>NC_090931.1:1514911564-1519711564 GCF_040938575.1 Ambystoma mexicanum | reverse complement strand
AATACCGAAACACGAGCCATGCTCTAATAGCAGCGCCTGGTAAATGCCTAATACCGATACACGATCCATGCTCTCATAGCAGCGCCTGGTAAATGCCTAATACCGATAAAGGAGCCATGCTTTAATAGCAGCGCCTGGTAAATGCCTAATACCGATACACGAGCCATGCACTAATAGTAGTGCCTGGTAAATGCCTAATACCGATACACGAGCCATGCTCTAATAGCAGTGCCTGGTAAATGCCTAATACTGATACACGAGCCATGCTCTAATAGCAGTGCCTGGGAAATGCCTAATACTGATACACGAGCCATGCTCTAATAGCAGTGCCCGGTTAATGCCTAATACCGATACACGAGCCATGCTCTAATAGCAGTGCCTGGTAAAGGCCTAAAACTGATACACGAGCCATGCTCTAATAGCAGTGCCTGGTAAATGCCTAATACCGATACACGAGCCATGCTCTAATAGCAGTGCCTCGTAAATGCCTAATACCGATACACGAGCCATGCTCTAATAGCAGCGCCTGGTAAATGCCTAATACTGATACACGAGCCATGCTCTAATAGCAGCGCCTGGTAAATGCCTAATACCGATACACGAGCCATGCTCTAATAGCAGTGCCTGGTAAATGCCTAATACCGATACACGAGCCATGCTCTAATAGCAGCGCCTGGTAAATGCCTAATACCGATACACGAGCCATGCTCTAATAGCAGTGCCTGGTAAATGCCTAATACCGATACACGAGCCATGCTTTAAGCTTTAATAGAATACCGATACACGAGCCATGCTTTAATAGCAGTGCCTGGTAAATGCCTAATGCCTGGTAAATGCCTAATACCGATACACGAGCCATGCTCTAATAGCAGTGCCTGGTAAATGCCTAATACCGAAACACGAGCCATGCTCTAATAGCAGCGCCTGGTAAATGCCTAATACCGATACACGAGCCATGCTCTAATAGCAGCGCCTGGTAAATGCCTAATACCGATACACGAGCCATGCTCTAATAGCAGCGCCTGGTAAATGCCTAATACCGATACACGAGCCATGCTCTAATAGCAGCGCCTGGTAAATGCCTAATACCGATACACGAGCCATGCTCTAATAGCAGCGCCTGGTAAATGCCTAATACCGATACACGAGCCATGCTCTAATAGCAGCGCCTGGTAAATGCCTAATACCGATACACGAGCCATGCTCTAATAGCAGCGCCTGGTAAATGCCTAATAGCGATACACGAGCCATGCTCTAATAGCAGTGCCTGGTAAATGCCTAATACCGATACACGAGCCATGCTCTAATAGCAGTGCCTGGTAAATGCCTAATACCGATACACAAGCCATGCTCTAATAGCAGTGCCTGGTAAATGCCTAATAGCGATACACGAGCCATGCTCTAATAGCAGTGCCTGGTAAATGCCTAATACCGATACACGAGCCACACACGAGCCATGCTCTAATAACGGCGCCTGGTAAATGCCTAATACCGATACACGAGCCATGCTCTAATAGCACCGCCTGGTAAATGCCTAATACCGATACACGAGCCATGCTCTAATAGCAGCGCCTGGTAAATGCCTAATAGCGATACACGAGCCATGCTCTAATAGCAGCGCCTGGTAAATGCCTAATACCGATACACGAGCCATGCTCTAATAGCAGTGCCTGGTAAATGCCTAATACCGATACACGAGCCATGCTCTAATAGCAGTACCTGCTAAATGCCTAATACCGATACACGAGCCATGCCTTAAGCTATAATAGAATACCGATACACGAGCCATGCTTTAATAGCAGTGCCTGGTAAATGCCTAATGCCTGGTAAATGCCTAATACCGATACACAAGCCATGCTCTAATAGCAGTGCCTGGTAAATGCCTAATACCGAAACACGAGCCATGCTCTAATAGCAGCGCCTGGTAAATGCCTAATACCGATACACGAGCCATGCTCTAATAGCAGCGCCTGGTAAATGCCTAATACCGATACACGAGCCATGCTCTAATAGCAGCGCCTGGTAAATGCCTAATACCGATACACGAGCCATGCTCTAATAGCAGCGCCTGGTAAATGCCTAATACCGATACACGAGCCATGCTCTAATAGCAGCGCCTGGTAAATGCCTAATACCGATACACGAGCCATGCTCTAATAGAAGCGCCTGGTAAATGCCTAATACCGATACACGAGCCATGCTCTAATAGCAGCGCCTGGTAAATGCCTAATACCGATATATGAGCCATGCTCTAATAGCAGCGCCTGGTAAATGCCTAATACCGATACACGAGCCATGCTCTAATAGCAGCGCCTGGTAAATGCCTAATACCGATACACGAGCCATGCTTTAATAGCAGTGCCGGGTAAATGCCTAATACCGATACACGAGCCATGCTTTAATAGCAGTGCCGGGTAAATGCCTAATACCAATACACGAGCCATGCTCTAATAGCAGTGCCGGGTAAATGCCTAATACCGATACACGAGCCATGCTTTAATAGCAGTGCCTGGTAAATGCCTAATACCGATACACGAGCCATGCTCTAATAGCAGTGCCTGGTAAATGCCTAATACCGATACACGAGCCATGCTTTAATAGCAGCGCCTGGTAAATGCCTAATACCGATACACGAGCCATGCTCTAATAGCAGCGCCTGCTAAATGCCTAATATCGATACACGAACCAGGCTTTAATAGCAGCGCCTGTTGTAGTGCCTGGTAAATGCCTAATACCGATACACGAGCCATGCTCTAATAGCAGCGCCTGGTAAATGCCTAATACCGATACACGAGCCATGCTCTAATAGCAGCGCCTGGTAAATGCCTAATACCGATACACGAGCCATGCTCTAATAGCAGTGCCTGGTAAATGCCTAATAGCGATACACGAGCCATGCTCTAATAGCAGTGCCTGGTAAATGCCTAATAGCGATACACGAGCCATGCTCTAATAGCAGTGCCTGGTAAATGCCTAATACCGATACACGAGCCACACACGAGCCATGCTCTAATAGCGGCACCTGGTAAATGCCTAATACCGATACACGAGCCATGCTCTAATAGCAGCGCCTGGTAAATGCCTAATACCGATACACGAGCCATGCTCTAATAGCAGCGCCTGGTAAATGCCTAATAGCGATACACGAGCCATGCTCTAATAGCAGCGTCTGATAAATGCCTAATACCGATACACGAGCCATGCTCTAATAGCAGCGCCTGGTAAATGCCTAATACCGATACACGAGCCATGCTCTAATAGCAGTACCTGGTAAATGCCTAATACCGATACACGAGCCATGCTCTAATAGCAGCGCCTGGTAAATGCCTAATACCGATACACGAGCCATGCTCTAATAGCAGCGCCTGGTAAATGCCTAATACCGATACACTAGCCATGCTCTAATAGCAGCGCCTGGTAAATGTCTAATACCGATACACGAGCCATGCTCTAATAGCAGCGCCTGGTAAATGCCTAATACCGATACACGAGCCATGCTCTAATAGCAGTGCCTGGTAAATGCCTAATACCGATACACGAGCCATGCCTTAAGCTTTAATAGAATACCGATACACGAGCCATGCTTTAATAGCAGTGCCTGGTAAATGCCTAATGCCTGGTAAATGCCTAATACCGATACACGAGCCATGCTCTAATAGCAGTGCCTGGTAAATGCCTAATACCGAAACACGAGCCATGCTCTAATAGCAGCGCCTGGTAAATGCCTAATACCGATACACGAGCCATGCTCTAATAGCAGCGCCTGGTAAATGCCTAATACCGATACACGAGCCATGCTCTAATAGCAGCGCCTGGTAAATGCCTAATACCGATACACGAGCCATGCTCTAATAGCAGCGCCTGGTAAATGCCTAATACCGATACACGAGCCATGCTCTAATAGCAGCGCCTGGTAAATGCCTAATACCGATACACGAGCCATGCTCTAATAGCAGCGCCTGGTAAATGCCTAATACCGATATACGAGCCATGCTCTAATAGCAGCGCCTGGTAAATGCCTAATACCGATACACGAGCCATGCTCTAATAGCAGCGCCTGGTAAATGCCTAATACCGATACACGAGCCATGCTTTAATAGCAGTGCCTGGTAAATGCCTAATACCGATACACGAGCCATGCTTTAATAGCAGTGCCGGGTAAATGCCTAATACCGATACACGAGCCATGCTCTAATAGCAGTGCCGGGTAAATGCCTAATACCGATACACGAGCCATGCTCTAATAGCAGTACCTGGTAAATGCCTAATACCGATACACGAGCCATGCTCTAATAGCAGCGCCTGGTAAATGCCTAATACCGATACACGAGCCATGCTCTAATAGCAGCGCCTGGTAAATGCCTAATACCGATACACTAGCCATGCTCTAATAGCAGCGCCTGGTAAATGTCTAATACCGATACACGAGCCATGCTCTAATAGCAGCGCCTGGTAAATGCCTAATACCGATACACGAGCCATGCTCTAATAGCAGTGCCTGGTAAATGCCTAATACCGATACACGAGCCATGCCTTAAGCTTTAATAGAATACCGATACACGAGCCATGCTTTAATAGCAGTGCCTGGTAAATGCCTAATGCCTGGTAAATGCCTAATACCGATACACGAGCCATGCTCTAATAGCAGTGCCTGGTAAATGCCTAATACCGAAACACGAGCCATGCTCTAATAGCAGCGCCTGGTAAATGCCTAATACCGATACACGAGCCATGCTCTAATAGCAGCGCCTGGTAAATGCCTAATACCGATACACGAGCCATGCTCTAATAGCAGCGCCTGGTAAATGCCTAATACCGATACACGAGCCATGCTCTAATAGCAGCGCCTGGTAAATGCCTAATACCGATACACGAGCCATGCTCTAATAGCAGCGCCTGGTAAATGCCTAATACCGATACACGAGCCATGCTCTAATAGCAGCGCCTGGTAAATGCCTAATACCGATATACGAGCCATGCTCTAATAGCAGCGCCTGGTAAATGCCTAATACCGATACACGAGCCATGCTCTAATAGCAGCGCCTGGTAAATGCCTAATACCGATACACGAGCCATGCTTTAATAGCAGTGCCTGGTAAATGCCTAATACCGATACACGAGCCATGCTTTAATAGCAGTGCCGGGTAAATGCCTAATACCGATACACGAGCCATGCTCTAATAGCAGTGCCGGGTAAATGCCTAATACCGATACACGAGCCATGCTTTAATAGCAGTGCCTGGTAAATGCCTAATACCGATACACGAGCCATGCTCTAATAGCAGTGCCTGGTAAATGCCTAATACCGATACACGAGCCATGCTTTAATAGCAGCGCCTGGTAAATGCCTAATACCGATACACGAGCCATGCTCTAATAGCAGCGCCTGCTAAATGCCTAATATCGATACACGAACCAGGCTTTAATAGCAGCGCCTGTTGTAGTGCCTGGTAAATGCCTAATACCGATACACGAGCCATGCTCTAATAGCAGCGCCTGGTAAATGCCTAATACCGATACACGAGCCATGCTCTAATAGCAGCGCCTGGTAAATGCCTAATACCGATACACGAGCCATGCTCTAATAGCAGTGCCTGGTAAATGCCTAATACCGATACACGAGCCATGCTCTAATAGCAGTGCCTGGTAAATGCCTAATAGCGATACACGAGCCATGCTCTAATAGCAGTGCCTGGTAAATGCCTAATACCGATACACGAGCCACACACGAGCCATGCTCTAATAGCGGCACCTGGTAAATGCCTAATACCGATACACGAGCCATGCTCTAATAGCAGCGCCTGGTAAATGCCTAATACCGATAGACGAGCCATGCTCTAATAGCAGCGCCTGGTAAATGCCTAATAGCGATACACGAGCCATGCTCTAATAGCAGCGCCTGGTAAATGCCTAATACCGATACACGAGCCATGCTCTAATAGCAGCGCCTGGTAAATGCCTAATACTGATACACGAGCCATGCTCTAATAGCAGTACCTGGTAAATGCCTAATACCGATACACGAGCCATGCTCTAATAGCAGCGCCTGGTAAATGCCTAATACCGATACACGAGCCATGCTCTAATAGCAGCGCCTGGTAAATGCCTAATACCGATACACGAGCCATGCTCTAATAGCAGCGCCTGGTAAATGTCTAATACCGATACACGAGCCATGCTCTAATAGCAGCGCCTGGTAAATGCCTAATACCGATACACGAGCCATGCTCTAATAGCAGTGCCTGGTAAATGCCTAATACCGATACACGAGCCATGCCTTAAGCTTTAATAGAATACCGATACACGAGCCATGCTTTAATAGCAGTGCCTGGTAAATGCCTAATGCCTGGTAAATGCCTAATACCGATACACGAGCCATGCTCTAATAGCAGTGCCTGGTAAATGCCTAATACCGAAACACGAGACATGCTCTAATAGCAGCGCCTGGTAAATGCCTAATACCGATACACGAGCCATGCTCTAATAGCAGCGCCTGGTAAATGCCTAATACCGATACACGAGCCATGCTCTAATAGCAGCGCCTGGTAAATGCCTAATACCGATACACGAGCCATGCTCTAATAGCAGCGCCTGGTAAATGCCTAATACCGATACACGAGCCATGCTCTAATAGAAGCGCCTGGTAAATGCCTAATACCGATACACGAGCCATGCTCTAATAGCAGCGCCTGGTAAATGCCTAATACCGATATACGAGCCATGCTCTAATAGCAGCGCCTGGTAAATGCCTAATACCGATACACGAGCCATGCTCTAATAGCAGCGCCTGGTAAATGCCTAATACCGATACACGAGCCATGCTTTAATAGCAGTGCCGGGTAAATGCCTAATACCGATACACGAGCCATGCTTTAATAGCAGTGCCGGGTAAATGCCTAATACCGATACACGAGCCATGCTCTAATAGCAGTGCCGGGTAAATGCCTAATACCGATACACGAGCCATGCTTTAATAGCAGTGCCTGGTAAATGCCTAATACCGATACACGAGCCATGCTCTAATAGCAGTGCCTGGTAAATGCCTAATACCGATACACGAGCCATGCTTTAATAGCAGCGCCTGGTAAATGCCTAATACCGATACACGAGCCATGCTCTAATAGCAGTGCCTGGTAAATGCCTAATACCGATACACGAGCCATGCTCTAATAGCAGTACCTGCTAAATGCCTAATACCGATACACGAGCCATGCCTTAAGCTATAATAGAATACCGATACACGAGCCATGCTTTAATAGCAGTGCCTGGTAAATGCCTAATGCCTGGTAAATGCCTAATACCGATACACAAGCCATGCTCTAATAGCAGTGCCTGGTAAATGCCTAATACCGATACACGAGCCATGCTCTAATAGCTTTGCCTGGTAAATGCCTAATACCGATACACGAGCCATGCTTTAATAGCAGCGCCTGGTAAATGCCTAATACCGATACACGAGCCATGCTCTAATAGCAGCGCCTGCTAAATGCCTAATATCGATACACGAACCAGGCTTTAATAGCAGCGCCTGTTGTAGTGCCTGGTAAATGCCTAATACCGATACACGAGCCATGCTCTAATAGCAGCGCCTGGTAAATGCCTAATACCGATACACGAGCCATGCTCTAATAGCAGCGCCTGGTAAATGCCTAATACCGATACACGAGCCATGCTCTAATAGCAGTGCCTGGTAAATGCCTAATACCGATACACGAGCCATGCTCTAATAGCAGTGCCTGGTAAATGCCTAATAGCGATACACGAGCCATGCTCTAATAGCAGTGCCTGGTAAATGCCTAATACCGATACACGAGCCACACACGAGCCATGCTCTAATAGCGGCACCTGGTAAATGCCTAATACCGATACACGAGCCATGCTCTAATAGCAGCGCCTGGTAAATGCCTAATACCGATAGACGAGCCATGCTCTAATAGCAGCGCCTGGTAAATGCCTAATAGCGATACACGAGCCATGCTCTAATAGCAGCGCCTGGTAAATGCCTAATACCGATACACGAGCCATGCTCTAATAGCAGCGCCTGGTAAATGCCTAATACTGATACACGAGCCATGCTCTAATAGCAGCGCCTGGTAAATGCCTAATACCGATACACGAGCCATGCTTTAATAGCAGTGCCGGGTAAATGCCTAATACCGATACACGAGCCATGCTTTAATAGCAGTGCCGGGTAAATGCCTAATACCGATACACGAGCCATGCTCTAATAGCAGTGCCGGGTAAATGCCTAATACCGATACACGAGCCATGCTTTAATAGCAGTGCCTGGTAAATGCCTAATACCGATACACGAGCCATGCTCTAATAGCAGTGCCTGGTAAATGCCTAATACCGATACACGAGCCATGCTTTAATAGCAGCGCCTGGTAAATGCCTAATACCGATACACGAGCCATGCTCTAATAGCAGTGCCTGGTAAATGCCTAATACCGATACACGAGCCATGCTCTAATAGCAGTACCTGCTAAATGCCTAATACCGATACACGAGCCATGCCTTAAGCTATAATAGAATACCGATACACGAGCCATGCTTTAATAGCAGTGCCTGGTAAATGCCTAATGCCTGGTAAATGCCTAATACCGATACACAAGCCATGCTCTAATAGCAGTGCCTGGTAAATGCCTAATACCGATACACGAGCCATGCTCTAATAGCAGTGCCTGGTAAATGCCTAATACCGATACACGAGCCATGCTTTAATAGCAGCGCCTGGTAAATGCCTAATACCGATACACGAGCCATGCTCTAATAGCAGCGCCTGCTAAATGCCTAATATCGATACACGAACCAGGCTTTAATAGCAGCGCCTGTTGTAGTGCCTGGTAAATGCCTAATACCGATACACGAGCCATGCTCTAATAGCAGCGCCTGGTAAATGCCTAATACCGATACACGAGCCATGCTCTAATAGCAGCGCCTGGTAAATGCCTAATACCGATACACGAGCCATGCTCTAATAGCAGTGCCTGGTAAATGCCTAATACCGATACACGAGCCATGCTCTAATAGCAGTGCCTGGTAAATGCCTAATAGCGATACACGAGCCATGCTCTAATAGCAGTGCCTGGTAAATGCCTAATACCGATACACGAGCCACACACGAGCCATGCTCTAATAGCGGCACCTGGTAAATGCCTAATACCGATACACGAGCCATGCTCTAATAGCAGCGCCTGGTAAATGCCTAATACCGATAGACGAGCCATGCTCTAATAGCAGCGCCTGGTAAATGCCTAATAGCGATACACGAGCCATGCTCTAATAGCAGCGCCTGGTAAATGCCTAATACCGATACACGAGCCATGCTCTAATAGCAGCGCCTGGTAAATGCCTAATACTGATACACGAGCCATGCTCTAATAGCAGTACCTGGTAAATGCCTAATACCGATACACGAGCCATGCTCTAATAGCAGCGCCTGGTAAATGCCTAATACCGATACACGAGCCATGCTCTAATAGCAGCGCCTGGTAAATGCCTAATACCGATACACGAGCCATGCTCTAATAGCAGCGCCTGGTAAATGTCTAATACCGATACACGAGCCATGCTCTAATAGCAGCGCCTGGTAAATGCCTAATACCGATACACGAGCCATGCTCTAATAGCAGTGCCTGGTAAATGCCTAATACCGATACACGAGCCATGCCTTAAGCTTTAATAGAATACCGATACACGAGCCATGCTTTAATAGCAGTGCCTGGTAAATGCCTAATGCCTGGTAAATGCCTAATACCGATACACGAGCCATGCTCTAATAGCAGTGCCTGGTAAATGCCTAATACCGAAACACGAGACATGCTCTAATAGCAGCGCCTGGTAAATGCCTAATACCGATACACGAGCCATGCTCTAATAGCAGCGCCTGGTAAATGCCTAATACCGATACACGAGCCATGCTCTAATAGCAGCGCCTGGTAAATGCCTAATACCGATACACGAGCCATGCTCTAATAGCAGCGCCTGGTAAATGCCTAATACCGATACACGAGCCATGCTCTAATAGAAGCGCCTGGTAAATGCCTAATACCGATACACGAGCCATGCTCTAATAGCAGCGCCTGGTAAATGCCTAATACCGATATACGAGCCATGCTCTAATAGCAGCGCCTGGTAAATGCCTAATACCGATACACGAGCCATGCTCTAATAGCAGCGCCTGGTAAATGCCTAATACCGATACACGAGCCATGCTTTAATAGCAGTGCCGGGTAAATGCCTAATACCGATACACGAGCCATGCTTTAATAGCAGTGCCGGGTAAATGCCTAATACCGATACACGAGCCATGCTCTAATAGCAGTGCCGGGTAAATGCCTAATACCGATACACGAGCCATGCTTTAATAGCAGTGCCTGGTAAATGCCTAATACCGATACACGAGCCATGCTCTAATAGCAGTGCCTGGTAAATGCCTAATACCGATACACGAGCCATGCTTTAATAGCAGCGCCTGGTAAATGCCTAATACCGATACACGAGCCATGCTCTAATAGCAGCGCCTGCTAAATGCCTAATATCGATACACGAACCAGGCTTTAATAGCAGCGCCTGTTGTAGTGCCTGGTAAATGCCTAATACCGATACACGAGCCATGCTCTAATAGCAGTGCCTGGTAAATGCCTAAAACTGATACACAAGCCATGCTCTAATAGCAGCGCCTGGTAAATGCCTAATACCGATACACGAGCCATGCTTTAATAGCAGCGCCTGGTAAATGCCTAATAGCGATACACGAGCCATGCTCTAATAGCAGCGCCTGGTAAATGCCTAATACCGATACACGAGCCATGCTTTAATAGCAGTGCCTGGTAAATGCCTAATACCGATACACGAGCCATGCTCTAATAGCAGCGCCTGGTAAATGCCTAATACCGATACACGAGCCATGCTCTAATAGCAGCGCCTGGTAAATGCCTAATAGCGATACACGAGCCATGCTCTAATAGCAGTGCCTGGTAAATGCCTAATACCGATACACGAGCCATGCTCTAATAGCAGTGCCTGGTAAATGCCTAATACCGATACACAAGCCATGCTCTAATAGCAGTGCCTGGTAAATGCCTAATAGCGATACACGAGCCATGCTCTAATAGCAGTGCCTGGTAAATGCCTAATACCGATACACGAGCCACACACGAGCCATGCTCTAATAACGGCGCCTGGTAAATGCCTAATACCGATACACGAGCCATGCTCTAATAGCACCGCCTGGTAAATGCCTAATACCGATACACGAGCCATGCTCTAATAGCAGCGCCTGGTAAATGCCTAATAGCGATACACGAGCCATGCTCTAATAGCAGCGCCTGGTAAATGCCTAATACCGATACACGAGCCATGCTCTAATAGCAGTGCCTGGTAAATGCCTAATACCGATACACGAGCCATGCTCTAATAGCAGTACCTGCTAAATGCCTAATACCGATACACGAGCCATGCCTTAAGCTATAATAGAATACCGATACACGAGCCATGCTTTAATAGCAGTGCCTGGTAAATGCCTAATGCCTGGTAAATGCCTAATACCGATACACAAGCCATGCTCTAATAGCAGTGCCTGGTAAATGCCTAATACCGAAACACGAGCCATGCTCTAATAGCAGCGCCTGGTAAATGCCTAATACCGATACACGAGCCATGCTCTAATAGCAGCGCCTGGTAAATGCCTAATACCGATACACGAGCCATGCTCTAATAGCAGCGCCTGGTAAATGCCTAATACCGATACACGAGCCATGCTCTAATAGCAGCGCCTGGTAAATGCCTAATACCGATACACGAGCCATGCTCTAATAGCAGCGCCTGGTAAATGCCTAATACCGATACACGAGCCATGCTCTAATAGAAGCGCCTGGTAAATGCCTAATACCGATACACGAGCCATGCTCTAATAGCAGCGCCTGGTAAATGCCTAATACCGATATACGAGCCATGCTCTAATAGCAGCGCCTGGTAAATGCCTAATACCGATACACGAGCCATGCTCTAATAGCAGCGCCTGGTAAATGCCTAATACCGATACACGAGCCATGCTTTAATAGCAGTGCCGGGTAAATGCCTAATACCGATACACGAGCCATGCTTTAATAGCAGTGCCGGGTAAATGCCTAATACCAATACACGAGCCATGCTCTAATAGCAGTGCCGGGTAAATGCCTAATACCGATACACGAGCCATGCTTTAATAGCAGTGCCTGGTAAATGCCTAATACCGATACACGAGCCATGCTCTAATAGCAGTGCCTGGTAAATGCCTAATACCGATACACGAGCCATGCTTTAATAGCAGCGCCTGGTAAATGCCTAATACCGATACACGAGCCATGCTCTAATAGCAGCGCCTGCTAAATGCCTAATATCGATACACGAACCAGGCTTTAATAGCAGCGCCTGTTGTAGTGCCTGGTAAATGCCTAATACCGATACACGAGCCATGCTCTAATAGCAGCGCCTGGTAAATGCCTAATACCGATACACGAGCCATGCTCTAATAGCAGCGCCTGGTAAATGCCTAATACCGATACACGAGCCATGCTCTAATAGCAGTGCCTGGTAAATGCCTAATACCGATACACGAGCCATGCTCTAATAGCAGTGCCTGGTAAATGCCTAATAGCGATACACGAGCCATGCTCTAATAGCAGTGCCTGGTAAATGCCTAATACCGATACACGAGCCACACACGAGCCATGCTCTAATAGCGGCACCTGGTAAATGCCTAATACCGATACACGAGCCATGCTCTAATAGCAGCGCCTGGTAAATGCCTAATACCGATACACGAGCCATGCTCTAATAGCAGCGCCTGGTAAATGCCTAATAGCGATACACGAGCCATGCTCTAATAGCAGCGCCTGGTAAATGCCTAATACCGATACACGAGCCATGCTCTAATAGCAGCGCCTGGTAAATGCCTAATACCGATACACGAGCCATGCTCTAATAGCAGTACCTGGTAAATGCCTAATACCGATACACGAGCCATGCTCTAATAGCAGCGCCTGGTAAATGCCTAATACCGATACACGAGCCATGCTCTAATAGCAGCGCCTGGTAAATGCCTAATACCGATACACTAGCCATGCTCTAATAGCAGCGCCTGGTAAATGTCTAATACCGATACACGAGCCATGCTCTAATAGCAGCGCCTGGTAAATGCCTAATACCGATACACGAGCCATGCTCTAATAGCAGTGCCTGGTAAATGCCTAATACCGATACACGAGCCATGCCTTAAGCTTTAATAGAATACCGATACACGAGCCATGCTTTAATAGCAGTGCCTGGTAAATGCCTAATGCCTGGTAAATGCCTAATACCGATACACGAGCCATGCTCTAATAGCAGTGCCTGGTAAATGCCTAATACCGAAACACGAGCCATGCTCTAATAGCAGCGCCTGGTAAATGCCTAATACCGATACACGAGCCATGCTCTAATAGCAGCGCCTGGTAAATGCCTAATACCGATACACGAGCCATGCTCTAATAGCAGCGCCTGGTAAATGCCTAATACCGATACACGAGCCATGCTCTAATAGCAGCGCCTGGTAAATGCCTAATACCGATACACGAGCCATGCTCTAATAGCAGCGCCTGGTAAATGCCTAATACCGATACACGAGCCATGCTCTAATAGCAGCGCCTGGTAAATGCCTAATACCGATATACGAGCCATGCTCTAATAGCAGCGCCTGGTAAATGCCTAATACCGATACACGAGCCATGCTCTAATAGCAGCGCCTGGTAAATGCCTAATACCGATACACGAGCCATGCTTTAATAGCAGTGCCGGGTAAATGCCTAATACCGATACACGAGCCATGCTTTAATAGCAGTGACGGGTAAATGCCTAATACCGATACACGAGCCATGCTCTAATAGCAGTGCCGGGTAAATGCCTAATACCGATACACGAGCCATGCTTTAATAGCAGTGCCTGGTAAATGCCTAATACCGATACACGAGCCATGCTCTAATAGCAGTGCCTGGTAAATGCCTAATACCGATACACGAGCCATGCTTTAATAGCAGCGCCTGGTAAATGCCTAATACCGATACACGAGCCATGCTCTAATAGCAGCGCCTGCTAAATGCCTAATATCGATACACGAACCAGGCTTTAATAGCAGCGCCTGTTGTAGTGCCTGGTAAATGCCTAATACCGATACACGAGCCATGCTCTAATAACAGCGCCTGGTAAATGCCTAATACCGATACACGAGCCATGCTCTAATAGCAGCGCCTGGTAAATGCCTAATACCGATACACGAGCCATGCTCTAATAGCAGTGCCTGGTAAATGCCTAATACCGATACACGAGCCATGCTCTAATAGCAGTGCCTGGTAAATGCCTAATAGCGATACACGAGCCATGCTCTAATAGCAGTGCCTGGTAAATGCCTAATACCGATACACGAGCCACACACGAGCCATGCTCTAATAGCGGCACCTGGTAAATGCCTAATACCGATACACGAGCCATGCTCTAATAGCAGCGCCTGGTAAATGCCTAATACCGATAGACGAGCCATGCTCTAATAGCAGCGCCTGGTAAATGCCTAATAGCGATACACGAGCCATGCTCTAATAGCAGCGCCTGGTAAATGCCTAATACCGATACACGAGCCATGCTCTAATAGCAGCGCCTGGTAAATGCCTAATACTGATACACGAGCCATGCTCTAATAGCAGTACCTGGTAAATGCCTAATACCGATACACGAGCCATGCTCTAATAGCAGCGCCTGGTAAATGCCTAATACCGATACACGAGCCATGCTCTAATAGCAGCGCCTGGTAAATGCCTAATACCGATACACGAGCCATGCTCTAATAGCAGCGCCTGGTAAATGTCTAATACCGATACACGAGCCATGCTCTAATAGCAGCGCCTGGTAAATGCCTAATACCGATACACGAGCCATGCTCTAATAGCAGTGCCTGGTAAATGCCTAATACCGATACACGAGCCATGCCTTAAGCTTTAATAGAATACCGATACACGAGCCATGCTTTAATAGCAGTGCCTGGTAAATGCCTAATGCCTGGTAAATGCCTAATACCGATACACGAGCCATGCTCTAATAGCAGTGCCTGGTAAATGCCTAATACCGAAACACGAGCCATGCTCTAATAGCAGCGCCTGGTAAATGCCTAATACCGATACACGAGCCATGCTCTAATAGCAGCGCCTGGTAAATGCCTAATACCGATACACGAGCCATGCTCTAATAGCAGCGCCTGGTAAATGCCTAATACCGATACACGAGCCATGCTCTAATAGCAGCGCCTGGTAAATGCCTAATACCGATACACGAGCCATGCTCTAATAGAAGCGCCTGGTAAATGCCTAATACCGATACACGAGCCATGCTCTAATAGCAGCGCCTGGTAAATGCCTAATACCGATATACGAGCCATGCTCTAATAGCAGCGCCTGGTAAATGCCTAATACCGATACACGAGCCATGCTCTAATAGCAGCGCCTGGTAAATGCCTAATACCGATACACGAGCCATGCTTTAATAGCAGTGCCGGGTAAATGCCTAATACCGATACACGAGCCATGCTTTAATAGCAGTGCCGGGTAAATGCCTAATACCGATACACGAGCCATGCTCTAATAGCAGTGCCGGGTAAATGCCTAATACCGATACACGAGCCATGCTTTAATAGCAGTGCCTGGTAAATGCCTAATACCGATACACGAGCCATGCTCTAATAGCAGTGCCTGGTAAATGCCTAATACCGATACACGAGCCATGCTTTAATAGCAGCGCCTGGTAAATGCCTAATACCGATACACGAGCCATGCTCTAATAGCAGCGCCTGCTAAATGCCTAATATCGATACACGAACCAGGCTTTAATAGCAGCGCCTGTTGTAGTGCCTGGTAAATGCCTAATACCGATACACGAGCCATGCTCTAATAGCGGTGCCTGGTAAATGCCTAATACTGATACACAAGCCATGCTCTAATAGCAGCGCCTGGTAAATGCCTAATACCGATACACGAGCCATGCTTTAATAGCAGCGCCTGGTAAATGCCTAATAGCGATACACGAGCCATGCTCTAATAGCAGCGCCTGGTAAATGCCTAATACCGATACACGAGCCATGCTTTAATAGCAGTGCCTGGTAAATGCCTAATACCGATACACGAGCCATGCTCTAATAGCAGTGCCTGGTAAATGCCTAATACCGACACACGAGCCATGCTCTAATAGCAGTGCCTGGTAAATGCCTAATACCGATACACGAGCCATGCTTTTCTAGCAGTGCCCGGTAAATGCCTAATACCGATACACGAGCCATGCTCTAATAGCAGTGCCTGGGAAATGCCTAATACCGATACACGAGCCATGCTCTAATAGCAGTGCCTGGTAAATGCCTAATACCGATACACGAGCCATGCTCTAATAGCAGTGCCTGGTAAATGCCTCATACCGATACACGAGCCATGCTCTAATAGCAGTGCCTGGTAAATGCCTAATACCGATACACGAGCCATGCTCTAATAGCAGTGCCTGGTAAATGCCTAATACCGATACACGAGCCATGCTCTAATAGCAGCGCCTGGTAAATGCCTAATACCGATACACGAGCCATGCTCTAATAGCAGCGCCTGATAAATGCCTAATACCGATACACGAGCCATGCTCTAATAGCAGCGCCTGGTAAATGCCTAATACCGATACACGAGCCATGCTCTAATAGCAGCGCCTGGTAAATGCCTAATACCGATACACGAGCCATGCTCTAATAGCAGCGCCTGGTAAATGCCTAATACCGATACACGAGCCATGCTCTAATAGCAGTGCCTGGTAAATGCCTAATACCGATACACGAGCCATGCTCTAATAGCAGTGCCTGGTAAATGCCTAATACCGATACACGAGCCATGCTCTAATAGCAGTGCCTGGTAAATGCCTAATACTTAAACACGAGCCATGCTCTAATAGCAGTGCCTGGTAAATGCCTAATACTTATACACGAGCCATGCTCTAATAGCAGTGCCTGGTAAATGCCTAATACTTATACACGAGCCATGCTCTAATAGCAGTGCCTGCTAAATGCCTAATACCGATACACGAGCCATTCTCTAATAGCAGTGCCTCGTAAATGCCTAATACCGATACACGAGCCATGCTTTAATAGCAGTGCCTGGTAAATGACTAATACCGATACACGAGCCATGCTCTAATAGCAGTGCCTCGTAAATGCCTAATACTGATACACGAGCCATGCTTTAATAGCAGTGCCTCGTAAATGCCTAAAACTGATACACGAGCCATGCTCTAATAGCAGTGCCTGGTAAATGCCTAATACCGATACACAAGCCATGCTCTAATAGCAGTGCCTGGTAAATGCCTAATACCGATACACGAGCCATGCTCTAATAGCAGCGCCTGGTAAATGCCTAATATCGATACACGAGCCATGCTCTAATAGCAGCGCCTGGTAAATGCCTAATACCGATACACGAGCCATGCTCTAATAGCAGCGCCTGGTAAATGCCTAATACCGATACACGAGCCATGCTCTAATAGCAGCGCCTGGTAAATGCCTAATAGCGATACACGAGCCATGCTCTAATAGCAGCGCCTGGTAAATGCCTAATACCGATACACGAGCCATGCTCTAATAGCAGCGCCTGGTAAATGCCTAATACCGATACACGAGCCATGCTTTAAGCTTTAATAGAATACCGATACACGAGCCATGCTTTAATAGCAGTGCCTGGTAAATGCCTAATGCCTGGTAAATGCCTAATACCGATACACGAGCCATGCTCTAATAGCAGTGCCTGGTAAATGCCTAATACCGAAACACGAGCCATGCTCTAATAGCAGCGCCTGGTAAATGCCTAATACCGATACACGAGCCATGCTCTAATAGCAGCGCCTGGTAAATGCCTAATACCGATACACGAGCCATGCTCTAATAGCAGCGCCTGGTAAATGCCTAATACCGATACACGAGCCATGCTCTAATAGCAGCGCCTGGTAAATGCCTAATACCGATACACGAGCCATGCTCTAATAGCAGCGCCTGGTAAATGCCTAATACCGATACACGAGCCATGCTCTAATAGCAGCGCCTGGTAAATGCCTAATACCGATACACGAGCCATGCTCTAATAGCAGCGCCTGGTAAATGCCTAATAGCGATACACGAGCCATGCTCTAATAGCAGTGCCTGGTAAATGCCTAATACAGATACACGAGCCATGCTCTAATAGCAGTGCCTGGTAAATGCCTAATACCGATACACGAGCCATGCTCTAATAGCAGTGCCTGGTAAATGCCTAATAGCGATACACGAGCCATGCTCTAATAGCAGTGCCTGGTAAATGCCTAATACCGATACACGAGCCATGCTCTAATAGCGGCGCCTGGTAAATGCCTAATAGCGATACACGAGCCATGCTCTAATAGCGGTGCCTGGTAAATGCCTAATACCGATACACGAGCCATGCTCTAATAGCGGTGCCTGGTAAATGCCTAATACCGATACACGAGCCATGCTCTAATAGCGGCGCCTGGTAAATGCCTAATACCGATACACGAGCCATGCTCTAATAGCGGCGCCTGGTAAATGCCTAATACCGATACACGAGCCATGCTCTAATAGCAGCGCCTGGTAAATGCCTAATACCGATACACGAGCCATGCTCTAATAGCAGCGCTGGTAAATGCCTAATAGCGATACACGAGCCATGCTATAATAGCAGCGCCTGGTAAATGCCTAATACCGATACACGAGCCATGCTCTAATAGCAGCGCCTGGTAAATGCCTAATACCGATACACGAGCCATGCTCTAATAGCAGCGCCTGGTAAATGCCTAATACCGATACACGAGCCATGCTCTAATAGCAGCGCCTGGTAAATGCCTAATACCGATACACGAGCCATGCTCTAATAGCAGCGCCTGGTAAATGCCTAATACCGATACACGAGCCATGCTCTAATAGCAGCGCCTGGTAAATGTCTAATACCGATACACGAGCCATGCTCTAATAGCAGCGCCTGGTAAATGCCTAATACCGATACACGAGCCATGCTCTAATAGCAGTGCCTGGTAAATGCCTAATACCGATACACGAGCCATGCCTTAAGCTTTAATAGAATACCGATACACGAGCCATGCTTTAATAGCAGTGCCTGGTAAATGCCTAATGCCTGGTAAATGCCTAATACCGATACACGAGCCATGCTCTAATAGCAGTGCCTGGTAAATGCCTAGTACCGAAACACGAGCCATGCTCTAATAGCAGCGCCTGGTAAATGCCTAATACCGATACACGAGCCATGCTCTAATATCAGCGCCTGGTAAATGCCTAATACCGATACACGAGCCATGCTCTAATAGCAGCGCCTGGTAAATGCCTAATACCGATACACGAGCCATGCTCTAATAGCAGCGCCTGGTAAATGCCTAATACCGATACACGAGCCATGCTCTAATAGCAGCGCCTGGTAAATGCCTAATACCGATACACGAGCCATGCTCTAATAGCAGCGCCTGGTAAATGCCTAATACCGATACACGAGCCATGCTCTAATAGCAGCGCCTGGTAAATGCCTAATACCGATACACGAGCCATGCTCTAATAGCAGCGCCTGGTAAATGCCTAATACCGATACACGAGCCATGCTTTAATAGCAGCGCCGGGTAAATGCCTAATACCGATACACGAGCCATGCTTTAATAGCAGTGCCTGGTAAATGCCTAATACCGATACACGAGCCATGCTCTAATAGCAGTGCCGGGTAAATGCCTACTACCGATACACGAGCCATGCTTTAATAGCAGTGCCTGGTAAATGCCTAATACCGATACACGAGCCATGCTCTAATAGCAGTGCCTGGTAAATGCCTAATACCGATACACGAGCCATGCTTTAATAGCAGCGCCTGGTAAATGCCTAATACCGATACACGAGCCATGCTCTAATAGCAGCGCCTGCTAAATGCCTAATACCGATACACGAACCAGGCTTTAATAGCAGCGCCTGTTAAATGCCTAATACCGATACACGAGCCATGCTCTAATAGCAGCGCCTGGTAAATGCCTAATACCGATACACGAGCCATGCTCTAATAGCAGCGCCTGGTAAATGCCTAATACCGAGACACGAGCCATGCTCTAATAGCAGCGCCTGGTAAATGCCTAATAGCGATACACGAGCCATGCTCTAATAGCAGCGCCTGGTAAATGCCTAATACCGATACACGAGCCATGCTTTAATAGCAGCGCCTGGTAAATGCCTAATACCGATACACGAGCCATGCTCTAATAGCAGTGCCTGGTAAATGCCTAATACCGACACACAAGCCATGCTCTAATAGCAGTGCCTGGTAAATGCCTAATACCGACACACGAGCCATGCTTTTATAGCAGTGCCCGGTAAATGCCTAATACCGATACACGAGCCATGCTCTAATAGCAGTGCCCGGGAAATGCCTAATACCGATACACGAGCCATGCTCTAATAGCAGTGCCTGGTAAATGCCTAATACCGATACACGAGCCATGCTCTAATAGCAGTGCCTGGTAAATGCCTCATACCGATACACGAGCCATGCTCTAATAGCAGTGCCTCGTAAATGCCTAATACTGATACACGAGCCATGCTTTAATAGCAGTGCCTCGTAAATGCCTAAAACTGATACACGAGCCATGCTCTAATAGCAGTGCCTGGTAAATGCCTAATACCGATACACAAGCCATGCTCTAATAGCAGTGCCTGGTAAATGCCTAATACCGATACACGAGCCATGCTCTAATAGCAGCGCCTGGTAAATGCCTAATATCGATACACGAGCCATGCTCTAATAGCAGCGCCTGGTAAATGCCTAATACCGATACACGAGCCATGCTCTAATAGCAGCGCCTGGTAAATGCCTAATACCGATACACGAGCCATGCTCTAATAGCAGCGCCTGGTAAATGCCTAATAGCGATACACGAGCCATGCTCTAATAGCAGCGCCTGGTAAATGCCTAATACCGATACACGAGCCATGCTCTAATAGCAGCGCCTGGTAAATGCCTAATACCGATACACGAGCCATGCTTTAAGCTTTAATAGAATACCGATACACGAGCCATGCTTTAATAGCAGTGCCTGGTAAATGCCTAATGCCTGGTAAATGCCTAATACCGATACACGAGCCATGCTCTAATAGCAGTGCCTGGTAAATGCCTAATACCGAAACACGAGCCATGCTCTAATAGCAGCGCCTGGTAAATGCCTAATACCGATACACGAGCCATGCTCTAATAGCAGCGCCTGGTAAATGCCTAATACCGATACACGAGCCATGCTCTAATAGCAGCGCCTGGTAAATGCCTAATACCGATACACGAGCCATGCTCTAATAGCAGCGCCTGGTAAATGCCTAATACCGATACACGAGCCATGCTCTAATAGCAGCGCCTGGTAAATGCCTAATACCGATACACGAGCCATGCTCTAATAGCAGCGCCTGGTAAATGCCTAATACCGATACACGAGCCATGCTCTAATAGCAGCGCCTGGTAAATGCCTAATAGCGATACACGAGCCATGCTCTAATAGCAGTGCCTGGTAAATGCCTAATACAGATACACGAGCCATGCTCTAATAGCAGTGCCTGGTAAATGCCTAATACCGATACACGAGCCATGCTCTAATAGCAGTGCCTGGTAAATGCCTAATAGCGATACACGAGCCATGCTCTAATAGCAGTGCCTGGTAAATGCCTAATACCGATACACGAGCCATGCTCTAATAGCGGCGCCTGGTAAATGCCTAATAGCGATACACGAGCCATGCTCTAATAGCGGTGCCTGGTAAATGCCTAATACCGATACACGAGCCATGCTCTAATAGCGGTGCCTGGTAAATGCCTAATACCGATACACGAGCCATGCTCTAATAGCGGCGCCTGGTAAATGCCTAATACCGATACACGAGCCATGCTCTAATAGCGGCGCCTGGTAAATGCCTAATACCGATACACGAGCCATGCTCTAATAGCAGCGCCTGGTAAATGCCTAATACCGATACACGAGCCATGCTCTAATAGCAGCGCTGGTAAATGCCTAATAGCGATACACGAGCCATGCTATAATAGCAGCGCCTGGTAAATGCCTAATACCGATACACGAGCCATGCTCTAATAGCAGCGCCTGGTAAATGCCTAATACCGATACACGAGCCATGCTCTAATAGCAGCGCCTGGTAAATGCCTAATACCGATACACGAGCCATGCTCTAATAGCAGCGCCTGGTAAATGCCTAATACCGATACACGAGCCATGCTCTAATAGCAGCGCCTGGTAAATGCCTAATACCGATACACGAGCCATGCTCTAATAGCAGCGCCTGGTAAATGTCTAATACCGATACACGAGCCATGCTCTAATAGCAGCGCCTGGTAAATGCCTAATACCGATACACGAGCCATGCTCTAATAGCAGTGCCTGGTAAATGCCTAATACCGATACACGAGCCATGCCTTAAGCTTTAATAGAATACCGATACACGAGCCATGCTTTAATAGCAGTGCCTGGTAAATGCCTAATGCCTGGTAAATGCCTAATACCGATACACGAGCCATGCTCTAATAGCAGTGCCTGGTAAATGCCTAGTACCGAAACACGAGCCATGCTCTAATAGCAGCGCCTGGTAAATGCCTAATACCGATACACGAGCCATGCTCTAATATCAGCGCCTGGTAAATGCCTAATACCGATACACGAGCCATGCTCTAATAGCAGCGCCTGGTAAATGCCTAATACCGATACACGAGCCATGCTCTAATAGCAGCGCCTGGTAAATGCCTAATACCGATACACGAGCCATGCTCTAATAGCAGCGCCTGGTAAATGCCTAATACCGATACACGAGCCATGCTCTAATAGCAGCGCCTGGTAAATGCCTAATACCGATACACGAGCCATGCTCTAATAGCAGCGCCTGGTAAATGCCTAATACCGATACACGAGCCATGCTCTAATAGCAGCGCCTGGTAAATGCCTAATACCGATACACGAGCCATGCTTTAATAGCAGCGCCGGGTAAATGCCTAATACCGATACACGAGCCATGCTTTAATAGCAGTGCCTGGTAAATGCCTAATACCGATACACGAGCCATGCTCTAATAGCAGTGCCGGGTAAATGCCTACTACCGATACACGAGCCATGCTTTAATAGCAGTGCCTGGTAAATGCCTAATACCGATACACGAGCCATGCTCTAATAGCAGTGCCTGGTAAATGCCTAATACCGATACACGAGCCATGCTTTAATAGCAGCGCCTGGTAAATGCCTAATACCGATACACGAGCCATGCTCTAATAGCAGCGCCTGCTAAATGCCTAATACCGATACACGAACCAGGCTTTAATAGCAGCGCCTGTTAAATGCCTAATACCGATACACGAGCCATGCTCTAATAGCAGCGCCTGGTAAATGCCTAATACCGATACACGAGCCATGCTCTAATAGCAGCGCCTGGTAAATGCCTAATACCGAGACACGAGCCATGCTCTAATAGCAGCGCCTGGTAAATGCCTAATAGCGATACACGAGCCATGCTCTAATAGCAGCGCCTGGTAAATGCCTAATACCGATACACGAGCCATGCTTTAATAGCAGCGCCTGGTAAATGCCTAATACCGATACACGAGCCATGCTCTAATAGCAGTGCCTGGTAAATGCCTAATACCGACACACGAGCCATGCTCTAATAGCAGTGCCTGGTAAATGCCTAATACCGACACACGAGCCATGCTTTTATAGCAGTGCCCGGTAAATGCCTAATACCGATACACGAGCCATGCTCTAATAGCAGTGCCCGGGAAATGCCTAATACCGATACACGAGCCATGCTCTAATAGCAGTGCCTGGTAAATGCCTAATACCGATACACGAGCCATGCTCTAATAGCAGTGCCTGGTAAATGCCTCATACCGATACACGAGCCATGCTCTAATAGCAGTGCCTCGTAAATGCCTAATACCGATACACGAGCCATGCTCTAATAGCAGTGCCTGGTAAATGCCTAATACTTATGCACAAGCCATGCTCTAATAGCAGAGCCTGGTAAATGCCTAATACTTATACACAAGCCATGCTTGTTTAATGAGACAATACACAGGGGGAGACCCACTTATGGCAGGAACTGGAGAATCCCACAGACTGGATTTCCCAGGCACAAAGTTAACGAAAAAGGAACGAGGGGCAACTACTACTCATGCACAGTTGAGGTCATAACCCAGCCCCCCTTTCAGAACCACATCATGGGGTTCAGTTGGAGTTCACTTATTGAGAAGATATGGTTTGATATCATTTCAGATATTTTAGTCATCCATTTAGAACTGGGGGACTACGATTCATCCAGAAGAAATGAGGGACTGGAACCTGTACGGACCGAATTTGATTTCGTTGTTTAGATTTTATTTCGTTCGATTTGTTTAATGCGGATATTAAAACTACATTTAACACCAATTTTAAGATAAACCAACTACACAAACGTGCCTGTTAGAACACGAGTTTAGTTACACATGCATCTGTCTTACAAATGCAGCTTAGCTAGCAGCTGTTCTTGGGCCGCAACAGACACTTTTTGGCGCAGACCCCAGAAGGGATAAAGTGACCGTTTAGGGCCACCGTCGATTTAACTCCCTCAAAGCAGTATACAAGTCCCAACTTTAGGCGGGATATTTCTTTTTAAAAAACACATCGGACGAAGTGGGGTGAAAATGTCACTGTGCTCCAATCACACATTATTTTCCAGGTTCGACGTGGGAGCCCGTTTATGGATTTAGAGTAAAGGACATATATACAGGAAGGTTCTTGCTCATTGGTCCTCTGCAGGGCATGAACTGTCCTCCATGATGAATTGGGGAGTCCCCTGTAGTGATTTAGGTTTCCGTGTTGTCTTTGCAGAATGAGTAGAATGCTGAGTGAGTGACATGGAATCTTGCTGGTGAGAATGTTGTTGTATGGTTGAGGGTTCTGAGTGAGAGGGTTGGTGAGATGTAGCCTACCTGGGAGGATGCCGGTGCATGTTTGCCTTGAGCTCTGATGAACTGGACATAAGAAACACAAAAGATGTACTGGAACCTCATTAAAGGAACAACGATAACATCAAGAGATGTCAGAGTCATCATTGGGAACCCAGAGCTTTACATTGGCGAAGAGGATGCTGGCTGTGCTGGGGGGACAGCACTGAGGATGGCACATGCACCGCCCCCCAACCCGAGAAGAAGATCCTCCCAGGTAGGGGCGAGCGCTTTATGCTGTAGGCGCAGGAGGGCCCAGCGCAAAGGGCACAGGCACAGAAGAGAGTGAGCAGCGCCTGGGCCAAGGGCCGGCTGGCCTGCCAGCAGTTGGGCAGGTCAAGCACAGTGAAAGGCAGAGGAACTGTGGCAGGGCTGAGGGCCCAGTGAGTGTCTGAAGGGGTTTGGGAACCCAAAACTGCGGCATGGAGGGCTTTGGAGCTCAAGGCAGCAGCATTTGAAGAGGCTGGGAGTCTGAGCTGCGCCTGGAAATATTTGGAAGCCATGCCGTGCAGCTGAGGCGCTTGAAGCCCATGGCAGTAGCAATTGGAAAGGTTTGGAGCCTGAGCTTTTCTTCGGAAATTAGAAATCTGGGAGCAATTTTGTGCAGCTGAGGGGCTTGGAGCGCATGGCAGCAGCAATAGGAGAGGCTTGGAGCCTAAGCGGCACCTGGGGATTGAAGAGTCCGGAGGTCATGTTGTGCAGGTGAGGGGCTTGGACCCCAGGGCAGCAGCATTGGGAGAGGCTAGGAGCCTGAGCTGCGCCTAGAAGAAACTAGGAGACCACTGCTCTTTGGCAGAGGGGCTAGGTGCCCACTGTGAAAACTGTGTTTCTACGAGGGTCATAAGTGACTTTGTGGAGTTTGGAGCCCATATGCTGTACAGAGGAGGGTCCTGGGGGCCATTACAGAGCCTGGAGGAGTTTGCAGCCACAAGATCTGAAGAGGAGGGTCCTGGGGGCCACTTCAGCGTCTGGAGGGGCTTGGAGCCCAAATGCTGTGATGAGGAGGGACCTAGAGCCCATTGTGGTGCAGCTGAGGGGCATTAAGAGAGCACCAAGGAGCTGGTTAATAAGCTGGTGGTTTATGGATTTACTTTTGTTTTGATTATATGTGGTGTTTTACATAGTATGCAGCAGAGTTTAGTTTAACATGTTAGGTTTTAATTGTCACGTGAGGCCTGTGATATTTTGATACCATAATTGCAACATGAGAATTTTTTTGGGTGAATGTACACTGAATGGGAGTGTTTGGTGTCGTGGCCTTTATTGAGAGACACATATTTGATGTGAGCAATGTCAGCTTTATGAAGCAGTTGTGTTTAACGCATGTTTTTTTCTGCAGATGGACTTTTCAATGCACTAGGCAAAGTGGACTGATATAGCTATAGTACATGGCACGAGAAATGTGATAAATGGAACATGCTTACTAAATGTTTTGCTTTGCAGGTGGGACTGTTTAAAGGACGTTTGTGCCATTTAGGGAGAACTAAGAAGTTTAGTTAGTACATTTAGCAGAAATGTTATTAATTTTAAAGCACTGTTTTGTTGTTGCAGTGTGGGGATCTGCATGTGTAAGTCTTTGTGGTGTGCTAGAGATTTGGCATTTTGGTGTTTTTGTGCTCGTGTGCTTGATGGAATGGTGTATGGTGTGTTCAATGGTGTTGTTCTTCACAGCAGTTGAGTTAGATTGTTGGACTCAGAGAACACAGGTGACGGATAAGGGGTGGCAATATTGCACTGTTGGTGCTGTTTGGATGTTGTTTCACTCACTTGGAACGTCCAACTTGGTTCTGTGTAAGGTTGGGTGCACAGCATAGTGTTGTGTGTTGGTTCTGGCTGTGAAGATTGATGTGGGTGGCAGTACAAGTATTGTGTGTTTGTGTTGGTGAATGTGAGGTGTGCGATGATGCTTCCTCTTAGTAGTGTTGGTCTATATGGTGGATCATTAGGTCACAGGTGACGAATTGGGGTGGCGATATAGGCACTTTTGTGTGCACTGTGGTTGTGTGTCGTTTCTCTCGGGTGTTTGGAATGCCCAGCCTTGTTCTTTGGTGTGTGTGGTGCACAGCTCGGAGTTGTGTGTGTGGTGTGGCTATGAGGTTAGTATTGGTTATATGTTTTTGTGTGGTAGAGGAGGAGAGAAGTTAGAGAGATACCTGAGGTGTTGAAGATTGGTAGTGGTGCAATTTTCAATGGTAGGTGTCCTTCCTTTACTGGGTAGAAAAGGGGAGGGGCATCGTTAGTATGTGTTATGATACCATTTGAACTGGAGACGCCTTCAGGTTGTACGGCTGTGGTGATAGTTCTTGTGGTTGAGATGTAGGCGCATGTGTTGGAGTGTGTGTGTGCACTGTGTGTTGTGAGTGTGACAGGTTTTGGTAGGTGTTGTTGTTGTTGTGTAAGGAAGGGAGATATGTAGTGATTTAGGTTTCCATGTTGTCTTTGCAGAATGAGTAGAATGCTGAGTGAGTGACTTGGAATCTTGCTGGTGAGAATGTTGTTGTATGGTTGAGGGTTCTGAGTGAGAGGGTTGGTGAGATGTAGCCTACCTGGGAGGATGCCGGTGCATGTTTGCCTTGAGTTCTGATGAACTTGACATAAGAAACACAAAAGATGTACTGGAACCTCATTAAAGGAACAACGATAACATCAAGAGATGTCAGAGTCATCATTGGGAACCCAGAACTTTACATCCCCTTTGCATTGACATTGAACTCTATTTAGTTCTGTTATTGAAACTTTTTGTTTGCTGCTGTGGTTTCAGAGTAACGATTGAAATGCATAATACTCACCTCCTGTCTTTAATAGAATGTAAACCCCCTGTCACGTTAGTGAGGGGGATTTTCCATTACGATGGGGGGGGGGGCGCTGTGTGCTGGGTCACGGATGGCACTGGGCCTTCCGCCGTATTAGGCATTTCACTGGCTTTTGCCTGCGCATGGGGGTGTGTTGGGGCGTTACTGGCGCTGCTTGGTGTTCATTGCGCCACGGCTACTGATGCCTCAGTAATTTCATGAATACGCATGCCGTGCAATTGCTGGTTCGCGCCACAGCTGGTGCACACGTGGCACACGCTCCTTCTCGGCACGTGGCACTTGCGCTGCTTCTGCGCTGGATTCTATGAATTCAGTAGGATATGGTTGTATTGTATTTATCTCAGTTCGTACAGTCAAGTGTGAAACGCATGAATTAATGTACAAACACACACACTTAAATATTGCATCCATACATGTTTGACATTTAAAGTATTACACAGTAACAGGTTTTGGATTGAACTGTTTTGTAAATTTAGTATTATGCAAGAAAAGCAGAAAATGCAAATACCATCAGTAAATAGTTTCTATCCTGCAAACTTTCAGAATGACACATGCAGTTTGGTTTAAGATGTAACTTAAGATATAAAGGGAGCATCATTGGACATTAGAGGTAGAATTTGAACGTCCCATGTCGAGATGCAGTGCTGTAGTGGATAATGGAGCTAGGCCCGAAAGCACGGAGTTCGAGTCCTCCCTGGAGCCTCTTAATTTTTAAAAAAAGGATTATAATTGCTGCTTCGTATTTTTATTTATAAAAAGGAGGATTATAATTTGAAAAAGGAAGAGACAGATTTACCATGCGCCGTGAGAGCTTTTGTTGGGTTTTGGCATGTGGCAGCTGCCGGTGGCACGTGTCACTGGTAGTGGCGCCATGCCGTGGCACGTGTCACTGGCACATGACACATGCCACGTTCGGCTGCTACCCCTACTGCACTCCAGGTTCCCGCATATCTGTTTGTATGTTTGCATTAGTGTATCTTCTCTTTTGGGGCCTCTCCACGGTGTTTTGGGAGGCAGCTTGCTTTGGGCTTGTTTCAAAGGGACGTTGCGCTTATTCTTTCTTTTTTGAACTGGCCGTGCTGGCCGTTAACGGTCAGAGAGAGGGTCTCCTCAGAGAGGGGGCTCCTCAGAGAGGGGGTATATATATATATATATATATATATATATATATATATATATATATATATATATATATATATATATATATACAGTATTCATATGCCAACTACTGACTAACATGTAAGGCACAACAAAAAGGAGTGACTTAATTGTGGTGTCAGCAGCAAAGAAAGAGGAGTTGGATTTAGAGTAAAGGACATATATAGAAGATGGTCCTTGCTCATTGGTCCTCTGCAGGGCATAACCTGTCCTCCATGATGGATTGGGGAGTCCCCCTTGCATTGACATTGAACTCTATTTAGTTCTGTTATTGAAACTTTTTGTTTGTAAAAGTGTTTTCTTTGCTGCTGTGGTTTCAGAGTAAAGATTGTAATGCATAATATGAAGCCTCCTGTCATGCCATAGAATTGCGTGAAAAATCAGAGCGGCACCCGCTCGCACCAGCCAAATCGCGTGAAAAGGCCTGTGCATACCCCGTCCACACCCCAGCAAAATCGCGTACCCCGCTCGCACCAGCCAAATCGCATGGGAAGGCCCACACGTACCCCATCCACACCCAGTGAACTCACATACCCCGCTCGCACCAGCCAAATCACATGGGAAGGGCCGCACGTACACCATCCGCACACCAGCAAAATCATGTACCCCACTCGCACCAGCCTAATCGCGTGGGAAGGCCTGCACATACCCCGTCCGCGCAAAATCACGTACCCCGCTCGCACCAGCCAAATCATGTGGGAAGGCCTGCGTGCACCCCGTGATACACGCACAACCCCCCTGGAAGCAGACACCTTCTCACGGGACAGCCAGACCCCAGCAGTGGACCATACCCTGCAGGCAGCCCACACCACATGGGACCCCCACCATCACCAGTGACCATACCCTGCAGGCAGCCCACACCACATGGGACCCCCACCATCACCCGTGAACATACCCCTCAGACAGCTCACACCACATGGTCCCCCATCACCCGTGACCATACCCGGCAGGCAGTCCACACCACATGGGACCCCCACCATCACCTGTGAACATACCCCGCAGGCAGCCCACACCACATGGGACCCCCACCATCACCTGTGAACATACCCCGCAGGCAGCCCACACCACATGGGACCCCCACCATCACCTGTGAACATACCCTGCAGGCAGCCCACACCACATGGAACACCACCATCACCCGTGAACATACCCCGCAGGAAGCCCACACCACATGGGACCCCCACCATCACCTGTGAACATACCCCGCAGGCAGCACACACCACATGACACCCCCATCACCCGGGACCATACCCCGCAGGCAGGCCCTGCCTCATGTCCCCACCTGTGACTGCAACCTGCAGGCAGTCCCTGCCTCATGTCCCCACCCCCCACTAGTGACGGCAACCTGCAGACAGGTCCGCCACATCTCCCCACCTGTGATGGCAACCTGCAGGCAGGCCCCGCCTCATGTGCCCACTCCCCACCGGTGACGGCAACCTGCAGGCAGGCCCTGCCTCATGTACCCACCCCCCACCAGAGACGGCAACCTGCAGGCAGGCCCCGCCACATGTCCCCACCTGTGACGGCAACCTGCAGGCAGGCCTCGCCTCATGTGCCCACCCCCCACCAGTGACGGCAACCTGCAGGGAGGCCCAGCCTCATGTCCCCACCCCCCACCAGAGATGGCAACCTGCAGGCAGGCCCCGCCACATGTCCCCACCTGTGACGGCAACCCGCAGGCAGGCCCCGCCTCATCTCCCCACCCCCCACCAGAGACGGCAACCTGCAGGCAGGCCCCGTTTCATGTCCCCACCCCCCACCAGAGACGGCAACCTGCAGGCAGGCCCCACCTCATGTCCCCACCTGTGACGGCAACCTGCAGGCAGACCCCGCCTCATGTCCCCAACCCCCACCAGACACGGCAACCTGCAGGCAGGCCCCGCCTCATGTGCCCACCCCCCAGCAGTGACAGCAACCTGCAGGCAGGCCCCGTTTCATGTCCCCACCCCCCACCAGAGACGGCAACCTGCAGGCAGACCCCGCCTCATGTCCCCAACCCCCACCAGACACGGCAACCTGCAGGCAGGCCCCGCCACATGTCCCCACCTGTGATGGCAACCTGCAGGCAGGCCCCGCCTCATGTGCCCACCCCCACCACTGACGGCAACCTGCAGGCAGGCCCCACCTCATGTCCCCACCCCCCCACCAGAGACGGCAACCTGCAGGCAGGCCCCGCCACATGTCCCCATCTGTGACAGCAACCTGCAGGCAGGCCCCGCCTCATGTCCCCACCCCCCACCAATGACAGCAACCTGCAGGCAGGCCCCGCCACATGTCCCCACCTGTGACGGCAACCTGCAGGCAGGCCCCGCCTCATGTCCCCACCCCCCACCAGTGACGGCAACCTGCAGGCATGCCCCGCCTCATGTCCCCAACCCCCACCAGAGACGGCAACCTGCAGGCAGGCCCCGCCACATGTCCCCACCTGTGACGGCAACCTGCAGGCAGGCCTCGCCTCATGTGCCCACCCCCCACCAGTGACGGCAACCTGCAGGGAGGCCCAGCCTCATGTCCCCACCCCCCACCAGAGATGGCAACCTGCAGGCAGGCCCCGCCACATGTCCCCACCTGTGACGGCAACCCGCAGGCAGGCCCCGCCTCATCTCCCCACCCCCCACCAGAGACGGCAACCTGCAGGCAGGCCCCGTTTCATGTCCCCACCCCCCACCAGAGACGGCAACCTGCAGGCAGGCCCCACCACATGTCCCCACCTGTGACGGCAACCTGCAGGCAGACCCCGCCTCATGTCCCCAACCCCCACCAGACACGGCAACCTGCAGGCAGGCCCCGCCTCATGTGCCCACCCCCCAGCAGTGACAGCAACCTGCAGGCAGGCCCCGTTTCATGTCCCCAACCCCCACCAGACACGGCAACCTGCAGGCAGGCCCCGCCTCATGTGCCCACCCCCCAGCAGTGACAGCAACCTGCAGGCAGGCCCCGTTTCATGTCCCCACCCCCCACCAGAGACGGCAACCTGCAGGCAGACCCCGCCTCATGTCCCCAACCCCCACCAGACACGGCAACCTGCAGGCAGGCCCCGCCACATGTCCCCACCTGTGATGGCAACCTGCAGGCAGGCCCAGCCTCATGTGCCCACCCCCACCACTGACGGCAACCTGCTGGCAGGCCCCGCCTCATGTCCCCACCCCCCCACCAGAGACGGCAACCTGCAGGCAGGCCCCGCCACATGTCCCCATCTGTGACGGCAACCTGCAGGCAGGCCCCGCCTCATGTCCCCACCCTCCACCAATGACAGCAACCTGCAGGCAGGCCCCGCCACATGTCCCCACCTGTGACGGCAACCTGCAGGCAGGCCCCGCCTCATGTCCCCACCGCCCACCAGTGACAGCAACCTGCAGGCATGCCCCGCCTCATGTCCCCAACCCCCACCAGTGACGGCAACCTGCAGGCAGGCCCCGCCACATGTCCCCAGCCCTCACCCCAAAACACATTGGACCAACATACAATCACACAGCACATGCCAACTAAAATGCCACCACATGCTGCATCCCCCTGGTGCACCTCAACACCCATCCATTGGTCATGCGCCATATGTAATGTGAATCCTAACATCACACATGCATGCATGTGCACACACATGAACAACATTGGTGAACAGCAGGGGCCCACTAATGAGTCATGGAGGAGTGAAACATGCACTAAAGCATTGAGAGCAGATACCACTTCGATTTCAATGTCAAAAAATCATATTAAAAACATGTATCTAAGTCACACACAGTAAACACATCAAATTAAACATGCATGAACCAAATCAAAAACCAAAAGAAAGTGAAAACCAAAATCAATGTGATGTAAAAAATGAAAGAGTCAAAAATGTGGTCCTTGTCCATTAATGTATGTGCAAATGAAATCACATATCATGTGAAAACCATTCCTTCATAGTTAAAAAAAAACTGTTCAAATTAAAATCCAAATATTTACAAAGATCCAGGGTCCATGGTCCCAAAACATGTAGAAAAATCTTAAAAATACAATACAAAAATAACTATAAACAAGATGCGGAGCAAAGTCCAGGAACTCCAAATAAAAAGAAAAAACAAATGAAACCTACTCCTAAAGAACTATATACAAAGGCAGCAGGCTAGTCCATCTCCTCACCATGCTCTCTCATAGTCTCCGCCAGGGCGTCATCGAACACTGCGTCCACTTCCAGTAGGCGGGCCTCGGCTTCCGCCTCGAGGGCTTGCAGGGACTCCTCCATGCTCCTCCCGAACTCCCTGCGAGTCTCCTTGAGGACCTCCGCCCGCCTCTCTGCCCGACGCAGTGAATTCTCCGCCCTGGCCATGGTGAGTCGCTCTTCCTGTGCCCACTGCCGCTCTGCCCCGATTTGCTGGCCCAAACGCCCCAACACGGAAGAGATCCTTGTCATAAGGTCCATGTTTGCCTCCTGCCCGATGGCCGATACCTGCCCTCTGATGATGAACGCCCCGAGTCCTGTTGCCTCCTACCCTGAGCCTGCTGCCACCAAAATGCCTGGTGCCTGCGCCACAAGGACAGCCTCCACGATGATGACACAACCCGGGGCCGTTGTGCACATGCCCTGCTGCTTGGTGCTTGCACTTCCTCCCTTGCCATAGCTCCTGTCGCTGCAGTGACAACCTCTGCTGATCCTCCTTCGACTCCCGACTGTGGCAGGGATGTGATCCCCACCAGACTGGCCGCCGGGTTTGGGACAGGTACACAGGGGGCCCTGGTGGTATCTGGGCCGGAAGACGGCAGGGAGGATGACTGGTGCACAGAGGAGAAAAAGGAGGAGGGGGTTGCAGCAGTGGCCAGCACATGTACCAGATTCCTGACCAGGAACTGAGCTAGCCAGTTAATGAGGCGACAGATCTCATTGTGATGATGTGCCCCCGATTGGAAGCCTACACATCATCATGAATACCAGCTAGCAACAGTTCCACCCTGTCACAAATTGCTTCATCCGCAGGTAGTGGAAGATTTGTTTGCGTGGATACATCTGCCACCTGCGGATGGGTCCAGCCTGAGGCATGCCCACAGGTGCATACTGGTGCAGTCGCAGTTCCAGGGACAAGATCAGTCACAGGCCCCTCCACGGTGACCTGCACTGCCTCCGGCCCCTGATCCTGGACTGCACCAGACACAGCTACCTCATCACCCCTGCCAGGCCCCATGTGCTGGTCTGATATGGCCTCCTCCTCCTCCTCCACCACCACCAAACTGGATGACTCCCCACTGTCTTCCGCATCGGATTGCCCCTGTGTGGGCTCACCTTCTCCGCCCTCTTCTTCCATTGTCACTATGGATAGGGAAACATAGAACACAAACATCAGGCTACTGAACATATGTGTGTATGTGTGTTTGTCACAATGCAAATGTACATCAGTGGTACTGTCAAAGGTCACAACCATCATCACCCTCCAATACACACAGGGAAGTGCCATTCACAAACATGTCTGTCATTCACATCCATGGACAAGGCACTGACACAAGATCATAATTGTGCATTCAGTTTACACAAATCATGGGACATACACATCTCATTCACACACATCACCTGACAGTCATGAGGCAGGCCATGGAGCTATCACGTCACAGTGCACTCGAGGGCAAAGTGGCAGTGTGAGGCAATCACAAATCAAGAACTCAAGTAACATACGTGTGGAGTGTTGGGCAGTCACACACTCACTACTCAGACACACGCACATGTACACCATGCATGTCCATGATGGTGACATAAGCACCCATGTGTCACACCTCTCGCATGCCCCAGACACAGGTATGCAAACATGTGCGCATCGTTACATGCCGGTGCGCATCACGCATTGCAAAACAGACACCATTGATGTGGGACACGCTTGAATGGACTCAAATGCAGCACTGTCAGGGACATGCACACAGACATCTGTACAGGAGGCATGCCAGACATAAGGCCAAGGTGCACACTCCAGCCACATGTCAACATGCACATGCACAATGGTGGACAAGAACACATGAACACTTACCATTCGACTACAGACAGAGCACCAACTCCAGGACCTGGGGGTACAGCGCTGGGTAGAAGTGCTCCAGGACCCTCATCTGGTCGGTGTTCAACCGGCCCAGGCACCTCGCTTGATCATCACTAGACTTGATGAGGCACTGGGCCTTGTTGTGGGCTCTGGACTTGAAGTCTTCCCAGCGCTTGTGGACATGATGGTAGTCGCGGGGTGCCAGCCCCTCCGCATTGATAGCACCCACGATGTCCCCCCAGATCTTTTTCCGTCCTTCATTGCCGACTTGCGATGGGCCGTGGAAGAGGGCATCATGATGCCCCAGGACTTGCTCCACCAGGATGCCAACTTCCCTGGGTGAGAAGCTGACAGTCCTCTGCCTCTCTGCTGGGGGGTTGCCACTTGCCTCAGATGGTGTGGTGTCAGACATGGCAACCCCCGAGGCAGGTGTGGATGGGCAAGGTGGTCCTGGGGCTGGGCTGTGGAGCGGTGGTATGGCAGTCAGGAGTCTTCAGGAACAGCAGAGGTGGTCACAACGACAGGATCACTGGCAATGGCTGATGAGCAGGCACCAAAATGCAGGGCATGAGGGCAGCAGGCACACAGAGTGAGCTGGCAGCGGCAGCAAATGGCTCGTAGGAGGCAGCTCGGGCAGTTGGAGGCAGGTACATGGCCTTGTAGGCAGGAGCGTGGGTTTTCATGGGTCACATAGAGCTTTTCTGGAGCACAGTGGTACGTTTTCCATCACGTACCCTGCCCCCTCACTCAAATTGCCCAGGACAATTGTTGGCTGCACCTCCCATTGCGCTAGTCCATCAGTGCCATGACTGGGAGGGCAACAAGTGGGAAGGGAGGCAAAGGTGGGCGACTTGCCAGAGGTGGCCAAGGTGGGTGAAGTGGCCAGGGTGGCCAAGGTGGGCAACGTGGCCAGGGTGGCGAAGCTGGCCAAGGTGGGCGACGTAGCCAGGGTGGACAAGGTGGTCCAACGTGGGCAAAGTCGCCAGGCCCATGCAGGGAGAGCTATGCCCCACACCCAACCTCTTTATCCCTCTCCCACACCCATGCTATAGTACTGTAATTCACTTGCTTAAGTTCTAAATGCCCTTCCTCATCTAGACCTCCACCCTATCCCAACCTCTTTATCCCTCTCCCACACCCATGCTATAGTACTGTAATTCACTTGCTTAAGTTCTAAGTGCCCTTCCTCATCTAGACCGCCACCCTATCCCAACCTCTTTATCCCTCTCCCACACCCATGCTATAGTACTGTAATTCATGTGCTTAAATTCTAAGCGCCCCTTCCTCATCTAGACCTCCACCATATCCCAACCTCTTTATCCCTCTCCCACACCCATGCTAAAGTACTGTAATTCACTTGCTTAAGTTCTAAGTGCCCTTCCTCATCTAGACCGCCACCCTATCCCAACCTCTTTATCCCTCTCCCACACCCATGCTATAGTACTGTAATTCAATTGCTTACGTTCTAAGTGTCCCTACCTCATCTAGACCTCCACCCTAACCCAACCTCTTTATACCTCTCCCACACCCATGCTATAGTTCTGTAATTCACTTGCTTAAGTTCTAAGTGCCCTTCCTCATCTAGACCTCTACCCTACCCCAACCTCTTTATCCCTCTCCCACACCCATGCCATAGTACTGTAATTCACTTGCTTAAGTTCTAAGTGTCCTTCCTCATCTAGACCTCTACCCTATCCCAACCTCTTTATCCCTCTCCCACACCCATGCTATAGTACTGTAATTCACGTGCTTAAGTTCTAAGTGCCCCTACCCCATCTAGACCTCCACCCTATCCCAACCTCTTTATCCCTCTCCCACACCCATGCTATAGTACTGTAATTCACGTGCTTAAGTTCTAAGTGCCCCTACCTCATCTAGACCTCCACCCTATCCCAACCTCTTTATCCCTCTCCCACACCCATGCTATAGTTCTGTAATTCACTTGCTTAAGTTCTAAGTGCCCTTCCTCATCTAGACCTCTACCCTATCCCAACCTCTTTATCCCTCTCCCACACCCATGAGATAGTACTGTACTTCACTTGCTTAAGTTCTAACTGCCCTTCCTCATCTAGACCTCCACCCTATCCCAACCTGTTTGTCCCTCTCCCACACCCATGCCATAGTACTGTAATTCACTTGCTTAAGTTCTGAGAATCCCTACCTCATCTAGACCTCCACCCTATCTCAACCTCTTTATCCCTCTCACACACCCATGCTATAGTACTGTAATTTACTTGCTTACGTTCTAAGTGCCCTTCCTCATCTAGACCTCCACCCTATCCCAACCTCTTTATCCCTCTCCCACACCCATGCCATAGTACTGTAATTCACTTGCTTAAGTTCTAAGCGTCCCTACCTCATCTAGACCTCCACCATATCCCAACCTCTTTATCCCTCTCCCACACCCATGCTATAGTACTGTACTTCACTTGCTTAAGTTCAGAGAGTACCTTCCTCCTCTAGACCTCTAGCCTATCCCAACCTCTTTATCCCTCTCCCACACCCATACTATAGTACTGTAATTCACTTGCTTACGTTCTAAGTGCCCTTCCTCATCTAGACCTCCACCCTATCCTAACCTCTTTATCCCTCTCCCACACCCATGCTAAAGTACTGTAATTCACTTGCTTAAGTTCTAACTGCCCTACCTCATCTAGACCTCCACCCTATCTCAACCTCTTTATCCCTCTCCCACACCCATGCTATAGTACTGTAATTCACTTGCTTACGTTCTAAGTGCCCTTCCTCATCTAGACCTCCACCCTATCCCAACCTCTTTATCCCTCTCCCACACCCATGCCCTAGTACTGTAATTCACTCGCTTAAGTTCTAAGCGTCCCTACCTCATCTAGACCTCCACCATATCCCAACCTCTTTATCCCTCTCCAACACCCATGCTATAGTACTGTACTTCACTTGATTAAGTTCAGAGAGTACCTTCCTCATCTAGACCTCTACCCTATCCCAACCTCTTTATCCCTCTCCCACACCCATACTATAGTACTGTAATTCACTTGCTTACGTTCTAAGTGCCCTTCCTCATCTAGACCTCCACCCTATCCCAACCTCTTTATCCCTCTCCCACATCCATGCTATAGTACTGTAATTCACATGCTTAAGTTCTAACTGCCCTTCCTCATCTAGACCTCCACCCTATCCCAACCTGTTTGTCCCTCTCCCACACCCATGCCATAGTACTGTAATTCACTTGCTTAAGTTCTGAGAATCCCTACCTCATCTAGACCTCCACCCTATCTCAACCTCTTTATCCCTCTCCCACACCCATGCTATAGTACTGTAATTCAATTGCTTACGTTCTAAGTGTCCCTACCTCATCTAGACCTCCACCCTAACCCAACCTCTTTATACCTCTCCCACACCCATGCTATAGTTCTGTAATTCACTTGCTTAAGTTCTAAGTGCCCTTCCTCATCTAGACCTCTACCCTACCCCAACCTCTTTATCCCTCTCCCACACCCATGCCATAGTACTGTAATTCACTTGCTTAAGTTCTAAGTGTCCTTCCTCATCTAGACCTCTACCCTATCCCAACCTCTTTATCCCTCTCCCACACCCATGCTATAGTACTGTAATTCACGTGCTTACGTTCTAAGTGCCCCTACCTCATCTAGACCTCCACCCTATCCCAACCTCTTTATCCCTCTCCCACACCCATGCTATAGTATTGTAATTCACGTGCTTAAGTTCTAAGTGCCCCTACCTCATCTAGACCTCCACCCTATCCCAACCTCTTTATCCCTCTCCCACACCCATGCTATAGTTCTGTAATTCACTTGCTTAAGTTCTAAGTGCCCTTCCTCATCTAGACCTCTACCCTATCCCAACCTCTTTATCCCTCTCCCACACCCATGAGATAGTACTGTACTTCACTTGCTTAAGTTTTAACTGCCCTTCCTCATCTAGACCTCCACCCTATCCCAACCTGTTTGTCCCTCTCCCACACCCATGCCATAGTACTGTAATTCACTTGCTTAAGTTCTGAGAATCCCTACCTCATCTAGACCTCCACCCTATCTCAACCTCTTTATCCCTCTCCCACACCCATGCTATAGTACTGTAATTTACTTGCTTACGTTCTAAGTGCCCTTCCTCATCTAGACCTCCACCCTATCCCAACCTCTTTATCCCTCTCCCACACCCATGCCATAGTACTGTAATTCACTTGCTTAAGTTCTAAGCGTCCCTACCTCATCTAGACCTCCACCATATCCCAACCTCTTTATCCCTCTCCCACACCCATGCTATAGTACTGTACTTCACTTGCTTAAGTTCAGAGAGTACCTTCCTCATCTAGACCTCTACCCTATCCCAACCTCTTTATCCCTCTCCCACACCCATACTATAGTACTGTAATTCACTTGCTTACGTTCTAAGTGCCCTTCCTCATCTAGACCTCCACCCTATCCTAACCTCTTTATCCCTCTCCCACACCCATGCTAAAGTACTGTAATTCACTTGCTTAAGTTCTAACTGCCCTACCTCATCTAGACCTCCACCCTATCTCAACCTCTTTATCCCTCTCCCACACACATGCTATAGTACTGTAATTCACTTGCTTACGTTCTAAGTGCCCTTCCTCATCTAGACCTCCACCCTATCCCAACCTCTTTATCCCTCTCCCACACCCATGCCCTAGTACTGTAATTCACTTGCTTAAGTTCTAAGCGTCCCTACCTCATCTAGACCTCCACCATATCCCAACCTCTTTATCCCTCTCCAACACCCATGCTATAGTACTGTACTTCACTTGATTAAGTTCAGAGAGTACCTTCCTCATCTAGACCTCTACCCTATCCCAACCTCTTTATCCCTCTCCCACACCCATACTATAGTACTGTAATTCACTTGCTTACGTTCTAAGTGCCCTTCCTCATCTAGACCTCCACCCTATCCCAACCTCTTTATCCCTCTCCCACATCCATGCTATAGTACTGTAATTCACATGCTTAAGTTCTAAGTGCCCCTACCTCATCTAGACCTCCACCCTATCCCAACCTATTTATCCCTCTCCCACTCCCATGAGATAGTACTGTAATTCACTTGCTTAAATTCTAAGTGTCCCTACCTCATCTAGACCTCCACCCTATCCCAACCTCTTTATCCCTCTCCCACACCCATGCTATAGTACTGTACTTCACTTGATTAAGTTCAGAGAGTACCTTCCTCATCTATACCTCTACCCTATCCCAACCTCTTTATCCCTCTCCCACACCCACACTATAGTACTGTAATTCACTTGCTTATGTTCTAAGTGCCCTTCCTCATCTAGACCTCCACCCTATCCCAACCTCTTTATCCCTGTCCCACACCCATGCTATAGTACTGTAATTCACTTGCTTACGTTCTAAGTGCCCTTCCTCATCTAGACCTCCACCCTATCCCAACCTCTTTATCCATCTCCCACACCCATGCTATAGTACTGTAATTCACGTGCTTAAGTTCTAAGTGCCCCTACCTCATCTAGACCTCCACCCTATCCCAACCTCTTTATCCCTCTCCCACACCCATGCTATAGTTCTGTAATTCACTTGCTTAAGTTCTAAGTGCCCTTCCTCATCTAGACCTCTACCCTATCCCGCCCTCTTTATCCCTCTCCCACACCCATGAGATAGTACTGTAATTCACTTGCTTACATTCTAAGTGTCCCTACCTCATCTAGACCTCCACCCTATCCCAACCTCTTTATCCCTCTCCCACACCCATGCTATAGTTCTGTAATTCACTTGCTTAAGTTCTAAGTGCCCCTACCTCATCTAGACCTCCATCCTATCCCAACCTCTTTATCCCTCTCCCACACCCATGCAATAGTTCTGTAATTCACTGGCTTAAGTTCTAAGTGCCCCTACCTCATCTAGACCTCCACCCTATCCCAACCTCTTTATCCCTCTCCCACACCCATGCTATAGTTCTGTAATTCACTTGCTTAAGTTCTAATCTAGAACTTAATCTAACCCTTCCTCATCTAGACCTCTACCCTATCCCAACCTCTTTATCCCTCTCCCACACCCATGAGATAGTACTGTACTTCACTTGCTTAAGTTCTGAGCGTACCTTCCTCATCTAGACCTCTACCCTATCCCAACCTCTTTATCCCTCTCCCACTCCCATGAGATAGTACTGTAATTCACTTGCTTAACTTCTAAGTGTCCTTCCTCATCTAGACCTCCACCCTATCCCGACCTCTTTATTCCTCTCCCACACCCATGCTATAGTACTGTAATTCACTTGTTAAAAGTTCTAAGCACCCCTACCTCATCTAGACCTCCATCCTATCCCAACCTCTTTATCCTCTCCCACACCCATGCTATAGTACTGTACTTCACTTGCTTAAGTTCTAAGTGCCCTTCCTCATCTAGACCTCTACCCTATCCCAACCTCTTTATCCCTCTCCCACACCCATGCTATAGTTCTGTAATTCACTTGCTTAAATTCTAAGTGTCCCTACCTCATCTAGACCTCCACCCTATCCCAACCTCTTTATCCCTCTCCCACACCCATGCTATAGTACTGTACTTCACTTGATTAAGTTCAGAGAGTACCTTCCTCATCTATACCTCTACCCTATCCCAACTTCTTTATCCCTCTCCCACACCCATACTATAGTACTGTAATTCACTTGCTTACGTTCTAAGTGCCCTTCCTCATCTAGACCTCCACCCTATCCCAACCTCTTTATCCCTCTCCCACACCCATGCTATAGCACTGTAATTCACTTGCTTAAGTTCTAAGTGCCCTTCCTCATCTAGACCTCCACCTTATCCCAACCTCTTTATCCATCTCCCACACCCATGCTATAGTACTGTAATTCACGTGCTTAAGTTCTAAGTGCCCCTACCTCATCTATACCTCCACCCTATCTCAACCTCTTTATCCCTCTCCCACACCCATGCTATAGTTCTGTAATTCACTTGCTTAAGTTCTAAGTGCCCTTCCTCATCTAGACCTCTACCCTATCCCACCCTCTTTATCCCTCTCCCACACCCATGAGATAGTACTGTAATTCACTTGCTTACATTCTAAGTGTCCCTACCTCATCTAGACCTCCACCCTATCCCAACCTCTTTATCCCTCTCCCACACCCATGCTATAGTACTGTAATTCACTTGCTTACGTTCTAAGTGCCCTTCCTCATCTAGACCTCCACCCTATCCCAACCTCTTTATCCATCTCCCACACCCATGCTATAGTACTGTAATTCACGTGCTTAAGTTCTAAGTGCCCCTACCTCATCTAGACCTCCACCCTATCCCAACCTCTTTATCCCTCTCCCACACCCATGCTATAGTTCTGTAATTCACTTGCTTAAGTTCTAAGTGCCCTTCCTCATCTAGACCTCTACCCTATCCCACCCTCTTTATCCCTCTCCCACACCCATGAGATAGTACTGTAATTCACTTGCTTACATTCTAAGTGTCCCTACCTCATCTAGACCTCCACCCTATCCCAACCTCTTTATCCCTCTCCCACACCCATGCTGTAGTTCTGTAATTCACTTGCTTAAATTCTAAGTGCCCCTACCTCATCTAGACCTCCATCCTATCCCAACCTCTTTATCCCATCCCACACCCATGCAATAGTTCTGTAATTCACTGGCTTAAGTTCTAAGTGCCCTTCCTCAACTAGACCTCTACCCTATCCCAACCTCTTTATCCCTGTCCCACACCCATGCTATAGTACTGTAATTCACGTGCTTAAGTTCTAAGTGCCCCTACCTCAACTAGACCTCTACCCTATCCCAACCTCTTTATCCCTGTCCCACACCCATGCTATAGTACTGTAATTCACGTGCTTAAGTTCTAAGTGCCCTTCCTCAACTAGACCTCTACCCTATCCCAACCTCTTTATCCCTGTCCCACACCCATGCTATAGTACTGTAATTCACGTGCTTAAGTTCTAAGTGCCCCTACCTCATCTAGACCTCCACCCTATCCCAACCTCTTTATCCCTCTCCCACACCCATGCTATAGTTCTGTAATTCACTTGCTTAAGTTCTAAGTGCCCTTCCTCATCTAGACCTCTACCCTATCCCAACCTCTTTATCCCTCTCCCACACCCATGAGATAGTACTGTACTTCACTTGCTTAAGTTCTGAGCGTACCTTCCTCATCTAGACCTCCACCCTATCCCAACCTCTTTATTCCTCTCCCACACCCATGCTATAGTACTGCAATTCACTTGTTAAAAGTTCTAAGCACCCCTACCTCATCTAGACCTCCATCCTATCCCAACCTCTTTATCCTCTCCCACACCCATGCTATAGTACTGTACTTCACTTGCTTAAGTTCTAAGTGCCCTTCCTCATCTAGACCTCTACCCTATCCCAACCTCTTTATCCCTCTCCCACACCCATGAGATAGTACTGTAATTCACTTGCTTAAATTCTAAGTGTCTCTACCTCATCTAGACCTCCACCCTATCCCAACCTCTTTATCCCTCTCCCACACCCATGCTATAGTTCTGTAATTCACTTGCTTAAATTCTAAGTGTCCCTACCTCATCTAGACCTCCACCCTATCCCAACCTCTTTATCCCTCTCCCACACCCATGCTATAGTACTGTACTTCACTTGATTAAGTTCAGAGAGTACCTTCCTCATCTATACCTCTACCCTATCCCAACTTCTTTATCCCTCTCCCACACCCATACTATAGTACTGTAATTCACTAGCTTACGTTCTAAGTGCCCTTCCTCATCTAGACCTCCACCCTATCCCAACCTCTTTATCCCTCTCCCACACCCATGCTATAGTACTGTAATTCACTTGCTTACGTTCTAAGTGCCCTTCCTCATCTAGACCTCCACCCTATCCCAACCTCTTTATCCATCTCCCACACCCATGCTATAGTACTGTAATTCACGTGCTTAAGTTCTAAGTGCCCCTACCTCATCTATACCTCCACCCTATCCCAACCTCTTTATCCCTCTCCCACACCCATGCTATAGTTCTGTAATTCACTTGCTTAAGTTCTAAGTGCCCTTCCTCATCTAGACCTCTACCCTATCCCACCCTCTTTATCCCTCTCCCACACCCATGAGATAGTACTGTAATTCACTTGCTTACATTCTAAGTGTCCCTACCTCATCTAGACCTCCACCCTATCCCAACCTCTTTATCCCTCTCCCACACCCATGCTATAGTTCTGTAATTCACTTGCTTAAGTTCTAAGTGCCCCTACCTCATCTAGACCTCCATCCTATCCCAACCTCTTTATCCCTCTCCCACACCCATGCAATAGTTCTGTAATTCACTGGCTTAAGTTCTAAGTGCCCTTCCTCAACTAGACCTCTACCCTATCCCAACCTCTTTATCCCTGTCCCACACCCATGCTATAGTACTGTAATTCACGTGCTTAAGTTCTAAGTGCCCCTACCTCATCTAGACCTCCACCCTATCCCAACCTCTTTATCCCTCTCCAACACCCATGCTATAGTTCTGTAATTCACTTGCTTAAGTTCTAAGTGCCCTTCCTCATCTAGACCTCTACCCTATCCCAACCTCTTTATCCCTCTCCCACACCCATGAGATAGTACTGTACTTCACTTGCTTAAGTTTTGAGCGTACCTTCCTCATCTAGACCTCTACCCTATCCCAACCTCTTTATCCCTCTCCCACTCCCATGAGATAGTACTGTAATTCACTTGCTTAACTTCTAAGTGTCCTTCCTCATCTAGACCTCCACCCTATCCCAACCTCTTTATTCCTCTCCCACACCCATGCTATAGTACTGCAATTCACTTGTTAAAAGTTCTAAGCACCCCTACCTCATCTAGACCTCCATCCTATCCCAACCTCTTTATCCTCTCCCACACCCATGCTATAGTACTGTACTTCACTTGCTTAAGTTCTAAGTGCCCTTCCTCATCTAGACCTCTACCCTATCCCAACCTCTTTATCCCTCTCCCACACCCATGAGATAGTACTTTAATTCACTTGCTTAAATTCTAAGTGTCCCTACCTCGTCTAGACCTCCACCCTATCCCAACCTCTTTATCCCTCTCCCACACCCATGCTATAGTTCTGTAATTCACTTGCTTAAATTCTAAGTGCCCCTACCTCATCTAGACCTCCATCCTATCCCAACCTCTTTATCCCATCCCACACCCATGCAATAGTTCTGTAATTCACTGGCTTAAGTTCTAAGTGCCCTTCCTCAACTAGACCTCTACCCTATCCCAACCTCTTTATCCCTGTCCCACACCCATGCTATAGTACTGTAATTCACGTGCTTAAGTTCTAAGTGCCCCTACCTCAACTAGACCTCTACCCTATCCCAACCTCTTTATCCCTGTCCCACACCCATGCTATAGTACTGTAATTCACGTGCTTAAGTTCTAAGTGCCCTTCCTCAACTAGACCTCTACCCTATCCCAACCTCTTTATCCCTGTCCCACACCCATGCTATAGTACTGTAATTCACGTGCTTAAGTTCTAAGTGCCCCTACCTCATCTAGACCTCCACCCTATCCCAACCTCTTTATCCCTCTCCCACACCCATGCTATAGTTCTGTAATTCACTTGCTTAAGTTCTAAGTGCCCTTCCTCATCTAGACCTCTACCCTATCCCAACCTCTTTATCCCTCTCCCACACCCATGAGATAGTACTGTACTTCACTTGCTTAAGTTCTGAGCGTACCTTCCTCATCTAGACCTCCACCCTATCCCAACCTCTTTATTCCTCTCCCACACCCATGCTATAGTACTGCAATTCACTTGTTAAAAGTTCTAAGCACCCCTACCTCATCTAGACCTCCATCCTATCCCAACCTCTTTATCCTCTCCCACACCCATGCTATAGTACTGTACTTCACTTGCTTAAGTTCTAAGTGCCCTTCCTCATCTAGACCTCTACCCTATCCCAACCTCTTTATCCCTCTCCTACACCCATGAGATAGTACTGTAATTCACTTGCTTAAATTCTAAGTGTCTCTACCTCATCTAGACCTCCACCCTATCTCAACCTCTTTATCCCTCTCCCACACCCATGCTATAGTTCTGTAATTCACTTGCTTAAATTCTAAGTGTCCCTACCTCATCTAGACCTCCACCCTATCCCAACCTCTTTATCCCTCTCCCACACCCATGCTATAGTACTGTACTTCACTTGATTAAGTTCAGAGAGTACCTTCCTCATCTATACCTCTACCCTATCCCAACTTCTTTATCCCTCTCCCACACCCATACTATAGTACTGTAATTCACTAGCTTACGTTCTAAGTGCCCTTCCTCATCTAGACCTCCACCCTATCCCAACCTCTTTATCCCTCTCCCACACCCATGCTATAGTACTGTAATTCACTTGCTTACGTTCTAAGTGCCCTTCCTCATCTAGACCTCCACCCTATCCCAACCTCTTTATCCATCTCCCACACCCATGCTATAGTACTGTAATTCACGTGCTTAAGTTCTAAGTGCCCCTACCTCATCTATACCTCCACCCTATCCCAACCTCTTTATCCCTCTCCCACACCCATGCTATAGTTCTGTAATTCACTTGCTTAAGTTCTAAGTGCCCTTCCTCATCTAGACCTCTACCCTATCCCACCCTCTTTATCCCTCTCCCACACCCATGAGATAGTACTGTAATTCACTTGCTTACATTCTAAGTGTCCCTACCTCATCTAGACCTCCACCCTATCCCAACCTCTTTATCCCTCTCCCACACCCATGCTATAGTTCTGTAATTCACTTGCTTAAGTTCTAAGTGCCCCTACCTCATCTAGACCTCCATCCTATCCCAACCTCTTTATCCCTCTCCCACACCCATGCAATAGTTCTGTAATTCACTGGCTTAAGTTCTAAGTGCCCTTCCTCAACTAGACCTCTACCCTATCCCAACCTCTTTATCCCTGTCCCACACCCATGCTATAGTACTGTAATTCACGTGCTTAAGTTCTAAGTGCCCCTACCTCATCTAGACCTCCACCCTATCCCAACCTCTTTATCCCTCTCCAACACCCATGCTATAGTTCTGTAATTCACTTGCTTAAGTTCTAAGTGCCCTTCCTCATCTAGACCTCTACCCTATCCCAACCTCTTTATCCCTCTCCCACACCCATGAGATAGTACTGTACTTCACTTGCTTAAGTTTTGAGCGTACCTTCCTCATCTAGACCTCTACCCTATCCCAACCTCTTTATCCCTCTCCCACTCCCATGAGATAGTACTGTAATTCACTTGCTTAACTTCTAAGTGTCCTTCCTCATCTAGACCTCCACCCTATCCCAACCTCTTTATTCCTCTCCCACACCCATGCTATAGTACTGCAATTCACTTGTTAAAAGTTCTAAGCACCCCTACCTCATCTAGACCTCCATCCTATCCCAACCTCTTTATCCTCTCCCACACCCATGCTATAGTACTGTACTTCACTTGCTTAAGTTCTAAGTGCCCTTCCTCATCTAGACCTCTACCCTATCCCAACCTCTTTATCCCTCTCCCACACCCATGAGATAGTACTTTAATTCACTTGCTTAAATTCTAAGTGTCCCTACCTCGTCTAGACCTCCACCCTATCCCAACCTCTTTATCCCTCTCCCACACCCATGCTATAGTTCTGTAATTCACTTGCTTAAGTTCTAAGTGCCCCTACCTCATCTAGACCTCCACCCTATCCCAACCTATTTATACCTCTACCACACCCATGCAATAGTTCTGTAATTCACTTGCTTAAGTTCTAAGTGCCCTTCCTCATCTAGACATCTACCCTATCCCAACCTCCTTATCCCTCTCCCACACCCATGAGATAGTACTGTAATTCACTTGCTTAACTTCTAAGTGACCATCCTCATCTAGACCTCTACCCTATCCCAACCTCTTTATCCCTCTCCCACTCCCATGAGATAGTACTGTAATTCACTTGCTTAACTTCTAAGTGCCCTTCCTCATCTAGACCTCCACCCTATCCCAACCTCTTTATTCCTCTCCCACACCCATGCTATAGTACTGTAATTCACTTGTTAAAAGTTCTAAGCACCCCTACCTCATCTAGACCTCCATCCTATCCCAACCTCTTTATCCTCTCCCACACCCATGCTATAGTACTGTACTTCACTTGCATAAGTTCTGAGCATCCCTTCCTCATCTAGACCTCTACCCTATCCCAACCTCTTTATCCCTCTCCCACACCCATGCTATAGTACTGTACTTCACTTGCTTAAGTTCCGAGCATCCCTTCTTCATCTAGACCTCTACCCTATCCCAACCTCTTTATCGCTTTCCCACACCCATGCTATAGTACTGTCATTCACTTGCTTAAGTTCTAAGTGCCCTTCCTCATCTAGACCTCCACCCTATCCCAACCTCTTTATCCTCTCCCACACCCATGCTATAGTACTGTACTTCACTTGCATAAGTTCTGAGCATCCCTTCCTCATCTAGACCTCTACCCTATCCCAACCTCTTTATCCCTCTCCCACACCCATGCTATAGTACTGTACTTCACTTGCTTAAGTTCTGAGCATCCCTTCTTCATCTAGACCTCTACCCTATCCCAACCTCTTTATCGCTTTCCCACACCCATGCTATAGTATTGTCATTCACTTGCTTAAGTTCTAAGTGCCCTTCCTCATCTAGACCTCCACCCTATCCCAACCTCTTTATCCCTCTCCCACACCCATGAGATAGTACTGTAATTCACTTGCTTAAGTTCTAAGTGCCCTTCGTCATCTAGACCTCCACCCTATCCCAACCTCTTTATCCCTCTTCCACTCCCATGCTATAGTACTGTAATCCACTTGCTTAAGTTCGAAATGCCCTTCCTCATCTAGACCCCCACCCTATCCCAACCTCGTTATCCCTCTCCCACACCCATGCTAGAGTACTGTAATTCACTTGCTTAGGTTCTAAGCGTCCCTACCTCATCTAGACCTTCACCCTATCCCAACCTCGTTATCCCTCTCCCACACCCATGCTATAGTACTGTAATTCACTTGCTTAAGTTCTAAGCGTCCCTACCTCATCTACACCTCCACCCTGTCCCAACCTCTTTATCCCTCTCCCACACCCATGCTATAGTACTGTAATTCACTTGCTTAAGTTCTAAGCATCCCTCCCTCATCTAGATATCCACCCTATCCCAACATCTTTATCCCTCTCCCACTCCCACGCTATAGTACTGTAATTCACTTGCTTAAGTTCTAATCGTCTCTACCTCATCTAGACCTCTGCCCTATTCTCAACCTCTTTATCCCTCTCCCACACCCATGCTATAGTACTGTATTTCACTAGCTTAAGTTCTAAGCGTCCCTACCTCATCTAGACCTCCACCCTATCCCAACCTCTTTATCCCTCTCCCACACCCATGTTATAGTACTGTAATTCACTTGCTTAAGTTCTAAGAGCCCTTCCTCATCTAGACCTCACCATATCCCAACCTCTTTATCCCTCTCCCACACCCATGAGATAGTACTGTAATTCACTTGCTTGAGTTCTAAGTGCCCTTCCTCATCTAGACCTCCACCATATCCAAACCTCTTTATCCCTCTCCCACTCCCATGCTATAGTACTGTAATTCACTTGCTTAAGTTCTAAGTGCCCTTCCTCATCTAGACCTCCACCATATCCCAACCTCTTTATCCCTCTTCCACTCCCATACAATAGTACTGTAATTCACTTGCTTATGTTCTAAGCGTCCCTACCTCATCTAGCCTTCCACCCTATCCCAACTTCTTTATTCCTCTCCCACACCCATGCTATAGTACTGTAATTCACTTGCTTAAGTTCTAAGAGCCCCTACCTCATCTAGACCTCCACCCTATCCCAACCTCTTTATCCCTCTCCGACTCCCATGAGATAGTACCGTAATTCATTTGCTTAAGTTCTAAGCGCCCCTTCCTCATCTAGACCTCCACCCTATCCCAACCTCTTTATCCCTCTCCCAAACCCATGCTATAGTACTGTAATACACTTGCTTACGTTCTAAGCGTCCCTACCTCATCTAGAACTCCATCCTATCCCAACCTCTTTATCCCTCTCCCACACCCATGCCATAGTACTGTAATTCACTTGCTTAAGTTCTAAGTGCCCTTCCTCATCTAGACCTCCACCCTATCCCAACCTCTTTATCCCTCTCCCACACCCATGCTATAGTACTCCCAACCTAGGTTAGCAGCGCGCAGGCTGAGCGTCCAGGTGCGATAAGCTAGTCTTAACCACAGCTTCCCAACAATTAACATGACCATCCATCATCACTTCAGTGGTCTGCTGTCAATTAGGGCTTTGAACTCATCCTTGGAAATGTTCCTTGCTACTGAAGAATTCAGTGGAGTGAGGGCACACTCTGCCTTCGTGCGTAGGTGTGACCATCATGCTCTTCCCACTTCTTCCCACTTCTTCTCCCCACGTGACTAAAGACCACGAATTTGAGCTTTCAGTGTATTAAAATGCTATTGTCTAATAGACCTCTGACCTCTTCTTGTTTCCGTCTATGACTTCTGAACAGAAGCTTTGTTCTTTCACACAATTTGTATCCAATATCAGCTCTCCTCAGTCTGATAAGGCCTTAGCTTCTTGCCTCATCCAACCTCGCCTTTCTGAGTTTTCGCCTGTAATTCACTTGTTTTTCTGATTGCGACAAATGAAAAAAATGACCTTCCTTCTTTTGTTCAGCACTACTAATGTACATAGTGGGAACATTCTTCCTTTACTGACTCCAATATACATATGTACATGTTGGCACATGCCGCACTCTATTCACTATAAAGCTAGCCTCAAGGATACTTCATCTGCTTGCGTTTCTTTGCATATTTACACGTGTGACATTGCTTGGTATCTTCATTACTTCTGTAGCATAAGCTTCTTCATCTTGATCCAAGAGGTCATTCATCTCGATACTCTCTTGATGCCTTATTGAATTGTCTACAGCCTCTGGTTTCTGCATTTCTTCTCTATATACGTCAGCTTTGCATTTGTATGATGTCATTATTTCTCTTTGTTTCTTCAATTTGTCCTGCTTTCTTCTGGACTATCACACGGACAGCCATCATACTGTCTCATATGGGTATGGTTGTCTCAAAGGGAACCTTGCTTCCAGGATTCTTCTTGGTATTTGTAGTTCAAAGGGCTTTGTACGTGTGTCATATTCTGGTGTCCAGCAGATAGGCAATATGGGCGAAGTAATTGAGGTGGCCGTACTTAGCTCCTTCTCTACAACAGTAAGCACAATGGTCTGCAAGTTCAGGCCCAGGTATCCTGTGGAGAATCATACAATACATTGTGAGCCCAATCTCACAGTTCTTGGGGTCTGATAACCTGAGGTGCTCCAGCACCCTGTTTCCCACAGTTCTGAGGTTGTTTTCTCCTTTGTTCTCTGTCCCAGGTGCTTGTACAAAAATTGGAGCCTGTGAGTGCATTCAAGGTTTATGGGATATTGTTATTCCTGTCTCATTAAATAAGTAAACCTCCACAAACCTCCCCAAACTAGAAACTGTGGAGCCGCAGCTGCCCAGAGGATGGCGAACAGGATGCCGAGATGCTTACCAACTGCAGAGTGAGGCAGTTAAAGGAAGTGTGGCAAGGAAGCCGTGTCTCCAGGTGTCACGGGCCCTCTGTCTGTTACGCAGGGGCAGCACAAACTCATGCATCCCCGTAAGGTTATGGCACCTGCACTATAGTAGTACACAGGCCACTGTGACCCCTCAGAGATAGAGGGTTAGGGACCATTGGATTGGATAGGCACAGGGAGGTAGGGTAACTGGAAAGAGAGTTAGGTAGAGGGTGTGGAAAGCAAGGGGGAAGTAGGGTAAGGAACAAGTTACTTACCTGTAACTGTTCTTCTCCAGCATGCGTCGGGCATGGATCCACATGCTCATGAATATTCCCTGTCGTCGGGCTGGGAATCCTCGGTATAAGAAAAAACATTTCACTTTTATTTATAAACTGTCTTTCTCCTATAAACCAATGACTGATCTCTGGGTCATACTGCCCCCAGCCAATGATTGCTCTCTCTCTAAGCCCCTCCTCTGGCAGCCATCTTCAGATTTGGTAGCACGTAAAGTGGCAGTATGACCAAGAAGAGCCGCAGAGGGCCAGAAGGGAGGGTTTGCATGTGAATCCATGCCAGACCGATGCTGGAGAACAACAGTTACAGGTAAGTAAATTGTTCCTTCTCCAGCATGTGGTCTGGCATGGACTCACATGCTCATAAATAAAGAACACATAGCAGCACAAACATACACGACCACGGGAGGTGGCAATGCTCAACAGAAGGAATTACTCTTAGATCCTCACCTTCAAGCAACCAGGTTGCGTAGCACTGCTTGGCCAACTCTGGAGTCCTCTCTGAAATCCCTGTCAACGCAGTAGAATTTCGTGAAGGTGTGGATAGACCTCCACATAGCAGCCCTGCAGATGTCCAGCAGGGGCTCACCAGATAGGAACGCCGTCGTCCCAGCGATCGCTCTGGTGGAGTGGGCTCTCGGACGGCCAGGCAGTGGTTGGTTTGCCAACCAGTGACAATAAGTGATGCAGCCGGAGAGCCACCTGGAGATGGAAGCCTTGGACAAGGCCTTCCCATGGTACACAGGACCAAAGTTAATAAAAAGCTGAGAAGTCTTCTCGAAACTCTTTGTGCAGGCCACATAAAACTGCAGCCCTTGAGCCACATCCAGTGAGTGCAAAGTCTTTTAAGCCAGTGACGAAGGCATCGGAAAAAACACAAGCAACACCAAGGGTTCGTTGAGATGAAATTCAGATGGAAACTTGGCCATGAAGGAGAGGTGCGTCCGCAGCACCACCCTAATCTTGTGGAAAGTGAAATAAGGCTGCTTGCAGGACAGGGCCTGGATCTCACCAACTATCCTGGCAGAGGTGATGGCCACGAGGAAACCTGTCTTCCAAGACAGGAACTTGAGCAGAGCTTAATGCATAGGCTAGAAAGGAGCCCCAGTGATCCTATTCAGCACCACGTTGTGCTTCCACGCCGGGGCAGTGCCTTCACCGCCGGAAACGATCGGAACAGTCCCTTGATGATCTCCTTGACTAGACGGTGGAACCAAATCGAAGACTGTCCTGGAGCCCTGGTGTAGCGGGAGATAGCCGCCAGATGCACCAGGATGGCGGCGTGCGCCAGCCCCGACGTAGCCAATAACAACAAGTTGGAAGGACTTGTGGAGCCGTGACCCTCAGAGGGTTAATCTTCTGCGATCGGCACGAAGTTGCGAAATGCTTTCATCGATGTCTGTAATACTTCGGAGTCCACGACGCCCTGGCCTTGGTGAGGACCTGCCTGCAGTCCGCAGGCAGCTCCTAACCACTTTACTCGAATGCTGCAGGAGCGAGGGCTTCAGGTTCAGTTACCCTGGGTTGTGGTGCAGGATTGCGCCTCCTTCCCTGGCGAGAAGATTTGCGACCACTGGTAGCTTGACTGGAGGGGAGGCTGACATGCTGAGAAGGTCCGGGTTCCAGATTTACCTCAACCACACTGGCGCGACGAGGATCATCCTGCACCGGCACCGTCTGAGTTGACTGATGACTTGTAGTAGCAGCAGCAACGGAGGGAACGCATACAGGAACAGGCCTTCCCAAAGGAAATGTAAATGTGTACCCCATGCTCCCTGGCTGGGGAAGCTGATGGTGAACCTCCGGCACTTGGTATATATTGCCGTCGCAAACAGATTAATGTGGGGACTGACCCACCTGAGGAAGAGGTTGTCCACTTCACCCAGCTGAAGCTCCTACTCGTGGCAAGAGCGCAGCTCCCTGCTGAGGGATTCGTCAATGTTTTTGACTCCCGCCAAGTGAAAAGGAATGAGAAACATCCCCTGGGTGACGGCACAGTGATAAAATTCCTGCGCCTCTCTGGAGAACGCTGGGAATCTAGTGCCCTCCTGCTTCTGGATGTAAAACATTGTGGTGGTATTGTCTGTGAAGACCCTCACCACTTGCCCTTGAGGGACAGAAGAAATGACATGAGGACCCAAAACACTGCCCATAGTTCCAGGACTTTGATGTGTAGTATCTTCTCCGGTAGCCACAGGCCTCTGGCATGGAGACGTCTGTTGTGGGCTCCACAGCCCCCCAGGGATGTGACCCATCCGATGTGACCCTCTCCTGGTATGACGGGCTCTGAACTCTATGCCCCTGGCTATGTTGGAGCGCACGCACCACCATCTTATCGCTCGACGGAACTTCTCATCGAGCACGATCCTGTCTTTGAAGCTTCCGGACACCTGGATCCAACGGGAGTCCAGTAATTCCTCGAGTGGTTGCATGGGTACACATGAATTCCCTGTAGTCGCAGATGGGCTGCCAGCCAAGCCAGGCACTTCATAAAGACTCTGGGTGCCGACTTCAGTCCGAAAGGAGGAGCCAAAAAACAGATCCCTGTTAATTGGATGAAGAAACGATGGAGCACACGGACTCGATTGAACAAAAATAGAGTTTTCCGAGTCAAAGGGCCTCATTATGACCCTGGCGGTAAGTGGCAAACGATGCCAGTAAAGGATTACCAGCATCGTTTACCGCTCCGGCCGATTATAACCTGACAATGCGCAATTAACGGCACTGTAATTAACGGTGCCGCTAAAAGCGCCAAGGGCGCGGGCACGCGACCTCCCATGTCGTAAATACCGGAATGGCGCAAAGTGGGGAACATCATGAGTCGGGCGGACATGCAATTAACGCCATTGTGAAGGGTGTAAAGTAGCTTACCGCCATGGTGCTAATACCGCCATCACAGACCAACCGTAAACGCCCATGTGCAGTGTTCCCAACTGCCACAGGTGCACACAATCAGCACAGGTGGAGGCTATACAGACTGGGCAAGCACAAAAGGAGCACACCCCACCCCTTCCCACACCCAGTCACACTCCACAATGATCCCAATACTACTAGCAATGCTAGGGCTGGAGGACCTGATTGCAGTGGAAGTGCTACAACAACAAAAGGCAGCACAGAGGAGACGCAGGAGGAGAAGGAGGGCAAGGCAGGGCCAGCATGCCCTACCAGCACAGCCAGTGGCACCACGCAGGCAGCCCCCAATCCCACGCATCAGAGCCAGTCCATTCAACCTAACCGCTGAGCAGATCCAAACCCTGTACCGTCTGGACCGGGACACCATCACCACCATTGGGGACATGATACATGACGACATTGTCAGCCTGAATGAAACACGCACCGCCATCCCACCCCTACTGAAGGTAGTATCTGTGCTCCACTTCCTGGCCACAGGCACCTACCAGCACATAGTAGGGCACTTGCATGGCATTTCACAACCATTATTCTCACGTACGCTGAACCAAGTGCTTGATTCCCTCCTCAAGCACACAGATGACCACATTTCCTTACCACGGTCTGCCCAGGAGATCTCAAACACTAAAGTATGTTTCCATTCACTGGCTGGCATACCTAGTTGCATTGGCACCATCGACTGCACCCATGTGGAATTGGTGGTCTCACATGACATGGAGGTAGCGTACAGCAACCGTAAGCTATACCACTCAATCAATGTGCAAATGGTATGTGACTCAAACAGGATCAGCACACATTGTTGTGCCCGATTGCCCGGATCTATCCATGATTCAATGATCCTGCAGAACTCGACGATACCACGCTACATGGAGCAACATGCAGGGCAGAGATCCTGGCTTCTCGGTGAGTCGCATGTTAAGCCCATGGAAATGTGATGTGGGTAGGTGATTGACGTATACATGCAGACTCCACCTGGCTGCGAGTGCCAGAGGTAATGGAGCATGCTCATGCCCCAAAGCAGCCCAGACTGGTCCTGACACATGACCACATAATGCAAGACCATTCCACAGCCATCAGATCGCATCCCCCTCATCAAAATGCAGCTACAAGCAATGACTATGGCCAATACACAGCACCAAACACCATCAACTGAAAGGACAGTCCCCCATTACTGCGTACAAAGGAGTCACATGAGGGTCAAAAACATCAATATACCACTACACTGACAAAGAGGCCCAACTGAATTGAATGACACCTTTTGTTGTGCGTAGTGAGATCATCATGAGGCTGACATCAACAAAATCCCACTCAGATGGACTTAGAAATAGAACTCAGGAATTTTATCCGAAAAGTTTGTCTTAAAGATTATTTTGGTTCTAATAATCCTGAGCCAATAGATGAGGAGACTACTCCATTCCATTTGAAGTCCACATTTACACCGACTTCGCAAATGGTTTCCCCTGAAACTGTTATGTTTGAACGGTCAGTACTCTGAGATTTCCATTCTATCTTCGCTTCTCATAGTGTTGCTAAACATAATAGGTCATATAATTTCTCTAAGCGTGAATGGGAGTGCCTTCAAAATCTTAAAGGAGATCCCTCCATTATCATTAAGCAGGCTGATAAAGGGGGAGAGGTGGTAGTTTGTGATTCTACGTACTATGACACCGAGGTGATGAGACAACTAAACAACACCTCCTTTTATTTGAAACTTATAGGAGACCCGACAGACAGTATACGGGATGAGATCCTTGCCCTGGCCACACGGGCACATGATATCAACATTCTGAGCCCTAAAGAATTTTAATATCTTACCATTAAAGGCACTAGAACTCCGCTCTTTTACATCCTTCCGAAAATCCATAAGGATAGATTTAATCCACCAGGAAGACCCATAGTGTCTTTATGTGGCTCTGTCTTAGAGCCTTTGGGCAAGTATCTCAATTTCTTTCTCAAACCTCTGGCTGCTGACACTCCCACCTATCTGGCAGATACAACGGATGCCATTGTTCATTTAGAAGGCTTACCTTTCGATACTGCTACCAATTTATTCATCACTCTAGATGTGGAGTCTTTATATTCTAATATTCCACAGTTGGAATCGCTCCCCATAATAAAATGCTTTTTGGACATGAAAAGCGACCCTCAGCAGGTGCCTAACGAATTGCACTTACAAAGAATTATTTTCGGTTCAAGGAGGACTTCTTTTTACAAGTTAAAGGTACCGCCATGGGAGCCGCATTTGCTCCAAATTATGCCACACTTTTTATGTGGGCTTTTGAGAAGGTCTCTATCTTTGATGAATCTAATCCTTACCTTCAATCTATTATCTTTTATCGTAGATATATAGACGACATTATAATAATCTGGGACAGAACTTTGGGTAACCATGAAACTTTCCTTACATGGATGAATTCGTTGAATGACCACCTTCGCTTCACCATGACTTCTGACAATATGTCAATACCCTTTCTGGACCTCTTACTGAAGGTTAAAGATGGGGCTATTGCAGTGGATCTATACCGTAAGCCCACGGACAGAAATACTATCCTCCATTTGAAAGCTTTCACCCCCAATCCCTTAGAGTCAGCATTCCTCATGGGCAATTTTTAAGGGCACGACTTTGCCAAACAGGCTGACATTATTGAAGATCGACTTATGAATCGTGGATATCCACATCATGTATTGCGTCAATCTCGTAAGAGGGCACGACACCAGCATCGAGAGATTCTTTTGACCAAGAACACTCGTGAGAAACCTAGCCAGTCCAGAATTATTTGTGCAATGACCTATAACACTCACCATTCGGCCATTAAGAAAGCAATTAGCAAGCATTGGCATCTTCTACAGTTGAACCATTCTGATCTGGCTCTTCCCATGTTTGCGTTCAGAAAAGGCAAAAACCTTAAGAGTTGGCTTTCTAAAGCCGATAGGTCCTTGACTTTGTCAGGTCCTAGAACTATTACTGAGATGTGGGGGATGAACAAAGTCCACGGCCATTTTCCATGTGGCTATTGTTGCCATTGTGGGTCAACCACAGCCACTACCAATGTAAACATCAACAACAGGGTATGGAATCTCAGGGACCATACAACATGTAATTCGAAGAATGTCATATATGCGATTACATGTCCCTGCGATAAGACCTACATAGGTAAGACATCGAGACCTGTGAAATTCAGAATTTCTGAACACAAGTCTAAGATTCGTACGGGCAACCTCACATCTCCTCTTGCACTCCATTTCGTAGAACATCAGCATGATTGCAATGATCTACGTTGGTGGGCGCTAGAACAAGTAAAAGGTTTTGACTCCAATACCACTGTCAATAGACTATCCACTCGAGATAATTGGTGGATTTGTAACACCCAAAGTCATATAGTGGGCCTGAACTCACAGGAAGAGTGGGCTGCCATCACCCACACATTTGCACAAACGTAGAAGAATTGTTTTGGCAGTCCAGATTAGTTTGCTTCTATTCAGAAGAATTGCTGTCCCAGCCTAAAGCATCAAGCTTCTAATTTGGCTTGCATTATAAACCTACTGTGCTATGTTCTCATACACATTTCATAGTTCTTTCCTGAACTCACAGGAAGAGTGGGCTGCCACCTCCCACACATCCGTACAAACTCAGAAGAACTGTTTTGGCAGTTTAGACTATTTCGCTTGTATTCAGAAGAATTGCTGTTCTAGCCTAAAGCATCAAGCTTCTAATTTGGCTTGCATTATAAATTGATTGTGTTATGTTTTCATACACATTTCATAGCTTTTTCCTTCAGTTTGTATGTGTTTTTCAGTTCTTTTTTTCCTTTTTTTTCTTTTTTTTTTCTTTTTTCTTTTTCTATTTTTATAATTCAAATGGCTTTACTTATTAATTTGGTGTTTTCATCATTTGTGTTTACTTTCATGTCGCCCATTGGGTTTATTTTACTTCATTTCATTTCATTTCTTCATTTTATTTAACTATTGCAACTTAGTTTGTGAGCCTTGAGCGAGCGGTGCAGTTGCCTCGGTCCATCTTGTTCATTTTTTAACTTGGGCTGTGATTTAAGACTTTGCAACACCAGACACGGCCTTGCTCATTAAAGCAAGCTGGAAACTGTTTGAACTCGTGCTGGCAATTAAGCATTTTCGTCTCAATGCCTGATGCAGCACACCCAGATCTGCCCCTCCTCCCTCTGCCCTCCTCAGCACACCCAGATCTGCCCCTCCTCCCTCTGCCCTCCTCAGCACACCCAGATATGCCCCTCCTCCCTCTGCCCTCCTCAGCACACCCAGATCTGCCCCTCCTCCCTCTGCCCTCCTCAGCACACCCAGATCTGCCCCTCCTCCCTCTGCCCTCCTCAGCACACCCAGATCTGCCCCTCCTCCTTCTGCCCTCCTCTTCTTTGGCTATTTAAATCCGTTCCATCCATGTGCTGTGGGAGAGCTATTGAGGCTTCAGCACAGGCGGGCTGGTTCGTGCATTGACGGACGGTGAGTTGGGATATTGGGCTAGTTATTTGAACATTTGGAAATCGTTTTCGCGTAGTCGTCTGTTGCGAACCAGGACATAACTGGGGGGCTTTTTGGAGTGCTAATTTAGGCGCACAACTAACACATCGGGTTTTAAGCCCGGCTGCAGTAGTTATCTGCACTGGCGTTCTGCCAGCAGCCATGCCTGCCATTAATTAGCAGGGTTTACACTGACCTGGCTAGATGCTGAGACGGATGCTATTGTCCTGCATTTCCACTCTAGCTGCCAAACACGCATTATTTTAGTCGCAATTTTCAGCCTTTGCTGCTGCAATGGCTACATTGTCTTTACTATTCATTTTAGTACTGTTCCCATCAGTTTCCTTATCATTGGAGGAATCTGCTTAACATCATGGGGCGAGCGATGCATTCCACGCTGTAGGACTATTTGCCTCGTAACCCTCAATATTGACTGCTCACATAGCCCGTTTATTTATTTTATTATTTTATTATTTTTGTTACCACAGCTATTTGCGCACGTATCATAATGCGGTGAACAACACTAGACTCCAGTAGGACAGATCTTTCCAGATGCCTTAATGTGACCGGTCAACCGCTATACAATTGTGCGATTGAACTCCTATGCTCGTGGTCCGTTTTCATTTTAAGTGAGCACTAATTTTTGGTTTTGTGTTTACCTTTTCTATTGTTACATTAGGAAGGACTGCCGCCTGGTGTGTACCCTTGACTTTTGGTTTTTGGAGTGGATATTAGCTATTGACTATCCCTCCTGTTTTACAACATGTTCCTGTCTTTTTTGCAGTTCTACTTAACTGAGAACTTGCCCTGCAAGTCCACATATATTTCCCAGGATGTACATTCGGGAACAAGTGGCCAGCTTCAAGGTTGAGATAATGGTAAATTTGATAATTTAATTGTCTAACCATGTTTTCTCCCATCATTTAGTAAGGAGGGTGTTTTTCCGGACAGTGTATCACGGGGGTAGGGAGGGGTTTATCCTTTTCGTCAATCACAGATCAGTATGTTTTAATCATTATGTCCTCTGTTTTCTTGATTTGATTTAGTCTTGTAGGTTGATACACAATGTATCCTTGGTGTTGCTTTTGATTATGTATTTACTGTTTATTATTTGTTTTTTTCTTCTCTTTTTTGTTTCGTTCTTTTAGGTAAAATTATGGATTCAGTTTGCATAATTCTTTATTTCTGTATATATTACAGCCTTATTGCTACATTAAAATCTTCAAGTGGCAAATATTCCAACGGGAGTGCGCCGTCCTGAAGAAGATGGACATCAACCGTGAAACAGCTTAGATGCTCCATACCATCAAAACTACTTCCTGTGTATATGCTAGACCTAGTGTATATAGTAGGTCATGACAGTACAAGTAGTCGTATGGCACCCCTTTTTCTATTCCGGAACTATTATTGCCATGTCCATATATTTTTGTGGTTTTCTCTATATTGTTAAATGTGGCCATAGCCTCTGACCACCAGCCGGGTGATCCCCTTCAGCCGACTTGAGGTTCAGACAGCTTGGCAACATGAAGTTAGTATTGACTGAATTTTCAGTCCTGTTTTATATTAGCACTTTGTTTTACTATGCACTTTATTTAACAACAATATGCTGCTATTTAGAGATGAGCTCGTAACAAAATCTAAAATTTGATATGTATGTTTTAAACAAATGAAATTCAAATAAAATATTCATGTTTTTCAATTATTGTTTGGTTTACATGGCCTGATCTGTGATTCCGAATTCGGGGGCACCCTCTCCCCAACTCTTTGCCGGTCACCTCTTTAACTCAAATTTGGTTTCCGCTGACACACTTTCTGTTCACTACAGCTGACATCAACGGTGCCAGGATGAAAGCATACAAATCACCGGACATCTGCAACATCACAGAAACAACCACTGTGGACTAACACAGTGCATGGGCACTCACAAGGAACTGGACCCCCCTGCGCCCACTAGTAGATGGCATACAAACCAGTCCATAAGAGCAATACACACATAGCAGTCACATCGTGTGTCTCCATCCATACATGGAAATGGCCTTGAAAATAAGAAATGCATGCATGCCATGTTGTCACTCAATGAGGTCAAATATGATGTGGTAACTTACACATGCATCGTTGCCCACATGCAGATGATGCAGGCTATCTCTTGAAGAGGTGGCTCCTTACCACAGTCCGGAACGCGCAGAACAGGCACGAAGAGGACTACAATCGTGCGCATACACGTACCCGTGTGGTGATTGAGCAGACATTTGGCCTTTTGAAGGCATGTTTTCACTGCCTCAGCAGGTCTGGTGGGGCACTCCTGTACGGGCATCAGGAGGTGGGCAAGATCGTCATGGCATGTGTCATGCTACACAATATGTGCATCAGACGGAATGTGCCCCTGTCCCCTGACGCTGAACTACAATCACCTGACAATGAGGATGAGGAGGTTGGGGATGGGGCAGCACCTCAGGGACGTAACGATGCACAGGAGGGACGTGCCATGCGTCAGACTCTGATCAAACAATGTTTCTAGCAGACATGGACGGGGGGGTAACATGGAGATGGCACTCGGGGCACAGGGTGTGTCCGGGACATGGACACTGTAGACTGTTACCCAATTAAGCACACGTACGCAATAATGTCCACATATGTGATTTCTGATTAACCAAAAAATGTATTGAATAACCAAAACTAAGTGAACAGGCCCTCCACTGCACACACCCGCTCCCCCCTCGTCCCTCAACTCCCCAACACACCCACTCCCCCTCCCCCCTCAACTCCCCAACACAGCCACTCCCCCTCCCCCGTCCCCCTGCCCCCTCCACACCCCAACACACCCACTCCCCCCTCCCCCCTCAACTCCCCAACACATGGTGTGCAGTACTGTGCACCAGTGGACCACGTGGCACCAGTACACAAGGCTGTGTCTATTGGCATCCCCCTCTTCCAGCACCAGGTGCATCCCTGTCTGATCGCTGTACGTTCCTGCCAGACCTGCGCGCAGGGCTGGTCCTGGTGGAACTGGCAGCCGAGGATGTACTCGGTTGCTCGGATGGACGCATGTCCCGCATTGCTTGCACCATCTCGGACAGTACGTGCCGCACTGTGGCCAGTTCTGCGCATATGTCCTTTGAGCTGGACTCAATTGCTGACCTCATGGAAGCAGCACATTCACGCATATCCTCCCTTGTACTACCACATTCTGCAATGTGCTGTGTCAGGAGGCCAGTGAGCTGCTGCTGGCGCCTTATAATGTCCTGGATCCCCTCTTGGGTGTTTGGGGCTGGGGTGGATGGTTGAGGGGTGCCCAGAATACTGTGTTCCTCCGGCACAGGTGTGCTTGGGCTGGGAGTTGCCGGCCACGAATTAGCCGGAGATAGCCCGTGCATGCCGGTGTCGGGCAGGCTGCATGGAGACAGGTGGGGGGAATGCAGGGGGCCAGTGGGGGAGTAGCAACATGCAGCACATCCCCTTCCTCGTCATCTGAGATTGCTGCTGTGGCAGCTGTTTCCCCAATGGTGCTGCTTGCAGCCGATGCAGTTCCTTCGGCCACCGACACTTGGCTGATGCTGGCTGTTGTGGGTGCCAAAGTGGTGGACGTGGAGCACATTGGTGCTGTGGCCTGTGGTGGGCTCTTGGCCTTTTCGTGTCGTAGGGGTTTCCTTATGCCCCTTGAAGTGGAGGGCCGTTGTTGTCCCAATTCGGCCCTGGCCTTCTTAGCTGGGGTGGCACCGGTGTCGTCATCGGCGCTGTCTGATTGTGTGCCTGTGGGGGACCAAAGGAGGGAGAGGGTTAGTGATGGGTCTACGGGCATTGAGCATGCATTGTGGTGGCTGCATTGATATTAATCGGTGGATGAGTCACATTGGAGGGAGTGACATACAGGTTGTCTCACTCTTGGGTGGGTGATGCATGGAGGCATGTGGGTAGCACCAGAAATGGGGTGCATCATGCATGTGGACGAGGTGATGCTCTGCACTGCCTGTAGGCAGTCTTGTGCTAATGTGTCTGGTGGACCCTGGTATGCATCATTGGACTTCCCATTCATCTGGACATCATCGTGGTGGTATTGGCATAGTTAGATTTGAGACACCTACCTGCATCGGCTGATGACGGGGCTCCTCTCTCCATGTCCCCAACTCCCTCTATGGACTCCGTGCCTATGGTGGAGGCACATATCTCCTCCCATGGCTGGAATTTTAGAGGCGATTCTGCACCTCCACCTGTCGCCATCCCAAGATTTCTGTTTGCCGACAGTATGCTTCTCACGGCGAGACGTAGATCGTCCCATCGCTGCGGCATTGTTTTGGGGTGCGTGGTGTTGTGTCGACAGCACTGACCCTCTGGGCGACCAATACCCGAATCTGCTTTTTCCGCAACAGCGCCGGTCGGGTCATCTCTGTTGCAAACACGACGTCTGCATGCTCCTGAAGGGTTTCAGCCAACATGGTCAGCTCCTCTCTTGAGAAGCGCTCCTGGCACAGCCGATCTCCACTTTTCTTCACAACTTTTGGCATTTTCAATTCAGACAGGTTGTGGTTGAGGTGTGTGGGAGTTCTGGGGGGTCAGATGTCTCCTGGTTGTGGTGGAAGGCAATGGATTGTGTTTTTAAAGATGGCCACCATGCTCTTTCCCGTTCCTGTGCGATGACGCTACTTCCGGATCCGCTTATTTCCGGTCACCGCTAATAGCGGTTCCCGCTATTTGCGGTTACCGCTATTGGCGATGACCGCTAATGCCGATAGCTAGGATGCCGGAGGTGCTATTTGCACTGCATACGATGCCGGTAAGGGGGATTTTTCAGCCTTTAGCGGCACAGCAGTGATTTTATTACCGGCATGGCGCAAAGCTTGTGCCCGCGAACTCGTAATGACCGATACTTACCGCCAGGGTCATAATGAGGCCCAGAAAATGCAGAAGGCTCTAAGAGTGAAACACAAGGACTCCTGACACTTGAATGTGCGGTAAAAATCTGAAGATGGCTGCCAGAGGAGGGGCTTAGGGAGAGGGCAGTCATTGGCTGGTGGCAGTATGAACCAGAGCTCAGTGAATGGTTTATAGGAGAAAGACTATTTATAAACGAAAATGAAACCGTTTTTTCTTTTCTTTTACTGAGGATTCACAGCCTGACGACAGGGAATATTCACAAGCATCAGAATCCATGCCAGACTGTAATATCAGAAAGAACAAACATTTTTTATTTTTTGGATTGGTGGAGAGAAGAACCGTGCGGCATGAAGACAGAAAAAGATCATCCTAGGACCATCACCAGGTGTCAACCCACTAAAGGAAGGTGTGAACCAACTGTCCAGCTTTCTGAGCGGGGATGGATAGGTGGGGAGATGAGGAATCTGCGGGAGAAGAATCCATAGAAAGAACATTACGGTAAGTAATTTCTCCTTCAATGGATTGCCTTTCTCCCGAAGATTCCTCATCTGAGAGACTGCCCAAGCAGTAAGGCAAGTGTAGTCGGGCAGAAAGCTATAACAACAGATTTTGGAGCACTGCCATGCCAAAACACTGTAGTGTCTAGTGATTAAGGTCCCAATCTCAGTTGGCGGAAACATATTTACAAGGCCCTTCAGGAATTGGGCACAGACAAGGCCACCAAATATCCTTTGACTGTGGTGACCTGAAGGCCTGCTGAGGCCAGTGACAGAAGGAACTCCATCACTGTAGTGGTGGGACAAGAGATGAGGTCAGTCTCGCGTTCCCTGCACCACGCCTCAAACCTTCTCCACCTGCACGCGTACAGAGTGCTTGACCTGTGTGCGGCCAGCAACACCTCAAGTACTTTCTCAGAGAGGTCCCAGTCATCGTATCTCATCCTCTCAAGAGCGACGAATGTAGGTTGAGGGACTCTGGGTTCGGTTGAAAAACCCGACCTTCTGACTGGGTTAGGAGATCCGGCCACCGAGGCAACGAGAGGCGGGCAGATGGTTAGATCCAGAAGATCCGGGTACCACGTCCTGCTCGCCCAGTCCGGGGCGATCAATATCGTGGTGACTCCAAACCTCTTGAGCCTTCTGAGAACCCAAGGAATGACGGGAATCGGAGGGAAGGCGTAGTGGAGAGGGAAGGTCCAATTCACCAGAAACGTGTCACCTAGTGCACCATTCGCTGGGAATTCCCTTGAGCAAAACTGTCTGCACTTCCTTTTGGATTCCATGGCAAAAAGGTCCACTGACGAGGTACCCCAGCGAGAGAAGATCTCCTCCAGGACTTCCTGGCACACTTCTCACTCGTGTGAGACTGTGCTATGCCTGCTCAGAGCATCCGCCAAACTGTTCTCTGTCCCCGCCAGATGAACTGCTGAGACGGAGATCCAGTTCTCCAATAGCCAGAAACACAGCTGCATCGTCGCTCTGCACAGGGGGGGGAGGGCACACCACCTTCCTTGTTCAGGTAGTGCATGGTCACTGTATTATCAGTCAGAATCAGGACATGCTCCCCTCCAGAGACGGAGTGCACGCCCTCAGGAATGACCTGATGGCTGGCAACTCCAGCCTTTTGATATGCCAACTGCCTTCCATCACTGACCAGAGGCCGCTCACCTGCAAGTCCTTGCAGTGAGCGCCCCAACCCTTCAGAGATGTATCCGTGACATACGGGCCTGCAGCCACGGAAGCCAGAAGGGCTCCCCCGCCATGATGTTGCTGCTGTTGGCCCACCAACCAAGGTAGTTGGCTACTGCCATGGATATCCTGAAGGAGTCTGAGAGAGCTCTGAGGTACTGGGACCACTTGCCCTGTTGGAGCCATTGAAGAGACCTCATGAGCAGCCTTGCCTCTGGCACTACAAAGATAAAGGAGGCCATGAGGCCTAAGAGGCGGAGGAAGGACGCTGCTGGTAAGGCGGCGTGGTTCAGGAACTGGTCTACCATCTGTACAATGCTGTTGACTCTCTCCTGGGGGGGAAAGGCCTTCCTCACCCAAGTGTCTAGGACTGCCCCGGTGAACTAGAACCTCTGGACTGGTGTCATATGGGACTTCTTCAAATTCAGGGAGAAGCCCAGCCTGTGCAGTAGTAAGCAGGTGTCCTATAGGTGAGACAGACTTCCCCTGGTTCAGGCAGTCATCCAGGTACGGGAATAAGTGGACTCCAGATCTCCTGAGGTGAGCCGCGACTACCGGCAGGAGCTTGGTGAAGACCCTTGGAGCAGAGGTCAATCTAAAGGGAAGCACCTTGAACTGATGGTGCTTGTCCCCTATGAGGAACCTCAGGAACTTCTTGTGCTTTCGATGTATCGGCACGTGGGAATAAGTGTCCTGTAGCAATATGGACACAAGCCAATCCTGCTATTCGAGAGCATGGAGAATTTCTCTCAACGTCACCATCTTGAACTTGTCTTTCCTTTGGAACTTGTTCAAGGCCCTGATGTCCAAAACGGGATGGTGATCTCCTCCCTTCTTGGACACTAGGAAATACCGGGAATACCAACCCAATCCTCTCTGCTCGGGCAGCACCTCTTCCAGGGCACCCTTCAACAATAGGACTCTCAGTTCTTCCTGGAGCTCCTGTCCCATTTGGCTTGGAGGTGGTGGGGGTCTGTCCGGGTGTTTTCTTAAGAATGGTAGATAATAGCCCCACTGCACGAGCTCGAAGGCCCAGGTGCCGGGGTAATGTCCTGACATTGGGGCCTATGCTCTGCCAGTCATCCACCAACTGGTAAGTTGTGGGAGGAGAAAATCAAAGTGGCTTAGAGGGCCACTTGCCCCTTCTGAGGCACGAGAAATGCGTTTGCCCTTGCCTGGCCTATAGGAGCGGCAACTTCCAGTCATAACGGACATAGCGCCTGTAGCCCCTGTCCCTAGAGGCGAAGCTGAAGGCAGGTTTGGCAGGCTGGGCAGGTAGGCCCAGTGACTTTGCAGTAATCTTTGAATTCTTAAATTTTTCTAGAGAGTCCACGGCCTTATGGCCAGTCATAGTGGAGCTGACCGGGGGGGACGTAGCGGGGATGCTGCCACAGGGAGGCTATTGGGTCAGCAATCGCTGGATTCAGAGGCATATCCCTTTCGGTAACTGGACCCTCATCCAGTATATCAGTCAGCTCCTAACCCTGGACTGCCGCAGCATGCAGCCCTAAGGTATCAACCACCCTATCTACTAGTGTCTGAAACTTGGCACGAGTGTGAGTATATGGCTAGCCTTGCTGAAACACTAAGCCAGGTGATGTGTCCAGCCCGCTGGCATCGTGAAGCACCTGCGCCAACTCTAAAAGTTTGGCTTGGTTGTCGAAATATTCGACGCCCCCTGTTTCCATGTGCGCGGTATCGGTTCCCCCTTGATCATCCGCGTCATCTACGCTGAAAATGGATGATATGGTACAGAAAAATGTGGTCCGGGAGTGCAGGCTAAGTGATTTTTCGCTGAGCGTTAGGTGCCAACAAAGTGACTGTCAGCGTCGGCCGGGGATGTGACAGCACGATGGCGTCATGGACGATCAAGTCCTGAGGTGCGTGGGAAGGCCCCGGCATTGAAGGCGTCTGCGCCTTCTTCAGCGTTGAGCCCGAAGGCTTCCCTGATGCCGATGGTGTCGGCGCTGGGGCTTGTGTGTGGTCAGCTGTACCGAGCGCTACTGCTGCCTCCTTGGCCTGCTGCTTGTGGGGGGGAATACCCACACTTGCGGTGCGAGTTTTTGAAACATTTAGAGAATTTGGACCTTACAATCTTCACACTCCTGTCAAGTGTCAGCCAAGACGATGGCTTACCTTGTTCCGCAGAAGATTCGGAATCCCGACGGTGACAGTGGCACCTCTTGGTCTTGTGGCTTGACGACGAGAAAGAGTGACTCCTAGAATGGGACTTCTACTTCGTCTTATGTCGACGCTACTCACTCTCATTTTCGGGGGTAGGCCACTCTGTCTCGGCCCCGAGAGGACCGGATGGTCGACCGTGGCAGAGATTTTAAAGGCAGTCGGCCCAATGCGAGTTTAGCAGCCCGCTCATGGACCAATTTCGGGTGCATCTTGGCGCACGACTCACACTCCTCCGTATCGTGACCCGTGCCGAGGCACCAGAGGCATAACTGATGCAGGTCGGTAACTGAAACCCGAGGCACAGACATCTTGCAGTTGAATGAAGAAAAAGCTTTCGGACTAAAATGCGTCAAAGAGTCGAAGATTTGATAACCGTTTTACTAAAGCAGCATGTCAAGCGTATGGAAAAAAGCAACTGAGGTATGGGGCGTAGTGACTTAGTATATATAAGACGCCCAACGTAGCGTCCGGAGCAACGATCAAGCACCAAAGCAAGGCGGATCGACGGGTGAGTCGAGGTACACTACGCCCCCTGTTGAAGACTTTGTTCAGAAGAGCTGGAGAGGATATCTATCAGATGAGGAATCTGCAGGAGAAAGGCAATCCATTGAAAAAACAAACCAACAAGGGGGAGCACAAGCCCTCTGAGTGCGGCTGATAATCTACTTGGACGATATCTGCATGATGTCATAGGACGCTGAGCTGCTGCGCGAACAGGTGGAAGAGGCAGCACAATTGCTGGATGTTAGGCAGAATCTTGTGCAGTGCCCTTAGGGACCATTACACAAAATTAAGACTACAAGTGGTAATACAAGTTCACCTTTGGTACAAGCCTGTACTACTATGTTAATGTGGTAGCAGTAGTGGAGCAGCCAGGCTTATCTCAAGAGTATATGAGCAGTAGCAGAGATTACACAAAGGGACCACAATTACTGTGACTCAAGCAAACACTGACTCAAGGTTTCAGGTAAAAAATATAAGTACATTTATTTTTAAACCAGCTGTTAAAAACACAACACTTCTATAGATTCAAAACCAAGCGTAAAATACACTACAACCAACCAATTCTCTTGGCACAGAACAACTCAAGGTAACTACCTTATGTTTTGGCAGACCGGTGTTGTGAAACAAAAGACTTTACCGGGGATACGTATGCGATCACTTTTTGACAGTTCGGTCGTATTAAAGAAACACGTATCCGCGGCAAGAAATGTTACCGGGGCAAAACACACTTAGCACCTGGGCTACCCAGAGAGAGTTGGGGGCAAAAATCATGGGCAATACTTTTGTCAAGGCAGAGAGAATCAGAGAACACTCGCTGACAGAAATAAAAAAGTCAATAGGCCGGAGCCAGTGTCAAGTGGAACTGGGTTCCTGTTGTCGAGGATCACACAGTCAGACAGTTCAAGATTCAACATTGCCAGGAGTACTTGGATATTGTCAACAGGGGAAGCAAAAGTTATAAGAGGGAAGGAAGACAAGGGCAAGCCTTGGAGGAGGAGAAAAAGGGATTCACCCTAGTTCCTCGAAGCAGAGACAGTACCTTATTCAATGAAGAAGCTGGTGCCACGGCAGTTGTTCCTGGTAGTTTCCTGCAGACCCACTGTTCCTGGAGCTTCGGTCGTGCAGATGAAAAGGAGGACGTCTGGAGGGGTCTGCACCAATCAGTGATGAGGCCAGCAGCAGCGACAGAGAATAAAAGGTGCACTCCTTTAAACAGGAGAGGCTCTTCAGATGGCTATCCAGACCACTACAGCAGGGTGCAGCCATTTTGACCACGAAGAGGATCCTCTGGCTGTGGAAGATGAGCTGTTTGACCCCACAAGGCTCAAGGGAAGAAGACTCCCAACTGGATCTTCTCTGGTCGTCGAAGGGTAGATAGCTCAGGACTGCAGCAGGGCTTCACCGGGACGGTGCAGTTGCAGCAGCCGTCTTCTTCTCCGCTTCTTTTCGGTTCCTTGCAGTTCCAGTGGCGACTCTGACTTCCAGCCTAAGAGTCCTGACTTTGATGCGAAAATCCCCCATTCACACATTCACACAGCCTGGCTGTCAATCACGCAGCAGGGGGGTTGTCCGGCCCGGACAACCACCTCAGGCAATTATGGCAAAGCGTGACTTGGGTTTCCTAGGATACCCTGTGCAGGGAGTGACTACATCCCTCCCTCACATTCAGCCCACCTAGAGACCCAGGCACCTAGAGGCAGAAGCCCACCAAAAGACGGTGAACAAAGAAGGCAAACCTGGTTTGCCGTGCAAAGTAAAACACAAGAAGGACTTTAACAAAAAGAAATGGCGACTAAACCCAACCGGAGCAAAAAAAAAGAGTATTTGGTCAAGCGGGTTTATGTTCGAGGCTAATATAATAGCCTAAAACAATACCACGTTTATATAGTATAATCACGGTAGAAAAGTTAGGGTAGATAGCACTGCCACCAGCCAAGTCTATGGGCCTCATTACACGGTAGGTGGTAAATACCGCAAATTAGCAGCATGGCGCTATTATCGTGTCCGCCCTCGCAAGAGGGCGCTAATAGCGCACGATCACGAGTACGCGGACACGAGCATAGCACCATGCCGCTAATGACCCTACCGCCATGCCGTAAAGTCCCCTAAAAGTCCCTTACCGGCGTCCACGAAAGTGCAGATAGCACCTCCGCCCTCGCGCCACATGCAAATAGCGGTCACCGCTATTAGCGGTGACCGTTAAATTGCGGAACCGGAAATAGCGTCATCGCACAGGAACGGGAAAGAGCACGGCGGCCATCTTTAAAAACACAATCCATTGCCATCCTCTGCATCTAGGACCTGTTTCTAGTTGTGAGCAGTGCAAAATCATCTGGGACACCTGCATCATGCCCAAGGCACTAAAAAAAAACTCCGACAAGCAGCGGAAGAGCCTAAGAGTCCTGACTTTGATGCGAAAATCCCCCATTCACACATTCGCACAGCCTGGCTGTCAATCACGCAGCAGGGGGGTTGTCCGGCCCGGACAACCACCTCAGGCAATTATGGCAAAGCGCGACTTGGGTTTCCTAGGATACCCTGTGCAGGGAGTGACTACATCCCTCCCTCACATTCAGCCCACCTAGAGACCCAGGCACCTAGAGGCAGAAGCCCACCAAAAGACGGTGAACAAAGAAGGCAAACCTGGTTTGCCGTGCAAAGTAAAACACAAGAAGGACTTTAACAAAAAGAAATGGCGACTAAACCCAACCGGAGCAAAAAAAAAGAGTATTTGGTCAAGCGGGTTTATGTTCGAGGCTAATATAATAGCCTAAAACAATACCACGTTTATATAGTATAATCACGGTAGAAAAGTTAGGGTAGATAGCACTGCCACCAGCCACGTCTATGGGCCTCATTACACGGTAGGTGGTAAATACCGCAAATTAGCAGCATGGCGCTATTATCGTGTCCGCCCTCGCAAGAGGGCGCTAATAGCGCACGATCACGAGTATGCGCACACGAGCATAGCACCATGCCGCTAATGACCCTACCGCCATGCCGTAAAGTCCCCTAAAAGTCCCTTACCGGCGTCCACGAAAGTGCAGATAGCACCTCCGCCCTCGCGCCACATGCAAATAGCGGTCACCGCTATTAGCGGTGACCGTTAAATTGCGGAACCGGAAATAGCGTCATCGCACAGGAACGGGAAAGAGCACGGCGGCCATCTTTAAAAACACAATCCATTGCCATCCTCTGCATCTAGGACCTGTTTCTAGTTGTGAGCAGTGCAAAATCATCTGGGACACCTGCATCATGCCCAAGGCACTAAAAAAAAACTCCGACAAGCAGCGCAAGGAGAAATATACGCCAGAGGAACTGAACATGCTAACACAGAGCCTGGCTGAGAATGCCGAGGTAGTGTTTGCTAATGACATGCGCCGGCCAACCTTATTGAAAAAAAAAGCCATCCGGGAGGAGGTAGCTGTAGCTGTCAAAGTCAGTGTTGTGGGCACCAGCACGCGCACTATGCACGAATGCAGGAAGAGGTGGGACGACCTCAGACTGCGGATGAGGGGCATACTGGCTGAAAACCATCGCATTGCCAGTGCCGGTGGAGATGGTTCACCTATCCGAATGAAGGAATGGGAGGAGACATGTTCCAACCTGATTGCCGTTGAATCCATTGAAGGAGTGGGCAGCATGGAGTTCGGCGTGGGTACCACTTCAGATGGAGGTGAGTGTACACATGACAGGATGCGATGTGAATGTACTGTCCCCCCCATATGTGAGCACAGACTCCTCTCATGCATGGACACACATCCACACATGCATCCATCCCTCACCATGTCAGTGTCAGACCCAAACACACACACATGCACACATCAACAGAGACAAGTTCCAAACACAACCATGCATGGATGAGGCACTGAACTGGCACATCACCTGCATCCACAACTACTAAGTCCCAATGGCCACAACTGCATCATTAATGTAATCTGCATTAAGTATGTTGAAACGCAACCAATGCCATCCCCCTTCTCGTCCCTGACAGGCTCACATACAGATGATGAGGATGCCACTGATGCATCCCAGGCACCAGCTACGTGCAAGAGGCCAAGGGCACAGGAGCCGGAGGACACCCCAACAACATCCAGGGGCAAAGGGGGAAGGCCACACCTGACAAGCAGAAAACATCGCCAGAGTGCCACTGCCAGGGCAGTAGTAGCTGCACCAGAAACTGCAGCCCAACCACCGGTGGAGAACCCACTTACACCAATGCCAGCCACCGAGGGCCCACCATCAGCTGCGGCAAGCTCCGCTGGTGAGGCAGCCGCCACTGCCCCCCTATCCGATCCGGAGGACACCCTAGTGGAGCCTATGGTGATGCACAACCCAAGCCGCCCTAGTACCCCAGAGCCAGCCCCAACCCAGACCCCTGGGTCTGATGTGACTGTTGAGGACAACTACCCAGCAATTATGTCCCCCATGTTACCTTCACCTGCTGCAGTGGGTGCATCAGAGGGCACAGCATCCAGTGCAGGGTCACCCAGCACTGCCCCCCAACTGACCACCATCCTGGAGCGACAACACGAGCTGACTGTGCTGGTTGGCCAGCATGTCGAGGAGGCTTCCCGACTCAGGGAGAACATTGTGGAGACGGTGAGGCACTCCACTGAGAGGATGGATGCTAACACCGACAGGCTATGCAACGAGATAGCGATGCTCAGGGAGGTCCTTGTTCGCATGGCCGACACCATGGACCGCCACTTTTCACAGCCAGCCCAGTCTGCCCCATCATCATCTTCGGGGTCGCGACAGACAAGCCCCCTCCGGCGTTCTACACGCACCACCAGGCGCACGACTGACCGTCCCCAAGATGCTGCCAAAGACAATGGCAAATAGGGTGCCAATTGAGATTCTTCTGTGTGCATTGGCCAGGGCAAACATGCCAGACACATGAGGGGCTATTGGTGGGGGGTGGGGGGTAGGGTGTTATGGGTCTGTTGTGGGGGGTGGGGGGTAGGGTGTCATGGGTCTGTTGTGGGGGGTGGGGGGTAGGGTGTTATGGGTCTGTTGTGGGGGGTAGGGTGTTATGGGTCTGTTGTGGGGGGTAGGGTGTCATGGGTCTGTTGTGGGGGGTGGGGGGTAGGGTGTCATGGGTCTGTTGTGGGGGGTGGGGGGTAGGGTGTTATGGGTCTGTTGTGGGGGTGGGGGGTAGGGTGTCATGGGTCTGTTGTGGGGGGTGTGGGGTAGGGTGTTATGGGTCTGTTGTGGGGGGTGGGAGGTAGGGTGTTATGGGTCTGTTGTGGGGGGTGGGGGGTAGGGTGTTATGGGTCTGTTGTGGGGGGTGGGGGTAGGGTGTCATGGGTCTGTTGTGGGGGGTGGGGGGTAGGGTGTTATGGGTCTGTTGTGGGGGTAGGGTGTTATGGGTCTGTTGTGGGGGGTGGGGTGTTATGGGTCTGTTGTGGGGGGTGGGGGGTAGGGTGTTATGGGTCTGTTGTGGGGAGGTGGGGGGTAGGGTGTTATGGGTCTGTTGTGGGGTGTGGGGGGTAGGGTGTTATGGGTCTGTTGTGGGGGGTGGGGGGTAGGGTGTTATGGGTCATTTGTGGGGGGTGGGGGGTAGGGTGTTATGGGTCTGTTGTGGGGGGTGGGGGTAGGGTGTCATGGGTCTGTTGTGGGGGGTGGGGGGTAGGGTGTTATGGGTCTGTTGTGGGGGTAGGGTGTTATAGGTCTGTTGTGGGGGGTGGGGGGTAGGGTGTTATGGGTCTGTTGTGGGGGGTGGGGGGTAGGGTGTTATGGCTCTGTTGTGAGGGTGGGTGGTAGGGTGTTATGGGTCTGTTGTGGGGGGTGGGGGGTAGGGTGTTATGGGTCTGTTGTGGGGGGTGGGGGGTAGGGTGTTATGGGTCTGTTGTGGGGAGGTGGGGGGTAGGGTGTTATGGGTCTGTTGTGGGGGTAGGGTGTTATGGGTCTGTTGTGGGGGGTGGGGGGTAGGGTGTTATGGGTCTGTTGTGGGGGGTGGGGGGTAGGGTGTTATGGGTCTGTTGTGGGGGGTGGGGGTAGGGTGTCATGGGTCTGTTGTGGGGGGTGGGGGGTAGGGTGTTATGGGTCTGTTGTGGGGGTAGGGTGTTATAGGTCTGTTGTGGGGGGTGGGGGGTAGGGTGTTATGGGTCTGTTGTGGGGGGTGGGGGGTAGGGTGTTATGGCTCTGTTGTGAGGGTGGGTGGTAGGGTGTTATGGGTCTGTTGTGGGGGGCGGGGGGTAGGGTGTTATGGGTCTGTTGTGGGGGGTGGGGGGTAGGGTGTCATGGGTCTGTTGTGGGGGGTGGGGGGTAGGGTGTTATGGCTCTGTTGTGGGGGCTGGGGGTAGGGTGTCATGGGTCTGTTGTGGGGGGTAGGGGGTAGGGTGTTATGGGTCTGTTGTGGGGGTAGGGTGTTATGGGTCTGTTGTGGGGGGTGGGGGGTAGGGTGTTATGGCTCTGTTGTGGGGGGTGGGGGGTAGGGTGTCATGGGTCTGTTGTGGGGGGTGGGGGGTAGGGTGTTATGGCTCTGTTGTGGGGGGTGGGGGGTAGGGTGTCATGGGTCTGTTGTGGGGGGTAGGGGGTAGGGTGTTATGGGTCTGTTGTGGGGGTAGGGTGTTATGGGTCTGTTGTTTGGGGTAGGGGGTAGGGTGTTATGGGTCTGTTGTGGGGGTGGGGGGTAGGGTGTTATGGCTCTGTTGTGGGGGGTGGGGGGTAGGGTGTCATGGGTCTGTTGTGGGGGTGGGGGGTAGGGTGTTATGGCTCTGTTGTGGGGGGTGGGGGGTAGGGTGTCATGGGTCTGTTGTGGGGGGTAGGGGGTAGGGTGTTATGGGTCTGTTGTGGGGGTAGGGTGTTATGGGTCTGTTGTGTGGGGTGGGGGGTAGGGTGTTATGGGTCTGTTGTGGGGGTAGGGTGTTATGGGTCTGTTGTGTGGGGTGGGGGGTAGGGTGTTATGGGTCTGTTGTGGGGGGTAGGGGGTAGGGTGTCATGGGTCTGTTGTGGGGGGTGGGGGGTAGGGTGTTATGGGTCTGTTGTAGGGGGTGGGGGGTAGGGTGATATGGGTCTGTTGTGGGGGGTGGGGGGTAGGGTGGTGGGATGTTTTGTTACTTGCACTTCTACACCTTTCTGTTTCTCAATACACTGGTTTATGATCAAAACACAGGCTTGGACATCTTCATTGTGTATGTGTACTTTATTGGCGACAGGGTCCATTGCGTGCTCCCAAACATACACCAGTGCATTGATACCCATATCCATGTGACATTACGTAAACATGTTCCTCAGAATATTTGGTTGATCAGATGCTGTCTCACAGCACGTCCCTCCTGCCCATCCCCTCTTGCAAGACCTGCATCCCCTTCACCTCCGTCCTCATCACCATCATCATCCTCATCAGGTGCTTCCATTTCAACCGCATGGGGCAGTGGCACATTCCGTCTGATACACATATTGTGCAGCATGACGCATACCGTGGTGATCTTGCCCACCTTCTCATGTCCATACAGGAGAGCACCGCCAGACCTGCTAATGCACCTAAACCGTGACTTCAAAAGGCCAAAAGTCTGCTCGATCACGATGCGGGTACGGGTATGTGCACGTTTGTATTCCTCCTCGTGCCTGTTATGTGGGTTCCGTACAGGTGTGAGCAGCCAGGTCTTCAGGGGATAGGCCGCATCACCTGTGTGGGGGAAGGAACGGGGTCCTGTTACTGTTCACCTCAAGAGCGGCCTGTTCATATCACACAAATTGATATTGCATTGTGATTCAAGTACACAATTGACAGCATACATGCAGATGGTTTGGGTGACAGCAACGTGCAAGGGGGAGGTTGACCCTGCAAGTAGACATGCCACATTGATGCCTCAAACAGTAATTGACATGTCCTGGGTGATGCGAGGTCTTCGGTGTCCCTGGGCCCAGGCAGATATGTTTCCACACTGCTGGTGTACTGCCATTCCAACATTGATGTTGCCATGCAGAGTGGCATCTCTTCAGTGGTGGAATGGGTGCGGGGGGAAATGCTATGGCTAGTGGTGATCCCTGTGCATGCATTATAGGGCACATTGCATTATTGATGTTGTGCTGGACTAATTCAGGATGCAATCTTGATGGCATGTGTGGAATTTTTGTATTTTGTGGCGTGGAATGTTGTGCAATTTGTATGTGGATGGATGTTTAATGTTACTAGACCTGGAATGTCATCTGTGTTGTGTAGCTTATACTTGCATGTCGGTTCATCTCAAGTACGTTGCCGCCTTCCCAGATGGACATTGCCGTACATCTGTATGTGCATTTTGCCCACATACGACAGGCTACACCCAGTTGGAGTACGTATCTCTCCCCCCTTCACACCCAGTTGGAGTACGTATCTCTCCCCCCTTCACACCCAGTTGGAGTACGTATCTCTCCCCCCTCTTCACACCCAGTTGGAGTACGTATCTCCCCCCCTTCACACCCAGTTGGAGTACGTATCTCTCCCCCCCTTCACACCCAGTTGGAGTACGTGTCTCTCCCCCCCTTCACACCCAGTTGGAGTACGTATCTCTCCCCCCCTTCACACCCAGTTGGAGTACGTATCTCTCCACCCCCCCAGTCACATTGCCATGTGCTTGCCCTGCTACTCACCAAGTAGCCACGAACTTTGTCCGGTGTGTTGCTCCATGTAGCAGGACCATGGAATCATGGGTTGATCCGGGAAATCGGGCACAACAATGTGTGATTATCTTGTTGGCGTCACATACCATTTGGACATTGATGGAGTGGAATTGCTTCCTGTTTCGGTAGACTACTTCATTGTGATGTGGGACCACCAATTCCACATGGGTACAGTCGATGGCCCCGATGCAACTTGGGATGCCTGCCAGTGAATAGAAGCCAACTTTTGTGTTTGCAATCTCCTGGGCAGTCCGTGGCATGGATATGTGTTCAGGTGCATGCTTCAGGAGGGCATCGAGTACCTGGTTCAGCGTGCATGAGAATACTGGTTGTGAGATGCCATGCATCTGTCCCACTGTATGCTGGTAGGTGCCTGTGGCCAGGAAGTGCAGCACACTCACCACCTTCAGTAGCAGGGGGATGGCAGTTCTGATGTCTATGAGGCTCACAATGTCGTCGTGGATCATGTCCACGATGCTGGTGATGGTAGCCCTGTCCAGACGGTACAGGGTGTGTATCTGCTCAGGGGTTAGGTTAAATGGACTGGCTCTGATCCTGGGGATTGGTGGGTGCCTCTGTGGTATGATTGGGTGCCGTGGTGGTGCTTGCTGTGCCTGTCTTGCCCTCCTCCTCCTCCTCCTCCTCCTGCGTCTCCTTTGTGCTGCCTGTTGCTGTTGCAGCTGCACTGCAATGAGGTCCTCCAGGCCATGTAATGCTGCCAATATTGGAACCATCTTGGTGTGGGAAGGGGTGTGGGAAGGGGTGTGGTGTGCTCCTTTTGAGCTGCCACAGTCTCCATTGCCTCCACCTGTGCTGATTTTGTCCACTTGTGGCAGGTGGGAACACTACTCAGGGCCTCATTACGACCCAGGCGGTAAGTTACCGCCTGGGCCGTGACTTTACCACCATGGCGTAAACTACGTTTACGCCATGGTGGTTGGCGGACTTACCGCCCCATTCCGACCTTGGCGGGGCGGTAAGTCCCCAATCCCCATTTACCCTTCCCTATTCCCATTTTTGCCCCATAGGGCATAATGGGAGTGGGGAAGGCGTTAATTACGCCACCGTAAATTACGGTGGCGTAATTAACACCAAGGTCCCTTAGCGCCATGGATTTTAACACCTGCTAAAAGCAGGTGTTAAAACCTCCATGGCGCTAAGGGACCTCGTAATCAGGCGGTAAGGGTCGGCGCTGTTTACGCTGCCGTAAACCCCTTACCACCTGGGTCGTAATGAGGCCCTCAGTTCTCTTAACGGGTGGTTCGCGATGGCGGTATTAGCGCCATGGCGGTATTAGCGCCATGGCGGTAAGGGGTTTTAGGTGCTTTACCATGTCGCTATTAGCATGGCCGCTTGACTCGTGATAGTGTGCTATTGGCGGCATGGCGCTATTTACGGGATGGTGGGTCGCGCGCACGCGGACTGGCCGCTATTAGTGGCAGCCTACTTAGCGGTGCCGCTAATAGCGGTGAGCCGGGTCGTGACCCGCATGGGGATTTAACGTTACCGGTATTCCATTGCCGGTAACGTTAAATCCCTACCGCCTACCGTGTAATGAGGCCCTAAATGTTAAAAGAGCAAAACAAAGCTCAGAGAGGCACAGACAACAAGGGGTAGGAGTTAACCCTTTTCCAGTACTCCATGCAAGATGGATGGTACTGGGTCTGTAGTTTTTAAAGTGACTATGTAAAGTTAATGGCAACTTTACCTGTTTCTGGGGGACAGTAGTCAGCCCCAGAAAAAGGAGTCATTGGGAAGTCTTAGAGACAACCCTGTGTTACTGCACTGAAGGTGCTGTGTAACACACACAACAAGTTGGGCTCATGGAGGGGTGTGCTCCAGAGTCCACGATCATACATCAAGTAGAAATGCACATGACAAAACCAGGTAAGAGTGGAAAAACTAAACTCCAGAAATCCAGCAAAGCTGCTGGGGGACTCACTAGGTGAGGGAAATTAGCCATAGAATGAGAATTCTCCCTAACACTGGAGCAGCTGGGGTTTGTGGAGAACTGGGATAAGTCCCAAGTGACCGCCATGTGAAGCATAGAGTTCCAGGTGTTTGTTGTAGACTCTGTGCAGGCAACGTTGAGTCTACCCTTGCAGAAAGTCAAGGACTTCAGGAGGGAAATCAAGGGGATTCTCTCCAAAGGACAAGTGTCGTTGAGGGAGTTGGCCAGGTTCGTTGGGAGGCTCACGTCCTCCATCCAGACGATCTTCCCCAGTTTTTGCGCCTTGAAACACTTGTGTATAGGCGCGTTACAAATGCCATATCATATCATATCATAGCACTCTGCATTACCGAGCACTGCAGAGGCTGAAGATCCAGCATCTGGGTCAGGGACGCTCGTACAAGCACAAGGTCCCGCTGAGCCAGGAGATAAGGACAAAGCTGTATTGGTGGATTCAGCACATGGAGGCCTGAAATGGCAAGACCATTTTTGGTTCTCGGCGGGACCTAGTGATAGAATCGGACACCAGCCGTAAGGGCTGGGGAGCCCGCTGCAGGGCAATGTCGACGGGGAAGACGCTGGTCTCCCTCATAAAACAGGCTGCATATCAATTGCCTGGAACTGCAAAATGGCTCCTTTCCAATTCGGAGTCTGACGCAGGACAGAGTACACTGCTGCATCTTGCTGAAGATGGACATCATCTCAGCAGTAAGGTACATTAATCGGCTCGGCTGAACAAAGTCCATGATGTTGGCAGAGATAGTCAAAGAATTCTGGCTCCTCTGTCTAGTCTGGAAGATCAGCGTGACAGCAGAGTACTTGCCCAGGCTGGCGAACCAGGTAGCGGATAGGAATTCCTGGTACCTGAGGGATTCCAGTGACTGCCAGCTAGACAAGGAAGTCTTTCGCAGCCTGATGTTATGTTATGTTATAAAAATGTTTAAAGCGCACTACCGCCACAAAGCATCTTGGCGCTAGGACAGCTGCAATATGGAACACCAACTCTAACCTCAAAGAGTAAACGCAAGGTGACCTGAAACCTATTTCAATATAAGCGGCAGAGAATTCCATAGCCGAACCGCTGCTACTGAGAAAGCTTGGCCCCCCCACCCTGCATCGTCTATAAGTAGGGACTACCAAAAGGCCTGCAGTCTGTGAGCATAAATCACGCCCTGGAAAACAGTGAATTCATTTTTCCTGCAGGTATCCGTCCCCAAGACCCTGCAAAGCGCGGTGAACCAGACACAATGATTTGAAATCAATACGCTTGGACACTGGAAACCAATGCAGGCGACATAGGGTGGGGGTAATATGAGCTCCATATAGGGAGCCTTTCACCACCTGAGCTGCTAGATTTTGGAGAAGCTGCAAATGCTGGATCAAGTCCCTCGGATAGGCCAGATACAGTGAATTGCAGTTGTCGATTCGACTCAGTATGAGGGCAGCTACCACTGGTGGATGGAGGAGAGACAGAATCAATGGAAGCACCTTCCGTAGAACCCTAAACTGGAAATGACAAGCTTAACAAACTGTTGCCACTTGCTTAGTCATAGACAGTGTAGCTGAGAACATCACTCCCAGATTGATTTTTTACTACCGGGACTGGAATTGGAAGACTCCCCAAAGAGGAAGGCCAAAAGGCAGACACCCAAAGTGACAGATTAGCAGAAGCGCCGACCACCAATGCTTCCGTCTGATGAGCTGGACAGGCCCCTGTGGGATGGACCTGTTCGCATCCAGGGTCAACCGACAACTGGTGCGCTTTTTCAGTTGGAGGCCAGCCCCGAAGGCAGCCACCACGGACGCGTTCCTGCAGAAATGGGGCTCAAAGCCAGTTTAAGCTTTCCCGCTATTCCCAATGATAGCCAGAACCTAGCGCAAGCGAGGAGGCCACACGGGAGGTTGGTGCTCATCACGCCAGCTTGGAGGAGTTAAGTCTTGTTCCCCGATCTGCTGAATCTGTCATGCGATGATCTGGTGTTGTTACCCAGTTCGCCAAGGATTCTTTGGGATCCGGAGGGGCTTCCCCACTCACTGATGGTCGTGGAGACCCTTCAATTGGTAGCCTGGGTGATTTCAGGGGTGCCTGGAGAAAGTCCATCCAATCGTGAGAGGCTGACCGCCTCATTGGATAATCATGGGTGCCCTGAACAACCAAGTGCTATAGAGCCGCCTGGTCGAGATGGCGCGATTGGTGTCCGGCTAGGGACATCCATCCCGCTTCGGCGGATGTGATTTATGTGGTTAATTGCTTGGCGGCCCTAGCGTGCAAGCGAAGGCATTCAGGATGTCAATACCTTCCGGTCCGCCATCTCAGTGGGGCACGTGCATGCAGCAGGCGCCCCTATAGGTGATCACGCCCTGGTCATGAGGCTGCTCAAGGGAGTACAGGCCATTTGACCTCCCAGGCCGAACAATACACATGTGTGGGACATGGTTATCGTATTGAAATTCATGCTGAGATGGCCAGACAACCACGAGCTGACCAGGAATGAGCTCTCCGTCAAGTTAGCCATGCTTCTGTGTTTAGTTGCATGCAGGAGAGTGTCAGACATAGAGGCGCTAGAACTGGACAGCAAGCCCTTCACCCTGGAGGGGGTAACGTTTCATGTGAGGAAGGAGACCAAGATGGCTAACACTTCATTGTCGTTCCCAGGTTTAATGGGGCTGCCCAAGTTGTGCCGCGTTAGAAGTCGCACAGATATGAGCGCAGGACTAATCCGCTGAGGCTCTCTGGAGAGAGCGGCCTATTTATCACATCGCAAAAGCCTTTCAAGGTGGCATAAGTGGCCACCTTGGCCCGGTGGGTCAAATGGACCATGCTCCAAGCAGGGATTGACATAGAGAGTTTTGGGGCTCCCTCAGTGCGAAGGCCTCAAAAGCCTTTGTTAGCAGAGCGCGCCTCCAAGACATAATGAAGGCTGCAGATTGAATCAACCTTCAAAATGTTTTATTTCAAGCCCGAGATCAGGTGGCCTCGTTGGAGGTAAGTAAGCTTTGAACAAGCATACGACAAGTTTCTGTGTCTCGACGTAGAATTCAGATTTTCCAGACTAACGTCCAGGAAAGACATAATTGTATAAAAATTCTATATTCTATGCGGCTAGTAGTTTTGACCATTGTTCCTGAATACATATTCTTAAATTTCACAATTTGCATCACATTGTATAAAAAAACTCCCCCTTGTGTACAATTCAACGAGTCTGTTACAAAAGGAATGAATTGCCATTTGCAACCATGGGTCACTTTTTCATTGGTGCCTGAGACAATGTTATGCCCCAGTCCAACCCTGGTGGCTAACCATGCTTGGATAGTGTCATACATTCTGCTGATGTAGCTGGAGGGGAATGAGGATGTGGGTATCATCGGCATAGTTGCTATAAGATATGCCCAGAGCGTCTAGATGGTCGAAGAGTGGTTTTGTATAAATGTTGTATAATGTTGGGGAGACGCATGAGCCTTGAGGGACCACGCAAGGAACTTAAGTTGGATGGGCAGCAGTGCTTCCAGCATAGACACTGTCTGCCTGCAAGAAATTAGGCAATCCATTTGGTGGACTTGGGTGAAATGTTGGCAGCTAAAGTGAGGTGGTGGCAGAGTGTTTGGTGGTTGACCAGGTCAAACGCTGCCGATAGGTCGAGAAGAAGGAGGAGGGCTAGGTTGCCAGTGTCGTGAATATCGTTGAGTTGGTTTTTCAGGTCAAGGAGGGCAGATTCTGTGCCATGGACAGGTCTGAAGCCTGACTGGTGAGGGCTGAGGATGTTGTGCTGTTTCAAGTAGGCCTGTATTTTAATGTATGATATGATATGGCATTTATAATGCGCCTATACACAAGTGTTTCTAGGCCCAACAAGACAAGGAGGGGGAAACAGAGGGAGGACGAAACAACAATCTTACTAGGCCTTGTGTCATTAAAACACGCAAGTGCAGGGAAGGGGAGAAGTGCAAGGGGGGGTGGAGAAGTGCATGTAATCAAAAGTGAAGCCAGCGGGTGGCTCAGTGCAGGTAATCAAAAGTGCAGCCAACGGGTGGCTCATAAGTGCAGAGCGAAATGGCTGTAGGGTTACAGATACAGACCCCAAGTTCTGGGGCAGCCAAAATTCAGTGCAAGGTGCAACTGAACAGGCAGGAACCTGGGCCCAAGTTCAGAGGGTGGCCAGGTGACCAGTGCATGGGCCAGATGGGTCATCAGCAGGGGAGAGGAAGAGAGAAAGCAGAAGCGAAGAGGAAGGTCTTGAGTTGCTTCCAGAACCCGAGATGGTTCTCACATTTCAGAGAGGCAGGAAGGCTGTTCCAGAGGGAGGCCCCAGCCGAAGAAAGAGATCGACCACCAACTCGTTGCTTGGAGAAGCGACTGACCCTGAGGGAGTTGGAGGTGGATGAGCGAAGAGCTCGAGAAGGAAGATATTTAGGAAGAGAGAGTTGAAGATATTGAGGCCCCATAAGCCCTTGTGGAGAATGCAGAGGTTTTTTTTAACTTAAGCCTCGAAGCCACTGGGAGCCAGTGCAGAGATTTCAATCCTGGAGAGATACAATCCCTGGGCCTGACGCCAAGGACAAGTCTTGTAGTCCTGTTTTGGATGAGTTGCAGAGGGCAGAGAGTAGACACAGGCAGATTTAACAGTGAGCTTCTGGGGGAAGGAGGGGAAAGAAAGAATACCTCTGAGGAGGTGCAGCTGGTAGTGTGAATTATTAGAGACGTCAGAGATGTGAAGAGAGGAGAGTGAGGAGTCGAAGAGGGCCCTGAGGTTTTTAGCCTCACAGGTGGGAGTAGGAAGAGGACCAAGAGTGGCTGGCCAGAGAGTGACAGGTAAGTAGAGGGCAGGTGTGCCGATGAGGAGAATCTCAGTCTTACTGGCATTAAGGCAGAGATCACTTGCAGCACACCACTACTGGATAGCAGACAGGACAGACAGTCACAGATGAGAGAAGGAGAAGAGGTGGCTGATGGGAGCCTAAAAATGACCTGAGTGTCATCCACATAGCACTGAAAGTTGGGGCAGAGAGCGCCAATGCGGTGGGCAAGAAGTGCCAGGTAATGGTTGAACAGCCAGGGAGAGAGGTTAGACCCCTGGCGAACACCACAGATGCAGATAGAGGAGACGAAGGAAGGACCCAAGTTGAACCTGGGAGGGTCAGTCAGAGAGGAAGGAAGTCAGCCAAGCCAGGGCCTGATCGGTCATACCCAGGTTATCACGGAGAAGGTTTAGCAGGATGGCATGGTTGACCGTGTCAAAGGCAGAAGAGAGATCAAGTAAGATGAGTACACAGGGTGTGTTGGAATCTAGGTTGGAGAGCAGGTTTTCACGGAGGTTCAGGAGAGGAGGTTCCGTGCTTCTGGCAGCTCTAAGCCAGACGGATGGTCGTGTAGACAACCAACAGATTCAGAGTGGTAGAGGGGTAGCACAGACTGGCAGAGATTCTGAAAGGTTGCAGGTTAGCCGCCTGTCAGATGTAACATGGAAGCCACAGCTGTTGAGGGCAGGGTCGGACTGGGGCATACAATTGTTTCAGGTACCAATGAAAAAGTGGACCACAGATGCAAAGGGCAATTCATTCCTTTTGTGACACACTGTTTGAGTAGTACCCACGGGGGAGTCTTGATAAAATGTGATGGCAATTGCACATTTAAAAAAATTGGTTGAGGGTCAGCCTGGCAGTGGTCTAGGATGGCAGAGGGTCAGAAGGTAGTGGATTAGTCTGTCAGTGTAGCTTAGCTGAGGTTCAAAAAGGTAGCAGGTTTGCCTGTCAGGGTAGGTAGCTTGGCAGAGGGTCAGAAAGGAAGCAGGTTAGCCTGTCAGGGTAGGTAGCTTGGCAGAGGGTCAGACAGGAAGCAGGTTTGCCTGTCAGGGTAGGTAGCTTGGCAGAGGGTCAGAAAAGAAGCAGGTGGTTTGCTTGTCAGGGTAGGTAGCTTGGCAGAGGGTCAGACAGGTAGTAGGTTTGCCTGTCAGGGTAGGTAGCTTGGCAGAGGGACAGAAAGGAAGCAGGTTAGCCTGTCAGGGTAGGTAGCTTGGCAGAGGGTCAGAAAGGAAGCAGGTTAGCCTGTTAGGGTAGGTAGCTTGGCAGAGGGTCAGTCAGGTAGTAGGTTTGCCTGTCAGGGTAGGTAGCTTGGCAGAGGGACAGAAAGGAAGCAGGTTAGCCTGTCAGGGTAGGTAGCTTGGCAGAGGGTCAGAAAGGAAGCAGGTTAGCCTGTCAGGGTAGCTTGGCTGAGGGTCAGAAAGGTAGCAGGTTTGCCTGCCAGGGTAGGTAGCTTGTCAGAGGGTCAGAAAGGTAGCAGGTTAGCCTGTCAGGGTAGCTTGGCAGAGGGTCAGAAAGGAAGCAGGTTTGCCTGTCAGGGTAGGTAGCTTGGCAGAGGGTCAGAAAGGAAGCAGTTTAGCCTGTCAGGGTAGGAAGCTTGGCAGAGGGTCAGAAAGGAAGCAGGTTTACCTGTCAGGATAGGTAGCTTGGCAGAGGGTCAGAAAGGAAGCAGGTTTGCCTGTCAGGGTAGGTAGCTTGGCAGAGGGTCAGAAAGGAAGCAGGTTTGCTGTCAGGGTAGGTAGCTTGGCAGAGAGTCAGAAAGGAAGCAGGTTTGCCTGTCAAGGTAGGTAGCTTGGCAGAGGGTCAGAAAGGAAGCAGTTTTACCTGTCACGGTAGGTAGCTTGTAAGAGGGTCAGAAAGGAAGCAGGTTAGCCTGTTAGGGTAGGTAGCTTGGCAGAGGGTCAGTCAGGTAGTAGGTTTGCCTGTCAGGGTAGGTAGCTTGGGAGAGGGTCAGAAAGGAAGCAGGTTAGCCTGTCAGGGTAGCTTGACAGAGGGTCAGAAAGGTAGCAGGTTGGCCTGTCAGGATAGGTAGCTTGGCAGAGGGTCAGAAAGGAAGCAGGTTTGCCTGTCAGGGTAGGTAGCTTGGCAGAGGGTCAGAAAGGAAGCAGGTTAGCCTGTCAGGGTAGGTAGCTTGGCAGAGGGTCAGAAAGGAAGCATGTTAACCTGTCAGGGTAGGTAGCTTGGGAGAGGGTCAGAAAGGAAGCAGGTTAGCCTGTCAGGGTAGCTTGGCTGAGGGTCAGAAAGGAAGCATGTTTGCCTGTCAGGATAGGTAGCTTGGGAGAGGGTCAGAAAGGAAGCAGGTTAGCCTGTCAGGGTAGCTTGGCTGAGGGTCAGAAAGGAAGCAGGTTAGCCTGTCCGGGTAGGTAGCTTGGCAGAGGGTAAGAAAGGAAGCAGGTTAGCCTGTCGGGGTCGCTTGGCTGAGGGTCAGAAAGGAAGCAGGTTAGCCTGTCAGGGCAGGTAGCTTGGCAGAGGGTCAGAAAGGAAGCAGTTTAGCCTGTCAGGGTAGGTAGCTTGGCAGAGGGTCAGAAAGGAAGCAGGTTTACCTATCAGGGTAGGTAGCTTGGCAGAGGGTCAGAAAGGAAGCAGGTTTACCTGTCAGGGTAGGTAGCTTGGCAGTGGGTCAGAAAGGAAGCAGGTTAGCCTGTCAGGGTAGGTAGCTTGGCAGAGGGTCAGAAAGGAAGCAGGTTAGCCTGTCCGGGTAGGTAGCTTGGCAGAGGGTAAGAAAGGAAGCAGGTTAGCCTGTCGGGGTCGCTTGGCTGAGGGTCAGAAAGGAAACAGGTTAGCCTGTCAGGGTAGGTAGCTTGGCAGAGGGTCAGAAAGGAAGCAGTTTAGCCTGTCAGGGTAGGTAGCTTGGCAGAGGGTCAGAAAGGAAGCAGGTTTACCTATCAGGGTAGGTAGCTTGGCAGAGGGTCAGAAAGGAAGCAGGTTTACCTGTCAGGGTAGGTAGCTTGGCAGAGGGTCAGAAAGGAAGCAGGTTTGCCTGTCAGGATAGGTAGCTTGGGAGAGGGTCAGAAAGGAAGCAGGTTAGCCTGTCAGGGTAGCTTGGCTGAGGGTCAGAAAGGTAGCAGGTTTGCCTGTCAGGATAGGTAGCTTGGCTGAGGGTCAGAAAGGAAGCAGGGTTGCCTGTCAAGGTAGGTAGCTTGGCAGAGGGTCAGAAAGGAAGCAGGTTTGCCTGTCATGGTAGGTAGCTTGGCAGAGGGTCAGAAAGGAAGCAGGTTAGCCTGTCAGGGTAGGTAGCTTGGCAGAGGGTCAGACAGGAAGCAGGTTAGCCTGTCAGGGTAGGTAGCTTGGCTGAGGGAGGGTCAGAAAGGAAGCAGGTTAGCCTGTCAGGGTAGGCAGCTTGGCAGAGGGTCAGAAAGGAAGCAGGTTAGCCTGTCAGGGTAGGTAGCTTGGTAGAGGGCCAGAAAGGAAGCAGGTTAGCCTGTCAGGGTAGGTAGCTTGGCAGAGGGTCAGAAAGAAAGCATGTTAACCTGTCAGGGTAGGTAGCTTGGCTGGGGTTCAAAAAGGTAGCAGGTTAGCCTGTCATGGTAGGTAGCTTGGCCGAGGGTCAGAAAGGAAGCAGGTTAGCCTGTCAGGGTAGGTAGCTTGGCAGAGGGTCAAAAAGGTAGCAGGTTTGCCTGTCAGGATAGGTAGCTTGGCTGAGGGTCAGAAAGGTAGCAGGTTTGCCTGTCAGTGTAGGTAGATTGGCTGAGGTTCAAAAAGGTAGCAGGTTAGCCTGTCATGGTAGGTAGCTTGGCTGCAGCAGGTGGGCTATGGATGTCATGAAAGTAACAGCTTTAATGTTTTACTGTGTTTGTGCAAGTACATTTTTCAGCATCTGCACAGTAAAGCTTTAATGCTGCCAGTTTCAGTAAAGGCTTCCCTCCTCACCTCTCTGCCAATAGCAAGCGTGCACATCAGTCCCTTCCAGGGGTGCACCTAGGCTAAAATGTCAGGGAGGGGGGGGTCTAACCCTGCAAATAACGGTGGAGGCGCTAACTTCAGAGAATATGGAGCATGGGCCAACGTACTTCTGTGGGGGCATCTAACTTCTTTACACATTTCAATGACACTATTCTAGTGAAGCTTCAATGTTAAAAATAGTTCAGTTTTCCCTTTACCTCTGAAAGCACCCACTTAAGGACTGCTGTGATAATGAGCAGTCTCCCGTGCCCCCCTCTACCCTTACATACACATATTCATTTTATTTTGACATTCATTTTTATTTTTTTTGTTTCGTTTTATTAAGGTTTTCAAACACATTAAACATATCAGGGAAACATGACTTAATACACAAAATGAGCATCAACTTTTCATCAAAACCTCATTGCCTTTGCTATATCACCCCCCCCTCACCATGGAACAGAGCCTTCTACTACATTTGTCAATTTCCATTGGCCTCACGGCCATGGTGTGTGGGCCGGTTGACCTTTGAAATCCAACTGTGGTTTATGCCACTACCTTAAGGTCGACCTTTATTTTTATTTTGATTTTGGTTCTACTCAGACGAGAGTTTGCAACAGAGTGTGTTGTCAATGTCTGGCTGTGACCAGCCAGCCACCATAGTTTGGGTACCAGTACTAGTTCCATATACTCAATACTCGCCTAAGTGTCGGTCACATATTTATTCAAACATTCTGCCCATAGCATTTCATATGGGGCGGATTTCCCATGGAGAGCTGCGGTTATCCTTTCCATTGTGCAAATAATATTGTTAACATGAATCCATTCTTTCTTTCCCAGTACCTTAACCCCTTTCCATTGCATCACAAGGCAGGCCTGTGCCGCTAGTAGGAGAGATGCTGCTAGCCCCTTCAACCTTGTGTGCTCCCCCTCATATTCCTCCATCCCAAATAGTATAAGAGGTGGTTCATTAGTATGCTGGATCCTATCCAGTTCTCTGATCCACCCCAAAACCTTGTCCCAGAATACCTTAATATGGGGGCATCCCCACCATATATGCCGGTAATCCGCCCTCTCACCACATTGGCGCCAGCAAAGGGGACTAGTTGACTGAAACATCTTGGATAATCTATGTGGGTCATATTGCCACCTGTGCAGGAGCTTAATAGTGTGTAATTTATACTGGCCTGAAATCGATGTTTGTGAGGCCCCTTTGCAGATTTTCCCCCACAGGCCGGGGTCTATTTCAGATCCGAGATCCCCTTCCCATCTAAGCCTCAGGGTTCCAGTTGACCTCTTGCCTGCATCTCTCAAAGCCCTCTACATGGCAGAGATCACGCTGTTTGAGTAACTCCTTTTATCTAGAAGCTCTTTGTTAGGGATAACTTTTTAAAATGTGCTCATTCCCTCCACCTTAGAGACCCCGAGCCACTTTGCTGGATTTTGAGGACTTGATTTTTTTAACCTGGAGAGAGTGTGACCCTTTTTCCCACTCTCTCGTGTGTTGTAATGTGATTGTGTACACTTTGTTTTCTTTGGTTATGGAGTCTGACAAACTCCATAGGCATCATCTTTTACAATGTGTCATAGAGCACCTTCAGTGCAGTGACACAGGGAAGCATTTCATGCTTTCCAAAGGTTTAACTACCTTCTCTGGGATAAACTACTGTTTCCCAGAGCAGTAAAGTGAAATTGACTTTACTTACCGTTGTACATTTCTAGACCCAGCACACCCTATCTTACAATAGAGTGCTGGAGGGATCACGTAGTATCGCCTGTGTCTAGCTACTCATGTAACATTTCTATGTTAACCTTTCCTCACAGAATGGCTGGTGGCAGTGGTTTCGTTATGAACTACCATGGTTTGCATTTATTGCGGCTGTTCGCAGCTGCGATAACGCTAAACTGCGGGAGCCATGGCGCAGAGTCATCTTTGTCATAATGGTCCTCAGTCTTCTGTTTTCGCCATATCTTTGTGGAAAGGTCCTTCTAGAGATTTTCTCTGTACGCCAAACCAGGTTTGGTCTCTTTGTTCATTTCGCCTTTGGTGGGCTTCAGGAGTTAAACACGCCTCTGGCTCCAGAGTGTCTGGGGTAGGCAGGAAGTGAGGGAGGTGCCCGAAACTCCCTGTACTTAGTCTCCTAGGATACCCAAATGCACTTTGTGGTGATTGGCTGGCTGACTGTCCGGCAAGGACAGCCACCCTACTGGGTGAGTGACAGCTAGGCTGGAATGAATGGGAGAGAACTGAATAAAAGGTGCATCTTTTGGCTTGGAAGGCATAGTCGACCACTGGACGAAGGAACCGAAGAAGAGCTTGAAGAGGACACCTACTGCAACTCCTAGACCGTTGGCTTGCGCAGTGAAGCCCTGTTGCAGTGCCGAAATACCAAGTTTGCATCGACAGAGAAGCCCCTGCAAGGACGACTTCTCCCTTTGAGTTGGTGGGACCAATCAACTCCAACCTAGCCACCTGGGCAACCATCTCAGAGCTGGTTGAATATCCACAGATTTGCTGCTGGAAACCGTATAACCAGGGAGAGGAACACCAGATTGTGTGTTTTACTTTTAAGCTGAATCAAAAATTAGTCATGGGCGCCCCTCTATGAGAATGAACACGGCAAAAATTGCCTGTTCTTTGGCATGGTACCCACTCTAGAGTCCACAGCCACACGTTAGCTCACTGTACCTTTCACAGATGGGAAATATCCATTTGCATATCAGTCTTTGTCACGCCCACATGGGCAGTCCAGCACCAAAATGCTATGGCAATTCCCTTCTGAACAAGAATACCAACAGCAACCCCATACACGTGTTTCAGCCTTTTGGGCATCATCAGTGAGGTGGAGATGTGCCTCTCTGAGCGCAGTGAGCAAGGGGTCCAGGAAACTTAGGGACAGAGAGATACAGCTCCACCTGCAGCTGCCTCTTTTCGTTCATTCCAAGGTACTGTAAAACAAGTCTGAGAGAACTTACCTCTCACTGTAAAAGTGCTTGAAACTTCTACAACTCACAAGTCTAATCAGCTTGTGGCCCTACATTTGATTCTTCGTTTCTTCAAAGTCTCCTAAGAACTTGTGTAAAGACCTTTCCATTTACTCACCAGAAGTGCTTTATCCTCTACAAGCCTTTAGCCCATTGACTTTGGCTTAGCCTATTGAATTGGATGACTCTTCTAGTGACCTCTAAAAGTATGTACACTGCTTATGTATATTTGTGGTCTCTTGTGTTCTAAATAACCTTTGCCTTTTACAAACTTCTAAGAGTATTCGCAATACCAACAGTAAAATATTAATGTCCGCAGCACCCTTGTTACTGAAGTCACCTGTGGGTGTAGGTTGTGTAGGTGGGCCATCCCAAAAGGTTCTTTTCTGATTCAGAAACTCAGAGCGTACAGTATTGTAAGTGTATTTGTGTGTTACTATTTTATTGCTCCCTTCTGAAGAAGGCTTTATAATTGACTGATAAAAAAATTAATAATTGTTTATGCAAGAAACCTTGAGTATAAGAGTTTATTTGAATACCTGTAATTGTGAACCTCTGTGTAACTCTATTACTGCTCACATTTCCCCTCTTGAAATAAGCCTGGCTGCTCAACACGCTACCAAAACTGTGTAGTACAAGACAAGCTTTTCCCAAAGGTTGGTTTGCCTATACCTGCAGTCATAGTTGTTTGTAGTGTTCCAAGAGGGTACTGCATACAAACTTTGCCTAACACTCTTCAAATGGGGTAAGGTCCCTCTGGATCTTCTTCCTCCATTTGTCCCTCGTGAAGATCCCTTTGAGCTGAAGAAAGGGAAAGACCGGTAGAGGGCCCATCTTTAGTGCCTCATCTAGTTCTGTGATCGTAACAAAAGTGCCTCCCCTCCAGAGTTGTCCCACTCTCTCTAGCCCTGCTTCAAACTAGGATTGGAAGCTTTTGTGATCAGTGATGTCTTCTCAGACCCCGGGTGCCCAGATGTGACTTAAGGGAGAGGGCCATGTTGTGATCCCCGCATGTCAACCCCTTCCCACCAGATTTCCCATATAGTACCCAGTATTGGGTTGTCTCTAATCCTGCGTGTGAGCTTGTTTTGCGGAACCCATAGCCATTTCGCCACCGTGGCTGGGGACAAGCTAACGTTATCTAGATCTATCCACTGAAGTCCTTTCTGCCCTCTCAGGTGGGAGATGAGGACTTTTAACTGCGTCGCCTAGTAGTACTTCTGGAGATCTGGGAGGCCTACCCCACCCCTGCCTTTGGGTAATGTTAAGACCTCATATGAGACTCTCGCCTTTTTTCCCTGCCACAAAAACTTCAGGATGGCCCTCTTTACCTCACTAAAGAAAGGTTTCGGAAGACGAATCGCAGGCACACGATCTTCATCGCGGTAAGTCTCCCAAGCCAGGATATAGTGAGCTTCTCCCATTTTTCTAGGTCGGCCCAGAAGCTCGAGAGAAGGGAAGGAAAGTTGGCATCATATAGGGTATCTAAAACTTTTGTTTAATGTATCCCCAAGTAGCGAGCGGGACAAATCTGCCGGTGTCCACCTGGTCGGGTTTCTGGAGCGGGGATAGAATTGACTTGGCCTGTTTGATCTTAAAACCAGCCAATGTTCAATCATGTGAATTGCCCTAGGTATGGATGTGAGAGGGTTCTGTATACGTAGCAGCAGATTTTCTGCCACCTATAAGGCTACTTTGTATTCTCTTCCACTCACCTTCAGTCCATCCACCTGTGGGTCTTCTCTAAGTCTCTGAGCCAAATGCTCAAGAGACAGAGCAAACAGTATCGCAGAGAGGGGGAACCCCTGCCGTGTTCCACTGCCCAGGTCAAACCATTGAGAATAGTCACCATTAACCGCTACTGACGCCTTGGGAGGGTGGTGGGAGGGGAGTATAAACCGCCTTGACACCCCTTCTAAACCTTGAACCCAGTCCAACCTTGCCCAGGACCGCCTCCAGGATATCAAACGCCTTTTCCGCATCTACTGGAAGGAAGACATGGTCCCCTACCATGTTTCGTGACTCGTGAATCAAATGTGTAACATCTTCCACATGGTATCTGTGCCTTGTCGCCCCAATATAGACCCAACTTGGTCCGGGTGTATCAGCTGAGGCATGTGTGTTTCAAGCCTTGCTGCGAGTACTCTTGTGTAGATCTTGGCGTCAAGGTTTAATAGCGAGATGGGGCAGTAGTATCCACATTTCCTGGGGTCCCTGCCCTCCTTGGGGATCACGGTGATGAGCGCACGCGAGAAAGAGACAGGGGCTATTCCCATCTCGAGAATATCATTGAATAATTCAACCAAGAAGGGGAGGAGAGAAGAGAGGAAAGACTTATAGAACCCCAACGTGTAACCATCTTCCCCAAGTGCCTTCCCTAGCGACAGTCTATTTACAGCTTTCTTGATTTCTTCAGGAGTAATTGTGGCGTCAAGTTCGTTAGTCTCTTCACGAGATAGTTTTGGCATCTATAGGGTCCCTATGTATTCATCTATTTCCGACCGGACTTGGCCAGTCTCAGACTTATATAGGTTCTCATAAAATTTCGCAAATGCTTCCGGGATTCCCTCTGTCCCTGAATTATAAGCACCCTCCCCCTCTTCTATGGACGCCACCGCTCTCTCAACGCGCTGTCCCCTTGAGTCTGGCAGCCAACAGTGCGTTCGCCTTGTCTCCTTTCTCATAAAACTTCTGTTTAAGAAGTTGCACCTTCCAGACTGTCTGGCCTTCTTTCAAGGAACAAAGCTCTTCTCTCTTACGTTTGGCTTCCTGGACCTCGAGCTCCCTCTCATCCGTGGCGTTTCACGCTGCTCTATCCAGGTGTGCTATCACCTTTCGCAATCTGTTTTCTGTTAGGGCCCTCACTCTCTTTTTCCTGGCACCCTCCCTGATCAAGATCCCCCGCTATGTTGCCTTTCCCGTCTCCCACACCGTCGCCTTCAAAATTTCTCCTGTGTTGTTCGTTTTGAAGTATTCCCTTATTTCCCCCTCCATCTCATTTCGGAAGACCAGGTCCTTCCACAATGACTGGTTGCATTTCCACTTCGGTCCTTAAGTGGGAGCCCTGCCCAGTCTAAATCTACCGTGGCTATGTCATGATCGGACCACGTGATTGGGGAGATTTCAGATCGCATTGCCACCTCCCACAGCCCACCCGTGATATACAAATAGTTGATCCTGGTGAATGTCCTATGTGGTGTGGAATAGAAGGTATACCCTTTCTCGTTCAGGTGGAAACCTCGCCATGTATCTCTGTCATGAGCAATGCTCCCGAGAAGCCAAGTGAAGCCCAGCATCCCCGGAAGCAGGCTCACGACCCTCGTCCCCGGCTCCAGCAAACCCCTTTTGGGGCCCTTTGGACCATGTCCTGGCGCCTCTGGCGCCAGGCTCATAAGGAACCTCAGTCCCGGCGCCAGGGGCGCCGGGCTCATAATTCTTGCAAAGGTGCTTGGGTGGACCTACCTGTAGCAGACCATGCTGCATACTCACCTTTGCAAATGCTGGCAGGATGAAGTCCCCAGCCTTCTGCTGGGAGGAACTATTCCCTGAACTGGGACTACTTTCTTACCTGGGTGGGGCTGGTGCCACTCCTTAGCTCTGGAACACAGGAACTCTTTTACCTGGGCGAGGCTGAGGAAGAAGACACCCAATCACTCCAACACTATTTAAACCACACCCGATTGGGAAAACGTGCTTCGCGTTATTCTGCATCTGCAGCAGGACGCTCACCGAGTCAGCTCCAGCATTCTAGTGACATCTCCAGCTTCAGCTCAGCAACCTGTGGAGGAAAGACACGAGAACTATACTTACCATCCAGGAATCCAGACACCGGCAGAACCTGCAAGCAAAAGAAACATAAGGTTAGCAAGTTGCAACACGTTCGCAGCCGCGCTCGCTTACCTGATCCATCTGTGCTTTCACGGATTCTTCGCGGCCTTCTCTTCAGCAGCCTAACGGCACCTGTAAAGACAAAGAACATTGTTAAGTAGGAATCGGGTGAAGGCGGCCGCATTTACTTTTCTTACCTGCTTTTGTGCGCGTATTACGATCTCTTCAACCGCAGCAGCCCGGCACCTGAAAACAAGAAAAGACATTATTAAGTGCCATTAAAGACTGCAAGAAAGCCTAACACTTACGTGTTTCCCCACGTGCATCCGCGACTGGGAAAACGCCCGCAAGGTCCCGACTCCTGCAAATAAGAAAAGAACATTGTTAGAGGTGCTATAATAAGGTCACAGATCATTATACTCACGTACTGCGCACGTGCAACGGCAACGGACGAACAACACCCGCAACATCTTAAGACCTGAAAACAGAAAACAAGGGACATTATTGAGGTGTCATTGAAATTCCCATACCTACGAACAACCGCACGTGTCGCGCTCTCAGTGACCACGCCCTCAGCATCCAGGCACCTGAAAAAGACAATGCAAAGACTTCATTAAAGGTGCCCATCTCTTCAAGACTATAAACTCTTTATACCTACTGGCATCCGCTCGTGCAGTAACGGCGGCATCACCTTTTGGCATCTCAGCACCTGTGCCACTTCTAAGGCCACAAAAGACTTTGAGGACCTCCAGTGACGTAACTGGAACCCACGCACCCTTGCATAAGTCGCAGGATGGAGAGCCCAGCATTTATACGCCTAAGAAAACTTACCCTGTAAGTCAGACATTCGATAAGAGGAAGCCCAGTCCTGAGAGTCGTCCGAGCTCTACGCTTCTCAATTGAAGAAACGATAGCAGCCAAGCCGGGATCAGCGCCTCCGTGGGAATCAGGTGACCGTTACAATCTCTTAGCCCGTAAACATCAAGAATTTCCATGATCCCCGCTGACCCCTATCCTGCGGGTCTCTTGTTTCGGGATTGCCCACCTGCCTGTCAAGTTTAATGTCGGCCCAGAGGTTGAAACCCCCCCCCCAATATTACATGGCCATAGGCCTCCAACATTATTTTTGGAAGTGTTCTCTGCAAAAAATGGGATTGACCCATATTCGGGGGAGTACACCGTTGCCGGTGTGAATGAAACTTTCTGTACAGTGCCCAGCAACATAAGAGCCCTACCTTCCACGTCTGCCCATACCTTGTTTACTTCCAAATTCAGATCTTTCCTAATGACAAGAATCCCCACACCAGCCTTCCTCAGGGGGCCCGAACCCCAGTATTCCACTCCTGATCTCAGACCCAGATCTCTCCTCATGCATATTTCATTTCTTGCAGAAACAACACGTCAAGTGTCGCTCTTTGAAACTCTCTGGCTACTAGAGACCTTTTTGTAGGCGAGTTCAACCCCTTAACGTTTATTGTCCCTATCCTGGAAAAGGCTGTTCATTTGAGAGCTGAAATGTACTGCCATTTCTTTCGTAATGCATCCGGTGGGGTCTTATTAACCCCCGGCAGCCAAGTGAAAAGTTCATCACACATAGCATCATTTGTATTTTGTTCGAAGTAGACCCCATTCCAACCCTGTCCACCCGCCCCTACCCTACCCTACCCTTCCCCGAAAGGGTGTCCGATACTGCCAGGTAAATATCACCAGGCCGAGTCCGGACCACCAGCGGGAACCAGATACCTCTCGGTCCCCTCATATAACAACCTCATTAACATTGAGCCCCCTCTGTCCCACCTTCCAATTAACTTCAAACACAAAAACAAAAAAAACAACACAGGGATTCAGAAGTCCCCAAAAATTCTCTCGGTGGTCATACTCCCTCTGTCATTACCTCAACAGACTCGATATAACCCGGGGCTCCCACGGTCTCCATCCCTTACTGCCTAGATTCCCCAATACCACTCTAGCCCAACGTTACCATAACAGCATGAGGTCCGGGCGTCGATACTTAATCCAGTGTTTGTTGAGCCTAATTTTCTGGTTCTGACGAGAGTCTCCAGGATATCCCAAGGCCCTACCTTCTCACAGTGAGTCTGGGCATTCAGAAATTAGTCATGCCCTGAGGTTCCCACCTTCGGACTAGCGCGTAGTCCTGCGCCAGCAGGATCCATTTACTTACGGGGTACTAAGGTTCTTAGGTTCAGTGCTCCGCTACTTCCAGAGATTTTTAGCCATCCGTCCCTGGGGAGGCATTCATTCTCCTGTATTTTCTGGAGCATGGTATGTGTCTCTGTCTAGGCCCTTGGATCCGTCATTGTCTGTTGTCCTCTCGCCTTCTGTTTGTTTCTGCTCGCTTTCCTGATTGCCCAAGAGTTCGTCCATGCAGTTTTTGATGTCTCCCTCTGTCCTCAACATCTCCTTTTGTCCCTAAAGTTCATATGTAAGAGAGAATGGGTACCCCACATCTGTAGCAGATTCCTTGATCCTTCAGCCATTACGTAAGTGGCATGCACATTCGTCTCAGGGCCATGGTCAGTGAAGACAGGTCTTGGAGGATTGTCACTCTGGCTGCGTCAAGGGTGACTGGGCCACTGCGTTTAGCCTTTTCGAAAATCCTGGCCCTGTCACCGTAATTGCGAAACCGGACCAGGATGGTCCTGGGGCCGCCAGCAGCTCCCCCTGCTCTGTGAATCCTTTCGATTTTTGCCTCATTGATGGATTCATCTTCAAATAAGAGCTTCATAATGTTGTCTAGCGTCCTTTTCGGGTCGTGTTCTGATTCAACCTCCCTTTCCGGTATCCCAAACAGTCTTAGGGTATTCCCCTGTTCCCGATTTTCCAAATTGTCCATCTTTTGGCAGAATTCTTCTTCCCGGATCTCTGTCAGCTATCCTCTGATCCATCTATGTCTTGAGAGTGTTCAGGGAGGTCTGATTGTTTTCAACACCTTTGAGTCTCTCTTCCATCTTATCGATCCTCTGGGTGATTCTGTCGACCTTTCCCCCAATGTCTGCTCTCATGTTTTTGATTTCCTCCAACAAAGCTGCCACATCTCCTTTGGTTGCGGCGGAGTCCGTCTCTGATGCCGCCATGGTCGATTTGGGGTGTACCTGAATGTGGCTAGCTTCTCCCTTATTTGCATGCACTAGGATTCCAGCACTTGTGCATCTACTCCTGCCCTCTCTGTGAATTATCTCTTCGTCTTCAAACAATACTGACCCTCACAGTGTAATGGTTCAAACGGCAGGGTGTTCATTCTAGTGGCCTTGTGGCGGGGGCCCACTCCACAAGAGGGGTACCGTTCCAAGGGGCAGGAAGTGCTTCTCTATTCCAAGGATGTGATTGCAGTTGCTTGAGTTATTCCTCGCTCCAGAATACCGAATGAGAGTACACGCCCCAATACTGGGGGCCCAACCCTTCGAAACGTCCGTCCAACTCGGGGAAGTAGTTACCTATCACTAGGGTGCTGCAACACTAGGCCCTTTTGCATGCAACCATTGTACCAAGTAAATGCAGTTAAAAAAAAATACAAACTCGTGTTTATTCTGTGCAGTTTATATTTTTTCCCCAGTAGCGCACCTGTAAGAGGGTGCTGAAGCAGTGGAGATAGGGCATTTTTGCCACTAATAGCAATGGGGATGGAAATTGTAATGTTATGCAAGCAGCACTTGGGATCTATGGAATAATACCTAATCCCACACACTAGCGTGAGATGGGGGTTTAGATTCCATTAAAGACAAGGAGGCGAATATTATGCATTTTCAATCTTTACTCTGACACACAGCAGCAAAGAAGTAAAACTTTGTATAAAACCTTTTCTGAAAATTTTTAACACAACTTCAACAAATAACATTTATAAATGTCTCATTCCAAGATGGCAGACAGGTAATGCCCTCAGGGTAGCCAATGGGCATACAGCCAGTTCCATAAATGTCCCTTCCTCAAACAACAAATCCTCTTTCTTTCCTGCTGACTGACACAGCTAAATTACTCCTCTCTAGCTCGTGCCTTACTGTGCATTATATAGAGTATATAATGTAAAGCTAATTATGAAAGGCATTTTTACAAATAAAGTATTATTTAAGCAGATGAAATGCAAAGGGAAACCTTTAGAAATATCTATATCAACTAAACCTGTGAAGAAGTGGTCAGGTGTTTAAATTGTCAACATCCCAGTTCCACCATTTAACCAAATTGTGTGATCTTGGGCAGATCTGCAACTCTGAAAGTGTTTTACTCTGCCAGTGTTTTACTGCAGAGCGTGTGTTAATATATCATGCTGTTATTTTAAAAGGGCCTGACTATAGAGTTGCTCCATATATAACAATAGTGTAATTTAGGTATTTTGCACCACAAAGTTATTTGCCACTTGGCTCAATAAAGTCTACTTCCATGGTGCCTCCAGGTATCAAAGAATGATGCAAAGTCCTTTTTCTGTGAAGTCGCTTCTGTTGGTTTATATGTATTTTGCTCCAGAGCACCTGGACCGAGCTCTAATAGAGTAGTTCCCTGCACCTGTAATGATTTACACTTTTATTTTTTTTGTTCTGTGTTAATATGCCATCTATGTTCCCAAAAGGTAGATTGTGACCGGGGTGGGCGGTTTGTGGGTGCCCAGCATTTGGGGGGGGGGGGGGGCAGGACTTTTTTCGTGTCCCCACTGCCCCACTCTTGCAATGCTGGGGGGAAACTGCCCTGGTTGTCACGTGGTCAGCTCACTGGCATGTACTCTCTCTGGCCACGTGCGAAAGCGCAAGCATGCGCCAGCCCTGCAGCAGGGAGCACATGGGCCTGGCAGGAATGAGGTGGGGGAGGCGGGCGGGTGACTTGACGGCTATGTGCGTGTGTGAGTGAGTGGAGCGGCGGCTGTGGCAGCAGTATTAGCCCGCCAGACAATGGCCGCCTTTGGGAGAATGCACGACTGGCGCGCATGCGCGGTGAGCTGCGAGCGGGGAAGGGGCGGGTGAGCTGAGAGCGGGAAGGGGCGCGCGCATGCGCGGTGATCTGCGAGCGCGGAAGGCGCGCGCGGTTGGCGGTTGGCGCCGCCGCGTGTGAGGGCAGCAGCTCGTGGTCGTCGTGTGTGAGGAGAGGAGAGTGACAGACCGAGGCCGCCGCCGCCCTGCGCCCGGCTGGAAACGCAGGTAAATGCTGTACAACAGAGCCATATCTTTTAAGATCTGCAAACATCTGCCCTATTACTTGCAGATTCTGACGCTCCTAGAAAGTGTGAGAATGGCAGATGGTGTAATAGTGTAATGTTGCTTCAAGCACAGTTAGTGTGCTGCTGTACTAGATACTCTGGTGCACTGACTGGCTGCTGAGACTGTCTGCCTGTCAGACAAGCGATTGGAGACTGGGGGAGGGCCAGTGCTGCAATCAGGCAATGATATTTGACAGTGTTGGAGCCACTGGCACCTGTTGTATGGTGAGGGCTGGCCAGGGCCCGCACTCACACACAGCCACGCATATGCACACCAGAGACTACACGGGACGCGTGCCTACTTCTCGGGTCCCCGGCTCGAATTGCCGGGTGACCGTCTTTATTCAAACAGCGCATGCGCGAGCCTCGTTGCCGCTCGCACATGCATAGTAACTCGCATATACACTACGCAACATCCCTCCTTTTCCCCCAAACAAGAAGCAATTATAACAAGTGCACTCAATATTAACAGTTCAAACTTAGACTACCAGTGTTATACCAATTACGAGGCAGAGTCCATAATAAAGTCTTGGAACCTCTGTGGCGGCTAGCGCCCCGCCCGGCTCGGGTACCTGGGCGCCGCCTCTGGGGGCGCCTCTGGTGTCCCTGGAGCCTCTGGTGGTCCACCCTCCCCTGGTGACTGTCCTGTGTCCACCTCTGGCCCCTGCATGTCGTTCACTTCAGGGTTTTGCGCCGCCTCTATCCGCTTGAAGAACGATGCATTCCTCGTGACTGTTCCTCGGGCATTGGCTGCGGTGACCATGGACCCTTTGACGTGGGTCATTCCCCACGGCTGCGCTTCGTAGGGTAACGATAGCTTTCCTTCTGGCCTCCGGTTCTGAACCAGCACTGTGTCCCCCACTGCGATTGTCCTCTCTGGTAGTTTCCGCCGGACACTCTCCCGCTCATTCTGGGCGGCCCTTTCCTCTCGTATCCGGTTGTTATCGATCACCCCCGGGCTGCGGCCTTCGATTTCGGGCAGTAGCCCCCGAGGAACTCGCTTGAAGAGGGCTGCCTCTGGCACGACCCCAGTAGACTGGTGCGGGGTCATGCGTTATTCGCGCAGAAAGTCAAACAGATTGCGTCGGAGGTCCTCCCCTCCATCCTGCGCAATTCGGAACACTTTATTCAGCGTCTGCATGAAGCGTTCCACTTCCCCATTTGCCCGGGGCCAGAGTGGGGTGACCTTCCTATGCCTGATCCCGCTTTCCTCACAATACTGTGCAAACTATTGCCCCTGAAACGGCGGCCCATTATCCGAACAAATCTCCACTGGGAACCCATGGGTGGCAAACATTTTCTCCAGTGCCAGGATGGTATGGTCACTGGGCGTGGACTCAACCAGCTCCACCTCAGGATAGCGCGACCACTGGTCCACCACTGCCAGAAAGTACATTCCTCGGCCCGTGGATCCAAAGTCTGCATGTATAGTCCCCCACAGACGTTCACTCCTTTCCATGGTCTGGATGGGCGGCCCTCTCTCCACTGGACTTGCTGCTTGACAAGGGATGCGTGCTTTCACAAACTCGTACACCCTGCTCTCCAACCGGAGACGCGCCTTCGTCTTTGCCGTCCCCTGGTGTCCTTTGTGGGCGAGCTGCAGCACTTTGCCCACCAATGCACGTGGGATAACCATTTGGTGCCCCCTCAGCAGCAGACCGTCCTCGGCCACCGACAGCTTGTGGCGTGCCCTCCAAAGAGCCTGCAAGTCTTTTCGCGCGTCATCGTCCCTTCTGGCATTGTTCGTGAGCACTTTGCGCCACTCCCCACTGGCCACAGCTTCCTTGATCCTCAGGAACACCTCGTCCGCGTTCGATTCCTCCGCAATCTCGTGGCGCGCCAGCGCGACTGGTAGCGCCGATTCCACCACCAGGCTCACTGCTTCCACGAAGTCCGCCACTTCCGCAGAGTGCCTGGGGTGCCCAGCACCCGGGTGGCAGGACAGATAGTCAGCAGAGTTGTGTGTGCCAGGACGATACAGCAACTTGACCCCGTACTCCATGAGCGAGAGCATCCATCTCTTGATGCGAGGCGGCGGCTTGGACGATGCTCCAGACATGATTGGGATCAGGGGCTTGTGGTCCGTCACAACAACTACAGGCTTTCCCATGATGTAGATCCTAAAATGTTTGCAGCCCCAAAACATGGCCAGGGCTTCACGCTCAATCTGTGAATAGCGCATCTCGGTGAGCGCCTTGCTGGCGTAAGCAATGGGCCTCATGGTCCCCTGTGGGTCTGCCTGCATGAGGACTGCCCCCAGTCCCACCGGGCTGGCGTCTACCACGATTTCCGTCTCCCGGTCCGGGTTAAAGTAAGCCATAGTCTCTTGCCCTGGCAGGGTGTTCTTGATGGCAGTGAACGCCCTCTGTTCTTTCCCGGTCCAGGTCCAGGCCACATCAGTTCTGGTCAGAGCTCGCAAGGGTTCCGACAGGGAGGCCAAGTCGTGAATAAATCGTCCACAGTAATTGACCATCCCCAGGAAGCTCCTGATTTCTGCGGGAGACTCCGGCAGGGCTGCCTCTTGGATGTCCTTTACCTTCTCCGGGTCTGGGGAGATGCCCCCGGCGTGGAACACAAACCTGAAGAATTCTATCCGGTCTTTCAGAAATTCACACTTTTTTTTGTGCAGGGTCAGCCCTAGGCCGCAGAGTCTTTCCATGGTGTTCTCTGGGCGCCTTAGGTGTTCAGCTTCCGATCTTGTGAATACCAGGATGTCGTCTGACATGTTGAATACCCCTTTCAGCCCCGGCAGGGCCCCCCTGATGGCATTTTGGAAAACTTCCGCTGCCGACGAGACCCCGAAGCTGAGCCTCTTAAACTGGTATAGCCCCTCGTGAGTCCTGAAGGTGGTAATGTATCTTGACGTGAAGCTCCAGTTGATGGTAGCCGGACCTCAGATCCAGTTTAGAGAAGACACTCGCCCCCTGTAGCTCGCCGACAATGTCATCCAGGATGGGCGTGAGATGACTTTCCTGCTTGATCGCCATGTTCGGCAGCCTCTTGTCCACGCAGATGCGGACTGCTCCCGGCTGCTTGGGCTTTGGGGCGACCACAATCGGAGAGACCCAAGGAGTCTGACCCTCCACTCTCTCGATAATGTCTAGGTCAACAAGTGTCTGTAACTCCTTCTCCACCTGTGCCCTCAGGTGGAACCGGATTCAGCGATGCTTGAGTGCTGTTGGTCTCACCGACCCATCAATGTGGAGCCTGACGGGGTCCCCCTTCAGCTTCCGGATCCCTTGGAAGATAGTGTCAAAACGCTGCAGCAGGCGTTCTAGGTCTGTGTGATACACAGCAAGCGTGAAGTGCACTATATTTAAGGCCTCGGAGGCGGCACAGCTTAAAACGGAGTGCTCACACTTGTCACAAAGAACCTCGCCTTAATCTTGCCTTAATCTTGCTCTGTCCATGGGACACTGGCGCCACAAACACACCCTGGATTGGAAGTGGCGTGTCTCCCCCGAAGGCATATATCAGCGCCTTGGATTCCGCCAACTCTGGAGGGCCTGGGAGGGCTTCATAATGTTCAGTTGCTAGCACACAAACCGACGCCCCCGTATCAGTGAGGCCCGGGGTGGGAACCTCTCTGATGTTCACTGTGCATGTCGGTTGTCGGCTCCCTCTGGGACCAGTCGCAATACTGGAGATGAAGAAAATGTCTTCTTCCTCCTCTGCTATGTTCAGGTCCTGCAGGCCTTGCTCGACTGATGACACACCTCTCACCCTCCGGGTGTTGCTCCCACCAATTTTTGCTGGCCCTCTCGAGGCTGCCACCAGGGTGGATGCTCTGCACACCCTCGCGTAATGTCCCTGTGTGCCACACCGGCCACAGACACGCGACTTCGCTGGGCACTCCCCCACGTGCGGCAGGCCATAACCACAATATGGGCAGGACTGAGCGATGCTCAGCACCGGAGGGCCATCCCCCCGCCTTGGTGTCCATCTCGCCTTCCCTGGAGCAGAGCGCCCAATGGCGAATGCCTCTTCGCTCTTCCCCTGGTGTGTGGCTGCATCCATCTTTGCCCCCCTGGCCTCTGCCAGTTCGTAGGCTCTCCCTGTGTCCAGGATCTGTTGTAGGGTCAGGCCAGGCTCCCTCAGTACCTGCCTCTGTAACTTCCCAGAACTGCACCCTTGCAGCAGTTGGTTTCTGACCATCTCCTCCTCATTCACCCACCTACAGGGGCTTGCGAGGTGCCTCAGCCGCGCACAGAACTGGTCCAGCGATTCCTCTTCTAGCTGCTTCTCAGCATACATGTGAAATCTGTCAAAGCCCGCATTTGCCATGGGAAGAAAATGGTCTCGAAGAGCCTGTTTCACTGCGTCATACGTGACCACCGGGGTGTTGAGAGAGTCATAAATTCTGTGGACCTCCGTCCCTGCAGAATACACCATGATAGCAATTTTCGCTTCATCATCTGCCTCCCCAGAGGCCCTGAAAAACATTTCTAGTTTCTTGACCCACAGGAGCCATTTTGGCCTCAATTTGGATGGTGGCCCGTGGTGTCAAATTCGGGCATGGGGGTCAAAGTGCTGTGCATCCTACGTGGGACTGGCGCAGGGGCACCCTCTCCTTCTCCTTACTCACCCATTGTAGTGGCAGGGCAAAGTACTCACAGGCTGTTGTTCTATGGTGGGTGAAGAGATGGTGCAGTCACCAGATGAAATGGTGGAAGTCCAATGGCCACTGGTGGATCCAGGTATGGTAAAGTCTTGGGCCCCCTCTTCTGTTCTTCCTCTTTTTTTTTCTTCTTTTTTTTTGAAGCCACAGCCCTGCAGCAAGCTAGGGCTGTGGAAAGTTCCAAAAATTGAATTATAGGCATTGGGGATCGCAGCCGGCGCACAAGCACCCCCCTGGGCCGCTACCCCTGCGATCCGCGTGTGAAAACAAAAATGGCCGCCGGCCATGCGAGTCCGTGCCGACGGAGCGGAGATGAGTTGCACCCAAGTCGTCCTCGTCGCCAGTGTTGTATGGTGGGGGCTGGCCAGGGCCCCCACCCGCACTCACACGCATCCTCACACCAGAGACCACACGGGATGCGTGCGTACTGCTCGGGTCCCCGGCTCGAACTGCCGGGTGACGTCTTTATTCAAACAGTGCATGCGCGAGCCTCGTTGCCGCTTGTGCATGCATAGTAACTCGCGTATACACTATGCAACAGCACCCATCATTACTTCTCTTGCCTTTCATTATATTCCCCTCGTCCCCCCTCCTATCCGCCTCAAAAGCACTTTCTCTCTCCCTTTGCTTTTCTTTTCCTTTCCATCTAGCTCGCTCTCTCTTCCACTCCTCACTTCCCAGATCACAGCCCCCCACCCCCTTTCTTTCCTTCCAGGCACGCTGAACCCTGAAGACGTAGTGTCTTGAGGCCTGCGCCCCAGTCTTTATCCAGCGCATTTTCAGTAAGTAATTCCTTGTATAACCTGCAATTCTTGAGAAGTGCTCTGACACCATTCGCCACTTTCTAACCTGTTGCTCACTAGTGGCCCACTGCTCACTTAGTTGACCATGCATCCATACCTGCCTTTACCATACTCGTTAGCCTCTCCCTATGGAGCTTCCATCGCCCATATTTCCTCAAGGTTTTGCATTTTAGTGAAAAATTTCCAGAGTTCTAATTACAAACATTGGGTTCTTAGAGCCATTTTTCTAAGAAATATTGTGCTCTTGAAAAGCTTTAAGTAATTCTCTTTCGCCCTTAGGCTTGAAACATGTTAATGTCCAACATTAGCTTCAGGCTTCATCCTCCAATATTACCATTGATAGCAAAGCCTGCTGAGGAGGCCCTGCTGTTTCCAGTTAGTCTGACCCCTAGACACAGGTAACTGTAATAAAGACAACCTAATAAAAAATTGCTTTTGTCCCTAAAGTTTGCCATTGGGCACTTGTGAGCACAATTAACTCCGCCCACCCAAAGCTCCGCCTCCATGACCCGGCCACCTAGGGCCCTGTGTCAGGTGTTGCCCACGGGGCCCTTTGCCTTAAATCTGCCACTGATATATCGCTGCTGTGGATGTGGGCCTGTAGGCTGAGGAGAGCATCCCTCAGGCCGAGGCCAGTCCGGCCCTCTCATGTGGACTCTGAGAGTCCAGCCCCACCTCTGCCCGTGACTAGAAAAGAACGCATTACTGGCCTCAAACTCGGAAGCCAACACGCCACTGTGAGTAATAAGGCCAGGGTTTCAGGAAGAGTGAGTGCCATGAATGCGGAGCAGCAAAGAATCCGATGCTGCCATTACAGTGAGCAATGGGTTCACACTGCAGGTAACAAACCTTAACTGAAAACAAAAGACAGCTATTCTCGGGCTCCGCAGGGTCCTCTGCTCACTCAAAGTCTGCCAAACCCATTATTTATCTTCCCGCCCCGCCACTCCTTCGCCCCACCCTCTCAGAATGCACCCTGTCGCTTGCTCTGATTAGCGTGGGGCAGACATGATGGCAGGACCGGAGCCAATGGGTGGCAACTGTCCCTGAAGGCCAGGTTTTCAACTCCAGTGACAAGAAGGGTAGGTTTTTACCTGAAGGTCAAAGATTAGTCCCAACAAACGCTGCAATTAGCAACAGTAGGCACAAATTGCCCGGATACATACATCATATTCTTTAAATATATTCTAGCGTGAAATGTACACCTGTGAAAAAATGCATTGAAGAAATATGTTTACCTTACTGCTCACTGTTGCAGTGTGTGTAATATGGCTTTAATGTTCACCCCAGGGATGCGAAAATGTTAGACATTTAAAGGAATCTGCAGCCCCCACCACCTTATATACATTGCTGTCAAACATTTGATGGCGTGAAGAGTGTAAACATTTAAAGTAACTCCAGCAGTTATTATAACGATTTCAGCTTCCAAAATACACTTAGAAACGAGCATCATTCTTCATGTCTAGCTCAAATATTTAAATCGGGATATTCCATGCTTTAATTTAAGCAAATAGAGAACCGGTTAGCTCTTTGTTGGTCATTTCGAGCAAAGTAGACAATACCAAATACCGCATGGTTTGATCTTTGTATTTTTAGTTTTTTTTAAAGGGCCACTTAGTGATTAGAAGGCTCATCTAATTTAATATGCCCATGTTTACGTCAATAATAATATGATAAATTTGTATCCTAATTGCAAATGAGAGCACATCTCGATGTATGTGCACTGACAAACTCCAAGGCCAAGGGGGGGAAGAGGCATGTGCCCCCACGAGCCCTTGTGGGAGCCGAGCAAGGCCAAGGAGGAGAAGAGGCGTGTGCCCCCAAGCATGCCTCCCAGAGCTCCCTGTGGGAGGCGAGCAAGGCCAAGGAGGGGAAGAGTCGTGTGCCCCCAAGCATGCCTCCCAGAGCTCCCTGTGGGAGCCCAGCAAGGCCAAGGGGGGGAATAGGCGTGTACCCCCAAGCATGCCTCCCAGAGCTCCCTGTGGGAGCCGAGCAAGGCCAAGGGGGGGGAGAGGTGTGTGCCCCCATTTCTAATGCTCCCAGAGCTCCCTGTGGGAGCCCAGCAAGGCCAAGGGGGGGGAGAGGTGTGTGCCCCCATTTCTAATGCTCCCAGAGCTCCCTGTGGGAGCCGAGCAAGGCCAAGGGGGGGAAGAGGCGTGTGCCCCCATTTCTAATGCCTCCCCGAGCTCCCTGTGGGAGCCCCGCAAGGCCAAGGAGGGGAAGAGGCGTGTGCCCCCAAGCATGCCTCCCAGAGCTCCCTGTGGGAGCCCAGCAAGGCCAAGGGGGGAAGAGGCGTGTCCCCCCAAGCATGCCTCCCAGAGCTCCCTGTGGGAGCCCAGCAAGGACATGGGGAGGGAGAGGCGTGTGCCCCCATTTCTAATGGCTCCCAGAGCTCCCTGTGGGAGCCCAACAAGGCCAAGGGTGGGGGGAAGAGGCATGTGCCCCCATTTCTAATGCCTCCCAGAGCTCCCTGCGGGAGCCCAGCAAGGCCAAGGGGGGGGGGTAAGAGGCGTGTGCCCCCATTTCTAATGCCTCCCAGAGCTCCATGTGGAAGCCCAGCAAGGCCAAGGGGTGAAGAGGCGTGTGCCCCCATTTCTTTATATTCAGATCTAAACATTCGCAGCAAAGGTGTCTGTATGGTGCCAACCACATACACAGTGCACCTGCCCAGCGCATTAGTCTCAGCGATTCTTTGGGTGGGGGACCCTGCCAGGGGCGCCGAGTACGCAGGTGCCTGCTCCGGGGCCCGGGCCACAGAGAAGAGGCGCAGGATGGATTGCCCTTTGCTCCATCCATACTGTGTTTCTCTCTGGCGGCCCGGGGAGGCACGGATGCAAAGCAAGAGCTTTGCATCCGTTCCTCCATTTCTAAAAATCGTTTTGGGTTGGGTGTACCTCTACATCTGTGCACCCCTCTTCCAAAGAGGTGCACAGATGTACAAATACACACAACCCAAAACGAATTGTATAATTTGAGGGACAGACTTGCTTTGCATCTGTGCCTCCCTTTCTAAGAATCGTTTTGGGTTAGGTGTATTTGCACATCTGTGCACCTCTCTTTGGAAGAGGGGTGCACAGATGTAGAGGTACACCCAACCCAAAGCGATTTTTAGAAATGGAGGCACAGATGCAAAGCAAGAGGGTTGCATCTGTGCCTCCATTCCTAAAAATCGTTTGGATTTGGGTATACTTCTACACCTGTGCACCCCTCTTGCATTGCATCCATTACATCTGCGGAGGGAGGGGGCATGGAGAGGGCAAATTAGACTGTTTGCATGTCTCTGAGTGGTGAGGGTGAATGCTATGGGCGGGGAACAGAGGCGTTGAGGGAGGGAACTCCCCTGAATTCTAAGGAAGGAAACAGCGCTGGAGAGGGGGTGGGGGAGTGTGGGGTTAGCTGGGATCACATTCTTGGGGGGGTTTGGCGGGGGTGGGGGGTGAGGGGGTGTTTAGTAGAATGTGATAATTCGGCATTTTGAAGACCACACAAATCGGCTGAAATAAATCGGTCTTTTTTGTATTTGTTCTTCAAAATGCAGAATTATCACATAGAATCCAGCATGGACCTTGCCATGCTGTTGACCTTGTTCAGTATAATTGCATTCAATGGGGCAGTACTTGCAGGGCTGCTGTAACTCTAATAGTGCAGAGGCTATTGGGCTTCTATAGAGACAGTAACGGCATTTCTCACTGTTATCCTTGTTCAGTGTAATTGCATTCAATGGGACAGTACTTGCGGGGCTGCTGTAACTCTAATAGTGCAGAGCTTTTGGGCTTCTATAGAGACAGTAACGGCATTTCTCACTGTTATCCTTGTTCAGTGTAATTGCATTCAATGGGACAGTACTTGCGGGGCTGCTGTAACTCTAATGGTGCAGAGCTATTGGGCTTCTATAGCGACAGTAACGGCACTTCTCACTGTTATCCTTGTTCAATGTCATAGCATTCAATGGGACAGTACTTGCGGGGCTGCTGTAACTCTAATGGTGCAGAGCTATTGGGCTTCTATAGAGACAGTAACGGCACTTCTCACTGTTATCCTTGTTCAGTGTCATAGCATTCAATGGGACAGTACTTGCGGGGCTGCTATAATTCTAATGGTGCAGAGCTTTTGTGCTTCTATAGAGACAGTAACGGCACTTCTCACTGTTATCCTTGTTCAGTGTCATAGCATTCAATGGGACAGTACTTGCGGGGCTGCTGTAATTCTAATGGTGCAGAGCTATTGGGCTTCTATAGAGACATTAACGGCACTTCTCACTCTTATCCTTGTTCAGTGTAATAGCATTCAATGGGACAGTACTTGCGGGGCTGCTGTAACTCTAATGGTGCAGAGCTATTGGGCTTCTATAGAGACAGTAACGGCACTTCTCACTGTTATCCTTGTTCAGTGTAATAGCATTCAATGGGACAGTACTTGCGGGGCTGCTGTAACTCTAATGGTGCAGAGCTATTGGGCTTCTATAGAGACAGTAACGGCACTTCTCACTGTTATCCTTGTTCAGTGTAATAGCATTCAATGGGACAGTACTTGCGGGGCTGCTGTAACTCTAATGGTGCAGAGCTTTTGGGCTTCTATAGAGACAGTAACAGCACTTCTCACTGTTATCCTTGTCCAGTGTAATAGCATTCAATGGGACAGTACTTGCGGGGCTGCTGTAACTCTAATGGTGCAGAGCTATTGGGCTTCTATAGAGACAGTAACGGCACTTCTCACTGTTATCCTTGTTCAGTGTAATAGCATTCAATGGGACAGTACTTGCGGGGCTGCTGTAACTCTAATGGTGCAGAGCTATTGGGCTTCTATAGAGACATTAACAGCACTTCTCACTCTTATCCTTGTTCAGTGTAATAGCATTCAATGGGACAGTACTTGCGGGGCTGCTGTAACTCTAATGGTGCAGAGCTTTTGGGCTTCTATAGAGACAGTAACAGCACTTCTCACTGTTACCCTTGTTCAGTGTAATAGCATTCAATGGGACAGTACTTGCGGGGCTGCTGTAACTCTAATGGTGCAGAGCTATTGGGCTTCTATAGAGACAGTAACGGCACTTCTCACTGTTATCCTTGTTCAGTGTAATAGCATTCAATGGGACAGTACTTGCGGGGCTGCTGTAACTCTAATGGTGCAGAGCTATTGGGCTTCTGTAGAGACAGTAACAGCACTTCTCACTCCTATCCTTGTTCAGTGTAATAGCATTCAATGGGACAGTACTTGCGGGGCTGCTGTAACTAATGGTGCAGAGCTATTGGGCTTTTATAGAGACAGTAACAGCACTTCTCACTGTTATCCTTGTTCAGTGTAATAGCATTCAATGGGGCAGTACTTGCGGGGCTGCTGTAACTTTAATGGTGCAGAGCTATTGGGCTTTTATAGAGACAGTAACTGCCCTTCTCAGCTGGGCTGTTTAATCTCTATGAGCCAGCACTTTCCAGTAGAGCTGCCATATTTGAAATGGGGCAATGCTGGTACTCCTCAGTTGGCTCGCTATACTCTTGATGGGGTAGTACTGCTGTTTCCCAACAGGGATTCTATAATTGTTGAATCTTCTCAGCAGTAATACTATGCTTTTGTTGAGGCAATGCTAGTTCATCTTAGTGGGACTGCTATACTTTTGATGGGACAACATCAGCACTTCTCAGTTGAGCTCCTACACTTTTCTCAGCTAATTTATTTATTTTTATTGGTTAATTATAATGAGCGTAATACCCAGAGGTTTCTAAGCGCGGACCGAGGGATCGAACCTGTGTTGCTCCATGTCTTCTTGCTTCCAAGGCGAGCATGTTGCCCCTGAGCTTTCCTCCTGAATATATGAAGTACATTTAATGATAGAGAAACAGAACTATTGAGCAAGTCTTGATTTCATCTTCATCAGAATAACTCAACACTGTCGTGGTTATACAAGAGCTAATATATTTAACCCTTTAAGTGCCATGGGGATTTCTCCCCAGTGCCAAGGCCTTTTTTGGTGATTTCTGTATGTGGCCATTCAATGGCTTGTAACTTTTTTGTTACATGAGGTATCTCGGCCAAATTTGGCTCCTTTTTTTCCCACATGTAGGAATCCTAGGTTGCTGTAGGGGGGTGAGAGAAAATAAGCAAAAAGGGCAAATATTTGTTTTTTTTTCAAAAAATGCCAATAAAATGATGTACAAAGAAGCCTGTGGTTTTTTCCTTGTACGAGCTAGGAACAAATGGTTTGCTGTGCTCAGTTCCCCAATTTCCCGGCTTGCAAGAACAGGTTGAGTGGAAACGAAAAAACATTATTTTGATGTGGTTATCAACCGTTTTGTGAGAGATAGGCGATTTTGGCCATTTTTGCCAATTGGACATGCATGGACGGAATGGATGAAAAGGGTAGGAAAGCCGAATTGGAGGACAGAAAGGCATATATTTCTGAAAAGTAGACAAAATTCCAAGTTTAGGAAGGGGTGATTTGCATAGGACCGGTGTGAAGAGAGGGACACTGGTGGGGGGTTCTGTACTCCTGCTCTCTATATGGTAGAGGAGAGGCACAGAGGATCCCTGCCAAGATTCTCTTTTGGTAGCAATGGACGAGCAATCAAGGCCTAGCTTCTCAGGAGGTGATGCAGGCTGGTTCTTAAGTACAGTGTATCCCCAAGCCCCCACAAAGGAATGTCTACACACTGTATTACTGAAAACACATTCTTTATATAATTAATATTCAAAGGTATGTACACTTATCACAATAACACACTTTGTGCTCAAGAAATCAACAATGGTAAATATGTACAGTTCTAAAGTGGTACCACTAATATCAGACCTCATTAAAGTGCATCAACAATACAGTTAGAATGGCACACAGATGAAATAATAAGGAAACCAGCAGTAGAGAAAAGGAGGAAAGGCAGGATGATTAAAACAATAGGCAGATGACTGGCCCCTACCAAGAGACACAGTTCTGTGTGGAGATGCCCCCACCTGGGCAACCTGTAAGCAAAGATGTACCACAAGCCCAGTCCAGATATTGTTCTTGAGTCTTACATTCTCCTAAAATGCTATCACCCCCCCAATGTACCTGTTGGAGCAGAGTTTGTCGACGAAGCGTAGACAGATAGCAGAGTTCGTCGACGAGGCGTCGACAGATCCTTCTTGAGTGCCCTCCCTTTAAGGCGGGAGTCACGGGTCGTCGAACGTCCGACTGCGAACAGTGGTGAACGACGTCGAAGGGGCGGCAGCTTCGTCCGAGCGGTGCACGTCGGCGTCAGGGTGTCGGCGTCCTGCAAGGAAGAGGCATGCGGGGCACCTCAATGACAATAGTTCTGGACCGCAAAGAAACAATGAAGAACTGTGGCCCAGCAAGGGCGTCGAGTCCTCGATGTCTTTGTGGTCTTCAGGTGGTGGGAAACCCACCAGGGATTCTCCTCGGCGCGTCGGCGGCCTCGACTGTCTCTGACAGGATCAGCGGTCGTCGATGCGGACAAGGATGTCCTTCGATAGAGTGTCTTAGGCAAATGGAGCGGACGGCTCCTGACGTCAGCGGCACGGCGTCAAGCGGTTCCCTCTTCTGGGACGACACGGCTTCGACGGGCCTCCAGAGGTTACACAAACCTGCGAACCCTGGTTGACGGCAACGGACTTCGACAGCGGCGACGTCCGGGTGCTCAGCTTCGATCTCCTCGGTGGTCCCCTTCTCCGGTCGGCAGCCTCTCGAAGGTCTGGCGTCCAGGGAGCTTCGGCAAAGGTTCAGCGGTGCTCGATGTTCCCTCGGAGCACGGGAAGAGGGCGCCTTACCAGGTCCTCTCTCGGTCAGTTCTCGACGAGCACGGCAGCCTTCGGATCGTGTCGAAGCAAATACAACAGCAAGTCTTCTTCCAGCTGGGCGTCGAGGATCAGCAGTTCCAGTTACTCTTCGTAGTGGACTCCAGCTTCTGAACCATTTCAAGTGGTGAGAGGTCCCCAGATATACTAGTTGGTCTCTCATCCACACTGCTGGGTCACACTCAGTAGCCAATCAAACAGAAGGGCATTCATGCAGTCAGTCAGCCAATCAGGCATACAGTGCATTCAGGCCATCCTCCTCCCTCTCAGACACTCACAAAAAGGAATGTGGATTGGGACAAGTACCCAGCCATTCAACACTACACACTGTATTCAGTTCAGTTTCGGGCAGGGCTGTCTCAGTCTTTGTCACTCATGCCAGAAACCAGACAACCACAACAAGGAGTGCAATTTGGTCACCCACTCCTTTCACCCAGGTCCCACCCACAGGAGGTACCCACAACATACAGTCCTTGGGAAGGCTCCAGCCAGTCTGGTCAGCACTTCACAAACAACACCATATATGGAACTTCTACCCAACAGCCAGTCAGGGGGAAGGGACAGAGTCAGGGCTTCCCAGGACTTTGGGAAAACAAGGTAACAGGCAATAGAAATCAAGAGGCCACAGGGGCCATCTTGTTTTCCATCAGGAATCAACTGATTCCAAGGGCAGGGCCTGGGTATCCCAAAATGGAGGATACTCAGAGCACCTGTCAATACAGCATGGAGCTGCTACCAGCCCATACCCTGCTCTCTGGGCCACCCACAGGTGCCCAAAAACATACACTAGGGGCACAGTGTTGTACCCCCACCCATGGGTGCCATAAAATTAGCCCATGGGTCTGTACACCAAAAACCAAAAGAGAGCTGCACCACCAGGAATCCCACATGGACTCCTGCGCGGAAAACACACAGAACACACGATTAAGGACAAGGATTCAGAGGCCCTGTCCCTCTGATGCATTTCCAGCATCACAGTCACCCCCCCAGACTGAGGTTAGGGTGCCTAATCTCCCACAGGATAGGCACCCTCATCCAGACGGTCAACATACCTTCTGGAAAGGCCATCTGCATTATCGTGACTCTTCCCTGGTCTATGCTCTATGGTGAAGTCTAGCCCTTGCAGGCTAATGGACCACCTGAGCAGTTTCGGGTTCTCACCCTTCATCTGCATAAGCCACTTCAGGGGCTTATGATCTGTTTGGACCTTGAAGGTAGACCCCGTAAGGTAGGGCCTGATGAATATGATAGGATGTTCTCTCCCTTTGACATCTAACTGGGACAAGACAGCTCCAATTCCGGTGTCGCAGGCATCTGTCTGGACGATAAAGGGTCGGCTGTAGTCAGGCGCACACAACACAGGTGCCCTACACAGACTTTCAAGCCATCAAAGGCCCTCTGACAGTCTTCAGTCCAATTAACCTTCCTAGGTTGTTTGGGTGAAGTCAGAGCTGTCAGTGGTGCAGCTATGGTTCCATAGTCCGCCATGAAATTGCGATAATATCCAGTGAGACCCAAAAAGGCCCTCACCTGGGTTTGAGTAGAGGGAGTCTCCCAGTCCTATACATCCTGTACTTTACTGGGGAGAGGTTGGATTTGACCCCCTCCTACCTCATGACCAAGATAGGTAACTTTCCTCTGAGCTATCTGGCACTTGGTGGCCTTGATAGTGAGGTTAGCCCTTTTCAATGCCTGCAACGCCTTATCCAGATGTATCAAATGCTCTTCCCAGGTGGAACTGTAGACGGCAATGTCGTCTAAGTAGGCCATGCAGAAGGCCTCCAGCCCACTGAGCGCATGATTGATCAACCTCTGGAAGGTGGCAGGGGCATTATTCAACCCAAAAGGCATGACCCTAAACTGGTAGAGCCGCTCTGGTGTTGAGAACGCCGTCTTTTCCTTGGCCTGGTCCGTCAGAGCTATTTGCCAATAGCCTGAGGTAAGGTCAAAGGTGCTCACAAATTTGGCAGCACCTATGATGTCCACAAGCTCATCAGCCCGGGGCAAAGGGTGCACGTCAGTTTTGGTGACAGCATTGACTCCTTGGTAGTCCACACAGAACCTCCAATCCTTGGTACCTGCCTGGGAACTTGCCTTGGGGACAAGGACCACTGGACTGGACCAGGGACTGGTTGAGGGTTCAATGACACCCAGATCCAACATCTTGGCGACCTCAGCCTGGATGTGGTTCTTGACGGTATCTGACATGCGGTAGCACCTGCTTTTGACAGGTACACTGTCACCAGTGTCAATCTGGTGCCTACACCACGGTGTAAGGCCTGGCGTCAGTGAAAACAGAGAGGCATGCTGCTGGAGCAAAGCCCTGCAGGCCCTCTGTTGCTCTGCTGTCAGATCTGGAAAGAGATGCACTCCCTCCGCTGAGCCATCCTGAGGGGTTGCTATGAAGCAAATCAGGAAGGGGCTCACTCTCATCCTCTTCTTGCTCTGAAGCTAGCAAGAGACATGAGACTTCTGCTCGCCTGTGGAAAGGCTTGAGCCTTTTGACATGGAATACCTGAGGGGCTACCCCAGGGGCTCCCATGTCAACCAGATAATTGACTTCGCCCATCTTGGAGATTATCCTGAAGGGTCCAGTCCACTTGTCTGCCAAAGCTCTAGGGTTGGTAGGCTCCATCACAAGGATTTCCTGTCCCAGAGTCCAATCCACTTGCGAGGCTTTAAGGTCATGCCAGTATTTATTCAATTCCTGGCTAGCCTTGAGATTTGCTGTTGCCTGACCCATCATCTGTGTCATCCTCCGTCTGAGGCCTAACACATAGTCCCCCACTTGCTTGGCAGGACCTGGAGGGGTGGCTTCCAAGCCTTCTCTGATCAAGGCGGGGGGCCCCCTCACGGGATGTCCAAAGAGTAACTCAAAGGGGCTGAAACCAACACCCTCTTGAGGTACCTCTCTGTAAGCAAACAGCGGGCATGGCAGGAGGAGATCCCATTTCCTCCTTAGGGGCTCTTCCTAAGCACCTATAATGCCCTTGAGAGTTTTATTAAATCTCTCAACCAGACCATTGGTCTGGGGATGGTAAGAGGTGAACTTGTAGGTTACCCCGCACTCTTTCCACATGGTTTTCATGTAACTAGACATGAAGTTGGATCCTCTGTCAGAGACAACCTCCTTGGGGAATCCAACACGGGTGAAAATGCCCAGGAGAGCCCTGGCAACCACCTTGGCAGTAACAGTCCAAAGGGGTATAGCCTCAGGGTACCTGGTGGCATGATCAACCAAGACCAGGTTGAACCGATGTCCACCTGAAGTGCGAGGGTCAAGGGGACCGACAATGTCGATGCCCACCCTCTCAAATGGTGTGCCAACCACTGGCAACGGCTGCAGTGGGGCAATGACACTGCCTCCAGTCTTGCCAGACAACTGACAGGTTGGGCAGGTCCTGCAGTGGGGCTCCACTTCTACTCCCATCTGTGGCCAGTAGAAGTGGGCAGAGAGCCTCTGCTTAGTCTTCTTGGTACCAAGATGACCAGCTAAGGGCACCTCATGCGCCAACTGCAGTAGGAAGGGCCTGTAAACCTGGGGTACCACCAACCTCTTGCGGGCACCAGGTTCAGGCTTAGTGGGCTCACTAACCAGGAGCTCACCCTCCCTGTTAGGTAAGATTTCCACAGAGCTGGTAAATCTACCTTTCCTGGTTCAACTCCAGAACTTTTTGCTTTTCTAGTGGGATATTTTTCATTAATACCTCAGTGAGTGGGAATGGGACAGTACTTGCGGGGCTGCTGTAACTCTAATGGTGCAGAGCTATTGGGCTTCTATAGAGACAGTAACGGCACTTCTCACTGTTATCCTTGTTCAGTGTCATAGCATTCAATGGGACAGTACTTGCGGGGCTGCTGTTACTCTAATGGTGCAGAGCTATTGGGCTTCTATAGAGACATTAACGGCACTTCTCACTCTTATCCTTGTTCAGTGTAATAGCATTCAATGGGACAGTACTTGCGGGGCTGCTGTAACTCTAATGGTGCAGAGCTATTGGGCTTCTATAGAGACAGTAACGGCACTTCTCACTGTTATCCTTGTTCAGTGTAATAGCATTCAATGGGACAGTACTTGCGGGGCTGCTGTAACTCTAATGGTGCAGAGCTATTGGGCTTCTATAGAGACAGTAACGGCACTTCTCACTGTTATCCTTGTTCAGTGTAATAGCATTCAATGGGACAGTACTTGCGGGGCTGCTGTAACTCTAATGGTGCAGAGCTTTTGGGCTTCTATAGAGACAGTAACAGCACTTCTCACTGTTATCCTTGTCCAGTGTAATAGCATTCAATGGGACAGTACTTGCGGGGCTGCTGTAACTCTAATGGTGCAGAGCTATTGGGCTTCTATAGAGACAGTAACGGCACTTCTCACTGTTATCCTTGTCCAGTGTAATAGCATTCAATGGGACAGTACTTGCGGGGCTGCTGTAACTCTAATGGTGCAGAGCTATTGGGCTTCTATAGAGACATTAACAGCACTTCTCACTCTTATCCTTGTTCAGTGTAATAGCATTCAATGGGACAGTACTTGCGGGGCTGCTGTAACTCTAATGGTGCAGAGCTATTGGGCTTCTATAGAGACAGTAACTGCACTTCTCACTGTTATCCTTGTTCAGTGTAATAGCATTCAATGGGACAGTACTTGCGGGGCTGCTGTAACTCTAATGGTGCAGAGCTTTTGGGCTTCTATAGAGACAGTAACACCACTTCTCACTGTTATCCTTGTTCAGTGTAATAGCATTCAATGGGACAGTACTTGCGGGGCTGCTGTAACTCTAATGGTGCAGAGCTATTGGGCTTCTATAGAGACAGCAACGGCACTTCTCACTGTTATCCTTGTTCAGTGTAATAGCATTCAATGGGACAGTACTTGCGGGGCTGCTGTAACTCTAATGGTGCAGAGCTATTGGGCTTCTGTAGAGACAGTAACAGCACTTCTCACTCCTATCCTTGTTCAGTGTAATAGCATTCAATGGGACAGTACTTGCAGGGCTGCTGTAACTAATGGTGCAGAGCTATTGGGCTTCTATAGAAACAGTAACAGTACTTCTCACTGCTCTCCTTGTTCAGTGTAATGGCATTCAATGGGACATTACTTGCGGGGCTGCTGTAACTAATGGTGCAGAGCTATTGGGCTTTTATAGAGACAGTAACAGCACTTCTCACTGTTATCCTTGTTCAGTGTAATAGCATTCAATGGGGCAGTACTTGCGGGGCTGCTGTAACTTTAATGGTGCAGAGCTATTGGGCTTTTATAGAGACAGTAACTGCCCTTCTCAGCTGGGCTGTTTAATCTCTATGAGCCAGCACTTTCCAGTAGAGCTGCCATATTTGAAATGGGGCAATGCTGGTACTCCTCAGTTGGCTCGCTATACTCTTGATGGGGTAGTACTGCTGTTTCCCAACAGGGATTCTATAATTGTTGAATCTTCTCAGCAGTAATACTATGCTTTTGTTGAGGCAATGCTAGTTCATCTTGGTGGGGCTGCTATACTTTTGATGGGACAACATCAGCACTTCTCAGTTGAGCTCCTACACTTTTCTCAGCTAATTTATTTATTTTTATTGGTTAATTATAATGAGCGTAATACCCAGAGGTTTCTAAGCGCGGACCGAGGGATCGAACCTGTGTTGCTCCATGTCGTCTTGCTTCCAAGGCGAGCATGTTGCCCCTGAGCTTTCCTCCTGAATATATGAAGTACATTTAATGATAGAGAAACAGAACTATTGAGCAAGTCTTGATTTCATCTTCATCAGAATAACTCAACACTGTCGTGGTTATACAAGAGCTAATATATTTAACCCTTTAAGTGCCATGGGGATTTCTCCCCAGTGCCAAGGCCTTTTTTGGTGATTTCTGTATGTGGCCATTCAATGGCTTGTAACTTTTTTGTTACATGAGGTATCTCGGCCAAATTTGGCTCCTTTTTTTCCCACATGTAGGAATCCTAGGTTGCTGTAGGGGGGTGAGAGAAAATAAGCAAAAAGGGCAAATATTTGTTTTTTTTTCAAAAAATGCCAATAAAATGATGTACAAAGAAGCCTGTGGTTTTTTCCTTGTACGAGCTAGGAACAAATGGTTTGCTGTGCTGAGTTCCCCAATTTCCCGGCTTGCAAGAACAGGTTGAGTGGAAACGAAAAAACATTATTTTGATGTGGTTATCAACCGTTTTGTGAGAGGTAGGCGATTTTGGCCATTTTTGCCAATTGGACATGCATGGACGGAATGGATGAAAAGGGTAGGAAAGCCGAATTGGAGGACAGAAAGGCATATATTTCTGAAAAGTAGACAAAATTCCAAGTTTAGGAAGGGGTGATTTGCATAGGACCGGTGTGAAGAGAGGGACACTGGTGGGGGGTTCTGTACTCCTGCTCTCTATATGGTAGAGGAGAGGCACAGAGGATCCCTGCCAAGATTCTCTTTTGGTAGCAATGGACGAGCAATCAAGGCCTAGCTTCTCAGGAGGTGATGCAGGCTGGTTCTTACGTACAGTGTATCCCCAAGCCCCCACAAAGGAATGTCTACACACTGTATTACTGAAAACACATTCTTTATATAATTAATATTCAAAGGTATGTACACTTATCACAATAACACACTTTGTGCTCAAGAAATCAACAATGGTAAATATGTACAGTTCTAAAGTGGTACCACTAATATCAGACCTCATTAAAGTGCATCAACAATACAGTTAGAATGGCACACAGATGAAATAATAAGGAAACCAGCAGTAGAGAAAAGGAGGAAAGGCAGGATGATTAAAACAATAGGCAGATGACTGGCCCCTACCAAGAGACACAGTTCTGTGTGGAGATGCCCCCACCTGGGCAACCTGTAAGCAAAGATGTGCCACAAGCCCAGTCCAGATATTGTTCTTGAGTCTTAATTCTCCTAAAATGCTATCACCCCCCCAATGTACCTGTTGGAGCAGAGTTTGTCGACGAAGCGTAGACAGATAGCAGAGTTCGTCGACGAGGCGTCGACAGATCCTTCTTGAGTGGCTCCCTTTAAAGCAGGAGCCACGATCGTCGAGAGGCGTCGAAGACTTGGCGTTCGTCGTCGGGGAGTCGACAGCCCTTCTTGAGTGCCCTCCCTTTAAGGCGGGAGTCACGGGTCGTCGAACGTCCGACTGCGAACAGTGGTGAACGATGTCGAAGGGGCGGCAGCTTCGTCCGAGCGGTGCTCGTCGGCGTCGGGGTGTCGGCGTCCTGCAAGGAAGAGGCATGCGGGGCACCTCAATGACAATAGTTCTGGACCGCAAAGAAACAATGAAGAACTGTGGCCCAGCAAGGGCGTCGAGTCCTCGATGTCTTTGTGGTCTTCAGGTGGTGGGAAACCCACCGGGGATTCTCCTCGGCGCGTCGGCGGCCTCGACTGTCTCTGACAGGATCAGCGGTCGTCGATGCGGACAAGGATGTCCTTCGATAGAGTGTCTTAGGCAAATGGAGCGGACGGCTCCTGACGTCAGCGGCACGGCGTCAAGCGGTTCCCTCTTCTGGGACGACACGGCTTCGACGGGCCTCCAGAGGTTACACAAACCTGCGAACCCTGGTTGACGGCAACGGACTTCGACAGCGGCGACGTCCGGGTGCTCAGCTTCGATCTCCTCGGTGGTCCCCTTCTCCGGTCGGCAGCCTCTCGAAGGTCTGGCGTCCAGGGAGCTTCGGCAAAGGTTCAGCGGTGCTCGATGTTCCCTCGGAGCACGGGAAGAGGGCGCCTTACCAGGTCCTCTCTCGGTCAGTTCTCGACGAGCACGGCAGCCTTCGGATCGTGTCGAAGCAAATGCAACAGCAAGTCTTCTTCCAGCTGGGCGTCGAGGATCAGCAGTTCCAGTTACTCTTCGTAGTGGACTCCAGCTTCTGAACCATTTCAAGTGGTGAGAGGTCCCCAGATATACTAGTTGGTCTCTCATCCACACTGCTGGGTCACACTCAGTAGCCAATCAAACAGAAGGGCATTCATGCAGTCAGTCAGCCAATCAGGCATACAGTGCATTCAGGCCATCCTCCTCCCTCTCAGACACTCACAAAAAGGAATGTGGATTGGGACAAGTACCCAGCCATTCAACACTACACACTGTATTCAGTTCAGTTTCGGGCAGGGCTGTCTCAGTCTTTGTCACTCATGCCAGAAACCAGACAACCACAACAAGGAGTGCAATTTGGTCACCCACTCCTTTCACCCAGGTCCCACCCACAGGAGGTACCCACAACATACAGTCCTTGGGAAGGCTCCAGCCAGTCTGGTCAGCACTTCACAAACAACACCATATATGGAACTTCTACCCAACAGCCAGTCAGGGGGAAGGGACAGAGTCAGGGCTTCCCAGGACTTTGGGAAAACAAGGTAACAGGCAATAGAAAGCAAGAGGCCACAGGGGCCATCTTGTTTTCCATCAGGAATCAACTGATTCCAAGGGCAGGACCTGGGTATCCCAAAATGGAGGATACTCAGAGCACCTGTCAATACAGCATGGAGCTGCTACCAGCCCATACCCTGCTCTCTGGGCCACCCACAGGTGCCCAAAAACATACACTAGGGGCACAGTGTTGTACCCCCACCCATGGGTGCCATAAAGGTAGCCCATGGGTCTGTACACCAAAAACCAAAAGAGAGCTGCACCACCAGGAATCCCACATGGACTCCTGCGCGGAAAACACACAGAACACACGATTAAGGACAAGGATTCAGAGGCCCTGTCCCTCTGATGCATTTCCAGCATCACAGTCACCCCCCCAGACTGAGGTTAGGGTGCCTAATCTCCCACAGGATAGGCACCCTCATCCAGACGGTCAACATACCTTCTGGAAAGGCCATCTGCATTATCGTGACTCTTCCCTGGTCTATGCTCTATGGTGAAGTCTAGCCCTTGCAGGCTAATGGACCACCTGAGCAGTTTCGGGTTCTCACCCTTCATCTGCATAAGCCACTTCAGGGGCTTATGATCTGTTTGGACCTTGAAGGTAGACCCCGTAAGGTAGGGCCTGATGAATATGATAGGATGTTCTCTCCCTTTGACATCTAACTGGGACAAGACAGCTCCAATTCCGGTGTCGCAGGCATCTGTCTGGACGATAAAGGGTCGGCTGTAGTCAGGCGCACACAACACAGGTGCCCTACACAGACTTTCAAGCCATCAAAGGCCCTCTGACAGTCTTCAGTCCAATTAACCTTCCTAGGTTGTTTGGGTGAAGTCAGAGCTGTCAGTGGTGCAGCTATGGTTCCATAGTCCGCCATGAAATTGCGATAATATCCAGTGAGACCCAAAAAGGCCCTCACCTGGGTTTGAGTAGAGGGAGTCTCCCAGTCCTATACATCCTGTGCTTTACTGGGGAGAGGTTGGATTTGACCCCCTCCTACCTCATGACCAAGATAGGTAACTTTCCTCTGAGCTATCTGGCACTTGGTGGCCTTGATAGTGAGGTTAGCCCTTTTCAATGCCTGCAACGCCTTATCCAGATGTATCAAATGCTCTTCCCAGGTGGAACTGTAGACGGCAATGTCGTCTAAGTAGGCCATGCAGAAGGCCTCCAGCCCACTGAGCGCATGATTGATCAACCTCTGGAAGGTGGCAGGGGCATTATTCAACCCAAAAGGCATGACCCTAAACTGGTAGAGCCGCTCTGGTGTTGAGAACGCCGTCTTTTCCTTGGCCTGGTCCGTCAGAGCTATTTGCCAATAGCCTGAGGTAAGGTCAAAGGTGCTCACAAATTTGGCAGCACCTATGATGTCCACAAGCTCATCAGCCCGGGGCAAAGGGTGCACGTCAGTTTTGGTGACAGCATTGACTCCTTGGTAGTCCACACAGAACCTCCAATCCTTGGTACCTGCCTGGGAACTTGCCTTGGGGACAAGGACCACTGGACTGGACCAGGGACTGGTTGAGGGTTCAATGACACCCAGATCCAACATCTTGGCGACCTCAGCCTGGATGTGGTTCTTGACGGTATCTGACATGCGGTAGCACCTGCTTTTGACAGGTACACTGTCACCAGTGTCAATCTGGTGCCTACACCACGGTGTAAGGCCTGGCGTCAGTGAAAACAGAGAGGCATGCTGCTGGAGCAAAGCCCTGCAGGCCCTCTGTTGCTCTGCTGTCAGATCTGGAAAGAGATGCACTCCCTCCGCTGAGCCATCCTGAGGGGTTGCTATGCAGCAAATCAGGAAGGGGCTCACTCTCATCCTCTTCTTGCTCTGAAGCTAGCAAGAGACATGAGACTTCTGCTCGCCTGTGGAAAGGCTTGAGCCTTTTGACATGGAATACCTGAGGGGCTACCCCAGGGGCTCCCATGTCAACCAGATAATTGACTTCGCCCATCTTGGAGATTATCCTGAAGGGTCCAGTCCACTTGTCTGCCAAAGCTCTAGGCTTGGTAGGCTCCATCACAAGGATTTCCTGTCCCAGAGTCCAATCCACTTGCGAGGCTTTAAGGTCATGCCAGTATTTATTCAATTCCTGGCTAGCCTTGAGATTTGCTGTTGCCTGACCCATCATCTGTGTCATCCTCCGTCTGAGGCCTAACACATAGTCCCCCACTTGCTTGGCAGGACCTGGAGGGGTGGCTTCCAAGCCTTCTCTGATCAAGGCGGGGGGCCCCCTCACGGGATGTCCAAAGAGTAACTCAAAGGGGCTGAAACCAACACCCTCTTGAGGTACCTCTCTGTAAGCAAACAGCGGGCATGGCAGGAGGAGATCCCATTTCCTCCTTAGGGGCTCTTCCTAAGCACCTATCATGCCCTTGAGAGTTTTATTAAATCTCTCAACCAGACCATTGGTCTGGGGATGGTAAGAGGTGGAGAACTTGTAGGTTACCCCGCACTCTTTCCACATGGTTTTCATGTAACTAGACATGAAGTTGGATCCTCTGTCAGAGACAACCTCCTTGGGGAATCCAACACGGGTGAAAATGCCCAGGAGAGCCCTGGCAACCACCTTGGCAGTAACAGTCCGAAGGGGTATAGCCTCAGGGTACCTGGTGGCATGATCAACCAAGACCAGGATGAACCGATGTCCACCTGAAGTGCGAGGGTCAAGGGGACCGACAATGTCGATGCCCACCCTCTCAAATGGTGTGCCAACCACTGGCAACGGCTGCAGTGGGGCAATGACACTGCCTCCAGTCTTGCCAGACAACTGACAGGTTGGGCAGGTCCTGCAGTGGGGCTCCACTTCTACTCCCATCTGTGGCCAGTAGAAGTGGGCAGAGAGCCTCTGCTTAGTCTTCTTGGTACCAAGATGACCAGCTAAGGGCACCTCATGCGCCAACTGCAGTAGGAAGGGCCTGTAAACCTGGGGTACCACCAACCTCTTGCGGGCACCAGGTTCAGGCTTAGTGGGCTCACTAACCAGGAGCTCACCCTCCCTGTTAGGTAAGATTTCCACAGAGCTGGTAAATCTACCTTTCCTGGTTCAACTCCAGAACTTTTTGCTTTTCTAGTGGGATATTTTTCATTAATACCTCAGTGAGTGGGAACCTTTTTCCACACTCACCTAATCTTTAACTCTTTTTATGGGTGTCATTTTTAAGACTCTCCATAGTGTCTTTTTAAAGTTATCATGTTTAACAACTTATTGGCAATAAGTGCCTGTTGTTGCTGGGTTGCCCTAGGGGCTCCCCATTTAACTTTCTTGTGCTAACCTTGAGTGAACTACAGTTCCCAAGGGTAGAAAGGATCTTTGGATCCCTTTTACATGTTATTCTGTGAAACCAGCACACCCCACCTTATGTGGAGTGCTGGGGAGATACAGTGTATCCCCTTTCACATTTGAACTGTAACAATTCTGTTACAGTGACAAGCTTACCTTTAATGGCTGGTGGCAGTGATACCTTTTACTAATTTGGTGCACCTTTACCGCGGGCTGTAATCACAGCTGCAGTAAAGGCACCTATGGGTGCTAATTTTTACCAAAATGGCCCCTGTCTTCTTTGTCTGCCATTTTAGTGTTTCTTGTCGTTTCTTGTTCCTTCCCCTGACATCCAGGGTGGGAAATTCCTTTGTTTGAGTTTTGTCTTTGGCGGGAGTCCCCTGGACAGCCCGCCCAGGCTCCAGTCAGTCTGTAAGCACAGGAAGTGAGGGAGGAGTCCCAAACTTCCCCCTCCTTTGTCTTAGGCCTTCCTTCAACTGGGTCAAATCCAAGTGGGGGGTTGGCTGTCCTGATTGGACAGCCAAACGCCCCTTTCTTGTAAAATGCGGGGAGAGAATGCAGAGGTTGTGTTGCAGTTCCTGATAAATACTGGAAACCTGGAAGCTGAAGTCATGTCGACCACTGGAACAGAAAACCGAAGAGGATGATGAAGGAAAAGCGGCGGGAATGATTTCTGACGGCCGGAGAGCCTGCTGTGTAACCAGAGCCTGCTGCAGCCCTTCCTTCCGATCGACCTGGGGACTCCAAAAACGACGACCCGAACCCAGAGCCTGGTGAGACCCACTAGACTCAAGACGACCTGCATTTTGAGCCAGGGTTGCTGTGACCTTGCGTTCTTGAAATACCCCAATACCCTGGGACCTCCTGCCACTGTGCGGTGCACGGTCTTCCGAATTCCGAATCTCGCTGAAACTTCGTGGGCATCTTGGTCTATCTCCAGAGACACGAATCGAGTCCAAAAAGTCCCCTCACAAGAGTGCTGGACCTTTTAAACAACGAGAATTCAACCGCGATTTTCTGTCTTCTTCTGTGCTCCTTGAAAAGGCGCCAAACCCGCAGAACCACATTCAGCCGCAAGAGAAATCTTGCCTAGAGCCTTCTTCATCGATCCCTGCTGCATAGTCCCTCCTGAGGTCTTGTGTTCAGTCTCCAGGACAAGGAATCCACTGACCGGGTATTTGGCTGCAGTCCCTGAAGTTCTCCTGCTGCAATCTCTTCTTCATTGCTGAGGTACTGTGTTGGCTTGGGTATATACCTACCTTAAGCCTGTTGGGATTTCTATGTAGTCCTGGGGTGTTTTCTGTGATTGGGAGGTCCCTCGTCCAGTACACCCAGTCCCACTGCTAGAATCCTGCTGGGGTGTCTTCTGTGAAGCCCCTGGACCCTCTTCTAACCCTAGAAGTAAAGTACTCACTTGTTTGCCAGTTTTCCTAAGGAAACCCTGACTTTTACTACTAAAGAACGTATTCTAACACTGCCTGTTGGTCACTAGTCCTAGTGGCCCCCCTTCTGCTACTGAGAACACTCATGCTCTAAGGGAAAGACTTTGAAGGGATTGGGACTTCTGCCTAGAAAAGAAATCAAGTGTTTTACTTACTTGTAAAGAGTTGGTTGGTTGGTAACTGTAATACTAAGAGTGAACAGTTACAAAAGTTCTTACTGATCTTGAATGTGTGATGCACTGTTCTTAAAAGTATGGTTAACATCTTTTCTTCCTTAGCCACTGTTTTGCCAGTCTAAAAGAAAGTAGATGTAAAGGTATTTTACTCTCCTGTAATTAGGTTGTGCCTCTTTACAAAAGTAATGTGTTGGTTTCACCAGATTATTCCTGAAGGGTAATTGTATGAGTGTCCTCCAACTGTTGGTATCACCAAGTTAGTCCTGCTAGGATAACTGTATGAGTGTCCCCCAACTGGGTCTTGCTTCCCCTGACTTGCTGCTAGCCTGTCTTCAATAAGTCTACATTAGGTTGTTGCCTACCTAGAATATCTATTCAGTAAAGTGTAACATTGGGTTTTACTTTCCCCTTCATTGTGAAGTTAAAGTAAGTGGGTTTTACTTACCTTGTGTTAGCTGTGTGCCATCCAAAACAAGTTACCAGAGTTATTGCTTACCTCAATCTGGGGTTCCCTGATTTCCAAAGCATCTGTAATTATACATTACATCCATAGGTTTTACTCACCTGGTATAACTGTGTGTTATGACAAAAGTAGTTATAGGTTTTTACTGCACCTAGAATAAGTGTTTCTCTATTCACCAAAAGTATATTGTCCAGTTGACTGTTTATGTGATTTGTTCCAAGAGTCACTGTACAACTGGAAGGGCCTACTGTCCTTGTATTACCAAAAGTAATCTAACAATAACCATTGGTCTTTTACCCCCAAAGAATAGGCTTGACCTATACTAAATGTGTATAACAAGGTTTTGACTTCCCTAGAACTACTGTTAGGTGTTCCAAATAAGGTCTATACTTGGGTCTGTGTACTTTCAAGTATAGTGCTGTGTTTTATATTGTGATTTCATATAATGTGTTAATACTTACTTAACCCCTAGATTTATCGGGGGCCTACCTGTATTTAAATAAATCCTTTATTTTACAATACATAGTGTTTCAGTGTTTCTTTGGATCATTTGTATTACAATTTCACTTGTACTGTATCTACTGCCCTCTCTCCCTCCTAAGATAAGCCTGGCTGCTCTGTCTACGCTACCCCGAACTCAGGTGGTACAGCCTTATTCTAAGAGTGGAGTCTTGTACTGCCTCAGTAGAATGGTTTTGCTAGGCCCTTAACTGGACTTCAGAAAAACTGTCCTAACACTCCCAATAAATCCTTAATGTCCTATTCACTTCTCCTTGTGCCTGGGACAGGGCCTGTTTCCTCAGACCCTCGAGAGAGTGGCACTCTCTCTGTCCCTTACAGAAGTCTGCCCGGGAGGGTCCCCCTTCAGCTAACAAGCATTGAAGGTCAGGATGATCCTCCGGGTTGAGAACCTCTCCCATAGGAGAGTCTTCTGTCTCTTCTCCCACAGGAGTTGAGTTTGGGTTTTCCACTAGACCCAGCCCATCCGGAGCATGGATCTCATTGGGTGCTGTCGGAACAGCAGGAAGAGCAGGGGCTCCCTCCACAGAGGTGGCCTTCTTGGTCTTCCTTCTTTGTGCCTTAGGCCTCGCCTTTGGCTTGGGTACCTGACTCACAGCCAGACCCAGTGTCACCTGTGACCTAGTGACCGCAGCAGCAGTCATGGGGAGTCCATCCGAGATCAACCCCAACTCCACTAGATCATTGCCTAACAGAATGTTAGCAGGGACATTGTCCTGAACCAGGACAGGAAGCTTTGTTGTCTTGTCTCCAATCATGAGTGTGACTAAGGCTACAGGCGATAATTTGGGAGGCCCACCAGCTAACCTGGTGGTTTTCAGAGGAGCATCTACATAGTCCTCTGGCTTGAGCAGGGTCCTGTCCACCACTGTCATGCTTAACCTAGTGTCTCTCAAGCCAGTAGAAGGCTGGCCATTCAAGAGGACACTTCTCAAAAACCTACGAGTGTTCTGCGGGATAGTTGCCAGTACTTCCGCGTACTGGTCCCAGGCCCCAAGGGACACTAAGGAAATCTCTACGGGAGCCCCAAAGGTGATCCCAGTAGAGGAGGGGAGGACAGTGGCCTCCACCTCGGGTGCGGAGTCGGGGTAGGTCAGGCTGGCAGCCTGGACTCCAAGTGCCTTACCCTTACACTTGGGGCCACCCCTCCGGTGGTCCAGAGCCTCACAATCCCAGCATGTGCCAGGGATGCGAGATACGGTACTGGAACCACGAGGACCCTGCTTTGCAGCAGGCGGACCACTACTCTTACTCCCACCCACATCAGACTTACCCCCACTAGGTTTTTGGGACTTAGGAGAGGAGGGTTTAGGTTTACTCGACTGTGAATGCTTTTGGGACTCCTCAGCTTTCTGAGGGGTCCCCTTTTCCTTATCCTTGTCCTTCCCACTGGAGTCCTTAGGGGACACCCGGTGGGAGACCCACTTGTCAGCCAACCTAGCCAGCTTAAAGGGGTCCAAAATGTCCTGGTCAGCCACATACTGACGCAGCTCTGGTGAACAGGGTTCAGAAAAATGCTCAAAAAACAACAGGTGGGACAATTCAACAAATGTTTTCACCTTGTAACCATCAATCCACCCCATCATGTTCATGTGCGCAGCACTCACCCAGCACTCACCCAGTTCTCGACGAGCACGGCAGCCTTCGGATCGTGTCGAAGCAAATGCAACAGCAAGTCTTCTTCCAACTGGGCGTCGAGGATCAGCAGTTCCAGTTACTCTTCGTAGTGGACTCCAGCTTCTGAACCATTTCAAGTGGTGAGAGGTCCCCAGATATACTATTTGGTCTCTCATCCACACTGCTGGGTCACACTCAGTAGCCAATCAAACAGAAGGGCATTCATGCAGTCAGTCAGCCAATCAGGCATACAGTGCATTCAGGCCATCCTCCTCCCTCTCAGACACTCACAACAAGGAATGTGGATTGGGACAAGTACCCAGCCATTCAACACTACACACTGCATTCAGTTCAGTTTCAGGCAGGCCTGTCTCAGTCTTTGTCACTCATGCCAGAAACCATACAACCACAACAAGGAGTGCAATTTGGTCACCCACTCCTTTCACCCAGGTCCCACCCACAGGAGGTACCCACAACATACAGTCCTTGGGAAGGCTCCAGCCAGTCTGGTGAGCACTTCACAAACAACACCATATATGGAACTTCCACCCAACAGCCAGTCAGGGGGAAGGGACACAGTCAGGGCTTCCCAGGACTTTGGGAAAACAAGGTAACAGGCAATAGAAAGCAAGAGGCCACGGGGGCCATCTTGTTTTCCATCAGGAATCAACTGATTCCGAGGGCAGGGCCTGGGTATCCCAAAATGGAGGATACTCAGAGCACCTGTCAATACAGCATGGAGCTGCCACCAGCCCATACCCTGGTCTGTGGGCCACCCACAGGTGCCCAAAAACATACACTAGGGGCACAGTGTTGTAGCCCCACCCATGGGTGCCATAAAGGTATCCCATGGGTCTGTACACCAAAAACCAAAAGAGAGCTGCACCGCCAGGAATCCCACATGGACTCCTGCGCGGAAAACACACAGAACACACGATTAAGGACAAGGATTCAGAGGCCCTGTCCCTCTGATGCATTTCCAGCATCACATCAGGCAACAACTAGGTAGGGGAACTGCCATAGATTGGGGGAAAAGCGGGAAAATGACCAAAAAAAAAGGTATGTGTTGTACATGGTTGGCTTGGTACGGCAATGGCTTCTATGAATTTTGAGAAAAGCAATGCTCCGCTACATTCCCCCGACTCTTGCAGTTAGGAGAGCACACATTTTTTGTAGTGTTTTACAAAACAAGCAATACCACAAGCCAAACACTGAGCCATGGTACACAGGAGTTTTACGCTCACGGCCTGAACAGACGCACTTAGCATGTGTAAATCGGGAAAACCAATGTGGTGAGGAACGGCAAGCATACATTTTTTGAAAGAGCACAGGCAGACCTTTTCAAGGGTAGGAGACTTTTTTGGGAAATGAAAGGGTTGTGTGACAAAGGGCACCAGCAAATGGGTCAAAACGTTATGAAAACCACACAAACACAACACATGGCCTACCGTCCCGCGTTCCCACAGGTGTCCCGATGAAAACGGTACCTCACATGTGTGGGTTCACCTACCTGACCGCCAAGGGGAAAGCCTAAAACACAAGTAACCCCAAGTCTGTTTTCACACCTGAATTTGAGACACTCTGCCGACCGGCACAACATACAGATATGGCCTCGGGTATCCAAGCCACCAAGGAAAACAGGGAACCCCATGCATTTCCGGAAAGAGGACACCCGTGGGAATCCGCAGAGGTAAAATATGCCCAAATCACCCCAGAATGTATTTCCCAGACACCCCTGCAAATTCCGAAATGTGGGAAAAAAAGCGAATTTTCCGCACATTTCGCTCAGCTCACCCACCGAAACACGCCCCCAACAACACATGGCCTACCGTCCCGCGTTCCCACAGGTGTCCCGATGAAAACGGTACCTCACATGTGTGGGTGCAACTACCTGGCTGCCAAGGGGAAAGCCTAAAACACAAGTAACCCCAAGTCTGTTTTCTGACCGGAATTTGAGACGCTCTGCCGACCGTCACAACATACAGATATGGCCTCGGGTGTCCAAGCCACCAATGAAAACAGGGAACCCCATGCATTTCCTAAAAGAGGACACCCATGGGAATCCGCAGAGGTATGATATGCCCAAATCGCCCCAGAATTGATTACCCAGACACCCCCCGCAAAGTCCGAAATGTGGGGAAAAAACGCATTTTCCGCACATTTCGCTCGGCTCACCCATCGAAATACGCCCCCAACAACACATGGCCTACTGTAATGCGTTCCCACAGGTGTCCCGATGAAAACGGTACCTCACATTTGTGCGTGCACCTACCTGAGCGCGAAGGAATAAGGCTAAACCACTGCTATCCCCCCAAAGGGTTTGGGGAGCCAACCTACAGATTTAGGCCTGGGGTGTTGCAGCCACCAAAAAAAACAGGGACCCCCATGCATTTCCGAAAATAAGACACCCGTGGGAATCCGCAGAGGTATGATTTGCGCACATCGCCCCAGAATTTATTACGCAAACAACCCCGCAAAGTCCGAAATGTGGGGAAAAAATGCATTTTCCACACATTTTGCTCGGCTCACCCATCGAAACACGCCCCCAACAACACATGGCCTACCATCCCGCGTTCCCACATGTGTCCCGATGAAAACGGTACCTCACATGTGTGGGTGCACCTACCTGGCCGCCAAGGGCAAAGCCTAAAACACAAGTAACCCCAAGTCTGTTTTCTGACCGGAATTTGAGACGCTCTGCCGACCGGCACAACATACAGATATGGGCCTCGGATGTCCAAGCCACCGGAGAAAACGGGGAACCCCATGCATTTCCGAAAAGAGGACACCCGTGGGAATCCGCAGAGGTATGATATGCTCAAATCGCCCCAGAATGTATTACCCAGACACCCCTGCAAAATCCGAAATGTGGGGGAAATAAAACGCATTTTCCGCATATTTCGCTCGGCTCACCCATCAAAACACGCCCCTAACAACACATGGCCTACCATCCCGCGTTCCCACAGGTGTCCCGATGAAAACGGTACCTCACATGTGTGGGTGCACCTACCTGGCCGCCAAGGGGAAAGCCTAAAACACAAGTAATCCCAAGACTGTTTTCTGACCGGAATTTGAGACACTATGCCGACCGGCACAACATACAGATATGGGCCTCGGGTGTCCAAGTGACTGGGGAAAACAGGGAACCCCATGCACTTCCGAAAAGAGGACACCCGTGGGAATCCGCAGAGGTATGATATGCTCAAATCGCCCCAGAATGTATTACCCAGACACCCCTGCAAAATCCAAAATGTGGGGGAAATAAAACGCATTTTCCGCATATTTCGCTCGGCTCACCCATCGAAACACGCCCCTAACAACACATGGCCTACCATCCCGCGTTCCCACAGGTGTCCCGATGAAAACGGTACCTCACATGTGTGGGTGCACCTACCTGGCCGCCAAGGGGAAAGCCTAAAACACAAGTAACCCCAAGTCTGTTTTCACACCTGAAATGTCACACTCTCACATCATACAGATATGGGCCTCGGGTGTCCAAGCCACCAAGGAAAACAAGGAACCCCATGCATTTCCGAAAAGAGGACACCCGTGAGAATCCGCACAGGTATGATATGCCCAAATCGCCCCAGAATTTATTACCCAGACACCCCCGCAAACTCCAAAATGTGGGGGAAAAACGCATTTTCCGCACATTTCGCTCGGCTCACCCATCGAAACATGCCCCCAACAGCACATGGCCTACCGTCCCGCGTTCCCACAGGTGTCCCGATGAAAACAGTACCTCACATGTGTGGGTGCACCTACCTGGCCGCCAAGGGGAAAGCCTAAAACACAAGTAACCCCAAGTCTGTTTTCTGACCGGAATTTGAGACGCTCTGCCGACCGGCACAACATACAGATATGGGCCTCGGATGTCCAAGCCACCGGAGAAAACTTGGAACCCCATGCATTTCCGAAAAGAGGACACCCGTGGGAATCCGCAGAGGTATGATATGCTCAAATCGCCCCAGAATGTATTACCCAGACACCCCTGCAAAATCCGAAATGTGGGGGAAATAAAACGCATTTTCCGCATATTTCGCTCGGCTCACCCATCGAAACACGCCCCTAACAACACATGGCCTACCATCCCGCGTTCCCACAGGTGTCCCGATGAAAACGGTACCTCACATGTGTGGGTGCACCTACCTGGCCGCCAAGGGGAAAGCCTAAAACACAAGTAATCCCAAGACTGTTTTCTGACCGGAATTTGAGACACTCTGCCGACCGGCACAACATACAGATATGGGCCTCGGGTGTCCAAGCCACTGGGGAAAACAGGGAACCCCATGCACTTCCGAAAAGAGGACACCCGTGGGAATCCGCAGAGGTATGATATGCCCAAATCGCCCCAGAATTTATTACCCAAACACCCCCACAAAGTGCGAAATGTGGGAAAAAAATAACACATTTTCTGCACATTTCCCTCGGCTCACCCATCGAAACACCCCCTCAACAACACAAGGCCTACCGTCCCGCTTTCCCACAGGTGTCCCGATGAAAACGGTACCTCACATGTGTGGGTGCACCTACCTGGCCGCCAAGGGGAAAGCCTAAAACACAAGTAACCCCAAGTCTGTTTTCACACCTGAAATGTCACACTCTCACATCATACAGATATGGGCCTCGGGTGTCCAAGCCACCAAGGAAAACAAGGAACCCCATGCATTTCTGAAAAGAGGACACCCGTGAGAATCCGCACAGGTATGATATGCCCAAATCGCCCCAGAATTTATTACCCAGACACCCCCGCAAACTCCAAAATGTGGGGAAAAAAACGCATTTTCCGCACATTTCGCTCGGCTCACCCATCGAAACATGCCCCCAACAGCACATGGCCTACCGTCCCGCGTTCCCACAGGTGTCCCGATGAAAACAGTACCTCACATGTGTGGGTGCACCTACCTGGCCGCCAACTGGAAAGCCTAAAACACAAGTAACCCCAAGTCTGTTTTCACACCTGAAATGTCACACTCTCACATCATACAGATATGGGCCTCAGGTGTCCAAGCCACCAAGGAAAACAGGGAACCCCATGCATTTCCGAAAAGAGGACACCCGTGGGAATCCGCAGAGGTATGATATGCCCAAATCGCCCCAGAATGTATTCCCCAGACACCCCCGCAAACTCCGAAATGTGGGAAAAAAAATTCATTTTCTGCACATTTCGCTCGGCTCACCCATCGAAACACGCCCCCAACAACACATGGCCTACCGTCTTGCATTCCCACAGGTGTTACGATGAAATCGGTACCTCACATGTGTGGGTGCACCTACCTGGCCACCAAGGGGAAAGCCTAAAACACAAATAACCCCAAGTCTGTTTTCACACCTGAAATGTCACACCCTCACATCATACAGATATGGGCCTCGGGTGTCCAAGCCACCAAGGAAAACAGGGAACCCCATGCATTTCCGTAAAGAGGACACAAGTGGGAATCCGCAGAGGTATGATATGCCCAAATTGCCCCAGAATGTATTACCCAGACACCCCTGCAAAGTCCGAAATGTGGGAAAAAAAACACATTTTCCGCATATTTCGCTCGGCTCACCCATCGAAACACGCCCCCAACAACACATGGCCTACCGTCCCGCGTTCCCACAGGTGTCCCGATGAAAACGGTACCTCACATGTGTGGGTGCACCTACCTGGCCGCCAAGGGGAAAGCCTAAAACACAAGTAACCCCAAGTCTGTTTTCTGACCGGAATTTGAGACGCTCTGCCGACCGGCACAACATACAGATATGGGCCTCTGGTGTCCAAGCCACCGGAGAACACAGGGAACCCCATGCATTTCCGAAAAGAGGACACCCGTGGGAATCCGCAGAGGTATGATATGCCCAAATCGCCCCAGAATGTATTACCCAGACACTCCTGCAAAGTCCGAAATGTGGGAAAAAAACGCAATTTCCGCAAATTTCGCTCGGCTCACCCATCGAAACACGCCCCCAACAACACATGGCCTACCGTCCCGCGTTCCCACAGGTGTCCCGATAAAAACGGTACCTCACATGTGTGGGTGCACCTACATGGCCACCAAGGGGAAAGCCTAAAACACAAGTAACCCCAAGTCTGTTTTCTGACCGGAATTTGAGATGCTCTGCCGACCGGCACAACATACAGATATGGGCCTCTGGTGTCCAAACCACCGGGGAACACAGGGAACCCCGCAAAGTCCGAAATGTGAGAGCCTGACCAGGATTTTTGTTAGCGGGTTACTTCTGTTCAGCACCTCAATGAGGGTGCCCAACTGGGAAGGTGTCCCACTGGGATGAAAATGTGGGCTGAGCAATTTGTGCTCAGCACGCTCATTGTCCTGGCAGCAGGACACCTTACCCTTTATGAACGGGAGAGGTGTCCGTCTGCCAGGACAATGCCCCAGCGAGCTCCAGGCAGCAGAGGAGCTCTCACGTTGCTCTGTGTCAACAGAGCATTTCAATGTGAGGCATTAGGCACAGACGGGAGGGATGGGGTCTATTAGCAGGGACTTTTTTCCCTTTAGAAATGTGCATGGGAGGGAGTGATCGGCAGTGAGAAGAAAAGGGTGAATAATGGCGCATGCCTTATTCATTTATTTGTGTTTTTTTTAACAGAGTGAAATGATGACTATGGCTTAATTCAAGGGGAATTTGTTAGGCTCACATTAATCTGCAGGATGGGGAGAATAAAAATAAAGCCATGCGCTTATTGCTCAACATATTTCTATAATGATGTAAATAATGTAGTGCTAATTATGAAAGGCATTTTTTACAAATAAAGTATAATTTAAGCAGATGAAATGCAAAGGGAAACCTTAAGAAATATCTATATCAACTAAACCTGTGAAGATGTGGTCAGGTGCTTAAATTGTCAACATCCCAGTTCTACCATTTAACCAAAGTGTGTGATCCTGGGCAGATCTGCAATGAAAGTGTTTTACTCTGCCAGTGTTTTACTGCAGAGCGTATGTTAATATATCATGCTGTTATTTTAAAAGGGCCTGACTATAGAGTTGCTCCATATATAACAATAGTGTAATTTAGGTATTTTGCACCACAAAGTTATTTGCCACTTGGCTCAATAAAGTCTACTTCCATGTTGCCTCCAGGTATCAAAGAATGATGCAAAGTCCTTTTTCTGTGAAGTCGCTTCTGTTGGTTTATATGTATTTTGCTCCAGAGCACCTGGACCGAGCTCTAATAGAGTAGTTCCCTGCACCTGTAATGATTTACACTTTTATTTTTTTTGTTATGTGTTAATATGCCATCTGCCATAAATGTTACCAAAAGGTAGATTGTGACCGGGGTGGGCGGTTTGTGGGTGCTCTGCATTTGGGGGGTGGGGGGGCAGGACTTTTTTCGTGTCCCCACTGCCCCACTCTTGCAATGCTGGGGGGAAACTGCCCTGGTTGTCACGTGGTCAGCTCACTGGCGTGTACTCTCTCTGGCCACGTGCGAAACGTCATCTGACTGGCAGAAAGCGCAAGCATGCACCAGCCCTGCAGCAGGGAGCACATGGGCCTGGCAGGAATGAGGTGGGAGAGGCGGGCGGGTGACTTGACGGCTATGCCCGTGATAATAAGTGCGTGCGTGTGTGTGAGTGAAGCGGCGGCAGTGGCAGCGGAATTAGCCCGCCAGAAAATGGCCGCCTTTGGGTGAATGCACGACTGGCGCGCATGCGCGGTGAGCTGCGAGCGGGGAAAGGGCGCGTGCATGCGCGGTGAGCGAGCGGGGAAGGCGCGCGCGGATGGCGGTTGGCGGTTGTCGCCGCTGCGTGTGAGGGCAGCAGCTCGTGGTCGTCGTCGTCGTGTCGTGTGTGAGGAGAGGAGAGTGACAGACCCTCCCTCAGCCCTCAGCCCCCGGCCACCCACCCGGCTAGAGACGCAGGTAAGTGACAGAGCGGGGCCCGGGAGGGATGGAGGATATATAATATAGATGCGATCGCTCGTGGCCCCGAGCAGTGCTGCCTGCCTGCACCGAGGTGCGTGCGCCCTCCCTGGAGGACAGGGGCTCCCTCTGCCATCACGGGCCCGCCCACCTCGGGGGTCATGAACCTGCACCAGTGTAACATGGACGAGCGGGCTGCAGGGGCGCTCAGAGAGGGCCTCCACATTACACATTTCCAGAATGGGAGAGGATCTGGAACATGGCCTGTCTCTGAGTGCACTTCAGAATGTGCCACGTGCGAGAGGAGGGGCTGGGGGGCTGTTCCTTAAGAGCCCGAGTTCAAGGGGCGCAAGTATTCAGTGCAAACCTTGGCACTTCTACCAGGGAAGACATACACATGTTATTTGCAGATTCCCTCCCATAAGGCAACAGGCCAGCTTTACATAGTGCAAAAAGTAACGTGCATACAAATACAGGCATATAAAAACCTTCACACATGACAGGAAATGAACTAAACATATAGATTGAAGTTACGTAGCAGCTCGCCTAGTCTATTTACAGTGATGGGAGGTTAGCAGGAGATGCTGCCCAATAAATATCAGGTACTGCCACACTTTTTAGAACATTGATGGCCGCTGCATTTTGCCTAATTCCACCCTGATCTAAAGTGGGCAACATGGACTTCTGACTCCCGCACACTGAGGCACAGCAGGCAACAAGCAGATGTGCCCGGGTGCCAGACCGCTGTATAGACGGCCGATGGTAAAAGATTCCAACTGAACTTCTGGAATAATGACTTGCTTATTCAGTTCACAGACATTGCAAAAAGTACAGATAAACAACTGTAAGCCTGCCCCGGGTACCTCCTTGCCGAGAAGTGACATGTAGCCCACTCTTCAGGGGCAGCTCTCGTAGCCCTGGCATCATGTGCCAAAGAGTCCCGAGGCCAAGTTGAAGTATCTAGAGTCGGGACGTTCTTCAGTCAATCCCATTGTAGACCTTCTGCAATTGGCAAGATATCTTAGAAAATGCACCTACAAACCGTCAGATCCTCTGTGCAATGGAGGTGCATCCATAACATCACGCACCTAGAGAAGAGGATGTAACCCTAATTCCAGATAGACTGGGATAGTTGGAGGAGTGTTTTTGGACCAAAGTTAAAACATATTTTTTAATGACTCTTTCTGTAGTTTCCAGGGCTGCATGCAGCAGATGCCACCAGAGCACAGTGCCACAGAGCGCCCTTGGGCTTTACAGACATCAAGCACTGGAGAAGCTGCCCTTGAACCTATTAGCAAACACAGAGCCAGCACCTAAACTTTGTACAAATGAAGATCTACAACGCGCAACATGCAAGGACCAGCTCCCATTCCAGCTCAGCGAGACGCACCGTAAACTCCTCCAAGGGCCCCCGCAGCAGACCAGGCAAAACTGTATCTTCTTCCAAGGTTCCCCATTTGGGGCTAAGGTTGAACCCAGTTCTGCTGTGGCTCTTGATACCAGGGTTTGCCCTGAGGCACCTCCTTCTGGAGCTAACTGTACCGAGTCTTGGCTCGAGGCCCCTCACGAGGTGGCTATAAAACCGTGATTTATCCTGTGGTTCCCCTCCTTGGGGCTAAATCGGATACCAACAGAATTTAGGGTCCCTCATTGAGAGTCTTGGCCGTAAGGTATATCCCTCAGCCTTTCCACGTGCACGGCTTTGGTAATACCAGTTCTGTTGGGGGGGGCGGGGCGAAAGAAAGCGTTCACACACCACAGGCCTTCCAGTACCGGCTCTGCTGAGGATCCTCCATTAGAGGCTAATTCTGGGGCAACCCCTAATGTGTCGGGTAAACACCTTAGATCTGCCAGTATCTGCTCTGCCGAGGTTCCTTGTTTCAAGGCTAAGAGGGCACGCAAGGCCCCTGACTTCCCTGGGGAGACTATTGTTTCACTTGCTTCTGTGACGCAGTCCGCCCCGGGTGTGTGAAAATGGCAACCCAACCTCCGCGGGCGGCAGCCATTTAGAATACCTCCCTTAAAGCAACAGTGTTGTTCGCACAGACAATTAGGTGTCAATGTTTTACAACAACAAGCAAGGTGGCACCAAGTCTCCTCTCTTTGTGGATCTTGCCATACAAATTTAGGCTGGGCCATCCAGTATATTGTTTGGCTCCAGGCTGTACGCATCCTGGGTCACCTCAATGTGACCGCAGATTCACTCAGTCGCCAGTCGACATCTGTTACGAGTGGGAGATGAACAACAATATCCTCTCCAACATTTTGCATCAATGGGACACTTCAGAGGTGGACCTCTTTGCATCTTCTTCAAACAGGAAACTGACTCTTTATGCTTCCAGGGATGGGCTTGGAGTGTCCTCCCAGGAAAACACCCTTGAGATCTCGTGGGACATGAAAGCTTATGCTTTCCCTTCATTGCCACCTGACTATAGGTCGCTCAGTAGCACAGCTAACAGCACTCTTCTGTTCGGGACTCCTTGGTGGCAAGGAAGATTTTAGTTTTCGGAACTACAGCATCTGAGGGTGCTTCCCCGTTCAGATTGCTGCAGATTCCCGACCTGCTTGGCCAGAGCATTCATCAGATGTGGCCCTCCCCACAATCGTTCAGCTTGGTGGCCTGGGGCCTGAGCTCAGATCGTTAACACAGTTCGATCTATCCAAGGACAGTGCGCATTATCCAAGCGGCCAGGAGCCCCTTTACGAAGGATCAGTACAGAGGCAAGTGACTCCAGTTTTGCCATTGGTGTTTAGCTAAACAGCTCAATCCTAGGCAAGCTTCAGTCGGCACTGTTCTATCTTTTGTGTCTCATCTAGCCGTTTGTGGCGTCAATGTTCGGTTAGGCAGAACTTACTTATCCGCTATTGCGGACTATCTGTTCATGGACAGCTGTTACTTTTCAATGACTAATCCAGTCATCAAAAGGCATTTTGCGGGTCTCTTCATCTCTTCCCGCGCTACAAGCCCTTTCAACCCATGGCCACTATCGATCTTAAGTACCTTTCTTGGAAGGTTGCTTTCTGGTCGCAATGACATCGGCAAGGCGAGTAAGTGAGCTTCAAGCTTTTCTGTGGAACATCCATTCCTCACTTTCCACATGGATAAGGTTGTGCTTCGCTCTCATCCGTCCTCCCTGCCTAATGTGGTTGCCGGATTTGATTAGAACAAATCTGTCTCCTTTCCTGAACTGGCATCTGTTGCTGAGACAGTTTTACACAATTTGCAGTTCAGGCGAGCCCTGAGGTTTACCTAGATAGAATAGTAAGCTTAGAAGCTCCTTACGACTCTTTCTTACATTAGGAGACCTGACGGGGGAACCAGCTTCCAAAGAAACTATGCCCGCTGGATTGCCTCATGTTTTTCAGTGGCCTAAAGCATTCAAGGTCTTCATTACCGAAGAGTATCCATGCACATCTACTCTAGTGCGAAGCGATTGCTATTAACTTTCAAAGACTGTTTCTTGGGAGTTCATCGCCAGGGTGGCTTCGTGGACCTCCCCATCGGCTTTACCTGAGCTCCAGGGCTGATGCCCAATTTGGCCAGGCTGTTCTTAAGAACGTATTCCTGTGAAGGGATTTGCCATCCACCCGTACTACCTATGGTGTGTGCTTGGGAATCTCCCACAAGTATGGAGGAAAGGGGACGGGACGAAGGAGTATGACAAAGTTACTCACCGTAGTGACTACCTTACTCCTAGTCCATAACCCTTTACTCTATACGCCCGCCCGCCGTCCCCTTCTAATAAGTATCCTCTATTATTGCTTAAATGGTCTCAGACCTGGTGATAGAAAAAGACTCCAGGGCTATGCGTGGGGTGGAGCTCAGGAGGGCGGGGTTACGGCCGCGTGCGGCCCCCGCGTTAAAAGAGGAGGACACATTTTATTGTTGATGCTTTTTAGCAAAAGTGCTCCGGTCCCGCACCGAAGGACGGAATGTCCCCACAAGTATGGAGGAAAGGGGACTATGGACTAGGAGTAAGGTAGTCACTACGTGAGTAACTTTGTCATTCTCTCTCATGTAGTAAGAGAGGGAAGCCTCTTTACCTTTCCTTCTGCCTTGTTGCCACCAACCCCAATCAATTATGCTGCTTCTGTTGCAACCCTTAAATATTTAGGCAACTTCAGCAATGTTGAACAAGTACCCAGCTCCCTTCCCCAGCTTCAAGGACACTGGGCCTCATCACGGGTTGGGCAGTGCGGGAAGAATCCTGAGGTGGGCGGAAAGTTGGTGATTAAATCTTACCACTTTCTGCCCATTTCTGGCGCTATTACCGTGGCGCCAATAGCACCACAGTAATAGCGCCCAGAATGCCACATTGGGTACATCGCCCCCGGCCGCCACAACTCGGGATCCAGCACTAATAGCGCCGGACCAAGTAGCAGTAACGCAATTTGAGTTGGGTGGTATCCCGGTGGATTTACTACAAGGATACCTCCCAACTTGTAATGAGGCCCAGTGTCCTCAGTGGCTATACCAGGGCTATAGTGCCACTCTATCCAGCCTTGAATAACCTAGTCACCTCTAGTGTTGGAAGTCTTTGAGGTAACGCAGCCGCAACAACTCTCAAACAATATTGTTCAGTTCTTATATGAGCTGGATATGGTAAAATAGGGTTTGGGCCTCTCGCTTTGGCTGTACTTGTTCACTGCTCCGCTTCTACTGCTTTTATAACTTCTACTTTATTGTTCGTGGTGTTACAATAGATCAGTTTTCCAATAAAAATGAAATTAGGCACACATGATTTCATTTTACCTTTGAACTGCCACTTCAAAGTTACGCGTTCGTGCCTTTCGGTCAGTTTCTCAGCCTCTAACGTACTAGGGACACAATGTTTCATGCTCAACTTCTTAATCAGTGAAAACTGGATTGTAACACTTCAGGAGAGTCCATTAAGAGTCCTTAGCTTTACTGACAGCGGTCTCAGTATTAACGAGAGACACGCGACTGATCGGCATCGAATTTTGCTTAGCAATGGGGGAAAAAGGCTTTTACAACACGCAGGTGTTTCAGCTTTGATATTTCATTGCATGTTACAGTTCATGTGTTAATAGGACTTCCCACTTCTACTAACAAGTTTGAGCGAAATGGTTCCATGTCATTTCATCGGCAGATTTTTCATCCCCAGGCTTTTAAACGTGCACATCCCATCGAATGTGCTCATGTTTTTTTTTTTGTGGGGGATCCCCGCCAAACCCCCCACCTCACTTATTTTTTCCTATTGCCCACCCGCCCAAACCCTTATTTGCCCTTTCCCACCCCCCCCTAAAAAATTAGATGTGCACATTCGATGGAATGTGCACGTTCAAATGTCTGGGGATGAAAAATCTGATGATGAAAGGACGTCGTACCGAGCGAAATATGCATGCAAATGTTAAGAAAGCTGGTCATTAAAGTAATTTTAGTTGATTTGGAGTATGGAGCATCACTTTCTCCTCTCCACAATCCCTGTAACTGCGGGCTGCTTCCGCTTCCCTGCTTGGTTTCTTCAACTACTGCTGCTGCAGGCACTCTTGGGACCCACACCCCTCTGCTACACGGGTATCTCCGATCCGGCATCATCGAAGGAGATACTTCTACTCTTCAGTTTCCCTCTGCTTGCTTCTGCACATGGGCCTGGGGTGGATGCACAACTTCAGCTCTGCATTCACAGCAATTAGGTGCACCTGGAAAGATTGCTTGTTTCCTCCAGTCTCTTCCAATGCTGCCACAGCCAAACAGGGTTTGTGAAATCTGCACTTGCTCTACTCCGGCGTTCCTTCTGTGGTGACACTCCCTTGTGAACTCCCAGCCTTGTACTCCTAGTTCTGCTACGGCCAACCTTCCAGCTCTCACTCCCGCTTCTTTCTACTGCTCCTCCCTGCAGCAGCCTTTTATGCCCCTCAGGGGGCTTAATTGGTTTCAGGTACAGGCCCTTAGAACTAATTGCCTGACCCTGCCAAAAGCTATTAGGCTGGCCTGCCTCACCCGAGCTCCTGCATGTCTCTTTAGCCCTCTTATTCTTCACAGTACCTGAGGGATTCTGGGCATGCAGTCCTTTGTGGAAAGTTTTAATTTCTCTACATCTTCAAAAGGATCAAGCGAATATTTCTCTCACTGGATGTTACTATAATAGGAAAAAATATGTCAAACCTTTTTAGAGACAGATGGGGCAGAGATCGTCACAGGTTCCCTGCTCCTGTTGGCATACTTTGACATTGTGGAGGATATGGATTTTTAGGGCTATAAAAGATAGGTTCTTTGGGTTCAACACTAGATTGAAGTACTTCTCTAGATTTTACCTCCACAGTCACTGTGTAAAAGTAAATATGCACACGGCTCAAAGAGTCTAAGCTCCACAGTCACTGCATACAGACAATAAATAAACCGCAAGACAACCCCCCTCTTCAATTCTTCCAGTACACAGTAGCACAGCAGTGAACATAGATCGGGGTAAGCCAAGCACTAAGCAAGCTGGGAATCAGTGCAAGTTATTATTTTCCCTCCCATGTGTTGCTGGAGAGGGTCGTGCGGCGGCCGTATTACTGTAAAGCAGTGTTATGATGTTGAAAAGCAAGCAGACCTACCACTACTCCGCATTCTGCTGGTATCTGAGTTCTTAAAGTCTTTGCGAGCAGCCAGGAAAATATAGTCACGCCTCCATAGCAATAAACATAGTAGAGATCCTCACAGTTAGACCCTTTCTCGCACCATTTGTCAGTCTTTTGCTTCTAACTCCTTCCCCTTCCATTGATTCCTGTGCTCACCTGTCTCTGTAGGCCAATCTGTGCTTGCCTTTCCCCCTTGGGCTGGGTTATACAGCTGAAAAGCATTAAAACCACCTCTAAGCTCATCCGCTTTTCCAGCACGGTTTTTGTAACTGTGTCTGATGGCCTCTCTGCTGTGGGTCTTAAAACATTTGTTTTATGTTGCTCCTGTGACGTTTTTCTTTTCTGCGGTGCTGGGTGTTGTCTGGTTGTAGTGCCGATACAAAATCTGTATCGGGTGCAACGTTTCAGCATTTCTGGTCATTTGGTTCCAGTTTGGGTTTTCTTTTCTTTTTTTTAAGATTGTTGTGACATTTTCTTTTCAAATCTTACACAAAAAGAAAGTTAATTTCACAGTTTATGAATAAATATATCATAAGTTTACTCTTTGTAAGAACTGGAATAGTGTGTTAGTCAGTGTACATGAGGTAGTATCAAACAATCTTTCCCAAAGTGGCTCCCTTAGTTCCTGCGGTCCCTCACAAAACTCTTGAAACAATTGGAGCGAAGATTTCCTAATACATCACACTATAATACCAAATGCATTAGTGTTTCAATTTCAATAGAACAAAACTGACATAAAAGGCCCACACACCTTTCCCCTTTCCTAAGAAAGCAATTAGCATTTGTTGGCAGTATATTTAGACAGAACCTCAAAATCGAGTTTACAAACCACTAAAATGGGTGTTTAATAAGGAAGGGCACCAGCTCTCCCAATTTCCTGTCTGTTTTTGCCAGATCTTTACTACTCTTGTATTACCCCAAATTGGTGCAGGTATTGCATCAATCATACTGCCATAGATGTTTTTTCATAGCAGGTAAATCCGTTGGGATATTATTCAGATCAAAGCCCATTGTACTTAATCGAGCTTCGCAGTCGGCTACATAGGAATTGTCTCTTCCGTATTAAAATAACCCTATAGCGAGTGTGTGGGGGGGGGGGGGGTGGATGAAATGTCTACAAACCAGTAAATGTTTCCACATCGCTCTCACATTGAGCGATATAATCCCCAATTCAAACCTTATTGCAGTCATGGATCATGGATACTGCCTACGGCAATGCTAAGGTCCCTCCCCAAAGCAGCTCTTCGATAAAATCTAAATCGAATAATTGGTGATGCATATCAAGGCCATTAATAATGGTAGGTATAACTTTCCCCTCATAAAATTTCAGGACAGGGATTAGTGAAAATTTCCCCAAACTCCCCTGCAAATATGTAATTTGGGAGAGAAAATACCTAGCTTTCGCTTTTAGATTGTCAATCAGGACATTTTTATTCTGCTAGATAGATATGTTAAAACCCAGGTATTTAGTCTGTTTGACAACCTTGAACCTTTGCCCCACAAGCCACCAGTCCCTCATTCCCTTCCGACCAGCCTCAAATATCAGTACCTTCATTTTATTGGCATTTGTAGTAAGATCATTGACTTTCGTACACTGATCAAAGGTATTTGGCATCCGTTGCAAACTCACCAGAGTGCAGTACAACAACATTATATCATCTGCATACAGTGGAAATGTGAGGCAGACAACTTTGCAAAACTTTTTCAACAAATGCCATTTTATTAAATTAGACGGTTGGATAAACGCCTCACTATCCCTACCCTGAAGAGGATTTCCCTGCCTAAAATAAACTAACTGAAACACTATAACAAGGATATCTGTACCTCACACTTATAGATACAATAAATAAATAAATATGGTAATGCATGGCAGTACACAGAGAACATAATTAGTATAAGAATTGAGCTTGTAATGTAACACTCTCCTTATAGACAGAGTCAATTCCCCTTCCCCAGGTTTTAGCAAGATTCTGCTCCACAGTTCCAAACAACTATGTATCTGATGTATCAGTCCTAGCTCCAGTTGTGTTGGCTGAGTTGGGTAAGCGTGTACGATTATCTCTAGGCCCACCCACACCACGATCATTGTTACCTCTTGCAGTGGATGAAGTATGTCTATTTAATCATGGTAGTACCCCTCCAAAGAGCTTTGAGGGGAATTCTCCCAATAAAATGTCCAATAACTGTTCTTCCTCTGTAACTCCTACTATTCACTTTAACCAACCCCATTGTCAATGCAATTCGAGAGCCCAATTCCATATGGTGGTTCAAATTAACTACAGAGATGTCCACTGTCTGGGCAGGATGTCTTTGGTTTGAGTCAGAGGGTCCTTTTATCCACGCCTCTTGGGAGCAACCTTTGTCCTCAGGATCCAACTCTTATTGATATTTGCACCTTTCCAGTATTAACTAGAAATTTGAATCTATGGACAAAGGGCATGGCATCGTACAATGTGAAATCCGAGACGTAATATCATCCTTAACTGAGGTTCTTGCTAAAATGAACAAAATGTAGGGGTTCATCTTGGATTGCGGGTCCAAAATTCTCAATAAGAATGAAGGGGCGGTGAGGAGGGGAGGACATGGATTATCGGTCGAATGTCAAATGCAGCTGAGAGATGATGATAATCGGAAAATATCCTGTTCAAGTCTCTTAAGGCAGTCCAAGCCTCTCCACTTCTAAACAGCAAGGAGCGGTATAAAGTTGAGGTCTACTCCTGTGGGCGAGGCTAATCTAGAATATGTCTGCTCTGCTGAACCCCCTCAGAGAAGTGGCATTGACATTTGGGATATTGTGTACTCTATAGTGTTTAAACTTGCATCAATGGAGCAGATTATTCAGATGCTACTCTGTTCTATGGGGGTGTGGGATCCTTCGACAGAGCTGATAGATCTAAGGGTGTCCCTGAATCCCTCAGAGCTAACTTCTCTTTCACTGAATAGTCCAACGCAATTGGTAGAGTTAATAGCACAGAGTCACACCACAGCGGCTCAGGAGGTGGAAAATAAGGCCATCACTCTGCCAGAGTCGCCGCAGTCTCCATCATTCACTATTTATAACTCCTGCAGAACCAGGTGGATTTATTTATTTATTCATTAGCATTTATAAAGCGCACAGCAGCCCTTAGGCATCGTGGCGCTGTTACAGAGAAACTTGCTGGTTACAGAGGATACAAAAAGCTTAGTGGTTACATAGGATGCAGAAAAACCTAGTTACATGTTATGCTTTGTGAGCAGATGGAGCTACTTGAACAGAGTGGTTTTGAGGGTTTTGCGAAAGGTGGATAGGTATGGTTCGGCTCTGAGTGTGTTGGGTAGTGCATTCCATAATTTGGGAGCTATGTGAGGGAAACCTATACCTCCAGCGTAGCTCTTTTGACGGGAACGCAGAGTTGGTTGGCGTGGTGACTTCTTTCGGGGTGTGTAGAGATGTCTCTGGTGATGGTTTCAGATAAGTAGGATGGTGCAGAGAGACTGATGCATTTATGCGTGAGGGTGAAGATCTTAAAATGGACCCTTTCCTTGACTGGTAGCCAATGTGTGGCTCGCCTGGCCTGTGTGATGTGGACTCTTTTGGGGATGCTGAGGGCTGCTCGGAGCGCATTGTTTTGCACTATTTGGAGCCTGTTAAGATTTTTGGCTGAGGTGTCTGCAAGGAGGGCATTTCAGTAATCCAGTTTTGCTCCTATCGTGGCACGGGCGGTGGATAGACAGTTTTGGGGGTTTAGAAAAGGTTTAATGGCATTTATAAGTTTGGTGGTGTGGGCAGAGGCAATGGCGCTGACCTGTCGAGTCATCGAAAGGGTCGAGTCAAGGTAGATTCCAAGGGTCTTTACGGAGGTGGAGACAGGTATGTTGGTGTTGTCAATGGTAAAGTTGTCCTATTTTTTGTTAAGTTTAGGCAGTATTTCCTTGGGGCTTAGAAGTATGATCTCGGTTTTGTCCCCATTTAAGCAGAGACTATTGACTGGCATCCAGGTTTCGATGGTGGTATAAATTTGAAGGAGGGCTGCTGCTGTTAGGCAGAATTATATGCAGTACCCTTTGGGAACACCAAAAACAATTAAGACTACATGTGACAGTACAAATTCACCTTTGGTACAAGCCTGTACTCAGCCCTCCAGATAAGCGGCCTATAGGCCCATTTTACGCATGTAATTATGGCCATTACAGAGCATTTAATTTTCTTCTGCGTACCGTTTACGCTTTATTTATTTTCATTAAAAAGCCTACTTTCCTCCACTAGATGGCACTAGAGTACAAAAGGTGTCTTGGATCTACACCAGCAAACAGATTTCTTTTAACAGTGGCAGAGCATGATAGTTAAAGTGAGCAACACAAAGCGCCCATTTAATTATGTTTTTATATTAACACATCATTAAATGGGCTCTTTATATATCTATGATGTCTGCTAGACATTTTGGAAAGGGCACACCTGCGAGTATTTCGTTTTTAATGAGAGATGTGCATTGTACCATTAACCGTCTGTTTCCACTGCATGAAGGTGGCCCTGGAAATAATGCCAAGAACGGATCCATACGGAAGGATCTGGGTGGTCCCAGTGAAAGGTAAGTGCTCCCAGGGCGCATGCTTCACTGCACTCTTGGTGATCGGCCAAACGATATCAATTACTGCACTCTCTTCCCAGCTCGAACATCCATAACATTACCAGCGAGGTTACGGAGTCCATGGCCTTCTCGGGAAATCAATCTTTAAAATACCTCTGAGACAGCTCAGCGGGTTAATTCCGCTGTTGCAGACATTTCAATGGAAACAGCCAGGTCACAAGGCAATTCCTAGGGGAGCGATACGTGTTTCTCGCCTTTCTGAGTTCAATAACATGGCTTGGAAATATAACATCTGCGATTGGTTCAGTTGTGAAACTGTGTAAAGCGCCTAGACAGTTTGGGCAGAGTGCTGTGGCTTCTAGCAGTGGTGTGGGTTGAGGGAGCAAGTAAAAGCTAGCTAATGCTAATTTTGCACTGTGTAGATTGGTGGAAAGATATTGTTAATTTAATGCACTCTCTCTGCCATCATATTGGAAAACCGTGCAATTCAGCGCTTGCACACAAACCAGTGCATGCAACAGCTTTGAGACTGCCACACAACCCCCCCCTTCTTGCACAAAGAGAGATTGGAGCGCTGCCATTTCTCGAAGCTTTCCCTTTTTCTTGATGGCAGCATTCATTTATAACAGCAGTCATTTATAAACCCATCGATCGAGGCTGGGAAAAAAAGGCACCCACACAAAGCGCACCTTTGCCAATAGATGTGATTTTCCGAAATCATCCTCTGCATTATGAGAGATTGATTGCTACAGTGTCAGGTGATGCTGTTCTGATGAGCGATCCATACCTTTCTGGCATGCGATTGCGCTGCACATTTAAATAACCCATCTGTAGTCATTCTGTTGTGAAGTATGACAGCGCTTATCACACGTGGAACATGGGCATATGCAAGTTGCCCTTGAAAAGATCCTTTTCATGCTACGAATAAAGTTGCTTTAAGTCACTAATCAAAATGTTTTCAATGGAGGTTTGAGCTGGAGGTTTGTTGCAATGAATCTCCATATCTCAGTTTATTATATAACATCTTTTATTACATGTCTTCAATCACTGAAAGTACTGTGGAGTTAACTAGATCTTTCAGGTTGAGATTATCTTGCATTCTGGGACTTATAGGATACCATTCAGGACGTGAACATTAAAGCCACAATGATATTCTTTTGGCTTAACATGTAGCTGTAAGGATTTACATGTTTATAAGACATCATTACTGTTGGCCTTGAAATCCAAACTATTTGTACCAAGTAAACCTTGGAAGCTATGTGGTCAAATTTGCAGAGTGGATTAAAATCCCTGCTTCACAGTTCAGGCAAGGTTTGTGATCCTGGTCCCGTCCCACACTCCCCCCTTGCCTACCCGCCCCATCTGTCTGGCCACCCCACTCCCTCATTTTTGGATGCAGCCAGAGTACCAGTAGTTCCTTTTTTTCCGCTTCCACCACTCTTTAATCCCCCTGATTTGATTAGCGATTACGGGCTAAATTGGCTGTGATGCGTGTCATGCCAGAGATGCAGATTCTTCACCTGCTTGGAAGAAACCTATTGGGCAATCAAGACTGCTCACCTGTGATGGAAGTAGAGGATGGGGGAAGGTACAGGGGAGTTATTAATACTCAAGGAGTTCATGTGGATTTATATTAAAGAATCAGCAAGGAGTAAGTCACGAGACATATACACTTTGGGCCTAATTCACAGAAACCTTTTATAATGGCAACAGCCCATTGGAAAACGCTCAATGAATTAGGCCCTTTGTCATGTGGATTATATAAATGGTCACTACTATTAATGGTATAGTTCAAACAGTGGAAAAGGGGTCAGTCAGGCTTTTTTGAGTAGTAACTAGTTGGCAATAAATCACCTGTTATAGACATTTCTGTTTTTGCTAAAAAGGCACAGTGGCAAAATTAGTTGCCCAGGATCACACACTTTAGTGTTGAAGCAGGGATTTAGGACCAGTCTGCAACTTATGCACTTGTCTGCATTTCTTCCCAACTGTAATTGCCAGAATCATGTTTTTGGTTTTGTACACAATGTGGGGATCCACATTAATTTCCTGCAGCAGACAGCCAGGGAGGTAGTTTAGCAGGTTTTGACTGTTCCTGAGATTATGTGTGCAAGTTCCTGTAAGTAAATCATATGCTAACACTTGCTTACTCACACTCCCTCTGCAAGCAATACATTAGAATTTTGAAAACTAACTGTGTATGTAGCACGTACTTTCAAGTTATTTTATGCCAGAATATTTTCCACAAGTGTAATAAAATGGTTAAAGGCAAGCCAGACAACTTTGATCTACAACTCTTTTGGTCTACGGGTCCGATTTTACATATGCATTGGGTGTATGTTGGATACGTTTTACTCTCTTGCAGAGGAGAAAACTCATTTGTACTCTCTTGAAATTGCATTTACTCTCTAATTTGAAAAATCATGCGTAAAATACTCCCACCTCAAAATCCTATCTGGAGCACTGCCTGTACTACACAGTAAAAGTGGTAGCGATGGCTGAGCAGCCAGACTTATCTCAAGAGTAAGTGAGCAGTATCAATAGTTACACAAAGGACAGCAATTACTATGAATCAAACAAACACTGACTAAAGGTTTCTGTGTAAAATAATATACATTTATTTACACATCAGTTGTATAACATTTCACTAAAGTAAAACAGTTTAAAAATCACATTCTTAATACACCACACCACTCCCAATAGGTTCCAGACAAGTTAAGCTCACAAATGAAGTGGGAGCAAAATGGCACTCCAGAAATTTCAAAGGGAGGGGAAGACAAAGTTAGGCAGAAATTGGACAGCACCAACAGGTAAGTAAGCAGGGCAATCTAGAAAGAGGAACTACAGTGATGGAATCAAATCAAAAAGGCTTAGGGCCAAAGTCAATAGGACAAAAGTCTTTTGCTCAAGATCACACAGTTCAGGGTAGTTCGCGGTTAAGTCTTTGCCAAGAGTTCTGGATGAAGTTGGTCGGCAGAAAAGTTAGTTAAAAGAGTAGAGAAGGACAAGCCCTCAGAGTGGAGAAAGATTTCACACACCTTCACCGCGGCTGGACGAAACAAACAACCGGATTTGCACAGTACCTTTCAGTGGAGAAGAAGCTGTAGCTGATGCGGACGTTCCTGGCAGTTCCTGCAGGCTCACGGTTCCTGAAGCGACTGTCAGACTGACATGAAGTAAGAAGACTGGAGGGTCCTGCACTGCCCAGAGAAGAAACCAGCAGCAGAGCAAAGCAACAAATAAAAGGTGCGCTCCTTAAAACCCAAGCAGGGTCCGACCTTCCTGGCTATACGGCCCACTGTAGCTCTGTATAGCGAATTCGACCAGAGGAGGGAGTCCTGGCTTGCAGTTTGGGTGAACTGGTTGGTCCCACCAGCTCAGGGAAAGAAGATTCCTGGAGGATCTTCTCTGTCGTTTCAGTTCGAGGATTTGGACCTGCAGCAGGGCTTCACCAGGCAGTTCAGTCATTGTAGGGGTCCTCTTCCATCAGCTCCTCGTCGGTTCTTTCGTTCCAGTGGCGACTCTGCCTTTCCACCCCCGGAGACCTGCTTTTTATGCAGTTTTCCCCCATTCACACAGCCTGCCTGTCAATCACACAGCAGGGTTGCTGCCCTGCCGGGACAGTCACCACAGCCAATCATTTTAGAGTGCGACATGGGTCTCCAAGGATACCCTGTGCAGGGAGTCTTAAACCCCTCCCTCACATCCTGTCCCCCCAGACATACATGCGCCTAAGGAGGGCTTCTGCGTAGAAGCTCGCGAAAAGACGGTGAACAAAGTAATCAAACCTGGTTTGGCGCGCAGAGTAAAACACGAAAGACTTTTACAAAAAGAAATGGCAAATAAACCCAGCCGGAACCAAAATAAAACATATATGGTCTAGCGGGTTTAAGTTCGAGGCTACCAAGATTGTCATGAACCTCAGTTCACGCCCCTTCTGGAACTCTTGGTCCCTGTCTCACCGGGGCTTGCCTTCCCTGCTACTCCCAACATGGCCGCCCAGCGCGGGAGCCCTTGCTCGCTCCATGCACTGAACGTAGCGTGCTCTATAATTAGACCACGCCTTCCGCGGCTCCGTCCGTCTCAATGTATTGCAAAGTAGCTAGCCGACGTGTGTTCCGTAGCGCCCGATATTGATTCCTTGCCCTCGTATTCCTTCCACTCCTAGCCCTTTCCCAATTCTCCTGTTTCCTGGACCCGTGCCTTTCTTCTAAGGCCTGATCCCCTGGATTCCTGGATTCAGCATTCCCGGATCTGAACGCAACCTGGATACAGACGGGACTCGAGCAGCACTCTTCAAGTCCAGGTGCGTTCGCAAGAAGACAGCGATCCAGGACACCGGCAAAGAACGAACTCAGGTGAGAAGGGGGGAACTCCTTGACAGTTTGAGACGCCAAACGACCGAGCCTAACGACGAGATGGAAGACGCCGTGCAGGACTTGATGCGACACATGCAAGAACTATCGACCGAAGTTCAGAATCTTAAGGCGGAAAACGCTGCGCTCAAACAATTGGTCTTATCCCAGGATTCTGCCACAAAGGAAGGTGTCCTGTTGGGCGGTATTGTCGACAAATACGATGGTTCAACAAAAACACTTTATGGATTCCTGGATTCATGTCTGGTACACTTTACATTGAAGCCCTATTATTTCTCGACTCCCAGAGCTAAGGTGGGTTTTATTATTTCCCACCTTTCCGGCAATGCTTTAACTTGGGCAACACCCTTTGTTAACTCCGGCGATGCACTCCTAGATGATTATGAAGGATTCATACAGGCCCTGAGAGATATGTTTGACCGCCCCGAGCAGGTCTACAGCGCCCAAGAACGTTTGCTGGATTTTCAACAGGGCTCCCAAGATATGCTCACCTATGTGACCAGATTCAAACAATTGGTGAAAGAGGCCGACTGGTCCTCCGAGGCTAGTTTCACCCTGTTCAGGAGAGGCCTGAACAATGAAATCAAGGATGAGCTAGCCAGAGTGGCTCGACCAAATTCCTTCCAGCCACTAATGGACCTTGCCATGCAAATAGATTTCCGTATCCAAGAAAGGAAGGCTGAAAAGAAAAAATCCAAAGGGAATCCATCCAAGGTGTCCCTCGAAAGCCCAGTCAGAACGGATGCAAACCCAAGCTCGGCCTCAAAACCAGAACCCATGCAGATTGGGGCCTTCCGTGGTCCCATCACTCCTCAAGAAAGGCTAAGAATGATTCATACGGGGTTGTGTATGTATTGTGCTTCAGACAAACATTTGGTCAGAGAATGTCCCTTGGCACCTCCTCGGCGTTCGGGAAACGCCAGCTCCCGGTCTTAAACGGAGCAAGGATTCGGGAGAGAAATGTTTGCTCCACGTCAATTCCATCCTTGAAATCTCCTGGACAAAACAAGCTGGTTATTCTCCAGACATTTCTTTCACCCTCTACTAACAAGTCCTGTCCCATACTGGCCTTGGTAGACTGCAGAGCTATGGGGGTATTTATTGATCAGGAATGGGTTGTCAGTCATCAGATCCCATATGAGGCTCGGAGTACCATGCAGCCTGTGGAAGCCATCGATGGAAGACCCCTCAGTTCAGGACCCATAAGCCTGCAGACCAAGGAGCTCCAGCTCTCCATAAACCACCATCGAGAGCTAATCAGATTCGATATCATCAAGTCCGCCCACTATCCCATGGTATTGGGAATGCCCTGGCTACAAAGACACAATCCATATATCAACTGGACGGCAGGTTCTCTATTCCTAGGCTCGGAGTTTTGCATGTCTCATTGCTTGTCCTTGGATCCACCCTTAACACCTCCAAAAGAAACCCCGAAAGAGCAAGAAACTCCACTCATGGTTTCCAATATCATACAGGTTCCGGAGGTCTACCAAGGATTTGCCGATGTCTTTTCAACAGCCATAGTCCAGGCCTTACCCCCACACAGACCCGAAGACTGCGCAATTGAAACCGAACCTTCAGCAGTGATTCCATTCGGTAGGATGTTCATCCTTTCTGAACCCGAGAAAAAGGCCCTCAAGGAGTACCTGGATACAAATCTTGGAAATGTCACCATAAGACCTTCAAAATCACCAGCAGGAGCCTCATTGTTTTTTGTTCCTTAGAAGGATACCCAGGAACTCAGACCTTGCCTCGATTATCGTGGCCTGAATCAATGCACCCTCAAAGACCGATACCCACTACCCTTAATATCGGATATCCTGGAAGCCGTGAGAGGCGCAGTAATATTCACTAAGTTAGATCTCCGGGGTGCCTACCATTTGATCCGCATCCGGGAAGGAGATGAGTGGAAGACCGCCTTTAGAACACCCTTTGGCCATTACGAATACTTGGTCATGCCCTTTGGACTGGCCAATGCCCCGGCAGTGTTCCAACGTTTCATGGACAGGGTGTTCTTGGACATGTTGTTCCTCTACGTCATTGTTTACCTGGATGACGTACTGATTTTTTCCAAGGATCCCGTGAAGCATGAAGAACATGTGAAGGCAGTTTTACAAAGTCTCCGTGAACATCATCTCCTAGCCCAACCTGAAAAGTGCTTGTTTCATGTCACCTCTGTTCACTATCTATGGTTTATCCTTAGTCCAGAGGGAATTGGTATGGACCCTTCAAAGGTAAAAGCCATTCTTGCATGGCCAGCCCCCATAACAGTGAAACAAGTTCAATCCTTCCTGGGATTAGCCAATTTTTACCGGAAGTTTATATCCACCTTTTCCGAGATTGTTCAACCTATAGTGGCTCTCTTAAAGAAGGATACTCCCTTTGTCTGGTCAGCAATACAAGACACTGCCTTCCATCATTTGAAGACCGAATTTACACAAGCCCCTATTTTGGCCCAACCCGATACAAGTCAGCCCTTTTTAGTGGAGACGGATGCCTCTAACTATGCTATAGGAGCAGTGTTAAAACAGAAACTGGAGGATAACCTGGAACACCCCATTGCGTATCTTTCAAGAACCTTGACTCGAAGTGAAACACACTACTCCGTCCTGGAAAAAGAACTGTTAGCCATCCGCCAAGCCTTTACTGAATGGCGACACCTTCCTCTTGGAGCCAAATATCCTCTACAAGTCCGTACGGACCATCGAAATCTCCAGATTCTACAATCCTTGGAGTGCAGGAACAGCCGTCAAGCACGTTGGGCCTACTTTTTTGCCCAGTACCAGTTCCACATCACTCATGTTCCTGGATCACAAAATCTAATTGCTGACGCCTTGTCTCGACGTCCTGACTACCTAACCACTGAGGATAAGACATATCCTACTATGTTCTCTCCCACAATCTTCGTAGCCCAAGCGATCAACCTCCTGGAAGAAGTCCGATCGCAAACCCAATCCTCTGAAATATGGAAGGACATTTCAAGGAGAAACCAGTGGAATCTAAGGGCCAAGGATGGGTACTTATTCAAGGACAATGCATTGCTCATTCCTACACGGAAGTTACAGCAGAAAATAATTACCCTTTGTCACAACACACTCCACTCCGGGCACCGTGGTATCACAAACACCATCCGTCTTATACAGAGACAGTTCTGGTGGCCGAAAATGAGGTCTGACGTTCAGCAATATGTCCAGACTTGTGTGGTGTGTGCCCAGAATAAACATGATAACAAGAGACCACCAGGTCTCCTTCTACAACCCAATCTCCCCACTAGACCATGGGAAGTCATTGCTACAGATTTCATAGTGGAATTACCACCTTCCCGGGGCTATACTACCATCATGGTCACCATAGATTTGTTCACACACATGGCCCATTTCACGCCTCTGTGTAAACTACCTTCCTCTTCAGAGCTGGCTGGTATATTTCTGGAACACATATTCCGATTACATGGCCTACCTTCCAAGATCATATCTGACCGAGGTCCTCAATACATTTCACAATTCTGGAAACACCTCTGTCGGATCCTGGGAATTCAACGTGCTCTCTCTTCTGGATATCATCCCCAAACCAATGGAGTCACAGAACGAGCAAACCAAACCCTGGAACAATACCTCCAATGTTTTGCCACCAAGGTCCAGTATGATTGGTCACTCCTGATACCTGTTGCAGAATTCGCTTACAACAATTCCGAGCATTCAGTGCTCCAGACCAGCCCTTTTTATTGTAGTCAAGGTTTCCATCCATCGGTTTTACCTTCTGTTCTTCCTCACCCTACACCAGTACCTACTGTTGACTCCTGGATCGAAACTCTTATCAACACACACCAGGAAGCCAAAGAAAATTTAGAGAAAGCCAGATTACAGACCAAGAGGTATGCGGATTTCAAGAGAAGACCAGGTCCTTCTTATATGGTCGGAGATCGAGTTTGGTTGTCATCGAAATTACTCCCCCGACACCTACGACCAAACAAGTTGGCACCCCGATGCTATGGGCCTTTCTCCATTAAGGAAATTATCAATCCTGTCTCCTACCGAATTAAATTGCCTGACTCCTGGAAAAAGATTCATCCAGTCTTCCATACCTCCCTATTGAAACCCTACATCCAATTTCCTCAAAAATCCAGTAGACCTCCTCCCCTACTGGTCGACAATCAACTGGAATATGAGGTATCCCGGATTTGTGACTCCAGATATAGACGGGGCCGTCTTCAGTACCTAGTTGAATGGAAGGGATACCCCCCTAGTGAAAGAACCTGGGAACCTGTGTCTAACATTAAGGCCCCTCGCTTGCTCAGAAGATTTCACCTGATACATCCAAGCAAACCTGGAGGAAGAGGCCTTTCGGAGGAGGCATGCTGTCATGATCCTCAGTTCACGCCCCTTCTGGAACTCTTGGTCCCTGTCTCACCGGGGCTTGCATTCCCTGCTACTCCCTGCTACTCCCAACATGGCCGCCCAGCGCGGGAGCCCTTGCTCGCTCCATGCACTGAACGTAGCGCGCTCTATAATTAGACCACGCCTTCCACGGCTCCGCGCGTCTCAATGCTATTGCAAAGTAGCTAGCCGACGTGTGTTCCGTAGCGCCCGATATTGATTCCTTGCCCTCGTATTCCTTCTGCTCCTAGCCCTTTCCCAATTCTCCTGTTTCCTGGACCCGTGCCTTTCTTCTAAGGCCTGATCCCCTGGATTCCTAGATTCAGCATTCCCGGATCTGAACGCAACCTGGATACAGACGGGACTCGAGCAGCACTCTTCAAGTCCAGGTCCGTTCGCAAGAAGACAGCGATCCAGGACACCAGCAAAGAACGAACTCAGGTGAGAAGGGGGGAACTCCTTGTCAAAGATAGCCTAAAACAATACCAAGGTTATTTAAGATAACCGCGGTAGGAAAAAAAGGGTAGTTACCACTGACACCAGCCAAGTCTTGATGAAAAGGGAGTTAAACACTGCTCCAAGAGAAACGGACAAAAAGGGATAAGTATTAACCCTTTCCAGTAAGATAGGGTGTACTGGGTCTGTGTTTTTACAGAGGCTAATAAAGTTAATGGCAACTTCATATGTTCTGGGAGACAGTAGTCAGTCCCAGAAAATGAAGTCTTGAGTTGGGAAGTCTAAAAGACAGACCCTGTGTCACTGCACTGAAGGTGCTGTGTAACAGACAGTAAAAAGATGATGCCTGTGGAGTAGGTGAGGCTTCACAGTCTATGAACACAAAAATGTTAAACACACACAGCAAAACACATGTAAGAGTGGGAAAAAAGGCTCACACTCTTACCAGGTGAAAAAAATAAATCCTAGGAATCCAGCAAAGCTGCTGAGGGACTCAGTAGGTAAGGCAAATTAGCCATTCTGGAGAATTCTCCCTAACGGCTGCGTCTTGGTCGTAGTCACCAGTGAAAGGGAGGAGTACTTGCGTATCGTCTGCATAGTTTGTGTATGCTATGCCGAGCGAATCCAGTTTGTCGAAGAGTGGCTTTGTAAATAGGTTGTAAAGGGTAGGAGCAGTACATGAGCCCTGGGGCACACTGCAGTGGATGGTGTTGGGAGCTGCATTGGCCTGATCGGAATATACATGAAGGCAGGGTTGGGGGTGAACTTTTAGAGGGTAGGAGTGGAAAGAGAGTTGGTGGCAGGGCAGGTGGGAGGGATTAAGGTGGGTCTGTGGGGAAGGGTGAGTTTAGTGCTGAAGGTGGTGAGCAGGGGTGGCTGGGTGGGGTGAGCCAGGAGGGGTGGAGAGCGGGCTGGTTTCTGTTGTCGGTGAGACGATATGATGGGGGTCGGGAGCTGAGTCTGTGATTTCTTGAGTGAGTGGAGAGATGGATGCAGGGGTGCAAGTTAGGCTCTGAGCATGCCATGAGCCTAGCTGTCAAGGAGTTCCCCCCTTCTCACCTGGGTCCGTTCTTTGCTGGAGTCCTTGGTCGCTGCCTTCTTGCGGACGGACCTGGTTTTGACTAAGGCTGCTCGAGTCTCTTCTGACTCCAGCGTGCGTTCAGTTCCGGGAATGCGGAAAGGGAAATGTAGGGAAAGGGCGAGGAGCGGGTAAGTGAACGAGGACAAGGAATCGGTACTACGAGCTACGAAAACACACGTCTGGTGGCTACTTGCAATAGCATTGAGACGCGCAGAGCCGCGGAGGGCATGGTCTATAAATAGAGTGCGTTATGTCCAGCACATGGAACGAGTAATGGTGTTAGCGCTGGGCGACCATGTTGGGAGTATTATGGAATGCAAGCCCTGTTGAGACAAGGACCAGGATGTCCAAAAGGGGCGTGTTCTTGAGTTCATGACAGCATGCCTCCTCCGGAAGACCTTTTCCTCCAGGTTTGCCCGGGTGTATGAGGTGAAATCTTCTGAGCAACCGAGGGGCCTTGATATTAGAAAAAGGTTCCCACGTTCTTTCACTAGGAGGGTATCCTTTCCATTCAACCAGGTATTGAAGCTGGCCCCATTTATACCTGGAATCGCAAATCCAGGACACCTCATATTCCAGTTGGTTGTCGACCAGCAGAGGAGGTGGTCTACAGGATTTCCGGGAGGACGAAATGTAGGGTTTCAATAAGGATGTATGAAAAACTGGGTGAATTCTTTTCCACGAGTCAGGTAGCTTGATCCGGTATGTGACAGGGTTAATAATTTCCTTGATAGGAAATGGACCATAGTACCGGGGGGCCAGCTTGTTAGGTCGTAGGTGTCGGGGTAGTAATTTAGATGATAACCATACTCTGTCACCGACTGCATAGGAAGGCCCTGGTCTTCTTTTGGAATCCGCATACCTCTTGGTCTGTGATCTGGCCTTCTCTAAGTATTCCTTGGCCTCCTGGTGTATTTTGATGAGGGTTTCGATCCAGGAGTCAACAGTAGGAACTGGTGTAGGATAAGGAAGGACAGAGGGTAAAACTGATGGATGGAACCCTTGACTACAATAAAAAGGGCTGGTCTGGAGCGCTGAATGTTCGGAATTGTTGTAGGCGAATCCCGCAACGGGTATCAGGAGTGACCAGTCATCCTGGACCTTGGTGGCGAAACACCGAAGATACTGTTCTAGGGTTTGATTTGCACGTTCTGTGGCTCCGTTGGTTTGGGGGTGATACCCCGAAGAGAGGGCACGTTGAATTCCTAGAATCCGACAAAGATGTTTCCAGAATTGTGATACGTATTGAGGTCCTCGATCAGATATGCTCTTGGAAGGAAGCCCATGCAGGCGGAATATGTGTTCCAGAAAAATCCCAGCTAGTTCGGAGGAGGATGGTAATTTACACAGTGGCGTAAAATTTGCCATATGAGTGAACAAATCTATGGTGACCATGATGGTAGTAGATCCTCGGGAAGGTGGTAATTCTACTATGAAGTCTGTAGCGATGATTTCCCATGGCTTAGTTGGTAGTGTAGGCTGCAGAAGAAGGCCCGCCGGTCTTTTGTTATCATACTTATTTTGAGCACAGACAAGACAAGCCTGGACGTATTGCTGTACGTTAGACTTCATTCTAGGCCACCAGAATTGTCTCTGTATAAGACGAAGGGTATTGGTGATGCCACGATGCCCGGAGTGAAGTGTGTCATGACAGAGATTTATTATTCTCTGCTGTAACTTCTGTGTAGGAATGAGTAGAGCGTTGTCCTTGAATAAATATCCTTCCTTGGCTCTTGGACTCCACTGGTTTTTCCTTGAGATATCCTTCCACAACTCAGAGGATTGGGTTTTGCGCTCGTATTTCTTCCAGGAGGTTGACTGCTTGAGCTACGAAGATCGTGGGGGAAAACATCTTAGGATATGCCTTATCTTCAGTGGTTACATAGTTAGGACGTCGGGACAAGGCATAAGCAATCAGGTTATGTGATCCAGGGACGTGAGTGATATGGGACTGGTACTGGGCAAAAAAGTAGGCCCAACACGCCTGGCGACTATTCCTACACTCCAATGACTGTAGAATCTGAAGGTTCCGATGATCCGTACAGACTTGGACAGGAGGTCTGGCTCCCAGAAGTAGGTGTTGCCATTCAGTAAAGGCTTGGTGGATGGCTAATAGTTCCTTTTCCAGGACGGAGTAGTGTGTTTCACTCTGAGTTAGGGTTTGTGAAAGATAAGCAATGGGGTGTTCCAGCTTGTCCTCTAATTTCTGTTTCAAGACTGCTCCTATTGCGTAATTAGAGGCATCCGTTTCCACTAAAAAGGGTCGACTAGTGTCGGGTTGGGCCAGAATAGGAGCTTGTGTAAACTCGGCCTTCAAACACTGGAACGCTGTGTCTTGCGATGTTGACCAGACAAAAGGGGTGTCCTTCTTTAAGAGAGCCACGATCGGTTGAACAATCCCGGAAAAGGTGGATATGAACTTCCAGTAGAAATTGGCTAGTCCCAGGAAGGACTGGACTTGTTTCACGGACGTGGGAGCTGGCCATGCCAGAATGGCTTTTACTTTTGAAGGATCCATGCCGATTCCCTCTGGACTAAGGATAAATCCTAGATAGTGAACAGAGGTAACGTGAAACAAGCATTTTTCGGGTTTGGCTAAGAGTTGGTGTTCACAGAGTCTTTGTAATACTGCCTTTACGTGTTCTTCATGCTTTAAAGGATCCTTGGAAAAAATCAATATGTCGTCCAGATACACAATGACGAAGAGAAACAACATGTCAGAGAAGACCCGATCCATAAAACTTTGGAACACTGCCAGGGCATTAGCTAGTCCAAAGGGCATGACCAGGTATTCGTAATGGCCAAAGGGTGTTCTAAAGGCGGTTTTCCACTCGTCTCCTTCCCAGATACGGATCAAATGGTAGGCACCCCGGAGATCCAACTTGGTGAATATTACCGCGCCTTTCACAGCTTCCAGGATATCCGATATCAAAGGCAAGGGGTACCAGTGCATTGATTAAGGCCACGATAATCTAGGCAGGGTCTGAGTTCCTGGGTGTCCTTCTTGGGAACAAAGAACAACGAAGCTCCTGCGGGAGATTTTGAAGCTCTTATGGTGCCGTTTTCAAGGTTGGTGTCCAGGTATTCTTTGAGGGCCTTTTTCTCAGGTTCCGAAAGGATGAACATCCTGCCAAAGGGAATCACTGCTGAGGGATCTGTTTCAATTGCGCAGTCTTCGGGTCTGTGTGGAGGTAAGGCCTGAACTATGGCAGTCGAAAATACATCAGCGTATCCTTGGTAGGCCTCCGGGACTTGTATGATATTGGAAACCATAAGTGGTGTTTCTTGCTCTTTAGGTGGTTCCTTACGGGGTGTAAGCGGAGGTTCCAGGAATAGACAGTGCGACATACAAAACTCTGAGCCTAGGAATAGTGATCCTGCTGTCCAATTGATATACGGATTGTGTTTTTGTAACCAGGGCATATCCAATACCATGGGGTAGTGGGCTGACTTAATGATATCGAACCTAATCTGCTCTAGATGGTGATTTATTGAGAGCTGGATCTCCTTGGTCTGTCGGCTTCTGGGCCCTGAAGTGAGGGGTCTTCCATCGACGGCTTCCACAGGCTGCATGGTACTTCGTGCCTCGTAAGGAATCTGATGACTGTTAACCCAATCTTGATCAATGAAGATCCCCATAGCTCCTCAGTCTACCAAGGCCAAAATGGAATAGGTCTTGTTCTTGGAGGGTGATAGAAATGCTTGGAGAATGACCAGTTTGTTCTGTCCAGGAAAGTTCAAGGATGGAATTGATGTGGAGCAAACATCTCTCTCCCGAAGCTCTGCTCCATCTAGGATCGGGAGCTGGCATTTCCCGAACGCCGAGGAGGTGCTAGAGGACATTCCCTAACCAAGTGTTTGTCCGAAGCACAATACATACACAAACCCGTGTGAATCCTTCTCAACCTTTCTTGTGGGGATATGGGTCCACGAAAGGCTCCAATCTGCATAGGTCCAGGTTCTGTGACCTGGCCGTGCTCTCAAATGACATCTTGGGTGGGTTTCCCCTGGATTTCTTCTTTTCAGCCTTCCTTTCCTGGATGCGGAAGTCTATTTGCAGGGCAAGGTCCATTAATGCCTGGAATGAGTTTGGTAGAGCCACTCTGGCCAGCTCATCTTTTATCTCATCGTTCAGTCCTCTCCTGAACAGGGTGAAACTCGCCTCAGAGTACCAATCAGCTTCCTTGGCCAATTGCTTAAATCGGGTCACATAAGTGAGCGTATCATGGGAGCCCTGTTGAAAGTCTAACAAACGTTCCTGGGCACTGTAGACCTGCTCAGGACGGTCAAACATGTTTTTAAGGGCCTGTATGAACCCATCATAGTCATCCAGGAGGGCATCGCCGGAGTTAACAAGGGGTGTAGCCCAGATCAAAGCATTGCCAGAAAGGTGGGATATAATAAAACCCACCTTAAGTAATATGGCTTGAATGTAAAGTGGACCAGGCATGAATCTAGGAATCCGTGAAGTGTTTTTGCCGAACCATCATATTTGTCAACAATGCCACCCAACAGGACACTTTTCTTGGTGGCAGAATCCCGGGATAGGACCAATTGTTTAAGTGCGGCGTTTTCCGCCTTTAGGTTTTGGACCTCGGTTGATAGTTCTTGCATGCGTCGCATAAGGTCCTGAACGGTTGCTTCCATGTCGTTATCAAGTTCGGTCAGGTGGTGTCTCAAACTGTCAAGGAGTTCCCCCCCTTCTCTCCTGGGTCCGTTCTTTGCTGGAGTTCTTGGTCGCTGCCTTCTTGCGGACGGACCTGGTTTTGACTAAGGCTGCTCGAGTCTCTTCCGACTCCAGCGTGCGTTCAGTTCTGGGAACGCGCAATCGAGGAATCCGGGAATCTAGGATGGGTGCGACTAGCACACGGGTCCAGGAGGCAGGAAGAAGGGAAAGGGCAAGGAGCGGGTAAGTGAACGAGGACAAGGAATCGGTACCGCGAGCTACGAAAACACACGTCTGGTGGCTATTTGCACTAGCATTGAGATGCGCAGAGCCGCGGAGGGTGTGGTCTATAAAGAGAGTGCGTTACGTCCAGCGCAAGGAACGAGTAATGGTGTTAGGCTGGGCGACCATGTTGGGAGTATTATGGAATGCAAGCCCTGTTGAGACAAGGACCAGGATGTCCAAAAGGGCCGTGTTCTTGAGTTCATGACACTAGCGAGCCTGGAGTGTAGAAGGATCTGACCTTTGGGTTTGGCAGTGTGGTGTCTAGGTAGGGTGCCCATATTGGAGGATGTGGACGTTTGGTGCCGGAGAGTTGGTGGCGATATGAGTGTGTAAGTGGGAGGCGTGGTGCAGATGAGTCAGGGGGCGGCTAGGATGAGCGTTCAGGAGAAGAAGAGGAAGTATGGTGGTAGTGGCAGGTGTGAGTTGGCAGGAGTGCGTGTGAGCTGGTCTGCTGGTCGAGAAGGGATGCATTTGTGTAGGAGGGAAAAGCACATGGGAATGGATTAGGATTGGGTGCACAGTGAGCGGATAGTGTGGGGCTGGGAGCTCAGCGCAGTCACAGTCGATATGTTTAACAGTGCAAACAGGGTGGCACAATTTGGGCAGATGCAATTAGTATTTGTACAGTCTGGGCAGATGCAATCAATATTTAATTACAGAACGAGCTGATCGGCACAATCCTTACTGAGCACACGTAGTAACGATCAGTAATTATGATGGGAGTGTGGCGGGACGAGCTGGTCAGCGCACAGTGTAGTGTGGCTCAGAGTAGCCACAGTGTGCATTTCAAATTGCAAGTTATTTTTGGCAGACACAATCAGGGATAGTAACATGTGAAGGGGGCAATAAATGCTGGATTACAGATGAGAGGTTTTTTTCGGCAAGCACGTCGCGTTAGCTCAGAGAGGATACATTATCCTCACACATTGTAGAATGGATAGTCATATTAGTAGAGGAGCGCTCAAAGAACCTACCTAATGTAGATCGTGGCGGGTGGTGTGCACCAACGCGCCAACAGGCGCAAACATGGCCTTAGCCGCGGGCCGCAGCAGGCGTCTTCCGCCTGCCGGCGGATTGGTGTATATGAAATGCACCTATGTTGCTAGGCAACACAATCAATGGCTTTGTTGTGGCTCCGGCGGCCATTTTAGGATCAGGCCGTGTTGGTGAAGATAGTAAATCCTCTATTCGTGAGAATTGTGCAGCAGGTGCTCACCTCGTTCGGTTTGGGCCTTAGGAGCGTAGCGTGGACTTCTGATGATGAGGTGATGAGCTGCTCCAACAGCAGCGTAAGAGAGGCTGGGGGAGAAGGGCTCCTGCCCTCTGTGTTCAGGATTCTAATGCTTAGTGGGGGCGCAAACAGGGCCTTAGCCGCAGGCCTTCGCCGGAAGGCCCGTGGCCGGGATCTTCCGCCTACCGGCGGATTGGTGCGTATGAAATGCACCTGCGTTGCTAAGCAACGCAATCAATGGCTAGGTTGTGGCTCCAGTTGGCCAATTTAGGATCAGGCCGTGTTGGTGAAGATAGTAAATCCTCTATTCGGGAGGATTGTGCAGATGAGGGCTCAGCAAGAAAGCAAAATTGCAGTGGGGGAGTGCCTTCTACCAGAGGGTGCTCACCTCATTCGGTTTGGGCCTTAGGAGCATAGCGTGGACTTCTGATAATGAGGTGATTAGCTGCTCCAGCAGCGGCGTCAGTGAGGCTGGGGGAGAAGGGCTCCTGCCCTCTCCGTGTTCGGGATTCTAAAGGTGGAAAGAAAACAAGGCGAGAAGGAAAGGCAATAAGAATGCCAAACTCTGTAATGAGAAAAAAATTAAAACATTCGAGCTATCAGAATTCATGGCCACATTTCCACACTTAAAGACCTATGCAACCTGCCTCTGGGGAACGAGATCATTGATTTGAATACTATGTGCAATATGGTGGTCGAAGGATAATGAGGCTAGGAGGAGGTCGTCCGTCTCGAGGGTTGGCTGTTCCACTGAACTACGATCTGTGCTACAGGAGGAGATAGTACCTTTTTTGTCATACCCTCTCGGTTGAGGCCCCTCTATCTGACAAGCCCAAAGTTTCTCAAGTTGATTTAATGGTCTTACCACCTCAGTTTATAAATGGGGGTGTGGGTACTAAACAAAGTAAATTGTCTGCCTTCTTTCCATTAGTGGTCAAAAAAACGAATGTGCGGTTGTAGTCCCAGTGGCTATTGGAACCGCTTTGGAATTAGTTGTAGATAACGCTTTATCTGCATCAAGTAGCACAAGCCTGTTTGAGACCTCTGCTGTTGCACCGGAAATACCCTCCGCCCAGAGTATAATCCATCAACACCAGAGTTATTTTCACCAAAGGTCATGGTATGGGAGAGTGATTTACAAATAAATGGAACTGGTAGCATGACTAGATCGTGCTATATGGTTGTCAGCTTTGGAACATTCAGGATGGGAGATTCTTTGACAGTATGGAATTTAGGATCTTGAAACAGACCTTGGCCATCCCATTCCCACTTCCTATCAGTGTCATCAGACTTGAACTGGAACTGATTTTATGGTGGGCACAGTATGCTAAGCGTAGTCACACACTGCTGGAAAACATTGAACAAGCTGATTATTGCACCGTAGCATTCTATGTAGGGATTGTATTGCCTGCAGAGAGAAATCCATATCTCCGGAAATCAAGCTCAGATGTACTAAGATGAGGGAGGTTGTGGACCTAAGAGGTACTGAACCGGAAAGTGTGGTAAAGAGAAAGATTGCGTGCTGGGAGAGAGCCACGGATTTACAAGATTTAGCCAGAAATACAAAAAAGGTAGCAGGCGCCCCTCTCTAGAAAGAACATGGGATGATAACCTGTTACGTGTTTTTTTTCCCTACTTTGAGAGTCTGCAGCCATCGCTTTTATCTCACTGTACTTTTCACAAAGGAGGAAATACCATTTGCATATCAGTCTAAGACATGCAACACACAAGACCCAGGCATACCATGGTCATGGGTGATCACCAGCTGTCCACCCCAAGACATGCAACAAACGAGAACCAGGCATACCATGGTCCTAGGCGATCACCAGGTGCCCACCCCAAGACATTCAACGAAGTGACTGAATGAGTGAACGATGGGGGAGGCCCAATGCCCCCCAGGGGGGAAGTGACTGAATGAGTGAAGGATGGAGGAGGCCCACTGCCCACTACGGAGGAAGTGACTGAATGGGTGAAGGATAGGGGAGGCCAACTGCCCCCAGGGAGGAAGTGACTGAATAAGTGAAGGATGGGGGAGGCCCAATGCCCCCCAGGGGGGAAGTGACTGAATGAGTGAAGGATGGGGGAGGCCCACTGCCCCCCAGGGAGGAAGTGACTGAATGAGTGAAGGATGGAGGAGGCCCACTGCCCACCACAGAGGAAGTGACTGAATGGGTGAAGGATGGGGGAGTCCAACTGCCCCCAGGGAGGAAGTGGCTGAATGAGTGAAGGATGGGGGAGGCCCACTGCCCCCCAGGGGGGAAGTGACTGAATGGGTGAAGGATGGGGGAGGCCAACTGCCCCACAGGGAGGAAGTGGCTGAATGAGTGAAGGATGGGGGAGGCCCTCTGCCCCCCAGGGGGAAGTGACTGAATGAGTGAAGGATGGAGGAGGCCCACTGCCCACCACGGAGGAAGTGACTGAATGGGTGAAGGATGGAGGAGGCCAACTGCCCCCAGGGAGGAAGTGACTGAATGGGTGAAGGATGGGGGTTAGCCCACTGCCCCCCCGGGAGGAAGTAAGTGAAGGATGGGGGAGGCCCACTGCCCCCCCGGGAGGAAGTGACTGAATGAGTGAAGGATGGGGGAGGCCCACTGCCCCCAGGGAGGAAGTGGCTGAATGGGTGAAGGATGGGGGAGGCCTACTGCCCCCCAGGGAGGAAGTGACTGAATGGGTGAAGGACGGGGGTAAGTCCACTGCCCCCCAGGGGGGAAGTGGCTGAATGGGTGAAGGATGGGTGAGGCCCACTGCCCACCACGGAGGAAGTGACTGAATGAGTGAAGGATGGGGGAGGCCCACTGCCCCCTGGGAGGAAGTGACTGAATGGGTGAAGGACGGGGGTAAGTCCACTGCCCCCCAGGGGGCAAGTGGCTGAATGGGTGAAGGATGGGGGAGGCCCACTGCCCAGGGAGGAAGTGACTGAGTGAAGGATGGGGGAAGCCCACTGCCCCAGGGGGAAAGTGACTGAATGGGTGAAGGACGGGGGCTAGCAAGCACTGTGCTGGCATGAAGGGGAGAGAGCACCAGCTGAAGAATAGAGGTCGTGCCAGCAGAGAGACGGATTTAGTTTCTTTAAGGGAGAAGAAAGTGTTACTTGTACTGTGTAAAGAGCATGTTCGTTGGGGTGAGCACATGGTCTGACAGCAGTCCGCAGCGGCACAGTTGCCCAGCAAGCAGCCCAGAAAGGGGACAGCGGCTGCGGGCTGTGAACATGCCAGGGTCCCGGGGAGCGGGAAAGACATGACATGTGCGTGCATGGGCTCGCAGTGCAAGGTTGCCTGCCGCATGCAGTGGTTTCTTTGGGTCTGCTTGCAGCGCTCCATTAGGAAGTGAATGCCCTCACTTTGGCGGTTGGGCTCCAAATGGTGACGTCATCAGGAGGCTGTGGGGGGGGGTTGCCATGTACCCCGGCATTAGAGAATTGCGCGTGCCACGTCACCTCACGCTGGCCAGGCCTCCCTCCAAATATTTAATCTGAACAACACTGGGTTATATTATGTTAAGAAAATGAGGCATCTTGCAGCTAACTGCAGGCAAGTGGGGGAGGAGAAGCCAAAAACATTAAAACACATAAGACTTGAGAGAGCGCCAACATGATGGGTGGTTGTGCATAGTACGGAGTGGCAGCGGGAGAGTTCTAAAGTGTAGTAGCTGCTATAGAGAACTAAGAGGAAATCAGACGAGGCCTTAAATGCTGCATGGAATTTGAAATCTGAAGTGTGTTCTTATCCAGGAGATCGAAATCATGGCTATTTGTTTTACAGGACAGGCAGCATCACTGTTCCTACAGAGTCATTCATTATAAAGAAAGAGGAAAACCCACACCCGATCCACTCTCCGGAAACAGAAGCAAGGAAAGAAAGTCTCGGCTGAGTCCAATGCCTAGGTATGGAATCTACACGTCCCCTTCTCCTTACCTCGCTCTGCTCCAATTCCTAAATCCAGGAAACACATTGTATATTACCAATAATATGAAAATGTTACAAACCTCAGAATTATACCTTAAAACGTTTATCCTGTGAACATACTCTATTCTGTCATTTAAATCCAATAACAAAGCGATACCAAAAGCTGGTTGTATCCTTATTTTCAAGCAATAACCTTTTTTTTGGGGTCACAACACATGTACTACCTGATTGGAGAATTAATTACACTGATTATGTAAATTCTTTCCAAACCACAGGGGTCCTCTCTGCGGATGGAACCACTGATTATGTGCTTATCCCTCCACTGGCTCCCCGTGACTGCAAGCATCAAGTTCAAGACCCTATGCATAGTCAGCAAGGCTTTCTGGGGCAGAGGCCCGCCCTATCTACAATGCTCTCTTCTTAAATACTCTCCCTCTAGAGCCGTCCGTTCATCCTCCTCCAACTCTCTGTGGGTAAGCCGCTTTACCAAACAGAGATTTAGGGGTTGATCTTTATTCTCTGCAGGTGCCTCCCTCTGGAACAGCCTCCCTGCCTCTCCTTCTTGAGCCGGAGCACCTTAAGTTCTGGAATCTCCTCAATACCTTACTCTTCTCTTCCTCCTTCTCTCGCCCTCTCCCCTGCTATTCTCCCCCTCCTTTTCTTCCGAACTGTTCAGCTTTTACTGACTGGTTGCCTGGTTCATGTCCAGAACCGGTCCTAGGCGCCCCCTCCAGTCTTGCACTTGCCTCCGGGCCTCTGTAATTTGTTCAACATTATTGCACTTACTGCCTATGATCCATGAGAGGGGTAACCACTCAGCACTTAGCCCAGGGTGCTTTTGTCCCCTCCTCCCTTCCTTGCCCTTCTGTCTGTACACTTGCATGCCCTGAAAGTACTTGGACTAGTAAGTTAGTTCTGGCCCTCTCATCCCCCTTTTTTGTCTCTTCCCAGCCTGATCACGCCTGAAGCTCTTTATGCACTTGCACAAGGAGTAATGCCGCCAGGCCTAGTACGCTCGTTTTTCTGTTAGATCATTTGGAAACTCAAGGCCTAATGACTACTGTTTTCCCTTGTTCCCTTCTTGCCTTGAAGCACTTTGAAGCACTCCACCTGTGTATAAGCTCTGTACAAATAAACAATAAATAAATAAAATAAATAGAGAACCTTTGTGGCAATGAAGGCAAAGTACAGTATCTTAAAAGCTACGTCGACCTCCAAGAAACCGATGAAACTGACTCAGACGAGTGTTACACACAGCAATAGATTTCTAGGCTGTTTTTGAGCACTCAGCTTTTCCATTCTGACAATAATGTTTCAAATACTGTCAGCTAAAAAGGGTTACACACAAACTGTGTAATTAAAATATGTAATTGCTAGGTTTAGGTTTAACCCTTTTTATTTTGCGATTGTTTAAAACGCACAATCTGTAATTTCTGAAACACTGAACAATATCAGCTTGTTTTTGTGATTTTGTTTGAGGGAAGATGAAGCCTCAGCTTCAGTTTTTGTTGCTCATTGTGGAGAGGAAAGGGGAGGAGGGGACATGCACCCAGAGCCAGGTGAGTTAATACTGACCCTAGGAAAGTCTTTGTGAGAGCAGTAAATGAAGGCATTGCCGGTGGAGCTCATTTTGCAGTCTCCTCTCCCACATGAACAAGGACCTCTGGTTTGTTTGTTGCTGCCCTTGATAGGACAGTTCATGATTTCTTATGAGCCTGCTGCAGATGTGTCTTCAGTTTGGCCAGCATGGTCTCTTTGCACTACATCTCTGCAACTTGGTCTATGGAATGCCAGATCATTGTGCAATAAGTCATCATCAGTTCTCGACATGTTTTCACAGTTACAATTACAATTTCGAATAGATTGTGTCCACCCACGTATTCCTCATCTATGATACTAGTATCTCGGCAGCTTTGCTGCTTCGGCGAAAAATGTTCTCGGCAGAGGGCGCGGTGCATGAAGTCGTGGCGTCGATGTCCCTCGAGGGACTCCGTAGTGCGTCAACGTCACCAGCAGTTTAAGTAGCTTGTGCCGCGACTGTTGGTTTCAGTTCCGTTTTTCCGATAGCTTTGCAATCGAGTTAACGGCGCACTTCGTAGTTACTCCAAAAAATGTTTGCCTTTTTCAACCCCTTCCACTCCTAAAACAGGGTTCAAAAAGTGTGTTGACTGTGGCTCTAAAATGTCGAACACTGACCCTCACCACGTATGCCTTTGGTGCCTGGGTTCGGACCATCAGACCGGCGACTGTGGCTCCTGTCAGTCGATGACGGAGAAAGCTCTTGGTGAGAGAAAAGGTAAACTGGCGGTGGGGCGGGAAGCTTCCAAGGCCTCTTCGAAGGCGTCTTCAAAAAGACATAAAAAGTCATGCGAGTCAAGAGACTCGGATCGGCACAGCCACTCGAAGAGATCTCCATCTTGCAGTAGATCGAGGCGTTCTTCGTCTTCTTCTACTAAGAAGCATTGGCAAGTTATTACTTCAGATGCTTGGGCACTGGAGACAGTAGCTCAAGGTTACTGCCTTTCCTTCCTTAAAAGGCCTCAGGATCATCCACCGGTAGTCAATTCTGTCAAGATTCCAGATCTGCTCCATCTGCAGGAAATCATAAGCCCCTGGAGAAAGGTGCAATAGAACATGTGCCTGCAGCGCAGTGGAACAAGGGTTGGTACTCCCCTTACTTTCTCATTCCCAAGAAGGACGGAGGATTGAGACCCATCTTTGACTTAAGAAACTTAAACAAGTTCCTCAGGACAAGTTTAAGATGGTAACTCTTTCTCAGATCCTTCAGGCTCTCCAACTCCAAGACTGGTTGTTATCATTGGACCTTCAGGATGCTTACTTTTCATGTGCCAATCCAACACAATCACAGAAAGTACCTGAGGTTCGCGGTTGGCGGTTCTCACTATCAGTTTCGAGTTCTGCCCAAGGGTTTTCACCAAACTGATGGCGGATGTGGCAGCAAGTCTCAGGAGAGGGGGGATTCACGTCTACCCCTACCTGGACGATTGGTTGATCAGAGCTTGTTCCCCCGAACAAGCTCAGGAACATCTCTCAATCACCTGCCAATCCCTACACAGGCTGGGCTTCTCCCTCAATTACACAAAGTCTCATCTGGTACCATTCCAAAGACTCCAATTTATCACAGCAGTCCTGGATACTTCCTCGGGGAAAGCCTCGCCTCCCGAGATGAGAGCTCATCACATTCTGCAGATGGTAACAAAGTTCCAGAATGCCCAGCATCTGCCGGCCTTTGATTTTCTGAGGTTGCTCGGCATCATGGCATCCTGCATTTTTCTGGTGCCAGAGACCCGATTAAGGATGAGATCCCTTCAATGGACCCTCAGTACTCAATGGTCCCCATTCGCGGGGAATATGTCGGATCTTCTGCAAGTTCCAAGCAGAGTTGGTCGGGACCTTCTATGGTGGGCTTGCAACGAAAATGTTCTCAAGGGAGAATCTTTTTGGCAACCAGTGCCAGAGATAACATTAGTGACGGACACCTCATTCACAGGGTGGGGAGCCCACACCAGTGATCTGACAATCAGCCATCCTTGGTCTCTATCGGAGTCCAAACTACACATCAACCTTTTGGAGCTGAGGGAAATCAGACTAGCGTTGAAGGCCTTTCTGCCCTGTGTACGGGGAAAGAATGTCCTGATAATTACGGACAACACAGTGGCCATGTACTACGTCAACAAGAGAGGAGACGTAGGGTCACTACCTCTATGCAGAGAGGCAATGCAGCTTTGGTTCTGGGCAATACAAGAAGGAATCTCTCTGTCGGCAGTTCACCTAGCCGGAGAGCAGAACATGGTGGCGGACGCTCTGAGCAGGCAGAGCACAGTCTCCCACAAGTGGGAACTAGCTCAGGAAGTCCTTCAAGAGATCTTCACCCTTTGGGGAACCCCTCAGATGGATCTGTTTGCGACCAAGGTCAAGTGCGATCAGTACTGCTCGAGAATTTCCCCCAAGCGGAGCTCTAGGAGACGCGTTTGTGGTGGACTGGGAATTTCCACTCCTGTATGCGTTTCCCCCAGTCCTGGATTTGGCCAGGAGGACGTGGTAACTGGACCTTCTGGACATGTCCATCTGCCCTCCAATACGTCTTCCACAAAGAGAGGATCTTCTCTCGCAAGAGGAAGGTCGGGTTCTCCATCCAGAGGTCAAGACACTCAACCTTCACGCATGGTTTCTGAGAGGTTGAGATATAAGGATTGGGATCTTCCGGATGACGTAATGGAGATATTGCTTTCAGCCAGTAGGCCAGCAACTAAATCTCCGTACCAGTGTCGTTGGAATAAATTCAGTAACTGGTGCAGAGATAAGAATGTGGACCCTTTTCAATGTGGCACTCCTATGGTGCTATCATTTCTGTTACATCTAGCCAATCTGGGGCTCCAGATTGGGACAATTAAAGGATATTTGGCAGCGCATAAGTGCTCCTCGGAAGAGGTTTCCTACTTCAAGATTCCATTGGTCATCCAATTTTTGAAAGGGATCACAAATGTGTACCCTTCAGTCCCTTTTCATGTCCTGGCTTTGGATTTAAATCTTGTACTAAAGTTTCTAACTTGTGTACCTTTTGAGCTTCTACATTCTTGTCCCTTAAGGCTTTTGACATTAAAAACTGTCCTTCTTGTGGCCTTAACTCCAGCCCGCAGGGTTAGTGAGTTGCAGGCTCTCTCATGCAAACCTCCGTACACTACCTTTGTGGTACTACTTAGAGTTAAACCTTCTTTCTTGCCGAAAGTAGTTCTAACTATCATTTGTCACAAAAAATTACATTACCAACGTTCTACCCTCCTCCTCAATTGGGCAAAGAAGAGGAGAGGTTACACAGACTGGACCCAAAAAGGGCTCTCAGTTTCTATATATCAAGAATGACAAAATTGTGCCAGGATGACCCAACTTTTTGTGGGTTATACGGTCCACAAATTGGGTTTAGCAGTGACAAAACAAACTATATCCCGCTGGATTACTTTGGCCATAGTGGAATGCTACAGATTAGCTGGGAAAGATCCACCGGAAGGGCTTCGTGTTCCTCAAATATTTCCACGAAAAAGCAGAAATAAAGCCAACGGGCGCGGCACGTGCTACTTAAACAGCTGGTGACGTTGACGCGCTACGGAGTCCGTCGAGGGACATCGACGCCACGACCTCGTGCACAGCAACCTCTGGCGAGAAAAATGTTTGCCGAAGCAGCGAAGCTGGCGAGATACGAGTATCATAGATGAGGAATACGTGGGAGGAACATCCAGTAGAAAGAACGTTACAGTTGGTAAGTAACTTGTTCTTCTCTGTATTACAGAATCTTGGATTTTGGCTACTAATACTGCTATACCTGCTTTACTGTCTACTTCTGCTAAATCTTCTTGCCATACCTCTCGTGTTTCTTCTCAAGGTGGTGGGACTGGTATCTTGTACCATTCCCCTTTTTCCATTGTTCCTTATAACTTTTAACTCTTCATCAATTTTCAACGTTTTAATTTTCATACTCCATTGTCTCCGCTATTTCATCTATGCCTTCTATCTCATTTCTATTAATGTATCACCCACCAGGTCCTGTTACCTCACTTTGTGAGGACATTGACACATGGCTTTCTTTTCTGCTTCCTACTACTGTCCCTCTTATAGTTCTAGGTGACTTTAATCTCCATCACTCAACTACTCAACTCTTCCATTTCTTTCCATTATTGATTCCTATTTCCTTACTCCCCTATCTACACCTTCTTCCCATATATCGGGCTCTTATATTTATATAATCTATCATTGCATCCCCTGTGTCCTCTCTTCCAGTCTACTTATCGGACCATCATCTTCTCTTGTTCTCAATTCCTTCTGCTGTTTCTCTGTGGTGACTGGTAGAATCAGAGGTACTTTCCCAAGACCCCTCCTCACCTGTATCTTCAGGGGAACTGTTCCTTGTTTCGGAAATCCCTTTTCTCCTGGTCTTCCTTTCCACAGGGTCCTTCTTGATTTTAACCCTTTTGTCGTGCAGGTAAGGTTGGGCTCCACCGGAGGCCACCTTGGCAGGATATAGCTTCCTGACCCAAAGGGACCACCAGGAAGCCTGCCTCAATTATACAGGGAAAAAGCTTCTTGGCACCAAAAAACCCTGTGGTGGATAGATGACTTGCTGCAGTCTTTGATGTTTCCAGTGTTGCCAAAGTAATCCACTGAGAGGATAATGAGAGGCTGGGAGTGTTGTCAAGGGAAGCTGCAAGGGCAGCGGAATGTACGAGAGAAAGACTAGACAAGAAAAGGTAAGTCAGGTAAGTGAATGCCAGAATGGCTGCAGCGTGTGCAGGAGCACAGAAAAGGAGGATTAGCCCGGGAACCAGAAGTCCGCCGAGAGAATGGCAGCAGTCGGAATGGGAGACCGAACCGCCGAGGTAGAGAGCGTTCTCTGCCGGAGGACCCGACACGGAAGAAAAGGGTAAAGAGAGAGAGTAGATGGAAATAAGCAGCCGAAAAGCTTCACAGAGCGTGAAGAGGGGCTGAAGAACTCCGGGTACGTATTCCAGCAGCAGATCGAACAGGAGACGACAGAAAAGCCAAGTGGGTACCAGCGTAAAAGATACAACGCGCCGAAGTGAAGACTGGGAGCGTTGATATGGAAACGTCGTCGGCCATGTTGGGAGAGGTCTAGACCGCTGCCGACTCTTCTACATACATCTTGTAATGAAGTTACCTCCGATGCACGGAGGTCCACCGATGCCATAACTTCCAAGTCCGCGGCATGGCCGTATGCCCCCTTTTCCTCCGGGCACCCCCGTTTTACTGGGGTTTCTGCTGTGGAACTGTTGTAAGAGTCGGGGAGCATGAAGATGATGTCTGCGTTCCCGGGTACGTTCCGATACAGAGTATCCCTTCCAATGTACCAGGTACTGTAATGTACCTTGGTGATACCTGGAGTCTACAATATGAAAGTCCTCATACTCCTCCGGTTCCTTAGGTGTTCGAATCCTAGTCCGACGCTTCTTCCTGAGATCAGGATCTGGACTGAATTGTTTCAATAGTGAGGAGTGAAATACTGGGTGTGCTCTTCCCATCTTCCAAGGGAGTTTTAGTTTGTAAGCGACTGGGTTCATCTTTTCAAGAATATAGAAAGGACCAATGTATCTGGGGGTGAATTTGCCCAGATGTAACCAGCGGGGTAAATACTTGGTTGAGAGCCACACTAAAGTTCCAGGTGACCAATTAGGATTGACTCGTCTACCGCGATCGGTTCCTTCCTTATACCTCCTTCTGCTCTCTTCCAGAGCCTTCGCAGCAGTTAGATGGGGCATGATTCCTCCATGGCAAGTGTGAAGGGTGGAACCCATAAGTACAAAGGAAGGGACTCATCTTTATGGCGGTATGATAGGTGTTATTGTAAGAAAATTCCGCCAAGGGTAACAAGAAAGACCAGTTATCTTGTTGACTGTTGCAAAAACATCTTAAGTACTGCTTGAGGGTTGTGTTTAGTCTTTCTGTTTGCTCATACTTTGTGGATGGAATGCAGAGGAAAGTGCTCTCTGAATGCCTAACTGTTTGCACATGGTAGACCAGAATTTAGAAGTAAATTGCGACCCCCTATCAGAGAGGATGGTTCTGGGTAATCCGTGTAGCCGGACGATGTCCTTGAGAAAGAGCGAAGGCATCTGAGGGGCAGTGGGAAGACCAGAAAGAGCAGTAAAGTGAGCCAGCGTACTAAAAGTGCCAACAGTTACCATTTTGGCTCGATGTCCTTCTGATTCCAAAAGGTCTACAATAAAATCTGTAGAGACATGCTCCCAAAGTTGAGAGGGCAGAGGTGGTTGTTGTAATAGACCCAATGGTCTACCAGACGATGTCTTCCCCGTAGCACATATGGGACAGGTGGACACATATCGTTGCACATCTTGGGACATGGTTGGCCGCCAGAAATGTCGTTTCACTAATTCCAGGGTGTTCTTCAAACCCTTGTGACCTGCCAAAGGGGTGTCATGACACAAAGTTAAGATTTGTGTTTGTAGATCCATGGTGGGAATAAATAAGGCTGTCTTGTGATACAAAAACCCTCCCTTGAGAACCATTTTGGGATTCTTCTTATCCTCCTGTCCAGTACCTTCTCGGACTGCCTGTAAAAATCCTGAAATTACAGATATGAACCTCTTGTCCGACAGGAGCAATTCCCTTCTCTCATGTGTCATCTTCCACCTCCCAGCTCCTGGAAAGAGCATCAGCCACGATATTCTGTGAGCTTGGGATATATGTGATCAGGAAATCGAACTGATAAAAATAATACGCCCACCTGGCATGACGGGAATTGGAACACTCCATCTGTTTGAGTACCCGTAGATTGCGATGATCCGTTCTTAATATGAAAGACTCGATGGACCCCTGTAGTAGATGTCTCCATTCCTCACATGCCTTCTTAATGGCTAACAGTTCCTTCTCCAGAACTGAATAGTTCCTCTCACTGGGGGTCAGTGACCTTGAATAGTAAGCAATAGGATGTTCCATATCGTCCTCTGACTTCTGAAGGAGAGTTGCTCCTACTGCCCCAGCTGAAGCGTCGGTCTCCAGAATAAAGGGTTTAGACTGATCAGGTTGGACGAGAATGGGCGCTGATTTGAACAATTCCTTTAGCTTCTGAAAGGCTTGGGTGCCTGCTGAATCAAAATGAAATCTTACTCCCTTTTTTAGTAAGGCTGTGATGGGTAGGACTATGCTCGAAAACTGGGGTATAAAGCGGCGATAAAAGTTAGCCAATCCCAAAAACCGTTGGATCTCCTTTACACTCTTAGGTTCCGGCCATCGTAATATGGCTTCAACCTTGCTGGGGTCCATATGTATGCCTTTCTTAGAAATTATAAACCCCAGGTAAGCAACTGCCTCTGCATGAAAATGACACTTCTCCAGCATAGGGTCTGGCATGGATTCACATGCTCATGAATATTCCCCGTCGTCAGGCTGGGAATCCTCGGTAAAGAAAAAATCAGTATCAGTTTCGTTTCTGATCTGTCTTTCTTAGTAGTAACCAATCACTGATCTCTGGGTCATACTGCCCCCAGCCAATGACTGCCCTCTCCCTAAGCCCCTCCCCTGGCAGGCATCCTCAGATTTTTACCGCACGTTCAAGTGTTGGGGGTCCTCGTGCTATAAATATATTAAATAGAGCCTCAAGCTCCACCGTTTCTTCATCCAATCAACGGGGACCCGTTTCTGATTTTCTACGCCCCTCAAGGGTGAAGTTTTCATCGAGTTACACTTCTTGGAGGATTCCAGAATTTTCTGTGGCCTAACTCGTGGACATGGCCCAGGAGAAAGGAAGCTCGACGCCCGGAAAGCTGTTCAGCATTTGTCCTGGATGCCAGCTACAGAATGTGTTCAAGGAGGACGAGCATTCAAAATGCCTCTACTGCCTTCATGAGGACAAAACGCACATGGAGAAGGACTGTGCGTTTTGCGGGAACATGTCGGAACAGACCATGAAGGATCGCCATCTTCGTCTCTCCAACTGGCCGGAAGGAAAGAGCCCGTCAGGTGAGAAGAAGAGGAAGAAGTCCCGGCGACGGGGGCCCAACAGAAGGCAAAGCTCCGCGAGTCCGCGGGCACCGGGAGCGCCGAACGGTCGGGCTCCTCGGCTGCAAGGCAGGGCGCATCTTCACCAACGCCATCAACCACGAGCCAACGCTCTGGCTCGGGGAAGAGGAAATTCGAGAACTCGGCTATGCTTCTGGAGAGGCCCCGGTCGATCTCGAAGGAACCGGCCGAAGGGGAGCGAGGCGGTGACCCTCCCCCTAAGGTGAAGGCCTCAAGCGTGCCCAAGACGGTGAAGGCCTTGATTCACCCGTCCAAGGCCTCTATTGAGGGAGTCGCTGTGGCCCTGGTGAAGCATGTGGAGGCTACCCCAGTGGAGGCGACCTTGGGGCCCAGAGATTCCCTGCCTACGCGGAGGGAATCCTCTTTTAAGGCCATCAAAAAGACCCCCATGAAGACCCCAGCGGAAAAAGAGGGGGGGGTGGTGGCCATCACGGACACAGACACAGCCTCCGAGGAGGAGCTGGTAGAAGTCGAAGAGGAACTCGACAAGAATTTGGAAGAGGCCCGTTCCCACGGGAGGGATTCCGACGAGGGGGACGACGAAAGCAAGGGTGGCGACGACGAGGCTCCCGTGGTGGAGGAGCAACCGTCACGCCCGCCGCGGCCTGAGCCACAGGACAACTTGGCGGCCATTTTGACAGCAATCCAAGCCTTATGCACAGAGATAAGGACCAGATTGCCCATGCCCCCGACGGATCCGTCGGGAAGCCTTCCAAGCAAGAGGAGGAGGATTCATCCAGCCCCGCCTTCTTAGCCCACACGGCCCTCTCAGCCTTTGTCCCCTTCCCCGATCCCGAGGGATGACACAGGAACGGATACGGCCACGCCGTGGATGGGAGACGACGGCGGTGACGACGGGACGGACCTCCCGTCGCCGATTCCTCGGGCATCCCCGCCGGACGAAATTGGCTCGTTTCATGCCATGATTGCCAGGGCATCCGAGCTTTTCCAGCTCTGCCCCAAAGAGAAGAAGAAGGAATGCTTCCTCTAGCAGCGGCGCAAGGCCAAGAGGTAGACGGCCCTCGTGGTGCCTCTGCTGGATGATATCTGGGAAGAGGGACTCGCCTTTCTCAAGAACCCGTCTACGACACCTGCGAAGAGGGACCGGTATGAGAAGAAGTACCGGGCCCCCTTGTGCCTTACGGCGAAACTGACCCCTGATTCGGTCGTCTCAGTGGTGGCCAAGAAGAAAGCAGGGAGGGCATCGGCCTCAACGTCAACTTCCCCGCCGGACGGCAAAGGAAAGACGCTGGATGCAATGGGACGACCAGTCATCTCGTCGGCGGTGTAAAGACTGGTAGGGGGTGTCTGTACTTCTGCTCCCTATATGGTAGAAGAGAGGCACAGAAGACCCCAGCCAAGATTCTCTATTACGGTAGCAATGGACGAGCAATCAAGGCCTAGCTTCTCAGGAGGAGATGCAGGCTGGATCTTAAGTACAGTGTAGTCCCCAAGCCCCCACAAAGGAATGTCCACACACTGTATTGGTTAGAACACAGTCTTTATATAATCAATATTCAAGGTTATGTACACTTATCATAATAACTCAATTTGTACTTAGGAAAATCAACAATGGCAAATATATACAATTCTAAAGTGGTACCACCCTTTGTATTAGATCTCATGAAAAGTGCTTCAACAATACTGTAATCATGTCACACAGATCAATAGAGTGAAACCACCAATAGAGAGAGGAGAGAAAATAAGATGGTTGAACAATAGGCAGAATACTGGCCCCTACCACTAGACACAGTTCTGTGTGGAGATCCCCCCACCTGGGCAACCTGTAAAATAAAGATATAGCACAAGCCCAGTCCATGTATTGTTCTGCAAGTCTTATTCCCTCCTATAATGTTTTTACCCCTCCAATGTACCTGGTGGAGTCGAGTTCTTCGAAGAGGCGTCGACAGATCCTTCTTGAGCGACCCCCTTTCAAGCGGGAGTCACGGATCGTCGAGAGGCGTCGAGAGGCGTCGAGGAACTCGGCGTTCGGCGTCGGGGAATCGACGGCCCTTCTTGAATGCCTTCCCTTTCAAGCGGGAGACACGGGCGTCGAACGTCCAACAACAAACAGGGTAGAACGGCGTCGATGAGGCGGCAGCTTCGATCCAAGCGGTGCTCGTCGACGACAGAGCGTTGATGTCCTGCAAGGCAGAGGCGTGCGGGGCACCTCGATGACAATTGTTCTGGACCGCAAAGATTGTGGAGACGGGGGCCCAGCAAGGGCGTCGAGTCGTTCGAGTCTTTGTGGTCTTCGGGTGGCGGGAAACCCACCTGCAGGTTTCTCCTCGGCGCGTTGGTCGTCCTCAACTTTCTCCGGCAGGATAGAGCGGTCGACGGTGCGGACGAGGGAGTCCTTCGATTCAAATGTTCTTAGGCAAGGAGCGGACGGCTCCGGTCGTCGGCGGCACGGCGTCAAGTGGTTCCCACGGCTGGGCAACACAACTTCGACGGGCCTCCAGCGGTTACGCAGACCTGCGAACCCTGGTCGACGGCAATGGACTTCGACAGCGGCGATGTCCGGGTGCTTCACTTCGATCTCCTCGGCGGTCCCGTCTCGGGTCGGCAGCCTTTCGAGGGTCTGACTTCCAGGGCGCTTCGGCGAAGATGTAGCGGTGCTCGATGATCCCTCGGAGCACGGGAAGAGGGTGCCTTACCAGGTCCTCTCTCGGGTCAGTCCTCGACGAATTCGGCAGCTTTCAGATCGGTCGAAGCAAGTGCAGCAGCAAGTCTTCTTCTTCCAGCTGGACGTCGAGGATCAGCAATTCCAGTTACTCTTGAGTGGAGACTCAGCTTCTGAACGCTTCTGAACAATTTCCAGTGGTGAGAGGTCCCCAGATATACTATTCTGTCTCTCATCCACACTGCTGGCACACACTCAGCAGCCAATCATACAGAAGGGCATTCATGCAGTCAGTCAGCCAATCAGGCACACAGTGCATTCAGGCCACACTCCTCCCTTTCAGACACTCACAACAAGGAATGTGGATTGGGACAAGTCCCCAGCCATTCAACACTACACACTGCATTCAGGCCAGTTTTGGGCAGGGCTGTCTCAGTCTTTGTCTCTCATGCCAGAAACCAGACAACCACAACAAGGAGTGTATATTGGTCACACACTCCATTCACCCAGGTCCCACCCACAGGAGGTACCCACAACATACAGTCACTGGGAAGGCTCCAGTTAGTCTAGCTGGGCCTTCACAACAATACCATATATGGAACTTCCACCCAACAGCCAGTCAGGGGGAAGGGACAGAGTCAGGGCTTCCCAGGACTTTGGGAAAACAAGGTAACAGGCAATAGAAAGCAAGAGGCCACAGGGGCCATCTTGTTTCCTATCAGGAATCAACTGATCCCAATGGCAGGGCCTGGGTATCCCAAAATGGAGGACACCCAGAGCACCTGTCAAATTCAGCATGGAGCTGCCACCAGCCCATACCCTGCTCTGTGGGCCACCCACAGGTGCCCAAAAACATACACTAGGGGCACAGGGTTGTACCCCCTACCCATGGGTGCCATAAGGGTATCCCATGGGTCTGTTCACCAAACCAAAAGAGAGAGCTGCACTGCCAGGAGTCCCACATGGACTCCTGGGCAGAAAACACGACAGAACACACGATAAAAAGCAGTAAAGGACAAGGATTCAGAGGCCCTGTCCCTCTGATGCATTTCCAGCATCACAGTCGCCCCCCCCAGACTGAGGTGGAGGGTGTCTAATCTCCCACGGGATAGACACCCTCATCCAGACGGTCAACATACCTTCTGGAAAGGCCATCTGCATTATTGTGACTCTTCCCTGGTCTGTGCTCTATGGTGAAGTCTAGCCCTTGCAGGCTAATTGTCATGATCACTGCTTCCAAGGAGCCAGGACCAGCCCAACGTCCTTGGAAGCAGAACCCTAACCCTAGGCACCAGCCGGTCCCCACTGGGACCTTTTGGACCTTGTCCTGGCGCCGGTGGCACCAGGCTCATCAAAACCATCAGTCCCGGCACTGGAAGTGCCAGGCTCATAATATGTGTGAAGATGCTTGGGTGGACTTACCTGCAGCAGACCATGCTGCTTACTTACCAGCCACTTAGAAGTCCTCTGTGAACAGGAACTACTTTCTTACCTGGGTGGGGCAAGCTCCACTCCCTGGATACAGCACTGGAACCCTTCTGGAACTGGAACTCTTTTCTTACCTAGGCGGGGCCGTGGAGGAAGATGCCTCATCACTCCAAGGCTATTTAAACCACACCCGATAGATGAAACGTGCTTCGCGTTATTCTGCATCTGCAGCAGAACGCTCACCTAGTCTGTTCCAGCATTTCTTCTTTCGATCCTGAACCTGCAAGAATTACTTACCATTCCTGTATCCAGTCAACAGCAGCACCTGCAAAGACAAGAAACAACAGGTTAGCAAGGCAACCTTTACACGCAGTGCTTACTCACCTGATCCATCGGCTGCGGCCATTTCTTCACGCTGCACCTCCGCCTGTGAAGACAAAAGCATTGTTATTACTTACCGGCACTCCGCGCATTCCGGATTTCTTCACGCTGCATCGCCGCCTGTGAAGACAAAAGCATTGTTATTACTTACCGGCACTCCGCGCATTCCGGATTTATTCACGCTGCATCGCCGCCTATGAAAACAAAAGCATTGTTATTACTTACAGGCATTCCGCGGACTCCGGCGCTGCAACCCAACATCTGAAAGACAAAAGAAGAGACATTAGACATTACTTACGCCCATCGCGCTCGTCGCAATAGAACGCCTGCAAATACTCCGGCGTCTCTTCAGCACGAACTAAGCTGCAAGGGAAAAAGACAGTTAGAGCGCTTGCATTTACTTACGCATTTCCAGGCGCTTCACTCCATCTTCCATCTCAAGAGTCCTGCAAGACAAAAAGGGAAAAAGCATTATACAGAGTCCTGTGCAATATTAACGTGCCACGCACCTAAAGACTATAAAGACTAAGAAGGTGTCTGGAAACTCACCGCTCGTGCAGTTAACGACGGTAACGATCCTCTGAGTTCAAGAGGCCTATGTTTCACCAGTGAAGGAACTGGCAACGGCACCCTGCACCAGACGCAGATGGAGAGTCCAGCATTCACCTATCTAAGGTGAGCACGTTGACCTGGGGGCTCTACGGAGAAGCTAGGAAGAGAGAGAGAGAGAGAGAGAGAGAGGGACATTCAACAACCCAGACCATTAACCCCCATATTCTTTCACCTGCAGAAACCTCACCCTTCGAGTTCGACACACAGTGCGAAGAGGTTCGACCCCAGAAACCAATCGAGTCCTGCACATCACTTTTCGAGTCACAGACACCTTCCTGCCAAGACCAGCGCCTCCGTGGGAATCAGGTGAGCGTTACACTAATGGACCACCTGAGCAATTTCGGATTCTCACCCTTCATCTGCATAAGCCACTTCAGGGGCTTATGATCTGTTTGGACCTTGAAGGTAGACCCCGTAAGGTAGGGCCTAAAACGCCTAAGGCTCCAAACTATGCTAAAACACTCCTTTTCAACAGTAGCCCACCTAAGTTCTCTACCCTTGAGTTGTCTACTGATGAATATGATAGGATGTTCTCTCCCTTTGTCATCTAACTGGGACAAGACAGCTCCAATTCCGGTGTCGCAGGCATCCGTCTGGACGATAAAGGGTCGGCTGTAGTCAGGCGCACACAACACAGGTGCCCTACACAGACTTTCTTTCAAGCCATCAAAGGCCCTCTGACAGTCTTCGGTCCAATTAACCTTCCTAGGCTGTTTGGGTGAAGTTAGAGCTGTCAGGGGTGCAGCTATGGTTCCATAGTCTGCCATGAAATTGCGATAGTACCCAGTGAGGCCCAAAAAGGCTCTCACCTGGGTTTGATTAGTGGGAGTCTCCCAGTTCTGTACATCCTGTACTTTACTGGAGAGAGGTTGGATTTGACCCCCTCCTACCTCATGACCAAGATAGGTAACTTTCCCCTGAGCTATCTGGCACTTGGTGGCCTTGATAGTGAGGTTAGCCCTTTTCAAGGCCTGCAACACCTTATCCAGATGTGTCAAATGCTCTTCCCAGGTGGAACTGTAGACGGCAATGTCGTCTAAGTAAGCCACACAAAAGGCTTCCAGCCCACTGAGCGCATGGTTGACCAATCTCTGGAAGCTGGCAGGGGCATTCTTCAACCCAAAAGGCATGACCCTAAACTGGTAGAGTCCCTCAGGTGTTGAGAAGGCCGTCTTTTCCTTGGCATGGTCCGTCAGAGCTATTTGCCAATAGCCTGAGGTAAGGTCAAAGGTGCTCACAAATTTGGCAGCACCTATGGTGTCTACGAGCTCATCAGCCCTGGGCAATGGGTGTGCGTCGGTTTTGGTGACGGCATTGACTCCTCGGTAGTCCACACAGAACCTCCAATCCTTGGTACCCGCCTGGGAACTTGCCTTGGGGACAAGGACCACTGGACTGGACCAGGGACTGGTTGAGGGTTCAATAACACCCAGATCCAACACATTGGCGGCCTCAGCCTGGATGTGGTTCTTGACGGTATCTGACATACGGTAGCACCTGCTTTTGACAGCCACACTGTCACCACTGTCAATTTCATGCCTACACAACGGTGTAAGGCCTGGCGTCAGTGAAAACAGAGAGGCATACTGTTGGAGCAAAGCTCTGCAGGCCCTCTGTTGCTCTGTTGTCAAATCCGGAGAGAGATGTACTCCCTCCACTGAGCCATCCTGAGGGTTGCTATGCAGCAAATCAGGAAGGGGCTCACTCTCATCCTCTTCTTGCCCTGAAGCTATCAAGAGACATGAGACTTCTGCTCGCCGGTGGAAAGGCTTGAGCCTGTTGACATGGAATACCTGAGGGGCTACCCCAGAGGCTCCCATGTCAACCAGATAATTGACTTCGCCCATCTTGGAGATGATCCTGAAGGGTCCAGTCCACTTGTCTGCCAAAGCTCTAGGCTTGGTAGGCTCCATCACAAGGATTTCCTGTCCCGGAGTCCAATCCACTTGCGAGGCTTTCAGGTCATGCCAGTACTTATTCAATTCCTGGCTGGCCTTGAGGTTTGCTGTTGCCTGACCCATCATCTGTGTCATCCTCCGTCTGAGGCCTAACACATAGTCCCCCACTTGCTTGGCGGGACCTGGAGGGGTGGCTTCCAAGCCTTCTCTGATCAAGGCGAGGGGCCCCCTCACGGGATGTCCAAAGAGTAACTCAAAGGGGCTGAAACCAACACCCTCTTGAGGTACCTCTCTGTAAGCAAACAGCAGGCATGGCAGGAGGAGATCCCATTTCCTCCTTAGGGGTTCTTCCAAAGCCCCTATCATGCCCTTGAGAGTTTTATTAAATCTCTCGACCAGACCATTGGTCTGGTGGTGATAAGAGGTGGAGAACTTGTAGGTTACCCCGCACTCTTTCCACATGGTTTTCATGTAACTAGACATGAAGTTGGATCCTCGGTCAGAGACAACCTCCTTAGGGAATCCAACACGGGTGAAAATGCCCAGGAGAGCCCTGGCAACCACCTTGGCAGTAACAGTCCGAAGGGGTATTGCCTCAGGGTACCTGGTGGCATGATCTACCAAGACCAGGATGAACCGATGTCCACCTGAAGTGGGAGGGTCAAGGGGACCGACGATGTCGATGCCCACCCTCTCAAATGGTGTACCAACCACTGGCAATGGCTGCAGTGGGGCAATGACCCTGCCTCCAGTCTTGCCAGACAACTGACAAGTTGGGCAGGTCCTGCAGTGGGACTCCACCTCTACTCCCATCCGTGGCCAGTAGAAATGGGCAGAGAGCCTCTGCTTAGTCTTCTTGGTCCCAAGATGACCAGCCAAGGGCACCTCATGCGCCAACTGCAGTAGGAAGGGCCGGTAAACCTGGGGTACCACCAACCTCTTGAGGGCACCAGGTTCAGGCTTAGTGGGCTCACTAACAAGGAGCTCACCCTCCCAATAAATCCGGAATGTCCTAGGCACTTCTCCCTGTGCCTGGGACAGGGCCTGTTTCCTCATTCCCTCGAGAGAGTGGCACTCTCTCTGTCCCTTACAGAAGTCTGCCCGGGAGGGTCCCCCTTCAGCTAACAAGCATTGAAGGTCGGGATGATCCTCCGGGTTGAGAACCTCTCCCACAGGAGAGTCTTCTGTCTCTTCTCCCACAGGAGTTGCGTTTGGGTTTTCCACTGGACCCAGCCCGTCCGGAGCATGGATCCCAATGGGTGCTGTCGGAACAGCAGGAAGAGAAGGTGTTCCCTCCACAGAGGTGGCCTTCTTGGTCTTCCTTCTTCTTTCCTTAGGCCTCGCCTTTGGCTCGGGTACCTGACTCACAGCCAGACCCGGTGTCACCTGTGACCTAGTGACTGCAGCAGCAGTCATGGGAAGACCATCCGAGATCAACCCCAACTCTACTAGATCATTTCCTAACAGAATGTTAGCAGGGACATTGTCCTGAACCAGGACAGGAAGCTTTGCTGTCTTGTCTCCAATCATGAGTGTGACTAAGGCTACAGGCGATAATTTGGGAGGCCCACCAGCTAACCTGGTGGTTCTCAGAGGAGCACCTATATAGTCCTCTGGCTTGAGCAGGGTCCTGTCCACCACTGTCATGCTTGCCCCAGTGTCTCTCAAACCAGTAGAAGGCTGGCCATTCAAGAGGACACTTCTCAAAAACCTACGGGTGTTCTGTGGGATAGTCGCCAGTACTTCTGCATACTGGTCCCAGGCCCCAAGGGACACTAAGGAAATCTCTACCGGAGCACCAAATATGATCCCGGTAGAGGAGGGGAGGACAGTGGCCTCAACCTCAGACACGGGGTAAGGGTAGGTCAGGCTGACAGCCTGTACTCCAAGTGCCTTACCTTTACACTTGGAGTCACCCCTTTTGTGATCCAGAGCCCCACAGTCCCAACAGGTGCCGGGAGTGCGGGGTACGGTACTGGCACCACTGGGAGCCTGCTTTGCAGCAGGTGGACCACTACTCTTATTCCCACCCACAGATGACTTATCCCCACTAGATTTTTGGGTCTTGGGAGAGGAAGGTTTAGGTTTACCCGACTGTGACTGCTTGTGGGACTCCTCAGCTTTCTGAGAGGCCCCCTTTTCTTTGTCCTTGTCCTTCCTACTGGAGTCCTTAGGGGACACCCGGTGGGAGACCCACTTGTCAGCCAACCTAGCCAGCTTAAAGGGGTCCAAAATGTTCTGGTCAGCCACATACTGACGCAGCTCTGGTGAACAGGCTTCAGAAAAATGCTCAAAAACAAGAGGTGGGACAATTCAACAAAAGTCTTAACCTTGTATCCATCAATCCACCCCATCATGTTCATGTGCGCAGCACTCACCCAGTCAACCCAAGACACATTCTCTCTTTTCTTAAAATCCCTGAACCTTTTAAGGTATTGGGTAGGTGTCTTGCCAAACTTGGCAATCAAAGCAGACTTCATACACTCATACTGACCCCTTTCTTCCACACTCAGCTTCAGAATACAGTCATATCCAGTTTGAGGCACTCTGCTTAATAAATACGTAGCCCAATCTCTTTGATCAACATCATGAATTGCACAAGCCATTTCAAATGCTTCAATCCACTGGAGGATATCTAAACCCTCCACAAATACACCAACCAAATCTTTCATAAACTTGGTGGCTGGGGACCTGACACTCTCACTGGTTTTAGCTGAAGTCTCCACTCTAGCTTTCTCTAGCTGGATTCTCTGACATTCAGTGTCCTGGCTCTTGAGTTCAAGGTCCTTATTTCTGAGTTCAAGATCCCTATTCTTGAGCTCCACTTGTTGAGCCAACTCCTCTTTCTTAAGTTCAGCATCTATTTCCAACTTGCGGTATTCAAAGGCCATCCTTAATAACTCAAGCTCCAAGGAAGTGCTGGGGTTTGGAACAGAGGCAGCAGGAATGGCGGCATTCCCAGAAACAGATTCAGCAGAAACCCCAGGGGCAGAGTCCTCAGTGGTTGCATTCCCCCCCTCATCAAGAGTTTCACCATCAGTCTGGTAGTCCACCAGGGCAGCTATCAGCTCAGCCCTAGACTTATCCACAAAGTCTAACTCCCTGGCTTCACAAGCACTCTGGAGAGCCTCCAAGCTCATCCGAGTCAATTTGCCATTTGCAATAGACTCCATTGTTTGTAATGCAGTTATTTTGTACACAACTAAACCTTAATTTAATAAAGTGCAGATATTTTGTAAGTGGCACGGTTATACGCTGATTCTTAAAACCATAAGCATCCCACCGCTGCCACCAGCTGTAAAGACTGGTAGGGGGTGTCTGTACTTCTTCTCCCTATATGGTAGAAGAGAGGCACAGAAGACCCCAGCCAAGATTCTCTATTACGGTAGCAATGGACGAGCAATCAAGGCCTAGCTTCTCAGGAGGTGATGCAGGCTGGTTCTTAAGTACAGTGTAGTCCCCAAGCCCCCACAAAGGAATGTCCACACACTGTATTGGTTAGAACACAGTCTTTATATAATCAATATTCAAGGTTATGTACACTTATCATAATAACTCAATTTGTACTTAGGAAAATCAACAATGGCAAATATATACAATTCTAAAGTGGTACCACCCTTTGTATTAGATCTCATGAAAAGTGCTTCAACAATACTGTAATCATGTCACACAGATCAATAGAGTGAAACCAGCAATAGAGAGAGGAGAGAAAATAAGATGGTTGAACAATAGGCAGAATACTGGCCTCTACCACTAGACACAGTTCTGTGTGGAGATCCCCCCACCTGGGCAACCTGTAAAATAAAGATATAGCACAAGCCCAGTCCATGTATTGTTCTGCAAGCCTTATTCCCTCCTATAATGTTTTTACCCCCCCAATATACCTGGTGGAGTCGAGTTCTTCGAAGAGGCGTCGACAGATCCTTCTTGAGCGACCCCCTTTCAAGCGGGAGTCACGGATCGTCGAGAGGCGTCGAGAAGCGTCGAGGAACTCGGCGTTCGGCGTCAGGGAATCGACGGCCCTTCTTGAATGCCTTTCCTTTCAAGTGGGAGACACGGGGCGTCGAACGTCCGACAACAAACAGGGTGGAACGGCGTCGATGAGGCGGCAGCTTCGATCCAAGCGGTGCTCGTCGACGACAGAGCGTTGACGTCCTGCAAGGCAGAGGCGTGCGGGGCACCTCGATGACAATTGTTCTGGACCGCAAAGATTGTGGAGACGGGGGCCCAGCAAGGGCGTCGAGTCGTTCGAGTCTTTGTGGTCTTCGGGTGGCGGGAAACCCACCGGCAGGTTTCTCCTCGGCGCGTTGGTCGTCCTCGACTTTCTCCGGCAGGATAGAGCGGTCGACGGTGCGGACGAGGGAGTCCTTCGATTCAAATGTTCTTAGGCAAGGAGCGGACGGCTCGGGTCGTCGGCGGCACGGCGTCAAGTGGTTCCCACGGCTGGGCAACAGAACTTCGACGGGCCTCCAGCGGTTACGCAGACCTGCGAACCCTGGTCGACGGCAATGGACTTCGACTGCGGCGATGTCCGGGTGCTTCACTTCGATCTCCTCGGCGGTCCCGTCTCGGGTCGGCAGCCTTTCGAGGGTCTGACTTCCAGGGCGCTTCGGCGAAGATGTAGCGGTGCTCGATGATCCCTCGGAGCACGGGAAGAGGGCGCCTTACCAGGTCCTCTCTCTGGTCAGTCCTCGACGAATTCGGCAGCTTTCAGATCGGTCGAAGCAAGTGCAGCAGCAAGTCTTCTTCTTCCAGCTGGACGTCGAGGATCAGCAATTCCAGTTACTCTTGAGTGGAGACTCAGCTTCTGAACGCTTCTGAACAATTTCCAGTGGTGAGAGGTCCCCAGATATACTATTCTGTCTCTCATCCACACTGCTGGCACACACTCAGCAGCCAATCATACAGAAGGGCATTCATGCAGTCAGTCAGCCAATCAGGCACACAGTGCATTCAGGCCACACTCCTCCCTTTCAGACACTCACAACAAGGAATGTGGATTGGGACAAGTCCCCAGCCATTCAACACTACACACTGCATTCAGGCCAGTTTCGGGCAGGGCTGTCTCAGTCTTTGTCTCTCATGCCAGAAACCAGACAACCACAACAAGGAGTGTATATTGGTCACACACTCCATTCACCCAGGTCCCACCCACAGGAGGTACCCACAACATACAGTCACTGGGAAGGCTCCAGTTAGTCTAGCTGGGCCTTCACAACAATACCATATATGGAACTTCCACCCAACAGCCAGTCAGGGGGAAGGGACAGAGTCAGGGCTTCCCAGGACTTTGGGAAAACAAGGTAACAGGCAATAGAAAGCAAGAGGCCACAGGGGCCATCTTGTTTCCTATCAGGAATCAACTGATCCCAATGGCAGGGCCTGGGTATCCCAAAATGGAGGACACCCAGAGCACCTGTCAAATTCAGCATGGAGCTGCCACCAGCCCATACCCTGCTCTGTGGGCCACCCACAGGTGCCCAAAAACATACACTAGGGGCACAGGGTTGTACCCCCTACCCATGGGTGCCATAAGGGTATCCCATGGGTCTGTTCACCAAACCAAAAGAGAGAGCTGCACTGCCAGGAGTCCCACATGGACTCCTGGGCAGAAAACACGACAGAACACACGATAAAAAGCAGTAAAGGACAAGGATTCAGAGGCCCTGTCCCTCTGATGCATTTCCAGCATCACAGGCGGCAACAACGATTAAGGCGGCCAACGCCCTTGTGATCGTGGCCCGCTACGACAGGGGATAGTGGTACAAGATCGCCCCCCTGTTGGACTTCCTACCGGGCGACAAGAGGGCAGAGGCCCTGGAGATCTTGCAGGAAGGTGAAGTGGCGTCGGACCACGCCATAACGGTGGCCACGGACATTGCCGACACCGGTTTCCGCCAGTTGGGCAACAGCGTTTGCCTTAGACGGCGAGGGTGGCTCAAGGCGATGGATTTCCGCCAGGACGTACAAGCCAAGGTGTTGGACATGCCCTTCGACGGGAACAATCTGTTTGGAAAACAGTGGATGAGTCCCTCCAAACCATCAAGACTGACACGGAGATGGCTTGGGCCCTGGGAGTTCTTCAGCGACGACGGCCGTCCTTTCGGAACTCAAGAGGCAAGCAAGGTGCCTCCAAGGGTTTCGGCGGTGGCTCTCTACGTACCGCCAAGCGACCAGCTCCTCATCGCAAGAAGCCTACAGGGGACGAGGCAAGTCTGGGGGATCTTGCCGTCGTCGGCCAGGGAGGCCAAGGCGGCAAGGTGGCCTCCAAGCAGGACTGAAGCCGCTGCGTCGGGCCCCCACTGAAGCACCCTGGTGGGAGGCCGGCTGGCGAAGTTCGTCAGCGTGTGGGAGTTCATCGCAACCGACCGTTGGGTGCTGGACGCCCTGGCCCAGGAGCTCGCCGTCGAGTTTCTGAAGAAGTGCCCCCGCATTCCACCCGTGGCCAGGAAGGAAAACCACGTCCCTCAACTTCTGCTGGAGGTAAGGGTGATGCTCAAGAAAGGTGCCATCAAGCTCGTCCCAAAGAGGCTTCGGGGCTCCAGAGTTTACTCAAGATACTTTCTCGTAAAAAAGGAAGACAGGAGGATGGTGCCCCATCCTGGACCTGCGTCGACTGAACAAGTACATCAAGGCACAGAAGTTCCGTATGGTCACCCTCCAGCACGTGCTGGGACAGCTTGAGGAAGGCGACTTCCTGTCGTGTTTGGATTTGGAGGACGCGTACTTCCACATCCCCATTCTAAAAGGACACTGAAAGTTCCTCAGGTTCATGGTCCAGGGACGGCACTACCAGTTCAAGGCCCTCCCGTTCGGATTGAAGCCAGGGTGTTCACCAAGTGCCTGGCACCGGTGGCGGTGCGGCTTCACCTGCAGGGGATCCACGTCTACCCCTACCTGGATGATTGGCTCTTCCGAGCAAGGACAAGGGAGCTCGCCGTATAGCACAGCGAAAACCGTCCAGCTGCTCACGGACCTGGGGTTCTCCATCAACTTCCCCAAATCCCACCTGGTCCCCTCGCAAGTCGCACTGTTTCTGGGAGTCAAGCTCGACAAGGGGCGCGACTGGCTTCGCCGTCGGAGGAAAGGACGAACGCCATCCTAGGCAATGTGCAGCGCCTGCTGGCCACGGACGTGGCCAGGGTGAGGTCCATCCTCGGGATGATGTCCTCTTGCATATACCCCGTCTGCCTGTGCAGGCTTCAGATGCACCCTCTACAGGAATTCCTCGACGCCCGTTGGATCCAAGCGACGGGCAGCTTCGAGGACAGGATCCTTCTCAACGAGTCGTTCGGGCAAGCGATCCGGTGGTGGGGCACCCGTGCTCATCTGACGGTGGGCACAGACTTTCAGAACCCGGCTCACCAGGTGACAGTGACTACGGATGCCTCCCTGGAGGGGTGGGGAGCACACACCGGAGATCTTCATGCGAGAGGCCTTTGGCTCCCGGAGGAGAAGCCGCTCCACATCAACATTCTGGAGCTCCGTGCAGTGTTCTGGGCCCTCAGGTCCTTCTCCCGTCCCTCAAGGGCAAGGTGGTGTGGATCTTCACCGACAACACCACCACGATGGTTCTACATCAAGAAGCAGGCCGGGACCAGATCCCCAGCAATATCCAAGGAAGCCCAGGATCTGTGGCATTGGGCCGTTGCCCCAGGGATGTTTCTGCTACCCTTTCATCTGGCAGAGATAAAAAACACCATCGACTCACTCAGCAGGGAGCTGCGCTCGTGCCACGAGTGGGAGCTGCGCCAGGATCAAGTGGATCGACTCTTCCAGCGATGGGGCAAACCCCAGATCGACCTGTTTGCGACGGTGACGAACTCCAAGTGCCAGAGGTTCGCCAGCAGGTGCCCCCATCCGGGGAGCATGGGGGATGCTTTCTCGTTCCCCTGGGACGGCCTGTTCCTGTATGCGTTCCCTCCGTTGCCGTTGCTACTGCGACTCACCAACCAGCTCAAGATCCCGGTGCAGGATGATCCTCGTCGCACCGGCGTGGCCGAGGCAGATCTGGTTCTCGGACCTTCTGGACTTGTTGGTGTCCCCACCAGTCAAACTGCCGACGGACGAAGATCTTCTCTCCAGAGAAGGATGCGCCATCCTTCATCACGACCCGGAGTTGCTGAACTTGCAGGCCTGGCTCCTGCAGCACTAGAGTTTGGAGGGTACGATATCCCAGCAGGCTGCAGAGAGGTTCTTGCAAAGGCCAGGGCGTCCTCAACTCTCAAGTGCTACGGACCTAAGTGGAAGAGGTTCTCTGTCTGGTGGCGTGCACAGATGATTAACCCTCTGCGGATTACGGCCCCTCAAGTGTTGCCGTATCTACTATCGCTGGCCAAGGCTGGCCTGGCTCACGCCTCCATCAAGATACATCTGGCTGCGATCTCCCGGTACACCAGAACTACAGGACGGGCGTCCTTGTGGTCTCATCACCTGGTGAAGGAATTTATGAAGGGACTATTCCGATCGTTCCCGCCAGTTAAGGACCTTGCCCCGGCGTGGGAGCTCAATGGGCCTCATTCCGAGTATGGCGGTAAGGGATAGCGGCCACCGCTAACGAGAGCGGTGGCGGTAATCCCTTACCGCCATACTCCGAGTTCCCTTAGCGCCATGGTGCTTTTAACACCTGCTTTTAGCAGGCGTTAAATACCATGGCGCTAAGGGACCTTGATGTTAATTACGCCACCGTAATTTACGGTGGCGTAATTGACGCCTTCCCCACTCCCATTATGCCCTATGGGGCAAGAATGGGAATGGGGAAGGGTAAATGGGGATTGGGGAATTACCGCCCCGCCAACCTTGGAATGGGGCGGTAATTCCGCCAACCACCAAGGCGCTGCCGGTCCGGGTACGGCGTCAACCAAGGCGTTAATAGCGCCATTGGTTAGCGCCGTACTCGGAATGAGGCCCAATGTTGTGCTGACCAGGCTCATGGGGGCGCCATTTGAGCCTCTGCATTCGGCACCGTTGAAGTTCCTGTCGTGGAAAACAGTTTTTCTTGTGGCCATCACCTCCGCATGATTAGTGGGAGAGATTCAGGCCCTATCCTGCAAGCCTCCATACTTGACTTTCCACGACACGAGGGTGGTGCTGAGGACGCACCCTCCTTTATGCCCAGGTGCCGTCGGACTTCCACCTCAACGAGCCCTTCGTGTTACCAGTTTTCTTCCCATCGCCTTCGTCGCCGGCCGAGAGGACTTTGCACTCGCTGGATGTAGATAGAGCGCTGAAGTTCTACCTGAACCGCACAAAGAATTTTCGGAAGATGTCACAGCTGTTTGTGAACTTTGGACCTGTAAACTAAGGGAAGGCTCTCTCGAAGGCTTCCATTTCGAGATGGCTCTCCGTCTGCATCATGCACTGTCACTGGTTGGCAAACCGACCGTTGCCCGGCCGTCCGAGAGCCCATTCGACCAGAGCGATCGCTGCTACTACGGCGTTCTTGTCTGGTGTGCCCCTGCTGGACATCTGCAGGGCTGCTACGTGGAGGTCGACGCACACCTTCACGAGATTCTACTGCGTCGATCGGGACTCCAGGGAGGAGTCCAGTGTCGGCCAAGCAGTGCTGCGCAACCTGTTCGCTTAAGGTGAGCCTGGTGAGGAGGTAAGAGAAGCTTAATGTTGAGTTGTTGTATTGCTTAATGTTGAGCCTTTGCCACCTCCCGTGGTTGTGCATGTGTATACTGCTATGTATTCTTATATTCATGAGCATGTGAATCCATGCCAGACCCCATGCTGGAGAAGGAACAAGTTGCTTACCTGTAACTGTTGTTCTCCACCATGGATCTGGTATGGATTCACATGCGAACCCTCCCTCCTTCCCCTCTGCGGCTCTTCACTTGGTCATACTGCCACTTTACGTGCTACCAAATCTGAGGATGGCTGCCAGAGGCGGGGCTTAGGGAGAGGGCAGTCATTGGCTGGGGCAGTATGACCCAGAGTTCAGTGATTGGTTACTACTAGGAAAGCCTGATACTGATTTTTTCTGTACCGATGATTCCCGGCCTGACGATCCATGCTCATGAATATTCATGAGCATGTGAATCCATGCCAGACCCATGCTGGAGAACAACAGTTACAGGTAAGTAACTTGTTCCTTCTCCCTCAATCACAAGAAGTCATAAATGATTCCAAGCCAAAGACTCCAATTCATTGGAGCTGTCCTGGATACAACCTCAGGGAAAGCCTCGCCTCCCGAGGAGAGAGCTCACCACATTCTGCAGATGGTAACAAGGTTTCAAGATGCCCAACATCTGCCGGCTTTCGATTTTCTAAGGTTACTAGGACTCATGGCATCCTGCATCTTTCTGGTGCCAGAGGCCAGGTTGAGGATGCGATCCCATAAATGGGCCCTCGGGACTCAATGATCCCAGTTTTCGGGAGAGATGTCAGATCTTCTGCAAGTCCCGGCCAGAGTGGCCCAAGATCTTCTATGGTGGGCTTGCAAGGAAAATATCCTCAAAGGAGAACTTTTTTGGCAACCATGGCCGGAGATAACAGTAGTGACGGACGCCTCACTCACTGGGTGGGGAGCCCATACCAACGATCTGAAAATCAGTGGTCGTTGGTCTCCATCGGAGTCCAAACTACACATCAACCTATTGGAGCTGAGGGCAATCAGACTAGCGTGGAAGGCCTTCCTGCCCTCTGTACAGGGAAAGAATGTCCTGATAATGACGGACAACACAGTGGCTATGAACTACCTCAACAAAAGAGGCGGCGTAGGATCACTCCCGCTGTGCAATGAGGCAATGCAGCTCTGGTTTTGGGCAATACGGTTTCTTTGTGTAGTAGACTCCATGACTACGCAAGGCACATAGTTTAGTTTATTCATTTGTATTGCGCACCAGACCTGAGGGTATGAGGGCGCATGAGCAGCATGGTTATTCAAAGCTTGGTTACAGGTTGCTTATACATTACATTACAGTATTACAGTGTGACAATGAAGGACAATGTGTACAGTTTGACAGGAATGATATAATGCAGTACAGAATTATATAAATTTACATATACTTTATAATTTTACATATCAGCATACATTACATGATTGCAGCAGTGTGGTGTTAGATGTTAGAGGTGTTAAGTAATTGATTGCTGCATATATTGCCCTTTTTAAAGAATTCTTATTTATCTAAGAGTCGTTTTAAAATAATTATTTTAACTACAAACCTTGAGTGCAAGTGTTACTTGGCTACTTGTATTGGTGGAATTCATTGCTACAGCTCACAAATATTCCTCTTGAGATAATTCTGGCTGCTCAGTCACACTACCAACCTGTGTAGTACAGAACTATACCAATAGGTGGGTTACCTAATACCAAGAGGACAAGTGTTATGTAGTCTCCCGCAGGGTTACTACATCAATTCTTGCCTAACACTGGTGGCAGCAGTGGGATAGACGTATTGCGGTTGCATTGATTATTTGCTGTACTTGTGCCCAACTAAACCAGCCACAAGGCTAAGCTCCATCAAAAAGTGACGCAATTATAACATGCCAAATATGGATAACTTTAATTAGGCAGCCCTGATTGTTCCGACAGTACATCAACTGAAAGATATGTGCAAAACCAGGGGTCTGACTTGAAACGAAAAGAATGTGAATTGATTACAAGGTTGTTGAATCACCAAAGTTTGGGTAGTAGGCCTTTAAGAACTACTCACGCAAGTAATGTGGAAAATAATGATGAGGATGACAGTTAAGAGTCGAGCTACAATCTGCAAGAGGCGTCAATGGTGGTAGAGGAGTCTCAGGAAGAGAGGCCCTCTCTGCCACAGCCTGCCCTTATGCCTCAGCCATTTTCCATTGGGACCCCACAAGGTCCACAGTTAAGCCCAGAATATAATTCTCTTGAAAGAATGAGATTAAAGTTGGAGTTCAAAAAGTAAAATGCCCAAGCTGAAGCCAAACATCAAGAGGTGAAACTAAGAGAAAGAGATGCAACATGCAATGGATATGAAAATGATGCCCCTTGATAATGATGCCCCTTGATTCTGCTTCCCTTTCAGGGTCCTCTAGGTCTGCTAGTCCCAAGAGGCCTCACCTGCCCAAAGAAGCAGTGAGTGTTGGATTGGCTAGGTACGTTTGAATACCCCTATGGTCTTCAAGGAATCAGTGGGAATGATTTAATTACATGGCTCATGTCTAGGCTCTCCCCTGAATGGCTATGATGCTGTAATGGAGTTGGGTGCCATTGAGAGAAAGGATTTTGAATCGGTGACCATTAATAGCCAGATTTGGGATAACTCCTTCCAAGTACCTTAAGAGGTTTAGGACCCTCAAAAAGACTGATGGTACCCCTCGAGCTACCTGGGTATGTGAATGTTTGAAGAACTTAGATGGTTGGGTTAAGGGTTACCTTTGAAGGAATGAGGAATTAGGTTTGTTAGAATCTATTTTTGATGCCTGCTCTTGTGAGCCGAGACAGCATTTCACTGACTCAAAACAGATTGATCCCAAAAAGTTAGTAGGCTGCTGACTTGTGGGTAGCCAGCACTGCCACTCACAAGGACCATGGGGCAACTCAGAAGAAGGAAGAGGGGAAGCAGCACAAGAAAGACAAAAGAGAATTCCAATTCCAACCACCCAAAAGAGGGCCACAAACAGCAAGGGTAAATTCGATGGGAAAACTGGTTAGTCTAGTGAAACCTCTGGTGCCAAACCAGAGGGAGGTCAGCAGAAACCCTCATTCAAGAGAACATTTGGGAAATGTTTGTGGGTCTGTAGATCATGTGACAGGAGATCTTAGATGTAAGGGTAAACCTTCAGGGGTCCACACTGCCTCCTTAGCCTTCATCCTTGAGGGAGAAGTGCAAACGGCATTTGGCAACTTTCAATTACTAGCTGAAGACACCATTGGAGTTCAAGGCAGTGTTTTAGTGTCCCTGGGTCTGTGGGAACTATAGAAGGTGGATGTGTACAACTCCATACCAGATAACACAAAAGAATATTAGAAGGACAGTACTTGTAAACGGTCAGGAGACCCCTGCCATCGGAGACACTGGGGCAAGCATTACAGAGGTACTTCCTTAGGAGCCTGACATCTGTCGACACCTTAATACAACTGATGCGACCATTAACATCGAAAAAACAGAACTGAATCCAACGGGTGCGGCTCGAGCCCTTTATACAATGGCAGCCTTCGAGGGACCAAGCTACGCGGCCTCGAGCCCAGCGCCCTCTGGCGAATTTTCTTTTTCCGAAGAAGCAGCAAGCTGGCGAATATATCTAAGATGAGGAATATGTGGGAGGAACATCCAGTCGAAAGAACGTTATAGTTGGTAAGTAACTTGTTCGTCTCTAGGGATACCTGAAAGCACCCAGTCCGGATTGTCCTTTCAGGACAGCCACCCTGCTGTTTGAGTGACAGCTAGGCTGTGTATGAATGGGAGAAACTTGCTTAAAAGGAGAGGGTTTTGGGACTAGAGACAGAGTCGACTACTGGGAAGAACTACCCGACAAAGAAACAGTGAACAAAACTTTCTGCATCCTCCTGGACTGTTGAACTGCCGGTGAAGCCTTGTTGCTCTGCTGTATTTTTTTTTTCTAATCGACAAGAGAAGCTCCGAAAGGGACGACTTCTTTCTTTGGGTTAGTGGGACCAACTAACCATGAGATGAACTCCACTGGAAGACCTTCCGACTGGCTGTACTTCTTTGCTTCTGCAGGAAGCAACTGCCAGGGGTCGAGAAATCCATAGTCAAGTGCAACGTCTGTAAGCCAGCCAAAAGCTCCAGGAGTCTCCCCAGCAGCCTTCAGAAGCAGGACGATCAGAGCTCGAGTCAGCTCACCAGAGTGCAGGACTCCAGTCATATCAAACAGCTTTCTCTTTACTTTGGCTGGATTAGTTACCAACTCTTGACTTGATGAGCCAATTTCACTTAATAGTTTGCTCATCTCAAGCTTCAATATGTTGATTGAGGTTCCCGAAGTACGTGTTTGTTCTCCGCACCATTTTTCATACAGGGAGTCCAAGCGAGGGTTTAGGAGTTTTGCGTAGCTCATTATTTTCCTCCATTTTGTCCTGGTGGCAAGAGAGGTCAACCCAAACTTGTGCCTTATCACTGCATTTGGTACTGATTTTGCCAACCTCAAGGTCTCTTTCCAGAGTTTACCTTAGATTGTGTTTAGATGTTTTCCTAGTTCGTTTAGGTTAATATCCAGCCCGTACACGATTGTCGGCTCCACTTGCATTAGGTAAAACCTAATCAGAGGAGTGAACGAAAATGCGCATAGCTGAGCATGTACATGCCTCATTTTTGCGAGCAGCGGCCCAAGTTTGCTGTTTAGATACTTTATTCCTCCCTCTAGGGATGTGGAGTTAACAACTTCCTATCCCAAATAGGTCAGGGGGGATACTCGCTCCAATGGCTCATCTCCCACTTGCCATTTTATTGTTTTGGGGTTTCTCCTTGTTGAGAATACACATACTCTAGATTTCGTTCCATTTACCTTAAGGTTGTCCTCTACTGCATATACGTGGAACAGTGATAGTTTCTGTTGTACTCCCAGGTGGGTAAGATCAAACAGCACTACATCATCGGCAAAAGCTATCCAGTCAAGTGTTGCCGATCCTAATCTGACTGGATTAGGGCCTCCCCCATCCCAGATTTTTCCTACATCTGCCATATACAAATTGTACAAGGTGGGAGCCACAACGTATCCCTGTCTCAACCCCACTTGTGTCCGAACAAGGTCTGTCATGCTCCCCCTCCCCCCACCTGTTAAGCCTCACTCTCACCAAGGTATTTGTATGTAGCAGAGCCAGGATTTTTACCAGGGTAACAGAAACCCCTGTTTGTTGGAGCTTTGCCCACAATCGACCACGACTACGGTATCAAATGCACTCGTCATGTCGCTTGAGGCCATATATACTGTACCAATAGACTTTATTGTAACCGCTGCTCTCATCTGAGCCATGATAAATGCATTGAAAGGGGTTCCCATTCCTGCTTGGAAACCTATTTGGAATCCACTAAGAGATGTGATTTACTTATCTCTCTTTTAAGGTCCCTTAACAGGAGGGTTCCAAAGATCTTACTCGTGGAGTCTAATGTGTGATGGGCCTAATACATTTTGGGCTCAATGTATCCCCTTTCTTGTAAATAGGAACAATTGTAGATTGTTTCCATGTCTCTGGGATGTCTCCCTGAGAGTAGATATGTTGATACAAATTCCACAGCGGTGTCGCCCTTATCTACGCGAAGTTCTCTTTGATGCCCACCAGAGGGTTGGGCCTGGGGCCCTAGAGGCCTTAGATCTTTTAATTGCCCATATCAGGTCACTCCAGTGCCATCCGCACTCTTTTCTTATGGTTTCTCCCTTGCTACCTTTTTGATTAACATATTGTGACATTGCTCGATTGATTGTTAATGCTGCTATTGAATCTTTGATTATTTTATATTGATTTAAATCACGTGCAGCTTCCTATTTGTTTTATCGTTTTTAGCAGTGTTATCTGAATATTTTTACTAGTTAGATTTTATCACCCAGGCTGCTACCAAATTGCATCTTAGGCAACATTGCGAATTTTACTTGAATTGTACTCCAGCTAATTTTGTGGCTCACAGCATTTCTGCTCTTTACGGGCTGTGGATCCCCAGGGAACTGCATTACCCAGGAATTTTGTAGTTTATCTGCATTTATTTTGACGTCAGGTGCGTAACCGCCGGTTTGTTCTGGTTCATTCAGGGTGACAGGGAATAGGGCCATTGCCCTTGCCTACCGTGAACGGTAAGTATCTATTATAACATCATGGGATTAATGGAGGTCTTCAATGCTATCATGATTGCCAGGGAGAAACTAGATGCTAATAGCATGCCACAGTTCTTATATCGCAACCACAGTTGTGCCCTGCCTATAGCAGAGGTTTATAATATAGCCCTTGGTTTTTCTAAATCTACCCCCCACCCCAGGAGGCCATTTTTAAGAACTATGTAGAGGGGGAGTTGGTTGAGGGGGCACAGTTGGATCGGCTGGAGCATGGAGCTTATACACTAAGCAGATCAGAAAGCCTTTACTTCCACAGCCCCCCAACCATCACATCACCGTGTGAGATTGCTATGAAGTCCCTCGGAGAAGGGGAGCTGGCTGAGGGGGCACAAGTGGGCCAAGACTTGTATTTTCTTACCTTAAGGACAAATCATCCCCCCTTTAAAACTGTGTACACGCACAAACACCATGTAAGATCCAATAGACTACGGAAGACCTTGCCTAGGCAAATTCAATACCCACAGGTGTATAACCATTTAGGTATACCCCCTCCTTGTATCCTGAAATTCATGTTGCTTAACACAAGACATGCGATCGACGTAGCAACGCATATCGAAGAGCGTAATCTGGTTCTCCAGCATGGGGTCTGGCATGGATTCACATGCTCATGAATATTCCCCGTCGTCAGGCTGGGAATCCTCGGTAAAGAAAAAACCAGTATCAGTTTCTTTTCTGATCTGTCTTTCGTAGTAGTAACCAATCACTGATCTCTGCGTCATACTGACCACAGCCAATGACTGCCCTCTACCTAAGCCCCGCCTCTGGCAGCCATCTTCAGATTTTTACCGCACGTTCATGTGTTGGGATCCTCGTGCTATTGCTCTCGAGCGTTAGTGCTATTTTTTCACGTTTTTTCTCAAAAACTTCATTTTTTCGCTCAAAAAGAGCCTCAAGCTCCACCGACTCTCCATCCGATCAACGGGGACCCGTGTCGGATTCGTCTACGCCCCTCAAGGGTGAAGATTTCGTCGAGCTACGCTTTTGGAGGACTCCAGAAGTTTCTCAGGCCCATCTCGGACATGGCCCAGGAGAAGGGAAGCTCGATGCCCGGAAAGCTGTTCAGGGTCTGCCCTGGATGCCAGCTGCAGAATGTCTTTAAGGAAGACGAACACTCCTTTTGTCTTTACTGCCTACATGAGGACAAGACGCACGTGGAGAAGGACTGTGCGTTTTGCGGCAACATGTCGGAGCGGACCATGAAGGACCGCCATCAACGTCTCGCCAACTGGCTGGAAGGGAAGAGCCCGTCCGGCGAGAAGAAGAGGAAGAAATCCGAGCGGTCTCAAACAACCTGTTTGGGAAAACAGTGGACGATTCCCTTCAAGCCATCAAAGCGGACACGGAGACGGCCCGGGCTCTCGGGGTTCTCCAGCAACGGCGGCCACCCTTTCGGAGCGGCGGAGGCAAGGGTGCCTCCAAAGGTTCCGGCGGCGGATTTTCCACCTACCGTCAAGCGGCCCGTTCGTCGTCGCAGGAAGCTTACAGGGGACGAGGCAAGTCAGGCGGACCCAGCCGTCGTCGCCAAGGAGGTCAAGGCGGCAAAGCCTCGTCGAAACAGGACTGAACCGGCCGTGGGGTCGGGCCCCCACCGAAGCACCCCGGTGGGAGGCCGGCTGGCGAGCTTCGTCAGCGTGTGGGAGTCCATCTCCACCGACCGTTGGGTGCTGGACACCCTAGCCCAGGGCCACGCGCTCGAGTTTCAAAGAAGGTGCCCGCGCGTCCCCCCTGTGGCCAGGAAAGAACTTCACGTCCCTCAGCTTTTCTTGGAGGTAAAGGCGATGCTCAGGAAGGGTGCCATCGAACTCGTCCCAAAGAGGCTTCGGGGCTCCGGAGTTTACTCAAGATACTTTCTCGTGAAGAAGAAGACGGGAGGATGGCGCCCCATCCTAGACCTACGACGACTGAACAAGTTCATCAAGGCACAGAAGTTCTGGATGGTCACCCTCCAGCACGTCCTGGGTCAGCTGGAGGAGGGCGACTTCCTGTCGTCGTTGGATTTGGAGGATGCCTACTTCCATATTCCCATCCTAAAGGGGCACCGAAAGTTTCTCAGGTTCGTGGTCCAAGGGCGTCACTATCAGTTCAGAGCCCTTCCCTTCGGACTACGGTCGGCACCCAGGGTATTCACCAAGTGCCTCGCACCGGTGGCGGCGCAGCTGCGCCGAGAGGGGATCCACGTCTACCCCTACCTGGACGACTGGCTCATCCGAGCCAAGACGAGGGAGCTCGCCGTGGAGCACACGGCAAGGACCGTCCAACTTCTCACGGACCTGGGATTCTCCGTGAACTACGCCAAGTCCCACCTGGTGCCCGCGCAAGACGCACTGTTTCTGGGAGCGAAGCTCGACACAGTGTCCCTTCTGGCCTCCCCGTCGGAGGAAAGGACCAGGGCCATTCTGGGCAAGGTACAGCGGATGTTGGTTGCGGACGCGGCCAAGGTGAGGTCCATCAAGTCCCTCCTCGGAATGATGTCTTCTTGCATCTACCTCATTCCCCTGTGCAGGCTCCGGATGCGCCCGTTGCAGGAGTTCCTGGACGCGCGCTGGATCCAGACGACGGGCAGCTTCGAGGAGAGGATCACACTCGACGAGAGTTTCCGACGAGCGATCCGGTGGTGGGGCACCCGCGCGCATCTGACGGCGGGCATGTACTTCCAGACCCCAGGCCACCAGGAGACAGTGACCACGGATGCCTCCCTGGAAGGGTAAGGAGCGCACACCGAAAATCTGCACGCAAGATGCCTTTGGCTCCCGACGGAGAAGTCCCTCCATATCAACGTCCTGGAGCTCCGTGCAGTGTTTTGGGCCCTCAGGTCCTTCCTTCCGTCCCTCAAGGGCAAGGTGGTGAGGATCTTCACCGACAACACCACCACCATGTTTTACATCAGGTAACAGGGCGGAACCAGGTCCCCAGCCCTGTCCAAGGAGGCGCAGGACCTGTGGCATTGGGCCATCGCCCAAAGGATGTTTCTGGTGCCGTTTCATCTGGCAGGGATAAAAACACCATCGCCGACTCACTCAGCAGGGAGCTGTGCTCGTGCCACGAGTGGGAACTACGGCAGGATCTAGTGGACCGCCTCTTCCGACGGTGGGGCACACCCCAGATCGATCTGTTGGCGACGGCGACGAACTCCAAGTGCCGGAGGTTCGCCAGCAGGTTTCCCCAGCCGAGGAGCATGGGCGATGCTTTCTCGTTCCCCTGGGAGGGCCTGTTCCTATACGCGTTCCCTCCATTGCCACTGCTGATCTGGCTCATCAACCAGCTCAAGAGGTCACGGTGCAGGATGATCCTCGTCGCACCTGCGTGGCCGAGGCAGATATGGTTCCCGGACCTTCTGGTCTTGTCAGCGTCCCCGTCAATCAAGATGCCAGTGGACGCGGATCTGCTCTCCAGGGAAGGAGTTGCCATCCTCCACCACGACCCGAAGTCGCTGAACTTGCAGGCCTGGCTCCTGCAGCGTTAGAGTTTGGAGGATACGACATGCCGGCCGACTGCAGAGAGGTTCTTGCAAAGGCCAGGGCGTCCTCGACTCTTAAATGCTACAGACACAAATGGAAGAGGTTCTCTGTCTGGTGCCACGCACAGAAGATGAACCCTCTACGGATTACGGCTCCCCAAGTACTGCCCTACCTATTGATGCTGGCCAAAGCTGGACTGGCGCATGCGTCCATCAAGATTCATCTTGCTGCGATCTCCCGATACACCAGAACCACGGGGCGGACGTCCTTGTGGTCTCATCGTCTGGTAAAAGAGTCCATGAAGGGACTGTTCAGATCGTTCCCGCCGGTGAAGGCTCCGGCCCCGGCGTGGGAGCTCAACGTGGTGCTGACCAAGCTCATGGGACCTCCGTTCGAGACTCTGCACTCGGCCCCGTTGAAGTTTCTGTCGTGGAAAACAGCGTTTCTTGTGGCCATCACCTCCGCACGACGGGTGGGAGAGATCCAGGCCCTTTCCTGCAAGGCCCCGTACTTGACTTTTCACGACACGAGGGTAGTGCTCAGGACGCACCCCTCCTTCATGCCCAAGGTGCCGTCGGACTTCCACCTCAACGAACCCTTGGTGTTGCCTGTGTTCTTCCCGTCGCCTTTGTCGCCGGCTGAGAGGACTTTGCACTCGCTGGATGTGGCTAGAGCGCTGAAGTTCTACGTGGACCGCACAAAGTGTTTTCGGAAGACGTCACAACTCTTTGTGAACTTTGGACCTGTCAATCAGGGGAAGGCTCTCTCGAAGGCTTCCATTTCCAGATGGCTCTCCGGCTGTATCATGTACTGTCATCGGTTGGCAAACCGACCGCTGCCTGGCCGTCCGAGAGCCCATTCCACCAGAGCGATCGCAGCTACCACGGCGTTCCTATCTGGTGTGCCCCTGCTGGACATATGCAGGGCTGCTACGTGGAGGTCGACGCACACCTTCACGAAATTCTACTGCGTCGATCGGGATTCCAGGGAGGAGTCCAGGGTCGGCCAAGCAGTGCTGCGCAACCTGTTCGCCTAAGGTGAGCCTGGTGAGGAGGTAAGAATTGCTTAATGTTGAGTTTGATGTAATGCTTAATGTTGAGCCTTTGCCACCTCCCGTGGTTTTGCATGTGTGTACTGCTATGTATTCTTTATTCATGAGCATGTGAATCCATGCCATACCCCATGCTGGAGAAGGAACAAGTTACTTACCTGTAACTGTTGTTCTCCAACATGGGTCTGGCATGGATTCACATGCGAACCCTCCCGCCTACCCCTCTGCGGCTCTTCACTTGGTCATACTGCCACTTCACGTGCTTCCAAATCTGAAGATGGCTGCCAGAGGCGGGGCTTAGGTAGAGGGCAGTCATTGGCTGTGGTCAGTATGACGCAGAGATCAGTGATTGGTTACTACTACGAAAGACAGATCAGAAACGAAACTGATACTGGTTTTTTCTTTACCGAGGATTCCCAGCCTAACCACAGGGAATATTCATGAGCATGTGAATCCATGCCAGACCCATGGTGGAGAACAACAGTTACAGGTAAGTAACTTGTTCCATATATATGTCCCCTCGCAGAGACCTGAAGCAACAAGTTTGCTGGTCCAGCTCTGGCACTGGCAATACCGGAGTATTATTGCATGTTAAGGCAGGATACAGTAGACAGCAGGGGGAGGGGTTGCCCTGATTATTAAAGCAGTCTTAACAATTTGGGAAAGTAAGATTGATGACATACCAGGAGTAGAACTTCTTCTGGTAAAAGTAGGCATTAGTGCCGAAACCACACTCAATATTTTGCTACTTTATAGGGCCCCTACACCAGCACCCACCTTCCCGACACAATTGAGCATCTATATCCTATCCTTCCTTAAACCTAACACCAAATAGGTTCTCTTAGGAGATTTTTATCTCTGGTTGGGGAGCGATAAGGATACCACCGCAGGTGCTTTGGAAACTGCTCTGGATTCGCTGGGCTTCTCTCACTTCATTAGAGAGCCCACACATACAAAGGGACATACCCTAGACTGCGTTTCTACCCACAACCTCAATCTTTCAAACATTGAAGTTAAACCATGCCCCTGGCCGGATCACTTCTGCATTTATTTTCAAACCTGTAGTATTAATTACTTTACAAAATGTTTGATTAAGACCAAAATCTCTTTATCAGCTCGAAGTTTTATGAAACTGACGCAAGAGAACCTTAGTGCATGGTCCACAACCCTGAATGCAGAAATTTAGAGAAGCTTAGATACTCATGTAAAATCTATAAGAGATGCCACAGAGAATGTTGCCCCTGTTAAGGAAAAATAATAAGCGAAATGTAGAAGTAATACTTGGTTTAATGACAATCTTATGGAGCTTAAGGCTAAAAAAATCTAATTGTTTTATGCCTGGAGACAGTGCCGAGGCCTACCCAGTTTGGAAGCCTATAAAAAAGCAGCCACCACTTTCAAAATGGCAATGATCTCAGCAAAAAAGCAATCATGGAATCCCAGAATAATGAATGAGTCGTCGGATAGCAAAGAACTGTTCAAAATACAAAAAGAACAAGAGCATCCTAAGGTTCCCAATCAAGACCAATAAAAATGAGATATGGTGCACAAACATTCAGGAAGCCATGTTCAACAAACTGGAAAGGATAAAATAATCTATTGAAGAGATAAAAGTGTCCTTGATTAATAAAGATCTAGAAGCCAATTTCCAATCTCTACCTAAAAAAGATAAGGAGGCTCAGAGCTTTAATTTCATGCCTGGTTCAGAAGCAGAATTATCTAAAATCATTGCACAACTAAACATCACCAGCTGTAAGGGGGACCCCTGCTCTGCTATTATAATCAAGGAGTGTTCAACCCTACTCATCCTTGCCCTCACCAAATTTGTTAATGGCTCTTTTGCGCAGAATAGTGTCCCTGAGGATCTTAAAAATGCTTGGATTACGCCTCTAATAAAAAAAAACTAATCTCTGTCCAAAGACAAGCACTAATTATAGACCTATTACTAACACTTCTTTTATGCTGAAGATTTTGGACAGAGTTGTGTACAATCAGATTTCCCAATATCTGAATAATACTCAGATCCTTCATAAATATCAATCTGGTTTCCACAAAAACCATGGGACAGAGACTGCTCTTTTAGCCCCTAAATCCCAGGTGCATCAAGGAATGGATGGAGGACAATCAGCCTTACTTATGATCCTAGATCTTTCAGCAGCCTTTGACCTGGTGGGCCATTCCATCTTGCCCACCAGGTTAAGGGATTTAGCCAATTTTTCAACCCGGGCTATTCTATGGATCACCTCGTTTTTGAGCCGCAGACAAATGAGAGTTGCGAGTGAGTCCGCAGAGGCAAAACCCACTTGTTTGCTGTACAGGGTCACCCAGGGAGCTTGTGTTTCACCATGCTTCTCTAATATCTTCATGATAGCTTTTTTCCATATGCTAGAACAAGAAGGGATCCTTTTTTCGCCAACTATGCAGATGACAAGCATTGTGTCATCACTATTTCAGGTGCATATAGCACGTATGAACTAAAGGTCAATAAAGCTTATCAAGCGATCTAAAACTGGATGGTAATGAATGGATTGGCACTAAATAGTGCAAAAACAGAGTTTGATTGTCGTCTCGGATAGCAGGCTTGCGAAACTGGGTCTGATGTACAAAAACATTAACATAGATAATTGCAACATTGAGGTGCAGAATAAGGTGAAGACCTTGGGTATTATTCTGGACAAGAACTTGAATATGAAGGCTCAGGTGAATAGCCTAGTCTCATCGTCATCCTATTTTACCAAGTTGTTACGTTATCTTCGCCCACTGATATCTGAGAAAAACTCAGATACTCTAGCCAGAGCTATCATTGAATTCAAATTGGATTATTGCTGTAGTCTTTTAATTGGCGTTACCCAGGCAGACTTTCATCGTCTCCAGGTCATCCAGAATGGGGCAGTGAGGGTCATGATAGGACTCTGTCGCAGTTACCAGGTATCGGAGGCAAGATGGAGCCTGCGTTGGCTCCCTGTTCAGGCTAGAGTGCGTTTTAGGTTGCTTCTTATCACCCATAAATGCCTCTCGGGTAAGATGCCAACTTACTTAATGGAAGCTATTCTTAAAAAACAAAAACGAATACCAGATCCTTGGGATCAGATAACTCAAATCTTCTTAATAGCACACGTTGTAACACCAATAAAGCCTACAATGGAGCCTTTAATATAGAAGCGCCTCTAGCTTGGAATGCCATGCCCCTGGATCTTAGAAATGTGGCTTCCACAGAGGTGTTTCAGAAGAAGCTGAAGACCTTTCTGTTTTGTTATACGCCTCTTAGTATTTTTTAATTTTTTTTTATTTATTGCATTTGTTACTCGCCCAGACCCTGGGGTATCACGGGGAGAGATACATAAGGTAGTCAATTATTACAATGTTGCAGTTACACAAGCAATATTAAATTTTTTAAGCTTTACAAAAGAATATGTGGTCATATGTTAGATTCCAGTTGGTGAGATAGTCCATACCCTTAAGTTCCGGACCTGTTAGCAGCCCTGAGGTTGCCCTAAGCAGTGTAGTTGGTCATGGGAGGGTAAGATTTGTTAAACAACCAGGTTTTCAGAGCTTTTTTGAATTTTCGTAAGGATTCCTCATTTTTGATGCTTAGAGGTAGGGCGTTCCAATGCGATGGGGCTAGAACTTTGAAGCCACTTCCGCCTGCTCTGCTATATTTGTATGGGGGAACTTCTAAAAGCGCCAAATTATTAGATCTCAGCGATCTACATGCCATTTTTTTTTGTTGATGGAGTTGTTGAGGAAGCTGGGCGCTTTGTTGGTGGTACATTTGTAGACGATACTAAGGGTTTTGAATATGATCCTTGCTTCAATAGGCAGCCAGTGATTTTCTCTTCTGGTGTTGGATATATGTTCTGATTTCTTTATCCCTAAAGCCGCTCTAAGGGCTTTGTTCTGCAGTAGTTGGATTTTGTTTATGTTGGTTTTGGACGTTCCTAAGAGGATATTGCAGTAATCTAGTTTTGTTAGGATCAGGGCTCTAGCCAGGGTGATGCAATTTACAGGGGTGAGAAATTGGCGACTGAGAGCAATAGGTTTTGCTGTGTAAGCTGTGGACGAAGAAAGGGCTGCTATTTGTTTATGCATGGAGAGGTTGGCATCGATGTATACACCTAACGTTTTGACTTGTTTAAGTACTGGGATCAGGGTACCGTCGGTGTTAATGTGAGAGTAGTCCGAATGGAGGGTGCTTATTCTTTTTTGGGAGCCCACAATGAGGACCTCCGTTTTCTCATCATTTAAACAAAGACTGTTCAGGGCCATCCAGTTTTGGATTATGGAGTAAACTTTATTGATGGTGAGAGTGTCATGGGTGTAGTCGCCTGAGATAGGGATGAGGATCTGGGTGTCATCTGCAAAGTTGGTGTAGATGACACCCATATCGTCTAGGGCTGAGAATAAGAGTTTTGTGTATGCATTATAGAGGGTGGGGGATAGGCAAGATCCCTGGGGGACACCTATGGGCACTAATATGGGGTTCGCTGCAAAATTCCCAATGGCAACTCTGGATGTACGGTCGGTGAGAAAGGATTTGATCCAGTGAGTGGCGTTACTGGAAAAATTAAAATCTTTTTTTAGAGTGTTGCATAGTTTGTCATGATCTACCAGGTCGAATGCTGCTGATAGGTCCAGTAGCAGTAGCGTCGCTAGTTTGCCTGAATCTCTGATAGAGTCTAATTGGATTTTAAGATCCAAGAGTGCTGTCTCAGTGCTATGATTAGGCCTAAAGCCTGATTGTCTGGCTCCTAACAGGTTATTTTGTTCTAGGTGAGTTTGTAGTTGGCTATAAGCTATTTTATCAATGATTTTAAGTAGAAATGGGACAGTTGTTATGGGCCGGTAGTTAGTGGGCACTAGTGGGTCTAGCGTGGGCTTTTTTAGTAGGGGCGTGACCCAGGCCGCTTTAATGCTGACTGGGACCTGGTTGGTGGAGAAGGAAGTATTTACAAAGTTGGTGATTATGGGTGTGAGAGTGGGGGCGCAGAGTTTAATTAAGTGTGCTGGGAAGTTATCTCCTTTGCAGTTGGACGCTTTAAGTTTGGCTATAGTCTTGAGTACTGTATCATGAGAGACTGGTGTGAAGTTGAAGAGAGGGGCTGTGTTTTCTACGGTAGTGGAAATCTGGTTGGCTGTGGAGTGTTTGTCGGACAGGAGGTTTCTTTTAGAGATAATTTAGTTTTGTAATAGTTTAATCTTAGTGTCCAGGGCATCTTGGATGGTGGAGCACCATTCTTTGCTTGGTTTGACTGGGTTAGTTATGGGGATCGGGTTCTCCAACTCCTTGAGTATGGTGAATAACTCTTTGCTATCGGAGGACGCATTACTAATTCTTGTGTTGAAGGCATCTGCTTTATGGGCGATGATGGCTGATTTATAGGTTTTGTTTGCAGAGTTGAATTCTTCCAGCGCTTCTGTGGTCTGGTTTTTCTTTAGGCGGTGCTCAAACGATCTTTTGATTCGTCTAAGAGAGACTAGTTCCTCATTGAACCAGAAGGAGGACTTTTTGACTTTACGTTTAGATTTGTTCATGCAGGGTGCTAGGGTGTCAATTGTACTAGTAAGAGAGTTGTGGTAAAGGTCTGCCAGGACACACGGATCGTTGGCGTTAATGGTTTTGTTATTGAGGGCTTTGGCTAATAGTGGGTTGATGTTTTCAGCTGTGAGTTTACGGATGTTTCTTGTAACATATGATTCTTTGACAACCGTTTTGGGTAAGTCTGGATTTTTGCACAGGATAGTGAAGTTTATGCAGTGATGGTCTGACCATGGTACTGGGGAGATGGAGTCTATGGATACTATAGTGTTAAGATATAGTATCCAATCTAGAGACCTCCCTTTTATATGGGTAGGGGTGTTCACGAGTTGCGTAAAAGCCATGTCTTTAAGTACACTGTGTAGTGCATCTGCTTTGTGGTCTTGGGGGTCATTGAATCCTAGATTCAGGTCCCCTAGGACTAGGCATTTTGTGTTAGGTTTTATAAGTGGCGTTAACAATAGTGGTATGTCTAGTTCTGGTTGAGATAAGGAGTGGGTGCTCTATAGATGGTAATTAAGTGTATAGTGGTTTTGTGGTCTATAGCTAGTTTGGCTAGCAGGACTTCATAGCCGACTGGGCTCTCGATAGGGCTGGTCCTTAATTTGAGGTGGGCTTTAGAGATAATGGCTACTCCTCCACCTACTGAATTTGTTCTGTCTGTTCTGAGAATAGTATAGTCTGGGGGAATGGCAATGGAGAGCGAGGGGCCGGACGCTTGGTGGAGCCAGGTTTCTGACACTATGAGTAGGTCAAGTTCTTGCTCAATAATGAGGTCATGAATTTCAGTGGCATGAGCAGGTATGGAACGCGCGTTAATGAGGGCTGCTTTGAGGTGTGTGGCCGGGGGTGGCTCTTGGATTGGGGTGGGTGGGTGAATGTTGGTAGTCTCAATAGCGTTAGATTGTTTTTTGATTGTGATGGGACTTTTGGATTGTTTGTCTTGGGTTCTCAAAAGGGGTATGCCTTCTGTGTTAGCATGATTGGTGGAAGTGATAGTTCGAAGAGGGTTAGAGATTCTAGATCTGAGTCTTAGGGTTCTTAATGTGCCTAGAATAGGGATATGATTGGGTTGATTAACTTTGAGTGGTCCCCTGGTTGTGATGTAGGAGGTTGTGAGGGTCCGTGATCTGAGTCTAGTGCGTCTAAGTACACTGAGAACTGGGATGGTTGTTATCGGTATTAAGTGGGGTGTGTTATCACTTTGTGGCTTTTGGATGATTTTGTGAACTATTAGACTATTGATTGAGGGGTGCAGATTATGGAATGAAGTAGTGCGGGGCAGGAAGGGTGTAGGGCATGGGATAGGATGATGACGGGGGCAGGCTACTCTGGATAGGCCATTGTCGTGGAAGAGGAAGTGGGCACCTGTGCAAGGTGTGTCAAACGGGATGACACAGAAGGGAAACATCATGAATAGTAAGCAGCCTTGCATGGTTAACTTGGTTTGGATAGGAGAGTGGACAGGTGTTAGCTATCTATTGTGTACCTGGGGGTCTCTTTTGTGAAATGTCTACCTCACAAAGGGCAGGATGAGACTGTGTACCTGAGTGCAAAAGGCAGCAGTGTCTAGGGCTGACAGCATCACAATAGGCAAACGTGACTGTGCACCTGTGTGCAAAATGCAGCAGTGACTAGGGCTGACAACATCACAATAGGCAAAAGTGACTGTGCACTTGTGTGCAAAAAGCAGCAGTGACTAGGGCTTACAGCATCACAATAGGCAAACGTGACTGTGCACTTGTGTGTAAAATGCAGCAGTGACTAGGGCTCACAGCATCACAATAGGCAAACGTGACTGTGCACCTGTATGCAAAATGCAGCAGTGACTAGGGCTCACAGCATCACAATAGGCAAACGTGACTGTGCACCTGTGTGCAAATTGCAGAAGTGACTAGGGCTCACAACATCACCATCAATAATAGAGAAAATGAGTATATGCAACTGCGTGCCAAGAGAGCTGTAAATGGCAAAATTTACAAGACAAATATATCACTCGAGATGGGAGTTGTTTCAGGTAGTGGTGACAGTATAGCAGTAATACAGTGTTCATGAGGCTGACCCATCAGAACGATATTTACGGTGCCAGTAAACAGGGTCAAAGATCTCAATGAAGATCGGGGTTAGTTGGGAGGCTCACCGAGTTTTACATAGTCCTGGGAGAGGAGATCCAGCAGGGGCACGACCAGAAAGCAAAGACCTAGGGCAGCCCGCAGCGCGGCACGCTCGGTCAGCTCAGTCAGCAGCTTTCTTCGGATGCCTTACTCGGCATGTCGGCTCGCGCCTGTCGGTGGCACGTGATTGGTTGTATTGACTGCTGGACCCATCAGGATAAAGGAGGAATTCTCTGGCATGGATGCGTCTCAGTTGGCGGCCATCTTTAAGGCAGTCAAGCCTCGTGGAATCCAATGGCTGCGACAGTATCAGACAAAGTGATATTGACGAGCAGAGCGGGTGAAGTAGCCCATGAAAGCCACACTATTAGATGGGGCTCCTCTGTGGAAATAGCACAACGATCAGGAAAACGAGTGATCAGGGCCGTGAAGCAGCGGATGGTTACCGCAATAGGCCGCACCGTGGTTAGTGCAGATGAGCTGCTCCAGCAGCTCCCAGACGAACGTGGAGCTCCTGCTCCCTGGCTGCAGGGTGACGATTGATTTCAGCTCAGTCAGCAGCCTTCTTCGGATGCCTTACTTGGCATGTCGGCTCGCGCCTGTCGGTGGTGCGTGATTGGTTGTATTGACTGCTGGACCAATCAGGATAAAGGAGGAATTCTCTGGCCTGGATGTTGGTGGTGGAATGGAAATGATGGAGTTCAGTTGATGGCCCCAACCTAGAGGGAGAAGAAGCACTGCAGCTATTGTCTTGCCTTTTTAGCAATAAAGACAATATTGCTCTTCCACGGTCTCTGTCTTTGTATTTCCGGACATACCTCTATCTTGGACCACAAGGAGAAACCTGCGGCGTCTCAAAGCATGTGTGAGAAGCTATGCCCTTTGCTGCTCTTTCATACCTGCAAGGCAGCCTTGGAAGCACTCTGGGCAATCCCCTGTCAAAACAGATGTGTGAACTGGACATAAGGTGCAGGGAAATCTTCTGTGGCCTGTGCTCCTTACTCTTTGTGGATCATGACGGCACCCCAATACTGCATTCAGGTCCGCCAAGCCTCCGGCACGCCCATTCATTCCAATGGGCGTCTCACCCGCCAAAAATAAAATTGAGTGATTTCACCCGCCTTTGCGACACAAATGGTTGAGAGCTATGCCATTATGTCATAACTATTGCTTGCGCTGCATTTGGAAGAGGCCCAGCAGAGGGGCTGAAGATGCCGGTGGTATGTGTGTGTCTATGTTTGCCGGGCAGCAGCTGCAGCAGCTGCTGCAGCTGCTGCCCGGCTGCTGCCCAGCTGCAGCAGCTGCAGCAGCTAAAGGCAGTATGCCTTTAGCTAGTTTAACTTATTTTTTTGTAAACTTATTTTTTTTGCGGTTTGACAGGGTCACACATCAAACAAACTGAATAACATGAGGGAGAGACCCTGTGGCAATATGATAGACAATATGTCAAAATACTTCCCTTGTTTCCCAGCCCGCCACTAACCCTCTCTTTTGCGGACAAACTCTCAATTTAGGCAGATCGAAGATTGAACTGTAAACTTGTGTGTAAGTTCTTGACCGAGTGGGTAGTAACCATATCGTCCTCGACTCCGTGGGGTTTATGGCATATCTCCCCTGTTTTTCACATTAGGAGGCCGAATGGTTTCTCCATTCCCATCACCTGTCCCCTTTCCCTTCACCAAAGCGTGTTGTGAAACTATAACCATTCAAATTCCAGCAAGGAGCTGCCTCGTGGATTGCTGCAGAGATATTTTCCATGAGGTATATATCTTTGGCCGTGCTAGACCACTCCTGCACTATGTGGAGGAGCCCCCTTTTCCAATGTCTGGCACGGCATGCTCTTGCCGCCAATAGAAGAAAGTGCACCAGGGGTGATGGCGTGTCCCACTTATCATTACACTTCTCCAGCATGGGGTCTGGCATGGATTCACATGCTCATGAATATTCCCCGTCGTCAGGCTGGGAATCCTCGGTAAAGAAAAAACCAGTATCAGTTTCGTTTCTGATCTGTCTTTCGTAGTAGTAACCAATCACTGATCTCTGCGTCATACTGACCACAGCCAATGACTGCCCTCTACCTAAGCCCCGCCTCTGGCAGCCATCTTCAGATTTTTACCGCACGTTCATGTGTTGGGATCCTCGTGCTATTGCTCTCGAGCGTTAGTGCTATTTTTTCACGTTTTTTCTCAAAAACTTCGTTTTTTCGGTCAAAAGAGCCTCAAGCTCCACCGACTCTCCATCCGATCAACGGGGGCCCGCGTCGGATTCGTCTACGCCCCTCAAGGGTGAAGATTTCGTCGAGCTACGCTTTTGGAGGACTCCAGAAGTTTCTCAGGCCCATCTCGGACATGGCCCAGGAGAAGGGAAGCTCGACGCCCCGAAAGCTGTTCAGGGTTTGCCCCGGATGCCAGCTGCAGAATGTCTTTAAGGAAGACGAACACTCCTTTTGTCTTTACTGCCTACATGAGGACAAGACGCACGTGGAGAAGGACTGTGCGTTTTGCGGCAACATGTCGGAGCGGACCATGAAGGACCGCCATCAATGTCTCGCCAACTGGCTGGAAGGGAAGAGCCCGTCCGGCGAGAAGAAGAGGAAGAAATCCGAGCGGTCTTCTAAGACCTTTGAGGACGCCCCGGCGACGGGGGTCCAACACAAGGCCAAGCACCGCGAGTCCGCTGGCACCGGGAGCGCCGAACGGTCGGGCTCTACGGGCGCCAGGCAGGGCGCAGCCTCCCCGGCACCATCAACCACGAGCCAACGCTCTGGGTCGGGTAAGAGGAAGGCCGAGCACCCGGCGAAGCTCCTGGAGAGGCCCCGGTCGAGTTCGAAGGCCCCATCGGAGGGGGAGCGAGGCAGTGTCCCCCCCCTCAAGGAGAAGGCGGTGAGCGCACCTAAGGTGGTGAAAGCCTTAATCCATCCGGCCAAGGCCTCTATCGAGACAGTCGCGGCGACCCAGGCTCAGCCTGTGGAGGCTACACCAGTGGTGGCGACCTCGGGGCTCAGAGTCTCCCTGCCACCTCGGAGGGAGTCCTCTTTTATGCCCATCGACAGGACCCCCGTGAAACCTCCGGCGGAGAAGAAAAAGGGGGGGCAGGAGGTCGTCGTGGATTCGGCCTCAACCTCTGAGGAAGAGCTGATCGAGGTCTTAAGCCACGGCCTCGGCGTGGAAGAAGACCAGCCCGTCGGGATGGATCCCGATGCAGGTGACGACGACATCGTCGAGGGTGCCGACGGGGCCCCTGACCGCCCGTCGGATTCCCCTCTGCCAGCGCCGCAAGACAACTCGGTGGCCATTTTGTTGGCTATACAGTCCTTATGCTCAGAGATAAGGACGAGACTACCGTTGCCAGCGGAGGAACCACTCCCGTCGGGGGACCCAGAACCAGGACCCTCTGGCGGTCCTCCCCCCAAGAAAAGAAGGATTCACCCTCCACCTCCTTTTCAGCCGTCGCGCCCCGTCCAGCCCTCCTCCCCGTCCACGACCCGAGGGGATGATACGGGGACTGACACGGCCGCGACGGGTACGGACGACGAGGTATACGACGAGGATCTGCCGTCGTCACCTCCCACTAGGGCTTCCCCGCCCGACGAGATTGGATCGTTCCACTCCATGATCGCCAGGGCATCCAAGCTTTTCCAACTCTGCCCTGAGGAGAAGAAAAAGGAAGGTTTCCTTTATCAACGGCGCGAGGCCAAGAGGAAGACGGTCCTCGCGGTGCCTCTACTGGACGATGAGGGCCTCGCCCTCCTCAAGAACCCTTCCACGACGCCGGCTAGAAGAGACCGGTACGAGAAGAAGTACCGGGTCCCGGACGCGGCCCCCCTGTGCCTCGGGCACAGCCTACCCCGGACTCCGTCGTCTCCGCGGCGGCCAGGAAGAAAGCGGGGGGGATGCGGCCTCCACGTCGACTTCCCCGCCGGACGGCAAGGGAAAGAAATTGGACACTATGGGACGCAGGGTCATCTCGTCGGCAGCGACGACGATTAAGGCGGCCAACGCCTTGGCTATCGTGGCCCGCTACGACAGGGAGCTATGGTACAAACTGGCTCCCCTGCTGGACTTCCTACCGGACGACAAGAGGGCGGATGCCCTGGAGATCCTGCAGGAAGGTGAGGTGGCGTCGGACCACGCCATCACTATTGCGACGGACATCGCCGACACTGGATTTCGCCAATTGGGCAACGGCGTGTGCCTTAGGCGGCGTGGATGGCTCAAGGCTACGGACTTCCGTCAAGACGTACAGACCAGAGTCCTGGACATGCCGTTCGATGGGAACAACCTGTTTGGGAAAACAGTGGACGATTCCCTTCAAGCCATTAAAGCGGACACGGAGACGGCCCGGGCTCTCGGGGTTCTGCAGCAACGGCAGCCGCCCTTTCGGGGCAGCGGAGGCAAGGGCACCTCCAAAGGTTCCGGCGGCGGTTTCTCCACCTACCGTCAAGCGGCCCGCTCGTCGTCTCAGGAGGCCTACAGGGGACGAGGCAAGTCTGGCGGACCCCGCCGGCGTCGCCAAGGAGGTCAAGGCGGCAAAGCCTCGTCGAAGCAGGATTGAACCGGCCGTGGGGTCGGGCCCCCACCGAAGCACCCCGGTGGGAGGCCGGCTGGCGAGCTTCGTCAGCGTGTGGGAGTCCATCTCCACCAACCGTTGGGTGCTGGACGCCCTAGCCCGGGTCCACGCGCTCGAGTTTCAAAGAAGGTGCCCGCGCGTCCCCCCTGTGGCCAGAAAAGAACTTCACGTCCCCCAGCTTCTCCTGGAGGTAAAGGCGATGCTCAGGAAGGGCGCCATCGAACTCGTCCCAAAGAGGCTTCGGGGCTCCGGAGTTTACTCGAGATACTTCCTCATGAAGAAGAAGACGGGAGGATGGCGCCCCATCCTAGACCTACGACGACTGAACAAGTTCATCAAGGCACAGAAGTTCCGGATGGTCACCCTCCAGCACGTCCTGGGTCAGCTGGAGGAGGGCGACTTCCTGTCGTCGTTGGATTTGGAGGATGCCTACTTCCATATTCCCATCCTAAAGGGGCACCGAAAATTTCTCAGGTTCGTGGTCCAAGGTCACTATCAGTTCAGAGCCCTTCCCTTCGGACTACGGTCGGCACCCAGGGTATTCACCAAGTGCCTTGCACCAGTGGCGGCGCAGCTGCGCCGAGAGGGGATCCACGTCTACCCCTACCTGGACGACTGGCTCATCCGAGCCAAGACGAGGGAGCTCGCCGTGGAGCACACGGCAAGGACCGTCCAACTTCTCACAGACCTGGGATTCTCCGTGAACTACGCCAAGTCCCACCTGGTTTCCGCGCAAGACGCACTGTTTCTGGGAGCGAGGCTCGACACAGTGTCCCTTCTGGCCTCCCCGTCGGAGGAAAGGACCAGGGCCATCCTGGGCAAGGTACAGCGGATGTTGGTGGCCGACGCGGCCAGGGTGAGGTCCATCAAGTCCCTCCTCGGAATGATGTCTTCTTGCATCTACCTCATTCCCCTGTGCAGGCTCCGGATGCGCCCGTTGCAGGAGTTCCTGGACGCGCGCTGGATCCAAACGACGGGCAGCTTCGAGGAAAGGATCACACTCGACGAGAGTTTCCGACGAGTGATCCGGTGGTCGGGCACCCGCGCGCATCTGACGGCGGGCATGGACTTCCAGACCCCAGTCCACCAGGAGACAGTTACCACGGATGCCTCCCTGGAAGGGTGGGGAGCGCACACCGAAAATCTGCACGCGAGAGGCCTTTGGCTCCCGACGGAGAAGTCCCTCCATATCAACGTCCTGGAGCTCCGTGCAGTGTTTTGTGCCCTCAGGTCCTTCCTTCCGTCCCTCAAGGGCAAGGTGGTGAGGATCTTCACCGACAACACCACCACCATGTTTTACATCAGGGAACAGGGCGGAACCAGGTCCCCAGCACTGTCCAAGGAGGCGCAGGACCTGTGGCATTGGGCCGTCGCCCAAAGGATGTTTCTGGTGCCGTTTCATCTGGCAGGGATATAAAACACCATCGCCGACTCACTCAGCAGGGAGCTGCGCTCGTGCCACGAGTGGGAACTACGGCAGGATCTAGTGGATCGCCTCTTCCGACGGTGGGGCACACCCCAGATCGACCTGTTCGCGACGGCGACGAACTCCAAGTGCCGGAGGTTCGCCAGCAGGTTTCCCCAGGCGAGGAGCATGGGCGATGCTTTCTCGTTCCCCTGGGAGGGCCTGTTCCTTTACGCGTTCCCTCCATTGCCACTGCTAATCCGGCTCATCAACCAGCTCAAGAGGTCACGGTGCAGGATGATCCTCGTCGCACCTGCGTGGCCGAGGCAGATATGGTTCCCGGACCTTCTGGACTTGTCAGCGTCCCCGTCAATCAAGCTGCCGGTGGACGCGGATCTGCTCTCCAGGGAAGGAGGCGCCATCCTCCACCACGACCCGAAATCGCTGAACTTGCAGGCCTGGCTCCTGCAGCGCTAGAGTTTGGAGGATACGACATACCGGCCGACTGCAGAGAGGTTCTTGCAAAGGCCAGGGCGTCCTCGACTCTTAAATGCTACGGACACAAATGGAAGAGGTTCTCTGTCTGGTGGCACGCACAGAAGATTAACCCTCTATGGATTACGGCTCCCCAAGTACTGCCGTACCTGCTGACGCTGGCCAAAGCTGGACTGGCACACGCGTCCATCAAGATTCATCTTGCTGCGATCTCCCGATACACCAGAACCACAGGGCGGACGTCCTTGTGGTCTCATCGTCTGGTGAAAGAGTTCATGAAGGGACTGTTCAGATCGTTCCCGCCGGTGAAGGCTCCGGCCCCGGCGTGGGAGCTCAACGTGGTGCTCACCAAGCTCATGGGACCTCCGTTCGAGCCTCTGCACTCGGCCCCGTTGAAGTTTCTGTCGTGGAAAACAGCGTTTCTTGTGGCCATCACCTCCGCACAACGGGTGGGAGAGATCCAGGCCCTTTCCTGCAAGGCCCCGTACTTGACTTTTCACGACACGAGGGTAGTGCTCAGGACGCACCCCTCCTTCATGCCCAAGGTGCCGTCGGACTTCCACCTCAACGAACCCTTGGTGTTGCCTGTGTTCTTCCCGTCGCCTTCGTCGCCGGCTGAGATGACTTTGCACTCGCTGGATGTGGCTAGAGCGCTGAAGTTCTACGTGGACCGCACGAAGTGTTTTCGGAAGACTTCACAACTCTTTGTGAATTTTGGACCTGTCAATCAGGGGAAGGCTCTCTCGAAGGCTTCCATTTCCAGATGGCTCTGCGGCTGTATCATGTACTGTCATCGGTTGGCAAACCGACCGCTGCCTGGCCGTCCGAGAGCCCATTCCACCAGAGCGATCGCAGCTTCCACAGCGTTCCTTTCTGGTGTGCCCCTGCTGGACATATGCAGGGCTGCTACGTGGAGGTCGACGCACACCTTCACGAAATTCTACGCCGTCGATCGGGATTCCAGGGAGGAGTCCAGGGTCGGCCAAGCAGTGCTGCGCAACCTGTTCGCCTGAGGTGAGCCTGGTGAGGAGGTAAGATGCTTAATGTTGAGTTTGATGTAATGCTTAATGTTGAGCCTTTGCCACCTCCCGTGGTTGTGCATGTGTGTACTGCTATGTATTCTTTATTCATGAGCATGTGAATCCATGCCAGACCCCATGCTGGAGAAGGAACAAGTTACTTACCTGTAACTGTTGTTCTCCAGCATGGGTCTGGCATGGATTCACATGCGAACCCCCCCGCCTACCCCTCTGCGGCTCTTCACTTGGTCATACTGCCACTTCACGTGCTTCCAAATCTGAAGATGGCTGCCAGAGGCGGGGCTTAGGTAGAGGGCAGTCATTGGCTGTGGTCAGTATGACGCAGAGATCAGTGATTGGTTACTACTACGAAAGACAGATCAGAAACGAAACTGATACTGGTTTTTTCTTTACCGAGGATTCCCAGCCTGACGACGGGGAATATTCATGAGCATGTGAATCCATGCCAGACCCATGCTGGAGAACAACCGTTACAGGTAAGTAACTTGTTCCTTCCCCAACCCAAACCGTACAAATAAAGGGTCCGAACTATGCGCTCCCCCCACATCCCTGATCTACCCTAAGACCTCAGTCCAAAACACCTGTACCCTGGGGCACTCCCACCACATGTGCCAGGTATTTTACCCCCTCCAACTGGATCTGCAACCCCAGGGGTTCCAATTCTTCTATATTCCTAGCGAAATCAAGAGCAAAAGGGAAGACTACCGATTTACCAATGTTCACTGTAAACCCTGAGAACCTCCCAAATTCTCTGATTAAATTCATGGCTGCGGGTATGGACTGGGCAGGATGCTTCAGGTGCAGCATGGCGTTATCTGCGTACAGCCCGAGATTAACTTCTTTGTTGCCAACCCTGATGCCCTCGACCTGCGGGGATCTCCTCAGATATTCCGCCACTATTTCCATCGTCAGGGCGAACAGCAGGGGTGACGATGGACATGCCTGCATCGTCCCCCGCTGTAACGGGAAAGTCTGGGATAGTCGTCCGTTGACTGTAACCCTGGCTGACAGACTCTCATATAAAGCCTGGATACCCAGTTGGATCCCCTTACCGTAGCCACATATCCGGAGTACCGCATTGAGAAAACCCCAGTCCAACTGGTTGAAGGCCTTCTCTGCATCTATGGACACCAGTATCGAGTTCCCCTTCTCTCCCAAGGCTGCTCCCATGAGGTGTAGCATCTTACGCAGGGTGCCTCCCCCCTGTCTGCCTCCGATAAAGCCCATTTGGTCTGAGTGGATGACTCTCAGCATAAGGCCCGCCAGTCTCGTGGCCAGTGTTCTGGTGAAGATTTTTGCATCCACATTGAGTAAGGAGATGGGTCTGTAGGACTTGCAGTCCTCTGGGTCTTTATCCGCCTTTGGAATGACTGTGATAAATGCCCTCCCAAAGGACATGCAAATATTAACGGCCTATGTTGTCCCAACATCATTCTATCCAAAAGAAACAAAAGACAATCCTCATAATTGATATTAACAAATTTCAAGAATAAATGACAGCGCATGCTTTTGAAGTGAGGACATTCTAACACAAGGTGTTTGAGAATTTCATTCTTTTCATTGCATGGTAGAAAACGACAGTTTGTTCCCTTTGTAATTTTTTTGTTATCATCTTGCCAGTGCAAAGTTCATTCTCTCGTGTGGTACCGGTTCAGTTTCAACCTCATATAGTAAGTACGATAGACAGCACAGGGAAAAACCTCTAAATAATTACATCGAGGCAAGCGCTTCCTTGAATAATTTGCGTATTCAGTATATGATGAGTAATTTTTCAATTCGGAAATCGTTTTCATCCAATCAAATTCAAAAAGATTTTTTTAACATACGCCGGTTTAATAGTTAGATCCCTTTCATTTAAACCCAATGGGGGTCATTACGACCCAGGCGGTAGGGCTAATCCCTTAACGCCCAATTCCGAGGTCCCTATGCAAGTCCTCCCTTAACGGCTGCTTTTAACCAGCCGTTAAGGACAGGACTTGCAAAGGGACTTTGGAGGTAATTACGGTACCGCAATTTGCGGTACCGTAATTACCGCCTTCCCCATTTCCATTGAGCCGTATGCGGGCAAAAATGGGAATGGGGAAGGGCCAAATGGTGAATGGGGAATTACCGCCCCACCAACCTTGGAATGGGGCAGTAATTCCTGCATTCACCATGGCGGAATCAGTAAAATACCGGCGGCAACATGGCGCAACTAGCGCCATGGTTACCGCCTGGGTCGGAATGACCCCCAATGTATCTAATGTGTCAAGCATCCCTCCTTGAAATACTTTCATGGTGCGAATCCTTTTATGTGATAGCGTCTCCTTAAAACCGAAGTACAGCGAGTTATTAGGAGGAGCAATCATCTTTGCGTAATTCGAAAGATAGTGCCATTCTTTCCTACATTATAAAGATATAAGCCCAAACTCATGGCGAATGATACAGTTTGCAATAGCCATTGATAGATGCAATACTGATTCCAAAAAACATCCCTGCATTCTGTCTAAAATGTTATTCATGTTAAATAAACACACATTGAAAACCACCCTGTTTGCTTGATTCCCTACCGCTTATCATCTACACCCGCCACATGTATACCTGACCTTTGTACGCCTCCATGCATAATATCTGTTACACCTAAATGTCAATGCCAAATGATGTAACCTATGCATAATGTAACTAAGCTTTCTGCAAGTAACAGCGCCAAAATGCCCCTGGGCTGCCTGCGCGCTATACAAATGTAAAAAATAAATAAATATAGGAGCACACTTTCTACCTTCAGGCTCCAAAAGTCAAAAACCGGGATTAAAGAGAATTTGCTGAGTTTGCCATGAATGATCTTTGCCTGTGACAATAATGGTCTAACTTTCAACTTAAGTTTTTCATGCCACTTCTTAATTGAGGATTTATTTGTAATGTAATACCCCAGATAGATTTTTATCTGCAATATTGGTATCGGCGTATCAACAATTGTCCATTTGTACATTTTAGATTTAGATTTCTTGTTGAAAACCATTACGCATGTTTTGGTAGCATTAGGACTCAAGTTATGGTTTTTAGCAAATTGTTCGAATAAGTGAAGCTTAAGTTGAAGTCCCGCAGGAGTAGGGTCCAACAAAATGACATCGTCTGCAAAGGCCAACCATTGTAAACGCATTTGACCCAACTTTATAGCAAATAGTTTTTTGTCATGCCATAGTCTATCCAAGTCTCTCATATAAAGATTAAAAAGGCACGCTGCGAGATTGCAACCTTGTTTCAATCTCATTTCTGTATTTGACATCTGTAGTATCACCTTCAATATTAACCCCGATCCTGTACGACGTATCAGTATGGAGGTGAATTATCCAATAGATTAGTACAGTTGGTATCCTCATTTCAACCATCTTCAGCCATAGCCAGTTCCTGATGACATTATCGAATGAGGCCGAGATGTCTATGAAGGCCATATATATGGGACATGAGTCCCCAGATTTATTTTCCACGATCATATGTGACATCACGGCGGCATTCAAAGAGGTGCTAATTTGTTTACGGAAGCCTGTTTGATATTGCGAGTATAATGAGTGCGCTTTGATGTATTTTTCCAAGTCGCACAAAATGAGGATAGCAAACACCTTAGCCTCTGTATTAATTAATGAAATTGGTCGATAATTTGCAGGGTTTTTCAGATCTCCTTTTTTAAAAATTGGAATAATGATTGAGGAGGTCCAAGAATGGGGAATGTTCCCTGAAGTTACTATGAGATCATATTTAGCTTTCAGTATGGTTGCTCATAAAGTGGGATCTGTTTTAAAGACACATGGAGGAATTCCGTCAGGACCTGCTGATCTAGAAAATGTTAATTTCTTTATTGCCCATTCCAAATCTTCCTTAGACCACTTTAATACTGTTGTAGTGGCCATTGGGGGTAATTGGAATAGACAATCTTTAAATCTATCTGGGACTGCATATTTAGCGCTAATGTATGACCCGATTGTCTGTTTTATTGCCTTCCAGATTGCCTTTGTATCATAAATAGACTTAATTAATGCACAATTCAGCTTATTTAGTTTTATTGCTCGCAAGTTCCTTATGCTGTTCTTGTAACTTTGAAGTAACCGTTTGCGTTGGAATTGATAGGTTGCCATAGAATGGCCCTCACTTTTTAAGTGTCTTAAAGCCCGGTTCTTTTCCTGTTTCAGGCGTTTGCATTCGGGATCGAACATATGAGGAAAGTTTACATCAGAAACCATATATTTGCTAGCTATTTCAGCGATAGTATCAGTAACTCGCTGAGATGTGTGAGCTTCCCAATTAAGTATAGAACACACATCTGTCCCCAATGGCTTAGGTTTTGCCTCTAATGCCAATGATACACGGGTAGCTAATTCCTTGCATAGCCCCGGATTCCAACGCAAAGAGTTCTTAGGTTGATGGATTTCCGGGAGTTTAAAGGTCGGTATCTTATTTAACGGACTATTGTCGACACCTACACAAAGAGTCAGGTGTGCGTGATCACTCCCTTGCTCATCTTGAAAGTCTACGCTATGTACCAATAGCATCAGTTCTGTAGAGAGAAAAAAATAGTCTGTCAGTGATACTTGGTCACCTCTTTTCCGTGAATACTGTTGCCCATCAGGATTACACTCCAGAAATGATATTGCCCAGTTGTCAAAGTAATCGATCCATCGTTTCCTTTGTTTTATAACAGCGGAGTCAGGTTGTGTACATATTTTACTGGACTTTGGCAGCGTGTTAGTGAATAATGAATCAAAGTCACCACCTCCAATAATAACAAATTCATTCATGCTAGAATGAATGAGTTCAAAGCAGTGGTCTATTTCTTTAAACATGTCATCCAATGATAATTTCGATGGATTCCAATATAGATTGACCAGTAGTATGTTTTTAAATTTTGATTCTGCCAAGATATGCGAGACAACACGCATATTCTAGGAGTTCCAAATGGTGCAGTTTTATGAGACATGTTATTATTAATTTATTTATTTATTTATTTGCATTTATAAAGCGCACAGAACTGCCCTGGGGCATCGTGGCGCTGTTACAGCAGACTTGATCTTGAACATAGCATAGGAATATAGTTACAGAGTACAACAGTTATTTGCAGTGGCATATTGAAGTTAAAGGGTTATGCATTGCTGTGGTTACAGTGCAAGCATAACTGTGCTAGGGAGCATTCAAACTGGTAATAAAAAATTGAACTTAGAGGTTATACTATGCTGTGGTTACAGTGCAAGCATAACTGTGCATGTGGAGGACTTTATCGGAATAGGAGGGTTTTGAGGTTTTTACGGAAGGTGTGGTATGATTTTTCGTTCCTTAGTGAGGTAGGTAAAGAGTTCCAGTTTTTAGGTGCGAGGTGTTGGAAGCTGGATCCTCCCGCCCTGGATCTTTGAAATGTGGGGACATGGATCATGTTGGGCGGTGGGCTCTGGTGGGTCTAATGGAGGCTTTCGGTGTGATTCTTTCTGCAAGATAGGGTGGAGCATCCAGAGAGAGGCATCTATGTGTGATGGCCATGGCTTTGAAAAGTATACGTTCCTTCACCGGTAGCCAGTGAGCATCTTTCCTTGCTTGCGAGATGTGTTCCCTTTTGGGAATGGACAGCGCTGCCCGGAGTGCGTTGTTTTGCGTGATTTGGAGTTTTTTTAAGTTGTGGGCGGAAGTGCCTAGGAAAAGGGCATTACAGTAGTCCAGTTTGGTACCTATGGTGGCTCTGGCGATGGACAGGCAGTTTTTAGTGGAGAGAAAAGGTTTGACAGCGTTTATCACCTTGCTGGTGAGCGCTGAGGAAGAGGCTATGGCGTTGACCTGGCGAGACATAGATAGTGAGGCATCTAGGTGAACACCTAGGGTTTTAACAGACTTGGAGACTGTGATGGTGGAGTTGTCGATATTGAAGGATTTGTATTGAGGGGGGAGTTTATTGAGAATTTCGTTGGTCCCTACTATGAGGATTTCGGTTTTGTCCCCGTTTAGGCAGAGGCGGTTGGCCGCCATCCAGGTTTGGATGGCTGTGTAGATTTTGGTTAGTGCTGTCACATCTTCTTCATAGGTCCCAGTTAGCGGGAGTAATACCTGCGTGTCGTCTGCGTAGTTGGTGTACGCTATGTTACGACAGTCGAGGTCATTGAAGAGAGGGAGGGTGAATATATTGTAGAGAGTGGGGGCGGTGCAGGAACCTTGGGGGACTCCGCAGTGGATGATGGTAGGGGTTGCAGAAGCAGTGTCTGAGAAGACTTTCATGAGTCTGCCATTTAGAAATGAGGCCACCCAGGCGATAGCTTCGGGGGAGAAGTGTGCTTCATTTTTTAGGTGCATCCCTAGGATGTCATGGTTGACGAGGTCAAAGGTGGCAGATAGATCCAGTAGGAGAAGGAGTGCCGGTTTGCCTTTGTCCATAGTATCTGCAAGCTGTATTTTTAGATCGAGTAGGGCTGACTCTGCCCCGTGACCTGGTCGGAAGCCTGACTGTCTTTTGCATAAGATATGGTTGGTTTCAAGATATGCCTGGATTTGCGTGTAGGCAACTTTATCCAGAATCTTGAGCAGGAAAGGCACGGTGGTGATGGGCCTGTAGTTGGTAGCTACTTCTGGGTCGAGAGTAGGTTTTTTTAGAAGCGGGCACACCCAGCCTTCTTTTAGACTGTCTGGGACTGTATTGGCGTTGAAGGAGGCATTAATGAATGATTTGAGGAAGGGAGCGAGTGTTTCAGTGCAGTCTTTGATTAGACTTGCGGGGCAGGGATCTCCTTTACAATTGGATGGTTTAATCTTGTTCATTATCTCAATAAGTTCGTGTTCTGTGACCTCCCTGAATTTGAACGGGGTGGTGGGGGCTTTGGTGGATGGGGGCCCAGAGCTAGGGGTAGGCATGTGGCTCGTGGTGGTGGTAGATTTGAGGTGCTGAGATAGGTTTTTGTGGTGCTCCTTAATTTTTGTTTGTAGGAGTTCAATTTTATTTAACAGGGCAGATTGTATGGAATTGCACCAAGTTTGGTCTTTAGCAATGTCTTGTGATTTGGTGGCCGGTGTGGAGAGTTCTTTGAAAATGGCGAAGAGTTCTTTAGATTCAGAGCTTGCATTAGCAATTCTATCATTATAGGAGACTGACTTTGCTGTGATTATGGCTTTTTTGTATTGGGCAGTGATTTTTTTATAGGAGGATAGGGTGGCTGGGGAAGGCGTTTTCTGCCAGGAGTTTAGTGCTTTTCTTTTCTGTGAGCGGAGTTCTTTGAGTTCAGTGGAGAACCAGGTATTTGAGTGTTTAATGGTTTTGGCTTTTTTGGTCTGTAAAGGGGCAATGGCGTCAATGGCAGTGCTTATGGTGCTCTTGTAGATATCTGCTAACTCTGACGGGTCGGATGACTTGAGATCTGTGGAGAGGATGTATATATAGATGGGGAGTAATTTTATCTTTAGTAAGATTTTTAGCACATCTTGCCAGTGCTGGGGGGATAGGGTTAGGTTTGTTTGTGTTAGTTGCGACGGGAATGAAGAAGTGAATGAGGTGGTGATCTGACCAAGGAGTCGGGGTGATGGAGCTAATGTCGATGTGACAGTTGTGGTCGGCTACCCAGTCCAGGATACGGCCTTTGTTGTGTGTGGGTGAGGTTATTTTTTGATCAAAGCCTAGTTCTTTTAAGGCTAGTGCAAGAGATTTAGCTGGCTATTAATAGCAATGGTTAGACCAACAAATCACCATCGCTGGAATACATACCTACAAAATAAGGTATGCACCATACTACTATCAATAAGTTATGGATGATACCTCATACTATCTAGGTAACTCACTGTTACCTCTCTCCCTGTAGATTTCTTGCCACGGACGCCCGAGCCATCTTAGGTGCTTCCCTGAAACCACTTTGTGTTCAACCGTTGATAGAACACAGGTAGGCTTTTAGAGTGCAGTTCCTTAATACACAGAACACCCTCTGTGTAGTTACAATTTTTTATGACCCCCTGCTCCCCTTATGTGTCACCTGTCTCCATAGGCGTTCACCAGCCCAAACTACGTCCTGATGACAGTTCGGACCCTTCATCTGTGAACATTTCCAACCCAATAAAGGCTGACTCCATCCCGAACCAGAAACACCTACATAACTATGCGTTGACCGCAATAACATACTACTAGTCTAACAGTAGTATTTGAAATCCACATTGTAGATGTATGCTACTAACCCTCACTTAACCAACTGTGATGTAACAACAGTTTGTCACCTGTTCTACTTTTCATTGTAAGTCAAATAAGGCTCAAATGTGACTTCAAGTTTGTTCTTTGTTTTCTTTTGTGAACCTACTATTTTTAGATGTGTGTCAGTTTGCCGCCATTCTCCCTTGTATTGCTACCACTCCCTCCTCCTCCTCAGCGTCTCTGTCATGGGGGAGTGCAGCTACAGCAGCGGCGGCCTTCACTAGTTTAGTTTGTATTAATTTAGCTTCGTCTGCCAATCTTTTCTGTACTACCTCCTTCTCCCTTTCTTTAATCCTTTTGCAGTGGTGCATTATTATGCTCTGTATCTCTGGCCAACCTTTTGCTTCTATCCCTGCTATTTTGTCGAGTGCCTTTTGAACTTCTTTTGGCAGACCCTTCTTTATTATGAAATAAAACAGGGATGTTGATTGGTCGTAGGGGGTACCCGTTTCAGCTCTCCACATCTCCTACACCCGAAAAATGTACTCCATGGGCTCTTCCCCATCATTCATAGTACATTGCATCACTGACTGTAAGTCTGGCATGTCTGGGAAAGTGTCCCTTAATGCATCCCATACACGTGCACGCACTGTGTTGAAAGCAGCGCCGTCATGTCGATCACTGTCTAGTGTTATTCCTGGGAAGCCCGCTTTTGCCCATACCCTATCTGCTTGGTCACCCACTGCTGATACGAGCAAACATTTGACATCCCCTATAGCCAAGGGTACCCCTGCTGTGTTTTTCTCAAATGCATAGATCCATTTGCTAGCTCCTCCAGACAGTGGGGGTAATGTTTTTAACAAATTTGCCTTATCCATCTGTGCCCATGGTATGTAATTAGGCCGTCCTGCTCCCCTGTGTAACAACGGGAGCTGCAGGCGCCCCCTGCTTCCTCTTCCAATACCCACTTTCGACCCCTTCTTTCCTACTAGCGCCGCTCTCCCCGTCCTATTCCTTAGTCTCCCTGTCCATTTGGTTTCCATTACTCGTCCCAGTGGTGTCTCATCGAAATTCAACAAGTCTCCCCCTGCAGCAATACCCAGCCTTCCTGCTTCTTGCTCATCTTCTTCTACATCACACCACAACTCTTCTCTCTCTGCGGCTATTGCTTCTTCCCCCTCCGTTCCTTCGTCAACGTTAAGTGCCCCTACCTCTGTTATCCTAGTGGGTTCTTCTTGTATCCTGAATAGTATCTCTCCCTTCTTCCACCCTTCCTCACCTTGTTTATCTAAAATTTGTGACCGGGAAGACCTTTCTGATCTCGATGTGCTTGGCTCACTCTGCTCACACATGCTTTGTATTCGTGATAACTCCTCTCCGGCAATCGATAGTCTTGTATCTAAATCCTCTGTGAGCTTGCATATACTTATTGGGGGAGTACTCACCTGTCCGTTCCCTCGGGGGCAATCATATGGCGGTGGTGCCGTTGCTTGTGCTGTTGGGGCTGGTGTGCTAGTGGACACATATGTGGGGTCACTATACCCTGTCGCAGGCATGTGTTTGTTTAAGAGGGGGTATAATCTTGTTACTTCTACTGATCCCTCTCTCCCTCCGTTCTCCTTGCCACCTTCTGCTTTGGCTGATGGGGTGGCAGTGAGGGAGGATTGATCGAGGAGTATATCTGCCTTCTTGAGAGGGGGTACTTCTTCAAATAATCGCCATAAGTCTAAGATCTCTCTTCTGTTATGAAACTGTTTACCATTGTATTTTATGAATATACAGGTGGCTACCATGTCCAGGACGCTCTTCTCAAACAACCCTCCTTGTGGCCATACCTGAGGAAGGCCCTCACCCTTCAGCTCTGTGACCCACTGATCATGGTACTTGGTGATTCTGTCAGCATAGCCTGGTAAACTTCTGCAAATATGCGCTAAATGGGTTTCTGCCCCCATTCTCACGCCTTTATTATCTTGCTCTTTTGGGTCAGGTTTTTTACCTTACTATGTGTGTATAATAGTGTATATGTGAATCTTTTTCATATACCAGTTATCAAAAGTTACCTTGTATTTGGTTCAATAACAATTCTTTCTCGAAACTTACCAGGCCAAACTTACATTGGCCCTACTACCTTGATTTCACTTTATCAATGAAAATACATAAACAACATATCAATGACGACATAAAACGAACATGCAACACAATTTACGTACAACATATAGCGTTAATCCATGTAGAAGCAGACCTGCCAGAGGAAGATGCGTTCATATTACAAGACACGTAGAAGCAGACCTGCCAGAGGAAGATGCATTCATATTACGAGACACGTAGAAGCAGACCTGCATGAGAAAGATGCATTCATATTACAAGACACGTAGAAGCAGACCTGCCAGAGGAAGATGCGTTCATATTACAAGACATGTAGATGCAGACCTGTCAGAGGAAGATGCATTCATATTACGAGACACGTAGAAGCAGACCTGCATGAGGAAGATGCATTCATATTACAAGACACGTAGAAGCAGACCTGCCAGAGGAAGATGCGTTCATATTACAAGACATGTAGAAGCAGACCTGCATGGGGAAGATGCATTCATATTACAAGACACGTAGAAGCAGACCTGCATGAGGAAGATGCATTCATATTACAAGACACGTAGAAGCAGACCTGCATGAGGAAGATGCATTCATATTACAAGACACGTAGAAGCAGACCTGCCAGAGGAAGATGCGTTCATATTACAAGACACGTAGAAGCAGAGCTGTCAGAGGAAGATGCATTCATATTACGAGACACGTAGAAGCAGACCTGCGTGAGGAAGATGCATTCATATTACAAGACACGTAGAAGCAGACCTGCCAGAGGAAGATGCATTCATATTACGAGACACGTAGAAGCAGACTTGCCAGAGGAAGATGTGTTCATATTACAAGACACGTAGAAGCAGACCTGCCAGAGTCCTCACCGATAGTCTAGTAGCTAGGCCAGATCAATTGTGGAGATTCTGCATTGATTTTCAAAAATTAAACGATGTGTCCCAGTTCAACAACTATCCCATGCCTAGGGCTGATGACCTGATTGTTCGACTGCCCACAACAGTTTAGATTTTCACGATTGATATCACCAAATCACGATTGATATCACCAAAGGCTAATGGCATCTCCCCCTGAACCCTGAAGACAAGGAAAATACTATATTCTGTGCCCCTGCTGGATTGTTTCAATGTAAGGTGCTACCGTTTAGTCTTTATGGTGCACCAGAAACGTTACAAAGGCTAATGTATTGTGTACTAAGACCTTATTCTGGTTTCTGTGGGTCCTATTTAGATATCCACAGTAAAACCTGGGTGGAGCATATGACACACCTGTATAAAATCACCATACCCCTACAACCTGCCTGGCTAACCGTCAATCCAAAAGGGTTATGTACCCCATCCTTCGTGAACTATCAGGGATTCTTTGTGGGCAATGGCTTGGTCCAACCCGAGGTAGAAAAGGTTAGAGCTGTAAAGAAAAACCCTATACCAAAAACCAAGCAAGATTTAAGGGCTTTCGTGGGACTGGTGGGATACTACCGACACTTTATTCCCAATGCTTCATCCATAACGGCCTGTTTGACCAATAAACTGAGAAATGCTGAACCTCAAAAGGGTAAGGAAGAAGAAAGCTGTTTTGATACCCTTAAAAGCATACTATGTAGTGAACCAGTTCTTAAGGTCCCGGACTTTAATAAAGAGTTTGTACTTCAAACGGAGGCATCCAGGGTGGGCCTAGGAGTGTTTCTCTCAGACATATGAGTGAATGGAACTTCCAGTGATGTATATTAGCCGAAAATAGTTTACTAGGGAACAAAACTACGCCACTGTAGAACTTGAGGCCCTGGTGATAGTGGGCCACCTAAAATATTGCCTCACTGGGAGAAAGTTTCATTAGATCACTTGCACTTTACTTGGCTTAGTGTAAGAAAAGATACAAATCCTCAAATCATGCACTGGTTTCTCGATCTGCAACCATTTTGTTTTAGTGTACAACATCGCAAAGGTTGATTTCCTCTCCTGATTTCCTTTACCAGATGAAGAAGCCTCCTGCATGAGGGGGTAGGTTATGTGACGAATACCAGAGGATTGTTACTTCTTCATGGGGGGGGAGACCATTCACACGAGGCCAGGGAGGTGAGGCCGCTACCCAATAGTCCCCCTGGTATTCAGCGGGTGGATCTCATGGGTAGGGAAGCCCTCCGTGGGACCAGGGACGATCGCCTTGGTAGAACACAGTATTCACCTCCTTCATTTCTGTCTCCTCCTTTCCCTCATGTGCTCTGGGTTGCCTGGCCCTTTTTCAATTTTCTTTATTTATTGCCCATTTTTGTTCCTTGTAGGTCCTCCTGGACTGGAGTATGCCTGGACTCCCATCCCTTCTACCAGCTAATGTGCTGTTGTGACTACATTCACTGCTTTCTAACCTTAGCAGTCCTGTCAGAATTCAATATTTTGAGTACCTATTATTTTAATTTGTTAATTTAGTTAGCATTTTATTTCCCTTATGACTTTGTTCCTTGTATGAGCTAGTGCTCTGGGTTGCCTGGCCCATTTGTGTTCCTTGTAGGTCCTCTTGGACTGTGGAGTATGCCTGGACTCCCATCCCTTCTACCAGCTAATGTGCTGTTGTGACTACATTCACTGCTTTCTAACCTTAGCAGTCCTGTCAGAATTCAATATTTTGAGTACCTATTTTTTTAATTTGTTATTTTAGCTTACATTTTATTTCCCTTATGACTTTGTTCCTTGTATGAGCTAGTGCTCTGGGTTGCTTGGCCCATTTTCACTTTGCTTTATTGCCCATTATTGTTCCTTGTAGGTCCTCTTGGACTGTGGAGTGAGCCTCCACTCCCATTTCTCTTCTATGAGCTAATGTTCTGTTGTGACTAAATTCACTGCTATCTGACCTTACCAGTCCAGTCAGAATTCAACCTTTGAGTACCTATTCTTTTCATTTGTTGCTTTATGGTTTTGTTCCTTGTATTAGCTAGTACTCGAAGGGGGAGGGATAGGGGGCAGTGCTTGGACTCTGTTTCCCATCTACCAGCTTAAGTTCTGCAGGTGGTAGGTAAATTCCCTATTCTATGTTGGACACAATATAGATTGGTGGCCATCTAAATGGCTTTGGGCAGTCACATGAGTGCAAGTAAATTCTTCATGGAGGTGGCCATGGCCTGGCTGAAACTAAATCTACCTGTGAGTCAGCAATGCCCTTAGCAGCTTTGTCCGATTTCAACCTTGGTGTACTGTAAGGGTGCAGAAGGAGGAGACTGACACACAATGGTATAGTCATTGATATAAACTTTTATTGTTAGAAATTAAAGAGAAAACCTAACTTTATTTAACTCTAAGATGGGTTTCCCTACATCAACTAAAAGACTAATTGTTATGTCAGAATGCCCATGTAAATCAATAGTCTCCGCCATCCTGTGTCAAACAAAACCCCCACTTCTGTCCCATACACTTAATATTAAACTAAAGATAAAATAGATCTTCTTGGTTCAGCTGAATGACTCCCTTCTTCTGTACTGTGAGTAGACGTGTGTTCCCAAGTATTGGTTTCTTCCTGGGGGAATAGCTCTCTTCCCCTGGCCTTTTCTCTTGTAGCTTCAAATACACAGTCCTCAAATGTTAGAATGTCACTTTTCGTCTTTGATTGGACTCACTTGGTAGCCAAGTACTGCGATGAGGAAGGTGATTCATGCGACTTGCTGGTTTCAGGTCCCAGGAAAAGCCAGAAAGTTCTAGAAAATACCATCATGCATTTGCAATGGTTTAAGAAAAGGGGACACCGGAGCAGTCATACAGAGAAAAATGTGCTGGAGGATGAACGCATCGCTCCAGGGCCCGTTGATGCACAAGATCTCTCTGCCTGCCTGTGTGGGAGCTTTCAGTGCATTTTGATGAGATGAGGGTGTACTTTAAAGCTGTGTCAACAGTGAAGTATTTTATCAAAATAGGCCGTGGGGCATTTTACTGGGAATCATCAAAAAAAAAAAAAAAAAAAAGCTAAGAAGCCATAGCCGTGCTTTCTGGTCTGGGGAGATGCAATACAACATACAGAATATTCTTAAGACTCACCGAACATGGCAGCCACCACGATGACACATAGCAAGGCCAGCAGCAACTTGCTATTCGCTGATATTGTTCTAGGTTGGCGGCAAAAAGATAATATAAGTGGGAAAAATATGCTTGATGACATTAGAAACAAACAATATTATTGCAACGAGCAAATTTGTCGCCTCTAAAAATCAATGTAACTTTTGCTATTGGAATATAGTCACAGGGATACCGAGTATACCACATTTTATAAACTTTTTTATTGAAGACATGAGAAGAGAAAAATGTTGTTTTTGTCATTACGTGTAAGTGCATGCATTTTCTAAAATCCACAAAAGTTAGGAGACTATTCACAGAGAAGTTACTATGAATATATGGAGGTTACGTGTAAGTGCATGCCATATTCTAAAATCCACAAAAGTTAGGAGACTATTCACAGAGAAGTTACTATGAATATATGGATTCAAAAAAGAATTTAATGTGAGGAAGGCAGAGTTACAAGCAGTAAGCCAAGAGTAAGCCTGAGTTACTAGTAGTGTGCCAAGAGTACGTCAGAATAACTCAGAGTACCTTGTTTTATTAATGAAATCAGATTTGTACTGTACATCTCTTGCCTCGCAAACACTTAAATTGCTTTCCTTCAATTAACCCTTAACACGGGAAACAAGAGACATAATATTAGGGGAAAGGCTCCTGTTGCAGAAAACACATAAAACACAACCCAGTTTCACACTCTGGGATACAAACCCCAATAATGAGCATAGCTCACCAAACCTGGTCTCTATACATACACCCTCAAATACAAGTTTTACATTTCCCTTTGTTTCTTTTCCAAATTCAAAGAAGGTCAGCAAGTGAGGTTTCATCAAGAGGTGTTATGCTCTGCATCAATTCTCTTTCTAACTATCTGAGTGTGTCATGAGCCATACCTCTAAACCCCTTTTCAGAACATCTGTCTGCAATGAACCCCTGGTTCAGCTGAAGCCCTGGAAGGGATACCCGTACCCAAGACTCGGTCTGTAAAGGAGGAGTCACTTTCTCAAGTCCCCTTTTAGGACCGCAAAGAGTTTGTGAAGAACTATGGCCCAGCAAGGGCGTCGAGTCGTCCGGCGTCTCTATGGTCTTTGGGTGGTGGGAAACCCACCGGCGGATGCTCCTCTGCGCATCGACGGCCTGGCCTTCTCCGGCGGGATAAGGCGGGCGGCGGTGCGGACGAGCACGTCCGTGAATCTAAAGTCTTAGGCAAAGGAGCGTGCGGCTCCGGTCGTCGATGGCACGGCGTCAATCGGTCTCCGCTTCTGGGCAACACTGCTTCGACGGGCCTCCAGCGGTTACAGCAGCCCTGCGAAACCTGTTTGACGCCGGTGGACAGAATGTCCGGTGCTTATCTTCATTCTCCTCGGCGGTCCCCGTCTCCGGTCGGCAGCCTATCAATGGTCCCTCGGAGCACGGGAGGAGGGCACCTAACCAGGTGCTCTCTTGGATCAGTCTCGACGGCTTTTGGATTTCGGCGAAGGGAGACAGCAGTCAACCTTCTTCTTCAGGCTCGGCTTCGAGATTAAGGTTCAGTTTCAACTTCAGCCTCTGAACGAATTCTAGCAGTGAGAGGCCCCCAGATATACTAGTTGATCTCCCATTCATTCTGCTGGGTCACACTCAGGCAACCAATCACTCAGAAGGGCATTCAGCAGTCAGTCAGCCAATCAGGCATACAGTGCATTCATGCCATTCTCCTCCCTCTTAGACAAAACCAGCAGTGGCTCTTTAAGCAATCCTCATGTCAAAGCACACAGAAGATCCCATTCCACTGCTGATCTCACCTGGACGGTGATTGTTAGAACCTTGGTCTTCCTCATACCTATCCCAAGCTCGAATTAGATGTATAGGATAGCACCTGTTACACAGTGCACTCTGAAAAGGAAACAGAAATAAATGCCATTAATTGCCATTCATTCATAAAAAATTCAATAGAGCTTTCCAGTTGGTCAAACTTGATGTATTTGTTGTGTCTGTCTCATAATCATCTCTTATGAAGACCAGAATCTGTGTATCGATCATACATTAATTAAGGATTCTATCGCCAATGCATTTCGGAGACACATTCTCCTTCTGCAGGGCGAACTCTATTGTGATACACCATACCATTTGTTCAAAGTCACATATCAGATTATTCCAAAACAATTATTTACAAATCGAATGTAAAAATAATTCCACATACCATCATTTCACGTGATATAGTAGTTGCAGCAAATTTGAGAAGGAAACAAAAAATAACCAATATACATAATGTCAATAAGGTAATATAATACAGCTTCTTAGTTCACTCATTTATCCAAATCTATGTATCTGATGTTACCTTAATGTTGTCTTCTGAGTACACACCATGACCATATTGTTTAGAATTTGCACTGAAATATCCGAATAGCATGTTTTAGAAATCAAACCTTGTTCGTCTATATGTATACCTCTGTTTGCGTGTCTGTCCTTCTTACCTATTTATCACGCTGTTTCCTTGCAGCGCGTGGTCAATGGTGCTTCTCTCTTAGCCGTGCGTGCAGCTGAACCCCTTGGTTCAGTCAGGCACCTAAATGTGTTAAACAAAGTGACTGTTCAAGTACAGTTTCCCCCATTTGTGTTCTCAGTGTCCCCTGCTGCCGAGTCTCGGCGTGTTCAAGCACGCGATTTTGTTGCTTGCTGTGTTGCCATGGGAACGGATCTCTTTTATGGACTACTAGCGCCATGCGTTCTATCGCTTGTGTGTTTTTTCAAAAAGGGGGTGGGTATACATGGCTTGTCATTCCAATCCTTCTACATATTTAGGTTCTATACTTCTTGCAAGGAGGATAAAATGACCCTTAGCCTTGGTGAATAGAAGAATTCCTACTTTGTAGTTGCATTTCCAAGAAGGGACTGGAGCCCTAAGAACAAGACTTCATCAATTAGGCATAAGCTTCAAACGTGTTTTACTTGTTGACGAATCTTTCACCAAGAGGGTTCATGTCATACTGTTTAACCTTACAGTCAGGTGAAATTCCTCAGGACAAGACTTTCAGTGAAGGTTCAAAGTGATGCTTGTCGAGAATGGATGTTATTGATTTGAGAAAATCCCAAGCTGGAACTGTCTTTAAATCCTATAATGCCCTGCGCCACGGTTAGGCAAAAGTCACAGCGCTGGCTTGTAGCACTTTTAATTAAACCCCAGAAGCAACTATTATCTGACTTGGCATGCAGATTTACAATTCAAACTATCTACACGAATGGGGTTGGTAAAATATGTTGCTCCTTCCAACACAGATCTGCATTAAATGGAAGGGTAGAATTGCCGGAAAACTCACATAATTTATTGCTAGATTTATTGAGAAGTATCGTCACGTTACAACAGCTGCTGCTTTCCTTCCTCTCGCAACACGAGAAACAAAAACGTAAAAAACAGTGTGGGCGGCAACGGCAACCAAACAATTATATTCGCTGCTGCAGTTGCTTTAGAAGTTTCATGCTCATCAGAGAAAGTAAAACAGAAAAAACAGTACGTTTGCCAGCAAATTAAAGGTTGAAAACCTTCTTAATGCTCTTTATGTTCTTTGACATATAAAAAGAATAAATAAACTGTCGAATACTGAATGCTGACTGATCCAAATAGTCTATGGTTCCAAGACAATACACGTTAGCAAATCAGCACTTGAAATAGTTTTGTCACTTATCTAAGGAGACAGCTGGTTGAATGTCCTCAGCTCACTGTCTTTTCAGCATAACTGTCCTTTCCTGAAATCTTCTTCTTTTTTTTTTTTTTTTAAACGTTCACTTTTTTTTATTTTTTAAATGATGGCTCCACCGTCCTCGTCTCACAGGTGTTCCCCCTAGCCGATCTCATGACCCAGCATCACTGCAGCTTTCCTGCCTGTCTCCCTTTATCCTGACTGTGTGACCAAAGAGATTGGCCCAATAACCGAAACTCCAAAATTCCTGTCCAGCTGAGCTGAAGTCAGACGATGAAAGGTAGTTGAGACTGGGAACCCTCGGTACACATATACAGCCGTTTCCCATAGGAAAAACTTCTGACACTTCTGTGTCCTATCTACGTCGTTTTGGGGCTGGTATAAAAGCCCCGCCCCCGCGGCTCCCTTCAGATTTCAACCCCTCCAAAGTAGGAAGGGGTAAACCTAATTATGCATCTACATTGCATTCCGGGGAGGCCGGCGGGCGCATGTGAATCCATGAAAGTTACCAATGCTGGAGAAATGGAGTTACAGGTAAGAAACTAATCCCTTCTCCAGCATGGGGTCTGGCATGGATTCACATGCTCATGAATATTCCCCGTCGTCAGGCTGGGAATCCTCGGTAAAGAAAAAACCAGTATCAGTTTCGTTTCTGATCTGTCTTTCGTAGTAATAACCAATCACTGGTCTCTGCGTCATACTGACCACAGCCAATGACTGCCCTCTACCTAAGCACCGCCTCTGGCAGCCATCTTCAGATTTTTACCGCACGTTCATGTGTTGGGATCCTCGTGCTATTGCTCTCGAGCGTTAGTGCTATTTTTTCGCATTTTTTCACAAAAACTCGATTCTTTCGGTCAAAAGAGCCTCAAGCTCCACCGATCCTACATCCGATCAACGGGGACCCGTGTCGGATTCGTCTGCGCCCCTCAAGGGTGAAGATTTCGTCGAGCTACACTTCGGAGGACTCCAGAAGCTTCTCAGGCCCGGTCTCGGAGATGGCCCAGGAGAAGGGAAGCTCGACGCCCGGAAAGCTGTTCAGGGTCTGCCCTGGATGCCAGCTGCAGAACGTCTTTAAGGAGGACGAACACTCTTTCTGCCTTTATTGCCTTCATGAGGACAAGACGCACGTGGAGAAGGACTGTGCGTTTTGCGGCAACATGTCGGAACGGACCATGAAGGACCGCCATCAACGTCTCGCCAACTGGCTGGAGGGTAAGAGCCCGTCTGGCGAGAAGAAGAAGAAACCCGAGCGGTCTTCTAAGACCTTTGAGGGCGCCCCGGCGACGGGGGCCCAACATAAGGCTAAGCACCGCGAGTCCGCTGGCACCGGGAGCGCCGAACGGTCGGGCTCTACGGGCGCCAGGCAGGGCGCACCCTCCCCGGCACCATCGACCACGAGCCAACGCTCTGGGTCGGGTAAGAGGAAGGCCGAGCACCCGGCGAAACTCCTGGAGAGGCCCCGGTCGAGCTCTAAGGCAGAGGAGGAGCGTGGCAGTGCCCCCTCCCTCAAGGATAAGGCGGTGAGCGCACCTAAGGTGGTGAAGGCCTTGATCCATCCGACCAAGCCCTCTATCGAAACGGTCGCGGCGGCCCTGGCTCAGCCTATGGAGGCTGCGCCAGTGGTGGCGACCTCGGGGCCCAGAATCTCCCTGCCTCCTCGGAGGGAGTCTTCTTTTGTGCCCATCGATAGGACCCCCGTGAAACCCTCCGTGGGGAAGAAGAAGGGGGGGCAGGGCGTCGTCGTAGATTCGGCCTCAACCTCAGAAGAGGAGCTGATCGAGGTCTTAAGCCACGGCCTAGGCGTGGAAGAAGGCCAGCCCGTCGGAATGGACCCCGACGCAGGTGACGACGACGACGACATCGTCGAGGATACCGACGGGGCCCCTGCTCGCCCGTCGGATTCCCCTCTGCCAGCGCCGCAAGACAACTCGTCGGCCATTTTGTTGGCTATACAGTCCTTATGCTCCGAGATAAGGACGAGACTACCGTTACCGACGGAGGAACCTTTCCCGTCGGGGGATCCAGAACCGGGACCTTCTGGTGTTCCCCCTACCAAGAAAAGAAGGATCCATCCACCACCTCCTTTTCAACCGTCGCGCCCCGTCCAGCCCTCTCCCCCGTCCACCCGAGGGGATGATACGGGAACTGACACGGCAGCGACGGGTACGGACGACGAGGCATACGACGAGGATATTCCGTCGTCGCCTCCCACCAGGGCTTCTCCGCCCGACGAGATCGGATCTTTCCACTCCATGATCTCCAGGGCTTCCGAGCTTTTCCAACTCTGCCCTGAGGAGAAGAAAAAGGAAGGCTTCCTTTATCAGCGGCGCGAGGCCAAGAGGAAGACGGTCCTCGCAGTGCCTCTGTTGGACGACATTTGGGATGAGGGCCTTTCCCTCCTCAAGAACCCTTCCACGACGCCAGCTAGAAGAGACCGGTACGAGAAAAAGTACCGGGTCCCGGACACGGCCCCCCTGTGCCTCCGGGCGCAGCCTACCCCGGATTCCGTCGTCTCCGCGGCAGCCAGAAAGAAAGCGGGGGGGGGTGCGGCCTCCACATCGACTTCCCCGCCGGACGGCGAGGGAAAGAAATTGGATGCTATGGGACGTAGAGTCATCTCGTCGGCAGCGACGACGATTAAAGCGGCCAACGCCTTGGCTATCGTGGCTCGCTACGACAGGGAGCTCTGGTACAAGATAGCTCCCCTGCTGGATTTTCTGCCGGACGACAAGAGGGCGGAGGCCCTGGAGATCCTGCAGGAAGGTGAGGTGGCCTCGGACCACGCCATCACCGTGGCGACGGACATCGCCGACACTGGGTTCCGCCAGCTGGGCAACGGCGTTTGCCTTCGACGTCGTGAATGGCTCAAAGCTACGGACTTCCGGCAAGACGTCCAGACCAGAGTCCTGGACATGCCCTTCGACGGGAACAACCTGTTTGGGAAGACAGTGGACGATTCCCTTCAGGCCATCAAGGCGGATACTGAGACGGCCCGGGCCCTCGGAGTTCTGCAGCAACGTCGGACGCCCTTTCGGAGCAGCGGAGGCAAGGGCGCCTCCAGAGGTTCCGGCGGCGGTTTCGCTTCCTACCGGCAAGCGGCCCGCTCGTCGTCGCAAGAGGCCTACAGAGGACGAGGCAAGTCTAGCGGACCCCGTCGTCGTCGCCCAGGAGGTCAAGGCGGCAAGGCCGCGTCCAAGCAGGATTGAACCGGCTGTGGGGTCGGGCCCCCACCGGAGCACCCCGGTGGGAGGCCGGCTGGCAGGCTTCGTCAGCGTGTGGGAGTCCATCTCCACCGACCGTTGGGTGCTGGACGCCCTGGCCCGGGGCCACGCGCTCGAGTTTCAAAGAAGGTGCCCGCGTGTCCCCCCCGTGGCCAGGAAAGAACTTCACGTCCCTCAACTTCTTCTGGAGGTAAAGGCGATGCTCAGGAAGGGCGCCATCGAAATCGTCCCAAAGAGGCTTTGGGGCTCCGGAGTTTACTCGAGATACTTCCTCGTGAAGAAGAAGACGGGAGGATGGCGCCCCATCCTAGACCTCCGACGTCTGAACAAGTTCATCAAGGCGCAGAAGTTCCGGATGGTCACCCTCCAGCACGTCCTGGGCCAGCTGGAGGAAGGGGATTTCCTATCGTCGTTGGATTTGGAGGATGCCTACTTCCACATTCCCATCCTAAAGGGGCACCGAAAATTCCTCAGGTTCGTGGTGCAAGGGCGTCATTACCAGTTCAGAGCCCTCCCCTTCGGACTACGGTCGGCACCCAGGGTATTCACCAAGTGCCTCGCACCGGTGGCGGCGCAGCTGCGCCGCGAGGGGATCCACGTCTACCCCTACCTGGACGACTGGCTCATCCGCGCCAAGACGAGGGAACTCGCCGTGGTTCACACGGCAAGGACCGTCCAACTCCTCACGGACCTGGGATTCTTCGTGAACTACGCCAAATCCCACCTGGTGCCCGCGCAAGTCGCACTGTTTCTGGGAGCGAGGCTCGACACAGTGTCCCTTCTGGCCTCCCCGTCGGAGGAGAGGACCAGGACCATCTTGGGCAAGGTGCAACGGATGTTGGTGGCCGACGCGGCCAAAGTGAGGTCCATCAAGTCCCTCCTCGGGATGATGTCTTCCTGCATCTACCTCATTCCCATGTGCAGGCTCCGGATGCGCCCGTTGCAAGAATTCCTGGATGCACGCTGGATCCAGACGACGGGCAGCTTCGAGGAAAGGATCAAGCTCGACGAGAACTTCCGACGAGCAATACGGTGGTGGGGCACCCGCGCGCATCTGACGGCGGGCATGGACTTCCAGACCCCAGTCCACCAGGAGACTGTGACTACGGATGCCTCCCTGGAAGGGTGGGGAGCGCACACCGAAAATCTGCACGCAAAGGGACTCTGGCTCCCGACGGAGAAGTCCCTGCATATCAACGTCCTGGAGCTCCGTGCAGTGTTTTGGGCCCTCAGGTCTTTCCTTCCGTCCCTCAAGGGCAAGGTGGTGAGGATCTTCACCGACAACACCACCACCATGTTTTACATCAGGAAACAGGGCGGAACCAGGTCCCCAGCGCTGTCCAAGGAGGCGCAGGACCTGTGGCATTGGGCCGTCGCCCAAAGGATTTTTCTGGTGCCGTTTCATCTGGCAGGGATAAAAAACACCATCGCCGACTCACTCAGCAGGGAGCTGCGCTCGTGCCACGAGTGGGAACTACGGCAGGATCTGGTGGATCGCCTCTTCCGACGGTGGGGCACACCCCAGATCGACCTGTTCGCGACGGCGACGAACACCAAGTGCCGGAGGTTCGCCAGCAGGTTTCCCCAGACGAGGAGCATGGGCGAAGCTTTCTCGTTCCCCTGGGAGGGCCTGTTCCTCTACGCGTTCCCTCCCTTGCCTCTGCTAATCCGGCTAGTCAACCTGCTCAAGAGGTCACGGTGCAGGATGATCCTCGTCGCACCTTCGTGGCCGAGGCAGATATGGTTCCCGGACCTTCTGGACTTGTCAGCGTCCCCGCCGATCAAGCTGCCGGCGGACGCGGATCTACTCTCCAGGGAAGGAGGCGCCATCCTCCACCACGATCCGAAGTCGCTGAACTTGCAGGCCTGGCTCCTGCAGCACTAGAGTTTGGAGGATACGACATACCGGCCGACTGCAGAGAGGTTCTTGCAAAGGCCAGGGCGTCCTCGACTCTTAAATGCTACGGACACAAATGGAAGAGGTTCTCTGTCTGGTGCCACGCACAGAAGATTAACCCTCTACGGATTACGGCCCCCCAAGTACTGCCGTACCTGCTGACGCTGGCCAAAGCTGGACTGGCACACGCGTCCATCAAGATTCATCTTGCTGCGATCTCCCGATACACCAGAACCACGGGGCGGACGTCCTTGTGGTCTCATCGTCTGGTGAAAGAGTTCATGAAGGGACTGTTCAGATCGTTCCCGCCGGTGAAGGCTCCGGCCCCGGCGTGGGAGCTCAACGTGGTGCTGACCAAGCTCATGGGACCTCCGTTCGAGCCTCTGCACTCGGCTCCGTTGAAGTTTCTATCGTGGAAAACTGCTTTTCTTGTGGCCATCACCTCCGCACGACGAGTGGGAGAGATCCAGGCCCTTTCCTGCAAGGCCCCGTACTTGACTTTCCACGACACAAGGGTAGTGCTCAGGACGCACCCCTCCTTCATGCCCAAGGTACCGTCGGAATTCCATCTCAACGAACCCTTGGTGTTGCCTGTATTCTTCCCGTCGCCTTCGTCGCCGGCTGAGAGGACTTTGCACTCGCTGGATGTAGCTAGAGCGCTGAAGTTCTACGTGGACCGCACGAAGTGTTTTCGGAAGACGTCACAACTCTTTGTGAACTTTGGACCTGTTAATCAGGGGAAGGCTCTCTCGAAGGCTTCCATTTCCAGATGGCTCTCCGGCTGTATCATGTACTGTCATCGGTTGGCAAACCGACCTCTGCCCGGCCGTCCGAGAGCCCATTCCACCAGAGCGATCGCAGCTACCACGGCGTTCCTTTCTGGTGTGCCCCTGCTGGACATATGCAGGGCTGCTACGTGGAGGTCGACGCACACCTTCACAAAGTTCTACTGCGTCGATCGGGATTCCAGGGAGGAGTCCAGGGTCGGCCAAGCAGTGCTGCGCAACCTGTTCGCCTGAGGTGAGCCTGGTGAGGAGGTAAGATGCTTCATGTTGAGTTTGATGCTATGCTTAATGTTGAGCCTTTGCCACCTCCCGTGGTTGTGCATGTGTGTACTGCTATGTATTCTTTATTCATGAGCATGTGAATCCATGCCAGACCCCATGCTGGAGAAGGAACAAGTTACTTACCTGTAACTGTTGTTCTCCAGCATGGGTCTGGCATGGATTCACATGCGAACCCTCCCGCCTACCCCTCTGCGGCTCTTCACTTGGTCATACTGCCACTTCACGTGCTTCCAAATCTGAAGATGGCTGCCAGAGGCGGTGCTTAGGTAGAGGGCAGTCATTGGCTGTGGTCAGTATGACGCAGAGACCAGTGATTGGTTATTACTACGAAAGACAGATCAGAAACGAAACTGATACTGGTTTTTTCTTTACCGAGGATTCCCAGCCTGACAACGGGGAATATTCATGAGCATGTGAATCCATGCCAGACCCATGCTGGAGAACAACAGTTACAGGTAAGTAACTTGTTCCTTCTCCAGCATTGGATCTTTCATGGATTCACATGCTTAGAATAGATTGTATAGCAGTAAACCTGGAAGAAGGCGGTAAGAATGCAATGAAACATACAACCGCAAAATACATAAATGCAGAGGCACATATGAAATATACATATATATATATATATATATATATATATATATATATATATATATATATATATATATATATATCATACACCCAAAATTAAGTAAATACCCTTCACAGTTCAGGGCTTACCTTATTGAAACAGATGGTGCAAGACTGCTCTTTCCATCTGCACCTCGTCTGCATGCTGCCTTTCGAGGCTGTAATGGCGGGTGAACGTGTGAGGCACTGACCATGCCGCCGCCGCCTGGCAGATGTCTGCTAGCGGAATTCCTGCCCACAACGCCGTTGAAGACGACGTTGACCTCGTAGAATGGGCTCTCGGACACCCTTGCAGCGGCCTTCCTGCCTTGGAGTGACAAAAGGCAATTGTCGACGAGACCCATCGAGCCAGTCCTTGTTTAGAAATTGCTTTTCCTCTCGTTGACGGACCATACGCGATGAAAAGTTGCTGAGTAGATCTGAGTTGTTGGGTCTGATGCAGATAAAATTTCAGAGCCCTCTTGACGTCCAAGGTATGAAGAGCTTTTTCCGCAGCCACGATGGGGTCACGAAAAAAGTAGGGAGGACAATGGACGAGTGTTTGTGATAAACTGTAGGAACTTTCGGGATGAAACTAGGATTAGTTGACAGCACCACCTTGTCTTTAAAGAATCTTAGGTACGGAGGGTCTACGACCAACGCTTGCAGTTCTGAGATTCTCCTAGCTGACGTAATAGCTATTAGAAAAGCCAGCTTTCACGATAAGAATTTCATCGACGAGGTGGCCATTGGTTCAAAGGGTGTTTTCATTAAGCCTGCCAGCACCACATTGAGACTCCACGTTGGTGGAAAACGTTTTATTGGAGGAAAAGTTTGAAACAGCCCCCTCATGAAGTGTTTCACTAGTCTGTCGCTAAATAAAGGAGACGACTGTCTCTTCCTCGTGAACCTAGAAATGGCCACCAGGTGCACTTTTATTGATGAAAAAGATAATCCATTCTCCGCCAAGTGTAGTAGATAAGGTAAAACTTGCTCCGCAGTCACCCTTAACGGGTGCATTCCCTGCTGCCTTTGACACCACGTACAGAACCTTCCCCACTTATAGGCATAAGACTTATTGGTGGAAGGGGCCCGTGCCGCCTGCAGAATTTTTTGGCAATCTGACGAAACGTTCAATGTACCAAATTCTGAAAAGTCAGGAGCCAGGCTGTGAGGTTGAGACTGTCTGGATTGTGATGCCACACCGTCCCTTTGTTCTGGGACAGGAGGTTCGGGACCTTCGGAAATGTTATTGATTGTTCCAACGACAGGTGAAGCAGGTCGGAGAACCACGGTTGCCTCGGCCAATACAGTGTCACTAGAATGACACAACATCTGTACCTGCGTATCCACTGCACTGTCCTCTGTATGAGGGGGAACGGGGGAAAAGCGTAAAGGAACTTGCCCGTCCACGGAAAGGAGAACGCTTCCCCCAGGGAACCTTCCTGTGGCCATCTGCTGGCAAACAGCTCGCACTTCCTGTTCCCCTCTGTTGCAAAGAGATCCAGTGGAGGGTGGCCCCATCTCTTGAAGACTTTCGATAGCTGAACGGGGTCTTATCTCCCATTCGTGTATTTGGGCCATTCTTCTGCTGAGAGAGTCCGCTTGCATGTTCCTCACTCCCGGGAGATGATGAGCCACGATGGATATATCGTGTTTCAAAGCCCAATGCCACACCTTCTGAGCCTCTATGGAAAGGGTCCTGGATCGTGTACCCCCTTGCTTTCTTAAGTAGAACATAGCTGTCGTGTTGTCTGTCAACACCCTTACCCTTGACCCCTTGATGTGTGGTAGGAACGCCTTCAAGGCCCATCTCAATGCTCTCATCTCTAGTACGTTGATGTGCAGGAGTGGCTCCTTCTGAGACCATTGACCTTGCGTTTGGAGAGGTCCCATGTGTGCTCCCCAGCCGGTCAGGGACGCATCCGTGACTATGGTTAGTCGAAACTCTGGCTCCTGTAGGGGTACACCCCTGCACAGGTTGTGAAAACTCTGCCACCACTGAAGAGCTCGGAGGAGGTCGTCGTCATCGATGGTCAGCTTGTCTGACCAGAGCCCTTGGGCCTGCGTCCACCGGTCTGCTAGGAACTGCTGAACTGGTCTCATGAACAGGCGGCAGTTGGCCACTAGATGGATGCAGGATGCCATGGCGCCTAGAATCGACACGTATTTTCTCACCGAAAGCCTGGTATTTATCCTCAGCTGCGCTAGCCGATTGAGTTTGGAGATTCTGTCGAGGGAAGGCTTCACTAACCCCGACTGGGTTTCGAACTGCGCTCCCAGGAACACCAAGCTTCTCGATGGCATCAACGAGGATTTTTCGAAGTTCACTGCGAACCCCAGCTGTTGTAAAAGTTGCATGGTGGCCTGCAAACATGTGCAGGTTGACGCTGGGAAGGATCACCTCTCCAGCCAGTCGTCGAGATACGGGTACACATGATGACCTTGCTTTCTCAGCCAGGCTGCCACTGGGGCCAAACATTTCGTGAACGTTCTGGGAGAGGATTTGAGCCCAAAGGGAAGTACTGTGAACTGGTAGTGAGTCCGCCCTACCACAAACCTCAGGAACTTTCTGTGTCTTCGACACATTGGTATATGGAAGAACGCATCCTGTAGGTCCAGAGACGCCAGAAAATCCCCTTCTTGAACGGATCGGATCACTTCCTGGAGCGTGAGCATCTTGAATTTTAGGCTCTTTAAGGTCTTGTTGAGATCGCGCAGGTCTAGAATGGGACGCCATTTTCAGTTTGGTTTTTTCACCACGAAGTATCGTGAATAAACCCCTTGACCTTTCTGTGATGCTGGAACCAATTCTATAGCACCTTTTTGTAGCATAAGTGCTACTTCCTGCTGCAACACGCTCAGATGGGGTTGAGCTACAAACGCAGGTGGAATATGCAGAGGGTTGCACTTGAATTGCAGGGAATGTCCATACCTTACTGTGTCCAGCAACCACTGATCCGTTGTTATTTGCTCCCATTCGTCTCGGTGTGTTCAAGCGCGCGATTGTGTTGTTTGCTGTGTTGCCATGGGAACGGATCTCTTTTATGGACTACTAGCGCGACGCGTTCTATCGCTTGTGTGTTTTTTCAAAAAGGGGGTGGGTATACATGGCTTGTCATTCCAATCCTTCTACATATTTACGTTCTGTACTTCTTGCCTGGAGGATAAAATGACACTTAGCCCTGGTGAATAGAAGAATTCCTACTTTGTAGTTGCATTTCAAAGAAGGGACTGGAGCCCTAAGAACAAGACTTCATCAATTAGGCATAAGCTTCAAACGTGTTTTACTTGTTGACGACTCTTTCACCAAGAGGGTTCATGTCATACTGTTTAACCTTAAAGTCAGGTGCAATTCCTCAGCACAAGACTTTCAGTGAAGGTTCAAAGTGACGCTTGTCGAAAATGGATTTTATTGATTTGAGAAAATCCCAAGCTGGAACTGTCTTTAAATCCTATAAGGCCCTGCGCTCCTGTCTCCACGGTTAGACAAAAGTCACCGAGGTGGCTTGTAGTACTTTTAATTAAACCCCAGAAGCAAACATTATCTGACTTGGCATGCAGATTTACAATTAAAACTATCTACACGAATGGGGTAGGTAAAATATGTTGCTCCTTCCAACACAGATCTGCATTAAATGGAGGGGTAGAATTGCCAGAAAACTCACACAATTTATTGCTAGATTTATTAAGAAGTATTGTCACGTTACAACAGCTGCTGCTTTCCTTCTTCTCGCAACACGAGAAACAAAAACGTAAAAAACAGTGTGGGCGGCAATGGCAACCAAACAATTACATTCGCTGCTGCAGTTGCTTTAGAAGCTTCGTGCTCATCAGAGAAAGTAAAACAGAAAAAACAGTGAGGGCGGCAACAGCAACAAAACAATTAAATTTGCTGCTGCAGAGAAAGTAACAGCTGATCTAGAAGTCGATCAGAACTGCTTCCTGCATTGCGCACCCTGGGAGCCCTAGCAAATATAGATTTTACTTTATCGTAGCTCTGCAGCAAACAAAGAATATCCCTGCAGCTTCCAACAAAACTACAGAGCTGCGCGAACAGACATAAACACTAAACACACGAACTTCAGCTCACGCTTGGCACCCTCAGATAAACACTACGTTTGCCAGCAAATTAAAGGTTGTGGGGTGCCAGACTTGCCACTGCTGACCTCCGTACTCCTCCTGTCCATTCCACTGCCTTTGCCCGTTGTCTGTCCAGTTTGCCGCCATTCTCCCTTGTATTGCTACCACTCCCTCCTCCTCCTCAGCGTCTCTGTCATGGGGGAGTGCAGCTACAGCAGCGGCGGCCTTCACTAGTTTTGTTTGTATTAATTTAGCTTCGTCTGCCAATCTTTTTTGTACTACCTCCTTCTCCCTTTCTTTAATCCTTTTGCAGTGGTGCACTATTATGCTCTGTATCTCTGGCCAACCTTTTGCTTCTATCCCTGCTATTTTGTCGAGTGCCTTTTGAACTTCTTTTGGCAGCCCCTTCTTTATTATGAAATAAAACAGGGATGTTGATTGGTCGTAGGGGATACCCGTTTCAGCTCTCCACATCTCCTGCACCCGAAAAATGTACTCCATGGGCTCTTCCCCATCATTTATAGTACATTGCATCACTGACTGTAAGTCTGGCATGTCTGGGAAAGTGTCCCTTAATGCATCCCATACACATGCACGCACTGTGTTGAAAGCAGCGCCGTCATGTCGATCACTGTCTAGTGTTATTCCTGGGAAGTGTAAGTGCCCACCCCGTCTTACTACGTGAGAGAGGAAAAAGACAAATAATGGAGGCTACCCCTGACGGGTAATAAGGCACCTGAGACCCGCCTGCAAGAGTTTCTCAAAAGTGGTTTATTTCTTAGGCCAAGAAAAACCCAACGAGCAATTCTGACATAATACATAATTACAGGCATATATATTATTTTCCACTATCCTAACAAAAAATACTAAATAGACCCTATTGGTCAGCCGGGGTGGTGTTGTGGGTGGGTGTCGTCTCTCCTTCGTCCGATTGGCTGAGTGGCCGGCGAAGGCGATGGACGTCAGATTCTTGATGGTTCACACTACCTAAACTAACATTTTATAATACTAAATAACAATTTATCTAAAACAGTTTATATTATTTGTTCATTTTCGAACCAGTTTCTCATGAGACTTTTACTTGGGTCACTTGTGGCTTTATTCGAAGGCCTTGACCCTTATTGTGCATTTTAAAGAAGACTGTAGTTCACACTAATACAACTATCAATTTGTTAGTTCTATGGGTGCAAGAAAAAATGTGCTGCGGCAAAGTTCTTAAATGTAGTTGTGGGTGTGTTGGGTGAGTTTCGCAGCGCAGGAAAGGGTCTGGTACTTGAAAGGGATACCTTACAGGGGGCGCGAGGTCAGAAAGACAGTAAATCACTCTAGGCGAGGGTGGGCGCCTTGCATGTCTCTGGGGTCAGGAAGGAAAAAGTGCTGAGTTCATCTTGGTTCTCAGGCGCGGGCAGTGGAATGAAACTGTATCGTATTTGTTGTTGCGATTTCCCCAGCTTCAGTGTGAGAATGGTCGCGCAGAGCTTTCCTTCGCGAAAAGGGAGTACAAGGGTGGGAGTGCAGCTGCCTGCGCGCCTTGTGTGAGTCTGTGTTCGTCCTTGGCTGCTGCGGTGGACGGGGAGGGGGGAAAGCTGAGCCTGGCTGTGCTATTGCAGTGAGACCTGGTTACTAAGATGGAGTCGAAAAGGGGGTACAAAAGATGGATGCCCCGTGTCCTGCTCGGTGGTCCCGTCTGTGCTGCTGTTACCAGCATTACATAAGGGCAAGGGGCGAACCCACTACCGGAAGCACGTGGTCCAACCCTTGTACTGAGAAACATGTGGCGCGAGGGGGCCTAGGGGCCCCTCGCTCCCATACAGAAGCCCGCTTTTGCCCATACCCTATCTGCTTGGTCACCCACTGCTGATACGAGCAAACTTTTGACATCCCCTATAGCCAAGGGTACCCCTGCTGTGTTTTTCTCAAATGCATAGATCCATTTGCTAGCTCCTCCAGACAGTGGGGGTGATGTTTTTAACAAATTTGCTTTATCCATCTGTGCCCATGGTATGTAATTAGGCCGTCCTGCTCCCCTGTGTAACAACGGGAGCTGCAGGCGCCCCCTGCTTCCTCTTCCAATACCCACTTTCGACAGTGGTGTCTCATCAAAATTCAACAAGTCTCTCCCTGCAGCCATACCCAGCCTTCCTGCTTCTTGCTCATCTTCTTCTACATCACACCACAACTCTTCTCTCTCTGCGGCTATTGCTTCTTCCCCCTCCGTTCCTTCGTCAACGTTAAGTGCCCCTACCTCTATTATCCTAGTGGGTTCTTCTTGTATCCTGAATAGTATCTCTCTCTTCTTCCACCCTTCCTCATCTTGTTTATCTAAAATGTGTGACCGGGAAGACATTTCTGATCTCGATGTGCTTGGCTCACTCTGCTCACACATGCTTTGTATTCGTGATAACTCCTCTCTGGCAATCGATAGTCTTGTATCTAAATCCTCTGTGAGCTTGCATATACTTATTGGGGGAGTACTCACCTGTCCGTTCCCTCGGGGGCAATCGTATGGAGGTGGTGCCGTTGCTTGTGCTGTTGGGGCTGGTGTGCTAGTGGGCACATATGTGGGGTCACTATACCCTGTCACAGGCATGTGTTTGTTTAAGAGTGGGTATAATCTTGTTACTTACTTCTACTGATCCCTCTCTCCCTCCGTTCTCCTTGCCACCTTCTGCTTTGGCTGATGGGGTGGCAGTGAGGGCGGATTGATCGAGGAGTATATCTGCCTTCTTGAGAGGGGGTATTTCTTCAAATAATCACCATAAGTCTAAGATCTCTCTTCTGTTATGAAACTGTTTACCATTGTATTTTATGAATATACAGGTGGCTACCATGTCCAGGACGCTCTTCTCAAACGACCCTCCTTGTGGCCATACCTGAGGAAGGCCCTCACCCTTCAGCTCTGTGACCCACTGATCATGGTACTTGGTGATTCTGTCGGCATAGCCTGGTAAACTTCTGCAAATATGCGCTAAGGGGGTATCTGCCCCCATTCTCACGCCTTTATTATCTTGCTCTTTTGGGTCAGGTTTTTTACCTTACTATGTGTGTATAATAGTGTATATGGGAATCTTTTTCATATACCAGTTATCAAAAGTTACCTTGTATTTGGTTCAATAACAATTCTTTCTCAAAACTTACCAGGCCAAACTTACATTGGCCCTACTACCTTGATTTCACTTAATCAATGAAAATACATAAACAACATATCAATGACGACATAAAACGAACATGCAACACACTTTAAGTACAACATATAGCGTTAATCCATTAAGAAGCAGACCTGCCAGAGGAAGATGCGTTCATATTACGAGACACGTAGAAGCAGACCTGCATGAGGAAGATGCATTCATATTACGAGACACGTAGAAGCAGACCTGCCAGAGGAAGATGCATTCATATTACGAGACACGTAGAAGCAGACCTGTCAGAGGAAGATGCATTCATATTACAAGACACGTAGAAGCAGACCTGCCAGAGGAAGATGCGTTCATATTACGAGACACGTAGAAGCAGACCTGCATGAGGAAGATGCATTCATATTACGAGACACGTAGAAGCAGACCTGTCAGAGGAAGATGCATTCATATTACGAGACACGTAGAAGCAGACCTGCCAGAGGAAGATGCATTCATATTACAAGACACGTAGAAGCAGACCTGTCAGAGGAAGATGCATTCATATTACGAGACACGTAGAAGCAGACCTGCATGAGGAAGATGCGTTCATATTACGAGACACGTAGAAGCAGACCTGCATGAGGAAGATGCATTCATATTACAAGACACGTAGAAGCAGACCTGCCAGAGGAAGATGCGTTCATATTACAAGACATGTAGCAGCAGACCTGCCAGAGTCCTCACCGATAGTATAGTAGCTAGGCCAGATCAATTGTGGAGATTCTGCATTGATTTTCAAAAATTAAACGATGTGTCCCAGTTCAACAACTATCCCATGCCTAGGATTGATGACCTGATTGTTCGACTGGCCACGACAGTTTAGATTCTCACGATTGATATCACCAAATCACGATTGATATCACCAAAGTCTAATGGCATCTCCCCCTGAACCCTGAAGACAAGGAAAATACTATATTCTGTGCCCCTGCTGGATTGTTTCAATGTAAGGTGCTACCGTTTAGTCTTTATGGTGCACCAGAAACCTTCCAAAGGCTAATGTATTGTGTACTAAGACCTTATTCTGGTTTCTGTGGGTCCTATTTAGATATCCACAGTAAAACCTGGGTGGAGCATATGATACACCTGTATAAAATCACCATACCCCTACAACCTGCCTGGCTAACCATCAATCCAAAAGGGTTATGTACCCCATCCTTCGTGAACTATCAGGGATTCTTTGTGGGCAATGGCTTGGTCCAACCCCAGGTAGAAAAGGTTAGAGCTGTAAAGAAAAACCCTATACCAAAAACCAAGCAAGATTTAAGGGCTTTCGTGGGACTGGTGGGATACTACCGACACTTTATTCCCAATGCTTCATCCATAACGGCCTGTTTGACCAATAAACTGAGAAATGCTGAACCTCAAAAGGGTAAGGAAGAACAAAGCTGTTTTGATACCCTTAAAAGCATACTATGTAGTGAACCAGTTCTTAAGGTCCCGGACTTTAATAAAGAGTATGTACTTCAAACTGAGGCATCCAGGGTGGGCCTAGGAGTGTTTCTCTCAGACATATGAGTGAATGGAACTTCCAGTGATGTATATTAGCCGAATGTAGTTTCCTAGGGAACAAAACTACGCCACTGTAGAACTTGAGGCCCTGGTGATAGTGGGCCACCTAAAATATTGCCTCACTGGGAGAAAGTTTCATTAGATCACTTGCACTTTACTTGGCTTAGTGTAAGAAAAGATACAAATCCTCAAATCATGCACTGGTTTCTCGATCTGCAACCATTTTGTTTTAGTGTGCAACATCGCAAAGGTTGATTTCCTCTCCTGATTTCCTTTACCAGATGAAGAAGCCTCCTGCATGAGGGGGTAGGTTATGTGACGAATACCAGAGGATTGTTACTTCTTCATGGGGGGGGAGGAGACCCTTCACACGAGGCCAGGGAGGTGAGGCCGCTACCCAATAGTCCCCCTGGTATTCAGCGGGTGGATCTCATGGGTAGGGAAGCCCTCCATGGGACCAGGGACGATCGCCTTGGTAGAACACAGTATTCACCTCCTTCATTTCTGTCTCCTCCTTTCCCTCATGTGCTCTGGGTTGCCTGGCCCTTTTTCACTTTTCTTTATTTATTGCCCATTTTTGTTCCTTGTAGGTCCTCCTGGACTGGAGTATGCCTGGACTCCCATCCCTTCTACCAGCTAATGTGCTGTTGTGACTATATTCACTGCTTTCTAACCTTAGCAGTCCTGTCAGAATTCAATATTTTGAGTACCTATTATTTTAATTTGTTATTTTAGTTAGCATTTTATTTCCCTTATGACTTTGTTCCCTGTATGAGCTAGTGCTCTGGGTTGCCTGGCCCATTTTCACTTTGCTTTATTGCCCATTATTGTTCCTTGTAGGTCCTCTTGGACTGTGGAGTGTGCCTGGACTCCCTTTTCCCTTCTACCAGCTAATGTGCTGTTGTGACTACATTCACTGCTCTCTGACCTTAGCAGTCCTGTCAGAATTCAATATTTTGAGTACCTATTATTTTAATTTGTTATTTTAGCTTGCATATTATTTCCCTTATGACTTTGTTCCTTGTATGAGCTAGTGATCTGGGTTGCCTGGCCCAATTTCACTTTATTGCCCATTTTTGTTCCTTGTAGGTCCTCCTGGACTGGAGTATGCCTGGACTCCCATCCCTTCTACCAGCTAATGTGCTGTTGTGACTACATTCACTGCTTTCTGACCTTAGCAGTCCTGTCAGAATTCAATATTTTGAGTACCTATTATTTAGCTTGCATTTTATTTCCCTTATGACTTTGTTCCTTGTATGAGCTAGTGCTCTGGGTTGCCTGGCCCATTTTCACTTTGCTTTATTGCCCATTTTTGTTCCTTGTAGGTCCTCTTGGACTGTGGAGTGAGCCTCCACTCCCATTTCCCTTCTATGAGCTAATGTTCTGTTGTGACTAAATTCACTGCTATCTGACCTTACCAGTCCAGTCAGAATTCAACCTTTGAGTACCTATTCTTTTCATTTGTTGCTTTATGGTTTTGTTCCTTGTATTAGCTAGTACTCGAAGGGGGAGGGATAGGGGGCAGTGCTTGGACTCTGTTTCCCATCTACCAGCTTAAGTTCGGCGGGTGGTAGGTAAAATCCCTATTCTATGTTGGACACAATATAGATTGGTGGCCATCTAAATGGCTTTGGGCAGTCACATGAGTGCAAGTAAATTCTTCATGGAGGTGGCCATGGCCTGGCTGAATCTAAATCTACCTGTGAGTCAGCAATGCCCTTAGCAGCTTTGTCCGATTTCAACCTTGGTGTACTGTAAGGGTGCAGAAGGAGGAGACTGACACACAATGGTAAAGTCATTGATATAAAATTTTATTGTTAGAAATTAAAGAGAAAACCTAACTTTATTTAACTCTAAGATGGGTTTCCCTACATCAACTAAAAGACTAATTGCTATGTCAGAATGCCCATGTAAATTGAAGGATAGTTCCGGGACTTTTTTTTTATTGTCCCTACGGTTTGGCCATGTGTTTTTAAGCATAAATCGGTAGATCCTAGAAAACTTTCCTATGGACCTTACCCGACTTTTCGTCCATTATCGCACTCGAAATCAGCCGCAATTTTGTGATAATCATATCACTTGCCGCATCGCCCTGGCTCACCTGCCTTTGCGGCACTAAATCAAATCCCCCGCCCCTGAAACAGACTTTATCAAAACATTCATATTCCCCGCCTCTATCCGTGACGTGACTGTGCTGCGTAGGCAAACACGCCCAGGCGTCTTCTACGCGACTCCACACAGAACCCGGAAATCAACACAGATCAGCTCACAACACAGCGCGCCACAATTCGGAATATGAAACTGTACTTTTAAATCAAACCCCAAGATTGTAAATTTGGTAAAGTACATTTATTTGACATCAAATGTTTAGACAATATTCAGCGATTTGCATTTTTATTTGCTCACGTTCCACAAAGTTCGTTTTGTGGCACGCGATGTTCCTTTGCTGTACACAGGGTCTTAGATCATCTCACAATACAGCGCCACAATTCGGAATATGAAACTGTGGTTTAAAAGCAAACGGCAAGATTTTACATTTGGCAAAGTACATTTATTGGACATCAAATGTTTAGAGAATATTCAGCGATTTGCATTTTTCTTTGCTCTCGATCCAAAATAGTTCGTCTTGATGCAAGCGATGTTCGTGTGCAGTCCACAGGGTGTTGGTTTACGATAAAATAAGCTCTTCGGTCGCACTGATAATCGCATGACTGTTCCAACAACGAGGCACTAGGCCACCACAACGGTAGGTATGTTGCATCTAACCGTTAGTACCGCGTAAGGGCATACTTGTACTTGGCGATCGTCCCATAAAATGTTCCGGGTGGTAACGTTGTGCACGCGGAGAAGCAACTGGCGGTTGAAAAAGGAAGGGGAAGGGGGGGCTGTAGGATACTGAGACAGTCCCCCAGTGCAGGGGTTGACAGGGAGGCAGTGCAGGTGGATGTGATGCAAGCGATGTTCGTGTGCAGTACACAGGGTGTTGGTTTACGATAAAATAAGCTCTTCGGTCGCACTGATAATCGCATGGCTGTTCCAACAACGAGGCACTAGGCCACCACAACGGTAGGTATGTTGCATCTAACCGTTAGTACCGCGTGAGGGCATACTTGTACTTGGCGATCGTCCCATAAAATGGTCAGGGTGGTAACGTTGTTCACGCGGAGAAGCAACTGGCGATTGTAGAAACCATCCGCCGGTGTCTGGTACTCGTGACACAGACAATAATGTATTAAATACCTAAAAAATAAAAAATGAAATTAGTCTCACCATCAGATCTTTATTACAATTATTCATTTCATAGCTAGGACAGCGCTACTGGGTATTGTCATTTCCAGTAACCCACCCCCTCTCCTCCGCCTTTTTCAGAGCCGCCTGAGCGCCAGTGGACCACTTCGTCACTGATATGATATAATATGGTATTTGCAATGCGCCTATACACAAGTGTTTGAAGGCGTGGCGAGGCAGGGAGGGGGGGGGGACAAGGAGAAGACAGACAACGATCCTACTAGTCCAGGTGTCATTCAGATCGCGCAAGTGCAGTGGTAGGGGGAGGTGGAGTACAAGGTAAGTAGCATAAAATAATAAATACATAGGGCCAGCTGGTGTCAAGTGCAAGGTTAGTGCAGAACAAGTGCTGGGAAGGGGGGGCTGTAGGATACTGAGACAGTCCCCCAGTGCAGGGGTTGACAGGGAGGCAGTGTAGGTGGAGAGTGGAAGGGCCCAGGACCGAGATTGCAGACAGTGGACCAGTTGTAGCAGGGGAGAGGGAGAGAGAAAGCAGAAGCAAAGAGGAAGGTTTTGAGGTGCTTCCGTAAAAGATAGATAGTACGCGGTACAAAACAATATGCCACCTAGAACGAACAAGTACAACTTAACCCGTCTTTAAAGCCACTGTATAGTAATTAAATTGCAGTATAAACTCATCTAAAGAGTTACTTACATTATATTTGCATTTTCCATTGTGTCTGTGCGTAGGGCAGTCGCGAAATACCACTCCTTGTATGCCGACGTTATTTCTTCTAATGAACGTGAAAGAAGTCTTTCGGGATGGTCCCGGGCTGTCAAGGTCAAATAACAATAGCAACTTATACTGAGTCGTGGGCCGTTCCGGCACCCGAGCAAAAAATCAAAGCAGCTGACCTTCACTTTGAACGAGCACACATTCCAAGTTAGCTACATACATACATTCAGTGCAAGGGCATCTCACAGGACTTGAAATTTCCACTCCATCTTTGCATTTTGTCTGCGTGCTTTGCAGCCCCAGAGAAACATAAATATTTTTTGAAAAATTATTTATGAACAAGGTTGGATAGACACATTGCATGTACAATGAGCTATCACTTTCATTTACACATTTCATAGATACACATATTCAATGGGCCTGCGACATGAGGAGACTCGAGAGCAAAGTCACAGGTGACACCCGGGTGGTTCGCACTACTGCACGGTGAAGGGAGGGGCAAGGGTGGAGAGACACATTGCATGTACACTGAGCTATCACTTTCATTTACACATTTCATAGATACACATATTCAATGGGCCTGCGACATGAGGAGACACGAGAGCAAAGTCACAGGTGACACCCGGGTGGTTCGCACTACTGCACGGTGAAGGGAGGGGCAAGGGTGGAGAGACACATTGCATGTACACTGAGCTATCACTTTCATTTACACATTTCATAGATACACATATTCAATGGGCCTGCGACATGAGGAGACACGAGAGCAAAGTCACAGGTGACACCCGGGTGGTTCGCACTACTGCACGGTGAAGGGAGGGGCAAGGGTGGAGAGACACATTGCATGTACACTGAGCTATCACTTTCATTTACACATTTCATAGATACACATATTCAATGGGCCTGCGACATGAGGAGACACGAGAGCAAAGTCACAGGTGACACCCGGGTGGTTCTCACTACTGCACGGTGAAGGGAGGGGCAAGGGTGGAGAGACACATTGCATGTACACTGAGCTATCACTTTCATTTACACATTTCATAGATACACATATTCAATGGGCCTGCGACATGAGGAGAGTCGAGAGGACAGACAATCAAATTACAATCATTTAAACCGTGATGTGTATTTCTCAATGAGCTCTGCTTTAGGTGGACATGGAACAGAGGCAATGTTGGGTGGCAATGCAGTTGCCCCCTGCACAGGTTCATTCACAACTCCATGTATGTGCCTATCGAGGACATCTACGATAAGTCTCTCAATAAACTCATATTGCATATCCTCAAACACTGGTTTGATCACCCATTGTTTACTTCTTTTAGTGAAGGCCTTATTGTAGCGAAGCGTCCCTAAAGTTCCGGTCGTCCTACTTTGTTGACGGCCAACATTATGGTTATGTGCCAAGACCGCTAGAAGAGTCCGATTTTTCATGCCTTCCATGCCAAAATGCAATCGTTTTGGCCTGTACTTTAGGCACATATTGTGGAACACCTCCAAATCTCCTGTGTGGCAGAATTCCGTGAGTCCCCTCAAATCTCTTGTTATCGTTTTATCAAATACAATCTTTTCAATGGCTTTGTGAGTGGGTGATGAAGGAATCAACCACTTCTTCTTCCGTGCTTCCTCTGTGGACAAATGGCCATGTTCACAATTGTGGAAATGTTGGTTTGTGGACCAGCGGTGAACGTTGGTGCAGTGCAACATTACTGACCGCCATTTTTCCAGTAGAATTTCCAACGACCCTTCACATGTTTTTGAGCTCCACCAAAGATGGTTGCTGATTGACTTGGACGACTGTGAAATACCTTGCATATCTTTTTTCTTACCTGCAGCCGACATTTTCTTATTGATTGTTTTTGCAAGATGCCATACGTCAAATTGGTGATTTATATTTTTGTACTCTTCTCTCATTGTCTTGGCAATTGAAACGTGTCTGTCCGTGGCTATCAGGTCGATCACCATTCCCCGCGATTGTAGTTCTTGCAATGATGCTACAAAGCCAACTTTCTCCATGGCCACTGAGGATGTACTTTGTGACACCTGCACGACCACCGAACTCACAATTTCCTTACTTTCCATGTCCTGAAAGTGGTAGGTGCAGTACTTGGCTGAAAATCCTGGGCTGTCGCACTGTCCATCACCGGCTAGCCTGAACCGTTTGCCCGCGAATGTACTTTCAATAGACATTTTTTCCATTCTCCAAGCTTCGCCAATGGCTGGAAATAGATAATCGGTTTGGTGTTTGTAGAACTGAGTTTTCGCAATGAAATGGATTCCCACAAACTGAAAGAAATACTGTAACTTTTTAAAACTTGAACCACTAAAAAGTGCGGCCGCTGCACAAAGTAAATTGCCTGCTGGCAGTTGCCCCAGCATGGGTTGTGCAGACCATGAGAACGGATGATATTGTGTACAGGTGGCATGTATTTTAAGGTTAGTGCCTCGAATTGCACGAGTCACATTAATCAATGGCTCCCCACATACTTCCCCACCAACAGAATGCCCACATTTCATCATCATAATAATATCCATCAAACAACTATCGAATACAATGAATTTGGCCTCTTTCCTTATACTGTCACTCTGCATCCCAGCTGGTTCGGCCTGTAACGTTGAGGACATGTCACTCACATGAAAGGTACAATCTCTGATATCGTCTTCCGCTATGTTCAGTGATATTGATGGTGTTTCATTGTCGTCCATTTCATTCTCTTCCATTGCAACATATGTTGCTTCTCCCGCGATGGGAGAATAAAACAATTTCTTCAACTTTCTCGCGGTCTTATTTTTTGCGGGTGTGGATTCTGTGAATTGATCTCCGACTGCATCCGAACTACCAGGAGGACATTCACTATCAATGGCTGGTGGTGGTATAGCTCCGTTGTCAATCACTTCATATTCTTCCCATTGGCACGATGCTTCTCCAGTCTCAAGTCCCTGCCAAAAGGTTTGACAAGCAACATCTCTCGTTCGCTTCACTGTCTGTGTAGATCTAGTTCGTACACCCACTCGCAACTAGAGGACAGATTGGAAAAGGGATGTTCTGTTTAAACACAACTTACAGTATTGAACTATTAACAGTGAAAAACAACATAATATAGTGACCAGGACACTAACCTTCTTTTGTTTTCTTTTCTTTGAAACTTTCTTGCCTCGAACTTCAACATCTGGACGCTGTTGCTCCGACTCGTGTGTGCATGTCTCCACTTCCTCTTGCGCTGCAGCGACTATATTTTCATGATAAGCACATCCATCACGCACTGACGCTCCATCGACTCCCTGAAACATAGAACTTTCATTAGTATGTATAATAATAATGAAAACACAAAATGTACTTGGGGACCAATACCCACGTACATCTCAATAGCAAAACACGAATGAACGCATTGTGTAGAACATTCAAACCACAATTATTCACGCATTGTTGATCTAGTTAGATGGAACTGTCAAGATCCATACCTCGGGCTCCGCATAGACTTCCATTGATGATATTATTGAAGATGACGCTTCAGCAACTCCCTGAAACACAGTAATAGCATTAGTATGATTTTCTATTTTGTTAAAAAGAACATAAAGTTTGTGCAGGCGTCAACGGCTCATCTAAATAGACCTGCACAAATGATCAGTTGTCTAAAATAAATAATGGATATCTAAATATGATTCGATTTGCTCGATCGTTGGAAGTGTCACCACCCAGAGATCTGCATCAACTACTAGGGCTGATGTTCTTGTAGAAGAAGCTCCGTCATCTCCCTGAAACATAGTACTTGCGTTAATAAAGAAGGAAGTATAGCGGATGTAATCACGTCATATGATCTCGCTTGATCGAACTGTCAGTATCCATACCTCGAAATGCATAAGAACATCAAGGGACGCTGTAACTGCGGTGCACACTTCTGCAAGCTGTTGCGCCGACCAGTAACTGCATGCTCCCCCTTCTTCTTGGACTAATGCTCCATCGACTCCCTGAAACATAGGACTTTCATTAGTAATGAACACAATATTGAAAAAAGAAGACACATAGGAGGGCGACGACAGAAGGACATATCAATGGCTAAAAACGAAAGAAACATTGTGTGTAACAATCACGCTACAAGAATGCAAGATCTGATGATCTCCATCGATGGAACTGTCCGGAAACGTACCTCGAGCATCTGAGTGACATCAACGGTTGTCGTCAATGCGTTGGACTCCTCAGCATCTCCCTGAAAGACAGTACTTGCATTATTTTGGATAACAATAATTATAACTGAAAACAAAGACTAGAGGACGAGTACTAGGGTGTACCATTAGGTAAAATAATTACACGATAAATTAAAACTATTGATTTACATGCCTAAAACAAGTCAGTGGCAGAATAGCTAAGTAAGATTACCCGATAGGCGCTTGAAGTGGCTGATGACAGCAATAACAACACGGATGGAGAATCTTCCACCTTCATATTGAGTGGATACATAAATGGGGAAATTATGGTTAGCTAATGCTACTCACACTACCGCAAGGCTGAGAGCTAAATCCGTAAACTTGACTCACCAGTGGAGGGATGTGGACGAATAGAGTGGGGATAGCAGTTGAGAGCAATTTTCGCTTCGCTCGCGGTGTTTTCTTCTTTATTAGCAATGATGTGGAGTACATGTCTGAGCTAAAGTGCCTGCTGCAGATGCGGTATCGATCACCCCTCTTGTCCGCAAAGACTTCTAGGACTCTACTTTCAAGCTCAGACGGTGGATATCCGCAATATCGGACCCATTCTCTTATCTGCTCTATTGTCTTAGGGAAAACATGCATTATAGTACCTTCAGATTAGTTATGGGTCTTCGAAGGGCAACCGCCAATGGAACAAGCAGGCATTGTGGAAAGTTCTGAAAAGTAAAGATCAACAATTCTCTATGAATACCAATGTGTTAAAAAATTAAATGACACATAAAAGGTTCAATGCAAGGTTCGTTTTGGTTCTTGGAACTATACACGTTATTCACATGCGGATAAGTATTTGAATAACTTTAAAAAAAATAGAAAAATAATTTGACTAAACTCAGAACATGTGACTAGTTCCTTGCATGTACTGTCGTGAACGAAAAGAAAACATGGATGCATTTTTATGACTACTAGCAAATAGATATAAATAAAAAAATTGGACGCAAAATGATTATGGTACAAGGCCTTACCTTGACGAACAAACAGTTAGATGCAGGGATCAGAGTAGTTTCTTGTCGTAGAACAGGGAGCAGTTCACAGGTTGCAAACTGACGAGTTTGCTCGAAGTGGTCACGGAAGTTCACAGAGACGAAGAGCAGATAACCACCACCTTCACGGGTTGACTAGCAAAGCGCAAAGAAGTTCTCATTAGAAATATGAAGTGGGTTATAAAGAATTCGAAACAGGGGTGTGTTTGTGAATGAATGACGTGTATATGTCGTGGCATTATGTGGATTGCAGGGGGGCGTCCAGCGTGAGGGGGGATGCTTGGCAGGAGACACGGGGTCTGGAGGTAGACATGGGAACAACAACCCATGCTCTATAGACCACTTTGAAGTGTACATGGTCTTTGGCACCTCTTGGCCTTTATCGCTCCCTGACAGCTCCACTTGCCAGCGCAAGTACCCCGGTGCGAACTGCCTTTGATAGGGCGGGGGGTGGATTGGGGCGGTGGTCGTGCAGACAAGACACAGGCAGACTCGTGAATGGAGACACACTTATGTGGATTGCAGGGGGGCGTCCAGTGTGAGGGGGGATGCTTGGCAGGAGACACGGGGTCTGGAGGTAGACATGGGAACAACAACCCATGCTCTATAGACCACTTTGAAGTGTACATGGCCTTTGGCACCTCTTGGCCTTTATCGCTCCCTGACAGCTCCACTTGCCAGCGCAAGTACCCCGGTGCGAACTGCCTTTGATAGGGCGGGGGGTGGATTGGGGCGGTGGTCGTGCAGACAAGACACAGGCAGACTCGTGAATGGAGACACACTTATGTGGATTGCAGGGGGGCATCCAGCGTGAGGGGGGATGCTTGGCAGGAGACACGGGGTCTGGAGGTAGACATGGGAACAACAACCCATGCTCTATAGACCACTTTGAAGTGTACATGGTCTTTGGCACCTCTTGGCCTTTATCGCTCCCTGACAGCTCCACTTGCCAGCGCAAGTACCCCGGTGCGAACTGCCTTTGATAGGGCGGGGGGTGGATTGGGGCGGTGGTCGTGCAGACAAGACACAGGCAGACTCGTGAATGGAGACACACTTATGTGGATTGCAGGGGGGTGTCCAGCGTGAGGGGGGATGCTTGGCAGGAGACACGGGGTCTGGAGGTAGACATGGGAACAACAACCCATGCTCTATAGACCACTTTGAAGTGTACATGGTCTTTGGCACCTCTTGGCCTTTATCGCTCCCTGACAGCTCCACTTGCCAGCGCAAGTACCCCGGTGCGAACTGCCTTTGATAGGGCGGGGGTGGATTGGGGCGGTGGTCGTGCAGACAAGACACAGGCACACTCGTGAATGGAGACACACTTATGTGGATTGCAGGGGGGCGTCCAGCGTGAGGGGGGATGCTTGGCAGGAGACACGGGGTCTGGAGGTAGACATGGGAACAACAACCCATGCTCTATAGACCACTTTGAAGTGTACATGGTCTTTGGCACCTCTTGGCCTTTATCGCTCCCTGACAGCTCCACTTGCCAGCGCAAGTACCCCGGTGTGAACTGCCTTTGATAGGGCGGGGGGTGGATTGGGGCGGTGGTCGTGCAGACAAGACTCGTTTGCCGCAGGGCCTCACCAAGGAGAGGCCATCGAACTGCATGTAAGAGGCAGGCTGCAGGATATAGTACATGTAAGGCAGGGGGGTGAGTTTATAAATACCTCACCCTCCCAGGAGAATTTATGGGTGCAGTTCACCCTGGAGACCCTGGTTGCCTAGGCAGTTAGTCAGCAGCAGGCTGGCCTGTGGTGGCAAGGCGGCACGGGCCAGAGGGGGTCATCTCTGTACCCGGTGCCCAAAAGGATGATTTATTATGATCAACCGTATTGATTATTTACCTATAACCATGTTTTGTATCAATAAAATCCAACGTCCTTTTATTGCCAACGCTTGAACAAAGTGGTGTGGTAAGTATTTTTGGGGGAGGAGGCAAGGCCGGGAGGCTTGATGCCAACCCGCAAAATAACATATGTATGTCTGCTGCATATGGGTTCAACGGTTATGTGGATTGAAGGTGGGCGGCCAGCGTGAGGGAGGATGCTGGCCGGAGACATGTGGTGTGACAAGACAAGGCACAGGAAGACTATTCAATGGAGACACACTAGATTCATTTAAAAAATCAAAACAACCATTGTTAAAATATATGTTGGGTTTTATTTTAGATTTTAATTAAACATAAATAATAAACATTACACATTGTAAAGTTCAGGTTGCAGCACATCGAGGGAAAATCCGCGGTATTGTCCACTGTCACTGGGGAAATGTTGTCTAATGGCAAGTACCGCACAGGCAGGTATTACTCTACGAACGCGGTGTCCGAGCCTCCCGTGAAGCCACCAAGTGAAGCAACGATAGGCCACCAGCCTGTACCACCTGTGAAAAAGAAAGATGCAAACTGTATTAAAATGACAAAACGTTCTTATCAATGTCGATTCAGGTAAAAAATGTCATTCTGCTTTGAAAAAAATTCTATCTAGAAAATGCACAATATGGAACCAATTTACATGCGTTCGAATGATATGTAGATGTAATTTTATATATGGGAGACGACCATGAAATAGTAGTGGCATCACTGACATCACAACCAGAGTATACTTACTCGTTACTCGGATTACGCGGACGAACAGTGCCTCGAAGTTCGTGCATAAGCACCATCATCATCCTCAACACGGTCCGTGAGAGGCAGGCTTCCCTGAACTCTGGCAGCTCGGTGATGCATTGCGGACTTGGCTCGCCTTCCGAAATGTAGGCCAAGCACCCGGAATTTTCACGGCAGCAGCAGTTCTCCTCCTCGGTCGGCATTAGCTCGCACCGATTGCACGTGCACCAGGTGGAGACGCTGTCCATGCGACATGGTCCAGGCTCTTCATCCGTTGACTGGTCCTCCCAACTGCCGTCCGAATCCCCATCGTTTTCGCGTGCTTGCCTTTCCAGTAGTTCCTCCTCGGTGTACTCGGGCTCGTACATATACGGCATTATTGTAGCCATTGTGTGGTAAAGAAAGTAAAATAATTTACAGAGATGGTACAGGTGTTCACAAGGCCTAGAAGCGGCGAAGGTAGCTGACCAGAGCACAGAAACGAGTCACAGAATACTCAAAGTAACACAGAGAGAGGAATGGAATCGAAAATCTGCTGCTGTGTGTTGTGAAACGGTCTGTTTATACTTATTGAGGAAAGAGGCGTCATGCCATTTCCATGGCGACACGTCATTAGCTGAGGCGCAGCGATTGTTGACACGAGACGTGCTTTGGCGTTGGGAAATGGGCGGTACGCGTCTGCTGATGTCTGTTTCAGGGGCGGGGGATTTGATTTAGTGCCGCAAAGGCAGGTGAGCCAGGGCGATGCAGCAAGTGATAGGATTATCACAAAATGGCGGATGATTTCGAGTGCGATAATGGACGAAAAGTCGGGTAAGGTCCATAGGAAAGTTTTCTAGGATCTACCGATTTATGCTTAAAAACACATGGCCAAACCGTAGGGACAATAAAAAAAAAGTCCCGTAACTATCCTTTAATAGTCTCCACCATCCTGTGTCAAACAAAACCCCCACTTCTGTCCCATACACTTAATATTAAACTAAAGATAAAATAGATCTTCTTGGTTCAGCTGAATGACTTCCTTCTTCTGTACTGTGAGTAGACGTGTGTTCCCAAGTATTGGTTTCTTCCTGGGGGAATAGCTCTCTTCCCCTGGCCTTTTCTCTTGTAGCTTCAAATACACAGTGCTCAAATGTTAGAATGTCACTTTTCGTCCTTGATTGGACTCACTTGGTAACCAAGTACTGCGACGAGGAAGGTGATTCATGCGACTTGCTGGTTTCAGGTCCCAGGAAAAGCCAGAAAGTTCTAGAAAATGTCGTCATGCATTTGCAATGGTTTAAGAAAAGGGGACACCGGAGCAGTCATACAGAGAAAACTTTGCTGGAGGATGAACGCATCGCTCCAGGGCCCGTTGATGCACAAGATCTCTCTGCCTGCCTGTGTGGGAGCTTTCAGTGCAGTTTGATGAGATGAGGGTGTACTTTAAAGCTGTGTCAACAGTGAAGTATTTTATCAAAATAGGCCGTGGGGCCGTGGGGCATTTTACTGGGAATCATCAAAAAAAAAAAAAAAAAAAGCTAAGAAGCCATAGCCGTGCTTTCTGGTCTGGGGAGATGCAATACAACATACAGAATATTCTTAAGACACACCGAACATGGCAGCCACCACGATGACACATAGCAAGGCCAGCAGCAACTTGCTATTCGCTGATATTGTTCTAGGTTGGAGGCAAAAAGATAATATAAGTGGGAAAAATATGCTTGATGACATTAGAAACAAACAATATTATTATAACAAGCAAATTTGTCGCCTCTAAAAATCAATGTAACTTTTGCTGTTGGAATATAGTCACAGGGATACTGAGTATTGTAATAATGTAACTTCAGGGGTCTTCTTGGGCTTCTTACATATACTTTATTACATAGTTACATTAAGCTACATATAAGGATAACCACTGGGTCCCATCACCCAGGCTTAACTGACCTCAGGTAGAACACTCAGGCAGCATTCACACATCAACATTCTATATGACATCACAGGGTCTCTCATTCACAAGCAAGCACATCACAACACATCTCCTTCCTTTCCAATGACTCATACCACACGACATTCACCAACAAGCACTTCACAACACACCTCCTTCCTTTCCCACACCACACCAACAAACACATTACAACACATCCCTTTCCTTTTTACAACCACCACTGGCCTGGGAAACACAACACAATACAGGGCACACATACAGGACATCCAAACCATGCATCATTTTATAGAGAGATGCAGCTCCAAAGAAAATATCACAGGGACGCTATCCCCATATTGCTGCAGGACGCTATCCCTACTCTGATGCGGGACGGTATCCCTATACTGGTGCGGGGCGCTACCCCTACTCTGATGAGAGACGCTATCCCCACTCTACTCAGGGACGCTATCCCTATACCGGTCTGGGGAGCTACCCCTACTCTGCTGCGGGACGCTATCCCTACTCTGCTGCGGGACGCTATCCCTACTCTGCTGCGGGACGCTAATCCTACTCTAATGCGGGACGCTAATCCTACTCTGCTACGGGGCGCTATCCCTACTCTGCTGCAGGGCGCTATCCCTACTCTTCTACGGGGCGCTATCCCTACTCTGCTGCAGGGCACTATCCCTACTCTGCTGCGGGGTGCTATCCCTACTCTGCTGCGGGACGCTATCCATACTCTGCTGCGGGACGCTATCCCCCCTCCCAGACCATTCCAGCTGCCATGGACTCCCGGTGGGCCAGTCCAGCACTACTGAACACACAACCCCAAACCTAATGACAGCAGCTCACGTCTTTCACTCATGCGTGCTGTACTCACTGGTGGCATTGAGGAGTGTGGCTGTCTGGGCGTGGGCACGGGTGGTCTCTTTCAGCCATGATGGTATTTAAGCCTGCAGCAGAGGGACGAGGAGTGTGGCTGTCTGGGCGTGGGCACAGGTGGTCTCTTTCAGCCATGATGGTATTTAAGCCTGCAGCACAGGGACAAGGAGTGTGGCTGTCTGGGCGTGGGCACGGGTGGTCTCTTTCAGCCATAATGGTATTTAAGCCTGCAGCAGAGGGACGAGGAGTGTGGCTGTCTGGGCGTGGGCCCGGGTGGTCTCTTTCAGCCATGATGGTATTTAAGCCTGCAGCAGAGGGACGAGGAGTGTGGCTGTCTGGGCGTGGGCACGGGTGGTCTCTTTCAGCCATGATGGTATTTAAGCCTGCAGCACAGGGACGAGGAGTGTGGCTGTCTGGGCGTGGGCACGGGTGGTCTCTTTCAGCCATGATGGTATTTAAGCCTGCAGCACAGGGACGAGGAGTGTGGCTGTCTGGGCGTGGGCACGGGTGGTCTCTTTCAGCCATGATGGTATTTAAGCCTGCAGCACAGGGACGAGGAGTGTGGCTGTCTGGGCGTGGGCACGGGTGGTCTCTTTCAGCCATGATGGTATTTAAGCCTACAGCACAGGGACGAGGAGTGTGGCTGTCTGGGCGTGGGCACGGGTGGTCTCTTTCAGCCATGATGGTATTTAAGCCTGCAGCACAGGGACGAGGAGTGTGGCTGTCTGGGCGTGGGCACGGGTGGTCTCTTTCAGCCATGATGGTATTTAAGCCTGCAGCAGAGGGACGAGGAGTGTGGCTGACCAGATGTTGTCAAGGCCAGGAGCAGAGGGACAAGTGTTGCTCAGCCTTACAGTGTGTGCCCAAGCCATCTCTTGCAGTGAGGTCAGATGACACGTCATAATGTACTGGCCAATCCCTAAAGGGAACTGTTGAAGGGGGGGGGGGTTGTGACGGTATGTTTTATGGCTATAACACTCAGGGCATTACTAGTTTGGACCTACAAAAGGTCTGTTAATGCATTTCTACCGAGAAAATACTTACTCCCCGGGGGGTGGGGGGGCTGCTCATTGTGAGTGAACATCGTGACCCTCCGTGTACCCAGAGGGAGGGAGGGAGAGAGACCCACGCACAGGCCCGGCCCGGCCCAGCCACCCACCCACCCACCCATCCATCCATCCATCCATCCATCCCGCGTCTACACCCAGAGAATGCTTGCCAGGAGCAGAGGCCATCCCTTTGCCTCGCTCGGCTGCGGCTGAGAGGCCTTTAGTGAACAGTCAGGGCCTGTCGGCGCCGCCCGCGCACTCACCCGTGTCGGCGGCCATGGGGGTCTCCGGCCCGGCGGCGCGGTGCTGAGGGGGGGCCGCGCCGCCGCCGCTTTCCTCAGCACGCGCTGATGTCAAGATGGCGCCGCGCCCCGCCAACCGCCAGCCGCGCGCAGCTTCCCCCCACGCTTACTGCGCATGCCTCATGCTTCAAAACCACTGTGTTTAGGCATCTACTAAACGTTCCTACTTTATAGGAACCCTTTTTCTTTAAACATAGGGGAGCAGTTTTGGGGCTGTAATCCACTGTATAGGCTGGGGGCACAGCATCTTTATTCAATTCATCCCCCACCCGAAATGTCATCACTGATGTCTCTTCTGCTGGCGGGGTTGGTACATTGTGTTTATGTAATCTATCTAGCCTTGTTATCTTGCGTGCCTTATCCCGCAGAAGAATGGGTAAAATTGGTGAAAAAACGCGAGCTTTGTGGAATATGGAACAACCCACAGGTCTCATGATCACTTCCTCAAATTCATTCATATTTTCCTCATCTAGCTGGCCCGTACTACTCTTGTTCCATTTCCCAAAGAACATTGCGCCTAACGATAACTCACATGAATAGATCAATGGTAACGGTTGTACATACCACCCTGTCCCTTTCCCACCGTGCTGTGGTAAATGGGCACAAACCCAGCAATCTTTTTTCTTTAATATCGCATGGGTCATATTCATGATAAGCAACAAAGTATTGTTGCTATATCCTTCTCTATGTCTCTCCTCCATTGGGGACAAGGTACCAGTAATTACATGAACCGGGCTTTCAGTAGCTGCTTTTGGCAAGAGCTTTTCTAATGGGTGCGCTGATTCCAAAGACCATAGTGTGATAGCTATTATTGCCGGTATCACCATACTTAGAGAACACAGGACCAATGTCCAAATCAATACCTTATTTTTCTTCCCATGCTTTTCCCCTAAATTTACAGTCTCTAAAACTATATCTTTTCCAGCAGGGGTGCAGGAGGAGGCTGAAACCCGTCTTGACTTGCTCTTCATCGTCCTTCTTCTTGTTGACACGATTCGTCGCCAATGTCTCTCGTTCTTGATGCCAGAAAAGTTCAACAGAAATGTCACGGTTCAAGTCTGCCAGTTTCTCCCACAGCCTCGATCACTTATCCACTCAAGCGAGATCAGTTATCTCTTTCTCCACTGCTCAAACTGTTTCTGAACAGTTCCTCCTGGACAGGGTACTTTGTGCATCCAGCTTGTCCCGTTCTGGCGTTTGACACGTGTACCCTGTCAGCCTTAGTACTTATATGCATCCAGCTTGTCCCGCTCTGGCTCCTGGCACATGTACTTTATCATAAACGCACCGAGGAGCCGTGTGTCTTGGATTGTCCGACTTGCACAATCCTCACACCGTTCTCCTCTACGCCCCTGGCACTTACTCCGTTCGTGAGTGAAGACCAAAGGCAAAAGAAAAAGGCACCAGAAACCTGCGGATCACTTTTCCGGTAGCAGGCTCTGTGACAGGGAGCTGGTTGATCCCACCAGGCTGAAGGGAAGAAGACTCCGGACTGGATCTTCTCTGTCGTTGAAGGGTAGATAGCTCAGGACTGCAGCAGGGCTTCACCGGGACTCGGGAGTTGCAGCAGCCGTCTCCTTCTCCGCTTCTCTTCGGTTCTTGTAGTTCCAGTGGCGACTCTGACTTCCAGCTCAAGAGTTCGGCCTTTTATGCCAAAATCCCCCATTCACACAGCCTGGCTGTCAATCACACAGCAGGGGGGTTGTCCAGCCCGGACAACCACCTCAGCCAATGGACACAAAGTGCGACAGCAGGGGGGTTGTCCAGCCTGGACAACCACCTCAGCCAATGGACACAAAGTGCGACTTGGGTCTCCAAGGAGACCCTGTGCAGGTAGTGACTAAACCCCTCCCTCACATTCAGCCCACCTAGACACCCAGACACCAAAGGAGGGCTACTTCGCAGAAGCCCGCCAAAGGACGGCGAACAAAGAAGGCAAACCTGGCAAACCTCACCGCGTTTGTCTCTGGTGCCTAGGTTCAAACCATCAAACCGGTGACTGTGGCTCCTGTCAGTCGATGACGGAGCAGGCCCTTCGTGAGAGGAAAGGTAAACTGGTGGTGGGGGGGGAAGCTGCTAAGGCCTCGAACGCCTCGTCAAAAAAACATTAAAAATCGAGCGATTCGAAAGAATCGGATTGTCGTAGACACTCTAAGAGATCCCGATCTCGTAGTAGATCGAGGGGCTCTTCATCTTCCTCCTCAAAAAGAGTAAAAAGGAGACATAGATCTCCCTCTTCATCATCCGATTCATCTACTGAACTGGTTCGATGCCCGACAAAGTCGAATTCCCCAAGAAAATGGGAAGATTTTAGAAGGAAGATGATGGAGGTCTTTGAGAATGCAAACTTAACCCCCTCAAAGAAACCTCAGAAGAGCCAGACCCTTGTCGCTCCATCGGACGACATAGGGAAGTCAGGAACTACTGTGGTAAAACCCAGTAGTATGGACAAAACTCGAAATGCTTGAGTCGACGCCAAGTCGTCGAAGACACCTCAAGAGTTGAGTATTTCTCCGACACAATACAAAAGAACCAGAAGTCGTCAAACATCCACGATTACGTCGACACCATCAGCGCCGACAGCTTCGACATCGAAGCCAAAAGCATCCTCATTGCCTGTGTCGAAGACATCATCGGTGTCCTCGAAGATTCCTTCAATGCCATCGAAGGTTACGTCGATTCCTTCGACTAAACCTCATGAACAAGACAGGAGATTTACTACTTTACCAAAATCAGACTTTTTTAAGTCTATGGGCCTCATTACACGGTAGGCGGTAGGGGTTTACCGGTACCGGTAAGGGCACCGGTACCGGTAAACCCCTACCGCCTTACTACGAGGTCCCTTTGCGGGTTGGAGACTTTAACGCCTGCTTTTTGCAGGCGTTAAAAACCAACCCGCAAAGGGACCTTGGAGCTAATTACGGTACCGCAATTTGCGGTACCGTAATTAGCGCCTTCCCCATTCCCATAGAGCCCTATGGGGCAAAAATGGGAATGGGGAAGGGCAAAGGGAGAAGATGGAATTACCGCCTTCCCAACCTCGGGATGAGGCGGTAATTCCCCTTTCTCCCAAGGCGGTGCCGGTAATTTACCGGCATGGACCAAGGCGCTAATAGCGCCTTGGTTCCCCGCCTACCGTGTAATGAGGCCCTATGTCTTCAATTTATTTTTGAAGAAAGTGGCTCTGAAGGAGAGGATGTTTCTCCTTTTGGAGTACAATACGGTACTAGAGAGGTCCCAGAAGAACTTATCGATCCAGAATCGAAAATGAGAGACCTGTGTGACACCCTTCACTCTGCTAGTGGCATTGATACGTCAACTGAGCTAGAGTTTGCAAAACCTGACCCTGCAGAACATGCAGATTGGGGGTACAGGAGTTTAATGAATAGAGTGGTGGAATACATGGGCTGGGGTAGAGCCTCACCCACTTTTGATCAGGACGATATGACGGACATAATTGTTCGGGCCCCCAGAAGGATCCAGTTCTCCCCTTTCATAGGGCACTTCAGAGAACAGTGGAAATGAACTGGGAAGTTCCTGATAATATTGCTGCAGTACAGTAATTTTCCAAAAAAATATAGAAATTCTAGTTCTGATCCTGAATATTTAAACATACATCCCACTCCAGAAAGTCTGGTTATTCAAGCTGCAACTACTGCAAGACAGACTGCATATCCTTCTATCCCCCCGGATAGAGAGGATAAGAAGGTGGATGCTTGGGCCCTGTTATGTATCAATGTAAACACACCTTGACACATAGTAGCGGGTTCAATATTCTTAATTGAATAGTCGTGTCTACTCCAGGGAGAACAGCCCCCAGCCAGGGACAGTACAACCGTCCTCCTCTCTTTCACCCGCTCCAACTCCCACACTGCAGAACCCGGAGCCAACACAGATAATAGCAAACAGGTTCTCTTGTAACTAGGTGACATGATGCACAGAATTGCATAGTAGATAAAAGGTACAGAATGAATGGCTGTAGCTAAGGTGCAACACCTTACTCATCCTAACACCTCCTTCCCTTATCCCAAAAAAAATAAAAATAATAATAATATAATGATGATTTCTTAAATACTGAAAATATTGATCTACAAACAGAACTGTTGAACTAAAGATAACGGGAATGTGAATAAAACTCCTGTTGAGTATTATGAGAACAGTTCCTTTTTTAATACAGTTTACATCATAAGAAGGCTTTCACTCATCCTCTCCACCTTCAACCTTCATTCATCCCCTTGCAAAGGGCCACTCTCTCTTTGTTCCAAATACCACCTCATTTAACCAGAACAGAGGAACCTAGGTCCTTTACGACCTGTTTGGGCTGGGAAAATAGTGACACCCCTTTGCGTACTTTGGTGGGAAGTTTGACCTTAATCCAGTCACCTTCCCCAACTTTGAAATTTCTGCAGGAGTTCTTTTGATCATACCGTATCTTAGATCTGACTCCAGACTCAAGTATTTTTTCTCTTACATTCTCTAAATCCACACCTACCAACTTGGACCTACCCATCCAGCCAGGACATATATGTGATTTGGGTTTTCTCCCTCGTAGCACCTCGAATGGAGACACACCTGTAACACTGTGGGGAGCTAATCTGTATTGAAATGTCCTTTCATCACTGTTCTTATCCAATCACCACCCGTGGCAACAGCTATCCTGATGGCTTCCATGAGCGTCCTGTTGAAGCGTTCCACACACCCATTGCTCTGGGGGTGGTACAGGGACGTGTTAACCTGTTCTATTCCATGACTACTCAAGAACCCTCTAAATTCCCAGGACACCAATTGGGAGCCATTGTCAGATAAACATTTTCTGGGAAATCCTTCTCTCCAGAACAACTGTTCCATGAACTTTATAATGCTGCTGCTAGAGATATCTTTTAAAATACAGACTTAGCCATTTTGATAATTGGTCCATAACTACCAACACGTAGCTGTCTCTTCCACCCCTAATATTAAATGGCCCCAAAAGATCTAAAGCAATTTCATCCCACGGCACCCTAGGAGATCTCACAGTCATGGGCACTTTCTGTACCCTGAGTCCTTTATCTCCTTCAGTACAATCAAAACAATCCTTGACCTGTTTTTCAGTATCTTTGTCAACACCCGGCCACCAAAACTCTAACTTCTCCAGCCCTTTGGTTCTGGCAAGCCCTAGGTGCCCAACATGGGCCAAATCTATTATTATTTTTCTCATTTTAAATGGTGCCACCATTTGATGTCCCCTATGTAAGTAGCCATTCTGGACCCATAATTCTTCCTTCACTTTGGCAAATCCGCATAAATCACCATTGTATCTCTTTATCTTACCGTCCATGACCAAAGTCAACATTTTTTGATAAATGGCATCTTCACCACAAGCAGTATCCCAATCGTCCTTTTTCAATGTCTCATGTACCTGAAATATCTCCACACTCTCCTCAGAACTCGAATAACAATCCATTTTGATATTCCCTCTGCACCGATCTAGATAAGGCATCTGCAACACAATTGGTCTAACCACTGACATGAAGCATGATATATTGTAAACCTTGCAAAGAAGTCACTCACTTCATGATGCGCCTGTACACTCCTTCCAGACCACCTTTGGTGAAAATCCCAACGAACGGCTTATGGTCAGTACATATTGTAAACTCTCTGCCCCATAGAAACCTTTTAAATTTTTCCACTCCCCAGACACATGCTAGGGCTTCTTTTTCTACAACTGAGTATCTACCTTCAGGTCCCTTGAGTGATCTAGATGCAAATGCTACCGTGTGTAGACCAACTTGATCCTCCTGCATTAATGCAGCACCGATGCCATAATCACTGGCATCCACAAACAGCAAAGTGCGTTTCCCTTCCTCAAAAGTCTTCAAAATGGGGGCATTGACAATAGAGTTTTTTATTCTCTTAAACTCATCCTCACAAAGATCACTCCATTTAAAAGTAACTCCCTTGCGAGTAAGCATTCTCAGGTTTCTCGACATTTCTGACAGACCTCTGACTAATTTACCATAGAATTCTACTAAGCCAAGAAAAGACAAAACATCTCCTTTGGATTTTGGTGCCTCCATCCTTCTTATTGCTTCTATGGCTTCCTCTTTGGGTTTGACACCATCGCCTGTAATCTCATGGCCTAGATACACTACTTTGTCGGCCTTGAATATGCATTTTTCCAAAGCTACCGTAAGACCAGCTTCTTTCAATATCTCTAAGACTCTCTTCAGTTGCTTATCATGTTCAACTTCATTGCTCCCACATACAAGAACATCGTCTTGGTAACACATAACACCTCTCACCTCCAAGCAATCTGTACATTATACTTTGAAAAACACTTGCCGCAGAAACTAACCCAAATGGCATGCGAATACATCTGAATAGCCCGATTGGAGTAATAAACGCTGTGAGATCCCTATAATCAACATGCAACTCTACTTGATGTTAGGCAGATTTTAAGTCCAGAATGGAAAATACCTTGGAACCAGATATGCCTACTAAAAGGTCATCTATTCTGGGTAAGCGGAACCTGTCCGCTACCACCATGCTATTCAAATGTCTGAGATCTATGCATAATCTCAAAGATCCATTGCCTTTCTTGACTACTACTATGGGGCTAACCCACTCCGAAGAATCTATCTTCTCAATCACTCCTTCATTTTCCATCCTCTTCAATTCTTTTTCCACCCTTCTCTGAGAGCCAAGGGAATAGTACGCAATTTGGCAATTTTAGGAATGGCACCTCTTCTCAAATGAATTTTATGCACAAACCCCTTCAAACATCCTAACCTGTTGGGTGTGACATTGGTTTGTACTTCAGTAGAGGACACGGTAGTGTCTTCACTCTTCACCAACAGCACCTGTTCAGGATGGCTTGTGTCAAGTCGTATTCTTAACTCAGCTTGGTCACTCCAAGAAAAGAGCTCTCCCCCTTTATAAGCAACATGTACTATCCCTGTAGACTTCCTATCTTTAAATTGCAGTTCAGCTTCAAAACTTCCTATGATCTCTATCGGAACATAAGCATTCGCTCTAATAGTATTCTCCCACAGCGTACAGCATTCAAACTTCTCCTTCCACACTTGGACACTTATCAAAGTGTAATTCCATTAGCATCGATACTGGCACTCCTCCAATTATCACAGTAGCATCGTTTTTTTTTTCTTTATCCTACCATCAATGGCATTCACAGAAAACACTGCCTCTCTATCATTTTCACAGTACGGATCATCCTCATAATCCACGCTGACCTCATGAACCTGACCTGGATTAGCATTGATATTCCTACAACACCTGGCAATGTGCCTTTTCATACCACAATCATTACATATGATATGTATCGCAAAACATTCCTTGTCTGATGCCAAGTGTGATGAGTTCCCGCATCTGTAACACCTCCTTCCCGGAGAACCCTTAGAATATCCAGTTTCTCTAGAATTCCTAAAGATAGTCTCCTTAGATACTCCCTTGGTATCTTTCATAGACGGCCATTGGTGACCCCAAGCTCTGCCCGTGGAAAATTTATTTTCCTGACGACTTTCAAGTTTCCTCCCGATTTATAGAGAACGCCTCGGAGGCCCTGCACTTTGTTTCTGTGTCACTTTGGATACCTTTTGAATAGCTCCTTCATTGTCCTCTGACTTGGGTTTCTCACCAGATGGATTGTCAGCCTGAAGCAATTTTATGCACTTGTCCGTGTGCTCCACAGTCTTTGCAATTTCAATAGCCCTGTCTACAGATGGGTTCCTCTCTTTCCACAACTCTTTTCTGATATTGTCATTGGAGCACTTAATCATTACCTGAGCCCTTAAATGCTCGTCCTGACAGTGATCAAACCTACACTTAACTGCTAAACCCCTCAAGGCTGTAACAAAATCCTCAATGCTCTCATCACATTTTTCGGGTCGCGTATCACCAGCCTCGTAAACGCTCACACATCCAGCGTTTCATGTGATTTAAATGCTGAAGTTGCAATGCGCTCCAAAATGGCCGCTATGCTGTCGGGTCCCTTTTTCTAAAGACGTGACAAACGTGCAGCTGTATTGGAGTATCATCCGGGCAAGCCAAGATGGCCTTCATGCCTTTAGGTCCTTTCCTCTGGACCGTGGTGACGTATTGTCCTCAGGGCAAGAAGCAGTGGCTTTGTGACGTGAGGCGTCTCTCTGTGGGTGGTCAAACTCAAAGGTAAACAACACGCGCCAGTAAAACCGATGCAAATTCAATGCCTAAAGCAGGTTTCTTGCACCGTTACACAAGAATTCAGGCTTCTCGCACCGTTACACAAGAATTCATGTAAGATAACATACCGCTCGCACTTCCAAAATCCATCAGGGACTAGGCTGTTGCAATGTTCGCCTGCTCGTCTCTCAATGTCCCTTCTCAGCTCTGTTCCCTAGACCCACAGTCTATGAGGGACTCCAAGTCTTGATGAAAGGACTCTGGAGACGCTCTCAGCTGCAGCGCCCTCCTAGACTCCACTCAATGGGAGGCGCAGTCAAATTATCCGAAGCGAGGACTCCTCAATTTCACCGGGGACTGTCTCTCCCTGCGCCAATCCTCGTCGCCAATTGTTATGTATCAATGTAAACCCACCTTGACACATAGTAGCAGGTTCAATATTCTTTATTGAATAGCCGTGTCTATTCCAGGGAGAACAGCCCCCAGCCAGGGACAGTACAACCGTCCTCTTTCACCCGCTCCAACTCCCACACTCCAGAACCCGGAGCCAACACAGATAATAGCAAACAGGTTCTCTTGTAACTAGGTGACCTGAGGCACATGATTGCATAATAGATAAAAGGTACAGAATGAATGGCTGTAGCTAAGGTGCAACACCTTACTCATCCTAACAGGCCCGTACATTTTTTACTTCGGTAGCATGGCTCTAAAGTCAACTAATGTCACCTGTACCCTGGCCAGGTTCACCCATACCCTGTGGGACTGCATTTCGGCGGCGGCTGATCATATTCCGGAAGGCGAGGAAAGGGGCGGCTTCCTGAATATTGTCAAAGATGGAAAGGAAGCAATGGGGGAATGTCTCCAGTCTGGACTGGATACTGCTGATAGTATCAGCAGATCCATGGCTGCAAGCACAGTGCTACGCAGATTTGCGTGGTTGAGGAAGTCGGGGTTCGCACCAGATGTGCAGGCCAGGCTTCTCAACATGCCTTTTGATGGCTTGAGACTGTTTGGTAGTAAGGCTGACGAAAGCCTAGAAAAACTACAGACCTCAAAAGCGGCAGCTAAATCTCTTAGCGCCTCCATGCGACAGCCTCAGAAACCCTATTCCGGGCTCATCTTCCTGGAGGGGTCGTTCTTTTCTGTACTACTCGTCTTTTGGTAGAGGAAGAGGACAGGCTTTTCAAAGAGGCAAGAGAAATGTCACTCGTGGTGGACGAGGAAAGACTGCAAAGCCAACCTCAGGAACGGCGTCTTTGCCCTCAGCCGCTCCTGCAGCCGCCTCCAAATCACTCTGAGACCTTGTTACACAAAACCCCAGTGGGAGGCAGGATCTCTCAGCATCTGAAGGAATGGCGGGGCATTACCTCAGATGTTTGGGCACTGGAAACAGTAGCTCAGGTTTACTTTCTTCCCTTCCTAAAAAGGCCTCAGGATCATCCACCGGGAACCAACTCTGTCAAAATTGCAGATCCGCTCCTGTTGCAGGAAATGTTAACCCTGCTAGAGAAAGGTGCTATAGAACAGGTACCTGTAGCGGAGAGGAACAAGGGTTGGTACTCCCCATACTTTCTCATCCCAAAGAAGGACGGAGGATTGAGACCCATCTTGGACTTAAGAAATTTGAATAAGTTCCTCAGGAAGGACAAGTTCAAGATGGTAACCCTTTCTCAGATCCTTCAGGCTCTCCAACTCCAAGACTGGTTGGTATCATTGGACCTTCAGGATGCTTACTTTCATGTGCCAATCCATCTCAAGCACAGAAAGTACCTGAGGTTCGCGATTGGCAATTCTCACTATCAGTTTCGAGTTCTGCCATTCGGGTTGACCTCCGCCCCGAGGGTTTTCACCAAATTGATGGCGGTGGTGGCAGCGAGTCTTAGGACAGGGGGGATTCACACCTACACGTACGTGGAAGATTGGTTGATCAGAGCACGTTCTCCCGAACAAGCTCAGGAACATCTATCCATCACCTGTCACTTCCTTCACTAACTGGGCTTCTCCCTGAATTTCAAGAAGTCCCAAATGATACCATCCCAAGAGCTTCAATTTATCGGAGCAGTTTTGGACACTTCCTCGGGCAAAGCCTTGCCTCCCGAGATGAGAGCACTCCACATTCTGCAGATGGTAACAAAGTTCCAGAATGCCCAGCATCTGCCGGCCTTCGGTTTTCTGAGGTTGCTCGGTCTCGTGGCATCCTGAATTTTTTTGGTGCCAGAGGCCAGATTGAGAATGAGATCCCTTCAATGGGCCCTCAGAACTCAGTGGTCCCAGTTCTCAGGGAATATGTCGGATCTTCTGCAAGTCCCGAGCGCTGTTGCTCAGGATCTACTATGGAGGGCTTGCAACGTCAACATCCTCAGGGAGAATCTTTTTGGCAACCATGGCCGCAGATAACAGTAGTAACGGACGCCACACTCACGGGGTGGGGAGCCCATACCCAACGATCTGACAATCAGCGGTCGTTGGTCTCCATCGGAGTCCAAACTACACATCAACATGTTGGAGCTGAGAGCAATCAGACTAGCGCTGAAAGCCTTTCTGCCCTCTGTACAGGGAAAGAATGTCCTGATAATGACGGACAACAGGGTGGCCATGTACTACCTCAACAAGGGAGGAGGTGTAGGGTCACTACCTCTGTGCAGAGAGGCAATGCAGCTCTGGTTCTGGGCAATACGAGAAGGAATCTCTCTATCGGCAGTTCACCTAGCAGAACACGGCAGCAGACGCTCTGAGCAGGCAGAGCACAGTCTCCCACGAGTGGGAACTAGCTCAGCAAGTCCTTCTGGAGATCTTCGCCGTTTGGGGAACCCCTCAAGTGGATCTGTTTGCGACCACGGTAAACCGGAAGTGCGAACAGTACTGCTCAAGGGAATTTCCCCCAAGAGGAGCTCTAGGAGACGCGTTTGTGGTGGATTGGAAGTTTCCACTTCTGTCCGCGTTTCCTCCAGTCCCCGTGTTTCCTCAAGTAATCAGGAGGTTGAGAAAGTTCAGGAAAACCATGATCCTAATTGCCAAGGATTGGGCCAGGGGGACGTGGTACCTGGACCTTCTGGACATGTCTATCTGCCCTCCAATGCGTCTTCCGCAAATATAGGATCTTCTCTCGCAAGAGGAAGGTCAGGTTCTCCATCCAGAGGTCAAGACACTCAACCTTCACGCATGGTTTCTGAGAGGTTGAGATACAAGGATTGGGATCTTCCGGATGACGTAATGGAGATTTTGCTTTCGGCCAGAAGGCCAGCAACAAAATCCTTGTACCAGTGTCATTGGAAGAAGTTCAGTAACTGGTGCAAAGATAAGGATGTGGACCCTTTTCAATGTGGCACTCCAATGGTGCTTTCTTTCCTAATGCATCTAGCCAATCTGGGGCTCCACATTGGAACAATTAAAGGATATCTAGCTGCGCTGTCCATTTTCAAGCGCTCCTCGGAAGAGGTTTCTTACTTCAAAATTCCATTGATAATTCAATTCCTGAAAGGGCTCACTAATGTGTACCCTCCAGTCCCTTTTCATGTCCCAACTTGGGATTTAAATCTAGTACTTAAGTTTCTAACTTGTATACCTTTTGAGCCTCTGCACTCTTGTCCCTTGAGGCTTCTAACATTAACGACTGTCCTTCTTGTGGCCTTAACATCAGCCCGCAGGGTTAGTGAAATACAGGCTCTCTCATGTAAAACTCCATATACTACTTTTTACAAGGACAAGGTGGTTCTTAAAGTTAAACCCTCTTTCTTATCAAAAGTAGTTTCTGACTTCCATTTGTCACAAAAAAAAAAAATCATTACCAACTTTCTATCCTCATTTGGGAAAAGAAGAGGAGAGACTGCATAGACTAGACCCCAAAAGGGCTCTCAGTTTTGACATTTCATGAATGTCAAAATTACGTCAAGATGACCAACTTTCTGTAGGTAATACAGGTTATAAATTGGGATTAGCGGTGACAAAACAAACCATATCCCGCTGGATCATTCTGGCTATAATTGAGTGCTACAGATTGGCGGGAAAGGACCCCCCATTCTACTAGGGGGATGGCTACTTCTGCGGCTCTGAAGAGGGGAGTCTCTGCAGCAGATATTTGTTCAGCTGCAACATGGGCATCAATGCATACCTTCATTAAGCATTATTGCTTAGATGCTTCTTCCTCTAATGAGGGTTTATTTGCCTAGGCGGTACTTCATTCCATCCATGAAAACAATAACTAGTACTCCCACCTCCAAAATTACCACTGCTATGGGAGTCTATCATAAAATGAGGAATACGTGGGAGGACACAATCCATTCGAAGAACAAGTTACTTACCAACTGTAATGTTCTTTCGACTGGATGTTCCTCCCACGTATTCCTCATCGCCCCTCCCATCCTACCCCGCAGTACAGTTTGCGTTCCTTACACTTTCCTCTCACGAAGAGTCTATCAGTCATGAGGCACGCCTTGGTGTTCCAAAAAACAGAACTGAAGCCAACGGGTGCGGCACAAGCTATTTATACTGATGGTGACGTTGACACGGTATGGAGCCCGTCGAGGGACATCAACGCCACGACCTCGTGCACAGCGCCCTCTGCTGAAAACAAAAATTCCAAAGCATCGAAGCTGGCAGGATAACGATTTATCATAAGATGTGGAATACGTGGGAGGAACATCCAGTCGAGAAAACGTTACAGTTGGTAAGTAACTTGTTCTTCTCCAGCATTGGTATCTTTCATAGATTCACATGCGCCCACCCACCTCCCCTGAGAGGCTGCTCTTACGCTCAGCATCCATCATACTGTAGTCTCTACGGTTCAAAATCTGAAGATGGCTGCCGGGGGCGGAGCTTGCCTGAAAACTAGAAAATGAAACAAAGTGCTTCTGACTTGGATTCTGAAAAAACAACAATTGAGATAAGTGCCTTTATAATTCCTGGGGGCAACCAGACGTGGTCTCCCTCTCACTGTGCTTAGAGAGGCATCAGCTTCACCTCACTGATGATCCCCAACAAGGGTGAAACACGTGTATGGGGTTGCTGGTGGTACTCTCGTTCAGTTTGGAATTGCCATTGCATTTCGGTGCTGGACTGCCCCTGGGCAGGACAAAGACTGATATGCAAATGGATATTTCCCATCTGTGAAAGGCACAGTGAGTAAAAGCAGTGGCTGCGAACTCTCAAGTGGTTAATAACCACTGAACAGGTTATCAAGTCTGTTCTTTCGAGAGAGGGGCGCCCGCTACCTTTGTAAAGCCTTTATAATTGCTTTGAGTGGTGCACAGAGTACTTGTGTCACAGCGAAGATGCCCAACTCCAGGAAACATTTGCGGGCAACTTTGTGAGAGAACTTGTCAACTCGCACTTCTGTCCAAACACCCATATATACTGCTGCAGCATTTACTGATAGTTCATATACTGATACAATTTCTTCCTAAGAAATACGGTTTTAAATTGTTCTCTAAAATGCTGCGCTCCCACCAGTAAGTAGATTCCTGAGCTGATTCTCCAAGTAGACTTGTTTCAAAGCTTTTCTCTTGAAATGTTTACATGAATTAGGCCTCTGAGCAGGAGTAAAAAACACAGGTTATATCTTCTCCAGTGAAACTGATGAAAGGCAGTGTTAGGAATTTCAGAACCTGGAAGTTCTGGCACACTTGGAGGCTGCATTAATAGCAATCACCTCTTCAAAGATGGCCGCCGCCCAGAGGTATTATTTCCAACGAACATTATCAGACTAGTGCAATTCCACCTTCCTCCCGCAGGAGGCGCAGCAACATAAAACGCAGCAGAGACATTGCTCACTGTGCTGCTACTTTCCTAGCATGCTTCCTGGAACTCCCTCAAGCTGTTACCTGAGCGACCGTTGACCCAGCCTTCCCGAACCCGGTAATCACTTTCCCTCTTTTGCTCTGATGTGATATAGCGCCTTTCTCCAGCATGGGGTCTGGCATGGATTCACATGCTCATGAATATTCCCCGTCGTCAGGCTGGGAATCCTCGGTAAAGAAAAAACCAGTATCAGTTTCGTTTCTGATATTTCTTTCGTAGTAGTAACCAATCACTGATCTCTGCGTCATACTGACCACAGCCAATGACTGCCCTCTACCTAAGCCCCGCCTCTGGCAGCCATCTTCAGATTTTTACCGCACGTTCATGTGTTGGGATCCTCGTGCTATTGCTCTCGAGCGTTAGTGCTATTTTTTCACGTTTTTTCTCAAAAACTTCATTTTTTCGGTCAAAAAGAGCCTCAAGCTCCACCGACTCTCCATCCGATCAACGGGGACCCGTGTCGGATTTGTCTGCGCCCCTCAAGGGTGAAGATTTCGTCGAGCTACGCTTTTGGAGGACTCCAGAAGTTTCTCAGGCCCGGCCGGACATTGCCCAGGAGAAGGGAAGCTCGACGCCCGGAAAGCTGTTCAGGGTCTGCCCTGGATGCCAGCTGCAGAACGTCTTTAAGGAGGACGAACACTGCTGGTGTCTTTACTGCTTACATGAGGACAAGACGCACGTGGAGAAGGACTGTGCGTTTTGCGGCAACATGTCGGAGCGGACCATGAAGGACCGCCATCAACGTCTCGCCAACTGGCTGGAAGGGAAGAGCCCGTCCGGCGAGAAGAAGAGGAAGAAATCCGAGCGGTCTTCTAAGACCTTTGAGGACGCCCCGGCGACGGGGGTCCAACACAAGGCCAAGCACCGCGAGTCCGCTGGCACCGGAAGCGCCGAACGGTCGGGCTCTACGGGCGCCAGGCAGGGCGCACCCTCCCCGGCACCATCAACCGCGAGCCAACGCTCTGGGTCGGGTAAGAGGAAGGCCGAGCACCCGGCGAAGCTCCTGGAGAGGCCCCGGTCGAGCTCGAAGGCCCCATCGGAGGGGGAGCGAGGCAGTGTGCCCCCCCTCAAGGATAAGGCGGTGAGCGCACCTAAGGTGGTGAAGGCCTTAATCCACCCGCCCAAGGCCTCTATCGAGACTGTCGCGGCGGCCCTGGCTCAGCCTGTGGAGGCTACACCAGTGGTGGCGACCTCGGGGCTCAGAGTCTCCCTGCCACCCCGGAGGGAGTCCTCTTTTATGCCCATCGATAGGACCCCCGTGAAATCTCCGGCGGAGAAGAAAAAGGGGGGGCAGGGTGTCGTCGTAGATTCGGCTTCAACCTCGGAGGAAGAGCTGATCGAGGTCTTAAGCCACGGCCTCAGCGTGGAAGAAGACCGGCCCGTCGGGATGGATCCCGACGCAGGCGACAACGACATCGACGACGACGATTCCCCTCTGCCAGCGCCGCAGGACAACTCGGCGGCCATTTTGTTGGCTATACAGTCCTTATGCTCGGAGATAAGGACGAGACTACCGTTGCCGACGGAGGAACCTCTCCCGTCGGGGGACCCAGAACCGGGACCTTCTGGCGTTCCCCCGCCCAAGAAGAGAAGGATTCATCCTCCACCTCCTTTTCAGCCGTCGCGCCCCGTCCAGCCCTCCTCCCCGTCCACCCGAGGGGATGATACGGGGACTGACACGGCGGCGACGGGTACGGACGACGAGGTCTACGACGAGGATCTACCGTCGTCACCTCCCACCAGGGCTTCTCCGCCCGACGAGAATGGATCGTTCCACTCCATGATCGCCAGGGCGTCCGAGCTTTTCCAACTCTGCCCTGAGGAGAAGAAAAAGGAAGGATTCCTTTATCAGCGGCGCGAGGCCAAGAGGAAGACTGTCCTCGCGGTGCCTCTACTGGACGACATCTGGGATGAGGGCCTCGCCCTCCTCAAGAACCCTTCCACGACGCCAGCTAGAAGAGACTGGTATGAAAAGAAGTACCGGGTCCCGGACGCGGCCCCCCTGTGCCTCCGGGCGCAGCCTACCCCGGACTCCGTCATCTCCGCGGCGGCCAGGAAGAAAGCGGGGGGGTGCGGCCTCCACATCGACTTCCCCGCCAGACGGCGAGGGAAAGAAATTGGACACTATGGGACGCAGGGTCATCTCGTCGGCAGCGACGACGATTAAGGCGGCCAACGCCTTGGCTATCGTGGCCCGCTATGACAGGGAGCTATGGTACAAACTGGCTCCCCTGCTGGACTTCCTACCGGACGACAAGAGGGCGGAGGCCCTGGAGATCCTACAGGAAGGTGAGGTGGCGTCCGACCACGCCATCACTATTGCGACGGACATCGCCGACACTGGATTCCGCCAGTTGGGCAACGGCGTGTGCCTTAGGCGGCGTGGATGGCTCAAGGCTACGGACTTCCGTCAAGACGTACAGACCAGAGTCCTGGACATGCCGTTCGATGGGAACAACCTGTTTGGGAAAACAGTGGACGATTCCCTTCAGGCCATTAAAGCGGACACAGAGACGGCCCGAGCCCTTGGGGTTCTACAACAACGACGGCCGCCCTTTCGGAGCAGCGGAGGCAAGGGCGCCTCCAAAGGTCCCGGCGGCGGTTTCTCCACCTACCGTCAAGCGGCCCGCTCGTCGTCTCAGGAGGCCTACAGGGGACGAGGCAAGTCCGGCGGACCCCGCCGTCGTCGCCAAGGAGGTCAAGGCGGCAAAGGCTCGTCGAAACAGGATTGAAAAGGCCGTGGGGTCGGGCCCCCACCGAAGCACCCCGGTGGGAGGCCGGCTGGCGAGCTTCGTCGGCGTGTGGGAGTCCATCTCCACCGACCGTTGGGTGCTGGACGCCTTAGCCCGGGGCCACGCGCTCGAGTTTCAAAGAAGGTGCCCTCAGCTTCTCCTGGAGGTAAAGGCGATGCTCAGGAAGGGCGCCATCGAACTCGTCCCAAAGAGGCTTCGGGGCTCCGGAGTTTACTCGAGGTACTTCCTCGTGAAGAAGAAGACGGGAGGATGGCGCCCCATCCTAGACCTGCGACGTCTGAACAAGTTCATCAAGGCGCAGAAGTTCCGGATGGTCACCCTCCAGCACGTCCTGGGTCAGCTGGAGGAAGGAGACTTCCTGTCGTCGTTGGATTTGGAGGATGCCTACTTCCATATTCCCATCCTAAAGGGGCACCGAAAATTCCTCAGGTTTGTGGTCCAAGGGCGTCACTACCAGTTCAAAGCCCTCCCCTTCGGACTACGGTCGGCACCCAGGGTATTCACCAAGTGCCTTGCACCGGTGGCGGCGCAGCTGCGCCGCGAGGGGGTCCACGTCTACCCATACCTGGACGACTGGCTCATCCGGGCCAAGACGAGAGAACTCGCCGTGGAGCACACGGCATGGACCGTCCAACTTCTCACGGACCTGGGATTCTCCGTGAACTACGCCAAATCCCACCTGGTACCCGCGCAAGACGCACTGTTTCTGGGAGCGAGGCTCGACACAGTGTCCCTTCTGGCCTCCCCGTCGGAGGAGAGGACCAGGACCATCCTGGGCAAGGTACAGCGGATGTTGGTGGCCGACGCGGCCAAGGTGAGGTCCATCAAGTCCCTCCTCGGAATGATGTCTTCCTGCATCTACCTCATTCCCATGTGCAGGCTCCGGATGCGCCCGTTGCAGGAGTTCCTGGACGCGCGCTGGATCCAAACGACGGGCAGCTTCGAGGAAAGGATCACGCTCGACGAGAGTTTCCGACGAGCGATCCGGTGGTGGGGCACCCGCGCGCATCTGACGGCGGGCATGGACTTCCAGACCCCAGCCCACCAGGAGACAGTGACCACGGATGCCTCCCTGGAAGGGTGGGGAGCGCACACCGAAAATCTGCACGCAAGAGGCCTTTGGCTCCCGACGGAGAAATCCCTACATATCAACGTCCTGGAGCTCCGTGCAGTGTTCTGGGCCCTCAGGTCCTTCCTTCCGTCCCTCAAGGGCAAGGTGGTGAGGATCTTCACCGACAACACCACCACCATGTTTTACATCAGGAAACAGGGCGGAACCAGGTCCCCAGCACTGTCCGAGGAGGCGCAGGACCTGTGGCATTGGGCCGTCGCCCAAGGGATATTTCTGGTGCCGTTTCATCTGGCAGGGATAAAAAACACCATCGCCGACTCACTCAGCAGGGAGCTGCGCTCGTGCCACGAGTGGGAACTACGGCAGGATCTAGTGGATCGCCTCTTCCGACGGTGGGGCACACCCCAGATCGACCTGTTCGCGACGGCGACGAACTAAGTGCCGGAGGTTCGCCAGCAGGTTTCCCCAGGCGAGGAGCATGGGCGATGCGTTCTCGTTCCCCTGGGAGGGCCTGTTCCTCTACGCGTTCCCTCCATTGCCACTGCTGATCCGGCTCATCAACCAGCTCAAGAGGTCACGGTGCAGGATGATTCTCGTCGCACCTGCGTGGCCGAGGCAGATATGGTTCCCGGACCTTCTGGACTTGTCAGCGTCCCCGTCAATCAAGCTGCCGGTGGACGCGGATCTACTCTCCAGGGAAGGAGGCGCCATCCTCCACCACGACCCGAAATCGCTGAACTTGCAGGCCTGGCTCCTGCAGCGCTAGAGTTTGGAGGATACGACATACCGGCCGACTGCAGAGAGGTTCTTGCAAAGGCCAGGGCGTCCTCGACTCTTAAATGCTACGGACACAAATGGAAGAGGTTCTCTATCTGGTGCCACGCACAGAAGATTAACCCTCTACGGATTACGGCTCCCCAAGTACTGCCGTACCTGCTGACGCTGGCCAAGGCTGGACTGGCACACGCGTCCATCAAGATTCATCTTGCTGCGATCTCCCGATACACCAGAACCACGGGGCGGACGTCCTTGTGGTCTGATCGTCTGGTGAAAGAGTTCATGAAGGGACTGTTCAGATCGTTCCCGCCGGTGAAGGCTCCGGCCCCGGTGTGGGAGCTCAACGTGGTGCTGACCAAGCTCATGGGACCTCCGTTCGAGCCTCTGCATTCGGCCCCGTTGAAATTTCTGTCGTGGAAAACAGCGTTTCTTGTGGCCATCACCTCCGCACGACGAGTGGGAGAGATCCAGGCCCTTTCCTGCAAGGCCCCGTACTTGACTTTTCACGACACGAGGGTAGTGCTCAGGACGCACCCCTCCTTCATGCCCAAGGTGCCGTCGGATTTCCACCTCAACGAACCCTTGGTGTTGTCTGTGTTCTTCCCATCGCCTTCGTCGCCGGCTGAGAGGACTTTGCACTCGCTGGATGTGGCTAGAGCGCTGAAGTTCTACGTGGACCGCACGAAGTGTTTTCGGAAGACGTCACAACTTTTTGTGAATTTTGGACCTGTCAATCAGGGGAAGGCTCTCTCGAAGGCTTCCATTTCCAGATGGCTCTCCGGCTGTATCATGTACTGTCATCGGTTGGCAAACCGACCGCTGCCTGGCCGTCCGAGAGCCCATTCCACCAGAGCGATCGCAGCTACCACGGCGTTCCTTTCTGGTGTGCCCCTGCTGGACATATGCAGGACTGCTACGTGGAGGTCGACGCACACCTTCACGAAATTCTACTGCGTCGATCGGGATTCCAGGGAGGAGTCCAGGGTCGGCCAAGCAGTGCTGCGCAACCTGTTCGCCTGAGGTGAGCCTGGTGAGGAGGTAAGATGCTTAATGTTGAGTTTGATGTAATGCTTAATGTTGAGCCTTTGCCACCTCCCGTGGTTGCATGTGTGTACTGCTATGTATTCTTTATTCATGAGCATGTGAATCCATGCCAGACCCCATGCTGGAGAAGGAACAAGTTACTTACCTGTAACTGTTGTTCTGCAGCATGGGTCTGGCATGGATTCACATGCGAACCCTCCCGCCTACCCCTCTGCGGCTCTTCACTTGGTCATACTGCCACTTCACGTGCTTCCAAATCTGAAGATGGCTGCCAGAGGCGGGGCTTAGGTAGAGGGCAGTCATTGGCTGTGGTCAGTATGACGCAGAGATCAGTGATTGGTTACTACTACGAAAGACAGATCAGAAACGAAACTGATACTGGTTTTTTCTTTACCGAGGATTCCCAGCCTGACGACGGGGAATATTCATGAGCATGTGAATCCATGCCAGACCCATGCTGGAGAACAACAGTTACAGGTAAGTAACTTATTCCATACACAATGTGTTTCAAAGCGCTTCAAGGCAAGAGAGGGAACAAGGGAAAATACAATGCCATTCTTACAGGCCATGAACAGTAAGGATATGAAATTAACTATCGTACTCGGCCTGACGACATTTCAGATAGTGCAAGAGCTATGACATAGATAAGGAAGGGAGGGGGAGACTGGGAAGGAAATGGAAACAGACAGGCGACTACCGTACTAGGCCTGACGACATTTCTGGTAGAGACGGAGAAAACAAAAGGTGAGGGCGAGGGGGGCAGAAAGGGAGGGGAGGAACAAAACAAGCGACTATCATACTAGGCCTGACGACATTTCAGATAGTGCTGGAGGGGGTGGGGGGGAACAGTAATGGGAGGGTGGAGAAAACAGACGAGGTTGCTATCATATTAGGTCCAGGGACAATTCTGATAGAGTAAGTGCATAGAAGAAAGTAAGCGGATGAGATAGGAAAAGGGAGAAAGGGAGAGGAGGAGAGAACAAGAGAGTAAGCAGTCCAAAAGAGTGGAGAAGCAAGAGGGAAGAGCGAATACAATTGCAGAAGTCAGGATACAAGATGAAGATGGGAACAACATGATCAGGGCCACCATGAGTAAAAGATGCAAAGGAAGTCCAGCATGAGAGTTGAGAAAGGGTGGCGCACTGTGAATGAATGAAGTCCATAAAAGTCAAATCCAGCATTGGCCACAAGACTGTGATGGTGAAACCAGAATGTATCAGGACAGACTCCTGCAGAAGTAGGCTAGAGGAGGTTGAGGGGGAGCAGGGAAGAAGAATCCAGCAAAACAGGCAACACCTGTGTGTGAGAAGGGACGGGGGCACAAGGGAACATCACAGGGGGACCAGAGGGTTTGGGGATGGCCTGTGGGGACAGAGGGGGTAACACATGTTGGTGCATGCTTACGGGCCCCCTCGCAGCATCTATCCCTTGCATCCCTTGTGCTTTCCTGCTCTACCCGTCCATTTCTTTTCCTGCTGCCCTTCGGCTCTGCCAATTCCTTTCCCTCTTTGCCTTGCTGCTTGCGCCTTTTAAGCGCGAAAGTACAAACAGCCCCTTCGGCTGCACCAATCATCTCTTTAATCCTCTCAGCCTTCTTGAGCTCATTACTTGCGCGAACGTTCTCTACGACTCCGCCGTACATCTTCATTCTGAAGTGCTTTCATCACTGCGCTCGTCAGCGCAAAATTGCCACTACTAATCTGCTCTGCCGTACCTCATCTTCATTCTGATTTATTTCTTTACTGCGCTCGTCTTTGCGAATTTGCCACCATTAATCTGCTCTGCCGGGCCTCTGTTCTTTCTGCATGGCTTGGTCATATCTGTGCTAACTCTTTCCTCATTGATACGTGCAGGCCAGCGCTCCATTTATTTCTTCTCACACAGGCATAATTCAATGCCCATGTTGCATTGCAACAGCTCGCAGATGTGGTTGCCTCATTCCATCCTTTGAGTAATTCCCTTTTCTGCATCCTGGACCTGACATCATATCTTCCTCCTCTTCTGGAACACGGATCTTCCAACCACCGTCCCGTCCCTCAGAAGACAGCCTGAACTACTCATCCGACCGGAGAGGAACCACACCACTCTGGGGGTTTTTCCCTTCAATTGTGTTTTTCCCCCATTCCTGAAAGACCCCCTGTTATTATCCAGAGGTACGACAGGAAGAGGGATTGGCTTACTCTCATCCCTAAGACTTCGCCTGATACCTAAGGTCAGTGAATTACTAAACCTAACAGGCAATTAGAACAGTGAGTTCTTCCAACCTGGTCTCAACATTCTATTTTGGAGCTACTCCTGTGAGAACCCCCCATCTTGGCTTGGGCCAGATCCCAATCCTCCATCTTGCGGAGAGTAGTCTGCATATCTCTGTAGCAAATCATTAAGGAAACAAGGGTGTACAAAAGGGACTACTTTAACCCTGCTACTTAGTCTGTAAATCCTTAACCCCAACATGGAGCTAGCCACCAGCCTTCCTATGCCCCTGACAGTACCTCCTCACAAGGACCTGTCCCAGGGCCTGGTTTCAAGGGGAACCTTGTAGGTAGAGACTTTAGGGACTCCATTAGTTTTCTCCAGTGGAGGTTTAAGGAGCTCACAATACTAATTTGGAACAATTTAAGGGTTTCCAGTTATAAGCCCTACATCCTCTCGGTAGCAGCAGAGGATACACATGTATCTATGTGAGCATGATTTTATAGTATGAGGTGCTGCATATTGTGGCAGTCCTGTGTTGTTTTTTAATTTGTCCAATTCCCATTTTCCTCTTTGCTGACCTGTGGGTCACTGTTACTAACCAGTGGTCCACAGAGCAGTAGGAAGGGAACTGCAGGGTTCAGCAGCTCCTATGGAGGAGGGGAGACCGGGGCCTCAACCTCCAGGTGTAATACCTTTAGGCTAGCTTTGTTTGTATTTATTTATTATTTATATATTGCCTTATGCCTACGTGCTGTACAGAACCAATTTACAGTACAAATGGATTTGAGACATAATCAAACAAATAAACAATACATAAGCAGTTCAATAAAAAAGAGGTAAAATTAAGATTGTAGTAGAAAGTCTTTCATGGCAGTATGAAAGCAGAGTAAGAATCAATAGAGCAAAGAGAGAGAAGAGCATTCCAGTGAAAGGGAGCAAGCAAAGAAAAAGACCGAAAATGTGATTGCGCACAAGGAGGACGCGGAACAGATAACAGAGATTGAGAGCGAACATAAAAGGAAACCAGGGATGCAAGATAGATTGGCGCAAGGTTCCCTGTGTATAAGGGCAGGATACTTGGGCTTAATGTGTGAGATGTGTTGGCGACCATTGATAGGGTGTGATACCCAGCCTTCCTGTGTGAGAGTAATCAAATCAGCGTCCCTGTGTATGTGGGTGAGATGTATAGATGCTTGGTGTCCATGCGTGAGAAGGAGACCCTCTTACTCTTTGACTGTGAGATACCTCAGGTCCCAGTGTGAGGCTTTCTGTGTCAGAGCAACATGATTGGCTTTCCTGTGTTGTAAGGGAAAGGCATTTTAGATATCCATGTTCGAAACTGCAAAACTGGGGCTCTCTGTGTTAGGGTGAGAAACCTGTGCTCCCTTTACACTGAGAAACATTCTGGCTCCCTGTGGCCGTGGCAGGGAATTGTGAGGGGGATACATTTGTGTCCCTTGTGTTAGAAAGTGGGGTTTGTAGACTCCTGATACAAAGGATGGAAAACAGATTGCCCTAAGGGGGAGAGATGAATAGGGTACCTGTGTAAGATTTAGATGCTGCACCTTGTGTTTGGGGGAGAGACACTAAAGCATCCTGTGATTCAGGGATAGCTTTGGCTGAGGGAAGAGGTTTGGGCTCCCTGTGTGAAAGGTGGAGGCTGTACTTACTGTGGGAGAGTGACTTGGGTTTTGCATGTGTGTGGGGGGGATGGGACCTGGGGGGGGGGGAGACTTAGGATCTCTGTGCCAAAGGGAGACTCCCAGCAAGATATACTTGGGCTCACTGGCTGAGAAGGTGAGACATGTGGTAATAGTGTGAGATAACCAAGCTTGGTGTTACTTTGGCTCCCTTTGTGAGTGTGCATGCAAACGGGTGAGATGCTTTGGGCCCTGTGTGTGCGGGCATCGCTTAAGTGTCCTGTAAGAGTGAGACATTTGGGTTTCCTGATTTTCAGGGGGAAAACACTGAAGCACTCCAAGTGAAAGTGAGATACTTTGGCCTTCTGTGTTACAGTGAAATGTTTGTTTTACTGTTATATAGAAAACACTTCATGTGTGAGGGCGAGATACTGAGGCTTTGTGTTTTTAAGGTTTGGCAATTATAATAACAAGATTTTAAGGGAGATGTTCATGCACCCTCTGCAAACATTGAGGATCCCCTTGGTTGAGGTTAAATACTTGGGCTATCAGTGTGAGGGTGGATTGCTTAGACTACTTGTATTTGAGGGTGAGACTCTCAGCACCAAATGAGTCCAAAGGTTATGACACTCACCTCGCTCTTTCAGGTCTGATGGTCCGGCAGCACTCTGTATACTTCTTCCAGTACTTCTTCCAGTAGCTCCCTCTGCAAAGACACAAGAGGAGACAAAAAGAGAAATAAGGAGGGGACTCACTCACATACATGGCAGAGGAGTGTGATATGTATTTGTGTGTCACTCCTGAGTTATACATTCAAAGGCATTCTTTTTTTAAAATGTTTTAATTTTTTTTTAATTTTTAAATTTTACATTCAATATTGAAATACATTTAGGCAATTCATACAAACTTAGCCAGTTAATTACATCATATACATACTTCTGATGTTTGTTAATCTGCTTAGAATCACATGCTGTGCATAGGTCCGACATCCAGTGGTCACTGCGGAGTATTGCATTTTGTTTTTCGTAGTCGAAAAGGGGACGTCGACAAGGCGTGTCTGTAACACTATCCCTATAATGACGTGCGTTGTACCCACAATCCCTCACGCGTCGAGGTCCCTCAGATTGTTTTTTTCCGCCCAGCTTCTGGTCACCTTTCGCGGAGCTCCTAGAGAGACATTGCTATACTTGCCACGGACCTCGGTCCTTTGTTATACTTAATATACTGTTAACGATCCCTCCCCTCGACGTTAGCTGTGAAGCTGTTTCTCCGCCGAACTGATTTTCGACGGAGAGGAAGAGCGGAGGAGATCCTTCGGCGCTGCCGAACACGTGGCCTGGCCTCGACGGCCAACATACAGTAGGGAGAGTGGGGGTTCGAACTTTGTATCTTCTCCTTGAGAATGTCTTTCTTTCTCCCCTTTCTTTCCCTTGGGGTTGTTATCGCCAGCTATTATTGCCTCAGCTATGGAGAGGACACCTTTTAAGTTTTGCCCACGCTGCAGGGGCAAATATACTTGGAAGGATAAGCACAAGCTCTGTAATCGTTGCTTGCCCCTCGATCACATAGAGGACAGCTGCGCAGCCTGCAAGCTCTTGAAACCCAGAACTCTTAAAGAACGTAGGGTTAAGAGGTGGGCGGACTACGCGATGTCGAAGTCAGTTTCCTCACCCGCTGCCGCTGTTACTGAAAGTGACGAGGAGTGCGATAACTCGACGTCCGTTTCGGAAGTCATGAACCCCCAGAAAGAGCGCTCCCGCTCCTCGACGTCCGTCCCCGGCCCCGACGGGCTCGGCTCACGCCCTGCTTATGGGGATGAACACCCCGGCGACAAGGACGCACATAAACCCCATAAGGCTAAACACACAACCCACGGCTCTTCTTCGTCGAGAACGAAGGATCCATCAGCGCCGAAGGGGACGCAGGGCACTCCGGCGTCTACCGCAGACCGTAAAGGTCTCAAGCCCCACCCGCAAACGCAGCCGCGACCAGCGATTGGGCTTTCATCTAACACGGGCGCTACCCCAAAAACATCCGACGTAACGCTCCATAGAGCGGCCGTCGAGGTACAACGCGCAACGCACACAACGTCGACACCAGAGCCCTCGACGGACAAACTCGTTGTCGAGAGCCTAGCGAGAATTGTCGCCGAAGACAAACGTGCGCGGACGACGAAACAAACGTCGAATACCGCGACGAAAAAGCACAAAAGTAGCCAAGAACTGCCCCTTTCATCGAAGGACGCTTCTTAACTACCGGAGGGCTTTTCAGAAGGAGACGGAAACCTCTCGTCGACGTTGTGGGAGCGTTCGAAACGGTTCGAAGGTGAAAACACAGATTTCCCCCCTATAGACTATTCAGGGGTACCCCATGAGACCCTTGAAAGACTCCATTCTTGCATGGAAAAAATGGAAAGGTTTCTAGGAAACCAAGACCCACCCACTCACAAAAGACAAAGAATGGCCACAGGATGACCCTAGAGTCAAGATTCCTAGGCTAGTTCCCCCTTCCACAGATGTATACGACCTCACTGAGGAGGAGCAATACCTTCAGGAAGATGAGGAGTGTTTGGGTGGAGAAGAAGAAGAACTTGAGGAAGAAGGGTTCGAGGAAGATCCTTACACTACTGCAATAGGTTTTGAAGAGGATACAGCTACCTCGCAGCCCTGGCAATCCCCATCAGTGCATTCTGACCCTGATGCCTTTCACCCTTCTCCTCTCAAGGATTCACATGGGAACTCCTCTCCCATAGATGACCAACCTTCCCTCAATGCACTATTGCGCAAGGCAGCAGCGCATTTCGAGATTGATACAGGGGAAACTCTTCCGGACATTGACTTTGTAGAAAAAGTCATCAAAGAAAAAGCCCCTGTTAGCCAGTCTATTCCACTCCTGGCTTCTATTAAGAGAAGAATTTCTCCTTCCCTTTCAAATCCATCTTTATTAAGAGGGGTCAACCCTAGAATAGAAAAGCTCTTCAGCCCTTCATCCTCTGACCCTTTATACATCAGAGGACACTCTATTCCGGACTCCCTTGTGGTTACCAACACAAGAAAAAGAGCAGGGGTACCACTATCCACTAGTGAAGCACCACCTGACAAAGAAGGCAAGAAACTCTACGCACTTGGGAAGAGAATCACGACCTCCGCCGCCTTCTCTACTAGAATTGCTAATAACAACTCCCTATTAGCTAGCTACGCAGATGCACAGTGGAGCAAGCTGTGCAGCGAAGCAGAGGACGCACCTGAACCCCTGCGTTCACGTCTGCTAGCTATAATATCAGAGGGCACACTTGTAAACCAGGGCATCGTTAAGAACTCCCTAGATGCCGCTGAGACGGCTGGCCGCTCCCTAGTTCAGGGAATACTTCTCAAACGCCACGTTTGGCTACGCAATTCAGGTTTTAAGCCCGAAACCCAAGCCTCCCTCATAAATAAACCCATACAACAGACGCATCTGTTTGGGAAGGCAGTTGATGAGGCCCTGGAACATGCTAAAAAAGAGTTTGATACCATCAAGACTCTTGATCAAATTTCTAGGCCCCCTAACAGGCGAGGCTATGGTAATAAACGCTCCTTTCGTGGCCAAAGACAGCAGCAGAACCAACAACAACAATCTTACTCTGCTACCAACTGGCCCACTAACCAGGGTAACACCCAGTTCAGTCAAAGAGGCCAACGGCGGGGCAGAGGTAAAGGTCGTGGCTCCAGCCCCAGAGGTTCCACGCCCAATACCAGCAAATGACCCGAAGATTCGGGTCCCCTCCCATGCATCACCGGTCGGGGGCCGGCTAACATCGTTCCTTTCAGCATGGGAGGGAATAACGTCAGACCGTTGGGTATTATCCACCATAGCCCACGGATACTGCATCGAGTTCAACGGTTCCCCGAAGTACAAACCCCCACGGAACCGACGCATGACACCGCAACACCTCTCCATTCTTCTTCAAGAGGTGGAAGAGCTACTGAAGAAAGAAGCTATAGAGCCTGTCCCCCTATCACAGGTAACAGAAGGTATTTATTCAGTGTACTTCCTTGTACCCAAAAAGGACTTAACCATGCGCCCTGTATTAGATCTGCGCCCAGCGAACAAATTTGTCAAACCCCAAAAGTTTCGTATGGTGACCTTACAGGAAGTAATCCCACTGTTATCACAAGGGGATTACATGACAACACTAGACATGAAAGATGCATACTTTCATATTTTAATGTTGCCAGCGCACAGAAAATACCTCAGGTTCAAGATAGAGAACAGACACTACCAGTTCAGAGTACTACCCTTTGGGATAGCATCTGCACCAAGGGTATTCACGAAAGTACTGGCAGTGGCAGCGGCCCACCTGCGCAGGATATCCATCCCGGTATACCCTTACCTCGACGACTGGCTCATAACAGGGGATTCTTACGAAACATGCTTCTCCAATATCCAAAAGACCGTAGACCTTTTGTCCCAACTGGGCTTCTCCATCAACGAAAAGAAGTCCAGCTTAGACCCCAGCCAAATCAAACAATTCCTAGGGGCTCTAATTCGAACAAAGGACGGCCTCGTATTCCCCTCCAACGAGAGGGTCCAAAACATGCTGTTTCAGATTCCCCACTATGTGGCAGGTCGAGAGGTGACGGTACGCAAAGCAATGCGCTTGCTAGGGATGATGGCGTCATGTATTTATTTGGTACCTCACGCGCGCCTGCGCATGCGCCCAATGCAAGAGTGGCTCTACAGCCAGTGGTGTCAGGCCAGCGGACAATGGGACGATCTAGTGGTGGTCTCGCAGGCCTTGGTTCTCTCGCTACGGTGGTGGACAAAAGAAAACCTGCTATTAGGGAAAACTTTTGCCACACCCGCAGTGGAAGCCACTCTAACCACAGACGCATCCCTTACAGGTTGGGGGGCTCACCTATCCCATCAGACTGCTCACGGAGCGTGGACTCCGAGCTTAGCATCCAAGCATATAAACCTGCTGGAACTACTAGCGGTGTTCAAAGCACTGAAAGCCTTTCAGGAATACTTACAAGGAAAGACAGTGATGGTCCTCACAGACAGCACCACAGCCATGTACTACCTCAACAAGCAAGGAGGTACTCACTCTCCAGGACTGTCCAAACTGTCCCAGAATATATGGAAGTGGGCTCTCAAACACAACATGTTCCTACTATCACAACATGTACCAGGGGAACTCAATCTTCTAGCAGACAAACTCAGCAGAGACTTCCCCCTGCCCGTAGAGTACGAATGGCAATTGCACAAAGACATCGTTCTAGACGTCTTCACGCAATGGGGATTCCCGGAAATAGACCTGTTCGCAACCCTGGAAAACTCACAATGCCAAAGTTACGCCTCCAGGTACCCCCAGAACCAGTCCAAGGGGAACGGTCTGTCGATTCAATGGTCAGGGAAATTTGTTTACGCCTTTCCCCCGACTCCCCTTCTCAACAAAGTGGTGCACAAGATGTATCAGGAACAGGTTACCATGATACTAGTGGCCCCAATGTGGGCCCGGCAGCCATGGTTCGCTCACTTGATGGAGATGTCCCTATCTCCCCCAGTGAAACTTCCCTGCCCGTACAACATGCTGTCACAAGACAAGGGCAGGACTCTGCATCCATGCCCTCAGACCATGAACTTAGCAGCCTGGCTCCTGAGATCATAGAATTTGGTCATTTACAACTCCCGCAGAGATGTATGGACATCCTCAGGGAAGCCAGAAAACCTAATACTCGACACTGCTATTCTAGCAAATGGAAAAGATTTGTTATCTGGTGTAGAGGTAAGAGCATCAACCCAGTTGACTGTTCTCCTACTAACATTATTCTATACTTGACCCATTTACTGGATTCAGGGTTAGTGTTCAATTCCATTAAAGTCCACCTAGCGGCACTTTCTGCATACACCACTTCCCAACTTAAAGTGTCGTGGTGGAAGATACCAGTTATCAAGGCCTTCATGGAGGGGGTAAAGAGGATACACCCTCCGATAGCTAACCCAGCTCCCGGATGGGACTTAAATGTGGTACTTTCCAGACTCATGGGCCCTCCTTTCGAACCCATGCACAAGGCAACTCTTAAAGACCTCACTCTTAAGACTGCTTTCCTAATAGCTATCACCTCCATTAGGAGAGTAAGTGAACTACAGGCTCTTTCTGTACTAGACCCCTTCGTAACAGTTCACAAGGATAATAAGGTGGTTCTACGCACACACCCAAGGTTTGCACCAGAATTCATCTCGAAATTTCATGTAAACCAATCAATAGAACTACCAACGTTCTTTCAAAACCCTTCCAGCTCGGGAGAAAAAAGTCTGCATACTCTAGATGTACGCAGAGCTGTCATGTTCTACATGGAAAGAACCAGACCACTGAGAAAGACTAATCAGTTCTTTGTCTCGGTGGCAGCAGGAAGAGAAGGAGATGCGGTCTCAAAGTCCACTATATCTAGATGGATTGTTCAATGCATCACTCTCTGTTACACTCTTGCTAAGAGAGAACTACCCTTCAAGCCAAGAGCACATTCCACTCGAGGCACGGGGGCTTCCATAGCATTCATTGCAAATGTTCCCCTTGAGTCCATCTGCAAAGCGGCGACCTGGAGTTCTGTGCACACCTTTACAAAACACTACTGTCTAGATGCACACTCTAGATCTGACTCCCAGGTGGGGCAGGCAGTATTAAGACATCTTTTCTCTACTGTTCCTTCTCATAACCCACCGCCAACTCCGGGTACTGCTCGCTAGTCTATGCACAGCATGTGATTCTAAGCAGATTAACAAACATCAGAAGACAATGCATTACTTACCGTAAAAGCATTTCTGATGGTTGTATCTGCTTAGATTCACATGCGCCCACCCTTCCTCCCCGCTCGGATGGAAGGAACATAGACATCCTTTTTCTATATTTCTCTCTTTTCTGTACTCACTCACGGCTGAAAGGCTCCCTCAGGGCAGAAAAATACAAACAGAGGGACCTCGACGCGTGAGGGATTGTGGGTACAACGCACGTCACTATAGGGATAGTGTTACAGACACGCCTTGTCGACGTCCCCTTTTCGACTACGAAAAACAAAATGCAATACTCCGCAGTGACCACTGGATGTCGGACCTATGCACAGCATGTGAATCTAAGCAGATACAACCATCAGAAATGCTTTTACGGTAAGTAATGCATTGTCATTACATCATATACAGAAAAACAAACAGAAAAAATGTGTAATTAAAACACAACATTGTAAAAAATAAATAAATAAATAAACGGGGCAAGTCGAGTTTAAATGAAAATTCTTAAAACTATCAGGGTCAAACAAACCATATTGTCACTAGGAGGATTTCCCCTTTTTTTTGTCCATACTATCTTTATCAAGATTCAGCTCATTCAGGAAATGTATTACTGCATAACCAATTGTTTTTGAGTACACATGGAATATGTATTTCCAAAGTTCATTCGCTTCCATGTGTGACTTGTGTTCAAATAGGGATTTAAAATATTTTATTCTCATTTCCCCCAGCTTATCACATTTCGTGATAATATGCTCTAACGATTCTTCTTCAGCCTTGCAGAATCGGCATAAACTAGTGACTATAATATTTTTAGTCCAGTTTGCTGTTACTGCTCTCATGTGCCATAAGTTCAGTCTCAGGCGCAGAAGTCCTGCACGATGTGCGAGACTGGGGGATTTTAGAAGATAGGCCTCTGTAATGCCATAAGCTTTAAGGCCAAATGGATTTCGAATACAATTTTTGTACTTATAGCACAATTCCCTAGTTTCTATCCAGTCCATCTCCCACATTTTACATTTGGCTTTGTTTGGATTTTGAATAAGTAGGTTATCTGTAATATCTGCCTCTTGCATAAACTTCTGCGCCTGTACTTTCCATTGCAAAATATAAGCATCCTTGGACGTTTGTATATAGTTGGCCAATTGGGTGACAAGACCATTCCGGTGCTCTTCCAAGACACATTTCCTGTAAAGCATACAGACTTTCCATTTGTAACAAGCAAATATAGACATTAACCCCAATTCGTGCCTTATCAAGGCTATAGGTGTAGATGGTGGTAAACATAGGAAGCATCTCCAGAAAAGCCCTTCTTTCATATTCCAGAAACTACTGGATTGAATTGCTTTAGTTTCGGCACCATATAATAAAATTGGCAAGGCTTTTTGTTTGTAGTAAATTAGGAGAGGCGCAATGGTAAACTTACAATATTTACCTCTAATAATTTTTGCCTGTGATATCAAATTCTCCCATTTGTATTTTAGACTGTATTCATAGGGAGAGTCATTTGGGTTGTTGCTGATGTTTATGCCTAAGTATATATATTCAGATACTGATTCGACTTCCTCTCCATACAGCTTCCATCCCATTTTTTTATTACGTTGTTTACAGTTGCCAAATTGTATGACTTGCGGTTTCTTGATATTTATAGTCACCTTGTTGAAAATTGCATAGTTCTCCAAGGCATCTAACATACTTCGAAGACCCATAGGCGTTTTAGACAACAGCAAGAGGTCGTCAGCGTATAAGAGCCATTTAACATCAAAAACGCCCAACCTTGGGGAATCAGTCATGATTTTATCAAATTCCTTACCGATGTCAAGGATAAAGAAGTTGAAGATAGATGATGCAAAAATGCACCCTTGTGTAAGACTGCCAAACGAAACGTACGAGTGGGTAAAAGAAACGTGTACCCCCATCTGGTCACAGCATATCACCAAGCTGACATGGGTCACACCACTGGAGAAACCCATAAAGATTAAAAAGGAAACACCGCACAAACTTTGCTTCCATGGAGAAGGGAAGGTGCAATAAGACTTTAATAATACCAGATATGAAAAAAGGCACTGCCGCATTAATGGACATATACTGGATCTGTGGCAAACAAGCTTACCTGCATCTCCCAGCATCATGGAGGGGCACTTGCTCCCTAGCCACCCTCCACACAGCACTAATGGTGATACCAGAGAGCAACATTCAGCATATAGCAGGGCCTTCGGCTGGCAGTTCGGCAGCAGGCCAATCGGCTGACATATCGGCAGCAGGGCAATCGGCTGAACCATCGACAGCGCCCGATGAGACAATTACGGAGCCCCCAGCATACAAACTATTATCAGAAGAAACATTGAGAACCAAGTTATCACGTGGCAAGAGGTCCAATTATATCTCGTCCAAATCATCAGAACTCCTTGCTGAAATCCTGCAGCAGTACAAGCTTTTCTCATCTGCAGAGCCATTTTTTGCATCATTTCTAGCACCAGGCGTACAAGCCAGCACAAACGCCAAGTGGCTGCAGATAACACGCTGGGAGCTCATCCAGCTGGCCAACGACACTGAAGAAGGATTCAACGTCATAAAAATAGAGCTCCATACACTGCGCCTGATGACAATGCAAAACAGATATGTCTTAGATCTTATCACGGCGATGGATGGCGGTGTTTGCAAAGAAATTGGGGGGCGTGCTGCACTTTCGTGCCAACTGCAGACGCTGATAACGGGACACTCTCACATGTGATAACAGCAGTGCATAATTTAGGAGAAAGAATGAAAACAGAAGGTGGAGCAGCCGACAGCACATGGTTCGACAATATGTTCAGCTGGATACCTTCATGGGTGAACATAGCAGCGAAGATACTCATCCCATCATTGTCTTTCTTCTCCTAATATTCTGTGTGTGCTGTGAAAATAATATGCCTAATTCAGCGATGATGATGGTAGCAGTGGGCCGACAGACAACGGTGGCTACCATGATAGATGCACAAGTACAAACTGGAGAATACACCACACCGCAGTACAGAATGACTGCTCTCTATAGGCATTATGGGGACAGGGTCGACAATTTACATTACACTACCATTAAAGAACCAAAGGAATTACAGTGGCATAAAGATGTTTGGATAGATTTGGATGGGGATGGTGGGATATACTTAATGGTCACCCCAGAAGAATATGCAAGAAGAGGTAACAGCTTGAGAAGTGTGTGCAAAGCATGGATGCCAATAAAAGGTACTCTAGCTTGGGAGGAGGCTGTTGCTGAAGCTGAGCGCTACCGAAGGGAGAACGGAAAGAACGAGATAAATAGTTTGTTACTTTAGATGTAACGAAAGGGGGGAATGTATGGGAGTGAGGGGCCCCCAGGCCTCTCGCGCTGCACACTCTTCAGTACAAAGATTGGACCACGTGCCTCCGGTAGTGGGTTCGCCCCTTGCCCTTATGTAATGTTAACCACGGTTGACAGCTGCGTAGATGGGACCACTGAGCAGGACACAGGGCATCCATCTTTTGTGCCCCCTTTCGACTCCATCTTGGTAAACAGGCCTCACTACGATAGTACAGCAAGGCTCAGCTCTCCTTCAATCGCAGCAGCCAAGGCACACAAGGCGCGCAGGCAGCTGGCTGGCCCCCACCCTTGCTCTCCCTCTACGAAGGAAAGCTCTGCGATCCAATTCTCACGCTGAAGCTGGAGAAAGTTGCAACAACCAATATGATACAGTATTCTTCCTCTGAGAACACTGCCCACATGAGAACCGACATGTGAACCAGCATGAGCTAAGCGTTTTTGACTCACTCGCCTCCATAAACGTGCAAGTCACCCACCCCCACCGAGAGTTACTTACTGCCATCCTGACCCTGTGCCCCCCGGCAAGGTATCCCTTTTAAGTGCCAGACCCTCGCCTGCGCTGCGAAACCCACCCAACACACCCACGACTAACCTTAAGAACTTTGCCGCAGTATATTTTTACTTATATTAACACATTCAAAGCTTGAGATTTGTGTGAAACATAGCCTAGCTCTTTTTTTAACAAAAGCACAATTAAGGTCAAGGCCTCAAATTAAAGCCACGAATGACCCAAGTGAATGACAATAAGGTTCTATGTGTAATTTGTGTAGAAATATGAAACGTAGCATAAAGTGTTTAGATAATTTGTTATTTAGTGTTTTACAAATGCAACATATTAGCTTAGGTAGTGACCACAGCCTCGACTCTACAACGACCTTCACCCCTGTGTAGCACAAGATGCCTGACGTCCATCATCTCGTCAGCCAATCAGCCAACCAGAAGGAAGAGATGCCACCCACACATAAAACACCATACCGCCTGGCCAATCGGGTCCACTTAGTGTTTTTTTGTTAGATTTGTTTTACATGGTATAAATATATGCATTAATGATAATGAAGGGACAGTGTCTTTGGGATATTTCCGAGCTTGTGAAATAAACCCTCCTTTGAACTCTCGCAGCCGGTTCTCTGTGCCTCATTCCCCGACAAGGGTTGTGTTGGTTGTTTTATTTTCTATTGCACGGAGTAAGACTGGGTAGGCACTAACAAAGGTTTGGCAATTACAATAACAAGATTTTAAGGGAGATGTTCATGCACCCTCTGCAAACATTGAGGATCCCCTGGGTTGAGGTTAAATACTTGGGCTATCAGTGTGAGGGTGGATTGCTTAGACTACTTGTATTTGAGGGTGAGACTCTCAAAGGTTATGACACTCACCTCGCCGATCCCATGACCCAGCATCACTGCAGCTACCCCTTCTCTTACATTTTTCTGCAAAGACACAAGAGGAGACAAAAAGAGAAATAAGGAGGGGACTCACTCACATACATGGCAGAGGAGTGTGATATGTATTTGTGCGTCACTCCTGAGTTATACATTCAAAGTCATTCATTGGTCAGGGGAGGGAAGATGGAGAGGATGAGTTAGTCAAGGTGATGTGTTTGAGGAATGGAGACGTTGGGAAAAGATGAGTTGGTCACAACTGACTTGAGTGTAAGCATCCCCCTACAGTGAGGGCATATGGGCACCTCTATGCTTAGAGGAAGACCTATGTGAATGTGACCTGGATGCTTTCCCTCTTAAGAGGTTAGTGAGAGAAAACCCCTTACGAGTATTGGGGTAGTAGGAATGCCCAGAGGTGATCATGCAAAGCCAAGCAGGCTATGGAAAAATGTAAAAGATTATTAGCATTCTAAAGAATACCCACTGACATTAGCCTAAAGTTTAAATAGGTGTAGAGGATAAAATAGGCTAAACTAAAGTCAAGATATAAGCTTTAATTTCATGTGCTCTTTCCTTGATCAAAAGTTACTTTTATTTGTAAAAGCTTGGCAAAGGTGTGTTCCCAAATATTCTCCAATGGAAATATTGTGTGGGCGACCCTGGTATCAGGTAATATTATCCCCATATATATGGTTGCCGTAAATAATATCGCCGGGAAAAGGTCGTGGCGATATTATTTGGGTGACCATATATATGGGGACAGGGAAACAAAAAAGAAAAAAAAAAGTTTGGGGGTTGCGGGGGTGTCCCCCGCATGTTCCATGCAATAATGTCGCCACAAAAAACGGCCATTTTTCGGCGATATTTTTGCATGGCGAGATTTTTGTGGCGACATTATTACATGGAACCGCGACCCTAGAGGATGAACTACCAGGTGACCCTAAATAGGGTCATTAGAGTGCAGACCATGTCACACTATTTACCAAAGTACCCAAGTGTTTGCGGTCTCAATATGCAGATGAGACCTATTCCTATTTCCTCCACCACTGCCAAACTGCAGAAATGACTCTAGGTTATGCCTTCTTCCCGCCTCCACCTAAAAGGCTTAGCAAAGATATGTTAGCAGCAAGGTGCTGCACCAGCCCCCTTTCCATTTATTAGTTTACAAGGCCTCCTTATCTCAAATGTTTCACTGGCCCTCCAACTGTACCTGCAGTAGCTGCAGTCTTTCGATGTCTGTCTTGCAAGCAATTATCTGGGTCTGCACTTGTTGGATGCTGGTCTTGCAGGTGTTGATTTGAAATAAATTACCTGCTCCTGCTGCAGCTGTTGGATGTCCATCTTGCATATGGAGATCTCGCACATTATGATGTATAACATCCCTGGAATCATGAGAAAAAGAAAGGCAATCAATGCTAAGAGAGGGAGAGTGGAGAAATGACAGTGCACAAGAGGAGTACAGGAACAGAAGGTGGGTTGGGGAACAAAGGGTACATGAATGGAGAGGGGAAGCAAGGTGTGTAATGAGGAAGAACGGGTGTAAAAGGAACAGGGTCACAAAAGAATGTAGGACAGAATCGCTGGTGGGTGGGCTCTGGCTCTCTAAAGTATATGATAGGTATACGTGTCCTCGCCCACAGCGTCATGTATTGCTATGGATGGAGAAGGAGATGGCGTGGTGATCTGACCATGCAGTTGGTTCATTTATAGCCCAATTTGCCTGTGTTCTCTTTTTCTTTGATGTTGTCCTTTGCTACTGAAAAACTTGATGCTTTAGTCTTTCCCTTTATAGATTTAGCTTCCTGCCTTTATTCCTTGGAGGGGTGGGAGAAGTTTGACTTTTGTAATATCGTTTTTCCTGCTCCTGCTCCTTACTTTCTATTGGAATCCATTCCATGTTTTCCCTTGCACTTCTGCATTTATTTCCATTGATTATTAGGTGTGGTGTGCTGTTGTAGCTAGCTCCTGTGTGAATGCCTTTGTTTTCCTCACTATTCTATAATCACAATTCTTACTTGCCCCTTGTCTTGAGTCTTATGTATTTAGTTATCATCCACCCATTGCTGATATAGCCTTCTGGGTCCCTGTTTGATCAACCGGGTTCGTGGGCTTACTGACATTCTAGTGGTATTTCCAGTCCTCGTGAGTACTGTTTTTAAGTTCTTTATTTCAATATCATCAAGAGTGTCAGCTCACAGATCCTATCCTTGCTTGCCCTCTATGTGGGTTTAGCGCTGTCAGTATCTGTAATAGCATAGTGGGTAAGGAGTTTGCCGACTTTCCTTTCAGTCATAAGGAGGTTCTAAGTGCTTAACCCACATCCCTTTTCATATATTTGTATTATTGTTTCACTCTATCTGCACTCCTGGGTTTTAGTATACATGAGTCTTGGTTCTTGTGTGCACGTTGTTTGATTCAAGGTTATTCACTGTGTGATTTTGTGCACATTTCCCTTGCCATATTCGCTGCCTTTGTACTCACCTGATTAATCCTGACAGAATGACCAGCCCTAAATTCCCATTGAATATGGCAAGTTTAAAAAAGAAAGGCAGCAGGGCCTCTAACAAGTTTGTACAGAAAGCTTCCCCTACATTTACCTGTGACAATCAAATCACTAGTCCTGACTTAAATGAACTCCTTGTCACGAATGGGCATTTACGTGCAGAGTATTTTTCCCACAGGATGGCACATCTTACATTGCCTGATCCTAGTTCTGTCTTTTATTCTGATCCAGATTCTATGTCAGCACAAGCCTTAGCAGCAGAAAACAACACACTGTTAGACTTATTATACAAGAGTACCTCTGTTGTTGAACCCCATGATTCCAGTTGTGCTTCACCTCAGATTGAACAGTTTCATGATACAAACATAAAGAATGGAGGGGTTCCTTGCATAACTTCTGTTTTCTACCCTCAGTCTAAAGCATACTCCTTTGCACAAGTACATACTGTAGTCCCTAATGCCAAGAGGTCTAATGTCAATAGTTTGCTTAAGGGAAACACAGACCAAGTTGGTAAGAGAAAGTATAAATCTCAGAACCTGCAAGCAGTAGATGACAATGTACAATCGGTGCACATCCAGATTGCTAGTGCAGGATCCAGCCCTGATGCCACTATGCCTCCCCCTGTGCCTACTGATAGTGATGTACAGTTAATGCAGGGCATGGTAAGAGCTAAGCTTGAGGAGTTAAGACAAGAATTAATTTCTTTAAAAGAGGAGAATAGAACCGTGCACTCTTTACTGAATACACCTCAGACTTTATCCGTTGATGTTGATGAAGTGAACACTGTTCAGCCCCTGAGTGCAGAGACTTTGGTAAACCATGATATTTGTCAATCTGTTAGATCTATTGGGATTGAAGGTCTTTCTTCTAGCACAGCGCTTAATCTGGGCACAGTTTCTGACAATTGTTCTGCTGTTTGTCAGGGATTGCAGTTAGCTGAAGATTTACAAACCACTCCTTTACCTAAGATTTCCTGTGTAGCAGTTTGTCATAACTCTGAGCTTGAACACATACCAGCTTCTGATTTCCAAACACAATCCACAATGGTGGCATACACAGAATCAGTCACTACTGTAGGCTTAGGTTCTGCCCTTGATCTTGCTGCTGAGACTGAAGTAGACGTTCAAGTTGATGTGGAAAACGATGCTACCTCTGTGTTCGCTCTTCCTTCTGCCAATTTTGGTCACAACGAACAGTCAGAGACTGTACAGATTTCAGGTTTTGATGGACTCATTCCACAGTATACTGAACCAAAAACCTGGCAGGCGATTCCTGAACTGTTGATTGTTAATCTGCCACTTTCAGAAGCTAAGACAGAGGAATGGACAATTGACGAAATCCTGATTAACAGAGACTTTACTATGGTGATTCCTCTGGTTGATATTGACTTCTACAAAGGAAGAGACTCTGTGTCATCCACTAAGGAGAGGGACTGCAGGGGTACAGCTCAGTCTTTGGTTACTGGTGCCAAGGAGTCAACTGCCCTAAAGGTGTTTTCCATTCCTCAGCCACAAATGTGTCTGTCGACTTCTGGGACTTCAGTCTGTCCTCCTACAACCATTGACTCTTCTATTATCCAGTCCACAGCTCTGCAGTCATCTTTGGCACACGTGTCTTCAATCAATGAACAACTGCCATGTCTGCCATTCACTCAAGAGCCTTCACCATGTACGTGGTCAGTGCCAAAGACCTTGACAAGTTTGTCTTCAGCTAACGAGATGGCTCCAGCTTGCATGCCTTCAGCCTCAGAATTTCCTCTGGCATGCCTGTCTTCGGCTACAGTGACTCATCCAGCAGATTATCCTTCAGCCATGGAGCCTCCGGTAGTACATTCTAAGTGCATGTCTTCGGTCCCAGAGCCTACTGCTAGTTTGGCTTCAGTTCATGAGAGACCTGTATCCTGCTCAGCCTCGCTGCCAATATCGGAGGTGTACCTGTCTACACTGTCAGATCCTGCTGCATATTCTTCTGCTCCAGAGATTCCTCCTGAATCCCAACCATTTATTACCGATGAACGTCCAGCCTGCCCTTCTTATGCTTCAGGGGGATCACCAGAATGCCTGCCTTTTACACAAGACGATTCTCCCAACTGCTTGACTGTAGCATCAGAGCCTCCCGAATATGCAACATCTGAGTCTGAAACTTCTGCCAGCTCTCACTTCAGAAACATCAAGCTGGATCACGACTCGGGAGAGCCTTACATGCGAGGCCATTGGACTTGCCTGGAGTATTACGAGAGGGAGACGGATACCATCCCCCACGGCCCAGTCACCGAACAAGTAGCCGACCAGGATAGCGGGCTGGGTGGTTCGCATCTGGGGCCCGGTTCGGATTTTTGTTGCCGGATCACACATGAACCTGAGGGAGGGGACGGGCACGGTCCCCAGCAGCAGCACCAGTTGGGTGCTAGTAGCCAAAGGAAGGGAATGACTGCTGCAGTTCAAGATGTGCCTGTTATTGCTCCTGCTGCGAGTGTGCCTGATGTACTAAGTACTGCGTCTATCACTCCTATCAGTATGCCAAACGTCCCTGCGGTTGTATCTGAAAGGAAGCGTCCACCGCCAGCACGATCCTCCCCGCAATGAGAGACAATGAAAGACTCTCCCAAGTAGGGAATAAAGCCAAGACAGAGTGCGGGTGAGCTTAAATGGGAGTTTATCAATCAGAATAGGGCATGCAAAGGACTCTGCAAAACTCCGAGAGCGCTCTGTCTGACAATCGCAAAGACAGGCGTATATAATTACAAAAAACGTCATCAACAACCTACATACTATAGGGGGCACAAGTTCAATAGGATTGGGTGGCGACGACTAACTATAGGTGCTGCTGCAAGGTGGTTGGTTGTGGCAGAAGAACGTCACTGGTCAGCCTCGTGGGTAGGGCTGGGCCTGGCAAGTTGGCAGAGGTCATCTGTGTGGTGTCGGTGTGCCTCCGCAGCCAGTGTCAGAGATGAATGCCTTTTCCTGATTTCTTTGCCCTAGGCCATGCACACCGCAGTCATTTGGTCATTGGGTTGTTATTTTATTTCAGTAAATCTTCCGATAGGTTATTCTACAGGTTAATGCAACACAGGAGGAATGCACCTTATGAGAGGTCTGATAGTCATTCATCAGGGCATGGTTGCCAGCGTCCTGCTGACCGGTACCATAGGTTGAGGGGCTAAGCTTCGGGGCATGGGACGGGTGGTAAAAGTCTCCCTGTCTTGTTAGATGTGGTATTAAATGTGTCGCAGTGTGTTGCCACAGTGTTGGGTGTCCTCATTGCACAGGGCCATAAGTCTGAGATGATCTGGTAGGTTGTGGGGTTTACGAGAGGGCGCTTGTGGATGGGTGGGTTCAGGCCGAGGTTTACTGCTAGGTTGTAAATAGTTAAGGTGGCGGCCCGTGGCCTTCGGTGCTGCTAAGGGGGGCTGCGCATCTGTGGAGCGGTTCCAGCCTGGTTGGGGGAGGTGGGACAGCGCGGCGCGGGCCTCTGTTCTCATGCCTTTGGCGGTCTTCGCGGGGTGGGAGGGGAATGGCCTTGCATATTTCTACAGAGGTATCTTCCTCCCGTGTTGCCGGTTCTTTGGAGGTGCAACCATTTATAATCATTAAAACACTGTATAATATTTGTATGGATTACTTGAACGCACATTTTAACTTTACAGAACGTGTTCCAGTTACATTCAGTCTGGGTGCCTTATTAGTACACTATATTTCAATAATCACAACATTTAACTATATGCATAGACATCTTGCAATAAATGAGGTAGCATTACGGTTGGTGCAGCACACAGAAAATGACCTGCCGCCGTATTGTGACGGTGGCGGCTAAGCAAGGGCGTTGAACAAACACACGTAACTAGTACATTCGTGCACACCACTCACAGGTGCCCCCTGCGTGGTCACACTCGTCTTCTTGTGTACTGTAGCAGCATTAGTTCAGGCATGGCGCAGGACCGCGGGGTGTGCGGGTCCTTTATGGCTGGTGTTATGTACTAATTACACAATTCTATAGGTATCCTTGGCATGCATGGTGTGTGTGGGGGAGAATACAACAAGCAGTTTATTTTACATTTATATCTGGGTACTTTTCCTCTTCCATCCGAGGCCCGTTCTGCAGACCTTCCCATCACCCAGACCCTGCCAACCGGGTCATTCTGGGAGCAATGATGGCTTGCGGACGGTGAAATGTTACAATGTCAGTATATCGTGTTAGCTCATGTCCGTCCTGCTCGTGGGAACATGCTTGCAGCGGATCTGCCAGGGAGTTGCGGAGACAGGGATAGTTGAACTCCTCCGAGGGTGGGGGCCGCGCTACAGTGCGCTGAGCTCACCTCATCCTTGGTGAGCGAAAATGGTTTCTAGGCCTAGCTAATTTCAATACATATATATATATGCATTGGCAATCGATACGTGTGAGCAATGTCGTCAGCAGGTGGACCCTCCACCACCTGGGCCCGGGTGGAGTGAGGGGACGCCCAGTGAGCCATGGCACTCACCTGGGGAGGAGACGCGGGCGAGGAGGGTCTTTTTGGACCAGTCCTCCCCTACATTTCCCCCTTTCGTTACTAAAGTAACGAATTCTTTAACTCATTCAATCTTCTGCACTCTTCTGCATTTATAACTGCCTCATCCCATGCCGGGGTGCCTTTTATGGGCATCCAGGCTCTGCACACCCCCCGTAAGCTCTCACCCCTCCTGGCATACTCATCTGGGGTACAGGTCAGGTACATACATCCGCTGTCTCCTTCCAAGTCCACCCATACCTCCTCATACCATTCTAGTATGCGTGGTTCTCGGATGGTGGTGTGCCATAGTTTATCTATAATATCCTTGTCGTGATACCTAGGCACAAGCTGATACCTTGGTGCATCATCAGCTCCTGTTTGTACCTGTACTTCCTGTGTGGCTTGCATGGTACCCCTGGTGTTGCCCATTGTCACCATCATCATTGCTCCATTAGGCACTACGTTAGCACAACATCGAAGACCCACCTGACACAGGCAAAAAATGACGAGGAGGAACACCACCGCAGGCATTAAAAATTTCATAGTTACTCCAAGCCATGAGGGGACCCAGGAAAAAAGATTATTGAACCATGTACTGTCTTCTGCTCCTCCTTCCGTCTTCATTTTTTCTCCCAGGTTATGCACTGCTTCGATCACATGGGACAGGGAGCCGTTTTCCGCATCTTCGGAAGGTACGAAAGTGCAGCAGGCACTTCCGATTTTTCGGCAAACACCACCGTCCATCGCCGTCAACAGGTCCAAGACATACCGGTTCTGCATTGTCATCAGCCGTAAGGCCCTGAGTTCCACCTTGATAACATTGAAGCCCTCTTCAGTGTCATTGGCCAGTTGTATGAGTTCCCATCGCGTTATCTGGAGCCATTTTGCGTTTGCCCTTGCTTGGACACTTGAAACGAGTGAAGCGAAGAATGTCTCTGCTGAGCTGAATAATCGATACCTGTCTGGGATCTGAGCCAACAGTTCGGATGATGCCTTTGATATGTAATTTGATGCTCGTTTGTTACGGGTTAGCACCTCTCCCTGGTTTCCGGGAGACAAGACATACATGGGTGATTCTGTAGTCGGCTTGGCTGCACTTGGTTGCATGCGTTCCGGTGCCCTTTTGCTTCCATCAATGTGGCTTTCTGGTATTACCATTAAGGCTGAGTGCAGAGTGGCCATTGAGCAGCTGCCACTCCAGGACGGGGGGAGGTGCAGGTACGCCTGGTTGCCGCATACCCAGTACATGTCCATCAGGGCTGCTGTCCCTTTTTTCAGATCTGGGATAGTGAGGGTCTTGTTGCAGTTCCTGTTTGTTCCCATTGCGGTTTTCCCCTCTCCTTTAAAACATAGTTCATAGTCTACTTCGCCTTGGAGTTTGAAGGGTTTTTCGATGGCAGTTACCCAGGTTAGTTTTGAAATGTGATCTTTCCATACTGGTGTCCACTGCAGTTTCTCTGGCGCCACACCTCTCAACGCTTCAGCTTTGCACATCACTTCTTCATCCTTCCATTTATTGTCTGAAAAAAGTGTCCCTTGTATCACAAAAAATGGTTCCTCCAGGCATACAACCCCTACTGGTTTGGAGTAGCAGGTTTTCTCGTTCTGTATCATTTTAAAAATGACTTCATGTGCCTGGAAGGTGTTCTTAATCCTGCATAACGTCAGATGAAGGAGACATTGGGCGTCCACCATTGGCAATTCTTTGGGTAGTAGTACTTTGGGTGTACCTGAAGCATGAGGAATGAGGGAGCACACATAACAGCTTTCATTTGTTGTTTGTTTTGCAGTGGAACTCATGTCTGCATACCACTTATTTGTCTGGTGGGGGTGGCGTGGATCTTCCATTTTGTCTAATCCTAACCCATAATATTCATCATATCTCCCCCTCCCGGTGTCCCTTCTTCGTCTGTTGTTCTTATTTTTCATGCGCTTCCCGGCCTCCTGGGCGAGGGAAAGAATAGACCCCCCTTTCTCATTCCCGCCCCCCTTGGCCCACTCCTCATATAATATTTCGTGTGCTGCTAGCATTTTTTCATTTTCGTTTTTTACTTTATCTTGCAGGTTGTTTTTTAAAGAGGGGGCTGATTGACTGGTGGGCGTATTGTACATCCATGATATAGCAGATGGGTTTCGGTCATTTAAACTGCGAGCATTATACCTTTGCATCTCGGGTGGGGACATTGTGCTGTTTTGTACTTCGCCCTGCGGCTTTCTCTTTTCAGATATGACAGCATTGGATGGTGTGGTGTAATAGACCCACACAAGTTTAGTACCATCCCATACCAGAAAATCACCTTCCCTTATATTGGCACTTGCAGTTACATTGTTCCCAGAGGTGCTGTTAATGCCAGTGCTGTTAATCCCTCCCCCCTCGTTCATCTCGATAGAGATGAACGCTATAAACCAATATGTAACCAGACCAAACAGTATCATAAAAAACGTAATAATACACACAGATAATCCGCACTCATACGAATACATGCATCTCTCAATTATTAATTCTCTCATTCTGCTAATTCTATCCGTTGCAGGCTGCCTGTTAGATGCCATGGTAGTTCCTGTTTGAGATATAAAAGTGCATTAAGTGCATTTGTGTAAACATTGTTGTTGGCACCTTTTGGTACCAGTATACGCGTTTGACGGGGAAGGGAAGTGGGGAGGGTTGCAGGGGAGGGGTTTGACAGATAAGGGTATCGGTATATCACATTTTTATCACTTTATTAATCACCTTTAATTTCAAACAAAGCCCCCCCCCCTTATCATCATTATATATTGTTTGTATATAAAAAAAATGTTTTTTTTTTATAACCCAAAAACTTAAAGAAAAAAAACACACAGGTATTTTTTTAAAAATCACTTTCTTATTTTACGTCCATTGCTGATGCACATACACACAAGGCAATCCTCATTCACTTCATTCGGTTGCATCTGTTGCTGTTGTTTGTGCCTCCTCTTCCACCTCCTCTCACACATTGCTGTATGCTCTTCGCACATCTGTCAAGTGGATCAAATACCTCAATCCCTTAACTTTTACAGCGGTGGGCGTGCAGAACACTACTTCGTATGGGCCGTGGAACCGTGGAGCATTCCATCGACGCACAAAACTCCTGACATATATTAATTCTCCCGGCATTAGCTGTAGCTGTTGCTCGGGCTCTGTCGCAGACCCTGTTATGGTCTCCTCCTCTGTAGTGAAGGGTGGGGAGAGCTGCTTTGATATTGCGCGCGCTGCCCTTGTCAATTTTTTTAAATAGTCTGTGAATTCTTCTCCCAATATCGCTGCGCTCCTGTGTGCATCTGAGTGTTCGCGCAGTGGGGAGTGTGCGGTGTGCATTCGTCTCCCAGTCACGATTTCGTGCGGGGACAAGTGGTGATCCTTACTCGGCTGATTTCTCAGTTCAAATAGGGCAAGGGGCAGACAGTATATCCAGTTTTTCTTCAATGAGAAGCATAGTTTTGATAGCCTGCCCTTCAACAGTCCGTTCATCTTTTCCACTACGCCATTACTTTGGGGATGATAAATCGAACACAATTTATGCTTTATTCCCAATAATGTTGTCACCTCCTTGAAAAGTTCATTCACAAAGTGTGTGCCGTTGTCCGAACGGATTACGTCACAAATCCCCCAGCGCGGGAACACTTCCCTCACTAGAAATTTCGCTGCACTCTTGGCATCTGGTCGTGCACACGGGCCTGCTTCCACCCACCTTGAAAATGGGCATGTACCGTGCGCCATTACACCTTTCCCCCATGTCTGCATAATCAATATGCAGCTCTCTGAATGGGCCAATGGGTTTTGGGATAGTTCCTCGTAGTGTGCGTAAAGTCATTCCTGAATTGTAGATTTGACATGTTGTGCATTCCATCGCTAATCGGGACACGTGTTCCTGGAGACAGGGTACGTACCATTCTTCTTGTATTTCAGCTGCGATGTGCTGTTTTGTATTGTGCGCGGGGAAGTGTAGTTGCTGGAACGCAATTTCTAGTAACTTCATTGGCATTACTACCTTTCCTGAGTTATTTTGCCGCCACAATAAGTCTGTCCCCGACTTGCTGCACCCTCGTTTTGTCCACATCAACTTTTCATCCTCACTAGCCCCGTCTTGCAATTCTAGTACTTGGGATATGGGCATCATATTGTACCCTTCTGGGGGCTCGTCGTTTGTTTTGTGCCTCATTATGTACTCACCTGCTTCATATTTCGGAAATTAGGAAGCCTCCTTCGCGGCAGCGTCCGCTGCAGCGTTCCCCAAAGATACAATGTCTGTGTTGGATGTATGTGCTTGGCACTTAACTATTGCTACTGCAGTAGGACTTTGTAGCGCCTCAATTAACTCTTTCAACAAATCTGCATGCTGTACTGGTGTTCCGTCTGCCCGCCGAAATCCCCTCCTCCCCCATCTGGCTAGACCTCCATGCACTGTTGTCATGTAAGCTGAGTCCGTGTATATGGTTACTGCGCATCCTTTTGCTGCATGCAACGCTTCTATGAGCGCAATCAGTTCTGCAGCTTGCGCGGAGTAATGTGATGGGAGGCGGTACTGCACTAGTGTTTCGTACTCACCGTCTTCTAATCTCACCACCGCCATCCCAACATGCTTTTCTCCTGTATCTGCATCAATCGATGCAGACCCATCCACGAAGTACACTTCCCCCTCGCTCAGAGCGTTCTCACACACCACTGTGTCCCCCTCTCTTTCTCCTGTATAGGTTGCACAATCGTGGTCTTGCATGTCTTCTAATGTGCAGGTCTCTGAAATGAATGTCGCGGGGTTGACTGTTTTGCATCGCACCACATGGATGTTGGTACTGGACAATATTATTTCATATGCTGTTGCCCGCTGTGTTGTTAGTGTGCTTTTTGACCTTTCAAGTATTGCGAACAGTGAATGTTCCACAAACAATGTTACTGGGCAACCCATTACTATTGTGGCGCTTTTTTCAATCGCGAACGCGGCTGCAGCGAGCGATTGCTCGCACGCGAAATGGCCTTGCATTACAGCATCCAAAGTGCCACTATAGTAAGCCAAAGGTTTATGTCCTAAGGACGTCTTTTGTGTCAGGACAGCTGTCATTAGTGTTCCCTTGCAGTGTGAAAATAGGTAAAATTCGCGTCCATAATCAGGGTTGGCTAGCACTGGAGCGCTTGAAATTAACTCTTTTAGTGACTGGAATGACGTACTCATTTCTCCTGACCATTCGATCTTTTTATTGTCCTGTTGTGCTTCTTTAAGTGCTTGCAGTAGGGGTCTGGTGTATGCTGCGTAATCTAATATCCACGCTCGGCAATAGTTGCACATTCCCAGGAATTTCTGCATCTCTTTTACTGTTGTGGGTTCTGCTACTGACCTTATTGCTTCTGCCCGGTCCGGAATTATTCTCTTTCCATCTTTGGATATCAGCTGACCCAGGTATAAGACCTCTGTCAGGCAATACTGTAGTTTCTCCTGATCTACTTTGTACCCCTTGTTGGCCAATAGTGTCAGGAGCGTTGTTGAATCCTTCCTACATGCTTCTTCATCTTGTGCACACACTAACAAATCGTCTACATATTGAATGATTGTACTTGCAACTGATAGGTTTCCCAAGTCTTCATGCAATATGCGATTGAATATGCTCGGGCTCTCACAGTATCCCTGTGGTAGTCTGCAGTGTTCGTACCTTTTCCCCCCTAGTGTGAATGCTGTAAGGTACCTACTCTCTTCAGCAAGGGGTATTGAGAAAAATGCATTTTTCAAATCCACTACTGTGAAATGTGATGCTGTCTTCGGAATGCTGCATAATATGGATGCGGGGTTCGGGACCAAAGGGAACTCTTTCTGAATTACATCGTTTAGGGGGCGTAAGTCCTGTATCATCTTCCAAGACCCTCCTTTAGCTTTCTTAATTGGATAAATGCACGTGTTACATGGGGAGGTTGAGGGCACTATTATTCCTTGTGCTAATAGTGCATTGATGGTCTCTTTTATCCCTTCTTCGGCCTCACGAGACAATGGATACTGTTTGACTCGGGGTAAAATCGCTCCCTGCTTTAGTTTTATTACCACAGGTTGTACTCCATGCAACAGCCCTACATCATGGGGGCCTGTTGTCCACAAATTATTCGGTACGAGCCTCATGTCATCATCAAAGAATGACGGTGGCGCTCCTACCACTGCCATCAGTTGGACGGGGGTTTCCCTGGCTTGAATCAAAATGTCACAGGGCATCGCTATTTCCATTACTATCTCACCATCCCCTTCTTCATCAGAAAAGAGATCCTCATCCGTTCTCCAGCATGGGGTCTGGCATGGATTCACATGCTCATGAATATTCCCCGTCGTCAGGCTGGGAATCCTCGGTAAAGAAAAAACCAGTATCAGTTTCGTTTCTGATCTGTCTTTCGTAGTAATAACCAATCACTGGTCTCTGCGTCATACTGACCACAGCCAATGACTGCCCTCTACCTAAGCACCGCCTCTGGCAGCCATCTTCAGATTTTTACCGCACGTTCATGTGTTGGGATCCTCGTGCTATTGCTCTCGAGCGTTAGTGCTATTTTTTCGCGTTTTTTCACAAAAACTTGATTCTTTCGGTCAAAAGAGCCTCAAGCTCCACCGATCCTACATCCGATGAACGGGGACCCGTGTCGGATTCGTCTGCGCCCCTCAAGGGTGAAGATTTCGTCGAGCTACACTTCGGAGGACTCCAGAAGCTTCTCAGGCCCGGTCTCGGAGATGGCCCAGGAGAAGGGAAGCTCGACGCCCGGAAAGCTGTTCAGGGTCTGCCCTGGATGCCAGCTGCAGAACGTCTTTAAGGAGGACGAACACTCTTTCTGCCTTTATTGCCTTCATGAGGACAAGACGCACGTGGAGAAGGACTGTGCGTTTTGCGGCAACATGTCGGAACGGACCATGAAGGACCGCCATCAACGTCTCGCCAACTGGCTGGAGGGTAAGAGCCCGTCTGGCGAGAAGAAGAAGAAACCCGAGCGGTCTTCTAAGACCTTTGAGGGCGCCCCGGCGACGGGGGCCCAACATAAGGCTAAGCACCGCGAGTCCGCTGGCACCGGGAGCGCCGAACGGTCGGGCTCTACGGGCGCCAGGCAGGGCGCACCCTCCCCGGCACCATCGACCACGAGCCAACGCTCTGGGTCGGGTAAGAGGAAGGCCGAGCACCCGGCGAAACTCCTGGAGAGGCCCCGCTCGAGCTCTAAGGCAGAGGAGGAGCGTGGCAGTGCCCCCTCCCTCAAGGATAAGGCGGTGAGCGCACCTAAGGTGGTGAAGGCCTTGATCCATCCGACCAAGCCCTCTATCGAAACGGTCGCGGCGGCCCTGGCTCAGCCTGTGGAGGCTGCGCCAGTGGTGGCGACCTCGGGGCCCAGAATCTCCCTGCCTCCTCGGAGGGAGTCTTCTTTTGTGCCCATCGATAGGACCCCCGTGAAACCCTCCGTGGGGAAGAAGAAGGGGGGGCAGGGCGTCGTCGTAGATTCGGCCTCAACCTCAGAAGAGGAGCTGATCGAGGTCTTAAGCCACGGCCTAGGCGTGGAAGAAGGCCAGCCCGTCGGAATGGACCCCGACGCAGGTGACGACGACGACGACATCGTCGAGGATACAGACGGGGCCCCTGCTCGCCCGTCGGATTCCCCTCTGCCAGCGCCGCAAGACAACTCGGCGGCCATTTTGTTGGCTATACAGTCCTTATGCTCCGAGATAAGGACGAGACTACCGTTACCGACGGAGGAACCTTTCCCGTCGGGGGATCCAGAACCGGGACCTTCTGGTGTTCCCCCTACCAAGAAAAGAAGGATCCATCCACCACCTCCTTTTCAACCGTCGCGCCCCGTCCAGCCCTCTCCCCCGTCCACCCGAGGGGATGATACGGGAACTGACACGGCAGCGACGGGTACGGACGACGAGGCATACGACGAGGATATTCCGTCGTCGCCTCCCGCCAGGGCTTCTCCGCCCGACGAGATCGGATCTTTCCACTCCATGATCTCCAGGGCTTCCGAGCTTTTCCAACTCTGCCCTGAGGAGAAGAAAAAGGAAGGCTTCCTTTATCAGCGGCGCGAGGCCAAGAGGAAGACGGTCCTCGCAGTGCCTCTGTTGGACGACATTTGGGATGAGGGCCTTTCCCTCCTCAAGAACCCTTCCACGACGCCAGCTAGAAGAGACCGGTACGAGAAAAAGTACCGGGTCCCGGACACGGCCCCCCTGTGCCTCCGGGCGCAGCCTACCCCGGATTCCGTCGTCTCCGCGGCAGCCAGGAAGAAAGCGGGGGGGGTGCGGCCTCCACATCGACTTCCCCGCCGGACGGCGAGGGAAAGAAATTGGATGCTATGGGACGTAGAGTCATCTCGTCGGCAGCGACGACGATTAAAGCGGCCAACGCCTTGGCTATCGTGGCTCGCTACGACAGGGAGCTCTGGTACAAGATAGCTCCCCTGCTGGATTTTCTGCCGGACGACAAGAGGGCGGAGGCCCTGGAGATCCTGCAGGAAGGTGAGGTGGCCTCGGACCACGCCATCACCGTGGCGACGGACATCGCCGACACTGGGTTCCGCCAGCTGGGCAACGGCGTTTGCCTTCGACGTCGTGGATGGCTCAAAGCTATGGACTTCCGGCAAGACGTCCAGACCAGAGTCCTGGACATGCCCTTCGACGGGAACAACCTGTTTGGGAAGACAGTGGACGATTCCCTTCAGGCCATCAAGGCGGATACTGAGACGGCCCGGGCCCTCGGAGTTCTGCAGCAACGTCGGACGCCCTTTCGGAGCAGCAGAGGCAAGGGCGCCTCCAGAGGTTCCGGCGGCGGTTTCGCTTCCTACCGGCAAGCGGCCCGCTCGTCGTCGCAAGAGGCCTACAGAGGACGAGGCAAGTCTAGCGGACCCCGTCGTCGTCGCCCAGGAGGTCAAGGCGGCAAGGCCGCGTCCAAGCAGGATTGAACCGGCTGTGGGGTCGGGCCCCCACCGGAGCACCCCGGTGGGAGGCCGGCTGGCGGGCTTCGTCAGCGTGTGGGAGTCCATCTCCACCGACCGTTGGGTGCTGGACGCCCTGGCCCGGGGCCATGCGCTCGAGTTTCAAAGAAGGTGCCCGCGTGTCCCCCCCGTGGCCAGGAAAGAACTTCACGTCCCTCAACTTCTTCTGGAGGTAAAGGCGATGCTCAGGAAGGGCGCCATCGAAATCGTCCCAAAGAGGCTTCGGGGCTCCGGAGTTTACTCGAGATACTTCCTCGTGAAGAAGAAGACGGGAGGATGGCGCCCCATCCTAGACCTCCGACGTCTGAACAAGTTCATCAAGGCGCAGAAGTTCCGGATGGTCACCCTCCAGCACGTCCTGGGCCAGCTGGAGGAAGGGGATTTCCTATCGTCGTTGGATTTGGAGGATGCCTACTTCCACATTCCCATCCTAAAGGGGCACCGAAAATTCCTCAGGTTCGTGGTGCAAGGGCGTCATTACCAGTTCAGAGCCCTCCCCTTCGGACTACGGTCGGCACCCAGGGTATTCACCAAGTGCCTCGCACCGGTGGCGGCGCAGCTGCGCCGCGAGGGGATCCACGTCTACCCCTACCTGGACGACTGGCTCATCCGCGCCAAGACGAGGGAACTCGCCGTGGGTCACACGGCAAGGACCGTCCAACTCCTCACGGACCTGGGATTCTTCGTGAACTACGCCAAATCCCACCTGGTGCCCGCGCAAGTCGCACTGTTTCTGGGAGCGAGGCTCGACACAGTGTCCCTTCTGGCCTCCCCGTCGGAGGAGAGGACCAGGACCATCTTGGGCAAGGTGCAACGGATGTTGGTGGCCGACGCGGCCAAAGTGAGGTCCATCAAGTCCCTCCTCGGGATGATGTCTTCCTGCATCTACCTCATTCCCATGTGCAGGCTCCGGATGCGCCCGTTGCAAGAATTCCTGGATGCACGCTGGATCCAGACGACGGGCAGCTTCGAGGAAAGGATCAAGCTCGACGAGAACTTCCGACGAGCAATACGGTGGTGGGGCACCCGCGCGCATCTGACGGCGGGCATGGACTTCCAGACCCCAGTCCACCAGGAGACTGTGACTACGGATGCCTCCCTGGAAGGGTGGGGAGCGCACACCGAAAATCTGCACGCAAAGGGACTCTGGCTCCCGACGGAGAAGTCCCTGCATATCAACGTCCTGGAGCTCCGTGCAGTGTTTTGGGCCCTCAGGTCTTTCCTTCCGTCCCTCAAGGGCAAGGTGGTGAGGATCTTCACCGACAACACCACCACCATGTTTTACATCAGGAAACAGGGCGGAACCAGGTCCCCAGCGCTGTCCAAGGAGGCGCAGGACCTGTGGCATTGGGCCGTCGCCCAAAGGATTTTTCTGGTGCCGTTTCATCTGGCAGGGATAAAAAACACCATCGCCGACTCACTCAGCAGGGAGCTGCGCTCGTGCCACGAGTGGGAACTACAGCAGGATCTGGTGGATCGCCTCTTCCGACGGTGGGGCACACCCCAGATCGACCTGTTCGCGACGGCGACGAACACCAAGTGCCGGAGGTTCGCCAGCAGGTTTCCCCAGACGAGGAGCATGGGCGATGCTTTCTCGTTCCCCTGGGAGGGCCTGTTCCTCTACGCGTTCCCTCCCTTGCCTCTGCTAATCCGGCTAGTCAACCTGCTCAAGAGGTCACGGTGCAGGATGATCCTCGTCGCACCTTCGTGGCCGAGGCAGATATGGTTCCCGGACCTTCTGGACTTGTCAGCGTCCCCGCCGATCAAGTTGCCGGCGGACGCGGATCTACTCTCCAGGGAAGGAGGCGCCATCCTCCACCACGATCCGAAGTCGCTGAACTTGCAGGCCTGGCTCCTGCAGCACTAGAGTTTGGAGGATACGACATACCGGCCGACTGCAGAGAGGTTCTTGCAAAGGCCAGGGCGTCCTCGACTCTTAAATGCTACGAACACAAATGGAAGAGGTTCTCTGTCTGGTGCCACGCACAGAAGATTAACCCTCTACGGATTACGGCCCCCCAAGTACTGCCGTACCTGCTGACGCTGGCCAAAGCTGGACTGGCACACGCGTCCATCAAGATTCATCTTGCTGCGATCTCCCGATACACCAGAACCACGGGGCGGACGTCCTTGTGGTCTCATCGTCTGGTGAAAGAGTTCATGAAGGGACTGTTCAGATCGTTCCCGCCGGTGAAGGCTCCGGCCCCGGCGTGGGAGCTCAACGTGGTGCTGACCAAGCTCATGGGACCTCCGTTCGAGCCTCTGCACTCGGCTCTGTTGAAGTTTCTATCGTGGAAAACTGCTTTTCTTGTGGCCATCACCTCTGCACGACGAGTGGGAGAGATCCAGGCCCTTTCCTGCAAGGCCCCGTACTTGACTTTCCACGACACAAGGGTAGTGCTCAGGACGCACCCCTCCTTCATGCCCAAGGTACCGTCGGAATTCCATCTCAACGAACCCTTGGTGTTGCCTGTATTCTTCCCGTCGCCTTCGTCGCCGGCTGAGAGGACTTTGCACTCGCTGGATGTAGCTAGAGCGCTGAAGTTCTACGTGGACCGCACGAAGTGTTTTCGGAAGACGTCACAACTCTTTGTGAACTTTGGACCTGTTAATCAGGGGAAGGCTCTCTCGAAGGCTTCCATTTCCAGATGGCTCTCCGGCTGTATCATGTACTGTCATCGGTTGGCAAACCGACCTCTGCCCGGCCGTCCGAGAGCCCATTCCACCAGAGCGATCGCAGCTACCACGGCGTTCCTTTCTGGTGTGCCCCTGCTGGACATATGCAGGGCTGCTACGTGGAGGTCGACGCACACCTTCACGAAGTTCTACTGCGTCGATCGGGATTCCAGGGAGGAGTCCAGGGTCGGCCAAGCAGTGCTGCGCAACCTGTTCGCCTGAGGTGAGCCTGGTGAGGAGGTAAGATGCTTAATGTTGAGTTTGATGCTATGCTTAATGTTGAGCCTTTGCCACCTCCCGTGGTTGTGCATGTGTGTACTGCTATGTATTCTTTATTCATGAGCATGTGAATCCATGCCAGACCCCATGCTGGAGAAGGAACAAGTTACTTACCTGTAACTGTTGTTCTCCGGCATGGGTCTGGCATGGATTCACATGCGAACCCTCCCGCCTACCCCTCTGCGGCTCTTCACTTGGTCATACTGCCACTTCACGTGCTTCCAAATCTGAAGATGGCTGCCAGAGGCGGTGCTTAGGTAGAGGGCAGTCATTGGCTGTGGTCAGTATGACGCAGAGACCAGTGATTGGTTATTACTACGAAAGACAGATCAGAAACGAAACTGATACTGGTTTTTTCTTTACCGAGGATTCCCAGCCTGACGACGGGGAATATTCATGAGCATGTGAATCCATGCCAGACCCATGCCGGAGAACAACAGTTACAGGTAAGTAACTTGTTCCTTACCTCTCGTAGGGCGATGTTGGCATTTGTACATAGTACTGTGCGCCATTCACATCCTTCCTTGTCCATTCCAATCACAGCAATTCTTTTCGCTGACACTTGTACAGCGTGCAGGTCTAATGGTACCACCGTGCCGGGTGCGGTATCAGGGTACACTATGGGACGGAAGAGGAATTCCGCTGGAATCCTCCAGTTCATTTTTCGTAGCTCTGGAATTATGAGGGCCAATGTCTTTAGCCCTTCAACAAACATCTCTTTATTTTCTGGTACTCCTCGTACTTCCAGTTCGGTCATGTAGGCTTGTACTACCAGCATTGCCCGCAAGGGGCATATCCCGGGTGTAGAGCACACTATCCCTCTCTCAGTGAATGATATAGTCATATTAAGTTTACTTAGGAGATCCCTCCCTAATAAGTTTATGGGTGAATGCTCATAATATAGTAAGGGTGCCTTCACAGTTTTACCCCCCACTGTTACATCCAATGCTTCTGTGTAAGGAACTTCAATTACAGCCCCAGAGAACCCCTGCGTCTCTAACTTCCTGTTAGATAACGGGAACCGGCCCTCCCTAATACATGATTTTTCCGCTCCCGAATCAACCATGAATATGAACTGCTTGTCTCCTATCTGCGCCCCAACCAATGGTTCCTCTGCGGCATTGCAGGTTGTAGATAGGACTGGACACGCAAGTGTTCTCTGTGGGCTGTCCTATGCGGGATGTCTCATTGTCCCCCCCTGGTTGAAGACACTCCCTGAAACCACTGACATGCTGTTGTAGGGTGCTGGTGCAGGGGCTCCGTTTGCCGTTATTGCGAAGGGGTTGCCTGGCGTGTATTCCATATTGTCATTATTTTGTGGGTGGACCTGTGTTCTGTACTGGGGCCCCTGCTGCTGTTCAGTGTTGCCTTGTCCTGGGTTTCTCGGCTGTTGCTGTCCCATGGGAAGGCCGTATGGGCTCCCCGGGTGGGGGTGGCCGTACTGTCCTCCTTCTTGGAACTCATTGTTGGGCCTAGTTCTGCACTCCCTTGAATAGTGCCCCCATCTTCCGCAGCTCCAGCAACTCCCTTGCGCACCCCTTAGGCCCTGCCATCCATTTCCTCCCATTCCTCCATATCCCGCTCCACCTCCCCTTCGACCCCTGTACCTACCTCGTCCCCCTCGAGGGGTCCACTCCTGCCACTGCGGACCTCCACCTTGTTCCTGCTCGTTCCACTGCCGCTGTCCTGCTCCTGCCCAATTAGTTGCCACTCTCCCTTGTATTGCCGTCAGCCCCTCCTCCTCCTCATCCCCCTCCCTGCAGTGGGGGAGTGCGGCTACAGCCGCTGCGACCTTCACCAACTTTGTCTGCACTAGTTTCGCTTCATCTGCCAATCTCTTCTGTGCCACTTCCTTCTCTCGTTCCTTTATTCTTTTACAATGGTGTACTATTATGCTTTGGATCTCAGGCCACCCCTTTGCTTCAATACCAGCTATTTTGTCGAGCGCCTTTTGCACTTCTTTGGGGAGCCCTCTTTTTATAATAAAATAGAATAAGGATGTCGATTGATACCAGGGCGTACCCGTTTCAGCTCTCCACATCTCTTGGACCCGAAAAATGTAATCCATAGCCTCCTCTCCATCGTTCATCGTGCATTGCATTACTGACTGTAAGTCTGGCGTATCCGGGAAGGTTTCCCGCAAGGCATCCCACACCCTTGCCCGTACTGTGTTAAAGGATGCTCCGTCATGGCGGTCGCAGTCTAGTGTTACTCCCGGGAAACCGGCCTTAACCCATACTCTCTCAGCCTGATCCCCCACCGCTGATACGAGCAAGCTCTTCACGTCTCCTATTGCTAGGGGTACCCCGGCAGTGTGCTTCTCAAAGGCGTATATCCACTTGCTTGCCCCTCCTGACAACGGGGGTAATAACTTTAGTAGATTGGCTTTATCCATCTGAGCCCATGGGATATAGTTGGGCCTCCCTCCTCCCCTATGTATCAGTGGGAGTTGTAGCCTTCCTCTTGCTGTTCTATCTGGTCCTGGTTTAACCACTGATGTACCCAGTGATGCCATTTTCCCCACCCTGTTCCTCAATAGCCCCGTCCACTCATCGTCTAATGTTCTCATCGAACATGTCCCTTCCTCTCCTTCGCTTCCCCCTCCCATCGCCATGCTCAACCTGTCGCTTTCTTCTAACTCGTCCCGTATGTCACATAGTAATTCCTCCCCAATCCCCCCAAGCCTGTCTCCGCTATCAGCATCTCCTTCTCGTGGCCCTATTTCTATTATTCGTGTCGGTTCTTCCTCAATCCTGAACAGGATTTCGCCCTTTTTCCACCCCTCTTCGGGCTTTCTGTTTTCACCTGGTGCTCTGGGCGTACGCCCTGGTCTGGTTGCATCTAACGCTGTTCGTTCGCATATGTCTTTTATCCTTGAGAGCTCATCTTTGGCTATTGAAAGTCTTGATTGTAGATCATCTGTAAGCTTCTCTATGTCTACCCTTTGTGTACTTGCCTGGGCTCGCTCCCTTGTGCTTTCATATGGTGGGGGTGCCGTTGGCCGGTGGGGTGTATCATTTGTCGGGGGAGGTATGTAAGTGGGGTCACTGTACCCTTCCGCGGGTACAGGCTTGTTTAATATCGGGTACAAACTTATTACCTCCATTGGTGGTGCTACACCTGATGCTTCATTGACATCTTTTTGTATCATCAAAGGATTGTCGGTGGTGGACGGGAGGTCAGGATTTAACACTGGCGCTTTAGGAGGAGGTATCTCCTCGAATAACCTCCAGAAATCTAATACTTCTCTCCTATTCTGCAACTGCTTCCCCTTGTACTTCATGAAAATGCATGTGGCCACCATGTCCAGAACACTTTTATCAAAAGACCCTCCCTCGGGCCAAATCTGAGGTAACCCCTCCCCCTTTAACTCGGTCACCCATTGGTCATGATACTTCTTAATCCGCTCCGCGTGGCCTGGTAGACTCTTACAAATGTGCGACAAGGGTGTCTCGGCCCCCATCTTGTGTGTTCTTCTAGCGCGTGTTTCTATCTGTGTGTCTGCAATCCGAATGTAACCCTCTTACCAATATTGTTTTCGTCTTTTACCCCTTAGTCAGGAATCGGCTCCTCTGTGCTCTGTCCCCTCCCTGCACAATGCACAACTGGCTGTATACAGTAGCTATTCTCTCCTTTTTTTTTGGGGGGGGGGCACATACAAGAGCAAACCATAAGTTATGTTGTCACCATTTACCCGGAAACCAAAATAGGCACACACTCACTCCCCCTTGTTGTTTTCTCTCTCTTTAACAGAAATCTTATCTGGTCACACTTACCCTGACCATTCCACTTCTGTAGCCAGTTTACACACTTACAACATCAACTTGTCGTCTGACCCACACGAGGTGCACACACCTCCCAGTAGCACTCCGTTCACAATTCACGCTGCCCTCCCTTTCCTCCCTAGCCGGCTGTCCCTATCCTTCTTGTTCTGATATATAGATGCGCATATACCTATATCTATATATATGTATTGTGGTCTCCCCTTTCCTCGTGTAGTAGGATTCTCCCTCTCTTACTTTCCCCCTTAGCTTTGTATTGATCTCACATTTATTTTTTCCCCCTACCCTCAAAGAAAGAAAGAAAAGAAGTAATAGCGGTCTCTAATATATTCTCAGTGCCCCCTTTTGCTGGACACTTTTTCTTATATTCCACTTATTTATATATTCCCAGTACTAGTCAAGATAGCACTATGCGGCGCCGCCTTCCACCCCCTTTCGGAGCTAGGTTCCCGTCACGTTTATCTCTTCTTCACCTCTTAATCCTAATGGCCATATGCAAAGAAAAAGTAAAGAAATTTTACAACGATCCTTAGTAGATCTGCGTACCCTCTCTTCGTTCCCTGTCCTACACTTCTTTCCCCACTCTCTTTACAGTCGCTCGCACTCGGTACTCACGTGCCCGTCTTGAACCGATAGTCTCCGAAACTGGGTCCGTCCAGGCAGTGTCGCCGTCAGCTCAACAGTCAGCCCCGGCTCCGGCGAGCGGTACTCAAAAAGGATTTTGCAACTGGGATCCCGTACCCCTTCTCTTTTGAGTGCGCACTTCTTAGTGTACCGGTCGCCGTTGGCGGCCAGCCTTCCGGAGCCGGCTCACCGTGCGTATCCCTTTTTGACCGGAGATTCTCGTGCCAAAAGGGGACGGTAGCGTTAGATCGGGAAGAAATAATAGTAAAAATCACGCTTTCGGGGTCACCACTGAAAGGAAGCGTCCCCCGCCAGCACGATCCTCCCCACAATGAGAGACAATGAAAGACTCTCCCAAGTAGGGAATAAAGCCAAGACAGAGTGCGGGTGAGCTTAAATGGGAGTTTATCAATCAGAATAGGGCATGCAAAGGACTCTGCAAAACTCTGAGAGCGCTCTGTCTGACAATCGCAAAGACAGGCGTATATAATTACAAAAAACGTCATCAACAACCTACATACTATAGGGGGCACAAGTTCAATAGGATTGGGTGGCGACGACTAACTATAGGTGCTGCTGCAAGGTGGTTGGTTGTGGCAGAAGAACGTCACTGGTCAGCCTCGTGGGTAGGGCTGGGCCTGGCAAGTTGGCAGAGGTCATCTGTGTGGTGTCGGTGTGCCTCCGCAGCCAGTGTCAGAGATGAATGCCTTTTCCTGATTTCTTTGCCCTAGGCCATGCACACCGCAGTCATTCGGTCATTGGGTTGTTATTTTATTTCAGTAAATCTTCCGATAGGTTATTCTACAGGTTAATGCAACACAGGAGGAATGCACCTTATGGGAGGTCTGATGGTCATTCATCAGGGCATGGTTGCCAGCGTCCTGCTGACCGGTACCATAGGTTGAGGGGCTAAGCTTCGGGGCATGGGACGGGCGGTACAAGTCTCCCTGTCTTGTTAGATGTGGTAATAAATGTGTCGCGGTGTGTTGCCACAGTGTTGGGTGTCCTCATTGCACAGGGCCATAAGTCTGAGATGATCTGGTAGGTTGTGGGGTTTACGAGGGGGTGCTTGTGGATGGGTGGGTTCAGGCCGAGGTTTACTGCTAGGTTGTAAATAGTTAAGGTGGCGGCACGTGGCCTTCGGTGCTGCTAAGGGGGGCTGCGCATCTGTGGAGCGGTTCCAGCCTGGTTGGGGGAGGTGGGACAGCGCGGCGCGGGCCTCTGTTCTCATGCCTTTGGCGGTCTTCGCGGGGTGGGAGGGGAATGGCCTTGCATATTTCTACAGAGGTATCTTCCTCCCGTGTTGCCGGTTCTTTGGAGGTGCAACCATTTCTAATCATTAAAACACTGTATAATATTTGTATGGATTACATGAGAACGCACATTTTAACTTTACAGAACGTGTTCCAGTTACATTCAGTCTGGGTGCCTTATTAGTACACTATATTTCAATAATCACAACATTTAACTATATGCATAGACATCTTGCAATAAATGAGGTAGCATTACGGTTGGTGCAGCACACAGAAAATGACCTGCCGCCGTATTGTGACGGTGGCGGCTAAGCAAGGGCGTTGAACAAACACATGTAACTAGTACATTCGTGCACACCTCTCACAGGTGCCCCCTGCGTGGTCACACTCGTCTTCTTGTGTACTGTAGCAGCATTAGTTCAGGCATGGCGCAGGACCGCGGGGTGTGCGGGTCCTTTATGGCTGGTGTTATGTACTAATTACACAATTCTATAGGTATCCTTGGCATGCATGGTGTGTGTGGGGGAGAATACAACAAGCAGTTTATTTTACATTTATATCTGGGTACTTTTCCTCTTCCATCCGAGGCCCGTTCTGCAGACCTTCCCATCACCCAGACCCTGCCAACCGGGTCATTCTGGGAGCAATGATGGCTTGCGGACGGTGAAATGTTACAATGTCAGTATATCGTGTTAGCTCATGTCCGTCCTGCTCGTGGGAACATGCTTGCAGCGGATCTGCCAGGGAGCTGCGGAGACAGGGATAGTTGAACTCCTCCGAGGGTGGGGGCCGCGCTACAGTGCGCTGAGCTCACCTCATCCTTGGTGAGCGAAAATGGTTTCTAGGCCTAGCTAATTTCAATACATATATATATATGCATTGGCAATCGATACATGTGAGCAATGTCGTCAACAGGTGGACCCTCCACCACCTGGGCCCGGGTGGAGTGAGGGGACGCCCAGTGAGCCATGGCCCTCACCTGGGGAGGAGACGCGGGCGAGGAGGGTCTTTTTGGACCAGTTCTCCCCTACATTTCCCACGTGCAACAAGGTGGCTACACGACTGTCACCGGGAGTGCCAGCCTCGAACAACCCATAGGACTTCCAGGCCTCCAAGGCATGGAACATATGCAGTCAAACCTTAGTCACTTTCAACCACAAGCCTTTTCCCAGATGGATGACAGAAGAAGATCCGAACCTCTACCTCGGCCGCCACCTTCTTTTGCTGAACATAAACATTTCCTGAAACCTGCAGTTTCCTCACCTCCTGCATGTCCGCTCTCGGCAGAAAGGCTAACCGAGCTTCTACCATTGCCTAAGGCATGTTGCACCAGCCTGCCTCCCTCCTCAAAGACTTATAAGTGTCCACTCCCAGTGACTGAGCTTCCTAGACCTTCCAACTCTGCTTCAGGTCCTGCAAGTCCTTCATGCCTTTCTTCGAACCATGAGTCTCTTCCTCACCAGAAGCCTGCCTATGACTCTTCTAGACTGCAGCTTGATTCTATTCATTCCAGTCCATCTGCTTTTGCCCACAGGCCACCGTTTCCATCAGTGCCACCTCCAAAGACAAAGCGCTCCTATCATGGAACGAAGATGTTTTGTGCGGGTGACGGTCACCTGGAGACGGCCGTGGGAGGGGGTATACTGTCACGACTCGCTCCCTTCGCTCCCGTTCCCGCCACTTGGGGGCATGTTTTGGGGTTTATTCCCTACTGGACATTTCCTCCGAACCTAATCCTACAGTGCTGTGATGAATTGGGAGCGCTAAAACCTTATTTTCCAAGTTACTTCCCTTCCGGATCCATTCCAGGTTTTTGGCAGCCAGCATGCTTCTTTAATCTAATGACTATGCTTCCCAGAATGCCTGGCTCACTGCTTCATCTCCTCCCTTGCAGGACAAGGTTGGGTGGAGGATAGGCAACACCTGTGGCTGCAGGTGCAGCAAGCGGCACACCTGAGGGGTGTGCTCGTCGAGCAGCTTTAAAAGCCTCAGTTTGCTTCAGTCCAGCGCTGGTCATTGTTGCAGTGTTCCTGTTGTGACTGGTCCCTTGTTCCTGGTTCTTAGCTTTGCGCCTAGTTCCTAGTTTCTGTTTCTTGTTCCTCTACCCTGGATTTCTAATTGATGTGCTTAATTGATTTCTGCTTTCTAGATTTCCCTTTCTGTCTTCCTCTGTCTGCAGGCAGCCTTTCTCAGTGCTTTCCCCTTTGATGCAGCCCAATTTGCCTGTGTTCTCTTTTTCTTTGATGTTGTCCTATGCTACTGAAAAACTTGATGCTTTAGTCTTTCCCTTTATAGATTTGGCTTCCTGCCTTTATTCCTTGGAGGGGTGGGAGAAGTTTGCCTTTTGTAATATCGTTTTCCCTGCTCCTTACTTTCTATTGGAATCCATTCCATGTTTTCCCTTGCACTTCTGCATTTATTTCCATTGATTATTAGGTGTGGTGTGCTGTTGTAGCTAGCTCCTGTGTAAATGCCTTTGTTTTCCTCACTATTCTATAATCACAATTCTTACTTGCCCCTTGTCTTGAGTCTTATGTATTTAGTTATCCTCCACCCATTGCTGTTATAGCCTTCTGGGTCCCTGTTTGATCAACTGGGTTCGTGGGCTTACTGACATTCTAGTGGTATTTCCAGTCCTCGTGAGTACTGTTTTTAAGTTCTTTATTTCAATATCATCAAGAGTGTCAGCTCACAGATCCTGTCCTTGGTTGCCCTCTACGTGGGTTTAGCGCTGTCAGTATCTGTAATAGCATAGCGGGTAAGGAGTTTGCCGACTTTCCTTTCAGTCATAAGGAGGTTCTAAGTGCTTACCCCACATCCCTTTTCATATATTTGTATTATTGTTTCACTCTATCTGCACTCCTGGGTTTTAGTACACATGAGTCTTGGTTCTTGTGTGCACGTTGTTTGATTCAAGGTTATTCACTGTGCGATTTTTTGTGCACATTTCCCTTGCCATATTCGCTGCCTTTGTACTCACCTGATTAATCCTGACAGAATGACCAGCCCTAAATTCCCATTGAATATGGCAAGTTTAAGAAAGAAAGGCAGCAAGGCCTCTAACAAGTTTGTACAGAAAGCTTCCCCTACATTTACCTGTGACAATCAAATCACTAGTCCTGACTTAAATGAACTCCTTGTCACGAATGGGCATTTACGTGCAGAGTATTTTTCCCACAGGATGGCACATCTTACATTGCCTGATCCTAGTTCTGTCTTTTATTCTGATCCAGATTCTATGTCAGCACAAGCCTTAGCAGCAGAAAACAACACACTGTTAGACTTATTATACAAGAGTACCTCTGTTGTTGAACCCCATAATTCCAGTTGTGCTTTACCTCAGATTGAACAGTTTCATGATACAAACATAAAGAATGGAGGGGTTCCTTGCATAACTTCTGTTTTCTACCCTCAGTCTAAAGCATACTCCTTTGCACAAGTACATACTGTAGTCCCTAATGCCAAGGGGTCTAATGTCAATAGTTTGCTTAAAGGAAACACAGACCAAGTTGGTAAGAGAAAGTATAAATCACAGAACCTGCAAGCAGTAGATGACAATGTACAATCAGTGCACATCCAGATTGCTAGTGCAGGATCCAGCCCTGATGCCACCATGCCTCCCCCTGTGCCTACTGATAGTGATGTACAGTTAATGCAGGGCATGCTAAGAGCTAAGCTTGAGGAGTTAAGACAAGAATTCATTTCTTTACAAGAGGAGAATAAAACCTTGCACTCTTTACTGAATACACCTCAGACTTTATCCGTTGATGTTGATGAAGTGAACACTGTTCAGCCCCTGAGTGCAGAGACTTTGGTAAACCATGATATTTGTCAATATGTTAGTTCTATTGGGAGTGAAGGTCTTTCTTCTAGCACAGCGCTTAATCTGGGCACAGTTTCTGACAATTGTTCTGCTGTTTGTCAGGGATTGCAGTTAGCTGAAGTTTTACAAGCCACTCCTTTACCTAAAATTTCCTGTGTAGCAGTTTGTCATAATTCTGAGCTTGAACACATACATGCTTCTGATTTCCAAACACAATCCACAATGGTGGCATACACAGAATCAGTCACTACTGTAGGCTTAGGTTCTGCCCTTGATCTTGCTGCTGAGACTGAAGTAGACGTTCAAGTTGATGTGGAAAACAATGCTACCTCTGTGTTCGCTCTTCCTTCTGCCAATTTTGGTCACAACGAACAGTCAGAGACAGTACAGATTTCAGGTTTTGATGGACTCATTCCACAGTATACTGAACCAAAAACCTGGCAGGCGATTCCTGAACTGTTGATTGTTAATCTGCCCCTTTCAGAAGCTAAGACAGAGGAATGGACAATTGACGAAATCCTGATTAACAGAGACTTTACTATGGTGATTCCTCTGGTTGATATTGACTTCTACAAAGGAAGAGACTCTGTGTCATCCACTAAGGAGAGGGACTGCAGGGGTACAGCTCAGTCTTTGGTTACTGGTGCCAAGGAGTCAACTGCCCTAAAGGTGTTTTCCATTCCTCAGCCACAAATGTGTCTGTCGACTTCTGGGACTTCAGTCTGTCCTCCTACAACCATTGATTGATCAGGATTTCTCTGTGCCTCATTCCCCGACAAGGGTTGTGTTGGTTGTTTTATTTTCTATTGCACGGAGTAAGACGGCGTAGGCACCAACAAAGGTTTGGCAATTACAATAACAAGATTTTAAGGGAGATGTTCATGCACCCTCTGCAAACATTGAGGATCCCCTTGGTTGAGGTTAAATACTTGGGCTATCAGTGTGAGGGTGGATTGCTTGGACTACTTGTATATGAGGGTGAGACTCTCAAAGGTTATGACACTCACCTCGCCAGTCCCATGACCCAGCATCACTGCAGCCACTTGCTCCCTTACATTTTTCTGCAAAGACACAAGAGGAGACAAAAAGAGAAATAAGGAGGGGACTCACATACATGGCAGAGGAGTGTGATATGTATTTGTGTGTCACTCCTGAGTTATACATTCAAAGGCATTCATTGGTCAGGGGAGGGAAGATGGAGAGGATGAGTTAGTCAAGGTGATGTGTTTGAGGAATGGAGACTTTGGGAAAAGATGAGTTGGTCACAACTGACTTATTGAGTGTAAGCACCCCCCTACAGTGAGGGCATATGGGCACCTCTATGCTTAGAGGAAGTCCTATGTGAATGTGACCTGGATGCTTTCCCTCTTAAGAGGTTAGTGAGAGAAAACCCCTTACAAGTATCGGGGTAGTAGGAATGCCCAGAGGTGATAATGCAAAGCCAAGCAGGCTATGGAAAAATGTAAAAGATTATTAGCATTCTAAAGAATACCCACTGACATTAGCCTAAAGTTTAAATAGGTGTAGAGGATAAAATAGGCTAAACTAAAGTCAAGATATAAGCTTTAATTTCATCTGCTCTTTCCTTGATCAAAAGTTACTTTTATTTGTAAAAGCTTGGCAAAGGTGTGTTCCCAAATATTCTCCAATGGAAATATTGTGTGGGCGACCCTGGCATCAGGTAATATTATCCCCATATATATGGTCGCCGTAAATGATATCGCCGGGAAAAGGTCGTGGCAATATTATTTGGGTGACCATATATATGGGGACTGGGAAAAAAAAAAGTTTGGGGGTTGTGGGGGTGTCCCCCGCATGTTCCATGCAATAATGTCGCCACAAAAAACAGCCATTTTTCGGCGATATTTTTGCATGGCGAGATTTTTGTGGCGACATTATTACATCGAACCGCGACCCTAGAGGATGAACTACCAGGTGACCCTAAATAGGGTCATTTGAGTGCAGACCTTGTCACACTATTTACCAAAGTACCCAAGTGTTTGCGGTCTCAATATGCAAATGAGACCTATTCCTATTCCTATTTCCTCCACCACTGCCAAACTGCAGAAATGACTCTAGGTTATGCCTTCTTCCCGCCTCCACCTAAAAGGCTTAGCAAAGATATGTTAGCAGCAAGGTGCTGCACCAGCCCCCTTTACATTTATTAGTTTACAAGGCCTTCTTATCTGCACTTGCCCACCACTGTACCTGCAGCCTTCTTATGTCGGTCTTGACGGTCAGGATCTCAGATGCGAAGAAGTATAAGGTCCCTGGAATCATGAGAAAAAGAAAGGCAATCAATGCTAAGAGAGGGAGAGTGGAGAAATGACAGTGCACAAGAGGAGTTCAGGAACAGAAGGTGGGTTGGGGAACAAAGGGTACATGAATGGAGAGGGGAAGCAAGGTGTGTAATGAGGAAGAACGGGTGTAAAAGGAACAGGGTCACAAAAGAATGTAGGACAGAATCGCTGGTGGGTGGGCTCTGGCTTTCTAAAGTATATGATGGGTATACGTGTCCTCGCCCACAGCGTCAGCAATACATAGAGGCTCTTCCTATGGAGCCTGAGAGGATGATGACACTGGGAGGCCTATTTCCCAAGAGGAGGTTAGTTACGCAGGAGGAATTCACTGCAAAACTGGGCAATAACCCTGTCAAATTGTTACAGTATTACCGCATGAGAGCAGCGGCACATAGTAAAGGGCCGTTGTTTCCCCTGGAATCCGAAGCATGTGAGTGTACAAAAATGTCGACAGGAGAATTGCGACGGCCGAAAATGCAACTTTTTATTTTTTTTATACCCCCCTTACACCACATATATATGTGGGAGGAGGGGTATGGGATATTATAGTAATAGGGGGATGCGGGGGGTCTCCCCCCCGCATATCTATGTGGTGCAAAGAGGGTTTAATTAAAAAAAAAAAGTCGGCATTTTCGGCCGTCGCAATTATGTGTGGTCTCAGTAATGACATAGATCCCAATACAACATACAGAATATTCAAAAGCTTCTCTGAACATACCAGCCAGCAAGACCGTGAAGACCACAGCCAAGAAGCTCCACAGCAAGTTCTTGTCTAGGTTGGAGACAAAAAGATAATATAAGTGGGAAAATATGCTTGATGGCATTAGAAACAAACAATATTATGGCAACGAGCAAATTTGGCGCCTCTAAAAATCAATGTAACTTTTGCTATTGGAATATAGTCACAGGGATTTGTCATTACGTGTAAGTGCATGCATATTCTAAAATCCACAAAAGTTAGGAGACTATTCACAGAGAAGTTACTATGAATAACTGACTAATCCCAGATTTACCCCTCACACCTGGAGAAAGCTATTGGATTCAAAAAAGAATTTAATGTGAGGAAGGCAGAGTTACAAGCAGTAAGCCTGAGTTACTAGTAGTGTGCCAAGAGTATGTCAGAGTACCTTGTTTTATTAATGGAATCAGATTTGTACTGTACATCTCTTGCCTCGCAAACACTTAAATTGCTTTCCTTCAATTACCCCTTAACACAGGAAACATTGAGAGTCCCCTTGGTTGAGGTTAAATACTTGGGCTATCAGTGTGAGGGTGGATTGCTTAGAGTACTTGTATTTGAGGGTGAGACTCTCAGCACCAAATGAGTCCAAAGGTTATGACACTCACCTCGCTCTCGCAGGTCAAATGCCCCAGCAGCACTGCAGCCACTTGTTCTCTTAGTTTCTTCTGCAAAGACACAAGAGGAGACAAAAAGAGAAATAAGGAGGGCACTCACTCACATGCATGGCAGAGGAGTGTGATATGTATTTGTGTGTCACTCCTGAGTTATACATTCAAAGACATTCATTGGTCAGGGGAGGGAAGATGGAGAGGATGAGTTAGTTAAGGTGATGTGTTTGAGGAATGGAGATGTTGGGGAAAGATGCGTTGGTCACAACTGACTTATTGAGTGTAAGCATCCCCCTACAGTGAGGGCATATGGGCACCTCTATGCTTAGAGGAAGACCTATGTGAATGTGACCAGGATGCTTTCCCTTTTAAGAGGTTAGTGAGAGAAAACCCCTTACAAGTATCGGGGTAGTAGGAATGCCCAGAGGTGACCATGCAAAGCCAAGCAGGCTATGGAAAAATGTAAAACATTATTAGCATTCCAAAGAATACCCACTGACATTAGCCTAAAGTTTAAATAGGTGTAGAGGATAAATTAGGCTAAAGTCAAGATATAAGCTTTAATTTCATGTGCTCTTTCCTTGATCAAAAGTTACTTTTATTTGTAAAAGCTGTTCAATATTTTGTGTTTTTCTATGAGCACTGAGCTGCAGCTCGCCCCAGGGAGGGCAGCACCACAGCCATAATTACTTGTATAATACGTCTGAGCCATGAAAATTGACAATTGGTTGGCATTCATCATAATAGACCAAAAGGCTGTGGAGCTGTGACAGGAATCCCTGATCGGAATATAGGCATTCCCTGAACAGGGAAATGACCATAAGCAATTCCTCATGGAATGTGCATTTCAGATTTAAGGCATTTGCTAGAGTATGAAAAAGAAAAGTGAAAATAGCTCAATGGGAAATATTTCTGAATTGGTTTGAGTACGCTTCTAAAGAGGTTGGCGAGTCACAGATGAGGACTCTTAGGGATACAAACGACAAAATGGAAAAACAAAGTGCAAAAATTGAAAAATAAACACAAGAACGGATCAGAACAGCTACTTGTACCTTAGTGGTTTCCATTACTTCTCTGCATCCACAACGGGGTTCAGAAACTACTGCAGGAAATCGAGACACATAGCCAGGGCTAACGGTCAGTCTGCACTTCTTACTGTATGCATAGTACTGCTGTCAAAAGCAGGAGGGTCCGAGACAGCTCCGCTACTCCATGTGCTGGGCATGGGCGAGATCTGTGAAACAAACAAGACCAGAGAACCTGTAGTACAGTGTCTGGGCCCCTTATTCACACGTCACAACGAAGGGCCAAACATCTGGCGCAAGTCTCACAGACACAGCCAGCCCACGTTCCCACGCAGGGCTTGAGAAACACTTGCAAACACACGGTCTGGGTTTCTCACTTGCACACATAAAGGACTCCAATATCTCATCCAAACACACCTATGGCCCGTGCATCTTGACTCACACGGAAAAAACATCATCTCGTTACAGCACGAGAAGAAAGGTGCTCATTTCGCATGGGCGGAGTATTAAATGGTGGCGCGTAAGATGTATTGCTTGTACGTCTCCATTTAATGCTGCAGCCCATTTTCGTTATCAGGCAAAGGTGGAGGAGGGGCATGGAGCAGAGTTAACATCTCAGCTATGCTTTCCTCCTCATCTGTCTTATGTGAGGACTTCGTTGTCTGCCTGCATGAGTAAATTGAACAGATTCCAATGCAATCAGCCCCAGATTAGGAGCTGCTAATGAACAGGCGAATTCCACTGGAATCCATTAAAAAACGCTGTTTGCAAAGCATCATTTGCAGGCGGTGTTCACTTTTATTTAATAAAACTGAAGCATATAGGCAATTTCGCCTGCTTTTACTCTTCAATTTTACACTACACTTTGTAATTGTTTAAAATTGCATGCAGGGGACTAAATAGCACGTAAGAGCTAACAACGGTCGTCACCTGCTTTCTTAAAATAACCTCTCAAAGGCCTCACACTCTCACCCAGAGATCTCCAGCACCTCAAACTCAACACAGAGGAACTCATTTTAATGGAGCAAATTATTTGACGGCGGGGAGCAGCTACGTTAGCACTGCTCCCCGCTGCCACATTTACGTCATTTGCACAGCAGAGTGCAAATGTGCAGGGAAAAAGGCACTGTACAAGCATCTACGCTGCCCTTTTGCACCTGCACTTTTGCACTCCGCCGTGCAAATGAAGTAAACACTGCTTGCCATGTACTCGTGGCATGCAGCGTTTACAATGGATCCCTATGGAGTCAGCCAGCTTTATGCTTGTGCATAAAACCGGCGGCCTCCATGGGAATCCCTAGCATTTGCATCGGCATGAAACTGCATGCCGGCACAAATGCTGCAGCATTTGTATGGTGGCGAGGAAGGAAGGCAACGGAAACGCAAGTTATAATGAAATGAATACAAATGTGACTCGGCATGAATGAAAGGCGTTATGCCCAGAGCAAAATGAGCTCCAGAGAAATTCACATGCTCCTCAGACGCTCAAACAGCATTCCCAAAGCTTCTAGCCCTCAAACACAGAAAATGTCCCACCAACAGTACCTGGGGGTTCTGGCAGTGTGGGGATATGCAGCTCGGAGTTGCTGGATCCTCCGGCAGGTGTTCTATTAGATCTGACATCTGTGGAGGAATCAAATAAGCACCATTCAATCATCATCTGTCATATCAATGCATTATAGCCAAGTGACAAAGTCCCCTTATCTTACCATGTTCCCCAAGTCAATTCACCCTAACCGTGAGCTACCGAACCCAGCAGAAATGGGCTTTAATACTGCCCTGCAGAAACAACTCCAAGTGCGTAACGCCCTTCTCCATAGTTCCTCCAGTCAATAAAGCTCAATAATGACATTCCAAGTCAGCCCCTAAAGAGTCAATGAGGACTAGCCAAAACCAATCAAGGTAAGGTAGCAGAGTGGCAAGGCATAGCCTCAGGAGGGCTGTGGGAGTGATCTAGGGCTACAATAAGTCCACACAGAAGACCACCAGTAATTCAAGTTAGACAGGTAAGTACAAAAATATGCAATGATTATTAGCCGTTTAAAATACACACTAAGCAAGTAAAACCTCCAGGCAAATATTGTCACACACTTACTTTAAAATAGATATATACGTACACCATTTGGTGAGGAAAGAATGCATATACTACAATAGCCAGTGAAACACAGGTAAGTACTACCATGGAGGAAATTCAGTATATCTATCTATCTGTGGGAGAATGGTTACCCCTCCCTTGGTTTTTTAACACACTAATGGGCTTTCACCGTTTAAAAATGCTGCTGTTTGCCGCTACTTACGCAGACAGCTAAGGAGATAAGGAATACCAAATTATCTAATGTCACTTATTTATTTAGAAATTGGTTATTCAGCGTACAAAAAATATTAAAAAGCTGCTGAAGTGCTGGACAAAACATACACATTTACAACAATTGAATCACAAAATGTTTTACACAACAATATTCTTTACACGAAAATTTCAACAAATGAAATGTGAGTGGGGATTAGTATGCAGTGACCTTGCACGATATTTTTGGACACATAGCAAAGCGCTGAAATAGGAAAAAATAAAGGTCTATACTGCTGTTTTTATTTAGCATTGATTTGTTCGACTCCACAACAGTTTTTTAGTATTTGCGAGTCTAAATTGCTTTACTATTATTCAGGGGGCCTCATTACAGGTTTGGCGGTAACCAAACTTGCAATTTTTTCCGACGCCTGCAAATGGGCAATTACCGGGTCATTACGGCCTTGCCGGACCCGGTAATTACCCATTCGGGCGCCAGAATGAAAGAAAGACAGAAAGAAAGAAGGGCAAACAACAATATGGCCACACCTCACCCATGTTTGCTTCAATCATGCTCTCCACAAATGGGGTGAGCCAAATTCCTAGATACTTCATCCTCCTCTCACACCATTGAAATCCCAAATTTGAAATAAATATTTTATCACAAGTAGGCGTCAACGGCATCACCTCTGATTTTGAGCAATTCATTTTATACTCTGCTACCTTATAAAAATGATCCAGAAATTCCAATAATTCAGTTCCCTGCATTGCAGTAATACTAACGGGTCTTCGCAAGACATTTCCAGAAGATCCGGAAACCACACCTGGCTCCTCCAGTCTGGCGTCACCAAAATCAGCGTTGCTCGCTGCCTCCTGGCCTGCACTATCGTCCTCGAGATCAAAACGAAAGGGGGAAATGCGTACTCCTTCTCCGGACCCCATGTCTGCAAAAACGCATCAGTCGCCCCCACTGCTGGATCCCGTCTCCAACTGAAAAACCTCTCCAACTGCCTGTTCAGCCTGGATGCAAAGAGATCTGTATTGCACGGGCCCCTCAACACCATCAAGTTTGGGTGTTAGCTCCAAAACAAAATTACCTTTGGCCTAGCCCCTTATGGGCGACCACTTGCTAGTCTCCATATCTACCTCGGGGGTGTGGATCACTATGCCCCCCCCCTGCTCTTGTATCTCAGGGCGATTGTGCACTGTGTTACTCCTAAGTTACTATGCTATGGACACACAAACATAAGACACAAAGAAAATAAGATAACGATGGACACAAATAAAAACACACAAGTCAGTTTCAATTATAACAATAGAATACATTTATTCATGCACAGCAAGGCATGATGCAAACACTACTATAATGCAAATCTCGAATTTGCACCTTTTATGCTCTGGGTGCAAATCTACAATGCAATACAATAACTGTAAGCCTTATAGGCTTCTAATGCAAGCAATCTAATAGCAACTTATCCAGTGTATTCATGCATATGGCAAGTGTCAGCATTCCCCTCCAATCCACACAATTCCTCTCTAATCCACACCACACTTCACTCTCTCTCTAAGACAATCCCTGTCAGATTTCCCCATCTATCATGTCAGCCAAAGCTCTGTGTGAGTGTCTGTCCTAACTCCCCATTGGCACGTGCCATATTCAAATCAATTGGGCCTCATATCAGCAATACTCCCCTCTTGCCATGTCTCTAGTCTCCAGCTCCCTCTGCCAAGCTCTAGAACTCTGCTGTCATCGGAATGCTTCCCCAAGCTTCCCAACTTCCAAAGCCATCAGATTCGGCCGCACAAAAACACTTCTCCCTTAATGGCATCTTCCTTTCATTCGCCTCTCGATCTCATGCCAACCAAACGTCTCTCTTCAATCTCAGTCATTTCCATCTCCATCTAAAAACTCAGAGAGCAGCTCCATCCACATCTACAATCTCATTGAACAGCATACTCTCCTACTGCTCAGTTATAGTGTCAAATGACATACTATCTGGAACATGCTATCTGTCTCTCTCCATATTCCTCTATTCACTCCATTTAAATCCCTCTCTTCTGTCTCTCTGTGCAAAGCTCCTCGCTCTCTGCTGCCTGGCCCCCACCTTCTCTCTCTGCGAACACCACCCAGAGCCTGATAAACCAGCCCTTCTCAGCTTCTCCACTCTGACAAGAGAGAAAAAGCTAAAAAGTTGAGCAATTGGGTACTGCGGGATGGAACCGGAGCATGAGCAAGGCCTTGCCTGCTCTCTGCCTTTCCATTTCCCGTGTTCCCTCCCCATACAGGGCATGGGCATTTCCTGGTGTATGAAGTAGATCAAAGACACGGAGGACACATAGATGTTACAGGAGGGCCAAAGTCTGAATATGAGATTTGAATACAAAAAAACCCAGCAGTGGCTCTTTAAACTATCCTCATGCCAAAGCACACAGAAGATCCCATTCCACTGCTCATCTCACCTGGACGGTGATTGTTAGAACCTTGGTCTTCCTCATACCTATCCCAGGCTTGAATTAGATGTATAGGATAGGCACCTGTTACACAGTGCACTCTGAAAAGGAAACAGAAATAAATGCCATTAATTGCCATTCATTCATAAAAAAATCAATAGCTTTCGAGTTGGTCAAACTTGATGTATTTGTTGTCTGTCTCATAATGATCTCTTATGAAGACCAGAATCTGTGTATCGATCATACATTAATTAAGGGTTCTGTCGCCAATGCATTTCGGAGACACATTCTCCTTCAGGGCGAACTCTATTGTGATACACCATACAATTTGTTGAAAGTCACATATCAGATTATTCCAAAACAATTATTTACAAATCGAATGTAAAAATAATTCCACATACCATCATGTCACGTGATATAGTAGTTGCAGCAAATTTGAGAAGGAAACAAAAAATAACATATACATAATGTCAATAAGGTAATATAATACAGTTTCTTAGTTCACTCATTTATCCAAATCTATGTATCTAATGTTACCTTAATGTTGTCTTCTGAGTACACACCATGACCATATTGTTTAGAATTTGCACTGAAATATCCAAATAGCATGTTTTAGAAATCATACCTTGTTCGTCTATATGTATACCTTTGTTTGCGTGTCTGTCCTTCTTACCTATTTATCACACTGTTTCCTTGCAGCGCGTGGTCAATGGTCCTTCTCTCTTAGCCGTGCGTGCAGCTGAACCCCTTGGTTCAGTCAGGCACCTAAATGTGTTAAACAAAGTGACAGTTCAAGTACAGTTTCCCCCATTTGTGTTCTCAGTGTCCCCCTCTCCCTTAGCCTTCATACCTGCTGCCGAGTCTCGGCGTGTTCAAGCACGCGATTGTGTTGCTTGCTGTGTTGCCATGGGATCGGATCTCTTTTATGGACTACTAGCGCGACGCGTTCTATCGCTTGTGTGTTTTTTTCAAAAAGGGGTTGGGTATACATAGCTTGTCATTCCAATCCTTCTACATATTTAGGTTCTGTACTTCTTGCCTGGAGGATAAAATGACCCTTAGCCTTGGTGAATAGAAGAATTCCTACTTTGTAGTTGCATTTCCAAGAAGGGACTGGAGCCCTAAGAACAAGACTTCGTCAATTAGGCATAAGCTTCAAACGTGTTTTACTTGTTGACGACTCTTTCACCAAGAGGGTTCATGTCATACTGTTTAACCTTAAAGTCAGGTGCAATTCCTCAGCACAAGACTTTCAGTGAAGGTTCAAAGTGACGCATGTCGAATGGATTTTATTGATTTGAGAAAATCCCAAACTGGAACTGTCTTTAAATCCTATAAGGCCCTGCGCCACGGTTAGGCAAAAGTCACAGCGCTGGCTTGTAGCACTTTTAATTAAACCCCAGAAGCAAACATTATCTCACTTGGCATGCAGATTTACAATTCAAACTATCTACACGAATGGGGTTGGTAAAATATGTTGCTCCTTCCAACACAGATCTGCATTAAATGGAAGGGTAGAATTGCCAGCAAACTCACACAATTTATTGCTAGATTTATTAAGTATCGTCACGTTACAACAGCTGCTGCTTTCCTTCCTCTCGCAACACGAGAAACAAAAACGTAAAAAACAGTGTGGGCGGCAACGGCAACCAAACAATTATATTCGCTGCTGCAGTTGCTTTAGAAGTTTCGTGCTCATCAGAGAAAGTAAAACAGAAAAAAGAGTGAGGGCGGCAACAGCAACAAAACAATTAAATTCGCAGCTGCAGAGAAAGTAATAGCTGATCTAGAAGTCGATCAGAACTGCTTCCTGCATTGCGCACCCTGGGAGCCCTAGCAAATATAGAGTTTACTTTATCGTAGCTCTGCAGCAAACAAAGAATATCCCTGCAGCTTCCAACAAAACTACAGAGCTGGGCGAACAGACATAAACACTAAACACACGAACTTCAGCTCGCGCTTGGCACCCTCAGATAAACACTACGTTTGCCAGCAAATTAAAGGTTGAAAACTTTCTTTATGTTCTTTGACATATAAAAAGAATAAATAAACTGTCGAATACTGAATGCTGACTGATCCAAATAGTCTAAGGTTCCAAGACAATACACGTTAGCAAATCAGCACTTGAAATAGTTTTGTCACTTATCTAAGGAGACAGCTGGTTGAATGTCCTCAGCTCACTGTCTTTTCAGTATAACTGTTCTTTCCTGAAATCTTCTGCCTGTCTCTCTTTATCCTGACTGTGTGACCAAAGAGATTGGCCCAATAACCGAAACTCCAAAATTCCTGTCCAGCTCAGCTGAAGTCAGACGATGAAAAGCAGTTGAGAATTCTTACCTCCAGAACAAAAGGAATTCTCAACCAGTCAGGCCTCTAACCAGAGCCTCCATCTTGGCTTGGGCACCTGTCAATGCTCTTGATGCAAAGTTAAGGCATAACTCTAAAAAAAAATGACGCCGCCAAGAAAAGATTCTCAAAACTCTAAACTTCATATTATTTAGCATAACCTAGTTGGAACAACATTGACACCAGGGGACCCGTGCCTACACAGCAGCATGAGGTCCCTGGGATGCCTGCGGCTTGGCGAGCGCTTCCTCCTTTCTCCACGGGTCGATGCACACAACCGGCTTCAAGCAGCCCAAACACCGCAACGGTGTGCAGGGCCCAGACTGCCCCCGTCGCCAGTGTGGTGGCCTGCCTCCGGTCACCGTGGCGGGCCACACCATGCTTCGAGATCACCCGACATGAGTACCTCGGCTACGGTCACGCAGCAAACAGGCTGCAGGGGTCACACTAGAGGGTCCGGGTCACCGGACAGACCACATCAGCTGGCGGCACCCAGCACATGGCAGCCTCGGCTTTGGGGGCACCCAGGCCGGGGCTGCCAGACCAGGCTGCGATCACGCGGCAGACCACACCATAAGAATCAGACACGAGTTGCCGCATCCTGGGGCTCTGCTGCACTGAATTTTACGTGCCAGCAGAGCCCCTTTTATTAGAGGAGTGTCATGACGATGTCATGACGCTTCCCGTTACAGAAACACTGATCCACCCATAAAACTGCATTCTTCCCTTCCTTACCTGCAACGCAATCCAAAAAAAATGTCTTAACTATACTGTTTTAGGATGTGTAATCGTTGACATATTCCAATATCACTTCCAGCAAATAATTATAATAAGTGTCCTGTCAACCGTCCACCATTTCACTCAACAGTACCACAGATAAAACTACATGGGTGGGATAATCCTTCGCCTCTGTGTCTTTAATAGAATCTTGACTTTCTATAACACTAGTATGGAAAATCAGTATTCTATGTCAAGACCAGGGGCTCGGATTATGCTTGGTCAAAGCTTACCTACCACCAACGTAGACATCCCCCTCAATGGGTCTGAAATAAAATAGTTTAAACTTCCTTCGACCAATCCGCTTCCTTAAGAATATCCTCCAATCTAACTCCCACACTAAATGCCTTGGATGCCATGGCCCCTGTAATGGAATGTGCCCCATATTCTTCAGTATCAATGCCCGCCTGGGTCATGGACCATCTAACCCATTGGTCCCGCAACACCCTTAAATGGTTTCCTCAAAGCTATAAACAACTGCGAAACATTTGCGGGCCTAAGAGAACTTGTCACCTCCTCATATTTCTTCAAGCACCTGATCAGACATAATTTAGGTTGTTCTGGGAAAGCTGCACGTGACACCAAATCTAAACCTGTCTTCGTTCTCCTGCTAACCCGAAAGGTTACCCCTTCTGGATTAAACGAATTCCTGTCTATGTCCAGAGCCGTGGCATCTGGCACCCTCTTACATGGTATAAGACATAGTAGAGTCGTCAGTTTTGCCGACAATGCTTTCCTTGTTAATCTATCATTATCTGGCCAGCTATTGAACATGTTCAATACCAAATTCACATCCCTCGCCTGTCCCTGTCATTAACCAATAACCAGATGTTTTCAGTGAGGGAACAGGAAGGGTTGAAGACATTTATCACTGCATTCATACTCCCCTTGAAAGGTGATGAACCTAAAACCATACAGGATCCCAGAAGCCAGAAAATAATGTTACAGGAAGTGGAGAAGATGCTTGCAGCCAACATCATAGAGCACTCCCTGAGTTCATGGTGCTCACCGATAGTCTAGTAGCTAGGCCAGATCAATTGTGGAGATTCTGCATTGATTTTCAAAAATTAAACAATGTGTCCCAGTTCAACAACTATCCCATGCCTAGGATTGATGACCGGATTGTTCGACTGGCCACAACAGTTTACATTTTCACGATTGATATCACCAAATCACGATTGATATCACCAAAGGCTAATGGCATCTCCCCCTGAAGACAAGGAAAATACTATATTCTGCGCTCCTGCTGGATTGTTTCGATGTAAGGTGCTTCCGTTTAGTCTTTATGGTGCACCAGAAACCTTCCAAAGGCTAATTTATTGTGTACTAAAACCTTATTCTGGTTTCTGTGGGGCCTATTTAGATATCCACAGTAAAACCTGGGTGGAGCATATGACACACCTGTATAAAATCACCATAACCCTACAACCTGCCTGGCTAACAGCCAACCCAAAAGGGTTATGTACCCCATCCTTCGTGAACTATCAGGAATTCTTTGTGGGCAATGGCTTGGTCCAAACCCAGGTAGAAAAGGTTAGAGCTGTAAAGAAAAGCCCTATACCAAAAACCAAGCAAGATTTAAGGGCTTTCGTGGGACTGGTGGGATACTACCGACACTTTATTCCCAATGCTTCATCCATAACGGCCTGTTTGACCAATAAACTGAGAAATGCTGAGCCTCAAAAGGGTAAGGAAGAAGAAAGCTGTTTTGATACCCTTAAAAGCATACTATGTAGTGAACCAGTTCTTAAGGTCCCGAACTTTAATAAAGAGTTTGTACTTCAAACGGAGGCATCCAGGGTGGGCCTAGGAGTGTTTCTCTCAGACATATGAGGGAATGGAACTTCCAGTGATGTATATTAGCCGAAAATAGTTTCCTAGGGAACAAAACTACGCCACTGTAGAACTTGAGGCCCTGGTGATAGTGGGCCACCTAAAATATTGCCTCACTGGGAGAAAGTTTAATTAGATCACTTGACCTTTACGTGGCTTAGTGTAAGAAAAGATACAAATCCCCAAATCATGCACTGGTTTCTCGATGTGCAACCCTTTTGTTTTAGTGTACAACATTGCAAAGGTTGATTTCCTCTCCTGATTTCCTTTACCAGATGAAGAAGCCTCCTGCATGAGGGGGTAGGTTATGTGACGAATACCAGAGGATTTTTACTTCTTCATGGGGGAGAGAGACCCTTCACGTGAGGCCAGGGAGGTGAGGCCGCTACCCAATAGTCCCCCTGGTATTCAGCGGGTGTATCTCATGGGTAGGGAAGCCCTCCATGGGACCAGTGACGATCGGATTGGTAGAACACAGTATTCACCTCCTTCATTTCTGTCTCCTCCTTTCCCTCATCCCACTCAGCTCCCTATGGTCCCCCACATCTTTCTCTGTAGAGTAGAGGATGTCTTTCATACAGATCAAACTGGGAAGAGGAAGAGCGAGGCTTACCCAGGTGGAGTACATATAGTCAGTGACACGAAGATCAAACAAGGAGGCGAAAGTCCACCACAGAACCAACATACGTGATGCAGTCTAGCAAAGACCACTCCGATAAAAACCAAAGACAGACTACGTACCTTGTCAAGCCAGCCCTGGAGGAGCGAGAACTAGATGGCTTGCAACATTATGTGTTACTACTGACTTCTGCAATTGTATTCGCTCTCCACTCTTGCTTCTCCACTCTTTTTGACTGCTTACTGTTTTCTCTCCTCCTTTCCCTTCTCCCTTTTCCTATCTCCTCCCCTTACTTTCTTCTATGCACTTACTCTATCAGAATTGTCCCTGGACCTAATATGATAGCAACCTCGTCGGTTTCCTCCACCCTCCCATTACTGTTTTTTTCCTCCCCACCCACCCTCCAGCACTATCTGATAGTCGCTTGTTTTGTTACTCTCCTCCCTTTCTGCACCCCTCTCCCTCACCTTTTGTTTTTCTCTGGCTCTACCAGAAATGTTGTCAGGCCTAATACGGTAGTCGCCTGTCTGTTTCCATTTCCTTCCCACTCTCCCCCTCCCTTCCTTATCTATGTTTTAGCTCTTGCACCATCTGAAATGTCATCAGGCCGAGTACGATAGTTAATGTCACATCCTTACAGTTCATGGCCTGTAAGAATGTGGTTGTATTTTCCCTTGTTCCCTCCCTTGCCTTGAAGCGCTTTGAAACACATTGTGTATAGGCGCTATATAAACTATCATATCATAAGATGCTGCTTCCGTGGCGAGAGACCCAAGGAGAAGAGAACTAGATGTTTCCGAGAAGGGATGAGTGTCTAAAGTAGCTCCAAGGAGTGGGAACTTGTACGGTGATTGGGAAGGAGAAAACCGACTGGCAAAGCCAAATCAAGGTTAAGACACGCAGCCAAGGACACAAAAGAGAGCCTACGGCTGCAGTGGGAAGGATGCCAAATGTGGAAGCAGTGCAGAAGCCCAACTCTACTCTCAGGACATATCGGAGACTGCAACAACATTTCCCAAAGGGCAAGGTTCGGGCCAGCTGGTGGACACCAAGATCTGGAGAGGCAAGAAGGGATAACCAACGAACTGTAAAAGCTGGAACGTAATTTTAAAAATATCATATGTGGTACAGTACAGGCAGGAGACTACACCATGTCTGTTCAGTTGGACATTAAATGAAGCAGGGATAGAGAAATAGAGAACCCGCAAAACTAGCACACCAGGGTCTGGTACTCATATGCAGTTAGGTGACCCCAACAAAAGCAAAACACACTGGTCAAAGACCCATACAAGACAGAAGAATCACACCCCAGTGCAAGAAGAGAACCCATGATAATATAAGGGGTTCTGGGACCCACACAGAAGAGAAAAGCTAGCGAACAAGTCAGGGAAACTGAGACGGCCCAGAGGAACCTGGGACTCCTCTAAGTAAGAAAACAGGGCGCAAGAAAGTAATACAAGGGGCCGAGAACCCATTACCAAAAAATGAGACACTTTCTGGAATTCCAAGTTCTACAGTCAAGTCTGGCAGGCTACTACATCAGACTTGGCGCTAAAATATTTTTCTTGAGAAAGGAACATAGGAAGAGATTTCCCTATGATATTTGAGTGCTGTGTTTTGTAATAAGATCTACAGTGAAATCTGGCAGGATGGAGCACCAGACTTCACACATTGTTTTACTAAAGGGAAGAAAAAGGGGAATAGACTCCCCCACCCCCAGCTATACTTGGGAACTGTTTTCTACAGTCACTCATTGTGTTTTCTCATCAAGAACTGAATATTAAAAATCTGTATCCAGAACTAGAGAAGCCTTGTTCTGGATGAAGACACTCAGGTTTTCCTTAGTTTAGCATGTAAGGGATGAAAATAGGGTTGGACACAGGACAGTGCACATTTTAGTTTAGAAGACATAAATAAGTTTCTACCTACAAGCATGTCACCACTATGTCAGACTCGTACTTCTGCACCCTTACAGATGGAAGATAGAATTTAGAGTGGCGGACCCCTGTTATGTAGCACTCATTCAACAGTCAAAAGTCAAAGAAATGACAGAAGTGGGCTCTGAATGGCTAAATTTACTTACATGTGAAGTAGCAAGGCTCTTGGTATCATTATCCAACTTGAACTGCTTTACATATTATTTTAATATTTCATTTTAGAATTTAGTTCCCTACAGGTTACTGATATGAGCTCCTGCTTGGGAGTAGCATGGACCCTTTTCTGTTTACTTTTAGGTCCCATGTTTGTTCTTTGTCGGTCCTACTAGTGCCTGGGCTCAATTTCTCATCTACTATCTGGCACAGGCAGCCCCCTTATTGGTAGCACTGATCTCACTTTCTGAAGCCAGAAAGTTTATGGAGACAGGCCCTACCTTGCTTACTTGTGAAGTGCAAGGCTATTATCAACATTAGCCAATTCCAGCCACTCTACACATTATTTTCATTATTTTAGCTTGCATTTTATTTCCCTTATGACTTTGTTCCTTGTATGAGCTAGTGCTCTGGGTTGCCTGGCCCATTTTCCACTTTGCTTTATTTCCCATTTGTGTTTCTTGTAGGTTCTCCCGGACTGGAGTGTGCCTGGACTCCCTTTTCCCTTCTGCCAGCTAATGTGCTGTTGTGACTACATTCACTGCTTTCTGACCTTAGCAGTCCTGTCAGAATTCAATATTTTGAGTACCCATTATTTTAATTTGTTGCTTTAGCTTGCATTTTATTTCCCTTATGACTTTGTTCCTTGTATGAGCTAGTGCTCTGGGTTTCCTTGCCCTTTTTCACTTTTATTTATTGCCCATTTTTGTTCCTTGTATGTCCTCCTGGACTGGAGTATACCTGGACTCCCATCCTAATGTGCTGTTGTGACTACATTCGCTGCTTTCTGACCTTATCAGTCCTGTCAGAATTCAATATTTTGAGTACCTATTATTTAGCTCGCATTCTATTTCCCTTATGACTTTGTTCCTTGTATGAGCTACTGCTCTGGGTTGCCTGGCCCATTTTCACTTTGCTTTATTTCCCATTATTGTTCCTTGTAGGTCCTCTTGGACTGTGGAGCGAGCCTCCACTCCCATTTCCCTTCTATGAGCTAATGTTCTGTTGTGACTAAATTCACTGCTATCTGACCTTACCAGTCCAGTCAGAATTCAACCTTTGCGTACCTATTCTTTTAATTTGTTGCTTTATGGTTTTGTTCCTTGTATTAGCTAGTTCTCGAAGGGGGAAGGATAGGGGGGCAGTGCTTGGACTCTGTTTCCCATCTACCAGCTTAAGTTCGGCGGGTGGTAGGTAAAATCCCTATTCTATGTTGGACATAATATAGATGGGTGGCCATCTAAATGGCTTTGGGCAGTCACATGAGTGCAAGTAAATTCTTTATGGAGGTGGCCATGGCCTGGCTGAAACTAAATCTACCTGTGAGTCAGCAATGCCCTTAGCAGCTTTGTCCGATTTCAACCTTGGTGTTCTGTAAGGGTGCAGAAGGAGGAGACTGACACACAATGGTATAGTCATTGATATAAACTGTTATTGTTTAAGAAATTAAAGAGACAACCTAACTTTATTTAACTCTAAGATGGGTTTCCCTACATCAACTAAAAGACTAATTGTTATGTCAGAATGCCCATGTAAATCAATAGTCTCTACCATCCTGTGTCAAACAAAACCCCCACTTCTGTCCCATACACTTAATATTAAACTAAAGATAAAATAGATCTTCTTGGTTCAGCTGAATGACTCCCTTCTTCTGTACTGTGAGTAGACGTGTGTTCCCAAGTATTGGTTTCTTTCTGGGGGAATAGCTCTCTTCCCCTGGCCTTTTCTCTTGTAGCTTCAAATACACAGTCCTCAAATGTTAGAATGTCACTTTTCGTCCTTGATTGGACTCACTTGGTAACCAAGTACTGCGATGAGGAAGGTGATTCATGCGACTTGCTGGTTTCAGGTCCCAGGAAAAGCCAGAAAGTTCTAGAAAATACCATCATGCATTTGCAATGGTTTAAGAAAAGGGGACACCGGAGCAGTCATACAGAGAAAAATGTGCTGGAGGATGAACGCATCGCTCCAGGGCCCGTTGATGCACAAGATCTCTCTGCCTGCCTGTGTGGGAGCTTTCAGTGCAGTTTGATGAGATGAGGGTGTACTTTAAAGCTGTGTCAACAGTGAAGTATTTTATCAAAATAGGCCGTGGGGCCGTGGGGCATTTTACTGGGAAGCATCAAAAAAAAAAAAAAAAAAGCTAAGAAGCCATAGCCGTGCTTTCTGGTCTGGGGAGATGCAATACAACATACAGAATATTCTTAAGACTCACCAAACATGGCAGCCACCACGATGGCACATAGCAAGGCCAGCAGCAACTTGCTATTCGCTGATATTGTTCTAGGTTGGAGGCAAAAAGATAATATAAGTGGGGAAAAATATGCTTGATGACATTAGAACAAACAATATTATGGCAACGAGCAAATTTGTCGCCTCTAAAAATCAATGTAACTTTTGCTATTGGAATATAGTCACAGGGATACCGAGTATACCACATTTTATAAACTTTTTTATTGAAGACATGAGAAGAGAAAAATGTTGTTTTTGTCATTACGTGTAAGTGCATGCATTTTCTAAAATCCACAAAAGTTAGGAGACTATTCACAGAGAAGTTACTATGAATATATGGAGGTTACGTGTAAGTGCATGCCATATTCTAAAATCCACAAAAGTTAGGAGACTATTCACAGAGAAGTTACTATGAATATATGGATTCAAAAAAGAATTTAATGTGAGGAAGGCAGAGTTACAAGCAGTAAGCCAAGAGTAAGCCTGAGTTACTAGTAGTGTGCCAAGAGTACGTCAGAATAACTCAGAGTACCTTGTTTTATTAATGAAATCAGATTTGTACTGTACATCTCTTGCCTCGCAAACACTTAAATTGCTTTCCTTCAATTAACCCTTAACACGGGAAACAAGAGACATAATATTAGGGGAAAGGCTCCTGTTGCAGAAAACCAATAAAACACAACCCAGTTTCACACTCTGGGATACAAACCCCAATAATGAGCATAGCTCACCAAACCTGGTCTCTATACATACATCCTCAAATACAAGTTTTACATTTCCCTTTGTTTCTTTTCCAAATTCAAAGAAAGGTCAGCAAGTCAGGTTTCATCAAGAGGTGTTATGCTCTGCATCAATTCTCTTTCTAACTATCTGAGTGTGTCATGAGCCATACCTCTAAACCCCTTTTCAGAACATCTGTCTGCAATGAACCCCTGGTTCAGCTGAAGCCCTGGAAGGGATACCCGTACCCAAGACTCGGTCTGTAAAGGAGGAGTCACTTTCTCAAGTCCCCTTTTAGGACCGCAAAGAGTTTGTGAAGAACTATGGCCCAGCAAGGGCGTCGAGTCGTCCGGCGTCTCTACAGTCTTTGGGTGGTGGGAAACCCACCGGCGGATGCTCCTCTGCGCATCGACGGCCTGGCCTTCTCCGGCGGGATAAGGCGGGCGGCGGTGCGGACGAGCACGTCCGTGAATCTAAAGTCTTAGGCAAAGGAGCGTGCGGCTCCGGTCGTCGATGGCACGGCGTCAATCGGTCTCCGCTTCTGGGCAACACTGCTTCGACGGGCCTCCAGCGGTTACAGCAGCCCTGCGAAACCTGTTCGACGCCGGTGGACAGAATGTCCGGTGCTTATCTTCATTCTCCTCGGCGGTCCCCGTCTCCGGTCGGCAGCCTATCAATGGTCCCTCGGAGCACGGGAGGAGGGCACCTAACCAGGTGCTCTCTTGGATCAGTCTCGACGGCTTTCGGATTTCGGCGAAGAGAGACAGCAGTCAACCTTCTTCTTCAGGCTCGGCTTCGAGATTAAGGTTCAGTTTCAACTTCAGCCTCTGAACGAATTCTAGCAGTGAGAGGCCCCCAGATATACTAGTTGATCTCCCATTCATTCTGCTGGGTCACACTCAGGCAACCAATCACTCAGAAGGGCATTCAGCAGTCAGTCAGCCAATCAGGCATACAGTGCATTCATGCCATTCTCCTCCCTCTTAGACAAAACCAGCAGTGGCTCTTTAAGCAATCCTCATGTCAAAGCACACAGAAGATCCCATTCCACTGCTGATCTCACCTGGACGGTGATTGTTAGAACCTTGGTCTTCCTCATACCTATCCCAAGCTCGAATTAGATGTATAGGATAGCACCTGTTACACAGTGCACTCTGAAAAGGAAACAGAAATAAATGCCATTAATTGCCATTCATTCATAAAAAATTCAATAGAGCTTTCCAGTTGGTCAAACTTGATGTATTTGTTGTGTCTGTCTCATAATCATCTCTTATGAAGACCAGAATCTGTGTATCGATCATACATTAATTAAGGATTCTATCGCCAATGCATTTTGGAGACACATTCTCCTTCTTCAGGGCGAACTCTATTGTGATACACCATACCATTTGTTCAAAGTCACATATCAGATTATTCCAAAACAATTATTTACAAATGGAATGTAAAAATAATTCCACATACCATCATTTCACATGATATAGTAGTTGCAGCAAATTTGAGAAGGAAACAAAAAATAACCAATATACATAATGTCAATAAGGTAATATAATACAGCTTCTTAGTTCACTCATTTATCCAAATCTATGTATCTGATGTTACCTTAATGTTGTCTTCTGAGTACACACCATGACCATATTGTTTAGAATTTGCACTGAAATATCCAAATAGCATGTTTTAGAAATCAAACCTTGTTCATCTATATGTATACCTCTGTTTGCGTGTCTGTCCTTCTTACCTATTTATCACGCTGTTTCCTTGCAGCGCGTGGTCAATGGTGCTTCTCTCTTAGCCGTGCGTGCAGCTGAACCCCTTGGTTCAGTCAGGCACCTAAATGTGTTAAACAAAGTGACTGTTCAAGTACAGTTTCCCCCATTTGTGTTCTCAGTGTCCCCTGCTGCCGAGTCTCGGCGTGTTCAAGCACGCGATTTTGTTGCTTGCTGTGTTGCCATGGGAACGGATCTCTTTTATGGACTACTAGCACCATGCGTTCTATCGCTTGTGTGTTTTTTCAAAAAGGGGGTGGGTATACATGGCTTGTCATTCCAATCCTTCTACATATTTAGGTTCTGTACTTCTTGCATGGAGGATAAAATGACCCTTAGCCTTGGTGAATAGAAGAATTCCTACTTTGTAGTTGCATTTCAAAGAAGGGACTGGAGCCCTAAGAACAAGACTTCATCAATTAGGCATAAGCTTCAAACGTGTTTTACTTGTTGACGAATCTTTCACCAAGAGGGTTCATGTCATACTGTTTAACCTTACAGTCAGGTGAAATTCCTCAGGACAAGACTTTCAGTGAAGGTTCAAAGTGATGCTTGTCGAGAATGGATGTTATTGATTTGAGAAAATCCCAAGCTGGAACTGTCTTTAAATCCTATAATGCCCTGCGCCACGGTTAGGCAAAAGTCACAGCGCTGGCTTGTAGCACTTTTAATTAAACCCCAGAAGCAACTATTATCTGACTTGGCATGCAGATTTACAATTCAAACTATCTACACGAATGGGGTTGGTAAAATATGTTGCTCCTTCCAACACAGATCTGCATTAAATGGAAGGGTAGAATTGCCGGAAAACTCACATAATTTATTGCTAGATTTATTAAGAAGTATCGTCACGTTACAACAGCTGCTGCTTTCCTTCCTCTCGCAACACGAGAAACAAAAACGTAAAAAACAGTGTGGGCGGCAACGGCAACCAAACAATTATATTCGCTGCTGCAGTTGCTTTAGAAGTTTCATGCTCATCAGAGAAAGTAAAACAGAAAAAACAGTACGTTTGCCAGCAAATTAAAGGTTGAAAACCTTCTTAATGCTCTTTATGTTCTTTGACATATAAAAAGAATAAATAAACTGTCGAATACTGAATGCTGACTGATCCAAATAGTCTATGGTTCCAAGACAATACACGTTAGCAAATCAGCACTTGAAATAGTTTTGTCACTTATCTAAGGAGACAGCTGGTTGAATGTCCTCAGCTCACTGTCTTTTCAGCATAACTGTCCTTTCCTGAAATCTTCTTCTTTTTTTTTTTTTTTTTAAACGTTCACTTTTTTTTATTTTTTAAATGATGGCTCCACCGTCCTCGTCTCACAGGTGTTCCCCCTAGCCGATCTCATGACCCAGCATCACTGCAGCTTTCCTGCCTGTCTCCCTTTATCCTGACTGTGTCACCAAAGAGATTGGCCCAAAAACCGAAACTCCAAAATTCCTGTCCAGCTCAGCTGAAGTCAGACGATGAAAGGTAGTTGAGACTGGGAACCCTCGGTACACATATACAGCCGTTTCCCATAGGAAAAACTTCTGACACTTCTGTGTCCTATCTACGTCGTTTTGGGGCTGGTATAAAAGCCCCGCCCCCGCGGCTCCCTTCAGATTTCAACCCCTCCAAAGTAGGAAGGGGTAAACCTAATTATGCATCTACATTGTATTCCGGGGAGGCCGGCGGGCGCATGTGAATCCATGAAAGTTACCAATGCTGGAGAAATGGAGTTACAGGTAAGAAACTAATCCCTTCTCCAGCATTGGATCTTTCATGGATTCACATGCTTAGAATAGATTGTATAGCAGTAAACCTGGAAGAAGGCGGTGAGAATGCAATGAAACATACAGCCGCAAAATACATAAATGCAGAGGCACATATGAAATATACATATATATATATATATATAAAACATACACCCAAAATTAAGTAAATACCCTTCACAGTTCAGGGCTTACCTTATTGAAACAGATGGCGCAAGACTGCTCTTTCCATCTGCACCTCGTCCGCATGCTGCCTTTCGAGGCTGTAATGGCGGGTGAACGTGTGAGGCACTGAACATGCCGCCGCCTGGCAGATGTCTGCTAGCGGAATTCCTGCCCACAACGCCGTTGAAGATGACGTTGACCTCGTAGAATGGGCTCTCGGACACCCTTGCAGCGGCCTTCCTGCCTTGGAGTGACAAAAGGCAATTGTCGACGAGACCCATCGAGCCAGTCCTTGTTTAGAAATTGCTTTTCCTCTCATCGACGGACCATACGCGATGAAAAGTTGCTGAGTAGATCTGAGTTGTTGGGTCTGATGCAGATAAAATTTCAGAGCCCTCTTGTCGTCCAAGGTATGAAGAGCTTTTTCCGCAGCCACGATGGGGTCGCGAAAAAAGTAGGGAGGACAATGGACGAGTGTTTGTGATAAACTGTAGGAACTTTCGGGTTGAAACTAGGATTAGTTGACAGCACCACCTTGTCTTTAAAGAATCTTAGGTACGGAGGGTCTACGACCAACGCTTGCAGTTCTGAGATTCTCCTAGCTGACGTAATAGCTATTAGAAAAGCCAGCTTCCACGATAAGAATTTCATTGACGAGGTGGCCATTGGTTCAAAGGGTGTTTTCATTAAGCCTGCCAGCACCACATTGAGACTCCACGTTGGTGGAAAACGTTTTATTGGAGGAAAAGTTCGAAACAGCCCCCTCATGAAGTGTTTCACTGGTCTGTCGCTAAATAAAGGAGACGACTGTCTCTTCCTCGTGAACCTAGAAATGGCCACCAGGTGCACTTTTATTGATGAAAAAGATAATCCATTCTCCGCCAAGTGTAGTAGATAAGGTAAAACTTGCTCCGGAGTCACCCTTAACGGGTGCATTCCCTGCTGCCTTTGACACCACGTACAGAACCTTCCCCACTTATAGGCATAAGACTTATTGGTGGAAGGGGCCCGTGCTGCCTGCAGAATTTTTTGGCAATCCGACGAAACGTTCAATGTACCAAATTCTGAAAAGTCAGGAGCCAGGCTGTGAGGTTGAGACTGTCTGGATTGTGATGCCACACCGTCCCTTTGTTCTGGGACAGGAGGTTCGGGACCTTCGGAAATGTTATTGGTTGTTCCAACGACAGGTGAAGCAGGTCGAAGAACCACGGTTGCCTCGGCCAATACAGTATCACTAGAATGACACGACATCTGTACCTGCGTATCCACTGCACTGTCATCTGTATGAGGGGGAACGGGGGAAAAGCGTAAAGGAACTTGCCCGTCCACGGAAATGAGAACGCTTCCCCCAGGGAACCTTCCTGTGGCCATCTGCTGGCAAACAGCTTGCACTTCCTGTTCCCCTCTGTTGCAAAGAGATCCAGTGAAGGGTGGCCCCATCTCTTGAAGACTTTCGATAGCTGAACGGTGTCTTATCTCCCATTCGTGTATTTGGGCCATTCTTCTGCTGAGAGAGTCCGCTTGCATGTTCCTCACTCCCGGGAGATGATGAGCCACGATGGATATATTGTGTTTCAAAGCCCAATGCCACACCTTCTGAGCCTCTATGGAAAGGGTCCTGGATCGTGTACCCCCTTGCTTTCTTAAGTAGAACATAGCTGTCGTGTTGTCTGTCAACACCCTTACCCTTGACCCCTTGATGTGTGGTAGGAACGCCTTCAAGGCCCATCTCACTGCTCTCATCTCTAGTACGTTGATGTGCAGGAGTGGCTCCTTGTGAGACCATTGACCTTGCGTTTGGAGAGTGCCCATGTGTGCTCCCCAGCCGGTCAGGGACGCATCCGTGACTATGGTTAGTCGAAACTCTGGCTCCTGTAGGGGTACACCCCTGCACAGGTTGTGAAAACTCTGCCACCACTGAAGAGCTCGGAGGAGGTCGTCGTCATCGATGGTCAGCTTGTCTGACCAGAGCCCTTGGGCCTGCGTCCACCGGTCTGCTAGGAACTGCTGAACTGGTCTCATGAACAGGCGGCAGTTGGCCACTAGATGGATGCAGGATGCCATGGCGCCTAGAATCGACACGTATTTTCTCACCGAAAGCCTGGTATTTATCCTCAGCTGCGCTAGCCGATTGAGTTTGGAGATTCTGTCGAGGGAAGGCTTCACTAACCCCGACTGGGTTTCGAACTGCGCTCCCAGGAACACCAAGCTTCTCGATGGCATCAACGAGGATTTTTCGAAGTTCACTGCGAACCCCAGCTGTTGTAAAAGTTGCATGGTGGCCTGCAAACATGTGCAGGTTGACGCTGGGAAGGATCACCTCTCCAGCCAGTCGTCGAGATACGGGTACACATGATGACCTTGCTTTCTCAGCCAGGCTGCCACTGGGGCCAAACATTTCGTGAACGTTCTGGGAGAGGATTTGAGCCCAAAGGGAAGTACTGTGAACTGGTAGTGAGTCCGCCCTACCACAAACCTCAGGAACTTTCTGTGTCTTCGACACATTGGTATATGGAAGTACGCGTCCTGTAGGTCCAGAGACGCCAGAAAATCCCCTTCTTGAACGGATCGGATCACTTCCTGGAGCGTGAGCATCTTGAATTTTAGGCTCTTTAAGGTCTTGTTGAGATCGCGCAGGTCTAGAATGGGACGCCATTTCCAGTTTGGTTTTTTCACCACGAAGTATCGTGAATAAACCCCTTGACCTTTCTGTGATGCTGGAACCAATTCTATAGCACCTTTTTGTAGCATAAGTGCTACTTCCTGCTGCAACACGCTCAGATGGGGTTGAGCTACAAACGCAGGTGGAATATGCGGAGGGTTGCACTTGAATTGCAGGGAATGTCCATACCTTACTGTGTCCAGCAACCACTGATCCGTTGTTATTTGCTCCCATTCGTCTCGGCGTGTTCAAGCGCGCGATTGTGTTTGCTGTGTTGCCATGGGAACGGATCTCTTTTATGGACTACTAGCGTGACGCGTTCTATCGCTTGTGTGTTTTTTCAAAAAGGGGGTGGGTATACATGGCTTGTCATTCCAATCCTTCTACATATTTACGTTCTGTACTTCTTGCCTGGAGGATAAAATGACACTTAGCCCTGGTGAATAGAAGAATTCCTACTTTGTAGTTGCATTTCAAAGAAGGGACTGGAGCCCTAAGAACAAGACTTCATCAATTAGGCATAAGCTTCAAACGTGTTTTACTTGTTGACGACTCTTTCACCAAGAGGGTTCATGTCATACTGTTTAACCTTAAAGTCAGGTGCAATTCCTCAGCACAAGACTTTCAGTGAAGGTTCAAAGTGACGCTTGTCGAAAATGGATTTTATTGATTTGAGAAAATCCCAAGCTGGAACTGTCTTTAAATCCTATAAGGCCCTGCGCTCCTGTCTCCATGGTTAGACAAAAGTCACTGAGGTGGCTTGTAGTACTTTTAATTAAACCCCAGAAGCAAACATTATCTGACTTGGCATGCAGATTTACAATTAAAACTATCTACACGAATGGGGTTGGTAAAATACGTTGCTCCTTCCAACACAGATCTGCATTAAATGGAGGGGTAGAATTGCCAGAAAACTCACACAATTTATTGCTAGATTTATTAAGAAGTATTGTCACGTTACAACAGCTGCTGCTTTCCTTCTTCTCGCAACACGAGAAACAAAAACGTAAAAAACAGTGTGGGCGGCAATGGCAACCAAACAATTACATTCGCTGCTGCAGTTGCTTTAGAAGCTTCGTGCTCATCAGAGAAAGTAAAACAGAAAAAACAGTGAGGGCGGCAACAGCAACAAAACAATTAAATTTGCTGCTGCAGAGAAAGTAACAGCTGATCTAGAAGTCGATCAGAACTGCTTCCTGCATTGCGCACCCTGGGAGCCCTAGCAAATATAGATTTTACTTTATCGTAGCTCTGCAGCAAACAAAGAATATCCCTGCAGCTTCCAACAAAACTACAGAGCTGCGCGAACAGACATAAACACTAAACACACGAACTTCAGCTCACGCTTGGCACCCTCAGATAAACACTACGTTTGCCAGCAAATTAAAGGTTGTGAGGTGCCAGACTTGCCACTGCTGACCTCCGTACTCCTCCTGTCCATTCCACTGCCTTTGCCCGTTGTCTGTCCAGTTTGCCGCCATTCTCCCTTGTATTGCTACCACTCCCTCCTCCTCCTCAGCGTCTCTGTCATGGGGGAGTGCAGCTACAGCAGCGGCGGCCTTCACTAGTTTTGTTTGTATTAATTTAGCTTCGTCTGCCAATCTTTTTTGTACTACCTCCTTCTCCCTTTCTTTAATCCTTTTGCAGTGGTGCACTATTATGCTCTGTATCTCTGGCCAACCTTTTGCTTCTATCCCTGCTATTTTGTCGAGTGCCTTTTGAACTTCTTTTGGCAGCCCCTTCTTTATTATGAAATAAAACAGGGATGTTGATTGGTCGTAGGGGATACCCGTTTCAGCTCTCCACATCTCCTGCACCCGAAAAATGTACTCCATGGGCTCTTCCCCATCATTTATAGTACATTGCATCACTGACTGTAAGTCTGGCATGTCTGGGAAAGTGTCCCTTAATGCATCCCATACACATGCACGCACTGTGTTGAAAGCAGCGCCGTCATGTCGATCACTGTCTAGTGTTATTCCTGGGAAGTGTAAGTGCCCACCCCGTCTTACTACGTGAGAGAGGAAAAAGACAAATAATGGAGGCTACCCCTGACGGGTAATAAGGCACCTGAGACCCGCCTGCAAGAGTTTCTCAAAAGTGGTTTATTTCTTAGGCCAAGAAAAACCCAACGAGCAATTCTGACATAATACATAATTACAGGCATATATATTATTTTCCACTATCCTAACAAAAAATACTAAATAGACCCTATTGGTCAGCCGGGGTGGTGTTGTGGGTGGGTGTCGTCTCTCCTTCGTCCGATTGGCTGAGTGGCCGGCGAAGGCGATGGACGTCAGATTCTTGATGGTTCACACTACCTAAACTAACATTTTATAATACTAAATAACAATTTATCTAAAACAGTTTATATTATTTGTTCATTTTCGAACCAGTTTCTCATGAGACTTTTACTTGGGTCACTTGTGGCTTTATTCGAAGGCCTTGACCCTTATTGTGCATTTTAAAGAAGACTGTAGTTCACACTAATACAACTATCAATTTGTTAGTTCTATGGGTGCAAGAAAAAATGTGCTGCGGCAAAGTTCTTAAATGTAGTTGTGGGTGTGTTGGGTGAGTTTCACAGCGCAGGCAAGGGTCTGGTACTTGAAAGGGATACCTTACAGGGGGCGCGAGGTCAGAAAGACAGTAAATCACTCTAGGAGAGGGTGGGCGACTTGCATGTCTCTGGGGTCGGGAAGGAAAAAGTGCCGAGTTCATCTTGGTTCTCAGGCGCGGGCAGTGGAATGAAACTGTATCGTATTTGTTGTTGCGATTTCCCCAGCTTCAGTGTGAGAATGGTCACGCAGAGCTTTCCTTCGTGAAAAGGGAGTACAAGGGTGGGGGTGCAGCTGCCTGCGCGCCTTGTGTGAGTCTGTGTTCGTCCTTGGCTGCTGCGGTGGACGGGGAGGGGGGAAAGCTGAGCCTGGCTGTGCTATTGCAGTGAGACCTGGTTACTAAGATGGAGTCGAAAAGGGGGTACAAAAGATGGATGCCCCTTGTCCTGCTCGGTGGTCCCGTCTGTGCTGCTGTTACCAGCATTACATAAGGGCAAGGGGCGAACCCACTACCGGAAGCATGTGGTCCAACCCTTGTACTGAGGAACATGTGGCGCGAGGGGGCCTAGGGGCCCCTCGCACCCGTGCATTTCCCCCCTTTCGTTACATCTAAAGTAACGAACTACTTGTCTCATTTTTTCCGTTCCCCCTTCTGTAACGTTCATATTCAGCGACAGCCTCATCCCAAGCGGGCGTACCCCTAATTGGCATCCAAGCTTTGCTCACGGTTCTCAGGCTGTTGCCCTTTCTAGCGTACTCTTCTGGAGTTACCATCAAATATATACCACCATCCCCATCCAGATCTACCCAAACCTCGTTGTACCATAACAGATCTTTTGGTTCTTTAATGGTAGTGTGATGTAAATTATCAACCACATCCCCCCACTGTCTATAAATGGCAGTCATTCTATACTGTGGTGTAGTGTATTCTCCTGTTTGTACTTGTGCATCTACCATAGTAATCACCGTTGTCTGTCGGCCCATTGTCACCATCATCATTGCGGAATTAGGCATATTGTTCTCACAGCATCTTAGTGCCAGTTGGCACACACAGAATATTAGGAGAAAAAACACGATGATGGGTAGAAGTATTCTTGCTGCGATGTTCACCCATGATGGTATCCAGCTGAATAGGTTGTCGAACCATGTGCTGTTCTCTATACCACCTTCTGTTTTCATTTGTTCTCCTAGATTATGCACTGCTGTTATCACGTGTGATAGCGTCCCGTTATCAGCATCGGAAGTTGGTATCCATGTACAGCAGGCTCCTCCTATTTTTTTGCAAACTCCTCCATCCATCGCCGTGATAAGATCTAAGACATATCTGTTCTGCATCGTCATCAGGCGCAGTGCACGGAGCTCTATTTTTATAACGTTGAATCCTTCTTCAGTGTCGTTGGCCAGTTGGATGAGCACCCAGCGCGTGATCTGCAGCCATTTGGCATTTGCCCCAGCTTGAACGCCTGGTGTAAGGAATGATGCAAAAAACATGTCTGCGGATGAGAACAGTCTGTACTGCTTTGGAATTTCAGCAACGAGTTCTGATGATTTGGACGAGATATAATTTGATCTCTTGCTGCGTGACAACTTTGTTTTCAGTGTTTCTTCAGACAAGAGTTCATAGGCTGGGGGCTCTGTGATCGTTTCATTGGGCGCTGTCGATGGTTCAGCCGATTGCCCTGCTGCCGAAATGCCAGCCGATTGGCCTGCTGCCGAATTGCCAGCCGAAGGCCTTGCTGTGAACTGGATGTCGCTTTCTGGTATCACGATTAGTGCTGTATGGAGAGTGGCTAAGGCGCAAGTGCCCCTCCATGATGGCGGTAGTTGCAGGTAAGCTTGTTTGCCACAGATCCAGTAAATGTCCATAAACGCGGCAGTGCCTTTTTTCATGTCTGGTATTATCAGAGTCTTGTTGCACTTTCGCACACGTCCCATGTTCACTTTTCCTTCTCCATGGAAGCACAGTTCTTGTGCCATCTCTTTTTGGATCTTTATTGGCTTCTCCAGTGGTGTAACCCATGTCAGCTTGGTGACATGTTGTGACCAGATGTGGCTGCACGTTTCTTTTACCCATTTGTATCTCTCATCTGGCAGCCCTCGGAGCCTCTCCGCCTTGCATTCGATTTTTACGTTGTGCCATTTGTTGTCCGCATGTCTTGTTCCTTTTATGATGAAAAATGGCTCTTTAAGGCAAATTATTCCTTGTCGTACGCTGGTGCAGGTTTGTTCGTTTTCCAATTTTTCCATGGTGACAGAGTGTGCCTGAAATTTCTTTTTTATTCTGCATAGCATCAGATGAATCAAACATTGAGCCTCAGACAAGGGTACTTCTTGTGGGATTAACATCTTTGGGGTTCAGTTGTGTGAGGGATAAGTGAGCAGACGTAGCAGCTTTCATTGCTTGCTTGCTTTGCTGCCATGCTCATGTCAGAATACCATTTGTTTGATTGGTCAGGGTGGCGTGGATCCTCTATTTCATCTAACCCAAGATCATGGTAAATATCGTGTCTATTTTTTCCCACCCATCTTTTTCTCCTCCTTCTCTTTTTCTTCATTCCTGTAACAACTAGTTTGTATTGCAATGGGAATATTCCTGACCATGTAGTATTAGTGTTGTTCGTGGTGACATGTGCATGTTCAGTAGTTGTTTCTAGTGCCATGTGTGCGTGCATGCTCATATTTCTGTCGTTAGTCAAATAATAATCATTATCATTTACATCCCAATCTCGTCCTTTATCTTTGACCATATCATCGTTTACTAGTCCCAAAATGCTGTCATTTATTGGCAAAAGTCTCTTTTGTGGCACCGTTGTTGTCTGCCCGGCCCACATCATGTTAATGTTTTTGTTTTTCATTTGAGCCCCACCCTCCCCCTTGTTCATTTCATTGGCTACAGATAGTACTAACCAGTACCATCCCAGATAAACCATCATCACAGTAAACAAAATGGCAATATATTTCGTAATACATTCAATGTTGTTATCTCTATCAACCCTATTATCCTCCCTATTTCTATCTAACAACTCGGCCTGTTCAGCCGTTTCGTCGCATTGGCTCATGTTGAACCTATGTGGGTGAGATAAATTCGTTGTCATCATAAAAAGAAAATCATAATGCATTTTTCATCTTTTTCAATTGTCAAAAAGAGAAGGAGAGAAAAGAAAAGATAACTTTTAAAACTATATTCTTGAGAGAAAGAGAACGAGAGAGCATATTTATAGCAAGTGCATTTCTTTTGAATGTCTTTTTCAATTCTTAAAATACATTTTATCATAGCATGAATATCAGTGCACTCCACGTGAGGGAGAGAGAGAGAGTGACAGAATATGTAAAAAACATTTCACTCTGTCACCACACTCTCTCTGATTTCATTTTTATTGCTCAGTATTGACTGCGCTATCCACACATCTTTCTTCATTTTGGGGAAGTGTAGTACTGTGCCCGTCTAACATCTGACAGGTGCACCCAGTACTTCAACCCCTTCACTTTAACTGCAGTGGGGGTGCTGTAGGTCACCTCATAGGGGCCATGGAACCGTGGTGAGTTCCATCTTCTGACAAAACTTCTGACGTATATATTTTCTCCTGGCATTAGTTGCCCTTCCGGGCTGTCTGCTGCTGGTGTGGTGGTGTCTGTTGCTACATTTTCAGTAAATGGTGGAGCAATTTGTTTTGCGATGCTGCGTACTACGCGTGTCAGCTGTGTCAGGTATTCCTTAAACTCTTCCCCCAGCACTGTGTCAGCCCTGTGTGCACCAGACGCCCTTCTCACAGGAGAAAGAGGTGTGTGCATTCTTCTCCCCGTCACAATTTCGTGCTGGCTTAAATGATGGTCCTTACATGCTTGATTTCTTAGTTGAAACAGTGCTAGGGGAAGACAGTATACCCAATTTTTCTTGAGTGTGCTACAGATCTTAGAGAGTTTGCTTTTGAGTAATCCGTTGATCCTCTCCACAACACTGTTAGCCATTGGATGATAAATCGAACATAATTTGTGTTTTATCCCTAGGAGGGACGTCACTTCTTTGAAAAGGTCATTCACAAAATGTGTGCCGTTATCTGAACGGATCACGTCACATATTCCCCATCGCGAGAATACTTCTCGCACGAGAAGCTTCGCTGCACTTTTGGCATCAGGATGTGGACAGGGGCCCGCTTCCACCCACCGTGAAAAGGGGCATACCATTACAATCAAGTATCTACCTCCATTACACCTTTCTCCCATGTCGGCGTAGTCTATATGGAGCTCTCTGAATGGACCTGAGGGGCGTGGCAAAGTGCCTCGCAACGTTCGTAGTGTCATTCCTGAATTGTAAGTTTGGCATGTAGTACATTCGATCACAAATTTGGACAAATACTCATCCAGATTTGGAACAAACCATGCTTCCTGTATGTCTGAAGCGATGTGTTGTTTTGCAACATGGGCTGGAAAATGCAATTGTTGGAATGCTATTTCAAGTAACTCTACAGACATCACTACCTTGCCTCTAGTTTCCTGTCTCCAAATAAGATCTGTGGCTGATTGTTTACACCCCCGTTTGCCCCACAACTCCTGCTCTTCTAGTGGAGCCCTTCTCTGCAGTTCTATCAATTGCGCTACGGGCGTGTTACTGTATGCTTCTGCTGTTTGTTCTGTCGTGGCTGTTTTTATAACATACTCTTGTGCTTGTGTCTTATTGAAGTACGAGGCCTCCTTCGCTGCTGCGTCGGCTGCCGCGTTCCCCAACGAGACAGTCTGTGCCATAGGTATGGGCTTGGCATTTAACCACCGCCACTACCGATGGTTCTGCTAAAGCTTCTATGAGTTCGTTTAGCAATTTTGCATGCTGTACAGGAGACCCGTCTGCTCTTCTGAAACCACTCCTCCTCCATCGTGACAGCCCTGAATGAAGTGTTGTTGTGGCGTAAACTGAGTCTGAATATATTGTTACTGCGCAACCCTTGGCTGTGCGTAAGGCTTCAATTAGGGCCGTTAGTTCTGCTGCTTGTGCTGAGTAATGTGAGGGGAGGCGCCTCTGAACAATTATTTCATATGTGTCTTCTTCCATGCGCACTACTGCCATCCCCACATGTTTTTCTCCTGTTTCTGAGTTTATGGATGCTGACCCGTCTATAAAATATATTTCTCCTTCTGTAAGGGTGTTCTCACTAGCTTCAGGAATGTCATCGCCCTCTCCCTCATATGTGCTGCAATTATGCTCTTGTAAATCTTCAGTTGTGCATGGTTCTGTAATGAATGTGGCTGGGTTCACTGTTTTACATCTGACCACATGCACATTTGGACTTGATATTTTTATTTCATAAGCAGATGCTCTCTGTGTTGTGAGGGTTGATTTTGATCGTTCAAGAATGGCAAATAATGAGTGTTCCGCGTATAGCGTCACTGAACATCCCATTACGACTGTGGCGCTTTTTTCAATGGCGAAGGCCGCTGCAGCGAGAGCCTGTTCGCAAGCGAATTGTCCCTGCATTACTGGATCTAATGTCCCACTGTAATATGCTAATGGCTTGTGGCCTAGTGATGTTTTTTGTGTCAGTACTGCTGTCATCAGTGTTCCATTGCTGTGTGAAAACAGAACAAATTCCCTTTCATAATCTGGATTTGCGAGGACTGGGGCGTCTGCAATTAGGTCTTTTAATCTTGAAAATTGGGCAATCATTTCCTGTGTCCATTTTATTGGGGCCCTGTTTTTCTGTGCTTCCTTCAGTGCTTGTAGCATTGGCCGTGTATATGCTGCGTAATCAAGGATCCATGCTCGGCAATAGTTACATATGCCAAGAAATGTTTGCATGTCCTTCACTGTCTTGGGAATTATGATGTGTCGTATGGCAGCTGCTCTGTCTGGTAGTATTCTCTTTCCATCTTTGGATATTTGCTGGCCAAGGTATACAACGTCTGCAAGGCAGTATTGTAACTTTCCTTTGTCTACCTTGTACCCTTTGGCAGCCAATACATTGAGCAGTGTTATTGAGTCTTCTCTGCATTTTTCTTCTGTTTTGCTGCAGACGAGTAAATCGTCTACGTACTGTATAATGGTGCTCCCTACGTCTATGTTGCCGATGTCTTCACGTAGCACTCTGTTGAAAATGCTTGGGCTCTCGCAATACTCCTGTGGGAGTCTGCAGTGTTCATATCTGTTATTTCCTAATGTGAATGCTGTAAGATACTGTGACTCTGGAGCGTGTGGTACAGAGAAAAAGGCATTTTTCAAGTCAATGACAGTGAAACAGGTTGCCTCTTTTGGTATGCTGCACAGTATTGATGCCGGGTTAGGCACTAATGGCAACTCTTTTTGGATGATGTCATTGAGTGGGCGGAGATCCTGGACCATCCTCCACGCCCCTCCTTTTGCTTTTTTAATCAGAAAAATCGCTGTGTTGCATGGGGAAGTTGATGGCACTAAGATACCTTGGCTTAGGAGTGCATTCACTGTTTCTCTGATCCCTTCCTCTGCTTCTTTAGAAATGGGGTACTGTTTCACTCTAGGTGGGAGGGCGCCTGGTTTCAATTTTATTTTTATGGGAGTCACCTCATGCAATAATCCTACATCGTGCGGCCCTGTTGTCCAAATTTCAGGTGCTACTCTGGCCATGTCTTCTTCAAATATTGTCAATGGTGCTCTTATGTTAGCCATGAGTGGGTTGTGTATTTCTCTGTACTGAATCATAATGTCACATGGTATGCTTATTTCCATAATTATTTCTCCATCTCCCTCATAATCAGTAAACAATTCTTCATCAGTTATATCTTTTAGCATAACGTTTGGTTCTAGGCAAAGCACACTTCTCCACTCGCGTCCCTGCGTGTCCAGACCTATGACCACAATGCGTTTGTTTGACACCACAACTCCCTCAATGTCTATAGATATGATGGTGCCTGACACCATCTCTGTTGGTGTAATTGGACGGAATATGAAGTCTGATGGTATTCTCCACTCTTTGCATGTTATTTCAGGCACTACTCGGGCTAACACTTGTATTCCATAGACAAACATGTCCATATCAATGGGGATCCCTCTGACTGCAATTTCCTTTGTACTTGTGCTTATTATCAGAAGTGCTCGTACTGGACATACCCCTGGCATTGAGCACACTATTCCTCTCTCAGTAAAGGCTATGGTCATGTTTAACTTACTGAGTAAGTCTCGTCCCATCAAATTCATTGGCGCGTCTTCGTAATATAATAAGGGTGCGCACACTGTTTTTCCCCCTACTGTTACATCAAGATCTTTTGTGTAAGGAACTTTTAAAATAGCCCCAGAGAACCCCTGCGTTTCCAAATTTTGGCCCGAGAGATGAAACCGTCCTCCTGTAAGACACGATCTTTCTGCTCCTGAGTCTACCATAAAGATAAACTGTTGGTTTCCTATCTCTGCTGCCACTAGTGGTTCCTCATTTGCACTTTGTGTGGTGGATAGGACTGGACACGCAAGTACTCCCTGTCGGCTGTCCTATTCTAGGTATCTTTGCTGATCTGGCGGTGAAAAAACGTTGTCACCCATGACCATTACGCTGCGGAATGGTGCTGGGGCACCGTTCGCAGCTGCTGCAAAAGGGTTATTGTTTACGTTCCCAACTGAGTTTTGTCTTGCCATAGGCTGTTGTACTTGGTGCTGTTGCTGGTATTGCTGTTGCTGTGGTGGGGCTGGCTGTCTCTGTTGCATCTGCGGTTCATAGCAATACTGCTCCTGTTGTCCTCCCCTCCCCATGGGAGCTCTGCAAGGGCTACCTGGGTGTGGGCAATCCCACCCTTGTTCATTGTTCATGCCTGTTGCTGTCCCTGGGCATATCCCGATGGTCGCATCCTGCAATCCCGCAAATAATGTCCCCACCTCCCGCAATTCCAGCATGACCCTTGTTGCCCTCCTCTCATTCCTTGTCCACCATACCCTCTGTTTCCCATTCCTCCAAAACCACCTCTCTGCCCACGGTACCCACCTCTTCCGCGGGCTGGTCGGTCCTGCCATTGTGATCCTTGGCATGGCTGCTCCTCTCCGTTCCACTGTTCTGGGTTCTCTCTGGCCCACTGTGCTGCTATCCCGACAGGTCTTCCTCCCGCGTTTTCTTCTCCTTCGTTCTCTCTGTCTGCCGTTACACTGGCAGTAATGGCGGCGACTTTTCCTAACTTTGTCTGTACTAGTTTTGCTTCGTCAGCCAGCCTCCTTTGTGCAATTTCTTTTTCCTTCTCTTTCATTCTTCTCCAATGATGTACAATTATGCTCTGTATTACAGGCCACCCCTTGGCTTCGATCCCAGCTATTTTGTCCAAGGCCTTCTGTACCTCTCTCGGCAGTCCCTTTTTGATGATAAAATAGAACAACGCTGTTGATTGATTCCATGCCGTACCAGTTTTGTTTCTCCACAGCTCTTGCACTCGCAAAATGAATTGCGCAGGATCCTCCGTCTCCTCCATTGTGCACTGCATCACTGCATGCAAATCTGGAACATCTGGATAAGCGCGCCGTAACGCGTTCCATACTTGTGCTCGAACATTGTTGAATGATGCTCCATCGTGGCGATCACAGCTCATTATTACTCCCGGGAACCCTGCTCTCTCCCAGATTGTGTCTGCTTGTTCTCCAACTGCTGATACTAATAAACTTTTCACGTCCCCTATAGCTAGAGGTATTCCTGCTGTGTGTTTTTTAAATACATGTATCCACTTGAGGAGAACCATCTCCGGTTCCGGAAGCACCTCAAAACCTTCCTCTTTGCTTCTGCTTTCTCTCTCCCTCTCCCCTGCTAATTCTTCACAAAATTCTGCACTGAATCTGAAACTTGGCCACTCTCACCGACCTCGGTCCTGGGCCCAGCCACTCTCCACTTGAACTGCCTCCCTGGCAACCCCTGCACTGTGGGGCTGTTCTCTGTATCCCTACAGCCCCCCCTTCCCATCACCTGTCTGCACTTACCTTGCACTTGCCACCAGCTGGCCCTATTTATTTATTTACCTATTTATTTCTATTCTACTTACCTTGTACTGCACTTTTCCCTTCCCCCTACCCCTGCACTTGCGCGGTCTGAATAACACCTGGCCTAGTAGGATCGTTGTCTGTCCTCCCCCTGTTCCCCCCTCCCTGCCTCGTCGCGCCTTGAAACACTTGTGTATAGGCGCGTTACAAATGCCATATCATATCATATCATATCACTTACCTGCCCCTCGCGTCAGGTTGGGGGAGGAGTTTTAATAGATTGTTTTTGTCCATTTGGGCCCATGGGATGTAATTTGGCCTATCTGTTCCTCTATGAATCAGTGGCATCTGTAATTTTGGTTTTTTACCTGTTTTGTTTGTTCTCCTTTTCTTCGTTTTACTTATCATCATGTTCCCTGTTCGTTCTCTTAGCCTGCCCTGCCATAATGGTAGAGACGGTCCTTCTAGGTTACGACAGTTTGGCAGTGGAGTTCCTACTGCGGCAGCTGCCCCCTCGTATTCATCTAAATCATCCCACACTTCTTCTATTTCTGACTCTTGCGTATTGTCTTCTTCTCTGTTTTCTTCGGGTTCACCTTCTTGTTCCTCATCCTGATCTTCACTCTGTGGACTCTCTGGGGTATTCGGGTATGTTATTTTCACTGGTTCGCTATTTAGCTGGAACATGAACTGTCCCAATCGCCACTCTTGCTCCCTATTGTGCCGTGTTGATGTTCCGTGTGATGCTGCAGATTGCCCTGACTCTGAGGCTGCTGGAGTTGCATTATTTGCTGCCACTATCGGAGGTGTGAGATCTGCTACTGACAGCGGGGGTACTTCTCCTCCCCCTGGCAGCATTTGCCCTCTGTCGCATAGTGCTCGTAGTCGTGTTAGCTCCATTTGTGCGTATGCTAGCTGGCGATCTACATTGCCTGTGAGCTGTGCTAAGTCCACAGGAGGTGCACTCGTGGGGCCATACAGGCCTCCTTTGTCATATAGTGGAGGCGCAGGGGCTGTTGCTCCACTCGGAGCAGTTGGGGTGGGCAGTACAAACATCGGCTCAGTAAACCCTACTGCTGGTCTTGTCATTAAAGGATAGATTTTTGTTACTTCCTTTTCTACTGTGGCTGTTGAGCACTCACCTCTTGGTGTCCCACCTATTTCTTCAGGTATTTTTTGTTTTTCTGTCCTTTGGCTTGTACCTACCTCTGTGGAGGGGTTAATGTCCTCGAACATTCGCCATAAATCTAACACTTCTCTTCGGTTCTGTAACTGTTTTCCTTTGTATCGTGCTAGTAGATGTGTTGATACTAGATCCAACACCCTCTTATCAAATGACCCTTCTTCTGGCCAGATTGGTATAACCCCATCTCCTTTTATCTCAGTGATCCACTGGTCATGATATTTTTGTATCCGATCACTGTATAATGGGAGGCATTGACAAATATGTGCTAATGGTGTCTTTCCCCCCATAGCAATGCTTCTCTTTCTCCTTTTCAGTGCTCTCGAATCCCTTTGTGTCTTTTACTGGGTAAATCAATTACAGTTATGTAAGTTTTGTTTTATCAATATGAACAGTTATGATATATCACGTTTACTTGTTTCTTTTAAGAGGTGTGACCTGGTCACTCCTCACTATGTATTTTCTTTGTTTTTTACTCAATAGTTTGGTTGCATTGAGATGGTTTTTGCGTGTTTAAAAAAGACAAAACATATACACAAAGTAGACCAACAAACATATAATCATGCAACACATACATGCACTGCCTGCGCGCACTTGTATCCCTATTCCCGTTACTGTCCCTGTTTTTTCTTGTTCCCTACTCTGTCTACTTGTTCGCATTCACTCCCCACCTCTTTTACCTCAATTATGTCTCAAGAATTTTTACCTCCACGGAAAAAGAATATTCTAAAACTACTCTGAGTCTACTCAATATACAAGACTCCTACTATTTTCTCTTTATCTTCATTTATCTATTCTGCACTGGTCGGGACAATGCTATGCAGCGCCGCCTTCTACCCAGTACGGGCTAGGATACCACTTCTCTTCTTCTTCTCACTTTTCACAAAACCTAATGGCCATATAAAGGATAGATCAGAACAGCCTTGCCGTCATTCATACAGGCCCTATCTTTACCCTTTTATCCCTAGTTCCCTTCCTCCCGTGCTCCCCTTACCTTCCTTTTGAGGTCTTCGCAACCGGGACTCCACGTGTTCAGTCAGGTGCTCCGAGGATCACCATTCACGGCCGGATCTCGCTCAGGTTCCGTCCCCACCAGGCCGTGGCGAGCAGTTTTTTTCGATTGGGTATTCGTCAACCGGGAACCCTTGACCCTTTCTTCTTGATGTGCACAGTCTGGTCAACCGCGGCGGCGATGGTCCTGCTGGGGGCGTCCTGGATCTCGCTGCCGGGTGGTGCAGGCCTCAAGGCACCTCTCTGAATCACGTTGCGGGGGTCACCAAAATGTAAGTGCCCACCCCGTCTTACTACGTGAGAGAGGAAAAAGACAAATAATGGAGGCTACCCCTGACGGGGAATAAGGCACCTGAGACCCGGCTGCAAGAGTTTCTCAAAAGTGGTTTATTTCTTAGGCCAAGAAAAACCCAACGAGCAACTCTGACATACATAATACATAATTACAGGCATATATATTATTTTCCACTATCCTCTAACAAAAATACTAAATAGACCCTTATGGTCAGCCGGGGTGGTGTTGTGGGTGGGTGTCGTCTCTTCTTCGTCCGATTGGCTGAGTGGCCGGCGAAGGCGATGGACGTCAGATTCTTGATGGTTCACACAAGAAGGTTGAGTCAAAGATGCGGTCACTACCTAAACTAACATTTTATAATACTAAATAACAATTTATCTAAAACAGTTTATATTATTTGTTCATTTTCGAACCAGTTTCTCATGAGACTTTTACTTGGGTCACTTGTGGCTTTATTCGAAGGCCTTGACCCTTATTGTGCATTTTAAAGAAGACTGTAGTTCACACTAATACAACTATCAATTTGTTAGTTCTATGGGTGCAAGAAAAAATGTGCTGTGGCAAAGTTCTTAAATGTAGTTGTGGCTGTGTTGGGTGAGTTTCGCAGCGCAGGCAAGGGTCTGGTACTTGAAAGGGATACCTTACAGGGGGCGCGAGGTCAGAAAGACAGTAAATCACTCTAGGCGAGGGTGGGCGCCTTGCATGTCTCTGAGGTCGGGAAGGAAAAAGTGCTGAGTTCATCTTGCTTCTCAGGCGCGGGCAGTGGAATGAAACTGTATCGTATTTGTTGTTGCGATTTCCCCAGCTTCAGCGTGAGAATGGTCGCGCAGAGCTTTCCTTCGCGAAAAAGGAGTACAAGGGTGGGAGTGCAGCTGCCTGCGCGCCTTGTGTGAGTCTGTGTTCGTCCTTGGCTGCTGCGGTGGACGGGGAGGGGGGAAAGCTGAGCCTGGCTGTGCTATTGCAGTGAGACCTGGTTACTAAGATGGAGTCGAAAAGGGGGTACAAAAGATGGATGCCCCGTGTCCTGCTCGGTGGTCCCGTCTGTGCTGCTGTTACCAGCATTACATAAGGGCAAGGGGCGAACCCACTACCGGAAGCACGTGGTCCAACCCTTGTACTGAGAAACATGTGGCGCGAGGGGGCCTAGGGGCCCCTCGCTCCCATACAGAAGCCCGCTTTTGCCCATACCCTATCTGCTTGGTCACCCACTGCTGATACGAGCAAACTTTTGACATCCCCTATAGCCAAGGGTACCCCTGCTGTGTTTTTCTCAAATGCATAGATCCATTTGCTAGCTCCTCCAGACAGTGGGGGTGATGTTTTTAACAAATTTGCTTTATCCATCTGTGCCCATGGTATGTAATTAGGCCGTCCTGCTCCCCTGTGTAAGAACGGGAGCTCAGGCGCCCCCTGCTTCCTCTTCCAATACCCACTTTCGACAGTGGTGTCTCATCAAAATTCAACAAGTCTCTCCCTGCAGCCATACACAGCCTTCCTGCTTCTTGCTCATCTTCTTCTACATCACACCACAACTCTTCTCTCTCTGCGGCTATTGCTTCTTCCCCCTCCGTTCCTTCGTCAACGTTAAGTGCCCCTACCTCTATTATCCTAGTGGGTTCTTCTTGTATCCTGAATAGTATCTCTCCCTTCTTCCACCCTTCCTCATCTTGTTTATCTAAAATGTGTGACCGGGAAGACCTTTCTGATCTCGATGTGCTTGGCTCACTCTGCTCACACATGCTTTGTATTCGTGATAACTCCTCTCTGGCAATCGATAGTCTTGTATCTAAATCCTCTGTGAGCTTGCATATACTTATTGGGGGAGTACTCACCTGTCCGTTCCCTCGGGGGCAATCGTATGGAGGTGGTGCCGTTGCTTGTGCTGTTGGGGCTGGTGTGCTAGTGGGCACATATGTGGGGTCACTATACCCTGTCGCAGGCATGTGTTTGTTTAAGAGGGGGTATAATCTTGTTACTTCTACTGATCCCTCTCTCCCTCCGTTCTCCTTGCCACCTTCTGCTTTGGCTGATGGGGTGGCAGTGAGGGCGGATTGATCGAGGAGTATATCTGCCTTCTTGAGAGGGGGTATTTCTTCAAATAATCACCATAAGTCTAAGATCTCTCTTCTGTTATGAAACTGTTTACCATTGTATTTTATGAATATACAGGTGGCTACCATGTCCAGGACGCTCTTCTCAAACGACCCTCCTTGTGGCCATACCTGAGGAAGGCCCTCACCCTTCAGCTCTGTGACCCACTGATCATGGTACTTGGTGATTCTGTCAGCATAGCCTGGTAAACTTCTGCAAATATGCGCTAAATGGGTTTCTGCCCCCATTCTCACGCCTTTATTATCTTGCTCTTTTGGGTCAGGTTTTTTACCTTACTATGTGTGTATAATAGTGTATATGTGAATCTTTTTCATATACCAGTTATCAAAAGTTACCTTGTATTTGGTTCAATAACAATTCTTTCTCAAAACTTACCAGGCCAAACTTACATTGGCCCTACTACCTTGATTTCACTTAATCAATGAAAATACATAAACAACATATCAATGACGACATAAAACGAACTTGCAACACACTTTACGTACAACATATAGCGTTAATCCATGTAGAAGCAGACCTGCCAGAGGAAGATGCGTTCATATTGCAAGACACGTAGAAGCAGACCTGCATGAGGAAGATGCATTCATATTACAAGACATGTAGAAGCAGACCTGCATGAGGAAGATGCGTTCATATTACGAGACACGTAGAAGCAGACCTGCCAGAGGAAGATGCGCTCATATTACGAGACACGTAGAAGCAGACCTGCATGGGGAAGATGCATTCATATTACGAGACACGTAGAAGCAGACCTGCCAGAGGAAGATGCGTTCATATTACAAGACATGTAGAAGCAGACCTGTCAGAGGAAGATGCATTCATATTACAAGACACGTAGAAGCAGACCTGCATGAGGAAGATGCATTCATATTACAAGACACGTAGAAGCAGACCTGCCAGAGGAAGATGCATTCATATTACGAGACACGTAGAAGCAGACCTGCCAGAGGAAGATGCATTCATATTACAAGACACGTAGAAGCAGACCTGCATGAGGAAGATGCATTCATATTACAAGACACGTAGAAGCAGACCTGCCAGAGGAAGATGCGTTCATATTACAAGACATGTAGAAGCAGACCTGCATGAGGAAGATGCATTCATATTACAAGACACGTAGAAGCAGACCTGCATGAGGAAGATGCATTCATATTACAAGACATGTAGAAGCAGACCTGCATGAGGAAGATGCATTCATATTACAAGACATGTAGAAGCAGACCTGCCAGAGGAAGATGCATTCATATTACAAGACACGTAGAAGCAGACCTGCCAGAGGAAGATGCATTCATATTACGAGACACGTAGAAGCAGACCTGCATGGGGAAGATGCATTCATATTACTAGACACGTAGAAGCAGGCCTGCCAGAGGAAGATGCGTTCATATTACAAGACATGTAGCAGCAGACCTGCCAGAGTCCTCACCGATAGTATAGTAGCTAGGCCAGATCAATTGTGGAGATTCTGCATTGATTTTCAAAAATTAAACGATGTGTCCCAGTTCAACAACTATCCCATGCCTAGGATTGATGACCTGATTGTTCGACTGGCCACAACAGTTTAGATTCTCACGATTGATATCACCAAATCACGATTGATATCACCAAAGTCTAATGGCATCTCCCCCTGAACCCTGAAGACAAGGAAAATACTATATTCTGTGCCCCTGCTGGATTGTTTCAATGTAAGGTGCTACCGTTTAGTCTTTATGGTGCACCAGAAACCTTCCAAAGGCTAATGTATTGTGTACTAAGACCTTATTCTGGTTTCTGTGGGTCCTATTTAGATATCCACAGTAAAACCTGGGTGGAGCATATGATACACCTGTATAAAATCACCATACCCCTACAACCTGCCTGGCTAACCATCAATCCAAAAGGGTTATGTACCCCATCCTTCGTGAACTATCAGGGATTCTTTGTGGGCAATGGCTTGGTCCAACCCCAGGTAGAAAAGGTTAGAGCTGTAAAGAAAAACCCTATACCAAAAACCAAGCAAGATTTAAGGGCTTTCGTGAGACTGGTGGGATACTACCGACACTTTATTCCCAATGCTTCATCCATAACGGCCTGTTTGACCAATAAACTGAGAAATGCTGAACCTCAAAAGGGTAAGGAAGGAGAAAGCTGTTTTGATACCCTTAAAAGCATACTATGTAGTGAACCAGTTCTTAAGGTCCCGGACTTTAATAAAGAGTATGTACTTCAAACGGAGGCATCCAGGGTGGGCCTAGGAGTGTTTCTCTCAGACATATGAGTGAATGGAACTTCCAGTGATGTATATTAGCCGAAAATAGTTTCCTAGGGAACAAAACTACGCCACTGTAGAACTTGAGGCCCTGGTGATAGTGGGCCACCTAAAATATTGCCTCACTGGGAGAAAGTTTCATTAGATCACTTGCACTTTACTTGGCTTAGTGTAAGAAAAGATACAAATCCTCAAATCATGCACTGGTTTCTCGATCTGCAACCATTTTGTTTTAGTGTACAACATCGCAAAGGTTGATTTCCTCTCCTGATTTCCTTCACCAGATGAAGAAGCCTCCTGCATGAGGGGGTAGGTTATGTGACGAATACCAGAGGATTGTTACTTCTTCATGGGGGGGGAGACCCTTCACACGAGGCCAGGGAGGTGAGGCCGCTACCCAATAGTCCCCCTGGTATTCAGCGGGTGGATCTCATGGGTAGGGAAGCCCTCCATGGGACCAGGGACGATCGCCTTGGTAGAACACAGTATTCACCTCCTTCATTTCTGTCTCCTCCTTTCCCTCATGTGCTCTGGGTTGCCTGGCCCTTTTTCACTTTTCTTTATTTATTGCCCATTTTTGTTCCTTGTAGGTCCTCCTGGACTGGAGTATGCCTGGACTCCCATCCCTTCTACCAGCTAATGTGCTGTTGTGACTATATTCACTGCTTTCTAACCTTAGCAGTCCTGTCAGAATTCAATATTTTGAGTACCTATTATTTTAATTTGTTATTTTAGTTAGCATTTTATTTCCCTTATGACTTTGTTCCTTGTATGAGCTAGTGCTCTGGGTTGCCTGGCCCATTTTCACTTTGCTTTATTGCCCATTATTGTTCCTTGTAGGTCCTCTTGGACTGTGGAGTGTGCCTGGACTCCCTTTTCCCTTCTACCAGCTAATGTGCTGTTGTGACTACATTCACTGCTCTCTGACCTTAGCAGTCCTGTCAGAATTCAATATTTTGAGTACCTATTATTTTAATTTGTTATTTTAGCTTGCATATTATTTCCCTTATGACTTTGTTCCTTGTATGAGCTAGTGATCTGGGTTGCCTGGCCCAATTTCACTTTATTGCCCATTTTTGTTCCTTGTAGGTCCTCCTGGACTGGAGTATGCCTGGACTCCCATCCCTTCTACCAGCTAATGTGCTGTTGTGACTACATTCACTGCTTTCTGACCTTAGCAGTCCTGTCAGAATTCAATATTTTGAGTACCTATTATTTAGCTTGCATTTTATTTCCCTTATGACTTTGTTCCTTGTATGAGCTAGTGCTCTGGGTTGCCTGGCCCATTTTCACTTTGCTTTATTGCCCATTTTTGTTCCTTGTAGGTCCTCTTGGACTGTGGAGTGAGCCTCCACTCCCATTTCCCTTCTATGAGCTAATGTTCTGTTGTGACTAAATTCACTGCTATCTGACCTTACCAGTCCAGTCAGAATTCAACCTTTGAGTACCTATTCTTTTCATTTGTTGCTTTATGGTTTTGTTCCTTGTATTAGCTAGTACTCGCAGGGGGAGGGATAGGGGGCAGTGCTTGGACTCTGTTTCCCATCTACCAGCTTAAGTTCGGCAGGTGGTAGGTAAAATCCCTATTCTATGTTGGACACAATATAGATTGGTGGCCATCTAAATGGCTTTGGGCAGTCACATGAGTGCAAGTAAATTCTTCATGGAGGTGGCCATGGCCTGGCTGAATCTAAATCTACCTGTGAGTCAGCAATGCCCTTAGCAGCTTTGTCCGATTTCAACCTTGGTGTACTGTAAGGGTGCAGAAGGAGGAGACTGACACACAATGGTATAGTCATTGATATAAACTTTTATTGGTAGAAATTAAAGAGAAAACCTAACTTTATTTAACTCTAAGATGGGTTTCCCTACATCAACTAAAAGACTAATTGCTATGTCAGAATGCCCATGTAAATTGAAGGATAGTTCCGGGACTTTTTTTTTATTGTCCCTACGGTTTGGCCATGTGTTTTTAAGCATAAATCGGTAGATCCTAGAAAACTTTCCTATGGACCTTACCCGACTTTTCGTCCATTATCGCACTCGAAATCAGCCGCCATTTTGTGATAATCCTATCACTTGCCGCATCGCCCTGGCTCACCTGCCTTTGCGGCACTAAATCAAATCCCCCGCCCCTGAAACAGACTTTATCAAAACATTCATATTCCCCGCCTCTATCCGTGACGTGACTGTGCTGCGTAGGCAAACGCGCCCAGGCGTCTTCTACGCGACTCCACACAGAACCCGGAAATCAACACAGATCAGCTCACAACACAGCGCGCCACAATTCGGAATATGAAGCTGTACTTTTAAATCAAACCCCAAGATTGTAAATTTGGTAAAGTACATTTATTTGACATCAAATGTTTAGAGAATATTCAGCGATTTGCATTTTTATTTGCTCACGTTCCACAAAGTTCGTTTTGTGGCACGCAATGTTCCTTTGCTGTACACAGGGTCTTAGATCATCTCACAATACAGCGCCACAATTCGGAATATGAAACTGTGGTTTAAAAGCAAACGGCAAGATTTTACATTTGGCAAAGTACATTTATTGGACAACAAATGTTTAGAGAATATTCAGCGATTTGCATTTTTCTTTGCTCTCGATCCAAAATAGTTCGTCTTGATGCAAGCGATGTTCGTGTGCAGTCCACAGGGTGTTGGTTTACGATAAAATAAGCTCTTTGGTCGCACTGATAATCGCATGGCTGTTCCAACAACGAGGAACTAGGCCACCACAACGGTAGGTATGTTGCATCTAACCGTTAGTACCGCGTAAGGGCATACTTGTACTTGGCGATCGTCCCATAAAATGTTCCGGGTGGTAACGTTGTGCACGCGGAGAAGCAACTGGCGGTTGAAAAAGGAAGGGGAAGGGGGGATGGGGGGAAGGGGGGGCTGTAGGATACTGAGACAGTCCCCCAGTGCAGGGGTTGACAGGGAGGCAGTGCAGGTGGATGTGATGCAAGCGATGTTCGTGTGCAGTACACAGGGTGTTGGTTTACGATAAAATAAGCTCTTCGGTCGCACTGATAATCGCATGGCTGTTCCAACAACGAGGCACTAGGCCACCACAACGGTAGGTATGTTGCATCTAACCGTTAGTACCGCGTGAGGGCATACTTGTACTTGGCGATCGTCCCATAAAATCATCAGGGAGGTAACGTTGTTCACGCGGAGAAGCAACTGGCGATTGTAGAAACCATCCACCGGTGTCTGGTACTCGTGACACAGACAATAATGTATTAAATACCTAAAAAATAAAAAATGAAATTAGTCTCACCATCAGATCTTTATTACAATTATTCATTTCATAGCTAGGACAGTGCTACTGGGTATTGTCATTTCCAGTAACCCACCCCCTCTCCTCCGCCTTTTTCAGAGCCGCCTGAGCGCCAGTGGACCACTTCGTCACTGATATGATATAATATGGCATTTGCAATGCGCCTATACACAAGTGTTTGAAGGCGTGGCGAGGCAGGGAGGGGGGGGGGACAAGGAGAAGACAGACAACGATCCTACTAGTCCAGGTGTCATTCAGATCGCGCAAGTGCAGTGGTAGGGGGAGGTGGAGTACAAGGTAAGTAGCATAAAATAATAAATACATAGGGCCAGCTGGTGTCAAGTGCAAGGTTAGTGCAGAACAAGTGCTGGGAAGGGGGGGCTGTAGGATACTGAGACAGTCCCCCAGTGCAGGGGTTGACAGGGAGGCAGTGCAGGTGGAGAGTGGAAGGGCCCAGGACCGAGGTTGCAGACAGTGGACCAGTTGTAGCAGGGGAGAGGGAGAGAAAAAGCAGAAGCAAAGAGGAAGGTTTTGAGGTGCTTCCGTAAAAGATAGATAGTACGCGGTACAAAACAATATGCCACCTAGAACGAACAAGTACAACCTAACCCGTCTTTAAAGCCACTGTATAGTAATTAAATTGCGGTATAAACTCATCTAAAGAGTTACTTACATTATATTTGCATTTTCCATTGTGTCTGTGCGTAGGGCAGTCGCGAAATACCACTCCTTGTATGCCGACGTTATTTCTTCTAATGAACGTGAAAGAAGTCTTTCGGGATGGTCCCGGGCTGTCAAGGTCAAATAACAATAGCAACTTATACTGAGTCGTGGGCCGTTCCGGCACCCGAGCAAAAAATCAAAGCAGCTGACCTTCACTTTGAACGAGCACACATTCCAAGTTAGCTACATACATACATTCAGTGCAAGGGCATCTCACAGGACTTGAAATTTCCACTCCATCTTTGCATTTTGTCTGCGTGCTTTGCAGCCCCAGAGAAACATAAATATTTTTTGAAAAATTATGTATGAACAAGGTTGGATAGACACATTGCATGTACAATGAGCTATCACTTTCATTTACACATTTCATAGATACACATATTCAATGGGCCTGCGACATGAGGAGACTCGAGAGCAGAGTCACAGGTGACACCCGGGTGGTTCGCACTACTGCACGGTGAAGGGAGGGGCAAGGGTGGAGAGACACATTGCATGTACACTGAGCTATCACTTTCATTTACACATTTCATAGATACACATATTCAATGGGCCTGCGACATGAGGAGACACGAGAGCAAAGTCACAGGTGACACCCGGGTGGTTCGCACTACTGCACGGTGAAGGGAGGGGCAAGGGTGGAGAGACACATTGCATGTACACTGAGCTATCACTTTCATTTACACATTTCATAGATACACATATTCAATGGGCCTGCGACATGAGGAGACACGAGAGCAAAGTCACAGGTGACACCCGGGTGGTTCGCACTACTGCACGGTGAAGGGAGGGGCAAGGGTGGAGAGACACATTGCATGTACACTGAGCTATCACTTTCATTTACACATTTCATAGATACACATATTCAATGGGCCTGCGACATGAGGAGACACGAGAGCAAAGTCACAGGTGACACCCGGGTGGTTCGCACTACTGCACGGTGAAGGGAGGGGCAAGGGTGGAGAGACACATTGCATGTACACTGAGCTATCACTTTCATTTACACATTTCATAGATACACATATTCAATGGGCCTGCGACATGAGGAGAGTCGAGAGAACAGACAATCAAATTACAATCATTTAAACCGTGATGTGTATTTCTCAATGAGCTCTGCTTTAGGTGGACATGGAACAGAGGCAATGTTGGGTGGCAATGCAGTTGCCCCCTGCACAGGTTCGTTCACAACTCCATGTATGTGCCTATCGAGGACATCTACGATAAGTCTCTCAATAAACTCATATTGCATATCCTCAAACACTGGTTTGATCACCCATTGTTTACTTCTTTTAGTGAAGGCCTTATTGTAGCGAAGCGTCCCTAAAGTTCTGGTCGTCCTACTTCTAGCCAAGACCGCTAGAAGAGTCCGATTTTTCATGCCTTCCATGCCAAAATGCAATCGTTTTGGCCTGTACTTTAGGCACATATTGTGGAACACCTCCAAATCTCCTGTGTGGCAGAATTCCGTGAGTCCCCTCAAATCTCTTGTTATCGTTTTATCAAATACAATCTTTTCAATGGCTTTGTGAGTGGGTGATGAAGGAATCAACCACTTCTTCTTCCGTGCTTCCTCTGTGGACAAATGGCCATGTTCACAATTGTGGAAATGTTGGTTTGTGGACCAGTGGTGAACGTTGGTGCAGTGCAACATTACTGACCGCCATTTTTCCAGTAGAATTTCCAACGACCCTTCACATGTTTTTGAGCTCCACCAAAGATGGTTGCTGATTGACTTGGACCACTGTGAAATACCTTGCATATCTTTTTTTTTACCTGCAGCCGACATTTTCTTATTGATTGTTTTTGCAAGATGCCATACGTCAAATTGGTGATTTATATTTTTGTACTCTTCTCTCATTGTCTTGGCAATTGAAACGTGTCTGTCCGTGGCTATCAGGTCGATCACCATTCCCCGCGATTGTAGTTCTTGCAATGATGCTACAAAGCCAACTTTCTCCATGGCCACTGAGGATGTACTTTGTGACACCTGCACGACCACCAAACTCACAATTTTCTTACTTTCCATGTCCTGAAAGTGGTAGGTGCAGTACTTGGCTGAAAATCCTGGGCTGTCGCACTGTCCATCACCGGCTAGCCTGAACCGTTTGCCCGCGAATGTACTTTCAATAGACATTTTTTCCATTCTCCAAGCTTCGCCAATGGCTGGAAATAGATAATCGGTTTGGTGTTTGTAGAACTGAGTTTTCGCAATGAAATGGATTCCCACAAACTGAAAGAAATACTGTAACTTTTTAAAACTTGAACCACTAAAAAGTGCGGCCGCTGCACAAAGTAAATTGCCTGCTGGCAGTTGCCCCAGCATGGGTTGTGCAGACCATGAGAACGGATGATATTGTGTACCGGTGGCATGTATTTTAAGGTTAGTGCCTCGAATTGCACGAGTCACATTAATCAATGGCTCCCCACATACTTCCCCACCAACAGAATGCCCACATTTCATCATCATAATAATATCCATCAAACAACTATCGAATACAATGAATTTGGCCTCTTTCCTTATACTGTCACTCTGCATCCCAGCTGGTTCGGCCTGTAACGTTGAGGACATGTCACTCACATGAAAGGTACAATCTCTGATATCGTCTTCCGCTATGTTCAGTGATATTGATGGTGTTTCATTGTCGTCCATTTCATTCTCTTCCATTGCAACATATGTTGCTTCTCCCGCGATGGGAGAATAAAACAATTTCTTCAACTTTCTCGCGGTCTTATTTTTTGCGGGTGTGGATTCTGTGAATTGATCTCCGACTGCATCCGAACTACCAGGAGGACATTCACTATCAATGGCTGGTGGTGGTATAGCTCCGATGTCAATCACTTCATATTCTTCCCATTGGCACGATGCTTCTCCAGTCTCAAGTCCCTGCCAAAAGGTTTGACAAGCAACATCTCTCGTTCGCTTCACTGTCTGTGTAGATCTAGTTCGTACACCCACTCGCAACTAGAGGACAGATTGGAAAAGGGATGTTCTGTTTAAACACAACTTACAGTATTGAACTATTAACAGTGAAAAACAACATAATATAGTGACCAGGACACTAACCTTCTTTTGTTTTCTTTTCTTTGAAACTTTCTTGCCTCGAACTTCAACATCTGGACGCTGTTGCTCCGACTCGTGTGTGCATGTCTCCACTTCCTCTTGCGCTGCAGCGACTATATTTTCATGATAAGCACATCCATCACGCACTGACGCTCCATCGACTCCCTGAAACATAGAACTTTCATTAGTATGTATAATAATAATGAAAACACAAAATGTACTTGGGGACCAATACCCACGTACATCTCAATAGCAAAACACGAATGAACGCATTGTGTAGAACATTCAAACGACAATTATTCACGCATTGTTGATCTAGTTAGATGGAACTGTCAAGATCCATACCTCGGGCTCCGCATAGACTTCCATTGATGATATTATTGAAGATGACGCTTCAGCAACTCCCTGAAACACAGTAATAGCATTAGTATGGTTTTCTATTTTGTTAAAAAGAACATAAAGTTTGTGCAGGCGTCAACGGCTCATCTAAATAGACCTGCACAAATGATCAGTTGTCTAAAATAAATAATGGATATCTAAATATGATTCGATTTGCTCGATCGTTGGAACTGTCACCACCCAGAGATCTGCATCAACTACTAGGGCTGATGTTCTTGTAGAAGAAGCTCCGTCATCTCCCTGAAACATAGTACTTGCGTTAATAAAGAAGGAAGTATAGCGGATGTAATCACGTCATATGATCTCGCTTGATCGAACTGTCAGTATACATACCTCGAAATGCATAAGAACATCAAGGGACGCTGTAACTGCGGTGCACACTTCTGCAAGCTGTTGCGCCGACCCGTAACTGCATGCTCCCCCTTCTTCTTGGACTAATGCTCCATCGACTCCCTGAAACATAAGACTTTCATTAGTAATGAACACAATATTGAAAAAAGAAGACACATAGGAGGGCGACGACAGAAGGACATATCAATGGCTAAAAACGAAAGAAACATTGTGTGTAACAATCACGCTACAAGAATGCAAGATCTGATGATCTCCATCGATGGAACTGTCGAAACGTACCTCGAGCATCTGAGTGACATCAACGGTTGTCGTCAATGCGTTGGACTCCTCAGCATCTCCCTGAAAGACAGTACTTGCATTATTTTGGATAACAATAATTATAACTGAAAACAAAGACTAGAGGACGAGTACTAGGGTGTACCATTAGGTAAAATAATTACACGATAAATTAAAACTATTGATTTACATGCCTAAAACAAGTCAGTGGCAGAATAGCTAAGTAAGATTACCCGATAGGCGCTTGAAGTGGCTGATGACTGCAATAACAACACGGATGGAGAATCTTCCGCCTTCATATTGAGTGGATACATAAATGGGGAAATTATGGTTAGCTAATGCTACTCACACTACCGCAAGGCCGAGAGCTAAATCCGTAAACTTGACTCGCCAGTGGAGGGATGTGGACGAATAGAGTGGGGATAGCGGTTGAGAGCAATTTTCGCTTCGCTCGCGGTGTTTTCTTCTTTATTAGCAATGATGTGGAGTACATGTCTGAGCTAAAGTGCCTGCTGCAGATGCGGTATCGATCACCCCTCTTGTCCGCAAAGACTTCTAGGACTCTACTTTCAAGCTCAGACGGTGGATATCCGCAATATCGGACCCATTCTCTTATCTGATCTATTGTCTTAGGGAAAACATGCATTATAGTACCTTCAGATTTGTTATGGGTCTTCGAAGGGCAACCGCCAATGGAACAAGCAGGCATTGTGGAAAGTTCTGAAAAGTAAAGATCAACAATTCTCTATGAATACCAATGTGTTAAAAAATTAAATGACACATAAAAGGTTCAATGCAAGGTTCGTTTTGGTTCTTGGAACTATACACGTTATTCACATGCGGATAAGTATTTGAATAACTTTAAAAAAATAGAAAAATAATTTGACTAAACTCAGAACATGTGACTAGTTCCTTGCATGTACTGTCGTGAACGAAAAGAAAACATGGATGCATTTTTATGACTACTAGCAAATAGATATAAATAAAAAAATTGGACGCAAAATGATTGTGGTACAAGGCCTTACCTTGACGAACAAACAGTTAGATGCAGGGATCAGAGTAGTTTCTTGTCGTAGAACAGGGAGGAGTTCACAGGTTGCAAACTGACGAGTTTGCTCGAAGTGGTCACGGAAGTTCACAGAGACGAAGAACAGATAACCAGCACCTTCACGGGTTGACTAGCAAAGCGCAAAGAAGTTCTCATTAGAAATATGAAGTGGGTTATAAAGAATTCGAAACAGGGGTGTGTTTGTGAATGAATGACGTGTATATGTTGTGGCATTATGTGGATTGCAGGGGGGCGTCCAGCGTGAGGGGGGATGCTTGGCAGGAGACACGGGGTCTGGAGGTAGACATGGGAACAACAACCCATGCTCTATAGACCACTTTGAAGTGTACATGGTCTTTGGCACCTCTTGGCCTTTATCGCTCCCTGACAGCTCCACTTGCCAGCGCAAGTACCCCGGTGCGAACTGCCTTTGATAGGGCGGGGGGTGGATTGGGGCAGTGGTCGTGCAGACAAGACACAGGCAGACTCGTGAATGGAGACACACTTATGTGGATTGCAGGGGGGCGTCCAGCGTGAGGGGGGATGCTTGGCAGGAGACACGGGGTCTGGAGGTAGACATGGGAACAACAACCCATGCTCTATAGACCACTTTGAAGTGTACATGGTCTTTGGCACCTCTTGGCCTTTATCGCTCCCTGACAGCTCCACTTGCCAGCGCAAGTACCCCGGTGCGAACTGCCTTTGATAGGGCGGGGGGTGGATTGGGGCGGTGGTCGTGCAGACAAGACACAGGCAGACTCGTGAATGGAGACACACTTATGTGGATTGCAGGGGGGCGTCCAGCGTGAGGGGGGATGCTTGGCAGGAGACACGGGGTCTGGAGGTAGACATGGGAACAACAACCCATGCTCTATAGACCACTTTGAAGTGTACATGGTCTTTGGCACCTCTTGGCCTTTATCGCTCCCTGACAGCTCCACTTGCCAGCGCAAGTACCCCGGTGCGAACTGCCTTTGATAGGGCGGGGGGTGGATTGGGGCGGTGGTCGTGCAGACAAGACACAGGCAGACTCGTGAATGGAGACACACTATGTGGATTGCAGGGGGGTGTCCAGCGTCAGGGGGGATGCTTGGCAGGAGACACGGGGTCTGGAGGTAGACATGGGAACAACAACCCATGCTCTATAGACCACATGGAAGTGTACATGGTCTTTGGCACCTCTTGGCCTTTATCGCTCCCTGACAGCTCCACTTGCCAGCGCAAGTACCCCGGTGCGAACTGCCTTTGATAGGGCGGGGGGTGGATTGGGGCGGTGGTCGTGCAGACAAGACACAGGCAGACTCGTGAATGGAGACACACTTATGTGGATTGCAGGGGGGCGTCCAGCGTGAGGGGGATGCTTGGCAGGAGACACAGGGTCTGGAGGTAGACATGGGAACAACAACCCATGCTCTATAGACCACTTTGAAGTGTACATGGTCTTTGGCACCTCTTGGCCTTTATCGCTCCCTGACAGCTCCACTTGCCAGCGCAAGTACCCCGGTGTGAACTGCCTTTGATAGGGCGGGGGGTGGATTGGGGCGGTGGTCGTGCAGACAAGACTCGTTTGCCGCAGGGCCTCACCAAGGAGAGGCCATCGAACTGCATGTAAGAGGCAGGCTGCAGGATATAGTACATGTAAGGCAGGGGGGTGAGTTTATAAATACCTCACCCTCCCAGGAGAATTTATGGGTGCAGTTCACCCTGGAGACCCTGGTTGCCTAGGCAGTTAGTCAGCAGCAGGCTGGCCTGTGGTGGCAAGGCGGCACGGGCCAGAGGGGGTCATCTCTGTACCCGGTGCCCAAAAGGATGATTTATTATGATCAACCGTATTGATTATTTACCTATAAAATCCAACGTCCTTTTATTGCCAACGCTTGAACAAAGTGGTGTGGTAAGTATTTTTGGGGGAGGAGGCAAGGCCTGGAGGCTTGATGCCAACCCGCAAAATAACATATGTATGTCTGCTGCATATGGGTTCAACGGTTATGTGGATTGAAGGTGGACGGCCAGCGTGAGGGAGGATGCTGGCCGGAGACATGTGGTGTGACAAGACAAGGCACAGGAAGACTATTCAATGGAGACACACTAGATTCATTTAAAAAATCAAAACAACCATTGTTAAAATATATGTTGGGTTTTATTTTAGATTTTAATTAAACATAAATAATAAACATTACACATTGTAAAGTTCAGGTTGCAGCACATCGAGGGAAAATCCGCGGTATTGTCCACTGTCACTGGGGAAATGTTGTCTAATGGCAAGTACCGCACAGGCAGGTATTACTCTACGAACGCGGTGTCCGAGCCTCCCGTGAAGCCACCAAGTGAAGCAACGATAGGCCACCAGCCTGTACCACCTGTGAAAAAGAAAGATGCAAACTGTATTAAAATGACAAAACTTTCTTATCAATGTCGAATCAGGTAAAAAATGTCATTCTGCTTTGAAAAAAATTCTATCTAGAAAATGCACAATATGGAACCAATTTACATGCGTTCGAATGATATGTAGATGTAATTTTATATATGGGAAACGACCATGAAATAGTAGTGGCATCACTGACATCACAACCAGAGTATACTTACTCGTTACTCGGATTACGCGGACGAACAGTGCCGCGAAGTTCGTGCATAAGCACCATCATCATCCTCAACACGGTCCGTGAGAGGCAGGCTTCCCTGAACTCTGGCAGCTCGGTGATGCATTGCGGACTTGGCTCGCCTTCCGAAATGTAGGCCAAGCACCCGGAATTTTCACGGCAGCAGCAGTTCTCCTCCTTGGTCGGCATTAGCTCGCACCGATTGCACGTGCACCAGGTGGAGACGCCGTCCATGCGACATGGTCCAGGCTCTTCATCCGTTGACTGGTCCTCCCAACTGCCGTCCGAATCCCCATCGTTTTCGCGTGCTTGCCTTTCCAGTAGTTCCTCCTCGGTGTACTCGGGCTCGTACATATACGGCATTATTGTAGCCATTGTGTGGTAAAGAAAGTAAAATAATTTACAGAGATGGTACAGGTGTTCACAAGGCCTAGAAGCGGCGAAGGTAGCTGACCAGAGCACAGAAACGAGTCACAGAATACTCAAAGTAACACAGAGAGAGGAATGGAATCGAAAATCTGCTGCTGTGTGTTGTGAAACGGTCTGTTTATACTTATTGAGGAAAGAGGCGTCATGCCATTTCCATGGCGACACGTCATTAGCTGAGGCGCAGCGATTGTTGACATGAGACGTGCTTTGGCGTTGGGAAATGGGCGGTACGCGTCTGCTGATGTCTGTTTCAGGGGCGGGGGATTTGATTTAGTGCCGCAAAGGCAGGTGAGCCTGGGCGATGCGGCAAGTGATAGGATTATCACAAAATGGCGGATGATTTCGAGTGCGATAATGGACGAAACGTCGGGTAAGGTCCATAGGAAAGTTTTCTAGGATCTACCGATTTATGCTTAAAAACACATGGCCAAACCGTAGGGACAATAAAAAAAAAGTCCCGGAACTATCCTTTAATAGTCTCCACCATCCTGGGTCAAACAAAACCCCCACTTCTGTCCCATACACTTAATATTAAACTAAAGATAAAATAGATCTTCTTGGTTCAGCTGAATGACTTCCTTCTTCTGTACTGTGAGTAGACGTGTGTTCCCAAGTATTGGTTTCTTCCTGGGGGAATAGCTCTCTTCCCCTGGCCTTTTCTCTTGTAGCTTCAAATACACAGTGCTCAAATGTTAGAATGTCACTTTTCGTCCTTGATTGGACTCACTTGGTAACCAAGTACTGCGACGAGGAAGGTGATTCATGCGACTTGCTGGTTTCAGGTCCCAGGAAAAGCCAGAAAGTTCTAGAAAATGTCGTCATGCATTTGCAATGGTTTAAGAAAAGGGGACACCGGAGCAGTCATACAGAGAAAACTTTGCTGGAGGATGAACGCATCGCTCCAGGGCCCGTTGATGCACAAGATCTCTCTGCCTGCCTGTGTGGGAGCTTTCAGTGCAGTTTGATGAGATGAGGGTGTACTTTAAAGCTGTGTCAACAGTGAAGTATTTTATCAAAATAGGCCGTGGGGCCGTGGGGCATTTTACTGGGAATCATCAAAAAAAAAAAAAAAAAAGCTAAGAAGCCATAGCCGTGCTTTCTGGTCTGGGGAGATGCAATACAACATACAGAATATTCTTAAGACACACCGAACATGGCAGCCACCACGATGACACATAGCAAGGCCAGCAGCAACTTGCTATTCGCTGATATTGTTCTAGGTTGGAGGCAAAAAGATAATATAAGTGGGAAAAATATGCTTGATGACATTAGAAACAAACAATATTATGGCAACGAGCAAATTTGTCGCCTCTAAAAATCAATGTAACTTTTGCTGTTGTAATATAGTCACAGGGATACTGAGTATTGTAATAATGTAACTTCAGGGGTCTTCTTGGGCTTCTTACATATACTTTATTACATAGTTACATTAAGCTACATATAAGGATAACCACTGGGTCCCATCACCCAGGCTTATCTGACCTCAGGTAGAACACTCAGGCAGCATTCACACATCAACATTCTATATGACATAACAGGGTCTCTCATTCACAAGCAAGCACATCACAACACATCTCCTTCCTTTCCAATGACTCACAACCACACGACATTCACCAACAAGCACTTCACAACACACCTCCTTCCTTTCCCACACCACACCAACAAACACATTACAACACATCCCTTTCCTTTTTACAACCACCACTGGCCTGGGAAACACAACACAATAAAGGGCACACATACAGGACATCCAAACCATGCATCATTTTATAGAGAGATGCAGCTCCAAAGAAAATATCACAGGGACGCTATCCCCATATTGCTGCAGGACGCTATCCCTACTCTGATGCGGGACGGTATCCCTATACTGGTGCGGGGCGCTACCCCTACTCTGATGAGAGACGCTATCCCCACTCTACTCAGGGACGCTATCCCTATACCGGTCCGGGGAGCTACCCCTACTCTGCTGCGGGACGCTATCCCTACTCTGCTGCGGGACGCTATCCCTACTCTGCTGCGGGCCGCTAATTCTACTCTAATGCGGGACGCTAATCCTACTCTGCTACGGGGCGCTCTCCCTACTCTGCTGCAGGGCGCTATCCCTACTCTTCTACGGGGCGCTATCCCTACTCTGCTGCGGGGTGCTATCCCTACTCTGCTGCGGGATGCTATCCATACTCTGCTGCGGGACGCTATCCCCCCTCCCAGACCATTCCAGCTGCCACGGACTCCCGGTGGGCCAGTCCAGCACTACTGAACACACAACCCCAAACCTAATGACAGCAGCTCACGTCTTTCACTCATGCGTGCTGTACTCACTGGTGGCATTGAGGAGTGTGGCTATCTGGGCGTGGGCACGAGTGGTCTCTTTCAGCCATGATGGTATTTAAGCCTGCAGCAGAGGGACGAGGAGTGTGGCTGTCTGGGCGTGGGCCCGGGTGGTCTCTTTCAGCCATGATGGTATTTAAGCCTGCAGCAGAGGGACGAGGAGTGTGGCTGTCTGGGCGTGGGCACGGGTGGTCTCTTTCAGCCATGATGGTATTTAAGCCTGCAGCACAGGGACGAGGAGTGTGGCTGTCTGGGCGTGGGCACGGGTGGTCTCTTTCAGCCATGATGGTATTTAAGCCTGCAGCACAGGGACGAGGAGTGTGGCTGTCTGGGCGTGGGCACGGGTGGTCTCTTTCAGCCATGATGGTATTTAAGCCTGCAGCACAGGGACGAGGAGTGTGGCTGTCTGGGCGTGGGCACGGGTGGTCTCTTTCAGCCATGATGGTATTTAAGCCTGCAGCACAGGGACGAGGAGTGTGGCTGTCTGGGCGTGGGCACGGGTGGTCTCTTTCAGCCATGATGGTATTTAAGCCTGCAGCACAGGGACGAGGAGTGTGGCTGTCTGGGCGTGGGCACGGGTGGTCTCTTTCAGCCATGATGGTATTTAAGCCTGCAGCACAGGGACGAGGAGTGTGGCTGTCTGGGCGTGGGCACGGGTGGTCTCTTTCAGCCATGATGGTATTTAAGCCTGCAGCAGAGGGACGAGGAGTGTGGCTGACCAGATGTTGTCAAGGCCAGGAGCAGAGGGACGAGTGTTGCTCAGCCTTACAGTGTGCGCCCAAGCCATCTCTTGCAGTGAGGTCAGAGGACACGTCATAATGTACTGGCCAATCCCTAAAGGGAACTGTTGAAGGAGGGGGGGGGGGGGTTGTGACGGTATGTTTTATGGCTATAACACTCAGGGCATTACTAGTTTGGACCTACAAAAGGTCTGTTAATGCATTTCTACCGAGAAAATACTTACTCCCCGGGGGGTGGGGGGGGGCTGCTCATTGTGAGTGAACATCGTGACCCTCCGTGTACCCAGAGGGAGGGAGAGAGACCCACGCACACACACAGGCCCGGCCACCCACCCATCCATCCATCCATCCAGCGTCTACACCCAGAGAATGCTTGCCAGGAGCAGAGGCCATCCCTTTGCCTCGCTCGGCTGCGGCTGAGAGGCCTTTAGTGAACAGTCAGGGCCTGTCGGCGCCGCCCGCGCACTCACCCGTGTCGGCGGCCATGGGGGTCTCCGGCCCAGCGGCGCGGTGCTGAGGGGGGGCCGCGCCGCCACCGCTTTCCTCAGCACGCGCTGATGGCAAGATGGCGCCACGCCCCACCAACCGCCAGCCGCGCGCAGCTTCCCCCCACGCTTACTGCGCATGCCCGCCAACCGCCAGCCGCGCGCAGCTTCCCCACGCTTACTGCGCATGCGCGGAGGCGGGGCCAGGGCAGGAACCGAAAAGGCCCTTTTCTGGCAGGCATTTCCCAATCATTCTGCCGCAGCCGCCTCACACACACACACACACGCAGCCAGCGTTATTATTATCACGCTTTCATGTCCCCTCATCTACTCGGAAATAAAATACATTCAACAGCCAATTAAAAAAAGGTTCACCAAAACAGGAGATTCTAAACAAAATCTTCCTCTCATAATGAATGAAAAGTACATTTGCCAAAAAATGGGGCTTGCCGTTGAATAAGCTGTACCCACTTTCTTTTGAGGGCGGTGGGGGTTTTCTCCTCCGTTTTTTGTCTTCTTCCATTTGGACTTGTGGAATTTCTCACCCTCAGCCATGTCTGGTTTTTTGGACATCTTGGCAGATTAGAGTCTGTGCAAAAGGGAAATGAAAGAGGCACAATGAGCAAGAAGTCAAGCTCTGAATGACCCTAAGACACTTAGGGACAGAGAGGTACAGCTCCACCTCACTGATGAGGCCCAACAAGGCTGAAACACGTATATGGGTTTGCTGTTGGTACTCTTGTTCAGAGAGGAATTGCCATAGCATTTCGGTGCTGGACGGCCCGTGTGGGCGGGACAAAGACTGATATGCAAATGTTTATTTCCCATCTGTGAAAGGTAGAGTGAGCTAACGTGTGGCTGTGGACTCTACAGTGGGTACTATGCCAAGGAACAGGCCATTTTTGCTGTGTTCATTCTCATTGAGGGGCGCCCATGACACATTTTTGATTCAGCTTAAAAGTAACTCACACAATCTGGTGTTCCTCTCCCTGGATATACGGTTTCCAGCAGCAACTCTGTGGAAGTTCAACCAGCTCCGAGATGGGTGCCCAGGTGGCTACTTTGGAGTTGATTGGTCCCACCAATTCAAAGGGAGAAGTCGTCCTTGCAGGGGCTTCTCTGTCGATGCAAACTTGGCACTTCGGCACTACAACAGGGCTTCACTGGGCAAACCAACGGTCTAAGAGTTGCAGCAGTCGTCCTCTTCAAGCTCTTCTTCGGTTCCTTCGTCCAGTGGTTGACTCTGCCTTCCAAGCCAAAAGACTTGCCTTTTATTCAGTTCTCTCCCATTCATTCCAGCCTAGCTGTCACTCTGCCAGCAAGGTGGCTGTCCTTGCCAGACAGTCAGCCAGCCAATCACCACAAAGTGCATTTGGGTCTCATAGGAGACTAAGTACAGGGAGTTTCGGGCACCTCCCTCACTTCCTGCCTACTCCAAACACTCTGGAGCCAGAGGCAGGTTTCACTCCTGAAGCCCACCAAAGGCAAAATGAAAAAAGAGACCAAACCTGGTTTGGCGCGCAGAGAATATCTCTAGAAGTACCTTTCCACAAAGATATGGCAAAAAAAGAAGACCGAGGACCATTATGACAAAGATGACTTTGCGCCATTTTGAAAAAGATGGCTCCCGCGGTTTAGCGTTACCGGAGCTGCGAACAGCCGCAGTAAATGCAAACCATGGTAGTTCATAACAAAACCACTGCCACCAGCCTTTCTGTGCGGAAAGGGTAACATAAAAATGTTACATGAGTAGCTAGACACAGGGGATACTACGTAACCCCTCCAGCACTCTATTGTAAGATAGGGTGTGCTGGGTCTATAAATGTACAACGGTAAGTAAAGTCAATTTCACTTTACTGCTCTGGGAAATAGTAGTTTATCCCAGAGAAGGTAGTTAAACCTTTGGAAAGCATGAAAGGCTTCCCTGTGTCACTGCACTGAAGGTGCTGTGTGACACAATGTAAAAGATGATGCCTATGGAGTTTGTCCGACTCCATAACCAAAGAAAACAAAGTGTACACAATCACATTACAACACACGAGAGAGTGGGAAAAAGGGTCACACTCTCTCCAGGTTAAAAAAATCAAGTCCTCAAAATCCAGCAAAGTTGCTGGCGGTCTCTAAGGTGGAGGGAATGAGCACATTTAAAAAAATTATCCCTAACAAAGAACTTCTAGATAAAAGGAGTTACTCAAACAGCGTGATCTCTGCCATGTATAGGGCTTTAAGAGATACAGGGAAAAGGTCAACTGGAACCCTGAGGCTTAGATGGGAAGGGGATCTCGGATCTGACATAGACTCCGGCCTGTGGGGAAAATCTGCAAAGGGGCCTCACAAACGTCGATTTCGAGCCAGTATAAATTGCACACTATTAAGCTCCTGCACAGGTGGCAATATGACCCACATAGATTATCCAAGATGTTTCAGTCCACTAGTCCCCTGTGCTGGCGCCAATGTGGTGAGAGGGTGGATTACAGGCATATATTGTGGGGATGCCCCCTTATTAAGGTATTCTGGGACAAGGTTTTGGGGTGATCAGGGAACTGGATGGGATCCAACATACTAATGAACCACCTCTTATACTATTTGGGATGGAGGAATAAGAGGGGGAGCACACAAGGTTGAAGGGGCTAGCAGCATCTCTCCTACTAGCGGCACAGGCCTGCCTTGTGATGCAATGGAAAGGGGTTAAGGTACAGGGAAAGAAAGAATGGATTCATGTTGCCAATATTATTTGCACAATGGAAAGGATAACCGCAGCTCTCCATGGGAAATCCGCCCCATATGAAATGCTATGGGGAGAATTGTTGAATAAATATGTGACCAACACCTAGGAGAGTACCGAGTATATGGAACTAGTACCCAAACTATGGTGGCTGGCTGGTCACACCCAGACATTGACAACACACTCTGTTGCAAACTCTCGTCTGAGTAGAACCAAAATAAAAATAAAGGTCGTCCTTAAGGCAGCGGCCTAAACCACTGATGGATTTCAAAGGTCAACCGGCCCACACACCATGGCCGTGAGGCCAATGGAAATTGACAAATGTAGTAGAAGACTCTGTTCCATGCGGGGGGGGGGGGGTGATATAGCAAAGGCAATGAGGTTTTGATGAAAAGTTGATGCTCATTTTGTGTATTAAGTAATGTTTCCCTTATATGTTTAATGTGTTTGAAAACCTTAATAAAACGAAACTAAATTTTTTTAAAATAAATGTAAAAATAAAATGAATATGTGTATGTAAGGGTAGAGGGGGGCACGGGAGACTGCTCATTATCACAGCAGTCCTTAAGTGGGTGCTTTCAGAGGTAAAGGGAAAACTGAACTATTTTTAACATTGAAGCTTCACTAGAATAGTGTCATTGAAATGTGTAAAGACGTTAGATGCCCCCACAGAAGTACGTTTGCCCATGCTCCATATTCTCTGAAGTTAGCGCCTCCACCGTTATTTGCAGGGTTAGACCCCCCCTCACTGACATTTTAGCCTAGGTGCACCCCTGGAAGGGACTGATGTGCACGCTTGCTATTGGCAGAGAGGTGAGGAGGGAAGCCTTTACTGAAACTGGCAGCATTAAAGTTTTACTGTGCAGATGCTGAAAAATTAACTTACACAAATACAGTAAAACTTTAAAGCTGCTACTTTCATGACATCCATAGCCCACCTGCTGCAGCCAAATCAAATGCTCACATCAGCCCCCTCCCCACGGATGTGAGCCGTGATATAACCATATTATGTGTACTTTCACATCCAAGGGTAGGGGCTTATGTGCGCACTTGGTTCTTTCTTCAGCATATGTGCTATGTGGCTAGAATAGCATTTTGGTGCAGCCAGTCTAGTCACTTATTACCGTGGCATGACCTTATAGGTACAAGTGTCATGGTGTACAATCCATTTTTTTTTCTCAAGAATACTTTTCAAAAGTTGCTGTCCATGGCATATTAAAATGATCAAAGGTAACTTAATGTGTATGTTTCCCCTATCAGGCTGACTCTCAACAGCTGTGGCTTCCACGTTACATATAACCCTCTGCCAAGCGACCCTGACAGGCTAACCTGCTTCCTTTCTGACCCTCTGCCAAGCTACCTACCCTGACAGGCAAACCTGCTTCCTTTCTGACCCTCTGCCAAGCTACCCTGACAGGCTAACCTGCTTCCTTTCTTACCCTCTGCCAAGCTACCTACCCTGACAGGCTAACCTGCTTCCTTTCTGACCCTCTGCCAAGCTACCTACCCTGACAGGCTAACCTGCTTCCTTTCTGACCCTCTGCCAAGCTACCTACCCTGACAGGCAAACCTGCTTCCTTTCTGACCCTCTGCCAAGCTACCTACCCTGACAGGCTAACCTGCTTCCTTTCTGGCCCTCTGCCAAGCTACCCTGACAGGCTAACCTGCTTCCTTTCTTACCCTCTGCCAAGCTACCTACCCTGACAGGCTAACCTGCTTCCTTTCTGACCCTCTGCCAAGCTTCCTACCCTGACAGGCTAACCTGCTTCCTTTCTGACCATCTGCCAAGCTACCTACCCTGACAAGCAAACCTGCTTCCTTTCTGACCGTCTGCCAAGCTACCTACCCTGACAGGCTAACCTGCTACCTTTCTGACCCTCTGCCAAGCTACCTACCCTGACAGGCATACCTGCTGCCTTTCTGACCCTCTGCCAAGCTACCTACCCTGACAGGCATACCTGCTGCCTTTATGACCCTCTGCCAAGCTACCTACCCTGACAGGCTAACCTGCTTCCTTTCTGACCCTCTGCCAAGCTACCTACCCTGACAGGCAAACCTGCTTCCTTTCTGACCCTCTGCCAAGCTACCTACCCTGACAGGCTAACCTGCTTCCTTTCTGACCCTCTGCCAAGCTACCCTGACAGGCTAACCTGCTTCTTTTCTTACCCTCTGCCAAGCTACCTACCCTGACAGGCTAACCTGCTTCCTTTCTGACCCTCTGCCAAGCTACCTACCCTGACAGGCTAACCTGCTTCCTTTCTGACCCTCTGCCAAGCTACCTACCCTGACAAGCAAACCTGCTTCCTTTCTGACCGTCTGCCAAGCTACCTACCCTGACAGGCTAACCTGCTACCTTTCTGACCCTCTGCCAAGCTACCTACCCTGACAGGCATACCTGCTGCCTTTCTGACCCTCTGCCAAGCTACCTACCCTGACAGGCATACCTGCTGCCTTTCTGACCCTCTGCCAAGCTACCTACCCTGACAGGCTAACTTGCTTCCTTTCTGACCCTCTGCCAAGCTACCTACCCTGACAGGCTAACCTGCTTCCTTTCTGACCCTCAGCCAAGCTACCTACCCTGACAGGCAAACCTGCTTCCTTTCTGACCCTCTGCCAAACTATAACATGAGTGTGTGAGAGGGATAAAGAGGTTGGGATAGGGAAGAGGTCTAGATGAGGAAGGGACGCTCAGAACTTAAGCATGGGTGTGGGAGAGGGATAAAGAGGTTGGGATAGGGAAGAGGTCTAGATGAGGTAGGGACTCTCAGAACTTAAGCAAGTGAATTACAGTACTATAGCATGGGTGTGGAAGAGGGATAAAGAGGTTGGGATAGGGAAGAGGTCTAGATGAGGAAGGGACGCTCAGAACTTAAGCATGGGTGTGGGAGAGGGATAAAGAGGTTGGGATAGGGTAGAGGTCTAGATGAGGAAGGGGCACTTAGAACTTAAGCAAGCGAATTTGAGTACTCTCTCAGGTGGCGCTTGTAGTTGTAGGGGGAGAGAGTGAAAGCAGTTTAATTCTGAAGCATAGGTAGGTAATCACAGTGCCACCTCAGGGGGTGATTTCAGGATCAGAAGCAGAGTAAATGTTCCAGGCTACACCTGGATAATTCTCAGAGTTTGGGACTTGGAGAATGTTGCTCAGAAAATCTAAGTATCTAAGGTTTACTATCTAGATGTGACGCAGGCTGCCAGAATGATATCTCAGTGATTGAGACCGGCAGAGTCCCAGAAAGCAGCGTCTTGGTGCACTATTTAGATGCGAGTCAGGTGAATTGGAGCAATTTTAAGTGTGTGTGACAGGCAGAAAACAACCCAGTTGTCTTGGGTGCACTATCTGGATGCGAGACAGGCTAACAGGAACAATTTCTAATTGTTTTGGACTGGCAGAATATAGAATTTTAACACAGGTCGGCCTGAATTGCTCAATAAGTTGTGACGTAGGCTAACATTTAATGAGATTGGATAGTTTGCAGGTGGTAGACACCTAGGTACACTTGCCTTACTAGTTGCTGCTGGTTGATGGCTGGCCACTGGCGACACCTTCAGACACGATATGGAGCCGCCTCTTGTAGGAGCCGCCCTTTGGGTTGGGCCCTTCGCTGCAGGGGCTGCCGGGTAGGGGCTGCCCTAGGAGGGTCAGTTAAGACTAGTGATCTGACCAATCAGGGAGGTGGGCGGGCTGGGAGGTTGGCGGCGATCAGGAAGAAGAAGCAGGTGGGGAAGGCAGGGAGAGGGATTCACCGAGGCACGGAGCACAGATTAATACAATTTATTGGAAAAAACAGGCTCGTAGGAGCTTTTAGATGCTTTCCACTCACCTCGCTTTTGCAAGCAAAGACATTGGGTAATAATTGTATTTTCGCTGTTTTGCAACTAACCAACGATCCACGACTATTCGCAGATAAGCCTGCCGCTCCGTCCAAGTTACCAAAATTGAACAAGGAGGTTTATAATTTGCTTATGTTTCCAGTCTGTTCAGATCCCTTCTGGTGTACTAGAGGTGTGGGGTTGTTTGATGGTTTAGAAACCGATATTCATCCCTGCACCACTGGTGCACCGGAAGTTGATTCGTCAGTGTGCCTCATATCCCAAACAGAACGGCTCTCCTAATTGGCTAATAGTCACCAAAGAGCTATAAACCCAATCAGAGGGGTTGGCTAGCCAACTATGAGTCTATGAAGGCTACTCGCTTCAGGAACTAATACAGTTGTGTCCTGCTGGGAGCAGTTCATGATTGTCAGGTAAAGGAGGTGTGCTTCAGTCAGAAAGGGTTTGAGTACAGAGGCAGTCAGGCACATACAATGTGGCCTTGAGGGATACAAGGATGGCAGTGGGTGAGCTCGAGTCTAGCGAACCCACAACCGGCCCTCTGCAAGAATGTTTTATATATTACCCGTACCCTGCTTCAAGTACTCCCAGGGCTTTAAGTGTGGTAAGAAAGTAAGGGGGTGGGGGGCTCATTTGGGGGTGTATCTTGCATGATGGCCCTGGTCTAGTACCTGATGGGCGTGGCGTACATACAAACATTTAACAAAATTGTGTGGCCTGCATAACTAAGTGCATAGTTTTAGGAAGAATTCTCATAAATGGCTGATTTCCCTTACCTAATGAGTCCCTCAGCAGCTTTGCTGGATTTCTGGGGTTTATTTTTTTCACCTGGTAAGAGTGTGAGCCTTTTTTTCCCACTCTTACATGTGTTTTGCTGTGTGTGTTTGACATTTTGTGTGATCTTTTGCTATGGAGCCTCACCTACTCCTTAGACACCAATTTCTAATGTGTGTTACTCAGCACCCTCAGTGCAGTGACACAGGGTTTTCTTTTAGACTTCCCCCTGACTCCAGTTTCTGGGACTGACTACTGTCTCCCAGAAACATGTAAAGTTACCATTAACTTTACTTAGTCTCTTTAAACCACAGACCCAGTACACCCCATCTCACATGGAGTATTGGAAAGGGTTAAATCTTACCCCTTTTTTGTCTGTCCCTCTTGGAGCACTGTTTCGCTCCCTTTCCATTAAGACTTGGCTGGGGGCAGTGGTAACTACCCTATTTTTTCTACCGCGTTTATGTTTTATAACCATGGTATTGTTTTAGGCTATTATATTAGCCTCGAACTTAAACCTGCTTCACCATATTGATTTTAATATTGTTCCGGCTGGGGTTAGTCGCCATTTCTTTTTGGTAAAGTCTTTCTTGTGTTCGTCTCTACGCACCAAACCAGGTTTGGTTCCTTTGTTCACCGTCTTTCCGCGGGCTTCTGCACAGAAGCCCTCCTTTAGGCGCCTGAAAGTCTGGGTAGGCAGGATGTGAGGGAGGGGTCTTCGGACCCCTGCCATGGGTTCCCTTGGTAACCCAAGTCACACTCCTGTTTGATTGGCTGGGCGACTGTCCTTGCCAGGACAGCCACCCTGCTGCGTGATTGACAGCCAGGGAAAACTGTATAAAAAGCAGGTCTCTGGGTCTGGAAGAGCAGAGTCGCCACTGGAACGAAAGAACCGATGAGGAGCTAATGGAAGAGGACCCCTACCATAACTGAACTGCCCGGTGAAACCCTGCTGCAGGTCCGAATCTTCAACTCCAACGACACGAGAAGATCCTCCAGGAATCTTCTTTCCTTGATCTGGTGGGACCAACCAGTTCGCCCAAATTTCAAGCCAGGACCTCTCAGCTGGTCGAATTCACTGTACCGAGCTACAGTGGGCCGGATAGACCTTGCTTGGGTTTTAAGTAGCGCACCTTTTATTCACTGTTTTGCTCTGCTGCTGGTTTCTTCCCAGGGTAGCGCAGGACCCTCCAGCTGCCTACTTCGTGTCAGTCCGACAGTTGCTTCAGGAACCGTGAGCCTGCAGGAACTACCAGGAACGTCTGCCCCAGCTACAGCTTCTTCTCCGTTTTAAGGTACTGTGCAAACCCGGTTGTTCGTTTCGTTCAGCCGCAGTGAAAGTGTGTGAAATCTTTCGCCAAACCGAGGGCTTTTCCTTCTCTTCTTATAACGCTAACTTTTCTGCCAACCAACCTCGTCCGGAATCCGCGGCACGAACTTTACCGCAAACTACCCTCAACTGTGTGATCTTGATCTCTGTCCCCAAATGGCCATCCCCACCCCCTCTGGTCCCCCTGTGATGTTCCCTTGTGCTCCCCCCCTTCTCGCACACAGGTGTTGCCTGTTTTGCTTGATTCTTCTACCCTGCTCCCCCTCAACCTCCTCCAGCCTACTTCTGCAGGAGTCTGTCCTGATACATTCTGGTTTCACCATCACCGTCTTGTGCCCAAAGCTGGATCTGACTTTTATGGACTTCATTCATTCACGGTGCGTCACCCTTTCTCAACTCTCATGCGGGACTTCCCTTGCATCTTGTACTCATGGTGGCCCTGAATCATGCTGTTCCCATCTTCATCTTATATCCTGGCTTGCAACATTATGTGTTACTACTGACTTCTGCAATTGTATTCGCTCTCCACTCTTGCTTCTCCACTCTTTTTGACTGCTTTCTCTCTGTTCTCTCCTCCTTTCCCTTCTCCCTGTTCCTATCTCCTCCCTTTACTTTCTTCTATGCACTTACTCTATCAGAATTGTCCCTGGACCTAATATGATAGCAACCTCGTCTGTTTCCTCCACCCTCCCATTACTGTTTTTTTCCTCCCCACCCCCCTCCAGCACTATCTGAAATGTCATCAGGCCTAGTATGATAGTCGCTTGTTTTGTTCCTCCCCTCCCTTTCTGCACCCCTCTCCCTCACCTTCTGTTTTCTCCGGCTCTACCAGAAATGTCGTCAGGCCTAGTACGGTAGTTGCCTGTCTGTTTCCATTTCCTTCCCACTCTCCCCCTTCCTTCCTTATCTATGTCATAGCTCTTGCACTATCTGAAATTTCGTCAGGCCGAGTACGATAGTTAATTTCACATCCTTGCTGTTCATGGCCTGTAAGAATGTCATTGTATTTTCCCTTGTTCCCTCCCTTGCCTTGAAGCGCTTTGAAACACATTGTGTATAGGCGCTATATAAAAAAACTATCATATCATATCATATCATAAAAGACTTTTGTCCCATTGACTTTGGCCCTAAACCTTTCTTACCTGATCCTATTACTGTAGTTTCTCTTGTTCAATTGCCCTGAGTACTTACCTGTTGGTGTGGTTCAATTTGTACCTAACTTTGTCTTTCCCTCCCTTTTTAATGATCAGAGTGCCATTTTGCTCCCACTTCATTTTGTGAGCCTAACTTGTCTGAAAACTATTGGGAGTGGTGTGGTGTATTAAGAGTGTGATTTTTAAACTGCTAATAATAGTGTAATGTTATACAACTGAAGAGTAAAATAAATGTATATTCTTTTACTTGAAAACCTTGAGTCAGTGTTTGCCTGAATCATATTGATTGCTGTCCTTTGTGTAACTATTTGATACTGCTCACTTACTCTTGGGATAAGTCTGGCTGCTCAGCCACGGCTACCACTTTTTCATTGTGGCACAGGCTTGTACCAAAGGTGAATTTGTGCTGCCCCTTGTAGTCTTAATTTTGTGTAGTGTTTCCAAAGGGTACTGCATAGGATTCTGCCTAACACTGGTGTACAGCGGTGAGGATGAAAGTATAGTAATAACACTTAGAGTGCTGCTATTACCTTGGATCAACTAACCACAAGGCTAACATCACTAAAAAGCAATATTAATCATGTCTGATATGGATAGCCACAATCAGGAGACCCTCCTGAGTTACACTGCAGATCATTTAAGAAATCTATGTAAAGAAAGGAAACTCTCTGCTAAAGGCAAAAAGTCAGAATTAGTTGAAAAGTTGTTAAAGAACCAAAGTCTAGGGAGTAGGTCTGAAATACCTGACTCTCTAGCAAATGTGGAAAGTATTGATGATGATATGTCTATTAATGATGAGTTGGAAGAGGCATATGTGTCTCCTAATGTAGGCCTCACTGCTCCCTTGCCTGCTCAGCAACCTCAACCCATGTCCACTTTGACCCCCACAGGTCCAACACTCACTCCTGAATTCATTGCTCTAGAAAAGTTGAGGCTTGAACTGGAATTCAAACGTTTAAATTCTCAAACTGAACAGAAACATCAAGAACTTAAACTCAGAGAAATGGGGTTGAATCATGAACTAGAAATGAAGAAATTGTCTCTTGAAAATGCTTCTCTCCCAGAGTCCTCTAGGTCTTCCAGTCCTAAGAGACCCCGTATGCCTAATGAAATTATGGGTATGTATGATGTTAAGATTGCTATTTTGGGGATTCCAAGATGGCGACGGATCTGTGAGGTCGCGCTTCCCGGAGCTCCCGCACAGCCTTGGACCACTCACACAAAGAAGCTCCGTAGAAGCTGTATGTGCCCTCCCCCCCAAATTGGCCGGTGTGGGGGAAGCTCCAGGCGGCTTGACGAGCCGGGAAAAGGCTGCAAGGGCCCCCGCGCAACCTCGGCTGCGGCCACTTCGTTCTGTGCGAGTGGGGAGAGGCGGGCGTGGAGCCAGGAGCTGAGGCCCAGGCCGAGGGGGCAAAGGAAATACTGCGATCCCCTGGGGGACCCCTGATCTCGGTCACCCCGGGCGCCGAGACCGTGGGGCGGCCAGACCCGAGGCGCGGGTACGGAGCAGAGGAGGACGGCGCCACCTGTGCTGGTGGAAGAGGGGGCCGGAGACCCAGTGCGCCCGTCCCAGTGAGGAGGCCCGGCTGGGTGACGCAGGGGTGAGAGCGCCATCGGCCCGGGGCGGACACTCTCCAACAGTGAAGAGGACCCGCGGTCGTGTGGAGCCCGCGGCGTGTTGATCAGGCGCCAGGCACAGCGGGCCCAAAGCACGGTCATTGAGTGGAGCACGCATCCTGCCGCTGGAGGCGGGGGTCGGTCCCCAGCTCGGCAGTCTCTGGTCTGAAGACCCAAGTAAGTGGGGGGGTTGTGGGGGGGCCGAGGTAGTTGAGATATATTGAAGGCAGGCCCCCCCCTGCGCGCCCCCCCCTTCGGACTTGAGATAGTTGGGTCTGTAGGGCCCTGTGGTTTGGAGATTCCTTGGGGGGGCGCCCCCCCCGGTGGAGCTGTGACCTGACGGGGGCCTTGGAGGCTGGGTCCAGCCGCCCCTCCATCATTATCATCCGCAAGTCTTGTACCCCAGCAGCGGGACCCCATCGGAGGAGCGGCTTCGGGGGGATCAGGCAGGCCCCCAGACTGATCTAGCGTTGGTGATTGGCACGCCGGACTGGACGGGCCCGGTGGTGGTTAGATTGGCGGCCGGCCCCAATTCGGAAAATTGGCGGAGTGTTCAGCCCACTTGGGGGACCCCTAACCCAGGCGGCATGTCTAGAAGCAGATCCAAAGACACCCCCGCCTCTGCTAAAATGGCGAAGAAGCATCAGGAGGGTTCGCTGACCCAGTTCTGGGCCAGAGAGCTCGGTGACCAGAGACCTCAGGAGCCTGGAGATGGGTCCTCCCCGGCCGCCTCAGCCTCCACTTGGGATCCGCAGGACCTGCCGGTCACTCAGGCCCAACTTCGCTCCCTGCTTGGGGAAATCATGGAAAAAATCACACATGCAGGGCAGAAGCAGATGGATGCGTTAAGAGAGGACCTGGCAGAGGGCCTACAAGAAATAAAAAGAGACCTCAACAAAATAGAAGAGAGGGTGGACACCAATGAGAGGGCCCTACAGGAGTTGGCGGAGGACTCATGAAAAGGCAGACTCCCTCTTGGAGACCCTACCGACAGCAACTCACAACCTCGAATTGCGCGCAGAAGATCTGGAGAATAGATCCAGGAGGTCTAATATACGGATTAAATCCCTGCCAGAAACTGTCTTAGATCAAGATCTGGCTGACACAATGAAATCAATAGTGGGCCTCCTCATGAATCCTGATCAAAGCGAAGATATTAAGTTCGACAGGGTCCATCGTGTGGGACCGAGGCATCAGGAATCGGGAGCGCGACCAAGGGATGTACTGGTGGCGTTCCACAGTTATACCCAGAAAGAGAGCATTCCTTCAGGCAGCCAGGAAGGCGGGACAGATAACCCACAACGGTTCAGAAATCCAGCTCTACCAGGACCTATCCCAAGCTACCCTGATTAGGAGACAGCGCCTGGCCCCGATCGTGGCTCATCTTAGAGAAAAGCAAGTGCGCTACCGGTGGCTCCACCCATTTGCTCTTAGCTTCCAGTGGCAGGGGAAGCAACAAAGAATCACAACCTGTGACCAAGGACTGGCTCTATTAGGCCTCGAAGACGCCCCACCTATGACAGGACCCACCCAGTCTGGGAGGGTACTACCACGGAAACCTTGGGAATGGTCAGAGGTGGCCCCTAAGAAATCAAAGAGGGAGCGTAAGCAATTTAGGTCTAGTTCTCTGACCCAGGCCCAGACTCCAGACCAGGAGGACCACAATGGGGAGAGGGGGTCACAAGGGAAACAAGTTGCGTGTTCATAATCTCTGTACCAACCCTGGGGAGGGCACACATGGATCTAAGTTTAACGTGCAAATCAAAACTTTAATAGGCGATTGCCTACACATCTGCGGGATGCATTGGGAAGGGGGGAGGGTCCCGACATCTTGGAATGGGAAGGGAAGTTCCTGCTTTCTCAGAGGGGGGTGTTCTAGGTTTGTTATTGAGTTTGGCTCTCGTAATGTTGTCACGAGGGGGGCTTGGTGCCAGTTGGACTCGCCTAGACGGGGGGTGTGGGGGGAGAGATCCACGGTCTTAGTTGGGAGCGGGCGCGTAGTGGCCTGCGAGTGGACTGCACACACTGAGGAGGGTTCGACGAGTTATCAGCGGGCATAAAGGTGTCAATCAGCCATCACATCATCTTTCCTTATGGCTAACTCTGAGGTCCTTCGAGTGCTTTCCTTAAATGTGAACGGCCTTAATTCCCCGGTTAAGAGGAAGAAGGTGGAAAGGTTCCTTGGGCGGGAGCATCCTCATGTTGTGGCTATGCAGGAGACACACGTGTACACTAGGGACACCCACAGGATAAGATTCCGCGGGTACTCACGTGTAGTACAGGCGACTCACACCAGTAAGAAAGGGGGAGTCCTAATAGCCTTGAGGGATGGGTTGGAACTGACAATTGAGAACACACAGAAGGACAACCAAGGCAGATACCTAGCGGTGATACTTCAGGGACAGGGGAAGTCCTCACGATAGCAACTCTATATGCACCAAATCAAGCCCAGGACCCCTACATACAATATACAGTAACCCGCTTAGGGAAATTTGCAAAGGCAAATATCCTCTTGTAAGGAGACTTTAATTTAGCCTGGGACCCCGCCAGAGACAGGACATCCGCCTCATGAGGAGTACAGAGGGGACCTTCCGGGGACCTCGTTAAGAAAATGGATGATCTGGCCTTGGTCGATGCCTGGCGAGAGCTATACGCTGATGCTCCGGGGTACACATTCTACTCACATGCCCACAGGTCACACTCACGAATAGACTATGCCTGGATTTCAAAGCCGTTGTTGGGTAGAACTGTAGCTCTGGATTTAGGAGCAATTGCTCTGGGAGACCACGCCCCACTTACCATCTCCATATTCAGGCCAAAGGGGCCCCCGGGCATTTGGAAGTGGAGATACCCAACCTCGCTGTTTAGGGACCCAGTCCTGGTCAAAGAGATAGAAGAGGGAATTCTGGACTTCACTAATCACAATAACTGGGAGGACATGAATCCCCAGAATTGGTGGGATGCCCTCAAAGCCACTGTAAGGGGAAGGATCATAGCAACCAAGGCTAGAAGGGAACGGGAGCTGAGACTGGAGGAGTTAAAATTGGAATCCAGAATTAAAGAGATCATGGGTCTCATTACGACCCTGGCGGTAAGTATCCTACATTACTGGCATGGCGTAATTAACGTGTCCGTGCTGGGTCAAAGCCGTAAAAAGCGGGACATTACGACCCATCGGGCACAAGCATTGCGCCATGCTGGTAATGTAAACTGCGCCATGGCGTTAATGCCCCCAAAACGGCATCGTATGCCGCGCAAGGTGCACTAACGCCACCACGGCCACCGATCTTAGCGGTGACCGTAATTAGCGGTCACCGCAATTAGCGGTCACCGCAATTAGCAGTGACCGTAAATAAGCAGAACCGGAAGTAGCGTCATCGCGGCGGAACGGGAAAGAGCACGGCGGCCATCTTTAAAAACACAATCCATTGACATCCTCCGCAACCAGTGGACATCCGACCCTGAGACCCGGCAAAAACCATTAGCTACCTATTTCCTGTGTTTGAAGATTGGGTACTCCCAGTTTTTTGTTATCGGGGGGGCGGCACTATCAATGGGAGACTGATACGTAAAGAAAAAAGAGAGTGATAGGTCGCCTTCCCCTACCTCAAGACCCTGAGTCACACAAGGTTATGTCCAAGGTAGCCTCATGTAATTTTCAGGTTACACATATCACACCTAAATCACACACATATGTTAGTTTACGCTTTTCAATTTATTATTCAAAAAATAAAATCAATACCTACAAAAAGTAAAAAACAAGCTGTGCTAGTCACTTACAATCTAACTGGTAAAAGTTCACCAGGCCTTTCAAAATGTCAGTGACCATAATAAAAGGTAACGGGAAGGGACAGTGTATCTTACTGTGAGTGTGTACATATGTGCTTACACGGAAGAATCAAAACATATTGTGGTCTCCCAACTTCTGATGTGTACCTCAAAGGTTGTTAACCAGAGTGAGAAATCTAATATTGTGTTTTTAGTTTGTTTATCACTCTGTTTAAGATAACTTGCATGGATATAGGGTAGCTGCGGGTTATTTAATACACGCCGGCTATCCTGTTATAAATTATTCAATATGAGAGGTAGGAATCGGCAAATACACAAGTTCCTATTAACACGTCGACATATGTTTCGGCCTTTTATGACTCATACGGGACTCTCTTTGATATGCCAAAAGTTGTGAAGAAATCCTGTGACCGCCAGCGGCAAGACCGTTTCACCAGGGAGGAGCTGAATATGTTGGCGGAGACCCTCCAGGAGAATGCTGCTGTGGTCTTTTCAACACAAATGACCAGACCGACAATTGCAAAGAAGAAGGCCATATGGGCCCTAGTTGCACAGCGGGTCAGTGCTGTGGGAACCGTACCCCGCAAGGCGAGATAGTGCCGTAAGCGGTGGGATGATCTCCGGCTCCGCGTCAGGAGCATCCTATCTGCAAACCGGAACATGGGCATGGCAACCGGGGGAGGATCGGAGTCCCCAATAAAATTGCAGCCCTGGGAGGAAATCTGTGCCTCTACAATCGGCATGGAGAGCATTGAAGAGGTAGGAGGAATGGAGAGAGGAGCACCGACTTCAGGCGATGCAGGTAGGTGCCTCAAATCAAGCCATTCAAAAGTCACTGAAGTCCATTCATGTGAAGCGCAATGTTGCAATATAGTGTAAATGCAACACATCAGCAGGAGACTGCCTACAGCCACATCCGACCTCCACCCTGTACACATGCAGTATGCACACCCTAACTGCAGGCACCCACATACCTCCATGCTACTTCCACACAAAAGGGAGACAACCTGTATGCCCCTGCCTCAAATGCATCTAGTAACCAAAATGATGTCAGTCATCACGATGCCCGCTCAATGTCCGCAGACCCATCAATAACACTCTCCCTCCTTTGCTCCACCACAGGCTCAAATTCCGACCTCGACAATGAAGACACCCCTGCCACCACACCTGCCAAGAGGGCCAGGACCACAGTGCCAGCACAACAACCCTCCACCTCTGCTGTAGCAACCAAAACCCCACGGCAGACAAATTCTGTTGCAAAAACACAGGACAGGCCACTGACAGGCACCCCAGCAGGCAGCACGGTAGCAGCAGCAGCAGACATCCCCCAAATGGTGGCCACAGAAGGGACAGGTTCTGCACTGTCGGTGAAACTGCTGCCATTGCAGCTTGCTCCGACAGTGATGCAGGGAATGAAGAGGAGATTGATGTGGGACCCCCCACTGCCCACCCTCATTCCCCCTACCTGTACCAAAGCAGCCCGCATGAGGATGCCACACAGGGGCAATTAGATGATGAGGATTGGCCATCCACCCCAAGCCCTGTTGAAAATCTGCAGGAGGGGAGCAGCCCCATGGAAACACCACTGGCAATATCCATGGCCCAGAAGAACCAACAGTCGTTGGAGGAGATAATTACACGCCAGCACCAACTCTCCTCACTCCTGACTGAGCATGTTGCAGAATGTGGGGGTGCAAGGGCAGCAATGGAGCAATGCACAGAGACCCTGAGGGCAGCAATGGAGCAAAGCACCGAGACCCTGAGGGCTGAAATGCAGTCCTCCACAAAGGACATCTGTGCCGAACTTGCCGCCGTGCGGCACGTGCTCTCTGAGCTAGCTCACTCTATTCGGGACATGCGTCCCAATGAGCAGCCAGGTACCTCCTCCGCTGCCAGTTCGACTCCAAGCAGCCCCGTCCGCCGATCAGGCAGGAACCTGCGGAGCACAGGCAGGGGTGCCCCGGGGGCCGGGAGAGGGGGCTGCCAATAGTGGCTGCCCAGTGTAAAAATACAACATTAGCCACTTAATCACAGGGTGTGTTGGGGAGTTCAGGGGGGAGGGGGGAGGGAGGAGTGGGTGTGTTGGGGAGTTCAGGAGGGGGAGGGGAGAGTGGGTGTGTTGGGGAGTTCAGGGGGGAGGGGGGAGTGGGTGTGTTGGGGAGTACAGGGGGGAGGGGGGAAGGGGGAGTGGGTGTGTTACACAAATTCACATTTCCAATACACTTTTCCCTTTTGCACAAATCAAATGTGTGGACATTGTTCGTTGCGTATGTGTGCTTTATTGGTGTACAGTCTACAGTATGCATGTCCCAGACACACACAGTGCCCCAAGTGCCGTCTCCATGTGACACACACCAGCCGTGTGTGCTAGAAGCATTGGTTGATGATATTTTGACGCATGTCACGTCCCTCCTGTGCATCGCCTCCTCCATGAGGTGCGGCCCCATCTGCACCCTCCTCATCCTCATCGTCAGGTGGTTGCAGTTCAGCGTCAGGGGGCAGGGGCACATTTCGCCTGATGCACATATTGTGTAGCATTACACATGCCATGACCATCTTTGCCACCTTCTCATGGCGGTATAGGATTGACCCACCAGACCTGCTGAGGCAGCGAAACCGTGCCTTCAATAGGCCAAATGTCTGCTCAATCACCACACGGGTTCGTGTATGTGCACGATTAAAGTCCTCCTTGTGCTGGTTCTGTGGGTTCCGGACTGGGGTAAGGAGCCACCTCTTCAAGGGATAGCCTGCATCACCTGTATGTGGGCAACAATGTATGTGTCAGTCATGACATCAGATTCCATTAATGACTTGGCTACATGGCATGCATTCATCTCACACTGTGTACTACATTTACATGCACTATTGGAGTCCCACTATGAGACCGGTATATGTGTATTCCTCTCATGGACAGTTTTGCATGCCATCAGCCAGTGTATGCAGGGGGGGTCCAGTGCCTTGTGTGTGCCCATCCACTCTGTCAGTCCATTGCGTTTCTTTTGGTGACCTGGCAGGTGTACAGTGATATCAATGCTCTCATCATGGCAACATTGCTGTCAGCCTCATGTTGACTTCACTGGGGACTTCAAATGTCGTTATGCTATTTTGATGATCCTCAGTGTCTGTGTAGTGGTGTATTGAGGTTGATGACCGTCATTTGCCTCCTTTGTGCGCAGTTATTGGGGACTGCCCTTTCAGTTGATGGTGTTGGGTGCCGTGTATTGGCTGGAGTCATTGCATGTAGGTGCATTTCGTTGAGGTGGATGGGGTCCGATTCAATGCAGTGCACTTGCAGATGGATGTGTCATGGTTGGGAGACACCTTCAATCACATGGTAGGGCTGCTTACATGGGGCATTATGTGTTCAGGTGTCTGCTGAAGTTTGGCCTGCTTTAGGATATGTGCTGGCTCCATTGTCTCTGGTAGTCACTGCCAGGTGAAGTATGCATCTCTCCCCCCCCTTTCAGCCAGGTAAAGTATGCATCTCTCCCCCCCCTTTCAGCCAGGTAATGTATGCATCTCTCCCCCCCCCCTTTCAGCCAGTTAAAGTATGCATCTCTCCCCCCCCCTTTCAGCCATGTAAAGTATGCATCTCTCCCCCCCCCTTCAGCCAGGTAAAGTTTCCATTGGTACGTCAATCACCTACCCACTTCACATTTCAATGGCCATGACATGAGACTCACCGAGTAGCCAGGATCTTGGCCCTGCTTGTCGCTCCATGTAGCGTGGTATTGTGGAGTTACGCAGGACAATTGAATCATGGGTTGATCCGGGGTATCGGGCACAACAATGTGTGATAATCTTGTTTGAGTCACATACCATTTGCACGTTGATTGAGTGGAATAGTTTACGGTTGCGGTACGCTACCTCAATGGCATGTGGGACCACCAATTCCACATAGGTGCAGTCGATGGCACCAATGCACCCAGGTATGCCGGCTAGTGCATGGAAACCCACTTTAGTGTTAGCAATCTCCTGGGCAGACCGTGGTAAGGAAATGTGGTCGTCTGTGTGCTTGAGGAGGGCATCGAGCACTTGGATCAGCGTACGTGAGAATAATGGTTGTGAAATGCCATGCAAGTGCCCCACTGTGTGCTGGTAGGTGCCTGTGGCCAGGAAGTGGAGCACGGACACTACCTTCAGTAGGGGGGGGGGGGTGGCGGTGGGTGTTTCAATCATGCTGACGATGTCATCGTGTATCATGTCCACAATGGTGGTGTTGGTGTCCCGGTCTAAACGGTACAAGGTGTGTATCTGCTCAGCGGTGAGGTTGAATGGACTGGCTCGGATGCGTGGGATTGGGGGCTGCCTGCGTGGTGGCACTAGCTGTGCTGGTGGGGCTTGCTGGCCCTGCCTTGCCCTCCTCCTTCTCCTCCTGCGTCTCCTCTGTGCTGCCTGTAGTTGTTGTTGTTGTGGTTGTTGTTGTAGCACTTGCATTGCAATCAGGTCCTCCAGTCCCAACATTGCTAGTCGTATTGGAATCATTGTGGAATGTGCCTGGGTGTGCGAAGGGGCGGGGTGTGCTCTTTTTGTACTTGGCCAGTCTGTATTGCCTCCACCTGTGCTGATTGTGTGCACCTGTGGCAGCTGGGAGCACTGCACATGGCCATTTACGGTTGGTCCGCGATGGCGGTATTAGCACCATGGCGCTAAGGTACTTTACGGCCTTCGCGAGGGCGTTAAGAGCATGTCCGCTTGACTCGTGATATTCCCTACTTTGCGCCATGCCGGTATTTACGGCATGGGGGGTCGCGTGCCCGCGCACTTGGTGCTGTTAGCGGCACCGTTAATTACGGTGCCGCTAATTGCACTTTCGAGGGTCATAATCGGACCTAGCGGCAAGCGATGCCGGTAATCCTTTACCGGCATCGTTTTTCACTTACCGCCAGGGTCGTAATGAGGCATGTCTCGTATGGGCAGCAGGATGACAGCAGTTACTAAGAGGGAATATAGGGCAGTGGGAGGTCAGTTAAACTTTATACAGACAAGGGCCGCAGAGCGTAACCTCCTGGCTATGCAACAAAGGTTCTACATTAGAGGCAATAAGGCCGACAGGTTGCTGGCCAGGAAGTTAAGGAAGGAGGCTGGAGACAAGACGATCTTGAAAATAAAGGGGCAGTCGGGGGTCCTCCTTACTAACAATTCGGACATCGAAGGGGAATTTTGCAAATTTTATTCAGACCTTTACATATCAGGAGACCCTGCGACTGCGGAACAAGAGTTGTATCTCTCTCGGGTGGGGAGCAGTAGCCTTTCTCAAGATGAGAGGGATGAGCTTGATCGGCAGATCTCAACGGACGAGGTTAGGAGGGTGATCAATACCTTGCCGTCTGGCAAAGCCCCGGGCCCAGACGGGTTCGTAACCGAATTCTATAAGACGCACAAGGAAACTTTGGTCCCAATCCTCACCAAACTCTTCAATTGTGTAGGGTCAACGGGTGTGCTTCCCAGCTCGATGAATGAAGCGAAAGTCGTCTTAATACATAAGAAGGGTAAAGACCCTACCGACTGTTAGGGAGAATTCTCTGTTTAGGCTGAATTTCCTAACCTAGTGAGTCCCCCAGCAGCTTTGCTGGATTTTTGGGGTTTATTTTTTTCTCCTGCCAAGAGTGAGACTCTTTTACCCTCACTCTTGGACATGACTTGAGAGTGTTTCTGTGACTTGCTATGTGCTAATGGGCTATGGGGTATTTTCTCCCCATAGGCTATCATTGGTTTTTGAATGTGTGTTACACAGCACCCTCCGTGCAGTAACACAGGGGTGCATTAGTGACCCCCAAACATAGACTCCACACCCTGGGACTGACTACTGTCTCCCTGGATCTGTAAAGTCCCCATTTACTTTACTAGTCTTAATTTAGGAACTTAACCAGTACAAACCATCATACTGTGGAAGTACTGGTAGGGGCAATTAGATTGCCCCTGGATCTGTTGTCGAGGGGGTACTGTCCCGTCCCCCCTCGCCGAGTTCTGGCTGGTGGCAGTGGATACCACGGAAATATTCCACCGGAATATTTCCCAATGGGATTTCCCATTGATTTTAATGCACCACTTTTTGGTGCAATGTTAAAGATACCGCCGGTTTATTTATTTAATATAAATTCACCGGTTGGGATTTTTTGCCAGAACTCGCCGCCAAAATGGCGTCTAGGTTCACTTCAGTAACCCTGAACCCGAGTCGAGCCTTTGTTCCACTTTTGGCGGGCTTCTGCACAGAAGCCCTCCAAAGTGGTGCCATTCTGTCTGGGTACCACAGGGGGTGTGTGAGGGGGTTTAGGCACCCTGGACTGAGTTGCCTTGCCAACTCATGTCGCACTCTGGTGTGATTGGCCCAAGTGGTGAGCCACCCCACTCACCACTTAGCATGTTTGAGTGACAGCTAGGCTGTATGAATGGGGGTTTGTTGCATAAAAGCAGGGTTTTTGGGACTGGTTCTTCAGAAGTCGCCACAGGACCTAAGAAGCCGAAGGGGGAGAAGCCGAGCCGACCTGCCAAGACGACACCACCGGTGGAGCCCTGCGGAACCGTCTCACCACTTTTCCCAACGAAAGAGGAGATCTCCCGCCGGAGAGTCTCCTTCCCTTGACTGGTGGGGACAACCAGTTTCTGCCTTCTTTTCGCCATCCCGAAGCATCTCGTGGCCGCCTTGCCTGTGCCAAGCACCCGGCAACCGGGATACCACTTTTTACCTCAACAGCGAAAGAGGGGTAAAATCCTTTGTAACCGGAAAATTCCACGGCTGTTCTCTTCCCTGGTAGTGCAACGACCTTCAGCTTTCCTCCACGTCGATATCACTTTATGAAGACTTTATCCGTTGATGTTGATGAAGTCACTGTTCAGCCCCTGAGTGCAGAGACTTTGGTAAACCATGATATTTGTCAATCTGTTAGATCTATTGGGAGTGAAGGTCTTTCTTCTAGCACAGCGCTTAATCTGGGCACAGTTTCTGACAATTGTTCTGCTGTTTGTCAGGGATTGCAGTTAGCTGAAGTTTTACAAGCCACTCCTTTACCTAAAATTTCCTGTGTAGCAGTTTGTCATAATTCTGAGCTTGAACACATACATGCTTCTGATTTCCAAACACAATCCACAATGGTGACATACACAGAATCAGTCACTACTGTAGGCTTAGGTTCTGCCCTTGATCTTGCTGCTGAGACTGAAGTAGACGTTCAAGTTGATGTGGAAAACGATGCTACCTCTGTGTTCGCTCTTCCTTCTGCCAATTTTGGTCACAACGAACAGTCAGAGACTGTACAGATTTCAGGTTTTGATGGACTCATTCCACAGTATACTGAACCAAAAACCTGGCAGGCGATTCCTGAACTGTTGATTGTTAATCTGCCACTTTCAGAAGCTAAGACAGAGGAATGGACAATTGACGAAATCCTGATTAACAGAGATTTTACTATGGTGATTCCTCTGGTTGATATTGACTTCTACAAAGGAAGAGACTCTGTGTCATCCACTAAGGAGAGGGACTGCAGGGGTACAGCTCAGTCTTTGGTTACTGGTGCCAAGGAGTCAACTGCCCTAAAGGTGTTTTTCATTCCTCAGCCACAAATGTTTCTGTCGACTTCTGGGACTTCAGTCTGTCCTCCTACAACCATTGACTCTTCTATTATCCAGTCCACAGCTCTGCAGTCATCTTTGGCACACGTGTCTTCAATCAATGAACAACGGCCATGTCTGCCATTCACTCAAGAGCCTTCACCATTAACGTGGTCAGTGCCAAAGACCTTGACAAGTTTGTCTTCAGCTAACGAGATGGCTCCAGCTTGCATGCCTTCAGCCTCAGAATTTCCTCTGGCATGCCTGTCTTCGGCTACAGTGACTCATCCAGCAGATTATCCTTCAGCCATGGAGCCTCCGGTAGTACATTCTAAGTGCATGTCTTCGGTCCTAGAGCCTACTGCTAGTTTGGCTTCAGTTCATGAGAGACCTGTATCCTGCTCAGCCTCACTGCCAATATCGGAGGCGTACCTGTCTACACTGTCAGATCCTGCTGCATATTCTTCTGCTCCAGAGATTCCTCCTGAATCCCAACCATTTATTACCGATGAACGTCCAGCCTGCCCTTCTTATGCTTCAGGGGGATCACCAGAATGCCTGCCTTTTACACAAGACGATTCTCCCAACTGCTTGACTGTAGCATCAGAGCCTCCCGAATATGCAACATCTGAGTCTGAAACTTCTGCCAGCTCTCACTTCAGAAACATCAAGCTGGATCACGACTCGGGAGAGCCTTACATGCGAGGCCATTGGACTTGCCTGGAGTATTACGAGAGGGAGACGGATACCATCCCCCACGGCCCAGTCACCGAACAAGTAGCCGACCAGGATAGCGGGCTGGGTGGTTCGCATCTGGGGCCCGGTTCGGATCAGCTGCTTGACAGCTTTTTTGTTGCTGGATCACACATGAACCTGAGGGAGGGGACGGGCATGGCCCCCCAGCAGCAGCACCAGTTGGGTGCTAGTAGCCAAAGGAAGGGAATGACTGCTGCAGTTCAAGATGTGCCTGTTATTGCTCCTGCTGCGAGTGTGCCTGATGTACTAAGTACTGCGTCTATCACTCCTATCAGTATGCCAAACGTCCCTGCAGTTGTATCCCACGTGCAACAAGGTGGCTACACGACTGTCACCGGGAGTGCCAGCCTCGAACAACCCATAGGACTTCCAGGCCTCCAAGGCATGGAACATATGCAGTCAAACCTTAGTCACTTTCAACCACAAGCCTTTTCCCAGATGGATGACAGAAGAAGATCCGAACCTCTACCTCGGCCGCCACCTTCTTTTGCTGAACATAAACATTTCCTGAAACCTGCAGTTTCCTCACCTCCTGCATGTCCGCTCTCGGCAGAAAGGCTAACAGAGCTTCTACCATTGCCTAAGGCATGTTGCACCAGCGTGCCTCCCTCCTCAAAGACTTATAAGTGTCCACTCCCAGTGACTGAGCTTCCTAGACCTTCCAACTCTGCTTCAGGTCCTGCAAGTCCTTCATGCCTTTCTTCGAACCATGAGTCTCTTCCTCACCAGAAGCCTGCCTATGACTCTTCTAGACTGCAGCTTGATTCTATTCATTCCAGTCCATCTGCTTTTGCCCACAGGCCACCGTTTCCATCAGTGCCACCTCCAAAGACAAAGCACTCCTATCATGGAACGAAGATGTTTTGTGCGGGTGACGGTCACCTGGAGACGGCCGTGGGAGGGGGTATACTGTCACGACTCGCTCCCTTCGCTCCCGTTCCCGCCACTTGGGGGCATGTTTTGGGGTTTATTCCCTACTGGACATTTCCTCCGAACCTAATCCTACAGTGCTGTGATGAATTGGGAGCGCGAAAACCTTATTTTCCAAGTTACTTCCCTTCCGGATCCATTCCAGGTTTTTGGCAGCCAGCATGCTTCTTTAATCTAATGACTATGCTTCGCAGAATGCCTGGCTCACTGCTTCATCTCCTCCCTTGCAGGACAAGGTTGGGTGGAGGATAGGCAACACCTGTGGCTGCAGGTACAGCAAGCGGCACACCTGAGGGGTGTGCTCGTTGAGCAGCTTTAAAAGCCTCAGTTTGCTTCAGTCCAGCGCTGGTCATTGTTGCAGTGTTCCTGTTGTGACTGGTCCCTTGTTCCTGGTTCTTAGCTTTGCGCCTAGTTCCTAGTTTCTGTTTCTTGTTCCTCTACCCTGGATTTCTAATTGATGTGCTTAATTGATTTCTGCTTTCTAGATTTCCCTTTCTGTCTTCCTCTGTCTGCAGGCAGCCTTTCTCAGTGCTTTCCCCTTTGATGCAGCCCAATTTGCCTGTGTTCTCTTTTTCTTTGATGTTGTCCTTTGCTACTGAAAAACTTGATGCTTTAGTCTTTCCCTTTATAGATTTAGCTTCCTGCCTTTATTCCTTGGAGGGAGAAGTTTGTCTTTTGTAATATCGTTTTCCCTGCTCCTGCTCCTTACTTTCTATTGGAATCCATTCCATGTTTTCCCTTGCACTTCTGCATTTATTTCCATTGATTATTAGGTGTGGTGTGCTGTTGTAGCTAGCTCCTGTGTAAATGCCTTTGTTTTCCGCACTATTCTATAATCACAATTCTTACTTGCCCCTTGTCTTGAGTCTTATGTATTTAGTTATCCTCCACCCATTGCTGTTATAGCCTTCTGGGTCCCTGTTTGATCAACCGGGTTCGTGGGCTTACTGACATTCTAGTGGTATTTCCAGTCCTCGTGAGTACTGTTTTTAAGTTCTTTATTTCAATATCATCAAGAGTGTCAGCTCACAGATCCTGTCCTTGCTTGCCCTCTACATGGGTTTAGCGCTGTCAGTATCTGTAATAGCATAGCGGGTAAGGAGTTTGCCGACTTTCCTTTCAGTCATAAATAGGTTCTAAGTGCTTACCCCACATCCCTTTTCATATATTTGTATTATTGTTTCACTCTATCTGCACTCCTGGGTTTTAGTACACATGAGTCTTGGTTCTTGTGTGCACGTTGTTTGATTCAAGGTTATTCACTGTGCGATTTTGTGCACATTTCCCTTGCCATATTCACTGCCTTTGTACTCACCTGATTAATCCTGACAGAATGACCAGCCCTAAATTCCCATTGAATATGGCATGACAAGTTTAAGAAAGAAAGGCAGCAAGGCCTCTAACAAGTTTGTACAGAAAGCTTCCCCTACATTTACCTGTGACAATCAAATCACTAGTCCTGACTTAAATGAACTCCTTGTCACGAATGGGCATTTACGTGCAGAGTATTTTTCCCACAGGATGGCACATCTTACATTGCCTGATCCTAGTTCTGTCTTTTATTCTGATCCAGATTCTATGTCAGCACAAGCCTTAGCAGCAGAAAACAACACACTGTTAGACTTATTATACAAGAGTACCTCTGTTCTCCAGCATTGGATCTTTCATGGATTCACATGCTTAGAATATTCCCCGTCGTCAGACTGGGAACCCTCGGTACACATATATAGTCGTTTCCTATAGGAAAAAACTTCCAACACTTGTGTGTCCTATCCACATCTACGTCCTCTCCGGGGCCCCCCACGCAAGCCCCGTTGGACGTAATGGTATAAAAGCCCCGCCCCCGCGGGTCCCGTCAGATTTCAACCGTCTCCAAAGATAGTGGGATCTCCTCGCGTAGTCTCTACTACTAGATTTTGTCGAATTGTCGAACTCCTGTGAGTTTGTTAATTTTATCAGATTGTCGGGAAAACCTCTATTTCGCCCGTGTGCCACGTGCGGTTTGAAGAAGGTTTACGAGGGGGACGGCCATTTAGACTGTATTTATTGCCTCCACCCTCACCACTCGGCAGACCAGTGTGATATATGTAAAGGTTTTTCTCAGAAAACCCTGAAGGATCGAACTCGGCGGCTGGTATCCTGGTTAAATGACGGTGCGGGAGCGTACCCTCAGTCCGAGGTGGGCTCTGTGCGCAGCGTGGCCTCGGCGAAAACATCAGGAACCCCTCGACGCCCAACTTCGTCAGAACCGCCAGCTAAGAAGTCACGTCCTGTGGAAAAGGACGTTCCAAGAAGTCACTCTTCTAAGGACTCTTCTAAAGACTCTTCAAGAAAGACATCTTCGTCAACTTCGTCGAAGAAAGGAAAGGAGAGGCCTAAATCCTCCTCGGGCGATCAACACAGATCAGCCACGAGTAGAGATTCGGAAAAACGCAGGGAGAGCGCTGTGAAGGCGGGTCCGCCTAAGCCACCTGCAGGCCCAACGTCGACGACGACGAACCAGTCGGTGTCCTCACTGCCGCTGACGCAGTCGATTTCACCCGTCATCATCCCAGCGACGACTTCGGCGACGATGTCCTCGTCGACGGAAGTTCTGGCCTGGAGACCAGAAGTTTTTGATATGGGGTTGCCTGACACATTGCTACAGGAACAGGCAGTGTCAATTGCCTCGAAAGAAGACGACGGCTTCAGAATCGTGAGCCCGGAGGACCTCGGTCTACGAGCCAGGTTCCCATTAGGAGCAACCTGCTCTCAGGTGTTTACTCAAACTCCAAGCTCTCAGGCGACCCTGTCCATGGAGGTACTGTCCTCCTTACACTCGCTGCTAAAATCGCTGGACGAAAGGCTTCCACCTGTACCGTCGACACCCCCCGTCGACGAGCCCGGCCCTTCACACCGCCCGACCAGATCGATCGGGGCTCCAACTACTCCAGCAGTCCAGGAGGGAAGGTGAGCTTTCGGACTCCCTATCTGACCGCGGATCAGTGTCAGATATATCCCTCTCACCATCTAGGGATCCATCCTGGGTGTCGGACGTGGAAATGGAAACACCAAAGAGTCCCACTCACCCGTCACCACCGGACGATATAGGCGCCTTTCATTCTATGATGGAAAAAGCGTGCAAGGAGTTTGGCCTGGTCCAACAGGAGGAGAAAAAGGACTGTTTCCTTTTTGACCATATGGGCAAGAGTAGACGCTCAATTTTTTCAATACCCATTTTAGACCATGTCTGGAAAGAAGGCGTTCAGACCATGCGTCACCCATTTTCTGAGCCGGCTGTCAAAGGCTGCATTGAAAAGAAATTTAAAGTACCAGACTCTACACCGAAGTGTCTTTCAGCCCAACCTACACCGGACTCGGTGGTGTCATCGGCGGCGACGAGAAAAGCAAAGGCCCAACATAAATGCTCTACCCCTCCGGATAATGAGGCGAGGCGCCAAGACGTATTTGGTAAGAAGGATCTTTCTGTAGGGGCCTCAACGGTGAAAGCAGCTAACTCCCTGGCGATTGTGGCCAGATATGACAGGGAGATGTGGCACAGACTGGCACCTATCCTGGACCACCTCCCGGATGAACATAGAAGAACGGCGATGTCCCTGGTTCGAGAAGGCGAAGAAGCATCGAATCATGCTATTAACATAGCGGTGGACCTGGCAGATTCGGGTTTTAAACAAATAAATAACGGAGTTGTTCTAAGACGCCAGGCTTGGCTTAAGTGCACCAACTTCAGACCCGAAGTACAGTATAAAGTTTTGGACATGCCCTTCGAAGGTGATCTTCTTTTCGGAGAAAAGGTGGACGAGGCCTTGAAGGGCATGAAGGAGGACTCAGATACAGCACGCTCGTTGGGTTCTCTCCAGAGTGGTAAGCCCTTTCGTTCTTTTCGTCCCTTTACAGGAGCATCTGGAAACTCAAGATTCTCAGCACCCAGGGATAGATCTTTTGGTAGATCAGCGTATCCTTCACAAGGATATAGACGCGCCTCTCAGACCTCAAACCGACGCAGAAACTTCCCGTCTTCTAAGAGACGACCAACTTATTCGTCGTCGACGAGCAAACAAAAAGACCAGCAATGACGGGAAGCGTACCGTTCTGGGAGGAAGAGTGTCAAGCTGCATCGAGGAATGGGAGGCCATCACTACAGATCAGTGGGTTTTGGACACTGAGGTACGGACATTCCCTACTATTCAAATGCAAACCTCCAAGATGTCCACCAATACACCTATCCCAGGCGCATCTAAACATCTTGCAGCAGGAAGTAACACTCATGTTACAGAAAGGCGCCATCGAATTAGTCCCTGCATCGCAGAAAGGCCTAGGGGTATACTCACGGTGTTTTGTGGTAAAGAAGCCAAACGGAAAATGGCGCCCTATTCTCGACCTGCGAGACCTCAACAAGACCCTACGGAGTCAAAAATTCATAATGCTTACACTGCGGGAGGTGATCAGATCCGTCCAAAGGGACGATTTTTTGGCGTCACTAGATCTACAGGACGCGTACTTCCACATTCCGGTGTGTCAAAACCACAGGAAGTTTCTGAGGTTCATGGTAGGTCAGACACACTACCAGTTTGCAGTGCTCCCGTTTGGTCTAGAGTCCTCCCCAAGAACGTTTACAAAATGTTTGGCACCTGTGGCAGCCTGGCTGCGAAAGGGAGGGCATCATGTATACCCTTACCTCGACGACTGGCTTGTGAGGGGATCCTCCCCAGCGTCGACCAACGACAGCGTACAAGCCACCTTACAACTTCTGCAACGACTGGGGTTCGCAGTGAACTTCGAAAAGTCTTCTCTAAAGCCCTCAAGGAGCTTGAAGTTCTTGGGAGCTCAATTCGAAACCCACTCGGGAATAGTGAAACCGTCACTAGACAGAATACTGAAGATCGAACAACTGACGAGTCAACTTCGCCTACAGAGCACATTTTCCGTGAGAAAATATGTGGCGATCCTGGGTTCCATGGCTTCGTGCATCCACCTAGTAGCAAACTGCCGATTGCTCATGAGGCCTCTACAGGAGTTCCTGTCGGACAGATGGAAGCAGGCCACGGGCCGGTGGTCAGACAGGATAACCGTCGACGACGAGGGTGTCATCAGATCCCTCCAATGGTGGAAAATCTTTCGCAACCTGGACAGAGGAGTTCCTCTACAGGAGCCGGAATTTCAGAACACCATCATCACGGACGCCTCCCTGACGGGCTGGGGAGCACACATGAACAATCTTCAAACCCAGGGCAGATGGTCGTCGACCGAATTGCACCTACACATCAACGTGCTGGAACTGAGAGCAGTGAGATGGGCCTTGAAATCATTCCTGCCACATATCAAAGGATCAAAAGTAAGAGTGCTGACAGACAACACGACAGCCATGTTCTACTTGATAAAGCAAGGCGGCACCAGATCCAGGACTCTCTCAGCGGAAGCTCAAAAGATCTGGCACTGGGCGTTGAAACACAACATATCCTTAGTGGCTTACCATCTTCCGGGAGTGCGGAATGTGCAAGCGGATTCCCTGAGCAGGTCAATGGCTCAAATACACGAGTGGGAGCTGGACACCGGTCAGCTACAAAAAATCTTCGAAAGGTGGGGGACCCCCTTGATCGACCTCTTCGCAACGAAAAAAAACAGGAAATGCGAACAGTTCGCGAGCAGATGGCCTCAAAAAGGATCCCTGGGGGAAGCGTTCTCGTTTCCTTGGACGGACAAATTCCTGTACGCTTTCCCTCCGTTCCCCCTTATACGGGGGACAATCCAGGGGATTCGCAGGTGCAAATGCCGGGTCATTCTAGTGGCACCGTATTGGCCAAGACAACCATGGTTCTCCGACCTCCTACATCTGTCGTTGGAACAGCCTATAACTCTCCAGAAAGTGCCGAACCTACTGTCCAGGGACAAGGGAACGGTGTGGCACCACAATCCGGACAGCCTCAACTTAACAGCATGGCTCCTGACTTTTCAGAGTTCGGCAGCTTGAAAGTCTCGTCGGATTGCCGGAAAATTCTACAGGCGGCTAGGGCCCCTTCGACTAACAAATCATACATATGCAAATGGAAAAGGTTCTGTACGTGGTGTCAAACCCAGCACGAAATTCAGCCTTTAGAAGTAACCCCTGAACAAATTCTTCCGTATCTTCTTCACCTAGCTGAGAGTGGGCTGTCATCATCATCCATCAAAGTGCACCTGGCGGCCATTTCAAGGTTTACGAGGAGGAGACAGTCTTCACCATTATTCAGTGACACACTGGTGAAACATTTCATGAGGGGTCTCTTTAGAACTTTCCCCCCTACGAAACGGTTCCCTCCGTCGTGGAGTTTAAATGTGGTGTTGGCTGCCTTAATGAAGCCTCCATTTGAGCCAATGTCCTCTTCATCCATGCAGTTCCTATCTTGGAAACTGGCTTTCTTAATTGCCATTACATCGGCTAGAAGAATGTCGGAATTACAGGCATTGGTCATAGATCCTCCATATATGAGATTCTTTAAGGACAAAGTAATTTTATCAACTAACCCTACTTTCATCCCGAAAGTACCGACAGTCTATCACAAGCACTCGACCCTGGTCCTTCCTACTTTCTTTGCGTCCCCGTCGTCGACGGCGGAAAAAGCCCTTCATACTCTGGACGTCAAAAGGGCGTTAAAATTTTACCTGCAAAGGACGCAAGATATCAGAACTACCAGACAGCTGTTCATTGCCTACGGGCCGTCGACGAGAGGAAGGGCAATCTCCAAGCAAGGCCTGGCTCGTTGGGTCTCTTCGGCAATTACTTTTAGTCACTCCAAAGCCGGGAGACCCCTACAAGGACTTCCTAGAGCCCATTCCACGAGATCGACAGCCTCCTCTGCGGCTCTATGGGCAGGAATTCCTCTGACAGACATCTGCCAGGCGGCGGCATGGTCTGTCCCACACACGTTTACACGCCATTACTGCCTGGAAAGGCAGCACGCGGATGAGGTACAGATGGGACGGGCAGTGCTACGCCATCTGTTTCAATGAGGTAAGCCAAGTACGGTGAAGCTGTTGTCTCTTACCTTGCCTATGTTTGTTTTCCTTACTGTGTCGATTTTACGTACATGAATATATATAGGCTTGTATATATATATATATATATATATATATATATATATATATATATATATATATAGGTGTATTATAGATATGTTTATATCAGAAAAGAGGTTGCTACTTACACGCATATAAACATATGGGGACTGAGAGTGTTTTTTGTAAATGTATGTTACATTGCATTCTCACCTCCTTCTTCAATGATACTGCTATACAATCTATTCTAAGCATGTGAATCCATGAAAGATCCAATGCTGGAGAAGGGAGTAGTTTCTTACCTGTAACTCCATTTCTCCAGCGTTGGTATCTTTCATGGATTCACATGCGCCCACCAGCCTCCCCGGAATGCAATGTGCAAGATATGTGCATAAGCAGGTTCCCCCCTTTCTACTTTGGAGGGGCTGAAATCTGACGGGACCCGCGGGGGTGGGGCTTTTATACCATTACGTCCAACGGGGCTTGCGTGGGCGGCCCCGGAGAGGACGTAGATGTGGATAGGACACACAAGTGTCGGAAGTTTTTTCCTATAGGAAACAACTATATATGTGTACCGAGGGTTCCCAGTCTGACGACGGGGAATATTCTAAGCATGTGAATCCATGAAAGATACCAACGCTGGAGAAATGAAGTTACAGGTAAGAAACTACTCCCTTCTGATTTCCAAACACAATCCACAATGGTGACATACACAGAATCAGTCACTACTGTAGGCTTAGGTTCTGCCCTTGATCTTGCTGCTGAGACTGAATTAGACGTTCAAGTTGATGTGGAAAACGATGCTACCTCTGTGTTCGCTCTTCCTTCTGCCAATTTTGGTCACAACGAACAGTCAGAGACTGTACAGATTTCAGGTTTTGATGGACTCATTCCACAGTATACTGAACCAAAAACCTGGCAGGCGATTCCTGAACTGTTGATTGTTAATCTGCCACTTTCAGAAGCTAAGACAGAGGAATGGACAATTGACGAAATCCTGATTAACAGAGACTTTACTATGGTGATTCCTCTGGTTGATATTGACTTCTACAAAGGAAGAGACTCTGTGTCATCCACTAAGGAGAGGGACTGCAGGGGTACAGCTCAGTCTTTGGTTACTGGTGCCAAGGAGTCAACTGCCCTAAAGGTGTTTTCCATTCCTCAGCCACAAATGTGTCTGTCGACTTCTGGGACTTCAGTCTGTCCTCCTACAACCATTGACTCTTCTATTATCCAGTCCACAGCTCTGCAGTCATCTTTGGCACACGTGTCTTCAATCAATGAACAACTGCCATGTCTGCCATTCACTCAAGAGCCTTCACCATGTACGTGGTCAGTGCCAAAGACCTTGACAAGTTTGTCTTCAGCTAACGAGATGGGTCCAGCTTGCATGCCTTCAGCCTCAGAATTTCCTCTGGCATGCCTGTCTTCGGCTACAGTGACTCATCCAGCAGATTATCCTTCAGCCATGGAGCCTCCGGTAGTACATTCTAAGTGCATGTCTTCGGTCCTAGAGCCTACTGCTAGTTTGGCTTCAGTTCATGAGAGACCTGTATCCTGCTCAGCCTCACTGCCAATATCGGAGGCGTACCTATCTACACTGTCAGATCCTGCTGCATATTCTTCTGCTCCAGAGATTCCTCCTGAATCCCAACCATTTATTACCGATGAACGTCCAGCCTGCCCTTCTTATGCTTCAGGGGGATCACCAGAATGCCTGCCTTTTACACAAGACGATTCTCCCAACTGCTTGACTGTAGCATCAGAGCCTCCCGAATATGCAACATCTGAGTCTGAAACTTCTGCCAGCTCTCACTTCAGAAACATCAAGCTGGATCACGACTCGGGAGAGCCTTACATGCAAGGCCATTGGACTTGCCTGGAGTATTACGAGAGGGAGACGGATACCATCCCCCACGGCCCAGTCACCGAACAAGTAGCCGACCAGGATAGCGGGCTGGGTGGTTCGCATCTGGGGCCCGGTTCGGATCAGCTGCTTGACAGCTTTTTTGTTGCCGGATCACACATGAACCTGAGGGAGGGGACGGACACGGCCCCCCAGCAGCAGCACCAGTTGGGTGCTAGTAGCCAAAGGAAGGGAATGACTGCTGCAGTTCAAGATGTGCCTGTTATTGCTCCTGCTGCGAGTGTGCCTGATGTACTAAGTACTGCGTCTATCACTCCTATCAGTATGCCAAACGTCCCTGCGGTTGTATCCCACGTGCAACAAGGTGGCTACACGACTGTCACCGGGAGTGCCAGCCTCGAACAACCCATAGGACTTCCAGGCCTCCAAGGCATGGAACATGTGCAGTCAAACCTTAGTCACTTTCAACCACAAGCCTTTTCCCAGATGGATGACAGAAGAAGATCCGAACCTCTACCTCGGCCGCCACCTTCTTTTGCTGAACATAAACATTTCCTGAAACCTGCAGTTTCCTCACCTCCTGCATGTCCGCTCTCGGCAGAAAGGCTAACAGAGCTTCTACCATTGCCTAAGGCATGTTGCACCAGCCTGCCTCCCTCCTCAAAGACTTATAAGTGTCCACTCCCAGTGACTGAGCTTCCTAGACCTTCCAACTCTGCTTCAGGTCCTGCAAGTCCTTCATGCCTTTCTTCGAACCATGAGTCTCTTCCTCACCAGAAGCCTGCCTATGACTCTTCTAGACTGCAGCTTCATTCTATTCATTCCAGTCCATCTGCTTTTGCCCACAGGCCACCGTTTCCATCAGTGCCACCTCCAAAGACAAAGCGCTCCTATCATGGAACGCAGATGTTTTGTGCGGGTGACGGTCACCTGGAGACAGCCGTGGGAGGGGGTATACTGTCACGACTCACTCCCTTCGCTCCCGTTCCCGCCACTTGGGGGCATGTTTTGGGGTGTATTCCCTACTGGACATTTCCTCCGAACCTAATGCTACAGTGCTGTGATGAATTGGGAGCGCTAAAACCTTATTTTCCAAGTTACTTCCCTTCCGGATCCATTCCAGGTTTTTGGCAGCCAGCATGCTTCTTTAATCTAATGACTATGCTTCCCAGAATGCCTGGCTCACTGCTTCATCTCCTCCCTTGCAGGACAAGGTTGGGTGGAGGATAGGCAACACCTGTGGCTGCAGGTGTGCAGCAAGCGGCACACCTGAGCGGTGTGCTCGTTGAGCAGCTTTAAAAGCCTCAGTTTGCTTCAGTCCAGCGCTGGTCATTGTTGCAGTGTTCCTGTTGTGACTGGTCCCTTGTTCCTGGTTCTTAGCTTTGCGCCTAGTTTCTGTTTCTTGTTCCTCTACCCTGGATTTCTAATTGATGTGCTTAATTGATTTCTGCTTTCTAGATTTCCCTTTCTGTCTTCCTCTGTCTGCAGGCAGCCTTTCTCAGTGCTTTCCCCTTTGATGCAGCCCAATTTGCCTGTGTTCTCTTTTTCTTTGATGTTGTCCTTTGCTACTGAAAAACTTGATGCTTTAGTCTTTCCCTTTATAGATTTAGCTTCCTGCCTTTATTCCTTGGAGGGGTGGGAGAAGTTTGACTTTTGTAATATCGTTTTCCCTGCTCCTGCTCCTTACTTTCTATTGGAATCCATTCCATGTTTTCCCTTGCACTTCTGCATTTATTTCCATTGATTATTAGGTGTGGTGTGCTGTTGTAGCTAGCTCCTGTGTGAATGCCTTTGTTTTCCTCACTATTCTATAATCACAATTCTTACTTGCCCCTTGTCTTGAGTCTTATGTATTTAGTTATCATCCACCCATTGCTGATATAGCCTTCTGGGTCCCAGTTTGATCAACCGGGTTCGTGGGCTTACTGACATTCTAGTGGTATTTCCAGTCCTCGTGAGTACTGTTTTTAAGTTCTTTATTTCAATATCATCAAGAGTGTCAGCTCACAGATCCTGTCCTTGCTTGCCCTCTACGTGGGTTTAGCGCTGTCAGTATCTGTAATAGCATAGTGGGTAAGGAGTTTGCCGACTTTCCTTTCAGTCATAAGGAGGTTCTAAGTGCTTAATCCACATCCCTTTTCATATATTTGTATTATTGTTTTACTCTATCTGCACTCCTGGGTTTTAGTATACATGAGTCTTGGTTCTTGTGTGCACGTTGTTTGATTCAAGGTTATTCACTGTGCGATTTTGTGCACATTTCCCTTGCCATATTCGCTGCCTTTGTACTCACCTGATTAATCCTGACAGAATGACCAGCCCTAAATTCCCATTGAATATGGCAAGTTTAAAAAAGAAAGGTAGCAAGGCCTCTAACAAGTTTGTACAGAAAGCTTCCCCTACATTTACCTGAGACAATCAAATCACTAGTCCTGATTTAAATGAACTCCTTGTCACGAATGGGCATTTACGTGCAGAGTATTTTTCCCACAGGATGGCACATCTTACATTGCCTGATCCTAGTTCTGTCTTTTATTCTGATCCAGATTCTATGTCAGCACAAGCCTTAGCAGCAGAAAACAACACACTGTTAGACTTATTATACAAGAGTACCTCTGTTGTTGAACCCCATGATTCCAGTTGTGCTTCACCTCAGATTGAACAGTTTCATGATACAAACATAAAGAATGGAGGGGTTCCTTGCATAACTTCTGTTTTCTACCCTCAGTCTAAAGCATACTCCTTTGCACAAGTACATACTGTAGTCCCTAATGCCAAGAGGTCTAATGTCAATAGTTTGCTTAAGGGAAACACAGACCAAGTTGGTAAGAGAAAGTATAAATCTGAGAACCTGCAAGCAGTAGATGACAATGTACAATCGTTGCACATCCAGATTGCTAGTGCAGGATCCAGCCCTGATGCCACTATGCCTCCCCCTGTGCCTACTGATAGTGATGTACAGTTAATGCAGGGCATGGTAAGAGCTAAGCTTGAGGAGTTAAGACAAGAATTAATTTCTTTACAAGAGGAGAATAGAACCGTGCACTCTTTACTGAATACACCTCAGACTTTATCCGTTGATGTTGATGAAGTGAACACTGTTCAGCCCCTGAGTGCAGAGACTTTGGTAAACCATGATATTTGTCAATCTGTTAGATCTATTGGGAGTGAAGGTCTTTCTTCTAGCACAGCGCTTAATCTGGGCACAGTTTCTGACAATTGTTCTGCTGTTTGTCAGGGATTGCAGTTAGCTGAAGTTTTACAAGCCACTCCTTTACCTAAGATATCCTGTGTAGCAGTTTGTCATAATTCTGAGCTTGAACACATACATGCTTCTGATTTCCAAACACAATCCACAATGGTGACATACACAGAATCAGTCACTACTGTAGGCTTATGTTCTGCCCTTGATCTTGCTGCTGAGACTGAAGTAGACGTTCAAGTTGATGTGGAAAACGATGCTACCTCTGTGTTCGCTCTTCCTTCTGCCAATTTTGGTCACAACGAACAGTCAGAGACAGTACAGATTTCAGGTTTTGATGGACTCATTCCACAGTATACTGAACCAAAAACCTGGCAGGCGATTCCTGAACTGTTGATTGTTAATCTGCCACTTTCAGAAGCTAAGACAGAGAAATGGACAATTGACGAAATCCTGATTAACAGAGACTTTACTATGGTGATTCCTCTGGTTGATATTGACTTCTACAAAGGAAGAGACTCTGTGTCATCCACTAAGGAGAGGGACTGCAGGGGTACAGCTCAGTCTTTGGTTACTGGTGCCAAAGAGTCAACTGCCCTAAAGGTGTTTTCCATTCCTGAGCCACAAATGTGTCTGTCGACTTCTGGGACTTCAGTCTGTCCTCCTACAACCATTGACTCTTCTATTATCCAGTCCACAGCTCTGCAGTCATCTTTGGCACACGTGTCTTCAATCAATGAACAACTGCCATGTCTGCCATTCACTAAAGAGCCTTCACCATGTACGTGGTCAGTGCCAAAGACCTTGACAAGTTTGTCTTCAGCTAACGAGATGGCTCCAGCTTGCATGCCTTCAGCCTCAGAATTTCCTCTGGCATGCCTGTCTTCGGCTACAGTGACTCATCCAGCAGATTATCCTTCAGCCATGGAGCCTCCGGTAGTACATTCTAAGTGCATGTCTTCGGTCCCAGAGCCTACTGCTAGTTTGGCTTCAGTTCATGAGAGACCTGTATCCTGCTCAGCCTCACTGCCAATATCGGAGGCGTACCTGTCTACACTGTCAGATCCTGCTGCATATTCTTCTGCTCCAGAGATTCCTCCTGAATCCCAACCATTTATTACCGATGAACGTCCAGCCTGCCCTTCTTATGCTTCAGGGGGATCACCAGAATGCCTGCCTTTTACACAAGACGATTCTCCCAACTGCTTGACTGTAGCATCAGAGCCTCCCGAATATGCAACATCTGAGTCTGAAACTTCTGCCAGCTCTCACTTCAGAAACATCAAGCTGGATCACGACTCGGGAGAGCCTTACATGCGAGGCCATTGGACTTGCCTGGAGTATTACGAGAGGGAGACGGATACCATCCCCCACGGCCCAGTCACCGAACAAGTAGCCGACCAGGATAGCGGGCTGGGGTGGTTCGCATCTGGGGCCCGGTTCGGATTTTTGTTGCCGGATCACACATGAACCTGAGGGAGGGGACGGGCACGGCCCCCCAGCAGCAGCACCAGTTGGGTGCTAGTAGCCAAAGGAAGGGAATGACTGCTGCAGTTCAAGATGTGCCTGTTATTGCTCCTGCTGCGAGTGTGCCTGATGTACTAAGTACTGCGTCTATCACTCCTATCAGTATGCCAAACGTCCCTGCGGTTGTATCCCACGTGCAACAAGGTGGCTACACGACTGTCACCGGGAGTGCCAGCCTCCAACAACCCATAGGACTTCCAGGCCTCCAAGGCATGGAACATATGCAGTCAAACCTTAGTCACTTTCAACCACAAGCCTTTTCCCAGATGGATGACAGAAGAAGATCCGAACCTCTACCTCGGCCGCCACCTTCTTTTGCTGAACATAAACATTTCCTGAAACCTGCAGTTTCCTCACCTCCTGCATGTCCGCTCTCGGCAGAAAGGCTAACAGAGCTTCTACCATTGCCTAAGGCATGTTGCACCAGCCTGCCTCCCTCCTCAAAGACTTATAAGTGTCCACTCCCAGTGACTGAGCTTCCTAGACCTTCCAACTCTGCTTCAGGTCCTGCAAGTCCTTCATGCCTTTCTTCGAACCATGAGTCTCTTCCTCACCAGAAGCCTGCCTATGACTCTTCTAGACTGCAGCTTCATTCTATTCATTCCATCTGCTTTTGCCCACAGGCCACCGTTTCCATCAGTGCCACCTCCAAAGACAAAGCGCTCCTATCATGGAACGAAGATGTTTTGTGCGGGTGACGGTCACCTGGAGACGGCCGTGGGAGGGGGTATACTGTCACGACTCGCTCCCTTCGCTCCCGTTCCCGCCACTTGGGGGCATGTTTTGGGGTTTATTCCCTACTGGACATTTCCTCCGAACCTAATGCTACAGTGCTGTGATGAATTGGGAGCGCTAAAACCTTATTTTCCAAGTTACTTCCCTTCCGGATCCATTCCAGGTTTTTGGCAGCCAGCATGCTTCTTTAATCTAATGACTATGCTTCCCAGAATGCCTGGCTCACTGCTTCATCTCCTCCCTTGCAGGACAAGGTTGGTTGGAGGATAGGCAACACCTGTGGCTGCAGGTGCAGCAAGCGGCACACCTGAGGGGTGTGCTCGTTGAGCAGCTTTAAAAGCCTCAGTTTGCTTCAGTCCAGCGCTGGTCATTGTTGCAGTGTTCCTGTTGTGACTGGTCCCTTGTTCCTGGTTCTTAGCTTTGCACCTAGTTCCTAGTTTCTGTTTCTTGTTCCTCTACCCTGGATTTCTAATTGATGTGCTTAATTGATTTCTGCTTTCTAGATTTCCCTTTCTGTCTTCCTCTGTCTGCAGGCAGCCTTTCTCAGTGCTTTCCCCTTTGATGCAGCCCAATTTGCCTGTGTTCTCTTTTTCTTTGATGTTGTCCTTTGCTACTGAAAAACCTGATGCTTTAGTCTTTCCCTTTATAGATTTAGCTTCCTGCCTTTATTCCTTGGAGGGGTGGGAGAAGTTTGTCTTTTGTAATATCGTTTTCCCTGCTCCTTACTTTCTATTGGAATCCATTCCATGTTTTCCCTTGCACTTCTGCATTTATTTCCATTGATTATTAGGTGTGGTGTGCTGTTGTAGCTAGCTCCTGTGTAAATGCCTTTGTTTTCCTCACTATTCTATAATCACAATTCTTACTTGCCCCTTGTCTTGAGTCTTATGTATTTAGTTATCCTCCACCCATTTCTGTTATAGCCTTCTGGGTCCCTGTTTGATCAACTGGGTTCGTGGGCTTACTGACATTCTAGTGGTATTTCCAGTCCTCGTGAGTACTGTTTTTAAGTTCTTTATTTCAATATCATCAAGAGTGTCAGCTCACAGATCCTGTCCTTGTTTGCCCTCTACGTGGGTTTAGCGCTGTCAGTATCTGTAATAGCATAGCGGGTAAGGAGTTTGCCGACTTTCCTTTCAGTCATAAGGAGGTTCTAAGTGCTTACCCCACATCCCATTTCATATATTTGTATTATTGTTTCACTCTATCTGCACTCCTGGGTTTTAGTACACATGAGTCTTGGTTCTTGTGTGCACGTTGTTTGATTCAAGGTTATTCACTGTGCGATTTTGTGCACATTTCCCTTGCCATATTCGCTGCCTTTGTACTCACCTGATTACTCCTGACAGAATGACCAGCCCTAAATTCCCATTGAATATGGCAAGTTTAAGAAAGAAAGGCAGCAAGGCCTCTAACAAGTTTGTACAGAAAGCTTCCCCTACATTTACCTGTGACAATCAAATCACTAGTCCTGACTTAAATGAACTCCTTGTCACGAATGGGCATTTACGTGCAGAGTATTTTTCCCACAGGATGGCACATCTTACATTGCCTGATCCTAGTTCTGTCTTTTATTCTGATCCAGATTCTATGTCAGCACAAGCCTTAGCAGCAGAAAACAACACACTGTTAGACTTATTATACAAGAGTACCTCTGTTGTTGAACCCCATAATTCCAGTTGTGCTTTACCTCAGATTGAACAGTTTCATGATACAAACATAAAGAATGGAGGGGTTCCTTGCATAACTTCTGTTTTCTACCCTCAGTCTAAAGCATACTCCTTTGCACAAGTACATACTGTAGTCCCTAATGCCCAGAGGTCTAATGTCAATAGTTTGCTTAAGGGAAACACAGACCAAGTTGGTAAGAGAAAGTATAAATCACAGAACCTGCAAGCAGTAGATGACAATGTACAATCGGTGCACATCCAGATTGCTAGTGCAGGATCCAGCCCTGATGCCACCATGCCTCCCCCTGTGCCTACTGATAGTGATGTACAGTTAATGCAGGGCATGCTAAGAGCTAAGCTTGAGGAGTTAAGACAAGAATTCATTTCTTTACAAGAGGAGAATAAAACCTTGCACTCTTTACTGAATACACCTCAGACTTTATCCGTTGATGTTGATGAAGTGAACACTGTTCAGCCCCTGAGTGCAGAGACTTTGGTAAACCATGATATTTGTCAATATGTTAGATCTATTGGGAGTGAAAGTCTTTCTTCTAGCACAGCGCTTAATCTGGGCACAGTTTCTGACAATTGTTCTGCTGTTTGTCAGGGATTGCAGTTAGCTGAAGATTTACAAGCCACTCCTTTACCTAAGATTTCCTGTGTAGCAGTTTGTCATAACTCTGAGCTTGAACACATACCAGCTTCTGATTTCCAAACACAATCCACAATGGACGCATACACAGAATCAGTCACTACTGTAGGCTTAGGTTCTGCCCTTGATCTAGCTGCTGAGACTGAAGTAGACGTTCAAGTTGATGTGGAAAACGATGCTACCTCTGTGTTCGCTCTTCCTTCTGCCAATTTTGGTCACAACGAACAGTCAGAGACAGTACAGATTTCAGGTTTTGATGGACTCATTCCACGGTATACTGAACCAAAAACCTGGCAGGCGATTCCTGAACTGTTGATTGTTAATCGGCCACTTTCAGAAGCTAAGACAGAGGAATGGACAATTGACGAAATCCTGATTAACAGAGACTTTACTATGGTGATTCCTCTGGTTGATATTGACTTCTACAAAGGAAGAGACTCTGTTTCATCCACTAAGGAGAGGGACTGCAGGGGTACAGCTCAGTCTTTGGTTACTGGTGCCAAGGAGTCAACTGCCCTAAAGGTGTTTTCCATTCCTGAGCCACAAATGTGTCTGTCGACTTCTGGGACTTGAAGGCAAGCGTCCCCAACCAGCACGATCCTCCCCGCAATGAGAGAAAATAATGGACACTCCCAAGTTGGGAATAAAGCCAAGACAGAGTGCGTGTGAGCTTAAGTGGGAGTTTATCAATCAAATAGGGCATGCAAAGAACTCTGCAAACTCCGAGAGCGCTCTGTCTGACAATAGCAAAGACAGGCGTATATATTTACAAAAAACGTCATCAAAACCTACATACTATAGGGGGCACAAGTTCAATGGGATTGGGTGGCGACGACTAACTATAGGTGCTGCTGCGGTGTGGTTGGTCTTGGCTGGAAGACGTCACTGGTCAGCCTCGTGGGTTGGGCTGGGCCTGGTGGGTCGGCTTGAGTTCATCCGGACGGTGTTGTTGTGGCACTGCGGCCTGTGGCAGAGATGAATGCCTTTCTTGACTTGTTTGCCCTAGGCCATGCACACCGCAGTCATTCAGGCATTGTAATATTATTCTCTTTAGTAAATATTTCAATAGGTTATCCTACAGGTTAATGCAACACTGGAGGAATGCACCTTGTGAGTGGTCTGGTGGTCGTTTGTCAGGGCATGATTACCTGCGTCCTGTTGACCGGTATCATAGGTCGAGGGGCCAGGTCTTGGGGCATGGGATAGGCAGTATATGTCTTTCTGTCTTGTTAGAAGTTATTATGAATGGGCCGCTGTATATTACCACAGTGTTAGGTGTCTTGGTTACCCCGAGTCATAAGTCTTAAGGTGATCCGGTGGACTGTGGGGTTTACGAGGGGGCGCTGGTGGATCTGTGTATTCAAGCAGAGGTTTACTGCAGCGTTGTAAATAACGCAGGTGGCGGCCAGTGGCCTTGGGAGATACAGAGGGGGCTACAAATCTTTGAAGCGGCTCCAGTCTGGTCGGGGGAGGTGGAGGAGTGCGGCGCAGGCCTCTGCTTTCTCGCTGGGCAGCCTTCGTACAGTGGGAGGGGGAATGACCTTGCACGTAGTCTCAGAGGTATTTTCCTCGGGTGTTGCCTACTTTACAGGCGAGAATTCTACAAACGTTTAAACATTCTATAACACTTATTTGAATCATTTGATAACATACACTTCACTTTTACTACATGTGTTTTGAATGCGCCCAGTCTAAGCAACTTATTCATACGCTACGTTTTAACAACTACAGCATTTGATAATATGTATATACAATTACAGTCGGTGAGGTAGCCGTGAGGTGGGTGGACTACATAGGAGATTACTCGCCACTGTACGTGACAGTAGTGGCACACAAGGGGCTTAAACATGCACACATGATACGTACATTCTCGCACGAGCCCTTTGTATTGTTACATTCATTTTCTCTTGTATTCTAGCAGCATTAATCTGGTTATGGCACAGGATCATGGAGTGTCGGTTTTTTAGTGACACACATAGCAAACAACCCTTGACCATTCGTTCATTGTTTACACCCCCCTGCAGTGGTGTGGGTTCTTGTATCGTTCAAGACCATGAGGGTGTGTATTTTATCATAGTTATGCAGTTGGCAGGGTCTCGTGATAGCAGAGGGTTTGTGGAGAGGCGTACATTTTTTGTAGGTGGTCCTGTCATTAATATTTTGGGGGTTTTCAGCCACCTGATGATCATTTTACAGTTCTTTCTCATCACTTAGGCCTACAGGCCGGGTTAAGCTGGGAGCAGTGATACGCTGTGGAGGGTGAAATGTTACAGTGTTAGTATCTTGTGCTAACTCATGTCCGCCTTGCTCGTGGGAACGGGCTCTCAGCGGATCTGCCAGGGTGTTGCAGCAACAGGGATAGTTGAAACTTTTCAAGGGTGGGGGCCGCGCTGCAGTGCGCAGAGCTCACACCATCTTTGCTAGACAAAATTCGTTTCTGAGGCCTTTCTGAATTCAATGTGTGGGCAATGTCTTCAGTAGGTGAGCCCCCCACCGCCTGGGCCCTGGCGGTATGGAGGGACGCCCAATGAGCCATGGCCCTCACCTGAGGAGGGTTGTCGGCAAGGGGGCTCTTTTAGACCTTCCCTCCCCTACAGACTTCAGTCTGTCCTCCTACAACCATTGATTGATCAGGATTTCTCTGTGCCTCATTCCCCGACAAGGGTTGTGTTGGTTGTTTTATTTTCTATTGCACGGAGTAAGACGGCGTAGGCACCAACAAAGGTTTGGCAATTACAATAACAGGATTTTAAGGGAGATGTTCATGCACCCTCTGCAAACATTGAGGATCCCCTTGGTTGAGGTTAAATACTTGGGCTATCAGTGTGAGGGTGGATTGCTTAGACTACTTGTATATGAGGGTGAGACTCTCAAAGGTTATGACACTCACCTCGCCGGTCCCATGACCCAGCATCACTGCAGCCACTTGCTCCCTTACATTTTTCTGCAAAGACACAAGAGGAGACAAAAAGAGAAATAAGGAGGGGACTCACATACATGGCAGAGGAGTGTGATATGTATTTGTGTGTCACTCCTGAGTTATACATTCAAAGGCATTCATTGGTCAGGGGAGGGAAGATGGAGGAGACTTTGGGAAAAGATGAGTTGGTCACAACTGACTTATTGAGTGTAAGCATCCCCCTACAGTGAGGGCATATGGGCACCTCTATGCTTAGAGGAAGTCCTATGTGAATGTGACCTGGATGTTTTCCCTCTTAAGAGGTTAGTGAGAGAAAACCCCTTACAAGTATCGGGGTAGTAGGAATGCCCAGAGGTGATAATGCAAAGCCAAGCAGGCTATGGAAAAATGTAAAAGATTATTAGCATTCTAAAGAATACCCACTGACATTAGCCTAAAGTTTAAATAGGTGTAGAGGATAAAATAGGCTAAACTAAAGTCAAGATATAAGCTTTAATTTCATGTGCTCTTTCCTTGATCAAAAGTTACTTTTATTTGTAAAAGCTTGGCAAAGGTGTGTTCCCAAATATTCTCCAATGGAAATATTGTGTGGGCGACCCTGGCATCAGGTAATATTATCCCCATATATATGGTCGCCGTAAATGATATCGCCAGGAAAAGGTCGTGGCAATATTATTTGGGTGACCATATATATGGGGACTGGGAAAAAAAAAAGTTTGGGAGTTGTGGGGGTGTCCCCCGCATGTTCCATGCAATAATGTCGCCACAAAAAACAGCCATTTTCCGGCGATATTTTTGCATGGCGAGATTTTTGTGGCGACATTATTACATCGAACCGCGACCCTAGAGGATGAACTACCAGGTGACCCTAAATAGGGTCATTTGAGTGCAGACCATGTCACACTATTTACCAAAGGACCCAAGTGTTTGCGGTCTCAATATGCAAATGAAACCTATTCCTATTCCTATTTCCTCCACCACTGCCAAACTGCAGAAATAACTCTAGGTTATGCCTTCTTCCCTCCTCCACCTAAAAGGCTTAACAAAGAGATGTTAGCAGCAAGGTGCTGCACCAGCCCCCTTTACATTTATTAGTTTACAAGGCCTTCTTATCTGCACTTGCCCACCACTGTACCTGCAGCCGTCTTAAATCCCTCTTCACGGTCTGCATCTCGGACCCAAAGTAGTATAAGGTCCCTGGAATCATGAGAAAAAGAAAGGCAATCAATGCTAAGAGAGGGAGAGTGGAGAAATGACAGTGCACAAGAGGAGTACAGGAACAGAAGGTGGGTGGGAGAACAAAGGGTACATGAATGGAGAGGGGAAGCAAGGTGTGTAATGAGGAAGAACGGGTGTAAAAGGAACAGGGTCACAAAAGAATGTAGGACAGAATCGCTGGTGGGTGGGCTCTGGCTCTCTAAAGTATATGATGGGTATACGTGTCCTCGCCCACAGCGTCAGCAATACATAGAGGCTCTTCCTATGGAGCCTGAGAGGATGATGACACTGGGAGGCCTATTTCCCAAGAGGAGGTTAGTTACGCAGGAGGAATTCACTGCAAAACTGGGCAATAACCCTGTCAAATTGTTACAGTATTACCGCATGAGAGCAGCGGCACATAGTAAAGGGCCGTTGTTTCCCCTGGAATCCGAAGCATGTGAGTGTACAAAAATGTCGACAGGAGAATTGCGACGGCCGAAAATCCAACTTTTTATTTTTTTTATACCCCCCTTACACCACATATATATGTGGGGGGAGGGGTATGGGATATTATAGTAATAGGGAGGATGCGGGGGTTCTCCCCTCGCATATCTATGTGGTGCAAAGAGGGTTTAATTAAAAAAAGAAAAGTCGGCATTTTCGGCCGTCGCAATTATGTGTGGTCTCAGTAATGACATAGATCCCAATACAACATACAGAATATTCAAAAGCTTCTCTGAACATACCAATCAACAAGACCGCGAAGACCACAGCCAACAAGCTCCACAGCAAGTTCTTGTCTAGGTTGGAGACAAAAAGATAATATAAGTGGGAAAAATATGCTTGATGACATTAGAAACAAACAATATTATAGCTACAAGCAAATTTGGCGCCTCTAAAAATCAATGTAACTTTTGCTATTGGAATATAGTCACAGGGATTTGTCATTACGTGTAAGTGCATGCATATTCTAAAATCCACAAAAGTTAGGAGACTATTCACAGAGAAGTTACTATGAATAACTGACTAATCCCAGATTTACCCCTCACACCTGGAGAAAGCTATTGGATTCAAAAAAGTATTTAATGTGAGGAAGGCAGAGTTACAAGCAGTAAGCCAAGAGTAAGCCTGAGTTACTAGTAGTGTGCCAAGAGTATGTCAGAGTACCTTGTTTTATTAATGGAATCAGATTTGTACTGTACATCTCTTGCCTCGCAAACACTTAAATTGCTTTCCTTCAATTACCCCTTAACACAGGAAACATTGAGATTCCCCTTGGTTGAGGTTAAATACTTGGGCTATCAGTGTGAGGGTGGATTGCTTAGAGTACTTGTATTTGAGGGTGAGACTCTCAGCACCAAATGAGTCCAAAGGTTATGACACTCACCTCGCTCTCGCAGGTCAAATGCCCCAGCAGCACTGCAGCCACTTGTTCTCTTAGTTTCTTCTGCAAAGACACAAGAGGAGACAAAAAGAGAAATAAGGAGGGGACTCACTCACATACATGGCAGAGGAGTGTGATATGTATTTGTGTGTCACTCCTGAGTTATACATTCAAAGGCATTCATTGGTCAGGGGAGGGAAGATGGAGAGGATGAGTTAGTCAAGGTGATGTGTTTGAGGAATGGAGACGTTGGGAAAAGATGAGTTGGTCACAACTGACTTGAGTGTAAGCATCCCCCTACAGTGAGGGCATATGGGCACCTCTATGCTTAGAGGAAGACCTATGTGAATGTGACCTGGATGCTTTCCCTCTTAAGAGGTTAGTGAGAGAAAACCCCTTACGAGTATCGGGGTAGTAGGAATGCCCAGAGGTGATCATGCAAAGCCAAGCAGGCTATGGAAAAATGTAAAAGATTATTAGCATTCTAAAGAATACCCACTGACATTAGCCTAAAGTTTAAATAGGTGTAGAGGATAAAATAGGCTAAACTAAAGTCAAGATATAAGCTTTAATTTCATGTGCTCTTTCCTTGATCAAAAGTTACTTTTATTTGTAAAAGCTTGGCAAAGGTGTGTTCCCAAATATTCTCCAATGGAAATATTGTGTGGGCGACCCTGGTATCAGGTAATATTATCCCCATATATATGGTCGCCGTAAATAATATCGCCGGGAAAAGGTCGTGGCGATATTATTTGGGTGACCATATATATGGGGACAGGGAAAAAAAAAAGAAAAAAAAAGAAAAAAAAAGTTTGGGGGTTGTGGGGGTGTCCCCCGCATGTTCCATGCAATAATGTCGCCACAAAAAACGGCCATTTTCCGGCGATATTTTTGCATGGCGAGATTTTTGTGGCGACATTATTACATGGAACCGCGACCCTAGAGGATGAACTACCAGGTGACCCTAAATAGGGTCATTAGAGTGCAGACCATGTCACACTATTTACCAAAGTACCCAAGTGTTTGCGGTCTCAATATGCAGATGAGACCTATTCCTATTTCCTCCACCACTGCCAAACTGCAGAAATGACTCTAGGTTATGCCTTCTTCCCGCCTCCACCTAAAAGGCTTAGCAAAGATATGTTAGCAGCAAGGTGCTGCACCAGCCCCCTTTCCATTTATTAGTTTACAAGGCCTCCTTATCTCAAATGTTTCACTGGCCCTCCAACTGTACCTGCAGTAGCTGCAGTCGTTCGATGTCTGTCTTGCAAGCAATTATCTGGGTCTGCACTTGTTGGATGCTGGTCTTGCAGGTGTTGATTTGAAAAAAATTACCTGCTCCTGCTGCAGCTGTTGGATGTCCATCTTGCATATGGAGATCTCGCACATTATGATGTATAACATCCCTGGAATCATGAGAAAAGGAAAGGCAATCAATGCTAAGAAAGGGAGAGTGGAGAAATGACAGTGCACAAGAGGAGTACAGGAACAGAAGATGGGTTGGGGAACAAAGGGTACATGAATGGAGAGGGGAAGCAAGGTGTGTAATGAGGAAGAACGGGTGTAAAAGGAACAGGGTCACAAAAGAATGTAGGACAGAATCGCTGGTGGGTGGGCTCTGGCTCTCTAAAGTATATGATAGGTATATGTGTCCTCGCCCACAGCGTCAGCAATACATAGAGGCTCTTCCTATGGAGCCTCTATGTATTGCTATGGATGGAGAAGGAGATGGCGTGGTGATCTGACCATGCAGTTGGTTCATTTTTAGCCCAATTTGCCTGTGTTCTCTTTTTCTTTGATGTTGTCCTTTGCTACTGACAAACTTGATGCTTTAGTCTTTCCCTTTATAGATTTAGCTTCCTGCCTTTATTCCTTGGAGGGGTGGGAGAAGTTTGACCTTTGTAATATCGTTTTTCCTGATCCTTACTTTCTATTGGAATCCATTCCATGTTTTCCCTTGCACTTCTGCATTTATTTCCATTGATTATTAGGTGTGGTGTGCTGTTGTAGCTAGCTCCTGTGTGAATGCCTTTGTTTTCCTCACTATTCTATAATCACAATTCTTACTTGCCCCTTGTCTTGAGTCTTATGTATTTAGTTATCATCCACCCATTGCTGATATAGCCTTCTGGGTCCCTGTTTGATCAACCGGGTTCGTGGGCTTACTGACATTCTAGTGGTATTTCCAGTCCTCGTGAGTACTGTTTTTAAGTTCTTTATTTCAATATCATCAAGAGTGTCAGCTCACAGATCCTGTCCTTGCTTGCCCTCTATGTGGGTTTAGCGCTGTCAGTATCTGTAATAGCATAGTGGGTAAGGAGTTTGCCGACTTTCCTTTCAGTCATAAGGAGGTTCTAAGTGCTTAACCCACATCCCTTTTCATATATTTGTATTATTGTTTCACTCTATCTGCACTCCTGGGTTTTAGTATACATGAGTCTTGGTGCTTGTGTGCACGTTGTTTGATTCAAGGTTATTCACTGTGTGATTTTGTGCACATTTCCCTTGCCATATTCGCTGCCTTTGTACTCACCTGATTAATCCTGACAGAATGACCAGCCCTAAATTCCCATTGAATATGGCAAGTTTAAAAAACAAAGGCAGCAGGGCCTCTAACAAGTTTGTACAGAAAGCTTCCCCTACATTTACCTGTGACAATCAAATCACTAGTCCTGATTTAAATGAACTCCTTGTCACGAATGGGCATTTACGTGCAGAGTATTTTTCCCACAGGATGGCACATCTTACATTGCCTGATCCTAGTTCTGTCTTTTATTCTGATCCAGATTCTATGTCAGCACAAGCCTTAGCAGCAGAAAACAACACACTGTTAGACTTATTATACAAGAGAACCTCTGTTGTTGAACCCCATGATTCCAGTTGTGCTTCACCTCAGATTGAACAGTTTCATGATACAAACATAAAGAATGGAGGGGTTCCTTGCATAACTTCTGTTTTCTACCCTCAGTCTAAAGCATACTCCTTTGCACAAGTACATACTGTAGTCCCTAATGCCAAGAGGTCTAATGTCAATAGTTTGCTTAAGGGAAACACAGACCAAGTTGGTAAGAGAAAGTATAAATCTCAGAACCTGCAAGCAGTAGATGACAATGTACAATCGGTGCACATCCAGATTGCTAGTGCAGGATCCATCCCTGATGCCACTATGCCTCCCCCTGTGCCTACTGATAGTGATGTACAGTTAATGCAGGGCATGCTAAGAGCTAAGCTTGAGGAGTTAAGGCAAGAATTAATTTCTTTACAAGAGGAGAATAGAACTGTGCACTCTTTACTGAATACACCTCAGAATTTATCCGTTGATGTTGATGAAGTGAACACTGTTCAGCCCCTGAGTGCAGAGACTTTGGTAAACCATGATATTTGTCAATCTGTTAGATCTATTGGGAGTGAAGGTCTTTCTTCTAGCACAGTGCTTAATCTGGGCACAGTTTCTGACAATTGTTCTGCTGTTTGTCAGGGATTGCAGTTAGCTGAAGTTTTACAAGCCACTCCTTTACCTAAAATTTCCTGTGTAGCAGTTTGTCATAATTCTGAGCTTGAACACATACATGCTTCTGATTTCCAAACACAATCCACAATGGACGCATACACAGAATCAGTCACTACTGTAGGCTTAGGTTCTGCCCTTGATCTAGCTGCTGAGACTGAAGTAGACGTTCAAGTTGATGTGGAAAACGATGCTACCTCTGTGTTCGCTCTTCCTTCTGCCAATTTTGGTCACAACGAACAGTCAGAGACAGTACAGATTTCAGGTTTTGATGGACTCATTCCACAGTATACTGAACCAAAAACCTGGCAGGCGATTCCTGAACTGTTGATTGTTAATCTGCCACTTTCAGAAGCTAAAACAGAGGAATGGACAATTGACGAAATCCTGATTAACAGAGACTTTACTATGGTGATTCCTCTGGTTGATATTGACTTCTACAAAGGAAGAGACTCTGTGTCATCCACTAAGGAAAGGGACTGCAGGGGTACAGCTCAGTCTTTGGTTACTGGTGCCAAGGAGTCAACTGCCCTAAAGGTGTTTTCCATTCCTGAGCCACAAATGTGTCTGTCGACTTCTGGGACTTCAGTCTGTCCTCCTACAACCATTGACTCTTCTATTATCCAGTCCACAGCTCTGCAGTCATCTTTGGCACACGTGTCTTCAATCAATGAACAACTGCCATGTCTGCCATTCACTCAAGAGCCTTCACCATGTACGTGGTCAGTGCCAAAGACCTTGACAAGTTTGTCTTCAGCTAACGAGATGGCTCCAGCTTGCATGCCTTCAGCCTCAGAATTTCCTCTGGCATGCCTGTCTTCGGCTACAGTGACTCATCCAGCAGATTATCCTTCAGCCATGGAGCCTCCGGTAGTACATTCTAAGTGCATGTCTTCGGTCCCAGAGCCTACTGCTAGTTTGGCTTCAGTTCATGAGAGACCTGTATCCTGCTCAGCCTCACTGCCAATATCGGAGGCGTACCTGTCTACACTGTCAGATCCTGCTGCATATTCTTCTGCTCCAGAGATTCCTCCTGAATCCCAACCATTTATTACCGATGAACGTCCAGCCTGCCCTTCTTATGCTTCAGGGGGATCACCAGAATGCCTGCCTTTTACACAAGACGATTCTCCCAACTGCTTGACTGTAGCATCAGAGCCTCCCGAATATGCAACATCTGAGTCTGAAACTTCTGCCAGCTCTCACTTCAGAAACATCAAGCTGGATCACGACTGGGGAGAGCCTTACATGCGAGGCCATTGGACTTGCCTGGAGTATTACGAGAGGGAGAGGGATACCATCCCCCACGGCCCAGTCACCGAACAAGTAGCCGACCAGGATAGCGGGCTGGGTGGTTCGCATCTGGGGCCCGGTTCGGATCAGCTGCTTGACAGCTTTTTTGTTGCCGGATCACACATGAACCTGAGGGAGGGGACGGGCACGGCCCCCCAGCAGCAGCACCAGTTGGGTGCTAGTAGCCAAAGGAAGGGAATGACTGCTGCAGTTCAAGATGTGCCTGTTATTGCTCCTGCTGCGAGTGTGCCTGATGTACTAAGTACTGCGTCTATCACTCCTATCAGTATGCCAAACGTCCCTGCGGTTGTATCCCACGTGCAACAAGGTGGCTACACGACTGTCACCGGGAGTGCCAGCCTCGAACAACCCATAGGACTTCCAGGCCTCCAAGGCATGGAACATATGCAGTCAAACCTTAGTCACTTTCAACCACAAGCCTTTTCCCAGATGGATGACAGAAGAAGATCCGAACCTCTACCTCGGCCGCCACCTTCTTTTGCTGAACATAAACATTTCCTGAAACCTGCAGTTTCCTCACCTCCTGCATGTCCGCTCTCGGCAGAAAGGCTAACAGAGCTTCTACCATTGCCTAAGGCATGTTGCACCAGCCTGCCTCCCTCCTCAAAGACTTATAAGTGTCCACTCCCAGTGACTGAGCTTCCTAGACCTTCCAACTCTGCTTCAGGTCCTGCAAGTCCTTCATGCCTTTCTTCGAACCATGAGTCTCTTCCTCACCAGAAGCCTGCCTATGACTCTTCTAGACTGCAGCTTGATTCTATTCATTCCAGTCCATCTGCTTTTGCCCACAGGCCACCGTTTCCATCAGTGCCACCTCCAAAGACAAAGCGCTCCTATCATGGAACGAAGATGTTTTGTGCGGGTGACGGTCACCTGGAGACGGCCGTGGGAGGGGGTATACTGTCACGACTCGCTCCCTTCGCTCCCGTTCCCGCCACTTGGGGGCATGTTTTGGGGTTTATTCCCTACTGGACATTTCCTCCGAACCTAATGCTACAGTGCTGTGATGAATTGGGAGCGCTAAAACCTTATTTTCCAAGTTACTTCCCTTCCGGATCCATTCCAGGTTTTTGGCAGCCAGCATGCTTCTTTAATCTAATGACTATGCTTCCCAGAATTCCTGGCTCACTGCTTCATCTCCTCCCTTGCAGGACAAGGTTGGGTGGAGGATAGGCAACACCTGTGGCTGCAGGTGCAGCAAGCGGCACACCTGAGGGGTGTGCTCGTTGAGCAGCTTTAAAAGCCTCAGTTTGCTTCAGTCCAGCGCTGGTCATTGTTGCAGTGTTCCTGTTGTGACTGGTCCCTTGTTCCTGGTTCTTAGCTTTGCGCCTAGTTCCTAGTTTCTGTTTCTTGTTCCTCTACCCTGGATTTCTAATTGATGTGCTTAATTGATTTCTGCTTTCTAGATTTCCCTTTCTGTCTTCCTCTGTCTGCAGGCAGCCTTTCTCAGTGCTTTCCCCTTTGATGCAGCCCATTTTGCCTGTGTTCTCTTTTTCTTTGATGTTGTCCTTTGCTACTGAAAAACTTGATGCTTTAGTCTTTGCCTTTATAGATTTAGCTTCCTGCCTTTATTCCTTGGAGGGGTGGGAGAAGTTTGCCTTTTGTAATATCGTTTTCCCTGCTCCTTACTTTCTATTGGAATCCATTCCATGTTTTCCCTTGCACTTCTGCATTTATTTCCATTGATTATTAGGTGTGGTGTGCTGTTGTAGCTAGCTCCTGTGTAAATGCCTTTGTTTTCCTCACTATTCTATAATCACAATTCTTACTTGCCCCTTGTCTTGAGTCTTATGTATTTAGTTATCCTCCACCCATTGCTGTTATAGCCTTCTGGGTCCCTGTTTGATCAACTGGGTTCGTGGGCTTACTGACATTCTAGTGGTATTTCCAGTCCTCGTGAGTACTGTTTTTAAGTTCTTTATTTCAATATCATCAAGAGTGTCAGCTCACAGATCCTGTCCTTGTTTGCCCTCTACGTGGGTTTAGCGCTGTCAGTATCTGTAATAGCATAGCGGGTAAGGAGTTTGCCGACTTTCCTTTCAGTCATAAGGAGGTTCTAAGTGCTTACCCCACATCCCTTTTCATATATTTGTATTATTGTTTCACTCTATCTGCACTCCTGGGTTTTAGTACACAAGAGTCTTGGTTCTTGTGTGCACGTTGTTTGATTCAAGGTTATTCACTGTGCGATTTTTTGTGCACATTTCCCTTGCCATATTCGCTGCCTTTGTACTCACCTGATTAATCCTGACAGAATGACCAGCTCTAAATTCCCATTGAATATGGCAAGTTTAAGAAAGAAAGGCAGCAAGGCCTCTAACAAGTTTGTACAGAAAGCTTCCCCTACATTTACCTGTGACAATCAAATCACTAGTCCTGACTTAAATGAACTCCTTGTCACGAATGGGCATTTACGTGCAGAGTATTTTTCCCACAGGATGGCACATCTTACATTGCCTGATCCTAGTTCTGTCTTTTATTCTGATCCAGATTCTATGTCAGCACAAGCCTTAGCAGCAGAAAACAACACACTGTTAGACTTATTATACAAGAGTACCTCTGTTGTTGAACCCCATAATTCCAGTTGTGCTTTACCTCAGATTGAACAGTTTCATGATACAAACATAAAGAATGGAGGGGTTCCTTGCATAACTTCTGTTTTCTACCCTCAGTCTAAAGCATACTCCTTTGCACAAGTACATACTGTAGTCCCTAATGCCCAGAGGTCTAATGTCAATAGTTTGCTTAAGGGAAACACAGACCAAGTTGGTAAGAGAAAGTATAAATCACAGAACCTGCAAGCAGTAGAGGACAATGTACAATCGGTGCACATCCAGATTGCTAGTGCAGGATCCAGCCCTGATGCCACCATGCCTCCCCCTGTGCCTACTGATAGTGATGTACAGTTAATGCAGGGCATGCTAAGAGCTAAGCTTGAGGAGTTAAGACAAGAATTCATTTCTTTACAAGAGGAGAATAAAACCTTGCACTCTTTACTGAATACACCTCAGACTTTATCCGTTGATGTTGATGAAGTGAACACTGTTCAGCCCCTGAGTGCAGAGACTTTGGTAAACCATGATATTTGTCAATATGTTAGATCTATTGGGAGTGAAAGTCTTTCTTCTAGCACAGCGCTTAATCTGGGCACAGTTTCTGACAATTGTTCTGCTGTTTGTCAGGGATTGCAGTTAGCTGAAGATTTACAAGCCACTCCTTTACCTAAGATTTCCTGTGTAGCAGTTTGTCATAACTCTGAGCTTGAACACATACCAGCTTCTGATTTCCAAACACAATCCACAATGGACGCATACACAGAATCAGTCACTACTGTAGGCTTAGGTTCTGCCCTTGATCTAGCTGCTGAGACTGAAGTAGACGTTCAAGTTGATGTGGAAAACGATGCTACCTCTGTGTTCGCTCTTCCTTCTGCCAATTTTGGTCACAACGAACAGTCAGAGACAGTACAGATTTCAGGTTTTGATGGACTCATTCCACGGTATACTGAACCAAAAACCTGGCAGGCGATTCCTGAACTGTTGATTGTTAATCTGCCACTTTCAGAAGCTAAGACAGAGGAATGGACAATTGACGAAATCCTGATTAACAGAGACTTTACTATGGTGATTCCTCTGGTTGATATTGACTTCTACAAAGGAAGAGACTCTGTGTCATCCACTAAGGAGAGGGACTGCAGGGGTACAGCTCAGTCTTTGGTTACTGGTGCCAAGGAGTCAACTGCCCTAAAGGTGTTTTCCATTCCTGAGCCACAAATGTGTCTGTCGACTTCTGGGACTTGAAGGCAAGCGTCCCCAACCAGCACGATCCTCCCCGCAATGAGAGAAAATAATGGACACTCCCAAGTTGGGAATAAAGCCAAGACAGAGTGCGGGTGAGCTTAAGTGGGAGTTTATCAATCAAATAGGGCATGCAAAGAACTCTGCAAACTCCGAGAGCGCTCTGTCTGACAATAGCAAAGACAGGCGTATATATTTACAAAAAACGTCATCAAAACCTACATACTATAGGGGGCACAAGTTCAATGGGATTGGGTGGCGACGACTAACTATAGGTGCTGCTGCGGTGTGGTTGGTCTTGGCTGGAAGACGTCACTGGTCAGCCTCGTGGGTTGGGCTGGGCCTGGTGGGTCGGCTTGAGTTCATCCGGACGGTGTTGTTGTGGCACTGCGGCCTGTGGCAGAGATGAATGCCTTTCTTGACTTGTTTGCCCTAGGCCATGCACACCGCAGTCATTCAGGCATTGTAATATTATTCTCTTTAGTAAATCTTTCAATAGGATATCCTACAGGTTAATGCAACCCTGGAGGAATGCACCTTGTGAGTGGTCTGGTGGTCGTTTGTCAGGGCATGATTACCTGCGTCCTGTTGACCGGTATCATAGGTCGAGGGGCCAGGTCTTGGGCATGGGATAGGCAATATATGTCTTTCTGTCTTGTTAGAAGTTATTATGAATGGGCCGCTGTATATTACCACAGTGTTAGGTGTCTTGGTTACCCCGAGTCATAAGTCTTAAGGTGATCCGGTGGACTGTGGGGTTTACGAGGGGGCGCTGGTGGATCTGTGTATTCAAGCAGAGGTTTACTGCCGCATTGTAAATAACGCAGGTGGCGGCCAGTGGCCTTGGGAGATACAGAGGGGGCTACAAATCTTTGAAGCGGCTCCAGTCTGGTCGGGGGAGGTGGAGGAGTGCGGCGCAGGCCTCTGCTTTCTCGCTGGGCAGCCTTCGTACAGTGGGAGGGGGAATGACCTTGCACGTAGTCTCAGAGGTATTTTCCTCGTGTGTTGCCTACTTTACAGGCGAGAATTCTACAAACGTTTAAACATTCTATAACACTTATTTGAATCATTTGATAACATACACTTCACTTTTACTACATGTGTTTTGAATGCGCCCAGTCTAAGCAACTTATTCATACGCTACGTTTTAACAACTACAGCATTTGATAATATGTATATACAATTACAGTCGGTGAGGTAGCCGTGAGGTGGGTGGAGTACATAGGAGATTACTCGCCACTGTACGTGACAGTAGTGGCACACAAGGGGCTTAAACATGCACACATGATACGTACATTCTCGCACGAGCCCTTTGTATTGTTACATTCATTTTCTCTTGTATTCTAGCAGCATTAATCTGGTTATGGCACAGGATCATGGAGTGTCGGTTTTTTAGTGACACACATAGCAAACAACCCTTGACCATTCGTTCATTGTTTACACCCCCCTGCAGTGGTGTGGGTTCTTGTATCGTTCAAGACCATGAGGGTGTGTATTTTATCATAGTTATGCAGTTGGCAGGGTCTCGTGATAGCAGAGGGTTTGTGGAGAGGCGTACATTTTTTGTAGGTGGTCCTGTCATTAATATTTTGGGGGTTTTCAGCCACCTGATGATCATTTTACAGTTCTTTCTCATCACTTAGGCCTACAGGCCGGGTTAAGCTGGGAGCAGTGATACGCTGTGGAGGGTGAAATGTTACAGTGTTAGTATCTTGTGCTAACTCATGTCCGCCTTGCTCGTGGGAACGGGCTCTCAGCGGATCTGCCAGGGTGTTGCAGCAACAGGGATAGTTGAAACTTTTCAAGGGTGGGGGCCGCGCTGCAGTGCGCAGAGCTCACACCATCTTTGCTAGACAAAATTCGTTCCTGAGGCCTTTCTGAATTCAATGTGTGGGCAATGTCTTCAGTAGGTGAGCCCCCACCGCCTGGGCCCTGGCGGTATGGAGGGACGCCCAATGAGCCATGGCCCTCACCTGAGGAGGGATGTCGGCAAGGGGGGTCTTTTAGACCTTCCCTCCCCTACAGACTTCAGTCTGTCCTCCTACAACCATTGATTGATCAGGATTTCTCTGTGCCTCATTCCCCGACAAGGGTTGTGTTGGTTGTTTTATTTTCTATTGCACGGAGTAAGACGGCGTAGGCACCAACAAAGGTTTGGCAATTACAATAACAAGATTTTAAGGGAGATGTTCATGCACCCTCTGCAAACATTGAGGATCCCCTTGGTTGAGGTTAAATACTTGGGCTATCAGTGTGAGGGTGGATTGCTTAGACTACTTGTATATGAGGGTGAGACTCTCAAAGGTTATGACACTCACCTCGCCGGTCCCATGACCCAGCATCACTGCAGCCACTTGCTCCCTTACATTTTTCTGCAAAGACACAAGAGGAGACAAAAAGAGAAATAAGGAGGGGACTCACATACATGGCAGAGCAGTGTGATATGTATTTGTGTGTCACTCCTGAGTTATACATTCAAAGGCATTCATTGGTCAGGGGAGGGAAGATGGAGGAGACTTTGGGAAAAGATGAGTTGGTCACAACTGACTTATTGCGTGTAAGCATCCCCCTACAGTGAGGGCATATGGGCACCTCTATGCTTAGAGGAAGTCCTATGTGAATGTGACCTGGATGCTTTCCCTCTTAAGAGGTTAGTGAGAGAAAACCCCTTACAAGTATCGGGGTAGTAGGAATGCCCAGAGGTGATAATGCAAAGCCAAGCAGGCTATGGAAAAATGTAAAACATTATTAGCATTCTAAAGAATACCCACTGACATTAGCCTAAAGTTTAAATAGGTGTAGAGGATAAAATAGGCTAAACTAAAGTCAAGATATAAGCTTTAATTTCATGTGCTCTTTCCTTGATCAAAAGTTACTTTTATTTGTAAAAGCTTGGCAAAGGTGTGTTCCCAAATATTCTCCAATGGAAATATTGTGTGGGCGACCCTGGCATCAGGTAATATTATCCCCATATATATGGTCGCCGTAAATGATATCGCCAGGAAAAGGTTGTGGCAATATTATTTGGGTGACCATATATATGGGGACTGGGAAAAAAAAAAGTTTGGGGGTTGTGGGGGTGTCCCCCGCATGTTCCATGCAATAATGTCGCCACAAAAAACGGCCATTTTCCGGCGATATTTTTGCATGGCGAGATTTTTGTGGCAACATTATTACATCGAACCGCGACCCTAGAGGATGAACTACCAGGTGACCCTAAATAGGGTCATTTGAGTGCAGACCTTGTCACACTATTTACCAAAGGATCCAAGTGTTTGCGGTCTCAATATGCAAATGAGACCTATTCCTATTCCTATTTCCTCCACCACTGCGAAACTGCAGAAATAACTCTAGGTTATGCCTTCTTCCCTCCTCCACCTAAAAGGCTTAACAAAGAGATGTTAGCAGCAAGGTGCTGCACCAGCCCCCTTTACATTTATTAGTTTACAAGGCCTTCTTATCTGCACTTGCCCACCACTGTACCTGCAGCCGTCTTAAATCCCTCTTCACGGTCTGCATCTCGGACCCAAAGAAGTATAAGGTCCCTGGAATCATGAGAAAAAGAAAGGCAATCAATGCTAAGAGAGGGAGAGTGGAGAAATGACAGTGCACAAGAGGAGTACAGGAACAGAAGGTGGGTGGGAGAACAAAGGGTACATGAATGGAGAGGGGAAGCAAGGTGTGTAATGAGGAAGAACGGGTGTAAAAGGAACAGGGTCACAAAAGAATGTAGGACAGAATCGCTGGTGGGTGGGCTCTGGCTTTCTAAAGTATATGATGGGTATACGTGTCCTCGCCCACAGCGTCAGCAATACATAGAGGCTCTTCCTATGGAGCCTGAGAGGATGATGACACTGGGAGGCCTATTTCCCAAGAGGAGGTTAGTTACGCAGGAGGAATTCACTGCAAAACTGGGCAATAACCCTGTCAAATTGTTACAGTATTACCGCATGAGAGCAGCGGCACATAGTAAAGGGCCGTTGTTTCCCCTGGAATCCGAAGCATGTGAGTGTACAAAAATGTCGACAGGAGAATTGCGACGGCCCAAAATCCAACTTTTTATTTTTTTTTATACCCCCCTTACACCACATATATATGTGGGGGGAGGGGTATGGGATATTATAGTAATGGGGATGCGGGGGTTCTCCCCCCCCAAAATCTATGTGGTGCAAAGAGTGTTTAATTAAAAAAGAAAAGTCGGCATTTTCGGCCGTCGCAATTATGTGTGGTCTCAGTAATGACATAGATCCCAATACAACATACAGAATATTCAAAAGCTTCTCTGAACATACCAATCAGCAAGACCGCGAAGACCACAGCCAACAAGCTCCACAGCAAGTTCTTGTCTAGGTTGGAGACAAAAAGATAATATAAGTGGGAAAAATATGCTTGATGACATTAGAAACAAACAATATTATAGCTACAAGCAAATTTGGCGCCTCTAAAAATCAATGTAACTTTTGCTATTGGAATATAGTCACAGGGATTTGTCATTACGTGTAAGTGCATGCATATTCTAAAATCCACAAAAGTTAGGAGACTATTCACAGAGAAGTTACTATGAATAACTGACTAATCCCAGATTTACCCCTCACACCTGGAGAAAGCTATTGGATTCAAAAAAGTATTTAATGTGAGGAAGGCAGAGTTACAAGCAGTAAGCCAAGAGTAAGCCTGAGTTACTAGTAGTGTGCCAAGAGTATGTCAGAGTACCTTGTTTTATTAATGGAATCAGATTTGTACTGTACATCTCTTGCCTCGCAAACACTTAAATTGCTTTCCTTCAATTACCCCTTAACACAGGAAACATTGAGATTCCCCTTGGTTGAGGTTAAATACTTGGGCTATCAGTGTGAGGGTGGATTGCTTAGAGTACTTGTATTTGAGGGTGAGACTCTCAGCACCAAATGAGTCCAAAGGTTATGACACTCACCTCGCTCTCGCAGGTCAAATGCCCCAGCAGCACTGCAGCCACTTGTTCTCTTAGTTTCTTCTGCAAAGACACAAGAGGAGACAAAAAGAAATAAGGAGGGGACTCACTCACATACATGGCAGAGGAGTGTGATATGTATTTGTGTGTCACTCCTGAGTTATACATTCAAAGGCATTCATTGGTCAGGGGAGGGAAGATGGAGAGGATGAGTTAGTCAAGGTGATGTGTTTGAGGAATGGAGACGTTGGGAAAAGATGAGTTGGTCACAACTGACTTGAGTGTAAGCATCCCCCTACAGTGAGGGCATATGGGCACCTCTATGCTTAGAGGAAGACCTATGTGAATGTGACCTGGATGCTTTCCCTCTTAAGAGGTTAGTGAGAGAAAACCCCTTACGAGTATCGGGGTAGTAGGAATGCCCAGAGGTGATCATGCAAAGCCAAGCAGGCTATGGAAAAATGTAAAAGATTATTAGCATTCTAAAGAATACCCACTGACATTAGCCTAAAGTTTAAATAGGTGTAGAGGATAAAATAGGCTAAACTAAAGTCAAGATATAAGCTTTAATTTCATGTGCTCTTTCCTTGATCAAAAGTTACTTTTATTTGTAAAAGCTTGGCAAAGGTGCGTTCCCAAATATTCTCCAATGGAAATATTGTGTGGGCGACCCTGGCATCAGGTAATATTATCCCCATATATATGGTCGCCGTAAATGATATCGCCGGGAAAAGGTCGTGGCAATATTATTTGGGTGACCATATATATGGGTACTGGGAAAAAAAAAGTTTGGGGGTTGTGGGGGTGTCCCCCGCATGTTCCATGCAATAATGTCGCCACAAAAAACGGCCATTTTCCGGCGATATTTTTGCATGGCGAGATTTTTGTGGCAACATTATTACATCGAACCGCGACCCTAGAGGATGAACTACCAGGTGACCCTAAATAGGGTCATTTGAGTGCAGACCTTGTCACACTATTTACCAAAGGACCCAAGTGTTTGCGGTCTCAATATGCAAATGAGACCTATTCCTATTCCTATTTCCTCCACCACTGCCAAACTGCAGAAATAACTCTAGGTTATGCCTTCTTCCCCCCTCCACCTAAAAGGCTTAACAAAGAGATGTTAGCAGCAAGGTGCTGCACCAGCCCCCTTTACATTTATTAGTTTACAAGGCCTTCTTATCTGCACTTGCCCACCACTGTACCTGCAGCCGACTTAAATCCCTCTTCACGGTCTGCATCTCGGACCCAAAGAAGTATAAGGTCCCTGGAATCATGAGAAAAAGAAAGGCAATCAATGCTAAGAGAGGGAGAGTGGAGAAATGACAGTGCACAAGAGGAGTACAGGAACAGAAGGTGGGTGGGAGAACAAAGGGTACATGAATGGAGAGGGGAAGCAAGGTGTGTAATGAGGAAGAACGGGTGTAAAAGGAACAGGGTCACAAAAGAATGTAGGACAGAATCGCTGGTGGGTGGGCTCTGGCTCTCTAAAGTATATGATGGGTATACGTGTCCTCGCCCACAGCGTCAGCAATACATAGAGGCTCTTCCTATGGAGCCTGAGAGGATGATGACACTGGGAGGCCTATTTCCCAAGAGGAGGTTAGTTACGCAGGAGGAATTCACTGCAAAACTGGGCAATAACCCTGTCAAATTGTTACAGTATTACCGCATGAGAGCAGCGGCACATAGTAAAGGGCCGTTGTTTCCCCTGGAATCCGAAGCATGTGAGTGTACAAAAATGTCGACAGGAGAATTGCGACGGCCGAAAATCCAACTTTTTATTTTTTTTATACCCCCCTTACACCACATATATATGTGGGGGGAAAGGTATGGGATATTATAGTAATGGGGATGCGGGGGTTCTCCCCCCGCATATCTATGTGGTGCAAAGAGGGTTTAATTAAAAAAGAAAAGTCGGCATTTTCGGCCGTCGCAATTATGTGTGGTCTCAGTAATGACATAGATCCCAATACAACATACAGAATATTCAAAAGCTTCTCTGAACATACCAATCAGCAAGACCGCGAAGACCACAGCCAACAAGCTCCACAGCAAGTTCTTGTCTAGGTTGGAGACAAAAAGATAATATAAGTGGGAAAAATATGCTTGATGACATTAGAAACAAACAATATTATAGCTACAAGCAAATTTGGCGCCTCTAAAAATCAATGTAACTTTTGCTATTGGAATATAGTCACAGGGATTTGTCATTACGTGTAAGTGCATGCATATTCTAAAATCCACAAAAGTTAGGAGACTATTCACAGAGAAGTTACTATGAATAACTGACTAATCCCAGATTTACCCCTCACACCTGGAGAAAGCTATTGGATTCAAAAAAGTATTTAATGTGAGGAAGGCAGAGTTACAAGCAGTAAGCCAAGAGTAAGCCTGAGTTACTAGTAGTGTGCCAAGAGTATGTCAGAGTACCTTGTTTTATTAATGGAATCAGATTTGTACTGTACATCTCTTGCCTCGCAAACACTTAAATTGCTTTCCTTCAATTACCCCTTAACACAGGAAACATTGAGATTCCCCTTGGTTGAGGTTAAATACTTGGGCTATCAGTGTGAGGGTGGATTGCTTAGAGTACTTGTATTTGAGGGTGAGACTCTCAGCACCAAATGAGTCCAAAGGTTATGACACTCACCTCGCTCTCGCAGGTCAAATGCCCCAGCAGCACTGCAGCCACTTGTTCTCTTAGTTTCTTCTGCAAAGACACAAGAGGAGACAAAAAGAAATAAGGAGGGTACTCGATCACATACATGGCAGAGGAGTGTGATATGTATTTGTGTGTCACTCCTGAGTTATATATTCAAAGGCATTCACTGGTCAGGGGAGGGAAGATGGAGAGGATGAGTTAGTCAAGGTGATGTGTTTGAGGAATGGAGACGTTGGGAAAAGATGAGTTGGTCAGAACTGACTTGAGTGTAAGCATCCCCCTACATTGAGGGCATATGGGCACCTCTATGCTTAGAGGAAGACCTATGTGAATGTGACCTGGATGCTTTCCCTCTTAAGAGGTTAGTGAGAGAAAACCCCTTACGAGTATCGGGGTAGTAGGAATGCCCAGAGGTGATCAGGCAAAGCCAAGCAGGCTATGGAAAAATGTAAAAGATTATTAGCATTCTAAAGAATACCCACTGACATTAGCCTAAAGTTTAAATAGGTGTAGAGGATAAAATAGGCTAAACTAAAGTCAAGATATAAGCTTTAATTTCATGTGCTCTTTCCTTGATCAAAAGTTACTTTTATTTGTAAAAGCTGTTCAATATTTTGTGTTTTTCTATGAGCACTGATCTGCAGCTCGCCCCAGGGAGGGCAGCACCACAGCCATAATTACTTGTATAATACGTCTGAGCCATGAAAATTGACAATTGGTTGGCATTCATCATAATAGACCAAAAGGCTGTGGAGCTGTGACAGGAATCCCTGATCGGAATATAGGCATTCCCTGAACAGGGAAATGACCATAAGCAATTCCTCATGGAATGTACATTTCAGATTTAAGGCATTTGCTAGAGTATGAAAAAGAAAAGTGAAAATAGCTCAATGGGAAATATTTCTGAATTGGTTTGAGGACGCTTCTAAAGAGGTTGGCGAGTCACAGATGAGGACTCTTAGGGATACAAACGACAAAATGGAAAAACAAAGTGCAAAAATTGAAAAATAAACACAAGAACGGATCAGAACAGCTACTTGTACCTTAGTGGTTTCCATTACTTGAATGCATCCACAACGGGGTTCAGAAACTACTGCAGGAAATCGAGACACATAGCCAGGGCTAACGGTCAGTCTGCACTTCTTACTGTATGCATAGTACTGCTGTCAAAAGCAGGAGGGTCCGAGACAGCTCCGCTACTCCATGTGCCGGGCATGGGCGAGATCTGTGAAACAAACAAGACCAGAAAACCAGTGTCTGGGCCCCTTATTCACACGTCACTAAGAAGGGCCAAACATCCGGCGCAAGTCTCACAGACACAGCCAGCCCACGTTCCCACGCAGGGCTTGAGAAACTAATCACGCTTGCAAACACACGGTCTGGGTTTCTCACTTGCACACATAAAGGACTCCAATATCTCATCCAAACACACCTATGGCCCGTGCATCTTGACTCACACGGAAAAACATCATCTCGTTACAGCACAAGAGAAGAAAGGTGCTCATTTCGCATGGGCGGAGTATTAAATGGTGGCGCATAAGATGTATTGCTTGTACGTCTCCATTTAATGCTGCAGCCCATTTTCGTTATCAGGCAAAGGTGGAGGAGGGGCATGGAGCAGAGTTAACATCTCAGCTATGCTTTCCTCCTCATCTGTCTTATGTGAGGACTTCGTTGTGTGCCTGCATGAGTAAATTGAACAGATTCCAATGCAATCAGCCCCAGATTAGGAGCTGCTAATGAACAGGCGAATTCCACTGGAATCCATTAAAAAACGCTGCTTGCAAAGCATCATTTGCAGGCGGTGTTCACTTTTATTTAATAAAACTGAAGCATATAGGCAATTTCGCCTGCTTTTACTCTTCAATTTTACACTACACTTTGTAATTGTTTAAAATTGCATGCAGGGGACTAAATAGCACGTAAGAGCTAACAACGGTCGTCACCTGCTTTCTTAAAATAACCTCTCAAAGGCCTCACACTCTCACCCAGAGATCTCCAGCACCTCAAACTCAACACAGAGGAACTCATTTTAATGGAGCAAATTATTTGACGGCGGGGAGCAGCTATGTTAGCACTGCTCCCCGCTGCCACATTTACGTCATTTGCACAGCACAGTGCAAATGTGCAGGGAAAAAGGCACTGTACAAGCATCTACGCTGCCCTTTTGCACCTGCACTTTTGCACTCCGCCGTGCAAATGAAGTAAACATTGCTTGCCATGTACTCGTGGCATGCAGCGTTTACAATGGATCCCTATGGAGTCAGCCAGCTTTATGCTTGTGCATAAAACCGGCGGCCTCCATGGGAATCCCTAGCATTTGCATCGGCATGAAACTGCATGCCGGCACAAATGCTGCAGCATTTGTATGGTGGCGAGGAAGGAAGGCAACAGAAACGCAAGTTATAATGAAATGAATACAAATGTGACTCGGCATGAATGAAAGGCGTTATGCCCAGAGCAAAATGAGCTCCAGAGAAATTCACATGCTCCTCAGACGCACAAACAGCATTCCCAAAGCTTCTAGTCCTCAAACACAGAAAATGTCCCACCAACAGTACCTGGGGGTTCTGGCAGTGTGGGGATATGCAGCTCGGAGTTGCTGGATCCTCCGGCAGGTGTTCTATTAGATCTGACATCTGTGGAGGAATCAAATAAGCACCATTCAATCATCATCTGTCATATCAATGCATTATAGCCAAGTGACAAAGTCCCCTTATCTTACCATGTTCCCCAAGTCAATTCACCCTAACCGTGAGCTACCGAACCCAGCAGAAATGGGCTTTAATACTGCCCTGCAGAAACAACTCCAAGTGCGTAACGCCCTTCTCCATAGTTCCTCCAGTCAATAAAGCTCAATACTGACATTCCAAGTCAGCCCCTAAAGAGTCAATGAGGACTAGCCAAAACCAATCAAGGTAAGGTAGCAGAGTGGCAAGGCATAGCCTCAGGAGGGCTGTGGGAGTGATCTAGGGCTACAATAAGTCCACACAGAAGACCACCAGTAATTCAAGTTAGACAGGTAAGTACAAAAATATGCAATGATTATTAGCCGTTTAAAATACACACTAAGCAAGTGAAAGCGAGCACCCCCCAAACAGCACGATCCTCCCCGCAATGAGAGACAATAACGGACTCTCCCGTATTGGGAATAAGGCCAAGACAGAGTGCGGGTGAGCGTAAGTGGGAGTTTATCAATCAGAATAGGGCATGCAAAGGACTCTGCAAACTCCGAGAGCGCTCTGTCTGACAATCGCAAAGACAGGCGTATATCTATTACAGAAAACGTCATCAGAACCTACATACTATAGGGGGCACAAGTTCATTGGGATTGGGTGACGACGACTAACTATAGGTGTTGCTGCAGCGTGGTTGGTCTTGGCGGGAAGACGTCACTGGTCAGCCTCGTGGGTTGGGCTGGGCCTGGCAGGTCGGCTTGAGTTCATCTGGGCGGTGTTGGTGTGCTGAGGCAGCCTGTGGCAAAGATGAATACCTTCCCTGACTTATTTGCCCTAGGCCATGCACACCGCAGTTATTCAATTAACGACATGTTATTCTCTTTAGTAAATCTTTCAATAGGTTATCTTACAGATAAATGCAACGCAGGAAGAATGCACCCTGTGAAGGGTCTGGTGGCCGTTTGTCAGGGCATAACTATCGGTGTCCCGTTGACCGGTATTTTAGGTCGAGGGGCTGGGTTCTGGGGCATGGGACGGGTAGTACATGTCTTTCTGTTTTGTTAGAAGTTGTTATGAATGGGCCGCTGTGTCTTACTCCAGTGTTGGGGGTCTCGTTTGTACGGAGCCATAATTCTTAAGATGGTCTGGGAGATTGTGGGGTTTACGAGGGGGTGCTGGTGGATCTGTGAATTTATACAGAGGTTTACTGCCATGCTGTAAATAACGCAGGTGGCGGGCTGTGGCCTTGGATGCTGTGGCGGGACCTACAAATCTTTGAAGCGGCTCCAGCTTAGTTGGGGGAGGTGGGGCGGTGCAGGCCTCAGCTCTCTTGTCTGGCAGGCTTCGCAGGGTGGGAGGGAGAATGGCCTTGCACATATTCACAAAGGTATTTCCCTCGTGCGTTGCCGACTTTTAGGTGAAGAACATTAATAGCATTTGAACACTCTTATACTATTCATTTAGACTACTCGAACACATACATTTCAACTTCATTAAACGTTTCTTGGACACAGTCAATCTGAGTACCTTATAACTGTAAAGCATTCTGTCCACCACAGCATTTGATTATCTATATACATTTGCATTATGTGAGGTAGCACTAGGTTGGTAGGACACAGAGAATGACTCCCTCCACTGTGAGTGACTGGGAGGACATATGAGGGTTGAGATGTCTATATTATAACTCTCATGCATAATTGTGTGCACCCTCCTCTGTAATCTAGCAGCGTTAGTTCAGTTATGGCGAAGGGCCGCGGGGCTTGGGTCCCTTAGTGCTGGTGTCATATAAGCATGCACTTCTATAATCAATACACAATTCTGCAGGTTCTTTTTAGGAGAAGTGGTTCTTTAACAATCATACTTGGATTCTTTCCTGCTTTCATCAGACGCCCATGCTACAGTTCTCCCCGTCGCCCCGGCCTTGCTGACCGGGTCACGCGGGGAGCAGTATTACATTGTGGAAGGTACAGTGTTAGTATTTCGTGTTAGCTCATGTCCGTCTTGTTCGTGGGAACGTGCTCACAGCGGATCTGCCAGGGTGCTGCGGCGACAGGGATACTTGAAACCCTCCAAAGGTGGGGGCCGCGCTACAGTGCGCTAAGCTCACTCCATCTTTACTAGACAAGATGGTTTCTAGGCCTAACTAAATTTTAATACATGTGGGCTATCAATACGTGCGGGCAATGTCATCAGCGGAAGAACCCTCCACCACCTGGGCCCGGGTGGCATGAGGGGGCGCCCATTGAGCCATGGTCCTCACCTGGGGAGAAGATGCAGGCGAGGGGGGTCTCTAGGACCAGTCCTCCCCTACATTTCCCCCCTTTCGTTACTTAAGTAACGAATTCTTTAAATCTTCTATCCTGCTACATTCTGCTTCATCCATCACCGCCTCATCCCATGCAGGGGTTCCTTTTATGGGCATCCATGCTCTGCACACCCCCCGTAAGCTCTCACCTCTCCTGGCATATTCATCTGGTGTACATGTTAAGTATATGCAGTCACCAGTTTCCTCCAAATCTACCCAGACCTCCTCATACCATTCCAGTATACGGGGTTCTTTGATGGTGGTGTGCCATACTTTGTCTACTATATCCTTGTCGTGATACATAGGCACTAGCTGGTATCTGGGAGTGTTATCTATTCCTGTCTGTACATGTACTTCTTGTGTTGCTCTAATTGTACCACCGGAGTTGCCCATTGTCACCATCATCATTGCACCGTTAGGGACTGTGGTAGCACAACATCGAAGGCCCACCTGGCACAGGCAAAAAGCAACGAGGAGAAACACCACAGCTGGCACCAAAAATGTCATAGTCATTCCAAGCCATGAGGGGACCCAGGAAAAGATATTGTCAAACCACGTGCTGTCTTCTGCTCCTCCTTCCATCTTCATTTTTTCACCCAGGTTGTGCACTGCTTCGATCACATGGGACAGGGAGCCATTTTCTGCGTCTTCAGAAGGTACGAAAGTGCAGCAGGCACTTCCGATTTTTCGGCAAACACCTCCATCCATCGCCGTCAACAGGTCCAGGACATACCTGTTCTGCATGGTCATCAGTCGTAAGGCTCGCAGTTCCACTTTTATTATGTTGAACCCTTCTTCAGTGTCATTGGCCAGCTGAATCAGTTCCCAGCGTGTTATCTGGAGCCATTTTGCATTTGCTCTTGCTTGGACACTTGAAATGAGTGAGGCAAAGAATGTTTCTACGGAGCTCAACAGTCGGTACCTGTCTGGGATCTGTGCCAACATTTCAGATGATGCCTTTGATATGTAGTTTGATGCTCGTCTGCTTCGGGATAATACTTCTTCCTTGCCCCCGGAGGACAGGACATAGATATGTGATTCTGCAGTTGGCGGGGCCGCACCCTGGTGCACACTTCCTTGTGTCCTTTTGTTCCCGTCAACGTGGCTTTCTGGGATCACCATCAGGGCCGAGTGCAGAGTGGCCATTGAGCAGCTGCCGCTCCACGACTGGGGAAGGTGCAGGTATGCCTTGTTACCGCATACCCAGTATGTGTCCATCAATGCCGCTGTCCCTTTCTTCATATCTGGGATGGTGAGAGTTTTATTGCAATTCTTGTTGGTTCCCATTGTCGTTTTCCCCTCTCCCTTGAAACACAGTTCATGGTTTATTTCACTCTGCAACTTGAAGGGTCTTTCCATCGCTGTCACCCATGTCAATTTGGAAATGTGTTCTTTCCATACTGGTGTACACGTTTCTTCTATCCATTGTAATTTTCCCGGTTCCACACCTCTCAGTGCTTCAGCTTTACACATTACTTCTTCATCCTTCCACTTGTTATCAGAAAAAAGTGTCCCTTGTATGGCAAAAAACGGTTCCTTAAGACATACCACTCCAGCTGCTTTTGGGTAGCAGGTTTTCTCGTTTTGTATCATCCTGAAAGTGACGTCATGTGCCTGGAAGGTGTTCTTAATTCTGCACAGTGTGAGATGAAGGAGACATTGGGCATCCACAATAGGCAATTCTTTGGGTAACAACACTTTGGGTGTGCCTGAAGCATGGGGGATGAGGGAGCAGACATAGCAGCTCTCGTTTGTTGTTTGTTTGGCTGTTGCACTCATGTCTGCATACCACTTATTTGCTTGGTGGGGGTGTCGTGGGTCTTCCATCCTATCTAGCCCCAACCCATAGTACTCATCATACCCCCTCCTACTTGTCTCTCTTCTCCGCCTGCTATTCTTGCTCCTTATGTGTCTCCTGGCTTTAGTAAGTGACAAAATAGGCCCCCCTTCCTTATTCCCACCCCCCTTTGCCCAATCCTCATATAATTCCTCGTGTGCTGTCGTCGTTCTCACTTTCCCATCTTTCTCAATAAATAGCAGATCATTTTCTTCCACGGGGGCGGGTTGGCTAGTGGGGCTGCTATACAACCATGATATGGCAGATAAGTTCCGGTCATTTAAGCTGCGAGCATTGTAATTAGACATTTCTGGTAAGGGCATTGTATTATTTTGGGACATTGTATCATTTTGCATTTCTTCTTGTATACCTTTTGTTTTTGACAACACAGCAGTGGGTGGTGTGGTATAGTATCCCCATACAAGATTTGACCCATCCCATACCAAAAAATCACCTTCTTTAGTATTGACATTTGCAGTTGAATTGGTCCCAGGGGGTAGGGTGATGTTACTCCCCCCTCCCCCTCGTTCATCTCCATAGAGATGAACGCTATGAACCAATATGTTACCAGGCAAAACATAGATATAAAAAACAGTATAACACACACTGATAATCCACACTCATATGAATATTTGCATCTTTTAGTTAGCAATTGTCTAATTCTAATATATCTATCCGTTGCAGGCTGCCCGTTAGATGCCATGGTAGCTCCTGTTTGAGATACAAAAGTGCATTAAGTGCATGCATGTAAACATTTTTGTTGGCACCATCAGTGCAAAAGTAATTTTGACAGGGCATGGAAGCGGGTGGGGTGACAGGGGTGGGGTTCACAGACAAGGGTGTCCACAGTCAACAATAACATTACATCATTCAATGCGTATATATATATGTACACGTGTGTACCTTCATGATGGAGAAACAAAAAATGAAAAACGAAAAACACATAATATTTTTTTTTTTTTTTTTTTAAGTACAAGTATACTCGCTATCCTGTAATTCATATTTATCATCATTCGCCATACGCACGCAAGTTCATGTTTATGCATTCTGCTCAATTTCCTTGTTTGCTGTTGTCTGTGCCTCTTCCTCCACCTCAACCTGCACAGTGTTATATGCCCTTCGTACATCTGTCAAATGCACCCAATATTTAAGGCCCTTAACTTTCACCGCCGTGGGCGTGCAAAACACTACTTCATAGGGGCCATGAAACCGTGGTGCATTCCACCTTCGCACAAAACTTCTGACATATATGAATTCGCCTGGCATCAGCTGTGGCGTTTTGTCAGGCTGTGTCACTATCTGTGTAGTGTTTCCTTCCTCGCTTGTGAAGGGGGGGGCAAGCTGTTTTGCTATTACGCGCGCCGCCCTTGTTAATTTCTTTAAGTAGTCTGTAAACTCCTTACCCAATATCGCGGCGCTCCTGTGTGCATCTGAACGTTCACGGAGAGGGGAATGTGCTGTATGCATTCGCCTCCCAGTCACGATCTCGTGTGGGGACAAATGGTGGTCTTTGCTCGGCTGATTTCTCAGTTCAAACAGTGCAAGGGGTAGGCAGTAGATCCAGTTTTTTTTTAGTGAAAAGCATAGTTTCGATAACCGGCCTTTTAATAGTCCGTTCATCTTTTCCACTACGCCATTACTTTGGGGATGATAAATCGAACACAATTTATGTTTTATTCCCAGTAATGTAGTCACTTCCTTGAATAGTTCATTGACAAAATGAGTGCCGTTGTCTGAGCGAATCACGTCGCAAATTCCCCAGCGCGGGAATACTTCCCTGACCAGGAACTTTGCAGCGCTTTTCGCATCAGGACGCGCACATGGGCCTGCCTCCACCCACCTTGAAAATGGACACACAACCACAATCATGTAACGTGCCCAATTACACCTCTCTCCCATATCGGCATAATCAATGTGGAGTTCTCTGAATGGCCCAATGGGTTTTGGAATTGTACCTCTGAGCGTGCGTAGTGTCATTCCTGAGTTGTATATCTGGCATGTTGTGCATTCTAATGCCAGCCGGGCTATGTGCTCCTGGAGACAGGGCACGAACCATTCTTCCTGTATTTCCGCTACTATGTGCTGCTTTGTATTATGTGCAGGGAAGTGTAGCTGTTGAAATGCAATTTCCAACAGTTGTACTGGCATTACTGCTTTCCCTGAGTTTTCCTGTCGCCATAATAAATCTGTTGGCGATTTGCTACATCCTCTCTTTGTCCATATTAATTTTTCTTCTGCACTAGCTCCCTCTTGTAACTCTATTATTTCTTGTATAGGCATCATATTATATCCTGCAGGGACATCTTCACTTGTGTTACGCTGTAACATGTACTCACCTACCTCATTTTTCTGGAAGTAAGAAGCTTCTTTGGCGGCGGCGTCTGCTGCCGCGTTTCCCAAAGACACGATATCTGTATTGGACGTATGTGCTTGGCATTTGTCATGCACCAGCCCTGGAAATTCATGCATAGGTGGAAATACCACTAACATGGTTCTGATTGTTCCAGGTTGAAGGTCTAGTGTTTTTCCAATATGGCCGCCGGGAACTATAAACAACGATGCAAACTGGCGCTTAGCGCGTTGTATCGACTTCGTTACGTTCGCTGCCAGTTTCGTTTCCAGAGGCGACTTGCAGTTCAGAGCTAATTCTCTCCCTGTCTCCCTTCTCTGTATGTGTTTCACCCTTATTCCCTCACGTGGGTGTTTTCAGGTTAAGGTAAGGTAGCGGTTGGTTCTGTTTCTCTATTCGTTCATACACATAGCGCTAACCTCCCTTTGTGTCTGCCGCTATTTCCCTATAAGTGTCTACATCGGCTATCTCTCTCAGCCTTTTCTCTTTATTTTACCGACGTCCACTGTATCGGAAGTCTTACCTTATTCTATTTCTTTCCCGTTATCTTTTTCTTACCTATTTCTTTATTTTGTGGAACTACTGGACTCTGATTTCTATATTCAACCCATCATTAACTCCATCAGAGGATTTGTTGGAGAAATTGTGTACTGTTTCCAAGGACAATTGAAAGATACTCTCAAACAAACACTCACCGCATCTACAGACGGACAGTTACGATCTCTCAGGGTTTTTTGCCTTTGGGCTTTTTCCCAGCACGAAGGGCGTGCTCCTCGGGTTTCCCCAAGATCTGTAAAACACCCAGATCAAGGTGGCCACAGAGGGAGCGCGTCCTTACTTACGTCAGAAAAAGGAGAAGAAGTCAGAAGAAAGCGTAAGAACTAGGAAGAAGACAGAAGCATTAAGGTTGGAGGAGATACAAGAAGACCCAGGTGAGGAGGAGAAAGGGGTAGAGGAATCCAGTTTTGACAGTATACAACGCCCAATCAAACCTATGGCGTCTCCGGAACAGATACAGGAGATGTGCAACGCCATACAAGGACTCAGAGTGGAGATGCGAACCCTACATGCTGAGAACCTTCTACTTCGTCAACAGGCTGCAGCTAGAACAGAGAGTAGAGATGATCTACCACCTATGCAATTCTCATATGGTAAATATGAAGGAAACCCCAAGACAATAAAGGAGTTCATAGATGCCTGTGCAGTATATTTTTCCTTCAGACCTAGAGCTTTCGAGTCTGAAAGGGCTCGGATAGGATTTATCATTGCTAACTTAGCGGGTAGTGCTCTGGCCTGGGCGACCCCCCTGGTCACTAACCAGGATCCTTTGGTTAATGATTATGCTGTATTCATACAGGGCTTCAAAGACCGTTTTGAACGTCCGGAGGTCCAGTATACCAAATACGAAGCTTTCCTCGATGTAAGGCAGGGAAATCAGGACCTTCAAGCTTACATTGCGCAATTCCAGAATCTAGCAGTATCCGCTGGTTGGCCAGATACAGCGCAACAAACAATCTTCAGAAGGGGATTGAACGAAGAAATGAAGGACGAATTGGCCCGCGTAGCTCGTCCCAACAGCTTTCGTGAACTAGTTACCCTCTCCCTCCAGATCGAATTTCGGATCCAAGAGCGACGTTTGGAGAGAAGGAGAGGAAGAGGCTATGTCCAAAGGTATAGTCCTCCACAAGGAAGAAGAGAGCGCCCAACTCTAGAGGAACCGATGCAGATAGGATCTACCAGAGGACCCTTAACCAGGATTGAAAGGAAGAGAAGACAAGAACTGAACCTCTGTATGTACTGTGGATCCTCTAGACACAGCCTCAAGGACTGTTCTGAAATCCCCTCCAGAAGACAGGGAAACGACAGACCCCAGGTCTATGCAAGGGAGATCGTGGGGACAACGGCTCAAACCCTTGCAATCTTACCAGATTCAGTCAGGAAGGAATAGAAGACAACCGTTTAATGGTATTTCAGGTCTTGTTTTCCTACAACTTGAAACAGAATATCCCTGTACTAGCCATGCTAGATTGTGGAGCTGCGGGAAATTTCATTGATGTCAACTGGGCCCAAGAAAACCAAATTCCACTCCAAAAAAAAACAACCCCTCTCCCAGTTGAAGGTGTAGATGGACGTCCTTTATCTTCCGGAGTTATTACGATGGAAACGGTTCCTATCTCATTGGGAATGGGACACCACACGGAGAACCTTAGCTTTGATGTCATCAGAGCGGCACATTTCCCTCTGATACTAGGTATCTCCTGGTTACGACGTCATAACCCCACAATAGATTGGACAGCTAACAAACTCAGCTTTGATTCTGAATATTGCGGAGAACATTGCATGAAGGGACTCCAGGTGGAAGTCCAAGCTAGCATTTCCAAAGGACTATCCCACATTTCTGTTTCCTCTATCCCCGTACAGTACCAGACTTTTTCTAAGGTGTTTGAAGATATAAACCCTAGACTCCTCCCACCTCACCGAAAAGAAGATTGTAGCATAGACCTCAAGGAGGAGGTCTCTCTTCCATTTGGACGGATGTACCCTTTGTCCTTAGCAGAAAAGGCTACTCTGAAAGAGTATCTAGATACCAACTTGGAGAACGGACTGATCCGACCATCAAGGTCTTCAGGAGGAGCATCATTGTTCTTTATATCTAAAAAGGACTCAAAGGAGTTACGCCCATGTATCGATTACAGGGGTTTAAATAGCCTGACTATCCGTGACAGATACCCAATGCCCCTTATTCGAGATATTCTCGAGGCTGTCCGGAATTCCAGAGTATTCACCAAAATCGACCTAAGAGGGGCCTACCATTTGTTAAGGATTAAAAGAGGGGATGAGTGGAAGACTGCATTCAGAACACCAATGGGGTTATTCGAATACTGCGTGATGCCATTTGGATTAGTGAACGCCCCGGCGATATTTCAGAGATTTGTGGACAAGATCTTTGCAGATCTTCTATATACATCTGTCGTGGTATATCTGGATGATATACTGATCTTCTCACCATCCTTGGAAGAACATCGGATTCAGGTTAATAGGGTTCTACAGAGACTACTAGAGAATCACCTCTTTGCTAAACCAGAGAAGTGCGTCTTCGACGCTTCCGAAGTCTCATACCTCGGTTTTATTTTGGCAGCCAATGGGTTACGAATGGATCCTAACAAGATCCGGGCAATAGACCGATGGCCAGATCCTTCTTCTGTTAAGGAAATACAACGCTTCCTTGGTCTGGCAAATTTTTATCGTCGGTTTATTCCTAATTTTTCAGACCTGGTTTTGCCCTTAACCTCACTCCTTAAAAAGGGAGTAGTTTTTCACTGGGATACAGAAGCACAGGAGGCATTCAAGAACCTCAAGAAACGCTTCACTTCTGCTCCAGTTTTGTTACAACCTGATCAGACTAAACCATTTGTCCTGGAGACAGACGCCTCCGGAGGTGCCTTGGGGGCAGTATTATTACAAGAGAATCAAGAAGGGGAAGAACACCCCATAGCTTACTACTCCCGCACCTTGACGGGAAGCGAAAGGAATTATTCTGTGCTCGAGAGAGAGCTATTAGCTATGCGAGCTGCCTGTCAAGAATGGAGACACCTTTTGCAAGGGGCAGCGCAACAGTTCACGATCCGCACAGATCATAGAAACTTGAAGGTACTCCAACAGATGGAGTGTAGAAATTCGAGACACGCTCGCTGGGCATATTACTTTTCTAATTTCGACTTCCAAATCACCTACATTCCTGGATCTCAGAACAGTGTTGCGGACGCATTATCCCGAAGCTGGGAGAATGAGAAGCCAGAATTACAGAGGGAAAGAATCCTACCGAAGCATCATTTTTATATGATCGCAAATCTTTTTCTACAAGAAGTTCATAGTGGATTGGAAGAATACACACAAGAAGTAAGAGAAACCTATCAATTGCAAGACATAGACGGATTATGGTTTCGCCAGTCTGCACTATTTCTACCCACCTCAACTCTTCAGAACCAAGCCATCCACTTTTGTCATGATCTACCCTTGGCAGGACATAAGGGGGAAAAGGCAACTTATGAACTGATATCCAGAAGTTTTTGGTGGCCATCTATGCGAAAAGATATCACCTCCTATGTTTCTACTTGCCCCATCTGTGCTATCAATAAGACCCCTCGTCAAAGACCATTAGGACTCTTACATCAAGCCAAGGCACCGACACGTCCTTGGGAAGACCTTTCGATGGATTTTGTAGTAGAGCTACCAACTTCAAATGATAAAACAGCAATTTTGGTAACGATTGATTCTTACACAAAGCTAGCCCACTTTGTAGCGTTACAAGGAGTACCCTCTGCCTCCGAAACGGCTACCATATTCCTCAAGGAGGTTATAAGACTACACGGCTTACCCCGAACCATAATTTCGGACAGAGGAACCCAATTTATCTCAAAATTTTGGGACTCCCTTTGTCATCAACTTGGAGTTCAACGAGCTCTCTCCTCGGGGTATCATCCTCAATCAAACGGACAGACGGAGAGACTGAACGCCAATTTAGAACAGTACCTCCGCTGCTATTGCAATAGAGAGCAAGACAACTGGGCTTCTTTGCTACCCATGGCAGAATTTGCCTATAATAACACTTATCATACAGCCATCAAGATGAGTCCCTTCAAATGTACCTACGGGTACCATCCTCATCACTTACCAGGAATCATAGCTCCAAGATCTAAGATATCCACACCAGCCATTGAAGAGATGTTAATGGATCTCAGGGTCTCTCACAAAGAAGCATTGCGAGCATTGGAAGACAGTAGGAGGAAGTACAAGGTGTCGGCCGACACCAAAAGAAGCCCCAATCCATTATGGAAACCAGGTGATCGAGTCTGGCTCTCTACTCGGTATTTACCTCGTTGGATCCATATGGGTAAATTTGCAGCCAGATATATAGGTCCATATCGCATTCTATCCAGGATCAATCCAGTTGCATTCAAGTTACAACTACCCAGCGCCTTAAGAAGAATACATCCGGTCTTTCATTCCTCTCTTCTAAAGGCTCATAAGGACGATCCTTACAAGAGGACAAGAAGAAGCCCGATTACTGCCCCTTCCGAAGAACCAAAAGAGTATGAAGTGGCCAGATTGGTTGATTCTCGTTATAGAAGGGGAACTCTTCAATACCTGATACATTGGAAGGGATATCCGATTGCTGAAAGAACATGGGAACCCAGATCTCATGTACATGCCCCTCGACTGGTTCAACAGTTCCACCGACGGAATCCGGGGAAGCCTGGAGGAAGCAGGTATAGAAGGGGGCATACTGTCATGCACCAGCCCTGGAAATTCATGCATAGGTGGAAATACCACTAACATGGTTCTGATTGTTCCAGGTTGAAGGTCTAGTGTTTTTCCAATATGGCCGCCGGGAACTATAAACAACGATGCAAACTGACGCTTAGCGCGTTGTATCGACTTCGTTACGTTCGCTGCCAGTTTCGTTTCCAGAGGCGACTTGCAGTTCAGAGCTAATTCTCTCCCTGTCTCCCTTCTCTGTATGTGTTTCACCCTTATTCCCTCACGTGGGTGTTTTCAGGTTAAGGTAAGGTAGCGGTTGGTTCTGTTTCTCTATTCGTTCATACACATAGCGCTAACCTCCCTTTGTGTCTGCCGCTATTTCCCTATAAGTGTCTACATCGGCTATCTCTCTCAGCCTTTTCTCTTTATTTTACCGACGTCCACTGTATCGGAAGTCTTACCTTATTCTATTTCTTTCCCGTTATCTTTTTCTTACCTATTTCTTTCTTTTGTGGAACTACTGGACTCTGATTTCTATATTCAACCCATCATTAACTCCATCAGAGGAATTGTTGGAGAAATTGTGTACTGTTTCCAAGGACAATTGAAAGATACTCTCAAACAAACACTCACCGCATCTACAGACGGACAGTTACGATCTCTCAGGGTTTTTTGCCTTTGGGCTTTTTCCCAGCACGAAGGGCGTGCTCCTCGGGTTTCCCCAAGATCTGTAAAACACCCAGATCAAGGTGGCCACCGAGGGAGCGCGTCCTTACTTACGTCAGAAAAAGGAGAAGAAGTCAGGAGAAAGCGTAAGAACTAGGAAGAAGACAGAAGCATTAAGGTTGGAGGAGATACAAGAAGACCCAGGTGAGGAGGAGAAAGGGGTAGAGGAATCCAGTTTTGACAGCATTTCCCAATTGCTACTGCTGTGGGGTCTCGTAGTGCCTCAATTAATTCTCTCAACAATTCTGCGTGCTGAACTGGTGTTCCATCTGCTCGGCGAAACCCTCTCCGCCCCATCGTGCCAGGCCTCCGTGTACAGTTGTTGTCATATAAGCTGAGTCTGTGTATATCGTTACTGCACACCCTTTAGCTGCATGTAGTGCTTCTATGAGTGCAATTAGTTCTGCTGCCTGTGCTGAGTAATGTGATGGGAGGCGGTATTGTACTAATGTTTCATACTCACCGTCTTCTAATCTCACCACCGCCATTCCCACATGTTTCTCTCCTGTTTCCATGTCAATTGATGCTGACCCGTCCACGAAATATACCTCCCCCTTGTTTAGAGCATTTTCACAAACTACTTGATCCTCACCTTTTTCACCTGTGTAAGTGGCACAATCATGGTTCTGTATGTCCTCTACTGTGCAGGCCTCTGTGATAAATGTGGCTGGGTTCACTGTTTTACATCTCACCACATGGATATTTGCGCTGGACAGTATTATTTCATATGCCGTTGCCCACTGTGTTGTCAGTGTACTTTTTGACCTCTCTAGTATTGCAAATAATGAGTGTTCCACAAACAATGTTACTGGACATCCCATTACTATTGTGGCACTTTTCTCAATGGCGAACGCGGCTGCAGCGAGTGATTGCTCGCACGCGAAATGTCCTTGCATCACCGCGTCCAGAGTGCCACTATAGTAAGCCAAGGGCTTGTGACCCAGCGATGTCTTTTGTGTCAGTACTGCTGTCATCAGTGTTTCCTTGCAGTGTGAGAATAGGTAAAATTCACGTCCATAATCTGGGTTTGCCAGTACTGGAGCGCTTGATATTAGCTCTTTCAATGAATTAAATGACGTGCTCATTTCTTCTGTCCATTCTATTTGTCTGTTCTCCTGCTGGGCCTCCTTGAGCGCCTGTAATAAGGGCCTTGTGTATGATGCATAGTCTAATATCCATGCTCGGCAGTAGTTGCACATTCCCAGAAATTTCTGCATATCTTTTACTGTGGTGGGTTCTCCTACCGCTCTGATTGCTTCTGCCCTGTCTGGTATTATCCTTTTTCCGTCTTTTGATATTAGCTGCCCCAAGTATAAGACTTCTGTCAGACAGTATTGTAGCTTTCCCTTGTCCACTTTGTACCCCTTATTGGCTAGTCGGGCCAGGAGTGTCATTGAGTCTTTTCTGCATCCCTCCTCGTCCTGTGCACAGACGAGTAAATCGTCTACGTACTGAATCACTGTGCTTTCTACAGATAAGTTTCCCAAGTCTTCATGTAGTATTCTGTTGAATATGCTCGGGCTCTCACAGTACCCTTGTGGCAACCTGCAGTGTTCATATCTCTTACCCCCGAGCGTAAATGCTGTTAAGTATCTACTTTCCTCTGCTAAGGGAATTGAGAAAAATGCATTTTTCAAGTCAACGACTGTGAAGTGAGATGCCGTCTTTGGGATGCTGCATAATATTGATGCGGGGTTCGGGACCAAAGGGAACTCTTTCTGAATCACATCATTGAGTGGGCGTAAATCTTGTATCATCCTCCATGAACCTCCCTTTGCTTTTTTGATTGGGTAAATACATGTGTTACACGGGGAGTTTGAAGGCACTATTATTCCTTGTGCTAGTAGCGCATCGATTGTCTCTTTTATCCCTTCTTCTGCCTCGCGGGACAAAGGATATTGTTTTACGCGGGGTAGGATTGCTCCTTGTTTTAATTTTATTACTACTGGTTGAACGCCATGTAGTAGCCCTACATCATGGGGGCCGTTGGTCCATAAGTTACTGGGTACAAGCCTCATATCATCATTGAAAAATGACGGTGGCGCTCCTACCACTGCCATCAGTTGAACTGGGATTTCTCTGGCTGTGATCATGATGTCACAGGGCATCGCAAGTTCCATCACTATTTCGCCCTCTCCCTCTGCATCTGAAAAGAGCTCCTCATCTGATAGCTCCCGTAGTGGGATATTGGCATTTGTACACAGTACTGTACGCCACTCGCATCCTTCCATGTCAATACCAATTACAGATATTCTTTTGGCTGATACATGTACTGCGTGCAAGTCCAATGATAGTATTGACCCTGGAACTACGTCGGGGCACACTATGGGGCGAAAGAGGAATTCCGCTGGGATCCTCCAATCCATTCTCCTTAGCTCTGGGATTATGAGGGCCAATGTTTTTATGCCCTCAATGAACATTTCCTCATTTTCTGGTAATCCTCTTATTTCCTGCGTGAGCATATGGGCCTGTACTACTGCCATCACGCGTAGTGGGCATATACCGGGTGTGGAGCACACTATACCACTTCCTGTGAATGATATTGTCATATTTAGTTTACTCAAGAGATCCCTCCCCAGTAAATTTATCGGAGAGTGTTCATAATACAGTAAGGGCGCCTTCACCGTTTTGCCTCCCACTGTTACGTCCAATTCTTTTGTGTAAGGAACTTCAATTACAGCCCCAGAGAACCCCTGCGTCTCTAACTTCCGGTTAGATAACGGAAACCGGCCCTCTTTAATACATGATTTCTCCGCTCCCGAATCCACCATGAATATGAATTGCTTGTCTCCTATCTGTGCCCCTACCAATGGTTCCTCTGATGCATCGTAGGTGGTAGATAGAATTGGACACGCAAGTGTTCTCTGTGGGCTGTCCTATGCGGGGTGTCTCATTGCCCCCCCTTGATCGAAAACGCTCCCCGAAACCACTGATACACCACTGTAGGGTGCGGGGGCGGGGGCTCCATTTGCCGTTGTGGCGAAGGGGTTACCCGGCGTGTACTGTATGGTGTCATTGTTCTGTGGGTGGTTTTGTGTTCTATACTGGTGTCCCTGCAGTGGCACATTGCTCCTTTGCCCTAAGTTCCCTTGTTGCTGGTGTTGTCCCATTGGGAGACCATATGGGCTCCCTGGGTGGGGATGACCATAATGTTCTACCTCTTGGAACCCATTGTTTGGTCTGCTTCTGCACTCCCTGAAGTAATGTCCCCATCTCCCACAATTCCAGCAGCTCCCTTGTGGACCTCTGGGAACCTGCCACCCATTTCCTCCCATTCCCCCGTATCCTTGTCCGCCCCTTCGACCCCTGTACCAACCTCTTCCCCCTCGTGGGGCCCACTCTTGCCACATTGGACCTCCGTTCTGCTCCTGCTCGTTCCACTGCCGCTGTCCTGTTCCAGCCCAGTTAGCTGCCATCCTTCCTTGTATTGCAATCTGCCCCTCCTCTTCTTCATCCCCCTCCCTGATGAGTGGGAGCGCGGCTACTGCTGCTGCGACCTTCACCAACTTTGTCTGCACTAGCTTCGCCTCGTCTGCCAATCTTTTCTGAGCCACCTCCTTCTCTCTTTCTTTTATCCTCTTGCAATGGTGCACAATTATACTCTGGATCTCTGGCCACCCCTTTGCCTCAATGCCTGCTATCTTATCAAGCGCCTTCTGCACCTCTTTGGGGAGCCCTCTTTTGATAATGAAATAAAATAATGATGTCGATTGATACCAGGGCGTTCCCGTTTCCGCTCTCCACATCTCTTGGACCCTAAAAATGTAATCCATAGCATCTTCCCCGTCATTCATAGTACATTGCATTACTGATTGTAAATCTGGAGTATCTGGGAACGTTTCCCGTAGGGCATCCCACACCCTTGCACGCACTGTGTTAAAGGAAGCCCCATCATGACGGTCACAATCTAATGTCACTCCCGGGAAACCGGCTTTTGCCCACACTCTATCGGCCTGGTCCCCCACTGCCGATACAAGTAAGCTCTTCACATCGCCTATTGCCAGGGGTACCCCAGCAGTATGTTTTTCAAATGCATATATCCACTTGCTCGCCCCTCCTGATAGCGGGGGCAATAACTTCAATAAATTGGCCTTGTCCATTTGAGCCCATGGGATGTAGTTTGGCCTCCCTCCTCCCCTATGTATCAGCGGGAGCTGTAACTTCCCTTTCGTGGTTTTAACTGCATCCGATTTGGCCGCTGTCGATCCCAATGACGCCATCTTCCCCACCCTATTTCTTAATCGTCCCGTCCACTCATCATCTATTGTCCCCAGTGAGCATGCACCATCCAACTCCTCACTTTCCCCTCCTACTGCCATACTCAACCTGTCACTCTCCTCCATATCACACCGGATATCACATAGTAGTTCTTCACTGATCCCTGTAGGCCTGTCTACATCACTAGCACTCCCTTGTAATGCTCCCACTTCTATTATTCGAGTTGGCTCTTCCTCAATTCTAAACAATATCTCACCTTTCTTCCACCCATCTTCAACTGCTCGGCTCTCACTCGACGCTCTAGATGCGCGTCCCGATCTTTCTGAAGTAAATGCTGTGCGTTCGCATATGTCTTTTATTCTTGAAAGCTCATCCTTTGCTATTGACAGCCTAGACTCTAAATCGTTTGCTAGCTTCTCTATGTCCCCCCTCTGTGTACCTGCCTGGGCTCTCTCCCTAGTACTTTCGTATGGCGGGGGTGCCGTTGGCCTTTGGGGTGTAGTAGTGGTCGGGGGAGGCACATAAGTGGGGTCGCTGTATCCTGCTGCGGGCACAGGCTTATTTAATATCGGATACAAACTTATCACCTCCACGGGTGGTTCTACATCTGACAGTTCCTTTTCACCTCTCGGTATCATGAGCGGGTTGTCAGTGGTGGATGGTAGGTCAGTGTTAGCTACCGGAGCCTTAGGTGGTGGTATTTCTTCAAATAATCTCCAGAGGTCTAATATTTCCCTCCTGTTGTGCAGCTGCTTTCCCTTGTATTTGATACAAATGCATGTGACTACCATATCTAGGACGCTTTTGTCGAAGGATCCTCCTTTGGGCCATATCTGGGGCAACCCCTCCCCCTTTAATTCTGTGATCCATTGGTCATGATATTTCTTAATCCGCTCCGCGTACCCCGGTAGGTTCTTACAGATATGTGATAAGGGAGTTTCTGCCCCCATACTTTGAACCGATAATGATCGTACACAATCTTTAGCTTAGTATATATATATATATATATATATATATATATATATATATATATATATATATATATATATATATATATATATTTTTGTGGCACAGACAAGAGCAAACCATCAGTGATAACGACCCAATTAACTTAACAATCAAATAATTTCGCACTCACTACACCTTATTCATTCTTATTTCTGTAGAACTTTGTGCGATCACACTTATCATGGCCATTCAATAGTTATACATGAACACCTCCTTACACACCTACACCGTCAAACTATCTCTTCAACACACACACACGATGTGCGCACACCTCACAGTACCAATCCACTCACAACTCACGCTACCCTCCCTTTCCTCCCTGGCCGGCTGTCCCTATCGTTTTACTCAGATATTTTTATGCACATATATAGGTTCAAATATTCGATCCCCACTTCTATAGTTGGACTCCCTGTCTTTTTATTTTATATTTGTCATTTCAAGCTAGGCTCACTTTTAGCCCTTACCCCTAACCCGTGAAGAAAAGAATAGAAAGAGTAGCAGTTACTAATATATTCTCCGTGTCTCCCTTTGCCAGACACCTTTAACTTATTTTTCACTTCTTCATATATTCCCAGTACTAGTCAAGATAGCACTATGCGGCGCCGCCTTCCACCCCCTTTCGGAGCTAGGTTCCCGTCACTTTTATCTCTTATTCACTTCTTAGTCCTAATGGCCATATGCAAAGAAAAAGGCAAAGAAACTTTAAAACTGGTCTTTAGTAGACCCCTGTGTTCCTCTTTTCTACCCGTTCACGTTTTTCTATCCTAACTTTCCTCTCCCACTCCCTTTATGATCGCTCGCACTCAGTACTCACGTGCCCGTCTTGAACCGATAGTCTCCGAAACTGGGTCCGTCCAGGCAGTGTTGCCGTCTGCTCAACAGTCAGTCCCGGCTCCGGCGAGCGGTACTCAAAGGGGATTTTTCAACGGGGATCCCGTACCCTCTTTCTGTTGAGTGCGCACTTCTTAGTGTACCGGTCGCCGTTGGCGGGCGACTTCCCGGAGCCGGCGCACCGTGCGTATCCCTTTTCGACCGGAGATTCTCGTGCCAAAAGGGGACGGTTACAAGGAGTTTGGAAGAAATAATAAGAAAAATCACGCTATCGGGGTCACCACTGAAAGCGAGCGCCCCCCAAACAGCACGATCCTCCCCGCAATGAGAGACAATAACAGACTCTCCCGTATTGGGAATAAGGCCAAGACAGAGTGCGTTTGTAAGTGGGAGTTTATCAATCAGAATAGGGCATGCAAAGGACTCTGCAAACTCCGAGAGCGCTCTGTCTGACAATCGCAAAGACAGGCGTATATCTATTACAGAAAACGTCATCAGAACCTACATACTATAGGGGGCACAAGTTCATTGGGATTGGGTGACGACGACTAACTATAGGTGTTGCTGCAGCGTGGTTGGTCTTGGCGGGAAGACGTCACTGGTCAGCCTCGTGGGTTGGGCTGGGCCTGGCAGGTCGGCTTGAGTTCATCTGGGCGGTGTTGGTGTGCTGAGGCAGCCTGTGGCAAAGATGAATACCTTCCCTGACTTATTTGCCCCAGGCCATGCACACCGCAGTTATTCAATTAACGACATGTTATTCTTTTTAGTAAATCTTTCAATAGGTTATCTTACAGATAAATGCAACGCAGGAAGAATGCACCCTGTGAAGGGTCTGGTGGCCGTTTGTCAGGGCATAACTATCGGTGTCCTGTTGACCGGTATTTTAGGTCGAGGGGCTGGGTTCTGGGGCATGGGACGGGTAGTACATGTCTTTCTGTTTTGTTAGAAGTTGTTATGAATGGGCCGCTGTGTCTTACTCCAGTGTTGGGGGTCTCGTTTGTACGCAGCCATAATTCTTAAGATGGTCTGGGAGATTGTGGGGTTTACGAGGGGGTGCTGGTGGATCTGTGAATTTATACAGAGGTTTACTGCCATGCTGTAAATAACGCAGGTGGCGGGCTGTGGCCTTGGATGCTGTGGCGGGACCTACAAATCTTTGAAGCGGCTCCAGCTTAGTTGGGGGAGGTGGGGCAGCGCGGCGCAGGCCTCAGCTCTCTTGTCTGGCAGGCTTCGCAGGGTGGGAGGGAGAATGGCCTTGCACATATTCACAAAGGTATTTCCCTCGTGCGTTGCCGACTTTTAGGTGAAGAACATTAATAGCATTTGAACACTCTTATACTATTCATTTAGACTACTCGAACACATACATTTCAACTTCATTAAACGTTTCTTGGACACAGTCAATCTGAGTACCTTATAACTGTAAAGCATTCTATCCACCACAGCATTTGATTATCTATATACATTTGCATTATGTGAGGTAGCACTAGGTTGGTAGGACACAGAGAATGACTCCCTCCACTGTGAGTGACTGGGAGGACATATGAGGGTTGAGATGTCTATATTATAAGTCTCATGCATAATTGTGTGCACCCTCCTCTGTAATCTAGCAGCGTTAGTTCAGTTATGGCGAAAGGCTGCGGGGCTTGGGTCCCTTAGTGCTGGTGTCATATAAGCATGCACTTCTATAATCAATACACTATTCTGCAGGTTCTTTTTAGGAGAAGTGGTTCTTTAACAATCATACTTGGATTCTTTCCTGCTTTCATCAGACGCCCATGCTACAGTTCTCCCCGTCGCCCCGGCCTTGCTGACCGGGTCACGCGGGGAGCAGTATTACATTGTGGAAGGTGAAGTGTTACAGTGTTAGTATTTCGTGTTAGCTCATGTCCGTCTTGTTCGTGGGAACGTGCTCACAGCGGATCTGCCAGGGTGCTGCGGCGACAGGGATACTTGAAACCCTCCAAAGGTGGGGGCCGCGCTACAGTGCGCTAAGCTCACTCCATCTTTACTAGACAAGATGGTTTCTAGGCCTAACTAAATTTTAATACATGTGGGCTATCAATACGTGCGGGCAATGTCATCAGCGGAAGAACCCTCCACCACCTGGGCCCGGGTGGCATGAGGGGGCGCCCATTGAGCCATGGTCCTCACCTGGGGAGAAGATGCAGGCGAGGGGGGTCTCTAGGACCAGTCCTCCCCTACACAAGTAAAACCTCCAGGCAAATATTGTCACACACTTACTTTAAAATAGATATATACGTACACCATTTGGTGAGGAAAGAATGCATATATTACAATAGCCAGTGAAACACAGGTAAGTACTACCATGGAGGAAATTCAGTATATCTATCTATCTGTGGGAGAATGGTTACCCCTCCCTTGGTTTTTTAACACACTAATGGGCTTTCACCGTTTAAAAATGCTACTGTTTGCCGCTACTTACGCACACAGCTAAGGAGATAAGGAATACCAAATTATCTAATGTCACTTATTTATTTAGAAATTGGTTATTCAGCGTACAAAAAATATTAAAAAGCTGCTGAAGTGCTGGACAAAACATACACATTTACAACAATTGAATCACAAAATGTTTTACACAACAATATTCTTTACACGAAAATTTCAACAAATGAAATGTGAGTGGGGATTAGTATGCAGTGACCTTGCACGATATTTTTGGACACATAGCAAAGCGCTGAAATAGGAAAAAATAAAGGTCTATACTGCTGTTTTTATTTAGCATTGATTTGTTCGACTCCACAACAGTTTTTTAGTGTTTGCGAGTCTAAATTGCTTTACTATTATTCAGTGGGCCTCATTACAGGTTTGTCGGTAACCAAACTTGCAATTTTTTCCGACGCCTGCAAATGGGCAATTACCGGGTCATTACGGCCTTGCCGGACCCGGTAATTACCCATTCGGGCGCCAGAATGAAAGAAAGACAGAAAGAAAGAAGGGCAAACAACAATATGGCCACACCTCACCCATGTTTGCTTCAATCATGCTCTCCACAAATGGGGTGAGCCAAATTCCTAGATACTTCATCCTCCTCTCACACCATTGAAATCCCAAATTTGAAATCAATATTTTATCACAAGTAGGCGTCAACGGCATCACCTCTGATTTTGAGCAATTAATTTTATACTCTGCTACCTTATAAAAATGATCCAGAAATTCCAATAATTCAGTTCCCTGCATTGCAGTAATACTAACGGGTCTTCGCAAGACATTTCCAGAAGATCCGGAAACCACACCTGGCTCCTCCAGTCTGGCGTCACCAAAATCAGCGTTGCTCGCTGCCTCCTGGCCTGCACTATCGTCCTCGAGATCAAAACGAAAGGGGGAAATGCGTACTCCTTCTCCGGACCCCATGTCTGCAAAAACGCATCAGTCGCCGCCACTGCTGGATCCGGTCTCCAACTGAAAAACCTCTCCAACTGCCTGTTCAGCCTGGATGCAAAGAGATCTGTATTGCACGGGCCCCTCAACACCATCAAGTTTGGGTGTTAGCTCCAAAACAAAATTACCTTTGGCCTAGCCCCTTATGGGCGACCACTTGCTAGTCTCCATATCTACCTCGGGGGTGTGGATCACTATGCCCCCCCCTGCTCTTGTATCTCAGGGCAATTGTGCACTGTGTTACTCCTAAGTTACTATGCTATGGACACACAAACATAAGACACAAAGAAAATAAGATAACAATGGACACAAATAAAAACACACAAGTCAGTTTCAATTATAACAATAGAATACATTTATTCATGCACAGCAAGGCATGATGCAAACACTACTATAATGCAAATCTCGAATTTGCACCTTTTATGCTCTGGGTGCAAATCTACAATGCAATACAATAACTGTAAGCCTTACAGGCTTCTAATGCAAGCAATCTAATAGCAACTTATCCAGTGTATTCATGCATATGGCAAGTGTCAGCATTCCCCTCCAATCCACACCATTCCTCTCCAATCCACACCACACTTCACTCTCTCTCTAAGACAATCCCTGTCAGATTTCCCCATCTATCATGTCAGCCAAAGCTCTGTGTGAGTGTCTGTCCTAACTCCCCATTGGCACGTGCCATATTCAAATCAATTGGGCCTCATATCAGCAATACTCCCCTCTTGCCATGTCTCTAGTCTCCAGCTCCCTCTGCCAAGCTCTAGAACTCTGCTGTCATCGGAATGCTTCCCCAAGCTTCCCAACTTCCAAAGCCATCGGATTCGGCCGCACAAAAACACTTCTCCCTTAATGGCATCTTCCTTTCATTCGCCTCTCGAGCTCATGCCAACCAAACGTCTCTCTTCAATCTCAGTCATTTCCATCTCCATCTAAAAACTCAGAGAGCAGCTCCATCCACATCTACAATCTCATTGAACAGCATACTCTCCTACTGCTCAGTTATAGTGTCAAATGACATACTATCTGGAACATGCTATCTGTCTCTCCCTATTCCTCTATTCACTCCATTTAAATCTCTCTCTTCTGTCTCTCTGTGCAAAGCTCTTCGCTCTCTGCTGCCTGGCCCCCACCTTCTCTCTCTGCGAACACCACCCAGAGCCTGATAAACCAGCCCTTCTCAGCTTCTCCACTCGAACAAGAGAGAAAAAGCTAAAAGGTTGAGCAATTGGGTACTGCGGGATGGAACCGGAGCATGAGCAAGGCCTTGCATGCTCTCTGCCTTTCCATTTCCCGTGTTCCCTCCCCATACAGGGCATTGACATTTCCTGTTGTATGAAGTAGATCAAAGACACAGAGGACACATAGATGTTACAGGAGGGCCAAAGTCTGAATATGAGATTTGAATACAAAAAAACCCAGCAGTGGCTCTTTAAACTATCCTCATGCCAAATCACACAGAAGATCCCATTCCACTGCTGATCTCACCTGGACGGTGATTGTTAGAACCTTGGTCTTCCTCATACCTATCCCAGGCTCGAATTAGATGTATAGGATAGGCACCTGTTACACAGTGCACTCTGAAAAGGAAACAGAAATAAATGCCATTAATTGCCATTCATTCATAAAAAAATCAATAGAGCTTTCGAGTTGGTCAAACTTGATGTATTTGTTGTGTGTCTCATAATGATCTCTTATGAAGACCAGAATCTGTGTATCGATCATACATTAATTAAGGGTTCTGTCGCCAATGCATTTCGGAGACACATTCTCCTTCAGGGCGAACTCTATTGTGATACACCATACCATTTGTTCAAAGTTACATATCAGATTATTCCAAAACAATTATTTACAAATCGAATGTAAAAATAATTCCACATACCATCATGTCACGTGATATAGTAGTTGCAGCAAATTTGAGAAGGAAACAAAAAATAACAAATATACATAATGTCAATAAGGTAATATAATACAGTTTCTTAGTTCACTCATTTATCCAAATCTATGTATCTAATGTTACCTTAATGTTGTCTTCTGAGTACACACCATGACCATATTGTTTAGAATTTGCACTGACATATCCAAATAGCATGTTTTAGAAATCATACCTTGTTCGTCTATATGTATACCTTTGTTTGCGTGTCTGTCCTTCTTACCTATTTATCACACTGTTTCCTTGCAGCGCGTGGTCAATGGTCCTTCTCTCTTAGCCGTGCGTGCAGCTGAACCCCTTGGTTCAGTCAGGCACCTAAATGTGTTAAACAAAGTGACAGTTCAAGTACAGTTTCCCCCATTTGTGTTCTCAGTGTCCCCCCTCTCCCTTAGCCTTCATACCTGCTGCCGAGTCTCGGCGTGTTCAAGCAAGCGATTGTGTTGCTTGCTGTGTTGCCATGGGATCGGATCTCTTTTATGGACTACTAGCGCGACGCGTTCTATCGCTTGTGTGTTTTTTTCAAAAAGGGGTTGGGTATACATAGCTTGTCATTCCAATCCTTCTACATATTTAGGTTCTGTACTTCTTGCCTGGAGGATAAAATGACCCTTAGCCTTGGTGAATAGAAGAATTCCTACTTTGTAGTTGCATTTCCAAGAAGGGACTGGAGCCCTAAGAACAAGACTTCATCAATTAGGCATAAGCTTCAAACGTGTTTTACTTGTTGACGACTCTTTCACCAAGAGGGTTCATGTCATACTGTTTAACCTTACAGTCAGGTGAAATTCCTCAGGACAAGACTTTCAGTGAAGGTTCAAAGTGACGCATGTCGAATGGATTTTATTGATTTGAGAAAATCCCAAGCTGGAACTGTCTTTAAATCCTATAAGGCCCTGCGCCACGGTTAGGCAAAAGTCACAGCGCTGGCTTGTAGCACTTTTAATTAAACCCCAGAAGCAAACATTATCTGACTTGGCATGCAGATTTACAATTCAAACTATCTAAACGAATGGGGTTGGTAAAATATGTTGCTCCTTCCAACACAGATCTGCATTAAATGGAAGGGTAGAATTGCCAGAAAACTCACACAATTTATTGCTAGATTTATTAAGAAGTATCGTCACGTTACAACAGCTGCTGCTTTCCTTCCTCTCGCAACACGAGAAACAAAAACGTAAAAAACAGTGTGGGCGGCAACGGCAACCAAACAATTATATTCGCTGCTGCAGTTGCTTTAGACGTTTCGTGCTCATCAGAGAAAGTAAAACAGAAAAAAGAGTGAGGGCGGCAACAAAACAATTAAATTCGCTGCTGCAGAGAAAATAATAGCTGATCTAGAAGTCGATCAGAACTGCTTCCTGCATTGCGCACCCTGGGAGCCCTAGCAAATATAGATTTTACTTTATCGTAGCTCTGCAGCAAACAAACAATATCCCTGCAGCTTCCAACAAAACTACGGAGCTGCGCGAACAGACATAAACACTAAACACACGAACTTCAGCTCGCGCTTGGCACCCTCAGATAAACACTACGTTTGCCAGCAAATTAAAGGTTGAAAACTTTCTTAATGTTCTTTATGTTCTTTGACATATAAAAAGAATAAATAAACTGTTGAATACTGAATGCTGACTGATCCAAATAGTCTAAGGTTCCAAGACAATACACGTTAGCAAATCAGCACTTGAAATAGTTTTGTCACTTATCTAAGGAGACAGCTGGTTGAATGTCCTCAGCTCACTGTCTTTTCAGTATAACTGTTCTTTCCTGAAATCTTCTGCCTGTCTCTCTTTATCCTGACTGTGTGACCAAAGAAATTGGCCCAATAACCGAAACTCCAAAATTCCTGTCCAGCTCAGCTGAAGTCAGACGACGAAAAGCAGTTGAGAATTCTTACCTCCAGAACAAAAAGAATTCTCAACCAGTCAGGCCTCTAACCAGAGCCTCCATCTTGGCTTGGGCACCTGTCAATGCTCTTGATGCAAAGTTAAGGCATAACTCTAAAAAAAAATGACGCCGCCAAGAAAAGATTCTCAAAACTCTAAACTTCATATTATTTAGCATAACCTAGTTGGAACAACATTGACACCAGGGGACCCGTGCCTACACAGCAGCATGAGGTCCCTGGGATGCCTGCGGCTTGGCGAGCGCTTCCTCCTTTCTCCACGGGTCAATGCACACAACCGGCTTCAAGCAGCCCAAACACCGCAACGGTGTGCAGGGCCCAGACTGCCCCCGTCGCCAGTGTGGTGGCCTGCCTCCGGTCACCGTGGCGGGCCACACCATGCTTCGAGATCACCCGACATGAGTACCTCGGCTAAGGTCACGCAGCAAACAGGCTGCAGGGGTCACACTGCAGGGTCCGGGTCACCGGACAGACCACATCAGCTGGCGGCACCCAGCACATGGCAGCCTCGGCTTTGGGGGCACCCAGGCCAGGGCTGCCAGACCAGGCTGCGATAACGCGGCAAACCACACCATAAGAATCAGACACAGACACGAGTTGCCGCATCCTGGGGCTCTGCTGCACTGAATTTTACGTGCCAGCAGAGCCCCTTTTATTAGAGGAGTGTCATGACGATGTCATGACGCTTCCCGTTACAGAAACACTGGTCCACCCATAAAACTGCATTCTTCCCTTCCTTACCTGCAACGCAATCCCAAAAAAATGTCTTAACTATACTGTTTTAGGATGGGTAATCGTTGACATATTCCAATATCACTTCCAGCAAATAATTATAATAAGTGTCCTGTCAACCTTCCACCATTTCACTCAACAGTACCACAGATAAAACTACATATCATGAACGGTTACATGGGCGGGAAAATCCTTCGCCTCTGTGTCTTTAATAGAATCTTGACTTTCTATAACACTAGTATGGAAAATCAGTATTCTATGTCAAGACCAGGGGCTCGGATTATGCTTGGTCAAAGCTTACCTACCACCAACGTAGACATCCCCCTCAATGGGTCTGAAATAAAATAGTTTAAACGTCCTTCGACCAATCCGCTGCCTTAAGAATATCCTCCAATCTAACTCCCACACTAAATGCCTTGGATGCCATGGCCCCTGTAATGGAATGTCCCCCATATTCTTCAGTATCAATGCCCGCCTGGGTCATGGACCATCTAACCCATTGGTCCCGCAACACCCTTAAATGGTTTCCTCAAAGCTATAAACAACTGCGAAACATTTTCGGGCCTAAGAGAACTTGTCACCTCCTCATATTTCTTCAAGCACCTGATCAGACATAATTTAGGTTGTTCTGGGAAAGCTGCACGTGACACCAAATCTAAACCTGTCTTCGTTCTCCTGCTAACCCGAAAGGTTACCCCTTCTGGATTAAACGAATTCCTGTCTATGTCCAGAGCCGTGGCATCTGGCACCCTCTTACATGGTATAAGACATAGTAGAGTTGTCAGTTTTGCCGACAATGCTTTCCTTGTTAATCTATCATTATCTGGCCAGCTATTGAACATGTTCAATACCAAATTCACATCCCTCGCCTGTCCCTGTCATTAACCAATAACCAGATGTTTTCAGTCAGGGAACAGGTAGGGTTGAAGACATTTATCACTGCATTCATACTCCCCTTGAAAGGTGATGAACCTAAAACCATACAGGATCCCAGAAGCCAGAAAATAATGTTACAGGAAGTGGAGAAGATGCTTGCAGCCAACATCATAGAGCACTCCCTGAGTTTATGGTGCTCACCGATAGTCTAGTAGCTAGGCCAGATCAATTGTGGAGATTCTGCATTGATTTTCAAAAGTTAAACAATGTGTCCCAGTTCAACAACTATCCCATGCCTAGGATTGATGACCGGATTGTTCGACTGGCCACAACAGTTTACATTTTCACGATTGATATCACCAAATCACGATTGATATCACCAAAGGCTAATGGCATCTCCCCCTGAAGACAAGGAAAATACTATATTCTGCGCCCCTGCTGGATTGTTTCAATGTAAGGTGCTTCCGTTTAGGCTTTATGGTGCACCAGAAACCTTCCAAAGGCTAATTTATTGTGTACTAAGACCTTATTCTGGTTTCTGTGGGGCCTATTTAGATATCCACAGTAAAACCTGGGTGGAGCATATGACACACCTGTATAAAATCACCATACCCCTACAACCTGCCTGGCTAACAGCCAACCCAAAAGGGTTATGTACCCCATCCTTCGTGAACTATCAGGGATTCTTTGTGGGCAATGGCTTGGTCCAACCCCAGGTAGAAAAAGTTAGAGCTGTAAAGAAAAACCCTATACCAAAAACCAAGCAAGATTTAAGGGCTTTCGTGGGACTGGTGGGATACTACCGACACTTTATTACCAATGCTTCATCCATAACGGCCTGTTTGACCAATAAACTGAGAAATGCTGAACCTCAAAAGGGTAAGGAATAAGAAAGCTGTTTTGATACCCTTAAAAGCATACTATGTAGTGAACCAGTTCTTAAGGTCCCGAACTTTAATAAAGAGTTTGTACTTCAAACGGAGGCATCCAGGGTGGGCCTAGGAGTGTTTCTCTCAGACATATGAGGGAATGGAACTTCCAGTGATGTATATTAGCCGAAAATAGTTTCCTAGGGAACAAAACTGCGCCACTGTAGAACTTGAGGCCCTGGTGATAGTGGGCCACCTAAAATATTGCCTCACTGGGAGAAAGTTTAATTAGATCACTTGACCTTTACGTGGCTTAGTGTAAGAAAAGATACAAATCCCCAAATCATGCACTGGTTTCTCGATGTGCAACCCTTTTGTTTTAGTGTACAACATTGCAAAGGTTGATTTCCTCTCCTGATTTCCTTTACCAGATGAAGAAGCCTCCTGCATGAGGGGGTAGGTTATGTGACGAATACCAGAGGATTGTTACTTCTTCATGGGGGAGAGAGACCCTTCACATGAGGCCAGGGAGGTGAGGCCGCTACCCAATAGTCCCCCTGGTATTCAGCGGGTGGATCTCATGGGTAGGGAAGCCCTCCATGGGACCAGTGACGATCGCATTGGTAGAACACAGTATTCACCTCCTTCATTTCTGTCTCCTCCTTTCCCTCATCCCACTCAGCTCCCTATGGTCCCCCACATCTTTCTCTGTAGAGTAGAGGATGTCATTCATACAGATCAAACTGGGAAGAGGAAGAGCGAGGCTTACCCAGGTGGAGTACATATAGTCAGTGACACGAAGATCAAACAAGGAGGCGAAAGTCCACCACAGAACCAACATACGTGATGCAGTCTAGCAAAGACCACTCCGATAAAAAGCAAAGACAGACTACGTACCTTGTCAAGCCAGCCCTGGAGGAGCGAGGAACTAGATGGCTTGCAACATTATGTGTTACTACTGACTTCTGCAATTGTATTCGCTCTCCACTCTTGCTTCTCCACTCTTTTTGACTGCTTACTGTTTTCTCTCCTCCTTTCCCTTCTCCCTTTTCCTATCTCCTCCCCTTACTTTCTTCTATGCACTTACTCTATCAGAATTGTCCCTGGACCTAATATTATAGCAACCTCGTCGGTTTCCTCCACCCTCCCATTACTGTTTTTTTCCTCCCCACCCACCCTCCAGCACTATCTGATAGTCGCTTGTTTTGTTACTCTCCTCCCTTTCTGCACCCCTCTCCCTCACCTTTTGTTTTTCTCTGGCTCTACCAGAAATGTTGTCAGGCCTAATACGGTAGTCGCCTGTCTGTTTCCATTTCCTTCCCACTCTCCCCCTCCCTTCCTTATCTATGTTTTAGCTCTTGCACCATCTGAAATGTCGTCAGGCCGAGTACGATAGTTAATGTCACATCCTTACAGTTCATGGCCTGTAAGAATGTGGTTGTATTTTCCCTTGTTCCCTCCCTTGCCTTGAAGCGCTTTGAAACACATTGTGTATAGGCGCTATATAAACTATCATATCATAAGATGCTGCTTCCGTGGCGAGAGACCCAAGGAGAAGAGAACTAGATGTTTCCGAGAAGGGATGAGTGTCTAAAGTAGCTCCAAGGAGTGGGAACTTGTACGGTGATGGGGAAGGAGAAAACCGACCAGCAAAGCCAAATCAAGGTTAAGACACGCAGCCAAGGACACAAAAGACGGCTGCAGTGGGCAGGACACCAAATGTGGAAGCAGTGCAGAAGCCTAACTCTACTCTCAGGACATATCGGAGACTGCAACAACATTTCCCAAAGGGCAAGGTTCGGGCCAGCTGGTGGACACCAAGATCTGGAGAGGCAAGAAGGGATAACCAACGAACTGTAAAAGCTGGAACGTAATTTTAAAAATATCATGTGGTACAGTACAGGCAGGAGACTACACCATGTCTGTTCAGTTGGACATTAAATGAAGCAAGGATAGAGAAATAGAGAACCCGCAAAACTAGCACACCAGGGTCTGGTACTCATATGAAGTTGGGTGACCCCAACAAAAGCAAAACACACTGGTCAAAGACCCATACAAGACAGAAGAAACACACCCCAGTGCAAGAAGAGAACCCATGATAATATAAGGGGGTCTGGGACCCACACAGAAGAGAAAAGCTAGCGAACAAGTCAGGGAAACTGAGACAGCCCAGAGGAACCTGGGACTCATGTAAGTAAGAAAACAGGGTGCAAGAAAGTAATACACAGGGCCGAGAACCCATTACCAAAAAATGAGACACTTTCTGGAATTCCAAGTTCTACAGTCAAGTCTGGCAGGCTAGTACATCAGACTTGACTTAGCGCTAAAATATTATTTTTCTTGAGAAAGGAACATAGGAAGAGATTTCCCTATGATATTTGAGTGCTGTGTTTTGTAATAAGATCTACAGTGAAATCTGGCAGGATGGAGCACCAGACTTCACACATTGTTTTACTAAAGGGAAGAAAAAGGGGAATAGACTCCCCCACCCCCAGCTATACTTGGGAACTGTTTTCTACAGAGTCACTCATTGTGTTTTCTCATCAAGAACTGAACATTAAAAATCTGTATCCAGAACTAGAGAAGCCTTGTTCTGGATGAAGACACTCAGGTTTTCCTTAGTTTAGCATGTAAGGGATGAAAATAGGGTTGGACACAGGACAGTGCACATTTTAGTTTAGAAGACATACATAAGTTTCTACCTACAAGCATGTCACCACTATGTCAGACTCGTACTTCTGCACCCTTACAGATGGAAGATAGAATTTAGAGTGGCGAACCCCTGTTATGTAGCACTCATTCAACAGTCAAAAGTCAAAGAAATGACAGAAGTGGGCTCTGAATGGCTAAATTTACTTACATGTGAAGTAGCAAGGCTCTTGGTATCATTATCCAACTTGAACTGCTTTACATATTATTTTAATATTTCATTTTAGTTAGCATTTAGTTCCCTACAGGTTACTTATATGAGCTTCTGCTTGGGAGTAGCATGGACCCTTTTCTGTTTACTTTTAGGTCCCATGTTTGTTCTTTGTCGGTCCTACTAGTGCCTGGGCTCAATTTCTCATCTACTATCTGGCACAGGCAGCCCCCTTATTGGTAGCACTGATCTCACTTTCTGAAGCCAGAAACTTTATGGAGACAGGCCCTACCTTGCTTACTTGTGAAGTGCAAGGCTATTATCAACATTAGCCCATTTCAGCCACTCTACATATTTTTTTCATTATTTTAGCTCCCATTTTATTTACCTAATGACTTTGTTCCTTGTATGAGCTAGTGCTCTGGGTTGCCTGGCCCTTTTTCACTTTTATTTATTTATTGTCCATTTTTGTTCCTCGTAGGTCCTCTTGGACTGTGGAGTGTGCCTGGACTCCCATTTCCCTTCTACCAGCTAATGTGCTGTTGTGACTACATTCACTGCTTTCTGACCTTAGCAGTCCTGTCAGAATTCAATATTTTGAGTACCCATTATTTAGCTTGCATTTTATTTCCCTTATGACTTTGTTCCTTGTATGAGCTACTGCTCTGGGTTGCCTGGCCCATTTTCACTTTTCTTTATTTATTGCCCATTTTTGTTCCTTGTAGGTCCTCCTGGACTGTGGAGTGTGCCTGGACTCCCATTTCCCTTCTACCAGCTAATGTGCTGTTGTGACTACATTCACTGCTCTCTGACCTTAGCAGTCCTGTCAGAAGTCAATATTTTGAGTACCTATTATTATTTTCATTTGTTATTTTAGCTTGCATTTTATTTGCCTTATGACTTTGTTCCTTGTATGAGCTACTGCTCTGGGTTGCCTGGCCCATTTTCACTTTTCTTTATTTATTACCCATTTTTGTTCCTTGTAGGTCCTCTTGGACTGTGGAGTGTGCCTGGACTCCCATTTCCCTTCTACCAGCTAATGTGCTGTTGTGACTACATTCACTGCTCTCTGACCTTAGCAGTCCTGTCAGAATTCAATATTTTGAGTACCTATTATTATTTTCATTTGTTATTTTAGCTTGCATTTTATTTGCCTTATGACTTTGTTCCTTGTATGAGCTACTGCTCTGGGTTGCCTGGCCCATTTTCACTTTTCTTTATTTATTACCCATTTTTGTTCCTTGTAGGTCCTCTTGGACTGTGGAGTGTGCCTGGACTCCCATTTCCCTTCTACCAGCTAATGTGCTGTTGTGACAACATTCACTGCTCTCTGACCTTAGCAGTCCTGTCAGAATTCAATATTTTGAGTACCTGTTATTTTAATTTGTTACCTTATGGTTTCGTTCCTTGTATTAGCTAGTACTCGAAAGGGGAGGCAAGGGTTGGGGGGGCAGTGCTTGGACTCTGTTTCCCATCTACCAGCTTAAATCCGACGGGTGGTAGGTAAATTCCCTATTCTATGGTGGACATAATATAGATGGGTGGTCATCTAAATGTCTTTGGGCAGTCACATGAGTGCAACTAAATTCTTTATGGAGGTGGCCATGGCCTGGCTGAATCTAAATCTACCTGTGAGTCAGCAATGCCCTTAGCAGCTTTGTCCGATTTCAACCTTGGTGTACTGTAAGGGTGCAGGAGGAGGCGACTGACACACAATGGCATAGTCGTTGATATAAACTTTTATTGTTTAAGAAATTAAAGAGAAAACCGAACTTTATGTAACTCTAAGATGGGTTTTCCTACCTCAACTAAAAAACGAATTGCTATGTCAGAATGCCCATGCAAATCAATAGTCTCCACCATCCTGTGTCAAACAAAACCCCCCACTTCTGTCCCATACACTTAATATTAAACTAAAGATAAAATAGATCTTCTTGGTTCAGCAGAATAACTCCCTTCTTCTGGACTGTGAGTAGACGTGTGCTCCCAAGTATTGGTTTCTTCCTGGGGGAATAGCTCTCTTCCCCTGGCCTTTTCTCTTGTAGCTTCAAATACACAGTTCTCAAATGTAGAAGGGTCCCCTGCTATATAAGGAAGGATTGGCTCACCGGCCTGTAGAAGGTGGCTGTTGCCTGTAAGGCTACATCTACTGCCACGGAACAAACGCACAAGATGGAAACATGGGGATACAAAGCGCACATGTTATCTGGGGCAGGAAGAAGACTTGACCCATTTCCTGCTAATTATTCCTCGTTTTAAGACCTCCACAGGCAAACAAAATAAGCATATGCGGATTGGTAAAGTGATATGTGATGAATTGTGAAGATCTAGATCGTATATTTAGTTTGGTGGAGTTCCATACTCGCCAACATGACTCATTCTAATCTGTAAGTGCTTGCCCAGTATTGTTTTCTTCTTAACATTCTGAGACACGTAGTCTGAGTTTTCTAATGGGACAAGTGGAACATCAAATCCCAGTTTGCAAAGAAAAAAAACAGGACTGGATAAGCACCTACTGTTTTTAACGAAAAGTAATTCTATTATGAGGGTTTTAAGTAATGACTAATGTTGAAGAAATGTTGTTAATATTTGTATGTAAATGGAGAAATCTGAAATAAAATATATTTGTTGTTGTTTAGAGAGGATCGAACGTGTAGATTATGTGGAAATAATCATTGATGTGAGACCATCAAACATCTAATGATACTATGGCCAGCTATTTCCTCAGAGCAGGAGTGACAGATTCAATCAGACCCGGTTTGGATTCAAAAGCACCTCACACGTGGACTTTTAAAGCGGTTACTGAAGAGATTGGTGTGAACATGAGATGTGAGCCAGCCTGAAAACACTCAATGCTCACAGGGGACTCCCCTCCCAATGATTGTTTTAAATAGTACAAAATGGTGCATTTTACAGCATACATTTTCAGGAGTAAATGGATAACGTGACATATTAATATAAAACACTTCTGTAATAACTCAGCTGCCAAATTACCTCCCTGAACAATGGGGCGGAAATGTTGTAGCGCCCACACAGTGGTTAATAGGGCCTTTTCACATTCATTGAATTTCATTTCAACTTGGGAAAATGCCTTACTTGCATAGGCAATGGTTTTGTGATTCAAATCATGTTTTTGCGATAATACTGCTGACATACAATGTTCAGAGAAACCTATTTCTATGCAGAAATCCCTATCCTTTATGGGGTATGCTAAACACGGTGCCTTTACCAAACATTCCTTTAATTTAGCCACAGCCTCAGACTGCTCTTTTTCCCATTTCCAGGGTGTATTCAGTTTTAGCAGTTACGTTAATGGTTGAGTGATTTCAGCATCATTTTCAATGAACTTTCTGTTATAGCCTGTCACTCCTAATAAACTTTTTACCCCTTTCACATTCTTAGGGTCTTTTAATTTTTGTATGGCCTCTATTTTCTTCTTTTGTGGATTTAGCCCATGTTCAGTCACTTCATGGCCTGGGAAATTCACCCTTTTCTTGCACCATTGTGATTTTTGTAAAGATACTTTGGCGCCTGCTTTCTGCAATTGGCCAAGCACATGTCTTATTTCATCAAAATGGTTTTTCAAACTTTCATTTTTTATCAGGACATCATCCACATAAACTATGGTTCCTCTTTCTGCTGCATCAGGCATGGCCTTCCTCAAAAACTTTCCAAATTCACTCCCACTATTAACGTACCCGATCGGAGTTCTAACCCATGCGTATTGAGTCCTGTCAAATGTAAAGGAAAATAAATTCTGTATCTCCTCTGCCAATGGCACGCACCAATAGCCAGAGGTGAGATCTAATGTGGTAAACACTTTTGAACCATGTACCTGAGCTAGGCCCTGATCAATAAATGGCAGTGGCCATCTGGACACTGGTACTCTTTTATTTAATTCCCTCAACTCTGCACATAACCACCATTGACCGTTTGGCTTTAACACACCTAAAATGGGCGTGTTGGATGTGCTATGGATAGGTCTGATTCCTCGCGATTCCAAATTTTTTATAATCTCTGCCAATGATTCTAAACACGCCAGCTGTAGTCTATACTGGCGTACAAATACTGGACTTCTGCTACACCCTTCCGGAAGTGTGGCCACATGTAAATTAGTTAACCCGCAATCATAAGCATCTTTTGCAAATACATCTTGAAAATCCATAAATATCTTCCTCAATTCATTTCTATCCTCATCGTTGTCACACGCTTCCGCTAATATCTGCTCCTCTACCATTTTAGAAAATTCTGGAAAATGTTCTGGTAGAGGAATCTCGGCGCTTTCCTCTAGCTGTGTGGCTGTGTCTCTTTGTAAAGCTGCCACTTTTAAATGTTTTGGCATGCCAGCTTCCATTTCAATGGGCTGATTTTCCACTTCATTTTCACTTAAGTTAAATGTTATACAATTCTCTTGATAACTGACTGCACACTGTCTCACTTGAATCATAAGGGTACACAGAATTAATTTTAAATATACCTTTGGGCTGAGAGTCCAGGTATTCTGGCAACTCACCCTTGGCATCTACATGCTTTTCAGGGATATTTCCAATCACCATGTTACTTAGGTCTGCAGTATAATGTGATTTTTGTATGGCCATTCCTAATGGGGAGTTTTCCTCTAAATGAATATTTAGACAACCTTTTATTATTTACCATAATTTTTACAGACCCTTCATCAATATCTACCAATGGAATGTATTCATAATCCAGGCCTTGCTGTTTTATGGATTCATTCAGGCACACAAATGCATCAGAGTCTTTCATCTGCTGTCCATGTTTGCATTTCAGTGTTATTGCAAACTGTTTTGTAAATGCAGGAATAATAGTATCCTTCCTCATTTGTAGTTCAATTGCATAAGGGACCAGTTGTGCACATTGATAAGCCCTTCTTTTGTCTTCAAATTCAGGTGCCGGCCCACCTAGGCGTGACCATATCTTTTGATTAAGGAAATCTAACACCATACACATTCTGTGCATGATGTCATTGCCCATGTAAAATTCATTTTGTGCTCCACTCACTATCCATACATTATGGTAAATAGTTTTCTGCCCAATACTAATTGTCAACATGCATCTTCCTGCAATTCGGTTTTCAAAGTCTGGACTGTCCAACCCAGAAACATACTGGTTTTTAATTCTAAATTTCGGGATCTCCTCCCTCTCCATTATTTTTTGCAACAATTTCTCATCAATGAAGCTCCTCTCCTGTTCAAGCGCTAAAGTGGCTTTTATTGTTTTAAAATAGTCATTTATACCAACATGAACCCATGGTTGCTCATCTTCCATGTGTATTTCAGCAAGAGTGGTGATATGTTTGTCTGAATCTGCTTTAGGAGCAGTATTCTGTTTGCATGTCTTTTCTTTTAAATAAAATCGTAAAGTGTGCTCATCTATGGCAGTCTGCCAATTTTTCCTTGGATCCAAGTATATTTGTACAGGTAGTTTCTCATTGTTGCTTTGCATTTTGTCTCGACACATTACTATAACAGTGACACTAGGTATGCAACTATTCTGGAGATATACCTCCACTGCATCATTTATTTTGGCAACGGTGGGACATTCATTTATGTTGCTGTTTTGTGATTTTAGTTTTAGGTCTCAATGATTTTTTGGTTAAGGACCACAGCACTCCATTCACCCCATCTATGAGAGGAGATAATCTTTTTAGGCAATCTGTCCCCATCAGAAATGGAATTTCACAAATAGATGTGATCAATACCTCTTGTTTCATTCTGTGTTTACCTACCTTTATGTCAACCTCAGTTACACCTATGATGGGCACCTCCTCCCCATTAAGGTTATGCACTGGACCTTGATTTTCCTTCACTGTGATCTGATTCTGTGGGGATCTCCCTTCATTGATGCTCTTTACCAGCTCCTTGGACATAATTGTGGCCTGTGCGCCAGTGTCAATCATTGCAAATGTTTGGCATTTTTCTTCTATAGTGATAGGAGCATAATACCTGTCTTCAACTTCCTCTAACACACTTAAGAAGTGTGAATTCTTACTGATTTCGGGGCTCACCTTTCTCAGGCCTTTTTCACTTTTGGCTAAGCACATTGGTAAATGGAAAGACATTTTTCCCTCCTTTTTGTCAATTTCTGCGCGAGAGAATTTATTCATTTCTCCATGTTCAGAGGTTTTTTGGAGTGTGGCCACTGTTCGCCTATCCTTCCAGGCATCATCGGGGGCCACATTACAACCTTCCAACTGAACATGTGTAACAACATCATTCAGTAATTTGTCATTGTTTAATTCTGTGCATTTGTGATCATTTAGTGTGGTACAAGCGCTCTTAACCTCTTCAAAAATATGTGGCTCAAAGAATACTTCAGGTGATTGACATGTACCCTCCTTTGGAGTATTTCCTTTTACTGCCTGTGTTTGGTCATTGTTCTGATTGTCCAGGGAAGGAATTATAGCATACCCACTTACTCCCTGTTTACTGGTATTCCCCATGAATGAGTCATTTTTCTTAAATCTGTCTCTTTGTTCTTTCGGATCTTCGGGTTTTCTTATTTCATTTGTACAAATCTCCAATGTTTGATTTAGCTCTAGGTTAAACCATACCTCTCCTTTATAAGTATTTGCACTTTCTGTTACATGTTCATTTGCTGGCACTTTAACTTTTAAATCATTAGGCATCTCAGAGTCATTATGCAAAATTACATCAGAGAAATCTGTCTTTTCGGCGCTGTAGGTATCATGAGTATTTAGTCACTTTTCAGGAGCCCCCCCGGTCATTGCTATGGCCATCAGCCCCCTCCTTTGACTGTTTTTGTGCTGTACAAAGCTTCCCTATTTGCTGAGCCAACATTTTCACTTGGGCCTCGAGACACTGGAATCTTTCCATCTCTCTAGAATCCTCTCTCTGTGGCCTATATCGATATTGGTTGCTTTCTCCCTGACTGGATCTATTCTGATACCTCTCAGGTGAGTGATTTCTATTGGGATAGTTTCTGAACTCTTGATTCATTTGTGGAGGGGAGCGGGGTGCGCCCATCCTTTGATTATAGTCCCCTGGTGGGGAATCATTGTACTGCCGTGGAGTATGATTCATGTTCTGTCTCATGTCCTGTCTCTCATGTTGTGGGTACTGGCCAATATGTTGATTTCCATTATCAGAAAATCGATCCACATATCGCGGTCTATCCTGATTACCATATATCATGGTGTTGGGATCAAATTTGCTCTGTGTCCCCAATGTCTGGTAGGGACCATAATTTCTTTGATCTTGATTCTGTCTCTGGTTATTGTTCATATTGGACATATCAGGCCGATAGCCTGTGCGGGGCCTATCTCCTAAATATCTAGGGCTGATGTAGCTCTCCCTATTGCTAGGATCATGTGATTGGAACATTGGTACAGGAAATGACGATCTTTGTTGATTACCCCTTTGTTCAGGTGGCAAATTATTTTTGCCTGGACTTTGAGCAGACTCAAGGGACATTTTGGCTGACCTGATTTCCATCACTGTTGCTGAGGGTTCTTTAGATTTAGGTCTAGTATCTTTCATTTTATAACTTTCTCTACCCTGACAATAAAGTACCACATATAGTTTTGTGCTTTGATGCACAATCCACTCAAGGGACTTGTCACGATCAAATTCACAGACCAATTGGGATATGATGTCTTTCTGTAGCCCATAGAAGTAGGCAGTTTTAAATTCATTAGAATTGGGGTCAAAAGACACATCAAAGCGAGAAAATGCTCTTTTTAAGTCTTGTAAAAACTGGTGAGGAGATGTATTAGGCCCAGCAGTGATTGTGTAAGCAACTTTCTTTGCCTCCTGCAATGACTGGAAAGGAGAAAAATGACGCCTAATTTCTTTTTCAAACTCCACCCATGTCATATTCTGCTGTTCATTTAATCCACTTATGATGCTGGCCGCCGGAGCATCTAAAGTTAAATGAAAATACTGCCTGTACTGTTCCTTAGGTATCTGGAGTGCTTTAAAAATGTCATGGACCGCTTCTAAGTGATCCTCAATGCAGCATTCCCCTCCTTTTTTAAATGGTTTGTTCAGAGCTTTAATGGATTTCATTATTTCTATGGGGCTACTTGTTGCAATGCATGGAATTGCACTACTTGGTGACTCGATCCTGGTTCCAGGTGTATGGGATTGGTGGCGGCCCCCAATGGGAGTATCAAATCCCCCAAGGGGACTGCAACCAAGTTCAGTCACCGGTCCAGTCACTGGAGTACTAGCTCTTTGGGCAGAAATAGAATTCACCTCCACTCCATTGAATGTAGTACCCTGCCGCCTCTCCTGGGACCTGGGAATGCACATTTGCTGTTCTAAGTCCTTACACTTTTTAAGGAGCCTGTCTGCTTCATTTTGCAGATAGTTGTTTTCATCACTCATTTTATTTATTACCTCCTGCATGTTGCACATTTGCATTTGACATTCATTTAATTCTTTGTTTCTCTTGTCTCTTTCTTGAATCATTTTAACCATTTCTTGCTCTGCACCTTGGAGATCACCTTCTTTTTCAAAATTTTCTTTTTGTAAAATCTGCATTTCTGAAACAATCTCATCTTTATCCTGTCTAATGTGGTCCACTAAAGCTTTTAAGTGTACCAATTCTTGTTCACTATCCTCAAATTGTTTCTTGCTTTTGGACAACTGATCATCAAAATCTCTGCATGTTAATTGCATGTCTTTTTGGCATACATCCAATTCTGCTCTTAACATCTCCTCTTTTTTGCTTGCCCCATCTAAGTCAGTCTTTAACCTGTTAATTAGCTGGGTATCATTTTCCTGCATTCGCAGGGACCTATTCAAAATAAACCAGATCTTGGTGCATAGCCGTATTAAACAGTCGTTCTCTGCACTTTTATTGGCTGCATTCAATAACCTTGTAAGGCAGACCTGAATTATGCTGCCTTCTGTAAAAATATTGTCTAGTTTTTCTTTCTGCACCTCACCCTGAATGTGGTCATGCCATTCTGAAGTACTGTTTGATGACCACGTCCCATGTGCGAATAACTTTGCCTCTAAATATTGCACCAGGTCTGAGAATGTGGTTTCCCTTTGTGACATCCTGAAATTCGTTTTTGGCGACACACTGATTTTATGAAATGGGTTCCCTTTAATGTACAGATGGCAGTGTGAGACACACTTGCCACGCCCAGTAGGTGCTCTGTGATCACTTTCCCGACTTGCAACGCACCATAAATATGTTGGGTATTTTGTGTAGATTTGGGGCCTAGCAGTATTTTCTTACCGCCAAAAATGATAGTAACTCAGTAATAATCACTCTTTGCATTCAGATGGGATTTGGTATATAGTAATACAGCACGCACACATCATTTCAGCACACAGATACATTCATAGGTATACATTTTGTTGGTATGCGTTATTGGTGGTATTTCGGGTGAGCATAATTCCTTTGTTTTACATGTGGCCCCAATATCCAGAACCCCTTATTTTTGTTTAGATTGTTCGTGTGATCACTAGAGAGACCTCAGGCTTGCATTTTAGAAACACCACATTTTCATATGGAGTGCCACCATGGGCTGTCCTCACTGACTTATCTACGACAGCGAGCTAACATGTGGTATTCATCACGAACTTATCTACGTCAGTGAACTATGTCCAGAAATCTCTCTTTCCACTGGCTCATTTACCTCCAGCAGACTAGTCTGTTTTTTTTTTTTATATCCCATTCAGAGGTCAGACACACTTATACTTATATACTGAATGGAACCGTGCACACAGCTACCGACAAGTATTATTTTGAGCTACCTTAAGAATGACAATTGCACTGCCTAAAACCCTTCCCCATATTACCAGTGCTATAATGGTAGATGCACAAAGAAAAGAGAAAAAGAAAACACACAACCCGCCTGCTTTCAGATATTTTTGTGTTATAAAAATTGCATTTTAACACAATCTCACTCTTTTTACAGAAATAAGTGGAAATTGCACAGTAACAACATTATCTGTAACAAAATGAGAAGAGAGTGGCGAGGAAAGAAAATTCAATTTGCAACATTAAACATGTTGATAAAACACAGGAATTCCCTCTTCTACTCTGACTGAATAGTTTCGCACACATACACACCGCCCCCACACTTCAGCAAGATAATTACCGGGCTTGTCCAGCATGTAACTTCTTTGGCTGGTTGCCTTCTGGAGGGGTTCACCCAGCAAGGACAAGCATCTGCTGTCACTCAAACCGGGGCTTGTTGACTTTAATTCCCAGTCTCTGCAGCAGTACTGGAATCTGCTTTTTCAATCAGGAAACTCACCAGCCACCAGCCAAGTCTTTCTCCGAGCTGTGTAAGATGTCTACTGCCTCTCTTTCCCCCCGAGATTCTACATGAAAGCTCTTGTTACCTCCCTTACTGTGACGTGGATCCAATAAAGATCCATCATGTCCTATCCTCCTTCCTTACACAATGGCTTGCTTTTACAGTAGCAACTGTAACAAAACTAATTTCCTGCTTATTCGAGCCTTTGCTTTCTGCAAATACTGTGGACAGCAGCAGAGAAAAAAAAATGAATCACGTTTAAAAATGACTTTCAGAGCCTGTCTTTTTCCATCTCATTTAGCACTGGAGAACACATTATGATGTTATTTGATTATTATTAGTGATTAGTATTCGTTAGTGGTGTTATTTTATTAATTGTCTAATGTGTCTCCTGCAACAGAGCAATTTCAGATGAAAAAAGAAAAATGTGCATTTACATGTAAACATTTTTTTGTTATTTTAGATGCAGAAATCGTTTTTGACTGAATAGCCTGTCTTCATTTACATGTCCATGTCACACTGGCAACACATGCCTTGCTGTACCACATTATAGCAATGAAATAAACCCATGCAGTGGCGCTGCATTTTAAACATGCTAAACAATCCTACATATTCCCTCCTTTTTGTTTTAGAATTTGGCTATGATCCCAGCCAAAATTGAGAAAAAAAAAACGTGCTCCTTTTCTTCTTTTAAAATGTAACAATCCAATACAATTAATGTTCATGTGTGAAAAATGAAAATTGAAAAATCACTGTTCAATCAGTATAACATCAAAATTCCATCAGTTCTTATAATATTTTTTACATTTTTCTTCCCAATGGAAGTGTACATAGTCCAGTGTCTTAATTTTATACTTGAGTTCAATCACAAAACAATACAATAACACAAATAACTAAAATAAGGAGTTAACATAATTAATTAAAATAATAAATACGTGGAACTCCAGGATACTTGTCTGCCTCTGAAATGTCGCGACCAGCAATGTCACATCATTTGGTTAATTCGGGTACTCTTCCATCTTGGCACTCTTGGATCTTTTTTCCATAGGAGTCATCTCTTTTCATTGGCATTCTGGTTACTCTGTCTTCACCTTTACCCGGAGGCAGGCATCATTTGATCTTCATCCAGGGGACTCCAGGACTCCATCGTCTCCTGTGACCTCCAGTACAAATATGTTAATATTCTAAATCAAAATAGAAAAGAAACAAATTAAGTATGTAGCACAATACTAATTTCACCCTTTTGCCAAAAATAAAACATGATTTGTAAAATATTTCGCCCTTTTTCTTTCGCCTTCTGAAATTAAGCACAGGTTATAGAGAACAAGCATACATAAAACTGCATTCAATGTTTAATGCATTTTCATTCTGCACACCAACTCCATAAACTTCAGCTTCTATTTTTTTATTATATATATATATTGACATATATTACAGTGTTTATGTGCCATTATAAACAACCATCTTTATTTAACTTCTCTGTCACTGCCTTCTGTCTGGACCCACTTATTTCACTTTTTTTATATTCATGGGACTTTATCTGTTTCTACATGCTCAAGGCGTTTAATTTCATGTCTGGGATGGCATGGTTTGATCTGATTCACAATGCACAAACTGTTCTGTTGCTGTTTCACCTTCAGTCTTTAAAAGATTTTAAACTACACGAGAGACTTTATCTATAATTCCGAATGGCCCCTGCCAGGCTGCTAGGAATTTGGAATTTTTCTGTTTACTTTTTCCAAAATTAAATTTATACACCTGATCCCCTACACAATATTCCTTTACTGTTTATTTTTTTTTTTCATAAAATGATTTGGCACTGTCAGCAGCTCTTTCTAGATTTCTCTGTACAAAAGCAAATGCATGTTGTAGATACAGCGAAGCTGGAGATAACGAATTATCATAAGATGAGGAATACGTGGGAGGAACATCCAGTCGAAAGAACGTTACGAGGTAAGAAGTAACTTGTTCTTCTCACATGTTAATTAGACCAGAAAAAGAACATTTATTCGTCCCTCCACCACGAGGTGAGCCTCGTGATGAAGGGACGAAGAGTACATTACATTACAAGCGACTTGGGGAAAAACAAGCTCATTACTCGGTATCGATGAGCAGCCAATGTAAGAGGATGATTATCAGAATGATCAGCAATACAAGAATCAAATCGTGCTGTCGCCTCTGCCTCTCCTGCCTCTGCCTCTCCTGCCTTCTCTGGCGCCTCTCGCGTCCGCGCCGCCTCCGGCGGCTCTCTGTGGTGGCCTCTGTAGAGGGGCCCTCGGTCATGGGACGGTGGCCCCCCCCCCCGGTCAGCCTCCTGGTTGTTGGTCAATCTGCGTAAAATATCCGTGTGAGGGCCAAACACGCAGCTCTAATCCACTCCATGATAATAATGCCTCGCGCTCGGGTCACGTGGTGCGCGGCGGTTGGCGGCGCAGCGCCCCCTGCCATTAGGAGGGGGAACTTGTTCGGTGATGGGAAAGGAGAAAACCGACCGGCAACGCCAAATCAAGGTTAAGACACGCAGCCAAGGACACAAAAGAGAGCCTAAGGCTGCAGTGGGCAGGACACAAAATGTGAAAGCAGTGCAGAAGCCCAACTCTACTCTCAGGACATATCATAGACTGCAACAACATTTCTCAAAGGGCAAGGTTCGGGCCAGCTAGTGGAGGGCACCAAATATATTAAAAAGACACCAAGATCTGGAGAGGCAAGAAGGGATAACCAACGAACTGTAAAAGCTGGAGCGTAATTTTAAAAGATATCATATGTGGTACAGTACAGGCAGGAGACTACACCATGTCTGTTCAGTTGGACATTAAATGAAGCAGGGATAGAGAAAAAGAGAACCCGCAAAACTAGCACACCAGGGTCTGGTACTCATATGAAGTTGGGTGACCCCAACAAAAGCAAAACACACTGGTCAAAGACCCATACAAGACAGAAGAAACACACCCCAGTGCAAGAAGGGAACCCATGATAATATAAGGGGGTCTGGGACCCACACAGAAGAGAAAAGCTAGCGAACAAGTCAGGGAAACTGAGACGGCCCAGAGGAACCTGGGACTCATCTAAGTAAGAAAACAGGGTGCAAGAAAGTAATACAAGGGGCCGAGAACCCATTACCAAAAAATGAGACACTTTCTGGAATTCCAAGTTCTACAGTGAAGTCTGGCATGCTAGTACATCAGACTTGGCGCTAAAATATTATTTTTCTGGAGAAAGGAACATGGGAAGAGATTTCCCTATGATATTTGAGTGCTGTGTTTTGAATAAGATCTACAGTGAAATCTGGCAGGATGGTGCACCAGACTTCACACATTGTTTTACTAAGGTGAAGAACAAGGGGAAGAGACTCCCCCACGCCCCAGCTATACTTGGGAACTGTTTTCTACACAGTCACTCATTGTGTTTTCTCATCAAGAACTGAACATTAAAAATCCATATCCAGAACTAGAGAAGCCTTGTTCTGGATGAAGACACCCAGGTTTTCCTTAGTTTAGCATGTAAGGGATGAAAATAGGGTTGGACACAGGACGGTGCATATTTTAGTTTAGAAGACATCCCGATTTGTTGAGGAAGGGCAACCCCTCATAGAAATAGGGTAAATGGGTTTTCCTTTTTTTTTTTTTTAAACTTCTTTTTTATTCATTTCGTTTCAAGAACAGAATTGTAAATAGCATACAAAGGTAAAGAAAATATACAACAATGTCCCTTATAAACTGGACCCCCCCCTCAAACCCCCCCCCCCCCTCTTAGGTACAGCAACCCGGAACCCCCCCCCCATTCTCATCCCCTCTGAGCCCACTTCTATCCGCCAATGTCCAGGAGTTTGAGTCTCTGCGGGCGCCACTGCTCTCTAAAGTCCCCTTTTAAAAATTCCAGAGTCTCCCCCCATTCCGCATGGAATGTTTCCAGTTTGTTGTCCGCTGCGTAAGAGGCCCATTCCAAGGAGACGATGTCCCAGAGTTTCCTGAGCCATTCCTGCTCCGTCGGGACTACGGGGCTCTTCCATTTTTGCGCAACGAGGGACAATGCTGCTAGTACAAAGATTGTAGATGCTTTGCCCCGGCCCGATTTTATCCCATTAGCCTCCAACCCGACTCCTACCCCGCCCTTCCCCAGCAAAATTTCGCATGGATGTCGGGGGGATTCTCCTCCCAGGGCCTGGGCTGTTGCTTTCTTAAGATCTTCCCAGAAGGGTTGAATAGCCGCGCAGTCCCACCAGATGTGTGTGGCTGTGCCCCTCTCCCCACACCCACGCCAACAGTCCCCCGAAACAGTGGAGTTCATTGCCTGGAGCCGGGCGGGGGTGTAATGCCAGCCCAATAGGCACTTATACCACACTTCACGGACCTGGATCGCCTTTGCCAATTTAGGGATCCGCGCCCATAGTCTCTCCCAGTCTGCTAGCTCCAAGTGGACCCCCGTATACCTCTCCCAGTTAGCCATGTATGGCCATGTGGTGCGCGGGGTGCCTTTCTCCAGATGTTTATATAGGGTCCCTATCAATCCCCTAGTGCCCTCATTAGTTGTCAGGAACCTCTCGAAGTGAGTTAGCTCTCTGGTTGCCGCCTGTCTAACCATCGGGGACATCACCCAGTGTCTGATTTGGAAGTAACGGTGCTGCTCCTTTTCTCCCAGGCCAAATTCTTTTTTACATTCCAGGAATGTTTTTACTCTATCCCCGATGAACATGTCCCTAATGATCCTACATCCCCCCTCTTCCCATGCTGAAAACGCTCCCGGCTCCGTCCCTGGGGAGAAGTCCCCATTGCGGAAGACAGGGGAAAACGGGGAAGGGAAAGTCGTGATTCCCCATTGTGATACAGAACGATCCCAACATTCGACCACACTTTTTGTGATGTCGCTTAAGTAAATATGAGTGGGTCGCAGTCGTCTCGGGAGCCAAAGCACCTCTCCCAAGTGGTGCCCAGCCACAGCCCGGTCCATCTTCACCCAGTGTTTCTGATACTCCTCCGCAAACCATTCTCTAATAATTCGGAGCTGGGCCGCGTCGTGGTAGCGGCGGAAGTCGGGGAAGGCCAAACCGCCTCTATCTCTGGAAGCTGTGAGGAGTTGCCTAGAGACCCGCGATCTTCTCCCTCCCCAGACGAAACTTCTAACCATTCTATCTAGCCTTCGGAAGAAACACTCCGGGACCCTCAAAGGGATAGCTTGGAAAAGGTAGAGTGCCCGAGGAAGTATCACCATCCTAAGGACCGCCCCTCTCCCCAACCATGAGATCGGGAGCGCCCCCCATCTTCGTAGGTCTTTCTGAATTGCCATCAGGAGCGGTTCATAGTTTGCACCGTACCAACCCGCCAAGGAGGGGGTGATCCGCACCCCCAGGTAGCGCAGTCCCGAGGGGCTCCACTTAAAGGGGGACATCTCCCTGACCTCTCTCGCCTCCCCCTCTCCCAAGGACATGGTCATCAATTCCGATTTTTGGAAGTTGACCCGAAGGCCCGAGGCTTCGCCGAAGGAAGTTAATAGTGTCATGCATGTTGGAAGGGATCTTCTCGGGTTGGTAAGTGTGAGCAGCATGTCGTCGGCGAAGGCCGCCACCTTATGCTGTCCACCGCCAAATGGGATCCCCTCTATCTCCGGAGACCGGCGGATAGCCGCTAATAGGGGTTCTAAATAGATAGCAAACAACAGCGGGGAGAGGGGACATCCTTGTTTCGTTCCCCTCCGGAGGCTAAAGGGCCTAGTTACTTCCCCATTGACCAAAATGCGTGAAGTGGGGTGTTTGTAATTAGCTGCGACCAGGTTAATAAAGCCCTCCCCCAGACCCATCCTCTCCATAACCTGAAACAAGAAGGACCACTCCACTCGGTCAAACGCCTTCTCGGCGTCTAATGCTAACAGGAGTGCCGGGGTATCTGTTTTACGGGATTTCTCAATAAGATGGGCTACCCTCCTAATGTTATCTGCTGTTTGCCGCCCCGTGACAAACCCCGCCTGGTCCTGATGGATCAGGGAGGGAAGGTGTCTCTCCAACCGTTTTGCTAAAATCTTAGTGAATATTTTGGCCTTGGTGTTAATGAGGGCAATCGGACGGTAAGAAGTGCAGTCCTCCGGGTCCTTCCCTACCTTGTGGATCAGGGTGATCTTAGCCTCCTCCATCGTTCGGGTGATGCCGCCCTCCGTATTAAAGGAATTAAAGAGCTGGGTTAAGTGCGGAACTAATAGATGAGAGAAGGCTTTATAGAAGGAGGCCGAAAAGCCATCGGGGCCGGGCGCCTTACCGCGGGGGAAGAGCAGTGATAACGGCCCTAACCTCGTCCTCCGAGATGGGGGCACCCAGTTCCTCCGCCACATTTTTGGGGACCCGCGGGAGACAAATATCCTCGAGGAAATTCCCCTGTAGGAGGGGGGAAGGGTCTTGAGAGGAGTATAGGGCCTCATAAAATTCCACAAATCTTTCCCTTATCTGGTCAGACCGGGTCAAACGCCTACCCTCCTGGTCCCTAAGTGCGGTGATTATTCTCTGATCCCTCTGCCCCCTCAGGAGGCGGGCAAGCAGGGAGCCTGTCTTATTGGCCTTAGCATAGAAAGTTTGCCTCATTCTGAGGAGGGCGCCTTCCGCTCTCTTGGTCCTCAGAATCCCCAGTTGGCCCTCCGCCAGTCTATAGGCCCTAAAGGCCCTTCGCGTGGGTGTGATTCGCAATTGGGCTCTGGCGGCTTCCACCTCCCCCTCAAGCTGGACCTCCAGCCTTCTCAGTTGCCTATTCCTCTCCGCCCGCAGGGCAATGAGGTCGCCCCGTATAGTTGCCTTAAAGGCATCCCACCTCGTGCCCAGGCTCGTGTCGGTAGGTGCGTTTCTCCCGAAAAAGTCCCGAATTTTCCCCTCCAGCTCACTGTGTATCACAGGGTCCCTCAAGAGCTCTCCCGGGAGTCTCCAATTCCACACCCCTGGTCCGCATCTCCCCAGTTTCAATACCATTTCTACGACCCTGTGGTCGGCTATCCCCAGGGGGCCCACTTCAACCGCCTCCACAGCCCCTAGTAAGCTAGCAGAGACCCAGATGTAGTCAATTCGGGATTGGGATCTATGGACATCAGAGAGGAATGTGAAGCCCTCCTCGCTCCCCCGCAGAGACCGCCAAACATCTCGAAGGCCCGCTCCCGACCATCTCTCCCTTAATTGGGGGGAGGCAACTGCACCTCCACCTCCCTCCTCACCTCTGGAACGGTCTCCAATCCTCTCCCAAGCCAGGTTAAAGTCCCCCATCAAGACCACTTGGCCACTAGCAAAGTTCTCTATGGTGTTTAGAGTGTCCCGTAAAAATTGGTCCTGGCCCACATTAGGCGCGTATATTGACCCAATAGTGTAACTCGATCCCATTATGGTCCCCTTCACCGCCACATACCTCCCATTAGGATCTCTAAGAACCTCCCGGGGCTGTAAATTTGTTCTCCTGCTGAAGGCCAGCGCCACCCCCCCCCTCTTCGTGGGGCCTGACGCAAAGTATATCAGTGGGTATCCCTTAAGCCTCAATCGGGTTTGATCTCGTTTCCGTAGGTGGGTCTCCTGCAAGGCCAACACATCCGGTTTATGGGATCTCGCATATTGTTCCAACTTTGCGCGCTTGAGGGGGGAGTTGAGTCCCCTCACATTATGTGTTTGCCACTTGAATGCGTAGCTGGGTGTATAGGGCCATCAAGAATTCATGTTCTGGGGTAGCCAATAGGAGCCCCAAGCAGGATCCCCTCGTAGTGTGTAACCCAGAACCCTCTCTCCTCCCGCTTCTCCCCTCCCCGGGAGTTGCCAACCAGATGTCCAGTTCCAGGGGTAACACTTCCCTGACGTGTGCTGTACCACTCCCCCCCTACCCCCCTTTCCCCTCCCTGACATCCCTCCCCTGCTCGTCCCCTTACCTCCCGATCCCCAACTTGGGAGGCATTCCAACCCTCCCCCCTAACCCCCGGACTCTCGTGTCCTTGCGTGATCCAAGAGGTGCAACCCCGTCCCCTCCCCGGAACCATAAAAACAGCTTTCGTCCCACCACCCCCTTTTCAGATTCTGCGGTTCTTTTAATACTTCTCTATCGGACTCCCCCCGGGTCGAGGGGTGCCCCCCTCCCTTTCCTGGTTAGGCCTTTCCTTCTCCTCCTGTGGGCGCCTCCGTGACTTTGTCTTCTTAGAGCTGGCACCCACCGTGGTCCACATCCACGGTCTAGATCCGTCTCCCGGGGTCGGGCGGCCATTTCCGGTGGCCCCCCCCTCTTCTCCAAGGGGCAGATTAATAATATTCGCTGCCTCCTGCACACTGGTGGCCCTCCTTTCGACGCCTTCCCATTCAAACAACAACCCAAACGGGAAGGTCCACTTGTACTTGACATTCTTCTTCGAGAGTGCCCCAAGAACAGGGCGCATCGCCCTCCTTTTCACCAGTGTGCTGTTGGCCAAGTCTTGGAAAAGAGCGATCTCCTGGCTCTTGTAGAGCAGTGGTTCTCGCAGTCTAGCCGCCCGTAACACTGCCTCCTTTTGGGCATATCGTGCGAACGCTGCCAGAACGTCCCGTGGCCTGGCATCTCGGCCGGGGGGGGGGGGCGGCCCACTCTGTGCACCCTGTCCAGCTCTATCTCCTCGGGATTGTCTCCCCCCAGCAGGTCCACACAGATGCTCTGTACTACTTTCTTTAAGTCCTTATCAGGGACGGATTCCGGGAGGAATTTCATCCTGATATTGATGCGTCTCGATCTATTTTCCAAATCTTCTAGTTGGATTTCTAGGTTGCGAGTCGCCAGGTCGAGGCGATCGATCGCCTCTCCGGTGGCTGTGCCATCTTTTTCCAATTCCTGCAGGCCTCTTTCCAAAATGTCAGTCCTCTCGCCCAGTTGGGCTACCTCCTGTTTCACCTCCCCTAGGGCAGTATTCAGGTCCGACCGTAGCAGCTGGAACTGATCCTAGACTGCTTTGGCTAGAGTCTCTCCCAGGGCCTGCAACTCGCCTCTGAGGTCCCCCCTTGTCAGGGGCTCTCGGTCCCCCGCCCCAGGCACCTCATGTTGCTCTGATCCTTCTCCACAGGCGGCCTCCATTGCTGCTGACCACAGGGAGGGAAGGGTGCCCAGTGGGTCTCCCCCCCTCTGTCCGGTGCGCGATGCTTTCCCCCTGGCTCTCGAGGGCATTAGGGAGCTGGGGCAGCCTGCCCGCTCGCCCGGGATAGTCCGCCGATGCTTCCCCGGGAGTCTCAAGGGGCCGCAGGGGGCCGTCCCCTACTTCCAGGAGGGGTGATTATCCGATCCCCGGAGGGCCCCCAAGGTCTCGCCTCCCCCTGCGCCTACGGCCCAGTCCTCGAGCCGCGTCTCCGGGCCCGGATTGCTGATGGGCCTCACCGGGGTCGCGCCACCCACCCAGGGGCCACCCCCGAAGATCGCTTCCTCCTGCTCCCCAGCTCCGCTCGCTCCTCACCTCCCCGTCGTAGGCCGGGAGGCCCTCTCCTGTTCCCCAGAAGGCCGCTCTTCCAGCCGCTCGCCGACGGGCTCGGGGGCCTCGGCCGCCCGCGGGTCCTCCCGACGCCTCTTCTCTCGCGTGCTCCGAGCCGGCCGATTCCCCCACCCGGCTCTGCCGCTGGGCCGATTTCCTTGCCCGGCTTAGCCGCTGGGTTTTCCTCCTCCGCGGGGTCCTCTGCTCGGCGCGGGTCGGGGGGCGATTCCCCGCCGGCGCCAAACACGGAGCGGCTTACAGTCCGCGGCGGCCGCCAGACCGTCTCAATTGGCTGCCCAAGCTCGCTCCCAGTGCCGCACCAGTCTTCCGCTGCCGCTGGATGCCTTCAGGAGGTGGTGGATCCCTTATGTAGGCCTTGGGGTGCGGGAGCTGCCGACGGCACGTCTAGTCGCTGCCGGCGGCCATCTTGAATCCGGGTTTTCCTTTTTTTAACTTGTATATAAATAAGTGTCTACCTACAAGCATGTCACCACTATGTCAGACTCGTACTTCTGCACCCTTACAGATGGAAGATAGAATTTAGAGTGGCGGCCCCCTGTTTTGTAGCACTCATTCAACAGTCAAAAGTCAAAGAATTGACAGAAGTGGGCTCTGAATGGCTAAATTTACTTACATGTGAAGCGACAAGGCTCTTTGTAACATTATCCAACTTTAACTGCTTTACACATTATTTTAATAATTTTTGTTAGCATTTAGTTCCCTACAGGTTACTTATGAGCTTCTGCTTGGGAGTAGCATGGACCCTTTTCTCTTTACTTTTAGGTCCCATTTTTGTTCTTTGTCGGTCCTACTAGTGCCTGGGCTCAATTTCTCATCTACTATCTGGCACAGGCAGCCCCCTTATTGGTAGCACTGATGTGACTTTCTGAAGCCAGAAACTTTATGGAGACAGGCCTTACCTTGCTTACTTGTGAAGTGCAAGGCTATTATCAACATTAGCCCATTTCAGCCACTCTACACATTCTTTTCATTATTTTAGCTCCCATTTTATTTCCCTAATGACTTTGTTCCTTGTATGAGCTAGTGCTCTAGGTTGCCTGGCCCTTTTTCACTTTTCTTTATTAATTGCCCATTTTTGTTCCTTGTAGGTCCTCCTGTACTGGAGTATGCCTGGACTCCCATCCCTTCTACCAGCTAATGTGCTGTTGTGACTACATTCACTGCTTTCTGACCTTAGCACTCCTGTCAGAATTCAATATTTTGAGTACATATAATTTTGATTTGTTATTTTAGCTCGCATTTTATTTCCCTTATGACTTTGTTCCTTGTATGAGCTAGTGCTCTGGGTTGCCTGGCCCATTTTCACTTTGCTTTATTGCCCATTTTTGTTCCTTGTAGGTCCTCTTGGACTGTGGAGTGTGCCTGGACTCCCATTTCCCTTCTACCAGCTAATGTGCTGTTGTGACTACATTCACTGCTTTCTGACCTTACCACTCCTGTCAGAATTCAATATTTTGAGTACATATAATTTTAATTTGTTATTTTAGCTCGCATTTTATTTCCCTTATGACTTTGTTCCTTGTATGAGCTACTGCTCTGGGTTGCCTGGCCCATTTTCACTTTGCTTTATTGCCCATTTTTGTTCCTTGTAGGTCCTCTTGGACTGTGGAGTGTGCCTGGACTCCCATTTCCCTTCTACCAGCTAATGTGCTGTTGTGACTACATTCACTGCTTTCTGACCTTAGCACTCCTGTCAGAATTCAATATTTTGAGTACCTATTATTTAGCTCGCATTTTATTTCCCTTATGACTTTGTTCCTTGTATGAGCTAGTGCTCTGGGTTGCCTGGCCCATTTTCACTTAACTTTATTGACCATTTTTGTTCCTTGTAGGTCCTCTTGGACCGTGGAGTGAGCCTCCACTCCCATTTCCCTTCTATGAGCTAATGTTCTGTTGTAACTAAATTCACTGCTATCTGACCTTACCAGTCCTGTCAGAATTCAACCTTTGAGTACCTATTCTTTTCATTTTTTGCTTTATGGTTTTGTTCCTTGTATTAGCTAGTACTCGAAGGGGGAGGGATAGGGGGGCAGTGCCTGGACTCTGTTTCCCATCTACCAGCTTAAGTTCGGCGGGTGGTAGGTAAATTCCCTATTCTATGTTGGACATAATATAGATGGGTGGCCATCTAAATGGCTTTGGGCAGTTGCATGAGTGCAAGTAAATTCTTTATGGAGGTGGCCATGGCCTGGCTGAATCTAAATCTACCTGTGAGTCAGCAATGTCCAATTTCAACCTTGGTGTACTGTAAGGGTGCAGAAGGAGGAGACTGACACACAATGGTATAGTCATTGATATAAACTTTTATTGTTTAAGAAATTAAAGAGAAAACCTAACTTTATTTAACTCTAAGATGGGTTTCCCTACATCAACTAAAATACTAATTGCTATGTCAGAATGCCCATGTAAATCAATAGCCTCCAACATCCTGTGTCAAACAAAACCCCCACTTCTGTCCCTTACACTTAATATTAAACTAAAGATAAAATAGTTGTTCTTGGTTCAGCAGAATGACTTCTTCTTCTGTACTGTGAGTAGACGTGTGTTCCCAAGTATTGGTTTCTTCCTTGGGGAATAGCTCTCTTCCCCTGGCCTTTTCTCTTGTAGCTTCAAATACACAGTCCTCAAATGTTAGAATGTCACTTTTCGTCCTTGATTGGACTCACTTGGTAACCAAGTACTGCGACGAGGAAGGTGATTCATGCGACTTGCTGGTTTCGGGTCCCAGGAAAAGCCAGAAAGTTCTAGAAAATGCCATCCTGCATTTGCAATGCTTTTAGAAAAGGGGACACCGGAGCAGTCATACAGAGAAAACTTCGCTGGAGGATGAACGCATCGCTCCAGGGCCCGTTGATGCACAAGATCTCTCTGCCTGCCTGTGTGGGAGCTTTCAGTGCAGTTTGATGAGATGAGGGTGTACTTTAAAGCTGTGTCAACAGTGAAGTATTTTATCAAAATAGGCCGTGGGGCATTTTACTGGGAATCATAAAAAAAAAGCGAAGCCATAGCCGTGCTTTCTCTTCTGGGGAGATGCAATACAACATACAGAATATTCAAAAGCTTCTCTGAACATACCAACCACTAAGACCGCACCGAGCAAGGCCAGGAGCAACTTCGTATTTGCTGATATTGTTCTAGGTTGGAGACAAAAAGATAATATAAGTGGGAAAAATATGCTTGACATTAGAACCAAACAATATTATGGCAACGAGCAAATTTGTCGCCTCTAAAAATCAATAACTTTTGCTATTGGAATATAGTCACAGGGATACCGAGTATACCACATTTTTAAAACTTTTTTATTGAAGACATGAGAAGAGAAAAAAATCTGTTGTTTTTGTCATTACGTGTAAGTGTATGCATATTCTAAAATCCACAAAAGTTAGGAGACTATTCACAGAGAAGTTACTATGAATAACTGACTAATCCCAGATTTACCCCTCACACCTGGAGAAAGCTATTGGATTAAAAAAAGAATTTAATGTGAGGAAGGCAGAGTTACAAGCAGTAAGCCAAGAGTAAGCCTGAGTTACTAGTAGTGTGCCAAGAGTACGTCAGAATAACTCAAGAGTACCTTGTTTTATTAATGGAATCAGATTTGTACTGTACATCTCTTGCCTCGCAAACACTTAAATTGTTTTCCGAAGGAGATTAATAGTCCCGTCCAGTGGTAGTGAAATAGAAGGTGTGGGTCCAAGTTTTCTTGTGCTTCTAAGGACTCTGTATAGTGATGCAGAAGTATCAGTCTGAGAGTTGCGGCTCTTTGATGTTTTCTGATTTTGCGGGCTATGCGCCTTTGGAGCCTCAGCTGTCTTGTTTGTTGTTCTGCCTGGCTTATTAAGAAAAGTTCATCAAAATTGAGAAACGCGACGGCGTGCGCGCATTCAGAACGGAGTAGAATATGATGACACGACGCCAAAAACAACCACACTAAAACACGGTCACTGAATTCACTGCAACACGTAATACTTAACCGCACTCTAAAACGGTCATTAAACTTACTGCAACACGTAATACACTTGTCCGCTCCACCAAGTAATGTATTCACTAGGAAATATCGAAACTCAACTCGCTGCCAATAGAAACGTTATTAGAAAAAACACTAGCACGTCAAACCAGGAAGTAAACATTTAAATGAAGCGTGCGTAGAATTATTAGAATACGCAACCAAATTCCTTACAGGAACTGACCAACAGTGAAAATAAATATAACGAGACGTGTTATCCTAGATACTTCACAATACTAGAAATTAACACGCGTACAATGAGGAGAATAATACTGAACCAATATTTCACAAGTAATGCGCTAACTAACTTGCATTATAATTTTACACTTAAATATCATTTCCCGCACACACAGCCGCGAAAGGAGAAAATAAACGCACAACAGTTTTCTTTCAAAAAATACGCGCGCTGTTGTATTCAAGTAATTGTTCATAAAAATTCATAGACAAGTACAGTTCTTAATAATTAAAATTAAACTTCTTCTTGAGTAAAATCGAAGATAGGAACATTTCACATTCAGAAAACTTGGCTTGCTTCATCTGTAAGTAGATCTTGAAGTTGAAACCCGGACTTCTTCTAACAAGAACTTCTGTAGAATCAACTCACTGGATATTTTTCTTCTAAAAAGGAATTTTAACACTGCTTATATTAAATATCATAAGAGCTAACTAAACTGCAACCTTCCTCTAAAGAAACTGGAATGAAAGGCAGTTTAGAATGTTGGTAACTGTTCCAAATTACCTCACAATTATTTTCCACCAATCATTGGTGTTGAACTGAACCTCCATCTTGGTTTGGGGAATTTGGTACTTCCTGTATATAGTTAACATTAAGGAAACTTATTACAATATTGACATATGTAAAACACTGAACCCAAATTCAACATCTCTCAACCAATACTCTTACTAATAATGTAATAATGAGGTTTTAAAGATAAAGGTTTACTTAATTCTTTTTAATGCAGATTTTCTATAGTAATTTCTCCTTGAATATTTATAAATATGCCATGGAATCCTGACAGTACCCCCTCCGTAATGCCCTAACCCAGGGCCAACTTTTTCAGGGTGTAAATGATGAAATCTTTTTACCAATCTAGGGGCATGTACATTTTCAACTTTCTCCCACGAACGTTCCTCAGGACCATATCCCTTCCAATCAACCAAGTATTGAAGTTGACCATGAACAATTCTAGAATCTAAAATTGCTTGCACTTCAAATTCATTCTCATCTTCAGAAAACACAGGACCAGGAACATCATGCATTCTGGTATCATTCCTAAATGTTTTCAATAATTTTACATGAAAAGTTGGATGAATTTTTAATCCTAATGGTAACTTCAATTTCACAGATACTGGGGAATAAACCTTTTCTATCTCAAATGGTCCACTATATCGTGGACTAAATTTACTTCTCCCCTTCAAAGGTACATTCTTCGTGGATAACCATACTTTGTCTCCGACCTGATAATTTGGTTCTTTTCGACGCTTTCTGTCTGCAAATTTTTTGTAATTTAGTTTACTCTTATTCAACGCCTGACCAGCCTTAGAAAACACATCCACAACTACAAGAATAGTAGAACAACCCTTGTCAGGCGGTAAATCCACAATATAATCCATTGATACCGTATGCCACGGACAAGGTGGAACTGGAAGTGTAACTAAATATCCTGCAGCTTTCTGATGATCAGACTTAGAACGAATACAAACATCACAAGTTCTCACATAATTCTCAGAATCTTCCTTCATTTCCTTCCACCAAAATTCCCTTTGAAGAAGATCAAAAGTTTTCTTAATTCCTGGGTGACCAGCTAACGGGGAATCATGACAATTCTTTAATGCTTCAATTCTCAATTCTTCACAAGGCAAATACAATTGCTTTCCAACATATGGTAAACCTTCTATAATGTGACGTTCAGAATCTTCTGCCACCCAATCCAATAGTTCCTTGTCAGTAAAAGATTGTAAAATTGACTCACGAAAATCCTGAACCTTTTCAACCCCAGCAATGACAAAATTCTTTTCTGCAAGTAAAGATCACACACACATTGCAGTAGCGAGCGCTCTACCTACTGAGCTATTTTACCAGTTATAGCTACCAGAAAACCAACCACTCCAGAAACAAAGAGCCACATGCTGCTGCGCACAGCCACAGCCCAGGAACCACAATGCAACAACATTTTTGCAGAGTATACTGTTTACGTAATCATATTTATTAAAAAATAATGTCCAGTAGGGCTTTAGCGCCTATGATGACAATCAGAGTGGCAGTAAGCAGCCCGGTGAAGAAGCGTCCTTGTCCTCTCCCTGAATTGAAATATGCATCCAAGACGACCCGGGTTCTCAAGCAGTTGTTGTCTCTGGGAGGAGGGGGGTCGTCGTGTCTCTGCACCGGGTGCGGTGGCACCTCCACCACTGCGCGAGTTTCAGTCTCCACCGGAATAGGCGGCGGCCTCCTGGGCATCCTTCCCCAGCTCTGCTGCGTGTTCCTGCGCCTCCCATCGAGACTGGTGGAGGTTTGTGAGCGGACCCCGCTCACTGACCTGGACCTCCCTGACCTGGACTCCGACATCGCCATGCTGCTCGCTGTGTACGGGAGATGAACGCTGCCTGGAGAGTATCCACACTGAAGGCAGTCGCAGCAGATGGGGCCGATACATTGAAGGCTGCTAGGCGCTCCCAAAAGGCCATTACCCAACAGGGTGGTGACAGTGTTCAAAAAGAGCGGGAAAGAGTGGGATAGTAGAGAAGATATTGCTAGTAAGGAAAAAAAGAGGGGGCCAAAAAAGTGCTGTATAGGAGAAAAAGGAAGCAGGAGGGAAAGGAGAGAAAGGGGAGCCTATTTGTGATGCTAGGTGGGCAGGTGCTTGCTCTAGCTACCCACCTATACGCAATCGCAGCTGCAATAGATAAATGAACAGGGAAACAATTAAAATGCAGGCACTTAGATAAGGTTCAACTGAAATGGGCCAAAAAGATCCATATGGTTGACGGAAATCCCTTTTGTGTGAATTATCTGTGTTCACCTTGTACCAAGTTGGCAGCTAAACCATCGCAGATGAAACCCAAGGACGGGGAACAGGGCTGGGTGTGTCTGTAGCGAGGCCAACCACTGTCCCAATTTTATGGGCTGTGTCCTGTGTCTCGCATACAGTCAGCTCGGAACAGGAATCAGCCGTCCAAAGTCTTCCCAACTCACCTTTTTCATCTGATAGTTAAAAGCTGAGGGAAGCACAGCGTCTTTCCACTGCTCCCCCAGGTTCAGCTTTGTGTCAACCTCATTTCAATAAACCTATTACAGTTTGATGACCCAGACACAGGGGAGCCTGGGTAAGGACGATTGGGGGTGATAATAAATGGGAGGGGAGTATAACGCAGCATGCTGTGTAAAATAATGGGTCATGCAGATGACCTTATATTGAATTCTAGTTCACTGTGAATAACTTTAAAAACCAAAAGATATTGTTTTTAGGTCCACATTCCTTTGCAGTATGCTAATGCAATTGTGTATTCAGAGTGGTGAATATAAAGTTATGCATGTCTTTTTGTTTGACCTATTTCTATAACAATGTACATAATGTTAGGTTGGTTTCTTCTGTGATTTGTGTATTTTTCAAGGCATTTGTCGAAATACTAATTATTTAGTTATTGGAAAACCAACCTTAAAAAATATTTGTGATATGTCACTGGGAAGATATGTACTCAGGTGCATAAATCACAGCCTGTGGTCCAGATACTGATTTCACTACTTTAACAAAATGTGTGATCCTGGGCAAATCATTTAATCTCACATGCCTGATCAGCTGACATTGGGTGTCACTAGAAGTGATTTTGTTTGCTATTTGTCCTATGAAGAAAAGCCCTCATGTTTACTAAACTATTGAGTTGTTGCATTTTAATAATAGTAAACATTATTCTCTTGGCTCACACTTGAAAACTTCTTTTAACGTCTTTACCAATGGTGTCCTAGAGTACTGAAGACTGATGCCACTGCTTTTAATGTTATTTACTGTGATGGCACTTCTGATCATGTCAATCCATATCGTGAAAATTAGGGATCTATATATCTTGCTGGACAGGTCCGGAAGAAATGAAGAAAACATTGAGGGGCACTCAATATTTGTTTAACCCACTATCCAGCACTTTCCCCAAATATTCTTTTCTCAGACTTTCTCATCACCTCACGGTTTAATATTGTTCCCCCTTTTTCTCTCTCAGCACTGTAGCTAGGTTTATTTACACAAAGAGCTCCCACTAGGGAAGGCACATCATATAGCCCTGAACACACAGACACACACACATACACACACACCCAATTCGGTGTCTGCCAGGCTTCCTGTAGCAGATGGGTTCAAAGCAGCGTACCAGTGTTATGACTTAGCGGTACCCCTTGCAATTCGATATTCAACACAGGCAAGGCAAGGTCGGGTGCCCACCCTCTTAGGTTGGTGGAAATGCCCTGCCATTAGGGGAGAGTCGTCCCTGCTGCGTCACTCAACCTTCAACCTCACAACTTGCCCCAAAGATCCAGAATTTAAAAGAGTGCATGGAAGTTCTGAAATAGCCACCGCCCCCATGCCCTGACCTTCCCACACAAACACACTGCAAAGCCCCCGGAGTTACTCAATGTCAGAGTCGATCATTTGTGATGGGGGAAGGGAGAGACAGTGTGTGGGTAGGTGGTTGAACCCTTGGCACTTAGTCTGCAGCACAGGCGGGGTTCCCCCGAGCAGAACAGAATGAGAACCTCTCACCCAAGCAAGAACAGCAGCTGCCAGGAGCACCCGAAAGTGCCCTGGAAAAGAAAGCTTGGGCACTCCCAGATCCCCTCCCCCACTGCCCTCGGCCACAGCTGAGCTCTCCAACCTCTGTGAGTAGCCCGACTTGTTCTCTGCCTTTGCGTCAAGGCCTGCAGTCACTCTGCCTGTGTGCTGCGGCAGGGCAGCACACAGGCAGAGAAAGCAGACATGCGCATATGCGCATATATCTCTTCTCCCGGCTGCTGCCCGCATACTTCCCTCAGTGGCTTTGCTCTCAGTGGGAAGGAAACGCATCAGATGGCCGGGGGGGGCAGAGAAAATGAAACAAAAACACACCAGAAGTTCCTTTCGCCCACAGCAGTTCTACATGATGAGAAAGGGTCTGCAGAGGTGGTGTGGCGGAGTGGATCAGGGGCGTGGCAATGGAGAATACTAGTGGCACTGGAGGTGATGGAGTCTGTTGGAGATGCGGTAAACTCTAGGAGATGCTTCCTGCTTCCAACATCCTTCCTTTCTCCTTAATAGCTGAATTTTACCAAATTGATGCTTGCGGCGAGCGTAAAGCAACAGCACCTACTAATTCATACTACTGTTTCCAACATTTCCTCAAAAATTCTGTTACGGGATTCCTCTGAGTCACCTTACTCGACGTAGTCGGAAGTACTCTTTGTAATAGCGGACCCACCAATCCCATTTCAGCAACCGTCCAGTCATTTGGTACCGCGTCTACAAATGGTATAATAAACTGACATGAATAAGCCAAATGATATGCACGAAAATTTGGCAAGCCCAACCCCCCCCTTCCCAAAGGAAGCTGAAGTTTCCATAATTGCAACTTCGTTTTTTTTTATCCCATATAAATGAATGTATCAAAAAGTCAATTTGCTTCCATATTGAGGATTTAATCTCCAATGGTAGCATGCTAAGCACGTAGTTAATTTTAGGTGCAGCAGTCATCTTCAAAGCATTTGCCTTAACCCACAACGAAAGTCTCAACAAAGACCACCTCTCCAGATTAGCTTTAAACTCTCTGCACACCTCACCCATGTTTTCTTCAACCATGCTCTCCACAAATGGGGTGAGCCAAATTCCTAGATACTTCATCCTCCTCTAACACCGTTGGACTCCCAAATTTGAAATACATATTTTATCACAAATAGGCATCAACGGCATCACCTCTGATTTTGAGCAATTCATTTTATACCCCGCCACCTTCTAAAAATGGTCCAGCAATTCCAATAAGTTAGGTAATGACTCCTTCAGATCTCTTAGAATTAACAGTAAATCATCCGCAAAGAACCATATTTTTTGTCCCATGCTTCGGGATCACCCGACATGAGTACCTCAGCTGCGGTCATGCAGCAAACAGCCTGCAGGGGTCACCCTGCAGGGTCCGGGTCACCGGACAGACCACATCAGCTGGGGGCACCCAGCACATGGCAGCCTCGGCTTTGGGGGCACCCAGGCCGGGGCTGCTAGACCAGGCCGCGATCAAACGGCAGACGACACCACAAGAATCAGACACAGACACGAGTTGCCGCATCCTGGGGCTCTGCTGCACTGAATCTTACGTGCCAGCAGAGCCCCTTTTATTAGAGGAGCGTCATGACGATGTCATGACGCTTGCCGTTACAGAAACACAGTCCTCAAATGTTAGAATGTCACTTTTCGTCCTTGATTGGACTCACTTGGTAACCAAGTACTGCGACGAGGAAGGTGATTCATGCGACTTGCTGGTTTCGGGTCCCAGGAAAAGCCAGAAAGTTCTAGAAAATGCCATCCTGCATTTGCAATGCTTTTAGAAAAGGGGACACTGAAGCAGTCATACAGAGAAAACTTCGCTGGAGGATGAACGCATCGCTCCAGGGCCCGTTGATGCACAAGATCTCTCTGCCTGCCTGTGTGGGAGCTTTCAGTGCAGTTTGATGAGATGAGGGTGTTCTTTAAAGCTGTGTCAACAGTGAAGTATTTTATCAAAATAGGCCGTGGGGCATTTTATTGGGAATCATAAAAAAAAAGCGAAGCCATAGCCGTGCTTTCTCTTCTGGGGAGATGCAATACAACATACAGAATATTCAAAAGCTTCTCTGAACATACCAACCACCAAGACCGCACCGAGCAAGGCCAGCAGCAACTTCGTATTTGCTGATATTGTTCTAGGTTGGAGACAAAAAGATAATATAAGTGGGAAAAATATGCTTGACATTAGAACCAAAGAATATTATGGCAACGAGCAAATTTGTCGCCTCTAAAAATCAATAACTTTTGCTATTGGAATATAGTCACAGGGATACCGAGTATACCACATTTTTAAAACTTTTTTATTGAAGACATGAGAAGAGAAAAAAATCTGTTGTTTTTGTCATTACGTGTAAGTGCATGCATATTCTAAAATCCACAAAAGTTAGGAGACTATTCACAGAGAAGTTACTATGAATAACTGACTAATCCCAGATTTACCCCTCACACCTGGAGAAAGCTATTGGATTCAAAAAAGAATTTAATGTGAGGAAGGCAGAGTTACAAGCAGTAAGCCAAGAGCAAGCCTGAGTTACTAGTAGTGTGCCAAGAGTACGTCAGAATAACTCAAGAGTACCTTGTTTTATTAATGGAATCAGATTTGTACTGTACATCTCTTGCCTCGCAAACACTTAAATTGCTTTCCGAAGGAGATTAATAGTCCCGTCCAGTGGTAGTGAAATAGAAGGTGTGGGTCCAAGTTTTCTTGTGCTTCTAAGGCCTCTGTATAGTGATGCAGAAGTATCAGTCTGAGAGTTGCGGCTCTTTGATGTTTTCTGATTTTGCGGGCTATGCGCCTTTGGAGCCTCAGCTGTCTTGTTTGTTGTTCTGCCTGGCTTATTAAGAAAAGTTCATCAAAATTGAGAAACGCGACGGCGTGCGCGCATTCAGAACGGAGTAGAATATGATGACACGACGCCAAAAACAACCACACTAAAACACGGTCACTGAATTCACTGCAACACGTAATACTTAACCGCACTCTAAAACGGTCATTAAACTTACTGCAACACGTAATACACTTGTCCGCTCCACCAAGTAATGTATTCACTAGGAAATATCGAAACTCAACTCGCTGCCAATAGAAACGTTATTAGAAAAAACACTAGCACGTCAAACCAGGAAGTAAACATTTAAATGAAGCGTGCGTAGAATTATTAGAATACGCAACCAAATTCCTTACAGGAACTGACCAACAGTGAAAATAAATATAACGAGACGTGTTATCCTAGATACTTCACAATACTAGAAATTTACAATGAGGGGAATAATACTGAACCAATATTTCACAAGTAATGCGCTAACTAACTTGCATTATAATTTTACACTTAAATATCATTTCCCGTACACACAGCCGCGAAAGGAGAAAATAAACGCACGACAGTTTTCTTTCAAAAAATACGCGCGCTGTTGTATTCAAGTAATTGTTCATAAAAATTCATAGACAAGTACAGTTCTTAATAATTAAAATTAAACTTCTTCTTGAGTAAAATCGAAGATAGGAACATTTCACATTCAGAAAACTTGGCTTGCTTCATCTGTAAGTAGATCTTGAAGTTGAAACACGGACTTCTTCTAACAAGAACTTCTGTAGAATCAACTCACTGGATATTTTTCTTCTAAAAAGGAATTTTAACACTGCTTATATTAAATATCATAAGAGCTAACTAAACTGCAACCTTCCTCTAAAGAAACTGGAATGAAAGGCAGTTTAGAATGTTGGTAACTGTTCCAAATTACCTCACAATTATTTTCCACCAATCATTGGTGTTGAACTGAACCTCCATCTTGGTTTGGGGAATTTGGTACTTCCTGTATGTAGTTAACATTAAGGAAACTTATTACAATATTGACATATGTAAAACACTGAACCCAAATTCCACATCTCTCAACCAATACTCTTACTAATAATGTAATAATGAGGTTTTAAAGATAAAGGTTTACTTAATTCTTTTTAATGCAGATTTTCTATAGTAATTTCTCCTTGAATATTTATAAATATGCCATGGAATCCTGACAGTACCCCCTCCGTAATGCCCTAACCCAGGGCCAACTTTTTCAGGGTGTAAATGATGAAATCTTTTTACCAATCTAGGGGCATGTACATTTTCAACTTTCTCCCACGAACGTTCCTCAGGACCATATCCCTTCCAATCAACCAAGTATTGAAGTTGACCATGAACAATTCTAGAATCTAAAATTGCTTGCACTTCAAATTCATTCTCATCTTCAGAAAACACAGGACCAGGAACATCATGCATTCTGGTATCATTCCTAAATGTTTTCAATAATTTTACATGAAAAGTTGGATGAATTTTTAATCCTAATGGTAACTTCAATTTCACAGATACTGGGGAATAAACCTTTTCTATCTCAAATGGTCCACTATATCGTGGACTAAATTTACTTCTCCCCTTCAAAGGTACATTCTTCGTGGATAACCATACTTTGTCTCCGACCTGATAATTTGGTTCTTTTCGACGCTTTCTGTCTGCAAATTTTTTGTAATTTAGTTTACTCTTATTCAACGCCTGACCAGCCTTAGAAAACACATCCACAACTACAAGAATAGTAGAACAACCCTTGTCAGGCGGTAAATCCACAATATAATCCATTGGTACCGTATGCCACGGACAAGGTGGAACTGGAAGTGTAACTAAATATCCTGCAGCTTTCTGATGATCAGACTTAGAACGAATACAAACATCACAAGTTCTCACATAATTCTCAGAATCTTCCTTCATTTCCTTCCACCAAAATTCCCTTTGAAGAAGATCAAAAGTTTTCTTAATTCCTGGGTGACCAGCTAATGGGGAATCATGACAATTCTTTAATGCTTCAATTCTCAATTCTTCACAAGGCAAATACAATTGCTTTCCAACATATGGTAAACCTTCTATAATGTGACGTTCAGAATCTTCTGCCACCCAATCCAATAGTTCCTTGTCAGTAAAAGATTGTAAAATTGACTCACGAAAATCCTGAACCTTTTCAACCCCAGCAATGACAAAATTCTTTTCTGCAAGTAAAGATCACACACACATTGCAGTAGCGAGCCCTCTACCTACTGAGCTATCTTACCAGTTATAGCTACCAGAAAACCAACCACTCCAGAAACAAAGAGCCACATGCTGCTGCGCACAGCCACAGCCCAGGAACCACAATGCAACAACATTTTTGCAGAGTATACTGTTTACGTAATCATATTTATTAAAAAATAATGTCCAGTAGGGCTTTAGCGCCTATGATGACAATCAGAGTGGCAGTAAGCAGCCCGGTGAAGAAGCGTCCTTGTCCTCTCCCTGAATTGAAATATGCATCCAAGACGACCCGGGTTCTCAAGCAGTTGTTGTCTCCGGGAGGAGGGGGGTCGTCGTCTCTCTGCACCGGGTGCGGTGGCACCTCCACCACTGCGCGAGTTTCGGTCTCCACCGGAATAGGCGGCGGCCTCCTGGGCATCCTTCCCCAGCTCTGCTGCGTGTTCCTGTGCCTCCCATCGAGACTGGTGGAGGTTTGTGAGCGGACCCCGCTCACTGACCTGGACTCCGACATCGCCATGCTGCTCGCTGTGTACGGGAGATGAACGCTGCCTGGAGAGTATCCACACTGAAGGCAGTCGCAGCAGATGGGGCCGATACATTGAAGGCTGCTAGGCGCTCCCAAAAGGCCATTACCCAACAGGGTGGTGACAGTGTTCAAAAAGAGCGGGAAAGAGTGGGATAGTAGAGAAGATATTGCTAGTAAGGAAAAAAAGAGGGGGTCGAAAAAGTGCTGTATGGGAGAAAAAGGAAGCAGGAGGGAAAGGAGAGAAACGGGAGCCTATTTGTGATGCTAGGTGGGCAGGTGCTTGCTCTAGCTACCCACCTATACGCAATCGCAGCTGCAATAGATAAATGAACAGGGAAACAATTAAAATGCAGGCACTTAGATAAGGTTCAACTGAAATGGGCCAAAAAGATCCATATGGTTGACGGAAATCCCTTTTGTGTGAATTATCTGTGTTCACCTTGTACCAAGTTGGCAGCTAAACCATCGCAGATGAAACCCAAGGACGGGGAACAGGGCTGGGTGTGTCTGTAGCGAGGCCAACCACTGTCCCAATTTTATGGGCTGTGTCCTGTGTCTCGCATACAGTCAGCTCGGAACAGGAATCAGCCGTCCAAAGTCTTCCCAACTCACGTCTTTCCACTGCTCCCCCAGGTTCAGCTTTGTGTCAACCTCATTTCAATAAACCTATTACAGTTTGATGACCCAGACACAGGGGAGCCTGGGTAAGGACGATTGGGGGTGATAATAAATGGGAGGGGAGTATAACGCAGCATGCTGTGTAAAATAATGGGTCATGCAGATGACCTTATATTGAATTCTAGTTCACTGTGAATAACTTTAAAAACCAAAAGATATTGTTTTTAGGTCCACATTCCTTTGCAGTATGCTAATGCAATTGTGTATTCAGAGTGGTGAATATAAAGTTATGCATGTCTTTTTGTTTGACCTATTTCTATAACAATGTACATAATGTTAGGTTGGTTTCTTCTGTGATTTGTGTATTTTTCAAGGCATTTGTCGAAATACTAATTATTTAGTTATTGGAAAACCAACCTTAAAAAATATTTGTGATATGTCACTGGGAAGATATGTACTCAGGTGCATAAATCACAGCCTGTGGTCCAGATACTGATTGCACTACTTTAACAAAATGTGTGATCCTGGGCAAATCATTTAATCTCACATGCCTGATCAGCTGACATTGGGTGTCACTAGAAGTGATTTTGTTTGCTATTTGTCCTATGAAGAAAAGCCCTCATGTTTACTAAACTATTGAGTTGTTGCATTTTAATAATAGTAAACATTATTCTCTTGGCTCACACTTGAAAACTTCTTTTAACGTCTTTACCAATGGTGTCCTAGAGTACTGAAGACTGATGCCACTGCTTTTAATGTTATTTACTGTGATGGCACTTCTGATCATGTCAATCCATATCGTGAAAATTAGGGATCTATATATCTTGCTGGACAGGTCCGGAAGAAATGAAGAAAACATTGAGGAGCACTCAATATTTGTTTAACCCACTATCCAGCACTTTCCCCAAATATTCTTTTCTCAGACTTTCTCATCACCTCACGGTTTAATATTGTTCCTCCTTTTTCTCTCTCTCAGCACTGTAGCTAGGTTTATTTACACAAAGAGCTCCCACTAGGGAAGGCACATCATATAGCCCTGAACACACAGACACACACACATACACACACACCCAATTCGGTGTCTGCCAGGCTTCCTGTAGCAGATGGGTTCAAAGCAGCGTACCAGTGTTATGACTTAGCGGTACCCCTTGCAATTCGATATTCAACACAGGCAAGGCAAGGTCGGGTGCCCACCCTCTTAGGTTGGTGGAAATGCCCTGCCATTAGGGGAGAGTCGTCCCTGCTGCGTCACTCAACCTTCAACCTCACAACTTGCCCCAAAGATCCAGAATTTAAAAGAGTGCATGGAAGTTCTGAAATAGCCACCGCCCCCATGTCCTGACCTTCCCACACAAACACACTGCAAAGCCCCCGGAGTTACTCAATGTCAGAGTCGATCATTTGTGATGGGGGAAGGGAGAGACAGTGTGTGGGTAGGTGGTTGAACCCTTGGCACTTAGTCTGCAGCACAGGCGGGGTTCCCCCGAGCAGAACAGAATGAGAACCTCTCACCCAAGCAAGAACAGCAGCTGCCAGGAGCACCCGAAAGTGCCCTGGAAAAGAAAGCTTGGGCACTCCCAGATCCCCTCCCCCACTGCCCTCGGCCACAGCTGAGCTCTCCAACCTCTGTGAGTAGCCCGACTTGTTCTCTGCCTTTGCGTCAAGGCCTGCAGTCACTCTGCCTGTGTGCTGCGGCAGGGCAGCACACAGGCAGAGAAAGCAGACATGCGCATATGCGCATATATCTCTTCTCCCGGCTGCTGCCCGCATACTTCCCTCAGTGGCTTTGCTCTCAGTGGGAAGGAAACGCATCAGATGGCCGGGGGGGGGGGCAGAGAAAATGAAACAAAAGCACACCAGAAGTTCCTTTCGCCCACAGCAGTTCTACATGATGAGAAAGGGTCTGCAGAGGTGGTGTGGCGGAGTGGATCAGGGGCGTGGCAATGGAGAATACTAGTGACACTGGAGGTGATGGAGTCTGTTGGAGATGCGGTAAACTCTAGGAGATGCTTCCTGCTTCCAACATCCTTCCTTTCTCCTTAATAGCTGAATTTTACCAAATCGATGCTTGCAGCGAGCGTAAAGCAACAGCACCTACTAATTCATACTACTGTTTCCAACATTTCCTCAAAAATTCTGTTACGGGATTCCTCTGAGTCACCTTACTCGACGTAGTCGGAAGTACTCTTTGTAATAGCGGACCCACCAATCCCATTTCAGCAACCGTCCAGTCATTTGGTACCGCGTCTACAAATGGTATAATAAACTGACATGAATAAGCCAAATGATATGCACGAAAATTTGGCAAGCCCAACCCCCCCCTTCCCAAAGGAAGCTGAAGTTTCCATAATTGCAACTTCGTTTTTTTTTTTATCCCATATAAATGAATGTATCAAAAAGTCAATTTGCTTCCATATTGAGGATTTAATCTCCAATGGTAGCATGCTAAGCACGTAGTTAATTTTAGGTGCAGCAGTCATCTTCAAAGCATTTGCCTTAACCCACAACGAAAGTCTCAACAAAGACCACCTCTCCAGATTAGCTTTAAACTCTCTGCACACCTCACCCATGTTTTCTTCAACCATGCTCTCCACAAATGGGGTGAGCCAAATTCCTAGATACTTCATCCTCCTCTAACACCGTTGGACTCCCAAATTTGAAATACATATTTTATCACAAATAGGCATCAACGGCATCACCTCTGATTTTGAGCAATTAATTTTATACCCCGCCACCTTCTAAAAATGGTCCAGCAATTCCAATAAGTTAGGTAATGACTCCTTCAGATCTCTTAGAATTAACAGTAAATCATCCGCAAAGAACCATATTTTTTGTCCCATGCTTCGGGATCACCCGACATGAGTACCTCAGCTGCGGTCATGCAGCAAACAGCCTGCAGGGGTCACCCTGCAGGGTCCGGGTCACCGGACAGACCACATCAGCTGGGGGCACCCAGCACATGGCAGCCTCGGCTTTGGGGGCACCCAGGCCGGGGCTGCTAGACCAGGCCGCGATCAAGCGGCAGACGACACCACAAGAATCAGACACAGACACGAGTTGCCGCATCCTGGGGCTCTGCTGCACTGAATCCTACGTGCCAGCAGAGCCCCTTTTATTAGAGGAGCGTCATGACGATGTCATGACGCTTGCCGTTACAGAAACACAGTCCTCAAATGTTAGAATGTCACTTTTCGTCCTTGATTGGACTCACTTGGTAACCAAGTACTGCAACGAGGAAGGTGATTCATGCGACTTGCTGGTTTCGGGTCCCAGGAAAAGCCAGAAAGTTCTAGAAAATGCCATCCTGCATTTGCAATGCTTTTAGAAAAGGGGACACCGGAGCAGTCATACAGAGAAAACTTCGCTGGAGGATGAACGCATCGCTCCAGGGCCCGTTGATGCACAAGATCTCTCTGCCTGCCTGTGTGGGAGCTTTCAGTGCAGTTTGATGAGATGAGGGTGTTCTTTAAAGCTGTGTCAACAGTGAAGTATTTTATCAAAATAGGCCGTGGGGCATTTTATTGGGAATCATAAAAAAAAAGCGAAGCCATAGCCGTGCTTTCTCTTCTGGGGAGATGCAATACAACATACAGAATATTCAAAAGCTTCTCTGAACATACCAACCACCAAGACCGCACCGAGCAAGGCCAGCAGCAACTTCGTATTTGCTGATATTGTTCTAGGTTGGAGACAAAAAGATAATATAAGTGGGAAAAATATGCTTGACATTAGAACCAAAGAATATTATGGCAACGAGCAAATTTGTCGCCTCTAAAAATCAATAACTTTTGCTATTGGAATATAGTCACAGGGATACCGAGTATACCACATTTTTAAAACTTTTTTATTGAAGACATGAGAAGAGAAAAAAATCTTGTTTTTGTCATTACGTGTAAGTGCATGCATATTCTAAAATCCACAAAAGTTAGGAGACTATTCACAGAGAAGTTACTATGAATAACTGACTAATCCCAGATTTACCCCTCACACCTGGAGAAAGCTATTGGATTCAAAAAAGAATTTAATGTGAGGAAGGCAGAGTTACAAGCAGTAAGCCAAGAGCAAGCCTGAGTTACTAGTAGTGTGCCAAGAGTACGTCAGAATAATTCAAGAGTACCTTGTTTTATTAATGGAATCAGATTTGTACTGTACATCTCTTGCCTCGCAAACACTTAAATTGCTTTCCGAAGGAGATTAATAGTCCCGTCCAGTGGTAGTGAAATAGAAGGTGTGGGTCCAAGTTTTCTTGTGCTTCTAAGGCCTCTGTATAGTGATGCAGAAGTATCAGTCTGAGAGTTGCGGCTCTTTGATGTTTTCTGATTTTGCGGGCTATGCGCCTTTGGAGCCTCAGCTGTCTTGTTTGTTGTTCTGCCTGGCTTATTAAGAAAAGTTCATCAAAATTGAGAAACGCGACGGCGTGCGCGCATTCAGAACGGAGTAGAATATGATGACACGACGCCAAAAACAACCACACTAAAACACGGTCACTGAATTCACTGCAACACGTAATACTTAACCGCACTCTAAAACGGTCATTAAACTTACTGCAACACGTAATACACTTGTCCGCTCCACCAAGTAATGTATTCACTAGGAAATATCGAAACTCAACTCGCTGCCAATAGAAACGTTATTAGAAAAAACACTAGCACGTCAAACCAGGAAGTAAACATTTAAATGAAGCGTGCGTAGAATTATTAGAATACGCAACCAAATTCCTTACAGGAACTGACCAACAGTGAAAATAAATATAACGAGACGTGTTATCCTAGATACTTCACAATACTAGAAATTTACAATGAGGGGAATAATACTGAACCAATATTTCACAAGTAATGCGCTAACTAACTTGCATTATAATTTTACACTTAAATATCATTTCCCATACACACAGCCGCGAAAGGAGAAAATAAACGCACAACAGTTTTCTTTCAAAAAATACGCGCGCTGTTGTATTCAAGTAATTGTTCATAAAAATTCATAGACAAGTACAGTTCTTAATAATTAAAATTAAACTTCTTCTTGAGTAAAATCGAAGATAGGAACATTTCACATTCAGAAAACTTGGCTTGCTTCATCTGTAAGTAGATCTTGAAGTTGAAACACGGACTTCTTCTAACAAGAACTTCTGTAGAATCAACTCACTGGATATTTTTCTTCTAAAAAGGAATTTTAACACTGCTTATATTAAATATCATAAGAGCTAACTAAACTGCAACCTTCCTCTAAAGAAACTGGAATGAAAGGCAGTTTAGAATGTTGGTAACTGTTCCAAATTACCTCACAATTATTTTCCACCAATCATTGGTGTTGAACTGAACCTCCATCTTGGTTTGGGGAATTTGGTACTTCCTGTATATAGTTAACATTAAGGAAACTTATTACAATATTGACATATGTAAAACACTGAACCCAAATTCCACATCTCTCAACCAATACTCTTACTAATAATGTAATAATGAGGTTTTAAAGATAAAGGTTTACTTAATTCTTTTTAATGCAGATTTTCTATAGTAATTTCTCCTTGAATATTTATAAATATGCCATGGAATCCTGACAGTACCCCCTCCGTAATGCCCTAACCCAGGGCCAACTTTTTCAGGGTGTAAATGATGAAATCTTTTTACCAATCTAGGGGCATGTACATTTTCAACTTTCTCCCACGAACGTTCCTCAGGACCATATCCCTTCCAATCAACCAAGTATTGAAGTTGACCATGAACAATTCTAGAATCTAAAATTGCTTGCACTTCAAATTCATTCTCATCTTCAGAAAACACAGGACCAGGAACATCATGCATTCTGGTATCATTCCTAAATGTTTTCAATAATTTTACATGAAAAGTTGGATGAATTTTTAATCCTAATGGTAACTTCAATTTCACGGATACTGGGGAATAAACCTTTTCTATCTCAAATGGTCCACTATATCGTGGACTAAATTTACTTCTCCCCTTCAAAGGTACATTCTTCGTGGATAACCATACTTTGTCTCCGACCTGAGGTTCTTTTCTACGCTTTCTGTCTGCAAATTTTTTGTAATTTAGTTTACTCTTATTCAACGCCTGAACAGCAAGTTTCAAATTTTGTTCCATAGCAATTAACCTACTTTCAACATCTGGAACCTCAATTTCCTCTAAAACCACTCCTCTCAAAAATCGCGGATGGAATCCCTGATTTAGAAAGAATGGGGACATAGAAGTTGAATCTTTAGTAGTGTTATTATAGCAAAATTCTGCCAATCAAAGTAGTTCCAACCACCCCTGACCTGCACCAAGATAGCATCGTATATACTTTTCTAACTCTTGATTCACCCTCTCGGTTTGGCCGTTACTCTCAGGATGATAGCTTGTTGTTAAATTAATCTCAATTTTCAACTCTTTGCAAAAAGCTTTCCAAAATCTAGAGACAAATTGAGATCCTCTATCGGAAATTACTTGATTAGGTAAACCATGTAATTTAACAACATTTTGCAGGAAAGCCTGAGCTAAAGATGTCGCTGTAGTCCCTCCCTTGATGGGAATAAAATGACCAGCCTTAGAAAACACATCCACAACTACAAGAATAGTAGAACAACCCTTGTCAGGCGGTAAATCCACAATATAATCCATTGATACCGTATGCCACGAACAAGGTGGAACTGGAAGTGTAACTAAATATCCTGCAGCTTTCTGATGATCAGACTTAGAACGAATACAAACATCACAAGTTCTCACATAATTCTCAGAATCTTCCTTCATTTCCTTCCACCAAAATTCCCTTTGAAGAAGATCAAAAGTTTTCTTAATTCCTGGGTGACCAGCTAACGGGGAATCATGACAATTCTTTAATGCTTCAATTCTCAATTCTTCACAAGGCAAATACAATTGCTTTCCAACATATGGTAAACCTTCTATAATGTGACGTTCAGAATCTTCTGCCACCCAATCCAATAGTTCCTTGTCAGTAAAAGATTGTAAAATTGACTCACGAAAATCCTGAACCTTTTCAACCCCAGCAATGACAAAATTCTTTTCTGCAAGTAAAGATCACACACACATTGCAGTAGCGAGCGCTCTACCTACTGAGCTATCTTACCAGTTATAGCTACCAGAAAACCAACCACTCCAGAAACAAAGAGCCACATGCTGCTGCGCACAGCCACAGCCCAGGAACCACAATGAAACAACATTTTTGCAGAGTATACTGTTTACGTAATCATATTTATTAAAAAATAATGTCCAGTAGGGCTTTAGCGCCTATGATGACAATCAGAGTGGCAGTAAGCAGCCCGGTGAAGAAGCGTCCTTGTCCTCTCCCTGAATTGAAATATGCATCCAAGACGACCCGGGTTCTCAAGCAGTTGTTGTCTCCGGGAGGAGGGGGGTCGTCGTGTCTCTGCACCGGGTGCGGTGGCACCTCCACCACTGCGCGAGTTTCGGTCTCCACCGGAATAGGCGGCGGCCTCCTGGGCATCCTTCCCCAGCTCTGCTGCGTGTTCCTGCGCCTCCCATCGAGACTGGTGGAGGTTTGTGAGCGGACCCCGCTCACTGACCTGGACCTCCCTGACCTGGACTCCGACATCGCCATGCTGCTCGCTGTGTACGGGAGATGAACGCTGCCTGGAGAGTATCCACACTGAAGGCAGTCGCAGCAGATGGGGCCGATACATTGAAGGCTGCTAGGCGCTCCCAAAAGGCCATTACCCAACAGGGTGGTGACAGTGTTCAAAAAGAGTGGGAAAGAGTGGGATAGTAGAGAAGATATTGCTAGTAAGGAAAAAAAGAGGGGGCCAAAAAAGTGCTGTATGGGAGAAAAAGGAAGCAGGAGGGAAAGGGGAGCCTATTTGTGATGCTAGGTGGGCAGGTGCTTGCTCTAGCTACCCACCTATACGCAATCGCAGCTGCAATAGATAACTGAACAGGGAAACAATTAAAATGCAGGCACTTAGATAAGGTTCAACTGAAATGGGCCAAAAAGATCCATATGGTTGACGGAAATCCCTTTTGTGTGAATTATCTGTGTTCACCTTGTACCAAGTTGGCAGCTAAACCATCGCAGATGAAACCCAAGGACGGGGAACAGGGCTGGGTGTGTCTGTAGCGAGGCCAACCACTGTCCCAATTTTATGGGCTGTGTCCTGTGTCTCGCATACAGTCAGCTCGGAACAGGAATCAGCCGTCCAAAGTCTTCCCAACTCACCTTTTTCATCTGATAGTTAAAAGCTGAGGGAAGCACAGCGTCTTTCCACTGCTCCCCCAGGTTCAGCTTTGTGTCAACCTCATTTCAATAAACCTATTACAGTTTGATGACCCAGACACAGGGGAGCCTGGGTAAGGACGATTGGGGGTGATAATAAATGGGAGGGGAGTATAACGCAGCATGCTGTGTAAAATAATGGGTCATGCAGATGACCTTATATTGAATTCTAGTTCACTGTGAATAACTTTAAAAACCAAAAGATATTGTTTTTAGGTCCACATTCCTTTGCAGTATGCTAATGCAATTGTGTATTCAGAGTGGTGAATATAAAGTTATGCATGTCTTTTTGTTTGACCTATTTCTATAACAATGTACATAATGTTAGGTTGGTTTCTTCTGTGATTTGTGTATTTTTCAAGGCATTTGTCGAAATACTAATTATTTAGTTATTGGAAAACCAACCTTAAAAAATATTTGTGATATGTCACTGGGAAGATATGTACTCAGGTGCATAAATCACAGCCTGTGGTCCAGATACTGATTTCACTACTTTAACAAAATGTGTGATCCTGGGCAAATCATTTAATCTCACATGCCTGATCAGCTGACAGTGGGTGTCACTAGAAGTGATTTTGTTTGCTATTTGTCCTATGAAGAAAAGCCCTCATGTTTACTAAACTATTGAGTTGTTGCATTTTAATAATAGTAAACATTATTCTCTTGGCTCACACTTGAAAACTTCTTTTAACGTCTTTACCAATGGTGTCCTAGAGTACTGAAGACTGATGCCACTGCTTTTAATGTTATTTACTGTGATGGCACTTCTGATCATGTCAATCCATATCGTGAAAATTAGGGATCTATATATCTTGCTGGACAGGTCCGGAAGAAATGAAGAAAACATTGAGGGGCACTCAATATTTGTTTAACCCACTATCCAGCACTTTCCCCAAATATTCTTTTCTCAGACTTTCTCATCACCTCACGGTTTAATATTGTTCCTCCTTTTTCTCTCTCTCAGCACTGTAGCTAGGTTTATTTACACAAAGAGCTCCCACTAGGGAAGGCACATCATATAGCCCTGAACACACAGACACACACACCCAATTCGGTGTCTGCCAGGCTTCCTGTAGCAGATGGGTTCAAAGCAGCGTACCAGTGTTATGACTTAGCGGTACCCCTTGCAATTCGATATTCAACACAGGCAAGGCAAGGTCGGGTGCCCACCCTCTTAGGTTGGTGGAAATGCCCTGCCATTAGGGGAGAGTCGTCCCTGCTGCGTCACTCAACCTTCAACCTCACAACTTGCCCCAAAGATCCAGAATTTAAAAGAGTGCATGGAAGTTCTGAAATAGCCACCGCCCCCATGCCCTGACCTTCCCACACAAACACACTGCAAAGCCCCCGGAGTTACTCAATGTCAGAGTCGATCATTTGTGATGGGGGAAGGGAGAGACAGTGTGTGGGTAGGTGGTTGAACCCTTGGCACTTAGTCTGCAGCACAGGCGGGGTTCCCCCGAGCAGAACAGAATGAGAACCTCTCACCCAAGCAAGAACAGCAGCTGCCAGGAGCACCCGAAAGTGCCCTGGAAAAGAAAGCTTGGGCACTCCCAGATCCCCTCCCCCACTGCCCTCGGCCACAGCTGAGCTCTCCAACCTCTGTGAGTAGCCCGACTTGTTCTCTGCCTTTGCGTCAAGGCCTGCAGTCACTCTGCCTGTGTGCTGCGGCAGGGCAGCACACAGGCAGAGAAAGCAGACATGCGCATATGCGCATATATCTCTTCTCCCGGCTGCTGCCCGCATACTTCCCTCAGTGGCTTTGCTCTCAGTGGGAAGGAAACGCATCAGATGGCCGGGGGGGGCAGAGAAAATGAAACAAAAACACACCAGAAGTTCCTTTCGCCCACAGCAGTTCTACATGATGAGAAAGGGTCTGCAGAGGTGGTGTGGCGGAGTGGATCAGGGGCGTGGCAATGGAGAATACTAGTGGCACTGGAGGTGATGGAGTCTGTTGGAGATGCGGTAAACTCTAGGAGATGCTTCCTGCTTCCAACATCCTTCCTTTCTCCTTAATAGCTGAATTTTACCAAATTGATGCTTGCGGCGAGCGTAAAGCAACAGCACCTACTAATTCATACTACTGTTTCCAACATTTCCTCAAAAATTCTGTTACGGGATTCCTCTGAGTCACCTTACTCGACGTAGTCGGAAGTACTCTTTGTAATAGCGGACCCACCAATCCCATTTCAGCAACCGTCCAGTCATTTGGTACCGCGTCTACAAATGGTATAATAAACTGACATGAATAAACCAAATGATATGCACGAAAATTTGGCAAGCCCAACCCCCCCCTTCCCAAAGGAAGCTGAAGTTTCCATAATTGCAACTTCGTTTTTTTTTATCCCATATAAATGAATGTATCAAAAAGTCAATTTGCTTCCATATTGAGGATTTAATCTCCAATGGTAGCATGCTAAGCACGTAGTTAATTTTAGGTGCAGCAGTCATCTTCAAAGCATTTGCCTTAACCCACAACGAAAGTCTCAACAAAGACCACCTCTCCAGATTAGCTTTAAACTCTCTGCACACCTCACCCATGTTTTCTTCAACCATGCTCTCCACAAATGGGGTGAGCCAAATTCCTAGATACTTCATCCTCCTCTAACACCGTTGGACTCCCAAATTTGAAATACATATTTTATCACAAATAGGCATCAACGGCATCACCTCTGATTTTGAGCAATTCATTTTATACCCCGCCACCTTCTAAAAATGGTCCAGCAATTCCAATAAGTTAGGTAATGACTCCTTCAGATCTCTTAGAATTAACAGTAAATCATCCGCAAAGAACCATATTTTTTGTCCCATGCTTCGGGATCACCCGACATGAGTACCTCAGCTGCGGTCATGCAGCAAACAGCCTGCAGGGGTCACCCTGCAGGGTCCGGGTCACCGGACAGACCACATCAGCTGGGGGCACCCAGCACATGGCAGCCTCGGCTTTGGGGGCACCCAGGCCGGGGCTGCTAGACCAGGCCGCGATCAAACGGCAGACGACACCACAAGAATCAGACACAGACACGAGTTGCCGCATCCTGGGGCTCTGCTGCACTGAATCTTACGTGCCAGCAGAGCCCCTTTTATTAGAGGAGCGTCATGACGATGTCATGACGCTTGCCGTTACAGAAACACAGTCCTCAAATGTTAGAATGTCACTTTTCGTCCTTGATTGGACTCACTTGGTAACCAAGTACTGCGACGAGGAAGGTGATTCATGCGACTTGCTGGTTTCGGGTCCCAGGAAAAGCCAGAAAGTTCTAGAAAATGCCATCCTGCATTTGCAATGCTTTTAGAAAAGGGGACACTGAAGCAGTCATACAGAGAAAACTTCGCTGGAGGATGAACGCATCGCTCCAGGGCCCGTTGATGCACAAGATCTCTCTGCCTGCCTGTGTGGGAGCTTTCAGTGCAGTTTGATGAGATGAGGGTGTTCTTTAAAGCTGTGTCAACAGTGAAGTATTTTATCAAAAAAGGCCGTGGGGCATTTTATTGGGAATCATAAAAAAAAAGCGAAGCCATAGCCGTGCTTTCTCTTCTGGGGAGATGCAATACAACATACAGAATATTCAAAAGCTTCTCTGAACATACCAACCACCAAGACCGCACCGAGCAAGGCCAGCAGCAACTTCGTATTTGCTGATATTGTTCTAGGTTGGAGACAAAAAGATAATATAAGTGGGAAAAATATGCTTGACATTAGAACCAAAGAATATTATGGCAACGAGCAAATTTGTCGCCTCTAAAAATCAATAACTTTTGCTATTGGAATATAGTCACAGGGATACCGAGTATACCACATTTTTAAAACTTTTTTATTGAAGACATGAGAAGAGAAAAAAATCTGTTGTTTTTGTCATTACGTGTAAGTGCATGCATATTCTAAAATCCACAAAAGTTAGGAGACTATTCACAGAGAAGTTACTATGAATAACTGACTAATCCCAGATTTACCCCTCACACCTGGAGAAAGCTATTGGATTCAAAAAAGAATTTAATGTGAGGAAGGCAGAGTTACAAGCAGTAAGCCAAGAGCAAGCCTGAGTTACTAGTAGTGTGCCAAGAGTACGTCAGAATAACTCAAGAGTACCTTGTTTTATTAATGGAATCAGATTTGTACTGTACATCTCTTGCCTCGCAAACACTTAAATTGCTTTCCGAAGGAGATTAATAGTCCCGTCCAGTGGTAGTGAAATAGAAGGTGTGGGTCCAAGTTTTCTTGTGCTTCTAAGGCCTCTGTATAGTGATGCAGAAGTATCAGTCTGAGAGTTGCGGCTCTTTGATGTTTTCCGATTTTGCGGGCTATGCGACTTTGGAGCCTCAGCTGTCTTGTTTGTTGTTCTGCCTGGCTTATTAAGAAAAGTTCATCAAAATTGAGAAACGCGACGGCGTGCGCGCATTCAGAACGGAGTAGAATATGATGACACGACGCCAAAAACAACCACACTAAAACACGGTCACTGAATTCACTGCAACACGTAATACTTAACCGCACTCTAAAACGGTCATTAAACTTACTGCAACACGTAATACACTTGTCCGCTCCACCAAGTAATGTATTCACTAGGAAATATCGAAACTCAACTCGCTGCCAATAGAAACGTTATTAGAAAAAACACTAGCACGTCAAACCAGGAAGTAAACATTTAAATGAAGCGTGCGTAGAATTATTAGAATACGCAACCAAATTCCTTACAGGAACTGACCAACAGTGAAAATAAATATAACGAGACGTGTTATCCTAGATACTTCACAATACTAGAAATTTACAATGAGGGGAATAATACTGAACCAATATTTCACAAGTAATGCGCTAACTAACTTGCATTATAATTTTACACTTAAATATCATTTCCCGTACACACAGCCGCGAAAGGAGAAAATAAACGCACGACAGTTTTCTTTCAAAAAATACGCGCGCTGTTGTATTCAAGTAATTGTTCATAAAAATTCATAGACAAGTACAGTTCTTAATAATTAAAATTAAACTTCTTCTTGAGTAAAATCGAAGATAGGAACATTTCACATTCAGAAAACTTGGCTTGCTTCATCTGTAAGTAGATCTTGAAGTTGAAACACGGACTTCTTCTAACAAGAACTTCTGTAGAATCAACTCACTGGATATTTTTCTTCTAAAAAGGAATTTTAACACTACTTATATTAAATATCATAAGAGCTAACTAAACTGCAACCTTCCTCTAAAGAAACTGGAATGAAAGGCAGTTTAGAATGTTGGTAACTGTTCCAAATTACCTCACAATTATTTTCCACCAATCATTGGTGTTGAACTGAACCTCCATCTTGGTTTGGGGAATTTGGTACTTCCTGTATATAGTTAACATTAAGGAAACTTATTACAATATTGACATATGTAAAACACTGAACCCAAATTCCACATCTCTCAACCAATACTCTTACTAATAATGTAATAATGAGGTTTTAAAGATAAAGGTTTACTTAATTCTTTTTAATGCAGATTTTCTATAGTAATTTCTCCTTGAATATTTATAAATATGCCATGGAATCCTGACAGTACCCCCTCCGTAATGCCCTAACCCAGGGCCAACTTTTTCAGGGTGTAAATGATGAAATCTTTTTACCAATCTAGGGGCATGTACATTTTCAACTTTCTCCCACGAACGTTCCTCAGGACCATATCCCTTCCAATCAACCAAGTATTGAAGTTGACCATGAACAATTCTAGAATCTAAAATTGCTTGCACTTCAAATTCATTCTCATCTTCAGAAAACACAGGACCAGGAACATCATGCATTCTGGTATCATTCCTAAATGTTTTCAATAATTTTACATGAAAAGTTGGATGAATTTTTAATCCTAATGGTAACTTCAATTTCACAGATACTGGGGAATAAACCTTTTCTATCTCAAATGGTCCACTATATCGTGGACTAAATTTACTTCTCCCCTTCAAAGGTACATTCTTCGTGGATAACCATACTTTGTCTCCGACCTGATAATTTGGTTCTTTTCGACGCTTTCTGTCTGCAAATTTTTTGTAATTTAGTTTACTCTTATTCAACGCCTGACCAGCCTTAGAAAACACATCCACAACTACAAGAATAGTAGAACAACCCTTGTCAGGCGGTAAATCCACAATATAATCCATTGATACCGTATGCCACGGACAAGGTGGAACTGGAAGTGTAACTAAATATCCTGCAGCTTTCTGATGATCAGACTTAGAACGAATACAAACATCACAAGTTCTCACATAATTCTCAGAATCTTCCTTCATTTCCTTCCACCAAAATTCCCTTTGAAGAAGATCAAAAGTTTTCTTAATTCCTGGGTGACCAGCTAATGGGGAATCATGACAATTCTTTAATGCTTCAATTCTCAATTCTTCACAAGGCAAATACAATTGCTTTCCAACATATGGTAAACCTTCTATAATGTGACGTTCAGAATCTTCTGCCACCCAATCCAATAGTTCCTTGTCAGTAAAAGATTGTAAAATTGACTCACGAAAATCCTGAACCTTTTCAACCCCAGCAATGACAAAATTCTTTTCTGCAAGTAAAGATCACACACACATTGCAGTAGCGAGCGCTCTACCTACTGAGCTATCTTACCAGTTATAGCTACCAGAAAACCAACCACTCCAGAAACAAAGAGCCACATGCTGCTGCGCACAGCCACAGCCCAGGAACCACAATGCAACAACATTTTTGCAGAGTATACTGTTTACGTAATCATATTTATTAAAAAATAATGTCCAGTAGGGCTTTAGCGCCTATGATGACAATCAGAGTGGCAGTAAGCAGCCCGGTGAAGAAGCGTCCTTGTCCTCTCCCTGAATTGAAATATGCATCCAAGACGACCCGGGTTCTCAAGCAGTTGTTGTCTCCGGGAGGAGGGGGGTCGTCGTCTCTCTGCACCGGGTGCGGTGGCACCTCCACCACTGCGCGAGTTTCGGTCTCCACCGGAATAGGCGGCGGCCTCCTGGGCATCCTTCCCCAGCTCTGCTGCGTGTTCCTGTGCCTCCCATCGAGACTGGTGGAGGTTTGTGAGCGGACCCCGCTCACTGACCTGGACTCCGACATCGCCATGCTGCTCGCTGTGTACGGGAGATGAACGCTGCCTGGAGAGTATCCACACTGAAGGCAGTCGCAGCAGATGGGGCCGATACATTGAAGGCTGCTAGGCGCTCCCAAAAGGCCATTACCCAACAGGGTGGTGACAGTGTTCAAAAAGAGCGGGAAAGAGTGGGATAGTAGAGAAGATATTGCTAGTAAGGAAAAAAAGAGGGGGTCGAAAAAGTGCTGTATGGGAGAAAAAGGAAGCAGGAGGGAAAGGAGAGAAACGGGAGCCTATTTGTGATGCTAGGTGGGCAGGTGCTTGCTCTAGCTACCCACCTATACGCAATCGCAGCTGCAATAGATAAATGAACAGGGAAACAATTAAAATGCAGGCACTTAGATAAGGTTCAACTGAAATGGGCCAAAAAGATCCATATGGTTGACAGAAATCCCTTTTGTGTGAATTATCTGTGTTCACCTTGTACCAAGTTGGCAGCTAAACCATCGCAGATGAAACCCAAGGACGGGGAACAGGGCTGGGTGTGTCTGTAGCGAGGCCAACCACTGTCCCAATTTTATGGGCTGTGTCCTGTGTCTCGCATACAGTCAGCTCGGAACAGGAATCAGCCGTCCAAAGTCTTCCCAACTCACGTCTTTCCACTGCTCCCCCAGGTTCAGCTTTGTGTCAACCTCATTTCAATAAACCTATTACAGTTTGATGACCCAGACACAGGGGAGCCTGGGTAAGGACGATTGGGGGTGATAATAAATGGGAGGGGAGTATAACGCAGCATGCTGTGTAAAATAATGGGTCATGCAGATGACCTTATATTGAATTCTAGTTCACTGTGAATAACTTTAAAAACCAAAAGATATTGTTTTTAGGTCCACATTCCTTTGCAGTATGCTAATGCAATTGTGTATTCAGAGTGGTGAATATAAAGTTATGCATGTCTTTTTGTTTGACCTATTTCTATAACAATGTACATAATGTTAGGTTGGTTTCTTCTGTGATTTGTGTATTTTTCAAGGCATTTGTCGAAATACTAATTATTTAGTTATTGGAAAACCAACCTTAAAAAATATTTGTGATATGTCACTGGGAAGATATGTACTCAGGTGCATAAATCACAGCCTGTGGTCCAGATACTGATTTCACTACTTTAACAAAATGTGTGATCCTGGGCAAATCATTTAATCTCACATGCCTGATCAGCTGACATTGGGTGTCACTAGAAGTGATTTTGTTTGCTATTTGTCCTATGAAGCAAAGCCCTCATGTTTACTAAACTATTGAGTTGTTGCATTTTAATAATAGTAAACATTATTCTCTTGGCTCACACTTGAAAACTTCTTTTAACGTCTTTACCAATGGTGTCCTAGAGTACTGAAGACTGATGCCACTGCTTTTAATGTTATTTACTGTGATGGCACTTCTGATCATGTCAATCCATATCGTGAAAATTAGGGATCTATATATCTTGCTGGACAGGTCCGGAAGAAATGAAGAAAACATTGAGGAGCACTCAATATTTGTTTAACCCACTATCCAGCACTTTCCCCAAATATTCTTTTCTCAGACTTTCTCATCACCTCACGGTTTAATATTGTTCCTCCTTTTTCTCTCTCTCAGCACTGTAGCTAGGTTTATTTACACAAAGAGCTCCCACTAGGGAAGGCACATCATATAGCCCTGAACACACAGACACACACACATACACACACACCCAATTCGGTGTCTGCCAGGCTTCCTGTAGCAGATGGGTTAAAAGCAGCGTACCAGTGTTATGACTTAGCGGTACCCCTTGCAATTCGATATTCAACACAGGCAAGGCAAGGTCGGGTGCCCACCCTCTTAGGTTGGTGGAAATGCCCTGCCATTAGGGGAGAGTCGTCCCTGCTGCGTCACTCAACCTTCAACCTCACAACTTGCCCCAAAGATCCAGAATTTAAAAGAGTGCATGGAAGTTCTGAAATAGCCACCGCCCCCATGTCCTGACCTTCCCACACAAACACACTGCAAAGCCCCCGGAGTTACTCAATGTCAGAGTCGATCATTTGTGATGGGGGAAGGGAGAGACAGTGTGTGGGTAGGTGGTTGAACCCTTGGCACTTAGTCTGCAGCACAGGCGGGGTTCCCCCGAGCAGAACAGAATGAGAACCTCTCACCCAAGCAAGAACAGCAGCTGCCAGGAGCACCCGAAAGTGCCCTGGAAAAGAAAGCTTGGGCACTCCCAGATCCCCTCCCCCCCTGCCCTCGGCCACAGCTGAGCTCTCCAACCTCTGTGAGTAGCCCGACTTGTTCTCTGCCTTTGCGTCAAGGCCTGCAGTCACTCTGCCTGTGTGCTGCGGCAGGGCAGCACACAGGCAGAGAAAGCAGACATGCGCATATGCGCATATATCTCTTCTCCCGGCTGCTGCCCGCATACTTCCCTCAGTGGCTTTGCTCTCAGTGGGAAGGAAACGCATCAGATGGCCGGGGGGGGGCAGAGAAAATGAAACAAAAGCACACCAGAAGTTCCTTTCGCCCACAGCAGTTCTACATGATGAGAAAGGGTCTGCAGAGGTGGTGTGGCGGAGTGGATCAGGGGCGTGGCAATGGAGAATACTAGTGACACTGGAGGTGATGGAGTCTGTTGGAGATGCGGTAAACTCTAGGAGATGCTTCCTGCTTCCAACATCCTTCCTTTCTCCTTAATAGCTGAATTTTACCAAATCGATGCTTGCAGCGAGCGTAAAGCAACAGCACCTACTAATTCATACTACTGTTTCCAACATTTCCTCAAAAATTCTGTTACGGGATTCCTCTGAGTCACCTTACTCGACGTAGTCGGAAGTACTCTTTGTAATAGCGGACCCACCAATCCCATTTCAGCAACCGTCCAGTCATTTGGTACCGCGTCTACAAATGGTATAATAAACTGACATGAATAAGCCAAATGATATGCACGAAAATTTGGCAAGCCCAACCCCCCCTTCCCAAAGGAAGCTGAAGTTTCCATAATTGCAACTTCGTTTTTTTTTTATCCCATATAAATGAATGTATCAAAAAGTCAATTTGCTTCCATATTGAGGATTTAATCTCCAATGGTAGCATGCTAAGCACGTAGTTAATTTTAGGTGCAGCAGTCATCTTCAAAGCATTTGCCTTAACCCACAACGAAAGTCTCAACAAAGACCACCTCTCCAGATTAGCTTTAAACTCTCTGCACACCTCACCCATGTTTTCTTCAACCATGCTCTCCACAAATGGGGTGAGCCAAATTCCTAGATACTTCATCCTCCTCTAACACCGTTGGACTCCCAAATTTGAAATACATATTTTATCACAAATAGGCATCAACGGCATCACCTCTGATTTTGAGCAATTAATTTTATACCCCGCCACCTTCTAAAAATGGTCCAGCAATTCCAATAAGTTAGGTAATGACTCCTTCAGATCTCTTAGAATTAACAGTAAATCATCCGCAAAGAACCATATTTTTTGTCCCATGCTTCGGGATCACCCGACATGAGTACCTCAGCTGCGGTCATGCAGCAAACAGCCTGCAGGGGTCACCCTGCAGGGTCCGGGTCACCGGACAGACCACATCAGCTGGGGGCACCCAGCACATGGCAGCCTCGGCTTTGGGGGCACCCAGGCCGGGGCTGCTAGACCAGGCCGCGATCAAGCGGCAGACGACACCACAAGAATCAGACACAGACACGAGTTGCCGCATCCTGGGGCTCTGCTGCACTGAATCCTACGTGCCAGCAGAGCCCCTTTTATTAGAGGAGCGTCATGACGATGTCATGACGCTTCCCGTTACAGAAACACTGGTCCACCCATAACACTGCATTCTTGCCTTCCTTACCTGCAACGCAATCCAAACAAAAATGTCTTAACTATACTGTTTTAGGATGGGTAATCGTTGACATATTCCAATATCACTTACAGCAAATAATTATAATGCGAGTCCTGTCAACCTTCCACCATTCCACTCAACAGTACCACAGATAAAAATACATATCATGAACGATTACATGGGTGGGATAATCCTTCGCCTCTGTGTTTTTAGTAGAATCTTGACTTTCTATAACACTAGTATGGAAAATCAGTATTCTATGTCAAGACCGGAGGCTCGGATTATGCTTGGTTAAAGCTTACCTACCACCAACGTAGACATCCCCTCAATGGGTCTGAAATAAAATTGTTTAAACGTTGACTCCTTCGACCAGTGCGCTGCCTTAAGAATATCCTCCAATCTAACTCCCACACTAAATGCCTTGGATGCCATGGCCCCTCTAATGGAATGTGCCCCATAATCTTCAGTATCAATGCCTGCCTGGGTCATGCACCATCTAACCCATCTGGCTAAGGTTGGTCCCGGAACACCCTTAAATGGTTTCCTCAAAGCTATAAACAACTGCGAAACATTTGCGGGCCTAAGAGAACTTGTCACCTCCTCATATTTCTTCAAGCACCTGATCGGACATAATTTAGGTTGTTCTGGGAAAGCTGCATGTGACACCAAATCTAGACCTGTCTTCGTTCTCCTGCTAACCCGAAAGGTTACCCCTTCTGGATTAAACGACTTCCTGTCTATGTCCAGTCGTCAGTTTTGCCGACAATGCTTTCCTTGTTAATCTATCATTATCTGGCCAGCTATTGAACATGTTCCATACCAAATTCACATCCCACGTCTGTGTGTACCTAGGTAAAGGGGGTTTCAACATCCTCACCCCTTTGAGAAGTCTGCATACCAGGGGATGTTCTCCCACTGCTACATCATCAATCTTAGGATGCCCTGCTGAAATGGCCGATCTACAGGTATTCACTGTCCTATACGCCATGCCCTGCGCTGCTAGCGCTGCCAGAAAGTTCAAAATCTGACATCTGCCCCATCGGGATGTATCTACCTTGCCACACACCAGCTAGCCCACCTTGACCACGCCAGTCTATATGCTTTCCTGGTGCCCATGCTTCCTCCATAAACCTCGCAGCTTCTCCCGATAGGTCTGGCTTCTGCCAGGCATTCCTGAAATCGTCCATGTGATCAACCTCAACTCTCCTGATTGGTTCAGGGGGTGACTCTCTCCCACTGGATTCAGAATCAGTTCCCTGAATTGCGGTAATACTAACGGGTCTTCGCAAGACATTTCCAGAAGATCCGGAAACCACACCTGGCTCCTCCAGTCTGGCGTCACCAAAATCAGCGTTGCTCGCTGCCTCCTGGCCTGCGCTATCGTTCTCGAGATCATAGCGAAAGGGGGAAACGCGTACTCCTTCTCCGGACACAATGTCTGCAAAAATGCATCAGTCGCCGCCACTGCTGGATCCGGTCTCCAGCTGAAAAACCTCTCCAATTGCCTGTTCAGCCTGGATGCAAAGAGATCCGTATTGCCCGGGCCCCTCAACACCATCAAGTTCTGGTGTTAGTTCCAAAACAAAATTACCTTTGGCCTAGCCCCTGGGCGACAACTTGCTAGTCTCCATATCTACCTCGGGGGGTGTGGATCACAATGGCCCCCCTGCTCTTGTATCTCAGGGTGATTGTGCACTGTGTTACTCCTAAGTTACTATGCTATGGACACACAAACATAAGACACAAAGATAATAAGATAACAATGGACACAAATAAAAACACACAAGTCAGTTTCAATTATAACAATAGAATGCATCATGCCTTGCTGTGCATGAATAAATGTAAACATAACTATAATGCAAATCTCGAATTTGCACCTTTTATGCTCTGGGTGCAAATCTGCAATGCAATAACTGTAAGCCTTACAGGCTTCTAATGCAAGCAATCTAATAGCAACTTATCCAGTGTATTCATGCATATGGCAAGTGTCGGCATTCAGCATTTCTCTCCAATCCACACCACACTTCACTCTCTCTCTCTAAGACAATCCCTGTCTGATTTACCCATCTATCATGTCAGCCAAAGCTCTGTGTGAGTGTCTGTCCTAACTCCCCATTGGCACGTGCCTTATTCAGATCAATTGGGCCTCTTATCAGCAATACTCCCCTCTTGCCATGTCTCTCGTCTCCAGCTCTATCATTATCTGGCCAGCTATTGAACATGTTCAATACCAAATTCACATCCCTCGCCTGTCCCTGTCATTAACCAATAACCAGATGTTTTCAGTGAGGGAACAGGAAGGGTTGAAGACATTTATCACTGCATTCATACTCCCCTTGAAAGGTGATGAACCTAAAACCATACAGGATCCCAGAAGCCAGAAAATAATGTTACAGGAAGTGGAGAAGATGCTAGCAGCCAACATCATAGAGCACTCCCTGAGTTCATGGTGCTCACCGATAGTCTAGTAGCTAGGCCAGATCAATTGTGGAGATTCTGCATTGATTTTCAAAAATTAAACAATGGGTCCCAGTTCAACAACTATCCCATGCCTAGGATTGATGACCTGATTGTTTGACTGGCCCCAACAGTTTAGATTTTCACGATTGATATCACCAAATCACGATTGATATCACCAAAGGCTAATGGCATCTCACCCTGAAGACAAGGAAAATTCTATATTCTGCGCCCCTGCTGGGCATTGTTTCAATGTAAGATGCTTCTGTTTAGTCTTTATGGTGCACCAGAAACCTTCCAAAGGCTAATGTATTGTGTACTAAGACCTTATTCTGGTTTCTGTGGGTCCTATTTAGATATCCACAGTAAAACCTGGGTGGAGCATATGACACACCTGTATAAAATCACCATACCCCTACAACCTGCCTGGCTAACCGCCAACCCAAAAGGGTTATGTACCCCATCCTTCGTGAACTATCAGGGATTCTTTGTGGGCAATGGCTTGGTCCAACCCCAGGTAGAAAAGGTTAGAGCTGTAAAAAAAAAACCTATACCAAAAACCAAGCAAGATTTAAGGGCTTTCGTGGGACTGGTGGGATACCACCGACACTTTATTCCCAATGCTTCATCCATAATGGCCTGTTTGACCAATAAACTGAGAAATGCTGAACCTCAAAAGGGTAAGGAAGAAGAAAGCTGTTTTGATACCCTTAAAAGCATACTATCGGGGGAGTAGTGGTCTTAGGGTGGTTGGCACGCCATCGTGCCCCTCTGGCTTGGTGTTTGGAGAGGGGAATGGTAGGGAATGCAAAGGAGGGTGGGGTGATTTGGGAAGGGGGGACGGGAGGGAAGGAAGATCAGGAAGTGCGTGTGGTCCACGGTGGTCGCTTCCGACAGATTCTGTTGGAGTGGGTGCACTCATGTTTAGTATGAGCTGTTAGGTGTAGTCTCAAGAGGACCTTACAGTTTATTCAAGTGAACTTCCAGGTTCAATTTGCACTGAGATGGTATTAGACTATTAGGCGCACTTCTAGCTTCAACTGTATACAGAGATGGTATTAGGCTATTAGGTACTATTAGGTACACTAGATTCGACTGAGGCTAATTTGGGTGCCCTTCTACATTTAACTTTCTCCCAGAAGCTATTGGGCACACTTCTAAATTCAGCTTCATAGAGAGGCTATTGGGCACGCTTCTAAATTTACAGAGAGGCTATTGGGCGCACTTCCAAATGCAACTTTTCACAGATAGGCTATTGGGCGCACTTCTAAATGCAACTTTTCACAGATAGGCTATTGGGCGCATTTCTAAATGCAACTTTTCACAGATAGGCTATTGGGCGCACTTCTAAATGCAACTTTTCACAGAGAGGCTATTGGGTGCACTTCTAAATGCAACTTTCACAGAGAGGCTATTGGGTGCACTTCTAAATGCAACTTTCACAGAGAGGCTATTGGGCGCACTTCTAAATGCAACTTTTCACAGATAGGCTATTGGGCGCACTTCTAAATGCAACTTTCACAGAGAGGCTATTGGGCACACTTCTAAATGCAACTTTTCACAGATAGGCTATTGGGCGCACTTCTAAATGCAACTTTCACAGAGAGGCTATTGGGCGCACTTCTAAATGCAACTTTCACAGATAGGCTATTGGGCGCACTTCTAAATGCAACTTTTCACAGATAGGCTATTGGGCACACTTCTAAATGCAACTTTTCACAGATAGGCTATTGGGCACACTTCTAAATGCAACTTTCACAGAGAGGCTATTGGGCACCCTTCTAAATGCAACTTTCACAGAGAGGCTATTGGGCGCACTTCTAAATGCAACTTTCACAGATAGGCTATTGGGCACACTTATAAATGCAACTTTTCACAGATAGGCTATTGGGCACACTTCTAAATGCAACTTTCACAGAGAGGCTATTGGGCACCCTTCTAAATGCAACTTTCACAGAGAGGCTATTGGGCGCACTTCTAAATGCAACTTTCACAGATAGGCTATTGGGCACCCTTCTAAATGCAACTTTTCACAGATAGGCTATTGGGCACACTTCTAAATGCAACTTTTCACAGATAGGCTATTGGGCACACTTCTAAATGCAACTTTTCACAGAGAGGCTATTGGCACTTCTAAGTTCAACTTCTAAATGCACTTCTAAATTGAACTTTCCACAGGGAGGTTATTGGGCACAGTTCTAAATTAAACTTTCACAGAGAGGCTATTGGGCGCACTTCTAAATGCGACTTTTCACAGATAGGCTATTGGCACTTCTAAGTTCAACTTCTAAATGCACTTCTAAATTCAACTTTCCACAGGGAGGTTATTGGGCACAGTTCTAAATTAAACTTTCCACAGAGAGGCTATTGGGCACACTTCTAGATATAGCTTTCCACAGAAAGGTTGTTGGGCACACTTCTAAATGCAACTTTTCACAGAGAGGCTATTGGGCGCAGTTCTAGATATAGCTTTCCACAGAGAGGTTGTTGGGCACACTTCTAAATGCAACTTTCCACAGAGAGGCTATTGGGCACAGTTCTAAATTCACAGAGAGGCTATTGGGCACAGTTCTAAAATCAACTTTCCACAGAGAGGCTATTGGGCACACTTCTAAATTCACAGAGAGGCTATTGAGCGCACTTCTAAAAGCAACTTTTCACAGAGAGGCTATTGGGAACAGTTCTAAATCACAGAGAGGCTATTGGGCTCAGTTCTAATTTCACAAAGAGGCTATTGGGCACAGTTCTAAGTGCAACTTTCATATGTATGACACAGAGTTTCTAAATGCTAAAATACTGCAGATATAATGAATTTCACAGTAGTATGTTGTGAAGTAGTTGCTTCTGGCCCTGCCTTTGCCACACTTACTTGTTGTTGGCTTCTTGCTTCTCCTGCTGATACCTGCAGATACGATTTGGAGCCGTCTCTGAAGGAGTCATCCTTTGCCTCAGGTCCTTAGCCGAACGGGCTGCCGGGCAGCGGGCTGCCCTAGGAGATCTGGTAATGAAGGAGAGCCTTCTCGTTTGGACCAATCAGGGGGGGGTGGGCATGGGAGGCAGGCTTTGTGACGACCAGGAAGCGGGGAGAGAGGGGAAGCGACCAGAGACCGCTAGGGTGGATTTTACAAATTTTAATGGAAATGGGGTCGCTGAGGTGGGCGCAACTTACTTTTTTAAACTGGAGCAAAAGGGGGCTTGCACACACTACGCGATGCTTTATGGCAAAACACTAGGAGCAGGGGAACCAATCAGAACGCTGGGCGGGCACGGGAGGCGGGATTTGTGAGGACCAGGAAGCGGGGAGAGAGGGGAAGCAACCAGATTCCGCTACGGCGGATTTTACAAATTTTTTATGGAAATGGGGTCGCTGAGTTGGGCGCAACTTACTTGGCAAACTGGAGCAAAAGGGGGCTTGCACACACTACGTGATGCTTTAAGGCTAAACACTGGGAGCAGGGGAACCAATCAGGGCACAGGGCGGGCACGGGAGGCGGGCTTTGTGAGGACCCGAAGCAGGGAGAGAGGGGAAGCAACCAGAGGCCGCTACGGCGGACTTTACACATTTTAATTGAAATGGGGTCGCTGAGGTGGGTGCAACTTACTTTTTCAAACTGGAACAAAAGGGGGCTTGCACACACTACGCGATGCTTTAAGGCTATACACTGGGAGCAGAGGAACCAATCAGGGCGTGGGGCGGGCACGGGAGGCAGGCTTTGTGAGGATCAGGAAGCGGGGAGAGAGGGGAAGCAACCAGATGCCGCTACAGCGGATTTTACACATTTTAATGGAAATGGGGTCGCTGAGGTGGGCGCAACTTACTTTTTCAAACTGAAGCAAAAGGAGGCTTGCACACACAATGCAATGCTTTAAGGCTAAACACTGGGAGCAGGGGAACCAAACAGGGCGCGGGGCGGGCACGGGAGGCGGGCTTTGTGAGGACCAGGAAGCGGGGAGAGAGGGGAAGTAACCAGAGGCCGCTACGGCGGATTTTACAAATTTTAATGGAAATGGGGTCGCTGAGTTGGGCGCAACTTACTTGGCAAACTGGAGCAAAAGGGGGCTTGCACACACAACGCGATGCTTTAAGGCTATACACTGGGAGCAGGGGAACCAATCAGGGCGCAGGGCGGGCACGGGCTTTGTGAGGACCAGGAAGCGGGAAGAGAGGGGAAGCAACCAGAGGCCGCTACGGCGGATTTTACAAATTTTAATGGAAATGGGGTCGCTGAGGTGGGCGCAACTTACTTTTTCAAACTGGAGCAAAAGGGGGCTTGCACAGACAACGCAAAGCTTTAAGGCTAAACACTGGGAGCAGAGGAACCAATCAGGGTGTGGGGCGGGCACGGGAGGCAGGCTTTCTGAGGACCAGGAAGCGGGGAGAGAGGGGAAGCAACTAGAGGCCGTTACGGCGGATTTTACAAATTTTAATGGAAATGGGGTCGCTGAGGTGGGCGCAACTTACTTTTTCAAACTGGAGCAAAAGGGGGCTTGCACACACTACGCGATGCTTTAAGGCTATACACTGGGAGCAGAGGAACCAATCAGGGCACGGGGCGGGCATGGGAGGCGGGCTTTCTGAGGACCAGGAAGCGGGGAGAGAGGGGAAGCAACTAGAGGCCGTTACGGCGGATTTTACAAATTTTAATGGAAATGGGGTCGCTGAGGTGGGCGCAACTTACTTTTTCAAACTGGAGCAAAAGGGGGCTTGCACACACTACGCAATGCTTTAAGGCTAAACACTGGGAGCAGGGGAACCAATCAGGACGTGGGGTGGGCACAGGAGGCGGGCTTTGTGAGGACCAGGAAGCGGGGAGAGAGGGGAAGCAACTAGAGGCCGCTACGGCGGATTTTACACATTTTAATGGAAATGGGATCGCTGAGGTGGGCGCAACTTACTTTTTCAAACTGGAGCAAAAGGGGGCTTGCACACACAATGCGATGCTTTAAGGCTAAACACTGGGAGCAGGGGAACCAATCAGGGCACGGGGCGGGCACGCGAGGCGGGCTTTGTGGGGACCAGGAAGCGGGGAGAGAGGGGAAGCAACCAGAGGCCGCTACGGCGGATTTTAAATTTTTTTAATGGAAATGGGGTCGCTGAGGTGGGCGCAACTTACTTGGCAAACTGCAGCAAAAGGGGGCTTGCACACACACCGTGATGCTTTAAGGCTATTGGGAGCAGGGGAAACAATCAAGGCGCATGGCGGGCACGGGCTTTGTGAGGACCAGGAAGCGGGGAGAGAGGGGAAGCAACCAGAGGCCGCTACGGCGGATTTTACAAATTTGAATGGAAATGGGGTCGCTGAGGTGGGCGCAACTTACTTTTTCAAACTGGACCAAAAGGGGGCTTGCACACACAACGCGATGCTTTAAGGCTAAACACTGGGAGTAGGGGAACCATTCAGGGTGCAGAGCGGGCACGGGAGGCAGGCTTTGTGCGGACCAGGAAGCGGGGAGAGAGGGGAAGCAACCAGAGGCCGCTAGGCAGATTTTACAAATTTTAATGGAAATGAGGTCGCTGAGGTGGGCGCAACTTACTTTTTCAAACTGGAGCAAAACTCCACGTACTCTAGACGACAATAGCTGCATCTTCAATGTAAAAGAGGATATTTCCATTGATGCTCAGGAAGAACGTCTAGCAGCTACTATAGCCTTGAACTTGGATGATGGTGGCAGTTCATTAAGGGCGAGGCCCTGTTCCGATTATTCGAACAATAATATGGTGAATACTATCCATCTGACTCCCATTTCGTCACAATCAAAACTGCTTCAGTCTGGCTCCATGGTGGATGGTTCTGGTCCGGTTATAGGTCAAAGGTTCGAATCAAAAGGTTCGAAATACAATAGGTTTGAATCAAAAGGACCGAAAACAAAAGGCTCGAAATTTTATTTGATTTTTTTATTGTTTTTACTTTCGCCCCTCTGTCTTCCTCGCTTTACTACACCACTCTGGCTCACAGGTCCTCCCCCTAAAACAACATTAGAAACATTGTCATACAATCGGATCCGTCTGTGAAATGCTGTACCGTCACAATATTATGCTGAATATCTTTATATAGACAACCAAGCCAAATCAGGGCAGTTACTCCCAGATAGGGTGAGTGATTGGCTAATGATTTATTCACTGGGGGTACCCTATCCTGTAGCCAAGTCTATCCGCTAAATATAACAAATCTGAAGCTTAACTTGTAGGTGGATTTTGAGCAGACGGTTTCAGTTCTGTCTGCTAGGAATGATTTAGTCCAGCGTAGCGCTGTGTCTGTTATGCCTATGTCTTCTAGTTTTTTGGTTAGGGTGTCATGGCTAACTGTGTCGAAGGCTGCTGAGAGGTCGAGCAGGATAAGGGCAGATGTTGTGTTGGAGTCTGCGTTTGTTTTTAGGTCATCCCAGATGGATAGTAGTGCTGTTTCTGTACCTCTTGTGGGTCTGAAGCCGACTTGAGCTTGGTCTAGCAGGTGGTGTTCTTCAACGTATTCTTGGGTTAGTTTGTATACGTAGGTTTCCAGGAGTTTGGCTGGGTAGGGGATGTTGGAGATTGGTCTGTAGTTGGAGAGGTCATCTAAGTCCCCGCTTGTGTTTTTCAGAAGTGGTTTGATGTAAGCCGATTTGAAGATCCTTGGTACTGTCCCTGTTGCCAGTGATAGATTTAGCAGGTTTCTGAAGTATTCTGCTGGTGTTCCTTGTCTGAGGATTGATTTGTAGATGTCCGGGGGGCAGGGATCCATTGGTGAGCCCGCTTTCTTGCTGTGTCCTGAGGTCCTGTTTCCTTTTGTTCAGAGTTGAATTAATTTAATGAAAACTTGAAAACAGTTAATGTTGGACTTAACATTATTTCAGAAAAGGCATTCTACGTTGGACAGAACAAGCGGACTCTTTGGTGGGATCTTAGCAATTTTAACTTTTGAAAAGATTGAGAACAAACTTACTTCAAAATTAATTTTTGTGAAGAAAACTTTTCAGACTTTATAATGAGCAGAATATTTTAAATAGTTAGGTATTTAGTTAGACTCTTTGTTCATTCTGCTTTTTGAGACTGTTTTCAAAATAGAAGCTAGATAAGTAGCTTCAATAACTGTTTATTTTAAATTCTGTTTATAAACTGTTCTTTGTTTAAATGTAAATGCAGATTTAAAGTACTGCTTGTGCAAGAGTTTGATAAAAATAATTAATTCAGCGTTTCAAAAGGTAACATGCAACACGGAAGTCTATATGATCCGTCTTGCGCATTCAAAATAGTTTTGTATCATATGTGCATGCGCGACTGATGGTTTAGTAGTGTTCCGTATAAACCGTGTTGTGCAATTGTTTTTAAGAGGCTTCTCTTTTAAAGAATGTATTCATTATTTAAAATTGAGAGGTGTATTTAACTTTTAAATAACGCGCGTGTGAATTAGGAGCTTAGATTCAGTTCACACGAGCGCGGAAGTTTTCAATGTCGTGAGCATTTTATAGACGCATGCGCGAATGAGGTAGTGTTTTCAGAACACTGCTTTTTAGTGTGTGCGCATTGGATAAGCGTTTCTGTAATGCGCGTGTGTGTAAGAAAGTAATGGTTTTTGGAACACTGCTTACTGGTGTATGTGCGTGGAAGATAGGATGTGTTTTAATGAACACTATATTGTACGCATGCGCATTTTTTTGGAATAGTGTATCAGTTACGTCCGTGTGATAAAGAGGTTTGATTTCATTAACACGAACGTGTTTAATCCTCAGATTTTAGAGCTCTGCAAACTAGCGTATGTGCTGGAATCTAATGGTGTAAATAAGACATTTTATATTAACCCTTGTGTGAAAGTTTAAGGCTGAATATATGTTTAAAACTGAATATATGTAAAAGAAAGTTGTTAGTATTTATTTAATTGTCATGCAGAAGACTTATCCAGAGGGGTGTTGAATTTATGAATTAGCTTTAAAGAAAGCTTACAATAGTACCTCAGTTTTGGATACATGAAGTTTTGGATACATGAAGTTTTGGATACATGAAGTTTTGGATACATGAAGTTGAGGTTTTGTCTTTTGAACTGAGACTATCTGAATCATAAGCACAGAACTTCTTGGAATTTTTTTGACAGTATTATTTCATAAAGAAGAGACAATTTCATGAACTTTGCAAAAAGTCATTGGTTACTAGACTTCGGGATATTTTCTTCAGAAGTTTCCTATGTTATCTTCAAAGTCAAAAAAGCAGTTGCACGATTAGCCTCTCAGATCTTCAGGGAGGCTTCACAGGTACTTCTAGTCACTATAGGGGGGAATTAAAGGAGAAAGGTTATTTAAACTGAAGTTTTAATGCAATTTGTTTATTTCTTTCACAGGTTCTCGAATTCAGTACTTGTGTCTTTGTTATTTTCTCCACTTCCCCCTATCCCTTTGAGTTCTGGAGATTTCTGCTGTAAAATCCTGTAGTTGACTCCACAGCTAAGGGGGATTGTGGGGACTCAGCAGCTTCCGCGGACACAGGTACAGGACCTGACACCTACTGCTAGTGAATCCCAGCTGCAAAGGCAGCTAACAACTCTTTGGGCGAGAATTCAATGAAAGCCTCTGGTTCATTCAACAATAAATCCAAACCTTCATCTGACAGGCAACGAATGGATGGTACTTAAATGGTGTTACAGGGAAAAGGCTTCTGAACATTTGGGCAAAACGAAACTTTATCCTTTCTGCTATGGTTATTGTGTTGGTGGTGGCATTAATGAAGGGATGCACAGGCCTGTGTAGCCCCATTTGTGCTATGAACACAGGCAAAAGGAGACATGACTGACCTCCAATGTAAACATATGACGCCCTTTTCTATTCCACAAGCTCCTTTGCACTTGCACAGTCTTTCCATGGTCACGGAAATAGCCCCTTTTATGGGAATGTAGACTATCCTTGCCATTGCTGGTTCCTTGACTAAACTCACATAATGTATTCCCTCTGAACTCTGCGAGCAGGTGCCGTCCCGCCCAGCTGGTCTGACTAGGGCGGGCAGGACAGCACCCACCCGCAGAGTTGTACTGTGCCGGTCCGGAAACAATGGTACCGGTAGGCTTACCAGCACCGTTGTTTCCGAACCGGCACAGTTGTTATGAGGCCCATTGACTTGTATGCAATTGCCAGTATTGTTAATGCCATCACTGCCCTTAAGCTTACAAAGCGTACCATAGTAATCAAAATTGACTCCCGTTTCCCAGGTCCCATTTAGAGAAGGTGTTCCCCTTCTTTGTAGCAGGCCAGTTTCTGATCTGCAAATTAACAAGGGGGGTCCTGGGAGTCCCTCTGCCAGACATTAGTCCTGGTTGCGAGAGACTTACCCAGAGTCTTTAGCTCACTATCTTTCACAGAGAAGAAATATCCTAAACACATCAGTATTTGTCCTGCCCTGGGGCAGTCCAGCACCGAAATGCTAGGCAATTCTCCTCTGAACAAGAGTACCAACAGCATCCCCAGACACGTGTTTCGGTCTGGTTGGACGAATAGTGAGCAAGGGGTCCACGTCTGGATTCCCCTAGTAACTTAGGGTGAGACCCAAAGTTACTTGCATATGCAAATTAACAAGGGGGGTCCTGGGAGTCCCTCTGCCAGACATTAGTCCTGGTTGCGAGAGACTTACCCAGAGTCTTTAGCTCACTATCTTTCACAGAGAAGAAATATCCTAAACACATCAGTATTTGTCCTGCCCTGGGGCAGTCCAGCACCGAAATGCTAGGCAATTCTCCTCTGAACAAGAGTACCAACAGCATCCCCAGACACTAAGATAACTGAGAGATCCTGAAAACAATGTCAAGACCATCCTTTATTCTTGAAAGACGTATGGTGTGCTACAGTAATTCATCAGAAAGATTATGGACTCAGAGGTAAATACGCGGACCAGGGGCCTCATTACGAGAACGGCGGTAGCCATGGAGCTATTAGCTATTATTGGCCAAATTTGCCCTTTGCTAACTCTGGGGTGAAGCTTGGGTTCTCGAACAGAGAGGTGAAGGGGGAGGGACGCGTTGTTAGATGTTCTTTTTTTAAGCATTTATCCAAATATCACACTTGGTGCGTAGGATATGATATGATATGATATGGCATTTGTAACGCGCCTATACACAGGTGTTTCAAGGCGCGACGAGGCAGGGAGGGGAGGAACAAGGGGAGACAGACAACGATCCTACTAGGCCAGTTGTCATTCAGATCGCGCAAGTGCAGGGGTGGGGGAGGGGGAAAAGTGCAAGGGGGAGGGGGGGAAGTGCAGTACAAGGTAAGTGGCGTAAAGTAATAAATAAATAGGGCCAGCTGGTGGCAAGTGCAAGGTAAGTGCAGAACAAGTGCTAGGAAAGGGGGGGGGCTGTAGGGATACAGAGACAGTCCCGCAGTGCAGAGGGGTTCCAGGGCATCAGTGCAAGTGGAGAGTGGCTGGGCCCAGGACCGAGGCCGTTAAGAGTGCTCCAGTTGCAGAATCAGTGCAGTTTCAGTGAAGAATATTAGCTGTTCAGCAGGGAAGAGGGAGAGAGAAAGCAGAAGCAAAGAGGTAGGTTTTGAGGTGCTTCCGGAACCGGAGATGGTTCTCCTCAAGTTTCAGGGAGGCAGGAAGGCTGTTCCAGAGGGAGGCCCCTGCCGCGGAGAGAGATCTACCCCCAGCTCGTTGCTTCGAGAAGCGGCTGACCCTGAGGGAGTTGGAGGCGGATGAGCGAAGGGCTTGGGAAGGAAGATATTTGGGAAGAGAGAGTTGAAGGTATATAGGACCCAGGCCCCAGAAGGCCTTGTGGACAATGCAGAGGGTTTTGAACTTTATCCTCGCAGCCACTGGGAGCCAGTGTAGAGATTTCAGTCCTGGAGAGATACGGTCCCTGGGCTTGAGGCCAAGGACAAGTCTCGCAGCTCTGTTCTGGATGAGTTGCAGAGGGAGGAGAGTGGAGGCAGGCAGATTAAGATAGAGGCTGTTACAGTAATCCAGCTTCGAGAGAACCAGGGCTCGGGAGACAGTGAGCTTCTGGAGGAAGGAGAGGAAGGGAAGAATACCTCTGAGGAGGTGCAGCTGGTAGTGTGACTTCTTAGCGACGTCAGAAATATGAGGAGAGAAGGAGAGTGTGGAGTCGAAGATGACCCCAAGGTTTTTTGCCTTGCAGGTAGGAGCAGGGAGGGGGCCAAGGGAGGCAGGCCAGAGAGCTGCAGGGAAGGAGGGAGTGGGTGTACCGATGAGTAGAATCTCAGTCTTACTGGCATTAAGGCAGAGGTCATTGGCGGCACACCATTCCTGGATAGCAGACAGACAGTCAGAGATGAGGGAAGGAGAGGGGGAGGCTGAGGGTAGCCTGAAAATGAGCTGGGTATCGTCCGCATAGCACTGGAAATTAGGGCAGAGAGCGGCGATGCGTCGGATCATACTGCGTCGGGCGCTTGGGGATCTATCTTTACCTGGTAGCCATAGTAGTCTTACCAACCGGCCCCCCGCGACTGCTCTGTCCATCCAAGCCCATACCGGTTCCCTATTTTCTGTGAGCCATTCTGCCATTCTCATACTACTCACAGTTGGGCCTCTTCATAGTACCTAAGCAAGTTCGGCAGTCCCAAACCTCCCCTCTGTTTCTGCGTCATTAGCAAGTCCAGGGCCACCCGTGGACGTTTGTTCTGCCAGATACATTTTGAGACCATCCTATTGATCTCTTTAAAGAATGACTGTGGAACCGCTATCGGGAAGGCCTGGAATGTATACAATAATCTTGGGAGCGTTACCATCTTGACCGTCGTTATGCGACCCAGCCAGGAGATTCGCAGTGGGGTCCATCGTAGGAAGTCCTCACTAATCTTCTTAAATAGCTCTGGGTAATTAGCTTCATACAAGGAGGACATCTTGTTTGTTAATGTGACCCCTAAGTAAGAGATACTCCCTACCGCCACCTTAAACAGAGAGTGTATGGCTTCCTACTGTTCTCTCGGCAAGCCCAACTCCATCAGTTCTGACTTGGTCATATTTATTTTCAGTCCCGAGATCTTCTCTTGTTCAATTAATATTCCGACCAGGGTTGGGATTAACATCTCGGGTTCTGTTAACGCCAACACCATGTCATCTGCATATGCAGCTGTCTTATGATTCTCACCGCCGAATGGAATCCCTTTTACGTTAGGATCTGCCCTAATTAAAGCGAGCAAGGGTTCCAGAAAGGTAGCATACAAATGTGGTGACAGCGGGCAACCCTGTCTCCTACCCTGTTTTATTGTATTTGAGGTTTGTGCATTGATGGAAAGTCTAAGAGACAGATTTTTGTAATTGGCTTCCACCATGTGGATGTTCTCGGTGTCAGGGTCCGGCTTGACTGAATTCCACAGGAGCTGATGCTGGCCCCACAGACCCTCACCAGGAGTTCACCTCTCAACCCTTAAATATAAGCTGAGCTGAAAACCCCAGGAAAGGGAAAGGGGAATTTGGAGAAAATAACAACGGAGACACTGCTGCCCTTCAACCGTCTGGTAGGCTCTGGTATCTGTGATAAACAAATACACCTGGTTACTTATATAATAAGAAAACTTCTTTTCTAAACTTATGCTAAATAAACTCTAAACTCTTTACCTCTTAAACCTCAGTAACAGACTTAGAGGTTAATAATCTTTGTAGAATATCTTGTAAATATATCTTGTGTTGTGCAAATAGTTCAAGCCAATCTAGTCTCTTTAGAATCCTAAAGTGATGGCCTTTGCAACATCTTTTCAGAATTAGATATTCTTCTTACTTCAAAGTTCTTTTGACCTCATGTAGTTTTCAATGCTTACATAAAGAATATTATTTAAAGTAATCTATGCAAATAGAACTCAATGTTTTCAGAGAAAGACTGCAATTTAACTTCCTGGAATTCTGCTTTCTTTCTGCGTGTGAATTGTTTCTTCCTTATTTACACATTTACACAAAGAACGTATAGTTTCTTCCTTAACAAGCGTGTGCGATAAACACGTGAAATCAGAAGACGTGAAGAATAGTCCTCGCGTGTAAAATACACACGCGATTATTTTACAAACCCACGCGTGTGAAAAAATACGTAAACGCGATAAAAATAACACGTGCTGATAAAAATGGACTTGCGCTCTATCGCAACCCAACACGCGCTTTCTCTTGAGATGTATTTCGCGTAAAAAATGTACACGCGCTAAAGTTAACTTGCGTAATTCTTTTGGGCACGCGCTCTATCGCAAAACCACACGCGCTTTCTCAGGAAACGTCTTTCACGTGAAAAATGTACACGCGCTTTAAAAAGAACATGCAAACGACAACTTGCGAGCTCGCGCACACATTAAACAGTCTTGAAGAACATTACACGCAGTTTATCAACTTTAAAATCCTACGCACAATCTTCAAGCTTGTTTTCCTTATAATAACTTTAACTGTAAATGTCTCTTTTCTTAAATGAACTTGAAACTTGTTTACTCTTTAAGTTTTCTTATAAAAGAAAATGAAAGTTCACTGTGACAATCTCAAAATCTTTAAAAGAACGATCGCACCTGATGACTTCTTGTTCAAATTGGATCAGCAAACGATATTCTTACTTCTTTGGTAGATTTTCTGAGCTCTGGAAAGGCCTTACTTAAGGAGCTTAACTAATATACAACCAGCCACTGAATTTCTCTGGATGAAAGGCAGTTTAGAATCTTGCTCATCTCCCAAGAATCAAACCCATTGTCCTCTCCACCAATCAGGCAACCAAACATATCATTGTTTCTTTAACCAATCAGATTAAGTTTCTTTCGCTCCATCTTGACTTGGGCAAGCACAATGGTAATTCTATGAACAAACTCTTCCTGTTACTAACCCAGCCAGTTCTGAAAGCACAACTAACCCAGCCAGCTCTAAAGGCACAATGTTAATCTTGTTACTCTTCCTGTTATTAAACTAGCCAGTCCTGATACTCGGGTACGAACCCCATGTTTCCTTACTTGAAATAGGTATGGCCATTCCACCCTATTGAAGGCCTTCTCGGCATCTAGTGCTATCAATACCGCCGGGATCTGCTTGATTTCTGCTTTCTCGATCAGATGGGTAACCCTTTGGATATTATCCCACGCATGCCTTCCTGTGATGAAACCTGATTGGTCCTGACCTATGATTGTCGGCAAAATGTTCTTAATTCTATCTGCCAGGATCCCAATATATATTTTAGCATCTATGTTAAGTAGAGCTATGGGTCGATATGATCCACAGTTTGTTAAATCTTTATTCTGTTTCCCGAAGAGCACGACCTTCGTTTCAGCCATAGAGCGCGTTATACCCCCCATTTGATGAAATGAGTTGAATCATTTTGTTAGAAATGGTACCAGCTCTTTACTCGTCATTTTATATATCAGTGCCATCTGGTCCCGGTGCCTTATTACTAGGAAGGGATTTAATAGTCCTTGCCACTTCTTCCGTTATAATGTTTACAAGGATCTCCTTATCTGCCTGCGAGACTTTTGTTGGTTCAGTCTCACCATAGAATATAGCTGGGTATAGAATGTGGAGAAGGTGTCTATAAGGTCTCCAGTATCTGCAGTTATCGTGCCGCCTGCCTTTTTGATATTGTCTACGTTATTTTCACCCAATTGCTGTTTTAGTAATCTCGCTAGCATTCTGTATGCTTTGTTCGCCTTTACATAGTACCTTTGTTTCAGATTTAACAACGCTCTCTCTGCCCTGCTTGTTCGTAATAGATCCAATTGTCTCATACAGTCTTTTACCCTGCTATAATTATGCTTATTTTTCTTTTCTGCAGGTGTCCTCTGAGCCTCTTTGAGTTCTTCCTCCATGTCTTGTTCTATCATTTCCCTCTCTTTTCTCCTTTGCGCTTTCAGGGAGATTATTTCACCTCTGAGCACTGCCATAAAGGCGTCCCAAACTACATCTAGTGGGGCTGCAGATGTGTCGTTTATTTCAAAGTAGTTACTAATTTTCCCCTTCAGTATGTCCCGCATTACGTTGTCATTCATTATATCTCTCTGCATTTTCCAGGCCCATACCTGTCTCTGCGAGGATATGTGTTTTAGTTCTGCCCATATTGATGCATGATCGGATAAGGGGATAGCTTTGGCCCTTATTTCTACTAACGTCCCCAGTATCCCTGGCGTCCCACATATGTTATCAATTCTGGAGAAGGTTTGGTGGACATGTGAAAAGCATGTGTATCTTGCATCTTCCCCTGTTTTAGCTCTCCATAGGTCTCTTAGTGCTAGGTCAGAGATTTTCCTTCTTAGTGCTTTGGATGGGCCCACCCCCCTGTTTGGCCTTGGCCCTGTATTACTTCTGTCTTTGTCTGGATCCCACGCTAGATTGAAGTCCCCTGTCAGAATGATTTCACCAACCAATAACTTTTCCAGTTTGCCTAGGGCCTGATGTATGAAAGATTCCTGTCCCATGTTGGGGGCGTACAGGGTACCTATCGAGAAAATGTTATCCTCTATGGAAATCTATAGGAATAGGTATCTACAATTATGATCACCCAGGGACTTTGTTACCTTAGCTCCCAGTGCCTTTCTAATCCCTATCAAGACTCCTGCAGTTTTATTTTTAGCATTCGCCTAGTATATGCGTGATAGTTGTTGTATACGCAATCTAGTGCTATCGCTCTTCTTAATGTGTGTCTCTTGTAGGAGAACTATATCCGCCGCCCCCTTTCTAATTTGCCCTTCTAGTTTCTTCCGCCTTCTGGGTGTGTTTAAACCCTGTATATTATGCTCTACTATTTTCAATGACCTATCGCCTGCCATTGCCCTGGATGATACCCTCCGGGAGTCTGCCTTCTTGTCCCTCCTTCCTCGTTTCCCATGTAAGGCCCGGTGCACTGTAGATATATTTCCCCCCAGATATTGGAAGGGAGTATTCATTAGTGCTCTTGGAACTGTTGTGGCTGCTGTTTCGTGTTACTGTGTGCACCCTTTTTGCCTCATTCCCCTGTTGTCTTTCTAATTTCTGACACTGTGAGCCCTTTATCCCTTCCCCCCTGCCACTCCCCCCTGTCCAATCCCCCCTCGCCCACACCCGTTCTTCCCTCCCGGTCTGGTCTCTGTATCATCAGATCTTCCCAAAGCTCTTTGGAAGCGGTTCATGTTTTCCTTGAAACTCTAGCTACTCAACCTACTGTGGATTCCAAGTGGTGCCCACCCCTCACCCCCTGGTCCGTGTGGCCTGCTGAACACTTTTGATTCCTTCTTTGCCATATCTTTCCAGTATTGCTTTCATTTTTTCTTCCCATTTCATTCCCCCTGGAAATCATCCTGCAAGGCTTCCTTATATTCCTTTTCCTCGTCACGTGTCTTCTCTTCATCCGAGTTCATCCCTTTTCTGTGTCGGGTAGGGACCTTTCAGTTTGTCTCCCCTTTTCCCTTCTACAACTGACCATTCCCAAGGTCTGCTCCGCTGTCGCTGGGGGTCTCGCCTATACCCACTGTGGTCCACATCTCAATCGTCCAAGCCCAAAATCATGAGTCCGTCCGCGTATGTTGTGATCCTCTGTTGTCTTCCATCCCACGGGAATAGTAAGCCGAATTTCTTTCCTGGTGAGGGCTTTCATCATTGGACCCATTGCTCTTCTTTTCTGCAGCATTGTTGCTGCTAAGTCTTCAAAGAGGAGGACTTATGAGTCATTTATTGAGATAGACGTCTGGCCCTTGGCCGCAAAGAGGATTTTTTCTTTTTCTTCGTAGGAGGCTAAGGCTGCCAACACGTCACTTGGTCTATCTCCTGGCCCTGACCTTCTGGGGCCCACCCTGTGGATGCAATCTATGTGAATGTCCTAAGGGGTGTCGCCTGCGTTAAGTGTGGTGAAGCATTGTTGGACAAGTCATTTTAGCTCTGCGTCTCCGTTTGTCTCTGCCAAGCCTTTGATCCTAATTTTCGATCTTTTAGAGCGGCTCTCAAGATCTTCAGCTTGGATTTCCATGTTCTGAGTCGCCACCGCTATTGGTTCCAACAACTCTGAGTTCTGGCGAACCTCACTGCTCACCTTGGATAGGCCCTGTTTTGCAACATCTACCCTGTAGACGAGAGTGTTCATCTCTCCCGTGATTTCTTTTAAGGAGCTTTTCAAGTCCTCGTTCAGGTTTGCCATCTGTGCCTGGAAGGATGAGTAATTCGCTCTTCCATTCCCCTGAGACATTCTTGGAGGTCCTCTTTGCTGAAGGCTATATTGCTCTTTTCCCTTTGCTCCTCCGTTTCTTGCTGTAGGGTTCCTGTCTCTTTCTGTGGCTCTCCTTCCATGTCTTGCTGCCAATAATTTTCCAATGGGCTTCTTCTCGTTCCCTTAATGGATCCCTGCGATATCAGGGGCTGTTTCCCTTTGGGTCTTGGCATTAGGGTACACGTCGCAGCTTTATGACCGATTGCTATGCGTTGTGGGGTCAAGGGCGTAGGGCCACCACTGTGTGCACCCTTCTGTTCTCACTGCCAAGGATTGCTTCCTGGGGCTTTCTTCTGTATATTTGTGGTTCTCAGGGCAGCTTCTCCGGTAACAACACGGAAATAGTAAGTGAAGTGGTCGCCTCTCCTGTTGAGCCCCCCGACTCCCTCCTTCCTGTGTGTGGGTCCTATTGTAGCATGATTGCCACTGTATGTGTTGTGGTCTTGGTAGCTGTCTCTCCAGACCCATCCTCCTCCTTCTGCTGAGCTGGCTCCCTGCTTTTAGTGTTCCCATTTTGGAAAGTCCCGTTGCTCCTCAGGCTGCCTCCTGTGTCTATTTAGACCAGTGCCACTGATCTTATCGCCCGGCGATATATGGCTTCTGGCGAGGTCTCCCTCTCCTAGGGAGTTGTTAGTGCGGGCTTGCTACACCTGATGCTGGCCTGGGTGAGCGATCCTCCGGGGAGGGGTTAATTGCCCTCCCGTTGTCCAGATGAAATGGGCCTGGGGTAGATTGTGCTGCTTAACGTTACGTGGTCTATATGAAAGTATAGCTCCAGGAGCCCCTAGGTCTCCTCCACTGCCCTGATTGGGGTAGGCTCCTTTTTCTTATTCACGCAGCTCTACCGCCTTGGTTCTTTGCCCGAGAATCCTTATCTTCTTTCCACTGTTCTCGCTGTCCCTCCTCACCTCCCTGCTGGTTCCACTCTTTCCTGTCAAAGTGGCCTGGGAGTGCCTGCTGTGTCTGACCTTCCCAGTCTTCACAGCTGTGCTCCTCATCTCTACCCCGGTCCTGCTCCTCACCTCGCTCCTCCCGCACTTCGGTGGTCTGCTTCCCCGCTGCTCCTGCGATCCCTTCTTCAGGCATCTCCAGGGCCAGGTCAGTTCCTCATCTTGCTCAGGGGATTTGGGGGTGACGGGCCTCTCTCTCGCTCCCGACATGGGTCCGGTCTGCTTCTTTGTCCCCTCCGGCTGTCCCTCCTTTCACAGCGGGGTTCCTCTAAGGTCGGGGGTCACGTCCTCACTGCTCAGTGGTCTTGGCCCGGCTGCGACACAACGTATCGCCCACACATTGCCTTTACTTGTCCCTCAGTCCGGGGGATCCGCAGGGTATATTCTCTTGACTGGGTGTTAAGTGAGTGTTTCAGATTTCTACTGGAACGTTTCCGACTAATAATATCGCCTTTTAACCTTCCAATGTTGCCACCTCACAGTAGGCGACATGGAGCTCGGGACAGTGCAGCTTCACTCCCTGGCGGCCATCTTGAATCCCCCAGTGAAGTGAGGTTTAAGCAGTACATGACAAGTTCTGCAGATTTCTTTTTTTTCCTGATTATGTCGGGTCCAGAGTAAGCCCCTATGTGGTGGTTCCAGTCTGGTTAAATGTTGGATTTGTGATTGAGAATCTCACAGGACCTGCTTTGGTTGTGCTATGCCTGAAGTAACAGTTGTTGATCCATCTTGGAAATAATCATTCTACAGCATTTAGCCTGATATTTGGACATCCTGATATTGAAGTTACTGCCGAAGTGGCAATGAGCTATCTGTAGGAAGGTGCAATGAAGGTCCTTTCCTACGTGACCCGGTTAAAGCAGTACCATTTTAAAACCAAATCGTTGGAAAGGATAGAGTGTGCATATATATACTCTTTGAGCGTGTGCTCAAGGAGAAGGGAGCAGAGCAGTTGGCTTGAGTTTTGTATCCTCCCTCTCTGGATGAGTTGACTGGGTTATTATGCAGACTGACATACTTTTTTGAAAGAAAGAGTGAAAGGCAGGAGGCGCAAGCTGTCTGTTCAAGGGTATCCCACTAAGAGATGTGGCCAAACGCGTACTCACAAGTCAGCTGATGTCTTTGGAGATAAAGAGCCCATGCAGATTGATACAATCCAGGGGTAGCTTCCAGAAGAAGAATAAAGTGAAGGCAGTTCTACATGTGTCTGGTTTGTGGTCATGGCAGACATTTGATGAGGAAGTGTTCTGCTTGCCTCATATGGCTACCAAGAAATGACATCACTCTCCTGTTTGAAGAAGGAGAGCTGGGATGGATCACGTTATCTTACACAGGTCGCTAGCCAGTCAAAGTTTGTCAGCTCAGTTGGTATGGAAAACCCGTTGACCCTTCATGGTTTTTTGTCTCTTAGAAGTCAGATATTTGAGGTACATGCCTTGTTAGATTCTGGTGCCTTCGGGATGTGTATGGATCAGACGTAAGGCATTAGTTGATGTTGCTCATGCTGACAAGATGCGGGATTCCTTGGTTACAGGGTCCTAATCCTTAGATAATTTGAAATGCCACTTATACGTTTAGTGGGTTTCTCCTGTGAGGCATATAGTTTGATTGATATAGGATAATGAGCTTTAGGAGAGGCATCTGGAGTGGTTACTAAAGAGTCTGTGGGACCTATGATTTATGGTAACATATTGAGTGTTCAGTCTTGCAACCTGAGCGCGTGCATGTGATTTAGAAATCTTAGAGTTGGGTATTTCCACCACACAGGCTCTACAAATGGGGGTGAAATTAACATTTTGGACATGCTGCAGGTGCACATATCACATTGTTTGAGTCGATTACTTGGAGGAGTCAGATAGTTTGGGGAGTGACACGGAAACAGCCGGTGGCTTGTCATTCCCCTTCACTTCTAGTTTGAGATAAGAATTAGGCATACACTGCACTTTGGAGACAGAGCAGACTTCCTACATCTGGCACTTGGCAAGAAAGCTACAGTGCTCAGCAGAATTCCTACAGGAGAAACCGCAAAAGGTGATGCAGTGAGAAGCCATTGTACCCGCAAGTCTCTGTGGCACTGGTCTGGCTAGAGGGAGAGATTATGTTTGTGACCATTCCACTAGACCCAGACTGTAAGCCATTCTGCTGTTCCTGCCCTTTGTGTCATTCTTGCCCATTTTGGTTCTTTCTGCCCATACCACTGTTTTAGCCAAGTCTGATGCTATGACACTGTCCATTTTGACGTCCTGCCCATTTGGCCTATGCTTACATCTGCTTCTCCTGATACTTACTTTTTAAAAAAAAGATATTTTTATTGGCATTTTCTTTAAACATGAACATCGGGATTTCAACATCATCCCCTCCTCCCCTCCCCCTCCCTCCTCTCCCCTCACTATTTTTACTGTCCTTCATTTTCTTCTGCTACCACTCTTCGTGTTCTGTCTCATCCTGTAAACATGTCCAAGATGCGGATTTTGTGCGGGCACCACTGCATCATATAGTCGCTTTGTAGGTAGTCCATCACCTCTCCCCAGTCCGTTATACATTTTTGTCGGCCTCCTTGAATGTTGTATGTAATTCTCTCCATCGCCACAAATGCCCAAAAAATTCTGTAGCCATTCCTGATTGGATGGGGATATCTTCTGTTTCCATTTTTGTGCAATTGCTAGCCATGCAGCTGTGAGGAATCCCATAGTTTCTCTTCTGTATCTTTGTTAATGTCCTGTCTTGGGGGTTCCACATGCCACACATCCATACCTCTTCTACTAGTGTTTCTGCGCCTTTAAACATTCCTTGCATTTGGGTCTTTACCTCTGACCAGAAGTTTTGTAGTTCCGGGCAGTCCCACCAGATCTGTCTCCAATTGCCCACTGCGTCGCATCCCCTCCAACATCTGTCTTGTGCTTTGTTGAACATTCGGTGGAGTCTTTCTGAGGTATAGTCCCATTGTATGATCATTTTTATCCACGCTTCTCTTGTCTGGATCGCCTGTGCCCATTTGGGAATTATTTGCCAGATGTATATCCATTGCTCCCTAGTGATGTTTTTCCGTAGCGTAGTTTCCCATTTCTTCATATATTGCCATTTTATTTCCTCTGTCTGGGCGTTTATGAATTTGTATAGTGTGGAGACGATTTTTTTCCCCCTGTCTGTGTCATAATGTATGTTTCAAATGGGGTCAGGTCTCTTGTTATTGCCTATGTTATTCTCCGGGTAGTGAGCCAGTGATGGAGTTGTTCATATTGATATCTTTCCTTTTCCGTGAGGCCCAGAAGATCCTGGAATTCCGTGAATGATCTGATCTGTAGACCGTCATACATGTCTCCACTTTCGTGCAGTCTGCTTCCCACCATTTCTGGAATGCTCCTTTCTTCGTGGCCGGGAGAAATTCCGGGTTGTCGAGCATTGGTATGAATGGGGCTGGATCTTTTGTCAGTGTTTCTATTTTGGTTATTCTGTCCCATATTTCCAAGGTTGAGCTCATGATCTCACTCATTCGTACGTTCTGGTGTCTATACTCTGGTTTGATCCATAGCAGGTGTCGCATGTTTGATCTTGCTACCGCTCTGTCCTGTGCCTCCCATCATTTTTCTGATGTGTTTGGGATTCATTCCTTCAGGACCCACATCTGGGCTGCCTCGTAATACTTCCGGAAGTGAGGGAGAGCCATGCCTCCTTCTGATTTTTGTGCCGTAAGTGCTTGGTTTGACAGTCTTAGGGTTTTGTTCTGCCAGATGTATTTTGTTATTACTTTGGTGAGTGACTTGAAGAAAGCCGCCGGTATTCTTATTGGGAGTGCTTGAAAGTAGTATAGAAGTCTGGGCGGTATTGTCATTTTTATGACTGTAATTCTGCCCCACCAGGATATTGAGAGTTGGTCAGTGTGACTCCAAGGTATCGTACCCCTTGTTCCGCCGTTTGCAGATGTAGCTCTTCTGTTTTTCTCTGTATTTCTTGTATGTCTCCAGCCAGGACCATTACCGATGACTTTTGCCTATTTATTATTAGACCTGATATTGTTCCGTATTCTTCTATTTCTTGTATGAGGTGACTTTATTGGGTCGGTTTGGGTCATCAGCATGTCGTCCGCATATGCCGCTGTCTTGTGTGTCTGCCCTCCCATTTCTATGCCCTTAATGTTGAATGCCGCCCTTATCTTTGCCAGTAATGACTCGAGAAAGATTGCATATAGTAGGGGGAACAATGGGCAGCCCTGTTTGGTGCCTCTCCCTATGTTGATCTTGTTTGAGAGTTCTCCGTTTACTGCAAGTCTTGCCGAGGGTGAGTTATAGTTGGCCCGTATCATATTTATGTACGTGTTGCCCATGCCCATTTTCTCCAATATTGCAACAACGTGGACCACTCCACCTGGTCAAATGCTTTTTCGGCATCTACCGCTAGGATGGCTGCTGGGGTGATGGTGATTCCCACTTTCTCTATCAGGTGTGCGATTCGTCTGATATTGTCATGTGTTTTCCTGTTTGAGATGAATCCTGATTGGTCTTGATGTATCAGTTTGGAGAGCAGGGGCAAAAGTCTGTTAGCGAGGACCTTTGTGTAGAGTTTTGCATCTATATGTATTAATGCTATTGGGCGTTATGAGCTCGGATTCTCTGGGTCTTTCCCTTTCTTGTGAAATACCAGTATTTTTGCCTCGTTCATTGACGTAGCGATGTTTGCCATGTCTTTAAAAGGTGTTGAAGAGGTTCATTAAGATCGGAGAAAGAATTTCCGTGTACGTTTTATAGAAGGTGGCCATGTAGCCGTCCGGGCCTGGGGATTTATTTTTGGGTAGATCTCCGATTGCTCTTGTTATCTCCTATGTTGTTATTGGTTCGTCTAGTATTGTTTTTTCTTCTGGGGGGAAAACACTGAAGCACTCCAAGTGAAAGTGAGATACTTTGGCCTTCTGTGTTACAGTGAAATGTTTGTTCTACTGTTATATAGAAAACACTTCATGTGTGAGGGCGAGATACTGAGGCTTTGTGTTTTTAAGGTTTGGCATTTACAATAACAAGATTTTAAGGGAGATGTTCATGCACCCTCTGCAAACATTGAGGATCGCCTTGGTTGAGGTTAAATACTTGGGCTATCAGTGTGAGGGTGGATTGCTTAGACTACTTGTATTTGAGGGTGAGACTCTCAGCACCAATGAGTCCAAAGGTTATGACACTCACCTCGCTCTTTCAGGTCTGATGGTCCAGCAGCACTGTGGCTACTTTTTCGATTAGCTTCCCCTGCAAAGACACAAGAGGAGACAAAAAGAGAAATAAGCAGGGGACTCACTCACTCTTAAGAGGTTAGTGAGAGAAACCCCCTTACAAGTACCGGGGTAGTAGGAATGCCCAGAGGTGATCATGCAAAGCCAAGCAGGTTATGGAAAAATGTAAAACATTATTAGCATTCCAAAGAATACCCACTGACATTAGCCTAAAGTTTAAATAGGTGTAGAGGATAAAATAGGCTAAACTAAAGTCAAGATATAAGCTTTAATTTCATGTGCTCTTTCCTTGATCAAAAGTTACTTTTATTTGTAAAAGCTGTTCAATATTTTGTATTTTCCTATGAGCACTGAGCTGCAGCTCGCCCCAGGGAGGGCAGCACCACAGCCATGATTACTTGTATAATACGTCGGAGCCATGAAAATTGACAATTGGTTGGCATTCATCACAATAGACCAGAAGGCTGTGGAGCTGTGACAGGAATCCCTGATCGGAATATAGGCATTCCCTGAACAGGGAAATGACCATAAGCAATTCCTCATGGAATGTACATTTCAGATTTAAGGCATTTGCTAGAGTATGAAAAAGAAAAGTGAAAATAGCTCAATGGGAAATATTTCTGAATTGGTTTGAGGACGCTTCTAAAGAGGTTGGCGAGTCACAGATGAGGACTCTTAGGGATACAAACGACAAAATGGAAAAGCAAAGTGCTAAAATTGAAAAATAAACACAAGAACAGATCAGAACAGCTACTTGTACCTTAGTGGTTTCCATTACTTCTCTGCATCCACAACAGGGTTCAGAAACTACTGCAGGAAATCGAGACACAGAGGAAGGAGGGGAGGATGACATGGATTTCTTTAGTACTGCAAATGTTGGTCCAACAGCAGCACAAGCTTCAGCAGCAGTGGCATGCTCCCAAGCAGGGGCACACCAGCAAGTTCAACCCCAGATTGCATATGAACCAAGCCGACAATCGCAGCAGGAGCCTCTGCAATCATACACCTCTCTGACCAAGCGAGTGATCCTATCCTGACCATTAGCCTTTACCATTCCCATCCAGATGCTGTGTATAGTTCATCTGGTTCTTATTTACAGGAACATGAATGGAAATTACAAGTGATTGCCACCTATGGTCTAGGTCATTTAGTAATGTTCAACACCTCATGGATACAGGGCGAGCTTCGAAATCTGTCGAAAAATGTTCCAAATATTAGGGAAAAATCACATATGTTTATTGAGGAAATAAGGCCGGGAGTACAATATTATAAACCAACTTGGGCAGACATGAATCAGTTTGTGATGGTGCAGACAAGACCAGTGACTCGCAAGACCACGCCCCCAGGAGTACCCAAACGAGAACGGACATACAGAATACAGAAACTGGAATAAATTGTTTTTATTTATGAAGCCGCCATGTTGATTAGCTGAATGTAACACAAACAGTATATAGTTAGTTTTGCCACACTGTAGGGAACTAGTTTGTTATATTATAGGGAGGGTTAGGTTGCTGAATACAGGGAAAATAGTGAATGGCGGCAGGCATTGCTAGGTAGGGTGCATACTGGAACATTGTACATGACAAGAGGATCACATTTTATTTGAGCAAGACCCTGCACAGCTCGCAGTTAATGTTACCCAGCATTTGAATTTAAATGGCCTAATAGAGATTTCTGTTGGTCCACAGCAGTGTTCAGAAGGTTGAGGATGCCAGGGTTGAGAAAGAAGGGAGAATGCGATAGAGAGCTGAAACTGCACACATTGACCCTTTGTCAGGATACCAGCTTCAATAAGCAACAATTAAGTTTGTTTCTGGTGATGGCGGAGAGGAACACAGAGCTTTGATCGACAGGTGCACGCAGTAACATTGCCAATAATACAACAACAAGATGAACACATAATGCCCCGAATGGTAAAAGAGGTTCAGTGCACACATGAAGAACACAGTAGCAGGATGAATAAACTGAAGTAATGGGCCTTGCACACTGGCCTGCACCACAATGAAGTAGCTATTCAATTTGATTATGCACCTGTAAGCAGCAGTGTGTACCGTGAGGGAGGACATGATGAACTGTCCAAGGTTAAGCAACTGTCTGGTAGATTGGGGCCCAGCGTGAGAAAGTGAGATGTGAGTATGTTTGTTATTTCTGCCCAGGGCAACATTTCAATCTCTCCCTTCACATTAAATATAATTGGGTTGTTCTGAACAAATGCAAAATCCAAGGCCGTATGAGTAAAAAATGACCAATGGCGCACCTTTCTTATAACAGTGTCAGCATGACGTGGTGCGAAACAATTAAAAGTTGTCGCGATGTTCATGAAATGACTTCTCACTTAGTGGGAAGGCCCCGGGGTGGGTCTGGAGGTTAGGGATTGACCAATAACCCCTTTTAATTCATGGAATAATATAGGCGCTTGTATTTTAACATCAAATTATTATGTGAGAATTGAATTTTGTATGAGAATGACAGTGTGATGTATTTTGGCTTATAACCCCCAGTGTAACAGGAATTCTTTGAGAACATTTTGTACCTTCTTCCACCCGATTTACTTTATAAATAAAGCTGGTATCTTTGTGCACCTTGGTTCGCTCAATTATTGTGGATAAATGAGTGTTTGGAAGCGTGAATTCAAGTTAATGGGGGTAATTATGTCCACAGAGACTAACACAACAGAGTTGGCGGCGTAGACAACACCTAGGAATAGGAGCTGAGTTAGCGCAAGCAAGAGAGAATCTGTTGGTTCAAATACCTGTGGTATGCCCCAGAAAGACAGATTGGGCAAAGATAAATATGCGCCAACAAAATAAAAATGTGTTTCCAGCAGATTATCTTGATCTTTTGAAGGTTGTGTTAATGCAGCATTCGGGGATTAACGAACCAGCGGCAGTGGTCGAAGTGGGCGGGAGCGGTCGGGAGCGGTGCTCAAGTGTTTGCGGTCTCAATATGCAAATGAGACCTATTCCTATGCCTATTTCCTCCACCACTGCCAAACTGCAGAAATGACTCTAGGTTATGCCTTCTTCCCGCCTCCACCTAAAAGGCTTAGCAAAGATATGTTAGCAGCAAGGTGCAGCACCAGCCCCCTTTACATTTATTAGTTTACAAGGCCTCCTTAATTCAAATGTTGCACTGGCCCACCAACTGCTTGTAACCTGTTGCATTCATCTAGTCGCCCTAGCTGAACCACTGCCTTTGAGTCATTGTTTGCATTCTGCACATGTACTTACCTAGTCGGCTTACCTGAACCACTGCCCTTGAGTCACTGATTGCATTTTGCACATGAACCTACCCAGTCGGCCTAGTTGAACCACTGCCTTTGAGTCATCGATTGCATTTTGCACATGTACTTACCTAGTCGGCTTACCTGAACCACTGCCTTTGAGTCATTGATTGCATTTTGCACATGTACTTATTTTGCACATGTACTTACCTAGTCGGCTTACCTGAACCACTGCCTTTGAGTCATTGATTGCATTTTGCACATGTACTTACCTAGTCGGTTTACCTGTACCACTGCCTTTGAGTCATTGATTGCATTTTGCACATGTACTTATTTTGCACATGTACTTACCTAGTCGGCTTACCTGAACCACTGCCTTTGAATCATTGATTGCATGTTGCACATGTACTTACCTAGTCGGCTTACCTGTACCACTGCCTTTGAGTCATTGATTGCATTTTGCACATGTACTTATTTTGCACATGTACTTACCTAGTCGGTTTACCTGAACCACTGCCTTTGAGTCATTGATTGCATTTTGCACATGTACTTACCTAGTCGGCTTACCTGAACCACTGCCTTTGAGTCATTGATTGCATTTTGCATATGTACTTACCTAGTTGGCTTACCTGAACTACTGCCTTTGAGTCACTGATTGCATTTTGCACATGAACCTACCCAGTCGGCCTAGTTGAACCACTGCCTTTGAGTCATCGATTGCATTTTGCACATGTACTTACCTAGTCGGCTTACCTGAACCACTGCCTTTGAGTCATTGATTGCATTTTGCACATGTACTTACCTAGTCGGCTTACCTGAACCACTGCCTTTGAGTCATTGATTGCATTTTGCATATGTACTTACCTAGTCGGCTTACCTGAACCACTGCCTTTGAGTCATTGATTGCATTTTGCATATGTACTTACCTAGTCGGCTTACCTGTACCACTACCTTTGAGTCATTGTTTGCATTCTGCACATGTACTTATTTTGCACATGTACTTACCTAGTCGGCTTACCTGAACCACTGCCTTTGAGTCACTGATTGCATTCTGCACATGAACCTTTTGCCCTATTGCTAGAATATTAAACCTAGGTAGGTTGCACTAGCTGCCATCATTTGCTATTTTGCCCTATTGCTAGAATTTTGAATCTAGGTAGGCTGCACCAGTTGCCACTATTTGCTATTTTGCCCTATTGCTAGAATTCTGAATCTAGGTAGGCTGCACCAGCTGCCACTATTTGCTATTTTGCCCTATTGCTAGAATTTTGAATCTAGGTAGGCTGCACCAGTTGCCACTATTTGCTATTTTGCCCTATTGCTAGAATTTTGAATCTAGGTAGGCTGCACCAGCTGCCACTATTTGCTATTTTGTCCTATTGCTAGAATTCTGAATCTAGGTAGGCTGCATCAGCTGCCACTATTTGCTATTTTGCCCTATTGCTAAAATTTTGAATCTAGGTAGGCTGCACTAGCTGCCACTATTTGCTATCTGCCTGCACATTGTATTCTGCCCTATTGCTAGAATTCTGAATCTAGGTAGGCTGCACCAGTTGCCACTATTTACTATCTGCCTGTACACTGTATCTTGCCCTATTACTAGAATTTTGAATTTAGGTAGGCTGCACCAGTTGCCACTATTTGCTATTTTGCCCTATTGCTAGAATTCTGAATCTAGGTAGGCTGCACCAGTTGCCACTATTTGCTATTTTGCCCTATTGCTAGAATTCTGAATCTAGGTAGGCTGCACTAGCTGCCACGATTTGCTATTTTGCCCTATTACTAGAATTTTGAATCTAGGTAGGCTGCACTAGGGATGTCACGATATTGATTTTTTGACGGTATGATAACCTTCATTTGAAATGACGGTATACCGCGGTTATCGCAGTATAGCGCGCACGTGTGTATAAGCATTGTCTTAAATATTATTTTGACAGGAAAAGTCACATTTTCAACAAGACACCATACACTAACAAGAAAACATCACCAAGAAGTTGTCTTAGTTCTTCTTACAAACATTTATTTTAGTTTTAACTCAACGGAGCAGGAGGTCCAATTTAACTTTGTAAATCAATACAACCTTTTTAGAAGTTTAATTAAAGAAGAAGGATGCAAAGACATGTATGACACTAGGGTCTCAAAGTAGGATAGCTGGAAGGTTTTAAAAATCAATCAACTGCAGGCATAGCTCTGGGCAATCACCCAGACCAGACTATCGTTTTTCAAGGACTACCTGCCATCACAAAAGGAAGAACGCCCAATTTGCAAATTCAATATGTTTTGTTCCTTCTGAACAATGATGGTCAGAGAAGGGGTGCCCAGGGGTAATGGCAAAACTTTTGGTTTGCTGAATTATGTTTTAGCTACACTACCAAGGTAAAACTGTCAAAAAGATCATATATCTGCTTACTCAAAGTCTGAAAAGATTTTAGGTATTAGAACGCAAGTCTGAGTGACCAGCAAACAAACCACTTTCGTTTTAGAAAAATAAAAAAAATCACAAATTATGATGCAGAAATACCAGCATGTTTACATGCTCTGTAGATAGTCTGCTCCTAAAAGGAGATAATATGTAGCCACTGCTACTGAATACACGTTCAGAAGGAACACTAGTTGCTGGGATGCACAGGTATTTTTGGGCTAGGTGTGACAGAATGGGTAATTCCTTTTGATGTTGTTTCCACCAAATGAGCGGATCCTCATTTCCCGGAAGGATTGGCAGAGCTTTGTAGTGTTCGACTTGAGCAATGATTGCTGCTTCTGGTTCAGAGTCTGCTGCCATAGAAGTGGACTGTTTTACACTTTCTGTGATTTCCCACAGTAAATCATGTAGGCCTTTTCTGGGATTAACATCAACTGTTTTTTTGCTTGCTACTACTGGAGTTGGTGATGGAACTCCAAGGCTTTGCAGCTGCTGCTCACTCTGTTGTTCTTCACTTCCAGGCTGTGTTTTTCTTGTAAAGCATTTTCTTTTATTGCTTCTGTTGTATCAGACACATTACTGAAGAAGTGTTCTTTGAACCTTGGATCCAGGAATGAACAGATGTCAAGCAACAATCGTGTTTCAGGTGCCTCGTATCTACTGCTCAGGTCTGCTGCAATAGTTTCTTTCATTTCTCTCGCTAGTGGACGATCAGTGGGAGCACAAACCAGAACATTATTCAATAAATGATTTAATATTGGTCTGATTGCTGATGCGGTGACACGTGTGCCACTAGCAAGGGAATCTGTGAACATGTGGACTGATCCAAGTACTAATGAAATGTCCTCAAGTTTCGTCATGTCATTTTGTTTTGGCATCAAATGCCAGAGATTTCTATCTGCCGCAAGAACTGCACACACCGCTTGCTGCTGCTCAGTGAAGCGCTCTATCATGTCGTATGTTGAGCCCCACCTTGTGACTACATCGTGAATCAGGGAATGTTTAGGAACGTTGAGATCAGTTTGTTTTAAGGTTAGCTCTCGTCTTTTCTTCCAGCTGCGGCTGAATGACTCAACCAGCCGTCTGCAACTTTTCACTGCTGTGTCAACGCGCTGAATTTTTAAACACTTTTGAATGCCTAAATTTAAGTTGTGGCCAAAGCAGCTTAAGTGTGGTACTTTAACTACCTGTTGAAATGCTTTCTTCATGTTTGAGGCGTTATCTGTGCCAATACATGTAAGTCTATTAATGTCTACCTGCCATTGTTGTAACATGCCTTCAAATATTTCATCTATGTGTTCTGCAGTATGGTCTTCGGGCACATACAGTGTCTCCAAGCAGTGAGACTGCATGACCCACTCTGATGAGATGTGGTGGAGTGTCAGGCTAATGCATGGCTCCCCTTTGTCACCATTGCTTGTCCAAAGATCTGTAGTTGCTGCAAACCACCTGGCTCTGCCAACAGCTTCCTGCACTTCATTTCTCAAAGCTGAATACAATTTTGGGATTTCTTTTCCAGAAAAAAATGTTCGCGATGGAAGTTCGTATTTAGGGTTCAGCTGGTTTACTAAATGCTTGAAACCTGGTCTTTCTACTATGTAATAGGGAACCATATCTTTTGCAATGAAGAAAGCAACAGCAGCATTTATTTGTTGTGCAGATTTAGAGGTACGGTCATTTCTTTTGCTTCTCAAACATTTTTTCCATTGTATATTGAGTGAGGTTTTCTGGGGATTGGCGGCACCACTGCAAATGCAAATGCAAAAAAGTAAACTAAGGTCGGTAAGTTAAATTCATCTACATGTGGACAGCCCCACACACCAGCGCCAAGGCAGCAGCACCACCTCACCAGTTCAAGCTGGGCCTGTGTGATGCAGTGCACTGCACTAGTGCGCAATGCACATGTTACGCTCCTAATCATGATGATTTTATTTGGTGATGAACGTTAAGATTAAAACTAAAAATACCTTTGTACTGGATGATGCTTCTGTGGAGTCTGCTGTAGTAGTGAAAGTGGCAGGATGAGCAAGTCGTTTCCTTTTGATGGACGGCTGGGTTTCTAGAAAAAGGGCTGGATGATGCTCTCGAAGATGCGTAACATATTAGATGTGTTTCCACCCTTAGCTGAATTTTTTTTGGCACAGGCACGGCAAATGGGAAAGCCATCTTCTTTTATTTCTCCTCTGATTTTAGCGTAGCCAAAGTAGTTCCACACTGCTGAAGTTCTACGTTTCATGGGAGGGTACAGCAGCATTTCCTCACATGATGGGCCGGCGGTGTCGGTAGTGTCATGGTGTTCATCTACCTCTTCCATCATTGTTGGATTTGGTTGTTTTCACTACTTCGCCTAACAGTTGCTCTAGCTGCACTTGTATAAATCTGCCTCACTATTTGACCCTGAAATTGGAAATAAAATAGCCTTATTGACTTTTGATTCAGTCTGTGGCAGTGATCGTACAGTTACAGTACTATTCAACATCAACAAGTCACTAACTCTGATAGATTCAAGTTATTAGTCTAACTGTGAGGTCAATCCCCTCTCCTTTTAAGTAGAACCGTACAAGTGCTTTTAGACTGACACACACCTCATGTGATGTCTGATGATGTGACATTTTACTTTACACGTCACAGACAGGAAATGGAATACATAAGGGTGAGACAAAGAAATACATACAGGTGGGTGGGCCCGGGCCGCCGATTGAAGGCTTTTAAATAATCTGTGGCTACTGGCTATAATATAACGAGCCCCACCCACCAGCTGTATTTCTTTTGTCTCCATTATAATGTAAAAAAGAAAAGTGGAGATCCTTTTTTTGTTCCATTATAATGTCTACTCTACTCCAACAGGTGCGTGCCTCTGAATGCCGTAGTGAGTCTAGTGACAAAGAAGGATTGGGAATTGGGATAGGCAAATGTGCATTTAGTGTTTCAGATCCCTGCTGGATATCCATCTTGTGTCTTGAATCAAGAGTCAAAAGAGATGGCCACCCAGCATGGATGTGAAACACTACATGCCCAATTACCCATGGCCTGCGAAATGCCATAGCTAAGAAGTGGGTGGAACAGATGATTGTTAAGCCAATGACTGAGGTGATAATACAGGAGGAAACTGACAGCCGCAGGGATCAAGCAAAGTCTGCAAACACAGCTATAAATCGACTCCCAGAATGCAAAATAATGTCGACCTGAAAAATCTATTTAAGCCCACTATACTTTCAGTGATTTGAAGAGATGTAATAAAATAAGTTGTGTAATAACAAACAGATATGCAGATTCTTTGCAACAAACCTACACTATTTGGTGCATGTATACGATCATACGAGGTTAGGTTTTTAATTATTAACATATGACCCGTGAGGTAACTCGCTCACAAAGATCTTTTGTAGGACAGACTCATTTGGATGGGTAGTGGCATAGTAGTGCTGCACCAAACTTACCTTCTAGCCACAATGTTAAATCATACCGGTTGGTAAGCCTGCAAGGGTCTTGGACCCTCGCAGATGTTAACACAGGGCAACAGGCCCAATCACAGAGTGTGGTTGGGGAACGAGGGGGGCAAATTGAAGGCAGGGGTGGACTGGGCCAAAAGGGGCCCTGGAAATAATTTTCAAAGTGGCCCCATATTACACATTTTCAACAAGCCCAACCCTTTTCCCATGAGAAAATGTGGAAATAAAATAGGTTATCACCCAAAAGAGGCCCAGAGTGCAGAGGCCTACTGGAAAATCTCCAGAGTTCTCTATAGGCCAGTACACCCCTGATTGAAGGTACTGGGAATGAGTTGGAGGTTGGAATAGGAGTGAGTCTGCAAGTGCTAGAACCGCGTTTGCAACGACAACAAAAAGTAGCCTACTTGTCCGGCATATAGTGGCAACACAATCAATAGGCCCACACAAGGCCCTTCTCCCGCTAGCAGTAGTCAGCTCATCTCTTCCTCTCTGCCCCACACATCTTACCTCAATTGTAACATGAGATGCGGAAGGCGCTCTGCTTTCCTACAGGCTCTCAGCCAATGCACTCTCCCCTCTGATGTACTACAAGAGGAAAATTAAATTCTTTCACCAAGGCTAGAAAAGAACAAATAGGCAGAATACATTTTAGACCTTGCCCAATGAGTGTGTCCTGGTCCTTAAAACCTTCCCCTCCCAAACATGTTCCCTTCCCTCACTGCAATCTTGACATGTGGAGGACCCTTTTTAAAAATACTGGCTGGGCCCATCACTATACAGTCACACACGCATATCAGATTTCATTCTTTTATTGAATAGTACTGGTGTATTCATACATTACTGTAGCTGTAAATCAGTTCATGATATTGGAGTTTATATTTTAATCATCTAACAGAGGTAAAGTGCATACTTGCACCATTTAGTAATATACACCTGCATAATATATACCAACCAATTAATGATGCATGGGTGTATGCATAACGCGGTTCATATGCAAGTGTATGTATGTCCGTTCAAATGATATAGTTGCAACTATTCACACCAGGGTGCATGATATAGCAATCAAGAATATCTCCTAGATGAATTGTAGGGTGTATGCAAATATCAATTAGTAAGATCAGGGGGTTACATACGAGGAGGTAAGTATATATTCTGTCCTTGTATCCAGAAGACTCGCCAGGTGCAAACATGCAGGTTTGGTTCATGTTTTGCTGTGCACCAACCCCCCCTGCACAGAACTGTCGTGCACTCATTCGTGTATCGCTGGATTATATGCGGGCGAGGGCATTTCATCGGAAAGCGCAAGGCCACCTGTTGAATAGCGCGCTCCCATTTACAACTGGCAGCTTCTCCGTTTTTGTGCAATTTACATTTTTAAAATGCAGAATATGTACATTTTCTAAGGAAAACAGTTCCTTCGTATTCAGTCCATAATAATGTGTGTGTGTGGTAGTGTGAGGGTTGCCTCCTTTAATTAACGAATGGACGCTCCGAGGGGCTAAATCAAGGATGTGCAGTAGAAGCAGGCTCACTACCACAAACCTACTCGAACAATCTTTCACATAGTGTCCCCCATCCATGACTAAGAAAATAAAGGAAAGTCTGCTGTGTGCGAATCATTTCAACATTCAACGTCGACTGGCATATATATATACTGTAATATATACTATATTTCGTCCAGAAGCGATGGCAACTGATAAGAAAAGATAATTGTTTAATTAGATAAGAGAGACCTACATGTTTCCGCCTGGCAGTGCGATTAGCAGAAAGCTAATTATGGGCGTTTTGTGATTAGAGGGATTATAAATTAGATATTAATCTGACTCCGGATTGATCCATTCATAGTTTCATCTTTTCGGAAAACACTTAATTGGAAGGCTGCTTGCGCCAGCAGGCGGAAGGTGCATTAATTAACCCCCATTTTGATCTGCTTGAGGTACAATGAAATACATTTCAAATGCGTTAGTTCAAATCAGCTGGTCATTGTTCTTTTGGTACTTCATCCAACTGCTAGGATCACAGTCAGAAAAGAGCAATATATTTGCAGTGAATTCTCACCCTAAGAGCAAATGTAACTTGCAATGTTAAAGTGTACAACCTTTGTATGTGTGCAGGGGCCACAATTGAAGCACTCGTGTTTACACCGTATTGCATGGAGCAACAGTAAACACATGACGTGATGACGCTCCTTTCCCGTATAATGCGTTTAAACTGCATTTAGTGACCCAAACACATAATTTGAAGCAGAGAGAAGTCTCCACTATCAGATAGTAGGCCCCTAGAACTCCTGGTAGTGGTGTGGGCATAATGTGGCATGAAGGGCAAGGTGCGGGCGCCAGGGGCCAACTTGTTGCTCTTGCAATGGCTCCGCTTTGTTCAGAGCTGGTCCTGACAACTTATCATGACAGCGCACATTTCCCTGCTTGATGCACACAAACGGGTTCAATTGTTTAAAAATATAGAGCTTCAAATTTTATGCATAAAAAGCGCAATGCCCGTGTCAAAAAATAGCTACAAGCATTTGACTCTCACACAGTCTCTTCATGTCTCCTCTCCATCTTGTAAGTAGTACACTTCATTGGGCAGGAAATTAAGTTGTCCCTTATTAGGAGTGAAATAATCAAGCACTTTTAGCTTTTAGGCTCATATCATACTACATTCTCGACATATTGGCCTTTATTTATAAACTGTACAAGAATGGAACATGATCTATTTCAGCACATTTGTATGAAACAAGAGTGTGATGCAGTAGTTGGGTGAAGTAAGTGGGCACTGCAGTCGGTTGTCTGCAATGCTGGCTTTCCGATTCCCACACTCAGCAGTGATTCTGGATGCAGAATTCTCATGTGCACCAGAAGAAAAAACTTCTAGCTATGTGTGTCTGTATGGAACGTATATAGTACGATCCAAACCAGCACTCAATGGAGCATTGTGTAACAAAAGAAAATACAGAGAGAGAACGCTGGAAAGAGCTGGGTAAGTAAGTAAGACCGTTTGGCCCGTGGTTCCAGTTTCACCTGTAGGATCTTTGTGGAAAGTTAACTGCATGCACATGATTGATTGGTTTGAGGTTTTATAGTGTGCAACCTGTAAAGGCACTACATAATTATGAATAATACGTATGGCAGGCAGTGCTCACCTACTGTGTACTTAGGTATTGTAATGCATTGGGCGTGACGCACGTATACAAATGCATTTCAGAACAACCTTAGCACGATGCATGTTCCATATTTACCCACACCTACACATTCAAACGTGTGCGTTTTTACCTACACAAATGCCCTGCGCACGTGTCCATGAATGGCATGTATGCGTTGAGTTCTTCCCCATGGGGGGTGGGTTGCAGAGGGTGTGAGATCTGAGTTGGAGAGTTTGGAGACTCTCAGCCTCCGAACGCCTGGCTGTGAGAGTGGAAGTGGCAGAAGTGAGCGAAGCGCGTGCTATCGGGATCTGGAGAGCTTTAAAAGCACAGCGAGTGGGATTCAGTTTCGATTTCAATAAAGAATTTATTGTGAATGTGAATGCTAAGTGGGTGTTTGTAAACGACTGGAGAGCTTTTAAAAGCACAGGGAGTGAGTGGGATGCAGTTTCGATTTCAATAAAGGATATATTGTGAATGTGAATGCTAAGTGGGTATTTGTAAACGAGTGATTCCGTAATAGGTTACAAACACTTTTGTTTATAGGCGCGTTATAAATGCCATACCATATCATGCGCTCAGTAGCATTTCACCCTCATCTGCCAACAGGTAGATTATCGCGCACCATGCACATTCATTCAGGCTCACAATAACACAGAGAATAAAAACACATTTAATTTGCACTAACACGTGTTAAGGGCACATTCATCACTTGGGCCTAGATTTCAACAAAGGGGGAGAAGCAGGAAAGAAGGCCATGAGACGGGAGGGAAGAAAAAGAGGATAGAGGACCTAGTGTGGGGGCTGCTTACCTTCTTGGAACCTTTGAAATCCGGCACAGCACGTAGCTTTCGGAAGTGTGACAGCAGGGTTTATATGGAGCACAAACGGAGCCTCAACTGTCTCTGACAGTGACACGTGCATTGATTCCGGAATGTTCCAGCCCAGGAAAACTCCACCTCCTCCAGGCTCACTGGAGCCAGCCCAGCCCAGCCTTGGCCCGGGCCCGGGCAAACTCCACCTCCTCCAGGCTCACTGTTGCCAGCCCAGCCTGGGCAAACTCCACCTCCTCCACTCCCAGGCTTGCTGAAGCCAGCCCAGCCCAGCCTGGGCCCGGGCCAACTCCACCTCCTCCAGGCTCACTGTTGCCAGCCCAGCATGGGCAAACTTCACCTCCTCCACTCCCAGGCTTGATGAAGCCAGCCCAGCCGAGCCTGGGCCTGGACAAACTCCACCTCCTCCAGGTTCACTGTGAACAACACAGCCAGCCCCAGCCCTATATGCAATTTGCAATGCATCAGCCGAGCCAAGCCTGGGCCTGGGCAAACTCCACCTCCTCCAGGTTCACTGTGAACAACACAGCCAGCCCAGCCCTATATGCAATTTGCAATGCATTCATTGAAGTGCAGACTTGCAAAACAAAAACAACAGTTCAATCGGTTTACCGTTACAAACAAGGTAACGGTTATTTACACAAAATGAAATTGACAACGGTTTTTGTACCGGTATACCGTTACAACCCTAGGCTGCACCAGCTGCCACTATTTGCTATCTCCCAGCACACTATATTTTGCCCTATTGCTAGAATATCCATCATTTGCTATTTTGCCCTATTGCTAGAATCTTGAATCTAGGTAGGCTGCACCAGCTGCCACGATTTGCGATCTCCCTGCACACTGTATTTTGCCCTATCGCTAGAATTTGGAATCTAGGTAGGCTGCACTAGCTGCTACTATCTACCTACACACTGCATTTTACCCATTATATGACCTCCAAATCTAGTCAACAAAATGTTCCTCCCAGGCATTTACTCAATACTGTTGAGAATTATTCTCCACTTTATCAAATCCGCATGCCCGCCTAGCTCTGCCCTCAGCACAGCACGGTCAGCCTAGGCACCACCTCACCCCTCTTCATAGAGCCTAGCATCACAATCATGCTTCCCCAATTCTCTCCTCTGTGCTTCTCGGATAGGCTTACCAGACTACGGTCCAGACTACCCACACTACATGAGCCCCGAGCCAGGGACCCCACCCAATCCAAGCTAACCAACCGAACTACCATTAGCACCTGCGCTAAACTCACTTTAATAAAACTCAAACCCAACTCACTCAATACTACGACAACCATAAACAAAGCGCACAATACAGCGACCACCCCTACCCCTACCAAAACCACCGCCCCACCCATAAAAGGTGCCCTCATTAACACACGTTCCATAGTTGCCCATGCCACGGACATCGCAGACCTCATCTTAGCTGAAGACTTAGATTTTCTAGCCATAACAGAGTCCTGGCTCCATGCAGCCGCAGGCCCAGCCCTCTCGCTAGCCATCCCCAACGACTACACCATCATCCGAGCGGATAGAACGGAATCTAGAGGCGGAGGCCTGGCCATCATTGCCAAAACTTACCTTAACATCAGACTCGATTCCGCTACACACCTCCCATCATGCGAATCACTTACAGCTAAGCTGCATACTGCCAACTCCCAAACGATATCCATTCACCTACTCTACAGACCGCCCGGACCCCTGGGATCTTTCGAGGAAGACTTCAGTGCCATCCTTACCGATAACCTAAAAAACTCCTCACAATGCCTCCTCCTAGGAGATTTCAACCTAGGCTACAAAGACCCCAAAGACCACCAGGCCACCCTCATCAATAACACTTTGTCTGAACTAGGCTTCACACAAACAGTATCCAGCCCCACCCATAACAAAGGGAGAACCCTTGACTGGGTAGCAGACTACAACTGCGCCGCATTTATCACCAATAACTCTCCTCAATCCAGGTCTGACCATCATCTCCACTCCTTCTCCCTCGAAGCTTCGAGCCCCATAACCAACATGGCGCTAGCCGCAGCCATCCCCACGAGAAGCAAGAAAAATATTACAGTGGAAAAACGGATCCCTCTTATCCTCCCTACGCTCAACCAACTCCCTGCTTCCAACCCCTACGACCTCGTAGAAGGCTATAACAATACCATGCGCACAGCCTTAGATGCCATTGCACCACTAAAACTAAGAAAATGCAAACCAAAAAAGCACCTCAACCAATGGTTCTCCAGCCACCTTAAAGCGCTTCGATTGGAAAAACGCAAATTGGAACACGTCTCCCACAGACCACAACAAGTTAAAATAACGGCCAATTACAAAAAAGAAATCATAGCTGCCAAACAAGAATCCTATAACCAGAGAATTGCACAATCCAACTCCAGTACCAAAGAGTTGTTTACAATCATCAAAGAATTGGAAACACCGGTGCTAATTCCAGATACCTGCGTGAAGAACAAACACAATGGTGCACTAGTGTCCAAAATGCACTAAACAACAAAGTCACAGGTCTTCAAACTGTGGGATGTATTTACCCATGCATTCGAGCCCTACCTCAAAACTGTGCAGTATTGATATGGAAAACATCATGATGGCCAGAGCTTCCCAGAAAATGCCCAGGGAAGTGCATGAAGAATAGGCTGCCACCCATTTTTGCCGATGTTATGGGCACAGAAGGGCACTGCCTTAAACCACCATTGGACTACCCGCACAGTAGTCTGAAACCATTGGGAATGGCAATGCTGATTGCCAAATGCAACCTAGAATTGTGGGGAATTCATTTCTTAAATCCCAGAAATGGGTGCAGTACCAGTACTCACCACTATCCAAAAGCCGGCATTTTAAAACCACACCAGATTTTACTTTTTTGTGTAAAACTGAATGAACCCAAAGCAGGCCAAAGAAAGACTTACTGAGAGGTGGATACAATGTAAAGTGATATTCTGAAGTGACTTGAAGGTTTATAACAAGACTGGCTGAGCTGTGGATTGCAGCAGTTTAAGTTGCACTGGATTTAAAGACACTAAAATCGAAAATGTTTAGATTAAATGAGTGACCTATGTTTGGTGTCACATGCCTTTGTAACTGTTGAAATGTCATAGTTTTGCACTTAGAATCAGCATTCTAGCTGCATGTGTAAAATTGCAAGTTAATTTAAAAAGCAACAAAAAACATGACAGTTAGCTGAAAGTCTGGTTTAAGGAACTTGATTTTGCTTGACAGCTACCCCCATCAGGAGTGAAACTTGAGTCACAACTGTGTTCCCAGGCCTATCTGCCTTTTGCTGGCCACACTAAGGATATGCCATCTCTCTGATAATTGAATTAAGGGGAGCCCCCTACAGAATACAGGAGCTCTGAACAATGTAACCCCCTTCACCCAGGCAGATGGTTTATGACGGGAGTCGTAAATGGTCGTAAAAAGTGGCTTCCTCCTGAAGGAAAGGGGAGGAGCACTGCCTGTGAGAGCAAGCTGGCTTGGCAGAACTGGAAAAACCAGAAATCCAACCTTGTGCTGGGAGGAAACCACACCCCTTTGGGGGCCAGAACATAAATCTAAAAAGATGGATCATTCATAGAGCGGACATGTGAAAATTTTATAAATGATACCATAATTCTTGTGATTTTTCTGCCCACAGTTTAAGACGTGGTAGGACCCGGTGGTATGTTCAGGGGGGTTTTAGCGGAAAAGTGGATATTACTCTAAATGTATGCATGTTAAAAATCTGAAACTTCATCAATTAATGTCCATACTCCCTGCGCACATGTGTGTAAAATGGGGTCAATGTCAGAAATTGAAAAATCAGTTAAAAAGTCAATTATGTGCCATTTCTGAATGCAAGCTCTTAGAAACAGCAGATTTGGACAGAGACATGGCTAAATTCAGCCACACCATGTATATGTAATTTCAAACAACTGTGTAACTATGAAATATGTATTTTGATCATATATAGATTTGGGTGCACAGATGACAGGGGAGTTGTTTCAAGAGATCATAAATGGCTGACATCACTCTGACACAACTTAGCTCCCCCAATCAGGGGAGAAATGAAAGCTGGACCAATGACAAGTGAGAGGGGCAAGTTTAGTTATGACCAACACACACACCCACTTGCAGAACATATAAATGGACCACTGAAACTTAGGTAGAGACCTTCATTTCCATCTGCAGCTGGAAGCTCTGCCGGAAAAATCCATACTCTACCTCCATCAACCTCCAGAAAGCCAACATAGAGACTTCAATTTATCCACCTTCAGAGACCCAGACCAGCAGAGAGAGCTGACCCAGATCACTGTGAAGTGCAGAGACCAGACCAGAGTCCAGTTTAAAACCTGACCAGATCCGTGATGAGGCCCATTTAATTCAAGAATATAGTGTGAGTACCTAGCAAAACTGTGCAGAACCAATCTCTTAGTTAAAATAATATAATTCAATCTATTTTAACCTAAGTAGAACTGCCTGATAGCTCCAAATCTGTCACCTGTCATTCTAGCTGCAAAATCTGTCACTTGTCATTTTGAGCTTTTAAAATTTCAAATCTGAAAAACAACCTTTACTAAATCGTTCATATCTCCGTGACCGTTTGTCTTAGAGACTTGCAGTAACTTTCCTCTGGAAGCTGAGATCCTAGGCTTTCCTAGGACCCCAAAACGATAGTGATAGTCCTTGTAGTTCTTCTGTAATAGCGCCCGGCGCATTCGCGAATTTTACCGCGATTTGCAAATTTCTCCACGTGTAAAAACAGCCGCTTCAGTGCTTCCATTTGCCAGAAATTCGTTTGCCTCATAAAAACTATCCCTGCATCACTGCTAGTGTGAGCCTGGACTAATATTAACTAGATACCACTCACCCTGAACCTCTACAGGGAATTAAAAGCAATTTAGCATATTTTTCACTCCATTGCCAGCACATATCAAAGCATTTTGCCTGTGTTTTAAACTTCTGTTGTCTAAGCTTGCTGGGGTGAACTGAATCACATTTGATTGCATTTCTGAGAACTGTGTGTTTTCCTTCCATTTCCTTGCCTTGCATCAAGGGGGGGAGGGGATTGCCAGAGAAAAGTGATTACATTGTTTTGTTGAAATCATATTGAGTAATTTCTATACTGCATTTCATTCATTCAACCTTGCATTTCCTTGAACCCTATAAAGCATTCTCTACCACATTATACTTCTGTACCTATTTACCAGTGTGCTACCTTATCCATTTCATCTCAACTCCTTAGTGATTATAAAGAAGTGTGCTAGTGCCAGATTCTCCGTTGTTAATCTTTATCATATCAGATTAAGTGTGATATTCAATTATTAATTTATTATAAGTGTGATATATATATATTGTTTAAATTATCAAATAAACCTTTTAAACTTGCAAAACAGAACTACTTCTTGGCTCAGTGGGGTCAGGAGGATTCCAAGAGAGGGGTGTTATATAGGGGTAGTCATCCAGAACGCATGAACTGGACATAAAGATATATCAATAAGGGTTTTTCATCCAGTATTCTAGACTAGGCGCTGACTTAGCTGTAGTGCTGAATTGAATCCTCTTACAAAACCAAAATTAAAAACAAGAAAGATTCCCTCACCAAACCAACCAACCCCACTAACACCCCCCCCAAGCCCTTCACCCACATACCCTACACCCAACACTGCTCGCTTCAGCTTCTCCAAAGTCTCTACTCTCGAAGTGGAAAAAATCATTCTCAGCCTTAAATCATCAAACTGTAAGGGCGACCTCTGCCCCCCACAAATCATTAAAGATGCGGCAAGAGACCTCTCGCCATTCATCACCAGACTCATCAACGCCTCATTCTCCTCAGGAACAGTCCCCCGTAACCTCAAAGAGTCTTGGGTCCTCCCCCTCCTTAAAAAACCTTCCCTTGACCCCTCCATCCCGACCAATTACAGACCCATTACCACCGTCCCATTCCTGCTCAAGATACTAGACAAGACAGCATACCAACAAATCCAAAAATACCTTGAAATAAACCACCTCCTACGTATGCGACAATCAGGCTTCAGACCCCAATATGGGACTCCCCTACTCTGTACAACGAGATCAGGAAGCCCCTGTTTGATGATCTAGATGGACTGGGTATCACCTACACCAACTACGCTGATGATACACAGATCTTCATCCCGTTGACGGGAGATTACAACCAGGATTTGGCCTTGGTAAACAAGGTGTACCTCATCATTCAGGCATGGATGGCTTCGCACAGTCTATGCCTGAATGATGACAAGACTGAACTCATCATCCTTGGTTCCACCTCAAACCTAGCCAAACTAGACCACAACTACTCCAACTTCATCATAGACGGGAACCCGATCAAGGTAGCCAAAGAAGTGAAAACTTTAGGAATATATCTCGACTCCTCCCTAACCTTCCACAAACAGGTTAGCTCTATGGCATCCTCCACGGCCTACACATGTAAGCTTAAAAGAGCAGCCAAACCCTTCTTATCCACCCAGAGCTGCATTACACTAGCCAGAGCCCTGGTATTATCTAAACTGGACTAGTGTAATGCCCTCTACGTAGGAGCCAGCAAGCAAATTACCAACAAAATTCAGACGCTACAAAACAAGGCTCTCAGAGCAGCGATTAGCATTCCCAGGAGAGAACACATTTCCAACATCAGGAAATCCAATAACTGGCTCAACACATCAGACAAAATCCTGCTTAAAGTAGCATTGCTAATTCACAAATGCCTGAACAAGGCTGCCCCACGCTACCTGGTAGACAGAATATGCAAATACACCCCCAACAGACCCACCAGAACCTCCAACGCAAACCTGCTCATAGTTCCCAGGTTCAAACGCACCAAAATGGGCAGCAACAGCTTCCAGATGAAAGCACCCCAACACTGGAACGCCCTACCACCATCCCTCAGGACACCCCAAACCTATACACACTTTAGACACAACTATATCCAGTGGATAAAGAACAAGGATCACTAATACTTCTAACCTCCAACACCACACTGCCGCAATCCTGTAATGTATGTTTATTTGTAAATTTATAAAATATTTGTATTGTATTATAGACTTCTTGTAAAACTGTACACATTGTCCTTCATTGTCACACTGTAATACTGTAATGTAATGTATAAGCAACCTGTAACCAAGCTTTGAATAACCATGCTGCTCATGCGCCCTCATACCCTCGGGTCTGGTGCGCAATACAAATGAATAAACTAAACTAAACTAAGCTGTACCTGCCAGAGCTTGATTTCTTCAATTTCTATCCTCAATGAAGAAATCTCTTGCTGGAGGATGAGGTACAAGTACCCTGGAATCATGAGAAAAAGAAAGGCAATCAATGCTAAGAGAGGGAGAGTGGAGAAATGACAGTGCACAAGACGAGTACAGGAACAGAAGGTGGGTTGGGGAACAAAGGGTACATGAATGGAGAGGGGAAGCAAGGTGTGTAATGAGGAAGAACGGGTGTAAAAGGAACAGGGTCACAAAAGAATGTAGGACAGAATCGCTGGTGGCTGGGCTCTGGCTCTCTAAAGTATATGATAGGTATACGTGTCCTCACCCACAGCGTCAGCAATACATAGAGGCTCTTCCTATGGAGCCGCTATGTATTGCTATGGATGGAGAAGGAGATGGCGTGGTGGTCTGACCATGCAGTTGGTTCATTTTTAAGGATGGAAGTGGAACAGTTGTGATCCGCCAGCCAGTCCAAGGTTCTGCCTTTGTTATGTGTTGGGGCTATGATCCTGTGCTTGAACCCTAGTTGGGAGATAGTGTTTTCCAGGGAGAGCGCATTGGCGTCATTAGGATCGCTGAGGCCCAGGATGAAGTCCCCTAGTAGGATGACTTGAGATCCTGTTTTGATATTAATGGTCAGGAGGCCAGATATCTCTTCCTCAAATGAGGAGATGAGGCCAGGAGGTCTCTATATGAGGTGCATAAGAATGGTTTGTGTAGCGGAGAGTTGGAACTTAACAGACAGGAGTTCAGCGGACCGGAAGCTGGACGGAGGGGTCATTCTAAGGCCAAGGGATGTTTTGGCGATAAAGGCTACTCCTCCTCCGATACCTGAGTCCCTGTCGTTCCTTAGTATTGAGTAGCCCTCTGGGATGGCGAGGGATAGAGCTGGGCCTGATGCTTGATGCAGCCAGGTTTCAGTAATAGCCATGAAATGCAGGTTGTTAGCGGATATGAGGTCTGCGATGTCCAGCGCATGGGCGACCAGTGAATGGCCATTGATGAGAGCACCTTTGATCAAAGGGTGTTCAATTATGCTGATGGGGGCTTTTTTGGTGTTGACCAAGATTTGCGAAGGGCTGGCTTGAACTTGGTTATGATGAGAATGGGGGGTGTTTTTTGATGGGAGACCTGGGGGGTAAGAACCGGGTGCCGAGTCTTAGGTTTCTGTCCTTCACTGGGCATGGGTTCCAGAGTGTGGGAGGAGAAGCAAAACGGCAGATCCATTCTAATGGACTGATGGAGCAGTTTGGCTGGTTGATTTGTTTTAGTATCGACATACCCCATAGTTCTGGTGTATGTGAGACGTTGAGGTAGGGGTGATTGAGGTAGTGGATTCGTAGGGCGGAGGGTTGTGTTGTTGTGGTGTGCGCAGAGAGCAGTACGTAATATACATGCATAAAGTCATATAGGTGATGGGGAGGACCATCAAACATAATAGGAGTGAGGGAGGATATACTATATATCGGTAGGGGGAGTCGCAGCAATCACTGGGTACAGAGTGGCAGGCGCAGTTGCTGGGCAGTGCGATAGGCCCCGGGCACATTAAGTAGGCTAGTCCCAAAAAGCATAGTCACCAATGTGAGGTAGGCTAGTCCCATAAGACAAATCCAATAGGGTGCAGTAGGCTAATTCAATAAGGCATGAAACAGCAGTGCGTGGTAAGATGGTCGCATGGAGGCATTCAGAAGTAGGTATTCAAGTCTGTGCACTATAGCGCGATAGTCGGAAATGCTGTATGCTAACGTTGGGTAAAGTTTGTCACATCATGGATCACGCAGGCAGTAGAGGCAGAGCAATGGAGCTTTTACACAACATACTTCTCGCAGGCCAGGGGGGTACTCATTCTAATACACCACTCTTTAAGCTTTCAACAGGAAGCGATAATAACAGACCCAGAGGGACGTTACATCATAATAATGGGGGTCCTGGCAGGCGAAAAAGTTATATTAGTAAACACATATGGACCAAGCAGAGATGACCCGGGATTCTATGGCCAGATTATAGGGAGACTAAAAAAGATGGCAGAAGGCCCCATCATATGGGGGGGGGACTTCAACACAATCCTAGCTTTACATAAAAGACCGGACAACTATCACACAATGTGTCCCTACAGCTGCGGCCAAAATGATTAAACAAGCGATGAAACAATTAGGATTGATAGATGTGTGGCAGGAGGAACACCCTAGGTCGACTGAACATATATACTATTCAACAGTTCAAGATGCTGCTTCATGGATCGACTATTGGCTACTCGTCTACATGGGCTTCGCGCCTACGCTTGAGCAAAATCCTACCCCGTACCCTATCAGACCACTCCCCGGTGGTGATATCGCTAGAGCTTATCGATCCACCTCGGCCCCACCCGCTCTGGACTATGTTGCGAAACATCCTGTTAGACAACACGTTAGTGGAGAGCGAGCACGAACAAATAGAAGGGTTTTTTGAGGTTAATGACAACTCGGTCTCCAGTTATGCCACAGTATGGGAAACCTTTAAGGCCTGGCTGCGCAGTATGCTTATTTCAACCACGTCTGGAACACTCAAGGCCATTAGATCGGAATTAGCAGAGACCGAACAGGAACTACGCAGACTAGAGAACGATTACAGCGCAAATGCTAATGAGACTCAGCTAGGGGTAATTAAGGATAATTTGTCGAAGTTCTGGGAATTGGCTGATTGCTAGGTACAATACATGACAAAGCTCACTCAGGCCCGGAGCTATGGCAAAGAGGACCGACCGGGAAGATACTTAGCTAGTATAATCAGAGGGGAGAGAGGGGTGAAGCCCATCACTGGAATCAAAGGGGTAGGGGAGAGTTTTGCACGTCCAACGCTGCAATAAATGAAGAATGTATGCGATATTATAAAACGCTGTATGCAAACGCAGACATTTGCACTGAAGAAGAGGTTCACCTCTATTTAGATGGTAATCCACTGCCGACTTTCCCTGGTCGAAAGCTGAAGCATTAGACGCCCCGATCTCCTCTGACAAGATTTCGGAAGCCATAATGTCACTCTCGTCTAGCAAAGCCCCCGGACCCGACAGTCTGGGCATAGAGCTAAATAAGACTTACTGCAGCGTATTAGCACCATGCTTACTCAGGTTATGGGAGGAGTCTCTGAGAGCGGGGCAATTCCCACCCACGCTTACCAAGTCCGTAATATCAGTTCTCCCTGAGCCTGGTAGACCACCGGGCGAGGTAGCTTCATATCGACCATTATCTCGAATCAACATCGATGCCAAGATCTTTGCACAAGTACTTGCAAACAGACTATTACCACACATGAACTATTTAGTGCACCCAGTCCAATCAGAATGTATTCCCACGAGATCAACGGCCCTCAATCTGAGGGCTCTTTGGCATTTTAGCACAAATAAACCCACAGGCTCAGGTAGTGGCAGCATCATTAGATGCCGAAAAGGCCTTTGATTCGGTAGCATGGATATAGTTATTTCGGGTGCTCAAACACTTCAGGCTGGGCCAACACTTTATCGGATACGTGAGACTGTTATATACAAAACCGATAGCCAGAGTCCGCACAAATGCCATAATGTCCCAGGTGTTCCTATTAGCCTGGGGTACGCGCCAGGGCTGCTCCTGTTTGCCACTATTATTTGCGCTAACGATAGAGCCTCCACCGCGACTAATCACAGATAAACACGCGCACAGGGAATACACATAGCTGGACACCCACAAATCATATCACTATATGTAGATGATAATTTACTGTACATATGAAATCCAGAGCAAAGCCTAGGCCCAATCATGGAGGAGGTTGCCAGATTCACAAGCCACTCAGAGGGAATAGCTCAGACTTAGAAGTGTTAATCTTATTTCTCCAGCATGGGGTCTGGCATGGATTCACATGCTCATGAATATTCCCCGTCAGCAGGCTGGGAATCCTCGGTAAAGAAAAAACCAGTATCAGTTTCGTTTCTGATCTGTCTTTCGTAGTAGTAACCAATCACTGGTCTCTGCGTCATACTGACCACAGCCAATGACTGCCCTCTACCTAAGCCCCGCCTCTGGCAGCCATCTTCAGATTTTTACCGCACGTTCAAGTGTTGGGATCCTCGTGCTATTGCTCTCGAGCGTTAGTGCTATTTTTTCACGTTTTTTCTGTAAAAACTTCAATTTTTTCGGTCAAAAGAGCCTCAAGCTCCACCGACTTTACATCCGATCAACGGGGACCCGTGTCGGATTCGTCTGCGCCCCTCAAGGGTGAAGATTCGTCGAGCTACGCTTCGGAGGACTCCAGAAGCTTCTCAGGCCCGGTCTCGACATGGCCCAGGAGAAGGGAAGCTCGACGCCCGGAAAGCTGTTCAGGGTCTGCCCTGGATGCCAGCTGCAGAACGTCTTTAAGGAGGACGAACACTCTTTTTGCCTTTACTGCCTTCATGAGGACAAGACGCACGTGGAGAAGGACTGTGCGTTTTGCTGCAACATGTCGGAACGGACCATGAAGGACCGCCATCAACGTCTCGCCAACTGGCTGGAAGGGAAGAGCCCGTCCGGCGAGAAGAAGAGGAAATCCGAGCGGTCTTCTAAGACCTTTGAGGGCGCCCCGGCGACGGGGGCCCAACATAAGGCCAAGCACCGCGAGTCCGCTGGCACCGGGAGCGCCGAACGGTCGGGCTCTACGGGCGTCAGGCAGGGCGCACCCTCCCCGGCACCATCAACCACGAGCCAACGCTCTGGGTCGGGTAAGAGGAAGGCCGAGCACCCGGCGAAGCTCCTGGAGAGGCCCCGGTCGAGCTCTAAGGCAGAGGAGGAGCGTGGCAGTGCCCCCTCCCTCAAGGATAAGGCTGTGAGCGCACCTAAGGTGGTGAAGGCCTCAATCCATCCGGCCAAGCCCTCTATCGAAACTGTCGCGGCGGCCCTGGCTCAGCCTGTGGAGGCTACACCAGTGGTGGCGACCTCGGGGCTCAGAGTCTCCCTGCCTCCTCGGAGGGAGTCCTCTTTTGTGCCCATCGATAGGACCCCCGTGAAACCCCCCGTGGGGGAGAAGAAGGGGGGGCAGGGCGTCGTCGTAGATTCGGCCTTAACCTAAGAAGAGGAGCTGATCGAGGTCTTAAGCCACGGCCTAGGCGTGGAAGAAGGCCGGCCCGTCGGGATGGACCCCGACGTAGGTGACGACGACATCGTCGAGGATACCGACGGGGCCCCTGATCGCCCGTCGGATTCCCCTCTACCAGCGCCGCAAGACAACTCGGCGGCCATTTTGTTAGCCATACAGTCCTTATGCACAGAGATAAGGACGAGGCTACCGTTGCCGACGGAGGAACCTCTCCCGTCGGGGGATCCGGAACCGGGACCTTCTGGTGTTCCCCCTACCAAGAAAAGAAGGATCCACCCTCCACCTCCTTTTCAGCCGTCGCGCCCCGTCCAGCCCTCCTCCCCGTCCACCCGAGGGGATGATACGGGGACTGACACGGCAGCGACGGTTACGGACGACGAGGCCTACGACGAGGATATACCGTCGTCTCCTCCCACCAGGGCTTCTCCGCCCGACGAGATTGAATCGTTCCACTCCATGGTCGCCAGGGCGTCCTAGCTTTTCCAACTCTGCCCTGAGGAGAACAAGAAGGAAGGCTTCCTTTATCAGCGGCGTGAGGCCAAGAGGAAGACGGTCCTCGCAGTGCCTCTGTTGGACGACATTTGGGATGAGGGCCTTACCCTCCTCAAGAACCCTTCCACGACGCCAGCTAGAAGAGACCGGTACGAGAAGAAGTACCGGGTCCCGGACACGGCCCCCCTGTGCCTCCGGGCGCAGCCTACCCCGGACTCCGTCGTCTCCGCGGCGGCCAGGAAGAAAGCGGGGGGGGTGCGGCCTCCACATCGACTTCCCCACCGGACGGCGAGGGAAAGAAATTGGACGCTATGGGACGCAGAGTCATCTCGTCGGCAGCGACGACGATTAAAGCGGCCAACGCCTTGGCTATCGTGGCCCGCTACGACAGGGAGTTCTGGTACAAGCTGGCTCCCCTGCTGGACTTCCTTCCGGACGACAAGAGGGCGGAGGCCCTGGAGATCCTACAGGAGGGTGAGGTGGCTTCGGACCACGCCATCACCGTGGCGACGGACATCGCCGACACTGGATTCCGCCAGTTGGGCAACGGCGTTTGCCTTAGGCGGCGCGGATGGCTCAAGGCTACGGACTTCCGGCAAGACGTTCAAACCAGAGTCCTGGACATGCCCTTCGACGGGAACAACCTGTTTGGGAAAACAGTGGACGATTCCCTTCAGGCCATTAAAGCGGACACTGAGACGGCCTGGGCCCTTGGAGTTCTTCAACAACGACGGACGCCCTTTCGGAGCAGCGGAGGCAAGGGCGCCTCCAAAGGTTCCGGCGGCGGTTTCTCTTCCTACCGTCAAGCGGCACGCTCGTCGTCTCAGGAGGCCTACAGAGGACGAGGCAAGTCTGGCGGACCCCGCCGTCGTCGCCAAGGGGGTCAAGGCGGCAAGGCCGCGTCCAAGCAGGATTGAACCGGCCGTGGGGTCGGGCCCCCACCGAAGCACCCTGGTGGGAGGCCGGCTGGCGAGCTTCGTCAGCGTGTGGGAGTCCATCTCCACCGACCGTTGGTTGCTGGACGCCTTGGCCCGGGGCCACGCGCTCGAGTTTCGAAGAAGGTGTCCGCGCGTCCCTCCCGTGGCCAGGAAAGAACTTCACGTCCCTCAACTTCTTCTGGAGGTAAAGGCGATGCTCAGGAAGGGCGCCATCGAACTCGTCCCAAAGAGGCTTCGGGGCTCCGGAGTTTACTCGAGATACTTCCTCGTGAAGAAGACGGGAGGATGGCGCCCCATCCTAGACCTGCGACGTCTGACAGTTCATCAAGGCGCAGAAGTTCCGGATGGTCACCCTCCAGCACGTCCTGGGTCAGCTGGAGGAAGGAGACTTCCTATCGTCGTTGGATTTGGAGGATGCCTACTTCCACATTCCCATCCTAAAGGGGCACCGGAAATTCCTCAGGTTCGTGGTACAAGGGCGTCATTACCAGTTCAAAGCCCTCCCCTTCGGTCTATGGTCGGCACCCAGGGTATTCACCAAGTGCCTCGCACCGGTGGCGGCGCAGCTGCGCCGCGAGGGGATCCACGTCTACCCCTACCTGGACGACTGGCTCATCCGCGCCAGGACGAGGGAGCTCGCCGTCGAACACACGGCAAGGACCGTCCAACTTCTCACGGACCTGGGATTCTCCGTGAACTATGCCAAATCGCACCTGGTGCCCGCGCAAGACGCACTGTTTCTGGGAGCGAGGCTCAACACAGTGTCCCTTCTGGCCTCCCCGTCGGAGGAGAGGACCAGGACCATCTTGGGCAAGGTGCAGCGGATGTTGGTGGCCGACGCGGCCAAAGTGAGGTCCATCAAGTCTCTCCTCGGGATGATGTCTTCCTGCATCTACCTCATTCCGATGTGCAGGCTCCGGATGCGCCCGTTACAGGAGTTCCTGGATGCGCGCTGGATCCAGACGACGGGCAGCTTCGAGGAAAGGATCGCGCTCGACAAGAGTTTCCGACGAGCGATACGGTGGTGGGGCACCCGCGCGCATCTGACGGCGGGCATGGACTTCCAGCCACCAGGTCACAGTGACCACGGATGCCTCCCTGGAAGGGTGGGGAGCGCACTCCGAAAATCTGCACGCAAGAGGCCTTTGGCTCCCGACGGAGAAGTCCCTACATATCAACGTCCTGGAGCTCCGTGCAGTGTTTTGGGCCCTCAGGTCCTTCCTTCCGTCCCTCAAGGGCAAGGTGGTGAGGATCTTCACCGACAACACCACCACCATGTTTTACATCAGGAAACAGGGCGGAACCAGGTCCCCAGCACTGTCCAAGGAGGCGCAGGACCTGTGGCATTGGGCCGTCGCCCAAGGGATTTTTCTGGTGCCGTTTCATCTGGCAGGGATAAAAAACACCATTGCCGACTCACTCAGCAGGGAGCTGCGCTCGTGCCACGAGTGGGGACTACGGCAGGATCTAGTGGACCGCCTCTTCCGACGATGGGGCACACCCCAGATCGATCTGTTCGCGACGGCGACGAACTCCAAGTGCCGGAGGTTCGCCAGCAGGTTTCCCCAGCCGAGGAGCATGGGCGATGCTTTCTCGTTCCCCTGGGAGGGCCTGTTCCTATACGCGTTCCCTCCATTGCCATTGCTGATCCGGCTCATCAACCAGCTCAAGAGGTCACGGTGCAGGATGATCCTCGTCGCACCTGCGTGGCCGAGGCAGATATGGTTCCCGGACCTTCTGGACTTGTCAGCGTCCCCGCCAATCAAGCTGCCGGTGGACGCGGATCTACTCTCCAGGGAAGGAGGCGCCATCCTCCACCACGACCCGAAATCGCTGAACTTGCAGGCCTGGCTCCTGCAGCGCTAGAGTTTGGAGGATACGACATACCGGCCGACTGCAGAGAGGTTCTTGCAAAGGCCAGGGCGTCCTCGACTCTGAAGTGCTACGGACACAAATGGAAGAGGTTCTCTGTCTGGTGCCACGCACAGAAGATTAACCCTCTACGGATTACGGCTCCCCAAGTACTGCCGTACCTGCTGACGCTGGCCAAAGCTGGACTGGCACACGCGTCCATCAAGATTCATCTTGCTGCGATCTCCCGATACACCAGAACCACGGGGCGGACGTCCTTGTGGTCTCATCGTCTGGTGAAAGAGTTCATGAAGGGACTGTTCAGATCGTTCCCGCCGGTGAAGGCTCCGGCCCCGGCGTGGGAGCTCAACGTGGTGCTGACCAAGCTCATGGGACCTCCGTTCGAGCCTCTGCACTCGGCCCCGTTGAAGTTTCTATCGTGGAAAACAGCTTTTCTTGTGGCCATCACCTCCGCACGACGAGTGGGAGAGATCCAGGCCCTTTCCTGCAAGGCCCCGTACTTGACTTTCCACGACACGAGGGTAGTGCTCAGGACGCACCCCTCCTTCATGCCCAAGGTACCGTCGGACTTCCATCTCAACGAACCCTTGGTGTTGCCTGTGTTCTTCCCGTCGCCTTCGTCGCCGGCTGAGAGGACTTTGCACTCGCTGGATGTAGCTAGAGCGCTGAAGTTCTACGTGGACCGCACGAAGGGTTTTCGGAAGACGTCACAACTCTTTGTGAACTTTGGACCTGTCAATCAGGGGAAGGCTCTCTCGAAGGCTTCCATTTCCAGATGGCTCTCCGGCTGTATCATGTACTGTCACCGGTTGGCAAACCGACCGCTGCCTGGCCGTCTGAGAGCCCATTCCACCAGAGCGATCGCAGCTACTACGGCGTTCCTATCTGGTGTGCCCCTGCTGGACATTTGCAGGGCTGCTACGTGGAGGTCGACGCACACCTTCACGAAATTCTACTGCATCGATCAGGATTCCAGGGAGGAGTCCAGGGTCGGCCAAGCAGTGCTGCGCAACCTGTTCGCCTGAGGTGAGCCTGGTGAGGAGGTAAGATGCTTAATGTTGAGTTTGATGTAATGCTTAATGTTGAGCCTTTGCCACCTCCCGTGGTTGTGCATGTGTGTACTGCTATGTATTCTTTATTCATGAGCATGTGAATCCATGCCAGACCCCATGCTGGAGAAGGAACAAGTTACTTACCTGTAACTGTTGTTCTCCAGCATGGGTCTGGCATGGATTCACATGCGAACCCTCCCGCCTACCCCTCTGCGGCTCTTCACTTGGTCATACTGCCACTTCACGTGCTTCCAAATCTGAAGATGGCTGCCAGAGGCGGGGCTTAGGTAGAGGGCAGTCATTGGCTGTGGTCAGTATGACGCAGAGACCAGTGATTGGTTACTACTACGAAAGACAGATCAGAAACGAAACTGATACTGGTTTTTTCTTTACCGAGGATTCCCAGCCTGACGACGGGGAATATTCATGAGCATGTGAATCCATGCCAGACCCATGCTGGAGAACAACAGTTACAGGTAAGTAACTTGTTCCACCCTGACGGATGTAACTGTGCCGCCAAGGGATCTCAGAGGGTTCCGATGGGCCCCAAACTCCTTTAAATACTTGGGCGACAAAGTGTCACGGACACAACGAACCCTGAAGATAATCCCAAAACATACTTGAATGGCCTAACAGTCAAACTGGCATTGTGGGCCAAATTTCCGATGTCGCTTTATGGCAGAATATCCCTGTTGAAAATGGTGGTCGCTCCCAAAACTCCTATATTATTATGTTGCAATTCCAATCTTGCCAGGGAGATCCTTTTTTGCAAAGCTCTGATCGTTGGCGGTGCAGTTTGTCTGGGGAGGGAGTGCATCCTGTATGAGCTTGGAGGGACTGACAGAATCATATGAGAGGGGGCGTGCTGGCGGCACTGAATTTTGAACTATATTACTTAGTGGCTCAGGCACAATACGCAGGACTCTGGTACGCGACTACCCCAGGCCGTTACACCTAAGCCTTGAAAAATACAGCATAGCCCTGACAGATCTGAAATCAGTAATACTTGAGGACTGAAATATGGATACCTGCACATTTCACCCTGTGCGTACAACAGTCAACGCATGGGCCCGACTATCTGGGCAGCTGGCTACAACGATACCATATAGCGAAAAGATTGGGATCTGGTGCTGCCCTGGGGTCCCCCCTAAATATGACCCCGACATACAGACAGCCTGGGACCCTGAGAGGATGATGACACTGGGAGGCCCATTTCCAAGAGGAGGTTAGTTATGCAGGAGGAATTCACTGCAAAACTGGGCAATAACCCTGTCAAATTGTTACAGTATTACCGCATGAAAGCAGCGGCACATAGTTAAGGGCCGTTGTTTCCCCTGGAATCCGAAGCATGTGAGTGTACAAAAATGTCAACAGGAGAATTGCGACGGCCGAAAATGCGACTTTTTATTTTTTTATACCCCCCTTACACCACATATATATGTGGGGGGAGGGGTATGGGATATTATAGTAATAGGGGGGATTCAGGAGGTCTCCCCCCGCATATCTATGTGGTGCAAAGAGGGTTTAATTAAAAAAAAAGTAGGCATTTTCGGCCGTCGCAATTATGTGTGGTCTCAGTAATGACATAGATCCCAATACAACATACAGAATATTCAAAAGCTTCTCTGAACATACCAACCACCAAGACCACGCTTATTGCCACCACCATCTTCATATATGTGGATATTTTTCTAGGTTGGAGACAAAAAGATATATAAGTGGGAAAAATATGCTTGATGACATTAGAAACAAACAATATTATGGCAACGAGCAAATTTGGCGCCTCTAAAAATCAATGTAACTTTTGCTATTGGAATATAGTCACAGGGATACCGAGTATACCACATTTGAAAAACCTTTTTATTGAAGACATGAGAAGAGAAAACAATCTGTTGTTTTTGTCATTACGTGTAAGTGCATGCATATTCTAAAATCCACAAAAGTTAGGAGACTATTCACAGAGAAGTTACTATGAATAACTGACTAATCCCAGATTTACCCCTCACACCTGGAGAAAGCTATTGGATTCAAAAAAGAATTTAATGTGAGGAAGGCAGAGTTACAAGCAGTAAGCCAAGAGTAAGCCTGAGTTACTAGTAGTGTGCCGAGTACGTCAGAATAACTCAGAGTACCTTGTTTTATTAATGGAATCAGATTTGTACTGTACATCTCTTGCCTCGCAAACACTTAAATTGCTTTCCTTCAATTAACCGTTAACACGGGAAACAAGAGACATGATATTAGGGGAAAGGCTCCTGTTGCAGAAAACACATAAAACACAACCCAGTTTCACACTCTGGGATACAAACCCCAATAATGAGCGTAGCTCACCAAACCTGGCCTCTATACATACACCCTCATATACAAGTTTTACATTTCCCTTTGTTTCTTTTCCAAATTCAAAGAAGGTCAGCAAGTGAGGTTTCTTTCTAACTATCTGAGTGTGTCATGAGCCATACCTCTAAACCCCTTTTCAGAACATCTGTCTGCATGGAACCCCTGGTTCAGCTGAAGCCCTGGAAGGGATACCCGTACCCAAGACTCAGTCTGTAAAGGAGGAGTCACTTTCTCAAGTCCCCTTTGGACCATCATCTCATTAAAAATAACACTGAAGCGTATAGCTGCTGGGTCTTCTTCCTCCTCGACTGGCTCTGTACCTGGATCCAGGAAAGGGGGAGACTGCATGAGAGGAGGAAGGGGCTGGCTGGGTCTTGAGAGGCATAAGGGAGAAGGGTAAGCCAATGATAATGAAATCGGCAATGCCCTAGTGAGTCCATCAACAGAGGATGCAATGCACTGAGAAGGCGGAAGCCATGTGGCACCGCTGTGAGACCCTCTGTCAAAGGAGGCAAATTGGAAGTGGGCACAGTGCCGGATTGGTGCCCGAGAGGGACCCCCAAATGTGCGCTGCCCTGAGCAGAATGTATACCTATAGAAGCGATACAACCTTCCTTCTCCTTTCATCTAAACCAAGACCCAACAGTGAAGATAGGACTGCGATAAAGTGGCTATATTGAAGGCCTTGGCAGTTTGCCTAAGGCCTTCATTGTCTGTCCTCTCTGTAGTTGTAGCGTTCTTCATGGAGCTGGAAAAGTCTTCTTGTGTTGTTTTAAAAACCACCCTCACAAAAATAGGCGAGTATGACCTGAAAAGCAGAACTGTTAGGTCTTAGCCATGAACACAAGTCCAAATCCAAGGACTTGGAAGCACCTATTTGTCATCACTGAGTCTGTGGGGGAAAGTTAGCATACAGTTATACACCAATTCCAAGTCTGACGGACAAAAAAGGGTTGGTAGCATGACAGACCAGTATCAAGTCTGAATTTGCTATGTCCATGGGATCCTTTGGGTGGGCCTTGATAGACCAAAGATCCAGAAATGTACCAGCTACCGAAGATAGGCTTTGTGAGCACCTAAAATAAGGGACATGTGAATAGCAGCATTTCTTGTGCCTTGGGAGGTGTTTCAGTAAGTTAGGTCCAAGAAGGCACTGTGGTAGTAAGTCACAAACAAGAGGTCATTTTATACATCAAATTGTATTCAATTAAGCAAGCAAGGCTTATTCTGCCCCTATCTCTAAGGAGGTTTTAACTCTAGTCTATAAAGAAAATAACAAAGGGAGCATGTCAGGATGTCTGATCAACACAACACGATCCTCTGTCCAAAGCCTAATCTACGCTGAATCCTGTCCCTACCACTAACAAAAAGGATAACACAAACTCAAACAAACCTTGTCTGGGGAGCATACTCTATTGAACATCGGAGGTGGTGGCTGGCTTCAGTCACCCACCCAAATGTCCCTGTAGTTTCTCCCAGGTCACTTGTCCAGCGAGATGTTTCAAAGTTCATAAATAAAATTCATAAAAAAAATAAATGTTATTGGGCTAACTGAAAATACTATGCAGACATGGAACAAAGCATTAGCTTACGGAGTCACACAGACTTCTTCATCAGATGGTGCAGTGTGAAATGATTTCTAAAGAAAAAGCCACAGTTCAGTTTGTTCACAAAATGAAGAATTTGCTTAATTGGCTGAAGGTGCAGTATATCTGGAATCTTCTGCCTTATCGAAAAAGGCCATAACCCCCACACCCCCTCCCCCCCTGGACACAGTTTGTAAGCAGTACACATTTCTATCCGAAAGTTACACTTAGTCAAAAAAAAGGAAAAGAAAATCTTTTTCACATGGAACTGTTAAGTTAGGCCCAGGCAGTATAAAATCTGGCACCTGTGGTTTCCTAAAATTACTGTTGCTATTTTCGAAAGGCATATTGTAATGAGAAGTTTAAAAGCACATAATTAGGAAACAGGGTGAGTATTGTATGTTCCTCTCACAGTCTCTAAATATGTGTTCTGCAGCCTCTAAGAAGTGTCAGAACACTAGTGATTTTAATGCAGCTGCTACGGTTTCATGGCTGGCATACAATGTGACACTACAAGATATGTTCTCTAGGTTTAACTGGTTCAGTCGCTTAAGTTACCTTAGTATGGCTCACGCTGCACAAAGGTTTCCTCGCTTGCACACAGTGTGGAAAATGCAAAATATGTTACCCATTTTTTAATGGTGCAGTGTCCGCTGTTATCTCAGCATGTCCCATGCTTGGTAATGGGTGCCACCCATTTGGGTTTAGATTCTAAGTGCGTGCTGAAAAATATGATTACGAAATCACTAATGTGATATACATTTCGTACAAGAATGGATCACCATAAGTATCGTTAATATCAGTGTGTATATGCCCATATTACCAAATTACTGTGAATGCAAGCAGACATCTGAAGGCAAGCGTCCCCAACCAGCACGATCCTCTCCGCACTGAGAGACAATGAAGGTCTCTCCCAGGATGGGAATAAGGCCAAGACAGAGTGCGGGTGAGCTTAAATGGGAGTTTATCAATCAGAATAGGGCATGCAAAGAACTCTTCAAACTCCGAGAGCGCTCTGTCTGACAATAGCAAAGACAGGCGTATATATTTACAAAACACGTCATCAGAACCTACATACTATAGGGGGCACAAATTCAATGGGATTGGGTGATGATGACTAACTATAGGCGCTGCTGCGATGTGGTTGGCCTTGACTGGAGGACGTCACTGGTCAGCCTCGTGGGTTGGGCTGGGCCTGGCGGGTCGGCTGAGTTCATCCGGGCGGTGTTGTTGTGCCATTGTGGCCAGTGTCAGAGATGAATGTCTTTTCCTGACTTATTTGCCCTAGGCCATGCACACCACAGTCATTCAGTTATTGCAATATTATCTTCTTTAGTAAATCTTTCAATAGGTTATACTACAGGTTAATGCAACACAGGAGGAATGCACCTTGTGAGGGGTCTGATGGTCATTCGTCAGTGCATGGTTACCAGTGTCCTGTTGACCGGTACCATAGGTCGAGGGGTAAGTCTCAGGGCATGGGACGGGCGGTACATGCCTCTCTGTCTTGTTAGAAGTCGTTATGAATGGGCTGCTGTATGTTGCCACAGTATTGGGTATCCTAATTGCACAGGGCCATAAGTCTAAGGTGATCCGGTGGGTTGTGGGGTTTAAGAGGGGGCGCCTTTGGATTTGTGTATTCAGGCAGCGGTTTACTGCTGTGCTGTAAATAATGCAGGTGGCTGGCCGTGGCCTTGGGTGCTGCAGAGGGGACTACAAATTTTTGAAGCGGCTCCAGCCTGGTTGGGGGAGGTGGAGCAGCGTGGCGCGGGCCTCTGCTCTCTTGTTTGGCACTCTTCGCAGGGTGGGAGGGGAAATGGCCTTGCACATATTCACAAAGGTATCTTCCTCGTGTGTTGCTGACTTTTAGGTACAAACATTTTAACACTCTCTAATACTCATTTGGATCACTCAAAGCATACATTTCAACTTTGCTAAATGTCTTTTCAAATATAGCCAGTCTGAGCACCTTATTTGTACACTATGTTTTAACAACTACAGCATTTAGTTATATGCATATACATTTGCAGTAAGTGAGGTAGTAGTGTGGTTGCTGGAGCACAAAGAAAGAGACCCGCCACCGTGCGTGGTGGTAGTGGCACATAAGGGCTTAGACATACATACATGACGGGTGCATTCTCGCACGTCCTTCACATGAGCCCTCTGTATGATTACACTTGTCTTCCCTTCTACTCTAGCAGCATTAATTCGGTTATGGCGCAGGACCGTGGAGTGTAAGCTTTTCAATGATACATATAACGAATAGTCCCCCGGAATGCTTTTTATTATTTACACACAACTGCAGGGGTGTGGGTCCTTCATTGCTGGTGTCATGTGAATATGCGTTCTACCATAATTACACATTTTTACAGGTTTCTTTAATAGAAGAGGTTTTGTGAAGAGAATGCGCATTTTACAAATAGTTTTGGCATTAGTATTTGGGGACTTTTCTGCTTTCATCCGATGATCATTTTACAGTTCTCTCCATCACCCAGGCCTTGCTGGCCGGGTCATGCTGGGAGCAGTGATGCACTGCGGAAGGTGAAATGTTACAGTGTTAGTATCTTACGCTAGCTCATGTCCGTCTTGTTCGTGGGAACTGACTCACAGCGGATCTGCCAGGGAGCTGCGGCCACAAGGATAATTGAATCTCTCCGAGGGTGGGGGCCGCGCTACAGTGCGCTGAGCTCACACCATCTTTATCAGACAAAATGGTTTCTGAGGCCTAGCTGAATTCAATACGTGTGGGCAATGTCTTCAGCAGGTGAGCCCTCCACCACCTGGGCCCTGGTGGTATGAGGGGATGCCCAATGAGCCATGGCCCTCACCTGGGGAAGGGATGTAGGCAAGGGGGGTCTCTTGGACCAATCCAAGGCCAAATGATAATGATGTGTTGTTATATAGCACGTAAGCGCTTCATATAGAACAGATATACATACAGTATCATCCAGTCTGCATTGGTACTCATTTATCACCTAAGATGGATGAATGGCTGAGTTGGCCTTGCCGTGATTCAGACCTGCAACCTGCAGCTCACACAAACATATTGCAGCAGCGAGCGCTCAACTCACTGAGCTATCTTACCGAGCTTAAGAATGAAAGTAATATAGAAAGGTATATATTTCATCTTATAAGAATGCTGATTAGCAACATGGGTGCAGTTGCTGTACTCCTGCGAACCGCCGGAGCATACAAACTAATAAAAAAAAAAAAAAAAAGACCAGTTGGAAGAAAGAACAGAAGTGAAGGACCAAACCCCAATGATGTACTTTTATAAGTGACTCGCATAAAAGAAATGAAAATACTAATGTACAGAAAAATCACATGTATATTTAGTGAATGCTTTTTGTTCTAAAATATTCTCTGTGTTCTTGTGTTTTTTGGGGGGAGTCAGCTTGTTTTTCTTCCTGACCTGGGCCTGCCTGGCAACACGCCAACAGCAATGGCGGATCGAGCGAGTGTGGGCGCCGGCCTTTCGTGGGAAAAACAAGGCACATCAAGGTAAGGAGGCTTTATTTTGGGGGAGTGAGGCATTTATTTACGAGGTACGAGGCAGCTGGCATGCAGAATGGAGAGCCACTCGGGGGTATCAGACAGAGGGGCTTAGCTTGCAGCAGGAAAGCTGCCCTCTCGGTGTAAAGACTGGCGCTGCCTTCTGTATAGTGTGTGTGGAGGGGGCTCAAGGAAATACATCAAACATTCACCTGGTGCTGCTGCCTGAACACTGAAAAGGAGCCTTTCCTAATACGAGGCTTTATGCTGCTTTCATTATCCACGTCCCTGCCTGTGAGAGCCCATAGAATTGCGTAGCTTTCTGAAGTGCTGTTAACACGTAGGACTTCTTGTGCTTCGGTGCAGGATTCCATGCCGTGCAGGTATTCATAAGGCGCTTCTACATCTCGGAAGCGCTTGAAAAGCGCCAGGGATATTTAGGTGCCAGTGGGTTTGATTTTCCTATTTTGCTAGCAGCGACAGCTGGTCTTTGTTCGGCTTTATTCTCCCCACTCCCTGCACGCCCCTGTCCCCTAAACAGAAGTGATTTATGGCCATGCTGTGCCCGCCGAGGGAATTTGAGTGCAGATGTTTGTTTGCAAATTCGCCCACCCAAAGCTCTGTTCACTCATGCGTGCCACTTTATTCGCTCCCATCGTTTTGGCACTTTACTCGCTTTGCTGTGACTCACCTCTGGCATGCAGCAGGGTTTATGAGTAGGCGCCTTTGACGTTCCCGCGCCATGACTTGACTCCTGTGCGTCTTGGCTCCGGGGGCCCACAATGCATCTGTTGGGACACTCGGCAACCCTTCCACAGAGGTGCCGCGTGCCGGGCCGCGAGCAGTGCCTCCACCCAAAGAGGTTTTGTCACCAGAGAGGTCACTTCACCGAAGCAGTGTCCGGATTAGAGAGTTTGTGTTTTCCAAATGGGGGATCCCTTCACTAGAGAGGTCCTTTTCTGGGAGAAGTCGTCGTCGAAAAGGTGTCACGACATGGACACCAGAGAGGGGCTATCCCCCATGACAAAACACTTCTGGGCACACTCTGCACCCCAGCACCCTGAGAGTAAGGACCATGATGGGCAACCTCACACTGTCACAATGCAGGGCCCATGTCATAATGCACTAGGCTATGGCTGCTTTGGTCACCTCTGTCTGCATTCTGTGAGCATCCATTGTGTGATGTCACAGATGGAATCCTAGCTTGAGAGGTGAGAGAATGGATGAGCTTCAATATAATGTTCAGATAGAGCGGCGGGGGTCTTCTGTAATATTTGGTATCCCCTGGTCTTCGGCTCATCGCTGATTGGCTGCATTAAGCCTTAGCACCGGCCCCTCTTCGGAGCTGTCCAGCGCGCTGCTCCCGTTGTTGTGATAAACAACAGACTGAACAGCAGCCTGTGCCTCATATTTCCTACTCAAGGCAACCAAAAGTGCTAAAATATGGACTACACCGGGTTCTTCCCGAGTGCCATGGCGACACCCACGGCTGCGCAGCGCTAGGGATGCCTCCGGAGCCGATTCTAGCGCCGAATGGGTGGGTGTAATAGACTTCCGCCGCCCACTTGTGGAGTAGCCCCTCTCTCGTGTGCTCTGCCTTACACACAGTGCATATGCAGGAGAGGAGGTCTTTCAAGAAACGGAAATAACCCTAGTTCTTTTTGCATCCAGGGGCACACGACTGCAGTGTGTGCACATTCTCGTGCAGTGTTTAAGATTCTCAGCCTGTCCGATAGCACAGCGAGTGGAGCGCTCGCTTTGGTATCTGTGCTGAGCCTGCCGACGCAGGTTCGAATCCTGGCAGGGCCAAACTCGCCCTTTCATCTATCCGAGCTGGATAAATGAGCACCACACCCCCTGGGTAATAATAATAAGCGCTCAGATACCTGAGGGTTCGTGGCGCTATATAAATGCTAAATAATTATTATTTATATGCAGTAAAAACGCGCGCGCCGGTTAGTGGAATTCTGCCATTGGAAACTGCAAGTTCATGTGTGGAAAACGTGGCGCCGCCCGCACCTGCCGTGTACTCTAATCAGCCTGGCAGCAGGCTCGCCCCTGTGGGCGCCACACTGTCTGGAAGTGTTGCAATACTGTCCCTGTGCCATAGGCAGTGTCCAACTAGTCATATGTAGAAGGCTGCTGGGGCACGCACCCTCCCCCCCGTGTGTACCCTCTCGGCAGCCACATTTCCTTATCAGCTCCTTGAAGCGCTTGTGTCTGTGAGGACGGAGGAGGCGAGCTGGCAATTGTCTTTAGGTCAAAGAATGTTCATCTTTTTAATCCAAGCCATTCCGCCTTTGGGCAGATAGTGCCTCGGAATACATCTTTTGGCACTTGAAAGAGTTGAAAGTAAAGGAGGGGAGGGCCGTGCCGTCTGGTTCCCGTCAGGGGGTAGATTAGTGCCCTTGGTTTCTGGGCGCTCACTCCATCACCTGCCGCTGGCCGGCACATGAAAAACCTCGGAAGCCATGCAGGCATCTTAGCCACAATCCCATCGCAGCAGCTGCAGGGGGGTGCCAGCTGCATCGAGCAGCGCCCCCGAGGTGGGGGGGGGACTCAACAGAATGTCAGCGTGAAGGCCTGTGCCCTGATATCTTGCGCTAAATGCTTGGCGCCGGTTCCGCAATTCATTGGCCCGCAGAGTTGCGCGTTTGCTGAAGCTGAAAGCGGGTTCCCTGCTGGATGGCGCTGGCTGCCTGGGGGTTCTGGGGTGGCATGTCTATTGGGTGGCATGCTTCGTTAGGCGTCTCCTGGGGGCTTTCTTTGCTGAATGGAAAACAGACCAATAGACAAACAGACCACCTACAGGTCTCTCCCCCTTGCAGATGGTATACTGGAGGCATCTGTAGGGGAGGACAGGCCTTAGGGCCCCCCTCTCCTACATTATTCTCCCCCGGTGAGGACCATGGCTCGCCGGGCGTTCCCTCATGCCACCCGGGCCCAGGTGGAGGAGGGCTTGCCCGCCGATGACATTGCCCCCACGTATCCATCATACATACACACTAACGTTTAGACAGGCCTAGAAGCCTTCTTGCCCAGCAAAGATGGCGTGAGTTCAGCGCGCTGCGGCGCGGCCCCCACCTTTGGAGGGCTTTCCAAGTATCCCTGCCGCAGTAGCCCTGGTAGATCTGCTGCGAGCGCGTTCCCATGAGAAAGTCGGGTATGAGCTAAACCCGAGATGCCAACACTGTAACATTTTATCGTTCACAATGTAATACTGCACCCCGCATGACCTGGTCCGCGAGGCCGGGGTGACGGGGAAAAAGCTGAAGCATCACTATCTGAAGAAAGTAGAAAATAATTCAAGTATTGGTATTAACGAACTACCTCTGTTTAAACAGATCCTGTAAACTGTGAACAAACCATAAAGATGTAACGTTATATGATATCACCCCAGGTCTGGACTAGTGCTGCTATAACCACAGAGAAAGATGTCGACCAAACGTATAGCCTTTATCTGTATAAATGTTCTTTCAATTTTATGTAGAAACCTGAACTCGTATATGTTTTCTTGATCACCCAAAGCGGCGAGTATCAATCTCTGTAGGCCATAATCTAGAACTACCTCATGTAACGTCTAATGTACATAAAATAATCAAACTCTGTAGCAAATGTAATGTTAGGTAACGAAAAGGTACTCGGACTGAATATATTAACAGAATGTTTAATGAACTCGTAGAATATGTGTATGGTATAGTAGTTTAAAGAAGACCAATGATATAAAAGTTTTGTATTCAAAAATTAGACAACACACGAGGAAAATACCTTTTGTGAATATATGCAAGGCCATTCTCCCTCCTATCCTACGAAGCCTGCCAAGTAGAAAAAAAGTTAAGGCCTGTGCCGTGCTCCCCCACCTCCCCCGACCAAGCTGGAACCGCTTCAGAGAGTCAGAGGCCCCAACGCAGCATCCAAGGCCACCGGCCGCCACCTGCGTTATTTACAGCACAGTAATAAACTTACGTTTGAATCCACTGATCTACCAGCCCCCTCTCGTAAATCCCACAATCCCCCAGACCACCCCAAGAAGCCTGACCCCGCACAAAGGCTACCCCCGACAATGAGACAAGACACAGAACCCCCCTTTATAGTAGAAAACATGTACCACCCGCCACAAGCCCCCAGAGCCCAGCCCCTCGACCTGGAATACCAGACGTCAGAACACCGGTAAATCCAACAGACGACCACCAGACCCCTCACAAGGTGCATTCCTCCTGTGTTGTATTGATTGAAAGATTTACTGTAGAAGTTAGATATGGGGTTTTAAGTAACTGCAATGTGCATGATCTAGGGCACCTAAGTCAGGGAAGGCATTCATCTTGGTCACAGGCTGCCCCAGCGTACCAACACCGCCCGGATGACCTCAAGCCGGCCTGCCAGGCCCAACCCAACCCACGAGGCTGACCAGTGACGTCCTCTCACCCGGACCAACCACGCTGCAGCAACACCTATAGTTAGTCGACGCCACCCAATCCCAATTAACTTGTGCCCCCTATAGTGTGTAGGTTCTGATGACGTTTTTTGTATTAGAAATACGCCTGCCTTTGCGATTGTCAGGCAGAGCGCTCTCGGAGGTTGCAGAGTTCTTTGCATGCCATATTCTTTTGATAAACTCCCACTTACGCTCACCCGCACTCTGTCTTGGCTTTATTCCCATTGCGGGAGTGTCCATTATTGTCTCCCATTGCGGGGAGGATCGTGCTAACTTGGGGGCGCTTCCACTCAGTGGTGACCCCGATAGCGTGATATTTCCTAATTTATTTTTCCTGAACTCCTTTTAACGACCCCCTTTTGGCACGAGAATCTCCGGTCAGAAAGGGAAACGCACGGTGGGCCGGCTCCGGGAAGCTACCCGCCAACGGCGACCGGTACGCTTAGAAGTGCGCACTCAAACTAGAAGGGGTACGGGATCCCGGTTGCAAAATCCCCTTTGAGTACCGCTCGCCGGAGCCGGGGCTGACTGTTGAGCAGAAAGGCAACACCGCCTGGACGGACCCAGTTTCGGAGACTATCGGTTCAAGACGGGCACGTGAGTACCGAGTGCGAGCGATCATAAAGGGAGAGGGAGGGGAACTTGTGAACAGGAGAACGAGGGCAGATAGAGGAGAGAATAACGGGTGTCTACTAAAGACAGGTCTTAAAACTTTCTTTATCTTTTCTTTGCATATGGCCATTAGGAGTAAGAAATAAGTGAAGAGGTAGAAGTGACGGAAACCTAGCTCCGAAAGGGGGTGGAAGGCGGCGCCGCATAGTGCTATCTAAACTAGTACTGGGAATATATGAAGAAGTAAATAATAAGTTATTGGTGTCTGGCAAAGGGAGACACTTAGGATACTTTTAGTGATTGCTACTCTTTCTATTTCTTTTTTCCATTCCACGGGGCAAGGGGTGAAAGCGAAAAGGGTATAAGGTAAATATACTTGTAGAAGAACTATAAAATAGGGAGCACATTTGTAGGAGTGGGGATTAAGTAGTGGCACGTACAGACGTGAACACAGTAACCTTAGCAGAAAAACAGGGACAGCTGGCCAGGGAGGAAAGGGAGGAAAAAAGACGAGGTGTGAGTGGGAAAGCATTGTGAGGGGTGCGCGCACCGTGTGAGTATTGGAGAAGAACGGTTGACCAAGAGGGGGTGCTAGAGAGTGTTGGCCATAACTAGTAATTGATTGGTTGTAAGAGAAATCACATGAGAGTGTGTGGGAATGGGAAGGGGATGAGTTGTGGTGAGTAAGAAAGGATCTGCGCAGTGAATAACTTTGGGTGATATTGTTGAGACGTCCGCTCTTGTCTGTGCCACAAAGATATAGATACATATATCTACACCTAACTAAAAGTAAAGGAGGTGGACACGGTTGTTGCTAGTGATTTAGAATATGGGGGCAGAAACTCCCTTGTCACATATTTGTAAGAGCTTACCGGGATACGCTGAACGAATAAATAAATATCACGATCAATGGGTAACAGAATTGAAAGGGGAGGGTCTGCCCCAGATTTGGCCCGAGGGAGGGTCTTTTGACAAAAGCGTTCTTGATATGGTACGAGCATGCATTAGCCTCAAGTATAAGGGGAAACAATGGCAAAATAGGAAGGAGATATTAGACCTCTGGAGATTGTTTGAGGAAGTACCCCCACCCAAAGATCCGGCACCAAATGTCGATCTGCCGTCCACAACAGACAACCCACTCATGATTCCAAGAGGGGAAAAGGACCAGTTAAATACAGAACAACCTACGGATGTGATTAGCTTGTACCCACTATTAAACAAACCAGCCCCCGCAGCAGGATATAGCGACCCTACTTATGTGCCTCCCCCCACAACTGTTACACCTCAAAGACCAACAGCCCCCCCGCCATACGAAAGCACCAGAGAGCGCGCCCAGGGAAGCACACAGAGGGTGGATATAGAGAAGTTAACGAGTGACTTAGAGTCGAGGCTTACTGTGGCAAGGGATGAACTCTCAAGAATAAAAGACATATGTGAGCGCACAGCGTGCGCCCCTACACAATCAGGACGCACGTCTAGAGCGTCAAGCGAAAGTAGACAAATTGAGGAAGGATGGAAAAAGGGGGAAATACTGTTCAGAATTGAGGAAGAGCCGACACGAATAATAGAGGTAGGAGCAGTAGAAGGGAGCATTGGTGATGTATCACGAGAGAGAGGGATCAGAGAGGACTTGTTATGTGATGTCAGAGGAGGGATGGATGAGAGTGATAGGTTGAGTATGGCAGTAGGAGGGGAAAGCGAGGAGGTGGACGGTGCATGCTCGCTAGGGACTATAGACGACGAATGGATGGGACGACTAAGAAATAGGGTGGGGAAGATGGCGTCATTGGAGTCAGCAGCGACTAAGGCAGGGGAGGGTGCAACTGCAAAAGGGAAGTTACAACTTCCATTGATACACAGAGGGGGGGGGAGACCAAACTATATACCGTGGGCCCAGATGGACAAGGCTAATTTAATGAAATTATTGCCCCAGCTGTCAGGAGGGGCGAGCAAGTGGATATATGCATTTGAGAAACATACCGCCGGCATACCGTTGGCAGTAGGCGATGTGAAAAGCCTACTAGTATCCGCAGTAGGAGATCAGGCGGACAGAGTATGGGCTAAGGCTGGTTTCCCGGCCGTGACGTTAGACTGTGATCGCCATGATGGGGCTTCCTTTAATACAGTACGAGCAAGGGTGTGGGACGCACTGCGGGAGACATTCCCAGATACCCCTGATTTACAGTCAGTAATGCAATGTACAATGAATGACGGGGAGGATGCTATGGATTACATTCTCCGGGTGCAGGAGATGTGGAGAGCGGAAACGGGCACGCCCTGGCATCAGTCAACGTCTCTGTTTTACTTTATCATCAAGAGAGGGCTCCCAAAAGAGGTGCAGAAGGCACTCGACAAAATAGCAGGTGTTGAGGCGAAGGGGTGGCCGGAGATCCAAAGCATAATAGTGCACCATTGCAAAAGAATAAAAGAAAGAGAGAAGGAAGTAGCACAGAAAAGGTTGGCAGACGAAGCGAAGTTGGTACAGTCAAAGTTAGTGAAGGTCGCAGCAGCGGTAGCCGGACTCCCACTCATGAGGGAGGGAGACGAAGGAGAGGAGGGGCAGATAGCAATACAAGGGAGAATAGCAGCTAATTGGGCCGGACAAGGACAGCGGCAGTGGAACGAACAAGAGCAGAACGGAGGTCTCGCGTGGCAAGAGTGGGCCCCAAGAGGGGGAAGAGGTGGGTACAGGGGCCGAAGAGGAGGACAAGGGTATGGAGGAATGGGAGGAAATGGGTGGCAGGGTCCCAGAGGTCCACAGGGGAGCTGCTGGAATTGTGGGAGATGGGGGCATTACTCACGAGAGTGCAGGAGCAGACAAAACAACGGGTTCCAGGAGACGGAGCAGTACGGTCACCCCCACCCAGGAAGCCCCTACGGCCTCCCCATGGGACAATACCAGCAACCAGAAAATGTAGGACAAAGAAGTAACGCACAACTACACGGACATCAGTACAGAACACAAAACCACCCACAGAATAATGACAATATGCAATATACGCCAGGTAACACTTTCGCCACAGTAGCTAATGGAGCGCCTGCCCCCGCACCTTATAGCGGGGTGTCAGTAGTTTCGGGGAACATTTTTGATCAAGGGGGGGCAATGAGACACCCCGCATAGGACAGCCCACAGAGAGCACTTGCGTGTCCAGTACTATCTACGACCCACAATGCATCAGAGGAACCATTGATAGGAGCGCAGATAGGAGACAAGCAGTTCATATTCATGGTGGATTCGGGAGCGGAGAAATCATGTATTAGAGAGGGCCGGTTCCCGTTATCTAATAGAACGTTAGAGACGCAGGGGTTCTCTGGGGCTGTAATTGAAGTTCCTTACACAGAGGCATTGGATGTGACAGTGGGGGGTAAACAGTGAAAGCACCCTTACTGTACTATGAACACTCTCCCATTAATTTGCTGGGGAGGGATCTCTTAAGCAAACTAAATATGACAATATCATTTACAGAGAGCGGTATCGTATGTTCGACACCAGGCATATGCCCCCTCCGCATATTAGCAGTAATACACGGCCACACAATCATGCAAGAGATCAGAGGGTTACCAAGAAACGAGGAGATGTTTGTTGAGGGCATGAGAACATTGGCTCTCATAGTACCAGAACTAAAAAGGATGGATTGGAGGATTCCAGCCGAATTCCTTTTCCGCCCCATAGTGAGCCCCGACACTGCTCCCGGGTCAGTGCTATCGTTGGATTTGCACGCAGTACACGTGTCAGCGAACAGAATATGTGTGATTGGCGTTGACATGGAAGGATGTGAGTGGCGGACAGTACTGTGTACAAATGCAAATATCCCACTGAGGGAGCTCTCGGACGAGGAGCTATTTTCTGACACTGAGACAGATGGCGAAATAGTGATGGAACTAGCAATGCCGTGCGACATTGTAGTTACAGCCAGAAAAACTAAAGTTGAATTAATGGCAGTAGTAGGAGCACCACATACATTTTTTGATGATGACATGAGGTTAGTACCCACTAACATATGGACAAATGGCCCCCACGATGTGGGGTTACTACATGGGGTTCAGCCTGTGGTAATAAAACTTAAACAGGGAGCAATTCTACCCCGGGTAAAACAATATCCATTGTCACGCGAAGCAGAAGAAGGGATCAGAGAGACAATAGATGCACTGCTAGCGCAAGGAATAATAGTGCCCTCAAACTCCCCATGTAACACATGCATTTACCCGATTAAAAAGGCGAAGGGAGGTTCCTGGAGGATGATACAAGATTTACGCCCACTAAATGATGTGATTCAGAAGGAGTTCCCTCTAGTGCCGAACCCGGCGACAATACTATGCAACATTCCGAAAAGGGCATCCCACTTCACAGTTATTGACTTGAAAAATGCATTTTTCTCGATTCCCTTAGCAGAAGAGAGCAGGTACTTAACAGCGTTTACACTAGGGGGGAGGAGGTTCGAACACTACAGACTACCACAAGGATATTGCGAGAGCCCAAGCATATTCAACAGGGTACTACATGAAGATCTGGGGAATTTGTCTGTAGAAAGCACAGTGATTCAGTACGTTGATGATTTATTGGTTTGTGCACAAACTGAGGAGGAGTGTAGAAAGGACTCAATAACACTCCTGACATTATTGGCCAATAAAGGGTACAAGGTGGACAAGGGGAAGTTACAATACTGTCTGACAGAGGTCCTATACTTGGGACAGCTGATATCAAAGGATGGCAAGCGGATCATACCAGACAGGGCACAGGCGATTAGAACAGTTGGGGAGCCCAAAACAGTAAAAGAGATGCAGAAATTTCTGGGTATGTGCAACTATTGCCGAGCATGGATATTGGATTATGCAGCGTACACAAGGCCCCTGTTACAGGCACTAAAAGAAGCACAGCAGGAAAACAAACACATAGAATGGACAGAAGAGATGAACACATCATTTAACTCACTAAAAGAGCTGATATCAAGCGCTCCAGTACTGGCAATTCCAGATTATGGGCGCGAATTCTTCTTATTTTCACACTGCAAAGGAACACTGATGACAGCAGTACTGACACAAAAGACATCGTTAGGGCACAAACCACTGGCTTACTATAGTGGCACCCTAGACGCAGTAATGCAAGGTCATTTCGCGTGCGAGCAATCCCTAGCTGCAGCCGCGTTCGCCATTGAAAAAAGTGCCACGATAGTAATGGGCTGTCCTGTGACATTGTTTGTGGAACACTCACTCTTTGCAATATTAGAGCGATCAAAGAGCACATTGACGACACAACGCGCAACAGCATATGAAATAATATTGTCCAGCGCAAACATCCATATAGTAAGATGTAAAACAGTGAACCCGGCCACATTCATCACAGAGGCGTGCACCATAGAGGACATGCAGAACCACAACTGCGCTACGTACACAGGTGACGAAGGTCAGGACCAAGTGATTTTTGAGAATGCCCTGAACGAGGGAGAGGTGTATTTCGTGGACGGGTCAGCATCAATAGACATGGATACAGGAGAGAAACATGTGGGTATGGCAGTTGTACGATTAGAGGAAGATGAATACGAGACGCTAGTGCAACACCGCCTCCCATCACACTATTCAGCCCAAGCAGCAGAACTAATAGCGCTAATAGAAGCATTGCATGCCGCCAAGGGGTGCGCAGTGACAATATATACAGACTCAGCATACATGACAACAACAGTACACGGCGGGTTGGCACGGTGGGGGCGGAGAGGGTTTCGACGAGCAGATGGAACACCGGTTCAGCATGCAGAATTATTGAAAGAACTGATTGAGGCCCTGCAAGACCCCACGGCAGTGGCCATCGTAAAATGCCAAGCCCACACCACAAATACAGATTTTATATCTTTGGGGAACGCGGCAGCAGACGCCGCTGCCAAAGAAGCTTCATATTTACAGAAAGGTGAAGTAGGAGAGTACATGTTGCACCACACAGCAAGCCAAGAGGTCCCCACAGGATACAACATGATGCCCACACAGGAAATAATAGAGCTGCAAGAGGGAGCTAGTGCAGAAGAAAAATTGCTGTGGACTAAGAGGGGATGTAGCAAATCGCCGACTGATTTATTGTGGCGACAAGAAAGTTCAGGAAAAGCGGTAATGCCAGTTACATTGTTAGAAATAGCATTTCAACAACTACACTTTCCCGCACATAACGCAAAGCAACACATAATGGCGGAGATACAAGAAGATTGGTTTGCACCTTGCCTCCAGGAACACATCACAAGGCTGGCTTTGGAATGCACGACATGTCAAATTTACAACTCAGGTATGACATTGCGCACACTAAGAGGTACGATACCAAAACCAAATGGCCCATTCAGAGAGCTCCACATTGATTATGTAGACATGGGAGAAAGATGTAACGGGGCTCGCTACATGATTGTGGTTGTATGTCCATTTTCGAGGTGGGTGGAGGCAGGCCCCTGTGCGCGCCCTGATGCGAAGGGCGCCGCGAAGTTCCTAGTGCGGGAAGTATTCCCGCGCTGGGGAATTTGCGAAGTTATTCGCTCCGACAACGGCACGCATTTTGTTAATGAACTATTCAAAGAAGTGACTACGTTATTGGGAATAAAGCACAAATTATGTTCGATTTATCATCCTCAAAGTAATGGCGTAGTGGAAAAGATGAACGGTCTGTTAAAAAGCAGATTGTCAAAACTGTGTTTTTCCCTTAAAAAGACCTGGATGTACTGCCTGCCTTTGGCCCTGTTCGAATTGCGAAATCAGCCAAGTAAAGACCACCATTTGTCCCCGCATGAGATCGTCACGGGAAGGAGAATGCACACAGCGCATTCGCCTCTCCGTGAACGTTCTGATGCACACAGAAGCGCAGCGATATTGGGAGAGGAGTTCACAGAGTACTTGAAAAAACTGACACGGGCAGCGCGCGTAATTGCGAAGCAACTAGCCCCCCCCTCTACAAGAGAGGAGGGGAACACAACAGAAACAGAGACACTGCCTGAAAAACCATTACAACTAATGCCTGGTGACTTTATATATGTCAGAAGTTTTGTGCGGAGGTGGAATGCGCCACGTTTCCATGGCCCTTATGAGGTAGTGTTTTGCACGCCCACGGCAGTAAAGGTGAAGGGCCTACGATACTGGGTGCATTTGACAGACGTACGCAGAGCCTATAGCGCCGTGGAAGGTGAGGTGCAGGACGAGGCACAGGCAACAGCGGACAGTGCAGTTGAGCAGAATGAGTGAAGGTGATTTTCTGTATGTGCAGCGATTGACAATGAATGCAAATGAGGACATGGCATTTGTGCGAAAAAAAAAAAAAGGAATATATTTTTTTTTTGCTCTTTAAATTGAATGGGTTTTTTGATCTCACGGTTTTTGACGTTTTTTCTTTTTTTTTAACGAAGATTTTTCTATACAATGCACAATGATCTAAAAGTATTAATTGTAAATACCTGTGTCTGTGGAAACAAAACCCTTCCCCCACCCACGTCCATGTTTTATGAAAGAGAAAAAAATAATAAAAAAAAAGATTATGTTGACATGCCTGTACTTAATGCACTTTTGTATCTCAAACAGGAATCACCATGGCATGTAATGGGCAGCCTGCAACGAATAGATTTGTTAGGATCAAAGAAATGTTAATAGATAGACTTACATATTCATACGAATGTGGATTGTCAATTTGTATTATTGCCTTTTTCATATCAATGTTTTGCCTGGTGACATATTGGGTTATAGCGCTCATCTCTATCGAGATGACCGAGGGGGGAGGGGGGAGTAACATCACTCGAGCTCCTGGGAGCAACACAACCACAAGTGTAAATATTAAAGAAGGTGATTTTCTGATATGGGATGGATCACATTTTGTATGGGGTTATTACACTGAACCACCAACTGTCGTCCTGTCTGATTCAAGAGGTATACAAACAGAAATGGAAAACAACACAATGTCCATACTTGAACTATATAACAGCCCCAACACCCTCCCCACCCCATCTGAAGGAAGTGACTTGTTGTTTATTGAAGAAGATGGGAATATTATAACCATTAAAGAACATAAGGAAACATATCAGAACTTTGACAAGGGGGGTGGGAAGGAGAAAGGGGGGCCCATTTTTTCATCTATTAAAAACAGCAGACGTAGGAGAAGAGAGACAAGCAGGAGGGGGTATGATGAGTACTATGGGTTAGGTCTAGACAAAATGGAAGACCCTCGGCACCCCCACCAAGCAAATAAATGGTATGCTGATATGAGTGCCACAGCAAAACAAACGACAAATGAGAGCTGTTATGTCTGCTCGCTCATTCCCCATGCATCAGGCACACCTAAAGTGTTGTTGCCCAGAGAATTGCCCATTGTAGATGCCCAGTGTCTCCTTCATCTCACGCTATGCCGAATAAAAAACACCTTCCAGGCACACGACGTCACTTTCAAGATTATACAGACTGAAAAAACGTGCTACCCAAAAGCAGCTGGAGTGGTATGTCTCAAAGAACCATTTTTTGCGATACAAGGGACACTGTTTTCTGAAAACAAATGGAAAGATGAAGAAGTACTGTGCAAAGCGGAAGCACTGAGAGGTGTCCAACCAGCCAGACTGCGATGGATGGAAGAAACATGCACACCAGTATGGAAGGAGCACATTTCCAAACTGACATGGGTAACAGCAATGGAAAAACCCTTCAAGCTACAAAGCGAGATCAAGAACGAACTATGTTTTAAGGGAGAAGGAAAAGTGGCGATAGGGACGAATAAAAACTGCAACAAAACCCTCACCATCCCAGAGATGAGAAAAGGAACAGCTGCATTGATGGACACATACTGGGTATGTGGGAACCAGGCCTACCTACACCTTCCCCAGGCATGGAGTGGCAGCTGCTCGATGGCCACTCTGCACTCGGCCCTGATGGTGATTCCAGAAAGCCACGTTGACGGAAATAAAAAGATGCCAGGGAACATGCACCAGGGTGTGGTTCCTCCCACTGCAAAATCACACCTCTATGTCCTGTCCTCCGGAGAAAAGGGAGAAGAGCTATCACGGAACAGACGGGCATCAAATTACATATCTCAAGCTTCGTCTGATTTATTGGCACAGATTCCAGACAGGTACCGGCTGTTCAGCTCTGTAGAAACATTCTTTGCCTCGCTAATTTCAAGTGTCCAAGCAAGGGCAAACGCAAAATGGCTCCAGATAACACGGTGGGAACTGATTCAGTTAGCCAATGACACTGAAGAAGGGTTCAACATAATAAAAGTAGAACTGCGAGCTCTACGCCTAATGACCATGCAGAACAGGTATGTTCTGGACCTACTGACAGTGATGGACGGAGGTGTTTGCCGAAAAATAGGAAGTGCCTGCTGCACTTTCGTACCTTCTGAAGACGCGGAAAATGGGTCCTTATCCCACGTGATCGAAGCAGTACATAATCTGGGAGAGAAGATGAAGATGGAAGGTGGAGCAGAAGCCAGCACGTGGTTCGACAATATCTTCTCCTGGGTTCCCTCTTGGCTTGGAATGACGATGAAATTTCTGGTACCAGCTGTGGTGTTCCTCCTTGTGGCGTTCTGCCTGTGCCAGTTGGGCCTCCGATGTTGTGCAAATGCGGTCCCTAACGGCGCAATGATGATGGTGACAATGGGCAACTCTGGTGGTACAATGAGGGCAACACAAGAAGTACATGTGCAGACAGGAATAGACAACACCCCCCAGTACCGGTTAGTGCCTATGTACCGTGACAAGTACATAGTAGACAAGCTATGGCACACCACTATCAAGGAGCCCCGAGATGTGGAATTAGAATGGTACACAGAGGTCTGGGTAGATTTGGAGGAAAGTGGTGACTGTATATATTTAACGTGCACACCAGACGAATACGCTAGAAGAGGAGAGAGCTTAAGGGGGGTGTGTAGGGCATGGATGCCCATCAAGGGAACACCTGCATGGGATGACGCGATAGTTGAGGAGCAAGAGTGTAGAAGGTTGGAAGAGCTGAAGAATTCGTTACTTTAGTAACGAAAGGGGGGAAATGTAGGGGAGGACAGGCCTTAGGGCCCCCCTCTCCTACATTATTCTCCCCCGGTGAGGACCATGGCTCGCCGGGCGTTCCCTCATGCCACCCGGGCCCAGGTGGAGGAGGGCTTGCCCGCCGATGACATTGCCCCCACGTATCCATCATACATACACACTAACGTTTAGACAGGCCTAGAAGCCTTCTTGCCCAGCAAAGATGGCGTGAGTTCAGCGCGCTGCGGCGCGGCCCCCACCTTTGGAGGGCTTTCCAAGTATCCCTGCCGCAGTAGCCCTGGTAGATCCGCTGCGAGCGCGTTCCCATGAGAAAGTCGGGTATGAGCTAAACCCGAGATGCCAACACTGTAACATTTTATCGTTCACAATGTAATACTGCACCCCGCATGACCTGGTCCGCGAGGCCGGGGTGACGGGGAAAAAGCTGAAGCATCACTATCTGAAGAAAGTAGAAAATAATTCAAGTATTGGTATTAACGAACTACCTCTGTTTAAACAGATCCTGTAAACTGTGAACAAACCATAAAGATGTAACGTTATATGATATCACCCCAGGTCTGGACTAGTGCTGCTATAACCACAGAGAAAGATGTCGACCAAACGTATAGCCTTTATCTGTATAAATGTTCTTTCAATTTTATGTAGAAACCTGAACTCGTATATGTTTTCTTGATCACCCAAAGCGGCGAGTATCAATCTCTGTAGGCCATAATCTAGAACTACCTCATGTAACGTCTAATGTACATAAAATAATCAAACTCTGTAGCAAATGTAATGTTAGGTAACGAAAAGGTACTCGGACTGAATATATTAACAGAATGTTTAATGAACTCGTAGAATATGTGTATGGTATAGTAGTTTAAAGAAGACCAATGATATAAAAGTTTTGTATTCAAAAATTAGACAACACACGAGGAAAATACCTTTTGTGAATATATGCAAGGCCATTCTCCCTCCTATCCTACGAAGCCTGCCAAGTAGAAAAAAAGTTAAGGCCTGTGCCGTGCTCCCCCACCTCCCCCGACCAAGCTGGAACCGCTTCAGAGAGTCAGAGGCCCCAACGCAGCATCCAAGGCCACCGGCCGCCACCTGCGTTATTTACAGCACAGTAATAAACTTACGTTTGAATCCACTGATCTACCAGCCCCCTCTCGTAAATCCCACAATCCCCCAGACCACCCCAAGAAGCCTGACCCCGCACAAAGGCTACCCCCGACAATGAGACAAGACACAGAACCCCCCTTTATAGTAGAAAACATGTACCACCCGCCACAAGCCCCCAGAGCCCAGCCCCTCGACCTGGAATACCAGACGTCAGAACACCGGTAAATCCAACAGACGACCACCAGACCCCTCACAAGGTGCATTCCTCCTGTGTTGTATTGATTGAAAGATTTACTGTAGAAGTTAGATATGGGGTTTTAAGTAACTGCAATGTGCATGATCTAGGGCACCTAAGTCAGGGAAGGCATTCATCTTGGTCACAGGCTGCCCCAGCGTACCAACACCGCCCGGATGACCTCAAGCCGGCCTGCCAGGCCCAACCCAACCCACGAGGCTGACCAGTGACGTCCTCTCACCCGGACCAACCACGCTGCAGCAACACCTATAGTTAGTCGACGCCACCCAATCCCAATTAACTTGTGCCCCCTATAGTGTGTAGGTTCTGATGACGTTTTTTGTATTAGAAATACGCCTGCCTTTGCGATTGTCAGGCAGAGCGCTCTCGGAGGTTGCAGAGTTCTTTGCATGCCATATTCTTTTGATAAACTCCCACTTACGCTCACCCGCACTCTGTCTTGGCTTTATTCCCATTGCGGGAGTGTCCATTATTGTCTCCCATTGCGGGGAGGATCGTGCTAACTTGGGGGCGCTTCCACTCACATCCCAGAGACAGCCTGGGTAGTGTGAAAGAGGCTGGCAGGGCTGGAATTGTTCAGAAGATGAAGCCCCAGAGTCTGTGCATGACACTGAAGAGAAACTACAGTTGATCTGTAATTTGCCCACAGAACAAAAGCAGATCAGACAAGAGAAACATAAATGAGTTATGACTTAAGAACCACACATTGGAGCATCAAGATGAGTGACATGATGCTGTTCTTGCTCCTACCTTCAGATAAACTGACATCAATGGCATGTACTGTACAGGGTTGCACACGTTCTCAGACATCTCACTTAACATTTGCAACAGGAATAGAAATGAAAGACCACACAGGTGTATCATGTAAATTGGCTTAAGGCTGAACCGGCGGAAACCTGAGGAATGTAGGATAATGAATAATTAGGGTATGGGAAGGCAGCTCGCGCTCAGCACCCCAAAAGAGATTAAATATAAGAGTCCACTGGTATAAGAATGATGTCACTGCAATAGTCCAAATAGTTTAGAAACAAATATTTATTCACATAGACAGCCGACACGTATTTCGACACCCTGGTCGTTATCAAGGCCGAATGTCAGAGTGGTCTCGTCTCTTGGGCTTAGGAATCGAATGCTGTGATGCAAATTAAAGTGACCGCAAAGTCTCACAAGCTTGTGCAGCAAAATAATATTAGATTTGCGAATACCTCTATATTATTAGAATGAGGCTCGGTATTGATTATCAAAATACGAAAATGTTCAGAAATGTCAGTTTACAGCTTCCGAATAGCAGAACCAGATGATGCGTTTTCCTCCTTTCAAGGGATAAATCCCCACACAAATTAAGTAGGGCAACTGCCTGAACGCGCTGCTTCTCAATGCGGGATAATGGTTTATCTTGCATGAGAAGAGAGGGAGTAGAGTTCAAAGTTACTAGTGAGGAGCCTAATTCCTAATGAGAACCAAGACCTGCAAACCTATCTGCCGCACTCTTCTGATACCTCTGTAGGTTGGTTAGGCCATGCGCAGTCTTTGTACACTGGATCGAGAAGTCACCAGGGAATCCATCAGGCAAAATGCCTATTCCCTTCCCACGGCAAGATGGAAGACCGTGCAGGAGAACGTGAAGAAAATGCGGGAACTCATCATAATCACACCTTCGCAAAGCCATTAGGCACCTCCCGTTGTCCTGGTATCAAATCCTGAGGAGAGCTGGTGCTTTTGTTTACACTTCAGGAAGAATGCCACACACACAATCAATAAACGGTTAAATGATCAAAAGGATTGGACCAGCCTAGTACGTCTCCACCCTTGATTTAATGAAGGGCTATTGTCTGGTTGGTGTAAACTACGGAGGGCAGTCAATAGGTATAATCCCTGGCTTTTTGCTGACGCCTGCCCTCCTTTCATGTACAGTCGCCCCTGCTATCGTGTTGCGCTTCCCTCCCCACAATCTTCTGTGTCTTTGAACATTTTCCAGTGTTGTAATATTACTTCTCTTTTGCAACTGTCTCCCCTTGTATTTAGCTGTCAAAAATATGGACATATCTTCTGCAATATTCTTATTCTGGGAGCCCTGCTGCGGCCATGAGCGGGGCTTCCCCCCCTCTTGTCTCCATTAACCATTACTTGTGATACTTCTCAATTGGTCTTGGTATAGTGGCAGGGCCTTACACATGTTCTATGGGTGTTTCCACTTGTAAGAGGATTCAATCCAGCACTACAGCTAAGTCAATGCCTAGTCTGGGATACTGAATGGAAACCCTTATTGATATATCTTTATGTCCAGTTCATGAGTTCTGGATGACTACCCCTATATAACACCCCTCTCGTGGAATCCCCCTAACCCCACTGAGCCAAGAAGTAGTTCTGTTTTGCAAGTTAAAAGGTTTATTTGAGAATTTAAACAATATATATCTATATCACACTTTAGAATAAATTAATAATTGATAGCACACTTAGGCATATGAGCAGTAATCAGCAATAAGCAATCCTACAATAGCACTGGAGCATTTCCAAGGTTTTGAGGCACCGCGTAGACGCATTGACGCTCTCTCCTATGTATCATAACAACAAGTGAGACTTCATACCAGCCAGCGCTTAAGCTGACAGCGTGATATTTAGTATCTACAGCGCTCGGGCGCGCTCTGTTCCCAGATACTTCTGAGCAGTGACGTTTCTCAGTATAGTGCGGAATAAAAATACACACGTAAGGGTGCAAGACAGCGATCCCAGACAGGGAGTCAAGACCTCACTAAATAAAGTCCTGATGAAGATGACCCGAATAAGATGTGGTTATGAAACCGGTCGACCTTGACACAGCATGAGCTGGTCTCATGTGTTATTTTAGATCTGTGTATAGAATTGCTTACATGGACGGTGTTACACATTTTGACATTACATTGTGTCTTATGTCTATACAAGTTTTTAGATGTTAAAAAGGATCCTTCCATTAAGGTGTCTTTGCAATCTAAGCATCGTGTGTTTTCGGTACAAGTGTTTGGATTCTTCTAGTCGCTGGCACCCTAATGGCCATTAAATATTCATACACTGGTTTGCAGATATAGCACTAGAGGACTCCAAGTACACTGGCATTATTTAATGTAAAATGCCTTATGTGTGTTTTTTCAGTTTGCACTTACACACTTGGTACTGTTTTTTAATTGTTGGGAATGAATAAGTGGTACTTTTCTCTGATTTTGGAAAGAATCATGGACATACTGAACAACGTTTTTACTGCTATATTAGCCTGATGAAATGTTTATACATATTAAAAATGTGTTTTGAAAAATCACTTCCTATATAGACCGTGATTGAGTGTGACGACTTATGACTAGGAACAGGGGAATAAAGTATCAGAGAATGCTTTATGGTTTCAATGAATTGCACAGATGAAAAAGAATGCAGCACAGAACTCGACTTGATAGGACTTCACTAAAAGACAATGTAATCACTTTTCTTTGAAAATTCACTCCCCCCTTTATGCAATGCAAGGAAATGGAAGGAAAGCACACAGTTCTCAGAAATGCAATCAAATGTAATTCAGTTCACCCCAGCAAGCTTAGACTACAGAAGTTTGAAACACAGGCCCAAAATGCTTTTATATGTGCTGGCAATGAAGTGAGGAATATGCTGAAAATGGTTTTAATTCCCTTTAGGAGGTTCAGGGTGAGTGAAATATACTTGGGATGAGTTCAGGCTCACTTTAGCAAGGATCTAGGATGGTTCTTAAGAGGCAAACGAATTTTTAGCAAGGAAAGAGATGACTGCTGATGGTTACACGTGGCTGGATTTTTAACCAAATCGCAAATCGCGGTAAAATTCGCGAGTGCGAGAATCGTGATTACGGCAAAAGTATACGGAGTAGCAAGTCGGTTCTAAGCTTGTTTAAAAGCTGAGATTCTAAGCTTTCAGAGGAAAGTTAAAGTTCCTAGCACAAACGGTACCAGAGTTATGAACGATTAAATAAAGGTAGTTTTTCGGATTTGAAATTTTAAAAGTTCAAAGCGACAGGTTACAGCTTGCAGCTAGAAAATGACAGGTGACAGCTTTGCAGCTAGAATTGACAAGTGACAGTTAGGAGGCAGTTCTACTTAGATTAAAATAGATTGAATTATATTATTTTAACTAAGAGATTGGTTCTGCACAGTTCTGCTAGGTACTCACAATATATTTTGAAATAAGCCTCCCCACGGATCTGGTCAGGTTTTGGACTGGACTCCGGTTCTGGTCTCGGCACTTCACAGTGATCTGGGTCAGCTCTCTGGTTCTGCTAACAGCGGTCTCCGGTTCAGCTGGTCTCTCTCTGGATACAACACTGCTTTCTGGCAAATGGCAAGAGTTCTTGCAAAGAATTCAAACAGCTCGCCTGGCTGTGAATAGTTGCAATGATTTGAGGCCCACTAAAGAGGGATTTAGCTTGTAGTTGACCTCTCTGCTGAAGTAAAGTCTTGGTCTCTGAAGGTTGATAGATTGAAGTCCCTCGGTTGGCTCTCTGGAGGATGATTGAGGTAAAGTATGGATTTTCCCGGCAGAGCGTCCCGCAGCAGATGGAATAGAATGTCCCTATCTGTCCTGACTGTCTGCTTTTATGTGTTTTGAAAGTGGGTGGAGAGGCTAGCTTTCTAGGCCCTACCCCTCTCCACTTGTCATTGGCCACTTCCTCCTCTTCCCCTTGATTGGGGGAATGAAATGAAGTGTCATCATGATGAGGTCTGTTTATGATACAGAGAACCCACCCCTGTCAACTTTACACACAATCTATATCTGATCCAAATACATACTTCCCCGATAGACAGTTGTTTGGCATTGCATACACACATCATGCATTTACTGATGGTAGCCCCTGTTCCAATTCTGTAGTTTCTAGAAGCTTGGGTTCAAAAATGGCAACATATTTCACTTTTTGGTCAGGTTACCAATATTGGATTTGTCCCCGCATTTACACAAATGTTCGCAAAGCATGTGGGCATTAGGTGGTGGAGTGTCAGATTTTTAACATACATACATTTAGAGTAATATCCACTTTCCGCTAAAAACCCCCCTGAACATACCACCAGGTCCTAACACGTCTTCAAATGTGCACAGAAAAATCACAAGAATAATGATATCACTTATAACATTTTCACAAGTCCGCTCTATGAATGATCCATCTTTTTAGATTTATGTTCTGGCCCCAAAGGGGTGTGGTTTCCCCCCAGCACAAGGTTGAATTTCTGGGTTTTCCAGTTCTGCCAAGCCAGCTTGCTCTCACAGGCAGTGCTCCTCCCCTTTCCTTCCAGGAGGAAGCCACTTTTACGACCCCCCCCCAATAAAACATTTGCCTGAGTCAGGACAGGGCTTTGTTCAATTTCCTGCAGAGCCCAGGTAATTCAATCAGAGAAGTGTCATATCCCTTTTGGTGGGAACAGCAAAAGGCAGCTAGGCCTGGGAACACAGCTGTTGTGCAAGTCTCAACTCCTGTCGGGGGTAGCTGGTGGGCAAAATTCCCTCTCTTTTTAAGCCAGGCCTCAGCTAAATGTCTCTTTGGCTGCCAGTTTTCCTGTCCAAATCAAACTTCCAATTTTTACGCATGCAGCTAGAATGCTGATTCTAAGTTTAAAATTATGACATTTAAACAATTGCAACCTATGTGACACTCAAAAGTAGGTCACTCAATTCTTCTAAACATTTTCGATTTTTGGTAGTTTTAAATCCAGTTTCAGTTAGGCTGCTGCAGACCTGCAGAGCTCAGCCAGTCTTGTTATGAACATTCAAGTCACTTCAGAATATAACATTACATTGTATCCACCTCTCAGTAAGTCTTTCTTTGGCCTGCTTTGGGTTCATTTATTCAGTTTTACACAAAAGTCTGGTGGTTTTAAAACGCCGGCTTTCTGATAGTGGTGAGTACTGGTAATGCAACCATTTTTGGGATTTAAGAAAATGAATTCCCCACAGTTCTAGGTTGCTTTTGGCAATCAGCATTGCCATTCCCAATGGTTTCAGGCTACTGTGTGGGTAGTCCAATGGTGGTTTTAGGCAGTGCCCTTCTGTGCCCATAACATCGGCAAAAATGGGTGGCAGCCTATTCTTCATGCATTTCCCTGGGTATTTTCTGGGAAGCTCTGGCCATCATAATGTTTTCAATGCCAGTACTGCACAGTTTTTGTGGTAGGGCTCGGATGCATGGGTAAAAACATCCCACACACTCCATTATAATGGTCCTTGCTTCTCCCTGCCCTTACACCTTTACTAGTGCGCCGCGCATGCTGCTGCTGCCGCCCATCAAAAAGGTCAGGCATTTGTTCCCTCTTCCCTGTCAATCATAATCACAAAACGTTACCCCCTCCCTTTCCTTCTCTCCACACCCCCTTGCACTACACACACTCAAAACATGATGCTACTTACACAATGCCCCTCAGTCCTCCACCATACACAATAAACACGAACAAAACGAACTAAAATAATAAGCTAAAATAATAACTATTTCCGAGTCCACTAATTATGGGTGGCTCCTACAGGTTTCCTTTTTCCTCTGTTACACAATATACGTGGTACCACCTTCTCCCCTCACTCGGGAAGGCTCCCTACCATTCCTTTTCTCTTTCCTTAATATTCTCCTTAAAAAGTTAATACTAACAAATAAAAAAAACTGCATCCATGCCACTGCAACAATCTCAATTTCCACGTGCACACTCACTTCCCATAAATCTCTCCCTGCCTTGTTATCACTTGCGAGTGTTTACTCACATGCGTGTGTTCACCTAAACTCCTCACAGGGTCCCAATAACACCAGCCTGCACTATACTCAGTAGCTCCCCACTCCAAAGAGCAGACAGGAATTCTGCAAAGATGGCTCCTGTAATTCCTCTCGGGAATATACTTTTCGGGACTGGTCCCTGTAGGTGGGCACGGCCCCTCCGGAGAAACGGCCTGGACACCTTCGCAGGCACGGGGGGCAGCAGAGGGGGAGGGATCACGTCAGGGTCACCTATTGAAGGCCCGCCCGAAACACCCACACCAGAGAAAATGCAACCCACTAGGGAAAAAGGCCCAAGAAACTCTTGCGAGGAACACGTTTTTATTTCTACAAAAATAGGTGCGTCTGCAAAGAACTCTGCTGCCATGGAACTTTCAGCCGAAAAAGGGTATAAGCAGAAGCTTAAAAGGAGACACAGCGTCATAGATTACCTCATTATATACAGTGGAAACCCACGTGGCTATTTGATGCGACCCTATACATGGTCGGCCTGCTCCATAGGGGATGCTAGGCGATTGGTCCCAGCCCAGTCCGTCCATCTTCCATCACATGGTCTCTGCTGGGCTGATCTTCTCCAGGGAACCAAGGCCAAAGAACCAATTGGCTAAATATCTGAATCATACTACACTTATACAGCGCATCTGCCATGCTCAGACTGGCACAGGGGGAGTCTTGTTCACCCACAAATACTTCACTCATCCCAATCGCGTCTCTCGGCTTCCACCTCGCTTTTGAACTATAATGTATCCCTCCCTGTACCTCGCATTACAACTCATGTCTTTATGAAATGAAGGTGGGACGACCATACTCTTAGATCGTTTATGGGTGATTGGTTTATGGTCTGTGTTCTGGGGGTCAACTGATATCCTGGAATTCAGGGGAATTGGGACTGGGGCAGTTGTAGGGGCTATAACTCATAGTAGGTTGGGTGGGAGTCGGAGGCCTGATCTGGCTTGTTTGGGATAACACGTACACCAAGGCGCCCAGTACGGTCTTGTGGGCTTGCAGGGCACATTATTTCTTAGGTCAAACATATTGGCAACAAATTTAGAACTAAAGTAACTGTGGAAGTTAGCAGCGTGTGCCTCTCAGCACTTGGGCCTGTTCAGAGTTCCCCTTCAGGCCCGCGGCCTTTGTCTAATGCACTAAATAATGGATGACCATGCAACCTGATGCCTGTGTTTTATTTCTCCCTGTCTGCAGCGTCAACTGATGAAGAGGGCGGAGAAGGTGCTGTGAAGCACAGCGGCAGGGATCGCACCGCCAGCCGGAGACGCAAGGCCCGGCTCCCCTCCCGGGTTGTCATCTCGTCGGGGAGTGAGGAGTCCGGTGCCGCGTCCCAGGCCGCAGCTGCCGAGGGGAGGTCCAAGAGGCGGAGGTCGGAGTTGGACTCCTCGGCAGCAGAAGGGGCAGCTGAGACCCCACAGGGCCCGACGGAGGAAGATGGCACGGAGTCATCCAGGTTGGTGGGGGGTTTGGTGGAGGAGGAGGCCGTGCAAGGGACAGAGACGGGGTCTGGAGGTGGGGATTCCACTGGTGCTAGTGGTGCAGTGCAGGAACAGGGACAGGAGGCAGCACAGGCCGCCGCGGAGGTGCCTGTGTGCAATCCTGTCCCTGATCCTGTCACTGCATCATCTCGCACCAGCAGGGATGCCTACGTCCAGGCCCGTTTTGAGGCAGGGGATGGCCTTACGACAACTGGCCTTCCTCTGCCTGCAGGCGTGGCTATCCGGGACTGGGTTGAGCCTGTTGTGGGTGGGGTGGCGTTGCGTCAACGGGCCATGCGAGGTGACCTGCAGTCTTTTCGTGAGGAGACTGCATGTCTTCTCGCATGGCTCGTTGACTGCGTTGACCCACTGGGACAGCTCACCAGGGCCGGATTCCTCCGTTTCCTGGACCTTGTTCCGACCCCCTCCTCAACTGAACGGTATACCGTCCTTTCATCGCCATATTTTTCATCCCCTGTTTTTTCATCGTGTATTTTTCATCGAATTTCATAGATTTTTTTTTTTTTGGGGGGGGTTCAAAAATAAAATATAGTTGTGGGTAATAGGGAATATTTAAAAAAGAAAAAAAACAGGGGGTATGGGGGGAACCCCCCAAAAAATAAATAAAAAAAATTTGATGTTTTTTTTTCGATGAAAAATACACGATGAAAAAACAGGGGATGAAAAATATGGTGATGAAATGACATGGAACCAACTGAACCCCCTATGCCCCAGTCGTCCTCCATGCCATCTTCCCACCCATGTATCACCTGGGTGCCCTGTGGAGCTGCCTCTGACCCTGCGGCCAGGCTGGTGGACAACAGATCCCTGCCACAGTAGGGAGTCGGACGTCCAGCAGGGGTGGCCACCTCAACAACTGCACCCAGCTGGAGGAGGATGTGCAGACAGCAGGAGCCAGGGCACGGGCAGCGGCACAGCAGCAGCAGCAACAAGGTGGGAGCCATGATAGCTCGGGGCCTTCATCATCGGAGGGGCAGGCATCGGCCGGAGGGCATGAGGACCCTGGACGGGAAGTGTCTTCCGCGTGGCAGTGGTTGGGCCACGCCATAGATGCGGAGCGGCAGCGGGCGGAAGAGGCACGGCTCACGATGGTCAGGGCGGAGAACTCCATGCGGAGGGCCCTGAGGCGGGCCGAGTGCCTCGAGGCGATTCGCAGGGAGTTGGAGGAGAACATGTCGTCATCCCTGCAAACCCTCGGGTCCATTGAAGAGGACCGCCTCCGGGACATTGAGCAGGAGTTCGATGATGCTCTGGCCCGGAACATCCAGAAGTGAGCCGTCGGACTAGCCCGCTGCCCTTGTAAATAGTTCTTTAGTGTTAAGTTTCCTTTCGGTTTTATTTTGTTTTGTGGTGCTTGGACAATGCCCTACCTTCTTGTATATAGTTCTTCATTAGGTAGGGTTCTCTTTTATAGGTTTCATTTCAATGATTGGGTACATGGACCCGGGATTTGTACTTTGTAAATAGTTTGACAATGGATTTGGATTCTTATTATTTCTTTTCCCATAGATCAATGGTTTTTTATTCTTTTTCCACCTTGGATTTTTTTTTCCGGACTGACACTTTGGACACTTGCTTTTGGATTGCTTTTGATTTTGCTATCATGCATTTTTGGTTCTTATTTTGGACATACAAGAAAATGGAACTAAATAATGAAATTCTGCGTTTCATTTCATTCCCTTGCTTTTCTGTTTAATACATTTTCATTTGGTACTTCAATGTGTGGTATTCTCTCTTTGGTTTCATGCATGTCACAATGTGTGTTTTATCATTCACATGCACCCATTGTGTGGGTATGACGGAAATATGTTGATGTGCAGACTTGCCATTTGGGATGCATCATGTGCTGGGGATTTCTTTGTGGGGTGGATGTGATACCTGGTGGTGTGTTCGGACTGGGGTGGCGTGGGGGGTGTATTGGGTGGCCATGAGGGCCATGATTGTGGATCGTCATGAGGTGTTGGGGGGGACATGAGTGGGGGCCTGCTGGCAGGTGCCCTGCACTGCTGGGGGGTGGGGGTGCTGGGGGACATGAGTGGGGGCCTGCTGGCAGGTGCCCTGCACTGCTGGGGGGTGGGGTGCTGGGGGACATGTGTGGAACATGAGTGGGGGCCTGCTGGCAGGTGCCCTGCACTGCTGAGGGGTGGGGGTGCAGGGGGACATGAGTGGGGGCCTGCTGGCAGGTGCCCTGCACTGCTGGGGGGTGGGGGTGCAGGGGGACATGAGTGGGTGCCTGCTGGCAGGTGCCCTGCACTGCTGAGGGGTGGGGGTGCAGGGGGACATGAGTGGGGGCCTGCTGGCAGGTGCCCTGCACTGCTGAGGGGTGGGGGTGCAGGGGGACATGAGTGGGGGCCTGCTGGCAGGTGCCCTGCACTGCTGAGGGGTGGGGGTGCAGGGGGACATGCGTGGTGGCCTGCTGGCAGGTGCCCTGCACTGCTGGGGGTGGGGGTGCTGGGGGACATGTGTGGAACATGAGTGGGGGCCTGCTGGCAGGTGCCCTGCACTGCTGGGGGGTGGGGGTGCAGGGGGACATGAGTGGGGGCCTGCTGGCAGGTGCCCCTGACTGCTGGGGGGTGGGGGTGCAGGGGGACATGAGTGGGGGCCTGCTGGCAGGTGCCCCTGACTGCTGGGGGGTGGGGTGCAGGGGGACATGAGTGGGGCCTGCTGGCAGGTGCCCCTGACTGCTGGGGGGTGGGGGTGCAGGGGGACATGAGTGGGAGCCTGCTGGCAGGTGCCCCTGACTGCTGGGGGGTGGGGGTGCAGGGGGACATGCGTTGGTGATCAGTAGTGCAAGCTGACATGTGGCTTGGCTGGGGGGCATGCCCATGGTGGATGGGCTGCCTGCGGGACATGACCAGGGGTGCAGGGTAGTCCCCTGTGGTGTGGGCTGCCTGCAGGGGCCGTGAAGGGTGTAGAGGGAACACCTGGGTGGACCCACACGGCCAATTCACGTGTAGGACTCCCCGGCACCCCTGAAATACACGTACCCAGGTCAATTGCGTGTGGTACTTCCCGCGCACCCCTGAAATACACGTACCCAGGCCAATCGCGTGTGGAACTTCCCACGCACCCCGAAATACACGTACCCTGCTGAAATCGTGTGTGGAACTTCCCGCGCACCCCGAAATGCACGTACCCTGCTGAAATCGCATGTGGAACTTCCCGTGCACCCCGAAATGCACGTACCCTGCTGAAATCGTGTGTGGAACTTCCCGCGCACCCCGAAATGCACGTACCCTGCTGAAATCGCATGTGGAACTTCCCGTGCACCCCGAAATGCACGTACCATGCTGAAAGCGTGTGTGAAACTTCCCACGCACCCCGAAATACACGTACCCTGCTGAAATCGCGTGTGAAACTTCACGCGCACCCCGAAATACACGTACCCAGGCCAATCGCATGTGGAACTTCCCGCGCACCCCGAAATACACGTACCCTGCTGAAATCGCGTGTGAAACTTCCTGCGCACCCCGAAATACACGTACCCTGCTAAAACCGCGTGTGAAACTTCACGCGCACCCCGAAATACACATACCCAGGCCAATCGCGTGTGGAACTTCCTGCGCACCCTGAAATACACGTACCCTGCTGAAATCGCGTGTGAAACTTCCCGCGTACCCCGAAATACATGTACCCTGCTGAAATCGCGTGTGAAACTTCCCGCGCACCCCGAAATACACGTACCCTGCTAAAATCGCGTGTGAAACTTCATGCGCACCCCGAAATACACGTACCCAGGCCAATCGCGTGTGGAACTTCCTGCGCACCCCTGTAATACACGTACCCCGCTCACCCAGGCCCAATCGCGTGTAAAAATTCACGCGCACCCCTGAAATACATGTACCCAGGCCAATCGCGTGTGGAACTTCCCGCGCACCCCGAAATACACGTACCCTGCTGAAATCGCGTGTGAAACTTCACGCGCACCCCGAAATACACATACCCTGCTGAAATCGCGTGTGAAACTTCACACGCACCCCGAAATACATGTACCCTTCCCGTGCACCCCAGTAATACACGCCCCGCTCACCCAGGCCCAATCACGTGTAAAAATTCATGCGCACCCCTGAAATACACGTACCCAGTAATCTGTTCTATTCATTAGAACTATTTTTCCGCCTTTATCTGCAGCTTTTGTTATTATTGATGTATCCTTTGCTAAGTTTCTTAGAGCAAGTGTGGCTTACCGTAGCCTCGTTTTTTGCCTAAAACTCCTGAGAAACTGGGTAAATCCACATTGGACCTTTATTGGTACTTTATCTAGTGCTTATTAGCATTAAGCTTTTCTACTTAATTATTATTTTGATTCTATAAGGTTATTAAGGTTTTTTAAACCACCACCTACTAAATTTAACAACAATTTTCTCCAAGAACATAAGATTTGTTTAAAGCCAAGAAACATTAGTTTTAAAAATAACAGTTTCTATCAAAAAACAATCTAGCATTAAGCAACCTTTTAATTTGCTCGAATTTTCTCTTCCTTTAGCATGAAATCTTCAAAAGATACATGAATTATCAAAATTGAACTACAAATTAACCTTTTGGAATATAAACATCTACCTGGGATTTCTGATATTAATAAGCACAACCTGCATTCAGTAATTGGGTATCCTATAAGGGTGAGTCCTTAAGAATTTTACTCTTTTTCTTTAAGAAATGGGAATTGAGGAGAGAGATAGTTTTCTGTAACAATCACAATTTCTAAAAAAATACCTTTTCTTTCTTTTTCTCTCCTTTTCTATTTTTTCAGAAAATAATGCTGTCTCATTTTTCTCCTGATGAACCATTGTAACTATCAATGGGGAAACACGTGTTGAGAGTTGTTTGAAAGATCGCACTTAACTTGACATAAGAACTGTTCTCTACTAATAATATTCCAGGATCAAGTGGAACCAATGTGAAGTTAACATTGATAATTGATCTTTGAAATTAAGTGAATAAACTTGATTTTGACTCACCAAACAGAAAAACATTTTTTACTTTTTTCTTAAGAGCTGGCGCATTTGAGTGACTTTATTCCCATATATCAATCGTTATTTTGCATTCAGCTTGTGTAGCAGCCACGCAAATTTATGGGTTTACTCATGCTGACAGTCTCGCTATTTTACTTTTCATTTCCATCATTTATTTGATGTCGCCAAGGTGAGCTTAGTTGGCTACAAACTTTCGTTTTTAATTCTTGCCATGATTCAAACCTGCAACCTGCAGCTCACACAAACATATTGCAGCAGCGAGCGCTCAACTCACTGAGCTATCTTACCGAGCTTAAGAATGAAAGTAATATAGAAAGGTATATATTTCATCTTATAAGAATGCTGATTAGCAACATGGGTGCAGTTGCTGTACTCCTGCGAACCGCCGGAGCATACAAACTAATTAAAAAAAAATAAAAAGACCAGTTGGAAGAAGGAACACAAGTGAAGGACTAAACCCCAATGATGTACTTTTATAAGTGACCCACATAAAAGAAATGAAAATACTAATGTACAGAAAAATCACATGTATATTTAGTGAATGCTTTTTGTTCTAAAATATTCTCTGTGTGTTTGTGTTCTTGTGTTTTTTGGGGGGAGTCAGCTTGTTTTGGGTGTGTTCTGAAGGGGAACTCAGCTTGTTTTTCTTCCTGACCTGGGCCTGCCTGGCAACACGCCAACAGCAATGGCGGATCGAGCGAGTGTGGGCGCCGGCCTTTCATGGGAAAAACAAGGCACATCAAGGTAAGGAGGCTTTATTTTGGGGGAGTGAGGCATTTATTTACGAGGTACGAGGCAGCTGGCATGCAGAATGGAGAGCCACTCGGGGGTATCAGACAGAGGGGCTTAGCTTGCAGCAGGAAAGCTGCCCTCTCGGTGTAAAGACTGGCGCTGCCTTCTGTATAGTGTGTGTGGAGGGGGCTCAAGGAAATACATCAAACATTCACCTGGTGCTGCTGCCTGAACACTGAAAAGGAGCCTTTCCTAATACGAGGCTTTATGCTGCTTTCATTATCCACGTCCCTGCCTGTGAGAGCTCATAGAATTGCGTAGCTTTCTGAAGTGCTGTTAACACGTAGGACTTCTTGTGCTTAGGTGCAGGATTCCATGCCGTGCAGGTATTCATAAGGCGCTTCTATATCTCGGAAGTGCTTGAAAAGCGCCAGGGATATTTAGGTGCCATCTCTGTCCTTGTTGCCCCTGTCTCCATGGTTGCCCACCTTCATGCACCCTCTCCTCCCATGTGTTACCCAACCTCTGCTGCCTTGCGTTACCCATCACTGTTCTCCCACCCTGCACCCTCTCCTCCCATGTGTTCCCCATCTCTGTCCTTGTTGCCCTCTCTCCATGGTTGCCCACCTTCATGCACCCTCTCCTCCCATGTGTTACCCAACCTCTGCTGCCTTGCGTTACCCATCACTGTTCTCCCACCCTGCACCCTCTCCTCCCATGTGTTCCCCATCTCTGTCCTTGTTGCCCTCTCTCCATGGTTGCCCACCTTCATGCACCCTCTCCTCCCATGTGTTACCCATCTCTGTCCTTGTTGCCCTCTCTCCATGGTTGCCCACCTTCATGCACCCTCTCCTCCCATGTGTTACCCATCTCTGACCTTGTTGCCCCTGTCTCCATGGTTGCCCACCTTCATGCACCCTCTTCTCCCATGTGTTACCCAACCTCTGCTGCCTTGCGTTACCCATCACTGTTCTCCCACCCTGCACCCTCTCCTCCCATGTGTTCCCCATCTCTGTCCTTGTTGCCCCTGTCTCCATGGTTGCCCACCTTCATGCACCCTCTCCTCCCATGTGTTACCCAACCTCTGCTGCCTTGCGTTACCCATCACTGTTCTCCCACCCTGCACCCTCTCCTCCCATGTGTTCCCCATCTCTGTCCTTGTTGCCCTCTCTCCATGGTTGCCCACCTTCATGCACCCTCTCCTCCCATGTGTTACCCAACCTCTGCTGCCTTGCGTTACCCATCACTGTTCTCCCACCCTGCACCCTCTCCTCCCATGTGTTCCCCATCTCTGTCCTTGTTGCCCCTGTCTCCATGGTTGCCCACCTGCCTGCACCCTCTCCTCCCATGTGTTACCCATCTCTGTCCTTGTTGCCCCTGTCTCCATGGTTGCCCACCTGCCTGCACCCTCTCCTCCCATGTGTTACCCATCTCTGTCCTTGTTGCCCCTGTCTCCATGGTTGCCCACCTTCATACACCCTCTCCCATGTGTTACCCATCTCTGTCCTTGTTGCCCTCTCTCCATGGTTGCCCACCTTCATGCACCCTCTCTTCCCATGTGTTAACCATCTCTGACCTTGTTGTCCCTGTCTCCATGGTTGCCCACCTTCATGCACCCTCTCCTCCCAAGTGTTACCCATCTCTGACCTGCCCCTGTCTCCATGGTTGCCCACCTTCATGCAGCCTCTCCTCCCATGTGTTACCCATCTCTGTCCTTGTTGCCCATGTCTCCATGGTTGCCCACCTTCATGCACCCTCTCCTTCCATGTGTTACCCATCTCTGACCTTGTTGCCCCTGTCTCCATGGTTGCCCACCTTCATGCACCCTCTTCTCCCATGTTACCCAACCTCTGCTGCCTTGCGTTACCCATCACTGTTCTCCCACCCTGCACCCTCTCCTCCCATGTGTTACCCATCTCTGTCCTTGTTGCCCCTGTCTCGATGGTTGACCGTCTTCACGCACCCTCTCCTCCCATGTGTTACCCATCTCTGTCCTTGTTGCCCCTGTCTCCATGGTTGCCCACCTGCCTGCACCCTCTCCTCCCATGTGTTACCCATCTCTGTCCTTGTTGCCCCTGTCTCCATGGTTGCCCACCTTCATACACCCTCTCCCATGTGTTACCCATCTCTGTCCTTGTTGCCCTCTCTCCATGGTTGCCCACCTTCATGCACCCTCTCTTCCCATGTGTTAACCATCTCTGACCTTGTTGTCCCTGTCTCCATGGTTGCCCACCTTCATGCACCCTCTCCTCGCATGTGTTACCCATCTCTGACCTGCCCCTGTCTCCATGGTTGCCCACCTTCATGCACCCTCTCCTCCCATGTGTTACCCATCTCTGTCCTTGTTGCCCCTGTCTCCATGGTTGCCCACCTTCATGCACCCTCTCCTTCCATGTGTTACCCATCTCTGACCTTGTTGCCCCTGTCTCCATGGTTGCCCACCTTCATGCACCCTCTTCTCCCATGTGTTACCCAACCTCTGCTGCCTTGCGTTACCCATCACTGTTCTCCCACCGTGCACCCTCTCCTCCCATATGTTACCCTTCTCTGTCCTTGTCCCCTCTCTCCATGGTTGCCCACCTTCATGCAGCCTCTCCTCCCATGTGTTACCCATCTCTGTCCTTGTTGCCCTCTCTCCATGGTTGCCCACCTTCATGCACCCTCTTTCCCATGTGTTAACCATCTCTGACCTTGTTGTCCCTTTCTCCATGGTTGCCCACCTTCATGCACCCTCTCCTCCCATGTGTTACCCACCCTCTGTTGCCTTGTGTTACCCATCACTGTTCTCCCACCCTGCACCCTCTCCTCCCATGTGTTACCCATCTCTGTCCTTGTTGCCCTCTCTCCATGGTTGCCCACCTTCATGCACCCTCTTCTCCCATGTGTTACCCATCTCTGTCCTTGTTGCCCTCTCTCCATGGTTGCCCACCTTCATGCACCCTCTCCTCCCATGTGTTACCCATCTCTGTCCTTGTTGCCCCTGTCTCCATGGTTGCCCACCTTCATGCACCCTCTCCTCCCATGTGTTACCCATCTCTGACCTTGTTGCCCCTGTCTCCATGGTTGCCCGCCTTCACGCACCCTCTCCTCCCATGTGTTACCCATCTCTGTCCTTGTTGCCCCTGTCTCCATGGTTGCCCGCCTTCACGCACCCTCTCCTCCCATGTGTTACCCATCTCTGTCCTTGTTGCCCTCTCTCCATGGTTGCCCACCTTCATGCACCCTCTCCTCCCATGTGTTACCCATCTCTGTCCTTGTTGCCCTCTCTCCATGGTTGCCCACCTTCATGCACCCTCTTTCCCATGTGTTAACCATCTCTGACCTTGTTGTCCCTGTCTCCATGGTTGCCCACCTTCATGCACCCTCTCCTCCCATGTGTTACCCATCTCTGTCCTTGTTTCCCTCTCTCCATGGTTGCCCACCTTCATGCACCCTCTCTTCCCATGTGTTAACCATCTCTGACCTTGTTTTTCCTGTCTCCATGGTTGCCCACCTTCATGCACCCTCTCCTCCCATGTGTTACCCACCCTCTGTTGCCTTGTGTTACCCATCACTGTTCTCCCACCCTGCACCCTCTCCTCCCATGTGTTACCCATCTCTGTCCTTGTTGCCCTCTCTCCATGGTTGCCCACCTTCATGCACCCTCTCCTCCCATGTGTTACCCATCTCTGTCCTTGTTGCCCTCTCTCCATGGTTGCCCACCTTCATGCACCCTCTCCTCCCATGTGTTACCCACCCTCTGTTGCCTTGTGTTACCCATCACTGTTCTCGCATCCTGCACCCTCTCCTCCCATGTGTTACCCATCTCTGTCCTTGTTGCCCTCTCTCCATGGTTGCCCACCTTCATGCACCCTCTTTCCCATGTGTTAACCATCTCTGACCTTGTTGTCCCTGTCTCCATGGTTGCCCACCTTCATGCACCCTCTCCTCCCATGTGTTACCCATCTCTGTCCTTGTTTCCCTCTCTCCATGGTTGCCCACCTTCATGCACCCTCTCTTCCCATGTGTTAACCATCTCTGACCTTGTTGTCCCTGTCTCCATGGTTGCCCACCTTCATGTAGGAGCGTGCATGTGTGGAGTGAGCACAGTAGTTGGGGTGGGAGGGGCTGATGAGTATGGGTTGTGTGATGCAAAGGGTTGCAAATAGGGTGTGCAAATAGCGTGTGCAGTCGGTTTGGAGAGGATGAGCTGACAAGCTACTACTCTGTGAGACCAATAGTGCCTTTAATGCAAGCGAGCATAGTGCTGCAGCAATGTTAGGAACAATGAGAGTGGCAATTTTGGCCGCTATGTGATAACTTTACCTAGAGCGAGCTGGCCGATTAGCACAGACCTTCTTTTATCCCACATGGAATCAATGCAGAGATAATTGCAAGCTTTCACCCAGACCATTGGGGGAATCTTGCCAAAGAGTCTAGTCTTGCGATGCAGTGAACACTATGGTGTTGCCTAGACTCTCGGTGCTGGTGTCAGATACCTTTGTTTGCTGGTGAGGTGTCTCTGCTTGCATATAGTTCCTTAGCTGTGTGAATCCAGTCAGTTGATTGTATTCTTCACTGTAGAACAGAGTGGGCTGCCTGTGGCAATGCATCTTGCGCTATTTGGAATGTCCCTATGCCTCAGGCAGTTGCCCTGGACTGGCAACATTTTCTATCAATAAAACCATACAAAGAATCCTCCCGTTGGACTCTGCTGCAAAATTAATTCCAGTTCTGATTTGGCATGTATTTGTGCGACTTTCAACGGTAGAAATGTTTTTGTTGTCCTCCCAAGGCAACCTATCCTACCCTCAGCCCCCACCCGCCCTAGACCTCTTCTTTACCGCCATCTGACCCTATTCCCTTTTCACCTGCACCCACCCTACCCACTCTACTCAACATTACCCCTTTTTTAGACCACACCCATCCTACTACCCCTCTATTCCTGTCAACCCTAACCCCTCTCTCTACCTCATCATCCTTCCTCTCAAAATGTTGTTTATTTTCAATTACTCTTTTTTTAACCAACTTTATTTTCATTTTTAACTTAAGACAATGGTTGAGCTTTCGTCACATCATGTGTTAAGAACATTGTTATCAACATGAACCTTTTATTCAACACCCTTGAACTTTCTTGTAGAGTCTAGTATTGTCTTCATACTTTTCCCCAACCCTCCCACCCGCCCCCCCTTCCTTTTATTAATTGAACCAATCAAAACCATGGTTGTAACCAGAACAATTCCAAGAGGCAATCCCTCACCATTTCTTCTGCTGCCTTTATCTGATATGGATGTTTCTAAGAGCCCGGGGTTTAAAGTATTGATTCTCCCGCTCCCCCACATAGTCCTTAAGTGGGTCCCATATGGCCAAGAATTTCAGATATGACCCTGATTTTGTGGCGCAGATGTTTTCCATTGCCATAACTCCCCACACTTTCACCCACCACCATGGAGTTGTAGGGCCCTCCACTGTCTTCCATCGTTGGGCCACTGTCATCCTTGCTGCAGCCAGAAGGTGGGTTATGAGGGCCGCTCTGTTTCCTGAGGCTGCATAGTTCCCTTCTGTCACTGCCCCCAGCAGAATGACTTTCGGGGACCATGGTAGGTCTGCGCCCGTTATGTCCCTGATCAGGCTCAGTATTTATTTCCAGAATATTTTTATCCTTGGGCACGACCACCACATATGGAACATGTCTCCTCTTTCTCCACACTGACGCCAGCATTCTGGGGGGTACGTGGGGATCATTCTGTGTATTCTACTTGGGGGTAAATACCAGCGGTAACATAGTTTGTATGCCGATTCTTTAATTGCCGTGGATTCGGATAATTTGTGCGCCCTCCTCCAGATTTGACTCCATTCTTCCTGCGTAATCTCCTCTCCTATGTCCCGCTCCCAATCGTTCATGTACTGGAGGGAGTCGTCTGTTTGCGCCTTATCCAGTAGCTTGTAAAGTCTAGTGATCCCTTTTTCATGTGTCCCCTCCCGTATTGTTAGTTCTAGGCCTACCGGGGGTCGTAACCCTGCTCTTTTTACCTCTGGGTGTGAGATCCAGTGGCTCAATTGAATATATTTGAATCTGTGGTTTTCGACAAGGCCGAATCTATGTTTACATCCTTCGAAGGTGAGTGGGGCGTCGTCCTGATAAATATCTTGTAGGGACAATGTGTCTGCTTCGTTCCAGCTATCGCATCACACACTTCCTGTATTGTGATGGGGTCCCCCAATTTTTCTTTTTGTTCCGATATCTGTGGCAATTTTACGGCTGACAAATATGACTCTTGTTCTGCTGCATTCAGGTTCTCGCTAATCAGCAGTTTTTTATGAAAATGGACCATCGTTTCTAGTTTATCCTCTTCTCCCGTCTGTAGTTCCCCTGTACTATTTCTTAGCCGGGTGATATAATTACGCGCCTTCTGTTTGCGTAGTTTGGCTGCCAAGAATTTGCTTGCTTTCCCCCCGTGTATGTTTAGCAGTATTTGCACCGTTCTATCTGTGATATGGTTTTCTAGTTTGGCCTTGGCCTTTTTAAGGTCTCGCCAAGCTCTGGGCGTCTGACGGGTCTTATGGAGCTTTTCAGCGTTTTTAACCTCTTCTTCCAATTTGTGCATTATAAGGGCTCGCTCCCTATAGTATTGCGTTGCTTGTGCTATGAATTCCCCCCTAATTACTGCTTTCCCCGCATCCCACACCACCCTCCAGTCCACCTCTCCATTGTCATTTTCAAGGAAATAGTTCCATATGGCTTCTTCCATATGTGCCCTAAGTACAATATCCCTCAGGATTGTTTCATTTAGCCTCCATTGTGGTCGGGGTCTATGTATTGTCCCTTGCAGTTCTATGCAGTTCACGACTGGGGCGTGATCAGAGAGGTATTGGACTCAGATTTCTATTTTTTTGACATAGGGGATCAATGTAGAGGACACCAGAATCATGTCTATTCTAGAGTAACCCCTGTGCACTGCTGAGTAGTGTGTGTATTCTCGGGTGTCCGGGTGGAAAAATCGCCACGTTTCTATCACATCCAAATCTCTGAAAAGCTTTCCAAGGGCCTGTCTGTTTCGCTGATCTGCTGCGGTTGGGAGGAGTGTTTTATCTAATTGCGGGTCCATTACACAATTAAAATCCCCTCCTATTATCACTCGGCCTTCGTACCATCCTCCCAACTTCTGGAGTAATTTAGGGATGTACTGGTCCTGTTTTTCATTGGGGGCGTAGAGTGCTAGTATTGTATACAATTGACTATTAACAGTACCCTTTACCCCCAGGTATCTGCCTTTCTGATCCTTCAGTATTTGTTGTTTGCGAAAGTCTAAGTCTCTGCTACATAAGATTGCCACCCCTTTTGTTTTTGTTTGGCTTGAGGTGAAAAACTGAAGAGGGTATGTTCTGCTCTGCATCCTTTTTTCATCTTTCTGGAGCAGATGCGTCTCCTGTAGGATCGCTATCTTTGAATGCATGGCTTCCAATCTACCTAAAATCGAACGCCTTTTAGCGGGGGAGTTTAACCCCTGGACATTAATCGAGACAATGTTCACTTCTTCCATTACTCCCTAGGTGGAGATTGTCTGCCTGTGGGTCCCTATGTTCTCGTTCGCTATAGCTTACTCTGCCTGTTCTTGCTTCCGTCTCATACAATCGTGGAGCTGGCTCCTTTTCCTTCCCGGACTTTTGGTTCCCTGCTTTCCTGTCCTTCGTTCCAGTTTCCTCCCTTACCGACCCCCCTCCCCCTTCCCAATCCTGGGGATGCATGAGGCCTGGGCTCCCAAGGGGCCCCCGCTGGTCACCGCGGGCTTAGGGCCTCCGACCCTTCCCCAGTTCACAATAGTCAGGAATTGTATTACCTGACCCTGCTTCCAAGAGTTATGACCTCCTACCTCCATGCGGGCTATTCCATTCAGCCGTGCTGTTTTCTCACATTTGGTTAGCACTTTACTCGTTATCCGTGTATTGGGCCGAGTCTGGATCTGTTGGGCCTCTCCGTTCCCGGTCATGAGCCGGCTGTGAGCTTCCGGGTCTTCCTCTCCTCCCTCCTCTTTGCTTTCGCTCCGTTGACCATTCCCATGGTTTGCTAGACGGGCCGTTCATGTTTGGGCGTGGGCGCACAGGCGCCTCTGGTTGCTCATCCTCCAGGTGCAGCAACGCCAGGCCCTCTGCGCAATTCCCGATTCTCCTCTGTTTTCCTTCCCATGTAAACGACAGGCCAAACGGGTACGTCCATCTATATCGGATTTGCTGTGTTTGAAGGGCCTTCGTAACCGGTTGCATTAGCCTTCTTTTGTGGAGAGTAATCAGGGCCAGGTCCTGGTACAACTGTATACGGGACCCATTAATCGTAAGGTCTCGGTTTGTTCTTGCCGCGCATAGCACCTCCTCTTTCAGACCATAAAATGTCATTGCTATCAGGACATCTCTGGGTCTCGACTCCGGTTCGTTGCGAATTGGGCCCACGCGGTGTATCCTGTCAAAGCCGATCGTCTCCGGTTGGACATCTGCTAGCAGGCTGCTGAAGCAGAGTTGCATGGTATCTTTTAGGTCCTTGTCCTGCACCGATTCCGCCAGGCCCTTGACCCTAATATTGGATCTCCTTGAGCGATTTTCCAGATCCTCCGCCTGGAGTTCTAAGTTGTTTGTTGCGGTCGCCAACTGGTCCAGTAGCAGGCTATTTTGGTTTGTTTCTTCCGTGACATTCGAGAGGCCCCTTTCGACTAAGTCCACTCTTTCGCCCATCTCTGCCATTTCTTTATTGACCTCCTGGAGGGATGATTTCAGGTCCTCCCTTAATTGTTCCATTTGACTCTGGAAAGCTTTGTTCATTCTGGCCTCCATGCCTTTCAAGCAGTTTAAGAGTTCGTCCTTGTCTGTTGCCTGCAGGGGTCAGCCCCGGAGGAGGGGATGGTGATTCTGCGTGTGTTTGTCGCCTCTGCCGCCAGCACTTCTCAATTTGCCCTTCCTGGGGTCTCACTGGGGTTTTTGCTCTGGATGTGCCCGTTTTGGATCTGGCGCCCGGCATCTGAGTTGCTCTGCATGGATGTTGCTCCTGTGTCGCCGGGTGCCCAGTACCTCGCTCCTATAACTGTATATTGCTGGAATGTGCTGTGTCCTCCCACGTATCTAGAACACGGGGCTTGCCCTCCGCCGTTGTGTTCCTTGCCTCGGCGAGTTTTATTTCTTGTGTTGCCCTTGTCGTGTCGTTGCAGTAGGGGGTTAACCAGGCTTACTATCGTGGATGATCCCACTATCACAAGTCCATCTGCATTTGTTGTTGCCTTGTGCCAAGCCGTTTTTGTGGATCGGGCGGCAGACACCCCAGGCCAGATCCCGTGGTGTACGTTGTTAGGTGTACTGCTCTGTTGTGCCAATGGGGACGGGTGGTTCGGGATAGCAATAATATCGTCGTTTCAGGCGAGTCCCCACCTGCCGCTCACTCTTGGTTGTTTTTAGGTGGGTACACGCCCTGGGAGTGAACCCAGGGGCCACCACCTACTTTTCGGGGTAATATGCCACTGCCCCTCTGTCTGTCCGTACTGTTTATGCAGGCCCTGTGTTGTAGTTGTTCTCTTCTGGGTGCTTATTGCTAGGCGGAATCCTGATGGCACACACTGTTGGCAGACAGGCTAGTAGAGATGGGGCAGATTATCGCAGGTGCAAGGTGTGCAGTGCTAAGTCTAATTTGCCTGCCGTGACTCCGGCCTTCCTCCCAGACCCACAACGGCTTGGGAGTACTCCGGGGAGCGTGGTATACTGGTAACCACAGGTCTTGAATTCCTAGTTGGTTTCAGGAAGGGGGGGGTTGGACCAGACCCCTCACCCCTGTTGGCTGTTTGTATTCATGGTTGAGCCCTCAGGAGCCTGGGGGGTCCGTAGCAGAGTCACCAGGGTGGCAGCACTTGGAGCCTTAACTTGCTTCTGGCAGGCCGTGTGATGGACTGGGGTTGTGCTCCGAGGGGGGGTGGCGGGATAGATCAGCGTGGAGTTTGGTCACAGGGGTGTGGTGAGTTCACCACCACTGGGGAGGGCTGATTTTGCCAGATTTTGTCTCCCTATAAGGTTTCCCCAGGTAGAAACCTCCAGATGGTTAGCCCCACAGGGGGGCTGCAGTGGGTGAGGGGGCCCCAGGCGCGTTCCCGCGTCGGCCCAGGCCTGTGTGAGGGCAGTTGCCCTTATGGTGGCTCGGGGGACTCCACACTTCTCCCGGTGGTATGTCCTGTGCGGGGCCTTCAGTGCATCAAAGGGGGCCCAGGCGCGCTCCCGCGTCGGCCCGGGCCTGTGTAGAGGCAGTTGCATGCCACAGCACCTTTGTGGTGGTTTAGGAGGACTCCTCGTGGAGATTCTGTGCCACTGGGGTCTCAGGCCGGGGGTGGGAAAAGGAGGGGGGGCCCAGGTGCGCTCCCGCGACAACCCCGGGCCGATGGAAGAAATCGCCGGCATGGGGCCCGGAAGGGGGGTGGCACGGCAACACCCACGTGGTACCGAGTTGTCAGGATCCGCCGGCCGCTCAGCCACGTAGTCTCCGCTCCCCGCGCCGCACCAGCTGCAGGGGGTGGGCGGGCGACGGGGGTCAAGGAGGACTCAGTCCGGGCCTCGAGGGATTTCCCAGCCCCTGCCGTGGCTCCACATGCACCAGTACAGTTGATGACACCTCGCTTGCAGATGGGGGTGGGGGGCCCAGCAGCGGTGTAATAGCAGATATAGGATGGCGTAGGCAGCCAGACTCCTCAGGCACCCCCCTCCACAAGTGGAACCGTGTGGAGAAATTTACAGCCGGGAGGGGACCGCTCAAGACAGGGGTCACAGTTATTCACCACGGTGACGAGCGACCATCAGCCCTCCAGGTGCCAGGGCACAGCACGTCGCGTCGTTTACCTGGATTGTTCCGCCATCCAGTTCCGCGGCCCGGGGCGCCTCACCCCCAGGTGATGAATGGGCCAGCGGAGCTGTGAAGGCAGCCGGATGAGCACGCTGGGACAGCACGGGTCGGTCCGCCACGTACCGCTGCCGGGGTACCGGGCCGCCCGGCCCACCGATGCAAGGAGAGCAACGGGGCAGCGCAAGCAGGAGCCCGACTCGCCGGCCCGGGCCTGGTCCACGTTGAGGCCTCAGGCACCTCTCATCCTCCGAGGCAGGGCACAGTCCCAAAATGTTGTTTATTACTTACACTCTGACTCAATTCCCTTTTGCTCATCATTGATGGTACCTTCCATCAATGGGTTTCTCCCTTGCTTTATTCCCCATCTCATTCTCTTGTACACCTGCATTCTGTATTGCATCCTCCTTTGAAACTGAGCACTCTCCGGCTTGCACCCTGCAGACTGTAAATGCTTCCCCTTTCAGTTCCTGCACCCCGTCAAACAGTTGTGGCCTGCTCACCCTTCCAATGAAGGCTCAGGGGGTATGTGGATGAGGCTACCTTCTCATTTGTTGTGCTACTTACTACAAATATAATAATAAAGTCTTATTCCTGATATGGCCACACCAGTAAATGTTAAGTGACGAATCATATACTGGATGGCAGAGTGTATCCTGCATTACTAATGGCAATGCGTTTTTAAGTAACTGTCCATGACATTTTGTATATTAAAGACACAGTCTCAGAAATAAGTTTCTGTAATATCAGCGGTTACCATTTATGGCTTCCATGTTACATATAATCATCTGACAGGCTAACCTGTAACCTTTCTGAATCTCTGCCAGTCTGTGCTAGCCGTCTACCATTCTTTATTGCTGTTAACCCCTTGTCAGCCTAGCACAGTGCCAGGGTGACTCTGAACACCTGTGGGTTCTGTTAAATGTAACCCTCTGGTAAGCTCTCCTCATATGTTTCTGACCCTTTGCCATTCTTTATCGCTATGTCAACCTTCTGCCAGTCAAGTCCTCTGACATTTTTTTATTGCAATGCTACATCTGCCAGCCTAGCCCTATTACCATGTTAACCTTGTCTAGATATCTTCTGCAAGTCTATCTGCTAGTTGCTTGTCCCATCATCCGTATTATCCTGTCTAGATTAGCAAAGGGTAGGAGCACAGGAAACCATAGGGCAAATAACTTAAATAGGATGGCAAGAGGCAACAGTGAGTGATGAATAAACAGTGGCAGATAAACAAATGGAGGAAAATGGATGGAAAGCATTGATAAAGCACATATATTGCCATAATGAAGGATGACAGGCCTGGCCAGGGCCTACTCAGCTTTGAGTAGGGCTAGAGAGGATCTCCTCACAGCAAAGAAAGTGATTTCTGCGATCTGTTCAGATGGATAGTTATTTTATTCCGTTGGCAGTCATTTAATTGCACTAAAAACACACCCACTGTCGTTTACAATTTGCACTGTATCAGTATTTGAAATGTATTGTGAAACTTAGGCCTCTCTCCCCCTTTTTAGGATTCTCAAACTAAGTTGGTTTTTTGTCCCACTGTCCTTTACAATCTGCACTGTAATGCATTGTGAAACCTAGGCCTTTCTCCCCTTTTTATGATTCTCAAACTTAGGTGGTTTTTCTCCCACTGTCGTTTACAATTTGCACTGTATCAGTATTTAAAATGCATTGTGAAACCTAAGCCTTTCTCCCCCTTTTTAGGATTCTCAAACTTAGGTGAGCCCTCCTACCTGTCTCAAACCAGCGCATTTTTTGAATAACCCCTTGAGTGTTGTCATCTGTCCTATTGCGCAACCTGCCTGCCTCCCGCTGTTTGGTATGCCTACTCCACTGACCTTCACTAGTTTCTTCCCTTCGACCCTCTCTCACCTACTCTATGGTGCTCTCTGTGTCTCTCCTATCTTTTCTAACTGCTTCTCTATTGACTATCCTGCACTCCTCATTAAATCTGGCAGGAAAAAGTTAAAAAAGGACATCCTGGTCTCCAACCTAGGCCTCCCTATCGCCGACACCTATACCAGTGCCTCCTCCAGGGAAACTCTCACTTACACCCTCTTTGTCATGCCTTCCCCAGACCTATGGACCCTTCATATGATCTCTGTGCTCTCCCCCTTCTCCTCTTCTCCCATTAATGGTGGCACCCGTTGGGATGCCCTCCTGGCATCCTTCCTTTCCTCTAAAGTCATCATTAATGTCCGCAGACAAGGTTTCTAGACAAGTCCGATCTATGAAAGTCTTGTCGAAACAGGTTCACCCCTGTTCCTCTAAAACTATCAAGGACCACATCGACTCCCTGGCTCCAGCCCTGGCTGACTTCTGTAATCACTCCTTCGCCACTGGAGTCTTCCCATCCCCCCTGAAGCACTCCCTTGTGCACCTTCTTTTTTTGTAAAACTCTTTTTATTGGTGGTCACAGAAAGATACACGGCACCATTGCACAGTTCATCTCACAGATACATACAACAGGAGTACACTATTCAATGCATTTTTACAAAACGATATTATGGTGACAAGTCATCATCAGTTATCATGTTGCACAGGTAGACTCTAAACGGGCCCCGGATGTCATTGGGTCTGCATGTCGCAGGTTGTGTCAAAACAAATTGCTTCTCTGATTCATTGACGTGTGTCAATTCTTGTAGGAATTGGTTCATACTGGGTGGCGCAGTGCTTTTCCATTTCTGTAGAATACATTTTTTTGGCAACAGCGCAAGAAATGTGTAACAATCTTCTAATTTTTTCAGAACTTTTGCCTATATCGCCAAACAGGGATTTCCGGGGGGTCAATTCAGGGGAAACCTGAGTAATTTCTTCCAACAGTTTTGCCGCAGCCCTCCAGAAACCCTCCACCACCGGGCACTCCCAATACATATGAAAAGAACCGGCCTGAGGAGTATTGCATTTAGGACAGGCGTCTGAGGTATCTGTTGCGAATTTTGCGATCCTGGCCGGTGTGTAATGTAACCTATTTAGAATTTTGAATTGGATCAAGCTCAGTCCAGGGTTAAGCAAGACCTTCTTGGTGGGTAAACAATATCTAGCCCATCGCTCCTCTTCGATGGGAACCTGCAAGTCTGCTTCCCATTGCTCCTTAATTTGATTCAATGTGGGGGTGTGGGCCTGTACTGCAGCTTATAGCCTAGAGATTCCCAGGCCGTCTTTGGCTGTCACTAGCTGTAAACACGGATGAGGTGCGCGTTCATCCGGGAAGAGCGGCCACCTTTCCTGAAATGCAGACCTCATACGATAATATTGGAGTGTTTTCAGTAGCCCGTCGCCCAGTGCCTTCAGCAACAGTGTATTCCTCTATCATGCGTGAGGTGTACTATCCGCATCATTGTACCAATATTTCGCAAATTGTGCGTGGGCCACGTAGTAATAAAGCTCAAAATGGGGGGCTGATGTACCTCCCAAAGAATAGGGTTCTGTCATTTTTTCCCATCCTATCCTCGCTGTCTTACCGTTCCAGAGAAATGTTACCGCCATGGATCTGAGTTTGGCGAAGAAGGCTCTGCCAGGCAATATAGGGATGTTGACAAACAGGTATAGTAGTTTGGGCAGGATTACCATTTTAAGAATAGCGACTCGACAGGCTAAAAAAATTGGGAGCCGCCCCCACATCTGAAGCTTGGTGGTTAAAGTTTGCAAGGCACTTTCATGGTTATCTGTGTATAGTGTGAGCTTATCTCTGGAAACCAGGATTCCCAGGTATCTAATATGGTGTTCTGACCATTTGAGTCCATCTGTCACTGCGGGGCATCTGGTGGCCGGTGTGAGCAGAAATATTTCTGATTTAGCCTTATTTATAGTGTACCCAGAGTACTTTGCAAATTCCTGTATCTCTACGATAATGGGTGCTATGTTTATCTCAGTTTTCCGAACATATATTAATGTGTCGTCCACATAGAGCGAGATCAGCTGGGTGGACCCCTTCATTTTAATCCCTCTATCCGCATGTCTCAGTCGGACCGCAGCCGCCATTGGCTCAATGGTTAATGCAAACAGCAGGGGCGAAAACGGGCAACCCTGTCTAGTTCCCCTACCCAACAGGAACATCTCGGAAATAGCTTTATTAGTCAGGACACAAGCTCCAGGCACTGTGTATAACAGCCTTACATATCTTACAAAGTTGGGCCCCACCCCAAATACTTCCAGCACCGCAAGGAGATACACCCACGAGACCGAATCAAATGCTTTCTCAGCGTCGAGGGATATGGCCACCGCGCTTCTCGCAGGGTCTATTTGCGCCATCACACCAAAAAGTCTTCGGAGGTTCAAGGTTGTAGATCTCGTGTGGATAAACCCGTTTTGATCAGGATGGACCAGGGTAGGGACTGCCGGCAAAAGCCGATTCGCCAGGACCTTTGCAAATATCTTGGCATCGGTATTTATAAGGGACAGAGGCCTATAGGACGATACATCCTGTGGTGGTTGCCTAGGCTTAGGAAGTACAGTTATTATAGCCTCTCTCATAGTTGGGGGTAATATGTTACTCTCGAGGGCTTCCTCCCATACCTGCATCAATATTGGAACGAGTTTCTCATGAAACTCTTTGTAAAATTCGGCCCCCAACCCGTCCGACCCTGGCGCCCTGCCTGTAGCCAATGCCTTGATTGCTTCTGTAATCTCCTCCGAGGTTACCGGTTGATCCATTGCTAGGCGTTCTTCGTCGGGGAGTTTAGGGAGGGAGAGAGCCTCAAGATATATCTTAATTTCTGCGAGTGTTTTCTTGTCTTTATTCGAATATAATTCCTTATAAATTTTAACAAATTCCCCATTGATGTCTTCATCCCTGAGCAGTACCTTTCCTTGTGCCGTGTGTATACTTGTGATCTGAGTAGGTTGTTTATCAAGCTTAAGTAAATTGGAAAGCGTTCTACCAGCCTTGTTACCCTCCCCTTATCTGTGTGCTCGTATAGGGGCTGCCACGTATCGGACCTCCCTTATCGCCAATGTATCAAATTCCTGAAGGTGCGTGTGTACGTCGGCTAGTAATTCCTTATCTTGCGTGCTTGTGTATGTTTTCTCCAATGCATCTAGGACCCCACTTAGGCAGTATGTGAGCGTTACTCGCTCCCACTGTATGGGTTTCTTGCAGCATTAGGATTTGGGGATTATGCCTGGCAATATAATTGCCGGTTTTCTTAACTTTCATGTGATTGTTTAATCCCCGTACATTCCATGTCAACAGTTTGACCTTCAACCCATCACAGGGACTCTGAGATTGAACATTTGACATTGTCACATTGCTTCTGCCTTTTCTCCTCTCCCTTGCTGACTTCCTGGCTGACACTAACTTTCCACTGGTTGCCTGGCCGCCCTCTGATCTCGGGGCCAGGCCCCCTCCCCCCGGCAGTCGCACTCCTGCACTGCCCTCCTGGCAACCCTGCACTTGGGTACTGTTTCTGTATCCCAACAGTCCCACTACCAGCACTTGACACCTGTTGTCTGCACTTACCCTTGCACTTGCCACCTGCTGGCCGTACATTACCTATTGTTATAATTTCTTATCCCATGTGCTGCACTGTCCTCTTCCCCCTTCCCACCCTGCACTTCTCCCCCCGCTCCTTCCCATGCAGTTGCGCAATCTGAATGACACCTGGCCTAGGAGGATCGTTGTCTGTCTTCCCTCTGTTCCCCTCCCTTGTCTCGTCACTCCTTGAAACACCTGTGTATAGGTGCGTCATGAATGCCATATCATATATCATATCATGACCACATGTTCAGTTATGAGACTTGGGTATTTCCATGTTCAGGATGCTAAAAAAAAAAGAACCAGAGACCACATAACGGGAGAGGACTTTTGACTGTGGGAATTTGTTTTAACTTACTCTGGTGTTGTACTGCTGTCTTTTGTACTTTGTGTTAATCAAATTATTTCCCCAGTTCAACAGAGCGTGCGAGTGAAGAAATAGCAAGAAGTGAGATCGTTCCTGTATTTATCTTTTGCAAGGATGTCGTTTCAGCGCCTAATGCAGGGGACCTCGGATCCTAATGACACCGCCAGTAAGCTTTCCCACACTCTTAACAGGCTGCTAAATGCACTGATATTTAATGATGTTTTCATTTAGCTGAATGGGAGTGCTAATGATCAGTGACAGATGTCTGAGCGAAGCTACTGCTTTGTGCAGTGTTCATGATCTTTTATGTTTAAGAAATGCATACCTACCATGTAAGTGGGCGTGGGGAGTGTGGATGAATCCGAGTCATTACTATGAGGTGGAATGTTATGGATGTTTTTTTAGTGCGATACAGGGATCTGGTAGGCAAGTTAATCAAACCAGCTTGCTGTGGAGAGGGGATGAGGGATGAGGGGACATTATCATGCCAAATGTTGCTATCCATTGTATCATTGCTGCAGCGGTTCCCAAGCTCTCCAACCTGACACTGGCCTTGACACATATTCTGTTGTGAAATGTCTTTATTAATTGCTGCATTTATTTTGGTATTTCAAAAACTATACAATGGTCTTGTTAGGAATGAAAGTGTTAATGTAACTCTTCATTCATTTCTTCTTCTAGACCAGGGCAGTCTCCAAAATGTCTGTGCTAGTTCAGAGAATGATCTGCAACCTCAGTTCTCTGTCCCGACCCTGGAAGAAACCCAGCCAGCTTCCGGAGCAAGATGCCAGAACATAGAGACCGTACACCAGAGGTATGCCTTGGCAGCACGTATGTAATACAGTAATGCAATAGGTAGTGTGCACAGGGAGTAAACCACTTATATACAGGGCAATGACAGATCAGGGAACATTTACTAATATTTAATTACTTAGTGAAATTTTGCAATACTTTCATGTTCAGAGGGCTTCAGAGGCTGCTAACACCCTGGTATATGACTTACATGCTTGAGTTAATCAAGGGCCTTAACGCTCTACCCCTGTGCCGTTGATGGGCTGGTGATGCTTGCAGAACTCATAATTATATGATTATTATGATTATTCCAGCCGCACCTCCTCAGGCGTACTCTTCCTTTCTTCTCCTTCCCCCAGAAGCTCACTGTTTGCAGAGCTCAGGTTCTCTCTAGGCTGGACTACTGCAACAGCCTCTTTCTAAATTTGCCTGCTTCTACTCTCTGCCCTCTGCAACTCATCCAAAACAGGACTACAAGACTTGTCCTTGGCCTCAAGCCCAGGGATCGTATCTCTCCAGGACTGAAATGTCTGCACGGGCTCCCAGTGGCGGCGAGGATAAAGTTTTAAACCCTCTGCATTTTTCACAAGGCCTTCTGGGGCCTGGGACCTCAATACCTTAAATTCTCTCTTCCTAAATATCTTCCTTCTCGAGCGCTTCGCTCATCCTCTGTAACGCTCACCTGATTCCCGTAGAGGCGCTGGTCTTGACTGGGCGTATACCGTATCTTCAAAGATGATGTGTAACACACGGCTGGCTCTTTGGGCTGGACCTCTGTGCACTGTATGTCTGACTCGAAGGGTAAGATGTCTGCAGATAGAAAATATGGGATTAGGAACTGGGTTATTGAATGTCTCTCTCTTCTTCCCTTTCTCTTCTCCTGTAGAACCCCAAAGGTTAACGCTCTCACCTTAGGTAAGTGAACGCCGTGCTCTCCATCTGCCTCGGGGCAGGGTGCTGAAACCAGTTTCTTCACTGGATAAGGGGAGCAGGCCTCTTGACTTCAGAGGACTGCTGTCCGTCGTTTACTGCACGAACGGTAAGTTTCGAGTAATTCCAATGTCTTTAAAGTCTTTAGTAATGATGTCTCTTGTGTTGCAGGGTTCCGGCGATGGCGGATGACGGGCTGAAGTGAGTTGAAAATGGAGCCCGTGTGATGAATAGAAGCGCCTGGAAGCACGTAAGTAAGCGCTTGTTGCCTGCTTCACGATGCGCTCTAACTGTCTCTTTATTTTGCAGGTACAAGTTCGGAGCGGCTGCAGGGTGCCGGAATACCCACTGGGTTAGATGTGGAAAGGAGTATTGGCACGTGAGTATTAAAGTTCCCCAATGTCTTTAAACGCACCTTGTTTTGTCTTTCAGATGCGGGATGCAGCGCCGAAGGCCTCCGGAGCGTGCGAAGAGTTGGTAAGCTTTTGTCTTTCAGATGCCGGAATGCAGGGTGAAGACCTCCGGAGCGCACGAAGAGTAGGTAAGCCTTTGTCTTTCAGATGCCGGAATGCAGCGCGAGGCGTTGGTGACAGCCGATGGACCAGGTAAGTGAAGAGCTGTCACTGAAGACCGTAATGCTAACCTGTTCTTTCTTGTCTTTATAGGTGTTGCTGAAGACTGGATTCAGGATGGTAAGCCTTTTCCCTTAGGCCCAGGATCAGATGCAGAAGACACGATGAGCGTTCTGCTGCAGAGGATGCAGAATAACGCAAAGCAAGATTCATCCATCGGGTGTGGTTTAAATAGCCTCCTGTAGTGCTTAGGTCCCTCCTTCCACAGCCACGCCTAGGTAAGAAAAGAGTTCCTGCTTTCCAGAAGAGTTCCAGTGTTCTGAATCTAGGGAGTGGCTCCTGCCCCACCCAACAGGAAAAGTAGTTCCAAACAGAAGAGGATCAGAGGCTCAACTGGCAGGCAAGTAAGCAGCATGGTCTGCTGCAGGTAAGTCCACCCAAGCATTATGAGCCCGGCGCTTGCAGCGCTGGGACTGGGCATATTTATGAGCCTGGTGCCACTGGCGCCAGGACTGGGTCCAAAAGGTCCCAATTGGGACTGGTTGGCACTCGGAACCTGGGTTATGGATCTGCTTCCAAGGGAGTTGGGAAAACCCTGACCTTTTGGAAGCAGAGATCATGACATCCTCGTCCAACACCCTCAGGGTTAGTCGCTTCTACAGGCAGTGAGTTGGTGGTAGATATTTTTCTACTGGGGCATCCCTCTGGAAAAGCCTATCTGAAACTTGAGAAGAACCATCTCCGGGTCTGGAAGCTCCTCAAGACCTTCCTCTTTGCTTCTGCTTTTTCTCCTCCTGTTCCTGCTGATGTGCTGGTTGAATCTGAAACTGCACTGGTTACCTGGCTACCTTATGCTCCTGTGCCCATGTTCCCTCGTGACCAGTTGCATACCTGTACTGCCCCCTGGCAACCCTTGCATTCAGACTGTTTCTGTAGCCCTACTGCCACTTGACACCTGTGTAAAGACTGGTAGGGGGTGTCTGTACTTCTGCTCCCTATATGGTGGAAGAGAGGCACAGAGGACCCCAGCCAAGATTCTCTATTACGGTAGCAATGGACGAGCAATCAAGGCCTAGCTTCTCAGGAGGTGATGCAGGCTGGTTCTTAAGTACAGTGTAGTCCCCAAGCCCCCACAAAGGAATGTCCACACACTGTATTGGTTAGAACACAGTCTTTATATAATCAATATTCAAGGTTATGTACACTTATCATAATAACTCACTTTGTACTTTGGAAAATCAACAATGGCAAATATATACAATTCTAAAGTGGTACCACCCTTTGTATTAGATCTCATTAAAGTGCATCAACAATACTGTAACAATGTCACACAGATCAATAGAGTGAAACCAGCAATAGAGAGAGGAGAGAAAATAAGATGGTTGAGCAATAGGCAGAACACTGGCCCCCACCACTAGACACAGTTCTGTGTGGAGATCCCCCCCACCTGGGCAACCTGTAAAATAAAGATATAGCACAAGCCCAGTCCATATATTGTTCTGCAATTCTTATTCCCTCCTATAATGTTTTTACCCCCCCAATGTACCTGGTGGAGTCGAGTTCTTCGAAGAGGCGTCGACAGATCCTTCTTGAGCGACCCCCTTTCAAGCGGGAGTCACGGATCGTCGAGAGGCGTCGGGAAGCGTCGAGGAACTCGGCGTTCGGCGTCGGGGAATCGACGGCCCTTCTTGAATGCCTTCCCTTTCAAGCGGGAGACACGGGGCGTCGAACGTCCGACAACAAACAGGGTAGAACGGCGTCGATGAGGCGGCAGCTTCGATCCAAGCGGTGCTCGTCGACGACGGAGCGTTGGCGTCCTGCAAGGCAGAGGCGTGCGGGGCACCTCGATGACAATTGTTCTGGGCCGCAAAGATTGTGAAGACGGAGGCCCAGCAAGGGCGTCGAGTCGTTCGAGTCTTTGTGGTCTTCGGGTGGCGGGAAACCCACCGGCAGGTTTCTCCTTGGCGCGTTGGTCGTCCTCGACTTTCTCCGGCAGGATAAAGCGGTCGACGGTGCGGACGAGGGAGTCCTTCGATTCAAATGTTCTTAGGCAAGGAGCGGACGGCTCCGGTCGTCGGCGGCACGGCGTCAAGTGGTTCCCACGGCTGGACAACACAACTTCGACGGGCCTCCAGCGGTTACACAGACCTGCGAACCCTGGTCGACGGCAATGGACTTCGACGGCGGCGATGTCCGGGTGCTTCACTTCGATCTCCTCGGCGGTCCCGTCTCGGGTCGGCAGCCTTTCGAGGGTCTGACTTCCAGGGCGCTTCGGCGAAGATGTAACGGTGCTCGATGATCCCTCGGAGCACGGGAAGAGGGCGCCTTACCAGGTCCTTTCTCGGGTCAGTCCTCGACGAATTCGGCAGCTTTCAGATCTGTCGAAGCAAATGCAACAGCAAGTCTTCTTCTTCCAGCTGGACGTCGAGGATCAGCAATTCCAGTTACTCTTAGAGTGGAGACTCAGCTTCTGAACGCTTCTGAACAATTTCCAGTGGTGAGAGGTCCCCAGATATACTATTCTGTCTCTCATCCACACTGCTGGCACACACTCAGCAGCCAATCACACAGAAGGGCATTCATGCAGTCAGTCAGCCAATCAGGCACACAGTGCATTCAGGCCACACTCCTCCCTTTCAGACACTCACAACAAGGAATGTGGATTGGGACAAGTACCCAGCCATTCAACACTACACACTGCATTCAGGCCAGTTTCGGGCAGGGCTGTCTCAGTCTTTGTCTCTCATGCCAGAAACCAGACAACCACAACAAGGAGTGTATATTGGTCACACACTCCATCCACCCAGGTCCCACCCACAGGAGGTACCCACAACATACAGTCACTGGGAAGGCTCTAGTCAGTCTAGCTGGGCCTTCACAACAACACCATATATGGAACTTCCACCCAACAGCCAGTCAGGGGGAAGGGACAGAGTCAGGGCTTCCCAGGACTTTGGGAAACAAGGTAACAGGCAATAGAAAGCAAGAGGCCACAGGGGCCATCTTGTTTCCTATCAGGAATCAACTGATCCCAATGGCAGGGCCTGGGTATCCCAAAATGGAGGACACCCAGAGCACCTGTCAAATTCAGCATGGAGCTGCCACCAGCCCATACCCTGCTCTGTGGGCCACCCACAGGTGCCCAAAAACATACACTAGGGGCACAGGGTTGTACCCCTACCCATGGGTGCCATAAGGGTATCCCATGGGTCTGTTCACCAAACCAAAAGAGAGAGCTGCACTGCCAGGAGTCCCACATGGACTCCTGGGCAGAAAACACGACAGAACACACGATAAAAAACAGTAAAGGACAAGGATTCAGAGGCCCTGTCCCTCTGATGCATTTCCAGCATCACAGTCGCCCCCCCCCCAGACTGAGGTGGAGGGTGTCTAATCTCCCACGGGATAGACACCCTCATCCAGACGGTCAACATACCTTCTGGAAAGGCCATCTGCATTATCGTGACTCTTCCCTGGTCTGTGCTCTATGGTGACGTCTAGCCCTTGCAGGCTAATGGACCACATGAGCAATTTTGGATTCTCACCCTTCATCTGCATAAGCCACTTCCGGGGCTTATGATCTGTTTGGACCTTGAAGGTAGACCCCGTAAGGTAGGGCCTAAAACGCCTAAGGCTCCAAACTATGCTAAAACACTCCTTTTCAACAGTAGCCCACCTAAGTTCTCTACCCTTGAGTTGTCTACTGATGAATATGATAGGATGTTCTCTCCCTTTGTCATCTAACTGGGACAAGACAGCTCCAATTCCGGTGTCGCAGGCATCCGTCTGGACGATAAAGGGTCGGCTGTAGTCAGGCGCACACAACACAGGTGCCCTACACAGACTTTCTTTCAAGCCATCAAAGGCCCTCTGACAGTCTTCGGTCCAATTAACCTTCCTAGGCTGTTTTGGTGAAGTTAGAGCTGTCAGGGGTGCAGCTATGGTTCCATAGTCTGCCATGAAATTGCGATAGTACTCAGTGAGGCCCAAAAAGGCTCTCACCTGGGTTTGAGTAGTGGGAGTCTCCCAGTTCTGTACATCCTGTACTTTACTGGAGAGAGGTTGGATTTGACCCCCTCCTACCTCATGACCAAGATAGGTAACTTTCCCCTGAGCTATCTGGCACTTGGTGGCCTTGATAGTGAGGTTAGCCCTTTTCAAGGCCTGCAACACCTTATCCAGATGTGTCAAATGCTCTTCCCCGGTGGAACTGTAGACGGCAATGTCGTCTAAGTAAGCCACACAAAAGGCTTACAGCCCACTGAGCGCATGGTTGACCAATCTCTGGAAGGTGGCAGGGGCATTCTTCAACCCAAAAGGCATGACCCTAAACTGGTAGAGTCCCTCAGGTGTTGAGAAGGCTGTCTTTTCCTTGGCATGGTCCGTCAGAGCTATTTGCCAATAGCCTGAGGTAAGGTCAAAGGTGCTCACAAATTTGGCAGTACCTATGGTGTCCACGAGCTCATCAGCACTGGGCAATGGGTGCGCGTCAGTTTTGGTGACGGCATTGACTCCTCGGTAGTCCACACAGAACCTCCAATCCTTGGTACCCGCCTGGGAACTTGCCTTGGGGACAAGGACCACTGGACTGGACCAGGGACTGGTTGAGGGTTCAATAACACCCAGATCCAACATCTTGACGACCTCAGCCTGGATGTGGTTCTTGACGGTATCTGACATACGGTAGCACCTGCTTTTGACAGGCACACTGTCACCAGTGTCAATTTCATGCCTACACCACGGTGTAAGGCCTGGCGTTAGTGAAAACAGAGAGGCATACTGTTGGAGCAAAGCCCTGCAGGCCCTCTGTTGCTCTGTTGTCAAATCCGGAGAGAGATGTACTCCCTCCACTGAGCCATCCTGAGGGTTGCTATGCAGCAAATCAGGAAGGGGCTCACTCTCATCCTCTTCTTGCCCTGAAGCTAGCAAGAGACATGAGACTTCTGCTCGCCGGTGGAAAGGCTTGAGCCTGTTGACATGGAATACCTGAGGGGCTACCCCAGAGGCTCCCATGTCAACCAGATAATTGACTTCGCCCATCTTGGAGATGATCCTGAAGGGTCCAGTCCACTTGTCTGCCAAAGCTCTAGGCTTGGTAGGCTCCATCACAAGGATTTCCTGTCCCGGAGTCCAATCCACTTGCGATGCTTTAAGGTCATGCCAGTACTTATTCAATTCCTGGCTGGCCTTGAGATTTGCTGTTGCCTGACCCATCATCTGTGTCATCCTCCGTCTGAGGCCTAACACATAGTCCCCCACTTGCTTGGCGGGACCTGGAGGGGTGGCTTCCAAGCCTTCTCTGATCAAGGCGAGGGGCCCCCTCACGGGATGTCCAAAGAGTAACTCAAAGGGGCTGAAACCAACACCCTCTTGAGGTACCTCTCTGTAAGCAAACAGCAGGCATGGCAGGAGGAGATCCCATTTCCTCCTTAGGGGTTTTTCCAAAGCCCCTAGCATGCCCTTGAGAGTTTTATTAAATCTCTCAACCAGGCCATTGTTCTGGGGGTGGTAAGAGGTGGAGAACTTGTAGGTTACCCCGCACTCTTTCCACATGGTTTTCATGTAACTAGACATGAAGTTGGATCCTCTGTCAGAGACAACCTCCTTGGGGAACCCAACACGGGTGAAAATGCCCAGGAGAGCCCTGGCAACCACCTTGGCAGTAACAGTCCGAAGGGGTATTGCCTCAGGGTACCTGGTGGCATGATCTACCAAGACCAGGATGAACCGATGTCCACCTGAAGTGGGAGGGTCAAGGGGACTGACGATGTCGATGCCCACCCTCTCAAATGGTGTGCCAACCACTGGCAATGGCTGCAGTGGGGCAATGACCCTGCCTCCAGTCTTGCCAGACAACTGACAAGTGGGGCAGGTCCTGCAGTGGGACTCCACCTCTACTCCCATCCGTGGCCAGTAGAAATGGGCAGAGAGCCTCTGCTTAGTCTTCTTGGTCCCAAGATGACCAGCCAAGGGCACCTCATGCGCCAACTGCAGTAGGAAGGGCCTGTAAACCTGGGGTACCACCAACCTCTTGAGGGCACCAGGTTCAAGCTTAGTGGACTCACTAACAAGGAGCTCACCCTCCCAATAAATCCGGAATGTCCTAGGCACTTCTCCTTGTGCCTGGGACAGGGCCTGTTTCCTCAGTCCCTCGAGAGAGTGGCACTCTCTCTGTTCCTTACAGAAGTCTGCCCGGGAGGGTCCCCCTTCAGCTAACAAGCATTGAAGGTCGGGATGATCCTCCGGGTTGAGAACCTCTCCCACAGGAGAGTCTTCTGTCTCTTCTCCCACAGGAGTTGAGTTTGGGTTTTCCACTGGACCCAGCCCGTCCGGAGCATGGATCCCAATGGGTGCTGTCGGAACAGCAGGAAGAGAAGGTGTTCCCCCCACAGAGGTGGGCTTCTTGGTCTTCCTTCTTCTTTCCTTAGGCCTCGCCTTTGGCTCGGGTACCTGACTCACAGCCAAACCCGGTGTCACCTGTGACCTAGTGACTGCAGCAGCAGTCATGGGAAGACCATCCGAGATCAACCCCAACTCTACTAGATCATTTCCTAACAGAATGTTAGCAGGGACATTGTCCTGAACCAGGACAGGAAGCTTCGCTGTCTTGTCTCCAATCATGAGTGTGACTAAGGCTACAGGTGATAATTTGGGAGGCCCACCAGCTAACCTGGTGGTTCTCAGAGGAGCACCTACATAGTCCTCTGGCTTGAGCAGGGTCCTGTCCACCACTGTCATGCTTGCCCCAGTGTCTCTCAAACCAGTAGAAGGCTGGCCATTCAAGAGGACACTTCTCAAAAACCTACGGGTGTTCTGTGGGATAGTCGCCAGTACTTCTGCATACTGGTCCCAGGCCCCAAGGGACACTAAGGAAATCTCTACCGGAGCACCAAATGTGATCCCGGTAGAGGAGGGGAGGACAGTGGCCTCCACCTCAGACACGGGGTAAGGGTAGGTCAGGCTGACAGCCTGTACTCCAAGTGCCTTACCTTTACACTTGGAGTCACCCCTTTTGTGATCCAGAGCCCCACAGTCCCAACAGGTGCCGGGAGTGCGGGGTACGGTACTGGAACCACTGGGAGTATGCTTTGCAGCAGGTGGACCACTACTCTTATTCCCACCCACAGATGACTTATCCCCACTAGATTTTTGGGTCTTGGGAGAGGAAGGTTTAGGTTTACCCGACTGTGACTGCTTGTGGGACTCCTCAGCTTTCTGAGAGGCCCCCTTTTCTTTGTCCTTGTCCTTCCCACTGGAGTCCTTAGGGGACACCCAGTGGGAGACCTACTTGTCACCCAACCTAGCCAGCTTAAAGGGGTCTAAAATGTTCTGGTCAGCCACATACTGACGCAGCTCTGGTGAACAGGCTTCAGAAAAATGCTCAAAAAACAAGAGGTGGGACAATTCAACAAAATTCTTAACCTTGTATCCATCAATCCACCCCATCATGTTCATGTGCGCAGCACTCACCCAGTCAACCCAAGACACATTCTCTCTTTTCTTAAACTCCCTGAACCTTTTAAGGTATTGGGTAGGTGTCTTGCCAAACTTGGCAATCAAAGCAGACTTCATACACTCATACTGACCCCTTTCTTCCACACTCAGCTTCAGAATACAGTCATATCCAGTTTGAGGCACTCTGCTTAATAAATACGTAGCCCAATCTCTTTGATCAACATCATGAATTGCACAAGCCATTTCAAATGCTTCAATCCACTGGAGGATATCTAAACCCTCCACAAATACACCCACCAAATCTTTCATAAACTTGGTGGCTGGGGACCTGACACTCTCACTGGTTTTAGCTGAAGTCTCCACTCTAGCTTTCTCTAGCTGGATTTTCTGACACTCAGTGTCCCGGTTCTTGAGTTCGAGGTCCTTATCTTTGAGTTCAAGATCCCTATTCTTGAGCTCCACTTGTTGAGCCAACTCCTCTTTCTTAAGCTCAGCATCTATCTCCAACTTGCGGTATTCAAAGGCCAATTTCTTCCTTAATATCTCAAGCTCCAAGGAATTGCTGGGGTTTGGAACAGAGGCAGCAGGAATGGCGGCATTCCCAGAAACAGATTCAGCAGAAACCCCAGGGGCAGAGTCCTCATTGGATGCATTCCCCCCCTCATCAAGAGTTTCACCATCAGTCTGGTAGTCCACCAGGGCAGCTATCAGCTCAGCCCTAGACTTATCCACAAAGTCTAACTCCCTGGCTTCACAAGCACTCTGGAGAGCCTCCAAGCTCATCCGAGTCAATTTGCCATTTGCAATAGACTCCATTGTTTGTAATGCAGTTATCTTGTACACAACTAAACCTTAATTTAATAAAGTGCAGATATTTTGTAAGTGGCACGGTTATACACTGATTCTTAAAACCATAAGCATCCCACCGCTGCCACCAGCTGTAAAGACTGGTAGGGGGTGTCTGTACTTCTGCTCCCTATATGGTAGAAGAGAGGCACAGAGGACCCCAGCCAAGATTCTCTATTACGGTAGCAATGGACGAGCAATCAAGGCCTAGCTTCTCAGGAGGTGATGCAGGCTGGTTCTTAAGTACAGTGTAGTCCCCAAGCCCCCACAAAGGAATGTCCACACACTGTATTGGTTAGAACACAGTCTTTATATAATCAATATTCAAGGTTATGTACACTTATCATAATAACTCACTTTGTACTTAGGAAAATCAACAATGGCAAATATATACAATTCTAAAGTGGTACCACCCTTTGTATTAGATCTCATTAAAGTGCATCAACATTACTGTAACAATGTCACACAGATCAATAGAGTGAAACCAGCAATAGAGAGAGGAGAGAAAATAAGATGGTTGAACAATAGGCAGAATACTGGTGCCTACCACTAGACACAGTTCTGTGTGGAGATCCCCCCACCTGGGCAACCTGTAAAATAAAGATATAGCCCAAGCCCAGTCCATATATTGTTCTGCAAGTCTTATTCCCTCCTATAATGTTTTTACCCCCCCAATGTACCTGGTGGAGTCGAGTTCTACGAAGAGGCGTCAACAGATCCTTCTTGAGCGACTCCCTTTCAAGCGGGAGTCACGGAATGTCGAGAGGCGTCGGGAAGCGTTGAGGAACTCGGCGTTCGGCGTCGGGGAATCGACGGCCCTTCTTGAATGCCTTCCCTTTCAAGCGGGAGACATGGGGCGTCGAACGTCCGACAACAAACAGGGTAGAACGGCGTCGATGAGGCGGCAGCTTCGATCCAAGCGGTGCTCGTCGACGACGGAGCGTTGGCGTCCTGCAAGGCAGAGGCGTGCGGGGCACCTCGATGAAAATTGTTCTGGGCCGCAAAGATTGTGAAGACGGGGGCCCAGCAAGGGCGTCGAGTCGCTCGAGTCTTTGTGGTCTTCGGGTGGCGGGAAACCCACCGGCAGGTTTCTCCTCGGCGCGTTGGTCGTCCTCGACTTTCTCCGGCAGGATAAAGCTGTCGATGGTGCGGACGAGGGAGTCCTTCGATTCAAATGTTCTTAGGCAAGGAGCGGACGGCTCCGGTCGTCGGCGCCACAGCGTCAAGTGGTTCCCACGGCTGGGCAACACAACTTCGACGGGCCTCCAGCGGTTACACAGTCCTGCGAACCCTGGTCGACGGCAATGGACTTCGACGGCGGCGATGTCCGGGTGCTTCACTTCGATCTCCTCGGCGGTCCCGTCTCGGGTCGGCAGCCTTTCGAGGGTCTGACTTCCAGGGCGCTTCGGCGAAGATGTAGCGGTGCTCGATGATCCCTCGGAGCACGGGAAGAGGGCGCCTTACCAGGTCCTCTCTCGGGTCAGTCCTCGACGAATTCGGCAGCTTTCAGATCTGTCGAAGCAAATGCAACAGCAAGTCTTCTTCCAGCTGGACGTCGAGTATCAGCAATTCCAGTTACTCTTAGAGTGGAGACTCAGATTCTGAACGCTTCTGAACAATATCCAGTGGTGATAGGTCCCCAGATATACTATTCTGTCTCTCATCCACACTGCTGGCACACACTCAGCAGCCAATCACACAGAATGGCATTCATGCAGTCAGTCAGCCAATCAGGCACACAGTGCATTCAGGCCACACTCCTCCCTTTCAGACACTCACAACAAGGAATGTGGATTGGGACAAGTACCCAGCCATTCAACACTACACACTGCATTCAGGCCAGTTTCGGGCAGGGCTGTCTCAGTCTTTGTCTCTCATGCCAGAAACCAGACAACCACAACAAGGAGTGTATATTGGTCACACACTCCATCCACCCAGGTCCCACCCACAGGAGGTACCCACAACATACAGTCACTTGGAAGGCTCCAGTCAGTCTAGCTGGGCCTTCACAACAACATCATATATGGAACTTCCACCCAACAGCCAGTCAGGGGGAAGAGACAGAGTCAGGGCTTCCCAGGACTTTGGGAAACAAGGTAACAGGCAATAGAAAGCAAGAGGCCACAGGGGCCATCTTGTTTCCTATCAGGAATCAACTGATCCCAATGGCAGGGCCTGGGTATCCCAAAATGGAGGACACCCAGAGCACCTGTCAAATTCAGCATGGAGCTGCCACCAGCCCATACCCTGCTCTGTGGGCCACCCACAGGTGCCCAAAAACATACACTAGGGGCACAGGGTTGTATCCCTACCCATGGGTGCCATAAGGGTATCCCATGGGTCTGTTCACCAAACCAAAAGAGAGAGCTGCACTGCCAGGAGTCCCACATGGACTCCTGGGCAGAAAACACGACAGAACACACGATAAAAAACAGTAAAGGACAAGGATTCAGAGGCCCTGTCCCTCTGATGCATTTCCAGCATCACAAGGCCCTATGTGTTTAAGTAAGTAATTGGAAATGTTTGCCTTCATACTGTGCATGTGTGGCACTAATATGAGTACTGAAAGAGTGATCATGTGTTGCAAGTGGACTATTTCGGGATTTCTTGTGATAAGCAAATAACATATGTAACATTCTTAAAGTATCTAGTAAAACGTGTTTTTGCAAAGCCAAGTGAAATGTTGAAAAAAACACACCTGGCATCTGTTTAATAGTGTTATTAGGCTGGACAAATGCAGGTAATCCTAACTGTATTTTTTAAATATTTTTATGTGTAAGTGTTTACATCCTCACAACACGTTACTGTTGTATTCAACATATTATAGCACACTTTGATTTCTCCCCTCCCCTCATCCCCAATGGGCAGGCCCAGTAAGTTTGTCCCACCTCTTGCCTTTTTAGACTGTATTCCATCCCCTTTCTATAGTGTGTTTCCTGAGGGAATAGCACTGCCAGTTTGACTTTCAGGAGTATCTTCCCAGTGAGAGATCTTTTGTTTGTGGAGTTTAGCCCCTTCGTGTTCAATGTCGCTACATTCCAATTAACTATTGTCCCATCGTGGAAGCCTCCCTACTCCTGTGATCTCAAACAGTATTTTCCTCTGATCCATTTGTGATGATGTACACTGCATGTAGCTCCACTCCTGCACCCTTCTTTCTGCTCTCCTTGTCCAACTCTTTCCCTTTTTGTCCCTCGTTCCCTTTTTTGTTCCTTCTTTCCCTCTTTTGTCCCACCTTCCCTCCTCCACCCTTCTTGTTTCCCTCCCTCCCTTTTTCCTCTTGCAGCATTCGGCCACCCATTTTAGAAGATTCGGGCCTAATGGCCAAACCACCAAGGTAGTGGCTCAACTACTCCCCTATTACTCCTCACTTATGCAGCACAGGGGTCGGAGAAATCAGGCAACCATCTTGTTTGCGGCCATTTTTTAGACTAGGACAACATCGAGTACATTTAAGTCTGCCTGAGAAAACAAACATTGTTTGATTTGGAAGACTTCAGTTAGAATGGGAAGCTATAATGTCACTGGCAAAAAGATAGTGATGGTAGCACGTGAACTCGAGTAATTTTATGATGCACAATGTTTCAGTTGAAGTCGCCAGCAAAAAATGTATTTCTTGGCTACTCTTTCATCGCTTTAATACCTTTTACTCTGTACTTAGATGGGAGTCTGTATCGGTCATCGAAAGGCAGGATGCAGAAAGTTGTGACTAGCCTGGCAGAAGCAATGAAAGTATTTGGAGAAGTTCATGCTTTAGGGTCTGGTGGCCACACAGGCATGGTGAAAACGAGAAACGCCTTGGCTTCTCGTTTTTATTGGCTAGGCATGTCCAATCATATTGATGAATGGGTAAGTATTTTGTTAGTATTATCTTATGACATGTGCCTATATACATAGACTTCACTTTGTAAGTCTGACACTTAATGAGTTAATCTTGTAGTGTTTTGTGGATCGTGAAGTAGCAGTGCATTGCGCTTATGTTTGTTACTGATTTGGTTAGAATGTAGTGTGCATACCTAACTTAATGTACTAGAACATATGGAAAAGGAAATATCAAGGTTTCAGTGAATGCAGATTAGTACAAAATTAGAGAGTGGAAGTACACCAGCAACTTTTCGCCTACCTTTTCCATCTATAGCTCTTTAGTGGAGAAGTAACTTTACCCTTTCATCCAAGGTATCTACTTGTGAAGAATGCCAGAAAGGTAGTGACATCTTCAATGTTGCTCCTGTCCTACACAGCATAAAGGTAAAGTCATGTAAAAAAATAAGATGGACTAACCTCCAAAGAAGTACTTTTTAACAATATTAATGGTAGCAGTATCTCCCTTTACTTTAGTCGTCATCTGTACCTGTGGTTCTGTATTTCTGTCTCTCCCACCTATTTATGTCCCTCGTGTTTTGTGGCTCCCTCCTTTTTGGTACTAATATTTATCTCTCTTGTGCTATTCTCTTATTATGTCTCCCCTTCCTGTTTGATGCCCCCCTGTTTTGCTACCCCAGTTAGTATCTTTCTACTTGTCTGTCTTCCTGCTATGGTGTTCCTCCATCTCCTTTACCAAGTGTAATAATGTGTTCTTCTGAACGATTTGGAGAGCTATCCATCTTTCAGTCGCATGTCTCTTGCAGCGTTTTTTAAAATCTTTAAATTTGCTTTCTACACCTAACTTGTGTCCATCTTGTTATTATGCAGCCTTTTCTCCCTTCTGTTCTTCCTTTTTCCTCTTGCTCTTATTCCTATTCTCCCGGTCCTGTTGACTGGCCATCTTGTTTCGTCTTTGCCAGGAGTGGCAGACATCCATGGCATGGGTAGACGGCTTAGGTGACATTGTCTTCCTTTCATCACCCATGGCGACAGAAAAATAAACACATAATGTAATATTTTTTTGGAGGACCAGGTTTTGCCCAGGCACCCCTTTTGTTTACACCTCTAGACATGAGGCCACCGCCCCCCAGGGGGTCGTGACCCACAGTTTCAATTCCGCTCTTTAACGGTTATTACCTTGGGGCCCGTATCATTGATGTGTTGCATTTTAATGAACAGAGCTTCTTAATCCAGATTAGCAAAGATGTCTCAAAAACATCTCAATGCAACAAAAGCATCCTACACTTTTTGTGTTATCTGCATCATGAAATCTGCTGATTGCATTTATGTTTTTCCCAAATGTAGGTTTCCAAAACCTGGGAACTGGTTGGGATTGATCTGCTTGGTCCCCTCCCACGTACACCTGAAGGCTATCAGTACATCTTGACTGCTACTGATTATTATTCAAAATGGGAGTATGCGTATCCTTTGCAATCAAAGTCTGCGCTGGAGGTAGCGAAAAATCTTGTTACCACGATATATGAGCAAGGTTGCCCACAAAGGATTTTGTCGGATCAAGGGACAGAATTTGTAAATCGGGTAAGCAGTGTAAGAACCGGTTTGGTAGTACCAGAGACATATTGTTTTAATGTGTCCCTTTTGCATATGTTTGTGAATGGTACTGTATACAATCTGCAATAAATATTAACATGGCAAAACAATGTGTTTGTGTATTATGAGTCCATCCAGTGGAATACATTTTTTTTTTGTATTTGTATAAAAGATTTTATATCACAAATGTACAGGTGTTTTTTTTTTTTTTTTTTTAACTCAATTGTGCACAGTTGAACCAAACGTAGCACTTACCATTAACTATGCCATGGTCCTCTGTTTCCATTGCAGTTAAATATGGATTTATGTAAAAACTTACAAATAGAATACAGCGTGGCAGCAGCCTATCACCCCCAGACCAATGGGTTGGATGAGAAAACCAACCACAACATCAAAAGGTAATCTCCGGTCTGTTTGGAATATGTTATATGTTCCCCATTGTTGTTTCGCAACCATTTCACCCTTAGGAAGGCAAAACAACATAGCGGCCAGTGCTGGTCATGCGGTGTGACATGGTCGGGTTCCCCCTCCCTAACCAGAGAGAAAAGCAGTAACACAGGATAGCCAGAGCTCCATGGCTCCTGTGAGATGACTAGATGGTCAAACAGTATACATAGGTAAACCTTTTTTAGTTGTGGGTTTCGCACGGGCAAGGTACAATGAGGAGTTTAGGTCAAGAATTGGTTTGGGTCAGATGGCAGTGTGGGGTGAGAATGATGTGGACCTCTCACTGCAGTGGTTGTCTAGTTATTGTGGCAGTATTTGGTTAATTCTCTTCCAGTGATGGTCTGTGTAAGGAACATTTATTCTGTCTCACTGGGGATGCCTGTGTCTTTCTTTAGTGCTCATCTAACATGGAAGGGAGTGAACATTTTTCAATGTTTTTACTGTAGTGAATACTGCATGTGTCGTACAACAAGAAAAAAAATGCAAATATTAAAACCATGTTGAAATGTTTTCTTTTCATTTTCACCGAAGGGCTCTCCTAAAGGTAGTGAATGAGAAGCAGAATAATTGGAACCAATTTCTGTTACCCATCCTTTTCTCTTTGCGAAGCAAGAAGCACAGCTCCACCAATTTCACTCCTTTTCAACTTATGTATGGGCGCGAAGCAGTGTTTCCATGTGAATTGCCTGTGACTTACGCTGTAAGTAGAACCATGTTGTATTGAAAACTATTGTGCAAAAACGTGTACCATGTCCTGTAATTGGTTCTATGTCACAGTACCGCATTTTAAATAGTGAACACAAAAAAACCTTTATGTCCCTGTTTTTTTTGTGGTGCCTTTTTAAAAATGTTACATATTCCCTCCCCCACCATCCCTTGCAAGGCAATTCCCTTCCCCACCCTCAACCACTTTTGACCTAATACTTCTGTTTTATTGGAGTAAGACTTCCAAATTGAACATTAACATGAAAATGACATGGGTGTTAATCGTAAACGAGAACAAAGTTCAAAAGAATGTTTGTAGGGCATCCAGGTTAAAGCATTGGTGTTGCATTAATTTACTGTCATCCTTCTCTTCTGGGGTGCTATGTATCACCTTTGTACTTTACACAGTGAGAAGTTCCTTATAAGTTTGGTAGGACAAGATTAGGCGTACAGCGGCAGTGCGTATGGCTGCACCACGAGCACATATATCGGACTCATTGAACTAATGCTGCAGTGAGTCAAGTGCAGCATATTTGCTTTGATTTGCCTTCAGCGAGACTGCCGATTTCACTGTACCCGTCCCGGGCAGTGAGCCTAATCTGGGCTGTTGCATTAATTAACCTTGCCATTTTGATTACCATTTGTAGTATGTCTTTATTATACATCATTAACTATTGACATAAAGTACTAAATAAGTTGTGTAACAATACTTTCTCCAGCATGGGGTCTGGCATGGATTCACATGCTCATGAATATTCCCCGTCGTCAGGCTGGGAATCCTCGGTAAAGAAAAAACCAGTATCAGTTTCGTTTCTGATCTGTCTTTCGTAGTAGTAACCAATCACTGGTCTCTGCGTCATACTGACCACAGCCAATGACTGCCCTCTACCTAAGCCCCGCCTCTGGCAGCCATCTTCAGATTTTTACCGCACATTCATGTGTTGGGATCCTCGTGCTATTGCTCTCGAGCGTTAGTGCTATTTTCTCACGTTCTTTCTCAAAAAACCTCGATTTTTTCGGTCAAAAGAGCCTCAAGCTCCACCGATCCTACATCCGATCAACGGGGACCCGTGTCGGATTCGTCTGCGCCCCTCAAGGGTGAAGATTTCGTCGAGCTACACTTCGGAGGACTCCAGAAGTTTCTCAGGCCCGGTCGCGGACATGGCCCAGGAGAAGGGAAGCTCGACGCCCGGAAAGCTGTTCAGGGTCTGCCCTGGATGCCAGCTACAGAACGTCTTTAAGGAGGACGAACACTCTTTTTGTCTTTACTGCCTTCATGAGGACAAGACGCACGTGGAGAAGGACTGTGCGTTTTGCGGCAACATGTCGGAACGGACCATGAAGGACCGCCATCAACGTCTCGCCAACTGGCTGGAAGGGAAGAGCCCGTCCGGCAAGAAGAAGAGGAAGAAATCCGAGCGGTCTTCTAAGACCTTTGAGGGCGCCCCGGCGACGGGGGCCCAACATAAGGCCAAGCACCGCAAGTCCGCTGGCACCGGGAGCGCCGAACGGTCGGGCTCTACGGGCGCCAGGCAGGGCGCACCCTCCCCGGCACCATCAACCACGAGCCAACGCTCTGGGTCGGGGAAGAGGAAGGCCGAGCACCCGGCGAAGCTCCTGGAAAGGCCCCGGTCGAGCTCTAAGGCAGAGGAGGAGCGTGGCAGTGCCCCCTCCCTCAAGGATAAGGCGGTGAGCGCACCTAAGGTGGTGAAGGCCTTAATCCATCCGGCCAAGCCCTCTATCGAAACTGTCGCGGCGGCCCTGGCTCAGCCTGTGGAGGCTACACCAGTGGTGGCGACCTCGGGGCTCAGAGTCTCCCTGCCACCTCGGAGGGAGTCCTCTTTTGTGCCCATCGATAGGACCCCCGTGAAATCCCCCGTGGGGAAGAGGAAGGGGGGGCAGGGCGTCGTCGTAGATTCGGCCTCAACCTCAGAAGAGGAGCTGATCGAGGTCTTAAGCCACGGCCTCGGCGTGGAAGAAGACCGGCCCGTCGGGATGGACCCCGACGCAGGTGACGACGACATCATCGAGGATACCGACGGGGCCCCTGCTCGCCCGTCGGATTCCCCTCTGCCAGCGCCGCAAGACAACTCGGCGCCCATTTTGTTGGCCATACAGTCCTTATGCTCAGAGATAAGGACGAGGCTACCGTTACCGACGGAGGAACCTCTCCCGTCGGGGGACCCAGAACCAGGGCCTTCTGGTGTTCCCCCTACCAAGAAAAGAAGGATCCACCCTCCACCTCCTTTTCAGCCGTAGCGCCCCGCCCAGCCCTCCTCCCCGTCCACCCGAGGGGATGATACGGGGACTGACACGGCAGCGACGGTTACGGACGACGAGGCCTACGACGAGGATATACCGTCGTCTCCTCCCACCAGGGCTTCTCCGCCCGACGAGATTGGATCGTTACACTCCATGATCGCCAGGGCGTCCGAGCTTTTCCAACTCTGCCCTGAGGAGAAGAAGAAGGAAGGCTTCCTTTATCAGCGGCGCGAGGCCAAGAGGAAGACGGTCCTCGCGGTGCCTCTGTTGGACGACATTTGGGATGAGGGCCTTACCCTCCTCAAGAACCCTTCCACGACGCCAGCTAGAAGAGACCGGTACGAGAAGAAGTACCGGGTCCCGGACACGGCCCCCCTGTGCCTCCGGGCGCAGCCTACCCCGGACTCCGTCGTCTCCGCGGCGGCCAGGAAGAAAGCGGGGGGGGTGCGGCCTCCACATCGACTTCCCCACCGGACGGCGAGGGAAAGAAATTGGACGCAATGGGACGCAGAGTCATCTCGTCGGCAGCGACGACGATTAAAGCGGCCAACGCCTTGGCTATCGTGGCCCGCTACGACAGGGAGCTCTGGTACAAACTGGCTCCCCTGCTGGACTTCCTCCCGGACGACAAGAGGGCGGAGGCCCTGGAGATCCTGCAGGAAGGTGAGGTGGCTTCGGACCACGCCATCACCGTGGCTACGGACATCGCCGACACTGGGTTCCGCCAGTTGGCCAACGGCGTTTGCCTGAGGCGGCGCGGATGGCTCAAGGCTACGGACTTCCGGCAAGACGTTCAAACCAGAGTCCTGGACATGCCCTTCGATGGGAACAACCTGTTTGGGAAGACAGTGGACGATTCCCTTCAGGCCATTAAAGTGGACACGGAGACGGCCCGGGCCCTTGGAGTTCTCCAACAACGACGGACGCCCTTTCGGAGCAGCGGAGGCAAGGGCGCCTCCAAAGGTTCCGGCAGCGGTTTCTCTTCCTACCGTCAAGCGGCCCGCTCGTCGTCTCAGGAGGCCTACAGAGGACGAGGCAAGTCTGGCGGACCCCGCCGTCGTCGCCAAGGAGGTCAAGGCGGCAAGGGCGCGTCCAAGCAGGATTGAACCGGCCGTGGGGTCGGGCCCCCACCCAAGCACCCCAGTGGGAGGCCGGCTGGTGAGCTTCGTCAGCGTGTGGGAGTCCATCTCCACCGACCGTTGGGTGCTGGACGCCCTGGCCCGGGGCCACGCACTCGAGTTTCAAAGAAGGTGTCCGCGCGTTCCTCCCGTGGCCAGGAAAGAACTTCACGTCCCTCAACTTCTCCTGGAGGTAAAGGCGATGCTCAGGAAGGGCGCCATCGAACTCGTCCCAAAGAGGCTTCGGGGCTCCGGAGTTTACTCGAGATACTTCCTCGTGAAGAAGAAGACGGGAGGATGGCGCCCCATCCTAGACCTGCGACGTCTGAACAAGTTCATCAAGGCGCAGAAGTTCCGGATGGTCACCCTCCAGCACGTCCTGGGTCAGCTGGAGGAAGGAGACTTCCTATCGTCGTTGGATTTGGAGGATGCCTACTTCCACATTCCCATCCTAAAGGGGCACCGAAAATTCCTCAGGTTTGTGGTCCAAGGGCGTCATTACCAGTTCAAAGCCCTCCCCTTCGGACTACGGTCGGCACCCAGGGTATTCACCAAGTGCCTCGCACCGGTGGCGGCGCAGCTGCGCCGCGAGGGGATCCACATCTACCCCTACCTGGACGACTGGCTCATCCGCGCCAAGACGAGGGAGCTCGCCGTGGACCACACGGCAAGGACCGTCCAACTTCTCATGGACCTGGGGTTCTCCGTGAACTACGCCAAATCCCACCTGGTGCCCGCGCAAGACGCACTGTTTCTGGGAGCGAGGCTCAACACAGTGTCCCTTCTGGCCTTCCCGTCGGAGGAGAGGACCAGGACCATCTTGGGCAAGGTGCAGCGGATGTTGGTGGCCGACCCGGCCAAAGTGAGGTCCATCAAGTCCCTCCTCGGGATGATGTCTTCCTGCATCTACCTCATTCCCATGTGCAGGCTCCGGATGCGCCCGTTGCAGGAGTTCCTGGATGCGCGCTGGATCCAGACGATGGGCAGCTTCGAGGAAAGGATCGCGCTCGACGAGAGTTTCCGACGAACGATACGGTGGTGGGGCACCCGCGCGCATCTGACGGCGGGCATGGACTTCCAGACCCCAGCCCACCAGGAGACAGTGACCACGGATGCCTCCCTGGAAGGGTGGGGAGCGCACACCGAAAATCTGCACGCAAGGTGACTTTGGCTCCCGACGGAGAAGTCCCTCCATATCAACGTCCTGGAGCTCCGTGCAGTGTTTTGGGCCCTCAGGCCCTTCCTTCCGTCCCTCAAGGGCAAGGTGGTGAGGATATTCACCGACAACACCACCACCATGTTTTACATCAGGAAACAGGGCGGAACCAGGTCCCCAGCACTGTCCAATGAGGCGCAGGACCTGTGGCATTGGGCCGTCGGCCAAGGGATATTTCTGGTGCCATTTCATCTGGCAGGGATAAAAAACACCATCGCCGACTCACTCAGCAGGGAGCTGCGCTCGTGCCACGAGTGGGAACTACGGCAGGATCTAGTGGATCGCCTCATCCGACGGTGGGGCACACCCCAGATCGACCTGTTCGCGACGGCGACGAACACCAAGTGCAGGAGGTTCGCCAGCAGGTTTCCCCAGGCGAGGAGCATGGGCGATGCTTTCTCGTTCCCCTGGGAGGGCCTGTTCCTCTACGCGTTCCCTCCCTTGCCTCTGCTAATCCGGCTCGTCAACCAGCTCAAGAGGTCACGGTGCAGGATGATCCTCGTCGCACCTGCGTGGCCGAGGCAGATATGGTTCCCGGACCTTCTGGACTTGTCAGCGTCCCCGCCAATCAAGCTGTCGGTGGACGCGGATCTACTCTCCAGGGAAGGAGGCGCCATCCTCCACCACGACCCGAAGTCGCTGAACTTGCAGGCCTGGCTCCTGCAGCGCTAGAGTTTGGAGGATACGACATACCGGCCGACTGCAGAGAGGTTCTTGCAAAGGCCAGGGCGTCCTCGACTCTTAAGTGCTACGGACACAAATGGAAGAGGTTCTCTGTCTGGTGCCACGCACAGAAGATTAACCCTCTATGGATTACGGCTCCCCAAGTACTGCCGTACCTGCTGACGCTGGCCAAGGCTGGACTGGCACACGCGTCCATCAAGATTCATCTTGCTGCGATCTCCCGATACACCAGAACCACGGGGCGGACGTCCTTGTGGTCTCATCGTCTGGTGAAAGAGTTCATGAAGGGACTATTCAGATCGTTCCCGCCGGTGAAGGCTCCGGCCCCGGCGTGGGAGCTCAACGTGGTGCTGACCAAGCTCATGGGACCTCCGTTCGAGCCTCTACACTCGGCCCCGTTGAAGTTTCTGTCGTGGAAAACAGCTTTTCTTGTGGCCATCACCTCCGCACGACGAGTGGGAGAGATCCAGGCCCTTTCCTGCAAGGCCCCGTACTTGACTTTCCACGACATGAGGGTAGTGCTCAGGACGCACCCCTCCTTCATGCCCAAGGTACCGTCGGACTTCCATCTCAACAAACCCTTGGTGTTGCCTGTGTTCTTCCCGTCGCCTTCGTCGCCGGCTGAGAGGACTTTGCACTCGCTGGATGTGGCTAGAGCGCTGAAGTTCTACGTGGACCGCACGAAGTGTTTTCGGAAGACGTCACAACTCTTTGTAAACTTTGGACCTGTCAATCAGGGGAAGGCTCTCTCGAAGGCTTCCATTTCCAGATGGCTCTCCGGCTGTATCATGTACTGTCACCGGTTGGCAAACCGACCGCTGCCTGGCCGTCCGAGAGCCCATTCCACCAGAGCGATCGCAGCTACCACGGCGTTCCTATCTGGTGTGCCCCTGCTGGACATATGCAGGGCTGCTACGTGGAGGTCGACGCACACCTTCACGAAATTCTACTGCGTCGATCGGGATTCCAGGGAGGAGTCCAGGGTCGGCCAAGCAGTGCTGCGCAACCTGTTCGCCTGAGGTGAGCCTGGTGAGGAGGTAAGATGCTTAATGTTGAGTTTGATGTAATGCTTAATGTTGAGCCTTTGCCACCTCCCGTGGTTGTGCATGTGTGTACTGCTATGTATTCTTTATTCATGAGCATGTGAATCCATGCCAGACCCGATGCTGGAGAAGGAACAAGTTACTTACCTGTAACTGTTGTTCTCCAGCATGGGTCTGGCATGGATTCACATGCGAACCCTCCCGCCTACCCCTCTGCGGCTCTTCACTTGGTCATACTGCCACTTCACGTGCTTCCAAATCTGAAGATGGCTGCCAGAGGCGGGGCTTAGGTAGAGGGCAGTCATTGGCTGTGCTCAGTATGATGCAGAGACCAGTGATTGGTTACTACTACGAAAGACAGATCAGAAACGAAACTGATACTGGTTTTTTCTTTACCGAGGATTCCCAGCCTGACGACGGGGAATATTCATGAGCATGTGAATCCATGCCAGACCCATGCTGGAGAACAACAGTTACAGGTAAGTAACTTGTTCCTTATTTTAAGCTGGATCAGATTTTAATGGCAGAAGAGAGTGATTATGTTAAAGGCAAAGAAGAGCAAGGTGTAAAAAGAAAGGAAACTAGAGCAAGAGTAGCAGAGAATGTTGCTGTCGCCCAACGTATTCAACAGGACACTTATAAGAAAAGAGTTTTAAAGAGAAGCAGAAATATGTCTGTGAACGTTGGTGACAAGGTACTTTTATTGAACGCCAGGAATAAAAGTCGCAAAGGTGGTGTACTGGAAACTAAGTGCCTTGGACCTTACATAATTAGGTCTTTGGAGGGAAAGAAAGTGTACCTAAAAACAATGGAAGGACAAGACTTGAGGAAAATGATTAATATTAATCATATAAAGCTGCTTAGAGACAAAGTGACTCAGCAGGATAGCCCAGCTTCAGACCATCAGGATATGCAAGTTCCAGGTAATACAGAGGACAGCAACACAGCTGAGGAAATGCAGACAGGAGAGGATTAGATAGAATCATTGGAAACCGAGATTAGCACACGTGTAGAACATGAAGGGGGTGAGTTTACATTTTCTAGCTAATTGGGGTTGCCAATGCCCCAACTTGCTGGTTCTGTTACTGTATGGCCAATCAAATGCAAAGTGCTGATGTTTCTTTTGTTCCTTAGTAAGGTAATGCAAAACATATAGGCCCGATACCTTTGTTTTCCGTTCTCAGACAAGCCTTGCAGTGGTACATCTTTCCCACCTTGTCTGGAAGCAATGGTTGGGCCGCACAAGATCTAGGATACATCACTACATATATTACAAAACAGAGGATGGATTTCAGATGAGGTAGGTTGTGTGTTTTTGCTTTTCTGTGTTATGATTTTGTGTTAGATTTTAAAATGTTCATTGAATTCTGAGGTCATTGCTACTTTAAAGGAATTGGATTGCGAAAAGAATGAGGGTAAAAAACATCAAATCGATAGGTGCACACAAAAATTGACATATGCATGATGTAAAATTATTATGAAAAAAGATGTCTAATTATAGTCAGGTTATAAACATTATTCATCATAATTTTTTGTGTTATTTGCGCCATAATAGAGAAGGTGAAAGTGAATTAAGCTTTCGGTGCACATCTATATTTGTTTGTGTGAAATATTGTAAAAGTGATAGGTACTTAATATGACATTTTCTCTATCTTTGTATAGGTTACCGATGCCTATTGGCATGTTCTGATACTGAAAATACAACCCGCATTAGAGTACGTACATTGCAAAACATTTTGAATTTTTTGTTTCTTGTATGAAGTTATTCGTAAAAGTACATTACATTTTCATTTTGTAAGAGTTTTCATGGGGAGTAAGCTCACGCAATACGTGAGGAGCCCAGCTGCAGAAGAGAAATAATTATAATAATTACAACCCAGGTTGTGAATATGTATCACCCCATTGTCGAGGTTGAGTACATGGCTGGTAACAGGACTTCCTGTGCTCGAGGTAGTGCACTGCTACCAACCATTTACTCTCCCTCCCCTCATTAGGAGTGAATGCTATATTCAAGGCAATATTAATGTTATTGTGAAGCCAAACTTGAGATGCAAAAGGTTACTTTTTTGCAATCCTAAATAACCATCTTGACTTTATTTATTTTTTACATTTGTAGAGTGCACTGCAGCCCAAAGGCATTGAGGCGCTTGTTACAGGAACGTGTACGTAGGCAAGATTGAAAAACACGCAGTGGTTACTTAGCTTCTCCAGCATGGGGTGTGGCATGGATTCACATGCTCATGGATTCACATGCTCATGAATATTCCCCGTCGTCAGGCTGGGAATCCTCGGTAAAGAAAAAACCAGTATCAGTTTCGTTTCTGATCTGTCTTTCGTAGTAGTAACCAATCACTGATCTGTGTCATACTGACCACAGCCAATGACTTCCCTCTACCTAAGCCCCGCCTCTGGCAGCCATCTTCAGATTTTTACCACACGTTCAAGTGTTGGGATCCTCGTGCTATTGCTCTCGAGCGTTAGTGCTATTTTTTTCACGTTTTTTCTCAAAAAGAGCCTCAAGCTCCACCGTTTCTTCATCCGATCAACGGAGACCCGTGTCGGATTCGTCTACGCCCCTCAAGGGTGAAGATTTCGTCGAGTCACGCTTTTGGAGGACTCCAGAAGTTTCTCAGGCCCATCTCGGACATGGCCCAGGAGAAGGGAAGCTCGACGCCCGGAAAGCTGTTCAGGGTCTGCCCTGGATGCCAGCTTCAGAATGTCTTTAAGGAGGACGAACACTCCTTTTGTCTTTACTGCCTACATGAGGACAAGACTCACGTGGAGAAGGACTGTGCGTTTTGCGGCAATATGTCGGAGCGGACCATGAAGGACCGCCATCAACGTCTCGCCAACTGGCTGGAAGGGAAGAGCCCGTCAGGCGAGAAGAAGAAGAAGAAATCCGAGCGGTCTTCTAAGACCTTTGTGGACGCCCCGGCGACGGGGGTCCAACACAAGGCCAAGCACCGCGAGTCCGCTGGCACCGGGAGCGCCGAACGGTCGGGCTCTACGGGCGCCAGGCAGGGCGCATCCTCCCCGGCACCATCAACCACGAGCCAACGCTCTGGTTCGGGTAAGAGGAAGGCCGAGCACCCGGCGAAGCTCCTGGAGAGGCCCTGGTCGAGCTCGAAGGCCCCATCGGAGGGAGAGCTAGGCAGTGTCCCTCCCCCCAAGGAGAAGGCGGTGAGCGCACCTAAGGTGGTGAAAGCCTTAATCCATCCGGCCAAGGCCTCTATCGAGACAGTCGCGGCGGCCCTGGCTCAGCCTGTGGAGGCTACACCAGTGGTGGCGACCTCGGGGCTCAGAGTCTCCCTGCCACCGCGGAGGGAGTCCTCTTTTATGCCCATCGACAGGACCCCCGTGAAACCTCCGACGGAGAAGAAAAAGGGGGGGCAGGAGGTCGTCGTGGATTCGGCCTCAACCTCTGAGGAAGAGCTGATCGAAGTCTTAAGCCACGGCGTTGGCGTGGAAGAAGACCAGCCCGTCGGGAGGGATCCCGACGTAGGAGACGACGATAACGGCGAGGGTGCCGACGGGGCCCCTAACCGCCCGTCGGACTCCCCTCAACCAGCGCCACAAGACAACTCGGCAGCCATTTTGTTGGCTATACAGTCCTTATGCTCGGAGATAAGGACGAGACTGCCGTTACCACCAGCGGAGGAACCGCTCCCGACGGGGGACCCGGAGCCAGGCCCTTCTGGGAGCCCTCCCCCTAAGAGAAGAAGGATTCATCCTCCACCTCCTTTTCAGCCATCGCGCCCTGTTCAGCCTTCCTCCCCGTCCACGACTCGTGGGGATGATACGGGGACTGACACGGCCGCGACGGGTACGGACGACGAGGTTTACAACGAGGATCTGCCGTCGTCACCTCCCACCCGGGCTTCCCCGCCCGACAAGATTGGATTGTTTCACTCCATGATCGCCAGGGCATCCGAGCTCTTCCAGCTCTGCCCGGAAGAGAAGAAGGAAGGTTTCCTTTATCAACGGCACGAGGCCAAGAGGAAGACGGTCCTCTCCGTGCCTCTACTGGACGATATTTGGGATGAGGGCCTTGCCCTCCTCAAGAACCCATCCACGACGCCGGCTAGAAGGGATCGGTACGAGAAGAAGTACCGGGTCCCGGACGCGGCCCCCGTGTGCCTCCGGGCACAGCCGACCCCGGACTCCGTCGTCTCCGCGGCGGCCAGGAAGAAAGCGGGGGGGGTGCAGCCTCTACGTCGACTTCCCCTCAGACGGCGAGGGAAAGAAATTGGATACGATGGGACGCAGGGTCATCTCGTCTGCAGCGACGACGATTAAGGCGGCCAACGCCTTGGCTATCGTAGCCCGCTACGACAGGGAGCTGTGGTACAAACTGGCCCCCCTGCTGGACTTCCTACCGGACGACAAGAGGGCAAATGCCCTAGAGATCTTGCAGGAAGGAGAGGTGGCGTCGGACCACGCCATTACGATTGCGACGGACATCGCTGACACTGGATTTTGCCAGTTGGGCAACGGCGTGTGCCTTAGGCGGCGTGGATGGCTCAAGGCTACTGACTTCCGTCAAGACGTGCAGACCAGAGTCTTGGACATGCCGTTCGATGGAAACAACCTGTTTGGGAAAACAGTGGACGATTCCCTTCAAGCCATCAAGGCAGACAGAGACGGCCCGGGCTCTTGGGGTTCTCCAGCAACGGCGCCCGCCCTTTCGGAGCGGCGGAGGCAAACAGGGTGCCTCCAAAGGTTCCGGCGGTGGATTTTCCACCTACCGGCAAGCGGCCCGTTCGTCGTCGCAGGAAGCTTACAGGGGATGAGGCAAGTCAGGCGGACCCTGCCGTCGTCGCCAAGGAGGTCAAGGCGGCAAAGCCTCGTCGAAGCAGGACTGAACCGGCCGTGGGGTCGGGCCCCCACCGAAGCACCCCGGTGGGAGGCCGGCTGGCGAGCTTCGTCAGCGTGTGGGAGTCCATCTCCACCGACCGTTGGGTGCTGGACGCCCTAGCCAGGGTCACGCGCTCGAGTTTCAAAAAAGGTGCCCGCGCGTCCCCCCTGTGGCCAGGAAAGAACATCACGTCCCTCAACTTCTCTTGGAGGTAAAGGCGATGCTCAGGAAGGGCGCCATCGAGCTCGTCCCAAAGAGGCTTCGGGGCTCCGGAGTTTACTCAATATACTTCCTCATGAAGAAGAAGACGGGAGGATGGCGTCCCATCCTGGACCTACGACGACTGAACAAATTCATCAAGGCACAGAAGTTCCGGATGGTCACCCTCCAACACGTCCTGGTCAGCTGGAGGAGGGCGATTTCCTGTCGTCGTTGGATTTGGAGGATGCCTACTTCCATATTCCCATCCTAAAAGGACACCGAAAGTTTCTCAGGTTCGTGGTCCAAGGGCGTCACTATCAGTTCAGAGCCCTTCCCTACGGACTAAGGTCGGCACCCAGGGTGTTCACCAAGTGCCTCGCACCGGTGGCGGCTCAGCTGCGCCGAGAGGGGATCCACGTCTACCCCTACCTGGACGACTGGCTCATCCGAGCCAAGACGAGGGAGCTCGCCGTGGAGCACACGGCAAGGACCGTCCAACTTCTCACGGACCTGGGATTCTCCTTAAACTACGCCAAGTCCCACCTGGTGCCCGCGCAAGACGCACTGTTTCTGGGAGCAAAGCTCGACACAGTGTCGCTTCTGGCCTCTCCGTCGGAGGAAAGGACGAGGGCCATTCTGGGCAAGGTGCAGCGGATGCTGTTTGCGGACGCGGCCAGAGTGAGGTCCATCAAGTCCCTCCTCGGAATGATGTCTTCTTGCATTTACCTCATCCCCCTGTGCAGGCTCCGGATGCGCCCGTTGCAGGAGTTCCTGGACGCGCGCTGGATCCAGACGACGGGCAGCTTCGAGGAGAGGATCACACTCGACGAGAGTTTCCGACGAGCGATCCGGTGGTGGGGCACCCGCGCACATCTGACGGCGGGCATGGACTTCCAGACCCCCGGCCACCAGGAGACAGTGACCACTGATGCCTCCCTGGAAGGGTGGGGAGCGCACACCGAAAATCTGCACGCGAGAGGCCTTTGGCTCCCGACGGAGAAGTCCCTCCATATCAACGTCCTGGAGCTCCGTGCAGTGTTTTGGGCCCTCAGGTCCTTCCTTCCGTCCCTCCAGGGCAAGGTGGTGAGGATCTTCACCGACAACACCACCACCATGTTCTACATCAGGAAACAGGGCGGAACCAGGTCCCCAGCCCTGTCCAGGGAGGCGCAGGATCTGTGGCATTGGGCCGTCGCCCAAGGGATGTTTCTGGTGCCGTTTCATCTGGCAGGGATAAAAAACACCATCGCCGACTCACTCAGCAGGGTGCTGCGCTCGTGCCACGAGTGGGAACTACGACAGGATCTAGTGGACCGCCTCTTCCGACGGTGGGGCACACACCAGATCGATCTGTTCGCGACGGCGACGAACTCCAAGTGCCGGAGGTTCGCCAGCAGGTTTCCCCAGCCGAGGAGCATGGGCGATGCTTTCTCGTTCCCCTGGGAGGGCCTGTTTCTATACGCGTTCCCTCCATTGCCATTGCTGATCCGGCTCATCAACCAGCTCAAGAGGTCACGGTGCAGGATGATCCTCGTCGCACCTGCGTGGCCGAGGCAGATATGGTTCCCGGACCTTGTCAGCGTCCCCGTCAATCAAGCTGCCAGTGGACGCGGATCTTCTCTCCAGGGAAGGAGGCGCCATCCTCCATCACGACCAGAAGTCGCTGAACTTGCAGGCCTGGCTCCTGCAGCGTTAGAGTTTGGAGGATACGACATACCGGCCGACTGCAGAGAGGTTCTTGCAAAGGCCAGGGCGTCCTCAACTCTTAAATGCTACGGACACAAATGGAAGAGGTTCTCTGTCTGGTGCCACGCACAGAAGATTAACCCTCTGCGGATTACGGCTCCCCAAGTACTGCCGTACCTACTGACGCTGGCCAAAGCTGGACAGGCACACGCGTCCATCAAGATTCATCTTGCTGCGATCTCCCGTTACACCAGAACCACGGGGCGGACGTCTTTGTGGTCTCATCGTCTGGTGAAAGAGTTCATGAAGGGACTGTTCAGATCGTTCCCGCCGGTGAAGGCTCCGGCCCCGGCGTGGGAGCTCAACGTGGTGCTGACCAAGCTCATGGGACCTCCGTTCGAGCCTCTGCACTCGGCTCCGTTGAAGTTCTTGTCGTGGAAAACAGCGTTTCTTGTGGCCATCACCTCCGCACGATGGATGGGAGAGATCCAGGCCCTTTCCTGCAAGGCCCCGTACTTGACTTTTCACGACACGAGGGTAGTGCTCAGGACGCACCCCTCCTTCATGCCCAAGGTGCTGTCGGAGTTCCACCTCAACGAATCCTTGGTGTTGCTGTTTTCTTCCCGTCGCCTTCGTCGCCGGCTGAAAGGACTTTGCACTCGCTGGATGTGGCTAGAGCGCTGAAGTTCTACGTGGACCGCACGAAGGGTTTTCGGAAGACGTCACAACTCTTTGTGAACTTTGGACCGGTCAATCAGGGGAAGGCTCTCTCGAAGGCTTCCATTTCCAGATGGCTCTCCGGCTGTATCATGTACTGTCATCGGTTGGCAAACCGACCCCTGCCTGGCCGTCCGAGAGCCCATCCCACCAGAGCGATCGCAGCTACCACGGCGTTCCTATCTGGTGTGCCCTTGCTGGACATCTGCAGGGCTGCTACGTGGAGGTCGACGCACACCCTCACGAAATTCTACTGCGTCGATCGGGATTCCAGGGAGGAGTCCAGGGTCGGCCAAGCAGTGCTGCGCAACCTCTTTGCCTAAGGTGAGCCTGGTGAGGAGGTAAGATTTGCTTAATGTTGAGTTTGATGTGATGCTTAATGTTGAGCCTTTGCCACCTCCCGTGGTTGGACATGTGTGTACTGCTATGTATTCTTTATTCATGAGCATGTGAATCCATGCCAGACCCCATGCTGGAGAAGGAACAAGTTACTTATCTGTAACTGTTGTTCTCCAGCATGGGTCTGGCATGGATTCACATGCGAACCCTCCCGCCTACCCCTCTGCGGCTCTTCACTTGGTCATACTGCCACTTCACGTGCTACCAAATCTGAAGATGGCTGCCAGAGGCGGGGCTTAGGTAGAGGGCAGTCATTGGCTGTGGTCAGTATGACGCAGAGATCAGTGATTGGTTACTACTACGAAAGACAGATCAGAAACGAAACTGATACTGTTTTTTTCTTTACCGAGGATTCCCAGCCTGACGACGGGGAATATTCATGAGCATGTGAATCCATGCCAGACCCATGCTGGAGAACAACAGTTACAGGTAAGTAACTTGTTCCAAGGTTACAGAGTACAGTTAGGGTGTTCAAGTTAGGTTACAGTAGTATACAAGGTAACAGCTTGCTTGGGAGTTGACGACAGCAGTTAGGCAAATAGCGTTGTTTTGATGGCTTTGCGGAACGCTATGTGGGAGTCAATTCCCCTAATGTGCGAGGGTAGGGCATTCCAGTGGGCAGCAGCGATGGCTGGGAAGCTGGAGCCGCCTGCACGTACTCTGCGTATTATGGGTTTGGTGATCATGTTCGTATAGGCTAGTCTGGACAGCCTAGCGGAAGTGGGCATGGCTACGCGCTGCGCCAGGTAGGGGGGGTGCCAGATCATGTAGGCATTTGTGTGTGAGGGATAGGATTTTGAAGATGATTCTCTGTTTAACGGGGAGCCAGTAGACTTGTCTCCTGAGGTCTGATATGTGGTCCTTTCTGGGGAATCCTGTAGCGGCCCTAAGGGCATTGTTCTGGACAATTTGGAGTTTGGCAATGTTTTTGCCTGAAGTTCCTCCGAGCAGCGCATTGCAATAGTCCAGTCTGGAGCCGATAGTGGCCCTGGCAATGGTGAGGCAATTCTGAGTAGTTAGGTAAGGTCTTGATGCATTGAGCAGTTTAGCGTAGTAGGCGGATGAGGAGGCAATGGCGTTGACCTGCCTGTTCATGGTGAGATGGGAGTCTAAGTAGACTCCCGGGGTTTTGACTGTATGGGACGCAGCTATGGGTATATTGTCGATAGTGAAAGAGCAGTCGTTTTTGTCAAGGTTAGCCAAGATGGTAGGTGAGCCGATCAGCAGGAGCTCAGTTTTGTCGCTGTTGAGACACAGCCAGTTTTCTGCCATCCATGCTTGGATGGTGCTATAGATGGAGTTAAGGGTGGTCTTGTCTAGTTCGTAATCACCTGTGAGGGGAATGAGCACGTGGGTGTCATCGGCATAATTCGTGTATGAGATGGCCAAGGAGTCAAGAAGGTTGAAAAGGGTTCTCGTGAAGAGGTTGAAGGAGCCTTGCGGCACTCCACATGTGATGTGACTTGTTGAGGCACAGGCTGAGTCTGAGAGAACTTTCATAGCCCTTTCCTGTAGAAATGAGGTGATCCATTCACAGGCTTTGGGGGAGAAGTTGGCTGCAATAGAGAGATGATGGCAGAGGGTATTATGGTCCACAAGGTCAAAAGCGGCCGATAAAACGAGGAGTAGCAGGAGCGCCGGTTTGCCAGCGTCTCTATTGATATTGTAGCCATTGCCTCATTGATATTTGAATACTATTGTTTTCAGTGATAAAAGAGGATCAACTTAATGAACTGGAGATTTAATGCATAACAGTGGAGTTTGAGGCTTTCTTTCACCTTTTTAAAAATGAATTGCCCAAAAGATGTAATTTGTAAAAGTTACTTTATTGACCATAAAATACATGGCTGAAATGGAGATGGTCATGATAGGGAACTGAATTTTAAACCTTTTTTAATGTACTCAGTGTGAAACAGGTAAAGTTCCAGGCCATCTCTTCCTGTGTAGCAACCAGTATACTAGGCGGACGCTACAGAAACGCCTCGTACAAAAAGGTATTTCACTTTCACATGCTGTGCTCGGGTGGCAATGGAACAAGAAAATATGTGCACATTTTCTGTAATGCGATTATGAACTGTAACTCTTTTTTTCCCATTTTCAGTTTCCACTGCAGAACAGTGATGAGCTATTATGTCCCTACAATACTGGGAATCATTGGATGATTGTGGTAAAATTCCTTTTTAATCTTAAACAAATTAGGGCGGTGGACTTGTTTCCACTAGTTAGTGTGTATGGTGTGTGCATCCCTAACATACATTTATTTTAATGTGCAGATTATTGCCTTGAAGGACAGAAACCTCCTTCTAATTGATCCAATGGGGGAAGAGTGTCAACACAGTCGCAGGATTCTGCAAAACTGGAGGTAAGTAAGTATTATTTGTAAGTTAAGTAGGTTATGTTGTAAAACCATTCTCTGGCATGGATTCACATGCTCATGAATATTCCCCGTCACCAGGCTGGGAATCCTCGGTAAAGAAAAAATCTGTTTCAGTTTAATTTCTGAACTGTCTTTCTCCTAACAACCAATGACTGAGCTCTGGGTCATACTGCCCCCAGCCAATGACTGCCCTCTAACTAAGCCCTTCCTCTGGCAGCCATCTTCAGATTTTTACCGCACGTTCAAGTGTTGGGAGTTCTCGTGCTATAGTAGACATGGCCGAAGATAGAGGAGACTCGACACCTCTGTTCAGGATTTGTCTGGGATGTGGACTACCATCATAACACCACATGTGTAGATTGTCTGGCGACATGAAGAGTCTGCTTTCATTATGTCTTCAATTGAAATGAAATCCTGAGTTTCATAAGTAAAAAGGAAGTGTGATGCTGCAAGCTTTTAAATCCATGGGGACCTCTGACATGGTTATTTGGTGAAACCATTATGAAATGGTGTGAAATTACTTAGCATATGCGTTAAAATGTAGTGTTATCTTTACAGAAACTTTTTGAGGAGCCACTTCCCAGAGAATCTAACATCTTGTTCCTGGAATGTAGAACACTGCGCACATGAAACGCAACAGGATGGTTTCAACTGTGGACCTTTAATCTTGAAAGTAAGAATGTGCTATACATTTCAACCTTTGTCATTTATGTGCAATTGCCAATAAATATGTTGGGTATTTTGTGGATATTTGGGGCTTTGCGGTATTTTCTTACCGCCAAAATACCTTTAGCAATAATCACTCTCTGTATTCATATTGGATCACACATAACAATAATACATTGCATTATTTCAGAATTCAGACCTATTTAGATAATGTGCGCGATAATTTGCGTGGTTGGTTTATTTGTGGCCCCAATATCCAACATCCCTTGTTTTTTATCTAGATTGTTCTTCATCACTAGAGAGACCTCAGGCCTACATTTTAGGGATACCACATTTTCAGTGTTAGTGTTGTGTGCCACCATGGGTTATTGTGGTATTTTTGTGGTAATTTCCACTACCTTATATACGGTATGGAACTATGTCCAGAGAGTCTCTCTTCCCATTGGCTCATGTACCTCCAACAAGCTATGCTACAAACAGTCACTCACAACTGTCCATACTGAATATAATCATGCACACATCTGTTTTAAAATGACAATTGCACTGTTTAAAAATCTACCCACATTTAAACCTTTTCCCATGCAAAATGAAAGAGAGAAATAATACACACTAGCTATCTGTTTTCAGATATTTTTGTGTTATAGAAATTTCCTTTAAACACAGTTTAACCCTTTTTTACAGAAATAAATGAAATGGTACAACATTATTTGTGATAAATTGAACAGAGAACTGCGAGAATATATTCAATTGGTAACATTACATATGCTGATAAGGGACTGGGACTCCCTCGAATACACTGACTGAACAGTTTCGCACACTTTCGCACAGCTCCCACACTTCTGTAATTACCTTATCTGTTCAGCATGAGTTTTCTCCGGCTATTCTCTTTCTGAATTTGGCTCCCTTGAAGATTAACCCCAGTGAAAACAAGCGTCTGTCGTTCTCAAACCGGGGTTATTGCCTGGACTTCTCAGCTTTTGCAGCAGGAATGCTTCAGCCAAACTTAAGATTGTATTGAGTTCTGCGCTGGCTGAAATGTGGTGTCACTGGTCGACAATGGGTGTAAGTCATCTATCAACTGGGATTCTGAAGAGGCACCCACGGATCCACTCGCATCTTCAGTAGATATCAGATTCTCGTTCTTATTGGTTGCATTAAGTCTCTTGGCATAACGCTTTATTTCTTTTGTATTTGTAGGAGAAGAAACAGCCATGTACTTAACATTGTATTGAGTTCTGCGCTGGCTGAATGTGGTGTCTTGCCGGAATCACTGGAGCATTACAGCCCCGGTAATTCCAGAGCCGGAATTCCGTTAATCCCCATTCCCAAGGAGTCCCATAGGACTCCATGGGAATGGGGACAGTGGAAACACTGGCACCGGTAATTACCAGTGCCGGTGTTTCCATTTCCGTCTGCGGGTGGCGTTACTCCCGCCAGGTCAGAACAGTAACACCGCCCGCCTGCAGAACTCCGAGTTAGCCGGATCGGCTAACTCATAATAAGGCCCATTGTCTCTAATTCAGCTTTTATCTCACATATACGATGGTGACCATCCTCTGCTAGCTGCATGTGAACTCACTTTGCTCACCTACTTTGCTCCTTTCCAGAGGTAGAAGATGTAGCCAGATTGAAAGGACGACACTTAGCTGATTATGTTCCTGCCTGTCAGGTTTCCTTCTCTTATTCAAGTTTCCTTTTTATTATTATCCTTTTCAGATTAGCTTTGTGTGGGTGGGAAGTTTTCCATTATAGTTGGTTAGGCCTTAACTTGTTGATTCAGAATCCTGGTTCTGACCCAAGGCAAGATGGAGCCTCACAGTGACAGCTCTGATTGGCTAGAAGACAATGCTGAACAACAATGAACATTCTAAACTGTCACTCTGTGCCTTTCATCATCAAAACCCCATCTGAGAGGACGTGTTCAGTGGCTGCTCCTGCTTTAGTATTGGGCCTGGTGGATTTTATCCTTCAGATCTCAGCAGTTGAGCGGCTACTTTCTTGGGGGTTCAGGAGAAGTCTTCAGCTGGCAGGAATTCGTTTTTGAAGATAGGAAAAGCAGGAAATCTTTGTGAATTCGCTCAGGAGATAAGTGACTTTATTTCTACTGTAAATCTGTTCATCTTAATAACATTCTCCTTGAAAATTCGTTAAAAGTAGTGTTTCTACTAAAACTATTGAACTATCGGAGTGCGCTTGTGTTTCCAGTGCGGTGTTCCTTAGCGCGAGATTTTGACTGTCGCGTGCGTATTCAAGTGAGCGCGTGCTTTCTAGCGTGTGTATTCCGAGCGCGAGTAGAGGTTGGTCTCGTGCCATTTTAAACGCGCGTGTGTTTTATTGCGCGGGTGATCCTTTGCGCGAAAAGCTATACGCTGCGTGAGAACTACAAAGCGCGTGTGAAATACAAAGCGCGTGTGAAATACAAAGCGCGTGTGAAATACAAAGCGCGTGTGATTTTTAGCGCGGGTGTACAAAGCGCGTGTGAAATACAAAGCGCGTGTGAAATACAAAGCGCGTATGATTTTTAGCGCGGGTGTACAAAGCGCGAGAATCTGTTCGTCGCGTGCCATGTGAGTGCGCGTGTGTTTTTTCCATCACGAGTGATTTTGCGCGTGAGAATCACTTCGTTGCGTTTGAACTCAATAGCGCGGGTGTTCTTATTTCGCGTGTCTCGCAGGAGAACATTATTGCGCGTGTGAATTATTGCGCGTGTGGACTATTGCGCGTGTGAATTATTGCGCGTGTGGATTTTTTGCGCGTGTGGATTATTTTGATCGCGCGTCTTCATCCGTTTGCGCGTGTTCTTCAACCAGGAAGATTTCTATGTGAAGTTCATCGATAATTTTATTGGAAAATAACCTGCGTGTGCAGTTAGCACGTGTTTCCTCTTTCTTCAAGGATTCAAAGACTCAAGATAATTACAAATAGTTTGAAAAGTTTTGAAATGACAAGAAAGAACATTTTAAAGACAATCTAATTGAACTACCAGTGCATGTTGGAAAAAAGACAAACAAAGAACTAAGACTTCCAGTCTTGCCTAATGTAAGAAGTTGCTGGGAATTTCATGTATCGCAAGTAAGAGAGATTTTCAGCTTCTTATCCGCTTCTCTAAGAAATTTCAAGAGAAGAACCAGGTAGGATTCTCAATTATTAGTTAAGGATTAATGTCTTCCCATTCATAAGGTTAAGTAAGTGAATTAAGGAAGTGTATATGTTATTCTTTATCCTCTGCAGGTTCAGCACTGATTAGCCTTGACGCAGTCTGCCTGGTGTTGTTTTGTTGTCCCTTTCCCTTTGGGGTGTAGTTTACAGAGCTGTATTGAAAACTAGTTCTGGGAAATACATCTCAGGGGGATTGTCGGGGGTTCAGCAGCTTCCGCGGATACAGGACCTCTCAGCCTGACACTGCCACAACCATGAAGACACAACCATACAGAAAATTTAAGGTGTGTACAAAACAAGGAATGAGGATGAGGAGGCATACTCGGGTGTACTGTCCCAAATGCCCTTCCAAGCCAGCCCTCTGCCTACAGCCTTGTTTCCTTTTGTATGATACAAAGAAAAAGTATTGGGACATCAACTGATTTCCGGAAATGCCCTTCAGGTTCTCACCATCTGCCCCTCACACACTCCTGGGCTCTTCCTCTATGCCCAGGGGAACGAGCAACTCATTAGGTTCACTAAAGGTATTGCAGCGTCTTTGGGCTAGCTTGTCATTACTCTGTCTCCCTGGTGTAAAGAAAAGACTAAACTGTGTACTAGTGTTGCAGCAACCAATAATGTAGAGACTATAAAGCAAAAGAAGAAATGTAATGTGCTTAATGTAAAATAAAAGTATAAATCTGCTTATGTGAGTTATGCGACAAATGTTTCCTAAGCGGCGCTTGCACATATCAAAAGAATGCCATCTTAAATGAACAGAGCACTAACACTCTGCCATACTGATTTCACCCTTTATTTCTTTAGTGCGTACCTTCACCATCTACTTAGATGGCACTTGGAACGTCATGCAAGCACAGAACTGACCATCCCGACTACATCTACAAGCCAGAGCTAAGTAGCCTTGTTTATTCTATTCAGGACTGTCCAACTTAGGTGGTTTTCCACCGGGTGTTTTTAATGATTTAATGTGACTGTTGAGTGCCTAAAATTGCATTGTGTAACCTAGGGCTTTCTCGCTCTATTCAGGACTCTCAAACTTAGGTGGTTTCTTTTCCCTCCTGTCTTAAAATGAGCATTCTGTGTTCTCTTTAATCCTGATTGTCGTTTTCTTGTCCCATTGCTTAACTTGCTGGCCTCACGCTGCCTTGTCTGCCTGCTCTATTGTCTCCCCCTCCCACCTCGCCCACCTACTCTATGGTGCTCTCTGTTTCTCCGATCTTTTCCAAGTGCTTCTCTATTGACTATCCTGCTCTCCTCACTAAATCTGGTAGGAAGAAGTTTAAAAAGGACATCCTGTTCTCCAACCCAGGCCTCCCTATCGCTGACACCTACACCAGTGCCTCCTCCAAGGAAACTCTCACCGACATCCTCTTTGTCGTTCCTTCACCAGACCTATGGCCCCTTGATATGGTCTCTGTGTTCTCTCCTTTCTCTTCCTCTCCAATTAATGATGGCACCTGGTGGGACACCCTCCTGGCCTCCTTACATTCTTCTAAGGTCATCATTAATGTTTACTCTAATGGGACTGTCTTGGTTCAAGGCCCTCAGGCCAACCTTCACCTCTTTGATAGACGCTTCCCGCGCCTCATCAACTTCCTTTGTTCTCCTGCTGTCCCCTCTCCGTGACTACCTCGCCTCCCCCTTCTTCCTCCCCCTCGGCTACCTTGCCTTCTCCTTCCCTCTCAGCCCCCTCTCGGCCTCCTTCTACACCTCCGAAGGGCGTACCTCTGATCTGTATGCCTCCCCAGAAGTCCTTCAAGGGTGGAAACCTTCTCCATATTGCCACTCTTAACTCTCGCTCTGCTGTCAAACACTCCTCTGGTTATCTGCCGCCTTCTTGAAGAACTTGAGACATGGTTCACGGCCAGCTCTATCACTAGCTTTGACACGCTCCTACCTGACGGTTACAAGATCCCCTCCGCACCCAGGTCCAACCACTCTGGTGGTGGTGTAGCTCTGATCTTCCCCGAGTGGATTCCTGCCTCTGTCACTCCTACGCAGGCCTATTCCTCTTTTGAATGCCTCGTCTGCTGGCTCTCTTTCTCCCCTAGCCATTCCCTCACTGTGGCTACTGTCCATCGGCCACCTGGTCAGATCCCCTCACTCCTCTCTGAGTGGCCAGACCTCTGCTCCTCACTCCTGGCCTCGACCACTCAACTCCCCCTTCTCTGAGACTTCAACATCCACCTGGATGCTGCCTGTCCTTCCTCTGTACTCTTTTGTGACCTCTGCGACTCTCTCTCGACTCACTCGGGCACACTCTGGGCACACGCAGGGCACACTCTGGATGTTCTGATCTCCTCAGACCTTCCCCTCTCTGTTCCTCTCCACTCATCTCTCCTGGAGTGATCACTGTCTCCTCTCCTCCCACCTCACCCTCCCTACCCCTCAGACTAAGCCATATGTGGCATCTAACAACTTGGCTGAACTCTTTAAAATCTGCAAGGAACTGGCCAATCCTGCGCAGTCTCTACCTCTCCTGTCCCTTGCCTGGCACTCTGCACGGCACTGGCCTCTCATTTTGTCTCTAAAACTCAGGACATCCAGGAGTGTTGTGCCCCCTATTACCTCTGCTTTAATGCCAGTAGGACTGAGATTCTCCTCATCGGCACACCCGCTCCCTCCTTTCCTGTTGCCTTGCCGGCCTCTCTTGGTCCTCTTCCCGCTCCCACCTGCAAGGCCAAAAACCTCGGGGTCATCTTCGACTCCACACTCTCCTTCTCTCCTCACCAATAACTTCTTATACCGATGATTCCCAGCCCGACGACGGGGAATATTCATGAGCATGAGTACCAACTTCGGTTGGGTTGATAAATGTATGTAAATATGTTCTCTGTAAAGCCCTTTCTTTCCACACCCTCTACCTAACTCTCCTTCCGGTTAACCTGCCTCCCTGTGCCTATCCAATCCAATGGACCCTAACCCTCTATCCCTGAGGGGTTACAGTGGCCTGTGTACTATTATAGTGCAGGTACCATAACCCTACGGGGATGCATGAGTTTGTGCTGCTCCTGCATTACAGACAAGAGGACCCGTGACACCTGGAGACACAGCTTCCTCGCCAAACCCCCTTTCACTGCATCACCCTGCAGTTGGTAAACATCTCGGCATCCCATTCTCCACCCTCCGGGCAGCTGCGGTCAACTGTTTCTAGTTTGGGGAGGTTCGTGGAAGTTTACTAAGTTAATGGGACGGTAATAAAAATATCCCATAAACCTAGAATTCACTCACACGACAGAGAACAAAGGAGAAAAGAACCTTAGAACTGTGGTAAACAGGGTGCTGAAGCACCTCAGGCAAACAGACCCCAAGAACTGTGAGATTATGCTCACAATTTATTTTGTGATTTGCCGCGGGATACCTGGGCCTGCAGTTGCAGACCATTGTGCTTACTGTGATGACATTTACATTGTAATTTTGAATTTCACATTAATATTATAAATATATGTGCCTTGGTACACCATTTGCTTTATAGGCGCATTATAAATACCCAATGAAATATTGATAAATATGTTCATGGTGTCATACGTTACTTTTTGGTGGCTATTGTATGCATCCCAATCTTTGTTGAGCCTTACGTTTTTCATCTCTTTACACTTACAGAGAAGTCATCCTCAATGAAACATTCAGCGTTGGCTTGTGTGGGTGACCTGATACTCTTACGTCCCGTACCCTTTCCTCCATACTGCATGGGCGTCCCTCGCGAGGGACGGGAGACGGAACCTTTTTCACCACAAATATCTACTTTCTCCAGCATGGGGTCTGGCATGGATTCACATGCTCATGAATATTCCCTGTCGTCAGGCTGGGAATCCTCGGTAAAGAAAAATCAGTATCAGTTTCGTTTCTGATCTGTCTTTTGTAGTACTAACCAATCACTGATCTCTGTGTCATACTGACCACAGCCAATGAGTGCCCTCTCCCTAAGCCCCGCCCCTGGCAGCCATCCTCAGCTTTTTACCGCACGTTCAAGTGTTGGGAGTCCTCGTGCTCAGCTCTCGAGCTTTTACTGTGTGTTTTGCGCCTTTTCAGGTGATTTTCACATTTTTTCGGTTAATCGAGCCTCAAGCTCCACCGTTTCTACTTCCGATTAACGGGGACCCGTTTCGGAATTTTCTACGCCCCTCAAGGGTGAAGTTTTCATCCAGCTACGCTTCTTGGAGGATTCCAGAAGATTTGCGGCCTACATGGACATGGCCCAGGACAAGAGCTCGTCGCCCGGATCCAAGCAGTTCAGGATCTGCCCTGGAGGCGGGTTGCAGAACGTTTTTAAGTAGGATGAACATTCAAGATGCCTCTATTGCCTCCACAAGGACAAGACGCACGTGGAGAAGGACTGTGCGTTCTGCAAGAACCTGTCAGAAGGGACCATGAAGGACCGTCGTTCCCGTCTCACCAGCTGGTTGGCGGCAGGTGAGAAGAAGAAGAAACCCAAGCGGGCTTCTAAGTCCTTTGAGGGCTCCCCGGCGACGGGGGTCCAACAGAAGGCCAAGCACCGCGAGTCCGCGGGCTCCGGGAGCGCCGAAAGGTCAGGCTCCTCGGTTGCCAAGCAGGGCGCGCCTTCCCCGGCACCATCAACCACGAGCCAGCGCTCTGGTTCGGGGAAGAGGAAGTCTGAGAACCCGGGCAAGCTTCAGTTTTAGATTATTAAGAAAGGAGGGAGCAGTCTCTAAGGTCGGCCGTGGGTCAGACAACTGCGGTTCAGAGCCTGTTGAGCCCGTTAGGGATAGTCATCTTTACCAACCAGCAGAGGGGCAGTGGCTGCCTGGCTATGCCGGGGAACTGTTGTGCATAGTCTTAAGAAAGGGGACCAAATGCTATAAAACTTGCTTCTGTTTCCAAAATGGAAGGCAGTGATCTTTTCAGCTACAGCAATGTGCCAACACTTTGTCCTCCACATCGGGATTGCTGGGCCCTCAGGAAGTTTCCACACCCTGGCTATTGAACTTTTTGTAGCTGTGAGTAGGTGCGTACAGAGGTCCACCAGCTGGCCTGTCATCGGAAATTGACCCTCGCCAGTGTCACCCAACAAGACTATGCCCGGGTCCCATGGAATCATTAGGCCAGTGATTAGGCTAGTCTGCTCCCGGACCACCTTCCAAAACCGGACTGACTTCAGGCACGTCCACAAGAGGTGGAACAGCGTTCCAGTGTCCGTGCAGCCTCTCCACCAGTGGGATGGTATGGCAGGGTTACACTTGTGTAGGACCACCGGTGTCAAGTACCATCTGTAGCAAACCTTGATTGCCCCCTCCTTGTTTGTGACACATTTGGAGGTCCTGTGGGTCCTCGAACAGGTGCGTTTCCAGCTTGCCACGTTCAGTTCTTTGCTATGTTGCCACGTTCAGTTCTCTGCCTATGTCTCGCTCCCATTGCATCATGTAAGGCTCCTTTGAGTCGGAGGACAGGTCTGTCTGCAGTCCTTTGAACATGGGCGGGAAGTTCACCTTATAAGTTCGCTTTATGGATCTCGGGAGTTGAATGCCCAGGTAACTGAGGTGGGTTCTGACCCATGGAATAGGGAATCTGGCCACCAGGGAGTCCACCAAGGTCCTAGGGATGTTAATACCCATAGCAGTACATTTCATGAGGTTGATGGAGAATCCTGATGCGGCTTTAAAGCTGTCCAGCTCCTCCCACAGGGCTCTGAGAGGTTTCCGGGTGGGTTAGTGTCAATAGCACGTCAACAGCATATAGGGCGGTTTTGTAGGTTTAGTTTTTGACCTCAAGACCTTGGACAAGCGGGTTTTGGCGAATCCTGGAAGCGAACGGTTCCATGGACAGCACAAAGATGAGAGGGGACAGGGGGCAGCCCTGCCGAGTGCCTCTGGTTATCTAGATCCTGGCCGATTTGACGCCGTTTATCCTGAGTGTCGTGGTGGGATGCTGATAATTTGCCATAGTCCACTGCAAAAATCTTGGTCCCACACCAAAACGCTTCAATGTTTTTCCCATATAGCCCAAGTCGAGTAGATCGAAGGCTTTATGCGCATCAAGAGACAGGATCGCCACCCCCTCTGTTAGCGGATAATATTTAAGGTGCTCCTGGTGTTATCTAGGCTTTTGTGGCCTGGGATGAATCGCGTTTGGTCCGGGTGGATTAGATGCGGGAGGGTCCCAGCAAGCCTACGTGCCAGGAGCTTTGAGAAGATTTTCGAATCAACATTCTTCTATGCAATGGGTCTATATGACGAGCAAAGTTCTGGGTTCTTCCCGGGTTTCAGTATCGGGACTGTGAGGGAGTCCTCCATGGAAGGGGTGGTACAGCCCGTCCCCAAGAATGTATTAAAAAGGGAGGCCAGATGGGGGGGCCAAGGTGAGGACGTATTACTTGTAGAATGGAGCGCACAGACCATCAGGGTCTGGGGCTGTGTTCTTCATCGAGCGGATGACATCGATCAATGGCAATGGACCCCGGTCAAGGGTTTTCGCATCCTGAAAGCCAGGTGTCCAAGAGTGTCCCTGCGCTATCAGTGGTCGCGGATCTTCTTGCCAGGGAAGGAGGCGCAATCCTGTACCACGACCCAGGATTGTTGAACCTGAAGCCCTGGCTCCTGCAGCATTCAAGTTCGGTGGTTAGGAGCTGCCTGCGGACTGCAGGGAGGTCCTCGCCAATGCCAGGGCTCTGAAGTTACAGACACAAATGGAAGCGTTTCGCGACCTGGTGCCGATCGCAGAAGATTAACTCTCTGAGGGTCACGGCCCCACCCCACAAGTCTTTCCAACTTGTTGTACACCAGGGCTCCAGGACAGTCTTCGCTTTGGTTGCACCGCACCGTCTAGTCAAGGAGATCATCAAGGGACTGTTCTGATTGTTCCCGCCGGTGAAGGCGCTGCCCCAGCGTGGGAACACAACGTGGTGCTGACTAGGCTCACGGGGGCCCCTTTCGAGCCTATGCATAAGGTTCTGCTCAAGTTCCAGTCTTGGAAGACAGGTTTCCTCATGGCCATCACCTCTGCCAGGAGAGTAGGTGAGATGCAGGCCCTGTCCTGCAAGCAGCCTTATTTCACTTTCCACGAGACGAGGGTGGTGCTGCGGACGCACCCCTCCTTCATGCCCAAGTTTCCGTCCAAATTTCATCTCAACGAACCCTTGGTGTTGCCTGTGTTTAATCTGACGTCTTCGTTGCCGGGTTAAAAGACTTTCCACTCGCTGGATGTGGCTTGAGGGCTGAAGTTTAATGTGGCCTGCATGAAGAGTTTACGGAAGACTTATACGTTTTTTGTTAACTTTGGTCCTGTGAACCGTGGGAAGGTCTTGTCCAAGGCTTCCATCTCCAGATGGCTCTCCGGCTGCATCACTCATTGTCACTGGTTGGCAAACCAACCGGTGGCTGGCCGTCCGAGAGCCCATTCCACCAGAGCGATCGCTCCGACGACGGCGTTCCTCTGCTAGATATCTGCAGGGCTGCTACGTGGAGGTCTACCCACACCTTCACCAAATTCTACTGCCTTGACAGGGATTTCAGAGAGGAGTCCAGAGTCGGCCAAGCAGTGCTACACAACTTGGTTGCTTGAAGGTGAGGAGGTAAGAGTAAATCCTTCTGTTGAGCCTTGCCACCTCCCGTGGTCGTGTATGTATGTACTGCTATGTATTCTTTATCCATGTGCATGTGAATGCATGCTAGACCCCATGCTGGAGAAGAAACACGTTAGTTACCTGTAACTGTTGATCTCCAGCATGGGTCTGGCATGGAATCAAATGCAAAACCTCCCTCCTGCCCCTCTGGGGATCTTCTTGGTCAGACTGCCACTTTACGTGCAACCAAACCTGAAGATGGCTGCCAGAGGAGGGGCTTAGGGAGAGGGCAGTCATTGGCTGGGGGCAGTATGACCCAGAGCTCAGTCATTGGTTTATAGGAGAAAGACAGTTTATAAAAGAAAGTGAAACTTTTTTTTCTTATACCGAGGATTCCCAGCCCGACGACAGGGAATATTCATCAGTGATTCCATGCCAGACCCATGCTGGAGAACAACAGTTACAGGTAAGTACTGTGTTACTTACCCTAATTCCCCCTTGCTTTCCACACCCTCTACCCAATTCTCTTTCCGGTTACCCTAGTTCCCTGTGCCTATCCAATCTAACAGACCCTAACCCTCTATCCCTGAGGGGTTACAGTGTACTACTAAAGTGCAGGTGCTATAACCCGCGGGGACGCATGAGTTTGTGCTGCCCCTGCGTAACAGACAGAGGACCCGTTACACCTGGAGACATGCCTTCCTCGCCACACTTCGTTTCACTGCCTCACTCTGCAGTTGGTAAGCATCTCGGCATCCCTTTCTCCACCCTCTGGGCAGCTGTGGCTCAACTGTTTCTAGTTTGGGGAGGTTTGTGGACGTTTACTAAGTTAATGGGACAGGAATAACAATATCCCATAGAATGCACTCACAGGCTCCAATTATTGTGCGAGCACCTGGGACAGAGAACAAAGGAGAAAAGAACCTCAGAACTGTGGGAAACAGGGTGCTGGATAGAATGAGTGATTTTTTTTTTCTTCCTCAAAGGAAATGTTGGAGGGAGATATCACCGAAGATTATTTGCCTGAAATAATCTTTGATCATTTCTCTCCTGAACATTCCCGATGTGCCCAAACCCCTACCCCCCACCCCCAACACACCCTCACCACCACCCCCTTCATTTGCCTTCCGTCTGGCTGGACCCTGAGACGCCTGATCCCTTTCACTTCTGTGATCTGGGAACTGGCGCCACAGGGTCATTTTCATTTTTTTTTTTTTTGGGCAGCTGCGGGGGTGTCCCCCGCTCACTATACTGTATAGTATGGTGAGCGGGGTATTGTAGGGGACACCCCCGCAGCCTTTGTTTTTACCGACACCACCAAGAAATACATACCACAAAAGGTTCAAACTTTTTGTAGTTCGAGCTTTTGGTGGTATGTATTTTAGGTCTTTTGGTGGGGACGGTAATTTTGTCCTATTCCGCTGGAGCACCTCAGGCGAACAGACTCCAAGAACTGTGAGATTAGGCTCACAATTTATTGTACGATTTGCCGCAGGATACCTGGGCATGAACTTGCAGACCATTGTGCTTACTGTGATGACATGTACATTGGAATTTCACATTACTATTATAGATATATGTGCCTTGATGCATTTGCTGTATAGGCGCATTATAAATACCCAATAAATTATTGATTAATATGTTCATGCTGTCATACGTTACATTTTGGTGGTATTGTATGCATCCCAATCTTTGTTGAGCCTTACTTTTTTCATCTCTTTACAATTACAGAGAAGTCATCCTCATTGGAGCATTCAGCGTTGGCTTGTGGGGTGACCTGAATTTCGCACCAACCTCCTTCTGAGTGACATTGCTTTGAAGTTGTCAAAAAAAAAATCTTCTTGATGACTTTTGTAATTTAAATTGTTCTAGCATCACTGTTTATTACCATGCACTGTGCCTTGTAACCTTGTACTAAGTGCCCCTATACTCCTGGGTCCGGAGCGCTATAGAAATAAAATAAACAAACAAACTTTTGTAATTTATTTTCTATTAATTTCATTGTAAAGAATAAAATAATCAGCGTAACACTTGATTGCTTCTGTACTATTTTGCTTCTTTGTGTTAACATTGATCAAATCAGTGTAACTTCAAATGGCCTTCAACTATACAGAATGTGGGCCAATAAAGTAAATGGGGGCTTATACATCTATGCTTTCTGACAGGAGCAACAGAGTGGGATGGAACATCACATACTATTCAGTAGGAACTATTTTGCTGTGCCTTGAAACTTCATCCTGGAGAACTCCTTGGTAGTGCTAAAGAACATATAATTCATAAGCTATACAGTATATATAATTTGAATCCGTTTTATGACATTTTTGACTGGGGTGTATGAGGTGTTGATGATGTGTGCAGTCTGGTGGGTGTACACCCAGACTGGGTTCTGGCTGCGTTAGGCCTGTAGGACGCTTATATGTGCAGCTAGGCCGGTTTGTAATGGGATATAGCTGCTTTTTATTAGAGTGATGACGTGTTTGTGGGGTAGTGGTCGTATGTGAGCAGCTTGGCCGAATTGATTGAGGGGTATAGGTGCACTCTAATTGTGTGATGTGTAGAGTAGGGAGTAAGCATAGTGATATGATATGATGTTCCATCCACACGGCGATTAAGCGCAATGCGCTTCAAAGGCATTCGATGACAAGGGAGGGAAAGAGGGAGAAAGCAAAGACACTCCCACAGGGCATGAACAGCACAAATGTGAAGACTAGCTACTGCACTCGGTCTAGAGACACCTAGACAGTGCAGTTGCTAGGGCACAGACAGGAGGGCATGCCTGGGAACTGTAAACTAGGACCGGAGGGGTTGGGTACACAGGGGCATCGCAGGGGACCGGGGGTGGGGGCAAACCGCAACAGCATGCAGGGGACCAGAGGGTACAGAGAGAAATCACAGTACCAGAGGGGCTGGGGGTATACAGCGACATCAAGGGCGACCAGAGGGGTTTGGGGGCACACAGCGACAACATGGGACACGAGAGAGGCATGGGGTAGACAGCGATATCTTAGGGGACCAGGCGAGAAGCTGGGAGCATCACACTGAACGGGAGGTCGTTGGTGGGGCAGTGACGAGATGTGAACAAGGGGGTCTGGGCACACAGTGAAACGTTGGGACCTAAGGGGTTGTGGGCACACAGTGATGACGAGGGAAATAAGGGCGGGGGGAAACAGCGACAACTGGCGGATAGTAGGTCAAGAAACTCATATCCGTTAAGACTAGTGATCTGACCAATCAGGGAGGTGGGCGGGCTGGGAGATGGGCGGGGATCAGGAAGAGGAAGCTGGTGGGGAAGGCAGGGAGAGGGATTCACTGAGGCACGGAGCACAGATTAATACAATTAAATGGCAAAAACAGGCTCGGAGGAACTTTTAGATGCTTTCCACTCACCTCGCTTTCACAAAGCGGTTATTACCCAAAGCAAAGACATTGGGTAATTGTATTATCGCTGTGTTGCAACTAACCAACGATCCACGACTATTCACAGATAAGCATGCCGCTCCGTCCATGTTACCAAAATTGAACAAGGTTTATAATTTGCTTATGTTTCCAATCTATTCAGATCCCTTATGGTATACTAGAGGTTGTGGGGTTGTTTGATGGTTTAGAAGCCGATATTCATCTCTGCACCACTGGTGCACCGGAAGTTGATTTGCCACAGTGTGCCTCATATCCCAAACAGAACGGCCCTCCTAATTGGCTAATAGTCACCAAAGAGCTATAAACCCAATCGGAGGGTTGGGCTAGCCAACTATGATTCTATGAAGGCCACTTGCCTCCGGAACTAATACAGTTGTGTCCTGCTGTGAGCAGTTAATGATTGTCAGGTAAAGGAGGAGTGCTTCAGTTTAAAGAGTTTCGATTACAGAGGCAGCCAGGCACATATGATGTGTCCTTGAAGGATGCAAGGATGGCAGTGACTGTCTCCAATTGTCCAGATAGCTACGGTTTTGCGAGATGGGATGTGTAGTGTGCAGTCAGCTGTAGCGTTGTTTTCAGAATGAGTGTAATTGTTTCAGTGAGGGGAGGCGGCACAGGACTTCTCGTCAATGGTGTGATAATTGCACGAGAGAGAAGCCGCACTTTTCACCTGGTGTGTGATACTTAGCAACACTTTATGCGTCAGGTTCCCATACAGTCCCCAGGCGGTGTTTAAGCACTTTTACTTTACTTTATTGAATTTGTATTGCGCACCTGAGGACCCGGAGGCTTAAGGGCGCAGACAAGACAAACAACATAAATACATATAAGGGTCGATAACAAGATAAGAGCAAAATGGGCAAGACATAAAAATCACCATCCACTTAGTAACTGCAGTTCAAGTATTGAGAAAATCAGAGTAAGCATGTTAACAATAATCAGGAAGAGGAAGAACCATAAGAAACTCTCTGAAGATCTAAATTCTAAGAATTATGTTAGTTTGAGGTCCCTTTGGATATATATTTGCATCGTCTGAGAAAAGCAGGCAAGGTGCTGGCCCCACAGCCCACCAAAATGCAGTCAGAATTGAGTAGCAGACACCAGTCACTCAGATCTATCCTCCGAATGATCATTAAGTCCTTGAGTCCGACTACTCCTGGGACAGTTCTGTGGCACAACCAAGCGAGAACCTTATTGCGCAGGGCTTCTTTGGGCTCTTTTTCTTTAGTTTTCTGAATGTTCGTTATAATGAAATATCTTTGATCCATTACAAAGTCATGAGTGTTCGAGTCCATTATCTTAGGCATATGTGATTTTTTTTTATTTTTTATTTACTGGCAAATTTCATAGGGAAGTGCTTTTCAATTTGGCATTCATGACTGTGGGATGTTTAACCTCTTTATGGCCAGCAGTCAGCTCATGCAGAGATAAGGAAGGAACAGTTTCCTGTAATAAGTCTACGCTAGGGATTTTTGCCTTTTCATCGCATGCCAATATTGGCCCGATAGAACTCAGGGATTCCTCAATACAGAGGTCAGTTTGAGTGGCTTGATCTGTCATTTCCCTTTGTGAAAGAGTTTGGCTGGCAGTGTTTACCCTTGCTGCCTGTAGCATCAGCGCTAGCATGCCCATGTGTCTGGGATGCAGAGTTCAATTTCGGCACCCATAGGTCTGCTACCCAATCGTTTAATGCACCCGACAAAAAGCCACGGTCAAATGGGTCCTTACAAAGTAGTAGCTCTTTAGCAATGTTGGCCATAAGGTCGGGCCATTTGGAGGAGAGCCGAATCCTTGGATTGATCAAAATTGGGTGTACTCCTCCCTTGTGGGGCAAGATTGAATATACCCCTACCTTGAGGGGCAATGACAGGTAAGGTTATGGGTATCGCAGGCTTTGGCGATGGTAGATCATTAGAGGTCTACACAGTCACCGTGTCATCCATGGTGCTATGCAGACTTACTATGGGTACATGTACTTTACGATTTTCCTTCAGTGAAAGACTATCCAAGACCCGCGTTGAGTTTGGTGCTTCGAATCCGGAGAACCCACAACCAGCCCTCTGCAAGAATGTTTTATATGTTACCCATAACCTGCTTCAAGTACTCCCAGGGCGTTAAGTGGGGTAAGAAAGTAAGGTGGTGGGGGCTCATTTGGGGGTGTGTCTTGCATGATGGCCATGGTCTAATACCTGATGGGGGTGGCCTACCTACGAACATTTTAAAAATGGTGTGGCCTGCTAACTAAGTGCATATCACAACACAGTGTGCTTGCTTCATTCCTTAAAGTATTAGAAATCAATGCTCAATATCATTAATTATTGGACCCTCACAAAAGGGTAGTTGTTTTATTAGCAGGTTCATTAGCATCCCATTACGTAGTTTGGGCAAGACTAACCCTTCAAAGGCACTACTCATCTCCTCTGTCGGGCCGTGAAAGGGAGGCCCAGGCAATTCAGACACTTTCATCTGCCTACAGCACCCAAGCAGCTAGTTTTGTTGCAAATAGGCTCTCCGTCCATCCAGTGCCTTATGAGTGGCAAAGCAGCCGGAGCCAGCCCTGAGCCTTGAAGGGACAAGCATAGAGGAAAGCAACAGGGGGACAGCAGGAGCCTGGAAGGGGCAAGCGTAGATAAGAGCAACAGTGGGACAGCAGGAGCCTTGAAGGGGCAAGCGTAGAGGAGAACGGGGACAGCAGGAGCCTTGAATGGGCAAGCATAGAGGAGAGCAACACGGGGACAGCAGGAGCCTTAAAGGGGCCAGCTTAGAGGAGAGCAACACGGGGACAGCAGGAGCCTTGAAGGGGCAAGCATAGAGGAGAGCAACAGGGGGATAGCAGGAGCACCCGTGGAGCCTCATAAGGATCCCAACAAGTGCAACCCCGACGAGTGCAACAGGTGAGGCACCTCTATTAATGCGAACACACAGAGGAAGATACCGTAGGACATAGCAAGGGAGGGAGGAGGCTCCGGACCACAGAGCAGTCAGCTATACAAAGAGGACTACCTCACAACCCCCACCACACCAACCATCCAGGAGAAGATTGAGGCCAGGAAGGGCCAAGGCACCGCACCTTGGAGGCCCTGGCGAAATCCGATCAAGGGCCCACAAGAGTGACGCCAGACACCATGGTTCCCCAGAGCAGGATAAAGGAGCTAAGGTGGAGCTTCCGGGGGGGGGGGGGGCAGGCACACCTAACCAGACAAACTGTGGCAACCACAGGAGATGAAGCCTCTAATATCAAGAGGGGCAAAGCAGACACCCCAGGCAGGGGGGTCGCTGGGAGACATTGCCCCCTAAAAGCGGGGGATGTAAAGGACTAGGGGCCCTGCAGACCTGGTCCAGGAGAGACAACCCGCCAGGTATAGCCCCATGACCTCCACGAGGAGAGAATCCCCAAGTAGCTGCAGAAAATAGGTCCCACAAAAGGAGGCCCGGTTGAGAAGGAGGGGGACCCACCAGCACCTCATCACCACAAGACCGGGCCTCAAAGACATTACATAAAGGGGTTTCCACCCCCCTACCCCCATGAGGCTAGAGGGGTCCGAGAGGCCCAGAACCAGAATAAAAGCACCAGGGAGGCTAAACTTTAAGGCAAAATGAATGCCCGGGGAGGGCAACCGCCACAAGAGATAACACCAAAAGGGGTGGGGGGGGCCTTGGAATTAAAAATGGGCCCAGACAAGCCTGCAGGTTGTACAGCTGGGGAAAGGAAAAGACTCCATGTTTTAAAAAAACATTTTTTATTGTGTTTGGTTAAAATGTACCTTTGCAAAACAATCATCACATTAACAGTAAAATGTGTAAACTTCTAAGCAAAAACAGCCTTAATACTCTAAAAGAACAGAAGAAAAAATGAAAGGACTCAATACCCGCGATTCCACAGCGGATTCGCCACCAGAATTTGCTTAGGCTAGCGAAATGATGCAACATGGGGTTAAAAATGCCGAGGCACAGCTCCAGTTGCCCGGGAAGGACGGCGCCAAGCCACCATAGGGTTATATTGGCACAATTCCTCACAGGCGGCTTTGCAGGGCAGCAGAAAATGGCATTTTATGTGCCGTCAGAATTTGCTTAGGCTGCCGTCTGATTTTGCAATCGCACCATAAATGATGTAACATAGGGTACAAAATTGCCACCATAGGGTTAATGCTGCACTGCCCTGTACAACACAGGTTTAAAATTGATAACACAAATTGCTAACATAGGGTTAATGCTGACTGCTCCGTACAACATATGGTTGGCTACAAAAAACACTGTCAAAAAATGCCATTGCAAGCATTTTCTGACGGGTAAATGCTATGCTGCACTGCCCGGCACAAAATAGGGTTAAAATAGATAATATGCCCTGTGGAAACATAGGGTTAATAGGGTTACTGTAGCACTGCCCCTGCCCCGTAGACCAGAACGCATTTTCTGACGGGTTAATGCTATGCTGCACTGCCCTGCACAACATAGGGTTAAAATAGATAAGATGCCCTGTGGAAACATAGGGTTAATAGGGTTAATGAACAGCTGCCCCTGCCCCAGCTGCCCCTGCCCCGTAGACCAGAAAGCATTTTCTGAGGGGTTAATGCACTGCCCTGCACAACATAGGGTTAAAATAAATAATATGCCCTGTGGAAACATAGGGTTAATAGGGTTACTGTAGCACTGCCCCTGCCCCTGCTGCCCCTGCCCCGTAGACCAGAACGCATTTTCTGACGGGTTAATGCTATGCTGCACTGCCCTGCACAACATAGGGTTAAAATAGATAATATGCCCTGTGGAAACATAGGGTTAATAGGGTTAATGTACAGCTGCCCCTGCCCCTTGCCCCGCTGCCCCTGCCCCGTAGACCAGAAAGCATTTTCTGACGGCAGAAAGCATTTTCTGAGGGGTTAATGCACTGCCCTGCACAACATAGGGTTAAAATAAATAATATGCCCTGTGGAAACATAGGGTTAATAGGGTTAATGTACAGCTGCCCCTGCCCCTTGCCCATGCCCTTGCCCCGTAGGGTGTCCGGTCATTTGGTCGACAACAAACTGGTCGACTGCAATTTGGTCGACACCATTTGGTCGAATGCCAAATGGTCGAATTTTTTTTTTTTTATTTATATATGTGTTTTGTGGGTTTTCGTGTGGGGAAAAAAAAAAAAAAAGAAAAAAAGGGGGTTCGAGGAGGGACCCCCCCCCCCAAAAAAAAAAGGGTTAAAAAAAAAAGAAAATTCGACCATTTGGCATTCGACCAAATGGTGTCGACCAGTTGTCCCGTCGACCAAATGTTTTCGACCAAATGACCCGCAACCGCCCCGTAGACCAGAAAGCATTTTTTGACGGCAGAAAGCATTTTCTGACGGGTTAATGCACTGCCCTGCACAACATAGGGTTAAAATAAATAATATGCCCTGTGGAAACATAGGGTTAATAGGGTTAATGTACAGCTGCCCCTGCCCCAGCTGCCCCTGCCCCGTAGACCAGAAAGCATTTTCTGACGGCAGAAAGCATTTTCTGACGGGTTAATGCACTGCCCTGCACAACATAGGGTTAAAATAAATAATATGCCCTGTGGAAACATAGGGTTAATAGGGTTAATGTACAGCGGCCGCTGCCCCGTAGACCAGAAAGCATTTTCTTATTTTTTTTTTTATTTTTTTTTTTATTGTTATAACTGAACTGAATCAGCTTTACAATAATTTCATTCTCTTCATTAATCTTCATGTTTACATCTATATACGCATACAGTTCATACAGGTCATACAGATCAGAGCAGGTGAGATCAGTGAAGGAAAATAGTTTTAACTAAGTTGCAACAGATTTTTAGAATTTGGGGAAAAAATTTGATTTAAAATTTAAAATTACTAAAAATAAAATAATTACAACAATCCAATTCAAAGAAAAAAAAAATAAAAGAGAAAAAAAAAAGGAAATCTTATCCCTTCCCAAGCATCAATTCATTTCTTGTGTCATTAAAACAGCTTATAAATGTTCATATAATTGAGGTCAGCCCAAATTCTTTCTATTTCCTGCGCAGAATTCCGCTCAACTCCAATCAGATTCTTTCTAGCTCTGACATCTGTACATATATATATACATCACAACTATATAGTTACAAGCTAGGCATTATTCATTATCCACCTAACTGCACCTCTTTACATAGGTAGTTTGAAACAATATCCAGCCGTACATTACAAAAGAAATCCACTCCATCATGATATTTCATCATTTATCACTCACTGATTACTTCCATGATCCATATATCATTTTTTTGTCTCTGTCATCATTTGTTCATTTTCTAAATCCAAAGTATTAACAAAGGCAATTGTCGCAAGTCTTAGAGCAGTAGTGCGACCACAAAAGATCAACCACCATAGAGACTCTGATGTTATTAAGGTATATTCATATAGCAAGGGTTTGAGATATTGTTCTTGTTTATGTTTGAGTGCTAGGCATTCTGTAAGTAGATGGCGTAGGGTTTCAGGTTGATTTATGATCTTACAAAAGCGACATAAATTGTCTTCCTTCATTATCAATTTACGTTTTGCTTTTAGATCCCTCGTCTCACATAGATTAAATCGTATTCTCAGAAATTGTCTTCTATGATCATGTGATGGGGACTTAAGCAAATATGGTTCTACAACACTGCACCTTTTATGCAAGTACGGGTTTTTGGGGAAATCATGATAGTTCAAACACTTCTCTCTTGTACATGACCAGTCATGCAGAAATATCTTGGTTTTTGCTCTACCTGGATTCGTAAGTAGATCATCAAGGGAGATGTCTGCTTCCGCCAATACCTCAATTACAGTGTATCGCCATTTCACCATTCACTTGTCATTAGTTGTAAACACATAATCAGCCAGCGTATTTATCAATTTGTTCTTACCAGAGGCTAAAATACACTTTCTAAACAGTGATGTCATTTGCCAGGTGTAGCGAGCATATAGTGATATAAGCCCTAATTCAGTCCTAATCCAGGCCATAGGTATGCATTTAGGTAATCCTAAAATGCGTTTCCAAAATTTACTTTCGAAACGCAACCAAATGTTTCCCACTATATATGGTTTTGTTTCAGAACCGTACAGTAATACCGGTACCACTTTCTGCTTGAAATATGATAGGGCAGGTATGATGGTAAATTTCCCATACTTGGCCTGGATAATCAAAGCCTGTGAAATCATCATATTCAATTTCCTGCTGAGGCTCTGCAAATATATCTTGTTATCCGGGCCATCAATAACAACTCCCAAATATGTATATAGTGGAACTATTTCCAAGGCATGTTCTTGTAAGCACCACCTTAATGTTTTTTGTTTTTTGCTTAGGACACCCCTTGGATTTGGATTACAGATCATTACCTTTGTTTTCTTCATGTTCACAATTAGCATGTTCTTAGTTACATATCTAGCAAGCGCATCAAGCAGGTTTTGGAGGCCACGGGGGGTCTTTGATATTAACACCAAGTCATCTGTATATAGCAGGGCCGCAAGGGCTTTGCCTGCTAATTTCGGAGCATCACTTATAACTTCTTTAAAGGCTCTGCATATGTCTGAAATGAAAAAATTAAACAAGGTTGCCGCTAATATGCATCCCTGTCTTAGGCCTCTATGAGTCATAATGTCAGTAGTTAGCAGGCCTTGTAGATTTAGTCTCACTCTTATTTTGGTCTCAGAGTGTAACATTCTTATCAAATTAATTAGATATGTAGGGCACTTTTCGCGTACTAATTTATCGAATAGTATAGATCTAACTACTGAATCAAACGCCGCTCTAAAGTCAACAAACACAAAGTAAAGGGGTTGCTTTAGGTGGCTCTGATGCTGTATTATAGCTGTTAATGATAGCAGGTTTATAGACGTCCCCATGCCAGGTATAAACCCTGTTTGATGTGGATCTTGTTTATCATATGTTCTTGCCCAGATGTTAAAGTCTCGTAAGATAAACCTACAAAAGATCTTCCCAGGTATATCTAGCAGCGCTATCGGTCTATAGTTGGCGGGGTTCGACCTATTGCCTTTTTTAAAGATGGGCACCACCACAGATGATTTCCAAGACTTAGGGAAACTATTTGTTTGTAGAACATGAGCAAAGATATTGTAAAGGATCAGGGCCCACAGTTCCGGGAACTGTTTCATCATACAGTTAGTCAGTCCATCAGGACCTGGGGCTCTGGAATTGGATGATCTATATATATATCCTAGTATGTCTTCTCTAGTTATTTGCAGTAATTCAGTGTTGGTATTTCTCTGTTGAGGTTCCTTTTGATCTATCCCAGGATCGGCATATAATTCCATATAGTAGGATACCCACAAGGACTCAGTTACACCATTAATTTGGACAGGGCCTTGTTTTGAGTGATTAGCAGCGTTAAGAAGTCCCCATATTTGGGCTATATTTTTCGTCATTATCACTCTAAGCATTTTTTCTCCATCTGTCTGATATAAAATGCATCTGCGTGTTCGCACCCACGTTGTGTAGGCACGCTGAAGAGTACGAATCACCTCAAACCTAATATTCGCAGGCAATAATTGCGCTAATCTCTTTTCGCGTCTCAGCATAGTTTTACGTTTTTGTACCTGCTCATCAGCACTATGTCTCGGTGTAAAGTACGCATGAGTTCTTGTTGCAGAATGCATTTTAAACATTTGGAGAGTAATATTGTAAGGTTCTTCAGCCCATAATATTTCTGCCTGTTTTCCTAGCAGCTCTTTATTCAATTCATTAAGCTTAGATTCAGTCCACCTAAACCGTATCCTTGAATTATTAGTTGTCAAGAGGCCAGTGTACAGCCCATTCCCTGATTTTACGGGCTCTCTGTTATAATTCCATTGCATGGTTAGCATATGGTGATCACTTGCACTCTGAGGCATCACCTTAAATGAGACGGTGTTTTGGAAGGTAACTTTATCAGTATATATATAGTCTATCGTAGAGCTACAATTTCCTCTACGCCAAGTCTCATTGGCTGGTATGTCACCCAGTATAGCACCATTAAGCATCATCATGCCACGATTGGCCATCACATTCGCCCACGTTACATCTATAGAACTCTTCTCCATTTTGTGGGGTTTCAGACAATGAAGGTTTAAATCTCCCATTAGAATAATATTCGTTATTTCAGGAGTCATTAAGATCATATTGAAGAAATTCTCCAATTCTTTGATAAATATCTTATCTGAGATAGACACTGGATTGCGGTATAGGTTAATAATAGCTAAACAACCACCGGCATAGAAGATTTTGGCCAATTGCATGGATATATTTGGGGCCGCCCAAGGTGTAATTGACAGTCCTCTACCCATTTTAATAGCAATCATCAACCCAGATGAAGGGCGACCTTTCTTATTCGCTTTGGCGGAGTGGAAAGCGATTTCATGATTGTTCCATACCGGGCAATCAACCAGCCACGTCTCCTGAAGGGCAACAACGTCATAATCATTTAGGACATTGCTGCCCTCAACGGAAAGGTGTACATAACCGCAAGTATTCCAACTCGCTAGAGTCAGCGTATCACACTGTAACTCCTTCTGTTATGATCTTAAACCATCAGGTCTGTATTCATTATTCCCTGGGCCTCTCATCATCCTATTTTGCTCACCTGTATTTTGTGTATGGTAAATATTTGAAGCTCTGATACTCACACCATCATTTGGGTCTTGTGTTTGTTCAATATTCTTAGTGGTAGATAGAATAGTGGGATCTACCGCTAATAGAAAACCCATGTCAAATAGTTCCATCCTAGCTTGCCATATGGTATTTCTTACTAAATTGGAAGAAATCCACAACCGAACAACGTCCAACTTCCCCTCATTCAAGAATTCTACTTGTTGGATATCTGTTGATGAAATATCTCTTAACTGTTCTATATCTTCAAATATCATCAACACACTTGTCCTATTTAAGTCATAGGGTATGTGTGGCGAGGAACGGCATTTCAGAATGAATCTATGGAAAAGTTTTGGATCTAAAGCGTGTTTTAATTTCTTTGCTACGCCACCAGTCGACCATTTTTTATCTAACCAAGAGTTTGGTTCTAGTCTCGTGTCAGACCTTGCTATTAATTCAACTTGATGTGTGGAAGCATTACAATTGAATGTCACTTTTCTCTTCTCTCCTGTTGTGTTTAAAGGGAGATCTTGCTCCTGTTTCCATCTTAGGTATTCATCAACGGATTTTTGTATTGTCACTTTGATGTCTTTAAGTATATCCAAAGGAGAATCGCTGGCTAAAAGGGTACTTGAATTTACAATATTTGTAATAGAACCGCTCTTTGGGCAGTTTGGGAGGGCAGTGTCTGACAGCAAGGTTGTGGGTATTATTTGAGTTGTAACATTCTCAATAGTTCGTTGGGCCAGTGTTTGTTCCTCAATCCCTTTTTTAGCAAGTAAAGAAACCAAATCATCTAACGGAGCATGATCTCTAGGTGATACAGCATTCACAGTCTCACTAGTTACCGGTTGTCTAGATTGCCGTAAATTGGTGGTGTTAGCATTCAGGCCTCCTCCCACTAAGGTTCTACTTTTAGTAGCGATTTGCAGGCGCTTTACAAATTGGGAGGTCGCGGACTTCGTTATCCGAGGGGCCTGCTTTTGGTTCTTTGTTTTCTTTTTATTATTCATTGTAGCTGGCTTCTGTTTCGTACTAGTTCTTAAATCAAACATATTATACACCACAATCTCGCTGTCTTGGTTACTACCATCAGTTTTATCTTCATTCGTTTTTGGGGGCGTATGGTCTTCTACTAGCACTGTCTCGGTGTTAGTGGCAATGCTAGGCACAACTTCATCTATACATACAACAGGGCGAATGATCGCATCAAAGACAGGTAAAACAGGTATTACACTTCCCACCTCCCCTTTCTCTTTTAAATCTAACGCTACTTGTAGGCAGTCTCTGTTTTTAGCGTCTCTTAATGTTTTGGTTATCTCATTTTCACCCAACTCTATATATCTAGTAATTTTGTTTAGATTCAGGGTAATCAACTCCAACTGCTCTGCTTGGCGGGTTATCTTTGTATCTAGGGTCTCAAACAATTTAAAAAGGGACATGATAGAAATGTTTATGGCATTCAACGTAATTTCTACTAAGGCGCCCTTCATGTTTTGAGCACAATTGTTACCATCCACATTTCCCAAGCTCATGACTGACTTTTTATATGGAGCCCACGGGGTAGGATAGGCAAATGAGGATGTTAAATCTTTTGGAACCTGTGTTTGATGGTCAAAGAGGCTCAGAGAACCATACAAACTACCCTCATTACCCTTAGTTCTATCGTTTGTAATGGGGGATTCAGTCAGCACTAAACTAGTATCAATGGCGTTAATGCTGGTGTTGACTAAATTGGTTGTGTTTAGATCAATCACCTTCAATGGAGACATTCCCTTATCATTAAATCCTACTCCATCGCCCTCTTTAGTTATAAGGTGCTCAATATCTGGGGGGCTTATTTGGGTAGGGATTTGCGTTGTTAAGTCAATGAGAGGGCCCACCACAGTCCCATCAGTCGGCCGTTGTGAGATACATATCTCATTAGCGATGATGGTATCCGAAATTGAGACATTAGAATTCGCACATGTAACTTGTGGCGCCGGTTCACTCACTTCCATATTGTTAGCGCTCACAGCGTAATTTCCAGCACACGTGGACGTAAGTACCTCCGACTCACACCTTGTTATATAAAACCCGCGTATGTTACTGGTAGAGCTCTTTCTCTTCGGGGTCATGCTAGGCAGCCCTCCTAATTTTTTTTTCAGAGCAATAATCGGGGAAGATTTAGGGGTCGCAGGCTTGAGATTAACTGAAGCTCTAGTAACCACTATATTCGCTGGCATCCCCGATGTCAGCGTATAAGTAATCCCCTTCATGCAACACGCAATTTAGCAGGAAGTTATAAGCTGAATAACACTCACCCAAACCTCCCTCTCAATCCGCTCTAACAACAGTAACAGCAATCTTCAGAAGTAAACTTAGCACAAGCTTACTGAATCCGAGCTTCAATTACCAAAATAGGGGGGGAACCCTCCACCCTCGGCACCCGTGGACAGCCGTAGACAGCCCTTTCTCAACAGCACTTCCTCAAAAGCGCACGCACAAAAGCGCGAGATCGTGAGACTATAAGGATTGTGGGGGAAAGGGGCGGAAACCACAGAACTTGGGAAAAAAAAAAAGCAGGCAGTTCAAATGTTCGTTTTCTTTCCTACGGAAAGAAACACAGTGAAACACTGTAAGCGTTATCACAGAAAAAGAAACCAAACAGTCTTCACAGAATCCTTTGTAGAAGGCTGGGATCGTACCAGTAATGTTCAGTTCAGTTCGCATCCACAGTAAATCAAGGCAGCAGGTCACAGCGTCTCCAGCCGTAGACAGCCCTTTCTCAACAGCACTTCCTCAAAAGCGTGCGCGCAAAAGCGCGAGTTCGTGAGACTATAAGGATTGTGGGGGAAAGGGGCGGAAACCACAGAACTTGAAAAAAAAAAAAAAAAAAAAGCAGGCAGTTCAAATGTTCGTTTTCTTTCCAGTAATGTTCAGTTCAGTTCGCATCCACAGTAAATCAAGGCAGCAGGTCACAGCGTCTCCAGCGTAGACAGCCCTTTCTCAACAGCACTTCCTCAAAAGCGCGCCTGACGGGTTAATGCACTGCCCTGCACAACATAGGGTTAAAATAAATAATTTGCCCTGTGGAAACATAGGGTTAATAGGGTTAATGTACAGCTGCCCCTGCCCCAGCTGCCCCTGCCCCGTAGACCAGAAAGCATTTTCTGACGGCAGAAAGCATTTTCTGACGGGTTAATGCACTGCCCTGCACAACATAGGGTTAAAATAAATAATATGCCCTGTGGAAACATAGGGTTAATGTACAGCTGCCCCTGCCCCTTGCCCCCCTGCCCCTGCTGCCCCGTAGACCAGAAAGCATTTTCTGACGGGTTAATGCACTGCCCTGCACAACATAGGGTTAAAATAAATAATATGCCCTGTGGAAACATAGGGTTAATAGGGTTAATGTACAGCTGCCCTGCCCCTTACCCCTGCCCCTTGCCCCCCTGCCCCTGCTGCCCCGTAGACCAGAAAGCATTTTCTGACGGGTTAATGCACTGCCCTGCACAACATAGGGTTAAAATAAATAATATGCCCTGTGGAAACATAGGGTTAATAGGGTTAATGTACAGCTGCCCCTTGCTCCTGCCCCTTGCCCCCCTGCCCCTGCTGCCCCGTAGACCAGAAAGCATTTTCTGACGGGTAAGCAAAATCCGATGTTACAGTACCGTCGGATTTTGCTTTGCCATTGAAATTCACGCATGCGCAGTAGCAGCCTAAGCATTTTTCGACGATGAGCAGATTTCGACGATACACGAGGATGCTGGTTCACCGCCTATGTTTACACTCTGCAGAGGCAACGCCGTTTGCTCCCCTCCCTTTTCCCCTTCAGCTGACAGGTAGGAAAAGGAGCACCTGAGGGTGGGGGAGTGGTTATGCAGAGCATTCGGGTGCTTTTAAACTCGAGTCCCGTTCTGGTTTGGCATCGACACCTGTTCTTGCAAAAGAAAAGTAAAGTGGCTGAGGACCGCATAACTTATGAAATAAAGCGTATTCCATGTTGCGAAACAGGTTCAAGGCTGTTTGGCTAAAATGAACTGGGGAGGGGGAGCTGTTAAGCGCATGTTGTGCGTTTCAGGTTCGTCAGCACAAAACAAGATAATGCAACTCAACTAGGATTGGTTTGTTGTGGGGTTTTCTTTGCTGTGGAGTCTCACCAGGAAAATCGGTGAAAACATGCAGGCCACACATTCATATGGTACTTAGCTGTTGTTACTGGATTTACAATTTTGCTCATGGACAAAATGGTGTAGTGAAAGACCGCTTAGTCCATTTCGTATAGTGTTGGTTAGCTGTTACTTGCTATGCTGTCCCTGCCCCCGCCAGTATCTCCTTGTCCCCCCGCCAGTGTCTTCCTGCCCCCGCCAGTTTGTCCTTGTCCCCCCTGCCCCTGCCAGTGTCGCCTTGTCCCCCCTGCCCCTGCCAGTGTCGCCTTGTCCCCCTGTCCCCCGCCAGTGTCTCCATGTCCACCCTTCCCCCTGCCAGTGTCTCCCTGTGCCCCTTGCCAGTGTCTCCCTGTCCCCCTGCCCCATGCTAGTGTCTCCTTGTCCCAACGCCAGTGTCTCCTTGTCCCCCCTGCCCCCACCAGTGTCTCCTTGTCCCCCCTGCCAGTGTCTCCTTGTCCCCCCTGCCCCCCGCCAGTGTCACCTTGTCCCCCTTCCCCCTGCCATTGTCTCCCTGTCCCCCTTCCCCCTGCCAGTGTCTCCCTGTGCCCCCTGCCAGTGTCTCCCTGTCCCCCCTGCCCCCCGTCAGTGTCTCCTTGTCCCAACGCCAGTGTCTGCATTGTCCCCCCTGCCCCTGCCAGTGTCTCCCTTGTCCCCCTGCCCCCCGCCAGTGTCTCCCTTGTCCCCCTGCCCCCCGCCAGTGTCTTCCTGTCTCCTTGTCCCCCGCCAGTGTCTCCTTGTCCCCCGCCAGTGTCGCCTTGTCCCCCCTGCCCCCGCCAGTGTCGCCTTGTCCCCCTGCCCCGCCAGTGTCTCCTTGTCCCCCTGCCCCCCGCTAGTGTCTTCCTGTCCCCCCTGCCCCCGCCAGTATCTCCTTGTCCCTCCGCCAGTGTCTTCCTGTCCCCCCTGCCCCCTGCCAGTGTCACCATGTCCCCCCTCCCCCCCGCTAGTGCTGCCTTGTCCCCCCTCCCCCCGCCAGTGTCGCCTTGTACCCCCTGCCCCCTGCCAGTGTCGCCTTGTCCCCCCTGCCCCCGCCAGTGTCACCTTGTCCCCCTGCCCCCGCCAGTGTTGCCTTGTCCCCCCTGCCCCCCGCCAGTGTCTCCTTGTCCCAACGCCAGTGTCTGCCTTGTCCCCCCTGCCCCTGCCAGTGTCTCCTTGTCCCCCCTGCCCCCGCCAGTGTCTCCCTTGTCCCCCTGCTCCCTGCCAGTGTCTCCCTTGTCCCCCTGCCCCCTGCCAGTGTCTTCCTGTCTCCTTGTCCCCCCGCCAGTGTCTCCTTGTCCCCCCGCCAGTGTCGCCTTGTCCCCCCTGCCCCCGCCAGTGTCACCTTGTCCCCCCTGCCCCTGCCAGTGTCTCCTTGTCCCCCTGCCCCCGCCAGTGTCTTCCTGTCCCCCCTGCCCCTGCCAGGATCTCCTTGTCCCCCTGCCAGTGTCTTCCTGTCCCCCCTGCCCCCCGCCAGTGTCTCCTTGTCCCAACGCCAGTGTCTGCCTTGTCCCCCCTGCCCCGCCAGTGTCTCCTTGTCCCCCCTCCCCCCTGCCAGTGTCTCCCTTGTCCCCCTGCCCCCGCCAGTGTCTCCCTTGTCCCCCTGCCCCCCGCCAGTGTCTTCCTGTCTCCTTGTCCCCCCGCCAGAGTCTCCTTGTCCCCCCGCCAGTGTCGCCTTGTCCCCCCTGCCCCCGCCAGTGTCTCCTTGTCCCCCTGCCAGTGTCTTCCTGTCCCCCCTGCCCCCACCAGTATCTCCTTGTTCCCCCGCCAGTGTCTTCCTGTCCCACCTGCCCCCCGCCAGTGTCTTCCTGTCCCACCTGCCCCCCACCAGTGTCTTCCTGTCCCCCTGCCCCCGCCAGTGTCACCTTGTCCCCCCTGCCCCCGCCAGTGTCTCCTTGTCCCTCTGCCCCCGCCAGTGTCTCCTTGTCCCCCTGCCCCCCGCCAGTGTCTTCCTTTCCCCTCTGCCCCCCGCCAGTGTCTCCTTGTCCCCCCTGCCCCCGCCGGTGTCGCCTTGACCTACTGCCCCACGAGTGTCTCCCTGTCCCCCCTGCCCCCGCCAGTATCTCCTTGTCCCCCCGCCAGTGGCTTCCTATCCCCCTGCCCCCCGCCAGTGTCTTCCTGTCCCCCTGCCCCCCGCCAGTGTCACCTTGTCCCCCCTGCCCCCACCAGTGTCGCCTTGTCTCCCCTGCCCCGCCAGTGTCACCTTGTCCCCCCTGCCCCGCCAGTGTCGCCTTGTCCCCCCTGCCCCCTGCCAGTGTCTCCTTGTCCCCCTGCCCCCGCCAGTGTCGCCTTGCCCCCCTGCCCCCCGTCAGTGTCTCCTTGTCCCCCTGCCCCCCGCCAGTGTCTTCCTTTCCCCCCTTCCCCCCGCCAGTGTCTCCTTGTCCCCCCTGACCCCCGCCAGTGGCTTCCTATCCCCCTGCCCCCCGCCAGTGTCTTCCTGTCCCCCTGCCCCCTGCCAGTGTCGCCTTGTCCCCCCTGCCCCCACCAGTGTCGCCTTGTCCCCCCGCCCCTGCCAGTGTCACCTTGTCCCCCCTGCCCCACCAGTGTCGCCTTGTCCCCCCTGCCCCCCGCCAGTGTCTCCTTGTCCCCCTGCCCCCGCCAGTGTCGCCTTGCCCCCCTGCCCCCCGTCAGTGTCTCCTTGTCCCCCTGCCCCCCGCCAGTGTCTTCCTTTCCCCCCTGCCCCCCGCCAGTGTCTCCTTGTCCCCCCTGACCCCCGCCAGTGTCTCCCTGTCCCCCCTTCCCCCGCCAGTGTCTCCAATCCTATTTATCTTAGCACTTACTCTTATCATCCGTCCCTGGATCACTGATAACAGCTTGTTCGTCCCCCCTTTTTCCCTTCTTGTCTTCTCCTCTCACTCCCTCCCCTGCACTATCTTGTAGATAGTCACTTGTTTTGTTCCTCTCCTTACCGCTTTCCATTCCCCCCCTTACCTCCCCTCCTCCCCCCCTCCTCTTGTCACTCTTGCACTGCAACAATTGTCGTCGGGCATAGTAATGTTACTGCTAGTTTTGTCTCCTTTTTCCCCCCCTCACCTCTCCCTTATTGTTCCATGCACTTGTACTATCTGTTATGATTTGATAGTTATTTTTCATATTCTGACCTGTTTCAAGGACCTGTTTGAATGTAATTGTATTCTCCCATGTTCCCACCCTCCTTGAAGCGCTTTGAAACACATTGTGTATAGGCGCTATACAAATAAACAATCAATCAATATGCTGTCACGTTGAGGGTTCTACTTCCCAGGTGAGGGTAAGCAAGGTGATGTTTAACTTTCCTCTCCCTGTGCAAATAATTATAGGCTCTCTTCATGAGCAATGCTACATAACTGTTTCCTCAGAGGGGGGCTGGCAGACTCACATAAAAGAATAAACTGGCCATCGCCGATGGCTTTTAGAAGTGAAACTATGTCATTTACACTTATACTAACATCATAGCCATTTAAGACCCCCGGTGACCTCAAAAGGGCACTACTATGTGATACGAACTTTATGTTAAAGGTACTTATATAGCGCACTGTCACCAACGGAATTGGTCCCCAGGCGCTCTGGCAGTTCTGCAAATGAGAAGGTGGGATGGGTTAGTTAGGTGAAGAGGGAGTAGGATAGTGAGAGCAGTGGTGTACTGTTGGCAGCTTCAACTCGGTACACACCGGGTGCTGAGCTTTGGTGCGAGTATCAAGAGTCAGTCCGCGTGTGTTGTAGGTGCGGCTTATGTGTTGTTCCAGTGTGGTGAAGTGTGTGCGGCTTGTGCGAGAGATGGTTGTGTGAGTTTTTTTAGAAAGACACGTATGCAGAGAATTTGAGCTTATATTGGTTAGTGGGTTATATGAAATTAAAGTGTAGTACTTGCTGATCTACATATTCCGTCCAAGTGTGGCACTTGCTAATCTTCCCAATAGTTATCTCGATGTAGGGCAGGATGATGTTCTCCATTCTAGGTGTGGCGCTTGCTAATCTTCCCAATAGTTATCTCGATGTAGGGCAGGATGATATTCTCCATTCTAGGTGTGGCACTTGCTAATCTTTCCAATAGTTATCTCGATGTAGGGGAGGATGATATTCTCCATTCTAGGTGTGGCGCTTGCTAATCTTCCCAATAGTTATCTCGATGTAGGGCAGGATGATATTCTCCATTCTAGGTGTGGCGCTTGCTAATCTTCCCAATAGTTATCTCGATGTAGGGCAGGATGATGTTCTCCATTCTAGGTAGTTATCTCGATGTAGGGCAGGATGATGTTCTCCATTCTAGGTAGTTATCTCGATGTAGGGCAGGATGATATTCTCCATTCTAGGTGTGGCACTTGCTAATCTTTCCAATAGTTATCTCGATGTAGGGCAGGATGATATTCTCCATTCTAGGTGTGGCACTTGCTAATCTTTCCAATAGTTATCTCGATGTAGGGCAGGATGATGTTCTCCATTCTAGGTGTGGCGCTTGCAAATCTTCCCAATAGTTATCTCGATGTAGGGCAGGATGATATTCTCCATTCTAGGTGTGGCACTTGCTAATCTTCCCAATAGTTATCTCGATGTAGGGCAGGATGATGTTCTCCATTCTAGGTGTGGCACATGGTAACATTCAAGTTCCATCTAGGTGTGGCACGTGCTAGAATTCACTTTTTCTATCTCTATGTGATGCAGGCTGAGGTTAAGAATTCCATCTAAGTGTGGTATATGCTAACATTGGGAATTATGTTCGTGAGTAATGCAAAACAACATTTACAGTCCAGTCATGCGTAGATTTAGGTCAGAGGTCATACATCTCTCTAAATGTGCATGGTATAAGCCTATGGCGGTGTACTTTAGGGAGAGGTAAGGTAGAGTGGTGGGGGCTTTCTGGAGTAGAGTAATTGCTCTACACCCTACCCAAGCCACAATTACAGTTTTAGTTGGTGTCTGTTGACTGCTGGCTTCATTGGCTTCCCCTGCTGACACCTGCAGACATGTCTTGGAGCCTCCATTGTAGAAGCCGCCCTTGTCCTTGGGGCCCTTAGCCGAAGGGCTGCACGGGTAGGGGGCTGCTCTGCGGTGTCCTTGATGAGGGCGTGGTGCGCCAATCAGGTCGGGAGGGCATTGAGGGAGGCGGGTAGAGGGAGGTTTAGGAAGCGGGTTGGGAAGGGGAGAGGGACCACGCGCCAAATGCGCTCACCGTGCTTTTAAGCACAGGTGCAAAAACGATTTTGGAGGCACCTACCTGATCAGCATCTCACGTCCAGAATTAGGAAAAAGATGTTCATGAAAAGATCCTGTATATCAATGGGAAGGCTGTAAACGGCTACCTCTCACCCTGCGATTGAGCCCACATTAGCCCTTTATCTCTCCAATATGGCAAACAGTTTGGAGCAACAAAGTGCAGCTAATTGAAAAGGGGCATCAGCCCTCAGTAAACATTGGGCTGCTCTATGTTCACATTTAGGGATTCTGGAGAATGTTAGTGCAGCTACCGCACGAAGGGATGAAAGAAAGCACTGCTTCAACATGTGCACAGAATCACCATCTGCAACACAATCTGTGGGGATTTCATACTTTCTATGCAAATGTTGTCTCAGGCTTTCCTTATGGAGTCAAGTGGGGCCTGGGGGAGCCTATTGCATTTGTCTACTGCTCGTGTTTGTTTTCCTTTCCTCCTGTTTCATGTCTGCATGTATTTTAGTTTCTTTCCCTGGTGTTGTTAGCTTGTGACAATGGTTTGTTTGTGGTAGACTGCAGGCACCAGTGAGTCATTGATCATTTCCACGGGACTGCTGCTGCTGAAGTGTTTTCACATTGTTCCCCCCCACCCCCTCTCAGGATTAAGTATAGGCTTATATAAAATGGGGACATTGTATTATATATACCAGCATAGGTGTGCCTCAGAGCCAATACTGTACTATTATTTGATGAAATGTGATGTCTTATGCCATGATCTGGTACTTTATATGTTTCAGAGGCGGTACCATGCCTTATAGTGATGTCCAACTATGCATTACATAAAAAGGTGATTTATTCTATTTTTGCATCCATTGTTTCAGCCGCATTGTCAATAGGTGCTGTTATATTTAATTATTTGATATTTATATACAGAGAATGTTTTACACTGATCCAGAGTTATATTGGTTGGATTTCAACAGAGGGCGTGTTTACGCTTGGTCTTGATATCTGATATGTACTTTGATCCAACCATTTTTCAGAAGGTTAATTATATGTTTATGCTATTTATGTATTTAATATTTAAATATATCATTAAAAAGGCACCTTGTCCCAAGGGTGATAAATCCATTTGTGTGCATTGACATTATTTCAGCGCTAGAGAACATGACTGTTTAACTTGTCCATGTACAAAGGACATTGGGTTTTCTTTACAGGCAGTAGGGATTCCGGGAGCTGTCCCATTATCCCGCTCCCAGTGGAGTCACTTCTTTCAAAGCAAGAAGCCCCAGTATTGTTGGGTGTTTCTCCATTCTCTCCCCGGATTTCCCAATAGGCACTTTTTGCGCTGTAAGGTGTATGACCAGTTCTCCTTTTCCTCACAGGTGCTTACTATAGATGGATGTGGGTACATGCAGTTACTTTCCATTGCAAATAAGGTCTGATACACCTTACATATATTTTTGCAGCGTCCTACAGCAGTGATGTTTCTTCTGTGCATTTTCCAGGGTCTCTGTGTGTTTGATAAGCAGTGCTAAGTCTTTTGCACATTGCTTGGAGTCTCTACAGGACACTGCCTGATGTGTCCATGTACATTACAGCGGTGACATTGCTCCAGCACACTGCCTGTCTATGTACAATGGATCTATATATGAGAGCGAGCGAGAAAGAAAAAGATTAGCGAGAGTAGAAAACCGAGGGTAAACATTGGAGCTATCTGGTCTGCGGAGCAAGTCCGTGTGAAGGGGATGTCATTTTGTGTCTTGTTTGGCCTTAGTGTACCTTGTTATGAATGATCATGCAATGTTAGGCAATGTCACCTTATGATAGGGCGCAAATTCAAGATAGCAGCTTCCAATTTTTCATGGAGCTTCCCTCCTGAGCATCGACAGCTCACAGATATTTCAACCTCAGGACCACTTAGCTTATTATGGGGTGATGAAACAATGGGACCCGATGGAGATGCACCATATGCCAGCAACTGAATTAGCCAACCATACACAACATTGCTACCGTGCACATGGCAACTAAAGCATTACCGTGCTGACAGGTGCATCTGAATGCAATCTTATGTTAATGCCCATTTGCAAAGTATAAACTCTCCAACCTAACGAACGCGCTACCAACTCTACAATAGCACCCTCCCACTTGTCTCACACAAATTAAGCACTCATTACAAGCCACAACTCTTGCCACCTCAAAATGCCTGCAGACAACGTATTACAGCTTGGGCAACATCAACACCCAGCAAAAACCTAACACATACTACACGCAAATACCACACACACTAGCACAAAGGCAATGACAAAACCTGGCCTGCTTCGAACAGCGGACCCAACAGCAATCTCTTATACGCTCGATAATTCACCCAAAACCCAACCTTTTTAATTGCAGTACCCATAGTGAAAAGAGGTCATGCAAATGTAAGATGCCATGCTTTAAGAAGACCCAGTAAAATAACTTGACAAGTGCCCTCCACCAAGGAAAGAAAAGAAAAACTATGCTCCTCCTGTGGTACGGGCGATGTTCCTTGGTTGCATTCCTCATTTATGCTCTTGTTCATTGAAGCATGGATCGGCAATGACAAGGACTATGAGTACCCCAGTGTCAGGGACTCACAGGTGGCAAGCATGAGTGGGAAGCGCCAAGCAGACAATATCAGGGTTATGCAGCAGTGTGGCCATAGAAAAAGGTCTAAAAGACCCAAACTCCTTTATTTCAAGACACTGCTTTGTTTTATGTGCAGGAAAAGGGCTTGGTGTGTGGACTAAGAATGCTCTGTGGCATGAAAAGGACCAGTACATTTCCCAGAAGGCTCGCATGACCACTAGCCTACGGGATCCTCTAGGACAACGCTCAACCAATCGAAGATACCAGCTTGTGCTGGAGAACACGAGAGAGAGAGAGGACATGTGTTTGGAGGGCTCCTGCAGGCTGCGAACCGCAGGGCCATTCCCCGCCTGCGAATACTACAGGCCCTGCATTCAGCAACAGATAAGTGCTTTTATCTAACAAGTCTGACTATTGGTTTATTCCGGAGTGTTTATTTGGATAGAACGCAAGCAGCGTTCGGGCAAGGCAGCGCTCTCGGGAGGAGCATTGTGTTCGGGGAGTAACTGAATAGAACGCAAGCAGTGTTTGGGCAATGTAACTCTTAAAGGCATTGGGAAGTGTATGGAGTACAGAAGTACTCACAGCTGATAGCAACTTCCGATGCACAGTAGAATGAGTGGCGGAGAACCGGCACCACAAATCGACTGCATTTGCATGCTGTAGACCGCCAGTGGGCAGTTTTGGTAGCTTGTCAAGTGTTCTGTTATACTGTTCCGCAACACAAGCTCACACGTGCTTTTGATTTCTTTGTAGCGGCGCTCCGCTGGAACAAAACGGCTTGAACATTGGGACCGCAGCTCATGGCAGACGTACCCTGCTGCACGACACAAAGCTAAGTGCCATCTTGTTTCTTTAGTTAATGTGTGTTGGTTGTGAGTTCCAACAACCAACGCATTGCATGTAACCAGTGGGTATATGATTGCAATGTACTAGTGAACCTGTTTAAGGTGTGCCGGTTGTGAGTTCAAACAATCAGCACAATGTGAGTGCGTGCCAGTAACGCACCAGAGAATCCTAAAATACAATGTGCCAGGTATCAAAGCAGAATTACTAGGGCCGGAGAAGGCCAGACTAGGCAGGGCTTTGGGGGGCATAGTGTGCTAGTGTGCAGGAGTGGGTGGGCGGAGCATCAGCGATTTCAGGAACCCCAGTAGGGGGCAACAAGCCAAATCTTTTCCCTGAATCCCCTTACCCATCCATTACCTCTTCCTGATCCTCTATCCGGTTTCCATAATCACCCCTACCTATCCAATCCAGCAGACCCTAACCCTCTTTTCGCGGCGGGTCACAGAGGCCTGAGATTGTGTACAATCCAGGCACCAAGATCCAACGGGGAGGCAGGTGTACGTGCTACCTTCGCGCAAGACCAAGAAACCTGACACCCAGTCACTAAGTAGAGTAACTTGAATTACTCATATGTCCTGTCCCCTTTCCTCCATCCTTGTGGGTGATTCCACCGATCAAGACAACCGGGTGGTGCTGTGACAACCTGCTTCAAGATTAAGAAGAAGCAAGAATGTTCTCCAGAACCGCCTGACCGAACGCTGCATCCCACCTGGAACTGGTATCAAGGGAATAGTGCTTACAGAAAGCAGACGAAGAGGCTCAAGTAGCCGCCTTGCTAATGACTTCCGAGGAAGCGTGTCTCTGAAAGGCGCCCACCATAGCCTTGCCCCCTGACCGCTTGGGCATTAACCCCCGCAGAAACAGTCTTACCCATGGCCACATATGCCTCAGAAATGGCCTGGACCATCCAACCGGCGATGGAATCTTTGGACGCTTGGGTGCCGGTAGCCGAGCCCCCAAAGGTGACGAACAATGCTTCAGACTTCTGGAAAGACCTCGTCCGGGAGAGATACATCTTCAGTGCTCTCCAAGTCTAAGGAATGCAATACCCTTTCAGCACCGACGGCGGGTTTGGAAAGAACACTGGCCGGCAGATTTCCTGGTTCAAATGGAACGGAGAGACGACCTTGACCAAGAAGTTTGGATGAGTGCCCAAGATTACCTTGTCATTGTGGAAGGTGGTGAAGGGCTTGCACGACAGAGCCTGCAGCTCGCCGACTCTGCATGCAGAAGTGAGCGCTACCAACAGTATTGCCTTGAGCGTCACCAGCCTGATGTTGACCAAGGCCATTGGCTTGAAAGGTTTACGCTGTAAAGCTGCCAGAACCATGCTGAGGTCCCAGACCGGGTGTGGCCCATGAACCAGAGGAAACCGTCTGGACAACCCCTTGAGGTGAGCCTTAAGCACAGTGGTGGCCGCCAAAATAAAGCGCTCTGGGGAGTTCTTGTAGGGCCCAATGGCCACCAAATAGGTGCAACAGGTATCAACCTGGTCTCCATAGCGAGCCAGATGTGTAGAAAAGGCCAGTACCTCGTCCAGGGTGCAGGTGAGGGGGGTCCAGCCCCTTGTCGTGAGCCCAGTGGCAGAACCTGGTCCACCTACTCTTGTACTGAGAACATGTGGAGGGCCTCCTGGATGATTTCAAAATTGTCGTACGAAAACTGGGAATGGGGCAGTCTCCGCTGATCAGGAGCCAGGCCAAGCGGGCCAGCTGGCTGGGTCCGGGTGCTCCCAACGCCCTGCTGCGTCAGGAAGCCCCTGCAGGGGTGTGGGAAATGGACAGGCCCCTGGGAGCACAACTGCAGCAGGTCGGAGAACCAAGCCCCCGACTGCCAGAGGTTCAAAATGTGCAGAGGGTCCGCTGGAGCAATGGAGGAGGAAACGGATAAGACTGTTGTGATACGGTTAACAACATAGTAATATGATTGTTATCGTGGATCCATGTCTTGGTTGTGAGTTATTGTAGTTTGACTCATTGGAGTCAAGGTTGTGTTAGGTAATGTCTAAATAAAAAACAAATAAAATGTGTTATTAAAAAAAAACTGCGTGCTAGTGTTGGAACAACCAGCAATGTAAAGACTGTTAAGCAAAAATAGAAATCTAATGTGCTTAATGTAAGATAAAAGAAAAAATCTACTTATGTGAGTTACGCAACAAATGTTTCCTAGGAGATGCTTACACATAGCAAAAGAATGCAGTACTAAATGAACAGAGCACTAACACTCTGACATATTGATTTCAGCCTTTGTTTCTTTAGAACGTGCCTTCACCATCTACTGAAATGGCACTTGGAACTTCATGCAAGCACAGAACTGACAATCCCGCCTAGATCTACAAGCCAGAGCTAAGTAGCCCTGTTTATTCATCAATGCATAACGTGTGTGAATACCAATGTAACTTGTATGAGTCACACTGTCTCTGTGCACTGAATGGCCATAATTAATGTGTTATATGCATGCTGCACAGTAGTGAAGCACGCACTGGGTAAGATGTTGGGCAGTCTGTTGTCTCAACATAGTGTCGAGGTAATGAAGTGTGTGTGTGATGCGCACAGCCTCATGAGCACAGAGATTTATCAACAGTCATGGGATCATTGGAGGAGAAGGAGAAGTTGTCGAGGAGCATTTCTCCAGCATGGAATCTGTCATGGATTCTGATGCTTGTGAATATTCCCCATCAGGCTGGAAATCCCCGGTAAAAGAAAAAACTGTTTCACTTTCGTTTATGAACAGTCTTTCTCCTATAAACCATTCACTGAGCTCTGGGTCATACTGCCCCCAGCCAATGGCTGCCCTCTCGCTAAGCCCCTCCTCAGCCATCTTCACATTTTCTACTGCACATTCAAGTGTTGGGAGTCCTCGTGTTCCACTCTTAGAGCCTTCAGCTTTTTTTGTACTTTTTTACTCAGAAAACTCTATTTTTGTTCAATCGAGCCTGTGTGCTCCATCATTTCTTCATCCGATTAACGGGAATCTGTTTTTCGGCTCTACCCTTCGGACTGAAGTCGACGACCAGAGTCTTTGCGAAGTGCCTAGCTTGGCTGGCGGCCCATCCGTGACTACAGGGTATTCATGTGTACTCATGCAACCATTTGAGGATTCCCGTTGGATCCAGGTGTCCGGAAGCTTCAAGGACAGGATCGTGCTCGATGAGTTCCGTCGAGCGATAAGGTGGTGGGGCGTGTGCGCTCCAACATCGCCAGAGGCACAGACTTCAGAGCCCGCCGTACCAGGAGACGGTCACATCGGATGCTTCCCTGGAAGGTTGGGGAAACCACAACGGACGTCTCCACGCCAGAGGCCTGTAGCTACTGGAGAAGACACTACACATCAACGTCCTGGAACTACGGGCAGTGTTTTGGGTCCTCAAGTCATTTCTTTTGTCCCTCAAGGGCAAGTGGTGGGGGTCTTCACAGACAATACCACCACAATGATTTACATCCAGAAGCAGGGGGGCACGAGATCCCCGGCGCTCTCCAGAGAGGCGCAGGAATTGTGTCACTGTGCCATCACCCGGGGGATGTTTCTCATTCTCCAGCATGGGGTCTGGCATGGATTCACATGCTCATGAATATTCCCCGTCGTCAGGCTGGGAATCCTCGGTAAAGAAAAAAACAGTTTTGGTTTCGTTTCTGAACTGTCTTACTACTAATAACCAATGACTGGTCTCTGGGTCATACTGCCCCCAGCCAATGACTACCCTCTACCTAAGCCCCTCCTCTGGCAGCCATCTTCAGATTTTTACCGCACGTTCAAGTGTTGGGAGTCCTCATGCTTAGCTCTTGAGCTTTTACTGCGTATTACGTTTTTTTTTCAAAGAGTTTACTCTTATTTTTTCGGTCAATTCGAGCCTCAAGCTCCACCGATTCTTCATCCGATCAACGGGGACCCATTTTGGAATTTTTCTACGCCCCTCAAGGGCGGATTTACGTCGAATTACACTTCTTGGAGGATTCCGGAAGACCTTTGAGGCCTACCCGCTTTCGGACACGGCCCAAGACAAGGAAGATTCGACGCCTACTGGATCCAAACTGTTCAGGAACTGGCCAGGATGTGGATTACAGAACGTCTTCAAGGAAGATGAGCACTCCTGGTGCCTCTACTGCCTTCACAACGACAAATTGCACGTGGAGAAGGACTGTGCGTTCTGTAAGAAAATGTCCGCCCGGACAATGAAGGATCTTCGTATTCGACTCACCAACTGGTTCTAAGACCTTTGAGGGCGCTCCGGCGATGGGGGCCCAACAAAAGGCTAAGCACTGCGAGTCCGCGGGCACCGGGAGCGCCGTTGGTTCGTGCTCCTCGGCTGCCAGGCAGGGCGCGATGTCACAGACGCCATCATCCACCAGCCAACGCTCTGCCTTGGTGAAAAGGAAGTCGGAGAACCCGGGTAAGCTTCGGGAGAAGCCCCGGTTGATCCCGATGGAGAAAGCTGAGGGGGGGGCGAGGCGGTGACCCTCCCCCTAAGGTGAAGGCCTCAGACACACCCAAGGTCATGAAGGCCCTAATTCACCCGGCGAAGGCCTCGATTGAAGAAGTCGTGGCGGCCCTGGCGAAGCCTGCGGAGGCTACCCCAGTGGAGACAACCTCCGGGCCCAGAGTTTCCCTGCCACCCAGGAGGGAAACATCTTTCCAGCCTATCGAGAAGACTCCCGTGAAACCCCAGGATGAGAAAGAGGGGTGGGACACGATAGCCCTAACTGACACGGAAACCACCACCGAGGATGAGCTGGCTGGCGTCAAAAAGATCCTGGACAAGAAGTTCGAGGAGGCCAGAACCTACGGGAGGGATCCCGACGAGGCGGACGTAGAGAGCAACGGTGGGGCCGACGAGGAACCGCGGACCGTCGAGGAAGTGGAGGAACCCGCACCCCAGCCTTCGCTCCCGTCGCAACCGATGCCACAAGACAATTCAGGCGCAATCTTGATGGCTTTGCAGACCCTGTGTATGGAGATAAGGACAGGGTTGCCCTTACCACCAGCGGACGATCCAGCAGCGCCTGGACCGTCGGGGAGCCCACCGAACAAGCAGAGGCGAGTTCATCCTCCACCTTCCTTGCAGCCTTCACCCCCATCCCCTCCTCCAAGGGACGGGACGGGGACGGTGACGACGGGATGGATCTCCCATCGCCTCCTGCCCGGGCCTCCCCTCCCGACGAAATTTGCTCCTTTCACGCCATGATCGCCAGGGCATCAGAGCTTTTCCAGCTATGCCCCAAAGAGCAGAAGAAGGAAGGGTTCTTCTACCAATGACAGGAGGCCAAGAGGAAGACCGTCCTCTCGGTCCCCTTACTGGACGACATCTGGGACGAAGGACTGTCCCTTCTGAAGAACCCGTCCACGGCCCGTGCGAAGAGGGACCGGTGCGAGAAGAAGTACCGGTTCCCGGACTCCGCTCCGATGTGCCTCAGGACCCTGTAGCGCGCACTACCACGATGTTTGCGAGCTGTTGCAGCGGCTGCTGCGTCAGTGAAACAAACAGAAGGGATGGTATTGGGGCACACTTTAATTTTGATGGTGCCACATGCCATAGACATTCTACTCAATAGACCGCAGACGCAACACCTCACCTCTGCTAGATTAACTAGATATGAAATAGTGTTGTTCGCACCCCACATTCAAATTATGAGGTGTAGCGCTTTGAATCCAGCAGAATTGATGCCAATGCCCGAGGAAGACATTGGTGGAAATGAATTACCCCCCCATGATTGTTTAATGGTTACTGAGGAAGAAACAAAAGGAAGAATTGATTTAAGTGATACTCCACTAAAAGAGCCAGATAGAGAACTGTTTTGTGACGGTTCCTGTTTTAAATTACCTGACGGCACATCAACAGCCGCATATGCCATCACCACGTTAAAAAGCATTGTAGAGAGTAAAAGAATTCCTTACAACTCCGCCCAAGCCGCGGAAATACTTGCCTTAACGAGGGCTTGTGAAATTTCTTAAAATCTAAGCGTGAACATTTATACTGATAGCCAGTACGCCTTTGGCGTGGTTCATAATTTTGGCCGACTGTGGGCCGAGAGAGGTTTTCTAACATCACATGGGGCTAGAATTCAACATGACCCTTTGATTGTACGATTGCTCTCTGCACTTACGTATCCAAAGCACTTGGCGATAGTAAAGTGTGAAGCACATAAAAAGGTGACATGCAAGGTGGGAGAGGGAAACGCATTTGCAGACAGAATTGCAAAACAAACTGCCACTGATTTGAACACGAGAATGTTAACAGTACAATCGGAGGAAGTACCCTGTATGATAGAGAAGGGAATTGTCACTGTCAAAGAGATGCAGGCGGAAGCCACTGTCGATGAAATACAAGGGTGAGCTGAGGGCTCTGCAGAATTGGATTTGGAGGGTTGTTGGGTGGACAAGGAGAGCAGGAATTGGATGTTGCCAAATGCCTATGTAAATGCAATGGTTACAATGGCTCACAGTCCCACCCATATTTGTGCAAAGAAGATAGTGCAACGTTTAGCCACAGTCTGGAAAAATCCACTCATAGAAAAGAATGCCGAGAGGTTGGTACAGAATTGTATCACATGCCTACAACACAATGTGGGGGAGGGAACGGTGACTCCAACAGGAAGTTTTGGCCCTCCCTCTATGCCATTTGAGGTGATCCATTTTGATTTCATAGAAATGGAGAGATGCCAAAACTTGAAGTATGTTCTGGTGGTCATATGTGCGTTCAGCAAGTGGGTGGAAGCATATCCATTGAAAGACTGCACTGCCATGAGCACAGCGAAAGTAATGCTGAAGAAGTATTTCTCTCGCTTTGGTCTGCCCCGTGTTATATGGTCGGACAATGGACTGCATTTTGCGCAGGTTTACAGATTGATAAGAGATTCCATAGTTCGAGACATCCGACGTCGGCCGGTCTTATTGAGCGCCAAAACGGAATCTTGAAGGCCAAAATTAGCAAGATTTGTGCAGGTAGTAAGCTAAGTTGGGTAGATGCATTACCACTCGCGTTACTGTGCATGCGAACATCAGTGTAGGCGAGAACTGGGCTCTCCCCGTATAAAATAATCATGGGGAGACCAGCGAATGAGGGAAGTGGAACATCCTGTACTCAGCATTTATTGTAACCTGTTAATGAAAAAACTGCTTTTGATTCATCAGCAGGCAGGAGGCGCTGTCAATAAGATACACTGGCTCAGGACATGCATTGGAGCCAGGAAACTGGGTGCTAGTGAAAACTTTCGAAAGGAAAACATTGCTAGCACACAGGTGGCGTGGGCCCTACCAGATTCTCCTGACTACGCAGACGGCGATACGAGTGGATGGACGAAAGGCGTGGATACATGCCACGCACGCCAAGAAAGTTCCACCACCACTTGACACTTTGACTGATGGGGAAACCGACCAAAAAGAGACAGCGGTTCCAGAAACGAAAAATACAATTGCCAGTTCTTTGCCACAGAAACTGCCTGATCCTGAAACAAAGCCTGATTAGATTGCCATAAAAGAGGAAGGGCAAAGAGTGCCCCGACGTTGTCCAGCAGATTCTGCATCACTGCTGGCCGACATCAAGCGTATACCTCTGTGGCGCCCACCATCTTCTGTTGCGCCACAGCCTGCCTTATCACAGAGGCACCCATCATCATCTGCCATTGTGCCCCAGGCTGACTGCAAGCTTGAGGCTGGAAGTGCACCTGCACTATTTGTCGACCATACGATACCGGGAGCAAATCGGTATAACCTGCGGAACAGGAAAAAGGAGTGATTACATCTTCATCTTCTTGTGATTTTATTGCCTCTGTTTCCTATTCTCGGATGAAGTAGGAACTGGAGGCCTAGAGGAGAGTGGCGTAAGGGTTGTGCAAGCCAGACAGCTCAACAAACGCATCTCCTCGGTGCTAAATCCATGTGTCCGGAACCCGAGCGGACGAGCGGGGCGCACATGGTACAAAGGCAGCTGCTCTGAAACTCTAGAGCAATGTGCAAATGCACGGAGACCTTGCCAAACGAGTAAGCAATCCAGGCTGATAACAAACTGGCATGGAAAGACTGTAGACATTTATCAAACTCTCTAACATTCCAAGAAGGTCATCGACAGGAGATATTCATGACGAGCACGGCAGAAGAAGAAGGACGAGAGAAGATGCCGGAACCAGCAAGTGTCTCCTCCTGCACCAATGCTGATAATGAGTTAAACGCAGTACATAGAAAGGTGAAAAAAGGACATGGTTGGAAGAATTGTATGCTGGGTCTAACAATAATAATGTGTATAATGAGTATACTAGCCCCAATATTGACTGTATCAGTATTATGGTACCTGGAGGAAATACACCCTCTAAAGATACTTTTGCCTGTTGTAAACATTTCCACGACGGAAAGCCCAGCTCGTGATTTCCTATACCTTATCCCCAATGGAAGAGAGACATAGGGAAGGATATGGGAACAACACATTACTATTGATTATGAGCATGACACACTCAATACTAAGAAAAAACAACTGTTGGGTTTGTGCCCATTTGCCCCAGCATGGTGGTAAGGGAATAGGATGGTATGTACAGCCCTTGCCATTGACCTCTGCATGCTATGCCTCTCTGAGTGCCTTATATTATGGGAAATGGAACGAAAGTGAAACTGGTCAACTAGACAAAACAATCATGAATGAATTCGAAGAAGTCATTATGAAACCGGTGGGTTGCTCCATATTCCATAAAAGACAATTAATTACACCAGCAATAATGCCACATGATAGATTGTCTGTGCCTTATAAATCATCTGTGATCACGTTTCAAATGAACCCAAAAGGAAACAAGGATGCGGAGCCCCCTTCCTATATAGTGAATTATAATCCACGTTCTGTCCCTTTTTGTTTACAGAAAAAGGGTTCTTTTCAGGTGGGGACATTCACTAGATGCAAAAATATAGCATTCCTTGATAAAGAAGTGGAACCAATATATGTGGGAGATCCTGTGTACTTTATATGTGGGGAAAAAGCATATCCTTGGTTACCTAGAAACTGGGGAGGTACTTGTTATCTAGGTTTTCTGTTTCCTGGGGTGTTCCTTTCAAAAACAGCAGATATAGCTAAATTGACCAGGTCACGACCTCGCCGGAATATTGAAGACGGGTTGACTGTAGGAGATATAGCAAAATCATTTATACCATTTTGGGGCCAAGCAATAAACTCTTATAATATAAGACGTCTGTCCAGAATATTAGAAGAGACAATAAATGGAACAACCGACATATTATATAACATGAACCTTGAAGAAAAAGGAATTAGATTGATGTCACTACAGAATAGAATGGCCCTTGATATAATCTTAGTTGATCGCGGCAGTGTTTGCAAAATCGTGAGATCAGCGTGCTGCGTATTTGTAAGCGACTCCTCCCCCACGATTTTCGAAGAGATAAGAAAATTGCATGTATTAAGCTCTGATCTTCACCCCCCTGAAGGAAGCTGGGAATTGAACATAAGCTCCTGGTTCTGGGAAGTGTTGCGGTCCTGGGGCTGGAAGTTATTTGCAATCTTAGTAGCAATTCTAGGAATAATCATGACATGTTGTTGTTGCATACATTGTCTCCCCATTGTATGCACTGAAATTAGTGAAGAATGTGTACAAATGGTAGAACGAAGAAACATTACTAAATCAAACACTCACAATAGCAATGAATCCAAATCCATGAAAGAATTCATGGCGATCGACATTGATAATAATGAGGAGACAACGAGTGTATATGAGTCAGAATTCGAATCAGATTATGAATCTGATCTAAACACTTGGTCTGAGGAGGATGCAATGTATGGATGAGGCGTTTGGCATACGACCAAAAGGAGGGTTTGTCAGTCTAGAAAAACTAAACACCCCTCGAGCGGAGGGCAATGCATGATAATAGGTTGGCCGAAGACCAACCGCCTCATTTAAAGTGTTAAGAATATATGCTCATTAGTCATTACGTAGCTATTAGCTCAACTAGAGTGCAGCCATTTTAAGATGACCAGAATCGCCATTTTGTTTTCTCTCTGCTCTCTCTAACGTTGCCACTTTGCCTCATGTAAAACTGCTTTGCTGTAGATATTATTTCGCTTCAATGGTCCAAGGTTACTAAAAGACATGTTGAAACATTACGCTGGAGAGCCAGACAGAAATGCCCGGTTCCCTCCCTCACATATCCTTGAAGGCAAGGAGCAAGGCATTTTAATCAGTACACGAATGCCAGCGAGTCTCCTAAAAAGAATAGCAATGTACGAAACTAATATTAAAAGGTTTGAATTATGTTCTTCTTTATGGCCCCCCTTTTTGAGCACAGTGAGGCCCCAGAGAGCAAGCTGACCTCCAGAGCGTGAATAGAAACTAAAAGATAGCAAGGCCTGGAATGTGCCATTCCCCTACACGCAGCTTGCCCATGAAAACAGAAGCGCTGTGTTCTCTAAAATAAAGAATGGTGTCTGTAAATTCGAGATTGCAAACTGTTACTAAATATGGTGGTCTAAGGTGTCATATTCGTCACTATGGTCAATCATCGCCTCCAATTCAAAGGGAATGAATTGGGGGCGGCATCAAATGTGTCATTACTGATTGTAAGATGCTCATTTTGTATATATGTAACTGATGTACGTTTTTCTCTCTCTTGCGTCCCCCGAGGTCTGTTAGACACACGTCGCGGGGCGTGGGACCATTTGGCCAACTGGGACTATTTTTATTGCAATAAACCCTAGATTTTGGGAATACAACCTCGTGTCTGGCGTATCAGTTTGTGTGTGGTGATTGTGCCTTGTTTCCACATCCGAGGGTCCCTCAGGGGCCCCTTCAATTCAGTTTCCCTTGTGGCTTACCCTGGTTATGTTTGGGGCCCTCTTTTGGATTGGAATTATTGGAATTCTCCTTGTTGTCTTTCCTTGGCTGCTTTCCCTCATCCTTTTTCTGAGTTGCCCCAGAATCCTTGTGAGTAGCCCTGTTGGCAACCCACAAGTCAGCAGCCTTAGCTAGTTTCTTAGGCTCTATCTCCTTTGAATCAGCCAAGTGCTGTCTAAGCTCAGGGGAGCAGACATCAAACATAGACTCCAACATTACAAGATTCCTCATACCTTCATAAGTGTTCACTTTGTAACCCTTAACCCAACCATCTAAGTTTTTCAAACATTCACAAACCCAGGTAGCCCAAGGGGTACCATCATGCTTTTGAGGGTTCTAAACCTCTTAAGATACTGGGAAGGGGTCTTCCCAAATCTAGCTATTAATGCTAGCTTCACACACTCATAATCCTGTTTATCCTCCTCCCCCAATTCCATTACACCATCGCTTGCAACAGGGGGAAGCCTAGAGAAAAGCCAGGGAATCAGGTGATTCCCTGAGATACCTTTAATCCCATGATTATACTCAAACATTGCTAACCAATCCAAAACATCAAGTTTAGTCTTATACATACCAATCATTTCCTTTGGCATACGGGGTCTCTTAGGGCTGGCAGACCTAGAAGACTCTGGGAGAGAAGCATTTTCTACAGACAATTTCATTTCTAGAGCATGAGCCATCTCCATTTCTCTGAGCCTTAATTCTTGATGCTTCATGGCAGTTTGTGCTTCAATACGTTTCACTTCTAATTCAAGTCTCATTTTCTCTAGTGCAATAAACTCAGGAGTAAGTGTAGGACCTGTGGGGGTCCCTGTGGACAGAGGTTGTGGTTGCTGAGCAGGCAAGGGGTTGGTAGGAACTCTTAACAAAGGATAATCTACTTCTTCTTCAACACTTTCAGGATCAGAAACATCAGTATCCACATTTGCTGGAGGGGTAGGCCCTTCTGACCCACTCTCCAGACTTTATTTTCCCATTAACTTTGCAATCAATTCTGATTTCTTTCCTTTACCAGAGAGACTCCTCTACCTACACATGGTTCTCAAAACCTCAGCAGTGTAGTTCAAGAGACCGTCTTCAGTGTAGCTTTCCATATTTGACATGATTCTTTTTAGTTAAATAGACTTGTTAGCCTTGTGGTTAGTTGAACCCAATCAACAGCAGCACTCTAAGTGTAATCACTCTACTTCCAAATCCTCACCGCTGTACACCAGTGTTAGGCAGAATCCTGTGCAGTGCCCTTAGGGACCACTACACACAATTAAGACTACAGGTGGCAATACAAGTTTTACCTTTGGTACAAGCCTATACTACTATGTTAAAGTGGTAGCAGTAGCGGAGCAGCCAGGCTTATCTCAAGAGTACATGAGCAGTAGCAGAGAGTACACAAAGGGACCACAATTACTGTGATTCAAGCAAACACTGACTCAAGGTTTCAGGTAAAAAAAAATATAAGTACATTTATTTTTAAACCATTTGTTATTAACACGACACTTCTATTAATTCAAAAACGACACGTAAAATACACTACAACTAACCAATTCACTTTGCACGGTATAAATCAAGGTAAGTACCCTGTGTTTGAACGGACCGGTGTAGTAAAACAAGACACGTTACCAGGAATACAATTGCGATCACTTTTTGACAGTTTGGTCTACTAAATAAACGCGTATCCGCGGCAAGAAATGCTACTGGGGCAAAAACACACTTAGCACCTGAGATACCCAGAGGGAGTTGGGGGCAAAAATCATAGGCAATATAATAGTTAGGCAGACAGAATCGAAAGAACACTCATAGACAGGAATTTAAGAGTCAAAGGGCCGGAGCCAAAGTCAAGTGACACTGGGTGCCTGTTGTCGAGGATCACACAGTCAGACAGTTCACGGTTCAACGTAGCCAAGAGTACTTTGATATTGTCAATGTTCGGAAGCAAAAGTTATAAGAAGGAGGGGAAAGTAAGGACAAGCCTTAAAGAAGAGAAATAGGGATTCACCCAAATTCCTCAAGCAGGACACAGTACCTTTCTCAAAGAACAAAGCTGGTGCCACGGCAGTTGTTCCTGGTAGTTTCCTGCAGACCCACGATTCCTGGCTTCGGCACGAAGAAGGACGATGAATTGGGTCTACACCACGCAGGGAGGAGGCCGGCAGCAGCGACAATGAATAAAAGATGCGCTCCTTAAAAGCAGGAGAGGCTCTTCAGGTGGCTATCCGGACCACTACAGCAGTGTGCAGCGATTTCAACCACGAAGGGATTTCTCTGACTGAAGAAGACGAGCTGGTTATCCCCACCAGGCTCAAGGGAAGAAGACTCCGGACTGGATTTTCTCTTAGTCGTTGAAGGGTAGCTAGCTCAGGACTGCAGCAGGGCTTCACCGGGATGGGATAGTTGCAGCAGTCGAATTTTCCTCCGCTTCTCTTCGGTTCCTTGTAGTTCCAGTGGCGACTCTCTGACTTCCAGCCCAAGAGACCTGCCTTTTATGCGAAAATCCCCCATTCACACAGCCTGGCTGTCAATCACACAGCAGGGGGGTTGTCCAGCCCGGACAACTACCCCGGCCAATCAGGAAAAAGTGCAACTTGGGTTTCCTAGGATACCCTGTGCAGGGGGTGACTACACCCCTCCCTCACATTCAGCCCACCTAGACACCCAGGCGCCTAGAGGAGGGCTTCTTGGCAGAAGCCCACTAAAAGACAGTGAATAAAGAAGGCAAACCTAATTTGCTGCGCAAAGTAAAACACAAGAAGGAGTTTAACAAAAAAAAATGGCGAATAAACCGCACCGGAGCCAAAAGAAAAAGTATTTGGTCAAGCAGGTTTAAGTTCGAGGCTAATACAATAGCCTACAATACTACCACGTTTATATAAGATAACCGTGGTAGAAAAGTTTAGGGTAGATACCACTGCCACCAGCCAATTCTAAATGTTAACAGAGCGAAACAATGCTCTAGGAGGTACAGATAAAAAGGGCTAAGAGTTAACCCTTCCAGTACTCCATGTAAGATGGGGTGTACTGGATCTGTGGTTAATTTGGCTAAGTAAAATTAATGGTAACTTTACCCTTTTCTCAGGGACAGTAGTCGCCTCAGAAATGGAGTCGGTGGGAAGTCTGAACGACAACCCTGTGTCACTGCACTGAAGGTGCTGTGTGACACACAAAAGAAGGGGGCTACTGAAGTGGTGTACTCCAGAGTCCACAATTACAAAAACAGGTAAAACACATAGCAAAACACAAGTAAGAGTGGTAGAAAAGCTTACACTCTTACTAAGTGAAGAAAATATCACCAGAGATCCAGCAAAGCTGCTGAGGGACTCACTAGGTAAGAGAAATTAGCCATAAAATGAGTATTCTCCCTAACAAAGATGAACATTCTTCTGTGTTTGCTGTACCTATTCTCTGCCCTCTCTACGAAACCTCTGTCCTTCTTCAGAGACTTGAATGCTGTGGTGGCTACATTTGTTTGGCAGAGGAAGAGACCCAGGGAAAAGAGAACTTCCTTGACATTGCCTAGGGACTACAGGGGGCTTTTTGTTTCCCAGACGTTTAATTGTACTATAAGGCGGCCCAATTGAGGGTTATGTTGAAGCACATGAAGGACGACTTGGGGACATACTCGACCTATTTGGAAGATATGTACACTCACCCTAAAAAGGTTAGGGGTATCCTTTGGGCCAGATAAAAGCAGTCCCAGAGAGGGTTAGGAGCCATTCAAGCTTTGGGTTGTAGTGGTCCCTATGGAAAAGGGGTGGGGGTAACGGCAGACTCACCTCCTGGCCGTCATCGATGAGCTCCTTGTGGGGGGCGCCTTTAGATTTAGGGAAATGTGTATTTTGACGCATGCAACTGTGGTCAGACGGGGCAGGAGCGAGCGGGGAAACTGTTTGTAGATGGGGCATTTAAGCGATATGAGGAGATGTCTGAAACCATCAGTGTGTTTGAATACATCAGTCTCAATGGAATCCTGGCAGACTCTAGATGGAGTGAGGAGCTTGCACCCCCCCTCAAGACTTTAAAAAAAATCTATGGACAGTGCAGTGACCAGGAAAGGGATACTTTCTAGACTGTCTAGGGTGACCGCAGATACCACAGGAAGGCAAAAACACAAAGTCTATTGGGCAACCCAGTCTGCAGCAGACATATAAGAGGAGACTTGGAATATAATTTACAAAGTTACATTTCATGGCGATCTCTTTACATCAACTATGGAGCATAACTTTAAAATGCTGCATTGCTGGCATTTGGACACTCTTAGACTTTCTAAAATGTAGAGTAGTGTTTCTCCGCTTAGCCCCAGGAATTGCGTCCAATTGTGGTCCTCGTTCCATATGTGGTGGCCATGCCCTCGGATCCAGATGTATTGGTCGGAGATCCTCAGCTGGATAAAGGAAATAATTGGGGTTCAGCTGACGATGGATCAGCCACAACTACTGCTGAGTATTCCTGCAAGGGATAGGGAAGGGTATCGGTTCCCCAGATTTTGGAGGCAATGTTACGAGCCGGTAGACTGGCGATGGCCCAGAAGTGGAAGAGTGCGAGCACGCCCACCAAAGCAGACTGGATGTACAAGCTTCTGGACATATTTGTGATCGAGAAAATGAATGGCGATGGTGAATGATTGCATGGGGTCGTTTTATCAGGAATGGGCCATGTTCATTAAATGTGAACTTTGCAAGCCTTGTTTCATGTCCTAATTGTGGCTTGGGAGAGCGTGTGTTTAGGGGGTGCTTGGATCAGGCTGGTTCTGCGTTAACAATATGGTTATGGATGAAACTGCTCATGGTGGGTCTTGGTCTGGGGCCACAATGGGAGAATCTTTCAGGAATGTGGTGTTCAGCCTTTTGTGATCCCTAGTTCCCCAGTTCTTTGTCTGAGATGCTCAGAGCAGTAGTACGACCTGCAGTGCACAACCAGTTTTGATGGTGGGGGAGGAGTGATGGAAAAACAAATTAAAGTTTAAAAAAAAGTCAGAAGACATTGGGCAGCGTTATTATTGGCCTCTAACTATAAGTACTCAAGGGCTTTTTGAGTTCCAGTATACAAAAGGTACCCACTGCAAGGAACAACTATTTGCCTTCGACGATGCCTGAAAATGCATTGTACAATCATTTCTCAATCCTTTTCCTAGCGGTCCGAGAGCCCTTGACTACTAACCACAATGATTTGATAAGCGTTTGCAGCACTACATAATATTGCCTGTCCTTGGAATTTCCTCTTTCAGACCCTTGTTTCCGGACCGCCACACTACGAGTCTGCCTGCTGGAGCCATTCCGCTCGGCAGTGTCAGACCTGCCTGGGGAAACCTCCCCAGCAGGCAGACTTTTCATGGAATCTCCGGCACCGTTAGCAACGGTGCCAGTGCTTACGTCTCCCCACTCCCATGGAGTCCTATGGGACTCCACAGGAATGGGGAGTTACCGAATCTGCTGCCTGATTTCCCGGGCCACCGGGGCTTGTAATGTGAAGTCAGGTGGTGGATTCAGGGTTTCTGGGTCGGCGACACCCCACCGGTGGCACCACCAACCCTGGAATGATGCACACTGAATTAAACCTTTCCTGTATTACCATGTTACGCGCTCTTGTGTGTCTATTGGAAAGAGTACCAAACTCATTTATCTGTGGAAAATATGCTGCTGCTTTTTTTGCTTCTGCGGCTGCCACAGGAAGCTATGTCCTCCCCCCTCATGTGGGCTTGGCACTTCACCACTGTGATGGTTGATGGGAGTTGTAGAGCATTTATGAGTCTGTCCAACAGGGGCGCGTGCTGCAGTGGTGTGCCATCAGCGCGTCAGAAGCCATGCCTTTTCCATCTTGACAGTCCTACATGTATTGCTGATGTCACGTATGCAGAGTCGGAGTACACTGTAATCTCCTCATCCTCATGTGTGTCTAGTGATATTATAAGTCCTACCAATTCTGCTGCTTGTGCTGACAATTGCAAGCGTAACCTCGTTCTGTCTCAATTTGACGACTGCCGTCCCAGTCCGCTGTTCCCCTGATGTCGGGTCAATTGTTGGGGACCCATCAATAAAGAGTACTTCCCCTACCCCAAGGGCATTTTCTAAGACCCTTGGGATGTTGTCATATTGTTCTGTGTATTTAGTGCAGTCATGTACATACTCTCCCTCCTCCACTGGCTCTGCTATGAATGTCGCTGGGTTTACAACTCACTACTTTTATTTCTGGGTTTGAGATGTTTACCTTGTATCCAGATGCTCTCTGTATGGTCAGTGTGCTTTTGGGTTTCTCAAGAATGGCAAAGAGAGAATGCTCCACGTAGAGCGTTGTACTACAGCCCATGGAGATACTTGCTGATCTATTAATCACAAAGGTAGCTACAGCCAATGTGTGTTCACAAGGAAAATGGCCTCTTATCAATGGATCCAAGAGCCTTCTGTAGTAGGCATTCGGTTTGTGCCCCAGGGTAGTTTTCTGTGCGAGTACTGCTGACATCACTACAACATTTGAGTGCAACAATGAAGTACAATTCTGCACTCTAATCAGGAATTCCCAAAACTGAGGTTGTGCATATTGCCCTTTTCAATCCATTTATTATTAATGTTTCATTTGTATAGTGCGCACACGCCCTCAGGCATCAGGGCGCTAGGGTGAACTGGTTACAAGGGACCCTTAGGCACAATAGGAAGTATACATAGTTACAGTGTTACAGTCATAGAAGTACATGCGTTACAGTCATACGAGAACATGCACGAGGAGACAGAATCATGATGCGGCTGGATGCATGAATCAGGGAGGGTTACTTGAAAGCCATGTTTTGAGGGCTTTGTGGTAAGCCCAGTAGTAGTCCTCTGATTTGAATTTGAGTGGGAGGGAGTTCCATTGCTTTGCTGCTATAACTGGGAAGCTTGAGCCACCTGCTTTAGCACATTTGAATTTCGGTTCAACTAGTCTTTGTGTGAAAGGTGTTCTAATGGGTCTGGTTGAGGGTGATTTGGAGAATCTTTGGGAAAGGTAGGGCGATGCCGACTTGGAAATGCATCAATGGGTGGTGGTTAGGGTCATGAAAAGTATTCTTTCCCGGATGGGGAGCCAGTGTACCGCCTTACGGGCAGCTGATATGTGTTCAGATCTGGGGAGGTTTAGGGCAGCTCGTTGAGCGTTATTTTGGATGGTTTACAGTTTATTTAGATAATGGGTTGAGGTGCCAGCAAATAGAGCATTGCAGTAGTCTAACCTTGCGCCCACCATGGCGCAAGCGATTGTCAGGCAGCTGTCTGAAAATAGAAAGTGTCTTGAGGCATTTAAGAGTTTGGTGTAGCATGCTGCTGAGGAGGCAAGGGCATTGACTTGTCTGGTTAGTGTTAATGAGGCATCCAGATAGACTCCAAGGGTTTTGACAGTAGGCGAGACTGGGATTGGGATGCCGTTGATGACGAAGGTTGAATATTAAGGGTTTAGTTTATTTAGTGTCGTTGTGTGTGTGTGTCCTATGATAAGCAGCTCAGTTTTATCATTGTTCAGGCAGATGCCATGGGTGATTTAGCATGGCGGCGTCTTCTAAGTATGTGCCATAGAGAAGGAGGAGAATTTGTGTGTCGTCAGCACAAACCTGTTGGATAAAACATCCCCTATATGTTTCCCAGCAGCAAACCCCTTTACATTGCTTGGCACAGACCCGTTTTTGTACATCATGGTACTTTTAAAACAGGCTTTTTTTTTGGTTTGCAAAAGGCCATTTTTCCATGTGTAAAGCCAGCTGGAATTTTCCTTGCAAATTCGGTTCGTCTCTTCCATCTGTACTTCCACATTGTTTTGTAGCCATAGTTAGCTTCTTATACACAACAGTCTGTACAAAGCAAAGGTCTCCTGAAATTGAAATGTGCACAGAAAGCTAGAATTTCTTTTCAAGCAGTGATTTTTGACATTTTGTAACAAAAGTTGAAGTGTTTTTCCATGCAGCTGAAGTAAAGCTTTTGTTCATTTTCTCAGATTTTGTTGGCACAGCCTGCCATTCAGGAATAAGGCTATTTTCTGATGGAGAACAATGTGAATATGGCTGTGCATGACATGGTCTTTTTGATGAAGGTAGTGTGATGCAGAACAAGGAAAACTAGCATCAGAGCGGCATCATTTTAAAGGTGAAATATTCCCTTTTTCAATAGGAACTTTGGGCTTGCAGCAAAGCAGCGCTGCTTTTTCACTCCATTTTTTTAAGACAAACAAGAACACACACTGGTAGCCTTTCTCGGGGTGCTTCCTGTACCATCTTGCCCAATGGCGCTTGTCAAAACAGTGCAGCCCTCTTTTTGTGGCTGCAAAACGCAGTTTGGATGCAACGGTAGTCACAGAAGCCAGCACAGCCATTTTGCTGATTCTGCTGAAGTGCAGCTTGGTGATGTGGTGCAGTATTCTGTTGAGTGGGTCAATATAGCCCACAAATTCCACCCTCCTTACTTTTCTGAGACTTTGTCGAGGGAGAGTAGGGCAAAGTGGGGTTCATTGGTAGGGAAAAACGGGGTTCATCAGGTAGGAGTCCATCCATCATGGAGCGGTACGCAACAATCCTCTCGCTGTCTCTCGTTGGTGCGTGGAACGACACCCACAGCTTTCCCTGAGGTCTTCCTTTATAGTGTTGAGCGACACCCCCAGATTTGCTTCGATTTCTCCTTTCCAGGTCCTCGGGGAGGTCCTCCGTGGTCTTTGACGGGCGCAACCAGTAGGAATCTATAAGATAAAGAACTGGTTACTACATTTTCCCACTGACTGCCCTCCGAAAAGGGTGACAGCAGTGGGGCACACATATATTGCAATAATGACAATATGCAGATAACAAGACAAAAGCTCACTCACAAGACACAGATAACTATGGATTTTGTTTTGAGGTTTTGGGAATCCCTTTCGTCCTGACAATGAAGACAAACACTCCATGTTAAATAATTATACCTATAAATCTATCTGTTCCCTTCTGGTTCTACTTTTTTCTTATTCTCATGCTTCAGATGTCTCCTCTATTTGGTTTTGTCATTGCTCCTTAATTTGCTGCAAAGTGTGCCTAGGGTGGTAACTTTTTAACTGATTAATATGGACTCATTTCTCTTCTGTCAGTTCTCCTTTGGGGATGCAGATTCTGTAGGCAACAGGTGAAATTTCATCTACTATCTCAAAAGGACCCTACCAGCTTGGTAAAAATGTACGCTCTTTGGTCTGGTTCCTTTGGAAATTGTACAAGTAGACCCTGTCTCCTACTTGGTATTCCTTTTTGGTTGTTTTTAAATCATATTGAGTCTTCATACCCTCTGCAGATTTTTCCAGATTCTGCTGAGCATATGCAAAATGTTTTCTTAGATTCTCAACATACTCATGAGTTGTGGAGGAGTTTATCAGTGTCTGCTCTTTTGTTATATAGAGCAGATGCCGAGGTAGCACCATCCTTCGTCCAGTCATCAGCTCAAATGGAGACATTTTGGTCGCAGAAGAAGGTGTAGATCTGATGGCCATCAGGACAAGCGGTAATCGGATGTCCCAACTTGGCCCAGAGTCTGCCACAACATTTTTTAGAATGCTCACAATTGTTTTGTTGTACCTCTCAACTCCCCCATTAAGGGACTGGCAGTATGCAATGTGAAGTTTCCTTTTTACTCCAAGTATCTCCCACATCTTTGTCATCACTTCGCTGGTGAAGTGACTACCTCGGTCTGACTCAATCCTTTGGGGGTAGGCCAAAATGCGAGAAGATGTGGTTGATCATCAGGGCAGCTGCTGTTTCTGCCTTGCAATTTGGGGATGGGAGACATTCCACCCATTTGGTAAACAAGCATGTTACTGTTAACATGTACTTGTTCCCCCTAGAGGAGCGAATCATGGGCCGATTGAAATCTACTTGTAAATCTGACCATGGCCGTGTCACCTCCCTCTTCTGGAGGGGAGCTTGGTGTGTGAGTGATGTTGGCTGGAATTGTGCACACACAAGACACCCCTTCAAGTATTGGTCGAGGTCCTGCCCCATGTGTGGCCAGTATGCAGCCTCCCGCAACATTTCTAAAGTAGTGTGAAACCCCTGATGACCGGCTGTGGCATTGTCATGGGCATGACTTAGCATCAGTCTTCGGAATGAGGTAGGTAGCACCCACTGGTCACCGCCAGATATGGATCTCCTTACCAACAAACTGTCTTGGATTCGGAACATTTTTGGATATTTCATCAACACTCTGAGGTCCTCTTCTCAATGTAATCGGTATCCGTCAGGGGAAAGTTCTCAGGGTCCTCAATGTGTTGATAACATTTTCCAATAATCGGATCCCCTTTTTGTGCTGTGATTAAATCAGCATCTGGGCTCTCCTTACTCCAATGGGCAGTTGAGAGTTCATTGTGAGCATTTGTCTGGGACCTAGTGATAGCAGTAACCTGTATTTCCCCAACAGGGACTCGATCTCAAGGAGATGCTCCTGGATGGCTCTGGTTTTGACAAGCTAATCAGCTAGGTCATTTCCAGTTTTGTCTGGCCCCTGTATTCTGGAATGACCCTTGATATTCTTCCAATAGATGGTCATCCCACTAGAGGTGACCAGATCATCAATATTTTGGATTAGCTTGCCATGTTTGAGAGGTTCATCCCACTAGAGGTGACCAGATCATCAATATGTTGGATTAGCTTGCCATGTTTGAGAGGTTTGTTAGTAGCACATAGCATGCCTCTGGTTTTCCAATTAACCAGGTGCTCCACGAACCCGTTCCGGACATAATCTAAGTCAGTGATTATGACCAGTTTGTGGAGTTGGTGTTGGATTGCCGTGAGGATGGCCTGATGTACTGCCATCAACTCTGCCACCTGACTACTATGGGGACCGATTCTGTACCCAGCTGAGGGTTCTGGGGCATCATTCACCCAGGCATTCCCAATGCCGGCCACCAGTTCCTTTTCCCTGTTGTTGTCAACATGGTAGGAGCACCCATCCACATAAACTGTGGGCATTCCCTGGCACTTGTCTTCTTCCTAGACTTTGTGCGGGGAATTCAGGTACGCCTCCATGTTGTCCTGGGTTTTAAGACTTTCGTCCTCGAGACAGTTTTCTCTGGTACAATCATGCAAGTCAGCCAGACTTTGCGCGAGGGCACTCTTCTTGTTTTGGCCATATCTGACCTCCACAGGAAAGCCTTGCATTGACAGAATCCAGGAAGTAATTCTGGAATTACTCACATTTCCGGCCCGGATTCTGTCACTTTGGAGGTATTGCAAAGGGTGGTGGGAAGTCTCCACTATGATGTGTTCCCCCTGGATGAACAGGCGGTAATTTTTCAATGCCCACACCGTTGCCAGGAGTGCCTTCTCACAATTGTTGAATTTTTCCTCCACAGAGGATAAAGTCTTGCTTGCATAGGAGATGACTTTATTGACCTTGTCATGCTTTTGATATAAAACTGCTGTCAAGCATGTATTCGAGAACCCTGTCTTCAAGAAGAACTCCTTGTTTTGGACAGGGTAAGCTAGACAAGGCGCTTGTGAGAGGCTTCTTTTGAGTTTCTTTACTGCCTCTGCTTGTTCTGGACCCCACTCCCACTTGACCCCCACTTCAACAGATGGATCAGGGGTCTTGTTACCTCTGCCTAATCCTCAAAAAACGTCCTACTGTAATTAGTCAGTCCAAGGAGGCTTCTTAGTTCACGCAGAGTTGTGGGGTCTTTCAGTTTTAGGAGTGCTTCCACTTTCTTCTCCTGGGGACAGAGACCCTCAGGAGTTATTTCATACCCCAAGAAGTTGACACAGGTTCTGCACCACTGTACTTTTTGGAAGGACACTTTTGCTCCGGCAACCCTCAACTGGGTCAGAACATAACAGATTTCCGCTATGTGCTCCTCCACAGTTGAGCTTTTTATCAGGACATCATCCACATGGGCCAGGTTACCCCTTTCACCCAAGTCGGGCATGGCCTTATGTAGGAAGATGTTGAATTTGTTGCTGGAGTTGATGTATCCGAAGGGAGTTCGGGTCCACGTGTACTGCTGCCCCGGGAGGGAAAGGCCAGCTTGTACTGGTTCTCCCTACTGACAGGCACGGTCCAGTACCCATTGGTCAGGTCAATGGCAGTGTATACCTTTGACCCCTGGATCTGAGCCAGTCCTTGGTCAAGGTATGGGAGAGGCCATTGGGACATGTGGAACCGTTTATTGAGCTCCCTAAGGTCATCACAGGGTCTCCACTGGCCGTTCGGTTTTAAAGTCCCCAGCACTGGATTATTAAAGGTGCTGTGGACTGGACGAATTATCCCACGGGACTCAAGGTGTTTGATTATTTCCGTCAGGGACTCCATGGATGTGAGAGGCAAGCGATATTGCTTCACAAACACTGGAGTCATTCCAGGGTCCGTGGGAATTGTTGTTGTTATGGATTTCGGTGCAACCACAGTCGTATGAGTCCACCGTAAAGAGATCTTGAAAATCTAAGAACACCTGTTTCAACTTTTGCTTTAGCTCCGGAGACTCACACGCATCAGCTAGGTTGACTCGCTCTTCAACCATTTGCCTGAAGCCTGGAAAGACTTCCGGTTTTGCTATCTCAGCTGCCTCCTCCAATTGGGGGGAGAGGTCTCTGGTTAGAGTATTGACCTGGACAGAGGGTTTCAGGTAGGAGAGGCAGTCATTGTGGACCATATCACTTCATCCTGTCTGGTGTCACAGGTCACTTCTTCCTCACCGTAAGGGCAGGAAGAGTAAACCAGGAAATTCCCCCCTTGCCAGGTGAAAATCCTGTCATTGTGACAATCATTGTCAAAGCAGTCGTTGGGGATTGGTCCTATCAGTTAATTTCCTAGATCCATGGAAAAATGTCGGTCATCAACCGCCATTCCAATAATGGTGCCTTCGCCCAGAGTGATACTCCTAGGGTTGCTGTTATCCATCAATATTGGAATGGTGTTGTGTTCTACATTGACTAATGGTGTTGGGTTTAACCCCAACCCCTGCTGTTGGAGATGGGCATTGAGGTGTACATATGCATCAGGATTTTGCAGTTCCTGTCCTCTTTTAATTTTTAATTCAAGTGAGAATAGTCGGGTCCGTCCTGGGATGGTGACCTCCTCTCCAATTTGAACTTCAACTGCATATGGCAGCAATTGGGGTGACCGAATTGCTTTTTCTGAATCATCAAAGTCCATGGGATTGCCCCCTAGTCAGGACCAGGCTTTGTAATTTATCAGGTCCAAATTAATGGCAAACCGATTGAGAATGTCACTGCCTAAATAAAATGCAGCAGGGGCATCTCGCAAGACCCAACAATTATGTTCTATGCTTTTGTTACCTATAGAAATTTGGAGCATACACCTGCTAGGCAGGAGATGTTTGGAATTGGGAGTTTCCAGGCCCATTTCCCACTTATTGATCAATTTAAATGTGGGAATGGCTGGATCTTTTGGGAGCTTTCGGAACATGGCTTTGCTGATGAAGCTCTTACCATTGTTCAGGCACACTTGGGCGAGAACAGACTCCTTCCCCTCATTTAACTGAATAGGGATGAACAACTGTTCTCTAATTTTCTGAATATCAGCTAAACTTTCATCTGGTTTCTCATCACTTTTGACTATAGAATTGGGATTTTCAGATTGGGGATCAGTATAACATTTCAAAGAATGTTGTTCCAGTGTGGAATGCCACTGAAAACTGGAAGGAAGGTTGATTTTCAGGAATGGAGAGGAGTTCCCATCACCAGTTTGTTGTCCTACAGCAATTACTGTCACCTCAGGTATTTGATTGTTCCGGAAATTAAACTTAATATGTTTAGGTTTTTGTTCAACCATGTGGCATGTGCCATTTAAACTAACATGGTTGACACTCTGTTTTAATTTTATTGGCCTGTTAGTCTGAGCCCAGAGGACCTTGTTCACACAGTCTATTAGGGGGGGACAACCTGCGCAGGATGTCATTCCCTAGTAGACAGGGTGTGCCCTCTGGAGTCAGGACTATGACAGGGTGTTTCACCTTGTGTCACTCAATTTTTATTTCCAAATCCGCTATCCCCTCGACAGGAATTTTATTCCCATCAAAGTTCTGGATTTGTCCAGGAAGAGGCGTGAGAGGGATCTGGTATCTCTCCCCCATCCCGAATTTAGCTGCTCAAAGGCCCTTTTTGACAGAAGAGTGCCTTGGGATCCAGTGTCCACCAGTGCTGAAAATGTACATTGCCCTTGCACTTGGACTGGGGTATAAAATCTCCCCTCTCTTTCCTCAAGTGGGCAAAGGTAATGTGCATTTTGGGCAAGCTGGTTGGTCAATTTCTTTATTTTGGACTCTGACACAGTGGCATTTTGAACTAATTTCTGTTGCAGAGTCTGGGGATCTGTAATAAAAATTTGACATCCTGAAATAGTGTAGATTTGGGAATCCCCTGTTTCCCTTAGCTCTGTGCTGCCCCCGCTTACCGGGTGGCAGTCACTACAACCAATTTGTGGGGAGGATCCCTCCACTACTATTTTCACCTCCGGAGGACAATTCTGGGGTTCAGGGATGGGTGATTCTGCATTAGTCCCCACACCCACCCAGTCTTCATTTAGATCTCTTGGGAGCCATTTTTCTGTGGGAGGAATTCCATCGTCCCTGAAGGAGAAGATTATTTTCCCAGAATCCTCTAAGCATTCTTCCCCTTCAAATTGGAGGACACTAACTTCCTCCCCAAAATGGGCCTTTTTGAGGTCTTTATTTCTCCCACCCACCCTCTGTTCCCTGGGTGGCAGATTTTCTGGGGCAGGAGATTTTTGTTCCGGTTCCAAGGTGTCCAGGGGCTTTTCAAGGGTGAGGAAGGAAGCTTCCTCTAGGGCTTTAAACCACCCCTCCCCCATGCCTCCAGCTCTGGAACTGGTGAATTGTCAGGGTTCTCTCCTCGTCATTGTTCTGGGGTGCCAGACCCTTGGTTTGTGGGGTTCTGAGCTGCCATGTTCATCTGAGGGTTTTGTTGAACCCTCAATATGCGACCCAGATCCTGGGTAAGGTTCTGGACCTGGCGCTCCAGTTGAGACAACCGTTCCGGCTTGTACAGGGGTTTCTGCTCATACCTTGGTTGTTTACTGGAAGGGTAGCTATCCTTTCTCCTGTAGTAACCTGGAGATGTTGGATTTTGGTAGCCCTCCCCCCTTGGCCTCCCCTCTCCTGGATTGGGTTGTCTGGGCTCCTGAAACCGGGGAAAGAAAGGAGGGTTGCCCTACAGGTTGGGCTTTTGAGGGTATTGGGGAAAGAAACTTAATCCAGCATTTTGGGGATTACTCTCCTCCTGGGTGAAGTTAGGAGGGAAGTTTCCTGGGGGAGTACTTACCTGGCGGGACCCCCCCCTTGATAATAGGCAAAGATCTGAGCCTTTTGCTCAGATACCAGGGCTTTACTGGCCTCTATGACCCACTCTTGAGCTGCCACTTGTTTGTGGAGTCCATCATTCTCCTCACAGAGGGCTTCATTATCTCTTTGGGCTTCCTGTATAGTTTGGGCACCCTGAGCCAATTTTTGTTGTAGGAGGTGAGCCTCTCTTTTCTGCACATTTAGAGCCTCTATGGCCTGCTCTAACTTGAGTTCCATTTGTCTCCTATGTCCTATTAATTTGTCATATTCTTCTTTTAGGCCGGTCAGTCCCTGAAGATCTGACTCCCTTCTCTCCAGATTGGTTTTTAAATTACACATTTCCTGGTGGAGGGCCTCTTTCCCCTGACACAGGGCGGCCCTTTGTTCAGCCAGGTCATCCCTTTATTGTGTTAAGGCGCCTAATTTCTGGCGCTCTTCATCAAATTCTGATTGAGAGTGGAAGTCTCTCATAATTAATTTATTATTTTCCTCTTCCACCCTTTTGACCTGATCTAATGGTACTAATTTCTTGATTTCTTCCTCCATTGTCAATACATCTCCCATTATCTTATCTGACATTTCTTTAGCTGTGTCGAGGATAAGTATCACCCAGTCACGGCCACACTTGTTCGCTATGTAACTCCATTGGATAATAACATTCTTATTATCCAGAAACAATCACGGTTCGTTACGAACAATTAAACCTTGGGGTAGAGTTCTAGTTCGAAGGTATTCATTCATAATAGACTTGTGTAGATCTGTGTGTATATGTCGTTTTTTTAAGGTGGAGGAGTTTGTCCCAATTACTCAAAAATCAAATCGAAGAACCTTTCCCTTCATCTGAAAAAACAGAAGCTCTTGCTAAAAGTTCTGTGATGTAATTGTCATTATAACTCTTTACGCTTTCAACAGCCATGTTCATTTGACTATCTGTCTTTCCGTTATAGCCCACTACCATAAGCTAGGTGGGGATGCAGACCCCATGAAGGAGCACTATGTAAAACTGGAAATGAAGGGATGGGCGAGACAGGAATGGCACAGGGAGGACACTAGGCGCCCAAGATTTGGGAATTTTGGGAAACTGATCAGTATGTTCCGTACTCTGGGGAAGACATGTAAGGGTGTTTTTGAAACCTCCTAGTTTAAGGCGGCCTTTGGCTTGGCCTTCTTCAGGACCCTCATGGTCAGTGGGCTGGTACCATACAACAAAAGAGGGTACAGCCTCGGGTTACTGAGACGGAAGGATAAAGTAGTAGTGGGGGAGGTGGCATGGATCCACATCCAGAGATCAAAAACAAATCAGAGCGGCAAAGGGAGAGTGGTAACACTTCACTGCATCAAGGACAGCCCTTGTTGCCCGGAATGCTGCCTAGAGCAGTATTTGGTGGGGAGACCTCAGAGCGACGAGGAAGCCCCTCTATTATTGCACCAGGACGGCACAGCAATGAGCCGCTTCTAATTCAAAGGGGTCATGGGTCTGTGGTAAAGGTGAAAAACCAGTGCTGCTAAGGGGGGGCACACATATCAGTTGCAGAAATAATGGGGACAGGGAGGGGGCACCCCTGGACGCGGGGACAAGACTGACAGCTGCAAAGTGTAATTTATGTGTCGTATGCACAGGTGCAGCAAGAGATGTTTGGGAGGAAAAGTAGGGTTGGAAGCTCCCAGAGGTGCTTGGAGCACATGAGTATAGAGAGTGGTCACAGGGGCAAAACAGTAGTGTAATATAACATGAACCACAGAGTAGCCATTGTGGAACATATGCTCCAGGTAAGTAAACCATTTGTCACCTAAGATCCACAGGCCCAGTCTTTTGGACAGACATGAAATTCTTGCAGTCACAGCAACAGCATTGTGCTGGAGAAATGTTGCAAGCAGACCATTCCCAGGAGACAGTAGTCACTGGGAAAGGGGACCAGCAGCTACAGTCAAGGTCAGCGAGCCAGGCTTCTGGGCATTAGCTGGGAAGTGTGAAAATGAATAGATAAATGCAGGAAATTGGAAGCAAAATCATGGTGGATCCAGCATTTTCGTATTGCCTCTTGGCAGGGAGGACTGGTAAGAGGGTTGTGTGGTCAGGGGTGAGCCCTGAGGGAACCAATCAGTGAAAGAGTGTTGGTGTCCCTGAGAAGCAACAGTGTCTAGTGTCCTCGCTGATGTCCGTGAGGTTGAATGCAGTCTTCTCCTCTCCAAGCTCAGAGTGTCTTGTGTTCTTAATGTGCTGACCAATGGCAGGCAAATAAAGTTCCGGAGGTAATGAACATTCCGTATTGCTAATAATGTTTCCTCATGGGACGGGGTGGTAAGGTTTGTACTATGAGTCGCCCATTGTGTTCAACAGGGTGATCCAAATGGATCTAAGCAATTTGCAAGTGCCAAGTAGAGAAATACAGTACGTGGACCACCTTCTGGTCTGCAGTGCAACAGATAAACAGTGGCAGGCAGATTCCATCCTTCTCTTGACATTGCTAGTAGATAAAGGGTGCAAGGTAGATAAGGAGAAGCTGCAGTATTGCCAGGAAGAAGTTGTGTAGCTGGGGCATATAATATCCACGAAGGGAGAAAGATAACACCAGAAAGAGTTGAGGCAATACACAGGACCCCACCACCCCGTACAGTGAAAGAGATGCAGCAGTTCTTAGGATTGTGAAATTACTGTAGGGCATGGGTGTTTGATTATTCAATGTTCACAAAGCCCCTCTTCAAAGCACTCAAAGATGCCCAGAAAGTTAAGGGCCACATTCAATGGACCTTGGAGATGACTGAAAATGTTGCTGAACTCAAGGAGGCACTGGCAAATTCATCATTTTTGGCCAGCCCCAACTATAAGGAGAAGTTTTATCTGTTTTCGCATTCTGACGGCACAGTGATGACGACTGTCCTCACTTAAGACAAAAACACGGGGGTACAAGCTCCTGGCGTGTTACAGCAGCCTGGTAGATCCCATGATGCAGGGCCACTTCTCTTGTGAACTAGGGCTTGCAGCTGCAGCGTACACCAAACAAAAGGCAGCAACCATGATAATGGGGTGCTCCGTTATTTTATACATGGAGCACTCACTTTTTAAGATACTGGAGAAATCTGAATCCACGTTGACCACCCAGAGGGCTTCAGGATGAGGTCATACTGACGAATTTTCATGATTCCTGCCCCTCATGTCCCCAGCCCTCCAAGATGTCAGGCTGGAGCCAGGCCACAATCACCTACATGGCCCTCAAGGGCCTCTCCATCCCTCCAAAGACCCACTTGGAGTCAGACTTGGCGCTTGTGGCACCAGACTCACTCACTCCCATAGGATAACATTGGGGATTGGACTTGTAGTGCATTGATGGGGACAAGATGGATGCCCCCACATATTTCGGTTCCCAGAACTGCATGTGCGCTCTAGTCTTTTGGGTGTGGTTCAGCCCAGAGGCACCTGGGATACGCAGACACTATTTAAGCCACACCAAGGCTGAGAAACCTGCTTTGCGTTTTCTGCCCCTGCAGCGTGACACTCACCGTGTTCGGATCGGTCTCCAGTAGGCCTGCATCTTTCTTCTACACTCAGCTCCTGCAAGAACAAGAACACCGTTAAGAACAGCCTTACCTTGCAGCGCTTCTGCCCATCAGTCATCGCTCCTTCTGTTCTGCGGGCATCTTCGGCGGTGTCATTCCTATCCCGGCACGCTGCTTCCTAAGGAAAAGGGAAAAGAACAGAAAAAAGGCATTAGTAAGCATTCTGCAAAGCTTCGGTTATTTTTAAATACTGTACGAGCTTCAAAGGCTTACCTAAATCCCAGCCGCTCTGGGGGAACTCTGTCTCCGGAACTTCTCATCCATCTGCAAGAGGGAAAAGACACTCCAGGTTAGCGTGGAAACATCTAGAGGCGCGGCACCTAAAAGACACAGAAAAAGAACTCGGTTCAATGCAAATACGAAAGTGGTGCATCGCGCCTCACGCTCTCACTCACCTTCAGCGCTACTCATCTCAGCAGCACGCCGCCATCCCCGGACACCGGCCATCATCTAAGGAAGGAAAGGAACAAAGTTAGAGAACTGTTCAAAAGACTCATTATACTTACCTGTCGGACTCTTGCCAGTGAAGCAACTAGGCAGCAACGAGCCCGCATCAATCAACGTGCCCCTGCGCTGAAGGCAGGACGGAGAGCACACTATCCAAGAAAACAAGGTGAGCTGTGGATCAAAGGGAAGGGTTGGACCCCGGGGAAGAAGGGGTTCAAGCACAAAGAGACAATAGGGAGTTAAACTCTACCAATCCTGTGTTTCAGGCCCAGTCTCCAGTCGAATAGCCTCCAGGGAAGGGTTCGAGGTCGTAAGAGGTCAGAACAGGCTGAGTGACGTGCCCTCGTGGATACCAGGTGAGCGTTAAACGAATCTAGCCATTGAGGTTGTTAGGTGTTGGTGTTGTGAACCCAGCAACATTCAAAGCAGAGCCAGCTGCACCAGGAAAGTACGTTCACGACTGTGCATCATACATGGACAGAATGGAGGGGAACATCTAGGTTAAGGAGGAAGCAATAGAGGGGGGAGACATGGTGTTCATTGATGGGTCCTCGGCGATAGACTCCAACACGGGACGCAGGCCCACTGGTGCGCAGTGGTATGCCATATGCGTGGGAAGTTTTGTATTGCCTCCCAAATGCGGTTGTCATCGTACTATTCATCACAGGCAGCAGAGTTAATTGCCCTAATAAGTGCACTAGAAATGTCCGAAGGACATGTGGCTAACATCTTCTCAGACTCAGCGTATGTTACCTCCACGGTGCACTCAGGGTTGGCCAGAAGGGAAAGCAGGGGGTTTAAAAGGAGTGACGGATCGCCGGTCCAACATGTGCAGTTGCTGGCAGAGATAATTGAGATAGTGACACTCCCAGTAGAGGTCGCCATAATAAAGTGTGCCGCCCACAATGGTGGTCTGGACTTTGTTTCCCAAGGTAATGATATGGCTGTCAAAGAAGCCGAAGAAGCGGCTCTACCTGCCCAAAGGGATGAGTAGGTTGTACCCCGGTACAAAGGAAAGGGTACCCGTGATGATTGCAGGGGAAAAGAGAGATATGAGCTTTGACGCTACAGAGTATTTCAATGCACTGCCCATTGTTTAGATAATTGACATATAGGGGGAAGCACCCGAGGAAGAAATGGAACTATGGATACAAAGAAGGTGTTCTCTCTCCCCCACAGATTTGTTGTGGAGACAGACTAGCACTGGGAAACCAGTAATGCCCAGAAATAATTGTTAACTGTAGCATTAGAGCAGCTCTACTTTCCCACCCACGTGTCCAAGGAATACGTGGCTGCAGAAATAAATGAAAGGTGGTTTGTTCGAATTAGTGGCTGAATTTACAGGGAATTGTTAACATGTCAAATGTTTTTAGCAGGGCACATGTTAAAAACTGTTACAGGAACATTGTAGTGACCAGAAGGGCAGTTCCGGCACTTGTATATTGACTATGTCGACACGCAAGACAGCTGTGCGTCTTACAGGCACATACTTGTCGTTGTCTGTCCTTTTTCACATTGGCTTGAGGCACGACACTATGCCCACAATGACGCAAAGTTGGCAGCCGATTCTTGGTGCGGGAGGTATTTCCAAGCTGGGGCGTATGAGATGAATTAGGTCAGATAATGGCCAATACTTTGCCAATGGCCTGTTCAAGGAAGTTACAGCGCTCCTGGGGATAAAGCACCACCTATGCTCAGTGTACCGCCTGCAAGCCAATGGCTTGGTAGAGAGACTAAATAGACTGCTTAAAGAGCACTTGGCAAAGCTAACAATGACACTTGACAAAAACTGGCTTTATTGGCTCACTCTCGCTCTCTTTGCATTATGTAACCCAACCGGCACGGATCACCACTCGGCTCCGCATGAAAGTGTTACTGGCATGAGAATGCATGCACCTTCCTCTCCTGTACGTACAATTTCAGATGCTAATAGCTCAGCACAGTGATTGGGTAACGAATTCCATGCGTACTTGACCAAACTTATTAAGGCCATTGCATACATATCCTGTCAGGTATGCCCATGTTCAAGCTGGCCAGCCACCGAAACAACACTCACAGGCACGCCAGAAGAGGATGTTTTCCCCATCAACTGCACCCATCTATGCAGGAGATAAGTATTTATATGAAATCACATCACAAAGTGGAAAGAGCCGAGGTATACTGGTTTGCATGTCGCTTTCTTCTCAACACCCACAGCGGTAAAAGTGACTGACATGCGGCCATGGATCCATTTGTCAGACGTCTGCAGAGACAACATCACCGGCCCCCTTGGAGAAGAGGAGACAGGGCCCAAATTGATGGGAAGTATTTGCCAACTGTCATTGACTTTCTCTTCTGCTATTAGGTTTAACAGGAAGCCTGTGGAGGAGGAGACAAATGTGCCTCCAAACCGTGTCGGTAATAGTAGCAAGCAGAAATATAATGTGTTAGGTATTGTTTTAGGTTTTCACGGTTTTCCTCTGTCTTTTGTTCTGGTTTTAGCTGCATAAAGCATCAGACAATGTGACCAAAGAAAAAGATAAAAGTATTAGAACAAAGAGAAGTGTATTCAACACACACGTGTTTAATGGTGCACTTGAGTACAGGCATGACACAGCATTTGCCAATGTATGGTATGACAATATGCAGCTCAGGGTGTCTTGTGTTCCTCATGTGTGCTGACCAATGGCAAGTTCCGGAGGTCAGCACCATTTCGTATTGCTAATAAAGTTTCCTCATGGGGCGGTGTGGGAAGGTTTGTGACGTCACGCAGGGTGGTAATGGGCTGAGGGGGTCAAGATGGTTTGCTCCAATCATGAACGATTAACCCATGCCCAGCTATAGGGGACTGACGTAGTCCCACCAATTAGCTTTTGGGGATGTCTTACTAATATGTGAGAACGTATACAATGTTTGGCCACAGTGGGCGACACTGACAGCTCCTATCAACCAGTTCTGTTCCACTGTGCTGTTTAATTTGCGTTTTCTCAGCTGTAATAAACAGCGTTACTTCTTGCTCAGTATGCGCTCCCTTTGGATTACTTTGGTGTGCCAGTCGATACCTGCCTAGGAGGACCCTTGATACAGATCTTTTTATTTTATTTTTTTATTTAAAGTGGTCTGTATTGGTTATACATTTTGACAAACTTTAACCACCACAGACCACAATGTAAAATACACAAAACACATAAAATATCACATACTTAATGCACTCGGCTGCTAGATAAAGGATGTTACTGGCAAGTTCCTCAATTACTCTTCCAGTTTTTTTTTTTTAAATCTCCATCAAAAGTTTGACCAGAGCCAAAGTTATCGATGTCTTTTCTCCATAAAGCAGCATTTTCCACCAGTCCTCTGTGGTTCTCTGGCCATATTTAGTGATCACCACCCCCATTAACTTTCTTCTTTGCTGTTCTAGGGCATGACAATCCATCACCAGGTGTTTTGTGGATTCATGCGAGTCTTCCAATTGACACAATCTACAGGCCATTGTACTACCATCTGAATTTCCCAGTTTACTGTCTCCTTAGTTTGGAATAAATTCAGACAGAATCGAGAGAACTGATCCCTAAAGAACCAGTTTGGAAAAAGTTGCAGGTACCTCGGTAGGGTGTATAATTTATGGCTTTCTTCCAATGGTTTCCCGTAAGTTCTGTATTTCTGTCTTTCAGCTTTTGTGTGAATCCAGTCCTGCATATGTGAATCCAGCCCTGCATAAACAGTTTCTTCTTAGTCTTATCTGGGTTGTTACTGAGGGATTGGGGCGATTTCCCCAAACGAACTAAAAGTGTTTTACATTTTCCCTCTCATTCTGACAACACTGGCTCCTTTTGATCATTTAGAGCTTTTTTGAGATTGATTAAGCCACCCTTCACCTCGTCTTGAATACATTTCCTAAAAAAAAACAGTATTTTCCATTCAACTATTGCCCTTAAGAGGTAAGACCAAGTTCCATCCTCACAGCTTGTATTGGGGTGCTTCTAGGAATGTACAATGCCCTTTTCCAAAAGGCACCTTCTATTTTTGCCCAGTTTCCAGGATTAAAGTGAAGGAAGCCTTCAGCTCCGTAAGTTAGAATTGCTGATACTTTTGAGCAATAAAATCTAGTCAATGGGATCATTGAATAGCCACTGTATTTTTTTAAGTAATATCTTGCCTTGGCCTGCTCGATTCCGTGCTTTCCTTACAAGGCTCTCATATCTTGGTGCTTCAATGGAAATAATGTTTAGACATACTCCCAGGTAAGTAAGGGAAGCAACCACCGGTATTTTCGTTCCCTTGAGGTTCCATGCATGATGTTTAGGCCCTTGCTTTCCGTGACAACCACCTAGCGGTAGGATGAGTGATTTTTTCGGGTTAATAGTCAACCTATTTTTTTCGACGTATATCTGTAAGGCAGCCAATTGTCTCTGCAACCCAACCGGAGTTTGGTCCATAAGAACCACATCATCGGCGTATAGGAGTCTACCTACTTCCATATTAGCAATTTATGGATGAAAGCATTTGATGTCTTTATATGCGGATTCAACATCGGATATAAAGAGTTTAAAGAGCTCAGGGGCCATGGGACACCCCTGCTTCAGGCCCTTATTTGTGTCGATTGCTTTCGTTAAAAGCCCTACTCCGTTCAGTCTTACTTTTAGTTCAGTCTTACTTTTATCAATGTATTGCTATGCAGGTCTTTGATGGGGGCCCAACAATGTGTGAGGGCTTCTCCGCTGTTGTAATTTAGACCATAGTAACGGGCGACTTACCAGATCAAACGCTTGCGTTAAATCTATAAACGCAATGTAGATTTTCTTGTCTTTGTTATTTGCAATACGGGCTTTTAACAAGTTTATTATGAAGATGTTAATGCTTGTGCCTATTCCTCTTACAAAACCCAACTGCCTGACGTCCCTGTGTCCTGAAGTGATAGCCCATTCTCTTAGAGGCTTCAATATTAGAGAAGCAAAGATTTTACCAAGAAAGTCTAGCAGGGCTATCAGGCGATAGTTAACTGGATCTGCCCTTGCACCCTTCTTATGAATTGGGATAATGATTGACTCTTTCCATGATTTTGGGATCTTCCGTGATTTAACTATGTATGTGAACAAGATAGATAGAAACGTCGCACATTGGTCTATTTCTTGTTTTAGGATAGCATTACTTAGGCCGTAGGCCCCCGGGCTCTTGAGCTTGAAGATTTGTGGATAATTTCTGCGATTACACCGGAGTCAGTTTCAATCATGTCCCATTGTTGGAGCATTCGTCCAGGCCTTCTCAGGGTCAGACTCATAGAATGACCCAAAGTAAGTTGTCCAAATTGCTGCTGGGACTGGGTCTAGAATTACTGCCTCCTGTGAGGTATCCTGCTGATTTATCACCCTCCACATCTCAGCCGTATTTTTAGTTCTGAGCAAAGTTAACATCTTCTCTGCGTCGTTCCTCAAAAGTACATTTTTTATAATGACGTAGCCAATTATGGTAATGTCGACAGATCTTTTTCCGGAAGATATCTGCAACCAACGAACTATCGTTTTTAAGCACAGCAATTTTTTTCTTCATGTTTTTTTTTTCTCTTTTACAACAGTTATGTCGTAGGCGTGCCGATATGGGGTTGGGCCTTTAATGGAACACCCTGGTTTAACCTCAAACAGATTAAATAAACCCAAGTAATTTATGGTTCTCAATTCTCCATCCGATTGTGCATATTTGATGGCACTTCTCAATTGATTAGTCAAATTCGCTATTTTTTGTGAGGCGATTTTGACTCTATTCCTCCCCATAGTTACTTACAAATCCGTATGATATAAAGTGCCCTGATTTTGGGCAACCGGAATTAGCCTTGCCGATAGTAAGTTATGATCGCTCTCCTCCATGTGCTCCACTGTCAACCTGTTTGCTGCATCCGCCATAAAAAAATACAGATATAGTCGAGCACTTAGCCCCCACTCTTCTCCTTTCTTGTAATCTCTGCCGGGATATCACCAGTGGTGTTTCCATTCAACATTACCAGATCTTGTGGTTCGATGATTTCCTTCCACATGATTCCTCTTTTTTCTGCGGCCGCGGCTGTAATTGGCTGATGTAGGATTAGACCACTGAGCTTGTCAACACATACTGCGTTCAAATCCCCACACATCACATTCCAAGGTTCTTTCCATTTCAACCTGCATCTCTCAATCCAGTTTGCCACTTGAGTTGGAAAGTTCATACTTGCTATACTTGCCGGGTTCCAATATAAATTGAACAAGATCAAAATGTTACCTTCTTTTAAATTTTGCCAATTAATATTCCCCACCACAATTTGAATTAGCGGGGTCGGTGACAGTTCTTCCAATTCAGTAAATTGAAGTCCGTTTTTAATCAATCGCTTCTCCTACTGTGAGGACTGCGTCTGTGATGGTTGTGCCTGGAGTCCCTTGTTGTCCTCTCTCTGCGTAGTTCGCGTTTTTGATCCCTCTTTCTCCTCTTTGATCTTTGAGTATGATGCCTTTCTGATGACCACCCTCATTTGTCTCCTCGCCTCACTGATCTCTGGGGTCTCCAATCATCTTTTTGTAGTGAGTGGGGTATTTTAGCTGGTCTTAATATAGTTTTTTGTTCCGTCAGATCAAACCCCAGAGATCTCAGTAAGGTTGCTTCATGTTTTAAGAGTTGTGTTATGAGTGGGGTAGTAGGATAGATAATTACTCTCTCCGTTCGCTCATCATCCACAAACTCCACTATTGCCAGATCATCAGATGTCAGAGGTCTTAACGACGGGACATGGTGAAGTAATCTTAAAATGTTCACTCTATTAAGGATTAACCCATCAGATTCAGGGGTTATCCTTTCTAGTAGAAGCCCATCTTGGTAACCCCAAGTTCTATTTGACTCTTCGTCCGAGATATAATCTGAGATTGAATAGGTTGACATGTCCATCAGGTCTATTGCCGGACTACTGTATTCTTCCATGATTTCATGACCATCTTCTTTGCTATCTTGCGCCCCTTCTTGTTGCTGATTTGAAACAGGGCAACACTGCAGAGTGGAGATTGTGGTCTTCTTTGGTATGGTTGAGATTTTATTAGTTGGAACTGAGATGTTACGAATAGATTTTTTTAACTGCCGTCCCTCTCTGTTTAGCCGGTACGTTATGAATCTTTGGTTTCTGGATTGCCTCCGGTTTGCCATTGACCCCTTGGGGTGGAGGACCTTTAATCCTTGGGTCAGATGTAGGTTTCCCCTTGTCTTTATGGGTAGCTACCCGTTGGCTGTGTTGGTCTTTCATGAAGAGTGGACATACTTGTTTCAGATGGTTGTGGGGTGGGTCTAAGTTCTCTTCCTGTTCCTTTTGCTTCGCACCCACTTCAATAACCTCTGAAGCTTTCTACGTTGTGATGTTTTTTTTCCAAGGGTATATTTGGGGTCAGCTCTGGAATCAGGTCAAGTGACCCTGGCCTCACTTCCTCTCCCAGTAATTTTAGAGTGGTTAGGTTGGGGTGACACACTTCCTTTTCACCTCCCTCCAATGCCCCTGGAGGTCTGCATTCTTTTTCTTCAAATATGTCATTTACCCCCTCAATTCTTTTTTCGTTGAGGCTCTTAGTTTCTAGGAGGTCAAAAGTTCTTGCCATGCGGCACAATTCTTTTTTCTTAATCATGGGATCTAGTATTGTGTGTAGTAGGTCTGTGACATTTGCCATACTCGAGTCCATATCTTTTTGTATGGTTGTGATGAAGGCTTCCACAAATATAATTTTAGATGTTAGCATGGCCAGAATTGTTGTTTGGTCCTTCAGTTGATCGCCTAATTGTTCATAGAGCTTCATGAAAGGGTCCATAATAGCTGTCAGTGTAGTGATTGTTGAAAACTCTGTCAGGGTAATTCATGGAATTAATGTGCGCTGAAAAGGGGAGCGCAAGCGTGAAAATCGCAGCGCACGCGTGCCAAAGCCGCACACGCAGCAGTTTGTCGAATCATGGAATGCGCTGCGCGTGGCTTACCGGAGATGTGCGCTGAATCCGCGTGTGGCGCACACGTCATTGCGACATCCCGAAGGCTGTGCGCGAGACAGCCAGCGAAGGTGCACATAGGGCAGAGCACACACCTAAAAAGGGGGCGGAACACTCGGAATGGGGAACACTATGTGAAAATGTAGGCGTTACGGGGGAAGTACCACTGCTAAATCCTCGCAATGCCCACATGTGCGATAACAACATGTATTCATGGAAACAAACAGGGGAAACCTGCGTGCCACAAAAGACGCGCTAATCCGGAAACACGTACGCCAGCCGGAAGCAGGCGTAAGCAGCCCCGTGCAGCATAAAAGTGCACGCAAACAACAAAGAAGCTCATACGCTACGATGAATATACCGTTCCTCGCAGCAGTGGTCACGGGACACCGCAGGAGGAGGAGGATAGCCAGGCCCCGCATTTTTTTACCCAGGACCAGCCTTTTTGGGATGCATGATGACCAGGTCTATGGGAGGTACAGGTTTCCACCCCAAATCATCCTAGAACTGGTTGCTGAGTGGGAGGATGACCTCACATCACCCACCCTGTGCTCCCAAGCACTGAGCCCCTTTGAAAGGTGATCAATGTACTGCATTTCTTGGCTACTGGGTCATTTCAGTGGACAAGTGCCATAGTTGGGGGTGTCTCACAGGCCACGCAGCCACACTGCCTACACCAGGTGTTGGCGATCATGACTGCACGCCCCTCAGTTCGCAGGCACATATACATGCCCAGAACACCTGCAGAAAGGCAGGCTGTGGTCCAGGACTTTTACGGGGTGGCACACTTCCCCAAAGTGCTAGGTGCCATTGATTGCACGCATGTGGCTCTACGTCCTCCTAGGGCCACTGAGCACATCTATCGAAACCGCAAGCACTGGCATTCCATCAATGTGCAGGTTGTATGTGATGCCAAGGGAATCATCACCTCTGTAAATGCCAACTATCCGGGGTCCAGTCATGATAGTTTTATATTCAGAATTTCACCCCTAAACCGGGACCTGGAAGGTGGGAGGCATGGCGACACATGGCTCATTGGGGAGTAGAAATGCCTCTGCACATGCATGCATGTCAGACACTGACAAATGGCAAAACCCAACTAATGCCAACCATTATCACCTCCCCAGGGGACAGTGCCTACCCTCTGAGCACCTACATGATGATGCAAATACGGAACCCCACCACACCACCCCAGGTAACATACAACACAGCCCATATTGCAACCCGGGGCATAGTGGAGCGTACATTCGGAGTGCTGAAGTCACGTTTCCGCTCCCTTGACCGCTCTCGTGGCCAGCTGCTATATGCGCCCCCAGTGGTGTTTAGGATCATAGTGGCAGCATGTGTCCCGCACAACAATGCAACCCTGCGGGGCGTGCTGGTGGACATGGTGGTGCCCCCACATCCCCAACCACTTGCACGGCCGATGCGCATGGCAGGGGAAAAGGCACGTGGTGAGGCAGACCATGACCCACAGGCAGCCCACACCACAGTGGGGACATTTTCAATGCTATTTGCCTGGCGCAGGCGGAGTTCGCGTATTCAAGGGGGTGCGCAAGTTGATTTCCACACATTTTGGCTGCCACGAGCGGGGTACGCATATTGAAGGGGGTACGCAAGTACATTTTCACGCGTTTTGTCTGCCGCTAGCGGGGTACGCGTAGTTTTTCACGTGATTACAGTGTAGCGGCCCTGTAAGCTGGCCCAGGGTTAGCGCTGCCCTTTGCGCCGTATTGGGTATTTCTATGGCTTTTCCTTGCGCAAGGGGTGTTCTTGGGGGCGTAACTGGCGCTGCGGGATGTTCGCTGTGCCACGGCTCCAAATGGCTTGGTAAATCCATGAATACGTGGCGCGCCAGAATGCTGTTTAGCGCACACGTCTGCCGCACGCTCCCTCTCTGCGCTGCCCGAGTCCACTGCTTCTGCGCTGAATTCTATGAATTACCCCCTGTATCTTTTGCTGATCTTTCCTGATTTACGTTTTCATTGTTCCCGTCTTGAGTTGTTTGAGTGGCTACCTCGGCCCCCACTTTTAGCAGTGTTGACGATTCTTCTAACACTGTATCGTTGAATCTAAGGTCCCAGTGTGCCTCCTTACTCGAAATCAATCGAGATAAGTCCGGCATACACTGGTTAGGTCCTTGGGGTGGGGGGTTGTTCAGATGTAAAATGTCAACTGCTCCTTTAACAGACCTCAGGGTCTGCTTGTTTGTTGAGGAGTTCTAGGGGAGGACAAGTTTGAACTTTCTCTCTCCAACGATGATACAGATTCCAGCAAGAGCTGATCTGCAATCTCTGATCACAAGTTGCCCCTGAATAGTACCACGCCCGGTCTGGTAGGTGCCATGTCTGAGTAGGAAAAGTCATTCTTGACGGTTGGGTCAAACCTAGACAAGCCTCTCGGGTTCCATATCTTTCATTCTAGATGTTAGTAAGGCAAAGCAGCGTATTTTCTGGCATTGTACGAACTTTGGTCTTCCCGTTATTTGTGGGCCACTGTTTCACTGGATGTGGGCCTTCCCCCCTCCTGTTAGTGCCAATTGTCTGTGAGCCTCATTTGGGGGGGGTCCCCCATGTTTTTCTGGGGTGACACACAAGGGCCTCACCCGACCCCTCTGTCCGTCTGGTTATCCCCTCGGGGATCGATTCAGTGGGGCTCAGTGCTGCCTTCGTATGGGGTGCCTTGTTATTGGCACCTCCGTGCAGATCTCCAGATCATTTTGTGGCCCTCCTGGTGGCTTGATTAATTTTGGCAAGGTCAGGGCGGACGAAGGACTTACGACATACAACAGTTCACTAACTCCTTCAAGGCATTCACCCTTTCAATTCCCGTAACCTTGTCTAACACCACACATGCACTCCGATTCTACCCTTACCAAACCCCTTAAATCAAAGGAACCCCATTTTCCCCAATCCCCCCCCCCAAAAGTGCACTCATGTGAACCCGAAAGTGCTCCAAAGTGGTGATCCTTCAATTTGCTCTGCACAGAACAGCACAAGACCACAAGCCTCCTCAAACATGTTTCAGCCTTGTTGGGCCTCATCAGTGAGGAGTAGCTTAGGTCTCTTTGCACTGCAGGCACAGGAACCGCATTTGGTCTCATGCAGAAGGGATGTTGCCAAGCCGTTTTGGCTGGACTGCCCCTTTTAGGGTGGAACCAAGCCTGATTTGCATATGGTCTTTCCCTTTTCTAATGGCTTGGCAGGCGAAGAACGATGGTCTAGGGGGTAGCCCAGAGCAATGCCAGAGGTTTAGATGAATTCTAAACCTTCTAGCCATCACCTCGTTTGTTTTGCTATATCTGCCACTTGGCCTGGCAAGCCCATTTCTCCGCCTTGTTACAGGAGGTGTTTCTGACAAAACTAAGCTGGTGAAAGCCTCAACACTACTAGGACCCATTTGAGCACATCTCAAGTCCATGACGTAATGACACACCAATCATATCTAGCACCATGTATCGTCTGGTCTAGATAGTGCCATCACAGTTAAGCCCCACTATTAAAGCGAACTGCACATTTTTGAAATGTTCTCTCAAGCTTCCCAATAACTAATCACAGTTAAGAAACATGCATCCCAGCTGCCACAAGCAGGATCTCTCCTCCTCATCTTGTGCATTTCTCATCTTCACTGTGTCCTTTCACTTTCCCTTCCCATAACCCTCCTCTTTCATATTCACAGAGTATGGATGGGTGACCCCCTGGGGGGGTAACTAAATATGCCACCTCTCAGACAAGGGCAGACGCTGTCTTGATGGGCACGGTAGAACTAATGAATTACATGTAATGAACTTCACGTGAAGCATTTGACATGGATGTGGTGGCAGCTGCTTTAACAGCAGGTTCTATCACTAAAACCACAGTTGCAGTACCACTAAGTGCTTGGCCTTTGTGATGGTTCACAAACTTCTTAATCTGTACACAGTGGGGTGAGGAAATGTGCTTTGTTTCTGGTAGAGATGTTTGGAAGAAGCAACTGACATACATGAAGGCCACATAACAGACATGAATGAGTCTCAGCACATTGAGTGAGGCCGATCACACAATAGTGGAATAGGTCTGTAAATGTGCCCATTATACACCTGTCCTATGCATGAAACTCCAAGCAGGTGGGGAGTGTTAGAGGGGAGTCTTAGATATTCATATTCAGAGAAGGGCGCTCAGCCAATCAGGTGGCTGCACGAGAAGGCGAGAATACATTGTGTATCGCGCACCTTTCCAAGTCACCAGAGACCCTTCCCCGGGTGGCACCATCTTGATTGTGGGAAGGCAACAGGGAGCCAGTCAGTACAAATCGATTCCACGAGATCACCAACTCTACCTATCACATGTGGAATCCCGCAAGTATTGATCCCCTCCCCCTTGATCTTCAATGTTTACATGAAACCGCTCAAACCTCTTCTGGCTCCACACAACATCCACCAATATGCAGATGATGCACAGCTCTCTCTCAAGATATCCCCCATTAATGATATCCACAGGCTCAAGGCCTGCCTCACATTGAGCCAGTCCTGGATGTCTAATAGTTACCAAAAGCTCAACCCCTTCAAGAGCAAATTCCTGATGCTGACCTACAACATTAAACACTCTCCCATACAGATTTCGGTCTCCGCTAGGCATCTCAAGGGCTTCACACCCCAGTTGACCACCTGGTCCAATTCCCTTGGTTTCTACACTGACACATCTCTCCTTCAAGGATCACATAGCGAGGAAGACACAACCGGCTTGTGTGGCATGGTGGAGTAAGGGGGCATACAAGCAAACAGCATTTTGGCCATAGGCTTTCATTAAGATGAAAAGAAAAGAACCTACCTGTCCATATGTCTAGAGGGTTATCCCTATCTAAACAAACAACGTGGGTGCTCGTCATCAGGATGCAAGTCAAAAGCAAAATACTGTCCTCTGTCCAAACCAACTACTCCATCCCTGCCACTAATAAACGAATGCCTAGGATTCATAAAGCTTCTTGACAGGAATACCAGGAGAAGGACTCCCTTCTCCTGGTAGAACGATGCAGGCTTTTGCAATAGTCAACCTGTTTTCTTATAATATCCTTGCTGCCATTATGTACAAAGCACACATGAGTATGTTCGTCAATGGAGATATTGGCATACATTTGCACGACCAGCATGAATTTATTTCAAACCTATCAAATACTGGCATATACTGTGAGCAAATACAACATCAAAATGTGCTGGAAAAGGCTCCTGTGCACTGTTGGCAGCCTGGCATCTATTTGATTTTGTCCATTTGCTACCCACAAACCTTATTATCAACAGAGTACATTTTCACAAAAATGGTGCTTTAAAAGGCACCATGTGAATCCATTATTTGAAAATATTTTCTCTGGGGATGGACTCTTCCCAAACTTCCTTTCAGTCGTTCATTCACACTTATGAGAAATTGTTATGCCACTCCACTTAAAAATATTCGCCGGCCACCACTGCCAGGAAGGTTCAACTTGGAGGGGTTCATCTGCAGAATGCCAGAGTTGCACAGGAGCCCATGCACTTGTGCGGTCATGTGAGAGTTAATAATCAAAAACTAACAGATGAATCAATGGTCTGTGTTTGTGGTCAGGGCTGTAGGAGCAACAAGTAGTGCAGCATTCAAGCAGGCCAAGAATTTAATCGGCAACTCAGACTTCTATTGAAGGTGTGTGCCAATGTACAAATGATGGTGGTATTGCAGACAGTGTGGGTGTGGCTTAGCATTGGTGGAATTCTCACCTGCCACGCAGGAAGCCCAGGTTCAATTCTCAGCCAATGCACCAAAAGTATATAGGATTTGTAAACCTTTGGATTGCTACCGCCACCTGCAATCACATGCAACAATGAGCCTATCCCGTGTTTACTAAAGCATGCCTCTAAACACGTGGAATCAGCTTGCAATCTTACTCTTTTTTTCAGGTCCTCTTTGAATACAATTGTTAGACTTTGTGTAGGGTGGTGCACACTCATTTTACCGCAGGCAGTATCAAATGTCCCCACACTTTACCCTCTAGCATAGTAAGAATACAAAGGCCACTCAATAACCAACCATGCACAGCTTTTGTGATTCTGTAATTCACTTTATAAGTTTTCTGCAGATCATGATAAAACACACACAGAGCAATAGCATAATGTACATTCACAGGATGCATGGAAAACCTTGAACAAAGACCTATTCCAGTTTCGCAGATGATACGGTTTTCACAATCTGTTCATATAATGCGTTTAAATTCACAACTATTTCAGTATCACTTCCCTGCCTTCTTTCACACCAGGCAAAAAGCTCTTTCCGCGGCCAGCAAACCAGGCCTCTATTTCTGCAAGCATGGCACAGCACACTCTTTTACAAACAACCTTGTAAACTCACCTTTTTCTACAAGTAGCTATCTTCATACAGAAAAATACATTTGTTATCCAATGAATGGAGAAAAGAGGGCTTTTCCTCTAGCTGTGTCTAATTTGACTTTTTCGCTCATTAGTGCAAGATTATCTAAAGCATGAAAGCTCTCTCTTTGTTTGGCACTTAATGCTTACCAAGTGATCAATGGCACTTTGGGCCTCATTACACGGAAGGCGGTGAGCCATGGCGCTATTAGCGCCATGGCTCATGCCGGTAAAATACCGGCACAGCCTTGGCGGAAAGGGGATTTACCGCCCCATTCCAAGGTTGGTGGGGCGGTAAATCCCCCTTCCGCCATTGCCCTTCCCCATTCCCATTTCTGCCCCATAGGGCTCTATGGGAATGGGGAAGGCGCTAATTACGGCACCGCAATTTTGCGGTGACGTAATTAGCTCCGAGGTCCCTTAGCGGGTTGGTGCTTTAACGCCTGCTTTTTGCAGGCGTTAAAGCACCAACCCGCTAAGGGACCTCGTAGTAAGGCGGTAATGGTTAACAGTCACCGTTACCATTAACGGTGGCCGTTAACCATTACTGCCTTCCGTGTAATGAGGCCCCTTGTCAGCACGGCAGAGTGCAGGCCGTCTCTCCCCGCACTGTAGTCAGGACACAGCTGGGAATCACCCGAAACACTCTTCTGGTGCACAGCCCAACCCGAGACAGCAGTCTTTCAGCACACATGCACCTACCCAGCAAGGCCACCCGATCGCAGACTTTTTTTCTCTTTTCTTTCTCTCGATCCTCTCCTCATTCCTCCCTCTCTCGACAGAAAAACCAAACCGCCAAAAGCCAAAACAAACCCTTCCTTCTGTCTCTTCTTCCCATTTCAAGCCTTTGTTCTGCCATCCCCTTTTCCTATGGCTCCCTACTGAATGTATCCCATATTCCAGCCCTGGTCATGATGTCATCCATCAATCAGGCATCTCCTCTAGCATGACCAAGCCTTCTTTGTAAGTTTCCAGAAGCCTCTCCATTCCTCTTTCAGTCACCCATGTACAGAGTTCAGCTTGGCGTTGCTTTCCCAATCCGAATTGATATTTGAAACAGTTTCCTGCACTCTAAACGTGGGCTGCTTGAAGCAGAATGAATCTGCACACTCTCGCCGAGCGCCTCACTTCCACACTGTCAAACAGTTTTACTTTGTGCATTTTTACAAACCAGCATCACAGTGTAATGGGCCTGAAGCCCCATTTTGCGCCCATGATTTGCACCATTCTAAACACTGATCATTTTAGTATTTTAGGGTTAATTATTAATAGATTACGGGAAATGTTTGTTGGCCCCTATTCCACAACTACACTATGCCAATGCTATGCTAAATCCCAAGTCACCCATTCTTTAGTTCACCCCCCCAGTGCCTCACATCAATGCTAAGCCACCCCCACATTGCCTGCAATACCATCATCATGTATACATTGGAACACACCTTATACAGAAGTCTGGGTTGCCGATGAAATTCTTGGCCTGGTTGAAATGCTGCACTACTTGTTGCTCCTACAGGGCCTTTTCCTTTCAAAGGCCCTCATTCCGAGTATGGTGGTAGTCATGGCGCTATTACCGACTTCGGTTTTGTTCAATGGGGACTTACCGGCCCATTCCGACCTTGGAGGGACCGGCAAGTCCCCATTTACCAAACCATTCCCCATTCCAATTTGCGCCCCCATAGGGCTCAATGGGAATGGGGAGGTGTCATTCGCCGTCCTGTTTGGCGTTTGTATCCGCGTTGGCGGTTACGCGCTGGAAGGGCGAGCGGAGGTTCCGCTACGTGATTTCTCTGTTACGCACCCTACGGTCTAGTGGTTTTCCAGCCTTGACCGCCTCGGTCACTTATCTGTACTTTCGGTCCGCCTTCCCCGGACTACCTCTCTCTCTTCCTTCCCTCGCCTTGCCTCTTTTCTCAGCTCTACGGTGCGCTGTTCTCCACGCCCGCCTTCTCTGCCTTACCTTTCGGCTGCGCTGTCATTCAGCCGCCCTGGTTCCTGTTGCTCCGGAGTTGTTTTCTCTGCTGGTACCCTTTCCGGTGGCTCTCTTTCTCTCCGGATCCTTCTTTGCTTTGGATGTCCGGCTTCGCCTGCTCCCATCAGCTACCTGCCTCAAGAACTCCACTACAACTGCTTGCTCCAGATCCTCTCAAACCGCTGCACTCCTCGGAGGGTTTTTTCTGCCTGTACAGGCTTTTTCCCTTCGTACTGTCTGGTCTCGGGAAGGGGGTCCCAGGTTTGCTATACTTTAGCACTCACTGTGGCTTCCTCTCGAGACAGATACTTTCAACACAAAAAGGAGAAGGACTATCTCTCTCACAGGCAACTGCAACCAGAGGACTTTGAATCAGGTGAGGAGAGTGGGGAGGAATGGGAGTTAGCGGAATCGGCCAAACAGGACAGATTGCAACGCCTATCAGAAGAGATGTCGGCAGAAGAGCAGATACAAGAATTATGGAAGGCCATTCAGGGAATGTCCCAAGAGTTACAAACTGTTAAGGCAGAGAATGTAGTCTTGAAACAGATGATTACTGCCCGCGAACCACAATCCCCAGAACTTCCTGTCATAGCTCTTTCGGCAGGGAAGTTCGATGGAACTCCTAAAAAGGTCAAAGAGTTTTTGGAGGCCTGCTTAGTATATTTTACTTTCAGGCCCCGGCTGTTTGCCACCGACCAGACAAAGATCGGGTTCATGATTTCGAACATGACTGGCAATGCCCTGGCATGGGTCACTCCGCTGGTTACCGGGGCTAATCCCATCTTACACGATTTTGCTGGTTTTCAGACCCTGTTGAAGCAAACCTTTGAGAGACCCGAACTGACTTACACCACCTTCGAGGACCTGTTGGATATCCGACAAGGGTCATCGGATGTTCCATCGTACATATCAGAATTCAAGAGATTGGCTTCGGGTGCTGGGTGGTCTGAACAGGCACAATTTGCCATATTTCGGCGAGGTCTTAAGGAGGAAATTAAGGACGAACTCGCAAGAGCATCCAGGCCGCCATCTTTTCCGGATCTGCTTTCCGCAGCCTTACAAATTGAATATAGACTGCAGGAACGAAGGTCAGAACGCCGAAAACAACGAACAACCGTTCATTTTTCCGATTCCACCGTCTCCTCCTCTCCTTCCCATACTTCAGACGAACCCATGCAGATTGGAGCTACTAGAGGACCTCTTTCCGCGGCTGAAAGAAGAAGAAGGAAGGAGAAAGGTCTATGTGCCTATTGTGGATCGGATCAACATCTCCTCAAGGAATGTACTGAACTTCCTCAGAAACGTCAGGGAAACGGTTTCCCTCGGCGCCAGTAGGGACCTGGTTCCAAGGGGCTTCTGATTCATCCACCAGTCCCTATGTCTCTCTCTCTATTTCGGCTCCATACATTCCTGAGGATTCCAGGCTTATGGTTCTACCTGTTATTGTAAAGGTCAACGGCAGAGCAGTCGAGTGTCTCGCACTCCTGGACTGCGGAGCCGCCGGAAACTTTGTCGACATCATCTGGACCAAAAGAATGGGTCTCCGTACCTTGCCTCGCAAAGAAGATCAAAAGGTAGAAGGGGTCGACGGTTCTCCTCTCTCTTCAGGACCCATTACTCACACCACCGAGGACCATTCGGTTACCATATTTCAATATTCCGAGACAATCCGGTTCGACATCATTCGAGCTGCCCATTTTCCGGTTATTCTTGGCATCACATGGCTCAGAAAACATAACGCTCATGTCAATTGGGCGGACAATCAACTACAATTTTGTTCCTCCTACTGCAAGCTCAACTGTTTTTCTGACGACGGTATTCCTCAGATTGTTACAGGGTCTACCAAACAACTGGCTGGGGTTCATGCTCTACCTCTGTACTGTTCCCCTTACTCGGAGGTGTTCGTCGAAAGAAAGCCAGCGACCTTACCTCCCCATAGGCCAGAAGATTGTACCATTGACTTAGAACCTAATGCTTTGGTTCCCTTCTGTAGGATGTTCTCTTTAACTCAAGCGGAAAGAAAGGTTCTTAAAGATTATCTTGATGCCAATGTTCAGAATGGGCTCATTCAACCTTCCAAGTCTCCTGCCGGAGCTTCTTTGTTCTTTGTCAAGAAGAGGGACTCTACTGACTTGCGCCCTTGTATCGATTACCGAGGCCTCAACAAGGTTACCATCCGGGATCGGTATCCTATGCCATTAATACATGAGATCATTGAAGCTGTTCAAGGTGCACGTTGGTTCACCAAATTAGACCTCAGAAATGCCTACCATTTGTTACGCATCGCCAAAGGAGATGAATGGAAGACCGCTTTTCGCACTCCTTTCGGCTTATTTGAGTACCGAGTAATGCCCTTTGGTTTGGTGAATGCTCCTGCTGTGTTTCAACGGTTTATGGATCGGATGTTTTCAGACTTATTGTCTGTCTCCATGATCATATACCTGGACGACATCCTGATATATTCCGGCACTCTAGAGGATCACAAAACCCATTTCCAAAAAGTTCTGGAAAGACTTAAAGACAACCAACTTCTTGTCAAACCAGAGAAGTGTGTTTTTGCTGCTACTTCAGTGCCCTATCTAGGGTATCATCTTTCTGAAAGAGGTATCGCCATGGATCCCAGCAAAGTATCAGCTATTCTGGACTGGCCTTCCCCGACTTCGATCAAAGAGGTCCAAAGGTTTCTCGGGCTCTCTAATTTCTATCGCTCATTCATCCCAAACTTCTCTGAAGCAGTTCTCCCTATTACTTCTTTACTCAAGAAGGCCAACAATCCCTTTAGCTGGACTTCCGAAGCAGAACAGAGTTTTCACAATCTCAAGAATCTCTTTTGTACTGCTCCCATTTTGCGCCATCCTGACCAGAGTAGACAGTTCATCGTCGAAACTGACGCCTCGGCCATGGCCATTGGAGCTGTTCTGCTACAAGTGTTCGAGGAACGAGAGCATCCCATTTGCTACCTCTCCAAGACGTTGACTCCCAGCCAACTCAACTACTCCGTACTGGAAAAAGAATTGCTGGCTATAAAACAAGCATGTGAGACCTGGCGACATCTATTGATGGGAGCAAGGCAGACCATTATCATCAGAACGGACCATAAGAATCTCAAGGTCCTTCAGAATATGGAGTGTGTCAACTCCAGGCAGGCTCGCTGGGCATATTTCTTTGCCCAATATGATCTGCAAATGACCTACTTGCCTGGTACCAACAATACTCTTGTGGATGCACTCTCTCGGAAGGGTCCCAAATGTGAGGAGAAAAGACATACCCCAGAGCCGATGTTCCACAGGAATAGGATCTTAACAGTTGCTAAAACCTTTTTGGAAGAGGTTCGAGCTGGTGTTGCTTCGGAAGGTACTGTTCCGCTACTCAGAGGAGAGACATCCTACACCAACAAGGAGGGTTTGCTATACCTCAACCATCGTTTATACATACCTTCCGGTCCACTACGTCTGAAGATCATAAATTGGTGTCATGATTCACTCACTGCAGGTCATCATGGGAAGCTAAATACCACAGAATCTATCACTCGTTCTTTTTTTTGGCCGGAACTCAAAAAGGATGTAGAGGACTACATACTCAGTTGCCCGGTTTGTGCCATGACTAAGTACATTACTGGCAAACCCTTGGGTCTTCTCACCCAACCTGAGGTACCCTCTCGCCCTTGGGGTTTGCTTTCTACGGATTTCATTGTAGAACTTCCTGTTTCCAACTCCTGCTCATGTATTATGGTTACAGTTGACACCATGACCAAACTGGCTCATTTTTCGCCATTGCCTGGTCTTCCTACTGCTACCGAGATGGCTGAGGTTTTCGCCCAGGATATCTTCCGTCTTCATGGTCTCCCTGACAAGATCATCTCGGATCGTGGCAGCCAATTAGTTTCGAAGTTTTGGAAGGCTCTTTGTTCTCGCCTTGGTATGGAACGTGCTCTGTCGTCTGGTTTCCACCCTCAGACCAACGGTCAAACTGAGCGCCTTAACGCCACATTGGAACAGTACCTTAGATGCTACAGCAATCGTCTTCAGGACAATTGGGTTTCTTTGCTTCCTACGGCAGAGTTTACTTATAATAACTCATTTCATACAGCCATTGGACTCTCTCCTTTCTTTTGCACCTATGGGGTACACCCAAGATCTCTTCTTCCCTACATTCCGTCGCCCACCAATTCCCCGACGGCTGAAGAGGTACTGCAGTCTATTTCTGATGCACACGTCACTGCCAGAAGGTGTTTGGAGAAGAGTCGTCAATACAACAAAACCCAAGCGGACAAACATCGTAGGCCTTGCCCTGAATGGAAGGAAGGGGACAAGGTCTGGCTGTCCACCAGGTTCTTGCCGCGATGGGTTCACCCTTCTAAACTCTCTCCTCGCTTTTTGGGTCCTTTTCCCATTCTTTCCAAAATAAATCCTGTTACCTTTCGACTTAAACTACCTCCTTACCTCCGCCGCATTCATCCTGTCTTCCATGCCTCTCTTCTCAAACCTTTCATTCCGGACGTCCACCAGAGAGCTGTTCCCGACCAGCCTTTTCCTCAGGTGGATTCCTCTATGGAATATGAGGTCTCTACTTTACGTGACTCCCGCCACTACCGTGGTAGGTTGGAGTATTTGGTGTCCTGGAAGGGTTACCCTAGGTCGGAGGACTCGTGGGAACCGGCTTCCAACATTCATGCCCCTCGGTTGTTGGCTCAGTTTCATGCCCGCTTCCCCTTTAAGCCGGGGGTCCTACGCTCTAGGAGGGGGCATACTGTCATTCGCCGTCCTGTTTGGCGTTTGTATCTGCGTTGGCGGTTACGCGCTGGAAGGGCGAGCGGAGGTTCCGCTACGTGATTTCTCTGTTACGCACCCTACGGTCTAGTGGTTTTCCAACATGGCGCCGCTGGTAAGTATTTCTTTCCTCCTCTCCCAGCGATCGCCGCGTTGCAACCCCCTTTACTGTGCTAGCTCACTCCTTTGGGTTTACACGCTAGTTTTCCAGCCTTAACCGCCTCGGTCACTTATCTGTACTTTCGGTCCGCCTTCTCCGGACTACCTCTCTCTCTCTCTTCCTTCCCTCGCCTCGCCTCTTTTCTCAGCTCTACGGTGCGCTGTTCTCCACGCCCGCCTTCTCTGCCTTACCTTTCGGCTGCGCTGTCATTCAGCCGCCCTGGTTCCTGTTGCTCCGGAGTTGTTTTCTCTGCTGGTACCCTTTCCGGTGGCTCTCTTTCTCTCCGGATCCTTCTTTGCTTTGGATGTCCGGCTTCGCCTGCTCCCATCAGCTACCTGCCTCAAGAACTCCACTACAACTGCTTGCTCCAGATCCTCTCAAACCGCTGCACTCCTCGGAGGGTTTTATCTGCCTGAACAGGCTTTTTCCCTTCGTACTGTCTGGTCTCGGGAAGGGGGCCCCAGGTTTGCTATACTTTAGCACTCACTGTGGCTTCCTCTCGAGACAGATACTTTCAACACAAAAAGGAGAAGGACTATCTCTCTCACAGGCAACTGCAACCAGAGGACTTTGAATCAGGTGAGGAGAGTGGGGAGGAACGGGAGTTAGCGGAATCGGCCAAACAAGACAGGAGGGCGCAAATAACGGGCCGGCGTATGCCAAGCCCATTATTTGCGCCCAGGTCCCTTAACGGGTCCCGTCCTTAACACCTGGTCAGACCAGGCGTTAAGGAAGGGACCCACTAAGGGACCTCATAGTAGGGCGGTAAGGGATTACCGGCACCGGTCTGGTCTTCAGTTCATTCGTTTCTGGGGTATTTCACTCATTCCCAGAGGTATTTGTGTTCTTTTGGTCAGAGTGTAGCATTTCCAGGGTCTATGTACAGTAACTATGCAGAAGTCTGCCCATTAATGTATTTGATTAGCGTTTAGACATACATGCCTTCTATAGAGCAATGCAGTCATTAACAGGTGAAATTGAGCCCTAATTGCTATATACATGCTGGGTGATTACCTACACATTTCCTAAAGTAGTTCTAATTAGGTGAAAGGCAAAGAAAACATAGTCCAAAAAGACATTTCTGCATCACCTAGCTACACCCCCACCACCCTGAATGTTTTTTCCAACTTATTGCACAGCCCCACTCCTTTTTTTGTTGCACTTCGACGACTTGATATGGTCGCTCTACAGTATGGATCCTCTGATGCTGCTTCAGATGTGACATCTGAATGAAGCTTTTACCACACTCTGTACACTGGTAGGGACGCACCCCAGTATGGATCTTCTGATGCCGGTACAGATGTGACATCTGAATGAAGCTTTTACCACACACTGTACACTGGTATGGTCGCTCCCCAGTATGGATCTTCTGATGCCGGTACAGATGTGACATCTGAATGAAGCTTTTACCACACTCTGTACACTGGTAGGGACACCCCCAGTATGGATCTTCTGATGCTTTTGCAGATTTTGCCTGTCAGTGAAGCTTTTCTCACACTCCGTACACTGGTAGGGTCGCTCCCCAGTATGGATCTTTTGATGACTGCTGCAGATGTGAGCTATAAGTGAAGCTTTCAACACTCCGTACACTGGTAGGGTCGCCCCCCTGTGTGGATCCTTTGATGGCTGCTCAGGGCGGAACAGTCACAGAAGCTTTTCTTACATTCTGTGCATTGATAGGGCTTCTCTCCAGTATGGATCCTTTGATGCAGGTGCAGATGTGAGCTCTGAGTGAAACTTTTATAACACTCTGTACACTGGGAGAGCCGCACCCTAGTATGGATCCTCTGATGCAGGTGCAGATTTGAGCTCCGAGTGAAGCTTTTCTCACACTCTGTGCACTGGTATGGTCGCGCCCCAGTATGGATCTTCTGATGCTGGTACAGATTTGAGCTCTGACTGAAGCTTTTTTCACACTCTGTAAACTGGTATGGTTGCACCCCGGTATGGCTCGTCTGATGATGGTTCAGATGTGAGCTCTGCCTGAAGCTTTTCTCACACTCTGTACACTGGTATGGACGTTCCTCGATGTGGGAAGCCCAATGTCTTTTCAGATGTGATGCCGAATTAAAGCATTTATCACATTTTGTGACTTATAGGACTTCTCCCCAGCTGCTCATTCTCTGTTGAAAGAAGCAAAGGCCTTTGTATTATTTCATGTCAACATACAACATACAAACTGCAAATCAAAAGATCTAATGCATAACTGTTCATTCTCGTTAAACACAGTCCAATCCTCAATAATTATAATGAAATCAAACTTTCTAAGCCTTCACCAACCAGGAAAGGGAAAAGGACAAACATACTTGATAGAATACAATGGTATACATGTTTTTTATTGAATATTTGGTTTATACAGGTTCAAAAACACAAAGCAAAATAATATAAATGTCATACACACATCAACTCCAACTGCCTCAAAATCAACCCAGGCAAAACAGAAATAATGATTGTCACCAAAAAATGGAGGATAAAACCACGTCATCCCTTGGCCAAGAGAGCTTTTTCCTCCTGCGAGCGGCAAAGAGGATCCTACCATTCCTATTTTTCGCCAACAAAACAACCACCATCATCGCCCTAGTCATGTCCAGAGTAGACTACGCCAACAGCCTATACTTAGGCACGCCTGAACGACTTTAAAAAAACTACAACGCATTCAAAACACGGCAGCCAGACTGCTTCTGAAACTACTCCAAAGAGAACACACCACACCAGCGATGAAAACACTACATTGGCTACCAATAAAACAACTAATAAAATTCAAAACAATGTGCATCACGCACAGAGCAGTAAACAACGAAGATGCAGAGTTCCTGAGAGACAAACTGCGTCTACATCAACCAATAACAACGCTCAGATCAAGCATTGACATCTGCCTGGAACCGAAACCCTTCAACAAAAGAAAACTTGGAGGATCCTCCTTCTCTCACCAAGCCCCGAAAACCTGGAACGACCTTCCAAAGTACATACGTAACACAAGAAAACACCTACTATTCAGGTAACTACTGAAAACCTGGCTCTTCACGTCATAACTAGAAAGACCGGCCACAGGGGCGCACACACACAACTAAAACATCGATGAATGTAGAGAGAGACCTTGATCCACACCAAACAATCAATGGGAAAAACCCTAAGGAAAATTTCCCATGACATACCAAACGACTAACCAGGAGACAGCCGCAATACGACCAAAGACCGTATACATAGCAAGACAAAGACAGAAACACTAGGACGCAGTGCTCCAGATAAGATTTGGAAGTGGGAGTATTTTACTCCCCATTTTTTAAAGTTGGGAATAAAATGATTTTTTAGGGAGTAAAAATGTAAGTCCAATTCCCAATGAGAGTATTTTATAAGCAAGTACAAATAGGTTTTAACTGAAAAACTGTATATTTTTTGTAATATGTATTTCTTTGCCCTTTGTTATTCATACACATTAAAAGATACATGTTTACTTCTTCCAATTAGGCTGTTGAAATAGTAGTTTCTTCCAGTGGTACTATGTGCACTACTGGTGCAAACATATTCATGGAGCTGTATGGGTGAAAGCAGGAGCACACGATTCTACATGTCTTTTTCCTATTTTTTGTTGGGAGTATTTTTACTCCCTATTTTATTTTTTGGGAGTATTTGCCAATTTTTGGTGCGTAAAAGTGGCTGATACACACCTTATCTGTAGGGCTGCTAGGACGTATCATCAAGAGGACTACAACCTTAAACTATAGCCATTCCCAACAGTCCTAAAGACAACAGAGAGGGAAAGGAAGCACTGCACCACTAGCCCCAATCCAGAGGGTGAGAAACAGAATGTTTCATCATTACACACAGTCCACCAATACACAGCGGGAAGCACAATGCCCCATCACACAAAAACTACAACTAAACAATAGCGCCAAGGATGTTTACCCCACGACAACCACAGAACCAATGGAAAGACAGTCATGACAGGAGGAAATGAATGACTGAATATACAGGCTCACCAAGACGAATCCTCTAGGACGCCACATCAACACCAATCCGACCCTGAACCATACAAAGCCTCAACCGACCAGTGTCACAACAAGAGAAAAGATATTACTAACCCAGTCCCACACCCGAAGAAAAGGTTCAGACACACCTATCACTCCATACAATACTCACTATGATACAGCTGGATCAGCGCAGCACCAACAAAGCGAGTTGGCCCACGAGGAACCAGCAACAACCCAACCCACAGGGATACAACTCTAATGGAACCAGAAGTACCTGAATCAGGATACAGACCCCACTAACCCAACCCTCAGTCTTCTGCATACTTAACCCACACAAAGCCAACCAACAATCTCTCTCCCAGCAATCCGCACGCACTTTACCGCACTGCATCAACAACACAAACATCACCTACAGCACTCGAGGTCACGCCCGATCCAATACTAGCACCAAAGCCCAGCACTCGGTGTATACCAAGCTGAAGCTGCTAACAGCACACCACTTCTCCCACTCTCCTTCTCCCGACTAACCCTACCCGTCCTTCCTGTTTACAGATCCGCCAGAGCGCCTGGGGCCCAATTCCATTGGTGACGGTGCGCTATATAAGTTTGTTTGTTTTATTATTTGTACCTAACCCAGAGGTTGCAGGGCGCAGAGGCATCAAGAGGGTTGTAGAGCTTAGGTTACACAAGGAACAGCAAATAAAGTACAGCTATGGTTACAGTGCTGGACACATCAGCAACATTAAACAAAATGCAATAATTCATATTTACATACAATAGTTAAAATGTACATGTTTCATGCTATAGCGGAATGTATAAGTGGCAGCATAGGAGATCATAGAGATATAAGTTAGTTGTCATGATCCTTGATCCAGAGGTTGGATCTGAATTGTAAATAAGGAAGGTCTTCCCTCAAGGAGGGAGGGAGGGAGGGAGGGAGTTCCAATGTTGTGCTGCTTTGACGGGAAAGCTACCCCCACCAGTCATAAGGGGTCATTATAAGGTGGCGGTAAGGGATACTGGGCACCGGTAAGTAGACCGGTGCCGGTAATCCCTTACTGCCCTACTACAAGGTCCCTTAGCGGGTCCCTCCAGTAACGCCTGGTCTGACCAGGCGTTATGGACGGGACCCGTTAAGGGACCAGGACGCAAATAACGGACTTGACATACGCGAGTCCGTTATTTGCACCCTCCCCATTCCCATTGAACCCTATGGGGGCTCAAATGGGAATGGGGAATGGCATTTTCAATGGGGACTTACCGGTCCCGCAAAGGTCGCACTACACCGGTAAGTCCCCATTGAACTAGACCGGTGCCGGACCCGTTATTGGTGGCAGTTATGGAGCAAATAGCGCCATGACTACCACCAATCTCGGAATGAGGCCCATAGTGCGTTTAAAATTGGGCATCAGTAGAAGGTTGGAGTTGGCCATTCTCGAAGGGCGGCAAGATGCTTGTCTAGTGAATCTCGCTATGAGGTATTGAGGGGCGGATTGGTGGAGACATTTGTGAGTCAAAGAAAATGATTTAAGGAAGATCTTGTCTTTCGTGGAGAGCCAGTTGACGGATCTTCTGATATCTGAGATGTGGGCTTTCTTCGGGAGACTCAAGGCTGCTCTTAAGGCATTGTTTTGCAGGATTTGAATCTTGTCCGTGATGTATTTGTTACTACCTACATAGAGAGCATTACAATAGTCCAGCTTGGACAAGATCAGGGCTCTAGCTAGAGTAATGCAGTTGTTGGGTGAGAGGAAAGGTTTGGCTGCTCTGATTAATTTACAAGTGTAGGAGGTAGCAGAAGCCATAGCATTTACTTGTTTTGTAAAGGTTAGTGTGGAATCTAGATGAAAGCCAACGGTTTTAACCTCCTTAGCCATAGCAATGATATTATCATCAATTTTGAATGAGGAATAGTTCTGGCCTAGTTTGTTAAGATTAGAAATAGTGCCTAGTATGAGGAGTTCCGTTTTGTCATCATTCAGGCATAGACCGTGTGAGGCCATCCATGCCTGGATGATGAGGTACACTCTATTTACAAAGACCAAATCCTTGTCATAATCCCCCGTCAGCGGGATGAGGATCTGTGTATCATCTGCATAATTTGTGTAGGTGATACCCAGGCCATCGAAAAGGGGCTTTGTGAAAATGTTGTACAGGGTTGGAGAAACACAGGATCCCTGGGGCACACCACAAGCGATGGGCATAGGGTCCGCAGCCGCTAGAGGGGAGAAGACTCGCATTGTTCTGTTATTGAGGAAGGGCTGAATCCAGTCAACTGCCTCTTGGGAGAAGTGGGCTGCAGACTCTAAGTGGTTACACAGAATCTTATGGTCAACCAAGTCAAATGCTGCTGAGAGATCAAGGAGCAACAGTAGTGCAGTCTTACCCTCATCTCTCAGCGCATCTATTTGTGCCTTAAGATCTATGAGCGCAGTCTCAGTTCCATGTTGGGGTCTGAAGCCGGACTGTCAGACTCCTAGAATGTGGTTATGTTCGAGATAATGTTGGATTTGTAAGCATGCTATTTTGTCAAGGATTTTAAGTAGGAATGGCACTGTGGTGATGGGACGGTAATTAGTGGGGATGGAGGGATCTAGATTTTGTTTAAGGAGTGGGAGGACCTAGGATTGTTTCAGGTTGTTGGGTATTGTGCCTGAAGTAAAGGACGCGTTTATGAGTTTGGTGATAAAAGGGGAGAATTCACGGGCTGCTTCTTTTATGATTTGTGCTGGGCATAGGTCACCGTGGTAGTTCGAAGGTTTGAGAGTGAGGATAACTTTTTCAACCTCTTTGGTGGATACTTTGTGAAAGTTAAAGTGGGGAATAGGCGAGTGAGGTGGAATCAAGATAGTTTGAGGCACTGGCGCATTAGTATTACTGGACTTAGAGGTAGTGAGAGTGTCTTTTTTGTTGTTGATCTTGGACTGAAGGGTTATAATTTTATAGGTCAGAGCATTTTGTATACCTGTGCACCAATTTTTGTCTTTGAGGTAGGAATCTGGGGTTTGAATAGGGGATTCTACCTCTTTCAGGATTGCGAAAAGCTCTTTGGTATTAGACTTGACTTGAGAAATTCGGAGGTTGTAAGAGGTTTGTTTGGCTAGGATGATTTCTTTTTTGTAGAGGGAAGCTAGTTTACTCAAGTTGTTCTTGTTATACTCGGATGAATCTAGCCTCCAAGTTTTTTCACTTCGGCGTTGCTTTTGTCTAATTTCTTTCAGATGAGGAGAGAACCAAGTATTCACATGTTTTCGGGGTTTGCTTTTTCTGATTTTCAATGGTGCTATGGAATCAAGGGATGATAACATCACTTTGTTGTACATGTCTCCCATGGTTAATGGGTCTTTGTGGTCCGAGATTGAATTCAAAGTAGGTAGACTCAAAGGGATGAGATTTTCAGGAGTAATGTTTCTTTTGTTCCTGGTGGGGACAGCTGGCGCTATGCTATCGATATGCAGGGGAGGTGGAGCCTCTAGGGAAAACGAGATCAGATAGTGGTCAGACAAAGGCTGAGGCATTATAGAGGTGACGGTTGTTGGGCAATTGTGCTCGGCAATCCAATCAAGGGTTCTGCCTTTGATGTGGGTGGCACCTATGATCTTTTGGGTGAATCCTAGTTCCTCTAAGGAATTGTTAATCTGAGTGGCATTTAAGTCTAAAGGGTCACTAAAGCCAAGGTTGAAATCTCCTAGAATGAGGCTCTGAAAAGAGTTCTTAAGGTTATTGGAAAGGATATTCATAAGGTCCTCTTCAAAGGATCCTAGAGGGCCGGGCGGTCGGTATATAAGGTGGATAGAGACAGACTGGGTATTAGAGATGGTTAATTTAGCGGTGAGGGATTCACATGAATCTGTGTTATGAGGCGGAGAGAGTCTCAGGGTTAGGTTGGTTTTAGCAATCATAGCAAGACCTCCACCTCGAGAGGTAGTACGATCAAGTCTTAAGAGAGTGCAATCATCTGGGATGGCTAGCATAATTGCTGGACCAGCTGCAGGGTGCAGCCAAGATTCAATGATGGCTAGTGTATGAGATCAGGCCCCTCGCATCACATGCTTCTCAGTACAACCTTGGACCAGGTGCCTCCAGTGGTGGGTTCGCCCCTTGCCCTTATGTGGTGTTAACTTTATGTTACACACGCGTAGATGGGGCCACTGAGCAGAACACAGGGCATCCATTTTTGTGCCCCCTTTTCGACTCCATCTTGGTCACCAGGCCTCACTGCGATAGTGCTACAAGGCTCAAAGCTCAGCTCCCTTTGCTCGCAACAGCCTGGCACACGGGCACACAAGGCGTGCAGGCACATAGCCCCCACCCTCGTTCCCACTCTGTGCAGGAAAGTTCTGCGATCCCATTCTCACGCTAAAGCCGGAGTTATTTGCAACATCAAATAAATACGACACATTATTTTTCCTCTGAGATCACTGCCCTGCATGTGAACCAACATGAGCTAAGCACTTGGCTCATTCATCTCCATAAACGTGCCCTTGCCCTGCACCCTCGCCCAAGATAACTTACTGCCATCTCGACCCCATGTCCCCCCAAGGTATCCCTTTCATGTGACAGACCATAGCCTGCGCTGTGATGCCCACCCAGCACACCCTGCAATTAACATCAGACCCCTGCTGCAGTATATTGAGACCTAAACTAACAAGTGTCACATGCCTGAGATTCTTGCAAACACAGCCCTATTCCTTCAAACAATGTGTTATAGTGGTCAAGACCAGAACTCAAGCCATGAATGACCCAAGTGTATTAAGAACACAGATGTATGAGTGATTTGTATAGACAAGACATAACTATTAGAAACATTATGTATACTTTGTTATTTAGTGCATGCAATGTATCGTGATTAGCTTAGATAGTGACCACCCGGCCTTACGTCGACCTGACCTTCACTAGCACGGAGTGCAGATGCCTGACGTCTATCCTCGCGCCAACCAACTAACCAACCGGGAGGAAGAGATGCTGCCCACACCCAAAAGCACCTCATCAATCGACCAATCAGGGTCCAACGTAGCATTTTATGTTAGACTAGAACAATCACTATATATATATGTAATGTGATGATAATTATGTAGAGTTTTATCTGCGGATAAAGAAGCCTTGCCTTGAACTCTCGCAGCCTGCTCTCTTTGTCTCATTCCCCGTCAGGGGTGTGTCTGTATTATTATTATTTGTAAGAAGACGGGGAGGGCATTAACACTAGGAAGTCTATATTTTCACTTTGTAGTAGGTCTGCTATTTCTGTTGCGTGGGCCACCATAGAGCGGGCATTTATAAATGCACCTTTTATCCCTGTCTGTACCGGTTGAGCCGCCGATAGCTGTACTTTGTGATGGCATTTCAGAGCAGTGATGGGCTCTCGGAAGAGTCTGCTATTAAACTGAAGTGGGTGCTGGGAGTGGCCAGTTTTGCAAGAAGAGGTAGTAGCATTGTGCGGCGCTGTTTTAGTTAAAGGGTCATACAATCTTGGAAGTCTGGCATGAAATTTAAGGTTTCTCTGTAGTAGAGTACAAGGTCTGGTGATCATGTCGACCTGCTTAGGGAGTTCATGCGCACATGCTTGTGGGGGTAGGGGTTGGAGCATAATGAGGTCTTGTAAGGTAATTATGTGGAGGAGGGTCCTTAGTAGAACAGTGTAAGATACATATCGCACGCGTGAGGCTGGTTGTATAGGTGCACCGTAGATATTAATGATATATGGGCTACTATCAAGACCGTGTGCGTAGATAGGTATTAGTGCACTGATGTAAGATTTGGCATGTAATCCCATAAGTCCAAGGGAGTATATTTGGGCAACTAAGTATATAGCACACACATTAGAGTGATACAGTGTAGAGCTAAGCATATAGCACACACATTAGAGTGATACAGTGTAGAGGCTACAGTCAGGCTACAGTCTATAAGCTTGCATGGCGTAGTAAGTCTAACAGATCTAACATATATTTGGACAGCTAAGCATATAGCACACACATTAGAGGCTACAGTCTATAAGCTTGCATGGCGTAGTAAATCTAACATGGTACAGGTGTGTATGAACATATGGCTATGCAATAGTAAAGATACACATGGGCAGTGAGCAAACAGGCATGGAGAGAGTATAATAGGTAGCATGTTAAATGGCAGGCATTCTCTTGGCAAGGTTAAATTAGTTCATACCAATCGGGTTGCAGTGCGACTTAAATGATGCTAAAAGACAATTGGCATTGTTAGAGGGCGCGAGGTAAATGCAGGTCAAGTCATTATCTGTGCAGGTTTGGTTTGATCAGATGGGCAGGATAGAGTTACCTTAGAGGGAGTTGGCGAATCGGTACTGTGTGGCTCGCAGGCAGGGTAAAAACAGCTTGCAGCGTAACATGCCGACATGCCTGGTCACGCTCGGTAAGCTCAGTCAGAGGATGGCCTTCTCTCTAGGCCTTAGCTCGTTGGCCGGCTCTCGCCTGCCAGTGATTGGTGGTGAGGTATGATGATGGCACAGCCAATCCAATGGCTTCTGCAGCTAGTATGCAATCAGGCATACAGTAGGGACAGGGTCAGGCACGGAATACACAAACCGTGGCGGCCATCTTTGGAAGGTGCGGATCAGACGGCTTTCGAACGTTGTAATTAGCTCACGGTCAGTGTACTAATGGATATCTGCAGGCAAATGAGGTTGGGCAGCTTCTCAGAATATTGCAGGCGGGGTGCTTCAAATAAAATTGTATTTAGGCGATTACAGACCGCAATGTGTAGAGGGGCTCTTAGGCAGCTGATAATATGCCTAGAGCTTATCTCGGCATCCCGGCATCTCGAGAGACGACAGGTACTGCTCTTGCAGCGCACGCCAAGGCTGTAGAGCTCCTGCTCGTGTTGTGGGTGAACTGGGACTTTAAGTACCTTTAAATATTTTATGTTATGTTAATCACAATACATTTCATACAGAATTTCATTTACTTTTCCCCTAAAAGAAAAATGATTTACAATATTGCATAGACACATTTTTTATTTTATAAAATGTGTGTGTCAGTTTGGGGGTTTCATTAGTTAAAGGATGGAATTAGTCACTTTCCTTGTGAGGCTAGGGAGGTGAGCCCACTATGCAATATTTCCCCTAGGGGTGGCGACAAGCGGGGCCTCTCAGGGAGAGACTCCACCCAGGGGGACAAATAATCCTATTCCGATGAGGAACTCCCTTTCCACCTCACTCAGGGATCCACTACAACCATACCAGTTGACAGAAGACATGATGTCTCTTATATCTGCTATTGCAATGTCTTCTCAGAAATTAAATATCTTCCCAATACTGAAAAGTGGAGCAATGAAGAATAGGTTTCTATTAACTACTGGGACGGAGCAACCCAAAGGGGTTATGAAGAGTACAGCTCCTACACAAAGAAAGGACTATCGTGAGGAATTAGGGAAGCCACAAAGCTGCGTCATAAAAATGGGAGGAGCCAGAGAAACAGAGAGAGACCCCAAAGTTTCAAATCAGCTGGAGCAGGGAAGGTGATGGCGCGGAGCGAACGCTGCTGTCCACGCCGTTAAGCAGCTGGATGAAGGAAGTGCCGAGTTGCACTATTCATCGGGCAGAGCTGAGAGAGTCTGCCCCAACCTATCAAAGTCCCAAAAGGGATGCACATGGAAAACTGGACAGAAGCTACAAGGGGGATGTGCCCGAGCTACAGCTACCAGTGGGTACAACCGGCCTACCTAACACAGGCTCCAGGAGAGAACCACAACAAAGAAGTGGCAGCCCAGAAGAAAAAGGAGCAGATGCTGCTCCACACAGTAATGCCACATGGACAGTACGACAACGAAGCGTGTCTGCAGAAGCAAGGACACAAGCCATTCTGACAATCTACAAAGAAGCAGAAAAGGGGAATGCAGATCTGGTGATGAAGCCCCATTATGCCACAGGTAACGGGGAGAGCGAGCGGGAGACCCGGGGAACACAGCACATGTAATGAGTTGCTTGATTATATTCAATGCATCACGAAAACCGAATACGATGATTGTAGCCAGCCCAATCATCCCAGTGAGAGGCACAACCCTAAGAAGAGGATTATCAACAAAAGCCAAGGAGAGTATAGTAGAAGGACGTTCAAGTGCTCGGGTCTGTTGGATGCAAGTGCAACTTCCCATTCAGGCAAAGAGGGTCAGGATGTGGAAAGCCTATTAGCAAGCGTCTCAGTGTGTGAGGTTTGTGATTGGCGCGGCAGAATATGTATGTATCACTTGTAGTTAGTTTTGACACATATTATTAACACCATATAGCTACACAGAAAAAGCAACACAGGATTAATGTTGCGGTTGCAGATGTTATAGATGGGCAATGTATTATAGGCCCTGTATTTATTGATGGTAAACAATGTTATACTTTGAGTGGTGTCCGAAAAGGGAACTGAAGCAGGTGGAAAGAGAAGATGGAGTCAGAGAGGTGTTGTGGTAAAAGCGTGGTCTCTCGTACGAGATAGCAATAGTGCAGCCATGTTAGATTTCAAGCCCTGTTACACAATGAACAAACCCAGGCCCTGATGTGGAGCTGTGTATAGGTCAGTCCCAAGACAAATCCCCCTTCCATCCCCCAAGAGAGAGGCTGCTGAGTTCAGAGGCACCCGCACTGTGCAGAGAAAAGCTAATTGTATCCAGCTGCGGAGCTCGAAGGGCTGGGAATGGAATGTTATGTCCAGGTAGGTAAGGTAGGGATGTGCCCTTTGAAGGTTAAATTAAAATAAATGTAATTTTTTTTTTTTTTAATGGTATTGTTAATTTGCGATTTTCTGCTACATCACCTGTAACTTCTTTGGGCAGGACAAGCTCTGTCTCAGTTTGGCTCTACTGGACCATTTGAAACCAGGTGTTGAAACTAAACTAGACATTGTCAGAGGTATGAAACATTGGGGCTCATGTTCCATAGAAGCGTAACGTTCATGGAAAGCGTAAGAGCCTTGAAGAAGGCGTTAACGCCTTCCTTTAATGTTACCCCTCATTTTCAATCAGGCGGGATGCGTTTCCGCCGCTCCCTTCCTTACCGGCATACAAATACTCCAGCATCTGCACCAGCATGAACTTTAATGCCAGCGCAGATGCTGGAGTTTCCTATGAAGTCTGCCTGCTTCATGCACCAATCATAGTGACCAATTGTACAATGGGGGACTTTTCTTTGACAAAATGTCAAGAACAAACATTGGGAGTGCGATACAGAATCAGGAAGAAACACTGAGACACCCGAGTGGGACTGGACTAAAGTACTCTGAAGAGAGGGCATATTGCTCTGGCTTACTTTTTATGTTTTCTTAAAGTTGTAGGACCAGTTAGTTAATAGCGTTTGGACTGAGGACTACTTTTATGTTGACTGAAGACAAGCACCTTTAGTTTAGTTGACAGGAAGGGAAATCCATCTTACAAATAGGGACAGCTAGGCGTCCTTCTTTTAAGTTAAATAAAACCCATGAAATTATGTCGAGTCCTTCTTCTTGTTCACCACACCAGACAGACAGAAGCCCTCACATATCTATCAAATAAACTGGAAGAAGGGGTAGAAGGAGCCAGATGACCCTACCCGGGTAGCAACCTTCAGGTGTCAAGACACCTCGTCACAGAGGTACTCAGCAACCTGAATGATTGGATCCAGTAGCCAGACAGCAGGAAGCCCTCACATATCTATCACATAAAGAGGTAGAAGGAGCCAGATGACCCTACAGGAGTAGCAACCACCAGGTGTGAAGACACCTCGTCACAGAGGTACTCAGCAACTTGAATGATTGGATCCAGTAGCCAGGCAGCAGGAAGCCCTCACATATCTATCACATAAAGAGGCAGAAGGGGTAGAAGGAGCCAGATGATCCTACAGGAGCAGCAACCGCCAGGTGTGAAGACACCTCGTCACAGAGGTACTCAGCAACTTGAATGATTGATCCAGTAGCCAGACAGCAGGAAGCCCTCACATAAAGAGGCAGAAGGGGTAGAAGGAGCCAGATGACCCTACCCAGGTAGCAACCATCAGGTGTGAAGACACCTCGTCACAGAGGTACTCAGCAACTTGAATGATTGGATCCAGTAGCCAGACAGCAGGAAGCCCTCACATATCTATCACATAAAGAGGCAGAAGGGGTAGAAGGAGCCAGATGACCCTACCCAGGTAGCAACCATCAGGTGTGAAGACACCTCGTCACAGAGGTACTCAGATACTTGAATGATTGATCCAGTAGCCAGACAGCAGGAAGCCCTCACATATCTATCACATAAAGAGGCAGAATGGGTAGAAGGAGCCAGATGACCCTACCCGGGTAGCAACCACCAGGTGTGATGGTACCTCATCACAGAGGTACTCAGATACTTGAATGATTGATCCAGTAGCCAGACAGCAGGAAGCCCTCACATAAAGAGGCAGAAGGGGTAGAAGGAGCCAGATGACCCTACCCGGGTAGCAACCATCAGGTGTGAAGACACCTCGTCACAGAGGTACTCAGCAACCTGAATGATTGGATCCAGTAGCCAGACAGCAGGAAGCCCTCACATAAAGAGGCAGAAGGGGTAGAAGGAGCCAGATGACCCTACCCGGGTAGCAACCATCAGGTGTGAAGACACCTCGTCACAGAGGTACTCAGCAACTTGAATGATTGATCCAGTAGCCAGACAGCAGGAAGCCCTCACATAAAGAGGCAGAAGGGGTAGAAGGAGCCAGATGACCCTACCCGGGTAGCAACCATCAGGTGTGAAGACACCTCGTCACAGAGGTACTCAGCAACCTGAATGATTGATCCAGTAGCCAGACAGCAGGAAGCCCTCACATAAAGAGGCAGAAGGGGTAGAAGGAGCCAGATGACCCTACCCGGGTTGCAACTATCAGGTGTGAAGACACCTCGTCACAGAGGTACTCAGCAACCTGAATGATTGGATCCAGTAGCCAGACAGCAGGAAGCCCTCACATATCTATCACATAAAGAGGCAGAAGGGGTAGAAGGAGCCAGATGACCCTACAGGAGTAGCAACCACCAGGTGTGAAGACACCTCTTCACAGAGGTACTCAGCAACTTGAATGATTGATCCAGTAGCCAGACAGCAGGAAGCCCTCACATAAAGAGGCAGAAGGGGTAGAAGGAGCCAGATGACCCTACCCGGGTAGCAACCATCAGGTGTGAAGACACCTCGTCACAGAGGTACTCAGCAACTTGAATGATTGGATCCAGTAGCCAGACAGCAGGAAGCCCTCACATATCTATCACATAAAGAGGCAGAATGGGTAGAATGAGCCAGATGACCCTACAGGAGTAGCAACCACCAGGTGTGAAGACACCTCGTCACAGAGGTACTCAGCAACTTGAATGATTGGATCCAGTAGCCAGACAGCAGGAAGCCCTCACATATCTATCACATAAAGAGGCAGAAGGGGTAGAAGGAGCCAGATGACCCTACCCAGGTAGCAACCATCAGGTGTGAAGACACCTCGTCACAGAGGTACTCAGATACTTGAATGATTGATCCAGTAGCCAGACAGCAGGAAGCCCTCACATAAAGAGGCAGAAGGGGTAGAAGGAGCCAGATGACCCTACCCAGGTAGCAACCATCGGGTGTGAAGACACCTCTTCACAGAGGTACTCAGCAACTTGAATGATTGATCCAGTAGCCAGACAGCAGGAAGCCCTCACATAAAGAGGCAGAAGGGGTAGAAGGAGCCAGATGACCCTACAGGAGTAGCAACCACCAGGTGTGATGACACCTCGTCACAGAGGTACTCAGATACTTGAATGATTGGATCCAATAGCCAGACAGCAGGAAGCCCTCACATAAAGAGGCAGAAGGGGTAGAAGGAGCCAGATGACCCTACCCAGGTAGCAACCACAAGGTGTGAAGACACCTCGTCACAGAGGTACTCAGATACTTGAATGATTGGATCCAGTAGCCAGACAGCAGGAAGCCCTCACATAAAGAGGCAGAAGGGGTAGAAGGAGCCAGATGACCCTACCCAGGTAGCAACCACAAGGTGTGAAGACACCTCGTCACAGAGGTACTCAGATACTTGAATGATTGGATCCAGTAGCCCGAAAAGATTAATTCTCAGGCCATTTCTTATAGATATTTCCAAAGGCTTGAAGCTGAGTGAAGAGTTTCTTCCATCAAAGACACACCACAATAGTAAGATAAGTGCAAATCAAGGTTTATAATGTACCCAAAGCCCAGCAATACATGGTGAAACAAGATGGCCGTAAACTGCTGGAAGTGAGAGTCATTGAGCCCTCCTGTTGCCACCTGGCCTTCCCAAGCCTGCTTGCAGGAATGCTAGGCAGAAGTTGCCATTTTTGTACTGGACTTCCAAAAAGTCAGTGAAATCTCTCAGTTTGACTTTTACCCCAAGCCACGAATCAAATGGATGATCAAATGGATTAGAAATTCTACTTAAATTCAAACCCTAGACCTAACGAAGGGTTATTCACAAATTCCTCTCACTCCAGAAGACAAGGAGAAGATGGCTTATTCAATTCAAGGTATTGTCCCCCCAGCTTCCATGGCGCACCAGCTACGTCCCAGAGGCTGGTGGCCCACGTACTGCTACCCCACCAAGCCTGTGCAGAAGCCTACATACATGAAATTGCCATTTGCAACTGAATGCAAGTGCTGACTGTCATCAAGCCAAAGTGGTATCAGAGCTGTGTTTAAACACGCTTTGATTTGGGAGTCTTATGATGACTTGGCCAAAAGAAAACAATAGAATTACACTTGTTACTATGCAGGACATCTAAAAATTGCAACAAAAATTCTCTTACCTCAGTATCTTGGAAAGCTTGAGAAACTTCCAACCACCCTTGTGGTCTCATTATGAACTTGAAACTTCTCTTCCATGAGCGGCAATTATGCTGTGGTAAATCGGCCGCAAGATAGAGGATTTACCTCCATAGTTTGGCGGGAGAAAAATCTGCCACTTCATGGCCAAAAGTATCATTCTGAGGCACATGAAAAGTGGACATCCGTTCATTACATCCACAAAAGTGTCAGTAACAGAACTACTGCCAAGTTATACCACACCAACAAACTTGTAAAATGGGCCTCAGTCTCTATGGGCCATGGCCTGGTACAGATCTAGATTGTTCCTGGATGGTCTTTTGTTGATGGAATACGAAGCAGGACCCCTGCTCAAGTCCTGACTGGTAGCAGCTGTGTGCTGCCACATAGGTTCTTAGCAAAAGGAGTGTCCAGCACAGAGACCTCAGAGCTTTCATTGTTTGTCTTTGGCTCTCACCACCTCCATCTTAGGGTATTGGTGCAACTGCCAATCAGACTACTTTCCCTCTCTTTGACGCCTGCAACGTGCTCATTACTTAGGGGACCTGTCCTTACTGCTTTCATCTCTCCTCTTTCCCTACCATTCCCAGACCAATCTTTGTTTGGCTGAGAGTATACCTTACTCACTCTGTTTCCTGGAACCCCGACACAGCCCTTTCTCCAACTTCCTCCTCTTCAATACATTCTCTGGTGTTCATCCATCACTCCTCCCAGTAGCTCATGGCCGCCTCCTTCCCGACACTGATGTTCCTCCTCTCTATTTTCTTCCTCCTTCACAAAACCTGTGTTCTTCCTCCTCCTCTTTGACCCTTCATTATGTTCAACTCTTCCTCCCAAATACTGATGTTCCCCCACTCTTTTACTCGGTTTCTCTTCATCTCCTACTTACCAATGCTGATGTTCCTCCTCCCCTCCTCTATTTCTATACCTGCTTCCTCCCAACGTTTCCTCTACCTCTCCTTTGATCCTTCCTCCAACTTCTCCCATTGCTTCTTTCTCTGCAACTCGCCCCAAACGGTGTCCTGCTCCCTCTCCAAACTCCCACATTGAGAGAGGTGTCCCTCCCCTTTTGTACTCAAGTGGGGCCAGTAATGAGGTTTGTAATCCAGTCATAGCTTCCATGTGCGGTTTGAAAGGGTCAGTCAGGATCTGAGCCGATTACCTGCCCACGAGATTCAACTGGGAAGGTCTTTCCTTGCAGAGCCACAGAATGTAGCATTGGGTACTTGGTCCACTATTGAGAGCCGGAGTGCTCACGCGTTGCTCCGTCCTCAGGGGAACATCTCCCTGCCTTACCCCCCAAAGCATGCGGCTCTAAGCACTAGATAGGTATCTGCGTGCTTTCACAAGACCGGGAGGGTAGGGAACACCCCGTGTTTTATATCAGCATAAAGCCATTTCCTAGAAAAATGAACTATGGATACATTGAGCTGAAATGCTTAGCTATCAAGTGAGTAGTAGGAGGCCAAAATTATGATCACCCAGGCCACCACTTCCAGTTACTTACACACCATGCCCCTCTAATGTGGATAGCATAGAACAAGGGAACCAACCACTGCTTTCTGAGGTGTTTTTGGCCCTACAGATATGAACTCTTACAATCGGACTTCGACAGGGGCGTCTCTGGACGAACGTCGTCTTTCTGAAAAGGCATGCCACAGCTGCCCAGGAAGATGAGCTCCATAGACAGGCCACAGCTGCCCAGGAAGATGAGCTCCATAGACATGCCACAGCTGCCTAGGAAGGTGAGCTCCATAGACATGCCACAGCTGCCCAGGAAGATGAGCTCCATAGACATGCCATAGCTGCCTAGGAAGATGAGCTCCATAGACATGCCACAGCTGCCCAGGAAGATGAGCTCCATAGACAGGCCACAGCTGCCCAGGAAGATGAGCTCCATAGACATGCCACAGCTGCCTAGGAAGGTGAGCTCCATAGACATGCCACAGCTGCCCAGGAAGATGAGCTCCATAGACATGCCACAGCTGCCTAGGAAGATGAGCTCCATAGACATGCCACAGCTGCCCATGAAGATGAGCTCCATAGACATGCCACAGCTGCCCAGGATGATGAGCTCCATAGACATGCCACAGCTGCCTAGGAAGATGAGCTCCATAGACATGCCACAGCTGCCCAGGAAGATGAGCTCCATAGACATGCCACAGCTGCCTAGGAAGGTGAGCTCCATAGACATGCCACAGCTGCCCAGGAAGATGAGCTCCATAGACATGCCACAGCTGCCCAGGAAGATGAGCTCCATAGACAGGCCACAGCTGCCCAGGAAGATGAGCTCCATAGACATGCCACAGCTGCCCAGGAAGATGAACTCCATAGACAGGCCACAGCTGCCCAGGAAGATGAGCTCCATAGACAGGCCACAGCTGCCCAGGAAGATGAGCTCCATAGACATGCCACAGCTGCCCAGGAAGATGAGCTCCATAGACATGCCACAGCTGCCTAGGAAGGTGAGCTCCATAGACATGCCACAGCTGTCTAGGAAGGTGAGCTCCATAGACAAGCCACAGCTGCCTAGGAAGGTGAGCTCCATAGACATGCCACAGCTGCCCAGGAAGATGAGCTCCATAGACATGCCACAGCTGCCCAGGAAGATGAGCTCCATAGACATGCCACAGCTGCCCAGGAAGATGAGCTCCATAGACATGCCACAGCTGCCCAGGAAGATGAGCTCCATAGACATGCCACAGCTGCCCAGGAAGATGAGCTCCATAGACATGCCACAGCTGCCCAGGAAGATGAGCTCCATAGACAGGCCACAGCTGCCCAGGAAGATGAGCTCCATAGACAGGCCACAGCTGCCCAGGAAGGTGAGCTCCATAGACATGCCACAGCTGCCCAGGAAGGTGAGCTCCATAGACAGGCCACAGCTGCCCAGGAAGATGAGCTCCATAGACAGGCCACAGCTGCCCAGGAAGATGAGCTCCATAGACATGCCACAGCTGCCCAGGAAGATGAGCTCCATAGACATGCCACAGCTGCCCAGGAAGGTGAGCTCCATAGACATGCCACAGCTGTCTAGGAAGGTGAGCTCCATAGACAAGCCACAGCTGCCTAGGAAGGTGAGCTCCATAGACATGCCACAGCTGCCCAGGAAGATGAGCTCCATAGACATGCCACAGCTGCCCAGGAAGATGAGCTCCATAGACATGCCACAGCTGCCCAGGAAGATGAGCTCCATAGACATGCCACAGCTGCCCAGGAAGACGAGCTCCATAGACATGCCACAGCTGCCCAGGAAGATGAGCTCCATAGACATGCCACAGCTGCCCAGGAAGATGAGCTCCATAGACAGGCCACAGCTGCCCAGGAAGATGAGCTCCATAGACATGCCACAGCTGCCCAGGAAGGTGAGCTCCATAGACATGCCACAGCTGCCCAGGAAGGTGAGCTCCATAGACAAGCCATAGCTGCCTAGGAAGGTGAGCTCCATAGACATGCCACAGCTGCCCAGGAAGATGAGCTCCATACAACTGGAGGTTTGTGATGAACTCTGGACACCCTGGGGACAAATGAGCACAGCCCACAGGAGATGCTGGCCATGGAGGTTTTGCACGAGGAGGGGGTCACTCCATCCCTAGCCTCGTGAGTGGCAGAACTAGGCAGGTCCAGAGTCCTAGCAGAGCCAGGGAAGAGGGTACCCCCTATCAATCTGCACTCATGGAGACCAAAGACAGAGAGGGTAGAGAGCATAAATCTTTATGCAACAAGGAGATAATTGGCGTCTGAAAGGATCAGTCCACTATTGCAGGTTATACTCTGTGTGGCAGCTAGGGGTCTCATAATACTCAGTCCATTGCTCAGTGACTGAGTGTGTCAGAGTGTGATGGCCGCGCTCAGCACTGGGGTGGAGATGACTCTTGACGTCAGTCCAGGTCACCATGGTGAGATTGGTACATTACACCTTGGGAAAGGGAGGGTGTCCTGGAGTGTGAGATGGTCTGTGACATGTATTTCACACCTTCTTCTTCTTAAACAAGGTTAATCCCCTTCCAAAGTGCCAGGAGCATGGCCCTTGTAATAGGAAGAGGCTAATATAGAGGGGTTGTGAAGTGCAGAAAGCCCAGGGCACAGATCTTCTGATGGAAATCCCAGGGCAGGTCTTTGTTTACTTGAGTTACCATGAGGCAATTTGGGGAGGGGGTGTCAATTGGAGGGAAAGAGAGTTACAAGGCACAATGGCAGAGTAGCCGCACAGTGGTCTGATTGTGATGTACTTAAAAAGAGTCTGAGGGAAATGTGGGACGGGTGCAATACCACACAGTGCTGTAGCTCTAAATCTTCAAGTGAACAACCTTCCAACAGTCAGCCATGCTGATGGAGACAACCACCCCCCCCACCCCCCTTACTGGAACTGATAAGGATATTGCCCAGCCCACCCTGAGCTTAACTGACACTTAGGCACTGCTACAAAGCATTTGATGTCAACACATTTTGATGGGAATGTGTTGCAGGAAGACACGCCATTGCCAAAAACTGCTATTGCCAGAGATTTCCATCAAGTGCCCAGGTACTCACCACACAGGTGCAATTGCTGGTACATTGCCAGGTGTACACCCCACTGCCAGATATTTCCATTAGATGTCCATGAACTCACACCACTGCACAGACTGCTCTCACATGGACAGGACTCAGGCAATAGCGAGGACATACCGTCATAAACCCAGGTGCACTTAACCATTGTCTCTTAAGGTAGGAGAGAATGGAATCCCAAGGGCCCCCTGCTCATCTCTCAGAGGGCCCATCTGAGTAAGGCTGCTCTCTTCCTAACCCGCTGTATTATCCTTTTCTGGTGATAATGAGGCTGACTGTGCAGCCAGAGCAATGAGCGTACAGGTGGGACAAGAGAAAGCTCTAGAGCGCTGAGCCAATGCAAAGCAGCATATACAAAGGGGGCAGAAATCAGACCAAGTGTGTCACTTTCAAAGAACTTAAGGCGAGACCGAGCATGGACGACCAACGGAGCAGAAGAGGACCAAGAGAGTTGAGAGGCCCAACGGAGACAAGAGAGCCAAGAGAGCTGAGAAAATTGAGATGTGTAAGAGAGCATGCAACTGCGAAATCTGAGAGGTTGGAGAGCTGGAGGAGCTGAACATGCTGAGAGAGCTGAGAGGCTGCAGAGAACTGAGAAAGGAAAGCTGAGGAGTCAGAGAGCTGGAGGACCCGGACAAGCTGAGAGGCTGGAGAGAGTAGAGAACTGAGAAAGCTGAGGGGTCTGCGCGATGGATGCGCTGAACAAGCTGAGAGAGTAGAGTACTGAGAAAGCTTAGGGTCCTGAGGGAGCAGAACCAGCTGAGATATCAGAGAGGCAAGAGAAAAGAGAACTGCGAAAGATGAGGGGTCCAAGAGCTTTATGAGCTGAACAAGTTGAGAGAGCTGAGAGGCTGGAGAGAGCAGAGAGAGCTGTAAGGCGAGAGAGAGTAGAGAACCGAGAAACCCAGGAGGAGCTAAGAGTCTGGATAGAGCAGAAAACTGGAGGGATTGAGAAAGCTGCACAAGCTGAGAGAGTCGAGAGGCTTGACAGGGAGCGGAGATGGTGGAGTCAGCAGAGAACTAAGGAAGCTGGAGGACAGAGAGAGATGGGGCGATTAACAAGCTAAGAATGCTGAGAGAGCCGAGAGGATGGAGAGAGCTATTAAGTCTGGGAAGACCAGACAAGAAACGTGGGAGACCTAAAAGACCTGCAAGACCCTCACCCTGCACAAGGGCTGAGAAACGCGACCTGACCAGAGGTTGAAAATATCTGAACCAGAGGACGAGAATATCTGCGAGACACCCCTCCCTGTGCAAGGGCCCAGTAGGGTGACCCGAACACTACTACAATCTCTTACCACCACCTTCAAGCCTACATACTGAAAACTTTGATCACCACTGACACATCACCCAATCTGAATGCTCGGTAATGGCCGATCATTTAATTATTGAATTGTTTTGGTCACTTTGACCCTGTTCTTTTTTTGATTGCTAATTGCCTACTGTGCTGGATTGTTGTTCGCTACCTGTCTGCTATTTAATTATTTACCCCCTACAAGCCTTTTATTTGTTTGGTCGCTACCCCTATTATTTACATTTTTGAGCTGCTACCTTCCTGCTGAACTTTATTACTGGTTGCTTCTGGCCAGTCTCTTATGTAATTTGTGGTCGGTAAGCCCTGTCATTGTACAAGGCCATTAAATCAGGAAACAATACATTGTTTCTGCAAATTTGGATCAATAAAAACATTTATTCGCAGCCTCCCATTCCCAGTTTAATGAATGGGCAGCCAATGGAAGGATATTTTGCCAAACTTTACATACAGAGATCTTCCTTAAATAAATTGGAATATTTCTTCTGGGTCCTCAGTTTCCTTATGTACAGATACCTTTCTGTAGAAGGGTGACTCATACCGCAGAAAACCCTATCTTTCAATGACCAAATTGGCAAAGGCTTCTTTTAAAGCGTGAAAGCAGTTGTCGCCATGCAGACATCCCAGTTTACAGCACTGGACACATCTATCGCCACCATCATGGTCTTTGCGTGTTTATTGCATGTGCATGCAGTGCCATGGGGAAAATCAATGAGGTCCCTGTCTGAAGTTAGAGGAACTCTCAATCCTTTGCTATGAGGGGGCCGAGCCCCAGGGACTGGAATGGTCTGTCTGCTACCTGATGTACCTTACAGAGGGTGGATGAAGCAGGATTCCCTGCGCTCATCACCCCCTCTGAGATGCAGTAAGACTTTGTGGACACCAGCACCTCAAGACAGCGATGGAATCAGCAGCCACTGCCCTGGACCAGAATAGATCACTGAGCTGAGTCAACTCCTAAGACACAAACGCTTAATAGAGCCTGTATACCCATTTCAGACTGTCCGTGGACCGCGCGGTGCAGTGAGGGCATGCCCCCACTCACCAAGAAAACCCAGGCAGAAGCAGAACACCATGGAGCCACAAAGACACACTGGCAAATTCAATATGGCGCTGACGTCATGGAGAATACTTAAAGTCACAGAACTGACAAACAAGAATAAGAAGACTCATTTACATCTTACACAATATGAAGAGGATAACAATAACTGCATATGGGAGGGAGACAATGGAGGGGCAAAATCAGGGAACCAGAGTAATCACCCAATGTTAAAACTAATCGCAAAGCAGCTCGCTAGGCCACCCCTCGCTCCAGGGATGTGAAAAGTGGCTGGAGGAAGCCACTTAAGGGTGCAGACTGGGAGGAAGCAGAGATGCTACTCACGGCTCCCTAGGTAAACAGGGAGGTCGCTACCTGTGATCTGAAAGCCCACCTGCTGACTGCGAAACAGCAGAAGCTCTGCCAGATATAAGGCAGAACATAAGCCGAGAGGAACAGTAGTGGGCCGGAGGTAGAGCCCCCAGCTGTGATCTGGCAGCCCACCTGCTGACTGGAAACAGCAGAAGCTCTGCCATATGGCAGAAAATAAGCTGAGAGGAACAGTAGTGGGCCAGAGGTAGAGCCCCCAGCTGAAAGGTCTGAAGAAGAGAAACACCTTGGAGTGATCTGGCAAAAGAGAAAATCCATGGAAAGGTCCAGAAAAGTGACAGACCATGGAGAGACCCAGATGAAGGGAAAGGCGATGGAAAGGTCTAGGGAAAAGAAAGGCCTTGGAGTTGGTCACGACCAGCCCAAAGCTGCACTAGTTACAGACGTGCCATTATAATTCGACTTCACATTTACACCATACTCCTCAGCACTCTCTCTCTAACGTTTGATTTAGAATTGGTTCTCCGAGTTGCCCATCCCTACCCACCCCATTGAAATACTTCTGTACTCTCACAAAAGGCACTTTGTCTAATTCAACTCCCATCACCTAATCTACACCCCTCAACTCCCATAACCTAATCTACACCCCTCGATTCCTACTAGCAGCACCCCTCTTTCTACTGGTTCTAAAACCATGCCCATTATTACTATTACCCTTGGCCTATAAAGTACCCAATTACTCTACAACAAAACCTCTTTCTAAACTGACTACTAAGACTCCTTCCACCTCATCTTCCTGTCATGTTAGTCACTGAGTTATGGATCACTACTCCTCGTCGAGAGAGGGTTGGAGATAAGAAAGACTGTGGAGAAGTCTGGAGAAGATAAAGACCATGGAGCTGTTCTGAGAATTGACAGATCTTGGGAGGCCAGGAGAAGATAAAGGCCAATGAGCAACCTAGAGAAGAAGATGAGACACCATGGAGAAGCTGGGAGAAGATATAAAGACCATGGAGATGTATACAGAAGATGATAGACCCTGGAGAAGATAAAGACCATGGAGACATCTATAGGACAGGAGAGACCTTGAAGAACCTAAAGACCATGGAACTGCTCTGGGAAATGACAGACCTGGGGAAGGTCTGGAGAAGAGAAAGACTATGGGGCATCTAGAGAAGAAGAGGAGAGACTGTGGAGAAGCTAAAGACCAGAGACTGTGCAGAAGTCCGGAGAAATTAAGACTGTGCAGCTGTTCTGAGAAAAGACAGAGCTTGGGGAGGCCTGGAGAATATAAAGACCATGGAGATGTCTAGAGAAGAAGAGGAGAGACCCTGAAGAAGCCTGGAGAAGAGAAAGTCCATGGAGACGTCTAGAGAAAAATACGAGAGACCTTGGAGAAACTACAGACCATGGAGCTTTTCTGAGAAATGACAGACCTTGGGGAGGTCTGGAGAAAAGAAAGATCACAGAGACACCTATAGAAGAAGCGAGACCTTGGAGAGGTCAGCGTTGTGAGCACTTCCTGGAGGGGATTTCCCAGAGAATTACCGGAAGAAGCCTACTTTGTGTGTTTTCATTCTTGACACTGTTTCATGCAGATGTTCTTTATTGATTGTCCCCCTTCACGTAGGCCTTTTCCCAACCCTACCTTTGAAGTAACTGTCAACTCCAAGAAATACCCTTGATCCCACAAGCATAAACTCGATTTACACTCCTCAACATTCTCAGTCACACAATGCTGCACTGTGACAAATTAGTTCTGAAGAGCTATGTAATCATAGCCAGAAAAATAATTGCTTACGCCGGGCTACATATGAAATTGCCAAAATCCAAAGCAGGTGGAAGGGGTACTATGGGGAGTGGTCAAAGTCTCTTAAGGTTTTATCTGAGCCCTGTATACCTGTCTGACTGCCATCCGCCACTGGCTAGCACTTTAGTGCCTAAAGCTTAACTTCTCTAGGACCCAAGACGTCTCCCAACTCAAAACCATCACTCATCAACATCCTTCCCTCACCACCCTCTCCCATCTACGTCCACAAACAGTTTCATACAGTCACTAGCTCTACGGTGTACACTGTTTCATCAAACAACTCGTCCGAACTCTTTAAAATCTGCAAGGAACTGGCCAATCCTGCCGCAGTCTCTACCTCTCCTGTACCTTCCCAGGCCCTCTGCACAGCACTGGTTTCTCACTTCATCTCTAAAACTCAGGACATCCTGTCCTCCCTCTCCTCCTCCCCACTCCATCCCCCAACTCCTTGTTCTTCCTCTGGCCCTTCTGCAGCCACCTCTCCTCCCTCCTGCTCTGCCTTTCCCCTGTTCTCAGTAGACAAGGTTTTCTAGACAAGTCTGATCTATGAAAGTCTAGTCAAAACAGGTTCACCCCTGTTCCTCCAAAACCAAGGACCACAATGACTCCCTGTCTCCTGCCCTGGCTGACTTCTGCAACATTCCCTTCCCCCCTGAAGCATTCCCTTGTGCACCCTCTTCTTAAGAAGCCCTCTGCTGACCTCTCCTGCCTTGCTAACTATCGCGCAATCTCCATCCCTCCCTTCCTGGGCAAGCTCCTGGAGAAAATTGCCATCTCCCAGCTCAATCTCCACACGGAATCTGTTGGTTGTCTTCATGACCATCAGTCTTGCTTCAGAGCTGCCAGAAGCACGGAAACTGCTCTCCTGAACATCCGTGAAGACCTGCTCTCCAACCTTGACAAGACCCCCTGTGTCCTCATCTTGCTTGATCTCTCGTCTGCCTACGACACGGTCAACCATGCCATCCTGCTCAACCGTCTCCGTGATAATCTGGGTATCACTGGTCAGGCCCTGGCGTGGCCGACTGCTTTCCTCTCTGACCTACCCTCCGAGGTCCAACTTGGGTCCTTCCTCTCCGCTATCTTTTTCTCTACCTGTGGTGTTCCCCAGGGGTCTAACCTCTCTCCCTGGCTGTTCAACCAATACCTGGCACTCCTTGCCCACCGCATTGATGCTCTCTGCACTAACTTTCAGTGCTATGCGGATGACATCCAGCTCATTTTCTACCTTCGGCCACCTCTTCTTCTTCCCTTATTTCTGACTGTCTGTCTGCTATCCAGGAATGGTGTGCCGCCATTGACCTTTGTCTTAATGCCAGTAAGACTGAGATTCTCCTCATCGGCACACCCGCTCCCTCCTTTCCTGTAGCTCTCTCGCCAGCTTCTCTTGGCCCCCTTTCTGCTCCCACCTGCAAGGCTAAAAACCTTGGGGTCATCTTCGACTCCACACTCTCCTTCTCTCCTCACATCTCTGACGTCTCTAAGAAGTCACACTACCAGCTGCACCTCCTCAGAGGTGTTCTTCCTTTCCTCTCCTTCCCCCAGAAGCTCACTGTCTACAGAGCTCTGGTTCTCTCTAGGCTGGATTACTGCAACAGCCTCTTTCTAAATCTGCCTGCCTCTACTCTCCGCCCCTTGCAACTTATCCAGAACAGGACTGCGAGGCTTGTCCTTGGCCTCAAGCCCAGGGACCGTGTCTCTCCATGCCTGAAATCTCTGCACTGGCTGCGAGGATTAAGTTCAAAACCCTATGCATTGTCCACAAGGCCTTCTGGGGCACAGGGCCTCAATACCTTCAACTCTCTCTTCCTAAATATTTTCCATCTCGAGCTCTTCGCTCATCCACCTCCAACTCCCTCAGGGTCAGTCGCTTCTCCAAGCAACGAGTTGGTGGTAGATCTCTTTCTTCGGCTGGGGCCTCCCTCTGGAACAGCCTCCCTGCCTCCCTTAAACTTGAGGAGAACCATCTCCGGTTCCGGAAACACCTCAAAACCTTTCTCTTTGCTTCTGCTTTCTCTCCTCCTCTCTCCTGCTGACCTCCTGGCTGTTACCGGATCAGCACTGGATTACCTGGACACCCTCTGATTCGGGCCCAGGCCCCTCCCCCGCCAGTCTCTCACAAATGCACTGCCTGCCTGGCAACCCCCGCACTTGGGGACTGTTTCTGTATCCATACAGTCCCCCACCAGCAACTGACACCCAATGTCTGCACTTACCTTGCACTTGCTGGCCGTTACTTACACTTATTGTTATAATCTATTCCCATGTACTGCACTGTCCCTTACCCCCATCCCACGCACTTGCGCAATCTTAATGACACCTGGCCTAGTAGGATCGTTGTCTGTCCTCCCTCTGTTCCCCCTCCCTTGCCTCGTCGCGATTTGAAACACTTGTGTATAGGCACGTAATAAATGCCATATCATATCAAAGTAAATTGCATCGTAGTAAGTTACTTTTGCAAAGTTACCTTGTGGTGTTACAAAATAGGGATGTCTTTGTTTACGGGCATAGGGTACAGGGTGTGTGAAGAGGTGGGGCGGGCTTGGCTAGGGCCCTGCTCCCTCCCATCAAAGGAAAAAACACAACGTTCCACAGGGCATTCTCTCAGAGTAAATCACCAGAAAACCCACACAGAACCCCTCTACTGACGTGGCCGACAAGATCAGCCCACAGTACAGATGCATAGTCAGTGCCCCTAATCTACCACTCCACTAAAGCAGATCCCGTGGGAACACCTACTGGGAGAGGGGTGGGGCTGCTGTTGTTCCAGTCTGGGAGGTAGGAAGAGATCCAGACCAGGGCCGAGCCATGGAGGGCCATGCTGGAGAGTGTGTGCAGGAGGGCCGGGTCTAGCCAGTCCTGTTTATTTAGCCAAAGCTACATTGCATGTTGGGATGCAGGCACGCAACATCATTGAGCTGACCGGGCTGAAGCCCCCCAAAATGTTAGCTACGGGGCGGGGCTTCCATGAGCATTAACAGTTCAAAGGATCAAGAACATACTTCTGGGTGCATTTTGTTTCTTCCGAGGCAAATCTATCTGCTCGGGTCAGATGATCAAGCACTGCCCGTGTCCCAGAGTCACATCCCCCCTGAGACACACAGGCTGTGGCCCTGGCTCTACAGCCAGTGCTGTAATAAACTCGACAACACACTTCTTTTGTCATCAGCAGCATAGGCTTTCTTATGCATGATGCTGAATTTACAACTGAAAAAACACCAGTCACCTTGCAAATCTGTGACAGTCAAAGCGAGCAACACAATAAAACACACTTTGAAAATGTGTTCATACCCATAACATCTAATATGCTGAAAAGTAAAGTTTGTTTGATGTCCTTAGTTGAATGTTCGTAACACCATACATAACAACACGCTGGAGGTTTGTGACAAATCTCCAAACATAAGTGAATTTATGACACTACTTATTTTATTGTGCGTCTTAAAGCGCTGAAAATAAAGTGGGTAAATAGATATTTTGCAGCTAATAGTTTCCCATTCAGTATGTGGAAAGTAAAGGTACAACGATATTATTTTGGCACAACATGCTGCTATAAGGATTTACATGTTGGCATGATGCTTTAATATTTAATTTGTGTATTTTGCAAGTAAACTCTATAGGACAGTATTATTGTAGGTCTTGACACCCAAAACTTAAACATGTGTTCCAAGTAAAGCATGGAAGAAGGTGGTCATGCCCAAATTGCAGAGTTGGTTAAAATACAAGCAACTCCGTTTAGCGTAAATGTGTGATCCCGGGCAAATAATCTAATATCACCCTGACTTCAACTACAAAAATGTGAGTGCTTATTATGTGATTACGTTTACACCCTTACAATAGGACGGATTTAATAAGTGTAGGGACACATTGGTGTACCCTGGTGCTCCTTTGCTAGTGGCTCCAATACTGTCACATAGAATTGCATTATTGCTGCACTGACCCTTCCCAGTCTTGTAACACTTGATTTGACAAGCAGACATGGGGCCTCATTACGGGTCTGGCGGTAACCCTGGCGATGCTTTCTAAGTTCGGCGGCCAGGAAGTCAGGCACGGGCAATTTCATTAATCCCCATTCCCATAGAGTTTGATAGGGAATAGGATTCTAATCCTGGGGACAACGGAAGCACCAGCACTGTTGCGAACGTCGCCGGTACCTCCGTGATGGTCTGCCTACTGTGGCCGCTGTGCCCGGCAGGGTCGGACCTGTCAGTCACAGCGGCTCCAGCATGCAGACCTGTAGTATGCCGGTCCAGAAACAACGTTGCCGGTATGCTTACTGGCATACTTATAATGAGGCCCATAGTCTCACCAGCCAGTCTGTGCACCAGAGATTCTAGTATAGTGGAATAACTGTGGTAGAACCAACATTACATTTTCTCCCCCGTTGCTCCCAGCCACTGAAGTTGCTTGGGCTGTCCAGAGTACTGCCCCACACTCTGCTATGCCCTGTTACGCTATGATATTGACTATCATTGCACACCATCTGCCATGTTCACACTTTCTAGGACCTTCAGGATCTGAAAGAAGTGGGTGTTTTCAGACTTAAAGGAGAGAGTTAACTGATTGTAACACTGAAGCTGTACTAGAATGGTCTCATTACAATGAGTAATGAAGTTAGGTGCCCCTACACAAGTAGGTTTGCCACTCCTCCACTGTCTCTTAAGTTACGCCTCTCCCAACATTTGCAGGGTTAGCCCCCAACTACATTTTAGCGTATGTGCTCCCCTGGATGTGCGCACTTGCATTTTGTTATGCGGAGAGGCGAGGGGAGCATTTCCCCGAAAATGGCAGTGTTAAAGTTTTACTGCGTTTGTTCAGAAAAATATACTTGAACAAATGCAGTAAAACTTTAAAGCTGCTACTTTCAAGACTTCCATCGCCTCTCTCCATATTGCACTATACTATTTGGTAGTTAGTCCCCACACCAGACCATGGGGTGGAGGGGAAGGAGGCTGAACAGTGGGGGCAGGACCTCCAATTTTGCATTTTGCCCCACCTCTTATTTGAAGTGGCCCCTCTTATAACCACTTAGCGCCCCCACCCACCCTCCTTGAAATGTAGGTTTTGTTGCGCCCCTGTTGGGATGTTTAGCCCTTATAGGCCCATCTTTAATGGGACCCGTCAAATTAAAACTACCAGAATCCAATGCGTTCTTGGGCCACTCACCTCATCTGGGCCCTTCCCGGGCATTTCCCCCCCAAGGCTCGCGGGCAAACGTCACTCCAGGAATATTAAGGGGGTTTACGCCCCGGATCTTTGATTTATTTCTCTCCAGTGATCTTAGACGGATCTCTCCACGGCGATCGTGGTGGATTACTGGCTGTGATCGAGGGTGGGTTTCTCCGCAGGGATCTTGAGGGGGTGACTCCTCTCCGATGATTCGGAACAATGGGGGAGAGCGGAAGAGCCCGGAACCGGAAACACCCCTTCCCCTCCCCCGCACGTGGTCTGCGAGTCCCGGCGTTCTACTGAGGCTGCGCAGAACAGGTGAAACCGGTTATCAGAGCATGCGCAGAACTGGAAAGACTACAAAACACAAATCGCTGAAGAGACACTAGTCACAGGAGCATGAGCACAAAAAAGGGATTCACCTCCCTGTATGATCATCCATAGATACAGGTATTAAGAAACATTAGAAATCAAAGGGCGCGGGACCCAAAGGAGTTAGCAATATTGCTTTCAAAAAGCCACAGAAGTGTGTTCCACCGCATCATATATCAACTTTACGAATATCATGGACAAAAACTATTCCAGATAGTTGGACATTGCCACACATTGGGCCTCATTACGATACCGGCGCTAAACCATGGCGCTATTAGCACCATGGTTGGTGCCGGTATCGTAACGTGTCCGCCATGGTGACATGGGGAAATACCGCCCCATTCCAAGGTTGGCGGGGCGGTATTTCCCCATTTCCCCATGGCCCACCCCCATTTTTGCCCCATAGGGCATAATGGGAATGGCGAAGGCGCTAAGTATGGTACCGCAAATTGCGGTACCGTACTTAGCACCAAGGTCCCTTTGCGGGTCCCGCAAAGGGACCTGGTAATTAGGCGCTAATGGTTAACGGCGCCGCAGCCTTTTACGGCGCCGTTAACCCATTAGCGCCAGGGTCCTAATGAGGCCCATTATACCTACATATAAACAAAGCAGACACAAGAATGTCCAGTTATAAGGCCACTGCCTGATTAGATGCAGACAGTAACAACATTGTTACATCATTCCTGAAAATTGGAACTCTAATAATAACCGACTTTCCAAATGCCGGACTGGTTTTATGAATGGGGTGTGGACCACATTGAAGTGGCGTCTTAATACAAACAGCATGGGGGAAAAGAAGACGCCCCCCAGTTCCCCCCCGCCCCTGACCCCCTATAATAACATGTATGGGCATGTCGCTAGCATTTGATACTGTGAATCTGATGAAATTGTGGCATAAGTTGAGAAAATGGCAAATTCCTGAAGGTTTGCTCGGGCATATGCCAACCCTCACGAATTAGGCGGGAGACTCCAGATTTTTCTCAAAAATGTTGCAAATTCTTTCTTTCTCTGTCCTAAAATAGTTATACGCACAACACAATCCAATACGAAAATTCAGTTCTCCCACTTTCTTTGAGAACTTCTCCCTCTCAGGCGCAAAAGAATGTTGGGATGTATAGAGGTATTGACGGCAAATCCACAGAGACAATAAATATATGCATAAGATTGAATTTACAGCGCACCGCTACCAAAGACATTCCAACTTTTAAAGGCCTGAGACAAGGCTGTGTGTTGGCACCCTGTCTTTTCAATTTATACATGTCCGATATGGGTCACTACCTGGAATGGGCAGCATTTATTTCCCCAAAACTGGGGGTTACAAAAATGTGTTGGTTAACTTATGCCGACAAGGGCTGCAAAGACTAAGGGCCTCATCACGAGTTTGGCAGTAACCCTTAAATCCGGCAGTAGCGCAGTTACTGCCGGATTTAAGGGTCCGCCAAATCAGGGCTTTGGCGGATTTCTCCCCAGCTCTGAGATGGGGGGAAATCCGGCGAAAATTTGCGCTCATACCGCCGGCGGGAAATCCGCCAGCGGTATGAGCGCGAAATTTCCTCATTGAGCCCAATGGGGAATGGAGCATTGCCGAATGGGCTCAATGGGGAATGGGGACTTCCAAATCTGCCAAACCCGTGATCCGGCACTAATAGCGCTGGTGGGTTTGGCGGTAGGGCATATAGCGCCAGAGCTATTAGAGCCGGCGTTACCGCCCAACTCGTGATGAGGCCCTAAGTGAGGCTTTCATTCAGAGTCTCACTGTTGAAAATGATTTGCTTATTAACACCAAAAAAACTAAAGTCATGGGATTCAATAATTACAGGTGAAATACACAAGACTACACATGGAAAATAGGTGATTCTTGCCTAACCGCGGTTGAAGAACTTACATGTTTGTGATTCAAATTGAGATCATACCCAAATAAGGAGGCTCATACGAGTGACATTGTTGAAAAAGCAAAATCCCACATTAGCCAAACTAAGCGGATTAATTCTAAGTATGGCAGATTTTCTATATTACCGATGATACAATCCTACAAAAGCAAAATTATACCAGCACTTGCATACGGCCTTGAAATAAATCACCAGGCAAATCGTATTGATTTAAATAGAATTGAAAGCTTGATTTGGAGAGCAGCCCTACTGCTTCCAAATTGTCTCCCAGTAGCAGTGATCAGACACAAACAAAGACTGATCTCCCTGAAGGCCGGCAACTTTAGAGAAAAATACAAATTTACAGACAAATATTAACTCTCTGTATTGAATCATTATATGTAGATATCCAGCATGAAATGCTAAGGGACAAAAGGTGTCCTCTCCTATCCTTCAAAAAAATTGTAACAACATTTTGAAGAATATAGATTCTGGTATTAACACACTTGTTAAGATACCCATATTTCTATGCACATTAGAAATATTGATGTCTTGCCAAAATATCTAGCTAAATTTCCTAATGCATATTGGTGTATGCGATTAATGGGTTTCACATTAAATATACTGCCCACTGGATAAATACACACCTTAAGAGGTCAGCAAGCCAATTAAAATGATAACTGTCAATATTGCAAAGTAGAAAAGAAAAATAAAGTTTATATCACCTGTTTATTGGGAGTGTTCGGCCCTAAATGAATTAAGAAAAAATACATTTAACATGTTTCTACACTGAGTTGAATGGGTAACCACAGTCTATTTTTGGTACCATGTTTTTACAGGAAATTAAGTTTCATTATCTATTGCATTGATTACAATTATAAACACCTTGAATTTAGTGAAACGTTAATTAACCTATATTTTTTATAGATTTTGAGCGATACAAGTGATTAATAGATCTGTAAATACAAATTCATCATTTTATAAGGCCGTTATTAGGGTTGGAAAAGGCAATGAATACATTTTAAATGACTTTCTGATAATGTGATAATTGTAAATAATAACTTTTTACATTGATTTAGAGTTGCTATCACAAATTCCACAAGTTTTTCAAATATTGAGCAATTTTAATAAATTATTTGTATTGTATGCTTTTTATATTGTGATGAGTGTCAAAAGTTTCTTTGTAAACTATAACACACTATAAATAAAACTAAACTACAGAATCTGGCATGCTGCTATATATGTCACATATCATGTTCCTCCCACTTCTCTTATGGGTGTTAGGATCCCACCAGTTGTGCAGCGTACTCGATCTAGTGCACTTCATCACAGTTTTGTGACAAGTGACTGTCCACTGTTCGATTTACTGAAACCATGACAACACCACGCAGGCAGTTCACTCTCACTTAAGAGGTTAGTAAAGTGAATAAAGCGGCACACGGGCAATATAGTAAGTCCTTTATTAAGGAGCTCCCCAGAGCCCTCCTCTCTCCCAGCCTCTCCGTATTACGAACTCCGACTTCCAACTGCCTCCTGTGGTCACGCGGCTCTCCCTCTAAACAATGACCCGAGAGTGCGCGTGACCACAGCGAGGCTTACAAGTAAATCTCTACACATCTTTCCCCTTTACAGGAAAATTAATTAATATAATATTTTAAAAGAGAGCTCCTCCTCTCTCCCAGCCTCTCCGTATTACGAACTCCGACTTCCAACTGCCTCCTGTGGTCACGCGGCTCTCCCTCTAAACAATGACCCGAGAGTGCGCGTGACCACAGCGAGGCTTACAAGTAAATCTCTACAGTTAGCTACTCTCTCTCTTGACCCATCTGATTCAGGCCAAGGACTGCAAGACTTGTCCTTGGCCTCAAGCCCAGGGATCGTATCTCTCCAGGACTGAAATCTCTGCACTGGATCCCAGTGGCTGCGAGGATTAAGTTCAAAACCCTCTGCATATTCCTCAAGGCCTTCTGGGGCCTGGGGCCTCAATACCTTCAACTCTCTCTTCCTAAATATCTTCCTTCTCAAGTTCTTCGCTCATCCGCCTCCAACTCCCTCAGGGTCAGTCGCTTCTCCAAGCAACGAGTGGGTTGTAGATCTCCTTCTTCAGCTGGGGCATCCCTCTGGAACAGTCTCCCTGCCTCCCAGAAACTTGAGGAGAATCATCTCCGGTTCCGGAAGCACCTTTCTCTTTGCTTCTGCTTTTTCTCCTGCTCTCCCCTGCTGACTTCCTGGCTTAAACTGAAACTGCGCTGGTTACCTGGCCACCCTCTAATCTTGGGCCCAGGTCCCCTCCTCCTACAGTCGCACACCTGCACTGCCTTACTGGCAACCCCCACACTTGGGGACTGTTTTTCTGCATCTGTACAGTCGGACTACCAGCACTTGACGCCAGGTGTCTGCACTTACCCTTGCACTTGCCACCAGCTGGCATTACTTTTACCTATTGTTATTTATTCTATTATCCCATGTACTGCACTGTCCCCTCCCCTTTACCCACGCACTTTCCCCCTTCCCCCTTCCAATGCACTTGGCCGATCTGAATGACACCTGGCCTAGTAGGATCATTGTATGTCTTCCCTCTGTTCCCCCCTCCCTTGCCTCGTCAAGCCTTGAACTTCATTCATTGGACCCCGGCTACCTTCATGCAGAGAATATATCATCACTCAAGAAATACACTCAGGGGGCCAGTACGACCAACCCAAGCAGGATGAGGAAAAGGACCAACTGGACTCTGTCTTGGCACACTTGGCGCCAAGCTCATTGCTCCTGTTAAATCAGGATCATTTGGGTTACTTCCTGTACCTCCAACATGGCCGAGGGTTGGGCCCAAGGCAGCGTAACGCTCACCGTGATCAGCACCTGCAGCAGAAGAATAAGAGAGAGTTAGTGCTACGATCTACACTCGCAACCTCGGCCCAGCATCACAAAACTTACCTGAGGTTTCTTCTTGAACTCCTGTTTCCACAGCATCATTCCTGTCATTCACAGCACCAGCTCTCGGCTGCAACTGCTAATCCTGGATCTGCCAACACCTGCAGAGGGAGAAAGAAAGACAAAGAGAACAGTAAAACCAACACTGGACAATGCCTGAAACACAGCGCAAGTACAGCAACTTACAAATAGCCACGCAGAGCGGGCACGAAACGCAGCGCAAGTACAGCAACTTACAAGCCACTGGCTCTCCTTATGGTGCCCACATCAGGCCAGTGCTTCGCCAACTTCATTGGCTTCCGGTGACTCAGCAAATTCATTTTAAGTCACTGTGCATGGTCCATCGGGCAATCCATGGTCATGGAGCCGAATTCCTGCAGTCTAAATTCGCCCAATACGTTCCGGATCGGGATCTCCGCTCCGCTACCTCTAACCTCCTTATTGTTCCTAGATTTAACCGGGAAAGGCTTGGCGGCAGAGCCTTCTCTATTGCCGCGGCCAAACTTTGGAACAATGAAGATTCCCCCTGCTAATAGCGCAGGGAGCTCTTGATTCTATTAAAGACAAGGAGGCGAGCATTATGCTTCATCTTCTTATTTATTTGCTCTCCAGCAGTTTCAACACATCAAACAAAATGTCCATCTTTCCGATGGCCCAAACATTTTTTTTTTTTCTCAAAAACTTCATTTCCCATCAGCCTAGGCCCTGAACCCAGTGTCCTGGTCATGTGACCTAGTCCTTCCTCTTCCTGTAAAACCTCCTCTTCTTTGACTGCATTACAACTGCTATCGTAAACATCTCCTGAACTGACAACTCGATCCGGGAGGTCTCTGAACCGTGGAACTGTGAAAACGATCTCTCGCATCCAAACTTGCGATCTCGATCAATGCTTTCTGATCCTCTCTCGTGCTCACTCAGCCGTTCTTCTGATCTTCTCCTAAGACGGAAACAACAGTACATGTTAGGGCGGCGGATACACACCCTATTCTTGGGAAAGAACGAACTTGTTATTCACTCCGTACATATCTGCACATTATCACGTCATCTCTTATCATTTTCTCGTGTATCTCGGGTGGGAAATTAATGCTCGCCTCCTTGTCTTTAATAGAATCAAGAGCTCCCTGCGCTATTAGCAGGGGGAATCTTCATTCTATGTCAAGACAGAGGCGAGCATTATGCTTGTTCAAAGCTTCTTACCATAGCTTCTGCCAGTGTATTAATTGGCTTAAAATAAAACGTTCTAAACGTGCTATCACTCGCCCAATCGGCTGCTTTCAGAATATCTTGCAATGTCGCCCCTTGGCGGAGTGCCTTGGATGCCCCTGCTCCTTGCAACGAGTGTGCTCCAAACCTCGCCATGTCAATCCCTGCTAGGCTCATGACTTCTCTAACCCATCTCGCTATAGTGGCTGTTGCTACGCCCTTATGCGGTTTCCTGCACGCTATCAGCAATTGCGTCGTCCCCGACGGTCTCAGCTCAGCCGTCTTATTTATATATTCTCTAATGCATGCAGCTACGCACCATTTAGGATGGTCTTGCATATATGGATACATTATTGATGAGGAGTCTGTCTTTGTTCTCCTGGCCAGATGAAAAGTCACTCCGTCTGGCCCGTATATCATTCTGTCTACCTCCAATGCTCTGACGTCTGCTACTCTCCTGCATGAGATCATGCATAGAAGCATTGCTAATTTCTCTGACAGTCTTCCTAGCGATAGGTACCTATTACTGGGCCAGTCGGCTAATAGTCGAAGCACGACTGTCACGTCCCATAGAGATTTATACCTCGGCTGCGGTGGCTTCCTGCATCTTATCCCTTTCAGGAGTCTAATTACTGCCACGTTCTCACCTACTGGTACTCCATCAATAGGCATATGGCCTGTCGATATTGCGGATCTATATACCCCTATCGTGCGGTAGGCTTTACCGTCCTGCAGAAGTTCCGCTAGGAAGTTCACAATCTCTACTAGAGGGGCAGAAACGGGATGAAAACCTCTTGTCTTGCACCATCTTGACCATCTGTTCCAAGCTGCATCGTAGCTCCTTCTAGTCGAGGGAGCCCATGATTCTGCGATGAGGCTCACAGCTTGTGGCGAAATTCCCGGGAGATTCCAACGTCTCCTGCTATCTTGCACGCCATTAGCGGCATCGTCCCCTTCACTCTCAGAGGGTGATACGACCCAACTGGGTCCGTGAGGAGGCCTTTCTCTTGCGGCAACACTCGTGGATAGTCCGCCATCAGTTCCATCAATGCTGGAAACCAGACTTGGGACTTCCATATCGGCACTACTATGATCAGATTCACTGCCTCCTTGCGGACTTTCGTTAGCACTCTGCTTATCATTATAAAAGGAGGAAAAGCATATAGCGTCTGACCTCTCCAATCTTGCAGAAAAGCATCTGTCCCTGCTGCTGCTGGGTCCAGTCTCCAACTGAAAAACCTGCTCATTTGAGCGTTCAGTCTGGACGCAAATAGATCTGCGTGAAACGGTCCCCAGAGCTTCTCTATCCGCTGAAAGGTCGCTCTGTGCAGCTTCCAGTCGCTGGAGTCTGTGAGATGTCTGGAGTTCCAGTCTGCCACTACGTTCTGGGCGCCTGGTAGATATTCTGCCGTCACTGCTGTTCCCGACTCCAGACAAGAGTGCCAGAAGTCCTTGGCTATCTCCGCTAACAATCTGGACTTCGTCCCACCTAAATGATTTATGTATTTGACTGCTGAGATGTTGTCCATCTTCAGCAGTATACATCAGTTCACTTTGTCCTTGGTGAAGGCCTTGATAGCAAAAGAGCCGGCCAGGAGCTCCAGGCAGTTTATATGTAGCTTGAGCTCCTCCGAGCTCCATCTGCCTCCCGTTTGGAGTTCTCCGCATCGGGCACCCCAGCCCGCTCTGCTGGCGTCCGATTCTATTACCATGTCTGGGCGGTCGCCGAAAATGGCTCTGCCGTTCCATGCCTCCATGTTCTGGAGCCACCACTCTAGCTCCGTTCGGGCTTCTTGGTCTAGCTGCACTAGCTGGTGATAGCCGAGCCCTTGCTGAAGGTGTCTGATTTTCAACCTCTGGAGCGCTCGGTAATGTAGGGGCCCTGGGAATATCGCTTGAATTGACGCTGCGAGCAGACCCACAATTCTTGCGATTGTTCGCAGCGATGCGGTCGGACTGGCGAGGCAGGTCCTTATTTCCCTTTGAATATCCCGGATCTTCCTGTTCGGCAGCTCCAGGGTCGCAGACCTGGTATCTATAATGAAACCTAGGAATTCTATCCTCCTGACTGGTACCGTTTCCGATTTCTCTTTGTTCACTAGGAATCCCAGAGAGGTCAGCAGGTTCGCAACCCATCTGGTCTGATATCGCCGCGCCTCTTCGCTGCTCACCATTATTAGGATATCGTCTAGGTAGATGATGATCCGAATACCTTTCTCTCTGATTGCTGCTGCTACTGGTCTCATCATCTTCGTGAATGCCCAGGGAGCGGACGCTAGTCCGAACGGCATCGTGGCAAACTGCCATAATCGCCCGTCCCAGTTGAAAGCCAAGAAGGGTATTCCTGCTCTACTGGGATCGTAAGATACGCGTCCTTCAGGTCTATTCTTGTGAGCCAGTCGCCCTGCCTGAGCGTATCTCTCAGTTGGTGAGTCCCTTCCATCTTGAAGTGGTTGTAGACTACCCACTCGTTCAGGCCTTTCAGATTTATCACTGGCCTCACTTTCTCTTTCCTGTGCACCAGGAACATATTGCTTATAAATTTTGGAGCTACGCAAGGCTCGATGGCCCGTTTCTCTGCTAACCTCTGCAGTTCTGTTCGCAACAAGTCTGCTTCTGCTCGCGCTGTTACTATCAACCTGGGGGTTTTGTACTGGATTGGGGTCTGTGTAAATTGTATGTGTAGGCCCCTGACTGACTGAAGCACCCAAGCGTCGCAGGAAAGCGCGCGCCAGTTCTCCCAGTACATCGCAGTCCTCCCCCCTACCGCAGGATAAGCGGATGGTCTCACCTGTGGGAACGTATTGTCCTCTTCCCTGTCCTCTGCCTCGTTTTCCCCTGGGGAAACGGCCTCTGGGTTGGAAGAAGGTGTCTGGCTTCTTATCCTCCCAGTATTGCGCTCTGTTCGATTGAGGCCTTCTGGCTGTCTGATAGCGACCGGTCGCTCGGCCTCTGAAGCGACCGGTCCCTCCAAAAACCCTTCCGGGGAAGATTTTCCTAATGGAGGCTTGCGCTTTCTCCAAAGAGGTGTAGGTCCCTACGAACCTCCCCATCTCCTTTCCGAAAGTCTCGCCGAACAGCAGTCCTTGCGCGGCCTCTCCTGCTTCGTAGGAGGACAGGTCTCCTAGCTTTTGATCTATCTTCAATAGCAGTCCTCTTCTGCGCTCTGAGGATATGGCGCAGTTCGCGTTACCTAACAGGCATACGGCTCTTTGGGCCCAGTTCGCTAACACGTCCGGGTCAATTTCTTCTCCTGTATCTTTCGCTCGTTCTGCCAGGTCCATGATCTTGGCCAGGGGACCTGCCAGATCCAGGACCTTCTCCTGGCAACTCCTCCAGGAGCGATCGATCCCTTTCCTAGGGTCTCTATTCGATTTCGCCACGAACGCCAACATTTTAGGGTCCAATTCTGGCGCTTCTGCTACCTTTCCTGGGAGTTCCGGCCTGGGGCATTCCGCCCTCATTCTTTGCCTCACTTCCTTTTCTAAGGCCTTGCGCAGCCTCTGCGTCATGTATCGTGCCACTCTCGGGGAAGGCACCCATTCTGACGATCTTGGGTTCCTAATCTCCTCGGGCTGGAACATATCTGAGGTTTCCTCCTCTAAATGGTTCAGTTTTCTCAGTCTCTTTTTCGGAGGCGGTAAACTCCCTTCGTCTCCGTCCTTATCCTCATCCTCCTGCGAGGATGTTGGAGATTCTACGGGTTCCTCCTCTTGAGGGACCTCCTCTCCTGTGTCTCCCATATTCTCTTCCCCTGGGTAGGGGGTCATGAGGCTCGGCACCTCCGACTTGGCCATAAATGCTTCTCTGAGCCTATTGAAAGCGTTGGATGCCTCCGGGGCCTTTGGATTTGCCCCCTCAAATTGGCCCGGGGGGTCAGAAGAGTTCGCGCTCTTCCGGGCCTTCATACACCCCTGAGGGCTCTCTGGCGTGGCCCTGGTGGACGTGCTTGTCGTCGGTACGGTGCTTCTGTCCTTTTGGCTTAGGAAAGTCTCAATTGTTAGCAGGCGGTCCTGCAGGGGTCTGACTCCTAGAGCCACTGCCTCTATGAGTGAATTACCCAGCACGTCTTTGAAGCTCTGAGCCAGATCTTCCGATTGCGTAGCTTCTTGCTCCTCCTCACTCCACTCAAAATCGGTCATGATATGTGCTGGTAGGTGCCTGATAGTACCTGAACAGGTGTAAGGGCACGTCCACTTCTCACTCCTCTTTCTTGAGGCTGCACCTGGCTGCCAAGCAGCTTCTTTATCCCTCAGTGTAGGCACTGAGTCCACAATTCGCTCGTATGAGCGGTCTCCGGTAAAGAATATTGATCTGACTCTGCCGGGAGATCGGGTCGCAATGCCCGCGCAGCGGTTAGCCCCTCCTTCCCAAGGGAGGGGGGCCTCGCGCTCCCTCGCTCTATGCGCCGAGTTCTTCGGCTAAGCCTCGCCCCCGCAAGGGTGGGGGCTGGGAAAAGAACGTATCTCCCCCTAGCGTCGATCGCGTTTGGGCGCTAACTCTGTCTCTCGCTCCTCCTTCACGTGGGTGGGGGTCTCGCTCCCTCGCTGTCGACGCGAGTGCGGTGCCCCGGCCTCGGGCCGGCCCTTGAAGTGCTGATACTGCAGCACGGGGCTCTGGCTAAAAACAAATTAAAGTAACGGATTGTCAAATCCTCCCTACGCTGCGCGATCCCTGCGCGCTGTCCTAATGACTGGTCATGAGAAACGCTATCAATTATCACTACAACCGGTAACCCAATACAAAAAGCTGACAGAAATGTGCAGCTAAGTGAAAAGGGTACTTATCTCTTGGAGAGCAGGAAAAGAAGAGGAGGTTTTACAGGAAGAGGAAGGACTAGGTCACATGACCAGGACACTGGGTTCAGGGCCTAGGCTGATGGGAAATGAAGTTTTTGAAAAAAAAAAGAAAAAAAAAAATGTTTGGGCCATCGGAAAGATGGACATTTTGTTTGATGTGTTGAAACTGCTGGAGAGCAAATAAATAAGAAGATGAAGCATAATGCTCGCCTCCGTCTTGACATAGAATCTCCCCCCGCTACTTAAAGCCACTGCTGACCACTTCTGTTTTAGAAGAGCTTTGAAAACTAATCTATTCTAATTTCCGGCTCCTCCACTGGCTTCTCCTCGACTGAGCAGTCTTCCTCTCTAGCGCCATGATGCCTTTGGGCGACCATGCGCTCTATAAGTTTTAATAACATAACATAACAAACAGCACGAAACGCAGCGCAAGCACAGCAACTTACCGACAACCACGCTGCGAGCTCGGCCAAAGAGTGTATCTTACAAATACAGCGCCCGCTTACCTTTACCGGCCGCATTCGGGCCATGTGCTAAGTTGGCACCAACGCCAAGACTGCTCCTCGCTCGCACACATGCTAAAGAGGCACCATCACCTAAAAGGCCAATAAAGACTATGCAACCTTGCAGAATCTACCAAAACCAACGCTGCAGCATGCCTTTGCATTGGAACTACGACCAGTGACGTAACTGGTGCTATAAATACAGATGAACAGACATTGCCCTCCTGCTAAGGAAGAAGCAGGATGCATAGCTTGCCTTCAAAACTTATAAGGTGAGCAGAAGTTCCAGGGAGGGTCCTGGAAATACGGGGAAGGTGGGAGGAGGAGCTTGGCAGATACTGGTAAGCAATAACAGTAACCCCTATACCCGCATTCTAGGAGCAGTCCCCAGTGAAGCCATTCCATTCAGAATGCAACTCCTGTTGTGAAGAGGCCCAGACGCTCCCGCAGAGACAAGGTGAGCGTAACAGATTTCCTTAATTTGTAGTTTCTCTCATGTTTGGGGCGTTGGAACTGCATCCCAACACCTGTCTGTTGTGTCCAGGACATGGCAGGGTTAACTCTGCACTACCATGCAGGAGAGAGGTGTGTCAGATCTATGGCGGCGTATGAGCACCGAGCATGGCACAGATGTGCAGATAAGGAGAAAGGCAAGAAACACAGCGGTTCAGAGTGCGAAACCAATGAAGAAGGTGTTCTCGTTCATTCGGCTCCGTGCCTTTTGTTCCCGTTGGGCCCTGTGTTTTCCTAAACAGCCAGACACGAAAATGGGCGACAATTATGGGATATCCCTGATTGAATATTGCACCAGTCCCATCACATCAACAGGTGATCAGGGGGCACTATAAGCTGCTTGAAAACAAAGCAGTTCATACAGTAAGACAAGCTTGCATTGATATATTCCCCCAAAACCTGCTCCAATTGCCAACCACGCACTACCAGAAATCCATGTGTTAATTTCTGTGCCGTTATGTGAAGCAAGATATCAGACACATAAAATACAGTAGAAGACGCCTCCTATACAGCAGAATTTTGTCGTCCTGTGCCTTTCGACATGAGTGATCAACACCCCGCAGGCCTGCGCTGGGAGCTTTGGTTAAGAAGATTTGAGAACTATCTTGTGGTTTACAATGAAAATGCATTGGATAAGTTCACCAGAAGGCTCCTGATAAATCTAGTGGGGATGAAGTAGAAGACCTTATTCCCACTTTTCCCCTGGACCAAGTGGATTCCTACACTGGGATAAATATAGCACTAGCTCTTTCACATCCCTCCATTGTAGTTCACCAATAGACCACCATCATCAGAAAGGCAATCAACAAAATCGCACCCCTAAAATCACAAAAACTCCACAACAGCCACCACAAACCATGGTTTAACAGTTCCCTCAACCAGGACAACCATTAGACACTGCTGCAACAAATACAAAACATCCAATTCGCAATGCCACATCCACCCATTACCTCCATGAACTCCAGTCCACCACCAATTGTACCCAGAAATTAGTCAGCATCGACAAGACCCTCTCTAAACCTCCATTCACACATTCCACATCCCCATCTTCTGCAGTATGCAACTCCCTCGTGAACTAATCTATCTCCAAAAAACACAGGACAGCCCTCCCCTCAGCTCTCCCACTCACCCCCCCCCCCCCCCACTACCAAACATTCCAACACACTGGACACCTTCCACTCCATCAACACCCACATTTCTATCACCCTCACTGCCAAAACAAACCCTGCACACTTCCTAGATGGTGCATGCCCACCTCAAGCCGCATCCAATTGCATCACCACCCTAGCTCCCCACTGGCTCAACATCATCAACTCCTGTTTCTAACATGGTACTAACCCCACTGCACTCAAAATGGGTCAAATCTCACCCCTCCTCATAAAACCATATTTTGACCTCCCTCAAAGCAACCTCTCTATTACTATGCTACCATACCTAGTCAGAATCAAGGAATGTTTTGTAACTACCCAACTTCACAACACTTCCCGACAAACAACCTACTCAACCCCTTCCAACCTAGCGTTCATCCTTGACACAGCACTGAGACCCCTACTATTCACATCCTCAAGGACCTTCATAGCATCATAGACAAATGACACACAACACTCCTCGACCTCTCTGCAGCCTTCGAAACCATTGATTCGAGACATCCTAGCTCTCAGGATGAATCTCTCTGGCACCATACTCGACTATTTCACCTCCTATCTCACTGACTGGACACACTGTGTCTCCATGCCCCCTTATTGATCAAAGCCCACACCTGTCAAGTATGGGGTCCTGCAAGGCTCCTTCCTATTTCCACTATATGTTGAATCCCTTGGACAGACACTTAGCAAACATTTCCACCAATACGCAGATGACACCCAAGTATACTTCCAAATGTGATCCCCTTCACAACTCCACACCCTCAAAACCTGTCTCTACACCATCACCAACTGGAAGGCAACCCACTTCCTCAAACTCAATCCTTCTAAAACAGAGCACCTCCTCGTCTTCTCCCACCATGCACAAACCCAAGCTCACCCCCTGGATCCAAGAACTGGCCATGGACAAAACACACATATCCCTCTCCACACCTGCAAATCCCTTGGCTTCACCATCGACACCCACATTTCCTTCACACACCACACTGACACCAAAATATGCTATCTACAACCTCATCTCCTATGCACAATTAGACATATCCTTCCTCCTTATGACTTCCGCACCGCAGTCCAAGCAGTGGTTCTCTCTAAGCGGGACTAATGAAATGCTCTCCTCAGTGGACACCCAACAACACTCTTGCTCCCCTGCAAGCCATACAAAACGCAGCAGCCAGACTCATCCTCCACCTACCCAACGATTCACACATCACCCTCACTCTTGCTCAGCTATACTGGCTTTCCATATCCCAGAGAATTGCCTTCAAATGTCTCTGCGTTGTTTTCAAGGCCATCCACCTCAAAACCTGATCTTCCCTTCATGACAAACACAAACCCATCACCCACACAAACACCAGACAAGCCGGACAAGACCTTCTACACATTCCACTCTGCAAACTCACATGGACACAAAAGCAAGCATTTTCCCACTGGGCACCCAAGGTATTGAACACCCAACCTCTCTGCATATGCACTGCACTCTCCATCACCACTTTTAGAAAGAGCCCCAAAACATATCGCTATCACTTGTCTATCATACTTTTTCTATCCTTTCCCAAAAACATTTTGTAAATTCTTTTTTCAACTCCCACCTTTTCAATTTTGGAACCATGTAAGACGCTTTGAGACCCTCTGGGTAGGCCGAGCGATAAACCAAAATTCAAAAAAAGTAAAATTAATAAAATAAGTCCGTATTTTGAACCACAATGGAATGTTGATCATGAGTGGCACACCTTCAACATTGCATGCCAGCTGATGGGTGAGTTCATGGATGATTTTGCAATTCATCTTCGCAAAGTAGGAGCTCACTGTGACTTTCACAAGTTTTGAACAAAGAGGCCATTCGGCTCTGAATAACAAGAGGATGTTTATCAACCTCATTTAGATAAAGAATATTGCAGGAACCTCTTCCTCTCGCCACAACGTTACTCATGGCCAGAATGCAAGGCAGGGCCGACACCCAAGCGACTCAGATAGAAAGTGGCAAAGAAGTAACATGGGAGCAAGTGAAGCAAATGTCTCATGGGGCAAAAAACAAGTATACCAGCAACACCACTCCCAGGAGAATACAAGAGGAAGGTGTTATCAGTGTGGTCTACTTTTCACGGATGAAGGAGTGAAGCACCTGACCCCGGGTATAAGGTGCAGCAATTGCAACTGAGAAAATGTTCTAGCTGCTGTTTACAACTCAATACCCATGAGATCTGATCCAAGCAACACCATAGCGATCATGTAAGATACGCACGTATAAGGATCTACACCAGTAAGAAGAGATGTGAATGCAAAAAGAGACCTGGTGAGACATGTCCGATAGGTAACGTGCAGTTCCCATCAACTCGCCTCCAAGATGTGGGGACAGTAATGATTATGCCTACCTGATGACTGATCTGGTTGCTCCTCCTGTGAGTGATGTCGACCTGCTGGTGGGAGACCACAAGGACACCATTTCCATTGATACCAGGGTGACACAGAGTGTGTCAGGGTTCAGGAAGATGTCTTGTCCACCGCAGTTGGTACCATCTGAGTTAGGAGTATTTCAATGGGCTGCAAAGGGTCCTGTGAGAAATCATGAAAAGTTTTGTACAACTCTCCTATACATAGAAAAATGTGTGTCCTCAGAGATTCATATTCTCCAAGGTGAAGTACCAGGAAGCAAACTACTAGGACGTGCTACTGTCATTGAAATGAACATTGCAGCAATGACGTATGCTATGCAGTGCACTCATCCAATGGTTCATCAGTTTTATTCCCTGTTCCAAGGTGTGGGTGGCCTCAAGGGAGATCCTGTGATACTCCACATTGATGAATCAGTCACCCCAGTGGCACAGCATCCTCTGAGATTACCCATCAACCTGCAGCCACAAGTTGAGAAGGAAATAAAGTGTTTTCTGGACAGCGTCTGGTCCCACTCCATGGATGTCTCATATTGTGACAGTACTGAAGAAAGGCGTGAATGATGGCATACACATATGCATTGACATGAGACAGGTAAACAAAGTAATCTGTAGAGAGAGGCATTCAGGAATTCTACTATATGACATGATCAGCATGTTGATGGGGCGCGCTTCTTTTCGAAGCTTGCTCTAAACAAAGGGATATCACCAGGTTGAACTAGACATACACTCCAGGTATACCACCACGTTTGCAACCCACTTAGGCGTATTTCATTATAAACAATTAAGCTTTGGTTTATCATCAGCCACTGAAATATTCCAACAGAAAACTGTTTCAATTACAGTGATGGCATCCTGATTTTCGGCTCCATGATTGAACAAAATGATCAGGTGCTGGTGCAAGTGTGTACTGCGCTGACGGATGCAGGCCTGACTCTCACAAGACAAACCTCAAGGCCTTCGGATTTCGGACATATTTTCTCACATAAAGGAATGAGCCCTGAACCAGGAAAAGAGAAAGCCATCTTAGAGATCTTCTCCCCTGAAGACGTCAGTGATGTTCGATTGTTCTTAGGGATGACCAGGAGTTATATGAGGGATTTAGCCAGCATGAGCACACCTCTAAGGGAACTCACTAGACATGGTGGTGTGTTTCTATGGTCTCAAATATGCCAGGAGGCTTTTTATCAAATGAAGCGAGGCATTGCATCAGTCATGCACATGGCGCTCTTGGATCCATCGCTATGAACGTAAGGGACGCTGGATACCACTCCAGTTGGACTCTGGGCGATATTAGCTCAAGACAGTCACTAACAGCAGAAATAGCCTATGCAAGCAAAAGCCTCTCAGATGTAGAACGACAACACTCACAACCTGGGAAAGAAGGGCCGGCTGTAGTATGGGCGTGAGAAGATTTCCACATGTTCCTAATTGGCAAGCCATTCACAATAAGCAAAGACTGCCAAGCTTTGGTCACCATATATGGGAACCCCAAATGCAAGATGGCACAAAGAATAGAGAGATGGGGCCTGCAACTGCAGGACTATGATTTCACTATCATTCACAAACCAGGCAAAGAATAAAATCCAGATGACGTCATATCACGGCACCCCCTGCTTGATCCATCGGCTGAGGTCTCCATGGCAGAGGAATATGTCCACTTTCTTACTCAAACACTCCCATCTGGCCCAATATCCTCAGCTTTCAGTCGAAAATGCACTCAACGTGATGCTCCGTTGCGGAAGGTACAAGAGCTGATAGCAGCCCTGCGATGGGGGTCAGTAGTTCCAGGAGGGTCTCAAGAGAAATGTGTTTCAATGGTGGAACTTTGTGCATTCAAGCAGGTGAAGGATGAACTCTCTGTATCCACAGAAGGATACATCATAAAAGGGACCAGAATAGTAATTCCCTCAGAGCTTTGACAGCAGATTGTTGACTTAGCTCATGAAGCCTTAGAGGGGTGGTAGCTATGAAAAAACAGGTCACAGAAACCACGTGGTTTTCCCGGGACTGATGCACTAGTCAGACGCATCATCAGATCATGTTATCTGTGTCAGAGCACGATGCAGATGGACTACCCTGAGCCTCTTTGAATGTCGAAATTACCAGACGCTGTCTGGAGTCATGTCGCGGTTGACTTCTTTGGACGTTCAGAGATGGCAAATACTGGTTAGTAGTAATGGGCGAATACTCCCAATTCTCTATTGTTACATTGGTTTCTTGTACTGCTGCAAGCACAATAATTCCAGGGCTGGGTTCAGTGGCCTGGAATTTGCTGGATTCATGCAGTACATGGAGATTCGTCACAAGAAGAGTACTCCTTTGTGGCCTCAGGCCAATGGGATGGTTGAGAGTTTCATAAGAAGCCTCAGCTAAATGAGCTATGCTACATGTCACTATATCAGGCTCTGTGCAACATGCTACAAGACTATAGAAACTCATTGCATGGTACCACGTTAAATTGTCCCGCAGACCTGGCGTTCGGGAGAAAGCTGAGAACAGAGCTTCCTCATCTTCCCGGCTCAGTGTCCACTTCTAATCAATATGTGACAGCGGTGGATCATGTAAGGAAGCACAGCATGAAGATATATGCTGATCAACGTAGGCATGCCGTGGAACCATCAATACAAGCTGGGGACCGAGTACTAGTCTGTTGCAGACAAGAGAGAAAATCAGACTTCCGGTTTGATCCAATACCCCTCACAGTGTCGCATATCAAAGGGTCGATAGTAACGAGTCGAACGCCTGATCGAGTGATAGCAAGAAATGTGTCTCACTTCAAGGGATATTGTGAGAGAGAAGTGGATGGAGGTGACAGGGAGCATCATGGAGACTGCAAGTGCTTAGAACTCTAGAGAAGGAGAGGCCTTATTAAAGAAATATGAGGCTGCCAAACACTGTAGGGACATGGGCATTATGTTTGATATTGTGTCCAGGACACGGTTTAACACTGTTCTAGCGTGCAGGAGAAAGGTGTCTCAGATGTGCGGAGGCCAATGAGTGTCGAACATGGCATACATGCACAGATTAGATAATGAGAAAGGCACACACACAGCAGTTCCGTGCATGAAAGCAATAAAGAAGGCTTTCTCATTCACCCCGCTCAGTCTCTTTCTTCCCGCTGGGGCCTGTGTTTTCCCTACAAAAGCAGAAATGGAACCAATGGAAAGGCTGGTGATTGAAGAAAATGTCACTTGTGCGGGTGATCTCTCCACTGACACTTATATGAAAGTTATGTGTAAAAGAAAGGATTACGCTCTTTACCCTTTGCTTTTATGATCTGGGGGACCTTTGTGCTATTTGGGGTTGGAGTGGCATACTTGATATGATATGGTATTTATAACGCGCCTATACAGCAAGGGAGGGGGAACAGAGGGAAGACAGAGACAGCAACCCTACTAGGCCAAGTGTCATTCAGATCGCGCAAGGGCAGGGGAGGGGGAAAGTGCGGAATGGGAGGGGGTGGGGACAGTGCAGTACATGGGATAATAGAATAAATAAAAACACTAGGAGAAGTAGGGCCAGCTGGTGGCAAGTGCAAGGGTAAGTGCAGACATCAGGTGCCAAGTCTTGGTGGGAGACTGTAGGGGTACAGAAACAGTCCCCAAGTGCAAGGGTTGCCCGGAGGCAGTGCAGGTGTGTAACTGGCAGTGGAGGGGACCTGGGCAGAGATCAGGGGGTGGCCAGGTAAGCAGTGACAGTTTCAGCCAGGAATTCAACAGGGGACAGAAGGAGAGAAAGCAGAAGCAAAGAGGAAGGATTTTAGGTACTTCCGGAACCGGGGATGGTTCTCCTCAAGTTTCATGGAGGCCGGGAGGCTGTTCCAGAGTGAGGCCCCAGCCAAAGAAAGAGATCTACCACCAACTTGTTGCTTGGAGAAGCGACTGACTGAGGGAGTTGGAGGCGGATGAGTGAAGAGCTTGAGAAGGAAGATATTTAGGAAGAGAGAGTTGAATGTGTTGAGGCCCCAGGCCCCAGAAGGCCTTGTGGACAATGCAGAGGGTTTTGAACTTAATCCTTGCAGCCACTGGGAGCCAGTGCAGAGATTTCAGTACTGGAGAGATGCAATGCCTGGGCTTGAGGCCAAGAACAAGTCTCGCAGGCCTGTTCTGGATGAGTTGCAGAGGGCTGAGAGTTTAGGCAGGCAGATTTAGAAGGAGGCTGTTGCAATAGTCCAGCCTAGAGAGAACCAGAGCTCTGGAGACAGTAAGCTTCTAGGGGAAGGAAAGGAAAGGTAGAATACCTCTGAGGAGGTGCAGCCTGTAGTGTGACTTCTTAGAGACATCAGAGATGTGAGGAGAGAAGGAGAGTAATTACTTGAGAGATTAGACTGAACTCCAACTGGGCAAGGTTCCAGAGTTTCAGGCTTGAATGTGCATACAGTGATAGGAGAGTGTGATGCTTGAAATGCATCGGAGGGACAGGGCCTCCGTATCCTTGTCCTTTACTGCTTTTTATTGTGTGTTCTCTTGTGTTTTCCGCACAGGAGTTCATGTGGGACTCCTGGCGGTGCAGCTCTCCCTTTTGGTTTGGTGAACAGACCCATGGGATACCCTTATGGCACCCATGGGTGGGGGTACAACCCTGTGCCCTTAGTGTATGTTTTTGGGCACCTGTGTGTGGCCCACAAAGCAGGGTATGGGCTGGTGGCAGCTCCATGCTGAATTTGATAGGTGCTCTGAGTATCCTCCATTTTGGGATACCCAGGCCCTGCCATTGGGATTAGTTGATTCCTGATAGGAAACAAGATGGCCTCCGTGGCCTCTTGCTTTCTATTGCCTGTTACCTTGTTTTCCCAAAGTCCTGGGAAGCCCTGACTCTGTCCCTTCCCCCTGACCGGCTGTTGGGTGGAAGTTCCATATATGGTGTTGTTGTGAAGTCCAGGCCAGACTGTATGTTGTGGGTACGCCTGTGGGTGGGACCTGGGTGAATGGAGTATGTGACAAATACGCATTCAGTGTTGTGGGTGTCTAGTATCTGGTGTTTGACACAATGACTGAGACAGCCCTGCCCGAAACTGGTATGAATGCAGTGTAGAGTGTTGAATGGCTGGGTACTTGTCCCAATACACATAACTTGGTGTGAGTGTCTGGAGAGGAGTGAATGGCCTGAATGCACTATGCACCTGATTGGCTGCCTGCCTGCATGAATGCCCTTCTGACCGATTGGTTGCCTGAGTGTGACCCAGCAGAATGAATGAGAGATCAACTAGTATATCTGGGGGCCTCTCACTGCTAGAATTCATGATCAGAAGCTGAAGTCCACTACGAAGAGTAACTGGAGTAAAACTGAAGCTTAACCTTGAAGCCCTGCTGGAAGAGAAGTCTTGCTGTTGCTCTACTTCGTCGATCTGAAAGCGGCTTGGTCTCCAAGGACTGACCCAGAGAGGACCTGGTAAGGCGCCCTCTTCCCGAGCTACGAGGAACCATCGTGCACCAGCTGATCTTTGCCAAAGCTCCCTGGTAGACAGACCTACGACAGGCTGCCGACCGGAGACAGGGACTGCCGCGGAATCCCAGAGAGAAGCGCCCGGACTGTTGTCCGCCACTGTCGACGACCGCCGTCGCCGACTGGAGCCGCCGTGCTCCCGTTTGCCTAAGAACTTCATTTGATCCACGGACGCTCTCGTCTGCATTGTCGCCCGCTTTATCCCGCTGGAGAAGGCCCGCTTTTCAACGCGCCGAGGAGCATCCGCCGGTGGGTTTCCCGCCACCTAAAGACCACTGAGACGCTGATGACTCAACGCCCTTGCTGGGCCACAGTCCTTCATCATCTCTTTGCGGTCCAGAACTATCGTCACCGAGGTGCCCCGCACACCTCTTCCTTGCAGGACGCCAACGCTCCGTCCTCGATGAGCGCCGCTAGGAATGAAGCTGCCACTTCACTGCCGTACTTCACCCTGTTCTCCATCGGACGTTCGACGACCCATGACTCCTGCCTTAAAGGGAGGGCACTCAAGAAGGTCCGTCGATTTCCCGTCGACGAACGCTTCAATTCCAGGTACATTGGGGCTGTAGAACTATTGTAGAGGGAAATAAGACTCATAGAACAATATATGGACTGGTCTTGTGATACATCTTTGCTTTACAGGTTGCCCAGGTGGGGGGATCTCCACACAGAACTGTGTCTAGTGGTACGGGGACAGTATTCTGCCAATTGTTCAACCATCTTGCTTTCCTTCCTCTCTCTACTGCTGGTTTCCTCTTTATTGATATGTGTGACATTTTGACAGTATAGTTGATGCACTTTAATGAGATCTGATAATATTTGTGGTACCACTTTAGAACTGTATATATTTACCATTTTTGATATAAAGACTGTGTTTTAACCAATACAGTGTGTGGACATTCCTTTGTGGGGGCTTGGGGACTACACTGTACTTAAGAACCAGTCTGCATCACCTCCTGAGAAGCTAGGCCTTGATTGCTTGACCACGATACCAATAATAGAAAATCTTGGCTGGGGTCCTCTGTGCCTCTCCTCTACCATATAGAGAGCAGGAGTACAGACCCCCCCCTCCAGTCTTTACAGAGAGATGGCAAGTGGAGAGAGAATTAGGCAGCAATACAGAGGTGGAGGAAAGAGTGGTCAGAAGGGTAGCGGTCATTAGTAAGATTAGGAGTGGACACTGAGGAGGAGATGAAGCAAAGGTTGAGAGTGTTACCTTGGCAGAAGAGACCAGGTCGGATTGGGCCTTTTCTAACGCCATCAGTTGCCTATTTGCCAGATCTTGGCCTTCAGCACATTTGTCCTGCATGATTCCCATATATAGGTACAAATATGCCGCTACCCTGGCAATCTTATTGTGTTCATCTTTGGCTTTAGGGGCCATATATAATTCACTCAGGGCCACATGTAATGGACCCTGATCTCTCCATGTGTCTGACCCTGTTTCAGTGACCTGTTGCGCGATTGCCTGCAACCAGACCGTCGGTCCTGATGAGTCCATTCTCCTCTCACAAATAGCTTATGTAAGAAGTGCTCTCTGGCTATTTTCACATCTACCAAGGTCGTCATTCTGGAGATTGATTTCCTTCCTGACTTACAGACGTTAGTATTTTATTTTGCAAAACAGACCGTCTCCTTAGAGCGTTCCTTTGAGGAGTGCTTCTACAGTGTAAAACAGCGTGGTGATCTAACCGGAAATGTGTATCCGGTCAGTTGACACACTGTATTAAGCTGCACAAGTGGTAAATCTAATCCAGAATCGCCGGCTCGAGCCCCCACTCTGTTAAGCGACTTCACTATTCAACACTACAGCTAAGTCAATGCCTAGTCTGGGATGCTGATGGAAACCCTTATTGATATATTTTTATGTCCAGTTTGTTTACTCTGGATGACAACCCTTATATCACACCCCTCTCTTAGAATCCCCCTGACCCCACTGAGCCAAGAAGTAGGTTTGTTTTGCAAATTAAAAGGTTTTATTTGGAAAATTAAACAGTATATATAGATCACACTTTTATCAGAAATTAATATTTGATATCACACTTAAGAATATGACAGTCATCAACAATGGGTAATGTGAGACCGGCACACTGATTTAATAGCTTAGGAGTAGTATAGAGGATGAGGTAGCTGAAAATGCTTTATGGTTTCAAGGAAATGCAAGGTGGAATAAAATGCAGTACAGAAATAACTTGATATGATTTTAGCAACAGAAATATGATCACTTTTTCTTTTGACAATTCACTCCCCCCTATGCAATATAAGGAAATGGAAGGAGAGAACACAGTCTTCAAGAATACCAACAAATCACACTTTAAAAATGCAATACGAAATGCAGTTGCCCCCTAGCAAGCTTAGAGAAAAACAGGTATGATTTTAAACACAGGCGAAATACTTTGAAATGTGGTGCCAAGGAAGTGAAAAGATGCTAAAATTGCTTTTAATTCCCTGTAGGAGGTTCAGGGTAGGTGATAGCTACTTTAAATAAGTTCAGGTCCACTTTGGTAATGCTCTATGACTGATTATCAGGTTGCAAACGAAATTTAGCAGTTCAAGCAAAAGCGACTATTTTTGTACAGGTAGGAAGTCGGTTCTAGAATCTTAGCTTTAAAATGAAAGTTCCTAGCCCACCCGGTTCAGGAGATACGGACGATTTCGTGAAGGTAGTCTTTCGGATTTAAAGCAAAACTCAGAATGACAGAATGAACACGATCTCTAGGAGGCAGTTCTAATTAGGTCAAAATAGTTTGAATTAGATTATTTTAAACTAAGAGATTAGTTCTGGAACAGTCCTAGCTGAGTACTCACACTATATTTTGGACAGGAATGCGACTTCGTCACAGATCTGGTCAATGGCTGGACTGGACTTCTGGCGGGTGGTTCTGCTAGCGACACTTCACAGCGATCTGGGTCAGCTCTGCTCTACTGGTCTGGTCTGGGTCTGCTAGCGGCACTGCACAGCGGTCTGGATCTCTGGTTCTGGCAAAAGTTCTTGGCACTGCACGGCGGTCTGGTCTCTCTGGATACAGCACTGCTTTCTGGGTTCTGGCCTAGGGTTCTAGCCAGAATCAAACAGCACAGCCCGGCTGTTGAAGAGTTCAGTTGCAAAAGATTTTGAGGCCTGCTGACAAATTCTGAAGTCTGAATTCAAAGTTCTGGTCTCTGGATGTAAAGTCGTCCGTCAGCGTGCTGCGCAAGGATTCAGTTGAAGGTTGGAAAATGAATGTCCCTGTCTGGCTCCCAGTGGCTCTTTTTATTTCTTTAGAAAGTGGGTGTGTGCGTAGCATAACTGATCCTGCCCCTCTCAACTTGTCATTGGCCCATTTCTCCCCTCTCCCTTGATTGGGGGAAGGAAATGGAGTGTCATCATGATGAGGTCTGTTTATGGGTCAGAGGATCCTCCCCTGGTCAATTTGCCCACAAATCTATTTCTGATCCAAATACATATTTCCCAGATACACAATTGGTTGACATTACACGTACATATTACAGATGAATTAAGACAGGTCTCTGTTCAAGCCCCATGTTCCTGCGAGCTGGGATTCAGAAACGACAACATTTTGCACTTTGTGGTCGGTTTACCAATATCGGATCTTTACCCGCATTTACACAAATGTGCGCAAGGCATGTGGGCATTAGATGATGAAGTGTCAGATTTTTAACATGCAGACATTTGGAGTAATATCCTCTTTTTCGCTAGTAACCCCCCAGAACATACCACAGGGTCCTAACACCTCTTAAAATGTGCACAGAAAAACACAAGAATGATGATATGATTTATATAATTTTGACAAGTCCGCACCATGAATTATCCATCTTCTTAAAATTATGCCCCGGCCCAAAGGGGTGTGGTTTCCCCAAAGCAAATGGTGGGATTTCTGGTTTGTCCACTTCCCCCAAGCTCAGCTTGCTTACAGATGCACTGCCCCTCCCATTTCCTTCCAAGAGGAGGACATTTACGAACCCCCCAATTTAACAATTGGGGGCCCATTGTTTAGTTTCCTGCAGTCCCCAGGTGCCACTCCCCTAATTTAATCAGAGAGGTGTCATCTCCTTTTGGCAGTGGCAGCAGAATGCAGCCAGGCCTGGGAACACAGCTGTTGTGCAAGTTTCAACTCCTGTCGGGGGTAGCTGGTGGGCAGAGTTGGAATCTCTTTAAGCCAGGCTTCAGCTAAATGCCACTTTTGTTCCAGTTTTCTACATTCAAATCAAACTTACATTTTTTACACATGCAGCTAGAGCGCTGATTTTAAGTTCAAATCTATGACATTTAACAGTTGCAAACTATGTGACACTCAACAGTAGGTCACTCATTTATTTTAAACATTTAGATTTTAGTGTCTTTCAGTCCAAGTTAACTTAGGCTGCTGACATCCACAGCTCAGCCAGTTTCATTATGAACAATATTTTAGGCTCTTTCTCTTCCCAGATTTGTATGCACACAAGACTTCATTCTGCCAAATGTCTGCTGGTGTTCAGTGAGATTTTTGGATATCTTGCAATATTTGAAATGGGCATTTTGAGCTTGCACTTCAGAGAAACAGAGGTGGTTTCAAGGCGCTTTTGATCTGACAGGCGCTGCTATTTTTCCTTTGGCACCACCTTTCACCCCTGGCGCTTCCGGTCCATCGCGCTTGCACTGGTGGGTGTCAGGTTAGGCGGCCATTCTGGTGTGCGCCAACTGCGCAGTTCTCCTGGACTCTGGGATGGAATGATGGGCGGCTACAGCTCATCCCCACATCTACCCAGTCTCATAATTCAACATGGGTCAAAACCCTTGACAAACAATAGTAATGTCACCAGTCATGCTTTTTTTTCAAGGCAACCTTCTTTGTGTACAGAACAAGTTATTTTCATGAAGCAAATAAATCCTTGCCCTGTGTGCAACCTTGGAACTTGGATGCATGTATGTAGGTGATTTAGGTAGTGTGAACTAGCTATAAAGCTACACAGTGCTGTACAATATAGGAAGTGGTAGATTGGGGGGGGGCATCTTGTCAGTCTATGGTCCCCATTTGTTGGTGAAGAGCTTTCCTGAACCACTTTGTGTTCAGTGGCAGAGCCAGGTTTTGATGCCGGGGAGGGTCAAAGTGCTCCTCAGGGGTGCGCCGTGCCAGCCGGGTCATAGAGGGGTCGGGGTCACTACCGTTTCCTTAATTTTGTGGGTATAACTAGGAACTGTTGATAGGGAGGTATACTTTTTTGTGCATTATAGCTGTATATTGCAGCATTTATGTGGAAGGGCCAGCCACAACACGGCAATATATATTCCTTACTTTATATATTACTTTCATTCATTCCTTATGGGGCTAACAATGTGCGCTCTCAGTCCCTGACTCTTAAGCAATGCCCCCATCTCTCCATAGTTTACTACTTCCTAATACAGCACCTTGAACATTGCCCCTTAAGCCTCGGTGCACACACTAAACTCTGGCTGACCGGGCACACTGAAACCTCCACCAAGCTCAGTTGCGTCAGGATCTTGCTCTGGAGAGGAGGATTCCTGCAACATGGACTGAGTGGCTAGGAGGCCACGGCATGCACGGCCACCAGCAGCTGCAGCCCGTATGAAACTCCAGAGCGGTTTAAAAAACAACACTTTAGGAGTGGTGTTTCCTAGATCACCTTATCCAGTAATTCTGCTCTCAGTTACTGGGAGATGTAATGTGGCTCGAGACTTTGGTAGCTGGATAAATAAGGCACTGGTGATGGCAACTAAGCACATTTTGAGGGTTTGGAAAGGTAGAGGGCTGGCAGTCTGATTTACAGATTCTGTCCAGCTATGAGAAACTCATGATGCAAAATCTGAAACGAGAGGGAGAATATTTGTAGATGTGTGGACCGTTTAATGAATTGTATGGTTAAGACTAATCTACCATTGTAATAGTTGAGGCAAATGTGTGATTTGTTATGTTATCTCGTCTTGTAAAGCGCACGGTCACCCGAAGGTATCATGGTGCTGATGGAGAGAGTGAGAACTGAAGCCACGGCAGATCAGAATAAATAGGTTTTCACCAGCCTTCTAAAAGCTAAATAATTAGAAGTTTTCTCAATGGCACATGGAAGGTTATTCCACAGAGCTGCCGCAGCGATGGAAAAAGCCCGAACGCCAACGCGACTCAGTTTGTATCTTGGCACAACAAGTTGTTCTGCAGTAGCTGAGCGAAGGTTACGGGTGGGGAGGTAGCGGATGAACTTGGCTTGGAAATATTCCGCACCCTGATTGTGGAGGGTGCGATGAACTATACATAAAGCCTTGAACTCCACTCGCTGAGCCACCGGGAGCCAATGGAGAGTTTGAAGCACAGGAGAGATATGGGCTCCAGAGGGTGTGCTAGTGGCTACCTGTGCGGCCAGATTTTGAAACCGCTGCAACCGTTTAATCATGCCCTTAGGTTGGGCCAGGGACAGGGAGTTGCAATAATCTAGCCGCGATATGACCATGGCTGCTACAACCGGAGGGCGCAGTAGGGCAGGAATCAGAGGCAGTACCTTCCTCAGTATTTTCACCTGGAAATGACCAGCCTGGCATACAGCAGTGACTTGTTGGTCCATAGAAAGTGATGCAGATAGAACGACACCCACATTTTTCACTTTCTTTACCAGGATCGGAAGGGATACCAGGGAAGAGGGCCAGAAGGAAGACACCCAGAGTGTAGGATCAGGGGGATAGCCCACCACCATCACTTCAGTTTTATCTCCATTTAATTTGAGCCAATTGTAGTTCATTCAGTCTCCAACAGCTGTCAGACACTCCCGCACGCACAACGACACCTCAGCCTGATCAAGATCTAATCGGATCAGAATTAGGGTATTGTCGGCGTACAAGTAGCATCTGCAGGGCTTTAAGTGGGCCGGGGCCTGCCGGGGCTGGGCCCCGGCAGGCTCTGAAATTTCGTTTTGAGGCGGGGCCCTGCCGGGGCCCAGTAATCTCCCCTGGCAGCCCCGGCCACTACACGAAAAGGCATTTTTTTCTACAGCCTGAAGCGCTCGCTCGTTTGCGAGAGCTTCAGGCTACAGAAAAAAATGCCTTTCAGCCATAATGGTGGCGCCGCACCTGCGAGGCATCCCTTTAATCAAGAGATTCCCGTCGGCCGGCGCCACCATTATGGAAAAAACGTGAGGCCGCTGAAAGCAGAGGCCTTGCTTTCTAAATACTGGAGCTGCCGCGCATTCGCGGGAGTTTCAGTATTTAGGAAAAAGGCCTCTGCTTCCAGTGGCCTCACGTTTTCAGCCTTAATGGTGGTGCTGCCCCTTCCCAGCTGGCGAGGGGCAGCACCACCATTAAGGCTGAATAGGCAGGCGCTGTCCCCTGCCAGGCAAGCCTACACAAAATAAATGCAGAGATCTCTACGAAAGGCTGCCTGGCAGGGGTCGCAGTAGCCCATTGAGCCCGGGCTCGTTAAGGGGGCGTGGCCTAACGGGCCATCAAGACCCTCGCTGTTAGGCCACGCCCCCTTGATGAGCCCCGGCTCGATTTGTAGTGCCACTTAAGGCACTGAGCATCTGACACCGAAGGAGCGGATAAGACACACAAGGGCCCAAATTTAGATGTTAAAGAAAATAGGAGAGAGGCAGGAGCCCTGTGGCACTCCACAACTGAGGTGACAAGGAGCAGAAAAAAAAGGGGGCATCAAGAGGGTCTGAGTGTGATCCGCAAGGAACGACGTGAACCAGGCTAGCACCTGCCCTGATATACCAAACTGGGCAAGACGGGATAGCAGGACGGAGTGGTCGACCGTGTCGAAAGCCGCCGAGAGATCCAACAAAATCCAACAAAATCAGGGCACCCACCCACTCCACCTGCATCCACCAGCCTGGTCATGTCGTCCAAGACGGCGACCTGAACACTCTCTGTGCCTCGACCAGGTCAGAACCCAGACTGAACCGGGTCCAGAAGGTTAGTAGATTCCAGGGATGTAGAGAGCAGAGGAGACACAAGTGACTCTAAAAGTTTAGCCAAAAAGGGAAAAAGTGAGATAGGCCGGAAGTTAGATGGGGTAGTAGGGTCCAGGATAGGTTTCTTAGAAAGAGGAATTACCCTGGCTGACTTCAATTCCCGTGGGATACACACCGTCAGGAGTGAATCATTCATAGCATTAGTAATCTCCGAGAGCAGATTTGGTGCAATATCTTTCATAACACGTAGAGGGATGGCATCCGAAGAGGAGCACGACTTATTTTTCCAATAGCCGTCAGAACAGTTTCCTCAGAAAAACTAGGCAAGGTAGACCAGGTATTGACTACAGTAGGAGCAGGAATGGCGTGGGGAGATATAGTGTTGCCAGTTAGTGCATCCCTTGTCACTATAGAGGAGATGTTTTGCCGAATATTATCAATCTTAGTAATGAGGAAGTGCGATAGAGCATTGCATAGCTCTTGAGTGGCTGTGACAGTACGAGTGAGTCTCTCTGCTGAGACAAGAGCCTTGACAGCAGAGAACAGAGCCCTCGGCTGAGATAAAGAGGACTCGATGTTAGCGGTAAAATATAACATTTTAGCGGCTTTCATTTTAGCCGAGTAGGTGGCAGAGCATATTTTATACTCTATTTTAAGAATGGGATCATATGTTCTACGCCATTTGCGTTCCGACTGATGCAATTTGAGGCATTTCTCTTTCAAGAGATCAGTAAACCATGGCTCTGGTGGCAGCCTACGTGGTTGGATCAATCGAAGGGGCGCAACAGTATTGGCGACATCAAGAAATGACTCGGACAGGGAGGATAATAACACTGCTGACTCATCGCAGCATTTGGCTTCAATAATGGTAACCAGGCTTTGAGTGTCCACAGCGTGAGTGGGATAATTGTGTGTGAGTCAAGTGGTGTCATATTGTCTATACATGTCTGTATATGTCTTTGCTTTGTGTTGTCGTTTCCCTTTTTCATATCTAGTAACATTGTATAGGGTTAGTTACAGACGGTTGCTTTAGGACGTATGACTCCACATGGAGGAGTGGAACTAATCTGCGTTTTTCCTTCTTTGGGAAAGAACCATCTGATTTGTTAAGCTGTATCTCACCGACTCTTTTTTGATGTTTGTGATGTGTTTAATATTTTGAATTGATAAAAAAGGAGTAAAAAAAACAAAACAAAAAACACATTTTTATTTACCCACAACCCCCCCCCTACACCCCACCCGCACACACACCATGGAGATTGAGAACACACCTCTATGCTCATGAAGAACTTTCATAAAAGAAGACTGTCACTGATAACATGGCTAGGCCAAAACGGCATCATGTTTTCTCTCATTTTGTTCCGAAACCGAAACATCAAACATCGTACAGTCCAGAGGCAGGATGCAGAACTAGCTATGACAAAAATAAACATAGCTGTAGTGTAGAACTGTTGTATATAGTGCTTCTTCTTACCATGCGTTGCACCACTGGTACACATTATTGCCCAGAAAGAAAAAACAGTTTTTTCCTTCGTGTGATTGAACAATAAATGCTGTGAGCTCAGACCTCAGCAGCAAGTACCCAACACAGAAACAGAGTGAGCTATCTGTTCTCTGCAGAAACTGTAGTGTACAAGAACAGGGTGTGGCTGACTTTCTCCCCAGGGGGTCAGCCACAGATTGCATCGGTCGGTTTAGTCACTTTAGTGCAGTGCATAATGATTAAACTGGAGGTACCCCGCCCCCCACGACAATACGCTTAACCCTGTAGGGAGAGGTTTGTTTTGGCAATGCAACACGTGCTTGGTCGATGGCCGGTGCCCTGTCCACCCCCAAACCACTGCCATTAGGGTCGGGACTCGAATCTCACCGCCTCCTCCCCTCTTTTGGAACCCAACTGTCTCCTCCTTGGCCTTGCTGAGGCTACAGAAGCCCAGGGAAACGCAGGGTGCGCAGTCCATCAAACGGCTGTGTCATGTCCTGGACCTCAAAGTGCTGAAACATTCATTGCCTAAAGAATAAGTATTGGCAAAGCCAACATTTTGGGCTTTTGTGTAGGCATGGGGAGGCATTTACCAGGCACTGCCATAATGGTGGTACTGCCTGTATAACATGGCAACAGCTGGAAAATGTAATAGTAGTGCCTGGTCAGTGCCTATCCCATGCCTACACAAAAGCAAAACTGTTGGCTTTGTGTGTTTTCTATCAGGACTTGAGTGCAAGAAACATATCTAAATCAAGTGGCGGATGGCATAGATGGTTAAACATTTGTATTACATCAGTAGTACATGTACAACTGCAGTTAAACAATTACCTCTCAGCAGACTGCTTAGAAATAACACTGGGTGTGCAAAGTTGGATGTTACATAGAGCTAATTCAAAGAGAGCCCAGAATTATGTGTTTTGGGCAGGGTGAGGCAGGGTGTGGAGGGGAAGGGCCATAGGGGTTAGCGTGGCCATGGGCACTCAATGGGTGGGTGAATAACAAAGAAAAACACCCACACGCACACCGTGTATCCCTCCTCCAATACCATCTCCTACTAGCTGTATTCCCATGCACAATTTCATCTTATAGGTGGCTTTTATGCACAATAGCCAAAACTGAAAACCAGCATGTGTTGCCACGATTTGAACCCTAGTCAAGGGTGCTGCGCACAGTGAATTTGTGACGACTTTCGTGCTGGTTGGGCTGGGCCCTGCCTCGACTGCCCTGAGCCTATTTAACCTCCACTGGGCAACGTAAAACAAATTGCACTGACTCATCATGTCATGACTGCCAAGTGACAACTCTGAGCACCACGGGTGGCAGAGGTGGCATTCTATGATCTGAAGGGATGACCGTGGGAGGGGAGGGACATGATGACAACTGCCCCCATTCCGCACCTCTAGCTCTACCACTTGATAGAAGATACATCACATAAAACATATACAATCACAGGAATACTTAAATACCAGGATATAAAAAAAAAGATTAGGACAGAAATGGGGACAAAGAGGACACAATGGTTGTTTACAGGTAAGTAAATTATAGTTACTTTTAGTGTGTTTCAGAAGGTTTGTTTTAGGGATTTAACAGGATATATCCAATAATTCTTCCTTCCACGGTTATAGTGAAAAGATACGTACTTTCAATGTGTGGTCAACGGTGCGAAGGGAGTGGCAACCAGTAGGCTGGGTAATGCGTGGGACCCCGAGCCGGGAGACCCTGTCTGTGGCAGGGAAGAAGCACACCCACAGTGGAGGCTTCAGCAGACAGACAGAGCAACTTTATGTCCACACATTCAAGACAGTACATATAAGTGCTGGGAGGATCTGAAATCCTGAACCCACAGCAAGGCCCTGCGCTACATCCATGCAAGAGCTACCAAGGAGGGGCACCAGGCACGCAGATGCATGCTGTCAAACAACAACATGCGGGTCCTGGAGAGGTTCTACCCGGCACTGCATTCCCAGGTCTGTGAACTATGACAGTGTCTGGAGTCGACTGGCGAGTAGGCATGTGGTTCACTGCTCTAGGGTACATGTGTGCTATGCATGTGCCTGCATGTTGGCAGTGACCCCCTTAGGCTTGCAGCAAGTATGTTTTTGAGATGGATGTCTGCATGCATGCCCCAGACATTGCTCTACATGTGTGCATTCGGACATCAGCGGTTTTGAAATGTGCTCTTACTTATTGTGCGTTGTAGTGCTGTCATGCAATGTTACTTGTGTGTGAGACGTGCCAGGGTGGCAAGTGTGCCACTTGAGGTAGTGTTGTCCATGTCATCATGTGCATGCATGATGCTAATGTGTATGTGCCCAAAATGGGAATGTCTGACTGGGCATCACTCACGCCTGTATGCAACACGTGCATTCCCGTTGAGGCATTGCAGTTCCCGGGACTCTGATGTGATTGGTCATGGTGCTGCTTCGGCCCTCTGAGTTGATTTGTGTGTATGACAGGTGTATGTGCTTGGTGCTATTGGTTGTGACAGTGTCATGTAGTTTAATGTGATTGTGTGGAGTGATGGCCAGGCAGGTCTCTGCATGGCCATGCTGGGAGTGGTATGAGCAGAAAGAAGGTCCAGAGGACACCATTTTATAAATCTGTATCAAAAGTATTTATTTAAGATGATACAAAAATTGTTAATCAATCATGAATAAATCAAAAGTAAGAAAAACAGTTAAATTGCAGGTAAAATCACACCTATAAAAATGCAAATGACGTCAATCATTCCCATACGGAAATTTAAGCTCATTCATTTGGCAACCATACTTTTCCAAATATCCTTGCACACATTTTAAAAATTACATTTAATAACAACACCAATTAGTCCACAATATTCAAAGAGTTATATGTATGTTGTCTTTTTTTTGGAGTGGATCTTGATGGCAGTTAAATGGAGCATGATAACATCACCAAAACTATTTCAGGATCGACTGGTTTCGACATATAGGTTTGGTTTCACCACATCTTCATCAGGGGACCAATTACACTCTACAAGACGGTGTATATGTGATACACCAAACACTGGGACCTGCAATTGCCTCAAATTGTACATCCACTAGGCAAAACGCCCTTTCTACACTGCCACGCCATGATTTTGACTTGCTGCATGTCAGCGCTAACAAGAGATGCTAATGCCAGCTCTGTTAGATCATAGGCCTGCTCTTTTTTTTGCCGAAATAACCCCTGAGGACTAAGTAATAGGGAGGAGCTAGTGACTGAGGAACTGTGTGGACCCTTTTAGAAACCAGTTTTGTTTAAAACGCTTCATCAGCTTATTACTGGTCAGGCTAAAGTTTGTAAGAGATACAATCCTTTCTGTGTAGCCTTTCTGTGCATTGTTTATGGGGTCTCTCTTGTGCGGTATCCTGCACTGTCTGTAGATATAATTCCCAAAAGATGCTTCTGTATTGGGTTGTCATTTTTAGGGGTCAGGGGTGGGGAGGTGCCAACGATGCTTCCCGCCTGGGGTGCAATTTGGTGTAAGACCGGCCCTGCCGACAGGGACCGTGCCCTCAGCAGTCAAGTGCTCACACCATAGGGCAAAGACTGACACCAACCAGTGCTAGAGGAGAAGAGGAGACTGACGCCAATCAGTGCTGGGAGAGAGAAGGAAATCAAAAGTAGCAAAATGTGGTGCTACCTAATGCGCTGGGATCTTGCTTCAATAGAGGCAGGAAAAATGGGCAGCAATTGCATCTTAAGTTGATAACCTGTGGACCAGTAGGAAGGAATACCTTGTGAGTAACACCAACTTGTACATGGGAATGCTTACTGATGTAAACTGGAGAAAAATTGCAGTGATGGCCTGGAGGTACATGAACTCACCTCGCATTTCTGGGTTGGGAGGCCCGTCGTGGGTACAATTGTTAATCCTCATGTAGATGCACTTGTGATGGTGGGCACCGCGTGTGGACCACACTGCAGGGGATCCAGCGGTGCAATCGTCCTAATCCTGGTGGACCAAACGATTCAGTATCATTATGAGGTGACAAATAAATAAAGCCATCAATATCAAACAGATGTAATTTACGGACACTGGTGGACAAAGGAGGTTAATTACCAACCAGACTGTGAAACGGGGGGCCTGCTGCAAGAATGAGAGGGAGATTAAAAATTCTGGATGAAAAATACACATTGTGTTGTGCCCATGCTGATACAACACACGGGTGACGGAATGTACCGCGGGCGATGCAACTCACGGGCTGCCTCTGAGGTAGGAACCCGTGGGCCAATTAGACCGCCTCTAGGTTATATCCACAAATGTGTCTCAGATCACAAAATGAGGGCCACATTCAGTGGGACCTGCATAGTAGCACTTACCCGTCAAGCATCATGAATATGCTCTGTGGACGACCGGCAGAAACAAAGATGTGAAGCCTGAAGGGACGACTCAACGTCACCATATTTCAGCGGACGTGTGGCGATCACGTGATAGTGCGTGTGATCTGTACGTATTAGAAGAGCCCAGGCCTCAAAACAACTAGAAGGCTGGCCTATATTGGACACGTTGTGTTAAGGCCGGATGCCTGGAAGTAACCCACACTAAGAGGGACCTGGATGTGTTGCACCAAAAATGGTGGAAAACGTTGGAAAGGATACACAGGAAGGGGAGAGCCACAAAGTGTGCGTTGTAGGGGCTAACTATCTGAAACCACAGAATGGGCACTAGAAACCATGGTGGGAGTGGTGCAAGTATGGTTGGCCCCTGGTAGACATGATTCAGCTGTGTATCTTGCACACAGTGTGCCACGCCGGTGGCCCGCCACTTCAGTGCTCCAATGCTTTACGTGTGTGTACATTCTTCCAGTTAGCTCCCTGCCCACCCATGTGCTATGTCTCCCATGGATGTGCATCCAGTTGCAGTTGGGTGAGGTCGACCTTCGCCTAGGGTCATGTGATTCATCTTGGTATGTGTCTGTGCGATGGCCACATTGTGCTGCGTTTACATGGGGATGTGTCATGTATGTCTTTCACATTGTGCCTGGGTTGTTGTGTCTGCATGGATGTGGAGTGCATGTCCATGTGTGTGGGTGTGGAGGTTGATGGTTGTTCCTTTGAGAAGTCATGTTCCTGTGAATGTTGGTGATGCCACACAGGATTTGGTGCAGTACACTGATGTTGCTGTTCTGTGTCTCCTTTTCTACAGTTGCATCTGATGAAGAGGGTGGAAGCACTGCTGTGGAGCATGGATGCAGGGATGCCTCCACCAGACAGAGGCGCAGGCCAGGGCCACGCCCCGTGACAGCTCATCTTTGGAGAGCGATGTTGCTGTGGCAGCGCCAGTGACATCGGGCATGGCTGCTGGGGGTGAGTCCAAGAAGGTGAAGGTGGGAGGGGACTGTCCCAGGGGCATGAGGCTGTGCAGGCCACCGTCGAGGTACCTGTGCAAAATCTGGTCCCTGGAGCATCGAAAGCAGCAGTGTGCACCTGCCAGGATGCCTCCACCCAGACCCAAGCCCCCTTGTCGGCTGCTGTGTCCACCCAGACCGAGACCCCCTTGCCATCTGGTGTGTCCATCCGGGATCATGTGCTGCCCCTGCTGGCTGGGTTGACGAGGTGGACAGGTGTCATTCGTGATGATGGGCAGGCTACTCGTAGTCTGCCTGCCCATCATCATAGTGAGCTATACTGCCTCGTGGCCTTGCTTGCAGCAGGCCTGTTCCCTAGTGGACTCCATGGGCTGTTCACAGCTGCAATCCTTCTTCTTCCTCTTCTGTGCACCAGTCGTCCTCCAGGGTGCCTTCCAGCCAACATACCAGCAGGGCCCCCTGTGCACCAGTCCCACCCACAATGCCCCGTCTGGTGGAGCTCACATCCCTGCCCGAACTGAGGTGGTCACCGTGCCCACCCAGGCACCGACAGGGTCACAAGCAATGGAGGGACAGCAGGCACCTAGGAGCAGTGCAGGTGCCGTACGGCCCCGAGGATCGTCATCAGCTCAGAGGGCTTACCAATGTAGCAGGCACTGGGCACTGTGGCAGCAGGTGGAAACAACGAGGAGGCATTATGTTGCAGGGCAGACCACCCAAAGGAGGCAGGCAGAAAGTGTGAGGCAGGAGGTACACGTGGAAATGAGGAACTCAATGTCTTCCGTGTTCAGACAATATGAATGGAAGATCGTGGCAGAGAGGCAGTGGGCACGGGAAGCGAGGGTCAAGATGGCTAGGGCTGGGATTGCACTGCATCGGGCAAGGAGGGGGGCTGCCATCCTGGGGCCCACTTGCAGGGCTGTGCGAGAGGTAGAAGCGCAGATTCTGGACAACCTGCAAGCCCTCCAGGCAACAACGGAGGCCTGCCTGACGAAGGTGGACATGGCGTTGGACTCATCCCTGGTAGAAAGCCTGAGTGAGATTGGAGAAGAGGACTAGCCTGCTGCCTTTGTACATCGTTTTTTAAGGTGTAGGTTTCCTTTTTTTATTTATTATTTGCTCCGGACTTTTTAGACTCTCCTTCCCAGTTTATCCTGTTTGTTATTTTATGTTATGTTATGTTTATTGAGTTTATATAGCGCTTTACACCAAAGCGCTTTACAATATAACAACAGTACAAAAAGACAGAAGCATATTTACATACTTGAAACAAACCAGTGGTACAGTACACAGAACAATTTGCTCAAGGGGGGGAGGGGAGAACTTAGGGGTCTTAACGCCTTTGGGTGGTTACAGCATCCAATATGGTCAACGGGAGGAGGGGGAAGGGGGAGGGGAAGGTGGGGAAGGGTAGGGGGAAGAGGTAGGGCAGGAGAGTCAGGGGGGAGTGGGGAAGAAGGGCTTTCAGGGTGGAGCGGAAAGATGGGTAGGTGGGGGAGGAGCAGATAGGGAGAGGAAGGGAGTAGGATTGTTTTTCATTTCATAATTTCCCCTGGACTGCTTGGACCTTCATTCCCCGTTTTACTTGTACATATTTTTATTCAATACATCTTTCATTTTGTTACATTCCTCGCTTCATGCAGTTCATTTGTGTGTCTGCAACTATGATAGTTAACTTTTCAGCCAGTGCATCTCTCGATTGCAAGTCATGTGTCTTGTGGCGTGCTGGCGTGTGTGTTGGTGTTGCTGTGATGGTTGTGGCTGGAAGGATGCACATGTGCCTGATATGTGGGGGTGGGTCCATCAGATGACTGGGTCTGCACTGTATGTTTTCTTTTCCATTTACATGCGCAGCAGCACTGTGTGTTTGGCATCAGTGTGGTTGGGGTGGAGGAAGGTGGGCTCGCTGTGTAGGTGTGCCATGGTCACGTTACTTGCATATTAATAATAATAATAATAATAATATTAGTTTGTCTTTGCTGTTAAACCCATGTCACGCAGACATGCCCACCAGCATGTGCATTCACACACTGCCTTCGCTCATGTATTGCTCCACCTCTGCCACTGGAATGTAGTAGTGTGTAGCACTCTCTGACTACCCTCCCCTCACACATGCATGGCCCTCTCATGTTATTGTTCCCTGACAGGGATTTTGCCTGGTCATCGTTTGTGGATCTGGCAAATGTTTTAGTCGGTTTACTTCTGTCGTGGGCACACATTCAGTGGCTGTGCTTTGATGCCTTGGCAATGTGCCATGGCCAACATGCACATGCCACTTGGCATTGCATTCACTTGTCACATGTGTATGGGGTGGGCTTATTAAGGACTGGAAGGGTGTGTCAGCAGATGCTCCAGTCCTGGATGGATCTCCAGTGCTTCCTGTTGATCCTGTTTGCGGTGGACACATTGGTGGTCCACTTCATGGTGCTGGCAGACCACAGAGGTTCAGGTGAGGCTGGTATTGTGGAAGACTGTCAGGGGGCTGCCTGGGGTGATTTTGGAGGTGAAGGGGGCTGGTGGGTGGTGTCCAGGCTGGCGGGGGGGGCTCTTGGGTGGTGTCCAGAATGGATGGGGCAGCCTGAGGGGATGTCAGAGGTGAGGGGATCTGGTGGGTGGTGGCCAGACTGGAGGGGGCTGCCTGGGGCAGGGGGTGTTGGAGGTGAGGTGGGCTGGTGGGTGGTGTCCAGACTGGTGGGTGGTGCCCGGACTGAAGGGGTTGCCTGGGGAGATGTTGGAGGTGAGGGGCGCTGGTGGGTGGTGTCCAGACTGGAGGGGGCTGGTGGGTGGTGTCCAGACTGGAGGGGGCTGCTTGGGGGGGATGTCAGAGGTGAGGGAGGCTGGTGGGTGGTGGCCAGACTGGAGGGGGCTGCCTGGGGCAGGGGGTGTTGGAGGTGAGGTGTGCTGGTGGGTGGTGTCCAGACTGGTGGGTGGTGCCCGGACTGAAGGGGTTGCCTGGGGAGATGTTGGAGGTGAGGGGCGCTGGTGGGTGGTGTCCAGACTGGAGGGCGCTGGTGGGTGGTGTCCAGACTGGAGGGGCTGCTTGGGGGGGATGTCAGAGGTGAGGGAGGCTGGTGGGTGGTGTCCCGACTGGAGCAGGCTGGTGGGTGGTGTCCAGGCTTGTGGGGGCTGCCTGGGGGGATGTTGGAGGTGAGGGGGGCTGGTGGGTGGTGTCCAGTTGGAGGGGGCTGGTGGGTAGTTTCTAGACTGGAGGGGTTGCCTGGGGGGATGTCGGAGGTGAGGAGGGCTACTTGGGGTAATGTCGGAGTTGAGGGGTGCTGGTGGATGGTGTCCAGTTTGGAGGGGGCTGCCTGGGGTGAGATTGGAGGTGAGGGGAGCTGGTGGGTGGCATCCAGACTGGAGGGGGCTGGTGGGTGGTGTCCAGAATGGAGGTGGCTGCCTGGGGGGGATGCCTAGGTGAGGGGGGCTACTGTGTGGTGTCTGGCCTAAAGTGGTTTATGTGCAGTAGAGGTGTATGCTGGCTGAATGGGTGCCTAGGGTGTGGGGGGTGGACTCTCGTTTTCGTAAGGGGTGTAGCCTCCACTTACGAGGGAGGGCCTGCGTTTTCGCTGGGTTGCAGCTTGTCTTGCGAGGGAGGGTCTGCGTTTTCGCAGGGGTGCCGCCTGGGCTTGCGAGGGAGGGCCTGCGTTTTTGCCGTAATGCAGCATGGGCTTGCGAGGGAAGGCATGCGATTTCTCTGGGGTGCAGCCTCGGCTTGCGAGGTGAGGCATGCCTTTTCACTGGGGTGCAGCCTGGGTTTGCGAGGGAAGGCATGTTTTTTCGCAGGGATGCGGCCTAGGTTTGCGAGGGGTGGTGTGCATTTTTTAGGGGTGAAGCCTGGCCTTGCGAGGCGAGGCAAGCGATTTCGTTGGGGTTCAGCCTGGTTCTGCGAGGGAGGCCTGTTTTTTTGCAGGGGTGCGGCTTGGGTTTGCGAGTTAAGGTGTCCGTTTTTGCAGGGGTGCAGCCTGGGCTTGCGAGGTGAGGCGCGTGATTTCGCTGGGGTATTGTCTCCACTTACGAGGGAGGGCCACGTTTTCACAGGGGTGCAGCCTGGGCTTGCGAGGGAGGGCGCGCCTTCTCGCAGGGGTACTGGATGGTGGGTCAAGGGTGGACGCAGAGGGTTGCGCCTGGTTTGGGATTTTGCTTGCTTTTTGGTGTGCGTGGGGCCGGGGGTTGGGCGTTCCTTGCACAGCGTGTTTTTACTTGTGCGACTGCTAGTAATGCGCCTTTGAATCTATAAATATGCGGGCGCGCATTTTTTTCTCTAAGCCATGGCTCGTGCAGGGTCCTTCTCGGCGCACGGCCCTTGCACAATTTCTGCACCAACATCCATGAATCGGGCCTTAAAGAGTTTTCACAAAATGAAAATCAATTGGTTGCACTATTGCATTTTTGTGTCATGTGTTTAAAAGAGGGTGTCTGTTTTTGAATCTGAAGAGTTGTTTAAAACGCTGGGGGTGATGAAAGTGTGGGGGTTGGGGGATACATATGTTGCTGCCTTCTGACTCTCCTTACGTGGCAGGTACATCGGGGTGAGGAAGTACGGGAGAATCCACAGGTTGACTGGTACCAGAGGAGGCCCTGGAAATGGTTTTCAAAGTGGCCCTATATTTCAGCCAGCCCAACCCTTTTCCTATGAGAACATTTGGAAATAAAATAGGTTACCACAAAAAAGAGCCCCTAAGGTGCAGAGGCTACCGGTAAATCTCCAGAGTTCTCCATAGGCCAGTCCACCTCTGACGTCGCAGTAACGGAGTACGCAACACACTCCTTCCCCGTTTGCGCGAAGCCTGAAGCCGGGGAAAGCAGAAGGATGAGTTGTACATTTACATCAGAAAGAGGAAACTGCCTTTACGGGTCGGCGCATATCCACATTCCTCTGGGGGGCCGAGAAAGTCCCTTCCAGACGCACAGATGATCATTTCGCCTGTCTCAGGGTTCATGGCGCATTGTTTTTTTACTGCTGGGAAATAAACCCACGGCAGGTGCTTCAGCCAGAAGCTTTCAGCGTGGCGTGCTGCAGCAGACACCAGCTCCGAGAAGGGTTACATAACCGACTAGAGTCCTGCTGCTATCCGACTTCTTTTAATAACCAAATCCCAAGAGAAAGGCTTTGAATTCACTCCATTTCCTCATTCCCGGATCCCAGCCCATTCCATCAACCGCCCCGAAATCTTCTTCTCGGCTAGGCCAGGAGTATGAAAAGCCACGGAGTGGACTCCCGGAATGGACTCCTTCACACACAGACACGTCACACCCTGTGCTTCACTAAAGCACATCTTGGGCGCTTTTAAGTTCACAAAAACCCATACACTCCCCGAAAATTTGCGTCAGGAATTCATGCATTTGTAAAGATTGCACTGTGTTTAACAGCTGATTCTCAGGTGTGAAGCCAAAGAGTTACGTTTAACATGCTGATGGCTTTCTTGTCCAATAGATCTTTATTGCAGGTTTGGATTAACAGATACATGAGGTCACAATATCAGAAGGTGTGTCGCAGTAACAGTTAGACATCTCTCCACAAAGGGTAACCCCTCACTAGCAACATCAGGCCCCGATTCATTCAACCTCTGCGTTAACGTTTCCATCTCTTCTCATATATATCTGGCGTTTTACGAGACCACTCCTTATCCCAAACCGTAGCCAAACATGCTCTTGTGACCAACAAGTTCTGCACTCTGTGCAGCAGTGAATGCGACAAAACAAGACGTGAATCCAGGGTTCGGAAATTGAGATTCATTGAGCAGGAGCACAAATCCGCTCCTGGGTGCCGGGCGTCACCCAGTCGGCAGGAGCTACCGCACCAGGAGCCACCAGAGATGCTCCTTTTACTTTATGTCCAAATGTGTATTAGATGTGTTCTAATTCTTCTTTATTAACATTCTCAAGTACCCAAAGGTAATGCCACATTTACATGTTTGGAAGTCACAAGGTGGCACCAGGAGCGAAAGGTAGCTCCTGGTAGCTGTTGGTTTCAAGCTAACCAAGCTCTACTATGCTACAAGCAGGAGCTAAATCGCTCCCATTTCCACTCACTTTCAAACCCTGTGAATCAAATGGCCTCGAAACACCCTTCAATTCCTTGATACAAGAAAGGACCACACCCCAGTATGTTTGCGTGCACTCATGTCTCCACCGTGTGCCAATATGTTCCCACTTCTCTACAACCCCGCAACCATAGTGGACTCACATTGGGGAACATTCTGGAAAACTTCTTTGGTGGAGATTGCCAGCAATAATGTAATGGCATGTCTGTGGTGACCAGCTATGGGGTTTCCATGGGCCGCGTGGTCGCTCGGCGCCGAGAGGTGAGCGCTTGCTTTCCTGGATTTGCTGGTGGTGCTGGGCTTGTGGGAGATATCGGTCAGCCCAATGGGCCGCTCACACTGGTTGCGAATGCCAATGGGTTTTACAATGAAATTGTGAAGGACTTTGCAGAAATAACTCACCCTTTAAGAGAATTGACTAAGAAAGGAGTCGCGTTTGAATGGACTGAAGAGTGTGAGACAGCCTTAGAAAGAATAAAGGCGGACATTTGCGCAGTGCACCTAGTTTGGGGTGTTAGTCAACAAGATATCCTTTGGTAATTACTGTAGATGCTAGCACAAAGGGATTAGGAGCAGTGTTACCCTAATTACACAATGCAGAAGAAAAGATTGACTGCCACGCGTCAAGAGCAGTCAGCGAGGCTGAAGCGAGATACTCAGTGATCGAGAGAGAACTGCTAGCTTGTGTATGGGGCACTGAGCATTTTAGGAAATACATATGGGGAAGGACGGTAACTTTACATACAGATCACAAACCTCTGGTTGAGGGTTATCGAGGGCGACTTCCAAAATAGCTCATTAAGACTGAAGGAGCATGATTGTAAAGTAACATTTGCCCCAGGTGCAAAGAATAAAGTTGCAGATTTTTTGTTTCGGTTGACACTACCAGCAGGTGACGGGCTTGAAGAAGGAAAGGAGGAGCAAGAAGAATATGTCAGTGGATATGTAGCATCAAGTGATAGTGCCATTAAAAAATGGGAATGGATAGAGGAAAACAGTGCTGATGAGGTGTTGGAGGTGATGATGCGATATGTGAGAGAAAGGTGGCCAGAGAAAGTGTTGAGGAAAGTGTTGATGACAAATTGGGAAATACAAGAAGAGCTATAAGTAGAAGAAGGGAGGATTCTCAGGGGTCAAACATTAGTTCCGCCCAAAACCTTAATGGACACCTTGATTACACATGCACAAGAAGGTCATCCAGGAATCACATACACAAAGAGGAAGGTGAGGGGGAAGTACTGGTGGCCAGGCGTGGATGTTATGATTGAACGCCAAGTAATGGACTGTTGGATGCGTTTAAATTCAGACAAAGTAAAAAAACATATAAGCAACCTCTTTTCCTGTTACCTATGCCGGAGTGTGGAAATGTTTGGGTATAGATATAGTTGGTCCCTATGACACATAAAAATGAAAGAAGACATTTCTGATTGTAATGGTAGATCATTATTCCAAATGGCCAGGGGTTAAAATAAAACACAAAGTAACAGGTAAAGATGTAATAAAATTCCTGGAAGTGGTGTTCAGGAGGGAAGGATATCCAGGAGAGATTGTAAGTGACAATGTCCACAATTCAGGCGTGCCTTAATAGATGAACACGCCAAGAGCCAGGGAATTAAATGGAAATACAATGCAGTATATCATCAGTAGAGCAATGGCGTTCTAGAAAGCCTCAACTATTGGATTATTGCAAGAGTTGAACAAACCATTCATAATAATGCTGATATAAGTAAGACCATAGCAACTGTTAGAACATGAGGCCTGGGGTGTGGTGTAAAGGTTTATCTAAATTCACAGAGCCGACAGAAGGGATTGAGGAAATTCTCAATTTGGTAAGAGTGGAGAATGGGATTATATTGAATTTGGATAGGATTGTAAAAATTATCTCCACATGTAAAGTGATGAGTCCAAGGAACAAGAGTTTGAGGTAAAAATGATATGCAGAAGAACTGTGGAATACTCCCGGGTTGAGCAATGGTAGTCATCTCTGCTGTCATGAAATACACAAAGTTTCATTGGCTTTCAAACTATAGGGATCTTTACTACATACCCCTCTATGATTGGCTGGCACGCTTGTACCCTTTTGGAATATTCCACTCGCTAACAGCACACAAGCTGGTACCTCAGGTGCTGGAGGGTTGGACTTGACCATGCCTCCCCACCCAATTAGACCAACATCCATCATCACTCCTGCTGTCTGCCATTCGAATTAGTCTTTGAACTCGGCCTTGCAAAGTATCACTGCACCTGAGCATAGAGGGGAGTGTGAGCATGCTCTTATCTTTAAGTCTCGGTGTAGCTTGCCCAAAGTCTATTTTCATCTTGACCATGTGACAGGGCACCGTGATTTGACCTCCTTCTTCGCGTTTAGCACTATTAAATGAATAAAACCTGGCCCTTCTAGTGTTTTTCCATTACACCTCAACAGGAGCTCGCCTCGCTTCTCACGTTCATTGTATCTTCTCGAATGGATAACCAGTTTCTTGGCTGCCGCAACTCTTGACACTGGGCCAGACAACTTTTCTCAATCTTCCCTTGTCGTCAGCTGTTTTCTTCTACTGCGCCACACTTTAAAGCTCTTCTGTTCACGGGGTCCTAGTTTGCTAAAACACATTGCGGAACATCCAGATTCTATAGACATATATATGATGGCGGCACTGCCTGCCGTCTATTCACTACGTATAGCCAGCCTTTATGATTACTTAGTTTACCTGCGTTTTAGCATCTGTACAATTATAAAACGGCTAGCATTTTCTTCAGTGCTTTCCGCACGTGCATTCTTTATTTCGCTCAGGAAATGTTGTACAATTCTTTACTTCGCCACCAGAATCTATAAGGTCTATATACTCTCTTCATTGGCATATTTCCTGGGTGCATCATTTCTGCTTCATGTGACATCACCAGTCTTCTCTTTCATTCATCTTCACAGTTCTTCCGGAACCTCCTTTAAAAGACTGTCATTTCTCTGCGAGTACATAATATAGGGCTTTCTCAATGGATACCTTGTTTCGAGGTTTCTACGAGATATAGGGACCATTATTGGTGTTGTGCATGTCGCAATTTCCAGTTTCCAACATATAGGCAAAATGGGGTGGGACGTCCGGTAGAGGCACTTGGCTCCTCCTCTACACTCCCCCCTCTGGTTGATTCATCGACCAGTCTCCCATCAGTCTTCACATCTAGACATCCTTCTCTGAAAAAGTGTTCTTCGGAGTCCATATCTTCATTATTCCTTTCAGAGATCCTGCTGATTTCGCATTGTCATCAACACTCTAGGTCATGTGACCACACTGTCCATTCAGGCTGCAGTAGATCCATCTGCCCATATACTTCTTGTGGTTTCTTGGATACAGGAACTTTGTTCCCTCAGGTGCCAGAATACTTGCTTCTATATAGGTTCTGATTTCTTCATCTGTCAGCTCTTTGGGTCCAAACCCTGACTTGACATCGATAATGATCTTAATTCCTACTGCTTTCTTCACCGTCTTCTTGCACTGTGTGATTATTATTCTGATCACACAGTATCCAAACATGATCATCACCAACAATGCTCTGAGGAACTTGAAGATATTCGCCATCCATTGTGGAACCCATGAAAAGATTGACGCAAACCAGCTGTCATCTGCAATATCTTCTACTTCATCTTCCATCTTGATGTGCAAGTTCGTCAGCATCGTTATGGCCTCTGTCAAGGTCCCATTTTCGTCACTGTGAGAAGGTATGAATGTGCAACATGATTCTCTGATTTTGGCACAAACACCTCCACCCATAGCTGTATTCATGTCCAGGACATATCAATTCTGTAGGGCCATCAGTCTTATGGGTATTACTCTAAATGTATGTATGTTAAAAATCTAACCCTTCACCATTTCATACTCACATGTTTTGCGAACAGTTGTGTAAAATTTGAGGACAATCCCATATTGCAAAACCAACCAAAATGCGCAAACTGTTGTCAATTCTGAATCCCAGGTCGCAGGAACAGGGGGTTTGAACCAGAAGATAGCTTGATTTATATGCAGTATGTACATGCAATGTCAACCAATTGTGTATTTAGAAAATGTGTTTAGTTATGAAAATGATTTTTAAGGTAAAAGCAAAGGGGCGTTCTTCAATAGATCATAAACAGACCTCATCATGATGACATCCCTCTGATATGCAATCCCTTCCCCAATCAAGGGGAAGAGGAGTAAGTGGCCAATGGCAAGATTGAGAGGGGTAGGGTCTAGAAAGCTAGCCTCTCCACCCACTTTCAAAACACATATAAGCAGACAGTTCAAGGCAGATAGGGGCATTCAAATCAATTGCTGCAACGCGCTCTGCCAGACCAAACAATATCCAGAGGACACCAGACTCAACACTTAGACTTCCAAGCAAGACAGAGACTACAGAACCTTAACCAAGAAGGCCCACTGCTAGCAAAAGCATTTGTCAGCAGGCCTGAAAATCTGGTGCAACTGAACTCTTCAAACAGCCAGACGAGCTGTTTGAACTTTTGCAAGAACCTGTGGCAGTAACCAGAAAGCCGTGCGGTACCTAGAAGAGATCCAGAGAGACCAGACCCCAGACCTGATCAGAACCGGTGCCTGACAGACCGCAGTGCAGAGCAAAGCTGACCCGGACGCTGTGAGCAGAACCAGGCAGAGACCGTCCGTGGAGAGGGAACCGTAGTCTAACCTGACCAGACCTTGACGGCTTATTTCAAAAATATAGTGTGAGTACTGACATCATTGGGCAAAACCCACCTATTAGTTTAAAATAATCTAATTCCATCTATTTGAACCTATTTGAGAACCGCTTCCTAGAATTGTGTTATTCTGTCATCTTTAAAGCTGAAAACTGACCCCTGTCAATTTGAAACTGTGATTTTAAATCCGAAAAACTACCTCTATTAAATCGTTCATAACCCCGTAACCGTTGGGGCTAGAGACTTGCAGTAACTTTCCTCTGAAAGCTGGGAATCTTAGCTTTTCAACGAACCTAGAACCGCATTCCTACTCCCTATACTCTTGCCGCAATCGCGAAAAACACACTCGCGAATTTTACCGCGATTTGCAAATTTCTCCACGTGTGAAAACAGCAGCTTCCTTGCTTTCATTTGCCAAAAATTTGTTTAACCTGCCAATCATTCCTAGAACATTGCTAAAGTAAGCCTGAACTAATTTAAACCAACTAATCCTCAACCTGAACCTCCTGAAGGGAATTAAAAGCATTTTCAGCATATTTCTCACTGCATTGTCACCATATTAAAAGCATTTTGAGCCTGTGTAAAACTCATATCTATTCTCCTCTAAGCTGGCTGGGAAACTGGAACTCTGTATTACATTGTGATTGTATACCTGAACTGTGTGCTCTTCCTTCCATCTCCTTACATTGTATAGGGGGGGTGAATTGCCACAAAGGGAAAGTGATTACCTTGTCTTTTGTGAAACCATATCAGTTTATTTTCTATACTGCATTTCATTCATTCAACCTTGCATTTCCTTGAACCCTATAAAGCATTCTCTACCACATTATTCTTCTGTCCCTATTTACCAGTGTGCTACCTTATCCATTTCATGTCAACTCCTTAGTGATTATAAAGAATTGTGCTAGTGCCAGATTCTCCGTTGTTAATATTTATCATCTCAGATTAAGTGTGATATTCAATTATTAATTTATTATAAGGTGTGATATATATATCTATTGTTTAAATTATCAAATAAACCTTTTAAACTTGCAAAACAAAACTACTTCTTGGCTCAGTGGGGTCAGGGGGATTCCAAGAGAGGGGTGTTATATAGGGGTAGTCATCCAGAACGCATGAACTGGACATAAAGATATATCAATAAGGGTTTCCATTCAGTATTATAGACTAGGCGTTGACTTAGCTGTAGTGTTGAATTGAATCCTCTTACAAATTGGGGGCTCGTAGCCGGGGATTCCGGATTAGATCTATCACTTGTGCAGATTAATACAGTGTGCCAGCTGACCAGATACACATATCCGGTCGGATCACCACGCTGTGTTACGCTGTAAAGCACTCCTCAAAGGAACGCTCTAACGAAAAGGTCTGTTTTGCAAAAATAAAATCTAAACTTCTGTAAGTCAGGAAGGAACTCAAATTCCAGAATGACGACCTTGGTAGATATGAAAATAGCCAGAGAACACTTCTTACATAAGCTATTTGTGAGAGGTGAGTGGACTCATCAGGACCAGACGGTCTGGTTGCAAGCAATCGCACCCCAGATCACGGAAACAGGGTCAGATACATGGAGAGACCAGGGTCCCTTACATGTGGCCCTGAGTTAACTATATATGTCCTCTAAGGCCAAGGATGAGCACAACAAGATTGCCAGGGTAGCTGCATATTTATATTTACATATGGGAGCCATGCAGGACAAATGTGCTGAAGGCCAAGATCTGGCGAGTAGGCAACTGCTGGCACTACAGAAGGCCCAATCTGATCTGGACGCTTCTGAGCAGAGGCTGCTCAGGAGCCAGGAGTCAGAAAATGACAGCAGACGGTACATCACTAAAATAAAGAAGGATATGGACATCCTGCAACAGGAAAAGGCTGACCAGGATACCAGATTTCTGGCCTTGCAGAAGGAGTACCAAGAAGGTTTGGACTCCCTACTGCAGAGCCAGAAAAAGCTGGAGCAACAGTTAGACTTCAATAGGGCATGTGCTGAGCAGGTAGTCACCCTGCAAAGCCACCTAGATAGGGAGAAGGCAGAGAGCAATAAACTGATCCTGAAAGACCTGGATACCCAGGCAGAGTTTGATCAGGAGCGCCAGAAAGCTGGTGCCTTCCAAAGGCAAAGGGACGACCTGACGGCACGGATGCAGACTCTTAGTCAGGAAAGGGACACCTTAGGCCAGGAAGTCTGCCACTTAAAAAGAAAAATGGAAGAAAATCACCTGGCCCTCCAGGGACTGGGTGACCTCCAAAAAGAACACCATAACTTGTTAGAGCACACCAGGAAGGTGGAGGATACTCTGGCAAGAAAGGAGCAGGCCAATAGGGACATAGCTCAGGAGGTAACCCTCCTGCAGCAAAGACTGGCCCAGTGCTCCAGGACCAATCAGGAAACGCAGAGAGAGAATGAGGCTCTGTGCCAGCACAATGATAGGCTCCAACAACAGGTAGCGATGCAGGAGAGACTGATAGAGTCTAGTAAGGCCTTAACTAAGGAACTGAAGGCGCAGGCTCTTGCATTGCAACAGGGAGCAGGGGCGGATAGAGACCAGGTTCGCTGGGAAAGGGAAACTCCTGAGCATAACCCCAGGAGCCCTAGTACCAGAGGCCTTTATCTCTCTCAGTCCCTGGACTCTGCCACCCCCATGTCCCCTGGCGCACATGAGCACAGGGCCCCAGGGATGGCAGATTACTATCCAGCCAGAAGCATGGGGCTCATAGGCCAGTACCACCCAGGAATGGAGGGGCGGGCATCCGGGTATGGGCACCCAAGCACAGTGCAATTTAATGGGGAACCCCAGGAGAGTAGGCCCATTAAGGGCATCCTGAAAACCTCTGCCCAGTTAGGTCAGTGGGGGGTTACCCATCAAATCCTGGCAGCAAGGAGGGATCTGAAGACTCATCTGAGCGGTACAGGACACAGGAGACCAGGTCCCCACATTCTGCCAGCCATTCCCAGGCTCGCAGAATCCGGGAAAACCTGGAAGAACAGACGGGAACCTCTGGGAGCAGTGCCTCTGAGTCAGAAGATGAATGGACCAGGGTTACCCGGACCAAAAGGGCCAATAAGACAAAAAGGGCCTTGCTTAAGGACCCCTTAAAGCAGATTAAGGCAATCAGGAGCGTCATCACGCCTTATCATAAGAACGCCAAGTATTCTGTTTGGGAGCACTTAGAGTTGTTTGAGCAAATGATGGAGACTTTCCATTTGAAGGACAGCCAAAGCTGTATTCAATATGTAAAGTGGACCTTCTCCCCGGAATACTCCAGTTTCTTTGCGGGGCTGGAGGACCAAAATCATTTAAGATGGTCCACCTATAAGGAGGCCACCTTGAAACATTTTTCCATTCATAGAAATCCTCAAGAGGCTCGCAAAGCAGCCTACAATTTACAATGTGGGGAGGATCAGGCCCCACAAGAATTTGTGCAGGAGTTAAAGCGTGCTTTTGCACAGACCACAAGAAGGGTGCGCACGGATAGCAGAGAATTTATTAATACGTTTTTCCATGCCTTGCCCAAATACATAATGACCCAGCTCGTGAGAGATTTTCACGAGAAAAGATCTTTAGACTGGGTCATTGAAAGGGCAACCCGGATCTATGAGGTGCAGAAGCCCATAGAAAATAAAAATAATGCGCCCAAAAACCCCAAAGCCAACAGCACCCCTGCTGCTGCCAAGGTGGCAGAGGTAAAGGTTGCCCCCGTTTTAGATTTGGAGATGAGGGGGCCTAAAAACCTACCTGCACCTAATAATGCTAGGCCCAGAAGGTCCTCGGGCCAGTCACAGACAGGGAGCCAGGGAGGCAGCCCCACAAATGGGGTCCCTCGCTCTCCTGATTATGTAAGCCCCCGTTACAAGGGAAACAGACCCATCCTGGGTTATGTGTGGACTCCTCCACCCCAAGGGGGGGGATCCAGCCAAGCACCTAACCCAGAGAACTTCCCTCCCAACTTCTCACAGGAGGGCAGAAACTCACCAAACCCTGGGCAGAACTTCTTCCCCAGGTATCCACCCAACTTCCAGCCCCAAAATCCTCCACCCTTCTTTCCCCAATTCCCTGAGCCCAGACAACCGAATCCGGGAGAGGGGAGGCCAAGTGTGGAGGGGTATCCAAATCTTCCCAACCAGGGGTACTACCAAAGAAGGGATAGCTACCCTTCCCTGGATCAGCCCAGGGGAGAAAACAGGGCCCCATATCAGCCTGAGCGGGTTTCCCAGTTAGAGCGCCAGGTTCAAAACATGGCGTGGGATCTGGGTCACATACTGAGGGCTCAGCAGAACCTTCAGATCGGCATGCCGGCGCAGAACGCACCCAACTCTGGACCTGGTGCTCCAGAACAATGACGGGGGCAGCACCCCGATAACACACCGGTTCCCAGGGAGGAGGCACAAGGGGAAGGGGGGTGTAAAGCCTTGGAGGAAGCTTCCTTCCTCACTTGTAAACAGCCCCTGGAAACCCAGGAACCGGAAACAAAATCTAATGCCCCCGAAAGCCTGCCTCCCAAGGAGCAGAGGGGGGGGTAGGAGAAACAAAGGACCCAAACAGACCCACTTTGTGGAGGAGGTTCAGGTCTTCCAATTTGAGAGAGAGGGATCCTCAGAAGATCCTGGGAAAAGGATCTTCTCGTTCAGAGATGGGGGAACTCCTCCCAAAGAAAAATGGGTCCCAAGGGATGTCAATTCAGACTGGGGAGATATGGAGACTGAGCTACCGCCGCCCATCATCTCATCCCAGAACCCACAATACCGAAATCCCCTGGTTTAAACCCATCCTGGTGACTGCCTCCAAGAAGGGGGGGCGGGCCAGAACCGGATCCCGGGGAACCCACAATGGCTCTGATCTCCAGTTGCCAACTTTTTCTTTCAGATTCCCAAGGCTCTCCACAGAAGTCTGCCCAAATTTCTTCTCTTGCAATGTCCAAAACCAGAAAATTAGCCCACCAGTTGTCCAGAAATGTGCATTATCTGTGCCCCCTTGAGGAGAAGGAGGGAAGATACTATGCCCCGGTACAAATACAGGGGCAGGGTACAATTTTGGCGCTGGTGGACACGGGATCTCAAGCTACCCTTCTGTCCAGAAGGGCCTTTGATGAACTGAATGCAGGAAGGGGAGGGAATTACCAAATTCCTCTCACCTCACTTCCTGGGCAACTCCAGAACTTTGACGGGAAGAAAATTCCCGTCGAGGGGACGGCAGATTTGGACATTAAAATTGGGCGACACAAGTTGAAACACCCGGTCATAGTCGTGACTCCAGAGGGCACCCCTTGTTTACTAGGGAATGACCTCCTGAGAAGGTTGTCACCCCTAATAGATTGCGTAAACAAGGTCCTCTGGACCCAGACTAGCCGACCCATAAAATTAAAACAGAGTGTCAACCATGTTAGTTTAAACGGCACCTGCCACATGGTTGAACAAAAATCTGACCAAGTAGAATTTCACTTCCAGAACAACCAAATTCCAGACGTGACAGTAATAGCAGTAGGACAACAGACTGGTGATGGGGGGTCCTCTCTATTTCTGAAAATCAACCTTCCTTCCAGTTTAAGGTGGTATTCCACACTGGAAGGAAACACCCTGAAATTCTTTACTAATCCACAATCAGGAACTCTCATTCCTATAGTCCAGAAAGAGGTGAAATCAGCTCAGAGCCTGGCTGATATTCAGCAAATTGGAGAGCAGTTGTTCATCCCTGTTCAGTTAAATGATGGGAAGGACTCTGTTCTCGCTCGAGTGTGTGTGAACAACGGTAAGAGCTTCATCAGCGAAGCCATGTTCCGCCAACTCCCAAAAGATCCAGCTATTCCCACATTCAAACTGATAGACAAATGGGAAATGGACCTGGAAGCACCTAATTCCAAACATCTCCTGCCAAGCAGGTGTATGCTCAAAATCTCCATTGGCAACAAGAGCATAGTCCACAATTGTTGGGTCGTGCGAGACGTCCCTGCCGCCTTTTACTTAGGCAGTGACATTCTCAATCGCTTTGCCATTAGTTTGGACCTGATAAACTTCAAAGCTTGGTCCCGATTAGCGGATAATCCCATGGGCTTTGATGATCCAGAAAAAGCATTTAGGTCAGCTCAATTGCTACCTTATGCAGTTGAAATTCAGATCAAAGAGGAAGTCACCATCCCAGAAAGGACCCGACAATTCTCCCTGGAAGTGAAAGTTAAAAGAGGACAACATTTGAAAAACCCTGATGCTTACATACATCTAAATGCTTCTCTCCAACAGCAAGGGTTAGGGGTAAACCCAACACCATTAGTCAACATAGAACATGACACCATTCTAATAGAGGTGGATAACAGCGACTTAAAGAGTATTACTCTAGCCGCAGGCACCATTATTGGAATGGCGGTTGATGACCGACATTTTTCCATTGATTTAGGTAATGAACTGTTAGGGCCAATCCCCAAGGACTGTTTTGACAGTGACAGTGAGGACAATACAACACCAGACAGGATTTTTACCCGCCATGGGGGGAACTTCCTGGTGTACACTTCCTGCCCCTATGGTAAGGAAGATGTGACTTGTGACTTCAGGAGGGATGAGGTGATTTTCCAGGTCCATGAGGGCTGCCTTTCCCACCTGAAGCCTCCAGTCCAAATCAGCACTCTGACCAGGGACTTCTCCACCCAGCTGGAGGAGGCTGCTGAGATGGCCAAACCAGAAGTCTTTCCAGGCTTCAGGCAGATGGTGGAAGAGAGAGTTAACCTAGCTGATGCCTGTGTGACTCTGGAACAAAAGCAAAAGTTGAAACAAGTTTTCTTGGATTTCCAAGATCTCTTTGCGGTAGACTCATATGACTGTGGTCGCACTGACATCCACACAACAACAATCCCCACGGACCCTGGCATGACTCCAGTGTTTGTGAAGCAATATCGCTTGCCTCTCGCATCAATGGAGTCCCTTACTGAAATAATTAAGAACCTTGAGTCCCGGGGAATAATCCGTCCAGTACACAGCACCTTCAATAATCCGGTGCTGGGAATATTGAAGCCAAACGGCCAGTGGAGACTCTGTGCCGACCTTAGGGAGCTCAACAAACGGGTCCATACTTCCCGATGGCCTCTGCCCTACATTGACCAAGGGCTGGCCCAGATCCAGGGGTCACAGGTATTCACGGCAATAGACCTGACCAATGGATACTGGACCGTGCCGGTCAGTAGGGAGGACCAATACAAGCTGGCTTTTACCTTTGGGGGCCAGCAATATACATGGACCCGGACTCCCTTCGGATACCTCAACTCCGGCAATGAATTCAACATTTTCCTACATAAGGCCATGCCCGACCTGGGTGCGAGGGGTAACCTGGCTTATGTAGATGATGTCCTCATCAAAAGTTCATCTGTGGAGGAACACATAGCAGAGATCTGTTATGTTCTGACACAGTTGAGGGCCGCCGGAGCAAAACTTTCCTTTCAGAAAGCACAGTGGTGTAGAACCCGTGTTAATTTCTTGGGGCATGAGATTACTCCTCAGGGTCTCTGTCCCCAGGAAAAGAAAGTGGAAGCACTTCAAAAACTGAAAGATCCCACAACTCTGCAGGAACTAAGGAGCCTCCTTGGACTGACTAATTACAGCAGAAAGTTCATTGAGGGCTACGCAGAGATCACCAGACCCCTGATTCATCTCCTGAAGGGGGGGTCAAGTGGGAATGGGGTCCAGAACAAGCCGAGGCGGTAAAACAACTCAAAAGAAGCTTCTCACAAGCGCCTTGCCTAGCTTACCCTGTCAGGAACAAGGAGTTCTTCCTGGAGACGGGGTTCTCCAATACGTGCTTGACGGCAGTATTATACCAAAAGCATGACAAGGTCAATAAAGTAATCTCCTATGCGAGCAAAACTTTATCCTCTGTGGAGGAAAAATTCAACGATTGTGAGAAGGCACTCCTGGCAACGGTGTGGGCATTGAAGAATTACCGCCCGTTCATCCAGGGGGAACACATCATAGTGGAGACTCCACACCAGCCTCTGCAATATCTCCAAAGTGACAGAATCCGGGCCGGAAATGTGAGTAATTCCCAAATTACTTCCTGGATTCTGTCAATGCAAGGCTTTCCTGTGGAGGTCAGATATGGCCACAACAAGAAGAGTCCCCTCGCGCAAGTTCTGGCTGACTTGCATGATTGTGCCAGAGAAAACTGTCTCGAGGACGAAAGTCTAAAAATCAAGGACAACATGGAGGCATACCTTAATTCCCCACACAAAGTCTTTGAAGAGGACAAGTGTGAGGGAATGCCCACTGTCTATGTGGATGGATGCTCTTACCATGCTGACAACAACGGGGAGAAAGAACTGGTGGCCGGCGTAGGGAATGCATGGGTGAATGAGTCCCCAGAACCCTCCGCTGGATACAAAATTGGTCCCCGAAGTAGTCAGGTGGCAGAATTGATGGCTGTGCATCAGGCCATCCTCACTGCTGTCCAGCATCAACTCCATAAACTGTTTTACCAACACCTTGAGGACCCTGAGAACTTTCCCCTGACGGATACTGATTATATTGGGAAAGAGGACCTAAGAGTGTTGATGAAATGTCCAAAAAAATGTTCCGAATCCAAGACGGTTTGCTGGTAAGGAAATCCAAAGCTGGCCACGATCAGTGGGTGGTTCCTACCTCATTCCGAAGCCTGATGTTAAGTCACGCCCATGATGCGGCCACCGCCGGTCATAGGGGGTTTCACACAACACTGTAAATCTTAAGAGAGGTTGCATACAGGCCACACATGGGGCAGGACCTTGACCAATACTTGAAGGGGTGTCTTGTGTGTGCGCAATTTCAGCCGACGTCCCTCACACACCGCGCGCCTCTCCAAAAGCGGGGGATGACACTGCCATGGTCAGATTTGCAAATCGACTTTGTAGGCCCTGTGATTCGCTCGTCTAGAGGAAACAAGTACATGTTGACTGTTACATGCTTGTTTACCAAGTGGGTGGAATGTCTCCCAGCCCCAAATTGCAAGGCAGAAACCGCAGCTGCCCTGATGATTAACCACATTTTTTCCCGTTTCGGCCTACCTCAAAGGATTGAGTCAGAGAGAGGTAGCCGCTTCACCAGTGAAGTGATGACAAAGATGTGGGAGATACTGGGGGTCAAAAGGAAGTTGCATATTGCTTACCGGCCAGCTTCTTCTGGGGCAGTAGAGAGATATAACCGAACCATTGGGAGCATATTAAAGAAGTTTGTGGCAGATTCTGGGCCAAGTTGGGATATCCGATTACCTCTCGTCCTAATGGCCATCAGATCTACCCCTTCATCTGCAACCAAAATGTCACCATTTGAGTTGATGACTGGGCGCAAGATGGTGCTTCCTCAGCATTTGCTCTACAGGACCCAAGAGCAGACACTGATAAATGCCTCCACAACTCATGAGTATGTGGAGAATTTAAGGAAACACCTTCAACATGCTTTTGCTTATGCTCAGCGGAATCTAGAAAGATCAGCTGATAGCATGAAGACCCACTATGACCGGAAGACTTCCAGGAAGGAATATGAGGTGGGGGACCGGGTCTATCTATACAATTTCCAAAGGAACCAGGCCAAACAGCGAAAATGTTTGCCTACATGGAAGGGACCCTTTGAGATTATAGACAAGATCTCCCCTGTGGCCTACAAGATCCGCATCCCCAAGGGCGGTTTGGCAGAGGGGGAAGACAAATGGGTCCACATTAACCAGTTGAAGTGTTGCCATCCCAGGCACACTCTGCAACAACTGGAGGAATCCTCTGGAATCCTAGAGGGTACTGTCTCAGATTAATTCAGCTCTAACTTAAAATATCCTACATATCGCCTATCAAATTCTGAGTTTCTCAGTGTGAGTGTTTTCGTTTTTGAATGCAAAAAGAAATGTGCATGTTCATCTGTTGAGTTCTAAAATATATATGCCACCCCACTATATCAATGGTGGGGGAAAAATGTCTATGAATAGGTATTGCCGCTCTTCCTTTGTCATCCTAGGAGAAAGAAAACCTCGAGACTGGCCAAGGAGGACGATCCGGAGACCGGAAGCAGAGACGCAAGGGGCCCAGGGTACCGCCCAATCTTCCCATCAGGACCGGCGAGGAGAACCGATCGATCCGACCGGATGGAGAAAAAGATGCTGAACTGTGCCATCTATTGGAAGAAGATGAGGAAACATCCCAGATCTTGCGAGTTCCATCAGTGAAACAGAATGGCCATTGCAAGAGGGGGGCTTGTGGGATGTTTTTACCCATGCATCCGAGCCCTACCTCAAAAACTGTGCAGTACTGGCATTGAAAACATCATGATGGCCTGAGCTTCCCAGAAAATGCCCAGGGAAATGCATGAAGAATAGGCTGCCACCCATTTTTGCCAATGTTATGGGCACAGAAGGGCACTGCCTAAAACCCCATTGGGCTACCCACACAGTAGCCTGAAACCATTGGGAATGGCAATGCTGATTGCAAAAAGCAACCTAGAATTGTGGGGAATTCATTTTCTTAAATCCCAAAAATGGTTGCATTACCAGTACTCACCACTATCAGAAAGCCGGCGTTTTAAAACCACCAGATTTTGTGTAAAACTGAATAAATGAACCCAAAGCAGGCCAAAGAAAGACTTACTGAGAGGTGGATGCAATGTAAAGTTATATTCTGAAGTGACTTGAAGGTTATAACAAGACTGGCTGAGCTCTGCAGGTCTGTAGCAGCCTAACTGAAACTGGATTTAAAACTACCAAAAATCGAAAATGTTTAAATTAACTGAGTGACCTACTTTTGAGTGTCACATAGGTTGTCACTGTTAAAATGTCATAGTTTTGAACTTAGAATCAGCATTCTAGCTGCATATGTAAAAATTGTCTTGACTTAAACTGGGGAACAAAAAGTGACATTTTATCTGAAACCTGGCTAATGAAACTGAATTCTGCCCACCAGCTACCCCCGACAGGAGTTAAGACTTGCACAACAGCTGTGTTCCCAGGCCTAGCTGCCTTTTGCTGTTCCCACCAAAAGGGATATGACACTTCTCTGATTGAATTACCAAGGAACTGCTAGAGACTAAACATAGGACCCAGGCAGAGGGTTTATTAGGGAGGCCATAAATGGCTTCCTCTTGAACAATGGGCCTTCCAGGGCCCAGGCAGATGGTTTATTGGAGGTGTCGTAAAACAGCTTCCTCTTGGCAGAAACTGGGAGGGGCAGGGTCTCTGAGCTTGGCAGAAACTGGAAAGACTGGTTTCTGTACCATGTGACCTGAAAAGACACACCCCTGTAGCCAGAATATGGTTTTAGAAAAAGATGTATAATTCAGAGTACGGATTTATCATAATTATCTAAATGATACCATCATTCTTGTGATTTTTCGGTGCATATTTTAAGACGTGTTGGGACCCTGGGGCATGTTGTGGGGGGTTTTTAGCGGAAAAGAGGGTATTACTCTAAATGTATGTATGTTAAAAATCTAACCTTTCACCATTTCATACTCACATGTTTTGCGAACAGTTGTGTAAAATTTGAGGACAATCCCATATTGCAAAACCAACCAAAATGCGCAAACTGTTGTCAATTCTGAATCCCAGGTCGCAGGAACAGGGGGTTTGAACCAGAAGATAGCTTGATTTATATGCAGTATGTACATGCAATGTCAACCAATTGTGTATTTAGAAAATGTGTTTAGTTATGAAAATGATTTTTAAGGTAAAAGCAAAGGGGCGTTCTTCAATAGATCATAAACAGACCTCATCATGATGACATCCCTCTGATATGCAATCCCTTCCCCAATCAAGGGGAAGAGGAGTAAGTGGCCAATGGCAAGATTGAGAAGGGTAGGGTCTAGAAAGCTAGCCTCTCCACCCACTTTCAAAACACATATAAGCAGACAGTTCAAGGCAGATAGGGGCATTCAAATCAATTGCTGCAACGCGCTCTGCCAGACCACACAATATCCAGAGGACACCAGACTCAACACTTAGACTTCCAAGCAAGACAGAGACTACAGAACCTTAACCAAGAAGGCCCACTGCTAGCAAAAGCATTTGTCAGCAGGCCTGAAAATCTGGTGCAACTGAACTCTTCAAACAGCCAGGCGAGCTGTTTGAACTTTTGCAAGAACCTGTGGCAGTAACCAGAAAGCCGTGCGGTACCTAGAAGAGATCCAGAGAGACCAGACCCCAGACCTGATCAGAACCGGTGCCTGACAGACCGCAGTGCAGAGCAAAGCTGACCTGGACGCTGTTAGCAGAACCAGGCAGAGACCGTCCGTGGAGAGGGAACCGCAGTCTAACCTGACCAGACCTTGACGGCTTATTTCAAAAATATAGTGTGAGTACTGACATCACTGGGCAAAACCCACCTATTATTTTAAAATAATCTAATTCCATCTATTTGAACCTATTTGAGAACCGCTTCCTAGAATTGTGTTATTCTGTCATCTTTAAAGCTGAAAACTGACCCCTGTCAATTTGAAACTGTGATTTTAAATCCGAAAAACTACCTCTATTAAATCGTTCATAACTCCGTAACCGTTGGGGCTAAAGACTTGTAGTAACTTTCCTCTGAAAGCTGGGAATCTTAGCTTTTCAACGGACCTAGAACCGCATTCCTATACTTTTGCCGCAATCGCGAAAAACGCACTCGCGAATTTTACCGCGATTTGCAAATTTCTCCACGTGTGAAAACAGCAGCTTCCTTGCTTTCATTTGCCAAAAATTAGTTTAACCTGCCAATCATTCCTAGAACATTGCTAAAGTAAGCCTGAACTAATTTAAACCAACTAATCCTCAACCTGAACCTCCTGAAGGGAATTAAAAGCATTTTCAGCATATTTCTCACTGCATTGTCACCATATTAAAAGCATTTTGAGCCTGTGTAAAACTCATATCTATTCTCCTCTAAGCTGGCTGGGAAACTGGGACTCTGTATTACATTGTGATTGTATACCTGAACTGTGTGCTCTTCCTTCCATCTCCTTACATTGTATAGGGGGTGTGAATTGCCACAAAGGGAAAGTGATTACCTTGTCTTTTGTGAAACCATATCAGTTTATTTTCTATACTGCATTTCATTCATTCAACCTTGCATTTCCTTGAACCCTATAAAGCATTCTCTACCACATTATTCTTCTGTCCCTATTTACCAGTGTGCTACCTTATCCATTTCATGTCAACTCCTTAGTGATTATAAAGAAGTGTGCTAGTGCCAGATTCTCCGTTGTTAATCTTTATCATATCAGATTAAGTGTGATATTCAATTATTAATTTATTATAAAGTGTGATATATATATATATATATTGTTTAAATTCTCAAATAAACCTTTTAACTTGCAAAACAGAACTACTTCTGGGCTCAGTGGGGTCAGGGGGATTCCAAGAGAGGGGTGTTATATAGGGGTAGTCATCCAGAATGCATGAACTGGACATAAAGATATATCAATAAGGGTTTCCATTCAGTATCCCAGACTAGGCATTGACTTAGCTGTAGTGTTGAATTGAATCCTCTTACAACATGTTATCTCTTCATCATCCGGTCTGCTGATTTCCACGTTATCCGTTCTCCATGCATCATCCATCCACATACTTGACCCGTTCCATACATCCTGTTTCAGTCGTTCCATCCACATACGTCATCCGTTCATCCACCTACTTCATCCGTTCCACCCACTTCACCTGTTTCATCCACACACTTCTACAGTTCCATCAACTTCACTCGTTCCACCCACTTCACCGGTTCCACCCACTTCACACGTTCCACCAACGTCACCCGTTCCATCCACATACTTTATCCGTTTCATCCACCTACTTCATCCGTTCTATCCACTTCACCCGTTTTGTCCACACACTTCTTTCGTTTCACCCATTTCACCCGTTCCACACCCTCCACCTGTTTGACCCACTCCACCCGTTCGACCCACTCCACCCGTTCCACCCAGTTCATACGTTTACCCACATACTTCCTCGTTCCAACCCCATACTTCGTCCGTTCCATCCACATACTTCACCCGTTCTATCCACATATTTCACCTGTTTCGTCCACATACTTCATCCGTTCCATGCACATACTTCACACATTCCATCTGCATATTTCACCCGTTTCATCCATCCATTTCACCCGATTCATCCACATATTTCACCCGTCCTTCCACATACTTCACCCATTCCATCTATCCACTTCATCCGTTCCATCGATGATCTTCACCCGTTCCATCCACATACTTGACCCGTTCCATCCACATACTTGACCCGTTCCATCCACATACTTCATCCGTTCCTTCCACATTTCACCCGTTCCTTCCACATACTTCACCGTTCTATCCATCTACATACTTCATCCGTTCCATCCACATACTTCACACGTTCCATCCATATACTTCACCCGTTCCATACACCCACTTTCTCCATTCCATCTACCTACTTCACCCGTTCCATCCACCGATTTTGTGTGATCCATCCACATACTTCATACTTTTCATCCACATACTTCTCCCGTTCCACTCAGTTCATCCGTTCCGCCTAGTTCATCCGTTCCGCCTAGTTCATCCGTTCCGCCTAGTTCATCCGTACCACTGTCATACTTCACCCGTTTCGACCCCATACTACGTCCGTTCCAACCACATATTTCTTTCTTTATCTTTAAATTATCAAAAGCGTGGGCGGACCCACGCAGGCGCTTCCCCATCCTAATGGATGATGCGCACCCAACCCACCAATCATTTAGCTCACAAACTCACAGTTCATAACCCATCCACATACTTCACCCGTTCCATTTAACATATTTGACCCGTTCCTTCCAGATACATCACACCCGTTCCATTCAACATACTTGACCCGTTCCATCCATATACATCACCCGTTCATTCCACACTCTACATCCGTTTCATTCAACATACTTGACCCATTCCTTCCACCTACATCATCCGTTTCGTCACATACAGCACCCGTTCCGTCACATAGATCACCCGTTCCGTCACATACATCACCCGTTCGCTCCACACTCTACACCCGCTCCACACTCTACACCCGCTCCACACTCTACACCCGCTCCACACTCTACACCTGCTCCACACTCTACACCTGCTCCATACCCTACATCTGCTCCAGACCCTATATCTGCTCCACTTCTTACATATGCTCAACACCCCCACACCCTACATCCGCTATACACCCTACATCTGCTCAACACCCGGAAATCCGCTCCACGCTGTCATTTACTCCGCACCCTACATCCGCCTCACACCCTACATCCGCTCCACGCTCTCATCCGCTCTACGCTCTCAATCATTCTGCGTTCTCGTCCGCTCTACGCTCTCATCCGTTCTACGCTCTCATCCGCTCTACGCTCTTCCGCTCTATGCACTTCGTCCTCTCCACCGACTTCATATGATCCACCGACTTCATCTGCTTACTCAACTTCATCTGCTCCAATCACTTCATCCATTCATCATACATTATCGGTTTAACTCATGTCACTTGTCGCACACACTCGATCTGTCCCATGTTCACCATCTGTCCCATGCACTACACCCGTCTCATGCACTTGAATCGTCTATTCTATTCGTTCCATTTATACCATGCATTCTTACATTCCATGCCATCTATCTGTTTCATGCACTCTACCAGTTCCGTGTACTCTGTGCACACATTCGTATCATGTATTCGTCTTTCCTTCCTCTCCACATTATTCCTCTCGTCCATTTTGTTCCTTTCGTCCATTACATTCATTTAATTTATTTCATTAATTTCAACCACTTTACTGCTTTCATACAATTTATTCTTTTTATCTACTTCACTGCTTTGATCCACCTTACTCATTCTATTCTGTTTGTCCTGTTTAGTTTACGTTAGAGGTTATTAGCTTTCGATTTCTCGCTTGGATCTTGATGTTGGGTTGTTATTCATGTTATTGTTATTTATGATCTAGTAGTTTGGGCTAGTTGAATTGCTGTTATCCACATTATTCCTCTCGTTCACTTTGATCCTCTTGTCCATTACATTGTTACGCTCACCTTGTTCCCACAGGGGTGTCGAGCGGAACTGGACAGCCACGGGCTCCACCAACGTGATGCGCAGTGCAGAGATGACTGACTGGACTGGCCCACCTAGCTTCGTCTGCTTGACCCGTAGAAGTAGTCTCCTAAAGGCGGAGAAAGGGAATTAGCCACCCGTGGATTTGAGTAATAGCACCTCACTGCGTCCCCATTTATCACCTCTGATATTCCCTTTCACAAAGCTCACCTTATAGTTTTGTATGATGAGCTCTCCATCCTGCGAGGAACGCATGGGCGCGTTGATGGCCAGTTACTTCACTGGCTTGAGGATATTGGAAGAGTTCTAGACAGATCTTGGCTCCAAACCTCCTGGCGAAGGGCCATAAGTATATAGTTCTTAAGAGTTCAAAAATGTCTGAATAATCACTCTTGTCCAATTCCTTTGTTTATCTTGCAGCTTAGACCCAAAAGAAGATCGTCTTGTGGCAGCTGAAAGCGTTCAGGTAAGAGTCTGTGTTATCCAAAACTGTCCGGTAAATGATGCCAAGGTTTAACTCGCTGCTATCTCTTTTCTCACAGGTGCGGCGTAGGAAGATTTGACGTGTTGGTGAATAATACCTCCGGCAGTAAAATCAGATAAGTATATGGTGGCAAAGAGATTGTCCTTGTTTGTTCCCTCGGCTCACCTTGTTGTTTTCTTGTCCCCTTTAGGTGCTGGAATGCGTCAACATAATGATGGAGACAGCGCCGGATCGTAGAGATGCTGCGAGGAACGGTGAGTATGGCGCGGCTCTGCTGCTGGCGATGCAACGCGTTTAAAATGAAGTCTGTTTCTGGTTCGAAGGTGCGATGAATCCGGAATCAGGCAAGAAATCCAGTAATGTTCTTGTCCTAACCTTTCTTCTTCTTTCCCTTCTTTCTAGGCGCTCTGGACTCGAGGCAGGCGTGGCAGGAGGCTGGATGCTGACTGCAGGCACGGTGAGCGTTACGCTGCAGGATGCAGAATAACGCAAAGCGTGTGCTGCTCTTCGGGCGTGGTTTAAATAGCCTCCAAAGTAGTCCCAGGTAAGTATTCCTCCACAACCACACGCGAGTAACAAAATAGTCCCTAAGGTAAAGTAGTCCCTTCCAGGCCTCACATGGGCTTGGATCCCTTGCAGCATGGTCTGCATCAGGTAAGTTTTAACATATGAGCCAGGCGCCTATGGTGCCAGGACTGATGCCCCATATGAGCCAGGCGCCATAGGTGCCAGGTTTGGACCCAGATAGCCCCTAACAAGGGTTGCTGGGCTTTCTCTAGGTAACATGATGCCTGCTTCCGGGGTTGATGGACTTGGTCTGGATACCCGGGGGTAGGCATCATGACAGCACTCCCCCCCCAAGGCCCCTCCTAAAGTCGTTCTTCCCCTTGGTCTTGATTTGTCTGGGAAATTCCGGTGGAATCTTCTCACCAACCGAGGTGCATGAACGTGGTCACTAGGTTCCCATGACCTTTCTTGTGGTCCGTAACCTTTCCAGTCGATTAAATAAAAAAGTCTTGACTTAACCATTTTGGAGTCCAGGATACTTTTAACTTCAAATTCGGGTTCCCCGTCTATAAGGATGGGGTCAGGTGGCTTGGTTGGTCTTGTCCCAGGTTTTACTGGCTTCAGAAGTGACACATGGAAGACGGTGTGAATTCGCATACTAGCAGGTAATTCCAATTTGATGGCCACCGGGTTGATAATGGCCTTAATAATGTAAGGTCCCAAATATCTAGGGTTAAAGGTCCGCGTTCCTTTTAGAGGTATGTGTCTTGTGGCCAACCAAACTTGATCCCCAATCTGATATTGTGGAGCATCACTTCTATGCTGATCAGCATTTTTCTTGTATTTTTCTTTCGCTTGCTTCAAATGTTCAGTTGCTTCCTTAAAGGCTTGTGTAATAGTAGCGTGCAGATGGTGCACTGCGGGCATTTCTAAGTGATGGGGCGAGTCAAGTTCTGAGGTTCGAGGATGGTGCCCGTATATGGTATAAAAGGGGCTTTGTCCAGTTCCAGAATGTACAGAGTTATTGTATGCATACTCAGAAATCCATAAAATATCTTTCCAATTACTTTTGGTCTGGTGTAGCATGCAACGTAGGTACTGTTCAAGGGTCTGGTTGGTCCTCTCCGTCTGACCATTGGTCTGGGGATGGTGACTGGTTGATAACCTCACGTCGATTTGCGCCAATTGACAACATTTCTTCCAAAAATGTGAAATGAATTGACTACCTCGGTCCGAAACCAATACGGAAGGAAATCCGTGTATTCGAACAATGTTTTTGAGGAACTCCTTGGCCAGAATTGAAGCAGAAGGTAATCCCTTTAAAGGAATAAAGTGGGCCATCTTGGAAAAAAGATCCACAGTAACTAGAATGGTGTTAAATCCATTACATGGAGGTAGATCTGTAATAAAGTTTAAAGATAAGGTGTGCCATGGTGTAGGTGGAATATCCAAAGGTTGTAAAAGGCCAGCTGGTTTTTTCTTCTGACTTTTGTTTTGGGCGCAAATGCCACAAGACATCACAAATGACTTTACGTCTTTTCGCCAGGTGGGCCACCAGAATTGTCTCTTAATTTTAGCTTCAGTTTTTGCGATACGTGGGTGCCCTTCCATCAGGGTGTTATGATAATTGGAGATGGCTAGTTCTTGTAGTTACTTGTGTGGTAGAAATAATCGCCCTTGATAATAAGGTAGGTCATTGATGACTGAGTAGTCCGGGCCTTTCTTTACCCAGTCCTGCAGGGCTGTTGGATCGAAGAGTTGTTGGATCTTTACCTGAATATCCTCTAGTGTCTGTAGAGAAGTTATGCCAAGAATTCTTTGTTTTGAAATTATAGGCACCGGTTCCGGGTTCGCATATGCTTCTCCCATTCCTATTCGGGATAAGGCATCTGCCTTGCCATTTTTACAGCCTGGTCGATAAGTGATCACAAAATCGAACTCGGCAAAGAACAATGCCCATCGAAGTTGGCGCGAAGATTGGTCCTTGGCTGTTTTTAAATACTGCAAGTTCCGGTGATCGGTGATTACAGTAATGGTATGCCTGGCACCGAGAAGATAATGCCGCCAAGTCTTGAAGGCGGATTTGATGGCTAATAACTCTTTATCGGTAACCGCATAGTTTAACTCGGGTGCCGAGAACTTTCTGAAACAAAAAGCTACTGGGTGAAGTTGACCGGTTTCAGGACCCTTCTGGGACAGGACAGCTCCCATGGCTAAACTGGATGCATCGGTTTCAACTATGTATGGAAGTTCAGGGCGTGGATGCTTTAAGACAGGTGCAGACGTGAATTTCGCTTTCAGCCCTTGGAAGGCCTTTTCAGCCTCTTCGGTCCACAAGAAGCGTTTGTTTTTTCGCAAAAGTGCTGTGATAGGGTGTACAACATGTGAAAAATCCGGAATGAATCTGCGGTAGAAATTAGGAAATCTGAGCATGCTTTGTACCCCTTTAACTGAACTGGGTGATGGCCACTTGAGAATTGCGTCCACCTTTCGAGAGTCCATTCGGACTCCTTTTGGAGTCAGGATAAATCCAAGGAATTCAACTTCTGTAGCATGAAAAACGCATTTTTCCAATTTTGCATATAACTTGTGCTGGCGTAGTTTCTCAAGGACTGCACGAACGTGCTTCACATGGTCTGATTCTGAGGATGAGTACACTAGAATATCGTCTATGTATACAACAACACAGACGTCAATGAGTTCACGAAGGACATTGTTCATAAAATACTGAAAGGCTGCTGGTGCATTGCACAACCCGAAGGGCATCACCTGGTATTCGAATAACCCGTACTTAGTGCGAAAGGCAGTCATGATGGACATGGGGGACATGATGCCTGCCGCCTTCTCCTCTGCTCAGTGGGGTAACTTCCCTGATGGCTTTCTGACAAGGGTTTCCTTTTCCTCAGACTTAGCAGGGTCCGGGGGCCCTGGAGAGGGTGTGCAGTCATAATGTCGAAAAAATAATGTCGAATTACAAAAAATTCGAAAAACTTAATGTAAAAAAAAATAATAATCGAATGCTTTATTTTTTTATTTATATGCGTTTTTTTGGGTTCCTCATGTAAAAAAAATACAAAAAAAAAAAGGGGGGGTTGGCGGGGGAACCCCCCCATTTCAAATAAAAAACCTAGTAAAAAAGACATTCGATTTATTTTTCGACATTATTTTTTCGATTTTTTGACTTTCGACATTATTGCATTTGATTTTATGACTATAAACCCCTGGAGAGATGTGCAGCTGGGGCGCATACGCCAGGGGTGGCCCGGGGACTCAGGCACTATACTGAGCAGCAGGGGACGCATCACAGGCCACCCTTGCAGGGGTGGGCGCAGCAGCAGTCACACTCAATTCACCTTCCTGGGGGACATGATGCCTGCCACCTTCTCCTCTGCTCAGTGGGGTAACTTCCCTGACGGCTTTCTGACAAGGGTTTCCTTTTCCTCAGACTTAGCAGGGTCCGGGGGCCCGGGAGAGATGTGCAGCTGGGGCGCATACACCAGGGGCGGCCCGGGGACTCAGGCCCTATCCTGAGCAGCAGGGGACGCACCACAGGCCACCATTGCAAGGGGCGGGCGCAGCAGCAGTCACACTCCATTCCCCTTCCTGGGGAACATGATGCCTGCAGCCTTCTCCTCTGCTCAGTGGGGTAACTTCCCTACCGGCTTTCCTCAGCGAGTTCCACTTACCACCAATGAGGGGGCTTCACCCACCAGTTCCCTGTCTTTTCGCAACCTTTAGGGCTTCTCTGGCAGAGTTCATTTATCGGTCCACTGGAGGTTTTGACGTGGACCTTCAGTTTTACTTGGCTGCTGGCTTCGACCCTTGGAAAATGACCAGTATTTGAAAGCTACTTTGGATACAGCGGTGTCCTCGAATGGATGAACGGTTTGGTGTGAACATATGGATCAGGCCATAGTCAAGGAAGCCAGGCTTCAGCAATTACCTTGCCTTTCATTGGAGCTTGAATCCTGGGAGCCGGTGACTTGCTTTCATTGTCTAACTGCACAAACTAAACAGTATTATTGCTACAGTAAAAAGCGCAGACAAGTCTTCTGTAAAGTATAGCACCACACGATCACAAGTATGGGAAAGATCAAGATGGCCATATGTTAGGGAGAATTCTCATTCTATGGCTAATTTCCCTTACCTATAGAGTCCCCCAGCAGCTTTGCTGGATTTGAAGGGTTTGTTTCTTTTTTCTGCTTAGAGTGAGACTCTTTTTCCCACTCTTAGGCATTTTTGCTATGTGTGTTCTAGGCTATTTTTTGTGTTTAATTTCTAAACCTTGTGAAATGCCATTTTGCTCAGTTTTCATTTAAGTATTGCCTATACTGATGCACTGTCTTGCTTAAATCTGATTCACAAACTTATGGGAAGTGTTGCTAGGGTGTGTAAGAAACTATTTCTATATAAATTGTGCTTTCCCTCCCTTGTGAGAAATTGCTAGAGTACCCCTTGTGTGTGGTTTTCACTGTGTCGTTTTGCTCAGTTTTCACTCTGGTTCACTTGGTCTACAATTTAACTAGAGAGTGTGTATATTTTTCCTTGACTTAATTTAACTTGCTTGATAACTGTGATAGATGTGTTTTACTAGAAGTGTATAAAATAAATATATTTCTCCTTTTTAATACAAAGCTTTTGGTCAGTGTTTCCTTGTGACATAGTATTGTAGGCCTATTGTGTAAACTCTGAATACTGCTCATCTCCCTCTTGAGATAAGTCTGACTGCTCAGCCACAGCTACCAACTAAATCTTTGTGGTAGAGACTGATACCAAGGAGGATTTATTGCATATACCTGTAGTCTTAATCTTCTGTACTGCTCCCTAAGGGAACTGCACAGGATTCTGCCAAACACCATAATATTAGAGAGTTCCGTGAGGAGAAGAGAGGGACGGCTTTCCAACACTGGCAGGAGCACGTGCTCACCTCAAGAGGGAGGAATCCCTGCAGATTCTGCAAAGGAATAAACCCCCAGTAATGTGGCCAACTCAAACATGGATGCAATGCAGCTGCCACCTCTCAGTTTGTTCTGCCCAACTCCAAAAACACATCTCCTCTTCCCGGCTATAAAGAGAGAGAAGGGGGAGTCCTCCCCAATTTCCAACTGTCTGTTATCACTATGATATGATAGGTTATTAATACGCAGAGGTTTCTAAGCGTGGACCCGGGGATCGAACCTGTTTTGCTCCGTGTCATCTTGCTTCCAAGGTGAGCACGTCGCTGCTGAGCTATCCTCCCGAGACAATGGGACAGTGCATGCAAACTGTTATGATTACTTTGCACATACGGCTCATGGGATGATTATCTAGTACTCCCCTTTTCCCTGCTACCCAAAGAATTGGGCCTGATTAATCAGGCCTCGGACCTTTAGGAGATGTGGTCTTCCACCGCACGGACCATAAGACACGTTTGACATGTTAAATTGTGCACATTCTCGTGTTCCCATGATGCTCTCTGCTGTTATGCAAATCGCCAGGCTGGGCTCTATGAGGAGATGATGTGTTGCTGCATTGGCCTGGGGCCACAGGAGGGGTTTCGTTACTTTTAAGCAGATAAGTCGTGCCCGGTTTGTGGAAAGTGCAGGGACTTCCACGAAGGTCACACAGAGGGCCATGTCTTTCATTTACAAATTGCTTTTCGTATCTGAATTCATTTTTCTCCCTGCGATGCCGGGAGCAGGTGTGAGTGGGAGAGGAAGGACAGGAGCATGGCGCAGAGTCCTTGTAAGGCAGATGCACACTGCCATACACGTCATCGTGCCCCCCACACACGAGAGAAGGGGTCGCTTTCCAGTCAAGCAGAGAGAGAGTTCTTACCATGAACTAAAATAATCTCATTTTATAAAACGGACTTGGAAAGTACATCAATCACATTACCAAACATGGCCATTTTTAAAAAACAAAATAGTATAGAAGGGTGTAACACAGAATGATTCTAGCTTCATTCTCTCCATCATCAAGAGACGCATATAAGTACCAGCATAGCAAACAGTGTGATTTAACAGATTTAATCTGGGTTTGTGTTTCGTATTTTAAAGCTTTAAATACTTGCAAAACCCTGGCTTATGAAATTGTCATTTATAAACGTGCAGAAAAACCTTTGACTTTTACAAAAAATCAAACAGTTGTTTTGTGTCAAACGAGCAGACCTTAAAATACGCTTGCCCGAGGCCTGCAACATCTGGTTTGCTCTCTTCTGTCTACCACCCCTTCCACTCAAATGGCCTACATAAGAAGAAAGATCAAGTAATGGGCTAAACGATGCCACCAGCATGCGAGAAGGCAAACCTCACAGAAGACAGCACAGTCATGTAAGATATATTTGATGATTTGACCAGGATCACTGTATCGTCTGCTGGCAAAGCCAGGATACAAGCATGAACGCTTTGGTTCCACAGTCCTGAATTTGGATACTTATTCACCTCTTGGACTAACAGTTAATGCTCATCGTTGGAGGTGATTGCCTAGGTTTTACCAAACCACATCTGAACAAACCAATTTCTAGACCATCACCATACGGATGACATGTTAGTTTTGATAGCAACCCCTATCTGGTGCAGTACATTGCTGCTAATAGCACATGTTATGCTGCAAAACCAAGTACATATACAGGCAGGATTATAGGTTTATACACTTCAGGCATAGGAAAGGCTCAGCCAGCCTTGCTGGAATGCGCTATTCTAATCTTGCATATGAACACATTTCTCTGCAATGAGTGCTCAACACACTGAGCTAACATCTGAACCATTGTGGCACTCAATTTATCAATATGCATTTCAACTTTGGCTATTGTACATGATCAACATAATTCCCACCGGAAGGAAAGAATGCTACAGAGTTGTGCCTTAAGGAACACAGACACTAGGTATACCACAGTGAACACAGAAAGCATGACATGATGACTTGATCAAGGCACATGTCCTTGCCAAAACAGACAGGAAATGGGTTTAGAGCCCCGGCAGCCCCCCCCCCATAACATATCCTGACGTGTGCTATTCAAGTCTGGTGAACAATGGAAACTTACTTCCTAGATCAGGCAGCCTTGTGGGGGCCCCTCCCAGGTGGGGGCCTGGGACATCTCTGAAGGTGGTGGCAACTTCTCAGAGCCCCTTACTCTCCACTAGCAGCTGGTCTGCCCGGACACAGCCTATGGTGCAGTGGTGAACTGCTGAGGGGATCGTCACCTGCTGACCACCTAAGATTGCCCCAAATGTTGACAGTAGAGTACCTCCTCTGTAGCCAGCGGCCCACTCCCTTGCTAGGGAGGCAGCTTTTGATGGGGGCAATGACGGGAACACATCCAGTGCAGTTGCCATGCTGCACGGCCCGAGTACTGCTGCACTCATGGGACACGCCATCTTGCGTGACCACACCGGTGTTAGGTTGGCCCTCACTGTTAATGTTGTGCCATTTGCGCTCTCTCTGTTTCACCTGCAAGTGCCACTGTGGAGCCTCACATTCATTGGCTCCCCAGGGGCCCTCGTGGGGCCCTCCATGCAGATTCTTGCTCCCATTCTAGTGCAGGGATCACCTGAGCCAGCGGGAAAGAGTTTTGCCCGGCTTGCCAGACAGGTCACAACTCCTGATGACCACTACTCGTGCTGCACCATCCAATTAGAGTTTCCAAATAGAATACTGTTAAACACCACTGTGCTTCACGTGGAGAAAATATCCTCCTCAAAAACCCATTACAGAATGCCATATAGTAAAACACAATCCCCTATGGAGCCCTTCCTTTGGGACTCCAAAATGTGGAAGAATTGAAGTGTCCACATGACGACTCTAAATCATGGGACCCCTTCCCATTACTGCATGCTTACCGCATGCCCTAACAGTGAAATAGTTTGGCGACATTACCTACAGTAATGGTGCCCCGTTCTCAATGATGCCTGGATGAGGTCTGCAATCCTGCAAGTCTGCAAACCATTAAACATTCCAGCACCTGGAGTAGTCCAGAGAAGACCAAGGAAAGCACTGATATCTTCCTGGGCTGTGGCACAGTGTGCATCTATGCCAGACATTTACAACAAGGCCATATAGGCCTCTTTGTACACTCTTTCATTCAACACCGCAAACTCTCCATGGCATGTTTGTCTCCTCAGACTTTGATCCCAAAGTTCTGAGTTCATCCACTTAATTCAGAATCCCTCCATCTGTGGTATGAGTAGAGTTTTGGAAGCAGCACTCTTTGCCAAGATTTGATTTTGCAAGATCGTGGCATTCTGCTTGGTGCATCGTCCAGGATAGGACTGTGATGAGGAATTGAATCAAATAGCACTAAATAGAAAGGCAAGACAGACAAAATCATGGTCTCCTCACACGTGGTGCAAGACCAGAAAACAAGGCCTATTCATAAGCCCCAGACAAAGATAGCGATGTACCTATACTCCCCTTAAAGCTCTAGAGAAGAGAACATCCAGCAAGGTCAACTGCAAAGAAGACGCCTTGGCTGAGGTCTTAACTGATGAGGGATGGTAGACTAATTGGCCAAGTGGGCAGTTGTCTGACGTTGTTCTCTGCACCTGGGTTTCATTTTGCTTACGTGCTGCTAACGAGCCGAATGACCAAGGTTGGGAGAGAATGTCAAACAATCATGAGGGCCTATGCAATGGTATCATACATTGCTGCAGAAGCCAATCCACTGCTGTTATTCTGCAATTATCTGTATTAAACGTAGTTAGAGGGACGTTTGAGGCGTGTCTACCAGATGCGGGGCAGCCAATCATGTTACTAACACCTAAATAAGTTATAGATAGTTATGTCCCCTTAACCAATTCCTCAGTCCGATAGGTTTTATTATTTGTCACGTAGGATGACATCATAGCTGACGCACATCGAGGTATAAAGCCTTTGTGTAATCAAAATGTATGATATGATGTGGCATTTATAACGCGCCTGTATACAAGTGTTTCTAGGTGCAACAAGGCAAGGAGGAGGAAACAAAGGGAGGACAAAATAACAATCTTACTAGGCCTTGTGTCATTCAGATCGCGCAAGTGCGGGTAAGAGGGAAAGGGCGAAGTGCTAGGGGGGAGGGGAAAGGGGAAGTGCAGTTAACTCAAAGGTGCAGCCAGCGGGTGGCTCATCATAAGTGCAGAGAGAAGGGACTGTAGGGTTGCAGATACAGACCCTTAAGTGCTGGGGAGCACAGAGGCAGTGCAAGGGCAACTGGACATGCAGGAGCCTGGGCCCGAGTTCAGAGGGTGACCAGTGCACGGAGAAGTCAGGTGCATCAGCAGGGGAGAGGAAGAGAGAAAGCGGCAGCGAAAAGGAAGGTCTCGAGTTGCTTCCGGAACCGAAGGTGGTTCTGCTCAAGTTTGAGAGAGGCAGGGAGGCTGTTCCAGAGGGAGGTCCCAGCCAAGGGGATAGATCTGCCCCCAACTCTCAGCTTGGAGAAGCGTCTGACCCTCAGAGAGTTGGAGGTGGATGAGCAGAGAGCTCGAGAAGGAAGATGTTTTGGAAGAGAAAGTTAGAGGTAGAGTGGTCCCAGGCCCAAGAACGTCTTGTGCACAATGCAGAGGGTCTTGAACTTGATCCTTGCAGCCACAGTGAGCCAGTGAAGAGATTTCAGACCTGGAGAGATATGATCCCTGGGCTCGAGGCCAAGGACAAGTCTCGCAGTCCTGTTCTCGATGAGTTGTTTAGGACGGAGAGTAGATGCAGGAAGATTTTGAAAGAGGCTGTTGCAATAGTGGGGTGTGTGTGTGTGTATATCCTTATGGGGACTTGGGCTTGATAACACGCACACGCTGTGGGGACCTGATTCCACTGTGGGGACCTAAGCCCCCACATGGTAATGCCACAACTTAAAAGACATCTGCGTCAATTTTTATAACTTTTGAAAAAATTGCCTTGTGGGGACCTGCGTTTATTTTGGTGTGCTTATTTTATTTTTTTATCAGCTCTGCCCCTGTAGGCTGGATGTGGTATTGCAGTCATTAACACATGGACAGGAATTTAAACACTTCATAAATCGGATGCCCTACATGCTTAGGCAGCAGATTCACGGGAACCATTTATACACAAATTCAATTGTGTTTTAATGGTCTGAACCCTTTGCTCTTTGTGTTTAAATGTAAAATAATGAAATGAGGCTGTTTTATGTGCATTTTTTATGTTTACAGAACTGTATATAATCAATACTCAGCGTACGTCTTCCCTCATTGCACAACACACTTCCAGATTCAGGTTAAGCATTGGCTACTTTTGTAACAAACCAATCAAAATGTGACTTATTTTACTTCCTTATTTTTCTGTGATTTTGTTGGAGTCCTCACAGGGGTGGTGTGTGATGATATCGAATTCCACACTGTGAAGACAATATGTTGTGTGCACTGATGCCGTCTTGTCTATAGTCTGATATGTGAATTCATTGAATGTTGGCTTCAAATTTTGTCTGATTATACAAAAGTTTACAGGGTTGATGTTTAATTGATGCTAATTTGTGTAACGCTCACCTGGTTCCCACGGAGGCGCGGCGTCGAAGGCGCAGAACTCTGAAGATGGACAGGAAGGGCCCCTCTATTCTGGCTTCCCTGGCTCGTTGGATACCCTCCTTAGGGTTTGGAAGGATGAGCTCTCCATCCTGCTTCTGATGCAGGGGCGCGTTGAAACCCAGTTACTTCACTGGATTGAGGATTGATGGGAGTTCAGGTAAGCTTGACTGTTCAGGTAAGGCGCTGTAAAAGTTCTGTTCAAAAGTTCAAGCTTAATAATAATGTTTGTTGTCTAATTGCAGCAAGCGCTAATGCTTATGTCTTTTTCCCCTTAGGGGCCGGGGTTCGGAGTGCCGGAGATATGGCGCCGACCCGAAGTGAAACAGTTCTGGATGAGCGCTCAGGTAATGTCTTTGCATTCGCTCATTCAATGTCTTTGTCTTTTTTCCCCATAGGGGCCGGGGTCCGGAGATGCCAGGAAGCGGCAGGACCCGAAATGCAGTGGGAATAATCCAACAGGTAAGACTTAAAAGGAAACTGAGCTTTCCTTATTCCTTTTCTCCCTCTCACCTTTGTTCTTGTCTTTTTCCCTCTAGGCACCGGGGCGTAGCTGAATCCGGAAGATCGCTGCTGAAGATGGAAGCGCCTTGCAAAGGTGGGTAAAATGCAGGGCTGCAGCGATCGAAACAAAATGCCTTTAAAATGATGTCTTCCTTTTCAGGGCCGTTGGAGAAATGACTCCGGGATGCAGATTTAGCAGGTAAGGGCTTTTCTTCTCCTATTCTCTTCCTTTCTCCCCTTGCAGGTGCTCCAGGGTGCTGGCAGGCGTGGCTGAAGTCAGGATGCAGGAGCTGACACGGTGAGCGTCCAGCTGCTAGGTGCAGAACAACGCGAAGCACGTGTGGCTGTTCGGGTGGGGTTTAAATAGCCTTGGAAGAAGTTCCTGGTATGTATCCTTCCACCAATCAGGTATGTATCCTTCCCCGACCACACCCGGGTGGTGAAGTAGTCCTACAGGTAAAGTAGTCCCATTCAGGCCTCAAGAGGGCCTGGATGAAGCAGCAAGGTCTGCATCAGGTAAGTGTGCACCCAAGCACTTAAACACATATCCTCTTCTATGAGCCTGGCGCCTAAGGCGTCAGGACTGGGGTCCGCTATGAGCCTGGCGCCTAAGGCGCCAGGACTGAGTCCAAAGGGCCCCGACTTGGGCCCGCTGAGACTTCCCTGGGGAAAATGATGTCTGCCTCTGGGGTTGCTGGGCCCGGCCTGGCTCTTTGGAGGTAGGCATCATGACAGTACCCCCCCTCAAGGCCCCTCCCAAGGTCTTTTCCTCTGGGGGTTTTGGTTTGTGCGGGAATCTTCGATGGAATCGTTGAATTAATCGTGGTGCGTGAACATAGTTACTGGGTTCCCAAGATCTTTCCTGAGGTCCATATCCTTTCCAATCAACAAGATAGAAGAGTTTCGACTTAACTATCTTGGAATCTAAAATGTCTTTCACTTCGAATTCTAATTCTCCATCAATTTGGACAGGGCCTGGGGGCTCAGACAGTCTGGTTCCAGGTTGTACTGGTTTTAGAAGAGATGCGTGAAAAACGGGATGAATCCGCATGTTGGATGGTAAATCGAATTTAAAGGCCACTGGGTTGATAATAGCTTTGATGGGGTAAGGCCCAATGAATCTGGGATTAAAAGTTTGCTGACCCTTGAGGGGTACATGTGTAGTTGCTAGCCATACCTGATCTCCTACTTGGTAAGGAGGAGTTTTACTTCGGTGCAAATCAGCGTTTTCTTTATACTTTTTCTTGGCTTGCTGTAAGTGGGTTGTAGCTTCTTTGAAGGCTTGGGTTATTGTGGAATGCAGGTGATTTACTGCAGGCATCTCCAGGGTCAGAGGTGGATCTAGGTCAGAGGTCCGAGGATGGTGACCATACAGGGTATAAAAAGGAGTCTGTCCGGTTCCAGAATGCACTGAATTGTTGTATGCATATTCTGCAATCCAAAGGATGTCTTTCCAATTTAACTCGGATTGGTGTAACATGCACCGCAGATATTGCTCGAGAGTCTGATTGGTTCTCTCGGTTTGTCCGTCGGTCTGGGGGTGGTGGCTGGTGGATAACCGCACGTCTATTTGTGCTAGTTGGCAACATTTCTTCCAAAAGTGGGAGATAAATTGACTTCCACGGTCTGAGACTAATATGGAAGGGAAACCATGTAACCGCACTATATTTTCCATAAATTCCTTGGCCAAGGTGGAAGCTGACGGCAATCCTTTTAAAGGGATAAAATGGGCCATTTTGGAGAATAGATCCACTATTACGAGAATCGTGTTGTAACCACCACAAGGAGGCAGGTCAGTTATAAAGTCCATTGACAAGGTGTGCCAAGGTGCTGGTGGAATGTCCAAAGGTTGAAGTAGGCCGGCTGGCCTTTTCTTTTGACTCTTATTTTGGGCACAGATTCCGCAAGACAACACAAATGACTTTATGTCTTTTCTCCAAGAAGGCCACCAGAAGTGGCGTTTGATCTTTTCTTCTGTTTTCGCGATACCGGGGTGTCCTTCCATTAATGATTCATGATGACGGGTAATGACAAGTTCCTGCAATTCTTTACTTGGCAGAAATAACCGCTCTTGGAAGTAGGGTAAATCATCCTTAAAGGTGTAGTGAGGACCCTTTTGACTCCATTCCAGTAAGGCAGAAGAGTCAAAAAGCTGTTTTACTTGAGCTTGGATGTCCTCAATGGTTTGCAATGAAGTCAAGCCCAGAATTCTTTGTTCCGGTATGATTGGCACAGGTTCTAAACTCGAATTGGGTTCTTCCATGCCTATCCGGGATACGGCATCTGCCTTACCATTCTTGCAGCCAGGGCGATAGGTAATTACAAAATCAAATTCCGCAAAGAATAAAGCCCATCGGAGTTGCCGCAAAGATTGAGCTTTGGCCGTCTTTAAATACTGCAAATTTCTGTGGTCCGTAGTTACGGTGATGGTGTGTCTTGCACCGAGAAGATAGTGACGCCAAGCCTTGAAAGCTGATTTAATAGCCAGTAGTTCTTTGTTGGTAATTGCGTAATTGAGTTCAGGTGGAGAGAATTTTCTGGACCAAAAGGCTACAGGGTGTAGTTGGTTAGTTTCTGGGTCTCTTTGCGACAGGACAGCTCCCATGGCCGAACTGGATGCATCGGTTTCCACGATGAAAGGGAGACCTGGGCGCGGGTGCTTCAATACAGGTGCAGAGGTGAATTTGGTTTTCAGGTCCTGAAAGGCTTGTTCAGCCTCAAGAGTCCATTCAAAGCGTTTATTTTTTCTTTAGGAGAGCTGTGATGGGTTGAACAGTTCGAGAAAATTCCGGGATGAACCTTCGATAGAAATTGGCAAAGCCAAGCATGCTTTGCACTCCCTTCACAGAGCTAGGAGATGGCCATTTGAGAATGGCGTCCACTTTCCGCGAGTCCATTCGGATTCCTTGAGGTGTCAGGATGAATCCGAGAAACTCCACTTCTGTGGTATGAAAAACGCATTTTTTGAGCTTGGCAAATAATTTGTGCTGGCGCAATTTCTCAAGAACTGCCCTAACATGGTTTCTGTGATCAGATTCTGAGGAGGAATACACCAGGATGTCGTCAATATAAACGATGACACAAACATCGATAAGTTCCCGAAGAACATCATTCATGAAGTACTGAAAGGCGGCAGGTGCGTTGCACAAACCGAAGGGCATTACTTGATATTCGAAGAGCCCAAATTTGGTGCGGAATGCAGTCTTCCACTCGTCGCCCTCTTTTATACGTACCAGGTGGTAAGCTCCTCGGAGATCTAGCTTGGTGTACACACGAGCATCTTTTACTTGGTCGATAAGCTCAGGTATCAGGGGCAAAGGGTAACGATTCTTAATCGTTATCTGATTTAGGGCGCGGTAGTCAATACAGGCCCTAAGGTCTCCTTCCTTTTTAGGTACGAAGAACAAAGCGGAAGAGACTGGTGACTTTGATGGGCGAATGAAGCCATTGGCCAGGTATTGATCCAAATACTGGCGCAAATGCAGGTTCTCAGGTTCAGTAAGAGCATAAATCCTACTACAAGGTAGTTGTGCATTGGGTACCAAGTCGATTTGGCAATCGTAAGATCGATGGGGAGGTAAGGTGTTAGCCTGCTCTTTCTGAAAAACGTCTTGGAATTCTTGGTATTCAGATGGTAGCTGTACAGGGGTGGAAGTTACAGAGGCTAGACCCATAGCTGGATTCCTTGGGTAACAGGTTGGTTCACAATCAGGAAAAGTTATCTTCTTTGCTCGCCAGTCTATTCTCGGATTATGTGTTTCTAACCAAGGGATACCAAGAAGTACTTGAAATTGTGGGGCCTTGATCACATCAAACACGATTGCTTCCCGATGTCCGTCCTGACCCACCAGAGTGATTTCAACTGTGGAATGCGTTACAGGCCCTGAGGCTATTTCGGTTCCATCAACTGTAGGAATTACATCTTGGGTTACTTTCGGGCGGAGAGGAAGCTTAATCCTGGAAGCCAATTCACGGTCTATGTAATTTCCAATAGCTCCACTGTCTATGTATGCTTTTATAGCATGCAACTCCTGAGGCTGTTTTGGGTTCACAAGCACCATTGGCATGACAAAATGCAAGGTCAAAGAGTTTGTTTTCAAGCTCGGCAAGCGGACCCCTACGCTTGTCGGGCTAGGTCGTTTCCCGAACCAGGTGTCAATAACTCGTTATCAGTGGCTCCAACCACCTTCTTGGGTGGTTTAACTGGACAACTTTGAAGAAAGTGACCGGAAGTTCCGCAATACAGACAAAGTTGCATTTGTCGCCTTCTCTCTCGTTCCTTCTGCGTTAATGGTCCTTTAACACTGCCAATTTGCATAGGTTCGGAAACGTCAGTACTCTTGGAGTTAACGTGGGTCTTGATAGGTACTCTGGTTTCATACTTGAGCCGATCTGCTTTTCTAATTTGAAGTCTATGATCAAGTTGAACCACTAAGTCTATGTAGTCTGCGCAGGCCTGGGGTGGATCTACTATCTGAGCTATAACATCTTTAAGCTCTCCGCGCAGGCCTCGATGAAACAATGTGATCCTTTTATTTTCAGGCCATCCGGTTTCCACAACTAGTCTATTAAAGGTGGCGATATAGGACAAAAGATCTTGATTACCTTGTCGTAAGGATAGCAGTTCGTTGTCAAGGGCCTGTCCCTGCGAGTGTCGAGCGAACAATCTTTCCATGCTGGCCTGGAAGCCCTGGAAATCCCGGAGAATGGGATCATCCTGATTTACCAATGGAATAGACCAATCGGCAGCACAGCCACTGAGGTAAGATAGTACAAAGGCTACTTTGGTCTGGTCGTTGGGGAAGGCCCCGGGCCTGCATAAAAAGTGTAAACGGCATTGGTTCATAAAAACGGCATATTTCTTGGGATCCCCCGCAAAACGTTCCGGCGGGGCCAAAGGCATGTGTCCAGGTAGATTGATTTGTACCGGGTTATTCGAACCCATTGTTGTAGAAATATCTCCGGAAACAGGTAAAGGAGTGTGCTCTGCCTGGCCCTGCAATAACCTTTTGGCCAGATCATCAGTTCTTTCCTTGGATAGGATTAGTTGCCTTCTGAGAGCATTAGTCTCCTGGCGGGCTGAGTGCACTTCTGCCCGTAATTCCCCTAAAAGATGGGCAAGCTGATCTGTCTCGGAAGTCTCCATAGCGCCCAGGTGGGAAATTGTGGTAAGTCTTTGCGTTCTGTAACGCTCACCTGGTTCCCACGGAGGCGCGGCGTCGAAGGCGCAGAACTCTGAAGATGGACAGGAAGGGCCCCTCTATTCTGGCTTCCCTGGCTCGTTGGATACCCTCCTTAGGGTTTGGAAGGATGAGCTCTCCATCCTGCTTCTGATGCAGGGGCGCGTTGAAACCCAGTTACTTCACTGGATTGAGGATGATGGGAGTTCAGGTAAGCTTGACTGTTCAGGTAAGGCGCTGTAAAAGTTCTGTTCAAAAGTTCAAGCTTAATAATAATGTTTGTTGTCTAATTGCAGCAAGCGCTAATGCTTATGTCTTTTTCCCCTTAGGGGCCGGGGTTCGGAGTGCCGGAGATATGGCGCCGACCCGAAGTGAAACAGTTCTGGATGAGCGCTCAGGTAATGTCTTTGCATTCGCTCATTCAATGTCTTTGTCTTTTTTCCCCATAGGGGCCGGGGTCCGGAGATGCCAGGAAGCGGCAGGACCCGAAATGCAGTGGGAATAATCCAACAGGTAAGACTTAAAAGGAAACTGAGCTTTCCTTATTCCTTTTCTCCCTCTCACCTTTGTTCTTGTCTTTTTCCCTCTAGGCGCCGGGGCGTAGCTGAATCCGGAAGATCGCTGCTGAAGATGGAAGTGCCTTGCAAAGGTGAGTAAAATGCAGCGCTGCAGCGATCGAAACAAAATGCCTTTAAAATGATGTCTTCCTTTTCAGGGCCGTTGGAGAAATGACTCCGGGATGCAGATTTAGCAGGTAAGGGCTTTTCTTCTCCTATTCTCTTCCTTTCTCCCCTTGCAGGTGTTTCAGGGTGCTGGCAGGCGTGGCTGAAGTCAGGATGCAGGAGCTGACACGGTGAGCGTCCAGCTGCTAGGTGCAGAACAACGCGAAGCACGTGTGGCTGTTCGGGTGGGGTTTAAATAGCCTTGGAAGAATTTCCTGGTATGTATCCTTCCACCAATCAGGTATGTATCCTTCCCCAACCACACCCGGGTGGTGAAGTAGTCCTACAGGTAAAGTAGTCCCATTCAGGCCTCAAGAGGGCCTGGATGAAGCAGCAAGGTCTGCATCAGGTAAGTGTGCACCCAAGCACTTAAACACATATCCTCTTCTATGAGCCTGGCGCCTAAGGCGCCAGGACTTGAGTCCGCTATGAGCCTGGCACCTAAGGCGCCAGGACTGAGTCCAAAGGGCCCCGACTTGGGCCCGCTGAGACTTCCCTGGGGAAAATGATGTCTGCCTCTGGGGTTGCTGGGCCCGGCCTGGCTCTTTGGAGGTAGGCATCATGACAGTACCCCCCCTCAAGGCCCCTCCCAAGGTCTTTTCCTCCGGGGGTTTTGGTTTGTGCGGGAATCTTCGATGGAATCGTTGAATTAATCGTGGTGCGTGAACATAGTTACTGGGTTCCCAAGATCTTTCCTGAGGTCCATATCCTTTCCAATCAACAAGATAGAAGAGTTTCGACTTAACTATCTTGGAATCTAAAATGTCTTTCACTTCGAATTCTAATTCTCCATCAATTTGGACAGGGCCTGGGGGCTCAGACAGTCTGGTTCCAGCTTGTACTGGTTTTAGAAGAGATGCGTGAAAAACGGGATGAATCCGCATGTTGGATGGTAAATCGAGTTTAAAGGCCACTGGGTTGATAATAGCTTTGATGGGGTAAGGCCCAATGAATCTGGGATTAAAAGTTTGCTGACCCTTGAGGGGTAGATGTTTAGTTGCTAGCCATACCTGATCTCCTACTTGGTAAGGAGGAGTTTTACTTCGGTGCAAATCAGCGTTTTCTTTATACTTTTTCTTGGCTTGCTGTAAGTGGGTTGTAGCTTCTTTGAAGGCTTGGGTTATTGTGGAATGTAGGTGATTTACTGCAGGCATCTCCAGGGTCAGAGGTGGATCTAGGTCAGAGGTCCGAGGATGGTGACCATACAGGGTATAAAAAGGAGTCTGTCCGGTTCCAGAATGCACTGAATTGTTGTATGCATATTCTGCAATCCAAAGGATGTCTTTCCAATTTAACTCGGATTGGTGTAACATGCACCGCAGATATTGCTCGAGAGTCTGATTGGTTCTCTCGGTTTGTCCGTCAGTCTGGGGGTGGTGGCTGGTGGATAACCGCACGTCTATTTGTGCTAGTTGGCAACATTTCTTCCAAAAGTGGGAGATAAATTGACTTCCACGGTCTGAGACTAATATGGAAGGGAAACCATGTAACCGCACTATATTTTCCATAAATTCCTTGGCCAAGGTGGAAGCTGACGGCAATCCTTTTAAAGGGATAAAATGGGCCATTTTGGAGAATAGATCCACTATTACGAGAATCGTGTTGTAACCACCACAAGGAGGCAGGTCAGTTATAAAGTCCATTGACAAGGTGTGCCAAGGTGCTGGTGGAATGTCCAAAGGTTGAAGTAGGCCGGCTGGCCTTTTCTTTTGACTCTTATTTTGGGCACAGATTCCGCAAGACAACACAAATGACTTTATGTCTTTTCTCCAAGAAGGCCACCAGAAGTGGCGTTTGATCTTTTCTTCTGTTTTCGCGATACCGGGGTGTCCTTCCATTAATGATTCATGATGACGGGTAATGACAAGTTCCTGCAATTCTTTACTTGGCAGAAATAACCGCTCTTGGAAGTAGGGTAAATCATCCTTAAAGGTGTAGTGAGGACCCTTTTGACTCCATTCCAGTAAGGCAGAAGAGTCAAAAAGCTGTTTTACTTGAGCTTGGATGTCCTCAATGGTTTGCAATGAAGTCAAGCCCAGAATTCTTTGTTCCGGTATGATTGGCACAGGTTCTAAACTCGAATTGGGTTCTTCCATGCCTATCCGGGATAAGGCATCTGCCTTACCATTCTTGCAGCCAGGGCGATAGGTAATTACAAAATCAAATTCCGCAAAGAATAAAGCCCATCGGAGTTGCCGCGAAGATTGAGCTTTGGCCGTCTTTAAATACTGCAAATTTCTGTGGTGCGTAATTACGGTGATGGTGTGTCTTGCACCGAGAAGATAGTGACGCCAAGCCTTGAAAGCTGATTTAATAGCCAGTAGTTCTTTGTCGGTAATTGCGTAATTGAGTTCAGGTGGAGAGAATTTTCTGGACCAAAAGGCTACAGGGTGTAGTTGGTTAGTTTCTGGGTCTCTTTGCGACAGGACAGCTCCCATGGCCGAACTGGATGCATCGGTTTCCACGATGTAAGGGAGACCTGGGCGCGGGTGCTTCAATACAGGTGCAGAGGTGAATTTGGTTTTCAGGTCCTGAAAGGCTTGTTCAGCCTCAAGAGTCCATTCAAAGCGTTTATTTTTTCTTTAGGAGAGCTGTGATGGGTTGAACAGTTCGAGAAAATTCCGGGATGAACCTTCGATAGAAATTGGCAAAGCCAAGCATGCTTTGCACTCCCTTCACAGAGCTAGGAGATGGCCATTTGAGAATGGCGTCCACTTTCCGCGAGTCCATTCGGATTCCTTGAGGTGTCAGGATGAATCCGAGAAACTCCACTTCTGTGGTATGAAAAACGCATTTTTTGAGCTTGGCAAATAATTTGTGCTGGCGCAATTTCTCAAGAACTGCCCTAACATGGTTTCTGTGATCAGATTCTGAGGAGGAATACACCAGGATGTCGTCAATATAAACGATGACACAAACATCGATAAGTTCCCGAAGAACATCATTCATGAAGTACTGAAAGGCGGCAGGTGCGTTGCACAAACCGAAGGGTATTACTTGATATTCGAAGAGCCCAAATTTGGTGCGGAATGCAGTCTTCCACTCGTCGCCCTCTTTTATACGTACCAGGTGGTAAGCTCCTCGGAGATCTAGCTTGGTGTACACACGAGCATCTTTTACTTGGTCGATAAGCTCAGGTATCAGGGGCAAAGGGTAACGATTCTTAATCGTTATCTGATTTAGGGCGCGGTAGTCAATACAGGCCCTAAGGTCTCCTTCCTTTTTAGGTACGAAGAACAAAGCGGAAGAGACTGGTGACTTTGATGGGCGAATGAAGCCATTGGCCAGGTATTGATCCAAATACTGGCGCAAATGCAGGTTCTCAGGTTCAGTAAGAGCATAAATCCTACTACAAGGTAGTTGTGCATTGGGTACCAAGTCGATTTGGCAATCGTAAGATCAATGGGGAGGTAAGGTGTTAGCCTGCTCTTTCTGAAAAACGTCTTGGAATTCTTGGTATTCAGATGGTAGCTGTACAGGGGTGGAAGTTACAGAGGCTAGACCCATAGCTGGATTCCTTGGGTAACAGGTTGGTTCACAATCAGGAAAAGTTATCTTCTTTGCTCGCCAGTCTATTCTCGGATTATGTGTTTCTAACCAAGGGATACCAAGAAGTACTTGAAATTGTGGGGCCTTGATCACATCAAACACGATTGCTTCCCGATGTCCGTCCTGACCCACCAGAGTGATTTCAACTGTGGAATGCGTTACAGGCCCTGAGGCTATTTCAGTTCCATCAACTGTAGTAATTACATCTTGGGTTACTTTCGGGCGGAGAGGAAGCTTAATCCTGGAATCCAATTCACGGTCTATGTAATTTCCAATAGCTCCACTGTCTATGTATGCTTTTATAGCATGCAACTGCTGAGGCTGTTTTGGGTTCACAAGCACCATTGGCATGACAAAATGCAAAGTCAAAGAGTTTGTTTTCAAGCTCGGCAAGCGGACCCCTACGCTTGTCGGGCTAGGTCGTTTCCCGAACCAGGTGTCAATAACTCGTTATCAGTGGCTCCAACCACCTTCTTGGGTGGTTTAACTGGACAACTTTGAAGAAAGTGACCGGAAGTTCCGCAATACAGACAAAGTTGCATTTGTCGCCTTCTCTCTCGTTCCTTCTGCGTTAATGGTCCTTTAACACTGCCAATTTGCATAGGTTCGGAAACGTCAGTACTCTTGGAGTTAACGTGGGTCTTGATAGGTACTCTGGTTTCATACTTGAGCCGATCTGCTTTTCTATTTTGAAGTCTATGATCAAGTTGAACCACTAAGTCTATGTAGTCTGCGCAGGCCTGGGGTGGATCTATTATCTGAGCTATAACATCTTTAAGCTCTCCGCGCAGGCCTCGATGAAACAATGTGATCCTTTTATTTTCAGGCCATCCGGTTTCCACAACTAGTCTATTAAAGGTGGCGATATAGGACAAAAGATCTTGATTACCTTGTCGTAAGGATAGCAGTTCGTTGTCAAGGGCCTGTCCCTGCGAGTGTCGAGCGAACAATCTTTCCATGCTGGCCTGGAAGCCCTGGAAATCCCGGAGAATGGGATCATCCTGATTTACCAATGGAATAGACCAATCGGCAGCACAGCCACTGAGGTAAGATAGTACAAAGGCTACTTTGGTCTGGTCGTTGGGGAAGGCCCCGGGCCTGCATAAAAAGTGTAAACGGCATTGGTTCATAAAAACGGCATATTTCTTGGGATCCCCCGCAAAACGTTCCGGCGGGGCCAAAGGCATGTGTCCAGGTAGATTGATTTGTACCGGGTTATTCGAACCCATTGTTGTAGAAATATCTCCGGAAACAGGTAAAGGAGTGTGCTCTGCCTGGCCCTGCAATAACCTTTTGGCCAGATCATCAGTTCTTTCCTTGGATAGGATTAGTTGCCTTCTGAGAGCATTAGTCTCCTGGCGGGCTGAGTGCACTTCTGCCCGTAATTCCCCTAAAAGATGGGCAAGCTGATCTGTCTCGGAAGTCTCCATAGCGCCCAGGTGGGAAATTGTGGTAAGTCTTTGCGTTCTGTAACGCTCACCTGGTTCCCACGGAGGCGCGGCGTCGAAGGCGCAGAACTCTGAAGATGGACAGGAAGGGCCCCTCTATTCTGGCTTCCCTGGCTCGTTGGATACCCTCCTTAGGGTTTGGAAGGATGAGCTCTCCATCCTGCTTCTGATGCAGGGGCGCGTTGAAACCCAGTTACTTCACTGGATTGAGGATTGATGGGAGTTCAGGTAAGCTTGACTGTTCAGGTAAGGCGCTGTAAAAGTTCTGTTCAAAAGTTCAAGCTTAATAATAATGTTTGTTGTCTAATTGCAGCAAGCGCTAATGCTTATGTCTTTTTCCCCTTAGGGGCCGGGGTTCGGAGTGCCGGAGATATGGCGCCGACCCGAAGTGAAACAGTTCTGGATGAGCGCTCAGGTAATGTCTTTGCATTCGCTCATTCAATGTCTTTGTCTTTTTTCCCCATAGGGGCCGGGGTCCGGAGATGCCAGGAAGCGGCAGGACCCGAAATGCAGTGGGAATAATCCAACAGGTAAGACTTAAAAGGAAACTGAGCTTTCCTTATTCCTTTTCTCCCTCTCATCTTTGTTCTTGTCTTTTTCCCTCTAGGCGCCGGGGCGTAGCTGAATCCGGAAGATCGCTGCTGAAGATGGAAGCGCCTTGCATAGGTGAGTAAAATGCAGCGCTGCAGCGATCGAAACAAAATGCCTTTAAAATGATGTCTTCCTTTTCAGGGCCGTTGGAGAAATGACTCCGGGATGCAGATTTAGCAGGTAAGGGCTTTTCTTCTCCTATTCTCTTCCTTTCTCCCCTTGCAGGTGTTTCAGGGTGCTGGCAGGCGTGGCTGAAGTCAGGATGCAGGAGCTGACACGGTGAGCGTCCAGCTGCTAGGTGCAGAACAACGCGAAGCACGTGTGGCTGTTCGGGTGGGGTTTAAATAGCCTTGGAAGAAGTTCCTGGTATGTATCCTTCCACCAATCAGGTATGTATCCTTCCCCAACCACACCCGGGTGGTGAAGTAGTCCTACAGGTAAAGTAGTCCCATTCAGGCCTCAAGAGGGCCTGGATGAAGCAGCAAGGTCTGCATCAGGTAAGTGTGCACCCAAGCACTTAAACACATATCCTCTTCTATGAGCCTGGCGCCTAAGGCGCCAGGACTTGGGTCCGCTATGAGCCTGGCGCCTAAGGCGCCAGGACTGAGTCCAAAGGGCCCCGACTTGGGCCCGCTGAGACTTCCCTGGGGAAAATGATGTCTGCCTCTGGGGTTGCTGGGCCCGGCCTGGCTCTTTGGAGGTAGGCATCATGACAGTACCCCCCCTCAAGGCCCCTCCCAAGGTTTTTTCCTCCGGGGGTTTTGGTTTGTGCGGGAATCTTCGATGGAATCGTTGAATTAATCGTGGTGCGTGAACATAGTTACTGGGTTCCCAAGATCTTTCCTGAGGTCCATATCCTTTCCAATCAACAAGATAGAAGAGTTTCGACTTAACTATCTTGGAATCTAAAATGTCTTTCACTTCGAATTCTAATTCTCCATCAATTTGGACAGGGCCTGGGGGCTCAGACAGTCTGGTTCCAGGTTGTACTGGTTTTAGAAGAGATGCATGAAAAACGGGATGAATCCGCATGTTGGATGGTAAATCGAGTTTAAAGGCCACTGGGTTGATAATAGCTTTGATGGGGTAAGGCCCAATGAATCTGGGATTAAAAGTTCGCTGACCCTTGAGGGGTAGATGTTTAGTTGCTAGCCATACCTGATCTCCTACTTGGTAAGGAGGAGTTTTACTTCGGTGCAAATCAGCGTTTTCTTTATACTTTTTCTTGGCTTGCTGTAAGTGGGTTGTAGCTTCTTTGAAGGCTTGGGTTATTGTGGAATGTAGGTGATTTACTGCAGGCATCTCCAGGGTCAGAGGTGGATCTAGATCAGAGGTCCGAGGATGGTGACCATACAGGGTATAAAAAGGAGTCTGTCCGGTTCCAGAATGCACTGAATTGTTGTATGCATATTCTGCAATCCAAAGGATGTCTTTCCAATTTAACTCGGATTGGTGTAACATGCACCGCAGATATTGCTCGAGAGTCTGATTGGTTCTCTCGGTTTGTCCGTCAGTCTGGGGGTGGTGGCTGGTGGATAACCGCACGTCTATTTGTGCTAGTTGGCAACATTTCTTCCAAAAGTGGGAGATAAATTGACTTCCACGGTCTGAGACTAATATGGAAGGGAAACCATGTAACCGCACTATATTTTCCATAAATTCCTTGGCCAAGGTGGAAGCTGACGGCAATCCTTTTAAAGGGATAAAATGGGCCATTTTGGAGAATAGATCCACTATTACGAGAATCGTGTTGTAACCACCACAAGGAGGCAGGTCAGTTATAAAGTCCATTGACAAGGTGTGCCAAGGTGCTGGTGGAATGTCCAAAGGTTGAAGTAGGCCGGCTGGCCTTTTCTTTTGACTCTTATTTTGGGCACAGATTCCGCAAGACAACACAAATGACTTTATGTCTTTTCTCCAAGAAGGCCACCAGAAGTGGCGTTTGATCTTTTCTTCTGTTTTCGCGATACCGGGGTGTCCTTCCATTAATGATTCATGATGACGGGTAATGACAAGTTCCTGCAATTCTTTACTTGGCAGAAATAACCGCTCTTGGAAGTAGGGTAAATCATCCTTAAAGGTGTAGTGAGGACCCTTTTGACTCCATTCCAGTAAGGCAGAAGAGTCAAAAAGCTGTTTTACTTGAGCTTGGATGTCCTCAATGGTTTGCAATGAAGTCAAGCCCAGAATTCTTTGTTCCGGTATGATTGGCACAGGTTCTAAACTCGAATTGGGTTCTTCCATGCCTATCCGGGATAAGGCATCTGCCTTACCATTCTTGCAGCCAAGGCGATAGGTAATTACAAAATCAAATTCCGCAAAGAATAAAGCCCATCGGAGTTGCCGCGAAGATTGAGCTTTGGCCGTCTTTAAATACTGCAAATTTCTGTGGTGCGTAATTACGGTGATGGTGTGTCTTGCACCGAGAAGATAGTGACGCCAAGCCTTGAAAGCTGATTTAATAGCCAGTAGTTCTTTGTCGGTAATTGCGTAATTGAGTTCAGGTGGAGAGAATTTTCTGGACCAAAAGGCTACAGGGTGTAGTTGGTTAGTTTCTGGGTCTCTTTGCGACAGGACAGCTCCCATGGCCGAACTGGATGCATCGGTTTCCACGATGTAAGGGAGACCTGGGCGCGGGTGCTTCAATACAGGTGCAGAGGTGAATTTGGTTTTCAGGTCCTGAAAGGCTTGTTCAGCCTCAAGAGTCCATTCAAAGCGTTTATTTTTTCTTTAGGAGAGCTGTGATGGGTTGAACAGTTCGAGAAAATTCCGGGATGAACCTTCGATAGAAATTGGCAAAGCCAAGCATGCTTTGCACTCCCTTCACAGAGCTAGGAGATGGCCATTTGAGAATGGCGTCCACTTTCCGCGAGTCCATTCGGATTCCTTGAGGTGTCAGGATGAATCCGAGAAACTCCACTTCTGTGGTATGAAAAACGCATTTTTTGAGCTTGGCAAATAATTTGTGCTGGCGCAATTTCTCAAGAACTGCCCTAACATGGTTTCTGTGATCAGATTCTGAGGAGGAATACACCAGGATGTCGTCAATATAAACGATGACACAAACATCGATAAGTTCCCGAAGAACATCATTCATGAAGTACTGAAAGGCGGCAGGTGCGTTGCACAAACCGAAGGGCATTACTTGATATTCGAAGAGCCCAAATTTGGTGCGGAATGCAGTCTTCCACTCGTCGCCCTCTTTTATACGTACCAGGTGGTAAGCTCCTCGGAGATCTAGCTTGGTGTACACACGAGCATCTTTTACTTGGTCGATAAGCTCAGGTATCAGGGGCAAAGGGTAACGATTCTTAATCGTTATCTGATTTAGGGCGCGGTAGTCAATACAGGCCCTAAGGTCTCCTTCCTTTTTAGGTACGAAGAACAAAGCGGAAGAGACTGGTGACTTTTATGGGCGAATGAAGCCATTGGCCAGGTATTGATCCAAATACTGGCGCAAATGCAGGTTCTCAGGTTCAGTAAGAGCATAAATCCTACTACAAGGTAGTTGTGCATTGGGTACCAAGTCGATTTGGCAATCGTAAGATCAATGGGGAGGTAAGGTGTTAGCCTGCTCTTTCTGAAAAACGTCTTGGAATTCTTGGTATTCAGATGGTAGCTGTACAGGGGTGGAAGTTACAGAGGCTAGACCCATAGCTGGATTCCTTGGGTAACAGGTTGGTTCACAATCAGGAAAAGTTATCTTCTTTGCTCGCCAGTCTATTCTCGGATTATGTGTTTCTAACCAAGGGATACCAAGAAGTACTTGAAATTGTGGGGCCTTGATCACATCAAACACGATTGCTTCCCGATGTCCGTCCTGACCCACCAGAGTGATTTCAACTGTGGAATGCGTTACAGGCCCTGAGGCTATTTCAGTTCCATCAACTGTAGTAATTACATCTTGGGTTACTTTCGGGCGGAGAGGAAGCTTAATCCTGGAATCCAATTCACGGTCTATGTAATTTCCAATAGCTCCACTGTCTATGTATGCTTTTATAGCATGCAACTGCTGAGGCTGTTTTGGGTTCACAAGCACCATTGGCATGACAAAATGCAAGGTCAAAGAGTTTGTTTTCAAGCTCGGCAAGCAGACCCCTACGCTTGTCGGGCTAGGTCGTTTCCCGAACCAGGTGTCAATAACTCGTTATCAGTGGCTCCAACCACCTTCTTGGGTGGTTTAACTGGACAACTTTGAAGAAAGTGACCGGAAGTTCCGCAATACAGACAAAGTTGCATTTGTCGCCTTCTCTCTCGTTCCTTCTGCGTTAATGGTCCTTTAACACTGCCAATTTGCATAGGTTCGGAAACGTCAGTACTCTTGGAGTTAACGTGGGTCTTGATAGGTACTCTGGTTTCATACTTGAGCCGATCTGCTTTTCTATTTTGAAGTCTATGATCAAGTTGAACCACTAAGTCTATGTAGTCTGCGCAGGCCTGGGGTGGATCTACTTACTATCTGAGCTATAACATCTTTAAGCTCTCCGCGCAGGCCTCGATGAAACAATGTGATCCTTTTATTTTCAGGCCATCCGGTTTCCACAACTAGTCTATTAAAGGTGGCGATATAGGACAAAAGATCTTGATTACCTTGTCGTAAGGATAGCAGTTCGTTGTCAAGGGCCTGTCCCTGCGAGTGTCGAGCGAACAATCTTTCCATGCTGGCCTGGAAGCCCTGGAAATCCCGGAGAATGGGATCATCCTGATTTACCAATGGAATAGACCAATCGGCAGCACAGCCACTGAGGTAAGATAGTACAAAGGCTACTTTGGTCTGGTCGTTGGGGAAGGCCCCGGGCCTGCATAAAAAGTGTAAACGGCATTGGTTCATAAAAACGGCATATTTCTTGGGATCCCCCGCAAAACGTTCCGGCGGGGCCAAAGGCATGTGTCCAGGTAGATTGATTTGTACCGGGTTATTCGAACCCATTGTTGTAGAAATATCTCCGGAAACAGGTAAAGGAGTGTGCTCTGCCTGGCCCTGCAATAACCTTTTGGCCAGATCATCAGTTCTTTCCTTGGATAGGATTAGTTGCCTTCTGAGAGCATTAGTCTCCTGGCGGGCTGAGTGCACTTCTGCCCGTAATTCCCCTAAAAGATGGGCAAGCTGATCTGTCTCGGAAGTCTCCATAGCGCCCAGGTGGGAAATTGTGGTAAGTCTTTGCGTTCTGTAACGCTCACCTGGTTCCCACGGAGGCGCGGCGTCGAAGGCGCAGAACTCTGAAGATGGACAGGAAGGGCCCCTCTATTCTGGCTTCCCTGGCTCGTTGGATACCCTCCTTAGGGTTTGGAAGGATGAGCTCTCCATCCTGCTTCTGATGCAGGGGCGCGTTGAAACCCAGTTACTTCACTGGATTGAGGATTGATGGGAGTTCAGGTAAGCTTGACTGTTCAGGTAAGGCGCTGTAAAAGTTCTGTTCAAAAGTTCAAGCTTAATAATAATGTTTGTTGTCTAATTGCAGCAAGCGCTAATGCTTATGTCTTTTTCCCCTTAGGGGCCGGGGTTCGGAGTGCCGGAGATATGGCGCCGACCCGAAGTGAAACAGTTCTGGATGAGCGCTCAGGTAATGTCTTTGCATTCGCTCATTCAATGTCTTTGTCTTTTTTCCCCATAGGGGCCGGGGTCCGGAGATGCCAGGAAGCGGCAGGACCCGAAATGCAGTGGGAATAATCCAACAGGTAAGACTTAAAAGGAAACTGAGCTTTCCTTATTCCTTTTCTCCCTCTCACCTTTGTTCTTGTCTTTTTCCCTCTAGGCGCCGGGGCGTAGCTGAATCCGGAAGATCGCTGCTGAAGATGGAAGCGCCTTGCATAGGTGAGTAAAATGCAGCGCTGCAGCGATCGAAACAAAATGCCTTTAAAATGATGTCTTCCTTTTCAGGGCCGTTGGAGAAATGACTCCGGGATGCAGATTTAGCAGGTAAGGGCTTTTCTTCTCCTATTCTCTTCCTTTCTCCCCTTGCAGGTGTTTCAGGGTGCTGGCAGGCGTGGCTGAAGTCAGGATGCAGGAGCTGACACGGTGAGCGTCCAGCTGCTAGGTGCAGAACAACGCGAAGCACGTGTGGCTGTTCGGGTGGGGTTTAAATAGCCTTGGAAGAAGTTCCTGGTATGTATCCTTCCACCAATCAGGTATGTATCCTTCCCCAACCACACCCGGGTGGTGAAGTAGTCCTACAGGTAAAGTAGTCCCATTCAGGCCTCAAGAGGGCCTGGATGAAGCAGCAAGGTCTGCATCAGGTAAGTGTGCACCCAAGCACTTAAACACATATCCTCTTCTATGAGCCTGGCGCCTAAGGCGCCAGGACTTGGGTCCGCTATGAGCCTGGCGCCTAAGGCGCCAGGACTGAGTCCAAAGGGCCCCGACTTGGGCCCGCTGAGACTTCCCTGGGGAAAATGATGTCTGCCTCTGGGGTTGCTGGGCCCGGCCTGGCTCTTTGGAGGTAGGCATCATGACAGTACCCCCCCTCAAGGCCCCTCCCAAGGTCTTTTCCTCCGGGGGTTTTGGTTTGTGCGGGAATCTTCGATGGAATCGTTGAATTAATCGTGGTGCGTGAACATAGTTACTGGGTTCCCAAGATCTTTCCTGAGGTCCATATCCTTTCCAATCAACAAGATAGAAGAGTTTCGACTTAACTATCTTGGAATCTAAAATGTCTTTCACTTCGAATTCTAATTCTCCATCAATTTGGACAGGGCCTGGGGGCTCAGACAGTCTGGTTCCAGGTTGTACTGGTTTTAGAAGAGATGCATGAAAAACGGGATGAATCCGCATGTTGGATGGTAAATCGAGTTTAAAGGCCACTGGGTTGATAATAGCTTTGATGGGGTAAGGCCCAATGAATCTGGGATTAAAAGTTCGCTGACCCTTGAGGGGTAGATGTTTAGTTGCTAGCCATACCTGATCTCCTACTTGGTAAGGAGGAGTTTTACTTCGGTGCAAATCAGCGTTTTCTTTATACTTTTTCTTGGCTTGCTGTAAGTGGGTTGTAGCTTCTTTGAAGGCTTGGGTTATTGTGGAATGTAGGTGATTTACTGCAGGCATCTCCAGGGTCAGAGGTGGATCTAGGTCAGAGGTCCGAGGATGGTGACCATACAGGGTATAAAAAGGAGTCTGTCCGGTTCCAGAATGCACTGAATTGTTGTATGCATATTCTGCAATCCAAAGGATGTCTTTCCAATTTAACTCGGATTGGTGTAACATGCACCGCAGATATTGCTCGAGAGTCTGATTGGTTCTCTCGGTTTGTCCGTCAGTCTGGGGGTGGTGGCTGGTGGATAACCGCACGTCTATTTGTGCTAGTTGGCAACATTTCTTCCAAAAGTGGGAGATAAATTGACTTCCACGGTCTGAGACTAATATGGAAGGGAAACCATGTAACCGCACTATATTTTCCATAAATTCCTTGGCCAAGGTGGAAGCTGACGGCAATCCTTTTAAAGGGATAAAATGGGCCATTTTGGAGAATAGATCCACTATTACGAGAATCGTGTTGTAACCACCACAAGGAGGCAGGTCAGTTATAAAGTCCATTGACAAGGTGTGCCAAGGTGCTGGTGGAATGTCCAAAGGTTGAAGTAGGCCGGCTGGCCTTTTCTTTTGACTCTTATTTTGGGCACAGATTCCGCAAGACAACACAAATGACTTTATGTCTTTTCTCCAAGAAGGCCACCAGAAGTGGCGTTTGATCTTTTCTTCTGTTTTCGCGATACCGGGGTGTCCTTCCATTAATGATTCATGATGACGGGTAATGACAAGTTCCTGCAATTCTTTACTTGGCAGAAATAACCGCTCTTGGAAGTAGGGTAAATCATCCTTAAAGGTGTAGTGAGGACCCTTTTGACTCCATTCCAGTAAGGCAGAAGAGTCAAAAAGCTGTTTTACTTGAGCTTGGATGTCCTCAATGGTTTGCAATGAAGTCAAGCCCAGAATTCTTTGTTCCGGTATGATTGGCACAGGTTCTAAACTCGAATTGGGTTCTTCCATGCCTATCCGGGATAAGGCATCTGCCTTACCATTCTTGCAGCCAGGGCGATAGGTAATTACAAAATCAAATTCCGCAAAGAATAAAGCCCATCGGAGTTGCCGCGAAGATTGAGCTTTGGCCGTCTTTAAATACTGCAAATTTCTGTGGTGCGTAATTACGGTGATGGTGTGTCTTGCACCGAGAAGATAGTGACGCCAAGCCTTGAAAGCTGATTTAATAGCCAGTAGTTCTTTGTCGGTAATTGCGTAATTGAGTTCAGGTGGAGAGAATTTTCTGGACCAAAAGGCTACAGGGTGTAGTTGGTTAGTTTCTGGGTCTCTTTGCGACAGGACAGCTCCCATGGCCGAACTGGATGCATCGGTTTCCACGATGTAAGGGAGACCTGGGCGCGGGTGCTTCAATACAGGTGCAGAGGTGAATTTGGTTTTCAGGTCCTGAAAGGCTTGTTCAGCCTCAAGAGTCCATTCAAAGCGTTTATTTTTTCTTTAGGAGAGCTGTGATGGGTTGAACAGTTCGAGAAAATTCCGGGATGAACCTTCGATAGAAATTGGCAAAGCCAAGCATGCTTTGCACTCCCTTCACAGAGCTAGGAGATGGCCATTTGAGAATGGCGTCCACTTTCCGCGAGTCCATTCGGATTCCTTGAGGTGTCAGGATGAATCCGAGAAACTCCACTTCTGTGGTATGAAAAACGCATTTTTTGAGCTTGGCAAATAATTTGTGCTGGCGCAATTTCTCAAGAACTGCCCTAACATGGTTTCTGTGATCAGATTCTGAGGAGGAATACACCAGGATGTCGTCAATATAAACGATGACACAAACATCGATAAGTTCCCGAAGAACATCATTCATGAAGTACTGAAAGGCGGCAGGTGCGTTGCACAAACCGAAGGGCATTACTTGATATTCGAAGAGCCCAAATTTGGTGCGGAATGCAGTCTTCCACTCGTCGCCCTCTTTTATACGTACCAGGTGGTAAGCTCCTCGGAGATCTAGCTTGGTGTACACACGAGCATCTTTTACTTGGTCGATAAGCTCAGGTATCAGGGGCAAAGGGTAACGATTCTTAATCGTTATCTGATTTAGGGCGCGGTAGTCAATACAGGCCCTAAGGTCTCCTTCCTTTTTAGGTACGAAGAACAAAGCGGAAGAGACTGGTGACTTTTATGGGCGAATGAAGCCATTGGCCAGGTATTGATCCAAATACTGGCGCAAATGCAGGTTCTCAGGTTCAGTAAGAGCATAAATCCTACTACAAGGTAGTTGTGCATTGGGTACCAAGTCGATTTGGCAATCGTAAGATCGATGGGGAGGTAAGGTGTTAGCCTGCTCTTTCTGAAAAACGTCTTGGAATTCTTGGTATTCAGATGGTAGCTGTACAGGGGTGGAAGTTACAGAGGCTAGACCCATAGCTGGATTCCTTGGGTAACAGGTTGGTTCACAATCAGGAAAAGTTATCTACTTTGCTCGCCAGTCTATTCTCGGATTATGTGTTTCTAACCAAGGGATACCAAGAAGTACTTGAAATTGTGGGGCCTTGATCACATCAAACACGATTGCTTCCCGATGTCCGTCCTGACCCACCAGAGTGATTTCAACTGTGGAATGCGTTACAGGCCCTGAGGCTATTTCAGTTCCATCAACTGTAGTAATTACATCTTGGGTTACTTTCGGGCGGAGAGGAAGCTTAATCCTGGAATCCAATTCACGGTCTATGTAATTTCCAATAGCTCCACTGTCTATGTATGCTTTTATAGCATGCAACTGCTGAGGCTGTTTTGGGTTCACAAGCACCATTGGCATGACAAAATGCAAGGTCAAAGAGTTTGTTTTCAAGCTCGGCAAGCGGACCCCTACGCTTGTCGGGCTAGGTCGTTTCCCGAACCAGGTGTCAATAACTCGTTATCAGTGGCTCCAACCACCTTCTTGGGTGGTTTAACTGGACAACTTTGAAGAAAGTGACCGGAAGTTCCGCAATACAGACAAAGTTGCATTTGTCGCCTTCTCTCTCGTTCCTTCTGCGTTAATGGTCCTTTAACACTGCCAATTTGCATAGGTTCGGAAACGTCAGTACTCTTGGAGTTAACGTGGGTCTTGATAGGTACTCTGGTTTCATACTTGAGCCGATCTGCTTTTCTATTTTGAAGTCTATGATCAAGTTGAACCACTAAGTCTATGTAGTCTGCGCAGGCCTGGGGTGGATCTACTATCTGAGCTATAACATCTTTAAGCTCTCCGCGCAGGCCTCGATGAAACAATGTGATCCTTTTATTTTCAGGCCATCCGGTTTCCACAACTAGTCTATTAAAGGTGGCGATATAGGACAAAAGATCCTGATTACCTTGTCGTAAGGATAGCAGTTCGTTGTCAAGGGCCTGTCCCTGCGAGTGTCGAGCGAACAATCTTTCCATGCTGGCCTGGAAGCCCTGGAAATCCCGGAGAATGGGATCATCCTGATTTACCAATGGAATAGACCAATCGGCAGCACAGCCACTGAGGTAAGATAGTACAAAGGCTACTTTGGTCTGGTCGTTGGGGAAGGCCCCGGGCCTGCATAAAAAGTGTAAACGGCATTGGTTCATAAAAACGGCATATTTCTTGGGATCCCCCGCAAAACGTTCCGGCGGGGCCAAAGGCATGTGTCCAGGTAGATTGATTTGTACCGGGTTATTCGAACCCATTGTTGTAGAAATATCTCCGGAAACAGGTAAAGGAGTGTGCTCTGCCTGGCCCTGCAATAACCTTTTGGCCAGATCATCAGTTCTTTCCTTGGATAGGATTAGTTGCCTTCTGAGAGCATTAGTCTCCTGGCGGTCTGAGTGCACTTCTGCCCGTAATTCCCCTAAAAGATGGGCCAGCTGATCTGTCTCGGAAGTCTCCATAGCGCCCAGGTGGGAAATTGTGGTAAGTCTTCGCGTTCTGTAACGCTCACCTGGTTCCCACGGAGGCGCGGCGTCGAAGGCGCAGAACTCTGAAGATGGACAGGAAGGGCCCCTCTATTCTGGCTTCCCTGGCTCGTTGGATACCCTCCTTAGGGTTTGGAAGGATGAGCTCTCCATCCTGCTTCTGATGCAGGGGCGCATTGAAACCCAGTTACTTCACTGGATTGAGGATTGATGGGAGTTCAGGTAAGCTTGACTGTTCAGGTAAGGCGCTGTAAAAGTTCTGTTCAAAAGTTCAAGCTTAATAATAATGTTTGTTGTCTAATTGCAGCAAGTGCTAATGCTTATGTCCTTTTCCCCTTAGGGGCCGGGGTTCGGAGTGCCGGAGATATGGCGCCGACCCGAAGTGAAACAGTTCTGGATGAGCGCTCAGGTAATGTCTTTGCATTCGCTCATTCAATGTCTTTGTCTTTTTTCCCCATAGGGGCCGGGGTCTGGAGATGCCAGGAAGCGGCAGGACCCGAAATGCAGTGGGAATAATCCAACAGGTAAGACTTAAAAGGAAACTGAGCTTTCCTTATTCCTTTTCTCCCTCTCACCTTTGTTTTTTTCCCTCTAGGCGCCGGGGCGTAGCTGAATCCGGAAGATCGCTGCTGAAGATGGAAGCGCCTTGCAAAGGTGAGTAAAATGCAGCGCTGCAGCGATCGAAACAAAATGCCTTTAAAATGATGTCTTCCTTTTCAGGGCCGTTGGAGAAATGACTCCGGGATGCAGATTTAGCAGGTAAGGGCTTTTCTTCTCCTATTCTCTTCCTTTCTCCCCTTGCAGGTGTTCCAGGGTGCTGGCAGGCGTGGCTGAAGTCAGGATGCAGGAGCTGACACGGTGAGCGTCCAGCTGCTAGGTGCAGAACAACGCGAAGCACGTGTGGCTGTTCGGGTGGGGTTTAAATAGCCTTGGAAGAAGTTCCTGGTATGTATCCTTCCACCAATCAGGTATGTATCCTTCCCCGACCACACCCGGGTGGTGAAGTAGTCCTACAGGTAAAGTAGTCCCATTCAGGCCTCAAGAGGGCCTGGATGAAGCAGCAAGGTCTGCATCAGGTAAGTGTGCACCCAAGCACTTAAACACATATCCTCTTCTATGAGCCTGGCACCTAAGGCGCCAGGACTGGGGTCCGCTATGAGCCTGGCGCCTAAGGCGCCAGGACTGAGTCCAAAGGGCCCCGACTTGGGCCCGCTGAGACTTCCCTGGGGAAAATGATGTCTGCCTCTGGGGTTGCTGGGCCCGGCCTGGCTCTTTGGAGGTAGGCATCATGACAATTTGGTCTCATTACAAGTTTGGCGGTAAGGGGAAAAAGTGGCAGTAACGGAATTGCCGCCACTTTTACCAATCTGCTTATACAAGGGTTATTGAAAATGGACGCTAATTCCTCTGGTCGAATAAACTCTGAAGAAATTAAAGTTGGAGGAATAATCAATGAAAACCAGTGATAATTCCCCTGGGGTTAAATCCACTGGCGGAATTAGCACCAGAAACAAAAATGCTAATTCCATTGTATCTTCAGGTTAAAATACCAAATGAAACACTGACCATCAATATTGACCATCATGCCATGACTAGTTGTTCAAAACCAAACTAAAAGCCTACCTCCTCACCTCAGAGTTACCCTCTTAACCTACCTTTCACCTGCATGCTAGGTAACATGTTTCTCTCGCCTCTAATCTGCCTCTGTCCCTCACTTCCTCTGTCTCCACTCTAGCACTTCACCCGTCATGGTCACATCCCGAGCACAGCCGGCCGTACCGCCTACCTGCACTTAAAAATGTCCATTGTTGGTTGTCCTTAATCTATGTACTTTGTAAGGGTGCAGTTGTACGACTGACACAGAGGGGTCATAGTGGTTGGCATAAACCTTTATTATATTACAAAAATGAAAAGAAAAGCCTATCTTACCTTAATAAGGGCACAGCTACCGCCAAACTCGCTACCGGCACCGCAAATGGGCCATTACCGGTGTCATGGTCATGAAGTCAGGGGCACAGGCATGCAGGGGTCGCATGCACAGGAGACCTGGGTGGACACTGTCCTGGCGCCAGGCTCATGAACAAAAGTAAACAAGAACATCCATTTAACACCAAAAAGCTTTTATTATGGACATAAAACTTCAGATGCATTAACCTTGAACATTCCATCCATTAAGCAGGATGCATTAACCTTGAACATTCCATCCATTAAGCAGCCCCAAGTGTATTCTTGGGTGTGGCTGCTAATGGATTGCCTTCGCACATGCTCACTCTCTAGGAGTGGCAGGGTGTGGCTGGTATGCCAGCCCTAATGGGCGTGCCCACAATCTCAGCTATATAAGCTGCCCCGATCCTCAAGACAGACGCTTCGCATTATTCTGCACTTGCAAACAGCGTAACGCTCACCGTCGCCTGAGGTCAGACTTACCTTTGAAGATCCTGCTTCCTGGACATCCTGCTTCCTGCCAGCATACTTACCAACTGGGGGAAGCTGTTCTTACCTGTACATCTCTTTGGCGAACCGAGTATTCATCTTTACACTTTCCGGAACACCGAAATCTTCATCTTGGCACCGCAGCACGACACGCTCCATCGTCGACAGCAGCGCCTGCAAGAAAAAAAACAAGACAAGTTCAGACATCGAAAAAAAAAATCAGTTTAAGGTTAAGCTTCGCCCTACTTCGCACTTTTCCTTAAACCATCACTTACCTGCTGTCGAACATTGCGGTAGCATCCATCTTCCATCCGGCCACGTCTCGCGTCTCGCGTCTCACAGTTGCATTGAGGCCGCATTTCCATCTAAGGGAAGAAAACAGAAGAGAGACATTATTGCGGGCATAAATAGGAGAAACATATAAAGACATTAAAGAGAATGAACAGCATCACAAGAGCTCAAGAAAGACTTACCAATCATAAGGAGAAGCATAGTCGCAGCTGGACTGGACTAATCCTTATCAGGGATCAGTGAAGGAACTAGATCCCATTCGACGCACCCCTGCCAGAAGTAGCAGGACAGAGAGCTTATCTTCCATAATTCACAGGTGAGCTTTATGGGCCGGCGTATGCTCACAGAAACCGTACTTTGGGGTGAAGGGTTCGAGAGGTACAACAATCACAGATTGGCGCACTCACACACTCTTATCTCCACGCAGAAGCAGTATCACCACGTACCACCGCTCACAGCCTTTCTACTGAGGGAGATGCCTGAAGGGGGTGATTCAAGTTCAGGGAGGGCTGCAACCGTGCCCCAACGCCTCCACAAAGACCAGGTGAGTATAACAATGGGCCCATTACGAGTTGTATGGGCCGGTAATTGCCCATTCGCGGGTGCTGGTATGGGCGGGCTCCCGATTCCTCTTTCTGCCCCATAGGGCAGAATGGGGGTGGGGAGCATGGTTGCACCGGCACCATTTATAACAGTGCCAGTGCAATCACGAGTTCTGCTCGCGGGTGCCGCTCTGCACGCCTGTTCTGAGTTGCAGAGAAGTTCCAGGCCTTGAACATTCCAACATGCGCAGTGGTGGGAAACGCCAGTGAGGACCAGAAGGAGGAGCGCCTGAATCCTCACAATTATTAGGATGCAATGTCCATGCGATGTAGCTGTAGGCAACACCTCCATCTTCTCCCTGGCTTTGTTCTGCAGCAATAGGCATGAGGAACCCACACACATATTTTTATATGAGTAAAAAAACATTACAATTAAAATGTTTGTCCTCCGATTGTACTGCTCATCCTACTGGTTTGAGTATTTTCATGCCAATGGTAAACCCATTCTCAAACCTCTGAGCTACTGGCTCCTCTTTGTAAAACACAGCTTTTTGCATTATACCAAAATAGCTGTCAAACATGTAATAGATGAAGTTGTGTCTGGGAACAAGCCACCGTTGGACTGCGGCATAAAAATCGGTCCAGGCATCAATGAAAAAGTGGCCCACAATTACACATTACAATTTATTACTTTCCAGAACTGACTCAGTACTATTTACGGGGGTGTTTTGGATCAAATATGTTGCCAATAACATATTTGAAAACATATTTGCTTAGTAACATTGGTTAAAACTACTAGTGTAGTAACTTATGAAACCGGCCCACTCTGGGCAAAACTGTGGTCCATTCTGTTAAAAGATAACTGGCCCATTCTAGAATCGGCAGATCTTAGGCAAGTGGGGGTTGCTGGAGACAGGTAAGAGGTGGGTTACGTTTTAACAGTTAAGTGTCATAAAAGTATTTTGCTGAGCCCACCTACACCTTTATTCCATTCAGTGTGGTAAGACCATCACCCCACTACAAAAATGGGGGATCCACACAATGAAAGAGCTTTGTGAATCCTAGCACTGAACTGAAGGATGCACTGGATGTCACGGGTGGGTGCACATCAGAATGTGGTTGTACTGTAATATGCAAGGTTTTGGCATTGTATGTTATGTTATCATGGTTGATACTGTGCCAATTTGCCAGCACAGTGGTATGCACAGTAGAACACCCAGGCTTGTCCATGGGGTGGCATACCGTGCACCTGCCAAAGGCATGCAGACCTTAATCTGCTGGAAGAAGGACAATTAGTGCAGGGAAGGGAAAAGGATGGAAAAAGAAGATGTCAGTGTTATCTACATTGGCAATGAAATATTGCGATTCTCTCCTCAGTGGACATGCTGCTATTGTACTAAACTAACACAATACGATTTTAATTAGTACAATTCTCATGTCAACAGTTTTCTAGATACTGTGAAAAAGTCAGGGTCCTGACCCTGTCCCTTCAGCTAGCGGGTACAATAGGGAAAGTGGTGGCTGGTGAACTTTTTTATTGGACGGGTGTATATGTTTCCCACGAATATGGTGGGGTGACTGAGTGTAGCGAGGGAGCATGAACTACCAAACACTTTCTGTAAACAATTGGGTAAAAAGCCAGTTTGCAATTGATTTTTCTATAGTAACACGTGGCTGCAAGTCACCAACAATGCACAGAAGCATTTACCAATTCATTTTCATGATGCCTTTGCGCACAATGTATGCAAGTTTAAAAACATGTTCATGCTGGCTGTGCACATACATGTCCATGCAGACTGCACCAATATATGCCAGTATTACCATATGAAAATATACTCCTGTGTGCTGCACCAGTTAAAATGCAATGCCAGTGAGAAACTATATCCAGACTGGCTTCACCAATGTACGCTATTATGTCCACTTAGAAACACTCATGTTGGCTTACCTCCTTATGCCACTAAGAAATGTCATGCCACAGTATGAAACTATATGCAGACTGGCCGCACAAATGTAGGGCATTCTAGTCATATAATAACACTGATCATGATTCTTTACCTTTGGTGCCTGGTACAAAATTCCATTCCACAGTAAGAAAAGATGTTCAGGTGGGCTGCACCAATGCAGGCCAGTCTAGCCACACAATACCACTTATCAGTTTTGCCAATTGGGCATGCTCACTGGGGTACTGAAATCTGTCAAAGAGAAACTATGGGCCTCATTACGAGGTTGAAGTAGCCTTGCCAGTAAAACTGGCAAGGCTACCACCAACCTTGCATCCGTGACCGGCACTCGCGAATGGACAATTACCGGGTCATGCCGAGTTTGGCGGACCCGGTAATTGCCCATTCGCGGGTGCCGGTTATAATGCACTCCACATCCCCATTCGGCCCCATAGGGCTGAATGGGAATGGGGAGTGCGGATGCACCGGCACCGTTAACAGTGCCAGTGTATCTACGAAATGTGATCGCGGGTGCCTTCCATCTGCCAGGCCAGGCCCGGCGGAATAGAAGGCACCCACGAGCACAACTCCTAGTTTGGCGGTACGGTAGCAACGTTGCCGGTTGTCACCGTACCGCCAAACACATAATGGGGCCCTATGTATCCCTTTGACTGTTAAATCCAGCACCAGTTTGCTTTCTCAGCTGCTTGCTGCAGCTGAGAAAGCACTCAATGTTTTCACTGGGCTAGCTTTGATCATCCATAATGAGTGGTGGGCCAGTTCCATGCTGCCCATTATCTATGAGCTGCCCCTGCCTGGGAACCAGGAGGTCCAGCTTACCAGGGCCCTTAGGCCAGTGCCATTAGTTACCTGGAGGAAGAATGGGTAGGGGTTGTCAGTGTTCTCTTCTTCATACCCACCAACCCCCTTCTCAATTAATTAGGGACAATACATTTGCAAAGCTCCTTCCTCATCCTCTCTTTTTATGAGGGCAGTAACAACAAAGTATTGTGAGAAAGGAACAATAGGTACAACTGCTTCAACTAGTCTCACAAGGCTCTATATGAGACACTTCCTGCTTAAGAGACACATAGAATCAAACCTGGAATTTCCCGGAGTAAGCCCTCTCACTGATTCCCCACAGAAGTTGTACACAGAATCATTGACTGAGAGCGACTTGACCAATTCAACTACTAGAGCCGCCAGAGCCAGATGGGACATAGACAGAGTCCCAGAGAGGAGGCAGGATTATATCCTGACCCAAACTAGTATAAAAACCTCAACCGCACACCACCATATGTTTCAGGTGCTAGGAGTTGAGAGAGTGATGAAGACGCATGCAAGAGGGAAAGGAAATCGGCATGGTAGGAGCTACTGATTGTCAGACAGAGCTGATCTGTGGAGTTTATACTGGCTCAACCACCTACAAGAGCTGAGAGGCCAGAAATAATGGAACAAGGAACACTACTGGAGGAACCCTGAGAACTCTGAGGTTTCTTTGAGCTGTACCCAACCATAGGAACCCGAGGTACAGGGTTTGGGCACCCTGCAAACCAGCTCCACCCCTAAAGTGCCAGTGGCATACTGCATCATGCGGGATACATATCGGGTACTATCATCCTCCCGCATGCATTCTTGCTGCAGGTTCACTTTGGTCCCATTATTGTGGAGCAACCCATATGACTAAGGCCTCACTCTTTGGGTACGCCACTCTGTTTTAGTCAAACCTTGTTGTCTATCTTTTCTTGTGTTTCCAAAATTGCATTGAGAAAGTATTTTAAAATTGCACTCTGAAACCTAGGCCTTTTCCCCACTTTCAGGACTCTCAAACTTAGGGGTGTTTCTCCTGTGTTTTTAAAATTGCATTGTGAAAGTAGTGCCGTGCTGTGGCTTGCCCCCTAGCAAAGCACTCATCTAGCGAACCTTTCTACCATTATCTATTGCCTGTCGTTTTGCCCATTTGTCAACGTGTCTCATCTCTCTCTGTCTTGTCTGCTTGCTCCCTGCTCTGTGTCCTTCCCTATTGTTCTCCTTGCCCCCTTCCTCTTCTCTCCTCTCCCTACCTACTCTATGGTGCTCTCTGTCTCTTCTATCTTTTCTAACTGCTTCTCTATCGACTATCTTGCTCTCCTCACTATTCTGGTAGGAAGAAGCTTAAAAAGGACATCCTGGTCTCCAACCCAGGCCTTCCTATCACTGATACCTATACCAGTGCCTCCTCCAGGCAAACTTTCACCGACATACTCTTTGTCATTCCCTCGCCAGACCTATGGACTCTACACATGGTCTCTGTGCTCTCTCCCTTCTCTTTCTCTCCCATTATTGGTGGTACCCGGTGTGAGGCCCTCTTGGCATCCTTCCGCTCCTCTAAGGTCATCATTAGTGTTTACTTGAATGGTACTGCCTTGGTCCAAGGCCCTCAAGCCAACCTTCTCCTCTTTGATAGATGCTTCCCGCACCTCATCAATTTCCTTTCTTCTCCTGCTGTCCCCTCTCTCCCCTCCATGGCTTCCTTGCATCTCCCTGCTGTCTCCTCCATGGCTATCTTGCCCTCTTCCGCCCCCCCTCGGGCTGCTTCTACACCTCCGCAGGGCGTACCTCTGATCTGTACCCCTCCCCGGAAGTCTTTTAAGGATGTCAACATTTTCCATATTGCCACTCCCAACTCTCGTTCAGCTGTTAAACACTCCTCTGACATCTGCCGCCTCCTGAAAGTACTTGACCTCGATGTCCTCGGTCTCACCGAGAAATGGTTCACGGCCAGCTCGGTCACGAGCTTTGACGCTCTCCTCCCTGATAGCTACAAGATCCTCTCCATGCCCAGATCCAACCGTTCTGGAGGGGTGTAGCCCTGATCTTCCCGGAGTGGATTCCTGCCTCTGTCATTCCTATGCAGGCCTACTCCTCTTTCGAATGCCTCATCTGCAGGCTCCCTCTCTCTCTCTCCTGGCCATTCCCTTACTGTGGCTACCATCTATCGGCCACCTGGTCAGATCTCCTCCTTCCTCTCTGAGTGGGCGGACCTCTTCTCTTCCCTCCTGGTCTCAACCACTCAACTCCACCTTCTTGGAGACTTCAACATCCACCTGGATGCTTCCTGGCCTTCCACTGGACTCTTTCGTGACCTTTGCGACTCTCTCTTCTCCCCTCTGGACCGACTCACTCTGCAGGGCCCACTATGGATGTTCTGATCTCCTCAGACCTTCCCCCTTTGATCCCTCTCACCACTCCTCTCTCCTGGAGCGATCACTTTCTCCTTTCCTCCCATCTCACCCTCTCTATCCCTCAGGCCAAGCCAACTCCAGCACTGCCACCTACCTTCTCGGTTACCCAACCCATGAAGCGTGTGTCAGTTGGGGCTTTTGCCACCACTTTCTCCCCCCCGCCCACGGGCTGACTCACATCCCTGAAAGCCCTTTCCATGCTCCACTCTGCTATATCTGATACTCTTGATGCTCTTGCCCCTGTCATGAGGTTCCGCTTGAAGCCCAAAGCCAAGTGCAACTCTTGGTACGACTTGGACCTCGTCATGCAGAACTTGCTCTCATGATGAACCATTGTAACTAACAATGGGGAAACACGTGTCGAGTGGGAACTAAAATAATTTGACAAAAAACTCTGTTTGTTGACAGCAAAAATTCTTCTTTATTTTTGAGTGTGCAGAAAACACTTGTATTGAACAACACAAACATGTGATGGTAACATGTGAGAACTTACAATAAATCATATTATGGAAATCTACATTCAAGACTTTCTTTGTTAACTGGATTATTTTTTGAAGACTCACCCAACAAATTTAACTTGCAGTTGGCGCATTTGAGTAACACTTTATCCCTCATATTGTTATTGTTGTTGTTATTTTGCATTTATATAGCGCCTTATATACCATTGGTATGGTCTGAAGGCGCTGGTAGGTTGAACGCCCTTGGGAACCGAAGTTCAGGTCAGTAGAGAGAGTAGAGAGAGTCAAAGGTGCGTGTGAGCACCGGGTATGTGTGCAGCTGGTGCGGTATTCGTGTAATAGCTGCTTCTTAGCGGTAGGTGTGGTGGTTGAGAGATCAGGAGTATGTGTTCGGTCTGGCAGGATTTATCCAGACCGAGTGTGGCTGCGTTAGGCCTGAGGAGAACGCCTGGCTGGGGGGTGTGTAACCAGCAGTGTTTTACTTAGAGTGATGTGGAGTGAGCGGCGGATGTTGGTATGAGAACAGTTATACCAAATGGTGTCATAGTATCACTGTGTTCTAGTTGAGTGGTGGTGTAGAGGGGAGAGTAAGCGTGGTGGTGTGATATGAGGGGTTGTAGGCTCTTTTAAAGCGTTCTCTGCATTCTAAACCATATATATACTATATACGTCACGCAATTCAATGTGCTCCAGTCCGTTCTATGCACTCCTATCCACTCCATGCATCACAATCTGCTCCACACACTCCGGTTCACTCGACGCACTCATGCGCTCCAGTCTGCCCCACGCATGCACTATGCATTCATCTGTTTTGCGCACTCGCCCTCTCTAAGCACTCGCCCCCTCTACGCACTCGCACCCTCTACGCACTCGCCCCCTCTACGCACTCGCCCCCTCTACGCACTCAGCCCCTCTACGCACTCAGCCCCTCTATGCATTCATCCCCTTCTACGCGCTCATCACCTTCTACGCGCTCACCCCCTTCTACACACACCTTTTTTTCATATGCACTCTTTCGCTCATATGCACTCGTCTGCTCTATGTACTTGTCGGCCCTACACACTAGTCTGTTCTATGCAGCCCTCCATTCTATACGTTTTTCTGGTCAGCTCATCCATCCTGCTTCGCTCATCAATCAGTTCCCCGCACTCATCCCTTCTACGTACTCATCAGCTCTGCATGCATTCCGCACTCATCCGTTCTAGATGATTATCCGTTCTGCGCACTCATCTGGTCTATGTAACTCCTCCGCTCTAGGCATTTGTCCGCTTTATCCCCTCGTATGCACCATACCTTCATCTGCTCTAACCATTCATCCACCCTACGCAGTCACATGCTCCCCGCACTCGCCCGCTCCCCAAACTCACCAGCTCTCCATGCGCATCCGCCCTCCGCACTCATCCCCCTCCGCACTCATCCGCCCCCGCACTCATCCGCTCCCCGCACTCATCCGCTCCCTGCGCTCATCCGCTCCCCGCACACATCCGCTCCCCGCACACATCCGGTCCCCACGCACTCAACAGCAATATGCACCCATCAGCCTTATAAAGTCAATTCGCTAATACGCACCCATCAGCCTTATAAAGTCATTCGCTAATACGCCGTAATCCTCTTCTATCTATTTGTCTGCTCTCTACACTCATCAGCTCTGTACACTCCTCTGCTCCGTACACTCCTCCGCTCCGTACACTCCTCCGCTCTGTACACTCATCCGCTCTGTACACTCATCCGCTCTGTGCACTCAGGCAATCTATGCACTCAGGCGCTCTCTGCACTCAGCCGCTCTATGCACTCATCCGCTCTACACACCCAACCGCTCAACCTGATCATCCATTCTATACACTCATCCAATTTAGATATTGATTCGATTTGTACACTCATTTAAATTATATAGTCATCTGTTCTTCCACTTGTGCATTCTTTCACTCAGTGCATTCATCTAGTCCACACGCTTCATCCATTCTAACTAATTCATCGACGCCATTCATTTCGTTCCCTCCTCCTGCATTATGTGCATTTCAGCAGTTTACAACTCCTTACTGTTTCATTATGATTTATTCTTATTATCCACTTCACTGTTTTGATTGACTTTACTCGTTTAATTCTGTTTGTCTTTCTAGTTTATATTAGGGGTTATTAGCTGTCCATTTCTCACCTCAGGTAGTTGTTGGGTTGGTGTCATTGAGATGCTGTTTGTCCGTTTGGGTTATTTTGGTTACCGGTTGGTTTTAGGGGAAGAGCCAGGCTTTCAGCAGTTTGCGGAAAGATGTTAAATCCTCAGTTAGGCGGATGTGGGGTGGGAGTGCGTTTCAGAGGGGCCAAGGCTGAGAATGATGATCCACCTAATCTGTCTGCGTTTGTCTTAGGTATGACTAGGAGGCCGGCTGAGCTTGATCTTAGTGTGTGTGGGGGGTGATAGGGTTTTATCAATTTATTGTTCATTTGTTTCTGTGTAGCAGCCACACAAGGGTTTGAGGATTACTCGTGCAGACAACTATTAATCATAAAATAAGACACCACTTTATAATAAGCTGTCGCCAGGGATACAGCTTTTTTTTGGTTGCAAACCTTTTTTTCAATTAGTCTTTTTCTGGTGGCCTTAGAGATGGTAGAAAACGCAGTAAGGGAACACATCCTGGTGATAAATACTTATTGGGCCTAATTATGAGTTTGGCTGTACAGTGACAATGGCGCCGGTAAGCTTACCAGCACCGTACCACCAAACTACGAGTTGTGCTCGGGGGTGCCTTCCATTCCGCCAGGTCTGCTCTGGCGGAATGGAAGGCACCCGCAAGCACAACTCGTGGATGCATCGGCACCGTTATGAACAGTGCCGGTGCATCCATGCTCCCCATTTCCATTCAGCCCTATGGGGCAGGATGGGGAGCCCTTTATTACCGGCACCCTGCAATGGGGACGGACTGGGTCCGCGAAACTCGTAATATCCCTGTTCGTTCCCGTTGCGGGGTGCCGGAATATTCACGGGTTTGGCAGTAGCCGTGCCTGTTTTACAGGCACGGCTACCGCCAAACTCATAATGAGGCACATTGGCACACTGCACACAGGGAACTGCATCTGTTTTTTTGGAAAATGTTGGAAAGACGCTCACAGATTTATTGGATATATCAGACGTTTGGGATATTATCATGGTAGGAGACCTAAACTCCCATTACCTCCCCCTTTCAAAGTCATTGGGCCTCATTACGAGGTTGGAGGTAGCCTTGCCGCTAAAAACAGCAAGGCTACCCCCAACCTCACATCTGTGACCTGCACCCGCAAATGGAGAATTACCGGGTCATGGCGAGTTTGGCGGACCCGGTAATTGCCCATTCACGGGTGCCGGTAATAACGCACTCCCCATCCCCATTCGGCCCCATAGGGCTGTATGGGAATGGGGAGTGCGGATGCACCGGCACCGTTCATAACGGTGCCGGTGCATCCACGAGTTGTGCTCGCGGGTGCCTTCCATTCCGCCAGGTCGCACCTGGCAAAATGTAAGGCACCCATGACCACAACTCGGAGTATGGCAGTACCGTAGCAACGGTGCCGGTGCCTTACTGGCACCGTTGTTACCGTACCGCCATACTCGTAATGAGGCCCATTGTGTAAAGTCATTGATACCTCAAATAAGTACTTCCTTTCCGAGATTGAGCAGGGAGCCTCATGGAGTGAGTTTTGGCATGGGTGGGAAATGCACATCCTCAATGGTTACGCCTTAGGTGACTGTCCCCCGAAACCCACTTGGCATAGAAATTACCTTTACTCCTGAATAGACTATGTTGTGGTGACAGAGGGCCTCTTAATAGACACCTTGGGGTTAGAAGTGCTTAGAAATTAGGCTAGTGACTACAACATATTAGTCTCAAAAAGTTAGCTGCAGATAAAATCACCGGACCAATTGGTGACTACAAATCTAACTCTAAACAAGCAAAAAAATAGACTCAGCTGTAACAAGAGTAGCCTGACAAACATCAGTAAACTGATCAGGGAATTTTGGAGAGGGTGACAATATCCATGTTGGACAATGGGACAGACCTTCTGCCCTGTAGGCGTAATGGGTACATTAAATAAATGCAGTGCAGGAAAAGAAGAATGCAGAGGGAACTCGGGGAGTTTAGAACTAGTAAGTTGGGGGAGATAGACAAGGCTGAATTGATAAGAAAGGCTAAGCAAGCCTATAAAAAATGAACTAAAACCCACAGGCACACAATGGACCAAATGGAAGGGGAAAAGGATGCTGAAAGCTGTCCTACAAAAATCTTCCAAAAACTTCTGGGGCATGATTAACGAACTTAAGAAACCTTCAGCTGATCCCTCCTGTCCTGCCAACTGTCACTCGATCTCCATTGCTCCTTTCCTTGGCAAACTCCCAGAAAAGCGGGCCATTTCACAGATTAACCTTCACACTCAATCTGTTGGTTGTCTCCATGACCATCAGTCTGGCTTCAGAGCCGCCAAAAGTACGGAAACTGCTCTCCTGAAGATCAGTGAAGACCTGCTCTCAAACCTCGATTCTAACCTTCCTTCTTTCCTCTGCTTTCGATATGGGCAACCATGCCATCCTGCTCAACTGGCTCCATGATAACCTGGGTAACACTGATCAGGCCCCTACCTGGCTGACCTCCTTTCTCACTGATCGACCCTCCCAGGTCCAACTGGGGTCCTCCCTATCTTCTATCTCTCTCTCTACCTCTGGTGTTCCCCAGGTGTCTAATCTTTCTCCCTGGCTGTTCAACCAATACCTGGCACTTCTTGCCCACCACGTTAGCCGCCCTCTGCTTCAACTTTCAGTATTATGCGGATGACGCTCACCTCTCCTTCAGGCTCCTCTCAGCCGCCTCTACTCCTTCGCTCATTTCTGACTGTCTTTCTGCAATTCAGGAGTGGTGTGCTGCCAATGATCTCTGCCTTAACACCGAAATCCTCCTCTCACTCTCTGGATGCTCACTCTGGGGCCTCTTCCAGCTCCTGCCTGTGAGGCTAAGACCCTCGGGTCATCTTCGACTCCTCGCTCTCCTTATCTCCTCACATCTCTGATGTCTCTAAGAAGTCACACTACCAGCTGCACCTCCTCAGAGTTATTCTTCCTTTCCTCTCCTTCCCCCAGAAGCTCACTGTCTCCAGAGCTCTGGTCCTCTCCAGGCTGGACTACTGCAACAGCCTCTTTCTAAATCTTCCTGCCTCTACTCTCCATTCTTTTCAACTCATCCAGAACAGGACTGCAAGACTTGTCCTTGGCCTCAAGCCCATGGATCGTATCTCTGCAGCTCTGAAATCCCTTCACTGGCTCCCAGTGGCGGCAATGATCAAGTTCAAGACCCTTTGCATTGTCCCCAGTGTTTTCTGGGGCCTGGGCCACACTACCTCCAACTCTCTCTTCCTAAATATCTGCCTTCTCAAAGTCTTTGCTCCTCCACCTCTAACTCTCTAAGGGTTAATCGCTTTTCCAAGCAAAGAGCTGGAGCAGATCTTTCTTCAGCTGGGGCCTCCCTCTGGAACAGCCTCCCTGACTCTCTGAAACTTGAGCAGAACCATCTCCGGAAGCAGCTCAAGACCTTCCTCTTTGCTTCTGCCTTCTCTCTTCCTCTCCCTTGTTGATCACCTGCCTGATCCATGTACTGGCCACCTAGTCACCCTCTGAATTCGGGCCCGGTCCTGGACTGCAAAGGTGTAATCCTGCACCGCCTCGTGGCTTCCCTGCACTTGTTGTCTGTATCTTTAACCCTACAGTCCCCTCTTTTGCACTTACTCACCACCCGTTGGCTGCACTCTTGTTTTTCTCCTTTGTCCTGCACTTCTCCATCCTCCCCTCACACTCTGCGCTTCTTCCCTTCCTGCTTCCCTGCTCTTGTGCCATCTGAATAACAGAAGCCCTCGTAAGATCGTTGTTTTGCCCTCCCTCTGTTTCCCCCTCCTTATCTTGTCACGCCTAGAAACACTTGTGTACAGACGTGTTATAAATGCCATATCATATAATATCTCTATTGAGAGGGAATCAACTTAGAAAATACACATTCCACTGTTCTTTCCCCTTCCGGTGTTCTATGGTGAAGCAAAATGGTTGGAGTTCCAGGAACCATCTCATTACTCTTGGGTTAGTGTCTTTTCCCAGGCTCATCCAGGTTAATGGTGAGTGGTCAGTAAGAAACCTGAATTTCCTTCCTGTGAGGTAGTACCTCAGATGTACGATGGCCCATTTGATGGCTAGGGCTCTGAGCTCCACAGTGGCATAGGACTGCTCTCTGGAAAATGTGACTGGTGTATACGACTAGATGTTAAACTCTGTCATACTCTTGAGAGAACACTGCACACAAGCCTAATTTCTATGCGTCTGTTTGCAGACTAAATTAGTCTGGCATCTTAAGGACAGGCTCCTGATATAGAATGTTCTTCAGGCCTTTGAAGCTTGCTTGGTCTTATTTATTCCAATCCAATTTCTGTGGCTGTGAGTTTTTTAGTTTGTCCATCAGGTTAGCCGCTAGGTTGGAGTAGTTGGGGACAAACCTGCTGTAATATACGGTTAAACCCATGAAGGCTGGGAGATCCTGGATGGCTTTAGGGGTTGGTGTTCCTTGCACCGCTTTTACCTTCTCCTTTTAAGGTTGGATTAGACTATTCCCCACAAAGTATCTGAGATATGTTACAGAAGACTGGGCCAAGTGACACTTTCAGGGTTTGCTCGTAGACCTGCTTTCCTAAGAGCATGGGCGATGAGTAAAGAAGGTGTAAATGTTCTGTCCAGCTGTTACTATGGACCAGGATTACGTCCAGGTAGGCCCCACAGAAAGCAGTGCATAGTTTTAGTATTTTATCCATGAGCTGCTGAAAGGTGGCAGGAGCTCTGTGTAATCCAAAGGGCAAGACTTTGAACTGTAAAAGGCATTGTGGTGTTGAAAAGGCTGTCTTTTCCCTATCTGCTGAATTTACAGAGACCTGCCAGTATCCTTTCATTAAATCGAGAATAGAAATGTACTTGGCCATCCTTAACTTCTCGATTAAATCGTCAATGCATGAAATTGGATAATTGTCAAAGATGAAAATTGAGTTCAGCTTCCTAAAATCTATACAGAATTGCCACAAGTTATCAGGTTTGGCACCTAGGAAAATAGGGGAGGACCAAGGACTCTCAGAGGGATTGATGATATCAGCCTTGAACATCTCCTCTATCTCCTGTTCAATAATGTTTCTTCTGGACTCAGAGATCCTATAAGGTTTTAGGTTGACAGTTTTCCCTGCCGGTGTGCCGATGAAATGGAAAGAATTATCGACCCTCCCTGGTTGTTTGAAAAGACTTAAAGGAATTGAGCCAGTAAGTCGCCCAGGACTTCTTGGTGGGATAATGGCAACTCAGGTGAAATCAATTGGGTCTCAATTTCCAGAGCAGTGAGTGAGGGAAGGTGGCCATAGTGATTGTAGTAGTCTCACTGGGATCTACCTTCCATTCTTTCATGAGATTAACAAGAAAAACTTGGGTTTTCTGATGCCTATCAGTTTGGGAGATTATCTTATTATCCGATATCAGAAGGAGAGCTCAAACGGATTGCCTGATAGAAAGGGATGGGGTTAATGCAGGTTTATTATATGCTGCCTCTTGAGCTTGACCTCTGTGTTTTTTTACAAAATCTCATGCTCACGCCATTTCTGGGCCATTTGGGAAATGGGTAAGGTGGCCTCCTCTCTCCTCCCAGGTTTCCTCAACATGTCTAAAACATCCCAGATTCCCTTCCAGAGAATAACTCAAAGGGAGAATACCCAAGGGAAGCCAGGGGGTTCTTCCGGACTATGAATAGGGCCCCGGGTATCATTACATTGGAATGTTGCCCTTTGGTTTCCACCAGTGTCTGTAAAATTCTTTTTAAGATCTGATTTAACCAGATTGTTCCTCTTTCCTTCCGTGCTTTCCTGGCATCTGCACACGCTGGGCCTCCAGCATCTCGTATTGGCGTTCTCTGCCTCATTGAAATTCACGCCTTTGCTCCACCTCCTCAAGGCGTAATGATATCGGGAGCTTTCCCTGCGCACAAGGCTCTCCTCCTTCTCTCCTACTTGTCCCAGTTAAATATATCTCTTGTTAAAGAAACATCTTCCTTTTCTCTTAAAAATGTTTTTCTTTTTGCATTGCCTTCAGCCAACAGTAAAGATGCCACATTATTCAAACATGTATATTTATACATGGTAGATGGCCTAGGGAGTTCCTCAAAGGAACGGGAGTCTTTGTCCCAAAAGGGGGCACTTGCCTCGACCCCTAGGGAGGGCTTGCGGAGCGGGCTCATCTCCCTAGCCTAACGGGGGGTGGGGAGGGGGACTCCCCCTTGGGGAAAAGGGACGAATGCCTGCAATTTGACACATAGCCCTGAAAAAAAATAAAATCGAATTCTGGCCAGAGTAGGGTTCAGCAGGCATTAGGTGATTGGCAGTGGTACCTTCCAGATGCAGCAAGGCATATATATAGGAGTGGCAGAGACTGAGGCCCTCCTAACTACCTCACTCCACCTCTGGGCCGTGCTGGCTCTCTTGAAAACACTGGTAGGCCTCCAGTCCCATGTTGAGAGGGGTCAAGCCCTTCCACCCCCTACAGCTTGAGTAAGTCAAACTCCCGACTATCACAAAATATAAGCTATGCAATTTCTTTGAGCTTTTCGTTGGACATATCAGCACTTAGTGCACTATTGCATGGAATATCACCTTGAGAAATGAAGCACAGTGCTCTAGGATTAATGACTGCACCAAGGAATGTGTGGGATATTCCTTTATATTACCTGCAGCCCCATAGCATATTCTAGCAGTCCCCTTGCACATGTGGCACTAATTTGCCATGCTGGCTTAGCAGAACAGTGTTTGCCATGCCAAAGGCTGTCCTACCGCACATCTCTGTCATACTCAGCTATGTTTTCCCATATTGATCAGTACTGTGTCATTGTATTATATTAGATACCACCGACTCATAACGAGTATCATTTTTTCTCATTAGCACATTCCAGAGTTCTCGTATCAGGTGTTAGTAGTTCACCAGATCCTGTTGTCATCTGCATTTTGGGACATGCATAGAAAACAAGAATTTGCCATCAGATGTCAATCTTATAGCTCCATTAACTATTTAATCGAGAATGTTCAAAATAACCATTGTGCACCAACGCATGTTACGTATAATGTGATGGCATAGTTCTCATGCTATGAAGTCTGCAGCGTTCATGTCATCCTAATGTTATATGATGTGGTAGGATTTGTTTAGCATTAGTCATGAGTGCTTTGAAACACTTGCCTGTGTATAGGCACTATATAAACAAACAATACCATACCATACCATTTTAAGGCGAGTTATGTGTTTGGAAAATCAATAAAATAAAACAAATATTTCCTTTGCCCACCGTCCTTTACCTCCCACCACCCACCTGTGGACATCAATTAGGCTTGGGCCTATGCCTCACAGACCTTACCCTTTTAGGACAGTTCTAACTGTGCACTGATGTAATGAAAACACACATTTTCAGTTTCTTTACACACTTCTTTTGGTGCAAAGTGTGCACACACTTGTCAATATTTAAACTAGTTACACACGTGACATGAAGATTACATTTTGCTTTAGCATTTGCAATATGAATTGCTCAATGTTGAATGGCACCACACGAGGAGACATTCCTGCAGCACAGACTTGGCATAGAAATCAGAGCCATAGAACCTTAGACTATGTATGAGCCTCAGGAAATCAGCTGGACTAATTCTGGATGCAAACAACCATCGAAGCACTCAATAGTGATCACGACGCGTTAAAATTAACGTGGTCAATGAACCTCAGGAATCCTACAAGTAAATACTCAGCAAATGTAGAAATCAACCAAGGTCTGAACACATTGAGGATTCGAGCTAGTCAATGCTTATGGTTTTAAGAATCAGTGTATAACCGTGCCACTTACAAGGATATCTGCACTTTGTTAAATTGAGGTTTAGTTGTGTACAAGATAACTGCATTACAAGCAATGGAATCTATTGCAAATGGTAAATTGACTTGGATGAGCTTAGAGGCTCTCCAAGATGCTTGTGAAGCCAGGGAGTTAGACTTTGTGGATAAGTCTAGAGCGGAGCTGATAGCTGCCCTGGTGGGCTACCAGACTGATGGTGAAACTCTTGAAGGGGGGGATGCAACCAATGAGGACTCTGCTTCTGGGGTTTTTGCTGAATCTGTTTCTGGGAATGCCACCATTCCTGCTGCCTCTGTTCCAAACCGCAGCAATTCCTTGGAGCTTGAGTTATTAAGGATGAAATTGGCCTTTGAATATCGCAAGTTGGAAATAGATGCTGAGCTTAAGAAAGAGGAGTTGGCACAGCAAGTGGAGCTCAAGAATCGGGATCTTGAACTCAAAGATAAGGACCTTGAATACAAGAACAAGGACACTGAATGTCAGCAAATCCAGTTAGAGAAAGCTCGAGTGGAGACTTCGGCGAAACCAGTTGAGAGTGTCAGGTCCCCAGCAACCAAGTTTATGAAAGATTTGGTTGGTGTGTATGCGGAGGGTTCTGATATCCTCCAATGGATTGAAGCGTTTGAAATGGCTTGTGCAATTCACGATATTGATAAGAGAGATTGGGCTAAGTGTTTGTTAAGCAGAGTGCCTCAGACTGGATATGACTGTATTCTGAAACTGAGTGTGGAAGAAAGGGGTCAGTATGAGTGCATGAAGTCTGCTTTGATTGCCAAGTTTGGCAAGGCACCTACTCAATACCTTAAGAGGTTCAGGGATTTTAAGAAACAAGAGAATGTGTCTTGGGTTGACTGGGTGAGAGTTGCGCACATGAACATGATTAGGTGGATTGATGGTTACAAAGTGAAAACGTTTTTTGAATTGTCCCACCTTTTGTTTTTTGAGCATTTTTCGGAAGCCTGTTCACCAGAGCTGCGTCAGTATGTTGCTGACCAGAACATTTTGGACCCCTTTAAACTGGCTAGGTTGGCTGACAAGTGGGTCTTCCATCGGGTGTCCCCTAAGGACTCCAGTGGGAAGGACAAGGACAAAGAAAAGGGGGCCTCTCAGAAAGCTGAGGAGTCCCAGAAGCAGTCACAGTCGGGTAAACCAAAACCTTCCTCTCCTAACACCCAAAAACCTAGTGGGGTAAGTCTATTGTGGGTGGGAGTAAGAGTAGTGGTCCTCCTGCTGCAAAGCGGGGTCCCAGTGGTTCCAGTACCATACCCCGCACTTCCGGTACTTGTTGGGATTGTGGGGCTCTGGATCACCGAATGCGCACAACCTTAGAGCACACACCAAAAAGTGGGCGGAACACGGGGCGGAACGCGCGGAATGGGGAACAACACGTGAAAAAGAAGGCGTAACTGGGAAGTACTGCAGGGAAATACACGGAACACCCACACGCACACGAACAACACGTATTCATGGAATAGAAAACGGGAAACACGCGCACGGGCAAAGATGCTCACAGGCCTAAACCCGTCCGCCACACTCCGCCACACGAAGGCAGGCGGTAGTGTCCCTGCGCATTAAAAAATGTGCGCTAACAAAAAGCACGCATATACAGCTCTGATGAATGTCCCATACTGTGGCCCTCTAGGACAAATGACGTGCAAAGGGGTACGCGACAAACACGGACACCCGCTGTGTGAAAAATAGCGTGTGCGTGTATTTCAGGTGTGCCCGGGAAGTTCCACATGCGATTGGCCTGGGTACGTGTATTTCAGGGGTTTGCGTGAAGTTTCACACGCGATCGGGCCTGGGGGAGCGGGGTACGTGTATTTCAGGGGTATGCGGGAAGTTTCACACGCGATCGGGCCTGGGGGAGCGGGGTACGTGTATTTCATGGGTGCGCGGGTAGTTCCACACGCGATTGGCCTGGGTATGTGTATTTCAGGGGTTTGCGTGAAGTTTCACACGCGATCGGGCCTGGGCGAGCGGGGTACCACTCACCGTCTGCCTTGCGTGTAGAAGAACGCGTAACCAACACCCACCCGCTGTGAAGTAATAGCGTGTGAGCCCCAACACCTGGAAAACACACGCACCGCACCCCATGAAAAGCACATACAGGGCAATGGAAATCCACCTGCCATCTGCTGCTGCCTGACTGCCCACCTGCCCTGCTATTGGCTGCCTGCACATCAGCCAGGGGTGCAGTTGCTGTGACCACCCCTGCTGGAACTGAAGACTCCCGACTGGAGTACCATCTCGCTCCACAGCCCAGCCCCAGGACCCAGTTGCCCACCCACTCCTGCCTCTGGGGTTGCCATGTCCGGCACTTCACCATCTGGCACCACCGGCAACCCCCAGCCAGAGAGGCAGAGGGCCACCAGCTTCACTGCCACAGAAGTTGGTGTCCTGGTGGAGCAAGTCCTGGGGCAGTATGATGCCCTCTACGGAAGTTCGCGCGCTGACAAGGAAGGACGGACCCGGATCTGGACGGACATCGTGACTGCCATCAACGCGGAGGGGGTGGCAGTCCGCCTATTCCATCATGTCAAGAAGCGCTGGGAGGACTTCAGGTCCAGGACCCTCAGCAAGGCCCGGCACCTCTTGAAGGCGGCGGATGCTAAGGGGCGCCGGGGCCACCTGTTGGAAGATCAGATGAGGGTCCTGGAACGCATATACCCAGCACCCAACGTCCAGGTCCTTGGGAGGCAGACCCGTCTGGAGTCGAGCGGTAAGTGTACATGCATACTGATTGTATGCTGTGCTTGTGGTGGTGTGGCAGTAGTGTGCAGGTTGCACATGTGGTTTTGTCGGGCCATGTATGTACAGGGCCGTGAGGCTGACACATGCAAGGCCTCTCATGTGTGACACATGGATGGTGCAGGTGTGTGTGAGCTTGCATGCAAAATGCTGATGTGTGGGCACACATGTTTGGATGACTGTGTATGTAAGTTGGGATGGTTGTGGTGTCACACATGGATGTCGGTTCCAGCTGCATGTGTCTGCACCGTGTGCATGTTCATGTGTGTGTATTTGACAAGGGTGCAACAGTGATGCAACATGGATGCCTGGGACACTGATATGTAGAAGACTGATTGCCAGATGTGACATGGATGCCAATCTCATCACTGCGACAGATGGTGGAGGTGTACACATGCATGTAAGTGTGGTGGCGTGTGTGCATGTCTAGTGCACTCACTGTGTTTCATGTGATGTCTGGCTCACCTTTGGCTGCAAATGCTGTTGCATGTGTATGGATGGTGCTGGCTGTTGCCATATGGCTGTGGAATTGCTCATGTGTGTTGGTTGACATGCCATGTGTGTTGGTGATTGTGATGCCATGTCTGAAGTTTGACACTGCAACTCATGTGCAACTGTCATGTGTGTATGAGAACATTGTACAGTGCCCTGATGCCTGTCTCCTATCTCTCCCTGTCTGCAGCGTCAACTGATGAAGAGGACGGAGAGGGTTCTGTGGAGCACAGCGGTGGGGATCACACCACCAGCCGGAGATGCAAGGCCTGGCTCCCGCCCCCCCAAGGTTGTCATCTCGTCGGGGAGTGAGGAGTCCGGTGCCGCGTCCCAGGCCGCAGCTGCCGAGGGTAGGTCCAAGAGGCGGAGGTCAGAGTTGGACTCCTCGGCAGCAGAAGGGGCAGCTGAGACCCCACAGGGTCCGACGGCGGAAGATGGCACGGAGTCATCCAGGTTGGTGGGGGGTTTGGTGGAGGAGGAGGCCGTGCAAGGGACAGAGACGGGGTCTGGAGGTGGGGATTCCACTGGTGCTAGTGGTGCAGCGCAGGGGAAGGGACAGGAGGCAGCACAGGCCGCCGCGGAGGTGCCTGTGTGTAATCCTGTCCCCGATCCTGTGTCTGCATCATCTTGCACCAGCAGGGATGCCTACGTCCAGACCCGTTTTCAGGGAGGGGATCCGCTTACGTCAACTGGCCTTCCTCTCCCTGCAGACGTGGCTATCCGGGACGGGGTTGAGCCTGTCCTGAGTGTGGTGGCGACGCGTCAACGGGCAATGCGAGGTGACCTGCGGTCTTTTCATGAGGAGACTGCAGGTCATCTCGTCTGGCTCGTTGACCACGTCAGCCTACTGGGACAGGTCACCCAGGCCGGAATCCTCCGTTTACTCGAACTTGCTACGGCCCCCTCCTCACCTGAACCCCCTATGCGCCAGTCGTCCTCCGTGCCATCTTCCCACCCACATGTCACCTGGGTGCCCTTTGGAGCTGCCTCTGACCGTGCGGCCAGGCTGGTGGAGGACACATCCCTGCCACAGTCGGGAGTCGGACGTCCAGCAGGGGTGGCCACCTCAACAACTGCACCCCAGCTGGAGGAGGATGTGCAGGCAGCAGGAGCAAGGGCACGGGCACAGGCACAGCAGCGGCAACAAGGTGGGAGCCATGATGGCTCGGGGCCTTCAACATCGGAGAGGCAGGCATCGGCCGGAGGGCAGGAGGACCCAGGATGGGAAGTGTCTTCCATGTGGCAGCGGTTGGGCCAGCGCATAGATGCGGAGCGGCAGCGGGCGGAAGAGGCACGGCTCACGATGGTCAGGGCGGAGAACTCCATGCAGAGGGCCCTGAGGCGGGCCGAGTGCCTCGAGGAGATTCGCAGGGAGTTGGAGGAGAACATGTTGTCGTCCCTGCGAACCCTCGGGGCCATGGAAGAGGACTGCCTCCAGGACATTGAGCAGGAGTTCGATGATGCCCTGGCCCGGAACATCCAGAAGTGAGCCGTCGGACTAGCCCGCTGCCCTTGTAAATAGTTCTTTAGTGTTAAGTTTCCTTTTGTTTTTTCTTTATTTTGGTTGCGCTTGGACAATGCACCAAGTTTTTGTATATAGTTTTTTATTAGGTAGTTTTTGTTAGGTTTCATTTCATCAGTTGGGCTCATGGACCCTAGATTGTTCATCTGTACATAATTCACCCTTGGATTCCTCTCTTTTTTCTTTGATTTCACCATGGAGCAATGTTTTTTTCTTATTTCTTCCCCCTTGGATTTGATTTGTTGGACGTGGACTTTGCACACATTATCATTTGGATTCATTTGGATTCTGTATTCATTTTTTTTTTTTTTGGGACATGCCGCATTATTTTTCTTAGTTGCGTTATTGTGTATTTTGATTTGATTCACTTCATTTTGGTTTCAATACATTTTTGATTCTTACTTCAATGTGTGGTAATCTTTTATTGGTTTCATGCATGTCACCATGTGGGTTTTCACATTCACTGGCACCCATTGTGTGTGTGTGACGGACATGTGTTGATGTACATACTTGCCATTTGGGTTGTTTCATGTAATGGCCATTTCAATGTGGGGTGGATGTAATACTCGGTTGGTTATTTTGGCAGGGGTGGGGTGCTGTGGAATTTGGGTGGCCATAGGGCCATGATTGTGGAACATGATGACGCGTTGGGGGGGACATGAGTGGGGGCCTGCTGGCAGGTGCCCTGCACTGCTGGGGGGTGGGGGTGCAGGGGGACATGAGTGGGACATGAGTGGGGGCCTGCTGGCAGGTGCCCCTGACTGCTGGGGGGTGGGGGTGCAAGGGGACATGAGTGGGACATGAGTGGGGGCCTGCTGGCAGGTGCCCTGCACTGCTGGGGAGTGGGGGTCCAGGGGGACATGAGTGGGGGCCTGCTGGCAGGTGCCCTGCACTGCTGGGGGTTGGGGGTGCAGGGTGACATGTGGCTTGGCTGGGGGGCATGCCCATGGTGAATGGGCTGCCTGCGAGACATGACCATGGGTGCAGGGTAGTCCCCTGTGGTGTGGGCTGCCTGCAGGGGCCGTGGAGGACGTACAGGGAACACCTGGGAGGACCCACACTGCCAAATCACGTGTAGGACTCCCCGGCACCCCTGTAATACACGTACCCTGCTGAACTCGCGTGAGGAACTTCCCGCGCACCCCTGAAATACACGTACCCAGGCCAACCGCGTGTGAAACTTCCCGCGCACCCCCGTAATACACGTACCCAGGCCAATCACATGTGAAACTTCCCGCGCACCCCTGAAATACACGTCCCCAGGCCAATCGCGTGTGAAACTTCCCGCGCACCCCCGTAATACACGTACCCAGGCCAATCGCATGCGAAACTTCCCACGCACCCCTGAAATACACGTCCCCAGGCCAATCGCATGTGAAAGTTCCCGCGCACCCCTAAAATACACGTACCCAGGCCAATCGCGTGTGAAACTTCCCACGCACCCCTGAAATACATGTCCCCAGGCCAATCGCGTGTGAAACTTCCCGCGCACCCCTGAAATACACGTACCCAGGCCAATCGCGTGTGAAACTTCCCGCGCACCCCTGAAATACACGTACCCAGGCCAATCGCGTGTGAAACTTCCCGCGCACCCCTGAAATACATGTCCCCAGGCCAATCGCGTTTGAAACTTCCCGCACACCCCTGAAATACACGTACCCAGCCCCTTTCGCGTGTGAAACTTCCTGCGCACCCCCGTAATACACGTACCGCTTGCCGTGCTGGTCCAGGGTTGGCTCAGCCCTTTGCGCTGGATTGGGGATTTTGATGGGTTTTCTATGCGCAAGGGGCGTTCTTGGGGGCGTAACTGGCGCTGCTGCAGTGTCGCTGCGCCACTCTGCGCCACGGCAGGTTATGGATGTTGAAATCCATGAATACGATGTGCGCCTAAATGTGTTTTTTGCGCACGCAGCTGGCGCAGAATGCTGCACGCACACACTGTGCACCAGCCGCATGCGCCACTTGTGCGCTGGATTCTATGAATTACCCCCTTAGGCTTAAGATAACTACAATCATAGTTAGAAAGACAAACTCAATTCAGCTAAATACCTCTATGCATTCTTTTCCCCCCTATTCTCCAGATTAAGGCTATCCAAAAAATGTACAGCAGCTACTTGGATTGGTAGGTAAGAACTATTCAGTAGAATTGACCAACATCGGTCAGTTTCCTGATTGCCCAAATATTGGCAATGTGTTGAGATGTGGGTTTTTCTTTTTTCAAATAGGGCTGGACATTGAGTTAGTATATGTTTCAAGGTTTCAAGAATGTTTTCTGAATTACAAAACGGCAAAAGCTATCTTGGCTTGTTATTAATTTCCATTTCAAGAGCAGGGCTCGAGTTGGTAGTATGTTGAACCGTAGCCGTAAAATTTGAGCACGATATTTTGGAGAGGGTGATCTAATGAGATATGCTGGTAATAGTCTCATTTTCTTAGGTGGAAAGCGGTCAAGATCCCCATCAGCATATAGTCGACAAAGCTCACATGTCTTAATCCAATCAGTGCTGTCAATTTGTTTTTTTGCCTTATCAGGGTTATCAATTAGCATATTAATTGTTACATCTGCATTAGCAAGGACATCTTATACTCTGTTAATTCAACAGTGTAGAAACTTGTGATTGGTTGAAAACATATAAGCAGTTAATTCTTTTAGAATTACATTGTTTACAGTAGATATTAGACATTTTCTGAACCATGAGCATAGTCGCCACTCATATGTATTGGAGGGAGATCAGACCCAGCTCATATCGAAGCCAGGAACACGGTATGGACACAGGCAGAGTCAATTATTTTTTCCAAAAGCGGGCTTCCCATTTATCAAAAGTGAGTTTAGAAGAAACCGCAAGAGTTTTTAAGCCGTATAAAATACATAGGACAGGTGAGGCCACCAGGGGGCGCAGGCAAGATGGCAGCCTGATCCACAAGCTTCCTGTTTGGCCCCGGGAAATCTGCGTGATGCTACGAAAAGGAACGTAACCCGTTCCAAAATGCGATATCGGAACCGATGAGGAGTCCTGGGGTGTTCGAAGGACATCAGGAGGTGCCCCCGGCCCGGAGATATTAGACAGCGGGCTCTGGAGCTCCCCCTCCCCCATCCGGCCCTGCGGCGAACACAAGCCGAGATACGTGAGACTGACACCCCGGGGGGAGGGGCCCAGAACCCCATCTGGGCTACCCGCTCGACCGCCGGTGATCCTGCTGCGACTTCCTAGGGCGGAGCGGAGCCCTTCCAGAGACGCCAGCCGAAGAGGTCCACGCGGCGAGGGATCACCTGCTCTCCTCCTCCGGTGACACTGGAGGAGCTGAGGCAGTATCGTGATGGGCAGCGGACAAAGCCACTGAGCGGCTTCACATAGACCTGAGGCCCGTGACCCGCGGGCGCCGGTGGTGCCGCTTTCCCCCCTGCCTGAGCCGGCGGGGGAGCGTTCCCAGGCCTCCCCACCCCGCCTGAGCTTCATAGCAAGGGGCATCCAAGGAGACCGCCCCCAAAAACCACAGAGGGTGCGGAAAGACGGACAAGGTGGCTTTAGGGAGGACGGCAGCACTAATCACACCATAGCCACAGGGGATAACCCCCCCGCAGGTTCCTCAGCTGGCCCAGGCTGCCACGGGAGCGCGCCTGGGCCCCCCCCGCTCTCCTGCCAAAATCCCACACGGGGGAGAGCACCCCCGACATATAGGGGGCAAGGACACAAGCCTCCCGCCATAAGGCCACACAAGAGACCCCGGAACAACAGGGAGCCCTAACCCCACCGCCATTCAGAAGCCCCGCGGACATCCAAATGGGCAGCTGAACTCGAATGAACAGCGGGCGGGTCCCCCCGCCAGAACCTGGAGCTGTACTGGGAGTAATAAGCCACAGGGAGGGGGGCGCGAGCTGCTTCCAGAGGACACCCCCCTCCTTACCGTGCTGGGAAGGTATGCTGGAGGCAGGTGAGGCGGTGCCAAAACTAGTGGAGACTTCTGAGCCCGGGCTCTGGAGGGCAGACAAGGAACCATCCAGGGCCCTGAATGAATCCATAGAGAAGGCACCAGAACAGCCCCAAGGCGCCGACCCACACCCGACACACCATTAGGGGCCAGGCCAGGAGGACTGAAGAGGCTGTGCACAAGGGCGATGACCAAGCAAAGTCAAGTGGGTAGTGTGATCCCCGAACAAGTGAAATAGACCTTGAGGTCTTGCCTAACACGAGACTGAACATACTGACCACGGCGGTGGTGAGGGAATAAGCCTCGGTTCCGGGGGGACACCATTGGGCACACCAAGAAGCCACAGAAACTCCGGGGGAGCGGTACCCCATGAGTTGGAAGGAGACCCTGGCGAAATACATATTCACAGCAGGAAATCTAGAAATGGAAACTGGGGCCCCCTCCACTCCGGCTCCAGACATTTACACTATGCAGAGCAACATCCAGGCGATCCTTGACGAAATAAGGTTGGATGAGAACGGACATGGAGGCTAAACTGGCCAACCTCACGGTCAAGGTCTCCACACTGGAGGACCGAATTGAGGGGGTGGAAAACAATCAGGCATCCACAGACCTCCTGGAAACACAGATGGAGGCAAGATTCAGGGAGATGCAACGCCGCGAAGAGGAACTCCGCCTCAGGGTCGATGACATGGAAAATCACGAAAGGAGAAACAACCTGCGGATCTTCGGCCTGGCGGAAACGGAGGGGGAGACCCAGGTGGGCCTAGAGGGCAAGGTACAAGACATCATCAGGATCGTCCTAGGAACATACTCGGGAGAGACTGTTCTGATCGACAGGACCCATCGGGCGGGGGAAGGGCCCGCTCTCGGTGCTGGCGCGCCTCCACTACTATAAAGACAAAGCCAAGATACTGGAGCGAGCGATAAACTTGAGACATACAATATGGAAACTCTAGGGTAGCAATCTACCGGGACCTTTCGGCCCTCACACTGCAGATGAGGAGAAAATGCGGGGCCATCACTAGATGGCTCCAGGAGAAAGGGGTCCGGTATCGCTGGGGGCACCCATTCCACTTGGCGTTTGAGTGGCAAGGTGAGAAGCACCAACTTGTAACGGAAGAGGACATCCAGAGAGCTGCTGAGGATCTGCTTGGGGACCCCCCGGGAACATCCAGAGAGCGGAGTAGGGGTGAGGGAGACCCCGACCGAGCCCCTCGGGGCCCAGATCTGACCCAGGGGAAGCTCAAGGTGAAAGGCACTCGAAAATTCCAGAAAACTAGGCACCCCCCCCATGGGCCGCGGGGGACCCCCATGAATACAACGAAAATGTCATGAGACTAATCGCTCCACTGAAGTTCGTTACACAATCTCCCGGGGGCCTCAAGGACTGGGGGAAACATGTTGCCCCAAGGTATTGCCACAGTTGGCTGGTTTTTGTTCAATGGGCATGAGACAAAGTTACGGAGTCGCCTGAAGGAAGGCCTGAGAGGTTGGGTATTTTAAGGGCCTCACACTCTGCTTCTGAGACTGTGGGGAGCTTCTTGATCCACACCGAATGCCAAACCCCTGAGGGGTTCACGGTCGGGGAGGTAAATTGTAGGTTAATGGTGTAGGGAGGGGAATAGGGCCGGGGGACCCTCATTGGGACTCTGATATTAACAGAAATTTGGAACTATGGCGAATGTCCCTCGTCAATAAGCTTCCCAGGGCCAGGGTAGCATCCCTGGTGGTTCGTTGACCAACCCCAACGAGTGTTTGGTGACGTAGACGAACGCCTTGTAAAATGGGTAAGGGAGGTAGGGAACAAGGAAGGGGGAGGGGGTGGGAAAAGGGAAGGGGGGAGAGAGGGTTCAGTTGGGGTTAAGGGGACAAGGGAAAGCCAGTTCGAGCCATGGTCTTTTGCTTCACAACGGGTTCTACAATGGAATTATACAGAGGGGTTCAGAGAATACGAGATGAAAAATGACAATGATTGAGGGAAGAATAGGCACACTGAATGTTAAAGGCTTAAATTCTCAGAACAAGAGATCTCTTACTTGCAACATGTTCCGCAAACAGCGATTAATGGTCCTCTTCTTACAGGAAACACATTACAAACAGGGGAAAGAATCAATGATAAAAGGGAAGGATATTGGAAACAACTTTTGGGCCTCCCATAGAAGTACTAAGAAGGAAGGGGTGGGCATTCTCCTGGGCAAGGCCCTCCGCCTCACTGAAATAGAAACTAAGCAGGGCTTTGGGGGACGGTTTCTAGGGGTTAAGGGCACCTGTGAGGGCGAATGTATTACGCTAGCCACAGTATACCCGCCCAACTCGGGCCAGATAGGCTTCCTGACTCAAATCTTCAGAGTTATGGACGAATGGGCGGAGGGGGGCATGATACAAGGTGGGGATGTCAACCTCATATTGGACCCCCGATTGGACTGGTGGACGGCAAGGGGCGCAGAGACAAGGGGAGCCTCCAAGGATAATTTAGCCCTGCAGACCCTTCTGAGGGAACACTACTGGGTTGATGTATGGCGCAGAGCATGGCCAGGGCCGGGATGGGTACACCTTCTCGCCCCCACACTATACATACACAAGAATCAATCTCCTACTAGTTTCGGAGGAAGGGAGAGGGGTGGTTGAGTCCCCAAGGGTGGAGGCAATAACATGGTCAGACCATGAATTATTGGTTGCAAACTGGTCGCTCCCGGTCTCCCCGAGATCGTCGCGATGGCGGAGTAATGATATGCTCCTCCGGTACCCGGTCTTCCGGGAGTTCATGAGAAAGGAAATGGTAGCCTATTTTGAAATAAACGACAACGGGGAGACGGATTTAGCCGTGGTGTGGGAAGCTGCGAAGGCCACCTTTAGGGGCCTTCTAATAGCTGAAGGCTCCAGGCGTAAACGTGAAAGGGGTCTAAGTGAAAACAAGATCCGAGCAGAACTGGGGGCCCTAAGAGCAAGACTAGGCCTATCTGGGGAGGATCGGGAGGCCATCCTAGTGGAGATGCAGGGAAGAAGACAGGTGTTGCATGCTGTCCTCATAAGGGAAGTCATCAAGAAAGTGAGATATACTAAACAAAGGTATTATGAGCGGGGAGACAGAGTGGAGACCCTCTTGGCACACAGGACAAGGGGATGTAGAATGGAGAGAGGGGTGGGTCTTCTCAGAGACAGAGGGGGTAGGGTCCACAAGGGACGAGAGGAAATAGCAGAATCATTTGCCGATTTTTATAGGGAACTCTAGACCAAACAAGAGGGTGAATCACTGGAAAACATCCGGACCTACCTGGCCGAACACTCCCCACCCCGACTAACTGACACTGAGCGGGAGGCCTTGGAAGGGGAAATATCGGAGGAGGTGGTGGAATTAGCCATCAAGAGATTGAAAGCGGGGAACTTTTACAAACAATGTCAATCCATTATCGTGAAACCGCTGGCCAAATTATTCAATCAAATTAGAAACCAAGATTCAATCCCACCCTTTCTACAGGCTCTTATCACCGTAATACCCAAACCGGGCAAAGACCAGGCAGAATGTGGATCGTTTAGACCTATTTCCCTTCTGAACCTAGATGCTAACATTTTCACCAGAATCCTGGCAACTAGGCTAGAAGGTTGCCTCCCCCGCTTAATCCACTCTGACCAGGTAGGATTCATCCTGAACAGACAGGGCTCCGATAACATGCGCAAGACCCTCCATGTGTTAAGCTCAAGGGTGGTCCACGAGGAGGGGGTGCTTTTACTGGCCCTCACAGAGAAGGCGTTCGACAGGGTTAGCTGGGCTTTCAAGCGGGAGGTTTTCTCTTTGCTGGGAATGGGACCAAGATGGCTAGGTTGGATGTCGGCACTATGTTCCTCCCCATCAGCCAAGGTGGTTGTGAACGGGACTGAATCAAAGACATTCCCCCTGGAAAGAGGCACAAGGCAGGGATGTCCACTATCCCCCCTAATATACGCAATGGTAATGGTGCCCTGGGCAATCTCCATTCGAAAGGATGAGGCTATCAGAGGGGTACAAATACGAGATACAAACTGCAAGATCGGGCTATTCGCTGATGACGCACTACTATACATCACAAGGCCATCCCAGACGGTCCCCAGGATGCTAAGAGCCTGACGCACTATGGAGGACTTTCCGGGTTTAAGGTTAACCTTGGGAAATCTGTGGCATTCATAGGGGGAAACCTGGCAGACCCAGAGGTGGACTATGTGAAAGGGCTCCCTTTCAGATTACAGAGGGATGGGTTCCGATATTTGGGTGTCCAAGTAACACGTGACCCTGATGACCTTTTCCCTGGCAACTTTCCCCCACTTTGGTCTGCAATCAAAGGGGATATCGAGCGATAGGCAAGATTCGGACTCTCCTGGATGGCGCGGCTCAACCTGGTGAAGATGGTGATTCTCCCCAAATTCCTATTCCAAATGCTTCCCGTGCAGGTGCCCAAGACATTCTTTACGGAAACAAAACGAGTCCTCTTGAACTTTCTCTGGTCCGGCAAAAAACACAGGATCTCCTACGAGGTACTAACCAGACCGAAGGAGGACGGCAGGGTGGGGTACCAGGACTTGGAGACATACCATAGGGCCTCCCAGCTAAGGGTGTTGATTGATCACTTTAACCCAGGGACGGAAAAGCAATGGGTAGCCATGGACAAAAAGGTTCTTGCCCCTGTCACGCTAGATGAATGGCTGTGGGTCCCAAGAAAGAGCATCCCCAGAAGGGACCTGAACCACCCAGTTCTGAAAGTGTTGTGGTCTTTGTGGAGGGAAGGAGGCTATTATCGCTGGCTCACGACCTGGCCCTCCCCGCTAAGCTGCATCTGGGCCCCCCCTTCGAATCCAACCACTCCCCAGTAAAGTACAGGATGTACATGACTGGGAGACTCCCACTACTCAAACCCAGGTGAGAGCCTTTTTGGGCCTCACTGGGTATTATCGCAATTTCATGGCGGACTATGGAACCATAGCTGCACCACTGACAGCTCTGACTTCACCCAAACAACCTAGGAAGGTTAATTGGACTGAAGACTGTCAGAAGGCCTTTGATGGCTTGAAAGAAAGTCTGTGTAGGGCACCTGTGTTATGTGCACCTGATTACAGCAAGCCCTTTATCGTTCAAACTGACACCTGCGACACCGGAATTGGAGATGTCTTGTCCCAGTTAGATGACAAAGGAAGAGAACATCCAATCATATTCATCAGTAGACAACTTAAGGGTAGGGAACTTAGTGGGCTACTGTTGAAAAGGAATGTTTTCGTATAGTTTGGAGCCTTAGGCGTTTTAGGCCCTACCTTACCGGGTCTACCTTCAAGGTCCAAACAGATCATAAGCCCCTGAAGTGGCTTATGCAGATGAAGGATGAGAACCCAAAACTGCTCAGGTGGTCCATTAGCCTGCAAGGGCTAGACTTCACCATAAAGCATAGACCAGGGAAGAGTCACGATAATGCAGATGGCCTTTCCAGAAGGTATGTTGACCGTCTGGATCAAGGCGTCTATCCCGTGGGAGATTAGCCACCCTAACCTCAGTCTGGGGGGGGGCGACTGTGATTCTGGAAATGCATTGGAGGGACAGGGCCTCTGTATCCTTGTCCTTTACTGCTTTTTATTGTGTGTTCTGTCTTGTTTTCCGCGCAGGAGTTCATGTGGGGCTCCTGGCGGTGCAGCTCTCTCCTTTGTTTTTGGTGAACGGACCCATGGGATACCCTTATGGCACACATGGGTGGGGGTACAACCCTGTGCCCCTAGTACATGTTTTTGGGCACCTGTGTGTGGCCCAGAGAGCAGGGTACGGGCTGGTGGCAGCTCCGTGCTGAATTGACTGGTGCCCTGAGCATCCTCCATTTTGGGATGTCCAGGCCCTGTCCTTGGAATCGGTAGATTCCTGATGGAGACAAGATGGCCCCCGTGGCCTTTTGCCTTCCATCGCCTGTTACCTTGATCTTCCCAAAGTCCCGGGAAGCCCTGACTCTGTCCCTCACCCCTGACTGGCTGTAGGGTGGAAGTTCCATATATGGTAGTGTGGGGAAGTGCCGACCAGACTGGCTGGAGCCTTCCCAATGTCCGTATGTTGTGGGTACACCTGTGGGTGGGACCTGAGTGAATGGAGTGTATGACGAATATGCACTTCTTGTTGTGGATGTCTGGTTTCTGGTGTTTGACACACTGACTGAGACAGCACTGCCCGAAACTGGTATGAATGCAGTGTGTGGTGTTGAATGGCGTGGTACTTGTCTGAATCCACATTCTGTGTTGTGAGTGTCTGGCTGGAGAAGAATGGCCTGAATGTACAGTGCGCCTGATTGGCTGACAGACTGCTGAATGCCCTTCGTAGTGATTGGATGCTCGAGTGTAACCCAGCGGAATGAATGGGAGATAAACAGTATATCTGGGAACCTCTCACTGCTAGGAATCATGTTCAGAAGGGTTCAGAGCTGAAGTCCAAACTACGAAGAGTAACTGGATTGAAACTGACGCTTGACCTTGAAGCCCTGCTGGAAGAGAAGAATTGCTGTTGCTCTCCTTCATCAATCTGAAAGCTGCTGTGTCTCCAAGGACTGACCAAGAGAGGACCTGGTAAGGCGCCCTCTTCCCGAGCTACGAGGGACCATGTGCACCAGCTGATCTTTGCCAAAGCTCCCTGGTAGACAGACCTACGACAGGCTGCCGACCGGAGACGGGGACTGCCGCGGAATCCCAAAGAGAAGCGCCCGGACTGTTGTCCGCCACTGTCGACGACCGTCGTCCAGAGCCGCGTGCTCCTGTTGCCTAAGAACTTTTTATCCAAGGACGCTCTCGTCTGCATCGTCGCCCATCTGGTCCCGCTGGAGCAGGCCAGACCGTTGACGCACCGAGGAGCATCCGCCAGTGGGTTTCCCGCCACCCAAAGACCACAGAGACGCCGACGACTCGACGCCCTTGCTGGGCCACAGTTCTTCAAAGTCTTTGCGGTCCAGAACTATCGACATTGAGGTGCCCTGCACGCCTCTTCCTTGCAGGACATTAACGCTTCCCCGTCGACGAGCAGCGCTAGGAAAGAAGCTGCCACTTCACTGTTGTAGCTCACCCTGTTCTCCGTCGTACGTTCGACGACCCGTGACTCCTGCCTTAAAGGGAGGGCACTCAAGAAGGGCTGTTGATTCCCCAACGAGGAACGCTACAACGCCAGGTACTTTGGGGTTGCAGAACTATTGGAAAGTCTCTTGTGAACAATATATGGACTGGGCTTGTGCTATATCTTTATTCTACAGGTTGCCCAGGTGGGGGGGATCTCCACACAGAACTGTGTCTAGGTATCGGGGCCAATATTCGGACAATTGTTCTCACCAACTGCTTTCCTCTTATATCTATTGTTGGTTTCCTTTACAAACTGATTTGTGTGACATTTAACCGTAAAGTTGATGCACTTTAAAGAGATTTAATAGTAATTGTGGTACCACGTAGAACTGTATATTTGCCATTATAGATAACCGAGTACAAAGTGAGTTATTGTGATATTTTACATAACCTTGAATATTAATTATATAAAGACTGTGTTTTAACTAATACAGTGTGCAGACATTCCTTTGTGGGTGCTTGGGCACTACACTGTACTTAAGACCCAGCCTGCACCACCTCCTGAGAATCTAGGCCTGGATTGCTCGTCCATTGCTACCGTAATAGAGCATCTTGGCTGGGGTCCTCTGTGCCTCTCCTCTACCATATAGAGAGCAGAAGTACAGACACCCCCCTCCGGTCCTATCCCATGCATGTTGACCATCTTGTGCCCCTCCCCCGCGAGGGGAGGGAGTGGAGCCATCCCATCCCCATCTTCATAATCAACTCCATCATCATCCTCTGTATCTGGAGGCAGCGGAATGTTCCAGCGCATGCACAGATTGTGCAGCATGGAACACACAAGCACTATTTTACCCGACTTCATTGGGTTGTACAGCAGTGATCCACCAGATCTGCTCAAGCAGCGGAACCTGGCCTTCAGTTGGCCAAATGTCCTCTCGATCATGCCACGTGTGCGGACGTGTGCCCTGTTGTACGCCTCCTCATGCCTGTTCCTTGGCCTCCATACGGGCGGCATCAGCCATGGCATGAGTGCATATCCTGCATCACCTACATGGGATGTAAATGGAGGGAACATGTCAGTGTTTGTGGTATACATGTCTTCATCAGATGCAGTGCAATCATGTGTCATTAGTCCATCATTCATATGGGCCAAGCATTGGTTTTGACCAGTGGGTGATTACCATTCCTGGTTCATTGTTGTCCACATGGGCGTTTGGACATTGCCCAACAACTTGCTGTGCATATGGAGTTGCCCTTGCGGCCAGTAGTGGTTGGTGAGTATGGCATTGTGCAGTGATGTACACACATGGAGGAGTCAGTCAATACACTGTGATGATGTGGTAGATGCAGAATGTCTCATGTGCACACATCCTGTGCATTGGGGGGGCAGAGGTGCATAGTGTGGGTGGCTGTATCAAGTGGCTCAAGTTGTATGAGCTTGTACTAGTCTTGGTTGTGCATCTCCTTTGGCAGGGTGTGTACGGGCACACTGTGGCCACCTGTCATGTGTAGCTTTCTGATGTGTGGGTTGTGGTGACTGTCCATTACATGGGCCAGGGGGGTGATGCATTTGCAGTTGTAGCAGGCCAGTCACACAGGTCATTGCCCTGGGCACCCTCCCCCCCTTTCACAGGGCCTGTGCATTGGCAGTTGTACTCACCCAATAGCCATGTGCTTTGTCCAGCATAGCGTTCCATGTACCGTGGCAATGTCGAATTCCACAGGACCATTGAGTCATGTGTTGACCCCGGGAAACGTGCGCAGAAATGTGTTATCACTTGTCCAGCGTCACATACCATCTGTACATTCAGTGAGTGGTACAGTTTCCTATTGCGGTCGACCATCTCCATTGTACGTGGTACTGTCAGCTCTATGTGGGTGCAGTCCAATGTAATTTAGCATGGCCGCAATGGCATGGAAGGCCAACTTTGTGGCAATGATCTGGCCAAGGGTATGGGGTAGGGCGATGTGTTCCGACACATGGCGCAGCAGGGCATCCAGTACCTGGCCCAGTATTCTTGAAAAACAGGGATGTGAGAGCCTGTGCAGCTCACCAACAGTGTGCTGATATGTTCCAGTGCCAAGGAAATGCAGTACCGAGACCACCTTCAGAAGGGGGGGGGGATTGCGGTCGAAATGCCAATGCAGCTGCTGATGTCGTCCTCAATCATGGTGGTGATGTACATGATTGTTGGACGGTCCAGCCGGTATAATGTGTGGATCTGTCCTGGGGTCAGGTTCCAGGGTGAGGCCCTGATGCGGGGTATTGCAGGCTGCCTGCGGGGTCGTGCCGGCTGCACAATTGGGTTTGGCATGAGTGCAGGGTTTGCTAACTGCCACCTCCGCCTCCTCCTCCTCCTCTGCACCATTACTGCCACCATGTGCAGTGCTGCCTGTAGGTTCAATAGCCCCAGTCCCAATGCTGCAACAGCAGCTGCCTGCATAGTTGTGTTTGGAGCTCGGCTGGGTGTGGGTGTGGCCCTTTTGTAGGCTCCCAGTGGCCTGATGGGTCCAGCTGGGCTCATTTGGTGCACCTGTGGCCTGATTCATCTCACCAGGCACTGTTTAACATCATGTCCGCTGTGGCGCCTGTTAGGGAGAATTCTCATTTATGGCTAATTTCCCTTACCTAGTGAGTCCCTCAGCAGCTTTGCTGGATTTCTGGGTTTTATTTTTTTCCACCTGGTAAGAGCTTGAACCTTTTTCCCCCTCTTAAATGTGTTTTGCCATGTGTATTTCTACTTTTTGTGTGATCTTGGGCTCTGGAGCCACACCACTCCATGAGCCCCACTTTTTGTGTGTTAAACAGCACTTTCAGTGCAGTGACACAGGGTTGTCTCTGAGACTTCCCACTGACTCAATTTTTTCTGGGGCTGACTACTGTTCCACAGAGATAGGTAAAGTTGCCATTTACTTTATGTAGTCACTTAAACTACAGACCCAGTACACCCCATCTTACATGGAGTATTGGAAAGGGTTAACTCTGACCCCTTTTTGTCTGTACCTCCTGGAGCCTTGTTTCGCTCCCTTAACACTAAGACTAGGCTGGTGGCAGTGGTATCTACCCTAACCTTTCTACCGCGATTATACTATATAAACGTGGTACTGTTTTAGGCTATTATATTGGCCTCGAACATTAACCTGCTTGCCCAAATACATTTTATTTTGGCTCCGGTCGGGTTTAGTCGCCATTTCTTTGTGTTAACATCCTTCTTGTGTTTTACTTTGCGCTGCAAACCAGGTTTGCCTTCTTTGTTCGCCGTCCTTTGGCAGGCTTCTGCGAAGAAACCCTCCTTTGGCGTCTGGGCATCTAGGTGGGCTGAATGTGAGGGAGGGGTTTAGTAACCCCCTGCACAGGTCTCCTTGGAGACGCAAGTCACACTTTGTGTCCATTGGCTGCGGTGGTTGTCCGGGCTGGACAACCCCCCTGCTGTGCGATTGACAGCCAGGCTGTGTGAATGGGGGATTTTGGCATAAAAGGCAGGACTCTTGGCCTGGAAGTCAAAGTCGCCACTGGAACTACAAGAACCGAAGAGAAGCGGAGAAGAAGACGGCTGCTGCAACTCCCGAGTCCCGGTGGAGCCCTGCTGCAGTCCTGAGCTATCTATCCTTCAACGACAGAGAAGATCCAGTCTGGAGTATTCTTCCCTTGAGCCTGGTGGGATCAACCAGCTCACCTTCTACAGCCAGAGAATGAATCCTCTTCTGGGTCGAAATCGCTGCACGAAGCTGTAGTGGTCCGGAAAGCCACCAGAAGAGCCCTCTCCTGTTTTACAGGAGTGCACCTTTTATTCACTGTTGCTTTGCTGCTGCTGGCCTCATCCCTGGGTAGAACAGATCGCTCCAGACGTCCACCTTCTTGTCCCCACGACTGAAGCTCCAGGAACCGTGAGTCTGCAGGAACTACCAGGAACAACTGCAGTAGCACCAACTTTCTTCATTTGAATAAGGTACTGTGTCCATTTGGTTGTTCTCTCCGTCCGAACTTGAGGAATCGGGGTGAACCTTTTTCCTTGCCAAAGGCTTGTCCTTTCTTCCTTCCCTCTTATAACTTTTGCCTCCCTTTGACAATATCCCAGTACTCCTGGCAACGCTAATCTCAAACTGTTCTAACTGAACCTCGACAACAGAGCTCCGCTCCATTTGACACTGGCGCAGGCCTATGACTTTATCTGTATTTTAGAACACGTCCTCTGATTCTAGTGCCTTGACAAAAGTTATTGACTCTGATTTTTATCCACTATGCCTTAGTTGTTATTCAATGTGCTAAGTGTGTTTGACTACGGTTACATTTCTTCCTGCGGGTACGCTTTTCTTTCGTAAGACCGAACTGTCATTACTGTCAAAAAGTTAACCCCCGGTAACGTCTTTTGTTTCACAACACCGGCCTATCAAATCCTAATGTACTTACCTTGAATTGACCTGAACCAAAGGAATTGGTTGTGTGTAGTATATTTAGAGTGTGGTTTTGTTTAATAGAAGTGAAGTGTTTTGTGAACAGATGGGTTAAAAATAAATGTACTTATATTTTTTAACCAGAAACCGTGTGTCAGTGTTTGCTTGAGTCACAGTGATTGTAGTCCTTTGTGTAATCTCTACTACTGCTCATTTGCTCTTGAGATAGGCCTGGCTGCTCCACTACTGCTACCACTATAACTGTGTAGTACAGGCTTGTACCAAAGGTGAAATTGTACTACCACTTGTGGACTTAATTGTCTGTAGTGTTCCCTAAGGGTACTGCAGAGGATTCTGCCTAACAGCGCCGATACCGCCACCGTGTCCACGGAGTTTCCGCCATTTTTATGGTGGAGTTTCCATGTCCGTGCTACTTGTAATGCGCACAGTGTTACGCATTGCCGGTAACTGGGAGTTTCTCTGCCGACGCAGTTTTCGGGTGCGTTGACTCCACGGTGGCTGTTTCTGGTGGTGGTATTTCCTGGATTGAAGGTTGGAATTCGCCAATCCGGTAAACGGTGCCGGTATGGTTATATCGGCAACGTTAAGTCCGGACCGGCAGACTTGTAATGAGGCATATTGTCTTGAGAAAATTACGACTGTCACCTCCTTCGTTACCGTACCGTTTATTAAACATGGAAAATAAGACCTCTAATAAGGGCTCCTAGATATGTGGATAGCGAAAATTGACAAAATCTTAAAGGAAGCTGAAGTTACAATGAACACTGTTTTGGCAAATCCACTCGCCGCAATAAAAAAATTAAAGTGGTGGCAATGGATCCTAAACACTGAAAAACGAAAAACAAACTAGCCTCATCTTTACCCAATGGCCCTATTTCACGTGGAGTTGACCAACCACCGAACTATCTTATAAAAAATGTCCTTCCCGCTACCACAGAGACCAGTTCTTAAGATTTCGGTTAAACCTGTTTAAAACAAAGGAAATGTTAATGCTAAAGCACGACAAAGGCACATTAAACAATCTATGCAGATTTTCCAATAAGGAAGTCGAAACATCAAAGCACTTGGCATAGATTGCCAGGAGTTGTCATCATTGCGTTCCAAATTTTTAGGGAATTTTACCCCTTCGAATGGCGTCATGGAAGACTGGTAGTTTAAGGTGCTTACAGGAAATAATGCGATGTTAACATGTGCATTAATTGATTATATGGACACAATCTTAGAAGCAACGTGAATACGTGCATTTAAACCTTAACTGACATTGTGGTGGGGCAAAGTAAATTAAGTTGATGTATATGAACTGACTGAATGAAGATACGGTCTGATGAGAATGTTATGTTTTGATAAAAGTTTGTAATAAACTAAATGTCAATAAAAATAAAAAAATTAAAAATATTTATATTGTTATTTGCGCAAACAACAAACACGTATATACAGCTACGATGAATGCCCGATTTGTCGCAGCACTGATCGTGGGACACCGCAGGAGGAGGAGAATAGCCAGGGCCTGCATTTTTTTTCCCCAGACCAGCCTTTTTGGGATGCCTGACGACCACGTCTATGGCAGGTATAGGTTTCCACCTCGTATCATCCTAGACCTGGTCAGGGAGTGGGAAGATGACCTTACATGCCCCACCCTGTGCTCCCCAGCATTGAGCCCCTTGGAGAAGGTGCTCAATATCCTGCATTTTTTGGCCACTGGGTCATTTCAGCGGACAACTGCCATAGTGGGGGGGGGTCTCACAGGCCACGCAGTCACGCTGCCTACACCAGGTGTTGGCAATCATCACTGCACCCCCCTCAGTCCGCAGGCACATATACATGCCCAGGACACCCGCAGAAAGGCAGGCCGTGGTCCAGGACTTTTACAGGGTGGCACACTTCCCCAAAGTGCTCGGTGCCATAGATTGCACCCATGTGGCCCTATGTCCACCTAGGGCCACTGAGCACATCTATCGAAACCACAAGCACTGGCATTCCATCAACGTGCAGGTTGTATGCGATGCTAAAGGAATCATCACCTCTGTCTATGCAAACTACCCTGGCTCCACCCATGACAGTTTCATATACAGAATATCCGCCCTGAGCCGGGCCCTGGAAGCTAGGAAGCATGGTGACACATGGCTCCTAGGTGAGTACAAATGCCTGTGCACATGCATGCAAGTCACACACAGACAAATACCCAAACCCTAATAATCTCAACTATTATCACCTCCCCAGGGGACAGTGCCTACCCTCTGAGCAACCACATGATGACGCCAATCCGGAACCCCACCACACCACCCCAGGTAAGATACAACGATGCCCATATTGCAACCAGGGGCATAGTGGAGCGCACATTCGGAGTGCTCAAGTCACGCTTCCGCTCCCTTGACCGCTCTGGTGGGCAGCTACTATATGCACCCCCAGTAGTGTGCAGGATCATTGTGGCAGCATGTGTCCTGCACAATGTTGCAACACGGCGGGAGGTACCGGTGGACATGGTGGTGCCCCCACATCACCAACCACAGGCACAGGCGTTGCCCATGGGAGGGGACAGGGCACGTGGCGAGGCATCCCAGACCCAGCTTGTGGCCACATTCTTCACCTAAACTCCCACCCCTGCGGAGTGCACACAGTCCTGGCACATAGCAGGTGACAATCAATGATGACAAAGAGACAGTCAACTGTCACAATCTTACCACCCTGAGAATGTTGCCACGGAAGTGCTACATTGTGTGCATCCCTCGCTACTTAAACATAACCAATCCTGTGTGACCAAAAGGAACACATGCAAGGTGTGTATCACACACCCCCTGCAAAACAGGTCATGACAATCACTGGTATGTCACCCAAACCCTCCCAAACCACATCACCCTTGTCTGCCACACCATGACATGGCATGCAATAGCAAAAGGCCAACACATGACCAATACATACAAAGTGACATGTCATAAATGAAAACTGGCATGAGACAATGATGCCTGACATGGAATCAGATGAAATGACTGACCAACAACCTCCCACACATACAAAGTCAGACACAAATGCTATTCACCATGAACTTCTGAACAACTGTCTCTGGTGTATGTATCCTTCTTCCTTCAAGTCTACCTGGCTACAGGATCACCCTACCCCTTGGTCTCCATGTTCCAGCTTGTGTGTAAATAGGGTCCAGCCCCCTCAGAGGCCACCTTGACTGGTAAAAATACCAAATCACAGAGAACTCCAAGTAGGCAAACCCACAAACCAGGGAAAAAGGCTGTAGGCACAAAAAAAAACCTGGAAGAGTCTCCAGTAGATGACTTGAAGTAGCAGGAAATGTCAAAGCACATGTACAAGCACAATGATAGAACAACCAAGGTAGCACAGTTGAACAATGGTCCAACAGGATGGGTAGCATTTACGGTAAATGACACACAATGAGGATGCAACAACTGATGGGTAGTGTCACAGCTCTGGTGTCCAGGCGCAGGAGTGGCACGAACCAACCACCCCCTCCGTGGTCTGGGCGCCTGCAAGATCAAACTTACACAGGCCTCTGAGACCCCGCCGGGGAAGGAGGGTCAGGGATATGTTGCATGGACAGGCATTGGTATTCAGGATAACCGGAAAGTTGGGCAGGAGAGGGGATGTGGATTTGCAAGGGAAAGTAGGCAAAATGCAACTATTCACAAAAACACATACTCAATTAGAGAAAACATGTTCATCATGCACATTGTACCAAATTAGTCAAATGCAAGCAAAAGAGAGACTTATCTCTGGGGTGAGTGCTGGCCTCCTGCCTGCGCACGCTCAGGTCCGGTAACAGGAGCACTTCAATGCTGCAAAGAGAGCGTGAGTTACTAATCTGAATGTGTGTTTACAACACACACACACAACACCATCCATGCCCCAAAGTGTCAAAATCGTAAGGGATGATAGGGGATCGACCCTCTCTCCTGAACCACAGAAGCCGAATAGATCGACCTTCCCACCGTGGTTGGCACGGGCGTCTGAATAGTAATATAACAGATAACCACGTGGCAGCCAATGGGGGCAAGACGGAGTTAGTGAAAGGGGGTGGATTGACAAAGGGAAGAAGGGAAGACAACATACAATTCACAAATCCTAAGTACACCTTCTCACCTCCTACTGAGTCTGTGCCCCTGATCCTGAACCCCTACCTACTACAGACTCACAAGAACTTCACCTAAACCTGAATATACATGAAACATACATACTCAACATATTGCATCAGCTTTGACATGGAAACACATAAGCAGCAAGCGGGATGAAACAAACAAGGAAGCCGCTTCCATATGAACTAAACATAACACATGGCCCACAGGGCAGAAAAGCAACATAACAACATAAAGCAAAACTAACTGAGGCCAGAACTCTGCCCTCTAGATTCACAGAATGGTACCCATCTTCCGGGATTGTTGCACAGTCATCTATGTACATAGAGCATGGGAACGTGGGTAAATAATAATCATACTCGAGGAAAAGGTCTATTGCCAATCATAGACCCAAGAGTGAGCGTAACGTTCATGTGACTTAATTGTAATCCACACTTAAACACTTCAAGCAATGAATTTGACACCCTCGTGTCGTATAAGAATAACATGTGATGGTAAACAAAACATTTATCTTGTTGTTTGGGTGCCTCGTGAGCGCACCCGGACTTCCAGTAGTAACGCCTTCTCCCTCCGTGAACGGGACGTCCACTGCCGAGGAAAACACCAGTGCGCGAAACCTCCACACGGTGTTGAAAGGGTGTCAGCGTGCTCTCCGCTGTCTCCAACACCCGTGTCTACCGTGTGGGACACACTTACTGCGGAAGAGGGCAACGCGGACCGCAGCGTGCCTTTCAGCATGAATTTGAGCGTGCTCTCCGCTGACTCCAGCACCGTGTCTACCGTGTGGGACACACTTACTGCTGAAGAGGGCAACTACCGTGACTGCCCGTGCTGAATAAACAACAATTATCAGCACCAGTGCACGGACGGCCGGCGGTTTAGTAAACGCCCCAATCACCTGCAGCTGTCTAGTGGCGGGAGGCTGAACTACATTCGCCCCTCAGCCTACTGGGAACTGTAGTTTTCTACTCATTTCCTTGAATATAGCCATCTAGGCTTGCCCCAATTTGTATTTCTGACACAAAGTAAGTGACTTCTCCACAAACAAACACCCCTGTCTGCTGCTTTGTACCCATACGTTAGCTTGGCCCACTGATGCTTCATACACTGTCAATGCAGTAAGGCAGGCGCATGTGGCCGCGCGGGAAATGGAATACCAATGCTTCAAGAATCACACATGATACAATCGTCCCTGGGTGAGCTGCTAGACGCGTATAGCAAGGTGCAACTTCAGTACAAGTTGTGTTCTGGCAGCCGCAGATTTCAATAGGTAGTGCACGTGGCAATTTGCACATGCAAATGACATGCACTGACCACGAGTCTGAGCCTCGCTGGGTGTCCCTGTGCGCTGTATCAGTTTCTGGCTAGGAACGCTACTAGCCTAATAACTCTGCTTCAATGGAGCAGGCGGTACTCGAGGATATGTTTGATGGCCCCTGCGTGTGCCCCTGACAACTTGTAAAGCCACTTGGCATTTGGCCCTCAACGCATGTCAGCTGTACTGTGTGCTTCTCCAACAATGCCTGGCAAAGCTCCCCAGCACTGGTGCTACTTAGCATCCATGTGCAAGTGGCCTGGTGTAAGGTTGTCTGCGGTGTGGGCCCTTGTGTTGCTCACCTTGCCTGGAACTCCTGGAAACACGTCTGCTTCTGTCGGACGTCTGAGCACAAGCCCTGTGCTTCTGCTTGCGCACACATCCACACGTCTGCACCACGGAACGTGGCCAGTTTTCTGGATTAGTCGTCCCTGTGTCTGCTGGCAAAGGTAGTCTGGAGGTTCATCTTCCTGCAGAAAGGGCATTACATAAATTAATAAAGCTGGAAAGTTCCCTGTGTGTGTGTCTACATGCTGGTTGTCACTGGGCCAGGTTACAAACCTACATCCAAACTGCTCCCACCATCAGTGTCACTTTGACAGGCCAAGGGTGCAGGCTACTGTCTACAGCATGAAGTGCATCAAGCACATATACAGGCAAGAAAATAACATACATCACAATCCACATCAATGAATGGAGACATCAATCACGTACTCATCCAAATTGATTACAGACATGGGGTGGATAAAACGCAACCAATCCCCACTAGGGGTGTTAACACAAGTAGTACAGCCGCAGACAGGCCACAGTTATTAAGAAAGTCCAAAGCCCTTGTGTACAATTTTGTTACACCGAACCATCCTAGCAAGCCCATGGATAAGGGAAGCAGGAGTGGCCTATGTGAGTCAGGACCCCAAGCTGCAAACACATACACAAGACAAGCTTGAAGGGCCCAGCTGGAACAGACAGTGGATGCTTTCAAAAGCCACAAAGCACCACACCGTCACATGAATGCACAATAGACAAACAATATTAAACTATATTAACTAATTAAACTAACAATGAAAAACCTACATAACCTAATTAAAATAACTATCAAATAGATAATATTAACTAACTAAACTAAAAGGAAAAATCAAAAATGGCCACATACGACCCGGGGGGGAGGCACCCAGGAGGGGGGGAGGTACAGGGTGCACCTCAACACCCACATGCGATGATGTTGAGACAAAAAAAAAAATCCTCCATGGGCTCAACGCCTGCACAGCCCGATCTGTGTGGGAGATATCTCGTCGTCCGAGTCTGCCTCATCCAGAAAAGGAGGACGTGGGCCAGGAGCCTGACCATGCCTAGGAACAGCTTGCCCCTCGTCGGCAGCAAGTCTGCCAGACGGGTGAGCCTGGTTCTGTGCGGCAATGACACGCAGGTCTGCATGCAGAACCTCCCGTGATACACGTGCTTCCTCTTGCAAGGTAACACAGAGTTCTTCCTGCGTGGTCTGGCTGGACAACTGATGCACCTCCCAGCAAGCACGTAGCTCAGCCGAGATGGTACGCTCAAGCTGCTCAAACCTCTCCTCTGACCGCACCCTCTGGGACCTCAAGAGGGCACCCAGAGTGGATCTGAGGGACTCATACTCAGCCCTCAGGGCCTCCATGTGTGCCTCTGCATTTTCAGCAATTGCTTGACGCAGAGACGACATTTCAGCCTGGCGTGCCCTGTCTGAGGCCGCCATGCCCAGCCTGAGCGAGCGGGCCGTGGACTGCGCCACCTGCCGCTGGAGAAGCACCTGCCTAGTAGGGGGGAGCACGGATTGGGCCACACGTTCCATGCTCACAGCAATGTTATCAAGTGCTGCCCCCTGCTGTTCTGAATTGGCAGTCATGTCTTGCTCCCACTCAGTATACCTCAGTGGCGCGCGGCCACCGCGTTGCTGGGCTTGACACCTGCGAGACCCAAGGACCGGGCGTCCTCGTTGGGTTGGCAACGCCCGTGGCTGCACGACTACATGCCCCCCGTCTACGTGATGCCCCAGGCACATCAGCGACTGGTGTGGAGGGTGACCCTGCGTCCCGATCCACCACAGGCGGAGGTCCCACCACTGTCTGGCCCCTCAGTGCAGGTGTCGCGGACAGAGGAGTGTCCACATCAGAATCACTCACCCCTGACGTATGGACCTGATGCACAGCCAACTCGACATGGCCGTCAGAGTGGTCATCTGGGCTGGACTCATTGCCAGCCAAAGACAAGATGGTCTGTAGCACATGTGGGTTCTCGTGGTCTACCACCCCACAACCCCCACTTGTGCCGGGTTGCGGTTGTGATAACAACCCTGTGCCTGGCATGACAACGCCATCCTCTGGCTCCATTGCGTCATCATCTGAAAAGTGTAGAGAAAAACACATTAGTACACATGTTAGAAGCACATAACACACTCACACATGGACATCACACAGACAGTCAACACATGAAGCAGACATGTCACACACAAAAGAGAACCTGCCATGCATGCCTGGTCAATTTGACATTGCATCAGTGAGTAGGCATGCAGAACGGTGTTACACGGCTCAGAAGTGGGTTACTGCAGTGCAGAACCCCCCCCCCCCTTAAGTGAAAATGCAGGGATGCCTTGCATGGTAGCACAAGGGTGACCAGAGACCTGTGTATTGGCAGACAGTGTTGACTAGCATCAATGGCATCATCTGAGTCAACTGACAACACAGCAGATGATGATGGGACAGTAAGCAGGACACATGACGAACCCTCAGTAGTACACCCATGTGTGCAGAAGCCACTACACCAGTTGGACAGAGCCAGTGGGCCTGTAACAGGGGGAGGACTGTGCCCCACACAGACTTTGACACCCTAAACATGTGTGTGATGCAGGACTGTTCCAGATTGGGCATGGGATGGCTGAAGAAATGCCATGAAATGTTGCTCATCCTGGACACGTACTACAATGATCATCCAGTCAAGGACACATAGGGGCATGCATGGAATGCACATGGAGCATGAATGGGCACTCATGTCCCTGCGGAGCATCTGCCATCTGCACATTCCAAGTGAGACACCCTGCATGAAGGGCAGAGGATGTACACCACTGCATGTGTCTGGCAGGTTGGCTGGTGGAAGTTAGCATGTACACAGGAGGCTTGAACAGGCCATTGCAGTACACCAAAATGATGCACACCAGTGCTATTGTGTAATTGGGGTGCAGGGGGGGGTGGAGGGGCAAGGGGGAATGCCTACGTGGAGTACCCGCATGCAGGCAGAGGACACATGCACATCAGTCATGCAATGACATTGTCCCACTGCTGAGAGGAAAGAGACCCCTGGGTACATGCAGAAGGGCCAGTGAGCTGGAACATGGACTGGAGGGGCATCTGGGTGACTAGCATGTGAGTAGGGTGCAGATGTGGTGATGAGGACAGTCCCCGTCTGCTCTACATGTCCACCATCCTGCACAGCAAGCACGCATCAGTGAAGCATTGCATGACTAGCACATGAGAACCATGTACACATAGCATGTAGTGGCAGTCAAGCACAACATATCACACAGGCAAACCACACATGGGCTGGACATACACGCAACAACACTCACTGGACGTCCTGCCTCTCTCCCACTCCTTCGACCGATTCTGCTGGTATGAACTCCGCAACGAGTGACTCGTGCGGAGTGAGGTCATCCTCCTCAGGTGGTGGCCCACCGCCATTCACCAGAGTCACCAGAGTCATGCTGTAATTAGAGGCACGCTTGGCCTTAGCGCTGCGTTTGAGGTCATCCCAACGCTTCTTGCACTCGGCACCTGTGCGCACCTCATGGCCGAATGCACTCACATTATCCGCGACATGCTTCCAGTGGGTATTCCGATGGGCAGCCGTAGTTTGACAATTCAGCCCCACTAGCATGTCACGTCTGTGGGCCCGGACGTAGTCAACAAGGGAGTCCAGTTCCTGAGCACAGAAAGGCTTCTTCCTTGACGTGCAGGAGGCCGTGGCTGTGTCTGGGGTCCCAGCCTGTGCTGCAGATGCAACCTTCCTCCTCTTGGACGCAGGTCCGGGCCCTGGCTGGCAAATGCCGCCTGATCAGTATGAGCAGTGGCGCTGGTGGAATGAGCCGAGGGAGTGGCAGGTGGAACATGGAGTGAGGTCCTGACTTGCGTCAGTGGCTGCTGGGTACCCTGGAATGTACCCTGCGCAGCAACATCCGCTGGGCCAGGGTCATTGACCGGGACTGTCCTGGTTGGTAGACTCACAACCGGGGTCGTGTTGGCTGCATCTGCCCCTGCAGTTGCCGACACCAGCTGGTCGGGGCAGCAGATGACGTTACTGCCCCAGGGACACGTGCCTCAGTCTGGGCAGCCCTGCGTGCACCTACGGTGTGCCTCCTGACCTCCTGGAAAACTTCCATGGACTCTTCAAGTGCCAACGCAGCCTGCGCTGGCAGACCCTGAGCCTGGGTGGTGGTGTCCACAGCTGCACCTGCAGCTACCACTACCCTTGGGCCCCTGGCTGTCGATGAAACTGACTGCCGGGTCACATGGGCGCCAGTGCCAGATGCAAGAGCTGCATCTTCCGGAGCCGCAGGGGGTGGTGGCGTGACTGCACCAACACGTGGCACAACATCGTGCCCAAGTGGCACACCCCTGCCTCTTCCTCCTCTGCAGCCACCCTGGACACCCTGCAGTCCCCTACTCCCTGGTCACCCCGGCCACGTCCCTGACCACACCCGCGACGTGGAGTACGCCCAGCTGAGGCGCCCCTCACCTTTCTTGACCTCCCAACCATGGCACAGATGGAGTAGTGCTGGCACAGTTGTAGTGGTGCGGATGGGAGGTGTACACAACACTTGTCCTGGGCAATTGGGGTGAAGGGGGTGGGATACAAGATGTTAACAGCACCCCTGCACCTGCAAGGCTGTATGTGACCCCAGTGATAAAGAGACGGGTCACGCAACGCTCAGGTACCCCAAAACTGCAGTAAAACCGTGTACGCAACCCCCGATAGCCCACGTGTGTGGATTTAACCTCCTGCAGTACGCAGTGGCACCCAGGGACACGAAAAGCACGTATGCGTGGGACACGCAGGCTACTATGACCTCGAAAATGGGTACGCGATACACAGGGGCACCCGCAGTGGGAAAAATAGCGTGCGTGACTCACCGCCTGACTAGTGTGATAATGAAAAACACGCGTAGCCAATACCCCCGCCAAAAGAAGAGATACGTCCTTGATCCGCTGTGAAGTTGTGATGGTGCGCGAAACAACACGAAGTAGCAACACACACGTCTGTCTCCACGAAAGGCACGTACAGCGAACTGCTGGCCCTGCTCGCCTTTAACCCGTGCTGAGGGAAACGCCTGCGCGTATCACGTCACTTAAGCGCTTAGGCCCTTTCCTCGGATTACACGCATTAACACGCAGACGTGCAGTTTTTTCACGTGCTGAATCACTATGCACCCATCACGAGGGAAACGCCCGTGCGTGTAACGTCACAGATGCGCTTAGGTCCTTTCCTCGAATTACATGCTGACGTGCACTTTTTTCACGTGCCAAATCACTCCGTATCAAGCTGGCCACGCGACAACACACGGAAGACCACGCTCCTGTCCAGAAGGCCATTTTCCTGCCCCCCAGAGCCCCGAGCACGCTCCCACCTGCCATCTGCTGCTGCCTGCCTGCCTGCTGCCCACGTGCCCTGCTATTTGGTGCCTGCACGTCAGCCATCTGCAGGGGTCCAGTTGCTGTGTCCACCCCTGCTGGAACAGAAGACTCCCGACTGGTATACCATCGCTCCACAGCCCAGCCCCAGGACCCAGTTGCCCACCCACACCTGCCTCGGGGGTCGCCATGCCGGGGCAAACACCATCAGAGACCACTGGCGACCCCCAGCCAAAGAGGCAGAGGGCTACCAGCTTCAGTAACAAGGAAGTTGGTATCCTGGTGGAGCAAGTTCTGGGACATTATGATGCCCTCTTCACACCATCGTTTGCCGACAAGGAAGGACGGGAGAGGATCTGGGAGGTCGTACTGGTTGCCATCAACACGGAGGGGGTGGCAACCCGCGACATCAAGCACGTCTGGAAGCGCTGGGAGGACTTCAGGTACAGGACCCTCAACAAGGCCCGGCGCTTCGTGAATGCAGAGGATGCAGAGGGGTGTCGGGTCAGCCTGACCAACATCCAGATGAGGGTCCTGGAACGCATAAACCCAGCGCTCCACGTCCAGATCCTTCAAAGGAAGACCCGTCTGGAGTTGAACGGTAAGTGGCCATGCATTGCTGTGTGAAACAGGGCATGTTGCAGTGTGCTGGTAGTCAGCTACTTGCCTGTATGTGTCACATAGGCCATGTATGGATGTGTGTGTGCAGGGACATCATGGTAATGCATGTGAGACCAGTAATGTGTGAACAACATGGATGGTGCATGTGTTCCAATGCAACATGGGGAGCTGCATGTGGAATGCACACATTAATGCATGTCTGTCTCTGTTCTTGGACATGGATGGGGTGTGTGAGATGGGTGCTGCTCTCATGTACATGTATGGTGTACATGTCTGTGTGTCTGAGAAGCGTGTGTGTGACTTTGAAACACCATGGATGCATGACACATGTCCGTGACGATGTGTTGATTCACTTATGCAGTCTACTCATCCTTGTATCCACTGTGTCTGTGGTGTACGAGCCCTGATGCATGACCCTGCGGTGATGTGTGTGCATGGGATCAGTATGAGCCATGATGCATGTGAGTTTTAAGCCAACATTTATGTCAATAGAGGCCCTTGTACATGGATGCTGATGTTGATTGCATGCGCCGTGCCTGTTTCTGCATGTGTGTTGCCTGCATTGACCCATGAGTTGTGGAGGGACAGGATGGAAGTGACGTTTGACAGTGCCACTCATGTGCTATTGCTTCCTGTCTAGGGGACTATTGTACAGTACCCTGATGCTTGTGTTCTATGTCTCCCTCTACGCAGCGTCGAGTGAAGAAGAGGGCGGAGACGGCGCTGTGCAGCAAAGCGGCGGGGATGCCTCCACCGGGAGGCGACGCAAGGCCCAGCCACCCTCCCAGGAATTGCCATCATCCGGGAGCGAGGGGACTGGTGCCGCGTCTGCCACTACGGCTGTGGCGGAAGGGCCGGGTGAGCCCCCACAGGGGCTTGCAATGGCGGAAGACGGTGCAGAGACATCCAGGTTGGTGGTCTCCACAGAGGAGGAGGAGGCCGCTACTGAGCCGCACATGGGGCCTGATGGGGGTAGTACCACTGGTGCAAGTGGTGCAGTCCAGGGCCAGGGGCAGGAGGCAGCACAAGTCACCGCGGAGGGGCCTGTGCATGTCACTGTCCCTGACCCTGTGACTGCACCACCATGCACCAGCAGGAATGCCCCGTCCCAGGCCCGTCCGCAGGTAGGGGGGAGGCCCACGTCATCTGGCACTCCACTACCTGCAGACGAGGAGTCCCATGACCGTATGGGCTCCGTCCTGATTGGTGTCGTGTTGCGCATGCGTGTCATTCGTGATGATGTGCGTGCTTCCTGGGGGGACCACGCACGCCATCACGAAGAGCTGCGTGGCAACATGGCACAGTTAGGAGGGGCCATGGTCGGAGGGTTCCTACATGTGTCGACCACTCTGGCGGCCCTCTCCTCCTCTGTGGAGACTATGCGCCAGTCGTTCTCCCTGCCGTCTTCCGGCCCAGATTCCACCAGGGCCCCCTGTGGACCTGGCCCGACCAACACAGCCAGCTTGGTGGAGATCCCATCCCTGCCATAGTCGGGAGTTGGAGGTCCAGCAGGGGTGGACACCCCACCAACTGGAGACCAGCAGATGGAGGATGTGCAGGCATCATCGGGCAGGGCACATGGACAGCAGCAGCAGGCTCAAGGTGGGAGCGATGATGGCTCGGGGCCATCAACATCAGAGGGGCAGGCATCGGCCAGAGGGCAGGAGGACCCTGGAATGGGAGTGTCTTCCGTGTGGCAGCGGTTGGGCCAGCGGATAGATGCGGAGCGGCGGCGGGCGGAAGAGGCGCGGCTCACCATGGTCAGGGCGGAGTTCTCCATGCGCCGGCCGTTGAGGCAGGCTGAGTGCCTCGAGGCAACTCGCAGGGAGTTGGAACAGGCCATGACTGCATCCCTGCGAGACCTCGGGCCAGGGCAGAGGCCTGCCTCCGGGACATCGACATGGAGTTCGATGATGCCCTGGCCCGGGACATCACAGAGTGAGCCGTAGGTCTTGCCCGCCGCCATTGTATATAGTTAGTTAGTGTTAGGTTTTCTTTCTGTTTTTATTTATTTTGGGGTGCTTGGACAATGCCCCACGTTTTGTATATAGTTCTTCATTAGGTAGGTTTTTTTTTATAGGTTTAATTTCAATGATTGGGCACATGGACCCTGGATTTGTACTTTGTAAATAGTTTGACAATGGATGTGGCTTCTTATTTCTTTTTTTCCATGGTTCAATGGTTTTTTCCTGTTTTTGCACTTTGGATTTGTTTTGCCAGACTGACACTTTGGACACATGCTTTTGGATTGATTTGTATTTTGCTTTCATGCATTTTTGGTTTATATATTGGACATGCAGCTTTTCATTATTTATTTCCATTTTTGTGTGTTTCATTTCATTCCCTTGCTTTTGTGTTCAATACATTTTTATTTCCTACTTCAATGTCTGGTATTCTGTCTTTGATTTCATGCATGTCACAATGTGTGTTTTCTCACTCACATGGACCCATTGTGTGGGTGTGACGGAAATGTGTTGAAGTGCATACTTTCCATTTGGGATGTGTCATGTGATGGGGATTTCATTGTGGGGTGGATGGAATACATGGTTGTGTGTTTGGACTGGGGTGGCGTGGGGTGTGATTTGGGAGGCCATAAGGCCCATGATTGTGGATCGTCATGACGTGTCGGGGGGGATATGAGTCGGGGCCTGCTGGTAGGTGCCTGTCACTGCTGGGTGGGTGAGTGGGGGTGCAGGGACATGAGTCAGGCCTGCTGGCAGGTGCCTGTCACTGCTGGGTGGGTGAGTGGGTGAATGGGTGGGGGGACATGAGTCGGGGCCCGCTGGCAGGTGCCTGTCACTGCTGGGTGGGTGAGTGGGTGGGGGGACATGAGTCGGGGCCTGCTGGCAGGTGCCTGTCACTGCTGGGTGGGTGAGTGGGTCAGTGGGTGGGGGGACATGAGTCGGGGCCTGCTGGCAGGTGCCTGTCACTGCTGGGTGGGTGAGTGGGTGGGGGGACATGAGTCGGGGCCTGCTGGCAGGTGCCTGTCACTGCTGGGTGGGTGTGTGGGTGAGTGGGTTGGGGGACATGAGTCGGGGATTGCTGGCAGGTGCCTGTCACTGCTGGGTGGGTGAGTGGGTGGGGGGACATGAGTCGGGGCCTGCTGGCAGGTGCCTGTCACTGCTGGGTGGGTGAGTGGGTGGAGGGACATGAGTCGGTGCTCACTTGTGCATGGTGACATGTGGGCTGGCTGGGGGGCATGGCCAGGGAGGATGGGCTGCCTGCGGGGCATGTCCAGGGTGGATGGGCTGCCTGCGGGGCATGGCCAGGGGTGCAGGGTATTCCCCTGTGTTGTGGGCTGCCTGCAGGGCCTGGGGAGGGGGGAGAGGGCACACCTGGGAGGACACACACTGCCAATTTGCGTTGGGGCACCCCAGGAATACACGTACCCCGCTCGCACATCGAAAACGCGTGTAATACGTCACGCGCACCCCTCAGAATACATGTACCCCGCTCGCACAAGGCCTATCGCGTGTAAAGGGTCCCGCGCACCCCTCAAAATACACGTACCCTGCTCGCACAAGGCCTATCGTGTGTGAACCTACCCGCGCCCCCCCAATATACATGTACCCCGCTCGCCCAAGGCCTATTGCGTGTGAAACTTCCTGCGCCCCCCAGAAATACATGTACCCCGCTCGCCCAAGGCCTATCGCGTGTGAATCTTCCCGCGCCCCCCCAATATACACGAACCCCGCTCGCCCAAGGCCTATTGCGTTTGAAACTTTCCGCGCCCCCCAGAAATACACGTGCCCCGCTCGCCCAAGGCCTATCGCATGTGAGACTCCCCGCGCAACCCTGTAATACACGTTCCACGTTCGCACAAGGCCTATCGCTTGTGAAACTTCCTGCGCCCCCCAGAAATACACATAGCCCGCTCGCCCAAGGCCTATCGCGTGTGAGACTCCCTGCGCACCCCAGTAATACACGTTCCATGCTCGCACAAGGCCTATCACGTGTGATACTACACGCGCACCCCCAGAATACACGTACCCCACTCGCACAAGGCCTATCACGTGCAAAACTTCCCGCGCACCCCCCAGATACACGTACCCCGCTCGCACAAGGCCTATCGCGTGTGATACTTCCCGTGCACCCCCAGAATACGTGCAGGCCTAGCGCGAGCAGGGTACGTGTATTCTGGGGCGTGCGTGGGGAGTTTTACACGCTATTGGCCTAGCGCGAGCGGGGTACGTGTATTCTGGGGCGTGCGCGGAGAGTTTTACACGCGTTTTCGTGGTTGGGGGGCTGTGTGCTGGTCCACTGGCCTTTGCGCAATGTACTGGATTTGTGCGCTGTTCATGGCGCATGGGGCGGGGTTGGGGGGCGTAACTGGCGCTGCTGCAGGGTCGCTGCGCCACTCTGCGCAACGGCTGCTTATGGATGTTGAAATCCATGAATACGCTGTGCGCTGATATGGGTTTTGGTGCACGCGGCTGGCGCAGGCTGCTGCACGCGCACACTGCGTGCCAGCCGCGTGCGCCACTTGTGCGCCGAATTCTATGAATTACCCCCTAAATGTGCTTAAATTATAAAGTGAATAGTGCAGCTTCACTTTATCATCCTAAATGTAAGGATTATTTTAAACTATTTGGCTCTCAATGAATGCAGTCGGTTTGGGTTTGCACTGGGGATCAGATTTCACTAGGGCCGCAGCTTCAAGGCTACAGCTATTGTCATGTAGAAGCTGCTCTGCCCTGTGGAATTTCACACCTCCTTTCCACTCTTCAGCTTAGATTGACCGCTGAAGTGGAGGAGGGGGAAGGAAGCAAGGTGCTGGCATACTGTTGATTAGCCACAGTGGTTTCAGACTGGCTTTCCCAAACACTCTCTCCAAAATGGTACATTGTTCGACTGCATATGTATTTTCGATTTGTTTTATTTAAAACGGTTGCCATTCCCATACATGAGGCCTAATATTTTTCTTCAGAGCTCACTTCACAAAAAATGTGCGATTATAACAGAGTTTCCAAAGATTTGGCTTAATCAAAAAAAATGTGTATCACTGCAATCCGTCTTCTCATGTTTCCATATGCTGCATTAAATCATTAAGAGTATGACCCTGCATGCCCTAAGCGAGACTGACATTCTGGAGAAGCTGTAGGAATGTTCCATTTTAAAGTGAACTGGATTAATAATGCTGGTGAAAGCACAATACGGTTTAGTGACATTTTGGTAGGTTTTTATGTAGATGACAGATTCCAATGGCTTTTTAGGAAATTACCGGCAAAATTGTGTATTTTAAAGTACACTGGGTCACTTTATCTAAATACAATTTTAGGAGATGTTCATGTACAGAGAAAGTTGTTTCAAATTGTTCATTACAAAAGCCTACTGGGCTGTGGTGTTTCCAACATCAGAATGTGCTTTAAACCATAGAGAATATATGACTCCCTGACCTCTATTTTATTTTTAATTTTTTAAATTTTTTTATTGATTGGCTGAATAAAACAACCTTTCAATTTATACAAATTACAGCATACAAAGCGTTTAAAACAGAGTTAACATACAATAGAAATGTATCTAGAATTCAGAGCATATTCAGCATAGGCCAGAGATATACATAGATCAGAGAGTTTAGATATCAGCTTAATAACACAATCTCACGAAAAAGCAAGAAAGAGAAATAAAAAGTTAATGTATATCCCTGGCGTTCTGTCTAATCAAGTTCCAACTCATGTAAAAAGCCAATAGTGGCTATTCTTACAGCGAGATTGCAGAACCTACAAACATTCTCATGTGAGGCCAGAAGATGCCGTCTATGTTGTATCGCTCTGGTGGACCACAGGATTAAACGGAATCGCATAAAGTCTTGTCTAACTTTGTGAGAAGGATATTTTATTAAATACGAATCCAGGATTCTGAGCTTTTTATGCCCTAATTGGGTAGGTTCCTAGTGTTCTATAGTATGAATCCAGTGTCGCTGATATAGCTTCAGTTTTGCACAATCAGGATTATTGATTAAAAGGGCAATTGTAATGTCAGCATCAATGAGAATGTTTATAGCCAAGTTCCGCCATCTCTTTGGGAAATGTTGCATAGATTGCAGCAGATATCTGGCTAAAATATAAGAAATTTCCTTATACTGCAAGGAGATTATACATTTCCTTAGTAACAAACACAATTTCCAGGCAAACATACTATATAAAGATAGCGAGAGCCTAGTTCAAAGCGGATCTGGGCAATCAGGACACAATTAGGTAGATTGAGTACCGAACGCCAACATTTGCCCTCTAATTGATCCCAGAATACGCAAAGTTTAAGTGTCCGAGATTCGGAACCATAAGTCATAATGGGTTTCACTTTCCTTGAAAAAAAGGTTAATATAGGGCTGCATGTAAATTTACCAAATTTGTAAAGAATTACTTTCGACTGGGAAATTAGAGCCTGTAATTTGGAATTTATATCTGCTAGGTCGTTCTCAGTATTACTAACAATCACACCTAGATATTTATAAACAGAGGTAGAGAGGATACGTTCATAATTTAAGTCCAGACGAATGGTTTGCGAATTTTACGCCTCGTATTGTAACATTCCATAAGTTGAGTTTTTGCTAGATTAATGGTCATGGCGTTTTCGTGGGCATATGAGGCTAGACCTCTCATTAATCTTTGCAATCCCACTTGCGTTTTTGAAAGTAGGATCAGGTCGTCTGCATAGAGGACCCATGGAATTTGATGTGATCCTAACTTTGGGGCATCTGAACTGATATTTATAAATGGTTCGCCCATGTCCAGAATGAAAAGATTGAAGATGGTATTTTCCAGAATGCACCCTTGCTTCAGGCCTCGATAGGTCGGTAAAGAGTTTGTCAGCTGGCCATCAAGGGTGATTCTGATGCGTATTCATGTATTAGAATGAAGGAGTGATATTACATTGACCAAGGAAGGAGGACAGCCCATTTTATTCAATTTATGCAGCATCAGTGCTCGATCAATAGAGTCAAAGGCCTCTATGAAATCAACAAAGGCTATAAATAGCGTCTGATTTTGCTGAAGACAGAGGGCCTTGATGGAGGTGATAGTAGCAATATTGATGGCTGTGCCCTTCCCTGCAACAAAACCAGTCTGGAACATGTCCTGCATGTTCTTTGATTTAATCCAGGTGTGCAAATCTTGCAGTATTAAAGATGCAGACATTTTTCCTGGAGCATTGAGAAGGGCGATAGGCCTATAATTGGCTGGATTCTGCCTATTGCCCTTCTTGAATATGGGAACAATAAGAGAACAGCACCAGGATTTTGGGATCTTTTGGGTAAGTATTATTTGGGAGAACAGCTCAAAGTGAATAGAGGCCCACAGTTTCCGGGAACTGTTTCAACATAAGGTTAGAGAGGCCACATTCTATTGTGGCGTTTCCAACAATAGAATGTGCTTTAAACAACTATAGAGAATATGGGGCCGATTCATGGAACAAATGTGCACCGAAAATCTTGGTGCAAGCCGGCGCAAGCGTGAAAAAGCAAGTGCACGCGTGCGATTCATGTAAGGGCCTGCGCGTGTTAACTGCGGGATGTGCGCCAAATCCGAGCGTGGCGCGCACGGGCACACACGTCACAGCAACATCCCGAACGCCGTGCGCGACGCACACTGCGAAAGCGCACAGCGTCGGCGCACACACCAAAAAGGGGGCGGGACACGGGGCGTAACACGCGGAATGGGGAACAACGCGTGAAAAAGAAGGCGTAACTGGGGAAGTACTACAGGGAAATACACGGACGCCCACACGCACCCGAACAACACGTATTCATGGAATCGAAAACGGGTAACCCGCACACACTAAAAGACGCGCACAGGCGTCAACACATCTGCCCCACAAAGGCAGGCGGAAGCGTCCCCGAGCGCAGTATAAAAGTAAGCGCAAACAACAAACACGTATATACAGCTACGATGAATGCCCCATTTGTCGCAGCACTGATCGTGGGACACCGCAGGAGGAGGAGAATAGCCAGGCCCCGCATTTTTTTGCCCTGGACCAGCCTTTTTGGGATGCCTGACGACCAGGTCTATGGCAGGTATAGGTTTCCACCTCGTATCATCCTAGACCTGGTTAGGGAGTGGGAAGATGACCTTACATCCCCGACCCTGTGCTCCCAAGCATTGAGCCCCTTGGAAAGGTGCTCAATGTCCTGCATTTTTTGGCCACTGGGTCATTTCAGTGGACAACTGCCATAGTGGGGGGGTCTCACAGGCCACGCAGTCACGCTGCCTACACCAGGTGTTGGCAATCATGACTGCGCGCCCCTCAGTCCACAGGCACATATACATGCCTAGAACACCCGCAGAAAGGCAGGGTGGCACACTTCCCCAAAGTGCTCGGTGCCATAGATTGCACCCATGTGGCCCTACGTCCACCTAGGGGCCACTGAGCACATCTATCAAAACCGCAAGCACTGGCATTCCATCAACGTGCAGGTTGTATGCGATGCCAAGGGAATCATCACCTCTGTCTATGCAAACTACCCTGGCTCTACCCATGACAGTTTCATATACAGAATGTCCGCCCTCAGCCGGGCCCTGGAAGCTGGGAAGCATGGCGACACATGGCTCCTAGGTGAGTACAAATGCCTGTGCACATGCATGCATGTCACACACAGACAAATACACAAACCCAACTAATCACAACCATTATCACCTCCCCAGGGGACAGTGCCTACCCTCTGAGCAAGCACATGATGACGCCAATCCGGAACCCCACCACACCACCCCAGGTAAGATACAACGCTGCCCATATAGTACCAGGGCCATAGTGGAGCGCACATTCGGAGTGCTCAAGTCACGCTTCCGCTCCCTTGACTGCTCTGGCGGCCAGCTACTATATGCACCCCCAGTAGTGTGCAGGATCATTGTGGCAGCATGTGTTCTGCACAATGTTGCAACACGGCAGGACGTACCGGTGGACATGGTGGTGCCCCCACATCCCCAACCACATGCACAGGCGCTTTCCATGGGAGGGGAAAGAGCACGTGTCGAGGCAGCCCGGACCCAGCTTGTGGCCACATTTTTCACCTAAACGCCCGGAGTGCACACAGGCCTGGCAGATACCAGGTGACAATCGATGATGACAAAGAGACACTCAACTGTCACAACCTTACCACCCTGAGAATGTTGCCACGGAAGTGCTACATTGTGTGCATCCCTAGCTACTTAAACATAACCAATCCTGTGTGACCAAAAGGAACACCTGCAAGGTGTGTATCACACCACCCCCTGCAAAACAGGTCATGACAATCACTGGTATGTCACCCAAACCCTCCCAACCCACATCACCCTTGTCTGCCACACCATGACATGGCATGCAACAGCAAAAGCCCAACACATGACCAATAAGATACAAAGTGACATGTGATAAATGGAAAGTGGCCCGAGATAATGACGCCTGACATGGAATCAGATGAAATGACTGACCAACAAACTCCCACACATACAAAGTCATACACAAACAGTTTCCAACAAGTGGTAGCATGAACAAAAGACTGAATGCCTGTTCACATGCACATTGGGCAAATCAAAATCACTACCCGAAAAGGCAATCTGTGTGCACCTGTGGGTATGGAAGGGTGGTTGTACGTGTGGTGGAGCATTGTATAACTGTGTGTCAGTAGGGACATGCACTCAATATATGCATGTGAAATCAAGTGACCATCAGTGTTCTCTAAACATCACATGTGAACATTGGCCATGTGAACACCCCAGCATGTCAAACCACACCAATCCCTTGACACCTGAAAAGTAAAGACAACACAGGAACAGGCATTGACCAGCACAACACATCATGTACATAGAACCCCACAATGACGATGTCAGAGAGTGCCCAAACACTGTAGCCCAAGCTTACTGTCCACCAATAAAAGGCCCTCCCTCATATACACATCACCATGAACTTCTGAACAACTGTCTCTGGGGTATGTAGCCTTCTTCCATCAAGTCTACCTGGCTACAGGATCACCCTACCCCTTGGTCTCCATGTTCCAGCTTGTGTGTAAATAGGGTCCAGCCCCCTCAGAGGCCACCTTGACTGGTAAAAATACCAAATCACAGAGAACTCCAAGTAGGCAAACCCACAAACCAGGGAAAAAGGCTGTAGGCACAAAAAAAACCTGGAAGAGTCTCCAGTAGATGACTTGAAGTAGCAGGAAATGTCAAAGCACATGTACAAGCACAATGATAGAACAACCAAGGTAGCACAGTTGAACAATGGTCCAACAGGATGGGTAGCATTTACGGTAAATGACACACAATGAGGATGCAACAACTGATGGGTAATGTCACAGCTCTGGTGTCCAGGCGCAGGAGTGGCACGAACCAACCACACCCTCCGTGGTCTGGGCGCCTGCAAGATCAAACTTACACAGGCCTCTGAGACCCCGCCGGGGAAGGAGGGTCAGGGATATGTTGCATGGACAGGCATTGGTATTCAGGATAACCGGAAAGTTGGGCAGGAGAGGGGATGTGGATTTGCAAGGGAAAGTAGGCAAAATGCAACTATTCACAAAAACACATACTCAATTAGAGAAAACATGTTCATCATGCACATTGTACCAAATTAGTCAAATGCAAGCAAAAGAGAGACTTATCTCTGGGGTGAGTGCTGGCCTCCTGCCTGCGCACGCTCAGGTCCGGTAACAGGAGCACTTCAATGCTGCAAAGAGAGCGTGAGTTACTAATCTGAATGTGTGTTTACAACACACACACACAACACCATCCATGCCCCAAAGTGTCAAAATCGTAAGGGATGATAGGGGATCGACCCTCTCTCCTGAACCACAGAAGCCGAATAGATCGACCTTCCCACCGTGGTTGGCACGGGCGTCTGAATAGTAATATAACAGATAACCACGTGGCAGCCAATGGGGGCAAGACGGAGTTAGTGAAAGGGGGTGGATTGACAAAGGGAAGAAGGGAAGACAACATACAATTCACAAATCCTAAGTACACCTTCTCACCTCCTACTGAGTCTGTGCCCCTGATCCTGAACCCCTACCTACTACAGACTCACAAGAACTTCACCTAAACCTGAATATACATGAAACATACATACTCAACATATTGCATCAGCTTTGACATGGAAACACATAAGCAGCAAGCGGGATGAAACAAACAAGGAAGCCGCTTCCATATGAACTAAACATAACACATGGCCCACAGGGCAGAAAAGCAACATAACAACATAAAGCAAAACTAACTGAGGCCAGAACTCTGCCCTCTAGATTCACAGAATGGTACCCATCTTCCGGGATTGTTGCACAGTCATCTATGTACATAGAGCATGGGAACGTGGGTAAATAATAATCATACTCGAGGAAAAGGTCTATTGCCAATCATAGACCCAAGAGTGAGCGTAACGTTCATGTGACTTAATTGTAATCCACACTTAAACACTTCAAGCAATGAATTTGACACCCTCGTGTCGTATAAGAATAACATGTGATGGTAAACAAAACATTTATCTTGTTGTTTGGGTGCCTCGTGAGCGCACCCGGACTTCCAGTAGTAACGCCTTCTCCCTCCGTGAACGGGACGTCCACTGCCGAGGAAAACACCAGTGCGCGAAACCTCCACACGGTGTTGAAAGGGTGTCAGCGTGCTCTCCGCTGTCTCCAACACCCGTGTCTACCGTGTGGGACACACTTACTGCGGAAGAGGGCAACGCGGACCGCAGCGTGCCTTTCAGCATGAATTTGAGCGTGCTCTCCGCTGACTCCAGCACCGTGTCTACCGTGTGGGACACACTTACTGCTGAAGAGGGCAACTACCGTGACTGCCCGTGCTGAATAAACAACAATTATCAGCACCAGTGCACGGACGGCCGGCGGTTTAGTAAACGCCCCAATCACCTGCAGCTGTCTAGTGGCGGGAGGCTGAACTACATTCGCCCCTCAGCCTACTGGGAACTGTAGTTTTCTACTCATTTCCTTGAATACAGCCATCTAGGCTTGCCCCAATTTGTATTTCTGACACAAAGTAAGTGACTTCTCCACAAACAAACACCCCTGTCTGCTGCTTTGTACCCATACGTTAGCTTGGCCCACTGATGCTTCATACACTGTCAATGCAGTAAGGCAGGCGCATGTGGCCGCGCGGGAAATGGAATACCAATGCTTCAAGAATCACACATGATACAATCGTCCCTGGGTGAGCTGCTAGACGCGTATAGCAAGGTGCAACTTCAGTACAAGTTGTGTTCTGGCAGCCGCAGATTTCAATAGGTAGTGCACGTGGCAATTTGCACATGCAAATGACATGCACTGACCACGAGTCTGAGCCTCGCTGGGTGTCCCTGTGCGCTGTATCAGTTTCTGGCTAGGAACGCTACTAGCCTAATAACTCTGCTTCAATGGAGCAGGGGGTACTCGAGGATATGTTTGATGGCCCCTGCGTGTGCCCCTGACAACTTGTAAAGCCACTTGGCATTTGGCCCTCAACGCATGTCAGCTGTACTGTGTGCTTCTCCAACAATGCCTGGCAAAGCTCCCCAGCACTGGTGCTACTTAGCATCCATGTGCAAGTGGCCTGGTGTAAGGTTGTCTGCGGTGTGGGCCCTTGTGTTGCTCACCTTGCCTGGAACTCCTGGAAACACGTCTGCTTCTGTCGGACGTCTGAGCACAAGCCCTGTGCTTCTGCTTGCGCACACATCCACACGTCTGCACCACGGAACGTGGCCAGTTTTCTGGATTAGTCGTCCCTGTGTCTGCTGGCAAAGGTAGTCTGGAGGTTCATCTTCCTGCAGAAAGGGCATTACATAAATTAATAAAGCTGGAAAGTTCCCTGTGTGTGTGTCTACATGCTGGTTGTCACTGGGCCAGGTTACAAACCTACATCCAAACTGCTCCCACCATCAGTGTCACTTTGACAGGCCAAGGGTGCAGGCTACTGTCTACAGCATGAAGTGCATCAAGCACATATACAGGCAAGAAAATAACATACATCACAATCCACATCAATGAATGGAGACATCAATCACGTACTCATCCAAATTGATTACAGACATGGGGTGGATAAAACGCAACCAATCCCCACTAGGGGTGTTAACACAAGTAGTACAGCCGCAGACAGGCCACAGTTATTAAGAAAGTCCAAAGCCCTTGTGTACAATTTTGTTACACCGAACCATCCTAGCAAGCCCATGGATAAGGGAAGCAGGAGTGGCCTATGTGAGTCAGGACCCCAAGCTGCAAACACATACACAAGACAAGCTTGAAGGGCCCAGCTGGAACAGACAGTGGATGCTTTCAAAAGCCACAAAGCACCACACCGTCACATGAATGCACAATAGACAAACAATATTAAACTATATTAACTAATTAAACTAACAATGAAAAACCTACATAACCTAATTAAAATAACTATCAAATAGATAATATTAACTAACTAAACTAAAAGGAAAAATCAAAAATGGCCACATACGACCCGGGGGGGAGGCACCCAGGAGGGGGGGAGATACAGGGTGCACCTCAACACCCACATGCGATCATGTTGAGACAAAAAAAAAATCCTCCATGGGCTCAACGCCTGCACAGCCCGATCTGTGTGGGAGATATCTCGTCGTCCGAGTCTGCCTCATCCAGAAAAGGAGGACGTGGGCCAGGAGCCTGACCATGCCTAGGAACAGCTTGCCCCTCGTCGGCAGCAAGTCTGCCAGACGGGTGAGCCTGGTTCTGTGCGGCAATGACACGCAGGTCTGCATGCAGAACCTCCCGTGATACACGTGCTTCCTCTTGCAAGGTAACACAGAGTTCTTCCTGCGTGGTCTGGCTGGACAACTGATGCACCTCCCAGCAAGCACGTAGCTCAGCCGAGATGGTACGCTCAAGCTGCTCAAACCTCTCCTCTGACCGCACCCTCTGGGACCTCAAGAGGGCACCCAGAGTGGATCTGAGGGACTCATACTCAGCCCTCAGGGCCTCCATGTGTGCCTCTGCATTTTCAGCAATTGCTTGACGCAGAGACGACATTTCAGCCTGGCGTGCCCTGTCTGAGGCCGCCATGCCCAGCCTGAGCGAGCGGGCCGTGGACTGCGCCACCTGCCGCTGGAGAAGCACCTGCCTAGTAGGGGGGAGCACGGATTGGGCCACACGTTCCATGCTCACAGCAATGTTATCAAGTGCTGCCCCCTGCTGTTCTGAATTGGCAGTCATGTCTTGCTCCCACTCAGTATACCTCAGTGGCGCGCGGCCACCGCGTTGCTGGGCTTGACACCTGCGAGACCCAAGGACCGGGCGTCCTCGTTGGGTTGGCAACGCCCGTGGCTGCACGACTACATGCCCCCCGTCTACGTGATGCCCCAGGCACATCAGCGACTGGTGTGGAGGGTGACCCTGCGTCCCGATCCACCACAGGCGGAGGTCCCACCACTGTCTGGCCCCTCAGTGCAGGTGTCGCGGACAGAGGAGTGTCCACATCAGAATCACTCACCCCTGACGTATGGACCTGATGCACAGCCAACTCGACATGGCCGTCAGAGTGGTCATCTGGGCTGGACTCATTGCCAGCCAAAGACAAGATGGTCTGTAGCACATGTGGGTTCTCGTGGTCTACCACCCCACAACCCCCACTTGTGCCGGGTTGCGGTTGTGATAACAACCCTGTGCCTGGCATGACAACACCATCCTCTGGCTCCATTGCGTCATCATCTGAAAAGTGTAGAGAAAAACACATTAGTACACATGTTAGAAGCACATAACACACTCACACATGGACATCACACAGACAGTCAACACATGAAGCAGACATGTCACACACAAAAGAGAACCTGCCATGCATGCCTGGTCAATTTGACATTGCATCAGTGAGTAGGCATGCAGAACGGTGTTACACGGCTCAGAAGTGGGTTACTGCAGTGCAGAACCCCCCCCTTAAGTGAAAATGCAGGGATGCCTTGCATGGTAGCACAAGGGTGACCAAAGACCTGTGTATTGGCAGACAGTGTTGACTAGCATCAATGGCATCATCTGAGTCAACTGACAACACAGCAGATGATGATGGGACAGTAAGCAGGACACATGACGAACCCTCAGTAGTACACCCATGTGTGCAGAAGCCACTACACCAGTTGGACAGAGCCAGTGGGCCTGTAACAGGGGGAGGACTGTGCCCCACACAGACTTTGACACCCTAAACATGTGTGTGATGCAGGACTGTTCCAGATTGGGCATGGGATGGCTGAAGAAATGCCATGAAATGTTGCTCATCCTGGACACGTACTACAATGATCATCCAGTCAAGGACACATAGGGGCATGCATGGAATGCACATGGAGCATGAATGGGCACTCATGTCCCTGCGGAGCATCTGCCATCTGCACATTCCAAGTGAGACACCCTGCATGAAGGGCAGAGGATGTACACCACTGCATGTGTCTGGCAGGTTGGCTGGTGGAAGTTAGCATGTACACAGGAGGCTTGAACAGGCCATTGCAGTACACCAAAATGATGCACACCAGTGCTATTGTGTAATTGGGGTGCAGGGGGGGTGGAGGGGCAAGGGGGCATGCCTACGTGGAGTACCCGCATGCAGGCAGAGGACACATGCACATCAGTCATGCAATGACATTGTCCCACTGCTGAGAGGAAAGAGACCACTGGGTACATGCAGAAGGGCCAGTGAGCTGGAACATGGACTGGAGGGGCATCTGGGTGACTAGCATGTGAGTAGGGTGCAGATGTGGTGATGAGGACAGTCCCCGTCTGCTCTACATGTCCACCATCCTGCACAGCAAGCACGCATCAGTGAAGCATTGCATGACTAGCACATGAGAACCATGTACACATAGCATGTAGTGGCAGTCAAGCACAACATATCACACAGGCAAACCACACATGGGCTGGACATACACGCAACAACACTCACTGGACGGGGCATCAAAGTCCTGCCTCTCTCCCACTCCTTCGACCGATTCTGCTGGTATGAACTCCGCAACGAGTGACTCGTGCGGAGTGAGGTCATCCTCCTCAGGTGGTGGCCCACCGCCATTCACCAGAGTCATGCTGTAATTAGAGGCACGCTTGGCCTTAGCGCTGCGTTTGAGGTCATCCCAACGCTTCTTGCACTCGGCACCTGTGCGCACCTCATGGCCGAATGCACTCACATTATCCGCGACATGCTTCCAGTGGGTATTCCGATGGGCAGCCGTAGTTTGACAATTCAGCCCCACTAGCATGTCACGTCTGTGGGCCCGCACGTAGTCAACAAGGGAGTCCAGTTCCTGAGCACAGAAAGGCTTCTTCCTTGACGTGCAGGAGGCTGTGGCTGTGTCTGGGGTCCCAGCCTGTGCTGCAGATGCAACCTTCCTCCTCTTGGATGCAGGTCCGGGCCCTGGCTGGCAAATGCCGCCTGATCAGTATGAGCAGTGGCGCTGGTGGAATGAGCCGAGGGAGTGGCAGGTGGAACATGGAGTGAGGTCCTGACTTGCGTCAGTGGCTGCTGGGTACCCTGGAATGTACCCTGCGCAGCAACATCCGCTGGGCCAGGGTCATTGACCGGGACTGTCCTGGTTGGTAGACTCACAACCGGGGTCGTGTTGGCTGCATCTGCCCCTGCAGTTGCCGACACCAGCTGGTCGGGGCAGCAGATGACGTTACTGCCCCAGGGACACGTGCCTCAGTCTGGGCAGCCCTGCGTGCACCTACGGTGTGCCTCCTGACCTCCTGGAAAACTTCCATGGACTCTTCAAGTGCCAACGCAGCCTGCGCTGGCAGACCCTGAGCCTGGGTGGTGGTGTCCACAGCTGCACCTGCAGCTACCACTACCCTTGGGCCCCTGGCTGTCGATGAAACTGACTGCCGGGTCACATGGGCGCCAGTGCCAGATGCAAGAGCTGCATCTTCCGGAGCCGCAGGGGGTGGTGGCGTGACTGCACCAACACGTGGCACAACATCGTGCCCAAGTGGCACACCCCTGCCTCTTCCTCCTCTGCAGCCACCCTGGACACCCTGCAGTCCCCTACTCCCTGGTCACCCCGGCCACGTCCCTGACCACACCCGCGACGTGGAGTACGCCCAGCTGAGGCGCCCCTCACCTTTCTTGACCTCCCAACCATGGCACAGATGGAGTAGTGCTGGCACAGTTGTAGTGGTGCGGATGGGAGGTGTACACAACACTTGTCCTGGGCAATTGGGGTGAAGGGGGTGGGATACAAGATGTTAACAGCACCCCTGCACCTGCAAGGCTGTATGTGACCCCAGTGATAAAGAGACGGGTCACGCAACGCTCAGGTACCCCAAAACTGCAGTAAAACCGTGTACGCAACCCCCGATAGCCCACGTGTGTGGATTTAACCTCCTGCAGTACGCAGTGGCACCCAGGGACACGAAAAGCACGTATGCGTGGGACACGCAGGCTACTATGACCTCGAAAATGGGTACGCGATACACAGGGGCACCCGCAGTGGGAAAAATAGCGTGCGTGACTCATCGCCTGACTAGTGTGATAATGAAAAACACGCGTGGCCAATACCCCCGCCAAAAGAAGAGATACGTCCTTGATCCGCTGTGAAGTTGTGATGGTGCGCGAAACAACACGAAGTAGCAACACACACGTCTGTCTCCACGAAAGGCACGTACAGCGAACTGCTGGCCCTGCTCGCCTTTAACCCGTGCTGAGGGAAACGCCTGCGCGTATCACGTCACTTATGCGCTTAGGCCCTTTCCTCGGATTACACGCATTAACACGCAGACGTGCAGTTTTTTCACGTGCTGAATCACTATGCACCCATCACGAGGGAAACGCCCGTGCGTGTAACGTCACAGATGCGCTTAGGTCCTTTCCTCGAATTACATGCTGACGTGCACTTTTTTCACGTGCCAAATCACTCCGTATCAAGCTGGCCACGCGACAACACACGGAAGACCACGCTCCTGTCCAGAAGGCCATTTTCCTGCCCCCCAGAGCCCCGAGCACGCTCCCACCTGCCATCTGCTGCTGCCTGCCTGCCTGCTGCCCACGTGCCCTGCTATTTGGTGCCTGCACGTCAGCCATCTGCAGGGGTCCAGTTGCTGTGTCCACCCCTGCTGGAACAGAAGACTCCCGACTGGTATACCATCGCTCCACAGCCCAGCCCCAGGACCCAGTTGCCCACCCACACCTGCCTCGGGGGTCGCCATGCCGGGGCAAACACCATCAGAGACCACTGGCGACCCCCAGCCAAAGAGGCAGAGGGCTACCAGCTTCAGTAACAAGGAAGTTGGTATCCTGGTGGAGCAAGTTCTGGGACATTATGATGCCCTCTTCACACCATCGTTTGCCGACAAGGAAGGACGGGAGAGGATCTGGGAGGTCGTAGTGGTTGCCATCAACACGGAGGGGGTGGCAACCCGCGACATCAAGCACGTCTGGAAGCGCTGGGAGGACTTCAGGTACAGGACCCTCAACAAGGCCCGGCGCTTCGTGAATGCAGAGGATGCAGAGGGGTGTCGGGTCAGCCTGACCAACATCCAGATGAGGGTCCTGGAACGCATAAACCCAGCGCTCCACGTCCAGATCCTTCAAAGGAAGACCCGTCTGGAGTTGAACGGTAAGTGGCCATGCATTGCTGTGTGAAACAGGGCATGTTGCAGTGTGCTGGTAGTCAGCTACTTGCCTGTATGTGTCACATAGGCCATGTATGGATGTGTGTGTGCAGGGACATCATGGTAATGCATGTGAGACCAGTAATGTGTGAACAACATGGATGGTGCATGTGTTCCAATGCAACATGGGGAGCTGCTTGTGGAATGCACACATTAATGCATGTCTGTCTCTGTTCTTGGACATGGATGGGGTGTGTGAGATGGGTGCTGCTCTCATGTACATGTATGGTGTACATGTCTGTGTGTCTGAGAAGCGTGTGTGTGACTTTGAAACACCATGGATGCATGACACATGTCCGTGACGATGTGTTGATTCACTTATGCAGTCTACTCATCCTTGTATCCACTGTGTCTGTGGTGTACGAGCCCTGATGCATGACCCTGCGGTGATGTGTGTGCATGGGATCAGTATGAGCCATGATGCATGTGAGTTTTAAGCCAACATTTATGTCAATAGAGGCCCTTGTACATGGATGCTGATGTTGATTGCATGCGCCGTGCCTGTTTCTGCATGTGTGTTGCCTGCATTGACCCATGTGTTGTGGAGGGACAGGATGGAAGTGACGTTTGACAGTGCCACTCATGTGCTATTGCTTCCTGTCTAGGGGACTATTGTACAGTACCCTGATGCTTGTGTTCTATGTCTCCCTCTACGCAGCGTCGAGTGAAGAAGAGGGCGGAGACGGCGCTGTGCAGCAAAGCGGCGGGGATGCCTCCACCGGGAGGCGACGCAAGGCCCAGCCACCCTCCCAGGAATTGCCATCACCCGGGAGCGAGGGGACTACGGCTGTGGCGGAAGGGCCGGGTGAGCCCCCACAGGGGCTTGCAATGGCGGAAGACGGTGCAGAGACATCCAGGTTGGTGGTCTCCACAGAGGAGGAGGAGGCCGCTACTGAGCCGCACATGGGGCCTGATGGGGGTAGTACCACTGGTGCAAGTGGTGCAGTCCAGGGCCAGGGGCAGGAGGCAGCACAAGTCACCGCGGAGGGGCCTGTGCATGTCACTGTCCCTGACCCTGTGACTGCACCACCATGCACCAGCAGGGATGCCCCGTCCCAGGCCCGTCCGCAGGTAGGGGGGAGGCCCACGTCATCTGGCACTCCACTACCTGCAGACGAGGAGTCCCATGACCGTATGGGCTCCGTCCTGATTGGTGTCGTGTTGCGCATGCGTGTCATTCGTGATGACGTGCGTGCTTCCTGGGGGGACCACGCACGCCATCACGAAGAGCTGCGTGGCAACATGGCACAGTTAGGAGGGGCCATGGTCGGAGGGTTCCTACATGTGTCGACCACTCTGGCGGCCCTCTCCTCCTCTGTGGAGACTATGCGCCAGTCGTTCTCCCTGCCGTCTTCCGGCCCAGATTCCACCAGGGCCCCCTGTGGACCTGGCCCGACCAACACAGCCAGCTTGGTGGAGATCCCATCCCTGCCATAGTCGGGAGTTGGAGGTCCAGCAGGGGTGGACACCCCACCAACTGGAGACCAGCAGATGGAGGATGTGCAGGCATCATCGGGCAGGGCACATGGACAGCAGCAGCAGGCTCAAGGTGGGAGCGATGATGGCTCGGGGCCATCAACATCAGAGGGGCAGGCATCGGCCAGAGGGCAGGAGGACCCTGGAATGGGAGTGTCTTCCGTGTGGCAGCGGTTGGGCCAGCGGATAGATGCGGAGCGGCGGGGGGCGGAAGAGGCGCGGCTCACCATGGTCAGGGCGGAGTTCTCCATGCGCCAGCCATTGAGGCAGGCTGAGTGCCTCGAGGCAACTCGCAGGGAGTTGGAACAGGCCATGACTGCATCCCTGCGAGACCTCGGGCCAGGGCAGAGGCATGCCTCCGGGACATCGACATGGAGTTCGATGATGCCCTGGCCCGGGACATCACAGAGTGAGCCGTAGGTCTTGCCCCCCGCCATTGTATATAGTTAGTTAGTGTTAGGTTTTCTTTCTGTTTTTATTTATTTTGGGGTGCTTGGACAATGCCCCACGTTTTGTATATAGTTCTTCATTAGGTAGGTTTTTTTTTATAGGTTTAATTTCAATGATTGGGCACATGGACCCTGGATTTGTACTTTGTAAATAGTTTGACAATGGATGTGGCTTCTTATTTCTTTTTTTCCATGGTTCAATGGTTTTTTCCTGTTTTTGCACTTTGGATTTGTTTTGCCAGACTGACACTTTGGACACATGCTTTTGGATTGATTTGTATTTTGCTTTCATGCATTTTTGGTTTATATATTGGACATGCAGCTTTTCATTATTTATTTCCATTTTTGTGTGTTTCATTTCATTCCCTTGCTTTTGTGTTCAATACATTTTTATTTCCTACTTCAATGTCTGGTATTCTGTCTTTGGTTTCATGCATGTCACAATGTGTGTTTTCTCACTCACATGGACCCATTGTGTGGGTGTGACGGAAATGTGTTGAAGTGCATACTTTCCATTTGGGATGTGTCATGTGATGGGGATTTCATTGTGGGGTGGATGGAATACATGGTTGTGTGTTTGGACTGGGGTGGCGTGGGGTGTGATTTGGGAGGCCATAAGGCCCATGATTGTGGATCGTCATGACGTGTCGGGGGGGATATGAGTCGGGGCCTGCTGGTAGGTGCCTGTCACTGCTGGGTGGGTGAGTGGGGGTGCAGGGACATGAGTCAGGCCTGCTGGCAGGTGCCTGTCACTGCTGGGTGGGTGAGTGGGTGAATGGGTGGGGGGACATGAGTCGGGGCCCGCTGGCAGGTGCCTGTCACTGCTGGGTGGGTGAGTGGGTGGGGGGACATGAGTCGGGGCCTGCTGGCAGGTGCCTGTCACTGCTGGGTGGGTGAGTGGGTCAGTGGGTGGGGGGACATGAGTCGGGGCCTGCTGGCAGGTGCCTGTCACTGCTGGGTGGGTGAGTGGGTGGGGGGACATGAGTCGGGGCCTGCTGGCAGGTGCCTGTCACTGCTGGGTGGGTGTGTGGGTGAGTGGGTTGGGGGACATGAGTCGGGGATTGCTGGCAGGTGCCTGTCACTGCTGGGTGGGTGAGTGGGTGGGGGGACATGAGTCGGGGCCTGCTGGCAGGTGCCTGTCACTGCTGGGTGGGTGAGTGGGTGGAGGGACATGAGTCGGTGCTCACTTGTGCATGGTGACATGTGGGCTGGCTGGGGGGCATGGCCAGGGAGGATGGGCTGCCTGCGGGGCATGTCCAGGGTGGATGGGCTGCCTGCGGGGCATGGCCAGGGGTGCAGGGTATTCCCCTGTGTTGTGGGCTGCCTGCAGGGCCTGGGGAGGGGGGAGAGGGCACACCTGGGAGGACACACACTGCCAATTTGCGTTGGGGCACCCCAGGAATACACGTACCCCGCTCGCACATCGAAAACGCGTGTAATACGTCACGCGCACCCCTCAGAATACATGTACCCCGCTCGCACAAGGCCTATCGCGTGTAAAGGGTCCCGCGCACCCCTCAAAATACACGTACCCTGCTCGCACAAGGCCTATCGTGTGTGAACCTTCCCGCGCCCCCCCAATATACATGTACCCCGCTCGCCCAAGGCCTATTGCGTGTGAAACTTCCTGCGCCCCCCAGAAATACATGTACCCCGCTCGCCCAAGGCCTATCGCGTGTGAATCTTCCCGCGCCCCCCCAATATACACGAACCCCGCTCGCCCAAGGCCTATTGCGTTTGAAACTTTCCGCGCCCCCCAAAAATACACGTGCCCCGCTCGCCCAAGGCCTATCGCGTGTGAGACTCCCCGCACAACCCTGTAATACACGTTCCACGTTCGCACAAGGCCTATCGCTTGTGAAACTTCCTGCGCCCCCCAGAAATACACATAGCCCGCTCGCCCAAGGCCTATCGCGTGTGAGACTCCCTGCGCACCCCAGTAATACACGTTCCATGCTCGCACAAGGCCTATCACGTGTGATACTACACGCGCACCCCCAGAATACACGTACCCCACTCGCACAAGGCCTATCACGTGCAAAACTTCCCGCGCACCCCCCAGATACACGTACCCCGCTCGCACAAGGCCTATCGCGTGTGATACTTCCCGTGCACCCCCAGAATACGTGCCGGCCTAGCGCGAGCAGGGTACGTGTATTCTGGGGCGTGCGTGGGGAGTTTTACACGCTATTGGCCTAGCGCGAGCGGGGTACGTGTATTCTGGGGCGTGCGCGGAGAGTTTTACACGCGTTTTCGTGGTTGGGGGGCTGTGTGCTGGTCCACTGGCCTTTGCGCAATGTACTGGATTTGTGCGCTGTTCATGGCGCATGGGGCGGGGTTGGTGGGCGTAACTGGCGCTGCTGCAGGGTCGCTGCGCCACTCTGCGCCACGGCTGCTTATGGATGTTGAAATCCATGAATACGCTGTGCGCTGATATGGGTTTTGGTGCACGCGGCTGGCGCAGGCTGCTGCACGCGCACACTGCGTGCCAGCCGCGTGCGCCACTTGTGCGCCGAATTCTATGAATTACCCCCTAAATGTGCTTAAATTATAAAGTGAATAGTGCAGCTTCACTTTATCATCCTAAATGTAAGGATTATTTTAAACTATTTGGCTCTCAATGAATGCAGTCGGTTTGGGTTTGCACTGGGGATCAGATTTCACTAGGGCCGCAGCTTCAAGGCTACAGCTATTGTCATGTAGAAGCTGCTCTGCCCTGTGGAATTTCACACCTCCTTTCCACTCTTCAGCTTAGATTGACCGCTGAAGTGGAGGAGGGGGAAGGAAGCAAGGTGCTGGCATACTGTTGATTAGCCACAGTGGTTTCAGACTGGCTTTCCCAAACACTCTCTCCAAAATGGTACATTGTTCGACTGCATATGTATTTTCGATTTGTTTTATTTAAAACGGTTGCCATTCCCATACATGAGGCCTAATATTTTTCTTCAGAGCTCACTTCACAAAAAATGTGCGATTATAACAGAGTTTCCAAAGATTTGGCTTAATCAAAAAAAATGTGTATCACTGCAATCCGTCTTCTCATGTTTCCATATGCTGCATTAAATCATTAAGAGTATGACCCTGCATGCCCTAAACGAGACTGACATTCTGGAGAAGCTGTAGGAATGTTCCATTTTAAAGTGAACTGGATTAATAATGCTGGTGAAAGCACAATATGGTTTAGTGACATTTTGGTAGGTTTTTATGTAGATGACAGATTCCAATGGCTTTTTAGGAAATTACCGGCAAAATTGTGTATTTTAAAGTACACTGGGTCACTTTATCTAAATACAATTTTAGGAGATGTTCATGTACAGAGAAAGTTGTTTCAAATTGTTCATTACAAAAGCCTACTGGGCTGTGGTGTTTCCAACATCAGAATGTGCTTTAAACCATAGAGAATATATGACTCCCTGACCTCTATTTTATTTTTAATTTTTTAAATTTTTTTATTGATTGGCTGAATAAAACAACCTTTCAATTTATACAAATTACAGCATACAAAGCGTTTAAAACAGAGTTAACATACAATAGAAATGTATCTAGAATTCAGAGCATATTCAGCATAGGCCAGAGATATACATAGATCAGAGAGTTTAGATATCAGCTTAATAACACAATCTCAAGAAAAAGCAAGAAAGAGAAATAAAAAGTTAATGTATATCCCTGGCGTTCTGTCTAATCAAGTTCCAACTCATGTAAAAAGCCAATAGTGGCTATTCTTACAGCGAGATTGCAGAACCTACAAACATTCTCATGTGAGGCCAGAAGATGCCGTCTATGTTGTATCGCTCTGGTGGACCACAGGATTAAACGGAATCGCATAAAGTCTTGTCTAACTTTGTGAGAAGGATATTTTATTAAATACGAATCCAGGATTCTGAGCTTTTTATGCCCTAATTGGGTAGGTTCCCAGTGTTCTATAGTATGAATCCAGTGTCGCTGATATAGCTTCAGTTTTGCACAATCAGGATTATTGATTAAAAGGGCAATTGTAATGTCAGCATTAATGAGAATGTTTATAGCCAAGTTCCGCCATCTCTTTGGGAAATGTTGCATAGATTGCAGCAGATATCTGGCTAAAATATAAGAAATTTCCTTATACTGCAAGGAGATTATACATTTCCTTAGTAACAAACACAATTTCCAGGCAAACATACTATATAAAGATAGCGAGAGCTTAGTTCAAAGCGGATCTGGGCAATCAGGACACAATTAGGTAGATTGAGTACCGAACGCCAACATTTGCCCTCTAATTGATCCCAGAATACGCAAAGTTTAAGTGTCCGAGATTCGGAACCATAAGTCATAATGGGTTTCACTTTCCTTGAAAAAAAGGTTAATATAGGGCTGCATGTAAATTTACCAAATTTGTAAAGAATTACTTTCGACTGGGAAATTAGAGCCTGTAATTTGGAATTTATATCTGCTAGGTCGTTCTCAGTATTACTAACAATCACACCTAGATATTTATAAACAGAGGTAGAGAGGATACGTTCATAATTTAAGTCCAGACGAATGGTTTGCGAATTTTACGCCTCGTATTGTAACATTCCATAAGTTGAGTTTTTGCTAGATTAATGGTCATGGCGTTTTCGTGGGCATATGAGGCTAGACCTCTCATTAATCTTTGCAATCCCACTTGCGTTTTTGAAAGTAGGATCAGGTCGTCTGCATAGAGGACCCATGGAATTTGATGTGATCCTAACTTTGGGGCATCTGAACTGATATTTATAAATGGTTCGCCCATGTCCAGAATGAAAAGATTGAAGATGGTATTTTCCAGAATGCACCCTTGCTTCAGGCCTCGATAGGTCGGTAAAGAGTTTGTCAGCTGGCCATCAAGGGTGATTCTGATGCGTATTCATGTATTAGAATGAAGGAGTGATATTACATTGACCAAGGAAGGAGGACAGCCCATTTTATTCAATTTATGCAGCATCAGTGCTCGATCAATAGAGTCAAAGGCCTCTATGAAATCAACAAAGGCTATAAATAGCGTCTGATTTTGCTGAAGACAGAGGGCCTTGATGGAGGTGATAGTAGCAATATTGATGGCTGTGCCCTTCCCGGCAACAAAACCAGTCTGGAACATGTCCTGCATGTTCTTTGATTTAATCCAGGTGTGCAAATCTTGCAGTATTAAAGATGCAGACATTTTTCCTGGAGCATTGAGAAGGGCGATAGGCCTATAATTGGCTGGATTCTGCCTATTGCCCTTCTTGAATATGGGAACAATAAGAGAACAGCACCAGGATTTTGGGATCTTTTGGGTAAGTATTATTTGGGAGAACAGCTCAAAGTGAATAGAGGCCCACAGTTTCCGGGAACTGTTTCAACATAAGGTTAGAGAGGCCACATTCTATTGTGGCGTTTCCAACAATAGAATGTGCTTTAAACAACTATAGAGAATATGGGGCCGATTCATGGAACAAATGTGCACCGAAAATCTTGGTGCAAGCCGGCGCAAGCGTGAAAAAGCAAGTGCACGCGTGCGATTCATGTAAGGGCCTGCGCGTGTTAACTGCGGGATGTGCGCCAAATCCGAGCGTGGCGCGCACGGGCACACACGTCACAGCAACATCCCGAACGCCGTGCGCGACGCACACTGCGAAAGCGCACAGCGTCGGCGCACACACCAAAAAGGGGGCGGGACACGGGGCGTAACACGCGGAATGGGGAACAACGCGTGAAAAAGAAGGCGTAACTGGGGAAGTACTACAGGGAAATACACGGACGCCCACACGCACCCGAACAACACGTATTCATGGAATCGAAAACGGGAAACCCGCACACACTAAAAGACGCGCACAGGCGTCAACACATCTGCCCCACAAAGGCAGGCGGAAGCGTCCCCGAGCGCAGTATAAAAGTAAGCGCAAACAACAAACACGTATATACAGCTACGATGAATGCCCCATTTGTCACAGCACTGATCGTGGGACACCGCAGGAGGAGGAGAATAGCCAGGCCCCGCATTTTTTTGCCCTGGACCAGCCTTTTTGGGATGCCTGACGACCAGGTCTATGGCAGGTATAGGTTTCCACCTCGTATCATCCTAGACCTGGTTAGGGAGTGGGAAGATGACCTTACATCCCCGACCCTGTGCTCCCAAGCATTGAGCCCCTTGGAAAGGTGCTCAATGTCCTGCATTTTTTGGCCACTGGGTCATTTCAGTGGACAACTGCCATAGTGGGGGGGTCTCACAGGCCACGCAGTCACGCTGCCTACACCAGGTGTTGGCAATCATGACTGCGCGCCCCTCAGTCCACAGGCACATATACATGCCTAGAACACCCGCAGAAAGGCAGGGTGGCACACTTCCCCAAAGTGCTCGGTGCCATAGATTGCACCCATGTGGCCCTACGTCCACCTAGGGGCCACTGAGCACATCTATCAAAACCGCAAGCACTGGCATTCCATCAACGTGCAGGTTGTATGCGATGCCAAGGGAATCATCACCTCTGTCTATGCAAACTACCCTGGCTCTACCCATGACAGTTTCATATACAGAATGTCCGCCCTCAGCCGGGCCCTGGAAGCTGGGAAGCATGGCGACACATGGCTCCTAGGTGAGTACAAATGCCTGTGCACATGCATGCATGTCACACACAGACAAATACACAAACCCAACTAATCACAACCATTATCACCTCCCCAGGGGACAGTGCCTACCCTCTGAGCAAGCACATGATGACGCCAATCCGGAACCCCACCACACCACCCCAGGTAAGATACAACGCTGCCCATATAGTACCAGGGCCATAGTGGAGCGCACATTCGGAGTGCTCAAGTCACGCTTCCGCTCCCTTGACTGCTCTGGCGGCCAGCTACTATATGCACCCCCAGTAGTGTGCAGGATCATTGTGGCAGCATGTGTTCTGCACAATGTTGCAACACGGCAGGACGTACCGGTGGACATGGTGGTGCCCCCACATCCCCAACCACATGCACAGGCGCTTTCCATGGGAGGGGAAAGAGCACGTGTCGAGGCAGCCCGGACCCAGCTTGTGGCCACATTTTTCACCTAAACGCCCGGAGTGCACACAGGCCTGGCACATACCAGGTGACAATCGATGATGACAAAGAGACACTCAACTGTCACAACCTTACCACCCTGAGAATGTTGCCACGGAAGTGCTACATTGTGTGCATCCCTAGCTACTTAAACATAACCAATCCTGTGTGACCAAAAGGAACACCTGCAAGGTGTGTATCACACCACCCCCTGCAAAACAGGTCATGACAATCACTGGTATGTCACCCAAACCCTCCCAACCCACATCACCCTTCTCTGCCACACCATGACATGGCATGCAACAGCAAAAGCCCAACACATGACCAATAAGATACGAAGTGACATGTGATAAATGGAAAGTGGCCCGAGATAATGACGCCTGACATGGAATCAGATGAAATGACTGACCAACAAACTCCCACACATACAAAGTCATACACAAACAGTTTCCAACAAGTGGTAGCATGAACAAAAGACTGAATGCCTGTTCACATGCACATTGGGCAAATCAAAATCACTACCCGAAAAGGCAATCTGTGTGCACCTGTGGGTATGGAAGGGTGGTTGTACGTGTGGTGGAGCATTGTATAACTGTGTGTCAGTAGGGACATGCACTCAATATATGCATGTGAAATCAAGTGACCATCAGTGTTCTCTAAACATCACATGTGAACATTGGCCATGTGAACACCCCAGCATGTCAAACCACACCAATCCCTTGACACCTGAAAAGTAAAGACAACACAGGAACAGGCATTGACCAGCACAACACATCATGTACATAGAACCCCACAATGACGATGTCAGAGAGTGCCCAAACACTGTAGCCCAAGCTTACTGTCCACCAATAAAAGGCCCTCCCTCATATACACATCACCATGAACTTCTGAACAACTGTGTCTGGGGTATGTAGCCTTCGTCCTACTAGTCTACCTGGCTACAGGAACCCCCTACCCCTTGGTCTGCATGGTCCACATTGCGTGTAAATAGGGTCCAGCCCCCTCAGAGATCACCTTGACTGGTAAAAATACCAAATCGCAGAGAACTCCAAGGAGCCAAACCCCCAAACCAGGGAAAAAGCCTCTAGGCACAAAAAAACCTGGAAGAGTCTCCAGTAGATGACTTGAAGTAGCAGGAAATGTCAAAGCACATGTACAAGCACAATGATAGAACAACCAAGGTAGCAGAGTTCAACAACGGTTCAACAGGATGGGTACCATTTTCAGGACACAATATACAATGACGATGCAACAACTGATGGGTAGTGTCACAGCTCTGGTCTCCAGGCGCAGGAGTGGCACGAACCAACCACCCCCTCCGTGGTCTGGGCGCCTGCAAGGTAAAACTTACACAGGCCTCCGAGACCCCGGCGGGGAAAGAGGGTCAGGGATCCGTTGTTTGGACAGGCATTGGTATTCAGGATAACCGGAAAGAGGGGCAGGAGAGGGGAGTTGGATTGGCAAGGGAAAGTAGTCAAAATACATCTATTGACAATAACACATACTCAGAGAAACCATGTTCTTCATGCACATTGTACTAAATGGGTCAAATGCAAGCCAAAGAGAGACTTATCTCTGGGGTGAGTGCTGGCCTCCTGCCAGCGCACTCTCAGGTCCGGTAACAGGAGCAGTTCAATGCTGCAAAGAGAGCGTGAGTTACTAATCTGTGTGTGTTTACAACACACACACAACACCATTCATGCCACAAACTAAGTGACTTCTCCACAAACAAACACTCTTGTCTGCTGCTTTGTACGTATATGTTAGCTTGCCCTCGTGATGGTTCATACACTGTCAATATAACAACAAACAGGGTAAGTTAATGTAAAAATGAAAAACCACGGGCAAGCCGTTGGAATCCTTTTAACCGTTAACAGGATGAACGTAGTATCACAAAAACAACGGTTTTGTAGGAAAAAGTGACTCAAGAAAGGTTCTATACATGGGAGAGCAATTGTGTGGATACACTTGACCAGAGTGGAGGGGGGGGGGATTTGGAAGGAAAGATGGAGTCAAGGAGGACAGTTCCTCACCGTACCTGTCCCTAAAGAAAGGCACCCTGTCCTTAAAGGGAGTGCCTAGCCCTAGGTTGCGTGTGTGCTGGCGCCTGTCTGGCAGAAATAGAGGAGAGGGCTAGCCCTAGTCAACTGAACTGGTGACTAGCGTGAACATTCAAAGCACATTGAAACGCACAAAGAGTAGAGATTTTTTCATTCCATCTTCAAAATAGTATAGAACTCCAATGTTGGGGGCGATTCCAATTTCGTGTTTTGTTCAGTAATGTCCAGAACTGTGGATTAGATTCTGTGGCTGGCTGGATGTTGTTGAAAAGACCTAGGAAGAGGTCAACTGTCTGTTATTCCTTCTCTTGTATCAATTTTAATATTTGCCCATAGGTCGTATGAGGAGGAATTCCTAGCAGTTCGAATATTGAAAAAGCCTGGAAACAGGTAAAGGTAAAAAGTACCCCACACACAGCCTGTGGTAGTAGCATCTGATCCTACGCCAGAGTCTTTCAGTATTCTTTTTAATGGGCCTTCACGCCTTTGGAGTGGGGGGGGGTGTATTAATATGTAAAATTAATGCTTTTGATGTCAAATTTCTGTGGGTTTGAACAGTAAATTGCACATTTTGGAAGCCATTTTTCCAACTATTTCACAGAGAAGAACGCCCACGCACCCCCTTGATGTGGGTTGGGCTCGCTCGCTGCGCTCGCTCGCTCCAAAATTCGGCCAGATAAATTTACGCCCCAGCACCTTTCAAAGTCACCAGCTGCCACTGGACACAGCATGCCTAAGAAGGTAAGTAGTGTGTGCGTGGGTGTATGTTGGGGTGGTGCTGGGGGTGGGGTGTGTTGTGTGTGCTGTGGGGGGGTGTTTGCAGGGTTATTCAATGCATGGGAAATGTAGGAACCTTCAGTGTTGCGTACATTTTCCATGTGAACTACTCCGTTGTGGACTTATCTGCAACGGAAAGATATTGCTGATCCCGTGATACATCAAAAGCAAACCCAACACAGGACTATCAATTTACCAGCATAACATATCATGAACACAGGACCCAACAGTGACAATGTCAGCCAGTGACCAATCACTATAGCACAAGTGTCTTAATGTGACATTGCCACCAAACGGCACCCTTCCATGCAGGGCTGTCACAGGGTGAGGTGAGGCCCGGGGCAAAATATATGGGGAGGCCCCTTCATTTTTTGTACTTGGCCAGTGGCACCGTAACCAAGTGTGCAAGTGCTATGCTGGCTATCGGGCTTTGCGCTCTCCTTGCTAATTAAAGGCAGTGACTGTCGGGGTTGATCAGCCCATGAGCACAGAGATGGCATCACAGACAGCATCAGCAATGACATCATAGCTGACATAATGTATGACATCAAGGGGGGCTTCGAGTTAAGGTTCTCAACACTTCCAAATTGATAGGTTTTGTTGCATTAAATTGGTTCTCCTTTTCTCCTGTCTTGCCGAGTCTTCCCCGGTAAGGGAAATCATTGGGGGTCTTTGTGCCTGCATGTTCTTGACAATGAAGAGCGGTTCTTCCTGTATGTTGTTCTGAGGTAGATCTTCACAAGGCGCTGGAACCTACCGACTGTTTTGAGATTGGGAATCATATTGTGTTCCCCAGACTCCTGCCCATACGGGAAGGCGGGTCACAAAGGGACACTCCCCATGCCAAGCCTAGGTCCAGATTTAAACTGCAGGTGGTACCAGCTCCTGGCCCCTTGGCTAGCCCCTTGTCCACATGACAGCGCATAGCCTTATAATGTCATGCCAATGTTAAATCACAACTAAACTGGAAGGCGCATCCTGTCATACAACATTAACGGATGAGAGTTAAGTTAATTTCCCACACCCCTCAGCAACAGGTCATAGAGGGTTGTGACTGAAAATCCCACCACAAGCCACAGTAGATTGTTGAAGACCTCTGACGTCACGCATTGACATTAGCACAATTACATACGTGCCCGGATGTGGAGTGAGAGAGCTACAATTTAGAATGGGGACCTCTGTACCTGAAGGATCTCTTGAAAATGCTCACCAAAACTAGTGCTTTGTGGTACTGATTTTCCTGTGCAAACATTTACACAATAGTTGAAAGAAAAGGTGGGGCTTTGGGTGATGGGCATGGGAGGAGGCGCAACATATAGCAACCATTTTTTATAGAGCAGACACTATATTCTTTTAAATGTGTCGCAATAAAATACAATCAAACTTTGCGAGCCAATGTTGCAAGTGAGCAGAGCCCCAAGTATTTTTTGTAAAGGCTCCCAAAACCACATTTTGCCAAGAGCAGAGACAAAGGGCTATTGCTTTTCAGATAAACTTACTTGTGTTAAAGATGGCGTCTCTAGGGCGCTGAGTACCTGGGCTTCCGGTAGTTGTTCGTGGTGAGGTCGCCAGGCTGTCCGATAGGTTATTGTAGATTATGAAACGCGAGAAACCAGCGCACCCCTTCCCCTGAAGTCAACAGGGTTAGAGGTGGACCAGCTCCCAACGCCCCAAAAGTGCACCTTCCTTGTTCTTGCAGAATGTAACAATATGCCAGGTAGGATTGCAGACTGATTGCAGTAGTATATTACAGAAAACGCAATCTGGAGGCAGCAGGTAGGCGGAAAGGAAGAGGCAGGCAGGTCTTGGAAGGCGAGCCAGATGAGCAGGACTGAAGAGTAGATTGGAGGCAGGTAAGGACTGGAAGGCAGGCTGAGGCAGGTAAGGACTGGAAGGCAGGCTGAGGCAGGTAGGACTGGAAGGCAGGCTGAGGCAGGTAAGGACTGGAAGGCAGGCTGAGGCAGGTAAGGACTGGAAGGCAGGCTGAGGCAGGTAGGACTGGAAGGCAGGCTGAGGCAGGTAAGGACTGGAAGGCAGGCTGAGGCAGGTAAGGACTGGAAGGCAGGCTGAGGCAGGTAAGAAACTGAAGCAGCAAGGCTTCAGGAGCGAGGACACGATCTGCAAAACAAACCGCGTTGAGACGCGTTGAGTTTCGAGATCTCGCTGCTTAAATAGGACCGGCAGCACTCAGGAGGCTTGGAACGCAAGCCGTGCTGTCCCGAGTGCTGCCGCGTCCGGAACGAGGCTTGGGAAGCAAGCTTGTGGACTGCGCATGCGCGGAGACCGAGACGCGGCTTTCCGCGCATGCGCAGACCCCGGGACACAGAAACCCCGGAAACGCTGGGTGCCGCGGATGGCCGCGATCCCCCCAACCGGTATCGGGGATAACAACGCCAGGAGGGGGCGCGTCGGAACCCATAACCGCGCCCCCTCTGACAGGTAAGTGAGGTGGTAACAACTTGTCATCAAGTGCCCAAGTCGGCTTGACTCACGTTTGCCAGAACCACACTGCACCAGGACATCTCTCATGGAGATCAACCCCCCTACCCTGGCCCCCCACCAATCGCATCAGAGAGAGCCAACCACCATACTCTTTGAAGATCGCCGCAGCAAAAGCCATTAAGGACCCTGCAAGCCGTACAACAGCCGGCACCGTCCTGCCAAAAGTCGCCCATACCAACTCAGAATGGCCTAAAGTGTGCAGACAAAGGTCGCCAACATCCGAGCAATATGCATATTCATGGTGTTTCAATTACACCAGCAAGCAGGGACTAAAACCTGTCCGTTTGGGACCACAGATGTCAGGTCGGCATGGCTGTGGTCTTTCTTTAACTGAAAGGGCTGACATGTTCAAAACAGTGGCTAAACGCAACTATGTTCCCCTTGCCACCGCCACACTTCTACTTATCTTTCCCCCAACCTCTAGTTGGCGGCCAGGCCAATCTTCACACCCACTGGCCATGTCTCGTGTCCCCTGGGGCAGAGGCGCAAAATAGCTGGAAATAGCCAAACACATGTGAAAATGAAACATGCATGTAGAAACGGACCTTTCACACCCTATTCAGGAAACATATATCGCCTAACACGTTTACATCCTGAGACACAAACAGCCATACAGACCTCACACCAAAAACAACCCCTTTTTTAACAGGGAATTAAGTTTACTACCTATAAAAGGTGAAGTCTACGAAAACTGAAAATGCCAACATGAAAGTAAAAATATTATGCCCAAATAACATATTCACCTTATACAAAGCCCATTCAACCACAAGTTAAAACTTTGTCAGTACACTACAATAATTCTAGACTTCAATTAGCTAAAGAGCGCGCACACCAGCCGTCCTTCCCCCGACACCACCAAAATTCCAACCAGTTACCTGGAAGTTGCGTGCATATCTGCGCAGCAGGCGCCAAACGCACTGTACCACCACCTCTGGTCCCACCGGTTCACTCTAGAAGACAGAAGAGGCTACTGCATGCACTGAAAGAGCCGCTTGCCTTGCAGACTCAATTCCACGCTCCTCCTGAACACAATCCCATAGCCTCCTCCTTGGATTGTCTTCCTTCGGCCACGTCTGCAGCTCTGGATAATGTTAATTTTGCGTTTTCTCTAAAGACCGGTTGCAATGTTAACTGAGGGGAATTGCAAAGGGAAGAATATTGCTATTGCATTGGCTGACCCTGCCGACCTTCCAAACGGGTTAATTAAAGCTGCAAGATTGCAAACATGTGTGATGTGCCCAAGTACTAAGTAGCTGAGTTCTTTTCAGAGGAATAGGTAGGGGCACCTTATTTGCTGATGTACTTGACGTCCTCAGCACTGTCTGTAGATGCTGCTGTGCTCGTCCACGAGGACCAGGCCACAACTCCGGCACACAAATACAACGTGGCGCTAGTCCACTCCAGAGGATATCCGCTCCAGAGTCCTGGTCCTCACCGCACTGAAGTCACTTAACTTCGTCAGTCTCCACCGCCTGGGTGTCTGCTGGGCTGCTAGCAGCAAGGTCCAATGTCAGCGAGAAGTAACTGGTTTGGTTGGCTTTCGCCTTTCGGAAGTTCTTATGGCACCGTGGGCCATTGGTTGGTAACATCACGTGAAATCATGGCGGGGCGCCGGGAGACTGTTACATTGTACAGTAACGCCGGCGCCCCCTGCCCAGTGCCCACTCTATCCCTGTGGGCCATGACCCCCGCTCCCACCCCATGCTGTGTGTGTTGCACTTGCATGTAAATATCTTTAAACTTCTATTTTTTTCTGCTGCTGCTGCAGAAGCAAATCTTCAAATAGCATCTGACCTTGCACTCGAAATCTCACCCAGCCCCAGGTGGCTGCGAGGCCCCCCCTGAGCGCGAGGCCTGGGGCAGTTTGCCCCCCCCCTGAACCCCCCTCGTGACAGCCCTGCTTCCATCTTGAGTGTGGCTTTGACAGCTAAAGGGGGCAGGGTACCGCATACAGCATGAAGTGCATCAACAATGTAGACTGGCAAGGCAATACATGAATAAGCAAGATGAAAATATGCACAGTCAACAATATACTCACCAAAATGCAGTCCAACCATGCACTGGAGAAACCATCATGAATCCCCACTAGGGGTGTATACACAAGTTGCCACAGATATGACGCAAGCCCAATGCCTCTGTGCAAGTTACTGTCACAGTGCCATCCTTGCGAGCCCATGGAAAGGGGAAGCAGGAGTGGCATGTGTGTCCGGACCCCAAGCCACAAACACGAGACAAGCCTGTATGGGCCCAGCCGGAACACACAGTGGATGCCTTCGGATGCCACAAAGCACCACACTGTTACATGAATGCACAATAGACAAAAAAATGAAAAAAAATAAAAATGGCCATAACCGACCCGGCAGGGTGGAGGTACATGTTGAGATAAAAAAACAAATCCTCCATGGGCTCATGGTCTGCACAGCCCGACCTGAGTGAGAGATTTGTCGAGTTGTCAGCCTCTGATTGCACATCAGGAGGTGTGCGTGGTACAGGTGCCTGACCATGCATAGCCCCGGCAAGCCCCTCCACGGCAGCAAGCATGCGAGCCTGGTAAGCCTGGTTCTGCAGGAATATAGCACAGAGGTCCCCATGCAGCACCTCACGTGAAACACGGAGTTCCTCCTGCAAGCCCTCACGTGACAGACAGACCTCACGGCTTGCATAGAGTTCAGCCGAGATGGTGCGTTCCAGCTGCACCATGCGCTGTTCCGCCCGTGTACTCTGGTTCATCAAAAGCGTGGCCAGAGTAGTTCTGAGGGAGGTGTTATCTTCCCTCAGGGATTCCCTGCGGGCTTCTGCCTCAGCAGCAATAGCTGTGTGCAGAGCCTCCAGTTCAGCCCGGCAGGCCCTGTTGGAGGCCACCGTGTCATGCCTGTGTGAGCAACACATGGACCGCGTGGCCTGCTGCTGGAGCTCCACCTGCCTACGAGGGGGGAGAATGGATTCGGCCACACGTTCCATGCCCTGAGCCATCATCTCAATAGCTCCCCCCTGTTGCTGTGCAATGGCATACATTCTCCCTCACAGTGTTCCCCGGTGGCGCACAGCCACCGCGTTGCCGAACAGCACACCTGTTGCGCCCAAGGAGCCGTGGTCCTTGCTGTGCTGGCGCTGCCTGTGGCTGCAGGACTGCATTCCTCCGTTGATCTGCTGCCCCAGGAACATGAGCAACTGGTGTGGAGCGTAACCCTGCACCCATAACCACCACAGGCGGACATTCCAACACTGGCTGGCCCCTTGAGGGGTCTACCCCCAGTGCAGGTGTGGCGGACAGAACAGCATCCACTGCAGAATCACTCACCTGCGACGGCATGGATTGATGAACATCTGATTCAGCATCAGAGTCAGAGAGATACTCAGAGTAGTACCCAGAGGCAGCCCTGGACACAATGGCCTGGAGCACTGTTGGATGTTCGTGGCCTACCACACCACGCCGTCCACTGGTGCAATGCTGTTGACCTGAACCCTCCACCCTGCCTGCCATCTCCTCCTCCTCCTCCTCCTCCTCAGCTTCCAGTGCCTCATCACCTGTAACAAAATAAAAAAACACATGAGCACACATGTCACCAGCATATACCACACACATAGACATCACAACATTGACAGCCAACACATGAAGCAGCCATGTCACACATGACACAAACTCTGGCATGCATGCAGTGGCAATGAAATGGAAGGGGAGCCCAAAAGCACACATGGATGCGTGTCTAATGTCAAGCCAACACATGTACTGCATGTTGCATAGCACCTGCATCACACACAAGCTTCTGCCTGTCATAGACCTTACACAAAATTGACAGATGCCAACAAATAGATGTCACATAGCATATCCATGACAGAACTGTCAACCAGGCCCAGATGGAAGTTAAAGAGTACTGTCCGTGACACATGTAAAATGCATGTCACCATACAGTCCATGTAAATCACTACGACAATAAGGACACATGTGTCACAGGATGCAACAACGCTAGTTTGCTGCAATGCAGTGAAGGAAGGCACATGGATACATGAATGCTAGGTCACTTTGACATCACACAAGTGAATAGGCATGTAGACGGCTGAAACAGGGCTCTGAAGTATGTGGGTGCAGTGCAGCACATGTGTACGGCCTCAACTGTCAATAGAAACACAAACACAGTCATGTCAATGTTGTGTGATGATGGCAGTGTAAGGGCAAGTGCAGTCATGTGCAAAGTGATGGGAGTGGGTTGCAGGGATACAGTAACCCGCCCCCCCCTTTCTTGGAATGGCTGGGAGGCAGTGCATGCCTCAGAATGGTGGATCAGAGCACTGTGTCGTAGCAGACAGTGTGGGCACGTGTGAATTGCATCATCTCAGTCATCTGAGACTACAGCAGATGAGGAGGACAGAAAGCACAACACATGAGGAAGCATCATAAGTTCACCCAGACACAGAAAAGCTACAACAGTTGCATAGAGGCAGGGAGGCTGTACCAGAGGGAGGCTTACACTCGAGGCAGACGAGGACACCCAAAAAATGGGCTTGATGAGGCACTAACCCTGAGTGAGCATGAAAGGGATGACCAAATACCATGAGACGGATGAAATTCCGGAGATGGAGTAGAAAGGGTAGCTTGACACGGACCCATAGGGGCCTGCTGGGAAAGCACTTGGTCCATGAATGAACACTCATGTCCAATGTGAGCCTGTGCCATCTGCACAGTCCAAGTCAGCCACCCTGCATTATGGACAAAGGATGTAACACACAGTACAGGTCTGGCAGAGTATTGTATTGTATTGTATTGTATTTATTTATAATGCGCACCTAACCTAGGGGTAGCCAGGCGCAAAGGCAGCAAGAGGGTTGCAAAACTTAGTTACATACAGTAGGGTGAAGTCCAGCTGCGGTTACAGTGCCGGACGTATCACGCCGAATAGGAAGGGTAGAACATATACACTATAGGCAGTACTATATACATATTTACATTCAAGTTGCAGAGTGAAGTGCGCATATACAAAGAATCCGGGGACAGGCCATTTCAGGAGTACAACATGTGCATCACCAGTACCATGGAGACAGTGGGCCTCATTCCGAGTTTGGAGGTAACCATGCCGCTATTTGCGGCATGGCTGCCTCCAAAATCGTTCCAACTCCGGCCTGGTGAATGGAGTAATTACCGGTCCATTCCGAGGTCGGCGGGACCGGTAATTCCCCATTCACCAGGGCCATTCCTCGTTCCCATTTGAGCCCCCATAGGGCTCAATGGGAAGGCGGAAGGCGGCAATAACGGTACCACAAATTGCGGTACCGTTATTGACCCCGGTATCCCTTTGCGGGTCCCGTCCTTAACGCCTGCTAAAACCAGGCGTTAAGGAAGGACCCGCAAAGGGAACTCGTAGTAGGGCGGTAAGGGATTACCGGCACCGGTCTCGTTAACGGTGCCCGGTATCCCTTACCGCCCTACTCGGAATGAGGCCCAGTGAGCTGCTGGGGGATAGAGAGGCAAGGAAGCATGCTCCTGAGGGGGACCAGCTTGCAGGGTGACCTCACAGAGACGTCAGTCATGTGACGACATCGGCCGAGTGTTGAGTGGAAGGTCAGCACAGGCTATCAGCAAATATGTGTTGGAGCAGGATATGGACAAGAGAGGCTGCTGAGTGTCTTGCATGTAAGGAGGGTGAAGGTGTGTAGGGGAGGATTGGCTCTGTGTGCAGCACATGGCCTGCATGCAGACTGCATCCCAACAAGAACGCATCAGTCAAGCATCGCATGTGTCACACATGGCACTCATGAATACATAGCCTGAACTGGCAGTCAATCACAACACATCACACAAGCAAAACACACATGGGCTGGACACACGCACCAACACTCACCGTACGTTGCATCATAATCCGGCATCTCTCCCACTCCCTGGATTTGACCCTCATCGATGAACTCTGAAGCTATCTCCTCATGGATAGTGAGTACATCGTCCACTGGTGGTGGAGGCCCACTGCCAGTCACCAGGGTTGAGGCATAATTAGAAGCCTGCTTGTTTTTTGCACAGCGCCGGAGGTCAGTCCAACGCTTATAGCAATCCTCAGCTGTGCGCTTCTCAAATCCCATGGCACTGACACTTTCCTCAATGCACTGACAGTGGGCCTTACGCTGGGCAGGCGTAGTTTGGCACCCTGGCCCCACCAGCATTTTGCGGTCGTGTCCCGACACGTAGCCCACAAGTTCGTCCAGTTCCTCTTTATTGAAACTCTTCTTCCTTGACGTGCCGGATGCCTGAGCTGTGTCTGGGGTCCCAGCCTCTTGCGCAGAAACACGCTTCCTCCTCTTGGCAGGTTGTGCGGACCCTGAGTGGCTACCGCCCCTCTGGTCAGTAGGGGCAAGGGGGCAGGTGGACTGGCCAACAGGAGCAGTCAATGGCATGAGGACGGAAGGCCTGACTTGAGTCATTGGCTGCTGGGTGCTGTCGCCAAGACCCAGCGGCACAACTGCCTCGGTGCCAAGGACTGTGACCGACACAGTCCTGGCTGGCAGACTCACCGCCAGGGTGGTGTTGGCTGCATCTGCCCCCGCAGCTTCCACCACCTGGCTGCTCGGAGCAGCAGATGTCACCACTGCCCCAGCGACACGTGTCTTGGTCACAACAACCTTAGACACACGTGGCTTGACCTTCCTGACCTGGAAATCTGCCTGGGAGTCCTCATGTGCCAATGCAGCCCGCGCTGGCTGACCCCGAGCCTGGGTGGTGGTAGCCGCAGCTGCACCTGCAGCTTCCACTACCTGGGGGCCTGTGCCAGCAGATGACACTGCCTGTCGGGTCAGATGGGCGACGGGGATGACTGCAGCATCTCCCTGAGCCGCGGGGGGTGGTGGCATGGCTGTCCCAGCATGTGGCTGGACATCCTGCCCATGCGGAACACCCTGGCCACGTCCCCCTCCACGGCCACCTTCGCCTCCCTGGACTCCCTGGCCACCCTGGCCACGTGCCCCAACACACCTACCACTGGGAGGTCACCCAGCTTTGCCGCCCTTACCTTTTGGTGGCCTCCCAACCATGGCACTGATGGGTAGTGCAAATGGGAGGTGCACACAACAATTGTCCTGGGCAATTGGGGGGAAGAGGGCAGGGTACGTGATGGTAAACGCACCCCTGTGCTCCTGCGAGGCTGTCTGGGACCCCTGGGGAAAAATGACGGGTCAGGCAACGCTCAGGCACCTCAAAAAACAAAACAAACGTGCACGCAACCCCCCCAGTAGCCCACGTGTGTGGAATAAACTTCCCGCAGTACGCCGTGGCACCCAGGGACTCAAAAAAAGCATATGCGTGGACACGCAGGCTACTCTGACCTCGAAAATGGGGTACGCGACACACAGGGGCGACTCACCATCTGCCTTGCGTGGAAAAGAAAAAAACACGCTCGTGTGCGCATAGGCAACTCCCCCACCAAAACAAGAAGTACGAACTGTAACCGTAGTGAAGATATCGCGTGTGAACCCACAAGAAGAAGAAACACATGCGTCGGTCCCCACGAAAAGCAAGTACAGCGAACTGGTGTCCCACGCAGACCTTTAACCCGTACCGAAGGCAACGCCCCCACACGCGCCGCTTACGCGTTAAGGGCCTTTACTCTAATTTCGCGTGCATAGTCACTCTGCATCAAGCTGACCACACAACTTCAGATCACGCTCCTGCCCAGAAGGCCATTTACCTGCCCCCCAACACCCCGAGCAGCCTCCTACGACCCATCTGCTGCTGCCAGCCAACTCAGTGTGCCTGCTGCCAACGTGCACTGCAATTTGGTGCCTGCACAGAACCATTGCCAGAGGTCCTTTTGCTGCGACCACCTCTGCTGAAACAGAAGACTCCCGACTGCTGTACCATCGCTCCACAGCCCAGCCCCAGGACCCAGTTGCCTACCCACACCTGCCTCGGGGGTTGCCATGTCAGACCAAGCAACATCTGGGGCTAGTGGCAACCCCCAGTCAGAGAGGCAGAGGGCTGCCAGCTTCAGTGCCAATGAAGTTGGCATCCTGATGGAGCAAGTCCTGGGGCATTATGATGCCCTCTTCTCAACATCGCGCCTCGACAAGGAAGGACGGAGTGGGATCTGGTCGGACATCATGGATGCCATCAACGCAGAGGGGGTGGCATCCCGCAACTACCAACGTGTCCGGAAGCGCTGGGAGGACTTCAGGTCCAGGACCCTCAGCAAGGCCTGGCGCCTCGTTGCGGCTGGTGGAGAAGTGGGGCGCCGGGAGCAGTTGAGCAACAACCAGATGAGGGTCCTGGAGCCCATACACCCAGTGCTTCACCACCAGGTCCTCGAGTTGCAGACCCGTCTGGAGTCGAGTGGTAAGTGTCCATGTGTTCTTGTCCAGCGTAGTGCATGTTGAGGTGTGGCTGGAGTGTGCACCTTGGCCGTATGTCTGGCATGCCCCATGTATGGATGTCTGTGTGCAGGGACATGACGGTGCTGCATGTGAGTACAGTCAAGCGTGTTCCACATCAATGGTGTCTGTGTTGCAATGCATGATATGCGCCAGCATGTGATGTTTGCATGCCTGTGTCTGTACTCTGACATGTTTGGGGTGTGATACATGGATGCTTATGTCACCTTCATGGACATGCACAGTGTACATGTGCTTGTGTCTGAGTGTTGAGTGTGTGACTCGAAAACGCCATGGATGCATGACACAGGACCATCACGATGCCTGATTGACTGATGCGGCCCAGTTGTCAAAGAGTGCCCTGTGACAGGAGATAGACATGGCCAGATGCATGACTGTCCGGTGGTGTGTGCATGTGATGTGCATGTCCCATGATGCATGTAAGGTTCAGCCCCCCTTCTGATGGTCCCACAGTGCCTTGGACATGGTTGCAAATGTCTGTTGCACGTGCCATGCTTGTTTCTGCATGTGTGTTGCTTGCACTGACCTGTGTGTTGTGGAGGGTGATGGTTATGATGTCTGACAGTGCCACTCATGTGCATTTGCTTTGTGTCTAGCAGACTTTTGTTCAGTACCCTGATGCTTGTGTTCAATATCTCCCTAACTACAGCGGCGATTGAGGAAGAGGGCGGGGACGGCGCTGTGGAGCAGAGCGGCGGGGATGCCTCCAACAGGAGGAGACGCAAGGCCCAGTCACCCTCCCAGGTTGCAACATCTTCCGGGAGCGAGGGGACTGGTGCTGTGTCCGCGACTATGGCCGCAGCTGCCAAGGGGATGCCCAAGAGGGCGAGGTTGGACTTGGGCTCCTCGGCAGTGGAAGGGACAGATGAGCCCCCACAGGGGCAGGACAATGCGGAAGACAGTGCAGAGGCATCCAGGTCGGTGGTGGGCGAGGGGGAGGGGGAGGCCGCATCAGACCAGCACATGGGGCCTGGAGGGGGTGATGCCACGGGTGCAATTGCTGCAGTCAAGGGCCAGGGGCAGGAGGCAGCGCAGGTCACCGCGGAAGGGCCTGTACCTAATCCTGTCCCTGATCCTGCGACTGCATCAGTGGGCACCTGCAGGCATGCCTCAGTCCAGGCCGTTCCGCAGGTAGCGGATGGGTCCACATCAACTGACCCTCCTCTACCTGCGAACCTAGCAATCCGTGACAGGGTTGAGCCCGTGCTAGTCGGTGTCTTGATGCGCACAAGCGTCATTAGTGATGATGTGCTTGCTTCCTGGCGGGACCACGCACGTCATCACGAACAGGTCTGTGCCATCCTGAACTGGCTAGGATGGCTCATTGTCGCGGCTTTGCTACATGTGCTGGGTCTTACTGCGACCCCCTCCTCCTCTTCCTCCAGTATGCGCCAGTCGTCCTCCCTGCCGTCTTACAGCCCAAATGCCACCAGGGCCCCCTGTGGATCTGTCCCAACCACCACGGCCAGTCTGGTGGATATCCCATCCCTGCCACAGTCGGGAGTCGGAGGTTCAGCAGAGGTGGTCACACCAGCAACAGGACCCCTGGCAATGGCGGTTGTGTAGGCACCTTCGAGCAGGGCACGTGCACGACGGCCCCGGGGGTTGTCATCGTCCCGGAGGCAGTCGTGGTGGCACAGGCAGATGGCATCAAGGCAGCAGCAGGCTCGACGTAGGAGGCGTCAGGACTCAGGGCCAACTACATCACGGGGCAGGCATCGGCCAACGGGCAGGAGGACCCAGGACAAAGTGTGTCTTCCGTGTGGCAGTGGATGGGCCAGCAAATAGGTGCAGAGCGGTGGCGGGCAGAGAGGGCACGACTCACCATGGTCAGGGCGGAGAACTCCATGCGGTGGGCAGAGAGGCGGGCGGAGTTCCTCGAGAAGACTTGCATGGAGTTGGTGGAGAGCATGGCAGCGTCCCTGCGAGCCTTCGAGGATAGAGCACAGTCCCGCCTCCGGGCTATAGACACGAAGTTCGATGATGCCCTGGCCAAAATTACATGCGATAATGGTTTTCTATGGGTTTTTCTTTTGGAACTGCACATCTTACTTTGGATACGGACCAATTCCAGGATTTTCTTTTTTTTGGGATTTCCATTTCGTTTTGGATTATATGTTCAGTTTCATTTACATTCATTTCATTTTCAGTTTCATGTTTGTCTTTTCATTTGGTGTGTTTTAAGATTTCAAATACATTTCAATTCATTCATATCTGAGTGGTGTCTGCTCTCAATGGTTTTGTGCATGTGTCACTCTTCATTGGCTATGTCATGTGTCACTGCTGTGGTGCAATGTTGGTCATGTGTTTGGCTGCATGCATGTGTGCATTTGTGATTCCCATGCCAGGGGGCATGTACTGGGGAGTGGGGCCAATGGATGGGTTTTGAATTGCACTGTGGGGGGCAGCATGTGGTGGCATTTGGGTGGACATTTGAAACATTATTGTATGTTGGGACAATGTGTTTGTTGGTGGGACATGAGTCGGGGCCTGCTTGCAGGTTGCCGTCACTGGTGGGGGACATGAGTCGGGGCCTGCTTGCAGGTTGCCGTCACTGGTGGGGGACATGAGTCGGGGCCTGCTTGCAGGTTTCCGTCACTGGTGGGGGACATGAGTCGGGGCCTGCTTGCAGGTTTCCGTCACTGGTGGGGGAAATGAGTCGGGGCCTGCCTGCAGGTTGCCGTCATGGGTGGGGGGACATGAGTCGGGACCTGCTTGCAGGTTGCAGTCACTGGTGGGGGACGTGAGTCGGGGCCTGCTTGCAGGTTGTCGTCACTAGTGGGGGACATGAGTCGGGGCCTGCCTGCAGGTTGCCGTCACTGGTGGGGGACATGAGTCGGAGCCTGCCTGCAGGTTTCCGTCACTGGTGGGGGACATGAGTCAGGGCCTGCTTGCAGGTTGGAGTCACCGGTGGGGGACATGAGTCAGGGCCTGCTTGCAGGTTGTCATCACTGGTGGGGGACATGAGTCAGGGCCTGCTTGCAGGTTGCTGTCACTGTTGGGGGACATGAGTCGGGGCCTGCCTGCAGGTTGCCGTCATGGGTGGGGGGACATGAGTCGGGACCTGCTTGCAGGTTGCCGTCACTGGTGGGGGACGTGAGTCGGGGCCTGCTTGCAGGTTGCCGTCACTGGTGGGGGACATGAGTCGGGCCTGCCTGCAGGTTGCCGTCACTGGTGGGAGTGGGGGGACGTGAGTCAGGGCCTGCCTGCAGTGTATGCTGCCATGTGGGCTGCCTGCTGCCATGGTCACAGGTGATGGGGTGGTCCCTTGTGGTGTGGGCTGCCTGCCGGCATGGTCACGGGTGATGGGGTGGTCCCTTGTGGTGTGGGCTGCCTGCCGCCATGGTCATGGGTGATGGGGTGGTCCCATGTGGTGTGGGCTGCCTGCTGCCATGGTTACAGGTGATTGGGTGGTCCCTTGTGGTGTGGGCTGCCTGCTGGCATGGTCACGGGTGATGGGGTGGTCCCTTGTGGTGTGGGCTGCCTGCAGCCATGGTCACGGGTGATCCCTTGGGGTGTGGGCTGGCTGCGGGGTATGTTCGCGGGTGATGCCAGCAGGCATGGCATTTTTCACGCGATTTGGCTTGCGCCAGCGTGGTACGCATATTAAAGGGGGTGCGCGAGGAGATTTTCATGCGATTTGGCTGGCGCGAGCGGGGTACGCATATTAAAGGGGGTGCGCGAGGAGATTTTCATGCGATTTGGCTGGCGCGAGCGGGGTATGCATATTTAAGGGGGTGCGCAAGGACATTTTCATGCAATTTGGCTGGCGGAGCGTGGTACGCTTAATGAAGGGGGTGCGCAAGGAGATTTTCACGCGATTTGGAGGGCGCGAGCGGGGTACGCGTATTCAAGGGCGTGCGCGAGGAGATTTTCACATGATTTGGCTGGCGCGAGCGGGGTACGCGTTTTCAAGGAGGCGCGCAATAATATTTTCACACGATTTGGCTGGCGCGAGCGAGGTACGCACTGATTTTTCACGCGATTACGATGTAGGGGGCTGTATGCTGGTACACAGAGAGCGCGGGCCTTTGCAGCGAATTGTGGATTTCTAAGGCTTTTTTTGGCACAATGGGCGGTCTTGGGGTCGTAACTGGCGCTGCTGGATGTTCGCTGCGCCACAGCTGCAAATGGCTCGTGAAATCCATGAATACGCGGTGCGCGGAAATGCTGTTTTGCGCTGCGCCTGGTGCACGCTCCCTCTCTGCGCAAGGCGCTTGCAGGACTTCTGCGCCAAATTCTGTGAATTGGCCCCTTAATTTTTTTCTTTTCTGGGCCATGTAGATCTGTTCCTCCTACTTTAAAATCAGGATTACAAGTCCCAAAAATGTGAAGAAAAAAACAAGGCTACCTTAGCACCTTAGCACCTAATTAAGAATCAAATGGGGAAACCTGAGATCTGTTACAAATATGCATAGGCAAAGACAAACACATATTTGCGCCCATTCTGACATATGCACAACCACCATACTCTTTGAAGATCGCCGCAGCAAAAGCCATTAAGGACCCTGCAAGCCGTACAACAGCCGGCACCGTCCTGCCAAAAGTCGCCCATACCAACTCAGAATGGCCTAAAGTGTGCAGACAAAGGTCGCCAACATCCGAGCAATATGCATATTCATGGTGTTTCAATTACACCAGCAAGCAGGGACTAAAACCTGTCCGTTTGGGGCCACAGATGTCAGGTCGGCATGGCTGTGGTCTTTCTTTAACTGAAAGGGCTGACATGTTCAAAACAGTGGCTAAACGCAACTATGTTCCCCTTGCCACCGCCACACTTCTACTTATCTTTCCCCCAACCTCTAGTTGGCGGCCAGGCCAATCTTCACACCCACTGGCCATGTCTCGTGTCCCCTGGGGCAGAGGCGCAAAATAGCTGGAAATAGCCAAACACATGTGAAAATGAAACATGCATGTAGAAACGGACCTTTCACACCCTATTCAGGAAACATATATCGCCTAACACGTTTACATCCTGAGACACAAACAGCCATACAGACCTCACACCAAAAACAACCCCTTTTTTAACAGGGAATTAAGTTTACTACCTATAAAAGGTGAAGTCTACGAAAACTGAAAATGCCAACATGAAAGTAAAAATATTATGCCCAAATAACATATTCCCCTTATACAAAGCCCATTCAACCACAAGTTAAAACTTTGTCAGTACACTACAATAATTCTAGACTTCAATTAGCTAAAGAGCGCACACCAGCCGTCCTTCCCCCGACACCACCAAAATTCCAACCAGTTACCTGGAAGTTGCGTGCATATCTGCGCAGCAGGCGCCAAACGCACTGTACCACCACCTCTGGTCCCACCGGTTCACTCTAGAAGACAGAAGAGGCTACTGCATGCACTGAAAGAGCCGCTTGCCTTGCAGACTCAATTCCACGCTCCTCCTGAACACAATCCCATAGCCTCCTCCTTGCATTGTCTTCCTGCGGCCACGTCTGCAACTCTGGATAATGTTAATTTTGCGTTTTCTCTAAAGACCGGTTGCAATGTTAACTGAGGGGAATTGCAAAGGGAAGAATATTGCTATTGCATTGGCTGACCCTGCCGACCTTCCAAACGGGTTAATTAAAGCTGCAAGATTGCAAACATGTGTGATGTGCCCAAGTACTAAGTAGCTGAGTTCTTTTCAGAGGAATAGGTAGGGGCACCTTATTTGCTGATGTACTTGACGTCCTCAGCACTGTCTGTAGATGCTGCTGTGCTCGTCCACGAGGACCAGGCCACAACTCCGGCACACAAATACAACGTGGCGCTAGTCCACTCCAGAGGGTATCCGCTCCAGAGTCCTGGTCCTCACCGCACTGAAGTCACTTAACTTCGTCAGTCTCCACCGCCTGTGTGTCTGCTGGGCTGCTAGCAGCAAGGTCCAATGTCAGCGAGAAGTAACTGGTTTGGTTGGCTTTCGCCTTTCGGAAGTTCTTATGGCGCCGTGGGCCATTGGTTGGTAACATCACGTGAAATCATGGCGGGGCGCCGGGAGACTGTTACATTGTACAGTAACGCCGGCGCCCCCTGCCCAGTGCCCACTCTATCCCTGTGGGCCATGACCCCCGCTCCCACCCCATGCTGTGTGTGTTGCACTTGCATGTAAATATCTTTAAACTTCTATTTTTTTCTGCTGCTGCTGCAGAAGCAAATCTTCAAATAGCATCTGACCTTGCACTCGAAATCTCACCCAGCCCCAGGTGGCTGCGAGGCCCCCCCTGAGCGCGAGGCCTGGGGCAGTTTGCCCCCCCCTGAACCCCCCTCGTGACAGCCCTGCTTCCATCTTGAGTGTGGCTTTGACAGCTAAAGGGGGCAGGGTACCGCATACAGCATGAAGTGCATCAACAATGTAGACTGGCAAGGCAATACATGAATAAGCAAGATGAAAATATGCACAGTCAACAATATACTCACCAAAATGCAGTCCAACCATGCACTGGAGAAACCATCATGAATCCCCACTAGGGGTGTATACACAAGTTGCCACAGATATGACGCAAGCCCAATGCCTCTGTGCAAGTTACTGTCACAGTGCCATCCTTGCGAGCCCATGGAAAGGGGAAGCAGGAGTGGCATGTGTGTCCGGACCCCAAGCCACAAACACGAGACAAGCCTGTATGGGCCCAGCCGGAACACACAGTGGATGCCTTCGGATGCCACAAAGCACCACACAGTTACATGAATGCACAATAGACAAAAAAATGAAAAAAAATAAAAATGGCCATAACCGACCCGGCAGGGTGGAGGTACATGTTGAGATAAAAAAACAAATCCTCCATGGGCTCATGGTCTGCACAGCCCGACCTGAGTGAGAGATTTGTCGAGTTGTCAGCCTCTGATTGCACATCAGGAGGTGTGCGTGGTACAGGTGCCTGACCATGCATAGCCCCGGCAAGCCCCTCCACGGCAGCAAGCATGCGAGCCTGGTAAGCCTGGTTCTGCAGGAATATAGCACAGAGGTCCCCATGCAGCACCTCACGTGAAACACGGCGTTCCTCCTGCAAGCCCTCACGTGACAGACAGACCTCACGGCTTGCATAGAGTTCAGCCGAGATGGTGCGTTCCAGCTGCACCATGCGCTGTTCCGCCCGTGTACTCTGGTTCATCAAAAGCGTGGCCAGAGTAGTTCTGAGGGAGGTGTTATCTTCCCTCAGGGATTCCCTGCGGGCTTCTGCCTCAGCAGCAATAGCTGTGTGCAGAGCCTCCAGTTCAGCCCGGCAGGCCCTGATGGAGGCCACCGTGTCATGCCTGTGTGAGCAACACGTGGACCGCGTGGCCTGCTGCTGGAGCTCCACCTGCCTACGAGGGGGGAGAATGGATTCGGCCAAACGTTCCATGCCCTGAGCCATCATCTCAATAGCTCCCCCTGTTGCTGTGCAATGGCATACATTCTCCCTCACAGTGTTCCCCGGTGGCGCACAGCCACCGCGTTGCCGAACAGCACACCTGTTGCGCCCAAGGAGCCGTGGTCCTTGCTGTGCTGGCGCTGCCTGTGGCTGCAGGACTGCATTCCTCCGTTGATCTGCTGCCCCAGGAACATGAGCAACTGGTGTGGAGCGTAACCCTGCACCCATAACCACCACAGGCGGACATTCCAACACTGGCTGGCCCCTTGAGGGGTCTACCCCCAGTGCAGGTGTGGCGGACAGAACAGCATCCACTGCAGAATCACTCACCTGCGACGGCATGGATTGATGAACATCTGATTCAGCATCAGAGTCAGAGAGATACTCAGAGTAGTACCCAGAGGCAGCCCTGGACACAATGGCCTGGAGCACTGTTGGATGTTCGTGGCCTACCACACCACGCCGTCCACTGGTGCAATGCTGTTGACCTGAACCCTCCACCCTGCCTGCCATCTCCTCCTCCTCCTCCTCCTCCTCAGCTTCCAGTGCCTCATCACCTGTAACAAAATAAAAAAACACATGAGCACACATGTCACCAGCATATACCACACACATAGACATCACAACATTGACAGCCAACACATGAAGCAGCCATGTCACACATGACACAAACTCTGGCATGCATGCAGTGGCAATGAAATGGAAGGGGAGCCCAAAAGCACACATGGATGCGTGTCTAATGTCAAGCCAACACATGTACTGCATGTTGCATAGCACCTGCATCACACACAAGCTTCTGCCTGTCATAGACCTTACACAAAATTGACAGATGCCAACAAATAGATGTCACATAGCATAGCCATGACAGAACTGTCAACCAGGCCCAGATGGAAGTTAAAGAGTACTGTCCGTGACACATGTAAAATGCATGTCACCATACAGTCCATGTAAATCACTACGACAATAAGGACACATGTGTCATAGGATGCAACAACGCTAGTTTGCTGCAATGCAGTGAAGGAAGGCACATGGATACATGAATGCTAGGTCACTTTGACATCACACAAGTGAATAGGCATGTAGACGGCTGAAACAGGGCTCTGAAGTATGTGGGTGCAGTGCAGCACATGTGTACGGCCTCAACTGTCAATAGAAACACAAACACAGTCATGTCAATGTTGTGTGATGATGGCAGTGTAAGGGCAAGTGCAGTCATGTGCAAAGTGATGGGAGTGGGTTGCAGGGATACAGTAACCCGCCCCCCCTTTCTTGGAATGGCTGGGAGGCAGTGCATGCCTCAGAATGGTGGATCAGAGCACTGTGTCGTAGCAGACAGTGTGGGCACGTGTGAATTGCATCATCTCAGTCATCTGAGACTACAGCAGATGAGGAGGACAGAAAGCACAACACATGAGGAAGCATCATAAGTTCACCCAGACACAGAAAAGCTACAACAGTTGCATAGAGGCAGGGAGGCTGTACCAGAGGGAGGCTTACACTCGAGGCAGACGAGGACACCCAAAAAATGGGCTTGATGAGGCACTAACCCTGAGTGAGCATGAAAGGGATGACCAAATACCATGAGACGGATGAAATTCCGGAGATGGAGTAGAAAGGGTAGCTTGACACGGACCCATAGGGGCCTGCTGGGAAAGCACTTGGTCCATGAATGAACACTCATGTCCAATGTGAGCCTGTGCCATCTGCACAGTCCAAGTCAGCCACCCTGCATTATGGACAAAGGATGTAACACACAGTACAGGTCTGGCAGAGTATTGTATTGTATTGTATTGTATTTATTTATAATGCGCACCTAACCTAGGGGTAGCCAGGCGCAAAGGCAGCAAGAGGGTTGCAAAACTTAGTTACATACAGTAGGGTGAAGTCCAGCTGCGGTTACAGTGCCGGACGTATCACGCCGAATAGGAAGGGTAGAACATATACACTATAGGCAGTACTATATACATATTTACATTCAAGTTGCAGAGTGAAGTGCGCATATACAAAGAATCCGGGGACAGGCCATTTCAGGAGTACAACATGTGCATCACCAGTACCATGGAGACAGTGGGCCTCATTCCGAGTTTGGAGGTAACCATGCCGCTATTTGCTAAAACCAGGCGTTAAGGAAGGACCCGCAAAGGGAACTCGAAGTAGGGCGGTAAGGGATTACCGGCACCGGTCTCGTTAACGGTGCCCGGTATCCCTTACCGCCCTACTCGGAATGAGGCCCAGTGAGCTGCTGGGGGATAGAGAGGCAAGGAAGCATGCTCCTGAGGGGGACCAGCTTGCAGGGTGACCTCACAGAGACGTCAGTCATGTGACGACATAGGCCGAGTGTTGAGTGGAAGGTCAGCACAGGCTATCAGCAAATATGTGTTGGAGCAGGATATGGACAAGAGAGGCTGCTGAGTGTCTTGCATGTAAGGAGGGTGCAGGTGTGTAGGGGAGGATTGGCTCTGTGTGCAGCACATGGCCTGCATGCAGACTGCATCCCAACAAGAACGCATCAGTCAAGCATTACATATGTCACACATGGCACTCATGAATACATAGCCTGAACTGGCAGTCAATCACAACACATCACACAAGCAAAACACACATGGGCTGGACACACGCACCAACACTCACCGTACGTTGCATCATAATCCGGCATCTCTCCCACTCCCTGGATTTGACCCTCATCGATGAACTCTGAAGCTATCTCCTCATGGATAGTGAGTACATCGTCCACTGGTGGTGGCGGCCCACTGCCAGTCACCAGGGTTGAGGCATAATTAGAAGCCTGCTTGTTTTTTGCACAGCGCCGGAGGTCAGTCCAACGCTTATAGCAATCCTCAGCTGTGCGCTTCTCAAATCCCATGGCACTGACACTTTCCTCAATGCACTGACAGTGGGCCTTACCCTGGGCAGGCGTAGTTTGGCACCCTGGCCCCACCAGCATTTTGCGGTCGTGTCCCGACACGTAGCCCACAAGTTCGTCCAGTTCCTCTTTATTGAAACTCTTCTTCCTTGACGTGCCGGATGCCTGAGCTGTGTCTGGGGTCCCAGCCTCTTGCGCAGAAACACGCTTCCTCCTCTTGGCAGGTTGTGCGGACCCTGAGTGGCTACCGCCCCTCTGGTCAGTAGGGGCAAGGGGGCAGGTGGACTGGCCAACAGGAGCAGTCAATGGCATGAGGACGGAAGGCCTGACTTGAGTCATTGGCTGCTGGGTGCTGTCGCCAAGACCCAGCGGCACAACTGCCTCGGTGCCAAGGACTGTGACCGACACAGTCCTGGCTGGCAGACTCACCGCCAGGGTGGTGTTGGCTGCATCTGCCCCCGTAGCTTCCACCACCTGGCTGCTCGGAGCAGCAGATGTCACCACTGCCCCAGCGACACGTGTCTTGGTCACAACATCCTTAGACACACGTGGCTTGACCTTCCTGACCTGGAAATCTGCCTGGGAGTCCTCATGTGCCAATGCAGCCCGCGCTGGCTGACCCCGAGCCTGGGTGGTGGTAGCCGCAGCTGCACCTGCAGCTTCCACTACCTGGGGGCCTGTGCCAGCAGATGACACTGCCTGTCGGGTCAGATGGGCGACGGGGATGACTGCAGCAGCAGCATCTCCCTGAGCCGCGGGGGGTGGTGGCATGGCTGTCCCAGCATGTGGCTGGACATCCTGCCCATGTGGAACACCCTGGCCACGTCCCCCTCCACGGCCACCTTCGCCTCCCTGGACTCCCTGGCCACCCTGGCCACGTGCCCCAACACACCTACCACTGGGAGGTCACCCAGCTTTGCCGCCCTTACCTTTTGGTGGCCTCCCAACCATGGCACTGATGGGTAGTGCAAATGGGAGGTGCACACAACAATTGTCCTGGGCAATTGGGGGGAAGGGGGCAGGGTACGTGATGGTAAACGCACCCCTGTGCTCCTGCGAGGCTGTCTGGGACCCCTGGGGAAAAATGACGGGTCAGGCAACGCTCAGGCACCTCAAAAAACAAAACAAACATGCATGCAACCCCCCCAGTAGCCCACGTGTGTGGAATAAACTTCCCGCAGTACGCCGTGGCACCCAGGGACACAAAAAAAGCATATGCGTGGACACGCAGGCTACTCTGACCTCGAAAATGGGGTACGCGACACACAGGGGCAAAAAAGAGCGTGTGCGACTCACCATCTGCCTTGCGTGGAAAAGAAAAAAACACGCTCGTGTGCGCATAGGCAACTCCCCCACCAAAACAAGACGTACGAACTGTAACCGTAGTGAAGATATCGCGTGTGAACCCACAAGAAGAAGAAACACATGCGTCGGTCCCCACGAAAAGCAAGTACAGCAAACTGGTGTCCCACGCAGACCTTTAACCCGTACCGAAGGCAACGCCCCCACACGCGCCGCTTACGCGTTAAGGGCCTTTACTCTAATTACACGCTAATGCGCAGCTTTTTCGCGTGCATAGTCACTCTGCATCAAGCTGACCACGCAACTTCAGATCACGCTCCTGCCCAGAAGGCCATTTACCTGCCCCCCAACACCCCGAGCAGCCTCCTACGACCCATCTGCTGCTGCCAGCCAACTCAGTGTGCCTGCTGCCAACGTGCACTGCAATTTGGTGCCTGCACAGAACCATTGCCAGAGGTCCTTTTGCTGCGACCACCTCTGCTGAAACAGAAGACTCCCGACTGCTGTACCATCGCTCCACAGCCCAGCCCCAGGACCCAGTTGCCTACCCACACCTGCCTCGGGGGTTGCCATGTCAGACCAAGCAACATCTGGGGCTAGTGGCAACCCCCAGTCAGAGAGGCAGAGGGCTGCCAGCTTCAGTGCCAATGAAGTTGGCATCCTGATGGAGCAAGTCCTGGGGCATTATGATGCCCTCTTCTCAACATCGCGCCTCGACAAGGAAGGACGGAGTGGGATCTGGTCGGACATCATGGATGCCATCAACGCAGAGGGGGTGGCATCCCGCAACTACCAACGTGTCCGGAAGCGCTGGGAGGACTTCAGGTCCAGGACCCTCAGCAAGGCCTGGCGCCTCGTTGCGGCTGGTGGAGAAGTGGGGCGCCGGGAGCAGTTGAGCAACAACCAGATGAGGGTCCTGGAGCCCATACACCCAGTGCTTCACCACCAGGTCCTCGAGTTGCAGACCCGTCTGGAGTCGAGTGGTAAGTGTCCATGTGTTCTTGTCCAGCGTAGTGCATGTTGAGGTGTGGCTGGAGTGTGCACCTTGGCCGTATGTCTGGCATGCCCCATGTATGGATGTCTGTGTGCAGGGACATGACGGTGCTGCATGTGAGTACAGTCAAGCGTGTTCCACATCAATGGTGTCTGTGTTGCAATGCATGATATGCGCCAGCATGTGATGTTTGCATGCCTATGTCTGTACTCTGACATGTTTGGGGTGTGATACATGGATGCTTATGTCACCTTCATGGACATGCACAGTGTACATGTGCTTGTGTCTGAGTGTTGAGTGTGTGACTCGAAAACGCCATGGATGCATGACACAGGACCATCACGATGCCTGATTGACTGATGCGGCCCAGTTGTCAAAGAGTGCCCTGTGACAGGAGATAGACATGGCCAGATGCATGACTGTCCGGTGGTGTGTGCATGTGATGTGCATGTCCCATGATGCATGTAAGGTTCAGCCCCCCTTCTGATGGTCCCACAGTGCCTTGGACATGGTTGCAAATGTCTGTTGCACGTGCCATTCTTGTTTCTGCATGTGTGTTGCTTGCACTGACCTGTGTGTTGTGGAGGGTGATGGTTATGATGTCTGACAGTGCCACTCATGTGCATTTGCTTTGTGTCTAGCAGACTTTTGTTCAGTACCCTGATGCTTGTGTTCAATGTCTCCCTAACTACAGCGGCGATTGAGGAAGAGGGCGGGGACGGCGCTGTGGAGCAGAGCGGCGGGGATGCCTCCAACAGGAGGAGACGCAAGGCCCAGTCACCCTCCCAGGTTGCAACATCTTCCGGGAGCGAGGGGACTGGTGCTGTGTCCGCGACTATGGCCGCAGCTGCCAAGGGGATGCCCAAGAGGGCGAGGTTGGACTTGGGCTCCTCGGCAGTGGAAGGGACAGATGAGCCCCCACAGGGGCAGGACAATGCGGAAGACAGTGCAGAGGCATCCAGGTCGGTGGTGGGCGAGGGGGAGGAGGAGGCCGCATCAGACCAGCACATGGGGCCTGGAGGGGGTGATGCCACGGGTGCAATTGCTGCAGTCAAGGGCCAGGGGCAGGAGGCAGCGCAGGTCACCGCGGAGGGGCCTGTACCTAATCCTGTCCCTGATCCTGCGACTGCATCAGTGGGCACCTGCAGGCATGCCTCAGTCCAGGCCGTTCCGCAGGTAGCGGATGGGTCCACATCAACTGACCCTCCTCTACCTGCGAACCTAGCAATCCGTGACAGGGTTGAGCCCGTGCTAGTCGGTGTCTTGATGCGCACAAGCGTCATTAGTGATGATGGTAATGGTTTTCTATGGGTTTTTCTTTTGGAACTGCACATCTTACTTTGGATACGGACCAATTCCAGGATTTTCTTTTTTTTGGGATTTCCATTTCGTTTTGGATTATATGTTCAGTTTCATTTACATTCATTTCATTTTCAGTTTCATGTTTGTCTTTTCATTTGGTGTGTTTTAAGATTTCAAATACATTTCAATTCATTCATATCTGAGTGGTGTCTGCTCTCAATGGTTTTGTGCATGTGTCACTCTTCATTGGCTATGTCATGTGTCACTGCTGTGGTGCAATGTTGGTCATGTGTTTGGCTGCATGCATGTGTGCATTTGTGATTCCCATGCCAGGGGGCATGTACTGGGGAGTGGGGCCAATGGATGGGTTTTGAATTGCACTGTGGGGGGCAGCATGTGGTGGCATTTGGGTGGACATTTGAAACATCATTGTATGTTGGGACAATGTGTTTGTTGGTGGGACATGAGTCGGGGCCTGCTTGCAGGTTGCCGTCACTGGTGGGGGACATGAGTCGGGGCCTGCTTGCAGGTTGCCGTCACTGGTGGGGGACATGAGTCGGGGTCTGCTTGCAGGTTTCCGTCACTGGTGGGGGACATGAGTCGGGGCCTGCTTGCAGGTTTCCGTCACTGGTGGGGGAAATGAGTCGGGGCCTGCCTGCAGGTTGCCGTCATGGGTGGGGGGACATGAGTCGGGACCTGCTTGCAGGTTGCAGTCACTGGTGGGGGACGTGAGTCGGGGCCTGCTTGCAGGTTGTCGTCACTAGTGGGGGACATGAGTCGGGGCCTGCCTGCAGGTTGCCGTCACTGGTGGGGGACATGAGTCAGGGCCTGCTTGCAGGTTGGAGTCACCGGTGGGGGACATGAGTCAGGGCCTGCTTGCAGGTTGCCGTCACTGGTGGGGGACATGAGTCGGGGCCTGCTTGCAGGTTGTCATCACTGGTGGGGGACATGAGTCAGGGCCTGCTTGCTGTCACTGTTGGGGGACATGAGTCGGGGCCTGCCAGCAGGTTTCCGTCACTGGTGGGGGACATGAGTCAGGGCCTGCTTGCAGGTTGGAGTCACCGGTGGGGGACATGAGTCAGGGCCTGCTTGCAGGTTGCCGTCACTGGTGGGGGACATGAGTCAGGGCCTGCTTGCAGGTTGTCATCACTGGTGGGGGACATGAGTCAGGGCCTGCTTGCAGGTTGCTGTCACTGTTGGGGGACATGAGTCGGGGCCTGCCTGCAGGTTGCCGTCATGGGTGGGGGGACATGAGTCGGGACCTACTTGCAGGTTGCCGTCACTGGTGGGGGACGTGAGTCGGGGGCTGCTTGCAGGTTGCCGTCACTGGTGGGGGACATGAGTCGGGCCTGCCTGCAGGTTGCCGTCACTGGTGGGGGTGGGGGGACGTGAGTCAGGGCCTGCCTGCAGTGTATGCTGCCATGTGGGCTGCCTGCTGCCATGGTCACAAGTGATGGGGTGGTCCCTTGTGGTGTGGGCTGCCTGCCGGCATGGTCACGGGTGATGGGGTGGTCCCTTGTGGTGTGGGCTGCCTGCCGCCATGGTCATGGGTGATGGGGTGGTCCCATGTGGTGTGGGCTGCCTGCTGCCATAGTTACAGGTGATTGGGTGGTCCCTTGTGGTGTGGGCTGCCTGCTGGCATGGTCACGGGTGATGGGGTGGTCCCTTGTGGTGTGGGCTGCCTGCAGCCATGGTCACGGGTGATCCCTTGGGGTGTGGGCTGGCTGCGGGGTATGTTCGCGGGTGATGCCAGCAGGCATGGCATTTTTCACGCGATTTGGCTTGCGCCAGCGTGGTACGCATATTAAAGGGGGTGCGCGAGGAGATTTTCATGCGATTTGGCTGGCGCGAGCGGGGTATGCATATTAAAGGGGGTGCGCGAGGAGATTTTCATGCGATTTGGCTGGCGCGAGCGGGGTATGCGTATTTAAGGGGGTGCGCAAGGACATTTTCATGCAATTTGGCTGGCGGAGCGTGGTACGCTTAATGAAGGGGGTGCGCAAGGAGATTTTCACGCGATTTGGAGGGCGCGAGCGGGGTACGCGTATTCAAGGGCGTGCGCGAGGAGATTTTCACATGATTTGGCTGGCGCGAGCGGGGTACGCGTTTTCAAGGAGGCGCGCAATAATATTTTCACACGATTTGGCTGGCGCGAGCGGGGTACGCACTGATTTTTCACGCGATTACGATGTAGGGGGCTGTATGCTGGTACACAGAGAGCGCGGGCCTTTGCAGCGAATTGTGGATTTCTAAGGCTTTTTTTGGCACAATGGGCGGTCTTGGGGTCGTAACTGGCGCTGCTGGATGTTCGCTGCGCCACAGCTGCAAATGGCTCGTGAAATCCATGAATACGCGGTGCGCGGAAATGCTGTTTTGCGCTGCGCCTGGTGCACGCTCCCTCTCTGCGCAAGGCGCTTGCAGGACTTCTGCGCCAAATTCTGTGAATTGGCCCCTTCATTTTTTTCTTTTCTGGGCCATGTAGATCTGTTCCTCCTACTTTAAAATCAGGATTACAAGTCCCAGAAATGTGAAGAAAAAAACAAGGCTACCTTAGCACCTTAGCACCTAATTAAGAATCAAATGGGGAAACCTGAGATCTGTTACAAATATGCATAGGCAAAGACAAACACATATTTGCGCCCATTCTGACATATGCACAACCTTTCTAGAAAGGCAGCAGCAGAACCACAAATCACAAACCAGCACGTCTGTGAAGCAGCACAGCCATGCGCCTAGACCCCATCGGCAGCTGTTTTGTCAAAATACCCAGACTTTCCCTTCACCTGTAGTCTGAGGATATCTGTCTCAGTACTCAGCCTTGTCCTATGACTAGAGCATAAAAACAGTTTTATATTTACAGAGTGCTGCCCTGAAAGTGTTGTCTGCGGCAATTAACCCGTCCATCGTCTCCCTCATCACAGTCCTTCCTCATATGAGAAACAGTCTCCTGAGACAGACCCCGATACTAGTCATTCCAAACATGAATATGGAATTGCATTATCTGACCTTGACATAGTCCTTCATCCATGTTAAATACCTTCCTCCCCACACTCACTGCTCTAATGAATAGGCCCACTCCTTTCCAGCCCCAAAGATAAGTGTAAGCAAAGTGTGAAACTGCAATGTAACATATTATTACAGGTGGCATATTGCTGGGGTCCCTGCCTCATTCTTCAAATATTGGGGCAGTTGGTACCTGCTGTGGGGACCAGTCCCGCCCTGATCCCCGAGTACTGCTGAGCAGACTGAGTGACCTAGGGGGTGGCTTCAGGACAGGGCTAAGCCAGTGCTCACCTCACTCCTGTAACACTGTCCAACATGCAGCACTCCAAAGTTTGCCATGTTTACTTGACTAGAGGAACAATGGTACTTAAGACCTGGGAAAGAGCATGAAGAAACACCAACTCATGGGAAATGTCTCTGGCACATACAATGTGGCAGTTCCTATGCACTTACTATGTACTGCCAAGCCCACTAAGACAGTGGTCCACAACTGTTGGCTCTGCAGTTGTTTTGAAGTTCAATTCCCATAGCAGAAGCCGGCATAGTAAATGAAGACAGATCATGAGAGCAGTAGCGGTATGCATCTGGAGAGTCACAGGTTACTGATCCCTGCACTATGATAACTGAGGAGAATGATGTATGTGAAAGGTTAGTCCCTGCTGTAGCAGCAGCTTTCAGATAGCTACACTAGGAGCCCTTGCTCCAGTGGCGGCAGACAAGCCAACAGAGCCTTAGCAAAAGAGATCCAGATATCTGAGAGACACCAGTTTTCTGCTGCATTGTAAGACATTGAGACCCTGCATCTCTTAGTCTACTCCACCAGACTCTGAGGAGGAAGTTTTTGGTGACTGTGACCCCAGATCCTGACAGTCTTCCCATTCGCAAAGCTATTCACTCATTTCTGCTTAAAGAGTGGGGAATGTTGATAATCCATTTTTAACCCGATATGTAGAAAATAATATCAATTTGTTAGCACAAATCTCTGTGGCCTTTGAGGGTGCAAATATTGCAGACCCTTTGGAGAAGAAGATTGATATTTCCCCTGAGAGATGACACTTAGCAGCCAGATTCTGAATAAGAAAAGAGAGGAATGTAGCCTACATCACACGGACCTAGATGTGAGGCTTCAGGGTATCATAAAGCCCTGCTCTCAGAGATGGAGCTACAGTGTAAATAGTACTCAGATGTGTCCTTCCACAGTCTATTTGCTTTGACGGCATCTGCGGGTCCCTCGTTGGCAAAGTGGCACCAGTTCCAGATAAGTCCTTGGTAAATGGAAGCACACGAAGAGACTCTTCTTATCCATATCCCATTTCAGGGCTCCAAGTTGTTGGGCCCCCAAATCGAGGACTTGATGAAGAAGTCAGTGGAATTTAGGAAAATTATACATCCAGATTGCCAACCGCTCCTCAGACCTTATGCCCCATGGAGGTTAGCATAGCCTCAGGTGACCATGCCAAACGCCACTTTCAAAGAAGGGGCTGATGGGTCCATACCAGAGATGGACCACAATCCTCTTCACTTCTTATGCTCCCCAGCAAAGGTCATGACTGGTCTGACTTTGGAGACAAGTTTGTCCTGTGGGGTGACAGGGGAGATCGATTGAAGGAATTCTACCTCATTTAGGAAAGGTCAATCCAGGATCACTGGGTCCTCTGATCTTGGAGGAGGGCTACAGAATAGAATTTGCATTTCCTCTGCCTATGGTAACCATCCAACCTACCTCATCAAAGAATGCAATTAGACAACTGCTGTTGTCAGTGAGTATAGCGTCCCCCCTAAAAAAACATCGGTCTCTCCCACACCACCTTTGGATTGTGGACCAGAGAGTTACTCTTTTGCTTTCTTGGTTGGTTCAGAGGCCAATGGGGGATTAGAAGCCCGTCCGAGACCTGAAACAGGGCCACCATTTTGGGAACAGCACACCATTCAAGATGGTCACCTTGCAGATTATCATACCTCTTACACACTGGAAACACTTCCTGACCTCAATCAAACAAAAGGATGCCTACTTTGATATTGCCATGACAAGAGACTGCCATGCCTTCCTGATATTTTAGATCCAGATGTCACACTACTTCCCTTTGGATTAGCCTCTGCCACTTGTGTCTTCAGTGTGTGTCTAGGGCGAGGGGTTGAGCAGGGGACAGTGCAGGGCCAAGTCTGAAAAACAATATTGCAGTTGGAGGAGGGGCATCAATGCCTGCATTGAAATGTAGACTTAACAATGCAGTAAAACCCATCCTCCTGGACACCTGAATGGCTGGTGGTTCTCCCCCAGTTCCTCAAATTATTGATATCAAAATCCAAACACGAATCTGAGACTGCAGGTTAGACACATAAGTCAGCGGTGAGTGCTTTTCTTGCTGAGCTACCTCATTGCATAGTAGGTCACTATTGGGAATAACCTAGGTGTCTAGGATAAGTGGAGAGGAAGTGTGAGAGTCCATTCTCATCTGAAGAATATTAAATGCCTCTGGGGAAATATGGACTGGAGTTTAGTTTTGTCCAGTTTGAAGCATACTGTGCTTCTCTTAGTAACACACGCGTAACATTTATATTATGAATGCAAAATATATTGAAATACATTAGAAATGAGTATAAACTATTTTAAACAGACCCAGATTCCAAAATGAGTTGATTTAAACACTTATTTTTCCTTTGCCGCGATTGGACACTATGGGCCTCATTACCAGTAGCCCGGTAAAAACGGGGTCATTACCGGCATGCCGGTAAGAGCGGGTCCGTGCTCGTATGAACCCGCTTATAGCGGGTTATTACGAGTGCGCGAGCACGCGCGAACCCCATGCCGGTAATGGCCATACCGGCATGCCGCTAAAGGCGCTCCAACCCCCCGATAGCGGCATCACGGGACCCGCCGATACCGGCACCGCCTAGGAGGAACCCCTAAATACCGACCTGGTAATACCACCATGTTAATACCAGGTTCGTAAAACCGGACTCGGAAATAACGTCATCGCACAGGAACGGGAAATGGGCCGGCGGCCATCTTTAAAAACACAATCCATTGCCATCCTCCCTAACCACCAGTCTATTTGTGTTATGCTGTGCTAGAAAACCCTGAGGATGTCCAAGGCCACCCGGAAGACGACCCCCCGGCAGCGGAAACATTGTTTCTCTGACGCAGAGCTAAATATGCTGGCGGACACTCTGGCTGCACATGCAGACATAATGAAACGCAATGACATGAAGCGTGAAGCCCAGATGAGGAAAAAGGAAATCTGACAGGAGGATGCCCGGAAGGTGTCGGCCGTGGGGACCACCCCACGTACTGTACGTGACTGCCGCAAGAGGTGGGACGACCTCCGCTTGAGGGTGAGAAAAATCCTGTCAAGCAACAGGAGGGCGGCCATGGCGACAGGCGGGGGTCCTCACTCACCTGCAAAGCTGATGCCCTGGGAGGAGACTGCCAGCACATTTATCGATCCTGAGTCAATAGAGGGATTTGGAGAGATGGAGATGGGTGCGGCATCATCCCCAGAAGGAGGTGAGTGACCCTGCACATCCCTGTAGGGGAAAACATGACTTAGCACTAGTGACATGGAAGTGAGACTAGGCAAGCCAATGCATGTCCCAGACCCACATCAACATATCCAGTCAAGATTGCGGCCCAAACCCTGCCACACAGAAATGCATGCTGAGTGCCAATCCCATAACCTACACACGGGCAACATACCAGGACCGTGCCCATGTAACCCAACACACAAACCCCATATCAACGGCATACCACCTGCCATGCATTGATTGCCAATATGCCCCCTCAGAACACCAAGTGCCACACACCTGTAAGACATGGATGCATGAATGTATGAATATTGAACAGCACAATTGTATGCCGCTGGCATGTGACACCATCACTGATGACCTGCATCTCTTCTAACCCCCAGGCACCGATGAGGAAGATGCCAGTCAGGAGAGGAGCACAAGGGCATCCACATCACGCCATAGGACAAGGGCCACCGCCACCACCACCCCCCAGCCAGACAAACAGGCCAGACCCAGAGGCAGTGTGCCTGACCGGGTGGAAAGTCAGCAAACAGCACCTGCTGCCAGTGTGGCCGACACACATCAGGACCAGCAGCACACACCCACAACAGTTGGAGGGGTGTTCCTTCCTGCGCCACCAACCACCGCGGACGTTGTGGATGCCAATGTGGAACCCGAGGGTGTCACAGTTGTGTCTACTACACCCACTCCAAGCCCCCTGCCCACCCCCCCACCCCATATGGAGGCCTACAGCAGTGATGATCCCTGCCTCCATGACTCCGACCTCAGGGATTTGGACGTGTGCCCCTTCGAGGAGGACAGCAACCAGGATGTAGGCCCCGTGCATGCACCATCCACCACTCCAGCTACCACCACTCCAGCTACCACCACTCCAGCCCCCACCACTCCAGCTCCCACCAACACCTTGGAGGCACGCCTGTCGAGGGTGGAGGCACGACAGGAGGCAATGCTGGATCTCATGCGGCAGTATATTGGTGATGGGGAGGACACTAGGAGGGCCATTGCAACTGCCATTGCGGGGACCACAACTTCCATTGGGGAGACCACAGCGGCCATCGCTGCGAACACTGCTGCCATGAATGCGTCGGCTGTCCTCATGAGGGACTGTCTGGGGGCAGTAACCCAGGTCCTAACTTCCATCCTACTCCATATGCAGCGGCCACGCCTTGGAGCAGGCGTGGAACCTGCCTCGGACACATCCACTGCTACAACACCTGCATCCTCAGTCCCCGCAAGCCCTGTGCGGATGACCCGGAGGAGTGCACGGCACTCGGAGATGCCACCCCCGGACAACAAAAAGGCCAGGAAGTAGAGTGCCCAGACAATGGGAGTGGGACACATGGTTGTGGGTGAAGGGAACCATTCCATGGAGTACATTTGGGGACATTTGGGGTTTGTAGGGTGGGTTAGGGAGTTCACTGGGGTTTTTTGGGGCTTGTAGGGTGGGTTAGGGAGTTCACTGGGGGTTTTTGAGGCTTGTAGGGTGGGTTAGGGAGTTCACTGGGGGTTGGGGGGGGGGGGGGTGTGCACATTTTTCCCTGTTTGAAAAAATACACCCGTTGTGTGCCAAGAAATTCAATGGCTGGACATTGTTCATTTTGTGCATATCCATTTAATGTGTGATGGTGTTCAGAGGCCAACTCCCAACAATCCAAGTGTGCATGTCCACATGGAGCCAGTGTGTCACTGACACATGTCTATCATAGTCCCTGTGGTTCAGAAGTATTCATGAATTAGTGCTTGGCGTACAGCATGGCCATCCCGTGCATCACGCACTGGCAGGGGGGCTACTTCACCTCCGTCTCCATCCTCATCATCCTCACCCGGGGCATGCATGTCATTGTCAGTTGGCAGTGGTACATTTCTCTGGACGCCCATGTTCTGCAGCATGACACAGGCCATGGTGATCTTTGCCACCTTCTCAGGCCTATATAGGAGTGCCCCACCAGACCTGATTAGGCAGCGGAAACACGCCTTCAACAGGCCAAAGGTCTGCTCAATCACAACACGGGTACGGGTGTGCACACGATTGTACTCCTCTTCATGGCTGTTCTGCGGGTTCCGCACAGGGGTAAGTAGCCACGGCCTCAAGGGATATCCTCCATCACCTGCAAGCAGATACAAATAGGTGTGTGTCACTCTGAGCTGCCACCTTCAGGAAGCACAGTCATGGCCGCAGCTATTTGGTGTGGACATGCACATGTCCCTGTACGTATACAAAATTGTCACCTAGATGCATTCTATACTGTTATGAGGTGTGGTAGTCTGGATGGCGTTCAATAGATGATGCAGGGTGTAATAATGCATGCTGAGGCGGATGTACTGTGGTAGTACGACAATGTTTAGCCTCCCATTCATGCAGTTTATTCTACACTATGCATGGTCACACTAGCCACATTGGCACAGTTGCCATCCTGTTCAGTCATGCATTGCTTGCCATCACCATGGTGGCCTGGTTGTGCCTCTTACTTGTTTTCATCGATATGCATTATTTGTAAAATGTGTGCCAGTGATGTGTCATGTTCCGTTTGGGAGGTTCAGGTCTGGAGTGTTTAGCTCTGCATGCATTCTCCAATCACCGACAATTGCCACCCAGGTGGAGTATGCACCCCCCCCCCCTTTACCACCCAGGTGGAGTAAGCATCCCTACACATCAGTACCCCAAAGCACTGCCATGGGCCAGTTGTGCAACTCACCAAGCAGCCAGGCACGTGGTCCAGCATGCCGCTCCATTTGACGGGGTAGTGTGGAGTTGCGCAGTACCATGGCATCATGTGTTGATCCGGGAAATCGGGTGCAGCAATGTGTGATGATTTTGCTGTAGTCACATATCATTTGCACATTGATGGAGTGGTATTGCTTGCAATTGCGGTACACCACCTCTATGGCATGGGGGACTACCAATTCCACATGGGTGCAGTCCAGGGCACCAACACAATTGGGCATGCCTGCTAGTGCATGGAAGCCTACTTTGGTGTCGGCTATCTCCTGGGCAGTCCGTGGTAGGGATATGTGGGTGCTTGCGTGCTTCAGGAGGGCATCCAGCACTTGGTTCAACATGCGTGAAAATAGTGGTTGTGAAATGCCATGCAGCTGGCCCACTGTGTGTTGATAGGTGCCTGTGGCCAGGAAGTAGAGCACAGACACCACCTTTAGTAGCGGGGGGATGGCAGTGCGTATTTCTATGAGGCTGGCAATGTCGTTGGGTATCATGTCCACTATGGTGGTGATGGTGTCCCGGTCCAACCGGTACAGGGTGTGGATCTGCTCAGGGGTTAGGTTGAATGGGCTGGGTCTGATGCAAGGGATTGGTGGCTGCCTACGTGGAACTACTGGCTGCACTGGTGGTAATTGCTGGGCCTGTCTCACACTCCTTCTCCTCCTGCGTCTCCTCTGTGCTGCCTGTTGTTGCTGCTGTAGTTGTTGTTGTAGTTGGCTTTGTTGCTGTAGTTGTAGCAGTATAGGCATGTCCTCCAGCTCCATGATTGCAACAGCTAGTGGTATCATTTTGGTGTAGGAAGGGGTGTGGTGTGTGGGTGTGCTCAGTTTATACTGGGGCAGACTCCATTGACTCCACCTGTGGAGATTGTGTGCACCTGTGGCAGTTGGCTTGTTTCCTGATTGCTGTTTGCGGGTGGTCCGCGATGCCTGTATGGCCGGCATCATGTGATTACCGGCTTCGCGATGCCGGTATTTGCATGTCCGCGTGGGTTGGGATGTCCTCCTATTACCGGCATGCCGGTATTTGCTCCCCGAAGGGGTGCGTGTACGCGCCCATGCCGCTATTAGTGGCACCGTTATTTAGGGTGCCGCTAATAGTGGGTTGAGGGGTCATAATACACCAGAGCGGTAAGCGATACCGGCAATCCTTTACCGACATCGTTTTTCGCTTACCGGCAACATCGTAATGAGGCTGTATGTTGTTTTTCAACATTCCTTTCCTCTTGGTAAGGGCTACATTCAGATTAAAACCAATGATCTGTTTCTTCTGTGAGCACCAAGGTGTGAAATATACAGAGGGCAATAAAAAGGGGAAAGGAGGGTGAGAGCCAGGCATACACAGATGAAGCTTCAAAACGTGTATTATACTCACATGTACCAAGAAATCCCGTATATGTGTGCCTCTCTTACAGGCAAAAGTTGGTATATTGATATCAGTATAGAGTGTTGTATGAGTGACCAATATTATTTGATTATTTTTCAGATTGTGTGTGTTTGGGGATTAAACATAGTAACACATTGTAATGTATCTATGTTCTTGGGACTCTATCAGTTTTCCTCTGGGATAGCGAGCGACTTAAGGGGTTGCTTCAGAAACATAAAAAGATCCTCTGAGTTCCTGGAATTCAGTAGTGATATTTGCTAACCACTGATATATTTGTTCTATATAAATGAGAGCTGGTGCATTTCAGAGCCATTAACTATGTTGGAGGTACCCACCATAAGCTATAGCACAGAAACAATTCAAGAGATCATTCAAGGTCCTTCGACTTCACTGGTTAATCCCCCGACTGGACTTGTTTAATGTGCACAATGTGCAGTGTGTGCTTATACATAGAGGACAACAGAGTCTGAGTCTAATAACTTTGTTTGAGAATTGTGGAAGTTACCCAAGTGTAACAACGAGGCTGTTCTGTATTGCACAGAATACCCTTGTATATTAATATATGTTTGGGCCATTGAAACAAAGCTGTTTGGGGTATACACCTTCAATTAAATGCCACATGCAGGATGACATGACTTGATGTGTGATTGAAACAGTGCCAAAATATGACCTATGATGTCATAACTCACATTATAACTTACAAGGAGAAACTTTGGCTATACCACCAGGGCACACATGTTAACATTCTTAATGATTTAATAGGTTCATGTGTGAGCATGTAAGGTGCTCCATGCACATCAAATACGTTCTTAAATTGGTTCTGTACATTAATGATGAGTTAAAAGAAATGTTGGAATGATAGGGTCTCCAGGGCTATTAAGAGAATGCTAGTTACATTGAGCCGGAGTAACCCGGCTTTATTCTTCTGTGGAATAGAATGCATAATGATATGCAAGTCCAATAATGTAATCCATTTTAAGATTGGTCTCAAAACATGGCCTCCTGGCTGTACCTCTGCATACCTTGTGTGAAGGCACTGCAGCACTAAAGGCTGTCTGTGTGGTACATCATTGTGCTTTGGACCTATCACTGATAGTACTTTACAGGATCCACAAATGTCTACATAAGGAATTTCCAGAGACAGACTGACAGAATAGCCATCTGGTGAGGATGAGAGAGCCCAAGCTTTTGAAAAAATATTTGGCGAATAAACTGATGCCGGTAATTCTGTCTCTGAATGGGAGTCTGTTCATCAGACTCCCCTTTCATAAATGCTCCATGTCAACATTATAGTGCCTTTGCTGAGATAGTCTACCAACGTCCTCAGCACCAGCCCTGCAGTGGCACAGGCATATTACAAAGTCACATGCATTCCTGACAGCTGCTTGAACACAAAGTGACAGCAGGCACATGCAGATTTGTAACTGCAAGTCTGTAACAAATAATAATTGTGTAAAAGAGTCAGACTGGTGGCATCTAAACCTTTCAACATAAGCCATGCCTGTTTGTAGTATGGTGTCTGCTATAGTCACACAATTATAAAGCCACCGCAATTGGATATCATACAGTGCCAGCTCTTTGAGCAAAGGCCCATCTATGACAGGGTAATGTACACTAGCCATTCCTCCTGGATTTCCCCACAACTGCCTTGTAAACAATGAACAGGATGCTGCTACTTTCATCACCTAGAAGTAGGCCAACACCTTTCTCTCAAGCCACAGGAACCCTCCCAGGTTTACTCACGTTCCAAGTTTAGTCAGTGGTGATTGGCACACCAACCAAAATTGGTTTGTCAGCGCTCATGTGATACAGATGATCCCCGGTGAACCAGTGTTTCAAAAGCAGCACAGACATAATAAAGCCACACTGACCACAGTATGCTGACCCCCTGGAGTCCCTATTGAAGTCCGCAAGCATGGGAAGGGGGTGGAGTTAGACTAACCCAGAGAAGATTAGTTTAGAGAGAAGGGTGACCAGGAGATGGGTTCGACATTCTTGGTTTCTGTTAGAGCTGGTTATGGCTCAGCAGCAAAAGGAAGAAGAGACACCAACACTGCTGCCCATGCATGTTGGCAAGCAACCTGGCATACTGAACAATTAAGGTTTAGCCTGAAGCCCTGTGAAAATGCAAAAAGTAACACCAGCAGAGGTAAATGCCTCTGGAACAGACAATGTGGCCGTTCCTATTTACTTACTATGTAGTGAACAACCCACTAAGACAAGGGTCTGCAACCTTTCGCTCTGCAGATGATTTGAAACTAGACTCCCGCCAGGCCTGTGGGATATATTGACCCACTCAACGGCATTCGCCACATCACTAAGCTGCATTTGAGCAAGAAACAGCAACCTGGCTGCGCTGGCTCCTGTGCGCCCGAGGACCTTAAAACTGCGTTTTGGCAGCAACAACAAAAATAAAATGCCTGCACCATCCTGCCTAGCACACTTCAGGCAGAATGGAACCAGGGGACACACTGAAAAAGGATGCCAGTGTGTTATGAAACATATATGGAATCAAGTGAACAGGCAGCACTGCTTTGCTGCAAAAGCCAAAATCCCCTTCAAAATGAAACATTTTCACTCTTTCAAAATGCTTTTTTTTACGCTAACTCCATCTGTTCATTCTGAAACCACTGTGATTCAAAAGGCCCTCTCATGCCCAGTATATTTCACTGTGCTTCACCAAAACCAGGCATAATTCCTGAATGGCAGGCCCAGTCAAACCAGCTCTTAGAGAAATCAAGAAGCAACTTCATTTTCACTCACATGGGAACACGCGTTTATTTTCCTTCCAAATGTATCCAGGCACAGCAGTTCAAAGAGACTTTTAACTCTCTGAGCCAGGTCAAGTATAAATGTATCTATACTTTAGATAAAACTCCTGCATTCAAGGAAATGACTAGAGCTGCAAAGACAGTGTGGGCAATCTGAGGCAGCTACCAAACCAAATTTAAAGAAAGAAATGCTAGCAGTTTTAACACATGTGAAAAAACGGGCTTTGCTGACTGAAGAAAGAAATTGGCCTGTTTAGGAATAAATTGTTAATGAAAGCCTGCTTACTTAGCAATGTAAAGGGTTTATGTTAGTGGTGATAATACACACATAGGCTATCTGCTTTCACAGGTTTGTTTAATTCAGGACCCAAAATAAGAAATTAAAGGATTTTAAAACACATGGGCTGGATTTGCAAGCTCTCAGAAAAAACAGTCATTCCAGTTGCCAGCCATGAAACTTCCCCAAGGAAGGGAGACACACCATAAATCCAGGACACGTAGGTGAAAATTGCCAGCTTGAAAAACTTTGTATGGGACAGGACAATGAAAGTTCACCCGCTCGTCGACATTCGTCTGTGCTCCAGGCTGGGACAATAGCAGTCCTGGGACACTCACCTGTCAAGTGTGAAGGGGCAATAAAACCTTCAATTAAGATGGGAATCACCCCTTGCCTTGAAGGAAATGACAGTTGCTTGCAGTTGGAGGAAGACAAAAAAAACAGGATCTAGTAACAAAGGGACTGCCTTTTGGTGCCAAGAACTATTTTATAAAGAAAATTTAAAGACTTTTTATCTCAGCAGCAAGAATTAGTAAAAATCTAAAAAGTTCGCAATTTCAAATCTAATTTTATGTGCTTTCTTTTAAAACTTGGTAGAACTCATTGCCGCATGGGGAAAATAAGTTACATAATATGACAGATTCCAAGGAAAGTATTAATGTTGCGAACATAACATTTTGTACATACATCCCTGGGGACAATTTGCATCTGTGTATAAAATTGTGGATTTTAGGCTAAATCTTTCATGTGTAAAATTATCAAAATGTATCAGAAAGGCAAAACAAGGTCGCACAGACCTGAGGATTGGACTGATCCACATAATATGTAACCTCTGTGTCTAATTTGCCAAGAGATTGCAATTGTGTAAATATGTTTGTGGCAAAATTAGATTTTAGTTCCAGTAACTATGGGAGGTTTCTGGACATTGTAAAACTCACCTCATAAACCTGACATCATTCCCTTAGAAATCCAACCAACTGAGAGTGAGGCAGAGATTATCTCCCCTGCCCAATCCAAGTAGTTTAGGGGCGTGCGTAGTTAACCCTGCCCAGCCTCTACCTTGATGATGTCATTTTGCACTATAAATAAGGGTCCCTGACAAGACCCCAGACAGACACTCTTCCTGATTTTCCTGCGCTGCGTTCCTGTACCCGTCATCGATCCAGACTCCAGATCCCAACCACAAGGCCAAGCATTGCTGATCCTGCTCCAGCAAGGCTTACCCTACAATATTAAAACCCACTAATTTCCCATTAACGAAGGGAAAAACTGTAGTACTTTTGGCATCCTGATCCAGCTTGGCTTGCCGCCACTCACTGCATGCTGCTGCCATCCCGCTACCCTGATGACCTACATTATCCAGTAACCAGAATTGCCAGTCCAGAAGTGCTACCCGGTAACCAGTCCATGCCCAGCTGATCCTGTCCCGCTGATTTTGTCGGGCTGTCCTTTGTTAGACCAGATCTGTGTGGTGACCAGAACCGCTGACTGTCCAAAATCCAAACTAAAAAGTGGACTGTGAGTATCAATGGGAACCATAGAAAACCATAGTATACCTTGCCTTGTCCTTAGTTCCCCTCTCTAAATCATCCTATCCTTGTCCTGATAACTTGTAATATTGTCAGAACCATTCTTGAAACCCTGCCATTGATTTCTATTTGTCTTGTAAAATCCTAAACTCTTAATCCTATTTCGAGTGATAGGACTGGTTCCGCCAGGGCGGGCACTGGGGAACTAGGGTTGAATTCGCAAATCAACCCTGGAGCTTACTTTCTCCCTCTTTGGTGGTCTAGCCTGAATACTCTAGTGTAGAGTAAAACTGTTCTTGTAAAAACTGATTTCCTTTCCTTTTTCACCGCTTTATTTTACTCAAAACGCACCTCACTCTATCTTGCATAACTCACTCATTTTACCAGCTAGAGACCTAATTTCACGTCCATATTGTACCTATTATCTATAGCTACACCCCAACACAAACACTGCATCACGATTTAAAATCTTTCACCCGTTTTAATTAAAAACCGTTTTGGTAATTTCAGACGGGATTTGCAAAGTTTGCTAATTATCCAATGTGTCATTTGCTGAAACATGTTTTAAAACCTGGGTGAAGTGACAAGCCTTTTTGGTAGTTGGTGCTGGCAGTTCGAGGTTGTCCACTTTCTGTGCGGTTTGTCTTGGCACCAGTTATACGTGAGTGAGAAGAGAATGTAGAAACATCAGTCAAAGGTTGTTTCTGTACACATTTTTTAATGTACTGAAAAACACGTGACAAGTTCTGGCAAAAATTGCCATAGGGGTGAAACAGGGAGCCGACGCGCGTTTCCACCGTAGTCTTTATCAAGGCTTTGGTAAGTGATGTGTTTGGTGTGAGAATAAATGTGCACGATCAGGCTGCGCAGTGGTGGAGGGTGAAAAGCAACATTTTAAGGTTACAGTATAATCATAAACCATACATAGGTCACATAGTTATATTGCACAGAGAGACATGTATACATGGTTGGTCAATTCAATTGATTTTGTTCATATGTAGCAGTGATGTGCAGTGAGTTTTGGTGATTGGCGAGGCCAATGTGGGATGATTATTGACGTCAGAGGTGTTAGGAACAATACAGGGTGATAGTCATTCAATAGTAGATGTTCAATTGAAGCATGGAGAACACAGTACCAAGGAAAGGTGGGGGAGAAAAGGGGAGTGTTAGAGCTGTTGTAGAGCTGCATGGAATCAATGTTTAGTAAAAGTGTTTAGTAAAAGAGCAAGGAAGCCGGGGGTGCTTACTCGACACAAGTTGGGTGACGTGGATGCCAGATGAATGGTATAGAGGTCCGAGGGCCACCCTGTTAGGGTGTCTGCTGCAAGCTGGATAGCCTATCTGCAAGTAAAACGCGGGTTGGGAATTTAAAGAATGTGGTGGGGTTTGATGATGCAATCACACATTAAGATCTTGAGTGAGCGCTATCCGCTGCTTAATTGGTTAGGAGGGGGTGGGATCCCATGTATTGCTGTTAATGGTGAGTCCTGGTCAGGGCTAGGCTAGTGGTGGCCTGGTGGTCGATAGCTGAAAACGCAAGGTGCTGGTGCTTGGGCTGCATGCTGGCTGGGAACTGTTGGACAAGTCCTGTCCATGGTGACAGAAGGCAAGTGCGAGCTACCATGGGGTGGGTGGTGGAGTGGTCCAATGACTCGTGGGGTCCAGTTGTGATCTGGGAGGCTGGATAGCTAGGTGCTCCCATGAGGTGGTGGTGGGTGCAGGAGGAACCCAGGGCTGGAGGGGAGATAATGTGTGTTGCTTGCGGGCAGTAGCAGTGTACGGATGCCATAGGGGGCAATAGTTGGGTCAAAAAGTGACTGTATTTGTCACCGTGGGTGGCCGCTGACTAATGTGCGTGCGGACTGTTGTGTTGTCAGCATGGGGAGATTGGCGGTCAGGGCAGGATGGAGGGGCCATTCTGGTGGATTAGTGCGGGACGCGCCGAGTGCGGCGTCTTAGGCGGTCGTGCAGAGGCATGCCCTGGTGTAAGGTAGAGGGCGCGTGGGGGCTCGGCTTGTCGTGTGGGCCAGCCGGCCCGTGAGTTTGATGTCCCTGAGTGTGGGCGCAGTGGGACCTAGTTGTCCAAGGTTAAAGCAGGGTTGGGCGAGTGGGCCTGGGTGTGCCACAGTAGTGGAGCCTCTAGAGCCTCAGCAAAAGAGAACAACATATCTGCAGGGAGAGCAGCTGTCTGCTGCATTGCCACACATTACGGAGACTGAGGAATATGACACTTTTGGTGATTTTCATGAGTATTGCCCACTGGTGTCAGAAGCAGCCATTATTTGCTACCCCCATTAAACTTTGCATGGTGCGGCTTGAAGCCACAAGGTGCTTTGCTCTAGCCTAGTCACAGCAAGCTGTGAGCATGGGGCAGCCCAGACAGCTACTGGGGTTGTTGCCTGAGACTAGTGCCCAGTGCAGGTGGGCCGGCGGGGGAGGATGCGAGAGGCAGGTGTCGAGCGAGCGCATGGCACAGATTGCAGTGCCCCTGTGAAGAAACATTACCTAGCGGATCATCTTCTAGGTGAGCGCCGTGTTGGCTCACTACTGCCGGTGAGACTAACTGTAGACTGAAGGCGGGTTTGGCCACTGAGTTGTTGGTGAGACAGGCAGCAGGTCTTTAGTAACTCCTGTTAGGGAGAATTCTCAATAAATGGCTGATTCCCCTTACCTAATGAGTTCCTCAGCAGCTTTGCTGTATTTCTAGGGTTTATTTTTTCACCTGGTAAGAGTGTGAGCCTTTTTCCCACTCTTACATGTGTTTTGCTGTGTGTATTTTTACTGTTTGTGTGATCTTGGGCACTGGAGCCTCGCCTACTCCAAGTGCACCACTTTTTTGTGTGTTACACAGCACCTTCAAGTGTAGTGACACAGGGTTGTCTTTAAGACTTCCCTCTTACTCAATTTTTCTGGGGCTGACTACTGTCCCCCAGAAACAGGTAAAGTTGGCATTAACTTTATATAGTCACTTTTAATTGCAGACCCAGTACACCCCATCTTACATGGAGTACTGGAAAGGGTTAAGTCTTATCCCTTTTTGTCTGTACCTCTTGGTGCCTTGTTTCGCTCCCTTAACTTTAAGACTTGGCTGGTGGCAGTGGTATCTACTCGAACTTTTCTACCGCGATTATATTATATAAACCTGGTATTGTTTTAGGCTATTATAGTAGCCTCGAACATAAACCCGCTTGACCAAATACATTTTATTTTGGCTCCGGTCAGGTTTATTCGCCATTTCTTTTCGTTAAAGACTTTCTCGTGTTTTACTCTAAGCGCCAAACCAGGGATGATTCCTTGGTTCGCTGTCTTTTCGTGGCCTTCTGCAAAGAAGCCCTCCTTAAGGCGCCTGATAGTCTAGACGGGCAGGATGTGAGGGAGGGATCTTCGGACCCCTGCCATGGGTTGTCTTGGCAACCCAAATCGCACTCTTGTCTGATTGGCTAAGGGGACTGGCCTTCCCAGGCCAGCCACCCTGCTGTGTGATTGACAGCCAGGCTGTATGAATGGGGGAAAACTGCATAAAAAGTAGGTCTCTAGGTCTGGAAGAGCAGAGTCGCCACTGGAACCAAAGAACCAATGAGGAACTGGAAGAAGATGACCCCTACCACGACTGAACCGCCCGGTGAAGCCCTGCTGCAGGTTCGAATCTCCAAATCCGACGACAGAGAAGATCCTCCAGGAAACTTCTTCCCTTGAGTTGGTGGGACCAACCAGTTCGCCCAAACTGCAAGCCAGGACCCCTCCTCTGGTCGAATTCGCTGTACAGAGTTACAGTGGGTCGGATAGCCAGGAAGGTCGGACCCTGCTTGGGTTTTAAGGAGCACACCTTTTATTCATTGTTTGGCGCTGCTGCTGGTTTCTTCCCTGGGTGGCGCAGGACCCTCCAGTCTTCCTACTTTGTCTCAGTCCGACAGTCGCTTCAGGAACCGTGAGCCTGCAGGAACTACCAGGAACGTCTGCCTCAGCTACAGCCCCCTCTCCGTTTTAAGGTACTGTGCAAATCCGGTTGTGCGTTTCGCTCAGCCGCGGTGAAAGTGTTTGAAATCTTTCTCCAATCCGAGGGCTTGTCCTTCTCTTCTCTTTTACCTAACTTTTCTACCGACCAACCTCGTCCAGAATCTGTGCCACAAACTTTACCGCGATCTACATTGAACCTATTATCTTGAGCAAAATACTTTTGAACCATTGACTTTGGCCCTAAGCCTTTTCTATCTGATTTTACCCTTGTAGTCTCTCTTGTTCAGTTGCCCTGCTTACTTACCTGTTGGTTTTGCCTAATTTCTAATAACTTTGTCTTTCCCTCCCTTTTAAATTGCTGGAGTGCCATTTTGCTCCCACTTCATTTTGTGAGCCTAACTTGTCTAGAATTTAAGGGAAGTGGTGTGGTGTATTTTGATTGTGATTCTTTATCTTGCTTATAATAGTGAAATGTTATACAACTGTTGAGTGAATAAATATATATTCTTTTACTTAGAAACCTTGAGTCAGTGTTTGCCTGAACCATAGTAATTGCTGTCCCTTGTGTAAACACTTGTACTGCTCACTTACTCTTGAGATAAGTCTGGCTGCTCCGCTACTGCTACCACTATAACTGTGTAGTACAGGCTTGTACCAAAGGTGAAATTGTACTATCACTTGTAGTCTTAATTGTGTGTAGTGTTCCCAAAGGGTACTGCATGTAATTCTGCCTAATAACTCCCAGCTGTTTGCCCAGGTTGTGTGCCCCCACTTAATTGGCTAGTACAACATTGTAGAAGTTAGCAAAGTTATCAAAGGGTTTGGATTGGAAGCTGGCTAATACTGCTATGTTTGCAGCTAGTTGTTGCTGGTTGCATTTTGCCCCTTGCCTTGAGCTGGACCGTGTCCTTTGAGCTATCAGCATTCATCCGGCATTCATCCATAGAGTGTGTGAAGAGCGTGTGGTCTTCAGTGTTCCACGGTGGGAGCAGAGGGACTGGACGGAAAAACACAGAGTACACCCCAGCCTGCACCTCGAGGGAAGCAAAATTGATGGATCAAATGCTCCCAGCATCAGGGGCAAGTTCGGACTGTATAGTGACTCTCTACAGTTTAAAAAACAGTTGTCCTTTGCTCTATCTGCAAATCAGATCCTTGTACTGGACACATGTGTGGGCGGTTTTCTATTAAGAGGGTCGTAGGGCCAAAGAAATAAGATCTGTATTGGCACATGTCCCCCTGTTAACAAGGAGAGTGTGTCATGTCCAAGTATGTCAAAGGATCTAGTAGTTGTGGAAAGCAGCAGTAACTTGAGACTTCTTGCATCCCTCCCCCCTGGACGATTTAGGTCAGGATGTCCTGGTAACTAGCATGCGGAATGAGGGATCAGCTGGGGCTTCGCTTCCTCTGGCAATGGGAGAGGAAAGCAGAGGCAAAAAGTACATGTCCAGCGGTCTTCTTGTGGCTCGCGTGCACACCCAGCAGAACTTTCTCTCTGTGAAGCAGAATACTCACAACCGTTTCCCTTAGTCCGACAGGCCCCCTGTTCACAGCTTGCCACTGGCTGTTACGCTTACCTTATCTCTGCAGGGGCGCCGGTTCCGTTGGGAGTGCGGGCGTCTGCTGGTCACGTCAGGGGATGGGTCGGCTGTACTGCTTACTGGTCCGTGCCAGGGAAGGCGAGCCTTTAATGAGAGGACCGCGATCAGTGTGAGCTGCTACAGCCAGCCCTGGGCCCTCCACCTTCCCTGTGTCTGACCCCAATTCGTGAGACCTGGGTTTGCACTCCAGGACTCTCCTCACCTTCTATTTTGTGTTGGCAAGCTCTCCTTCCTGCTTGCTTTGGTAGGGGCGCAATGGACCCAGTTGCTTCACTGGTCCTCTGGTATGCCTGTTTAGTTCGAGCCCAGGCCTGCTGTGGCTCTATTCCTCGTTCCTTATTGCTGTTCTAAACGTCTTTTTCTTGTTGCTGTATCTTCCCTTCCTTGTTAGATTGCTGTCTCTTCCCTTGTCCGTGTGTACGTTCTTGTTTATTGCCTTTCCCCTTGTACGTTCTCTTCCTGTACGTGTCTGTTAATGTCTTTTCTTGTCAGTTAACGTTCTCTTTTGTTTCCGCAGGCCCTTTCGGTGTTGGGGCCGTGTGCCGATCCGACTCCGGCACGTGTGGTGGGTGCGGAAGCAACCCGGTGCCTGGTAAGTATGCTTTCGTTCTTTTCTGATGTTGTGCTTGGCTGCGGGGCGTTTCGTAGTGAGTTCGGAACGCGGCTTAGTGAGCGTTCCGATTCCTGGTTGTAATCACTAACCTTCTTTGTACTTTCTCCTCTCCAGGTGTAGGGTGGACAACGGAGCAATGCGGAACTGGTGCCGGGTGGACGACGGAGAAATGCGGAACTGGAGAGAGAGAGTTCAACTGCGGGCTGCGGGTGATAGCTGTCTTCTCAGGTGAGCATACGGCTGCGGGCATGGAAGCCGGTTTCCGGATACTAACGCTTCTTCTTGCTCTTGCAGGTTGCTGGTGAGCGTTCGATGCCTCAGGGCAGATCAACGCGAAGCACATTGTTGAGGAGGGGCGTGGCTTATATAGCCAGCCACGCCCGATTAACCCAGCCACACCCAAACACTGGCCTGTTGTTAGGACAGTTTTTCTGAAGTGCTACCCACTTCTTCAAAACCATTCAACTGAGGCAGTACAAGACTCCACTCTTAGTATAAGACTGTACCACCTGAGTACATGGTAGCGTAGGCAGAGCAGCCAGGTTTATTTTAGGAGGGAGAGAGGGCAGTAGACACAGTACAAGTGAAATTGTAATACAAATGATCCAAAGAAACACTGAAACACTATGTATTGTAAAAATAAAGGATTTATTTAAATACAGGTAGGCCCAGATAAATCTAGGGGTTAAGTAAGTACTAACACATTATATGAAATCACAATATAAAACACAACACTATACTTGAAAGCACACAGGCCCAAGTATAAACCTTATTTGGAACACCTAACAGTAGTTCTAGGGAAGTCAAAACCTTGTTATACACATTTAGTATAGGTCAAGCCTATTCTTTGGGAGTAAAAGACCAATGTTAACTTTCAGATTACTTTTCGTAATACAAGGGCAGTAGGCCCTTCCAGTTGTACAGTGACTCTTGGAACAAATTACATAAACAGTCAACTGGACAATATACTTTTTGGTGAATAGTGAAACACTTATTCTAGGTGCAGTAGAAACCTATAACCACTTTTGTCATAACACATAGTTATACCAGGTGAGTAAAACCTAAGGATGTAATATACAATTACAGATGCTTTGGAAATCAGGGAACCCCAGATTGAGGTAAGCAATAACTCTGGTAACTTGTTTTTGATGGCACACAGCTAACACAAGGTAAGTAAAACCCACTTACTTTAACTTCACAATGAAGGGGAAAGTAAAACCCAATGTCACACTTTACTGAATAGTTATTCTAGGTAGGCAACAACCTAATGTAGACTTATTGAAGACAGGCTAGCAGCAAGTCAGAGGAAGCAAGACCCAGTTGGGGGGGCACTCATACAGTTATCCTAGCAGGACTAACCTGGTGATACCAACAGTTGGAGGACACTCATACAATTACCCTTCAGGAATAATCTGGTGAAACCAACACATTACTTTTGTAAAGAGGCACAACCTAATCACAGGAGAGTAAAATACCTTCACATCTACTTTCTATTAGACTGGCAAAACAGTGGCTAAGGAAGAAAATATGTTAACCATACTTTTAAGAATAGTGCATCACACATTCAAGATCAGTAAGAACTTTTGTAACTGTTCACTCTTAGAATTACAGTTACCAACCAACCAACTCTTTACAAGTAAGTAAAACACTTGATTTCTTTTCTAGGCAGAAGTCCCAATCCCTTCAAAGTCTTTCCCTTAGAGCATGAGTGTTCTCAGTAGCAGAAGGTGGGTCACTAGGACTAGTAGCCAACAGGCAGTGTTAGAATAAGTTCTTTAGTAGCAAAAGTCAGAGGTCCTTAGGAAAACTGGCAAACAGGTGAGTACTTTACTTCTAGGGTTAGAAGAGGGCCAAGGTGCTTCACAGAAGACACCCCAGCAGGATTCTAGCAGTGGGCTGGGTGCACTGGATGAGGGACCTCCCAATCACAGAAGACACCCCAATGCTACACAGAAATCCCAACAGGCTTAAGGTAAGTATATACCCAAGCCAACACAGTACCTCAGCAATGAAGAAGAGATTGCAGCAGGAGAACTTCAGGGACTGCAGTCAAATACCCGGTCAGTGGATTCCTTGTCTTGGAGACTAAACACAAGACCTCAGAAGGGACTTTGCAGCAGGGATCAATGAAGTAGGCTCTAGGCAAGATTTCTCTCATGGCTGAATGCGGTTCTGTGGGTTTGGCGCCTTTTCAAGGAGCACAGAAGAATACAGAAAATCGCGGTTGAATTCTCGTCGTTTAAAAGGTCCAGCACTCTTGTGAGGAGACTTTTTGGACTTGATTCGTGTCTCTGGAGATAGACCAGGATGCCCACAAAGTTTCAGCGAGATTCGGAATTCTGAAGACCGTGCACTGCACAGTGGCTGGAGGTCCCAGGGTATTGGGGTATTGCAAGAATGCAAGGTCGCAACAACCCGTGGCCTGGCTCAAAACGCAGGCCTTCTTGAGTCTAGTGGGTCTCACCAGGCTCTGGGTTCGGGTCGTCGTTTTCGTGACCCCAAGTTGATTGGAAGAAAGGGCTGCAGCAGGCTCCGGTTACACAGCAGGCTCTCCGGTCACTGGAAATCATCTCCGCCACTTTTCCTTCGTCATCCTCTTTGGTTTTCTGTTCCAGTGGTCGACATGACTTCATCTTACAGGAGGTTTCCAGTATTTATCAGGAACTACAGCACAACCTCTGCATTCTCTCCCTGCCTTTTACAAGAAAGGGGCGTCTGGTTGTCCAATCAGGACAGCCAGCCCCCCACTGGGATTTGTCCCAGTTGAAGGAAGGCGTAAGTCAAAGGATGAGGGAGTTTTGGAACCTCCCCCACTTCCTGCGCTTACAGACTGACTGGAGCCTGGGAGGGGTGTCCAGGGGACTCCCACCAAAGACAAAACTCAAACAAAGGAATTTCCTGCCCTGGATGCCAGGGGAAGGTACAAGAAATGACAAGAAACACTAAAATGGCAGAATAAGAAGACAGTGGCCATTTTGGTAAAATGAGCACCCTTAGGTGCCTTTACTGCAGCTGTGAATACAGCCCGCGGTAAAGGTGCACCAAATTAGTAAAAGGTATCACTGCCACCAGCCATTAAAGGTAAGCTTGTCACTGTAACAGAATTGTTACAGTTTTAATGTGAAAGGGGATACATTGTATCTCCCCAGCACTCCACATAAGGTGAGGTGTGCTGGTTTCACAGAATAAAATGTAAAAGGGATCCAAAGATCCTTTCTACCCTTGGGAACTGTAGTTCACTCAAGGTTAGCACAAGAAAGTTAAATGGGGAGCCCCTAGGGCAACCCAGCAACAACAGGCACTTATTGTCAATAAGTTGTTAGACATGATAACTTTAAAAAGACACTATGGAGAGTCTTAAAAATGACACCCATAAAAAGAGTTAAAGATTAGGTGAGTGTGGAAAAAGGTTCCCACTCACTGAGGTATTAATGAAAAATATCCCACTAGAAAAGCAAAAAGTTCTGGAGTTGAACCAGGAAAGGAAGATTTACCAGCTCTGTGGAAATCTTACCCAACACTCGTATGCTGCAGATGGCTTTTGGCCCTTTTCCGGCCATGTTGGGATACCAGGAAGTTACTGTGCTATGATCTTGTGCTCATTCTCATGAGCCTGGTGCCAGGTGGGCCCTTCTTGCTTTTTGGTGGGGCTGGGTCGAATTGTGTTCTGACTGCTTCCCCCATATAGCGACACTGCCCCTACGGTTGTTCTGGGGGAACAGCTGGCTGTGACATTGGCCTCCAGCTACGTATGCCTTTGCTTCCTGCTGCATATGCTCTGCACTACTTCACAGGTCTTGAGCGCTCCTCCTGCCACGCCCCCGCACACAGATGGCTGTGCTCTCATAGCTGCCTCGTTGTCACAACTACCCTCGTATTCCACAGAATCACTGGTTCCACTCTCCTCACCTGTATCAGAGGTATCCGTAAGATAGGTGTCGTTCTTGCACCAAGCACTGTGTTGTTACAGGGTTTTTCTTTTTTGGGCTGTGGCGTGCCACGGAAGGAAGCCGTAGCCACAGTCACAAGATCTATGACAGAGACCCCCTTCCGGGACAGCCGGAAGGGGATAAAGCCGGCACAACAAAAAACCCCAAAGAAGAGATGATTCTGGTGCTCCGTGGATGTCAGAGATGTTGAAGGTGTTCCCGAAGGCAGGAAGGAACATTTCAAGGCGGAGGAATGAGAGAAATCAACGAACAGACCGTCTCTGTTGCAGGTGAGTAGGGAACGCCGAGGTTCCAGCACAAAGCACCGGAGGTAAGGAGAAAAAAAGTAGAAGCACTGTACAAGGCACAGAACGGAAAAAGAGGGGGCTGGAGCAGCGAAGCTGAGCACCGGAGGGAAAGAGCAGAGGAAAGCCTAATGGAAGAAAAGGAAGGCAAAAGTAAGGAAGAAAGAAACAAGAGTAAATCAGGAGCAAAGAGGGGAGCGTTTGCGTGAGCGAACGGAAACAGAAAACTCAGAAAAGGGAGATTTCTAAGCGTTGGAGTAGCAGTACGAAAACTCTGCAGTTGCAACACACTGGAGTCGCCGGAAGGAACTGAATATATCCGGCGACTCCAGTCAAGGGAAGGCAAACAACTAGACCGTCACACAAGGAACGTAACAAGCGTGCCGGAACAGTTTAATAGCGGCGGCCCCCCTTCCATCTCGTCCACAGTTGCCAAGCACCGCGGTGCATGACAGTATGCCCCCCTTGATTCCCAGGACAACCCGGTTTGCCCGGGTGAATGCTATGGAATTTCTGTATGAGTTTTGCTGCGTGAATGTTAGACACCGGTTCCCATGAGCCTTCTGAACTAGGGTAACCTTTCTAGCTTACCAGGTATTCCAATCTACCCTTATGATAACGAGAATCACAGATGAGTGCGACTTCGTATTCTTCCGGTAGACAAGGAGCTGGGAATGTTAACCTGGGCAGCTTTCTGTTCTTTGAGTCCTCGTCAACCGATTTCAATAAGGAGGAATGAAACACTGGATGAAGTCGCCGTAGACCAGGTGGAAGGTGAAGACGAAAGGCTACCGTATTTATCCACCGTGGTAGGTATTTCGTAGAGAGCCATCCCATGTCTACTGGGGACCATCCTGGGTTTTGATGGCGATGACGATCAGCTTGTGTTTTATAGGACTGAAGGGAGGAGTCCAGTTGTTTAGCAGCTTGTTTTTGGGCCTCCGAAATGTTTGACAACAAGGAGTCTACCCTTGGAAGGCAGGTAGCATGAACGTCAGAGGGTAGAATGCTCCGAGGATGAAACCCATATGAACAGTATAAGGGAGTGAAACCAGTGGCTGTATGACGGGAATTGTTATAGGCATATTCCGCTGTACTGAGTAACGCAGCCCAGTTGTCTTGCTGTTGATTGATGTAACATCTTAGATACTGTTCTAGGGTGTAATTGAGTTGTTCCGTTTGGCCGTTAGTCTGTGGATGGAACCCCAAGGAGAGGCCCCGTTCTACCCCTAGCTTGTCACATAGTGTTTTCCAGAATCTGGAGGTATACTGGCTTCCTCGGTCTGAGATGATTTTATCGAGTAAACCATGAAGACGTAATATGTCTTGTAGAAACACCTTAGCCATTTTGCATGCTGTGGGTACTTTTGGTAACGGAGAGAAATGTGCCATCTTTGTGTAGGAATCCACTGTAACCATGATGCATGAACAAGAGTTAGATGCAGGCAGGTCCACAATGAAGTCTGTAGAAATGACACCCCATGGCAGTGTTGGTACTGGTTCCTGTTGCAGTAAACCCAAAGGCTTAGAGTTATTTGTCTTTCTGGTGGCGCAGACAGGACAGGATTTGATATAAGCCTGTACTTCTTGTTTCATCCTAGGCCAAAATAATGAGCGCCGTATTAACTCAAGAGTGTTAGCGCTACCTCTATGACCTGCTGTCTTGTGGTCATGACACCATTGTAGGATCTTATTGCGGATACCTTCCATTGGGATGTATAATCGTTGATTCGAGAACAATAGGCCCGTCTTGTTTTGCAATTTGGATAATTTCCCCGTGATGATGGACAATGTGTGCGAATAGTCGCTTCTCGGACTTCTTGTAGAAATGAGGAGATCTGGGCCACTATGCAGTTCGAGGGTATTATTCTTTCTGGTATTGTTTGTTTGGGTGGTTCACCAGAAAGTTTGCGTGAAAGAGCATCGGCCACTGTATTGAGGCTTCCTGGTAGATAAGTTATCTGGAAATCATATTGTGCAAAGAAATGGGCCCATTTAGCTTGTCTTGAATTGACACAATCCATGGTCTGTAGTACTCTGAGATTGCTGTGGTCTGTACGGATGAGGAAAGGAAACCGGCCTCCTTGCAGCAGATGTATCCATTCTTCACAGGCCACTTTCATGGCGAGGAGTTCCTTCTCGATTACAGAATAGTTGTATTGACTTGGACTGAGAGTTCTGGATAGATAGGCCACTGGATGTTCTAGTTCCTGGTGTTGTTGTAGTAAAACCGCGCCTATTGCTGAGGCTGAAGCATCTGTCTCCAGAATAAACGGTTTTGATTGGTCTGGTTGCCTTAGCACTGGAGCCGTACAAAACAGCTCTTTGAGTCTATGGAAACTTTCTTGAGCTTGTGGCGACCAAAAGAAAGATCTAGCGGACTTCTTCAAGAGAGAGGTGATGGGTAATACAACACCTGAGAACTTCGGTATAAACCGGTGGTAGAAATTCGCCAAGCCAAGGAAGCGTTGTTCTTCCTTCACCGAGGTAGGTGTGGGCCAATCGAGTATAGCAGCGATTTTCTTTCTGTCCATTTGTACTCCTCCTTGAGAGAGGATGAAACCCAAGTACGGTACTGATGTCAAATTGAATAGACATTTTTCTGGTTTGGCTAACAACTTGTTTTCTTGCAGTCTCTGTATGACATCCACTAGATGTGTCTGATGTTCCTGGATATTAGAGGAGAAGACTAAAATGTCATCTAGGTATACAATGACTGACAAAAAAAGCATGTCTGAAAACACTCGGTCCATGAATCTTTGGAATATAGCAGGGGCATGGACAAGTCCAAATGGCATGACCCTGTATTCAAATAAACCAAAAGGAATCCGAAAGGCTGTTTTTCCATTCGTCTCCCTCTTGGACCTGCAGAAGATGGTATGCGTTGCGGAGGTCCAATTTGGAGAACACTGTAGCTCCTTTTACTGCTTCCGATGATGTCAGGAATTAGAGGCATGGGATAGCGATCCCGTACAGTCACTTTGTTGGAGTCCTCTATAATCTATGCATGGCCGGAGCTCAGAAGTATGTCTCTTGGGGATGAAAAACAGAGGGGCCCCTGCCGGAGATCGAGAGGGTCTTATGAGACCGTTGGCAAGGTTAGTATCCAAGTATGTCTTTAAGACCTGTCTTTCTGAGGAGGATAAGGAGAACATCCTTGCGAAGGGAACAAGAGCACCTGGAATCAATTCAATGTAACAATCTTCGTGTCTGTGAGGCGGCAATTCTTGAGGTATTTGTTCCACAAACACCTGACTATAGGAGTGTAGTTCTCTGGGAATGTTATGTATTTTCAAGGCGTCCTCATGTCCGGAGGAAAGAGTCTGAATCTGTGTGTATGTTGCTTGTTTCAGACAGTGTTCCTTACAGTACTCAGACTGAAAATCCATCTGGTTATGCTCCCAATCAATTCAAGGATTATGTTTCCTCAACCAGGTTATGCCCAATATCAGGGGAAAATGGGCCGCCCGAATGATGTCGAAGGCAATCTGCTCTGTGTGTTGTAGGATGGTAACTTTTAGCTCTTCTGTGGTATGTGTGATGGGAACAAAGCTGAGGGGGGTGCCATCAACTCCTTCCACTTTTTGCCCTTCATGTCTTGGCACACGACGTAGTCCCATTTTTTCCGCACAAATAGTGTCCACAAATGACCCGGCAGCTCCACAGTCCAAAAGGGCCAAGGCCTCCATCTTCCGGTTACCACTTTGTATCACCACAGAGACGACTATGAGTCTTGCATCTTCGGAATTGGTTGAAGAACTGACTGTTAGAGTGACATAGGGACTGGGTGTTTCACCTCGGTATCTCGTCCCTCCTAGGACCGAGGTCTTTCGTTTCCCGATTGTCTAAGAGGTATTTCAGTGCAGTCTTTCAGTATGTGCTTATCTGAACCACAATAGGCACACAGTCCCAGGGCCCGACGTCGTCTTCTTTCTTCCAAGGTAAGAGGGCCTCGGGCTACTCCTATCTGCATAGGTTCTTCTTTCGGTGTTACAGGTGAGGAGTGCGTAAGGAAACCAGGACTGGAGAAGGGTGACCAGTGACGCTGTCTCTCAGTTCTACGTTCAGATATCCGATGTTCAATCTGTAATGCGGATGTTATTAAATCGGAAAAGGTAGCGGGTCTGGGAGACCGGGCTAGTTCATCTTTGATCTCTTCTTTAAGGCCTCTTCTGAAAATAGTGAACTGTGCCTGCTCAGGCCATCCAGCTTCTGTTGCTAATTGTTTGAATGAGGTAATATAGGACAATAGGTCAGAGGCACCCTGTTTTATGTCCAGCAGGTCCTCGCAGGCTGTGTAAGAGATCTCAGGTCGTTCAAACGTCTGTTTGAGCTGGGCTACGAAATTCCCATAGTCTTGTAAAAGAGGACTAGCTCCTGTGACGAAGGGTGTAGCCCATGCAAGAGCCTTCCCCGTTAGGTTGGAAATGAGGAATCCCACTCGAGCGTTATCAGAAGTATAGGTAGTAGCTGTGAAAGTGAAATGAATGGTACAGGCATTGAGGAATTCCTTTATCTTTTTTGGTGTACCATCATACTTCCCACAGGACAGCCCCATAGGTGGCAATTCGGTAGGGGGCCTTTCTCTTGTTGTAACCGGTTGGCGCAGTACCGTATTTTCAGTTTTGAGCTGCTGCATCTCTACTGAGAGAGCTTGCACTGCGGCTACGAGCTCCTGTATTTGCTCTGCAGTAGCCATGAGACAACCTTGGTGTTGCAATCTGTCAACAACTACACTCGTATTCCCCAGAATCACTGGTTCCACTCGCCTCACCTGTATTGGAAGTATCCGTAAGATAGGTGTCATTCTTGCGCCAAGCACTGTGTTGTTCCAGGGTTTTTTCTTTTTGGGCTGTGGCGTGCCACGGAAGGAAGCCGTAGCCACAGTCACAAGATCTATGACAGAGAAGGGGAAAAAGCCGGCACGGCAAAAAACCGCAAAGAAGAGATGATTCTGGTGCTCCGTGGATGTCAGAGATGTTGAAGGTGTTCCCGAAGGCAGGAAGGAAAATTTCAAGGCGTAGGAATGAGAGAAATCAACGAACAGACCGTCTCTGTTGCAGGTAAGTAGGGAACACCGAGGTTCCAGCACAAAGCTGTAAGGAGAAAAATAAGTAGAAGCACTGTACAAGGCACAGAACGGAAAAAGAGGGGGCCAGAGCAGGGAAGAGGAGCACCGTAGGGGAGAGAGCAGAGGAAAGCCTAACGGAAGAAAAGGAAGGCAAAAGTAAGGAAGAAAGAAACAAGAGTAAAGCAGGAGCAAAGCGGGGAGCGTTCGCGTGAGCGAACGGAAACAGAAAACTCAGAAAAGGGAGATTTCTAAGCATTGGAGTAGCAGTACGAAAACTCTGTAGTTGCAACGCACTGGAGCCGCCGGAAGGAAGTGAATATATCCAACGACTCCACTCAAGGGAAGGCAAACAACTAGACCGTCACACAAGGAACGTAACAAGCGTGCCTGAACAGTTTAATGGTGGCGGCCCGCCTTCCATCTTGTCCACAGTTGCCAAGCACTGCGGTGCATGACACTTGTCTTCTGCCTCTCCCTCTACCTTGGCTTACCTTTGTTTCAGGTTTTCCGTTTTTAAAGCTCCCACCTCCATTTGCATTACAAAATGAACTAGACCACTTACCAGCAAAGCAGTAGTCCTGCTTTACTCCCGTTGTCCTCCTCCCCGTCCCAGTACTTGGCTGGGGTTGATAGTGGTTTGTTTTTTCAAAATGAGGATGTGTTAGTCTAGTTATCCTCTTCTTCGTCGCAGTACCGTATTGATGCCATTTAGGTCAAATTTTAGGGGGATCCCAAGAAAAGGGTTGACAAAAGCCTATGCAGGCTTGAGAGATGGAGGGTTCATGGTGAAAGGGAAATGGGGGCTACCATGTCTCACTTAAGGATGTCCTCTCCCCAAATCTCCTCCACTCAGGTGATCCTCCCTCACATATCCACTCCAGGGTCGGGATCCAAAAGCAATGGCCACCTGAGAAGAGGATCCCTGGAGAAAATAAGTGAGGATGCCTTCAGGTGCCTCACATACCCTTCCTCTAAGAATATGGCCTCCCGCACAAGGGACATATGGAAATGGTTTCTTTTCTCAGGGTGGGGGTTACTGGGAATCTCTCTGGATTGAGGACCAATCCCACACAGAAGTGGTGGCTATAAAGGGTTCTTCTTGCCAATTTTTGAAAGGTGAAAACTATGAACGGCTTCCTCTGGTAGATCTGGAATGACGGCTGATGGAAAAATGGTAGTTATGCCTTGCACATGTATGAGTATAGCAACTTTGGGGTAGATCTCTTGATCTCCATCGAGAGGTGCACCATTTAATTGCACAGGTGGTACTAGATTAGCTCGCACAGCCATCTGTTTACTTCCAGAATCTTCTAGGGCCTGTACTGGGATCCCATTCACAAGAACTGATTTGTGACTGGACTTAGATGATGTCCCACAAAAGAAATTGCTCTGGGTTTTAATGTTTCCATAAGAACATGGATCCTCCCATTCTTCTACCATACACCCAATCTCCATGGGTTCCTCTCTTTTATTTTGGGGACAATTCTAAGCTAGATATCCTGGCTCTTTGCGGGTAAAACAGATTGAGATTATGGGTTGTATTGGTCTACCCTCTTCTCTTCTCACTTCCTCGTCGGCTTTGGGATTTAGATTTTTCTATTGGTGGAAAGTTGGGATGGGGAGGTCCTCTATTTTCTTTCCTCAGTGCGGTCTCTGTTCACAATCAACTCCCTTCTCAGGGCGTTTGTTTCCTGCCGGGCGGCAAACACCTCGGCTGGTAGTTCCCCCAGCAATTGGGCTAACTGGTCGGTGTCTGATGTTTCCATGGCCCCCGGGCAGAGGTTCAAATGAGGCTTCACGTTCTGTTACGCTCACCTTATCTCTGCAGGCCTGCCGGTTCCGTTGGGAGTGCGGGCGTCTACTGGTCACCTCAGGGTACTGCTTACTGGTCCGTGCCAGGGAAGGCGAGCCTCTAATGAGAGGACCACAATCAGTGTGAGCTGCTACAGCCAGCCCTGGGCCCTCCACCTTCCCCGTGTCCGACCCCAATTCGTGAGACCTGGGTTTGCACTCCAGGACTCTCCTCACCTTCTATTTTGTGTTGGCAAGCTCTCCTTCCTGCTTGCTTTGGTAGGGGCGCAATGGACCCAGTTGCTTCACTGGTCCTCTGGTATGCCTGTGTAGTTCGAGCCCAGGCCTGCTGTAGCTCTAGTCCTCGTTCCTTATTGCTGTGCTAAACGTCTTTTCCTCGTTGCTGCCTCTTCCCTTCCTTGTTAGATTGCTGTCTCTTCCCTTCCTTGTTAGATTGCTGTCACTTCCCTTGCCCGTGTGTACGTTCTTGTTTATTGTCTTTCCCCTTGCACGTTCTCTTCCTGTACATGTCTGTTAATGTCTTTCCTTGTCAGTTAACGTTCTCTTTGTTTCCGCAGGCCCTTTCGGTGTTGGGCCCGTGTGCCGATCCGACTCCGGCACGTGTGGTGGGTGCGGAAGCAATCCGATGCCTGGTAATTATGCTTTTGTTCTTTTCTGATGTTGTGCTTGGCTGCGGGGCGTTTAGTAGTGAGTTCGGAACGCGGCTTGGTAAGCGTTCTGATTCCTGCTTGTAATCACTAACCTTCTTTGTTCTTTCTCCTCTCCAGGTGCCAGGTGGACGACGGAGCAATGCGGAGCTGGTGCCGAGTGGACGACGGAGCAATGCAGAGTTGGAGAGAGAGAGTTCAACTGCGGGTTGCAGCGGATAGCTGTCTTCTCATGTGAGCATACGGCTGCGGGCATGGAAGCCGGCGTCCGGATACTAAATCTTCTTCTTGCTCTTGCAGGTCACTGGTGAGCGTTCGCTGCCTCAGGGCAGATTAACGCGAAGCACGGTGTTGAGGAGGGGCATGGCATATATAGCCAGCCACGCCTGATTAACCCAGCCACACCCAAATACTGGCCTGTATGCTTCAGGTGGCGTTTGACCATTTTCCGGCCATATTGGGATACCAGGAAGTTACTGTGCCATGTGTAAATACTGGAGGGGGGGTCTGTACTTCCGCTCTCTATATGGTAGAGGAGAGGCACAGAGGACCCCAGCCAAGATTCTCTATTATTGGTAAATGTGGTCGAGCAATCAAGGCCTAGCTTCTCAGGAGGTGATGCAGGCTGGTTCTTAAGTACAGTGTACCCCAAGCCCCCACAAAGGAATGTCCACACACTGTATTACTGAAAACACAATCTTTATATAATTAATATTCAAAGGTATGTACACTATCACAATAACTAATTTTGTGCTCAGAAATCAATAATGGCAAATATATACAATTCTAAAGTGGTACCACCATAAAGTGCATCAACTATACTGTCAGAATGTCACACAGATCAATAACAAGGAAACCAGCAATAGAGATAGGAAGGAAAGCAAGATGGTTGAAACAATAGGCAGAATACTGGCCTCTACCGTTAAGCACAGTTCTGTGCGGAGATCCCCCCACCTGGGCAACCTGTAAAATAAAGATATAGCACAAGCCCAGTCCATATATTGATCAATAAGTCTTATTTTCTCCTATAATGTTTTTACCCCCCCGCCCAATGTACCTGGTGGAGCAGAGTTCTTCGAAGAAGCGTCGAGGGATCCTTCTTGAGTGACTCCCTTTAAAGCAGGAGCCACGGATCGTCGAGAGGCGTCGAAGAAGGTGAACTTGGCGTCGACGGCGTTGATGAGAAGTTCGAGGGTGCCGAGACCAGGGCGTCGATCCAGGCGGTGCTCGTCGGCGATGTCCTGCGAGGATGAGGTGTGCGGGGCACCTCGGCGTTTGATAGTTCTGGACCGCAAAGAGTTTCGGAAGAACTGTGGCCCAGCAAGGGCGTCGAGTCGTCAAAGTCTTTGTGGTCTTCAGGTGGCGGGAAACCCACCAGCGGATTCTCCTGGGCGCGGTGGCGGCCTCGACTCTCTCCGGCAGGATAAAGCAGTCGTCGGTGCGGACAAGGGAGTCCTTTGATTCAATACCTAGGCAAAGGAGCGGACGGCTTCGGTCGTCGGTGGCACAGCGTCAAGCGGTCCCCTCTTCTGGGGCTACGCGGCTTCGACGGGCCTCCAGCGGTTATGGCGATACTCCGAACCCTGGGCGACGGCAATGGACTTCGACGGCGGCGATGTCCGGGTGCTTCACTTCGTTCTCCTCAGCGGTCCCGTCTCGAGTCGGCAGCCTTTCGATGGTCTGACTTCCAGGGAGCTTCGGCGAAGGTTAGCGGTGCTCAATGGTCCCTCGGAGCACGGGAAGAGGGCGCCTTACCAGGTCCTCTCTCGGATCAGTCTTCGAAGAACTCGGCAGCTTTTAGATCAGGTCGAAGCAAATGCAACAGCAAGTCTTCGTCTTCCAGCGGGGCGTCGAGGATCAGCAGTTCCAGTTACTCTTCAAGTGTAGACACAGCTTCTGAACAATTTCCAGTGGTGAAAGGTCCCCAGATATACTATTCTGCCTCTCATCCACACTGCTGGGTCACACTCAGCAGCCAATCATACAGAAGGGCATTCATGCAGTCAGTCAGCCAATCAGGCACACAGTGCATTCAGGCCATCCTCCTCCCTCTCAGACACTCACAACAAGGAATGTGGATTGGGACAAGTACCCAGCCATTCAACACTACACACTGCATTCAGGCTAGTTTCGGGCAGGGCTGTCTCAGTCTTTGTCTCTCATACCAGAAACCAGACAGCCACAACAAGAAGTGCATATTGGTCACACACTCCATTCACCCAGGTCCCACCCACAGGGTGTACCCACAACATACAGTCACTAGGAAGGCTCCAGCCAGTCTGGCCTGGACTTCACAACAACACCATATATGGAACTTCCACCCAACAGCCAGTCAGGGGGAAGGGACAGAGTCAGGGCTTCCCAGGACTTTGGGAAAACAAGATAACAGGCAATAGAAAGCAAGAGGCCACAGGGGCCATCTTGTTTTCTATCAGGAATCAACTGATTCCAATGGCAGGGCCTGGTATGCCAAAATGGAGGATACTCAGAGCACCTGTCAAATTCAGCATGGAGCTGCCACCAGCCCATACCCTGCTCTGTGGGCCACCTACAGGTGCCCAAAAACATACACTAGGGGCACAGGGTTGTACCCCCCCCATGGGTGCCATAAGGGTATCCCATGGGTCTGTACACCAAACCAAAAACAGGAAGAGCTGCACTGCCAGGAGTCCCACATGCACTCCTGGGCAGAAAACAATACAGAACACAATGGAAAAGGACTACAGGACAAGGACAGGGAGGCCCTGTCCCTCCAATGCGTTTCCAGCATCACAGTCGCCCCCCCAGACTGAGGTTAGGGTGCCTAATCTCCCACGGGATGGGCACCCTCATCCAGATGGTCAACATACCTTCTGGAAAGGCCATCTGAATTATCGTGACTCTTCCCTGGTCTATGCTCTATGGTGAAGTCTAGCCCTTGCAGGCTAATGGACCACCTGAGCAGTTTCGGGTTCTCACCCTTCATCTGCATAAGCCACTTCAGGGGCTTATGATCTGTTTGGACCTTGAAGGTAGACCCCGTAAGGTAGGGCCTAAAACGCCTAAGGCTCCAAACTACACTGAAACATTCCTTCTCAACAGTAGCCCATCTAAGTTCTCTACCATTGAGTTGTCTACTGATGAAGATGATAGGATGTTCCCTCCCTTTGTCATCTAACTGGGACAAGACAGCTCCAATTCCGGTGTCGCTGGCATCCGTCTGGACGATAAAGGGTCGGCTGTAGTCAGGTGCACACAACACAGGTGCCCTAAACAGACTTTCTTTCAAGCCATCAAAGGCACTCTGACAGTCTTCAGTCCAATTAACCTTCCTAGGTTGTTTGGGTGAAGTCAGAGCTGTCAGTGGTGCAGCTATGGTTCCATAGTCTGCCATGAAATTGCGATAATACCCAGTGAGGCCCAAAAAGGCTCTCACCTGGGTTTGAGTAGTGGGAGTCTCCCAGTCCTGTACATCCTGTACTTTACTGGGGAGAGGTTGTATTTGACCCCCTCCTACCTCATGACCAAGATAGGTACTTTTCCCCTGAGCTATCTGGCACTTGGTGGCCTTGATAGTGAGGTTAGCCCTTTTCAATGCCCGCAACACCTTATCCAGATGTGTCAAATGCTCTTCCCAGGTGGAACTGTAGACGGCAATGTCGTCTAAGTAGGCCACGCAGAAGGCCTCCAGCCCACTGAGCGCATGATTGACCAATCTCTGGAAGGTGACAGGGGCATTCTTCAACCCAAAAGGCATGACCCTAAACTGGTAGAGTCCCTCTGGTGTTGAGAACGCCGTCTTTTCCTTGGCATTGTCCGTCAGAGCTATTTGCCAATAGCCTGAGGTAAGGTCAAAGGTGCTCACAAATTTGGCAGCACCTATGGTGTCCACGAGCTCATCAGCCCTGGGCAATGGGTGCGCGTCAGTTTTGGTGACGGCATTGACTCCTCGGTAGTCCACACAGAACCTCCAATCCTTGGTACCCGCCTGGGAACTTACTTGGGGACAAGGACCACTGGACTGGACCAGGGACTGGGTGAGGGTTCAATAACACCCAGATCCAACATCTTGGCGACCTCAGCCTGGATGTGGTTCTTGACGGTATCTGACATACGGTAGCACCTGCTTTTGACAGGCACACTGTCACCAGTGTCAATCTCGTGCCTACACCACGGTGTAAGGCCTGGTGTCAGTGAAAACAGAGAGGCATACTGCTGGAGCAAAGCCCTGCAGGCCCTCTGCTGCTCTGTTGTCAAATCTGGAGAGAGATGCACTCCCTCCACTGAGCCATCCTGAGGGTTGCTATGCAGCATATCGGGAAGGGGCTCACTCTCATCCTCTTCTTGCTCTGAAGCTAGCAAGAGACATGAGACTTCTGCTCGCCTGTGGAAAGGCTTGAGCCTGTTAACATGGAATACCTGAAGAGTTACCCCAGGGGCTCCCATGTCAACCAAATAATTGACTTCGCCCATCTTGGAGATGATCCTGAAGGGTCCAGTCCACTTGTCTGCCAAAGCTCTAGGCTTAGTAGGCTCCATCACAAGGATTTCTTGTCCCGGAGTCCAATCCACTTGTGAGGCTTTAAGGTCATGCCAGTACTTATTTAATTCTTGGCTGGCCTTAAGATTTGCTGTTGCTTGACCCATCATCAGTGTCATCCTCCGTCTGAGGCCTAACACATAGTCCCCCACTTGCTTGGCGGGACCTGGAGGGGTGGCCTCCCAACCTTCTCTGATCAAGGCAAGGGGCCCCCTCACGGGATGTCCAAAGAGTAACTCAAAGGGGCTGAAACCAACACCCTCTTGAAGTACCTCTCTGTAAGCAAACAGCAGGCATGGCAGGAGGAGATCCCATTTCCTCCTTTGGGGCTCTTCCAAAGCACCTATCATGCCCTTGAGAGTTTTATTAAATCTCTCAACCAGACCATTGGTCTGGGGATGGTAAGAGGTGGAGAACTTGTAAGTTACCCCGCACTCTTTCCACATGGTTTTCATGTAACTAGACATGAAGTTGGATCCTCTGTCAGAGACAACCTCCTTGGGGAATCCAACACGGGTGAAAAGGCCCAGGAGAGCCCTGGCAACCACCTTGTCAGTTACAGTCCGAAGGGGTATAGCCTCAGGGTACCTGGTGGCATGATCTACCAAGACCAGGATGAACCGATGTCCACCTGAAATGGGAGGGTCAAGGGGACCGACAATGTCGATGCCCACCCTCTCAAATGGTGTGCCAACCACTGGCAATGGTTGCAGTGGGGCAATGGCACTGCCTCCAGTCTTGCCAGACAACTGACAAGTTGGGCATGTCCTGCAGTGGGACTCCACTTCTACTCCCATCCGGGGCCAGTAGAATTGGGCAGAGAGCCTCTGCTTAGTCTTCTTGGTACCAAGATGACCAGCTAAGGGCACCTCATGCGCCAACTGAAGCAGGAAGGGCCTGTAATCCTGGGGTACCACCAACCTCTTGAGGGCACCAGGTTCAGGCTTAGTGGGCTCACTAACAAGGAGCTCACCCTCCCAATAAATCCGGAAGGTCCTAGGCACTTCTCCTTGTGCCTGGGACAGGGCCTGTTTCCTCAGACCCTCGAGAGAGTGGCACTCTCTCTGTCCCTTACAGAAGTCCGCCCGGGAGGGTCCCCCTTCAGCTAACAAGCATTGAAGGTCGGGATGATCCTCCGGGTTGAGAACCTCTCCCACAGGAGAGTCTTCTGTCTCTTCTCCCTCAGGAGTCGAGTTTGGGTTTTCCACTGGACCCAGCCCATCCGGAGCATGGATCCCAATGGGTGCTGTAGGAACAGCAGGAAGAGAAGGAGCCCCTGGCACAGAGTTTGCCTTCTTGTTCTTCTTCGTCTTGCCTTAGGCCTCGCCTTTGGCTCGGGTACCTGACTCACAGCCAGACCCGGTGTCACCTGTGACCTAGTGACTGCAGCAGCAGTCATGGGAAGACCATCCGAGATCAACCCCAACTCTACAAGATCATTACCTAACAGAATGTTAGCAGGGACATTGTCCTGAACCAGGACACGAAGCTTTGCTGTCTTGTCTCCAAAATACGAGTGTGACTAAGGCTACAGGCGATAATTTGGGAGGCCCACCAGCTAACCTGGTGGTTCTCAGAGGAGCACCTACTTAGTCCTCTGGCTTGAGCAGGGTCCTGTCCACCACTGTCATGCTTGCCCCAGTGTCTCTCAAGCCAGTAGAAGGCTGGCCATTCAAGAGGACACTTCTCAAAAACCTATGGGTGTTCTGTGGGATAGTCCCCAGTACTTCTGCGTACTGGTCCCAGGCCCCAAGGGACACTAAGGAAATCTCTACAGGGGCACCAAATGTGATCCCGGTAGAGGAGGGGAGGACAGTGGCCTGCACCTCAGACATGGGGCAAGGGTAGGTCAGGCTGACAGCCTGTACTCCAAGTGCCTTACCTTTACACTTGGAGTCACCCCTTCTGTGATCCAGAGCCCCACAATCCCAACAAGTGCCAGGAATGCGGGTTACGGTACTAGAACCACTGGGAGCCTGCTTTGCAGCAGGTGGACCGCTACTCTTATTCCCACCCACAGATGACCTATCCCCACTAGATCTTTTGGTTTTAGGAGAGGAGGGTTTAGGTTTACCCGACTGTGACTGCTTTTGGGACTCCTCAGCTTTCTGAGAGGCCCCCTTTTCTTTGTCCTTGTCCTTCCCACTGGAGTCCTTAGGGGACACCCGGTGGGAGACCCACTTGTCAGCCAACCTAGCCAGCTTAAAGGGGTCCAAAATGTTCTGGTCAGCAACATACTGACGCAGCTCTGGTGAACAGGCTTCAGAAAAACGCTCAAAAAACAACAGGTGGGACAATTCAGCAAAAGTTTTCACCTTGTAACCATCAATCCACCCCATCATGTTCATGTGCGCAGCACTCACCCAGTCAAGCCAAGACGTATTCTCTCTTTTCTTAAAATCCCTGAACCTTTTAAGGTGTTGGGTAGGTGTCTTGCCAAACTTGGCAATCAAAGCAGACTTCATACACTCATACTGACCCCTTTCTTCCACACTCAGCTTCAGAATACAGTCATATCCAGTTTGAGGCACTCTGCTTAACAAACACTTAGCCCAATCTCTTTTATCAACATCATGAATTACACAAGCCATTTCAAACGCTTCAATCCATTGGAGGATATCTGAACCCTCCACAAATACACCAACCAAATCTTTCATAAACTTGGTGGCTGGGGACCTGCCACTCTCAACTGGTTTAGCTGAAGTCTCTACTCTAGCTTTCTCTAGCTGGATTCTCTGACATTCAGTGTCCTTGTCTTTGAGTTCAAGATCCCTATTCTTGAGTTCTACTTGCTGTGCCAGCTCCTCTTTCTTAAGCTCAGCTTCTATTTCCAACTTGCGGTATTCAAAGGCCAATTTCATCCTTAATAACTCAAGCTCCATGGAATTGCTGTGGTTTGGAACAGAGGCAGCAGGAATGGTGGCATTCCCAGAAACAGATTCAGCGGAAACCCCAGGGGCAGAGTCCTCATTGGTTGCATTCCCCCCCTCATCAGGAGTTTCACCATCAGTCTGGTAGTCCACCAGGGCAGCTATCAGCTCAGCCCTAGACTTATCCACAAAGTCTAACTCCCTGGCTTCACAAGCACTCTGGAGAGCCTCTAAGCTCATCCTAGTCGATTTACCATTTGCAATAGACTCCATTGCTTGTAATGCAGTTATTTTGTACACAACCAAACCTCAATTTAATAAAGTGCAGATATTTTGTAAGTGGCACGGTTATACACTGATTCTTAAAACCATAAGCATCCCACCACTGCCACCAGTGTAAAGACTGGAGGGGGGGGGGGTCTGTACTTCCGCTCTCTATATGGTAGAGGAGAGGCACAGAGGACCCCAGCCAAGATTCTCTATTATTGGTAAACGTGGTCGAGCAATCAAGGCCTAGCTTCTCAGGAGGTGATGCAGGCTGGTTCTTAAGTACAGTGTACCCCAAGCCCCCACAAAGGAATGTCCACACACTGTATTACTGAAAACACAGTCTTTATATAATTAATATTCAAAGGTATGTACACTATCACAATAACTCACTTTGTGCTCAGAAATCAATAATGGCAAATATATACAATTCTAAAGTGGTACCACCAATATTACCAGATCTCATTAAAGTGCATCAACTATACTGTCAGAATGTCACACAGATCAATAACAAGGAAACCAGCAATAGAGATAGGAAGGAAAGCAAGATGGTTGAAACAATAGGCAGAATACTGGCCTCTACCGTTAAGCACAGTTCTGTGTGGAGATCCCCCCACCTGCGCAACCTGTGAAATAAAGATATAGCACAAGCCCAGTCCATATATTGATCAATAAGTCTTATTTTCTCCTATAATGTTTTTACCCCCCCAATGTACCTGGTGGAGCAGAGTTCTTCGAAGAAGCGTCGAGGGATCCTTCTTGAGTGACTCCCTTTAATGCAGGAGCCACGGATCGTCGAGAGGCGTCGAAGAAGGTGAACTTGGCGTCGACGGCGTCGATAAGAAGTTTGAGGGTGCCGAGACCACAGCGTTGATCCAGGCGGTGCTCGTCGGCGACGTCCTGCGAGGATGAAGTGTGCGGGGCACCTCAGCGTTTGATAGTTCTGGACCGCAAAGAGTTTCGGAAGAACTGTGGCCCAGCAAGGGCGTCGAGTCATCGAAGTCTTTGTGGTCTTCAGGTGGCGGGAAACCCACCGGCAGATTCTCCTTGGCGCGGCAGCGGCCTCGACTCTCTCCGGCAGGATAAAGCGGTCGTCGGTGCGGACAAGGGAGTCCTTTGATTCAATACTTAGGCAAAGGAGTGGACGGCTCCGGTCGTCGGCAGCACAGCGTCAAGCAGTCCTCTCTTCTGGGGCTATACGGCTTCGACGGGCCTCCAGCGGTTACGGCGATACTCCGAACCCTGGGCGACGGCAATGGACTTCGACGATGGCAATGTCTGGGTGCTTCACTTCGTTCTCCTCGGCGGTCCCGTCTCGGGTCGGCAGCCTTTCGAGGGTCTGACTTCCAGGGAGCTTCGGCGAAGTTTAGCGGTGCTCAATGGTCCCTCGGAGCACGGGAAGAGGGCGCCTTACCAGGTCCTCTCTTGGATCAGTCGTCGACGAACTCGGCAGCTTTTAGATCAGGTCGAAGCAAATGCAACAGCAAGTCTTCGTCTTCCAGCTGGGCGTCGAGGATCAGCAGTTCCAGTTACTCTTCACGTGTAGACACAGCTTCTGAACAATTTCCAGTGGTGAGAGGTCCCCAGATATACTATTCTGCCTCTCATCCACACTGCAGGGTCACACTCAGCAGTCAATCATACAGAAGGGCATTCATGCGGTCAGTCAGCCAATCAGGCACACAGTGCATTCAGGCCATCCTCCTCCCTCTCAGACACTCACAACAAGGAATGTGGACTGGGACAAGTACCCAGCCATTCAACACTACACACTGCATTCAGGCTAGTTTCGGGCAGGGCGGTCTCAGTCTTTGTCTCTCATGCCAGAAACCAGACAGCCACAACAAGAAGTGCATATTGGTCACACACTCCATTCACACAGGTCCCACCCACAGGGTGTACCCACAACATACAGTCACTGGGAAGGCTCCAGCCAGTCTGGCCTGGACTTCACAACAACACCATATATGGAACTTCCACCCAACAGCCAGTCAGGGGGAAGGGACAGAGTCAGGGCTTCCCAGGACTTTGGGAAAACAAGGTAACAGGCAATAGAAAGCAAGAGGCCACAGGGCCCATCTTGTTTTCTATCAGGAATCAACTGATTCCAATGGCAGGGCCTGGTATCCCAAAATGGAGGATACTCAGAGCACCTGTCAAATTCAGCATGGAGCTGCCACCAGCCCATATCCTGCTCTGTGGGCCACCCAAAGGTGCCCAAAAAACATACACTAGGGGCACAGGGTTGTACCCCCACCCATGGGTGCCATAAGGGTATCCCATGGGTCTGTACACCACACCAAAAACAGGAAGAGCTGCACTGCCAGGAGTCCCACATGGACTCCTGGGCAGAAAACAATACAGAACACAATGGAAAAGGACTTCAGGACAAGGACAGGGAGGCCCTGTCCCTCCAATGCGTTTCCAGCATCACACTATGATCTTATGCTCTTTCTAATGAGCCTGGTGCTAGAGGCGCCAGGACTGGGCCCAGGTGGGCCCTTCTTGCTTTTTGCTGGGGCTGGGTCGAATTGTGTTCCGACTGCATGCCCCAGCATCACTGCCCCTACGGTCGTCTTGGGGTAACAGCTGGCTGTGACAGTACTCCCTCCCAAGGCCCCTCTCAAGAACGGGTCCTTCCCTGGTCCGGGTCTGGTTGGGTTGCTGCAGTGGAAACGCCTGACTAGCCGTGGTGCATGGACATGGTCGCTGGGTTCCCACGTCCTGTCTTGGGGTCCGTACCCCTTCCAGTCCACGAGGTAGAATAGCTTGTTTTTTACCATTTTGGAGTTCAGAATGTCTCTGACCTTGAATTCTGGCTCGTCATCAACAATCACCGGGGCTGGGGGTGTTCTGATCCGGGTTCCGGGTTGCACTGGTTTTAGAAGGGACACATGGAACACGGGATGGACTCGCATGTTCAGGGGCAAGGCCAGTTTCATTGGAACCGGGTTGATAATTTCCTCGATGGTGTACGGCCCAAGGTATCTGGGACTGAAGGTTCGAGGTCCTTTCATAATGATATGCCTGGATGCTAACCATACTGCGTCTCCGACCCGGTACACGGGTGCCTTTTTTCGGTGTTGGTCTGAGAACCTCTTATGCCTTTCTTGGGCTCTGGCCAGCTGTGCTGTTGCTTCCTTCAGGACCTGGGCGATTGTAGTGTGCAAGGTTGTTACCGCCGGCATTTCCAGTACCTCAGGTGGATCAAAGGTGGAGGTGCGTGGGTGGCGTCCGTATACCACGTAGAACAAACTTTGTCCAGTACTGGTATGGATCGAGTTGTTATAACCATATTCCGCTATCCATAATACGTCCTTCCCGTCGTTCTCTGTTTGGTGTAGCATGCACCATCGGTCTGGGGATGATGACTAGTAGACAGACGAACGTCGATCTGAGCAAGTTCACAGCTTTTCCTCCAGAAATTTGAGATTAACTGGCTGCCCCGGTCTGAGATCAATGTTGACGGAAATCCATGCAACCGGACAATCTGTTCCAGGAAGGTTTTCGCTAATGGGAATGCGGTTGGCAGGCCTTTCAGTGGGATACAGTGGGCCATCTTGGAGAACAAGTCCACCACTACAAGGATGGTGTTATAGCCATTACAGGGGGGAAGATCCGTGATGAAATCAAGCAACAGCGTGTGCCAAGGTGTGGGGGGCACCACTAAGGGGCGCAGTAGGCCCGTGGGTTTTTGTTTCAGGGATTTATTTTGAGCGCAGATTCCACATGATGACACATACTGGATCATGTCTTTCCGACCAGGTTGGCCACCAGTGGTATCTCTTGACTTTAGCTAGTGTTTTGGTGATTCCCGGGTGGCCTTCCACCAGGGAGACGTGGTAACTGGTGACGACTTGGTCCTGTAGTTCTTTGCTTGGGAGGTAGAGGCGTCCCTGAAAATACGGGAGCCCGTCAGAGATCGTGTGTTGACTACTCCTTGCTGTCCATGCTTGTCGTGCTCCCTCGTCCAGGTGTTGTTGTATTTTGACTTGCAGGTCCTCCAGGGCAGACTTTTCGGTGAGCGCGCCGAGGATCTTCTCTTCCAGGATGATAGCCACTGGGTCGGGTGTTGTGTACGCCTCTTCCCTTTCTCCCATATGAGAGAGGGTGTCAGCCTTGCCGTTACGAACCCCTGGTCGGTAGGTGATTACATAGTTATAATCTGCAAAAAACAGGGTCCAGCTGATTTGGCGCGAAGATTGGGCCTTGGCTGATTTTAGGTACTGCAAATTACGGTGGTCCTTGATCACTGTGACCGTATGTCTGGCCCCCAAATGGTAGTGTCTCCACGCCTTAAATGCTGCTTTTATTGCCAAGAGCTCTTTGTCTGTGATTGCGTAGTTTAATTCTGGTGCTGAAAACTTGCGTGACCAAAATGCCACTGGGTGCAATTGACCGGTGTCAGGTTCTTTCTGCGAGAGGACCGCTCCCATGGCGATGCTAGAGCCGTCGGTTTCGACCACATACGGTAGGTCTGGTCGGGTGTGTCGCAGGACCGGGCCGAAGTGAACTTCTGTTTCAAGCTCTGGAAGGCTTCTTCCACCTCTGTGGACCAGCTGAAGCGTCTGTTCTTTCGTAGCAGAGATGTTATTGGGTGGACGATCTGGGAGAATCCTGGGATAAAGCGACGATAAAAATTTGTGAATCCTGGGACGCTCTGAACTCCTTTTATCGACAATGGTGATGGCCAATTGAGGATGGCGTCCACCTTACAGGTGTCCATTCGAATTCCCTGCGGGTGAGGATGAAACCCAGAAACTCAACCTCTGACACGTGGAAGAAGCATTTTTCTAGTTTAGCATATAGACGATGTTGTCGGAGCTCTTTCAGGACTGCTCGAACATGGGTGACGTGGTCTTGCTTTGCGGCTGAGTATATCAAGATGTCATCAATATACACCAGCGCACAGACGTCCAGTAACTCCCGTAGAACATCGTTCATGAAGAACTGGAACGCAGCTGGGGCGTTACAAAGCCCAAAGGGCATGACCTGGTACTCATAGAGGCCATGCTTAGTATGGAAGGCGGTCTTCCATTCGTCCCCTTTTTTGACTCGTACTAGATGGTACGCCCCCCTGAGATCCAGCTTGGTGTAAATCTGGGCGTCCATGATCTGGTCCAGGAGTTCCGGGATGAGTGGCAGCGGATACCGGTTCTTGACCGTAATCTGATTTAGCGCTCGGTAGTTGATGCAGGTCCTCAAATCCCCCTCCTTCTTAGGCACGAAGAAGAGGGGCGAGGATGCAGGCGACTTGGATGGGCGGATTAACCCGTTAGCCAAGTATTGATCAAGGTAGGTCTTCAGGTGTAGGTTCTCCTGTTCCGTGAGGGTGTAAATCCGACTGCAGGGTATCTGTGCGCCCGGGATGAGGTCCATCTGGCAGTCGTAGGGTCTGTGTGGGGGCAAGGTGTTTGCCTGCTCTTTTTCAAAAACGTCCTGGTAATCATGGTGCTACGGTGGCAATGTGCCAGTCAGACCCAACACCGCCCCTCCTCTTGGGTCAGTTTCTGCCTGTCCTCCCGAGAGCGAACCTGCCTTGTAACAGGAACCGGTACACTCGTTGGAGAAGGCCAGCCTCCTTGCGCGCCAGTCGATTTGAGGATTGCGGGCCTCCAACCAGGGCATCCCCAGGATCAGCCGAAACTGAGGCGCTCCGATAAGGTCGAAGACGATGTCTTCCCGGTGGCCGTCCTGACAAAGAAGGGTTACTTCTTTAGTACAATGTGTCACAGGACCTGAAACTAACAGGGTACCATCGACTGCCGTGACTTTGTCTGTTGTTGTCTTTCGCCGGAGGGGAAGTCCTATCCTGCCTGCCAGGTCCTGGTCTATATAGTTGCCAATCGCTCCACTGTCTATGTACGCCTCCAAAGCATGCATCTTAGACGGTTGTTGGTGGCCAACCAGGATCACTGGTATGACTAGGTGTGAGGTCTGTGGTTACTTCTCACTGCTCGGCAAGCGGACTTCTATGCTTGCCGGGCCCGGGAGTTTTATGAGTCGGGATCAGCGTCCTCCTTATCTGTGGCCCCTACCATTTTCCTGGGGGGTTTCACCAGACACTCGCGGAGGAAGTGACCAGATTTGCTGCAGTACAAACATAGCTGCTGCTGCCTTCTCTTGTCGCTCTCTGCCTTAGTAAGCAGACTTCTCAGGCCCCCGATTTGCATGGGTTCTCGGTGGCTGTCTTGTGGCCTGTATGGAGTTTCTTTCGGGCGTATGTAAACTGCCCGCCCATCTGACCGAGCTTGGTCGGTCTTGCGGTCCTGTAGCCTGTGGTCCAACTGCACAGCTAAATCGATGAACTCCACACTCCCTTCTGGCGGGTTTACTACTTGAGCTAGGATGTCCTTTAGTTCCCCTCGCAAACCCTGGTAAAAGAGTGTGGTCCTCTTCTCCTCCGGCCAGTTGGTTTCGGCCACCAGCCGGTTGAATGTAGCTATGTACGTAAGGAGATCCTACCTGAGTGACAAGAGCTCATTATCCAGGGCCTGACCTCGGGTCTGGCGGGCGAATAGTTTCTCGAGTTCTTGTTGGAATCCCCTGAAATCACAGGGAATATTCATGATCATGTGAATCCATGCCAGACCCCATGCTGGAGAATCCAAATTAAGAAATTGTCAACGAGGTCAAAGCAATTGCCTCTTAGACAAACTTACAATTATACACAACACAACCCTATCATTTTCAGATGCACACAACACACTTATTATACTGAACAAGTCTAGAGATCTACAACACCCGGTTTCTAGCACTGCTCGGATGTGCCCGTAATGTTTGAAACCGGTTTAATGTCTACCAGTCGCCTGTGCCTCGTGCAAGGTTTCCAGGTGATGTATGATAGGTTATTTATAACGTGCTTAATACGCAGAGGTTTCGAAGCGCGGACCCAGGGATCGAACCTGTGTTGCGTTGTCTTTCTTCCAGGCGAGCACGTTGCCCCTGAGCTATCCTCCCGAGACAGGGAGGGCTGACATTGAAAAATTGATTTAAAGACACAAAAAGTTCCAAGTTCGAAGTGTTCATTTCTGCAACATGATAAAGTCTCTTTAGTTATTGGCGACCAGAGTTTCCGGCCAAAGCAGGGACCAGCCCTCTTCAGGCCCAGGCCCATGTGTTGTGAGAGTGCGTGTCTTTGTAAAAAAGGAGGCATAGACATGTCAGAAGCACTGTGCTCTTCGTGCGCGTGTTGGGAAACTAGCAATCACGCAGCAGCGTGCTGTGCGCCCCCTAAGCCTTCACAGACCAGCATGCCGGGGACTAGTGCCTGCCTGCGAGCTCTGAACCCTGAAATGGAAATGAGAACAGATTGCAGTGATCCATGCAATGGGATCATGCGTGCCATGTGAAAGCTGAAGCCGATGCACCGGGGCTTTCGAGTTCCTGGAGACCAGTGTTAGGGAGAATTCTCATTCTATGGCTAATTTCCCTTACCTATAGAGTCCCCCAGCAGCTTTGCTGGATTTGAAGGGTTTGTTTTTGACTCCTGCTAAGAGTGAGACTCTTTTTCCCACTCTTAGACAGTTTGCTGATGTGTGTTCTAGGCTATTTGTTTGTGTTTAATGTCTATGGAGTTTCTCTCACCCTCATAGGAACCATCTTTATACATGTGTGTTACACAGCACTCTCAGTGCAGTAACACAGGGGTGTCATAGTGACCCCCAAACATAGACTCCATACCCTGGGACTGACTACTGTCTCCCAGGGCATGTAAAGTCCCCATTGACTTTACTAGTCAATAGTTATGAACTAAACCAGTACAAACCATCTTACTATGGAAGTACTGGAAAGGGTTAATCATTGTTCCCTTGTGTTCATTTTCGAGAGGGTACCGTACAGACCCTCTCTCAAAAAAGTTTCTGGCTGATGGCAGTGGTTACTACCATAAGTATTCGAACGCAAATATTTTCCTATGGGATTTTCCCATTGTTCGAGGCTACCACTTTTACTGACAGCCTCTAACGATCCGCCGGTTTATCTTTTTACAAACTTTAATCCGGTAGGTTTTTTTTGCCAAAACTTTAATAATATTTCTTTCTCGTGTCTTTCTCTGAAATCCTAACTCAGGTTGGGGATCCTTTGTTCGTCCTTTTGGCAGGCTTCTGCCAAGAAGCCCTCCTCTCGGCGCCACTGAGTCTAGGGTAGACCCATTGTGTGGGAGGGGGAGTAGGCACCCTGGACAGGGTTGTCTAAGCAGCCCAAGTCGCACTCTGCCCTGATAGGCTGGAGGGTCTCCCGCCAGGATGACCACTCCACTGTGTGAGTGACAGCTAGGCTGTATGAATGGGGGATTTTCCGCATAAAAGCAGGGACCTGTGGACTGGAAGAGCAAGACGTCACCACTGGAACTAAGAAGCCGAAGAGGAGAGAAGCCAAAGACATCTGCAACAACTGAACCACCGGTGAAGCCCTGCTGCAGCGTCTCACCAGTTTTCTCCACACGACGAGAGGAGATCTTCATCTGCAAGAGCCATCTTCCCTTGAGCTGGTGGGACCAACCAGTTTGCCAATCGCCTTCCATGACCTGCCTTGGTCGAATTGCCAGTGCCCTGCACTCGGAGACCGGATAGCCAGGCACCCGTCCACCACGACCGCGATTTAAAGGAGCGTACCTTTTAATCCGTTTCGGCATCACCGCGGCTGGCTTCTTCCCTGGGCAGTGCAGTAACTCGAACCTTCCTCCACGACGAGAGCCTCTCTTCCTCTGGTGGACAACACGAACTGCAGGAACTGCCAGGAACAACCGCCACCGCAGGAGCCTCTTCTACTTTTCAAGGTACATTGTTCCGCCAGGCCTCCCGTTTCGAGGGGTACTGCTAAAGGTGTTTGAAATCCTTTACTTACCTCCTGGGTTGGCCGCCCCTATCGACTAACATTATCTTTTACCTTCTGCACCCTTCTTTTGAATCGTTAAACCAAAGACTTGACTGCAGCTACTAGAACAGTTTAATCCTGGGCACATTGCCCTGTACCACTAACTCTGGCACAGGCCTATTGACTTTGGCTAAATCTGTTACAACTGCCTTCACTAGATTGCTTTTCACCCTCAACTGTGTTGGTGCACCAAAAACTCTTATAACCATTCTTCCTTCCCTCTTAAGTATTGTTGAAGTGCCATTTTGCTCGGTTTTCACCTATGTATGACTATTGCTAAAGTGCTACCTTGCTTAACTTGTTCGCAATCCACTTGGGAAGTGTTGCTAGTGTGTTTAAGAGGTTAATTCTGTATAACTTGTCCTTTCCCTCCCTTTTGAGAAATTGTTAGAGTGCCATTTCTGCTTAGTTTACACTGTGCCATTTTGCTCAGTTTTCACTCTTGCTCAGACTTGTCTACAATTTAAATAGGGAGTCGTGTATACTTTTCTTGACTGTTAATTGTGATTTATGTGTTCAACTAGAAGTGTGTAAAATAAATATATATATTCTTTTTTAATACACAGCTTTGGTCAGAGTTTCCTTGTGCCATAGTACTGTAGGCCTATTGCTTAAACCCTGAATACTGCTCATCTCCCTCTTGAGATAAGTCTGACTGCTCAGCCACAGCTACCAACTAAATCTTTGTGGTACAGACTGATACCGAAGGGGATTTATTGCATATACCTGCAGTCTTAATCCTCTGTAGTGCTCCCTAAGGGAACTGCACAGGATTCTGCCTAACAACCAGTCAATGAACGTGTGCGCTGTCTACGCACAAGGAGGAATTATTCAGCCTGCTTGCCGTGTGCAGACAGCCGAGCCGTAGGTCGGCATTGCGGAATCAGGCAATTAGGCATTACACAATCATGGCCTGTGAAGCACGCCTCCGGGGTAACAGAGAGCTGGTGGAGGTCCTTGTGGGAAGCAGCCAGGCCACATGAGGAGCAGTGTCCTGTGTGGGGGCAGCCTGTGCACAGAGGGGAGGTGGAGTGACCCACCCACAACGCTCAAGCCTCCCTAAACTGGGCGCTGCATGTGAAAGGAGCCCAGGGCAGGTGAACACCAGGGGGATTTCATCGGACACTACATGCGCCAAGCCAGTGTGAGGCTGCCAACGCGTGCCACCTGACCTTGAGGTGTCAATCACCCATAGGCCCCGCCAGAGCCGGTGAAAGAGCATTGTCCTCTACATACAGCGGCTGCCGGACTAATGTATGTATTATTCACTGCCTAATTTATTTCACACTGTCCTTGGTGGGGCTGTGCCCCCACTGCTTAGAGTACCAACACTCAGCCTGAAAAAGGGGAACCAGCCGGGGGGACGCAAAAAGACAGCACGCACCATGCAGTGCCCAGAGCTGCTAAAAACAGGGGTTTGGTTGAAAATGTAGAAGCACTTACTAGTAAAAGTGCAAGACAAAACTATCAGTGACTAAGACAGGGAAGGGAGGAGGTGGGCAATAGATGAACCCACCACAGGTCTCACAAACCGTACAATAATCCCACCAGACCTGCATGGAGAGTTCTTAATATACAAGAGAAATGCACTTGCCCCATGGGTGCCAGTGTTTACCAATGCTGTACAATGGTGCATGTAACCATGCCACACCTCACATTAGCTGCAGTGCTGCCACCCAAAGGGCCACCGTGCACAGTAAAACTCTATTTGGCATTTGCAGCAAACTTCACACCTCCCCAGACTCATCCGCAAGGTAGGGTACCATGCAAATGGAACTCCCCCTTCATAACATCTCGCCAATGGAAGTGGCCAATGAACTTTACCAGCGCCAACCAAGCATCAGGAGTATGGGACTGAACATGAGTGGGAGTGGGAGTGGAGGTGAAGTGAGACTGGTCCTTTCGCTTTCTCCTGGTGCAAGCTGTGCCCGTGAGCTCCCGAGTAACTGAAGCAGGACGTACCTCTAAAAACGGCAAGTGATGCAACACACTGGGCTGTCTCCCCACTCCCCCCCTCCGCCAGTCCCCCTCTGCCCTAATCAAAGGCAAGCTCCCTGGCTGAAGAAAGAGCTTTTTAGACTGCAGGGACCTGGCCATGAAGCAAATCCTAACAGATCTGCATGGTGGCAGGGGCAGAAGCCCACCATCATACATGACAATCAGCCAATGTTTTCATCCCCACACGAAGGAGCCATTTCACAGTCAGGAAACCCTGACAGCAGTCCCAAAAGTGCCCACTAGTTCTTCAATGTATCCAATACTAAATAATGGTGAGCAGAGCTCCATAGACGGCAGTATCATTATCTGAAGATAGGGTATAGGGGCAGGGCTGACGGGTTATACGCTTAGAAAATGCAGATGCATCCAGGCTCAGGGCGGCAGCAGGATATATTCAAGCACAGTAATCTGTAAACAAACACATGCTGGCAAAAGCTCTAAGGAGGGAAAGGCAGCAACTGTATGGTGTATTCTGGTGCTTTTCAAATCACCTTTGTTGTTGTCATTACACTAAAATTCGGTTCCATGTGTTAATATCCCCGCAAAAATATTGCCATATTTTTGCGGCCATATTACGGCATGGAACATGCAGGGGACACCCCCGCAAACCCCACATTATTTGAAATGAGCGGGGGAAACCCCCGCAACCAAAGATTATCCCCCCAAAAATATCGCCTATGGCGTTCCAGGCGACCATATATACAGCAATATTTTTGGTGGGGATAATATGTAGTGATACCTAAAATTCTGGTACTCACCAAGTGTCTTCAGGACTTGCTGGGCCACAGACTCTTTAGCCTGATCAAGTTCATTTAACAAGCCCAATTTGTCGGGTACAACCCAGGTGTAGCCACTGAAGGGAAGTGGATATCGCGGGATGACGACCTGATACCAAAAACGCATCATGCCCTCTGGGCTCACAGCCACCAGGTTTGTCAGGAAAACCGGAGACCCCAGTTGCATCTTTCTGCAAATCACATTCAGGAATTCAACCATGCAGCCACGGGTCTTGAGCTGGCCAGTTTTCTTCTTGTCCACTAGCTGTTCGACAGGAGTAGACAAGATGGTCCAACCTGGATCATCGTAGGCAATTATAGTATTCAGTGAGCTGTTGCGTAGTTTCTGCCTTATGTCTGGTTTCAGCCAGTCCACACTAAGCTTCTGTCCATACAAACGCAAACTGTCTAAAAAGAAAAATTGAAAACAAAATAAGGAACCGATTTTGTTCACAAAACCTAAGTCAACAACAGCTTTTCAATTGTCTGGCTTAATGTGTGGAAAAGAATATTCCCACTACCGTAACTATTACATATGGGCTGAATCCTGTTAAAATCCCCCCAAAAATATATTCTAGGATAACAAATGCTACACTGGTCTGATCACACAGATTAACTAACTCTACTGTGTGTACCATATTGTTACTTGCACCACACAGTGGCAGCGGTCGGAGACCAAGACAGGTTAGTAAAACAAGCTTTCTGCCAAGTCACACAAGTTCTTGCCAATTTATAAATACCCACCAGGATAGGCCATAATACCACACTGGCGTAAGGCAAGGCATACATTCGTTTTCAAAAATTGATTAGCAGATTTTGCTAAATAAAATGTTTTTGATTAGCAAATAAACTAATTTGATTAGCAATTTTGTACTAATATTGAATGTCACCAGAATTAGTTGTACCCCGAGATATAGAATTAGCAAGAATGCAGAAATGATTTCTATGTACCTCCTGAAGTATTATCACTGCAATGTCTATAAAATGTAAAGGTTCGCTGCATGAATGGCCAAACAAATAACGCTCTAAAAACATTTTTCAGTTCAAGGATGTGTGGCTGGGTCATGCAGTCAGTGTTGCAGCACAGTGCTGCGTCCTTCATATTGTTAACAAGACATCAAGACATCAATTAAAGACTCAATAGTGTGTGCATGTGCAATTTTATTGTATTATATGAAGTTACAAAGTGTTTGGCATAAACGGTCACAAGCAACTTTACTTGGTTTAAAATTGGGAAAAACATTTTAAAATGAACGTGTAGGACTGAGAATCTGTGTCTTGAGACATGCTTGGTGTGCATGATCTGTTCTTTTTGGGATAGGTAGGCCTTAAGTTATCATCGGCAACACCAGGACATCTTGGTTTCATGCAAAAAAATAAATCTACAGCCTTTTGGGATTTGAACTCTGCAGGAGAAGGGCCCTGCTTTTTAATACGAATGAGTGTTTCAACGGTCTCTTCTGATAGGGATGCCCTCCAGTCAGTTTTAACTTTGTTCATTCAGGAAAAGCAGCGTTCCACAACTGCATTGGACACAGGGAAAACCCTCAAGATATTTATGAGCTTCACAAGCTGGGGATATGAGGTGCCATAGAGGATTGCCAGTTTCACCCAGATCTCTTTGGTGGCAGTCTACAAAGCTTGTTCTGGGCAAATACTTTAAACTCTTGCCACTCAGGCAGATTTGTTCCAGGACTTGCTACTGAAAAACTGCAGTCAACAATTAAATCAGAAAAGTATTCTGCCACTCTAACAATTTCATTATTTCCATATTTGTCCAACTCTTTTAACTCTGATGGCCATAATCTTGTGTCTAACACTTTTGCACAGTTGTAAATACTGTCCTCAGTAAAAGACAATCTATCTTCACAAGATTTGTCAATGTTTGTGACATATTTTTTACACTGTTGCTTGAAACTGTTCAGAACTTGAGCACTCACATGTGTTAGTTGGACCCCACGATAGGAAACGGACTCGCAGGTTCCAGACAATAATTTGTTGGCCTCACTTGTAAGAGTATCCAGCTCACTTCCTACCAAGGTAGTCTCTCCCCTTAAAGTTTGCAGAGTCATTTTTAAAGTAGAAATAGAACTAATGAGTTCTGGCATTTCAATCACGACCTTCTGAAGTGCAAGAGAAAATCTAGCAAGGGGTTGCAGCATCTGCTCAAAGAAAAGCAGATGGCATACCATCTGAAACCGTGTTAAAAGCTGCAATACTCCCTTGGCTTTTGCCTGGTCATGGCTTGGATCAGCTGCCATACTTTCTAAATGTGCACAAACAACAGGGAAAGATTTATTCAGGGCCTGAGTAGCAAGTAATTTATGTTGCACCCAACGGGTGCCATGAGCTTTCCTTGGTTTCTGAACAGACTGTTCCATAGCTAATCCCAGAGCACGCAATTCACGCAACCTTTTGGGGCTTTTTTGATACAACTAAAACAATTGCATTAACATATTGGACACATCACTGAAGTAAGTCTTATCCAATGCATCCTTCACAGCCAATTCAAAACGGTGAGAAAAACTATGGACAGACACCAGCCATTTAATGCCTTGGCTGAGCAGTGCAGCAAGACCTCGTTTCACACCCAAGTTAACAGCTGCCCCGTCAGCCCCAAATCCCACCATTTTCTTTAAGGAGAGTCCAGTTTCATTTAGGACTTCCAATAGAAGTTTTTTCAATCCCTCACTGCGACCATCACTAACTGATTTTATTTTGAGAAAAGACACCTCCACTTCACCACTTGGTGGGTTTACGTATATAACATAGACCAACTCCTTCTCTATTACACCGCTATCTGTGCTACCATCCATTAAAACAGAAAAAGCATCAGCAGTCTTGAGAACATTAAATAGTTCTTCCTCAGGGTAGCGTCCAATACAAACTGTAAGCTCTCGTCCTGTTACAGCATTAGTGTACTTGGAGCCCGGGTCCACACCATGACACTTCTCCTGCTCAGCCAACGCAGAAAACGTTTTAATAGCAATGTCCTCCTTTGCCATTGTATAAAGGATATCCATTAGCTTGCCCACAGTGAGTCTATGCTGATCCTCTGCTGTAGCCAAAGCTCTCCCTGTTTTAACAAATTAAAATCATAAAATCAATGACTGTCAAAAGCAGCTTGCAATTGCTGGAACTAAGCACAGCCCTAGGAAAAATCTTCACTGACTCACCAATTGGAGTGTGGCGATAAAGGTCCACAGCACTGCGTTGCTTTCCAAATTTCTTGAATTTTTTGGCTTTTCGGGGTTGCTCTGTTTCCAGGTGCTTGCGGAGTGTGCCTACTTTCAACTGGGAGCCACAGATCCCAGAAATCAATGAGGCTCTGAAATTCCTCATAGAACGCAAATCTGTTTGAAACTCTGCACAAAGTGTACATCTTGCACACACAGCGTCTTCCTCTTTATAAATGTCTAGCCAGGTTTTGCCTGGGTCGTATTTTCTTTGCCACCCCAAAGCTGTGGCCAATTTCACACTATGTGGTTTTGAGGTGGCCATGACTAAACTGAAAACAATTAAACATTAAAAGGTCCATCAGTTGACTGCATCACTCAACTGCTCAAGATGAAGACAGCAGCTACAAGGAGTTTGTGACAAACTGGCAGTCAGAAAAAACTCTGATGATCTAAAAGATCAAAATAAATTATCTAAATAAATTATCTAAATAGGTCATGCAGCCTTCCCAGATACCTCGTAATGATCTTCTCGAGCTCTCCGCTCATCCGCCTCCAACTCCCTCAGGGTCAGCCGCTTCTCCAAGCAACGAGTTGGGGGGAGATCTCTCTCCGCAGCAGGGGCCTCCCTCTGGAACAGCCTTCTTGCCTCCCTGAAACTTGAGGAGAACCATTTCCGGTTCCGGAAGCACCTCAAAACCTTCCTCTTTGCCTCTGCTTTCTCTTCCCCTCTCCCCTGCTAAAATTACTGAAACTGCACTGAATCTGCCACTGGGCCACCCACCGAACTCGGTCCTTGGCCCAGCCACTCTGCACTGCCTCCCTGGCAACCCCTGCACTGTGGGACTGTCTCTGTATCCCTACAGCCCCCCTTCCCAGCACTTGTCTGCACTTACCTTGCACTTGCCACCAGCTGGCCCTTATTATTTATTTTTGCTATTCTACTAACCCTATACTGCACTTCCCCTCTCCCTTTCCCCCTTGCACTTTTCCCCGCCCCTCTACCCTTGCACTTGCGCAATCTGAATGACACATGGCCTAGTAGGACCGTTGTCTGTCTCCCCTTGTTCCCCCCGCCTTGTCGCGCCTTGAAACACTTGTGTATAGGCGCGTTATAAATGCCATATCATATCATATCATATATCATATCATATATCATATCAATCCAATTCTTCTTCCCAGCCACCCGCACTGCTGTCTGGGTGACCAACAGGACCTGAAATCGGCCCCGCCACCGAGGTGCAAGGCAAGAGGACCGCTCGAAGGATTTCACCAAAACCCAACTTCCAGGCTGTATACTGTGGCCTGGGCCCTCGTATCGCACAGGTAAAGCTTCTCGTACCTGATGATAAATAAAATACAGATTTTTAGTCAACTGGCTACAATAGTCTGAAAGCAATACATTTTCAACATTTCTTAATGCTTTACATTTTGGAAGGTTCCAGATATTGGCAGGTCTCCCCATTACCACCTCAAATGGAGAGAGCCCAGTCTTAGTTTGAGGGGTAGTACGCATGGCTAATAACACAATCGGTAAGGTGTCCGGCCATTTTAATTTGGTGCCGGCACACGTTTTAGCGAGCTTGTTCTTCAAAATACTGTTATGTCTCTCTACCAATCCGGCGCTCTGAGCGTGTCTGGCCGAATGGAACCGTTTATCAGCATGTAGTGCTGTACATATCTGCAGAATTACAGCAGCGACAAAATGTGGACCATTGTCCGACCAGATGACTCTTGGCAGCCCAAACCGCGGGAAGTACTCCTTTAACATAGTTTTCGCAGTGGTCATGGCTGTAGCATCTTTGACAGGGAAAGCCTCGAACCACTTACTAAAGGCGCAAATGACCACAAGGACGTACTTTAAATTGTTACATCGCTCCATTTCAATAAAGTCTAAGTGAATCACTTCAAACGGGACAGAAGGTGGCCCAAAGCTACCCCTTGGAGTTGCTGTCCCCTTTCCCACATTATGTTGTAGGCAAATCATGCAATTTTGGACATAATGCTGAGCAATTTTCGAAATCTTATCATTTACCCAAACTTTCTCTAACATTTTCGTAACTTGTTGAGCACACACATGTGTAGGACCGTGTGCCATGGTGACCATCATTACTATGTAGGCATCAGGAAGCAACCATTTCCCTTCAACCGTGTCCACCCAACACCCATCATCATCTAATTTCCCCAAGCCTTCAGCCCACCTCTTGGATTCTTCCATTGTGGCATCGGCTTGGATATCCCGTACAGACCCAATATCCTCATCCATTGCATAGGCATCCACAGTCTCTCTTAGAACATATATCTCCGTGCGGAGATCTGTGGCAGTTTGTGTAGCTATCTGATCAGCAAAAGCATTCCCTTTTCCTACATCATCTATAATTTTGCGATGTGCTGCGCACTTCATGATCGCTAACTGAATAGGGAGCGCAAGCGCTGAGAGCAATTGTACTTTCAGGGAGCCATGTCGGAACTTTGTGCCATGCGAAGTTAAAAACCCTCTCTCTGACCAAAGCCTCCCAAAGTTGTGAGCCACCCCAAAAGCATACTGACTGTCAGTATATATATTTAATGTTAGCCCTTCGGAAAAGTTCACAAGCTCGGGTCAATACTATAATCTCTGCAGCCTGCGCGAATTTATGCGTAATTCTCTTGGTCTCCACAACCGTACTCAATGTAGTGACTGCATAAGCAGCTGTGGATGTACCATCCGGAAGTTTGAAGCAGGAGCCATCACAAAACAGCTCCCCTTGTGCATTAGCCAAAGGAGTATCCTTTAGATCAATTCTGCCCTTTGTTTCTTGTTCAGTAGTATACAGGCAGTCATGTGACTCATCATCACAGCAAACAGTATTTTGTGGGAAAGGTAGGAGTTTGCCCGGATTAAGAACACAACACCTAATTTGAATGTGGGGAGCAAACAAGATTAATTAATATCTCGTCAGTCGTGCAGAAGTGAGGTGTTGCGTTTGGGTTTTGTTCAGTAGAACATCTACAGAGTGAGGCACGATCAGGGTTAGATCATGGCCTAGGACCATTCCCTCACTCTGCTTTACAGACGCAGCAGCAGCAACGACAGCTCGCAAACATCTTGGCAAAGCGCATGCAACAGGATCAAGGGCGGAAGAGTAGTAACCGCATGGCCTATTCTTCCCTCCATGTTCCTGCGTTAATACAGCCAAAGCACATCCATCACATTCATGCACAAACAACACAAAGGCCTTTTCGCAATTTGGTGTGCCCAAAACTGGTGCCGAACATAATGCAGTCTTGAGCAACTCAAATGAATGTTATGCTCCGTATTCCATGGCAATGGCGAAGAAATACCCTTCTTTGTCAAGGCCAACATCGGTTTTATCACTAGCGAAAAATTTGGGATCCACAACCTACAGTAAGAAGCCATACCTATCAAGGCTCTAACTTCCTTCTGTGTATTTGGGACAGACATGCCAGAAATGTGTTTTATTCTTTCAGGTGTCAATCTTCTTCCCTCCTTTGACAGGAGATAGCCTAAATAGGCGACCTCCTGGCAACAATATTGAAACTTTTTAAGCGAAGCTTTGTGACCATGTTTAGCTTAATGGATGAACAATAACAAAGTGCCCTCTTTACAAGAGCTCTCAGAGTCAGCAGCTAAAAGCAACTCATCAACATATTGAAGCAACGTACAAGTAGGGGGCAATTCAGGGGTATCAAGCTGTTCTTTCAAAGCCCTACTATAAATACTAGGACTCTCAGTGTAACCTTGAGGAGCACGAGTAAATGTGAACGACCGTCCCCCTAAGGTGAATGCGAACAAGTATCTACTATCCTTATGTATAGGAATACTGAAGAAAGCATTCTTTAGATCCACAACACTAAAGTGAGTAGCTGTAGCTGGAATCATAGTTAATATTGTCGTCACATCAGGCACAATTGGAAATTGCGGAGCAACGACTTTATTAATGGCACGCAAATCAATTATAAAACGGAATGGAATGGCATTATCGCCTTTCTTGTACACGGGTAAAATCGGACTATTGCACAAACTACCTGTAATCTCCTCAATCACCCCACGATGCACAAAATCGGAAACAATGCACTTCAAAGCTCGCTCTCCCTCAACTGAGATCTTATACTGCGGGATACGTGGCAGCTTAATTCCATGTTTCAAGACTATTTTAACAGGTTCAATATGTAAAACACCGACATCATTGTCGTCAACTGCCCATAAACACTCTGGTACATCAATAAATTCTGGTGGCAAAGGTCTAGTCAGGAATTGGGAAACAGAAAGTTGCTGTGGTAAAATCGTTAAACGCACTCCATCAGAAGAACAATAAATTACCGCATTTAATTCTTTCAACAGATTCAACCCCAACAAATTCTCTCCACAATTCAAAGTCAAAAGAAATGGACAGTGGTAAGTAAAGGGATCCAAAGAGATAGGTACCGGCGAAGAAACTGGACAGACAACTGGTGTGCCAGAAAACCCTACAGAAACGTTGGTTTGCCCTGACAGTGGAATGTTTGGAACCCGAGAATGATCAATGGAACACTTCTGTGCTCCAGTGTCTATCAAAAACTGATGTTTCCTATTTCCCACTACCATTTCAATGTAGGGACCTTTCTGATTAATGGGAATAGGTGTAGGTTCCAAACCCTGCTTCGGGCAATCCTAACGAAACAAAATATCATCAAAAGGAAGCTCTTCAGATAGATATGCAGCAGAAGGATGATCAAATATGTTTCTAGTATCCACACTCGAAGTCTGATTATCCTGTGAAAAAGGTTGCTGGGGATCCTGTGAAAACTGACCTCTACCAGGGCCCCCTACACCTGGGCGACCTCTGGATCGTCTACCCATATTTCCAAATGTGTTATTCGACCTCTGTCGAAGGACGGGGCATTGTGCCCGCCAATGACCCTCCTGGCGACAATAGGCACACTGGTTAATGTTCACAGGACCCAAGGACATACTCCCTTGTGGAACATACTGACCTCTAATCTGCGAACTACCCCCTCTGGGGCCTCTAACAATTTGTTGTAACAATACTTTAGTCTTTAAATCACCTTTTCTCTTCTCGACTCTATCTTTTTCATTATTGACACGGTTCTCATAGTACTGAGCCATGTGCAGTACTTCTGATTGGGATTTCGCCTGCCAAGCGCTCTCGGAGGACATAATTTGTGACTGGATGTCAGGCAGCAATCCACGTACAAATTTGTCCACAAATAATCTTTTCCCAGACTCTGTGCCTAAGTTTTGTCCACTGAAATCCGAGAATACCTGTTCGAACCGATTAAAGAACTCGGTAGCACCCTCAGACTTTCCTTGGACACAGGCCGTAAACTTGTCCCAAATAATTCTCTTTTCGGGAATTATGGTTTTTAATTTCGCAATGATTCTGTCAGGCAAAGTTAGTATCACCTGAGGCGGTCTCTCTCCAGCTGGCCTTTCTCCGTCAAGCCTAGTTATGTTAGCCCACGTATCTCCCAACCCAGGTACGTCGTCTATAGTTCTAACCTGTTTCCACAAATCTACAGGCAGGAGTACAGGGAATAACAAATCAATGTCGCCTAGGGTGAACACTGAGGACTGCAAAACGGACTCTATCTCTTTATAGAACCATGTCGGATTTTTCCTAATGTCAGGAATAGATTGTCTAATAGTATTCACTTCCTGACGCGAAAACGGGACGTGAACAAACTGCGATACATAATGTGCGGGAATGTCCACAGCAGGTGTACCTGCTGCAGCATTAGCGGGAATCTCAACCTTTGGGACAAATGTCGGAGGAACCTCTCTCATAGGGAACTGAGATGTAGGCAACTCCGAACGCTTACTAAGCAACAGAGCTAAGTCGAGCGCTAAAGCAGTCGAAGAAGTGTCAAGTGAAAAGCTCTCTTATAAATGCTCAATAACTCTGTGGGACAACTAATCTTCCTATTTACACACTCATCCTGCAGGTACTCTACCATTACCTGTATCACTTTCCTCTGCATTTCTAACGTATATTGACTGTATGTGTCATATACCTCAACCGGAGTTATCGATATGTCTGAAATCCATCTAATCGCGTCTTTCGTACAAATTCGCGTTTCCTCAAATGTCGATTCACGACACGGAAGAAACCGTTTCTGTACATACATACTTTCCCCTTCGTCATCTTCATTCCGTAACCTTTCCAACTCCTTTCTATACTCAAATATCCTCTCAACATGCTCATGTACTTTCTCCACAGTGTCTCTTGAAAATGCTAAAGTATTCAGGTCCCTCAACCCTTGTGGGAGATCTGCATTATTTAATTTACCCCACATTACACACAAATGGATCCCTAAACCTTCAATGAAAACATTTTTCTCAGGAAAATTATCCATATTAGAAAGTGTGGCAAGAACATTAGCTCGATCATCTCTCTCCATACAATGCTTAGCCCATGCAAACAAATCCTGTTTCTTTTCTATAGGAACAGTATTACGAGTAACAACCCTCGACCCCGCACCCTGATCAACTACAAGCGGTACAGAACTACTTGGGAGTGGGGGTGCAGGCAAATTCAATGGAGGTACTATTACTGGTGCAATAGGAAGGGGCGGAGGAGCAGGTGGATGAACAACAAGCAGAGGAATAGGAACAACAGGTTGAGCAGGAAGAGCGGGAATAACAGCAGGAAGAGGCACAACAGCAGGGAGAGGAACAACAGCAGGAAGAGGAACATACGGAGGTGGTGCAGAGGCACCAGGCCTTCGTTCATTTAGCAATTTGTCAATTAACTCCTCTGAAACATAAAGATCTTTAGAAGGATACATTTTCTGAATGCTGAGTGAGAAAGCCCTATCCATATTCCTAACCGACTCAGACTGTTTGTCGTGGTCATATAACAACGCTTTTTCAGCGTTCATTTTATGACGGCGTGCATGTTTTTCCCTACTCTTAAGCTGTTGCAACGCTTCTCTTTTCCAATTCTGGAAAACATCAAATGCTGCAGGTCTAACCTTTTTCTTTAACAAGACTGACTCCAAATATTCAATACGAGGGATCTCAAAACTCCCATTGATTGGCCACTGAAGTTCGGAGGCATGTCTGGTGTGTCTGTGCCAAATATCATTAAATACTATACTTCCAATGCCATGCTTACAGTAAATAGTACATGCCGGTGACCCCTCCTGTGGTGCGGGACGGCTAAATTCCAAAGATTATCTATCGCTTCGGAATAATGCCCTAAAGCAGGTAGACAATTTCCCGGGCATATCTCAAATTCTTGGTGTTACCTGGTCAATAATTGTGTCTGCAGATACAATGCGCCAAATTCAAATTGCCAGGATTAAATTAAGAATCGGGTCACGACTCACCTGACCAAACCTAAGGAGGACCGATCCGTTTTTCAAAGAACTTACCTAACAAATTTTACCTTGTGTTTGGTGATTTCGGCAAATCTGCCTGCCTCAAAAAATGGACCCTCGTCAAGATGCCGTCTCGGACCACAAGCTAATCGTCCAGGGATCGGGTCGTGCAGCGCTGCCGAGGTGTCGCGTCTCGTTCAGTGGGGCCCTTTATGTCACACCGTCCGATCCCGGTCCGATAGCGTGTGTCAACCTTCAACAATCCGGCATCAATCTTGAGGGTCCCTATTCAGGGCGCCAACTGTGAAAACAAAGAAATAATATGAGGCTGGGTAGCCCAAAAGGAAATACACCGAACACAGGTTACAAAGGAACGTACAAAGGGCTTTATTTTATGCTAAGCAGTTATAAAAAAGTCAAAGACAAATCAGATAGCTATCGGCCCTCAGTATAACACAGCGAACTCCAAAGTGGTTCGGTGTGCTCAGTGAGTGGGAATATTCATTGAAACAGTCAGGCTTTTATACAATTTTCAGCCTGCTATCCAACCCTACTGCGGGTTAACTATTCCATAAAAACATTACTAATCTAGGGTTCGTGCCAGGTTCGCTTCTAATTTGTTCGTTTATATGAATCTAGTTCATCTTTGGTTTACTTATCAACAAGTCAAAATGGCCACAGTATATTCTCTCGGTTTAACATTAAGCCTTAGGACATAGCTTGTACAATGTAGTTAAACAGGCGTTCCCATTCAGTTATTCAAACGACATTGCAGTTAATATATGTTCATAGATCAGTTTCGTTGACACGGGTAATCCATTACACACAGGTCAGCAAAGGAAAAAGTCTCAGTTCATGACCCTAACAAGTGGCCTGCAGGCAAGGTACATATTAGCTGTAGACAGAGGTCATGACGGCTATGTTCTTTTCTGAATGACATCGTCCACCATTTTAACTCACAGGGTGACATTACAGAGCAAGAGAACCTAAGATGGCGGCTTGACCCAAAATGGCGGTTTACATTGATTCTTAGGTCGGGACCTTGCAATGAAAAGTTATTCGCATGTAGTTTATAAGCAGCTTGGCGTAGGCCAATATACATATAATCGTTACAATAGGAGGGATAATATAATATCCAGTTTGACAGTAGGAGGTGTTGAAATAAGGCCTTTGCTCAGCAAGATTGCAGCTGTGCAAAATTGGACCACCCCTTCTACTCAAACCCAGGTGAGAGCCTTCCTAGGCCTCACTGGGTACTATAGGAATTTTATTGAGAACTATGGGTCCATAGCTTCTCCACTGAATGTAATCTCCTCTCCTAAATTCCCTAAAAAGATCAAATGGAATGACTAGTGCAATCAGGCCTTTGAAAGCCTGAAGAAAGCCCTTTGTCAAGCTCCAGTTCTCAGAGCTCCTGACTACCACCAACCCTTCATTGTACAGACAGATGCTTCCAATATAGGTATAGGTGCAGTACTCAGTAAACTGGATGAGAAGGGTAGGGAACACCCCATTTGCTTCATCAGTAGGAAACTGAAGGAACCTGAGACAAGGTGGGCAACTATTGAGAGACAATGTTTTGCCATTGTGTGGGCTTTGAAGAAGTTTAGACCATACTTGTATGGATCTACTTTCACCATTCAAACAGACCACCAACCCTTGAGATGGTTTATGCAAATGAAAGGGGAAAACCCAAAACTGCTAAGATGGTCAATCTGCCTCCAAGGCTTTGATTTTACCATTGAGCACAGGTCAGGATGTCACCACCAAAATGCTGATGGTCTCTTTAGGATGTTTATAACTGACTAGAGGTATGAGACTCATCCAGGAGTGGATTACATCCTCCTGTCCCTTAGGCTGGGGGGGCGAGTGTTAGGGAGGATTCTCATTCTATGGCTAATTTCCCTTACCTATAGAGTCCCCCAGCAGCTTTGCTGGATTTGAAGGGTTTGTTTCTTTTTACCTACTAAGAGTGAGACGCTTCTTCCCACTCTTAGGCATTTTTGCTGTGTGTTCTAGGCTATTTTTGTGTTTAATGCCTATGGGATCCTTTCTCTCACCCATAGGAACCATCTTTATGCACATGTGTCACACAGCACCCTCAGTGCAGTGACACAGGGGTGTCGTAGCAACCCCCGAACATAGACTCCAGACCCTGGGGCTGACTACTGTCTCCCAGGGCAGGTAAAGTCCCAATTGACTTTACTAGTCAAATCTTATGAACTTAACCAGTACAAACCATCTTACTATGGAGGTACTGGAAAGGGTTAATAGTGTTTCCCTTGGGTTCATTTTCGAGGGGGTACCTTAAAGTTCCACTCTCTAAAGTTTCTGGCTGGTGGCAGTGGTTACTACCTTTTATATTCGACCGCAAATATTTTCCTATGGGATTTACCCATTGTTCGAGGCTACCACTTTTACTGACAGCCTCTAACATACCACCGGTTTATTTTATTATTAACTTTACTCCGGTTCGGTTTATTTGCCAGAACTTTAATATAAATTCTTTCTCGAGTCTTACTCTGAACTCCTAACCCAGGTCGGGGATCCTTTGTTCGCTATTTTGGCGGGCTTCTGCCAAGAAGCCCTCCTTTCTGCGCCTCTGAGTCTGGGGTGGGTCTGTTGTTTGGGAGGGGGAGTAGAACCCCTGGACAGAGTTGCCGCAGCAACTCAATTCGCACTCTAACCTGACAGGCTGGAGGGTCTCCCACCAAGAAGACGACTCCACTGTGTGAGTGACAGCTAGGCTGTGTGAATGGGTCTCTTTCTGCATAAAAGCAGGGTCCTGAGGACTGGAAGAGCAAAACGTCGCCACTGGAACTACAGAACCGAAGGGGAGAGAAGCCACAGACATCTTCAGCATCTACACAACCGGTGAAGCCCTGCCGGATCGTCTCACCACTTTTCTTCCACACGACGAGAGGAGATCTTCAGCGAAAGAGCCTCCTTCCCTTGAGCTGGTGGGCATAACCAGTTCACCTATCGCTTCCTCGGACCTGCCTTGGTCGAATCGACAGTGCGCAGCACTTGGAGACCGGATAGCTAGGCAGCTATCGACCCGGACCGCGATTAAAAGGAGCGTACCTTTTAAACTTCTTTTGGCAGCACCGCGGCTGGTTTCATCCCTGGGTAGTGCAGTGACTCGAACCTTCCTCCACGTCGAGAGCCTCTCTTCCTCTGCTGGACCCCTCGAACTGCAGGAACTACCAGGAACAACCGCCACCGCAGGAGCCACTTCTCCACGTTTAAGGTACATTGTTCCGCCAGGCCACCCTTTTCCTGTGGTAGCCCTAAAGGTGTTTTAAATCCTTTAGCTACTCACTGGGTTGGCCGCCCTTTCTCCTAACATTGTCTTTTGCCTCGCATCTAGCTTTTTCAACATTCGTTTACCAACGACTTGACTGCAGCTACAAGAACATTTCTGCTCCTAAACTCTTGGTCCTGTACCACTGACTCTGGCTCAGGCCTATTGAATCTGGCTGATTTGTTAGATCTGCTCTCACTAGATTGATTCTCAATGAGGAATGTGTTGGTGCAGCTAAATCTTCTAAACCCCTCTTCCTTCCTACTGTTTTAACTTGTGAAGTGCCATTTTGCTCAGTTTTCAGTTACTTACCTTATTGCTAAAAGTATTACTGTGCATTACTTTTTCACAAAACTTCAGGGAAGTGTTGTTAGGAGGTGTCTGAAGATATTTCTGGTTAACTTGAGCTTTCCCTCCTTTTCGTAAAATTGCTAGAGTGCCATTTGTAGTTGGTTTTCACTGTGCCGTTTTACTCAGTTTTCACTCTAACGCAAACTTGTCTACAATTGAATAGGGAGTTGTGTATATCTTTTCGTGACTTAATTTAACTTACTTGATAACTGTGATACATGTGTTTTGATTAGAGGTGTATACAATAAATATATATTTACTTTTGAAGTGCAAAGCTTTGGTCAGTGTTTCCTTGCTCCATAGCCTGGTATGCCTAATGTGTAAACCCTGAATACTGCTCATCTCTCTCTTGAGATAAGTCTGACTGCTTAGCCACAGCTACCAACTAAATCTTTGTGGTACGGACTGATACCAAAGGGGATTTATTGCTCTCACCTGTAGTCCTAATCTTGTGTAGTGGTCCCAGAGGGAACTGCACGGGATTCTGCCTAACAATCTGCCTTTTCACAGAGATGGAAGGATAGCCTCACTTTTACCCCTGAGCTGTTCAGGTACTGCGATTCAATGCAAGCTGCTATCATGCGTAACAAATCTACTCCCTATGAGACTACTGTTAAAACTCTGTAGCAACAAGATGTCCAGCATCAAGCAAAGATATCAAAGAATAGAACAGTATGAGCGGAGTAAATTAAATCAACTACTGGTGGTGTTATCATCGCACGACCTACCAGGAGAACCATAGATGCAGCTTGAGCTGCTCCTACTACAGTAACCAGATGTAACCGCGAAACGATGGAATCTAGAAAGATCGAAGTGGAAATCCAAGAGGACATCTGTAGTGGGGCCGGGAGACTGCCCCAAGGAAATCTACTTGATGCAAAAAGACTGATGACAATTAAAGATGACGTTAAGGGGTGGAAAAGAAACCCCTCGCCTACCCACTTAATGATGGCGATGCAATTCCGTCATGCAACTGAATTGGAACACTCAGAAAATAAATGAGGGGTCCAAAAAAGCGCACACAAGCCAAGAAAATTGAAGAGGGCCTGAAACACAAGGGATTTTGACTAGCTGGGTGATTGGGTATTGACTTCCAGGAAGTAGCTTACAAGGACTCGTGGAGGAAGCGTGTAACCCAGATATTCCGGAAAAGCCTGCAGTAATCCCTCGGTGTCTGTAGACCGTCTGTGGTTTACAAGCAATTGGGAACACAAAGTATGCAGATGGAGGAAGATTGCATTTTAGCCCCTTCACCCCAATTGTCAGGTACAATTTACTAATAGCAGAGTATTTGTGGTTGTTGGGATTGTCCTTTGAATCGTGCGTACCTTCTGAGTCTGCTGGGACTATTGCTGTTCAGTAACGAGTTTGTTTATGTGGAACAAGGAAACACTGCAAATCTAATGAAGTTGTGAGAATTATTACTAAAAATGGGGTACGATCTGGATCAGTACGCTGCTAAACCCCTGTTGCAAGACCGTACATTTAACAGTAATACTTGTTAAGTTAGTCAATGCAAGGGGAAGATTAGTTGCGCCTAAGATGAGTGGAAGTGGTTATACTCCTACATCCTGTCCCCTTTACTCCACACTTGTGGAACATTCTGTCCTTCGGGACAGGACCGGAGCACTTTATAGCTTTAAAACATTTACTTTTTTGTGCTTTTTTTCCGCAGGGCCATAGCACGTGAACAAAGCCCTGCCTTCCTGCGCTCCACCGTGGGCATCTCCCTTCAGTCCTTTTCTCCTCATGGTGGGACGCACTTGCATCACAGGGAATATTTATTTTTGTTCCCTTGTCCTTCATTCCTGCTCTGGTTCCACAGTCATCTTTTCCTCTATGCCTGAGCGTCTGGGATTCGTGTCCTGTTCATCATGCGAACGCCGTTTCGCGAGGGCTGTTCCCCACTCTTTGCCAGGAGTGCTTAGGCACAGAACACTGTTGGGACTTGTGCTTCTATTACGACTCCCTCTTTCTCCATGCACTCCAGCGTCGGCTTGTCAGGTGGGACGTGTTTCAACGTGTTCCTCCTCCACATTTAAAGCAGTTCATTGAAGAAAAAAGGAAACTGCTGGTATATTCGTTCCTTTTTAGGGCACCCCGGCCAGGGGTCTCCTTCCTGGGGTCTTCTGGGTCCGGGAAGGCCTCACGCTGCCCTATTACCAGGGATCTCCCAGGGATCTCTGTGAGGTGTCCCGAAAAAGATCTCACTGGCACTCGAGTTTCCTCTGAGGACCCCTGCAAAGGGGCTGCAAAAACCGGTTCTTCTGAGGTTCCCTGTTTAGGGGCTAAAGCTAGGCCCAGTACTTCTGGGGCTTTTGTCACCGGGATCAGTCCCAAGGTTTCCACATCTGGGACTAAGTGTACTGAGTCTCGGCTCGAGGTCCCTCTCAAGGTGACTAAATGCACCAAGGTTAGACCTAAGGTTCCCCCTTCTTGGGGCTATATCTAAGACCAGCAAGATTGAGGGGCCCCCTTTAGGGGTTTAACTTCAGGGGGTGACTCTAAGCCTTCCCAAACTCAGACCTGTGGTGGAACCAATCCTGCTGAGGGGGCAAAGAAGCCGGTCAAGCACCATAAGTCTTCTAGTACCGGCTCTGCTGAGGTACCCTCACTTGGGGCGAATTCATCAGAAAGTCCCTAAGGTGTCTCGGAAACTCTAGATCTGCTAGCACCGGCTCTCCCGAGGTTCCTTGTCACAAGGCTGAAATTGAACATAAGACCCATGAATACCCTGTGGTGACCACGTCCTCACTTACACCTGTGACGCAGTTCACCTCAGGCGTTGATGAAATGGCAGTCCAACCACTGTGGTCCATGGCAGCCATTTTGACTAACTCTTACACCTACGTTCACGATGGCTGGTGCTGAGGGGCCTGTTTTTGGAGCACAGCATCCTTTTCCACCCTCCAATGGATTGGCATGCTCGGACTCCGCTGCCGCATAGTCTCACTCCCTTCTGCATCCGCGCCTTTGATGTACGTGGATCCAGTTGGTGGGGGAACATCCTGGCAACCATCCTCTTTGCAATCCTGGTGGTATTACCCTTTCGAGCCTCTGCCCCCTCCAACGCCTAGACCTTCATCTGAGGATACATTTTTTGGCAAGTTTTAGACACTTATGCATTCTGATCCCATGAAGGCATACTTTAAGGATTTATTCAAGGAAATGTATCCTAAGCCGCCTGAACCGACGCCTGCTCCGGCAATCCCTATGCAGGTTCCGGTAGTGCCACCTCCATCTCTCTATGGGACGACCTCCTCTGCTTCCACTTTACCCTGTGGAAAAGACTCTGGTTGCTCGGTCAACCACACCTTCGGGGCCTGAGAGCCCACATGCGGCGGATCAGACTTCTCCCCTGTTCCCCTCCCTTGCCTTGTCGCACTCTGAAACACTTGTGTATGAGCGCAATAGAAAAAAAAATCATATAATGAATTTATATATGTTTTAATTGAATAGTGTTCACTCATTTCATCATTACATTACATAGATTATACAGTACATTGAAAAAACTTGGTGTACAAGAAATGCACATTTCATTCATCCTAACATTGGGACAATTATAAAATACAGTTACAGTAAAACGTACTAAAGTATCACAATAAAAGACCTCTTGTACAGATACAAACCTCATACAAAAGCATCCAAGCTTAATATCATTAAATTAATACCAAGACTATTCCAGAAATCCTTGCCTTGCACCTAAACGTTTTAGGTGCAAGGAGGCTGACACATGTCTGGGGATGCTTGTGGTCTCGTGCAGAACAGTTGTGACCAAGCAGTTTGGGCTGGAATGCCGCTTTTGGGGTGGGACCAAGCCTGGTTTGCATATGGTCTTTCCCCTTTTGTAATGATATGATATGATATGATATGGCATTTGTAACGCGCCTATACACAGGTGTTTCAAGGCGCGACGAGGCAGGGAGGGGAGGAACAAGGGGAGACAGACAACGATCCTACTAGGCCAGGTGTCATTCAGATCGCGCAAGTGCAGGGGTGGGGGAGGGGGAAAAGTGCAAGGGGAAGGGGAGGGGGGGAAGTGCAGTACTGGCTTGGCAGGCGAAGAAAGATGGTCTGGAGGGGTGCCCAGAGCAATGCCAGAGGTTAAGATTCATTCTAAAACTTCCAGCCATCACCTTTTGATTTGCAACATTAAAAACCTGCATTTTCTTGATGGATGTTTGTGCATTAGGGCTGACAAGAGTTGTAACTGTTCACCTGATAAATAGTGGTTAACAATCTTGTATGTTGATAGTTTAGCTCTATCAATCCAATCCTGCTCATATAAATGCGTCTTTACTTTATGCAGCAGTAAATCGGGTCCTCTTCAGTTGCCCCAATGCCTGACATTTCAACACATGCACCCGTCCGACTAGTGAAGGGTTTGCACACTCACCATCACAGCCCTCAGTGTAAAAGAGTACCAACTAGGGGTGCAATGAACCCTCTAAAAAGCTGCAGACTTCTCCTGAGGCCTGCAAAGATGTAAGCCGTATATGCCTGATGGCTGCTAGCGGTGTCCCCCTGTGATGGCTGCTTGCTGTGTGTCCTGTTAAGATGTAGCTTATTCATTAAGATGTTATTTAATTATTACATTCATTTCATATGTTCCCAAAATAAGTTTGCACACATTTTATATAATCGGTGTTTCACTCACTTGCTTTCAAGTTTTACTTTACTGTGATTGTGATGTCAGGTCATTCTATTCTGGAGTGTTATTCTTCATGTAGGATTCTGGGGAAGTCAGTTGAGCTCTGCCTGGCAAGGTAGTGCCTGCTGTCGCATACCTCTGTACTTTAATAAACCTTAAGACTACTCTTGATGTCTGCATTCCTGTAACTTAACATTGGCGACGAGGTTTACTCTTACGGACCCTGTGCGCACCTTCGAACTTCCCGTTCCCCACTCCAGCCTCTGTGACCTGTGTTGGTTGCGCTCAGCCCCTTCCTGCATGCGCGACAGCAGGCGGACTGTGGAAGGTGGCGAAGAGCATCAGTGGAGGAGACGGACACTTCAGGCAAGTCAGCGCTTAATTGGTGAAAGAGGGAGAGTTGTGGGGAACCGTGCGAGCTGCGCGTGCACTGCTGCGAGCGTGCAAGCCTCTACACTGGCCGCGCACGCGCGCGCACGCCATTGCACGTGACCCTCAGCTGCTACGGCCGCGCGCAAGCATATGCGCTGTGACACACGCTGTGGAGGCGTGTCAACTCTGTTCCAATGAGCCCCGGTCTCCATTGTGACATCGGTTGCTTGGCAACCGACCTCCCAAGCCCGAAGAAATAAAAGAACGCTGAGACAAGGAAGCCAGGAGAAATACTTTGTTTATGAAGGACGCACGCAGCAATATTCTATTTGATACAATTGTAAAGAACTCTGCAGAATTCAGAGTGCCCATTCTTGCTGTCTGACTTGACATTGCTGGTCCTGCCTAGGATCACACACACACACCATCATTGACTCTCCATTGTCTGTGTGTTACACCTAGCATGGCTACCTCAATTCCACCGCCCCAATCATTCCTGAATGAACCAGGCCGCCCTCCACTCAGGTGGAAGGACACATTGAAAAATTACCTGGTAGCAATGGGAGGAGACAGATTTTCCTCTTCCCGCAAAAAGGCCCTTTTGCTTCACAATTTGGGGGTGGAGGCGCGCAAAATCTTTGACGGCTTGACTGGTAATCAAGCACCTGAGGCTGGTGATGTGGATGAGTATGCTTTGATTATTATGAAGTTGCAGGACCATTTTGAGCCACGCAAGAACATCAGTTTCGAAAGACATACATTTTTTCAGCGAGTGCAAGAGCAATCGGAGTCTGTTGAATCATACATTGCCTGTTTGAGATCTCTAAGTTACACCTGTGAGTTTGAACATCTAACTGACTCATTGATCAGGGATCAACTACTCAGGTGCACCAACAATCTTAGAATACAAGAGAAACTTCCTGCGAAGGACATGAAATTGGATGAGACAGTTGAACTAGCAAGAAGCATTGAACAGACGTCCCAATATGTTAAGGAGCTCAGACTGGACAAACAGATTTCCCCAGCCATGTCGGTATGTACCATTGATCAGAAGAAGAGGACAAACACGCCATCAGGGAGAAAAGGAAATTGGAATGTGAGGAGCTCATGCTCTCGATGTGGGAATTCCAGACATAGTGCAAAGTTTCCGTACTGTCCTGCCAGATTCGCTGAATGCTTCAAATGCAAGGGAAGAGGACATTTTGCCAATGTGTGTAAAACCAATTCTTTAAACCTTGTAGAGCCCAGGATGGAAGGAAGGTCCAGCCACGAAGAGGATGTTAGGAGAAGTTATAATATCCAGGAAGTGTCGAGCACTCAAGAACCAAGCCCCAAGTTCGTGTTTGAAATATCGGCCATTTATGGTGATGTGAAGGGACCGGCAGATACCTTTTTTGTGGATGGATGCAGTATTATAATGAAAGTTGACACATGTTCCCCCTGGACCATAATGTCACGAGATACCTTAGTGAATGTACTGAAGAAGAGTGAAGCCATAATTAGACCCACTGATATTAGAGCTTGTGGGTATGCAGAATCTGCAATAGATATCATGGGGGAATTTCCCGCAAGAATACTTTACAAAGGAAGAGAGTGCCAAGCCAATATCTTAGTGGCCAAGAAAGGAGCTTCCTTGTTGGGATGGGAAGAGCAAAGAGTTTTGGGTGTGAGAGTGCAGGCGAGTGCACCTAATCCTGTATCAATTGCAGAGGTGGAAGATGTTTGGACAAAAAATTTCCCCGAAGTGTTCTCCGAAAGATTAGGGAAACTGAGAAATTTCGAACATCATATAAAACTCAAACATGATGCACAACCGGTAGTACACAGAGTGAGGCAAGTCCCATTAAATATGAGAAGCCAACTCCATGATGAATTGGATGACTTAGTTGGTAAAGGGGTGAGTGCACCAGTGGCAGCAACGGAATGGCTATCGCCTATTGTACTGGTGGCTAAAACCAATGGAAAGTTAAGGCTATGTGTCGACTTACGCAGTCTTAATCAGAACATTATTGTTGAGAGACATCCCCTTCCCAACATTTCTGAGACTCTGTCCACTCTAGGTGAGCCAAGGTTGTTTTTCATCATTGACTTATCAGCGGCATATCATCAAGTTCCACTGTCCAAGGAATCTCAGCATCTCACTGCATTTATCAGCCCTGAAGGTGTTTTTAAATACAAGAGAATGCCGTTTGGACTAGCTTCGGCTGCGTCCGTTTTCCAGAGAGTAATGGAAGAGGTGCTTAGAGGTTTGAAAAAAGTCACAGTGTTTCAAGACGACATACTGGTGTTTGCTGACAATGAATTGGAACATGATCAAATTCTGAAGTGTGTTCTGACCAGACTCAAAGAAGCTGGTTTGACTGTGCAGAGGAACAAGTGTAAGATTGCCGTGAGGGAAGTAGATTATCTAGGCCATAACATTTCTGGTGATGGTATTGCTCCTAAGAAATTGCTTGTGGATAGCATTAGCAGTGCTCCCCAGCCTCAGGACAAGGATCAGTTACGTTCATTTATGGGGCTGGCGGAGTACTATCACAAGTTTGTTAGTGGATTTGCCACCATTTCCACTCCACTGAGAGATTTGTTAAAGAAAAATGTGAAGTTTGTGTGGTCAAGTGAGTGTGAAGAAGCATTTGGAAAGATCAAAGAGTGCATTATACAGGCACCCTCATTGGGAGGGTTTGTAGCAGGGAGAAAAAAAATTTGGCGGTTGATGCAAGCACTCGGGGTCTAGGTGCTGCACTGTCTCAATATGATGCTGGTAAAATAGAGCATATTATTGCATTTGCATCCAGACCATTGAGGGGAGCAGAGGTGAACTACTCTTATGGTCGCTAACAGACCACCTGATTGTGTTGTGCCTATGGTCGCTAACAAACAACCTGATTGTGTTGTGCCTTATGGTCGCTAACAGACCACTTGACTGTGTTGTACCTATGGTCGCTAACAGACCACTTGATTGTGTTGTGCCCTATGGGCGCTAACAGACCACTTGATTGTGTTGTACCTATGGTCGCTAACAGACCACTTGATTGTGTTGTGCCCTATGGTCGCTAACAGACCACTTGATTGTGTTGTGCCCTATGGTCGCTAACAGACCACTTGATTATGTTGTGCCCCATGGTCACTAACAGACCACTTGATTGTGTTGTGCCTTATGGTCACTAACAGACCACCAGATTGTGTTGTGCCTTATGGTCGCTAACAGACCACTTGATTGTGTTGTGCCTTATGGTCACTAACAGACCACTTGATTGTGTTGCGCCTTATGGTCGCTAACAAACCACCTGATTGTGTTGTGCCTTATGGTCGCTAACAGACCACCTGATTGTGTTGTGCCTTATGGTCACTAACAGACCACTTGATTGTGTTGTGCCCTGTGGTCGCTAACAGACCACTTCATTGTGTTGTGCCCCATGGTCGCTAACAGACCACCTGATTGTGCCACGAACAAACCCCAAACTTTCTGCAAGTGTTCTAATCCCGAATCTAGCATCACCGCTAATAAACCCCAGAGCCCACAAGCATTAGCGCAGCCAACAGACTTTACCATACCCATAGTAGCCTGTACACATCCTTATCCGAACTATGTCAGCCTGGCTAGTACTCATCATGCTACCCTTCTGTATCATGCCCGAGTGCACGCCTTGTAGCAGAAATAGCTATATCTCTCTCAGCAATGGACTCGCCAAGATTGGCTGTCCCAGACATTACCCCATTCCCTGCCCTACACCCTTCCTGCCCTCCCAACCTCCTTTCCCACATAGGGCACCCACTATCCACAGTTCTAAAATCAGCATTACGCCAAGTAATCCTACACCTAACCTCATCACAGATTACCATTTTGACTATATCCGGAAACCACTGAATACGCTAGATGCGCGCCCGACAGCCCACCCTAACCTCATGACCCGTAACAATAGACTAGGCTCCAGACTCCCTACGCTACGCAACAAAATGACCAACAACACCATAACCAAAGTCACCAACAAAAATATCTCTGCAAATACTATACATCTCAAAGGAGCCCAACTCAATGTTAGATCCTTTGTTGCCCACCCCACAGAAATTGCCGACATTATCTGCTCAGCTAACCTGGACTTCCTCGCCACTACTGAAACCTGGCTTCATGCTGCAGCAGGTCCCGCTCTAACCCTCGCGGTTCCAGATAACTATTCCATCCTTAGGGCTGACAGAGACAATGCCCGTGGAGGAGGTGTAGCACTTATATTCAAATCCTCGCTTGACATTAGATCTGTAACTTCCCTTCCTCTCAACTCTTGTGAGCACCTATCCATTAAAATTCAAACCACTCCTAAAAACACCATTTCCCTGGAACTAATATACAGACCTCCTGGTCCCATAGCTTCCTTTGAGGAAGATATAACCTCCCTCATAGCGGAAAAATCTAAACCTTTATCTCAAAACATCATCCTAGGTGACTTTAACTTAGGTTACAACGATCCTCACGACTCGCCAGCATCTTCCATTGCCAATGCCTTTTGCGAGCAGAACTACATTCAATTTAACTCCCTACCCACACATCAGAAAGGCAGAACCCTGGACTGGCTCGCTGCCCACAACTGCAACATTATCTGCAAAGACCCCCCCCCAACCACTCATTTGGACCGATCACTTCCTACTCTCATTCGACATCAGCACCAATAACCCTCTCCATATACAGTGCCCACCTGCACCAGCATGTCTGACGAGAAATAAGTGGAATATCACCGCTGAAGCCCTTATCCCACTGGTTCTACCCACCCTAAACATGATACTGAATTCATCGGACCCTAACTTGTTAGTAGACATCTACAATAACGCCATGACCAAAGCTATCAACCTTGTTGCCCCTCTCAAACTACGTAAAGGTAAACCCAAAGCTCACCTCAACGCCTGATACACACCTGAACTTAAAATATTAAGAAATAAAAAGTCCAAATTGGAAGCCCTCTGGAAAATGAACCCTACAGAGGAACACAAAACTAATCTTACCAATGCATCCTCCCATTACAAAAAGGAAATAATTCGCACAAAAAAGGAAACCTACAACACAAGAATAAGTAATGCTAGTTCCAGTACCAAAGAATTTTTCTCCATCCTGAAAGTGTTAGAAAATCCCAATCCACCTACGGACACATCCGTGAAGGACCAACTCTGGTGCACTAGCATCCAGGATGCCCTGGCGAATAAAATCACTGGACTCCAAACTAAAATTGAAAATAAAAGACTACAACTGTCCAACAGTAGCCCCACACCTAGCCCCCCTAACCTTAGCCTACCCATTACTCCTAATGCTAACCATGGCTTCACCTTCAAAAAAGTAACCGTGTTAGAAGTGCAAAAAATCATAACCTCCCTCAAACCATCAAACTGTAAAGGGGATAGTTGCCCTGCTCAGGTTATAAAGGATACAGCCAGAGACCTCGCCCCCTTCATTTACAAGCTCATAAACGTGTCATTCTCTACTAATTCGGTACCCGATAATCTGAAACAGTCATGGGTCCTCCCGCTTCTAAAAAAGCAAACCCTGGACCCAGCCATCCCTACAAATTACAGGCCCATCACAACCGTCCCCTTCTTGTTAAAAATCCTTGACAGAGTGGCCTATTTGCAAATTCAGCATTACCTAGAGGCCAACCAACTACTTGGGTTACGTCAGTCTGGCTTCCGGCAACAGCATGGAACAGAAACGGCCCTTGTTAATCTTAAAAGTCAGATTGACGAAATCAAAGATAAGGGCAAGGCTGCTATCTTACTCCTTCTAGATCTCTCAGCAGCCTTCGACCTGGTTGACCAAAAGATACTCTGCAACCACCTCTCGTCTGCCGCCCACTTCTCTTCATCGGCTGTCTCGTGGATCCAGTCCTTCCTGGCCAACAGAACCATGAGAGTCTTCTCTCCAGTGGCAGCAGCAGACCCCATCCCTATCACCTGCGGTGTCCCACAAGGCTCATGTGTTTCACCCCCCCTATACAATATCTTTACAAAGCCTCTCTTTGATAAACTGGACCGTCTGGGTGTCACCTACACAAACTACGCGGATGACACCCAGATACTCCTCACTATCTCAGGCAACTACATTACTGATGTAGCTAGGATCAACAAAATCTTCTCTGTCATTCAGGCATGGATGGCCACACATGGCCTCTGCCTGAATGACGAGAAGACTGAACTGCTCATTGTTGGTACACCAAATAACCTACAAAAACTCAGTCCCAACTATTCCAATATCATAATTGATGGCAATACTATCCCGATCGCCAAAAGTGTGAAAACCCTCGGTTTTTACCTTGACGCTAATACAAACCTTACTAAACAAGTCAATTCGATCGCCTCAGCCACTGCCTACACAGGAAAACTAATCAGAGCCTGCAGACCATTTCTTTCCCCTAACAGCTGCCTCACGCTAGCTAGAGCTCTTATACAATCCAAGTTAGACTACTGCAATAGCCTCTACTTAGGTGCCAACCAAGCGATAATCAGTAAACTCCAAGTCCTTCAAAACAATGCGCTACGAGCAGCGCTAAACATTCCTAGGCGTGAGCACATCTCTGCCACCAGAACCACATGCAAATGGCTCACTATCCAACATAAAATCGATCTTAAATCCCTCTGCCTCACCTACAAAGCTCTCAATAACTTAGCCCCCCCACCTTACTAACAAATTCACCATGAGAACTTCCATCAGAACCACGAGATCATCCAATACCCTATGTCTCACAGTACCTAGATTTACTTCCAAAAGAGCAGGTGGCTCAAGCTTCACTGTCCTTGCCTCCCAACTCTGGAACTCCTTGCCACTGAATATCAAGGAGTCCAAATCCTTCCAGTCGTTCAGGAAACTAGCCATTGGGTGGCTCCTGTCAAAAATCCAACCTTAAGTCTGAACCAGTTCAAACTGCTTACAAACTGCACGTCTCTTCTGTTATTTCTGCTTGCTGTTACTCCCATTTCTGTATATTCTGTATATACTTGCTACCTTACGATTATTGTCCTCATTGTATTTTCTGTATATACTTGCTACCTTACGATTATTGTTTCCATTGTACTGTACCAGTAACTTGTACCTGTAACTTGTACCAAGCGCCCACATACTCCTGGGTCCGGAGCGCTATAGAAATAAATAAACAAACAAACAAACAAACAAACTCTGTTATTGAAAGAGAAGCTCTGGCAGTGTCATGGGCTGTGGCACACTTTAGATTTTATCTGTGGGGTCAAACATTTATAGTCAAAACGGATCACAAACCTTTAGTCCAATTGTTAGGTAGTGTGGAGTGGGCCAAAGGGTCTCCTAGGATATCGAGGTGGATGATTGACCTGTTGGCTTATGATTTTAGGGTTGTTCACATAGCAGGTAGGGACAATGTAGTAGCAGATTGTTTGTCTAGGCTACCGGTGGAGAACAAGGACAATGAAGAAGTGTCTCTCGAACAAAGTATGGTTATTTCTGAAATTGAATATAATGCCATAAGTAAGGAGGAGTGGCAAATTGCCAATGGTGAGGATGTTGTGTTGGAACAAGTCAAAACATGGACCAGAACAGGGTGGCCTCAGAAAAATGATGTAGAGAAAATGTTTGACTGTTACTATGGTATAAAAGATGAACTTAGTATATCAGAAGATGGCCTCAAACTCAGGAAAGGTACTAAAGTTATTCCCCCTAACAGTATTAGGTCCAGATTGGTGAGCATAGCGCATCAAGGACACTTAGGAATGGGAGGCACAAAGAGACACATTAGAGAGTCCTTTTGTTGGCCGGGAGTTGATAGCGATGTTGAGAAGTGCGTTAAGAGCTGTAGAGAATGTGAGAGGAGTGACAAGAGCAGGATAGTAAGAGAAGTGCCCATGAGACCGGTGAGCGTTCCCGGTGAACCTTGGAAAAAGGTTGCAGTGGATTTGATGGGTCCACTGCAGAACTTGGGGGAAGACCTCAAATATTTGATTGTCCTTGTGGACTACCACTCAAAGTGGATAGAGTGGAAGGCGATACATGAAGCCACCACCTCCCAGATGATCACATTCCTTGAAGAAGTGTTCTACAGGGAGGGTTTCCCCACAGAATTTATTTCAGACAATGGGGTCCAGTTCTGCTCGGATAAGATGATAGAATTTTTCAAGAAATATGGTATAAAACATTACAGAACGGCTCTTTATCAGCCCAGGGCAAACGGTCTGGTAGAGAGAGCGAACAGGTTCGTGAAGGGAGGGCTGCAGCTAGCAATGGCAGCGGGATTGAATTGGGAAAAGGTGCTGAGGGAGATGATATGGAGTTACTGTACGACACCTCACACTGTTACCAAGATTTCTCCCTTTATGTCTCTTAAAGGGAGGCAGCCGGGTACCAAGCTTTGCCCAGGTTGGTTGAATCTGGACAAGAGTGTGAATGTAGATAGGAATAAGATTGTAACACGCATCAGAGAGGCCCAAGATGAATATAGGGTCAGGTTTGACATGGAAAAGAAGTGTAAGAGTGTGGATTGGAAGGAAGGTGATATGCTATATGTAAAAAATCCCAGGTTGTCACCCAAATGCATTGAAAGCAAGTTTATTGGGCCAAAAGGAATTGCTGCAGTAAGAGGCAATATAGTGATTTTGGAAGGAGGGGAGTGCTGGTCTATGTCCAGATTGGTGAAATGCAACAACAATGGAGAGGCTGAAGATTGTGAGGGTGAGGACAGTGATAGTGAGATGTTGCATGATTCAGGAAATAGCAAAAGTGAACAAAGAGACAAAGATATGGCTAATAAAAATAATGCAGAGAGGATAAGGAGCAAACCTCTTTGGTTGAGAGATTATTATCTTGAGTAGTTCTGCAATATTGTAAGGGAGGAGATGTGTTAAGATGTAGCTTATTCATTAAGATGTTATTTAATTATTACATTCATTTCATATGTTCCCAAAATAAGTTTGCACACATTTTATATAATGGGTGTTTCACTCACTTGCTTTCAAGTTTTACTTTACTGTGATTGTGATGTCAGGTCATTCTATTCTGGAGTGTTATTCTTCATGTAGGATTCTGGGGAAGTCAGTTGAGCTCTGCCTGGCAAGGTAGTGCCTGCTGTCGCATACCCCTGTACTTTAATAAACCTTAAGACTACTCTTGATGTCTGCATTCCTGTAACTTAACATGTCCCCCTGTGATGGCTGCTAGCGGTGTACCCTGTGATGGCTGCTTGCTGTGTGTCCCCCTGTGATGGCTGCTAGCGGTGTACCCTGTGATGGCCGCTTGCTGTGTGTCCCCCTGTGATGGCTGCTAGCGGTGTACCCTGTGATGACCGCTTGCGGTGTACCCTGTGATGGCTGCTAGCGGTGTACCCTGTGATGGCCGCTTGCTGTGTGTCCCCCTGTGATGGCTGCTAGCGGTGTACCCTGTGATGGCTTCTTGCTGTGTGTCCCCCTGTGATGGCTGCTAGCGGTGTACCCTGTGATGGCCGCTTGCTGTGTGTCCCCCTGTGATGGCTGCTAGCGGTGTACCCTGTGATGGCCGCTTGCGGTGTACCCTGTGATGGCTGCTAGCGGTGTACCCTGTGATGGCCGCTTGCTGTGTGTCCCCCTGTGATGGCTGCTAGCGGTGTACCCTGTGATGGCTGCTAGCTGTGTGTCCCCCTGTGATGGCTGCTAGCGGTGTACCCTGTGATGGCCGCTTGCTGTGTGTCCCCCTGTGATGGCTGCTAGCGGTGTACCCTGTGATGGCCGCTTGCTGTGTGTCCCCCTGTGATGGCTGCTAGCGGTGTACCCTGTGGTGACCGCTTGCGGTGTACCCTGTGATGGCTGCTAGCGGTGTACCCTGTGATGGCCGCTTGCTGTGTGTCCCCCTGTGATGGCTGCTAGCGGTGTACCCTGTGATGGCTGCTTGCTGTGTGTCCCCCTGTGATGGCTGCTAGCGGTGTACCCTGTGATGGCCGCTTGCTGTGTGTCCCCCTGTGATGGCTGCTAGCGGTGTACCCTGTGATGGCCGCTTGCGGTGTACCCTGTGATGGCTGCTAGCGGTGTACCCTGTGATGGCCGCTTGCTGTGTGTCCCCCTGTGATGGCTGCTAGCGGTGTACCCTGTGATGGCTGCTAGCTGTGTGTCCCCCTGTGATGGCTGCTAGCGGTGTACCCTGTGATGGCCGCTTGCTGTGTGTCCCCCTGTGATGGCTGCTAGCGGTGTACCCTGTGATGGCAGCTTGCTGTGTGTCCCCCTGTGATGGCTGCTAGCGGTGTACCCTGTGATGGCCGCTTGCTGTGTGTCCCCCTGTGATGGCTGCTAGCGGTGTACCCTGTGATGGCTGCTTGCTGTGTGTCCCCCTGTGATGGCTGCATGCGGTGTACCCTGTGATGGCCGCTTGCGGTGTACCCTGCGGCAGAGCCAATACCGTACGCCACAGCTTTCCTTCAAACGTGGACCAGTCACCCCCACCCTCCAGTCTCTGCTCAAGTGATGATTTTTGGAATGACCTGAAGTACTGGTCTATGGGTAAAAGCATCTAAACTTTAACTCTTAATTGCCGCATTTGCCCTGAAGAGTGGAGGACTGTGGTTCTACTCATTGAGGTTGTAGCATACGTAGTTTTATTTGTAGACGTAAAAACCCAAACATTTAAAAAACAAAACTGCACAATCTGCAGTACTGGGCCCTTAACAGCCCATTTAATTGTTTCAGGCCTGCTTACTCTTAATCCAGTTCGAGCAAGTGCCGCTCTGGTGGAGCCTGATTTTCAGCCTAGTGTCGGAATGTAATCTCTCCAGCGTACTCACCAGGGTGTCCGGGCCGCCCTGCTCACAACTTGGACGAGTCTACTTCTTACAGTCAATTTCTTTAGTAATATCTAAAAAGGCCACACGCGAGTGTCTTCTGGCCAAGCGCGCCTGGCTGGTAAGTGTAATAATCGGGCAGTTTAATGAAATACTAGTCCCCCTCTTGAAACCTAATTGGTAGACATCCAATCAGGAAGCCTGGGTGGGCCATCTCTCGGGGTCCCTCAGAAGAAAAGAGGAACCTATTTTATAGGATGCATCTACGAGGAGATTGATTTTGGTCAATAGTTGTTGGGATTAGCCTGATCCCCTGTTTTATAGTTTAATAGCATCACTGCATCTTTCCATGATGGCGGAGATGTAAATGCAAAATGTTACGAATGAGATCCAATAAGACTCCAGCCTGAAGCACGCAGGTCCCAAGGAGACTGATTCCAGCTTTCAGGCACATATAACTTCAGCTACATGATTAGTGTTTTATAATCTACCCGCATGCAGCCAGCAATTGGTTGCATCTGCAGATGACCAGAACTGAGACCCATTACTCTATGGGTTTTTTACAGTTGGAAGAAGTGTTTTCGTTTTTTCCTAAGGGCCCAGCCTGATGGACCCTAAAGCCTTGCTGCCCCCAACATCGCTTAAAAGCCTTTTCTTTAGAGGCAGCTCATGCAAATTGAGTAACTGCATCCCAGTCTAGATGTCTGACTGATGAGAGCCCTTTGGGAATATTTCCCTTTGTTTGCCCTCCCCAGGTCACTGACCCCCGCTAATATGCAGATTAGATCACGGAGCCCTCAGGTTCACAGAGGGTGAAAGGTGCCTGGGCTCAGTGCAGAGCCCGAGGCGTCTATCTCCGCTGGCAAAGCTTTATAAAAGATGCCTTGAAGTGTTTACTTGTCAAGCCATCTTTTAGAAACGTAGAAACATGTTACAAATGTCTGTTTTATAAAAGGTGGCTTGAAAAGTACACAAACCATAGTAGTACGCATGCAAACATATAAATGCTCACTCAAATTGATATATTTGATTGCGCACCTTACTATGATTTGTGCACTTTTAGGCCACGCCCACAATGAAAGCAACGCCCCCAAACGAGGCCCCCCCCTCAATTTCTTACCCCACTTAAAGCCCTGGTGAGGGCCCTACACACTGAGGTCAAGTAGAGGTGGGAGGGCGGAGTGGACCCTTCTCTCCATCCCCGGACCGCTTCCGGACTCTCGTGGAGGCATCTCTTCACATGAAGACCCTGAGTGAGGGGTCCCTGGTTCTCCATGCCTGGATGTGGGGCACTGGCCTACACACGCTTCAACCAAGAAAGAGCCATCCAGCTCACCAAAGACCACCCCACAGGTCTGTGCCTCCAACCTGCAGGGGCTGAGGGCTGGGGTTCCTGGGAAACAGCTATGCAAGGAGTGCCTGTCTTGGAATGGGAGAGCAGGGCTGAGTGGCCTGTTGTGATCTCGTGGGCTTCGTCACTAGGTTCAGGAAAAGGGGCTATGGTGGGGGGGTGGGGTCCTGAGCGCAAGTGGTTTGTTTGTGCAAATGGATTGGTGGGTAGGGGATTTCTGCTTAGGGTTGTGGGCTGGGCTTATGGTTGCTTGTGCTGCAAACCATGCCTCATTTTGCGCATAAACACAGCTTGTGGCAGTGGTGTGAACTCTCCTGGCATCCTGTTCTTTGGAAAATGACTTCCCTGGTAGATCAAGAAAATCCTACAGTCCAGTCCGATAGCACAGCGAGTAGAGCGCTCGCTTTGACATCCATGCAGAGCCTGCAGACGCAGGTTCGAATCCCGGCGGCGCCAAACTCAGCCTTTCATCCTTCCGCGGTCGATAAATGAGCACCACACACTGTGGGTAATAATAAGCAGCGCTCAGATACCTGAGGGTTCTTAGCGCTATATAAATGCTAAATTATTATTATCCTTAAGAGGCTATCGGGCTGCGCTGGGCTGTGGTGGTTTAGAATGCAACGCATAGCAGCCAATGAGCTAGACTAGTTCTGCGGGCCTGGCTGAACCTGCTGGTGCCATGAGCTCTCCAGTACTGGCCAGCTCATGAGCGTCCTCTACTACATTACCTGTAAATCATGCACAGGGCTAGCTATGTGGAAGAACGGAGGGCGAGGGGTTCCGTATGCCCACCACTCCTGTCTGCCACTTTTACGCTGGCAGAACCGCTTAGCTGACCCTTTTCCACTCGCTGGTGTTGCTTTATTGTCACTGTTCTTTCTGAGCACACGCCTGCAGTCTGCAATGCAATGTTTACTCTCTCCTTTGCGGCCACTACGTTCAGGCTACTTCGGCCAACACATCTTTGCCTTTTGACTCCTCTCCTTCACAAGGTCCCCTCTGCTTCCGCTGCAGTTTTGCCTGAAGCGCTGCTGTGTTTAGTGAGTTAATCGCGCTCCTTTTAAGTTGGTCTCGTTCATCCTGCACCACATCAGTGCCATATTCATCTGAGCACCTTCGCCCCCCACCCCCCTGCTCGCCCTCTTCAAGGTATCTGGACCTTGCTTTCTGCTGGAGGGAGGACGTTGGGCAAGAGGATGTGTACCGTGGGAATAAATGCTGCTACCCCAGGGCAGGAAGGCTGGCGCGGGGGCAAATGTTTTGCAATCCTAATGGTGCATCGTCCTGTTGGGTGGGCTAAGGCTGTCCTTAAGTGGTGTGAGGAGGTTGTTTCCAAAGCAGACTTGGAAGATGTTTAGTTGGTAAACTATGTTGGATGCATGAGGCACTATAAGGACTTCAATTACATCAAATCCAAACTGTGTGAGGGAATCAATGTCACCACACACAATCTTTGGGGTCTTTAACATCAACACCCAGCGGTGCCTTTGAAACCATCATACGTTAATGTCATGACTTCAACATCATCACACACCATGTTAGTGAGGGCTTCCATATCATGATATCCGACCCTTGTACACACTTGTATATCATGTAATGCAAGTGGTCTTGTATAGCGCCTGTCTGCCACTGTTGGTGGCCTCACTTGGCACACCACCCGAGGGGCGTGCAGTGAGTTAAACACGATAATTACATAGGCGTTTATAGAGGACCCATGAGACTTGGTCTTCTCAAGTGACTTGATCCCATTTCACACAGTGGCCAATGTCATTTCTAAATGGCCCACAAATGCGTTCTTAGAAAATTCAAAATGGAATGGCCTAAAAAGAAACCCAACCATAGGTTAGGAATGTTGTGCTCGATAGAATGGATAATTCTTATTGACAGCATAGTTACACAAGAACTGGGACTAGTGCTCCCCTCTCAGAACTTCTTTTCCTAGTCTCTCCTTGTTTGACTCACTCACAAAACTGAGTGAGTCAAATAAGGGGAGAAACATGAAATTGGCCACTGTGTGAAGTGGGATCAAGTCACTTGAGGAGACCAAGCTTCATGGGTCCTCTATAAAGATTACAGTGTCACATTGTGGTTTAAGGGGAACTGTTTACTAAGTAATGGGTCCAACAGTGTTTGCTTTGTTGGGATTTTTCTACAGAGCTATTTACCAAATCCAAGAGAGATGAAGAGTACTCGGAGAGAGCATCACCATCTCTGAGGTAAGATTAGATCACAGACATCAACACCAGACAATGATAACAGGCTTTTAGAGAATCCACAACTAGAGGAAAAGAAGCTGGGATACTGTGGGATGTTTTTAGCCATGCATCCAAGCCCTACCACAAAAACTGTGCATTACTGGCATTGAAAACATCATAATGGCCAGAGCTCCCCAGAAAATGCACAGGAAAATCCCATTTCGCCTATATTGTGAGCTCAGAGAGGCAATGCTGATTGCCAAAAGCAAACCCATAACTGTTGGGAATTCATTTTTCTTGAATGTCAAATATGGCAAAATCATGGGCACAGAATTACTTTACTGCAGAAACACACCAATGCCATGTCCTGAACATGGACAATATACTCCATGTAATATCACTTGTTGAAATGAATCAATCTAAAAAAAATCCCAAGGATGGATGCAGTAACCGCAAAATCCTGAGGGTGGCGCTAGCCGTCTAAACTCTGACAGGAGAGCTGTCTTGCAAAACTGTCTAGTGCAAAGAAAGGGGTCTTATTTCATTAAAAGTTCAAAGGGGTTGCCTGTCCTGAGAACTCTTGACACTTCAGAACTCAACACAAGAAGCCAGGAAATCACAGGGTTCTGTTAATTAAATGCAAAGTGGCTCCCTGGCCTCCTGATCTCAGCTTCCCAGAGACCACAAAATGGCCCCTCTCCTCTGAAAGGAATATGTTGATTTTTACTGTTTCCTGTCAACAAAGGCCTGCCTGCCCAGAGGACACATGTGACTGACCCACCCAAGTCTTGGAGGTGGACTCCAACACTCTGAGAACTGACTTGAAAGCAAAATATATATTTTACAAAAACACTGATAACTCTTTGTAATCAAATGACAGAAATGTATAACTTTGAGAGCCTTAATTTAACAAATGTACCTTCAATTCAAGCCCAAACTCCAATTTGTGTGATGTTCTGGGGCAAAGCCCCGCTAATTGTTAATATTACAGACACTGTGTTTAAGTTAGACAAATGAAAATTTGCTGGAGTATGTATGGACAGGCCGTGTACATGTGTACAAATCTGGAACAAAATCTGATGTTGCAAAACCACTAAAAAGCCCGAAATATTGCTATTTCTGAATGCAAGCCCCCAGGAAGAGCAAAGTTTGAACAGGGGATACCTCCTGTGATAGGTGAGGGGTGCATGTAATTTTAAACCAGTGTTTACCTGTGCAAATATGTCTTTTTTTATCAAATATAGATTGTGTGCCATTTGACAGGGGAGTGTCCTCTACGCAAGCCATAAAATGACATCGCTCTGACTCACAGTTCCTTCCCCAATCAAGTGAGAAATGGAAATTTGACCAATGGCAAGTGGAGAGGGGTAGGGTCTAGTGATGCTGCATACACACCCACTTTCAAAACACATAAAAGCAGACAGTGAGGACAGATAGGGACATTCATTTCCATCTGCAGCGGGACGCTCTGCCGGAAAAATCCATACTTACCTCCATCAACCTTCAAAGAGCCAACACTTAGACTCCAAGATAAACAGAGACTACAGAACCTTAACCAAAAAGGCCACTGCCAGCAAGAGTATTTGTCAACAGGCCTAAAAATCTTTTTGCAACTGAACTCTTCAGACAGCCGGCTGACGCCGTCTGAATTTTGCCAAGAACTTTTGCAAGAACCCGGTGACAGAAATATCCAAAGAGAAGGCAGGACCCAACCCAGAGAACCGGTGCCTAGCAGAGACCAGGCCATTGTATCCAGAGTGCTGACCCCGATGCTGTGAGCAGTTCCAGAGGCCAGACGCTGTGAGCGGAACTCGGGAAGACCTGACCAGACTGAAGTCCGTGACCAAGTCGCTTTCCGGTTCAAAATCTCTTGTGAGTACTCAGCAAAACTCAGAACACATCTCTTAGTTAAAATCATATAATTCAATCCATTTTTAATCTAAGTAGAACTGCAGCTTAGCAATTGTGTTATTCTGCCATCATTTTTAAAGCTGAAAAAGTGTTGCGTTTAAAATTTGCAAAACCAAAAACGACCTCTACTAAATCGGTCATAACTCTGTAACCGTTTGGGCTAGAGACTAGCCGTAACTTTCTTCTGAAAGCTTAGAATCTTAGCTTTTAATCGCACCAAGAACCACATTCCTACCCCTTATATTTTTACCGCAATCGCGGAACACGCATTCGCGAATTTTGCCGCGATTTGAAAATTTCTACACTTGCAAAAAGATAGCTGCTTTTGCTTTCCTCTGAAAAAAATCGTTTGCCTCATAAAAACTATCCCTGCATCACTGCTAGAGTGAGCCTGGACTAATATTAACTAGATACCACTCACCCTGAATCTCTAGAGGGAATTAAGAGCATTTTTAGCATATATTTTTCACATCATTACCAGCACATATAAAAGCATTTTGCCTGTGTTTTAAACTTCTGTAGTCTAAGCTTGCTGGGGTGAACTGAATCACATTTGATTGCATTTCTGAAAACTGTGTGCCTTCCTTCTATTTCCTTGCATTGCATAAAAGGGAGGGGGGTGAATTGTCCAAGAAAGTGATTACATTGTTTTACTGAAATCCTATCAAGTTATTTTCTGTACTGCATTTCATTCCACATTGCATCCATTTGAAACCATAAAAGTATTGTTGCTATCTTATCCATTTCATGTCAACTCCTTAGTGATTATAAAGAAGTGTGCTAGTGCCAGATTCTCCGTTGTTAATCTTTATCATATCAGATTAAGTGTGATATTCAATTATTAATTTATTATAAGTGTGATATATATATATATATTGTTTAAATTATCAAATAAACCTTTTAAACTTGCAAAACAGAACTACTTCTTGGCTCAGTGGGGTCAGGAGGATTCCAAGAGAGGGGTGTTATATAGGGGTAGTCATCCAGAACGCATGAACTGGACATAAAGATATATCAATAAGGGTTTTCATCCAGTATTCTAGACTAGGCGCTGATTTAGCTGTAGTGCTGAATTGAATCCTCTTACAAATTGGGGGCTCGTCCGGGATTCAAGGTTAGATTTACCATTTGTGCAGATTAATACAGCGTGCCAGCTGACCAGATACACATATCCGGTCGGATCACCACGCTGTGTTACGCTGTAAAGCACTCCTCAAAGGAACGCTCTAGGAAACGGTCTGTTTTGCAAGAATAAAATACAAACTTCTGTAAGTCAGGACAGAGACCAATCTCTAGAATGACGACCTTAGTAGACATGAAAATAGCCAGAGAGCACTTCTTACATAAGTTATTTGTGAGAGGTGAGTGGACTCACCAGGACCAAACAGTCTGGTTGCAGGCCATCACGCAACAGGTCACTGAAACAGGGTCAGACTTATGGAGAGATCAGGGTCCATTACATGTGGCCCTGAGTGAACTATATATGGCTCCTAAGGCCAAAGATGAACACGACAAGATTGTTAGGATAGCGGCATATTTATATTTATATATGGGAGCCATACAGAATAAATGTGCTGAAAGCCAAAATCTGGCAAATAGGCAACAGATGGTGTTAGAGAAGGTCCAATCTGACCTGGTCTCTTCTGAGCAGAGGCTGCAGAGGAGCCAGGAGTCAGAAAATGACAGCAGACGGTACATCACTAAAATAAAGGAGGATATGGATGTGCTGCAACAGGAAAAGGCGGACCAGGATACCAGATTTCTGGCCTTGCAGAAGGAGTACCAAGAAGGTTTGGACTCCCTACGGCAGAGCCAGAAAAAGCTGGAGCAACAGCTAGACTTCAATAGGGCATGTGCTGAGCAGGTAGTCACCCTGCAAAGCCACCTAGATAGGGAGAAGGCAGAGAGCAATAAACTGATTCTGAAAGACCTGGATACCCAGGCAGAGTTTGATCAGGAGCGCCGGAAAGCTGGTGCCTTCCAACAGCAGAGGGACGACCTGGCAGCACAGATGCAGGCTCTCAGGCAGGAAAGAGACACTTTAGGCCAGGAAGTCTGCCACTTAAAAAAGGAAATTGAAGAAAATCACCTGGCCCTCCAGGGGCTGGGTGACCTCCAAAAAGAAAACCAGAACTTGGTAGAGCACACCAGAAGGGTGGAAGAGGCTCTGGCAAGAAAGGAGCAGGCCAGTAGGGATGGGACTCAGGAGGTAAACCTCCTGCAGCAAAGACTGGCCCAGTTCTCCAGGACCAACCAGGAAGCACAGAGGGAAAATGAGGCCCTCTGTCAACACAATGATAGGCTCCAACAACAGGTAGCGATGCAGGAGAGACTGATAGAGTCTAGTAAGGCCTTAACTGAGGAACCGAAGGCACAAATGCAGGCTCTTGCATTGCAACAGGGAGCAGGGGCGGATAGAGATGAAGTTCGCTGGGAAATGGAAACTCCGGAGCATAACCTCAGGAGCCCTAGTACCAGAGGCCCTCATACCTCTCAGTCCCTGGACTCTGCCACCCCATGTCCCCTGGCGCACATGAGCACAGGGCCACAGGGATGGCAGATTACTATCCAGCCAGAAGCATGGGGCTCATAGGCCAGTACCACCCAGGAATGGAGGGGCGGGCATCCGGGTATGGGCACCCAAGCACAGTGCAATTTAATGGGGAAGCCCAGGAGAGTAGGCCCATTAAGGGCATTCTGAAAACCTCTGCCCAGTTAGGTCAGTGGGGGGGGGGGGTACCCAGCAAATCCTGGCAGCAAGGAGGGATCTGAAGACTCCTCTGAGCGGTACAGGACACAGGAGACCAGGTCCCCACATTCTGCCAGCCATTCCCAGGCTCGCAGAATCTGGGAAAACCTGGAAGAACAGACGGGAACCTCTGGGAGCAGTGCCTCTGAGTCAGAAGATGAATGGACCAGGGTTACCCGGACCAAAAGGGCCAGTAAGGCAAAAAGGGCCTTGCTTAAGGACCCCTTAAAGCAGATTAAGGCGATCATGAGCGTCATCACGCCTTACCATAAGAACGCTAAGTATTCTGTTTGGGAGCACTTAGAGTTGTTTGAGCAAATGATGGAGACTTTTCATTTGAAGGACAGCCAAAGCTGTATTCAATATGTAAAGTGGACCTTCTCCCCGGAATACTCCAGTTTCTTTGCGGGGCTGGAGGACCAAAATCATTTAAGATGGTCCACCTATAAGGCGGCCATCTTGAAACATTTTTCTGTTCACAGAAATCCTCAAGAGGCTCGCAAGGCAGCCTACAATTTGCAATGTGGGGAGGATCAGGCCCCACAAGAATTTGTGCAAGAACTGAAACGTGCCTTTGCGCAGACCACCAGAAGGGTGCACACAGACAGCAGAGAATTTGTCAATACATTTTTCCATGCCTTGCCCAAATATATAATGACCCAGCTCGTGAGAGATTTTCATGAGAAAAGATCTTTAGACTGGGTCATTGAACAGGCTACCCGGATCTATGAGGTGCAGAAGCCCATAGAAAATAAAAGCAATACCCAGAAAAATCCCAAAACCAACAGCAACCCTGCTGCTGCCAAGGTGGCAGAGGTAAAGGTCACCCCCGTTTTAGATTTGGAGATGGGGGGGCCTAAAAACCTACCTGCACCTAATAATGCTAGGCCCAGAAGGTCCTCGGGCCAGTCACAGACAGGGAGCCAGGGAGGCAGCCCCACAAATGGGGTCCCTCGCTCTCCTGATTATGTAAGTCCCCGTTACAAGGGAAATCGACCCATCCTGGGTTATGTGTGGACTCCTCCAGCCCAAGGGGGGGGATCCAGCCAAGCACCTAACCCAGGGAACTTCCCTCCAAACTTCCCACAGGAGGGCAGAAATTTACCAAACCCTGGGCAGAACTTTTTCCCCAGATATCCACCCGACTTTCAGCCCCAAAACCATCCATCCTTCTTTCCCCAATTCCCTGAGCCCAGACCACTGAATCCGGGAGAGGGGAGGCCAAGGGTGGAGGGGTACCCAAATCTTCCCAACCCGGGGTATTACCAGAGGAGGGACAGCTACCCTTCCCGGGATCAGCCCAGCGGAGAAAACAGGGCCCCGTATCAGCCTGAGCGGGTTTCCCAGTTAGAGCGCCAGGTTCAAAACATGGCGCGGGATCTGGGTCACATACTGAGGGCTCAGCAGAACCCTCAGATGGGCGTGCCGGCGCAGAACGCACCCAACTCTGGACCTGGTGCTCCAGAACAATGACGGGGGCAGCACCCCGATAACTCACCGGTTCCCAGGGAGGAGGCACAAAGGGAAGGGGGGTGTAAAGCCTTGGAGGAAGCTTCCTTCCTCACTTGTAAACAGCCCCTGGAAACCCAGGAACCGGAAACAAAATCTCTTGCCCCTGAAAGTCTGCCTCCTAAGGAGCAGAGGGGGGGTAGGAGAAACAAAAGACCCAAACAGACTCAGTTTGAGGAGGAGGTACAGATCTTCCTATTTGAAGGAGAGGGATCCTCAGAAGATCCTGGGAAAAGGATCTTCTCCTTCAGAGAGGGGGGAACTCCTCCCAAAGAAAAATGGGCCCCTAGGGATGCAAATCCAGACTGGGGAGATGTGGAGACTGAGCTATCGCCGCCCACCATCTCATCCCAGAACCAACAGCAAGAAAATCCCCTGGTTCAAACCCATCCTGGGGACTGCCTCCAAAAAGGGGGGGCGGCCCAGAACTGGAACCAGGGGAACCCACAATGGCTCTGATCTCCAGTTGCCAACTTTTTCTTTCAGATTCCCAAGACTCTCCACAGAATTCTGCCGAAATATCTTCTCTCGCCATGTCCAAAACCAGGAAATTAGCCCACCAGTTGTCCAGAAATGTGCATTATCTGTGCCCCCTTGAGGAGAAGGAAGGAAGATATTATGCCCCTGTACAAGTACAGAGGCAGGGTACAATTCTGGCGCTGGTGGACACTGGATCTCAAGCTACCCTTCTGTCCAGAAGGGCCTTTGACGAACTGAATGCAGGAAGGGGAGAGAATTACCAAGTTCCTCTCACCTCTCTTCCTGGACAACTCCAGAACTTTGACGGGAAGGAAATTCCCGTTGAGGGGACTGCAGACTTGGACATTAAAATTGGGCGACACAAGTTGAAACACCCGGTCATAGTAGTGACCACAGAGGGCACCCCTTGTTTACTAGGGAATGACCTCCTGAGAAGGTTGTCACCCCTAATAGATTGCGTAAACAAGGTCCTCTGGACCCAGACTAGCCGACCAATAAAATTAAAACAGAGTGTCAACCATGTTAGTTTAAACGGCACCTGCCACATGGTTGAACAAAAATCTGACCAAGTAGAATTTCACTTCCAGAACAACCAAATTCCAGACGTGACAGTAATAGCAGTAGGACAACAGACTGGTGATGGGGGGTCCTCTCTATTTCTGAAAATCAACCTTCCTTCCAGTCTAAAGTGGTATTCCACGCTGGAAGGAAACACTCTGAAATTCTATACCAATCCACAATCTGAAACTCCCACTCCTATAGTCCAGAAAGATGTGAAATCAGCTCAGAGCCTGGCTGAGATTCAGCAAATTGGAGAGCAGTTATTCATCCCTGTTCAGTTAAATGATGGGAAGGACTCTGTTCTCGCTCGAGTGTGTGTGAACAACGGTAAGAGCTTCATCAGCGAAGCCATGTTCCGCCAACTCCCAAAAGATCCAGCCATTCCCACCTTCAAACTGATAGACAAATGGGAAATGGACCTGGAAGCACCTGAATCCAAACATCTCCTGCCAAGCAGGTGTATGCTCAAAATCTCCATTGGCAACAAGAGCATAGTCCACAATTGTTGGGTCGTGCGAGACGTCCCTGCCACCTTTTACTTAGGCAGTGACATTCTCAATCGCTTTGCCATTAGTTTGGACCTAATAAACTTCAAAGCTTGGTCCCGATTAGCGGATAATCCCATGGGCTTTGATGATCCAGAAAAAGCATTTAGGTCAGCTCAATTGCTACCTTATGCAGTTGAAATTCAGGTTAAAGAGGAAGTCACCATCCCAGAAAGGACCCGACAATTCTCCCTGGAAGTGAAAGTTAAAAGGGAACAAGAGTTTAAAAACCCTGATGCTTACATACATCTAAATGCTTCTCTCCAACAGCAAGGGTTGGGGGTAAACCCAACTCTACTAGTCAATTCAGAACATGACACCATTCCAATAGAGGTGGATAACAGCGACTTAAAGAGTATTACTCTAGCCGCAGGCACCATTATTGGAATGGCGGTTGATGACCGACATTTTTCCATTGATTTAGGTAACGAACTGTTAGGACCAATCCCCAAGGACTGCGTTGACAGTGACAGTGAGGACAATACAACACCAGACAGGATTTTTACCCGGCATGGGGGGAACTTCCTGGTGTACACTTCCTGCCCCTATGGTAAGGAAGATGTGACTTGTGACTTCAGGAGGGATGAGGTGATTTTCCAGGTCCATGCGGGCTGCCTTTCCCACCTGAAGCCTCCGGTCCAAATCAGCACTCTGACCAGGGACTTCTCCACCCAGCTGGAGGAGGCCGCTGAGATGGCCAAACCAGAAGTCTTTCCAGGCTTCAGGCAGATGGTGGAAGAGAGAGTTAACCTAGCTGATGCCTGTGTGACTCTGGAACAAAAGCAAAAGTTGAAACAAGTTTTCTTGGATTTCCAAGATCTCTTTGCAGTATACTCATACGATTGTGGTCGCACCGACATCCACACAACAACAATCCCCACGGACCCTGGCATGACTCCAGTGTTTGTGAAGCAATATCGCTTGCCTCTCGCATCAATGGAGTCCCTTACTGAAATAATTAAGAACCTCGAGTCCCGGGAAATAATCCGTCCAGTACACAGCACCTTCAATAATCCGGTGCTGGGAATATTGAAGCCAAACGGCCAGTGGAGACTCTGTGCCGACCTTAGGGAGCTCAACAAACGGGTCCATACTTCCCGATGGCCTCTGCCCTACATTGACCAAGGGCTGGCCCAGATCCAGGGGTCACAGGTATTCACGGCAATAGACCTGACCAATGGATACTGGACCGTGCCGGTCATTAGGGAGGACCAATACAAGCTGGCTTTTACCTTTGGGGGCCAGCAATATACATGGACCCGGACTCCCTTCGGATACCTCAACTCCGGCAATGAATTCAACATTTTCCTACATAAGGCCATGCCCGACCTGGGTGCGAGGGGTAACCTGGCTTATGTAGATGATGTCCTCATCAAAAGTTCATCTGTGGAGGAACACATAGCGGAGATCCGTTATGTTCTGACACAGTTGAGGGCCGCCGGAGCAAAACTTTCCTTTCAGAAAGCACAGTGGTGTAGAACCCGTGTTAATTTCTTGGGGCATGAGATTACTCCTCAGGGTCTCTGTCCCCAGGAAAAGAAAGTGGAAGCACTTCAAAAACTGAAAGACCCCACAACTCTGCGGGAACTAAGGAGCCTCCTTGGACTGACTAATTACAGCAGAAAGTTCATTGAGGGCTACGCAGAGATCACCAGACCCCCAATTCATCTCTTGAAGGGGGGGGGGTCAAGTGGGAATGGGGTCCAGAACAAGCCGAGGCAGTAAGACAACTCAAAAGAAGCCTCTCACAAGCGCCCTGCCTAGCTTACCCTGTCGGAAACAAGGAGTTTTTCCTGGAGACAGGGTTCTCTAATACGTGCTTGACGGCAGTATTATACCAAAAGCATGACAGTTATCTTGATAGGGCGCCTACCCTTTCCGGCAGAATGCGTCCTTGATGCCTTGATTGCAGGACTCACACCCTTCCAGGTGGCTTTGCCAGCACTTTGCAGATATGCTGGAATGATTCTTCGACCTGCATATTCTCTCATAGCTGCACTTCAACGCTACCCATCTGGCTTTCCCACAGGCTACTTATATATCCTCTAGATATTGAAGAAGAGGCAATTGTACTTACCTTTTGGATATTAAAATGACAATCCCTCTACCACGTTTTGAGCCTACTACGTAGCATCTCAACATAAGGTCAGTCTTGGGAGTGCAGGGCTAGCTGCACTGTGCTCCGGCATGTTTAGCAAATAGGTTTCTTAACCTTTTGATGTTCTCTGTGCATAATGTAATTGGTTACATACCTAATACTTTGCCCTTATATGTCCCACATCCAGGGAGACCTACTCATACTTGGCCCTAGAAGAAGGCTCTCATCAAGTTGAGCCGAAACGTCAGTGGTCATCGCACCCCCGCAGGGGGTTGCACTTACTATGGACCACGTGAACATCTAACTTACAAACCAGACGTCGACCAATCCCATGGTCACCCTTCCTTTTTTGCCCGGCTTTGGTAGACCTTTCACTCAGGTCTCCAGTTTGTACCTTAGTGGGAGCTCACACGATACACCAGGGACCTTGCCCCATTCTTTCAACAGGCAGGTCTTTAGATCCTATGGACATTGATGTGGACTAGTGTTGAGCGGAATGTCTTTTTGGTGCATTTCAGAAGATGTCATGGATCACACGCACCTTCAATTTAAGTTTTTGAGCAAAATGACTGTGAATGTTGTGAAACTATGAACATTTTTTGTCTTTGTTGATTGTTTATGTACTCATATACGCTATTGAAAGCATTGAGCTCAACCAGCTGTATATTTTCTATATATTTTGTAATGTTGGTGCATGCTGGATAGGTGCACACCTTACGCCAAATAAAATAGGCGGATGTAACTGCTATATATGTGCTAATGTACCTGTTCAGTTAGAAAAACATTTTGTAGACTAACAGCTAAATCCGTAAAGGTTAGACTTATCGTGCAGCAAATCAGTGCACTTACATTGTTGGAGGGTAGGACTTCCCTCCTGTTCATACTGATTCTCAGCCCTTTGTTCCTACCCGTTACCGGGCTGTCGTTTCGGTTATCTTGTACAAAGTGATAGCATTTCTACTCAATTTTCTTTTTAACAAAACATGAAAAGAGCCTATCTCTCCCAATCGCAAGAGGCTTTGCCCTACCTAAATGAATAACTTGGGTGCTTGTCGTCAGGGTGGATGTCAAAAGTAAAAAGGCCATCCTCTGTCCAACTCTCTCCTATTCTGACCATACCATGTAGCCAAAAAGGTTGTAACAAATAGAAACAAGGCCAGGAGAATGGCTCCCTTCGCCTGGTTGAAGAGGATCATCCCCAGGGCTGCTTCCTTAACAATGTTGTGCAAAAGATCTTATTAACAAAGCTGAAGCCAGGAGAATGACTGCCTTCTCCTGGTCAACTGGGTAAACCTATGGCCGGTCTTGCAACAATCGTTTGAAATACCTTCTGGTTCTACAAAGGTGAAAACCAGGAGGATGACTGCCTCCTGCCAGTCAAACTGTATTCACCGTAGAGGCTGTTTTTTGGGCCAGTCTTTGCTAACCGCCTTTAAAGTCCTTGTCGTTTCTCCCAGGGCCTTTCCCTGGTTTGACCAACTGTCCACCAGGTCCTCCTCTTTAATACAGTATAAAGTCCCAGGCTTCCCTGGTCGTCTCCTAGAGTAATGAAGCAAGGGAGGTCCCTCCTAATGTGTCCTTGGTGTCTTACACTATTCTTAATAGCACTATTGGCAAAGAGACCACACTTGCAACGTCCGTGATTCTGAATGCCATCCTTCTGATTATTGTGACGAGGGAGATTACGCCCGATGCAATCTTCACTTGTGATTGCAACTGCGCCCCCACCACCTCAGCAATTAGCCTCACAGAGAACAATAGATGGAAGGACTACTGTCGAGCTGTGCTCAGGCACCCGGGGGCATGCCCAGATGAAATGGAAAGGTTAGCCAAGGTACACACAGAGCTAGCTGTTCAGGACAAGACATTACTTCTAAGAGAATGCCGACTGATTATCCCAGCGACTCTCCGCTCTGAGGTCATCAAGACAGCCCACAAAGGCCACTGTGGGGCGGACAACACTAAACGACAGCTCAGATGTCATGTGTGGTTCCCGTTCTTGGATGCAATGGTAGACCGGTGGGTGAAGAACTCTGTGGCGTGCCAATGCACGGCCAGGCCCGAACCTCCGATCCCGCTCCAACCAACACAGATCCCAGAACACCTCTGGAGAGAGTCGATGTAGACTTCTGTGGACCCCTTGAGTCTGGAGAGTACCTATGGTAGATGAACACTCAAGATTTCCGATCATGAACAGAGCAACATCCAATGCATTTGCCCAGGTAGCCGCCATCTTTGACGAAGTCATAAGTGAGTGGGGAATCCCAGACACCATAAAATCTGACAATGGGCCACCTTTCAGCGGCCATGAGTTTGCAGTCTTTGCAAAACACATGGGGTTCAGTCATCAGAAAATAACACCACGCTGACCTCAGGCCAATGGGATGGCGGAAAGATTTATGGCCTTGATCACGAAAACCCTGCAGAGCCCGCGTCGAAAGTGCTGATCCCCACCAAGCGCTCTGTAGAATGCTAAGGGATTACCGCAACACGCCCCATGAAGCCATAAATAAGACCCCTGCGGAATTGATGATGAAGTATCAGGTTTGCACCCAAATCGTCAGACACCCAGCTAGCCAGCCTAAAGTGGATAAAGAAGTCATAAGAAGGGACGCTGAGCGGAAGGAAAGGACCAGAGTTGAGACAGATGAAAGGAGAGGAGCATGACCAAAAGAATTCCACGTAGGAGATGAAGTCTGGGTCCACCAAGCCACCAGCAGAAAGACTGACTCGCAATTTGGCCTACAACCTCTTCAGGTCACAGCCGTCAAAGGAACTATGATAACCGTTAGTAATTCAGAGAAAGAGATTACACGAAACAGCTTGCTGTTTAGCATGCCGTCAGAAATGACGAAGAGAAGCCTGCGCCTTCTGATCCGGACCCAGAGCCATATGACTCCAGAGACAATCCGTGGGTCCTACCTGAGCCCATGGCACGACATCTGACCGAGCCAACCAATAGCCCAGAGATAGGCCTCGGCGAGATGTCCATGGGTCGGCTGCAAAGAACCATCAAGAAGCCAGCAAGACTAGTTGAAGAATGCTGATAGCAAGCAAGGGCATTTGTCCGGTGGTGTTTTTACTGAGCTCAGTGTCTCTTTAAGATAGAGACAAGCCCGTGTGAAGCGGGTCACGTGACCATGTGATGTGAGAGGAGAGAGCAGGAATGGAGGGGGAGTTAGTTGGTTACAAGTTGTGAATAAAGTAAGACGTACAGTCCACCGGTGTGCGCTCCATTTATTTATGCAGGGCCTTCCAGCCCTAACACCTCCTATCATGGATACTGCTTTGGGAGTCTGTCAAAGATGAGGAATACGTTGGAGGACACAATCCATTCGAAGAACAAGTTACTTACTCCTGGTAACGTTCTTTCGACTGGATATTCCTCCAAAGTGTTTTCATCGCCCCCACAACCTACCCCTCTTTTGAATTTCCCAGGCTATTACAGTTTACGTTCCAACAAGGCTGAATACTGTCCTGCCTGTGTTTATGGGCGCTTCTACTACATGAAGAGGGGGAAAAACAGCACTGAAGCCAACGGGCGCCGTGCGTGTTACTTATAACAACCGATGAAGTCACCCTCGATGGAGGCCTTTGAGGGACATCGACTTGACGCCATCGACACGGGGCGTACTCTGCCGAAAAAGTTTTTCAAAGCAGTCGAAGCTGGACATTACATGTCAAAGATGAGGAATAGGTTGGAGGAACATCCAGTCGAAAGAACGTTACCAGGGTTAAGTAACTTGTTCTTCTTGTTTCTTTTCTAGACTTTAATTCACAGTATAAGCACCATCTCTTCAGGGTGCAGAGTTTCCTGAATCCATGTTTCTGTTGAGTTGGCAGGGATTTACTGTCTTCTCTGTGACTAGTGCACTGTATTTCCTGAATCCACATATTCACTGAATTGGCAGTCACCTACTATCTTATCTGAGACTAGTGCACTAAGTTTCCTGAATCTACATATTCACTGAATTGGCAGTCACCTACTATCTTATCTGAGACTAGTGCACTGAGTTTCCTGAATCCACATATTCACTGAATTGGCAGTCACCTACTATCTTATCTGAGACTAGTGCACTGAGTTTCCTGAATCCACATATTCACTGAATTGGCAGTCACCTACTATCTTATCTGAGACTAGTGCACTGAGTTTCTTGAATCCACATATTCACTGAATTGGCAGTCACCTACTACCTTATCTGAGACTAGTGCACTGAGTTTCCTGCATCCACATATTCGCTGAATTGGCAGTCACCTACTATCTTATCTGAGACTAGTGCACTGAGTTTCCTGCATCCACATATTCGATGAATTGGCAGTCACATACTATCTTATCTGAGACTAGGGCACTGAGGTTCCTGAATCCACATATTCGCTGAATTGGCAGTCACCTACTATCTTATCTGAGACTAGTGCACTGAGTTTCCTGAATCCACATATTCACTGAATTGGAAGTCACCTACTATCTTATCTGAGACTAGTGCACTGAATATCCTGAATCCACATATTCGCTGAATTGGCAGTCACCTACTATCTTATCTGAGACTAGTGCACTGAGGTTCCTGAATCCACATATTCGCTGAATTGGCAGTCACCTACTATCTTATCTGAGACTAGTGCACTGAGGTTCCTGAATCCACATATTCGCTGAATTGGCAGTCACCTACTATCTTATCTGAGACTAGTGCACTAAGTTTCCTGAATCTACATATTCACTGAATTGGCAGTCACCTACTATCTTATCTGAGACTAGTGCACTGAGTTTCCTGAATCCACATATTCACTGAATTGGCAGTCACCTACTATCTTATCTGAGACTAGTGCACTGAGTTTCCTGAATCCACATATTCACTGAATTGGCAGTCACCTACTATCTTATCTGAGACTAGTGCACTGAGTTTCTTGAATCCACATATTCACTGAATTGGCAGTCACCTACTACCTTATCTGAGACTAGTGCACTGAGTTTCCTGCATCCACATATTCGCTGAATTGGCAGTCACCTACTATCTTATCTGAGACTAGTGCACTGAATTTCCTGCATCCACATATTCGCTGAATTGGCAGTCACATACTATCTTATCTGAGACTAGTGCACTGAGTTTCCTGAATCCACATATTCGCTGAATTGGCAGTCACCTACTATCTTATCTGAGACTAGTGCACTGAGTTTCCTGAATCCACATATTCACTGAATTGGCAGTCACCTACTATCTTATCTGAGACTAGTGCACTGAATATCCTGAATCCACATATTCGCTGAATTGGCAGTCACCTACTATCTTATCTGAGACTAGTGCACTGAGGTTCCTGAATCCACATATTCGCTGAATTGGCAGTCACCTACTATCTTATCTGAGACTAGGGCACTGAGTTTCCTTCATCCACATATTCGCTGAATTGGCAGTCACCTACTATCTTATCTGAGACTAGTGCACTGAGTTTCCTGAATCCACATATTCACTGAATTGGCAGTCACCTACTATTTTATCTGAGACTAGTGCACTGAGGTTCCTGAATCCACATATTCGCTGAATTGGCAGTCACCTACTATCTTATCTGAGACTAGTGCACTGAGTTTCCTGAATCCACATATTCACTGAATTGGCAGTCACCTACTATCTTATCTGAGACTAGTGCACTGTATTTCCTGAATCCACATATTCGCAGAATCGACAGTCACCTACTATCTTATAGATACTAGTGCACTGAATTTCCTTAATCCACATATTCGCTGAATTGGCAGTCACCTACTATCTTATCTGAGACTAGTGCACTGAGTTTCCTGAATCCACATATTCACTGAATTGGCAGTCACCTACTATCTTATCTGAGACTAGTGCACTGTATTTCCTGAATCCACATATTCGCAGAATCGGCAGTCACCTACTATCTCATAGAGACTACTGCACTGAATTTCCTTAATCCACATATTCACTGAATTGGCAGTCACCTACTATCTTATCTGAGACTAGTGCACTGTATTTCCTGAATCCACATATTCGCAGAATCGGCAGTCACCTACTATCTTATAGAGACTAATGCACTGAATTTCCTTAATCCACATATTCACTGAATTGGCAGTCACCTACTATCTTATCTGAGACTAGTGCACTGAGTTTCCTGAATCCACATATTCGCTGAATTGGCAGTCACCTACTATCTTATCTGAGACTAGTGCACTGTATTTCCTGAATCCACATATTTGCTGAATTGGCAGTCACCTACTTTCTTATCTGAGACTAGTGCACTGAGTTTCCTGAATCCACATATTCACTGAATTGGCAGTCACCTACTATCTTCTCTGAGACTAGTGCACTGAGTTTTCTGATCCACTTATTTGCTCGGTTGGCCGGAACCCACTGTCTTGTCTGGGACAAGTGCTTTGTGTATCCTTTTCTAACTAGATCGCCAGGTTTCCAGGTTTTTGTGTGAAAGCTTTCCTTGCCTGCTTTCCTAGTAGACCTGATCACGGTTCTGATTCTTGTCCCATGATTTTCTCTTTACTAGCGTTCCCATGTGCCTTTTACGTTCATGCTTGTACATCTTGTCTACAGACTCTGCTTTGTGCTTCTTTTCTCTGACTTCTGTTGTCTCTGCTCTAGTGTTTTGGAGTCATGGCTCTCTCAGTATCTCTTCTCTCATGGCAAGCGCCAGTATTCGCCTTAGCCATACAATGAGTACAACATTTTATTTAGCATGTCCAAGCCATGACTCTACTGTACGGGAATTAAGAATAATCTGCTGATGCCGATCACGAAGGCTATCACTTATCTCCCGGAAGATCCCTTATCATATTCCAGTTCTGATCAATCCAGTTAGCCACTATATTGTCTTGCCTTCCCTCTGTGTGTGCTTCTTTTGCTCATTTCAGTTCTGTTATATGCTAAGTGTTATCTTCCGAATCCTCACAAACCTGCCATATTTACTGTGACATTATCAATTTCCAGTGCCCTCTTGACACAGACACACACATGCTCTCTCAAAAGGTGAACTGGCTCAGTGGTACAATCCTGAATTGACACTTGTGATTTAATACCTAACAGATTATCAGCACTTACACTTGGAGCCTCACTTCTGGGATACACTCAACACAGGAATGTCTTTTGAAATACTAGTGGACATTCATTACACATGTGTTCTGTATTCATAAACAGAATGTACTGGGTTCTCGACTGTTTATTGTTGAGTTCAATACATTTAAATGTCTGGCACTGTAGCAATATGGAAAGGAAAGGCTAGTAACCTATTGCTTTAGATTATGAATGAATAGCTTTGGTATGTTTTGTTTGCTGAGTTGTGTAATCTAGTGTCTCCATGTAGGAATTAAGATAGGATACATTTAAAAACTGAGAGGGGGGATGTCATGTGCATTTGCATCCATTAAAGGAGAAGGCCACAAAAAAGACAGATTGTTTTAAAGGATACACACATGAATTAATGTTCTGGACTTGCTAAAGAAACTACACAGTGCTACATAAACTCACTCAATGCTAAAGTAAAACTCTCATCGAAGAAGCAAAATTACCAAAAAAAGAAACACCCTAGGTTTCAAAGCCAACACAAACTGATAACATTAAATCGCTTCAGCTTTTAGAAGTAATATTATTTTATTTTAGTTTTTAGTTTGAACCGCAGCATCTTCATTGAACTCAAACACGCATTGCCCATATGCAGAATCCTAGGACATGTAACACTGGAGAGAACACGCTTGTTTGAATGTAAGATTTAAGAAATTGTTTGATAATACATAAATTGGTTACCTGATATAAAATATTTTCTTTCAACCAATATACACTTCTTAGAGGATCAAGTGGGGTCCACAAAATGGCTGAACAGAAAATGTAGCTAAAATCCTCTTGGAATCAACCTGAAATGCTTCCAGATATAGTTAAAAATGGTGGGAAACAACCCCCCTCACATAGTCTCAAGATAATCCTTCCACGCCAACAGGCTTTGTTGCAGCTTGTAGTAGAGTTTCCCCTTGGTTCCCAGACTTGAGCTTATTCCATGCAGCTTTCTTTGATAGCTCTTGGGCAATTCACCTGGCTTGGTACATGGTCTGGGAAATAAGGGGTCCTGCACCCTTTATTTCTCCTTATGTTCTGATGGCCCCTTCATCTTACTGGCTCCTGCCACTTTCACCACCTCACTACTCGTGATCCTGCTCGCAATCATGCAACACATGTTTTCCTCCCCCCACTGTGGTCTTTACCTTTTTAGCTCATTGTCTCAACCCCATCCCCCTGCCTTGAGCCATGCTTGCCCTCCTGAACCTTCCTATTCTGTCTGGCTAGCATCTCTTTCTCTGGATGTCCCCCTACCACCAGGTCTTTCTCCAACTTCTCCTGATGTTCCCATACCACTCCCTCCTAATCTCTCTCCACTGCTTCATAATTCCCACCTACAATGTCTTTCTCCACCTCCTCCAGATGTTACCCTTCCACCTTATCCAAGTATCTATTCATCACTTTCTGACTTATCTCCGCCTCTATAAAGCCTCTCCTTCGCACTCAGTCTCTCTGCAACTCCTCCAAACGTATTAATTATTTCCAAACTCCTTTGCTGGATCCTACTTCACATATACACATGCGACTGATGGCCAAGTGTATATAACCCTGCAAACACTCCCCTTGGGTTGGGCTTTGTCAGGAATAAGGTCTGGCACCGAAGGGGAGTGCAATAGTTTGCATATTGAGGCGATAGAGCGCTGGGAGGACCTGGAACTACATTACCCACCATCCTCAGGTTGCTGGGTAGTCCTGCACGCGTGCGCGTTGCCAGCTGTCTCTAATTGGGAACAGCTTATTAGCAGGCAACGGCGTGCTGCAGGTGTGGCTTATTCTGATTCCAGGGAGCGGTTAGCGGCGGGTGGACATGGAAGACTGACTGCGTTCGTAATTGCTGATACGATCAAGGACCTTGCCATACGGGGAAGTCAGGATGGCAGCAGACTGATTTAGGTCGCTACGTTCTTCATCTGGGAAGTCCTGAGGGGCTCCCAGACCTCAGATAAGTGCTGGGGACAAACAAGGAAATATATATGTGTTACAAGGCTGTCGGGTTGATTGTTGCAGTGTTTTCCACGTCTGGGTAGTCCTGAGGGGCTCCCAGACCACAGATAAGTACTGGCGGAAAAAACGTTTATGAATCTATGGACAAGGCAATGTGTCACAAGTTAAATACGTTTTCCCACTTTAAACATTAGAAGTCAGAGAAAAGCCGTACATGCGGATCAGTAACCTATCACCATGTTTACTATCCATTACTGTCTTTGGGCATGAAACTAAGTGCTCTTAGTGCTGCAAACTAGGAGAGGAATTATTTCTGTGGTGTGTGTTGCTTTTGCCTGCCCAAGGGGCCATGTGTTCTTGTTTATCAGGTTGGGCAAATTCCCATGTGTACCATTTCGTTGCTTGCTACATGTTTTCTGTTATGGGTTATCATGATTGAGCGCACGTAGTAAGGTGTGCTTCTCGGGTATTAGGCAGTTCATCAGAGGATCTGGTGTACAGTAAAATCTCATGTGCATATGTTGTCATTAAGGGTACCTCTTACACTAACCAGGGAAATCTTGTTATGTTCTATGTCTAGTCAGGTTAGGGTTTTTCCCTGTGCTTTCTCTTATCTATCCAACGTAGGGTTTCCTTATCCTCTTTCCGGTGTTCCTAAAATCCCCACCCTATCCACAGCCTCTTCCTAACCCCTCTTCCCCCCTTTGGCTGCCACGTGGCGACCTGTTATTTGTACCAGGTGCCTGTGCCAACCACGGTGGGAGGGTCGAATTCATTCGGCTTCCATGGTTCGGGGGAGAGTGTCGATCTCTCTTCCCTTCCATTAAGTTGTGTTTGTGACATAATAAGCCACCCCCATATTGGGATACTCACAACTACCTAAGCCAAATGGAAGCGACTCCTCCACCTTTAGCCGAAGTGCTAAAGGCTTTACAAGATATTCAGTTGGAATTAGCAAAGGCCAGGCAGGAATCTACTACGCTGAAGGTGCAGGTACAAGGGTTGGTGGCACAAGGTACCCCTTTGGAGGGGCCTAGTACCTCTAATACTATGGCAAGTGCTTCTAGTCGGAACCCTATTGTTATTGTGCAACCTCCCAGTAGTGTACCCCTGGCAGCACCAGAACGTTTCTCAGGGGATCCCTGAAAATATATGACATTTCTTACGCAATGTAGACTCCATTTTTTGTGCAAGCCCACAGCATTCGAAACGATTCAGGCTAGAACAGCATTTGTGATATCCTATTTGACAGGCGATGCAGCAGCATGGGAAATGCCGCCGGTTCAGAAAGATGACCCTTTGTTGTATAATTGGGATAATTTCCTGACAGAATTTGGTAGATTATTTGATAGACGGGAAGTGTTGCAGGCCCAAGATAAGGAGTTGTTGGGATTAAGGCAAGGGTCACGTGATCTGGTAACATATGTGACACAGTTCAATAGGTTGGCGATTGAAACAGAATGGCCAGTGGTTAAGCAGACAGTACTATTTTATCAAGGGCTACGGGAGGAGCTGAAGGATGCTATTGCTCAAGTAGAGCCGCAACCGAGTAGCTGTACGGCCATGATAGACCTAGCTCTCAGGTTAGATCATAGAATGAATGAGAGAAAAGGAGATAAGAAAAGACCTGAGGCAGCTCTGTTTGTGAGATTAGATCGGAGTAGGGGGGGGGGAGTGAGGTGGAACCGATGCAGATTGGTAGCACAAGAGGACCATTATCAGAGGCAGAGAAAGAACAGCGTAAGCTTAACAAATTGTGTCTGTATTGTGGACAGGCAGGACATTTTATACGTACTTGCCCTAATACGCCACAGAGGAATGTAGGAGGAGAACGGAGCAAAAAGGAAGCGGGAAAAGAGCTGGGCCGACCTTAGGGGGAACTCAGGTGACAGGCCCGAAAGAATCAAGGTTCCCCAAATGGGTGGCAAATACAGTAGGAGCTAAGACCTCTCATTTGTATATTCTAGTGACATTATGTTGGGCAATGTCTAAACAGGTAGTACTGGCTATGGTGGATTCAGGGGCTACAGGTAATTTCGTGGATATTACAGTGGCTATGCAGTTAGGGTTACCCTTACAAGATAAACAGCGGGTGGAAGGAGTCCAGTCAGTGGATGGGTCCCCATTGGTGTCAGACCTTATACGACAACAGACACAAGCTTTGCAGATGATATGTGCATCAGGTCATCAAGAAGAAATTACTTTTGATTTGATAGCAGCACCCCAGCTCGGCTTAATTTTGAGAATGCCTTGGCTCGTGAAACACAATCCCCGGATTGATAGGGAAAAGCAAACAGTATGGTTTGAAGAGATGGGGTGTCGGGAACACAGGTTACCAGAAAAGGGGTTGACAGTTGGGTTGACTGGCCATATGAGAGCAGATCAGGCAGTGGGAGCGGTGGACTCAGGTATTCCCCTCCAATACCGAGATTTTGCAAAAGTTTTTGACAAGGGTGGAGCAGAGAAATCACCTCCACATCGACCATATGATTGTGTCATTGAATTAGATACCATGCAGTAGAATTTATGCCCTGACAGAAACAGAAAATCAACACCTTAGAGAGTATCTGGATGACATGTTAGAGAAAGGATTCATTAGACATTCCACTTCCCCGGTCTCCTCACCTTTATTTTTTGTTCCAAAGAAGGAAGGTACACTATGTACATGTATTGACTACCACGCCCTCAACAAGGTAACAATTAAAAATAGATTTCCATTACCTTTAATTTCAGTTTTAATGGATCAAGTGAGGGCGGCGAAAATGTACACTAAATTGGCCTTAAGTGGGGCATACCATCTGATAAGAGTGAAGGAGGGGGATGAGTGGAAAACGGCATTCTGGACAAAGTTTGGGTTGTTCGAATACTTGGTCATGCCGTTTGGCTTATGTAATGCCCCAGCGGCTTTTCTGTTCTTTATGGAAGAAGTGTTGAGGGATTTCATTGATGTTTTTGTTATAGTTTATATTGATGATATTTTGATTTATTCAGAGTCACAAGAGCAGCATGTCAAGCATGTTAGGGCCGTGCTTACTCGATTACAGGAGTACCAGCTTTGTGTAAAATTGGAGAAATGTGCTTTTCACACTAGGCAAGTGGAATTTTTGGGTTTTATCCTAACACCAGAGGGTGTGGTTATGGATTCAAAGAAGGTACAGGCAGTGACAGATTGGCCCTCTCTGCAATGTATCGAGGACATACAATCCTTTTCAGGGTTTGCCAACATCTATCAGCATTTTATTAGCAATTTCTCAAAAATTGTCAGTCCAATTACTCAATTGCTTCATAAGGCAGTACCATTTATTTGGAGTCAAGAAGCTGAAAAGGCCTTTCAGGAGTTGAAGGTAGCATTCACTACAGCACCGGTGTTGAAACATCCTGACACGGGTCGAGCTTTCCAGGTGGAGACTGATGCCAGTAATGTGGCGATAGGTGCTATTTTGTCACAGAAGGATGAGGAGGGAGTATGGCACCCAGTAGCGTTTTACTCTAGAAAGTTATCGGGGTGTGAACAGAATTACTCCATCACCGACAAAGAGTTGTTGGCTATTCGATCAGCCTTTTTAGAATGGAGACATTACCTATTGGGGGCCAAGCATCAGGTAGTAGTGGTAACTGATCACAAGAATCTTCAATATTTCAAGACTGCTCAAAAACGTAGTCCCCGACAACTTAGAAGGTCCCAATATTTCAATGAATTTCATTTTGTAGTAACATTCAGGCCGTGAAAGAACAATGGGAAAGCAGATGCATTGTCTAGGCAGAAAAATTTGGATAATGTGGTGGGCGAAGTAAGAGCAGTCATTCCTCCGGAAAAAGTCATTGGGGCTATTACTAAAACATTAATTGATGAGGTAAAGAGAGCTCTACCCGCCATACAAATTCAGAAGTGGCGGGACAGTCATCCTGCAAGAATGGTGCGAGAAGGGTTGCCCTTTCATCACAATCAATTGATTTTGCCTACCAAGGAATTTCAGAACAAGGCTTTATACTGGTGTCATAATTCCCCTTTGGCCGGTCATCCGGGCCAAAGAAAGATGCAAACCATGTTGAAGAAATATTTTTGGTGGCCTAATTTGAGGCAGGATGTGGGAAAATATCTATTACACTGCGAAAATTGCATGCGTAACAAGGCAGATTATGTTAAAAAAAGAGGGTTGTTACAACCATTACCAACTCCTGAGAAAGCATAGACTCACATATCAATGGATTTCATCACAGATCTTCCACCTGATAAGCAGTTTGACACTATTTGGGTGGTGGTAGATTTTTTGTCCAAACAAGCCCATTTTATTCATTGTGAAGGAATACGCAGAGCGGACAAGTTAGCAGAGTTGTTTCTTCAAAACGTGGTTCGATTGCATGGGCTGCCAAAGAGCATAGTATCAGATCGAGGCCCGCAATTTACCTCCAAGTTTTGGCGTGCTTTCTGTCGCATGTTGGGAATCAACTGTGCTCTGTCTACCAGTTACCATCCCGAAACTGATGGTCAGACGGAACGGGTGAATCAAACACTCGAGCAATATCTGAGAGGCTATTTGGGGGATGGTCGAGATTCTTGGGTGCAGGCATTATGGTTGGCGGAATCTACATATAACAACACATTACACACGTCACTTGGGTATGGCCCCCAATGAATGCTTATATGGGCATGAACAAAACATGATACCGGAGCATTTACCTGATATGGAGAATATGCCAGTGTTACAGAGCCAAAAACAGTTGCTTCTCAAGATCAGACACAGAGCGCGCACCAATTTGGAGCGGGAAAAGGAAGTATATAAAAGACAAGCTGATAAACATAGGCAAGAGAGTCCTCGTTATAAAACAGGAGACAGCGTTTGGTTGTCAATGAGAAATCTATCTCTAGTGGGATCTCGAAAATGTATGCCTAGATTTTTTGGACCTTATGAAATCCTTAGATGTGTGTCATCCACAGCCATGAAATTCCGTTTGCCTTAGACTCTACCTATACACCCGGTATTCCATGTGTCTCTGCTTAAACCCGCAGCTCCGGGGATGACTACTAAAAGACCTCCAGCGTTGGTAAAGGAAGGACAAACGGAATACGAAGTAAAACGCATTTTGGATGCCAAAAGAAGATATCATCAAATATGGTATTTGATTCAATGGGAAGGCTATGGGCCGGAGGATTGTTCTTGGGAACCAGCAAGAGCTGTCCAAGCTCCCAGGTTGGTGAAACAATTCCACTTGCGACACCCGGATAAACCGGGTCCTGGGACGAGCCCTGGGAGAGGAGGTAATGTCAGGAATAAGGGCTGGCACCGAAGGGGAGTGCTACGGTTTCCATATTGAGGCGATAGAGCGCTGGGAAGACCTGGAACTACATTACCCAGCATCCTCAGTGCACCGGGTAGTCCTGCACGCATGCGCGTTGCCAGCTGTCTCTAATTGGGAACAGCTTATTAGCAGGCAACGGCGTGCTGCAGGTGTGGCTTATTCTGATTCCAGGGAGCAGTTGGCGGCGGGCGGACATGGAAGACTAGCCGGTAGTCGGTCAAGTGGCACAGCGAGTAGATCGCTCGCTTTGACATCTGTGCAGAGCCTGCTAATACAGGTTCGAATACCGGCAGGGCCAAACTCAGCCTTTCATCCTTCCGAGGTCGATAAATGACCACCACACACCGTGGGTAATAATAAGCAGCGCTCAGATACCTGAGGGTTCGTAGCGCTATATAAATGCCAAATTATTATTATTATTATAATTATTAAGACTGACTGAGTTTGCAATTGCTTGCTGATACTATCAAGGACCTTGCCGCACAGGGAAGTCAGGATGGCAGCAGACTGATTTACTGCGCTACGTTCTTCGTCTGGGAAGTCCTGAGGGGCTCCCAGACCTCAGATAAGTACTGGGGACAAACAAGGAAATATATATGTGTTATGAGGCTGCCGGGTTGATTGTTGCAGTGTTTTCCACATCTGGGTAGTCCTGAGGGGCTCCGAGACCACAGATAAGCACTGGGGGAAAAACATTTATGAATCTATGGACAAGGCAATGTGTCACACGTTAAATACGCTTCCCCCTTCAAACATTAGAAGTCAGAGAAAAGCTGTTCATGCGGTTCAGTAACCTATCACCATGTTTACTATCCATTGGGCATGAAACTAAGTGCTCTTAGTGCTGCAAACTAGGAGAGGAATTATTTCTGTATTGTGTGTTGCATTTGCCTGCCCAAGGGGCCATGTGTTCTTGTTTATCAGGTTGGGCAAATTCCCATGTGTATGTGTTCCATTTCGTTGCTTGCTACATGTTTTCTGTTATGGGTTATCATGATTGAGTGCACGTAGTAAGGTGAGCTTCTCAGGTATTTGGCAGTTCATCAGAGGATCTGGTGTACAGTAAAATCTCATTTGCATATGTTGTCATTAAGGGTACCTCTACCCTAACCAGGGAAAACGTGTTGTGTTCTATGTCTTGTCAGGTTAGGGTTTTTCCCTGTGCTTTCCCTTACCTATCCAACATAGGGTTTCCTTATCCTCTTTCCGGTGTTCCTAAAATCCCCACCCTATCCACAACCTCTTACTAACCCCTCTTCCCCCCATTGGCTGCCATGTGGCAACCTGTTATTTGTACCAGGTGCCTGTGCCAACCACGGTGGGAGGGTCGAATTCATTCGGCTTCCCTGGTTCGGGCGAGAGTGTCGATCTCTCTTCCCTTCCATTAAGTTGTGTTTGTGACAGGCTTCATATGAGGCTCTGCACCTGTGATGGTGAATGAGTAATTGACTGTTAGTAATTAGTGCCGGGTGCAGTTTTTGGGCTTTGTTCTCTGTTCAGCTTCGGTAGTTATTGATTTTTTTGCAATATTCAAAGCAATATGAATTGGTTTTCTTTCATGTTTTTGTGTATTTGTTAGTTTCTCAGTTCAAATGGTTGCTTTTGTATTAACATTCATCACTTTTTTCAGTCGAATTCAGTTTGATTAAATTCTATAAATATGCATATACTGATGTAAATAAATTTGATTGGATATGCCAGATACTTGTTGATATTATATGATGTGTTTTGATTCATTCTTAAACTATGGAACACTATAGGGGTGCAACCTGGTAACTTCCATTCGGAGGTACAGGAAGCCCAGTCTTCCACCAGTTTAGAAATCCGTTTTGAATCATTCCCAGTGGGCACGTTTCTTCGTGCTTATAGTTCTATATCCCTCAGTTGCCGCTGGAGAGGAGGGTTCCCTCTTGGATTACAATTCTTCAGTCCATCATGTAATAGAGATGCAAATAGCTTGCCCGGCTCCTCCAGCATCGCTGTAATGCTATCATTTAGGAGACAAAGTCTATTCCCCTTTTTAAAATCAGGAATTGGAATGGACTTCTGCCAGGAAGTTGGAGTCCTACCCTCCTTAAGGACTTTTTAAAATATATTTTGTGGAATCAGGAGCAGGATTTTAAATTGGCGTTTGGAAGGCTGCCCGGGCCCGCAGCCCTTGAGGTGTTTAAATTCTTAATGTGATTTGCAAGGGTGATCTCATCGATGTCCAGGTTATAAGGTTAAGGATCTTCAGTGAAAGAGTGTTTCCATGATCCTTATAAAATGATGGAGGTCCATGTTGAGTTATCAATTGGTTTCATTTGTTATGTTTCAGTTTCAGTTTCAGTCTGGGATTTCCCATGAATGTTTGAAAAGCTACCGTTATCGAGCATTGCTAAAATATGGATCAAGGTTTACCAATCGGCGGTCCATGTGGATTGTAGATGCCTGTTCAGCCATGTGTAGTCATTTAATTTATGGTATTTGATGAGTTTCCTGGCACTTGCAGAACCCGTATCATACATTTTTAAGGCATTTTTGATTTTGTGCCTAAGAGTTCTCTTATTCAACGCTATTGCAGCATCATATTTTCTTTAATGGGTGCTGGGCAGTGACTTACACATTTTCAATGAGCCAACAGGACCAACAAGTCTGCTTAAATAATAAATCCAATTGTATAGCCATGCTATCCCCTGCCGAAAGGTAGGCCTGGGTTCTAAGAATATCTGAAATGTACTTATTTATTGCTTCTATGTTTTGTATGCATACATCTGATTACGTTACCTGTGATGCATCAACTTCCGGGGCACCAGTGGTCCAGGGGTGAAAAATCAGTTTCTAAACCATCCATCAGCCCCACACCTCTCGTATACCAAAAGGGATCCGAACAGATTGGAATAACAAGCAAATTATAAAACTTCTTGTCCAATTTTGGTAATGTGGACGGAACAGCAGACGTATCTCTGGAAGGTCATGGACCCTTGGTTAGTTGCAATAGAGTGAAAATACAATTATTACTCAATGATAAAAGGCCCTGTCCAGTCAAGGTTGCATAAAAAATATCTACTTTAGTTATATCACAACAGACAGTACTAGTAACACTACGAAATACAACAAACCCTGTAAAGGAACACAGAGGACAGGCAGTTTTAAAGGAAAAGGTATGCACTCTGGATACTGACAGGAGGGTAGTCAGTATGTTTAATAACCACAACAGTTTAAGAGTTTGAGACAGCAGTCAGCTGAGGGTATCAGGCGACAAGACAGTTTGGAGAGCGAAGCTGGACAAACAGCTGCTGGCTGTTAGTACATGACAGCTCGGGGTCAGGAATCATTGTCTCAGTGCTGGTCGGTGGTTCTGAAGCACGGGTCGAGATGTCGCGGATGTCTTTAAGCGACTGTGGCTTGACAACGGTCAGTGGTGCAGTCGGTTGCAGATCGAAGAACTCGACTGGCTCAAAATTGTCTTTTAAGGCGGACGTTGGTAGATGCTTGTTGAGGCACATCTCCCAGCTTCTTCAATGGGCTCATGTCATCCTTTAAGGGAGACAGCCTACAGCTGTGGAATGTGCTGCAGGCAGCGGCCTTGTCCTTGGTTGTAGGTTCAGAGACCTTCTGGCACTTCTTACACAGCTGGGCACGCCTGGGTACTGGTTCTGCAGCGGAGTGCCCCTCTTTTAAAGCCAAGTGGGCCACGGTGATTGGTGTAGGCCAATCCTACCTTAATGAACCAATCCTGGGGTCCCTACCAACAATCTCCTGTATGTGTGAGGTCATAACCAGAGTGCTTTGCAACAGGAAAGGTAAAGGGGTGGGTGAAAACAGGAGCATGGTGTGCTCCAGAACTAAAATGGCAGAACATCTCTCTCAACAGAAGATCTCTGGGCACACTCCCTTATGATACTAAGTCCTATCTATCTTCTGGTCAGTTTTTGATTAAAGAGTCTCTCTGGTTAATGGTCCCCTCTGTGGTTCCTGAATAAAGCGGCAGGTCTCCCTTGAAGCTGCAGTGAGACAAGACTCTCTGGCTCCTGCAAACCACATTCTCATACATTATGAATGGGGTACCCCTAGTAGGGTGGGCTACTGTAAACAGCATACCCTGATATGACACTTCACTTGTCATTGATATGGAGGGGGAGCTGGCTTCAGGTTGACACAGTTGCATATGAAAGGTTGTTGGGTTTCCTGTCTCCTTTGTTATCCTCTGCAGCCAGGCACCATAGGCTCCCGTTTAAAGTACCCTCTGTCGGTACGCTAATCTCTGCCACCAGCTGCAGAGCCTAACAAAAGAACAGGGCATTTCCATGGAGCCTTTGTTAGTTAATCAGGCTGTCCATGGCAGGGGTTAGTTTGGCCCTCCCCCTTCCTGGAGATGTCCTCGTGTACTTCTGGCTGTCACAGTCCAAATAAATAGGACAGTCTGAACTGTGCCTGTAGGCTGTGTCCACACCTGACTACACAGGCCTATGCTTTTGTCGTGGTGTGAGCATAGGAAAATGTGTGTGGATTAGCCCCACACGCTTTCCTGAGGCAGGTCAACCATCATACCATTTAATTAAACATTTCAAAAAGCACAGGTGAGCGCACAACCCACCCTGCGGATGGTCGAATTCCTCACATTACCTTTTCTATTAACTTGAGTTTTCCGAAAGGCACATGTGTTTTCCTCTAAGGAATGCTATGTGCATGTTAGTTTAAGGGTGTAATGGTCACTAAGGGATGTTTCATAGCTAACCAATGAAGCCGCTTTAGTAAAATGGTGGCTGGATGTAAAGAATTAAACTATGTGTGATTTATTGTCGCCTGCTTTCCAAGTCAGAGAGCTGGAAATGTCTCCATTTGTTCTCCGGTTGAGGCCATCAAGTGGAAACCAGGTGCTCCCTGCTCGATTTTCCACTTGGTTTAATTAGAGATATTGCAGGCAGGTTCTTGTTCCAAATGAGCATATTGAGATTCTGGTCATCACTCTGATCACACCAGGCATTAAAATCCTCACGTACCAGTATTACTAAATCCTCATAGAGCTACGTGGCCATTTCTATTGCCTTTTCTACATCACGCCTTATGCTTACTATCTGTACACCCTGAGGGTGAGTGCACACATCGAGTAACAATAACACTCCTGGGGAAGGTATGTCAACCACAGCCACCAAGACATACAGTCCTTTAAATCGATTTCAGTGGCCAAAAGGTGGAACGAAGGCCGATGATGAAGCCACCACAGGGTCTTCCAATTGGGCCCGCCCTGTACTGCTGTCTTAGCGAATACATTTAAAACCATTGATGTACAAATCGAGAAGGGAGCTTTTCTGAAAAATCCCCAGATCCAAGGATTTAAAAGCCATTAAATAATTCCAGTCATCTAAAGAGTGGCCATGTCCTCTGAAGTTCCAGGGGGTAGTTATAATATTGACTGTACTGTTAGGGCGGTGGCACTGATTTAGTTTGCAGTAGATTAGGTCACCACGGCCAATCCCATTTCACAGTTACCTTTGCTGCTCAAGAAAGGCATATGGAATTCCCCCTTTATGCTTCAACTAGTGCAGGAAACATGAATATTAAAATGTGCAGCCAAATTAATTTGCATATATAACTTTGTCAGCGAATTTGCTAATTTGAACGGATTTATTTCCCGCTCCAGGTAGAGTGGGGCACACGTGAGGATGTTATTGACAACGTGAGATGAGTAGAGTGAACAATTAATTGGATTTCCCCACTGATTTCAATCAATTCCACATAATCAATATCATTTGTGAATAAAGTTCAGGGAAATGCTCTCTTAGTAATGCCAATATGTGAGTCTGATTCATGTAACTTGCACCAGAAAGTGCAAACATGCATCAAAGGATTTGGAAGTTATTGATCTAGTGCGGTTATTATTTGATGTAAGGGAAACAGAGTACTTTCTTTCTTTCTTTCTTTCTTTCTTTCTTTCTTTCTTTCTTTCTTTCTTTCTTTCTTTCCTTCCTTCTTTCTTTCTTTCTTTCTTTCTTTCCTTCTTTCTTTCTTTCTTTCTTTCTTTCTTTCTTTCTTTCTTTCTTTCTTTCTTTCTGTCTTTCTTTCTTTCCTTCCTTCCTTCCTTCCTTCTTTCTTTCTTTCCGTCTTTCTTTCTTTCCTTCCTTCCTTCTTTCTTTCTTTCCTTCTTTCTTTCTTTCTTTCTTTCTTTCTTTCTTTCTTTCTTTCTTTCTTTCTTTCTTTCTTTCTTTCTCTCTTTCATTTTCTTCCAACAAGCTAACTGCTTTTTCAGAAAGATCAGGAAATTCATTTACAGACTCATTTGAATCTGCAGATTGCTCAAGACCTGCTTCTCAGGACTTCTAATTATTCAGTCATCTAGGTTTCGGTACAGTCTTTTCCTTTTCTTTGTAGCTTTTTATTTCTGTTCTTACTCTGAGAAACTTGAATCGATTCATATGTGTTCGCATTTTCAGCCATAATACAGCTATTAGGAAAGGATACCTTCTTTCCTCTTTGAATGTAACAGAACGCTCATGGAAGCAATAAGAATTGCAGTGGTTACGGGGGGTGATTGGTTCAGGACTGTTATGCAGAGAATGTTTCAATATCTTCTGGCCCCACACAGTGTCACTGGAGTGTCCCCATTTGAAGTTTTGAGGGGAAGAAAACCCAACACCCATCTGTGCCCTGGGTGGATGGGGAGGTCAAGGATGATAAACGTAGAAGTGGATAGAGTGAGGGACAGAATGCAGATAAGTGGTGGCAAAGATAAACGCAGGTATGATTGGATAAATTGTTGCAGGAATCTAACTGTCACTGAAGGTGATTGGATCAAAGTTAAGTTGCCAACTAAGGTACGTAAAGGGGTTTAGGTTGAAATGCTGTAAAAAAAAAAGTCGAAATGACCAAAAGTTCGAAAAATGCTACCACCAAATGATCGAACACCAAAAGTTCGATCCTTTGGTGGTAACATTTTGATAAAAACGCGAACGCGGGCTGCGTGGGTATACGTTATGGTATAGTGAGCGGGGGCTCCGGGGGACACCCCCGAGGCCGTCCGTGTAAAAAAAAAAAAAAAAAAAAAGCAAACAGGGGCTGCGGGGGTGTCCACCCCCGGCAGCCTTCTGTGGAAGAAAAGGACCCTGCAGCGCTGGTTCCCTTTCACAGAAGTGAAAGGGAACTGGCGCTGCAAGAACCAGCGTGAAGATGAAGGTAAGTGGGGTTTGTGTATGTTGGGGGTGTGGGTGGGGGTGTGCTGGGGGTGTGGGTGGGGGGGTGTTGTGTGTGTGTGTTTTTGCAAATTATCGCGGCTGTAATCTCCGAAAACAAAGTGTTTGAACTTTTGGTTATTCAAACACTTTGGTTTCGGTCATTTCAGCCGCGATAATTTTGGCTTCAGCCAAATCACTGGGATTCACGTAAAGGTTCTCTGATATTTTCAGAGCCCAAATTAGTAGTGAAAGATTTGGGCTCATCTGTTTTGGTGGAGGGTGGAGCTGTATGGAATAAAGAAAGAGTGGCAATCATCAAAAATGGTGCAAGGGGGGTGCGTGGCCTGAGTACACGATGTGAGGACGTGTTGGGACTGAGCTCCCGTCCAGATCCTCAGCAGATCCTTACAAACTACGGCAAAATCGGCAGACAAACACAATGGGCGAACGTTCCTGCAGCGGAACCGACACTGCACAACCTGTGGCAAGAATGAGCTGAATCGGAGCCGGCAAACCCATCCATCGGGCGACCGAAGCTGTGCCCCAGGGCCGGCCAAGATGGCGGACGACGCAGAGGTGTGAGGCCAGCAACAATGTGAGGTTTGCGTACATCAAACGAACCTCTGGCGGAGCGGAAGCAGCGGGTGCCACCACAGCGAGACCCGCGCTGCGAGAAGCGAACTCAGCACAGGAGGCGTACCATGGCTCGGGAGAACAGGGGCCAGACACTGGACTGCTGGACAATGTTGGGAGAGGCGGGGCAGCGGTGAGCAGTCGAGACCGTCAGGGACACCACTGTGGGAACACCCTGGAGCCGTCGCTCATGCAGAAGGCGACAACGGAGACCGAAGTGAGTCACCAGACCTGCGATTGGTGAGGAGGCCCGACAAGGAGGAAGCAAGGCACTCCAGGGATAAAGTGAGGACCAAGCAGTCGCAAACAGACACAGCCCATGCTAGGTGAGGCAGGGAAGAGCAAAGGCCAGGGGAAGACCCGAAATAACACGTCTCTCACTGAGCTGCCCTGGGAACGCAACAGAGAACTCCCGGGTGAGGCGGTGCACGGCCAAAACAACCGCACACCAGGCCTGCCGCCCCCACCCGTGGAACACTAAACAAAACCCAAGGCGAGGGCCCATACGATAAGGGTAACGCTGGTGGAGCAACACCCTCAAACACCCTCAAACGACGGCCGCGGCAAGCCGCTGAAAAACATCAAACACACAAACAGGCTTCACCCTGCAGGGTGATTACCAAACACCAGACTTAGCTCCTTGGCTCTGCGCTACCACACAAGCGTAGGAGGCAACATCGAAGCAGGTAGAGGCGCCAACAAGGCCAAACGCAATCTCCAAATTAAGTGCAGACACTGGACCACACAGCACTGCAGCACCAAGAGTTTACAATAACAGGTGGCCAGGCTGCACCTAACAAACGCGCACCCGCACCAGCTAGTCTGGGTCACGCTTGCACCATTCAGCCCCAACAAATTATGCGCCGCACCTGCCAACGGGGGACCACATTGCCCCACTAGGGTAAACCACTACCCGGCGAGACCAGCAGAGAAACACGCCGAATCAGCTGCCACTGCACTGCAAGAAGAGCCGCACCAGGCGCTGAAGGGAAAAGTAACTAGAGGACATAGCTACATGGGGCGTCTGCGCCACTGACCCCGGCGCAAACACTGAACAATACAGTGAACAGAAGCAGCTGCCCACCCCTGTTAATACACCGCTTGGGAGACACCTCCCCACAGAGTAGCTGACAACAGCACAGGAAAAAAGGCCTGAACCAGGCACACACCGAGTAGAAGTCACAGAAGCACACACACACACTGGCCCAAAACACAGGAGGCCTGTCACAGACTGGTAACATGTCATAGCTCCAACCTGCAAGGCAAAGACATGTCCCCTCCCAAAGGGAAAAGTGAAATCAACATCATGGAATCCTTTGCACGAGTCCAACCAAAGGAACAAAGGCAGGAAACCAAAGGGACTGAACCAACCCAACAAGCTCCTGAGGAGCACACCAAAGACGAGCAGATACTTGAAGCAATATCAGGGCTTCACTCCTTCATTGACACCAAGAGAGAGGAAGTGAAATCAGACATGCAACTAATGCGCCAAGATTAGTGTAACCTCGCGGAACGTGTAACAACCACGGAATCAGAGCAACATGAGATGTCTGCAGCGCTGAAAGACGTGCGGATCAGGGCGGAGGAGCTAGAAAGGCACAATAAAATACTAGAAGAAAGGGCCGAGGATGCGGAAGGAAGACCCAGACGCAACAACGTCCGCCTACTTGGTGTTCCAGAGGGTCTTGAGGGACCTAACCCTACAAATTATGTAGAAACCCTACTACAACAGGAAATAGCAGCCGGCCGACTCTCACAAGGGTTTGCCGTTGAAAGAGAGCACAGGGCCCTCCAGAGAAATCCACCACCCGGCTCGCACCCTCGCCCAATTATAGCCAGGATCCTCAACTTCCAAGATAGGGAGATCATACTACATTATTCACGTGAGGGAGGTGCAATAAGCAGGGACAACGCAAGAATTACAATATACCCAGACTACACCCAGACAGTCCAGAGAGCAAGAAACTCCTTCGTACCAGTCAAAGCCAGGCTGCGCCAGCTGAACCTTAAGTACATTATTGCTCTAGCCGTCCAGACTCAAGATCATACATAAAGGACGTGCCATCTTCCTAGAGACCCCAGCAGCGGCAAACATGTGGCTTGAACACAACAACATGGCAGATGATGGCGAAACGGCTGCATGACCAAAACACTGACCCAACGGAACCCTACTAGAATGACCCGCCCGCGATAAGCAACCAATTTCGCCAATGCCCTTATCAACAAAGACGGGAGGCCTGTCACACCGCCCGACCTGAGCAGGATGGCACGACCCACGAAAGGACTGATGTAGGTCTGTTTCCGCTGCATCACAACCTGCCAAGGACGGCCTGGAAAGGCCAAGATGTGGCGGGGAACCTCAGCACTGCACACAAGGCGCAACTGCTGGGTGCAGTTGGTTGAGTTTACCAAGTTATCATTTGAAATGTTTCTTAGTCTTCGCCACGACATACACACGGAAACAATGGACATTGAAATTACTAACCTGGATACTGCAACACAAAGTTGGCGGCTGACATTAAGGTGCTGATATGGAATGTCAGGGGGATGGGCTCTTATATGCGTAGGAACAGGATCAAATCCTATCTGAGGAGAAAACATGTCTCCATTGCACTCCTGCAAGAAACACACCTAACAGCTGAAGACACTGTCAAAGTGTCGGAATAGTGGGGAAGACAGGGGTGTGCTGCGACTTACTCCAAATATGCGTGCAGAGTATACACCTGGATTGATGGCACAATACCATTCAAGCTACTATCAAAGGAGGTGGACACGGAGGGAAGGTACTTGATACTGAGAGGCAGCATTGAGCAACTGGAAATATGCATCGTCAACTCTTACCTCCCCAACAGTGGCACCTCGTCGTACCTGACTAAGCTAAGTGCCAAACTAACACCCTATTGAGGTGGTTTTTTCATATGGGGAGGGGATTTTAATAGCATAGGGGACTACACACTAGACAGATCTAACCCCCCAACGCTACCAACCGCCCCTGTCCAGTCCCCACTGAACAAGGTAATAGAGAAGTTGGACCTGGCAGAGGAACCCAAACTATAGAGAATACTCATACTTCTCATCTCCCCACACGCTCTACACCAGAATTGACTATTTGCTAATAGACAAACGACACCTAGCCCAAATGGAGTCAGTATCTTACCTGGGAAGATCAATATCCGACCACTCTCCACTCCTCATGGAATCGAAAACACAGGGACCTAAACCACCCATACCGTTGTGGCGAATGCCAACAGAAGCCCTCACTGACGGTGCCTTCAGGGAAGGCCTCCGAGATAAAATACAGGAATACCTAGACATCAGCCCTGGCCCTCACTCTCTTAGAAGTCTTTAGGGAATCATATGAGAAAGGGACGCTACCGAAAAGCATGAGGGAGACGCTGATAGTGCCGATTCCCAAGCCTGGGAAACCCAGAGAAGAATGTGGCTTGTACAGGCCACTAGCCATGCTCAATTACGACATAAAAATATTAACGACTATATTAGCCAAAAAACTGTCAAAGGTGATAAGTACATTAGTACACGAAGACCAGAATGGGTTCATACCAAGCCGGAGCACGGCAGCGAATCTACAAAGATTGCAACACATAGTGGCACAAAGAAAAGACTCACACGAATCATATGCTGTGGTATTCCTAGACACCACAAAAGCCTTTGACTCTATATACTGGGAGTGGTTACTAGAGGTCTTGAGACAGTTCGGGTTGGAGGAATCCTTCATTAGATGGATACAAATATTATATCAATCACCGGTGGCCAGAGTTAAGACCGGGAAGACAGTGTCAGGACTATGGGACATCCAAAGAGGCACCAGACAGGGCTGCCCACTATCACCAATGCTCTATATTCTGGGCCTAGAACCACTAGCTATATATAAAAGGAAAGAGATTTTCGACGCGGGAATCAGAATAGGGGGCGAATACCACATAGTTTCATTATATGCAGATGATGTCCTGTTATATTTGAGAGACCCCCACCTTAACCTCGCAACAATCCTAGAGGTCCTAGAGAACTTTGCCCGGGTGTCAGGGATCTCCTTCAACAGGGAGAAGTCTAGTGTATTCCCCCTGGCTGGCCTGGCTGGGCGAACTGAAACTGATCTCCCAACGGTAGGATTCCAATGGAAACTGCACACCTTCAGATACCTAAGAGTCAACATTTGGCACACACCTGAACAGAAGCATGGGGGTAACACCCAGGTCGCGGTACATGGGCTCAGAAAAACGATGAAGTTCTGGTCAAAATTACCACTATCGGTGATGGGCAGGGCTGCAGTGGTTAAAATGATAGTGCTCCCAAGGTTCCTATACTTTTTCCACAACATACATTGCCTTATCCCAGCCTCCTTCTTTCGGGTACTAGAAAAACTACTGAGGGAGCTACTATGGGGCAACACCAGACACAAGATATCCCTCGGTGCACTAACACTACCATGCACAGCAGGCGGAATCCAACTCACAGATCTCGAAAGGTACTTCCTGCCACCCAATTAAGTCACGTGGCCAAGTGGCTAGCGGATGAGCACACCTCTGAAACCAGATTACTCAGGCAACCCGTAGCACCAGCGAACCTGAAAGAAATACTATGGGTCCCGGTGGGATATCTAGGGGAAACCCCGTTGCTAGTAGAGCTGGGCAGGAAAGTGTCAGGGCTGGCTGGACTAGTAATCAGAAAGAGTATGTACATAGAATTGGCTGGAGTAGTAGTCAGAAAGAGTTTGTACATAGAATTAACATTGTGCTTGCCCAAGTCAAGATGGAGAGAAAGAAACTTAATCTGATTGGTTAAAGGAACAATGTTATGTTTGGTTTGTCTGATTGGTGGAAAGGATAATGGGTTGGATTCTTGGGAGGTGAGCAAGATTCTAAACTGCCTTTCATCCATAGTAATTCAGTGGCTGGTTGTACATTAGTTAAGCTCCTTAAGTAAGGCCTTTCAGAGTTCAGAAGATTCACCAAAGAAGTAAGAAAATCGTTTGCTGAGCCAGAGTGAACAAGAAGACATCAGGTGGGATCGTTCCTTTTAAAAGCTTAAAGATTTTCACAGTGAACTTTCATTTTTCATAAGAAAACTTAAAGAGTTAACAAGTTTTAAAGTTTACTGAGTGAAAAGACGTTTTACAGTTTTATTACAATAAGGAAACAAGTGTGAAGACTGTGCGCTCAAGTTTAAAGGTTGTTAACTGCGTGAAATGTGTTTCAAGACTGTTTAACGCGTGCGCGAGTCCGTGGGACGTCAGTAACGTTGTTATGGGAGCACGCGGGTATTCTGAGCGAAAAAGCGCGTGTCCAAATGAATAGTGCAAGTAGTTTTTAGCGCGTGCACAATTTTAACGTGAGAGACGTTGCGTAAGAAAGCACGTGTTGGGTTGCGATAGAGCGCGAGTCCATTTTTAACTAAGCGCAAGTTGTTTTGAACGTGTGTTCATTTTTTACGTGAGTGACGTTGTGTATAACCGCGTGTGTTCGGTAGCGATAGAGCGCGAATCCATTTTAACTTAGCGCGAGTTGTTTTTTCAGCGCATACACCACGTGTTTTCACGCGTGCGTGTATTTGTTAAGATGCGCATGTGAATTTTATACGCGAGGACAATTTTTCACGTCTTGTGATTTCGCGTGTTTATCACAAACGCGTGTCAAGAAAGAAACTATATGTTCGTATGTGTAAAAAAGAAACGGTTCACACGCAGAAGGAGAGCAGCATTCAAGAAAGTTTATGAGTTACTATTTAATGTAATTTTTATGCAAATGGGATTCAATACTTCAAAGAAAGACTGCATTTCACAAAAGCATTTAAAACTCAAACTTCATAGAGTTAAATGAACTTAAAAAGCAAAGAAGAATATCTAAGTCTGTAAGGTGATTGCAAGGGTCATTACTTTAGGATTCTAAAGAGACTTGAATGGCTTGAGACAATATGCACTAAGCATGATAATAGTTTACAAGATATTCCATACAGATAATTAACCTCTCAGTCTTATACAGAGGTTTAAGAGGTAAAGAAGTTAGAGTTTGTTTTAAAATAATTTTAGAAAAGAAGTTTATATTAACATCTAAGTAACCAAGTGTATTTGTTTACTACAGATACCAGAGCCTACCAGAAGGTTGCAGGGCTGCAGTGTCTCCGTTGTTATTTTGTCCAAATTCCCCTTTCCCTTTCTTGGGGTTCTCAGTGCAGCTTTTACTTAAGGGTTGAGAGGTGAACTCCTGGTGAGGGTCTGTGGGGCCAGCATCAGCTCCTGTGGAATTCAGTCAAGCCGGACCCTGACAGAAAGTTAGGGCCAGGACCCTGAGACTCACAGAAGGGGCACACCCCTACTCAGCAGACATACCGATTGCAGCAGGGGAATGTAATGGGAAAGCAGACCTAGCCCTAATGAGAAAATGGGAGGGACACAGCATCTACACTTGGGGGGACACATATGAAGATGGGACTTTCAGAGAATTTGAGACCATCGTAGCGAAAGAGGGTCTACCCAAAGGCCAATTCCTGTGGTACAGAAGAGTCAGAGAGGGCGCCAAGTAGCAATGGAAAGAGTGGGCAGGCGAACCAGAGCAAGACCCACTGATAACACTACTATACAACCTAGGGGACGGATGGAAACCAGTGTCTAGGCTCTACGCTCAACTAGCGGACAGACTTAACCCCAAAAGCGAGGCCCTGAAATCGAAGTGGGAGGCGGACCTGGGAGAAGGTATCACTGAAAAGGAATAGGATAGAATCCTAATATACCCCACAGAGGTGTCGAGGAACGCCCGGTTCAGACTTATTCAACTACAGGTCTTATACCAAACATACATGACACCAGAAAGGATAGCCAAATTTAGTAAGAACGATACCCCACTGTGTCCCCAATGCAACTCAGAAAGAGCAGGGATAATACACATGTTCTGGGGATGTCTGAGGACTCAAAACCTCTGGTCCAAAATAGAGCAGACCTGCAGAAGAGCAGGGGTGGCACGAAACACATGGTCCCCGAAAGAATGCCTCCTGGAGGCATACCCAAGAATAAGCAAGCTGCGACACATAGTGAAACTCATGGACCTGGTGTGTGTGCTAGCCAAAAGATCGATAGGCATGGCATGGAAATCTCCCAGGGGCCCGCAATTCGACAGGTGGCACAAAGAACTGGAGCACTGGTCAGGGGCCGAAACAACAATATGGGGTGAAGAAGTGGACAGAGCGGGAGGAGAGGCAAGCCCAGCATACAAGGACTGGAAAGCCCCAATACGAGATATGTTCCATCCATTGGACGATAAACCCCCTTGAGCTACCCTTGCCCACCGGAACACCAACAGACTAAAGACAAAACCCAACACTCAGCAGGGGAACCATCAGAACTATTAGATCTGGCACCCCTGACCAATTCATCACCTGGGAGTTTCCGAGGTCCAAAAGGTCAAACAAACTGGGCCACGAGCCCCAGCATATTTATGTGGCAACGAAGACTAGTTGTTTAGTTTGGATGACATTGTTACGCTCACCTGGACCCCACAGGGGTGTCGATCGGACGCGGACAGCTGCGGTCTCCGTCAACGTGATGCGTAGTACAGAGATGACTGTCTGGACTGGCCCACCTAGTCTTGTCTGCTGGACCCGAAGAAGTATTTTCCTGCAAGTGGAGACAGGGATTAGCCACCTGTGGGTTTTAGTGATGGCCTCCCAAATGTTCTCGCTCTCCCCCACCAATCACCTCCGATATCCCCTTAGTAACCTCACCTTATGTTTGTAAAAGATGAGCTCTCCATCCTGCGTGTCTTGCAGGGGCGCGTAGATACCAGTTACTTCACTGGTTTGAAGGCGTTGGGAGAGTTCCGGTAAGCATTGACTCTGAAGTCCCAGGCGGGATTGGTAAGTATCAAGTTCAAAGAGTTCAATGTGCCCGATGTTCACTCTTGTCCCCTTCCTTCCTTAAATTGCAACTGAGTTTGTGAGAAGAAGGTCTCGTAGCTGCTGCTGGCATTCAGGTAAGAGTCTGTGTTACCCAACGCTGTCCGGTAACTATTGCATGCGTTAACGTGTTGTTTTTCTCCCTCTTTACAGATGTGGCATATGAAGATATGGAGAATAATACCGCCGGTGGTAAATCAGGTAAGTCTATGGTGGTAAGAGGTATTTGTTGATTCCCTTGACTCACCTTGTTATTCTTGTGCCCCTAGGTGCTGGAGTACGGCGAAGAAATGATGGAGACAGTGCCGGATCGAAAGATGCTGTGAGAACTGGTGATTATGGCGGCGTGCAGGAGCTGGCGAAACGACGCGTGCAGGACTGATGTACTTTCCAGTTCGGGAGATGAAATGGATCCGGAATCAGGTGAGGAATTTGAAATAAGTTTGTTTTCTAACCTTGTCCTTTTCTTCCTCTTTATTCTAGGAGCTCTGGATTCGAGGCAGGCGTGGCAGAAGACTGGATGCTGGCTGCAGGCATGCGGGCGTGGCAGAAGACTGGAGGCACGGTGAGAGTCAGGCTGCTGGATGCAGAATAACATGAAGCATGTGTTGCTGTTCGGGTGTGGTTTAAATAGCCTCCAAAGTAGTTCCAGGAAAGAAGTTCCCCAGGACCACACCCGAGTAAAAAATAGTCCCTGTAGTAAAATAGTCCCATCCAGGCCTCAGGTTGGCTTGGATTCATTTGCAGCATGGTCTGCATGAGGTACGTAACGTGTATGAGCCTGGCGCCTATGGCGCCAGGACTGATTTTTATTATGAGCCTGGTGCCTATGGCGCCAGGACTGAACCCAGACAGCCCCTAGCTGGGGCTGCTGGGGTTTTTATAAATGTCTGGATGCCTGCTCCAGGGGCTGATGGGCTTTATCCGGAGGCCCGGGGGTAGGCATCATGACAGACATGACATGTTACGAAAGGATATCTCCTTTCCTCTTTGATTGCACTCAGTTCATTCATATGTAACCTTTGCCTCCAGGATGACATATTAGGAAAGGATATCTCCTTTCCTCTTTGATTGCACTCAGTTCATTCATCTGTAACCTTTGCCTCCTGGATGACGTAGCTGTGTGTGACATCACACATCCAGGCTCAGTGCTCTTAGAACATCCACCCCTGGTTACTGTCTCCATGTAAACTTGTTATAGTTATGGTTCAGGGTTGGGAATGTGAAGGAGGGTGATGCCAGAAGCCACCTGAGGCTGGGGGTTGTCTTGAAGATGATACTGAATAAACCTCTTTTGGCAACGTTTACCAGGTGTGGTTCCTTTCACCATCAGATGATGTCTGCCACCACACATAACAACAGCTCTGAGTCGGAGAGGTGATGTTCTTTGGGGAACTTTTTTTTGGAGTTTGTGTTCCCTAGTTTTTCTTTTTTGTTTCAGCGCAATTCTTAGCTGGACTTTTTTTGCTTACTTTTATGACTGCATGTAAAAGCGGACGACTGTGATTCCATAGCTGAAACATTTGCTTTCTTGTTTCCTTGATCAGGACTCGATGGAAGACTATCTGGGCACAGTATGCATGCTTCATGTTAAGTAGAAATAGCAGGTTCTATATTAGGCAGAAATAATCATGAATAGCGCAGTAGAGAACAGCACAGATTAATCAAGAGAAGTCATTACTCAGGTGTTGGCAGGAAAGACATGGTTCAGGTGAGGCCGCTGGGGTAGTTAGGTGAAGAGCCAGTCTTTTACTTTAGATCTGAACGACCAGAAAGAAGGTTTGGCTCTGATAGCTGTTGGGAGGGAATTCCAGCATTTGGCTACAAGCACAGGGAAGCTTGACTCCCCCCACCCCCTTCCGTTTTCAGTTTAAACTTGGTTATATTGAGGCAGTGCAAGTAAGTAGATCTGGTGGGTCTGGTGGAATGGTGCCTTGAGAATTTGTCAAGCATCGGGGGGGCTATGTTAGCCAAACATATTTGAGTAATGACGAGTGTGCAAAGCTTTATTCTGTCGCGTACTGGTAGCCAGTGAGAGTTGCGTCTGATGGAAATGTGGCTAGAGCGTGGAATGTTCAGGGCACAGCGAGGGGCGTTGTTCCGCAGAACTTGCAATCTGTTCACATTATGCTCAGAGAAGCCTAGTAGAAGGGTGCTACAATAGTCCAGTTTGGACAGGATCAGAGCCCTGGCTAACGTGAGGCAACTATTTGTGGACAGAAAGGGTTTGCAAGCGTTGATGAGTTTATTAGTATATGCAGTAGTGGAGGCTGTGGAATTCACATGTTTTTTGACTTAGCGGGTGGAATCTAAGTAAACGCCCAGGGTTTTAACCTCTTTGGCAACTTTGATGATATTGCCATCAATGTTAAAGGAATTGTACCTGTGGTTGAGTTTGTTAAAACGGGCTTGGGTGCCGACAATCAAGCGCTTCGTCTTGTCGTCATTAAGGCAGAGGCTGTGTGTGGCCATCCATGCCTGTATTTCACGCTAGATTTCATTCAGCTTTTCGTTGTCTTTTGCATAGCAGCCAGAGAGAGTGATGAGAACCTGAGTGTCATCTGCATAGTTAGTGTAGGTGACACCCAGGTTATCAAGATGCTCAAAGAGGAGCTTACTAAATATATGATAAAGCATAGGTGAAACACAAGAGCTTTGTTTGCTGAGATTTTATATTTTTATACCTTCCTGTAAATCATATGGCCCTGTTCCTTTTCCTGCTGCATCATGTGCTATTTGACTGGGGATGAGAATGGCTCTCTCGCCTCACTCTTTGTGGGAAGTTTTGTCCCCATAGCGAAAGTCAAAGCTGGCACCCGTGAATATACAGCACAGTAAGTGAGCATATCTTAAAGTGAAATCTGCACATGTAGTTCAATTGACCTTGCCCTTAGGAGGAAGGGTGCAGGACAAAAGAGCATTAGACTTTTTTTTTTAAAAAGTAACGAACACCAGAAAAATAACCTGAGAGAGGAAATGTTCCAATATTAATGCAGGAAAAGTATAAAAGGTGCTCACCTTTTAAACCCGGCAATCTTTAGTGAAATATTCCCTGGAAAACAAAATCCCAACACAAGACAAGTGCTTGTTTTCAAGTGGCTAAGCATCTGCACTGGGCACATGACAACCTGGGTAAAATCCTGGTAGCCAAATACTTGAGCAAGCTTGCCAACCCTATAAACCGCTCCTAATTTTAAAACTCTCCTTGAAGAAAGAAATTGCTAAGCAGCAGTTAAGGGGCCTGCAGCTTCTGATTGGCTGCTGGGTGCGGGTGCTCTAGCAAGCCACATGATGTTGGGAGGTGACCGTGACACTGTGGCCTCACGCAATCCTAGTATATGGAAACCTCACGCAGCTATCCTTTTAAAGCCGACAGGCTGCTGACACTTTTCAGTGCTCCTCCAGATAAATACACAGAGGGTCTCTGACCACAAACCGAGACACTGGGCCTCATTCCGACCCTGGCGGTGGACAATGGTGCTTTTAGCACCATGGTCCATGCTGGATTCCGCCATGGTGAATGGCGGAATTACCGCCCCATTACAAGGTAGGTGGGGCGGTAATTCCCCATTCACCATGGCCCCTTCCCCATTCCGATTTTTGCCCCATAGGGCTCAATGGGAATGGGGAAGGCGCTAAGTACGGTGCCGCAAATTGCGGCACCGTACTTAGCACCAAGGTCCCTTTGCGGCACCCTACTTTAACGGCTGGTAAAACCAGCCGTTAAGGTCGGGTCCCGCAAAGGGACCTCGTAATTAGGCGCTAATGGGTTAACGGCGCCGCAGCCTTTTACGGCGCCGTTAACCCATTAGCACCTGGGTCGTAATGAGGCCCACTGAAAAATCCATGTTAAACCATTTTTGTAAATACAAATATTTGTCAGTAGTCAAGAGCTATTTTGAGGAATTTTAGCCAATTTTAAGACGTGAATTGGCAACCATAAAAATGGCTGCAATTTGTCTACAATTCTTCAAAATAGCTCTGACATCATATGAATACATTTTTTTTACAAAGAAAACGATGCAACATTGAATGTACAGTGTTTTTGAATAAGGTCAGGGGTCAGAAGAGGAAGCAGTGGGAGAAAGCAAACAAGCATATATTGGGAGGAGTAGGGCCTGTTACCTATTGTCTTGCTAATCCCCCTCTCCAGCCACCCCTTGAACTCCAAATCCCATCCCTGCTCCTGATAAGGCACCACTGGGAAAGGGGAAACAGTGTTTTTCGGTTTAAACCTAGGAGGCACTTTTTCTTCCGGGGGTGTTTTTCCAGTGTTTACCGGATTTCACTCGAAACAGGAAAGCCTAGATATAATTCATTATTATTTTTAAAGGGCCTCTAGGCCTTGAGTGTTCCAGCGTCCCAGGGCCCAGCAGGGTCCATGTTGGAAAAGGGGCAGGGCCAAGCCCTTTTAAGCCCTCCAATGGCCTTCCCCTGTCACATCCTTGGAAGCAGGTAAGTGAATGGACAGGGTAAGTAGCCAATCCTGGGAGGGGTGGAGTATTGAAGGAGGTGTGTGTGAGTATGCAAGTGTAGGTTAGTTGGGTGCGGACAGGAGGCGGTGGAGGACATCTGAGACACTAGTGGAGGCAAGAGCAATTGTAGTGCAGAGGCTATTGTTAAGGAGGGGGTCTGTGGAGTGTTTGGGTGAGAGGGAGAGTGTGACTATTAGAGGTAGAGGAGTAGAGGAGGACTGACGTAGAGGTGATGATGGTAACTGGAAGTAAGCAAAATAGGTGGTGGGAGTAGCAAATGAAGGAGATAGGGGTAGTGGGTAATACAGGGGTCTGCAGGGCACATTGTCGCTGGGGATCTGACCGGCGGCTAGCGAGGAAGGTGAGCAAGGCGCACTATCCCTGAGTGTTTTAGAGAAGTAAAAGTAGTAGAGAGGTAGTGGCATTAGCGGAATAAGAATAGTAGTAAAGGTAGAGTGGGAGTGACAGTGAGCAGGAGAGCAGGAGTAGATATTGGAAAAGACTGAAGTTATAACTAGGAACCAGTAAGAGGTAGGGAAAATAGAGTGAGAGGAAGCAGGGAAAGGAATAACGAAGGAAGGAGGATAGTTGGAGATAGAAGCGGTAGCAAGAATAGGAGTGGGAAAGGAAGTAAGATCCAAGGGTGGATGTGGAAAGGCAGATTGAGATTGGAGGGACAGCAACGTGGTGGGAGAGCAGCTTAAGAGATAAGTACAGCTGTTAGGCAGAATCACATGCAGTACCCTTTGGGAACACTACATGTAATTAAGACTACAAGTGTCAGTACAATTTCACCTTTGGTACAAGCCTGTACTACACAGTAATGTGGTAGCAGTGGCTGAGCAGCCAGACTTATCTCAAGAGTTGAGTGGGCAGTAGAACAAGTTACACAAAGGACCAACAAATACAGTGATTTAAATATACACTTACTCAAGGTTTCTTGGTGAAAGAATATACATTTATTTACACAGTCAGTTTGAAAACATTACACTAGCAAGAGCAGCTCAATATCACACACTAATATACTACAAATACACAACCAATAAATTACTGCACAAGTTCAGCTCCCTTGAAGTGGGAGCAGAATGGCACTTCAGATACTTTTAAAAGGGGTAGAAAGACAAGGTTATAAGAGTCAATAGCACAAATACTTGCATAGATAGGGCAAAGGGTTTCAGTGAACTACAACCAGCAATTCAGTTCATAGGCCTGGGCCAAAGTCAATGGTTCAGAGGCTTTGTATAGGCTAGCACAGTTCTGGTAGCAAACGGTTAAGTCTTTGCCACAGAGTTTAGAAGAATTTGGCTAGGTGAAAAGTTAGGCTAATGTTTAGGGAAGGACAATCCTTCGAAGTTGGGAAAGTTCCGCTAACTTTTGCGATGACCGAAAAGATTTCCGGACCGTGTTTGCACATTACCTTGTAAGTGAAGAAGAGCTGTAGTTGAGGCAGTTGTTCCTGGTAGTTCCTGCACTGCCCAGGGATGAGGCCACAAGCTTAGCAAAATGTCGGTTTAAGGTGTGAGTGCCTTAAAGACCACAAACTGGTATCCTTCCCACTGGCTATCCGGTTTTCCAGAGCACTCTACAGAAAATTCGACCAGGAGGGGACGGAGTCCAGGCGGCTTACAAGGGCTTCTCTGTTGATGGAGTATCAGGCAATTTGGACCTGCAGCAGGGCTTTACTGGTCGTCCAGGAGTTGCAGCAGTCCTCTTCCTTCAGCTTGTCTTCGGTTCTTTCGTTCCAGTGGTCGTTCCAGTGGTCGAAGAAAACTGATTTAACAGAAACTTGCACTCCTCCTGTTGTTCAGGTGTCAAATTAGAAGAGAGATTAACTCCTTCTATTTTCTCATCTAAAGGCTGGCCTCTGAGTAGGTCAGGTAGAGGTTCACTCTCCTCCTCCTCTTGAGCTGAAGCTAGAAGCAAAGTTCCTACTACTGGTCTTGAGACATTAGCTTTTAGACGGTTGGTGTGAAAGACTCTGGGAGCCTCCTTAGGATTGCCTAAGTCCACCAGATAGTTGACCTCTCCAAGTTTACCCACAACCTTGAAGGGTCCTATCCATTTGTCCTGTAATTCCCTCTGTCTTGTAGGTACCATAACTAGAACTAGCTGGTCTTGAGAAAACTCAACCGTGTTGGCCTTCTAGTCATGACAATGCTTCACCAGAGCCTGACCTGCTTTCAAGTTGTCTGATGTTTCTGTCATCATGTGTGACATTCTACTCCGGAGACCTATCACATAGTCAGTGACTTTCACTGGCTTGGGGGAAAGAGCACTCTCCAACCCCTCCTTAATTAGGGCCAAGGGGCCTCTAACTGGAGATGGCCATAAAGAAGTTCAAAGGGACTAAATCCAACTCCCACCTGAGGGACTTCTCTATAAGCAAATAGAGGGCATGGCAATAGAAGGTCCCACTTTCTTCTAAGGGGTTCCTCTAAAGCACCTATCATGCTCTTCATTGTACCTCTCTACCAATTCATTTGTTTGAGGATGGTAGGCAGTTGAGAACGTGTAAGTTGCTCCACAATATTGCTTCTATTAGGACTTCTGATAGACTGTCTCGTCCTTTCCAATCTTTGATTTCCTTTAAAATGGCTCCGATAGGCAATAAGGATGCCGTGACTCCTTGTTACACTGTCAACCATAGCCCCAATTCAGTTTCTTTCTGCATACAGAGGAATGGCACTCGGTCAATGGGAGATTTTAAAGGTTGTGCCAACGTTGCAAATTTGACTGGGGAAGACAGACCTTTGTATGTAGGCGAACCTATCTATTTCATTGACGGTAATGTAGCATTTCCATGGTTACCCAGGGATTGGCAGGGAGCTTGTTATCTAGGAATACTGTTACCTGGGGTGTTCATAGCAAGTACTGTAGAGGTTTCGAAGGCTCGTCCACGGCGGGACGAGAATGGTGACACTCAAGCACAGGTTTTGGGAGATGTAGCGAAATCATTCCTTCCATTCTTTGGGTAAATAGCGAATTCCGAAGATATCAAGAGACTAGCGAGAGTACTGGAGAGAACCATCAACCGGACCACAGATATACTCTATAATATGACTTTAGAGCAGAAAGCGATCAGATTAGTAGCACTTCAGAACCGGATGGCATTAGATGTCATTCTGGCTGAACATGGTGGAGTATGTAAATTAGTGGGGTCCGCTTACTGTGTTTTCGTACCAGATTCCTCCCCAACTATTTTCAAGGCAATACAGAATCTGCACGTCCTTAGTTCAGAAGTGCATGTTCCCGAGGGAAATTGGGATCTTAGCGCTTGGTTCTGGGACTTTTTGCGATCTTGGGGTTGGAAAGTGCTTTCGGTCGTACTGATCATTTTGGGAATTCTGCTATTTCTTTGTTGTTGTATCCAATGTCTACCAAGTATATGTTCGATGCTAGGGGGATGTTGCGCTCAGGCGATAGGTACGATAGGACATAAAGTGTATGCCCCGGATGAAACTTCCAAGGAATATGTGTTAAAGGAGATTTTAGTAAACGACTTGATGGCCATAGATATCTCCGACAGCGGTGTATGGATGATGACGCATGGAGTTATTTGCAAGGAGATCAGAAGTAGTTTAGCACTTGGCATAGGCCAAAAGGAGGGTTTGTCAAACTAGAAATTATATCGTGCCTCCTATTGCTATGAATATATGTATATTGGCCTACGCCAAGCTGCTAACTCGCACTGCAAGGTCCTGACCTTAGAAATCAATGTAAACCGCCATTTTGAATCAAGCCACCATTTTAGGTTCTCTTGCCATGTAAAGTCACCCTGTGAGTTAAAATGGAGGGCGAAGTCATTCAGAACAGAACCTGATCGTCATGACCTCTGCACAGCTAATGTGTAACTTGCCTGCAGGCCACTTGTTAGGGTCATGAACTGAGACCTTGTCCTTTGCTGACTTGTATGTAATGGATTACTTGTATCAACGAAACTGATCTTTTTGTATACATTAACCTCAATGTAATTTGAATAACTGAATGGGAATGTCTGTTTAGCTACATTGTATAAACGAAGTCCTGCATTGTAATGTTAGGCCTAGAGCATACACTAATATACATATAGACGAGCAGATTAGAGTTTGACCTGGCAGGGACCCTAGACCAGTGAATGGTTAATCCGTAGAGGGGCTTGACAACAGGCTGGAGAAATGTATAAAAGCCTGACTGTTTCAATGAATATTCGCACTCACTGAGCACACCGAACCATGCTGGAGTTCGCTGTGTTGTACTGAGGGCCGATAGCTATCTGACTTGTCAACTGACTTTTTGTAAACTGTTTAGCATAAAATAAAGTACTTTGTATGTTCCTTTGTAACCTGTGTTTGGTGTGTTTCCTTTTGGGTTACCCTGCCTCATATTATTTCCTTGTTTTCACAAAACTGGTATCCTTCCCACTGGCTATCTGGTTTTCCTTAGCACTCTGCAGAAAATTCGACCAGGAGGGGACGGTGTCCAGGCAGCTTACCAGTTGGTTGGTTGGTTGTTCCCACCAAACTCAAGGGAAGAAGTTAACCTTGAAGGGCTTCTCTGTCGATTGAGTTTCAGGCAATTCAGACCTGCAGCAGGGCTTCACCGGTCATCCAGGAGTTGCAGCAGTCCTCTTCCTTCAGCTCGTCTTCGGTTCTTTCGTTCCAGTGGTCGACTCTGCTTTCCAAGTCCCAGAGACCTGCTTTTAAACAGGTTTCCCCCATTCATTCCAGCCTGGCTGTCACTCACACAGGAAGCTAGGCAACCCCCCCAGCACTCTATAGGAAGATAGTGTGTGCTGGGTCAGAACATTTAAAGAGACTAGTAAAGTCAATTTAACTAGTAAAGTCAATTTAACTTTACATGCTCTGTGAGACAGTAGTCAATCCCAGAGAAGGTATTTAAACCTTGGGAAGTCTGAAAGACATCTCTGTGTCACTGCACTGAATGTGCTGTGTGACACACAGAATAATATGATGCCTATGGAGTTGTTTTAAAACTCCAAAGTGAACAGAACCTGTTAGACACTAACAGGAGACCCAATGATGCACTCCTATAGGGACATAACTCATCACAGGTTTATTGTCACACATGTGTTCCGGGGCGTACCCCTGTTAGGGAGAATTCTCTGTTTAGGCTGAATTTCCCAACCTAGTGAGTCCCCCAGCAGCTTTGCTGAATTTCTGGGGTTTATTTTTTTCTCCTGCCAAGAGTGAGACTCTTTTACCCTCACTCTTGGACATGTTGTTGGTATGTTTCTTTGATTCTCCTTGTGTTGAATGGGCTATGGGGTCTTTTACTCCATAGGGCCTCATGTGTTTTTGTAAGGTGGGTTACACAGCACCCTCAGTGCAGTAACCCAGGGGCGTCCTAGGGACCCCCCAACATAGACTCCATACCCTGGGACTGACTACTGTCTCCCAGGGCATGTAAAGTCACCATTGACTTTACTAGTCACAAATCCTGAACAGAACCAGCACAAACCATCATATTGTGGACGTACTGGCCGGGGCAATTCAATTGCCCCGGGGTCTGTTAGTCGAGGGGGCACATCTCCGTCCCCCCTGATCGAGTTTTGGCTGGTGGCAGTGGATACTACTTTTTATATTCAACCGCGAATATTTTCCTATGGGATTTCCCATTGTTTTAGGCTACTACCTTTATTTAATTATTTACGGTAGCCTCGAACATACCGCCGGTTTATTTATTTATTATTAATTCTCCGGTTGGTATTTTTTGCCAAAACTTGATTCTAAAATGGCGTTTGTGTTCGCCTCTGTAACTCTAACCCAAAGTTGAGCCCTTTTGTTCCACTTTTGGCGGGCTTCTCCACAGAAGCCCTCCAAAGTGGTGCCACTATGTCTGGGTCCACAGGATGTGCAGGGAGGGGGATTAGGCACCCTGGACAGAGTTGCCTTGCCAACTCATGTCGCACTCTGGTGTGATTGGCCCAAGTGGTGAGCCGCCCGGCTCACCACTTAGCATGTTTGAGTGACAGCTAGGCTGTGTGAATGGGGGTTTGCTGCAGAAAAGCAGGGCTTTGGGGACTGGAACTTCAGAAGTCGCCACAGGACCTAAGAATCCGACGAGGGAGAAGCTGAGCCGACCTGCTACGACAACACCACCGGCGGAGCCCTGCTGAACCGTCTCACCACTTTTCCCAACGACCGAGGAGATCTCCCGCTGGAGAGTCTTCTTCCCTTGACTGGTGGGGACAACCAGTTTCACCTTCTTTTCGCTTTCTCGAGGCATCCCGTGGCCGCCTTGCCTGTGCCAAGCACCCCGGCAACCGGAATACCACATTTTACCGCAACCGCGAAATAAAGGGTAACCCTTTAACCGGAAGACTCTGCGGCTGGTTTCTTCCCTGGCAGTGCAACAACCTTCATCTGCTTCTCCAAAGCTAGATCTACTTCTTCTCTGGACGACGTCGAGACTTGCACCCGCTGCCAGGAACAACTGCCACCGCTGGAGGATCCTTCCCACTTAAGGTACCGTGTTCCGCCTGGCTTCCCTTGCCACCGACTGTACGGGGTAGATTTAGCCCCCGGCTTTCGATCCTGGGTTAGCCTGGAACACCCTGGCTAAACTTTTCTGAGCCTCTCTAAACTCTTTCTGTACTCTTTGCAAGACTTTTGAATCCTTAGTAACTTGTGTGATCTTGGGCACATTTAAGCTCTGCCTTCTCTAAGAGTGGGCCCTGCCTATTGACTTTGGCTCACCTGTGACTTTCTGCTTCTCCGAACTTGCTAAAAGTGTTCCTAATCTTAGAGTGGTGTGTTTTCTCATATTCTGCCTTTTTCCCTCCCTTCTTCAAATACTTATTAGAGTGTCATCTAAAGTTAAGCACTCACCTCTGTCTGGAAATAAGTGGTGTTAACAAAGAGTTGTCTATATAAGGAATAAGGGCTGGGGTTTTCATAATAACTGTGTTTAGAGTGTTTTACCAATAGAGTGCTGGAGTGTTTCAATCTGTGTGTTTTAAATAAATAATTATATACTTTTTGATACCAAAGCTCTTGTCAGTGTTTGCTTGTGCTGTTGTGTCTGAGTGCCTATTGTGTATACTTTACATACTGCCTAACTCTTCTTGAGGGAAGTTTGACTGCTCAGCCACGGCTACCAGGTAAATCTGGGTGGTACAGACTGCTACCAAGTGGGTTTACTGCTAACACCTGTAGTCTTAAATCTTTTGCAGTGTTCCCCAAGGGAACTGCACAGGTTTGTGCCTAACACTGGTGGCAGCGGTGGGATTTGTATTGAGTATACATTTTAGTGTGCTTTAGATACCGTAGTGCAACTAACCACAAAGCTTAGCACTGTAAAAGTAATCGTCTAACATATCAAATTTGGAAAGCTATAGTCAAGAGTCCCTTGCTGCAAAAACTGCTGATTGTTTAAGAGTTCTCTGTAAGCATAAGAATCTCATGACTAAGGGCAAGAAAATGGAGCTAATAGAAAGGTTGTTAGCTAACCAAAGTCTGGATGGTGGTTCAGAGGAACCTACCACTCCAGCAACTGTAGATAACAGTATAGAGATTGAAACTGAACCAAATGTTGATGATCTTGAGGAAGAGTCAGAAGAGGAAGGTGAGGCTGCTGTGACTGTCCCCCTTAGGCCTCTGTCTGCTCTACCTGCTGTACCTACTGGACCTTTACCAGGTCCCACACTTAGTCCTCAATATCTTGAACTAGAGAAGATGAAACTTGAATTAGAGTTCAAAAGACTTAATATTCAGGCTGAACAAAGACACCAGGAACTGAACCAAGAATTAAGGCTAAGGGAAATGGAGCTCAAGCATGTGCTAGAAATGAAGAAACTATCTGTAGACAATGTTTCTCTCTCTGGCTCCTCTAGAAGTTCCAGTCCTAAAAGACCCCGGATGCCTAAAGAATTGGTTGGTATGTATGAGCATAAGTTGGATATGTTGGATTAGTTGTCTCTGTTTGAATATAATCATGGGCTCCAGAACATCACAGGAAATGACTTACTCACCTGGTTGTTCTCTAGGCTTCCCCCTGTTGCAACTGATGTGGTAATGGAGATGGGGGAGGAGGATAGGAAGGACTATGAATGTGTGAAACTAGCTTTGATAGCTAGATTTGGGAAGACCCCTTCCCAGTATCTTAAGAGGTTTAGGAGCCTCAAAAAGAATGATGGTACCCCTTGGGCTACCTGGGCGAGTGAATGTTTGAAAAACCTAGAGGGATGGCTTAAGGGTTACGAGGTGAACACTTATGAAGGTATGAAAAATCTTTTTATGTTGGAGTCAATTTATGATGCCTGCTCTCCTGAGCTCAGACAGCACTTGGCTGATTCACGGGAATTAGAATCCAGGAAACTAGCTAAGGCTGCTGACTTGTGGGTTGCCAACAGGGCCACTCACAAGGATTCTGGGGTAACTCAGAAAAAGGATGGGGAGAAACAGCCTAAAAAGGACTCCAAAGAGAATTCTAATACTGCAAATTCCAAAGAGGGCCCCAAACAAAACCATAAGGGTAAGCCACAAGGGAAACCGAATCAGGCTAGTGTACCTTCTGGTCCCAGACCAGAAGGAGGTCAGAACAAGCCTCCATTCCAGCGAGCCTTTGGCTCATGCTATGTTTGTAAGGCCACTGACCATGTGAAAGGAGATCCCAGATGCAAAGGTAAACTTCCAGGGATCCAGCTTGCCTCCTTAGACTTCGCTCCAGAAGAGGAAGTACATATGGCAAGTGGAAACTTTCTATTACTGGCTGATGAACCCATTGGAGTCTCAGCCAGTGTTTCTTTAGTCTCTCTGGGGTTGTGGGAACAACCGAATTTAGATGTGTATAATTCTATCCCGGATAATACTAAAGAGTATTATAAAGACAGTGTCCAGGTGAATGGTCAGGAGACTCCTGCCATTAGGGACACTGGGGCCAGCGTAACTGTGGTGGATGAATCATTTTTCAAGGCAGAGGATGTTGCTAAGGCACCCAAATGCCTCACCAAGTTAGCTGGAGGGCCTGTGCAGATGTGTCCCCAGTTACCAGTTCTCATCCAGTGTAATGATATGGCTGTGAAGATACCTGTCAGTATACAATGTGAAGTGCCAGGTAGGGTTCTGTTGTGTAATGACCTGAAAGCTCTTGGAGTTGTGTCACATACCCCCAGACCACCTAGTAAAAGGTTACAGGAGCTCACAAAACCTGCAAGAGAGAAAACCCTGCGAGGGTTATCTCAGGAGATGATGACAGAGATCACTCCTCTCCCACTGGAGCAACTTACTGCAGTAACTACAAGATCAGGAGCCAAGGGGCAACCCAAGACTCCTAGGAAAAAGCCAGCAGCAAGCACTCCAGTGCTTCCAACAAGGACATCCCCTAGGTTGTCCACAGTTACACCTGTAACTCCACCTCCAGCTGAGGCTGACAGGGAGGTACAACCCTGTGTGGTAGAGCTAGAATCTGAAGAAGAGCTAGTAGGAGGCCAAGACCTTATTGGAGATCTGGACCCTGAGGACCATCCTGAGCTGCAGTCTTTACTGGCAGAAGGTGGGCCCAGCAGGGCAGCTTTTCGTAAGGGACAAAGAGAATGTCCAACTCTGGAAGGTCTCCGCCACCAGGCAGCTTCTCAAGCTGATGGGCAAGAGCGTGGGAAGTATAGGTTACACTGGGAAGATGGCCTCTTCTACAGTGAACCAACTGAGTCTGAACCTGGAGACTACAAGCGCCTTGTAGTACCGCAAGAAAACAGACAACAGTTCTTACAACTAGTCCATCAGATACCTTTGGCTGGTCACTTGAGTTTCAAGAAAACCAAGGAAAGGGTCTCTCTCTACTTTTATTGGCCAAAGATGGGGGCTGAAGTAGATAAGTATTGTAAGAGCTGCCATACCTGCCAGACTTCTGGTAAGGTTGGTTTGCAAGAATGTGGCACCTTTAGTGCCTCTCCCAGTTGTGGGAGTCCCATTTGAGAGGGTAGGGATTGACATTGTTGGTCCCCTTGATCCCCCAACCTCCTCAGGCAACAGGTTTATACTTGTTGTAGTAGACCATGCTACTAGGTACCCTGAGGCAATTCCTACGAGGACTGTTACAGCTCCGGCTGTGGCTAAGGCCCTCCTTGGTATTTTTACCAGGGTTGGGTTACCTAAGGAAGTAATCTCTGACAGGGGGTCAAACTTTATGTCCCACTACATGGAAGCCATGTGGAAAACCTGTGGAGTTACTTACAAGTTCTCAACAGCATATCACCCTCAGACAAACGGGTTGGTAGAAAGGTTCAACAGAACCATGAAGAGCATGATAGGTGCTTTAGAGGAACCCCTTAAAAAGAAGTGGGACCTCCTACTGTCATGCCTTCTCTTTGCTTATAGAGAAGTCCCTCAGGAGGGAGTAGGTTATTCTCCCTTCGAACTTCTCTATGGCCATCCGGTCGGAGGTCCATTGGCCCTGATTAAGGAGGGATTGGAAGGTGCTCCTCCCCTCAAGCCAGTCAGAGTGACTGACTATGTGATAGGTCTCCGGAGGAGAATGTCACACATGATGGCAGAAGCAAGTGACAACTTGAAAGCTGGACAAGCTCTGGTCAAACATTGGCATGACCAGAAAGTTAACATGGTTGAGTTTACTCAAGACCAGCTAGTTCTCGTTATGCTCCCAACAAAGCAGAGGGCCTTGCAAGACAAGTGGATGGGACCCTTCAAAGTTGTGGGAAAACTTGGAGAGGTCAACTATCTGGTGGATCTGGGCAGACCCAGGGAAGCTCCTAGAGTCTTCCACACCAACCGACTAAAAGCGTACATCTCCAGACCTGAAGTAGGAGCCTTGCTTCTAGCTTCAGCAGCAGAGGAAGAAGAGAGTGAATCCCTCCCTGATCTCCTCAGAGGTGTACCTTTAGATGAAAAATTTGAAGGAGTCAATCTCTCTTCAGATCTGACACCTGAGCAACAAGAGGAGTGCAAATCTATGTTGAATCAGTTTGCCTCCCTGTTCTCACTTTCACCAGGCTTGACCCCTTGGGGACAGCATGATATACTCACTGGTGACTGTCTGCCAGTCAAAAGCAGAGGGTACAGAATGTCAGAACATGTCAGAACCCATATCAAAGGAGAGGTCAAGAAGATGCTTGATCTCGGGGTAATAGAGCCACTACTAGTCCATGGTCTAGCCCAGTTGTGTTAGTACCAAAGGCAGGATCCAAAGACTTGAGATTCTGTGTGGACTATAGAGCTCTAAATGCAGTCACTAAGACTGATGCCCACCCTTTGCCAAGGACAGATGAGTTGGTGGATAAACTTGGTGCAGCCAAGTACCTCAGCACATTTGACCTTACGTCAGGCTATTGGCAAATAGCCTTGACAGACCATGCCAAGGAGAAAACTGCATTTTCAACCCCAGTTGGCCTGTACCAGTTTAAGGTCATACCTTTTGGATTACAAAATGCACCTGCTACATTCCAAAGGATGGTGAATCAAGTTCTAGCTGGGATGGAGGACTTCTGCATGGCATACTTGGATGACATTGCAGTCTTCAGACACTCCTGGGAGGAACATGTGAACCACCTAGGACATGTTTTACAGGCTCTTGAGCAGGCCCATTTGACAATCAAGGCCAGTAAATGCCAGATTGGTCAAAGTAAAGTGGTCTACCTTGGGCATGAGGTAGGAGGTGGCGAAATAAGGCCTTTGCTCAGCAAAATTGAAGCTGTGCAAAATTGGACAACACCTACTACTCAAACCCAGGTGAGAGCCTTCCTAGGCCTCACTGGGTATTACAGGAATTTCATTGAGAACTATGGGCCCATAGCTTCTCCACTGAATGTAATCTCCTCTCCAAAATTCCCTAAGAAGGTCAAATGGAATGAGGAATGCAATCAGGCCTTTGAAAAACTGAAGAAAGCTCTTTGCCAAGCTCCATTACTGAGGGCTCCTGACTACCACCAAACTTTCATTGTACAAACTGATGCTTCCAATGTAGGTATAGGTGCAGTTCTAATGCCAATTGGATGAGAAGGGTAGGGAACCCCCCATTTGCTTCATCAGCCGTAAGCTGAAGGATCCTGAGACAAGGTGGGCAACAATCGAAAGAGAATGCTTTGCTATTGTGTGGGCACTGAAGAAGTTTAGGCCATACTTGTATGGTTCTACTTTTGTCATTCAGACTGACCACCAACCCTTGAGATGGTTAATGCAAATGAAAGGGGAAAATCCAAAACTATTGAGATGGTCAATCTGCCTGAAAGGGTTTGATTTCACCATTGAGCACAGGTCAGGGTGTCACCACCAAAATGCTGATGGACTCTCTAGGATGTATGTCATCGACTAGAGGTATGAGTTTCATCCAGGAGTGGATTAAATCCTCCTGTCCCTTAGTCTGGGGGTGGGCGGGGGCGAGTGTTAGGGAGAATTCTCGAAGGAGTCCCGGTGAGTCCCGCTTTGCCGCACAGTATCGCCTGTTGGAGCCTACTGCCTGTTGGATTACACTGGATTACGCTGCGATTTTGGACTGCATCTCCCATAAGGCACCCTGCCACTTCTAGTGGGTGTGTGTATAAATTACCAGACGCACGCGCACCGCGCGCGCGCCCCGAAGGTGTCCCGGTGAGTCCCGCTTTGCCGCACAGTATCGCCTGTTGGAGCCTACTGCCTGTTGGATTACACTGGATTACGCTGCGATTTTGGACTGCATCTCCCATAAGGTGAAGGCACATTGAAATAACTACCTGCTCGTTTAAACTAAGACGTTTAAACTAAGACGAGCATTCTTACCAATATCCTTTTTCTTCGTTTAGGCACCCTGCCACTTCTAGTGGGTGTGTGTATAAATTAACAGACGTGCGAGCACCGCGCGCGCGCACCGAAGGAGTCCCGGTGAGTCCCGCTTTGCCGCACAGTATCGCCTGTTGGAGCCTACTGCCTGTTGGATTACACTGGATTACGCTGCGATTTTGGACTGCATCTCCCATAAGGTGAAGGCACATTGAAATAACTACCTGCTCGTTTAAACTAAGACGTTTAAACTAAGACGAGCATTCTTACCAATATCCTTTTTCTTCGTTTAGGCACCCTGCCACTTCTAGTGGGTGTGTGTATAAATTACCAGACGCGCGCGCACTTCGCCGCGGCGCCGCTCGGGGCTCGCCGTAGTACTCAGTTTTTTGTTTACTATTGATGCTGTGTTCACTCACTCAGCTATTTTGTAATTACTGAGCTGCTAGCTGTTACTTTGGTTGAAAAATGACTCAGCCACTTTATTCACTACGGACTGGAATGCCAGTAAAATCTGCAACAGATGAATTCAACCCCTTGCAATCGAAGGAACGGACTAAATCTTTAAAAAGCTTTTTTTCTCGCAATTGTTCCACGCCAAAACAGTTGGCCTCGTGTCCGCCTCCAGCGAAATCACTAAAGGATTCAACTACGGCGGACACTCGTAACTGTTATTTGGGCCAGTCAACAAGAGGGATGAACCTGTTGTGCCCTGCTAATCAGGGAAAATGTCATGTTGTTGAAAGAGTTGTTTGTCCAAATGCAGTAGAGTTAACTGATCTGTCTTTACAGTCGCCTGAGTGTGAAATGCTGTATTTGGCCACTTCAAATAATATAACCTCAAATGATATAATCACAAAATCAATAAGTGGTCAGACTCTTGAACATAAAAACCCTAACAAAGACAAAACGGATATAGTGGTAATTGATATAGAGTCCATGCATACTAGTTACTCGGCACAAACCATTTCAGAAAAACTATCATTCTCCCCAAAAATGTTTTCTAATGTTAGTATCGAAGATTCTAATTCTTCCTCATCATTTCTTGACCCGACCCCAAGGCACACATTAAACAGAGAAGCTCAAATCAGGGAAATTACTTCTAGAGACTCGCAGTCCCCACAGATAGGTAACAAAATTGTGGGTCTAGCTCTAGAAGCTATGAACACAACTATGAACACACTAGTGAAATTGTTCGAATCACTTAATGAAAAGCTAATTACACAAAGTGCACAGATTGCTTCTATTATGGCATGGCAAGCCGCTGTTCAATTGCCTACTTCAAAAGACATTCATTCGGTTGTATCTAAATCCACTTCTCCCATTAGAATCGAGCACTATGACAAAGCATCATCTCCGTTTAATGCTAGCCACAATCGAGAAGAGTCTCTCTCCAATGTGGAGGTTCATGATGTTTCTTTTGCAGTGCCCTTTTTTCAAAAAATCATTTTTGACCCGATGGCTTCTGTGACTGGAGAATTGAATCCTCCGCCATCTTGTGTAGAGCCAAGCGATAAGCCAACCTACACAATTTTTGCTAAACCTGCTAAGAGCGGAATGCCCGCTATAAAACCTATTACTCAAGACTTAGGTAAACCAAACCAAAAAATAATTGTAGCTCCGGAAAAAAAGAAATCCAAAAACATAAAAACTAGAAAAGGGGATGTTTCAAACTCTGCAAAACAGTTCATTAATGCTTTTACCACCCCAAGTCAAAAAAATAATAAGTTGTCTACTGCCATTACAAAAAAATATGTACTTTTGAACCAAAAGCGGAGAGCGAAAGGAGGAAATGTATATTCCCTGTCTAACCCTTTACCTCACTCGCCTTTAGATGGCCTAGTGGAAGTCATTGAGAGTCATCATCCTTCAATATCCATTAAACCGGTGACTCCCCCTACGACTGCTATTGTCCCTTTCAGTGAGTCAATTAGCTCAACTGCCCCTAAGGAGCAAGCCTCTAGACAAGCAGAAATCAAAAGGGCGGTTGAAGCCTACATGGCTAATTTTGTGCAAGTTCCCATATTGGGAGCCAAGCAAATAGTCCCTGTACCACATGTGACCTCTGAAACTACCCCTAACGATCACAATCCACCACCACCGAATGATTGCTATAAGGTTGGTGCTAATGTCCTCAAAGCAATTCACTCTGGTGAGGAAGTTAGAAGAGGTGGCAACCCAATTCAAAAAAACAAATTTGAGGACGATTCACCAGAGAGTCACGGGCTAGAAATAGCCGAAATGGTGCGAGCACTATTACCAAAAACTCAACCGAAGATTACAGTGCAACCAATAGCTAAACCCCAACAAGTACCTCCCCCAGAGAAAAAGCAATCTAAACCTCTGGCAAGGGATAGCAACTCAAATTCACTGATTATTGGATGTCGCCCAGCTCCTCATCCACAGTTCCTCTTAAACAGGAAAAGTATTCTTGAGATTTTTTCTGATATAGACGAGCTAGAGGATGTGAGTTCAGCCGATATTGAACAAGTAGAATTTATTGAAAAAAACGTTCTAACAATCAGTTGCATAAAATTGCGATCTCGTTTAGTTCGCAATATTATATGGTCTGCTAAAAATCAACTGTTTGATATGGGTTTTTTGATTATCTCCGGCTCGTCACTAACGAATGAACCTCCCAGGAACCCTTCACAGGAGGCTGCTGCAGTGGTTAACTCGGGAAATGGAGAGTGCGCACCTCAATGCAATTGCAAATGCAATTGTGCATCAAATAGTTAACTAAGCCAACAATTACCTGCCAAGTCAATACTTCTTGCCTCCTGGAACTCTTGTGGTCACTCCCATTTGTTTAACAACTATAATACAGACCTTAATCAGTTTGACATAATTATGTTGCAGGAAACCATGCTTACCAACTCACCAGTTTGGCAAGGACATACTATACATTTTACTCCTGCAGTACGTGGCGAAAAAGGTCGTCCGATGTCTGGTCTTTTAACTGCCATCAAAATTAGTCCTACCATTGAACTTATGTCAACCTATTCTTCAAATGCATTTATGCAATTAACCATTATTTCTATTTGCTCAATATCATATGCTTTAATTAATATCTATTGGAACCATTTTAACATTACTGATGAACTCTTTTTCAAGGAAATGATTTGTATGTTGGACTTTATTGTGATGTCTCCAGAAATTGTACACACTATAATTTCTGGAGACCTTAATGTGCACCTTTTTTCCGCGCGAGTCCCATCGGAAAACTTGAAACTAATCCAATGGGAAGACCTGATGTTTTCACAGGGTTTTTGTAAGTTAAACGGAGCTTGTGAAGGAGATGTCCCACCAAGTCACACGTGGCAAAGGGGCGTGCGAAGAGCTACTATTGATTACATATATGTCGACTCAAAGTTGTTCATGAGTGGAGTAACTTTTAAGGTCTTGCCTCGAAGTGACAGTGATCACTTGCTTCTAACTAGTCACTGGACAACTTCTTTGGCAACACCACTAAAGCATGTAGCTACTTACTCTGAAGTGCTTAGTGCAAACTCTCAGTTAAATCGAATTAAGTGGTATGACACAACAATACAACGTTACACTAGTTCACTAGTGGCAGCATTTACCCACTCATGACTAGGCGGCTCTCATCCAAACGTTTGCTATTATGACCTCATGCAGGACTTCGTCCCAAGGGGTCAAAATTCCAAACGACAAACAGCTTCGAGAAATCATGTATTTGATATATTGGTAAAAAAGAAAAAAACTGAGTATCGTACACAAAAGCGGAAAGCTAACCTCCTTCCTCTCAAATACAGAATCCCAATCTTGACTCGTATTAAAACAAAATATCGAAACTGGATGCGCTATTATCGAGCAAACCTCTACCAAAAAGATGGAGAGAACATGTTATCCATGACTCGCAATCAAAATTCAGCTCAGATGTGGTCCACAATAAATTTAGTTTCATCTAACTCTCAAACATTGATACAGTCGCATAATGTATCTGAAAAAAGTTGGATTGCACATTTCTCCAGAATATATGCGCGACCTACAACATCCCCTGCGGGGCCTTACTTTAGTAAAATTATGCCATTTCACCTTCATTTCACTAAAGGTGATATATTGTACATTATTTCAACACTGAGTGAATCCAAGGCTCCAGGATTAGATGGGCTTTCGAATAAAACATTCAAGAGTAATCCGAATCTATGGGCAGAGGCCTTATTTCAGATCTTTCAAAATATTATCGTTACCCAAACTATTCCTGCTACCTGGAGACATTCTATAATTATACCATTGTTTAAGAAAGGCGATTGTCAGCAGCCTCAAAGTTATCGACCGATTGCTATACTAGATGCTCCAGGCAAATTGTTTTGTCGGATCATTTTGCGAGAGTTTAATGAATGGACGCAGCGGGAATTCAAAAGGGACCCATTCCAATCTGGGTTCATTAAAGGAATTGGCACTGCCCCAAACATGCTCGCTCTTAATCTGATCAAACACAAATATGTTAATGAAAATCGTAATCTCTATGTTGCTTTTGTTGACTTCAGTATTGCATTCGATTCAATTGATCGGCATTTATTATTTCAAAAACTCCATCAACATGGGTGTCCCTCTTCAATTCTCACATTAATTAAACTCTTGCATTCCCATACCTCTTTGCAGGTAAGATTATCTTTAGAGGGGCTCCTTACAGCTATTATCCCAACTGAGCGAGGCTTAAAGCAAGGGTGTATCCTTGCGGCTACATTATTCAATTTTTTTCTGTTAGACATTGGTACGAAGCTTGAGAACACAATCTCCGATTCACCCAAGCTAGGCACTCAGAAAGTTACATGGCTGCTCTACGCCGATGACCTGGTATTACTGTCATGTTCACCCTATGGCCTACAAAATCATACTAATAAACTACAGGAGTATGTTCTTGAGAACAATCTAACTATTAACCTTGAAAAAACTCAAATTGTTGTGTGTCACAAATCAGCAATCAAAAAAACTTGTAGATTTACTTGGTCTTTGCATAATCAAGAATTACTAGTAGTGCCACACTACAAGTACCTAGGTCTTCCATTTTCAGAAGTACATTAATGATGATATATACCGTGTTACACTTGATGCAAAAAATCGTTTGTTAACATCGCAAGCCAAAATTTTACTGTTTAAATACGGCAAATTCACATTAACTCATGTAATTACCTTTTTCCAGCAAAAAGTAACTTCCATTCTAATCTATGGAGCAGAGACTGTAGCTCCAAAGCCAAGAACTTTTTGGGACCGTCTGGAATCTCAATTTTGGAAAGGTTTGTTGAGATTGCCGCAATCGACCCCAATCCCAATGATTCGTTATGAACTGGGACTAATCTCCGTATATTGTCAAGTATTATGGAAATTTTGCTCACTTTATCGGAAATGTTTAATTGGTGCGCCGTCCCTCAATATTTTGGGTGTGTTAGCTAACCATTTGATAACCTCCAAATTGAAACTCCTGGGGAAATGGTCTGAATGTGTATTAGACATACTAGTTAAGGCTGACATCTCAATAGAGTTATTGCTGATGAACCCAACTAAGGCAAAATTAAAATTGTACCACTATGACTGGATAAACACGCGCCAACAGTGCCTAGAATATGTAGATTGTGACTTGGTAAGGTATTCGCACAAAAAAATGCGTTGTCCAGAGTCATACTTAATTAAATGTCCTTCAAGTTACGTGAGAACCCAGTTGATGCGCATTCGGCTAAATTTGTGTTTAACAAGACAGATCTTGGGAAGGAGACATCTGGTGTCCCAAGAACAAACCTTTTGTAGATACTGCCTTAATTGCCAAACAATTGAGACCTTATGCCACTTAGTGGTTGAGTGCCCGGCTCTGAAATATGTAACGTACACATTTTTTCATGCAAAATGTAATTTTTATATAGAATACTCTATTGAAAAAATTTGGAATTACCTACTGACTAGCACGAATTCCTCTATTCAAATTGCGTTAGTTCAATTTGTTAATCATGTGATCCCTGAACAATTAAGCTAAGAATGCAAGTCTTTGTAAAACTATATATTTGTACATTTTAACTTTACTTTTTCTTTTGTATCAAATTCATTTTACTCAAATTTTTAATGTATGGAACATTTGTTGATGTAAACTACTCTGTTTGAAAGGTTGAATCATTCAGCCAAATCAATAAAAAAAAAAAAAAGAATTCTCTGTTTAGGCTGAATTTCCCAACCTAGTGAGTCCCCCAGCAGCTTTGCTGGATTTCTGGGGTTTATTTTTTTCTCCTGCCAAGAGTGAGACTCTTTTACCCTCACTCTTGGACATGTTTTTGGTATGTTTCTTTGATTCTCCTTGTGTTGAATGGGCTATGGGGTCTTTTACTCCATAGGGTCTCATGTGTTTTTGTAAGGTGGGTTACACAGCACCCTCAGTGCAGTAACCCAGGGGCGTCCTAGGGACCCCCCAACATAGACTCCATACCCTGGGACTGACTACTGTCTCCCAGGGCATGTAAAGTCACCATTGACTTTACTAGTCACAAATCCTGAACAGAACCAGCACAAACCATCATATTGTGGACGTACTGGCCGGGGCAATTTGATTGCCCCGGGGTCTGTTAGTCGAGGGGGCACGTCTCCGTCCCCCCTGATCGAGTTTTGGCTGGTGGCAGTGGATACTACTTTTTATATTCAACCGTGAATATTTTCCTATGGGATTTCCCATTGTTTTAGGCTACTATCTTTTTTTAATTATTTACGGTAGCCTCGAACATACCGCCGGTTTATTTATTTATTATTATTAATTCTCCGGTTGGTATTTTTTGCCAAAACTTGATTCTAAAATGGCGTTTGTGTTCACCTCTGTAACTCTAACCCAAAGTTGAGCCCTTTTGTTCCACTTTTGGCGGGCTTCTCCACAGAAGCCCTCCAAAGTGGTGCCACTATGTCTGGGTCCACAGGATGTGCGGGGAGGGGGATTAGGCACCCTGGACAGAGTTGCCTTGCCAACTCATGTCGCACTCTGGTGTGATTGGCCCAAGTGATGAGCCGCCCGGCTCCCCACTTAGCATGTTTGAGTGACAGCTAGGCTGTGTGAATGGGGGTTTGCTGCATAAAAGCAGGGCATTGGGGAAGTCACCACAGGACCTAAGAATCCGACGAGGGAGAAGCTGAGCCGACCTGCTACGATGACACCACCGGTGGAGCCCTGCTGAACCGTCTCACCACTTTTCCCAACGACCGAGGAGATCTCCCGCTGGAGAGTCTTCTTCCCTTGACTGGTGGGGACAACCAGTTTCACCTTCTTTTCGCTTTCTTGATGCATCCCGTGGCCGCCTTGCCTGTGCCAAGCACCCCGGCAACCGGAATACCACATTTTACCGCAACCGCGAAATAAAGGGTAACCCTTTAACCGGAAGACTCCGCGGCTGGTTTCTTCCCTGGCAGTGCAACAACCTTCATCTGCTTCTCCAAAGCTAGATCTTCTTCTTCTCTGGACGACGTCGAGACTTGCAACCGCTGCCAGGAACAACTGCCACCACTGGAGGATCCTTCCCACTTAAGGTACCGTGTTCCGCCTGGCTTCCCTTGCCACCGACTGTACAGGGTAGATTTAGCCCCCGGCTTTCGATCCTGGGTTAGCCTGGAACACCCTGGCTAAACTTTTCTGAGCCTCTCTAAACTCTTTCTGAACTCTTTGCAAGACTTTTGAATCCTTAGTAACTTGTGTGATCTTGGGCACATTTAAGCTCTGCCTTCTCTAAGAGTGGGCCCTGCCTATTGACTTTGGCTCACCTGTGACTTTCTGCTTCTCCGACCTTGCTAAAAGTGTTCCTAATCTTAGAGTGGTGTGTTTTCTCATATTCTGCCTTTTTCCCTCCCTTCTTCAAATACTTATTAGAGTGTCATCTAAAGTTAAGCACTCACCTCTGTCTGGAAATAAGTGGTGTTAACAAAGAGTTGCCTATATAAGGAATAAGGGCTGGGGTTTTCATAATAACTGTGTTTAGAGTGTTTTACCAATAGAGTGCTGGAGTGTTTCAATCTGTGTGTTTTAAATAAATAATTATATACTTTTTGATACCAAAGCTCTTGTCAGTGTTTGCTTGTGCTGTTGTGTCTGAGTGCCTATTGTGTATACTTTACATACTGCCTAACTCTTCTTGAGGGAAGTCTGACTGCTCAGCCACGGCTACCAGGTAAATCTGGGTGGTACAGACTGCTACCAAGTGGGTTTACTACTAACACCTGTAGTCTTAAATCTTTTGCAGTGTTCCCCAAGGGAACTACACAGGTTTGTGCCTAACACCCAAAGGGGGATGGACGATCCAAAACAGATGTTGGGATTAAATAATATTGTTAACACTCTTCATTATTCCGAATTTCAAAATAAACAGCAATAACTTGCTAAGAGCTGATTTTCTATGTCACTAAACGGGTATCAGAGTGTCTCACAACAAAAATGTCACCATAGTAGTGTACTTGTGCATCATTTCTAGTTTAGTAAACATAAAAGACGAAGGTCAATTTCAATTAACCAATGACAAACAATTTTCGTTAACAGGTGAAGAACTCGCATATAACTACACTGTTCCTGTTATCTTGATTTTATTTTGTATGTATAAAAGCTAATGAGGTACATAGTTGTGTTTAAATCTCACACAATTGCATCATCATAAATATCTTCATTTAAATCTAATAGGCTCCTTGTGATTTAATATAGTTGCCGACACGTTTCGGATTTTAAAAGAATCCGTCTTCAGGGCTTAGTGCCTATTATTTGTTGCAAAATTGAATTATTGTGTCCTTAATGTGGTCTCTGTGCGGGACCTAGGAATAATGTATAACATCTTAGTATCAAGCGTACTCATAATTGTGTTTGACTATTAGTATTTACATTGTGAATGTGACTGACCTCAGGGTCTCGTTGGCCAGTGCATGAATTAGTGCTCAATCATTGTACTGCCAGACAACGTGACCGGCGTCAGTGTCTTAATGAGATTTCTGAAGGCAGCTCGCAGCTAAAAAGAGTAAAGAGTAAAGCAATTGAAATCGGTCCGATGAAAAACCTAGAACAAAAGGAGCTGTTATGTGAGTAGTGTAAGCCAAACATGGTGCTAAAGCTAATAATGCTATAGGTGACGGCTCTGACCGACTACACTAGTCCGTGCATATATTGGATATAAAAAAACCACGTTGCTGGGTAAGGAGATATGTGCTTAAAGCGGATCTCCTTGGTGGCATGACTCACATTCATGCTAACGTAAACGGTATCAGGCAACTTGGTGACACTTATTTGATCATTATCAGGACGTGTAGTGGATACCTGTAAGTCCAGGCGGGGCCACAGATAAGGGCTTACCTTTTTAAGCGACTTCACAGCCCGCTCGTAATCGCTGAACACGGCGTTCACTCGCGGGCAAATGTGTATATGATGGTTGCTTTGGAACGCCCGCGCATGCGCGTATGGGTTCCCGGCGTCCGTCTTGGTGTGGGAACGCACCCTCGGCAGGCCTGGGAGGGAGGAGGAGGGAGACGACCTTGTAGCTCTGGGCCTGTCTCCCTGCACAGGGCAGCATATCGTACCTTTGGCAAGGGGCGGGTGACAACACTTGGGACTTCTGGATTGTGCACATATATTTACATTAATAAGACTATAAGCTGGGTGACTGTCATTTAGCACGACATTTCATAACAGCAGTTGACATACGAACATGAGGTAGTGTTAGATTGGTTGGTGTGCAAAAGAGGGGAATACATATTATACCATGATACAGTCTGGCTCCAGTCCCTTGGTGGGGCTACATACATTTCAAGGGTTCGTTATTACATTGTGTACAGGGGCTGTCAGAAGCTATCATATAGCAACTTTTCTTCCAAATAGTAGCAAACGTTAGTCAACACGACATATATCACAAAATGATTATCACACAATGCAAGGTGTCCCTGGGGTGGGTGAGGGTAAGGGCGAGGGGCGCCACACAGTCCAGCTTTTGGGGCCTGGTACACGGTTAGGGCATGCAGGGTTGGGCTGGTTTCAGTTACTTATTAAAGAGCCCGGTCACGGCTGAGGCAATGATGTACGGCGGAAGGTTAAACGATAAAGTGTTTATTTTGTTGTTTGTTCGTGTCTGGTTGCTCGTGAGAACGAGCTCTCAGCGGATCTACCATGGGGTGGAGGCCGGGGGAAGTGCAGGCCTCTGTGAGCGCGGTCAAGCAAGGGTCAGGCTGCAGCTTTCTATGTATGCAAGTTGTTCTGCCTGTGTTAAGTTCTAGCACCTTTTACAAAATGGAGTTGTCTAATATAAAATGGTGTCTGAGCTGTGCCATAAATGTGGTCGTGCAGCCTCACGTGTCGATCTGCAGCCACCTCGCCTCCTGGGCCCTGGGGCGTGGGGGCTGCCGACGAGTCATGAGTCTTCACCTGGGTAGGAGATGTAGGCGAGAGGGGGGTCCTATTGACCTGCCCTCCCCTACACTTAGTTGGAGAAAAAAAAACAGGGTTGGATTTTTCTACAGACGTCCTGAGGGAAGAGGCATGTTCCTAAGATTTCATATACCAGAGTCGCTAATATCTCAACCGGGTTGAGTTTCTTGGGAGTGGAAATGTTTTTAAGAAACACATTTTAAATGGTCTCCATAGGATACCTTCTTGAAGTTCTTCAAGGTTCCCCCTCGGCCGGGCTCAGACCCCTTTTTGGTTAGACATCTGGACGAGGAGCTACTCTTCCTCTTCTTGTGTTACGAACAGGGAGTCTGCCCTTAAGCTTGTACTCCGTTGGTATCTTCCCCCGACACGGTTACACGATATGCAAAATGCTCTGGACCCGACATGTTGGCGTAAAGGTGGAGCACAAGGCACATACTTCCACATGTGGTGGGACTGCCCTCTAGTTGGTATTTTTGGGGAAAAGATAATCACTTCGATTGAGGATATCACCCACATTAGGCTCCCACTTCGGCCTGAGGTCCTCATGCTGGATACGCCAAGTCCAGGAGTATATCCCAGAGCTGGCAAAAAAGCCAAACTAATTAACCAACTACTGCTAGACGCCAAAATTACAAAAGCCCGCGCCTGGAAATCTCCTGAGGGTCCGATACTTGCTTTATGGTGGATTAAAATCGGGGACATTCTAGTGGCAGAGAAAATGATGGTGGCCAAGGAGAGCAGGCTACATCAGTTCTTTGTTATATGTTCCCCAATCTTAGACTATGATTCTGACTTTCCAGCGCTAACCCATTAACCAAGGTGCCTTAAACCCTCCACTATAACTACAGCTTTGAGGGGTCGCAAGGGAGGTGGGGGAATGTTGGAAGGGGGACCTACGGGTTGTATGTGTTTCGCAATATATTCTCACTGCCAGATGCTTTATGTATGTGCCTAGAAACACTTGTGTAGAGGCGCTTTATAAATTACATCTATCATAATACAATGAATCTCTGTGTCGCAACCGATTTAAATAAAGTTGTTTAAAAATAAATTTAAAAAGAGCAGAAATAACCAACAGTGGTTCGAGGCAATAGGCAATGAGCGGGCTGTGAGGATTTATGTTGGTAAATTTAACTGCTGTCCGTTTTGGCACAAGCCACATGCAAGTAAGTTTAAAAAAAAATAAAAAATAAAAAAAGGAAGAGGTTGATGCTGGGAGTGGTAGCTTAACATGACAACGTGAAGTAGTCACCTACTAGCTAAACGGCACCTAACATCTATCATGGTAGGATTGGCTGCCAATCACCACAAACGATCAATCTGTTCAAGATAAATAAATTAGAAATAGCCAAGGCTCTAGATAAAACTAGTGTATTTCACAACGTATTGTTGAAACTGGGTGTCAAAATAATTTTTAGGAATAAAAAGTAATTCCCACTAGGGGTATTTTTTATTCCAACTCTAAATTGGGAACATTTTTGGAACCAAAACAACTTGCACCTAGTAATTCATGCAAATGAAAAGATACATTTTTACCTTAAACTTCTTATTCACATCAGGCAGTAATATAGTGCTGCTTTCTGAGGCCCTGATCTGAGGATACCACCGATCCAAACATATCTGTCAAGCTTCATAGTTTAAAGCAGCGTGTGATTCCAAGAGGGCCGCCGGAGAGTGAAGTCGTAGTTCCCTGTGCTCTGTGCCGCCTCAACAAAGTTGGAAAATGTGCAAGCAGGATAAACCAAATTTTGAAGGCGCTAACACCCCTCGACAGAGCTAGTAGAGGTGGACCGCACAGAAAAAGTTTGGCATTCCCCAGTGACTGCGCCCGACTAGGAGCAGCGGTAGAGGAAGCGGGCACGTTGAACCCAGCAACGTTGGGGAGCCGGGACCGCTGATGGGAGGAGGAGCCAGCCGAAGAAGCAGAGAAGCAGGGTCTTGTGTCCGGGCTCAGAAGGAGAACCCTACCCTGGGGGAGAGGGCCTGGCGAGGGGGACTGGGCAGCCCCACTAGAAGCAGCGGAAGCAGACCAAGAGACAGCAGCGTCTCATAAAGGTGAGCCGCATGTGGGACACACTGGGGGAGAGAGGGAAAAGAGGCAGGGACTCCAAGGTCATTGTGATAGGGGAATTAGGAGCTGCGCTGGAAGGAAATGTGCGCCGGGCCCAGTAAACTATCAAGGTGACAGAAATCCCACTGTGAAAAAGAGGCCCAGGCGGGCCCTGTACAAGGGAGCGGATCAGCTAAACTGGACCCTAAGGGCAGGGAAGAGAAGTCAGCAAACACCCGGCAGCAAATCCAGGTATTCCCTCCCCCTCAGGCTATCAGACAAAGAAGAGGACTGCGACCAGTATTTCCCCCAAGGGGCGAGTGTCATCAAGGGAAATCCAGGAGAAGCAGAGCCTGTTGAGCTTTGCCCGACAGAGAAGCGCCACAACGGCGGCACTTAAGAGGTTGGGCTGCGTAACCAAGTTACACAGAAGCAGTCGAGCAAATATAAGGATACTCAGTAGAAGGTACACAGGGTGTGTGCTAGACAATAGGCATCCTGTTGAAGCAGATGGCACATTAGAAGATCCAAAAGCACTGGTCCATAGGGTGTCCTCCGCGTAGAGGAGCACTTACCTAATCTTCCTTGAAAGCGTGACGCGCACTTTCCATTTCAATTCCAATAACAGCAACTCGACCAGGCTGAGCGCAGCCCCTTTGGGCAGTGCCACAAGGCCATCCTAAGCAGTAGAAGCATTTTCTGGACCGCAGTACACACAGCGAGCCTACAGATTGCTCCTCAACATCATACTCAGATGCCAAGACCTAAAGGGAAACAGACTCCAGCACTACATGGAGCTAATAAGGCCACGAAAGGTGGCCCGCTGGAACGGTGCAGGCAGAAGAACCCGGACGAAACCCCAGCAAGCGAGACAGGAAAACACCACAAGGGAGGTGAGGATCCCCAGGCGAACAGAGAAATGGCACTCAGCAAGGGAGGACCTGCAGGATTGCCTCAAGGGCATGGAGGAAAGGATATCAAATTGTTTCCAGGAGCAAATGGTGAACTTAAAAGAACTTAAAAGTTCCCCGAAAGAGGTTAGGGAAGAGATCAACACCCTGGGTAACAGGCGAGACAAGTCTTCAACAATGTTGGGCAGAACTCAGATTTGTTGGAACAAATCGCCACAGCAACGCATAACCTAGAAACCTAGGCGGAAGACCTCGAAAATCGATCCAAAAGATCGAACATAAGAATTAACGGCTTGGATGGGACCAGTACGGACGCAGACAGAAAACTGATAGTGCAACAATGCTTCGCCACCTTCCTGATGGAATCCTCCCCAGAGGACATTCGAATTGACCGCATTCACATGGTGGGCTCCAGAAGGATTGGACCAGGAGACAGACCAAGAGACGTGTTGGCAGCACTGGCATCTTACATAGAGAAAGAAAAAATCTTCTGGAGCAGCTATGGGACAGATGTCTATCACAATCAATGGATCACAAGTCCTCCTGTTCCAGGATCTGGCGACGGCCACATTACAGAAAAGGAGAGCAAAGGGTCCAGTAACGAAGGCACTCAGACAAAAGAATCCCATACAAATGGACATTTCTCTTCGGTTTACAATTTTCTTGGGACGGGAAGAGACAGAGGGCCACTACATGCACCAAAGGCCTCTCAATCTTGGGAATGGAGGAGGAGGGATGCGTACAACAGTGAAAATAGGCGAGGGGCCTCACGGCAAAGGAACAGATCCTAGGACTGGTCTACCGCAGGAGGGAGAAGAGGAGACAAACTAAAAGGCCCTCTTATGAAACAGAGAGGGGACGAAGACCGATAAGGAGCATATACGCAGGGATCCAGGGGAAAAAACTTTTGGATTACATCGAAGGTAACTCATGAGAAAGCAAAGGGGTGTGAAGAAATACGAATGGTTTGAGTGGATAAGTGAAGAGGTATCCAGCAGGATGATACAGGCTGGGCGGGGTAGCTAACGGGGAACCACTTGGAATCCAATGAAGATTACTATAACCTTAGTTGTTCCAGGTTAAAACGTGGGCCGGTTCCAAAGTTTTTTGGGATGTATCATATGATACCGTGCCTAGACCAGGAGTGGGATGGGAGGGAGGGGTTGTGGTTGCTTAGGGGTTGGAAGGGGACGGGGGTCAGGGAATAGGGAAACGCAGTGTCCATCGTCACGGAGACAGCAGGCGAAGCGAATAGAAAGGGTCCAAAAGAGAACACACAGTGTTGGAGACAATGTCATAAAACATTCTTTCACATAACATACAGGCCCTGAACTCCCCAGTAAAACATACAAAGTTGGGGGCACAAATCAAAAGGGGGGGCGGGAGACATAATATTGCTTCAGGAGACACACATTAAAAAGGGAGACAGCCCAGGCTACGAATGCACCAGTTCTCACAAATTATCCAAGCAAATGCAAAAAATAAAATGGCCGGAGATTTGGTCGGCATAAGAAATTCATTGGGAGCCAAGATACTCCGAACTCAAGCGGAGCCTAATGGAAGATACTTGTTCCTCCAAATTCTTTTTGAGAACAGGGTGTTAACAGTAGGAACCATATATGCTCCCAATACGGGACAAGATGCCTTTATATACAATCTTGTTGGGAAGCTGGAAAGCTTTGCTGATGGGGAGATACTCCTGACAGGGGACTTTAACCTAGTCTGGGACCCAGGGATAGATGGGAGTGGCCAAGCTACCATCAGGGGACAGGGCCTGTCCATTTACGTCTGGGAGAAGCTTGCAGGAATGGCTCTGAAAGACCTTTGGCGTGCCAAAAAAGGGTAGGAGGCAGGTTATTCATGTTTCTCTCACGTCCATCGCTCATTCTCCAGGATAGACTATGCCTGTGGAACACCAGGGGTACTGAGGTCATTGATGGAGATAGTTTGGTTTGTAATGCAAGCTCCTGGGCTGTGGCCAGCACCATGCGGCTCTTTTCTTCTGGAGTGGATGGCTTTATTGTTCAGGCCCCTTAACAAAACAAAAAAAGAAAAATAAGAACAGGAGTGCCACACGTCTAACACTTTCAGCAATGACACTAAATAAGAAAGAATAGGAATACCGACTAATGTCTTTCTGGATTTTCTATACAATAATTGCTAGACTCATTAAAGGTTTATTTCAGGCACACTTCAGGGGGTGAGTCACTGATTTAGTTTGTTCTTAAATACCTCAACTCAGCCTTTCATCCTTCTCAGGTCGATAAATGAGTACCAACACAGGTTGGGTGATATTGGTTGTATATTTTTCCTATATAAAGCGCTTAAGCGTAAGTGCTATATAATAAAACATCATTACCATTTGGTCATGGACGTCTGCTTGCATTCACAGTAATTTAGTAATTTGGGCCTATGCACACTAATCGTAACGATACATAAGGCGATCCATTCTTGTATGAAATGTACATCAGATTATAGTGACATCGTAACCATATTTTTCATAGTGTACAATGCTTTGTTATGCCACTTCCTGTTTTGTCATCGGGTGAAAGGTCATGTTCCATCACTTCCCGTGTTATCACTATGGGGTGGGGTCAAATGACATCACTTCCTGTGATGTCATCAGGGGGTCAAGGGTTGTGTGATGTCACTTCCGCTACCCCTGGCATTTTGGTGAAATGACGTCCCTGGGCTAGAAAAGGACATTGAGGCTAAACTGAGAGAAGCCCAGAGGGAATTAGCAGTAAAGAAGCACAAGGAGAATGATAACAGGTTAAAAGAGACACAATTAGAACTTTTAAGGACAGGCAGGGCAGAGATGCATTTCTTAATCTCAAACAGCGATAATATATCAAAGCAAACAAGGCAGATAAAATGTTAGCGAGAATCTTGAAACAACCAAGTAGTAAGCGCAACATAGATGGGATTTATGTGACATTGGGTATTCCCACATTGTGGATGCGCTACCAACAAAACACTTAGACATCCCGAGATAGAAAAAGTCCTCTTGCAAACTTCCTTTACAATGAATGTTCTAAATAACACTAGAATGAAGGTTTTGAAAGTTTAATCTTCATCACATCCAGTGTGTGTTGTAACGTAACAGAGTGATGTCCCAAGACGTGTTTCGACCTCTCTCGGTCTTTCTCAAGGCAAAACTCATTATTTATGGCAGTGTGTAGATGTCTTGGGTCTATTTTCACGCCCGAAAATTCTTCCCATTCCAAAATTTAAATTATGTCAAAGCGAACATTCTCATTCAGTAAAAAACGTCCCGCCTGGATTGGCATGTCATCATAATCTCTCGTCTGCATGAACCCTTTTCAGCCCGATACGGATCCTGGAATATTTAACTGCTCAAGCGCTAGTCACCTGGCACACCTCAACTCCTTCTGTTTTGGATAGATGGGATTTAGCAAGTAGATGGTACATGGTGCACAGTTTCTGAGGACATCATAAATGATCTATTACAAACAGCTCCATTCCTCAGAGCGACCTGACCATCAATTGATACAGGACTACCTAGATAAGGTGCACATCCCTAAGGTGACCCAGGAAGACAGGGATTCCCTAGAAAGGGAAATAACTGAGGAGGAGTGTTATACTTGTGTGGGAATAAGAGCATACTTAGGCAAAATAACTTGTTTAACACAACTTTATTTTAAATTATATTTCTCTTGAAAAGGATACGCTAGCCAAAGGTTTCTCCCAAATTTTGTAGAGCTTCTTTTCTGGGCAGAAATTGTGGACAAGGTGCGACCCAGAAGAACTCTTCTCTCTTGTAATGTAAAAACTGTGTCTCTAACTTTTAAAGTCACACCTCTTGTAAAGTCTTGTAATTGTAGAATCTACGCTTCTTCCAGGTCTCTTTCACCTCGTAGTTATCACCTTCTGACCTCTGAACTGGTTTCCACTAAGTAAAGGCTTCTGTGTGGTGAATCTGCCTTTCTGGTAGCTCTCATCATAGTAGCGCTTTAAAATTATTCCCCTTTTCAGGCACAGCACGTTGAAATGAGGGATAAGAACAATTTTTTTGGGCCAGAAAAGAAGCTCTACGAAATTTGGGGGAAACCTTTGGCTAGCGTATCCTTTTCAAGAGAAATATGATTTCAAATAAAGTTGTGTTAAATGAGTGTGCTCTTATTCCCACAAAAGTATAACATTTGGTGGCAGCGGTGGGATAAGAGCGAACACCACAGAAGACCTAATTAAAACTTTGAGTGAAAGCCAACATCTTTTAAAACAAGCCTTACAACTGCAAAGCCAACAAGCACAGGCAGATCGTCAGGCTTTTCAACAATCCTTAACGGTCCAGCAGGCCCTATTATTAGAAGCTACAATATAAGGAGCCATTCCCAAGTACCAACCTCCAGGGGAGTTGCTAGGTCTGGAAAAGACCCGGGGCTAAGCTGATGTTGGAACTGTTGGGACTGGGGGCTAGCTAGTCTTTTGGCTGTAGCTCCTGAGATTCTATCAGGGGCTACAACCAAAAGATCAGGGCCTATAGCCGCCTTAGCCCCCGCCCCAGCAACGCCCCTGCCAACCTCTGTTCTCCAGAAGTATGCTTCGGGTGAGGACCCTGCTAATTTTTTTGTAATTTTGAACGTGTCGCAAGAAATGCACAATGGCCAGCAGAAGGGTGGTGCCATTACATTGCCCCTCTAATGACGGGAGAAATGCAGAGCGCATACCAAGCGGCCAACCCTGCGGGAGACACCAACTACGGCGACATGAAAAGGGTAGTACTCGAAAGACTGGGTCATGATGAAGAAGCCTATAGATTAAAGTTTAGAGAAATCAAACTCCAAGCTGATGAAACTCCCCGTCTATTGTACTATCAAGTGAAAGAAATGGGGGATACGAGGTTGTAAACAGTTACAACAACTACACATGAAATGGAGGAAGAAAATGTATTAGAGCAGTTCACAGAAGCACTTACCTTACCCATACAACATTGGGTTAGACAACATCACCAGCCCTCTTTGATAGAAGCAGTCAATATAGCTTCAGCCTACCAGAAGGCGGGCCAAAGTCGTTTGGTAGCCTATAGTGGGACCCCGAGATCCAGCGTTGGCCGTTCATCTACCACCGGCAGACCAATAAACAACCCAAGGTGGCCAAACTCCATGGTCAGAAGACCTGAATGGGAGAACAACAGACCACGACCTACCAGTGAAGGCCCACCCTCTATACGGCAACCATCAATAAGCTCTATAAGACCACAATGTTTGGAATGTGGTGAGTCGGGCCACCTAGCCACGTCATGTCCTAAAAGGGTCAAGCCCGAACCTATGGATGTAGGAACATTTTAAGTTCCGAAGGAAGGTGATAATCAAGAATAAAATCAACTAGCCAAATCTCTGTATGTGTATACGTGTGACGCGGAAGTCGATGGAAAACTAACCAGAGCAATGATTGACTCCGGGAGCCTCCAGACAATGGTCACATCTGAACTGGTAGGTGGAATGACTGAATCAAGTAAAAAGATACCCATTTGATGTGTTCATGGGGATGTAAAAAGTTATCCAACAAAAGAAATACAGATAAAGGTAGTCGGGGAGCAAATAGGGATAATACCTAAAGTAATACCTGTATTACCGGAGCCCCTTTTAGTAGGGTCTGAAGTACCTAATTTTTCAAAACTGATAAAAAGTGTGGAGAAGAGCTGGTTAGAAATGACCCCATTCTATGACCAAGAAATCACAAGCCATCCTAGTAAAGAAGATAAGACTAGGGCAGAGAAAAGAAGGCTGAAGAAGGAATGGGGAGAACGAAATGTCTTACCAATCACTATAGACCGGAAGTTGGATGAAGAAGGTAATAGTTTTCCGATGGCTCAGGAGTTGGATCCACTCCTGAGACAGGCTCAAGTAGCTACCGAAGAGAAGTCCACGGGGAACGGACCCTATTTCATTCAAGAGAAGGGTCTATACTACCGAGTTACAAGAGGCGTTGGAGAAGAAACAGTTCGACAGTTGTTAGTCCCAAGTAAATATTACAAAACGGTTCTAGAAGTAGCACATCCACAAGTTGGTGAAGGACATTTGGAGACTGAAAAGACGACCCAAAAGATTTTGGAAAGGTTTTTTTGGCCCGGAGTATATGCCCAGGTGGCCAGGTTTTGCCAAGGGTGTGAGGAATGCCAGAAGAAAAATAGGGCTAATGTCTCAAAAGCCCCTTTGCAACCAATGCCATTAGTGCTTGAACCGTTTAATCATATCAGCATAGATATTGTGGGACCCCTGGATCCCTCTAACAGAGGCCATAAGTATATCCTAGTAATCATAGATTATGCTACAAGGTACCCCAAGGCTTTTCCACTGAAAACAACCAATGCGCAACAAATCTGTGATGTGTTAATCCCATTTATAAATCGAGTAGGTATTCCTAAGGAAATTGTGATAGATCGAGGAACCAATGTCATGTCTAACATTCTTAAACAGGTTTGTGAGACCCTCAAGATCGAACATCTGAAAACAGCGGTTTATCACCCACAGACAGAGGGCCTCGTCGAAAGATATAACCAGACAATCAAACAGATGTTAAGGAAAACTACTACTCCCGGAGAGAGGAATTGGGATAGATTATTGCCTTGGATACTGTCGACTCTGCGAAACAGTCCTCAGTCTTCAACTTGGTTTTCCCCCTTTGAACTTCTGTTTGGTAGACCAGTACGAACCTTATTAGACATATTGAAAGAAAGCTGGGAGGAACAACCTTCGCAAGAGATTTCACTCACAGAATATGCATGCCAGTTGAGAGAGAGAGTAGAGAAACTGCAATTAATAGCTAGAGATAATCTACGCCAGGCTCAAGGAAGGCAGGAACAATATTATAATCAGAACAGTCGGTTGCGATTTTTTCCAGGTGGGGGACCAAGTGTTAGTACTGTGACCAACCTCAGAAAATAAGATGTTGGCACCATGGAGAGGTCCTTATACAGTGGAGGAAGTCCTGGGCCCTGTGACCTACAAGATCCGACAGCCAGAGAGGAAAGTACCTCTACAAACTTATCATGTGAACTTACTAAAGAAATGGGTGGAACCTGTTCAGACCTTAGCTATGATTAATTGTCAGAAATCAACCACGTATCTTATACTTCCCAGTAAAAGGTTACAGGTATAACCATAAAGGATACAATTGAAGAGATCTTCCGGATCCTTAAAGAGGTAATGGCTTGAAAGTAGTGAAGTCAAAAATAGACCTTCCAAATGATACCACTCTCTGACTAATATGTTATGTTATGATATGTTATGATAGTTTATTTATATAGTGCCTATACAAAATGTGTTTCAAAGCGCTTCAAGGCAAGAGAGGGAACCAGGGAAAATACAATGACATTCTTACAGGCCATGAACAGTAAGGATGTGAAATTAACTATCTTACTCGGCCTGACGACATTTCAGATAGTGCAAGAGCTAAGACATAGATAAGGAAGGGAGGGTGAGAGTGGGAAGGAAATGGAAACAGACAGGAAACTACTGTACTAGGCCTGACGACATTTCTGGTAGAGCCAGAGAAAACAAAAGGTGAGGGAGAGGGGTGCAGAAAGGGAGGGGAGGAACAAAACAAGCGACTATCATACTAGGCCTGACGACATTTCAGATAGTGCTGGGGGCTGGGGGGGCAAAACAGTAATGGGAGGGTGGAGGAAACAGACGAGGTTGCTATCATATTAGGTCCAGGGACAATTCTGATAGAGTAAGTGCATAGAAGAAAGTAAGGGTAGGAGATAGGAAAAGGGAGAAGGGAAAGGAGGAGAGAACAGAGAGTAAGCAGTCAAAAAGAGTGGAGAAGCAAGAGTGGAGAGCGAATACAATTGCAGAAGTTATAACAGGCAGAGGGAGGAATCACTGGAAAGGGCGTGGGAAAACAATTGGAAGTCAGCCTAGGATAAAATAAGACATCATGAGGAAGTATCCCAACATTAATTCTCACTAATAGTTCATCAATTAGGTCAACATTAACCTGTAGATGCTGATAACTGGAGGATCCACCAACAAGTCTCTGAAGTAATCCAAGATAGAACCAAGGAAAAGGAAGGAAGGTTAGTAAGGGAAAACTTATCCCGAACGGCACGAGGGTCACGCTAGATATCGGGTTGGTGCAAAACAGGATAGCGTCCAAAGTAACGCGCACAATCACCATCTAAATTAACAATTGTTGGCAGTACTTCCTTTCCCATGTAGAACATAAGCGAGTGAGTGGAAATCCACCTGTTGTGTCATCACAGGCGAAAGGATTCAAGTAGAGCGTAGAATAAACTTGCGTGTGGATTTATACGCAGCAAAAGTACACGCAGCCGGGAAAGCAGCACGTTAAGAGTTCAGGAAACCGTGTGTGGTTTTACACACAAACAAATTACACGCAGCCAGGAAAGCCGCACGTTAAGAGTTCAAGAAACCACGTGTGGTTTTACACATGACAAAAGTAAACGCAGCCAGTACAGCCGCATGTTAGTATTCTTCCCCGCGACTGCAAGAGTTCAAGAAACAGCGTGTGGTTTTACACGCAGCCGGGACTGCCAGAGTTTGTGTATGCAGGAAAAGCCGTACCTTAGTCTTCTTGGGAGGGGCTGAAGGTAGCGTGTGGAAAAATACATGCGGACAAGGAAAGCTGCCCGTTTCTTCTTGAAAGCGGCTACAGGAGATCGCGTGTGGAATTAACATGTGGAAGGAAAGCCAAAGAAGTTGCTGAAGAGTTGCAAGGACGTAGATCAAATTTTCAGCTTCAAGACTCCATGTTTGTTCAATCAGAAGCAGCGAGAGACGTCCCAACGCTACTTATAAACGCAAGGTGAACACACATGACAATCCCTAATCACGTGATATTAACGACGTGTTTAATGGAAACATCGTTTTCCAGGCAAGGTATCAAACAGCCTCCATCTCGAATAGAAAGGCTTTGCAGTTCTATGGGCATAACCAGGTCTGTGCGAAGAGTGAGTAACAGGTCCAAATGTGATCTAACTGCCAGGCATGACATTAATACAAATGAAATACAAGCAGAACTTTTTCCACAATGTAAAAAGAATTCCAGAAAAGAAGCCTTAAATATAAGTCAAGAGTTCTCCTTAGCAAGGGCTTGAGCTACCATCGTTGGTAGATAAATACTCAGAAGTATTTTCCTCTCTTCCAGGAAGAACCACCCTAGCTTTCCACCACATCACAACACCACCAGGTATTACTGTTAGGTTACGTCCTTACAGAATTCTGGAGGCCAAGATTCAAGCGATCAATCAGGAGGTTCAGGAAATGCTCGATCTGGGAGTAATAGAACCTTCCCACAGTAACTGGTGTTCCCCGGTAGTTCTAGTTCCTAAGCCTGATGGGAGTGCTCATTTTTTAATGGACTTCCGAAAACTAAATGAAGTCTCAAAGTTCGAGGCCTACCCAATGCCAAGGATAGAAGACCTCTTAAATAATCTCGGAAAAGCAAAGTTCTTGGCCATTATAGACCTAACCAAAGGATATTGACATATACCCTTACATCCTCGAGATAAAGAGAAAACAGCTTTTGCCACACCCTCGGGACTTTACCAATTTACTGTTCTACCTTTCGGTCTGCATGGAGCACCTGCAACTTTCCAGAGGCTGATGAATTACCTCATCAAGGGTCAAGAACAATATGTAGGTGCTTACCTAGATTGTCAATGCAAGCAAAGGGATAAGGGTCTCGACCCTCTCTCCCGAACCACAGAAGCCGAATAGATTCGACCCTCCCACCTTGGTTAGCACGGGCGCTTGAACTAGTAACACAAGGAGCCACGTGGCAGCCAATGGGGGGAAGAAGGAGTTAGGGAAAGGGGGTGGAATGACAAAGGAAAGGAGGGGGAAACACAACATACAACTTATAACAATAGCTCTAAATAAGTACGTTGAAAACTATATAATAAATCCTGCACCTGACCTGTCCTTCAAACTGAATATGCATATTCATATTATCTTTTCAAGCAAGAACACATAACCTGACTATAAACACAACGTAAATGGTGTTAGAAACTCAAACGTAATGAACACAACATTAAGGAACACTTATGGTCCACACAGACTTAGCACATAAAGCATGTAGCATACACTGGGATGAGGCACATTGAACTCATGGCCCCAATTATCACAACGAAGCAACGAACAAATGCTGCACAGAAAATACATGCAACAAACAAAACACAGTGTCCTTATTTTCATATGCTTAGACATTAAATCCTGATTTTTAGTGAAACACTTGATCTTCCTGAACAAAGTAATTCAGCCTGCTTTGTATCAAAGTGTTCCCATGTTTCCTTACACGCACACATAACTAATGACTTCAAAAGTTTCGTAGCCATAAAATAGAACACCATGGAAAATGCACTTAGCTGATGGCCCGGGCGCCTCACAAGGACACCCGAGCCCTGAAGACTGTTGCTTCCAAAGCACGTCCAAGCCGCTTGTAAATCACCACCGCGGCCCGGGATGCATGCTTATCTTGATCCTGGAATCCGTGCTGACGCCCAACAGTCCTTCGGCATCCGAGAAAATAACCTGGTTCACAAACTCTCCACACTGCCGCCCGTGCACATAATCATTAATTATCTGCACCGAGGCACGGGCGGTTGGAGATTTATTCCTTCCTAATTGCCAGCTGCTGCATCGCGCGAAAAACCCGGACTATTGAATTCCCTAGACGCGCTGTTTCTTGCCCCAAACAACTGTTTTTCTGACATAGATGACATTATTGTATTCAGTCAGTCCTGGTCATAACATCTCTCTCATTTGGAAGCCATCCTCAAATCACTACAGAAGGCAGGCCTTCACATTAATCTGAAGAAAACACACATAGCTAATTCTCATAGAAAATACCTAGGGTATTTTTTGAGTCAAGGAGAAATCAGACCGCAGGAGGAAAAGTTGTTAGCAATTCAATGGTTGCAATTCCCAGGAAATGCCAGACAAGTCCGAGCATTCCTAGGGTTTTTAGGCTACTATCGAAGGTTTATTCCCCATTTTTCAACCTTGGCAGCCCCTCTAACCGATCTTTTAAAAAAGTCGGCTCCTTCGAGAAAAGAGTGGCAGAATGACAGGACCGAAAAAGCTTTTCATTCTTTGAAGGAGGGTCTTACCGATAAAGCTGTTCTTCACTGTCCCGATTATACAGCAATGTTTTTTTGCATACTGATGCATCTGGAACAGGTCTTGGGGCCGTCTTGTTTCAAAACCAAGGGGAGGATGAGAGACCGATATTGTTTATAAGTAGAAAACTTCTTCCTCATGCGTTACAGTATGCAACTATTGAAAAAGAGTGTCTAGCAGTCAAATGGGCAATCGAGGCACTTAGGTATTACTTGTTAGGAAGACATTTTATCCTGATGACAGATCATGCACCATTGGTCTGGCTAGCTCGGAACAAAGACACTAATCCAAGGATATTAAGATGGTTCCTTTCTCTCCAGCCCTTCTCCTTTCAAACTGTTCATCACCCAGGTCGTTTAATGGCCCAAACTGACTTCTTGTCATGTGCTCATGCCCTTCCCGAGCGTAAGGGCCTAGAAGGGGGTGTGTGTGAAAGGTTCATACCCAAGGAGGACTCCAACAAAAACAGGTTGCAGCTAAGGCAGAAGACGAAAGGTTGAGTTTAAGGGGGAGGAGGTAGATAAGATAATAAGGCTTCTCCCTAACAATAAAGCACAGGGCCCGGACGGATACTTGGCAGATTTTTACAAATTGCTACACTAAGACCTTACGCCCGTCCTAACAAGATTATAGAATTCATTTCGGCACAAGGAGAGAATAACTCACTCTAAGTCAAAGCCGAAAGTGGTTCTCTTTGAGAAACCAAATAAAGATCTAACAAGCTGTAGCTTATATCGGCCCATCGCATTGCTAAAAATAGATGCTAAAATATACACAGGGATCGTGGCAGACTGAATAAAAGGTGTATTGCCAGGCATCATAGGGCTAGACCAATCAGGCTTTATTATCAGGAGAGAGACTTGGGATAACACCAGAAAGGTAATCTTATAGAGAAGTTAGAAATAAAACTGATCCCAGTGACACAGATATCTCTCGATGCGGAAAAGGCATTTGATAGGGTAGAATGGCCTCACATCTTTTCTTGGTAATGAAACATTTGGGGTTTGGACCACAATACATTCAGATGGTAGAAGCTAACTATAAAAATCCTTTGATAAGGTGATCAATTAACGCTCACCTGTCTGATACAATACAGATAGAGCATGGGACAAGGCAAGGAGGTCCTCAATCTCCCCATGTATATGCAATCTATTTAAAACCACTATTGGCTTCAATCAGATCAGACCAAAATATAAAAGGAGTCCCACTGAGTGGAGAAATACATAAGACAGGGCATATTCTGATGATGTGCTGATGACACTGGTGGAACCTGATATTTCGATCCCAGCACTGATGGCAATACTTGGGGAACAAGTAAAAATATCAGGGCTCAAAATAAATATGGCTCAGTCGGAAATGCTTGAAATGGGCATAACAAAGGAACGAGCCACCATCTTGCATAGCTGCTCTCCCTTTTGATCTGCTGGGGGCAGCATCACGTACCTAGGTGTACAACTAACCAGTAAAATGTCGACTTTATATCATTCTAATTACCCGCATCTAATAAACAAAGTTCAAGAAGACATAGATGGACTCCCCTTCAGATCTCGTAGGGGGGTTGGGGGACTGGAGGCATGTGTGGTGGGAGTGCCCCAAGAATAAGAGCTTCTGGAAAGACATTAAGGGTCATATAACAAGCAGGATACCAGAACTGCATGTTCTTTCCCTGGGCTTCTAGGTCCGAAGAGTCATTTAATCCCGAAACCTCAAAAGAGCCTTGATGACGACATTGATATCAGCCTTGCTGGTGATAGCAAAAGAATTGGAAACAAAAAGACACTCCCACTGGGTTGTGTTGGTTACATAAACTGTGGGACATTGTGGCCATGCAGTGGATCACATCTCGGATACAAGGGGACGCTGAGAAATTTGGGAATGACTGTGGAGAGGTGATAGACTACCTGAAAAGTGATTATATGCAACAATGGTGTCCACAGAATATTAGGATACTGGACCTACACTGATCCTATATGGCAAACAGATCAGGCCCCACAGAAGTACAAGAAAAGAATACTTTAACAGGACTTCATAAGCTAGGACAATGCGAGACCCGAAGGGGTGGTTGGGGAGGGAAACTTTTCATGGTTGTAAAAGTGTAAAATGCCAATAAAAAAAATAAAAAAGCATGATGTAATCTTCTGTGTGTCCATCGTTTGATTATTTTTTTGCTGGCAGTAGTGTTACTTTTATTGTTGGGAGTATTGGCCAATGTTTAGGAAGCAAAAGTTCCTGGTACGCCCCCTTATACGAAAAGCTGATAATCGCTGCTCTTAGACAGCATTAAAATAAATATAGTGTTCTTTGTTCATGTCAGTTGGGATAATTAATACCCTTGCATAAAGTAAAGAAAAAGAATTGTGCATGACCGTATCATTTTCATAACGATACGGAAAGCCTAAACGTTCCCAATTAATCAAGATTTGGAGTTCATTCAAATAAACCACATAAAGAGTCACTGGCATAGAAAACAAATTAAATGTTACCAATAGGAATGTATACAGAAATACCATCAACGACAGGAAAATAACTGGCAGACCGCCTGAACGATGAATTACTGATTAATTCTATGCTTTGTATATTATTTGCATTTTGAAGATTGTATATTGGGGTCTGTCAGGGAATAAATTAAATGACAACCCGCTTGGTCACGATTTTCCCATTACCATGGGTTGAATATTGGGCTTCATTTTAGTGTCATGTTTTAAGGCAGGACTCGGATCACCACCAAAACACCAATAACATTAATCAATACATAATAGGCTTTGTATAGAAGCAAACGATTGCTCCGGGCCTGATGGAGTCACCTCTTGATTGATTTAAACCCTGAGTTTTGGATGTCTGCTGGTGTCGGCTTTCAATGCAATTCCAACGTTTGACAATCTTAAGAGCTGGAAAAAAATCCACAATTCTGACGATAAAAGCGACACTGGGTCATAAAGACTCACAGCCAAATTATTCAGAGGGGAAAATAGTCATGAAGCAGATGACTAAAATTGCCACCAGCGTGGATATGCAGTATGGTTTTATGGTCAGGGCATCTCTTTGGGGAGTCCATTTACACATGAAATAATTAATAGGCCAAGGGCTATTGTTGCTCCATACATTTAGCCTTCATAGATTTGCCATCAGCATTTGACTGTGCCGATAGGAAGAGCCTGGGCAACTGTCCGCGACAGGGGAATCCTGGCTGCAATGTTATATCCACGAACAGAAATTAGTTTTGGGTTGGGTGAACAATACTAATTAGTACGCTCTACCCCCTTGTTTTTTGTTTTTGTCCTTTATAGTTTATTATTAGTTTTCGGACGTATCCATGCTATGTGGTGGTCAGTGGCTGCATGGCCGTCAGCCGTTAAGGATGAGCCAAAGCCAGCCCAATGATTATTAGAGTACTGCGTCAGCTGAAGGGGCGCTCCTGGGGAGCTTTTTTTGTAGGACAAGAGGTTTCCATTTGTGTAAACTGCCCTAGCTGTACTTGCCTAATGAGGCATGCAAGCCCAGGTGTTTTGCTTCCCCAGCCTTGCACCAACCATTGGCTGGTGTACTGCAACCTGAAAAATTCTAGCTGTGCTCCAACGCCTAGCATGCATGATGGGAGCGCTCAGGGCGGCGAGATCCTATCAATCGACCTTACTCGCCAAGAACAAGGACTCTGTGAGCTGTGTGCAATTAACACCGTCCACCTACTTCCTGGGTCCCACCTGATGGGTACACAGGGAAGACCTTCCAGACAGCAGCTGCAGGAGTGTGCCCCCCCCCCCCAGTGGAGGGGATGAGCAGGTAAGCAAATAATCGTGGCTGCGACCCTGGAGTCTCCCTTGCTACCCCTAAATGGAAACTCCTGGGCTGTGGCCAGCGCTCTTTGTTTCTGGAGTGGCTGGCTTTCTTGTTCAGGCCTATGAAAAAAGCAGTGTGTCCCACAAGTGCAACACTTTGAACAGTGACTAAGTAAGTAAGAACAGGAATAACAAATAATTTGTCTTTCGGGAATTCTATGCAATAATTGTTAGACTCATAAAGGTTTAGTCTGTTCTTAAACATGTTGGGAAATTGGAAAAGTTTGAACTTCGTGCACCATAGCACTGACTGGGGGGTGGATATCTCAATTTCACAATGCAGACAAAAACTTCCAAAAAGCATTTAGAGTAGAATAAAGATCAATTTCGGCCTATGTATTTTGCTTTTTCGCAAATTGCCGTTACAACATGTTTTTTCCTGCCGTTGTTTCTGTTACGATCATCCTAAGACATTTCATATCGGTGTCCTCAGTCACTTGACAAAATCCTTGTGCCTAAAAGCTAGTGACCCCTCCCAATGGTATGTATTTTGCCAACCTCTGAAGCCCGAAAGGTACATCCATGCAGGCTTGACATGGTGCCAACTGTGCACCAGACCTGCAGAGGAACTGGCCTGCGGTTAAACCTCAGTTACCAGGTTAAGGGTATCCACCACAGAGTGTAATTTGCTTTCTGACTTTGAGAACATTCAGACAAGTAATTGCTCATTTTACTATACCTGGTAAGATATTTCAGTGGGTTGTGCATTCGTTGCTGCGGTGTGTGTGTGATCTGCAGGTTGCAGGTTCGAATCTCGGCAAGGCCAACTCAGCCTTTCATCCTTCTATGGTCGATAAATGAGTACCAAACATAGGTCGGGTGATATTGTATGTATGTTTGTTCTCTATAAAGTGCTTAAACCCAAGCGCTACATAATAACACATCATTATCACTTTGGGGTGGGGTCAAATGTCACTTCCACTACCCCTGGCATTTTGGTGAAATGACATCCCTGTGAGTAGCCTACGTTGTTTTGCTGTTATTTATAGAGATATGTTAGACTAGGGGATGCGATCCTGGTGACACTTTGCCATAGCACAAATTTAGGGCCCACAGTATCTAGGCATTTTCATGGGACCTACATTCTGACTGCCCATTGATACCTCAAAGAAACTGCAACTGTAGTAGCAGCTCAGTCTACCATTGGATTATGGTGCAATGCAGCTGCAATGTTAACTACCAACTATCAAATCCAAGCATGCACAACACAACCACGGCAATAGCATGCTGCCAGTTGCCATCACAATGTGCCTTTTGGGGTTAAAGCAGATCATGGTTTTGGGCAAGGCCAATGGGAGTTAAATTGCGCCATTGCTCGATAACTTCACATTAGTTCCCGAAAACATTCCTTTGGGACAACGGGAATTGGGCACTCTACAAGTAAATGTGTCCCTCCCCTATAATTCGACACGTTAGCACCTACCCGCACGTGCCTCTCCCCATCCCCACCCGAAGTAAGTCTAGTTGCGCCCCTACCGATACTTAATGTCCTCAGGAAAGGGCCTGAGCTTCCAGCGGCCTCACCTTTTCAGCCTTAATGGTGGCGCTGCCCCTTCCCAGCTGGCGAGGGGCAGTGCCAGCATTAAGGCTGAATAGGCGAGGTGCTGTCCCCTGCCAGGCAGGCCTTTAGAAAATAAATGCAGACATCAGCACCCGCTCCCCCAGGGGGCGAGGGTGCTGATCTCTAGAAAAGGCTGCCTGCCAAGGGTGCCAGTAGCCCATTGAGCCGGGGCTCGTCATGGGGGGGGCGACCCCCCTCCATTGGGCCACGCCCCCTTGATGGGCCCCGGCTCATTTTGCAGTGCAACTTAGGTCACTGCCTGCTGTTATACAGTAGCCATTCGATCACAGTGATAAACGGTGCCACAGGGTGTCATTCGCCCCGCTGCGCCCCTCTTTAAATCCAGATGAGATTGGGTGACCAGATTTCCAAAACAGAAAACCGGCACGACCAACAACATAAAAGAGGGACTACCCCATCCCAGCCCACCAATTACCGCCCCTCCCTCAACACGCCCCCACAACCACCACCCAGTCATATTTCCAGCACTTCTCCTTTCTGTAAACTGTATATGATCTCATTTGTGCAGTTTTGTCTGTGAATCTTGGCATGTTACTTCAAAACAAGTGTTTGCTCTCATTGCTATGACATGGCTTGCTGTACAACCATTACCATAGCTCTCAACTCACCCGCTTTTGGCAGGTGTCACCCGCCTTGAAACCAGATGAATCACCCGCCAAGTCCCTCATACGCCCATTCACTTCAATGGGCCTCTCACCCGCCAAAAATTAAATTGGGCGTTTTCACCTGCCTTGCTGACAAAAAAGGTTGAGAACTATGCATTACCCAACCAATCTCTGTGGTGCAGTCAGTAAGTGTTGTGACTTGTACCTCGAAGGTTGGGGGTTCGTGCCAATCCCACAACTTTGACGATTTGATTACTGTAATTAAAATTACAGCTATGTAAACCCACCCTAGGATGAGAGCACAGTCACTTGAGGCACTGCCTGCTGCTGTTACAGTGATACACAGTGCCACGGGGTGTCACTCAGCTGGCCTGCAGCGCCCCTCTCTGTGCCCGCATGAAAGCAGCACTGGCCTGCTCCTGCGACGCCAAGTCTCGCGCCACGCGCGGCCACGTGACGCAGATGAGTTACTTGAACTAGACGTACTAGTTGCCACGGGGAACTAGTGGGCGTGGCTAACGGCGCAGAGCGCGCCAGATCTCAGTCAGGTCGGGCCTCACGTGCGCACCTACTGTTAGCAGGCGGCCTGCGCGCGCGTGTGTGGAGACCGAGAGATGGCGGCTCACGGGCGGCGCGGGCCCTCTCCAAGGAGAGTCCAGCTACACAGGATGGCCAACATCAACCACCTGGATAACGGGGACTCGCTGGTTCAAGCATGCTTTGAACCCCTTTTACGCTAGGCGATGGCCATTTGAGGATGGCATCCACTTTTCTTGAGTCCATTCGGACTCCTTTAGGTGTCAGGATGAAACCAAGAAACTCGACTTCTGTGGCATGGAAAACACATTTTTCCAGTTTACCAAATAGTTTGTGGTGGCGCAATTTTTCAAGAACTGCCCTGATGTGCTTTCTGTGATCAGATTCCAAAGAAGAGTACACTAGAATGTCATCGATATATACGACAACACAAACATCGATGAGTTCCCGAAGGACATCGTTCATGAAGTATTGGAAGGCAGCCGGCGCGTTGCACAATCCGAAAGGCATCACCTGGTACTCGAATAATCCATATTTGGTACGGAAGGCAGTTTTCCATTCGTCGCCTTCTTTAACTCATACCAGATGATAAGCCCCCCGGAGATCTAACTTGGTGTATATGCGGGCATCCTTCACCTGGTCAAGGAGTTCAGGAATCAGAGGTAGAGGGTAACGGTTTTTAACAGTTATGTGGTTTAGCGCGCGGTAGTCGATACAAGTTCTGAGGTTGCCTTCTTTTTTAGGCACGAAGAACAAAGCCGAGGATGCAGGAGACTTTGACGGGCGAATAAAACCATTGGCTAGGTACTGATCTAGATATTGTCGTAAATGAAGATTCTCGGGTTCGGTAAGAGCATAGATCCTGCTGCAAGGGGGTTGTGCACCAGGCAATAGATCGATCTGGCAATCGTACGACCTGTGAGGGGGTAATGTGTTGGCCTGTTCCTTTTGGAAGACGTCTTGAAAGTCTTGGTATTCAGGCGGTATTTGCATAGTGGTAGGGGTTACTGTAGCCAGGCCAATATTTGGGTTTCTTGGATAACAGGTTTGTGCACAATCTGGAAAGGTTATTCTCTTCGCTCGCCAGTCAATTCGAGGATTATGTGTTTCCAACCAAGGGATTCCTAGAATTACTTGAAACTGTGGAGCCTTGATTACGTCAAACACTACTGCCTCCCGATGCCCATCTTGACCCAACAATGTCACTTCCGCAGTGGAGTGTGTTACTGGCCCAGAGGCGATTTCGGTTCCATCCACTGTGGTGATGACATCCTTACTGGTTTTAGGGCGAAGAGGGAGGTTGATCCTGGAAGCCAATTCACGATCCACATAGTTTCCTATAGCCCCACTATCGATGTATGCCTTAATTGCATGCAACCGCCCAGGCTGCTTTGGATCTACGAGGACCATTGGCATGATGAAATGCGAGGTCTGAGAGTTAGTTTTCAAGCTCGGCAAGCGGACCCCTACGCTTGTCAGGCGTGGTCGTTTCCCGACTCAGGTTCCATAAGGTTCTTATCAGCGGCTCCTACCTCCTTCTTAGGCGGTTTTATAGGGCAATCTCGTAAAAAGTGTCCAGAAGCCCCACAATAAAGGCATAATTGCATTTGCCGTCTTCTTTCATGCTCTTTTTGAGTCAAAGGTCCTTTAACCCCTCCGATTTGCATGGGCTCAGAAACATCGGCACCCTTGGGGTTAACATGGGTGTTAGGAGGTGGTTACATTTACTTCATTGAGTTTACAATCACATCAATTCAGCTGTTGCCATGTAACCTAGTTACCAAGGAACCTTTGTTGTTATGATTAAGCAAAGGTTCCACATTCTAGCAGCAGAGAGAGAGAGGATTGAAAGCAGGAGGACAGCCACAGCTGGGGGCCTTTCTCTTGGATGAACTAAAGAAATAAAGCCTCTCTATAAAGACAAGCATCAGCGTGAAGCGTGGTCATTTACATATTAACATTGGCGACGAGGATTGGGCCAAGGAGAAAATGCCCCCAGCAGCAGCAACACTGCAGCAATATTGATTACAATTTGGATGCAAATGGACGGAGTGTTACACTAGATGTGTTGTGTAATAGCAGGCGAGAAACACGGCCATCCTCCTGGAGCGGAGTAAACCAGCAAAGCGCATTTTGGAGCGGAGCACCAAGAAAGAAGTCAGTGCCTGGCAGTGGAGAGAACCATAAAAGCATACTGGAGCTGAGCACGAATATTGAGGAGGTTGGATGACCTGTGGATCACAAATTGGATCACCTGTGGATTACGGAGGAGGCTGACCTGTGGATCACAAATTGCAACTACCACAGACAGCGCTGACAATATCAGCACAGGTTCCACCTGAAATCACACCTTATAAAATTTAAGTACAAGTAAGTGACAGTGTGGCTGTGTAAGGTTTCCTACCTGGGGGTGACATTAATTAATTCACAACATGGCAAACGTCCCAGCCCCAATTTTCTTCCTGCCTACACCAGGTGAGCCCAGAGTGCGTTGGATAGACTGGAAAGAGGGTTTTCAAAAATATGCACTGGCAGCATTTGGACCCAATTTCTCCAATGAGCGCAAAGAGGCGCTCCTATTTCACTGTTTAGGTGCCGCAGGACACGAAGTGGTCAAAAAACTACCAGAACCTCCAGACATTCCTAATGGGGGTCCATATGAGAAAACATTAGCAAAATTAGACAAACACTACTGTGTTGAAGAAAATATAATTCTTGAAAGGTACAAATTTGCCACGAGAACTCAAAAAACTGGAGAGAGTATTGAGGAATTTGTAACTGCTCTTAGAGGTTTAGCCATCAAATGTAGATTTGACCATTGTCGAGATGAGCATGTCAGGGACCAACTCATGATTAAGTGTTCTAATGATATCAGGAAGGAGTTATGGAAGGAAAGAAATCCTTCTCTTGATAGAGCAATTGAGATAGCGAAAATGATAGAACACACAGACAAATGTATACAAATGCTTCAAGTGGATAATACATCTCAAGATAAGCCCAAAACTGATGACAATGAAGCTGCCATACATAAGGTTTCGAGAGTGATGCAGAGAGGTGCGGCAACTGCGCGTCGCACTTGGCAAATGGGTAGGAGACCTGAGGGTCGCCAAGGTCCCTTTACCAGAGCATGGGGACAAGGATCATCTACCAGAGGGTCGCCCAGTGAGAATGTTACATTCAGGGGTGGCAGGGACTCTGGTTATCCTAGAGGTGCATCAATTAGGAGGTGTTTCAGATGTGGGAGTCTATATCACAAAGCATCTGACAAAGAATGTTATGCATCAAACATTATATGTAATGAATGTGGGGTCAGAGGACACATGGCTAGATGCTGTAGGAATTTTTATACCGCCCCAAGTCAAATACATGAAGTCAATGCAGATCAAGAATTTATATCAATTGATGATGCTGGTAGAGAAGTTATATTTTCAGTCAATGCCATTGATGGGAAGGTCAAGAAAAAGAAACCATATGCAACTGTGTTAGTTGGAGGGGTGCCAGTATCTATGCTCATGGACAGTGGAGCAGATTATACTTTGATAAGTGTGCAAGTGTGGAAGGAGAAATTTGGATGTTGTACATTGTGGGAGAATGTAGTCAGAGCAAATGCTTATGGAGATGTGCCCATAGAAATTTTAGGGTGCTTTGAAGCTGAGCTCCAATTCAAAGACAGGAAGGCGTTAGGGACTATCCATGTAGCCAACAGAGGTGGAGAGCTGTTGTCCTGGAGCGATCAGGCAGAGCTCAAGATAAGACTTGAAGCAAGCCACCCAGAACAGGTTTTGACTGTTGAAGGTGGAAAATCCGGTGGAAAATCGGTCTCGAGCATTGTTATGGAAGGGGCCAGAGGGCATATGAGTGGCACTAAGTTAGGGTGCTTGAAGGGATTTGTGCACAAAATTCGTTTGAAAAGGGATGCCATTCCCAAAGTTGCCAAATTACGGACCATTCCCTTGGCCCTGAGAAAAGATGTAGAGAGTGAATTGAATAAAATGGAAAGTGAAGGGGTGGTAGAGAGAATTGATTCCTCAGAGTGGGTTAGTCCTATTGTAATAGTGAGAAAGAGCAGTGGATCTCTGCGGATATGCATAGACCTTAGACACCTGAATAAAAATGTAGTGGCTGACAAATTTCCTTTACCCAGAATAGATGATTTATTGGCAGGGGTTTCTGATTCCAAAGTATTTTCTCTTATTGACCTCAAATCTGCATATCACCAAGTAGAATTACACCCTGATTCGAGAGATCTCACAGCTTTCATTACCCCTATTGGCCTTTTCAGATGTATAAGAATGCCATTTGGATTGATTTCAGCAGCTAGTGTATTTCAGAACGTCATGTACAGATTACTGGGAGGAGAGAGAGGTGTCATGTGTTACCAGGATGATGTGCTAGTATGTGGGAAAAATGAAGCAGAACATGATAAAAGGTTAGAGAGAGTGTTGAACATATTCAAAGAGGCTGGCCTTACAGTATCGTTAGAGAAATGCATATTCAAAACTGACAAAGTTGAATATCTAGGTCATGAAATTACAGGTGAAGGGATCAAACCCAAAGAAAAGGCCATAGAAGCTATTCGCAAGATGGAAGCACCAAAATCCAAAGCAGATATACTATCTTTTCTAGGTCTGGTTGAATTTTATGGCAAGTTTGTTAGAGGGTTGGCAAATTTGTCAAGGAACATGAGGATGTTGACTCGTAAAGGTGTTACGTTCAAGTGGAATGAATCTTGTGAGGAAGAGTTTGGTAAGATTAAAGATGCTATAGTCAATGCACCCATCTTGAAAACGTTTGAAGAAAGTAGACATTCATTACTATTTGTGGATGCAAGTGACTATGGTATTGGGGCAGTCCTAATGCAGGAAGATCAGGAGGGCTTACACACCATAGCATTTGCCTCTAGATCTCTCAAAGGACCTGAGAACAGATATTCAGTGGTAGAAAAGGAAGCATTGGCTTGTGTCTGGGGAGTGGAAAAGTTCAAAAGATATTTGTGGGGCAGAGAATTCACAGTATGTACAGACCATAAACCCCTAATAGGAATATTTACCAAAGGTGGTCTGGAGGGAGTCTCCAGACGCATCATGAAGTGGGTGACATCCCTACAAGGCCTGCAATATGATATGCTTCACATTAGTGGTGAAACCAATGTAGTTGCTGATGCCTTATCCAGATCAGTAGTGAGAGAAACAGTGTCTGAGGAGTCTCCTCTGACTCGTGAGAAAGGTGTTGAAATATTTCAGGTTCATGAGTCAGTAAAGAAAGAGGAGTGGGACAATGCATGTTCAGAGGATGAATTGTACCAGAGAGTTTTAACATTGGTGACGCAGAACAGAATAAGAAACTATATTGGTGATTTAGGCGGGTTTGCCAAAGTTAAGGAAGAACTCTGGATTGATAAAGGATACTTACATAGAGGACATCAGATGGTGGTACCTATTAAAATGAGAAAATTAATAATTGAGCTAGCTCATGTTGGGCATTTGGGACTGCCTAGAACCAAAGGCTTGGTTAGAGCAGAATTTTGGTGGCCTAATCTTGACAAAGACACTGAAGAAGTGGTCAACAATTGTTGTGATTGCATTGAAGGTAATAAGGGTCTCAGGATTCAAAAAGTACCCATGACTGTTAGAAAGCCATCCACAGTTCCATGGGATGAGGTTGCTTTAGACTTACTAGGGCCTTTCAATATCAAGGGTGGGAGAGACACCTATGTACTGGTTGTCATAGATTTATTATCCAAGTGGCCCGAAATATTTACACTAAGAGACATATCCAGCAGTAGCATCATTAAATGTTTGGAGCAATTATTTTGGAGAGAGGGATTCCCCAGAAAGTGTTTATCAGATAATGGGACCCAATTGGTTTCCAAGGAATTTAGAGAGTTCTTGAGTAACCATGGAATAGAACAAGTAACCACTTCATTATATCATCCCCAGACCAATGGGTGTGTAGAACGCTTCAACCGCACTCTCATGGATGCAATTAGAATTGCGGTAGCAACAGGAGGTGACTGGATCAGGACCATAATGGAGAGAACATTCCAATATAGACTAGCACCACACAGTGTTACGGGTGTATCCCCATTTGAACTATTAAGAGGGAGGAAACCTAACTCACACATGTGTCCAGGCTGGATGGGAAGGTCAAAATTCGTAGGAATAGATCTGGAGGGAGTGAGAGAGAAGATATTTGAATCTGGGGTCAGATCCAAGGAGCAATATGACAGGAAGAATGCTTGTAGAGAATTCAGTCTTGAGGAAGATGATTGGATCAAGATCAAACTTCCCACCAAGGTGCGCAAAGGTGCATCCATATTTTCACAGCCCAAACAAGTTGTTAAAGATTTGGGATCTTCGGTGCTTGTTAAAGGGGGTGGGGTCTGGAACAAGGAGAGGATAGCAATTTGCAAAAAGGTAAACAACAACTTGTAACTGCACTGCAAGGTATTTAAAGCAATCTAATTATTTCTTCATATAGCGGTGTATCAGATACTATGTAAATAATGAACTACTTATGTTCAATGAAATCTATTATCTAGTTTAGGCAAATACTTATATTTTGGTAAAAGGAAGGGAGGTGTTAGGAGGTGGTTACATTTACTTCATTGAGTTTACAATCACATCAATTCAGCTGTTGCCATGTAACCTAGTTACCAAGGAACCTTTGTTGTTATGATTAAGCAAAGGTTCCACATTCTAGCAGCAGAGAGAGAGAGGATTGAGAGCAGGAGGACAGCCACAGCTGGGGGCCTTTCTCTTGGATGAACTAAAGAAATAAAGCCTCTCTATAAAGACAAGCATCAGCGTGAAGCGTGGTCATTTACATATTAACAATGGGTTTTGACCAAAACCCGGGTCTCAAACCTTGACCGATCAGCTTTTCTGTTTTGAAGCCTGTGATCTAGTTGAACCACCAAGTCTATATATTCAGAGCAGTCTTGGGGTGGATTAACGACTTGGGCCAGGACATCTTTAAGTTCTCCACGTAGACCTCAGTGAAATAAAGTGATCCTTTTATCCTCTGGCCATCCAGTTTCCACAATCAACCTATTGAAGGTTGCTATATAGGCTAAGGGATCCAGGTTACCCTGTCGTAGGGATAGAAGCTCGTTGTCCAGGGCCTGTCCCTGAGAATGCCGAGCAAAAATTCTCTCCATACTTGTCTGGAAGGCTTGAAAATTCCGAAGAAGTGGGTCATCTTGGGTAACCAGTGGAACTGACCAATCGGCAGCACAGCCGCTGAGATATGATAGTACAAAAGCTACCTTGGTTTGGTCGGTAGGAAAGGCCCCAGGTCGGCAGAGGAAGTGCAATCGGCATTGATTCATGAATACGGCGAATTTTTTTGGGTCCCCGGCAAAACGTTCCGGTGGGGCCAGTGGCATATTTCCAGGTATATTAATTTGCACAGGGTTATTTGAAACCACGGGAGCGGAATTACCCCCAGAACCTGGTAGAGGGGTTTGACCAGCCTGACCTTGTAATAGCTGCCTGGCAAGATCATCGGTTCGTTCCTTAGATACAATTAACTCTCTTCTGACAGCATTAGTCTCCTGACGCGCGGAATGAACTTCAGCCCGTAATTCCCCCAATAGTTGGGCCAGCTGATCTGTTTCGGAAGTCTCCATTGCGCCTGGGTGGGAAATTGTAGGTAGGCTTCGCATTCTGTAACGCTCACCTGATTCCCATGGAGGCGCCGACCTGTTCTGGACTGCTGTGGCCTCTTCTAAGGTGATGCGCAGGACTCGGAAGATGGACTGGACCGGACCCCCAAACCTCGCCTGTCTGGCCCGTAGAAGAATCCTTCTGTAGATGGAGAAGGGAATTAACTGTCTGCTGGATAATGTGTTGGATTCCCCCCTTCCCCCTCTCACACTCCTCCAACCCCCTCTGCGATTCCCCGTAGAGTCGCACCTTAGAGTCGGAAAGGACGAGCTCTCCATCCTGCTTTCGATGCAGGGGCGCGTTGATTTCCAGTTACTTCACTGGATCTCAGGTTTGTTGAGTATTCAACTCCGCTTGACTTTTCCGATGTGAGGCCGAAAGTATTCAGTTGCAAAAGTTCAAGCCTTAATGTTCATTGTCCTTTTCTCTATTTCAGATGCAGGGTGAAGATTCCGCGCAGAAGAATGGATTCGCCGAAGGTAAACTCTGGTGAGTCTTTTTGATGGATGATTCCCTTAGTGGTATTGCTTTCATCTACTAATGCGTGTGTCTTTTTCCCCTTAGGGGCCGGGTACGGAAGTGCCAAAGAAGCGGCGCCGACCCGAGGTGAGGAAAGATTGTCCCAACAGTAATCAGGTAAGTCTTAAGGTGGAAGAATCAGGCCTTCCTCAATCTGTTCCTTTGCTCACCTTTGTTTTGTCTCTTTTTCCCCTTAGGCGCTGAAATGCGACGAATGGTGCCAATGGTAGCTGAAGAGCCCGAGGGCGCCTCGTGAAGGTGAGTGGAATGCGGCGCTGCAGCGAGCGATGCGATGCGCTTCTAAAAATAATGTCTTTTTCCAGGATCGTCGGAGTGATGGTTCCGGACTCCGAATGGAGGTAGGTAATGTTCAGTTATTCACCTTTCTCTCCTTTCCTTCCTTTTCAGGTGTTCCAGGTTGCAGGCGGGCGTGGCTGGAGCCAGGATGCAGGAGCAGACACAGTGAGCGTCCAGCTGCTAGATGCAGAACAACGCGAAGCATGAGCTGCTGTCTGGGCGTGGCTTAAATAGCCTCCAAAGAAGTCCCAGGTATGTATCCTTCCCCAACCAGGTATGTATCCTTCCCTGACCACGCCCGAGTGGGAAAATAGTCCCACAGGTAAAGTAGTTCCTTTCAGGCCTCAAAGAGGCCTGGATCCTGCAGCATGGTCTGCATCAGGTAAGTTCACCCAAACACTCCCATAATGAGCCTGGCGCCTATGGTGCCAGGACTGATGCCTTTTATGAGCCTGGCGCCAAAGGCGCCAGGACAATGTCCAAAGGGCCCCTATAAGGGGTTGCTGGGTCCCTCCCTGGGGACATGATGTCTGCTTTCGGGGACGCTGGGTCTGAACTGGCTCCCCGGGAGTAGGCATCATGACACATACACACTAAAGTGCTCTCACCCTTAAGGTTATTATTATCTTTATAACAAGACTTTCTACTCTCACTCAATCACTTTGCAACTGCCATACGGAGAGGGAAGAAATAGTACTTATCTGCTTGAAGAGCAGTAGAAGAAGAGGAGGAACCCTAGCACAGGAAGTGGGTTGTGATTGGTGGAAAGGGCATGGACTACAGAGACTCATGGATGTTGTAGTTTTGGAAAAGGGAAAAGTTTGTTATAACACTTTTCATGGTTTTATATATATGTTTTGTTGAACTGCTGAAGAGTAGATTAAATGAAGATGAAGCATAATGCTCGCCTCCAGTCTTGTCATAGAATGTTAGGCGTTGCCTCCCACGCCTCTCCTTACCTGAATATCCAGGATTAGTTCCAGGCTCCCCCCAATCCCCTCTCCCGACACGCTTCCCCCCTCTTGAAGGTTTTAATAAAGGAAAAGGACAAACACTCCTGACAAATTAACAGGGAGAAGGGTGCTGGTTGCATTCTAAGAAGAAAGCAGCTGGCCTGCATTATAAATCCGAGGCCTGGCGGCCTCACTCTGCTCTGCCAGCAGATCACACCACTGGACTAGTCCCGCAGGGGTTCATCTGACAAAACGCACTGGTGCTTACAGATGAAAATCTAATGTGCATCTAGTTAAGGGCAATGATATCTAATCACAAAGGATCATGCTGTGGACATACAGCACCAAGGAACAGAGCTCAAAGCTAAAAGTGTTTTCATGGGGTAAATGTCGTCCACTGCTAAAATCCGATTATCGGGGGGCAATGGAGAACGGATGTGTCTGGGGTATATTGTATGCATGCTTTTTTCCAAATAGAAATCTGCTGACCTTGTTTTATGCAAGGACCCGCCCATCAGGAGGATATTGTGCCTCAATCATCCTCAATAAGTGGAAATAATAAAATTGCACAAAATGGCAGCATTGGTTTTAAATCCGCAGAGGGAAGGAGAGGGGTGGAAGCAGGTGGTCCAATATATTTGAGCACTCATTACTGCCTGTACCTCACTATTACTACATGGAAGTTTATTTCTGGGTAAGAGGGTATGAGCTAGTGCACCGTTTACAGTAGATGCCCCCCTCTCTGTGGTAACTCGTTACAATGTCTGCTGTTCCACTGCACATATGTAGTAATTTCTAAGAATATAAAATCTATGGGGCTGGGAATGTATTCTTACTGCTAAAGTGTTAAGTTACAAGAACCCATAATGTGGCATTCAGCCCCCATTCCATGGGCTGGAACGGTGGATAACGGCCCGGCAGCCCAAGTTATCGGCCCAAGCGAAGCAAGGGCGGATAACGAGGGTTCCGGGCAGTTATCCCCCATTCCAGGCCCTGGAACGAGGGATGAAGGAGGCCATTAGCACCCCAGGTTGCCAAAGCAGTAACCCGGGGTGCTAAAAAGATTTTCCTTCCCACAACGGGACGTGCGCAGCGTCATACTGTAGGAAGGAAAATCCTTTTTCAAAATGGCCGCCATGGAAAGGGAAGCGGGGCTCCGTACGTACGGAGCCCCTCTTCCCTTTCCATGGCGGGGGATGGAGCCCAAATAAAGTAAGTAGGGGGGTGTGAGGAGAAAAAAGAATAATTCAATGGGATGGATGGAGATGGCGGCGGGGGCAGCTGGCCATCAGGCGGCTTGGAACGCGGGCTTGTACCGGCGGTTCAAGCCCTCATTCCTAGCCATCTGATTGGCTAGCTCCCCCCACCCAGGTGCTAATAGAAAATATAGAATTGTGACAATAATCACTTCCATTTTGGAAATAGGCAGCATTCTATAGAACCTGTGGAAGCAGGTGGAGGGTGAGTCACAAAAAAAACCTGTTATAACCATTAGGCAATAGCAAAATCGTTACACCCAGGGTGACACCGTTCAAAATTTTACATATGGAACCAACAACGGACACCACAATAAACCAAAAGTCACGAACAGTAACGCTGGCTTCATTTGGGAGTCATTGGTTGGAAACAAGAATCAGACACTTACACTCAGGCAGTTACAAGCATGGAACATACACCGAGCATCCTGTACAGGTTCAGGCCGACAGTAAGGGTTGGGGGACTGCTGGTAGTATGTTGGTAGTTCTGACACCTACTAAGAGACCCTTTATTAATCTGGGATGAGTGGAACTTCAGCCACTGAACGACACCATTGTCAGCTAATGGCACCACACAGAGCAAGACACAAAATGCAGGAGCACAGCTTCACATAAACATTTTAACAGGCCCCCCTTTAAGCATATACATGGGAAGCATGCGCATTGCATCAACATGCACGTTACTGAGTCCACGTTAAGCATTATCAGAGCTGCAGGAGACCAATTCATAGTTTCACAAGCATCAGTTCTGGACAGTCAAACTCACAGTACAAGAGCCAGCCAAGCCGCACCTGGGCACCAAGGACCACAGCGGCCTAGTCCACGGAGAGTGGGGGCATGCAACAGTATAGCACTGGTGGCAAGGGTGTCTGGCCACTCAATTCACGCCTCCTTCCAGACAGGCAGGGCCACTGTTGGCATAGAAGGGCGCACAAGCTGCTTAAGAGCTGCAACCCCCCTCATGTGATTCTGCATTGGGGCACGTGCCAGTCCAGTTCTCCACTTCTTCTGCAAACACTGCCTAGTAGCTCCCAGGAGAGCAGGCTGCTGCGGAAGGCATGTTTTCCAATGTTGGTTCTCGATTATCACTGTCAACTTGGGCCGAGATCTTTCCATGCAGCGGCCCGGAGCACACAGGTCACTGCAGGGGGCCCAGTCCTGATTTTATCTGCGCCGTTGGATTGCTTGGAATATTTACAGGAGCACGGGCAGCCAGCAAATGTAATTTATGCAGCATTGCCATGGACTTCCCCCGCGCTGTTGGGGGTGGTGCAACCCCTCTCTCAGGACTGGAGGACAGCCCATCCCCATCCACCGCCGGTCTGGCCGGCATTGCATTCTGGCTGGGACATGCCAGCACAGGCTTCCCCCACCTTTCAGCACACTTTCCTCGCCAGCACAGTGCCGCGCAGGTGAGGAAGCGACACCCCACCTTTCAGCACACTTTCCTCGCCAGCACAGTGCCGCGCAGGCGGGGAAGCGACACCCCACCTTTCAGCACACTTTCCTCGCCAGCACAGTGCCGCGCAGGCGGGGAAGCGACACCCCACCTTTCAGCACACTTTCCTCACCAGTACAGTGCCGCGCAGGCGAGGAAGCGACACCCCACCTTTCAGCACACTTTCCTCGCCAGCACAGAGCCGCGCAGGCGGGGAAGCGACACCCCACCTTTCAGCACACTTTCCTCGCCAGCACAGTGCCGCGCAGGCGAGGAAGCGACACCCCACCTTTCAGCACACTTTCCTCGCCAGCACAGTGCCGCGCAGGCGGGGAAGCGACACCCCACCTTTCAGCACACTTTCCTCGCCAGCACAGTGCCGCGCAGGCGAGGAAGCGACACCCCACCTTTCGGCACACTTTCCTGGCCAGCACAGTGCCGCGCAGGCGAAGAAGCGACACCCCACCTTTCAGCACACTTTCCTGGCCAGCACAGTGCAGCGCAGGCGGGGAAGCGACACCCCACCTTTCAGCACACTTTCCTGGCCAGCACAGTGCCGCGCAGGCGGGGAAGCGACACCCCACCTTTCAGCACACTTTCCTGGCCAGCACAGTGCCGCGCAGGCGAGTAAGCGACACCCCACCTTTCAGCACACTTTCCTGGCCAGCACAGTGCCGCGCAGGCGGGGAAGCGACACCCCACCTTTCAGCACACTTTCCTGGCCAGCACAGTGCCGCGCAGGCGAGGAAGCGACACCCCACCTTTCAGCACACTTTCCTGGCCAGCACAGTGCCGCGCAGGCGAGGAAGCGACACCCCACCTTTCAGCACACTTTCCTCGCCAGCACAGTGCCGCGCAGGCGGGGAAGCGACACCCCACCTTTCAGCACACTTTCCTCGCCAGCACAGTGCCGCGCAGGCGGGGAAGCGACACCCCACCTTTCAGCACACTTTCCTCGCCAGCACAGTGCCGCGCAGGCGAGGAAGCGACACCCCACCTTTCAGCACACTTTCCTGGCCAGCACAGTGCCGCGCAGGCGAGGAAGCGACACCCCACCTTTCAGCACACTTTCCTGGCCAGCACAGTGCCGCGCAGGCGAGGAAGCGACACCCCACCTTTCAGCACACTTTCCTGGCCAGCACAGTGCCGCGCAGGCGAGGAAGCGACACCCCACCTTTCAGCACACTTTCCTGGCCAGCACAGTGCCGCGCAGGCGGGGAAGCGACACCCCACCTTTCAACACACTTTCCTGGCCAGCACAGTGCCGCGCAGGCGGGGAAGCGACACCCCACCTTTCAGCACACTTTCCTGGCCAGCACAGTGCCGCGCAGGCGAGGAAGCGACACCCCACCTTTCAGCACACTTTCCTCGCCAGCACAGAGCCGCGCAGGCGGGGAAGCGACACCCCACCTTTCAGCACACTTTCCTGGCCAGCACAGTGCCGCGCAGGCGAGGAAGCGACACCCCACCTTTCAGCACACTTTCCTGGCCAGCACAGTGCCGCGCAGGCGGGGAAGCGACACCCCACCTTTCAGCACACTTTCCTGGCCAGCACAGTGCCGCGCAGGCGAGGAAGCGACACCCCACCTTTCAGCACACTTTCCTGGCCAGCACAGTGCCACGCAGGCGGGGAAGCGACACCCCACCTTTCAGCACACTTTCCTGGCCAGCACAGTGCCGCGCAGGCGGGGAAGCGACACCCCACCTTTCAGCACACTTTCCTGGCCAGCACAGTGCCGCGCAGGCGAGTAAGCGACACCCCACCTTTCAGCACACTTTCCTGGCCAGCACAGTGCCGCGCAGGCGAGGAAGCGACACCCCACCTTTCAGCACACTTTCCTGGCCAGCACAGTGCCGCGCAGGCGGGGAAGCGACACCCCACCTTTCAGCACACTTTCCTCGCCAGCACAGTGCCGCGCAGGCGGGGAAGCGACACCCCACCTTTCAGCACACTTTCCTCGCCAGCACAGTGCCGCGCAGGCGAGGAAGCGACACCCCACCTTTCAGCACACTTTCCTGGCCAGCACAGTGCCGCGCAGGCGAGGAAGCGACACCCCACCTTTCAGCACACTTTCCTGGCCAGCACAGTGCCGCGCAGGCGAGGAAGCGACACCCCACCTTTCAGCACACTTTCCTGGCCAGCACAGTGCCGCGCAGGCGAGGAAGCGACACCCCACCTTTCAGCACACTTTCCTGGCCAGCACAGTGCCGCGCAGGCGGGGAAGCGACACCCCACCTTTCAGCACACTTTCCTGGCCAGCACAATGCCGCACAGGCGGGGAAGCGACACCCCACCTTTCAGCACACTTTCCTGGCCAGCACAGTGCCGCGCAGGCGAGGAAGCGACACCCCACCTTTCAGCACACTTTCCTGGCCAGCACAGTGCCGCGCAGGCGGGGAAGCGACACCCCACCTTTCAGCACACTTTCCTGGCCAGCACAGTGCCGCGCAGGCGGGGAAGCGACACCCCACCTTTCAGCACACTTTCCTGGCCAGCACAGTGCCGCGCAGGCGGGGAAGCGACACCCCACCTTTCAGCACACTTTCCTGGCCAGCACAGTGCCGCGCAGGCGAGGAAGCGACACCCCACCGTTCAGCACACTTTCCTGGCCAGCACAGTGCCGCGCAGGCGAGGAAGCGACAACCCACCTTTCAGCACACTTTCTTGGCCAGCACAGTGCCGCGCAGGCGAGGAAGCGACACCCCACCTTTCAGCACACTTTCCTGGCCAGCACAGTGCCGCGCAGGCGAGGAAGCGACACCCCACCTTTCAGCACACTTTCCTGGCCAGCACAGTGCCGCGCAGGCGAGGAAGCGACACCCCACCTTTCAGCACACTTTCCTCGCCAGCACAGTGCCGCGCAGGCGAGGAAGCGACACCCCACCTTTCAGCACACTTTCCTCGCCAGCACAGTGCCGCGCAGGCGGGGAAGCGACACCCCACCTTTCAGCACACTTTCCTCGCCAGCACAGTGCCGCGCAGGCAGGGAAGCGACACCCCACCTTTCAGCACACTTTCCTGGCCAGCACAGTGCCGCGCAGGCGAGGAAGCGACACCCCACCTTTCAGCACACTTTCCTGGCCAGCACAGTGCCGCGCAGGCGAGGAAGCGACACCCCACCTTTCAGCACACTTTCCTGGCCAGCACAGTGCCGCGCAGGCGAGGAAGCGACACCCCACCTTTCAGCACACTTTCCTGGCCAGCACAGTGCCGCGCAGGCGAGGAAGCGACACCCCACCTTTCAGCACACTTTCCTGGCCAGCACAGTGCCACGCAGGCGAGGAAGCGACACCCCACCTTTCAGCACACTTTCCTGGCCAGCACAGTGCCGCGCAGGCGAGGAAGCGACACCCCACCTTTCAGGACACTTTCCTGGCCAGCACAGTGCCGCGCAGGCGGGGAAGCGACACCCCACCTTTCAGCACACTTTCCTGGCCAGCACAGTGCCGCGCAGGCGAGGAAGCGACACCCCACCTTTCAGCACACTTTCCTGGCCAGCACAGTGCCGCGCAGGCGAGGAAGCGACACCCCACCTTTCAGCACACTTTCCTGGCCAGCACAGTGCCGCGCAGGCGAGGAAGCGACACCCCACCTTTCAGCATACTTTCCTCGCCAGCACAGTGCCGCGCAGGCGAGGAAGCGACACCTTTCAGCATACTTTCCTCGCCAGCACAGTGCCGCGCAGGCGAGGAAGCGACACCCCACCTTTCAGCACACCTTCCTTGCCAGCACAACGCCGCACACGCGTACACTTTCCTTGAGTACTTCACGTGTCACCGGGGCCACCCCACCTTTCAGCACACTTTCCATGAGTACAGGGTCACACTGCATGCTGCTGGCATTAGGTTGACACGAGACTGCCGTCTAGAAAGTGTGTTTCATAGCTCTCAAGTGAGGCTGCTTTGCGCTATGTGCGCTCCTTGTAGTCTTGCACAATGCATTTAATGTCAAGATCGATCATGTGGGCAAATGCAGGCCAGGTCGTGTCGCATAAAGAGAACCCCATTGTCGCTGGTGTCCTCCTGCGTGGGCAGTGCAGCAGTGTGCAGCTCAGCTCACACACTGGCAGTACCCTTCACAGCACTTGAGCAGTGTGGAGCTCAGCTCAAACACTGGCAGTGCCCTTCACAGCACTTGAGCAGGGTGCAGCTCAGCTCAGCTCACACACTGGCAGTGCCCTTCTCAGCACTTGGGCAGTGTAGAGCTCAGCTCACACACTGGCAGTGCCCTTCTCAGCACTTGAGCAGTGTGGAGCTCAGCTCATACACTGGCAGTGCCCTTCACAGCACTTGAGCAGTGTGGAGCTCAGCTCACACACTGGCAGTGCCCTTCACAGCACTTGAGCAGTGTGGAGCTCAGCTCACACACTGGCAGTGCCCTTCAGAGCACTTGAGCAGTGTGCAGCTCAGCTCACACACTGGCAGTACCCTTCACAGCACTTGAGCAGTGTGGAGCTCAGCTCACACACTGGCAGTGCCCTTCACAGCACTTGAGCAGTGTGGAGCTCAGCTCACACACTGGCAGTACCCTTCACAGCACTTGAGCAGTGTGGAGCTCAGCTCAAACACTGGCAGTGCCCTTCACAGCACTTGAGCAGGGTGCAGCTCAGCTCAGCTCACACACTGGCAGTGCCCTTCTCAGCACTTGGGCAGTGTAGAGCTCAGCTCACACACTGGCAGTGCCCTTCTCAGCACTTGAGCAGTGTGGAGCTCAGCTCACACACTGGCAGTGCCCTTCACAGCACTTGAGCAGTGTGGAGCTCAGCTCACACACTGGCAGTGCCCTTCACAGCACTTGAGCAGTGTGGAGCTCAGCTCACACACTGGCAGTGCCCTTCAGAGCACTTGAGCAGTGTGCAGCTCAGCTCACACACTGGCAGTACCCTTCACAGCACTTGAGCAGAGTGGAGCTCAGCTCACACACTGGCAGTGCCCTTCACAGCACTTGAGCAGTGTGGAGCTCAGCTCACACACTGGCAGTGCCCTTCACAGCACTTGAATCTGCAGGCAATCACTGCAGCCGGTGCTGCTTAGTGAGCACCCTTGCCAGGACATTCCAAAACAGGTGCCAGGTACTCCACAGGCGATGCACGCTCCTCACAATGGTGTGCCTACCTGGGCTGGGTTAGAAGCGTGCAGCGCACCCGCTTGTGGCTTCTCCCTCCCCTCTCTATGCATGCATTGGTATTTTTAGAATGAACCCACATGGAACACGCGTGGTTACAGGAGCTGCTTGCCTCTCCCTAGAGACTCTCCGGAGGTGACTGCAGGCAAGGCGGGAGCAGCAGGCAGATACATGGCAGTGGGGCCCAGTGAAGTTTCATGGCCCCTGCAGTCCTGCTCCTCTAGTTTCCACAACTCCAATGGAACAGCAGCCCCCCTCCCCCCTGCCCCCTGCCCCGCCTCGCCTCTGTGTAATAATGGGAGAAGGCAGTGAGGTTTGGCGGATGTGGGCGGTGCTAAAATGCCGCTGTGCCAGGCCAGGAAGCAGGGTTGCTGAACTGCCCACACCTTCTGACAGATCATTCTTTTGTCCATGGTGGGGTCCATCACTAGGCTGTGCGCTCGAGCGTGCGCAGAGCGTTGACGTTTTCGCATATAAGGCGCTATATTAGCACACCAAGTCGTGTTTTCTGTACGTTCTGAGATTTGTAGTATCTCACTTTGGAAATCATCTTTTTATTATCAGAGTTACTTTACAATACATTACAAGCAAATGAAACTCGGTTATGGAATACATATAGCGTTGAAAAGTTGCTCCAACCAACTCCTTTGATAACTTGCTTTTGTTTAGTACAGGAGGATTAGCAAGAAGACAGACTCAATCGGATGCAAGAAAAGACACATATTCGAAAGTCTAGTGGGAATCAAACTCTAAGAACGTTTTTCTGGTGGCCTCAAATGAGGGCCCTGCGCGGCACCACCTCGCTGCGCAATAAAAGGACGGACACAGAGAAGATCAGGACTTGTCTTCCTTTATTTAACAACCGACTTCAACTGTCGGTACACCGCCCCTTTCCATCACTTCCTGCGGAACAACTGTGTCAACATGACATCCCCCCCAATTTAAACAGTTACCCAACGTGGTGAATAACAACAGGAACACTGTCTTCTAGGCCATCTCCTCAATGAGGCGGCAAGGCTTATTCCTGGCTCTCTGGGGTCGAGAGCTGAACCGCTCACTAGCGCCACTGGCCCCAAAGCCCTCACTTTGGTCCTCTTGGCCCGACGCTGCAGAGTCCTCTTGGTCCCCTTGAATGGAGGCCAATTGTCCGTCTTCATTGTGCAAGGAACACCGTAGGCCGTGAAGATGCAGTCTAGCACCGTAATGACGTGATGAGCTGCGGTCGATGATATAATCTGGGCTTCAGGATATGTGGAATACTCATCCATGATGGACAATATGTATTTCCCCCCTTCGATAGGACCAAAGAAATCAGCCGCCACGGCTTCCCATATGTTTCCCGGTAGTTCCGACATTCTCAACGGCTTAGGATGTCGATTCGGAATGAGGAGGCAACAGGTGGGACACTGTTTCAGAAGTTCTTCCACCATGGTGTCTAGTTATGGAAACCACACTTTCTGGCGCAACATGCGCTTCGTGGAGACCACTCCACGGTGACCCTTGTGTGCGAGTTTAATAACCTTCCACTTCAGGGATGTTGGAATCACCACCATGTGACCTTTAATAGAAGGTTGTCGTCTGATAGCGCCAGCTCCTCTTTCACTTGTAGCAGCCGATCTACCTCCACCCGTACCTCCTCCTCTGCTAATCGACCTTGGTCTTTGGCCTTCCTCCATTGACCCGACTTGAGCCCTTCGCACACAATTTGACAGGCCTGGTCCGCCTCCACCTCATGGGCCAGATGTGCAGGTTCAATTCCTTCTGGTATGGCTTGCTGGATCAGGTACCTGAGGTACCGGTCCCCCACTGACGGTTCAGGGGTACACCATGTTCTTGGATGTCTCGATAAAAAGTCTGCAGGATTTTCCTCCTTCCCGGGTCAATGCAAAATATCAAATGAATAGTTCTGCAGCCGGAGCCCCCACCTTGGGATGCGGGGTGGCACCTTGGCCTGTGGATTGCCATACTAAAATGGGAGTGCTTGATGGTCCATCACCACTCGAAATGGCTTGCCGTATAGAAACAGGTGAAAGTGTTCACAATCCCAGACCACTGCTAATCTTTCCTTCTCCACCTGGGAATAGGCTTGCTCAGTGGCTGAGAGGCTCCTGTTGGCATATGCAATGATGTGGGTCTCCGTCTGGTCTTTTGCGTCAATCTGGGCCAGGATGGCGCCCAGCCCCACAGGACTTGTGCCAACCGTTAGTTCCGATGTCCTGTCTGGATCTTAGTCAGGCATGTTTTCAGCTTGCGCTACCCTCGCCCGAATTATGTCAAAGGCGTGTTGGCACCTTTCCGACCAGTCGAAGACAGTGTTTTGTTTGGTCAACGCTCTTAGGGTCTCGCTGACCTTGGCAAAGTCTTTGATATACCTTGTACAATAGTTGGCGAGGCCCAGGAACGACCTGAGTTCCGAGATGTTGCTAGGGGGTGGCGTTTCATTGAGCGCAGCGACCTTATCAGGATCAGGTGTCATGCCATTTTTCGCAGAATACATGGCCGAAGAAGCATTTATTTATTTATTTATTTATAGAGCGCACTGCAGCCCTCAGGCATTGAGGCGCTATGAAGGAGATGTAAGAAGGCATGATTCAGGGTTACAAGAATGCGGCCCCACAAAAATACTTCGTGCAGATTGATAAAATACATGGTGAAATACACGGAGAACAGTTACAATCGGCATTACAGGGAGGCAAACAGTGAGTGCATCTGCTTAAGGCTATTCAGGCATCTGTTTAGACAAAGAGCCTAGTCTTGATGGCTTTCCTGAAGGCAGCGTGAGAGTCAATCTGACGCAGTTCTGGTGGGAGAGCGTTCCAGTGGGTGGCAGCCATGTTGGGGAAGCTTGAGCCGCCAGCACGCACTTTGTGTGTGATGGGTGCAATTATTCTGTGTGCCTTTCCGGAAATTCACACTTTTCTTGGTTGAGGGTAAGGTTTTCAGCCTCCAGAGCTTTACACACCCTGGCTAGAGTCTCATTGTACTTTCCCACATCAGTTCCGAACGCCAGGATGTCGTCGCTGTAGTTTATTCAGTTTGGGATGTGTTTTATCACATTGTGGACTTCGGCCTGAAATATCTCTGCAGCCGAGGAGACCCCGAAGCTTAATCTCTTATACTTGTATAGGCCCAGGTGGGACACGAAAGTCGTGATGTTTCTGCTCTCAAGACTTAGTACCAACTGGTGGTATCCCTTTTTCAGGTCAAGTTTTGAGAAGACCCTGGCTCCATTCAGTAAGTGAATCATATCGGTGATACGCGGTGCCATGTGTCTCTCCCTCTGAATGGCTTGGTTGGACCTCCTCATGTCAACGCACAATCTGATTGCATGAGATCCTTTCTTTGGCACTGGACCAATAGGCGAAACACATGTGGTGGGGCCCGTGGCCGACTCTATGATGTCCTGTTCTAAGAGCTTGTGTAGTTCATCTTCGACTTTCGTTTGAATATTCACTGGTATGCCCCTGTAGTGTTGTGCTATGGGGCGCACCGTTTCGTCGATGTGCAGTTTCACCTGCCTGTTTTGCAGTTTGCCGATGCCTTTGAATAGGTTGGGGTAGACGTCTTTAATCATGGTTACTGGATCTATGTACTTGTGTACCATGATCTTGTAGATGACATGTATTATGCCCATTTCGACAGCCGCCTTAAAACTGAGTATGCAGCCACTCTCGTTCTCTGTTGCCAGCATGTGTATCAGCACTCTTTTCTCTTGTACCTTGTAGTGGCACAGTCCCTCGTATTGCCCTTTACACTTGAGGGGTGTTGAGGCTCTGTATGCATAGATGTCTACAGTTGTGGGGGTTAATTTTGGCCTTTGTGGCAATTCCTTGAACACTTTCTCACTGACCACATTCACTGTAGCCCCTGTATCTAGGAGAAATTCTGTGGGTCTTTCGTTCAATTTTTAATTAGTGTTGTACTCTGTTCGGTGGCCACTGGGTTGCCCAGGGCATACACATATGCTTTTCTTCATTGCACACTCCCTGATGGGCTAACTTCGGATTCCAACGGAGACTGTTCCACCAAGTAACGCATGTGGCACCAGGATCTGTGCTCTGGTCTCCATCGCGTGACGTATCTCCTCCTTTCCCTTCTATCTCTCCTCTGTCTCTCATCTCCCGACTCCCGCTCTTTCGGTTCAGGGTCATTGTGCCTTGAGGGGGGATGTGGCATTGACCCTGAGGCTTGTGGTGTCGAAGGAAGGGGTCTCGGTTTGTATCTTGGGAAGAACTCTCTGTTTCTCTCTCCCTTTTACTCTGGCCAGTCGACATACTGCTTTAAAGTGTCCTTCCTCACCACACGTGGCACATCATTGGCCAATGGCGGGGATTGTCCCCTCATGTGGGTATTCAAATCCACATTTGAAGCAGAATGGCTCTTCTTGTCTCCTCTCCCACTGTATCTCCTGCTGTAATCGATGTACTGAGTTTGCTGGTGTGGTAGTGTTGAAACTTTCCACTTGCAAGTCTACTGCTCTTTCTGCTCTTGCCAGTGTCAATATTTCGTCCAAGGTGCGGGCTTTCGGCAGCAGTTTCCACCTGAATGTCTGCCACTTGCATCCTGCAATGGTTTGAGACCGCAGAGCTTCTGTATTAGAATAGTTTGCAAAGTCACAATGCTTCATTTTGATTCTTAGTCTCATGACGTAGGCATCCATGGTCTCGCCTTATGCCTGTTTGGTGCTTTGGAACAAGTGGCACTCGTAGTCCACGTTGGTGTGCTTGGTAAAATATGCAGACAGAGCCCCTTTCAAATCTTGTATGGAATCAATGGTTGTAACAGGCATCTCATCTATAATGTCACGTGTGGCAGGCCCTACCGCCAGCTTGATAAGACACTTTTGCCTATCTTCCTCAATGGGCCCTGTGGACCGCATGTATAGTTCAAAGTCTCTTAACAACCTGGCCCACCGTGGCCCATATTACTCGTATCTGTGACGTCAAAAGCACCTGGCATTTGGTCTGCCAGGGAGTCTGGCAGTCTGTATGCGGCTTGCTCTTGAGGAACCACTGGCCCCTGGGCCTGTCAGCCCTGGTCTGCATCCTGACCACACATCCTCCCTCACTACTGCAATTCCTTATGCTTGAAATGCTTGGAGGCCTCCTGTAACCTGCAGAACCTTGCCCACTAGTGTTAGATTTCAATAGTCCTCACAGCCCCACGGCCGCCTGTCAGGCACGAGCACTCTGTAGGGGCTTGTTGGTTGCCCCTGTGAGCTCTAGGAGGGGTTTATTATGGAAATGGCCACCTGTCAGGGACGAGCATCATCCTCCGACCCTCCTTCCTTTCCCCCATTCAATGAACGAAGCTAAACTGGTGGTATTCCCCCAACAGGGAAAGGACCCAACACTCCCGGGGTCATATAGACCGATTGCCTTAATAAACCTGGACGCAAAACTATACACGAAAATCGTGGCAGACAGGCTTACATGTCTACTCCCGACCCTTATAGGCCCAGACCAATCGGGATTCATACCAACCAGGCAGATCTCAGACATCACGCGCAGGGTATGCCATCTAATTGAGAAAGCAGAACTGACTCACACCTCAGCTATACTCGTGTCACTAGACGCAGAGAAAGCTTTTGACAGGGTAGAATGGACACAACTCTTTCATATACTGGAGCGAATGGGCTTTGGGGTTAGCTATTTACAAATGATTAAGGCCAACTACAACTCACCAACACTGCGGATGGCCATAAATGGAATATTCTCGGGATCGGTCTCCCTAAGTAGAGGCACCAAGCAGGGATGCCGCTCTCACCCTTATTATACGCCATATTCTTGGAACCTCTGTTGGTTAGGATCCGGGAAGCTCAGCAAGTGAGGGGGATAGAAATGGCGGGGGTTAACATAAAATAATGGCCTTTGCTGACGACTTGCTAATAGCTCTGACAACCCCAGAACAATCTCTCCCGGACCTGAAAAGCGAACTAGAACTATTTGAGTCCATCTCGGGTTTGAGAATCAACAAACAAAATTCTGAGATATTGAACTTAACAGAAAACCCCAAAACAGTAGAAAGACTGGCCCAAGCGACGCAACTGAATAATGCAAAAGGAGAGATTACATATTTAAGGATTAAATTAACACCCTACCTGGGGCAGATGTATAAAGCTTACTACCCAAAACCTCTAGAAAACCTTAATTTAGATCTAGCAAAATGGAACCCTCTAAAGATATCATGGTGGGGCAGAATGGTCACAATAAAAATGGCAGTACTACCGAAACGACTCTACCATTTCCAAGCATTGCCAGTTAGAATTCCAAAAACATTCTTTAGATCACTAAATAAAAATAGTAAGTGCCTATATATCTGGAAACAAAAATCACCTAAGGTTTTGATGTTGACACTAACAGCACAGAAGTGTCAGGGAGGACTATCTCTTCCCCACTTTCGCAGGTACTATGAGGCAGCACAGCTGCGGGTGATAAGGGAATGTGTAGCACACACCCCACAACATATATGGGCCAAACAAGATAAGGCGGTAGCGGGCTCCCCTCTCACGAACCTATTATGGGCAAAGAAACGATGATACTGGCATCCAAACACCAAAAAAAGTGAAGTAATGGGAGTAGGGATTGACTTTTTATCCATACATCCAAGAACAGGGTGTACCTCTGAACCGTCAGTGGCGGACCGGTACCTCTGGTACCTGATCCAGCAAGCCATACCAGAAGGAATTGAACCTGCACATCTGGCCCATGAGGTGGAGGCGGACCAGGCCTGCCAAATTGTATGCGAAGGGCTCAAGTCGGGTCAATGGAGGAAGGCCAAAGACCAAGGTCGATTAGCAGAGGAGGCGGTATGGGTGGAGGTAGATCGGCTGCTACAAGTGAAAGAGGAGCTGGCGCTATCAGACGACAACCTTCTATTAAAAGGTCACAAGGTGTTGATTCCAACATCCCTGAAGTGGAAGGTTATTAAACTTGCACACAAGGGTCACCGTGGAGTGGTCTCCACAAAGCGCATGTTGCACCAGAAAGTGTGGTTTCCATAACTAGACACCATGGTGGAAGAACTTCTGAAACAGTGTCCCACCTGTTGCCTCCTCATTCCGAATCGACATCCTAAGCCGTTGAGAATGTCGGAACTACCGCAGCTCATCACGTCATTCTGGTGCTAGACTGCATCTTCACGGCCTACGGTGTTCGTCGCACAATGAAGACGAACAATGGGCCTCCGTTCAATGGACACAGTTTTGCAAAGTTCATCGAATACATGGGCTTTCACCATCACAAGGTCGCACTGTTGTCGCCACAGGCCAATAGCATGATTGAACGTTTCATGGCCAATCTGAAGAGAGCACTACAGGTAGCTCGACTAACAGGGCAGCCTTATGAGCAAGTACTACACCAGTTGTTGAGGGATTACTCAAGCACACCCCACAGGGAAAACCCCTGCGGAGGTAATGTTCGGAAAGACGTCTGGACTAGACTACTGCAAGACTCGCATTCCGTGGACCGGTCATCATTGGACGCTGAAATGCGAAAACGAGATTCAGCAGCGAAGGATCGCATGAAGGAATATGCTGATGGTCACCAGACGGCTTGGGACACACACCTAGAGGTAGGGGACGTGGTTGCTGTAAGACAACCCCATACACACAAGCACACTGCAGCCTTTCATGAGGAACCTCTGGTCATCCTGGAAAAGAAGGGCTCCATGATCACAGCCCAAGGAGACAAGGGTCTGACCACCCGTAACTCTTCACACTTCAAAATAATTCCCCTGTCAGGATCCAGGCAACTGAGTGGAAGAGTGGAGATAACCATTGACTATGCCTCTGATGACCCATATCAAGGGGACCAAGAGGACTCTGCAGCGTCGGGCCAAGAGGACCAAAAGTGAGGGCTTTGGGGCCAGTGGTGCTAGTGAGCGGTGCACCACGTTGGGTAACTGTTTAAATTGGGGGGGATGTCATGTTGACACAGTTGTTCCGCGGGAAGTGATGGAAAGGGGCGGTGTACCGACAATTGAAGTCGGTTGTTAAATAAAGGATGATCTTCTCCGTGTCCGTCCTGTTATTGCGCGGCGAGATTGTGCCGCGCAGGGCCCTCATTTGAGGCCACCAGAAAAACGTACTTAGAGTTTGATTCCCACTAGACTTTCGAATCTGTGTCTTTTCTTGCATCCGACTGAGTCTGTCTTCTTGCTAATCCTCCTGTACTAAACAAAAGCAAGTTATCAAAGGAGTTGCTTGGAGCAACTTTTCAACGCTATACGTATTCCATAACTGAGTTTAATTTGCTTGTAATGTATTGTAAACTAAACTCTGATAATAAAAAGATGATTTCCAAAATGAGATACTACAAATCTCAGAATGTACAGAAAAGACGACTTGGTGTGCTAATAAAATTCCTTATATGCGAAAACGTCAACGCTCTGTGCACACTTGTTATGGCAAGCGTACAGCCTAGTGATGGACCCCACCATGCACAAAAGAATGATCTGTCAGAAGGTGTGGGCAATTTGGCAGGCAAGAAACAACGCAGTTCAGCAACCCTGCGCCCTGGCCTGGCACAGCGGCATTTTAGCACCACCCACATCTGCCAAACCTCACTGCCTTCTCCCATTACACAGAAGAAAAAAAAACACTGGTCCGCAGCGAGGCCGGGGGGTGGGGGGGATGCTGTTGTATTGAAGTTGTGGAAACTAGAGGAGAAGGACTTGCTGCTGCCTGGCGACTGCAGGGGTCATGGAGCTTCACTGGGCTCCACTGCCATTTTTCTGCCTGCTGCTCCCGCCTTGCCTGCAGTCCGGTGTAACGTCGAAAAATGCTCATCCTCGAAAAATGCTTAGGGTGCTACTGCGCATGCGTGAATTTCAATGGGAAAGCAAAATCCGACGGTACATGTAACGTCCGATTTTGCTTACCCGTCAGAAAATGCTTTCTGTTCTACAGGGCAGGGGCAGCGCTACATTAACCCTATGTTACCACAGGGCAGGGGCAGCGCTACATTAACCCTATGTTACCGTCATATCACTACATTACCAATGTTTGCTTACCTGTCAGAAAATGCGGCTACATTAAGCCTATGTTACCAATGTATCCCCAAGTTTTGTATTAACCCCATATTATCTATTTTAACCCTATGTTGTGCAGAGCAGTGTAACATTAACCGGTCCGAAAATGCTTCCGATGGCATTTTTTGACAGTGTTTTTGGTAACCAACCCTATTTTGTATGGGCAGTCAGAATTAACCCTATGTTAGCAATTTGTACCCACTCTTATCAATTTTAACCCTGTGTTGTACAGGGCAGTGCAGCATTAACCCTATGGTGGCAATTTTGAACCCCATGTTGCTGCTTAGCGCCGTCCTTCCTGGGCAACTGGAGCTGTGCCTAATCATTTTTAACCCTATGTTGACTCATTTAGGCAGCCTAAGCAAAATCTGACGGCAGCCTAAGCAAATTCTGACGGCAGCCTAAGCAAAATCTGATGGCACGTAAAATGGCATTTTCTGCTGCCCTGCAAAGCCGCCTGTGAGGAATTGTGCCAACTTAACCCTATGGTGGCTTGGCGCCGGCCTTCCTGGCCAACTCGAGATGTGCCTCACCATTTATTTATTTTTAATAACGTATGTTATTGATTTTGAAAACAACGCTTAGTCAATACATTCTAAACATACAAACATACAATCTTTCTCTCTGCACGTATCATACATTTCAGCATTGTTCGGGTACTTCTGTTTGGTTCTGTGGTTTTGCATTATATGTATAGTTCGGGTGTTTTGCATCTGTACATTGGGCTTTATGCGCTGCTGATTGAGGTCTCTAATTATCCTCCCATTTTTGCCAGTTCTTGAGTGCTTTTCCGGGGTAGCCTCTGGTAGCATATACCCTTGTTTCCATTATTATACATGCATCTACATCTGTTATCCTTTGCTCGTATTGTGGAAGGGAGCTTGAGCCCCAGAGTTGTGCCAGATTCCTTTTTGCAAGGCCCGTGGTCATTGAGAAAAGCAGTTTTTCAAAGCGGGACAACTCGATGTCCTCATCTATTCCCAATAATAGCAGCTTGGGGTCCATCGGTATCACTATACTATACTACTTTTTATATTCAACCGCGAATATATCCCTATGGGATTTTCCCATTGTTCGAGGCTACCACTTTTTAATATAGCCTCGAAAATACCGCCGGTTTATTAAATTAATATAAAATCACTGGTTGGTATTTTTTGCCGAAACTTGGTTCCAAAATGGCGCTTGTGTTCGCTTCTGTGACTCCAACCCAAGTCGGGCCCTTTGTTCCACTTTTTGGCGGGCTTCTGCACAGAAGCCCTCCAAAGTGGTGCCGCTCTGTCTGGGTCCACAGGATGTGTGGGAGGGGGGTTTAGGCACCCTGGACTGAGTTGCCTTGGCAACTCAAGTCGCTCTCTTGTGTGAATGGCCTAAGTGGTGAGCTGCCCGGCTCACCACTTAGCATGTTTGAGTGACAGCTAGGCTGAGTGAATGGGGGTTTTCTGCATAAAAGCAGGGCTTTGGGGACTGGAACTTCAGAAGTCGCCACAGGACCTAAAGAATCCGAGGAGGGAGAAGCTGAGCCGACCTGCAACGACAACACCACCGGTGGAGCCCTGCTGAACCGTCTCACCACTTTTCCCGACGACAGAGGAGATCTCCAGTCCGGAGAATCTTCTTCCTTTGGCTGGTGGGGATAACCAGTTTGCCCGTCTTTTCACCTTCCTGGAGCATCTCGTGGCCGCCTTGCCCGTGCCAAGCACCCCGGCAACCGGAATACCACGGTTTACCACTACCGCGAATAAAAGGGTAGTACCTTTTAACCGAAGAACTCCGCGGCTGTTTCTTCCCTGGCAGTGCAACGACCTTCATCTTTCCTCCACGTCAAGACCTCCTCTTCCTCTAGACGAAACAATGACTTGCACCCGCTGCCAGGAACAACTGCCCCCGCTGGAGCTTTCTTCCCATTGCAGGTACTGTGTCCCGCCTGGCTTCCCTTGCGATGGATCATTCGGGGTGACAGTAAAGCCTCGACTTTCTAACCTGGGCTAGCCTGGGGCACCCTAACTAACTTTTCTTGACTTGATCTCATCCTTTTTGTGCAAACTATCTACAAAGACTCTTTGGGCATAACCCCACTGTGTGATCCTGGACACCTTCTGCTTGCTCTCTCTAAGAGTGGGCCTGGCATTTGAACTTACTTGCTCCCCAGTAGACTCTGCCTAAACTGCCTCACTGTGGTTCATTTAAAAGTATTGAAATTGTGTGCTTTCATAACCCTGCCTTTTCCCTTCCTTTTTATATAACTTATTGGAGTGCCATCTTAGGTTAAGCGCTCACCTCTGTCTGAAAATAAGTGGTGTTTCTCACTAAGACTTGTCTAATAAGTGATCAGGGTTGTATATCTATAATAGTGACTGTGTGTTGAATTTACTTATTTCTTTTGTGCTAGTGTAATTTACAAGTGTGTCTTTTAAATAAATAATTATATACTTTTACACCAAAGCTCTGGTAAGTGTTTGCTTGTGCTACTGTGTCTCTGTACCTATTGTGTTTACTCTATATACTGCCTAACTCTTCTTGAGAGAGGTCTGACTGCTCAGCCACAGCTACCAGGTAAATCTGGGTGGTACAGACTGCTACCAAGTGGGTTTACTGCCAAACACCTGTAGTCTTAAATCTTTTGCAGTGGTCCCTAAGGGAACTGCATAGGTTTCTGCCTAACACTGGTGTACAGCGGTGGGATTTGTATTGAGTATACATTTGTGTGTGCTTTTGAGATACCTAAGTGCAACTAGCCACAAAGCTTAGCACTGAAAAAGTAATTTTCTAACCTGTCTACCATGGAAAGTTATAGTCAAGAGCCCCTTGCTACAAAAACTGCTGATTGTTTAAGAGTTCTCTGTAAGTATAAGAATCTCCTGACTAAAGGCAAGAAAATGGAGCTAATAGAAAGGTTGTTAGCAAATCAAAGTCTGGATGATGGTTCAGAGGAACCTATCTCTCCAGCAAATGTAGAAAACAGTAATGAAATTGATATTGATCAAAGTATTGATACTCTTGGGTCAGAACCAGAAGAGGAGAGTGAAAATGTTATAGATGTTCCCTCTAGGCCTCTGTCTGCTCTGCCAGCTGTACCTACTGGACCTTTGCCAGGTCCCACACTTAGTCCTCAATATTTTGAACTAGAGAAAATGAAACTAGATTTAGAGTATAAAAGAATGAGTGCTCAAACAGAACAAAAACACCAAGAACTAAGCTAGATTAAGGAGAAATGGAGCTCAAGCATGAGCTAGAAATGAAGGAATTGTCTGTTGAAAATGCTTCTGTGGCTCCTCTAGAAGTTCCAGTTCTAAAAGACCCCGGATGCCTAAGGAATTGGTTGGTATGTATGAGCCGAAGTTGGATGTGTTGGATTGGTTGTCTATGTTTGAGTATAATCATGGGCTCCAGAACATCACAGGAAATGAGTTACTCACCTAGTTGTTCTCTAGGCTTCCCCCTGTTGCAACTGATGTGGTAATGGAGTTGGGGGAGGAGGATAAGAAGGGTTATGAATGTGTGAAACTAGCTTTGATAGCTAGATTTGGGAAGACCCCTTCCCAGTACCTTAAGAGGTTTAGGACCCTCAAAAAGCATGATGGTACCCCTTGGGCTACCTGGGTGAGTGAAAGTTTGAAATACTTAGAGGGATGGATTAAGGGTTACAAAGTGAACACTTATGAGGGGATGAAGAATCTTGTTATGTTGGAGTCAATTTATGATGCCTGCTCTCCTGAGCTCAGACAGCACTTGGCTGATTCAAAGGAATTAGATTCCAGGAAACTAGCTAAGGCTGCTGACTTGTGGGTTGCCAACAGGGCCACTCACAAGGATTCTGGGGCTACTCAGAAAAAGGATGAGGGGAAACAGCCTAAAAGGGACTCTAAAGAGAATTCTAATAATTCCAATTCCAACGAGGGCCACAAACAAAACCAGAAGGGTAAGCCACAAGGGAAACCAAATCAGAGTAGTGTACCTTCTGGTGCTAAACCAGAAGGAGGTCAGAACAAGCCTCCATTACAGAGAGCATTTGGATCATGCTATGTTTGTAAGGCTACTGACCATGTGAAAGGAGATCCCAGATGTAAGGGTAAACCTTCAGGGGTCCAACTTGTCTCCTTAGCCTTCGCTCAAGAGGAGGAAGTCCCTATGGCAAGTGGAAACTTTCTATTACTGGCTGATGAACCCACTGGAGTCTCAGCCAGTGTTTCTTTAGTCTCTCTGGCGTTGTGGGAACAACAGAATTTAGATGTGTATAATTCTATCCCAGATAATACTAAAGAGTATTGTAAGGACAGTGTCCAGGTGAATGGTCAGGAGACTCCTGCCATCCGGGACACTGGGGCCAGCATAACTGTGGTGGATGAATCATTTTTCAAAGCAGAGGATGTTGCTAAGGCACCCAAATGCCTCACCAAGTTAGCTGGAGGGCCCATGCAGATGTGTCCCCAGTTACCAGTTCTCATCCAGTGTAATGATATGGCTGTGAAAATACCTGTCAGCATACAATGTGAAGTACCAGGTAGGGTTCTGTTGGGTAATGACCTGAAAGTTCTGGGAGTTGTGTCACATACCCCCAGACCTCCTAGTAAAAGGTTACAGGAGCTCACTAGACCTGCAAGTGAGAAAACCATGAGAGGTTTTTCTCAGGAGATGATGGCAAATATCACTCCTTCACCACTGGAGCAAACTACTGCAGTCTCTACAAGATCAGGAGCCAAGGGGCAACCCAAGACTCCCAGGAAAAAGCTAGCAGCAAGCACTCCAGTGCTTCCAACTAGGACTTCCCCGAAGTTGTCCAAAGTTACACCTGTAACTCCACCTCCAGCTGAGGCTGAGAGGGAGGTACAACCCTGTGTGGTTGAACTAGACTCTGAAGAAGAGCTAGTAGAAGGCCACAAACTTATTGGAGATCTGGACCCTGCTGACCATCCTGAGCTGCAGTCTTTACTGGCAGAAGGTGGACCCAGCAGGGCAGCTTTTCATAAGGGACAAAGAGAATGTCCAACTCTGGAAGGTCTCTGCCACCAGGCAGCTTCTCAGGCTGATGGGCAAGAGCCTGGGAAGTACAGGTTACACTGGGAAGATGGCCTCTTCTACAGTGAACCAACAGAGTCTGAACCTGGAGACAACAAGCGGCTTGTTGTACCAAAAGAAAACAGACAACAGTTCTTGCACTTAGCCCATGAGATTCCTTTGGCTGGTCACTTGAGTTTCAAGAAGACAAGGAAAGGCTCTCACTCTACTTCTATTGACCAAAGATGAGGGCTGAAGTAGATAAGTATTGCAAGAGCTGCCATACCTGCCAAACCTCTGGTAAGGTTGGCTCCAAGAATGTGGCACCTTTAGTGCCTCTCCCAGTAGTGGGAGTCTCCTTTGAGAGGGTAGGGATTGACATTGTTGGTCCCCTTGATCCTCCAACCTCCTCAGGCAACAGGTTTATCCTTGTTGTAGTAGACCATGCTACTAGGTACCCTGAGGCAATTCCTATGAGGACTGTTACAGCTCCGGCTGTGGCTAAGACCCTCCTTGGTATTTTTACCAGGGTTGGGTTTCCTAAGGAAGGAATCTCTGACAGGGGATCAAACGTTATGTCCAACTACATGAAAGCCATGTGGAAAACCTGTGGAGTTACTTACAAGTTCTCAACTGCATACCACCCTAAGACAAATGGGTTGGTAGAAAGGTTCAACAGAACCATGAAGAGCATGATAGGTGCTTTAGAGGAACCCCTTAAAAGAAAGTGGGACCTTCTACTGCCATGCCTTCTCTTTGCTTATAGAGAAGTCCCTCAGGAGGGAGTAGGTTATTCTCCCTTTGAACTTCTCTATGGCCATCCAGTCAGAGGTCCATTGGCCCTGATTAAGGAAGGGTTGGAGAGTGCTCCTTCCCTCAAGCCAGTCAAAGTGACTGACTATGTGGTAGGTCTCCGGAGGAGAATGTCACACATGATGGCAGAAGCTAGTGATAACCTGAAAGCTGGACAAGCTCTGGTCAAGCATTGGCATGATCAAAAGGCTAACATGGTTGAATTCACTCAAGACCAGCTAGTTCTAGTTATGCTTCCAACGAGGCAGAGGGCCTTGCAAGATAAATGGATGGGACCCTTCAAGGTTGTGGGAAAACTTGGATAGGTGAACTATCTGGTGGATCTGGGCAGACCCAGGGAAGCTCTCAGAGTCTTCCACACCAACCGACTCAAAGCGTATGACTCTAGGCCTGAAGTAGGAGACTTGCTTCTAGCTTCATCAGGAGAGGGAGAAGAGAGTGAAGCTCTCCCTGATCTCCTCAGAGGCTTACCTTTGGACAAAAAGATTGAAGGAGTTAATATCTCTTCAGATCTGACACCTGAGCAACAAGAGGAGTGCAAATCTATGTTAAATCAGTTTGCCTCCCTGTTCTCACTTTCACCAGGCTTGACCCCTTGGGGACAGCATGATATTCTCACTGGTGACTGTCTGCCAGTCAAAAACAGAGGATACAGGATGTCAGAGAATGTAAGAACCCACATCAAAGGGGAGGTCAAGAAGATGCTTGATCTCGGGGTAATAGAGCCCTCTACTAGTCCATGGTCTAGCCCAGTTGTGTTAGTACCAAAGGTAGGATCCAAGGAGTTGAGATTCTGTGTGGACTATAGAGCTCTTAATGCAGTCACAAAGACTGATGCCCACCCTTTGCCAAGGACAGATGAGTTGGTGGATAGACTTGGTTCAGCCAAGTTCCTCAGCACATTTGACCTCACGTCAGGCTATTGGCAAATAGCCCTGACAGACCATGCCAAGGAGAAAACTGCAATTTCTACCCCAGTTGGCCTATACCAATTTAAGGTTATACCTTTTAGACTTAAAAATGCACCTGCTACATTCCAAGTGGTGAACCAAGTTCTGAATGGGATGGAGGACTTCTGCATGGCATACTTGGATGACATTGCAGTATTCAGCCAAACCTGGGAAGAACATGTGAACCACTTAGGACATGTTTTGCAGGCTCTTGGACAGGCCAATCTGACCAAAAAAAGGAAAGTAAATGCCAAATTGGACAGAGTAAGGTGGTCTACCTTGGGCATGAGGTAGGAGGTGGAGAAATAAGGCCTTTGCTCAGCAAGGTTGAAGCTGTAGATTGAAGCTGTGCACCTACTACTCAAACCCAAGTGAGAACCTTCCTAGGCCTCACTGGGACCATAGCTTCTCCACTGAATGTAATCTCCTCTCCAAAATTCCCTAAGAAGGTCAAATGGAATGAGGAATGCAATCAGGCCTTTGAAAACCTAAAGAAAGCTCTTTGCTAAGCTCTAGTACTCAGAGCTCCTGACTACCACCAAACTTTCATTGTACAAACTGATGCTTCCAATGTAGGTATTGGTGCAGTTCTTAGCCAACTGGATGAGAAGGGTAGGGAGCACCCCATTTGCTTCATCAGTAGAAAACTGAAGGATCCTGAGACAAGGTGGGCAACAATCGAAAGATAATGTTTTGCTATTGTGTGGGCACTGAAGAAGTTTAGGCCATACTTGGATGGTTCTACTTTTGTCATTCAGACTGACCACCAACTGACCACCAACCCTTGAGATGGTTAATGCAAATGAAGGGGGAAAATCCAAAACTATTGAGATGGTCAACCTGCCTGGAAGGGTTCGATTTCACCATTGAGCACAGGTCAGGATGTCACCACCAAAATGCTGATGGACTCTCTAGGATGTATGTCATCGACTAGAGGTATGAGGTTCATCCAGGAGTGGATTAAATCCTCTTGTCCCTTAGTCTGGGGGGGGCGAGTGTTAGGGAGAATTCTCTGTATAGGCTAATTTCCCAAACCTAGTGAGTCCCCCAGCAGCTTTGCTGGATTTTTGGGGTTTATTTTTTTTCTCCTGCTAAGAGTGAGACTCTTTTACTCCCACTCTTAGACATGATTTGAGGTGTTCCTTTACTTTGAATGTGTTTTATGGGCTATGGGGTCTTTTACTCCATAGGTCTTCATGTGTTTTTTGTATGTGGGTTACACAGCACCCTCCGTGCCGTAACCCAGGGGTGTCGTAGTGACCCCCAAACATAGACTCCATACCCTGGGACTGCCTACGGTCTCCCAGGGCATGTAAAGTTGTCAATCTGGAAAAGTGAATACCCTTCATTTTGGATGATAGACGTATCTTGATGGCCGAAGGCCAACCATCTTATGCACAGAATTATAGAAATACAGATTTCTATGCTTGATCAACGAGCGGCCATTTTAAACGTAGCAAGAATCGCCATTTTGCTTGTTAACCATTGCTCATTGCTTTTCTGACTAAATTGCTTTGCAGCTTGCGATTCTTGCGAATTCTGCCTACTCTGCACAACTGTTAACATTGTTGAATATGAAAGGGCAAGGCCGCGAGACTGAGGAGTTCGTTGAAACTCCTCGCAAGTAGCCCAGAAAGGAATGCCTGCGCTCCCTCTCCGCAGCCTTGAAGGCAAGCCGCAGGGCATTTAATCATTTCACAGCTGCCAGCCAGTCTCGTATTATGGTAAAATATGTTAGAATAAAGCAGCTAAAGGCTTGGATAATGCTTTTCTTACGGCCCCCCTTACTGAGCCCTTTAGAGCGTGTCGGCTCCCAGGACACGAATAGTACCTCATAGATAGCGAGGGCCGGAATGTGCCTCTTCCCCCGTGTGCAGCTTGCTTCGAAGAACAGAAACCCTGTGTTCTATTCAACAACTAGAGAATGCCTCCGCACTTGCAAAATTGCATATTGTTATTAGAAACGATATTGAGGGTGTCATAATTGCCACGAATGTCCATCATCACTCCAAGTTCAGAGAAACACAGTAGAAGGGAGTGTTAAACGTGTCACAGCTGATTATATGATATGTGTTTTGTATATATGTAACTGATGTACGTAATTCGCTCTCTTGCGTCCCTCGAGGTCTAGAGAATACACGTCGCGGGGCGTGAGACCACAGTTGGCAAATTGGGACTATTTTGCCTGCAATAAACCCTAGCATTGGGAATTTTAACCTCGTGTCTGCCGCATCCTTTCGTGTATGGTTATTGCCTTGTTTCCATATCGCAAGGGACCCCTAATGGCCCCTTTCAAGATGGCGCCCGAATAGGGACCCTCCCCTACTTGCCCCTTTGCAGACGTTGTAACGGAGTAGAGGCGGAAGAACGGCGAGGACGGGACGATCGAGCCGGGAACAAGAGGTGTACGGGGCGCCCTGTAGAAGTGAGGAGAGATTCCTTCGCAGATCTACACACATCTGATCCCTGATCGACGTACCGGGCCAGAGGGCAAAGGAGGCAAGGGTCCCGAAACGAGGCAGAAGCCAGAGAAGCGCAGACACGACGTTGGGAGGGGTTGCGTCAGGACACAGGCGACTTGTTTTATCAGGTGAGTCATTCCCCGATTCAAACGAAACCCTGATTATTGGTAGAGTGTTGATTTTGCAAATTCAAACATGCAGAGTAAGGTTGGTTAACCAAGGGGAAGGTTAAAAACATGCCTGGAGTACTGTCCACTTTAGCTGGGCTTTTCCGCTGCGGTAGACAGTCCTTGGAAAATGGCCAAAGTGCACCGCCTGGGAGAACGCCAGCTTATGACATGTATGCAAAATATGGTGTGGGTACGATAATATTTTGTGAAATTTGGCATAAGAAAACTAGAAAGCAACAGGACCATCAGTGGCCCATTAATGGTAGCTTTAAGATTGCGAGGATAGATAACCTAGAAAGGGTGTTGATAAGGAAAAAAGCGCGACCCGCAGCTTTTGAGACTATCAAAGATTGGAGGAGGGAAGCAATGCTCCGACTTAGGAGTAGAGAGAAGCATGCGCGTAGGCACAAATCGAAACTTGAGGTAGCAGAAGGAAAGGAGGAGGAGGAGTGGACGGCAAGTCTAAGACGGGAAGGGAGACGTGAGCAAATGAACATAGAGGGAATATACCCGCAGCGGGAACTACACATAGCAGATGAATTAATGGAACATTTGTTAACCAATACGGGTCGAGGCCCAAAACCAGGATCGAAACCAAACACGCCAGTAGTGACTGCGCAGGCCCAACCAGTAGCTCTCATACCCCCTCCCGCAGCCCAAGCACTTCTCCTCACGCAAGCATTGACCCAAGCCCCACCCACAGCTCGAGCCCTCCCACAAGCGCAGACCGCACACGCGCAATTTCCCAGCACCCAGAAAGGCCCTTCACAGATGCCACCTGTGTCACTTGTCCCATCCACACCTCCCGCTCCAGAGACAGATTCAGCACCATCCGCCCCTCCTGAAGTCGAAATTGAGACCGGGGAGGAGAGAGGCGGGGCTGAAGGAACAGGATTTGAACGGGTAACTCGCAGCGCGATCAGCAAAGAAAGAAAGGTTGAATTACAGCAAGAGGCAGAAATGTACATAGAAGGAAATGATGGGACAGCAGCATTGGCCTCATTATATGGGTACCGAAGAAGCAACGAGAGACAGGTAGTGTTGGAATACATGGGGGAATTTTTGGTGGGAAAATGGAAACAGTTACTTGGGAATTTGCTGCCACAACGATTGTTAGATTTGAATAAGTTAGCACGCAGTGAGCAAAGAGATAAAGATGTAAGAGAACATGTGTACAAACTCATTGAACTGAAAAATGAAATGGAAGATAGATATACTGAAATGTTTGCTACACCTGAATATAGTCATGAGTGTATTAAGAAAGGTAGGAAGGAGGTGTCGAGGTTGTATATGCAAAAATCGTGGCCGACAGTTTTTCCAGGTGGTGCAAAACATTTCCTGGACAAAAAGGTGATAAACAAAGATTGCAGGCATGGGAGGGGGAAAGAATGCGATGGATGTCCAACAAAAGAACGTCAGTGGAGGAAGTAAGTGAGATGTGTAATGGGTACCCATTGGAGATGAGAAAAGAAGCGATGCGAACGATGGTAGGGGTGCTACTGCAGCAGGTAAATGGATACAATAGAGGTAGAGGAAATGCACAAGGCAGGGGAAATTTGAATAATATGCACGGGGTGTCATTGGGATTAAATCAATGTGCGTACTGTAAAGAGGAAGGACACTGGTGAGCGCAATGCCCGCACCTACAGAATAGAGGTGGGTTTGGCCAGAGAAGGCCTCATAGAGAACATCAGGGGTCAAATGGCTCAAGAAGAAATAGCATGCAGCAGCAGCAGGGATATACCAATGGAGATAATCAAAACCAATCCCATGGGCAAAACCAAACTCAACAGAACCAGGCATTGAACCAAAGGGTTCCGAACCAAAATCAGGGCGGGCAGGGCCAACAGAGAAATGATCAGAGACAGAGAAATGATCAGAGTGGAGGACACCGAGGGGGAAATAGGAATATTTTTGATACACAACCAAACACGTATTATAGCAGCAGCGGTGACTACACATCGGACGATGTGTTGTTTTCGCAATAGGACAGCCCACGGCAGGGGTCGGAACCAGGGTCTATTCCCGTGAATCAGAAAGGACCCTACGTAAAAATGAGAGTCGGGAATAAGGAGCACCGTTTCCTTGTAGATACAGGGGCACAAAAGTGTTCGATAGACCACCACTTAGTTCCGGAGATCCCACTGTCGGGGCAAAAGAATGTTTCTGTAGGGTTCACAGATACACCAGTAATTAACCCCGTGTCCGAAGCTGTCCCAATTACAATAGGACCATTTACGGAACAGTGTCCATTTCTTCTGACAGAAAATTGTGGGGAGAACTTGCTAGGATTAAATTTGTTGAGAAAATTGGGGGCAGTTATACATTGTACGGCAGATGGGGTGTTCCTCACGATTTGGCCTCACGATGCACCAGTGACGGAATTTATGTCGGAAGCGTTACCAGAAGAGCTAAGTAGAGTACCACCCTGTCTGTGGGCAATGCCTGATAACGATGTAGGATGCTTGAAAATAGAGCCAGCGAAAATAACTTTGAAAGAAGGTGTTACATTACCACGAATTCCCCAGTATAAAATTTCTGTTGAAGGTGAAAAGGGATTAAAGAGTATTGTTACTGACCTGGTGAGATTGGGGGTGGTTGAAGAAATTGCAGGTAGAACGTGCAACAGCCCGATTCTTCCAGTTTACAAGAAAGGAGGCAATGAAGTACCATATTGTTTCATAATTGATCTGTGCGCATTGAACAAAGTGGTAGACCCACAATTCCCTTTGGTCCCAGATGTCACAACAAAGGTCCCAGATGTCACAACAATACTGACAATGATACCGGCCACTGTAGTTGATTTGAAGAACGCGTTCTTTAGCATTCCAGTGGACAAAAGCAGTAGATATTTGTTCGCGTTCACTCTAGGAGGTCGGTCATTCACATTCACACGCATTCCACAAAGATACACAGAAAGCCCGAGCATTTACAGCAGGGCACTAAAGGAACAGCTAGATATGCTAGAATTACCCACAGGTTGCGTACTCTTGCAGTACATAGATGACTTGTTACTAGCTGCTGACACAAAAGAGATCTGCAAAGAAAGAACTATATTACTATTGACACACCTAGCGACCCATGGTCACAAGGCAAGTTTGAAGAAATTCCAGTATAATCAAAAGGAGGTGTCTTATTTGGGTTACCTACTTTGGAAAGAAGGGAGAAGATTAACACCAGAACGCATAGAAAGTATTTCTAGTATGCCTATTCCAAAAACTCAAAAAGGAGTGAGAGCTGTAATAGGCATGGCCTCTTATTGTCGGCAGTGGATCAGTAATTTTGCGTTGATTGTGAAGCCGATGATAAAATTAACTAAAAACGATGCAGTGATGCCTTTGCAGTGGGATGAAGAATGTCAGAAAGCGTTTGATCAGTTGAAAGTGGCTTTATGTTCTGCGCCAGTTTTAGGCACGCCAGATTATGCTAAAATATTTAGACTGTTTATAAGCGAGAGTGAAGGATGTGCGTTGGCGGTTTTGACACAGGAACAAGGTGGGAGAAATAGGCCGTGCGGCTATTTTTCTTCTGCGCTGGACCCTGTAGCGCGTGCACTACCACGATGTTTGCGATCTGTTGCAGCGGCTGCTGCATCAGTGAAACAAACGGAAGGAATGGTATTGGGGCACACTTTAATTCTGATGGTGCCACATGCTATAGACATTCTATTAAATAGGACCCAGACGCAACACCTCACCTCTGCAAGATTAACAAGATATGAACTCATCCTGTTTGCACCCCACATCCAAATTATGAGGTGTAGCGCATTGAATCCTGCAGAATTAATGCCATTGCCCATAGCAGAAATTGGTGACAACGAATCACCACCGCATGATTGTTTAATGGTCACCGAGGAAGAAACGAAGGGAAGAGTTGATCTGAGTGACACCCCACAAAAAGAGCCGGATGGGGAGTTGTTTTGTGACAGCTCTTGTTTCAAATTACCAGATGGCACGTCAACTGCCGCGTATGCTATCACTACTCTAGAAAGGGTTGTAGAAAGTAAAAGGATCCCATATAATTCAGCACAAGCCGCCGAATTTATAGCATTGACTAGAGCTTGTGAACTCTCTGAGAATTTGAACGTGAATATTTGTACTGACAACCAGTACGCCTTTGGCGTGGTTCATAACTTTGGCCGACTCTGGGCTGAGAGGGGCTTCTTGACATCCCATGGGGCCAGGATTCAGCATGGCCCTTTGATTGTGCGGTTGTTGTCTGCACTCACGTTTCCAAAGCGCCTGGCAATAGTAAAATGCAAAGCGCATAAAAAGGTGACATGCAAAATAGGAGAAGGAAACGCATTTGCAGACAGGATTGCGAAACAAACTGCCACTGACCTACATAATAAGATGATGACAGTACAAACAGAGGAAGTACCTTGTATGATAGAGAATGGAGTTGCCACAGTCAAAGAAATGCAGGCTGAGGCCACGACCGAAGAGATTGAGGGGTGGGCTGAGGGCTCTGCTGAGTTAGATTTGGAAGGATGTTGGGTGGACAAAAAGACCAAGAACTGGATGCTGCCAAATTGTTACGTAACTGCAATGGTTACTATGGCGCATAGCCCTACCCACATTTGCGCGAAGAAGATGGTACAGCATTTATCCACAGTATGGAAAAATGAGCACATAAAAAAGAATGCAGAAAGGCTAGTGCAGAATTGTATTACGTGCCTGCAACACAATGTAGGAAAGGGAACCGTGACTCCAGTAGGTAGTTTTGGCCCACCCTCTATGCCATTCGAGGTGATCCATTTTGATTTCATAGAAATGGAAAGGTACCAGAACTACAAATATGTGTTAGTGGTGATTTGTGCATTTAGCAAGTGGGTGGAGGCATATCCTTTAAAAGACTGTACTGCCATGTCAACGGCAAAAGTAATGTTGAAGGAGTATTTCTCCCGGTTCGGGCTGCCCCGTGTCTTGTGGTCAGATAACGGCCCACACTTTGTGGGCGCAGTAGTACTACAGATCTGTGCAGGTCTGCAGATTGACAAATGATTCCACAGCTCCAGGCATCCGAGTTCCGCCGGACTTGTTGAGAGACATAACGGCATCCTAAAAGCCAAGATGGCAAAAATATGTGCCGGAAGCAAGTTGAGTTGGGTAGATGCATTACCTCTAGCACTTTTATGCATGCGCACATCTGTACAGGCTAAAACTGGGCTCTCTCCCTATGAAATTATCATGGGGAGACCGGCAAATGTATGGTGCGCACCGCAGCCCAAAAGATTATGTGAGGTCGAGCATCCTGTGTTAAGCACGTACTGTGGCCTTTTAATGCAGAAGTTGCATTTGATTCATCAGCAGGTGCAGGAGGCGTTACCAGTGCGATACACCGGACCGGGGCACGCACTGGAGCCTGGAAGCTGGGCCGTGATTAAAAACTTTCAACGGAAGACGTCATTAGCACCCAGGTGGCGCGGCCCCTACCAAGTACTTTTAGCGACACAGACGGCCATTCGAGTGGACGGCCGCAAGGCATGGATCCATGCGACACATGCCAAAAGATTCCGAAGACTGCTGTCAACTTCTGACGACCAGAGAAATGAAACGGTCTCGGAAACTAAAGAAACTGTTGCCAATCGAATGGCACAGCACCAGCCTGAGCGAGAAGTGAGACTCGAAACAAAGCCTGAGCGAGAAGTGAAACTCGAAACAAAGCCTGAGCGAGAAGTGAAACTCAAAACAAAGCCTGAGCAAGAAGTGAAACAGAAATCGGAGCCTGGAGAAACTGCCAAAAAGGGGGAAGGGCGAACAGTGCCCCAACGCTGCCCAGCAGAAGCAACATCATTGTTGAACGACACAGAATCAGCATTGCACACATCTACGAATACAGAGCGTGTCCCCCTTTGGCACCCATCAGATCTTGTAACCGCACCAGAGCCAAAAACAGAATCTGCATCATTGCCGCGGTGCTCCGCAACATCGATCATTGCGCCGCAGGCTGACACTGAGCCTGATACTGGAAGTGCATCGGCACTGTTCACAGATCACGCAATACCAGGAGTAAAATGTTACGATCTCAGGCCTCGGAAGGCAAAGTGATCCACTGATTCTTGGTACTTCTTGACTTTGGTTCCACTCACGGACGGAGAAGGAACCAGGGGTGTAGAGGAGAGAGGTGTGAGAATTGTGCAATCGGACAATTCAAGACTCACGGCTCCTCAGTGCATTTATAACAGAGTACGTGTGTCAGAAGCCAGAGTGGGTCAAGCTGGATGCACATAGTACTCTGTCACTAAAGAACTGCTCAGAAATCGTCTGAGCAGTAATTTTGCTAAAAACCAATGGTAAAAGCTGCAAAGGGCTGGCAGACTGAACTTATTTTTTGAACTATTTGCATCAAAGCAAGTGTAACGAGAGATATCCACGACAAACTTTTCCAGTAAGAAGAAGGACGATGAAGAAAAAGTCGAAACTGGTTTCAGCTTCCTCCTGCACCGCTGCTGAGAAAATGATAGATATAGAGACTGTAAATTCAGGGAAAAGGCCTGGTAAAAAGAATAATGTACTAACATGGACATTGGTTCTGTGTTTCATAAGTATGGTAGTACCAATAACAATAGCGATGGTATTATGGTGGATTGAGTCAAAGCACCCATTAATAACACTCTTATCAGAAATGAATGTGTCGACTATTGAGAGCCCGGTTCATGTGATCACTGGTACATTCTCTCCAATGGAAGAGAGACAAAGAGAGGGGTACGGCAACAACACATTGTTGCTTATTATGAATATGACCCATGCAGTTTTAAAGAAAAGAAACTGCTGGGTATGCGCACATTTACCACAGCATGGTGGGAAGGGGATAGAATGGTATGTACAACCATTGCCACTAAGTTCTGCATGCAGAGCATCTTTGGGTGCAATGTTTTTCGGGAAATGGAACAGAAGCAGTACGGGTCAATTAGATAAAACAAATATGGATGAATTTGAGGAAATTGTCATGAGACCTGTGGGCTGCTCCATATTCCACAAAACACGTGTAATAATCCCAAAACCTACGCGAAAGATCGCACGAAAGATAACAAACCAATATAGGCAGGATAGATTGTCCCCGCCAGAAAAACATCAGTAATGACGTTCCACATGAGAGAAGAAGGGAACAAAAACGCTGTGCCACCTTCCTATGCGGTTAATTACCACCCAAGAACTGTCCCGTTATGTCTAAAGAAAAAAGGGACCTATCGAGTAGGTACCTCCTCTGGGTGCATGAATACAGGGGTCTTGAAATATGAAGTTGAACCAGTATACGTAGGAGACCCTGTTTATTTCATATGTGGGGAAAGAGCATATCCATGGTTACCTAGAAACTGGGGAGGTACGTGTTACTTGGGTTTACTATTCCCAGGAGTGTTCCTCTTAGAAACTGCAGAAGTAGTGAGGCGATTAAAAGGTAGAGCCCGAAGGAGTAGTGAAGATGGAATGATAGCAATGGATGTAGCCAAATCGTTTATACCATTCTTGGCCCAAATAGAAAATTCCTATAATATAAGAAAACTGTCTAGAATATTAAAAAATACAATAGATTCAACAACGGATATTTTATTCAATATGACGTTAGAAGAGAAAGGAATAAGACTAATGGCACAACAAAACAGAATGGCTCTTGACATAATATTAGTTGATCGTGGGGGAGTTTGCAAACTCGTAAAAACTGCATGCTGTGTGTTCATAGATGACTACTCCCCTACCATATTCAGAGCCATCAGGAAACTACATGTCCTTAGTTCCACACTCGCCACTGAAGAAGAGGGTTGGGGGTTAGGATCTTGGTTCTGGGGACTATTGCGATCCTGGGGATGGAAGCTAATTTCGATACTAGTGGTGGTACTTGGTATATTCATAACATGTTGCTGTTGCATACAATGCCTACCAATAGTTTGCACTGAGATAACTGAGGGATGTACTAAGGGATGTATGCACATGATGTCGAGAGGAAAACAAACGCATGACCGAAATTACAAAGACACTGATGAAACAAAAACAGTAGAACAATTCATGGCTATAGACATTAATGATGAAGATCATGCTTATGATAGCATGAAAGGTTCAGACATAGATACCCCAGACTTATCCTCATCAGAGGAGGATACAATGAATGAATAAGACGCTTGGCATACGGCCAAAAGGAGGGTTTGTCAATCTGGAAAAGTGAATACCCTTTATTTTGGATGATAGACGTATCTTGATGGCCGAAGGCCAACCGTCTTATGCACAGAATTATAGAAATACAGATTGCTATGCTTGACCAACGAGCAGCCATTTTAAACGTAGCAAGAATCGCCATTTTGCTTGTTAACCATTGCTCATTGCTTTTCTGTCTAAATTGCTTTGCAGCTTGCGATTCTTGCGAATTCTGCCTACTCTGCACAACTGTTAACATTGTTGTCTGAATATGAAAGGGCAAGGCCGCGAAACTGAGGAGTTCGTTGAAACTCCTTGCAAGTAGCCCAGAAAGGAATGCCCGTGCTCCCTCTCCGCAGCCTTGAAGGCAAGCCGCAGGGCATTTAATCATTTCACAGCTGCCAGCCAGTCTCGTATTATGGTAAAATATGTTAGAATAAAGCAGCTAAAGGCTTGGATAATGCTTTTCTTACGCCTCCCCTTCACTGAGCCCTTTTAGAGCGTGTCGGCTCCCAGGACACGAATAGTACCTCATAGATAGCGAGGGCCGGAATGTGCCTCTTCCCCCGTGTGCAGCTTGCTTCGAAGAACAGAAACGCTGTGTTCTATTCAACAACTAGAGAATGCCTCCGCACTTTCAAAATTGCATATTGTTATTAGAAACGATATTGAGGGTGTCATAATTGCCACGAATGTCAATCATCACTCCAAGTTCAGAGAAACACAGTAGAAGGGAGTGTTAAACGTGTCACAGCTGATTATATGATATGTGTTTTGTATATATATGTAACTGATGTATGTAATTCGCTCTCTTGCGTCCCTCGAGGTCTAGAGAATACAGGTTGCTGGGCGTGAGACCACAGTTGGCCAATTGGGACTATTTTGCTTGCAATAAACCCTAGCATTGGGAATTTTAACCTTGTGTCTGGCGCATCCTTTCGTGTATGGTTATTGCCTTGTTTCCATATCGCGAGGGACCCCTAAGGGCCACCATTGGCTTTACTAGTCTTAAATTGTGGACAGAACCAGTACAAACCATCATATTGTGGACGTACTGGTCGGGGCAATTCGATTGCCCCGGGGTCTGTTATTCAGGGGGGCACTGTCCCGTCCCCCCCGACCGAGTTTTGGCTGGTGGCAGTAGATACTACTTTTTATATTCGACCGCGAATATATCCCTATGGGATTTTCCCATTGTTCGAGGCTACCACTTTTGAATATAGCCTCGAACATATCGCCGGTTTATTAAATTAATATAAAATCACTGGTTGGTATTTTTTGCCGAAACTTGGTTCCAAAATGGCGCTTGTGTTCGCTTCTGTGACTCCAACCCAAGTCGGGCCCTTTGTTCCACTTTTTGGCGGGCTTCTGCACAGAAGCCCTCCAAAGTGGTGCCACTCTGTCTGGGTCCACAGGATGTGTGGGAGGGGGGTTTCGGCACCCTGGACTGAGTTGCCTTGGCAACTCAAGTCGCACTCTTGTGTGAATGGCCCAAGTGGTGAGCCGCCCGGCTCACCACTTAGCATGTTTGAGTGACAGCTAGGCTGAGTGAATGGGGGTTTTCTGCATAAAAGAAGGGCTTTGGGGAATGGAACTTCAGAAGTCGCCACAGGACCTAAAGAATCCGAGGAGGGAGAAGCTGAGCCGACCTGCAACGACGACACCACCGGTGGAGCCCTGTTGAACCGTCTCACCACTTTTCCCGACGACAGAGGAGATCTCCAGTACGGAGAGTCTTCTTCCTTTGACTGGTGGGGATAACCAGTTTGCCCGTCTTTTCGCTTTCCTGGAGCATCTCGTGGCCGCCTTTCCCGTGCCAAGCACCCCGGCAACCGGAATGCCACGGTTTACCACTACCGCGAATAAAAGGGTACTACCTTTTAACCGAAGAACTCTGCGGCTGGTTTCTTCCCTGGCAGTGCAACGACCTTCATCTTTCCTCCACGTTGAGACCTCCTCTTTCTCTGGACGAAACACTGACTTGCACCCGCTGCCAGGAACAACTGCACCCGCTGGAACTTTCTTCCCATTTCAGGTACTGTGTCCCGCCTGGCTTCCCTTGCGACGGATCGTTCGGGGTGACAGTAAAGCCTCGACTTTCTAACCTGGGCTAGCCTGGGGCACCCTAACTAACTTTTCTTGACTTGATCTCATCCTTTTTGTGCGAACTATCTACAAAGACTCTTTGGGCATAACCCCACTGTGTGATCCTGGACACCTTCTGCTTGCTCTCTCTAAGAGTGGGCCTGGCATTTGAACTTCCTTGCTCCCCAGTAGACTCTGCCTAACCTGCCTCACTGTGGTTCATTTAAAAGTATTGAAATTGTGTGCTTTCATAAACCTGCCTTTTCCCTCCCTTTTTATATAACTTATTGGAGTGCCATCTTAGGTTAAGCGCTCACCTCTGTCTGAAAATAAGTGGTGTTTCTCACTAAGACTTGTCTAATAAGTGATCAGGGTTGTATATCTATAATAGTGACTGTGTGTTGAATTTACTTATTTCTTTTGTGCTAGTGTAATTTACAAGTGTGTCTTTTAAATAAATAATTATATACTTTTACACCAAAGCTCTGGTCAGTGTTTGCTTGTGCTACTGTGTCTCTGTACCTATTGTGTATACTCTATATACTGCCTAACTCTTCTTGAGAGAGGTCTGACTGCTCAGCCACAGCTACCAGGTAAATCTGGGTGGTACAGACTGCTACCAAGTGGGTTTACTGCCAAACACCTGTAGTCTTAAATCTTTTGCAGTGGTCCCTAAGGGAACTGCACAGGTTTCTGCCTAACAAGGAGGATGTTGCTTCTCTGATTTTCTCTACTAGTTCTGGAAAGCCTAAGTAGTAGGCATTTAATCGCCAGAATGGGGTGGGCTGGGGCTTTTCTGTTTCAAGTAGTATCATTAGCGGAGAGTGATCTGATATCCCTCGGGGGTGCAGAGTTGCTTCCGTTACCTTATGTATATTTGTCAGTGCGGAGGAAGAAATAGTCCAGCCTGGATAGTGATGCATGCACACCCGAGTGGAACAAATACTGCCCTCTGTCGGGTGAAGATCCCTCCATGCGTCTCTTAGTCCTAATGCTGCAATGAAGGTAGCCAGTTTGGTTGGAATTGCTGGATTCCTTGCTCTTATACTTGTGCTGTCTACATTGACATTCATTACGTCATTAAAGTCTCCACCTATTATTAGGGTATCTGCTGTGTTATTTGCTATTATTGGTGTGATATCTTCCAGTAAGGCAGTCATGAGCGCTGGGGGTGAGTAGACCGTTAGTATGGCAAAGGACTGGTTTCACAGTTCTACAGTGTGCCTTGTATGAGTACAAACCTTCCCCCTGTATCCTGGATTATGTTGGATATTTCAATTGGAGCTTTCTTGTTGATTAATATTAGTACCCCTCTCGAGCCCATGGAGAAACCTCCATGTACTGCTGTGCAGTATTTGGTTCCCTTGAAGAGTTGGCACGTTGTTCCTGCCAGGTGGGTTTCTGTGAGGAGTGCTATGTCTGGATTATGTCGATTTAGATATTGGCCCTCATTACGACCCTTGCGGAAATCGACTGACCGGAGCGCCACAGCGTAAATAGCGTTTCCGCCATTGCACGAAGGAGCAAAGTGCGGCCCATTCCGACCCATCGGGCACGAGCACCACGGCATGGCGGAAGTGCAAAGTCCGCGATGGCGGAAAAGACCCCAAAACGGCCCACACCGCCGCCGTACGGGGCCCCAGGTGCAATACCGCCACCCCTCTTAGCGGTCACCGCAGTGTGCGCCTACCGGAAAGTACGGTGGCCGGAAATATACGGAAACGGAAGTTAAAACACGGGCCCGGAACGGGAAACATCCCGGCGTACACCTATAAATACACTAAAACCACACAACCACTAAAAACACTACCCTGAGACACACCCCACCCCGTCAACCACCCTAGCGAAACCAAGAAAAATGGGAAAAGCAGCGAAGAAAGCGTGCGACCGCAAGCGGCAGGTCCACTTCTCCCGTGAGGAACTCACCGTGCTAACAGAGACCCTCCAGGAGAATGCTGCCGTGGTCTTCTCCACGCAAATGACCAGGACGGCACTTGCAAACAAGAAGGCCATATGGGCTCTGGTGGCACAGCGGGTAAGTGCGGTGGGGACCGCACCCCGCACCCCACAGCAATGCCGCAAGCGATGGGACGACCTGCGGATACGCGTCCGCAGCATACTCTCTGCCAACCGCAACATTGCCACAGCCACCGGGGGAGGTCCTGAATCACCCATCAAGTTGACCCCCTGGGAAGAAATCTGTGCCTCCACCATCGGAATGGAGAGCATTGAGGGAGTCGGAGGGATGGAGAAAGGAGTGCAGACATCCGAAGATTCAGGTAGGTGGGCCAGATATAACAAGCCACACAGTCCATCCATGTGAAGCACCATGCGTCCACATAGTGCAACAGAAACACATGTCCAGGATAACGTCCACACACATCGGCCTGATAGCGCACGTTAAAACCCACAATAAATACATAAATAATTAAAAACCCCTAATACACGCACTACACGTGCAGCAGGCACACCCAAACTGCAGGCTGCCAAACAACTGCACCCTCACTCCACACACAAATCAAAGCACCTCCAAGGCCCCGACCCAAATCACCCTCAGGTACCACCCCAAAGCATGTGATACAATGCCATTCCAATTCCCACAGACCCATCAATAACCCTCGCCCTCCTTTACTCCACCACAGGGTCCGATCCAAACGACGAGCCACATGACACCCCTACCAGCACACCTGCAAAGAGGGCCAAGACCAACGGCCAGAGACCCTCCACCTCAGCTGCACGCATCAAGACACGGCAGCAGCACAAATCAGGTGGTAGCACAGAGGAGGGAACATCAACAGGCACCCCAGCAGCCAGCATGGCCACAACACCACCACCACAGGTCCCCCCAATGGATGCCACAGAAGGCACTGCCTCTGGTGGCAGCAGCACCATAGGTGACACCCCATTGATGGCAGCATGCTCGGACACAGAAGACGGGGATGTCGAGGTCAGATCCATCCATGACCTGTCCCAATCCCCCTGTCTGTCCCATCCCGTACAACATGAGGATACCACGCAGGTGCAGCCACAAGACGACGACTGGCCATCCCCCCCAAGCCCTGTGGCAAGGCAACATGAGGACAACAGCCCCTCTGTGACACCCCCGCAAATGGGCATGGCCCAGCAGAGGCAACAGTCCCTCGACAAGTTAATCGTCCAACAGCAGCAAATGGCCACACTCCTCAAGGACCATGCCGATGAATGTGGGGGCACCAAGGCAGACATAGAAACATCAACAGAGACACTTAGGGCAGAAATGGAGAGAGGTACAGAGACGCTAAGGGCACAAATTGAGAGTAGCACCGAGAGCCTGAGAGTCCAAATGGAGAGTAGCACCGAGAGCCTGAGAGTCCAAATGGAGAGAAGCACCGAGAGCCTGAGGGGGGAACTGCATGCGACGTCCAAAGACGTATGTGCCGAACTTGCCGCAGTGCGCCGTGTGCTCACTGAGCTCTCGCAAACCCTTAGGGACATGCATGGACGTGAGCAGGCAGACACATCATCCGTTGCAAGTTCCGTCCAGGGCAGCCCCCAACGTAGATCAGGGAGGAACCTGCGCTCCACAGGCAGGGGTGCCCCTGATACCCGCAGAGGGGGCTTGCAATAGCGACAGGCCACTGACAATGAGCATCTTTGGACACTGGTGTTCGGGTGGGAGGTAGGAGGGTGGAGGGGGTGTGTTGGGCTCACTTGGGTGGCGGGTCGATAGGGTGTTCAACATGATATCACATATGCCATAAAAAGTGCACGATCACCCAATGAGATGTGTGGACATTGATCTTTGTGTACTAGGCCATCATAGGCGTACAGTCCATATTGTGCATGTCCCAGACACACGCAGTGCCACGAGTCCCGTGTCCATGTATCAGCCCCCAGGCGTGAGTGCTAGAAGCATACATCAATGAGATGCTGACGGATGTCACGGCCCTCCGGTGCCTCGCAGACTCCTTGAGGTGCTGCCACATCCCCACCCTCATCATGACCATCATCCGGTGCTTGCAGTTCAGCGTCAGGGGGCATGGGCACATTTCTACGTACGCACATGTTGTGGAGCATGACACATGCCATGACCATCTTTGCAACCTTCTCATGGCGGTACAGGAGTGCCCCGCCAGACCTGCTGAGGCAGCAGAAACGAGTCTTCAGTAGGCCGAATGCCTGTTCTATGACTACACGGGTACGTGAGTGGGCATGGTTGTAGTCCTCCTCATGCTGGTCCCGTGGGTTCCGGACTGGTGTGAGGAGCCATCTCTTCAGTGGATATCCAGCATCACCTGTATGTGGACGATAAACGTAGGATGTGGAATGCCATTGATACGTACGCACACCCCCCCCCCTTCCTGCCAGTACATTGCCAAATCACATACCCCACATCATCATGCATGCAATGAGACTCACCGAGTAGCCAGGATCTGTTCCCTGCGTGTCGCTCCATGTAGCGTGGTATGGTAGAGTTCCTCAAGACCATGGAATCATGGGTTGATCCAGGGAATCGGGCACAACAATGCGTAATGATCCTGTTGGAGTCACACACCATTTGTACATTCAGGGAATGAAATTGTTTTCGGTTGCGGTACTGGGCCTCCATGGCATGTGGGACGACCAATTCAACATGGGTGCAGTCGATGGCACCAATGCAACCCGGTATGCCGGCAAGTGCATGGAATCCCACTTTTGTGTTCGTAATTTCCTGCTCCGAGCGTGGTAGGGAGATGTAGTCGTCTGCGTGCTGCAGGAGGGCATCGAGCACTTGGAATAGTGTCCGTGAGAACAGTGGCTGTGATATGCCATGCAACTGTCCGACTGTGTGCTGGTAGGTGCCTGTGGCCAGGAAGTGGAGTACAGACACCACCTTCAGTAGGGGTGGGATTGCGGTTGGGCTATCTATCATGCTGACTAGGTCAGCCTGTGTCATGTCCACAATGGCGGCTATGGTGTCCCGGTCCAGACGGTAGAGGGTGTGGATCTGCTCATCAGTGAGGTTGAACGGATGTGCTCGGAGGCGTGGTATTGCGGGCTGCCTGCGTGGTGGTAGTGGCTGTGCTGCTGGGCCTTGCTGGCCCTGCCTTGGCCTCCTCCTCCTCCTGCGTCTCCTCCGTGCGGCTGGTTGTAGTTGTTGTTCGTCTTCTTCTTGGAGTCGGAGCACTTGCAGTGCTATCAGGTCCCCCAGGGCCAACATCGCGAGTCCTGCCGGTAGCATTTCGCTGTGGTTGTGGGAGGAGACTGGCTGTGCAATTTATGTGTTTTCAGGCTGTATGGCCTCCACCTGTGGTGATTGATTCCACCTGTGCAAACGGCTCTCCCCTTTGGCCGAGCACGTCCCGCGCACTACGCTGCAATTCGGGGATTGGTATCTTGCTATTGCAATCATGTATTTGTACCCGATGGGCGTGTAAGATTGGTTGATATGTTCATTCTGCTGTGGTCCCATTGTTTCCCATACTATCTGTGCAGTCGCGAACGGACTTGTGAAGGGTCAGTGGAACGTAGTACTCGAGTAACGGTGGGCCCTCATGCATCACTGTACCGAGTTGCAACGACGGGCGGGGCGTCCCATTTGTGGGTGAAGGCAGTTGCCATTTTCACACACAGCCGCACTCGATGGAATAATTAGTGATTTCAAACGGCCAGAGATGCCTTTTCGACGTGATGTTGCAAATGAGGAATTCGAAGGGCGGCGCTTTCGGTTTCCAGCTAGCGGCGAGGAGATGCCCACAGGTCTGACTGCAAATATAACGTTCTATTGTTCTATGTCCTTGAGACAGGGCCCATGGCGAGGGAGCAATGATTGATATGAATAGTTTGGGATGCGCAATAGCTACGTGGGCGATGAGGCCGGCCATTCCCAAATACATGTTACTTCACAACACTGGATTTACGGGCTGGGGCACTGTGGATGTAGCAGGCTGCATTACGCACAGACTCAATGGACGTTTCTAATGTCATGTGAGTAATTATTCAGGCGTTTTGATCCCGGGATGAGGGAATGATGAATGGATGCATGGGCAGGTGATTTGGTGCAGAGTTTGCCATGTACAGGGCTTCTTGGGATGTATCCGCCTCCCCTACGCTATGTGATGCAGGGCTGCCATAGTGGGACCATCGTCTATCTGGCCTTGTTGAGCCCTCCCTGTCTCGACGCGCCCTCAGACACTTGTGTCCATGCACGTTAACATTCCCATCTGATGGATTCTGTTTTGGCAGACGCATGCACAGGTACACTCGTTCGTGATGGTGTTTACACCTAGGTATAGATGGTTATGAGTCGCAAGTGGCTTTGGGGTGTTGATGATCCTTTGGAGTGGGCTAGCAAGCATATGGCTGTGGATTTCGTGTGCTCATTGAAGTGAGTTGTTCGAATGTAGTTCTGATGGCCATTCTGTTCTTGTTCTTTTCTTTTGGTTGACAGGTATCTCCTCCCCTTTTGCCACTGCCATCTGTATGCCACTCCTGCAGATGGATTTTACTCCCGACACCTGCTGCTTCGTGTTAATCGGTGGAGCAGCATTACGATCTTATGGGACGATCGCCAGTGGCCCACATGCCCTTACGCAGTACTGGTGGCTCGGAGCAACATTTCGGCCTTTCAGCTGGACTAGTGCCTCCCCATTGGGACGGCCCTGCGGTTGTGTGCGCTTCCTTTTTGCCTTTTCGTACGTGATTGTGGCTCTGTGTACCATGATGGGACAGGGCGTCACACAAGTAGTGGCTGGTCATTTCTTGCGGATGCAGCCCACAATGGTGAAATGTGTTTTGGAGTTCATGGCCTGATGGCTGTATGGGCTTGGTGATTTTGTTGTGCATTAAATTTCCATTCTGATTTGGGCCGTGTAGCGTTTTTCTTTGCAAGTGATGTGGCATGTGCCTATATGTGGGGCGATGTATTGTGAGGAGATCTGCATTGGGTTCCTGCTTCGGGGTTTAGTTGCGTGGTACTGTGCTGGGCGCGTTTGCCTACTGAGCCCGTGAGGTCAGGGATGGGGGCTGCCTATATGACAGTTTGGATGTTGTCATGCTCAGGGGCGGGGGATTGGGTTTTGTGTGACAGATGGCGGTCAGCCAGGTGGACTGGTGGAATGATGTGATTTTCGGAATGTTGCTGGTCACAGGTGCCTGTGTTTGCGTGCGTTTCGGGGGGGGGGACTGTGGTCATGTCCATTGGGATGGCTTCTGTATTCGTGCCATCTGTGCCCTGCAGCTCCCATTGGCCCCTCTTGTGTTTCTTTTGTTCGTTGGCATGCATGGGTGCTTTGTACATTTCAATGGTTGCATTGTGACTTCATTGCACCTACAGGGAGTTGTACTTTGTGGGCAGGGAGCGGTGTACAGGCACTCAGTGGGGCCGTTTACGGTTGATTCGCGATGCCGTACTTCTCGCCATGGCGGAATGGTCCATTCCGCCATGCCTGATGGCGTTAGGTACATGTCCGCTAGGGTCGGAATTGGCGTACCGTTGCACCATGGTGGTGTTTGCGGTTTGGCATGGCGCGCGCGCGCGTGCTTAGTGCAGTTAGCGTTGGCGTTCACTACGGTGTCGCTAATGGCTTCGTACTTTGCGGTGACGGGTCATAGTCGCACCGATCGCTATTCGATGGCGGTATTGCATTTCCGCCATCGTTTTCCCCTTTCCGCCAGGGTCGTAATGAGGGCCATTGTGTTACCAGTCTCCGTTTGATGCTGTTTCCTAGGCCGTTCCCATTCCAGGTTATGAGACAGAGTTTCTTAGTGTTTAGCCCGGTTGAAGTCATTGCGTCTTGTGAGGCTCTGTTTGTAGACGACCACAGGTTATATAAAAGGTGTTTTTCGTTATTTCGATCAGAAGTACCTTGATGCATTTTGTGTTTGGTGCAAACGGTCGATTTGTGCATAGTTTAATAACAAAAGAAAACAAGTTAAAATCCCAACCCCCCCACCCTATACTCCATCCCCAATTGATGCATCTGTCGTCCCATTCACACTTATCAACAAAACATCAATCGTTTAGCGCCCTTTGTCAATCCAGCATTAGGGATACTGTGACGGGCACTTGTGTATCTGTGTATCTTACTGTCTGATCTAGTTACGTTCTTTAGGGGGGGCCCTGTTTTGGCCCACCAGCTTATTATTGTGGGGGGAAACCCCGGTGGTGTATTGCAAGTGAGTTTGTGCCTTCAAGTTCTGATGTACTTGTGGGCAGCCTGATTGTTGTCAGGGTGTGATTGTTTTCTTCAATCTGCTTCTCTTTGAGGTATTTCTTCTTGTTGTCGCATTGGCTGTGCATTTGGTGATCTGTCAGGTCGCGGTCTAATTCGTTGACGTTCCCTTCTGTGCGGTGGACCCCAATCCCCGTCCAGGTTGCGCTCCGCCCAGTTCCATGCTTCTTTGGGATCCGTGAAGTGTACTGTGGTTGCCATTGTGGTAAATTTACAGTTGCGCAGTGAACAGGAGTCCATATTTGATGTTTTGCCCCTGCAGTCGTTTTTTAAACTGGTCGAAGGATTGACGTGCTTTTTGCACTTCTCTGGTGAAGTCTGCAAAGAAAGCAATTTTGGAGCCATTATATGTTATGTTTCCTTTAGTTCTCACCATTTGTAGCACTGTGTCCTGGTCCCTGTAATTCAGAATCTTGGCAACTACCGTGCGTGGTGGTGCTGCAGAGTCGGTCTGCCAGTTGGACACGGTGGGCCCATTCGACGGAAAATAACTTTGAGAATGCATTTGGAGGATACAGGTCAGATAACCACTGTTCAAGGAATAGCTCCATGGAGCGGCCTTCGCTTTTCTCGGGCAATCCTAGGATTTGGATATTATTTCGCCATGAGCGACCATCTCCCTCTTCTATTCGTTCCTCTAGTGTCTTCACTCGTTGCAGTACTCTGGTCATCTGCTGCCCCATGGATCTTAGGTTGTCTTCTGTTTCGGATATGCAGGTTTCATCTTCTCCCGTACGAGAGGTAAGTTTTTGAAGGTCATGGCGTACGAGGGATACTTTCGTACTGATGCCGTCCATTTTACTCTCCATAGAAGATCTGGAGCTGGCTATGGCGTTCATTACATCTTTGAGAGAGAGGTTACTTTCATTATCATCAGTTGCGGCATCTCCCTCCTGCTCTGATTCAGGGGGCGATGTGGGTATTGTGTATTGCTCCATTTTGCTTTGCATGGTGGTTCTTTTACCCTTGTCTTTGCCCATGTCAGCCTCTACAGCGAGTGTATCACTTTGGGGGAGAGACTCCTGCTACGATCAACAGTACGATCTGGTTGCACAGTTCCTCGGTTGGCAGAGTGGCAGGTTTCGGGTGCTAACTCCTCTGCGTTGTTTTTAGAGTTCTGGTGATTCAGTATCTTGGCGTTGTGGACACAGTGTAATCAAGTTTGCCATTTCTTGGGGGGACAGTGCTATTAATTCTTTCTTTTACTTTGTGGGTCATTCATTTCTTCTCTCAGTTTTGGCTTAATGGCGACTCAGAGGATTTGTTGCAGCACGTTGCAGTTTTACGCTTGATTTTGCCCCCTCTACACAGGGTTTTCCATTCAGGCCTTCAGGTGCAATGGATATGATTCATTGGTCTCAGGTTGAAAGGCATTTTATACTGGGGGGGTGCTGTGGTAGCCGTTATTCATTGGTGGCAACTGATTTCGTGCGAATCCTGCCTGCGTGTGTGTCCCACTCCACGTGACTGTGTCCTGAGCGGATCTCTTGGATTTTAGGCTTTAGACTTTTGCTATGCAGATCGTTTAGGCAGTCACGTATGGCAGCACCAATAGGCTGGTTATGGCTTCTCCTGCCATTCTATCCATTCCACGGGTAGTGCTCACTGAGATTATCTCAAGTCAATTGTGTTGTGCACCAGTCAGTGGGATTTCCCTCTTCTCATTTTGCCCCGATTCAGTATGCTTGTTAGGCTTGAGTGCCTCTGTTACCACCCGTAGGAGCCTTACTTGCTGCGTGTGGCCTCTTTTGCTCTCTTCACAGGTTTAGGTTCTAATCGAGGTGCCCAGGTCTGTTTGTGGAGGGCCTCTGCACTTCCCCCCCTCGCTGTGTGGGCAATTTTTATGGGTCTGTCAGTCGGCTCCAGGGCGCGCCCGTTAATTGCGTGTGATTTTTTGCATTTGCCGCATTGGCCATCAGATCTTTGTTCAAAGTGGTTTAGTATCCCCGCGTTATGCTGGTTGGACTCCCGGAGATGGAAGTGAAAGATGGAAGGGAAGTGCGGGGCAAGCAGGCTGGAGCCTTGTCCACATACGGGCTTACATATATGTTGAAGCAAAATTGGGGGATATAGGGGTGCACAGACAGGTTAAATCCAATTTAGAAAATAGAGATATTGTGAGGAAATGTATCAACAAGTAATAGTGTAGAGATGTTTCACATAGTCTTATGGTGCAATCAGGCTAATGTCACAAGGCCACTTGGGACAGAAAAACAGCACAAATCAAAAGCAGTGTATTACTACACGGCAAGCCCAGCTGCACTCAGTAGGGACATAAAATCCCTCTAATTTCAATTAAATTCACTTAACTATTGAATGCCTAAACGGCATGAATTCTGTGGTGTGTAGACACCACTTGATAATTTATCATTTCCAAAAGCAAATGTAATTATTACATTATATTATACAATGTTAGGTAAACGATAATTTGTAAAGTAGTAAACAAATAGTAAAAAAATAGTTTAAAAAAAATGTAGCAATCAGAACCCAAACATAGCAATTAGCTTGTGGACTTTAATCTTCAAGATCCCACAAGTCATACCAAAATAAGAATAATGCTAGTACAGTTAGTATTCTCTAATGTACAGAACACGGGCACTCATAAATATACAATGTAACATAACTTGAAGTAAACAAAGGTGTTGATAAACAGCATCTCTTATAGAGCGACCCTGATGTAAATCTGTATGACAGTTACAGTACACAATGATCTAAATGCAAAGGTTCAATTATTTCACATGTACAAATGAAATCTCATATTAAGATGTTGAAAATAAGGCCGACGCGTTTCGGTTCAAAGAACCATCTTCAGGGGATAGATTTCATTTTTCAAATTCCATATTCATAATCACAAGGTAGTAACACAGTCTCTGTAAGGTAGTAAAGAGAAAAGAGAAAGGATTTCTTAGGTAAACTTCTATAGAAGGTATACAGTCTAAAGAAATGTAGAGAAGGTCAAATTCACTAACCTTGCTGAATCAAGACCCGGGCACAGAAAGAGAATCCAAACAGGCTGCTAAGGTATCTAAAGAGTAAAATCAGAAGGACCAATCGTAAAGTAAAGCACCACAAAATGTCGGTCCAAATAAGAAGTAAACACAGTAGAATAAGTAAGCATAAAAATACCCTCAACGAAAGGGAATTTATAACGCCAGTTCTAAAGATGCTAACACCATTAACTCTTGAAAAAAGGAACCAAAAGTCTGTGATAAAGCTTAACATACACCAGGATAGCGTGCATTACAGACGTGTTTAAAGGCCAATTAAGCCTAAAAGAAAAGAAAGCGGGCGAACAGATGTGACAGAGCATCACTAACGAGTGGGTAAAGCGAGATGGTCCTGCATCCCAGAGCAGGAAGCATGTATCGTGAGGTTTAGAATATGGAGTCTCAAATGGCGGATAAATGCATACCCGAAGGCGCAGGAGTAAGACGGTCATCTCGCTACAGCCGTACGTGGAGACTAAGCGTAGTCAGACAACAAAAGCATTGTCAGGGTGATTGCGCGCATGCGCACGAGTACATGAAAACGGCGTCCACATTGGAATGAAACGTCGGAAGTCGGCGTTACCATAGGGATGCCAAGTAACAAACTCATAGCGGCCGAGAAGTTACTAAGAGACGTGAATCGGGCAGCAGCAAAAAGAACCCAGTGAGGTAAATACGACATCTGAAAGTTAAAAGTGTACAACAGTAAAAGTAGTCTCGAAATCAATATAGCGCGCGCGTGGGGGCAACACCAGTAGCTCAGAGGAACTACGGGGTGCCCCCACGGCACGGAGGTGTCCAAACTGGGGGAAGACACTCGAGGGCCACCGAACCACGCGTGGAAAGGCAGCCAATAGGTCAGGCCGTAAGCGGAGGCGAAAGGATAAATCCAAAAGCTGATCATTACATCACAACCTTGGCAACAGAAATAGGGACTAGTTGGGGTATAGGCTGAGAGAACAGCGAGGTACAAAATCAAAGAATAAGGAGAACCAAAGTCAAGGGCCGAGGGGACACAGTAGAGCAAAGGCCAATGAATAAGAATTGACCCTTAAAGTGAGGCAACAAGTATGTAGAAACAGATCAATCGTTGGGCAATGACATGCGCTCGTCATAGCCCAAGAGGTTGCAGTTATATTCAGCTCTGGTCACTGAAGGAATTACATAGTGCTCCATGCATGAAAGCCATATGAAGATGGTACAGGGTATACCTCTAACTACAGACATTGGACAAAAAGTGTAGCACTATTACAGTGACATAGTCATACAGTAACCTACTTTTAAAAGCAACACATTCAGTTTGACAGTTATCACATATCCAGTTTACACAAAGCACATAAGGTCAAATTCGGTATTCATGCCTCGTGGGAATAGAGAGTCCAGTAGATCGTAGGCGCGCCTGTAGGCGCGCCCGTTAATTGCGTGTGATCTTTTGCATTTGCCGCATTGGGCATCAGATCTTTGTTCAGAGTGGTTTAGTATCCCCGCGTTATGCTGTTTGGACTCCCGGAGATGGAAGTGAAAGATGGAAGGGAAGTGCGGGGCAAGCAGGCTGGAGCCTTGTCCACATACGGGCTTACATATATGTTGATCCATGCTTCCCGCTACCCACTTCCCTCCTCCTCACCTCTCTCCGGGGGCACCTTCTTCTTTAGCTCTCGACTCGGCAGGCAATTTCAATGTGTCATCAGGTGCTCTACGTTTTCACGGAGCGCCCGCAATCTCCTGGCCTGCTGTGTGGTGAGGTATGGGTTCTCGCTGGGTTGGGGGCTCAGCTCACTCGTAAGGGGTCCAGCAGGGAGACCATGCCATCGGCTGGGCGGCGAATCGATGGGGGCAGAGGCGGTGCGTTACTCTCCGCAGTTGAGTCCGCGCGCTTAAAGAGTGCCTGTGTTGGGGTCGGTTTGGCTTTCCCCGTGAGGTCGTGCCAATTCTCCCGGATATATGGATTGCTATCTTTCGTAGTCCGGGTCGTCCTCAGCGACTCGCAGTTTAGTTCTTCCTAATCCAACAGCGGCTGGCAGCGGCCACGTAGTTCATTTCTCATTGCTGTCGGCCATCTTGTTTTCTTTTTCGGCGCCGGCTGCATTTCTCTTTCGCAGCATATTTCTTAGATTTTGCACTCCGGTTCGCGTCTCGGTTTCAACGAGTGGTTCTGCTGGGTTTCCGCCACATTTGTGGATTGTTTTCATGGGTGTAAGATCACAATTAACCAGGATTTTACAGGATGTCGCTGGTGGCCTCGGGAGCACTAAGGGATCACGTCTTCATCGGGTGCTCGCTGACCACGCCCCCGTGCCTCAGCATTTTTAACGCTATGATGCCTCATTTAGGCAGCTTAAGCAAATTCTGACGACAACCTAAGCACATTCTGATGGCAGCCTAAGCAAAATCTGACGGCACGTAAAATGGCATTTTCTGTTGCCCTGCAAGGCCGCCTCTGAGGAATTGTGCCAACTTAACCCTATGGTGGCTTGGTGTCGCCCTTTCCGGCCAACTGGAGTTGTGCCTCAGCATTTTTAACGCTATGATGCCTCATTTAGGCAGCCTAAGCAAAGTCTGACGGCAGCCTAAGCAAATTCTGACGGCAGCCTAAGCAAAATCTGACAGCACGTAAAATGGCATTTTCTGTTGCGCTGCAAAGCCGCCTGTGAGGAATTGTGCCAACTTAACCCCATGGTGGCTTGGCGCCCCCCTTCCCAGCCAACTCAAGTTGTGCCTCAGCATTTTTAACGCTATGATGCCTCATTTAGGCAGCTTAGCCAAATTCTGACGGCAGCCTAAGCAAAATCTGACGGCACTTAAAATTGCATTTTCTGTTGCCTGGTAAAGCCGCCTGTGAGGAATTGTGCCAACTTAACCCTATGGTGGCTTGGCGCCACCCTTCCCGGCCAACTTGAGTTGTGCCTCAGCATTTGTAATGCTATGATGCCTCATTTAGGCAGCCTAAGCAAATTCTGACGGCAGCTTAAGCAAATTCTGACGGCAGCCTAAGCAAAATCTGACAGCACTTAAAATGGCATTTTCTGTTGCCCTGTAAAGCCGCCTGTCAGGAATTGTGCCAACTTAACCCTATGGTGGCTTGGCGCCGCCCTTCCCGGCCAACTCGAGTTGTGCCTCAGCATTTGTAACGCTATGATGCCTCATTTAGGCAGCCTAAGCAAATTCTGACAGCAGCCTAAGCAAAATCTGACGGCACGTAAAATGGCATTTTCTGTTGTCCTGCAAAGCCGCCTGTGAGGAATTGTGCCAACTTAACCCTATGGTGGCTTGGCGCCGTCCTTCCCGGCCAACTAGACTTGTGTCTCAGAATTTGTAACGCTATGTTGCATCATTTAGGCAGCCTAAGCAAATTCTGACAGCAGCCTAAGCAAAATCTGACAGCAGCCTAAGCAAAATCTGACGGCACGTAAAATGGCATTTTCTGTTGTCCTCCAAAGCCGCCTGTGAGGAATTGTGCCAACTTAACCCTATGGTGGCTTGGCGCCATCCTTCCCGGCCAACTAGACTTGTGTCTCAGAATTTGTAACGCTATGTTGCATCATTTAGGCAGTATAAGGAAAATCTGACGGCAGCCTAAGCAAAATCTGACGGCAGCCTAAGGACAATCTGACAGCAGGTAAAATGGCATTTTCTGCTGCCCTGCAAAGCCGCCTGTGAGGAATTGTGCCAAATTAACCCTATGGTGGCTTGGAGCCGTCCTTCTCGGGCAACTGGAGCTGTGCCTCAGCATTTCTTTTTTGTTTTTACTTTTGTTTTTATTGGCATTTTTAGATACAACAAACACAGTCAAGAAACCAAAAAAAGAAAACCCCCTGCCCCCCCAACCTCCCACCCCAACCCCTGCCCACCCCCCTACCCTGTGTCCAGAAACCTGTATTTGCCTTGGGAGACTTTCAATGTTCAGTCCTTCGTCTGTACCATGGAGATGATGCGATTTGTGGCCCTTCATTCGTTGGTTAGATGCCACTTTTCCCCCAGGTCGTGGGTTCCCTGGCGTATTATCTCACCTTTTGGGGTCAATCCCGCCTCGTGCAGGCCGGAAGCCTAGCATCAAAATCAGTGAACGTCCCAGCCCCAAGACTGCTGCACCCCGTACCAGTTTGTGAAGAAAGTGCTACTTTCTTTGTTCACCATCGCAGTCAGTTTGTCCATCAGGAACATATTTTTCACTTTTAGCAGCCAGTCCTCTTTGGAGGAGGGCTCGGGGCTTTTCCACTTCTGGGCAAGGGCCACTCTGCCCGCCCTCAGCATGGTTTCCCACATCCTAGGGTATCGATACCGCTCTGTTTCCACCGGGGGGAGACCCAACAACATTGTTAAGGGGTTTAGTGGCAAACGTTCTTCTATTACTTCCGCCATCCAATCCCGCACTGAACCCCAGTAGTCCTGAACTTTCGGGCAGAGCCACCACATGTGGCCTCTGGTGCCAGTTTGTCCGCATCCTCTCGGGCACCTAGGCGAGACCCCCGTGAACATCCTCGACAACTTCGCGGGATCCCTGTGCCACCCCTGTAACACCTTAAAGTTATGCTCCATGTCCGAGGTAAACACATTTCCGTGAAATGCTATCTTGAAGATTCTGGCCCAGGAGTCCTCGGAAATCTCTTCCCCTGCTAGGTTGTTCCAAAACATACGAAAGTTCCTTCTGCCTTGGAGGTCGTAAGTGTTTAAGATTTTGTACATGCTGGACACCGCCCCCTTCCTTGAGGTTGCCAGATCGAGGAGTTCCTCGAAGGAGGTCAGCTGTCTCCTCAAGTTCGTGCCCCATGTCGGATTGCAGAGGATGCCCTTCAGGCGGAGGTATTCGAAGATGGATAGCGAATCTCTTCCGAGAGCATCCCTCAGGTCCTCGTAGGTTAGGAATTCCCCTTCTCTGAACAGCTGCCCCGCCCATTCCATTCCCTTGTCCGACCATTCCTGAGAGTGCCGGAACCCTCTGCCTCCCAATCTAAGGGGATGGCCCCAGAGAGAGGACATCGGGGACGGCCAAGTGGTGAGGTGGGCAGTCCGGGGGCCCTCTCTCCAGATGTCCCAGAGGACTCCCAGGGTCGGGTGGGACCTTAAGTGTTGCGGAATCGACCCGCGAGGGGCCCACAAGAGGTCTCGGACCTTCAGGGGATGGGCATCCATATCTTCCAAGTATGACCAATACGTCCCCATTCCCTCTTTCATATGCTCCAATAGGACGCGCAGTTGGGCGGCACAAAAGTAGAGGTGAAAGTCCGGGAGCCCAAATCCCCCCTCCTCCCTAGGCAGAGTCAAGGTGGTCCTTCCTATCCTCAGGGTTTTCCCCTGCCACACAAATTCTCGAACCCCCTTTTGCAGCTCTCTAAAAGTCTGCGCTGTGATGTTGGTTGGGAGTGCTGTGAAAAGGTAGAGAAGCCGTGGTAGTATATTAATTTTTACTGCAGTCATTCGGCCATACCACGACAGGATCATCTTGTCCCATCTCCTCAGATCTGATTTGATCTCTGCCATCATGGAGTCATAGTTAGCGGCACTCAATTCCGATATATCTCTGGTGAGGAGTACCCCCAGATACCGTACAGCGGCCTTCTCCACTTTAATCCCGTGAAACCAGTCCAGAGGGTCGAGCCCCGGGTCTAATGTCCTCATAGGGAGCAAAACAGATTTTGCGGCGTTGATCTTCAGACCTGAGAAGCGACCGAACGAGGCCACCAGCGCTAGGAAGGGGGGAAGTGATACTACAGGGTCCACCAAATAGGCCAAGATGTCATCCGCAAACAGGGAAAGTTTGAATTCAACATCACCCCTTCTAATCCCCCTGATGTCCGGGTGAGCTCTAATCGCTATTGCCAGTGCCTCCATCGTGAGGACGTATATCAGGGGGGAGAGAGGGCATCCCTGCCTTGTCCCTCGGGAGAGGGGGAATGGTTCGGACAGCCTCCCGTTCACCTGAACCCTTGCCGTGGGGGCCCTGTAGAGGGCGGTCACCCAGCCCATGATGTGAGGCCCAAAGCCCATCCTCTGGAGGAGGAGACCCATGTATCGCCACTCGACCCTGTCGAAGGCCTTCTCCGAGTCTAGGGAGAGGACACATGCGTTTAACCCCGACGTTTGGGCAAAGTGGAGCAGGTCTATTGTTTTGCGTATATTGTCCGACCCTTGCCTTCCCGTAATAAAGCCCACTTGGTCGCCATGGATTAGCTTTGGCATGATTCCCTCCATCCGTCTCCCCACCACCTTGGCCAGGACCTTGACGTCGATATTTAACAGAGATATGGGGCGATAAGAGGAGCATTCCACGGGGTCCCTCCCTTCCTTGGGCAGAACTGCTATTATGGCCCCCATCATGGACTCGGGGAGGATGCCATCCTCCAGCACAGCGTTGAAGACTCTCGCCAAGAACGGGGCCAGGGTGGAGCGGAATCTTTTATAGAAGTAGACGGAGAAGCTGTCATCTCCGGGGGAGGTTCCCACCTTCATCCCACCTATCACCTTGTCAATCTCATCCTCGGTCACCGGCCCCTCCAACCCCTCAGCCATCTCACGTGAAAGGGATGGGACCTGTATGGAGTTCAGGAAATCCTCTATCTGGGTGTCATCCCCATCATACTCCAAGGAGTAGAGGGTTTTGTAGTATTGGTGAAAGGCCTCTACAATATGGGAGGAGTCGCGGCCGAGATGCCCCTAGGTATCCCTCACCTCCTTCACCCTTCTGCTTCTCTGGAGCTCCCTTAGCTTCCAGGGTAGGATCTTATCCGCTTTGTCCCCCTTCTCATAGTATTTTTGTTTTACCATTTGGAGGCTCCTCTCAGTTTTATGTAGGCGCAGATCTTTCAGTTGGAGCCTGTAGTCCTCCAGTGCAGCCACACAATCATGCTCTAAAACTTGGTCCGGGGATCCCCCCGGCTGGAGACGGGCTATTTTACCCCACAGGGCTTTCTCCTGGGCCTCCCTCTCCCTCTTCTTCATGGAGCCTATTTTTATGAGGACTCCTCGTAGGGTTGCCTTAAAGGCGTCCCAAAGTGTGTGCATGGCCACCTCTCCGTTATCATTAAACTCAAAGAACTCCACTATGGAGTCCAGGATCTCCTGGGCGAGTGCCTCATCTCTCAATAGGGCATCATTGCATTTCCAGCGCCCTCTACGTTCTTCACAGATGGGGAGAAACGGCAAATGAGGAGGGACACAGAGCTTAAAGGTGTTACTAGTTTGGGCTATTAGGCGGCAGCGCCACATATAAGCCTAGGCTATTGCATGGCAGTACAGATGGGGAGAAACGGCAAATGAGGAGGGACACAGAGCTTGAAGGTGTTACTAGTTTGGGCTATTAGGCGGCAGAGCCACCAATAAGCCTAAGCTATTGCATGGCAGTACAGATGGGGAGAAACGGCAAAGGAGGAGGGACACAGAGCTTGAAGGTGTTACTAGTTTGGGCTATTAGGCAGCAGCGCCACCTATAAGCCTAGGCTATTGCATGGCAGTACAGATGGGGAGAAACGGCAAATGAGGAGGGACACAGAGCTTGAAGGTGTTACTAGTTTGGGCTATTAGGCGGCAGCGCCACCTATAAGCCTAGGCTATTGCATGGCAGTACAGATGGGGAGAAACGGCAAATGAGGAGGGACACAGAGCTTGAAGTTGTTACTAGTTTGGGCTATTAGGCGGCAGAGCCACCAATAAGCCTAAGCTATTGCATGGCAGTACAGATGGGGAGAAATGGCAAAGGAGGAGGGACACAGAGCTTGAAGGTGTTACTAGTTTGGGCTATTAGGCGGCAGAGTCACCTATAAGCCTAGGCTATTGCATGGCAGTACAGATGGGGATTAATGGCAAATGAGGGACACAGAGCTTGAAGGTGTTACTAGTTTGGGCTATTAGGCGGCAGAGCCACCTATAAGCCTAGGCTATTGCATGGCAGTACAGATGGGGAGAAACAGCAAATGAGGAGGGACACAGAGCTTGAAGGTGTTACTAGTTTGGGCTATTAGGCGGCAGCGCCACATATAAGCCTAGGCTATTGCTTGGCAGTACAGATGGGGAGAAACGGCAAATGAGGAGGGACACAGAGCTTGAAGGTGTTACGAGTTTGGGCTATTAGGTGGCAGAGTCACCTATAAGCCTAGGCTATTGCATGGCAGTACAGATGGGGATTAATGGCAAATGAGGGACACAGAGCTTGAAGGTGTTACTAGTTTGGGCTATTAGGCGGCAGAGCCACCTATAAGCCTAGGCTATTGCATGGCAGTACAGATGGGGAGAAACGGCAAATGAGGAGGGACACAGAGCTTGAAGGTGTTACTAGTTTGGGCTATTAGGCGGCAGCGCCACATATAAGCCTAGGCTATTGCATGGCAGTACAGATGGGGAGAAACGGCAAATGAGGAGGGACACAGAGCTTGAAGGTGTTACTAGTTTGGTCTATTAGGCGGCAGCGACACATATAAGCCTAGGCTATTGCATGGCAGTACAGATGGGGAGAAACAGCAAATGAGGAGGTACACAGATCTTGAAGGTGTTACTAGTTTGGGCTATTAGGCGACAGAGCCACCTATAAGCCTAGGCTATTGCATGGCAGTACAGATGGGGAGAAATGGCAAATGAGGAGGGACACAGAGCTTACTAGTTTGGGCTATTAGGCGGCAGTACAGATAGGGGAGAAATGGCAAATGAGGAGGGACACAGAGCTTGAAGGTGTTGCTAGTTTGGGCTATTAGGCGGCACAGCCACATATAAGCCTAGGCTATTGCATGGCAGTACAGATGGGGAGAAACGGCAAATGAGGAGGGACACAGAGCTTGAAGGTGTTACTAGTTTGGGCTATTAGGCGGCAGAGCCACCTATAAGCCTAAGCTAGTGCACGGCAGTACAGATGGGGAGAAATGGCAAATGAGGAGGGACACAGAGCTTGAAGGTGTTACTAGTTTGGGCTATTAGGTGGCAGCGCCACCTATAAGCCTAGGCTATTGCATGGCAGTACAGATGGAGAGAAACGGCAAATGAGGAGGGACACAGAGCTTGAAGGTGTTACTAGTTTGGGCTATTAGGCGGCTGTACAGATGGGAATTAATGGCAAAGGAGGAGGGACACAGAGCTTGATGGTGTTGCTAGTTTGAGCTATTAGGTGGCAGCGCCACCTATAAGCCTAGGCTATTGCATGGCATTACAGATGGGGAGAAATGGCAAATGAGGAGGGACACAGAGCGAGGAGGTACACAGAGCTTGAAGGTGTTGCTAGTTTGGGCTATTAGGCGGCAACGCCACCTATAAGTCTAGGCTATTGCATGGCATTACAGATGGGGAGAAATGGCAAATGAGGAGGGACACAGAGCTTGAAGGTGTACTAGTTTGGGCTATTAGGCAGCAGAGCCACCTATAAGCCTAAACTAGTGCACGGCAGTACAGATGGGGAGAAATGGCAAATGAGGAGGGACACAGAGCTTGAAGGTGTTACTAGTTTGGGCTATTAGGCGGCAGCGCCACCTATAAGCCTAGGCTATTGCATGGCAGTACAGATGGGGATTAATGGCAAAGGAGGAGGGACACAGAGCTTGAAGGTGTTATTAGTTTGGGCTATTAGGCGGCAGTACAGATGGGGATTAATGGCAAAGGAGGAGGGACACAGAGCTTGATGGTGTTGCTAGTTTGAGCTATTAGGTGGCAGCGCCACATATAAGCCTAGGCTATTGCATGGCAGTACTGATGGGGAGAAATGGCAAATGAGGAGGGACGCAGAGCTTGAAGGTGTTACTAGTTTGGGCTATTAGGCGGCAGCGCCACATATAAGCCTAGGCTATTGCATGGCAGTACTGATGGGGAGAAATGGCAAATGAGGAGGGACGCAGAGCTTGAAGGTATTACTAGTTTGGGCTATTAGGCGGCAGCGCCACCTACAAGCCTAGGCTATTGCATGGCAGTACAGATGGGGAGAAACGGCAAATGAGGAGGGACACAGAGCTTGATGGTGTTACTAGTTTGGGCTATTAGGCGGCAGCGCCACATATAAGCCTAGGCTATTGCATGGCAGTACAGATGGGGAGAAATGGCAAATGAGGAGGGACACAGAGCTTGAAGGTGTTACTAGTTTGGGCTATTAGGCGGCAGCGCCACCTATAAGCCTAGGCTATTGCATGGCAGTACAGATGGGGAGAAATGGCAAATGAGGAGGGACACAGAGCTTGAAGGTGTTACTAGTTTGGGCTATTAGGCGGCATCGCCACCTATAAGTCTAGGCTATTGCATGGCATTACAGATGGGGAGAAATGGCAAATGAGGAGTGACACAGAGCGAGGATGTACACAGAGCTTGAAGGTGTTACTAGTGTGGGCTATTAGGCGGCAGCGCCACCTATAAGTCTAGGCTATTGCATGGCAGTACAGATGGGGAGAAATGGCAAATGAGGAGTGACAGAGCTTGAAGGTGTCCTTTGATTATTTGTCCACCCATTGACTTCCCATGAGCATGCTGATCCCTTTGGCCGTTCCCACCCAGTTCCCACCCCCCCAGCTCCAACCAGCATCTCACTTTATTTAAGCCTTACTACCATCAAACATTTCACTGGAAGTGTGTGCCTGTATTTTCCAAAGCTTTCTTATGAGAAAACTTGATGGGATCAGACAGTAAACACACTACTGGTGTAATACAAATGTCTAAACCATGTCAGCCTCCAGACACTCGATTTATAAGTACTTTGTGTTCTTGACTGAAGTCCTGTTAAAAACAAGCATTGGCAAAGCCAACAATTTTTGCGTGTGTATAAGTATTTGGCATTGGCCAGACACTGGTATTAGATGCCCAGGTACTAGCATCATGTTGCACCTGCTTCCATCAATGGGCAGTTAACAACACTACGACAGTGCAGTGGCTGGCAAGTGCCTTTCCCATACCTACATGAACGTGCAAACTGGTACCATTGCCAATGCTTGTTTAAGGTATTTGCCTGTCTCTCTCTGGGTTGAAGGCTCACCCTCACATTGTCGGGGCAGCCTGTGACGAGGAATTGCAAGAATTGGTGTAAGGAAGTTTACCCATTAGGAATCCTTTCTTGCGTCATAAGTGATCCGAAGGAACATACATTGTTAATGAAAGTGGTTTTCCGTAACCGTGTGGATTTAAAGAGTTGCTACCAGATATTATCCTGCAGTACGCAGGGGTAGATTTGTAGGAAGCTGGATATATTTTCTAAAAGGGACCCAAATACAGTCTTAAATCCCTTTGATGAAATGAACATCAAATGTCTCCCTCTCCCCCCCCCCCCATATGGGAGGAATGCTGGACATCCACGGAATGTATCTTCTGACAGGACCAGTACATGTCGGGACATACAGGTACATTTACAAAGTATCTGCAACCCACATTTCTGAATCCTTTGGTTACACAGACCCAGACGGCACACACACTTGGCTTCACACCACTTTGTGAAAAGTAATAGGAATGCAGAACAAACTGTTTTTATTACTGTTTGTCTGAAAATAGTGCTCTCATTCGCTCCCTTTGGGGCTCTAATGAAATGAGCTTTGTATGGGAGGACAGGTCTGAGAGACCCCCCTCCCCTGCAGTCCCCTCCTTGTGAGGTTCATGGCTCGTCAGGGGCCCCCCATTCACCAGTGCCCAGGTGGCAGGTGGACCACTGGCTGACACATCAACCAAACATACTGTGTTAAGACTAGGCCATGGAAACCATTTTGAAAACCAAGTCGCCATTGCGAGACACAGGTCCTCATGTGCTGAAGCACGGCCCCCCACCATCAGAGTCTCCTCGCAAGGCCCTGTTGTCTCCGCTCCCTGGCAGATCCGCTGAGAGTCTTTTCCCACGAACAGTCTGACATGAGCTAGTGCTAGAAGCAAACACTGTATCATTCACCTTCCGCAGTGCATCACCACTGAATAGCGTGACCCGGGTAGTGGGGCCGGCTTGGAAAATAACTACTGCTCATCCCCCAGCAAAACCAGGCCCCGATTCTGCACCAAAGGTTATCCTCATGTTACACGTAGTACATTAACAACCTTTCTATGCGATTATCTGTCAAAACCCACGAACACCGTGTATTCTAGTAGAATGTGTTAGCATGGGACAAACCACCCAAAATACCTAAATCACCTTAATTATGTGTGCACGATAAGTGTCTCTAAAAACCCCACGTTATGTGTGTTTACTAAAAGGAAATGTATATAGAATCCATGTCAAGGTCGTATGCCATAACTAAACCAATGCTGCTGGAGTGCAACGGAACACAAGTGCAACAGTACTGTAAAATCATGTAAACTACTCAAAGATGATACAGAGAACATATGCAAGAATAAATGTGATTGTACAGGTTTAACATGTATTACTGGTAATAGCTATAGTGGCCTATTTGTTCCTGTGCACTCCACCAACCCTAATGCTACCTCGCATTCTGTGTTTACATGTAACGTCAGAGTTGTCGTGTTTGCAAACATTTACTTGGTAGTGATTTAATAGAAAACAGTGATGTAACTAATGCGTGTGAAATGACTATACAAAGGTGTGAGCTATGTAGAAGTATAACCCTCTAGAAACTTAACAAGTACTGTACGTTTTATGAATCTTTATGTCTTTGCTATAACCTGCAACACATAAGGAGAGTCTCATCATGGGCACATCCAAGGCCACTTCCCCTCCCTTCTCTCTGAAGCCTGCTAGAGAGACACAGAGGCCCAAGCTGCACCGCCTTGCCTCCCCCAATTTGGCTGGAGCCGCTCCAAGCATTCACATCCCCCCACAGCTTACAGGGCCGCGGTCAGCCACCTGAAGTATTTACAACCCGGCAACAAACCCTGGCCATAACCAAAGGCCAGAGGTGCCCCCTCTTGGGTCTCATGGCCCACCAGCTCACCCCGATTAATGGCCCCTGTAAAGATAAGACACCCAATATTGAACCAACATTATCTAAGCTATTCGTCATTACTTCTAACAAGGCCTGAAGCTTGGCCGGGTCAGCCCATGCCCCGAGACCCAACCTCACGACCTATGACACCCAGCCAACAGGATGATGGTAACCAGGTATTGATGTATCGTCAAAGTATCCCACCCAATGTGCATTCCTTTTGTGTTGCATTAACCCACAGGATAACCTACTGTAAGATTTACAAGAGAACTGACATGAGTGTATTGAATGAATGGGGTGTGTATGACCGTAGGGCAAGGAGCTAAGAAGGACGTCCATCAGTGACAACTGACCACGCCTGACGTGACAGCACCGCCCGAATGAGCCCAGCTGATCTACCCACCCCACGTTGGTACCCAGCGACGTCCACCAACCACGAAGCTACACATCACGGCTGTACCTATAGTTAGTCGACGCCACCCAATCCCAATGTACATGTCCCCCCTATAGTGTGTAGGTTCTTATGACGTGTTTTGTAAATATAAACGCCTGTCTTTGCGATTGTCAGACAGAGCGCTCTCGAAGTTTGCAGAGTCCTTTGCATGCCCTATTTGATTTCTATAAACTCCCTTTAAGCTTACCCGCACTTGGTCATAGCTTTATTCCCATCTCGGGAGTGTCCATTATTGCCTCTCATTGCGGGGAAGGTCGTGCTGTTTGGGGACGCTTGCCTTCAGCTTCCATAAATTACTACTCCACTAGTCAAAGCAAGGAATAACATTGAGGACCCTTTGTTGCCATTCTTTGGGGTTTGTGTCACTGTTGGTGCTGTTTTCCTTTGTAGGCTTGATCTCCCAGTGGTGCCATGAGGTGACTCAGTCGTCAGTGTGAGGCTTCCCAACGGAGAGCATGAGACCACTGTGAGGGAATAGTCCAGCTTCCATGCTCATTTGTGCCATGCCCTCTCTGTGGACGAATGCTCTCCGGTATTGAGTCAAGCTTTGTCTGCAGAAGGTGCCCCACTGACATCAGTAATCTGTCTATGGCCTGGATGGGGGCTGAACATGGCACTAATAAGAAAAGGAATAGGGGCTTTGATAACAATAGTAAGGTTATCTCTGATCACTGCATAGTTGCCAAGCCATAACCATGCACTACACTGCCAGTTCCATGGTCAAAAGCTCTGATTAATGACAGTAGATATACTAAGAAGATTTTTAAATGAGAGTTTTAAAGGAGTCTTTGGGATCCTCCAACATTAGCTTCAGGGTTCATCCTCCAAGATTACCATTGATAGCAAAGCCTGAGGTGCTCAGGAGGCCCAGCTGTTTCCAGTTAGTCAGTCCCCTAGACACAGGTGCCTGTACATTGATAGCAAAGCCTGAAGTGCTGAGGAGGCCCAGCTGTTTCCAGTTAGTCAGACCCCTAGACACAGGTGCCTTTACATTGATAGCAAAGCCTGAAGTGCTGAGGAGGCCCAGCTGTTTCCAGTTAGTCAGACCCCTAGACACAGGTGCCTGTACATTGATAGCAAATCCTGAAGTGCTGAGGAGGCCCAGCTGTTTCCAGTTAGTCAGACCCCTAGACACAGGTGCCTGTACATCGATAGCAAAGCCTGAAGTGCTGAGGAGGCCCAGCTGTTTCCAGTTAGTTAGACCCCTAGACACAGGTGCCTGCACATCGATAGCAAAGCCTGAAGTGCTGAGGAGGCCCAGCTGTTTTCAGTTAGTCAGACCCCTAGACACAGGTGCATGCACATTGATAGCAAAGCCTGAAGTGCTGAGGAGGCCCATCTGTTTCCAGTTAGTCAGACCCCTAGACACAGGTGCCTGTACATTGATAGCAAAGCCTGAAGTGCTGAGGAGGCCCAGCTGTTTCCAGTTAGACAGACCCCTAGACACAGGTACCTGTACATTGATAGCAAAGCCTGAAGTGCTGAGGAGGCCCAGCTATTTCTAGTTAGTCAGACACCTAGACACAGGTGCCTGTACATTGATAGCAAAGCCTGAAGTGCTGAGGAGGCCCAGCTGTTTCCAGTTAGTCAGACCCCTAGACACAGGTGAGGTGTCTGTACATTGATAGCAAAGCCTGAAGTGCTGAGGAGGCCCCACTGTTAGGCAGAAACCTGTGCAGTTCCTTCTGGGAACACTGCAAAAGATTTAAGACTACAGGTGTTGGCAGTAAACCCACTTGGTAGCAGTCTGTACCACCCAGATTTACCTGGTAGCTGTGGCTGAGCAGTCAGACTTCCCTCAAGAAGAGTTAGGCAGTATACAGAGTATTCACAATAGGTCAAGTAAACACAGTTGAACAAGCAAACACTGACCAGAGCTTGGTGTAAAAGAGATATAATTATTTATTTAAGGCACATCTAATAAACACACAGGCACTAAGGGTTTGAGCAGTTCAAAAACACGGTCACTAAAAGATATACACTCCCTTCAAAAAATATTAGACAAGTCTAAAGTAAATCCCCACTTATTTTTAGACAGCGGTGAGCACTTAACGTAGATGGCACTCTAATATTTTAGTTAAAAAGGGAGAAAAAGGCACAGCAAAGATAGAAACAGATCCCAACACTCTTAGATGAACACAGGAGGAGAGAAAGGCAGGTTATAACTGAAAAGTCAATGTTCAAGTGGCCGGACCACCTTAAAGAGACTCCGGTCGAAATGTGTCCAAGATCACACGGTTAGAAGCGCACAAAAAGTCTCAAACCAGTTCAGGGAGAGTTGGATCAATAGAAAGGGACCAGTTAGAGGTCAAGGCGGCCAGCCCAGTCCAGAAGGTTAAGGGGTTATTAATATCTTGTAGCAATCTTTAGAAAGGGAGGCCTGGCAGATGCGGTACCTTAAAAGTGGTGAGAACGCTCCAGCGGTGGCAGTTGTTCCTGGCAGCGGGTGCAAGTCGGTGCTTCGTCTAGAGGAGGAGAAGTTCTCCTCGTGGAGGAAAACAGGAGTCCGTTGCACTGCCAGGGAAGAGACCAGCCACGGAGTTTCTCAGGTTAAAAGGAGCGGCCCTTTTATTCGCGGTTCAGGGGTCAAGGGCTATCCATTTGCCCGGGTGCGAGGCACGGGCAATTCGACCTCGAGACGTCCTGGGAGGCGAAAAGAGAAGGGAAACTGGTTGTGCCCACCAGTCAAGGGAAGAAGACTCTCCAGCAGGGAGATCTCCTCTGTCGTTGGGAAGTGGTGAGTCGATTCAGCAGGGCTCCACCGGTGGTGTCGTCGTGGTTGGTCGGCTCAGCTTCTCCCTCGTCGGATTTTCAGGTCCTGTGGCGACTTCTGAAGTTCTAGCCCCAAAAGCCCTGCTTTTATGCAGAAAACCCCCATTCACACAGCCTAGCTGTCACTCAAACATGCTAAGTGGTGAGCCGGGCGGCTCACCACTTGGGCCAATCACACTAGAGTGCGACATGAGTTGGCAAGGCAACTCTGTCCAGGGTGCCTAATCCCCCTCCCCGCACATCCTGTGGACCCAGACATAGTGGCACCACTTTAGAGGGCTTCTGTGGAGAAGCCCGCCAAAAGTGGAACAAAGGGCTCAACTTTGGGTTAGCGTTACAGAGGCGACACAAACGCCATCTTAAAACCGAGTTCTGGCAAAAAGATCCCAACCGGAGAATAAATATTAAATAAATAAACCGGCGGTGTTCGAGGCTACCGTAAATAATTAAATAAAGGTATTAGCCTAAAACAATGGGAAATCCCATAGGGAAATATTCGCGGTTGAATATAAAAAGTAGTTTCCACTGCCACCAGCCACAACTCGATCAGGGGGGACGGAGACGTGCCCCCTCGACTAACAGACCCCGGGGCAATCGAATTGCCCCGGCCAGTACGTCCACAATATGATGGTTTGTATTGGTTCTGTTCAGGATTTGTGACTAGTAAAGTCAATGGTGACTTTACATGCCCTGGGAGACAGTAGTCAGTCCCAGGGTATGGAGTCTATGTTAGGGGGTCCCTAGGACACCCCTGGGTTACTACACTGAAGGTGCTGTGTAACCCACATTACAAAAACACATGAGGCCCTATGGAGTAAAAGACCCCATAGTCCATTCAACACAAAGAGAATCAAAGAAACACACCAAAAACATGTCCAAGAGTGAGGGTAAAAGAGTCTCACTCTTGGCAGGAGAAATAAATAAACCCCAGAAATCCAGCAAAGCTGCTGGGGGACTCACTAGGTTAGGAAATTCAGCCTAAACAGAGAATTCTCCCTAACACTCGCCCTCCCCCCCAGACTAAGGGACAGGAGGATTTAATCCACTCCTGGATGAAACTCATACCTCTAGTCGATGACATACATCCTAGAGAGTCCATCAGCATTTTGGTGGTGACACCCTGACCTGTGCTCAATGGTAAAATCAAACCCTTGCAGGCAGATTGACCATCTCAATAGTTTTGGGTTTTCCCCTTTCATCTGCATCAACCATCTCAAGGGTTGGTGGTCTGTCTGAATGGTGAAAGTAGTACCATACAAGTATGGCCTAAACTTCTTCAGAGCCCACACAATGGCAAAACACTCTCGTTCAATGGTTGCCCACCTTGTCTCAGGATCCTTCAGCTTTCTGCTGATGAAGCAACCGGGGTGCTCCCTACCTTTCCCATCCAGTTGACTGAGTACTGCACCTATCCCTACATTTGAAGCATCTGTCTGCACAATGAAAGTTTGGTGGTAATCAGGAGCTCTGAGTACTGGGACTTGGCAAAGAGCCTTTTTCAGGTTTTCAAAGGCCTGATTGCATTCCTCATTCCATCTAACCTTTTTAGGGAATTTAGGAGAGGATATGACATTCAGTGGAGAAGCTATGGTCCCATAGTTCTCTATGAAATTCCTGTAGTACCCAGTGAGGCCTAGGAGGGCTCTCACCTGGGTCTGAGTAGTAGGTGTTGTCCAATTCTACACAGCTTCAATCTTGCTGAGCAGAGGCCTTATTTCTCCACCTCCTACCTCATGTCCAAGGTAGACCACTTTACTCTGACCAATTTGGCATTTACTTGCCTTTATGGTCAGATTGGCCTGTCCAAGAGCCTGCAAAACATATCTGAGTGGTCCAAATGTTCTTACCAGGAATTGCTGAACATTGCTATGTCATCCAAGTATGCCATGCAGAAGTCCTCCATCCCATTCAGAACCTGGTTTACCATCCTTTGAAATGTAGCAGGTGCATTTTTCAATCCAAAAAGCATAACCTTAAATTGGTATAAGCCAACTGGGGTAGAAAATGCAGTTTTCTCCTTGGCATGGTCTGTCAGGGCTATTTGCCAATAGCCTGACGTCAAGTCAAATGTGCTGAGGAACTTGGCTGAACCACGTCTGTCCACTAGCTCATCTGTCCTTGGCAAAGGGTGGGCATCAGTCTTGTTGACTGCATTAAGTGCTCTATAGTCCACACAGAATCTAAGGTCTTTAGATCCTGCCGTTGGTACTGACACACCTGGGCTAGACCATGGACTAGTAGAGGGCTCTATTACCCCAGGATCAAGCATCTTGCTGACCTCTCCTTTGATGTGGGTTCTTACATTTTCTGACATTCTGTATCCTCTGCTTTTGACTGTCAGACAGTCACCAGTGAGTATGTCATGCTGCCCCCAAGGGGTCAAGCCTGGTGAAAGTGAGAACAGGGAGGCAAACTGATTCAACATAGATTTGCACTAGTCCTGTTGCTCAGGAGTCAGATTTGAAGAGAGATTTACTCCTTCAATCTTTTCGAATAAAGGTAGGCCTCTGAGGAGATCTGGAAGAGCTTCACTCTCTTCTTCTTCCTCTGATGATGCTAGAAGCAAAGCTCCTACATCAGGTCTGGAGACATACTCTTTTGGTCTGTTGGTGTGGAAGACTGTTGGAGCCTCCTTGGGGTTGCCCAAGTCCACCAGATAGCTGACCTCTCCAAGTTTACCCACAACTTTGAAGGGTCCCATCCATTTGCCTTGCAAGGTCCTCTGCCTTGTGGGAATCATAACAAGAACTAGCTGGTCTTGAGTAAACTCAACCATGTTAGCCTTTTGGTCATGCCAATGTTTGACCAATGCTTGTCCAGCTTTCAAGTTGTCACTTGCTTCTGCCATCATGTGTGACATTCTCCTCCGGAGACCTATCACATAGTCAGTCACTTTGACTGGCTTGGGGGAAGGAGCACTCTCCAACCCCTCCTTGATCAGGGCCAATGGACCTCTGACCGGATGACCATAAAGAAGTGCAAAGGGAGAATAACCTACTCCCTCCTGAGGGACTTCTCTATAAGCAAAGAGAAGGCATGGCAGTAGAAGGTCCCACTTTCTTTTAAGGGGTTCCTCTAAAGCACCTATCATGCTCTTCATGGTTCTGTTGAACCTTTCAACCAACCCATTTGTTTGAGGGTGGTATGCTGTTGAGAACTTGTAAGTAACTCCGCAGGTTTTCCACATGGCCTTCATGTAGTGGGACATAAAATTTGACCCCCTGTCAGAGATTACTTCCTTAGGAAACCCAACCCTGGTAAAAATACCAAGGAGGGCCTTAGCCACAGCCGGAGCTGTAACAGTCCTCATAGGAATTGCCTCAGAGTACCTAGTAGCATGGTCTACTACAACAAGGATAAACCTGTTGCCTGAGGAGGTTGGAGGATCAAGGGGACCAACAATGTCAATCCCTACTCTCTCAAATGGGACTCCCACTACTGGGAGAGGCACTAAAGGTGCCACATTCTTGGAACCCACCTTACCAGAAGTCTGGCAGGTGTGGCAGCTCCTGCAGTTTTTGTCTACTTCAGCCCCCATCTTTGGCCAATAAAAGTAGAGTGAGAGCCTTTCCTTAGTCTTCCTGAAACTCAAGTGACCAGCCAAAGGTATCTCATGGGCTAACTGCAGGAACTGAGGTCTGTTCTCTTGGGGTACCACAAGTCGTTTGTTGTCCCCAGGTGCAGACTCAGTTGGTTCACTGTAGAAGAGGCCATCTTCCCAGTGTAACCTGTATTTCCCAGGCTCTTGCCCATCAGCCTGAGCATTGGCCTGGTGGCGAAGACCTTCCAGAGTTGGACATTCTCTCTGTCCCTTACTGAAGTCTGCCCTGTTGGGTCCACCTTCTGCCAGTAAAGCCTGCAGCTCAGGATGGTCAACAGGATCCAGATCTCCAATGAGTTCCTGGCCTTCCATTAGCTCTTCTTCAGAGTCTAATTCAACCATACAAGGTTGTACCACTCTCTCAGCCTCAGCTGAAGAGGGAGTTACTAGTGTAACTGTTGTCAATCTAGGAGACGTCCTAGTTGAAAGTACTGGAGTACTTGCTGCTGGTTGATTCCTGGGAGTCTTGGGTTGCCCCTTGGCTCCTGATCTAGTTGTGACTGCAGTGGTGTGCTCCAGTGGAGTAGGAGTGATCTCTTTCTTCATCATCTCCTTGGGAGTACATCTTAAGGTTTTCTCCCTTGCAAGTCTGGTGAGCTCCTGTAACCTTTTACTAGGTGGTCTGGGGGTATGTGACACAACTCCAAGAGCTTTCAAGTCATTACCCAACAGAACCCTTCCTGGTACCTCACTTTGTATGCTGACAGGAATTTTCACAGTCATGTCATTACACTGGATGAGAACTGGTAATTGGGGAAGCATCTGCACAGGCCCTCCAGCTAACTTGGTGAGGCGTTTGGGTGCCTTAGCAACATCCTCAGCCTGAAAAAATGTTTTGTCCACCACAGTTATGCTGGCCCCAGTGTCCCTAATGGCAGGAGTCTCCTGACCATTCACCTGGACACTGTCTTTATAATACTCTTTAGTATTATCTGGGATAGAATTATAGACATCTAAATTCTGTTGTTCCCACAAACCCAGAGACACTAAAGAAACACTAGCTGAGACTCCAATGGGTTCATCAGCCAGTAGTAGAAAGTTTCCACTTGCCATTTGGACTTCCTCATCTTGAGCGAAGGCTAAGGAGACAAGTTGGACCCTTGAAGGTTTACCCTTACATCTGGGATCTCCTTTCACATGGTCAGGTGAGCTACAAACAAAGCATTTTCCAAATGCTTTTTGGAATGGTGGCTTGCTCTGACCTCCTTCTGGTTTGGCACCAGAAGGTACACTACTCTGATTTGGTTTCCCTTGTGGCTTACCCTTATGGTTTTGTTTGGGACCCTCTTTGGAATTGGAATTATTAGAATTCTCCTTGGAGTCCTTTTTAGGCTGTTTTCCCTCATCCTTTTTCTGAGTGACCCCAGAATCCTTGTGAGTGGCCCTGTTGGCAACCCACAAGTCAGCAGCCTTAGCTAGTTTCCTGGAATCTAATTCCCTTGAATCAGCCAAGTGCTGTCTGAGCTCAGGAGAGCAGGCATCAAAAATTGACTCCAACATAAAAAGATTTCTCATTCCATCATAAGTGTTCACTTTGTAACCCTTAATCCATCCCTCTAAGTTTTTCAACCCTTCACTCACCCAGGTAGCCCAAGGGGTACCATCATGCTTTTTGAGGTTTCTAAACCTCTTAAGATACTGGGAAGGGGTCTTCCCAAATCTAGCTATTAAAGCTAGTTTCACACATTCATACTCTTGCCTATCCTCCTCCCCCAACTCCATTACAGCATCAGTCGCAACAGGGGGAAGCCTAGAGAACAACCAGGTAAGCAAAGCATTCCCTGTGATGTTCTGGAGCCCATGATTATACTGAAACTGATTTAACCAATCCAACACATCCAATCTAGGTTCATACATACCAATCAATTCCTTAGGCATCCGGGGTCTTTTGGGACTAGAACTCCTAGAGGAACCAGAGGAGAGAGAAGCATTTTCCACAGACAACTTTTTCATTTCTAGTTCATGATTAAGCTCTATTTCTCTGAGTCTCAACTCAGTTTGCTTCTGCTCAGCTTGGGCATTGATTCTTCTGAACTCTAGCTCTTGATTTTGTTCAGATTGGGCAACAAAACGTTTGTATTCTAATTCAAGCTTCATTTTCCCAAGTTCAAAATAAGCAGGATTACATGTAGGACCTGGTATAGGCCCAGTAGGTACAGTAGGTAAGGCAGACAGAGGCTCAGAGTGGCTAACTTCATTAGGTTCACTTTCCTCTTCAGACTCATCATCAAGACTTTGATTTAGATCAATACCATCACTGTTTTCTACATTTGCTGGGGGGGTAGATTCCTCTCCACCACCCAGATTTTGGTTTTCTAACAATCTTTCTACAAGTTCCATTTTCTTGCCTTTCTCAGAGAGATTCTTATGTCTACACAATACTTTTAAGCAATCAGCAGTTTTGGCAGACAATGATTCTAAGGTATAACTCTCCATAGCAGACATAGTTAGAAAAACAGCTTCTTAGTGTTAAGCTTTGTGGTTAGTTGTCCCAAAGTATTCACAAGCACTCTAAAGTGTATACTCAATACAAATCCCACCTCTACCACAGGTGTTAGGCAGAAACCTGTGCAGTTCCCTCTGGGAACACTGCAAAAGATGTAAGACTACAGGTGTTGGCAGTAAACCCACTTGGTAGCAGTCTGTACCACCCAGATTTACCTGGTAGCTGTGGCTGAGCAGTCAGACTTCCCTCAAGAAGAGTTAGGCAGTATACAGAGTTTTCACAATAGGTCAAGTAAACACAGTTGAACAAGCAAACACTGACCAGAGCTTGGTGTAAAAGAGATATAATTATTTTTTTAAAGCACATCTAATAAACACACAGGCACAAAGGGTTTGAGCAGTTCAAAAACACGGTCACTAAAAGATATACACTCCCTTCAAAAAATATTAGACAAGTCTAAAGTAAAGCCCCACTTATTTTCAGACAGCGGTGAGCACTTAACGTAGATGGCACTCTAATATTTTAGTTAAAAAGGGAGAAAAAGGCACAGCAAAGATAGAAACAGATCCCAACACTCTTAGATGAACACAGGAGCAGAGAAAGGCAGGTTATAACCGAAAAGTCAATGTTCAAGTGGCCAGACCCACTTTAAGAGGCTCCGGTCGAAATGTGTCCAAGATCACACGGTTAGAAGTGCACAAAAAGTCTCAAACCAGTTCAGGGAGAGTTAGATCAATAGAAAGGGACCAGTTAGAGGTCAAGGCGGCCAGCCCAGTCCAGAAGGTTAAGGGGTTATTATTACCTTGTAGCAATCTTTAGAAAGGGAGGCCTGGCGGACGCGCTACCTTAAAAGTGGTGAGAACGCTCCAGCAGTGGCAGTTGTTCCTGGCAGCGGGAGCAAGTAGGTGCTTCGTCTAGAGGAGGAGAAGATCTCGTTGTGGAGGAAAACAGGAGTCCGTTGCGCTGCCAGGGAAGAGACCAGCCGCAGAGTTTCTCGGGTTAAAAGGAGCGGTCCTTTTATTCGCAGGTCAGGGGTCAAGGGCTATCCGGTTGCCGGGGTGCGAGGCACGCGCAATTCGACCTCGAGACGTCCTGGGAGGCGAAAAGAGAAGGGAAACTGGTTGTGCCCACCAGTGAAGGGAAGAAGACTCTCCAGCAGGGAGATCTCCTCTGTCGTTGGGAAGTGGTGAGTCGATTCAGCAGGGCTCCACCGGTGGTGTCGTCGTGGTTGGTCGGCTCAGCTTCTCCCTCGTCGGATTTTCAGGTCCTGTGGCGACTTCTGAAGTTCTAGCCCCAAAAGCCCTGCTTTTATGCAGAAAACCCCCATTCACACAGCCTAGCTGTCACTCAAACATGCTAAGTGGTGAGCCGGGCGGCTCACCACTTGGGCCAATCACACTAGAGTGCGACATGAGTTGGCAAGGCAACTCTGTCCAGGGTGCATAATCCCCCTCCCCGCACATCCTGTGGACCCAGACATAGTGGCACCACTTTGGAGGGCTTCTGTGGAGAAGCCCGCCAAAAGTGGAACAAAGGGCTCAACTTTGGATTAGAGTTACAGAGGCGAACACAAACGCCATTTTAAAACCGAGTTCTGGCAAAAAGATCCCAACCGGAGAATAAATATTAAATAAATAAACCGGCGGTGTTCGAGGCTACCGTAAATAATTAAATAAAGGTATTAGCGGTTGAATAGAAAAAGTAGTTTCCACTGCCACCAGCCAAAACTCGATCAGGGGGGACGGAGACATGCCCTCTCGACTAACAGACCCCGGGGCAATCGAATTGCCCCGGCCAGTACGTCCACAATATGATGGTTTGTACTGGTTCTGTTCAGGATTTGTGACTAGTAAAGTCAATGGTGACTTTACATGCCCTGGGAGACAGTAGTCAGTCCCAGGGTATGGAGTCTATGTTAGGGGGTCCCTAGGACACCCCTGGGTTACTACACTGAAGGTGCTGTGTAACCCACATTACAGAAACACATGAGGCCCTATGGAGTAAAAGACCCCATAGTCCATTCAACACAAAGAGAATCAAAGAAACACACCAAAAACATGTCCAAGAGTGAGGGTAAAAGAGTCTCACTCTTGGCAGGAGAAAAAAATAAACCCCAGAAATCCAGCAAAGCTGCTGGGGGACTCACTAGGTTAGGAAATTCAGCCTAAACAGAGAATTCTCCCTAACGCCCACTGTTTCCAGTTAGTCAGACCCCTAGACACAGGTTCCTGTAATAAAGACAACCTTATAAAAAAATTGCTTTGGTCCCTAAAGTTTGCCATTGTGCACTAGTCACCACAATTAACTCCGCCCACCCTAAGCCCCACCTCCTGAAACCACCTCAATGAACCGCCCACCTTAGGCCCTTTGTTAGGTGCTGCCCACAGGGCCCTTTGCCTTAAATCTGCCACTGAACAAGTGGCACCATTTCAGCTCTCCTCTCCCAAATGTATTAAGTAAGGGGCTGCAGCACTCATTGGGGCACTGGGGTGTGACTAGAAAGACTCTACCGGCTCTGCCGCTAGTAGGCCAGGGCTTCTTCAGGGCGGCAAGTTTCTACCAACACTACACCAGGCATTGCTGTACAGCAACACTCACAACGTCTCGCCAATATACTTTCTATTGGCCCAAAGGATCACCTCTTGCACATCAATTGATGTTTGTTTGTTTGTTTTTTTTTTGTTTTTTTATTTATTTATAACCTCTTGGGTTTTTACAAAGTGACCTGTGTCTTGAAAGTCTTTGTGCTGTTTGTGAACTACCTTAGGACACCACTCACGAGGAGTCTTAGAAGGGATTACGATTAAACTAGGACTTGAGTCCGGAATCCGCTGGCAAGGGCTGCGCTCCTGTCTCGTGTACTTTTTTCAGTGCCACCGTCAGGAATTTCGCTGCGCTCCTAGACCATTTGGCCGAGTAACCGGCTATCTGCCGAAACCAACAGGTATCTTCGTCCAGTGTCAGGGAATGGATGATGAGTGGTGCCAGGTAGGATTGTCTCTCAGACGTTAGTGCTGGGCATGTCATTACCAAGTGGCGTACTGTTTCTACTTGGCCCGGAACTCTACATAGCCGACAGTCAGATGAAGGCGATAATGCTCTGATGGCCAGGATTTCGCTGGTAGGTAACAAGTTCAGCCGGGCCCTCATAAAGGTTTTCCTTAGCTCTTTTTCGGGGAATTTTCCACAGTACTTTAGCGGTTCCTTCAGTCGATTATGAGACGGTGGGATATGCTTCAATGATTTGTAAAGCTGAATTTTTTCATTTGTCTGGATCCAGTCTTGTTGTTCTAGTTTAATTTTAACACGACTTGGATTTGAGACCAGGATTTCCCCGTCGCAGGCTACTTCTTTGAGTTTCTCCTGAATTTTTTTTGCCCAAGCTGTTAGAGCATTGCACGACCCTTTATCCAGTTCTGCTGCTACAATTTGAAAGATAGCAGGGGAGCTTGGGAGTAGTATTTTCCTGTAGAGTTGGGTTGCACTTATCGCCACTGCCGAGGCTAGGGATCCCAGTCCCAAGTCCCGCCGTATTGCCGGAAGTGGAGCTGATTTGGGCAAACCCAATACAGACTTCCATAAGAACCCCTCCAAACGGGTCCAGAGGTCAACAGGTAGGTTCAAGTTTGCCGCCATGCCGTAGGTCAGGGCCGGGACTACTTTCGTTTTGTAGTACTGAATGGCCGGGAGCCACGAAAATTTCCCAAATCTCTTATCGACTGTGCGAGTTTGCGCAGTTAGATTTCGTGTTTTGGACCACAGGGAGTTTTGTAGGGAGTGTTCTTGGAGTGTGTTGTCAAGCATCACGCCGAGATATTTATATTCACTTGTTACCTCAATCTTCGCTTGTTCCAAGGACCAAGGATAATTTGACTTGGGTTTCCCATTTGTCTTCGCTAATGTCAAGGTTTTGGTTTTTGATTTGTTAATTTGAAGATTGTTACTACTCATTTATGCCGATACATTTCTCAACTGTCGCTGCAGACCCACTGCCGTCTGGTCCAGCAACACCAGATCGTCGGCGTACCAGAGCCTGGACACTTTTGTATCTCCGACTTTCGGTGGGAATGCTCTTACTTCTTTTTCGGATTCCTGGAAGTCTCGCAATAAACAAGGCCGGGGCCAGAGGACACCCTTGCTTGACTCCTCGTTCTGTTTGGATCTTTTCCGAGAGAGCCCCTTGGCGATTTAAGCGAACCCGCAAGGATGTAAAGGTGTGGAGCGCCTTTATCGGCTCTAGGACTGACCCTGGACAGTTCCACTGTGTTAATTTGGCCCATAATTTTGCCCGGTCCACTGAATCGAATGCTTGGGATAGATCGATCAGTGCCATATGCACCTTGGTTGTGCCCTTTTTTGCTTTAGCCTTGATGATGTTCAGAATTAATAAGTTTATTGCTGTACCTGTGCCTTTTTGGAACCCCGTTTGAAAACGATCTGCTCCCGGGGAGTTTCGGGCCCATTCATTGAAGTGGAGTAGCAGGAGGGACGCGAAGATTTTGCCAATAATGTCTAGTAGGACAATGGGTCTGTAGTTGGTCGGGTAACTTCTATTGCCTTTTTTGTAGACCGGAACTAGGACTGCCTCTGTCCAAGTTTTGGGTACTTGCCTCTGGATTTGGCATTGAGTAAATAACTCACTGATCGCGTTTGCCCATGCTGTCACATACTTTTTGAGGTCCACGTTGGTCAGACCGTCCTGGCCTGGAGCCCTTGACGTTTTTAACTTGGCAATTACTTTTTGGATGTCTTTGGCATCTGCGAGGTTTAACCAGGAATTTCCTGCTGTTTTTTTTGCTGTTATTTTTTGAGGCGGTGTTGGTGACTCTACGGGTGGGCGGTATAAATCTGTGTAGTGGGAGATCATTTACCTCTCTAAGTAGTGTCCAGAATTCTTTGGTATTTCAGGATGTTACCGTCCTAAGCATAGCTTCCGCATCATTCTGGTAGAGCACTTGTCGATAGTGGTGTAGCCACGATTTGTAGCTCTTCTCCCCTATGTGATATGCCGCCCACGACTCAGCGTTCCCTTTGTTGATGGCTGATTTCTTTAGCTTTCGCACCTCCAGCCTCTTTGCCACTACATCTTGATTGAATATGTGTGTATGGTTTGGCAAGTTGTCTGTCTTCCCTCCAAAACTCATCTTGTGGGGGGCTAGTAGAGACAGATACTCTGGCCTGTCGGTGGGAGCTCTCGAGGGATGGGTACCCCATTTGCTTCTTAAATTTCTTTCAAGGGCTCTGATGTTTTTAGATGAAAGACGTAAGCGGTTTTGCTGGTTGTTTGACTCAACCCTCAAATGATAGTAGATTCTTTCGTGAGCCATGCCTCCCCAAGACATCTTGAGCAAATTGTGGTCGCTGTTAGCCGTTTTATGGACGGTAAAGTCTTGGAAGTATGGTATCAGGCCTTCTGTGATGTAGATGTAATCAATGGTGGCCTCGGCCCCAGGCCTTTCCCAAGTTGGGATTTGACTTTTGCGGTCACACAGGTCAGCCGCGTTGTAGAGCTTGCGCAATTTCATCAACTCCGTCCATGCTTTGCCTCTTTCGTCCATCGTGATAATTTGGGAATCTTGGCCTCCAAGTGTGTTTGCCATACATTTGGCATTTAGGTCTCCGCATAATATTATGTTTGGGACCTCCCAAGTAATTGTGATTTCGTCAGTGACGTTTGATATGGTGATGCAGAACCCTTTGGTTGTGGTTCTTCCTGGATTCCAGTATATGTTAATTATTGCTAGTTGCGAATTTGTGTCAAGGTTTGGATCTGCGCTTCGGTGGTTCCACGACACTAGGGTCACTATCATGCCATACTCTTCGGCTATGTTCTTTATATCGGCGATTCCTGATCCCACACGAATGGCAGTGAGTAGGCCGGCCGAAGGTCGTCCCAACTTTGACTTTGTTGCAGGTGAGATTGCAATTTCGTAACCGTCTAGGACTGGCTTTCCCGTGAGCCAGGTTTCTTGCAGACAGATGAGGTCGTAAATACCCAGATTTACCTCACTTGGTTTCATTAAATGTTTGTAGCCTCGGGTGTTCCATGATGCCATTTGGAGTGGAGTTTCCTTCTGTTGGTTTGTTACAGTCACCGATTGGTCTTTTTTGGCGATGGAACACCGTGGTCGTTGCTACTACTTTTGAGTCTGAAAGATGATATCCTGGACCCACTTCCATGGTTTCGTGTGTTTATCTTCTTTCTGTTTGTTTTTTATAATCAAACTTCAGGGACCTTAGCAGCACCTAGAAACTAGCATGTGTTCTTTTTGCGCTGTGCAAATATGCACTCAATTGCCATAGATTGAAATCTGAAAAGAAAGTACTCTTTTATCAAAAGAGCAAAAACCTATCATGTGTCTCTGTTCCCAGTCAGCGCGTGTAAAGGAATCCTCAGCACGAGGTTGTCTGGGCCAGATTGTGCTCTGCTTGCAATAAAGCACTTCTTACTGAGAGAAGTAAGAGCTTGAGGACCGGTGCACAGACAGAAGATACCTAAATGAACTGCCATTAAGGAGATTCCTTCTTGAATTGCCATATTCCAGAGCTGCATTGCCTCTTGTTAGGGAGAATTCTCCTTCTAGGGCTAATTTCCCTCACCTAGTGAGTCCCCCAGCAGCTTTACTGGATTTCTGGAGTTTATTTTTTCCACCTGGTAAGAGTGTACATCCTTTTTCCACTCTTACATGTGTTTTTACTCATTGTGTGATCTTGGGCACTGGAGCACACCACTCCCGGTGCCCCTGTTCTTGTATGGGTTACACAGCACCTTTAGTGCAGTAACCCAGGGTTGTCTTTAAGACTTCCCTCTGACTCCATTTCGCTGGGGCTGACTACTGTCCCCCAGAGAAAGGTAAAGTTGCCATTTACTTTACATAGTCATTTTTTACCACAGACCTTGTACACCCCATCTTACATGGAGTACTGGAAAGGGCTAATCTGTACCCCTTTTTTGTCTGTACCTCCCTGAGCATTGTTTCGCTCTTTTAACATTTAGACTTGGCTGGTGGCAGTGGCATACATGCCAACCCTCCCGATTTAGGCCGGAGACTCCCGATTTTTCAGTGAAAAATACAGCTATTTTTCACGTTCTCCCGCCTAAAATAATGATTTCCCCAATACAATCCTATGGGGAAATTGTTGTGATTTTTCTGAAGAAATCTCCCTCCCAGGTGTTACGGAATGTTGGCATGTATGCAGTGGTATCTACCCTAACTTTTCTACCGCAATTATACTAGATGAACGTGGTAATACTTTTGGCTATTTTTGCAGCCTTAAGCATAAACCCACTTGACCAAAGCGTCTTTCTTTTGGATCCAGTTGGGTTTACTCGCCATTTCCTTGTGTTAAAGTCCTTCTTGTGTTTTACTTTGCGCAGCAATCTAGGTTCGCCTTCTTTGTTCACCGTCTTTGGGCAGGCTTCTGCAGAGTGGACCTCCTCTTGGCGCCTAGGTGTCTAGGTAGACTGAATGTAGGGATGGGGTGTAGTCACCCCCTGCACAGGGTATCCTAGGAAACCCAAGTCGCACTTTGCCATGATTGGCTGAGGTGGTTCTCCCGGCTGGACAACCCCCCCTGCTGCGTGATTGACAGCCAGGCTGTGTGAATGGGGGTTTTGCGCATAAAAGGCAGGTCACTTAGGCTAGAAGTCAGAGTCGCCTCTGGAGCTACAAGGAACCAAAGCAGAGAGAACGACGGCTGCTGCAACTACCCCGTCCCGGTGAAGCCCTGCTGCAGTCCTGAGCTATCTACCCTTCAACGACTAGGAGGAGATCCAGTCCGGGGTCTTCTTGCCTTGAGCCTGGTGGGGATAACCAGCTCATCTTCTTCAGCCAGAGATCTCTGCCATGGTCGAAATCGCTGCACACTGCTGTAGTGGTCCGGATAGCCACCTGCCGAGCCTCTCTTGTTTTTAAAATTTTTTTTGGGCTACACTGAATCGTGAACTGTCTAACGGTGTGATCTTCGGCAACAGGTATCCGGTGTCACTTTACCCTGGCTCCGACCCTTTGACTTTTGAACTCCTGTTTTTGAGTGTCTCTCGATGCTGTCTGCCTGACCTAAAAATTGCCTGTTATTTTTGCCTCCAACTCCCTCTGGGTATCTCAGGTGCTAAGTGTGTTTTTGCCCCGGTAGCATTTCATGTCACAGATACGCGTTTACTGAGTAGACCGAACTGTCAAAAAGTGATCGCCACCGTATCCGCGTTATCGTGTTTTGTTTGTAACACTGGTTCATTCAAACACAAAGTACTTACCTTGAGACATAATGTACAAAGTGAATTGGTTAGTTGTAGTATATTTAACGTGTGGTTTTGTTTAAAGTTTAATAGAGGTGTTGTGTTTATAACTGATGGTTTAAAAATAAATGTACTTATATTTTTTACCAGAAACCTTGAGTCAGTGTTTGCTTGAGCCACAATAATTGTGGTCCCTTTGTGTAATCTCTGCTACTGCTCATATACTCTTGAAATAAGCCTGGCTGCTCCGCTACTGCTACCACTCTAACCTAGTAGTACAGGCTTGTACCAAAGGTAAAACTTGTATTGCCACCTGTGGTCTTAATTGTGTGTAGTGGTCCCTAAGGGCACTGCACAGGATTCTGCCTAACACCTCTCTGCACAGAGGTAGTGACCCTACACCTCCTCTTTTGTTTAGATAATGCATGGCCACTGTGTTGTCTGTCATTATCAAGAAATGTTTTCCTCTGACAGATAGTGGAAAAGCCTTCAGTGCTAGTCTGATTGCTCTCAGCTCTAAAAGGTGGATGTGTGGTTTGGACTCCGATGGAGACCAGCGACCGCTGATTGTCAGATCGTTGGCATGAGCTCCCCACCCCATGAGTGAGGCATCCGTCACTACTGTAATCTCCGGCCATGGATGCCAAAAATGCTCTCCTTTTAGGATATTCTCTGTGCAAGTCCACCACAGAAGATCCTGCTGAACTTGGTTCGGAATCTGGAGAAAATCTGTCATTTGACCTGAGAACTGGGACCATTGAGTCTTTAGAGCCCATTAAAGGGATCTCATCCTGAGGCGTGCCTCTGGCACTAGGAAGATGCAGGATGCCATGAGGCCGAGCAACCTTAAGAAGTCGTAGGCCTGGAGATTATGGGCATTTTGGAATTTGGAAACCATCTGAAGAATGTCTTGAGCCCTCAACTTGGGAGGCAAGCTCTTTCCCAAGGATGTATCTAATACAGCCCCTATGTACTGGAGCTGTTGGTAAGGTGTCATTTGTGACTTCTTGAAATTGAGAGAGAAGCCCAGTTTGTGGAAGAAGTGACAGGTGACTTTCAGATGATTCAGTGCTTGTTCGGCAGAACGTGCCCTGATCAACCAATCGTCCAGGTAGGGGAAGACGTGAATCCCCCCTCTCCTGAGGTGCGCTGCCACCACTACCATTAACTTGGTGAAGACCCTCGGGGCGGAGGTCAATCCGAATGGCAGGACTCGAAACTGATAGTGTGAGTCGCCAACTACGAGCCTCAGGTATTTCCTGTGCTTGAGATGAATCGGCACATGAAAATAAGCATCCTGGAGGTCCAATGACACAAACCAATCCTGAAGTTGAAGGTCCTGAAGGATCTGAGAAAGTGTGAACATCTTGAACTTGTCCTTCCTGAAGAACTTGTTCAAGCCTCTTAAGTCCAAGATGGGTCTCAGTCCTCCGTCCTTTTTGGGAATAAAAAGATCCATCCCTTGTTCCTCTCTGCTACAGGTACTGGTTCTATAGCACCTTTTTCCAGCAGAGTTAAAACTTCCTGCTGTAGGAGCGGATCTGGAAACTTCAAAGGGTGTCTCCCTGGTGGATTGTTTTGAGGTTGCGTTAGAAAAGGAAGGCAGTAACCTTGGGCTATTATTTCTAGAGCCCAAACATCTGAAGTAATGGTTTGCCATTCTTGCAGATGCTGTGACAGCCTGCCTCCCACAGGTGTCTTGTGATGCAAGTCCTCAAAGTGGTTTTGTGGCGATTGCTGCGGCTGCTGGAGGCAAAGAGGCTGCAGCCGGAGCTGGCTTTGCACGTTTTCCTCGTCCACCACGAGTGACCTTTTTCTGGCCCCTTTGACTGACCATTCCTCTCGCCTTTCCATATGAGGAGTAGTAACGATAGGATCGTCCCCTCCAAGATTGTCCTGGCGCACGAAAAGGCTGAGGTTGCCTAATAGCAGCTCCTAAAGACTTGGCAGCTGCTTTTGAGGTCTGCAACCTCTCAAGGCTCTCATCAGCCTTGCTGCCAAAAAGGGGAGACCTGTCAAAGGGCATGTTCAGAAGGTGGTTCTGTACGTCCGGTGCGAAATCCAACTTCCGTAACCACGCAAATCTGAATATTACCGTGCTAGTACCCATGGACCTGCTCACACTATCTGCAGTGTCCAATCCAGATTGAAGGGATTCCTGCATGGCCTCCTTTCCATCTCTAACAATGGCTAGGAATCCTTCCCTTTCATCCCCTTCTGGTATGTGCTCCGCCGCCATTGCAATGCACTCCCACAGAGTGTACGAAAACTTTGCCAAGGCACATGAGGTGTTGGCTGATTTTAACGCCATGCTCCCAGCTGAAAATACCTTGCGTGCCCAGCCATCCACACGCTTATCGTCCCCGTCCGGAGGGATAGAAGGGTACGCCATTTTGTTTAAAGCTGTGGCTGCCTGGACCTTCAGACTCTCGGGAGTGGGATGTTTAGACAGATAGCCGGGGTCGCTACTGGCAGGGCGGTATTTTGAAGTAAGGGATTTATTCACTGGAGGAATAGAATCCAGAGTCTCCCAATTCTTCTTCACCCTATTTTGCAAGGCTACATGGATGGGTAGGATTGGATCAATGGAGCCGGCTTTGAGGGCGTTGAGGCGCTCTTCGAGGATTTGCTCTTCGAGGTGCATTGGGATTCGGACGGCGTCAGTGACCTTGAGCGGTTGACTCGACTCGAGTGGTCTTTTTCGGTCGGCGTCCTGGACGGTTCTCGGTCCTTCCTTCTTCGATCACCCGGGCTTGAGGCCGTGCGAGTGTCGGCGCGATGACCCAGCCGGCTTCCGGAGAAAGCGCGGACCAAGGCTTTGCTTTTTCGACCACCTCCATCATTTTAACTCTGAATGCTTCCCACCCTTTCGGAGGAAGAATGTTTTGTGGAACATTTCATTCTTTTTGGGGATTCGTCCTAGGACGAGGTGGAGGGGGACCTGTGGCGTCTTTTCTTTGATTTTTTCATCGAAGACGCCAAGCGCTGGGAATCGCTTCGGGACCTGGACAGATGCCTTTCGCGTCGAGGAGATTTCTACTCACGGGACCTCGACTCGACGCTAGAGGCTTGCCGGTCGGATTTACGACCTACCTGTAGTTTTCCCTTCCTCTCTCGCAAGGCCTTCCCCGTCATCGCCTGACAGGCCTCCATATCGTGGCCTTCCCCGAGACACCACACACATTCTCGGTGCGGGTCTGTGATAGACATTTTCGAACCGCAAGATTTACATTTTTTGAAACCCGATTGCAGGGTCGTAGTCGGCGTCAATGACGAGGACATATCGATATATCTCAGTAATATTCACTGCGTCACAGAACTCGAGGCATGCCGAATCTCTGAAGCAACATGTACCGCGGAAAAACGGAACTGAGGCCAACGAGCGCCACGCATGCTACTTGTATACCCGATGACGTCAACCTCGACGGAGGCCTTCGAGGGAGCATCTACTTGACGACATCGACGCGCTCTGCCGAACATTTTTTCCGAAGCAGCTAAAGCTGGATGGAATACATCTAAGATGAGGAATATGTTGGGGGACACAATCCACTCGAAATTCCTTTCTCTACACAGATTTTTTAGATAATCCACATTGTAACTAAGGAGGGTCTCCTGACTGTAGCTTTCCATATCAGACATGATTAATATTTCTTTTTAGTGATGTTAACCTTGTGGTTAGTTGATCCAAGGTAATAGCAGCACTCTAAGTGTAATTAGTATACTTGATCCCACCGCTGCCACCAGTGTTAGGCAGAATTATATGCAGTACCCTTTGGGAACACGACACACAATTAAGACTACAAGTGACGGTACAAATTCACCTTTGCTACAAGCCTGTACTACACAGTAAAAGTGGTAGCGAGGGCTGAGCAGCCAGACTTATCACAAGAGCAAGTGAGCAGTATCAATAGTTACACAAAGGACAGCGATTACTATGATTCAAACAAACACTGACTCAAGGTTTCTGAGTAAAAGAATATACATTTATTTACATATTAGTTGTATAACATCTCACTAAAGTAAAGCAGTTGAAAAATCACACTCTTAATACACCACACCACTTCCAATAGATTTTGGACAAGTTAAGTTAAAAAATGAAGTGTGAGCAAAATGGCACTCCAACAATTTAAAAGGGAGGGAAAGACAAAGTTAGATATAAATTGGGCAGCACCAACAAGTAAGTAAGCAGAGCAATCTAGAAAGAGGAACTACAGTGATGGAATCAAATCAAAAAGGCTTAGGGCCAAAGTCAATAGGACAAAAGTCTTTTGCTCAAGATCACACAGTTCAAGGTAGTTCGCGGTTAAGTCTTTGCCAAGAGTTCTGGACGAAGTTGGTCGGCAGAAAAGTTAGTTTAAAGAGTGTTAGGGAGAAGTCTCATTTTATGGCTAATTTCCCTCACCTAGTGAGTCCCCCAGCAGCTTTGCTGGAATTCGGAAGTTATTTTTTCCACTTGGTAAGAGTGTGAGCTTTTCCCCCACTCTTATCATCATGGCGATTACAAATCATCATCATGGGCGATTTCAACCTAGCACTCAATTACCCTAATGACAATCACGCCACCTCTCTCAATGACACCATTACTCATTTAGGCCTCACCCAACACATTAATAAACCTACGCACACAAAAGGAAGTTCCATAGACTGGCTTGCAGATGCCAACTGCAACCTTTCACTGACTGACATCACTCCTTGTGCTTGGACTGACCATCACCTTATCACCTTCTCTCTACCCAGAACCATACCCATAACCACACCACCCTCCAGGACACCACTAATAATCTCCAGAAACAATTGCAACATCACTATAGAGAACCTTAGACCACTTCTCATGCCCATCAATAAAGTTAACCTTCCCACTCAGAATGACAACCCGTCTGCCCTTGTAGACATATACAACAACACTCTGGAACTAGCTCTCAACCAGATAGCTCCACTTAAACAACGAAAATCCAAACCTATTGCCCACTCCAACAAATGGTTCTCAGCAGAACTAAAGGCTCTCCGCAACATCAAAAGAACTGCAGAAACCAGCTGGAGAAAAGCCCCATCTCTCTCCACTAAAGACAATTTCATCTCAGCCGCCTCTACCTACAAATCTGCCATCTTAAACGCTAAAAAAGAGATTTATAACACGAGAATACTCAACGCCAAATCTGGTACTAAAGAATTATTCTCTATATTAAGGGAACTCGAATCACCACTGCCACCTACAGAGGACTGCACTATCCAGCTTGCCCTCGTCAACAAAATAGCCCTCCTACAAGCAAAGATAGAAGCCAAAAAAGCTAACCTTGCCGCCAAAGATAACCTCAATAGTAAAAAAGACCTTACCATCCCCAACTGCCCCACCTTCCACTTCTCACCAGTCACAGAGGAGGAAGTAGTCAAGATAATCGCCAGCCTCAAACCATCCAACTGCAAAGGCGACTTATGCCCCGCCTCTGCCATCAAAGATGGAGCTAATGAGCTAGCCCCTCACATCACCTCATTGATCAACTCTTCTTTCAAAAATTCAGTGGTCCCTAACAACCTCAAAGAAGCATGGGTCCTCCCCCTTCTCAAAAAACCCAATCTAGACCCCAACATCCCCACGAATTATAGACCCATCACCACGGTCCCTTTTCTCCTCAAAATCTTAGACAGAGTAGCCTACCTCCAAATACAACAACATTTGGAAGACAACAACCTCCTAGGCTTGCGACAATCCGGCTTTAGACCCAGGCATGGGACTGAAACTGCCCTCCTGGATCTAAAAATCCAAATGGATGATGCCAAAGACAAGGGCAAACTGGCCATTTTGCTCCTGTTGGACCTCTCCGCTGCCTTTGATCTGGTTGACCACCAGATCCTCACACAACACCTCTCCTAGGCTGCCGCATTCTCACAGAATGCCACCAATTGGATTCAGTCATTTCTGTCTGACAGGTCGACTAGGGTCTTTGCCCCTTCCGCGGCTGCTGACCCTATCCCAATCCAATGTGGAGTTCCTCAAGGCTCATGCATTTCTCCCACACTTTACAACATCTTCACTAAGCTCCTCTTTGACCGTCTTGACGAACTGGGTGTCAGCTACACTAATTACACAGACGACAACCAGGTCCTCATCACCCTTACTGGTTGCTATGAAGAAGATGTTGCAAAGCTTAATGAAATCTACCTTGAAATGCAAGCCTGGATGGCCACACACAGTCTTTGCCTCAATGACGATAAGACGGAACTGCTTATCGTAGGATCCCAGGCCCGCCTCAATAAATTGGACCCTAGGTACCAATCTTTTACCATTGATGGCAACATCATAAAAGTCTCCAAAGAGATCAAAACACTAGGTGTGTACCTCGACACCACCCTGTCGCTAAAAAAACAAATAAGCACCACCATTTCAACCACCACCTACACCAATAAACTGTTCAATGCCTGTAGGCCTTTTCTTTCCCCCTCCAGTTGCCTCACCCTATCTAGAGCGCTGATATTGTCTAAATTAGACTACTGTAACACACTCTACCTAGGCACCACCACAGAAAATCTGAACAGACTCCAGATTCTTCATAATAATGCCTTAAGATGTGCCCTTAACCTCCCGCTCAAGGCTCACATATCTACGGCCAGCAAAGAAGTCCACTGGCTCCCTATCCGGGACAGAATTAAGCTAAGAACCCTTGTTATCACACATAAGTGCTTGTCACTCTCTGCCCCACGCTACCTATCGGACAAATTCACTAGACACTGCTCCAACAGACCCACTCGAACTCCTTACCTGCACCAACTAATGGTTCCCTACTACAACCTAAAAACAGCAGGAGTATCCAGTTTCCCAGTTCTCACAGCTCAATGCTGGAATTCTCTCCCCCTTGCAATCAGATCGGAAGCTTCTTTCTGGCCATTCAGAGCCATGGTGAAATCCTGGCTTGCAACATAAACATCTTGCCATTTACTTACACATACTCCAAGCCTCTTCTCTCCGCCATCTATAACTATATGTCCTACTTAAATCTTGAACCGGACCACCATGTAACTCGGTCCTCACTTTCCGTTGTAGCTATTTCATGCCACACTCTGTACCATTCCCTTTTACCGTTGAATGTATGTACCCTTTTTATTTATTCCTATGTTTGCGTAACGATATGTAACTATGCTGTGCACATGATTATGCGCCCATCTACCTGAGGGTTCGGACGCGTTCTATAAATAAACAAACTAAACTAAACTAAACTTATCCATGTTTTGCCATGTGTATTTCAACTGTTTTTGTGATTGTGTACTCTGGAGTACACCACTTCAGCAGCCACCTTCTTTTGTGTGTTAGACAGCACCTTCAGTGCAGTGACACAGGGTTGTCTTTTAGACTTCTCACCGACTCCATTTTCTGGGGCTGACTACTGTCCCCCGCAAAAGGGTAAAGTTGCGGTTACCTTTACCTAGTCATTTGACCACATATCCAGTAGACCCCATCTTACATGGAGTACTGGAAAGGGTTACTCCGTATCCCTTTTTATCTGTACCTCCTAGAGCCTTGTTTTCCTCTTTTAACATTTAGACTTGGCTGCTGGCAGTGGTATCTACTCTAACTTTTCTACCGGGATTATACTATATAAACGTGGTATTGTTTTAGGCTATTATATTAGCCTCGAACATAAACCCGCTTGACCAAATGTTCTTTCTTTTGGCTCCGGGCGGGGTTTATTCGCCATTTCTTTTCGTTAAAGTCCTTCTTGTGTTTTACTTAGTGCGGCAAACCAGGTTTGCCTTCTTTGTTCACCGTCTTTTGGAGGGCTTCTACGAAGAAAGCCCTCCACTGGGCGCCCGGGTGTCTAGGTGGGCTGAATGTGAGGGAGGGGTGTAGTCACCCCCTGCACAGGGTATCCTAGGAAGCCCAAGTCGCACTTTGCCATGATTGGCTGAGGTGGTTGTCCGGGCTGGACAACCCCCCTGCTGCATGATTGACAGCCAGGCTGTGTGAATGGTGGATTTTCGCATAAAAGGCAGGTCTCTTGGGCTAGAAGTCAGAGAGTCGCCACTGGAACTACAAGGAACCGAAGAGAAGCAGAGAAGAAGCCGGGGGCTGCAACTACCCCATCTCGGTGAAGCCCTGCTGCAGTCCTGAGCTATCTAACCTTCGACGACCAGAGAAGATCCAGTCCGGAGTCTTCTTCCCTTGAGCCTGGTGGGGATAACCAGCTCATCTTCCACAGCCAGAGGATCCTCTTCGTGGTCGAAATCACTGCACACTGCTGTAGTGGTCCGGATAGCCATCTGAAGAGCCTCTTCTGTTTTAAAGGAGCGCATCTTTTATTCACCGTCGCTGCTGCTGGCATCATCCCTGTGTGGTGCAGACCCCTCCAGACGTCCTCCTTCGTACCGAAGCTCCAGGAACAGTGGGTCTGTGGGAAACCAACAGGAACAAATGCCGTGGCACCAGCTTCCTCACTGAATAAGGTACTGTGCTCTGCTTGAGGAACTAGGGTGAATCCCTTTTCTCTTCTTCCAAGGCTTGCCCGTGTCTTTTCTCCTTCTTATAACTTTTGCTTCCTCCAAAGACAATATCTAAGTACTCCTGGCAACGTTGAATCTTGGACTGTCTGACTGTGTGATTCTCGACAACAGGAACCCGGTTCCAATTGCCACTGGCTCCGGCCTATTGACTTTTAAATTCCTATCAGCAGGTGTTCTCTGATTCTGTCTGCCTTGACAAAAGTATTGCATATGATTTTTGCCACCAACTCTCTCTGGTTAGCCCAGGTGCTAAGTGTGTTTTGCCCCGGTAACGTTTCTTACCGTGGATACGCGTTTCTTTAATATGACCGAGCAGTCAAAAAGTGATTGCATATGTGTTCCCGGTAACGTCGTTTGTTTCACAACACCGGTCCCCCAAAACATAAGGTACTTACCTTGAGCTATTCTGTGCCAAGAGAATTTGTTGTTTGTAGTGTGTTTTTCGTGTGGTTTTTTTGAATTCATAGAAGTGTTGTGTTTTACAGATGGTTTAAAAATAAATGTACTTCTATTTTTTTACCTGAAACCTTGAGTCAGTGTTTGCTTGAGTCAGAGTAATTGTGGTCCCCTTGTGTAATCGCTGTTGTTGGCAGAATCCTTTGCAGTTCACTTAGGGAGCACTACAGAAGATTAAGACTACAGGTATGAGCAATAAATCCCCTTTGGTATCAGTCTGTACCACAAAGATTTAGCTGGTAGCTGTGGCTAAGCAGTCAAACTTATTTCAAGAGGGAGATGAGCACTATTCGGGGTTTACACAATAGGACTACAATACTAGGGTACAAGGAAACACTGACCAAAGCTTTGTATTAAAAAGAATATATATATATGTATTACACACTTCCAGTTCAACACATTAATCACAGTTATAAAAGCAAGTTAAAATCTGTCAAGAAAGTATACACAACTCCCTCGTTAAATTGTAGACAAGTTTGAGCAAGAGTGAAAACCGAGCAAAACGGCATAGTGAAAACCAAACACAAATGGCACTCTATCCATTTTTCACCAGGGAGGGAAAACACAAGTTATACAGGAATATATTCTTACACAGCCTGGCAACACTTTCCATAAGTTTGTGAACAAGTTTAGGCAAGGCAGTCCTTTAGCATGTATAACACTTAAATTATAACCAAGCAAAATGGCACTTCACAAGTTTTAAAAGTGGGAAGAAGAAGGTGGTTATAAGAAGTGGGTGCACCAACACAGTTCTAGTTGAGAAGCAATCTAGAGAAGGCAGTTCTAACAAATTCAACCAGAGTCAATAGGCCTGTGCCAGAGTCAGTGGTACAGGGCAAAGAGCCCAGGAGCAAAATGTTCCTGTAGCTGCAGTCAAGTCTTTGTTAAATGATTCGAAAAGGTGGATGCAGAAGGTGAAAGACAATGTGAGAAGATAGGGGCAGTCAACCCAACAGGTAGGTAATGGATTTAAAACACCTTTAGTGCTACCAACGAAAAAGGGCGGCCTTCTTCTTCACGCTGTGTCCCTGCGGCGCCAGTTCTCTTTCACTTCCGTCATCGGTAACCGGTGCTGCAGAGTCCTTTTCTTTTCTTTTCTTTTCTTTTTTTTTTACGGGGGCTGCAGGGGTTTCCCCCGCAACCCCCGCTCACTATACTGTGAGCGGGATGTTGCGGTCGACTGCCCCGCAGCCCCCGTAGGTTTTTTTTGGTGTGCTGCGACGGTGTCCCACGCAACACCACGCACACTATACCACACAGTATAGTGATCAGGGTGTTGCGGGGGAAACCCCGCAGTTTTTTTTATACTTACCTATAATGCTGCGACCAAAGGTTCGAACTTTTGGTGGTTCAAACCTTTGGTGGTAGCATTTTTAGGACTTTTTGTACGTGCGACCGTTTATATACGGTCAAAACGTAAAATACCTAGACATCACCGGGTGCTACGAGACCAACCTAATGGCAGATAAGTGCCTTACAATTGGCTCCTAAGCGTGGTTGTAATCTAAGTGCATATGGTGTTGGTGTGCGTGCCCACGTATAGTGTTGGGGGTGTGTATGCACTCGCATGGTGTTGGGGAGTGTATGTGTGCGTGTGTATGCATGTGTGGTGTTGAGGGGCACGGGAATCTGGACTTCTAAGTGCACAGTTTACCTGGAGCATTAAGATGTACATTTAGGTGGGGGACTGGCAGCCACCATGTACATCTCAGTAAGAAGTGCTTTATTGCAAGCAGAGCACAATCTGGCCCAGACAACCTCGTGCTGAGGATTCCTTTACACACGCTGACTGGGAACAGAGACACATGATAGGTTTTTGCTCTTTTGATAAAAGAGTACTTTCTTTTCAGATTTCAATCTAGGGCAATTGAGTGCATATTTGCACAGCACAAAAAGAACACATGCTAGTTTCTAGGTGCTGCTAAGGTCCCTGAAGTTTGATTATAAAAACCAAACATCAATTGATGTGCAAGAGGTGATCCTTTGGGCCAATAGAAAGTATATTGGCGAGACGTTGTGAGTGTTGCTGTACAGCAATGCCTGGTGTAGTGTTGGTAGAAACTCTCCACCCTGTAGAAGCCCTGGCCTACTAGCGGCAGAGCCGGTAGAGTCTTTCTAGTCACACCCCAGCGCCCCAATGAGTGCTGCAGCCCCTTACTTAATGCATTTGGGAGAGGAGAGCTGAAAAGACGCCCCGTGTTCAGTGGCAGATTTAAGGCAAAGGGCCTCGTGGGCAGCACCTAACAAAGGGCCTAAGGTGGGCGGTTCATAGAGATGGTTTCAGGCGGCGGGGCTTAGGGGGGGCGGAGTTAATTGTGGTGACTAGTGCACAATGGCAAACTTTAGGGACCAAAGCTATTTTTTTTATAAAGTTGTCTTTATTACAGGTACCTGTGTTTAGGGGTCTGAATAACTGGAAACAGCTGGGCCTTCTCAGCACTTCAGGCTTTGCTATCAATGTACAGGCACCTGTGTCTAGGGGTCTGGCTAACTGGAAACAGCTGGGCCTCCTCAGCACTTCAGGCTTTGCTATCAATGTACAAGCACCTGTGTCTAGGGGTCTGGCTAACTGGAAACAGCTGGGCTTCCTCAGCACTTCAGGCTTTGCTATCAATGTACAGGCACCTGTGTCTAGGGGTCTGGCTAACTGGAAACAGCTGGGCGTCCTCAGCACTTCAGGCTTTGCTATCAATGTACAGGCACCTGTGTCTAGGGGTCTGGCTAACTGGAAACAGTTGGGCCTCCTCAGCACTTCAGGCTTTGCTATCAGTGTACAGGCACCTGTGTCTAGGGGTCTGGCTAACTGGAAACAGCTCGGCCTCCTCAGCACTTCAGGCTTTGCTATCAGTGTACAGGCACCTGTGTCTAGGGGTCTGACTAACTGGAAACAGCTGGGCCTCCTCAGCACTTCGGCATTGCTATCAATGTACAGGCACCTGTGTCTAGGGGTCTGACTAACTGGAAACAGCTGGGCCTCCTCAGCACTTCAGGCTTTGCTATCAATGGTCATTTTGGTGGATGAAGCCTGAAGCTAATGTTGGAGGACCTCAAGGACTCCTTTAAAACTCACATTTAAAAAACTTCTTAGTATATCTACTGTCATTAATCAGAGCCTTTGACCATGGAGCAGGCAGTGTAGTGCATGGTTATAGCTTGGCAATTATGCAGTGATCGGAGGTAACCTTACTATTGTTATCAAAGCCCCCATTCCTTTTCTTATAAGTGCCATGTTCAGCCCCCATCCAGGCCATAGACAGAAGACTGATGTCAGTGGGCCACCTTCTGCAGACATATCTTGACACAATACCGGAGAGCATTCGTCCACAGAGAGGGCATGGCACAAATAAGCATGGAAGCCGGACTATGCCCTCAATGTGGTCTCATGCTCTCCGTTGGAAAGCCTCACACTGACGACCGAGTCACCTCATGGCACCATTGGGAGATCAAGCCCACAAAGGAAAACAGCACCGACAGTGACACAAACCCCAAAGAATTGCAACAAAAGGTCCTCAATGTTATTCCTTGCTTTGACTAGTGGAGTAGTAATTTATGGAAACTAATTTCATTAGAGCCCCAAAGGGAGCGAATGAGAGCACTATTTTCAGGCAAACAGTAATAAAAACAGTTTGTTCTGCATTCCTATTACTTTTCACAAAGTGGTGTGAAGCCAAGTGTGTGTGCCGTCTGGGTCTGTGTAACCAAAGGATTCAGAAATGTGGGTTGCAGATACTTTCTAATTGTATCTGTATGTTCCGCCATGTACTGGTCCTGTCAAAAGATACATTCCGTGGATGTCCAGCATTCCTCCCATATTGGGGGGGGGAGAGAGAGAGAGAGAGATTTGATGTTCATTTCATCAAAGGGATTTAAGACTGTATTTGGGTCCCTTTTAGAAAATATATCCAGCTTCCTACAAATCTACCCCTGCGTATTGCAAGATAACATCTGGTAGCAACTCTTTAAATCCACACGGTTACGGAAAACCACTTTCATTTTCAATGTATGTTCCTTCGGATCACTTATGACGCAAGAAAGGATTCCTAATGGGTAAACTTCCTTACACCAATTCTTGCAATTCCTCGTCACAGGCTTCCCTGACAATGTGAGGGTGAGCCTTCAACCCAGAGAGAGACGGGCAAATACCTTAAACAAGCATTGGCAATGGTACCAGTTTGCGTGTTCATGTAGGTATGGGAATGGCACTTGCCAGGCACTGCACTGTCGTAGTGTTGTTAACTGCCCATTGATGGTAGCAGGTGCAAAATGATGCTAGTACCTGGGCATCTAATATCAACCATTTTCACTTTGAATTAGAAAAGGAAGTCTAAGAGAAATCTAGCAGAAGGGAATGAAGGAAAATAAAGTACAATAGAAATGGGTAAACTAAAGGGGAGGACAGAGGACTCAAGGAAGAGAAGGACAGGGATCAAGAACAAGGGGTTGCAAAACAAGGAAGAGAGCAAGGGAGCAGCAGCCAGGAAATAGGGGGGGCTGCAAACAAGGAAGTAGGGCTGCAGTACCGGATGGCAAAGGGTTCAGAAAAACTGTAGTGGATTACAGAGGACTGTAGTAGGCTGCAAAGCAGAGTCTAGAGGAGCAGGAATGAGAGCTGTAGTAGGCGGCAGACAGAGAGCCCAGAGGAGTAGGGCAGCAAGGAGCGAACCCAAAGGAACAGGGCGTCGAGGCAGAGACACCAGAGGGTCAGGGCTGAAAGCAGAAGAGAGTAGCAGGCTGCAAGGCAGGGAGCCCAGAGGACCCGGGCTATAGGCAGCGGAGGATTGCAGGCTGCAAGGCAGGGAGCCCAGTGGAGCATGGCAGTGAGGCAGGGAGCCTGGAAGGCTATGGCTGTAGGCAGCGGAGAGTAACAGGCTGCAAGGCAGGAAGCCCAGAGGAGCAGGGCTGTGAGGCAGGGAGCCCAGAAGGCTATGGATGTAGGCAGCGGAGTGTAACAGGCTGCCAGGCAGGGAGCCCAGAGGAGCATGGCTGTGAGGCAGGGAGCCCAGAAGGCTAGAGCTGTAGGCAGCAAGGTGTAGCAGGTTGCAAGGCAGGGAGCCCAGAAAGAGCACTGGATCAAAAGCAGGAAAATGCAGCAGCAGGAACAGCATACAAATTCGAGTCACAAGGCAAAAAGGGGCTGGGAGGACTCTTGATGCAAGAGACTGAGCTCCTGCAGGCAGCTGCTTAAATACAGCCCTGCACTGAGGCAGGCTAATTGGCAGCACCTGGAGCAGCACACCTGAAGATAATCTGCCTCCTCCCTCTCTGGTCCTGAGATGGTGGAAGCAGCACTGATTGCTAGGGCTTCTGGGGATTGTGGTTCCAATACAGACGAATGTGAATGGCCAGGAATTGATAGCTGAAGCAAGGTGCATTATGGTACATGTAGTTTGCTGAATAAAATAGAAAAGTACCAATGTTCTACAAATGGAAATTAATGACCAAAATGTGAATAGGGGTTGTTTAAGAAGTATTATGAAGATAAACGCGTACCATATCGTCCATGATGGTTGCCAATGTATGCGCCAGCGGCACAGGCGTGACAGTATGCCCCTCTCCAGGCCCCCTGAAGACTGACCAACAAGAAGAGCACGTTGTTACGCTCACCTGGACCCCACAGGGGCGTCGATCGGACCCGGACAGCTGCGGTCTCCGTCAACGTGATGCGTAGTGCAGAGATGACTGTCTGGACTGGCCCGCCTAGTCTTGTCTGCTGGACCCGAAGAAGTATTTTCCTGCAAGTGGAGAAAGGGATTAGCCATCTGTGGGTTTTAGTGATGGCCTCCCAACTGTTCTCGCTCTCCGCCACTAATCACCTCCGATATCCCCTTAGTAACCTCACCTTATGTTTGTAAAAGATGAGCTCTCCATCCTGCGTGTCTTGCAGGGGCACGTAGATACCAGTTACTTCACTGGTTTGAAGGCTTTGGGAGAGTTCCGGTAAGCATTGACTCTGAAGTCCCAGGCTGGATTGGTAAGTATCAAGTTCAAAGAGTTCAATGTGCCCGATGTTCACTCTTGTCCCCTTCCTTCCTTAAGTTGCAACTGAGTTCGTGAGAAGAAGGTCTCGTAGCTGCTGCTGGCGTTCAGGTAAGAGTCTGTGTTACCCAACGCTGTCCGGTAACTATTGCATGCGTTAACGTGTTGTTTTTCTCCCTTTTTACAGATGCGGCATATGAAGATATGGAGAATAATACCGCCGGTGGAAAATCAGGTAAGTCTATGGTGGTAAGAGGTATTTGTTGATTCCCTTGGCTCACCTTGTTATTCTTGTGCCCATAGGTGCCGGAGTACGGCGAAGAAATGATAGAGACAGTGCCGGATCGAAAGATGCTATGAGAACTGGTGAGTATGGCGCCGTGCTGGAGCTGGCAAAGCGACGCGTGCAGGATTGATGTACTTTCCAGGTTGGGAGATGAAATGGATCCGGAATCAGGTGAGGAATTTGAAATGTTTGTTTTCTAACCTTGTCCTTTTCTTCCTCTTTATTCTGGGAGCTCCGGGTTCGAGGCGGGCATGGCAGAAGACTGGATGCTGGCTGCAGGCACGCGGGCGTGGCAGAAGACTGGATGCTGGCTGCAGGCACGGTGAGAGTCACGCTGCTGGATGCAGAATAACACGAAGCATGTGCTGCTGTTCGGGCGTGGTTTAAATAGCCTCCAAAGTAGTCCCAGGAAAGAAGTTCCCCAGGACCACACCCGAGTAAAAAATAGTCCCTGTAGTAAAATAGTCCCATCCAGGCCTCACGTTGGCTTGGATTTAATTGCAGCATGGTCTGCATGAGGTAAGTAATGTCTATGAGCCTGGAGCCTATGGCGCCAGGAGTGATTTTTATTATGAGCCTGGTGCCTACGGTGCCAGGACTGAACCCAGACAGCCCCTAGCTGGGGCTGCTGGGGTTTTTGTAAATGTCTGGATGCCTGCTCCCGGGGCTGATGGGCATGATCCGGATGCCCGGGGGTAGGCATCATGACAGCACTCCCCCCCAAGGCCCCTCCTAAAGTTGTTCTTCCCCTTGGCCCTGGTTTGTCTGGGACGTTCCGAAGGAATTTCTTCACCAACCGAGGTGCATGAACGTGGTCACTAGGCTCCCATGACCTTTCCTGTGGTCCGTAACCTTTCTAGTCGATTAAATAAAAAAGTCTTGATTTAACCAACTTAGAGTCCAGGATATTCTTTACCTCGAATTCAGGTTCTCCATCTATTAGGATGGGGTCAGGTGGTTTGGCAAGTCTTGTCCCGGGTTGAACTGGTTTCAGAAGTGAAACATGAAAGACAGGATGAATCCGCATATTAGAGGGTAATTCCAACTTGACGGCCACCGGGTTGATAATGGCCTTAACAGTGTAAGGTACCAAATACCTAGGATTAAAAGTCCGAGTTCCTTTTAGAGGTATGTTTTTTGTAGCCAGCCAAACTTGATCCCCAATCTGATATCGTGGACCATCGCTTCTATGTTGATCAGCATTTTTCTTATATTTCTCTTTCGCTTGTTTCAAATGTTCTGTTGCCTCCTTAAAGGCTTGTATAATAGTAGAGTGTAAATGACTAACTGCAGGCATTTCTAAGTGCTGAGGTGAATCGAGTTCTGAGGTTCGAGGGTGATGTCCATATAGGGTATAGTAGGGGCTTTGTCCGGTTCCAGAATGTACTGAGTTATTGTATGCATATTCGGAAATCCATAAAATATCCTTCCAATTGCTTTCGGTCTGGTGCAGCATGCAACGTAGGTACTGTTCAAGGGTCTGGTTGGTCCTCTCCGACTGACCATCGGTCTGGGGATGGTGACTGGTTGATAACCTCACGTCGATTTGCGCCAATTGACAACATTTCTTCCAAAATTGTGAAATGAATTGACTGCCTCGGTCAGAGACCAATACGGAAGGAAATCCGTGTATTCGAACAATGTTTTCGAGGAACTCCTTGGCCAAAATTGAAGCGGAAGGTAATCCTTTTAAAGGAATAAAGTGGGCCATCTTGGAAAAAAGATCCACAATAACTAGGATGGTGTTAAATCTGTAATAAAGTCTAAAGACAAAGTGTGCCATGGTGTAGGTGGAATATCCAAAGGTTCTAAAAGGCCAGCGGGTTTTTTCTTCTGGCTTTTGTTTTGGGCGCAAATGCCACAAGACATCACAAATGACTTTACGTCTTTTCGCCAAGTGGGCCACCAGAACTGTCTCTTAATTTTCGCTTCAGTTTTTGCGATACCTGGGTGCCCTTCCATCAGGGTGTCATGGTAATTGGAGATGACTAGTTCTTGTATTTCCTTGTGTGGTAGAAATAGTCATCCTTGATAGTAAGGTAGGTCATTGACGACTTAGTAGTCCGGGCCTTTCTTTACCCAGTCCTGCAGGGTTGCTGGATCGAAGAGTTGTTGGATTTTTGAATGAATGTCTTCTAGTGTCTGTAGAGTAGTTATGCCAAGAATTCTTTGCTCGGGAATTATTGGCACCGGCTCCGGGTTTGCATATGCTTCTCCCATCCCTATTCGGGATAAGGCATCTGCTTTGCCATTTTTGCGGCCTGGTCGATAAGTGATCACGAAATCGAATTTGGCAAAGAACAATGCACATCGAAGTTGTCGCGATGATTGGGCTTTGGCTGTTTTTAAATACTGCAGGTTCCGGTGATCAGTGATTACGGTAATGGTATGCCTGGCACCAAGAAGGTAGTGCCGCCAAGCCTTAAAGGCGGATTTGATAGCTAATAGCTCTTTATCGGTAATCGCATAGTTTAACTCAGGTGCTGAGAACTTTCTGGACCAAAACGCTACTGGGTGAAGTTGACCGGTTTCAGGATCCTTCTGGGACAGGACAGCTCCCATGGCTAAACTGGATGCATCAGTTTCTGCTACGTATGGAAGCTCAGGGCGTGGATGCTTTAAGACAGGTGCTGATGTGAATTTCGCTTTCAGCTCTTGGAAGGCCTTTTCAGCCTCTTCGGTCCACAAGAAGCGTTTGTTTTTTCGCAAAAGTGCTGTGATGAGGTGTACAACATGGGAGAAGTCCGGAATGAATCTGCGGTAGAAATTAGCAAATCCGAACATGCTTTGTACCCCTTTGACTGAACTGGGTGATGGCCACTTGAGAATTGTGTCCACCTTTCGAGAGTCCATTCGGACACCCTTTGGAGTCAGGATAAATCCAAGAAATTCAACTTCTGTAGCATGAAAAACACATTTTTCCAATTTTGCATATAACTTGTGCTGGCGTAGTTTCTCAAGGACTGCACACACGTGCTTAACATGGTCTGATTCTGAGGAGGAGTACACTAGAATATCATCTATGTATACGACGACACAGACGTCAATGAGTTCACGAAGGACATCGTTCATAAAATACTGGAAGGCTGCTGGTGCATTGCACAACCCGAAGGGCATCACCTGATATTCGAATAATCCGTACTTGGTGCGAAAGGCAGTCTTCCATTCATCGCCTTTCTTGACACGTACCAGATGATATGCCCCTCGGAGATCTAACTTAGTGTAGATACAAGCATCCTTTACTTGGTCTAGTAATTCGGGGATCAGAGGCAATGGGTATCGGTTTTTTACCCCCGTAATCTGATTTAATGCACGGTAATCTATGCACGTTCTAAGGTCACATTCCTTTTTTGGCACGAAGAATAAAGCTGAGGATGCAGGAGACTTGGAAGGACAAATAAAGCCATTAGCAAGGTATTGGTCCAAGTATTGCCGTAGGTGAAGATTTTCATGTTCTGTGAGGGCGTAGATTCTACTGCATGGGGGTTGTGCACCGGGTAGGAGGTCAATTTGACAATTGTATGATCTGTGAGGTGGTAATGCATTGGCCTGTTCTTTTTGAAAAACATCCTGAAATTCTTGGTATTCCTGAGGTAACTGCACGATTGGGTTAACGACTGTAGCCAGGCCTTTGTTCAAAGTTTTCTCCGGGTAACAGGTGTGTGCACAATCCGGGAAGGTTATTATCTTCTCTCGCCATTCTATACAAGGATTATGTGTTTCCAACCATGGCATCCCCAGTATTATCTGGAACTGGGGGGCTTTGATTAGATCAAACACAATAGTCACTCGATGCCCATCTTGACTCAACAGTGTTATCTCTGTAGTGGAATGAGTTACAGGCCCCGAGGCAATCTCAGTTCCATCAACTGTGGTGATGACATCCGAAGTGGTCTTTTTTTTTGTTTTTTTAATTTTTTTATGTATCAATAGTTTATACAAAGAAAAGAAAAACTTTAAGTTACAGTTCCTCATAAAATCTAAAAGAAAAGAAGATCCAAAGGTCCAAAGGATCCAACTATCTCAAACAAAACCCTCTGTGTTGGTTAGCTGCAAAGCGTCCATAAAATTTATAATTGCACAGGTTAATTGAGTGTTAAAGCCTCCAATTAGATAACACCACCAGGCATCCATGTTTCCTGACTGAGGAGCGAAATGAGCTAAATATAGAGAACGCTGAGCGCCAATCGCTTCGCAGTCAAGGATTTGGTGCCGTAAGGATTCTGTTGCTTGGTTACAGAACCGACATCGGGCGTCTTGTTCAGGTATCTCACGCCTCATTACTTGTATCTCTTTGGTTTTGTAGAGATTTAGTCGTAGACGTAGGAATATGTTTCTGTGGTAACTTGAAGGAAATCTATCCAGATATTTTGGCAGAGCGTCGAGTTTATTTAGGGCGCAACCAAGGTCTAAGGAAGAAGCCAAATTGTTTTGACACTCTTCATTAGATATCCAATTTTGTTGTCGAATTTTCTTTTTTGCCACCTGCGGACGCTCGATTACGGTCTCAAGAGACACATCTGCATTGTGTAATATGCAAAGCAGCTTTTCCTTCCACTTGATTACTAGGACAGCAGAAGGGTTCTCTGAGACTGTGTGCATGATTTCATATGGTTTCGCAGGGTGTTCCAGCATCATTTTCCTCAGAACGGAGATTGATTTCCACAGGACTACACCGTAGAGTGATTCAATACATAGCTCATATTGTATTGCTGTAACTGACGAATTTTTCGGCAGACTTAGAACTTTTCGCCAGAATTTCCCCTCAAGCTTGTTCCACAGATCTTGAGGAATATTCCAGCCCGATTAACTCCCAAAGGTTATTGAGGGCATCACCTTTTGAAGGTAGAATGTTAGTATTGGCTTAAAGGAAAATTTACCATTTGCTGCGTGCAGTTTAGCACCTTGAAGTGCAAACATTTGCAGCCGAGCCAGCAGGTCTTGCGTCCAATCCCACTCACGAAAGGAATTATTGAATCGAACACCTAGGTATCTGATACTATTCGATAACTCCAGGTGTTCTTCCATTATATTCCAGCGAAATTTTCGGGATCGTGCTTGCATTCCTTGACCAACCACGATTATCTTCGACTTCTTTGAGTTTATTTGTAAGTCATTTTGCAGGCAATAGTTTTCGAGCACCTTTAACAGGTACTGTAGCCCAATTGGAGTGGAATCCATGAGAACGATGTTGTCTGCGTAGATGACCCAACTTATTTTTTGCCCATTTACTGCCGGCGGGAAAATCCTTATGTCTTTTAAGGCCACTGATAGGTCTGAAATAAAAAGTTTAAATAGTTGTGCAGCGAGCGGACAGCCTTGCTTCACGCCCCTTTTTGTGTGGATTTCATCTGATAAATCACCCTGATGATTTAGCCTTACTCTAATGAACGTCTTAGAGTATAGAGCAATTAGGGGCGCCAACAGATCACTTGGACAGTTCCAATCACTCAATTTCTTCCATAAGAGGTTCCGGTTAATGCTGTCAAATGCCTGACTCAGATCTATGAAGGCAAAGTACAACATTTTCTTCCTCCTTAAGGCCTCGAGTTTTAAACAATTTAGGAGCACCAGGTATAACTCGACTCCTACTCCTTTAGTAAAACCTGTTTGCCGAGGATCACCCACCGAAAACTCTTGCGCCCAGATTGCCAAACGCTTTTGAAGGAATGAGCCAAAGACCTTACTGATTGTATCCAAAAGGGCAATCGGGCGATAGTTCTTAGGATCATCCCGATTGCCCTTTTTGAATATTGGCACCACCACTGCCCTTAGCCAAGAGTCTGGCAGGATTTTTTCATGTGCAATTCTTTCAAACAGAGAACTCATCATATTGGCCCATAAGGTTTTGTGGGTTTTCAGCATCACATTGGAGATTCCATCAGGGCCTGCTGCCCTAGAAGACTTTAGCTTCGTAATTGCCCATTCGATGTCTTCAGTGGAATCTGCCACATTCCATTTTGCCGTAGTTAAAGATAATGATGGAACCACGATACAGTCGTGGTCGTCGAATACATCCAAGAAATGAGCGACCCGGCCCCATTCACTCCATTCGACATTGAATAAGAGTGATTTAGACTGCCAGTATTGATGATCTCCCAAATGTGTCTGCTGTCCTTTAATATGATCAGTTTTAACATCTGTTCGGCTTGCTTCTGCACACTCACTAAGTTAAAAGATTTGATCCAATTTCGATATTGGTGTCGTCTAGTTTTTATTTGCACGACTGCGCTTCCTGCATTAACTTTTTTCAAAAGTTTTATGCCATCACAAAGTTTTTTCTTTTCATTGCTTACAGTTGCATTGAAAGGATGTTTTACTTCAATTGCAGACCCCTTGTGATTAGAGTTCCTTGCTTTGAAATAGTGTAGCAGCAATGGGTAGTTTATCCTTGAAGTTGTTAAAGTTGCTTTTTCAAGGTTACTTGTCAGCGTTAGCAGCTGGGGAGCACTCAAGCGCAGCCTGTTTGCTGCATTATTTATGGTTACACTCTCGTTATACTTGAGTGCAGCAGGTTTAGTTGCTTTTTCCCAATTCAACAGCATTGCATCATGGTCACTTATTTCTGTCTTTTTTATTTCAAGTGTTGTGACTTTTGATAGGAAATTTCTGGACACCCAGATATAATCGAGAGTCTTTTTACTCACGCCTCGCTTCTATGTAAAACCTGGGGGAATATCACCTCGGGTGGATCCATTCAGCATTGAGCACTCTCTTAATGCCATCTCTTTTAGCCATCGATCTCCACGATCTTGCATTCTACCATTGATTATTGAACCTGATGCAGAGCATTTTCTCATTGGATTATTTAGCCAGGCATAATTGAAGTCCCCACATATTATAATTATTGGATCTTCAAAGGCTAATAGACACTCGTCCACCGCCGTCAGCACACAGTTCCAATGAAGTTAGATTGTGAAATCATTGCAGTGTTCCAGTAAATGTTGACGATCAATGTCACTTGACTACAGGAAGAAGAAGATTGTGTGCTTTGAATTTTAGTTACTTGTACGAACATATTGAGATTTTCAGAAGATACAATCGTCCAGACGATGTTATTTTTGATCATTGTAACCAGACCAGCAAAGGGACGACCAAAAAGGTTCTTTCCTGCAGGGTTCAGGAAAACTGTGTAGCCATCGCATACAGGGCAATCACGCATCCAAGTTTCTTGAAGACATATAATTGACAATTGCATCGGAAATTGCCACTTTCCATCAAACAGATGTGTAAAGCCACGAGTGTTCCAGGATAAAAGTTGATGGTTGCCTTCAATAATGTCCACTCTTAGCTAATGGTCCTGTTGTTTTGTATCTTTTGAACAAGGCGTGTGATTTGTACTCATGTGGGCCCGCAGTGCTTTCCTTCTTTTTTCATTTTCAGTTTGCTCAACTGGCGATGAGTATATACTATCCTCATCGCGAGCATTCGCACTTAAAACTTCAAAACCAAAGAACATGAAATCATCCGCAGCATCCATTACAGCCACTCTGAGGGAACTAGAGTTTAGATGTAAGTTTACCCAATCCGAGAAGTCCTCAGACATATATTCTACGACTGCTATGTCTTCAGATTTTGTTGCGCGTAGCGTTGGAATACACTGCAGCAGTTTTAGAATATTCCTTCGGTTCAAGTTTACTTCTTTTTGTTCTGGCAGGGCATTTTTGATTTGGATTTTCCATAGACCTTTATTAGTTCCCTCGCTTCGTTTTTTACTAAACATCTTTGCACTTTTGTTAAGTTTTTCAGCTTGTGCTCTTGTTCATTTTGGATTTAGTTTTCTGCACAAAGGATTTGGGAGATCGGCCATCCCTCCCTTGTTCAAATTCGACCCTTTAATTTCCTTGATGTCAATCGGTATTGGGAGTGCCCTTGGAGTTTGCTTAGGCGCTTGCACGCCAGTTCGGGGTAAAGACTTGTTTGAAACACCCCACCGCGGCTTGATTTCTTTGCCAGTTTTCACAGGAGCCGGGATGATTGTTGCTGCAGTATCCTCACCCTCATCGATGTCATCATCGTCTATTGAGTATGTGGAGTACTCACATAGATCTAGTGAGACATCGGAGACAGCATCGTTGTCACTGTCTGAGGCTTCTCTTGCTCTTTTGGCATTTGGTTGGGATATCAACTTTTTCACTGTGACGAGTTTAGGATTTAGTTTATCCTCTACACATTTTACCGGCCGATTAAACAAGGAAGGCGGAGGCGGAGTTGAAAGATTCCGTATGAATTTTTTCTTACACGTTGTGCGGGCACGTTTGGCAACTTGTTTCAGACTTGAACATTTTTTAGAAGATTTGAAGCCGCAAAACTTTTTTTCATGGAGACGCTTTTCCCTCTCATTCTCCAGCACTGTGGGCTTGTGAAAGATCCCAAAAGAAAGTTTTTCTGTTAAGTTTCTTTGCTCTCGTTCCACTACACCTTTTTCAGATTGATTACCCGCCTCTAGCAAAGCAGACGGGGCAGCTCCCTCGCCAGCATTGACGGGGCAAGCCTGCTGACGAGTGTGGATTATTACCCCAGCAGGCGGGAGCCGATCACTTTTTAAACTCTCCACCAGGCTCTCGGCTTGCAAGAAAGAGGCGCTTTTTTCCGGTGCCCTTGATTCGTGAATTTGGCTCCCCACAGCAGCACTACGGTCAGATCCACCAGAGGTCTCTTGTTGCTTTTGGGGGCATGTCCGGTCTCCAAAGGAGATTCTTTAGCCAAGTGAGTTTGACAGGGCGGAACATAAATCCTGTCACATCCTGGTCTCATGTTTGTAGACATGTTGTGGCGCATCCACTTTGTGCACTCAATTACTGCCTCCATTAGTGCAGATTTGTCACTGTTTGACTGACGGGCAAGGTCGCATAATCTGTTTTGCCATTTTGCAGATGTTTCTGCTTCATTTTCAAGTCTTGTGGCAATCGATTGAGAAAACCTTTCAAGACTTGAAATTTTTGCGTTAACAGCTGCAAGCAGTGACGTTTGATCGCTTACAGCATCGTGTAAAGATTCATACAGTTTCATGAATGGAAGTAAGGCAATTGATGTTGCTGCCAATACATTATTGTGTATTTGGATACTTGCAGCCGTAGACATAGAGCTTTTGGATGGTTGGTCGGCTCTATTAGAGTCAGAAGCTGCATCTGCCATGCTGGGCGTCGCAATGTTTTCTTTTGGCAGGTCACCCACAACTGGGATACTCGTTACAGCTCTCTTCTCAACTTCTTTAGTACCTGGTGACTCGATGCTTTCGCAAGATGTTTGATGGGGAGAGTTGTTTGTGCCAGACAGCATTGAAATTTCAGACCTGTCGATGGACTTATGGAGTAAGCTCACTGATCGGATGTTTCTCATTGTTTCTAACTTGTTTTTTTGCATGGGTTGATTTTGTGAGAAACTCGCATTCAGTCGTTCATAGGTGGCTAGAAAGTCTGCTTTCAGTCGGACTGTCAGTCGTGCTTCTCGAGCTGAGAGGTCGGTAGAACTTTGCATCGTTACTGGCAAAGGCTCAGAGAGCCCACCCTCACCAATTTTCGTATTTATATCAGCCTCACTGCATTTGACATTTGTGGGGACATTTGGAGGGCCCTGTACCTCTAGAGTATTTTCACCCCCAACAGACGGTAAAAGGAGCGGGGAGGCGCCAGGCTTTCCAGCGCCTTGAATGTCAATCAAAGGTGGTTTTTGCAAATCCTTGTCCTGTGTAAGGACGTTAGGCAAATTAATTGCCATCAGGTCAGAGTCAGTTAATTCGAAAGGAGATGTCTGCGTGACATCACTGGCATCCACATACACAGAAGGAGAGAAAGCCGGGGCCAGCTCGACATGACCTATGTCGGGACTTACCCATTGATTAAATGGGCTGCTTTCGAAGAGAGCCCAACAGTGTTGAAGACAGTGCGGCTAACGAGGGCACCAAGCCTTTTTCCAGGCAAGTAACCACCGCCATACCGCTCTCAGTAACAAACTCAATAAGATCATTTAGAGCATTTGGAGCATTTGACTCCGCCGAGGCAACAGGGCTTACCTCCTTTGGGAGACTCGACTGCACTTTTCTTTGGGAGAGCAGTGATTTATGACGGGTCTGTGGTCCCTCTTTCGCCGTCACCATTCTGTACGAGGCTTCTGACACTTTTGTTGGTATACGGAGAATGTCAGGGACACAAGAAGAGGAAGCAAGGTGGGCAGCAGCAGCGGAGGCGCGGCGGTCTGCGGTAGACTGAACTCGTCACCGAACTCCGCGCCGCGCCCCCACGTGATATTTAAAGGCAGGTCCAAGAATTAAAGCAACAGTTCCAAATAAAGGTCCGTAGCAGCAGCTCCTCTTGACAACCACACACAGCGAGATCAGCGGTAGACTGAACTCGTCACCGAGCTCCGCGCTGCGCTCCGCGCCCCCACATGATATTTAAAGGCAGGTCCAAGAATTAAAGCAACAGTTCCAAATAAAGGTCCGTAGCAGCAGCTCCTCTTGACGACCACACACAGCGAGATCAGCGGTAGACTGAACTCGTCACCGTACTCCTTTGCAAAGAGGTAGATTCATCCTTGACACCAATTCGTGATCCATATAGTTTCCTACGGCCCCGCTATCTATGTACGCCCTTACTGCGTGCATACGTGATGGCTGCCTGGGATCAAGTAGGACCACTGGGATGATCCGATGCGAGGTCTGAGTGTCCTTCTTTAAGCTCGGCAAGCGGACCTCTACGCTTGTCGGGCGTGGTCGTTTCCCGAATCAGGCTCTATGTGGCTTTTATCAGCAACTCCTACCACCTTCTTGGGTGGTTTTGTAGGGCAATCCCGTAGAAAATGTCCTGAGGTTCCACAGCACAGACACAACTGCATCTGTCGTCTTCTTTCTCTTTCCTTTTGAGTTAAGGGTCCTTTAACCTCCCCGATCTGCATAGGTTCAGATGCATCTGTTCCTTTGGGGGCAACGTTGGGTTTAACCAATACCCGATTCTCGAACTTAGCTCGATCAGTCTTTCGGTTCTGAAGTCGGTGGTCTAGCTGGACCACTAAGTCTATAAATTCTGTGCAATCCTGAGGTGGGTTCACAACTTGAGCCAAGACGTCTTTGAGTTCTCCCCGAAGTCCACGATTAAACAATGTAATTCGTTTTTCCTCTGGCCACCCGGTTTCCACCACCAACCTATTGAAGGTTGCAATATAGGTTAGCAGATCCTGGTTACCCTGTCGTAAGGATAAAAGTTTGTTGTCCAGGGCTTGACCCTGTGAGTGTCTGGCGAATAGTTTTTCCATGCTCCTTTGAAAACTCTGAAAATCCCGGAGAAGAGGATCATCCTGGTTGACTAACGGAATGGACCAATCTGCTGCGCTGCCACTAAGATATGACAATACAAAGGCTACTTTGGCTTGGTCATTTGGAAAGGCTCCCGGTCTGCATAAAAAGTGCAAGCAGCATTGGTTCATAAACACGCCGAACCTTTTGGGGTCCCCAGCAAAGCGTTCGGGTGGAGCTAACTGAATATTTCCTGGTAAAACCACTTGCACAGGATTGCTTGATGAAACGGGGGTTGGGTTTCCCCCATATCCAGGTAGGGGCGTTTGCCCAGCTTGGTTTTGCAGTAGTTGCCTAGCCAGATCATCAGTGCGCTCTTTTGAGACAATCAGTTCTCTCCTGAGGGCATTAGTCTCTTGGTGAGCGGCATGTACTTCCGGCCTAAGTTCCCCCAATACTTGGGCCAGTTGGTCGGTTTCCGAGGTTTCCATAACACCCGGGTGGGTATTTTTAGAAAGGCTTCGTGCTCTGTTACGCTCACCTGGACCCCACAGGGGTGTCGATCGGACCCGGACAGCTGCAGTCTCCGTCAACGTGATGCGTAGTGCAGAGTTGACTGTCTGGACTGGCCAGCCTAGTCTTGTCTGCTGGACCCGAAGAAGTATTTTCCTGCAAGTGGAGACAGGGATTAGCCACCTGTGGGTTTTAGTGATGGCCTCCCAACTGTTCTCGCTCTCCCCCACTAATCACCTCCGATATCCCCTTAGTAACCTCACCTTATGTTTGTAAAAGATGAGCTCTCCATTCTGCGTGTCTTGCAGGGGCGCGTAGATACCAGTTACTTCACTGGTTTGAAGGCGTTGGGAGAGTTCCGGTAAGCATTGACTCTGAAGTCCTAGGCGGGATTGCTAAGTATCAAGTTCAAAGAGTTCAATGTGCCCGATGTTCACTCTTGTCCCCTTCCTTCCTTAAGTTGCAACTGAGTTTGTGAGAAGAAGGTCTCGTAGCTGCTGCTGGCGTTCAGGTAAGAGTCTGTGTTACCCAACGCTGACCGGTAACTATTGCATGCATTAACGTGTTGTTTTTCTCCCTCTTTACAGATGCGGCATATGAAGATATGGAGAATAATACCGCCGGTGGTAAATCAGGTAAGTCTATGCTGGTAAGAGGTATTTGTTGATTCCCTTGGCTCACCTTGTTATTCTTGTGCCCCTAGGTGCCGGAGTACGGCGAAGAAATGATGGAGACAGTGCCGGATCGAAAGATGCTGTGAGAAATGGTGAGTATGGCGCCGTGCTGGAGCTGGCAAAGCGACTCGTGCAGGACTGATGTACTTTCCAGGTCGGGAGATTAAATGGATCCGGAATCAGGTGAGGAATTTGAAATAAGTTTGTTTTCTAACCTTGTCCTTTTCTTCCTCTTTATTCTAGGAGCTCTGGATTCGAGGCGGGCGTGGCAGAAGACTGGATGCTGGCTGCAGGCATGCGGGCGTGGCAGAAGACTGGATGCTGGCTGCAGGCATGGTGAGAGTCACGCTGCTGGATGCAGAATAACACGAAGCATGTGTTGCTGTTCGGGTGTGGTTTAAATAGCCTCCAAAGTAGTTCCAGGAAAGAAGTTCCCCAGGACCACACCCAAGTAAAAAAATAGTCCTTGTAGTAAAATAGTCCCATCCAGGCCTCACGTTGGCTTGGATTTATTTGCAGCATGGTCTGCATGAGGTAAGTAATGTCTATGAGCCTGGCGCCTATGGCGCCAGGACTGATTTTTATTATGAGCCTGGTGCCTACGGCGCCAGGACTGAACCCAGACAGCCCCTAGCTGGGGCTGCTGGGGTTTTTGTAAATGTCTGGATGCCTGCTCCCGGGGCTGATGGGCTTGATCCGGATGCCCGGGGGTAGGCATCATGACACACGTCCAAGTCCTGTCACACCGTGAGAGAGTCTTATACTAATAAGGCACATCATGAAGATCCAAAAGCTGTCTAAAGCTGCAAGGTGAGAGCCTTTACAGGAGGAATCTTTATCAATGTTCAGAACCCTCGAGATCGAATCCAGAAAAGACAAAGTCTTAGGGGCACCAAACACAACAGTGTGTTCATGATCTGAGGGACTGTGAAGATCTGCTGCAGGCTCCATGGCATATATGTCTTTGAAAGTAGTGGTTTTCCTTAGGGCTGGCAATGGTACAGTGCTGAAAGGTGGAACCAGAGATACAGCTGAATAGGTTGCTCTAGGAGGGTCTTCCAAATATTCAGAAGCAGCAATGGCAACATTAAGATTTGCAGCAGGGACTTCAGGAGTCACAAATGTTGCAGGGACACTCTGAGTAGCAGGGAGTTCAGAAGCCACAGCAGCCGGAAGATCATGAATAGCAGTCGGAAGTTCAGGTGCTGTAGCAGCTGGGAGTATAGGTGTCACCGGAGCACCAGCGGGCAGGGACGCAACTGAGACTGAAGGAGTACAGTCTGGTAGCTTAGGTGCTGCAGAGGCACCAGCAGGAACAACCGGAGCTGTAGCCTTAATAGGAGAGCTGTTAACTGGCATTGCAACAGGTACTGTTCTTGCAGGCAGAGAGGAAGGGGGTGCTTCAACTGCAGTAAGAGTGATTGGAGATGGCGCATCAGTAGCAGATTTAGGAGTACTAGCAGGAGGAGCAGCAGAGATTGGGCTTGCAGATTCTGTAACAGGTAGCATGGCTGACGGAGGATCAGGAAAAGGTAGGCTTTCTGATGGCTGGCCTTCAAAGTCTTGTGTGCTCCGGTTGATAGATGGGTCTGGGGTATTGACTATTGGCAAAGCTGGATTCCAGACAGGTACTGGGTATAGTTCAGGATCTGACACATGGTCTGGGGCACAAAAGTCCATAGAAGCAGAGTACCTCTCTGACTTGGTCACCTCTTTAGAGGCTGTAAGTGTGAGTAAAGGACCGCCATCAAGGGTAGGAACGCAACAATCCTTTGACTCAGCAGGCTCTCCAGCCAGATGATTACACTTGATTTGCGGTGTAATGGCAGTGTGAGTGATTTGGCCCCCCGAAGGAGTTAATTCTTCACTATCTGAGCAACAGCCTGAGTTACTGTGGCTAGTAAGTGAATGAGCTAAGTCAAACTTTAGAAGGTATGCATATGCCAAGTTCAGGTCTTCCATCTCCTCTGAATAAGTCTGTATCCTTTTCTGTATTACCATTCCAGGCCTTATCATGCCAATCTCTAAAGACAGAATGTCGGGTGTTGGGCATAGTGCCAGATGGTCTAGTAAATTGTGTCCCTTTGCTAGATTCTTACCATGCAAACAGACAAACTCATCAAAGAGGTCTTCGGTTTGTCTTTTAAGGCGTAAGAGTTGTTCTTGTAACTTGTATGTTCCATTAGCCTGTTCTACAGCTTCAGAATCTGGTGTAGCCGAAAAGCCAGGTGTTGCAATAGGAAGACTGACCTTAGAGTTATCGTGGTTAGTAGTTACTGGGGAAGCATTAAGACAACCGATGGTCAGTATTGGTCTTTTGTACCCAGGGCCAGCTGCACTAACCTCAGGATACTGAATGCCTTGTCCTGTTAAATAAGTGTTACCAGCAGTCTGGGGGGGTTGTGTAGCTTGCCAAGCTGATCTTGAGCATATCACTTTGGCAACAGCGTACTCTGGTTGAGAGTCTGCCACAATTAGTGCAATATTCTTGGCTGTAGCAGTGTTAAGACATTGGTCCTGAGACAGGGTAGCCTGGGATAAAGGAATACAAGGTTTGTGTACCGGCTGAAAGTCGAATGCAGTGTCAGAAGAAATGCCAGAAAACGCATGAGTGTTTTCCACTATTTGGGCTAACAAAATCTGCACGAATTCATTATCTTGCTGTAGTTCTTCTACAGATAGAGACTACGGATCATAGTTGCAAATGTCATAGTAGTTATACATAGAAGGGTCAGCGAGCCAGTGAGTGTAGCACTGTGCTTGTAAACCTTTGTTTACTAGGGCGAGTCTGTCTTTTAAACTAGGGTTTTTGTTTGGAGTCCTTAGGAAAACTTTAGATTTTTGCAGAGGTTTCTTGAATCGAAAGGAAAGCATCTTTGGTCTGTGTGTGCCTTTCCTGCCTATGGAACAAGAATTTCTTGGCTCTTGCATTCTGTCAAGGATGGCACTCAGTCAAGAGTGGCACAGGGCCCCCCAGGTAGGGTTTGGGTGGCTGTGCTGATGTAAGGTGACAGATAAGTACACACACAGCAGGAAACTCAACAAGAGAGAAAAGTAGGCAACTGTAGTTGTGAACAGAAAGGGGCAGGAAAATACAAAGATACAAACAAACTGGATTCCCTCTTGGGGTGTATGCAGAAATGGGAAAGAGTGTTCCACGGAACTTTGGAAACTCCACCCTTACAGATTACTATTACAGGGGCCCGCTCTGTCTGCTCATGACTGGGAACAACAGCTGTGGGTGTCGGTAGCACAGAGAACGCGACAAGGGAAGGGGCAGAGGTTGCCTGCCGGAAACCAACAGTCAAGCTCTGTTCAAAGGATCAACATAAGACACAAGAGAGACAAGAACAGAAATAACCAGGGAAAAGGAAGTCTAAGAGAAATCTAGCAGAAGGGAATGAAGGAAAAAAAACAGTACAATAGAAATGGGTAAACTAAAGGGGAGGACAGAGGACTCAAGGAAGAGAAGGACAGGGATCAAGAACAAGGGGTTGCAAAACAAGGAAGAGAGCAAGGGAGCAGCAGCCAGGAAATAGGGGGGGCTGCAAACAAGGAAGCAGGGCTGCAGTACCGGATGGCAAAAGGTGCAGAAAAACTGTAGTGGATTGCAGAGGACTGTAGTAGGCTGCAAAGCAGAGTCTAGAGGAGCAGGACTGAGAGCTGTAGTAGGCGGCAGACAGAGAGCCCAGAGGAATAGGGCAGCAAGGAGCGAACCCAAAGGAACATGGCGTCGAGGCAGAGAGACCATAGGGTCAGGGCTGAAAGCAGAAGAGAGTAGCCGGCTGCAAGGCAGGGAGCCCAGAGGACCCGGGCTATAGGCAGCGGAGGGTTGCAGGCTGCAAGGCAGAGAGCCCAGAGGAGCAGGGCAGCGAGGCATGGAACCCGGAAGGCTATGGCTGTAGGCAGCAGAGTGTAACAGGCTGCAAGGCAGGAAGCCCTGAGGAGCAGGGCTGTGAGACAGGGAGCCCAGAAGGCTATGGCTGTAGGAAGCGGAGTGTAACAGGCTGTAAGGCAGGGAGCCCAGAGGAGCAGGGCTGTGAGGCAGGGAGCCCAGAAGGCTAGGGCTGTAGGCAGCAGGGTGTAGCAGGCTGCAAGGCAAGGAACCCAGAAAGAGCACTGGATCAAAAGCAAGGAAATGCAGCAGCAGGAACAGCATGCAAATTCGAGTCACAAGGCAAAAAGGGGCTGGGAGGACTCTTGATGCAAGAGACTGAGCTCCTGCAGGCAGCTGCTTAAATACAGCCCTGCCCTGCACTGAGGCAGGCTAATTGGCAGTACCTGGAGCAGCACTCCTGAAGATAATCTGCCTCCTCCCTCTCTGGTCCTGAGATGGTGGAAGCAGCACTGATTGCAAGGGCTTCTGGGGATTGTGGTTCCAATACAGACGAATACGAATGGCCAGGAATTGATAGCTGAAGCAAGGTGCATTGTGGTACATGTAGTTTGCTGAATAAAATAGAAAAGTACCAATGTTGTACAAATGGAAATTAATGACCAAAATGTGAATAGGGGTTGTTTGAGAAGTATTATGAAGATAAACAAGTACCATATCGTCAATGATGGTTGCCAATGTGTGTGCCAGTGGCACAGGCTTGACACTCATACTGACCCCTTTCTTCCACACTGAGCTTCAGAATACAGTCATATCCAGTTTGAGGCACTCTGCTTAATAAACACTTAGCCCAATCTCTTTTATCAACCTCATGGATTGCACAAGCCATCTCAAACGCCTCAATCCATTGGAGGATATCAGAACCCTCCTCATACAAACCAACCAAATATTTCATAAACTTGGTTGCTGGGGACCTCAACTGGTTTAGCTGAAGCCTCCACTCAAGCTTTCTCTATCTGGCTTCGCTGACATTCAGTGTCCTTGTCTTTGAGTTCAAGATCCCTATTTTTGAGTTCCACTTGCTGTGCCAACTCCTCTTTCTTAAGCTCAGCATCGATTTCCAACTTGCGACATTCAAAGGCCAATTTAATAACTCAAGCTCTAAGGAGCTGCTGGGGTTTGGAACAGAGGCAGCAGGAATGGTGGCATTCCCAGAATCAGATTCAGCGACAACCCCCGTGGTAGAGTCCTTATTGGTTGCATGCCCCCCTTCAAGAGTTTCACAATCATTCTGGTAATCCACCAGGGGAGCTATGAGCTCAGCCCTAGACTTATCCACAAAGTCTAACTCCCTGGCTTCACAACACTCTGGAGAGCCTCTAAGCTCATCCGAGTCAATTTACCATTCACAATAGATTCCATTGCTTGTAATGCAGTTATCTTGTACACAACTAAACCTTAATTTAATAAAGTGCAGATATCCTTCGTAAGTGGCACGGTTATACACTGATTCTTAAAACCATAAGCATCCCACCGCTGCCACCAGTGTAGAGAAACCGAACTGGTGGGGGGCGCTTCTGTACTTCTGCTCTCTATATGGTAGAGGAGAGGCACAGAGGACCCCTGCCAAGATTCTCTATTGTGGTAGCAATGGACGAGCAATCAAGGCCTAGCTTCTCGGTAGGTGATGCAGGCTGGTTCTTAACTACAGTGTAGTCCCCAAGCAGCAACAAAAGAATGTCCGCACACTGAATCGGTTAAAAAACAGTCTTTATATAATCAATATTCAAAGTTATGTACAGTATCACGATAACTCACTTTGTACTTGGAAAATCGGCAATGATATATATATACAATTCTAAAGTCGTACCACAAACGTTATTAGACCTCGTTAAAGTGCATACGGTCAGAATGACACACAGATTCAATAAAGGAAACCAACAATAGAACAAGGAAGGAAAGCAAGGTGGTTGAACAATTGGCAGAATACTGGTTCCTACCATAAAACACAGCTCTGTGTGGAGATCCCCCTACCTGGGCAACCTGTAGGATAAAGATACAAGCCCAGTCCATATATTGTTCACACTAGACTTTCCAATAGTTCTGCAACCCCAAAGTACCTGGCGTTGTAGCATTCCTCATCGGGGAAATCGACAAACCTTCTTGAGTGTCCTCCCTTTAAGGCAGGAGTCACGGGTCGTCGAACGTCCGACGGAGAACAAGTCGAGCTACGACAAAGAAGTGGCCGTGTCTTTTCTAGCGGTGCTCATTGGTGGGGAAGCGCAAACGTCCTGCAAGGAAGAGGCATGCGGGGCACCTCGGATTCGATAGTTCTGGACCGCAAAGAGTTGAAGAACTGTGGCCCAGCAAGGGCGTCGAGTCGTCGGCGTCTCTGTGGTCTTTGGGTGGCAGGAAACCCACCGGTGGATGCTCCTCAGTGCGTTAACGGTCAGGCCTTCTCCAGCAGGATACAGCGGCGACGAAGCGGACGAGAGCGTCCTTGGATCAATGAAGTTCTTAGGCAAAACGGGAGCACGGCGGCTCCTGTCGGCGACGGCGGTCGGCGACAGTGGTGGACAACAGTCCAGTGCTTCTCCTTGGAGTTCCGCAGCAGTCCCCGTATCGGGTCAGCAGCCTTTCGAAGGTCTGTCTACCAGGGAGCTTAGGCAAAGATCAGCTGTGCACGATGGTCCCTCGTAGCTCGGGAAGAGGGTGCCTTACCAGGTCCTCTCTAGGTCAGTCCTTGAAGGCACAACAGCTTTCAGATTGTGAAGGAAAGCAACAGCAATTATTCTCGTCCAGCAGGGCTTCAGGGTCAAGCTTCAGTTACTCCAGTTACTCGTCGTAGTCGACTTGAGCTTCTGAACACGATTCCTAGCAGTGAGAGGTCACCAGATATGCTGTTGATCTCCCATTCATTCCGCTCGGTCACACCCAAGCATCCAATCACGACTAAAGGCATTCATGCAGGCAGGCAGCCAATCAGGCACACGGTGCATTCAGGCTATTCACTTCTCTCCAGACACTCACAACAAGTTATGTGTATTGGGACAAGTACCGAGCCATTCAACACTCCATACTACATTCAAACGGTTTCGGGCAGGGCTGTCTCAACCATTGTGTCAACCACTAGATAATAGACACCCAGAACACAGAATGCCTATTCGTCCTACACTCCATTCACCCAGGTCCCACCCACAGGCGTACCCACAGCATACGGTCGTTGAGAAGGCTCCAGCCAGTCTGGTCAGCACTTCCCCACACTACCATATAAGGAACTTCCACCCAACAGCCAGTCAGGGGGAAGGGACAGAGTCAGGGCTTCCCGGGACTTCGGGAAGATCAAGGTAACAGGCGATGGAAGACAAGAGGCCATGGGGGCCATTTTGTCTTCATCAGGAATCTACCGATTCCAATGACAGGGCCTGGGCATCCCAAAATGGAGGACGCTCAGGGCACCAGTCAATTCAGCACGGAGCTGCCACCAGCCCGTACTCTGCTCTGTGGGTCACACACAGGTGCCCAATAACATACATTAGGGGCACAGGGTTGCCCCCCTACCCATGGGTCCCATAAGGGTATCCCATGGACCTGTTCACCAAACCAAAGGAGAGAGCTGCACTGCCAGGAGTCCCACATGAATTCCTGTGCAGAAAACACGACAGAATACACAATAAAAACAGTAAAGGACAAGGATACGGAGGCCCTGTCCCTCCGATGCATTTCCAGCATCACAGCGAGGACCTAGGGGAAGGCACCTAACTCTCTAGCACACACACACCGGAAGGAAGGGGCGGGGGCCGTGTTCTGCTGCATAATAGAACACAGTGTGGTGTGGTGAAGCGAGCGGGGGAAGGGAGAGGACCTAGGGGAAGGCGCCTAACTCTCTGCTAGCACACACACACAGGAAAGAAGGGACGGGGGCCGTGTTCTGCTGCATGATAGAACATAGTGTGGTGTGGTGAAGTGAGCGGGGGAAGGGCGAGGACCTAGGGGAAGGCGCCTAACTCTCTGCTAGCACACACACACAGGAAGGAAGGGGCGGGGGCTGTGTTCTGCTGCATGATAGAACATAGTGTGGTGTGGTAAAGTGAGCGGGGGAAGGGCGAGGACCTAGGGGAAGGAATCTAAGTCTCTGCTAGCACACACACACACGCGGGAAGGAAGGGGCGGGCTGTGTTCTGCTGCATGATAGAACATAGTGTGGTGTGGTGAAGCGAGCGGGGGAAGGGCGAGGACCTAGGGGAATGTGCCTAACTCTCTAGCACACACACACACAGGAAGGAAGGGGCGGGCCGTGTTCTGGTGCATGATAGAACATACTGTGGTGTGGTGAAGCGAGCGGGGGAAGGTGCCTAACCAGGGGAGCCGACTTATGAATTTCCTTGGGGGGGCCCAAATACAGGAAGTGACATCACTGGCAGTTATAGGACCGCATATTTGCATGTAGTCGCCAACTTGGTGCAACGGCGCGCAGGGGGATGGAGGAGCGTGCTGCGCAGAACAGTGCAAACATTGGCTAGCGTGTACTGCATATATTAAAGTCAAGTAAGAAGGAGATTTAAGCCTTTGAGTTGCATTCCAGTAGGCCATCACTGCCCCTACTGCACCCCTCTAGAATCATCCAGGTTGTAGTAGCCCTCAAGAGGCAGAGCAACACAACTACGATGGGAGAATGAAATGCCGTCCCATCCTGTGAGTGTGTCAAACATCAGAGCAAGAAGAAGAAGATTGTGTGCTTTGAATTTTAGTTACTTGTACGAACATATTGAGATTTTCAGAAGATACAATCGTCCAGTCGATGTTATTTTTGATCATTGTAACCAGACCAGCAAAGGGACGACCAAAAAGGTCCTTTCCTGCAGGGTTCAGGAAAACTGTGTAGCCATCGCATACAGGGCAATCACGCATCCAAGTTTCTTGAAGACATATAATTGACAATTGCATCGGAAATTGCCACTTTCCATCAAACAGATGTGTAAAGCCACGAGTGTTCCGGGATAAAAGTTGATGGTTGCCTTCAATAATGTCCACTCTTAGCTAATGGTCCTGTTGTTTTGTATCTTTTGAACAAGGCGTGTGATTTGTACTCATGTGGGCCCGCAGTGCTTTCCTTCTTTTTTCATTTTCAGTTTGCTCAACTGGCGATGAGTATATACTATCCTCATCGCGAGCATCCGCACTTAAAACTTCAAAACCAAAGAACATGAAATCATCCGCAGCATCCATTACAGCCACTCTGAGGGAACTAGAGTTTAGATGTAAGTTTACCCAATCCGAGAAGTCCTCAGACATATATTCTATGACTGCTATGTCTTCAGATTTTGTTGCGCGTAGCGTTGGAATACACTGCAGCAGTTTTAGAATATTCCTTCGGTTCAAGTTTACTTCTTTTTGTTCTGGCAGGGCATTTTTGATTTGGATTTTCCATAGACCTTTATTAGTTCCCTCGCTTCGTTTTTTACTAAACATCTTTGCACTTTTGTTAAGTTTTTCAGCTTGTGCTCTTGTTCATTTTGGATTTAGTTTTCCGCACAAAGGATTTGGGAAATCGGCCATCCCTCCCTTGTTCAAATTCGACCCTTTAATTTCCTTGATGTCAATCGGTATTGGGAGTGCCCTTGGAGTTTGCTTAGGCGCTTGCACGCCAGTTCGGGGTAAAGACTTGTTTGAAACACCCGACCGCGGCTTGATTTCTTTGCAAGTTTTCACAGGAGCCGGGATGATTGTTGCTGCAGTATCCTCACCCTCATCGATGTCATCATCGTCTATTGAGTATGTGGAGTACTCACATAGATCTAGTGAGACATCGGAGACAGCATCGTTGTCACTGTCTGAGGCTTCTCTTGCTCTTTTGGCATTTGGTTGGGATATCAACTTTTTCACTGTGACGAGTTTAGGATTTAGTTTATCCTCTACACATTTTACCGGCCGATTAAACAAGGAAGGCGGAGGCGGAGTTGAAAGATTCCGTATGAATTTTTTCTTACACGTTGTGCGGGCACGTTTGGCAACTTGTTTCAGACTTGAACATTTTTTAGAAGATTTGAAGCCGCAAAACTTTTTTTCATGGAGACGCTTTTCCCTCTCATTCTCCAGCACTGTGGGCTTGTGAAAGATCCCAAAAGAAAGTTTTTCTGTTAAGTTTCTTTGCTCTCGTTCCACTACACCTTTTTCAGATTGATTACCCGCCTCTAGCAAAGCAGACGGGGCAGCTCCCTCGCCAGCATTGACGGGGCAAGCCTGCTGACGAGTGTGGATTATTACCCCAGCAGGCGGGAGCCGATCACTTTTTAAACTCTCCGCCAGGCTCTCGGCTTGCAAGAAAGAGGCGCTTTTTTCCAGTGCCCTTGATTCGTGAATTTGGCTCCCCACAGCAGCACTACGGTCAGATCCACCAGAGGTCTCTTGTTGCTTTTGGGGGCATGTCCGGCCTCCAAAGGAGATTCTTTAGCCAAGTGAGTTTGACAGGGCGGAACATAAATCCTGTCACATCCTGGTCTCATGTTTGTAGACATGTTGTGGCGCATCCACTTTGTGCACTCAATTACTGCCTCCATTAGTGCAGATTTGTCACTGTTTGACTGACGGGCAAGGTCGCATAATCTGTTTTGCCATTTTGCAGATGTTTCTGCTTCATTTTCAAGTCTTGTGGCAATCGATTGAGAAAACCTTTCAAGACTTGAAATTTTTGCGTTAACAGCTGCAAGCAGTGACGTTTGATCGCTTACAGCATCGTGTAAAGATTCATACAGTTTCATGAATGGAAGTAAGGCAATTGATGTTGCTGCCAATACATTATTGTGTATTTGGATACTTGCAGCCGTAGACATAGAGCTTTTGGATGGTTGGTCGGCTCTACCAGAGTCAGAAGCTGCATCTGCCATGCTGGGCGTCGCGATGTTTTCTTTTGGCAGGTCACCCACAACTGGGATACTCGTTACAGCTCTCTTCTCAACTTCTTTAGTACCTGGTGACTCGATGCTTTCGCAAGATGTTTGATGGGGAGAGTTGTTTGTGCCAGACAGCATTGAAATTTCAGACCTGTCGATGGACTTATGGAGTAAGCTCACTGATCGCCTGTTTCTCATTGTTTCTAACTTGTTTTTTTGCATGGGTTGATTTTGTGAGAAACTCGCATTCAGTCGTTCATAGGTGGCTAGAAAGTCTGCTTTCAGTCGGACTGTCAGTCGTGCTTCTCGAGCTGAGAGGTCGGTAGAACTTTGCATCGTTACTGGCAAAGGCTCAGAGAGCCCACCCTCACCAATTTTCGTATTTATATAAGCCTCACTGCATTTGACATTTGTGGGGACATTTGGAGGGCCCTGTACCTCTAGAGTATTTTCACCCCCAACAGACGGTAAAAGGAGCGGGGAGGCGCCAGGCTTTCCAGCGCCTTGAATGTCAATCAAAGGTGGTTTTTGCAAATCCTTGTCCTGTGTAAGGACGTTAGGCAAATTAATTGCCATCAGGTCAGAGTCAGTTAATTCGAAAGGAGATGTCTGCGTGACATCACTGGCATCCACATACACAGAAGGAGAGAAAGCCGGGGCTAGCTCGACATGACCTATGTCGGGACTTACCCATTGATTAAATGGGCTGCTTTCGAAGAGAGCCCAACAGTGTTAAAGACAGTGCGGCTAACGAGGGCACCGAGCCTTTTTCCAGGCAAGTAACCACCGCCATACCGCTCTCAGTAACAAACTCAATAAGATCATTTAGAGCATTTGGAGCATTTGACTCCGCCGAGGCAACAGGGCTTACCTCCTTGGGGAGACTCAACGGCACTTTTCTTTGGGAGAGCAGTGATTTATGACGGGTCTGTGGTCCCTCTTTCGCCGTCACCATTCTGTACGAGGCTTCTGACACTTTTGTTGTTATACGGAGAATGTCAGGGACACAAGAAGAGGAAGCAAGGTGGGCAGCAGCAGTGGACGCGCGGCGGTCTGCGGTAGACTGAACTCGTCACCGAACTCCGCGCCGCGCCCCCACGTGATATTTAAAGGCAGGTCCAAGAATTAAAGCAACAGTTCCAAATAAAGGTCCGTAGCAGCAGCTCCTCTTGACAACCACACACAGCGAGATCAGCGGTAGACTGAACTCGTCACCGAGCTCCGCGCTGCGCTCCGCGCCCCCACATGATATTTAAAGGCAGGTCCAAGAATTAAAGCAACAGTTCCAAATAAAGGTCCGTAGCAGCAGCTCCTCTTGACGACCACACACAGCGAGATCAGCGGTAGACTGAACTTGTCACCGTACTCCTTTGCAAAGAGGTAGATTCATCCTTGACACCAATTCGTGATCCATATAGTTTCCTACGGCCCCGCTATCTATGTACGCCCTTACTGCGTGCATACGTGATGCTGCCTGGGATCAAGTAGGACCACTGGGATGATCCGATGCGAGGTCTGAGTGTCCTTCTTTAAGCTCGGCAAGCGGACCTCTACGCTTGTCGGGCGTGGTCGTTTCCCGAATCAGGCTCTATGTGGCTTTTATCAGCAACTCCTACCACCTTCTTGGGTGGTTTTGTAGGGCAATCCCGTAGAAAATGTCCTGAGGTTCCACAGCACAGACACAACTGCATCTGTCGTCTTCTTTCTCTTTCCTTTTGAGTTAAGGGTCCTTTAACCTCCCCGATCTGCATAGGTTCAGATGCATCTGTTCCTTTGGGGGCAACGTTGGGTTTAACCAATACCCGATTCTCGAACTTAGCTCGATCAGTCTTTCGGTTCTGAAGTCGGTGGTCTAGCTGGACCACTAAGTCTATAAATTCTGTGCAATCCTGAGGTGGGTTCACAACTTGAGCCAAGACGTCTTTGAGTTCTCCCCGAAGTCCACGATTAAACAATGTAATTCGTTTTTCCTCTGGCCACCCGGTTTCCACCACCAACCTATTGAAGGTTGCAATACAGGTTAACAGATCCTGGTTACCCTGTCGTAAGGATAAAAGTTTATTGTCCAGGGCTTGACCCTGTGAGTGTCTGGCGAATAGTTTTTCCATGCTCCTTTGAAAACTCTGAAAATCCCGGAGAAGAGGATCATCCTGGTTGACTAACGGAATGGACCAATCTGCTGCGCTGCCACTAAGATATGACAATACAAAGGCTACTTTGGCTTGGTCATTTGGAAAGGCTCCCGGTCTGCATAAAAAGTGCAAGCAGCATTGGTTCATAAACACGCCGAACCTTTTGGGGTCCCCAGCAAAGCGTTCGGGTGGAGCTAACTGAATATTTCCTGGTAAAACCACTTGCACAGGATTGCTTGATGAAACGGGGGTTGGGTTTCCCCCATATCCAGGTAGGGGCGTTTGCCCAGCTTGGTTTTGCAGTAGTTGCCTAGCCAGATCATCAGTGTGCTCTTTTGAGACAATCAGTTCTCTCCTGAGGGCATTAGTCTCTTGGTGAGCGGCATGTACTTCCGGCCTAAGTTCCCCCAATACTTGGGCCAGTTGGTCGGTTTCCGAGGTTTCCATAACACCAGGGTGGGTATTTTTAGAAAGGCTTCGTGCTCTGTTACGCTCACCTGGACCCCACAGGGGTGTCGATCGGACCCGGACAGCTGCAGTCTCCGTCAACGTGATGCGTAGTGCAGAGTTGACTGTCTGGACTGGCCAGCCTAGTCTTGTCTGCTGGACCCGAAGAAGTATTTTCCTGCAAGTGGAGACAGGGATTAGCCACCTGTGGGTTTTAGTGATGGCCTCCCAACTGTTCTCGCTCTCCCCCACTAATCACCTCCGATATCCCCTTAGTAACCTCACCTTATGTTTGTAAAAGATGAGCTCTCCATTCTGCGTGTCTTGCAGGGGCGCGTAGATACCAGTTACTTCACTGGTTTGAAGGCGTTGGGAGAGTTCCGGTAATCATTGACTCTGAAGTCCTAGGTGGGATTGCTAAGTATCAAGTTCAAAGAGTTCAATGTGCCCGATGTTCACTCTTGTCCCCTTCCTTCCTTAAATTGCAACTGAGTTTGTGAGAAGAAGGTCTCGTAGCTGCTGCTGGCGTTCAGGTAAGAGTCTGTGTTACCCAACGCTGACCGGTAACTATTGCATGCATTAACGTGTTGTTTTTCTCCCTCTTTACAGATGCGGCATATGAAGATATGGAGAATAATACCGCCGGTGGTAAATCAGGTAAGTCTATGCTGGTAAGAGGTATTTGTTGATTCCCTTGGCTCACCTTGTTATTCTTGTGCCCCTAGGTGCCGGAGTACGGCGAAGAAATGATGGAGACAGTGCCGGATCGAAAGATGCTGTGAGAACTGGTGAGTATGGCGCCGTGCTGGAGCTGGCGAAGCGACTCGTGCAGGACTGATGTACTTTCCAGGTCGGGAGATTAAATGGATCCGGAATCAGGTGAGGAATTTGAAATAAGTTTGTTTTCTAACCTTGTCCTTTTCTTCCTCTTTATTCTAGGAGCTCTGGATTCGAGGCGGGCGTGGCAGAAGACTGGATGCTGGCTGCAGGCATGCGGGCGTGGCAGAAGACTGGATGCTGGCTGCAGGCATGGTGAGAGTCACGCTGCTGGATGCAGAATAACACGAAGCATGTGTTGCTGTTCGGGTGTGGTTTAAATAGCCTCCAAAGTAGTTCCAGGAAAGAAGTTCCCCAGGACCACACCCGAGTAAAAAAATAGTCCTTGTAGTAAAATAGTCCCATCCAGGCCTCACGTTGGCTTGGATTTATTTGCAGCATGGTCTGCATGAGGTAAGTAATGTCTATGAGCCTGGCGCCTATGGCGCCAGGACTGATTTTTATTATGAGCCTGGTGCCTACGGCGCCAGGACTGAACCCAGACAGCCCCTAGCTGGGGCTGCTGGGGTTTTTGTAAATGTCTGGATGCCTGCTCCCGGGGCTGATGGGCTTGATCCGGATGCCCGGGGGTAGGCATCATGACACACGTCCAAGTCCTGTCACACCGTGAGAGAGTCTTATACTAATAAGGCACATCATGAAGATCCAAAAGCTGTCTAAGGCTGCAAGGTGAGAGCCTTTACAGGAGGAATCTTTATCAATGTTCAGAACCCTCGAGATCGAATCCAGAAAAGACAAAGTCTTAGGGGCACCAAACACAACAGTGTGTTCATGATCTGAGGGACTGTGAAGATCTGCTGCAGGCTCCATGGCATATATGTCTTTGAAAGTAGTGGTTTTCCTTAGGGCTGGCAATGGTACAGTGCTGAAAGGTGGAACCAGAGATACAGCTGAATAGGTTGCTCTAGGAGGGTCTTCCAAATATTCAGAAGCAGCAATGGCAACATTAAGATTTGCAGCAGGGACTTCAGGAGTCACAAATGTTGCAGGGACACTCTGAGTAGCAGGGAGTTCAGAAGCCACAGCAGCCGGAAGATCATGAATAGCAGTCAGAAGTTCAGGTGCTGTAGCAGCTGGGAGTATAGGTGTCACCGGAGCACCAGCGGGCAGGGACGCAACTGAGACTGAAGGAGTACAGTCTGGTAGCTTAGGTGCTGCAGAGGCACCAGCAGGAACAACCGGAGCTGTAGCCTTAATAGGAGAGCTGTTAACTGGCATTGCAACAGGTACTGTTCTTGCAGGCAGAGAGGAAGGGGGTGCTTCAACTGCAGTAAGAGTGATTGGAGATGGCGCATCAGTAGCAGATTTAGGAGTACTAGCAGGAGGAGCAGCAGAGATTGGGCTTGCAGATTCTGTAACAGGTAGCATGGCTGACGGAGGATCAGGAAAAGGTAGGCTTTCTGATGGCTGGCCTTCAAAGTCTTGTGTGCTCCGGTTGATAGATGGGTCTGGGGTATTGACTTTTGGCAAAGCTGGATTCCAGACAGGTACTGGGTATAGTTCAGGATCTGACACATGGTCTGGGGCACAAAAGTCCATAGAAGCAGAGTACCTCTCTGACTTGGTCACCTCTTTAGAGGCTGTAAGTGTGAGTAAAGGACCGCCATCAAGGGTAAGAACGCAACAATCCTTTGACTCAGCAGGCTCTCCAGCCAGATGATTACACTTGATTTGCGGTGTAATGGCAGTGTGAGTGATTTGGCCCCCCGAAGGAGTTAATTCTTCACTATCTGAGCAACAGCCTGAGTTACTGTGGCTAGTAAGTGAATGAGCTAAGTCAAACTTTAGAAGGTATGCATATGCCAAGTTCAGGTCTTCCATCTCCTCTGAATAAGTCTGTATCCTTTTCTGTATTACCATTCCAGGCCTTATCATGCCAATCTCTAAAGACAGAATGTCGGGTGTTGGGCATAGTGCCAGATGGTCTAGTAAATTGTGTCCCTTTGCTAGATTCTTACCATGCAAACAGACAAACTCATCAAAGAGGTCTTCGGTTTGTCTTTTAAGGCGTAAGAGTTGTTCTTGTAACTGGTATGTTCCATTAGCCTGTTCTACAGCTTCAGAATCTGGTGTAGCCGAAAAGCCAGGTGTTGCAATAGGAAGACTGACCTTAGAGTTATCGTGGTTAGTAGTTACTGGGGAAGCATTAAGACAACCGATGGTCAGTATTGGTCTTTTGTACCCAGGGCCAGCTGCACTAACCTCAGGATACTGAATGCCTTGTCCTGTTAAATAAGTGTTACCAGCAGTCTGGGGGGGTTGTGTAGCTTGCCAAGCTGATCTTGAGCATATCATTTTGGCAACAGCGTACTCTGGTTGAGAGTCTGCCACAATTAGTGCAATATACTTAGCTGTAGCAGTGTTAAGACATTGGTCCTGAGACAGGGTAGCCTGGGATAAAGGAATACAAGGTTTGTATACCGGCTGAATGTCGAATGCAGTGTCAGAAGAAATGCCAGAAAACGCATGAGTGTTTTCCACTATTTGGGCTAACAAAATCTGCAGGAATTCATTATCTTGCTGTAGTTCTTCTACAGATAGAGACTACGGATCATAGTTGCAAATGTCATAGTAGTTATACATAGAAGGGTCAGCGAGCCAGTGAGTGTAGCACTGTGCTTGTAAACCTTTGTTTACTAGGGCGAGTCTGTCTTTTAAACTAGGGTTTTTGTTTGGAGTCCTTAGGAAAACTTTAGATTTTTGCAGAGGTTTCTTGAATCGAAAGGAAAGCATCTTTGGTCTGTGTGTGCCTTTCCTGCCTATGGAACAAGAATTTCTTGGCTCTTGCATTCTGTCAAGGATGGCACTCAGTCAAGAGTGGCACAGGGCCCCCCAGGTAGGGTTTGGGTGGCTGTGCTGATGTAAGGTGACAGATAAGTACACACACAGCAGGAAACTCAACAAGAGAGAAAAGTAGGCAACTGTAGTTGTGAACAGAAAGGGGCCGGAAAATACAAAGATACAAACAAACTGGATTCCCTCTTGGGGTGTATGCAGAAATGGGAAAGAGTGTTCCACGGAACTTTGGAAACTCCAGCCTTACAGATTACTATTACAGGGGCCCACTCTGTCTGCTCATGACTGGGAACAACAGCTGTGGGTGTCGGTAGCACAGAGAACGCGACAAGGGAAGGGGCAGAGGTTGCCTGCCGGAAACCAACAGTCAAGCTCTGTTCAAAGGATCAACATAAGACACAAGAGAGACAAGAACAGAAATAACCAGGGAAAAGGAAGTCTAAGAGAAATCTAGCAGAAGGGAATGAAGGAAAAAACAGTACAATAGAAATGGGTAAACTAAAGGGGAGGACAGAGGACTCAAGGAAGAGAAGGACAGGGATCAAGAACAAGGGGTTGCAAAACAAGGAAGAGAGCAAGGGAGCAGCAGCCAGGAAATAGGGGGGCTGCAAACAAGGAAGCACGGCTGCAGTACCGGATGGCAAAAGGTGCAGAAAAACTGTAGTGGATTGCAGAGGACTGTAGTAGGCTGCAAAGCAGAGTTTAGAGGAGCAGGACTGAGAGCTGTAGTAGGCGGCAGACAGAGAGCCCAGAGGAATAGGGCAGCAAGGAGCGAACCCAAAGGAACAGGGCGTCGAGGCAGAGAGACCATAGGGTCAGGGCTGAAAGCAGAAGAGAGTAGCCGGCTGCAAGGCAGGGAGCCCAGAGGACCCGGGCTATAGGCAGCGGAGGGTTGCAGGCTGCAAGGCAGAGAGCCCAGAGGAGCAGGGCAGCGAGGCATGGAACCCGGAAGGCTATGGCTGTAGGCAGCAGAGTGTAACAGGCTGCAAGGCAGGAAGCCCTGAGGAGCAGGGCTGTGAGACAGGGAGCCCAGAAGGCTATGGCTGTAGAAAGCGGAGTGTAACAGGCTGTAAGGCAGGGAGCCCAGAGGAGCAGGGCTGTGAGGCAGGGAGCCCAGAAGGCTAGGGCTGTAGGCAGCAGGGTGTAGCAGGCTGCAAGGCAGGGAACCCAGAAAGAGCACTGGATCAAAAGCAAGAAAATGCAGCAGCAGGAACAGCATGCAAATTCGAGTCACAAGGCAAAAAGGGGCTGGGAGGACTCTTGATGCAAGAGACTGAGCTCCTGCAGGCAGCTGCTTAAATACAGCCCTGCCCTGCACTGAGGCAGGCTAATTGGCAGTACCTGGAGCAGCACACCTGAAGATAATCTGCCTCCTCCCTCTCTGGTCCTGAGATGGTGGAAGCAGCACTGATTGCAAGGGCTTCTGGGGATTGTGGTTCCAATACAGACGAATACGAATGGCCAGGAATTGATAGCTGAAGCAAGGTGCATTGTGGTACATGTAGTTTGCTGAATAAAATAGAAAAGTACCAATGTTGTACAAATGGAAATTAATAACCAAACTGTGAATAGGGGTTGTTTGAGAAGTATTATGAAGATAAACAAGTACCATATCGTCAATGATGGTTGCCAATGTGTGTGCCAGTGGCACAGGCTTGACACTCATACTGACCCCTTTCTTCCACACTGAGCTTCAGAATACAGTCATATCCAGTTTGAGGCACTCTGCTTAATAAACACTTAGCCCAATCTCTTTTATCAACCTCATGGATTGCACAAGCCATCTCAAACGCCTCAATCCATTGGAGGATATCAGAACCCTCCTCATACAAACCAACCAAATCTTTCATAAACTTGGTTGCTGGGGACCTCAACTGGTTTAGCTGAAGTCTCCACTCAAGCTTTCTCTATCTGGCTTCGCTGACATTCAGTGTCCTTGTCTTTGAGTTCAAGATCCCTATTTTTGAGTTCCACTTGCTGTGCCAACTCCTCTTTCTTAAGCTCAGCATCGATTTCCAACTTGCGATATTCAAAGGCCAATTTAATAACTCAAGCTCTAAGGAGCGGCTGGGGTTTGGAACAGAGGCAGCAGGAATGGTGGCATTCCCAGAATCAGATTCAGCGACAACCCCCGTGGTAGAGTCCTTATTGGTTGCATGCCCCCCTTCAAGAGTTTCACAATCATTCTGGTAATCCACCAGGGGAGCTATGAGCTCAGCCCTAGACTTATCCACAAAGTCTAACTCCCTGGCTTCACAACACTCTGGAGAGCCTCTAAGCTCATCCGAGTCAATTTACCATTCGCAATAGATTCCATTGCTTGTAATGCAGTTATCTTGTACACAACTAAACCTTAATTTAATAAAGTGCAGATATCCTTCGTAAGTGGCACGGTTATACACTGATTCTTAAAACCATAAGCATCCCACCGCTGCCACCAGTGTAGAGAAACCGCACTGATGGGGGGCGCTTCTGTACTTCTGCTCTCTATATGGTCGAGGAGAGGCACAGAGGACCCCTGCCAAGATTCTCTATTGTGGTAGAAATGGACGAGCAATCAAGGCCTAGCTTCTCGGTAGGTGATGCAGGCTGGTTCTTAAGTACAGTGTAGTCCCCAAGCAGCAACAAAGGAATGTCAGCACACTGAATCGGTTAAAAAACAGTCTTTATATAATCAATATTCAAAGTTATGTACAGTATCACGATAACTCACTTTGTACTTGGAAAATCGGCAATGATAAATATATACCATTCTAAAGTTGTACCACAAACGTTATTAGACCTCGTTAAAGTGCATACGGTCAGAATGACACACAGATTCAATAAAGGAAACCAACAATAGAACAAGGAAGGAAAGCAAGGTGGTTGAACAATTGACAGAATACTGGTTCCTACCATAAAACACAGCTCTGTGTGGAGATCCCCCTACCTGGGCAACCTGTAGGATAAAGATACAAGCCCAGTCCATATATTGTTCACACTAGACTTTCCAATAGTTCTGCAACCCCAAAGTACCTGGCGTTGTAGCATTCCTTGTCGGGGAAATCGACAAACCTTCTTGAGTGTCCTCCCTTTAAGGCAGGAGTCACGGGTCGTCAAACGTCCGACGGAGAACAAGTCGAGCTACGACAAAGAAGTGGCCGTGTCTTTTCTAGCGGTGCTCATTGGCGGGGAAGCGCAAACGTCCTGCAAGGAAGAGGCATGCGGGGCACCTCGGATTCGATAGTTCTGGACCGCAAAGAGTTGAAGAACTGTGGCCCAGCAAGGGCGTCGAGTCGTCGGCGTCTCTGTGGTCTTTGGGTGGCAGGAAACCCACCGGTGGATGCTCCTCAGTGCGTTAACGGTCAGGCCTTCTCCAGCAGGATACAGCAGCGACGAAGCGGATGAGAGCGTCCTTGGATCAATGAAGTTCTTAGGCAAAACGGGAGCACGGAGGCTCCTGTCGGCGACGGTGGTCGGCGACAGTGGTGGACAACAGTCCGGTGCTTCTCCTTGGAGTTCCGCAGCAGTCCCCGTATCGGGTCAGCAGCCTTTTGAAGGTCTGTCTACCAGGGAGCTTAGGCAAAGATCAGCTGTGCACGATGGTCCCTCGTAGCTCGGGAAGAGGGCGCCTTACCAGGTCCTCTCTAGGTCAGTCCTTGAAGGCACAACAGCTTTCAGATTGTGAAGGAAAGCAACAGCAATTATTCTCGTCCAGCAGGGCTTCAGGGTCAAGCTTCAGTTACTCCAGTTACTCGTCGTAGTCGACTTGAGCTTCTAAACACGATTCCTAGCAGTGAGAGGTCACCAGATATGCTGTTGATCTCCCATTCATTCCGCTGGGTCACACCCAAGCATCCAATCACGACTAAAGGCATTCATGCAGGCAGGCAGCCAATCAGGCACACGGTGCATTCAGGCTATTCACTTCTCTCCAGACACAACAAGTTATGTGTATTGGGACAAGTACCGAGCCATTCAACACTCCATACTACATTCAAACGGTTTCAGGCAGGGCTGTCTCAACCATTGTGTCAACCACTAGATAATAGACACCCAGAACACAGAATGCCTATTCGTCCTACACTCCATTCACCCAGGTCCCACCCACAGGCGTACCCACAACATACGGTCGTTGAGAAGGCTCCAGCCAGTCTGGTCAGCACTTCCCCACACTACCATATAAGGAACTTCCACCCAACAGCCAGTCAGGGGGAAGGGACAGAGTCAGGGCTTCCCGGGACTTCGGGAAGATCAAGGTAACAGGCGATGGAAGACAAGAGGCCATGGGGGCCATTTTGTCTTCATCAGGAATCTACCGATTCCAATGACAGGGCCTGGGCATCCCAAAATGGAGGACGCTCAGGGCACCAGTCAATTCAGCATGGAGCTGCCACCAGCCCGTACTCTGCTCTGTGGGTCACACACAGGTGCCCAATAACATACACTAGGGGCACAGGGTGGCCCCCCTACCCATGGGTCCCATAAGGGTATCCCATGGACCTGTTCACCAAACCAAAGGAGAGAGCTGCACTGCCAGGAGTCCCACATGAATTCCTGTGCAGAAAACACGACAGAATACACAATAAAAACAGTAAAGGACAAGGATACTGAGGCCCTGTCCCTCCGATGCATTTCCAGCATCACAGCGAGGACCTAGGGGAAGGCACCTAACTCTCTAGCACACACACACCGGAAGGAAGGGGCGGGGGCCGTGTTCTGCTGCATAATAGAACACAGTGTGGTGTGGTGAAGCGAGCGGGGGAAGGGAGAGGACCTAGGGGAAGGCGCCTAACTCTCTGCTAGCACACACACACAGGAAAGAAGGGACGGGGGCCGTGTTCTGCTGCATGATAGAACATAGTGTGGTGTGGTGAAGTGAGCGGGGGAAGGGCGAGGACCTAGGGGAAGGCGCCTAACTCTCTGCTAGCACACACACACAGGAAGGAAGGGGCGGGGGCTGTGTTCTGCTGCATGATAGAACATAGTGTGGTGTGGTAAAGTGAGCGGGGGAAGGGCGAGGACCTAGGGGAAGGAATCTAAGTCTCTGCTAGCACACACACACGCGGGAAGGAAGGGGCGGGCCGTGTTCTGCTGCATGATAGAACATAGTGTGGTGTGGTGAAGCGAGCGGGGGAAGGGCGAGGACCTAGGGGAATGTGCCTAACTCTCTAGCACACACACACACAGGAAGGAAGGGGCGGGCCGTGTTCTGGTGCATGATAGAACATACTGTGGTGTGGTGAAGCGAGCGGGGGAAGGTGCCTAACCAGGGGAGCCGACTTATGAATTTCCTTGGGGGGGCCCAAATACAGGAAGTGACGTCACTGGCAGTTATAGGACCGCATATTTGCATGTAGTCGCCAACTTGGTGCAACGGCGCGCAGGGGGATGGAGGAGCGTGCTGCGCAGAACAGTGCAAACATTGGCTAGCGTGTACTGCATATATTAAAGTCAAGTAAGAAGGAGATTTAAGCCTTTGAGTTGCATTCCAGCAGGCCATCACTGCCCCTACTCCACCCATCTAGAATCATCCAGGTTGTAGTAGCCCTCAAGAGGCAGAGCAACACAACTACGATGGGAGAATGAAATGCCGTCCCATCCTGTGAGTGTGTCAAACATCAGAGCAAAGACTGTGCGTGTGCCTCCTAACTTGGAGCACAATCTCACTAATTTGGTGCAAATCTCGCAAGTGGGAGCATGGGAATCCCCTGAGTGTGTGTGGGCTGCAGACCCCGGATCACATGCTCACTTATTCAGTGTGAAACTCTGGCCAAGGCTCTTTGGGCAAGCATTCAGGATGGGTCTCACACTTATAAACAGTGTGATATATTGAGTGGGCACCTCACTCCTTCGAGCATAGTATCATCCGTTGCTGGTAATCTCACAACTGAATGTACAGTTTCACTCTTGGTCATCTCAGTGACCCCATGTATATTAATGGTGTCAGTCTCCCATCTGGGAAGACAATTATATTTCTGTTAAAACACTTTGAATTGTCACTCAAGTTTTCTCGATCTATATATCCATACCATATTCATTCAATGTGTCTGCAGGGGTGATAACTTGTGTCTGAGAGAGCTCATGCTTTCATTCAGGAGAGATAAAGGGGTAACAACCCCCTGTATGTGGGATCAGGCTCATTTTGCCCCATGGCCCCTCCAGAAGGAGTGAGCAGGTTTTAAGACCCTGCAGAATCTGCTATCCGACAGGCTCGAGTCTTCTATCCCTTGCCCCATCACGGCTCCAAACATCCTGAGCGGCAGCTTATGGACAGCAGGCAGCTCCGGACATGCCTGTTGCCAATTGAATGTAGACAGATCTACTATTTAGACACTGGGAGAGAGCCATGAATCCACATTGGTGGTGAAGAAGCACTCAACATACAGAACACAATGGTATAGTGTTGCAGTCCTGCTGAGAAATGACAATTTTGAGCATGTGAGCAGTAGGCTGGATCAGTGCTGCCCCATAAAAGGTCTAGAAGCCTCTGTGAGAAGTGGCAGTACTGTCCCAGCGGTGAGAAGTGTAGTATTTTCACATTCACTATGCTTAAGAACTTTGGGTTATTGAATAGTGCTGCTACATTCTGAGTAATTCCATCCCTTTAAATATATGAGCTCTTGTATAACCACGACAGTGTTGAGTTATTCTGATGATGACAGACTTGCTCAATAGTTCTTGTTCTGTATCATTAAATGTACTTCAGATCTTTAGAGTATCGGAAGGATAGCTCAGGGGCAACGTGCTCGCCTTGTAAGCAAGACGACACAGAGCAACACAGGTTCGATCCCTTGGTCCACGCAACACAGGTTCACTCCCTCGGTCCGCGCAACACAGGTTCGCTCCCTCGGTCCGCGCAACACAGGTTCGCTCCCTCAGTCCGCGCTTAGAAACCTCTGGGTAGTACACGCATTATAAATAACCAATTAAAATAAAAAGAAATACATCTGTTAAGAAGTCCTGGGGCCTTGTCAATAAGAGTTTAGCAGCTCAACTGAGAGGTGCTGATGTTGTCCCATCAAAAGTATAGCAGCCCCACTAATTTGAACTAGCATTGCCTCAACAAAAGCATATTATTATTGCTGAGAAGATTCAACAATTATAGAAGCCCTGTTACAGCAGTTCTATCCCATCAAGAGTATAGCAAGCCAACTGAGGAGTACCAGCATTGCCCCATTTCAAATATGGCAGCTCTACTAGAAAGTGCTGGCTCATACGCCTCCGCTCCCCGCCCATAGCATTCACCCTCACCACGTGCACACTCAGAGACATGCAAACGGTCTCATTTGCCCTCTCCCTGCCCCTGCTCCCTGTCCCCTCCCTCGCTTTGCACCTGTACCTCCATTTCTAAAAATCCTTCTGGGTTGGGTGTACCTCTACAACTGTTCACCCCTCTTGGCAAGAGGGGTGCACAGATGTACAAATACACCCAAACCAAAACGATTTTTAGAAATTGAGGGACAGACTTGCTTTGCATCTGTGCCTCAATTTCTAAAAATCCTTCTGGGTTGGGTGTACCTCTACATCTGTGCACCCCTCTTGCCAACAGGGGTGCACAGATGTACAAATACACCCAACCCAAAACGATTTTTAGAAATTGAGGGACAGACTTTCTTTGCATCTGTGCCTCAATTTCTAAAAATCGTTTTGGGTTGGGTGTACCTGTACATCCATAGCTCTCAACTCTCACGCTTTTGGCGGGTGTCACCCGCCTTGTAAACAGCTGACTCACCCGCCAAGCCTCCAGCACGCCCATTCATTTCAATGGGCGTCTCACCCGCCAAAACTAAAATCGGGTGTTTTCACCCGCCTTCGCGACCCAAATGGTTGAGAGCTATGTACATCTGTGCACCCCTCTTACCAAGAGGGGTACACAGATGTACAAATACACCAACCCAAAACGATTTTTAGAAATTGAGGGACAGACTTGCTTTGCATCTGTGCCTCAATTTCTAAAAATCGTTTTGGGTTGGGTGTACCTCTACATCTGTGCACCCCTCTTGCCAAGAGGGGTGCACAGATGTACAAATACACCAACCCAAAACGATTTTTAGAAATTGAGGGACACTTGCAAAGCAAGAGCCTCTTGCTTTGCATCTGTCCCCCAATTTTTAAACATCGTTTTTCTCCGGCTTTTACCCGGGCCGCCAGAGGGAGAGAGATACAGTATGGATGAACAAAGGGCCATCCATACTGCGTCTCTTTTCCCAGGCGGGTGGGGGGCCGGCTTCAGCCCCGACTTCATTTTGCGGGGTGTGGAGGGTGGGGGGGGCGGGCCCCGCAGCCCCTCGTACGGAGCCCCTGCGCCTAACTCTCTGGCACACACACGCAGGAAGGGGAGTGATAATAATAACGGTGTGTGTGCGTGCCTGCGTGCGTGCGTGGGGGGAAACGGCTCTCGCGTGCGCATTATTTTAAAATGCCCGCCAGAAAATGCTCCTGTTGCTGATGTCTCGCCGCGCATGCGCGGTAAGCGGGCGTAGCATTTCCCGCCGTTACAGATGCAGCTTTGGGTGAATGCATTACTACTGTGTATGCGCAGAGGCACGGCGCATGCGCGGTAAGCGGCAAAGCATTGGCTGCCGTTACGGTCACGTGGTGCGTGGCGGTTGGGCAGCGCCACGTGACCGTAGCAGCAGTTGGAAGCGCGTGGCGGGATCTTCGTCGTGAGGAGATCGTCTGTGACTGGTTTCGTACGCCCCTCACGGCTCCCTCCCTTGCTTCACGTACGGGCTGGCGGATGGGCGTGCGTGCCAGCCCCCGCCCGGCCACCCACACCTGGTCCCGACTTGCAAGAGGCCGACCCCCGGTAAGTGCGCACTATCTCACCAGCGGCATAATGCGGGTCTTGTGACCCCCCCCCCCGGAGCCCGTGGCAAGGCCATTACGGCGGCACCTTACTTATCCATCTTGGCGAGGCCTCGCTTGGCTGTGCGCCTGGGCGGGCACAGAGCCCGTGCCCCGCAGAGTGCTGTGGCTTCCAGCCCATTCATTGCCTGTAGATGGCTTGCGCTGCACACAGGCCCGCACCCCTGCACTGGCCGCTGCACACAGGCCCCCTTCAGCTGACCGGTAGGAAAGGGGGGGGCCCTGGGGGTGGGGGGGTTTCTGCTTTGGCATCGACACCTGTTCTTGCAAAAGAAGAGTGTGCCTGAGGAGCGCAGGGCTTATGAAATGAAGCCTAGTCCAGGCAGGCTGCTGCTGCTGAACTCTGCTCAGAGCACACGCCTTTCTGTGGCTAAAATGCACTGGGCAGGCGAGCTGTTACTCAGCACAAAGCAAGACCACGCAACTCCGCAGGGATGGCCTTGCTGCTGTGGAGTCTCGCCAGGGAAATCGCTACACACGTGCAGGCCACGCGTCCACGTGCTGCTGCTGCTGCTGGTACTGGCTTCCAGAGATGCTCAAATGTTTAAAATGTGGAATGCTGACCAAATTCACACCGAGCTGGATGGCAACGTTTGCCACTGCTCTGTGGCAGCAGCCCGGGCAGTACATATCTATTCCTGCAGTGCAAGATGGATAACTGAACACCATGGACACTGGCGGCTCATCTAAGGTCTGTCCCGGCCAGAGAGCAGAGTCATGCAGCCGTCAGGTCAGTGCATTGATCTGCGCCCATCACTCACATGTATCGCGTTCCCGCCCAGCACACAGGCAGATTGTCTTAGAGCCACATACATTACCTGCCACTGTAACAAGCAGTAGGATTTGTCGCTCAAATCTATAGGCGCTAGGACTGCCTCCATTTCTAAAAAGGAAAGGATGAGGATAGGGGAGGCCCACTGCCCCCCCCCCAGGGAGGAAGGGGTGAAGGATGGGGGAAGCCCACTGTCCCCCAGGGGGGAAATTACTGAATGGGTGAATGATGGGGGAAGCCCACTGCCCCCAGGGGGGAAATTACTGATGAGTGAAGGATTGGGGAAGCCCACTGCCCCCAGGGGGGAAATTACTGAATGGGTGAATGATGGGGGAAGCCCACTGCCCCCAGGGGGGAAATTACTGAATGGGTGAAGGATGGGGGAAGCCCACTGCCCCCAGGGGGGAAATTACTGAATGAGTGAAGGATTGGGGAAGCCCACTGCCCCCAGGGGGGAAATTACTGAATGGGTGAATGATGGGGGAAGCCCACTGCCCCCAGGGGGGAAATTACTGAATGGGTGAATGATGGGGGAAGCCCACTGCCCCCAGGGAGGAAGTGACTGAATGAGTGAAGGATTGGGGAAGCCCACTGCCCCCCAGGGAGGAAGTGGCTGAATGGGTGAAGGACAGGGGTAATTCCACTGCCCCCCCAGGGAGGAAGTGACTGAATGGGTGAAGGATGGGGAGGCCCACTGCCCCCCATGGAGGAAGTGACTTAATGAGTGAAGTATGGGGGTTAGCCCACTGCCCCCAGGGAGGAAGTGACTGAGTGAAGGATGGGGTAATTCCACTGCCCCCCAGGGAGGAAGTGACTGAATGAGTGAAGGATGGGGGTTAGCCCACTGCCCCCCAGGGAGGAAGTGACTGAGTGAAGGATGGGGTAATTCCACTGCCCCCCACGGAGGAAGTGACTGAGTGAAGGATGGGGGTAATTCCACTGCCCCCAGGGAGGAAGTGACTGAATGAGTGAAGGATTGGGGAGGCCCACTGCCCCCAGGGATGAAGTGACTGAATGAGTGAAGGATTGGGGAAGCCCACTGCCCCCAGGGATGAAGTGACTGAATGAGTGAAGGATGGGGGAAGCCCACTGCCCCAGGGGGGAAATTACTGAATGGGTGAAGGATGGGGGAGGCCCACTGCCCCAGGGATGAAGTGACTGAATGAGTGAAGGATGGGGTAATTCCACTGCCCCCCAGGGAGGAAGTGGCTGAATGGTTGAAGGATGGGGGAGGCCCACTGCCCCCCAGGGAGGAAGTGACTGAATGAGTGAAGGATGGGGGTTAGCCCACTGCCCCCAGGGAGGAAGTGGCTGAATGGGTGAAGGATGGGGGAGGCCCACTGCTCCCCAGGGAGGAAGTGGCTGAATGGGTGAAGGATGGGGGCTAGCGCACTGCCCCCCAGGGAGGAAGTGGCTGAGTGGGTGAAGGACAGGGGTAATTCCACTGCCCCCCAGGGAGGAAGTGACTGAATGAGTGAAGGATGGGGGAGGCCCACTGCCCCCCAGTGAGGGAGTGACTGAATGAGAGAAGGATGGGGGAGGACCACTGCCCCCCAGGGAGGAAGTGACTGAATGAGTGAAGGATGGGGAGGCCCACTGCCCCCCAGGGAGGAAGTGGCTGAATGGGTGAAGGATGGGGGTAATTCCACTGCCCCCCAGGGAGGAAGTGACTGAATGAGTGAAGGATGGGGGCTAGCCCACTGCCCCCCAAGGAGGAAGTAACTGAATGGGTGAAGGACGGGGGTAATTCCACTGCCCCCAGGGAGGAAGTGACTGAATGGGTGAAGGACGGGGGTAATTCCACTGCCCCCCAGGGAGGAAGTGAGTGAAGGAGTGAAGGAGTGGGGAAGCCCACTGCCCCCCAAGGGGAAGTGGCTGAATGAGTGAAGGATTGGGGAAGCCCGCTGCCCCAGGGATGAAGTGGCTGAATGAGTGAAGGATGGGGGAAGCAAAGGGGATTTGAGAAAGTGACTCCTCCTTTACAGACTGAGTGTACTCCAGGGCTTCAGCTGAACCAGGGGTTCCGTGCAGATAGATGTTCTGAAAAGGGGTTTAGAGGTATGGCTCATGACACACTCAGTTAGAAAGAGAATTGATGCAAAGCATGACACATCTTGATGAAACCTCACTTGCTGACCTTTGAATTTGGAAAAGAAACAAGTGGAAATGTAAAACTTGTATTTGAGGGTGTATTTATAGAGACCTGGTTTGGTGAGCTACGCTCATTATTGGGGTTTGTATCCCAGAGTGTGAAACTAGGTTGTGTTTTATGTGTTTTCTGCAACAGGAGCCTTTCCCCTAATATCATGTCTCTTGTTTCCCGTGTTAAGTGTTAATTGAAGGAAAGCAATTTAAGTGTTTTCGAGGCAAGAGATGCACAGTACAAATCTGATTCCATTAATAAGACAAGGTGAGTTATTCTGACGTACTCTTGGCACACTACTAGTAACTGAGGCTTAGGGCCTCATTACATGGAAGGCGGTAATGGTTAACGGCCACCGTTAATGGTAACGGTGGCCGTTAACCATTACCGCCTTACTACGAGGTCCCTTAGCGGGTTGGTGTTTTAACGCCTGCTTTTTGCAGGTGTTAAAAACCAACCCGCTAAGGGACCTCAGAGCTAAATTGCGGTGCCGTAATTAGCGCCTTCCCCATTCCCATAGAGCCCTATGGAGCAGAAATGGGAATGGGGAAGGGCAATGGCGGAAGGGGGATTTACCGCCCCACCAACCTTGGAATGGGGCGGTAAATCCCCTTTCCGCCAAGGCGGTGCCGGTATTTTACCGGCATGAGCCATGGCGCTAACAGCGCCATGGCTCACCGCCTTCCGTGTAATGAGGCCCACACTCTTGGCTTACTGCTTGTAACTCTGCCTTCCTCACATTAAATTCTTTTTTGAATCCAATAGCTTTCTCGAGGTGTGAGGGGTAAATCTGGGATTAATCAGTTATTCACGGTAACTTCTCTGTGAATAGTCTCCTAACTTTGTGGATTTTAGACTATGCATGCACTTAAACGTAATGACAAAAACAACATAGATTTTTTTCTCTTCTCATGTCTTCAATAAAAAAGTTTTTAAAATGTGGTATACTCGGTATCCCTGTGACTATATTCCAATAGCAAAACAAAAGTTACCTTGATTTTTAGAGGCGACAAATTTGCTCGTTGCCATAATATTGTTTGTTTCTAATGTCACCAAGCATATTTGTCCCCTTATTACCTTTTTTCTCCAACCTAGAAAAATATCAGACGAGGAATTTTCTGCTGACCTTGCTGGATGTTATCCTGGTCGCTGGTATGTTCGGTGAGGCTTAAGAATATTCTGTATGTTGTATTGCATCTCCCCAGACCAGAAAGCACGGCTATGGCTTCTTAGCCTTTTTCTAGGCCCACTGCCCCCCAGGGATGAAGTGACTGAATGGGTGAAGGACGTGGGTAATTCCACTGCCCCCCAGGGAGGAAGTGAGTGAAGGAGTGGGGAAGCCCACTGCCCCCCAAGGGGGAAGTGGCTGAATGAGTGAAGGATTGGGGAAGCCCGCTGCCCCAGGGATGAAGTGGCTGAATGAGTGAAGGATGGGGGAAGCAAAGGGGATTTGAGAAAGTGACTCCTCCTTTACAGACTGAGTGTACGGGTATCCCTTCCAGGGCTTCAGCTGAACCAGGGGTTCCGTGCAGATAGATGTTCTGAAAAGGGGTTTAGAGGTATGGCTCATAACACACTCAGTTAGAAAGAGAATTGATGCAAAGCATGACACATCTTGATGAAACCTCACTTGCTGACCTTTGAATTTGGAAAAGAAACAAGTGGAAATGTAAAACTTGTATTTGAGGGTGTATTTATAGAGACCTGGTTTGGTGAGCTACGCTCATTATTGGGGTTTGTATCCCAGAGTGTGAAACTAGGTTGTGTTTTATGTGTTTTCTGCAACAGGAGCCTTTCCCCTAATATCATGTCTCTTGTTTCCCGTGTTAAGTGTTAATTGAAGGAAAGCAATTTAAGTGTTTTCGAGGCAAGAGATGCACAGTACAAATCTGATTCCATTAATAAAACAAGGTGAGTTATTCTGACGTACTCTTGGCACACTACTAGTAACTGAGGCTTAGGGCCTCATTACACGGAAGGCGGTAATGGTTAACGGCCACCGTTAATGGTAACGGTGGCCGTTAACCATTACCGCCTTACTACGAGGTCCCTTAGCGGGTTGGTGTTTTAACGCCTGCTTTTTGCAGGTGTTAAAAACCAACCCGCTAAGGGACCTCGGAGCTAAATTGCGGTGCCGTAATTAGCGCCTTCCCCATTCCCATAGAGCCCTATGGGGCAGAAATGGGAATGGGGAAGGGCAATGGCGGAAGGGGGATTTACCGCCCCACCAACCTTGGAATGGGGCGGTAAATCCCCTTTCCGCCAAGGCGGTGCCGGTATTTTACCGGCATGAGCCATGGCGCTAACAGCGCCATGGCTCACCGCCTTCCGTGTAATGAGGCCCACACTCTTGGCTTACTGCTTGTAACTCTGCCTTCCTCACATTAAATTCTTTTTTGAATCCAATAGCTTTCTCGAGGTGTGAGGGGTAAATCTGGGATTAATCAGTTATTCACGGTAACTTCTCTGTGAATAGTCTCCTAACTTTGTGGATTTTAGACTATGCATGCACTTAAACGTAATGACAAAAACAACATAGATTTTTTTCTCTTCTCATGTCTTCAATAAAAAAGTTTTTAAAATGTGGTATACTCGGTATCCCTGTGACTATATTCCAATAGCAAAAGTTACCTTGATTTTTAGAGGCGACAAATTTGCTCGTTGCCATAATATTGTTTGTTTCTAATGTCACCAAGCATATTTGTCCCCTTATTACCTTTTTTCTCCAACCTAGAAAAATATCAGACGAGGAATTTTCTGCTGACCTTGCTGGATGTTATCCTGGTCGCTGGTATGTTCGGTGAGGCTTAAGAATATTCTGTATGTTGTATTGCATCTCCCCAGACCAGAAAGCACGGCTACGGCTTCTTAGCCTTTTTTTTTTAATGATTCCCAGTAAAATGCCCCACGGCCTAGCCACTCCACTTTCATCCATATCAACCTCAGTATAATTTACTGGGCTAGCAAAGTTTTATTTTTCCAGAGACATTCTTGCTGGGAGATGCATCTGTTATGTTGGGAAGATAGCTCAGCATTTCATTCTTGCAAGGCCGATATATTAAATACCACTATACCTTCATCCTTGCAAGGTCGATATATTAAATACCACTATACCTGGTGACAATAATAACTATTTTTGCTATTACAATACTGACAAGCGGAAGCAGTTGAACATGATGGACTATTTAAAAATGTTACATTATTTTAAAAAAGATTGTTTATCCTTTTGGAAGGTCTAAATACATTTGATTGGACTAACTAAAACTATCACTCTAAAGGGGCTTAAAAGCAAATATTTGAACATCTCATACATACCGTTATTTAACATAATCCTAAAGTTGCAGAATCAACAGTTGCATTAAACAATGCTTGCAAGCTTTTTTATGTGTAAACAATAGTAGTCGTGTATATCACAAAGAAAAACAGCAATTCTCCAGCATTGGATCTTTCATAGGGTCACATGCTTTGAATATTTCCATCATTAGAATTGGGACTCCTTGTCAGGAATTTACCGGTAAAGCCCCTCTGGTGACGCACGCATCTCCTCTGGCGTTCGATCACCAGCACCCAAGCAGCATTCTCTGTCAGACAGACATAGCCTTAACCAACATGACGGTTGGGCAAGGAAGTGCAGCCACAATCAAGGTGGCGGCTGCCATTTTCACTTCCTGGCATGCACCTTCCTAATGAGATTGGAGAATGAACGCTTCAGGGTCCTTGAAAACACTGCATGGCACAGCTTTCTTCACATCTCAAACTAAGCTGTGCTGACGCTCCTCTTGCCCAAGTTATCGTCTACTCATGTTTCTCTGGTCCTTGTCTTCTGGGGTCCTGCCTTCCTTCTGCTGCTTTATCCTGATTCCTGCTCCTGTTCAGCTCTTGCAGTCCAACTTCTTTTCCATGCCAGCCTATGCTTTCCTACCTTTGAGCTGCTAGGACCGCTGCCTATAACTAAGGGTTTTATCCCCTTGGAGGGTTTCATTTAGTTTGTCACCTCTGGGGTTATGGGCTGTTAGTTTTCCACTTGCAGTGCTCCCAGTGGTCAAACACTTATAAAGCACAGCATCCACCTTGACAAGGCATCACAGTGTTGATCAGGGTAACGGACCTAGCTGAACCTTCAGGATCCAGAAACCCAGCATCATGGGGTAACAAAAAGGACTTCAAATTGTATCTAGAATCAAGATGATTGAGGGTGCCCCAAAGGGTCACCGGAAGGGAGTTCCAGAATATTTTGCTGCCTGGACAGAGAAGAAGTGCCCCCCTCATCTTTCTAACCTGAGTTTGGAGGTGGCCAAAGGATTTACTGAGTCAGAATGAAGCACCCTGGGGGATGTATGCTGTTGCAACTAGCTACCATGAAACCAGGGCCTGCAATATAGAACGCCCTGTGAATGATACAGAGCGCCTTGAATGTTATGTGTTCCTCCATTTGGAGCCAATGCAAAGCACGGAGGGCTGGAAAAATGTAATCACTGCAACACAATTTTAGCAGTACCCTTGCGGCTGCATTTTGGACTCTCTGAAATCTGCAAATAGATGCTTAAGGCAGAACAAATACATTGCATTGCAGAAATGCAATGTGTTTGATATGAATGCGTTTACCAATTGGATCCTCTGTGGGAAAGTAAAATAGCCCAAAAATCACTTTAAAGAACATGTGGAAAAGCCAGCAGCTAGACACTCATGAAATTTGGACGTCAAGATGTCTCTTGATGTCTCAACACATCCAGCCAACACCCTCAAACCGCCCGAATTCCTGGCCTTCAAGGAAGCGAAAGGATAAGTGCCTAGGGAAGGGGCCAGCAATGACAGTCAGTTCGCTGTTGAAGGATCTGCCTGATCAGAAGATTCCAGATTAAGCATAACTGAAGACCATAGCAGCATTTAATTTCTTTTGAACTTTGAATTTAAGTCGATTTGAACACAACGCCAAACGAAACTCTTGCAGGCATGTTCCGATCCTATCCCCTTGAGAAATGCTGCCTCAGCCATATGAAAGATCGATTGTGTGTCATCGGCTTAGATGTATAATCTGTCTTTCTGATCTGTCTTTCTACTAGGCCAAGCTTGATGACCTTACATTTAATCTCCTTTTTCTCTACCAGAAGACCCTTTAACAACTCCCTAATTTTAGGTAGAAAAACCTCTTCCAGCTCTTTTTTTTAGCTCTTTACCAGTCAGTTCTTTTATATCGTTAACTAAAACAATTGTCTCCCCTTCTTGACCATCAGACTGTGTGCTCACTGTTTGTGACTTATTAAACTTTAAAATCTGAGGGGTTCCTAAAACCCCACCTTTTACATTTCCATACATTTTAACCTTCCTTTTACTCCTAACCCTGACTTTACATATCACTCTGTCTTCTTTCCTTCTCTGTGTTGTTTGAGAGTTGACCTGGGAGTCTATTACCAACTCAGCCGGATTTAGGGAAGAGAGAACATCATAACAGCCTGATAGCACTATTGAGGGAGCAATTGTAGTTACATCTAGCAAACCATTCATATTTAGGCCTTTGCCTGATCGGCGAATGGTAGGGGGTCTAAGGATTTCGATCATTTACTGTGGCATTAACAGGGGACTTGGGTTGTTGAACATTAACTGGTGCAGTTTGCTCTTTAGACCCGCTCTCAGGCGATATTGGTTCCTGGTAGATTTGAATGATGTTAGGCATTTGAGCTTCCTGGCCACTGGCCTTATCTTTTACTGGAAACTGATAATTGTTCCCGTCGACTTGTCCAGGTGATTGTGCATTTTCGAAGGGAGCCAACCAATCTCATTTCCCCACCAGTTTACTAGCCTTTCCTTGGACATTTGCATTTGCCACTGGCTCGTAGTCGCATAGGTCGATCAGATCTAGATATTTATTTATTGTTACACTGTTAAAAGTTGTTGCCCAAAGCTTCTACCTTTTATATCCCTTCCTGACATACCTTGACTCTTATTTCCCCCTCCTTCCCTTCTGCACACTCAATGCCATTGAGGTCATTCAGAAATACCTTCATCTCTGAGATAAGCAAATTAACATCCTTTATTGGCTGGAGCATTTTAGAGATTTTATTTCTAGTGCCCCCCCCGGGTGGTCCTCTTTACCATTTTCCCAGGTGGTGATAATTTCGATTTGCAACCCCCACTAACTCTGCCTTCCCGGGGCAGCAACCTCTGAGATTGGCAATGAGGTGGACTATTGAGGTGTCCGTGCCCGGTATCCCCGACGGCACTTGCACCAGAACAGTACAGCCCTGACAACCTCAATCAGGTTTTCCGAAGAACCCTCCAGTTGCACTTTGAGAGCTATGTGTAGTTCTACAGCACATACGGTTAGAGGCTGGATGCAATATGTCACAGTTCTAATGAAGTTCTCCCAGCTAGAACTCAGGGGTAAGCCTGAGGCCCAGGGCCTTTAAAGTGCATGTGCGATGTGCAAAAGACAAGAAAGCAAAAGAGAGTCTATGGACTATATGGTATAAGGAATAAAGTGCAAAGGCTGGTGGAAATGCCTATAAACTGTTTGCAAAAAATTAATTATATCGCTAGGTGCATGTGCAAAGATACACAGAATGCCCGGTGTATCTGCCTCCACCCCCAAGTCTTGGAGATGACCTGGTGTTTCGGGCGATAAGGTGCTTAATGCAAAAGTGCTTGGATGAAACCGGTTAGTGCAATAGGATGCTATAAAGTGCTATGTGCACTGTGCAAAAATGCAATGAGCTTTACTCTATAGAAAGCCTCAGATCTCAAGTCGCCATAGTACTCCAACAACTGCTGCCTTTAAAACAATGTCTACACTTGGAAATATTATAAGTCATAGATCATTACAATTACTTTAAAATAGACTACATTTTTAAAATGTTACTTTGTTTAAAAACACAGCATACAGTATGATGACACAGATAGTTTAATACAGATGAATTAACACAATATTCTAAGATCTGGCCAAGATGTAAAGCCCTCTGTCGGCTTGTGTAGGAGCGAGGCATGCCCGGATGGCTCGAAGTGCAATCAGATCCGACTCCCTTCCCCTCGCTTCCTACTTTCTGTCAAACGGGATGCCGGCCTTTTAATAATCGGTTGAATGAACAATAGTCAGCGGTCAGTAGGAAGAGCAGTGGGATCATACGCCCCAGTCATTACCCATTTTTAAGTGATTTGACAAAACAGTTCTGCTTTGACAGGATCAAGGAACACCCGAACGGCTCGGGGTTCAACCAACTCCCCCCGCCCCCGCTCCCCTTTCGCTCCTTGCTGTTGAGTGGTTGAAATGGATGGATGAAGTCAAGTCTACCTTTTATCAGACTTTGACAGTCTTTGATCAAGCTTTGGACGGCCTTGGACACACTTGCATAGTTAGCCCATCCGACACTCTACTCAGGGTTAATGGGGCTTTGCCTTGTAAGTTTGGGCCATATCTTTAACAAGCCCCTTGTTTTCCACTTAACCCAACCTTACTGTAATCCGGGGGTGGGGGGGGGGACAATCTCTGACCACTTGTTGAGTGGTGTTGTGTCTGGCGCCTAAATCCCCCTGTCACGGCTTGCACTCTCTGCTGCAGCTGCAGAACCCCAGCGACGCGAACACCTTCTTCTTCTTCTTCTTAATTATCGGAAACGTGGGCGGACCCACGCAGGCGCTTCCCCATCCTATAGGATGATGTGCACCGTACCCACTAATAGTTTGACTCAATTTAAGCTCACAACTCCTCCCACCTCCCCGTCTGCCTCACAAAATCCAACATCACACTACTCCTCCTCCTGCCTCCCTCCCCATCACCTCCCAGTATAATCTTCTCACTCAGCTCAGCCACTCCCAGTGCATGCAATCGAACCCTCATCAATTCTCTCTCCATAACATGTCTTTCACACCTAATCAAAAAATGTCCCACCGTTTCAGGTACCCCACACACTGCACAGTCCCTTGATTCACGCTTCCCTATTCGAAATAGACAATCATTCAGCCCCACATGACCTATCCTCAACCGATTCAGCATCATCACCTCCTCCCCCCTCCTCCATTCTGAACTCCCTGCATCCACCTTCACCGACACTTTCCCACGAACACCGAACATCCACCTGCCCTTCACCCCATTCACCCACCTCTCCTGCCATTCATCCAGGACCCGTCTCTTCATCACAGCCTTCACCTCATCCACACTCAAAGGCAACCTCACCTCAATCGCTTCCCTCCTCATACCCTCACCCGCCGCCAGATCCACCAACTCATTTCCCAAAATGCCACTGTGACTGGGAACCCACGCCAACTCCAAATCCATACCTCCGCGCACACACCGATCAATCTTCATCCTAATGTCCAAAATCACATCCTTCCTATCACCATCCCCTGCCACAATCGCCTGTAACCCACTCAATGAATCTGAGAACACCACCACTTTCTCATACCCCAACTCATACACCCTGTCAATCACCAAAGCAATCGCCACCAACTCAGCCGTACAAATAGACACATCATTCGTCAATCGTCCTATTTTATACTCCCCAATGCTTTCTAGATAATACGCCATTCCCACTCTCCCAGACGTAGGATCCTTTGAACCATCCGTAAACACCTTATATCCTTCCTTTCCTGCCACATACTCCTGACCCAAAGCTTTAATCTCACCGCGCATACCTCTCTTCTTCGATACCACATTCGCCAACTCCAAACACACCTTTGGAGATCTCATCATCCATCTCGGCCTTCTCTCCAAATCCGTGTCTGTCACAATCATCAAATCACCCACACTCCACTGCACTCCCTTCTCCCACATGTGAAACCCAAAAGTGCCCCCCTTCCTCCTCCACCGATCTCTGTAATAATCAAACCTCCAGTTATACTTCAAACATTCACGCACCGGATGAGCCACACTCTTCACACTACACTTCACCCACCATCTCATATTTAACACATCCCTCCTCAACCCCAATGGCATCTCTCCCACAAGCACCTGAACCGCATTCACTGGGGAGGACCTCATCACACCCGAACACACTCTCAATGCTCTCGCCTGTACTCTGTCTAACCGCAACTTCTGACTCGACGTATAACCCACTGACACCTGACACCCAAAATCCATCACACTCAAAATCAATCCTTTATACAACATTCTTAAACACTTCTGTTGCGCACCCCATTCTTTCCCAGTCACCGCCCTCAACAAATTCAGCCTGCGTTTACATTTATCCACCACACCATCCACTTGCACATTCCAATTCAACTTTCTATCCAGAATCACCCCCAAGTACCGAAACTCTTCCACGCTCTTCACCCTCACACCTTTCAAAACCAAATTCAGCTCCTGCTGTACTCTTTTCCTTGAAAACACCATACTCACACTCTTTTCCACAGATACCGAGAAACCCCATTTCCCACACCATTCCTCCATGCGTATAATTGCAGCTTGTAACCGTCTCTGAACCAACAACAAACACCGCCCTCTGACCCAGACCACACCATCATCCGCGAAGAAATCCACCTGGCATCCAATTCCTGCCAACGCTCGAATCAACCCATCCACCATAGCATTAAACAACATCGCACTAATCACACTCCCCTGAGGTGTCCCATTCTCCATCTTCCAAACTTCAGACAACACCCCCCTCACTCTCACCTGAAATGTTGTATCTGCCAAAAATGCCTTGATCCACCGAAACATTCTTCCCTTCACACCCATCTCCAACAGTCTCACTAGCAACCTTCCCTTCCATACCATATCATACGCCTTCTCCAAATCCAAAAAGAACGCTCCCACTAACTCTCCATCACATAATGCCTCCTCCACCCCAGTCACTAATCTCACCAATGGATCAGCCACCGACCGATTCCTCCTGAACCCACTCTGAAAGTCACTCAAACATCCATCCGATTCTATATAAAACCCCAATCGCTCAACCACCATCCGTTCCATAATCTTACACAACACAACAGTCAATGCAATCGGTCTATATGACTTACACTCTGTAGGAACCTTACCACCCTTCAAAATCGCCACTACAATCGCTCTTTTCCACATCTTCGGCAAAACTCCATTCTTCCAGATCTCATTGAACATCGCTAATACCTCCAACTTACATTCCTCAGGCAACTTCTCCAAAAATACATACATAATTCCATCCACCCCAGGGCTAGACCACTTTCCCTTCCGAATCGCTCCATTCAACTCTACCATTGAAAATGAAACCTCATATTGCTCCTCCCAAGACCCAACATTCGCCACCACCTCTCGCATTTCCTCCTCTACCGCACTCATTCGTATCCTCACCTCTTCAGGGAAGTTCCTTGAACTGTGAACCCCCGCAAAGTATTCTCCCAACAAATTCGCCTTATCCCCATCCTCACTAATCACCTCTTCACCTTTCAACAATACAGACATACCACCCTGCGACCTCATTAATCCAGACATCCGCTTGAACTGCTTCCAAACCTTACTCACACCAGATTCACTTCCCAGGGTCCCACAATAACCTCTCCAATATCCTCTCTTTCTTTCCCTAACCACCCTCTGCACCACCGCCTTAGCCTTCTTATATGCCACCAAATCCAGCAACATTCCCGTTCTCACCGCTCTTGCCCTAGCCTTCTTTCGTGCCGCTACTGCTCTTGAACATTCCACTGACCACCAAGGAACCTCTATCTTCCCACCCTTCCCCTTCTCAACCTCTGGAATTGCTGCCACAGACGCTGCTTTCATTCCTTGCACCAAATGCTCATTCCATTCATCCAATCCCCCCTCTCTTCCCCTTGGACCAATCAAATCTCGACACACTCCTTTGTACACCTCCCAATCAGCCTTCTTAAAATTTAACCGACTTCCAGTCATACGAGACCTGATCCCTACCTCACCCCTCACAGTTACCAAAATAGCAGAATGATCACTCCCCATGTCTCCATCCTCACGCACCTTCCAATCACATTCTCCTGCAATTGCAGCAGTCACCCAGGTCAAATCCAAGCACGACATCTTCCCAGTCCTCACATCCAACCTCGTACCCGACCCATCATTCAGCAATACCAGACTCAATTCATCCGCCATGTCTTCCAACAAATCTCCATTCGTATCAGTCCTATCACTACCCCACAACGTGTTGGCACTGTTAAAATCACCACATAAAACACACGGTCCCACATGTCCTCTTATCACTCCAGTCAACACATCCACTTCCACTACCTCACACGGATTATAGTAATTTAACACCAATACTTCCGATCCTCCTACCCGAATCCCTACCCCAATCGCCTCAACTGCTCCATCCACCACAATTTCCCTTGCAATCAACCCCTTTCGAACTGCTAAACCTACACCTCCCCCTCTCCCCTCCAACCTATCCTTACGAAACAGCTCGAAACCTGGTATCACAAATCTCAAATCACCCCTCAACCACGTCTCCTGAATACAAACTACATCAACATTCAACTCCTCACACAATACGGCTTTCAACTCCTGTCCATTCCTCAACAAACTCCTCGCATTCCACTGCAAAATCTTCATGCTGACACCCCACTCAACTTCCGCACTTTAGCAACCTTCTTAAACACATCTTCTTCTGATACATCTACAACATTCAAAAACCTTCTCGCAGCTTCCACTACTCCTTTCGTAAGGTCTGATGAACTGATGGACGCACTCCCCTGAACCAGATCCAGTACATTCACTATAAAACACAAAAATTCTGTTTTCGGAGCAACCACCATTTCTACACCTTTCACTTCACCCAGCACTTTCTTTTTTCCCACAACCTCACCCACCACCATCTTTTTCTCACTCGACTCATTCACTACCCGTACTGGTTTCACCTTTGCAACAGCTTGCGCATAAGACAGACCTTCCGCCGCCCTCACCTGAACCACTTCTCTCGCTACCCTGTAACTCTCACATCCTCTAAATGCGGAAGAATGCTCTCCCCCACAATTCACACATTTCTCTGGAGTCCCCTCCTTACATTCCTTTATATCATGCTCTCCACCACACCTCCCACAATGTCTCTCATTCCTACATGCTCTCGCCACATGTCCAAACCGTTGACATTTATAACACTTTAATGGCATTGCCACATATGCCTTCACACGATATCTCTGATAAGCCATCTCCACCACCTCCGGACACTCCGTTCTCTCAAATCTCACTGCCACAGTTGTAGACACCACATCCCCATGCGCATCCCTCCTCCCCAACCTCCATGCCTCCACCACCCCCACTCCCGATAGTTGCTCCTCTACCTCAGACATACTCATAACCACTGGCACTCCATACAACACTCCCTTACAAGACACTCCACTTTGATCAAACACTCTTACCGCATGCCTACCCAGACAATGTATCTCTAGGATCTTTGCTTTGCTAACAGCATCCAACCCCTCCACCAACAATCGACCCCCTGCCACCACTTGAACCCGGGAAACATCTCCCACTGCTGCCTTCAACCATCTAGCAATCTCTGTTGGATTTACCCCCAGAAACGTCTTATCACGATTTTCAGGTTTTAACACTACCTTCCACACTCTATCAGTCTGCATATTTTCTTCAGATATACTGTTCACTGAGGCTTCCAGCCTCTCCAAGACGCATTTTTCTGAAGCCCCCAACCCTGAAATGTCCCGGACCAACCCCCCTTCATTATCCCTCTGAGGAGATCTGCTGCGATGTCGTCCCTCCATTCTCCCCTTGCCCCCCTCCACAGATGTACATTTCACAGAAGAAGCCTTCCCCCTCTTTATCTCCTCCTCTTCCACCCCCCCTTTCTTTCCAACCTTCCCTTTCCCCTTACCCATTCTTACCGCCTCCTCTGAGCACTCTCACTCCTTGCATCCGACTCCAGAGACTGCTCCTCCTCCTCGAATCCAGCACCCTCCACCCAGTCACCACTCGCCCTGCCTGGGTCCGCCTTCTCCAAAAGTCTCCTCTTTTCTGAAACAGAAACACCGTCTCTACTCTCTGTTAGAGGAACGGAACACTCGCTCATGGAAGCCCTGCTGTATTCATTCCAAGCCAACTTTCCCTCCCTGCGCTCAGATCCCGCCGCCAGGAAACAAACAAGACAGCCTCCGACTTTGGAGCTGTTGCCCCGTTGCCGAGACGCTTCTCATTCCGCGCTCAACTCCTCTCCGACGCGAACACCAAGCGGCGCCAACACTGCACCCTTCTCCCAGCCGCAGGCTTTACCACTGCGGGGCCGGGTCGGGGCTCATGAGTTCAAGGGGGCGTGGCCTCCAGCAGGAATCGATGGGGATAGATAAAATGTGCAGAATGGAGCACGAGGTCAAGTGCTTCTACGGCAGGCCAGACAGAGGCGGAGGCTTCGGAAACAGAGAAAAAAGGTGAAAGAGAGAGACGAGGTCAAACAGCATTCTTGCTTACAAGATAGAAGTGGCGCATCCGCTTACTGTGAAACTGCTTCTAATAAGCTGCTACTGCCTTCTAAAACGCTGGGTCCAGGAGCGCCATCTTGATGGAGGACTAGACCGCTGCACACAGAATGGAGTTGTGGAGTTGCAGAGCGCCATCTTGGAGAGGGAATAATAGGGGAATATGATGCTTCTTCCACAGAGACCATGAGGTGAAAGTGTGTTTCCTGACATGGAGGGATGCCAAAGACCCCCTGCAGGCTTCAAGCGGGAGAACTAACGCACACCAGAGAGCCGATGAGTCCACCCAAGGGAAGCGGGGACACCGGGCATTTCAGCAACCTAAAAGTAAACAAAGCATATGTTATGGAATGTTATTTTGCATTTATATAGCGCCTTATATACCATTGGAATGGTCTGAAGGCGCTGGTAGGTTGAACGCCCTTGGGAACCGAAGTTCATATCAGTAGAGAGAGTCAAAAGGTGCGTGTGAGCACTGGGTATGTGTTCAGCTCGTGCTGTATCTTGTAATAGCTGTTTTCTAGCGGTAGGTGTGGTGGTTGAGAGGTCGGGAGTATGTGTTCGTTCTGGCAGGATTTATCCAGATCGGATGTGGCTGCGTTGGGCCTGAGGAGAACGCCTCGCTGGGGGGTGTGTAACCAGCATTGATTATTTAGAGTGATGTGGAGTGAGCGACGGATGTTGATATGAGAACAGTTATACCGAATGGTGTCATAGGGCCTCATTACATGGAAGGCGGTAATGGTTAACGGTCACCGTTAATGGTAACGGTGACCGTTAAGGGACCTCATAGTAAGGCGGTAATGGTTAACGGTCACCGTTAATGGTAACGGTGACCGTTAACCATTACCGCCTTACTATGAGGTCCCTTATCGGATTGGTGCTTTAACGCCTGCTTTTTGCAGGCGTTAAAAACCAACCCGCTAAGGGACCTTAGTGCTAATTACGGCACTGCAAAATTGCGGTGGCGTAATTAGCACCTTCCCCATTCACATTATGCCCTATGGGGCAAAAATGGGAATGGGAAAGTGCAGTGGTGGAAGGGGGAATTACCGCCCTGCCAACCTTGGAATAGGGCGGTAATTCCCCTTTCCACCAAGGCGGTGCCGGTAATTTACCGGCATGGTCCAGGGTGCTAATAGCACCCTGGATTACCACCTTCCATGTAATGAGGCCCATAGTATCCCTGTGTTCTAGTTGAGTGGTGATGTAAGGAGAGTAAGCGTGTTGGTGAGATGTGATGGTTTACATGCCCTTTCAGAGACTTCTAATTCATAGAGAGGCTATTGGGCATGATTCTAAAATTCACAGATGTTATTGAGTACACTTCTAAATTCAATTTTCAGAGAGGTTATTGGGCACACTTCTAAATGCAACTTTCATAGAGAGGCTATTGGGCACACTTCTAAATGCAACTTTCTAATTGTACTTCTGAATTCAACTTTTCACAGATAGGCTATTGGGTACACATCTGAATTCAGCTTCTAAATGCGCTTCAAAGTCAATTTTCACTGAGAAGTACACTTCTAAATTCAACTTTCACAGAGAGGCTATTGGGCACACTTCTAAATTCAGCTTTTCACAGTGAGGCTATTGGGCAACTTCTAAATTCAACTTGCACCGAGAGGCTAATTGGGCACATATCTAAATTCAACTATTCACAGGGAGGCTATTGGGCACACTTCTAAATTCAACTTTCACAGTGAGGCTATTGGGCACACTTCTAAATTCAGCTTTCCACAGTGAGGCTATTGGGCACTCTTCTAAATTCATCTATTCACAGGGAGGCTATTGGGCACACTTCTAAATTCAACTTGCACAGAGAGGCTATTGGGCACACTTCTGAATTCAGCTTCTAAATGCACTTCAAAGTCAATTTTCACCTAGAAGTACACTTCTAAATTCAACTTTCACAGTGAGGCTATTGGGCACAATTCTAAATTCAGGTTATCACAGAGAGGCTATTGGGCACAATTCAGAATTCAGCTTATCACAGAGAGGCTATTGGGCACATTTCTAAATTCAACTTTCACAGAGAGGCAATTGGGCACAATTCTAAATTCAGCTTATCACAGAGAGGCTATTGGGCACATTTCTAAATTCAACTTTCACAGAGAGGCTATTGGGCACACTTCTAAATTCAGCTTATCACAGAGAGGCTATTGGGCACACTTCTAAATTCAACTTTCACGGAGAGGCTATTGGGCACATTTCTAAATTCAACTTTCACAGAGAGGCTATTGGGCACACTTCTAAATTCAGCTTATCACAGAGAGGCTATTAGGCACACTTCTAAATTCAACTTTCACAGAGAGGCTATTGGGCACATTTCTAGGTTCAACTTTCACAGAGCGGCTATTGGGCATAATTCTAGATTCAACTATTCACAGAGAGGCTATTAGATTCAATCTAAGTGTGGCATATGCTAACAATCACATTTCTGCCTAGAAGTGGCGCAGGCTAATCTGTGTGGTTCTTTCGGGCTACGGTACTGGTTATTATTATACTGCAGACCATTCAAAGGTAAGTTAGAGTGGCAGGAGCTTTCTGGAGTAGAGTAATTGCTCTACCCTCCACTCATGCCAGCACTTAGTTTTGTCGGTGTCTGGTGGCTTCCTTGGCGTCCCCTGCGGACACCTGCTGACACTTCCTGGAGCGGCCTCTGTTGGAGCCGCCCTTGGCCTTGGGGCCCTTAGCCGCTGGGGGCTGCCTGGCAGAGGGCTGCCCTGGGAGGACCAGTGATGGGGGTCTCACGGCCCAATCAGAGTGGGGTGGGCGGGTTGGGAGGGGAGCGGGAACCAGGAAGAGGGTGCGGGGTGGGAGAGTGATGCGACAGGGGTCTGGGGGCCTAGTTGCCACCAATAGAAGTGTGGAGGGCCCGGATGGGCTTCTTACCTCGCGCCGGCTGCCTGCAGTGAATGCAGGGGCCGGCGCAAGGAGGGTCTCTAGACCCTTTCAGCACGGGCTCACGGCCCAATCAGAGTGGGGTGGGCGGGTTGGGAGGCGGGAACCAGGAAGAGGGTGCGGGGTGGGAGAGGGATGCGCCGGGGGTCTGGGGGCCTAGTTGCCACCAATAGAAGTGTGGAGGGCCCGGATGGGCTTCTTACCTCGCGCCGGCTGCCTGCAGTGAAGAATGAGAGAGCAAATATTTCTTAAACAGACAGAATGTAATAATGCGCAGTTTATTCATATGAGAAAAGTCCTCTCAGGAGAGTACATCAGGCAGGGGTAGCCTGGGCTTGGTTCCCTTTCTTCTTCTTTAGGACAGTATACCAGGCAGATTTAAGTTGCAAGTGTATTCATGAGAAAGTAAATGGATCCCCATTTAACCGGAGACTCTTTGATAGTCAACTCTTCCTCTGGTTCAAGGTCTGCTAGCGGGACACCCACCACTTGCTCATGTCGTTTTGCCACACCACCCTTCCCGGTCTTGGCACTATCTTGAGTGTACCATTTCCATTTGATGATACTAGCCTCTTGTGCATGACCAATTCGATGTGTTTTAGGGGAGCTCAGTACCCATTGCGTGGTTGGTATTTTTGGCCGAATCAATGCATCATGACCCACCGTCATTTGTTCCGTATCTATGAGTGACCAGTAGCATGCTAGCAGTTGTTTCTCAAAGGGACTATATCTGTCGCCAGCATCAGGCAACTTCCGACTCCAAAATCCTAAGGGCAATCCTGTTTTTGCCATAAACGCCAGTTGGCATAAGTATCCCGTACAGATACATTTAACTTCACTTCCCCATCCCTCAAAGGCCATAAATCAAGCACTTTTTGAATGGTGTCTTTGGCCAGTTGGAACGCCCTTTCCTGCTCCTCACACCATTCAAAATTGAATTATTTGCGTCTAACTTTGTAAAGGGCTGCCAAAATCTGCCCCAAATGAGGGATATGTTGTCTCCAGAATCTAAACAGTTGAGCTTGCTCTTTAGTTCTCGGAGTTAAAAAAGTGAGAATCTTTTGCTTGGCTTTTTGCACCATTTCACAATGTCCATTTTGCCACTGTATTTACAGAAATATCACTGTCTCTGCCGGACCATGGGCCTCATTACACGGTAGGCGGTAAGGGATTACTGGCACCGGTAAGGGCACCAGTGCCGGTAATCCCTTACCGCCCTACTACGAGGTCCCTTAGCGGGTCCCTTCCTTAATGCCTGGTTTTACCAGGTGTTGGTGACGGGACCCGCTAAGGGACTTAAGAGCTAATAACGGTACCGCAATTTGCTCCATCCCCATTCCCATTGAGCCCTATGCCCTATAACCTTATCTGGATGACTGGATAGAGGAGAGTGCCAACATTTCTCACAAGCACACACAGAATACAATAAGCTTCCTGGGTTTTTGTATCAACGAGAAAAAGTAAAGTCTTCTTCCAAGTCAAAACAAAACATTTCTGGGGCCTTTTCATACACACAAGGCCTAAAATAATCAGTGTTGCAATTTGCTATGCAATTCTGTAGATTTACTAATCAAATTGACACTTGTGTAGCAAAGCTAGCTATTTGTTACCCTGTTCAATGAAAGCACAGCTTGCCCTGCAATCCTCTCTTCACCCCTCTTTACTCCCTTTTCTCTGTCCACTGCAAGTTCAAAGGGGCTTGTAGATGGAGAGTACAGCAGTAATACTCTCATCCACTCTTAAGTACCAAAGGTCTGTGTGGGAGTGCTAAAGAAATTCATTTTCAAATAATTGCAATCCAGAAGTAATTGGGATTATACTTTTATTGAGCTAACTATCCTTTTTGACAAAGACTAGTATGTGTTATCTTTATTTTTGTTTTTAATGAGCTGGTCATGCAATTCCATTCCTAAAAATATAAGTTGTTATATAATGCATAATTACAGTATTGATACTGTAAAATACTGCATCATCTCCGTGTTATATATTCAAGTTGAGGTTAGTGTATCTAAATCTCAGTGACAAACTATTTCATTTTGTTGGGGAAGATGTATCATATTAAGGAGTGAACACTTTTGAAAATGTACATGAACACTTTTTTGAAGAGGGAAACCCCCTAGACTTTGAAGCCTGCAAAGTGAAATTCAAAGTTCCGGAAACGGAGGTTCAGATATACGCAGCTAAGGCACTGGCTCTCAAGCAGGGTCATCAAAAATCTCAGAAGCAGAGACCTTACAGCCCTGGAGCAAACCCTCACAGCGACACCCCCAAAGGGCAAAATATCAACCCTCTACAAGATCCTCGACAGAACCGACCCTACCCGCAAGGAGCCATACATGCACAAGTGGGAGAAAGACATTGGGAGGGCCATTGAACCGGAGGAATGGGACCACATCTGGACGAGAGCACATAGAAGCTCTAAATGCGTATCCAACAAGGAGGGGGCATTCAAGGTATGCTACAGGTGGTATCGAACCCCAGAGACACTCAATAAATGCAACCCCGCAGTTCCCCCTTCGTGCTGGAGAGGATGCCCAGATAAAGGTACACTATACCATCTGCTATGGACATGCCCCAAGGCCACCCAATTTTGGAAAGCTGTGTTAAATAAAGTCAACATGATCACGGGCCTGGCAATCCCATGGGATCCGGTTTTTGTCCTGCTGGGAGCGAGCAGCGAGGGCCAATTCCCCCTGTCAGGCCACAGAGCAGAACTTTGAGCCCACCTGTTGACGGCCGCTAAAATCTCAGTAGCAAGGCTTTGGAAAAACCCAGAGGGACCGGCAGTCCAAATGTGGTAGGCTAAGTGTTGGGACAAAATAGCGGCCGAAAAAATAACAGCCCTCCGGTTTGGAAAGAGACAACTTTTTCCAGACTTGGGCCCCATTCCTGGACTACACATAGAAATACCCAGGCCTGGCCCGACAGCCTCCCTCTCTACGATGGATGGACAAACAATACTGAAGAGGAGGGTGGAAGAGCAGGACAGAGGTATCCTCTCCCGCTCGCAAGAGCATACACAAACTAATGAAGGCCTAGGACTAAGCAGATCCATTCCCCCCGTCCACCCCCAATACAAACTTGAAGCATGAACAGCGTCCCTGGGCTCTTACCCCAACTGTATAATCCATCTGCTCCCCCCCCCCGCCCTTCCTCCCCTGCCTTCCCCATTGACACTTTTCTGAACTGTTGTTGTTTATGTTTATTATCGCCTGTATTAAGAAGCATCGTAGCGCTGTTCTCAGCACTTGCAACTTAATGCCACAATGTCTAACTTGCTTGTATAAAATCAATAAAAAGATGTCTGGAAAAAAAAATGTACATGAACACACATGCTTTTGATGGCAAACCTAATTCTGTAACTTGCTGGTTGCATACATCTTTGCTACTAGTGCTCAACCCATGAGCTGACCCCTTTTACTTGACATTCTATTCTATCCCCCTGTTGTTTGATACCAGTTACCCTGAAAGCGACATGGCCGTAAACTACAATATTCCCCCTAGTTTTCCCAGTCTTCAGCCTGTTCCGCCACCCACTCTTCCAAGTGTCTTACTTTCTTTCATTTTACATAATGAATACACAAAGCTAACTAGATTATGCAAATTAGTGATCAATAGTTCCATCCCGTCGGTACATCGACAGATCAACTGCACTAAAATACATAGTAGTTAGCCTCCCAAACTTGCTTTGCTCTGTGATTATGATTACATTATACATTAACACCTGCAGGAGAGAGCTGGCCAAACTGTTTTTACAGCCTTTTGATCATATCTATTTATTTGTGTCCATTCATGCAGCTGAACTTGTATGTTTTACAGACACTCATTCAGGGCTCACAAAGTCTTTTCGCTCACTTGCATAGATTTTACCATTTGCAGAAGATGTTTGAAACTTTTATTTAACATTGCCTTTGCAGTACATTTCAAATAAAGGTTTTACTGTGCATGGCTGGCTTCTGGGTGGCTGCAGTGTGCCAAACATAAAGTGGGTTTGTGGTGACATGCACTGTTTTGCCAAGGGCGCATTTCAATTTGTCAATAGTTGTAATGGGTCAACTGCATGTCTCTTAGGTCGGGTAGGCAAACTAAGTTACTCGACCTGCAGGTCCAGTGAAATTTTAAAGAATTTGCAAGCACGACTCCTCACTAACTCTTACTTCAGCGGTACACGCAACTGCTCTATTGTTGCTCATTGTATGTCTTGGGTGCAAATAACTTCTGGTGACACTACAAAATGTACTGCAACATTGCTAATCAAATGGGTTTGCTAATCAAGAAAAATGTAATTCGCAAACTCCGGTAATCAATTTTTTAAAACAAATGTATGCCTTGAACAAAAAGTCATGACTTATCCCTCTCAAGAATGGATTCAAGCAACAATAGCTCAAATTACATGTTACCAATTTGGTCACCAGATAAGTCCGCAAAGTAATCAAAACGGCATCATGCATTTTCATCCTTCCCCATGCTGTCTCAACATGCATCCAGTACAGTGATGGCTCATAGGACGATGGTCTCAGGAGACTGGCAAGTTGAACATCCTAGTGGTGGTATCAAATGGTTGTGAAAGCGCTACAATGGTGAACAACAGAAAATATGCTGAAAGGAAAACCTTTCAATCTGTCAGTGCAAGTAACCACAACATTAGACACTTCACTTACAGGATGGTGGGCACATTGTTGAGACCTCACCACAGAGGGGAAAGGGACAGGTTATCAAACAATGGAGCACATAAATATACTAAAACTAACTTCAAGCTGTCAGGTTGGCACTTCAACAAACAAGGTGGAGTACACTAAAAACACTATCTTTCCTTGCACAAAACATCTGGCACTGTTGCCTCAAAAGAAATACATTCTTTCAGGCACAATACATACCAGGGGTAGACAATAGTCTTACAGACAGCTGAACACAGTACTTGTAAAAGATCACAAGAGGGAACTCAGCACAAACACACTATTTGCAATGGTGAACAATGCCAAAGGCTCAAGCTTCAATTTCAGGTATCCATAGTGGGAGTCACTAGGCAACACTCTGGATGAGCTGGTCTGGGATAGTAGCATAAATCTTTCACCTGACACTATTGATTCACAAAGTAGCCATGAGGTATACTTCTACTGAGCACGTCTGTATGCCCACCTCATCCCATCATGCTGCCTGCTCACACAGCAGTGTGAACAATAACACATCCAAGCCTAAACACAACTACCTTGGTAACTACTTTGGCAACTTGGCTCTTGAAGAAGTTATAGAGTTTGGCTATTTAAAATTGCCAGCATGATGCATTGATATTTTACGGGAGGCAAGAATACCCAATGCCAGATACTGTTACTTAAATAAATAGAAGCGCTTTTGGTGTGCCAAAAAGCATTTTAGCCCTATTAACTGCTCTCCTGAAGAGGTTGTTACTTACCTTCTTTATTCATTAGACTTTGCTTTAGTTTACAGCTCCCTCAAAGTGCCTGCGGTAAAGGCTTTTATGGAAGGAGTTATCACCCAGCAGTACACTGTTCGCCTGTACAGGATCTAAATAGGGTCCTTCATACACTAATGGATCCTTCATTTGAGCCAATGAATTAAGCCGCTATAAAGGAACTTTTGTGCAAAGTTGCCTTCCTCATCGCAGTTACCTCAATCGGCAGAATACGTGAATTGCAGGACCTTTCAATCTCAGAATCTTTCCTCTCAATACACAAGCATAAATTGGTTTTGAACACATACACAATTTTCACCAAAATACATTTTGAAATTCTATGTCAATCAATTGAATCGCCAGCTTTCTTCTAAAACCCACACGTTAGGGGAAAAAGGGCACTTCATACACTTGGCTTTTGAAGGGCAGTCATGTACTACTAAATGGAATCAAAGAACTAAGTAAAACAAACCTGTTCTTCATTTCGAAGGGATTGTGTCCTCCGGATGTATTCCTTATCTTAGACAATTCGTCTCCAGCTTGCTGGCCTCGGATTTTTTTTCTCTGTAGATGGCGCTGCGCGTCGACGTCCGCCGAGTCGGTGTCCCTCGACAGCCACCGTATCGGCGCAGACGTCACCATGCCCATAAATAGCCGCGCGCAGCGTCCGTTGCTCGGTTCCTTTTTTCCGCGCTTCGTGGGGCCTCGGAATATTGTTGCTCAGGTCAGATTCATATCTTAGTATTCCTCGAGAAAACCAACTCATACTCGATGGCTTCCTCATCCGAACCGACGACTCCACGGTCCGGCTTCAAAACATTTCGAGACTGCGTGAAGAAAATGTCGCTAACGGATCCTCACATGATCTGTTTGTGGTGCCTGGGAGTCGAGCACCATTGTTCGGAATGTGAGGATTGCATGTCCATGACGGCGAAAGCCTTGAAGGAGCGTAAGGGGAAGCTCGAGAGAGGTAAGTCGGTTAAAACCTCCTCGAAAGTTTCTTCGGTCGAGGCATTCGTCTCCTCACCGTCGAAAGCATTCCGATTCTAGGTCTTGAAGCAACTCCCACCACTCGTCGAGATCTAGACACTCTAAAAAGAGAGGTCGAAGATCCCCTTCCTCGTCATCTTCTGTTTCCCCGGAAAGGGTCTCCTGCCCCACAAAACACAGCTCTCAGGCTGAGTGGGAGGAATTCAGGAAAAAGATGATGAGCGTCTTCGAGAAAGCGGCCTCGACCCCCTCGAAGACAGCTGAGGGTGATACCCTGGGTGAAAGACCCAAAAAATCCAAACGCTGCGAGTTGTTGAACCCGGCGAAAGAGTACACCCAAGAGTGCCATGGGCCATTGGGTAGCAAGGCACCATCTTCGTCGTCGAAGGTCCCTTCGACACATAGATCGGCGCAGTCGACACCGCTATCGAAGGGTTCTTCGACGCATCGGTCGATCGAGTCGGCGCCGACATCGACGCAGATTAAAGAAAAAAACATGGCTACTCCACAGCCAACGGTTATGCTAAGGGCCTCCAGCACGACTCGGAGAACGTGGTCGACATCCTCGAGCAGGATCCCGATCGTCTCGAGTTCTTCGAGGCCTCTTCCAGTTTTCTCGATGCCTTTGTCGGCGTCCTCGAAGCCTTTTACATCGGCATAGACGACATCGACCCTTTCCCGACCAATAAAGACAAGTTTGGCTCCTTCTGCTTTAGAAATGGGTTTTACACCATTTCCTAGGTCAGTGTACCCCAGAACCTTATCTTCAATTTATGAAGAAGGGGAGGATTCTGATCAAGAAAGACCCTTTGGGCTGCAGAGGACCACTACACCTGAAACAGAGGTTTTTACCTCTGAGGAAAGAAGGTTGAAAGACCTGCAGGAATCATTACATGAGGCAAGTGGGTTAGACCCTTCCCCAGAAGTGGAATTTGCCAAACCAGATCCAGGGGAACATGCTGAGACCCCTTATAGGACCTTGATGGCGAGAATCATTGAATTCATGGGTTGGTCTGCGTCTTCACCTGTTTTTCAACAGGATGACCTTAAGGACATACTAGATAAAGGCCCACAGGAGGATCCTGTGGTTCCCTTCCAAACAGCTCTACAAAGGAAAATGTCATCAAATTGGGAAACTCCTGAGGTTATCCCTGCAGTAAATAAAAAATTGTCAGCAAAGTATAGAGTATCCTCTGCTGATCCTGAATATTTATCAAAACACCCGACTCTGGAGAGCCTGGTGGTTCAAGCGGCAACTTCATCAAGCAACATATCCGCTTATTCTACTGTTCCACAGGACCGGGATGACAGGTACGATGCTATGGCAAAAAAAGTATTTTCTGCTTGTAGTATGGCGTTAAAATCCATGAACGCCACCTGTACGCTCGCCAGGTTCAGTCACACACTTTGGGAGTGTGCTTCATCAGCGGCTGTCTGCATACCGGAAGGTGAAGAAAGGGAAGCCTTCCTTAACATTATTAAAGATGGCAAAAATGCCATGTGCGAGTCTCTTCAAACTGGCATCGATTCTGCTGACAGTATCAGCAGCGCCATGGCGGCAAGTACCACAATCCGCAGGCATGCGTGGTTGCGAGAAGTCTGGATTTGCTCCAGATGTGCAAGCCAGACTTTTGAATATGCCCTTTGACGGCTCTTCTTTATTTGGTAAAAAGGCCGATGACAGTCTGGAAAGGCTGCAAACATCTAAAGCAGCAGCAAAATCCTTGGGAGCTGCAATCCGCCAAACTCCTTTTCGCCCCTCCGGATCCTCTTGGAGAGGAAGGTCCTTTCGCTATTACTCCGCATTCAGGAGAGGCAGAGGACAGCCTGCTCAAAGAGGCCAAAGGAGATCCACCCGAGGTGGACGGGGAAAAGGTACTAAGGCCGCAGCAGCAGCAGGTGCCTCTTTACCCTAGGCATCTGCATCAGCCGCCCCAAACCCCTCTGAGGTCTTTCCTCACAAAACACCTGTAGGGGGCAGGTTAACTCACCATCTGACGGAATGGCAGGCTATTACGTCAGATGCTTGGGCATTGGAGCCAGTTGCCCAAGGTTACTGCCTGCCCTTTCTACGCACCCCTCAGTCATCCACTGGGGAACAGCTCTTTGAAGCTTCCAGATCCGCTCCTGTTGCAGGACATTCTAGACCTGCTAGAGAAAGGTGCCATAGAACCGGTACCTGTAGCGGAGAGGAACAAGAGCTGGTACTCCCTACTTCATAATACCGAAAAAGGACGGAGGACTGAGACCCATCTTGGACTTACGGGAATTGAACAAGCTCCTCAGGAAGGACAAGTTCAAGATGGTTACTCTTTCTCAGATCCTTCAGGCCCTCCAGCTTCAGGACTGGCTGGTATCTCTGGACCTTCAGGATGCTTATTTCCATGTGCCAATCCATCACAAACACAGGAAATACCTGAGGTTCGCAATTGGCAACTCTCATTATCAATTTCGAGTTGTGCCATTTGGGCTGACCTCCGCCCCGAGGGTCTTCACCAAGCTAATGTCGGTAGAGGCGGTGGGTCTAAGGAGGGAAGGGATCCACGTCTACCCCTACCTAGACGATTGGCTGATACGAGCTGTATCTTCGGAACAAGCTCGAATCCAGCTAGATTATGTCTGCCACTTCCTTCACAAACTGGGCTTCTCCCTCAATTTAAAGAAGTCACTGATGATACCATCACAGAGACTCCAGTTCGTCGGAGCCGTCCTGGACACTTCTCTGGGAAAAGCCTTGCCACCAGAGGTGAGGGCTCAAGATATTCTGCAGATGGTCACCAAGTTTCAAAATGCCCAACATCTCCCAGCCTTCGACTTTTTGAGGTTGCTAGTCCTCATGGCATCCTGCATCTTCCTTGTGCCAGAGGCGCGCCTGAGAATGAGATCTCTCCCGTGGGCACTGAGAACCCAGTGGTCACAGTTCTCAGGAAGAATGACAGATCTCCGGATTCCGGAAAAGGTAGCTCGAGACCTTCAATGGTGGGCCTATCCAGAGAACGTCTTGAAAGGAGAACTGTTTTGGCAACCATGGCCGGAGATAACAGTAGTCACGGACGCCTCACTCACGGGGTGGGGAGCCCATGCCAACGACTTGACCATCAGCGGTCGTTGGTCTCCATAGTCCAGACTACACATCAACCTGTTGGAGCTGAGAGCGATCAGACTAGCTGATAATGACGGACAACAGTGGCCATGCACTACCTCAACAAAAGAGGAGGCGTAGGGTCGCTGTCACTGTGCAGAGAGGCAGTGCAGCTCTGGTTTTGGGCAATTCAGGAAGGAATCTCTCTATCGGCTGTTCACCTAGCCGGAGAGAAGAACTTGATAGCGGATGCTCTGAGCAGGCAGAGCACAGTCTCCCACGAGTGGGAGCTAGCACAGGAAGTCCTTCAGGAGATCTTCGCCCTTTGGGGAACCCCTCAAGTGGATCTCTTCGCCACCAGTACCAACAGGAAGTGTGATCTATTCTGTTCAAGGGAATTTCCGACGAGAGGAGCTCTAGGGGACGCGTTCGTAGTGGACTGGGAGTTTCCACTCCTTTACGCGTTTCCACCAGTCCCTGTGATTCTTCAAATGATCAGGAGGTTGAGAAGATTCCGGAAAACCATGATCCTAATTGCCCTGGACTGGGCCAGGAGAACGTGGTACCCGGACCTTCTGGATATGTCCATCTGCCCTCCAATCCATCTTCCACTCAAAGAGAATCTTCTCTCGCAGAAGGGAGGTCAGGTTCTCCATCCAGACATCAGAATCCTCAACCTTCACGCTTGGCTTCTGAAAGGTTGAGGTACAAGGATTGGGACCTCCCTGATGACGACATGGAGGTGTTGCTTTCGGCCAGAAGACCAGCAACAAAGTCTCTATACCGCTGCCGTTGGAACAAATTTTGCAGCTGGAGGAGAATATCGACCCTTTTTCATGCGGTACTCCAACGGTGTTATCCTTTCTATTCTACTTGGCAAACTCAGGCCTTCAAGTTGGCACTGGCAAAGGCTATCACGCAGCGCTATCGATCTTCAAGCGCACTGCAGAGGAACCATTGTATTTCAAAATACCCTTAGTAATACAATTTCTAAAGGGATTAACTAATGTCTATCCTCCAAGACCATTCCAAGTTCCCTTATGGGACTTAAACTTAGTATTAAAATTCCTAATGGGTACTCCATTTGAACCACTCCACTCTTGTTCGTTGAGATTTCTTACCCTTAAAACTGTCCTATTAGTAGCACTAACATCTGCTAGGAGGGTGAGCGAATTACAAGCTCTATCTTGTAAACCCCCTCATACAATTTTCAATAAGGACACAGTTGTCCTACAGGTGAAGCCTAATTTCCTCCCAAAGGTGGTTTCTGAGTTTCACATCACTCAAAAAATTACCTTACCTTTGTTCTACCCTCCTCCCCATCCGGGGAAAGAGGAAGAAAGGCTACATAGGCTGGACCAAAGGCGTGCTCTTAGCTTTTACATCAGCAGACTTGCTAGGATTAGGCAAGCAGACCAACTGTTCGTAGGCTACTCAGGTCACAAGTTGGGACTACGCATAACAAAACAGACCATATCCAGGTGGATTATTTTGGCCATTCTGGAGTGCTACAAACTGGCAGGGAAAGAGCCCTCTCAAAATCTTAGGGCTCATTCAACCAGGGGTATCGCAGCCTCTTCGGCCCTCCAAAGAGGGGTACCGGTCCGGGACATATGTGCGGCTGCCACATGGTCGTCCGCACATACATTCACAAGATTTTACAACCTGGATTCCTCCTCTAGTCAAGAGACCAGATTTGGCAAAGAAAGGCTGCATAGGCTGGACCCAAGGTGAGCTCCTAGCTTTTACATCAGCAGACTTGCTAGGATTAGGCAAGCAGACCAACTGTTCGTAGGCTACTCAGGTCACAAGTTGGGACTACGCATAACAAAACAGACCATATCCAGGTGGATTATTTTGGCCATTCTGGAGTGCTACAAACTGGCAGGGAAAGAGCCCCCTCAAAATCTTAGGGCTCATTCAACCAGGGGTATCGCAGCCTCTTCGGCCCTCCAAAGAGGGGTACCAGTCGGAGACATATGTGCGGCTGCCACATGGTCGTCCGTGCATACATTCACAAGATTTTACAACCTGGATTCCTCCTCTAGTCAAGAGACCGGATTTGGCAAAGCCGTACTACATTCGGTTCATTCCTAAAAGGGAAGCATGACATTCTTACTCCCACCTCCAATTACAAAACACTGCTATGGGAGTCTATCAAAGATAAGGAATATGTCGGAGGACACAATCCCTTCGAAGAACAAGTTACTTCTTACCTTGTAACGTTCTTTCGATGGGATGTTCCTCCGACGTATTCCTTATCGCCCCTCCCATCCATCCCCGCAGTAATACTTCCCTTGTAGTTGCAGCTCACGCTCCTTCAAGGTGATTAGCCAATTCAGGCAAGAACTATCTTATGCTACAAAACGGAACTGAGCAACGGACGCTGCGCGTGGCTATTTATGGGCATGGTGACGTTGGCGCCGATACGGTGGCTGTCGAGGGACACAGACTCGGCGGACGTCGACGCACAGCGCGCTCTACAGAAAAAATTTCCGAGGCCAGCAAGCTGGAGACGAATGATCTAAGATAAGGAATACGTCGGAGGAACATCCCATCGAAAGAACGTTACAAGGTAAGAAGTAACTTGTTGTTCTGCTTGAAATATTCAACCTTTAAAACTCGGACTAAGTTGATTTATGCTTGAAATAGTTCAACATCTGATTTCATGCTTGTGCTGATAATTGCAATTGCTCCTCTTAAATACGTGCTTGTAAATTCAATATCTTTTAAATGCTCCACATGTATATACAGAATTGAGCAGTCAATCAATTGTGCCTTCTTCTCAATTGTTTTTAAAGAACTTGTAATGAGTTTTATCAAACAAACTTTTAGTTCCTAAAATGCCAGTCTTTTAAGTTGACCGCGCAATCAAAAATGAGAAATGACACGTAGCACAAAATAAACACGCTGGCTTTCAGTTCATATAACGCTAGTCTTTTGAATTTGACCGCGCAACAGAATCTGAAAAAATATCACGAAGCATAAAAATAACAAGCGTGCAGGCTTACCTTGCTCCACAGAATCTCCCTCTCTCACCTTACAACGTGAAGGAAGCAAACCCATAGTCTTTTCTTGCAGCCGCGAAGAAAAATGGATCACAGAGGGAAACTCAAACCTTCAATAGGAAAGCACTTTTCGCAACGCGGCATATGTCCAAACACTGGAGCCTCAACGACGGTGCTAACAAGGTAAGCAAACGTTACAGTTAGAAAAGAAACTCACTCAAGCGCGCATGCGGACATTTTGTTTTGGACGTTTCTTTCTTTCTTTCTCAACGTAACCAAAACAAACTACATTAACCTTTAAGTGTCCGGAACAAGTCTTTTTAAATAGGTGACAGCTACTTTCTATGATATGATATGGCATTTGTAACGCGCCTATACACAAGTGTTACAAGGCGCGACGAGGCAGGGAGGAGGGAACAAGGGGAGACAGACAAACGATCCTACTAGGCCATGTGTCATTCAGATTGCGCAAGTGCATGGGTAGGGGCGACGGGAAAAGTGCAAGGGGGAAGGGAGAGGGGAAAGTGCAGTACAAAGTGATTAGTAAAATACAAGATAAATAATAAGGGCCAGCTGGTGGCAAGTGCAGGATAAGTGCAGACAAGTGCTGGGAAGGGGGGCTGTGGGATACAGAGACAGTCCCGTAGTGCAAGGTTTGCCAGGGAGGCAGTGCAGGGGAGAGTGGCTGGGCCAAGGGCCGGGATTGGCGAGTGGCCCAGTTGCTGATTCAGTACAGTTTCAGTGATTTAGTAGGGGAGAGGGGGAGAGAAAGCAGAAGCAAAGAGGAAGGTTTTGAGGTGCTTCCGGAACCGGAGATGGTTCTCCAAGTTTCAGGGAGGCAGGAAGGCTGTTCCAGAGGGAGGCCCCTGCTGCGGAGAGAGATCTCCCCACAACTCGTTGCTTGGAGAAGCGGCTGACCCTGAGGGAGTTGGAGGCGGATGAGCGAAGAGATCGAGAAGGAAGATATTTGGGAAGAGAGTTGAAGGTATTTTGGCCCAAGGCCCCAGAAGTCCTTGTGGACAATGCAGAGGGTTTTGAACTTAATCCTCGCAGCCACTGGGAGCCAGTGTAGCGATTTCAGTCCTGGAGAGATACAGTCCCTGGGCTTGAGGCCAAGGACAAGTCTCGCAGTCCTGTTCTGGATGAGTTGCAGCGGGCGGAGAGTAGAGGCAGGCAGATTTAGATAGAGGCTGTTACAGTAGTCCAGCTTCGAGAGAGGCTGTTACAGTAGTCCAGCTTCGAGAGAACCAGGGCTCTGGAGACAGTGAGCTTCTGGGGGAAGGAGAGGAAAGGAAGGATACCTCTGAGGAGGCGCAGCTGGTAGTGTGACTTGTCAGAAATGTGAGGAGAGAAGGAGAGTGTGGAGTCGAAGATGACCCCGAGGTTTTTTGCCTTGCAGGTAGGAGCAGGAAGAGGGCCAAGAGAGGCCGGCCAGAGAGCTGCAGGGAAGGAGGGAGTGGGTGTGCCGATGAGTAGAATCTCAGTCTTACTGGCATTAAGGCAGAGGTCGTTGGTGGCACACCATTCCTGGATAGCAGAAAGACAGTCTGAGATGAGGGAAGGAGAAGAGGAGGCTGAGGGTAGCCTGAAAATGAGCTGGGTATCATCCGCATAGCACTGAAAGTTGGGGCAGAGAGCAGCGATGCAGTGGGCAAGAAGTGCCAGATACTGTTTGAACAGCCAGGGAGAGAGGTTAAAACCCTGGGGGACACCACAGGTAGAGAAAAATATGTCGGAGAGGAAAGACCTCAGTTGGACCTGGGAGGGTCGATTTGAGAGGAAAGAGGTCAGCCAAGCCAGAGCCTGACCAGTGATACCCAGGTTATCACGGAGACGGTTAAGCAGGATGGTATGGTTAACGGTATGAAAGGCAGAAGAGAGATCAAGCAAGATGAGAACACATGGAATGTTAGAGTCAAGGTTCGAGAGTAGATCCTCACGGATGTTCAAGAGAGCAGTTTCCGTGCTTCTGGCGGCTCTGAAGCCAGACTGATTGTCATGAAGGCTACCAACAGATTCAGCATGGAGATTAAGCTGGGAGATGGCCAGTTTCTCCAGGAGCTTGCCCAGGAAGGGAGTGATAGAGATTGGGCGATAGTTAGCTGGGCAGGAAGGGTCGGAACAGGGTTTCTTAAGAAACTGATCAACTAACAACTTTGAAACTTTTCTTTTTGTACTTAGCTTTTTTCACACAGAAGTTGAAGTCTTGTGAGCAGAATTTCTAACTTTACTTGAGTTGTCACTTTACTTGACCTGCCCAACTTGTCAGTTGTCTGGCGAAACTGGAGGCAGTGTCATTGCCCCACTGCAACCATTGCCAGTGGTTTGCACACCATTTGAGCGGGCGGGCATCGACATTGTCGGTCCCCTTGACCCTCCCACTTCAGGTGGACATCGGTACATCCTGGTCTTGGTTGATCATGCCACCAGGTACCCTGAGGCTATACCCCTTCAGACTGTTACTGCCAAGGTGGTTGCCCGGGCTCTCCTGGGTATTTTCACCCATGTTGGGTTCCCTAAGAGTGTTGTCTCTGACAGAGGATCCAACTTCATGTCTAGTTACATGAAAACCATGTGGAAAGAATGCGGGGTAACCTACAAGTTCTCTACCTCTTACCATCCTCAGACCAATGGTCTGGTTGAGAGGTTTAATAAAACTCGCAAGGGCATGCTAGGCGCTTTGGAAGAGCCCCTAAGGAGGAAATGGGATCTCCTCCTGCCATGCCTGCTGTTCGCTTACAGAGAGGTACCTTAAGAGGGTGTTAGTTTCAGCCCCTTTAAGTTACTCTTGGGACATCCCGTTAGGGGGCCCCTTGCCTTGATCAGAGAAGGTTTGGAAGCCACCCCTCCAGGTCCCACCAAGCAAGTGGGGGACTATGTGTTAGGCCTCAGATGGCTGATGACACAGATGATGGGTCAAGCAACAGCGAATCTCAAGGCCAGCCAGGAATTGAACACGTACTGGAATGATCCTTGTGATGGAGCCTACCAAGCCTAAAGCTTTGGCAGACAAGTGGACCGGACCCTTCAGGATCATTTCCAAGATGGGCAAAGTCAATTATCTTTTTGACGTGGGAGTCCCTGGGGTAGCCCCTCAGGTATTCCATGTTAACAGGCTCAAGCCTTTCCACAGGCTAGCAGAAGTCTCATGTCTCTTGCTAGCTTCATAGCAAGAAGATGATGAGAGTGAGCCCCTTCCTGATTTGCTGCATAGCAACCCTCAGGATGGCTCAGTGGAGGGAGTACATCTCTCTCCAGATCTGACGACAGAGCAGCAGAAGGCCTGCAGGGCTTTGCTCCGGCAGTATGCCTCTCTGTTTTCACTGACACCAGACCTTACACCGTGGTGTAGGCACGAAATTGACACTGGTGACAGTGTGCCTGTCAAAAGCAAGTGCTACCGTATGTCGGATACCGTTAAGAACCATATCCTGGCTTAGGTCGTCACGATGTTGGATCTGGGTGTCATTGAACCCTCAATCAGTCCCTGGTCCAGTCCAGTGGTCCTTGTCCACAATGCAAGTTCCCAGACAGGTACCAAGGATTGGAGGTTCTGTGTGGACTACCGAGGAGTCAATGCCGTCACCAAACCTGATGCGCACCTATTGCCCAGGGCTGATGAGCTTGTGGACACCATAGGCACTGCCAAATTTGTGAGCACCTTTGACCTTACCTCAGGCTATTGGCAAATAGCTCTGACGGACCGTGCCAAGGAAAGGACGGCATTCTCCACACCTGAGGGACTCTACCAGTGTCAGGGTAGCCGGGTAACTTGCCCACGGAGTGTAGATGAAGAATTCTACCCAACAATGTAACCCTGTATATGGAGTTAAAATACCACACGAAGGGATCTATTATTTGGAAGAATGGATCCAAACACAAACAGCAGACCTAGAGCCGGAAAGGAAAACGCAGGTTAACAAAGCCTTTTACTTTTTGAGGCAAGTAACAGTGTATCCAAACAGGACTAACCTTGAACTTCCCACAAGTAAAGAATCACACAACCCTGGTTGGTCGAAATAGGTGGAATCAATCGAGTAGGAAGGAGGTATGCTAATCTGGAGGGAACAAGATACAAAGATACAGCAGTGAAGTTTTGGTATAATGAAAAGAAAGGGGAAGGACCAAGAGATCAGGAAGGATTAGATGGACCCTTACCGCGTTGATGATAAGCGTCTGACGTGAAAACAGAGGAATGGTCACTCTTGAGGTCGTTGCGGAAGCAACACTATGGGAAAAGACTACTCCCGCGCACAACAAAACGCCTAGTGGCCAGGCAGTCACTTGAAGAGCCTGTCGGAACGCGGACACTCCCAAAACACCCTCCAAGTACTAGGAAGTCTCTAGTCAGTACCGGGATGAAAGGGAGTGAGAGGCTTCCGGAATACCAGGTAGTGATCAGAGGTGGGGATCCAATCCAGAGTGCAGTTCGATGGAAGGTCTAGGTGCAGGTAAGGTTAGGAGACGAAAGACAAAAACAATCCGTTTAACAATCCGGGTCGGCAACATGATGGTATAAACAATCCAAAATAGAGTGGAGGGAGAAATCCGAGGAGCTGTCCGGGTCGGCAACGTGGAAGACAAAGGTAAGCCAAAATCGAGAGGAAACAGAAATACTTTGAGCAGTCCGGGTCGGCAGCTTGAGCGGTTAGGGAGACAGCAGTTCACAGAAGGCAAAACAAGGTGAAAAGGGCTGGAGAAACACAAGGTAACAAGGGTGGGAGTCACGTGGAGCAGAAGTTCAAGGACAAAGTAACAGGTCAGGAAACTAATAAACCAAACTTGAGTAATGACTAGATATGTAGCACACTTCAGCCAAAATCAGAAGCACTGTTTCAAAGTCAAGGCAGAGTTTTAAATGGTCATGGCATCACGTGACAGAACGTGCCCGTGATGACGTATGCCTCATTGTTTACATCCTAGTCTCTACGGCAACCGCCATCGGGCTGTAAACGGCGCTCCTTTCTTTAAGACAGTGAAACCTGTATTATAAAGCTTTTTCTGAATAGCTACAGGCAATACTTGGGAAGGTCTGGAAACTCTCGAAGTATTATAAGACCACCTTCTGGGAATACGTGTCGTAAGAGTAGAGGAATCACTAGGGTTCCTGACAGTACCCCACCTCAAAGAACGCCTCCCCCGGCGCGAGGACCAGAAATCTCGCAATAAAACGGGCATGGATATGTGAGAGAGCTTCCCAGGTCCGATCCTCTGGCCCGTATCCTTTCCAATCCACTAAAAACAAGCGAACCCCATGCAACACCTTGGTATCGAGGATCTGTTGCACTTCGTATTCATCCGAGCCCAATACTGGAAGAGGACGGTCATGAGCTATAAACCTGGTATCGCCCTGCAAAGGCTTAAGGAGTGAAACATGAAATACAGAATATATCTTCCAAGAATCAGGGAGCTTCAAGCGAACCGCCACTGGATTGATCACCTCAGTGATTTCAAACGGACCAGTGAAACGTGGTAGCAGTGCTCTCCTACCCGGGAGATGAAGATGTTTGGTGGCCAACCAGACCTTCATACCCTTGCCGTATGACGGCGATTTTAAGCTATGTAGGTCAGCAAAACCCTTAGTGCACTGTTGGGCATTCAGCAGATGTTGCCTAATCTCCGCCTGTAGTTTGGCCCAAGACTTGACGGAGGACTGGGCAGTGGGGTTAGCCGAGGATGTAACCAATCATGTGCGTGGATGATGGCCATACAAGGCAAAAAATGGCGTAGTACCTGTGGCTGTGTTTACCGAGTTATTATAAGCAAACTCAGCCATAGGCAAGAGACAGCCAAGACCCCTGGTAATGCAACAAAAGACACCTCAAACTGTTCCAGCGTAGCGTTCACCCGCTCTCTGTCCGTCAGTCTGCGGATGATATGCACTGGAATATCTATCCTCAACACCCAAAGTAGAAGTTGCAGCTCTCCAGAAATGAGACGTGAATTACGAGCCACGATCTGTGATGATAATACTCGGCAGACCGAATCGCCTGAAAACTTGGTTGATGAATAAGTCGGCCAACACAGGAGCTGAAGGCAAACCCTGACATGGAACAAACAAGGCAGACTTCGTGAGATAATCCACCAAAACCCAAATGGTATCATAACCACGAATTGAGGGCAATTCAACAATGAAATCCATGGTACATGTTATCTTGGGGACCGATAACAGATGTAGCAATCCCATGGGTTTGGCATCTACGACTTTACTCTGCGCACATACTGCGCAGGTAGATATGTACTGACTTACATCTCCAGACATTTTTGGCCACCAACACCACCTGCGTAATAATTCTAGGGTCTTCTGAGAATGTGGAGTCATGACACCATTGTAAAGCCAGCTTACGAGTTTCTATCGTAGGCAAGAAAATCCTATCTTGAACATAAGGCAGAGAGTGAATGATAGTGATGTTATCCTTCTTAACTACATCCGAATTTTGTTCAACTCAAGTAAGCAACAATGATCTGAGAGATGTGTTCATGGTACAGCCTCATACTACTTGATGTGGGAGCAAAAGAGAATCCTGATCAGCCCGCTGGATTGCATTCCCAGGAATGCGAGACAATGCATCGGCCTTAGTATGTCTCGCCCAAGGACAATAGGTTATTGTGAAATTAAACGCTGAAAAGAACTCATGCCAGCATGCAAGTCCAGCCGTTGTACATTTCATGGACTGTAAGGCCACTAAATTGCGATGGTCAGTAAATACTTGAACCAGACTTGAAGTGCAGAGTAAATGATGTCGCCAAACAAGAAAGGCATCTCTGACAGCTGACAACTCCCTTTCCATAATAGTATAATTACGCTCATGGGGATTGAGCTTCCTAGAGTGGTAAACCACAGGATGTAGTTCTTGTGAATCTCGGCAGTGCTGAGACGAGATAACCCCCAAAGCCACATCCGAAGCATCAGCCTCAACCACAAACAGTTGGGAAGGGTCTGGTTGTTATAAAACTGGAGCTGAGGTAAAGGCCAATTTCAACTCCTCGAAAGCCTGGTTAGCAACGGAATCCCATGCAAATTTCTTTTTACTGCTGGTGAGAGCTGTAAGGGGCACCGTGATTTCAGAAAAGGACCTCACAAAGCGTCTATAAAAATTTGCAAAAACAAGGAACGATGGCAAAGATTTTAGGTAATTAGGAGCTGGCCATCCAGAACCGCACAGACTTTTGTGGAACTCATATATGTATACCCTGATCAGTGATTAAGTAACCCAGAAACTCCACAGAAGTAACATGGAAAATACATTTCTCCATCTTTGCATATAAGGCATGTTCCCGTAGACGTTGCCATACTAGACGCACATGTTGTACGTGGTGTTCATATGAATCTGAATAAATCAGGATATCATCTAAGTACATGATGAGAACCCTATCCTTCATATCCCGGAAATAGCAGGAGCATTACATAGTTATGTTATTTTGCATTTATATAGCGCCTTATATACCATTGGTATGGTCTGAAGGCGCAGGTAGGTTGAACACCCTTGGGAACCGAAGTTCAGATCAGTAGAGGGAGTAGGGAGCGTCAAAGGTGCGTGTGAGCACCAGGTATGTGTGCAGCTTGAGCGTGTAATAGCTGCTTCTTAGCGATAGGTGTGGTAATTGAGGGGTCAGTAATATGTGTTCGTTCTGGCTGGATTTATCCAGACCGCATGTGGCTGCGTTAGGCCTGAGGAGTACGCCTGGCTGGGGGTGTAAAACCAGCAGTGTTTACATAGTGATGTGGAGTATGTGGCGGTTGTAGGTATGAGAACAGTTATACCGAATGGTGTCATAGTATCTCTGTGTTCTAGTTGAGTGGTGATGTAAAGGAGAGAGTAAGCGTATGGTGGGTTATGTGGTCATTTGAAACTTTTTCAGCATTCCAACTATCCTTTGTACTTCACAACATCCGTTCCATGAACCCAATCCACGCTCCCAGTCTGTTCCCTACATTCCGGTCCGCTCCACGCACTCATGTATTCCAGTTCACTCTGCGCGATCTAGTCCGTCCCACGCGCTCTGGTCTGCCCCGCTCTCACGAGTCTGGACCACGCAAGCTCTATGTCATCATCCGTTCTATGCAACTCGTCTGCTCAACGCAGCACGTCCGTTTGTTCCAGGCACTCCTTTGCTCATGGTACTGCACTCCTTCGCTCCAGGCACTCCATCGCCTTATGCGCTTACACGCTCTACGCACCCATCCCCTCTACACACCCATCCCCTCTACGCACCCATCCCCTCTACACACCCATCCCCACTACGCACCCACCCCCTCTACGCACTCGTCCTCCCTACGCACTTGTCCCCCCTACGCACTTGTCCCTTCTATGCACTTGTTCCCTCTAGGCACCCCGTCCCTCTACGCACCCACCTCCTCTACGCACCCATCCCCTCTACGCACCCGTGCGTGCACCTGTCCCCCCTACGCACCCGTCCCCTCTACGCACTCGTCCCCCCTATGCACTCGTCCCCTCGCCACCCTCATCCGCTCTCCGCACTCACCCGCTCCCCGCACTCATCAGCTCTATGCATCCGTTCCCCGTGCTCATCCGCGCCCCGTGCTCTTCTGCTCCCCGCGCTCATCAGCTTTATGCACTCATCACTTTCCGGGCATTTAACAGCAATATCCCGTTCTACATATTCATCTCTACGCTCATCCGCTTTGCACACTCAACCGCTCTACACACTCCTCTTCTCAGCGTTCTACACATTCTTTCGCAGTCACTCGGTCTGCACACTCATCTGCTCTACGCACTTCTGCATTCTACGCACAACTCTGTACTTGCGCACTTATCTGCTGTACGCATTCATCCATTCTGCACATCCGGCCGCTCTACACACTCATCCGTTCGACATATTTATCGTTCTATACACTCCTCATATCTACACACTAATCCGATCTACACACTCATCTGCTTACCGCATTTATCCGTTCAGCGCATTCATCCATTTCACGTGTTTCGTCGGTTCTAACGATTTCATCCACTCCATTCATTCATCATGCATTATATCCATTTCATTGATTTTAAATCTGTTTTTGTACGATTTATTCTTACTATTCATTTCACTGCTTTTCTCTACTTTACTCCTTCTATTCTGTTTGTCTTTTCAGTTTATATTGGTGGTTATTAGATGTTGATTTCTCACATCTGGTAGTTTGTTGGTTTGGTGTAATTGTGCTTTTATTCTGTTTGGGTCATTTCGCGTACGGGTCGGTTCTAGGGGAAGAGCCAGGTTTTCAGCAGTTTGCGGAAAGACATTAGATCCCCAGTAAGGCGGATGTGGGGTGGGAGTGCGTTCCACAGTGTGGGGGCCAAGGCTGAGAATGATGATCCGCCTAACCTGACTGAGTTTGTCTTGGGGATGACTAAGAGGCCGGCTGAGCTTGATCTTAGAGTGCGTTGAGGGTGATAGGGTTTTAGCTTGTTTTGAAGATATTGAGGTCCGATTTTATGCACTGCTCAATGGGAGATGCATAAGGTTTTGAAATTCACCCTTCGGGCGACTGGAAGCCAGTGCACAGTCTTAAGGGCCGGGGAGATGTGGTCTCTAGGGCCGAGCGCAAGTAGCAGTTTGGCTGCTGCGTTTTGTGCCCTTTGAAGTTTATTCAGTTGGTATGCGTGGAGTCTGAGGTAGAGGGGGTTTGCGTAGTCGAATCTTGATATGACAATTGATTGGACCGCGGAGAGTCTGTTAGGAAAGGAGAGGTATGGAAAGATGTGCCTAAGGGTTTTAAGGTGGTAGTGGCATGCCTTTGAGACATTGTTGACTTGGCGCGAGAGTGTTAGGTCAGAGTCAAGCGTGCATCCAAGGTTTTTTACTGCGTTAGAGGGGGTCGGTGAGTTGCCCATGGCGGATGGCCAGGGTAGTGGGTCTGGAAGAAGTTCGGAGTTCCCACATACCATGATTTCAGTTTTGGAGGGGGTTAACAAGAGGTGGCTTTGGGTCATCCAGAGCTCAATGTCAAGGAGGCAGGAGGCGAGGTCAGGTCGGGAGTTGGGGTTTGGGTTCAGGAGTTTTAGAATTAGTTGAGTGTCATCAGCGTAGTTGTAACACAGGATGTTGTGTGAGCGAATTATTGGTGGGAGGGTGTGATCAAGTAGAGATTGAACTGGAGGGCAGATAGGCATGCACTTTGTGGGACTTCCGTGTCGAATGGTCGGGCTTGGGAGGAATAGGTGGAGAGTATCGTTATTTGGTACCTATCTTTGAGGAATGAAGCTATCCATTTAAGAGCGGTTCCACGAATTCCTAGTGAGTGGAGGCGGTCAAGGAGGATTGAGTGATTGATCGTGTCGAAAGCAGCGGGTAGGTCAAGAAGGATTAATGCGGCGCATCCTGCGGAGTCAGCCCTTATTTTTAGGTCATCCCAGATTGAGGTTAGGGTGGTTTCGGTTCTTTGACGGGCTCTGAAACCTGATTGTGCAGGGTCTAGGAGATTGTTGGCCTCGACAAAGGCATTTAGTTGGGAGTAGGCGGTTCGGTCAGTGAGTTTGGCAAGGAAACTTGTGTTTGAGATGGGGCAGTAGTTTTTGGGCTCGAGGGGGTCGAGAGAAGGTTTTTTTAATAGAGGTTTGACATGAACCATTTTGAACGCGTCAGGAAAGATACCCGAGGAAAGAGAGTCATTTATGATGGATCTTGCGTGTTCTCCTCCGCATGTGGAAGTGAATATTTCTTTGAGGGTTGTGTCCGGGCAAGGGTCTAAGGGAGAGTCGGATGGTTTGCGGGCAGAGAGAAGTTTGAGAAATTGGTCTGGTGATATTGGACTAAAGGATTCAAACGTTGGTTGCGTAGTGGTCTCAGGCGGGGGGTTGGTCGGAATGGGGGAGGGTTGCCTGGAGGATGTAAGAGAGCCAGTTTGGTGGTTAGAGCATTTGTTCTTTCCAGAGCCGTGGCGTAAAAGTAGAGAGAGAGTGAGTCGCACAGTGACTGAGAGGGAGTCGGGACGGTCATAGTGCATGCTGGTTTGGTGAATTCAGAGATGATTTTGTGAAGTTCTTTGCTGGGGCTTTTGCAGATTAGGATTAGGGAGTTGTAGTGGGCTTTTTTTGCTTTCTGGATTTCGTCCTTGTACTGATGAAGGTGTCGGGCCAAGGTGGTACCGTTCTCCTGGGATTTGTCTTTCTGCCATTTGCGTTCTAGGTATTTATATAGTTGTTTAGTGAGTTTAAGCTCAGGTGTGAACCATCTAGGGAACAGGCCACGGCGGGCTGATGGTTTACAAGAGGGTGTGAGCCGCATTCGTGAGGAGTTGAGCCATGAGTCAAAGGCCTCGGGGGTTAATTGTTTAATGAGTTGGCCGGTGGATGGTGGAGATTGGAGGAGTGCGTTGGCTAGGTCAGGAACGATTGTTCGTTTTTTCCAGCATTTGCGTAGCTTCGGAGGTTAGGATTCGCATACGGGGAGGGGGTCGGGTGAGACAATGAAATGATCAGACCAGATGATAGGGGTGTGGGGGTTTAGATGTATCTGGTTGTGGGAGCTAAAGATGGCATCAAGAGTGTCCTTTATAGTGAGTAGGGCCGTTTCTCCAGCATGGGGTCTGGCATGGATTCACATGCTCATGAATATTCCCCGTCGTCAGGCTGGGAATCCTCGGTAAAGAAAAAACCAGTATCAGTTTCGTTTCTGATCTGTCTTTCGTAGTAGTAACCAATCACTGATCTCTGCGTCATACTGACCACAGCCAATGACTGCCCTCTACCTAAGCCCCGCCTCTAGCAGCCATCCTCAGATTTTTACCGCACGTTCATGTGTTGGGATCCTCGTGCTATTGCTCTCGAGCGTTAGTGCTATTTTTCACGTTTTTTCTCAAAAACTTCGTTTTTTCGGTCAAAAGAGCCTCAAGCTCCACCGACTCTCCATCCTATCAACGGGGACCCGTGTCGGATTCGTCTACGCCCCTCAAGGGTGAAGATTTCGTCGAGCTACGCTTTTGGAGGACTCAGGCCCATCTCGGACATGGCCCAGGAGAAGGGAAGCTCGACGCCCGGAAAGCTGTTCAGGGTCTGCCCTGGATGCCAGCTGCAGAATGTCTTTAAGGAAGACGAACACTCCTTTTGTCTTTACTGCCTACATGAGGACAAGACGCACGTGGAGAAGGACTGTGCGTTTTGCGGCAACATGTCGGAGCGGACCACGAAGGACCGCCATCAACGTCTCGCCAACTGGCTGGAAGGGAAGAGCCCGTCCGGCGAGAAGAAGAGGAAGAAATCCGAGCGGTCTTCTAAGACCTTTGAGGACGCCCCGGCGACGGGGGTCCAACACAAGGCCAAGCACCGCGAGTCCGCTGGCACCGGGAGCGCCGAACGGTCGGGCTCTACGGGCGCCAGGCAGGGCGCATCCTCCCCGGCACCATCAACCACGAGCCAACGCTCTGGGTCGGGTAAGAGGATGGCCGAGCACCCGGCGAAGCTCCTGGAGAGGCCCCGGTCGAGCTCTAAGGCCCCATCGGAGGGGGAGCGAGGCAGTGTCCCCCCCCCTCAAGGAGAAGGCGGTGAGCGCACCTAAGGTGGTGAAAGCCTTAATCCATCCGGCCAAGGCCTCTATCGAGACAGTCGCGGCGGCCCTGGCTCAGCCTGTGGAGGCTACACCAGTGGTGGCGACCTCGGGGCTCAGAGTATCCCTGCCACCGCGGAGGGAGTCCTCTTTTATGCCCATCGACAGGACCCCTGTGAAACCTCCGGCGGAGAAGAAAAAGGGGGGGCAGGAGGTCGTCGTGGATTCGGCCTCAACCTCTGAGGAAGAGCTGATCGAGGTCTTAAGCCACGGCGTTGGCGTGGAAGAAGACCGGCCCGTTGGGAGGGATCCCGACGCAGGAGACGACGATATCGTCGAGGGTACCGACGGGGCCCCTGACCGCCCGTCGGACTCCCCTCTCCCAAAGCCGCAAGACAACTCGGCGGCCATTTTGTTGGCTATACAGTCCTTATGCTCAGAGATAAGGACGAGACTGCCGTTACCAGCGGAGGAACCACTCCCGTCGGGGGACCGGGAACCAGGCCCTTTTGGCCGCCCTCCCCCTAAGAAAAGAAGGATTCACCCTCCACCTCCTTTTCAGCCGTCGCGCCCCGTCCAGCCCTCCTCCCCGTCCACGACCCGAGGGGATGATACGGTGACTGACACGGCCGCGACGGGTACGGACGACGAGGATCTGCCGTCGTCACCTCCCACCCGGGCTTCCCCGCCCGACGAGATTGGATCTTTTCACTCCATGATCGCCAGGGCATCCGAGCTCTTCCAGCTCTGCCCTGAGGAGAAGAAGAAGGAAGGTTTCGTTTATCAACAGCGCGAGGCCAAGAGGAAGACGGTCCTCGCTGTACCTCTACTGGACGATATTTGGGATGAGGGCCTCGCCCTCAAGAACCCATCCACGACGCCGGCTAGAAGAGACCGGTACGAGAAGAAGTACCGAGTCCCGGACGCGGCCCCCTTGTGCCTCCGGGCACAGCCTACCCCGGACTCCGTCGTCTCCGCGGCGGCCAGGAAGAAAGCGGGGGGGGTGCGGCCTCCACGTCGACTTCCCCGCCAGACGGCGAGGGAAGGAAATTGGATACGATGGGGCGTAGGGTCATCTCGTCGGCAGCGACGACGATTAAGGCGGCCAACGCCTTGGCTATCGTAGCCCGCTACGACAGGGAGCTGTGGTTCATACTGGCCCCCTTGCTGGACTTCCTACCGGACGACAAGAGGGCGGATGCCCTGGAGATCTTGCAGGAAGGTGAGGTGGCGTCGGACCACGCCATCACGATGGCGACGGACATCACCGACACTGGATTTCGCCAGTTGGGCAACGGCGTGTGCTTTAGGCGGCGTGGATGGCTCAAGGCTACTGACTTCCGTCAAGACGTACAGACCAGAGTCCTGGACATGCCGTTTGATGGAAACAACCTGTTTGGGAAACCAGTGGACGATTCCCTTCAAGCCATCAAAGCGGACACAGAGACGGCCCGGGCTCTCGGGGTTCTCCAGCAACGACGGCCGCCCTTTCGGAGCGGCGGAGGCAAGGGTGCCTCCAAAGGTTCCGGCGGCGGATTCTCCACCTACCGTCAAGCGGCCCGTTCGTCGTCGCAGGAAGCTTACAGGGGACGAGGCAAGTCAGGCGGACCCCACCGTCGTCGCCAAGGAGGTCAAGGCAGCAAAGCCTCGTCGAAACAGGTCTGAACCGGCCGTGGGGTCGGGCCCCCACCGAAACACCCCGGTGGGAGGCCGGCTGGCGAGCTTCATCAGCGTGTGGGAGTCCATCTCCACCGACCGTTGGGTGCTGGACGCCCTAGCCCAGGGCCACGCGCTCGAGTTTCAAAGAAGGTGCCCGTGCGTCCCCCCTGTGGCCAGGAAAGAGCTTCACGTCCCTCAGCTTCTCTTGGAGGTAAAGGCGATGCTCAGGAAGGGCGCCATCGAACTCGTCCCAAAGAGGCTTTGGGGCTCCGGAGTTTACTCAAGATACTTCCTCGTGAAGAAGACGGGAGGATGGCGCCCCATCCTAGACCTACGGCGACTGAACAAGTTCATCAAGGCACAGAAGTTCCGGATGGTCACCCACTTCCTGTCGTCGTTGGATTTGGAGGATGCCTACTTCCATATTCCCATCCTAAAGGGACACCGAAAGTTTCTCAGGTTCGTGGTCCAAGGGCGTCACTATCAGTTCAGAGCCCTTCCCTTCGGACTACGGTCGGCACCGAGGGTATTCACCAAGTGCCTTGCACCAGTGGCGGCGCAGCTGCGCCGAGAGGGGATCCACGTCTACCCCTACCTGGACGACTGGCTCATCCGAGCCAAGACGAGGGAGCTTGCCATGGAGCACACGGCAAGGACCGTCCAACTTCTCACGGACCTGGGATTCTCCGTGAACTACGCCAAGTCCCACCTGGTGCCCGCGCAAGACGCACTGTTTCTGGGAGCGAAGCTCGACAGTGTCCCTTCTGGCCTCCCCGTCGGAGGAAAGGACCAGGGCCATTCTGGGCAAGGTACAGCGGATGCTGGTTGCAGACGCGGCCAAGGTGAGGTCCATCAAGTCCCTCCTCGGAATGATGTCTTCCTGCATCTACCTCATTCCCCTGTGCAGGCTCCGGATGCGCCTGTTGCAGGAGTTCCTGGACGCATGCTGGATCCAAACGACAGGCAGCTTCGAGGAGAGGATCACACTCGACGAGAGTTTCCGACGAGCGATCCGGTGGTGGGGCACCCGCGCGCATCTGACGGCGGGCATGGACTTCCAGACCCCAGACCATCAGGAGACAGTGACCACGGATGCCTCCCTGGAAGGGTGGGGAGCGCACACCGAGAATCTGCACGCGAGAGGCCTTTGGCTCCCGACGGAGAAGTCCCTCCATATCAACGTCCTGGAGCTCCGTGCAGTGTTTTGGGCCCTCAGGTCCTTCCTTCCGTCCCTCAAGGGCAAGGTGGTGAGGATCTTCACCGACAACACCACCACCATGTTTTACATCAGGAAACAGGGCGGAACCAGGTCCCCAGCACTGTCCAAGGAGGCGCAGGACCTGTGGCATTGGGCCGTTGCCCAAAGGATGTTTCTGGTGCCGTTTCATCTGGCAGGGATAAAAATCACCATCGCCGACTCACTCAGCAGGGAGCTGCGCTCGTGCCACGAGTGGGAACTACGGCAGGATCTAGTGGACCGCCTCTTCCGACGGTGGGGCACACCCCAGATCGATCTGTTCGCGACGGCGACAAACTCCAAGTGCCGGAGGTTCGCAAGCAGGTTTCCCCAGCCGAGGAGCATGGGCGATGCTTTCTCGTTCCCCTGGGAGGGCCTGTTCCTATACGCGTTACCTCCATTGCCACTGCTGATCCGGCTCATCAACCAGCTCAAGAGGTCACGGTGCAGGATGATCCTCGTCGCACCTGCGTGGCCGAGGCAGATATGGTTCCTGGACCTTCTGGACTTGTCAGCGTCCCCGTCAATCAAGCTGCCAGTGGACGCGGATCTGCTCTCCAGGGAAGGAAGCGCCATCCTCCACCACGACCCGAAGTCGCTGAACTTGCAGTCCTGGCTCCTGCAGCATTAGAGTTTGGAGGATACGACATACCGGCCGACTGCAGAGAGGTTCTTGCAAAGGCCAGGGCATCCTCGACTCTTAAATGCTACAGACACAAGTGGAAGAGGTTCTCTGTCTGGTGCCACGCACAGAAGATTAACCCTCTACGGATCACGGCTCCCCAAGTACTGCCGTACCTATTGACGCTGGCCAAAGCTGGACTGGCGCACGCGTCCATCAAGATTCATCTTGCTGCGATCTCCCGATACACCAGAACCACGGGGCGAACGTCCTTGTGGTCTCATCGTCTGGTAAAGGAGTTCATGAAGGGACTGTTCAGATCGTTCCCGCCGGTGAAGGCTCCGGCCCCGGCGTGGGAGCTCAACGTGGTGCTGACCAAGCTCATGGGACCTCCGTTCGAGCCTCTGCACTCGGCCCCGTTGAAGTTCCTGTCGTGGAAAACAGCGTTTCTTGTGGCCATCACCTCCGCACGACGGGTGGGAGAGATCCAGGCCCTTTCCTGCAAGGCCCCTTACTTGACTTTTCACGACACGAGGGTAGTGCTCAGGACGCACCCCTCATTTATGCCCAAGGTGCCGTCGGACTTCCACCTCAACAAACCCTTGGTGTTGCCTGTGTTCTTCCCGTCGCCTTCGTCGCCGCTGAGAGGACTTTGCACTCGCTGGATGTGGCTAGAGCGCTGAAGTTCTACGTGGACCGCACAAAGTGTTTTCGGAAGACGTCACAACTCTTTGTGAACTTTGGACCTGTCAATCAGGGGAAGGCTCTCTCGAAGGCTTCCATTTCCAGATGGCTCTCCGGCTGTATCATGTACTGTCATCGGTTGGCAAACCGACCGCTGCCTGGCCGTCCGAGAGCCCATTCCACCAGAGCGATCGCAGCTACCACGGCGTTCCTATCTGGTGTGCCCCTGCTGGACATCTGCAGGGCTGCTACGTGGAGGTCGACGCACACCTTCACGAAATTCTACTGCGTCGATCGGGTTTCCAGGGAGGAGTCCAGGGTCGGCCAAGCAGTGCTGCGCAACCTGTTCGCCTAAGGTGAGCCGGGTGAGGAGGTAAGATTGCTTAATGTTGAGTTTGATGTAATGCTTAATGTTGAGCCTTTGCCACCTCCCGTGGTTGTGCATGTGTGTACTGCTATGTATTCTTTATTCATGAGCATGTGAATCCATGCCAGACCCCATGCTGGAGAAGGAACAAGTTACTTACCTGTAACTGTTGTTCTCCAGCATGGGTCTGGCATTGATTCACATGCGACCATCCCGCCTACCCCTCTACGGCTCTTCACTTGGTCATACTGCCACTTCACGTGCTTCCAAATCTGAGGATGGCTGCCAGAGGCGGGGCTTAGGTAGAGGGCAGTCATTGGCTGTGGTCAGTATGACGCAGAGATCAGTGATTGGTTACTACTACGAAAGACAGATCAGAAACGAAACTGATACTGGTTTTTTCTTTACCGAGGATTCCCAGCCTGACGAAGGGGAATGTTCATGAGCATGTGAATCCATGCCAGACCCATGCTGGAGAACAACAGTTACAGGTAAGTAACTTGTTACTTATGTGGGGTTGGAGGTTAATTGCGTCTAGACCGTCAACCAGAGAGTGTGTAATAGGGTTGGTGGGGATGTCGAGCCATATGTTGAAGTCTCCAAGAAGGGTGAGGTTGGGATGGTTTAGTTGAAGGGTGGCAATAGAGTTGCAGAGGTTGCTTGAGAATTGTCTATCGTAGCCAGGGGGTCTGCAGATTATAGGAAGCTGTGTGAGAGCGACGGGGAAAGGGATAGTTTAACGAGGAGTGATTCGCAGGCAGGAATGCAGGTTTGGTTGTCGGTGATTGAGGCGTGGAGGCGAGACTTGAAGACAAATGCTATTCCTCCACCTCTAGAGGGACGGTTAAGTGGGATGAGGGAGTAATCAGGGGGGAAGGCTTCATTGGCGATCGGGGCGAAGTCGTCGGAGAACCAAGTTTCGGTGATGAAAACCAGGTCTGGTTTGTCAGAGGCGAGGAGGTCAAAGATGCAATGTCTGTTTTTTGCTACGGATCGGGCATTAAATAGGATGCAGTTCACTTCGGTAGGTGAGGATGGTGTCGGTTCTGGAGCGCAAGGGGGAAGGGGGAGAGAGAGGGTGGGAACTGGAGAGGGGGGGGAGAGGGATGGGGTGGTTGATGATTGATGGAAAAAGTGGGCGAGCAGAAAGGTTGGTGGGCTTCGGGTGGGAGTGGGTGGATGCGTGTGTTAGGATGATGGGATTTGGACCGGGAAGTTTGAAGGCGGGGTGCGGGCGGTTAGGGGTTTCAGTTACAGTTGGTGAGAAATCGAGGGAGAGGGGTTTCAGGAAGGGTAAAGCGAGGGGGGAAGGTGGTGATTGGGGGGAAAGAGGTGGTGGGTCGAGACAGGGGTGGCGAGGAATGCTGAGAGATTGAGGGGGACCAGGTACGTTCACTTTTTAGTGACTTCGTTGTGATTGGCGTGTGGGAGAGGGTAGGGGGGTCAGGGGGAGAGGACAGGGCTGAGGCTTCTGTTCTTGCTAGTGCTAGGCGTGTCGTTTTTAGGGAGGGGAAAGGGTGTGGTCGGGAGAGGAAGATGGTGGGGGTTTGTGGTAAAGGTGGAGAGGGAATGGTTGAAGGGCGGGGTGTGCCTGGAATGACAGTGAGGGAAGCGGGCATGATCAATGTCGGCTGGTGGGTGATGGGATTCCGGGGGGCAGTGGTCTTGGGGTGGTTGGCTCGCCTTCGTTCCCCTCTGGCTTGGTGTTTGGATAGGAGAAGGGTAGGGGATGTGAGGGAGAGTGGGACGATTTGGGAAAGGGGGGCGGGAGGCGGACCGGGGAGTGGAGGTGGTCCATGGTGGTTGTTTCTGGCAAACCCTGGTGGAGCGGGTGCACTCATGGTTAGCACGGGCTACTTGGTGGTAGTTTCAGGCGAAGCTTACATTTTATTGGACTTTATAAGTTCAGCTATCACTGGGTGAGATTGGTCATGGTTTCAGTGAATGGTGATTAGGTGGCCTATTTAGTTGGAACTATAGCACAGTTACGCTGTTTGGTAGGCTCTCTTCTAGTAAGCTGGAATACAGGTAAGCTATTAGGGAGAAATTGAATGTAGTAACACCCCAGGTATGGTTTTAGGTCGACTTTTAAGTGCACTTTAGGAGGGCTTTCTAATTTTAGTTCTAGATTCAATGTGTACGCTATTCGGCACACTTCTAGATTCAAGCTAGGGGTGCTATTGGGCCCACTTCTAAATTTTGGTTTTGTTCAGATAGGATATTGGGGATGCTTCAGTATTCAGCTAATAACTCAACGATACTGGGCACACTATTGCACAGGGAGGGATATTATGTAGACAGAGAGGATATTAGGCACGCTTCCAAGTTCAATTTGCACTGAGATGGTATTTATCAATAGTTCTGAGTTCAGCTAGGGCAATTAATAGTCATACTTCTGAATTCGGGCTAGGTGCGTTATTAGGTCTACTTCTAAATTAAGCTTTGCAGGTATTTAGTGCGGGTATTTAGGAATATGCTTTTAGGCACACTTCTAGATTCAGCTTTACACAGAGATGATGTTCGTCTATTAGATAGACTTCTAAGTTCGACTGTACACAGTGATGATGTTGGGATATTAGATAGACTTCTAAGTTCCGAATTCAGCTGTACACAGGGATGGTGTTGGACTGTTAGATAGATGTCAGGCCTACTTCAGGTCGGTAATTTAGACCGAACTTCTCAGTTAAACTTTTCGCAGTTCTAGGGTCAGCTTTGCACGGGGGGTATTGGGTATATTTGGGTTCGGGTTTGCACTGGAGGGATATTATGTGCAAGGTTTGCACAGAATGGGTATTGGGTGCACTTCTATTTTTCATTTATACAGAAACGAAGTTGGGCAGGCTTTAAATTCGGCTTTAACAAAAGAGGCTATTGGGCACACTTCTACATTTTTCACAGAGAGGTTATTGGGGACACTTCTAGATTCAACTTTTCACAGAGAGGCTACTGGGGACACTTTAAGGTTCAGCTTTCCACAGAGGTTATTGGGCACACTTCTAAATTCAACTTTCACAGAGAGGCTAGTGGGGACACTTTTAGGTTCAACTTTTCACAGAGGCTATTGGGCACACTTCTAAATTCAACTTTGCCAAAGAGGTTATTGGGCACGCTTCTAAATTCAACTTTTCACAGAGCCCGTTGGGCACACTTCTAAATTCAACTTTCCACAGAGGCTTATTGGGTATACTTCTAGAGTCAGATTTTGCAAAGAGGCTATTGGGCACACTTCTAGATTTTAATTTCACAGAGAGGCTATTGGGGACACTTCTAAATTCAACTTTTCACAGAGAGGCTATTGGGCACACTTCTAAATTCTACTTTCACACAGAGGTTATTGGGACACTTTTAGGTGCAACTTTTCACAGAGACTATTGGGAATACTTTCTAAATTCAACTTTAACAAAGAGGGTATTAGACACACTTCTAGATTCAACTTTTCACAGAGAGGCTACTGGGGACACTTTTAGGTGCAACTTTTCAGAGACGATTGGGCATAATTTCTAAATTCAACTTTAAAGGCATGGTCTAATAAAAAAAAAAATTCAAAAAAAGATAGGCCACATAAAAAAAATACTAGCATCTTTCGTTTTTAAACATCCTATGTAAAGTTTTGAGTTCAAGCTCAAAACATCGCAAAAGCAGGCACATGGGGGCATCCATTTTGTGAAATGGATGCCCTCCTGTGCTGGCTTTGGCTTTTGCGGCACTAATGAAGGAAAAGCCAGCCAGCTGTAGTAAACAAAAGCTACCTCTGGGTGGCTTTCCCTTCATTAGTGCTGTACGGGAACCGGAGACCAGAGCAGGAAAGCTGCATCTGAATCTTGAATAACTCAAAACTTTACATAGGAAGTTTAAAAACGAAAGATGCTAGTATTTTTTTTATGTGGCCTATCTTTTTTTGAAATACAATTTTGTACTAGACCATGCCTTTAACAAAGAGGGTATTAGACACACTTCTAAATTCAACTTTTCACAGAGAGGCTATTGGGGACCCTTCTAGGTTCAACATTGACAAAGAGGCTATTGGGGACACTTCTAGGTTCGACTTTTCATAGAGTCTATTGGGCACAGTTCTAGGTTCAACTTTTCACAGAGAGGCTATTGGGCACACTTCTAAATTCTATTTTTCGCAGAGAGGCTATTGGGACACTTTAGGTTGAACTTGTGTACACTTCTAAATTCACCTTTTCATAGAGAGGCTATTGGGGACACTTCCAAATTCACCTTTTCACAGAGAGGCTATTGGGGACACTTCTAAATTCAACTTTAACAAAGAGGCTAATGGGGACACTTCGAGGTTCAACTTTGCACAGAGAGGCTATTGAGCACACTTCTAGGTTCAACAGAGCTTTCCACAGAGAGGCTATTGAGCACACTTCTAGGTTCAACTTTGCACAGAGAGGCTATTGGGTACACTTCTAAATTAAACTTTTCACAGAGAGGCTAATGAGACACTTCGAGGTTCAACTTTGCACAGAGAGGCTATTGAGCACACTTCTAGGGTGAACTTTGCACAGAGAGGCTATTGAGCACTGTTAGGGAGAATTATCTGTTTAGGCTGAATTTCCTAACCTAGTGAGTCCCCCAGCAGCTTTGCTGGATTTCTGGGGTTTATTTTTTTCTCCTGCCAAGAGTGAGACTCTTTTACCCTCACTTTTGGACATGTTTTTGGTGTGTTTCTTTGATTCTCTTTGTGTTGAATGGGCTATGGGTTCTTTTACTCCATAGGGCCTCATGTGTTTTTGTAACATGGGTTACACAGCACCTTCTGTGTAGTAGCCCAGGGGTGTCCTAGGGACCCCCCTAACATAGATTCCCTACCCTGGGACTGACTACTGTCTCCCAGGGCATGTAAAGTCACCATTGACTTTACTAGTCACAAATCCTGAACAGAACCAGTACAAACCATCATATTGTGGACGTACTGGCCGGGGCAATTCGATTGCCCCGGGGTCTGTTAGTCGAGGGGGCACGTCTCCGTCCCCCCTGATCGAGTTTTGGCTGGTGGCAGTGGAAACTACTTTTTATATTCAACCGCGAATATTTCCCTATGGGATTTCCCATTGTTTTAGGCTAATACCTTTTATTTAATTATTTACGGTAGCCCCGAACACCGCCGGTTTATTTATTTAATATTTATTCTCCGGTTGGGATTTTTTGCCAGAACTCGGTTTTAAAATGGCGTTTGTGTTCGCCTCTGTAACTCTAACCCAAAGTTGAGCCCCTTTGTTCCACTTTTGGCGGGCTTCTCCACAGAAGCCCTCCAAAGTGGTGCCACAGGATGTGCGGGGAGGGGGATTAGGCACCCTGGACAGAGTTGCCTTGCCAACTCATGTCGCTCTCTAGTGTGATTGGCCCCACTTAGCATGTTTGAGTGACAGCTAGGCTGTGTGAATGGGGGTTTTCTGCATAAAAGCAGGGCTTTTGGGGCTAGAACTTCAGAAGTCGCCACAGGACCTGAAAATCCGACGAGGGAGAAGCTGAGCCGACCAACCACAACGACACCACCGGTGGAGCCCTGCTGAATCGACTCACCACTTCCCAACGACAGAGGAGATCTCCCTGCTGGAGAGTCTTCTTCCCTTGACTGGTGGGTACAACCAGTTTCCCTTCTCTTTTCGCATCCCAGGACGTCTCGAGGTCGAATTGCCCGTGCCTCGCACCCCGGCAACCGGATAGCCCTTGACCCCTGAACCGCAAATAAAAGGACCGCTCCTTTTAACCCGAGAAGCTCTGCGGCTGGTCTCTTCCCTGGCAGTGCAACGGACTCCTGTTTTCCTCCACGACGAGATCTTCTCCTCTAGACGAAGCACCGACTTGCACCCGCTGCCAGGAACAACTGCCACCGCTGGAGCGTTCTCCCCACTTTTAAGGTACCGCGTCCGCCAGGCCTCCCTTTCTAAAGATTGCTACAAGGTAATAATAACCCCTTAACCTTCTGGACTGGGCTGGCCGCCTTGACCTCTAACTGGTCCCTTTCTATTGATCCAACTCTCCCTGAACTGGTTTGAGACTTTTTGTGCACTTCTAACCGTGTGATCTTGGACACATTTCGACCGGAGCCTCTTAAAGTGGGTCCGGCCACTTGAACATTGACTTTTCGGTTATAACCTGCCTTTCTCTCCTCCTGTGTTCATCTAAGAGTGTTGGGATCTGTTTCTATCTTTGCTGTGCCTTTTTCTCCCTTTTTAACTAAAATATTAGAGTGCCATCTACGTTAAGTGCTCACCGCTGTCTGAAAATAAGTGGGGCTTTACTTTAGACTTGTCTAATATTTTTTGAAGGGAGTGTATATCTTTTAGTGACCGTGTTTTTGAACTGCTCAAACCCTTAGTGCCTGTGTGTTTATTAGATGTGCTTTAAATAAATAATTATATCTCTTTTACACCAAGCTCTGTTCAACTGTGTTTACTTGACCTATTGTGTATACTCTGTATACTGCCTAACTCTTCTTGAGGGAAGTCTGACTGCTCAGCCACAGCTACCAGGTAAATCTGGGTGGTACAGACTGCTACCAAGTGGGTTTACTGCCAACACCTGTAGTCTTAAATATTTTGCAGTGTTCCCAGAGGGAACTGCACAGGTTTCTGCCTAACAGGCACACTTCTAGGTTCAACCTTGCACAGAGAGGCTATTGAGCACACTTCTAGGTTCAACTTTAACAGAGAGGCTATTGGGCACACTTCTAGGTTCAACTTTTCACAGAGAGGTTATCGGGCACACTTCTAAATTCAGCTTTGACAGAGAGGCTATTGGGCACACTTCTAACTTCAACTTTCCACAGAGAGGCTAATGGGACACTTCAAGGTTCAACTTTGCACAGGGAGGCTATTGGGCACACTTCTAGGTTCAACTTTAACAAAGAGGCTATTGGGCACACTTCTAGGTTCAACTATTCATAGAGGTTATTGGGCACACTTCTAGGTTCAGCTTTTCATAGCTAAATTCAGCTTTGGCAGAGAGGCTATTGGGCACTCTTCTAGGTTCAACTTTTCATAGAGAGGCTATTGGGCACACTTCTAGGTTCAACTTTTCACAGAGAGGCTATTGGGCACACTTCTAGGTTCAACTTTTCATAGAGGTTATTGGGCACACTTCTAGGTTCAGCTTTTCATAGCTAAATTCAGCTTTGACAGAGAGGCTATTGGGGACAGTTCTAGGTTCAACTTTTCACAAAGAGGCTATTGGGCACAGTTCTAGGTTCAACTTTTCACAGAGAGGCTATTGGGCACACTTCTAGGTTCAACTTTTCACAAAGAGGCTATTGAGCACAGTTCTAGGTTCAACTTTTCATAGGGGCTATTGGGCACACTTCTAAATTCAGCTTTGACAGAGAGGATATTGGGTACACTTCTAGGTTCAACTTTAACAAAGAGGCTGTTGGGCACAGTTCTAGGTTCAACTTTTCTCAAAGAGGCTATTGGGCACACTTCTAGGTTCAACTTTAACAAAGAGGCTGTTGGGCACACTTCTAGGTTCAACTTTAACAAAGAGGCTGTTGGGCACAGTTCTAGGTTCAACTTTTCTCAAAGAGGCTATTGGGCACACTTCTAGGTTCAACTTTAACAAAGAGGCTATTGGGCACTCTTCTAGGTTCAACTTTTCATAGAGGCTATTGGTCACACTTCTAAATTCAGCTTTGACAGAGAGGCTATTGGGGACAGTTCTAGGTTCAACTTTTCACAAAGAGGCTATTGGGGACAGTTCTAGGTTCAACTTTTCACAAAGAGGCTATTGGGCACAGTTCTAGGTTCAACTTTTCACAGAGAGGCTATTGGGCACACTTCTAGGTTCAACTTTTCACAAAGAGGCTGTTGGGCACACTTCTGGGTTCAACTTTAACAAAGAGGCTATTGGGCACACTTCTAGGTTCAACATTAACAAAGAGGCTATTGGGCACAGTTCTAGGTTCAACTTTTCATAGAGGCTATTGGGCACACTTCTAAATTCAGCTTTGACAGAGAGGCTATTGGGCACACTTTTAGGTTCATCTTTAACAAAGAGGCTATTGGGCACACCTCTAGGTTCAACTTTAACAAAGAGGCTGTTGGGCACAGTTCTAAATGTAAAGCTACTACAATATGAAGATTTTATAATGGCTTAGTTACTAGGTTGAGTGGTAGGGTAGTATGGTGGGAAGTAATTTCTTCTGACCCTGCCCTTGCCACACTTACTTTTTGTCGGCTCCTTGCTTCTCCTGCTGATACCTGCAGTTACAACCTGGAGCCATCAATGATGGAGCCGCCGTCCTTTGCCTTGGGTCCTTAGCCGATGGGCTGCCGGGCAGAGGGCTGCCCTGGAAGGACTAGTAATGAAACGGGGACCTTTCGTCTAGACCAATCGGAACGAGGGAGGGTGGGCTGGGAGGCGGGAGGAGGGGAGCTCGGGAAATCAGGAAGTGCTCGACACACAGGGCCTGGGAAACACTGCTTTTGGGGAGACACGCAAATTTGGCACAAGAATGGGGGAGCTGGGGGCCTTTCACTCACCTGCTCCGCACTGAAATGGAGTCAGGGGCAGTATACGGGTCGCTAGACCCTAAAAACAAAATAAAGATTCAGCCAATCGGAACAAGGGAGGGCGGGCTGGGAGAGGGGAGCTCGGGAAATCAGGAAGTGCTCGTCACACGGGGCCTGGGAAACGCTGCTTTTGGGGAGACACGCAAATTTGGCACAAGAATGGGGGCGCTGGGGGCCTTTCACTTATCTGCTCCGCACTGAAATGCATAGGCCGAACGGCATCACGCAATACTCAAAGAGACCGTACTTAATCTTGAATGCCGTTTTCCACTCATCCCCCTCTCTAATCCTCACCAAATTGTAAGCCTCTTGTAAGTCTAATTTGGTAAATATCGTTGATGACCCGAGTTGATGAAGAAGTACCGAGATCAAAAGGATAGGATATTGATTCCTGATGGTAACGGAATTCAATGCACGATAGTCAATGCAAGGCTGCAAATCGCCTTCCTTTTTGGGCACGAAAAACGGGGAGGCTGCTGTGGAATGGGAGGGACGGATGAAACCAGATTGTAAGGATTTGTCAGTGTATTCCTTGAGGATAATATCCTCCTTATGCGTGAGGGAATATATATACGACCTACCGGTATCCTAGCTCCAGGGACCAAATCAATAGGGCAGTCATACTGTCAGTGTGGAGGGAGAGTTTCTGCACCCTTAGCATTGAACACATCCGCATAGTTATTGTATTCCTTTGGCAAGATGACAGTCGTGATGGCCCCTAGAGACGATGAGACCTTGAACAGTGGCTCACATGGAGAGTTTGAACTTTTATTAGAAGAAAAACACATAGCCTCACAATTAGAGGAAACAAAATACACTTCACTGGACCTCCAATCAATGGCTGGATTGTGACGCTTTAGCCATGGCAATCCTAGGATCAAACTATATTGTGGGGCTGCAATGAGGTCAAAGCAATGGGATTCTGTGTGACCACTGTTAGTCATCATGGTTAAGTCAACTGTTTGTTCCGTAACCAAACCAGAAAGTAAGGTGGAACCATCTACGGCATTAACCAACTCCGGATGTGACTTATTCACCAGCGGAATGCCTAGTTTCCTTGCGAAAGCATCATCAATATAGTTGCCAGTAGCTCCAGAATCAACTACTGCATCTATGAACCATTCTTGAGTTGGGGAACAAGAACAGCGAATGGGAATTACAAAGGTTTTTGAAACCAGGGAGTCCAAAGATGCTAAGCTCGACAGTTCGACCCCTTCTACTGTCGAGCTTTGGCGTTTCCCTGTCGCTTTGGCTTCTTATTGCAAGCCTTTAGCAAATGTTCAGAGGAACCACAGTGGAAACAGAGGTTATTCTTTTTCCTTGCCTCCCTTTCCTCCGAGGTCAAAGGCCCGTACAGCACCAATATGCATGGGCTCAGGACCTACAGGAACTGGAGCCGGGGTAGTTGTGGCCAAAGGTACTAAGGGTCTCTTTTCTCCTTTCCTCTCAGCTTTCCTGGCGGTAATTTGAAGGACCATATCCAAAAGTTCAGGAAATATGGTTGGCACTATGGGCACCGTTGCCAAAGTGTCTTTTAAGGATTCAGATAGTCCTTTATAAAACATGGAAGCCTTCTTGTCTTCAGGCCAACCTGTCTCAGCTATGAGTTGATTAAATTTAGCCAGATATGCCAATAATGGAGAGTCACCTTGATGTATCCTAATAGTTCAAGATCCGTTGCTTGAGTCTTATAACGAGTATCAAAAACTCTACTCATAGCTGCGATAAGGGCGTCAGTCAAATAGTAACAGACTTCCCTGTTCCAACAATGGATTTGCCCATGCTGCTGCTGTACGCCCTAAATGAGACAACAGGAAAGCAGCTTTAGTAGCCGAATCGGGAAAGGAGGACAGCCTTCAAAGGTAATGCAACCAGCATTTATTCAAAAAGGTATAGTATGTTCTGGGGTCCCCACTAAATCTCTCAGGCTGAGCCAGAGGGAACTGAGCCGTCATGTATACTGGCCCAGATTCCTACCTAGGAGGAGCTAAGCCAGAACCCGAAGGTTGTGCCATTTCAGGGACCGGGGGTTCAGACGGTTGCATACCGGCCTGAATTTCATTGATACGTTGCTGAGTAGCTGCATGGAAAGCGGTGTCTCATCAGCATGTAATTCGGTGATCATTTGTAGTATTTGGGCCAAAGGTTCGTTTGGGTCCATGGATTAGGCTTCTGATTATATCAGGGTAGAGGTAACTTGCCCACGGAGTGTAGACGAAGAATTCTACCCAACAATGTATCCCTGTGTATGGAGTTAAAATACCACACCAAGAGATCTATTATTTGAAAGAATGGACCCAAACACGAACAGCAGACCTAGAACCGGAAAGGAAAAGGCAGGTTAACAAAAGCCTTTTACTTTTTGAGGCAAGTAACAGTGTATCCAAACAGGACTAACCTTGAACTTCCCACAAGTAAAGAATCACACAACCCTGCTTGGTCGAAATAGGTGGAATCAATCGAGTAGGAAGGATGTATGCAAATCTGGAGGGAACAAGGTACAAAGATACAGCAGTGAAGTTTTGGTATAATGAAAAGAAAGGGGAAGGACCAAGAGATCAGGAAGGATTAGATGGACTCTTACTGTGTTCCTGTTGATGATTAGCCTCTGACGTGAAAACAGATGAATGATCACTCTTGAGGTAGTTCCGATAGCAACACTATGGGAAAAGACTACTCCTGTGCACAACGGAACGCCTAGTGGCCAGGAAGTCACTTGAAGAGCCCGTCGGAATGCGGACGCTCCCAAAACACCCTCCAAGTACCAGGAAGTGTCTAGTCCATACTGGGATGAAAGGGAGTGAGAGGCTTCCGGAATACCAGGTAGTGATCAGAGGCGGGGATCCAATCCAGAGTGCAGTTCGCTGGAAGTTCGATATGCAGGTAAGGTTAGGAGACGAAAGACGAAAACAATCCGTTTAACAATCAGGGTCGGCAACTTGATGGCAAGAACAATCCAAAATTGAGTGGAGGGAGAAATCTGAGGAGCTGTCTGGGTCGACAACGTGGAAGATAAAGGTAAGCCAAAATGGATAGGAGACAGAAATACTTTGAACAGTCCGGGTCGGCAGCTTGAGCGGTTAGGGAGACAGCAGTTCACAGAAGGCAACACCAGGTGAAAAGGGCTGGAGAAACACAAGGTAACAAGGGTGGGAGTCACGTGGAGCAGAAGTTCAAGGACAAAGTAACAGGTCAGGAAACTAATAAACCAAACTTGAGTAATCACTAGATACGTAGTGCACTTCAGCTAAAATCAGAAGCACTGATTCAAAGTCAAGGCAGAGTTTTAAATGGTCATGGAATCACGTGACAGAACGTGCGCGTGATGACCTATGCCTCATTGTTTACATCCTAGTCTCCACGGCAACCGCCATCGGGCTGTAAATGGCGCTCCTTTCTTTAAAACAGTGAAACCTGTATTATAACGGTTTTTCTGAATAGCTACAGGCAATACTTGGGAAGGTCTGGAAACTCTTGAAGTATTATAAAACCATATTCTGGGAATACGTGTCGTAAGAGTAGAGGAATCCAGGGTTCCTGACAACCAGTTTAGGGGCATGCCTTTTGGGTTGAAGAATGCCCCTGCCACCTTCCAGAGATTGGTCAATTATGCGCTCAGTGGGCTGGAGGCCTTTTGTGTGGCCTACTTAGACGACATTGCCGTCTACTGTTCCACCTGGGAAGAGCATTTGACACATCTGGCGAAGGTGTTGCAGGCCTTGAAAAGGGCTAGCCTCACTATAAAGGCCACCAAGTGCCAGATAGCTCAGGGGAAAGTCACGTATCTTGGTCATGAGGTAGGAGGAGGTCAAATCCAACCTCTCCCCAGTAATGTACAGGATGTACATGACTGGGAGACTCCCACTACTCAAACCCAGGTGAGAGCCTTTTTGGGCCTCATTGGGTATTATCACAATTTCATGGCGGACCATGGAACCATAGCTGCACCACTGACAGCTCTGACTTCACCCAAACAGCCTAGCAAGGTTAATTGGACTGAAGATTGTCAGAGGGCCTTTGATGGCTTGAAAGAAAGTCTGTGTAGGGCACCTGTGTTGCATGCGCCTGACTACAGCAAACCCTTTATCGTCCAGACGGATGCCTGCAACACTGGAATTGGAGCTGTCTTGTCCCAGTTAGATGACAAAGGGAGGGAACACCCAATCATATTCATCAGTAGACAACTCAAGGGTAGAGAACTTAGATGGGCTACTGTTGAAAAGGAGTGTTTCAGTATAGTTTGGAGACTTAGGCGTTTTAGGCCCTACCTTACAGGGTCTACCTTCAAGGTCCAAACAGATCGTAAGCCCCTTAAGTGGCTTATGCAGATGAAGGGTGAAACCCCGAAACTGCTCAGGTGGTCCATTAGCCTGCAAGGGCTAGACTTCACCCTAGAGCATAGACCAGGGAAGATTCACGATAATGCAGATGGTCTTTCCAGAAGGTATGTTGACCGTCTGGATGAGGGTGTCTATCCCGTGGGAGATTAGGCACCCTAACTTCAGTCTGGTGGGGCCACTGTGATGCTGGAAATACATTGGAGGGACAGGGCCTTCCTGTCCTTGTCCTGTAGTCCTTTTTCATTTGTGTTCTGTATTGTTTTCTGCCCAAGAGTCCATATGGGACTCTTGGCAGTGCAGCTCTTCCTGTTTTTGGTTTGGTGTACAGACCCATGGGATACCCTTATGGCACCCATGGGTTGGGGTACAACCATGTGCCCCTAGTGTATGTTTTTGGGTACCTGTGTGTGACCCACAGAGCAGGGTATGGGCTGGTGGCAGCTCCATGCTGAATTTGACAGGTGCTCTGAGTATCCTCCATTTTGGGATACCCAGGCCCTGCTATTGGAATTATTTGGTTCCTAATAGGAAACAAGATGGCCCCTGTGGCCTCTTGCTTTCTATTGCCTGTTACCTTGTTTTCCCAAAGTCCTGGGAAGCCCTGACTCTGTCCCTTCCCCCTGCCTGGCTGTTGGGTGGAAGTTACATATATAGTGTGGTTGTGAAGTCCAGGCAAGACGGGCTGGAGCCTTCCGCGTGACTTTATGTTGTGGGTACACCCTGTGGGTGGGACCTGGGTGAATGGAGTGTGTGACCAATATGCACTTCTTGTTGTGGATGTCTGGTTTCTGGTGCTTGACACAATGACTAAGACAGCCCTGCCCGTAACTGGTATGAATGCAGTGTGTAGTGTTGAATGGCTGGCTACTTGTCCCAATCCACATTCCTTGTTGTGAGTGTCTGAGAGGGAGGAGAATGGCCTGGATGCACTGTACACCTGATTGGCTGACTTGGGCCTCACTTAACAGTTCCATGTGAAAAAGATTTTCTTTTCCTTTTTTTTTACTAAGTGTAACTTTCAGATAGAAATGTGTACTGCTTACAAACTGTGTCCAGGGGGGGAGGGGTGGTTTATGGCCTTTTTAGATATGGCAGAAGAAGATTCCAGACATACTGCACCATCAGCCAATAAAGCAAATTCTTCATTTTGTGAACAAACTGAACTGTGGCTTTTTCTTTAGAAATCATTTCACACTGCACCATCTGATGAAGAAGTCTGTGACTGCGTAAGCTAATGCTTTGTTCTATGTCTGCATAGTATTTTCAGTTAGTCCAATAAAAATTATCAAAACCTGCATCGCGCGTGATCCTACATCTGGCCTAACACAGTGTTAAACACTTTTCTTTGCACATCTCCTCGAATGAGAGACAGTGGTCTTAGGAAAAGGAGTTGCCTAAATAGCTCATTATGCATATTTTGCCTTGGGGTAGGCATTGGGAGATACAATGGCTGAAGTACCCACAGAGAAATTGAAAACCATTCTGGATTCTATTGATTCTTTTACTTTTGTTGTGGCAGTATAATTAGGAGAGGAAAGTGTGGGGTAGGGGGATCCGGTTGGAAACTAAAACAGTCAGTACTAATAAAAACATTGACTGCTCGTGGTTAAAAATAACAACTGATGTGGCTATTTGAATCTCCATTTCCTTTAGTACCATATTTATGATACAAACGTAGTGTGCCATCATCTAATGCGCTTTTTGCAAAATATCATAAACTAGTATTTAATGTTATTGTCACAGTCAATAGCCCAGTTACATGAGGGTTGTTTTTTTTTTTCACATTCTGTATTGTTTAAAGGACTTTTTACTGAATGTACTGTATTTTCCTTTGCTCCCTCCCTCCTTGAAGCGCTTTGAAACACTTCTGTGTATAGGCGCTATACAAATAAACAATCATATCATATCATATCATGTGTATTCTCTATTTTAATTGGCAAAATTAATACATGTGTTGCAAGAAACAATACATTAATTGTTATGAACAAATCACAGTGTCGGTTGCGATACCTTGCCAACACGTGTTTCGGTCACCATGGTCATTTTCAAGGCAAAACTTGATTCAGCAACCTTAACCAATATGGAAATCAGATTTTTAAACAAAATAAAAAAATACAAACTGGACAATGAAAGATGCAGATCAGCAAAATAAGAACATTTTTTTTTAATTTGTACACCGTACATAAGAGAGGAGACAAAAAATAGGGAAAGACCAATAAGAAAAGAACATTAGATTCACTTATCAGTGAATTAATACATTGTAAATTGAACTGTTCATTTATGAACCAATAATGAAAAACGAATTTCATTCTTCATTTGATACTTATAGGTTGCCAGAAAAACGCAATTGAACTATCAATTCATAATGTGAGCCTTTTTAAGGTGTGTTAAGATGGATTTCCAAACCGGCCCTGTGGGAGGGTTCTGTCTGAGTGGCCACCCCAGTTGATGGGTAATTGACACTTAGGTCTAGTCAAAATCTATCAAGGTAGTTTAGCAGAGCAGTAAGGCAAGACTTCGGAAGTGTGGTGATGGTGTAAAGGTACTGTGAGCCACACAGAGCACTCAAATCAAATTAGACAGATGTACAAACGTACTGTAATTTAGCCCTTTGAGGTACTCTTGAAGGTGACTTCAAAGTAACTATCCCTAAACAATTGTATAAATCTATACATGCACACATTTGCTGATCGCAACTAAGATCACCCACACTTTACAATAATAAATAATAAAACGGATGAGGGATAGAGTGAAAGAAATTGAGAGAGATACAGAGAGGCACACCCTGGACTTCCCAAGAAGTGGTTGATCGACGCAGAAGTCCTGTGGAGCCACGACCGAAGGAACCGATGCAAGCGAACCGGAGTGGCAGTTCTGCACCAGCCGAAGACACTGCCTCACTCTAGGAACACAGCCACAGAGAACAAGGTATCTTATGTGTCCAGGGCATCATGAGAAGGGTGGAGAGGCCTGGCCATACTCCAAGATGGGGTGAGAAACCAAATAACTCAAGAAGGGGTGAGAAACCTGATAGCCCAGGAGATTCCAAGACAGGGCGTGAGAAGCAGAACAGCAAGACAGGGTGCGAGATGCAGGACCCCAAGCCAAGGTGTGAGCAACAGGCCTCCCATGGAAGGGGGTGAGAAATACTGCAAGGTGGTGTAAGAGACACTATATTTCAGGACTGAGTGATTACGAGCTCACCCAAAAAAACAGACGGTTACCCTAGGAGGAAAGGAAGAATAAAGAGACATTGGATGAACCTGAACTTTGAAACGTCTCGCCGGACAAGTGACCTGGGAGAAACTACAGGGACATTTGGGTGGGTGACTGAAGCCAGCCACCACCTCCGTTGTTCAATAGAGTATGCTCCCCAGACAAGGTTTGTTTGAGTTTGTGTTATCCTTTTTGTTAGTGGTAGGGACAGGATTCAGCGCAGATTAGGCTTTGGCCAGAGGATCGTTTTGTGTTGATCAGACATCCTGACATGCACCCTTTGTTATTTTCTTTCTCCAGCATGGGGTCTGGCATGGATTCACATGCTCATGAATATTCCCCGTCGTCAGGCTGGGAATCCTCGGTAAAGAAAAAACCAGTATCAGTTTCGTTTCTGATCTGTCTTTCGTAGTAATAACCAATCACTGGTCTCTGCGTCATACTGACCACAGCCAATGACTGCCCTCTACCTAAGCACCGCCTCTGGCAGCCATCTTCAGATTTTTACCGCACGTTCATGTGTTGGGATCCTCGTGCTATTGCTCTCGAGCGTTAGTGCTATTTTTTCGCGCTTTTTACAAAAACTTCGATTCTTTCGGTCAAAAGAGCCTCAAGCTCCACCGATCCTACATCCGATCAACGGGGACCCGTGTCGGATTCATCTGTGCCCCTCAAGGGTGAAGATTTCGTCGAGCTACACTTCGGAGGACTCCAGAAGCTTCTCAGGCCCTGTCTCGGAGATGGCCCAGGAGAAGGGAAGCTCGACGCCCGGAAAGCTGTTCAGGGTCTGCCCTGGATGCCAGCTGCAGAACGTCTTCAAGGAGGACGAACACTCTTTCTGCCTTTACTGCCTTCATGAGGACAAGACGCACGTGGAGAAGGACTGTGCGTTTTGCGGCAACATGTCGGAACGGACCATGAAGGACCGCCATCAACGTCTCGCCAACTGGCTGGAGGGTAAGAGCCCGTCTGGCGAGAAGAAGAAGAAATCCGAGCGGTCTTCTAAGACCTTTGAGGGCGCCCCGGCGACGGGGGCCCAACATAAGGCCAAGCACCGCGAGTCCGCTGGCACCGGGAGCGCCGAACGGTCGGGCTCTGCGGGCGCCAGGCAGGGCGCACCCTCCCCGGCACCATCAACCACGAGCCAACGCTCTGGGTCGGGTAAGAGGAAGGCCGAGCACCCGGCGAAGCTCCTGGAGAGGCCCCGGTCGAGCTCTAAGGCAGAGGAGGAGCGTGGCAGTGCCCCCTCCCTCAAGGATAAGGCGGTGAGCGCACCTAAGGTGGTGAAGGCCTTGATCCATCCGACCAAGCCCTCTATCGAAACGGTCGCGGCGGCCCTGGCTCAGCCTGTGGTGGCTGCACCAGTGGTGGCGACCTCAGGGCCCAGAATCTCCCTGCCTCCTCGGAGGGAGTCTTCCTTTGTGCCCATCGATAGGACCCCCGTGAAACCCTCCGTGGGGAAGAAGAAGGGGGGGCAGGGCGTCGTCGTAGAGTCGGCCTCAACCTCAGAAGAGGAACTGATCGAGGTCTTAAGCCACGGCCTAGGCGTGGAAGAAGGCCAGCCCGTCGGAATGGACCCCGACGCAGGTGACGACGACGACATCGTCGAGGATACCGACGGGGCCCCTGCTCGCCCGTCGGATTCCCCTCTGCCAGCGCCGCAAGACAACTCGGCGGCCATTTTGTTGGCCATACAGTCCTTATGCTCCGAGATAAGGACGAGGCTACCGTTACCGACGGAGGAACCTCTCCCGTCGGGGGATCCAGAACCGGGACCTTCTGGTGTTCCCCCTACCAAGAAAAGAAGGATCCATCCACCACCTCCTTTTCAACCGTCGCGCCCCTTCCAGCCCTCCTCCCCGTCCACCCGAGGGGATGATACGGGGACTGACACGGCAGCGACGGGTACGGACGACGAGGATTTTCCGTCGTCGCCTCCCACCAGGGCCTCTCCGCCCGACGAGATCGGATCTTTCCACTCCATGATCTCCAGGGCTTCCGAGCTTTTCCAACTCTGCCCTGAGGAGAAGAAAAAGGAAGGCTTCCTTTATCAGCGGCGCGAGGCCAAGAGGAAGACGGTCCTCGCAGTGCCTCTGTTGGACGACATTTGGGATGAGGGCCTTTCCCTCCTCAAGAACCCTTCCACGACGCCAGCTAGAAGAGACCGGTACGAGAAAAAGTACCGGGTCCCGGACACGGCCCCCCTATGCCTGCGGGCGCAGCCTACCCCGGACTCCGTCGTCTCCGCGGCATCCAGGAAGAAAGCGGGGGGGGTGCGGCCTCCACATCGACTTCCCCGCCGGACGGCGAGGGAAAGAAATTGGACACTATGGGGCGTAGAGTCATCTCGTCGGCAGCGACGACGATTAAAGCGGCCAACGCCTTGGCTATCGTGGCCCGCTACGACAGGGAGCTCTGGTACAAGATGGCTCCTCTGCTGGATTTTCTGCCGGACGACAAGAGGGCGGAGGCCCTTGAGATCCTGCAGGAAGGTGAGGTGGCCTCGGACCACGCCATCACCGTGGCGACGGACATCGCCGACACTGGATTCCACCAGCTGGGCAACGGTGTTTGCCTTCGACGTCGTGGATGGCTCAAAGCTACGGACTTCCGGCAGGACGTCCAGACCAGAGTCCTGGACATGCCCTTCGACGGGAACAACCTGTTTGGGAAGACAGTGGACGATTCCCTTCAGGCCATCAAGGCGGATACTGAGACGGCCCGGGCCCTTGGAGTCCTGCAACGACGGACGCCCTTTCGGAGCGGCGGAGGCAAGGGCGCCTCCAAAGGTTCCGGCGGCGGTTTCGCTTCCTACCGTCAAGCGGCCCGCTCGTCGTCGCAAGAGGCCTACAGAGGACGAGGCAAGTCTAGCGGACCCCGCCGTCGTCGCCAAGGAGGTCAAGGCGGCAAGGCCGCGTCCAAGCAGGATTGAACCGGCCTTGGGGTCGGGCCCCCGCCGAAGCACCCCGGTGGGAGGCCGGCTGGCGGGCTTCGTCAGCGTGTGGGAGTCCATCTCCACCGACCGTTGGGTGCTGGACGCCCTGGCCCGGGGCCACGCGCTCGAGTTTCAAAGAAGGTGCCCGCGCGTCCCCCCCGTGGCCAGGAAAGAACTTCACGTCCCTCAACTTCTCCTGGAGGTAAAGGCGATGCTCAGAAAGGGCGCCATCGAACTCGTCCCAAAGAGGCTTCGGGGCTCCGGAGTCTACTCGAGATACTTCCTCGTGAAGAAGAAGACGGGAGGATGGCGCCCCATCCTGGACCTGCGACGTCTGAACAAGTTCATCAAGGCGCAGAAGTTCCGGATGGTCACCCTCCAGCACGTCCTGGGTCAGCTGGAGGAAGGAGACTTCCTATCGTCATTGGATTTGGAGGATGCCTACTTCCACATTCCCATCCTAAAGGGGCACCGCAAATTCCTCAGATTCGTGGTCCAAGGGCGTCATTACCAGTTCAAAGCCCTTCCCTTCGGACTACGGTCGGCACCCAGGGTATTCACCAAGTGCCTTGCACCGGTGGCGGCGCAGCTGCGCCGCGAGGGGATCCACGTCTACCCCTACCTGGACGACTGGCTCATCCGCGCCAAGACGAGGGAGCTCGCCGTGGTCCACACGGCAAGGACCGTCCAACTCCTCACGGACCTGGGATTCTCCGTGAACTACGCCAAATCCCACCTGGTGCCCGCGCAAGTCGCACTGTTTCTGGGAGCGAGGCTCGACACAGTGTCCCTTCTGGCCTCCCCGTCGGAGGAGAGGACCAGGACCATCTTGGGCAAGGTGCAACGGATGTTGGTGGCCGACGCGGCCAAAGTGAGGTCCATCAAGTCCCTCCTCGGGTTGATGTCTTCCTGCATCTACCTCATTCCCATGTGCAGGCTCCGGATGCGCCCGTTGCAAGAATTCCTGGATGCGCGCTGGATCCAGACGACGGGCAGCTTCGAGGAAAGGATCAAGCTCGACGAGAGTTTCCGACGAGCGATACGGTGGTGGGGCACCCGCGCGCATCTGACGGCGGGCATGGACTTCCAGACCCCAGCCCACCAGGAGACTGTGACCACGGATGCCTCCCTGGAAGGGTGGGGAGCGCACACCGAAAATCTGCACGCAAGGGGACTCTGGCTCCCGACGGAGAAGTCCCTACATATCAACGTCCTGGAGCTCCGTGCAGTGTTTTGGGCCCTCAGGTCCTTCCTTCCGTCCCTCAAGGGCAAGGTGGTGAGGATCTTCACCGACAACACCACCACCATGTTTTACATCAGGAAACAGGGCGGAACCAGGTCCCCAGCGCTGTCCAAGGAGGCGCAGGACCTGTGGCATTGGGCCGTCGCCCAAGGGATTTTTCTGGTGCCGTTTCATCTGGCAGGGATAAAAAACACCATCGCCGACTCACTCAGCAGGGAGCTGCGCTCGTGCCACGAGTGGGAACTACGGCAGGATCTGGTGGATCGCCTCTTCCGACGGTGGGGCACACCCCAGATCGACCTGTTCGCGACGGCGACGAACGCCAAGTGCCGGAGGTTCGCCAGCAGGTTTCCCCAGACGAGGAGCATGGGCGATGCTTTCTCGTTCCCCTGGGAGGGCCTGTTCCTCTACGCGTTCCCTCCCTTGCCTCTGCTAATCCGGCTCGTCAACCAGCTCAAGAGGTCACGGTGCAGGATGATCCTCGTCGCACCTGCGTGGCCGAGGCAGATATGGTTCCCGGACCTTCTGGACTTGTCAGCGTCCCCGCCGACCAAGCTGCCGGCGGACGCGGATCTACTCTCCAGGGAAGGAGGCGCCATCCTCCACCACGACCCGAAGTCGCTGAACTTGCAGGCCTGGCTCCTGCAGCACTAGAGTTTGGAGGATACGACATACCGGCCGATTGCAGAGAGGTTCTTGCAAAGGCCAGGGCGTCCTCGACTCTTAAATGCTATGGACACAAATGGAAGAGGTTCTCTGTCTGGTGCCACGCACAGAAGATTAACCCTCTACGGATTACGGCTCCCCAAGTACTGCCGTACCTGCTGACGCTGGCCAAAGCTGGTCTGGCACATGCGTCCATCAAGATTCATCTTGCTGCGATCTCCCGATACACCAGAACCACGGGCCGGACGTCCTTGTGGTCTCATCGTCTGGTGAAAGAGTTCATGAAGGGACTGTTCAGATCGTTCCCGCCGGTGAAGGCTCCGGCCCCGGCGTGGGAGCTCAACGTGGTGCTGACCAAGCTCATGGGACCTCCGTTCGAGCCTCTGCACTCGGCCCCGTTGAAGTTTCTATCGTGGAAAACAGCTTTTCTTGTGGCCATCACCTCCGCACGACGAGTGGGAGAGATCCAGGCCCTTTCCTGCAAGGCCCCGTACTTGACTTTCCACGACACGAGGGTAGTGCTCAGGACGCACCCCTCCTTCATGCCCAAGGTACCGTCGGACTTCCATCTCAACGAACCCTTGGTGTTACCTGTGTTCTTCCCGTCGCCTTCGTCGCCGGCTGAGAGGACTTTGCACTCGCTGGATGTAGCTAGAGCGCTGAAGTTCTACGTGGACCGCACGAAGGGTTTTCGGAAGACGTCACAACTCTTTGTGAACTTTGGACCTGTCAATCAGGGGAAGGCTCTCTCGAAGGCCTCCATCTCCAGATGGCTCTCCGGCTGTATCATGTGCTGTCACCGGTTGGCAAACCGACCGCTGCCTGGCCGTCCGAGAGCCCATTCCACCAGAGCGATCGCAGCTACCACGGCGTTCCTATCTGGTGTGCCCCTGCTGGACATATGCAGGGCTGCGACGTGGAGGTCGACGCACACCTTCACGAAATTCTACTGCGTCGACCGGGATTCCAGGGAGGAGTCCAGGGTCGGCCAAGCAGTGCTGCGCAACCTGTTCGCCTGAGGTGAGCCTGGTGAGGAGGTAAGATACTTAATGTTGAGTTGATGTGATGCTTAATGTTGAGCCTTTGCCACCTCCCGTGGTTGTGCATGTGTGTACTGCTATGTATTCTTTATTCATGAGCATGTGAATCCATGCCAGACCCCATGCTGGAGAAGGAACATCTTACTTACCTGTAACTGTTGTTCTCCAGCATGGGTCTGGCATGGATTCACATGCGAACCCTCCCGCCTACCCCTCTGCGGCTCTTCACTTGGTCATACTGCCACTTCACGTGCTTCCAAATCTGAAGATGGCTGCCAGAGGCGGTGCTTAGGTAGAGGGCAGTCATTGGCTGTGGTCAGTATGACGCAGAGACCAGTGATTGGTTATTACTACGAAAGACAGATCAGAAACGAAACTGATACTGGTTTTTTCTTTACCGAGGATTCCCAGCCTGACGACGGGGAATATTCATGAGCATGTGAATCCATGCCAGACCCATGCTGGAGAACAACAGTTACAGGTAAGTAACTTGTTCCTTATAGACTAGAGTTAAAACCTCCTTAGAGATAGGGGCAGAATAAGCCTTGCTTGCTTAATTGAATACAATTTGATGTATAAAATGACCTCTTGTTCTTGACTTACTACCGCAGTGCCTTTTTGGACCTAACATACTGAAAGACCTCCCAAGGCACAAGAAATGCTGCTATTCACATGTCCCTTATTTTAGGTGCTCACAAAGCCTATCTCTGGTAGCTGGTACATTTCTGGATCTTTGGTCTATCAAGGCCCACACAAAGGATCCCATGGACATAGCAAGTTCAGACTTGATACTGGTCTGTCATGCTACCAACCCTTTTTTGTCAGTCAGCATACAGTTATACACCAATTCCAAGTCTAACTTTCCCCCACAGACTCAGCCATGAACACAAGTCCAAATCCAAGGACTTGGAAGCACCTATTCTCCAGCATGGGGTCTGGCATGGATTCACATGCTCATGAATATTCCCCGTCGTCAGGCTGGGAATCCTCGGTAAAGAAAAATCAGTATCAGTTTAGTTTCCGATCTGTCTTTCGTAGTAGTAACCAATCACTGATCTCTGTGTCATACTGACCACAGCCAATGACTGCCCTCTCCCTAAGCCCCGCCTCTGACAGCCATCCTCAGATTTTTACCGCACGTTCAAGTGTTGGGAGTCCTCGTGCTTAGCTCTCAAGCTTTTGCTGCGTTTACGCGGTTTTTCTCAGATAATTTTCCAATTTTTCCGGTTTTCGAGCCTCAAGCTCCACCGTTTCTATTTCCGTTAACGGGGACCCGTTTCGGAATTTTTCTACGCCCCTCAAGGGTGAAGATTTCGTCGAATCAACTTCCTGGAGGATTCCAGAAGAGTCGCGGCCTACTTGGAAATGGCCCAGGACAAGAGTTCGTCGCCCGGATCCAAGCTGTTTCGGAACTGCCCTGAATGCGGTTTGCAGAATGTGTTTAAGGAAGACGAACATTAGAGATGCCTCTACTGCCTCCACGGGGATAAGACGCACGTAGAGAAAGACTGTGAGTTCTGTAAGAACCTGTCGGAGCGGACCATGAGGGACCATCGATCCCGCCTCGCCAGCTGGTTGGAGAAGGGCTCAGCTGGTGAGAAGAAGAAAGGGTCCGAGCGGGCTTCTAAGTCCTGTGCGGGTGCCCCGGCGACAGGGGCCCAACAACAGGCCAAGCGCCGCGAGTCCGCTGGCTCCGGGAGTGCCGAAAGGTTGGGCTCTTCGGTCGCCAGGCAGGGCGCTGCTTCCCCGGCACCATCAACCACAAGCCAGCGCTCTGGTTCGGGGAAGAGAAAATCCGAGACCCCGGGTAAGCTTCGGGAGAAGCCCCGTCGGGTCTCGGTGGAGGGGGTACGAGGCGTTGACCCTCCCCCAAGGAGAAGGCCCAAGACGCGCCTAAGGCGGTCAAGGCCCCTACCCAGCAGATAAAGGCCTCTATCGAGGCGATCGCGGCGACTCTGGCCATGCCGGCAGACACCCCGCTGACGGAGCCTGCCTCTGGGATTAGAGTTTCCCTGCCTCCTAGGAGGGAATCCTCTTTCCAGCCCATCGTCCAGGCCCCCATGATGGAAAAAGGGTGGGGGGCACGGTGGCCATCTCGAGCTCGGAGTCAGCCTCGGAGGAGGAACTGACTGAGGTCGTGAGAAACCTCGAAGTGCGCTTCGAGAAGGTTCGATCCCGCGAGGATGATTCCCGGGATTTGATCGAGGACGACGACGAGGGCGAGGAAGATCAACCCTCCCGTCCGGTGCAGCCGTAACCTGAGCCTCAGGATAGCTCGGCGGCCATCTTGTTTGCGATCCGGTCCTTATGCTCTGAGATAAGGACGAGGTTGCCACGGCCCAGGCTGGAGGACCCGCAACCTGTCTCGTCGGGAAGCCCTCCGAACAAGCGACGGAGGATCCATCCCTCCCCACCCTTCGCCCCAGCAAGGCCTGCAGTTCCCTCCTCATCCTCCCCCGAGCCGGGAGACGACGATGCGGTGGGCACGACGACGGGATCTGACGGCGCCGACGACGGAGCAGGTCTCCCGTCGCACGGGCCTCTCCGCCCGACGAGATTGGCTCTTTCCACTCCATGATCGCCAGGGCGTCCGAGCTGTTCCAGCTCTGCCCGGAGGAGCGGAAAAAGGAAGGTTTCCTTTATCAGCGTCGGGAGGCAAAGTGGAAGACGGTCATCGTGGTGCCCCTGATCGATGACATCTGGGACGAGGGTCTGTCAGTACTGAAGAACCCTTCCACGGCACCAGCCAAGCGGGACCGGTACGAGAAGAAGTACCGGGTACCCTACACGGCCCCCCTGTGCCTCAGGGCCCAGCCAACGCCGGACTCGGTTGTCTCGGCGGCGAAGAAGAAGGCGGCGGGCTCAGGAGCTTCGACATCCAATTCCCCACAGGACGGTGAGGGAAAGAAGCTGGACTCCATGGGGCGTAGGGTCATCTCGTCGGCGGCGACGACGATCAAGGCGGCCAACGCCCTTGCTATCGTGGCCCGTTACGACAGGGAGCTTTGGTTTAAGCCGGGCCCCATTTTGGACTTCCTGCCGGACGACAAGAGGTCCAAGGCCCTGGAGATACTTCAGGAAGGTGAGATGGCATCGGACCACGCCATTACGGTGGCAACGGACATTGCCGATACCGGTTTTCGCCAGCTGGGCAACGGGGTTTGCCTGTGACGACGAGGTTGGCTCAGGGCAACTGATTTCCGTCAAGACGTCCAGACCAAGGTTTTGGACATGCCGTTCGACGGCACCAACTTGTTCGGTAAGGCAGTGGACGAATCGCTCCAAGCCATAAAGACGGACACGGAGACGGCCCGGGCTCTTGGAACCCTCCAGCAACGACAGCCCTTTCGGAGCGCCGGAGGCAGACAAGGGGCCTCGAAGGGATCCAGCGGTGGCTCGTCGTCCTACCGCTAAGCGGCACGCTCCTCGTCTCAGGAGGCGTACAGAGGTCGCGGCAAGCAAGGAGGGTCTCGCCGCCGTCGGCAGGGAGGCCAGGGCGGCAAGGCCAACACCTCCAAGCAAGACTGAACCGGCCGTGGCGTCGCGTCCCCACCGAAACACCCCGGTGGGAGGCCGGCTGACGAAGTTCGTCTGCGTGTGGGAGACCATCTCCACCGACCGCTGGGTGCTGGATACCCTGGCAAGAGGACACTCTATCGAATTCCAGAAGAAGTGCCCTCACATTCCACCCGTGGCCAGGAAGGAAAATCATGTTCCGCAACTCCTGTTGGAAGTACGGGCGATGCTCAGAAAAGGCGCCTTCGCCCTCGTCCCGAAGAGACTCCGGGGCTCCGGGGTGTACTCAAGATACTTCCTCGTCCGAAAGACAGGCGGCTGGTGCCTCATCCTGGACCTTCGTCGTTTGAACAAATACATCAGGTCACAAAAGTTCAGGATGGTCACCCTCCAGCATGTGTTGGGTCAACTGGAGGAAGGCGACTTCCTGTCGTCGCTGGACCTAGAGGATGCGTACTTCCACGTTCCCATCCTAAAAAGTCACCGAAAGTTCCTCAGGTTCGTCGTTCAGGGACGCCACTACCAATTCAGAGCACTGCCGTTAGGATTGAAGTCGGCGCCCAGGGTCTTCACCAAGTGCCTGGTGGCGGCGCGGCTGCGCCTCCAGGGGATTCACGTTTACCCCTACCTGGACGACTGGCTCATCCGCGCAAGCTCAAGGGAACTCGCCGTCGAGCACACTGCGAGGACCGTCCGACTGATCACAGACCTGGGATTCACCATAAATTACCCGAAGTCCCATCTGGTTCCGTCGCAGGTGGCCCTGTCTCGACGCCCGTTGGATGCAAGCGACGGGCACCTTCGAGGACAGGATCCCCCTCAACGAGGTGTTCCGCCGGTCCATTCAGTGGTGGGGCTCTCGAGCGCACCTCACGGCGGGCACGGACTTCCAGATGCCGTCGCACCTGGAAACGGTGACGACGGACGCCTCCCTGGAAGGTTGGGGCGCCCACTCCGGAGAGCTCCACGCGAGGGGCCTCTGGCTCCCGGAGGAAAAGCTCCTGCACATCAACATCCTGGAACTCCGAGCCGTGTTCTGGGCTCTCAGGGCGTTCCTTCCATCTCTCAAGGGCAAGGTGGTGAGGATCTTCGCGGACAACACCACGACGATGTTTTACATACGGAAGCAGGGAGGCACCAGATCCCCAGCCCTATCCAAGGAAGCTCAGGATCTGTGCCACTGGGCGGTCGCCCAGGGGATGTTCCTGGTTCCCTTCCACCTGGCGGGAGAAAGAAACACCATCGCCGACTCGCTCAGCAGGGAGCTGCGTGCGTGTCACGAGTGGGAACTGCGCCAGCATCAGGTGGATCGACTCTTCCGACGATGGGGCAAACCCCAAATCGACCTGTTTGCGACAGAGACGAACTCGAAGTGCCGGAGGTTCGCCAGCAGGTTTCCCCAGCCGAGAAGCATGGGCGATGCGTTCTCGTTCCCCTGGGATGGTCTATCCCTGTATGCGTTCCCCCCGTTGCCGTTGCTGCTTCGACTCATCAATCAGCTCAAGAGGTCCCGGTGCAGGATGATCCTCGTCGCACCTACGTGGCCGAGGCAGATCTGGTTCCCGGACCTTCTGGACTTGTCGTCGTCCCCGCCCATCAAGCTGTCGGCGGACGCGGATCTGCTCTCCAGAGAAGGTGCCATCCTCCACCACGACCCGGCGACTCTCAACTTGCAGGCCTGGCTCCTGCAGCGCTAGAGTTTGGAGGGTACGATATCCCGGCTGACTGCAGAGAGGTTCTTGCAAAGGCCAGGGCGTCCTCGACTCTCAAATGCTACGGACACAAGTGGAAGAGGTTCTCTGTCTGGTGCCGGGCACAGCAGATTAACCCTCTATGGATCACGGCCCCGCAAGTGCTGCCGTAACCTGCTATCGCTGGCAAAGGCTGGGCTGGCCCATGCCTCCATTAAGATTCATCTAGCGGCGATTTCCAGGTATACCAGAACCACGGGACGGACGTCCCTGTGGTCCCATCGACTGGAGAAGGAATTTATGAAAGGACTGTTCCGATCGTTCCCGCCGTTGAAGGCTCCGGCCCCGGCGTGGGAACTGAACGTGGTGCTGACCAGGCTCATGGGGGCCCCATTCGAGCCGATGCACTCCGCACCGCTGAAGTTTGTGTTGTGGAAAACTGCATTCTTGGTGGCCATCACCTCCGCACGACGAGTGGGAGAGATCCAGGCCTTATCCTGCAAAGCCCGTACTTGACTTTCCATTCCACGAGGGTGGTGCTTAGGACGCACCCCTCCTTCATGCCCAAGGTGCCGTCGAACTTCCATCTTAACGAGCCCTTGGTGTTGCCGATTTTCTTCCCATCTCCGTCGCCGGCGGAGAGGTCTTTGCACTCGCTGGATGTGGCTAGAGCGCTGAAGTTCTACGTGGACCGTACAAAGGACTTACGGAAGACATCACAGCTCTTTGTGAACTTTGGACCTGTGAATCAGGGGAAGGCTCTCTCGAAGGCTTCCATATCCAGATGGCTCTCCGGCTGCATCATGCACTGTCACCGGTTGGCAAACCGACCGCTGCCGGCCGTCCGAGAGCCCATTCCACCAGAGCGATCGCAGCTACCACAGCATTCCTATCTGGTGTGCCCCTGTTGGACATCTGCAGGGCGGCTACGTGGAGGTCGACGCACACCTTCACGAAATTCTACTGCGTCGATCGGGATTCCATGGAGGAGTCCAGGGTCGGCCAAGCAGTGCTGCGCAACCTGTTCGCCTAAGGTGAGCCTGGTGAGGAGGTAAGAGATGCTTAATGTTGAGTTGTTGTTTGCTTAATGTTGAGCCTTTTGCCACCTCCCGTGGTTGGGCATGTGTGTACTGCTATGTATTCTTATTTCTGATGTTTGTTAATCTGCTTAGAATCACATGCTGTGCATAGGTCCGACATCCAGTGGTCACTGCGGAGTATTGCATTTTGTTTTTCGTAGTCGAAAAAGGGGACGTCGACAAGGCGTGTCTGAAACACTATCCCTATAGTGACGTGCATTGTACCCACAATCCCTCACGCGTCGAGGTCCCTCAGATTGTTTTTTTCCGCCCAGCTTCTGGTCGCCTTCATGCGGTGCTCCTCGAGAGACATTGCAACCCTCGACCTTTGGTCGTTTTTTTCTCATAATATTAATAAACCCTCCCTCGACGCAGTTGTAGCTGTTCTCCGCCGAGTAAAAATCTTCGACGGAGGGTCGAGCGGAGGAAATCCTTCGGCGCTGCCGAACACGTGGCCTGGCCTCGCAGGCCATATACAGTAGGAAAGTGGGGTCATGGGACATCTCTGGGTCTTTCTGAGAATGCCTTTCCCTTTCCCCTTCCTTTCCCTTGGGGTGCTTATCGCGATTTATTGCCTCGGCTATGGAGAGGACACCCTTTAGGTTTTGCCCGCTTTGCAAAGGCAAATTTACTTGGAAGGACAAGCATTCACGGTGTAACCGCTGCTTGCCCCTCGATCACGAGGAGGAAGGTTGCGCGGCTTGTCGGCTTCTTAAGCCTAAAACTCTAAAAGACCGTAGGGTTAAAAGGTGGGCGGCCTACGGGATGTCGAAGGCCGAAGGTTCACCCGCCGCTGCTACCACCGACAGTGACGAGGAACGCGATAACACGACGTCCGCTACGGAAGTCGAAACCCCCTCTAAAGAGCGCTTGCGCGCTTCGTCGTCTGTCCCCGGCCCCGACGGGCTCGGCTCACGCCCTGCTTATGGGGATGAACACCCCGGCGACACTGACGCACACAAAGACACACATAAGCACACAACCCACGGCTCTTCTTCGTCTAAGACGAAAGAGCTTCGGCGCCCAAGGAGACGCAGGTTCCACCGGCGGACTCCTCGGACCGTTCGGGTTCGAAGCCCCTCTCGCAGCCGCGACCAGCGACTGGGCTTTCGGCGAATAAGGGCGCCGCCCCCAAACCATCGGCCGGCGCGCATCAACAGAAGGTGCAGACCGCCGTAGAGCGTTCGACACACATAGCGTCGAAAACACAAGCTTCCGCCGACAAACGAGTCGCCGACAAACGAGTCGCCGATAGCTTGGCAAGGATCGCTGTAGCCGACGCCCAGAAGCGTACGCCGAAGAACACGTCGAGCGCTACGCATAAGTCAAAAGACACGCCGGCATACCTGAAGGTTTTTCAGAGGGCGACGGGACACTTTCCTCGACGCTTTGGGAGAGGTCGAGCCATTTCCAGCTAGATGACTCTATTTTTCCCCCGCCAGACCGCTCTGGGGTACCCCATGAAACCATGGAAAGACTCCACCTCTGTATGGAGAGGATGGAAAGGTTTATGAGTACCCAGACCTCTCAAATTCACAAAAGGACTAGAGAAGGGCCTCAGGAGTACCCCTGTGCCAAAAATCCGAGGCTAGTCGATCCCCAGCAGGACACAGCCTCAGACTTCCATAAGGTATACGACCTCACTGGGGAGGAACAATACTTGGAGGAAGAAGATGATTTCATGGACAATGAAGAAGGACAGAACCAGGAGGAATGTCTGGAAGACAGCCCAGACATTATAGAAGAAGGCTTCGGAGAAAACCCAGAAGAAGGACCTTCGCACCCCTGGCAATCCCCATCAGTATATTCCGACACTGATGTCCTAAATCTAACTCCTCCGGACAATTCTCCGGTTAGGAACACGTCTCCAATCGACGATCAGCCCACTTTCAATGCACTGTTGCGCAGAGCAGCAGCGCATTTCGAACTGGACACTGGGGAGCTCTCTCCAGAATTGGACTTTGTAGAAAGAGTTATTAAAGAGAAACCCCCGGTCAGCCAGACCATTCCCCTCCTCGCTTCAGTGAAGAGAAGAATCATCCCTTCGCTGTCCACTCCCGCATTGATCAGAGGGGTCAATCCGAGAATTGAAAAACTTTTCACTCCTTCACCCTCAGACCCGCTCTACATTAGGGGACATTCCATGCCGGATTCCCTAGTAGTATCTAATACTAGAAAGAGGGCAGGGGTACCACTTTCCACCAGTGAGGCACCCCCTGACAAGGAGGGCAAGAGGCTATATGCCCTTGCAAAGAGAGTAACTTCCTCGGCTGCCTTCTCAGCAAGAATTGCGAACAACAATTCCTTGCTTGCTAGCTACGCAGACGCGCAGTGGACCAAACTGCGCAAGGACGCCGAGGAAGCACCAGAGCCTTTACGTACACGCCTACTTTCAACTATTGGCGAAGGAACCCAGGTGAACCAGAGCATTGTAAAAAACTCTCTGGACGCGGCAGAAACAGCGGGACGTTCCCTGGTGCAGGGAATACTCCTAAAACGCCATGTATGGCTGCGCAACTCAGGCTTTAAACCGGAGACACAGGCGTCTTTAATAAATAAACCTGTCGAAGACTCTAACCTCTTTGGAAAAGCGGTGGATGAAGCTCTAGAGATGGCTAAAAAAGAGTTCGATACTATCAAGACTCTTGACCAGATCTCTAGGCCCACTACCAGACGCGGCTATGGCAACAAACGCATTTTTCGTGGCCAACGCCAGCAACAACAACAAAGTCAACATCAACAATACCCTGCCACCAATTACCAGACCAATAGTGGGCAGTACAGCCAAAGAGGCCAACGCCGGGGTAAGGGGAGAGGTCGGGGATCCACCCCCAGAGGCTCCCAAGCCCCCAACAACTCCAAGTGACGCGAAGATTCGCGTCCCCTCCCATGCAACACCGGTCGGGGGCCGGATAACATCCTTTCTTCCTGCATGGGAGGAGATAACGTCAGACCGTTGGGTACTTTCCACCGTAGCCCACGGATACTGTATCGAATTCAACAGTTCCCCATCCTACAGACCCCCGAGGGGACGTCGCATGACACCGGAACATCTTGCCATCCTTCTCCAAGAAGTACAACAACTGCTGGAAACAGGAGCCATAGAGGTCGTGCCTCTATCTCAGGTAACGGAAGGTATTTATTCAGTGTACTTCCTTGTACCCAAAAAGGATCTAACCATGCGCCCTGTATTAGATCTGCGCCCAGCGAACAATTTTATCAAACCTCAAAAGTTTCGTATGGTAACCTTACAGGAAGTGATCCCACTGCTTTCTCAGGGAGATTACATGACAACATTGGACATGAAAGATGCATACTTTCATATTTTAATGTTGCCAGCGCACAGAAAATACCTAAGGTTCATGATAGAGGGCAAACACTAGCAGTTCAAAGTGCTACCCTTCGGTATAGCATCAGCACCAAGGGTATTCACGAAGGTGCTGGCAGTGGCAGCGGCCCACCTGCGCAGGTTGTCCATCCCAGTTTACCCTTACCTCGACGACTGGCTCATAACAGGGGATTCTTACGAAATATGCTTCTCCAATACCCAAAAGACGGTAGACCTTTTGTTCCAGTTGGGCTTCTCCATCAACGAAAAGAAGTCCAGTTTAGACCCCAGTCAAATCAAACAATTCCTAGGGGCTCTAATTCAAACAAGGGACGGCCTTGTCTTCCCCTCCAAAGAGAGGGTCCAAAACATGCTGTTTCAGATCCCTCAATATGTAACCGGGCGAGAGGTGACGGTACACAAAGCAATGCGCTTCCTAGGAATGATGGCGTCCTGTATTTATTTGGTACGTCACGCGCGCCTGCGCATGCGCCCAATGCAAGAGTGGCTCAACAGCCAGTGGTGTCAGGCCAGCGGACTATGGGAGGATCTAGTGGTGGTCTCGCAGGCCTTGGTTCTCTCGCTACGGTGGTGGACAAAGGAAAACATGGGAAAAGGGAAACCCTTTGCCACACCCGCGGCGGAAGCCACTCTAACCACAGACGCATCCCTCACTGGATGGGGGGCGCACCTATCCCATCAGACTGCTCACGGAGTGTGGACTCTGAACATAGCATCCAAACACATCAATCTACTGGAGCTACTAGCGGTGTTCAAGGCGCTAAAAGCCTTCCAAGAACACCTACAAGGCAAGACAGTAATGGTCCTTACAGACAGCACTACAGCCATGTACTACATCAACAAGCAGGGGGGCACCCACTCTCCAGGCCTGTCCAAACTGGCCCAGAATATATGGAAGTGGGCTCTCAAACAGGACATGTTCCTACTGTCACTACATGTACCCGGGGAACTCAATCTGCTGGCAGACAGACTCAGCAGAGATTTCCCCCTGCCCGAAGAGTACGAATGGCGCCTGCACGAAGACATCGTCTTCGACATCTTCACACAATGGGGATTCCCAGAGATAGACCTGTTCGCAACCCTGGAGAACTCACAATGCCTAAGTTACGCCTCCAGGTATCCCCAGAACCAATCCAAGGGGAACGGTCTGTCGATGCTATGGTCAGTGAAATTTGTTTACGCTTTTCCCCCGACTCCCCTTCTCAACAGAGTGGTGCACAAGATGCACCAGGAACAAGTGACCATGATACTAGTGGCCCCAATGTGGGCACGACAACCATGGTTCGCTCACTTGATGGAGATGTCTCTATCTCCCCCAGTAAAACTCCCCTGCCCGTACAACATGCTGTCTCAGGACAAGGGCAGGACTCTGCATCCATGCCCCCAGAACATGAACTTAGCAGCTTGGCTCCTGAGATCATAGAGTTCGGACATCTACAACTCCCGCAAAGATGCATGGACATCCTCAGGGAAGCCAGAAAACCGAACACTTGCCACTGCTATTCTAGCAAGTGGAAAAGATTTGTCATCTGGTGCAGGAGTAAGAGCATCAACCCTATTGACTGCTCTCCCACACATGTGGTCCTATACCTGACCCACCTATTGGATTCAGGTCTAGTGTTTAACTCCATTAAAGTCCACCTAGCGGCACTTTCTGCATACACCACTTCCCAACTCAAAGTGTCGTGGTGGAGGATCCCTGTTATTAAGGCCTTCATGGAGGCAGTAAAGAGAATACACCCCCGATAGCTGACCCAGCTCCCGGATGGGACCTTAATGTGGTACTTACCAGACTCATTGGCTCTCCATTCGAACCCATGCACAAAGCATCTCTTAAACACCTCACTCTTAAGACTGCTTTTTTAATAGCTATCACCTCCATTAGGAGAGTAAGTGAACTTCAGGCTCTTTCTATTCTAGACCCCTTCGTTACAGTTCACAGAGATAAGGTGGTTCTACGCACTCACCCTAGGTTTGCTCCGAAATTTATCTCTAAATTCCACGTAAACCAATCTATAGAACTACCAACGTTCTTTCAAAATCCTTCCAATTTGGGAGAAAGGACTCTGCACACATTAGATGTACGCAGAGCGGTCATGTTCTACATGGAAAGAACCAGACCACTGAGGAAGACTAATCAGTTCTTCGTCTCGGTGGCAGCAGGAAGAGAAGGAGATGCGGTTTCAAAATCCACTATTTCTAGATGGATTGTTCAATGCATCACTCTCTGCTATACTCTTGCTAAGAGAGAACTGCCCTTTAGGCCAAGAGCACACTCTACTCGAGGCACGGGGGCATCCATAGCATTCATTGCAAATGTTCCCCTTGAGTCCATCTGCAAAGCGGCTACCTGGAGTTCTGTGCACACCTTTACAAAACACTACTGTCTAGATACACACTCTAGATCTGACTCCCAGGTGGGGCAGGCAGTATTACGACACCTTTTCTCTACTGTTCCTTCTCATAACCCACCGCCAACTCCGGGTACTGCTCGCTAGTCTATGCACAGCATGTGATTCTAAGCAGATTAACAAACATCAGAAGAGTATGCATTACTTACCGTAAAAGCATTTCTGATGGTTGTATCTGCTTAGATTCACATGCGCCCACCCTTCCTCCCCGCTCGGATGGAAGGAACATAGACTTCCTTTATATATCTCTCTCTTTTCTGTACTCACTCACGTCTAGAAGGCTCCCTCAGGGCAGAAAAATACAAACAGAGGGACCTCGACGCGTGAGGGATTGTGGGTACAATGCACGTCACTATAGGGATAGTGTTTCAGACACGCCTTGTCGACGTCCCCTTTTTCGACTACGAAAAACAAAATGCAATACTCCGCAGTGACCACTGGATGTCGGACCTATGCACAGCATGTGAATCTAAGCAGATACAACCATCAGAAATGCTTTTGCGGTAAGTAATACATTCTCATTCATGAGCATGTGAATCCATGCCAGACCCCAGGCTGGAGAAGGAACAAGTTACTTACCTGTAACTGTTGTTCTCCAGAATGGGTCTGGCATGGATTCACATGCGAACCCTCCCGCCTACCCCTCTGCAGCTCTTCACTTGGTCATACTGCCACTTCACGTGCTACCAAATCTGAGGATGGCTGCCAGAGGCGGGGCTTAGGGAGAGGGCAGTCATTGGCTGTGGTCAGTATGACACAGAGATCAGTGATTGGTTACTACTACGAAAGACAGATCAGAAACAAAACTGATACTGATTTTTCTTTACCGAGGATTCCCAGCCTGACGACGGGGAATATTCATGAGCATGTGAATCCATGCCAGACCCATGCTGGAGAACAGTTACAGGTAAGTAACTTGTTCCTTTGTCATCACGAAGACTTAACAGTACTGATTTTCAGGTCATACTCCCCTAGTTTTGTGAGGGTAGTTTTTAAAACAACACAAGACGACTTTTCCAGCTCCATGAAGAACGTTACAACTACAGAGAGGAGAGACTATGAGGCAAACTGCCAAGGCCTTCAATATAGCCACTTAATCACAGTCCTTTCTTCACTGTTGGGTCTTGGTTTAGATGAAAGGAGAAGGAAGGTTGTATTGCTTATATAGATATACATTCTGCTCAGGGCAGCACACATTTGGGGGTCCCTCTCGGGCACCCATCCGGCACTGTGCCGACTTCCAATTTGCCTCCTTTGACAAAGGGTCTCACAGCGGTGTCACATGGCTTCCGCCTTCTCAGTGCACTGCATCCTCTGTTGATGGACTCACTAGGGCATTGCCGATTTCATTTTCATTGGCTTAACCTTCTCCCTTATGCCTCTCAAGACCCAGCCAGCCCCTTCCTCATCTCATGCAGTCTCCCCCTTTCCTGGATCCAGGTACAGAGCCAGTCGAGGAAGAAGACCCAGCAGCTATACGGTTCAGTGTTATTTTTAATGAGATGATGGTCCAAAGGGGACTTGAGAAAGTGACTCCTCCTTTACAGACTGAGTGTACGGGTATCCCTTCCAGGGCTTCAGCTGAACCAGGGGTTCCATGAAGACAGATGTTCTGAAAAGGGGTTTAGAGGTATGGCTCATGACACACTCAGATATTTAGAAAGAGAATTGATGCAAAGCATGACACCTCTTGATGAAACCTCACTTGCTGACCTTATTTGAATTTGGAAAAGAAACAAGTGGAAATGTAAAACTTGTATTTGAGGGTGTATTTATAGAGACCTGGTTTGGTGAGCTAAGCTCATTATTGGGGTTTGTATCCCAGAGTGTGAAACTGGGTTGTGTTTTATGTGTTTTCTGCAACAAGAGCCTTTCCCCTAATATCATGTCTCTTGTTTCCCGTGTTAAGTGTTAATTGAAGGAAAGCAATTTAAGTGTTTTCTAGGCAAGAGATGTACAGTACAAATCTGATTCCATTAATAAAACAAGGTACTCTGAGTTATTCTGACGTACTCTTGGCACACTACTAGTAACTCAGGCTTACTCTTGGCTTACTGCTTGTAACTCTGCCTTCCTCACATTAAATTCTTTTTTGAATCCAATAGCTTTCTCCCGGTGTGAGGGGTAAATCTGGGATTAATCAGTTATTCATGGTAACTTCTCTGTGAATAGTCTCCTAACTTTGTGGATTTTAGAATATGCATGAACTCACACGTAATGACAAAAACAACATAGATTTTTTTCTCTTCTCATGTCTTCAATAAAAAAGTTTTTAAAATGTGGTATACTCTGTATCCCTGTGACTATATTCCAATAGCAAAAGTTACATTGATTTTTAGAGTCGCCAAATTCGCTCGTTGCCATAATATTGTTTGTTTCTAATGTCATTAAGCATATTTTTCCCACTTATATTATCTTTTTGTCTCCAACCTAGAAATAAATCAGAGAAGAGGAAGTGGCTGCTGAGCTTGCTGGCCCTAATCTTGGTGGCTGCTATGTTCGATGATTCTTAAGAATATTCTGTACGTTGTATTGCATCTCCCCAGACCAGAAAGCACGTGAATGAAAGCGTCGCCCAAAAACGCACCCCCCTTAGTGAGAGGCAATGAAGGACACACCCCAGAAGGGAATGAGACCAAGACCAAGTGCGGGTGAGATCAGAAAGAGTTTTTATCTAAATCAATATAGGGCAAGCAAAGGACTTTGCAAAACTCCGAGAGCGCTCTGTCTGACAATAGCAAAGACAGTCCTACTTATTACAAAACTACGTCACAGATGACACAAGCTATAGGGGGTACATAGTCTTGGGGATTGGGTGGTGATGTCTAGGTGGTATACAATGTATACAGTTGCTGCTCAATGATTGGCGGACGTCCGTGCGGTGCCATGCAGGGTAGAAAGGTCAGCTGGGCTCATCAGGGTGGAGTGGTGGGCCGGACATGACTTGTAGCGGTGATTGGTGGCTAAACTGGCATTTTTTTTTTTTAAATCAAGTTTTTAATAATTTCCGTAAGTGTAGTACAACAAAACAATGCATGTTTAAACATAGGTTAACAAACAACCGTCGTAACACACCACCCCTCCTCCCTTTCCCCGTCCCTTCCCCCACCCCCAGCAGTTCAAGTTCTCCTTAGTTACTTGTTGTTAGAACAATGGGCTCTTAAAAAACAACAGTGTCTACACAAAGTGCACTCAGCACGCCAGAGTCTTGGGCCCAACTGGGAGGAGTCCGCAATCAGGTTGGTGAACAAGGGCCTGGCACCCCTAGGGGGAGCCCCCCATCCTGAAAACGCAACATTAAGCTGGATGGCCATATTTGTCGAAAAAAAGGGGAGCCAGAGTTCCTCTGTTAGATTTGGACTCATAAAGTAAATGCGTAAGAAATTCCATGTCATAGATGTCCCGCACCTTGGTCACCCATGCTTTTTCCCTGGGCATTCTGGGGTTTTTCCATTTTTGCGCCAAACAGCACCTAGCCGCCACCAACATGATCTGGAGCATATGATCCTGAGCACCTTCTTGGTCCTCCCCAATGTCAATTCCAAAAAGGAGAAGCCAGGGACAGGAAGACCGTTGAACCGCATCCACCCCCTTGATCCAGGCCAATACCTTTTCCCAGTAGTTCTGGACCACTGGGCACCCCCACCACATATGGATCTAGTCCCCCCTCTCAATTTTACATTTGCAACAATGGGGGTCATATCCTGGCTTCATCCTAGCAATCCTCAGCGGGGGGTAATGCCATCGGTGTAATACCTTAAGGGCTTGGTGGCGGTATTGGAGGGAAGCCGTGGAGCGGTTTGCCCGCCTACACATTTCCGCCCACTTTTCATCATCAATAGTTTCCCCCAGGTCTCTACCCCACTGTGTACGTGCCGGTGGGGGATCCCTGGGAACCGAGAACAGGAAGAGCTTATAGAGACGAGATATTACCCCTTTCGAGCCCCTCGTGGATAGTAGGAGCTTCTCGAAGTCTGTAAGATCCCTTCTTAAGGTGTCCCCCCAAGATGGTTCGGTAAGGACTCCCTTAAGCTGGAGGTAGCGAAAGGGGGATAGGGTACCAATTCCCAGGGCTTCCTCGAGGTCCCTTAAGGATATGAAAGAACCCCCCACCCAAAGGTGGCCAGTCCTACTTAAACCTGCCTCAAACCATTTCTGGTATGCGGCCGGTTCTGCTATTTTAGCCAGGAAGGGGGGAGCCCAGATGCAGCTCAGTGGAGAGGGCCAAGTTGTCAGCCAGCGATAGTAACCTCCCTCCCTCCACAGGGACCACAGCCACAGCACCTTCAGGATTGGGTGGTTTAGAACACTTCTGGGAATCTTCTGTCTTGGTACCCAAAGCCATTCCTCTATTGTGACCGGTTTTAAGGGTAGGTTATCCATGGCCACCCATTGTTTCTTCCTATCTGGGGTGAAGTGATCCACCAGGACCCTCAGCTGGGATGCTCTGTAATATGTCTCCAAGTCGGGATACCCCACACCCCCCTCTTCCTTCGGTCTAGACAATGTGTCATAGGAGATTCTATGCTTTTTACCCAACCAGAGGAAGTTGAGAAGGACACGCTTTGTTTCCCTAAAGAATGCCCCGGGGACCAGCACCGGGAGCATCTGGAAGAGGAACAAGAGTTTGGGAAGGAGAACCATTTTTATGAGATTAAGGCGTGCCATCCAGGAGAGACCCATCGCTGACCATCTTTCTATATCTCTTCTGATTGCAGACCAAAGAAGGGGGAAATTCGCCTCATATAGCCCCTCAAGGTTGCGTGTGACCTGTACCCCCAAGTATCGGAATCCCTCCTCCTCCCGCCGAAAGGGGAGCCCATTCACAAAGGACAGCTCCGGGCCTGACAAGTTTCCCGCTATGAATGCTACTGACTTATCAAGATTAACCTTGTACCCCGAAAGCTCTCCGTAGTGCGAAAGGCCCTGAAGCAGCTGAGGGACCGTTTGTGATGGTCTGGTAACGTAGAGCAGTGCGTCGTCTGCGAAGAGGCAGATTTTGCATTGCATGTCTCCCATCTGCACTCCCATGATGGATGTATCGTTGCAGACAGATATTGCCCATGGTTCCATCACCAACGCATAAATTAGCGGGGACAGAGGACATCCCTGCCTCGTGCCACGTTCGAGGGAAGACTCTCGATTCTGTTCCATTGGCCACGACTCTAGCAGAGGTGGAGGAATAAAGTGCGGACATCCACCCTAGCCAATGTGGGCCCATCCCCAGAGACGTGAAAACCTCCCCCATGAAAGTCCAATTGACCCTGTCGAAGGCCTTCTCAGCGTCGAGGGCCAGCAGGAGTGCACCCTCGTCTCGAACTCCCCTAGAGGCAAGCACATGGAGTGTCTTTCGTAAATTGTCAGAGCCTTGTCTGTTAAGGACGAATCCCGCCTGGTCAGGGTGTATCAAGCGAGGAAGGCAGCCCTCAAGTCTGGAGGCCAGGATTCTGGTGAATATCTTGGCATCCAAGTTTAGAAGCGAGACAGGTCTGTAGGACCCGCAGTCTGTCTGATCCTTACCAGGTTTGGGTATGACCGTGATAAGGGCCTGGAGGAACGTCGGCGGGATTGAGCCTTGGTTCCGGATCTGATTGAACAGTTTGGCCAGGGGTTTCAGCAGAACTGATTGGGTCTGTTCATAGAAATCGGCTGTGTAGCCATCCCCCCCGGGTGCCTTTCTCACCTTCAGTCTCTTGATTGCGCCCTCCTCCTCCGATATTTCCCCCTCGAGAATCCCATGCTCCTCATCAGACAATTTGGGGAGGGGATGTTCCGCCAAGTAGGAGCGAATATCCTCCAGTGATTCGCCCGTCTGCTTGGAGTAAAGTTTGCTGTAGTAATCAGCGAAACATTCTGCTATCTCCTCCCGCCTCCGTACACCCCACCCCCTCCATCTCTAAGCTGGGCGACCCCCCCTTTCAACACTGCAACCCCGAGCTCTTTGTGCCAGAAGAGTCCCCACCTTATCTCCACGTTCATAGTACCTCTGCTTGGTGTAACACATTTTCTTAATAACTTCCCCTATGAGGACGGTGTGGTGCTCCTGTCTTTTACCTCGCATCTCCTCCAGAAGAGCCTCTCGGTCTATCCCAGGGCAGCCCAGTCTGGCTCGTAGGGCACCCAGTTCTGCCCGGAGTCTGCCCTCTATCAGACCCCTTTCCCGCTTACGCCTCAAGCCCTCTGCTATGAGGAGACCCCTAAAGGTAGCTTTCGCAGCCTCCCATACCATGGACATATCGGTCTCACCATTATCATTTGTCTCCAAGTAGGCTGTCATTTCCTGTCTCATAAAGTCTCGAAATACGGGGTCCCTGAGAAGCGTATCATTACATCGCATTCGGGAGGATCTCGGAGCCATGGGCAAGGACCAATTGACTACAAGCAGTTGACCATGTTATGGCCTCTACCCTCGGCTGTCGGGCCACCCCGTTACCTTCCTCTGAAACCAACAATAGGTCGATTCTGGTGTAAGTGTGGTGCGGAGGAGAGAAGAATGTGTACCCGCCCTGGCCTGGATTTGCCCTGTGCCAGACATCTACCCAGTAGTGATCCTTCAGGAGGGCCTGCAGGGACAGATTATCTTTAGAGATTCCTCTGTGTATTCCCCCTTTCGCTGACCACCAGTCCAGATGGGGGTCCATTATGAGGTTGAAGTCCCCACCCAGAATCATGGCCCCCTCCGCCCACTCGTCCATGACATTAAAGATCTGGGCAAGAAACTGCACTTGACCCGAGTTGGGTGTGTAGAGGGTGGCCAAGGTGACGCGTTCACCCCCATAAAACCCCTTGACCCCCAGGAATCGACCCCCAAAGCCCCTCTTGATTTCTACTCCCGTGAGACGGAACGTTGTGTGCAGGAGAATACCCACCCCCTCCTTCTTGAAGCTGCTGTGTGAGGCCCAATAATTGCAACCTATCTTCCTGCCCTTGATTCTCGATTCCCTTCCCCGCTTATAATGCGTCTCCTGTAAAAAAAGGACTGTTAGGTGTTGCTTTCGGAACATATTGCTCGTAAGGGACCTCTTGTTTTGGGAGTTGAGACCCTTGACGTTTAGCGTGCCTATCCTCCCTTCAATCATTATCATCTTTAGGTCTGTGCATTTTGAGCACCTCCCGGCATCTCCTCTTCATAGCCCATTGCAAACCAAGTATTTATATGAACCCCCCCCGTGGAACCTGTAAAGAGCACCATCCCCTCCCCACCCCACCCCCCCTCTCCATTGAGCAGGGCGTCCGTCGCCAAGCCCCCAAATGGGGTTGAAGTCGACGACGAACTACCAGGGTCATTATCCCGGCCCCGGGAAAAGAAAACATGTTTCTCAACATAATTCCTCTAATCATGCCTTTCCTAGTTTGATGGCATGGCAATCTTCACGATTAATGGTGGAAGACCGGCCGTGGCGCCCCCCATGCAGCGTGTCCCCCAAACATAGCACATGATCGGCACTCATAGCTCCTTGCAAAGCGTGCTATCATGCGAGGACCAGGCAGGGGGGGTTCCTAATCAACAATTCTATGAAACCAACAAATCAACTCCCTTGTAAACAGCAACTTAACTCTGACCCAGGCCAGTTGGACAATGAACTCCCCCCAAGACGTGAAAGAAACGCTCTGCGTTCAGCGAAGTTCTTCAGGACGCCATGAGTTCCGGAGAGGCGTGAACTGAGCCATTGCTTGCGAGAAATAAGCCTTGATTGCCCTGTGTGTAATCAAATGGGGTCCCCCCGATCTTTGGAGGGGTGTCTGGCTTTCCTGAACTTGCTTGAGCCCTTGACCTTTTGCTTCCGCTGGGAAAGGTCCTGGCCCCGAGGCGTGCCACTGTGGGCTCCATCGGCTGTAGTCTGCTCACTCGATGGTCCCGCGACATCTCCCGTGAGGTCCTCCGTGGCTCTGCGAATGTCCGTCTCTGTGACCAACTGATATTGCTGATTCTGCCATTCGAATGCTAGGTGGAATGGGTGCCCCCAGCGGTAACGTATACCCTTCTCCTGTAGCCATCTGGTAATAGGGCCGCACTTTTTCCTCATCTGAAGTGTGAGGGCAGAGAGGTCCTGGTATATCGACACCCTGGAGTTGCCATGTTGAATGTCACGCAAAGTTCTCGCCCTTTCCAACACCCTGGCTTTGTCCTTATAGTAGTGAATACTCGCCAGGACAGAGCGCGGACCTCTGCCCCCCCACCGGCCCGGTGGACTCTGTCGAGCAAGAGGGTTTCGCCCGAGTCCGACCCCAGGACAATTCTGATGATCTCTTGAACTTTACTTTCAAGTCCCACCGGGGTCTCTCCGTCTGCTTCCTCCAGGCCGAAAATGCGCAAGTTATTCCTCCTCTCTTGATTTTCCATGTCGTCAACCTTTAAGCGAAGATCTTCTTCTCGGCGATGGAGTTCCTGAAATCTAGTTTCCATTTGCTCTTCCAGGAGGTCTGTTGACGCCTGATTGCATTCGACCCCTTCCACTCTGTCTTCTAGCGTTGAGACCTGTGATGCTGGAAATGTATCAGAGGGACAGGGCCTCTGAATCCTTGTCCTCTTCTGCCTTTTATCGTGTGTTCTGTTATGTTTTCTGCCCAGGAATCCATTTGGGACTCCTGGCAGTGCAGCTCTCTCTTTTGGTTTGGTGAACAGACCCCTGGGATACCCTTATGGCACCCATGGGTGGGGGGGTACAACCCTGTGCCCCTAGTGTATGTTTTTGGGCACCTGTGGGTGGCCCACAGAGCAGGGTATGGGCTGGTGGCAGCTCCATGCTGAATTGGACAGGTGCTCTGGGTGTCCTCCATTTTGGGATACCCAGGCCCTGCCATTGGGATCAGTTGATTCCTGATAGAAACAAGATGGCCCCTGTGGCCTCTTGCTTTCTATTGCCTGTTGTCTTGTTTTCCCAAAGTCCTGGGATGCCCTGACTCTGTCCCTTCCCCCTGACTGGCTGTTGGGTGGAAGTTCCATATATGGTGTTGTTGTGAAGGCCCAGCTAGACTGACTGGAGCCTTCCCAGTGACTGTATGTTGTGGGTACCTCCTGTGGGTGGGACCTGGGTGAATGGAGTGTGTGACCAATATACACTCCTTGTTGTGGTTGTCTGGTTTCTGGCATGAGAGACAAAGACTGAGACAGCCCTGCCCGAAACTGGCCTGAATGCAGTGTGTAGTGTTGAATGGCTGGGTACTTGTCCCAATCCACATTCCTTGTTGTGAGTGTCTGAAAGGGAGGAGTGTGGCCTGAATGCACTGTGTGCCTGATTGGCTGACTGACTGCATGAATGCCCTTCTGTGTGATTGGCTGCTGTGTGTGTGCCAGCAGTGTGGATGAGAGACAGAATAGTATATCTGGGGACCTCTCACCACTGGAAATTGTTCAGAAGCATTCAGAAGCTGAGTCTCCACTCAAGAGTAACTGGATTTGCTGATCCTCGACGTCCAGCTGGAAGAAGAAGACTTGCTGTGGCATTTGCTTCGACGGAACTGAAGGTTGTCGAAATCGTCGAGGACTGACCCGAGAGAGGACCTGGTAAGGCGCCCTCTTCCCGTGCTCCGAGGGACCATCGAGCACCGCTGAATCTTCGCCGAAGCGCCCTGGAAGTCAGACCCTCGAAAGGCTGCCGACCCGAGACGGGACCGCCGAGGAGATCGAAGTGAAGCACCCGGACATCGACGCTGTCGAAGTCCATTGCCGTCGACCAGGGTTCGCAGGTCTGTGTAACCGCTGGAGGCCCGTCGAAGTTGTGTTGCCCAGCCGTGGGAACCACTTGACGCCGTGCCGCCGACGATCGGAGCCGTCCGCTCCATTGCCTAAGAACATTCAATCGAAGGACTCTCTCGACCGCATCGTCGACCGCTTATCCTGCCGGAGAAAGTCGAGGACGACCAACGCGCCGAGGAGAAACCTGCCGGTGGGTTTCCCGCCACCCGACGACCCCAAAGACTCGGACGACTCGACGCCCTTGCTGGGCTCCCGTCTCTACAATCTTTGCGGTCCAGAACTATTGTCATCGAGGTGCCCCGCACACCTCCGCCTTGCAGGACGCCGACGCCCCGACGCCGACGAGCACCGCTCGGACGGAGCTGCCGCCTCTTCGACAACGTTCGGCCTCGTTCGTCGACGGACGTTCGACGCCCCGTGCCTCCCGCCTGAAAAGGAAGGCATTCAAGAAGGGCCGTCGATTCCCCGTCGCCGAACAGCGAGTCCCTCGACGCTTGTCGACGCCTTTTCGAGGAACTCGACTCCACCAGGTACATTGGGGGGGTAAAAACACTATAGGAGAAAAATAGACTATTGAACAATATCTGGACTGGGCTGGGGTTATATCTCTTTATTTTGCAGGTTGCCCAGGTGGGGGGATCTCCACACAGAACTGTGTCCAGTAGCAAGGGCCAGTATTCTGCCTATTGTTTCAACCCTCTGTTATCTCTCCTCTCTCTATTGCTGGTTTCCTTCTTATTGATCTGTGTGCCATTTCTACAGTATTGTGAATGCACTTTAATGAGGTCTAATATTAGTGGTACCACTTTAGAATTGTAGATATTTACCATTGCTGATTTTCCTGAGCACAAAGTGCGTTATTGTGATAAGTGTACATAACCCTTGAATATTAATTATATAAAGACTGTGTTTTCAGTAATACAGTGTGTGGACATTCCTTTGTGGGGGCTTGGGGATACACTGTACTTAAGAACCAGCCTGCATCACCTCCTGAGAAGCTAGGCCTTGATTGCTCGTCCATCGCTACCGTATTAGAGAATCTTGGCTGGGGTCCTCTGTGCCTCCCCTCTACCATATAGAGAGCAGAAGTACAGACCCCCCCACCGGTCTTCTTTACAAAGCTGGTGGCAGCGGTGGGATGCTTATGGTTTTAAGACTCAGTGTATAACCGTGCCACTTACAAAATATCCGCACTTTTATTAGATTAAGGTTTGGGTGTGTACCAAATAACTGCATTACAAGCAATGGAGGCCATTGCAAATGGTAAATTGACTCGGATGAGCTTAGAGGCTCTCCAGAGTGCTTGTGAAGCCAGGGAGTTAGACTTTGTGGATAAGTCTAGGGCTGAGCTGATAGCTGCCCTGGTGGATTACCAGACTGATGGTGAAACTCTTGAGGAAGGGGGGGATGCAACCAGTGAGGACTCTGCCCCTGGGGTTGTCGCTGAATCTGTTTCTGGGAATGCCACCATTCCTGCTGCCTCTGTTCCAAACCCCAGCAATTCCATGGAACTTGAGTTATTGAGGATGAAGTTAGCCTTTGAATATCGCAAGTTGGAAATAGAAGCTGAGCTTAAGAAAGAGGAGCTGGCACAGCAAGTGGAACTCAAGAATAGGGATCTTGAACTCAGAAATAAGGACCTTGAACTCAAAAGCCAGGACACTGAATGTCAGAGAATCCAGCTAGAGAAAGCCAGAGTGGAGACTTCAGCTAGATCCAGTGAGAGTGTCAGGTCCCCAGCCACCAAGTTTATGAAAGATTTGGTTGGTGTGTTTGTGGAGGGTTCAGATATCCTCCAATGGATTGAAGCGTTTGAAATGGCTTGTGCAATTCATGATGTAGATAAAAGAGATTGGGCTAAGTGTTTGTTAAGCAGAGTGCCTCAAACTGGATATGACTGTATTCTGAAGCTGAGTGTGGAAGAAAGGGGTCAGTATGAGTGTATGAAGTCTGCTTTGATTGCCAAGTTTGGCAAGACACCTGCCCAATACCTTAAAAGGTTCAGGGAATTTAAGAAAAGAGAGAATGTGTCTTGGGTTGACTGGGTGAGTACTGCGCACATGAACATGATGGGGTGGATTGATGGATACAAGGTGAAAACTTTTGTTGAGTTGTCCCACCTCTTGTTTTTTGAGCATTTTTCTGAAGCCTGTTCACCAGAGCTGCGTCAGTATGTGGCTGACCAGAACATTTTGGACCCCTTTAAGCTGGCTAGGTTGGCTGACAAGTGGGTCTCCCACCGGGTGTCCCCTAAGGACTCCAGTGGGAAGGACAAGGACAAAGAAAAGGGGGCCTCTCAGAAAGCTGAGGAGTCCCAAAAGCAGTCACAGTCGGGTAAACCAAAACCTTCCTCTCCTAAGACCCAAAAATCTAGTGGGGATAAGTCCTCTGTGGGTGGGAATAAGAGTAGTGGTCCACCTGCTGCAAAGCAGGCTCCCAGTGGTTCCAGTACCGTACCCCGCACTCCTGGCACTTGTTGGGATTGTGGGGCTCTGGATCACAAAAGGGGTGACCCCAAGTGTAAAGGTAAGGCACTTGGAGTACAGGCTGTCAGCCTGACCTACCCTTACCCCGTGTCTGAGGTGGAGGCCACTGTCCTCCCCTCCTCTACAGGAATCACATTTGGTGCTCCAGTAGAGATTTCCTTAGTGTCCCTTGGGGCCTGGGACCAGTACGCAGAAGTACTGGCGACTATCCCGCAGAACACCCGTAGGTTTTTGAGAAGTGTCCTCTTGAATGGCCAGCCTTCTACTGGTTTGAGAGACACTGGGGCAAGCATGACAGTGGTGGACAGGACCCTGCTCAAGCCAGAGGACTATGTAGGTGCTCCTCTGAGAACCACCAGGTTAGCTGGTGGGCCTCCCAAATTATCGCCTGTAACCCTAGTCACACTCATGATTGGAGACAAGACAGCAAAGCTTCCTGTCCTGGTTCAGGACAATGTCCCTGCTAACATTCTGTTAGGAAACGATCTAGTAGAGTTGGGGTTGATCTCGGATGGTCTTCCCATGACTGCTGCTGCAGTCACTAGGTCACAGGTGACACCGGGTCTGGCTGTGAGTCAGGTATCCGAGCCAAAGGCGAGGCCTAAGGCAAGAAGAAGGAAGACCAAGAAGGCCACCTCTGTGGAGGGAACACCTTCTCTTCCTGCTGTTCCGACAGCACCCAATGGGATCCATGCTCCGGACGGGCTGGGTCCAGCGGAAAACCCAAACTCAACTCCTGTGGGAGAAGAGACAGAAGACTCTCCTGTGGGAGAGGTTCTCAACCCGGAGGATCATCCCGACCTTCAATGCTTGTTAGCTGAAGGGGGACCCTCCCGGGCAGACTTCTGTAAGGGACAGAGAGAGTGCCACTCTCTCGAGGGCCTGAGGAAACAGGCCCTGTCCCAGGCACAAGGTGAAGTGCCTAGGACATTCAAGATTTATTGGGAGGGTGAGCTCCTTGTTAGTGAGCCCACTAAGCCCGAACCTGGTGCCCGCAAGAGGTTGGTGGTACCCCAGGTTTACAGGCCCTTCCTACTGCAGTTGGCGCATGAGGTGCCCTTGGCTGGTCATCTTGGGACCAAGAAGACTAAGCAGAGGCTCTCTGCCCATTTCTACTGGCCACGGATGGGAGTAGAGGTGGAGTCCCACTGCAGGACCTGCCCAACTTGTCAGTTGTCTGGCAAGACTGGAGGCAGGGTCATTGCCCCACTGCAGCCATTACCAGTGGTTGGCACCCCATTTGAGAGGGTGGGCATCGACATCGTCGGTCCCCTTGACCCTCCCACTTCAGGTGGACATCGGTTCATCCTGGTCTTGGTAGATCATGCCACCAGGTACCCTGAGGCAATACCCCTTCGGACTGTTACTGCCAAGGTGGTTGCCAGGGCTCTCCTGGGCATTTTCACCCGTGTTGGATTCCCCAAGGAGGTTGTCTCTGACCGAGGATCCAACTTCATGTCTAGTTACATGAAAACCATGTGGAAAGAGTGCGGGGTAACCTACAAGTTCTCCACCTCTTACCACCCCCAGACCAATGGTCTGGTTGAGAGATTTAACAAAACTCTCAAGGGCATGCTAGGTGCTTTGGAAGAGCCCCTAAGGAGGAAATGGGATCTCCTCCTGCCATGCCTGCTGTTTGCTTACAGAGAGGTACCTCAAGAGGGTGTTGGTTTCAGCCCCTTTGAGTTACTCTTTGGACATCCCGTGAGGGGGCCCCTCGCCTTGATCCGAGAAGGCTTGGAAGCCACCCCTCCAGGTCCCGCCAAGCAAGTGGGGGACTATGTGTTAGGCCTCAGGCGGAGGATGACACAAATGATGGGTCAGGCAACAGCAAATCTCAAGGCCAGCCAGGAATTGAATAAGTACTGGCATGACCTGAAAGCTTCGCAAGTGGATTGGACTCCGGGACAGGAAATCCTTGTGATGGAGCCTACCAAGCCTAGAGCTTTGGCAGACAAGTGGACTGGACCCTTCAGGATCATCTCCAAGATGGGCGAAGTCAATTATCTGGTGGACATGGGAGCCTCTGGGGTAGCCCCCCAGGTATTCCATGTCAACAGGCTCAAGCCTTTCCACAGGCGAGCAGAAGTCTCATGTCTCTTGCTAGCTTCAGGGCAAGAAGAGGATGAGAGTGAGCCCCTTCCTGATTTGCTGCATAGCAACCCTCAGGATGGCTCAGTGGAGGGAGTACAACTCTCTCCCGATTTGACAACAGAGCAGCAGAGGGCCTGCCGGGCTTTGCTCCAGCAGTATGCCCCTCTGTTTTCACTGACACCGGGCCTTACACCGTGGTGTAAGCACGAAATTGACACTGGTGACAGTGTGCCTGTCAAAAGCAGGAGCTATCGTATGTCAGATACCGTCAAAAACCACATCCAGGCTGAGGTCGCCAAGATGTTGGATCTGGGTGTTATTGAACCCTCCACCAGTCCCTGGTCCAGTCCAGTGGTCCTTGTCCCCAAGGCAAGTTCCCCGGCGGGTACCAAGGATTGGAGGTTCTGTGTGGACTACCGAGGAGTCAATGCCGTCACCAAAACTGACGCGCACCCATTGCCCAGGGCTGATGAGCTCGTGGACACTATAGGTGCTGCCAAATTTGTGAGCACCTTTGACCTTACCTCAGGCTATTGGCAAATAGCTCTGACGGACCATGCCAAGGAAAAGACGGCATTCTCCACACCTGAGGGACTCTACCAGTTTAGGGTCATGCCCTTTGGGTTGAAGAATGCCCCTGCCACCTTCCAGAGATTGGTCAACCATGCGCTCAGTGGGCTGGAAGCCTTTTGTGTGGCTTACTTAGACGACATTGCCGTCTACAGTTCCACCTGGGAAGAGCATTTGACACATCTGGATAAGGTGTTGCAGGCCTTGAAAAGGGCTAACCTCACTATCAAGGCCACCAAGTGCCAGATAGCTCAGGGGAAAGTTACCTATCTTGGTCATGAGGTAGGAGGGGGTCAAATCCAACCTCTCTCCAGTAAAGTACAGGACGTACAGAACTGGGAGACTCCCACTACTCAAACCCAGGTGAGAGCCTTTTTGGGCCTCACTGGGTACTATCGCAATTTCATGGCAGACTATGGAACCATAGCTGCACCCCTGACAGCTCTAACTTCACCCAAACAGCCTAGGAAGGTTAATTGGACTGAAGACTGTCAGAGGGCCTTTGATGGCTTGAAAGAAAGTCTGTGTAGGGCACCTGTGTTGAGTGCGCCTGACTACAGCCGACCCTTTATCGTCCAGACGGATGCCTGCGACACCGGAATTGGAGCTGTCTTGTCCCAGTTAGATGACAAAGGGAGAGAACATCCTATCATATTCATCAGTAGACAACTCAAGGGTAGAGAACTTAGGTGGGCTACTGTTGAAAAGGAATGTTTTAGTATAGTTTGGAGCCTTAGGCGTTTTAGGCCCTACCTTACGGGGTCCACCTTCAAGGTCCAAACAGATCATAAGCCCCTGAAGTGGCTTATGCAGATGAAGGGTGAGAATCCGAAATTGCTCAGGTGGTCGATTAGCCTACAAGGGCTAGACTTCACCATAGAGCACAGACCAGGGAAGAGTCACGATAATGCAGATGGCCTTTCCAGAAGGTATGTTGACCGTCTGGATGAGGGTGTCTATCCCGTGGGAGATTAGGCACCCTCCACCTCAGTCTGGGGGGGGCGACTGTGATGCTGGAAATGTATCAGAGGGACAGGGCCTCTGAATCCTTGTCCTCTTCTGCCTTTTATCGTGTGTTCTGTTATGTTTTCTGCCCAGGAATCCATTTGGGACTCCTGGCAGTGCAGCTCTCTCTTTTGGTTTGGTGAACAGACCCCTGGGATACCCTTATGGCACCCATGGGTGGGGGGGTACAACCCTGTGCCCCTAGTGTATGTTTTTGGGCACCTGTGGGTGGCCCACAGAGCAGGGTATGGGCTGGTGGCAGCTCCATGCTGAATTGGACAGGTGCTCTGGGTGTCCTCCATTTTGGGATACCCAGGCCCTGCCATTGGGATCAGTTGATTCCTGATAGAAACAAGATGGCCCCTGTGGCCTCTTGCTTTCTATTGCCTGTTGTCTTGTTTTCCCAAAGTCCTGGGATGCCCTGACTCTGTCCCTTCCCCCTGACTGGCTGTTGGGTGGAAGTTCCATATATGGTGTTGTTGTGAAGGCCCAGCTAGACTGACTGGAGCCTTCCCAGTGACTGTATGTTGTGGGTACCTCCTGTGGGTGGGACCTGGGTGAATGGAGTGTGTGACCAATATACACTCCTTGTTGTGGTTGTCTGGTTTCTGGCATGAGAGACAAAGACTGAGACAGCCCTGCCCGAAACTGGCCTGAATGCAGTGTGTAGTGTTGAATGGCTGGGTACTTGTCCCAATCCACATTCCTTGTTGTGAGTGTCTGAAAGGGAGGAGTGTGGCCTGAATGCACTGTGTGCCTGATTGGCTGACTGACTGCATGAATGCCCTTCTGTGTGATTGGCTGCTGTGTGTGTGCCAGCAGTGTGGATGAGAGACAGAATAGTATATCTGGGGACCTCTCACCACTGGAAATTGTTCAGAAGCATTCAGAAGCTGAGTCTCCACTCAAGAGTAACTGGATTTGCTGATCCTCGACGTCCAGCTGGAAGAAGAAGACTTGCTGTGGCATTTGCTTCGACGGAACTGAAGGTTGTCGAAATCGTCGAGGACTGACCCGAGAGAGGACCTGGTAAGGCGCCCTCTTCCCGTGCTCCGAGGGACCATCGAGCACCGCTGAATCTTCGCCGAAGCGCCCTGGAAGTCAGACCCTCGAAAGGCTGCCGACCCGAGACGGGACCGCCGAGGAGATCGAAGTGAAGCACCCGGACATCGACGCTGTCGAAGTCCATTGCCGTCGACCAGGGTTCGCAGGTCTGTGTAACCGCTGGAGGCCCGTCGAAGTTGTGTTGCCCAGCCGTGGGAACCACTTGACGCCGTGCCGCCGACGATCGGAGCCGTCCGCTCCATTGCCTAAGAACATTCAATCGAAGGACTCTCTCGACCGCATCGTCGACCGCTTATCCTGCCGGAGAAAGTCGAGGACGACCAACGCGCCGAGGAGAAACCTGCCGGTGGGTTTCCCGCCACCCGACGACCCCAAAGACTCGGACGACTCGACGCCCTTGCTGGGCTCCCGTCTCTACAATCTTTGCGGTCCAGAACTATTGTCATCGAGGTGCCCCGCACACCTCCGCCTTGCAGGACGCCGACGCCCCGACGCCGACGAGCACCGCTCGGACGGAGCTGCCGCCTCTTCGACAACGTTCGGCCTCGTTCGTCGACGGACGTTCGACGCCCCGTGCCTCCCGCCTGAAAAGGAAGGCATTCAAGAAGGGCCGTCGATTCCCCGTCGCCGAACAGCGAGTCCCTCGACGCTTGTCGACGCCTTTTCGAGGAACTCGACTCCACCAGGTACATTGGGGGGGTAAAAACACTATAGGAGAAAAATAGACTATTGAACAATATCTGGACTGGGCTGGGGTTATATCTCTTTATTTTGCAGGTTGCCCAGGTGGGGGGATCTCCACACAGAACTGTGTCCAGTAGCAAGGGCCAGTATTCTGCCTATTGTTTCAACCCTCTGTTATCTCTCCTCTCTCTATTGCTGGTTTCCTTCTTATTGATCTGTGTGCCATTTCTACAGTATTGTGAATGCACTTTAATGAGGTCTAATATTAGTGGTACCACTTTAGAATTGTAGATATTTACCATTGCTGATTTTCCTGAGCACAAAGTGCGTTATTGTGATAAGTGTACATAACCCTTGAATATTAATTATATAAAGACTGTGTTTTCAGTAATACAGTGTGTGGACATTCCTTTGTGGGGGCTTGGGGATACACTGTACTTAAGAACCAGCCTGCATCACCTCCTGAGAAGCTAGGCCTTGATTGCTCGTCCATCGCTACCGTATTAGAGAATCTTGGCTGGGGTCCTCTGTGCCTCCCCTCTACCATATAGAGAGCAGAAGTACAGACCCCCCCACCGGTCTTCTTTACAAGACCTTAGCCGTGAGGTCAGCCAGTTTAGCCCCCATGTCCGTTCGCATGCCTCTGATTTCCTCAAGGATCATTTGGATGTTACATTACATAACGTTCATGTCTGGGGGCCGCGCGGTGGGTGGATCAGTCTCCATTTTGCGGTGTCCCGGGGTAAACTGGTATTGGGCAAGAGTTTCTCTCCAGCTCATGGGGCGACAGTCTCCGCCAGCCACGGGGATCTCACAGGGCACCCCCTGAGGTGTCACCGGGCCCCGTATCGTTATGTCCACCGCACAAGCCAATGCCCCCTGGCTATCTTCAAGTGGTGGGCCTGTGTGGATGCGTCCGAGTTCAGTGTACGGTATACTCCTTCAGTATCGCCCCCCCTGACCAATCTCTGTCCGCCCCCACACCGGTAGGCCACCCCGGGCGGCAGTTCCAGGGGTGGGTCGGGCCTGTTGTAGCGTCCCACGCCCCCCCAGTGTAATGGGAACTTGGTGTCCGTGTTGTAAGGTGTAGATAGGTGCTGGGGGCCCCTGCTCACCTGTTGATCTTGAATGGCAGCGTCGAGGTCAGAGACCGAAAAGGGCCCCCCCACCATAGGCTCAGTCACAGGCAGTTGGTGGAGCAGGGGGCACAAGGGCCCAAGCGTTTCCGCGGATCTCTCAGGGAGGGCACCTATGAAGGTCCACCAGCTCCTCCAAAGTGGCAGTGGGGCGTCAAGGCATAAGTTGTCTGGGCAGAGCCCGGGCGCGCTCCCGCGTCGGCCCAGGCCAAATCGTTTCTATGGTGGAGGGTCCAGTGGCCCCAAGCTGCTTGTAGTGGTGGGGAGCCACCATTCAGGGCCCACACTGGTCCGCGGTGGTGCCTCGGGCGGCGCCAGCCTCCCGTGTGATGAGCCCGGCTGAGTCACCTCCCCCGAAACGTCGGAGGGAGGCGGCAGGCCGCGAGGCCCGGGCCGCCGGCGGTGGAACGGGGCCGGCGGGTGTCCCGAGGCACACCCCTCAAAGTCCTCTGGGACCGGCCCCGGGTGACAGCGATCGCCCTCCGCCCGTCTCCTCCTCATTGGCGGGCGTTGCGCCGTATGTTGCAGAGGCTGGCCCGGGCCGGTCCCCTCCCCCACCGCGTAGTCCGGAGTCTCGCTGCTCTCCGCGCGAGATCTTCAAATGCCTGGGAGAGGGGGGAGGGCCGTTTACCAGCCGACAACGGGAGACCCGGGACCCCTCCCGAGTTCGAAGCAGCTTTCGAATGTTTTCCCCGCCGGTTCCCCCACCTAATTAATGCTGGCAAAGACAAGTTTGCAGGAGTTTAAGGCATGTCTAGGTCTTGTTTCCCGGGGCGCTGCGGGGAGCTTAAGGCTCAGGCATCCATCTTGCCTGCGCCCCCTGGTGGCCTCCTAAACTGGCATTTTGCCCTTGTGGCCACACATTCACATCCATTCGTTACACTATGCGGTTTCAGTTGTCTTGTAACTTTTGTAATACATTGACCTTAGATCAAGAAGCAGACAGGGACATTGATATGCAATAGGAAGTACCCCAATACATCAGTTGTAGTGACTGTGATGCTGGAAATGCATCAGAGGGACAGGGCCTCTGAATCCTTGTCCTTTTCTGCCTTTTATCGTGTGTTCTGTTATGTTTTCTGCCCAGGAGTCCATTTGGGACTCCTGGCAGTGCAGCTCTCTCTTTTGGTTTGGTGAACAGACCCATGGGATACCCTTATGGCACCCATGGGTAGGGGTACAACCCTGTGCCCCTAGTGTATGTTTTTGGGCACCTGTGGGTGGCCCACAGAGCAGGGTATGGGCTGGTGGCAGCTCCATGCTGAATTAGACAGGTGCTCTGGGTGTCCTCCATTTTGGGATACCCAGGCCCTGCCATTGGGATCAGTTGATTCCTGATAGAAAACAAGATGGCCCCTGTGGCCTCTTGCTTTCTATTGCCTGTTGTCTTGTTTTTCCCAAAGTCCTGGGAAGCCCTGACTCTGTCCCTTCCCCCTGACTGGCTGTTGGGTGGAAGTTCCATATATGGTGTTGTTGTGAAGGCCCAGCTAGACTGACTGGAGCCTTCCCTTTGACTGTATGTTGTGGGTACCTCCTGTGGGTGGGACCTGGGTGAATGGAGTGTGTGACCAATATGCACTTCTTGTTGTGGTTGTCTGGTTTCTGGCATGTGAGGCAAAGACTGAGACAGCCCTGCCCGAAACTGGCCTGAATGCAGTGTGTAGTGTTGAATGGCTGGGTACTTGTCCCAATCCACATTCCTTGTTGTGAGTGTCTGAAAGGGAGGAGTGTGGCCTGAATGCACTGTGTGCCTGATTGGCTGACTGACTGCATGAATGCCCGTCTGTGTGATTGGCTGCTGTGTGTGCCAGCAGTGTGGATGAGAGACAGGATAGTATATCTGGGGACCTCTCACCACTGGAAATTGTTCAGAAGCATTCAGAAGCTGAGTCTCCACTCAAGAGTAACTGGATTTGCTGATCCTCGACGTCCAGCTGGAAGAAGAAGACTTGCTGTGGCATTTGCTTCGACAGAAACTGAAGGTTGTCGACATCGTCGAGGACTGACCCGAGAGAGGACCTGGCTAGGCGCCCTCTTCCCGTGCTCCGAGGGACCATCGAGCACCGCTGAATCTTCGCCGAAGCGCCCTGGAAGTCAGACCCTCGAAAGGCTGCCGACCCGAGACGGGACCGCCGAGGAGATCGAAGTAAAGCACCCGGACCTCGACGCTGTCGAAGTCCATTGCCGTCGACCAGGGTTCGCAGGTCTGTGTAACCGCTGGAGGCCCGTCGAAGTTGTGTTGCCCAGCCGTGGGAACCACTTGACGCCGTGCCGCCGACGACCGGAGCCGTCCGCTCCTTGCCTAAGAACATTTGACCCGAAGGACTCCCTCGTCCGCACCGTCGACCGCTTTTGTCCTGCCGGAGAAAGTCGAGGACGACCAACGCGCCGAGGAGAATCCGCCGGTGGGTTTCCCGCCACCTCACGACCCCAAAGACTCGAGCGACTCGACGCCCTTGCTGGGCCACCGTCATTTACAATCTTTGCGGTCCAGAACTAGTGTCGCCGAGGTGCCCCGCACGCCTCTTCCTCGCAGGACGCCGACGTCTCGACGCCGACGAGCACCGCTCGGATCGAAGCCTGCCGCCTCATCGACGCCGTTCTACCTCGTTTGTTGTCGGACGTTCGACGCCCCGTGTCTCCCGCTTGAAAGGGGAGGCATTCAAGAAGGGCCGTCGATTCCCCGACACCGAACACCGAGTTCCTCGACGCTTCTCGACGCCTCTCGACGATCCGTGACTCCTGCTTTAAAGGGGGTCATTCAAGAAGGATCTGTCGACGCCTCTTCGAAGAACTCGACTCCACCAGGTACATTGGGGGGGTAAAAACATTGCAGGAGAGAATAAGACTGTGGAACAATATATGGACTGGGCTTGTGTCATATCCCTTTATTTTACAGGTTGCCCAGGTGGGGGGATCTCCACACAGAACTGTGTCCAGTAGCTAGGGCCAGTATTCTGCCTATTGTTTCAACCATCTTTTATCTCCCCTCTCTCTATTGCTAGTTTCCTTCTTATTGATCTGTGTGCCATTTTTACAGTATTGTGAATGCACTTTAATGAGGTCTAATATTAGTGGTACCACTTTAGAATTGTAGATATTTACCATTATTGATTTTCCTGAGCACAAAGTGCGTTATTGTGATAAGTGTACATAACCCTTGAATATTAATTATATAAAGACTGTGTTTTCAGTAATACAGTGTGTGGACATTCCTTTGTGGGGGCTTGGGGATACACTGTACTTAAGAACCAGCCTGCATCACCTCCTGAGAAGCTAGGCCTTGATTGCTCGCCCATTGCTACCGTATTAGAGAATCTTGGCTGGGGTCCTCTGTGCCTCTCCTCTACCATATAGAGAGCAGAAGTACAGACCCCCCCACCGGTCTTTACAAGCTGGTGGCAGCGGTGGGATGCTTATGGTTTTAAGACTCAGTGTATAACCGTGCCACTTACAAAATATCCGCACTTTTATTAGATTAAGGTTCGGGTGTGTTCCAAATAACTGCATTACAAGCAATGGAGTCCATTGCAAATGGTAAATTGACTCGGATGAGCTTAGAGGCTCTCCAGAGTGCTTGTGAAGCCAGGGAGTTAGACTTTGTGGATAAGTCTAGGGCTGAGCTGATAGCTGCCCTGGTGGATTACCAGACTGATGGTGAAACTCTTGAGGAAGGGGGGGATGCAACCAGTGAGGACTCTGCCCCTGGGGTTGTCGCTGAATCTGTTTCTGGGAATGCCACCATTCCTGCTGCCTCTGTTCCAAACCCCAGCAATTCCATGGAACTTGAGTTATTAAGGATGAAGTTAGCCTTTGAATATCGCAAGTTGGAAATAGAAGCTGAGCTTAAGAAAGAGGAGCTGGCACAGCAAGTGGAACTCAAGAATAGGGATCTTGCGCTCAAAGAAAAGGACACTGAATGTCAGAGAATCCAGTTAGAGAAAGCTCGAGTGGAGACTTCAGCTAGACCAATTGAGAGTGGCAGGTCCCCAGCCACCAAGTTTATGAAAGATTTGGTTGGTGTGTTTGTGGAGGGTTCAGATATCCTCCAATGGATTGAAGCGTTTGAAATGGCTTGTGCAATTCATGATGTAGATAAAAGAGATTGGGCTAAGTGTTTGTTAAGCAGAGTGCCTCAAACTGGATATGACTGTATTCTGAAGCTGAGTGTGGAAGAAAGGGGTCAGTATGAGTGTATGAAGTCTGCTTTGATTGCCAAGTTTGGCAAGACACCTGCCCAATACCTTAAAAGGTTCAGGGAATTTAAGAAAAGAGAGAATGTGTCTTGGGTTGACTGGGTGAGTACTGCGCACATGAACATGATGGGGTGGATTGATGGATACAAGGTGAAAACTTTTGTTGAGTTGTCCCACCTCTTGTTTTTTGAGCATTTTTCTGAAGCCTGTTCACCAGAGCTGCGTCAGTATGTGGCTGACCAGAACATTTTGGACCCCTTTAAGCTGGCTAGGTTGGCTGACAAGTGGGTCTCCCATCGGGTGTCCCCTAAGGACTCCAGTGGGAAGGACAAGGACAAAGAAAAGGGGGCCTCTCAGAAAGCTGAGGAGTCCCAAAAGCAGTCACAGTCGGGTAAACCAAAACCTTCCTCTCCTAAGACCCAAAAATCTAGTGGGGATAAGTCCTCTGTGGGTGGGAATAAGAGTAGTGGTCCACCTGCTGCAAAGCAGGTTCCCAGTGGTTCCAGTACCGCACCCCGCACTCCTGGCACTTGTTGGGATTGTGGGGCTCTGGATCACAAAAGGGGTGACCCCAAGTGTAAAGGTAAGGCACTTGGAGTACAGGCTGTCAGCCTGACCTACCCTTACCCCGTGTCTGAGGTGGAGGCCACTGTCCTCCCCTCCTCTACAGGAATCACATTTGGTGCTCCGGTAGAGATTTCCTTAGTGTCCCTTGGGGCCTGGGACCAGTACGCAGAAGTACTGGCGACTATCCCACAGAACACCCGTAGGTTTTTGAGAAGTGTCCTCTTGAATGACCAGCCTTCTACTGGTTTGAGAGACACTGGGGCAAGCATGACAGTGGTGGACAGGACCCTGCTCAGGCCAGAGGACTATGAAGGTGCTCCTCTGCAAACCACCAGATTAGCTGGTGGGCCTCCCAAATTATCCCCTGTAGCCTTAGTCACACTCATGATTGGAGACAAGACAGCAAAGCTTCCTGTCCTGGTTCAGGACAATGTCCCTGCTAACATTCTGTTAGGAAATGATCTAGTAGAGTTGGGGTTGATCTCGGATGGTCTTCCCATGACTGCTGCTGCAGTCACTAGGTCACAGGTGACACCGGGTCTGGCTGTGAGTCAGGTACCCGAGCCAAAGGCGAGGCCTAAGGCAAGAAGAAGGAAGACCAAGAAGGCCACCTCTGTGGAGGGAACACCTTCTCTTCCTGCTGTTCCGACAGCACCCATTGGGATCCATGCTCCGGACGGGCTGGGTCCAGTGGAAAACCCAAACTCAACTCCTGTGGGAGAAGAGGCAGAAGACTCTCCTGTGGGAGAGGTTCTTAACCCGGAGGAGCACCCCGACCTTCAATGCTTGTTAGCTGAAGGGGGACCCTCCCGGGCAGACTTCTGTAAAGGACAGAGAGAGTGCCACTCTCTCGAGGGTCTGAGGAAACAGGCCCTGTCCCAGGCACAAGGTGAAGTGCCTAGGACATTCAAGATTTATTGGGAGGGTGAGCTCCTTGTTAGTGAGCCCACTAAGCCTGAACCTGGTGCCCGCAAGAGGTTGGTGGTACCCCAGGTTTACAGGCCCTTCCTACTGCAGTTGGCGCATGAGGTGCCCTTGGCTGGTCATCTTGGGACCAAGAAGACTAAGCAGAGGCTCTCTGCCCATTTCTACTGGCCACGGATGGGAGTAGAAGTGGAGTCCCACTGCAGGACCTGCCCCACTTGTCAGTTGTCTGGCAAGACTGGAGGCAGGATCATTGCCCCACTGCAGCCATTACCAGTGGTTGGCACACCATTTGAGAGGGTGGGCATCGACATCGTCGGTCCCCTTGACCCTCCCACTTCAGGTGGACATCGGTTCATCCTGGTCTTGGTAGATCATGCCACCAGGTACCCTGAGGCAATACCCCTTCGGACTGTTACTGCCAAGGTGGTTGCCAGGGCTCTCCTGGGCATTTTCACCCGTGTTGGATTCCCCAAGGAGGTTGTCTCTGACAGAGGATCCAACTTCATGTCTAGTTACATGAAAACCATGTGGAAAGAGTGCGGGGTAACCTACAAGTTCTCCACCTCTTACCACCCCCAGACCAATGGTCTGGTTGAGAGATTTAATAAAACTCTCAAGGGCATGCTAGGTGCTTTGGAAGAGCCCCTAAGGAGGAAATGGGATCTCCTCCTGCCATGCCTGCTGTTTGCTTACAGAGAGGTACCTCAAGAGGGTGTTGGTTTCAGCCCCTTTGAGTTACTCTTTGGACATCCCGTGAGGGGGCCCCTCGCCTTGATCCGAGAAGGCTTGGAAGCCACCCCTCCAGGTCCCGCCAAGCAAGTGGGGGACTATGTGTTAGGCCTCAGGCGGAGGATGACACAAATGATGGGTCAGGCAACAGCAAATCTCAAGGCCAGCCAGGAATTGAACAAGTACTGGCATGATCTTAAAGCTTCGCAAGTGGATTGGACTCCAGGACAGGAAATCCTTGTGATGGAGCCTACCAAGCCTAGAGCTTTGGCAGACAAGTGGACTGGACCCTTCAGGATCATCTCCAAGATGGGCGAAGTCAATTATCTGGTTGACATGGGAGCCTCTGGGGTAGCCCCCCAGGTATTCCATGTCAACAGGCTCAAGCCTTTCCACAGGCGAGCAGAGATCTCATGTCTCTTGCTAGCTTCAGGGCAAGAAGAGGATGAGAGTGAGCCCCTTCCTGATTTGCTGCATAGCAACCCTCAGGATGGCTCAGTGGAGGGAGTACAACTCTCTCCAGATTTGACAACAGAGCAGCAGAGGGCCTGCATGGCTTTGCTCCAGCAGTATGCCTCTCTGTTTTCACTGACACCGGGCCTTACACCGTGGTGTAAGCACGAAATTGACACTGGTGACAGCGTGCCTGTCAAGAGCAGGAGCTATCGTATGTCAGATACCGTCAAAAACCACATCCAGGCTGAGGTCGCCAAGATGTTGGATCTGGGTGTTATTGAACCCTCAACCAGTCCCTGGTCCAGTCCAGTGGTCCTTGTCCCCAAGGCAAGTTCCCAGGCGGGTACCAAGGATTGGAGATTCTGTGTGGACTACCGAGGAGTCAATGCCGTCACCAAAACTGACGCGCACCCATTGCCCAGGGCTGATGAGCTCGTGGACACCATAGGTGCTGCCAAATTTGTGAGCACCTTTGACCTTACCTCAGGCTATTGGCAAATAGCTCTGACGGACCATGCCAAGGAAAAAACGGCGTTCTCCACACCTGAGGGACTCTACCAGTTTAGGGTCATGCCCTTTGGGTTGAAGAATGCCCCTGCCACCTTCCAGAGATTGGTCAACCATGCGCTCAGTGGGCTGGAAGCCTTTTGTGTGGCTTACTTAGACGACATTGCCGTCTACAGTTCCACCTGGGAAGAGCATTTGACACATCTGGATAGGGTGTTGCAGGCCTTGAAAAGGGCTAACCTCACTATCAAGGCCACCAAGTGCCAGATAGCTCAGGGGAAAGTTACCTATCTTGGTCATGAGGTAGGAGGGGGTCAAATCCAACCTCTCTCCAGTAAAGTACAGGACGTACAGAACTGGGAGACTCCCACTACTCAAACCCAGGTGAGAGCCTTTTTGGGCCTCACTGGGTACTATCGCAATTTCATGGCAGACTATGGAACCATAGCTGCACCCCTGACAGCTCTAACTTCGCCCAAACAACCTAGGAAGGTTAATTGGACTGAAGACTGTCAGAGGGCCTTTGATGGCTTGAAAGAAAGTCTGTGTAGGGCACCTGTGTTGTGTGCGCCTGACTACAGCCGACCCTTTATCGTCCAGACGGATGCCTGCGACACCGGAATTGGAGCTGTCTTGTCCCAGTTAGATGACAAAGGGAGAGAACACCCTATCATATTCATCAGTAGACAACTCAAGGGTAGAGAACTTAGGTGGGCTACTGTTGAAAAGGAGTGTTTTAGCATAGTTTGGAGCCTTAGGCGTTTTAGGCCCTACCTTACGGGGTCTACCTTCAAGGTCCAAACAGATCATAAGCCCCTGAAGTGGCTTATGCAGATGAAGGGTGAGAACCCGAAATTGCTCAGGTGGTCCATTAGCCTGCAAGGGCTAGACTTCACCATAGAGCACAGACCAGGGAAGAGTCACGATAATGCGGATGGCCTTTCCAGAGGTATGTTGACCGTCTGGATGAGGGTGTCTATCCCGTGGGAGATTAGACACCCTCCACCTCAGTCTGGGGGGGGCGACTGTGATGCTGGAAATGCATCAGAGGGACAGGGCCTCTGAATCCTTGTCCTTTTCTGCCTTTTATCGTGTGTTCTGTTATGTTTTCTGCCCAGGAGTCCATTTGGGACTCCTGGCAGTGCAGCTCTCTCTTTTGGTTTGGTGAACAGACCCATGGGATACCCTTATGGCACCCATGGGTAGGGGTACAACCCTGTGCCCCTAGTGTATGTTTTTGGGCACCTGTGGGTGGCCCACAGAGCAGGGTATGGGCTGGTGGCAGCTCCATGCTGAATTAGACAGGTGCTCTGGGTGTCCTCCATTTTGGGATACCCAGGCCCTGCCATTGGGATCAGTTGATTCCTGATAGAAAACAAGATGGCCCCTGTGGCCTCTTGCTTTCTATTGCCTGTTGTCTTGTTTTTCCCAAAGTCCTGGGAAGCCCTGACTCTGTCCCTTCCCCCTGACTGGCTGTTGGGTGGAAGTTCCATATATGGTGTTGTTGTGAAGGCCCAGCTAGACTGACTGGAGCCTTCCCTTTGACTGTATGTTGTGGGTACCTCCTGTGGGTGGGACCTGGGTGAATGGAGTGTGTGACCAATATGCACTTCTTGTTGTGGTTGTCTGGTTTCTGGCATGTGAGGCAAAGACTGAGACAGCCCTGCCCGAAACTGGCCTGAATGCAGTGTGTAGTGTTGAATGGCTGGGTACTTGTCCCAATCCACATTCCTTGTTGTGAGTGTCTGAAAGGGAGGAGTGTGGCCTGAATGCACTGTGTGCCTGATTGGCTGACTGACTGCATGAATGCCCGTCTGTGTGATTGGCTGCTGTGTGTGCCAGCAGTGTGGATGAGAGACAGGATAGTATATCTGGGGACCTCTCACCACTGGAAATTGTTCAGAAGCATTCAGAAGCTGAGTCTCCACTCAAGAGTAACTGGATTTGCTGATCCTCGACGTCCAGCTGGAAGAAGAAGACTTGCTGTGGCATTTGCTTCGACAGAAACTGAAGGTTGTCGACATCGTCGAGGACTGACCCGAGAGAGGACCTGGCTAGGCGCCCTCTTCCCGTGCTCCGAGGGACCATCGAGCACCGCTGAATCTTCGCCGAAGCGCCCTGGAAGTCAGACCCTCGAAAGGCTGCCGACCCGAGACGGGACCGCCGAGGAGATCGAAGTAAAGCACCCGGACCTCGACGCTGTCGAAGTCCATTGCCGTCGACCAGGGTTCGCAGGTCTGTGTAACCGCTGGAGGCCCGTCGAAGTTGTGTTGCCCAGCCGTGGGAACCACTTGACGCCGTGCCGCCGACGACCGGAGCCGTCCGCTCCTTGCCTAAGAACATTTGACCCGAAGGACTCCCTCGTCCGCACCGTCGACCGCTTTTGTCCTGCCGGAGAAAGTCGAGGACGACCAACGCGCCGAGGAGAATCCGCCGGTGGGTTTCCCGCCACCTCACGACCCCAAAGACTCGAGCGACTCGACGCCCTTGCTGGGCCACCGTCATTTACAATCTTTGCGGTCCAGAACTAGTGTCGCCGAGGTGCCCCGCACGCCTCTTCCTCGCAGGACGCCGACGTCTCGACGCCGACGAGCACCGCTCGGATCGAAGCCTGCCGCCTCATCGACGCCGTTCTACCTCGTTTGTTGTCGGACGTTCGACGCCCCGTGTCTCCCGCTTGAAAGGGGAGGCATTCAAGAAGGGCCGTCGATTCCCCGACACCGAACACCGAGTTCCTCGACGCTTCTCGACGCCTCTCGACGATCCGTGACTCCTGCTTTAAAGGGGGTCATTCAAGAAGGATCTGTCGACGCCTCTTCGAAGAACTCGACTCCACCAGGTACATTGGGGGGGTAAAAACATTGCAGGAGAGAATAAGACTGTGGAACAATATATGGACTGGGCTTGTGTCATATCCCTTTATTTTACAGGTTGCCCAGGTGGGGGGATCTCCACACAGAACTGTGTCCAGTAGCTAGGGCCAGTATTCTGCCTATTGTTTCAACCATCTTTTATCTCCCCTCTCTCTATTGCTGGTTTCCTTCTTATTGATCTGTGTGCCATTTTTACAGTATTGTGAATGCACTTTAATGAGGTCTAATATTAGTGGTACCACTTTAGAATTGTAGATATTTACCATTATTGATTTTCCTGAGCACAAAGTGCGTTATTGTGATAAGTGTACATAACCCTTGAATATTAATTATATAAAGACTGTGTTTTCAGTAATACAGTGTGTGGACATTCCTTTGTGGGGGCTTGGGGATACACTGTACTTAAGAACCAGCCTGCATCACCTCCTGAGAAGCTAGGCCTTGATTGCTCGCCCATTGCTACCGTATTAGAGAATCTTGGCTGGGGTCCTCTGTGCCTCTCCTCTACCATATAGAGAGCAGAAGTACAGACCCCCCCACCGGTCTTTACAGTGACACCTTAGGTTCAAACATGTTGATCCCATAAGCCATGTGCAGGGTCAGGGGCACAGGAGGGGTTACTCGATTGTCCTGTCTTGATGGGTGCGGTGAGGGATGGTATTACGATCTGTTGGTACAGGGGTGGGCGCCCCCCTTCCAGGACCATTACCTTGGGGTTAGCGGGGATACCAATGGGCCGTGGGGGGCATGTAACCGGTGCCCAGGAGACGGTGGGATTTAGGACCAGGTAGCTCGTAATTCATAGTCAGGCTGTGGCGGCCTCTGACATGGGGGAGGTGGATGCTTGAAATGGGTCCAGCAGGATTTGGAGGGGAGGCGAGGCAGTGCTGTTCGAACACCAGCTATCTCTAGCGGCCTGGGAGGGAGGAGGGGGAGATGGCCTTGCAGCGCTGAGCGCGGCACTCTGCACAGGGCGGTGTACTGTGCCTTGGGTGAGGGGCGTATGACAACACGTGGGGTCTCTGAGATGGCTTACATGCATTTTACATTAGAAGGGGTACATGCTGGGGGCTATACCATTTTAGCACAACATTTCATATCAGCAGTTGACATACGAACATGGGGTAGCATTAGGTAGGTTTGTGTGCAAAGAGGGCAATGTGTATTATTGTATGATACATCCTAGCTTTAGTATCTTAACCAGTTTTCATGCATTTTCACATTCTCCAGCATGGGGTCTGGCATGGATTCACATGCTCATGAATATTCCCCGTCGTCAGGCTGGGAATCCTCGGTAAAGAAAAAAACAGTATCAGTTTCGTTTCTGATCTGTCTTTCGTAGTAGTAACCAATCACTGATCTCTGCGTCATACTGACCACAGCCAATGACTGCCCTCTACCTAAGCCCCGTCTCTGGCAGTCATCTTCAGATTTTTACCGCACGTTCATGTGTTGGGATCCTCGTGCCATTGCTCTCGAGCGTTAGTGCTATTTTTTCACGTTTTTTCTCAAAAACTTCGTTTTTCCGGTCAAAAGAGCCTCAAGCTCCACCGACTCTCCATCCGATCAACGGGGACCCGTGTCGGATTCGTCTATGCCCCTCAAGGGTGAAGATTTCGTCGAGCTACGCTTTTGGAGGACTCCAGAAGTTTCTCAGGCCCATCTCGGACATGGCCCAGGAGAAGGGAAGCTCGACGCCCGGAAAGCTGTTCAGGGTCTGCCCTGGATGCCAGCTGCAGAATGTCTTTAAGGAAGACGAACACTCCTTTTGTCTTTACTGCCTACATGAGGACAAGACGCACGTGGAGAAGGACTGTGCGTTTTGCGGCAACATGTCGGAGTAGACCATGAAGGACCGCCATCAACGTCTCGCCAACTGGCTGGAAGGGAAGAGCCCGTCCGGCGAGAAGAAGAGGAAGAAATCCGAGCGGTCTTCTAAGACCTTTGAGGACGCCCCGGCGACGGGGGTCCAACATAAGGCCAAGCACAGCGAGTCCGCTGGCACCGGGAGCGCCGAACGGTCGGGCTCTACGGGCGCCAGGCAGGGCGCACCCTCCCGGCACCATCAACCACGAGCCAACGCTCTGGGTCGGGTAAGAGGAAGGCCGAGCACCCGGCGAAGCTCCTGGAGAGGCCCCGGTCGAGCTCGAAGGCCCCATCGGAGGGGGAGCGAGGCAGTGTCCCCCCCCCCCTCAAGGAGAAGGCGGTGAGCGCACCTAAGGTGGTGAAAGCCTTAATCCATCCGGCCAAGGCCTCTATCGAGACAGTCGCGGTGGCCCTGGCTCAGCCTGTGGAGGCTACACCAGTGGTGGCGACCTCGGGGCTCAGAGTCTCCCTGCCACTTCGGAGGGAGTCCTCTTTTATGCCCATCGACAGGACCCCCGTGAAACCTCCGGCGGAGAAGAAGGGGGGGCAGGAGGTCGTCGTGGATTCGGCCTCAACCTCTGAGGAAGAGCTGATCGAGGTCTTAAGCCATGGCCTTGGCGTGGAAGAAGACTAGCCCGTCGGGAGGGATCCCGACGCAGGAGACGACGATATCGTCGAGGGTGCCGACGGGGCCCCTGACCGCCCGTCGGACTCCCCTCTGCCAGCGCCGCAAGACAACTCGGCGGCCATTTTGTTGGCTATACAGTCCTTATGCTCGGAGATAAGGACGAGACTACCGTTACCACCAGCGGAGGAGCCACTCCCGTCGGGGGACCCAGAACCAGGACCTTCTGGCAGCCCTCCCCCCAAGAAAAGACGGATTCACCCTCCACCTCCTTTTCAGCCGTCGCGCCCCGTTCAGCCCTCCTCCCCGTCCACGACTCGAGGGGATGATACGGGGACTGACACGGCCGCGACGGGTACGGACGACGAGGTGTACGACGAGGATCTGCCGTCGTCACCTCCCACCCGGGCTTCCCCGCCCGACGAGATTGGATCGTTTCACTCCATGATCGCCAGGGCATCCGAGCTCTTCCAGCTCTGCCCTGAGGAGAAGAAGAAGGAAGGTTTCCTTTATCAACGGCGCGAGGCCAAGAGGAAAACGGTCCTCGCGGTACCTCTACTGGACGATATTTGGGATGAGGGCCTCGCCCTCCTCAAGAACCCATCCACGACGCCGGCTAGAAGAGACCGGTACGAGAAGAAGTACCGGGTCCCGGACGCGGCCCCCTTGTGCCTCTGGGCACAGCCTACCCCGGACTCCGTCGTCTCCGCGGCGGCCTGGAAGAAAGTGGGGGGGGGGGGTGCGTCCTCCACGTCGACTTCCCCGCCGGACGGCGAGGGAAAGAAATTGGACACGATGGGGCGCAGAGTCATCTCGTCTGCAGCGACAACGATTAAGGCGGCCAACGCCTTGGCTATCGTAGCCCGCTACGACAGGGAGCTGTGGTACAAACTGGCTCCCCTGCTGGACTTCCTACCGGACGACAAGAGGGCGGAGGCCCTGGAGATCCTGCAGGAAGGTGAGGTGGCGTCGGACCACGCCATCACGATTGCGACGGACATCGCTGACACTGGATTTCGCCAGTTGGGCAACGGCGTGTGCCTTAGATGGCGTGGATGGCTCAAGGCTACTGACTTCCGTCAAGACGTACAGACCAGAGTCCTGGACATGCCGTTCGATGGGAACAACCTGTTTGGGAAAACAGTGGACGATTCTCTTCAAGCCATTAAAGCGGACACAGAGACGGCCCGGGCTCTCGGGGTTCTCCAGCAACGGCGGCCGCCCTTTCGGAGCGGCGGAGGCAAGGGCGCCTCCAAAGGTTCCGGCGGCGGATTTTCCACCTACCGTCAAGGGGCCCGTTCATCGTCTCAGGAAGCTTACAGGGGACGAGGCAAGTCAGGCGGACCCCAAGCCAAGGCCAAGGAGGTCAAGGCGGCAAAGCCTCGTCGAAGCAGGATTGAACCGGCCGTGGGGTCGGGCCCCCACCGAAGCACCCCGGTGGGAGGCCAGCTGGCAAGCTTCGTCAGCGTGTGGGAGTCCATCTCCACCGACCGTTGGGTGCTGGACGCCCTAGCCCAGGGCCACGCGCTCGAGTTTCAAAGAAGGTGCCCGCGCGTCCCCCCTGTGGCCAGGAAAGAGCTTCACGTCCCTCAGCTTCTCCTGGAGGTAAAGGCGATGATCAGGAAGGGCGCCATCGAACTAGTCCCAAAGAGGCTTCGGGGCGCCGGAGTTTACTCAAGATACTTCCTCGTGAAGAAGAAGACGGGAGGATGGCGCCCCATCCTAGACCTACGACGACTGAACAAGTTCATCAAGGCACAGAAGTTCCGGATGGTCACCCTCCAGCACGTCTTGGGTCAGCTGGAGGAGGGCGACTTCCTGTCGTCGTTGGATTTGGAGGATGCCTACTTCCATATTCCCATCCTAAAGGGGCACCGAAAATTTCTCAGGTTCGTGGTCCAAGGGCGTCACTATCAGTTCAGAGCCCTTCCCTTCGGACTACGGTCGGCACCCAGGGTATTCACCAAGTGCCTCGCACCAGTGGCGGCGCAGCTACGCAGCTGCGCCGAGAGGGAATCCACGTCTACCCCTACCTGGACGACTGGCTCATCCGAGCCAAGACGAGGGAGCTCGCCGTGGAGCACACGGCAAGGACCGTCCAACTTCTCACGGACCTGGGATTCTCCGTGAACTACGCCAAGTCCCACCTGGTACCCGCTCAAGAAGCACTGTTTCTGGGAGCGAAGCTCGACACAGTGTCCCTTCTGGCCTCCCCGTCGGGGGAAAGGACCAGGGCCATCCTGGGCAAGGTACAGCGGATGTTGGTTGCCGACGCGGCCAAGGTGACGTCCATCAAGTCCCTCCTCGGAATGATGTCTTCCTGCATCTACCTCATTCCGCTGTGCAGGCTCCGGATGCGCCCGTTGCAGGAGTTCCTGGACGCGTGCTGGATCCAAACGACGGGCAGCTTCGAGGAGAGGATCACACTCGACGAGAGTTTCCGACGAGCGATCCGGTGGTGGGGCACCCGCGCGCATCTGACGGCGGGCATGGACTTCCAGACCCCAGGCCACCAGGAGACAGTGACCACGGATGCCTCCCTGGAAGGGTGGGGAGCGCACACCGAAAAATTGCACGCGAGAGGCCTTTGGCTCCCGACGGAGAAGTCCCTCCATATCAACGTCCTGGAGCTCCGTGCAGTGTTTTGGGCCCTCAGGTCCTTCCTTCCGTCCCTCAAGGGCAAGGTGGTGAGGATCTTCACCGACAACACCACCACCATGTTTTACATCAGGAAACAGGGCGGAACCAGGTCCCCAGCACTGTCCAAGGAGGCGCAGGACCTGTGGCATTGGGCCGTCGCCCAAAGGATGCTTCTGGTGCCGTTTCATCTGGCAGGGATAAAAAACACCATCGCCGACTCACTCAGCAGGGAGCTGCGCTCGTGCCATGAGTGGGAACTACGGCAGGATCTAGTGGATCGCCTCTTCCGACGGTGGGGCACACCCCAGATCGACCTGTTCGCGACGGCGTCGAACTCCAAGTGTCGGAGGTTCGCCAGCAGGTTTCCCCAGCCGAGGAGCATGGGCGATGCTTTCTCGTTCCCCTGGGAGGGCCTGTTTCTATACGCGTTCCCTCCGTTGCCGTTGCTGATCCGGCTCATCAACCAGCTCAAGAGGTCACGGTGCAGGATGATCCTCGTCGCACCTGCGTGGCCGAGGCAGATATGGTTCCCGGACCTTCTGGACTTGTCAACGTCCTCGTCAATCAAGCTGCCAGTGGACGCGGATCTTCTCTCCAGGGAAGGAGGCGCCATCCTCCATCACGACCCGAAGTGAATGAACTTGCAGGCCTGGCTCCTGCAGCGCTAGAGTTTGGAGGTTATGACATACCGGCCGACTGCAGAGAGGTTCTTGCTAAGGCCAGGGCGTCCTCAACTCTTAAATGCTACGGACACAAATGGAAGAGGTTTTCTGTCTGGTGCCACGCACGGAAGATTAACCCTCTACGGATTACGGCTCCTCAAGTACTGCCGTACCTACTGTCGCTGGCCAAGGCTGGACTAGCGCATGCTTCCATCAAGATTCATCTTGCTGCGATCTCCAGATACACCAGAACCACGGGACGGACGTCTTTGTGGTCTCATCGTCTGGTGAAAGAATTCATGAAGGGACGGTTCAGATCGTTCCCGCCGGTGAAGGCTCCGGCCCCGGCATGGGAGCTCAACGTGGTGCTGACCAAGATCATGGGACCTCCGTTCGAGCCTCTGCACTCAGCGCCGTTGAAGTTCTTGTCGTGGAAAACAGCGTTTCTTGTGGCCATCACCTCCGCACGACGGGTGGGAGAGATCCAGGCCCTTTCCTGCAAGCCTCCGTACTTGACTTTTCACAACACGAGGGTAGTGCTCAGGACGCACCCCTCGTTCATGCCCAAGGTGCCGTCGGACTTCCACCTCAACGAGCCCTTGGTGTTGCCTGTTTTCTTCCCGTCGCCTTCGTCGCCGGCTGAAAGGACTTTGCACTCGCTGGATGTGGCTAGAGCGCTGAAGTTCTGGACCGCACGAAGAGTTTTCGGAAGACGTCACAACTTTTTGTGAACTTTGGACCTGTCAATCGGGGGAAGGCTCTCTCAAAGGCTTCCATTTCCAGATGGCTCTCCGGCTGTATCATGTACTGTCATCGGTTGGCAAACCGACCGCTGCCCGGCCGTCCGAGAGCCCATTCCACCAGAGCGATCGCAGCTACCATGGCGTTCCTATCTGGTGTGCCCCTGCTGGACATCTGCAGGGCTACTACGTGGAAGTCGACGCACACCTTCACGAAATTCTACTGCGTCGACCGGGATTCCAGGGAGGAGTCCAGGGTCGGCCAAGCAGTGCTGCGCAACCTGTTCGCTTAAGGTGAGCCTGGTGAGGAGGTAAGAGATGCTTAATGTTGAGTTGTTGTATTGCTTAAAGTTGAGCCTGTTGCCACCTCCCGTGGTTGTGCATGTGTTTACTGCTATGTATTCTTGTATTCATGAGCATGTGAATCCATGCCAGACCCCATGCTGGAGAAGGAACAAGTTACTTACCTGTAACTGTTGTTCTCCAGCATGGGTCTGGCATGGATTCACATGCGAACCCTCCCGCCTACCCCTCTGCGGCTCTTCACTTGGTCATACTGCCACTTTACGTGCTACCAAATCTGAAGATGGCTGCCAGAGGCGGGGCTTAGGGAGAGGTCAGTCATTGGCTGTGGTCAGTATGACGCAGGGATCAGTGATTGGTTACTACTACGAAAGACAGATCAGAAACGAAACTGATACTGATTTTTCTTTACCGAGGATTCCCAGCCTGACGACGGGGAATATTCATGAGCATGTGAATCCATGCCATACCCATGCTGGAGAACAACAGTTACAGGTAAGTAACTTGTTCCTTCTCCAGCATTGGATCTTTCATAGGGTCACATGCTTTGAATATTTCCATCATTAGAAGTGGGACTCCTTGTCAGGAATTTACCGGTAAAGCCCCTCTGGTGACGCACGCATCTCCTCTGGCATTCGATCACCAGCACCCAAGCAGCATTCTCCGTCGGACAGACATAGCCTTAACCAACATGGCGGTTGGGGAAGGACGCGCGGCCACAATCAAGGTGGCGGCTGCCATTTTCACTTCCTGGCATGCTCCTTCCTAATGAGATTGGAGAATGAACGCTTCAGGGTCCTTGAAAACACTGCATGGCACAGCTTTCTTCACATCTCAAACTAAGCTGTGCTGACGCTCTTGCCCAAGTTATCGTCTACTCATATTTCTCTGGTCCTTGTCTTCTGGGGTCCTGCCTTCCTTCTGCTGCTTTATACTGATTCCTGCCCCTGTTCAGCTCTTGCAGTCCAACTTCTTTTCCATGCCAGCCTATGCTTTCCTACCTTTGAGCTGCTAGGACCACTGTCTATAACTAAGGGTTTTATCCCCTTGGAGGGTTTCATTTAGGTTGTCACCTCTGGGGTTATGGGCTGTTCGTTTTCCACTTGCAGTGCTCCCAGTGGTCAAACACTTATAAAGCACAGCATCTACCTTGACAAGGCATCACAGTGTTGATCAGGGTAACAGACCTAGCTGAACCTTCAGGATCCAGAAACCCAGCATCATGGGGGAACAAAAAGGACTTCAAATGGTATCTAGAATCAAGATGATTGAGGGTGCCCCAAAGGGTCACTGGAAGGGAGTTCCAGAATATTTTGCTGCCTGGACAGAGAACGATCGCCCCCCTCATTTTTCTAACCTGAGTTTGGAGGTGGCCAAAGGATTTGCTGAGTCCGAATGAAGCACCCTGGGGGATGTATGCTGTTGCAACTAGCTACCATGAAACCAGGGCCCGCATTATAGAAGGCCCTGTGAATGATACAGAGCGCCTTGAATGTTATGCTTTCCTCCATTTGGAGCCAATGCAAAACACGGAGGGCTGGAAAAATGTAATCACTGCGACACAATTTTAGCAGTACCTTTGCGGCTGGACTTTGGACTCTCTGAAATCTGCAAATAGATGCTTAAGGCAGAAACAAATGCATTGCATTGCAGAAATGCACTCTTGTTTGATATGAATGCGTTTACCAATTGGATCCTCTGTGGGAAAGTAAAATAGCCCAAAAATCACTTTAAAGAACATATGTGGAAAAGCCAGGAGCTAGACACTCATGAAATTTGGATGTCAAGTATACTGCAATTGGTGCTGCCCTCCCTGGGGTGAGCTGCAGCTCAGTGCTCGTAGGAAAACACAAAATATTGAACAGCTTTTACAAATAAAAGTAACTTTTGATCAAGGAAAGAGCACATTAAATTAAAGCTTATATCTTGACTTTAGTTTAGCCTATTTTATCCTCTACACCTATTTAAACTTTAGGCTAATGTCTGTAGGTATACTTTGGAATGCTAATGTTTTAAATTTTTCCATAACCTGCTTGGCTTTGCATGATCACCTCTGGGCATTCCTACTACCCCGATACTTGTAAGGGGTTTTCTCTCACTAACCCCTTAAGAGGGAAAGCATCCAGGTCACATTCACATAGGTCTTCCTCTAAGCATAAAGGTGCCCATATGCCCTCACTGTAGGAGGATGCTTACACTCAATAAGTCAGTTGTGACCAACTCATCTTTTCCCAACGTCTCCATTCTTCAAACACATCACCTTGTCTAACTCATCCTCTCCATCTTCCCTCCCCTGACCAATGAATGCCTTTGAATGTATAATTCAGGATACACAAATGCATATCACACTCCTCTGCCATGTATGTGAGTGAGCCCCCTCCTTATTTCTCTTTTTGTCTCCTCTTGTGTCTTTGCAGAGGGAGCTAATGGAAAAAGTACCCACAGCGCTGCTGGAGCATGGGACCTTCGAGAGCGAGGTGAGTGTCATAACCTTTGGACAAATTGGTGCTGAGAGTCTCACCCTCAAATACAAGTAGTCTAAGCAATCCAGCCTCACACTGGTAGCCCAAGTATTTAACCTCAACCAAGGGGATCCTCAGTGTTTGCAGAGGGTGCATGAACATCTCCCTTAAAATCTTGTTATTGTAATGGCCAAACCTTAAAAACACAAAGCCTCAGTATCTCGCCCTCACACATGAAGTGTTTTCTATATAACAGTAGAACAAACATTTCACTGTAACACAGAAGGCCAAAGTAGCTCACTTTCACTTGGAGTGCTTCAGTGTTTTCCCCCTGAAAATCAGGAAACCCAAATGTCTCACTCTTGCAGGACACTTAAGAGCTGCCCGCACACACAGGGCCCAAAGCATCTCACTTGTTTGCATGCACACTCACAAAGCGAGCCAAAGTAACACCCCTCGAACACCAAGCTTGGTTATCTCACACTATTACCACATATCTCACCTTCTCAGGCAGTGAGCCCAAGTATATCTTGCTGGGAGTCTCCCTTTAGCACAGAGATCCTAAGTCTCCCCCCTATCCCCCCCACACACACATGCAGACCCCAAGTCACTCTCCTACAGTAAGTACATCCTGCCCCTTTCACACAGAGAGCCCAAATGTTTAGCATTTGTTACATGTATCCATATTAATTAATGTGCCGTCCTTCCCTACCCCCTTCTTATTGTATCCTGTCTGTCTTGTCCCCCAGTGAGTCCTATGATCAATTATTTTCTTCTCGCTACACTAGTCATATATCGGTGAATGCTCATTTTATTTTCTCTACAGATTGATTTTGTATTTCCAAATACTCTTGTTCTTAGGCACTAGTCTTAACTTAATTTTTGTTAGCGGTATGTTAGTTTGACCTCATATTTTGCTGCCTATTTTTTTTTTTTAAAACAACTTTATTTATTCAGGCAGTCAGATTGGATGCAGTACATATATCTATAAGTATCGCAATAGTTCAATACATACATTGATCTTAAATGGACATATAAGCAAAACAGGCGTATCTATATATTACTAGACTGTGCCTTGTCCAAGTATGCATGCAGGGGGCCCCATATATTCATGGGTCTATTGGTTGTATTGATGGTACCAATGAAGCCCTCCTCCCTCTCGTTAACATATATAAGCTCCTTGAGCCATTCTGTTGCTGATGGTGCTATCCTGGATTTCCATTTCAACAAAATACATTTTTCCGCTACTATATATCTTACATTAAACAGTTTGCATATTTTGGCTGAGGCTTTACCAATATCTCCCAGCAAGTATTTGAGGCGGGGGGGCAGAGTCGGAGGTATTCTAGTAATCTGGTATATTATTCCCGCTATTTAAGTATTTTCAGGCAGGACCAGAACATATGAATTGAGTCGGCGCCCCCGCTGCCACATTTCATGCACCTATCGTCACCATCTGGGAAAAATCGGGCTACCCTGGCCGGAGCATACTGCAATTGGTTTAATACCTTGAATTGAATCTGACGCAGGCGTGCGTTAAGTGCCACTTCTCTTGTCAATAAACAGTATCTATGCCATTTAGTATTGTCAATGTCAGTGGCTAGGGCTTTTTCTCATTTAGCTTTCAACGTATTTTTCAATGGCTGGGCTGACTGTACCCCTTTGTATAGTTTTGACACCAGTCCCTGCTGTGGGTTCTCCTGTATCACCACCTCCATACACTCGCATGCTTCGGATTCCAGGGGAAACAACGTCCCTTTACTATGTGCCGCTGCTCTCGTGCGGTAGTACTGTAACAATTTGACAGGGTTACTGCCCAGTTTTGCAGTGAATTCCTCCTGCGTAACTGACCTCCTCGTGGGAAATAGGCCTCCCAGTGTCGTCATCCTCTAAGGGTACCAGGCTGTCTGTATGTCGGGGTCATATTTAGGGGGGACCCCAGGGCAGCACCAGATCCCAATCTTTTTGCTATATGGTATCGTTGTAGCCAGCCGCCCAGATAGTCAGGCCCGTGCATTGACTGTTGTACGCACCGGGTGAAATGTGCAGGTATCCATATTTCGGTCCTCAAGTATTACTGATTTCAGATCTGTCAGGGCTATGCTGTATTTTTCAAGGCTTAGGTGTAACGGCCTGGGGTAGTCGCGTTCCAGAGTACTGCGTATTGTGCCTGAGCCACTAAGTAATATAGTTCAAAATTCAGTACGCCCCCTCATATGATCAGCCAGCACGCCCCCTCATATGATTCAGTCAGTCCTTCCCAGCTCATACAGGATGCACTCTCTCCCCAGACAAACTGCACCGCCAACGATCTGAGCTTTGCAAAAAAGGATCTCCCTGGCAAGATTGGAATTGCAACATAATAATATAGGAGTTTTGGGAGCGACCACCATTTTCAACAGGGATATTCTGCCATAAAGGGACATCCGAAATTTGGCCCACAATGCCAGTTTGACTGTTAGGCCATTCAAGTATGTTTCGGGATTATGTTCAGGGTTCGTTGTGTCTGTGACACTTTGACACCCAGGTATTTAAAGGAGTTTGGGGCTCATCGGAACCCTCTGAGATCCCTTGGCGGCACAGTTACATCCGTCAGAGGGAATAGCTCAGACTTAGAAGTGTTAATCTTATACCCCGAATGGCTTGTGAATCTGGCAACTTCCTCCATGATTGGGCCTAGGCTTTGCTCTGTATTTCGTATGTACAGTAAATTATCATCTACATATAGTAATATGATTTGTGGGGGTCCAGCTATGTGTATTCCCTGTGCGTGTGTTTATCTGTGATTAGTCGCGATGGAGGCCCTATCGTTAGCGCAAACAATAGTGGCGAACAGGGGCAGCCCTGGCGCGTACCCCAGGCTAATAGGAACATCTGGGACATTATGGCATTTGTGCGGACTCTGGCTATCGGGTTTGTGTTTCGGATGCTTGTTAATCTGCTTAGAATCACATGCTGTGCATATGGTCCGACATCCAGTGGTAACCGCAGAGTATTGCATCTTGTCTTTCGGGGACCGAAAGGGGACGTCGGCTTAGGCGTGTCTGAAACACTATCCCTATCGTGACGTGTGTAGTACCCAAAATCCCTCACGCGCCGAGGTCCCTCAGATTGTTTTTTTCCGCCCAGATAACTGGTCGCCCTAAGCGCAGCTCTTCATGAGACATTGTTTATCTACTGAATTGTCGGTTTACTCCCGCTTAAGTCACTCGCCCTAAGAAGACAAAGATCGACGAAGACTTCGGGGAGATCGGCTGCGGCTGTGGGATCCGACGCCTAAAGTTAGGCGTTCGGCCTTCCACGTGGTCGGGCCTTCCGGCCGACCCACACAGTAGGGAGAGTGGGCTCTGGTTTGCCATATTATTCTACTATGTCTTTCCTCTTTTCCACTGCTTTCCTTTTTGGTCTGGTCACCCTTTCTTCCTGCTATGGAGAAGACTCCATTTAGGTTCTGCCCCGTATGCAGGGTCAGATACCCGTGGAAAGACGAGCACACGTTGTGTAACGCTTGTCTCCCCCTAGAGCACGACGAAAAAAGGTGTTCGGCGTGTAAGCTCCTTAAACCCAAGACCCTCAAGAAGCGCCGGTTGAAGCGGTGGGCTGCGTACGGTATGTCACGCGTGGAGCCTTCCTCCCCTGCCGTGACACCTGCCGAAAGTGACGGGGGTACGTCGGATGACCAAACGTCCATTGCGAACGTTATAGACCTTGAGGCGGACATTTCTGGTACCGCCACGCCCGTCCCCGACCCTTCCAGGCTCGACTTGGGTCCTGCTACAGGGACCACACCCGGTGACAGGGGCGTACATTCGCACCTCAAGAAACACACAACCCAGACGCCCTCCTCAACGTCGTCGAAGAAGGCGAAAGCGCCAACGGGTCCGCCGAAGATTTCGACGGGTCCCACGGATCCTTCTGATTCGACGCCTTCCCCGCAGCAGCGCGTGACGACTGGGCACAGTAAACAGACTAAGGGCGCTACACCCCAAACAACACGCGCCGAAGTTTCCGCTCTCGAAACTTTGACGAGTTCTAAGGCCCGTAATCCTCCGAAAACTACGAGCAGGCCTCTACCCGAGAAAGCTTCTGCAGACCTCGGGTTAGCCGCGGAAAAGGCTCCCGCCACCGGTACATCGTCGGAGACTTTGTCCCAGGACGATTCGGAGTCTGTCCGTAGAAGCATTAACAGAATCACTTCGGCGGTAGGCTAGTACCGATTTCATCCAAAGATATGGGCCAATCCGGCAGAAGGTTTTCCACGGAGGTGGAAGACGATGTTGAGGATTCCTACGAGGAAAGCCAGGTTCCCCTCTCCACTACTCTAAGGAGATCCTCTCTAAGCCCTCGGCCTGAGGCCTCGGTGCACACTCGGTTTTAGGCCCATTTGGGTCGTCCAAGTGGACCACAGAATAGTTCGAGGGGTGCATGGACCGGTTGGAACAGTTTTTTAGAACTGCTGACCAACCTCTGCCGAAAAAGACTCTGGTGGACACTGCCCCGGCACAGGAAGATGTCCAACTACAGGTGGATTATCAGGATGATACCCAATTAGACACTTATAGAGACATTTATACAGAGGAGGAGGAGGCCTCTTTTCTGGACAACTATGGGGAAGATCAAGGTGATACTGACAACTGGGAAGACACCCAGCAGGACGATCACAACTCCGATTCGTTTGCCTCGACTCTTCCCCGTCCACGCCGATTCGTCAAGCCTCTCCGGTGGACGATCAATTGGCTTCCAACAATATGTTGAAGAAAGCAGCGGAGTTTTTCAAGATGGCCACGCTGGAAGCCTTGCCCGAACAGGATTTCGCGGAAGACATCATCAATGAAAAACCCCCGGCAAGCCAGTCCATACCGCTTTTGAGTTCGATCAAAAGGCGGTTGGCCCCGTCACTACTCACGCCCGCGCATGCTAGGGCTGTGAACCCGAGGGTCGAAAAACTTTTCCGCCCTTCTCCCACCGACCCTTTGTACATTAAAGGACATGCTATTCCAGACTCGCTGGTAGTCACTATCACGCGCAAGAGAGCAGGGGTTCCCCTCGCCTCGGGGGAATCCCCTCCAGACAAGGAGTCTAAACGACTGTATGCCCTAGGGAAACGAGTCACGTCTGCGGCGGCCTATACCGTCCGCATTGCCAATAATACAACGCTGCTAGCTAGCTACGTCGACGCCCAACTGAACCTACTCAAGGAAGGCCTTCGGGAGGTTCCCGAACCGACCAGAGCCAAGCTTCTAGCTATTGTCTCGGAAGGGAAGGTGGCCAATCAGAATGTGGTGAAAAATACCCTTGACTCTGCAGAGACGGCAGGCACGTCTCTCGCTCAAGGCACTCTCTTAAAACGGCATGCGTGGCTGCGTACTTCGGGTTTCAGGCCCGAAACCCAGGCATCCATCATTAACAAACCCATCGAGGAAGACAACCTCTTCGGGAAGGCGGTGGACAACGCGTTGGAAACGGCCAAGAAGGAGCACGAAACTATTAAATCGCTGCACCAGATTTCCCAAAAACCTTCTTCGCAGAGGGGCAGTAATTCTCGGCGGTCCTTTCGAGGACAAACCCGCACCGCTCAAAACAACTTTGGCGTGGGCTCCTTCAACGCAAGCCCACCAGCCACAAGTTCCACCTACTACCCCCAGAGGGGTCAGAAGCGTGGAAGAAACAGAGGCAGAGGCTCCAATTCCAAGGGAACGTCTGCCGGTCAGAAATGACCACCAAGTCCACGTCCCCTCCCATGTCTCCCCGGTCGGGGGGTGATTAACATATTTCCTCAAGGCATGGGAGGGGATAACTTCAGACCAGTGGGTCTTAAAGACGGTCGCCCACGGTTACTGCGTGGAATTCGCCCGACCTCCACAGTTCAGACCGCCGAAACATTTCACCGGAACATCTACGGATCCTGATCCAAGAGGTGGAAGCGCTGCTGGAAAAGGACGCCATAGAAGCCGCCCCGATTCTTCAGGTAAACGAGGGTATCTATTCAGTGTACTTCCTTGTACCCAAAAAGGATCTCACCATGCGTCCTGTTCTAGACCTGCGCCCAGCGAACAGGTTCATAAAGCCCCAGAAGTTTTGCATTGTAACACTGCAAGAGGTGATCCCATTACTGAAACAAGGGGACTTCATGACAACATTGGATATGAAAGATGCATACTTTCATATTTCAATGCTGCCAGCGCACAGAAAATTCCTAAGGTTCATGGTTCAGGACAAACACTACCAGTTCAAAGTACTCCCCTTCGGCATAGCCTCGGCGCAGAGGGTGTTTACCAAGGTCCTGGCAGTGGCAGCAGCGCACCTGCGCAGACTTGCGGTCCCAGTCTACCCTTACCTCGACGACTGGCTCATCACGGGGGACTCGTTCGACGTCTGTTTTTCGAACACCCAAAAAACAGTAGACCTCCTGTTCAGCCTGGGATTTTCGATCAACGAAAAGAAATCCAGCTTAGTCCCCAGTCAAGTAAAACAGTTTCTGGGGGCTCTAATCTGGACGGAAGACGGCCTGGTCTTCCCTTCCAGCGAGAGGGTACAGAACATGCTCTCTCCGGTTCCTCAGTATGTAGCCAGTCGAGAGGTGACGGTACGCAAAGCTATGCGTTTGCTAGGGATGATGGCGTCATGCATATGCTTGGTTCCCCACGCGCGGCTGCGCATGCGTCCCATGCAAGAGTGGCTCAACAGCCAGTGGTGTCAGGCCAGCGGACAATGGGAAGATCTAGTAGTTGTCTCGCCAGCCCTCATTCTCTCTCTGCAGTGGTGGTCGAGGGAAAACCTCCTGAAGGGGAAGACCTTCACCACCCCTGCAGTAGAAGCCACTCTCACGACAGACGCATCTCTCACAGGGTGGGGGGCTCATCTGCTTCATCAGACAGCTCACTGAGTGTGGTCCCCCCAGGTAGCGTCCAACCACATAAACCTGTTGGAACTACTGGCAGTGTTCAAAGCATTGAAAGCCTTTCAGAAGCAGCTGCAAGGAAAGACAGTACTGGTCCTGACGGACAGTACAACAGCAATGTGTTACCTAAACAAGCAGGGGGCACACACTCTCCAGGTCTATCCAAGCTGTCCCAGAACATCTGGATATGGGCTCTCAAACACAAGATGTTCCTGATATCCCAACACGTTCCAGGGGAACTCAATCTTCTGGCAGACGTGCTCAGCAGAGACTTTCCTCTTCCAGAAGAATACGAATGGCGGCTGCACGAAGACATTGTATCCAATGTCTTTGCAGAATGGGGGTTTCCAGAGATCGACCTGTTCGCTACTCAGGAGAACGCCCAATGCCAAGATTACGCCTCCAGGTACCCCCAGAACCGATCCATGGGGAACGGTCTCTGGATAACTTGGTCGGGGAAATTTGTATACGCTTTTCCCCCGACGCCCCTTCTCAACAAGATTGTGCACAAGATGCACCAGGAACCAGTCACCATGATTCTAATAGCTCCCATGTGGGCCCGCCAACCTTGGTTCTCACACTTGATGGAGATGTCTCTCTCCCCTCCAGTCAAGCTGCCCTGCCCGTACAACATGTTGTCCCAGGACAGGGGGGAGACTCTTCACCCATGCCCACAAACTGAATTTAGCAGCTTGGCTTCTGAAGTCATAGAGTTCGGACATTTACAACTCCCTCAGAGATGCATGGACATACTCAGGGAGGCAAGAAAGCCTAACACATGTTACTGCTATGCCAGCAAATGGAAACGTTTTGTTATATGGTGCGGTTCCAAGGGCGTCAATCCCATCGATTGCACGCCTTCTCACATTGTGTTATACCTAACCCATCTGTTAGACTCTGGGTTAGTTTTCAATTCCCTAAAGGTTCACCTAGCGGCGTTGTCAGCCTACACCACGTCACAGCAGAAGGTGTCGTGGTGGAAAATACCTGTGATTAAGGCCTTTATGGAAGGGGTTAAGAGAATTTACCCCCCCCCCCCCAATCACTCACCCAGCACCTGGGTGGGATCTTGATGTGGTTTTAACTAGGCTCATGGGGCCCCCCTTTGAGCCTATGCATAAAGCTAGTCTAAAAGACCTGACTTACAAGACAGCCTTTCTAGTAGCTATCACTTCTATCAGAAGAGTTAGCGAACTACAGGCCCTCTCTGTTTTGGACCCCTTTGTTACAGTCGACAAAGATAAGGTAGTTCTGCGCACACATCCCAGGTTTGCGCCGAAATTTATTTCGAAGTTCCATGTGGACCAGTCAATCGAACTACCCATGTTCTTCCAGACACCTACGAACATGGCCGAAAGAAGCCTTCACACACTAGATGTGCGCAGGGCAGTCATGTTCTACATGGATAGAACTAAACCACTGAGGAAAACTAAACAATTCTTTGTTTCATTGGCAGCTGGTAGAGAAGGGGACCCTGTCTCTAAATCAGCAATATCAAGGTGGATTGTGAAATGCATCACACTATGTTACACTCTTGCAAAGAGAGAACTGCCCTTCAAGCCTAGAGCACATTCTACTCGAGGCACTGGGGCTTCCATAGCATTCATTGCAAATGTTCCCCTAGAGTCCATTTGCAAAGCGGCAACCTGGAGTTCTGTACACAGCTTTACAAAACACTATTGCCTAGACACTCATTCTAGGTCTGATTCTCAGGTGGGACAAGCAGTACTAAGACATCTTTTTTCTACTGTTCCTTCTCACAACCCACCTCCAACTCCGGGTACTGCTCGCTAGTCTATGCACAGCATGTGATTCTAAGCAGATTAACAAGCATCAGAAGACATGCATTACTTACCGTAAAAACATTTCTGATGATTGTATCTGCTTAGATTCACATGCGCCCTCCCTGCCTCCCCGCTCGGTGTGGAAGGAACATAGACTTCTTACTACTTTCTCTCTTCATGTACTCACTCACTATAGCCTTGGGCTCCCTCATTGCAGAAAAAATACAATCGGAGGGACCTCGGCGCGTGAGGGATTTTGGGTACTACACACGTCACGATAGGGATAGTGTTTCAGACACGCCTATGCCGACGTCCCCTTTCGGTCCCCGAAAGACAAGATGCAATACTCCGCGGTTACCACTGGATGTCGGACCATATGCACAGCATGTGAATCTAAGCAGATACAATCATCAGAAATGCTTTTACGGTAAGTAATGCATGTCATAACAGTCTCACATATCCGATAAAGTGTTGGCCCAGCCTGAAGTGTTTGAGCACCCGAAATAAGTTTCTGATGTTTGTTAATCTGCTTAAAATCACATGCTGTGCATAGGTCCGACATCCACTGGTCACTGCGGAGTATTGCATTTTGTTTTTCGTAGTCGAAAAAGGGGACGTCGACAAGGCGTGTCTGAAACACTATCCCTATAGTGACGTGCATTGTACCCACAATCCCTCACGCGTCGAGGTCCCTCAGATTGTTTTTTTCCGCCCAGCTTCTGGTCGCCTTCACGCGGAGCTCCTCGAGAGACATTGCAACCCTCGACCTTTGGTCGTTTTTTTATCATAATATTAATAAACCCTCCCTCGACGCAGTTGTAGCTGTTCTCCGCCGAGCGAAAATCTTCGACGGAGGGTCGAGCGGAGGAAATCCTTCGGCGCTGCCGAACACGTGGCCTGGCCTCGCAGGCCATATACAGTAGGGAGAGTGGGGTCGTGGGACATCTCTGGGTCTTTCTGAGAATGCCTTTCCCTTTCCCCTTCCTTTCCCTTGGGGTGCTTATCGCGATTTATTGCCTCGGCTATGGAGAGGACACCCTTTAGGTTTTGCCCGCTTTGCAAAGGCAAATTTACTTGGAAGGACAAGCATTCAAGGTGTAACCGCTGCTTGCCCCTCGATCACAAGGAGGAAGGTTGCGCGGCTTGTCGGCTTCTTAAGCCTAAAACTCTAAAAGACCGTAGGGTTAAAAGGTGGGCGGCCTACGCGATGTCGAAGGCCGAAGGTTCACCCGCCGCTGCTACCACCGACAGTGACGAGGAACGCGATAACACGACCTCCGCTATGGAAGTCGAAACCCCCTCTAAAGAGCGCTTGCGCGCTTCATCGTCTGTCCCCGGCCCCGACGGGCTCGGCTCACGCCCTGCTTATGGGGATGAACCCCCCGGCGACACTGACGCACACAAAGACACACATAAGCACACAACCCACGGCTCTTCTTCGTCTAAGACGAAAAGAGCTTCGGCGCCCAAGGAGACGCAGGTTCCACCGGCGGACTCCTCGGACCGTTCGGGTTCGAAGCCCCTCTCGCAGCCGTGACCAGCGACTGGGCTTTCGGCGAATAAGGGCGCCGCCCCCAAACCATCGGCCGGCGCGCATCAACAGAAGGCGCAGACCGCCGTAGAGCGTTCGACACCCATAGCGTCGAAAACACAAGCTTCCGCTGACAAACGAGTCGCTGACAAACGAGTCGCTGATACCTTGGCAAGGATCGCTGTAGCCGACGCCCAGAAGCGTACGCCGAAGAACACGTCGAGCGCTACGCATACGTCCAAAGACACGCCGAAAAAGCCTGAAGAAAGGCAGGGACTACCCCCTTCAATCGGGGGGTCACCCGGCACACCTGAAGGTTTTTCGGAGGGCGACGGGACACTTACCTCGACGCTTTGGGAGAGGTCGAGCCATTTCCAGTTAAATGACTCTATTTTTCCCCCGCCAGGCCGCTCTGGGGTACCCCATGAAACCATGGAAAGACTCCACCTCTGTATGGAGAGGATGGAAAAGTTTGAGTACCCAGACCTCTCAAACTCACAAGAGGACTAGAGAAGGGTCTCAGGAGGACCCCAGGGCCAAAACAACGAGGCTAGTCGATCCCCAGCAGGACACAGCCTCAGACTTCCATAAGGTATACGACCTCACTGGGGAGGAACAATACTTGGAGGAAGAAGATGATTTCATGGACAATGAAGGACAGTACCAGGAGGAATGTCTGGAAGACAGCCCAGACATTATAGAAGAAGGCTTCGGAGAAAACCCAGAAGAAGGACCTTCGCACCCCTGGCAATCCCCATCAGTATATTCCGACACTGATGTCCTAAACCTGACTCCTCCGGACATTTCTCCGGTTAGGAACACGTCTCCAATCGACGATCAGCCCACTTTCAATGCACTGTTGCGCAGAGCTGCAGCGCATTTCGAACTGGACACTGGGGAGCTCTCTCCAGAATTGGACTTTGTAGAAAGAGTTATTAAAGAGAAACCCCCGGTCAACCAGACCATTCCCCTCCTCGCTTCAGTGAAGAGAAGAATTATCCCTTCGCTGTCCACTCCCGCATTGATCAGAGGGGTCAATCCGAGAATTGAAAAACTTTTCACTCCTTCACCCTCAGACCCGCTCTGCATTAGGGGACATTCCATACCGGATTCCCTAGTCGTATCTAATACTAGAAAGAGGGCAGGGGTACCACTTTCCACCAGTGAGGCACCCCCTGACAAGGAGGGCAAGAGGCTATATGCCCTTGCAAAGAGAGTAACTTCCTCGGCTGCCTTCTCCGCAAGAATTGCGAACAACAATTCCTTGCTTGCTAGCTACGCAGACGCGCAGTGGTCCAAACTGCGCAAGGACGCCGAGGAAGCACCGGAGCCTTTACGTACACGCCTACTTTCAACTATTGGCGAAGGAACCCAGGTGAACCAGAGCATTGTAAAAAACTCTCTGGACGCAGCAGAAACAGCGGGACGTTCCCTGGTGCAGGGAATACTCCTAAAACGCCATGTATGGCTGCGCAACTCAGGCTTTAAACCGGAGACACAGGCGTCTTTGATAAATAAACCTGTCGAAGACTCTAACCTCTTCGGAAAAGCGGTGGATGAAGCTCTAGAGATGGCTAAAAAAGAGTTCGATACTATCAAGACTCTTGACCAGATCTCTAGGCCCACTACCAGACGCGGCTATGGCAACAAACGCTTTTTTCGTGGCCAACGCCAGCAACAACAACAAAGTCAACATCAACAATACCCTGCCACCAATTACCAGACCAATAGTGGGCAGTACAGCCAAAGAGGCCAACGCCGGGGTAAGGGGAGAGGTCGGGGATCCACCCCCAGAGGCTCCCAAGCCCCCAACAACTCCAAGTGACGCGAAGATTCGCGTCCCCTCCCATGCAACACCGGTCGGGGGCCGGATAACATCCTTTCTTCCTGCATGGGAGGAGATAACGTCAGACCGTTGGGTACTTTCCACCGTAGCCCACGGATACTGTATCGAATTCAACAGTTCCCCATCCTACAGACCCCCGAGGGGACGTCGCATGACACCGGAACATCTTGCCATCCTTCTCCAAGAAGTACAACAACTGCTGGAAACAGGAGCCATAGAGGTCGTGCCTCTATCTCAGGTAACGGAAGGTATTTATTCAGTGTACTTCCTTGTACCCAAAAAGGATCTAACCATGCGCCCTGTATTAGATCTGCGCCCAGCGAACAAGTTTATCAAACCCCAAAAGTTTCGTATGGTAACCTTACAGGAAGGGATCCCACTGCTTTCTCAGGGAGATTACATGACAACATTGGACATGAAAGATGCATACTTTCATATTTTAATGTTGCCAGCGCACAGAAAATACCTAAGGTTCATGATAGAGGGCAAACACTACCAGTTCAAAGTGCTACCCTTCGGTATAGCATCAGCACCAAGGGTATTCACGAAGGTGCTGGCAGTGGCAGCGGCCCACCTGCGCAGGTTGTCCATCCCAGTTTACCCTTACCTCGACGACTGGCTCATAACAGGGGATTCTTACGAAACATGCTTCTCCAATACCCAAAAGACGGTAGACCTTTTGTTCAAGCTGGGCTTCTCCATCAACGAAAAGAAGTCCAGTTCAGACCCCAGTCAAATCAAACAATTCCTAGGGGCTCTAATTCAAACAAGGGACGGCCTCGTCTTCCCCTCCAAAGAGAGGGTCCAAAACATGCTGTTTCAAATCCCTCAATATGTAACCGGCCGAGAGGTGACGGTACGCAAAGCAATGTGCTTGCTAGGAATGATGGCGTCCTGTATTTATTTGGTACGTCACGCGCGCCTGCGCATGCGCCCAATGCAAGAGTGGCTCAACAGCCAGTGGTGTCAGGCCAGCGGACTATGGGAGGATCTAGTGGTGGTCTCGCAGGCCTTGGTTCTCTCGCTACGGTGGTGGACAAAGGAAAACATGGGAAAAGGGAAACCCTTTGCCACACCCGCGGCGGAAGCCACTCTAACCACAGACGCATCCCTCACTGGATGGGGGGCGCACTTATCCCATCAGACTGCTCACGGAGTGTGGACTCCGAACGTAGCATCCAAACACATCAATCTACTGGAGCTACTAGCGGTGTTCAAGGCGCTAAAAGCCTTCCAGGAACACCTACAAGGCAAGACAGTAATGGTCCTTACAGACAGCACTACAGCCATGTACTACATCAACAAGCAAGGGGGCACCCACTCTCCAGGCCTGTCCAAACTGGCCCAGAATATATGGAAGTGGGCTCTCAAACAGGACATGTTCCTACTGTCACTACATGTACCCGGGGAACTCAATCTGCTGGCAGACAGACTCAGCAGAGATTTCCCCCTGCCCGGAGAGTACGAATGGCGCCTGCACGAAGACATCGTCTTCAACATCTTCACAGAATGGGGATTCCCAGAGATAGACCTGTTCGCAACCCTGGAGAACTCACAATGCCTAAGTTACGCCTCCAGGTATCCCCAGAACCAATCCAAGGGGAACGGTCTGTCGATGCTATGGTCAGGGAAATTTGTTTACGCTTTTCCCCCGACTCCCCTTCTCAACAGAGTGGTGCACAAGATGCACCAGGAACAAGTAACCATGATACTAGTGGCCCCAATGTGGGCACGACAACCATGGTTCGCTCACTTGATGGAGATCTCTATCTCCCCCAGTAAAACTCCCCTGCCCGTACAACATGCTGTCTCAGGACAAGGGCAGGACCCTGCATCCATGCCCCCAGAACATGAACTTAGCAGCTTGGCTCCTGAGATCATAGAGTTCGGACATCTACAACTCCCGCAAAGATGCATGGACATCCTCAGGGAAGCCAGAAAACCGAACACTTGCCACTGCTATTCTAGCAAGTGGAAAAGATTTGTCATCTGGTGCAGGAGTAAGAGCATCAACCCTTTTGACTGCTCTCCCACACATGTGGTCCTATACCTGACCCACCTATTGGATTCAGGTCTAGTGTTTAACTCCATTAAAGTCCACCTAGCGGCACTTTCTGCATACACCACTTCCCAACTCAAAGTGTCGTGGTGGAGGATCCCTGTTATTAAGGCCTTCATGGAGGGAGTAAAGAGAATACACCCCCCGATAGCTGACCCAGCTCCCGGATGGGACCTTAATGTGGTACTTACCAGACTCATGGGCTCTCCATTCGAACCCATGCACAAAGCATCTCTTAAACACCTCACTCTTAAGACTGCTTTTTTAATAGCTATCACCTCCATCAGGAGAGTAAGTGAACTTCAGGCTCTTTCTATTCTAGACCCCTTCATTTCAGTTCACAGAGATAAGGTGGTTCTACGCACTCACCCTAGGTTTGCTCCGAAATTTATTTCTAAATTCCACGTAAACCAATCTATAGAACTACCAACGTTCTTTCAAAATCCTTCCAATTTGGGAGAAATGACTCTGCACACACTAGATGTACGCAGAGCGGTCATGTTCTACATGGAAAGAACCAGACCACTGAGGAAGACTAATCAGTTCTTCGTCTCGGTGGCAGCAGGAAGAGAAGGAGATGCGGTTTCAAAGTCCACTATTTCTAGATGGATTGTTCAATGCATCACTCTCTGCTATACTCTTGCTAAGAGAGAACTGCCCTTTAGGCCAAGAGCACACTCTACTCGAGGCACGGGGGCATCCATAGCATTCATTGCAAATGTTCCCCTTGAGTCCATCTGCAAAGCGGCTACCTGGAGTTCTGTGCACACCTTTACAAAACACTACTGTCTAGATACACACTCTAGATCTGACTCCCAGGTGGGGCAGGCAGTATTACGACACCTTTTCTCTACTGTTCCTTCTCATAACCCACCGCCAACTCCGGGTACTGCTCGCTAGTCTATGCACAGCATGTGATTCTAAGCAGATTAACAAACATCAGAAGAGAATGCATTACTTACCGTAAAAGCATTTCTGATGGTTGTATCTGCTTAGATTCACATGCGCCCACCCTTCCTCCCCGCTCGGATGGAAGGAACATAGACTTCCTTTATATATCTCTCTCTTTTCTGTACTCACTCACGTCTAGAAGGCTCCCTTAGGGCAGAAAAATACAAACAGAGGGACCTCGACGCGTGAGGGATTGTGGGTACAATGCATGTCACTATAGGGATAATGTTTCAGACACGCCTTGTCGACGTCCCCTTTTTCGACTACGAAAAACAAAATGCAATACTCCGCAGTGACCACTGGATGTCGGACCTATGCACAGCATGTGAATCTAAGCAGATACAACCATCAGAAATGCTTTTACGGTAAGTAATGCATTCTCATATCCATGTTACCGAATCAAAGGCCTTTTCGGCATCTAATGATGCTGCCACTGCCTGGGCCTGTTGGTTTATTTGTGCTAAAATGCCAAAGAGCCTTCTCAGGTTGAGGGCCATTGATCTCGTGGGAATACATTCTGATTGGTCTGGGTGCACTAAATAGGTCATGTGTGATAATAGTCTGTTTGCAAGTACTTGTGCAAAGATCTCGGCATCGATGTTGATTCGAGATAATGGTCGCTATGAAGCTACCTCGCCCGGTGATTTACCAGGCTTAGGGAGAACTGATACTACGGCCTTGGTAAGCGTGGGTGGGAATTGCCCCGCTCTCAGAGACTCCTCCCATACCCTGAGTAAGCATGGTGCTAATACGCTGCAGTAAGTCTTATATAGCTCTATGCCCAGACTGACGGGTCCGGGGGCTTTGCCAGACGAGAGTGACATTATGGCTTCCGAAATCTCGTCAGAGGAGATCGGGGCATCTAATGCTTCAGCTTTCGACCAGGGAAAGTCGGCAGTGCATTACCATCTAAATAGAGGTCAACCTCTTCTTCAGTGCAAATGTCTGCGTTTGCATTCAGCGTTTTATATCGCATACATTCTTCATTTAGTGCAGCGTTGGATGTGCAAAACTCTCCCCTACCCCTTCGATTCCAGTGATGGGCTTCACCCCTCTCTCCCCTCTGATTATATTAGCTAAGTATCTTTCTGGTCGGTCCTCTTTGCCATAGATCCGGGCCTGAGTAAGCTTTGTCATGTATTGTACCTAGCAATCAGCCAATTCCCGGAACTTCGACAAATTATCCTTAATTACCCCTAGCTGTGTCTCATTAGCATTAGCGCTGTAATTGTTCTCTAGTCTGCGTAGTTCCTGTTCGGTCCCTGCTAATTCCGATCTAATGGCCTTGAGTGTTCCAGACGTGGTTGAAATAAGCATACCGCACAGCCAGGCCTTAAAGGTTTCCCATGCTGTGGCATAACTGGAGACAGAGTTGTCATTAACCTCAAAAAACCCTTCTAATTTTTCGTGCTGGCTCTTCACTAACGTGTTGTCTAAAAGGATGTTTCGCGACATAGTCCAGAGCGGGTGACAGCGAGGTGGATCGATAAGCTCTAGCGATATCACCACCGGGGAGTGGTCCGATAGGGTACGGGGTAGGATTTTTCTCAAGCGTAGGCGCGAAGCCCATGTAGACGAGAGTAGCCAATAGTCGATCCATGAAGCAGCATCTTGAACTGTTGAATAGTATGTATGTTCAGTCGACCTAGGGTGTTCCTCCCTCCACACATCTATCAAGCCTAATTGTTTCATCGCTTGTTTAATCATTTTGGCCGCAGCTGTAGGGGCACATTGTGTGATAGTTGTCCGGTCTTTATGTAAATCTAGGATTGTGTTGAAGTCCCCCCACCCATATGATGGGGCCTTCTGCCATCTTTTTTAGTCTCCCTATAATCTGGCCATAGAATCCCAGGTCATCTCTGTTTGGGCCAATACGTGTTTACTAATATGACTTTTTCGCCTGCCAGTACCCCCGTTATTATGATGTAACGTCTCTGTGTCTGTTATTATCGCTTCCTGTTGAAAGCTTAAAGAGTGGTGTATTAGAATGAGTACCCCCCTGGCCTGCGAGGAAGATGTTGTGTAAAAGCTCCATTGCTCTGCCTCTACTGCCTGCGTGATCCATGAGGTGACAAACTTTACCCAACGTTAGCATACAGCATTTCTCCTCTGAATATGACTATCGCGCTATAGTGCACAGACTTGAATACCTACTTCTGAATGCCTCCATGCGACCATCTTACCACGCACTGCTGTTTCATACCTTATTGAATTAGCCTAGTGCACCCTATTGGATTTGTCTTATGGGACTAGCCTACCTCACATTGGTGACTATGCTTTTTGGGACTAACCTACTGAATGTGCCCGGGGCCTATCGCACTGCCCAGCAACTGCACCTGCCACTCTGTGCCCAGTGATTGCTGCGACTCCCCCTACCGATATATAGTATATCCTCTCTCACTCCTATTTTGTTTGATGGTCCTCACCATCACCTATATGACTTTATGTGTGTATATTACGTACTGCTCTCTGCGCACGTACAAACACATCTCATGCCATGGCTGTGCCGGACCCCTATGCCTCCACTGTATTAGCCCACTGTATCTTCCATTAATTTGCCCATTGTGCCTGACAGTACCAGCCCACTGTGCCTTTTCGGAACTAGCCTGTGTCGCCCTGTTGTAGCCCACTGTGCCTCTTTCTGAACTAGCCTGTGTAGCCCCGTTGTTGTCCACTGAGCCTATGTACTGCTCTCTGCGCATGCACAAACCCATCTCATGCCATGGCTGTGCCGGACCCCTATGCCTCCTGTTGGGCAGAAACCTGTGCAGTTCCCTTTGGGAACACTGCAAAAGATTTAGGACTACAGGTGTTGGCAGTAAACCCACTTGGTATCAGTCTGTACCACTCAGATTTAGCTGGTAGCTGTGGCTGAGCAGTCAGACTTCCCTCAAGAAGAGTTAGGCAGTATACAGAGTATTCACAATAGTCAAGTAAACACAGTTGAACAAGCAAACACTGACCAGAGCTTGGTGTAAAAGAGATATAATTATTTATTTAAAAGCACATCTAATAAACACACAGGCACTAAGGGTTTAAGCAGTTCAAAAACACGGTCACTAAAAGATATACACTCCCTTCAAAAAGTATTAGACAAGTCTTAAGTAAAGCACCACTTATTTTCAGACAGCGGTGAGCGCTTAACGTAGATGGCACTCTAATATCTTAGTTAAAAAGGGAGAAAAAAAAGGCACAGCAAAGATAGAACAGATCCCAACACTTTTTGATGAACACAGGAGGAGAAGAAGGCAGGTTAAAACCGAAAAGTCAAAGTTCAAGTGGCCGGACCCACGTTAAGAGGCTCTGGTCGAAATGTGTCCAAGATCACACGGTTTAAAAGTGCACAAAAGTCTCAAGCCAGTTCAGGAAGAGTTGGACCAACAGAAAGGGACCAGTTAGAGGTCAAGGCGGCCAGCCCAGTCCAGAAGGTTAAGGGGTTATTATTACCTTGTAGCAATCTTTAGAAAGGGAGGCCTGGCGGACGCAGGACCTTAAAAGTGGAGAGAACGCTCCAGCGGTGGCAGTTGTTCCTGGCAGCGGTTGCAAGTCGGTCCTTCGTCTAGAGGAGGAGAAGATCTCGTCGTGGAGGAGAACAGGAGTCCGTTGCACTGCCAGGGAAGAAACCAGCCGCAGAGTTTCTCAGGTTAAAAGGAGCGGTTGGTGCAGGGGTCAAGGGCTATCCGGTTGCCGGGGTGCGAGACACAGGCAATTCGGCCTCGAGACGTCCTGGGATGCGAAACAAGAAGGTAAACTGGTTGTACCCACCAGTCAAGGGAAGAAGACTCCAGCAGGGAGATCTCCTCTGTCGTCGGGATGTGGTGAGTCGATTCAGCAGGGCTCCACCGGTGGTGTCGTCGTGGTTGGTCGGCTCAGCTTCTCCCTCGTCAGATTTTCAGGTCCTGTGGCGACTTCTGAAGTTCTAACCCCAAAAGCCCTGCTTTTATGCAGCAAACCCCCATTCACACAGTCTAGCTGTCACTCAAACATGCTATGTGGTGAGCTGGGCGGCTCACCACTTGGGCCAATCACACCAGAGTGCAACATGAGTTGGTGTTAGGGAGAATTCTCTGTTTAGGCTGAATTTCCCTACCTAGTGAGTCCCCCAGCAGCTTTGCTGGATTTCTGGAGTTTATTTTTTTCTCCTGCCAAGAGTGAGACTCTTTTACCCTCACTCTTGGACATGTTGAACTGTGTTATCTTGGTTAAACCTTGTGTTGAATGGGCTATGGGGTCTTTTACTCCATAGGGCCTCATGTATTTTTGTGATGTGGGTTACACAGCACCCTCTGTGCCGTGACCCAGGAGTGTCCTAGGGACTCCCCAACATAGACTCCATACCCTGGGACTGACTACTGTCTCCCAGGGCATGTAAAGTCACCAAAGACTTTGCTAGTCTTGAATCCTGAACAGAACCAGTACAAACCATCATATTGTGGACGTACTGGCTGGGGCAATTCGATTGCCCCAGGGTCTGTTAGTCGAGGGGGCACGTCTCCGTCCCCCCTGATCGAGTTTTGGCTGGTGGCAGTGGAAACTACTTTTTATATTCGACCGCGAATATTTCCCTATGGGATTTCCCATTGTTTTAGGCTAACACATTTAATTATTTATTTACGGTAGCCTTAAACATCCCGCCGGTTTATATATTTCTTTTTATAACTCCGGTTGGGACTTTTTGCCAAAACTTGATTCTAAAATGGCGTTGGTGTTCGCCTCTGTAACTCTGACCCAAAGTGGAGCCCTTTGTTCCACTTTTGGCGGGCTTCTCCACAGAAGCCCTCCAAAGTGGTGCCACTCTGTCTGGGGTACTTAGGAGGGGTGGAGGGGGATTTAGGCACCCTGGACTGAGTTACCTTGGTAACTCAAGTCGCACTCCGTCCTGATTGGCCCAAGTGGTGAGCCGCCCGGCTCACCACTTAGCATGTTTGAGTGACAGCTAGGCTGGGTGAATGGGGGCTTGCTGCATAAAAGCAGGGCTTTGGGGACTGGGACTTGAGAAGTCGCCACAGGACCAAGAATCCGACGAGGGAAGAGCTGAGCCGACCTGCTTCGACGACACCACCCGGTGGAGCCCTGCTGAACCGTCTCACCACTTTTTCCCGACGACCGAGGAGAACTCTTAACGGAGTGGCTCCTTCCCTTAACTGGTGGGGACAACCAGTTTTCGCCTTCTTTCCGTTCTTTGAGGTATCTCGTGGCCGCCTTGCCTGTGCCAAGCACCCCGGCAACCGGAATACCACACTTTACCCCCCTACCGCGAAAGTCGGTACCAACCCTTTAACCGGAGGACTCCGCGGCTGGTTTCTTCCCGGGCAGTGCAACGACCCTCCTCTTCTGCTCTTCAGCGAGAACTTCTTCTCCCCTGACCGACGTCGAGCCCTGCTGCCACTGCCTGGAACACCTGCCACCGCTGGAGGATCCTTTCCGCTTAAGGTACTGTGTTCCGCCTGGCTTCCCTTGCCACCGACTGTACGGGGTAGATTTAGTCCCCGGCTTTCGAACCTGGGAGTGCCTGGGACACTTTGGCTAAACTTTCTGAGCCACTCTAAAACTCTTTTTGACTCTTTGCAAGACTTGAATCTCTAACTAACAGTGTGATCTTGGGCACCTTTTCGCTCCGGCTACTCTAAGAGTGGGCCCTGCCTAGTGACTTTTGCTCACCTGTGACTTTGTGCTTCTTTAAGCCTATTGCAAGTGTTCTGGACCTTAGAGTGGTGTGTTTAACCTATTTCTGCTTTTTCTCTCCCTTTCTTGGAAACTACTAGAGTGTCATCTAACGTTAAGCACTCACCTCTGTTTTAATTAAGTGGTGTTAACCTAGAGTTGTCTAGATAGGAGAAAGGATTGAATTTACTTTCATTATAACTGTGTTGAAGTGTTTTTACCATATTCGTTGCTAGAGTGTTTTTACTTATGTGTGTTTTTAAATAAATAACAATATTCTTTTGAAACCAAGCTCTGGTCAGTGTTTGCTTGTGCTATTGTGTTTTGGTACATATTGTGTATACTTTGCATACTGCCTAACTCTTCTTGAGAGAAGTCTGACTGCTCAGCCACAGCTACCAGGTAAATCTGGGTGGTACAGACTGCTACCAAAGGGGTTTACTGCTCTACCTGTAGTCTTAAATCTTTTGCAGTGTTCCCCAAGGGAACTGCACAGGTTTCTGCCTAACACTGGTGTACAGCGGTGGGATTTGTATTGAGTATACACTTTATTGTGCTTTAGATACCTTAGTGCAACTAACCACAAAGCTTAGCACTGAAAAAGTAAAACCTCTAACATGTCAGTTATAGAAAGCTATAGTCAAGAGTCCCTTGCAGCCAAAACTGCTGATTGTTTAAGAGTGCTCTGTAAACATAAGGATCTCCTGACTAAGGGCAAGAAAATGGAGCTGATTGAAAGATTGTTAGCTAACCAAAGTCTGGGTGATGGTTCAGAGGAACCTACCACTCCAGCAACTGTAGATGACAGTGTTGAAGTTAACATGGAGCAAAATGTTGATGATTCTGAGGAAGAGTCAGAAGAGGAGGGTGAGGCTGTTGTAACTGTCCCCCCTAGGCCTCTGCCTGCTCTACCTGCTGTGCCTACTGGACCTTTACCAGGTCCCACATTTAGTCCCCAGTACTTTGAACTGGAGAAAATGAAGCTAGAATTGGAGTATAAGAAACTTAATGCTCAAACTGACAAAGAACTAAGGCTAAGGGAAATGGAGCTCAAGTATGACTTAGAAATGAAGAAATTATCTGTTGAGAATGTTTCTCTCTCTGGCTCCTCTAGAAGTTCCAGTCCTAAAAGACCCCGGATGCCTAAAGAATTGGTTGGTATGTATGAGCCTAAGTTGGATGTGTTGGATTGGTTGTCTCTGTTTGAATATAATCATGGGCTCCAGAACATCACAGGAAATGACTTACTCACCTGGTTGTTCTCTAGGCTTCCCCCTGTTGCAACTGATGTGGTAATGGAGATGGGGGAGGAGGATAGGAAGGACTATGAATGTGTGAAACTAGCTTTGATAGCTAGGTTTGGGAAGACCCCTTCCCAGTATCTTAAGAGGTTTAGGAGCCTCAAAAAGCATGATGGTACCCCTTGGGCTACCTGGGTGAGTGAATGTTTGAAAAACTTAGAGGGATGGATTAAGGGTTACAAGGTGAACACTTATGAAGGTATGAAGAATTTGTTTATGTTGGAGACTATTTATGATGCCTGCTCTCCTGAGCTCAGACAGCACTTGGCTGATTCACAGGAATTGGATCCTAGGAAGCTAGCTAAGGCTGCTGACTTGTGGGTTGCCAACAGGGCCACTCACAAGGATTCTGGGGTAACTCAGAAGAAGGATGGGGAGAAACAGCCAAAAAAAGACTCCAAAGAGAATTCTAATAATTCCTATCCCAAAGAGGGCCCCAAACCACAAAATAACCAGGGTAAGCCACATGGGAAACCAAGTCAGGCTACTGTACCTTCTGGCCACAAGCCAGAAGGAGGTCAGAACAAGCCACCCTTCCAGAGAGCATTTGGACAATGCTATGTCTGTCAGGGTACTGACCATATCAAAGGAGATCCCAAGTGCAAGGGTAAACCTGCAGGGATCAGCACAGTCTCCTTAGCCTTCACTCCTGAGGATGAAGTACAGATGGCTAGTGCCCACTTTGAACTCTTTGCTGAAGAACCCTTGGGTCTTCAAGCAACTGTAAACTTAGAGCCTATGGGTCTGGTTAGTCCCCAGAATAGGGTTGTGTATAACTCCCTACCTGTTAACTCTAAGGTGTATTATGTGGACAGTGTTCTTGTCAATGGCCAGGATACTCCTGCCAGGAGAGACACTGGGGCCAGCAGAACAGTAGTGGATGAAAGCTTCTTTCAACCTGAGGATGTGGCCAAAGCACCCAAAGGTCCCACTAAGATGTCTGGAGGCCCTGTCCAAATGGTTCCTATTCTACCAGCCCTCATTCAATGCAACAACATGACAGTAAGGATCCCTGTCAGTGTTCAGGCTGAGGTACCTGGGAAGGTCCTGTTAGGGAATGACCTAAGAACTCTAGGAGTAGTGTCACATACCCCCAGGCCTCCCAGTATGGAGAAGCAGAACTTAACCAAATTGGCTAGAAAGGCTACCTTGAAGGACCCTTCTAAGCCTGTGGGACCCTCTACTGAGAACCCCACTACAAGCCCTGGTGTTAGTAAGTTGACCTCTAACCCAGGCACATTTCAGGATAGTATGCTAGGAACATGGGAGCCCCAACCAAGCTCCACCCTTGTTCCCCTAGTTTCCGAGTCTCTGACCCCCCCTGCTTCTGAGGAAGAGGTGGATAGACCAACTAGGCCCCTATCTGGACCTGAGAGAACTGGTAATTCTCAGTGCTGGTGGAAAACCAGAAAAGCAAAGTCTAAGGCCAAAAACCTTCAGACTGTTGGACCTTCTACTGAAGACCCCAACTCAAATCCTAATATTAGGGGGGAAACTCCTAAAATAGGTAAGGGTAGATCTAAGAGGAAGGGGAAGCAGGTACATTGCCTAACCCCAACCCCTCCAACCAAGAGGCCTAAGACCCAACCTGCTCCCACAAGAGAGGTGGTGAGGAACCTTGGAGGCCCCTCTAGATCTAGGGGAATCCTTTATAAGGACCCCTTCAAAAAGCCTAACATAGGTTCAGAAGTTGTACCAACTTCTGAGGGACTGGTCAACCAGATCCCCTATAACAAAAAGACTGATGTTCCTCAAAGGGTTTGTAGGTCCGTTAGCTTGCAAAAGAAAACCTTTGAGTTCTCCATCGAACATAGGTCAAGGTGTCACCATCAAAATGCTGATGGACTCTCTAGGATGTATATCATCGACTAGAGGTATGAGGTTCATCCAGGAGTGGATTAAATCCTCCTGTCCCTTAGTCTGGGGGGGGCGAGTGTTAGGGAGAATTCTCTGTTTAGGCTGAATTTCCCTACCTAGTGAGTCCCCCAGCAGCTTTGCTGGATTTCTGGAGTTTATTTTTTTCTCCTGCCAAGAGTGAGACTCTTTTACCCTCACTCTTGGACATGTTGAACTGTGTTATCTTGGTTAAACCTTGTGTTGAATGGGCTATGGGGTCTTTTACTCCATAGGGCCTCATGTATTTTTGTGATGTGGGTTACACAGCACCCTCTGTGCCGTGACCCAGGAGTGTCCTAGGGACTCCCCAACATAGACTCCATACCCTGGGACTGACTACTGTCTCCCAGGGCATGTAAAGTCACCAAAGACTTTGCTAGTCTTGAATCCTGAACAGAACCAGTACAAACCATCATATTGTGGACGTACTGGCTGGGGCAATTCGATTGCCCCAGGGTCTGTTAGTCGAGGGGGCACGTCTCCGTCCCCCCTGATCGAGTTTTGGCTGGTGGCAGTGGAAACTACTTTTTATATTCGACCGCGAATATTTCCCTATGGGATTTCCCATTGTTTTAGGCTAACACATTTAATTATTTATTTACGGTAGCCTTAAACATCCCGCCGGTTTATATATTTCTTTTTATAACTCCGGTTGGGACTTTTTGCCAAAACTTGATTCTAAAATGGCGTTGGTGTTCGCCTCTGTAACTCTGACCCAAAGTGGAGCCCTTTGTTCCACTTTTGGCGGGCTTCTCCACAGAAGCCCTCCAAAGTGGTGCCACTCTGTCTGGGGTACTTAGGAGGGGTGGAGGGGGATTTAGGCACCCTGGACTGAGTTACCTTGGTAACTCAAGTCGCACTCCGTCCTGATTGGCCCAAGTGGTGAGCCGCCCGGCTCACCACTTAGCATGTTTGAGTGACAGCTAGGCTGGGTGAATGGGGGCTTGCTGCATAAAAGCAGGGCTTTGGGGACTGGGACTTGAGAAGTCGCCACAGGACCAAGAATCCGACGAGGGAAGAGCTGAGCCGACCTGCTTCGACGACACCACCCGGTGGAGCCCTGCTGAACCGTCTCACCACTTTTTCCCGACGACCGAGGAGAACTCTTAACGGAGTGGCTCCTTCCCTTAACTGGTGGGGACAACCAGTTTTCGCCTTCTTTCCGTTCTTTGAGGTATCTCGTGGCCGCCTTGCCTGTGCCAAGCACCCCGGCAACCGGAATACCACACTTTACCCCCCTACCGCGAAAGTCGGTACCAACCCTTTAACCGGAGGACTCCGCGGCTGGTTTCTTCCCGGGCAGTGCAACGACCCTCCTCTTCTGCTCTTCAGCGAGAACTTCTTCTCCCCTGACCGACGTCGAGCCCTGCTGCCACTGCCTGGAACACCTGCCACCGCTGGAGGATCCTTTCCGCTTAAGGTACTGTGTTCCGCCTGGCTTCCCTTGCCACCGACTGTACGGGGTAGATTTAGTCCCCGGCTTTCGAACCTGGGAGTGCCTGGGACACTTTGGCTAAACTTTCTGAGCCACTCTAAAACTCTTTTTGACTCTTTGCAAGACTTGAATCTCTAACTAACAGTGTGATCTTGGGCACCTTTTCGCTCCGGCTACTCTAAGAGTGGGCCCTGCCTAGTGACTTTTGCTCACCTGTGACTTTGTGCTTCTTTAAGCCTATTGCAAGTGTTCTGGACCTTAGAGTGGTGTGTTTAACCTATTTCTGCTTTTTCTCTCCCTTTCTTGGAAACTACTAGAGTGTCATCTAACGTTAAGCACTCACCTCTGTTTTAATTAAGTGGTGTTAACCTAGAGTTGTCTAGATAGGAGAAAGGATTGAATTTACTTTCATTATAACTGTGTTGAAGTGTTTTTACCATATTCGTTGCTAGAGTGTTTTTACTTATGTGTGTTTTTAAATAAATAACAATATTCTTTTGAAACCAAGCTCTGGTCAGTGTTTGCTTGTGCTATTGTGTTTTGGTACATATTGTGTATACTTTGCATACTGCCTAACTCTTCTTGAGAGAAGTCTGACTGCTCAGCCACAGCTACCAGGTAAATCTGGGTGGTACAGACTGCTACCAAAGGGGTTTACTGCTCTACCTGTAGTCTTAAATCTTTTGCAGTGTTCCCCAAGGGAACTGCACAGGTTTCTGCCTAACAGTTGGCAAGGCAACTCTGTCCAGGGTGCCTAATCCCCCTCCCCGCACATCCTGTGGACCCAGACATAGTGGCACCACTTTGGAGGGCTTCTGTGGAGAAGCCCGCCAAAAGTGGAACAAAGGGCTCAACTTTGGGTTAGAGTTACAGAGGCGAACACAAACGCCATTTTAAAACCGAGTTCTGGCAAAAATTACCAACCGGAGAATAACTATTAAATAAATAAACCGGCGGTATGTTCGAGGCTACCGTAAATAATTAAATAAAGATAGTAGCCTAAAACAATGGGAAATCCCATAGGGAAATATTCACGGTCGAATATAAAAAGTAGTATCCACTGCCACCAGCCAAAACTCGGTCAGGGGGGACGGAGACGTGCCCCCGCGACTAACAGACCCCGGGGCAATCGAATTGCCCCGGCCAGTACGTCCACAATATGATGGATTGTACTGGTTCTGTTCAGGATTTGTGACTAGTAAAGTCAATGGTGACTTTACATGCCCTGGGAGACAGTAGTCAGTCCCAGGGTATGGAGTCTATGTTGGGGGGGTCCCTAGGACGCCCCTGGGTTACTGCACTGAGGGTGCTGTGTAACCCACATCACAAAAACACATGAGGCCCTATGGAGTAAAAGACCCCATAGCCCTTTCAACACAAAGAGAATCAAAGAAACGCACCAAAAACATGTCCAAGAGTGAGGGTACTAGAGTCTCACCCTTGGCAGGAGAAAAAAAATAAACCCCAGAAATCCAGCAAAGCTGCTGGGGGACTCACTAGGTTAGGAAATTCAGCCTAAACAGAGAATTCTCCCTAACACCTCCACGGTATTAGCCCACTGTATCTTCCATTAATTTGCCCATTGTCCTGACGGTACCAGCCCACTGTGCCTATTTCTGAACTAGCCTGTGTAGCCCTGTTGCAGCCCACTGTGCCTATTTTTGAACTAGCCTGTGTAGCCCTGTTGCAGCCCACTGTGCCTACTTTGAAGTAGCCTATTCTCCACAATTGAACCAACCTACTGTACCTACACTGTACATTGTGACTAAACTGTACTAGCATATGTTCCCTAATCGAGCTAGCTGATTGGGCCTAGCCAACTGTGTCTGATTGTACTAGCCCACTGTGCCAGAACAAAACTCCAGTAAACCCCGGACCCAAACAGTTTGTTCATGGCAAACCTTTACATAACCACTATTACCTTGACGGCAACTTTTTACCTACTCCACCCCAACAACACAACCCTCCCTCTACGAATCCACTACTTCAATCACCCCTACCTCAACGTCTCACATACACCAGAACTATGGGGTATGTCGATACTAAACAAATCAACCAGCCAAACTGCTCCATCAGTCCATTAGAATGGATCTGCCGTTTTGCTGCTCCTCCCACACCTGCAACCCATGCCCAGTGAAGGACAGAAACCTAAGACTCGGCACCAGGTTCTTACCCCCCAGGTCTCCCATCAAAAAACACCCCCCATTCTCATCATAACCAAGTTCAAGCCAGCACTTCGCAAATCTTGGTCAACACCAAAAAAGCCCTGATCAGCATAATTGAACACCCTTTGATCAAAGGTGCTCTCATCAATGCCCATACACTGGTCGCCCATGCGCTGGACATCGCAGACCTCATATCCGCTAACAACCTGCATTTCATGGCTAGTACTGAAACCTGGCTGCATCAAGCATCAGGCCCAGCTCTATCCCTCGCCATCCCAGAGGGCTACTCAATACTAAGGAACGATCGGGACTCAGGTAAAGGAGGAGGAGTAGCCTTTATCGGCAAAACAACCCTTGGCCTTAGATTGACCCCTCCGTCCAGCTTCCGGTCCGCTGAAAACTTGTCTGTTAAGTTCCAACTCTCCACTACACAAACTATCCTTATGCACCTCATATAGAGACCTCCTGGCCTCATCTCATTTGAGGAAGAGATATCCACCTCCTGACCACTAATACCAAAACAGGATCTCAAGTCATCCTACTAGGGGACTTCATCCTGGGCCTCGGCGATCCTAATGACGCCAACGCGCTCTCCCTGGAAAACACTATTTCGCAACTAAGGTTCAAGCACAGGATCACGGACCCAACACATAACAAAGGCAGAACCTTGGACTGTAGCAGATCACAACTGTTCCACCTCCATCCTTAAAAATGAACAAACTGCATGGTCAGACCACCACGCCATCTCCTTCTCCATCCACAGCAATACATAGAGGCTCCATAGGAAGAGCCTCTATGTATTGCTGACGCTGTGGGCAAGGACACGTATACCTATCATATACTTTAGAGAGCCAGAGCCCACCCACCAGCGATTCTGTCCTACATTCTTTTGTGACCCTGTTCCTTTTACACCCGTTCTTCCTCATTACACACCTTGCTTCCCCTCTCCATTCATGTACCCTTTGTTTCCCAACCCACCTTCTGTTCCTGTACTCCTCTTGTGCACTGTCATTTCGAAGGGATTGTGTCCTCCGACGTATTCCTTATCTTAGATATCTCTTTACAGCTTCGCTGGCCTCGGAAACATTTTTCTCTAGAGCGCGCTGCGCGTCGGCGTCCGCCGAGTCGATGTCCCTCGACAGCCGCCGTATCGACTTCCTCCTGCCTATAAAGGCCGCGCGCAGCGTCCGTTGCTCAGTTGTCGCTGACTGACCCTCACAGAGTTTGTCTGTGGGGTTTGGGAGCTGAACACCATTGTTCGGAGTGTGAGGACTGTATGTCCATGACAGCTAAGGCCAGGAAGGAGCGTAGGGGGAATCTGGAAAAAGGTAAGACTTCTAAAGCTTCTTCTTCCTCGACGAAGTCGAGACATTCGTCTCCTCGTCACCATTCGCGCTCCAGGTCTCGAAGCTGGTCCCATCACTAGAGATCGAAGCACTCGAAGAGGAGACGTCGAAGATCCCCTTCTTCGTCCTCCTCTTCCTCTGTTTCACCTAAGAGAATCCCTTGCCCCACGAAACATAGTTCCCGGGCTGAATGGGAGGAATTCCGAAAAAATATGATGAGCGTCTTCGAGAAAGCGGCCTCAACCCCCTCGAAGACTGCCGAGAGCGATGCTCTGGTCGAAAGACCACGCCGCGAGTCGCAGTACCCGGCGAAGGAAGCTTCTCGAGCGCGTCACGAACCCTCGAGTAAAGCTAAGACCTCGAATCCTTCTTCGAAGGTTCCGTCGACGCCGAGGTCGGTGTCTTCGACGCCGTTGTCGAAGGGACCTTCGACACACGGGTCTGTCGACTCGACGCCATCCTCAACACCGGCGTCGACGCCAAAGAAAGTCACGGTTGCGGCGCACCCAGTGGCTATTCCCAGGTCTTCGATGACGATGTCGTCGAGATTGTCGACATCCTCAAGCAGAATTCCAATTCTATCGAGGACCTCGAGGCCTCCACCTTTGTTTTTGACACCACGTTCGAAGCCTTCGATGTCGGCGTCGACGACATCGACGTTTTCGAGGCCGATTACAACAAGTTTGGCACCCTCTGCCTTGGAGATGGGTTTCACACCCTTTGTGAGTTCAGACCAATTGAGAACAATGTCCTCAATCATGGAAGAGGGAGAACTGTCTGACCAAGAAGAGACAGTTGAGTTGCAGGGATCTGCAACCCCAGTTCAAGAGGAGTTATCCTCAGAGGAACGCAGATTAAAGGAACTCCATGATTCCATACATTAGGCAAGTGGTTTAGACACTTCCCCTGAGGTGGAGTTCGCTAGGCCAGACCCGGGGGAGCATGCTGAAACCCCTTATAGAGCCTTAATGGCCAGGATCACAGAATTTATGGGGTGGTCAACACCATCACAGGCTTTCCAACAGGATGACCTCACGGATATTCTTGATATGAGACCCATCTTGGATTTGCGAGAATTAAACAAATTCCTCAGGAAAGACAAATTCAAGATGGTAACTCTTTCTCAGATCCTTCAGGCCCTTCAGTTCCAGGACTGGTTGGTATCCCTGGACCTTCAGGACGCTTATTTCCATGTGCCAATCCATCTCAAACACAGGAAATACCTGAGGCTCGCAATTGGCAACTCTCATTATCAATTTCGAGTGCTGCCATTTGGGCTGACCTCCGCCCCGAGGGTCTTCACCAAGTTAATGTCGGTATCTTCCGAACAAGCTCAGATCCAGCTAGATCATGTTTGCCACTCCCTTCAGACTGGGCTTCTCCCTCAATTTAAAGAAGTCACAAATAATAGCATCGCAGAGACTCCAGTTCATCGGAGCGATCCTGGACACTTCCCTGGGAAAAGCCTCGCCACCAGAGGTGAGGGCTCAAGATATTCTACAGATGGTTACCAAGTTTCAAAATGCCCAACGTCTCCCAGCCTTCGACGTTTTGAGGTTCCTAGGCCTCATGGCATCCTGCATTTTCCTAGTGCCAGAGGCTCGCCTGAGAATGAGATCCCTCCAGTGGGCACTGAGAACTCAGTGGTCACAATTCTCAGGGAGAATGACAGATCTTCAGGTTCCCGACAGGGTGGCTCGAGACCTTCAGTTGTGGGCCTGTCAGAACATTCTGAAAGGAGAGCAGTTTTGGCAACCCTGGCCGGAGATAACAGTAGTCACGGATGCCTCACTCACGGGGTGGGGAGCCCACGCCAACGACTTGACTATCAGCGGTCGTTGGTCTCCATCGGAGTCCAGACTACATATCAACCTGTTAGAGCTGAGGGCCATCAGACTTGCGCTGAAGGCTTTTCTGCCATCTGTACAAGGAAAGAATGTCCTGATAATGACCGACAACACAGTGGCCATGCATTACCTCAACAAAAGAGGAGGCATAGGATCACTACCTCTGTGCAGAGAGGCGATGCAGCTCTGGTTTTGGGCAATACAAGAAGGAATCTCTCTATCGGCAGTTCACCTAGCCGGAGAGAAGAACTTGACAGCGGAGGCTCTGAGCAGGCAGAGCAGTGTCTCCCACGAGTGGGAACTAGCTCAGGAAGTCCTTCAAGAGATCTTCGCCCTTTGGGGAACCCCTCAGGTGGATCTGTTCGCCACCAGTGTCAACAAGAAGTGCGATCTGTTCTGTTCAAGGGAATTTCCCCCGAGAGGAGCTCTGGGAGACGCGTTCATAGTGGACTGGGAGTTTCCGCTTCTGTACGCGTTTCCACCGGTCCCTGTCATTCCTCAAATGATCAGGAGGTTGAGAAGATTCTGGAAAACTATGATCCTAATTGCCCCGGATTGGGCCAGGAGAACGTGGTACCCAGACCTTCTAGACTTGTCCATCTGTCCTCCAATTCGACTTCCACTTGGAGAGAATCTGCTCTCACAGAAGGGAGGTCAGGTTCTCCATCCAGACATCAAAACCCTCAACCTTCACGCTTGGCTTCTGAAAGGCTGATGTACAAGGATTGGGACCTCCCTGGTGATGATATGGAGGTGTTGCTTTCGGCAAGAAAGCCAGCAACAAAATCTTTATACCGCTGCCGTTGGAACAGATTTTGCAGCTGGTGTAGAGAAAAGAATATCGATCCCTTTTCATGTGGTACACCAATGGTTTTGTCCTTCCTACTTTATTTAGCGAATTCAGGCCTTCAAGTTGGTACCATCAAGGGCTATCTCGCAGCGCTATCCATCTTTAAGCGCACTGCGGAAGAACCATCCTTTTTCAAGTTACCCTTGGTAATACAGTTTCTAAAGGGGTTAACTAACGTTTATCCCCCAAGACCATTCCAGGTTCCCCTATGGGATTTAAACTTAGTCCTAACTTTCCTGATGGGCACACCTTTCGAACCACTCCATTCTTGTTCGTTAAGATTTCTTACCCTGAAGACTGTTTTATTAATAGCACTTACATCTGCTAGAAGGGTGAGCGAGTTACAAGCTCTTTCTTGTAAACCCCCTCATACAATCTTTCACAAAGACAAAGTTGTTCTGCAAGTGAAGCCTAATTTCCTCCCAAAGGTGGTTTCTGAATTTCATATCACTCAGAAGATTACCCTTCCATCTTTCTATCCTCCTCCTCATCCGGGGAAAGAGGAACAGAGGTTACACAGGCTGGACCCAAGAAGGGCTTTAAGTTTTTACATTAGTAGACTGGCTAGGATAAGACAAGCAGACCAGCTGTTTGTAGGCTACGCAGGTCACAAGCTGGGGTTACCGATAACTAAGCAGACCATTTCCAGATGGATCATTTTAGCCATTTTGGAATGTTATAAACTGGCAGGAAAAGAGCCCCCTCAAAATCTTAGGGCTCATTCGACCAGAGGTATTGCAGCTTCATCGGCCCTCAAAAGAGGAGTGCCGGTTAGAGACATATGTGCGGCTGCCACATGGTCGTCCGTCCATACCTTTACACGGTTTTACAACTTGGATTCCTCCTCCAGTCAAGAGACTAGGTTTGGAAGGGCAGTATTGCACTCTATTCATCAATAAGAGGAAGCATGAAGTCAGTACTCCCACCTCCAATAACAGAATACTGCTATGGGAGCCTATCTAAGATAAGGAATACGTCGGAGGACACAATCCCTTCGAAGAACAAGTTACGTCTTAGCTTGTAACGTTCTTTCGATGGGATGTTCCTCCGACGTATTCCTTATCGACCCTCCCATCCATCCATCCCCGCAGTACTACTTCCCTTGTTGTTGCAGCTTACGCTCCTTCAGGGTGATTAGTCTAGTCCAGAAAGAATTATTGTGGGCTACAAAACGGAACTGAGCAACGGACGTTGCGCGCGGCCTTTATAGGCAGGATGACGTCGATACGGCGGCTGTCGAGGGACATCGACTCGGCGGACGCCGACGCACAGCGCCCTCTAGAGAAAAATGTTTCCGAGGCCAGCAAAGCTGGAAAGAGATATCTAAGATAAGGAATACGTCAGAGGAACATCCCATCGAAAGAACGTTACAAGGTAAGAAGTAACTTGTTCTTCTCCACTCTCCCTCTCTTAGCATTGATTGCCTTTCTTTTTCTGATGATTCGAGGCATCTTCTACCTCATGGTGTCTGACATATCGTCCTGCAAGACCGACATCAGACAGGTGAAGCTACTGCAGGTACAGTTTGTGTGCAATTACAACATTTTAGATAAGGAGGCCTTGTAAACTAATAAATGTAAAGGGGGCTGGTGCAGCGCCTTCCTGCTAACATATCTTTGCTAAGCCTTTTAGGTGGAGGCGGGAAGAAGGCATAACCTAGAGTCATTTCTGCAGTTTGGCCGTGGTGGAGGAAATGGGGAGAACAACAAGGACTACGAGGCCACCCCAGGGAAAAGGAAAAGAAGAAAATGAATGGTAAGCCCACAGGGACGGTGAGAAGACAGGCAACAGCAGGCAAACTCCCCCCACCGGACCCTCCAACAGCAGGAAGGGAAGGGGCCAAGGGAGCAGACAGTAAGGCAGGCCTCGATTCCTCAGCCTTCAACACGGCGCAGAAAAAGCAGGGAAAGCCCTAGGGGGAGGAATTAGACACCAGAGGGGAGAACTCCCAACGACAGGAGAGGGACGCAGAGGGGGGAGAACACCAGAAACAGACGGCGTCCACCCGACCTATCCCAGTGAAAGGGAGCTATCCCACAGCAAACAACAAGAAGGGAATCCGGCCATTTTCACTTTTCTTTTTCATACTCTAGCGAATGCCTTAAATCTGAAATGTACATTCCATGAGGAATTACTTATGGTCATTTCCCTGTTCAGGGAATGCCTATATTCTGATCAGGGATTCCTGTCACAGCTCCACAGCCTTCTGGTCTATTATGATGAATGCCAACAATTGTCAATTTTCATGGCTCAGACGTATTATACAAGTAATCATGGCTGTGGTGCTGCCCTCCCTGGGGCGAGCTGCAGCTCAGTGCTCATAGGAAAACACAAAAAATTGAACAGCTTTTACAAATAAAAGTAACTTTTGATCAAAGAAAGAACACATTAAATTAAAGCTTATATCTTGACTTTAGGTTAGCCTATTTTATACTCTACACCTATTTAAACTTTATGCTAATGTCAGTGGATATTCTTTGGAATGCTAATGTTTTACATTTTTCCATATCCTGCTTGGCTTTGCATGATCACCTCTGGGCATTCCTACTACCCCGATACTTGTAAGGGGTTTTCTCTCACTAACCAAGCATCCAGGTCACATTCACATAGGTCTTCCTCTAAGCATAGAGGTGCCCATATGCCCACAATGTAGGGGGATGCTTACACTCAATAAGTCAGTTGTGACCAACTCATCTTTTCCCAACATCTCCATTCCTCAAAAACATCACCTTGACTAATTCATCCTCTCCATCTTCCCTCCCCTGACCAATGAATGCCTTTGAATGTATAACTCAGGAGTGACACACAAATACATATCATACTCCTCTGCCATGTATGTGAGTGAGTCCCCTCCTTATTTCTCTTTTTGTCTCCTCTTGTGTCTTTGCAGAAAAACCTAAGATAACAAGTAGCTGCAGTGTTGCTGGGGAATGGGACCGGCGAGGTGAGTGTCATTACGTTTGGACTCATTTGGTGCTGAGAGTCTCACCCTCAAATACAAGTAGTCTAAGCAATCCACCCTCACACTGATAGCCCAAGTATTTAACCTCAACCAAGGGGATGCTCAATGTTTGCAGAGGGTGCATGAATATCTCCCTTAAAATCTTGTTATTGTAATTGCCAAACCTTAAAAGCACAAAGCCTCAGTATCTCGCCCTCACACATGAAGTGTTTTCTATATAACAGTAGAACAAACATTTCACTGTAACACAGAAGGCCAAAGTGTCTCACTTTCACTTGGAGTGCTTCAGTGTTTTCCCCCTGAAAATCAGGAAACCCAAATGTCTCACTCTTACAGGACACGTAAGTGATGCCCGCACACACAGGGCCCCAAAGCATTTCACTTGTTTGCTTGCACACTCACAAAGGGAGCCAAAGTAACACCCCTCGAACACCAAGCTTGATTATCTCACACTATTACCACATGTCTCACCTTCTCAGACAGTGAGCCCAAGTATGTCTTGCTGGGAGTCTCCCTTTAGCACAGAGATCCTAAGTCTCCTCCCCCCCCCCCCACACACACATGCAAAACCCAAGTCACTCTCCCACAGTAAGTACAGCCTCCCCCTTTCACACAGGGAGCCCAAACCTCTTCCCTCACCTATAAAGGCCAAAGCTATCCCTGAATCACAGGATGCTTTAGTGTCTGCCCCAAACACAAGGTGCAGCATCTCAATTTTACACAGGTACCCTATTCATCTCACCCCCTTAGGGCAATCTGTTTTCCATCCTTTGTATCAGGAGTCTACAAACTCCACCTTCGAAGGGATTGTGTCCTCCGACGTATTCCTCATCTTAGATATCTCCTTCCAGCTCTGCTGTCCTCGGAAATTTTTTCTCTCCAGAGGGCGTTGCGCGTCAACGTCCTTCGAGTCGATGTCCCTCGACAGCCGCCGTATCGACGCCGACGTCATCCTGGCTATAAAGGCCGCGCGCAGCGCCCGTTGCTCAGTTCCATTTTTCCGCGCGTACTCAGTGCCTCGGAATACAGTTGCTCAGTTTTTGTCAGGTTAAACCTATTTACCTCGAGTTATTCAATACCGTACTCGATGGCTTCTTCGTCGGAGCCAACAACTCCTCGATCCAGCTTCAAAAAATGCCGAGATTGTGGGAAAAAGATGTCGCTGACTGACCCTCACAGAGTTTGTCTGTGGTGTTTGGGAGCTGAACACCATTGTTCGGAGTGCGAGGACTGTATGTCCATGACAGCTAAGGCCCTGAAGGAGCGTAGGGGGAAGCTGGAGAAAGGTAAGACTTTCAAAGCTTCTTCTTCGTCGACGAAGTCGAGACATTCGTCTCCTCGTCACCATTCGCGCTCCAGATCTCGGAGTGGGTCCCATCACTCCTCGAGATCGAAGCACTCGAAGAGGAGACGTCGAAGATCCCCTTCTCCGTCTTCCTCTGTTTCGCCAAAGAGAATCCCGTGTCCCACAAAACATAGTTCCCGGGCTGAATGGGAGGAATTCCGCAAAAATATGATGAGCGTCTTCGAGAAAGCGGCCTCGACCCCCTCGAAGACTGCCGAGAGCGATGCTCTGGTCGAAAGACCCGAAGGTCAAAAACGCCGCGAGTCGCAGTACCCGGCGAAGGAAACCTCTCGAGCGCGTCATGAACCCTCGAGCAGGACTATGACCTCCAAACCTTCCTCGAAGGTTCCGTCGACGAAAGTTCCGTCGAGGTCGATGTCCTCGACACACGAGTCTGTCAACTCGACGCCAGCTTCGACACCGATGTCGACGCTAAGAAAAGTCACGGTGACGACACACCCAGTGTCGATTCCCGGGCCCTCGACGTCGATGGCTTCGAAATTGTCGAGTAGAATCCCAATTCTGTCGAGGTCTTCGAGGCCTCCGCCTTTGCTTTCGACGCCACGCTCGAAGCCGTCGACGACATCGACGTTTTCGAGGCCGATTATGACAAGTTCGGCACCCTCGGCCTTGGAGATGGGGTTTACGCCCTTTATGAGTTCAGAACAATTGAGAACTATGTCCTCAATATTGGAAGAAGGTGAATTGTCTGAACAGGAAAACATATTTGAGTTGCAGGGACCTGTAACCCCAATTAGAGAGGAGTTTTCCTCTGAAGAACGCAGGTTAAAGGATCTTCATGATTCCTTACATGAGGCAAGTGTGTTAGATACCTCCCCTGACGTGAAGTTTGCCAGGCCAGACCCGGGGGAACATGCTGCAACCCCCTATAGAGCCTTAATGGCCAGGATCACAGAGTTTATGGGGTGGTCTGCACCTTCACAATCTTTCCAACAAGATGACCTCACGGACATTCTTGACAAAGGCCCACAGGAGGATCCTGTGGTGCCTTTTCATAAAGCTCTTAAGAGGAAGATCATGACAAACTGGGAAACCCCAGATGTTGTACCAGCAGTAAATAAAAAAACTGTCTACAAAGTACAGGGTATCCTCTACAGACCCAGAGTTTTTGTCTAAACACCCATCCCCAGAAAGTCTGGTGGTACAGGCAGCATCCTCTACCGATGTCAAGACGGCTTATCCTACCGTCCCACAGGACAGGGACGATAACAAATATGATGCTATGGCAAAGAAAGTCTTTTCAGCATGTAGCATGGCGTTAAAATCTGTTAATGCTACTTGCACCCTTGCTAGATTCAGCCATACACTTTGGGAGTGTGCTTCTACAGCGGCTGACTCCATCCCGGAGGGAGAAGAAAGGGATGCGTTCCTGAATATTATACAGGATGGTAAAGACGCTATGTGCGAATCCCTCCAGACGGGCATTGATTCGGCTGATAGTATCAGCAGAGCAATGGCGGCAAGTACAACAACCAGGAGATTTGCTTGGTTGAGAAAGTCTGGTTTTGCCCCAGATGTGCAAGCCAGGCTCTTGAACATGCCATTCGATGGCTCTTCTTTATTCGGGAAAAAGGCGGATGACAGTTTAGAGAAACTGCAGACTTCAAAAGCAGCAGCAAAATCCCTAGGGGCTGCAATCCGTCAGACACCTTTTCGTCCCACAGGAACCTCTGCGAGGGGCAAGTCTTTTTGCTTCTACTCCGCATTCGGAAGAGGTAGAGGACGACCGGCTCAAAGGGGACAAAGAAGAACTACCCGAGGTGGACGAGGTAGATATTCAAAAGCCGCAGCAACAGCAGGTGCCTCTTTACCATCGGCATCTGCATCAGCCGCCCCAAAACCACTCTGAGGACTTCCCTCACAAGACACCTGTAGGAGGCAGGTTGACTCAACATCTGGCGGTATGGCAGGCTATCACGTCAGATGCTTGGGCATTGGAAACAGTTGCCCAAGGTTACTGCCTACCTTTCCTACGTATACCTCAGAGTCATCCACCGGGGATCAGCTCTCAGAAAGCTCCAGATCCGCTCCTCTTGCAGGAAATTTTAGACCTGCTAGAGAAAGGTGCCATAGAACCGGTACCTGTAGCGGAGAGGAACAAGGGCTGGTACTCCCCTTACTTTCTCATTCCGAAGAAAGACGGAGGACTGAGACCCATCTTGGACTTGCGAGAATTGAACAAATTCCTCAGGAAAGACAAATTCAAGATGGTCACTCTTTCTCAGATCCTCCAGGCCCTTCAGTTCCAGGACTGGTTGGTATCTCTGGACCTTCAGGACGCTTATTTCCATGTGCCTATCCATCTCAAACACAGGAAATACCTGAGGTTCGCAATTGGCAACTCTCACTATCAATTTCGAGTGCTGCCATTTGGGCTGACCTCCGCCCCGAGGGTCTTCACCAAGTTAATGTCGGTAGTGGCGGCAAGTCTAAGGAGGGAAGGGATTCACGTCTACCCCTACCTGGACGATTGGTTGATCAGGGCTGTTTCTTCAGAACAAGCTCAGATCCAGCTAGATCAGGTGTGCCACTCCCTTCACAAACTGGGCTTCTCCCTCAACTTAAAGAAGTCACAAATGATACCATCGCAGAGACTCCAGTTCATAGGAGCGATCCTGGACACTTCCCTGGGAAAAGCCTCGCCACCAGAGGTGAGGGCTCAAGATATTCTACAGATGGTTACCAAGTTCCAACATGCCCAACGTCTCCCAGCCTTCGACTTTTTGAGGTTGCTAGGCCTCATGGCATCCTGCATTTTCCTAGTGCCAGAGGCTCGCCTGAGAATGAGATCCCTCCAGTGGGCACTGAGGACTCAGTGGTCACAATTCTCAGGGAGAATGACAGATCTTCTTCAGGTTCCCGACAGAGTAGCTCGAGACCTTCAGTGGTGGGCCTGTCAGGAGAACATTCTGAAAGGAGAGCAGTTTTGGCAACCCTGGCTGGAGATAACAGTAGTCACGGATGCCTCACTCACGGGGTGGGGAGCCCACACCAACGACTTGACCATCAGCGGTCGTTGGTCTCCATCGGAGTACAGACTACATATCAACCTGTTAGAGCTGAGAGCCATCAGACTTGCGCTGAAGGCGTTCCTGCCAGCTGTACAAGGGAAGAACGTCCTGATAATGACGGACAACACGGTGGCCATGCATTACCTCAACAAAAGAGGAGGCGTAGGATCACTACCCCTGTGCAGAGAAGCGATGCAGCTCTGGTTTTGGGCAATCCAAGAAGGAATCTCTCTATCAGCAGTTCACCTAGCCGGAGAGAAGAACTTGACAGCGGACGCTCTGAGCAGGCAGAGTACAGTCTCCCACGAGTGGGAACTAGCTCAGGAAGTCCTTCAAGAGATCTTCGCCCTTTAGGGAACCCCTCAGGTGGATCTGTTCGCCACCAGCGTCAACAGGAAATGCGACCTATTCTGCTCAAGGGAATTTCCCCCGAGAGGAGCTCTGGGAGACGCGTTCATAGTGGACTGGGAGGTTCCGCTTCTGTACGCATTCCCACCGGTCCCTGTCATTCCTCAGATGATCAGGAGGTTGAGAAGATTCCGGAGAACCATGATCCTAATTGCCCCGGACTGGGCCAGGAGAACGTGGTACCCGGACCTTCTAGACTTGTCCATCTGTCCTCCAATTCGACTTCCACTCATAGATAACCTACTCTCACAGAAGGGAGGTCAGGTTCTCCATCCAGACATCAAAACCCTCAACCTTCACGCTTGGCTTCTGAAAGGCTGAGGTACAAGGATTGGGACCTCCCTGATGATGTTATGGAGGTGTTGCTTTCGGCAAGGAGGCCAGCAACAAAATCTTTATACCGCTGCCGTTGGAACAGATTTTGCAGCTGGTGTAGAGATCAGAATATCGACCCTTTTTCATGTGGTACACCAATGGTTTTGTCCTTCCTACTATATTTGGCAAATTCAGGCCTTCAAGTTGGCACCATTAAGGGCTATCTCGCAGCGCTATCCATCTTTAAACGCACTGCGGAAGAACCATCCTATTTCAAGCTACCCTTGGTAATACAATTTCTTAAGGGGTTAACTAATGTTTATCCCCCAAGACCATTCCAAGTTCCCCTATGGGATTTAAACTTAGTCCTAACTTTCCTAATGGGCACACCTGTCGAACCACTCCATTCTTGTTCGTTAAGATTCCTTACCCTTAAAACTGTTTTATTAATAGCAATTACATATGCTAGAAGGGTGAGTGAATTACAAGCTCTTTCTTGTAAACCCCCTCACACTATCTTTCACAAAGACAAAGTTGTCCTGCAAGTGAAGCCTAAAGGTGGTTTCTGAATTCCATATCACTCAGAAGATTACCCTACCATCTTTCTATCTTTCCTCCTCACCCGGGGAAAGAGGAGGAGAGGTTACACGGGCTAGACCCTAGAAGGGCTTTAAGTTTTTACATCAGTAGACTAGCCAGGATAAGACAGGCAGACCAGCTGTTTCTAGGTTACACAGGTCACAAGCTGGAGTTACCTATAACTAAGCAGACCATTTCCAGATGGATCATCCTAGCCATTCTGGAATGTTATAAATTGGCAGGAAAAGAGCCCCCTCAAAACCTTAGGGCTCATTCGACCAGAGGTATTGCAGCTTCATCGGCCCTCAAAAGAGGTGTGCCGGTTAAAGACATCTGTGCGGCCGCTACATGGTCGTCTGTCCATACCTTTACACGTTTTTACAATTTGGATTCCTCCTCCAGTCAAGAGACTAGGTTTGGAAGGGCTGTACTGCATTCTATTCATCAATAGAAGACAGCATGAAGTCAGTACTCCCTCCTCCAATAGTAGAATACTGCTATGGGAGCATATCTAAGATGAGGAATACGTCGGAGGACACAATCCCTTCGAAGAACAAGTTACTTCTTACCTGGTAACGTTCTTTCGACGGGATGTTCCTCCGACGTATTCCTCATCGACCCTCCCATCCATCCCCGCAGTTCTACTTCCCTTGCTGTTGCAGCTTACGCTCCTTCAGGGTGATTAGTTTAGTTCAGAAAGCATATTTGTGGGCTACAAAACGGAACTGAGCAACGGGCGCTGCGCGCGGCCTTTATAGCCAGGATGACGTCGGCGTCGATACGGCGGCTGTCGAGGGACATCGACTCGAAGGACCTCGACGCGCAGCGCCCTCTGGAGAGAAACATTTTCCGAGGCCAGCAGAGCTGGAAGGAGATATCTAAAATGAGGAATACGTCGGAGGAACATCCCGTCGAAAGAACGTTACCAGGTAAGAAGTAACTTGTTCTTCTAACGCAAGGGACACAAATGTATCCCCCTCACAATTCCCTGCCATGGCCACAGGGAGCCAGAATGTTTCTCAGTGTAAAGGGAGCACAGGTTTCTCACCCTAACACAGGGAGCCCCAGTTCTGCAGTTTGGAACATGGATATCTAAAACGCCTTTCCCTTACAACACAGGAAGGCCAATCATTTTGCTCTGACACAGAAAGCCTCACACTGGGACCTGAGGTATCTCAGTCAAAGAGAGTAAGAGGGTCTCCTTCTCACGCATGGATCCCAAGCATCTATACGTCTCACCCACATACACAGGGATGCTGGTTTTATTACTCTCACACAGGAAGGCTGGGTATCACACCCTATCAATGGTCGCCAACACATCTCACCCTCACACATTAAGCCCAAGTATTCTGCCCTTATGTATATGAACATCTGAGGCAGGGAACCTGACAATCATGCCCTTGAAAACAGTGTGTCTCCATCATGCAGATAAGTACAAACCTCACTAAGAGAACCTTGGTTTCTCACCTTCACAAAGGAAACCTGAGTATTTCATCCTCGCAAAACAGGCAGTGTGTTTTTGAGCCGGGGCAGTGTAGCTTGAAAACTTGCGGTATCCCACAGTCCCTTATTCTTCCTTTATCCATAGATATGGGTCGTCCTTCCCTAAATCCACATGCTTCCCCTATTTTTAATGTAGGGATATGTGTCACATTGCAGGAGCTGGGTCCCACTGTGTTGGTAAAAACACCTAGCAGAAAAACATTCAGTACCACTGAACCTGACGACCATTAAGAGGAATATCCAGAAATGAAGAATCTGTTGGCAAGCATGGAAGTGTGGAAAGTTCTAACACATATTCCTCTTGTTACTAGAAGAATTGTATACTACCAACGAGCCATATGATAGGAAGAATGTATATTGTCGCCCTCAAAGATCAGGAATACTCAATTGGCAAAAACATGCAGTGGAAAGAAGAGATAAATGAAACTATCATCTTTGAATGGGTGACTACCAATCCCTACTATGCAACAATCACATGCCTGGCACCATCCACCATGGTAAATGCTGGGCATAGACACAGTTGATGCTATTGGCCACAACAGCTGACGAGGCGTCAACATCAGGTTGTGCCTGATACCACCGTCTGTAATTCTGATTGTGACACATAACAGGTTTCAACTGAGAAATGTGAATAACAAGATGCGTATAGATGGATGTTGCAAACTTTAGACAAGCACAGATAAAGAGAAGAATGATTAATGATCTAATCCACCACAAAAGTACCCGAAAGCGAAGTGAAAGCTTAAAATGAGCAGACAAAAACCTGCAACTAATACTAGTTAATCATTGGAAGAATAAGTGGGAGCAGAGTCCAAGAATAATCAGCAGATCTCTTCATCGCCTTCTTAGTCCTATTAGGATTCTGAGCAATCATATCTCTATCATGGGAGTAACTTGTGAAAAATAAACCAAGCTCAGGAACCAGTGTCTACGGTGGAGTGACAACTGGAAAACCCCACAACTACAAAAGAAACATGAAACTAGAGTAGTATAGTGCACAGAATTGTACGCTAACAGTAGGTAGAAAGTCGCATTTAAAAAACATAGTAAATAATGTCTGATTGTCTCCCTGTGACTGACCCTTAGCCTGAGGATGACAGTCTGAGTAGAGTGTCTGCGCCGCGCCCTACGTCATACTGGCAACTCCCCACAACTTGCGTCATAGAGTAACCTGATCAGAAATAATCTTACAAAGAAATCCATAGAGGTAGAACTCCACCAGAAAAATGCTTGATATCTCAGACGATATACATCTTTTGATGAGACCAAATGCACCACCTTAGTAAAAGCATCAACCATAACAATTACCAACAATAAAACGTAGTAGTGACAACATCCCATTGTTCCAGAGCCACTTCTAGCCCCTGCCAAAAAGACTTACCCTGTGCAAACATAGAGCAAAAAGACATTAGAATAGTGAACATCCACAGACATGGTTGGCCACCCAACTGTGCACTGCATACATTCCACAGTGCCTATCCAGGCATGCATGAAAAACAACAAGCCATCCCACTTAACAAGTTTAATCAAATGTGTGGCTTCCAAACCTACTCAAATGGCTCCTTTATCTTACCCATAGAGAACATACCAACCCAACATCTCTTCTGGATACTGCGTAGACAAAGGATCTGCTTTAGCATCGTTATGCCTAAGACTTTTATAACCGTGCTATTGGGCATAAATGCCATTCTGGCTTAGGAACTACTCCTTGACCTTGTCATAAAACCTGCAAATTAATGTGGTTTAAATTGGAAAAGGAAAACCTTTCCCCAACAGCAAACGTCTGTGTGGAACATGCTTCCGTCATTGCTAATATCTATCATTAAATTACAGCTTAATTCCTTTGTCTCACTGTCCACGTGCGAGATGGGTTCTCAATCGGCTGCTCCATTTGATTATCTTAATGTACGTTATGTGAAGTTGTCTTGTACCACACACCGTTACCATTCGCATAGTCTCCAGGCGCACACGTGGTTCTGTAAGAGAGTGGGTTGGGTAGGTTAGTGAGGGAAGAGGGAGTAGGATAGATGTTGTGCTTTTCTGTTGGTGCTTGTAGAACCAGGGGGAACTGGTGTCTAGTGTGGCTTAGGTTTCTAGGTGTGTTTGGATTGTATGCACTGGGACTATTGTTCCGGATTGGGCAGTGTCCAGTGATTGGTTGGGTGTTTGCAGCAGTTAGTTTCATGGTGGATGGGTGTGTTGTGAATTTCATTGGGAATTAGACTGACCCAAGGATTGTGTTATTGAAGTGTGGACTGTGCTGGAGGAGTTGGAAGCGGGGGGTTAGTGGTTGATGGCTTTCTTTCGGTCCCCATTGGTATCGCTGTCAGGGTTGCTGGTCATATGGAGTTGAATAACCATGTTTCTGATGTTTGTTAATCTGCTTAAAATCACATGCTGAGCATAGGTCCGACATCCAGTGGTCACTGCGGAGCATTGCATTTTGTTTTTTGTCGTCGAAAAGGGGACGTTGACAAGGCGTGTCTGTAACACTATCCCTATAGTGACGTGCGTTGTACCCACAATCCCTCACGCGTCGAGGTCCCTCAGATTGTTTTTTTTTTTTCGCCCAGCTTCTGGTCGCCTCTATGCGGAGCTCCTAGAGAGACATTGCCAAATTTGTTCGACCGTTGGTCGTTTGTTGTTAATATCTATAACATAGATCCCTCCCTCAACGCAGTGTCGTTTCTCCGCAGAGCAAGATCTTCGACGGAAGGACGAGCGGAGAGGATCCTTCGGTGCTGCCGAACACGTGGCCTGGCCTAGCCGGCCTTACATAGTAGGGAGAGTGGGGTTGTGTGTTTTTTTCCTTCTCTTTGAGAATGCCTTTCTCCAGCATGGGGTCTGGCATGGATTCACATGCTCATGAATATTCCCCGTTGTCAGGCTGGGAATCCTCGGTAAAGAAAAAACCAGTATCAGTTTCGTTTCTGATCTGTCTTTCGTAGTAGTAACCAATCACTGATCTCTGCGTCATACTGACCACAGCCAATGACTGCCCTCTACCTAAGCCCCGCCTCTGGCAGCCATCTTCAGATTTTTACCGCACGTTCATGTGTTGGGATCCTCGTGCTATTGCTCTCAAGCGTTAGTGCTATTTTTTCGCGTTTTTCTCAAAAACTTTGTTTTTTCGGTCAAAAAGAGCCTCAAGCTCCACCGACTCTCCATCCGATCAACGGGGACCCGTGTCGGATTCGTCTACGCCCCTCAAGGGTGAAGATTTCGTCGAGCTTCGCTTTTGGAGGACTCCAGAAGTTTCTCAGGCCCATCTTGGACATGGCCCAGGAGAAAGGAAGCTCGACGCCCGGAAAGCTGTTCAGGGTCTGCCCTGGATGCCAGCTGCAGAATGTCTTTAAGGAGGACGAACACTCCTTTTGTCTTTACTGCCTACATGAGGACAAGACGCACGTGGAAAGGGACTGTGCGTTTTGCGGCAACATGTCGGAGCGGACCATGAAGGACCGCCATCAACGTATCGCCAACTGGCTGGAAGGTAAGAGCCCGTCCGGCGAGAAGAAGAGGAAGAAATCCGAGCGGTCTTCTAAGACCTTTGAGGACTCCCCGGCGACGGGGGTCCAACACAAGGCCAAGCACCGCGAGTCCGCTGGCACCGGGAGCGCCGAACGGTCGGGCTCTACGGGCGCCAGGCAGGGTGCATCCTCCCCGGCACCATCAACCACGAGCCAACGCTCTGGTTCGGGTAGGAGGAAGGCTGAGCACCCGGCGAAGCTCCCGGAGAGGCCCCGGTCGAGCTCGAAGGCCCCATCGGAGGGGGAGCGAGGCAGTGTCCCCCCCTCAAGGAGAAGGCGGTGAGCGCACCTAAGGTGGTGAAAGCCTTAATCCATCCGGCCAAGGCCTCTATCGAGACAGTCGCGGCGGCCCTGGCTCAGGTTGTGGAGGCTACACCAGTGGTGGCGACCTCGGGGCTCAGTCTCCCTCCGCGGTGGCAGGGAGTCCTCTTTTATGCCCATCGACAGGACCCCCGTGAAACCTCCGGCGGAGAAGAAGGGGGGGCAGGAGGTCGTCGTGGATTCGGCCTCAACCTCCGAGGAAGAGCTGATCGAGGTCTTAAGCCACGGCCTTGGCGTGGAAGAAGACCAGCCCGTCGGGAGGGATCCCGACGCAGGAGACGACGATATCGTCGAGGGTGCCGACGGGGCCCCTGACCGCCCGTCGGACTCCCATCTGCCAGCGCCGCAAGACAACTCGGCGGCCATTTTGTTGGCTATACAGTCCTTATGCTCAGAGATAAGGACGAGACTACCGTTACCACCAGCGGAGGAGCCACTCCCGTCGGGGGACCCAGAACCAGGACCTTCTGGCAGCCCTCCCCCCAAGAAAAGACGGATTCACCCCCCACCTCCTTTTCAGCCGTCGCGCCCCGTTCAGCCCTCCTCCCCGTCCACGACTCGAGGGGACTGACACGGCCGCGACGGGTACGGACGACTAGGTGTTCGACGAGGATCTGCAGTCGTCACCTCCCACCCGGGCTTCCCCGCCCGACGAGATTGGATCGTTTCACTCCATGATCGCCAGGGCATCCGAGCTCTTCCAGCTCTGCCCTGAGGAGAAGAAGGAAGGTTTCCTTTATCAACGGCGCGAGGCCAAGAGGAAGACGGTCCTCGCGGTACCTCTACTGGACGATATTTGGGATGAGGGCCTCGCCCTCCTCAAGAACCCATCCACGACGCTGGCTAGAAGAGACCGGTACGAGAAGAAGTACCGGGTCCCGGACGCGGCCCCCTTGTGCCTCCGGGCACAGCCTACCCCGGACTCCGTCGTCTCCGCGGCGGCCAGGAAGAAAGCGGGGGGGGTGCGTCCTCCACGTCGACTTCCCCGCCGGACGGCGAGGGAAAGAAATTGGACAGGATGGGGCGCAGAGTCATCTCGTCTGCAGCGACGATGATTAAGGCGGCCAACGCCTTGGCTATCGTAGCCCGCTACGACAGGGAGCTGTGGTACAAACTGGCTCCCCTGGTGGACTTCCTACCGGACGACAAGAGGGCGGAGGCCCTGGAGATCCTGCAGGAAGGTGAGGTGCCGTCGGACCACGCCATCACGATTGCAACGGACATTGCCGACACTGGATTTCGCCAGTTGGGCAACGGCGTGTGCCTTAGACGGCGTGGATGGCTCAAGGCTACTGACTTCCGTCAAGACGTACAGACCAGAGTCCTGGACATGCCGTTCGATGGGAACAACCTGTTTGGGAAAACAGTGGACGATTCCCTTCAAGCCATTAAAGCGGAGACGGCCCGGGCTCTCGGGGTTCTCCAGCAACGGCGGCCGCCCTTTCGGAGCGGCGGAGGCAAGGGCGCCTCCAAAGGTTCCGGCGGCGGATTTTCCACCTACCGTCAAGCGGCCCGTTCATAGTCTCAGGAAGCTTACTGGGGACGAGGCAAGTCAGGCGGACCCCGCCGTCGTCGCCAAGGAGGTCAAGGCGGCAAAGCCTCGTCGAAGCAGGATTGAACCGGCCGTGGGGTCGGGCCCCCACCGAAGCACCCCGGTGGGAGGCCAGCTGGCGAGCTTCGTCAGCGTTTGGGAGTCCATCTCCACCGACCGTTGGGTGCTGGACGCCCTATCCCAGGGCCACGCGCTCGAGTTTCAAAGAAGGTGCCCGCGCGCCCCCCCTGTGGCCAGGAAAGAGCTTCACGTCCCTCAGCTTCTCCTGGAGGTAAAGGCGATGCTCAGGAAGGGCGCCATCGAACTCGTCCCAAAGAGGCTTCGGGGCTCCGGAGTTTACTCAAGATACTTCCTCGTGAAGAAGAAGACGGGAGGATGGCGCCCCATCCTAGACCTACGACGGCTGAACAAGTTCATCAAGGCACAGAAGTTCTGGAGGGTCACCCTCCAGCACGTCCTGGGTCAGCTGGAGGAGGGCGACTTCCTGCCGTCGTTGGATTTGGAGGATGCCTACTTCCATATTCCCATCCTAAAGGGGCACCGAAAGTTTCTCAGGTTCGTGGTCCAAGGGCGTCACTATCAGTTCAGAGCCCTTCCCTTCGGACTACGGTCGGCACCCAGGGTATTCACCAAGTGCCTTGCACCAGTGGCGGCGCAGCTGCGCCGAGAGGGGATCCACGTCTACCCCTACCTGGACGACTGGCTCATCCGAGCCAAGATGAGGGAGCTCGCCGTGGAGCACACGGCAAGGACCGTCCAACTTCTCACGGACCTGGGATTCTCTGTTAACTACGCCAAGTCCCACCTGGTACCCGCGCAAGACTCGCTGTTTCTGGGAGCGAAGCTCATCACAGTGTCCCTTCTGGCCTCCCCGTTGGAGGAAAGGACCAGGGCCATCCTGGGCAAGGTACAGCGGATGTTGGTTGCCGACGCGGCCAAGGTGAGGTCCATCAAGTCCCTCCTCGGAATGATGTCTTCTTGCATCTACCTCATTCCCCTGTGCAGGCTCCGGATGCGCCCGTTGCAGGAGTTCCTGGACGCACGCTGGATCCAAACGACGGGCAGCTTCGAGGAGAGGATCACACTCGACGAGAGTTTCCGACGAGCGATCCGGTGGTGGGGCACCCGCGCGCATCTGACGGCGGGCATGGTCTTCCAGACCCCAGGCCACCAGGAGACAGTGACCACGGATGCCTCCCTGGAAGGGTGGGGAGCGCACACCGAAAAACTGCACGCAAGAGGCCTTTGGCTCCCGACGGAGAAGTCCCTCCATATCAACGTCCTGGAGCTCCGTGCAGTGTTTTGGGCCCTCAGGTCCTTCCTTCCATCCCTCAAGGGCAAGGTGGTGAGGATCTTCACCGACAACACCACCACCATTTTTTACATCAGGAAACAGGGCGGAACCAGGTCCCCAGCACTGTCCAAGGAGGCGCAGGACCTGTGGCATTGGGCCGTCGCCCAAAGGATGTTTCTGGTGCCGTTTCATCTGGCAGGGATAAAAAAACACCATTGTCGACTCACTCAGCAGGGAGCTGCGCTCGTGCCACGAGTGGGAATTGCGGCAGGATCTAGTGGATCGCCTCTTCCGACGATGGGGCACACCCCAGATCGACCTGTTCGCGACGGCGTCGAACTCCAAGTGCCGGAGGTTCGCCAGCAGGTTTCCCCAACCGAGGAGCATGGGCGATGCTTTCTCGTTCCCCTGGGAGAGCCTGTTCCTATACGCGTCCCCTCCATTGCTACTGCTGATCCGGATCATCAACCAGCTCAAGGGGTCACGGTGCAGGATGATCCTCGTCGCACCTTCGTGGCCGAGGCGGATATGGTTCCCGGACCTTCTGGACTTGTCAGCGTCCCCGTCAATCAAGCTGCCAGTGGACCCGGATCTGCTCTCCAGGGAAGGAGGCGCCATCCTCCACCACAACCCGAAGTCGCTGAACTTGCAGGCCTGGCTCCTGCAGCGCTAGAGTTTGGAGGATACGACATACCGGCCGACTGCAGTGAGGTTCTTGCAAAGGCCAGGGCGTCCTCGACTCTTAAATGCTACGGACACAAATGGAAGAGGTTCTCTGTCTGGTGCCACGCACAGAAGATTAATCCTCTAAGGATTACGGCTCCCCAAGTACTGCCGTACCTGTTGATGCTGGCCAAAGCTGGACTGGCACACGCGTCCATCAAGATTCATCTTGCTGTGATCTCCCGATACACCAGAACCACGGGGCGGACGTCCTTGTGGTCTCATCGTCTGGTGAAAGAGTTCATGAAGGGACTGTTCAGATCGTTCCCGCCGGTGAAGGCTCCGGCCCCGGCGTGGGAGCTCAACGTGATGCTGACCAAGCTCATGGGACCTCCGTTCGAGCCTCTGCACTCGGCCCCGTTGAAGTTCCTGTCGTGGAAAACAGCATTTCTTGTGGCCACCACCTCCGCACGACGGGTGGGAGAGATCCAGGCCCTTTCCTGCAAGGCCCCGTACTTGACTTTTCACGACACGTGGGTGGTGCTCAGGACGCACCCCTCCTTCATGCCCAAGGTGCCGTCGGACTTCCACCTCAACGAACCCTTGGTGTTACCTGTGTTCTTCCCGTCGCCTTCGTCGCCGGCTGAGAGGACTTTGCACTTGCTGGATGTGGCTAGAGCGCTGAAGTTCTACGTGGACCGCACAAAGTGTTTTCGGAAGACGTCACAACTCTTTGTGAACTTTGGACCTGTCAATCAGGGGAAGGCTCTCTCGAAGGCTTCCATTTCCAGATGGCTCTCCGGCTGTATCATGTACTGTCATCGGTTGCCAAACCGACCGCTGCCTGGCCGTCCTAGAGCCCATTCCACCAGAGCGATCGCAGCTACCACGGCGTTCCTTTCTGGTGTGCCCCTGCTGGACATATGCAGGGCTGCTACGTGGAGGTCGACGCACACCTTCACGAAATTCTACTGCGTCGATCGGGATTCCAGGGAGGAGTCCAGGGTCGGCCAAGCAGTGCTGCGCAACCTGTTCGCCTGAGGTGAGTCTGGTGAGGAGGTAAGATGCTTAATGTTGAGTTTGATGTAATGCTTAATGTTGAGCCTTTGCCACCTCCCGTGGTTGTGCATGTGTGTACTGCTATGTATTCTTTATTCATGAGCATGTGAATCCATGCCAGACCCCATGCTGGAGAAGGAACAAGTTACTTACCTGTAACTGTTGTTCTCCAGCATGGGTCTGGCATGGATTCACATGCGAACCCTCCCTCCTACCCCTCTGCGGCTCTTCACTTGGTCATACTGCCACTTCACGTGCTTCCAAATCTGAAGATGGCTGCCAGAGGCGGGGCTTAGGTAGAGGGCAGTCATTGGCTGTGGTCAGTATGACGCAGAGATCAGTGATTGGTTACTACTACGAAAGACAGATCAGAAACGAAACTGATACTGTTTTTTTCTTTACCGAGGATTCCCAGCCTGACGACGGGGAATATTCATGAGCATGTGAATCCATGCCAGACCCATGCTGGAGAACAACAGTTACAGGTAAGTAACTTGTTCCTTCTCTTTCCCCACTCTCTCTTTCGAGGTCGTAGTCACACCTATTACCCTCAGCTATGGAGAGGACGCCATTTAGGTTTTGCCCGATTTGCAAGGGTAAATATACCTGGAAAGATGAGCACAAACGGTGCAACCGTTGCTTACCCCTAGATCACAAAGAGGACGGCTGTGCGGCCTGTAAATTACTAAGGCCCAAAACTCAAAAGACCGCAGGGTCAAAAGGTGGACGACCTACGCTATGTCGAGGTCTGACTCCTCGCCTGCTGCCGCCGAATGTGACAAAGACAGTGACTACACCACCTCCGTATCGGAGGTTGTAGACCTCTCGAAGGAGCGTCCACGCTCCTCGTCGTCCGTCCCCGACAAGCCCGGCAAGCGCCCAGTTTATGGGGATGAACACCCCGGCGACAAGGACGCACACACAAAAACATCAAAGCACAAAACCCCCCGGCATGCTTTCGTCAAAGACGAAGGCAGTCACAGTGCCAACCGGAACGCCGGGCCCACCGGTGTCTTCCACCGACCGTAAGGGTCGTCAGCCCTCCCCGCCACCCGCGACAGGCGACCAGGCACTCTAAAATTAAGGCCGCTGAACCCAAATCCTCCGGTGGCGACGCGCCTCATAGGGGTGCGCGCGTTGCCAGTAAAGGCTCGACGGTACCTAGAGACTCGACGGTACCTAGCGAGACGGCGAGCGATCCCTCGGCAGACAGAATGATTGACGAAAGCCTCGCGCGTATATCTTTTTGACGGAAGGGCAGAGACGGATGTCATTTGACACGCCGAAAGTCGCGCACAAGGCTAAAGAAACACCGAAAGCGCTAGAAAACAGGCTGGAATAGCTCCCGCCGTCGATTGAAAGGCCTAGCCTGCCTGAACACTTCTCAGAAGGCGAAGGCACCTTATCTTCGACGCTAGGGGACAAATCTAGGCAGAATCAAGGAGGAGAAGCTCCTTTTTCTATCCCAGACTGCCCTGGTCTACCTCAGTGGACCTTAGAGAAGTTCCAGTCCTGTATGGAAAAGTTAGACAGATTCATGTCCATTCCAGATAACAGGACACCTAAAAGACCTAGGGAGGCACCCCTAGAGAGTCCAAGGGAGAAATACCCGAAGTTGTTCTACAACCCCCTTCAGGAGGATATGGACTCTTACGACCTCACCGAAGAGGACACTCACTTTCAGGAGGAGTCCTTTAATGATGAAAACCAACAAGAGGAAGGAGACTTCCATGAGGACACTAACATATGTGAGGAAGGGTACGAAGAAGACCCAGGGGAGGATGACCCAAACCCCTGGCAGTCACCATCAGGGTATATAGAGCCAGACATTATAGACATCAGGTCTCCTCAGACCACACCAATCAGGAACCCTTCGCCTGTTGACGACCAGCCTACTGTTAATGCACTGCTGAGAAAGGCAGCAGCACATTTCGAGGTTGACAGTGGGGAGGTCACACCAGATACTGACTTTGTGGAAAGGATTATCAAAGAAAAGCCTCCCACCAGCCAGACTATCCCTTTACTCGCCTCTGTTAAGAGACAAATCAACCCGTCACTGGCCACCCCTGCACTAGTAAGAGGGGTTAACCCAAGAATTGAAAAATTGTTCTCACCCTCTCAATCAGACCCATTATATATTAAGGGTCACTCAATCCCGGACTCCTTAGTCGTAACTAACACTAGGAAAAGGGCTGGGGTCCCGCTCTCTACCAGCAAGGCAGCCCCGGATAAAGAGGGGAAAAAGCTTTATGCCCTAGCCAAGAGAATTACCACCTCGGCAGCGTTCTCAACTAGAATTGCCAATAATAACACATTGCTGGCAAGCTATGCGGATACGCAATGGGAGAGGCTTAAACAGGACATTGAAGAAGTCCCTAAACCCCTGAAGAGTAGATTGCTGGCTACAGTTAATGAAGAAGCTCTGGTCAACCAATGCATCGTAAAAAATACCCTCGATGCAGCGGAAACCGCTGGCCGCTCTTTGGTACAAGGAATTCTGCTAAAGCGCCACGTCTGGCTTCGCAATTCTGGATTTAAGGCGGAAACGCACGCGGCGCTCATTATCAAGCCTATTGAAGAGTCTAACCTCTTTGGAAAGGCAGTGGACGACGCATTGGAAAATGCAAAGAAAGAATTTGACACCATAAAGACCTTGGACCAAATCTCAAAGCCCCCTAACAGGCAGGGATTTGGCAACAAGCGTTCTTTTCGTGGACAACGACAACAACAGAATCAACAAAGCCAATATTCTGCCAACAACTACCAAAGCAATAGTGGCCAGTTCAACCAGAGAGGTCAACGTCGTGGCAAGGGGAGAGGCCGGGGTTCCACCCCTAGAGGCTCCCAAGCCACCAACAACACCAAGTGACGCGAAGATTCGGGTCCCCTCCCATGCATCGCCGGTCGGGGGCCGGTTAACATCCTTTCTTCCAGCATGGGAGGGAATTACATCAGACCGCTGGGTACTTTCCACCGTAGCCCGCGGCTACTGTATAGAGTTCAACAGTTCCCCGAGGGGACGACGCATGACACCAGAACACCTTGCCATCCTTCTACAAGAAGTGGACCAGTTACTAGAAAAAGGAGCCATAGAGGTTGTGCCTCTATCTCAGGTAACAAAGGGTATTTATTCAGTGTACTTCCTTGTACCCAAAAAAGGATCTAACCACGCGCCCTGTATTAGATCTGCGCCCAGCGAACAAGTTTGTCAAACCCCAAAAGTTTCGTATGGTGACCTTGCAGGAAGTAATCCCACTGTTATCACAGGGGGATTACATGACAACACTGGACATGAAAGATGCATACTTTAATATTTTAATGTTGCCAGCGCACAGAAAATACCTCAGGTTCATGATAGAGGGCAAACACTACCAGTTCAGAATGCTGCCCTTTGGCATAGCATCTGCACCAAGGGTATTCACGAAAGTACTGGCAGTGGCAGCAGCCCACCTGCGCAGGTTATCCATCCCAGTATACCCTTACCTCGACGACTGGCTCATAACGGGATTCTTTCGAAACATGCTTCTCAAACACTCAAAAGACTGTAGACCTTTTGTTCCAGCTGGGCTTCTCCATCAACGAGAAGAAGTCCAGCTTAGACCCCAGCCAGGTCAAACAATTCCTAGGGGCTCTAATTCGAACAAGGGACGGCCTCGTCTTCCCCTCCAACGAGAGGGTCCAAAACATGTTGTTTCAGATCCCCCAATATGTGGTAGGTCGAGAGGTGACGGTGCGCAAAGCGATGCGCTTGCTAGGAATGATGGCGTCATGTATTTATTTGGTACCTCACGCGCGCCTGCGTCCAATGCAAGAGTGGCTCAACAGCCAGTGGTGTCAGGCCAGCGGACAATGGGACGATCTAGTGGTGGTCTTGCAGGCCTTGGTTCTCTCGCTACGGTGGTGGACAAAGGAAAACCTCTTAAAAGGGAAACCCTTTTCCACACCCGCAGTGGAAGCCACTCTAACCACAGACGCATCCCTCACAGGATGGGGGGCTGACCTACCCCATCAGACTGCTCACGGAGTGTGGACTCCGAGCGTAGCATCCAAGCACATAAACCTACTGGAGCTACTGGCCGTGTTCAAGGCACTAAAAGCCTTCCTGGAACACCTACAAGGGAAGACAGTGTTGGTCCTCACGGACAGCACCACAGCCATGTACTACCTCAACAAGCAAGGGGGCACCCACTCTCCAGGACTGTCCAAACTGTCCCAGAATATCTGGAAGTGGGCTCTCAAACACAACATGTTCCTACTGTCGCAACATGTACCAGGGGAACTCAATCTGCTAGCAGACGAACTCAGCAGAGATTTCCTTCTGCCCTCAGAGTACGAATGGCAGTTGCACAAAGACATCGTTCTCGACGTCTTCACACAATGGTGATTCCCCGAAATAGACCTGTTCGCAACTCTGGAGAACTCACAATGCCAAAGTTACGCCTCCAGGTACCCCCAGAACCAGTCCAAGGGGAACGGTCTGTCGATTCAATGGTCAGGGAAATTTGTTTACGCTTTTCCCCCCCAACTCCCCTTCTCAACAAGGTTGTACACAAGATGCACCAGGAACAAGTTTCTCCAGCATGGGGTCTGGCATGGATTCACATGCTCATGAATATTCCCCGTCGTCAGGCTGGGAATCCTCGGTAAAGAAACCAGTATCAGTTTCGTTTCTGATCTGTCTTTCGTAGTAGTAACCAATCACTGATCTCTGTGTCATACTGACCACAGCCAATGACAGCCCTCTACCTAAGCCCCGTCTCTGCCAGTCATCTTCAGATTTTTACCGCACGTTCATGTGTTGGGATCCTCGTGCTATTGCTCTCGAGCGTTAGTGCTATTTTTTCACGTTTTTTCTCAAAAACTTCGTTTTTTCGGTCAAAAGAGCCTCAAGCTCCACCGACTCTTTATCCGATCAACGGGGACCCGTGTCAGATTCGTCTACGCCCCTCAAGGGTGAAGATTTCGTCGAGCTACCCTTTTGGAGGACTCCAGAAGTTTCTCAGGCCCATCTCGGACATGGCCCAGGAGAAGGGAAGCTCGACGCCCGGAAAGCTGTTGAGGGTCTGCCCTGGATGCCAGCTGCAGAATGTCTTTAAGGAAGACGAACACTCCTTTTGTCTTTACTGCCTACATGAGGACAAGACGCACGTGGAGAAGGACTGTGCGTTTTGCGGCAACATGTCGGAGCGGACCATGAAGGACTGCCATCAACGTCTCGCCAACTGGCTGGAAGGGAAGAGCCCGTCCGGCGAGAAGAAGAGGAAGAAATCCGAGCGGTCTTCTAAGACCTTTGAGGACGCCCCGGCGACGGGGGTCCAACACAAGGCAAAGCACCGCGAGTCCGCTGGCACCGGGAGCGCCGAACGGTCGGGCTCTACGGGCGCCAGGCAGGGCGCATCCTCCCCGGCACCATCAACCACGAGCCAACGCTCTGGGTCGGGTAAGAGGAAGGCCGAGCACCCAGCGAAGCTCCTGGAGAGGCCCCGGTCGAGCTCGAAGGCCCCATCGGAGGGGGAGCGAGGCAGTGTCCCCCCCCCCCTCAAGGAGAAGGCGGTGAGCGCACCTAAGGTGGTGAAAGCCTTAATCCATCCGGCCAAGGCCTCTTATCGAGACAGTCGCGGCGGCCCTGGCTCAGCCTGTGGAGGCTACACCAGTGGTGGCGACCTCGGGGCTCAGAGTATCCCTGCCACCGCGGAGGGAGTCCTCTTTTTTATGCCCATCGACAGGACCCCCGTGAAACCTACGGCGGAGAAGAAAAAGGGGGGGCAGGAGGTCGTCGTGGATTCGGCCTCAACCTCTGAGGAAGGAGCTGATCGAGGTCTTAAGCCACGGCCTTGGCGTGGAAGAAGACCAGCCCGTCGGGAGGGATCCCGACGCAGGAGACGACGATATCGTCGAGGTTGCCGACGGGGCCCCTAACCACCCGTCGGACTCCCCTCTACCAGCGCCGCAAGACAACTCGGCGGCCATTTTGTTGGCTATACAGTCCTTATGCTCAGAGATAAGGACGAGACTGCCGTTACCACCAGCGGGGGAACCACTCCCGTCGGGGGACCCGGAACCAGGCCCTTCTGGCAGCCCTCCCCCTAAGAAAAGAAGGATTCACCCTCCACCTCCTTTTCAGCCGTCGCGCCCCGTTCAGCCCTCCTCCCCGTCCACGACTCGAGGAGATGATACGGGGACTGACACGGCCGCGACGGGTACGGACGACGAGGTGTACGACGAGGATCTGCCGTCGTCACCTCCCACCCGGGCTTCCCCGCCCGACGAGATTGGATCGTTTCACTCCATGATCGCCAGGGCATCCGAGCTCTTCCAGCTCTGCCCTGAGGAGAAGAAGAAGGAAGGTTTCCTTTATCAACGGCGCGAGGCCAAGAGGAAGACGTCCTTGCGGTACCTCTACTGGACGATATTTGGGATGAGGGCCTCGCCCTCCTCAAGAACCCATCCACGATGCCAGCTAGAAGAGACCGGTACGAGAAGAAGTACCGGGTCCCGGACGCGGCCTCCTTGTGCCTCCGGGCACAGCCTACCCCGGACTCCGTCGTCTCCGCGGCGGCCAGGAAGAAAGCGGGGGGGGTGCGGCCTCCACGTCGACTTCCCCTCCGGACGGCAATGGAAAGAAATTGGATGCCCTGGAGATCTTGCAGGAAGGTGAGGTGGCGTCGGACCACGCCATCACGATTGCGACGGACATCGCCGACACTGGATTTCGCCAGTTGGGCAACGGCGTGTGCCTTAGGCGGCGTGGATGGCTCAAAGCTACGGACTTCCGTCAAGACGTTCAGACCAGAGTCCTGGACATGCCCTTCGATGGGAACAACCTGTTTGGGAAAACAGTGGACGATTCCCTTCAAGCCATCAAAGCGGACACGGAGACGGCCCGGGCTCTCGGGGTTCTCCAGCAACGGCGGTTGCCCTTTTGGAGCAGCGGAGGCAAGGGCGCCTCCAAAGGTTCCGGCGGCGGATTTTCCACCTACCGTCAAGCGGCCCGTTCGTCGTCGCAGGAAGCCTACAGGGGACGAGGCAAGTCTGGCGGACCCCGCCGTCGTCGCCAAGGAGGTCAAGGCGGCAAAGCCTCGTCGAAGCAGGATTGAACCGGCCGTGGGGTCGGGCCCCCACCGAAGCACCCCGGTGGGAGGCCGGCTGGCGAGCTTCGTCAGCGTGTGGGAGTCCATCTCCACCGACCGTTGGGTGCTGGACGCCCTAGCTCGGGGCCACGCGCTCGAGTTTCAGAGAAGGTGCCCGCGTGTCCCCCCTGTGGCCAGAAAAGAACTTCACGTCCCCCAGCTTCTCCTGGAGGTAAAGGCGATGCTCAGGAAGGGCGCCATCGAACTCGTCCCAAAGAGGCTTCGGGGCTCCGGAGTTTACTCGAGATACTTCCTCGTGAAGAAGAAGGCGGGAGGATGGCGCCCCATCCTAGACCTACGACGACTGAACAAGTTCATCAAGGCACAGAAGTTCCGGATGGTCACCCTCCAGCACGTCCTGGGACAGCTGGAGGAGGGCGACTTCCTGTCGTCGTTGGATTTGGAGGATGCCTACTTCCATATTCCCATCCTAAAGGGGCACCGAAGATTTCTCAGGTTTGTGGTCCAAGGGCGTCACTATCAGTTCAGAGCCCTTCCCTTCGGACTACGGTCAGCACCCAGGGTATTCACCAAGTGCCTTGCACCAGTGGCGGCGCAGCTGCGCCGAGAGGGGATCCACGTCTACCCCTACCTGGACGATTGGCTCATCCGAGCCAAGACGAGGGAGCTCGCCGTGGAGCACACGGCAAGGACCGTCCAACTTCTCACGGACCTGGGATTCTCCGTGAACTACGCCAAGTCCCACCTGGTACCCGCGCAAGACGCACTGTTTCTGGGAGCGAAGGCTCGACACAGTGTCCCTTCTGGCCTCCCCGTCGGAGGAAAGGACCAGGGCCATCCCGGGCAAGGTACAGCTGATGTTGGTTGCGGACGCGGCCAAGGTGAGGTCCATCAAGTCCCTGCTCGGAATGATGTCTTCTTGCATCTACCTCATTCCCCTGTGCAGGCTCCGGATGCGCCCGTTGCAGGAGTTCCTGGACGTGCGCTGGATCCAAACGACGGGCAGCTTCGAGGAAAGGATCACACTCGACGAGTTTCCGACGAGCGATCCGGTGGTGGGGCGCCCGCGCGCATCTGACGGCGGGCATGGACTTCCAGACCCCAGTCCACCAGGAGACAGTGACCACGGATGCCTCCCTGGAAGGGTGGGGAGCGCACACCGAAAACCTGCACGCAAGAGGCCTTTGGCTCCCGACGGAGAAGTCCCTACATATCAACGTCCTGGAGCTCCGTGCAGTGTTCTGGGCCCTCAGGTCCTTCCTTCCGTCCCTCAAGGGCAAGGTGGTGAGGATCTTCACCGACAACACCACCACCATGTTTTACATCAGGAAACAGGGCGGAACCAGGTCCCCAGCACTGTCCAAGGAGGCGCAGGACCTGTGGCATTGGGCCATCGCCCAAAGGATGTTTCTGGTGCCGTTTCTTCTCCAGCATGGGGTCTGGCATGGATTCACATGCTCATGAATATTCCCCGTCGTCAGGCTGGGAATCCTCGGTAAAGAAAAAACCAGTATCAGTTTCGTTTCTGATCTGTCTTTCGTAGTAATAACCAATCACTGGTCTCTGCGTCATACTGACCACAGCCAATGACTGCCCTCTACCTAAGCACCGCCTCTGGCAGCCATCTTCAGATTTTTACCGCACGTTCATGTGTTGGGATCCTCGTGCTATTGCTCTCGAGCGTTAGTGCTATTTTTTCGCGCTTTTTACAAAAACTTCGATTCTTTCGGTCAAAAGAGCCTCAAGCTCCACCGATCCTACATCCGATCAACGGGGACCCGTGTCGGATTCATCTGTGCCCCTCAAGGGTGAAGATTTCGTCGAGCTACACTTCGGAGGACTCCAGAAGCTTCTCAGGCCCTGTCTCGGAGATGGCCCAGGAGAAGGGAAGCTCGACGCCCGGAAAGCTGTTCAGGGTCTGCCCTGGATGCCAGCTGCAGAACGTCTTCAAGGAGGACGAACACTCTTTCTGCCTTTACTGCCTTCATGAGGACAAGACGCACGTGGAGAAGGACTGTGCGTTTTGCGGCAACATGTCGGAACGGACCATGAAGGACCGCCATCAACGTCTCGCCAACTGGCTGGAGGGTAAGAGCCCGTCTGGCGAGAAGAAGAAGAAATCCGAGCGGTCTTCTAAGACCTTTGAGGGCGCCCCGGCGACGGGGGCCCAACATAAGGCCAAGCACCGCGAGTCCGCTGGCACCGGGAGCGCCGAACGGTCGGGCTCTGCGGGCGCCAGGCAGGGCGCACCCTCCCCGGCACCATCAACCACGAGCCAACGCTCTGGGTCGGGTAAGAGGAAGGCCGAGCACCCGGCGAAGCTCCTGGAGAGGCCCCGGTCGAGCTCTAAGGCAGAGGAGGAGCGTGGCAGTGCCCCCTCCCTCAAGGATAAGGCGGTGAGCGCACCTAAAGTGGTGAAGGCCTTGATCCATCCGACCAAGCCCTCTATCGAAACGGTCGCGGCGGCCCTGGCTCAGCCTGTGGTGGCTGCACCAGTGGTGGCGACCTCAGGGCCCAGAATCTCCCTGCCTCCTCGGAGGGAGTCTTCCTTTGTGCCCATCGATAGGACCCCCGTGAAACCCTCCGTGGGGAAGAAGAAGGGGGGGCAGGGCGTCGTCGTAGAGTCGGCCTCAACCTCAGAAGAGGAACTGATCGAGGTCTTAAGCCACGGCCTAGGCGTGGAAGAAGGCCAGCCCGTCGGAATGGACCCCGACGCAGGTGACGACGACGACATCGTCGAGGATACCGACGGGGCCCCTGCTCGCCCGTCGGATTCCCCTCTGCCAGCGCCGCAAGACAACTCGGCGGCCATTTTGTTGGCCATACAGTCCTTATGCTCCGAGATAAGGACGAGGCTACCGTTACCGACGGAGGAACCTCTCCCGTCGGGGGATCCAGAACCGGGACCTTCTGGTGTTCCCCCTACCAAGAAAAGAAGGATCCATCCACCACCTCCTTTTCAACCGTCGCGCCCCTTCCAGCCCTCCTCCCCGTCCACCCGAGGGGATGATACGGGGACTGACACGGCAGCGACGGGTACGGACGACGAGGCATACGACGAGGATTTTCCGTCGTCGCCTCCCACCAGGGCCTCTCCGCCCGACGAGATCGGATCTTTCCACTCCATGATCTCCAGGGCTTCCGAGCTTTTCCAACTCTGCCCTGAGGAGAAGAAAAAGGAAGGCTTCCTTTATCAGCGGCGCGAGGCCAAGAGGAAGACGGTCCTCGCAGTGCCTCTGTTGGACGACATTTGGGATGAGGGCCTTTCCCTCCTCAAGAACCCTTCCACGACGCCAGCTAGAAGAGACCGGTACGAGAAAAAGTACCGGGTCCCGGACACGGCCCCCCTATGCCTCCGGGCGCAGCCTACCCCGGACTCCGTCGTCTCCGCGGCAGCCAGGAAGAAAGCGGGGGGGGGGGTGCGGCCTCCACATCGACTTCCCCGCCGGACGGCGAGGGAAAGAAATTGGACACTATGGGGCGTAGAGTCATCTCGTCGGCAGCGACGACGATTAAAGCGGCCAACGCCTTGGCTATCGTGGCCCGCTACGACAGGGAGCTCTGGTACAAGATGGCTCCTCTGCTGGATTTTCTGCCGGACGACAAGAGGGCGGAGGCCCTTGAGATCCTGCAGGAAGGTGAGGTGGCCTCGGACCACGCCATCACCGTGGCGACGGACATCGCCGACACTGGATTCCGCCAGCTGGGCAACGGTGTTTGCCTTCGACGTCGTGGATGGCTCAAAGCTACGGACTTCCGGCAGGACGTCCAGACCAGAGTCCTGGACATGCCCTTCGACGGGAACAACCTGTTTGGGAAGACAGTGGACGATTCCCTTCAGGCCATCAAGGCGGATACTGAGATGGCCCGGGCCCTTGGAGTCCTGCAACGACGGACGCCCTTTCGGAGCGGCGGAGGCAAGGGCGCCTCCAAAGGTTCCGGCGGCGGTTTCGCTTCCTACCGTCAAGCGGCCCGCTCGTCGTCGCAAGAGGCCTACAGAGGACGAGGCAAGTCTAGCGGACCCCGCCGTCGTCGCCAAGGAGGTCAAGGCGGCAAGGCCGCGTCCAAGCAGGATTGAACCGGCCTTGGGGTCGGGCCCCCACCGAAGCACCCCGGTGGGAGGCCGGCTGGCGGGCTTCGTCAGCGTGTGGGAGTCCATCTCCACCGACCGTTGGGTGCTGGACGCCCTGGCCCGGGGCCACGCGCTCGAGTTTCAAAGAAGGTGCCCGCGCGTCCCCCCCGTGGCCAGGAAAGAACTTCACGTCCCTCAACTTCTCCTGGAGGTAAAGGCGATGCTCAGAAAGGGCGCCATCGAACTCGTCCCAAAGAGGCTTCGGGGCTCCGGAGTCTACTCGAGATACTTCCTCGTGAAGAAGAAGACGGGAGGATGGCGCCCCATCCTGGACCTGCGACGTCTGAACAAGTTCATCAAGGCGCAGAAGTTCCGGATGGTCACCCTCCAGCACGTCCTGGGTCAGCTGGAGGAAGGAGACTTCCTATCGTCATTGGATTTGGAGGATGCCTACTTCCACATTCCCATCCTAAAGGGGCACCGCAAATTCCTCAGATTCGTGGTCCAAGGGCGTCATTACCAGTTCAAAGCCCTTCCCTTCGGACTACGGTCGGCACCCAGGGTATTCACCAAGTGCCTTGCACCGGTGGCGGCGCAGCTGCGCCGCGAGGGGATCCACGTCTACCCCTACCTGGACGACTGGCTCATCCGCGCCAAGACGAGGGAGCTCGCCGTGGTCCACACGGCAAGGACCGTCCAACTCCTCACGGACCTGGGATTCTCCGTGAACTACGCCAAATCCCACCTGGTGCCCGCGCAAGTCGCACTGTTTCTGGGAGCGAGGCTCGACACAGTGTCCCTTCTGGCCTCCCCGTCGGAGGAGAGGACCAGGACCATCTTGGGCAAGGTGCAACGGATGTTGGTGGCCGACGCGGCCAAAGTGAGGTCCATCAAGTCCCTCCTCGGGATGATGTCTTCCTGCATCTACCTCATTCCCATGTGCAGGCTCCGGATGCGCCCGTTGCAAGAATTCCTGGATGCGCGCTGGATCCAGACGACGGGCAGCTTCGAGGAAAGGATCAAGCTCGACGAGAGTTTCCGACGAGCGATACGGTGGTGGGGCACCCGCGCGCATCTGACGGCGGGCATGGACTTCCAGACCCCAGCCCACCAGGAGACTGTGACCACGGATGCCTCCCTGGAAGGGTGGGGAGCGCACACCGAAAATCTGCACGCAAGGGGACTCTGGCTCCCGACGGAGAAGTCCCTACATATCAACGTCCTGGAGCTCCGTGCAGTGTTTTGGGCCCTCAGGTCCTTCCTTCCGTCCCTCAAGGGCAAGGTGGTGAGGATCTTCACCGACAACACCACCACCATGTTTTACATCAGGAAACAGGGCGGAACCAGGTCCCCAGCGCTGTCCAAGGAGGCGCAGGACCTGTGGCATTGGGCCGTCGCCCAAGGGATTTTTCTGGTGCCGTTTCATCTGGCAGGGATAAAAAACACCATCGCCGACTCACTCAGCAGGGAGCTGCGCTCGTGCCACGAGTGGGAACTACGGCAGGATCTGGTGGATCGCCTCTTCCGACGGTGGGGCACACCCCAGATCGACCTGTTCGCGACGGCGACGAACGCCAAGTGCCGGAGGTTCGCCAGCAGGTTTCCCCAGACGAGGAGCATGGGCGATGCTTTCTCGTTCCCCTGGGAGGGCCTGTTCCTCTACGCGTTCCCTCCCTTGCCTCTGCTAATCCGGCTCGTCAACCAGCTCAAGAGGTCACGGTGCAGGATGATCCTCGTCGCACCTGCGTGGCCGAGGCAGATATGGTTCCCGGACCTTCTGGACTTGTCAGCGTCCCCGCCGATCAAGCTGCCGGCGGACGCGGATCTACTCTCCAGGGAAGGAGGCGCCATCCTCCACCACGACCCGAAGTCGCTGAACTTGCAGGCCAGGCTCCTGCAGCACTAGAGTTTGGAGGATATGACATACCGGCCGATTGCAGAGAGGTTCTTGCAAAGGCCAGGGCGTCCTCGACTCTTAAATGCTATGGACACAAATGGAAGAGGTTCTCTGTCTGGTGCCACGCACAGAAGATTAACCCTCTACGGATTACGGCTCCCCAAGTACTGCCGTACCTGCTGACGCTGGCCAAAGCTGGTCTGGCACATGCGTCCATCAAGATTCATCTTGCTGCGATCTCCCGATACACCAGAACCACGGGCCGGACGTCCTTGTGGTCTCATCGTCTGGTGAAAGAGTTCATGAAGGGACTGTTCAGATCGTTCCCGCCGGTGAAGGCTCCGGCCCCGGCGTGGGAGCTCAACGTGGTGCTGACCAAGCTCATGGGACCTCCGTTCGAGCCTCTGCACTCGGCCCCGTTGAAGTTTCTATCGTGGAAAACAGCTTTTCTTGTGGCCATCACCTCCGCACGACGAGTGGGAGAGATCCAGGCCCTTTCCTGCAAGGCCCCGTACTTGACTTTCCACGACACGAGGGTAGTGCTCAGGACGCACCCCTCCTTCATGCCCAAGGTACCGTCGGACTTCCATCTCAACGAACCCTTGGTGTTACCTGTGTTCTTCCCGTCGCCTTCGTCGCCGGCTGAGAGGACTTTGCACTCGCTGGATGTAGCTAGAGCGCTGAAGTTCTACGTGGACCGCACGAAGGGTTTTCGGAAGACGTCACAACTCTTTGTGAACTTTGGACCTGTCAATCAGGGGAAGGCTCTCTCGAAGGCCTCCATCTCCAGATGGCTCTCCGGCTGTATCATGTGCTGTCACCGGTTGGCAAACCGACCGCTGCCTGGCCGTCCGAGAGCCCATTCCACCAGAGCGATCGCAGCTACCACGGCGTTCCTATCTGGTGTGCCCCTGCTGGACATATGCAGGGCTGCTACGTGGAGGTCGACGCACACCTTCACGAAATTCTACTGCGTCGACCGGGATTCCAGGGAGGAGTCCAGGGTCGGCCAAGCAGTGCTGCGCAACCTGTTCGCCTGAGGTGAGCCTGGTGAGGAGGTAAGATGCTTAATGTTGAGTTGATGTGATGCTTAATGTTGAGCCTTTGCCACCTCCCGTGGTTGTGCATGTGTGTACTGCTATGTATTCTTTATTCATGAGCATGTGAATCCATGCCAGACCCCATGCTGGAGAAGGAACAAGTTACTTACCTGTAACTGTTGTTCTCCAGCATGGGTCTGGCATGGATTCACATGCGAACCCTCCCGCCTACCCCTCTGCGGCTCTTCACTTGGTCATACTGCCACTTCACGTGCTTCCAAATCTGAAGATGGCTGCCAGAGGCGGTGCTTAGGTAGAGGGCAGTCATTGGCTGTGGTCAGTATGACGCAGAGACCAGTGATTGGTTATTACTACGAAAGACAGATCAGAAACGAAACTGATACTGGTTTTTTCTTTACCGAGGATTCCCAGCCTGACGACGGGGAATATTCATGAGCATGTGAATCCATGCCAGACCCATGCTGGAGAACAACAGTTACAGGTAAGTAACTTGTTCCATCTGGCAGGGATAAAAACACTGTCGCCGACTCACTCAGCAGGGAGCTGCGCTCGTGCCACGAGTGGGAACTACGGCAGGATCTGGTGGATCGCCTCTTCCGACGGTGGGGCACACCCCAGATCGACCTGTTCGCGACGGCGACGAACTCCAAGTGCCGGAGGTTCGCCAGCAGGTTTCCCCAGGCGAGGAGCATGGGCGATGCTTTCTCGTTCCCCTGGGAGGGCCTGTTCCTTTACGCGTTCCCTCCATTGCCACTGCTAATCCGGCTCATCACCCAGCTCAAGAGGTCACGGTGCAGGATGATCCTCGTCGCACCTGCGTGGCCGAGGCAGATATGGTTCCCGGACCTTCTGGGATTGTCAGCGTCCCCGTCAATCAAGCTGCCGGTGGACGCGGATCTACTCTCCAGGGAAGGAGGCGCCATCCTCCACCACGACCCGAAATCGCTGAACTTGCAGGCCTGGCTCCTGCAGCGCTAGAGTTTGGAGGATACGACATACCGGCCGACTGCAGAGAGGTTCTTGCAAAGGCCAGGGCGTCCTCGACTCTTAAATGCTACGGACACAAATGGAAGAGGTTCTCTGTCTGGTGCCACGCACAGAAGATTAACCCTCTACGGATTACGGCTCCCCAAGTACTGCCGTACCTGCTGACGCTGGCCAAAGCTGGACTGGCACACGCGTCCATCAATATTCATCTTGCTGCGATCTCCCGATACACCAGAACCACAGGGCGGATGTCCTTGTGGTCTCATCGTCTGGTGAAAGAGTTCATGAAGGGACTGTTCAGATCGTTCCCGCCGGTGAAGGCTCCGGCCCCGGCGTGGGAGCTCAACGTGGTGCTGACCAAGCTCATGGGACCTCCGTTCGAGCCTCTGCACTCGGCCCCGTTGAAGTTTCTGTCGTGGAAAACAGCGTTTCTTGTGGCCATCACCTCCGCACGACGGGTGGGAGAGATCCAGGCCCTTTCCTGCAAGGCCCCGTACTTGACTTTTCACGACACGAGGGTAGTGCTCAGGACGCACCCCTCCTTCATGCCCAAGGTGCCGTCGGACTTCCACCTCAACGAACCCTTGGTGTTGCCTGTGTTCTTCCCGTCGCCTTCGTCGCCGGCTGAGAGGACTTTGCACTCGCTGGATGTGGCTAGAGCGCTGGAGTTCTACGTGGACCGCACAAAGTGTTTTCGGAAGACGTCACAACTCTTTGTGAATTTTGGACCTGTCAATCAGGGGAAGGCTCTCTCGAAGGCTTCAATTTCCAGATGGCTCTCCGGCTGTATCATGTACTGTCATCGGTTGGCAAACAGACCGCTGCCTGGCCGTCCGAGAGCCAATTCCACCAGAGCGATCGCAGCTACCACGGCGTTCCTTTCTGGTGTGCCCCTGCTGGACATATGCAGGGCTGCTACGTGGAGGTCGACGCACACCTTCACGAAATTCTACTGCGTCGATCGGGATTCCAGGGAGGAGTCCAGGGTCGGCCAAGCAGTGCTGCGCAACCTGTTCGCCTGAGGTGAGCCTGGTGAGGAGGTAAGATGCTTAATGTTGAGTTTGATGTAATGCTTAATGTTGAGCCTTTGCCACCTCCCGTGGTTGTGCATGTGTGTACTGCTATGTATTCTTTATTCATGAGCATGTGAATCCATGCCAGACCCCATGCTGGAGAAGGAACAAGTTACTTACCTGTAACTGTTGTTCTCCAGCATGGGTCTGGCATGGATTCACATGCGAACCCTCCCGCCTACCCCTCTGCGGCTCTTCACTTGGCCATACTGCCACTTCACGTGCTTCCAAATCTGAAGATGGCTGCCAGAGGCGGGGCTTAGGTAGAGGGCAGTCATTGGCTGTGGTCAGTATGACGCAGAGATCAGTGATTGGTTACTACTACGAAAGGCAGATCAGAAACGAAACTGATACTGGTTTTTTCTTTACCGAGGATTCCCAGCCTGACGGGGAATATTCATGAGCATGTGAATTCATGCCAGACCCATGCTGGAGAACAACAGTTACAGGTAAGTAACTTGTTCCTTCTCTGCTGAGTCCGGGGTCATTTTATTCAGCTCGGCCATGTTCGGTTGAGTCCATTCCAGCAGATCTGTTAATGATTCTAGGTCAAGATTCTTCCAGTTTCTTTTCCTTGTGGCATATTATATTGAGTTTCTCCATACCTTTGGTATTGGTGGGGAGATACACAGAATCCTTCTATGCAAAAGATACCGTCCAAGGTGTGTCCGGTGTTGTGGGTTGATCTGTTAACTTTTCTTGAAGTGCAGTGTTTTCACGAGGGTGCTGAGTGAGTTTTCTGTGGTTTTGTTCTCGCTTTCAAAGCAGATGTTGAAATATCCCAGGACAATTATGATATCATGGTAGGTGAAAAGGTTAGCAAAAGAGTCAGGTTGTAGGATGCTGGCCTGTAGATCAGAAGGAACATTTTGTTGGCTTGGTCTTTGAGTTTCATCTTGACGAGGAGTGATTTGTAGTCTGTCAGGTGAGGGGACTGGCGTGGCGCAGATGTGTTCTTTGTGCACAATTGTGATTACGCCTCCTCTTCGGTTTTCTCTGTTGGCCTGTATTAGGCTGAAGTTGTCTGGTATGGCTTTGTGCGCTGTAGTCTTGTGGTTGTCTGATAACCATGTTTCTGTGAGGAAAAGTGCATCTCTGTCTCCCTCGCTTAGGAGGTTGTATATTTCTGTTTAGCCATAGATCTTACGTTGGGTAAGCTACAGTGCAGTTTTTCTATTTTCACTTGTGGGCTGTTGTCTATTCTTTTGGGTGTCCCTGCTGGTGTGGTATTTGTCGAGTTTCGTTTACTGGGGATTCTCTTCTGGGTGGGATTGTTTGTTGAGATTGTTCTTGTGTGTACTGTCTCGTAGTTGAGTAGTCCATTTACGTTGATGGCAGTGTTGCTTAGTTTTGGTTCATGCTGGTTGGTTGGCTGTGTGGTTGGCTGTTTGCATGTGGGTGCTTTATTCCAGTCTTTGGTAACGAAGTGCATGTTAATGGTTATGGACTCGAGTTTGTATCTGGTTCTTATTCAGGTGGAGTTGCTGTGTTTTGCGTTTGGTATATTTGGTTTGACGTCCCAGTGGGATCCAGTTTTATTTGAGGTTTTGCTTGTGGGTTATTTGCCAGTTGTCTGTCGTCCATTGAGTTGGAGTCGTAGGTGGAGAGGCAGCGAGATAAGTATTCTGTGTTTGCTCATTTTTTGGTCTGTATCCTTAGTCCTTTTAGTGGTATCCCTATAGGGTTCCTGCGATTTGTGAATTCTGGTTGGTAGCTTCCTTCCTGTTGGGTTATGGATCCCCTCCTGTTTCTGTTTTCGTTTCTTGCTACTTAATTTTTCTTGCATCGAGTCATGTCAGTATGTGTTATCGTTTGGGTCGTTTCTGATGTGGCTCTCCGGCGGTGTCCTCTTGGGTCGGCAGCTTCCTGGTTCCCAGTTATACGTCCTCACTTTCAGGGTTTCCCCTATCCTCCATAGGGTTTGTGGTGTATTATTATTTTCGAGGGCAGGTGCCCTCGTGGATAGGTTATTTCCTTTTGGGTTGGTGTGGTCTGAGCATGCAGTGCTGGGTGGGACTCTGTTACACCGTGGTCCAGGCCTCTCTATATTTGTTGTGTTTTGTGCTTGAGTCGAATTCGCAGTGGTGAGGGCTCCTTGTGTTGTCCCAGAATTGCTTCACAGTGGTGAAGGCCTCTCAGTGGTAGTTTATTGATGGTGTTGTCTTTTCAGATGTGGAATTTCATTCTAGTCACCCGTGCTGGCTCACGGTGGCTCCCGTTTCTCTGAGGTTGGGGTTTTGGGCTAGAGTTGGGTGCATCGGGTTGAGGGCTGTTCAACAGGGATCCTATGTTGTGGGCGGGCTTCCTTTAGGTCTGTCCTATGGAGCGGGGGGCCTACACTGCAGCGTAATTGGGAATAGTCGAGAGCTGTAGGGTTCGGGTCTTAGGTCATGGCGGGAAATTGAGCTGTTGGTGAATGCAGTGTTAACAATAATCTCCAGCATGGGGTCTGGCATGGATTCACATGCTCATGAATATTCCCCGTCGTCAGGCTGGGAATCCTCGGTAAAGAAAAAATCAGTTTCGTTTCTGATCTGTCTTTCTTAGTAGTAACCAATCACTGATCTCTGGGTCATACTGCCCCCAGCCAATGACTGCCCTCTCCCTAAGCCCCGCCTCTGGCAGCTATCCCGTGCTTAACTCTCGAGTTTTTTGCTGCGTTTTATGCTTTTTCAGGAGATTTTCTCATTTTTTTCGGTTTATTCGAGCCTCAAGCTCCACCGTTTCTACTTCCGTTAACGGGGACCCGTTTCGGAATTCTTCTACGCCCCTCAAGGGTGAAATTTTCATCGAGTTTACGCTCCTTGGAGGATTCCAGAAGGTCTGCGGCCTACCTCTTCAGTCATGGCCCAGGACAAGGGAAGCTCGATGCCCGGATCCAAGCTGTTCAGGTGCTGCCCTGGATGCTGATTACAAAATGTGTTCAATGAGGATGAGCATTCGCGATGTCTCTACTGCCTTCATGAAGACAAAACGCACATGGAGAAGGACTGTGCGTTCTGCAAGAACCTTTCGGAAAGGACCAAGCAAGATCGTCGTTCCCGCCTCGCCGCCTGGCTGGAGAAGGGTACAGCAGGTGAGAAGGCGAAGAAAAAGCCTGAGCGGGCTTCTAAGTCCTGTGAGGGCGCCCCGGCGACGGGGGCCCAACAGAAGGCCAAGCACCGCAAGTCCGCGGGCACCCGGAGCGCCGAAAGGTTGGGCTCCTCGGTTGCCAGGCAGGGCGTGACTTCCCCGGCACCGTCTACCACGAGCCAGCGCTCTGGTTCTGGGAAGCGGAAGTCCGAGAACCCGGGTAAGCTGCTGGAGCGGCCCCGGTCGATCTCAAAAGGAGCTGAGGGGGAGCGAGGCGCTGACCCCCCCCCACCACCCCCCGCAAGGTGAAGGCCCAGGACGCACCTAAGGTGGTGAGGGCCTTGATCCATCCAGCTAAGGCCTCTATCGAGGTGGTTGCTGCGGCCCTGGCTACGCCAGTGGATACTGCCGCTGGGCCCAGAGTATCCCTGCCACCGCGGAGGGAATCCTCTTTCCAGCCCATCGTTAAGACCCCCGTGAAGTCCCCAGTGGGAAAAGAGGGGGGGGAGGGGCAGGTGGCCCTTACGGACTCAGAATCAGCCTCCGAGGAGGACCTGTTAGAAACCGTCAAGAACCTCGACGAGAGATTCGAGAAGGTTCGATCCCTGGGGAAGGGTCCCGCTGTGGTTGATCGAGGATGGCGACGACGACGAAGGCCCGGAGCCTCAGGATAGCTCGGCGGCCATTTTGTTGGCCATCCAAACCTTATGTGCTGAGATAAGGACGAGGTTGCCACAGACCCGACGGAAGATCCTGAGCCGGGACCGTCGGGAAGCCCCCCGAACAAGCGGTGGATGGTCCACCCCGCTCCGCCCTTCGTGCCCACAAGGCCTGTGGATCCCTCCTCCCCCTCGCCTGATCCCAGGGATGATACGGCGACGGATACGGGGACGGGCACCGACGACGACGGTGGCGATGATACGACATTCCGTCGTCGCCTCTCTGCTCGACGAGGTTGGCTCCTTTCACGCCATGATAGCCAGGGCGTCCAAGCTCTTCCAACTCTGTCCGGAGGAACAGAAGAAGGAAGGCTTCCTTTATCAACGTCGGGAGGCCAAGAGGAGGACGGTCCTAGCGGTGCCGTTGCTCGACGACATCTGGGACGAAGGTCTGGCCGTCCTCAAGAACCCTTCTACGACGCCGGCTAAGAGGGACAGGTACGAGAAAAAGTACCGTGTCCCCGACGCCGCCCCCTTGTGTCTCAGGGCCCAGCCTACGCCGGATTCGGCCGTCTCGGCGGCGGCCAAGAAGAAGGCAGCGGGTACGGCGGCTTCAACCTCCACTTCCCCGTCGGACAGCGAGGGCAAGAAGTTGGACTCCATGGGGCGACGAGTCATCTCGTCGGCGGCGACGGCAGCGATTAAGGCGACCAATTCCTTAGCGATCGTAGCCCGTTACGACAGGGAGCTTTGGTTCAAGTTAGCCCCACTGCTAGACTTCCTTCCGGATGACAAGAGGGCGGAGGCCCTGCAGATCCTCCATGAAGGTGAGGTGGTGTCGGATCACGCCATAACGGTGGCAACACATTGCCGATACCGGATTTTGCCAGATGGGCAACGGAGTGTGCATACGACGACGAGGGTGGCTTAAGGCGACGGACTTCCGCCAGGACGTTCAGACCAGAGTGTTGGATATGCTGTTCGACGGCAACAACCTTTTTGGAAAGACGGTGGATGAGTCGCTCCAGGCTATCAAGACCGACTCGGAGACGGCCAGAGCCCTAGGGGTACTTCAGCAACGACGGCCCTTTCGGAGCTCCAGAGGCAGACAGGGTGCCTCCAACGGATCCGGCGGTGGCTCTTCCACCTACCGCCAGGCGGCCCGCTCCTCTTCCCAAGAGGGCAGGGTGGCAAGGCCTCCTCCAAGCAGGACTGAACCGGCCGTAGTGTCGGGCCCCCACCGAAGCACCCTGGTGGGAGGCCGGCTGGCGAAGTTCGTCAGCGTGTGGGAGTCCATCTCCACCGACCATTGGGTGCTAGACACCCTGGCCAACGGACACTCGTTAGAATTCCTAAAGTAGTGTCCTCACATTCCTCCCGTGGCCAGGAAGGAGAGTCACATCCCTCAACTGCTGCTGGAGGTAAGGGCAATGCTCAAGAAGGGTGCCATCGAGCTCGTCCCCAGGAGGCTCCAGGGCTCCGGAGTATACTCAAGGTACTTCCTTGTCAAAAAGAAGACAGGCGGTTGGCGTCCCATCCTGGACCTGCGTCGGTTAAACAGGTACATCAAGGCGCAGAATTTCAGGATGGTCACCCTCCAGCACGTGCTGGGACAGCTGGAGGAGGGCGACTTCCTATCGTCTTTGGACCTCGAAGATGCCTACTTCCACGTCCCCATTCTAAAAGGGCACAGGAAGTTTCTCAGGTTCGTGATCCAGGGACGTCACTACCAATTCAGAGCTCTTCCGTTCGGATTAAAGTCAGCACCCAGGGTGTTGACCAAGTGCCTGGCACCAGTGGCGGCGCCGCTGCGCCTGCAGGGGATCCACGTCTACCCCTACCTGGACGACAGGCTAATCCGGGCGAGGACAAGGGAACTCGCTGTCGAACACACTGCGAGGACCGTCCATCTGCTCACGGAACTGGGGTTCGCCATCAACTACCCCAAATCCCATCTGGTTCCGTCGCAGGTCGCACTGTTTCTAGGAGCAAAGCTCGATACAGTGGAGCAGTTGGCCTCCCCGTCGGAGGAAAGGACGAAGGCAATTCTGGGCAAGGTGCAACGCCTGCTCGCCATGGACGTGGCCAGGGTGAGGTCCATCAAGTACCTCCTCGGGATGATGTCCTCGTGCATCTATCTTGTACCCCTGTGCAGACTTCGAATGCGTCCGCTACAAGAGTTCCTCGACGCCCGCTGGCTCCAGGCGACAGGCTGCTTTGAGGACAGGATCCCGCTCGACGAGGAGTTCCGTCGGGCGATTCTATGGTGGGGTACCCGTGCGCACCTCACGGCGGGTATGAACTTTCAGACCCCAGCGTTTCAGGTGACCGTAACGACGGACGCCTCCCTGGAGGGTTGGGGGGCCCACACCGGAGATCTCCACGCAAGAGGCCTTTGGCTTCCGGAGGAGAGGTCTCTTCACATCAACATTCTGGAGCTTCGAGCAGTGTTCTGGGCGCTCAAGTCGTTCCTTCCGTCCCTCAAGGACAAGGTGGTGAGGATCTTCACCGACAACACCACCACGATGTTCTACATACGGAAGCAGGGAGGCACCAGATCCCCAGCCCTATCCAAGGAGGCCCTGGATCTGTGGCACTGGGCCGTCGCCCAGGGGATGTTTCTGGTTCCCCTACACCTGGCAGGAATAAAAAACACCATCGCCGACTCACTCAGCAGTGAGCTGCGCTGGTGCCACGAGTGGGAACTACGTCAGGACCAGGTGGATCGGCTCTTCCGATGATGGGGCAAGCCCCGGATCGACCTTTTCACGACGGCGACGAACTCCAAGTGCCAGAGGTTCGCCAGCAGGTTCCCACAGCCGAGGAGCATGGGCGATGCTTTCTCGTTCCCTTGGGACGGCCTGTTTCTATACGCGTTCCCTCTGTTGCCGTTGCTGCTCCGTCTCATCAATCAGCTCAAGAAGTCCAGGTGCAGGATGATCCTCGTCGCACCGGCGTGGCCGAGGCAGATCTGCTTCCCGGACCTTCTAGACTTGTCGGCATCCCCGCCAGTCAAGCTGCCGGCGGACGCAGATCTTCTCTCCAGAGAAGGAGGCGCCATTCTTCATCACGACCCGGCGTCGCTGAACTTGCAGGCCTGGCTCCTGCAGCACTAGAGTTCGGAGGGTACGATATTCCGGCTGACTGCAGAGAGGTTCTTGCAAAAGCCTGGGCGTCCTCGACTCTCAAGGGCTACGGACATAAGTGGAAGAGGTTCTCTGTCTGGTGCCGTGCACAGAAGATTAACCCTCTGCGGATTACGGCTCCTCAAGTACTGCCGTACCTACTGTCTCTGGCCAAAGCTGGGCTGGCTCACGCCTCCGTCAAGATACATCTGGCTGCCATCTCCCGATATACCAGGACTACAGGACGGGCGTCCTTGTGGTCTCATCGCCTGGTGAAGGAATTTATTAAGGGACTTTTCCGGTCGTTCCCGCCGGTGAAGGCTCCTGCCCCGGCGTGGGAACTTAATGTGGTGCTGACTAGGCTCATGGGAGCCCCATTCGAGCCTATGCATTCGGCGCCTTTAAAGTTTCTGTCGTGGAAGACAGCTTTTCTCGTGGCCATCACCTCCGCACGACGAGTGGGAGAGATCCAGGCCCTTTCTTGCAAGCCTCCATACTTGACTTCACGACACGAGGGTGGTGCTGAGGACGCACCCCTCATTTATGCCCAAGGTGCCGTTGGACTTCCACCTCAAAGAGCCCTTGGTGTTGCCAGTGTTCTTCCCGTCTCCTTCGTCGCCGGCTGAGAGGACTTTGCACTCGCTGGATGTAGCTAGAGCGCTGAAGTTCTACGTGGACCGCACAAAGAGTTTTCGGAAGACGTCACAGCTGTTTGTGAACTTTAGACCTGTGAATCAAGGGAAGGCTCTATCGAAGACTTCCATTTCCAGATGGCTCACCGGCTGCATCATGCACTGCCACCGGTTGGCGAACCAACCACTGCCCGGCTGTCCGAGAGCCCATTCGACCAGAGCGATCGCTGCTACTACGGCGTTCCTGTCTGGTGTGCCCCTGCTCGACATCTGCAGAGCTGCTACGTGGAGGTCGACGCACACCTTCACGAGATTCTACTGCGTCAATCAGGATTCCAGGGAGGAGTCCAGGGTCGGCCAGGCAGTGCTGCGCAACCCTTAAGGTGATCCTAGTGCTGCGCAACCTGTTCGCTTCAGGTGAGCCTGGTGAGGAGGTAAGAGTTGCTTAATATTGAGTTGTTGTATTGCTTAATGTTGAGCCTTTTGCCACCTCCCGTGGTTGTGCATGTGTGTACTGCTATGTATTCTTATATTCATGAGCATGTGAATCCATGCCAGACCCCATGCTGGAGAAGGAACAAGTTACTTACCTGTTGTTCTCCAGCATGGGTCTGGCATGGATTCACATGCGAACCCTCCCGCCTGCCCCGCTGCGGCTCTTCACTTGGTCATACTGCCACTTTACGTGCTACCAAATCTGAGGATGGCTGCCAAAGGCGGGGCTTAGGGAGAGGGCAGTCATTGGCTGGGGGCAGTATGACCCAGAGATCAGTGATTGGTTACTACTGAGAAAGACAGATCAGAAACGAAACTGATACTGATTTTTTTTTTTCTTTACCGAGGATGCCCAGCCTGACGACGGGGAATATTCATGAGCATGTGAATCCATTGCCAGACCCATGCTGGAGAACAACAGTTACAGGTAAGTAACTTGTTCCTTCTGGTAGCTTTGTTAGCCTTGTTAGGTCTTTTACAAATGAAAGTCTTTGTGTCTGAGTGTCCTAAGGTTGTGTATAGACGCCCTAAAAAAGTTGTCTTGAAAACAATTTCTTATTTTATTTTTATTTATTTTATTTATCTTTTTATAATGCGCCAGAGCCCGCAGGCATTAGGGTGCAAAAAGATTTGCCAAGCAAACAGATCACAGAAAGGGAAAAAGAGGAAAGTTGACTTTATTTAAACAAAATTGTCTACAGGCATATTCTAAAAGTATGCAAATCTGGAATCCTCCATAATTCCACAGGCAGTTTATTCCATATAACCGCTGCTAGTACTGGAAAAGAGAGACCACTGCCCCTGACTCTTTTAGTACGGGTACAGTGGAGGAGCATGGTTTTGCTTAATCTAGTAGTCCTCATCGATTGTTTAAATTGGATACTATCCCGAAGATATATCAGGGTTAAACATTTGTGAGTGATAACAATAATTTCAAAAGTGATCCTCTCATCAATGGCCAGCCAATGAAGATCTCTTCGAGGGGATTGAGTCCTCCGACGTATTCCATATCTATTACAGTAATCACCACAGCTGTGCTGCTTCGGAAACTTTTTCTGCGTCCTACGTCGATGCGCCGTCCCCGAGGACCTCCTCCGACAGCCGACGTCACCTGATGTGATAAGTAGGACGCACGACGCCTGTAGCCTCAGTTCCGTGTTTTTTCCGAGAACGTGTTCGCTTTGTGAATCTTGGTACGCCTCGACTCTTTGGAGTTATCTTCTCGGTTCTTTGAACCTGTTCGTTTTGTGTAAAACGCCTGTTCGTGACGATGTCTACCTCGTCTTCAAGCCCGCATCCGGGCTTCAAGAAATGCGGGGACTGTGGGTCCAAGATGTCGCTGACGGACTCGCACGACGCCTGCCTCTGGTGTATCGGGGAGGCCCACGACACGGACGACTGTGTCAACTGTCAGTCGCTCACGGCCAAGGCCTTGCGGGAACGCAAGAAGAAGTTGTCGGTAGGTAGGGTGTCTAAGCCCCGGAAGTCAAGGTCGGCGGGGCTTTCGATGGATGATTCGAGAGGCGACTCTCCGTGTCATCGTCGGAAGTCCAGCGGGTCTCCTTCCAGGAGTCGGTCTCGCCACTCCTCTGCCTCTTCGAGGCATTCCCGGAAGCGCCGGCATCGGTCACCTTCCCCGTCCTCTTCGGAGGACTCCGCCCGTCGGGGGGTCGCTTATCCCACCATGCAAGTGACTCCGGAGGAATGGGCTTCCTTCGGGAAGAAAATATTAGCGATTCTCGAATCGCAGGGCACCGGTCCGTCTGCGCCTCCGAGTTGGGTCGAGAGGGTCGAGAGACACCACTCGTACGCCTTCAGGCTCGGGTGGTCGGCACGGCTCACGTGAGAGGTCCCGCTCGGACAAGGGGAGCCGTTCTCGCCATGCCCGTTCCAGGTCCCGGTCCTCGACACGCTCGAGACCGCGTGATCCTGTGCCGTCTTCGAGAAAGACGTTGACGCCTGTGGCGCCAAGAGCATCGACGATCTCTCGAGGCTCTGCCTCCGAGGGGGTCGTCGGCGCCTAGGTCGTCGACACGCTCGGAGCTCCAGCTTCGAGGTCGGTGTCGACGCCACCGATGCTGGCGGCGCTACGGCTGACATCGACGCTGATTCAGTCGACACCGATTTTCTCGGCGCCGATTCGTTCGGCGCCCTTGACGCCTTTCAAGGCGGTGGTGTCGGAGGGGCCCCGTGCTACGGGGGAAGCCCCTAGAAAGGCGCTGGCTAAGGTCAGGCATGGCTTTGGTCCCCAGGTGCCTTCCTCTCACCGCCTGGAGTACATTTCAGAGATTGATGAGGGCTCTGATGAGGGCATGGTTCCGGATACGGTGCCGGATGAGCTTCTATCAGGTCAATGCCAATTTGAATTCCGACGGCAGTCACTGCATGATGCCAGTGGACTGGACACCTCTCCGGAGGTGGAGTTTTGTAGGCCTGAGCCTGGCTCTCATGCCGATTCTTCGTACCGGCGCCTTATGTCTCGGGTCACCAAGTACTTGGGATGGGATGGTCGGCTCCCCCAGGGGAGTTTGTTCAGGATGATCTTACGGACATCCTCGATCTTGGTCCCCCAACTGACCCAGTACTGCCGTTTCATATGGCTCTACAGAGAAGGGTGGCGGCGGCTTGGACTGCTCCGGAGAGTCTCCCGGCAGTGGGCAAGTCTTTGTCGCGAAAATACCGTCCAGCCAGTAGCGACCCCTGCTACTTGACCAGGCACCCCACTCCAGAGAGTTTGGTGGTGCAGGCGGCTACGGCCCCGGCAAAGCAGGCATCGTATCCTACCATCCCTCCTGATAGGGACGGCAAACGTTTTGATGGCTGGGCGAAGAAAGTGTTTTCTTCAGGGGGTATGGGGCTTCAGGCAGCCAACTCCGTATGTGCCTTGGCTCGTTTCACACACACTCTGTGGAACTGTGTTGCATTAGCGGCTGAACATATTCCCGAAGGGGACGAACGGGATGGTTTCCTTGCTATGGTCCAGGATGGTAAGGATGCCATGTGTGAGGCCGTTCAGTCGGGTTTGGACATGGCAGATTGTGTCAGCCGGTCCATGGCGGCGAGCACCGTAATACGCAGGTTTGCGTGGTTGCAAAAGACGGGTTTTGCTCCTGATGTGCAGTCCCGGCTCCTAAACATGCCCTTTGACGGTGAACATCTTTTTGGCAGCAAGGCTGACGAGAGCCTTGAGAGGTTGCAGAGCTCCAAAGCTGCAGCGAAGTCGTTGGGCGCTGCAGTTCGCCAACCTCCACCTTTTCGTCCTAGGGGACAGCAATGGAGGGGATGTTCCTTTCGTTATTACTCGTCCTTCAGTAAAACAAGGGGAGCTGGCAGTCAAAGAGGCCACCGTAGGAGTACCAGAGGTGGAAAACAGGGTACTCGAGGTGCCAAGGCCGCTTGGGCAGTTGCCTCTTTGCCCTCAGGCAATGCCGCAGCCGCTACCACTCAGTCATGAGGCCGTGTCCCATGGTTCGCCGGTTGGGGGAAGGCTGGCGCAGCCTCTTGTATAGTGGCGCGCCATTCCTTCTGATGTCTGGGTTCTGGAGATCATAACCCACGGCTACTGTCTTCCCTTTCGGCAGAGGCCTCACGACAATCCACCAGGGAACCTCTCTATGAAGAGTCCGGATCCGCTCCTTGCGCAGGAAATTCAAGCCCTGCTGGAGAAAGGCGCCATAGAATTGGTGCCTGTAGCGGAGAGGAACAAGGGATGGTATTCCCCTTATTTTTTGATTTCAAAGAAAGATGGGGGATTGAGACCCATCATGGACTTGCGCGGTTTGAACAAACTCCTTCGGAAGGACAAGTTCAAGATGGTTACTCTCTCTCAAATCCTCCAGGCCCTTCAACTCCAGGACTGGTTGGTGTCTCTTGACCTCAAGGATGCTTACTTCCATGTAGCGATCCATCCCAAGCACAAGAAGTACCTGAGGTTCGCGGTTGGCGACTCGCACTTTCAGTTTCGGGTCCTGCATGTCGGATTGACCTCCGCCCCGTGGGTTTTCACCAAGCTTATGGTGGTGGTGGCAGCGCATCACAGGAAAGGGGGGATTCACGTCTACCCCTAACTGGACGATTGGTTGATCAGGGCGCGCTCTCCCAAGCAAGCCTTGGATCATCTGTCTGTCACCTGCCATTCCCTTCACAAGCTGGGCTTCTCCCTCAATTTAAAGAAGTCCCATTTGACGCCAACACAGTGGCTCCAGTGCATCGGAGCAGTGCTAGACACATCCCTGGGGCTGTGTTTTCCTCCTCAGGTGAGGGCTCTTCACATTCAGCAGATGGTGCACAAGTTTCACACTGCCCAGACGCTCCCAGCGTTCGAGTTCTTGAGGTTGCTCGGCCTCATGGCATCCTGCATTCTTCTGGTGCCAGAGGCTCGTCTGCGAATGAGATCTTTGCAGTGGGCACTCAAGATGCAGTGGTCGCAATCCTCCGGCAGGATGTCTGACCCTGTTCAGGTGCCGCCCTCGGTCGCCCAGGACCTTCTCTGGTGGGCCGTCGAAGGCAATCTGATGAAAGGGGCTCCGTTTGGGCTTCCCTGGCCGGAGGTGATGATCGTGACAGACGCATCCCTCATGGGATGGGGAGCTCATGCCAACGAGTTGACAGTCAACGGTCGTTGGTCTCCGTTGGAGTCCAGACTCCATATCAGTCTGTTGGAGCTGAGGGCCGTCAGGCTAGCCCTGAAGGCTTTTCTGCCGACTGTGCGAGGAAAGAGTGTCCTGATCCTGACGGACAACACGGCCATGCACTACCTCAACAAAAAGGGGGGGGGCAGGGTCACTTTCTCTGTGCAGGGAGGCGATGCAGCTCGATTTCTGGGCCATTCAGCAGGAAGTTTCGATCTCGGCAGTTCATCTGGCCGGAGACGACAACAAGACGGCGGACGCTCTGAGCAGGCAGAGCCCGGTCTCTCACGAGTGGGAGTTGGCTCAGGAGATTCTCCTGGATATCTTCGCCCTTTGGGGGACCCCTCAAGTGGATCTCTTCACCTCCAGTGTCAACGGGAAGTGCGAGAGGTTCTGCTCGCGGGAATTTCCTCCAAGAGGAGCCTTAGGAGACGCGTTTGTGCTGGAGTGGTTCTTCCCACTGCTGTATGCGTTTCCTCCAGTCCCCGTCATCCCGCAAGTGCTGCGGAGGTTACGCAGGTTCGGTTCCCGGATGATCCTCATTGCTCCAGCGTGGGCCCGGAGGACGTGGTACCCGGACCTTCTAGACTTGTCCATCTGCCCTCCACGTCGTCTTCCCTACCGAGACGATCTGCTCTCACGGGAGGGGGGGGGTCAGGTTCTCCATCCAGAGGTCAGATCCCTCAACCTTCACGCTTGGTTTCTGAAAGGTTGAGGTATAAGGTATTGGGACCTCCCTGAAGACGTGATGGAGGTGTTGCTTTCAGCCAGGCGGCCAGCAACAAAGTCTCTGTACCGTTGCTGTTGGCCTAAGTTCTGTGACTGGTGCAGAGTTCAGAATGTGGATCCTTTTGCATGTGACATTCCTATGGTTCTGTCTTTTTTTGCTTTCACTGGCCCACAGGGGCTTGCAAGTGGGTACCATTAAAGGTTACCTGGCGGCGCTGTCCATATTTAAGCGCTCGTCTGAAGAGTGTTCCTATTTTAAAATTCCTTTAATTTCTCAGTTTTTCAAAGGGCTCACTAATGTGTTTCCTCCGTCACCTTTTCTGGTGCCCGGTTGGGATTTGAACCATGTTCTTAAGTTTCTTATGGGTGCTCCATTTGTGCCTTTGCATTCCTGCCCTTTGAGACTGTTAACTCTTAAAACTGTGTTTTTGGTTGCGGTTACTTCCGCTCAGAGTGAGTGAGTTACAGGCACTTTCAGTTAAGCCACCCTTCACTGTGTTTCAGAAGGACAGGGTTGTCCTTCGAGTTCGTCCTTCCTTTCCTCCGAAGGTGGTGTTGGAATTTCATTTGGGCCAGAAGGTTGTTCTTCCGGCATTCTATCCTCCTCCACATCCTGGTAAGGAAGAGGAGAGACTCCATAGGCTTGATCCTAGGAGAGCGTTAAGCTTTTATATTTCACGCATGTCCCGGGTCAGAGTGGACGATCAACTCTTCATTGGTTACGCTGGAAAGCGTTTGGGACAAGCTGTGACGAAACAGACTTTGTCTCGTTGGATTATTTTGGCTATCTCCGAGTGTTACTGCTTGGCGGGTAAGGACCCTCTGGCTGGCTTGCGGGCCCATTCTACCAGGGGCATGGCTGCATCTACTGCCCTACAGAGGGGTGTTCCTATTGGTAACATCTGTGATGCAGCCACCTGGGCTTCGGTACATACTTTTGTATGTCACTACTCCCTCGATTCCATCTGAGGACAGGATCTGGCCTTTGGCAAGGCAGTCCTTTATTCTGCAATTTGATTGGGCATGTTAAATTTGTGATCTAAAATTCTTTTCCCACCTCCTTGCTTTGGTACTGCTTTGGGAGTCTGTCATAGATATGGAATACGTCGGAGGACCCAATCCCTTCGAAGAACAAGTTACTCTCTTACCTGGTAACGTTCTTTCGATGGGATGGTCCGACAACCTATTCCATATCGCTCCTTCCCTACCTTCCCCGCTGCAGAATTTTGTATGCGTTTGCAGCTTACGTTACAGCAAGTCCTTGTGTGTCTGACTGGCAAAAGACTGGTGTCACACGTTCTGGGGAAAAAAACTACAACTGAGGCTACAGGTGTCGTGCATCCTACTTATCACATCAGGTGACGTCGGCCGTCGGAGGAGGTCACATCGACGTCATCGACGCAGGACGCAGACGGCGAAAAAAGTTCCAAAGCAGCACAGCTGTGGTGATCACTGTCATAGATATGGAATACGTCGTCGGATCATCCCATCGAAAGAACGTTACCAGTTAAGAGAGTAACTTGTTCTTCTATGTTAATTTACAGGAACCCTTCTTGGGATACTTTTAACAATGCAGGCTGCGTCCTTCTGCAGTACCTGCATCCTATGGATAGACCTCTTGTCTGCCCCTGCCAGAATAGTGTTGCAATAGTCCAGCCTTTGCATAAGCATTGCCCTCGCTAATGTGATGCAGTTAGCTTGAGAGAGAAAAGGCTTGATTAACCTAAGTAGCCTGAGATGGTATTGCACTTCTTTACAATGCTACTAGTGTGGGCTTCTGCACCAAGCGAAGATTCAATTATAATACCCAATGTTTTGACTTCAGTGGATGTACAAATCTTGTGGTTTTCAATAAGGAAACCTGCATATTCCTTATTCAACATCACTCGTGACTGAGTGGACCCAAACATTTCTTGGATCCATTTATGCATAGTCCATTTTCCATCATCCAGATCTTAATAGATTCATAAACACGCAAAACTTCCTCTGAGTCCTTGCTGTAGTCTCCACTTAATTCCATGACGAGCTGGGTATCTTCTGCGTAGTTAGTAAAGCAGATATCCAGCTCGTCTAGTAGATCACACAGAGGTCGGCAGAACACGTTAAAAAGTGCTGGGGACAAACATGCCCCTTGTGGAACTCCGCAATCTATATGTTCTAACTCAGAGCTTTCCTCTCCCCAATGGATTTTAGACATCCTATTACTAAGGAATGAGTCCATCCATTTGGTTACTGTTTCTGAACAATGCCCCACCTCTTTAAGCCTTCTTATTAATAAATTGTGGTTCACCAAGTCGAAGGCTGCTTATAGGTCCAATAGCTTCAGCAGCCCCGACTTGCTGTTATCCACAATAGCCAACATCCCTGTCTGGCGATCACTTTCAGTGCCATGGTGGGCTGTGAAACCTGACTGTTTTTCATGAAGTAACCCGCTAGTCCCCAGATTTTCCTGAAGCTGCATAGCTGCCATTTTGTCTATAATTCTGAGTAAAAACGGTACGTTGGTAATAGGTCTCAAATTATTGTAATTCTGGTGGTCTTGTCCTGGCTTCTTCGACAATGGTGTAACCACCACCCTTTTGCAGCAATCAGGAACTTCAAAGTATTCAAAGGTTCTTAAAGGGACCTTATGGTTGTAATGTAAAACAAAACCCCAAAACGTTGCCTGTTTTGGTTTCTAAACCAACCATAAATGTCAACTGCCATTGTAAGACAATCATAATTAGGCCACTGCCATGCACTGTTCCTGACATCTCTTGGTGTGTTGATTGACATGTGACATTTGGTCTTCAATTTAATTTGTAGTTATTGGGATTTTTCATTTTGTGGGTTGTCGCTCCCAGTCAATTTAAATAGATACTAACTCCATTTGGGTACTCCTCTTTATCTTTTGCTATTTTGCATTGCTCAAGTCCTCGTGAGTTTATGTACGTGCTGTTTGCATCATTGGTATATGTGATGTCATGAGTAGTGCATGTCAAGTTATTCTGCCATCATGCGCCCCACCTAAAGTCCTGGGTCAACCAGGTAAAACCTTTTCTATTTCTCTGCACTACTAGGAGAAAGTTCTGAACTGGCTGCCTAATAATCTGTAAACCCTAAAAACAATGCAGGCCATTTCAACATGTCTATCGACCCTAAGAGACATTTCGTAGGGTCCATAGACAATTCCATATATCATTATTTTTATTAAGGTATTATTGAGCGGTGACCTAGATTCTAAAGGCACCGAAGTGCTTTAAAGAGGTATTCAACAGTACAGATGACTTGCACCTTGAAACACTAAAAGGATAGGGGAGGATAGCTCAGGGGCAACGTGAAGTGAGATGACACAGAGCACCACAGGTTCGATCCCCGGGTCCGCGCTTAGAAACCTCTGGCTATTAACGTGCGTTATAAATAACCTATCATTATCATATCATTGTGTATAGGAGCGTTATAAAAACCCAATAAATAAATAATAAATAGAGCACTTTTAAGAGGCAAAACCAGAACAGATATTACAGCGGGGGGTAGGATACATAGGGGCACAGTGGTCTTTAGTGTTCTTTAAGTGCCCTTTTATCACTCAGAAAGTACATTCACCCGAAATGAACCAAAGAATTATGCTTTAACGTAGTAGAACAGTTTGTACTCAGCAACTTGCACTTTCATGGCAAAAAGAATAACAATTGGATACATTAGCATGTTTGGGACACCAAAGGAACATATACATAAAATGGGTATACATTCGGACAGACAGGACACAGTTAACTGAGCCTCAGAGTAGGAAACCCTTTGGATTGGGTCAGAGCAACACAATGTGTAGGCTACGCATACATGGATATGAGTGGTTGAAAGTATCAGGAGGGATTCGAAGATGGCGGCCGAGCTGGGTAGACGTGTGTGAGCACAGCTCCTTCCCCCAGCTCGAGCTGCAATAACAAAAAATACAATAAATAAGACAAATGACCCTCCGGAGCTTGTCTCCATAGAAGATTGGCAGAGAGAAGGATAATCCGACACCGAAGAACCAGCACATGATGGTAGGAGGAGGGACCCGCGGGCCGTGACGCGAGAACGGCGCCCACAAGGCCCACTCCACAGATGCCCAGCAAGCGGAGAGAGAAACCGGGACCTCCGATCGGAAAAGCGACGCAAGAGGCAGGTCCAGCATGCCCCTCTCGAGCGATCCGCCAACACATATCAGAAGCGGAGCTACAGAGTCAACCGCCAGGATCCCAGGGAAGCGGCTCAGCCCGAGCAGAAATGAGCATCCGACGCAGGAACATGGACAGTAGGAGCGGAACTCCAGAGCCCCCAAGAGGATTCTCCAGCAACATACCGCTCCAGCAAGTGGGGAAGGTAATCCTCGGAACCTCCGATGGAGTTCCAACAGCCGGGGAAAAAGCTCCCCCCCCCCTCCGCATGGAGACCACCAAGAGAACACAAGACGTGCAGAGAAGCAGACACAGCGCTGTGGACTCCATCTGCAGGAGGGGAGAACAACAAGGACTACAAGGCCACCCCAGGGAAAAGGAAAAGAAGAAAACGAATGGTAAGCCCACAGGGACGGTGGGAAGACCGGCAACAGCAGGCAAACGCCCCCCGAATCCCCCCACCGGGCCCTCCAACAGCAGGAAGGGAAGGGGCCAAGGGAGCAGAAGGGAGTAGACAGTAGGGCAGGCCCCTCCCTCGACTCCTCAGCCTTCAACATGGCGCAGAAGAAGGAAAAGCCCTAGGGGGAGGACACCAGAGGGGTTAACTCCCAACGACAGGAGAGGGACGCTGAGGGGGGAGAACCCCAGAAACAAACGGCGTCCACACGACCTACCCCAGTGAAAGGGAGCCATCCCACAGCGAACAACAAGAAGGGAATCCGGTCATAGGGAGCAGACAGAAAAGAGACCCCCCCCCTCAAATAAAGCTCGGACAACCTGAAGGGACACAATGTGGGGCAGGAAACACACACCTAGGGCCATGGGGAGAAAAGAACACAACAGGACTCTAGCACCACATACGACACTACCCCAACAGAGAAGGTACCCCCAGGAACTGAAACGTGGCAACCCACGAGCCCATCAAAGCAAATAGACCCCGAAGGGGCAAGAAACCTCAATGAAGTGAACATAATCGGAAGAATACCCACACCGACAGGGCTACCACAGGAAAAGACTCACACGTCAAGATCTAGAAACCGTCAAGTTCATCAGGCGACACAGCCATCCAGCAGCAAGCACAAACAAGATCAAGACTTAATACAACTCTGGGGAACAGACAAAGGAGCGAAACCGAAAGCAAATACGCAAAAAGATAAGGGGAAGACAACTCCAGAGCTGTCAGGAGCCACAGATATGGCCACAAAAGACGACATGAAAACGTGGTTCAAAGAATTCCAAGACCAATTCATATGCTCCACACACAGTTCGAAAACATGAAAGCTGAAATGAAAAGAGTAATTCAGGAACTGAACAAGGATATGGGGAACCTGGAGGAGCGAACGGACCAACTGGAAAGAACGGTCCAGAGCATAGATGAGGAAACACAGCAATACGCCGAAGAACAAGAACGACTGGCAAGACTGGCCCAAGAACTAGAAACCCAATGTGAAAACTTAGAGAATCGCTCCCGTAGGTCAAACATCAGAATTAAGAATATGGCAGAATCGGTAGAGGACAAAGACCTCCGTACGGCAGTCCAACAGGTGTTCCAAGACATACTTGCGGATGGCTCAGGCAAAGAAATCCAGATAAACAGAATACACAGAGTCGGCCCCCGTAGAGCGGGAGAACCAGGAACCCGCCCAAGAGATGTACTGGTAGCACTAACGCAGTACGCGCAAAAAGAACAATTCCTAAGGAAAGCCAGGACCATAGACCACATAAGAATGAACGGCAAAGAAATACAGCTCTTACAGGATTTGGCGCAATCGACGCTCAGGAAACGAAGAGAGATGGCCCAAATAACAAAATACTTGGCAGAGAAACAGGTGCGCTACAAATGGACCTTCCCATTTGGCCTTCTCTTTACGTGGGAGGAGAAGCAACATTGTATCACCACTTGTGAGGAGGGCCTCAAGATACTGAACATGCAAGAGAAAGAGTCAGCAACAGATAGGGATACACACTGAAAACGTCAGGCGCCAAGGGGATGGCAAACAGAGAATAAACTAACGCGACCCCAAACCCGGAACCTGGACCATAAATAACGCCATCCCAAGACAAGGAAGAAGACTTCTCAGATAGAAGGGGGACAAAGCCTACGCAATGATAAGAATAGGGCCAATTGTGGCCTGAGAATGCGGCTGAGCCAAGGGACACCCTCGGAATCCACAACAAACAAGCAGAGTTTAGGACTCCCTGCGAAAGACATTAACCTGAGTTTTTAGAGGACATGAAGCGAAGGCCACCCGCCCAAGCAACCATAGGGCCCATTGCCCTTCTCAGGGAAAAAGTTGGGGGGGCAAGGGCGGGAGGGAAGCGGGGTGGGAGTTGTGGGAGAGCTACAAGGGAGAAAAGACTCAATCACCGGTACCAATGGACATACCTGCGAACCACACGGTAAGAGACAGAAAAATTTAGAGTCGCAAAGGAAAGGATGGGGCTGAAAATACTAACGTACAATATTAGAGGGCTGCACTCTCCCGTAAAAAGAAAGAAAACGGAACACTTTCTACACAGAGAGAAATACGACATAATAATGTTACAAGAGACTCATACAGAGGAAAAGAAAAGGACAAATCTGCATAAGAGGCTACAATCAAATACTGCAAGCAAACGACGAAGAGTAAAAGGGGTCTAGATAGCATTCGCCAACCAACTCAATGTACAAATACGAGAAACGGTGCCAGACAAAAAAGGTTGTAACCTATTTGCAAAAGTACAGATTGAAAACCGCCACTGACATTAGCAACCATATACGCTCCAAATATAGGTCAGGAGGGATTCATAAAAGACACACTGAACAAACTGGAACATTTCGCAGTAGGAGAAGTTATTCTGACAGGAGACTTCAATATAGCATGGAACCCAAGGGTAGACCGCTCAAACCCCAAACAATCGCAACAAAGGACACCGTCACAATCACTAAATGAACTGATGAAAAAGATGGCCCTGGAAGACGTATGGCGGAGAATCAGAGGCACAACCCCGGGATACACATACCACTCACATGTGCATGGCACGAGCTCAAGAATTGATTACATATGGGTCACTGCGAGCCTACTAGGGGAGATTCAGGACATAGAAAAAGGTCAGATCTCCCTATCAGATCACGCCCCAAGATTCGCAAACGCTCAGGCCTATGGCGCTGGACACTTCCAAGAGAAACATTACAGGATCCGGTAACGAGAGAAACAATCAGAGAGAAAATAACAGAATACTTTGAACAAAACGATACTCAGGAAGTCTCAAAATCACACTATGGGAAGCCTACAAAGCGGTGATAAGAGGACAATTATTAGCCCTTAAAGCACAGAAGGACAAGCAATCTAGAAATTTGGAAAATGAACTAGAAAACAAATTGGAAGAGATAAGAGAAGAGATGGCAGATAACAGATCTCTGAAAATAAAGAGAGCCTACCGACATGTCTAAAGCCAGCTAGAAGTAATCAGAACCAAAAGACCGGAAACGCAACTACTACACTTAAAGCATTGGTACTCGATGAAATCGAAAAAAAGCGGACAAACTACTGGCAAGACAACTGAAAGGAAAACAACAAGACTATATGATAAAAGCATCAAAAGACGAACACGGGCAAATGAAAACTCAATCCAAAGAGATATAAGAAATATTCAGAGACTATTACCAGAACCTGTACACATCGGACAAACCGAAAGAGGAGGAACAGAAAGTATACCTGAGGGAGATCACACTTCCAACCATCACCTCAGAAGAAAAAAGAATACTGGACAAACCAATAACAACATAGGAGGTAACAAGAGCAATCAGAGATCTACCCAAAAATAAATCCCCAGGTCTGGACGGCTACATGGTCGCCTTCCATAAAACTTACACAGACATTTTTTCCCCGATCTTAACGAACCTCTTCAACACCTTTAAAGACACGGTAAACATCGCTACGTCAATGAACGAGGCAAAAATACTGGTATTTCACAAGAAAGGGAAAGACCCCGAGAATCCGAGCTCATACCGCCCAATAGCATTAATAAATATAGATGCAAAACTCTACACAAAGGTCCTTGCTAACAGACTTTCGCCCCTGCTCCACAAACTGATAATCAAGACCAATCAGGATTCATCCCAAACAGGAAAACGCATGACAATATCAGACGAATCGCACACTTGTTAGAGAAAGTGGGAATCACCAACACCCCGGTAGCAATCCTAGCGGTAGATGCCGAAAAAGCATTTGACTGGGTGGAGTGGTCCATGTTTGCAATATTGGAGAAAATGGGCATGGGCAACACGTACATAAATATGATACGGGCCAGCTATAACTCACCCTCGGCAAGAATTGCAGTAAACGGAGAACTCTAAAACAAGATCAACATAGGGAGAGGCACCAAACAGGGCTGCCGATTGTCCCCCCTCCTATATGCAATCTTTCTCGAGCCATTACTGGCAAAGATAAGGGCAGCATTCAACATTAAGGGCATAGAAATGGGAGGGCAGACACACAAGACAGAGGCATATGCGGACGACATTCTGATGACCCTAACCGACCCAATAAAGTCACTGCCTCACCTCATAAAAGAAATAGAAGAATACGGAACAATATCAGGTCTAAAAATAAATAGGCAAAAGTCATCGGTAATGGTCCTGGCTGGAGACATACAAGAAATAGAGAAAAACGGAAGAGCTACATCTGCAAACGGCAGAACAAGGGGTACGATACCTCGGAGTCACAGTGACCAACTCGATAAAAAATCTCTATGCAGGGAACTACACGAAACTACTAGAACAGGTGAAAAGAGACTTGGAAAGATGGAACTCGCTCTCGATATCCTGGTGGGGCAGAATTACAGTCATAAAAATGACAATACAGCCCAGACTTCTATACTACTTTCAAGCACTCCCAATAAGAATACCTAGCGGCTTTCTTCAAGTCACTCACCAAAGTAATAACGAAATACATTTGGCAGAACAAAACCCTGAGACTGTCAAACCAAGCACTTACGGCGCACAAATCAGGAGGAGGCATGGCTCTCCCTCACTTCCGGAAGTATTACGAGGCAGCCCAGATGTGGGTCCTGAAGGAATGAATCCCAAACACATCAGAAAAATTATAGGAGGCACAGGACAGAGCGGTAGCAAGATCAAAAATGCGACACCTGCTATGGATCAAACCGGAGCAAAGACACCAGAACTTCTGAATGAGTGAGATCATGAGCTCAACCTTGGAAATATGGGACAGAGCGACCAAAATAGAAACACTGACAAAAGATCCAGCCCCCTTTTATACCAATACTCGACAACCCGGAATTTCTCCCGGCCACGGAGAAAGGAGCATTCCAGAAATGCTGGGAAGCAGACTGCACGAAAGTGTGAGACATGTATGGCGGTCTACAGATCAGATAATTCACGGAATGCCAGGATCTTCTGGGCCTCACGGAAAAGGAAAGATATCAATATGAACAACTCCATCACTGGCTCACAACCCCGAGAATAACATAGGCAATAACAAGAGACCTGACCCCATTTGAAACATACATTATGACACAAACAGGGGAAAGAAAATCGTCTCACAAATTCATAAATGCCCAGACAGAGGAAATAAAATGGCAATATATGAAGAAATGGGAAACTGCGCTACGGAAAAACATCATGAGGGAGCAATGGATAGACATCTGGCAAATAATTCCGAAATGGGCACGGGCGATCCAGACAAGAGAAGCGTGGATAAAAATGATCATACAATGGCACTATACCCCGGAAAGACTCCACCGAATGTTCAACACAGCACAAGACAGATGTTGGAGGGGATGCGACGCAGTGGGCAATTGGAGACACATCTGGTGGGACTGGCTGGAACTACAAAACTTCTGGTCGGAGGTAAATATCCAAATGCAAGGAATGTTTAAAGGCGCAGACACACTAGTAGGAGAGGTATGGATGTGTGGTATGTGGAACCCCCAAGACAGGACATTAACAAAGATACAGAAGAGAAACTTTATGGGATTCCTCACAGCTGCATGACTAGCAATTGCACAAAAATGGAAACCGAAGATACCCCCATCCACTCAGGAATGGCTACAGAGAATTTGGGCATTTGTGGCGATGGAGAGAAATACATACAACATTCAAGGAGCCCTACAAAAATGTATAACGGACTGGATAGAGGTGATGGACTACTTACAAAGCGACTATGATGCAGTGGTGCCCGCACAAAATCTGCATCTTGGACCATGGAAAGACTGCAAGTGCAAAGGAGCTTGTGGAATAGAAAAGGGCGTCATGTTTACATTGGAGGTCAGTCATGTCTCATTGTGCCTGTGTTCATAGCACAAATGGGGCTACACAGGCCTGTGCATCCTTTCATTAATGCCACCACCAACACAATAACCATAGCAGAAAGGATAAAGTTTTGTTTTGCCCAAATGTTCAGCAGCCTTTTCCCTGTAACACCATTTGAGGACCATCCGTTCGTTGCTGGTCAGATGAAGGTTTGGATTTATTGTTGAATGAACCAGAGGCTTTCATTGAATTCTCGCCCAAAGAGTTGTTAGCTGCCTTTGCAGCTGGGATTCACTAGTAGTAGGTTCTTGAACATACCAAAGGTGTGTGGTCCACCTTGTAGATCAAAATCTCGCGCACCGATATTATGTGCTGTGTCATGTGATACGTGTTCATGGTCTTGTAGGCATCTCCACAAGGCATTTGCATTTCTCTCTTGAATCTTGGACTGGACAGGATTGTGATGCATAAAAAAACAGTCACAGCATTCCCTCTGATGCCTGGACAGTAGGCTACTGTGAAATTGTGATGCATGAAAACCAATGACCACTTGCACAAACAGGATGAATGTGAGAGTTGCAAATTAGGATGGCTTTCATAGGCCATCACCCAAGTATGCAATGCAATTGTCCTGTAGTCTGCGATGGTGAGCATCATTTTGACAGGGATATTCCTGGAGTAAAAGGTCACACCTCTGGGTGATGTTGGGGTGACATGAGATAACGCCCCACCTGCGAGTGTGCAGGGACAATCTGTTTCTACCACAGTAGAGCAAGATTGCTCATGAGTAAAGGCACTCATCTCAGACATTTCCCAACCCGCACTTTGCACATTCGAATCCGGGCAGAGTCCACTCAGCCCTTCCTCCTAACGAGATTGATAAACTGAGTACCATTCACTTGGGCAACACGATCACCTATTATTACAGCACTTCGCAGTGCATGGAATAGGACATGAAGTGATTGGAGAAAGCACTGTATTTTTATTATTATTTATTACATTTGTATTGGGCCTTCGTCTGATGGTGCCTTAACCTCTGTTTTGAGAGCCTTAAACACTTGCCTTTCTGGAGATGAAAGATGCAAAAGGTGAACCTCGGAATATTCCCCGTCGTCAGGCTGGGAATCCTCGGTAAGAAAAAACCAGTATCAGTTTCGTTTCTGATCTGTCTTTCGTAGTAGTAACCAATCACTGATCTCTGCGTCATACTGACCACAGCCAATGACTGCCCTCTACCTAAGCCCCGCCTCTGGCAGCCATCTTCAGATTTTTACCGCACGTTCATGTGTTGGGATCCTCGTGCTATTGCTCTCGAGCGTTAGTGCTATTTTTTCACGTTTTTTCTCAAAAAAAAATCGTTTTTCGGTCAAAAAGAGCCTCAAGCTCCACCGACTCTCCATCCGATCAACGGGGACCCGTGTCGGATTCGTCTACGCCCCTCAAGGGTGAAGATTTCATCGAGCTACGCTTTTGGAGGACTCCAGAAGTTTCTAAGGCCCATCCCGGACATGGCCCAGGAGAAGGGAAGCTCGACGCCCGGAAAGCTGTTCAGGGACTGCCCTGGATGCCAGCTGCAGAATGTCTTTAAGGAAGACGAACACTCCTTTTGTCTTTACTGCCTACATGAGGACAAGACGCACATGGAGAAGGACTGTGCGTTTTGCAGCAACATGTCGGAGCGGACCATGAAGGACCGCCATCAACGTCTCGCCAACTGGCTGGAGAAGAGGAAGAAATCCGAGCGGTCTTCTAAGACCTTTGAGGACGCCCCGGCGACGGGGGTCCAACACAAGGCCAAGCACCGCGAGTCCGCTGGCACCGGGAGCGCCGAACGGTCGGGCTCTACGGCCACCAGGCAGGGCGCATCCTCCCCGGCACCATCAACCACGAGCCAACGCTCTGGTTCGGGTAAGAGGAAGGCCGAGCACCCGGCAAAGCTCCTGGAGAGGCCCCGGTCGAGCTCGAAGGCCCCATCGGAGGGAGAGCGAGGCCGTGTCCCCCCCCCTCAAGGAGAAGGCGGTGAGCGCACCTAAGGTGGTGAAAGTCTTAATCCATCCGGCCAAGGCCTCTATCGAGACAGTCGCGGTGGCCCTGGCTCAGCCTGTGGAGGCTACACCAGTGGTGGCGACCTCGGGGCTCAGAGTATCCCTGCCACCGCGGAGGGAGTCCTCTTTTATGCCCATCGACAGGACCCCCTTGAAACCTCCGGCGGAGAAGAAAAAGGGGGGGCAGGAGGTCGTCGTGGATTCGGCCTCAACCTCTGAGGAAGAGCTGATCGAGGTCTTAAGCTACGGCGTTGGCGTGGAAGAAGACCAGCCCGTCGGGAGGGATCCCGACGCAGGAGACGACGATATCGTTGAGGGTGCCGACGGGGCCCCTGACCGCCCGTCGGACTCCCCTCTGCCAGCGCCGCAAGACAACTCGGCGGCCATTTTGTTGGCTATACAGTCCTTATGCTCAGAGATAAGGACGAGACTGCCGTTACCGCCAGCGGAGGAACCTCTCCCGTCGGGGGACCCGGAACCAGGCCCTTCTGGCAGCCCTCCCCCTAAGAAAAGAAGGATTCACCCTCCACCTCCTTTTCAGCCGTCGCGCCCCGTTCAGCCCTCCTCCCCGTCCACGACTCGAGGGGATGATACAGGGACTGACACGGCCGCGACGGGTACGGACGACGAGGTGTACGACGAGTATCTGCCGTCGTCACCTCCCACCCGGGCTTCCCCGCCCGACGAGATTGGATCGCTTCACTCCATGATCGCCAGGGCATCCGAGCTCTTCCAGCTCTGCCCTGAGGAGAAGAAGAAGGAAGGTTTCCTTTATCAACGGCGCGAGGCCAAGAGGAAGACGGTCCTCGCGGTACCTCTACTGGACGATATTTGGGATGAGGGCCTCGCCCTCCTCAAGAACCCATCCACGACGCCGGCTAGAAGAGACCGGTACGAGAAGAAGTACCGGGTCCCGGACGCGGCCCCCTTGTGCCTCCGGGCACAGCCTACCCCGGACTCCGTCGTCTCCACGGCGGCCAGGAAGAAAGTGGGGGGGGGGGGGAGTGCGGCCTCCACGTTGACTTCCCCGCCGGACGGCGAGGGAAAGAAATTGGATACGATGGGGCGCAGGGTCATCTCGTCTGCAGCGACGACGATTAAGGCGGCCAACGCCTTGGCTATCGTAGCCCGCTACGACAGGGAGCTGTGGTACAAACTGGCCCCCCTGCTGGACTTCCTACCGGACGACAAGAGGGCGGATGCCCTAGAGATCTTGCAGGAAGGTGAGGTGGCGTCGGACCAAGCCATCGCGATGGCGACGGTCATCGCCGACACTGGATTTCGCCAGTTGGGCAACGGCGTGTGCCTTAGGCGGCGTGGATGGCTCAAGGCTACTGACTTCCGTCAAGACGTACAGACCAGAATCTTGGACATGCCGTTCGATGGAAACAACCTGTTTGGAAAAACAGTGGACGATTCCCTTCAAGCCATCAAAGCGGACACGGAGACGGCCCGGGCTCTCGGGGTTCTCCAGCAACGGCGGCCGCCCTTTCGGAGCGGCAGAGGCAAGGGCGCCTCCAAAGGTTCCGGCGGCAGATTTTCCACCTACCGTCAAGCGGCCCGTTCGTCGTCGCAGGAAGCATACAGGGGACGAGGCAAGTCAGGCCGACCCCGCCGTCGTCGCCAAGGAGGTCAAGGCGGCAAAGCATCGTCGAAACAGGACTGAACCGGCCGTGGGGTCGGGCCCCCACCGAAGCACCCCGGTGGGAGGCCGGCTGGCGAGCTTCGTCAGCGTGTGGGAGTCCATCTCCACCGACCGTTGGGTGCTGGAGGCCCTAGCCCAGGGCCACGCGCTCGAGTTTCAAAGAAGGTGCCCGCGCGTCCCCCCTGTGGCCAGGAAAGAACTTCACGTCCCTCAGCTTCTCTTGGAGGTAAAGGCGATGCTCAGGAAGGGCGCCATCGAACGTGTCCCAAAGAGGCTTCGGGGCTCCAGAGTTTACTCAAGATACTTCCTCATGAAGAAGAAGACGGGAGGATGGCGCCCCATCCTAGACCTACGACGACTGAACAAGTTCATCAAGGCACAGAAGTTCCGGATGGTCACCCTCCAGCACGTCCTGGGTCAGCTGGAGGAGGGCGACTTCCTGTCGTCGTTGGATTTGGAGGATGCCTACTTCCATATTCCCATCCTAAGGGGGCACCGAAAGTTTCTCAGGTTCGTGGTCCAAGGTCGTCACTATCAGTTCAGAGCCCTTCCCTTCGGACTACGGTCGGCACCCAGGGTATTCACCAAGTGCCTCGCACCAGTGGCGGCGCAGCTGCGCCGAGAGGGGATCCACGTCTACCCCTACCTGGACGACTGGCTCATCCGAGCCAAGACGAGGGAGCTCGCCGTGGAGCACACGGCAAGGACCGTCCAACTCCTCACGGACCTGGGATTCTCCGTGAACTACGCCAGGTCCCACCTGGTGCCCGCGCAAGACGCACTGTTTCTGGGAGCAAAGCCTTCTGGCCTCCCCGTCGGAGGAATGGACCAGGGCCATTCTGGGCAAGGTACAGCGGATGTTGGTTGCGGAGGCGGCCAAGGTGAGGTCCATCAAGTCCCTCCTCGGAAAGATGTCTTCTTGCATCTACCTCATTCCCCTGTGCAGGCTTCGGATGTGCCCGTTGCAGGAGTTCCTGGACGCGCGCTGGATCCAGACGACGGGCAGCTTCGAGGAGAGGATCACACTCGACGAGAGTTTCCGACGAGCGATCCGGTGGTGGGGCACCCGCGCGCATCTGACGGCGGGCATGGACTTCCAGACCCCAGGCCACCAGGAGACAGTGACCACGGATGCCTCCCTGGAAGGGTGGGGAGCGCACACCGAAAATCTGCACGCGAGAGGCCTTTGGCTCCCGACGGAGAAGTCCCTCCATATCAACGTCCTGGAGCTCCGTGCAGTGTTCTGGGCCCTCAGGTCCTTCCTTCCGTCCCTCAAGGGCAAGGTGGTGAGGATCTTCACCGACAACACCACCACCATGTTTTACATCAGGAAACAGGACGGAACCAGGTCCCCAGCCCTGTCCAAGGAGGCGCAGGACCTGTGGCATTGGGCCGTCGCCCAAAGGATGTTTCTGGTGCCGTTTCATCTGGCAGGGATAAAAAACACCATCGCCGACTCACTCAGCAGGGAGCTGCGCTCGTGCCACGAGTGGGAACTACGGCAGGATCTAGTGGACCGCCTCTTCCGACGGTGGGGCACACCCCAGATCGATCTGTTCGCGACGAACTCCAAGTGCCGGAGGTTCGCCAGCAGGTTTCCCCAGCCGAGGAGCATGGGCGATGCTTTCACGTTCCCCTGGGAGGGCCTGTTCCTATACGCGTTCCCTCCATTGCCACTGCTGATCCGGCTCATCAACCAGCTCAAGAGGTCACGGTGCAGGATGATCCTCGTCGCACCTGCGTGGCCGAGGCAGATATGGTTCCCGGACCTTCTGGACTTGTCAGCGTCCCCGTCAATCAAGCTGCCAGTGGACGCGGATCTGCTCTCCAGGGAAGGAGGCGCCATCCTCCACCACGACCCCAAGTCGCTGAACTTGCAGGCCTGGCTCCTGCAGCGTTAGAGTTTGGGGGATACGACTTACCGGCCGACTGCAGAGAGGTTCTTGCAAAGGCCAGGGCGTCCTCGACTCTTAAATGCTACGGACACAAATGGAAGAGGTTCTCTGTCTGGTGCCACGCACAGAAGATTAACCCTCTACGGATTACGGCTCCCCAAGTACTGCCGTACCTATTGACGCTGGCCAAAGCTGGACTGGCGCACGCGTCCATCAATATTCATCTTGCTGCGATCTCCCGATACACCAGAACCACGGGGCGGACGTCCTTGTGGTCTCATCGTCTGGTGAAAGAGTTCATGAAGGGACTGTTCAGATCGTTCCCGCCGGTGAAGGCTCCGGCCCCGGCGTGGGAGCTCAACGTGGTGCTGACCAAGCTCATGGGACCTCCGTTCGAGCCGCTGCACTCGGCCCCGTTGAAGTTCTTGTCGTGGAAAACAGTGTTTCTTGTGGCCATCACCTCCGCACGACCGGTGGGAGAGATCCAGGCCCTTTCCTGCAAGGCCCCGTACTTGACTTTTCACGACACGAGGGTAGTGCTCAGGACGCATCCCTCCTTCATGCCCAAGGTGCCGTCGGACTTCCACCTCAACGAACCCTTGGTGTTGCCTGTGTTCTTCCCGTCGCCTTCGTCGCCGGCTGAGAGGACTTTGCACTCGCTGAATGTGGCTAGAGCGCTGAAGTTCTACGTGGACCGCACAAAGTGTTTTCGGAAGACGTCACAACTCTTTGTGAACTTTGGACCTGTCAATCAGGGGAAGGCTCTCTCGAAGGCTTCCATTTCCAGATGGCTCTCCGGCTGTATCATGTACTGTCATCGGTTGGCAAACCGACCGCTGCCTGGCCGTCCGAGAGCTCATTCCACCAGAGCGATTGCAGCTACCACGGCGTTCCTATCTGGTGTGCCCCTGCTGGATATATGCAGGGCTGCTACGTGGAGGTCGACGCACACCTTCACTAAATTCTACTGCGTCGATCGGGATTCCAGGGAGGAGTCCAGGGTCGGCCAAGCAGTGCTGCGCAACCTGTTCGCCTAAGATGAGCCTGGGGAGGAGGTAAGATTTGCTTAATGTTGAGTTTGATGTAATGCTTAATGTTGAGCCTTTGCCACCTCCCGTGGTTGTGCATGTGTGTACTGCTATGTATTCTTTATTCATGAGCATGTGAATCCATGCCAGACCCCATGCTGGAGAAGGAACAAGTTACTTACCTGTAACTGTTGTTCTCCAGCATGGGTCTGGCATGGATTCACATGCGAACCCTCCCGCCTACCCCTCTGCGGCTCTTCACTTGGTCATACTGCCACATCACGTGCTTCCAAATCTGAAGATGGCTGCCAGAGGCGGGGCTTAGGTAGAGGGCAGTCATTGGCTGTGGTCAGTATGACGCAGAGATCAGTGATTGGTTACTACTACGAAAGACAGATCAGAAACGAAACTGATACTGGTTTTTTCTTTACCGAGGATTCCCAGCCTGACGGGGAATATTCCGAGGATTACCAGCCTGACGATGGGGAATATTCATGAGCATGTGAATCCATGCCAGACCCATGCTGGAGAACAACAGTTACAGGTAAGTAACTTGTTCCATATCTACAGTGACCATAACAAAAGCACGCCTCCTTTTGGCAATGATCCAATGTTCCTGCCGCTGTTGTCCTGCAACCTGTAGTGCAGGTTGACAATATTTCACTTGTTTTTGTGATATGAAAAGAAAACAAAATCCCCTTAAAGTATATTGAATTAATACCATAGGGAGGGAGCCCTACCCAAGCAGGAAATGCGGAAACAAATCAGGCAAACAAAAGGATGTTCCTGTTATAAAATGTTTCATAACAACTCTAAAGTCATTCCGTCTACAACATCTTATTTAACAATTATTTATGCATCTTTATTCCATAGAAAGTTTTTTTTACATATTTCATTACAGAAGGAATTAAACATTAATAATAATAATTATTCTTTAATGTGATACAGATTGAAAATAAATTCAAACTTTACACATAGTACAAATTGCATACATTAATATTAACTCATTAAAAGAAACAAATCAACACATATCATAAACCAATGAATATATGTATGTTAATACAACATTTCTTTAAAATATTTACAACCTAAAAAAGAGGAAAAAACAAAATACTCCAATATAGACAGTTGTGTGTAACTTATAATCTTTGCCTTCACGTCATCACAGTCTTAGCCATATAAACAAGCATTGGGCTTCTCGTCAACAGACCTCCTGCCTCAGGATCGAAATATAGGTACAATAGGTGTAAAGCCCCTGCCTGATCAAAGTGTCACAAGCAATCTTTAACCCACCATAATGTGATGTTTCAGATCAAGGAGCCCAGGGGTTTTTCAATCATCTGCCACACATTATACAATGCAATAAACAAATGCATGTTGCAGGTGTTAGTGCAATAAAGCCAAAATGAGGTTTCACAGATGGTTGTTGGGTCGTGTACAAATTCCCCGAGATATTTAATGATTGAACTCTCCAAAGTCGAGCACTCAGTCAACAAGTGCTTGGCTGTTTCCAGACATTCAAGGGATTTGCATAGACGACAAACTCGCTCACTGGCAGAGATCTTTTCCCTGGCTGTCTCCTACATTATAAAGGGTGGGTAATTGCTCCAAACGGAACAAAATAATGAAACATCTGAGCCTTTTGGTAGGGCAGAGATTCAGATAAGCTTGTGGTTGCATAAAATTATAAAGTCTAAATTTTACAAAATGAAAAGTCTTTAAGCTACTCAGCTGTGAGAAATTCTCTAACCAATCCCACAGGTCCACCTTTGTGCCGAGCGCTTTTAGCACATCCTTAGAGACAATCTCCCCTCTGTGCGTCCAGCCTATTTCAATGAGAAATTTGGTCATGTCTTTCAGGAGGGGAGAAGTGGTATGTTTTTTACTCACTTCTTGATGGATCACAGCCAATAACGGATTGGAAGGGCTGCCCTTCATTTTAAGATAGAATCCTGCCCTCTTTTTGAGTATTAACGCTTTGAGTGAGGGTAGGCCCAATTCAAGCCTAATCAGGGCCATTGGGACACTCAGAGGTAATCCCAATATCCGGCGCCAGAATTTGCCCTCCATCACTTGCAGCCAGGCGAGATCGGAGGAGAGAAGAGACTCAAGGCCATAGGTAATCATGGGCGCAAACACTTGGATGTATAGGTGTCTTGTCCCCCACAAGGTAAAGCCGCCCTGCTTGTTGGTAAACGACTATATTAATGCTGTTACTTGCATAGCCCTGGTTCTACGTCCTTGCCGGCACAAGAGGTAATTGCCCAGCGGCTCAATATCCACCCCAAGATACCGATAGGATGGAGCATAGAGTATATGGTTATTATGTACCCACAAGTTGACTCGGGATGCTCTTTTCCTAGTGAATCTGAGTACCTTAGTTTTATCTAGGTTTATAGTCAGACCATTATTCCTTGCATAATCCCACAAGGTATCCACAGAGCGCCTGAGTCCAGCTATGGTATTATCAAATACAACCAGGTCGTCAGCATATGCTAAGACAGTGCAAGGTGCCTCACCGATTTTTGGAGGGCAGTTGTTGGCAAGTGCTGCAGGGATATCATATACATAAAGATTGTAAATGAGGGGTGCAGTTACGCATCCCTGCTTTACCCCCCTATTCTGGATCACCTGTCTAGTCACACTGCCTTCCTTGTTTAATCTGAGGCACGCAGAGGTATTATGGTGCAACTGCCTTAGATAGTATAAAAGACCAGGCGGGCAACCCATTGTTTCCAACTTGATCCATAGCCTTGCTCTGGGGATGGAATCAAAGGCAGCCTCGAAGTCAATATATAGAGCATAAAGCGGTGGCTGCCCCTTGCAAAGTGCCCGTGTGCGAAGCATGTCCATCACCCAAAGATTGTGAGAGGTGGAGAAATCTCTCCGGAAACCACTTTGGAATCTGCTAAGAATGTTGGTCTGTTCCACCCACTTCTGCAGCTCACTAAGCAGTAACACAGCAAAGAGTTTGCCAGTGATGTCCAGCATAGAGAGGAGCCTGTAGTTGTTAGGGTCTATGCGGCTACCTTTTTTGAACACAGGGACGAGAATAATCGTTTGCCAGGATCGGGGAATAGTCCCCTGAGCTAAGATCTTTTTAAAGAGAATAGAGAAGAGGTGAGCCCAAAATGCAAAGTAGTTCTTAATTACTGCATTGGCCAGCCCATTAGGGCTAGGGGCTCTGGAGGCCTTAAGGGTGACTATTATGTTGTGAATGGCCTCAGCTGAAACATCAAACGGCGGGGGAAAGGGAGCCTTCACTCGAGATATACTAGGAGCCTCCGCCTCTCCTGAGTTACGACCTAAAAGGAATTTTATCCATACTTCTTCGCCAATTGGATTGGCTAATGGTCCGTTAACCTTCTCTCTATTCTCGTTTAGGAGTGACCATATGCTGCGAGAATTTCTAGCACAGATAGATTGTAAAAGCCTTTGATGTCTATTGTTCCTCTCTGCCATTTTTATGCTCTTAATGCAGGCTCTAGATCTGTATTTCCCTTTTCTAACTTTCTCATAGTAGTCAGCTCCCAATAAGTTCATGTTCTTAAAACCCCGCATCTCGGCTCTATGCCCTCTTTTGGCATCCCGGATTCCCTTATTATAGGGGAGATTTCTGCCCCCAGGCTTTAACATGTGCCTAGTTTTTATGGTAGCATGTAGGCCAGAGAATCCCCGAATCCAGTCTTCTATGTCATTTGCTTTCATGAGGTCAAAGTGAGGAAGACCCCATAAGGCAGCGGATTTAAGTGCTTCAGGCCGCTCTTTTATTTTTCTCCGACCAGACTATTCTAGTACCAGAGCAGTTGGTTTGGATACTGCCAATATTAGAATGTGAAAGGGAGGGGGGGAGGCGTAATGAACAAAGAAGCAACGCATGGTCGCTCCATCTTCATTTAAATAATCAACCTCTGCGGCCAACAAATAGTCCTCAGCTTTACACTGTATCTTTCGTGATGTGACCGTATTAACCACCCCTGTAAGTAAACCCCCAAAAGGGCGACCCTTGTCACCCCTTTTAGCAAATGACTGATATGTGACAAAACCATCAAGTAATAGGGGATCCAATGGGCCTCATTACGACCCAGGCGGTAAGTTACCGCCTGGGTCGTACCCTTACCGCCATGGCGTAAACTGTTTACGCCATGGCGGAAAGGGGATTTACCGCCCCATTCCAAGGTGAGTGGGGCGGTAAATCCCCATTTCCCATTTACCCTTCCCCATTCCCATTTTTGCCCCATAGGGCATAATGGGAGTGGGGAAGGCGATAATTACGCCACCGTAAATTACGGTGGCATAATTATCTCCAAGGTCCCTTAGCGCCAATGATTTTAACGCCTGCGGCGTTAAAACCACCATGGCGCTAAGGGACCTCGGAATCATGCATTGAGGGTCGGCGCCGTTTACGGCGCCGTTAACCCCTTAACGCCTGATTCCTAATGAGGCCCAATGACCAAGTTTCTTGAAGACAGATACAGTTGTGTTTGGACAATAAGTCTACTGAGCCCTGTGGCCTTAAGAGATGTGCAAAGCCTCTACAATTCCACGAAATTAAAGAAAAACATCAGTGGTTCTGTAGCACTCGCGGGAGTGATTCCAAAAGTAATTTGAGTGCTTGTTGTATTTCAACCAAGGCAGAATTTTCTGCTGCCACAGACTTGGGCTCGTTGGCTGAGGGGGCAGATGTCTCAATGACCTCAAGTTCGTCATGTGGATCCCTCTCCTGCGGATCCACGTCGATGTCAATGTCGACTGCCCTCAGTTCTTCTTTGAAGTTTCTGATTAGTTGCGCAGAAGCCAAAAAAGTACAATGAATGGTCGAGACATGTGAATTAGGCGCCTGCAGGGGTTCAATAAACAAAAAGTCATCAGATTTCAGTACTCAGAGTTGAGGGATGTAATGCAGTCTGGTTAAGAACTCAGAGCGTGACAGCCAGGGATTTTTTCCGCTAGGATAAAGATTCTTGATAAAGCAAATGCGGTTCTCATTACACTCCTCTGCTAAGCTTTTTTGGCCGTGACGTGTAGGCTCTGGTAATTCTCCTGCTGCTCCCGTCTCAGAGTTCTTCAAGACATATGGGGGTGCTGAAATCAAGGTCCTGCTCAGGGTCCACCAGTGAGGTTTAATCTAGGTCCGCCACAATGGACTTCTCCCCCGGTACTAGCCAGCCTGAGAGGGGACCCTTTATCAGTGCCGCTCGGGCCGCCGCTCGAGCAAGTCTTTTCCTGGCTTTTTTCGAATGAGTTTCTAGGGCAGTCCGTGGGCCAGCAGTAGAGAGTGTGGCACTCGTAGCTTTCTTATTTTTAAGTGCCTTCTTGGCCAATCTACGTTGTTTCCGTGAGGGGGTGTCAATCTGGAAAAGTGAATACCCTTCATTTTCGATGACAGACGTATCTTGATGGCCGAAGGCCAACCGTCTTATGCACAGAATCATAGAAATACAGATTGCCACACTTGACCAACGAACGGCCATTTTAAACATAGCAAGAATCACCATTTTGCTTGTTAACCATTGCTCATTGCTTTCTGTCTAAACTGCTTCGCAGCTTGCGATTCGCTGCACAACTGTTAACATTGTTGTCTGAATATGAAAAGGGTAAGGCGAGGCTGAGGAGTTCGCTGAAAACTCCCCGCCGTAGCCCAGCAAGGAATGTCCGCGCTCCCCTCCTGCAGCCTTGAAGACAGGCAAAGAGGGCATTTAATCACTTCCCAGCTGCCAGCCAGTCTCGTAGTATGATAGAATATGTTAGAATAAAGCAGCTAAAGGCTTAGAAAATGCTTTCCTTACGCCCCCCCCCCCCCCTCACTGAGCCCTCTAGAGCGTGTCGGCTCCCAGGACATGAATAGTACCTCATAGATAGCGAGGGCCGGAATGTGACTCTTCCCCCGTGTGCAGCTTGCTTCTAATAACAGAAACGCTGTGTTCTATTCAACATCTAGAGAATGCCTCCGCACTTGCGGAATTACAGATTGTTATTGAAGATGATATTAAGGGTGTCATAATTGTCACAAATGTCCATCATCGCTCCAGGATCAGAGAAATGCAGTAGATGGGAGTGTTAAACATGAAAAACATGTCACAGCTGATTATATGATATGTGATTTGTATATATGGAACTGATGTACGGAATTCGCTCTCTTGCGTCCCTCGAGGTCTGTAGACACACGTCGCGGGGCGTGAGACGACCATTGGCCAATTGGGACTAATTTGCTTGCAATAAACCCTAGCATTGGAAATTTGAACCTCGTGTCTGGCGTATCTTTTCGTGTATGGTTATTGCCTTGTTTCCATAGCACGAGGGACCACTAAGGGCCCCTTTCAGGGGGAGGGGGAGCCCAAGGACTTTGTGCAGGCTCCTGGTCCTCTATGCACGCTGCTGGTGCATCCTCCCCTTGGGGGCTCCCATGAGGTGAAGTATCCATGGCAGCTTCCTCGGGAGTGATTTCCTGCTCTTCCATCTCTTCCGCTATGTGTACAGCGTCAGATAGATTTGCTTCCGCATCGTCTCGAGGGAAATCCTTAAGTTCTAGCGCCAAGGTGATGGTGTTGGTATTTGTCAGAATGCATCCTGACATTTGCAGAAGTATTTTTAGCGCAAATTGAAGGGAGGCCACCGAAGATTGAAGCTCAGCTATCGCAGTTATACTTTGATGCGGGCTATTGTCCTCCTCAGTCTCATTTACAGGTCCATCCTCCATGGAAGCCATCGCTAGATTTGGAGGGGCAGACGGGCGACCGCTGCTATCCTCAGGATTTTGCGCACACGAAGAAGTGCTAATGTTTTCCTTAACAGATGTTATACTACTCGATGCCTTCTGGGGAATCTGTGACAACATTCCTCTCTGTATGTCTAAACAAAGGTCAAGCAATGAATTGTTGTCTGTCATCGAAGTTAGTGGTATTTAAGGAAATATTACCACTTGGGCCTGGAACCATCGCTTCCTCATTGATGGTTGAATTTATTTCAGGGGGAGGATTTACAGCAAAGAAGTCAGTGATAGCTCCTTGCGCAACCGGTATATAATTTTTTGCATACTTCTTGCGTTTGTCACCTTTCTTGTTGTTCTCCTTACATTCCTTCACAGGTTTTGCCTTGATTTTCCGTAAATTGAAAATCGAATGGGGAGCTCTTTTCCCCTGCTGCATGGCTGCAGAGTGGCTCCAGTTACTTTATCTAGGTCTTACCAAACTAGCAGATGTGGAGATCAATGCAGTGGTTAGGGAGGAGAGGAAGATTCCTAGGTAAAACAGCCAACCAAGTGGTTACTGACACCACTGCCTGGCGTCCTCCAGATCCACAGCCAGGGATACAGGCAGTTAATACAGATCTCCTCCCACACTTCCTCGCGCCCAATGCCTACTAAGGACGCTTCCGACCTTCTCACACTGGCCAAAAGGAGGATTGCCTTCAAGGGACCCACCTCAATAGCAAAGGCCACCAGTCTGAATGGCCCTACCTGTCCAATTACCTGCTGTCAGGTAGCCAGCTTCCCGCGTATTCAACAGCGTTTGTAGACAATTTGCTCAAACGCTGAGCGGCTTTCACAAACGTGCAGCGTCTCGGGCATCAAAAGGCCGGCTTTCAGCTTCCTGCTTCAGACATCCGTCTTAGGCCGGCATTTTCCGCGCACTCCGCGTATTCCGTTATGGCCGCAACTCGGCGGCCGAATTAAACATTAACAAATCTCATGAATAAAAGAGCAAATTCACTTTTTCAAGAAACAAAACAAATAAAAGATTCCATTACAACAGCACTCTACAAAAACATGATAAAAAAAGCTCTAATTTGCACAATATCCCAGGGTCAACGTACTGTATGGGATACATTACTCACCGTAATCGTATTTCTGATGCTTGTATCTGCTTAGATTCACATGCTGTGCATAGGCCGACATCTAGTGGAAGCTGCGGAGTAGTAGTTTGTTTTTCGAAACGCGAAAATGGGCGTCGACACAGGGCGTGCCAGTAATACTATCCCTAGTGTGACGTCCCCTGTACCCAAGATCCCTCACACGTCTAGGATCCTCAGATTGTATTTATTTTTCTGACATGAGGTAGCATGAGGAGTAGCGTGAGTACAGATAATTCAAGCAGATAGATAGAAGGTAAGACTACAAGCAACCATGCGCCTTCTCTCAGAGGGGAGGAAGGGTGGGTCGCATGTGAATCTAAGCAGATACAAGCATCAGAAATACGATTACGGTGAGTAATGTATCTCTTCTGAGGCTTGTGGAATCTGCTTAGATCACATGCTGTGCATAGATTAGCGAGCAGTACCTGAAGAAGGAGGTGGGATGTGAGAAGGGTCATGAGCAAATAGGTGTCTTAGAACCGCTTGTCCCACTTGTGTATCTGTCTTGGAATGAGTGTCAATGCAGTAATGCTGAGTAAAAGTGTGGATAGAGCTCCAAGTAGCTGCTTTGCAAATGGTGTCAAGGGGTACATTTGCAATGAAAGCCAGAGTGGCCCCAATGCCTCTTGTAGAGTGGGCTCTTGGCGTGAAAGGCAGAGTCTTTTCAGAGAGTGAGTAACACAGCTGGATACAGTTAATAATCCACTTAGAGATGGCACCTTTAGAGACGCGATCCCCCTCTCTGCCTGTAGCTACGGAGGCAAACAGCTGATCTGTTTTTCTTGGCGGTCTGGTTTTATTTACATAGTAAAGGACCGCCCTACGCACATCTAGGGTGTGTAGTTTCACCTCAGCTGAGCTTTGAGGGTCCTGGAAGAAGGCCGGAAGCTCGATGGACTGGTTTACGTGGAATTTAGATATAAACTTAGGCGAGAACCTAGGGTGTGTGCGTAAAACCAGTTTGTCTTTATGGACAGTAAAGAAAGGATCCTGCACTGACAGAGCCTGAATTTCACTGACCCTTCTTATAGAAGTAATAGCTACTAAGAAGGCCGTCTTATAAGTCAGGTGTTTGATACTGCTTTTATGCATGGGTTCGAAAGGGGGGCCCATGAGTTTAGATAGCACCACATTAATGTCCCACCCTGGTGGTGGGTTAGAAATAGGAGGGTGAAGTCTCTTTTACTCCTTCCATGAAGGCTTTAACTACTGGTACTTTCCACCACGAAACCTTGTTATGGGAAGTGGTGTATGCCGACAGGGCTGCCAGATGTACCTTTAGTGAGTTAAAAACCAGTCCTGCATCCAGCAGGTGGAGCATGTATGTAACGATAGTAGGAGTACAATCAACTGGGTTGATTTGTCTACTCTGGCACCATATCACGAATCTCTTCCACTTGTCAAAGTAGCAGCGCCTTGTGTTTGGTTTCCTAGATTCTTTTAGGATGTCCATACACCTCTGTGGTAAATTGAGATGTCCAAACTCTATGACCTCAGGAGCCATGCTGCCAGGTTCATTGAGTTGGGTTGTTGATGCACTGTTTGACCTTGGTGCTGGGACAGTAGGTTGTACCAGGCTGGAAGTTTGATGGGCTCGCACACCGCCATCCTGCGTAAGTGTGGGAACCATGGTTGTCTTGCCCACATAGGAGCAACTAGGACGAGTGTCATCGACTCTGTTCATCTTGTTGACCACTTTCCTGATGAGAGGAGTTGGTGGAAAAGCGTACACAAACATCCCTGACCAGTTCATCCACAGGGCGTTCCCCTGGGAGTCTGGTTGGGGGAACCTGGATGCAAATCCTGGGCATTGTCTGTTTTCGCTTGTGGCGAATAATTCTATAGTGGGGAAACCCCACTGAGAGAAGATATCTTCTACGACCTCTCTGTGTAGAACCCATTCGTGTTCCTCTGGGAGGGAGTCTCTGCTCAAAGCATCCGCTAGGGAATTGAGCTCCCCTGGAACATGTTGTGATGACAGGAAGATGTTCCGTCTGAGTGCCCATATCCAGATTTTCTGGGCAAGCTTGGACAGATTTGGTGAACGAGTCCCCCCTTCTTGTTCAGGTAGAACATGGCTGTCGTGCTGTCCGTCCGGATTTGCACTGACAGGTTTAGTAGGTAGGGCTCGAACGCTTGAAGTGCTCTGAATACTGCCAGAAGCTCTAGCAGGTTGATGTGGTTCTTGGCTACTGAGGGAGACCAGAGACCCTGGGCTGTGTGGTGGAGATGGTGAGCTCCCCACCCCGTCAGGCATGCATCGGTAGTGACTACTGCCTGTACCTCGGGATCGTAAAAAGGTTTTCCCTGAGCAAGATTCTCTCTTGTCCACCGGTGAAGGCTTTGTGCCAATGTTGACGAAACGACCACTAGATCGTCCCACTGACCACTTGCCTCAGACCACTGTTTCGCCAACCATTCCTGCATGGGACGCATGCGCAGGCGCGCGTGGGTGACCAGGTAAATACATGACGCCATCATGCCTAGCAAACGCATTGCTTTGCGTACCGTAATTTGGTGACCGGACTGATATTGCGGAATTTGCAGTAGTATATTCCGAATTCTTTCCTCTGAAGGAAATGTCAACCCCTCTTGAGTATCTAGGATTGTTCCTAGGAACTGTTTGGAGGTGCTTGGCACCAGGCTTGACTTTTTCTCGTTGATTGAGAAGCCTAATTCGAGGAGGAGGTCGATAGTCCTTTGAATGTTTGTCCTGCAAATTACTGGGGTTTCCCCCGTTATGAGCCAGTCGTCCAGATAAGGGTACACCGGGATTGCTTCCCTGCGTAGGTGTGCAGCCGCCACCGCCAGTACCTTGGTGAATACCCTTGGTGCCGAAGCTATCCCGAAGGGCAGTACCTTGAACTGGTAGTGCTGACTGTCCATCTTGAAGCACAAGTACCTTCTGTGCGCTGGGACCATGGAAATATGAAAATAAGCATCTTTCATATCCAAAGTTGCCATGTAATCCCCCTTTTTAGGAGGGGGATTACCTCTTGTAGAGTAGTCATTCGAAACTTTTGGGGCTTGACATACTTGTTGGCAGGCCGTAAGTCCAATACTGGGCGCATTGTCAAATCTTTTTTTGGCACAAGCAAGGAAGTTGAATAAATACCCTTGTTTACCTGGTGTCCCGGGATGAGTTCTATCGCGTCCTTTTCTAGCAGATTGACGATCTCTTCTAGAAGGATCTTCTGGTGTTCCAAAGAGTGTATTCTCTGACGTGGAGGATGGTCTCGCGGACGCTCTAGTAGTTCTATACCGTACCCTGCGGATACTGTTGACAGCACCCATCTGTCTGATGTGATCCCTTCCCAAGCCTGGGTGAAGTTGGAAATGCGTCCCCCTACTGGGGTTGCGTGGGAAGGGACCCTGAACCGAGCGTCACTGTTTTGGTGGAGGCGTGCCACCTCCCTTATTGGGGCTGCCTCTACCACGTCCTCTCCTATTACCCCTGTCGTAACCCTGGGTAGACTGTTGGTTACCTGTGTTCCATTGTGTACCCTACCTCTGGGGATAGCTTGAACCTCTTTGGGAATTTTGGCCGCGTGGGCGACGAAAATTGCCATTCCCTCTCCGATTAGGGGGTTTGGTGGTTAGCTGGCCTAGGGATTTGAGTGTTCATACTCTTCCTTAGCATTTTTGAGTGTGTCCTCGACTGCCTTACCAACAACAAGTCCGGCTCCACCGGTTTGTCCGATAATGACGCTTGAGTTTCAGGCTTGAAACCAGACTGGCGAAGCTAAGCGTGTCTTTTTATAACAGTTCCTTCTGCTATAAGTCTGCGGGCGTTGTCCGCGGCATCAAAGGTTGCCTTTAAAATACATCCTGACACGGCTCTCCCCTCCGATGAAATTCGCGCCAATTGGCTTTTTAGGGGTTCTGGTGCGGAGTCTATAAGTGCCGCTACCTCTTCCCACTGATGGCAGTTGTAGCTGGCCAGCAGGGTGGTGGAGTTGGCGATTCTTGCCTGGTAGGCGGAAGTGGAGGCCACTTTCCTGCCTAACCCATACAGTTTTTTGCTCTCCTTGTCGGGAGGAGCTTCAGACGATGATAAAGGTGTTCCAGCCCTCTTGCGGGTATTGGTAACAACCAGGGAGTCCGGTTTTAGATGGCCCCTTATATATAGTGGGTCTGTCTGGGCTGGCTTGAAAAGTTTTTCAATCCTAGGGTTCACTGCTCTGGTGAGATTGGGATTAAGGAGTGACAGGTATATTCTTCTTTGAATAGATTGTAGGATAGGAATGGCCTGAGCCACAGGCCTCCTTTCTCCCACTAGCTCCTCTGCGAAGTCTTTTTCCTCCTGGGCACCTAGGGTGTCAATGTGGAAATGAGCGGCTGCACGAGACAGCACCTCATTCAGGAGCGGCTGATTGTCGATCGGGGAGTCGGTAACCCGGGGCCTCTCTCTGTACTGGGGAGTCTACCCTGTAGGGGTCTTCCTCCTGATCCTCATCATCTCCATAGTAGCCAGTCCCAGTTTGTTCCTCTACCATGGCCAAATCTGGGTCCTCACCAAAGGATGTTTCTCCTTGGAAATGAGAGTAGGGTTGGATGTAGAAGGGGTCCGAAGACCCTGTAGGTATCTCAAAGTGGGACCTTTTACCTGGAGATATGGGATCCTTAGAGCCAGAGGGTGTTGACCCGTCGGGCGTATAGGCTAGAAAGTGCTCTGGGTTTTTTGTATAAAAATCTGCCAAAGAAGACATCCGTGACATCACCCTATCTATGTCAGCACTGGTCCATTCCCTTGAACTGGGAATGTTTTTCCCTGGGAGTTTTTCCGACTTATCCTGAGTAGACTTGGTGGTCTGCGCAGGGGTCTTGGTGTTATCATAAGACTTGGACTTGTCTTTCTGTTTTTGAGGAGTAGAGTGTTTTACGGGCGTGGAAGTGGCTAAAGGCTGCTTCTTCTGTTGTTTCCCCCCCTCCCCGTGACTGGAGGAGTTGTTTCCCTTGTGTTATCGGCCCCTCAGGGATTTTCGACGCCTGGCGTTGAGTATCGGGGGTCTGTTCCCTATCCTTCGAGCGTGGAGGTAAGGGTTTGGGAACCGTTGGAACTTGGTCTGCAGGCGCCGACTTCTGGAGTGCGGCCTGGGGATGGAGGTCGGTTTCGTCTTCTGACGACCGAACTTCCATGACCTTAGGGAGCGAGGCACTCTTGGCAGTAGTGGATGTATGCCTGGCGTTGTGCGGCGATCTAGATCGCGAACGCCCAGAGGACGCTGATTCGGACCGTTCCCAACGTGCCTCTTTACGAGAGCTCGACGTGCGCGTTGAGTCTCGGTTGGTCTTTGTGTGCTTTGTGGTAGTGTCGTGTGAAGCGCTAGTGTCGCCGGGGTGTTCCCCATAGCCGGCCTGTCGGTCGACCTTCCGAGGTCGGGGACTTACGTTCGGCTGTCTTTCGACGCCATAAAGGCCTCGCCGTCCGAAAGTGCGGCGTCGCTGAAGGCGCCCTCCGCTGCCATGGCCTCTAGACGCCTGGCGTGATGGGCCCAACGCTTGGTTGAACGGTCCTTAAGTGTTTTAGGTTTAAACCTCCTACAGGCTCTGCAATTTGCTTCAGGGTGGTCCCTCGGCAAGCAGAGGTTGCACGTCTCGTGCCTGTCGACCCAAGGGTATTTGCGATTGCACTTGGGGCAGAACTGAAAGGGCGTACCCTCCATACGCACCTCGTGGCAGCGGGCTGGTAAGTGTAGGGAATATATATATATAGTGTATCTATATATTACAAGAGTGTAGAGTGTGACCACCCCCCACTCTCCCTACTTGCAGGGCCGAGGCCAGCGGCCCCGGGCCAAGGCGGAAGCCTCGAAGCCCAATTCCGGTCGATATCTTCCCCGATCCGGCGTCGAGTGTAGAAGTCGGTATCTCGACGTTGGGGTGGAGAACGGGGTAAATTTAACGATATTTTTAGCAAAACTATGGCTTAGCCAGGGAACTCCGCGAAGTGCTTCCGACAAGAATGGCGTAAAAAAACAATCTGAGGATCCTAAACGCGTGAGGGATTTTGGGTACAGGGGACGTCACACTAGGGATAGTATTACTGGCACGCCCTGTGTCGACGCCCATTTTCGAGTTTAGAAAAACAAACTGTAATACTCCGCAGCTTCCACTAGATGTCGGCCTATGCACAGCATGTGATCTAAGCAGATTCCACAAGCCTCAGAAATATCGATACAAATTAATCTAGTAAATTTGATGTGGAAAATGCACATCCAAAAGGCTTGGTATTTGAATAATCTATAGAGGCTGTCTTTCACCTCTACCCCTTTTAAATTTCATGTGAGGAGATAAGCACTGGAAGATGTAGTAGTGGTCTGAGCCTCAATGATAACATATATCACTAGGGGGGTGGGAGGGCGACATTTCTGTTCAAAGGTGGTGTTCTAGAGAGATTCTGAAATCTCCCTCTTGCTTCAAAACAAAGCATATAGGCTAAGTGATGATTAAACCTATTTGCAAGGTACTTATCAGTGTATATTCAATATATTCCTTAACATCTGGGCTACCTGTAGTCTAGAAGGCACTGCTATGCAGTGGATGGGTGCCAGATGTCCCTATACGCAGCATTTGTGTCTTGTCCCCATTGCCAAGTGCCGATGGGCAGGAAAATGTCCCTTTGTCTAAAGTGCTCAAAATCCTCCTACAAGTTAAGCTTCAGGTTTGTTGTTGTGTTTAGCGGATAGACTTGGCTACAGGATAGGGTACCCCCGGTGAATAAAACATTAGGCAATCACTCACCCTATCTGGGAGTAACTGTCCTGATTTGGCTTGGTTGTCTATATAAAGATATTCAGCATAATATTGTGACGGTACAGCATTTCACAGATCCGATTGAATGACAATGTTTCTAATGTTGTTTTAGGGGAGGACCTGTGCGAAAAGGACGCTGAAGCTGGAGCCCCTCATCAGAAGTGGCTAACGGAGCAGTCCAGCATTTCACAGATCCGATTGAATGACAATGTTTCTAATGTTGTTTTAGGGGGAGGACCTGTGCGAAAAGGACACTGAAGCTGGAGCCCCTCATCAGAAGTGGCTAACAGAGCAGTCCCTCAGTAGGCGTTGCAAAGAGAGGAAAGAAGACAAAGCCAGATGAAAGGCAAAAAAGAACTCCAATAACTACAAAGAAAAAAAATAAAAATATGCAAGCAGTTAAAATCCATGGTCATAATTCTATTATAAAAATGTTACGTAATTTGCCTACTGAGAATGTGATCATTGATTTAAATACTTTGGGCAACACAGTAGAAAAAGGGGTTGATGTGCAGACCGCCTCTAGGGCGCACCTTCTGAATCTATGGCCTGTGGCTCAATAAAAAACCTGTTACACAAAAGGGGTGCATAGCAGGATATTCTCACATTCTAGGAGAGTCAGTTCTATCAATCTAAGCCATGGTATTGCAGGTTGATTCAAAGGTTCTACTGTCCCATTTTACTAAAAGGGGTGAGGGCATTAAGCAGAGCAAACGGTCCTCTTTATTTCCAGTGTTAGGTAAAAAGGCTAAGGAAGGAATTGTAAAGCCAGTGGTTAACACTACAGCTTCGGATGCGGATTGGTAATATTTAATTCTACCCCAAATATTGCACATGAACAGGAAACAACATCTGGTGTGGTTATATTGAATTCTATCTACCCCCAAACAATACACATGAACAGCAAACCGCATTGGGTGTGGTTATATTGAATTCTATCACAAATTTTGCTCATGAACAGGAAACAGCGTTGGGTGTGGTTATATTGAATTCTACCCCAAATATTGCTCATGAACCAGCGACAGCTGCAGTTGCCACGGTATCGTCATCTGTGCCCATGGTGCTTCCTGCTCCTAATTGTTTGATTAATCAACCAATTGAACAAAAATTAGAGATGCATTCCTCTAAAATCATGGGATGGGAAAGTGACCCAAAAACTAAATGGTGCTGTTAGAATGAACAGATCATGTCTGTAGGATCGTTTTCAACACATACCTGCTTTAAGGTCACTAAATTCAGACGATATTGATTGGGTAACTCTGTCTCAAAGTAACAACAATCGTATGATATGCGGATACCAAACTCATTATTTCAAAACTAATATGGGAACACCGCCAGAATCGAATGATTTTGGGCTACAAATTGTTCATCATGGATTCCGTGGATGATGCCTAGGAATTCATCTCGTTCCAAAATGAATGACTTAATGTTACAAACAAAGATCATCATCCAGGTGAGAATGAGTGGCCACAATAAAACCAGCAGCAGATAAAATGTTAGGATTAAGTAAAGCAGGTCAGGATTGATCGTGGGTTGAACCAGCAATAAAAACCTTCATGGCACTCCAAAGGGGGCTTTCCCAACTTTAGCCTGCAATCGATCAGCATAATGTCATGGAATGCTGGTGGAATAAATAATTTTAATTCATGGTTCCATAATCCATCTCAACATTCTAGGGCAATGATCCTTATGGTCCATGACACCATGGTGAGTTCGCATTTTCAGTTAGATGGTTATGAAACGTATACTTGTCCATCGATTTGCGTTGCAACTGGTCGACCTAGTGGTGGCCTAGCATCCAGCTAGTCCATTTGTGTGATGGCCTGATAGCTGTAAATGTGGACCCTCTGGAAAAAGACAAATCTCTACTGCTTTTAGTGAATGTATATTGGAACCCGGTGAACATTAAATTAGTAGTAGTTAAATGAAGACAAGATGGACCCGTGGCCTCTTTCCGTCCATCGCCTGTTACCTTGTTTTCCCGAAGTCCCAGGAAGCCCTGTCTCTGTCCCTTCCCCCTGACTGGCTGTTGGGTGGAAGTTTCATATATGGTAGTATGGGGAAGTGACGACCAGACTGGCTAGACCCTTCCCAATGACCATATGTTGTGGGTACGCCTGTGGGTGGGACCTGGGTGAATGGAGTGTGGGACGAATACGCATTTCTTGCTGTGGATGTCTAGTATCTGGTGTGTGACACAAAGACTGAGACAGCCCTACCAGAAACTGGTATGAATGCAGTGTGAAGTGTTGAATGGCTGGGTACTTGTCCCAGTACACATTACTTGTTGTGAGTGTCAGGAGAGAAGTGAATAGCCTGAATGCACTATGAACCTGATTAGCTGCCTGCCTGCATGAATGCACATCTGAGTGATTGGTTGCCTGAGTGTCACCCAGCAGAATGCATGGGAGACCGACTAGTATATCTGGGGGCCTCTCACTGGTAGAAATCGTTCAGAAGCTGGAGTTGAAACTAACACTGAAACTGAAGCTTAACCTTGGAGCCCTGCTTGAAGACAAGAATTGCTGTTGCTCTACTTCGTCGATCTGGAAGCTGTTGTGTCTCCAAGAACTGATCCAAGAGAGGACCTGGCTAGGAGACCTCTCCCCGAGCTACGAGGGACCATCGTGCATCAGCTGGTCTTTGCCAAAGCTCCCTGATGGACAGACCTCCGAAAGGCTGCAGACCGGAGACAGGGACCGCCGCGGAATCGCGAAGAGAAGTGCCCGGACATTGAAGTCCATCACCGTCGTCAACCGCCGTCGCCGACCGGAGCAGCAGTGCTCCCTTTGCCTAAGTACATTTGATCCAAGGAGGTTCTCGCCTGCACCGTCGACTGCTTTCTCCCACCGGAGAAAGTCAAGGCCGCCGACGTTCCGAGGAACATCTACCGGTGGGTTTCCCGCCACCTGAAGACCACAGAGCCGCCGACGACCCAACGCCCTTGCTGGGTCAAAATTCTTCATAGACTCTTTGATGTCCTGAACTATCGTTATCAAGGTGCCCCGCATGCCTCGTCCTCGCAGGACATCTACGCTCAATCGTCGATGAGCACCGTTAGGAGTGACGCTGCCGCCTAACCGTCGTGGTTCACCCTTTTCATTGCCAGAAGTTCGACGACCCATGGCTCCTGCCTTAAACGGAGTGCACTCAAGAAGGGCCTGTCGATTCCCCGACGAAGAACTCTTCCACACCATGTATATTGGGGTTGTAGAACTATTTAGAAGGAAAGAAGACTCTTGTGAACAATATATGGACTGGGCGTGTACGATATATCTTTATTTACAGGTTGCCCATGTGGGGGGATCCTCATACAGAACTGTGCCTAGTGGTAGGGACCAGTATTCTGCCTATTGTTCTAACCAACTGCTTTCCTCCTATATCTATTGTTGGTCACCTTTATTAATTGATTTGTGTGACATTACCACTGTACAGTTGATGCACTCTAATGAAATCTAATAGTAATTGTGGTACCAAGTAGAACATTGTATATCTTTGCCATTATAGATTAACTGAGCACAAAGTGAGTTATTGTGATTGTGTATATAACCTTGAACTTTGATTATATAAAGACTGTTTTCATTAATACAGTGTGTGGTCATTCCTTTGGCGTGCTTGGGGACTACACTGTACTTAAGAACCAGCCTGCATCACCTCCTGAGAAGCTAGGCCTTGATTGCTCACCCATGTTTACCAAATAGAGAATCTTTGCTGGGGTCCTCTGTGCCTGTCCTCTGCCATATAGAGAGCAGGAGTACAGACACACACAGTTGCTGAAAAACATAGACTAGGAGTACAGGGTAGTACCCCCCAACCAAGGGTGCCATAAGGGTAGCCCAAGGGTCTATTCACCACAACCAAAAAGAGGAAGAGCTGTGCTGCCAGGAGTCCCACATGAACTCCTGTGTGGAAAACATGACAGAACACACAATAAAAAGCAATAAAGGACAAGGATACAGAGGCCCTGTGCCTCAGGTGCATTTCCAGCATCACAGTCGTCCCCCTCAGACTGAGGTTAGGGTGTCTAATATTCCATGATATTGACACTCTCATCCAGACGGTCAACATACCTTCTGGAAAGGCCATCTGCATTATCGTGACTCTTCCCTGGTCTGTGCTCAATGGTGAAGTCTAGCCCTTGCAGGCTAATGGACCACCTGAGCAGTTTCGGGTTTTCACCCTTGATCTGCATAAGCCACTTTAAGGGCTTATGATCTGTTTGTACCTTGAAGGTATACCCTGTAAGGTAAGGCCTAAAACGCCTAAGGCTCCAAACTATACTAAAACATTCCTTTTCAACAGTAGCCCACCTAAGTTCTCTACCCGTGAGTTGTCTACCGTTGAATATGATTGGATGTTCTCTTCGTTTGTCATCTAACTGGGACAAGAGGAGCGCCAATTCCGGTGTCGCAGGTGTCGGTTTGTACGATAAAGGGCTTGCTGTAGACAGGTGCACAAAACACAGATGCCCTACACAGACTTTCCTTCCAGCCATTGAAGGCCCTCTGACAGTCTTCAGTCCAATTAACCTTCCTCGGATGCTAGGGTGAAGTCAGCTGTCAGGGGTGCAGCTATAGTTCCATAGTCTGCCATGAAATTGCGATAATACCCAGTGAGGCCCAAAAAGGCTATCGCCTGGGTCTGAGTAGTGGGAGTCTCCCATGTCCTGTACATCCGGTACCTTACTGAGGAGAGGTTGGATTTGACCCCCTCCTACCTCATGACCAAGATACATGACTTTCCTCTGAGCTATATGGCACTTGGTGGCCTTGATAGTGAGGTTACCCCTTTTCAAGGCCTGCAACACCTTATCCAGATGCGTCAAATGCTCTTCACAGGTGGAACTATAGACAGCAATGTCATCTAAGTAGGCCACACAAAAGGCTTCCAGCCCACTGAGAGCATGATTGAGCAATCTCTGGAAGATGGAAGGGGCATTCTTCAACTCAAAAGGCATGAATCTAAACTGATAGTCCCTCAGGTGTTGAGAACGCCCTCTTTTCCTTGGCATGGTCCGTCAGAGCTATTTGTCAATAGCCTGAGGTAAGGTCGAAGGTGCTCACAAATTTAGCAGCACCTATGGTGTCCACAAGCTCATCAGCCCTGGGCAATAGGTGCGCGTCAGTTTTGGTGACTGCATTGACTCCTCTGTAGTCCGGGAGGGTGGCAGAGTGAGCAGGCACCTGGGGCCGGAGGACAGAGGGTGGCCAGGTGCACGTTGCCAAGAGAGAACAGATCAGCAGAGGAGAGGGGGAACGAAGGCAGAAGAAAAGAGGAAGGTCTTGAGGTGCTTCCAGAACCAGAGATGGTTCTCAGGTTTTAGAGTGGCAGGGAGGCTGTTCCAGAGTGAGGCCCCAGCAGAAGACAGAGATCAAACCCCAGCTCGCTTCTTTGAAAAACGACTGACCCTGAGGGAGTTGGAGGTAGCGAAGAGCTCGAGAGGGGAGGTATTTGCAGAGGGATAGCTGAAGGTATTTTGGACCCAGGCCCCAGAAAGCCTTGTGGGCAATGCAGAGGTTTTTGAATTTAATCCTTGCATCCACTGGGAGCTAATGGAGAGATTTCAGAGCTGGAGAGATACAATCCCAGGGCTTGAGGCCAAGGACAAGTCTCTCAGTCCCGTTCTGATTAGTTGCAGAGGGTGGAGAGCAGAGGCAGGTAGATTTAGAAAGAGGCTGTTAACAATCGTCCAAGCTAGAGAGAACCATAGCTTGGGATACCATGAGCTTCTGGGGCAAGGAGAGGAAAAGACAGAGTACCTCTGAGAAGGTGCAGTAGGAAATTTGACTTTTTAGAGACTTCAGATATGTGGGTGGAGAAGGAAAGGGTGGAGTCAAAGATGACCCAGAGGTTCTTAGCCTCGCAGGTGGGGGTAGAAGGAGGGCCAAGGGAGGCCGGCTGGAGAGTGGGGGCTTGAGCCTGTTGACATGGAATACCTGAGCGGCTACCCCAGGGACTCCCAAGTCAACCAGATAATTGACATTGACCATCTTGGAGATAATCCTGAAGGGTCCAGTTCATTTGTCTGCCAAAGCTCTAGGCTTGGTAGGGTCCATCACAAGGTTTTCCTGTCCCAGAGTCAATCCACTTGCAACACTTTAAGGTCATGCTAATACTTATTCAATTCCTGGCTGGCCTTGAAATTTGCTGTTGCCTGACCCATCATCTGTGTCATCCTCCATCTGAGGCCTAACACATAGTCCCCCACTTGCTTGGCAGGACCTGGAGGGCCGGCTTCCAAACCTTCTCTGATCAAGGCAAGGAGCCCCCTCACAGGATGTCCAAAGAGTTACTCAAAGGGGCTGAAACCAATACCCTCTTGAGGTACCTCTCTGTAAGCGAACAGCAGGCATGGCAGGAGGAGATCCCATTTCCTCTTTAGGGGCTCTTCCAAAGCACCTAGCAAGCCCTTGACAGTCTTATTAAATCTCTCAACCAGACCATTGGTCTGGGTATGTTAAGAGGTGGAGAACTTGTAGGTTACCCCGCACTCTTTCCACATGGTTTTCATGTAACTCAACATGAAGTTGGATCCTCTGTCAGAGACAACCTCCTTGGGGAATCCAGAATGGGTGAAAATATCCAGGAGAGCCCTGGCAACCACCTTGGCAGTAACAGTCCGAAGCGGTATAGCCTCGGTACCTGGTGGCATGATCAACCAAGACCAGGATGAACCGATGTCCACCTGAAGTGGGAGGGGGAAGGGGACGACAATGTCGATGCCCACCCTCTCAAATGGTGTGGCCATTACTGGCAACGGCTGTAGTGGAGCAATAACACTGCCTCCAGCCCTGCCAGACAACTGACAAGTGGGGCAGGTCTTGCAGTGGGACTCCACTTCTACTCCCATCCGGGGCCAGTAGAAATGGGCAGAGAGCCTCTGCTTAGTCTTCTTGGTTCCAAGATGACCAGGCAAGGGAACCTCATGCGCCAACTGCAGGAGGAAGGACCTGTAAACCTGGGGTACCACCATACTCTTGAGGGCACCATGTTCAGGCTTAGAGGGCTCACTAATGAGGAGGCCACCCTTCCAATAGATCTGTAATGTCCTAGGCACTTCTCCCTGTGCCTAGGATAGGGCCTGTTTCCTCAGACCCTCAAGCGAGTGGCACTCTCTGTAACCCTTACAGAAGTCCACCCGAGAGGATCCCCCTTCAGCCAGCAGGCGTAGAAGGTCAGGGTGGTCCTCTGGGTTGAGCACCTCTCCCACAGGAGAGTCTTCTGGCTCTTCTCCCACAGGATTTGAGACTGGGTTCACCACTAAACTCAGCCCGTCTGGAGCATGAGTCCCAGTGGATGCTGCAGCAGCAGCAGGAAGAGGAGTCGTCCTCTCCACAGAGGTGGCCTTCTTACCCTTCCGTCTTCTTCGTGCCTTGGGTTTCCCCATCGGTGTGGGCACCGGACTCACAGCCGGACCCGGTGTGGCCTGTGATCGGGTGACCGCTGCAGCAGCCATGGGGAGATCATCTGAGATCACCCTGTTAGCAGGCACATTGTCCTGAACAAGGACAGGAAGCTTTGCTGTCTTGTCTCCAATCGTAATGTTGACTAAGGCTACAGACGATAATTTGAGAGGCCCACCAGCTAATCTGGTAGTTATCAGAGGAGCACCTACATAGCCCTCTGGCATGAGCAGGGTCCAGTCCACCACTGTCATGCTTGCCCCAGTGTCTCTCAAGCCAGTAGAAGGCTGGCCATTCAAGAGGGCACTTCTCAAAAACCTACGAGTGTTCTGTTGGATTGTAGCCAGTACTTCTGCGTACTGGTCCCAGGCCCCAAGGGACACTAGGGAGACCTCTACGGAAGCACTGAATGTGATCCCGGTAGAGGAGCGGTGGACAGTGGCCTCCACCTAAGGTACGGAGTAAGGGTAGGTTAGGCTGACCGCCTGGAGTCCAAGTGCCTTACCTTTACACTTGGGGTCACCCTTTTTGTGAACCAGTGCTCCACAGTCCCAACAAGTGCCAGGAATGTGGGGTTTGGTACTGGAACCACTGGGAGCCTGCTTTGCAGCAGGTGGACCACTACTCTTACTCCCACCCACATAGGACTTATCCCCACTAGATCTTTGGGTCTTAGGAGAGGAAGGTTTTGGTTTACCCAACTGTGAATGCTTTTGGGACTCCTCAGCTTTCTGAGAGGTCCCCTTTTCACAATCTGTCTGGTAGTCCACCAGGACAGTTATCAGCTCAGCCCTAGACTTATCCTCAATATCTAATTCCCTGGCTTCACAAGCACTCTGGAGAGCCTCTAAGCTCATCCTAGTCAATTTACCATTTGCAATAGACTCCATTGCTTGTAATGTAGTTATCTTGTACACAACTAAACCTCAATTCGCAAAGTGTGGATATTTTGTAGGTGGCAAAGTTACACACTGATTCTTAAAACCATAATCATCCCACCACTGCCACCAGTGTAAATACTGGAGGGGGTGTCTGTACTCCTGCTCTCTATATGGCAGAAGAGAGGCACATAGGACCCCGGCCAAGATTCTCTATTTGGTAAATGTGGGCGGGCAATCAAGGCCTAGCTTCTCAGGAGGTGATGCAGGCTGGTTCTTAAGTACAGTGTAGTCTCCAAGCACCTTCAACGAAATGTCCACACACTGTATTAATGAAAACACAGTCTTTATATAATTAAGGTTCAAGGTTATATACACAATCACAATAACTCACTTTGTGCTCAGTTGATCTATAATTGCATAGCTATACACAGTTCTACGTGGTACCACAATTACTATTAGATTTCATTTAAGTGCATCAACTGTACGGTGGTCAAATGTCACACAGATCAATGAATAAAGGTAACCAACAATAGATATAGGAGGGAAGCAGTTGGCTAGAACAATAGGCAGAATACTGGCCCTTACCACTAGGCACAATTCTATATGAGGATCCCCCCACCTGGGCAACCTGTAAATAAAGATATATCATACAAACCCAGTCCATATATTGTTCACAACAGTCTTATTTCCTTCTAAATAGTTCTACCACCCCAGTGTACCTGGTGTGGAAGAGTTCTTCATTGGGGAATCGACGGGCACTTCTTTAGTGCACTCTCTTTAAGGCAGAAGCCATGGGTCATTGATCTTCCGGCGGTGAAAAGGGTGAACCACGACAGTGAAGTGGCAGCTTCGCTCCTAGCGTTGCTCGTTGACGATTGAGCGTAGATGTCCTGCGAGGAATAGGCATGCGGGGCACCTCGATGACGATAGTTCAAGACTGCAAAGAGTCTAGGAAGAACTTTGACCCAGCAAGGGTGTCGGTCGGCGGTGGCTCTGCGGTCTTCAGGTGGCGGGAAACCCACCGGTGGATGTTCCTGGTGTGTCAGTGGCTTCGACTTTCTCTGGCGGGACAAAGCAGTCCACGGTGCAGGTGAGAACGTCCTTGGATCAAATGTACTTAGGCAAAGGGAGCACTGCTGCTCCGGTCAGCGACAGCGGTCATCGACGGTGATGGGCTTCACTGTCCAGGTGCTTCTCTTCGTGATTCCGCGACACTCTCCGTCTACGGTCTTCAGCCTTTTGTGGGTCTGTCTACCAGGGAGCTTTTGCAAAGATCAGCTGGTGCACGATACACCCTTATAGCTTGGGGAGAGGTCCTCTCTCGGATCAGTTCTTGGAGACACAGCAGCTTTCAGATCGATGAAGTAGAGTAACAGCAATTCTTCTATTCCAGCAGGGCTTCAAGGTTAAGCTTCAGTTTCAATCCAGCTTCTTAACGATTTCTAGCAGTGAGAGGTCCCCAGATTTACTAGTCGTTCTCTCATTCATTCTGCTGGGTCACACTCAGGCAACCAATCACTCAGAAGTGCATTCATACAGGCAAGCAGGTGCATAGTGCATTCAGGTCATTCACTTCTCTCCAGACAGTCACAACAAGTAATGTGCAGTGGCGGCTGGTGAGTTTGAAAGCTGGTGGGGTGTAAATTTCCCAGGGCGAATTTAGTAGCGAGCGTGCACAGCGCGCAAGCTCACCCCCCCCCCCCCCCAAGGGTGGTGCGGCAAGGTTCTCCCCGCGTAAGTTTTGGAAAAATGGCCTACAAAATGTACAATTTCCTGTCCAAAAAACCCACCGAAATATGAAAATAGCATTCGGTTTTACATATTAATGGTGGTACACTATTCTTATGTGTGCAAGTGTGATGGTGTATTTTACAGCAGCTCGTATTGAGAATGGCTGGTACTATGATGTATGCATAAAGAAATTCATTATATAGTAAGTAAGGATGGAAACATGTTTGTCATGCTGTTACTGGCATTCACATGCGTTCATCCTCTTACTAAGGTGGGATTTTAGGCATTTTCTGAAAGGGGGAAACTAAGCTAAAATATTACTTTAGTTTTTAACCACTTAGTTAATGCGACATTTCTCCTACCTCTAATGGATGTCTGGCTCGCTGAGTTGCCATTGCTTCAGTTGCTCAAAGTTGCAACACTTGGAATGCACAGGTCTCCGAAAGAGCACATACATATTGCATGGAGAAAAATGCAACAGAAATAGTTTACTAAGGGGTCGATTCATGGAATTAATGTGTGCTGAAAATTTCGGCGAAAACGTGCGATTCGCAGTGCAAGTGCGAAAATCGCAGGGAAACCAGCGCACATCGATTCATGGAAGTCCGTGCGTGAGTAAAATCTAGGATGTGCGCTGAAAAATTGCGTGGCGCATGCCGGCGCACCGGTCATCTAACGGCGTGCGCCACGGCCACAGAGAAAGCACACATAGCGCGGCGCACAAAACAAAAGTAGGCGGAACACTGGGAATGGGGAACAACGCGTGAAAATGTGGGCGTCACGGGGGAAGTACAGGAGGCAAGTGCGCGGAACGCCCATACGCTCGCCTAAAGCACGTATTCATGGAATCGAATAGAGCAAACCAGCGCACGGGCAAAGACGCGCACAGGCCTAAACACGTCCGCCACACGAAGGAAGGCGGTAGCGTCCGTGGCAATGAAAAAAATGTGCGCCAACAAAAAGCACGTATATACAGCTACGATGAATGTCCCATACTGTGGCCCTCTAGGACAAATGACGTGCAAAGGGGTACGCGACAGACACCCGCTGTGTGAAAAATAGCATGTGCGTGTATTTCGGGGGTGCGCGGGAAGTTACACATGCGATAGTCCTTGGGTGAGCGGGGTACGTGTATTTCATGGGTTCGCGTGAAGTTTCACATGCGATAGTCCCTGGGCAAGCGGGGTACATGTATTTCAGGGGTTCGTGTGAAGTCTCACACGCGATTGGGCCTGGGTGAGCGGGGTACGTGTATTACTGGGGTGCACGGGAAGTTCTACACGCGATTGGGCCTGGGTGAGCGGGGTACGTGTATTTCAGCGGTTCGCGTGAAGTCTCACACGCGATTGGGCCTGGGTGAGCGGGGTACGTGTATTACTGTGGTGCGTGGGAAGTTCCACACGCGATTGGGCTTGGGTGAGCGGGGTACGTGTATTACTTGTGTGCGCGGGAAGTTCCACATGCGATTGGGCCTGGGTGAGCGGGGTACGTTTATTACTGGGGTGCGCTGGAAGTTCCACACGCGATTGGGCCTGGGTGAGCGGGGTACGAGCATTACTGGGGCGCGCGGGAAGTTTCACACGCTCGCCTACAACACGTATCCATGGAATCGAACGGGGCTACGGCATGTGCCAAAAAAAACGGGCCAATCCGGAAACACGTACACCAGCAGGAAGCAGGCGTACGTCGACCCACGCAGCATAAAAGTGCACGCAAACAACAAACAAGCTCAGACGCCAGGATGAATATACCGTTCCTAGCAGCAGTGGTCGTGGGATACCGCAGGAGGAGGAGGATAGTCAGGCCTAGAATTTTTACACCCAGAACCAGCTTTTTTGGGATGCCTGATGACCAGGTGTATGGGAGGTACAGGTTTCCACCTCACATAATACTTGACCTGGTGAGTGAGTGGGAGGATGACCTCACATCACCCACCCTGTGTGCCCAAGCACTCAGCCCCCTGGAGAAGGCCCTCAATGTACTGCACTTCTTGGCCACTGGATCATTTCAGCGCACAACTGCCATAGTGGGGGGGGGTGTCACAGACCACGCAGTCACGCTGCCTGCACCAGGTGTTGGCCATCATGACTGCACGCCCATCAGTCTGCAGGCACATATACCTGCCCAGAACACCCGCAGAAAGGCAGGCTGTCGTACAGGATTTCTATGGGGTGGCACACTTCCCCAAAGTGCTAGGTGCCATTGACTGCACCCATGTGGCTCTACGTCCTCCCAGGGCATCTGAGCACATCTACAGAAACCGCAAGCACTGGCATTCCATCAACGTCCAGGTAGTATGCGATGCCAAGGGAATCATCACCTCAGTATATGCCAACTATCCAGGGTCCACCCACAACAGTTTCATTTACAGAATGTCAACCCTAAACCGGGACCTAGAAGCTGGCCGGCATGGCGATATGTGGCTGCTTGGTGAGTATAAATGCCATAGCACATGCATGCATGCCAGATACTGAGTAATGTCACAACCCCACTAATGACAACCATCACCACCTCCCCAGGGGACAGTGCCTACCCTCTGAGCACCCACATGATGACGCCAATTCGGAACCCCACCACGCCACCCGAGGTAAGATACAACACAGCCCACATTGCAACCCGGGGCATAGTGGAGTGCACATTCGGAGTGCTCAAGTCACGCTTTCGCTCCCTTGACCGGTCTGGCGGGCAGCTGTTATACGCTCCCCCAGTAGTGTGCAGGATCATAGTGGCAGCATGTGTCCCTCATAACGTTGCAACATGCCGGGGCCTGCCGGTGGACATGGTGGTGCCCCTACATCTCCAACCACATGCACGCCCACTGTGCATGGGAGGGGAAAGGGCATGTGGTGAGGCAGCCCGTACGCAGCTAGTGGCTAATTACTTCACATAAAATCACACCCCTGCGGAGTGCACACAGCCCTAGCACATACAGCTGACAATCAATGATGATGACATAAGGGACAGTCAACTGTCACAACCATACCAGCCTGAGATTGGTCACCTGTAAGTGTTACATTGTGCGCATCCCTACCTACCCAAACACCACCAATGCTGTGTCATCAAAAGACATACATCTATGCTGCTAAATTGATTACCCCCTTGCAAATTACAACATGAGAACACCGCCATGTCACCCAACCCTCCCCATAAACTCCATCTCCCAAGTAGACGGGCTTGTGAAGACATGAGGAATGAACCTGCAAATTTTGAGGGAGACATGGAAGCAGAAGCACACATAAATACACCATGCAGTGTAGAAAACAACAACAATATCCACAAGGAATGTCTACACAGTATTGACTACAGACTGCCCACACAGCTCATGGGAGCCCAACGTCACTGTGGAATTCACTGTCACTTGGTCACACCCTTTGCAAGCCCATGGAAACGGGAAGCAGGATGGGTGTGTGTCTCATGAAACCAAGCATCTAACCCAAACTCAGGACAAGCCTGCATGTGCCCAGCCACAATACAGTGTATGCCCACGGGAGCCACACAAGGCAACACACTGTAAAAAAAAATCAAAAATCAAAAATGGCCATCTGAGGGCTGGGGGGGGGACCACCACCCAGGAGGCCCGAGGACAGGGTGCGCACCAACAGCCACCTGTGTGGATGTTGGGGGAAAAAAAAACACCTCCATGGGCTCATGGCCTGCACGGCTATGCTATCGTGGGAGAACTGCTGCCGTCGCTCTCATGACCCTATCGTGGGAGAACTGCTGCATTAGGAGGTGGTGGTGCTATGGGAGGCAGCCCACGCAAAGCCCTGGTATGGTCCTCCATGGCAGCAAGCATGCAGGTGTTGAATGTCTGGTTCTGGAGGATTATAGTGCGGAGATCCCCATGCAACATCTGACGTGATGCCCGGACCTCCTCCCGAGTTGCCCGCATGTCAGCTGAGAGCGTACCTGTGAGCAGCTCCAGCCGCTGTTCTGCCCTAAAATTAGTGGAAGCCTCCAGGTCAAGAAGAGTCTCCCTGAGGTTATGGAGTTCTTCCCTCAGGGCTTCCCTGTGGGCCTGGGACTCTATAGAGATGGATTGGCGCAGAGTCTCCAGTGCCCCCCGTCGGTCCCTGTTGGACGCCAACATGTCTTCCCTGTGTGATTGGCAAATGGAGTCTGTTGCCTGCTGTAGTTGCTCCATCTGCCTTTCAGGGGGGACAATGGAAGTGGCCACCCTCTCCATTGCTTGAGCCATCATCTCAACTGATGCTGCCTGTTGGGTTGCCATACCGTACATGGATTGTTCCCATGCGGTATTGCCTGGTGGCGTACGGCCACCACGTCGGCGGGCACCACACCTGTTTGGGGCAAGGCGATCTGCGCCTTGCTGTGCCGGCACTGCCTGAGGCTGCAGGACTGCATTCCCCCTCTGATCTGCTGGCCCAGGAACAGGATCAGATGTTGTGGAGTGTGACCCTGCACCCGTAACCGCCAAAGGCTGACTAACCAACACTGACATCCCCATAGAGGGTTCTACCCCTGGTGCAGGTGGGTTGGACAGAACAGAATCCCTTCCAGAAACAGTTACCTGCATTGCCACATAGGTCTCATGATCCGAATCAGCACCTGAATAGCGGTCTGGGGAGGTTGACCCAGAGGCACCCCTTGAGAGAATCGTCTGCAGCAAGAGTGGGTTCTCACCCACCACCACACCACGTCCCCCACTGGTGCCCGGTCGTGCCTCAGATTCCTCATGGGTCTGCACCATCTCCTCAACCTCAACAGCATCAAGTGTGTCATCCCCTGCAAAAACATGAAAGACAAAAAATGGAAACAGGCATTTGCACCATAGCACACAAATAGGCCTGACAAGCTACAGAACCAGTACATGATTTACACATGTCCCACATGACTACAACCCTCCCATGCATGCACTGTCACAGAGTTGGAAGGGGAGGCAAAAGTCAGACACTGATGACACCAAGATGGAAGAGCAACACATTTGCTGCATGCTGGGTAGCACTGCCATCACACATTGGCCTGTCAGTGGCATGTCCTATACACATAAATGACACATGCCATCACACAGATGGCATGTACCATAGCCATGGTACATTCCACAAGTACATCGATATGTCAGTGAATGAGTACTGTCACCCATCCATGTGAGATGGACATGAGGAGATGAAAGATGCCACATAGTGTGACTAGATACGCATGTGCCACACACTGCAACACATCCAGTGTACAAAAATACAGTGATTGCAGGGCTATGTACACATCAATGGTTGTGCACTTCAACATGACAGGAAACAACTAGCATGTTCCACATTCAAACAGGCCCAAAAACATCATGTGATCAGGCCAATACTTGTTCAGCCTGAATGGTCAAATCATTCAACTACCATGGTGACACATGTGGGCCAATGTGGGATTCTTCAATGACAGAAGCCTGAAAGAACACAGAAAAATACAAACAATGTTGTAGCATGATGCCACCTCAAGGGCAACTGCCGTAATGTTTAGCTAAATTACTACTGTGGGCAGAAGGGATACTGTCACACACAAATTCAAGGCCGCAGAATGTTTTGGATGAAGCACATGGGTAACCCATACCACTCAGTCACACACACCCTCACCTGGCACTCAATCAGAACCCGTCACCCAAACAACATACACATGCATTACACACACACGCATGGGCACTCACCGGACAATGCGTCATAATCGGGTAGTTCTCCCACACCTCGGATCTGTGACGAAGGTCCCAGCAACAGACTCATGTTCAGTGAGTTCGTTGTCCTCTTGTGGAGACCCACCGCCAGTCACCAGAGTAGCGGCATGATTCGAGGCCAGCTTCTTCTTTGCTCTGTGTTTCAGGTCGTTCCACCGCTTGTAGCAATCGCCAGCTGAGCGCCTCACAAATCCAAGGGCACTTATGTGGTCTACGATGATCTGCCAGTGTACCTGACGTTGACCAGGTGTGGTCTTGCACCCTGCAGTCTACAGCATTTCGTGGCTATGTGCCGACACATAGGTCACAAGTGCATTAAGCTCTGCGTCGTTAAAGCTAGGCTTCCTTGACGTGCCGGAGTATGTAGCCGTGCCTGGGGTCTCAGCCTGTTGTGCCAGAGCACCCTACTTCCTCTTTTTAGAAGGTGGAGCGGAGCCAGAGTGGCTTACGCCGCTCTGGTCAGTAGGGGCAGAAGCACCGGTGGACTGGGTTGTTGGGGTGTGCGAATGCACAATGACCATAGGACTTGGTGCAGGCATTATCTGAAGTGTGATGTTGGCAGGGGGAACATCAGTCTGATGGACCAGGAGCGACACTGTCCTGGTTGGGAGAATCAGAGCTGGGGCGGATGGAGCTGCAGCTGCCCCTGCAGCCTCACCACCCTGCATACTTGGGGCAGCAGATGACATAGCTGCCCCAGAACCACGTGGCTTGGTGACAACAACTTGCACCGCCACACGTGGCTTAGACCTGCTGACCTGGAAGTCAGCCATGGAATCATCCTGTGCCAGGTCAGGTGCCACAATGGGCTGGTCCAACAAGGGCTGAGCTGGGATGGTCTCAGCCACGTTTCCCTCAACCATGGGGGTGGGCATGGGTGTCCCTGATTGGTCCTCCACACATGGGGGTATAGGGGCACCCTGCAAATCCCGGCCACGCTCCCTACCGCGCCCACCACGTCCACCTTTTTAAGGTCGGCCACCTTTGCCTCCCTTACCGCTTGGTCACCTCCCAACCATGGCACTGATGTTGTTGTGCGTATGGGAGGAGAAGTAAACTATTGTCCTGGCAATTGGGGGTCAAAGGGGTAGGGTACTAGATGGAATTCGTACCCTAGTGCTCTAACAAGGCTGTCTGTGACCCCTGGGGGAAGATGACGGGTCACGCAACGCACAGGCAGCCCAAAAACAAAAATAAACGTGCACGGAACCCCTCGTAGACCACGTGCATGGAAAAATGAACCCGCACTACGCTGTGGCACCCAGAAACACAAAAATAAGCGTACCCGTAATACACACAGCCTACAATGACCTCTGAAGGGGTACGCGACACACGGGGCAGCACAGTTGCTAAGTACGTGCGGAACTCACCGTCTGCCTGGAAAAAGAACGTGAAAAATATGCGCGTGTGCGCGTTGGCAACACCCCCGCCAAAAGAAGAATTGTACGCTGTCTGAGGAGACAGGACAAAAGGAGAAGTGAACACTGTTTGAGGAAACAGGCCCAAAAAAAGTAGAAAAAAATGAAAGCTGTCAGAGGTAACAGGGAGTACGAACTTGAAACGCTGTGAAGTAATCGTGTGTGAACCGACAAGAAGTACAGAATCCACCCACTTGCTCTCCACAAAAAGCACGTACAAGGAAATGGCGTCCTACACGTACCTTTGAAACCGGCCCACACGTACACGTCACATACGCGTGCACGCGCCCTTTCCTCCAATCACATGCGCTGACACTCGGATGTGCAGCTTTTCCACGTGTGCTCTGTCATCACGTGCAATGAGGGAAACACCCGCGCGCGTCACGTCGCTGATGTGCTTATGCGCTAATGCCCTTTCCTCGAATTACACGCTGACGTGCAAGATTTTCAAGTGCCAAATCACTCCGTATCAAGCTGGCCACGCGAAAACACACGGAAGACCACGCTCCTGCCCAGAAGGCCGAATTACTGCCCCCCAGAGCCCCGAGCACGCTCCCACCTGACATCTGCTGCTGCCTGACTGCCTGCTGCCCACGTGCCCTGCCATTTGCTGCCTGCACGTCAGCCAGGGGTGCTGTTGCTGTGACCACCCCTGCTGGAACCGAAGACTCCCGACTGGGATTCCATCGCTCCACAGCCCAGCCCCAGGACCCAGTTGCCCACCGACTCCTGCCTCTGGGGTTATCATGTCCGGCACTACACCATCTGGCAGCACTGGCAACCCCCAGCCAGAGAGGAAGAGGGGCACCAGCTTCACTGCCACCGAAGTTGGTGTCCTGGTGGAGCAAGTCCTGGGGCAGTTTGATGCCCTCTTCGGAAGTAGGCGCGCTGACAAGGAAGGACGGACTCGGACCTGGACAGGCATCGTGACTGCCATCAACGCGGAGGGGGTGGCAGTCTGCGACTTCCAACATGTCAAGAAGTGCTGGGAGGACTTCAGGTCCAGGACCCTCAACAAGGCCCGGCACCATTTGAAGGCAGCGGATGCTAAGGGGCGCCGGGGCCACCTGTCGGAACATCAGATGAGGGTCCTGGAACGCATATGCCCAGCGCTCCACGTCCAGGTCCTTGAGAGGCAGACCCGCCTGGAGTCGAGCGGTAAGTGTACATGCATAGTGATTGGAAGCTGTGCGTGTGGTGGTGTGCCAGTAGTGTGCAGGTTGTACATGTGGTTTTGTAGGGCCATGTATGGATGTGTATGTACAGGGCTGTGAGGCTGACACATGCAAGTCCTTTCATGTGTGAGACACATGGATGGTGTATGTGTGGGTAAGCATGCAGGCCAAATGCAGATGTGTGAGCACACATGTTTGGATTACTGTGTATGTAAGTTGGCATGGTTGTGGTGTCACACATGCATGTTGGTTCCAGCTGCATGTATCTGCACCGTCTACATGTGTGTGTATTTGACAAGGGTGCAACAGTGATGCAACATGGATGCGTGTGACACTGATATGTAGAAGACTGATTGCCAGATGTGACATGGATGCCGATCTCAACACTGCAACAGTTCGATGAGGTGTACACATGCATGTAAGTGTGGTGGCGTGTGTGCATGTGTAGTGTACTCCCTGTGTTTCATGTGATGTCTGGCTCACCTTCGGCAGCTCATGCTGTTGTATGTGTATGGATAGTGCTGGCTGTTGCGATGTGGCTGTGGAATAGCTCATGTGTGTGAGTTGAAATGACATGTGTGTTGGGGATTGTGATGCCATGTCTGAAGTTTGACAATGCCACAACTGTCATGTGTGTATGAGTCCATTGTACCGTGCCCTGATGCCAGTGTTTTATCTCTCCCTGTCTGCAGCGTCAACTGATGAAGAGGGCGGAGAAGGTGCTGTGGAGCACAGCTTACAGGGATCGCACCACCAGCCGGAGACGCAAGGCCCGGCTCCCCTCCCAGGTTGTGATCTCGTCGGGGAGTGAGGAGTCCGGTGCCGCGTCCCAGGCCACAGCTGCCGAGGGTAGGTCCAAGAGGCGGAGGTCGGAGTTGGACTCCTCGGCAGCAGAAGAGGCAGCTGAGACCCCACAGGGTCCGACGGAGGAAGATGGCATGGAGTCATCCAGGTTGGTGGGGGGTTTGGTGGAGGAGGAGGCCGTGCAAGCGACAGAGACGGGGTCTGGAGGTGGGGATTCCACTGGTGCTAGTGGTGCAGTGCAGGACCAGGGACAGGAGGCAGCACAGACCGCCGCGGAGGTGCCTGTGTGCAATCCTGTCCCTGATCCTGTCACTGCATCATCTCGCACCAGCAGGGATGCCTACGTCCAGACCCGTTCTCAGGGAAGGGATTGGCTTACACCAACTGGCCTTCCTCTCCCTGCGGATGTGGCTATCCGGCACCGGGTTGAACCTGTCCTGGGTGGGGTGTTGTTGCGTCAACGGGCCATGCGAGCTGACCTGCAGTCTTTTCATGAGGAGACTGCACGTCTTCTCGCATGGCTCGTTGACCGCGTTGACCCACTGGGACAGCTCACCAGGGCCGGATTCATCCATTTTCTGGACCTTGTTCCGACCCCCTCCTCAACTGAACCCCCTATGCCCCAGTCGTCCTCCATGCCATCTTCCCACCCATGTATCACCTGGGTACCCTGTGGAGCTGCCTCTGACCCTGCGGCCAGGCTGGTGGAGGTCACATCCCTGCCACAGTCGGGAGTCGGACGTCCAGCAGGGGTGGCCACATCAACAACTGCACCCCAGCCGGAGGAGGATGTGCAGGCAGCAAGAGCCAGGACACAGGCAGCGGCACAGCAGCAGCAGCAACAAGGTGGGAGCCATGATGGCTCGGAGCCTTCATCATCGGAGGGGCAGGCATCGGCCGGAGGGCAGGAGGACCCTGGACGGGAAGTGTCTTCCGTGTGGCAGTGGTTGGGCCATGCGATAGATGCGGAGCTGCAGCGGGCAGAAGAGGCACGGCTCACGATGGTCAGGGCGGAGAACTCCATGCGGAGGGCCCTGAGGCGGGCCGAGTGCCTCGAGGCCATTCGCAGGGACCTGGAGATCCAGATGTCATCATCCCTGCGAACCCTCTGGGCCATGGAAGAGGACCGCCTCCAGGACATTGAGCAGGAGTTTGATGATGCCCTGGCCCGGGACATCCAAAAGTGAGCCGTCGGACTAGCCCGCTGCCCTTGTAAATAGTTTTTAGAGTTAGGTTTCCTTTTGATTTTCCTTTTATTTGTGGTCAATGGACAATGCCACACAAATTTGTATATAGTTATATTTTTAGGTAGTTAGGTAGGTTTCATTTGTTTGGTTGGGATCATGGACCCTTTACATCCTTGGACAATGGATTGTATATAGTTTTATCATGTATTCATTTTTTTTTTGTTGCATTATGCACATGGAGCAATGGACTTATTTTTTCCGGACAATGGATTGTAAATAGTTTGACTATGGATTGATTTCTTTTTTTTTTTTTCATTATGAACATGAAGCAATGGATTTTTTTTTTAACATTTACTTTGGATTTGCGTTGTTGGAGGGTGACTTTGGACTGTTTTTCTTTCTAATTTTTTGGATTGGTTATCATTTTCATTCAATCATCTTTTTCAAATGCTTTTCATTTCATGTTTCATATTTTGGTATGCTTTCATTTCATTTTCCATTTCATGTACATAATATATTTTCATTTTTTATTTCCATGTGTGGGATTCGATCATTGGGTTGATGCATGTGAAAATGTGGGTTTACACAAGCAATGCCAACCAGTGTATGTGTGTGACGGACATGTGTTGATGTACATAGTTCACTTATGGTTTGTGTCATGAGATCAGCATTTCACTGCTGGGGGGTGGGGGTGCTGGGGGACATGAGTGGGACATGAGTGGAAGCCTGCTGGCAGGTGCCTCGCACTGCTGGGGGGTGGGGGAGCAAGGGGACATGAGTGGGGGCCTGCTGGCAGGTGCCCTGCACTTCTGGGGGGTGGGGGTGCTGGGGGACATGAGTGGGACATGATTGGGGGCATGCACTGCTGGGGGGTGGGGGTGCAGGGGGACATGAGTGGGGGCCTGCTGGCAGGTGGCCTGCTGGCAGGTACCCTGCACTGCTGGGGGGTGGGGGTGCTGGGGGACATGAGTGGGGGCCTGCTGGCAGGTGCCCTGCACTGCTGGGGGGTGGGGGTGCTGGGGGACATGAGTGGGGGCCTGCTGGCAGGTGCCCCTGACTGCTGGGGGGTGGGGGTGCTGGGGGACATGAGTGGGGGCCTGCTGGCAGGTGCCCTGCACTGCTGGGGGGTGGGGGTGCTGGGGGACATGAGTGGGGGCCTGCTGGCAGGTGCCCTGCACTGCTGGGGGGTGGGGGTGCTGGGGGACATGAGTGGGGGCCTGCTGGCAGGTGCCCTGCACTGCTGGGGGGTGGGGGTGCAAGGGGACATGAGTGGGGGCCTACTGGCAGGTGCCTTGCACTGCTGGGGGGTGGGGGTGCAAGGGGACATGAGTGGGGGCCTGCTGGCAGGTGCCCTGCACTGCTGGGGGGTGGGGGTGCAGGGGGTCATGCGTTGGTGATCAGTAGTGCAAGGTGACATGTGGCTTGGCTGGGGGGCATGCCCATGGTGGATGGGCTGCCTGTGGGACATGACCAGGGGTGCAGGGTAGTCCCCTGTGGTGTGGGCTGCCTGCAGGGGCCGTGGAGGGTGTACAGGGAACACCTGGGAGGACCCACACTGCCAATTCACGTGTAGGACTCCCCTGCACCCCGAAATACACGTACCCTGCTGAAATCGCGTGTGAAACTTCCCGCGCACCTCGAAATACACGTACCCTGCTGAAATTGCGTGTGAAACTTCCCACGCACCCCGAAATACACGTACCCTGCTGAAATCCCGTGTGAAACTTCCCGCGCACCCCAAAATACACCTACCTTGCTGAAATCGCATGTGAAACTTCCCGCGCACCCCGAAATACACGTACCCTGCTGAAATCACATGTGAAACTTCCCGCGCACCCCCGAAATACACGTACCCTGCTGAAATCGCATGTGAAACTTCCCACGCACCCCCGAAATACACGTATCGCGTGTGAAACTCCACCTGAACCCACAGAATACCCGCAGCCACCCCATCCACCCTCCCCATGCCCCACAGGCAGCCCATCTACCCTCCCCATGCCCCACAGGCAGCCCATCCACCCTCCCCATCCCCCACGGGCAGCCCACACCACAGGGGGGACTTTTTCAACGCGAGCGGTGTACGTGTATTTCGGGGGGTGCGCAGGGAGTCTTACAGGCGATTGGGCCGGTGCGAGCGGTGTGGAGGAAGAACACGTAGACAACACCCACCCGCTGTGAAGTAATAGCGTGTGAACCCCAACGCCTGGAAAACACGTGCACCGGACCCCACGAAAAGCACGTACAGAGCAATGGAAATTCACGTGGGATCTTTAAGCCCTGCCAGGGCAAAGCCCATGCGCGATACGTCACAGACGCGCTTACGCGCTAAGGGCCTTTGGTCCAATGAAATCGAGTATGCGTGCTGATGCGCTTACGCGCTAAGGCCCTTTCCTCGAATTACACGCTGACGTGCAATTTTTTGATCACGTGCCAAATCACTCCGTATCAAGCTGGCCATGCGAAAACACACGGAAGACCACGCTCCCGCCCAAAAGGCCGAATCACTGCCCCCCAGAGCCCCGAGCACGCTCCCACCTGCCATCTGCTGCTGCCTGACAGCCTGCTGCTCACGTGCCCTGCTATTTGGTGCCTGCACATCAGCCATCTGCAGGGGTCCAGTTGCTGTGTCCACCCCTGCTGGAACAGAAGACTCCCGACTGGGATTCCATCGCTCCACAGCCCAGCCCCAGGACCCAGTTGCCCACCCACTCCTGCCTCTGGGGTTGCCATGTCGGGTCCATCTCCATCTGGCACCACTGGCAACCCCCAGCCAGAGAGGCAGAGGGCCACCAGCTTCACTGCCACCGAAGTTGGTGTCCTGGTGGAGCATGTCCTGGGGCATTATGATGCCCTCTTCGGAACAAGACGCGCCAACAAGGAAGGACGGGATAGGATCTGGACGGACATTGTGACTGCCATCAATGCAGAGGGGGTGGCAGTCCGCAAATTCCATCATGTCAAGAAGCGCTGGGAGGACTTCAGGTCCAGGACCCTCTACAAGGCCCGGCGCCTCGCGGAGGGGGGCCGGGTCAGCCTGACCAACATCCAGATGAGGGTCCTGGAACGCGTAGGCCCAGCGCTCCACGCCCAGATCCTTCAGAGGCAGACCCGTCTGGAGTTGAGCGGTAAGTGGCCAAGCATTGCTGTGTGAGACAGGGCATGTTGCAGTGTGCTGGTAGTCTGATACTTGCCTGTATGTGTTACATAGGCCATGCATGGATGTGTGTGTGCAGGGACATCATGGTCATGCATGTGAGACCAGTTATGTGTGAACCACATGCTAGGTGCATGTGTTTTAATGCAACTTGGGGACCTCTATGCGGAATGCACACCTGAAAGCATGGCAGTCTCTGTTCCTGGACATGATGGGGGGGTGAGGAATGTGTGCTGATGTCATGTACATGTATGGTGCACATGTGTGTGTGTGTGCCTGAGAAGTGTTGTGTGACTTTTAAACGCCATGGATGCATGTGACTTTGAAGGCAACATCTTGGTTTACAGGGCCCTTGTACATGGATGTGTGATTTTGATTGCAGGCGCCGGTTGTGTTTCTGCATGTGTGTTGCGTGCATTCACCCATGTGTTGTGGAAGGACAGGATGGAAGTGACCTTTGACAGTGCCACTCATGTGTTATTGCTTCCTGTCTAGGGTATTTTGTACTGTACCCTGATGCTTGTGTTCTATGTCTCCCTCTACGCAGCGTCAAGTGAAGAAGAGGGCGGAGACGGCGCTGTGGAGCCAAGCGGCGGGGATGCCTCCACCGGGCGGCGACGCAAGGCCCAGCCACCCTCCCAGGAATTACTATCATCCGGGAGCGAGGGGGCTGGTGCTGCGTCTGCCACAACGGCTGTAGCGGAAGGGCCGGGTGAGCCCCCACAGGGGCTTCCAGTGGAAGACGGTGCAGAGACATCGAGGTTGGTGGTCTCCACATAGGAGGAGGAGCCCGCTACTGAGCCGCACATGGAGCCTGGTGGGGGTAGTACCACTGGTGCAAGTGGTGCAGTCCAGGGCCAGTGTCAGGAGGCAGCACAGGTCACCACGGAGGGGCCTGTGCATGACCCTGTGACTGCACCATCATGCACCAGCAGGGAGGCCCCGTCCCAGGCCTGTCCGCAGGTAGGGGAGAGTGCCATGTCACCTGCCTCTCCACTACCTGCGGGCGAGGGGTCCCGCGACCCTATGGGCTCCGTCCTGGTGGGTGTCGCGTTGCGCACGTGTGACATTCGTGATGACGTGCGTTCTTCCTGGGCGGAGAACGCACGCCATCACGAAGAGCAGCGTCGTGAGGTGGCACTGCTGGGAGGGGCCCTGGTCGGTGGGTTCCTACATGTGTTGCGCACTTCGGCGGACCTCTCCTCCTCTGTGGAGGCTATGCGCCAGTCGTTCTCCACATCGTCTTCCGGCCCAGATTCCACCAGGGCCCCCTGTGGACCTGGCCTGACCAACAAAGCCAGCTTGGTGGAGATCCCATCCCTGCCACAGTCGGGAGTCAGCGGTCCAGCAGGGGTGGACACCACAACTGGAGACCAGCAGATGGAAGATGTGCAGGCACCATCGGACAGGGCACATGGACAGCAGCAGCAGGAGTAGGCTGTAGGTGGGAGCAATGATGCCTCGGGCCATCGACATCAGAGGGGCAGGCATCGGCCATAGGGCAGGAGGACCCTGGACGGGAAGTGTCTTCCGTGCGGCAGCGGTTGGGCCATGCGATAGATGCGGAGCGGCAGCGGGCGGAAGAGGCACGGCTTGCGATGGGCAGGGCGGAGAACTCCATGCGTAGGGCCCTGAGGCGGGCCGAGTGCCTTGAGGCCATGCGCAGGGACCTGGAGATCCAGATGTCATCGTCCCTGCGAACCCTCGGGCCATGGAAGAGGACCGCCTCCGGGACATCGAGCAGGAGTTCGATGATGCCATGGCCCGGGACATCAACAAGTGAGCCGTTGGACTTGCCCGCTGACCTTGTAAATAGTTAGTTAGTATTAGGTTTCCTTTCGTTTTTTCTTTATTTTGGACAGCTTGGACAATGCACCACATTTTTGTATATAGTTTTTTTATTAGGTAGTAGTTTTTGGTAGGTTTCATTTATTAAGTTGGGCTCATGGACCCTGGATTCTTCAATTGTACATAGTTCTACATTGGATTCATCTTTTTTTATATTTTTTTTGTGTTCACCATGGAGCAATGGTTTTTACTTTGTTTTTTACCTTGGATTTGATTTTTTGGACTGTGACTTTGGACACCATTTCTTTTTGGATTTCTTTGGCTTATGATTTCTTGTTTTTTATTATTTATCGGACATGGACCATTTCTTTTGTTATTCCCATTGTTGTGTCTTTAATTTGGTTTACGTTCATGTTATCGTTAATATATATTTTTTAATACTTCCATTTGTGGTATTATCTCATTGGTTTCATGCATGTCATGATATGGGTTTTGACATTCACTTGCACCCATTGTGTGTGTGTGACGGACATGTGTTCATTTAGATACTTGCCATTGGGGTTGTATCATGTAATTGGCATTTCTATGTGGGTGGATGCAATACTTGGGTGGGTCTTTGGCCTGTGGAGGCTGGCCATAAGGGCCAGGGATCTAGATTGTGATGACGTGTTGGCTGGGGGACATGTGTGGGGACCTGCTGGCAGGTGCTCCTGACTGCTGGGGGGTGGGGTGCTGGGGGACATGAGTGGGACATGAGTGGGGGCCTGCTGGCAGGTGCCCTGCACTGCTGGGGGATGGGGGGGTGTGGGTGCTGGGGGACATGAGTGGGACATGTGTTGGTGCCTGCTGACAGGTGCCCCTGACTGCTGGGGGGTGGGGGTGCTGGGGGACATGAGTGGGACGTGAGTGGGGGCCTGCTGGCAGGTGCCCTGCACTGCTGGGGGGTGGGTGTGCTGGGGGACATGAGTGGGACATGAGTGGGGGCCTGCTGGCAGGTGCCCTGCATTGCTGGGGGGTGGGGGTGCAAGGGGACAGGAGTGGGGTCCTGCTGGCAGGTGCCCTGCACTGCTGGGGGGTGGGGGTGCTGGGGGACATGAGTGGGGGCCTGCTGGCAGGTGCCCCTGACTGCTGGGGGTGCTGGGGGACATGAGTGGGGGCCTGCTGGCAGGTGCCCTGCACTGCTGGGGGGTGGGGGTGCTGGGGGACATGAGTGGGACATGAGTGGGGGCCTGCTGGCAGGTGCCCTGCATTGCTGGGGGGTGGGGGTGCAAGGGGACATGAGTGGGGGCCTGCTGGCAGGTGCCCTGCACTGCTGGGGGGTGGGGGTGCTGGGGGACATGAGTGAGACATGAGTGGGGGCCTGCTGGCAGGTGCCCTGCACAGCTGGGGGTGGGGGTGCAAGGGGACATGAGTGGGGGCCTCCTGGCAGGTGCCCTGCACTGCTGGGGGGTGGGGGTGCTGGGGGACATGAGTGGGACATGTGTTGGAGCCTGCTGGCAGGTGCCCTTCACTGCTTGTGGGGTGGAGGTGCAGGGGGTCATTAGTGCAAGGTGACATGTGGCTTGGCTGGGGGGCATGCCCATGGTGGATGGGCTGCCTGCGGGACATGACCAGGGCTGCAGGGTAGTCCCATGTGGTATGGTCTGCCTGCAGGGGCCGTGGAGGGTGTAGAGGGAACACCTGGGAGGACCCACACTGCCAATTCACGTGTAGGACTCCCCGGCACCCCCGAAATACACGTACCCTGCTGAAATCGCATGTGAAACTTCCTGCAAACCCCAGTTATACACGTACTCCACTCGCACAGGCCCTTTCGCGTGTGAAACTTCCCATGCACCCCTGAAATACACGTACCCAGCCCAATCGCGTGTGAAATTATCCGCGCACCCTTGAAATACACGTACCCAGCCCAATCGCGTGTGAAACTTCCCGCGCACCCCTGAAATACACGTACCCAGCACAATTGCGTGTGAAACTTCCCGCGCACCCCAGTAATACACGTTCCCCGCTTGGCGTTTGCTGTTTGGCAGCCCTGTAAACTGGTCCAGGGTTAGCGCAGCCCTTTGCGCTGAATTGGGAATTTTGATGGCTTTTCCGTGCGCGAGGGCGTTCTTGGGGGCGTAACTGGCGCTGCTGCAGGGTCACTGCGCCACTCTGCGCCACGGCTGGTTTTGGAGGCTAAAATCCATGAATACGCTGTGCGCGGAAATCAATTTTAGCGCACGCGGCTGGCTCAGACATTTGCACGCGCACACTGTGCGACAGCCGCGTGCGCCACTTTTTTGCGAAATTCTATGAATTACCCTGTAAGTTTATTATGTTGAGTGCTTTATTATCAACCAACAACCATAACATCAAAACATACTTCACATTTCTCACTGTTCTGTTAAATAGATCACTGCAACCTTACACAAAATCCTAACTTATATAAGGCCATTGAAACAAAGAATTCAAGGTAACCCACAAAATAACTGCAAATAGCTTGTTTGTAACAGAACATTCACTGGTCAATCATTTTGAAAGTTTGTACACAAATTGTGCATGTCTATTTTTCAGAGAGGCAAATGTATCAATTATCCGTGTATTGAAGTCAGGGATCTCTTGAATTAGTTGTTTTTACATGGACAGCATGGCCAAAGCATTCAGACGATCCTCAGTCATTGGGCCTCATTATAACTCGCCCGGTATGGAAACAACGGTGGCGGTAAACCCGCCGCCACCGTCGTTTCCATGCTGGGCGAGCACAACTCCTGCATGTCTGACCTGGCGGGTTTAACACCGCCCGCCTGCAGGCGGACGAGGAAACACCGGTAGCATTACGAGATGCTGCCGGTGTTTCCATGATCCCCATTCCCATTGAGTCCTATAGGACTCAATGGGAATGGGGATTAACACCATTCCGCCTCCGTGATTCCCGGGAAATGCCCCGGTAATTCCGGGAATCATGGAGGTGCAATGGTAATACGAGTCCGGCGGTAACCAGGCGGTTTTACCGCCTCGGTTACCGCTGGACTCGTAATGAGGCCCATTGTGTTTCTTAAGAATGTTTTAATTCGCTTCAGGGTGGAGAAACAGCGCTCAGACTCAGCTTTTGTCATGGGTGTGGTAATCAGAATTTTTAATAACTGCATTGTCTCACTAAATGCTTCTTCGAGATTGTTTTCAACTAACAATTTTAATAAAGACATTGCCCCACTTGAACTACAGAATTCTGGTCTCTCATAAACAATTGAAAGCTCAGTGCGCAGTCTTTCCTTGTTTAACATGGGGTACGCCTGGACAGTTGCATTCAGTGCATCATTGGGAAAAGATAGTCCATGTGTTTGAAATAGGTCACTCTGCAACAATTTGGTTAGTAAATGCAAAGCATTCTTGGGCTTGTGTAACTATAATATCACATACTTCTTTAGCCAAACAATTCAAAGTGTTCATATTTACATTGCGACCTGAAAAAGTTGCCTCTGATGGAAGTTTAGCTTCCAGATTGTCAGTGCTTTCACGTACTCTGCCAATGCACTTGATAAAAGTTGCAGTAGCTTTCTGCACATGCACAGAGTCAATGTCTCGCTTCTGAAGCTGGTTATATAGAATGTCGACATGGGGCATTATGTCATTGAACAAAAAAAAGAAGAAAAGGAACTGCTTCTCTTTCAGAGTTCGAATGAATCCCTGGGCCTCATGCACAGTAACCCCCTCAAAATTAGTCCGTCTTTCAATAATGAGCTCAAAGCATGTACGGAGAGCTTCCCTGTGCTGATATATGGCTTCCACTACCCGAATATGGTAGCTCCAGCGAGTGCGAGATGGTTTTGGAAGTCTTTGATCTGATACCTCATCTAGAATTGCCGTTCTTTTTGGAGAACGAGAAAAAAATGCACAGAAGCCAGAGATATCACAAAAGAAAACTCGAGCTTCTGAGATTTTTGAAACAGCCTGTTCAATGATGAGGTTAAACTGGTGTGCATAGCAATGTACATATTGGACTCCACCAGACACCCCCCTCATTACACTCGCACCATCATATGTTTGCGCAATTACTTTTTTTTGTTGGCAATCTTCACGGAAAACTTTGTCCAATTTTTCCATTATGGCAGTAGCAATGGTCTGCGCACTAGAGTCTTTCAGATGAGGGAATCCATAAAATCTTTCAACAATTCTGTATCGTTCATCAATGTAGCAATATACTAGCACAGACTGTGTTTTAGTGGAAACATCAGTTGTATCGTCTGCCTGAATAGCCACATAATCTGTGCATTTTAGCTGCTCTACAATGATCTCGCTGGTGACCGTGAGCATGCAGTCCAGCAGTTCATTCTGAATTGTTTTTGAAGTGCCCTTGAATACTGTTGCATTTTTTAAGTGTAGTTCCATTGCACTGTCTATGCTGGATACAAAATCCACCAGGCCTCTAAATATACCAGGATTTAAAGAGTCTTCAGTTTCATCATGGCCACGTAAAGCCAATTCAAACGCACCACAAAACACACACAGTCTATTAACTTTGACAAGATGTATCGGTTTTTATCCACATCCTCATTATGCCTCATCACGCTCTGGCGATAGGCATCATCCAACTGTGTTGCAATGTTTATACTTCCCAACATGCGCAGTTGTAATATATTCTCAATATGAGATTTGCACGATTCATGTCTCTTGCTTTTTTCTGACAAATGCTTTAAGTCAGTGACTCCTGTTTTTGTCCAGGCGGTTTCACCTCCAAACAGCAGGCAAGGGAAGCAGAACAAAGACCGCTTAGCAATGCTACCAGTGAGCCATGTCTTCTTTTCATACCACACCATGGAAAATGTGCGTGTGTAAGCCTTTACCCTATCTTTTGCGGACTGTTCAATTTTGACATCTGGCCGATCAGGCCCTAGTTTTTTCACCTCCAGTTGTTCACTGTGTGCAAGTCCGGAAAATGGTTTTGAGAGTAATTGGTCCACTGAATTAATTTTCGGCAACAGTGAAACCTGTTAATAAGCAAAATGATTATGTACATGTAGATGTACATGGGACCATGTAGTCATTGTTAGGTATGCTCTTCAATAACACATAAGTATAATTAGTCAGTACTAGACACAGATAACATCTGCAATTGTACACAACTCTGCTGTACTTATCATCGACCCGTACAGTTAAGTATAATTGCCGATGTTATCTATGCATGCGTTAACACACATGCCCATTAGCAAATGTGACACCAGCCACACAGTACGTATTGCAGCTTGTTTGGCAAATGAGTACTTATGGAAGAAATGAGGCAAGTTTGTTCTGTTAATACTGTTCTAAAAAAACATTGTGTACAATGTAGGGAGATTTTTCTGACTGCATAACACAACCCGAACACCTCCCAAGCAATGTGGGATCAAAGGTGAAAATTAGAAAGAAGGTATTCTGATGTTTGAAAGACTGTGGGATTTTTCAGCGGTAAAACAAATTACTGTATACTATTCAACTGGAAGATACCAGGACATCATGGGGAACCACCACCCAATCCTATCCTTCAAAAAACAGTTTCCAAATGGACAAGTTTGCTTCCGTTGAACCATAAGCAGGCCTTTTTGCATTATATGTATGACTTTCCATTTTCACATGCCACCCTCTCAGCTAGTCATAGACGCCATTCTGTAGTCTGTACTGTACATCAGATTTTCCCCCACCTCATTGAACCCCACAAACAACATGGGCTTCTTTTCAAAAAAATTTTTAACACCATAGCTGTGTGCCTTCTTTACTACAGATGAACACAAACACAGTTGGAGTGCCCTGAGCACCAAACCCTACAAAAGACTCATGCTAGCTCACCTCATTCTGGAGAATGTTCACTGCAATGAACTCCTTCGCAGGCTATGGGAAATCCAAATCCCGGAAGGTGCACTGTGGAAGTTGAAGTCCGATGTTATTAGTTTCACAATTGCGCTGGACTGGTTGGATTTGTTCATGTAAGGTGTTGCTGATGGTCTGTAAAGAGAAAGCGAGAGACTGTTCTGAGAAAGGGCAACATAGGCTCAGAGCAGTATTAAAATGGTTTTCACACTTGAAGGAGAGAGAGTTAACTGCTTGTAACATTGAAGCTGCACCAGAATAATCATTAGTACAATGTGTAAAGAAAAGTACCAGCAACTACCAGCTAGCTGCCGCTGAGCTGTCCCGGGAGGATAGCTCAGTGGCAGCATGCGCGTCTTGGAAGCAAGGCAACACGAAGCGACACAGGTTTGATCCCCGGGTCCGCGCTTAGAAACCTCTGGGTGTTTAAGCGCGTTATAAATACGTAACTAAGACATAAAAAAATAATACAATTGCGCAACTAAGAAAAACAAAAAATTCCTGTAACAGCGCCTCGATGCCCGCGGGCTGTGTGAGCGATTTATAAATGTGAAAATAAAAAAATGCCACCATGTGCCAGTCATCAGTTGTATAATGCTGCAATATATACATTTTTGTAATGTTTTCATTCTGGGGCTTTAAAAGTGCGCTTTGCAGAGCTCACATTACAAAATTAATTTGTTGCAGCCCTTCAGGCACCCGATCTATAAGAACTCTGCGTGTCCTTCGCTGAAGTCCTGTTAAAAACAGCATTGGCAAAGCCACTGAGATCCTGTTCAAACACAAGCATTGACAAAGCCAACATTTTGGCCTCGTGCATACGGTGTAAGCTTCTGCCAGGCACTGCTATTAGATGCCCAGGAACCTGCACCATGTTTCTGCTTCTACAACAACGGGTAGTAAATTCTGCTACAGCTGTGCCTGGCAAGTGCCTTTCCCATGCTTACACAAATGTCCAAACTGTTGGCATTGCCATTGCTTTTTCCACATAGAAGGGGACATGCACCAGTTTTGCATGCATGTGCATCGGCCACTTTAGTCAGGAATGCAGTGGTAATGCCTCCCTTTTCCTCGTGATGCATGTACATTTCTTGTATTTGCACATGTGTGTAGCTACCATGATAGGTTTCTTGGCAAGATACCAATGCAGGACTCCAACCCCCCCCCCCCCCCTCAAATCTCTCTCCCCCATATAGTGCCTTGATAACTCTTTTGCTTCCTTTTTACTGTTTGGAGCTAAGTTGGGGAACTAGGGAGTACAGTGTTAAGAACCCTTTCCAGTGCACCTGGGAAGAGCCCAATACATAATGCACCCTGCAATAATGCCATAAAGACCAGACTGTAACATAACGAGATTCAACCGGCTTCCTTGGCTATTGGCCAATAACTACTGGAACGTGCCGGAAAAACCAAGGAGGGTGACCGAACACACCGTCGGTGATGCCCTCAAAATACCCACTTCTTTAATTTGCACAGATGCCTTTGGGTCTTCCCTGTCTACAGATGCATAGAAACACATAGGATATGTTTCCATTGCCAGAAAGAGCAGTGGCCCAGTCAACAAATAATGCACAAATAATGCGCCTGGCGTCACACACGAGGGGGGACGCCCTGGAACGTGAGAGAGAGAAGGGGGGTGAGAGAGAGACAGAAAGGGAAGGGGAGGAAAAGAGTGTGTGTGAGTGAGCGAGGAAAGGGTGAAGGGAAAGAGAGAGCAAGAAAGCGAGGGACAGAAAGAGAGTGAACTAGATGGAGGGGAGAAAAAGAGGAATGAGAGAAAGAGACCAGGAAACTAAAACCGGAAGCCAAAACACATGTACAATTAAAAGTACCAGAAGAGCGGGAAGAAAGGCAGAGTGAAAAGGGGGGAAATTAAATTAAACGCAACATCTCCAGAGATTCCAGTCGTTCTCACTTGCATATGTGGGCAATAACAGCAGTCCATTAATCTTCACCCTCATCAATGCTTTTTAAAACAAGCAGTAGTCTTACTAAGGTCAGTGTTGCAAAGATGTCTCCACCAGGCTCTTCCCTTTCCAGTCAGTGCCCCGGCCGTGATGGCTTCAGTGGCTGTGTGAGCAGCCCTTCACAAGGGGCAGATAGCCAGGCCAATCACAGCCTGCGTCTGCAGGCCTCTCTGCTACTCCCCAGAAGCTCCACTGCCCCCATAGCTGCCTTCTGGCCTGCCAAACATGATGTGGCTGCCCACTGAGGTTCACTTTCTTTTTCATCCTCTGCACAACATGGAGAACTTGATTCTACAGCTGGGCAGCCACGTACTTCAATGCTCGATTTGAGGATTACATATTGGCGGAGTGCGGTGAGTGTGTTGGCAGTGTTGGGAACCCTAGAGGAGCTGCAGCTACTGGTCTGTTCTCACTATTCATTGGTGTGGAGGAGGAGCTATTGACAACAAATACACCACTTCCTACGCGGAGCGTCGCGGAGTGCGGCGAGTGTGTTGGCAGTGTTGGGAACCCTAGAGGAGCTGCAGCTACTGGTCTGTTCTCACTATTCATTGGTGTGGAGGAGGAGCTATTGACAACAAATACACCACTTCCTACGCGGAGCGTCGCGGAGTGCGGCGAGTGTGTTGGCAGTGTTGGGAACCCTAGAGGAGCTGCAGCTACTGGTCTGTTCTCACTATTCATTGGTGTGGAGGAGGAGCTATTGACAACAAATACACCACTTCCTACGCGGAGCGTCGCGGAGTGCGGCGAGTGTGTTGGCAGTGTTGGGAACCCTAGAGGAGCTGCAGCTACTGGTCTGTTCTCACTATTCATTGGTGTGGAGGAGGAGCTATTGACAACAAATACACCACTTCCTACGCAGAGCGTCGCGGAGTGCGGCGAGTGTGTTGGCAGTGTTTGCAGTGTGAAGTAAGTGTGAGGAAGTTCCATATAAACTGAGACCAGTCTGCCCTACTTGACACTATACTTGACATTTTATTCTATATGCATATAGTTATAAATGCGCATAAGCGCGGACTCTGTGACCACAAGTGCCATGAAATCTTGCCTCCCTGCAGCGGAACGAGCTTTGCCGTCTCCCTCTGCACATCCCAAAACTCACCTGCATTATAGACGTTGTAAATCTGCACTCGAAACACAGGAAATGTTCAATTTGCAGGGCGAACCAACAGCTGATTTACAGCAAACGCAGTCCTTTGCTGAGGACAGCAATACATGTAAGTTTACTGCGAGGAACGTGACCCGTCCTTTGGCCGAAATGGGATTAAACTCGGAATCGAGTTCAGATCAATTTAATACTCAAATACACCCTAAGAAACACATATTATCACACTCCACTAAAGTCCAAACCTTGTTGGGAACCCTCCCAGTTCCTCCTGCCCTGCACGAACAGCCGATCCTGGACCTGCTGACGGCGGAGGGTCCTGTGGGGTGCAGGCTCGAGGAGGCGGTGGCGAGCTCGGGCGCGGAGGTGGCCGAGGCTCTGCCGATCATGTCTCCGAGGCCTGCTTCCCCCGGCTTGGTCTCCCGCGGGGTGCTGTTGGCGGGTTGTTCGCCTGATCTCCGTGGCTTGGGGGTGGCTGCGGGGCATCCCGGCGGTGATGTTGGTGCCGAAGGATTGTCGATTACGGCCGACCTGGGAGGCCCCGCCGTGCTGCGCGACGAGTCCGTTGGAATCGGCAGCGTCGCGGGTTAGAGAGGTGGACCCTACGGGGGATCAGAGTAGCAAGAGGGATTCCCTGAATGAGACATTGGGAGTCGTCTCATACAGGCAAAGGAGTCATAATCCACTCCTGGAACATGAATCAGGACCACAGAAAGTTATTAATGATACAGGGAATAATTTAATAAATAATCCCAACGCGACTCAAGAAATGAAGAAGATGGAAAAAGTGAAATAGCAGCTAACAGGAAGTCCTCTGGAGCTCCCGGCGTCTACAGCAAAACTGGCCCCCCAATCGGCCAACAATGACTTGATCATGGCATCATGGAACACTAGAGGCTTCAACCATCTGACTCGCCCGAGCGACGTAAATTTAGGAAGCTTCGACATCCTGTGTTTACAGGAAACATGGCTGGTAGACCCTCCGACTCTCGACGGATTCACAATAGACATCTCTCCAGCTTGTAAGTCACTAATGGGAAGGCCTTCTGCGGGTCTTCTAACGGCAATCCGCATTGGCTCCGGTGTCTCGACAAAAGCAAAAATCATCGAAGCCTATGGTATGCTCGGCACCTTGACATCATGGCAGCGATACGACCCGGAACAGGCTGCATGGATTACCTCAGACCTTGCGAGAATAAATTTATATTGGAATCCGGAAAGAACAACTTCAAAAATATTCTGCAACGCAGTGACAAACGCTATCGACACCATCACCACAGACTTTGAAATCGACAACCTCATAGTCTGCGGTGACTTAAACGCCATGTTTAATGCGTTTAACGCCAAGTTTAAATGCAAAACTTTAACATCATCGGAAAAACCAAGTTCAACCCAGTCTATGGCAAAAAAAAGGGGTTTGGCGTGGTCCAAAATGATGAAATCAAGAAACCTCTTCAACGTAGCTACGTTAAAACCCGAACCCCAGATTCCAACATGGGAAAGAGACAAATCCTTCGTTACCTTGGACTATATCTTTGTAACCGAAGGCCTGATCCCCCTTGTTTCATCCTTTAAAGTTGTGAAAACTTTAGAAAGCGACCACAACTTGCTAAAACTAGCATGGGGAGCCTACATACTGGAAAAGCTTACTTATGCTTTAGAAGTAGAGCCAAATATGCAACAGTCCAGATTGCGCCTTACAGTTGACAACATCAAGGCCATAAAGGACAGCCTAATCACAGATCCTCAGTTCAGAACAACTAGCCTTCCTGCCAAAAGACTAGACTACATTCCCCTACTTCTGCCCCATAGGGTGGCCTTTTCAGGAAAAAAGGGCAAAAAACCCACGCACAAGCATACTTATGACCGGCTCGTGGTAACTAAGAGACGAGAATTAAGGAACCTGAAAAACTTTGCCTTAAGGCATCAAACAGCAGCGGCTTGGGCCAAATTCCGAAAGGGCGCAAGCCACTATAAATCGTGGATAAAACATCATGCAGCAAGTCTGCATCAGAACGACGCCGAGACCATGCAGAAGGCCCTTGCTTCAAAAAACACAAGAGACTTTTGGAATGTATTAAAAACAACCAACGGGCTAAACACACCATCAATAGCAAACGCGGTATCGGAACAAAACTGGATGTCGCATTTTAGTGCCCTTTTTGAAGCCCCTGCTACGTCCACAGCGGAGAAAATCGACTACTCTGGAAATCACTGGATCCAACTGGATGACATGGAAGACATTCTGAGAACAATAAATCAACTGAAAACTTCAAGAGCCCCGGGCCCCGATGGTCTTTCTAACATCGCCATCAAAAAACATCCAACTGATTGGGCTGCAGTCATGAAAGAAATCTTCATACATTGCTACAAAACCAAACAGATTCCGGTAACTTGGACAGAGGCGATACTGGTCCCAATTTTTACAAAGGGGTCCAGAGAAAATCCAGCGAATTACAGACCCATTGCACTGTTGGACATTTTGGGTAAAATATTTGCAACTCTATTACTAACGCATTTTCGGAAATGGGCTAAAGCTTCTCCGGCGTCTGACATTTTTCAGACAGGCTTCCAGAAGGGCACCGGGACCATGATTAACATCTTGATATTAAACATCATCAAAGCTAGGGTGAAAGCAGGTGCTCCGAAAGTTAATTTGTCCCTGGTCGATCTATCAAAGGCTTTCGATATGGTGGATCGCGAGAAACTCTGGGAAAAATTGAAAATCTGGAACTGTCCAACCTCAATTCTGGATCCAATCAGGGCTTTACACACCCAAACTTCCATATGTGTCCGCCTGAACCAGCAAGGTCACTTGTCTAGCAAAATCTTGACCAAACGTGGGGTAAAGCAAGGTTGCCCCCTGGCACCAGCACTGTTTATTGCCTTTATAGGCGATTTCCAGTACACCGAGGAGAAAATTTGTTCATTTCCACCCAAGGTGGGTCTGTCAAAAGTACCTAGGCTATGGTACGCGGGTGACCTTATCCTTATGGACCAGACAAAAATAGGTCTGCAGCGACAATTAGCAAACCTCTCCGCTTACATGAAAGAAAATAACCTAGAAATCAACACGCAAAAAACAAAAATCCTGCTCTTCACCAAGTCAACAGTGAACCATAAAACTACTTCAGCTTTCTTTCTGGAGAACAAAAAACTAGAAGAGGTCAACGAATACAAATATCTGGGGGTGTGGGTAGACAATACGCTGAAAGAAAAAAATACCACAGAGGCTTTGTGGGTCAAAACAAAAAACCTGACAGCCCAACTGAAAGCCGTCGACAGAAAATTTGGAAGGTTTTCATGGACTCCAGCTCTTAATTTCTACAAATCGAAAGTAGTCCCAGCTCTAACGTATGGGATGTGTGCAAACTTAAGCCTTCCTGAAGATCTATGGCAAAAGCTAGAAGGCTTTGTGTGGAAGACGGTACTGACTCTCCCTAAGTCAGCATCTATGGCGGCGATCCGTCGTGACCTCGGTCTCACGTCTCTTGCTGCATCTGTGGAACAAGATGCTCTCCAGATATTTAGAAAAATTGTCTCCCCGGATGCCCTCCCTATCTTCCAGGTGGTAGCACAAGAAATCCAAAAAGGAGGGTGCAAACCACTAACGGCGTGGGTGAAGAAAAGAAAGGACAAACTGGAAGAGATTGCCTGTTCAGAAGAACTTTTAATTTCAAATCCTGGAAGAGTAAAAGAAAAAATAGTGCAGCAAGATTGGATCCTAACAAATGAAAAAATTCTGTCTCATAAACTACTCAAAGACCTTCCGCCTGGACACAATAAACCGAAAGAGCCATTAAAATACTGTGATAAATTCCCTGAAAAAGCTCTGAGGAAAACGTTTATGCGAGCGCGGCTAAACATCCTACATACAAGAGAAATCCTGGCCATCAGATCAAAATCCACAACAGCTTCATGTCGTTTATGTGAAAACGCTGACCACCTGGAAACTGTTAGACATCTTTTGACGTCTTGTCCTGCTTTGTCTGCTGAAAGAGAGGCTTACTTGGCACCGCTAATATCCTATCCTTCGACAACAACAGAAGAGACGGGCTGGTATCGACTGATTTCTGGGGATTCTACCAGATGGTCGAGGGCCGCAGTCAAACTCTTGGACATTGCCTTAAAAAAAGCAACTCTGGGAAATCTCAATTACCAAAGGGATCCTGCTCAGTCTCAGGACGACAAAATACAAGCGGGTATCTGACCTTGGCCCTATTAAGAATGAAAATTGAGAGCGGTACCCTAAGTAGCCTCATAAGAACTATCTGCAACCAAACGCAAATTTTGTAAAAATCTTTTATCGATTAAATAAAAAAAAAAAAAAAAAGTGATTCTAAATTAAAAGGAAATTGTACAAAATAAGGAAAATAGTGTGGTTATGCATCAATTACCGAATGATAGGAGTGGTGGTCAACCTGTTGTCATGTATGAACCCTTTAGTGCTTGCAACGGCTCCTCAGAGTTAAAAGATCACTTTTGTCCGTTAGGGGATGCCATTGACAATGGAAATCTACATGAAATTCAGCCAGAAGTAAATCATAGATCCTCATTGGCCGTAGCAGACCAATTGATAATGGATCTATCAACTCTAAATAAGAGATTACAGCTGGAAACACTGTCAAGAAACATAGCAACTGGAAGTGGTGACAAATGTGAGCTCCACATAACAGAGAATGGGGCTCAAAATCTCAAGAGACAGCGGATTATTCAAGCGAAAGGACCCATGAAAGATGTATCATCATACTGAGCCAAGAGGAGAAGAGTCGAACTGAGCCCACAATTAGACATCTTAAGCTCACAAAAGAGGCTGAATAAGGTTGGGCAAGAACCGGAGGAGGACAGGTTTTTTGCCACCTCTGCCAAAATACCTCATAGACTACATGATCACTCGGAGTCAACGTCTGATGAATGCTCGTCCGACTCCTCTTTTGTCGAAAGACCCTTTCCAAAAATCAGGAGAGAACGAAATAAAATGTCCACAAAAAATGATAAACTTATCGATCCAATAAATACATCATTGGAAAAACTGAGTGCTGAACTAATACCAAAAATCTCACTTGCAATCACCATAGCGACTGCCCATTTCTCCTAGATGTATGAGCAATTTAATGAGAGCTGTAGAGAACAAAACACTCTCCTAGCAATGTTAAATACTAAGCTGGCATCAATGGATCTAGAAATGAGAGAAATGAAGTTCCAGGTGCACAAAGACACGCTTTCCTTAGATACTTCAAATTCCATTTTGAAGGAGCATTTACAGAGTTCGGTAGAAGATAAAAGACTGCTGGCGGAGGTTGCCTGTGAGGCTTTACACATTTTTAAACATACTAATCCTAACAGCGATTCCAGAAAGAATTCCATTGATAATGAAAAGATGACAGCAGAAGCCCGCTGCTGTCAAAATATGAGACGGGAAAACATGGAGGAATTTGGGTCCAATAGAGAGGCCAAGGCTGCAGCGTTAACTATAGAGACATCAGATCAGCCGAGTACCTCCAGAACGATATCGGCAGACCTTAAGTCCACAAGTGAAAAAGCACAATCTACAGATCACGCTGCGATTATAAATGATAAAACTGATACAGGACTAAAGAGTCCCACAGTTATCCCCTGTCAACCTTTGGAAGAGAGCCGTAAATCAACGGTTGAACCAACAGGAAAAATAATAACACAAATAATGGATAAAGAGACTGTAAAACAGGTTAGAATGTATCCAATATTTGGAAAGAAGAAAACACCTTCAGCAGAAAATGAAGCATCATAAAAATCAAAACAAGGGAAGTGCATAAAGAAAACGAAAAATATAGTTATATATCAGAAAACAAATGGAAACGGCTTGAGAAAATTCCTTAGAAATTTAAAGATGTTAAAAAATGACAGCTTGCAAACAAAATCGAAAAAAGAGAATTCAGCTGATACAAATAAACCAGTGGCATCATTACATTTGGCAGAAAAAGAGAGCCCTACTACTCTGGATGCTCAGGAAGATTCCTCAACCGACTTATTGGATCTATCAATTTATGAACTAAGTGATGTTGAACAGAGTGATAATGAAGTATGTCAAGAAGTGTGTAAAGATTGGCCGAAGTTACCTAAAGAGACTAATGTTGAAAAGAACGATGAAAAGACGAATTTTAAGGCGATTGAAACCAATGAAAAGGATCCAGGTCGAGAACAGTTGTGATAGCAGAATCTCAAAATAAGGATTGCATAGATAATGGGAATGTAGAAAACAATGATGCTGGCTGTTTTCGAACACTAGAAGAAAAAAGGACAGCCCTACATAATAACAGCGAAAAAGTGGCTGCCATTCAAAAAAAGTACGAGGAACTGTCAAGAATTGGCTCCACCAAAGAAATATCTTCGTTTGGATTGATTCAGCAGCTGATAGCAAATCAATCCTCTAAATCTTTAGATTGGTAGATTGGTGGGAAAGCTATAGAGAAAAACAGTAAGAGAAACATCTCATATAAACAGATGCAAAATGATGAACATGAACGAGAGAATAAGAAAAGAGTAAGATCTAATTACTACATTGCGCTGGAAAGAAGTGATAGTGCAAATGACGGATTGATATTAAACAGATAAAACATCATAACTTTATTTCAGAATATTCCGGAGTTGAAGTCAATCGTATCGAGTGATATCAAAACCGTTGAATTCATTAACGAAACTCAAACTGATCGAGTGGTACTCCACATCCACTCAAATTACAAAAAAGACCAAATCCTGGGAGGTAAAACGTCTTTATTACGGCATGGTTTCAAAGTTGTAGAAACATTTGCAAATCTATGCTATCAAGAGGGAGTTCCTTCGAAACAAAAGTGGAAGTAAACAAGATGCAAAGAACTCAATTCCCAAGAAGAGTCAATCCCGAAGAGAGCAATGAATCTGCAAAAACAGTGGCTGAAAGAAAACCAGTACCTTTATCTAATGAGATGAATGAGAATGATATGAGGCAAAAGGCACGGTTAATCACGATAACACTTCCATCTGATGGGAAGAAGATTCAGCAAACAAATCCTACACGTGCAAAAAAGATGGCTACTCAAGTTGATGACTGGAGTTGGATTGCAAGTGCCTTAAACAATAGAAATTCAAGTTAATGTTTAAAGGAGGACCAAAAAGATTTACTGGAAATTGGATCCTGGAACACAAGAGGTTTTCTCCACTTATTTGAGGAGCAACCACCGGAATTTACTGAAGCTGATATACTATGCTTACAAGAATCATGACTTTCTGTCCAACCTGTAGTTGATGAGTATGAAATATCAATGAACACGGCCATAAGACCTGCAAAGGGGCGAGCAATGTCTGGTCTACTCACTTTGGTGCATAAAAGAAGTGGATTTCGTATAACAGAGACAATGATAATATCACCCTACATCATGATCTCAATCCTGGACAGAATTAATGAAGATGTGGATATGGATCTAAGGCTATATATAATTAATATATATTGGCAACCAAAGGCTACAGGGCATGGATTTTTGCCGATAGACTATGTGATGAAATTGACAACATCGTATCTGAAGCTGAAAATCCAAACATAATTATATGTGGAGATTGGAACCTTGATTTAATAGCCTTAATTGAGGGAACAGCAGGTTTGGAGAATGGTGCTAAATTAACTACAAAAGTAAAATTAGCAACATATATACAAGAAGAGCTAAATAGTCAAGGCTTCCATCGTCTAAATGGACTTATTCAAGGAGACATCCCACCTAATTCAACTTGGACAAGGAATAACCAAAGATCGATACTGGACTACATCTTCATATCAAGTGGTTTATTAGGAAAGATATCATACCTAAAAGTACATGCTACTCAAAAGAGTGATCACGATCTTATAAAGTTTGGGATTGGAGACCATCAGAGCCTCAGTTATCAAGGCAATTTTGCGCACGACTTTGAAGTAGTTCCTGGCCGGAACAGGCTCAGGTTAAATTCCGCAAAAACAGTGGAGCTAACAAAAAAAGTTGAGGACAACAGCACAATGAATTATCCACCATTCCTGGAGCAATATAAAGAATTGACAATAGGTCATGGGAAAATTAGATACAAACCCTGCCATATCTTTGATCAAGAAATTAAGAAGAAAAAGAGAGAGTTGCATCAAAAAATCTGCAAATTAAAAAAACAAAGATTTGGCGAATTGGCGAGACGAAATATTAAAATTGAAGAGAGTACACAATAATTGGATAAAAAGTCATAAACATATGCTGCAGAATGACGTGGAAGCGATGGAACACTGTTTAAGAAAGAAAACTACCAGGGAGTTCTGGGCTCTAATAAATAACCTGGAAGCCCCACAAAATGCCATAGTCAGCAATATGGTAAGCGAAGCTGCCTGGATCAAACACTACACAGAATTGTACAAGAGCAAGGGTGAAAGAAAACCGGTGATACTTGATGAAACCAAACCATGGGATTTAAGGATTGACGAATCAGACATTCTAGACAACATAAAAAGACTAAGCTCCTCGCGAGCATGTGGACCAGATAGTCTTACAAACCACATGCTGAAACAATACCCAGATGAGTGGGCTAGTTTTTGCAGAACTGTCTTTAATACCGTCATTGAAAAAAAACAAATTCCACCAACTTGGAAGAGCGCCATCCTTGTTCCAATCTTCAAAAAAGGTATTCGCTCAGATCCCAAAAATTATAGACCCATCGCACTTCTCGATGTTGTCGGTAAGATCTTCACAACTCAACTTCAGCAACAATTGTCATCATGGATTAAAGAGTCAGGAGCATACGACATAAGACAATCAGGGTTCGTGAAGGGTTTCGGATGTAACCTGAATCTATTTATAATCAATGTATTAAAAATGGAGGAGATAAGGAAAAAGGAAACTGTATTCGCAGCGTTTGTCGATCTAGCACATGCCTTTGATGCAGTGGATCGCGAATTGCTATGGGAAAAGCTAAAAAAGAAAAACTGCCCAGAGGGTTTGATCCTTGCAATAAAACAGCTGTATACTGATACAAATATTAAAATCCGTTTGGATAGTAATGGCTCACTATCAAGATCTATAACAACAGAAAGGGGTGTGAAACAGGGCTGCCCTTTAGGTGCAATCCTGTTTAACTTTTTTATCGTGGAAATAGGAACAACATTCGAGGAAATGAGATCATACTCACCCAAAATCAACAACACGAAATAGAATGGATGATGTACGCAGACGATATTGTGCTGTTGGACCTAACGGAGATTGGCTTACAACGTAAATTAATGGCTTTACAATCATATGTGGCGGAGAATGGATTGCTGATTAATAGTGCCAAGACTGAGATAATTGAATTAATGAACTTACAGGGGCAAAGATCGACAAAAAAGTGAACTTTCAATGGAACATACTTTCTAACAGTTTGAAGAAATCCACACAACTAAGATACCTTGGAGCCACGATAAGTGCAAAAATCAATGATAAGCCTATGATGAGAGTTGTAAGGGCAAAAGGTAAACAACTGACGGCTCAAGGGTTATTCATTAATAAGAAATATGGTAAATTCAGTCTGAAACCAGTAATGAATTTTTATAAGATGAAAGTTGTACCTGCTTTAATCTATGGTGCAGAGACTTCCTTTGGATGTTCTCATAAGGTCTGGGAAACCTGTGAATATCTTTTTTGGACACAAATACTGCACTTAGGAATAGGAGTTCCAAAAGCCTGCATCAGATACGAGTTAGGTCTAACAACCATCACAGCGAAAATAATTTGGAACTCGTTATCTTTGCATGGGAAAATAACAGACCCAAATTGCGCTCCTCAATTTCGAATTCTGAAATTATGTCCCGGAATCCCTGATCAATAAATAAAAAAGTTGTGGATGGCAAATTGTAATTAATGCTAGAGACGCTTAATGTTGCAGAAGAGATGTTATGGTCAAATCTGAATAAGGTTAAAATAAAACTGTGGCAATGGGAATGGATATTAACCTGCCACCAAAGATTGCAACACAAATGTATGGAATTTGTTCCAACAGAAGCCAAACCATATAACAAATTATCGAGCTACTTTGTTAAGTTTCCAAGTATACATTTCCGTGACATGTTCATTAGATTCAGGCTAAATCAATTCGAAACGAAAGAAATTTTAGGGTACAGAAAGAAAATTCCACCGGATGATGTAACATGTAGGTTCTGCAAAACTGATGCTGAAACTCTAAAACATCTGGTGGATTTCTGCCCTGTGCTTCGTGAAAAAAGATTATTGTTCTTCAGAGATGAAATCAGAAAAAGAACAACTTGGGATTGTGAAGACTGGTGGGCAGCATTATTTGAAGGATCAAATAATAGACTGACATTTGCCTTGGTTTACTTTCTTCTCGAAAACATCGGAAATGCCATATGAATGAAGACAAAAGCAGTAGGAAAGGAAGATGATGCAATACTGTTTATCGTTACTTATGTTTAATGTAAACCTAGTTCTTCATATTTAATTGAATGTCTAGTGATTTTGATAGTTAACCAAGGTAAAGAAGAGTTTATCTAAGAAGTGACTTCTGATTTAAATCGAGGTTGTGGATCTGATTGCTCTACGATGAGCGGATGGACATCTTTGACGTAATGGTGTATTTCTCGCATTGACTTCTTTCAAAAGAAATTTCATTTTTTTCTGCTTTATACTTCCTTTTTAAAAGTTTGTAATAAACTGTATAAAAATAAAAAAAAATATTGCCAAAGTGGATGCCCAGGGTTCAAACAGACGTGTTGGTGTTTTGTCTAAAACGACTAGAGGGAGTACGTCTCCTAGAGCCTTCCCTACTCTTGGCCCACAAAGGCCCGTTCTGTTTAGGGCCCACTCTGCCCTGGCCATAGTACTTACAGGAGACTGCAAATCGTAGCTGGCTGGGAAGCATGGTTTTCTGTTACCGCAATGCCCTGGCTTGTCATTGCAGTTTTGGGGGATTTTTTATTAACCACAACAACTGTAGAATGTTGTTTCAAGCCCCATCTGCAATTGTTTCCTAGGCAAAATAGTTTCCTATTATCATAGAGTAAGGATGTTTGTCTACAGCAATGCTGCTAAAAAGTCACTTCCCGGCCGTGTGAGCAGCGGCTTCTTGAATAGTGAGCTTGACACAGCACACTCCTCTCGTGTCTTGTCCGTGCAAGCTGACGATTTCACCAAGCGTGTGGTGTGGGGGCAGAGCTGAAGCCTAACGCAGCCAGTGTAAACGCCTACGTTTTCACTCAATGTTGATCCGTTTGTTTTTTGTTCTCCAGTGTTAAACACAAACTCTTATTTGAGCCCCCACACTCAAAAAAGAACATATTGCCAAAGCCAGCCGACGTGGCTCTTGTAAATGCATTAGATGGGTATTTGCCGGACATTTGGCAACCACTGACAGTACATGCTCAGCTCTTGCCATCTTATGGTTCCGGGTTTAGTCAATTAGGTTTAGGTGTGGCCGTGTGGGGAACTGGGATGAGATAATGTAGTGTGCGCTGAAACATACTCCCGGGCAGGGTGACTTGTGCCATTTTATATTTTAGACATTTTTTGTCAAAAAATGCCAAAAATATAAAACAGCACATTTTGGAGATTTTAGTATGGGGGCAGCAGCAGCACGCCTGCCTGGGCCTTGTGGACCGGTCCGCGGCCCAAGGGCCAAGGCCCAGTTGGCGTTGGGTTGGGCCACAGCATGGACTGGTCCGGGGGTAAAGAAAGGCACAGCCAGGAGGCCCCCGCCTTGGTGGTAGCGGGTGCCCCGCAGCGCTACCACCAAGTTCTGGCCCCCGGGGAGTGGGAAACAAGGCCCCAACAAGTTGACGGCAGTCAGACAGCAACACTGAAGACGTGTAGGCCCGGCGGGCCTACACCGTCTTCAGTGTTGCTGACTGGGGCCGTGGTCGGACCCACACAGTGTTACTCGGGCCAGGCCCAAACTGGCCAAACATAATTAGAAAGTTAAGTTAAACTTAAACACAACATCTGGGTACTTACCGTGGTGCGGGCAGTCCGGGCACCTTCAACTTCTTCAAGCAAGCTTGTGGTGTGGTGGACCAGGCGGCCTTCTCTGCTGGGCTGGTGGCAGTCACGTCGTGTGGTCGTCACTCGTCCTCAAAGAATCAGGGACTGGAGCGTGTGAAGGTGGCGCAGGCGCTCGCACACACCCTGTGATCTGAGCTAGATACAGTAATGTCATTGGCTGTTTGCCAGCCAATACAAGGACTGTCATTGGCTGGCAAACAGCCAATGAAATTACTGTATCCATGTATGCAGGGGAGTGACTCCGAGGAATTTCCTTAGTGCGCTGTTTGTGCACATGATTTTACTGGCGGGGCCACCCCTGAAGCTCCCTGCCAGCCTGCTAAATTAAAGGGCTTACGTAGAGTGCGTGGAGCTATGAGCTCCACGCACTCTCCTATAGAAGAAAGAAGAGTACGTTGGGACGCGCCCCGCTGTGGAAAGCCAGGCCTGGCCCTATACACATGAATCATGATGATGGTGATTGGTGATGACATTGTTGCCTTGCCACAGCGCCCCCATGCTGTTGGCAAAGGAAATGCATCTCCTAGAAGCTAAAAAAGATTCAATCAGAGAAGTTCTCTGATTGAATCTCTTTTAGCTTCTCTCTTTCTTTTCTGGGGCGGGCGGCGCCCAGCCGCCCCATGATAGCAGCCGCCACTGGTAATGTGAATTGGGACAAGTACCCAGTCATTCAACACTCCACATTGAATTCATACCAGTTTCAGGTAGGGCTGTCTCAGTCGTTGTGTCACACACCAGATACTAGACATCCACAACAGGAAATGTGTATTCGTCACACACTCCATTCACCAAGGTCCCGCCACATGGGTGTACCCACAACATACAGTCATTGGGAATGCTCCAGCCAGTCTGGTCGGCACTTCCCACACTACCATATATGGAACTTCCACCCAACAGCCAGTCAGGGGGAAGGGACAGAGACAGGGCTTCCCGGGACTTCAGGAAAACAAGGTAACCAGCGATGGACGGCAAGAGGCCATGGGGGCCATCTTGTCTCCATCAGGAATCAACAGATGAACAGATTCCAATGACAGGGCCTGGGCATCCCAAAATGGAGGATGCTCGCGACACCTGTCAATTCAGCACGGAGCAGCCACCAGCCCGTACCCTGCTCTGTGGGCCACACACAGGTGCCCAAAAACCTAAACTAGGAGTACAGGATTGAACCCCCACCCAAGGGTGCCATAAGGGTATCCCAAGAGTCTGTTCAGCAAACCAAAAAGGAGAGCTGCACCTCCAGGAGTCCCACATGAACTCCTGCGCAGAAAACATGACAGAACACACAATAAAAAGCAATAAAGGACAAGGATACGGAGGCCCTGTCCCTCCGATGCATTTCCAGCATCACTACGTGCCTGTTCCTATTGTTCCCCAAAGTCATTTGATACTTCCCAGCTCAATACCTAAAGTCACATCTGTGCCCATGGTGTCCCCTGTGCCCCTTGCGTCCCTTGTGTTATCAGACATGGACAATTCAAGGACTTTGGCTGATCATGAAGAAGCAGAATCGTTGAGAGGGACTAAAATATCCAATTACATATCGTCAGCATCTAAAGATGCTCTGATGAACATTGCTGAGCAGTATCAACTGTTCAGCCGAACTGAGATGTTCTTTTCTTCTCTTTTGGCCCCTGGTGTTTAAGCTATCGCGAATGTGACGTGCCTTCATGTCACTCACTAAACTTTTACTGTTTGTAAATTCTTCCTAGTCAGCTTTCATTGCAATAAAAAAAGAACTGCAGGGCTAAAAGGTAGGATCATCATCTGACTAATTGCCATGGAGGGGGGGGGGGTGCCACACAATTGGGAGTATGTGCTGTACTTTCGGGCCTCTAATGATTCGGAAAATGTGACTCTTGACACAGACAATTGATGCATTGCATAACCTAAGAGGAGTCATGGAGAAGGAAGCAGGAATTACAAGTGAACCTTGCTTGGAATCTCTTTTTTATCTTGGGGGCCTTCTTGGATAAGCATGGCTGTGAAGCTCCTTGTGGCAATTTTGATCGTTTTGCTCATTATTCTTTGTGCCTATTAGATGCTTTTATGGTGCTGTTCTGCTCAGATAACTACAACAGCTGCCATAATGACTGGGACCCTGTCCAAGGCTAGAACCAATGCCATTTCATATCACATAGGTACTCAGACTGAGTTAGAAATTGATACAGGGTGAGTTGGGATTCCATACGCTGTCTCAAGTCCTCCACCAAACTGGGATGATTGTGTGGAACAGCATGTAGATTGTGCTAATGGTGGCTGACGCATGGGGTTTGTTCAGCAGAGGAGTATGCCCATAGTGGGACTAGCATGAGAGATGGTTGTAGGGCCTTGTTTCCCCAAGAAGATGGTTTAAAAGAGCAAGGTATTGGTTTATTATTTAATGTATTAACTAAATGGGAAATCTTCGTGTGGATGATAAAGATCTCAAGGTGAAAGAGGGGTTCGCGTTGCACGCGCCTTATTGGTGACTGGGGTGATGGCGATGTGGACGTGAAGTTGCAATTTAGAATGTATCTAGTGTAGTTATTGAGAATGGGATATGTGTTACTATTAGTGTTACTTTGTGTATAGTTGACACATTTTAGATTTGCAGGCGCGTCGCAACATAATGACAAGTCCGCTGACACAATATGAACATAATGTAGTTGTGTGGTGGGCCATGTAGTGCTTGCAGATGAGAATCAAGGAGTATTCATTTGTGCACACGAGAAAGGAGATTCACGGATGGAGAAATACCTTTGAGGGGACGTGGTAGTTTTGAACATACATGCACAGACATACATACACAAGGGTCTTCAGGGAAATGTGTTTCGGACAGTTGGAGAACAAGGGGTAAAAGGCAAATATATGAATCTGTATACCGTAGGGTTCCTTGATAGCTAAGGGTTGTGTAGGCTGCAGACACCTGGGGTGGCGAGGTAAACTCTGTGCTACCTGGGAAGCTGGTTAATCAAAGTTGAAGTCTGGGGGAAGGCAGCTAACTGCATTCGGGCAGCTGCAATAACATAATAAAGTCAGCTGTGGCCAGGCTCGGGTTTTACAACTTGGTGCTTTTGTGAAGAGATGTTATCTTTTTATGTACCTGGAAGCCTGTTATTCAGTGCCTAGGGAAGTCCGGCCACCTGGTAAGGTCGATTTGGGAAAATGGACGAGCATACTCATCCTTAGCACTTAAAGGGTTAAATCTATTAATGAGAAATGTGTTGCTCCTGTTGGAATGTTGCACTCAATCGTAGCTGGATTCAGCACAGCTGGAAGTTCTCTGCATCTACAGTTTTATTTAAAGGGTGGATATCCTGAACCATCCTCCAAAACCCTCTTTTTGCCTTCTTTACAGGGCGTATGTCTGTGTAAAATGGGGATTCTGATCTCTTAATAATTCCTTGTTGCCACAGAGCCAAATTTGTTTTCGTAAATTGCCTCGTACGCGTCCCCCTGACAGTGGATATGTTTAACTCAAGGTAAAATTGCCCCTTGTTTCAGCTTGATGCGGACCACCCCTGTTCCCTTCAGCAGGCCGACATAATGGGGGACACTGGTCCATATTTCTTTGGGCACCTTGTTTGGATCTTCTTGTAAGTGTGCTGATAATGCTTTTGTGATAAATATTTTATGAGGAACCTCTCTGTGTTCTACAACCAATTGAGATGGTATGCATATTTGAAACACCATTTCCCTTGTGTCGTCATAATTGGTAAGAACTGTTCATCCATCAGGTCTGTCAATAGTTGTGTTGGATCAACACATAAGACAGTGCACCATTCAGTACCTTCATCATCTGTGCCCTGGGAAACCACCAGGTCTTCTTTGTGAGTGCTGCTTCTGAGTGAATGATGACAGCGGTGACGTGTGCTACATCCTTGTATACTGCTAGTCTGCATAAGAATTTGGGGTAATCGAAATGCTTGGTCCTTAATCCTTGGCACCCATCTTAACAATGCCTGTACTCCATATAATAATAACTCTGTGTAGAGTGCTGTACCTTGCAAAGCGATGTATGCGCAGGATGCTTGATTCATTGCAACCTTTGGTTCCTCTTTTGGGTCTGCAGATAACAAAAGGGCTGGGCATGTCAGAGCTCTCTATGGGAGGTTGTGGGTGCTGATGGGAATGAGAAAGGGCTTTCCCGAACAGTGTTGCATCTGTGTAGTGTGGTACTGTATTCTGGGGTAACACATTCTTGTCCCATTGTTCGGCCAGTGTTTGTGATTGTGTTTAGATGGTGTTCATTTGTGGGTATTGAGGGAACAGCTGTTGCTGGGTAGTGCTTTGCAGAGCTTGTGCTACTGGCGGCAGATGCTACATTGTGTGTTGAACATTTACGGGAAACTGTACTTATATCTACAGGGGCTGCATCTGTGGATGTAGGTGTTGCATCAGCTGCGTCTATGGCTGTATTTGCATTGGAAGGGGCTGCATCTGTCGCTGCAGGGCATAGGTAAGTGTCTGATATGCTGGGGGCCCATCCTGGCAATACTTGTCTTGAGGTCTGCTCCTACATTCTCGTGCAAAATATCCCATCTTCCCACAAAGAAAGTATGGACCTCCAAACCTGTGGCATGCCTCTCCATATCCAAATGCCCTCCCTCTCTGAAGGTTTCCCCTACCTTGTGTAAAATACCCTCCTGGAGAGAAATATCCACCCTGTGGACCGCATCCACCTTACTGATAATACGCTTGTGGGTAATACCCCACTGCTGGACATACCCTCCCCCTGTGGATAATATCCCTCCTGCTGTATGAACTCTGGCTGTGCACCCCCCTCCCTGCACAGCGCTGAGCTTGGGTTGCCCGGGAACAATGTTTGTAATGACTGTCCCTTCCATACTAAATGTAGCTAATTTCTTTTGTACCAGTTTCGCTTCTGCTTTTAGTGCATGTTCGTCAGTATTTTTCTCCTTTTCCTGCTTCGCTCTACAGTGGTGTACTATGTGTGCTTGTATTTTGGCCCATCCTTTTGTCTCAATTCCTACCACCTTCCCCAACTCTGGCTGCATGTCGGCAGCTAGACCTCTGGATATTTTGTAATAGAAACAGGAATGTTCCTATGCCATGGCAGTTGCATCGCCAAACTCCACATCTTCTGTATCTGCTGTATGAATAATGCAGGGTCCTCATCTGGTCTCATAGTGTGTGCTAAAATAGACTGTATGTCAAAGGTATCCCTTAATACTTTCCATACGTCTGTTCAACATTTATTGAATTTACACCATCGTGGGCGTTCCTGCTCAATGATACCCCGTTACACCCTGATGGTTTCCAACTTCCGTCATCCCGCTCACCCATTAAAGAGGTGAATAAGCTTATCGTATCACCTATAGCCAAGGTAATCCCTGAAGTCTCTTTCTCAGGAGCATAGATCTATTTGCCTGCTCCTGCTGTGAGTGGCAGCCAGCTGTTTGTTACATTTTCCTTATCAATATTTGGCCATGGTACATACTGTGATCCCCCTCAACCTTACTGTAACAGGGGGAAATGCTTATGAGGCTGTGATGCACTGTCCTTCTTCACAATACTACTGCTATCTTGGGTTGTCGTGTCCTAAGTCGTTAGGACCAATCTCTGTCCCCCTATCTCTCTCTTTCTCACTATCTCTCACCCTCTTGCCCTATCATTTTTCCTGTCGCCCAAGTGTCTGGTGTGATTGCTGCATGCCACTCCTACTCCCTTGTTCCCTGCACAACCCTCACAAGCTCCCCCTCTGCTTCTTTCACTATGCTCTCTATCTGCCTTTGCACACTCATCCCTATCTCTGAATGAAGTTTGCTACTAACAGCATCTGCTGCTGTGGGGGTAGTAGTTCTGTTACTAGATGTGCATATTTGGCACACTATGACCGTGGAAGTTGTGGCAAAGATGGAGACTCCAGTGAGGGCCACTCCGCTTCCGCAATTGGCGGTCTAGTCTTCCTTGCTAGCAGGTCCATAAAGGAAGATCACACCCCCTGCTCGTAGCATTGAAACTCGCTACAGTCCGTCTACGGACTCACTAGAGTCAGTCCACAGACTTGCTACTTTGTTGCTTGACCTTCTTGACTTTCTTCTGGGGCAGGTACCTTGTACGCTGTTCCATCTCTCCAGCCCTTCTTGCCCCGCTCGGGCAGTGCTAGCTCTGTTCTGGCCCTCCTCTGCCTTGCTCTTACTGTGGCTGACACACCAACTCCTGCTTCCCCTGTGTCTGTGATTACGGAGCCGGCATGGTCGTGCCGGTCTTTCCCTCTTCAGGTTGCGCTCCCGCTCCATTTCCCCTTTAATTGTTCGCAGAGCTGGCATTTTCTCTCCTTCTCTTCCTTTCTCTCTCTCTCTCACTCTCTCCCTCTTTCTCTTCACCGCAGTCATTCTGCGTTTCTTCGGTATCAGAAGTAGACTCACATTTCTCTCTCTTCTTTCTCAAGGAGTCGGTACGCTGCCTCTTTACCCATGTAGAGCGTTTCTATTCTCCTCTTACCTGGCATCTATGCTATAGTCCTTCTTGGGCAGACGGTCCTCGCTCCTAACCACTGTGGCCTCCACACTATTGTTTCACACGGTGCTCTCTTGGAGCTTGATCTTTCTCCGCTATTTCTCTGCTCAAGAATTTCACCTGCCATTGCTCTCATTGAGGTTTCTCCAGTACCTCGTCACTACATTCTGGGAACCACAGAGGTGGAGACGTTCACTTCAAACCAGCCGTGTGGCCTCCTACTCGATCAACAATCACCCCCTTTATCAACACAGGTTTTATTCCGCCTAATAGGCTTTTTCCCTGTTTTTGGCGGCCGGCTCCTCTGGATCCCTCTCGACCGCTGTTCCTATCACAGTCAAGGTGGCCTCTAGCGGAGCTTGCCCCTACCTACATGAGAGAAAGAATGAAAAGAAGACCAAGAAGATGGAGGAAGAAGGGGGAAAAACCAAGAGAGAAAGAAGAAGGAGGACGACAGAGACTCCCGACAGCTCCACGGAGGACCCAGGTGAGGGGAACCAGGAGGAAGATCTATCAAAGAGTGACAATACTGAATTAGTCATATTAGCCCCAGATTTCTTCTTGGTTGCCCCTTTTTGATCATCAGCTGGAGGTACTGCGGGTTGATGTAGCCCACCGTGGAGTGCTATAGCAGAAAGAACCCATGAGGTGTAACGGCTGAGGGTATGGTAACTGTCTCAGTACTGTCAACTGCTATTTTGGCGTGAGCTTCCTCCTCCTCAAACATTTCCACAACTCTAATATGCTTTGTCTACTCTTCAGTTTTTTACCGTTGTGTGCGGTCAATAAATATGAGTAAATGTTTTCTTTCATATGTTGTCACTTGCTGATTGTGCGACTTTTGCACCAAATGTGATACGTCAGACTCATAGTTTTATCAATTCATAAGTGGTTTTATTCTTCAAGTATTGGTTTCATGCCTTTCAATCATCTCAATTTGCATACAAGCACTTTTTTCTCCCTGAATACAAGCACTTTTTTCTCCCAACACTTGTTTCACCACAGCTTTTAGCCTGGTTCCTCAGGAGAGATTCCTTTTGTGATTTTCACTTTTTGAAAGAATAATTGTGATTTTTGTTTTCAGAACTCGAAATTTGTGCGACGTTTGCACCAAGTGTGATGAAATTTGGTTTCCTTTATACCAAATAATCTTAGCTTGCTACGGCAGGTCCGATTGCCTGGGTCATACTCGCCAGGGTCCGCGTGAAAGGACTATAAGCCAACACAGGCTGAAGAATTGAAAAAAAAAAATGAGTACATGTTCTCCACAATATCCCTTTCAAAGGTACCATCTCTCTGCCAAGATGTGAAATGTTTTCCTGCCGTGTCCTGCACCGATTCTATGTGGTACTTTATTATTTTGTCTCTATACTGTGGCAATTTACTGCATACGTGCTCTAACTGAGTTTCCATCATACCAATTAACCCCATCCCTCCCAGCTGCATGTCCAACATTGTTCTAACAGGGTTGTGTATCCCCCGCCTCTGCAGCACTGGAATAACCCAATTTGGAAACACTTCAATCGTATCACAACAGTCTCCCAAATACCCAAAACCAATTTTGAAAAACTCAATTTTTCAACCAGTTTTTCTTTTCACGGTGCCACCACTCACACCTCACCCTCCAGTCACTGCCCACCTTTCCACTTCTCACACCAACCAAATCAATCCCCACTCACTCCAACACACTTATACCTATGCCACTTTCACACCTCTATTACATTCCTATACACATCAACACATCCACTATACTCCTACCATCATACATCGCCTCACCCACACAAAACAAAATTCACTCCAATATACAAAAAATAACATTCTCTCGCACCCACTCTGTGGGCCAACAAAAAACTAATATCCTACCTCTGCACAGCACGGTCTTTCTTCTCCTAAGAGGAGTTCCCACACAAATTCCCAATTCTATTCTACTTATGTCATCATCTTTCTTCCCACTGGAGGCGTTCCCTTCAATGGGGGTCATTACGAGTGCGGCAGTAAGGGGTTAACGGTGCCGGTAAGGATGCTGGTGCTGTTAACCCCTTAACGTTGGATTATGAGCTCCCTTAGCGGGTACCAGCCGTCCTTTTCGGGACCCGCTAAGGGACCAGGGAGCTTATAACAGGCCCTTTTTTAGCTCCCGCCCCATTCCCATTGAGCCTTATGGGGGCTTGAATGGGAATGGGGATGGGTATTTTGAATGGGGACTTACCGGGTCCTACAAGGTTGGAATGACCCGGTAAGTCCCCATCAAGGAACCCAGACCCGGACACGAGATTGGAGGCGGCCATGGCGCTATTAGCACCATGGCTACCTCCAAACTCGTAATGACCCCCAATATCTCATCAAAACTCTTACAATACTACACAGTGCCATATTTCCCCACAACAGAGGAGACCCCTTTCAATCCACTCTAATGACCAATATAATAATCAACAGAAACCTGCACAATGTTATCTGCGTATGTCCCAATGGAAGATATTGGGCCTCATTACGACCCAGGCGGAGTGGGTTTAACGGCGCTGGTAAAGGTGCCGGTGCTGTTAAACCCATTCCGCCATATTTCGAGGTTCCCTTGCGGGACCCACTCTGGACATCTGGTTAGACCAGACGTCCTTTGTGGGTCCCGCGAGGGGACCAGGGAGCTAACAACGGGCCCGTTATTAATGGGCCCGTTGTCAGCTCCCTCCCCATAGCCATTGAGCCCTATGGGGGCTCAAATGGGAATGGGGATGTGTTCCCTGAATGGGGAAATACTGGGTCCTCCAAGGTTGGAATGTCCCGGTATTTCCCCATTCAGGGACCGCGGACCCGGACCCGAGTTTGGAGGCAGCCATACCCTTATTAAGGGCATGGCTGCCTCCAAACTCGTAATGAGGCCCATCGATTCCTAAAGTACTCTCGCTTACATCTAAATCTTCAACATTTTAAACAATTTCAATGAATGCATTTATATTTGTAGCAGAGCTGCTGTTAGTGCCATTTTCATCTGTGTCTGGAATCCCTTCATTAAGCAATATTACATCAAGGTACAGATTCTGGATTTACTAACTGATTCTGATCCAGGAGACCATTATCATCTCTATCCTGATCAGTCAGTTCATTAGCCGGCCGGAGGATTTCTGGAAATCTCATTGGTTCTTCTGGCATCTCTTGTTGAAGGTCCATGCTGTCTCTGCTCAATGTGCAATTCCTCTCCATGACTATGCTGCGTATGAAGGTCCAGCATGTCTCTGCTCGATGTGCAATTCCTTTCCATGACTATGCTGGGTATGAAGGTCCATGCTTTCTCTGCTCGATGTGCTATTCCTATCCATGACTATGCTGTGTATGAAGGTCCATGCTGTCTCTGCTCGATGTGCAATTCCTCTCCATGTCTATACTGGGTATGAAGGTCCATGCTGTCTCTGCTCGGTGTGCAATTCCTCTCCATGACTATGCTGGGTATGAAGGTTCAGCATGTCTCTGCTCGATGTGCAATTCCTTTCCATGACTATGCTGGGTATGAAGGTCCATGCTGTCTCTGCTCGATGTGCAATTCCTCTCCATGACTATGCTGGGTATGAAGGTCCATGCTGTCTCTGCCCGATGTGCAATTCCTCTCCATGACTATGCTGGGTATGAAGGTCCAGCATGTCTCTGCTCTATGTGCTATTGCTCTCCATGACTATGCTGGGTATGAAGGTCCATGCTGTCTCTGCTCAATGTGCAATTCCTTTCCATGACTATGCTGGGTATGAAGATCCATGCTTTCTCTGCTCGATGTGCTATTCCTATCCATGACTATGCTGTGTATGAAGGTCCATGCTGTCTCTGCTCGATGTGCAATTCCTCTCCATGTCTATACTGGGTATGAAGGTCCAGCATGTCTCTGCCCGATGTGCAATTCCTCTCCATGACTGTGCTGGGTACGAAGATCCATGCTGTCTCTGCTCGATGTGCAATTCCTCTCCATGACTATGCTGGGTATGAAGGTCCATGCTGTCTCTGCTCAATGTGCAATTCCTCTCCATGACTATGCTGGGTATGAAGGTCCAGCAGGTCTTTTCCACTCACAGCTCTTTTGCATGCAATGTTTCCTGGATGCAAAAGCATGGTTTGGCAGGCTTGCCAACAATGTCAATTTGTAGGGGCAACGGGTACAGACCATGGTGCCATCAAATGAACCTATGACAATTCCAGGTTCCGAAGCCATGGTTTTCAAGCGGGTCTTGTGTAGGCCTTGTAATCACCTTTCTTGCTGTGTTTTAGCAAATCAATCAAATACAAGATGTGAATGTAGCCTTGATACCCTGCTACTCAATCCACAGTGTAGACTCCAAAACACACTTCAATACTTCTTGAGGTTGTGATTGTACATATGTCCAAAGGTAGGCCTCAAACCAAGGATCAATTCTTCTTTGCTACGTTGAAAAGACTTGACTGTTGACGGCACTTACCAGAGGGGAATGATAGGCTGGATGCCTAGAATGTGGAATTTTTCCCTCGCAGGTTGCAGCAATGTGGATTCTACAAATACTAGGCCCCAAGCAAATGTCCTTCTGAACCTAGGGAGGCTCGGCTGCCTGTTTACTTGATATAATATGATATGGCATTTATAACGTGGCTATACACAAGTATATAAAATGGCCTTCTGGCCATTCAAAGCCATGGTGAAACTTGGCTCTCTCCCTAACACGCTGCCACTCCTCTACGCACTTGCCTGTCTCCACCAATTCCTACCGTATGATTTAACCGTATCCTGAAACGGATCATATTGTAACCCGGTCCGCACGATCCACTGTATTTGCTACTCTCATTGTACCTATCTATGCAACTTTGAATGTATGTACCTATTTCTTATGATTTCATGCAACGATATGTAACTATGTTGTCCACATGATTATGCGCCCAGCTACCCGAGGGTTCGGCCGCGCTCTATAAATAAACAAACTAAACTAAACTAAGTATTTCAAGGCGCGCCAAAGAATGATCTGTTCTTCAGCTGCAAATCAGGGGGTTTCCCACATGTAGCCGGAAGATAGGTAGTTTCCTCACTGCTTTGGACTATGACTGTCGTAAGGCAAAGGATATTCTCCCCTTCACCGATGCAAGTTGTGCAAATGTAGGATTGGTCGTCTCTCCACAATGGATGCAGGTGCACTGCTTGGCTGCAGATTACTGTGTCTGTTGGACCACAATGATGGCGGAGCCAGGTGTTGTATTTAAACGCATGCTGCTGCTGCTGCAGTCATGTAGTCATCTTGGCCTGGTCTGGGATGCTCTATAGGTGGTCAGCTTCAGTCACCATGGGGCACAGCAGAGGTTGTGGCCTCGTCCCAGGATCAGGTCTGCCAGATGCAGGATGCCATTGAAGAATGTAGTGTGGTGTCTCTGAAAGCTGATGTACATATGGGATATGTATTTATTTATTTTTACATTTATAAAGAGCACAAAAACCTCAGGAATTGCGGCACTGTTACAACCAGTTAAACTCAAGTATGGTAAGAGTCGGATGCTGGAACGACAGGTGTTTAGGCAAATAGCCAGGTTTGCAGAGCTTCCTGAAGATCCAGTAGGAGGGTTCTTATCTTAGGTGTGGAGGGAGGGAGTTCCATTGGTTAGCTACAACAGATAGGAGGCTGGCGCCCCCACTCGTTACCCTTTTGTATTTGGGTGAGACCAGTCTGTGGGTGTATGCCCTTCTGACGGGGCTAGAGTGGTTGGAATTTGCAGAATCTTTGTGCACGGCATAGTGGGGCAGCGTTGGATATGCATGTGTGTGCTAGACAAGGTTTTAAAGCTAATTCTTTCATTGACTGGCAACCAATGGATGCTCCTTCTGGGCTGGATATGTGCTCTCCTTTGAGAATGTTAAGAGCAGCTCCAGTGGCATTGTTTTATATCACTTGGAGCGTGTGGATTTTGTGCGCTGATGTTCCTGCAAAGAGGGCATTGCAGTAATCTAGTCTGGCCCCAATAGTGGCTTTGGCAACAGTAAGGCAGCTGTTTGGGTTAAGGAAAGGTCTAGCCGCATTGATTCACTTTGTAATGTAAGCTTCTGATATGGCAATGGCGTTGACCGGACGTGTCAGGGGGAGTGATGAGTCTAAGTACACCCCTAGAGTTTTCACTGATGTTGAGACAGGTATCTGCAGTCCGTCGATACTGAAATTGGTACATTGGGGGTCAAGATTTTTTATTATTGATGGGGGCCCAACTAGTAAGATCTCTGTCTTCTTGTCATTTAGACAGAGGCCGTTGGCTGCTATCCAGGCTTGGATTGGAACTTAGATTCTGTTTTGTGCTTGGGATTCTTTGGTGTGGTTGTCAGTGAGTGGTAGGAGAATTTGGGTGTCATCAGCGTAGTTCGTGTAGGAGATGCCGATGGAATCCAGGAGATCGCAGAGGGGCTTGGTGAAAATGTTATAGAGTGTCAGGGAAAGGCAGGAACCTTGGGGCACCCCGCAAGATATGGTGGGTGGTGGGGCACAGGCAACTTCGTAGAAGATTCTGATTGATCTGCCAGCCAGGAAGGAGGCAACCCAGCATGTGGCTTCCAATGAGAAATTGGCTGCTGATTTGAGGTGATGGCAGAGAGTGTTGTGGTCCACTAGGTCGAAGGCAGCTGATAGGTCTATTAGGAGGAGGAGGGCAGCTTTGCCATCGTCTTCGATTTCATCGAGTGATTCTTGAGGTCTCACAGGGTTGATTCTGTTCCGTGGCCTCGTCGGAATCCTGATTGGCCTAGTCCTAGGATGCTGTTGATTTCCAGATAGTGTTGGATTTGGGTGTAGGCGGCCCTGTCTAGGATTTTTAACACGAAGGGATCTGTGGTAATGGGTGGTAATTGCTCGGGATTGCTGTGTCTAGCATAGGCTTCCTTGAAGGAGGCAGGGACTAAGCTCGATGTGAAGTAGGCATTGATAAAGGGGATGAGGGCCTAGGCACAGTCCTTTATGAAGGGGGCAGGCAGGTGTCCCCTTTGCATTTGGAGGGTTTGAGGTTCTTGAAGATGGCAGTCCCTTCAATTTCAAATACTTGGTGAAATTGTAAAGGGACTGGGGGGTGGAGTGTGGTGAGTGGTGGTTGAGGTTGCGGGAGGGTGGTGATTGTAGAAAGTTTTGTGAGGATTTTGTCATGTAGGCTAGTGATTTTGTTGAGAAGGGCCTTTTGGATGTTGGCCCACCAGGTTTCATCCTTGGTGACGCCAGGGGTCGAGGGGCTGGTGACTCTAGCTCCCTGAGGATGGAGAAAAGTCAGAATTAGCATTATATTCTATGGTTGTATGCGGTAGCTTTGGCTTGAACGATGGCTGATTTGTATATCTTAGCAGCCAATTTGAAAAGGACTTTGTGGGCTTCAGAGGGGGATATTTTTCAGGAGGCTTCTGCCTAGCGTTTCTTTTCTCTTAGCTCATATAGCTCAATAGAGAACAGATGGCTAAAGGGGCAACAATGTCTACCACTGTGGTCAGTGTTTTTACTTAGATGTCAGCCAGTGCGACTGGATTGTTGGCCAGGTGGAGGAAGTGGTTGGGTTGGAGGTCTGATAGCAGTGGCGTGATGCTGTCCTTGGTCATTTTACAAGAGCTCTGAGGCCACGTGGGAGGCAGGTGGGGGGGTTGCCTATCAAGTTGTCCAGTGGCTACGGGATGAAAAATGTCACAACATGGTGGTCTGACCAGGGGCATGGGGAGATGGCGCTGACGTCTAGTTTTCAGTTGAGGACAGTTGGCTACTCGACGGTGCAGCCTTTGACATGGGTGGGGGCATTGACATGGTGAGTGAAGCCTAAGGCACTTAGAGAGTTTGCTAGGGATGAGGCCTTGTGGTCAGTGGGGTTGTTTAAGCCCAGGTTCAAGTCACCCAGGAGGAGGATTTTAGATGTGGGCTTGATGTTAACATTAAGTATATATAATAGGTCTTCCTCAAATGTGGTCATTGGTCTAGGCGGTCTAGAGAGAATGTTGAGTAGGATCATGCAGGTACGGGAGAAGGTCATTTTTGCGGGTAGTAGGTCACAGTTACCCTTTATTTTGGCTGTGCATTGTCTGATTGTGAGTGAGTCCTTGTAGATAAGGGCAACACCCCCTCCTTTGGTGTCTAGTCTATCAGTTCTGGGGATAGAACATCCATAGGGGATGGCAAGGGACAGGGCTGGGCCAGCGGCTGCATTTAGGCAGGATTCAGTGATGGCTGGAAGGTCAAGATCAAGGGAGGTGATGAGGTCATGGATATGTGAGTCAACTATATTCAACATGTTTACACATATACATTATTATTATACTTATTATTATTATTATACTTATTATTATTATACTTATTGAGCATGGATCTAGCGTCAAGAAGCAACAGAGCGATTTCCAGTAATATACAATACAGATACACAACAGAGAGCTTTGCTGAGGTATACAACCCTATATATGCATAACAGAGAGATACTCAGAGGTAACAGAGGAACAGATAAACAGCGGGGGTAGTATACAGCGGGGGACAGCTGTACAGGGTGGTAGGAAGGAGAGGGGTGGACGGCATCTAGAGCATTAGATGGCATGGGGAGGTGACATGATGGCCTCGGTGTTGAGGAGAGACTCCTTGAAGAGGTGGGTCTTGAGTTATTTTCTGAATTGTAGAAATGTGGGGGTGAGTCTGATGCAGACTGGGAGGAGGTTCCATAGTCTTGAGGCGTAGGCAGAGAAGGCTTGTTTTCTGGTCCCTTACTTTTGGAGCTGCAAATTTCAAGTCGGCACGTGTCCTGGCTTCTGGTGGTGCATTGTCCTCTAGAGATGCTGAGTTTCTCTGCGAGGTACCTGGGTGACTAGGGGGCGACTGCTTTATCGATGATTCAGAACGACTTGAAGGTGATTTGTGCATGTAGTGGGAGCCACTGAAGCTCAATGAGAGCCGGGGTGATGTGGTTGTATCTGTGTAGACCTTTGATAAGGCGTGCAGCACGTGTAGGACACTTCTCAGGGGCACAATAGAGGATGATGGGAGCTCTTTGAGTAGGGCATTGCCCCCATCCAGGTGGGATAGGACCAGTGCTTGAACAGTGTATCTTTTTTTTTAGCTATATGTGTCTTGAAGGAGAGCTGTTTGTTGATGTGGAACTTGAGGGACTTGGGATGTGGAAAGCAAAGGACACGTTATGCCCTTTTATGGTGGTGGGCAGAGCTATGCACATTTCCCAAATATGCAGATGTGTTTGTGAGGGTGTAAGGGGAGGGGTGTAATGCACAAGTGACCCTCAGGCTCACTGTGAAAAGTTGGCATCTATGTATTTGTAGGTGGAGAGGAAGGGGAAGATGGAATTACGATCCGCACCTCCTCTTCGCCACACAAATGAATGAAAATGAGGTGTAACAGAAATTAAATGCACAAACGTCTAACACATGACTTTTGCGCATTACAGTTATGTTACATTTAGGTAACACCTTTTGGAAAATGAGCTCCATAGTACTTAAGAAGAGAAAGCAAACAACGATACCCAAAGTGAGCCGACCAACGACTGGCCTGTAAAAGGTCCCTTAAATTAATGTTATACCATATATGGCTTTAACGGAATGTCCTTGTACATCATGGTGTTCATGATACAAAAGGAGCATCATGTGACATATGCTAGTTATAGCACAAGTGGACACCAATACCGAAATGCACTTGTTTCCAGTATCTTTGTTGGCCCCTTTTATTATTGCACAGTGACAGGTGAGGGGCTTTGAACCACGGACGCCCATGCTTATGCAACATTGACAATGAGGGGAAAGACTTCTGTCACCTGCTTAAGTATTGAAGCCAAAGTGAAGCCAAAGAACCCAGCAACGTGTGCCCCTACAAAGTGTGGTGATGGACAGAGGACTAACCCGAAGCCCACCAGTGCCTGAATGAAATCTGGACCCAAAGAATTGATCGGTGGAAGTTTTTTGAATTAATCTGAACCACTGGCATGGCTCTGGGCAACCTCCCACACCACCGATTTTTAGCCCGCCTGCACCATTGCAAAAGGGGTCCAGCCATATGCAAATCAGTGAGGTACTGCCACCAGTGGGAACAGCGCTGCCCAAACTGATGAGTCCCAATGAGGTCGAAGGATGTCTGGGGAAGCTTGTGGTCTCGTGCAGAAGGGACATGATCAAGCAGTCCGAGGTGGACTGCCCCTTCGGGGGTGGGACCAAGCCTGATTTGCATATGGTCTTTCCTCTTTTGTAAAGGCTTGGCAGGTGAAGAACACCTATTATACAATAAGACTCTGTGTAGTGCGCTCAGGTAGGGCAGATCTCTGTGAATGCCCTGAGGTTGTGGATCCTCAAGGGAGTGCTTGTGTGCCTTGCAGGGGATGTATGAAAAGAAAAGGAAAAGAAAAGCTCAGGATATCTAAGCAATTCCTAAAGGTGTGCTTCTGATAGCACCTATCTTGACACAGACCATGAACTCGCTAGTGTAAGGGTCATCATCCTTAATTGGTTAACACCCCTCTGCCAGCTCTGTACCAGCCCTGTTCTCACGGAAGTCCAGCCATGAATTGTTGCGAATTTTCAGTATCCTTTCCCACCATATGAGCCTCAGCCTGTAAGCCCATCCGTCTTCACTAACCTGCCTGTGCTCCCTTGACCCCCACCCTGCCAGTCCACAGTCCATTGAGCCCATGCCCGTCCACTCATTCATATAGATACGAATCTGACCACTTTGTAGTGACCAGATGGAACACCCACCAGAACCCTAGACCTATGTGCCAATATATTCTCCCCAAATCTAAACACATGCCCACCAGTGCCATGAGGCATCAGGTAAATCAAAACCTACAGGGCAGGCTCTTAAGTCAAGGGGCTCTGTATTTTATGGACACGAGAGAACAAGGGTTAAAATGATGGTATATTTGCTTGGAGGCTTTGAAGTTGCCAAAATGTAATACCCAACTTTTTATTGTTACTATCTGTCTTGTGTCATAAGGTCTCATTGTTTTAGCATAGTCAGTCAGGAAAAACAGTGCGCCGACGACCTGACCTTCACCACGGAGATGAGCCCAGCTGACCCACGTGCCACCAGACTGACACCCGAGCAACAGCCAATCCAACACAATCCCTCTGCATACTTCCATACTGTATCAGTTTGTTCTTCCAATTGTATTGTAGAAATGTGGTACCTATAGCAACACATCACTAGTAATATGTTTTTGTCTTATAAGATGCTGCCCTTGTTATTGTTCGCAGCGCGCTCTCCGGGCAGAAGAGTACTCTGCATGTACAACTTACTTTACATACATTTTGTTTTACTTGCAATCCATCTCCTGGTATCATTCCCTATCGGGGTGTGTCCATTATTTGGTCTATGGAGTAGAACGTGTAAGATAGGAAGGTAGCCTTCATTTGGTGACCCCTCTTGCGTGATATTCCTCGAGACACCCCCGTAAATTGGGGTGAGATCAGGCCTTCCTCGGAAAGGCTGCCCCCACCTACGGCTGACAGTTCCCAAACACGTATGCAAGAAGAGAAGGTTGTGTGGGTCCCGGCTTTGCGAATACCAAACTGCTCACTTGAGCCAGGTGGGGCCACGACGGGGAGGCCCAGCCCTTGTGGATAGACGACGCACGGAGGCTCGGGGAAGAACACGGACATGTGAGTATTGATTGCTAGGGGAAAACAAAAGGGGAAGTTGGGAGATCGCTGACCCAGTATATGTACCAGGTTCAAGCACACCAACCACAACGGTCACCCCATCCCTACATTCAACTAACCACTACTCCCAGCCACACGGGTCCCACTACTCGGGATTTGGAAAAGGTACTAACATCCATCCAGATAGAATTGATTCTATTACAATCCTTATGCAAGGGCACACTGCAATTATCTGCGGGAGGGCAACCTCTGGTACCCCAACTGTTAAAGAGCTCGTCCATGTTACCAGACGACGAATGGAAATCGCGAGACTTCCTCTTTAGGATACACAGCGCACCCATAAAAACCGTCCGGGTAGAACGTGTGGGGAGAAAGACAGTGTAGGATATGATACAGTAGCCTGAGATCATGTGAAAGAATGTTGGAGTGATTTGGATGAGTCCAACAAAGGGGTGGTAGGAGGGATCTCACAGTGCCAGTGGCCCACCCCACAAGTGACAAAGGGAAGAAGAAGGATGGGAGGGGAGGTTGCGAAACTGGATGGGTTGGATGGCATTGGCAAAAAAGAAGGGAACGAAGGTGAGTAGGGGAAAGACAAAGGTCACATTTCAAATGCCCCTCATTTATAAAGGAGCGGGATGGCCCCATTATGTGCAGAGGGCACGAATGGATATGAATAATCCCCTCCAGAACATCCCACAACTGCCAACGGGGGCGGGAAAGTGGATATACACATTTGAGAAGATCACGGCAAGGGTTCCCCTTGGCCATAGGAGACATTAAAAGTCTCTTGGTGTCAGAGGTAGGTGATCAGGCAGACTCAGTATAGGTGATGGTGGGGTTCCTGGGAGTGACGATGGGTAATGATCTGAATGATGGGGCATCCTTCAATAATGTGAGAGCACAAGTGTGGGATGCATTGCGGAGGACCTTCCCCCATACCCCCGAATTACATTCTATAATGCAATGCACTATGGGGGATGAGGAAGATGCTGTGCAGTTTATTCTCCGGGTGCAGGAGATTTGGCAGGCGGAGACGTGCACGGCCTGGGACCAGTCTACCTCCCTATTTTACTTTATCATCAAGCAAGGCCTCCCGAAGGAGGTACAGAAGGCCCTTGATAAAATAGCTGGGACAGAAACCATGGGGTGGGCAGAAATTAAGAGCATTATTAAGAAAGAGAAAAAGAAACAGCCCAGAGACGATAAGCAGAAGAAGCACAATTGGTTCACAGTAAGCTAGTGAAGGTCGCGGCAGTAGCCGCTGCACCACCCCCGGAGCAGCAAGGGGAAGAAGGAGGAGGTGCAGTGGCTATCCAGGCATGGATGGCTACAGCCTGTCCAGACAATGGGCAGGGACAGTGGAATGGAGAAGAGCAATACATGGGACCCCTAAGGCAAAACAGACCCACATGGGACGAGGTGGGTTTCGGGGCCAAAGAGGGGGATACAGAGGACAAGGCCAATGAGGGGGTGGACCAGAGCCATGTTGGTCGTGCGGGAGATGGGGACATTTCGAGAGAATCCTGCATTAGACTTGTAGCAAATTATCAAAATAACCAGAGGTACAGTAATGAACAGTAGTACGGACATCCACACACAGGCAGCCCATATTGCGTACCCATAGGAAATTACAAACCAGATGAACAGCCAGATAGCCGGCCAATCCCAGGACACAATACCCTCAGTCACCCCCCTCACTGCATGCAGACACGCCCAAGCTCCCAAAATCACATGACAGACACGCACACAAACCCATTTGTCACTACCGCAAATGGGCTCCCACGCCATACCACGGAACATGTGTGCTTAGTGACAGTGTTTTCTCTTGCCCCAGGACAAACACTTACCCCGATTAGGACAGCCCACAGGGAGCCCTTGCGTGTCCAGTTCTATCTGGACTACCTTACACCCAGGCGAGGAACCACTGGTGGGAGCAGAGATAGGAAATAAGTAGTTAATCTTTATGGTGGATGCGGGGTGGAGAAGTCATGCTTATGTGAAGGCAATGCCCCCTATCTGGCAAAAATCTCGAGATGCAGGGATTCTCTGGGGATGTGGTCATGGTTCCTTACACAGAAGATTTGGATGTTAAGACAGGGGGGAAAACAGTGCAAGCACCCCTGCTTTACCATGAAAACTCACCTGTAAATTTGCTAACACGAGATTTGCTCAGCAGATTAAACATGACCATAGTGTTCACAGACAGGGGGATGGTATGTTCCACCCCGGGGATGTGCATGCTCCGAGAATGCTACTGATACATACTATAGCCAATGAAACGGCAGTCCAAGGAATACCGACCAATGCAGACATGTTTGTGTACAGTATACAAGTGTTAGCCAGGGTAGTGCAAGAAATTACACAAAAAGACTGGAGAGTACCCTCTTATTTTGTCTTCCAGTAATGTAGAGACCCCTGAAATAGTGCCAGGTACAGTTCTCTCCGTCGATCTGCAAGGAGTACAAGTATCAGCAAAATGTATTGTGGCAATTGGCCTAGACATGCATGGGTGCAAATGGCGGACAGTATTGTGCATTAACCCAAGCATACCACTACGTGAATTGACTGATGAGGAATTGTTCACTGACAGCGACAGTGCCAGGGAGATTATAATGGAAATATGCATACCCTGCAACATTATGGTATAAAACAGGAGTGTGACAAATCCCCTCATGGCCGCTGTCAGTGCACAGCCATCTTTCTGTGATGTGGACTTGCAGCAGTTGCCACCATATCTATGGACCACAAACCCCCATGATGTAGGATTGTTGAAGAAAGTGACCCCAATAAAAATAAAGCTCAAACCAGGAGCAGTGCTGCTCAGGGTAAAACAATACCCCTTATAAAGGGAGTCGGGGGAAGGAATAATAGAGACATTACGTGCACTAATATAATAAGGCATCATAGTCCAATCCAACTCCCCATGTAACACTGTAGTGTACCCCATCAAAAAATCAAAAGGGGGCGTGGCGTATAATTCAGGACCTCCGCCCACTTAATGATATTGTCCAAAAAGAGTTCCCACTTGTGCCAAACCCGGCATCCATCTTGTGCAGCATCCCAAAGAAAGGCACACACTTCACGGTAGTGGACCTGAAAAATGCCTTTTTCTCGGTGCCACTGGATCCAGACTCCCAATACCTCACTGCATTTACCCTGGGGAGCAAAAGATATGAGCACCGCAGGTTACCCCAGGAATACTGTGAAAGTGTAATCATTTTCAACAGAATATTGCACGAAAACCACAGCAATACTAGTATCCAAAGCACAATGATAAAATATGTTGATGACCTCCTTTTATGTGGGGAGGAGGAGTAAGCATGCCTGATAGACTCTGTGTTCCTATTAAATCTATTTGCCCAGAAGGGGTACAAGGTAGACAAAAACAAACTGCAGTACTGTCTGACTGAGGTCCTGTACTGGGCCAGCTGATTTTGAAAAAGATGGTAAATGAATAATACCTGATAGAGCAGCGACAGTGCGTGCCTCAGCCAGACCCCATACTGTAAAGGACATGCAGAACTTCCTCAGCCTCTGTAATTACTGCAGAGCGTGGATATTAGATCACGTTGCCTACACACGGCCTCTGCTGCAAGGGTTAAAAGAAGCCCAGAAAGAGTAGGCACCAATCACTTGGACTCCTGAATTGAACACTGTCTTCACAACCCTAAAAGCGTTCATATGTACATTCCCAGTTCTAGCCACACCAGATTATGAACGGGAATTTTCTCTGTTCTCCCATGCAAACGAAACACTGATGACTGTTGTGCTGATACAAAAAAACATCCTTTAGCCACAAGACAGTAGCTTAATATAGTGGCACTCTTGATTCCGTGATGCAAGGGCCACTTGCCTGATTTTAGAATTTAATAAACATTGTGTATGAACAAACAGTCAGGAAACATTGTATAAGCAGCGTCCTCGTGCTTACAGAATACATTAACTGCTTGTAGGAGGGAAATGCTTAGAACTGTGTAGAGACCTGGTTTCCCCAGTATCCCTTTTAGTATGCATGGACCCTTGGGTGAGTGACATGGAATGCAGCCTGTGACAATGTTGACGTATGGTTGAGTGTTCTGAGTGAGTCAGATGGAGAGATGTAGCTTACCTGAGAGGAGGCCGGTGCATGTTGCCTTGAGCTTGAATGTACCTGACTCAATGTACATGATATTATCTACAAGAACTTTAAAACATTATTAACCAGCACATCAGGAGAAGTCGGGTCATCATTTGGGGAACCCAAGCTTTACAAACTGCTTGGGGACTGTTATTTAAACATTCCAACTGCATGGGAAGTTCTTGGTAAGTGGGGGGGATGGGGAGGGGTAATACCAAGTGTCTCCCCAGATGTTGCAGTGTATTAAACATGGCATGTAAGGAGGGAAGGTAGACACATGTGCCCAGGATGAGCTGACCAATAGCCGGCCTGTAAAAGTGGCATTTAACTGATATCTGGCAATGAGATCACTCTCACGCTTCAGTAGTGATAGTATCTGCGCATGCTCTGGAGAGTAGTGTCTCTTGGTCCTGTGATTAGTGTCTCTTGTTCTTGGTGATTAGTGTCTCCTGTTCTGCGCAGCCTCAGTGCAGTCCTGGGATCCTCCACATCACCCAGTCTCCTGGGACCTTCCTCTCTTCCTTAGTGGGTTTGTTCTGAATCCTGCAAGAGGTCAGTGCAGAATAATCCATTCAGGATCTCTAGGGAGGAATCCAACCAAGATCACTGGAGGGGAATCCACCCAAGATCACTGGAGAGGAATCCACCCAAGATCACCGGAGAGGAATCCACGCAAGCTCACTGGAGAGGAGAGGAATCCACCCAAGCTCACTGGAGAGGAATCCACCCAAGATCACTGAAGGGAAATCCACCCAAGATCACTGTTGAGAAATCCACCTAAGATCACTGGAGAGAAATCCACCCAAGATCACTGGGGAGGAATCCACCCAAGATCACGGGGAGGAATCCACCCAAGATCACTGGAGAGGACTCCACCCCGGATCACTGGAGAGCAATCCACCCCGGATCACTGGAGAGGACTCCACCCCGGATCACTGGAGAGGACTCCACCCAGGATCACTAGAGAGAAATCCACCCCGGATCACTGGAGAGAAATCCACCCAAGATCACGTGAGGGAAATCCACCCAAGATCACCGGAGGAATCCACCCAAGACTACTGGAGAGCATTGGCTGGGAAAGAGCCAGATGAGGTGAGGGGCCTCCTGGGCTTTTTCTTTGGGGACAGGGGCCATTGCTGCCAACTGGGCCCATGTCACGGGGCTCATCTTTTGCCCTCCCTGGTATTTTAGCCAACAATCCTTTGGATTCTTGGAGTTGTAGTGTCACGTATCCCACCAAAAATGCCCCTTTAAGTGTTAGAATTCCCAGCATGCAGCATGCTATTGCCTGAAAAAAAAGGACTGGCTGAAGGGGTCCTTTATGACATGGAGCTTTTCTCAGGTGTGCACCACGTATACTTGTGTTTATTGAAGAGAAAGCTGAGTGCTTCTATCAGAAACACTGTGCATAAGTTATAAGGTTGGTGAGTGGACCAATGGCCTAACAGGGCATTTTACAATGGTAGTGAATAGTGAGCAGGAAATGATGGAGGTGGCAGAGGAGGAAAATACAAGTGGAAAACCTGGGCGAGGGGCATTATAGATTGCCAGTACACCATGTACATTATTTATACTTACTTATAATAACCAGTAAAGGAAGGTGAAGTTGGGGATTAATGGGGAGGGCTGATGACACTATAGTCTCCTGCAACTCAGGTGAGTCTCCAGGAAAAGAGCGCTGTCTCCCGGCCTCTGCTATTGCCTTTAATAATGGCTTTAATGATGACAATAAGTGCACTGTCTGCCAACCACGCCCTCGGGCATTCTGCGGGGCAGCTTTAAGGAGATGGGTGGGGTGTTGCGCTGAGCACTGCACATGCCACGTTTCTCTATGGGCTGTGACCCTCACATATGTCGCTCCAGGAGCCCTCTTGTACCTGGTACTTGCCTAGGGGTCTACAAAAGTATGTTTAACATTCCCAATAATACCTAAATCTAAGCCTCTATTGTCCAGCAACATTGTAGTGTATTCACTAGTTGTGTATTCTCTATCACCTTAAGTGTATCATTTTCTGAAGATTTCTGTGCATGTACAGATCCCCAAATGCACAGACATTAATTGCCTGAGACCCGGTCTACCCTCTTCTAAAGTTCTGCAGGTCTCCCAAACGTAGTGAGGCCCTCTTTTATGGGAAAATAAACATGAGGAGTAGCAGATGTCACAGTCAGTTATCATCAAAGCCAAACTTTGGCTGTCTGAATGAGAGTATATGGCTCATGGTTACAGACACCTAAAGATATGGGTGGGCGTTGCGAAAAATAAAATGCGCCTCAAGTCCATTGTGCTTCATGTACTTAGCGGTTCAAGAATACAACCATTATATCACAGAGATACTTGTCAAAGTTAACACTCTGTAGTCATTCGTATGTTCTCAAAATGCCCTTTATTGTTATGTAAAGCAGCAAGGAGCCCCCATTAGTGCTATTTGTGCCATTGCCCATTCTAAGATGGGTATTTACAATACAATGGGAGTGTACAGGACTGTGCATCTTAGAGTGACATTCTCATATCATCAAACCTTAGACAGATTACAAAAAGAAATATGACAAAATATATACATAATACATTGCAAACAGATATGTTTACTTTTGATTTAGAAAGAGAAATGGTCTATATAATATTAAAATACGTAAAGTAGCTAGCATTATAATTAGGAACAATCATCAGACTATGTTTCATACATCTAATATCAGAAAAGAATAGATATGGTTGTACTAGGTATTAATAATGCACCGTTGGCTACAATATTTACTGGAATTGTAATAATGACAGTACAATGAAATAATTTTTTTTAGTATCACCTTTGTCTTTCAAAATATTATAAAACTTATATTGGGATGTGATCCGATTAAAACCAATGATCTGCTTCTTCTGTGAGCTCCAAGGCAATGCTTAAGTTTGCGTGCGGGCCACTGGTTGCTACTGTTGCAAAACTAGCACATTTATTACAGTTTGAAAGGCACTAATAATTAACAAAGAATGGAACATACAAGCACATTTGCAGAGCCTGCAGCCTGGTCCTCTGTCGACTTACAAGATCTGGTAGAACCGCAGCACATCCCCTGCGGCGGAGCCTATCCGCACCCCCCTCAAATCCTCCATACATACAATGCACCCAAGTGTGATGCCAGCTTTCCTGCCGCGCAACCAGAATTACCACGTATGTCTCCAAATACTACGCTGCTCCCCTCCTATGGGAGTGCTGTTGTTGCTGCTGTTCGCATTAACCGTAGCAAATAACCCTCAATCCTCCAAGACAGCACTTGTGCTCTGGCTGTCGCCCTGTCAGCAGCAGCGGGGGTGGGTCTAGCAAACATGCACCTAACAACGCAAATATCTCCCACCGAGTGGGAGGGAGCCATCCTGCATGAAGGCTGTGGGTAGTGGAGCGATCCTGCATGAAGGCAGTCTGTAGCAGAAATTGGGCAAAGGGCCATCGTGCCTTATTACTACAAAAAGATGCAGAGGACATGTTAGCAGTCCTGGCCTCAAGAGATTCGGACAATTTTTGGTGAATGATACGATGGGGTAAAATGCAATCCTCGTTGCAGCATCAGCTGATTTCTGGCCATTTGTGGGAGACCTATTTTAGCTACTTGTATGCTCCTGTGATTCTCCCAGGGTTTTGTGCGTGTGGGAGTACGGGAGCCTTTTTGGGTGCAGTGGCTTGTGAGTTGTTGGATATTGATCTTGTGGGGATTCAGCTGGCCATTAGGAGGCTAAGGGCCTCATTACACGGACGGCGGTAAGGGTTAACGGTCACCGTTAATGGCAACGGTGACCGTTAACCCTTACCGCCGTACTACGAGGTCCCTTTGCTGGTTGGAGGAACTAACGCCTGCTTCTTGCAGGCGTTAAGTACCAACCTGCTAAGGGACCTCGGAGCTAATTACGGCACCGCAAAATTGCGGTGCCGTAATTAGCGCCTTCCCCATTCCCATAGAGCCCTATGGGGCTGAAATGGGAATGGGGAAGGGCAATGGCGGAAAGGGGATTTACCGCCCCTCCAACCTTGGAATGGGGCGGTAAATCCCCTTTCCGCCAAGGCGGTGCCGGTAATTTACCGGCATGGTCCAGGGTGCTAATAGCACCCTGGATTACCGCCTTCCGTGTAATGAGGCCCTAAGTCTTCGAATGCCCCTTGACCCCATGGCCTTTCCAAATAAAAATCAGCAGCGCTATTAAGGGCTGAGGTCTTGCTTGAACTGTTTGGCAACGTTGTTGGGCGGGCTAGGTGCCCTTTGGCTTGGAAGGAGGCTATTGTAGTGGTTATTTTCAAAAAGGGTGGCAGGGCGGATTCAGGGAATTACCGCCCCATCTCCTTGTTGAATGCCTCCTACAAGTTAATTTCAGGCTTTTTATTGCATGCACTCGAAAGATGGGATGTTGATGCTGATAAGCTGACCACAGTCAGTCAAGCTTTCGTAAAGGAACAAGTACAGCTTTGAACTGCCTCTTGATACAACTCTCATAGCTCTCAACTCGCCTTTACAACGCCTTGTAAAGGGCTGTATCACCCGCCAAGCCTCCTACACGCCCATTCATTCCAATGGGCATCTCACCCGCCAAAAACAAAATCGGGTGATTTCACCCGCCCCTGCAGCACAAATGGTTGAGAGCTATGCAACTCTTGAAGAATCAGGCATTTAAGTCCAAGCAAACTTTGTTTCTCCAATTTCTCGACATCTCTTAGGTGTTTGACTGCGTTGATCACTCGAGGTTATGGGGGATGCTTAGATCCTCAGGTTGTTCGGAGACCCTGGTTATGATGCTGGAGCTCTTGAACAAAGATATTAGACTAAAAGTGAGGCTGGTCCAAAAGGGTACTTACCTGGGGTGGATCTCTGTGGACCGGGGCTTACGCCAGGGGTGTGTATTGGCACCCTTTTTGTTCAACTTACACATTTTTGGAATAAGGGAAGCACTAGCAGGCATTGGTGTCAATCCTCCGGGGTTGGGTCTTGTGAAAATCCACTATCATCTGTATGCCGACGACCTTGGGTTTCTTGATTATACTGCAATAGGCCTACATAAATCTTTGGTACGCTCGTATGATTTCTTCAGGAGCTCGGCCTGGACATTAGTGTGACCAAGTCTAAGGTCTTGGTGATTAATCGCAGAAAGATTTTGTCGGGTAGGCCTAACTTCGGTTGGTATATTGATGGTAAGATATTGGAGGTGGTCTGGGAGTTTAGGTATCTTGGGGTTGTGATTAAAGCCAACTGGTCGGTCTGTGTCTTTGGCTAATCAGGCCTTGAAGCTTGATGCAAACTCCGCAGACTCTAAGCTCCACATACTCAACAGAAAATATGGCAGTTTTTCACTATTGCTGACACTCAGAATGTATAATCAGGTACTTATTCCAAGGCTGACCTACAGGTCCGAGGTATACAAGTTCGACTTGGTATTGGACAAGACAGAGTCCCTTATTTGGAAATGTCCCTTCCAACGAGCACTCCGTTTGCAGCAGTTATGCACATTTTGCGACTCACATCATTAGAAGCTAAGGTCCTTAGGCTAAGAATTTTGCTTCTGCAATCCATTATGTTTCCGCCGGCCTCTACCTTACTTATGCAAATGAATGCACTCTATCCTCTTGGCAATTGTGTGCCACTTAAGGCTTGGGTGAGTTCTGTGTTGGCCATGGTGAAAGAGAGAACAGTTTTGCTTGAAGAATTAGAGCGTAATCCAGCTAAGGTAAAAAAGATGTTATTGTAAAGTGACTGGATTGAAAACCGGAAAAAGATTGCTCTCTCACAACGTGTTTGAGCATTTCTCCTTGGATGTTAAACCATTTAATTCTACTCTGAAATGTTTATTAAAACATGCCTTGAAAAATCTCAGAAGGTTTTAGCTACTGTAAGGTACTCAGGTTGGCAACAGTAAAAACAGACACAAGTGATCATAGTTCAAGGGTTTTTATTAGCTGTATGCAGGTTGGAAAAATGCCTATTCTAAACCTAACTCGAAGATGGAAGCAAGCTTCGCCCATCAAATGAAAAATAAGGCAGTCCTTGTGGTGTCTTGTCAAAATAAAAGGGCCTATACTAAAAAAAACTATTGCTAATCCTTACAACTAAATATAGAAAGAGTGTGGGATAGGGTTCACAAGAAAGAAAAAAGTGTTTACAAATACTAAATCAGAATGTGGTGGCCGTGGTCTTCCTTCCCCACATTATGAGCAGAGGATAAAGTGGGACTCCTGAGCACAGCACTCTCTCAAGCGTTCCAAGCACAAGACGATAGTTCCTTTTTCACATATCAGGACCTTTGATGGTTAAGTCTCTTTTCGGGAGAAAAGTTTCTTTGGCTCAGAGGCGCTGATGCGTAAACAAATATAAACAAAAATTCTGTCCCGATTGCACTTGGGTGATGTTTCTTTACCCCTGGGTCTCCCTCTGCTGGGCTCAGACCCCTCTCAAAGTTCAGCCTCCCTCCATCAGGTTCAAAGCTGGTTTTCCCTTAATATCAATAGTTCTTTGAACTTCCGTTAGTTTGCTACTTGCAGCTTTCTTTCAACACAGTTCGGTTTCTTATCGGCTCTCCTCTTGACTCACTGGCTGGTATGAACCACCTGGCTATTCTTGTATCTGGAGTCAAGGACGGGACCACAGTATCAGGTGTCTCTCTCAGTCCTGCTTATCAGCATAGGCATGCTGCGTGTACCGTTGACATCTGCTGCAACACACTCGGGCTATTCTTTGCAGTCTTACGATTCTTTGCAGGGAGGTTTTGTGGGTCTGGCTTGGAAAGGGCAAGGTCGCTTCTCTCCTTGTCACCCCTTCAGTTCTCACTGGTTTTCTCTGCCTCTTGAATTGCCGTGCTTGGGTAGCTGTGTCGTTGTGCAGTCTGCCTTGCTCGTATTGTGCTCTCATGCTCCACCTAGTATCGTTTTGTATAGTGCTGGGACGAGGAAGATGCGACTAAGAGTAGTGAACACTTGTGAGTCATTTCACCGCTCTAGTACTGGGACAAGGAAGAGGCGACTAGGGATAGTGAACACCAGTAAGCCATTTAACCACTCTAGTACTGAGATGAAGAAGAGGCCGGCAGAGTATTGTGAAGGTCAGGCATGTCCCATGATCTCCTCTAATTGCAACCAGGCTATTACAATTTGGAACTCACACCTGCAACCTGTCAAGTGGTTGCAGGCGAATTAGAAGGGAGGAGACCAGCAGCACAGAGACCAGCAGGGAATGCTGTGTGTGAGGAGGCAGCTGTGGCGGGTCCTGCAGGAGAGCCAGGACACCAGCAGGTGACCTCATGGAACTGTGGAGCTCAGGGCCAGGCGGGCCACAAGACGACCACAGATGTGGAAGCCTCCATGGTCGGAGATACGCAGCTAGAGCTGCGGGCGAAGAACAGGAAGCAAAGTGACCATCAGCATCTGCGGAGAGGAAGCAGAGCTGCCGATCAGAAGTGTGAGCGCGGGTGAAGGAAAGCCAGCTGGCGGAGCCAAAAAACAAAAGTACACCTGTCTGGAGGGAATGCCAGGACTGGTGAGTAAAGAGGGAAAGTTAATGGATTGGGGCGCTCCAGGGGGCTATGGTGAAGCGATGTGAATGCCGAGTGAATGAAACAGCATGCGCACATGAAACAAACCCCAAGCCACCTATTGGAAGAAAATTAAGAACAATATAATGTGCAAGTGGCAAAGCAAACAATCACACATATTGAATCCCAAACTGAATGAGAACTGTTACAATCTAATGACAAATCATTGTGAAATTCAGAGAGTGCCTAACTGAAAGCAAAGTACGAAACAAGAAAGCAAGTAGGGAAGATTGCGAGAGAGCCTGACAGCATGGTGGTGAAGGAAGAGAACCACCACAAAGTGAACTATATGCATGAATACTGTGTGGCAAAGCCAAAGACTAGCAACAGATATATTACATATTGTGGCAAAGCCAAGAGGCTGACAAGGAGAAGCCAAGTGTGTGTGAACATTCACATACAGGCAGATACAGAAGAACCTGTGTGGGCTAGAAACCTAGGGTTCCTGGTTGCGTGACCTGTAATGGGTGGGCTGTGTTGCCTGACAACTGCGCCTAGAATGGGGAACCTTCAATTGTGTGATCCAAAGACATTGCTGAAGTGAACCAAGAAGAAGTAATCTGATTGAACGGAGATTATGTAGGAATGTACATATGTAGGAATGTACATTGTGTGCGTCCTCAGATAAAGTATTAAAAACATAAGAACAGCCCCTCAAACCATTTCATCTTCCCAGACTTCCCTGGGAATATGTCTCCATAGACAGTATGGTCAAAAGTTATTGAGAAATATGTAACAGTATTGGTTGACTTATACTCTAAATGGATGGAAGTGAAGCGTGTGTGCGACACAGATTCCAGGGCAGTAGTTCAATTTATGGATGACATTTTTCAAAGAGAAGGTATTCAACTCAAACCTTTAACTGATAATGAATGGTGTTCAATTCACATCAAGATTTAGGAAAGAATTTCTCAAGGACATGGTGGTGGAATACCATAAAACTGCTCTTGTCCATTATGCCTCGATTGGCATAGAGGAAAGATTCAATAGAACCCTTATGCATGGAGTAGGCTTGTTAATGAGTTCTGTTAGGGTGTGGAAGGAGGATATAAAGAAACTGGTAGTTGCCTAGAGATTTGCGCCACACTCAACTACAGATCTCATTCCATTTGAAGTTCTAAGAAGAAGGAAAGCTGCAAATTCAGTGTGTCCCCAATGGTTGGGGAGGATGCTTTTTGTGGAGTGGGATGTGTAAGGAACTCATGGTGACTACAGCAAAGACAGACACAAGTAATTACAGTTCAAGGGTGTTTATTGAACAATGAATGCAGGGTGGAAAAATGCCTAATCTAAACCTAAATCTAAGATTGGAGCAAGCATCGACCATCAAATGAAAATATTAGGCAGTCCTTGTGGCATTGTCAAAATAAAAGGCCCATACTAGCAAAACCTATTACCAGTTCCTTATGCTAAATACAAAAGAGTGTGGGATAGGGTTTTCAATAAAGAAAGAAGTGTTCTCAAATCGCAAGTCAGGATGTGATTGGCAGGGGTCTCCCTTCCCCACGTTTTCTGGCACGGGACAAGGTGGGTCTCCAGAGCACAGTACACTCTCGAACTTTCCCCAGCAGGAGCCGACAGTTCTGCTCCAGCTATCGGACTCTCTTATGGGCAAAAAGTATCTTTCCAATAACAAGTCTCTTATTTATTTATTTATTTATCTACATTTATAAAGCACACATCGGCCCTGGGGCATCCTGGCGCTGTTACAGCTTATTCACTTGGCAGGCAGACATATAAACAGGCACAGAAGTACATTGAATGGCATAATAGGCTGTCACTAAGGTTACAGTTGAGCAGCGTGTCTATACATAATGGTTAGTTCTAGCCGAACAGTATGTTTTTCAGTTTTTTGCAGAAGACAGTGTAAGAACTTTCGTTTCTGAGGGTTGTGGGTAATGCATTTCAGTTTTTGGGAGCCAGGTGTTGAAAGCTGGGCCCTCCCGCTTTGGTTCTTTTGAAGGCTGGCACGTAGATCTGGTTGGTCAGGTGAGATCTGGTGGGTCTGTTGGCTCTTGCCCTTGAGGGACTGATAGTTCCAACAACAAACATAAAGTTCTGTTCTATGAACACCTTGGGTGAGGATTTCACCGCTGGGTACCTCTCTTCTGGATGCTGACCCCTCAGAATACTGTTGTTTGATGGTTTCACCCCTGTGTCCCCCTCTTCTGGGCGCTGGCCCATCAGAATACTTTTAGGTGACTGTTTCACCCCTGGATCCCTCTCTTCTGGTTGCTGACCCCTCAGAATACTTTTGGGTGATGGTTTCACCCGTGGATCCCTCTGTTCTGGGTGCCAACCCTTTGCGATACCTTTCGGGTGATGGCTTTACCCCTGGGTCCTCCTCTTCTGGATGCTGACCCTTTGTTTCTTTCACAATTATGGTGGGATTCAATTCCCTTGCTTTCTCTCAGTACGGGATTCAGTTCCCTTGCTTTCTCTTAATATGGGATTCACTTCCCTTGCTTTTTACCAGTTTGCGTAACAAATTCGTTTGATTGTATGGGGAATTTTGCTTGACCTCCTGTATGACCATGTTGACCTGTTCGTGCAGCTCTCCTACGGCCTTCTGGTATCTGTAGTTTTCCACAACATGAGATTAGCCAGAGTCTCTCGAGTTAGCACCCACGTGATGCCTGTTCCCTCTGCAGCTGGTTTTCCCTTTTACAATTAACAGTTCGTTGAACTTCCTTCAACTTATCACTTTACTACCTTCATTCAAAACAGCCTGGTTCTTATCGATTCTCCCCTCGACTCATTGGCTGTGATGAATCGCTTGGCTTTCCTCTTTACTGGAGTCAAGGCCAGTACCACAGTCACTGAGCCTCCCTTGTTCCTGCTTATCGGCGTAGGCTTGCCCCGTGTACCAATTAATGTGATCAAGTATGGGTACATAGACCGTGTTGGTGTATTCTTAACGTTGAGAGCAAATTTGTTGGGCCCTTGAGAGTGGACAAGGTGTTAGATAATGCTGTTGTGTTAGTGGACAGCACATGGAACCAAATGCAGAACAGCATTCAGACCCAGGACAAGTGGTCAAAGATAAAACAAATATAAAGAAGAAAGGAGGTTAAAAAAAAAGAGAAAAGGCTGTTTTCTTCCTTCCAGTATAAAGGGGGAGAGGTGTGTTATATAATGGCATTTGCATAATTCATGTACTAAACAGTACAAGATGTAAGTTGTGTATCTAAACTCTTGTAAATATCTGTTGGGATAGAAGTAGCATTTTCAATATGTAACAAGTTTCAGTTGAGGTAAACATGTTATGGTTGTGATTAACAGTCAACAGTAACAAATATAAGCTGAGGTAAACATGTGATGGGTGTGACTAACGGTGAACGGAACAAGTGTAAGGTGAGGTAAACATGTGATGGTTGTGACTAATGGTCAACGGTAACGCGTATAAGTTGAGGTAAACATGTTATGGTTGTGACTAATGGTCAACGGTAACAAGCATAAGGTGAGGTAAATATGTTATGGTTGTGACTAACGGTCAACGGTTACAAGTATAAGTTGGGGTAAACATGTTATATTGGGGCTAACCATCAACATAAACATTTTTGGTGAGGTGCAGCACTTCATATATCTATTTGTCTATCTTGTTGCCATGTTTAAGTACAACACAAGCTTAACATGTTGTTAGGTTTCCAGGACACCATAGAACCTATCAAGTTTCCAAACTGGATGCATAGGAGGCTGTGTGAGTGTCCAGCTGTTAGTTCACAGCCTGGACAGGAGGGCCTCCTTTTATGAATAAAACCTACTTGAGGAAATGTACCCAGTTTCCTATGGATCTTTGGATAATTCAGATCTCATAAAAAATACACCTTTTTATGCATAAAGATATATCAATATCTCACATCTCCTGCAGTGTCTATATAATATTTACTGAATTATCCATGGCTTTCATTATTTGAATATAAAAAATCCTTCTCTAATATGCACCCTGGCAGATATAGATTTGCCAAATTTGTAATGATTGTATAGGGGGTTCGTTTGGCAAGACAAGGATTGGCTGCCAATATGCCCCTTCATCTCTCTATGCCAATTATCTGTATGCCCCACTGTCACTTCAACATCATATACAATTACAGAGTACATGCTGTTTAAATAAGATATTATATCTGGGGATAACAAACATGTCCTATATCTTTGTTCAAAGCCCCTAAGTGATGCCATTACAGGATTTAACTTGCTTTCAGTGCCAAGACAGGTACAGTTAACACGTGCTGGTGTAAAGCCTTAGGCTCTGGCCTTCCAGTTTCCCCAGGGGCTTGAGTGGTGTTCTGCAATCAGCTTCCAGGTCTGAACAGCTCCTGACCTGGTCTCGCTCATCTTCTCTGTGTATGCTCTCCCATTTTTTCAAGCAGCACTCCTTCCACTGTTTCTCGCTCCAGGAATCTCCCCTTGTGTTAAGGAAGCATTAAAAGGAACAGCTGCTTCCTCTGGGATTCTCTCTCCTTCTGCACATTCCCAGACCATTCCTTTTATAGTCTTTCATGTTTAAGGCTGTTTCTGATGGGTTACTCCCATGCGTGTTAGAACTCTTTTTTCCTTAGTTCCTCACATTATTGTATTTAATTAAGGCATGGTATTGAGTGATGACCAGATTACCTCTATTGCTGCAATCTCTTACCCCCCACTTAACTTTACTGTGGCACACTCTTGTGCTGACAACCTGTGCCGACACTGCGCTGACTTCCTTGTACCCCTGTGGCATCAGCCCCTTCCACTTACGTGGGGTGGTGCTGATGCCGCAGGGTCCTTTTTTGATATAGCTTTTCTCCCCCACTTAGCGTAATGGTAAGTGAAGGACACCCCTGCAACCCCTTCTCTGCTTGGGCGCAGTAATGTGGGTCGGGATGTTCGTACGAAGCTCCGGCGCAGTTGTAGTAATGACACCACAATCGTGGTGACATTATGGTACGATTCCTCTTTGAATTACTGGTAGCATGGTAGAGGACTCTGAAGTGTTCCCCAGGCTCTCCTGCATCCTGAAAACTTTGCTGCAATATAAGCAGTTACACCCAAGGAACACAACCCTTCCTTCCCTTGCTCTCGCTCAGGTAGGCTCTCAGTATTCTTTCCTGGCAATTTGAGAATATCACAGGTTTGCAAACAGTATTTCTCTAATTGTTACATGTTTGTTCATCCAAACCCCGGATTGCAGCAAAAGGTGGCAAATCTTTCTAGGAGTTGAAATCCTCCAGGCCATAATCCCAAAGGTTTGCCACTTGGGCTGTCTTTCCGCGTATCTGGAGGAACAGCGAACCAGCGCGATTCCACCCCATCCACTCTCTGGGGGTGGATCAAATGACGTAGCCGCTGGACCAGCTCAGTCCCTGTTGGCTCACTTCCTCCACATGCCAAGATGAGGAGTTCAGTTGGCACATCACACCTGCCCTCGGAACTCAACTCTCTCACATGCAGGTGAGGGGTTAGAATCTGCCTTGCGTTCATAGAAGAGGTTACTGGATGGATCTGCACCACATGGCATCTGCCAGAGAAGAGAGGAATGCAATCGGATGGTCATTCTTGCAGTAACATGTGTGCTTGCTCTAACTATAAATCTAGTCATATCATAATATTCCCCATTGTAAGACTATTGTGTTGAGTTTATCTCAGCCCACAATCCAGTTTGTAGGATGACTAGACTTTGTGGCAGCTAATGAAACCTAATGTGAGGCTATATGGAAGTGGAATATAGCCACATATCTGCTAAGTACATTTAGGCTTTAGCAGACTGTATTAAATAATGTCAAACCTTTCCCCAACTCTTCCAAATGATAACAAACACTGTTGATATGCTCTCCAAGTTGATTTATTTCTTGGTAGTTTCTCTACAAGTTTTAATTATGCTATATTAGTTGTCTGTGTTAATACCACTGATTGCAAACCTCGACGCGTGTTTTTCCATTGATTTTACAATGGTTCATCAGGAGATTAAAAAGAATGTGTATCTTTAACATTTAATTCACTGCAAAATAAAGTCAACAAGAAACCTTGTGTTAGTTTGAAACAATCCTATGATGTATGTTGCTATTCAGAAATGTCATAACGGAACAAAAGTCATGTCAGAATTGATAATTGTTACTTTCAGGTGCGAAAAAACGATTAAATGACTAAATGACACCTTCATTAGCTTACTTGTTTTGGACCTTCACTCAGGATAATCAGTCTGTGATTTCAAATTCACATTCGATTTCAAATCAAATTTCATAAGTATGGCGAAATTTTCATTTCTTCCTTTTTATCCTCTAGGGGTCTTTAATTCCTAAAAAATAATAGTTGATTTCAAATGAAAATAGTATAAAGTGTGCTAGTAGTATGGGATCCATGAGATTCTTATTCTTACCTGAATTTCTTCATCATATCAAATGAAAACCTTATTGTTCCTGTTTTGCATTTACCCACGATCGTACAAGTGAACCGTGAGGTACAAAAATGTCCACCTATTTGTATTACGTCGTTATGTGAAGGCACGTGATCAGCACGTACGCGCCTTCACGTGACAGGTGCCATTTTAAATCGGGAAGTAATTATTGGATTTTAGATCGGGAAGTAATTGTCAGGTTCTGGTTGCCGCAAATTTAAGTTTTTCAAATCATAGCTTTTTCAAAAGTAATTAATTACAGCTTTTTCTAAGCAAAATTTTATTAAAAAAAAGAGTTTCCCTTATACTAATTTAGTTTCAACTATGGATGCCAAATTACTTAAAATACTTTGCAAATTATTTTGCCAACTTCAGGTATTTGACCTGATACGTCTAGTTTCAGGACTTATCTATTTCATGGCATATAGGTTTTTGCGGTAATGTCTCTGAAAAACATATTAATACTTGACAATTATTATAAAGGTTTACCTGAATTGCAATATTACCCCCAGTACATCATTCAGTCTGATATTTACTTTGTTGTTGAATATTCTTCAAAGAAAATGTCTAAGTTCATGGTCTGAGTTAAGACCTGTTACACAACTGTCCCTAGTGTAAATCCAATTAGCCTCTTTTTGTCTCAACAGTTTTTCTCTGCTATCACCTCTCTTAGGATTTGTTACAGGTTCTAGTCCAAAAAATGTTATGTTAATAATTTGTTCCTCTGTATGTATTTCCCCAAAATGTTTGCTCATTGGATAGTGTTCATCTTTTTGTTTGATGGCTCGAAGGTGTTCTGCTATCCTGATTTTCAGACATCTTATTGTACTTCCTATGTAGATTTTGTGGCATACACATTTGATTGCATAAATGACACATTTGGTATTGTAATTTAGGAAGTCTTCAATGATATAAAGCCTCCCATTGGGTTTCATTATCTTTTTCAATCCATTTTCTGAGTATGCACACATGCTGCAATTACCACATTTGTAATGTCCAGTCAGTTTTCCAATTTCCCATAATTTATCCAGGCCCCTAGTTGTTTTCTGTTTAATGAAATGGGAAGGACACCAAATGTTTTTAATATTAGGTGCATTCCGATATTTAATATATGAAGTATTAGTAAGGTACAGAGTAAGATCTGTATCCATTTTTAGCAGATTCCAATGTTTTTTTTAAATTGATCTTAGGTGTTTAGCTTCATTATTGTATGTAGTTACTAATCTGATTTTTGATAAGGAGGTATTGTCTGATTCTTTCGGTTTGCTTTTCAAAAGGTCTTTTCTCATTCGTTCCTTGCTTTTGTTTTGAGCTTGGTTTAAATGTTGCCGTTAGTAACCTCGCATCAGGAATTTTTCTTTTGCTATGTTCAAATGTTTGGTCATTTCTCCGTCTTGAGTGCAATTTCTTTTGATCCGTAAGAACTCCCCATAGGTAATATTGTGTTTGATGTGAAACGGGTGGTTTCTTGCAGCAAGTAAAATACTATTTCCTGAGGTGGGTTTGATGAATAGTGTTGAATGAATTTGGTTGTTAAAAAAGTTCTAAATCTATGAAATTGATTCTCTCTGTACTTTCCTCCATGGTCAGTTTTAGGTTGTACTGGTTAGTGTTCAAGTATTGATGGTATTCAAGAAGAGATTCTCTGCTGACTTTTCATATTATCAAAATGTCATCGATAAATCTGCTCCAATAGATTATTTGATTGTTCTCTGAGAATGATGGATGTTGCCATGCATGGCGTAATTCATATGAACCCATATGAAGATTTGCATATACAGGGGCACATTTTGCCCCCATTGCAGTGCCTTGTTTTTGTTTGTAGAATATTTCGTTGAATAGAAAGAGGTTATTATTTAATGTGAAGTTCAGCATTTCGATGATCATTTAGTTTTGTTTTTGATATGAGATGGATCTTGTACGTAAGAATTCTTCTGTTGTTTCTCGAACTTTTAGGTGTAAAATAATAGTATACAAACTAGTAACATCAAATGTGACTAATCTGTATTCTGGTTCCCATTCAATCAGTTCCAGTCGGTTGATCACCTCTTTTGAATCTTTTATAAATGACACTAGGTTTGTGGCTAAAGGTTGAAGATGTTGGTCTATATATGCAGAAATAGGTTCTGTCAGAGAGCCAATGCTATTTATTATTGGTCTACTGGATGGCAGCAGATCACATTTTTTGTGAGTTTTAGGTAAGAAGTAAATACTTGCAATAATTGGATGAGTGTTTTTCATGAAATTCTTCTTCTGTGATTAGATCTTCCTCAAACCAATGTGTATTAAAAGTATTCCATTCTTTGATTATGTCTGGTAATGGATTTGTTGTAAGTTTTTCACAAGTCTCTGTGTTCTTGAGATGTTCTTCTGCCATTTTTATGTAGTCTGTCCCAACTCTATCATATTCCAGGGATACAGTTGGAGATGCCAATGGACATCTGTGTAGTATACGCCTGTCTCCTTAAGGCTTGTAGGTTTTTTAAATGGAGTTTAAACGAAACACAGATTCTGTTTTCCATTTCACATTTGAAGTTGAATGTAACCTAACAGCTGCTGGTTATGGACTGGGCACAAAAGACATATACATGTATTTATTATATCAAAAGCCGTGATTATTGTAAGCATGCACTTGGCTTAAAATTAGCTCCGGTGGCAACACAGTACTGCTGTAATATTATTCCTTCCAAATACTCCCAACACATAGGAGCCTGCTCCCTGCTTCCGCCCACACAGATCAGGGGTACCAGCAGATCAGCCCCACAGGAAGATGCTGTAATATTATTCCTTCCAAATACTCCCAACTTACAGGAGCCTGCTCCCTGCTTACACCCACACAGACCCGGGGTACCAGCAGAGCAGCACCACAGGAAGATGCTGTAATATTATTCCTTCCAAATACTCCCAACACACAGGAGCATGCTCCCTGCTTCCACCCACACAGATCAGGGGTACCAGCAGAGCAGCACCACAGGACGATGCTGTAATATTACTCCTTCCAAATACTCCCAACACACAGGAGCCTGGTCCCTGCTTCCACCCACACGGATCAGGGGTACCAGCAGAGCAGCACCACAGGAAGATGCTGTAATATTATTCCTTCCAAATACTCCCAACACATAGGAGCCTGCTCCCAGATTCTACCCACATAGATCAAGGGTACCAGCAGAGCAGCACCACAGGAAGATGCAGAAATATTATTCCTTCCAAATACTCCCACCACACAGGAGCCTGCTCCCTGCTTCCACCCACACAGATCAGGGGGACCAGCGGAGCAGCACCACAGGAAGATGCTGTAATATTATTCCTTCCAAATACTCCCAACACACAGGAGCATGCTCCCTGCTTCCACCCATACAGACCAGGGGCACCAGCAGAGCAGCACCACAGGAAGATGGTGTAATATTATTCCTTCCAAATAGTCCCAACACACAGGAGCCTGCTCCCTGCTTCCACCCACACAGACCAGGGGCACCAGCAGAGCAGCATTGCAGGAAGATGCTGTAATATTATTCCTTCCAAATACTCCCAACACACAGGAGCCTGCTCCCTGCTTCCACCCACACAGACCAGGGGTATCAGCAGAGCAGCACCACAGGAAGATGCTGTAATATTATTCCTTCCAAATACTCCCAACACACAGGAGCCTGGTCCCTGCTTCCACCCACACAGACCAGGGGTACCAGCAGAGCAGCACCACAGGAAGATGCTGTAATATTATTCCTTCCAAATACTCCCAACACACAGGAGCCTGGTCCCTGCTTCCACCCACACAGATCAGGGGCACCAGCAGAGCAGCACCACAGGAAGATGCTGTAATATTATTCCTTCCAAATATTCCCAACACACAGGAGCCTGGTCCCTGCTTCAACCCACACAGATCAGGGGCACCATCAGAGCAGCACCACAAGAAGATGCTGTAATATTATTCCTTCCAAATACTCCCACCACACAGGAGCCTGCTCCCTGCTTCCACCCACACAGATCAGGGGGACCAGCAGAGCAGCACCACAGGAAGATGCTGTAATATTATTACTTCCAAATACTCCCAACACACAGGAGCCTGCTCCCTGATTCTACCCACATAGATCAAGGGTACCAGCAGAGCAGCACCACAGGAAGATGCTGAAATATTATTCCTTCCAAATACTCCCACCACACAGGAGCCTGCTCCCTGCTTCCACCCACACAGATCAGGGGGACCAGCGGAGCAGCACCACAGGAAGATGCTGTAATATTATTCCTTCCAAATACTCCCAACACACAGGAGCATGCTCCCTGCTTCCACCCATACAGACCAGGGGCACCAGCAGAGCAGCACCACAGGAAGATGGTGTAATATTATTCCTTCCAAGTAGTCCCAACACACAGGAGCCTGCTCCCTGCTTCCACCCACACAGACCAGGGGTACCAGCAGAGCAGCATTGCAGGAAGATGCTGTAATATTATTCCTTCCAAATACTCCCAACACACAGGAGCCTGCTCCCTGCTTCCACTCACACAGACCAGGGGTATCAGCAGAGCAGCACCACAGGAAGATTCTGTAATATTATTCCTTCCAAATACTCCCAACACACAGGAGCCTGGTCCCTGCTTCCACCCACACAGACCAGGGGTACCAGCAGAGCAGCACCACAGGAAGATGCTGTAATATTATTCCTTCCAAATACTCACAACACACAGGAGCCTGCTCCCTGCTTCCACCAACCCAGATCATGGGCACCAGCAGAGCAGCACCACAGGAAGATGCTGTAATATTATTCCTTCCAAATATTCCCAACACACAGGAGCCTGGTCCCTGCTTCAACCCACACAGATCAGGGGTACCATCAGAGCAGCACCACAAGAAGATGCTGTAATATTATTCCTTCCAAATACTCCCACCACACAGGAGCCTGCTCCCTGCTTCCACCCACACAGATCAGGGGGACCAGCAGAGCAGCACCACAGGAAGATGCTGTAATATTATTCCTTCCAAATACTCCCAACACATAGGAGCCTGCTCCCTGATTCTACCCACACAGATCAAGGGTACCAGCAGAGCAGCACCACAGGAAGATGCTGAAATATTATTCCTTCCAAATACTCCCACCACACAGGAGCCTGCTCCCTGCTTCCACCCACACAGATCAGGGGGACCAGCGGAGCAGCACCACAGGAAGATGCTGTAATATTATTCCTTCCAAATACTCCCAACACACAGGAGCATGCTCCCTGCTTCCACCCACACAGACCAGGGGCACCAGCAGAGCAGCACCACAGGAAGATGGTGTAACATTAATTCTTCCAAATACTCCCAACACACAGGAGCCTGCTCCCTGCTTCCACCCACACAGACCAGGGGCACCAGCAGAGCAGCATTGCAGGAAGATGCTGTAATATTATTCCTTCCAAATACTCCCAACACACAGGAGCCTGCTCCCTGCTTCCACCCACACAGACCAGGGGTACCAGCAGAGCAGCACCACAGGAAGATGCTGTAATATTATTCCTTCCAAATACTCCCAACACACAGGAGCCTGCTCCCTGCTTCCACTCACACAGACCAGGGGTATCAGCAGAGCAGCACCACAGGAAGATGCTGTAATATTATTCCTTCCAAATACTCCCAACACACAGGAGCCTGCTCCCTGCTTCCACCCACACAGATCAGGGGCACCAGCAGAGCAGCACCACAGGAAGATGCTGTAATATTATTCCTTCCAAATACTCCCAACACACAGGAGCCTGGTCCCTGCTTCAACCCACACAGATCAGGGGTACCAGCAGAGCAGCACCACAAGAAGATGCTGTAATATTATTCCTTCCAAATACTCCCACCACACAGGAGCCTGCTCCCTGCTTCCACCCACACATCAGGGGGACCAGCAGAGCAGCACCACAGGAAGATGCTGTAATATTATTCCTTCCAAATACTCCCAACACATAGGAGCCTGCTCCCTGATTCTACCCACATAGATCAAGGGTACCAGCAGAGCAGCACCACAGGAAGATGCTGAAATATTATTCCTTCCAAATACTCCCACCACACAGGAGCCTGCTCCCTGCTTCCACCCACACAGATCAGGGGGACCAGCGGAGCAGCACCACAGGAAGATGCTGTAATATTATTCCTTCCAAATACTCCCAACACACAGGAGCATGCTCCCTGCTTCCACCCATACAGACCAGGGGCACCAGCAGAGCAGCACCACAGGAAGATGGTGTAATATTATTCCTTCCAAGTAGTCCCAACACACAGGAGCCTGCTCCCTGCTTCCACCCACACAGACCAGGGGTACCAGCAGAGCAGCATTGCAGGAAGATGGTGTAATATTATTCCTTCCAAATACTCCCAACACACAGGAGCCTGCTCCCTGCTTCCACTCACACAGACCAGGGGTATCAGCAGAGCAGCACCACAGGAAGATTCTGTAATATTATTCCTTCCAAATACTCCCAACACACAGGAGCCTGGTCCCTGCTTCCACCCACACAGACCAGGGGTACCAGCAGAGCAGCACCACAGGAAGATGCTGTAATATTATTCCTTCCAAATACTCCCAACACACAGGAGCCTGCTCCCTGCTTCCACCCACACAGATCATGGGCACCAGCAGAGCAGCACCACAGGAAGATGCTGTAATATTATTCCTTCCAAATATTCCCAACACACAGGAGCCTGGTCCCTGCTTCAACCCACACAGATCAGGGGTACCATCAGAGCAGCACCACAAGAAGATGCTGTAATATTATTCCTTCCAAATACTCCCACCACACAGGAGCCTGCTCCCTGCTTCCACCCACACAGATCAGGGGGACCAGCAGAGCAGCACCACAGGAAGATGCTGTAATATTATTCCTTCCAAATACTGCCAACACATAGGAGCCTGCTCCCTGATTCTACCCACATAGATCAAGGGTACCAGCAGAGCAGCACCACAGGAAGATGCTGAAATATTATTCCTTCCAAATACTCCCACCACACAGGAGCCTGCTCCCTGCTTCCACCCACACAGATCAGGGGGACCAGCGGAGCAGCACCACAGGAAGATGCTGTGATATTATTCCTTCCAAATACTCCCAACACACAGGAGCATGCTCCCTGCTTCCACCCATACAGACCAGGGGCACCAGCAGAGCAGCACCACAGGAAGATGGTGTAATATTAATTCTTCCAAATACTCCCAACACACAGGAGCCTGCTCCCTGCTTCCACCCACACAGACCAGGGGTACCAGCAGAGCAGCATTGCAGGAAGATGCTGTAATATTATTCCTTCCAAATACTCCCAACACACAGGAGCCTGCTCCCTGCTTCCACTCACACAGACCAGGGGTATCAGCAGAGCAGCACCACAGGAAGATGCTGTAATATTATTCCTTCCAAATACTCCCAACACACAGGAGCCTGGTCCCTGCTTCCACCCACACAGACCAGGGGTACCAGCAGAGCAGCACCACAAGAAGATGCTGTAATATTATTCCTTCCAAATACTCCCAACACACAGGAGCCTGCTCCCTGCTTCCAACCACACAGATCAGGGGCACCAGCAGAGCAGCACCACAGGAAGATGCTGTAATATTATTCCTTCCAAATACTCCCAACACACAGGAGCCTGGTCCCTGCTTCAACCCACACAGATCAGGGGTACCAGCAGAGCAGCATTGCAGGAAGATGCTGTAATATTATTCCTTCCAAATACTCCCAACACACAGGAGCCTGCTCCCTGCTTCCACTCACACAGACCAGGGGTATCAGCAGAGCAGCACCACAGGAAGATGCTGTAATATTATTCCTTCCAAATACTCCCAACACACAGGAGCCTGGTCCCTGCTTCCACCCACACAGACCAGGGGTACCAGCAGAGCAGCACCACAAGAAGATGCTGTAATATTATTCCTTCCAAATACTCCCAACACACAGGAGCCTGCTCCCTGCTTCCAACCACACAGATCAGGGGCACCAGCAGAGCAGCACCACAGGAAGATGCTGTAATATTATTCCTTCCAAATACTCCCAACACACAGGAGCCTGGTCCCTGCTTCAACCCACACAGATCAGGGGTACCATCAGAGCAGCACCACAAGAAGATGCTGTAATATTATTCCTTCCAAATACTCCCAACACATAGCAGCCTGCTCCCTGCTTCCACTCACACAGACCAGGGGTACCAGCAGAGCAGCACCGCAGGAAGATGCTGTAATATTATTCCTTCCAAATACTCCCAACACACAGGGGCCTACTCCCTGCTTCCACCCACACAGATCAGGGCTACCAGCAGAGCAGCACCACAGGAAGATGCTGTAATATTATTCCTTCCAAATACTCCCAACACACAGGAGCCTGGTCCCTGCTTCCACCCACACCGACCAGGGGTACCAGCAGAGCAGCACCACAGGAAGATGTTGTAATATTATTCCTTCCAAATACTCCCAACACACAGGAGCCTGGTCCCTGCTTCCACCCACACAGACCAGGGGTACCAGCAGAGCAGCACCACAGGAAGATGCTGTAATATTATTCCTTCCAAATACTCCCAACACACAGGAGCCTGCTCCCTGCTTCCACCCACACAGATCAGGGGCACCAGCAGAGCAGCACCACAGGAAGATGCTGTAATATTATTCCTTCCAAATACTCCCAACACACAGGAGCCTGGTCCCTGCTTCAACCCACACAGATCAGGGGTACCATCAGAGCAGCACCACAAGAAGATGCTGTAATATTATTCCTTCCAAATACTCCCACCACACAGGAGCCTGCTCCCTGCTTCCACCCACACAGATCAGGGGGACCAGCAGAGCAGCACCACAGGAAGATGCTGTAATATTATTCCTTCCAAATACTCCCACCACACAGGAGCCTGCTCCCTGCTTCCACCCACACAGATCAGGGGGACCAGCAGAGCAGCACCACAGGAAGATGCTGTAATATTATTCCTTCCAAATACTCCCAACACATAGGAGCCTGCTCCCTGATTCTACCCACATAGATCAAGGGTACCAGCGGAGCAGCACCACAGGAAGATGCTGAAATATTATTCCTTCCAAATACTCCCACCACACAGGAGCCTGCTCCCTGCTTCCACCCACACAGATCAGGGGGACCAGCGGAGCAGCACCGCAGGAAGATGCTGTAATATTATTCCTTCCAAATACTCCCAACACACAGGAGCATGCTCCCTGCTTCCACCCATACAGACCAGGGGCACCAGCAGAGCAGCACCGCAGGAAGATGGTGTAATATTATTCCTTCCAAGTAGTCCCAACACACAGGAGCCTGCTCCCTGCTTCCACCCACACAGACCAGGGGTACCAGCAGAGCAGCATTGCAGGAAGATGCTGTAATATTATTCCTTCCAAATACTCCCAACACACAGGAGCCTGCTCCCTGCTTCCACTCACACAGACCAGGGGTATCAGCAGAGCAGCACCACAGGAAGATGCTGTAATATTATTCCTTCCAAATACTCCCAACACACAGGAGCCTGGTCCCTGCTTCCACCCACACAGACCAGGGGTACCAGCAGTGCAGCACCACAGGAAGATGCTGTAATATTATTCCTTCCAAATACTCCCAACACACAGGAGCCTGCTCCCTGCTTCCACCCACACAGATCATGGGCACCAGCAGAGCAGCACCACAGGAAGATGCTGTAATATTATTCCTTCCAAATATTCCCAACACACAGGAGCCTGGTCCCTGCTTCAACCCACACAGATCAGGGGTACCATCAGAGCAGCACCACAAGAAGATGCTGTAATATTATTCCTTCCAAATACTCCCACCACACAGGAGCCTGCTCCCTGCTTCCACCCACACAGATCAGGGGGACCAGCAGAGCAGCACCACAGGAAGATGCTGTAATATTATTCCTTCCAAATACTCCCAACACATAGGAGCCTGCTCCCTGATTCTACCCACATAGATCAAGGGTACCAGCGGAGCAGCACCACAGGAAGATGCTGAAATATTATTCCTTCCAAATACTCCCACCACACAGGAGCCTGCTCCCTGCTTCCACCCACACAGATCAGGGGGACCAGCGGAGCAGCACCACAGGAAGATGCTGTAATATTATTCCTTCCAAATACTCCCAACACACAGGAGCATGCTCCCTGCTTCCACCCATACAGACCAGGGGCACCAGCAGAGCAGCACCACAGGAAGATGGTGTAATATTAATTCTTCCAAATACTCCCAACACACAGGAGCCTGCTCCCTGCTTCCACCCACACAGACCAGGGGTACCAGCCGGACAGCATTGCAGGAAGATGCTGTAATATTATTCCTTCCAAATACTCCCAACACACAGGAGCCTGCTCCCTGCTTCCACTCACACAGACCAGGGGTATCAGCAGAGCAGCACCACAGGAAGATGCTGTAATATTATTCCTTCCAAATACTCCCAACACACAGGAGCCTGGTCCCTGCTTCCACCCACACAGACCAGGGGTACCAGCAGAGCAGCACCACAAGAAGATGCTGTAATATTATTCCTTCCAAATACTCCCAACACACAGGAGCCTGCTCCCTGCTTCCAACCACACAGATCAGGGGCACCAGCAGAGCAGCACCACAGGAAGATGCTGTAATATTATTCCTTCCAAATACTCCCAACACACAGGAGCCTGGTCCCTGCTTCCACCCACACCGACCAGGGGTACCAGCAGAGCAGCACCACAGGAAGATGCTGTAATATTATTCCTTCCAAATACTCCCAACACATAGGAGCTTGCTCCCTGCTTCCACTCACACAGACCAGGGGTACCAGCAGAGCAGCACCGCAGGAAGATGGTGTAATATTATTCCTTCCTTCCAAATACTCCCAACACACAGGGGCCTACTCCCTGCTTCCACCCACACAGATCAGGGCTACCAGCAGAGCAGCACCACAGGAAAATGCTGTAATATTATTCCTTCCAAATACTCCCAACACACAGGAGCCTGGTCCCTGCTTCCACCCACTTAGATCAAGGGGACCAGAAAAGCAGCACCACTAACAAGACCCAGGTCAGAGAGTTAATCTACATTTCTCTCATGCAATATGTGAATATGTAGTGAGTTCCAAGCATCTTCTTAAAATGATTTCTGTACTTTATCATTTTATTTTTACTTGTCTGTTCCATTTGCTCTTCTTTCGCCTTGGTAATGCATGTTATAGTTCCTTATCCGAGACCACTGTGCCAAACACGTATTGGTCTTAGTTGTCTTTGTTTTAGTGTATAGCTGCTGTTGCAGTATATGGTGAATAATACTAATGGCAACATGTCCATGTTTATATAATGTATGAGATAAAGTACTCAAGAATTAAGTTTTATTGGACTCTTATTATATAAGACTAGGTAGTGTGTCTTTTATATTTTGATCCTTCATTGCACTAATTATAGTACTTTAAAAGTTCCAAATAAAAAAACTATGTGTTAGATACATTTTGAGCGAAACGAGGCAGTGACCTCTAATTAGTGGCAGCGAGCATTGGACAACTGCCAAATGATTTTGGTGAGTTGGGAGAACAGTTTTTCATGTGCTGATGACAGAGAAGAGGTAAAGGGGGGGAACGGAAATATGGAATACCCAAAATGATCTTCTCTAATACCTGCAACATGCACATCCATCAATGGTCAAATCTAGGGCCAAGAGAAGGATTGTCTGTATTGTTAGATGAGCTATAGTATGCTACCGCAATTTGGCTTATTATAAAGTCATAAATGAGCTTCCGTTCGCTGCTGCCACTCTCCTGTTCCATGAACTGCACCCCCCTCACCTTAGAGGCACACAGTCCCCTGTATCCACCCGTTTGTGCCTGCTGAGATAACACATGAACCAGCACTTGTGTAATATCTACTTGTGGTTTCATGAATTTAGCAGGAGGTACACAGTGTAACATGAGTCGTAGCAGAGGGGAGAGAACACGCATTCAGCACACCGTCTTCCCAAGACATAATGATTAATAGCGTTGTTTTGTTTATCAATGGCCATTTTTCTCTTCTTCCAATGCCATATCATCCCACTGTAACATCACAGCAGAGGATTATGGAATTCATAATCAATACCTGTTATATCATGGGCTGTGGTGCCAGCGTTTTCTCTGCCTCCCCGTGTCATATAAGAACTGAGGGAAGCCCCAGGAAAAGCCCAACACCCTGCCCACATACATGAATAGCTTCCCTGACAGTGCAGGGGCCGTGATTCTGGGTGTTTGTGAAAGCTTTGACTCTAGTGCTGCCACAGGCCACACTGCGTTTGACATGGGGGCCATAGACATCATAACATTATGATTGGGCAGCTATCAGTAATGGGGTATATTCCACCTCGGGGTAACTAATGGCATCATAAACTCAAGCTCCACTTTCCCTCAGAACCTCTGGATTCGATGGAATATAGTCCCATAGTCGATAGCTACTCATTGATAATTCTATTTTTCCCTAATCAATTTCCTGTTTTAGAAAGATTAAGATTAAGGATGGTGAAGGCACACACGGGTTTATAATATACTGATTAAGGATGGTGAAGGCTCATAGGGGTTTATAATATACTGATTAAGGATTGAACTGTGCAGCGACTTCAAGCTCCTGATTTAAACTCATGAAATTGATCTGAGTCAAGACTTACATTACTTCTCACAGGATGACCCATTAAGTTTGTGAGCGGGGTGTAAAATGAGGATTAACAGCTCTGTGATAGATCTATTGTTTTTTGGGCTGTACTATGACATACAAAATAATGTGTTCCTCTGCTTCTTTCAACAGAGAATGAGCAGCCATCAGAGGATCCATGCTAGGGAGAAGTCCTACGAGTTCACAGAATGTGATAAGCACATTAATCACACCTCTAAGCTGAGAAGGCATAAGAGATCCCACAGAGTGGAAAGACCTTTCAAGTGCTTGGAGTGTGAGAAAAGCATCACTCAGAGCTCACATATAACCCAGCATTTGCAGAGCCATACTGGGGAGCGACCATACCAGTGCTCAGAGTGTGAGAAAGGCTTCACTCAGAGCTCACATCTACAGCAGCATCAGAGGATCCATATTGGGGGCGACCGTACCAGTGCTCAGAGTGTGAGAAAAGCTTCACTCAGAGCTCACATCTGCAGCAGCATCAGAGGATCCATACCAGTGCACAGAGTGTGATAAAAGCTTCACTCTGAGCTCAGATCTGCAGAGGCATCAGAAGATCCATACTGGGGGGCGACCATACCAGTGCACAGAGTTTGTGAAAAGCTTCACTTACAGCTCGGATCTGGTCAACCATCAGAAGATCCATACTGGGGGCGACTATACCATTGTTCAGAGTGTGATAAAAGCTTCACTCTGAGCTCACATCTGCACCAGCATCAGTAGATCCATACTGGGGGGCGATCATACCAGTGTACAGAGTGTGTGAAATGCTTCACTTATACTTCAGATCTGGTCAAGCATCAGAGGATCCATACAGGGCTGAACCCTATCAATGCACAGAGTGCAAGGCAAGGTTTTGTTTCCCATCATCCCCGAGTTACCATCAAAGGACACATAATGATCAGAAGCCCTATCAATGTACAGAATGCAAGAAAAGCTTCAGTGACCCCTCGGCCCTGAGCAACCATCAAAGGACACATACTGGAGGGAAGCCCTATGAGTGCACTGAATACAAGAAAAGCTTCAGTTACCGATCAACCCTGAGGCGCCATCAACTGATCCATACTGGAAAGAAGCCATATTGGTGCACAGAGTGCCAGAAAAGCTTCCATTTCCTCATAGACCGTAGCAACCATCAAAGGACCCATACTGGGGATAAACCCTATGAGTGCACAGAATGCAAGAAAAGCTTCAGTGGCCGATCAACTCTGAGGCGCCATCAAAGGATCCATACTGGGGAGAAGCCCTATGGGTGTACAGCATGTGGTAAGTGCTTTAATCGTTCATCAAACCTGATGACTCATAAGAGATCCCACACTGGATTGAAACCCTACTAGTGTACAGAGTGTGAGAAGAGCGTCACCTGTAAATCAAGTCTATCCGCGCATCAGAGTATTCATACAGGGGTTAAGCCCTAGAACTGCTCAGAGTGCAAGAAAAGCTTCAGTGACCTTTCAATTCTGAAGATCCATCTAAGGATCCATATTGGGGGGGAAGCCCTATTAATGCACCGAGCCCAAGAAATGCTTCAGTCTCCCCTCAGTCCTGAGGAGCCATCAGAGGACCCATACTGAGAAGAAGCCCTATCAATGCACAGAATGCAAGCAAAGCTTCGGTGACCAATCAACTCTGAGGCGATATCAAAGGATCCATACTGGGGGGGAAACCCTATGGGTGTACAGAACTCAAGAAAAGCATCAGCAGCCATCAAAGGATCCATACAGGGCAGAAGCCCTATGAGTGCCCAGAATGTGGTAAGAACTTTAAGCGTACATTAAACATGATCACTCATAAGAGATCCTACATTGGATTGAAACCCTACCACTGTACAAAGTGTGAGAAGAGCTTCACTCTTAGAACATGTCTTTACAGGCATCAGAGGTGCCATACTGGAGAGTGACCATACTAGTGTACAGAGCGAGAGAGTCTTCATTCATATAGTTAAAAGCCATGTTTATGTTGGACAAGGGCTTCCATGACAACAGTGGAATATATATTGTAAATAAAAACAAGAGATATTTTGCAAAAAGAAACATGTATATTCCTAACAGTTCCACGAGTGCTCCATCTGAGGATGGAGGTGATATGGGGGCCAAAGAGTGGAATTCTCTTCCAACCGCTGTTCCATTTCCTGATGATAATCAGATCTTTTGGGAATCTTGGAAGTCCTGCATAAGCAGCCCTGCTGCGTTCTCCTGTGGTCCAAGCATTTGGTCACCAGAATACCCTTTGGGTGAATGTTGCATGTTGCATGTTATAAATATGTTAAATAGAAACCGCTCATTAGGTAAGCACACACAGTGAATATCTACTTACAGCCTTCATGTCATGCACCATTCCCAGCATGATAGCTCAGCATGTTGAGCAACTGCTGCAGAAATTAAAAGGCCAGATATTGAGCCCTCTGCAAAGCCTGAGGATAAGGGCAAGGCAGTCTGCAGCTGTCCACCACCTCAACAGCATCCTGTACGGCTGCTTTCCTATTCTGTTTGCCCTGCCCACCCTGCTCCAAAAGACGCTGGCTATCGAGTCCTTGATGAAGCCGAAGGACAAGGGTGAGGCAGCAGTTTGTGGCATTCTGTGAAGGGCTGTGAGGCTGTATGTATTCTAAACAACCCTTGCTATGCCACCTTACTATAGGCCTCATCACGAGCTAGGTGGTAGCCCTTAAATGCAGCAGTAACGCTAATACTGCAGCATTTAAGGGATGGCCCTATTTTGAGTTGGCTGAAAATTTGGAGTTTCACCTCCCGCTTTTTGCTGGAGGTAAAAATCCTGCTTTCTGCCCACTTCTCAGCCGTATTTGGCACTGTTACTGCCACCGCTATTACCACCTGTGTTAATAGTGCCCACCAACCCCATTGGGGAATGGGAGCTTACTGCTGTACCGCTACTTGGGATCCAGTGATAGCTCCAATTAGTGAAAGGATACCGCCCAACACCTGATGAGGCCCTATATCGATACAGGTTCTTTGGACCAATAACATTAAAAGTACTCAGAAGTCCATTTATTTGTTAAAGCTATTTTTCTTGCTGTCTTTACCTGGCTACAGATGTATAGTGTGATCTGAGACCTGCTCCATCAATCACATCTGACTTCTAACTTGTAATACTGTAAAGGTGTGGTCCCCAAGTAATCATCGAAATGATCCAAATGGATTCAAACATGGAGTGTACAAGCAGCAAACAGAAACTGAACTTGAAAGCCTTTCTCAACATTATACTCCTGGGCTATAACTTTTTAAAGCAGAAAATTGCAACAATGAGCATAATTCTAACATGTTGTTTGGCCACTCGAAATCAGGCCTACATGCTTTCAATCTTTGGGCTTCTGTTTCTTCTTGTTTCTCTTCTTCTTACCTCTCCTTCTCCCTTTTCACCTCATATTTTCTTTGTTCTTTCCTTCGCTTACATTCTTTGTCTCTGTATTGTTTATATAGCCTCTCTTCTTGCTCTACATTGCACAAAATCTAACTCATGGTTTCCTTTCTCATGACAAATAAATATACTGACCGTTCACCATTACCTAATGCGATAGTGTTGTGAAGTATTTGTTTGTGAATGTATTCGGTAAGGAGGGAGATGTGTTGTGAAGTACTTGTTTGAGTCTGATGTAGCTTGTCACGTGCTTGATGATGTCATGTGAGTGCCTGTGGAATGTTGATGTATGAGTGGGAGAATGCTGTGTTGAGTGTTCCGCGTTAGGTCAGTTGGTCCCTCCCTTCCTGGGTGATGGTTGCCGGTGTTTATATGTCTTTTTCCGGATATCTGTAACTTGTAACCTAAGAACTGAAGTAAACTTACAAAGAAGTAACCAAAGCAAGCCTGGACAGTACTATATTACATTGGCGACGAGGATATCTGGATCCCATAAGAGATTGAATCAGCAGCCCATAGTTCTTGGGAGTGCAGTGTTGTGGAAATAAGAAACTGGAAGTGGGCCATGTGAGAAGGATGCCCCTGGTATTATCAGACAGGATCAGCAGCCCTTAAGAATTTGGGAGTGCTGTGTCAGGGGTTTCCAAAGGAGAGACTGGCGTCATGTTAAGGGAGTTTAATACTGGAGCTGCGCATTTAAATTAATCAGAGTAAAAGATGCTTGAGACTATGAAAATGCTGCATGTTCATTATACACAAGCAGTAGCAGCTCCAGAAGTGTTAGAAGTGATTGAAGGGGCCGTGTAAGCAACGGGAATTCTTGCGGAACATAGAAACTCATAAGGGTCTGAAAATGCTGGTGAAGTTTAAAAATGTTTTTGAAGAAGCTGAGTGTACACCAGAGGTGCTGGCGGAGTGACCGTTAACCCAAGGGTCAGCGCCGCAGTACCTTTGCTTTCTGTGTCATATTCAAGTATGATGACGTCACATTCCAGCAGAGAGAGTCGACGAAGCTTTGGAACTCTGTGCCTCAGTGTTCCGGAGAGAGACCTTTGAAGGATTCGAGCAGTGAGCGGTGATACTCGAATAGAGCACCTTGATGGCATCTTGCAACATGAAGACGTCATGTCGCGGCATCCGAAATGTTTTAAAAAAAAGAGGAAGAACAATAAATCATTGCACTTCTTAGTAGAGGACTGTGCTATGGAGATGCAATGTGAGGTGACACATTAGACAATACGGAAGTGACTCTTTATAAAGAAATCTGCTCATATGGACAAAAGAATGCAAGGAACGTTTTGGAAGCAACGCGAGTAACGCTTTGGGTTACGGGAAAGCTTTATGCTGAATTAATGCGGCAAAGAAGGCCGTATCGAAGTAGGTGGGCAGCAAAGCCGCTCCGCCTGTTAGGGGCGTTTGTTAGCGTCCAACAAGTTTGAGTATCGTTCAGGGTTTTCACCTAATGATAAAAGCGTGTTTTAAATTAAGGCTGCAACGAGAAACCTTGTGCTTGGTGATGGACAGTAAAGCCGCTCTGCCTGGTATGGGTGTCGAGTAGCAGCCAAAGGTGAAGAAGAAGAGGGTCCAGGACTTTCATTTTGGATGTGTGCAGTAAGTCCATGAAGTGTTTCATTATGTAAGAGGTTGTGAGAAATGAATGCCGCCTGATAATGAGGCGTTATGTAGCGGCCATCGATCGGCATATGTAGTATGTTCCTGGAGGTTAAGTAGTAATTAAGTGACATTTTGTTGTGGCTAATTAGTGCAATGTTGTAATTAGTAATGCACTATATATATATATATACCCCCGTGCACTGCTAAGACTAACACCCACGACATCAAAGATGACATCACATGTGTATTTACTTTTCATGAAATGTGTGTACAAGGGATTCTTATTATAATGTTGAGAAAAAACTGTCAAGGATCATTGGAATAAATATCATGAGCTAATTAGTGCATTAAGAAATGCATTGATATACATAGCATTCTATTATGAAGTTCTATCCAGTATACTAAGCTACTCATGCAGAAACATAGGCATTGTGTGCAGCATATATGATGAAGGTACAATATTCATACTTTTGATATGTTGAATAATGAAATGATAACTGTTTTCTTATTAGAGTTTTGCTTACTGTGAAATATGTCATAAATAGCTAATAAAACTCATGTATTACATAATTGCAAGAACACACAAATATGGGTATATACAGGGAAAGTGAAGTAAGCAAAAAAGCAGAAGTAGTAGCAGAAACAATTCATAACGTAACTGATTATCTTCATGCAAATAAATGATTGCTCTGTTTGAAAGCTGCTATTTACCCTATGTATATGTATGACATGATGTGACTGGACCCTAAGGAAAGTAGTGTGAGTACAATGTATACAAATATGAGCATATACAGGGAAAGTACAGTAATAAAAAAACAACAGAACTATCAGAAAGTGTTGATTAATTATAATTTTGGCATTTATATAGCGCTACAAACCTTCAGGTATCTGAGCGCTGCTTATTATTACCCACGGTGTGTGGTGCTCATTTATCGACCTCGGAAGGATGAAAGGCTGAGTTTGGCCCGCCGGGATTCGAACTTGCGTTGGCAAGCTCTGCACGGATGTCAAAGCGAGCGCTCTACTCGCTGTGCCACTTGACCGGTTGATAACTCTACTGATTATCTTCATGCACAGAAAGGATTGCTGTCTTTCAAGCTTGTGTTTTCCCCTATGTATATGTTTCATATGTTTCATATGATATGACTGGACACTAAGGGAATTACTATAAGAACATACTTGAAGGATAAGTCTACAAATATAGTACGTTTACAATTTTTTGTTCGTGACTGTTACTGAAGAAAACCATGTGGCCTAGATGTGTCAGTAAAGGAAAAAAGAGGGAGACAGATATGTGATGTCATTAGTGATGTCATCAATGACATTTGTGATGCCATCTTTGATGTCGTGGGTGTTAGTCTTAGCAGTGCACGGTGGTGGCGCGAGTTATGGTTGCTTACCTTACCATAACTGGCGAATTTCAAGGGTATTTCGGTTTTACTTGGAACCACAACGTCGCTTTAACAAAGTTTTTTAACTGAATTTCATAGGTTTTTAGTAGCGTAACTTAACCATAACGTCCCTTTAACAAAGTTTTTTTACTGAATTTCATAGGTTTTTAGTAGCGCAACTTAACCATAACGTCCCTTTAACAAAGTTTTTTTACTGAATTTCATAGGTTTTTAGTAGCACAACTTAACAATAATATCTCTGACTTTATGTACAAGTAACATAGAACATACTGAACCCCCTCTAATGAATGTGATGTCCGTGAACTCTTCTAATGTCCGTGGACATATGCAGACATGCAGACAACAGCACCACTACCCAAAAAGTCTGGGGGGTATGTTTAATTGTTATATCATAACATATGAACATTTTACAAATTCACAAATCAGCACACATATACATTATATGTAGTAATAAATAAGAAGTGTAACCCATATATATATATATATTTTATTTACTTGTTTGTAATCAAAGAACAGTTTGATTTTTACAAGACGTTGTTTCACATAGAAAACACAATGTAAAAAGGTGAGTAGGAGAAGATAAAAAGAAAACCAGAAAGCATAATACATAGAAAAAACAAGTAATGTAAAGTAACCCATATATATATAACACATTAACCATTAATTTGAATGCAATATGTTCTAAAATGGAATATACCAAAAGAAGAAAGATAGTCTTCCAACAAGATTACCTCACAGAAACTCCACAAATAAGAGCAACAACAGATCTACAGACCAGTAAGAACACACCTTACCAGAAGCTAGTAAGTGTACTGCATTTTACTCATATATTTGTAAACTTTCTGTATTAGACACAAAAAAAGTGATATTATGTTTTTTTTCTCACAGAAATGTCTAGTACTCTGGAGTGGCTAGAGGAGCATTTCCCACGTGAGGAAATGTCTGAAGATAGTGAACCTAATGGTAGACACTTTACTATATAAACCAATTAATAAATATTATTTTATATAAATTTAACATATACATTTGTTTTGTACAGACCATACAAAAATTGAAAATACTAAAGAAAAAGAAGTATTGGATAAGACTCTTCAGCACATAGAAGAATAAATGGACTTACTCATGGCAAATTTTAACAATTTAAAAAACTTTGTGGAGGATCACTTGTAACAAACAACTACATACCATTGTCCCACATGTACCTGTCCCACCTCACCATGTACCAGTCAATTATCCCCAAACCCTCTCCATGAACCAAAATGTTTTGATGAGACTTCCATCCCTTCTTCACCTCATATAAATCCTATTGAAACCCCCAATTCTCCTGTTTTTGTTTCAGTTTCCGCCTCACCTTCTCTGTCATAAATTTAACATCCATATAAAATAAAGTAAAATTATTATATTGTGTCCTAATCCGTTTCTTGTCTTTTTTTAAAAAGCAGTTCAGGTGTCCGCGGACAGCGCGGGTATCCGGAATGTCCGTAAAGAAATGAAAATGTGAGCGTCCTAAGGATACTATGGGGGTAATTCATGGAATTTCGCACAAAAGTGGCGCACGCGGCTGGCGCACAGTGTCCCTGTGCGATACACTGCGCCAGCCGCGTGCGATAAAATCCATTTCATCGCACAGCGTATTCATTGATTTCAGCCTCCAAAACCATCCGTGGCGCAGACTGGCTGAGCGACCCTGCAGCAGCGCCAGTTACGCCCCCAAGAACGCCCTTGCGCAAGGAAAATCCATCAAAATACCCAATTCAGCGCAAAGGGCTGCGCTAACCCTGGACCAGTGTACAGGGCTGCCAAACAGCAAACGCCAAGCGGGAACGTGTATTTCAGGGGTGCGCATGAAGTTTCACACGCGATTTCAACAGGTCACGTGTATTTCGGGGTGCGCGGGAAGTTCCACACGTGATTGGCCTGGGTACGTGTATTTCAGGGGTGTGCGGGAAGTTCCACATGCGATTGTCCTGGGTACGTGTATTTCAGGGGTGCGCGTGAAGTGTCACACGCGATTGGCATGGGTACGTGTATTTCAGGGGTGCGCGTGAAGTTTCACACGCAATTTCAACAGGGCACGTGTATTTCGGGGTGCGCGGGAAGTTCCACACGCGATTGGCCTGGGTACGTGTATTTCAGGGGTGCGTGGGAAGATCCACACACGATTGTCCTGGGTACCTGTATTTCAGGGGTGCGCGTGAAGTTTCACATGCGATTGGCCTGGGTACGTGTATTTCAGGGGTGCGCGTGAAGTTTCACACGCGATTTCAACAGGGCACGTGTATTTCGGGGTGTGCGGGAAGTTCCACACGCGATTGGCCTGGGTACGTGTATTTCAGGGGTGCGCGGTAAGTTCCACACGCGATTGTCCTGAGTACGTGTATTTCAGGGGTGCGCGTGAAGAGTCACACGCGATTGGCCTGGGTACGTGTATTTCAGGGGTGCGCGTGAAGTTTCACACACGATTTCAACAGGGCACGTGTATTTCGGGGTGCGCGGGAAGTTCCACCCGCGATTGTCCTGGGTACGTGTATTTCAGGGGTGCGCAGTAAGTTTCACACGCGATTGGCCTGGGTGCGTGTATTTCAGGGGTGCGCGTGAAGTTTCACACGCGATATCATCAGGGCACGTGTATTTCGGGGTGCGCGGGAAATTCCACACACGATTGGCCTGGGTACTTGTATTTCAGGGGTGCGCTGGAAGTTCCACCCGCGATTGCAGTAGGGTGCGTGTATTTCTGGGGTACCGGGGAGTCCGACACGTGATTTGGCAGTGTGGGTCCTCCCAGGTGTTCCCTCTACACCCTCCACGGCCCCTGCAGGCAGCCCACACCACAGGGGACTACCCTGCACCCCTGGTCATGTCCCGCAGCCAGCCCATCCACCATGTGCATGCCCCCCAGCAAAGCCACATGTCCCCTTGCACCCCCAGCAGAGCAGGGCACCTGCCCGCAGGCCCCCACTCATGTCCCCCTGCACCCCCACCCCCCAGCAGTGCGGGGCACCTCCCAGCAGGCCCCCACTCATGTCCCACTCATGTCCCCCTGCACCCCCACCCCCCAGCAATGCAAGGCACCTGCCAGCAGACCCCCACTCATGTCCCACTCAAGTCCCCCTGCACCCCCACCCCCCAGCAGTGCAGGGCACCTGCCAGCAGGCCCCCACTCATGTCCCCCTGCACCCCCACCCCCAGCAGTGCAGGGCACCTGCCAGCAGGCCCCCACTCATGTCCCCCTGCACCCCCACCCCCCAGCAGTCAGGGGCACCTGCCAGCAGGCCCCCACTCATGTCCCACTCATGTCCCCCAGCACCCCGTCCCCCAGCAGTGCAGGGCACCTGCCAGCAGGCCCCCACTCATGTCCCCCTGCACCCTCACCCCCCCAGCAGTGCAGAGCACCTGCCAGCAGGCCCCCACTCATGTCCCACTCATGTCCCCCTGCCCACAGGTCCTGACAATCCTCAATCATGGCCCTCATGGCCAGCCTCCCCAGCCCAAAGACCCAACCAAGTATCCCATCCACCCACATAGAGAAGGCAATTACATGATACAACCCCAATGGAAACAATGTAAATGAACACATGTGTGTCACACACACACAATGGTTGCAAGTGAACCTGAAAACCCATATCATGACATGCATGAAACCAATGAGATGATACCACACATCGAAGTATGATTTAAAAAAATGTATTAAAAACAACATGAATGGCAATGAAATGAAACAAGCAACAGTGGGAATAAAAAATAAAAGCTGCCTGTCCCTTTTAAAATCAAAAACAAGAAATCATAATCCAAAGAAATGTTGTCCAAAGTCACAGTCCAAAAAAAGTAATCCAAGGGAAAAAACAAATAGAAAACCATTGCTCCATGGTGACAAAAAAAAGAAATAAAAAAAAGATAAATCCAATGTCGAACTATGTACAAATGAAGAATCCAGGGTCCATGAGCCCAACTGAAGAAATGAAACCTACCAAAAACTAATACCTAAGAAAAAAACTATATACAAAAATGTGGTGCATAGTCCAAGCGCAACCAAAATAAAGAAAAAACAAAAGGAAACCTAACACTAACTATTTAACTATATACAATGGCGGTGGGTAAGTCCAGCGGCTAACTCTGTGGTGTCCCGGGCCAGGGCATCATCGAACTCCTGCTCGATGCCCCGGAGGCGGTCCTCTTCCATGGCCCAGTGGGTTCGCAGGGACGATGACATCTGGATCTCCAGGTCTCTGCGAATGGCCTCGAGGCACTCGGCCCGCCTCAGGGCCCTCCGCATGGAGTTCTCTGCCCTGACCATCGTGAGCCGCGCCTCTTCCGCCCGCCACCGCTCCGCATCTATCTGCTGGCCCAATCGCTGCCACACGGAAGACACCTCCCGTCCTGGGTCCTCCTGTCCTCCGGCCGATGCCTGCCCCTCCGATGTCGAAGGCTCCGAGCCATCGTGGCTCCCACCTACAGCCTCCTCCTGCTGCTGCTGCTGCTGTCCATGTGCCCTGTCCGATGGTGCCTGCACATCCTCCTCCAGCTGGGGTGCAGTTGTTGATGTGGCCACCCCTGCTGGACGTCCGACTCCCGACTGTGGCAGGGATGTGTCCTCCACCAGCCTGGCAGCATGGTCAGAGGCAGCTCCACAGGGCACCCAGGTGATACATGGGTGGGAAGATGGCACGGAGGACGACTGGCGCATAGGGGGTTCAGTTGAGGAGGGGGTCGAAACAAGCTCTAGCAAACGGAGGATTCCGGCCTGGGTGACCTGTCACAGTAGGCTGACGTGGTCAACGAGCCATTCGAGATGACGTGCAGTCTCCCCACGGAAAGACTGGAGGTCAGCTTGCATGGCCCGTTGACGCAACGCAACGTCTTCCGTGTGCTTACGCGTGGCCAGCTTGATACGGAGTGAATTGGCACGTGAAAATCCTGCACGTCTGCGTGTAATTCGAGGAAAGGCCCTTAGCGCGTAAGCGCGTCAGCACACGTACGCGAATTCATTGGCCCAAAGGCCCTCGGCATGTAGGCACGTCCTGACGTTACGCGCGCAGGCGTTTTTCCTCGTGACGTGGGCACAGTGGTCCATGTTGCGTGCAAAAATAAAAATAAACACGTCCGAGTGTCAAGGTGTGTAATTGGAGGAAAGGGCCTTAGCGCGTAAGCGTGTCTGTGACATGCGCGCGCAGGCGTTTGCCTGAACACGGGTGCATGTAACACGTCCAAAAACTGCACGTCCGAGTGTCAGCTCGTGTAATTGGAGGATAGTGCCTTGGTGCGTACACACGAGAGTGACGCGGGACGTGTGGGCTGGTTCAAAAGGTACGTGTAGGATGCCATTTCCTTGTACGTGCTTTTTGTGGAGAGCGAGTGGGTGAATTCTGTACTTCTTGTCGGTTCACACGCCTGTGCCTGTGCGTTGCGTGACCTGTCATCTTTCCCCAGGGGTCACATACAGCCTTGCTAGAGCACTATGGTACGAATTCCATCTAGTACCCTACCCCTTTGACCCCCAATTGCCCACGACAATAGTTTACTGCAACTCCCATACGCACGACAACATCAGTGCCATGGTTGGGAGGCGAGCAAGCGGTAAGGGTGGCAAAGGTGGCCGAGCCTCAAGAGGTGGGCGGGGTGTGCGCGGTAGGGGACGTGGCCGGGATTTGCAGGGTGCCTCTAGCCCCCCATGTGTGGAGGACCAGTCAGGGACACCCATGCCCCCCGCCCCCCTTGTTGAGGGAAACGTAGCTGACACCATCCATGCTCAGCCCTTGTTGGACCGGCCCATTGTGGCACCAGACCTGGCACAGGGTGACTCCCAGGCTGACTTCCAGGTCAGCAAGTCTAGGCCATGTGTGGCGGCGCAAGTTGGTGTCACCAGGCCACGTGGATCAGGGGCAGCCATGTCATCTGCTGCCCCGAGTCGGCAGGGTGGGGAGGCTGCAGGGGCAGCTGCGGCTCCATCCACCCCAGCTCTGACTCTCCCAGCCAGGACAGTGTCGGTCCTGGTCCATCATGCTGACGTTCCCCCTGACACCATCACACTTCAGCTAATGCCTGCACCAAGTCCCATGGTCAGTGTTCATTCCCACACTCCTACTACACAGTCCACCGGGGCTCCTGCCCCTAGTGTCCAGAGCGGCGTACGCCACTCAGGATCCCCACCACCTTCGAAAAGGAAGAGGAAGAGTGCTCGTCCAGTACAGGCTGATGCCCCAGATACGGCTACACCGGCCGGCACGTCAAGGAAGCCTAGCTTCAATGAGGCCGAACGTGATGCACTTGTGGAGTATGTGTCCACACATGACCACGAGATGTTGATTACTGCAGGGTGCAAGACCACACAAGCTCAACGTCAGGCACACTGGCAGACCATCGCGGACATCATAAGTGCCCTTGGAATTGTGAGGCGCACAGCTGGTGATTGCTACAAGCGCTGGAACGACCTGAAGCTCAGGGCAAAGAAAAAAAGCTGGCCTCAAATCATGCCGCTACTCTAGTGACTGGAGGTGGGTCCCCACCAGAGGACATTGAACTCACTTCACATGAGTATGTTGCTGGGACCTACATCACAGAGGAACAGATCCAAGGCGTGGGAGAACTGCCAGATTACGAGGCATTGTCCGGTGAGTGCACATGCATGTGTTTGATCTATTTGTATGTTGTGTGTGTGAGGGTTTCTGATTGAGTGCCAGGTGAGGGTGTGTGTGTCTGAGTGGTTTGGGTCACCCATGTGCTTCATCCAAAACATTCTGCGCCCCAGGATTTGGGTATTACAGTATCCCTTCTGCCCACAGTAGACATTTAGCGCAACATCACGCCAGTTGCCCTTGAAGTGGCTTCTTGCTGCAACATTGTTCCGTATTTCTCAGTGTTCATTCAGGCTGATAGTTTCAATTCCCTCACTTTAACTATGCATTTATCTGCCCTATTGTCACATATGTGACATACCTATGGTACATGCCATCTGTGTGATGGCACTGCTAGCCAGCATGCAGCTAATGTGTTGATCTTCCATCTTGGTGTCATCAGTGTCTGCCATTTGACTCCCCTTCATACTCAGTGACAGTGCATGTATGGGAGGGTCATAGTCATGTGGGACATGTGTCAATCAAGTACTGGTTCTGTAGCTTATCAGGCCTATTTGTGTGCCATGGTGCTAATGCCTGTTTCCATTTTCTGTCTTTCCTGTCTTTGCAGGGGATGACGCACTTGATGCTGTTGAGGTTGAGGAGATGGTGCAGACCCAGGAGGGATCTCAGGCACGACCAAGCACCAGTGGGGGTCGTGGTGTGGTGGTGGGTGAGAACCCACTCCTGCTGCAGACCATCCTCTCCAGGGGTGTCTCTGGGTGCACCTCCCCAGACCTCTATTTAGGTGTTGATTCGGATGATGATGAGACCTATGTGCCGTCGCAGGTAAGTGTTTCTGGAAGGGATTCTGTTCTGTCCGACCCACCTGCACCAGGGGTAGAACCCTCTATGGGGATGTCAGTGTTGGTAGGTCCGCCTTTGGTGATTACGGATGCTGGGTCACACTCCGCAATTTCTGATCCTGTTCCTGCGCCAGCAGATCAGAGGGGGAATGCAGTCCTGCAGCCTCAGGCAGTACCGACACAGCAAGGCGCAGTATGCCTTGCCCCAGGCAGGTGTGGTGCCCGCCAACGCGGTGGCCGTACGCCACCAGGCAATACTGCATGGGAGCAATCCATTTACGGTATGGCAACCCAACAGGCAGCATCATCAGAGTTGATGGCTCAAGCCATGGAGAGGGTGGCCACTTCCATTGTACTCCCAGAAAGGCAGCTGGAGCAACTTCAGCAGGCAACAGACTCCATTTGCCAATCACTCAGGGAGGACATGTTGGCGTCCAACAGGGACAGGCGGGCGGCACTGGAGAGTCTACGCCAATCGATATCAATAGAGTCCCAGGCCCAGAGGGAAGCCCTGAGGGTGGAAGTCCATCACCTCAGACAGACTCTTGTTGACCTTGAGGCTTCCACTAACACGAGGACAGAACAGCAGCTGGAGCGTCTCACACGTATGCTCTCAGCTGAGATGCAGGCTACTCGGGAGGAGGTCCGGGCATCACGTCAGGTGGTGCATGGGGATCTCCGCACCATAATCCTCCAGAACGAGACCTTCCACACCCGCATGCTTGCTGCGATGGAGGACCAGACTAGGGCTTTGCGTGGGCTGCCTCCCATAGTGCCACCACCTCCTGATGCAGCAGCAGAGGGTGGGGAGAGCGACAGCAGCGATTCTCTCACTATACCGTAGCCGTGCAGGCCATGAGCCCATGGAGGTGTTTTTTTTTCCCAACATCCACACAGGTGGCTGTTGGTGTGCACCTTTTCCTCGGACCTCCTGGGTGGCCTCCCCCACCCCCCCTGGCCCCCACATGGCCATTTTTGATTTTTATTTTTTTATTTTTTTTTACAGTGTGTTGCCTTGTGTGGCTCCCGTGGGCATCCACTGTATTCCGGCTGGGCACATGCAGGCTTGTCCTGAGTTTGGGTTAGATGCTTGGGTTCGTGAGACACACATCCCTCCTGCTTCCCGTTTCCATGGGCTTGCAAAGGGTGTGCCCAAGTGACAGTGACTTACACAGTGACGTTGGACTCCCATGAGCTGTGTGGGCAGTCTGTAGTCAATACTGTGTATACATTCCTATTGTTTATTGTTGTTGTATTGTACACTGCATGGTGTATTGATATGTGCCTGTGCATCCATGTCTTCCTCCTGATTTGCAGGTTCATTCCTCATGTCTTCACAAGGCCGTCTACTTTGGTGATGGAGTTCATGTTCTCAGCAGTGCACTGGAACATTTGCGTGGCAGCAACACTGTACAGTTGGAAGTGGTCGATGTGCTGGCATGACCAGGTTGTAAGACTACCAATACTTTAACTTAGTACTGTCATGTTTATGCTATGTTTGAGGTTGTGTAGCTGCATTGGATTGTTGGTGAGTATTTGGTCATGTGTGTTGTTAGTACTACATTACTGGGAGCATATTGTGTGTGGCCAGTTTCCAATAGGGACACTGTACTTTGTGGCACATGTGTCATGTTTTTGGGATTACTTTGTTTGCTCTCACGTAGCATGACATGCCATGGTGTGTTGGGTGGGGGTGCAGGGAGACATGAGTGGGGGCCTGCTGGCAGGTGCCCCTGACTGCTGGGTGGCAGGGGTGCAGGGGAGGGGTTGGGTGACATGGCACTGTTGTCATGTTGTATTTTGCAAGGGGATAATGATTGTAGCAGCATAGAATTGTGTCTTTTGATGACACAGCATTGGTGGTGTTTGTGTAGGTAGGGACGCACACAATGTGACACTTCCAGGTGAACAATCTCAGGCTGGTATGGTTGTGACAGTTGACTGTCCCTTCAGTCATCATCATTGTCATATTGAGTCATCATTGATTGTCAGATGGTATGTGCCAGGGCTGTGTGCACTCCACAGGGGTGTGATTTTATGTGAAGTAATTAGCCACCAGCTGCGTGCGGGCTGCCTCCCCCGTGCCCTTTCCCCTCCCATGCGCAGCGTGCGTGCATGTGGTTGGGGATGTGGGGGCACCACCATGTCCACGGCCAGGCCCCGGCGTGTTGCAACGTTGTGCAGGACACATGCTGCCACTATGATCCTGCACACTACTGGGGGAGCGTATAGCAGCTGCCCGCCAGAACGGTCAAGGGAGCGAAAGCGTGACTTGAGCACTCCGAATGTGCGCTCCACTATGCCCCGGATTGCAATGTGGGCTGTGTTGTATCTTACCTCGGGTGGCGTGGTGGGGCTCCGAATTGGTGTCATCATGTGGGTGCTGAGAGGGTAGGCACTGTCCCCTGTGGAGGTAGTGCTGGGTATCATTAGTGGGGTTGTGACCTTGCTCAGTATCTGACATGCATGCATGTGCAGTGGCATTCATACTGACCAAGCAGCCATGTATCGCCATGCCGCCCAGCTTCTAGGTCCCGGCTTAGGGTAGACATTCGGTAAATGAAGCTGTCGTGGGTGGACCCTGGATAGTTGGCATATACTGAAGTGATGATTCCCTTGGCATTACATACTACCTGCACGTTGATGGAATGCCGGTGCTTGCGGTTTCTATAGATGTGCTCAGATGCCCTGGTGGGACGTAGAGCCACATGGGTGCAGTCAATGGCACCTAGCACTTTGGGGAATTGTGCCACACCGTAGAAATCCAGGGCGGCAGCCTGCCTTTCTGCAGGTGTCTGGGCAGGTATATGTGCCTGCGGACTGATGGGCGTGCAGTGATGATGGCCAAGACCGTGTGTAGGCAGCGTGACTGCGTGGCCTGTGACACCCCACCCACTATGGCACTTGTCCGCTGAAATGATCCAGTGGCCAAGAAGTGCAGTACATTGAGGACCTTCTCCAGGGGGCTGAGTGCTTGGGAGCACAGGGTGGGTGATGTGAGGTCATCCTCCCACTCACTCACCAGGTCGAGTATTATGTGAGGTGGAAACCTGTACCTCCCATACATCAGGTCATCAGGCATCCCAAAAAGGCTGGTTCTGGGTGTGAAAATTCTGGCCCTGACTATCCTCCTCCTCCTCCTTTGGTAACCCACGGCCACTGCTTCTAGGAACGGTATATTCATCCTGGTGTCTGAGCTTGTTTGATGTTTGCGCGCACTTTTATGCTATACGGGTGGACGTACGCCTGCTTCCTGCGTGGGTCAACGTACGCCTGCTTCCTGCTGGCGTACGTGTTTCCGGATTAGCACGTCTTTTGTTGCGCATGCCTTAGCCCCGTTCAATTCCATGGATACGTGTTGTAGGCGAGCGTGTAAAACTTCCCGCGCACCCCTGAAATACACATACCCAAGCCAATCGCGTGTAGAACTTCCCGCGCACCCCTGAAATACACGTACCCAGGCCAATCGCGTGTACGCGCAATTTCCTCCAATTACACGCGATGACACTCGGACGTGCAGTCTTTCCACGTGTGCTCTGTCATCACGTGCTATGAGGGAAACACCCGTGCGCGTCACATCACAGACGCGCTTACGCGCTGAGGGCCTTTGGTCCAATGAAATTGTGTATGCGTGCTGACGCGCTTACGCGCTTAGGGCCTTTCCTCGAATTACACGCTGACATGCAATTTTTTTACATGCCAAATCACTCCGTATCAAGCTGGCCACGCGAAAACACACGGAAGACCACGCTCCTGCCCAGAAGGCCGAATTACTACCCCCCCAGAGCCCCGAGCATGCTCCCACCTGCCATCTGCTGCTGCCTGACTGCCTGCTGCCCACGTGGCCTGCTATTTGCTGCCTGCACATCAGCCAGGGGTGCAGTTGCTGTGACCACCCCTGCTGGAACTGAAGACCCCCGACTGGGATTCCATCGCTCCACAGCCCAGCCCCAGGACCCAGTTGCCCACCCACTCCTGCCTCTGGGGTTGCCATGTCGGCCACGACATCATCTGGCACCACTGGCAACCCCCAGCCAGCGAGGCAGAGGGCCACCAGCTTCACTGCCACCGAAGTTGGTGTCCTGGTGGAGCAAGTCCTGGGGCAGTATGATGCCCTCTTCGGAAGTACGCGCACCAACAAGGAAGGACGGACTCGGATCTGGACAGACATCGTGACTGCCATCAACGCGGAGGGGGTGGCAGTCCGCGACTACCAACATGTCAAGAAGCGCTGGGAGGACTTCATGGATGGATGTGAGACACATGGATGGTGTATATGTGGGTAAGCATGCAGGCCGAATGCAGATGTGTGTGCACACATGTTTTGATTACTGTGTATGTCAGTTGGCATGGTTGTGGTGTCACACATGGAGGTTGGTTCCAGCTGCATGTATGTGCTATGTGTACATGTGCATGTGTGTGTATTTGACAAGGGTGCAACAGTGATGCAACATGGATGCATGTGACACTGAAATGTGGAAGACTGATTGGCAGATGTGACATCTGAACACTGCGACAGTTAGCGGAGGTGTACACATGCATGTAAGTGCGGTGGCGTGTGTGTATGTGTAGTGCACTCCCTGTGTTTCATGTGATGTCTGGCTCCCCTTTGCCTGCTCATGCTGTCGTATGTGTATGGATGGTGCTGGCTGTTGCGATATGGCTGTGCTATAGCTCATGTGTGCAAGTTGCAATGACATGTGTGTTGGGGATTGTGATGCCATGTCTGAAGTTTGACAATGCCACTCGTGTACAACTGTCATGTGTGTATGAGTCCATTGTACGGTGCCCTGATGCCTGTGTTTTATTTCTCCCTGTCTGCAGCGTCAACTGATGAAGAGGGCGGAGAAGGTGCTGTGGAGCACAGTGGCAGGGATCCCACCGTCAGCCGGAGATGCAGGGCCCGGCTCCACTCCCGGGTTGTCATCTCGTCGGGGAGTGAGGAGTCCGGTGCCGCATCCCAGGCCACAGCTGCCGAGGGGAGGTCCAAGAGGTGGAGGTTGGGGTTGGACTCCTCGGCAGCAGAAGGGGCAACTGAGACCCCACAGGGCCCAACAGAGGAAGATGGCACGGAGTCATCCAGGTTGGTGGGGGGTTTGGTGGAGGAGGAGGCCGTGCAAGGGACAGAGATGGGGTCTGGAGGTGGGGATTCCACTGGTGCTAGTGGTGCAGTGCAGGGGCAGGCACAGGAGGCAGCACATGCCGCCGCGGAGGTGCCTGTGTGCAATCCTGTCCCTGATCCTGTCACTGCATCATCTCGCACCAGCAAGGGTGCCTACGTCCAGACCCATTCTCAGGGAGGGGATTGCCTTACACCAACTGGCCTTCCTCTCCCTGCGTATGTGGCTATCCGGCACTGGGTTGGGCCTGTCCTGGGTGGGGTGGCGTTGCGTCAACGGGCCATGCGAGCTGACCTGCAGTCTTTTCATGAGGAGACTGCACGTCTTCTCGCATGGCTCGTTGACCGCGTTGACCCACTGGGACAGCTCACCATGGCCGGATTCCTCCGTTTCCTGGACCTTCTTCCGACCCCCTCCTCAACTGAACCCCCTATACCCCAGTCGTCCTCCATGCCATCTTCCCACCCATGTATCACCTGGGTGCCCTGTGGAGCTGCCTCTGACCCTGCGGCCAGGCTGGTGGACAACAGATCCCTGCCACAGTCGGGAGTCGGACGTCCAGCAGGGGTGGCCACCTCAACAACTGCACCCCAGCTGGAGGAGGATGTGCAGGCAGCAGGAGCCAGGGCACAGGCAGTGGCACAGCAGCAGCAGCAACAAGGTGGGAGCCATGATGGCTCGGGGCCTTTGACATTGGAGGGGCAGGCATCGGCAGGAGGGCAGGAGGACCCAGGACGGGAAGTGTCTTTCGTGTGGCAGCGGTTGGGCCAGCAGATAGATGCGGAGCGGCGGCTGGCGGAAGAGGCGCGGCTCACGATGGTCAGGGCGGTGGTCACGATGGTCAGCACTCAGCCCTGAGGCGGGCTGAGTGCCTCGAGGCCATTCGCAGGGACCTGGAGATCCAGATGTCATCGTCCCTGCGAACCCTCGGGGCCATGGAAGAGGACCGCCTCCGGGACATCGAGCAGGAGTTCGCTGATGCCCTGGCCCGGGACACCACAGAGTGAGCCGCTGGATTTACCCACCGCCATTGTATATAGTTCGATAGTTAGTGTTAGGTTTCCTTTGGTTTTTTCTTTGTTTTGGTTGCGCTTGGACTATGCACCACATTTTTGTATATAGTTTTTTTCGTAGGTGTTAGTTTTTGGTAGGTTTCATTTCTTTAGTTGGGCTCATGGACCCTGGATACTACATTTGTACATAGTTCGACATTGGATTTGTATTTTTTGAAATTTTTATTTTTTCATCGTGGAGCAATGGTTTTTTATTTGGTTTTTGCCTTGGATTACTTTTTTGGGACTGTGACTTTGGACAACATTTCTTTGGATTGTTACTTCTTGTTTTTGAGTTTAAAAGGGACATGCAGCTTTTGTTTTTTATTCCCACTGTTGTTTGTTTCATTTTATTGCCATTCATGTTGTTTTTAATACATTTTTTAGATTCATACTTCGATGTGTGGTATTATCTCATTGGTTTCATGCATGTCATGATTTGGGTTTTCAGGTTCACTTGCAACCACTGTGTGTGTGTGACACACATGTGTTCATTTACATTGTTTCCATTGGGGTTGTATCATGTAATTGCATTCTCTATGTGGGCGGATGGGATACTTGGTTGGGTCTTTGGGCTGGGGAGGCTGGCCATAAGGGCCATGATTGAAGATTGTCAGGACCTGTGGGCAGGGGGACATGAGTGGGACATGAGTGGGGGCCTGCTGGCAGGTGCCCCACACTGCTGTGGGGTGGGGGTGCAGGGGGACATGAGTGGGACATGGGTGGGGGCCTGCTGGCAGGTGCCCCACACTGCTGGGGGCTGGGGTGCAGGGGGACATGGGTGGGGGCCTGCTGGCAGGTGCCCTGCACTGCTGGGGGTGGGGGTGCAGGGGGACATGGGTGGGGGCCTGCTGGCAGGTGCCCTGCACTGCTCGGGGGTGGGGGTGCAGGGGGACATGGGTGGGGGCCTGCTGGCAGGTGCCCTGCACTGCTGGGGGGTGGGGGTGCAAGGGGACATGAGAGGGGGCCTGCTGGCAGGTGCCCCACAGTGCTGGAGGGGTGGGGGTGCAGGGGGACATGAGTGGGACATGAGTGGGGGCCTGCTGGCAGGTGCCCCGCACTGCTGGGGGGTGGGGGTGCAGGGGGACATGTGTGGGGGCCTGCTGGCAGGTGCCCCACACTGTTGGGGGGTGGGGGTGCAGGGGGACAGGAGTGGGGGCCTGCTGGCAGGTGCCCCACAGTACTGGGGGGTGGGGGTGCAAGGGGACATGAGTGGGACATGAGTGGGGGCCTGCTGGCAGGTGCCCCGCACTGCTGGGGGGTGGGGGTGCAGGGGGACATGAGTGGGGGCCTGCTGGCAGGTGCCCCACACTGCTGGGGGGTGGGGGTGCACGGGGACATGAGTGGGGGCCTGCTGGCAGCTGCCCTGCACTGCTGGGGGGTGGGGGTGCAGGGGGACATGGGTGGGGGCCTGCTGGCAGGTGCCCCACAGTGCTGGGGGGTGGGGGTGCAAGGGGACATGAGTGGGGTACTGCTGGCAGGTGCCCCACACTGCTGTGGGGTGAGGGTGCAGGGGGACATGAGTGGGGGCCTGCTGGCAGGTGCCCCACACTGCTGGGGGGTGGGGGTGCAGGGGGACATGGGTGGGGACCTGCTGGCAGGTGCCCCACACTGCTGGGGGTGGGGGTGCAGGGGGACATGAGTGGGGGCCTGCTGGCAGGTGCCCTGCACTGCTGGGGGGTGGGGGTGCAGGGGGACATGAGTGGGGGCCTGCTGGCAGGTGCCCCACAGTGCTGGGGGCGTGGGGGTGCAAGGGGACATGAGTGGGACATGAGTGGGGGCCTGCTGGTAGGTGCCCCGCACTGCTGGGGGGTGAGGGTGCAGGGGGACATGAGTGGGGGCCTGCTGGCAGGTGCTCCACAGTGCTGGGGGGGTGGGGGTGCAAGGGGACATGAGTGGGACATGAGTGGGGGCCTGCTGGCAGTTGCCCTGCACTGCTGGGGGTGCAGGGGGACATGAGTGAGGGCCTGCGGGCAGGTGCCCTGCTCTGCTGGGGGGTGGGGGGCCAAGGGGACATGTGGCTTTGCTGGGGGGCATGCCTATGGTGGATGGGCTGGCTGCGGGACATGACCAGGGGTGGAGGGTAGTCCCCTGTGGTGTGGGATGCCTGCAGGGGCCGTGTAGGGTGTAAAGGGAACACCTGGGAGGACCCACACTGCCAAATTACGTGTAGGACTCCCCGGCACCCCCAAAATACACGTACCCTGCTGATTTTGCGGGTGAAAGTTCCTGCGCACCACGAAATTTACGTACCCTGCTGAAATCGCGGGTGATAATTCCCGTGCACCCCTGAAATACACGTACCCAGGCCAATCGCGTGTGGAACTTCCCGCGCACCCCGAAATACACGTGCGCTGATGTAATCGCGTGTGAAACTTCACACTCACCCCCCGAAATACACGCACACGCTATTTTTCACATGGCGGGTGTCCGTGTTTGTCGCGTGCCCCTTTGCACCTCATTTGTCCTAGAGGGCCACAGTATGGGGCATTCATCATAGCTGTATATAGGTGCTTTTTTTTGGTGCACATTTTGGCGCACATTTCTTTCATGCTGCAGGGACGCTACCGCCTGCCTTCTTGTGGCGGACGTGTTTGGGCCTGTGCGCTGGTTTGACCGTGCGCTGGTTTGCCCTATTGGATTCCATGAATACGTGTTGTAGGCGAGCATGTGGGCGTTACGTGTAAAACTTCACGCGAACCCCTGAAATACGCGAACCCCTGAAATACACGTACCCCTCTCCCCCAGGCCCGATCGCGTGTGGTACTTCCCGCGCACCCCAGTGATACACGTACCCCGCTCCCCCAGGCCCGATCGCGTGTAAAACTTCACGCGAACCCCTGAAATACACATACCCCGCTCCCCCAGGCCCGATCGCGTATAAAACTTCACGCGTACCCCGAAATACACGTACCCAGGCCATTCGCATGTGGTACTTCCCGCGCACCCCAGTGATACACGTACCCCGCTCACCCAGGCCCAATCGCGTGTATGACTTCCTGCGCACCCCCGGAATACACGCACATGCTATTTTTCACCCAGCGGGTGTCCGTGTTTGTCGCGTACCCCTTTGCACATCATTTGTCCTAGAGGGCCACATTCATCATGCCTGTATGGACGTGCTTTTTGTTGGCGCACATTTTGGCACACATTTTTTTCATTGCCAGGGGCGCTACCGCCTGCCTTCTTGTGGCGGACGTGTTTGGGCCTGTGCGCGTCTTTGCCCGTCTTTGCCCGTGCGCTGGTTTGCCCAATTCGATTCCATGAATACATGTTGTAGGCGAGCGTGTGGGCGTTCCGCGCACTTGCCTCCTGTACTTCCCCCTTGACGCTCACATTTTCACATGTTGTTCCCCATTCTGAGTGTTACGCCCCGTGTTCCGCCTACTTTTGTTGTGTGTGCCGCGCTATGTGCGATTTCGCTGTGGGCGTGGCGCACGCCGTTAGATGACCTGTGCTCTGGCGTGCGCCGTGCACTTTTTCAGCGCACATCCAATATATTTCTCACGCATGGCCTTCCATGAATCGATGTGCGCTGGTTTCCCTGCGATTTTCGCTCTTTCACTGCGAATCGCACGTTTTAGCACACTTGCGCCTAAATTTTCAGCGCACATTAATTCCATGAATCGGCCTGTATATCTGTCCGTAATGTTCGCATGCAAGTTGAAACTGTTCTAAGAACAGAGCTGGTGTTCGGAATGTCCGCAATCAAACTACCACATGCGGTGTCCTGAAATGTTCATCAATAAACAAAATGGGGGTGTCCTGAGGACGCTAGAACTGTCCGTATTGTTCACGGGTGAGTTGAAACTGTTCTAGGAACACAAGCGGTGTCCTGAAATGTTCATAAATAACCAAAATGGGTGTGTCCTGAGGATGCTATGCCTGTCCGTATTGTTCAGAGACAAACTGAAACTGTCCTAAGAACAAACGCTGTGACCTGAAATGTTCGTAAATAAACAAAATGGGGGTGTCCTGAGGACGCTCGATCTGTCCGTATTCTTCACAGGCGAGTTGAAAATGTTCTAAGAACACAGGCAGTATCCTGAAATGTTCGTAAATAAACAAAATGGGGGTGTCCTAAGGACGCTATACCTGTCCGTATTGTTCAGAGGCAAGCTGAAACTGTCCTAAGAACACACACAGTGTCCTCAAATATTCGTAAATAAACAAAATCGGGGTGTCCTGAGGATGCTAGACCTGTTTGTGCTGTTCGTAAGCATGTTCAAACTGTTCTCAGAATACATCAAGTGTCCCGAGATGTTCGCAAATAAACACAATGGGGTGTCCTGAGGATTCTATGCCTGTCGGTATTGTTCACAAGCGAGTTAAAACTGTTCTAAGAACAAACACCTTTCCGTAATTGTTCGTTTCACTTGTGACACACGTTTAATTAGTTTCAGGACCCGAACAGTATCCGTAGAACACCAACGCGCATGCGCAAAACAGTTTCAGTGCATTTGATGTCCTGCGGACACCCGTTCCCTTCGCGGACATGTTCGCGAAGCTATCATATGACCGCACCCATGCTGAGTGCGAACACTGTTCGTGTCCCCGAACATTTTAAAACTACCTTTTCAAGCAATCCACAATATTTTTCAATAATAACTCACCATAGCACAAGTCCCACATAGTAATCCTGAGTGTCTACATACTTTTTGGGACTTGTTAAACCTTTTTTTGGTGTTCGATCTGTCCGCGGACAGCGCGCATGTCCGCGAACCGCGCACAAGCACCCCTATAAAGGCCACACCCTAGAGCTCATTCTCATTGTGTTTCTGGCTATCTTACACAACACAGTGCATTTTCCAGCCAAATTTCCAGATTTTAATCGGAAACCTGATGGCATCCATGGCTGCAGTACTGCCACCTGGTGCTACATCTGCCTCAGCACCACCCCCACCCCGCCCACCACCACCACCTCCCCAAGGGCCTGAAGAGGGGAACAGGAGTGAGGATGCAGAGGAGGATGAAGAGGATGACGAGAATGAGGTAGAGGAACTCCCTACTACCAGCACTCGGCGTGAGTCTTGGGTGTGGCGGTTATTTACCATTCATGGTAATGTTCCTGAGGCGCGTGCAAACCGAGTCACCTGCAAAGAGTGCAAAATGGTACTCAGTTGCGGGAGGGCTGGTTCATACAGCTTTGGGACAACTACCATGAAGCGACACCTAAAGTCATTCCACACTGTGGCCATTCGCAAGGTTGTACCTTGCAAGGAGCGTAGTAGGTTGACTTCCTCTACTTCATCCTCTGTTTCTGATCCTGTCACCACAAGGAACACTCCTGTGGGACAGCGTATTCCTCAAACTGCCTCACAGGCCATACGTAATACTGATGACCCTTACCTTTCGAGGGTCACAGTTGTGTGTATGTACTGCGACGCAGTACTCTGCAGGGGGGAGAGACTTCGAAGTGCTTTTGAGGCTCTCGTCAACTAAACTGTACTTAAACATTAACTAAACTTCTATTAAAAAACTATAAACTGTTACAATATGCCAACAGCTATATAACTGCCCCAAGATTCTACAACAACTAAACAGATAAATGAATACCACTAAATTATATCAAACAATAAACAGTTAGAATATGCCAACTGGTATCTAACTACCCCAAGATTTTCAATAACTAAACAGATAAATCAATACCACTACATTATAACAAAAAATAGACAGTTAGAATACGCCAACTGGTATCTAACTGCCCCAAAATTTTACAATATCCAAACAGATAAATCAATACCACTTCATTATAACAAAAATAGACTGTTAGAATATGTCAACAGGTATCTAACTGCTCCAAAAATCTGCAACAAGCCAATATATAGAGCATTAGCCAGAAACAACAAGTGAACACTGACAACAAACAAATAGACTGTAGCATAACAAAAAAAGGTTTTTTTTGTAATCCAACATGGATTTTTTTCTCCACAGACCCAATGATTTTAGCAACAAACACAGAAACTGAAAAAAAATGTTGATTATTCAATATTATAAGTCATTAGAAAATACCAATACTAACAACCATGGAGGACCGAGTAATTCCTCATTCGATGAAGCCATCCCCATTCCCATTCGAGCCCCCATAGGGCTCAATTGGAATGGAGAGGGAGCTAACAACGTCTGCTAGCAGGAGCAGACTCGTAATAGTGCGGACCGCCTATATCCATTTTGTTGGAATCAAAAGGTTGCAAAGGTTGAGATTGCAAGTTCTTTCATTTTCTCTTTTTCTTTTTGATGCACAGTTTGTTTGGGTCACACAAGGATTCAGACTCATTTGCGTGTAATAAATCCACAGAACAACCAGGTTCTTGATTGGTGAGCGGTGCATTCACTGGAGTTTGATGTATTGCTGACTTTATTGCCGTTAACAGAGCTGAATGTTCTGTGGATTTAAGTTGTTCCTTTTGTTTAGTGAGAGGCGTCTCCTTTGGACATTTTTTGAGCAATAAATAGAGTAAGTCAGTTTGCATGTGCAATTTGCGATTTAAAGCTTCATACAAATTAGTGAGTGAAAATAAAGCTATGTTCATGGTTTGCAGGGCCGCCTAAACTCCAATCGTAGTCGTTGTAGAGTTATCCTCACCGAAAACGAGAGGAGTGAGTCCCCTGCATCTTGGGGTCAGATTTGTGAAGGTTATCGAAATAATTGACTGCTCTTGTGCGGTCGGAGAGAACATTGCAGGCGATTGTGATAGTTCCCTTAAGCTGTTACTATTTGATTCATCAATGTCAGTCACATTACTTTGTTGTATGTCTACACAAATATTTTCGTCAGCGTCAATAGGACGATGTTCTTGTATATTTCCATAGGAAATTGCAACAGATTTAATGGGGTGCGTGGCCATATTAGTATTATCCAAAAGAGGAGGCACTGCTACTATCCCATTGTTCTGATTAGTTATTGGAACGTTGGGAGGATTGCTTTCAGATGCATTCTGTTCCGTGTCAGCCGATGCTGGAAGAGCAAATCCGGCATCTACCAGGTAGTCAGGGGGCATGCACAGTTTGTAATCAATTCAACCTGCGATTCATTTTCAAGCGGTGAGGTGGATATATCCACTGTGCGTATTTCATTTGGATCACTTCTATTTTCAACAGCACAACATTTTCGGATGTCCGAAGTGCTAAATGTATTGGCTGTAACATTGTTTTGGGCGTTCTCAGCTCAGTCTCAAGTCAGCTGCGAATCTCATTTACGGGCAGCATGTTGGTAACCAAAGAGTACAAACTGGGCATATACTGGGAGTATTTCACGGGATTGCAATAAACCTATTACTCAACAGAACAAATACAGTTATAAAAACATAACATCAAACTTACAGAGTGAGTGGGCGTGCCCGTCTCCCAACGACCAGCAAGACAGAAAGAGAGTAAACTTGGCAAATACACGGGATAAATGCGCGTGCGCAAATGCACGTGACTCCTGGGTTTGAAGGTTGCTGGGAAGGGGGCATGGCTGAACGTTAACTATACTGAAAATAAACATTTGAAGAGTATAATTACTCAATTTGTATATCAGATGCAATTGTAGCTATAGAGTCTGTATAGTATTCCTAAATGTAAGTCCGTACCAGCAAAGTAAGTAATCCAACGCCGGATAATGGAAACAGCAGTAGGACTGGACAGCAAATACACTTGCTAAATGTACGCCTACATTGACATTCAAGGAAGATATGCCTCTTGATGTGCTATATGATAATTGTTGTCTGTTCCTTCTCATGTTGGCTTGAGGCTGGACCCTGTGCATAAAATAACGCAAAAACTGCGGCTAAATTCTTGGTGAGGGAGGTGTTCCCAGCATGGGTTATATGCAAAGAAACACGGTTGGATAATGACCAGCATTTCACCAATAACCTTCTTGAGGAGATTACATGCCTCATGGAGATAAAACACAAACTTTGCACATTGTACCGGCCGCAGGCAACAGGATTGTTGAAAGACTCAACAGCCTACTAAAAGAATGCTTGGCAAAGCTAACCTCCTCTCTATGCCCAAACTGGCTTTTTTGCCTAGCCCTTGCACTTTTTGCCCTTCGCAACTCACCCACTGTGGCTCACCACTTGACTCTGCATGAAATTGTAATGGGTAGGAGGATGCATAGCCCTCTTCTTTCCACACATTCCATTTCGGATGCTAGCCCTAGCGCAGAGATCCTTGGAGATGAAATTAAATCATGTATGACAGAAATAACAAATGTTCTCTGCTACATCTCCTGCCAGGTTCAGCATCCTACATTTCAATCGACCAACGTTGATAAGCACAACAAGTGCCCATCAGGTCAGGACTTTCCGCAAGCACAGCCTCTTTAACCGGGCAACCAAATTCTCGTCCGCAATGTGGTTCGAAAGTGGAAGGAGCCGAGATGTTGCAGCCCCTTTGAAATGGTCTACGGGACCCCAATGGCAGTGAAGATCAAAGAAAGAAGGGCATGTGTTCATATGTTTGATGTTCGCAAAGACAACACCAGCACAGTGGAACGACAAAGTGACACATAATGGGAAGTATGTATATGAGCTAACATGGACATTTTGCACTGCAATTAGATGGTATGAAAAAGAAGATAGGCAAGAGTCTTCTATGGGAAATAGGGGGAAAATAACTATTGATGTAAAAGCAAGGGGGACTGGATTATTGTGTGTTGTTGCCGTCTGTCTTCTTCTTCTCTCTTACTGCTTCCTAATGCACAGGGGTAGTATGTGTTCGGCTGCTTATGGTAAAAGGGAGACACAGGGCCTCATTACGACCCTGGCGGTACGGGGTTAACGGCGCCGTAAAAGGTGCCGGCGCCGTCAACCCCGTACCGCCTCATTACGAGGTCCCCGTGACGGGAAGAGGGAGCAAACAACGGGCCACCTCGTAATGGCCCGTTGTTTGCTCCCTCTCCCAGTCCCATTCAGCCCTATGGGGGCTGAAATGGGAATGGGGAAGGCCCAGGTCCGGGTCCTTGGAGGGAGGAATTAGCGGGCCTTCCGAACTCGGAATGGCCCGGTAATTCCTCATTCTGAGGACCCGGACCCGGACGCGATTTCGGCGGCAGCCATGTCGCCAATAGCAGCATGGCTACCGCCGAACTCGTAATGAGGCCCACACACTAGAAGAAGTCTTTCCAAAATTGGGGAATTATATATAGGGTTTCTGATTTTCGGTGATCCGGTTTCTAGCCGCCGTTGTGTTTTCAATTAATTCAATAATTAATTTCATCTGTGCGCATGATTCGATACCGTGCTGCTTTGCATTGGTTTGCTTGAAAGACCAATGCATTGCAGGTGAGCTATCCTCGAAGCCCTTGTTAGTGTGCTCCAGCGCTCCAGCGCTGCCTATGTGAATTCAGGACCCAGTGATTTTTTATCGGCTACTAGATGGCACTAATTAGCTTTCTTTTAACCTGCCAGCATTACGGAATACAGGTAGAAGAGTGCTGTTTGCTTATTGAAACCGTGTGATTTGGAGGGGGTGGGTTTTTCGACCGTACCCCTAAATATATTTGCCAATGAAAAGCTATTAACAACTATATACAATTGTGTATCAGATTGTTCAGTAATACTATTTGTATTTTTATTTGATACATCTATCATGATGACATTTTTTGTGTACGTTTTACATGGTTAACTTCCCAAATAATAATACAACGCGTTAATAGTGTTTGCTTTAGGCTCACTCGCATACTTGCCAACGCTACAGATTTAGGCAGTAGGCTACTACTTTTTAAGCAGACCTAGCGCCTACAGATTTGGGTGACAAATCCTACTGCTTTTTACAGTGGCAGGTAATTTAGGTGACTGTAAGGCAGGCTGCAGGCCAAAGCCTGCAACACATTAGTCTGTCTGTACAGTGGGCTGGTAGGTGATTACTTTGATTGGGCTCAGACCAATCCACTAACCTGACAGCTACATGACTCTGCCCTGCACTCTTGCCGGTACAACCCTTAGGTGAACCACCAGTGAAGGCAAGTGGCAGAGCGTAACCCTATCACACAGCATCTGCCTATCCGATTTAGGAGTGTATCAGTCTCTATGTTGTTCAGTTATTCAGCTTGCACTGCAGGAATACATATATACCCAGGATGCTGCTACAGAGCACTGGCAAACGTTGCCTACCAGCTCTGAGTGATTACCTTCTGTGAAGTTAGGTAACTGAATTTGGTGTTAACTTACCATTCAGAATTTTAAAAAAATTAAAATGTGAACATCTTTCCATGTGGTGCTATTTGATAGGTTGTATATTTTAGAATGCTTCAATGGTGGCATGCATTCATCACCACCACTTGCCCCTTTTTCTCGGTGTAAACATGCCAAACGTGCTAGTCATCTCGCGGAACCTTCCCAACCAGAATAGACTTGATTTTGTTTTTTCGTTTCCTCCTCTGGTGGGGGCTGTTCACCTTCCACCCACTACTGAATCAGACCTTCCAAGAAAAAAGACATTAGATATTTCCTGGTTGCTGGAACATTGCAAACCGCACATTACAGGCTGCTGCCAGTTTTCAGGAAGGGGCATGTTTTTCACCCCCGTCCTGCAGAGCCTTTCCCTGGACCCTTTACATTACAGAAACCCTTCCACAAAGTTTACACATCTCCCATTTAGTGTAAATCACTGGCTCAGAGTTGTGAAACTATTTCGAGCTTAAAAAGGTACTCTGTGTAGAGGGTGGCCCAGTTCAGGCCTTTTAGGATTGTCGTTGTCCTGCCTCGGTACTCCGAAAGCTGGCAATCTACCCAGGTTAATTATACTAACGTGTGTGCCGTTTACCAACTCAGCTGGCGCAATCAGCAGAAGAGTTGATCAGTCTGCAACTATCCCATTTACTTTATTCATATTCACATTGGATCAATGAAACCTGGATTTGTGTCGACAGCAATGGGCCAGTATCAATGAGTTCACATTTTCCACTTGGATTTAACCATTATGCACACAATGAAAGAGTATTTGTCTGTTTACACTGAAAAAAAACTGATATCTGCGATTTTTTGAAGTGGGTAAGCAAGAAAACACTGAAAAACACAGATTCTGAAATTTTCTGAAAACCCTGGAAAAACACCCACGGAAGTAAAAAAAAAAGAAACCCCTAAAACAGGAAACCCTAATTATATAATGCTATTGGGGAGGGAGGGGACCTAGCTTCCAAAAACACCTGCTACAGAGAGATGAAGAGGGTGGGGCGGGGAGCACTAATGGCACCTGCTACATGTGCTCACTCATCCCAGTCCTCGCAGGGACACCAAAGCAATTCTTGCCACAAGAAGTCACAGTAGAAGAAGGGGGATATCTGATGCATTTTTCCTTGTGCACAACAAGGGGGGGGCTATTCCAGGGACATAAAATGGATAGATGAAGGGGGTGTATGGAGATAATATGTATGAAAATAAATAAAAAGAATATTCTACAAGAAATCAGCAGGACACGATAATCCATGGTGCCGCACCAGGCCACTGATGCGAATACAGGGAAAGAGGGATGCTACAATGTCACGCAGAGGGGCAGGCGGGAATTCAAGAAAGGGGAGTGAAGAACATAAATGTGGAGTGTAGAGAGATCTGGAATAACAACATACATGCCTTAACTTGGATACATGAAAAATAGCACCCCATCAACATAAAACCGCTCACACAGTATTATTTATGTGTCAGAGCAAACAGATGACACCGGCTGTGAGAGGATGATGAGCATTGCGGCGTTGCAGAGATGGACCGCTGCAGTGATGGACATCTGGTTGGCCTGTGGAACAAGAGCATATACTGAGCTGCCAGCCAATTGTGGCATAGTGCGTGCACTGATGACCCTCCACAGCCCTGCATTGGTGGTGCCTCATGTTATGTTATGGTATGTTATGTTACTTTGTTTACATTTAGCGCCTTATGTATCATTGGTATGGTCTGAAGGCGCTGGTAGGTTGAACGCCCTTAGGAACCGAAGTTCAAGTCAGTAGAGAGAGTAGAGAGAGTCAAAGGTGCGTGTGAGCACCCGATATGTCTGCAGCTGGTGTGGCATTCGTGTAGTAGCTGCTTCTTAGAGGTAGGTGTGGTGGTTGAGAGATCAAGAGTATGTGTTCGTTCTGGCATGATTTATCTAGACCGATTGTGGCTGCGTTAGGCCTGAGGAGAACACCAGGCTGGGGCGTGGTGTAACCAGCAGTGTTTAGTTAGAGTGATGTGGAGTATGAGGCAGATGTTGGTATGAGAATAGTTATATCTCTGTGTTCTAGTTGAATGGTGATGTAAAGAAGAGAGTAAGCATGGTGATGTGATATGATGGGTTACATGTTCTTCCAAACGTTCCATGCACTCCAAACCATTTCATGTAAGTCGCGCAATTCTATGCGCTCAAGTCGCTCCATGCGCTCAAGTCCGCTGCATGCGCTCCGCTCCAGTCCGCTCCTCACACTCCAGTCCGCTCCACATACTCCAGTCTTCTCTATGCACTACAACCCGCTCAACGCACTCCAATCCGCTCCGGGCACTCCAATCTGCTCCACGCACTCCAATCTGCTCTACGCACTCCAATCCGTTCCATGCATTCGAATCTGTTCCATGAACTCCGATCCGTTTTGTGTATTCTAAGTTGTTTTATGCACTCCACCCACATATTTCACCTGTACCATCCACATACTTCATCCGTTCCATCCACATATTTCACCCGTTTCATTCACATACGTCACCCGTTCCATCCACATACGTCAGCCGTTCCATCCACATAGGTCAGCCGTTCTCTTCACATACATCATCCGTTCCATACACATACGTCACCCGTTCCATCCACATGCATCATCTGTTCCGTCCATCACTTGTTCTATCCGTATACTTCACCAGTTCCGTTCGCTCTACGCATTCCGCGGCTCTACGCTCTCGTCTGCTCTAGGTACTCATCCGCTCCACATGCACTTCCGCACTCATCCGCTCTACGCACTCATCCGCTCTACGCACCCATCCGCTCCATGCACCCATCCGCTCTATGCACCCATCCGCTCTATGCACCCATCCGCTCTACGCTACTCATCCGCTCTACGCTACTCATACGCTCTAATACGCAACTCATCCGCTCTAGTACGCAACTCATCCGCTCGAATACGCAACTCATCCACTCTACGCAGTCATCAGCTCTACGCAGTCATCAGCTCTATGCATTCATCCGCCTTATGCATTCGTCCACTCTAGGCATTTGTCTGCTCTAGGCACCCATCCGCTTTATGCCCTCGCACGCTCCACGCATTTGTCCGCTTTATGCTCTTGTCCGCTTTATGCCCTTGCATACCCTACGCATTCACTCACTCTACGCACTCACATGCTCTACACACTCACACACTCTATGCACTCACACGCTCTACGCACTCACACGCTCTTACGCACCCCTCCTCTGCGCATTCTTTCGCTCTTACGCACCCCTCCTCCCTGCGCACTCTTCCGCTCTGCGCACCCATCACGTTCTGCGCACCCATCATGCTCTGCGCACCCATCACGCTCTGCACACCCATCACGTTCCCTGCACTCATCCACTCCCCGCACTCATCCACTCCCCGCACTCATCCACTCCCCACACTCATCCGCTCCATGTACTCGTTCTTTCCACGTACTCAACTGCTATATGCACTCATCAGCTCTACAAAGTCGCTCGCTCATACGCACTCATCTGTTCTATACACTCGTCCGCTCTATACACTGATTCGCTCTATACACTCATCCGCTCTGCACATTCATCCGCTGCTGCGTTCTACACAATCCACCGCACTTACACACTCATCCGCTCTACACGCTCGTCTGTTCTACACACTCATCCGCTCTGCACATTCTCCAAGATCTACAAGGTCGTTTGCCCATACGCACTCATCCTCTCTATACTCTCATCTGCTCTATACTCTCATCCGCTCTGCACATTCATCTGCTTTCGCGTTCTTACACACTCTTCTGCACTTCCGCGGTCTTCCAGTCTACACACTCGTCCGCTCTACGCACTTATCCGCTCTCCACTCATCCGTTCTGCATATTCATCTGCTCCCGTATTCTACACACTCCTCTGCCCTTATGCACTCATCCGCACTACACACTCGTCCGCTCTAACCACCCGCCTCACTGCACACTCATCCGCTCAACATATTCATCCGTTCTGTACAGTCGTCTGTTCAATGCATTCATCTTATAAGCGCCTTCATCTGTTCCGCATGCTTCATCCATTCTAGCGATTTCATCCACTCCATTCATTTTATTCCTTCATCATTCATTACATCCATTTAAATAATTTAAGTCTTGTTACTGTTTTCGTACGATTATTCTTATCATCCATTTCACTGCTCTTGTCTATTTTACTCGTTCTATTCTGTTTGTCCTTTTAGTCTATATTTTTGTTTATTAGATGTCGATTTCTCACATCTTGCAGTTTGTTGGGTTGGTGTCATTCAGATGCTGTTATTCTGTTTAGGTTACTTTGCGTACGGGTTGGTTTTAGGGGAAGAGCCAGGTTTTTAGTAGTTTGCGGAAGGACATTATATCTTCAGTTAGGCGGATGTGGGATGGGAGTGCGTTCCACAGCGTGGGGGCCAAGGCTGAGAATGATGATCTGCCTAACCTGACAGAGTTTCTCTTAGGCTTGACTAGGAGGCCGGCTGTGCTTGATCTTAGAGTACGTGACGGGTGATAAGGTTTTAGTTTGTCTTGATGGTATTGAGGTCCGGTTTTATGCAATGCTCGAAGGGGGATGCATAAGGTTTTGAAGGTCACCCTTTGGGCTACAGGAAGCCAGTGCAGAGACTTAAGGGCTGGGGAGATGTGGTCTCTTGGTCCGAGCGCGAGTAGCAGTTTGGCTGCGGTGTTTTGTGCCCTTTGAAGTTTGTTCAGTTGGTAAGCGTGGACTCCGAGATAGAGGGGGTTTGCGTAGTCCAGTCTTGCTATAACAATTGATTGGACCGCTGAGAGTCTGTTGAGAAAGGAGAGATATGGGAAGATGCGCCTTAGGGTTTTAAGGTGGTAGTGGCATGACTTTGAGACGTTGTTGACTTGGCACGAGAGTGTTAGGTCAGAGTCAAGGGTGCATCCAAGGTTTTTCACTGAGTTAGAGGGGGTCGGTGAGTTGCCCATGGCTATGGCCAGGGTAGTGAGTGTGGAAGAAGTTTGGAGTTGCCACTTACCATTATTTCAGTTTTGGAGGGGTTTAACAAGAGGTGGCTTTGGGTCATCCAGAGCTCTATGTCAAGGAGACAGGAGGCGAGGTCAGGTCGGCAGTTGGGTTTTGAGTTCTGGAGTTTCAGAATTAGTTTAGTGTCAACAGCATTGTTGTAACACAGGATGTTGTGAGAGCGAATTATTGGTGGGAGGGTGATCAAGTAGAGATTGAACAGGAGGGCAGATAGGCATGCTCCTTGTGGGACTCCCGTGTCGACTGGTCGGGCTTGGGAGGAATAGGTGGATAGTATTGTTATTTGGTACCTATCTTTGAGGAATGAAGCTATCCATTTAAGAGCGGTTCCACAAATTCCTAGGGAGTGGAGGCGGTTAAGGAGGATTGAGTGATTGATTGTGTCGAAGGCGGCGGATAGGTCTAGAAGGATTAATGCGGCGCATCCCGCGGAGTCTGCTGGCGTTTTAAGGTCATCCCAGATTGAGGTTAGGGTGGTTTCAGTTCCGTGATGGGCTCGGAAACCTGATTGTGCGGGGTCTAGGAGATTGTTGGCTTTGACAAAGGCATTTAGTTGAGAGTAGGCGGTTCGGTCAATGAGTTTGGCAAGGAACCTGGTGTTTGAGATGGGGCGGTAGTTTTTGGGCTCGAGGAGGTCGAGAGAAGTTTTTTTTATTAGAGGTTTGACATGAACCGTTTTGAATGCGTCGGGAAAGATACCCGAGGAAAGGGAGTCATTTATGATGGATTTTGCGTGTTCTCCTGCGCAGGAGGAAGCAACAATTTCTTTGAGGGTTGTGGCCGGGCAAGGGTCCAGCGGAGAGCTGGATGGTTTGCGGGCAGACAGAAGTTTGAGAAATTTGTCTGGTGATATTGGACTAAAGGATTCGAATGTTGGTTGCATAGTAGTCGCAGGCAGTGGGTTGGCTGGTATGGGGGGAGAGTTACCTGGTTGATGTAAGAGAGCCAGTTTGGTGGCTAGAGCATTAGTTCTTTCGAGAGCGGTGGTGTAAAAGTGGAGAGAGAGTGAGCCGCACAGTGATTGTGAGGGGGTCGGGACGGTCATGGTGCATGTCGGTTTGGTGAATTACAAGATGATTTTGTGAAGTTCTTTGCTGGGGTTTTTGCAGTTTAGGATTCGGGAGTTGTAGTGGGCTTTTTTTGCTTTCCGGATTTCGGCCTTGTACTGATGAAGGTGTCGGGCTAAGGTGGCTCTGCTCTCCTGAGTTTTGTCTTTCTGCCATTTACGTTCTAGGTATTTATATAGCCGTTTAGTGGTCTTCAACTCAGGAGTGAACTATCTAGGGAATAGGCCACAGCGGGATGCTGGTTTGCAAGAGGGTGTGAGCCGCATTAGTGAGGCGTTGAGCCAGGAGTCAAAGGCGTCGGGGGTTAGTTGTTTATTGAGTTGGCAGGTAGGTGGAGGAGACTGGTGGAGTGCATCGGCAAGGTCGGGAGCGATTATTCGTTTTTTCCAGCATTTGTGTAGATTCGGTTCAGATTCGGGTATGGGAAGGGGGTCGGGTGAGCGAATGGTGAAAGCGACAATAAAGTGATCAGACCAGATGATAGGGGTGGGGGGGTTTAAATGAATCCGGTTGTGGGAGCTAAAGATGGCATCAAGAGTGTGTCCTTTATAGTGAGTCGAGCCGTTTATGTGGGGTTGAAGGTTAATTGCGTCTAGACCGTCAACCAGAGAGTGTGTCATAGGGTTGGAGGGGATCTCGAGCCATATGTTGAAGTCTCCAAGAAGTGTGAGGTTGGGATGGTTCAGTTGAAGGGTGCCAATAGAGTCGAAGAGGTTGTTTGAGAATTGTCTATCGTAGCTGGGAGGTCTGTAGATTATTAGGAAGCTGTGTGAGAAGGACGGGGAGAGGGATAGTTTAACGAGGAGTGATTCACAGGAAGGAATGGAAGGTTGGTTGTCAATGATTGAAGCATGGAAGTGAGACTTGAAGATGAATGCTACTCCCCCACCTCTAGAGGGACGGTTCAGTGGGATGAGGGAGTAGTCGGGGGGGAAGGCTTCATTGGCGATTGGACCGAAGCCGTCAGAGAACCAAGTTTCGGTGATGAAAACCAGGTCTGGTTTGTCAGAGGCGAGGAGGTGAAAGATGCAGTGTATGTTTTTTGCTATGGATCGGGCGTTAAATAGGATGCAGTTCACTTCGGCAGGTGAGTTTGGTGTCAAAGCTTGGGCAGAAGGAGGTGGGGGCGGAGAGAGTGAAAACTGGAGAGGGAGAGGGGTAGGGTGGTTGATGATCAATGGGAAAAGTGGGCGAGTCGAAAAGTTGGTGGGTTTCGCGAGGGAATGGATGGATGCGTGTGTTAGGGTGATTGGGTTTTGCCCTGGGGGTTTAGGAGGTGGGGTGTGTGCAGTTAGGAGTATCAGTTGCAGTTGAAGAGAAATCGAGGGAGAGGGGTTTCAGGAACGGTGAGGCGAGGGGGGAAGGAGGTGATTGTGGGAAAGAGGTTGTAGGTCGAGACAGGGGAGGTGAAGAGTGCTGAGAGACTGAGGGGGACCAGGTATGTTTCCTCTTTAGTGTCTTTGTTGCGATTGGAGTGTGAGAGAGGGTAGGGGGGTCAGAGGGGGAGAGGGATGAGGCTTCGGTTATTGCTAAGGCTAAGCGTGCAGTTTTTAGGGAGGGAAAAGGGTGTGGTCGAGGGGGGAAGGTGGAGGGGGTATGTGGGAAAGGCAGGGGGTGGATGATTGCAGGGCGGGGTGTGTCCGGTATGATAGAGAGAGGAGTGGGCAAGATCAACGTAGGCTGGTCGGTGGTGGGGGTCGAGGAATCAGGGTGGTTTGTTCGCCATCGTGCCCCTTTGGTTTGGTGTTTGGAAAGGGCAAGGGTAGGGGATGTGAAGGAGGGTAGTATGATTTGGGAAGGGGGCCGGGAGGGAAGGCAGATTGGGAAGAGGAGGGGGACCACAGTGGTTGTTTTCGGCAAACCCTGGCGGAGCGGGAGCGCTCATGGTTAGTACGAGCAATTAGGTGTAGTTTCAAGTGCAGTTTACACTTTATTGGACTTTATAGGTTTGGCTATTTCACTGGGTGAGGTTAGTCTTGATTTAAGGGTTCCACTAAACTGAGTGATAATTATTCACTTATTCTAGGTTTTAGTGTACTAGTTGAACTGGGTTGTGTAGAGGAGGTCACAGACATGGCCTGCACCCCTGCTCCCCATGTCGAGATACCAGTAAAGTACTCGGCAAGATATGTGACGTACGAGGAGCAGCTGAACCAACAGAGAGCTGCAATGGGCCTCTGCCCTGTGTATGTTAGGAGATCAGTACCTGTTGAAGCGCCCATAACCAGACAGCCTTGGGCAGCACGGTACCCAATCAGACAACCTTACCAGCCATTGGTACGAAATAACGAGTGTTTACAGACAGTCCATGAAGAGACCCAAAGAGCCCTAAAGGAAGGCCAGTGGAAATGACAAGGGCCTGAACAGACTCGTGAATGAACAAAAAGCGGCTATTGAAGGCTAGCACGCCAGAGCAAGTAACTACAAAATAAATGTAATGGACACAGAGAAGAGATAATGTTGAAACGCAAGGGAATGGTGCCATGAGTCAAAATGGAAGCAAACCGCCCTGTTGAATGTATGTAAATAAGCTTGAAATGCAAGATGCTAAGAAATCGATACTGCCTGCAATGCTTAGTAGAAGAGTAGAGCGGCAAGCGCCAACCATATATCTACCTCAACACAGCACAATGTACACGTGCAAACTCCATTTTGTAAAAAGCAGAATTGTACCCAGGTGGCCAGAGGCCTAACAGGCCGAGTTTCGAAACTTAACAGAGAAGGAGCTGAATCGAAACTCAGGCAAAAAGAGGCTCATGCCGGGAAAATCGAGGTCAACCAGAGAAGGGGAGGTGAGCATGAGCTCAGGAGACTCCAACTTCGAAGCATGCCAACCCACCCGTGAAGGTCAAGATAAGGGAGGCCCATGCAGGTGGCCAAGCGAACACAGAATTAAATACATGAATCGATGGAAAACTAAAGCAGATTCACGGTGAACCAACATGTGACCAGCCAGGCGCGAAGATGTACCACAGGCTGATGTCATCCAGAACCCGAGGATGCCATAACTTTTCCTGATAAGAGACTACAGATCCGAGGCCATACCCAGCCAACTAATTGACACATAGCCCTAAAAGCACTGATTGATGGAGAGGAGGAAGGGTGAAACTTGGTACACCAGATCCTTGGGTGTCTATTCTGCATGCTGCTAATTAAAGTGGAGATTTATGTCTAAGGGTGTAACTTGCCCAATCACAATGGACCATGTAACCTTGGGTCCTATAGGCACTGTAACCAATGAGAAGTCGTACTTACAGTGACGTCATTCATGTGTGTTGTAGAGGGATGGGCGTAGACGCCCACCCGATAAGAGTTATCCAATCCAATTGCTCTATTTCCTATACAGTTATAACACCTATACTTAAGTTACCTTTCCAGACCAATTATATTGCATGAAGATTTTTCGTAAAATTAGACGTCAGTGATGACGAAGTTTGCCCATAAAAGAGGCTGTTGTACTGAAGTTCGGGGAAGTCGGGGTGAGGAAGGTGTTCGGGATGCTGCTGATTTCTATAAGCTGATGTATGTATCATTAAACAGACTTCCCTTTGCCAATTTACTGAGTCCTGATTATTGAACCTAGCTGGAGTATGTGAATCCCGCACTCTGTCCTCGCATGGTGCAGCTATCTTGTATTACTAGTTTTCGAGGGTGAGTACTGACCAATGGGCCCGTCAGTAATTCCCTCTCCTCGTCAACAGTTGTATTGCGCTTTTATGTCCTTTTTAAATTAAGCTTTGCACAGAGAGGATATTTAGGGACACTTCTAAATACAGCTTTGGGCGGAGAGGATATTTAGGCACACTTCTAAATTCAAGTTTTGCACAGAGACGCTTTTAGGCACACTTCTAGATTCAGCTTTACATAGAGGTGATATTAGACTGTTAGGTCCTCTTCTAAATACAGCTTTGGGCGGAGAGGATATTTAGGCACACTTCTAAATGCAAGTTTTGCACAGAGACGCTTTTAGGCACACTTCTAGATTCAGCTTTACATAGAGGTGATATTAGACTGTTAGGTGCTCTTCTAAATGCAGCTTTGGGCGGAGAGGATATTTAGGCACACTTCTAAATGCAAGTTTTGCACAGAGACACTTTTAGGCACACTTCTAGATTCAGCTTTACATAGAGGTGATATTAGACTGTTAGGTGCTCTTCTAAAAACAACTGTACACATAGATGATATTAGACTATTAGGTACACTTCTAAAATCAACTGTACAGAGAGATGATATTAGGCCCACTTCTAGATTCAGCTTTACATAGAGGGGATATTAGACTATTAGGCACAGTTCTAAATTCCACATTACCCGGATATGTTATTAGGTATACTTCTAAGTTAGATTTTGCACAGACCGGATGTTAGGAACGCTTCTAACTTCAAGTTCAGTGAGGCTTTGGGACACTTTAGTTTCAGCTTTAGACAGAGCGGAAATTGGGCACTGTTCTAACTTCAGCCAGGGTGGACCATTGAGTGCCCTTTTAATTCAACCAGGGCACGCTATTAGGCACATTTTTAGTTTCAACTTTGAACACGGAGGTTATTAGGCATATTGGGCGCACTTCTAAATTCAATTTTCACAGAGAGGCTGTTGGGCGCATTTCTAGATTCAACTTTCGCAAAGAGTCTATTAGGCACACTTCTAAATTCAACTTTTCACATAGAAGCTATTGGGCGGACTTCTAAATTCAACTTTCACAGAGAGGCTGTTGGGCACACTTCTAAATTCAACTTTCACAGAGAGGCTATTGGGTGCACCTCTAAATTTAACTTTCACAGAGAGGATATTGGGCACACTTCTAATTCAACTTTTCACAGAGAGGCTATTGGGTGCACCTCTAAATTTAACTTTCACAGAGAGGATATTGGGCACACTTCTAATTCAACTTTCACAGAGAGGCTGTTGGGCGCACTTCTAATTCAACTTTCACAGAGAGGCTATTGGGTGCACCTCTAAATTTAACTTTCACAGCGAGGATATTGGGCACACTTCTAATTCAACTTTTCACAGAGAGTCTATTGGGCGCACCTCTAAATTTAACTTTCACAGCGAGGATATTGGGCACACTTCTACTTCAACTTTCACAGAGAGGCTATTGGGCGCACGTCTAAATTCAACTTCTAGATGCACTTCTAAATTTAACTTTCACAGAGAGGATATTGGGCGCACTTCTAAATTCAACTTTTCACATAGAAGCTATTGGGTGCACTTCTAAATTCAACTTTTACAGAGAGGCTATTGGGTGCACCTCTAAATTTAACTTTCACAGAGCGGATATTGGGCACACTTCTAATTCAACTTTTCACAGAGAGGCTATTGGGTGCACCTCTAAATTTAACTTTCACAGAGAGGATATTGGGCACACCTCTAATTCAACTTTCACAGAGAGGCTGTTGGGCGCACTTCTAATTCAACTTTCACAGAGAGGCTATTGGGTGCACCTCTAAATTTAACTTTCACAGCGAGGATATTGGGCACACTTCTACTTCAACTTTCACAGAGAGGCTATTGGGCACACTTCTAAATTCAACTTCTAGATGCACTTCTAAATTTAACTTTCACAGAGAGGATATTGGGTGCACTTCTAAATTAAACTTCTAAATGCACTTCTAAATTCAACTTTCACATAGAAGCTATTGAGCGTACTTTTTTTAAAAAAAATTTGATTTTATTGGTTTTAACAAAGGAACAAACAAGATGGAATACATATTAAATACTTTGCCATAGTAAGCATGTGGTTGCGGAACTCGGAAGGTACACATAATGTCAACTAGTAAGAGAAAAGCTTCGTAGCACATGTTACATTGGTTGTATCAGAGTATATCCATCTTAGCCTCGCAATGTCCACCCTCCCCCCAGCCCCTCCCTATCATGATTGAGCACACGTCCATTGAATGTCGTTAAAGTGTGGGAACTTCGAAAGAGTTTATTCAGATATTCGTTGTTTGGTCGGTCTGGAACCACCTGTTGCAAGGTTTACCCTATTGTTTTCTGTCAGTTTTTGCCTTTTCCTCAGAACCCAGCAGTCACCTTCAATCAGCGCTCAGAGTCTGTTGTGAGATGTTTACTTCTAAAGTCCATCCATAGGGCTTCACATTGGGCAGCTTTGCCATGGAGAGAGGCGGTTATCGTCTCCATCAAGTAAATGTTTGTGGCTAGAGTGATCCATTCCTTTTTACTAGGCACTATTGTGGATTTCTATTTAATCACCCGGAGGGCCATGGCCGCTAGGAGTAAGTGGGGTGTCAAGCCTTTCACTCTGGTCCATTCATCCTCATCTTCTTCTAGGCCAAATAGTATTAGGTAGGGGTCGGAGTCTCTTCAATGCCTTCTATTTCTTTATCCACCCCAGGACCTCGTTCCAAAACACTTTGATGTGCTGGCAGCCCCACCACATGTGCCAGTAGGTGGCTATTTCTCCACATTTCCTCCAGCATGTTGGACTCATCATTTGGGACATTTTAGAAAGTCTAAAGGGGTCGTATTGCCATCTGTGTAAGAGTTTGATAGCATGAAGATTATATTGGCTGGATACGGATGTTTTGGAGGCTGCTCTGCACATTGTTTCCCATTGGTCGGGCTGTATTTCCTCTCCAAAATCTTTTTCCAATCTCATTCGGAGGGGTTCCGTTGATCCGTCTCCCGCCGCTATTAGTTCTTGTTACATCGCAGATATGAGGCCTTTCATCTCGGTTTTAGAGTCTAGAAGTTTCTCAAATGAGGTGAGGTCTCTGTTTAGTTTGTCTCTCCATTCTGCCTTTGTTAAGACCCATTTTAGTTGGATGTACTGAAATGTGGAAAGGGTGCCTATACCTAAGGCCTCCGTCAGGTCCGGTAGAGTGATATATACGTCCTTCTTTAGCAGCTGCCCTACCTTCTCCAAGCCTGCCTCATACCATGCTTGGAACCTGCCCACATCTGCTATGTGGTTGTTCATGCCGGGTGACCATAAGTGGCTGAGCGGGGACGGCCAGGTGGTGATTCTGCGCATTTCTTTGCCTGAGCGCCAAGTACTGGTTTATAGTCATTATATCGAAAACAATAAAGTCGAAAGTCAAAATATAGAAAAAATAATGCCGAAAAAAAGGTCGAATTTTTCTTCAATACGATTTTTATTCAAAAAGGGGGGTTCCCCCCAACCCCCCTTTTTTCTATTTTTTTTATTTTACCCTTTTTGTTTACTTACTAAACCCAAAAAATACATATAAATAAAAAAATAAAACATTTGACTTTTTTTTAGGACATTTTGTTTTTAGACATTTTTGTCATTCGACTTTATTTTTTTCGACCTTTTGACTGCACACCCCAAATACTCCATATAGTGCTCAAGATGGGGTGGCCTTTAATTTTCCGTTGTACCCTTTTGTGCGGGGTCCATAACCATTCCCCCTTGGGCAATGTCCCCCTTGTTAGCGGCGGCTCCTGCTTCCCCAGCGTCTGTTGACATTGTCGTTTTCTGTTCAGGGGCCGGGGAGGAAGGGGCATAGGTATATTTGGCAAGCTTACTTTTTGCGTTCATAGGGTGGCTCCTTGGTCAGAGGAGGCACACGCCCCGTAGTCTGGGGCCTTACCCTCTTTGTAGGAGCGCAGGTTGGCGGGAGCAGTGCTGGTCCCTGCGTTCAGGCCTTTGCGTGGTTCGTGACGGGGCCGGAGAGGCCCCTGCGGGGTTCAATAGGTGATCTGGCATGGAGGAGGATATGTCTCCAGGGGGGCTCATCCGAGGTTGTGTCTCTCAGGGAGGGCGGGTGTACCAATTCGCCGTTCTGTATAAAGTCTATTCGTGGTTCAGTTTTCACTGGTTGTTAGTGCTCGTGGGTTGTAGTGGACAGCAGGTAGTCTGGGGTAGCACCACCGATGGAGGCTATTTGGTTGCTGGGGCTGGGAACACTCCTTAGTGCCTCTGATTCGGGGTAAGTCGTATCCACATCCTTCTAGCAGGTCACTCTCCATAATGCAAGGGTCGTGGGACAGCTCATTAGAGTAAGGTAGCTCGCGTTAATTTTGTTCTGTAGAGCATGGGCTAGGTGCAGTGCCTCTGAGCGAGTCATGGGTGGGGGATCCCCCAACAAAGTGCCCATCCGGTGTAGATGTTATTGTGGGGTTACGTGCAGATGCTGCCTTCTAGAAGTAAAGATGCACTAGGGAGGGTGTCAGGAAGTATGGTAGTGCAATACTAGGGCTCATATAGTCACTGTTTGCCCTGACGCGCAGTGTCTTGTAAGCAAGGTAGGTGCCCAAATGGTAGTGTTCAGGGCCCCGGAGATTGAGGCCTATGCCCTCTGTTGCCTCTGTTTGTAAACAAGGTAGGTACTCGAGTGGTAGCGTTCAGGGCCCCAGAGATTGGGGTCCATGCTCTCTGTTGCCTCTGTTTCTTTCTCTGTCCTTTCCCTTCTCTCTATTCTCCCCCTCCCTCCCCTTTCATTTCTTGACTTCTGCCTACTTGGGCAGTATTCAGAGCAATCGCACATTTTTGGGAGTCTGGAGGGAGGATGGGTCCTCTGCTCACATGCAGGTCTCCTCCTGCTCCTCGGACTCTCCCTCAAGTGCAGGCCCCCGGCGCCGCGCCTGCAGGTCCACCTGCATATAACGCGATCCTCCGGTGGAGGGGGGGGAGGGACTGGCATGCGGGTGCCCTGTTCAGCAGGCGCCGGGGTAGCTGGGAGGTCGGGTGGTGGCGCAGGGTGATCCTGTGGTGCTGCTAGTGGTGATGGGGGAGGGGGGCCACTGTGTACCTTCTCCCTGTGGGCCAGCGCTCCCTGTGCTCCAGTCGGCTCCTACGTCAGCGAGAGCAAGGTGGATGCAGCGCCGGATACAGCAACGGTGATTCCACCGGTCCCTCCACAGCAGGAGGCGGATGCCTCGGGGGGAGAGGCAGGGCAGGCCTCACGAACTCCGCAGGACCACTGTTTATTGCCGGCCGCCTCCGACGTATCACAGGATTACGGAGCGCCACTGGGCAGTCACGCGTAGGCTCTGCTGGAAAGGCAGTTTTCTCAGCCTTCCACGCTCCGTTTTGTGTCGGATTCTCCACGGTTGTTGAGCGTACTTTTAGAATCAAAAGATTTACAGAGAGGCTATTGGGTACACTTCTAGATTCAACTTCTAAAATGCACTTCTAAATTCAAAATTCATAGAGAGGCTATTGGGCGCGCTTCTAATTTCAACTTTTCACAGAGAGGCTATTGGGCAACCTTCTAAATTCAACTTTTCATAGAGAGGCTATTGGGCACAATTCTAAATTCAACTTTCACATAGAGGCTATTGGGCCCACTTCTAAATTCAAAGATTCACGGAGAGGATATTGGGCGCACTTCTAAATTCAGCTTTTCACAGAGAGGCTATTGGGCGCATATCTAACTTCAACTTTCACATAGGAGCCATTGGGCACACTTCTAAATTCAACTTTCACATAGAGTCTATTGGGCACACTTCAGAATTCAGTTTTGACAGAGATACAATTGGGCATAATTCTAAATTCCACTTTCACATAGAGTTTATTGGGCACACTTCTAAATTCAACTTTTGCATAGGGTCTATTGGGCACACTTCTAAATTCAATTTTTACAGAGAGGCTATTGGGCGCACCTCTAAATTTAACTTTCAAAGAGAGGATATTGGGCACACTTCTAATTCAACTTTTCACAGAGAGTCTATTGGGCGGAGCTCTAAATTTAACTTTCACAGCGAGGATATTGGGCACACTTCTACTTCAACTTTCACAGAGAGGCTATTGGGCGCACTTCTAAATTCAACTTCTAGATGCACTTCTAAATTTAACTTTCACAGAGAGTATATTGGGCACCCTTCTAACTCGACTTTGTCAGCTAGGCTATTGGGTGCACTTCTAAATTTAACTTCTAAATGCACTTCTAAATTCAACTTTCACATAGAAGCTATTGGGCACATTTCTAAATTCTACTTTTACAGAGAGGGTATTGGGCAAACTTCTAATTCAACTTTCTCATAGAGGCTATTGGGCACACTTCTAAATTCAACTTTCACATAGAAGCTATTGGGCGCACTTCTAGATTCAACTTTTCACAGAGAGGCTATAGGGGGCACTTCTAGATTCAACTTCAAAATGCACATCTAAATTCAAAAAATCACAGAGAGGCTATTAGGTGCACTTCTAAAAGCAGCTTTTCACAGGAATGCAGCTATAACACAGACCTGTTCGTAAATGCACACTTCTAAATGTAATGCTAGCTCAATATGAGGATGTCTAGGTTGAGTGGTAGGGTAGTATGGTCAGAAGTAATTGTTTCTGAACCTGCGCTTGCCACACTTACTTGTTGTTGGCTTCTTGCTCTTCTCCTGCGGATACCTGCAGATACAACCTGGAGCCGTCACTGAAGGGGCCGTCCTTTGCCTCTGGTCCTTAGCCGATGGGGCTGCCGGGCAGAGGGCTGCCCTGGGCGGATTGGCAATGAATGGGAGTCCTCTTGTCAGGACCAACAGGTGCTGGAGGGGATGGTGCAGGGACGGGAGGAGAGCGACCAGGAAGCTGAGAGCGAGCTGGGTCTGATGGGAGGGGAATCAGGGGCTGCAGGCAGTGGGGAGCGTGGTTAGGGCCTCAGGTGGGCTAAAAATGGGCAATTTACTTTAAATTCACTCACCAGGATAGCGGGAACAAGTGAGGGCCTCACGGGTGCAGCGGGTCTATGTACCCAAATACACACAGAGAATTAGCCAATCAGGTGCTGGAGGGGGCGGTGCAGATTTGACACCATTCAACAACCTATCTGCTCAGAAAGGGAAGAACAAAGCAGCAGGTTCCACTGAGACACAAGAAGAACAACCTAAGATAACAAGAAGAAAGAGGGACAGTGTCAGGATTTCTCCTGTGGCTAATGTGGGTTTGGGACATTTGGTGCACACTACGCATAATGGGCAACAGTCTGGACTTGGAAAAAGCAGGCTGTGGTCCAAGCGTCCGTATTTCAGGACCTTGTTGTGTCCCTATTGTAGGAAGCAGACCTGGAGGCAGCAGAATGCAGCATTCGGCATTAGAACTGGAAGGGACTTCATCTCCCAGCATGCGCGCGTGCTCGCAAGCAAAAGAACTACTTCAGGACAACGCCCGAAGATCAGCGCATGCGCGCGATGCACGCAAGGATCCCTGCTTGTGCTAAAAGCTTTGGACCGGAGAAGACGTGCGGATAGAGGGCTCCTGCAGGCAGCGACCCGCGGGGCCACACCCCGCCTGCGAAAAACTGCAGGCCCCTCGCACCGCGACAGATAAGTGCATTTTCTTTTGTGGGCAAAGCAAACTAATGCAAACAGGCGTTCGCTTGTAGTGAAATACAAATACTTTCAGCGTGTGCAGGAACACGCCGATTGGAGTCCGACGCTGTGTGTACACGTCGGAAGTGGGGGGAGCCCCGACAACCTTGGGTGGGATTCTAAAGGCTGAATTGATTGATTACTTACCCAATGCCAAAAAGTCATGTGAAGTAACACAACTTGTCTGACTTGACACGGAACGCATGAACGTGTGATTGTGCCGTGTGAGGAAACACGGTTGTAGACATAAACTCACATTTGTCTTTGGTTTTCTTGTAGCGGCGCTCCGCTGTAGTGTACAGCAAGAACTTGTATCGGCGCCGTTAGTGTTACGGCAAGAACTGGGGTACAGCTCGCATACCTTCTAGCAGCATCACATGAAGCTAAGTGCTTTAGGGTTATTCCAATTGTTGTGTTTGTTATTACTTGTTCCAGGGGGCGTCTGTGTGGGAGGATAGAGGGTTGAGACTGCGAACAGCCCAGGAAGCGTAAAGGGAACGCTTCCACCAAACAGTAAAGTGTTATGTGCATGTACCATTATCATGATAGATTGAGACGAAGCAGGTCTCGGAGGTCATAGTTTGCTGAATGTAAGAGTGAGTGTCAGGGCGGAGTACTAGACGGATCTATCCTAAAACCCCCTTACCTACCATTATCTCTCCCTTACCCTTTTCCCGGTTACCCTAATTCCCCCTACCTATCCACTCCAACGGACCCTAACCCTCTTTCCCCGGCGGGTTGCGGAAGCCTGAGTTATTACCAAGCCAGGCACCAAAACCCAACGGGGAGGCAGGTGTACGTGCTACCTCTGCGCAAGGTTGTGTGTCTGACAGTAGCACAAGGCCAAGTATAATTAAGCGCCTGGGTAGCACGACACCATGGAAGAGATTCTGGCAGCATTGCAAGAGTTGAAAGGGGAATTGCAAGCCACCCGTCAAGATTATGTAAACCTTGCTGGTCAAGTGCACACACTTACCGTTCAGAGTAATGCCCAGGCTACCCCCTTGCCCAGGGATCAGGCTCCGCCCACCCCAGTTCAGGTACACGTCTCTACTGAACCACCTCTACCCTTGTCAGCCCCTGAAAGGTATCATGGAGATCCGCAACGATACAATCAGTTCATCATGCAATGTCGACTGCATTTTATCACCAAGCCTACCATATTCCGCAGCGCTCAGTCCCGTACAGCATTTATGATCTCATATCTGGGGGGGGATGCAGCATCGTGGGCTACGCCCTTGGTATCAAAGGATGATGCTATACTCTATAGTTGGGATACCTTTCTAGAGGAATTTGGTAAGATCTTTAATCGTAAGGCAGCAACCCTAATTAAAGATAGAGAGTTACTTACCCTGCATCAAGGAGGCAAGGACTTGGTTACTTATGTAACCATTTTCAATCGGCTAGCGGTGGAAACAGATTGGCCCGAGGAGAAGCGTTTGGCATTATTTTACCAAGGGCTAAGAGATGAGATGAAGGAAATCATAGCGCAAGTGGATCCACAGCCTGACAACTGTTCCTCTATGATAGATCTAGCATTGCATTTAGATCAGAGACAAAGCTAAAGAAGACAGGACAGAAGGAAGTGGGAACCGAGATCAATGGCCAGATTAGATCATCAACCAAAACCTAGTAAAAATGAGAAGCCAGCAGATGAACCTATGCAGATAAGAACGGTGCGTGGGCCGTTAACTAAAGAAGAAAAAGACAAAAGACGTAGGGAAAAGCTTTGTTTATATTGCGGTAAGGGTGGACACTTTGTAAGGGAATGCCCTGACAAACCCAAGGGGCAGCTGCCGGGAAACGAGAAAGCTCGCCAGTAAGGGTGGTCCGGGCGAGCCAATCAGAAAACACCCCGAAACTCTTGGCAAATACTCATCACGTGCAGCTGGTTCATGTGACAGTTTCAGGTCATATCAGTTGGGCGGCTCAACGAGTACCAGTATCATTGATGATAGACTCAGGAGCCACAGGCAATTTCATCGATCAGGATCTAGCATGTAAATTGAGAATACCCCTACATGACAAGGAATGCAAGGAAGAAGTGAAGTCAGTGGACGGGTCACCACTCACTTCTGGCCTCATTACTAAGCAGACTGGGTGGGTACATTTGGAATGTAATTCTCAGCATCATGAAGACATTAGGTTCGATGTAATTGCAGCACCCCAGTTCGGAATGATCCTAGGGCTGCCCTGGTTGAGAACTCACAATCCAGAAGTGGATTGGGCTCAGGGTTCCTTACATTTTTCGTCTTGCCACTGCTTGGAACACTGTCTTGGGAACCCAGTTAAGGTTTCAAAAAACCATAAAACCCAGAGTACGCCTAGGCAAAGACACGTGATTGGAAGAACGGAGACCCTACCAGCAATTTACCAAACCTACAGGGATGTTTTCAGCAAGGCCGCAGCGGAAACCCTACCACCTCATCGCACATTTGATTGCAGGATAGATCTAGAGCCTGGTGCAGCACTACCGTGTAGTCGCATCTACGCATTGACCGAATCAGAAAATGAACACTTGCGAGATTATATAGACACGAATTTGGCTAATGGGTTTATTCGTCACTCTATGTCACCGGTGTCGTCACCTTTGTTCTTCGTCCCCAAAAAGACCGAAGACCTAAGAACTTGTATTGATTATAGGGCAATTAATAGAATAACAATAAAAAATCGATACCCACTGCCTTTGATACCCACCCTGTTGGATCAGGTACGAAATGCTAAAATTTACACCAAACTCGACTTACGGGGTGCTTACCATCTGGTGCGGGTGCGTGAGGGGGACGAGTGGAAGACTGCTTTTAGGACCAAGTACGGGCTCTATGAGTATCAAGTCATGCCATTCGGACTCTGCAATGCACCCGCCGCCTTTCAGCACTTCCTAGACGAGGTTTTACGGGGTTATTTAGATCTCTTTGCCATTGTGTACATAGATGATATACTCATCTATTCCCGGAGTCTAGAAGAACACCAAGACCATGTTAAGGCCGTCCTGCAACGACTAAGAGAACACCAATTATATGCCAAATTAGAAAAATGTGCATTTCACCAGACCACCGTAGAATTTCTGGGATTTGTTCTCTCACCAGAAGGAGTTACCATGGACCAAGGCAAGGTGCTAACCATAGTAGAATGCCGTCTCCCACGTCTGTTAAGGATGTGCAGACTGTCCTAGGTTTCGCCAACTTCTATCGATGGTTCATTGATGGATTTGCCAAGAAAGTACAGCCGATCACCCGTTTACTGAAGAAAGGGATGGTGTTCCACTGGGACGAGGCGGCGGAGGCGAGTTTCCAGGCTTTGAAGAAAGCATTCACAACAGCTCCTATCTTGTTACATGCAGACCCCACTCGCCCCTATGTGATAGAGACAGATGCTTCAAGTTACGCTCTCGGTGCTATACTATCCCAACGGGATGACACTGGTCAACTACATCCAGTAGCGTACTTCTCTCGTACCTTGTTGCCTGCAGAACGTAACTACGTGATAGCGGACAGGGAATTGCTAGCCATCAAAGCAGCTTTTAGTGAGTGGCGTTACTATTTAATGGGGGCCCAACATACAATAACAATATTGACCGACCATAGGAATTTACAATTCCTGAAATCAGCCAAGGCTCTAAGTCCCTGCCAACTACGATGGGCCATGTATTTCGCTGACTTTGATTTTGTGGTCACGTACCGTCCTGGGGTAGAGAACAAGAAAGCGGACATCCTGTCCCGTTACCCGGAACCAGAGGTCAAATGTAATACAGAAGAAGAGCCTAAACCCATTGTACCAACAACACGCATCATAGGTAGCGTTATAGTGGATGATATGTTTACCAACGTCAGAAAAGCATTAACAGCACAAGAACTCGCCCAGTGGAGTGACCCTAGCAAGAAAAAGACAGTCAAGGATGGGCTTCCCTTTCTTGGAACTAAATTGTATCTGCCCACGCCGGCCATTCGGCAACAAGCAATCAAGTGGTGCCATGATTCTCCCTTCGTGGGACATCCCGGGGTAACCAAGACTTACGAATTACTGACACGTCATTTTTGGTGGCCTAAAATGAAACATGATGTTCAACAGTATCTACATACGTGTGAGTGTTGCTTACGGAATAAGGCAGATCATCGAAGACCAGCTGGCCTGTTACGCCCATTACCCACACCGCCAGTACCATGGCATACTATCTCTCTGGACTTTATAGTGGACTTACCAATGAGTCATGTTTTCACCACCATGTTGGTGGTCGTGGACTCCTTAACTAAACTAGCACACTTCATACCTTGCAAAGGGGTCCCCACGGCCAAAGCCTTAGTTGGTCTTTTTCTCCAGAACATAGTACGCCTCCATGGTATTCCCCTTCATGTAGTATCCGACCGAGGGGCGCAGTTTACGTCCCGCTTCTGGCAAGCCTTTTGTGCCAACGTAGGTATGCAGCTAAAATTATCCACCAGTTATCACCCCGAAACAGATGGGCAGACTGAGAGGGTGAACCAAACCCTGGAGCAATACATCCGTTGTATGACATATGATAATGAATCCTCTTGGGCAGATGTGATCTGGCTGGCGGAATTAGCGTACAACAATGCTGTGCATTCATCCACCAAAACAACTCCTTTCTATGGTACCTACGGCTTTCACCCACGCTTCCAGTCGGTACCACAAGTAAGCATTGCCGAAGTTCCAGCTGTCACCTTGCTTAAAAAACACTTTGAAGGCGTGTGGCGTAATATTATAACTTATCTAAACACTGCCAAATCAAACTTCAAGAAACACGCTGATACCAATAGAGGACAGGCCCCAGCGTATAAGGTCAGGGATATGGTGTGGCTGAACACGCAAAATCTGCACTTGATAGGCCCACGTAAGTTCCAGCCCAGGTTTGTGGGGCCATTCCCGGTAGAGAAGGTTTTAAATCCAGTGGCAGTTCGCCTTACTTTGCCAACACAAATGAAAATTCACCCTGTGTTCCATGTGGCATTGTTAAAACCTGCCCCAGTGTCCATTCGCCCCAAGAAACCTCCACCTGTCACTGTTAATGGGGTTCCTGAGTTCGAAGTGAAAGCAATTTTAGATTCGCGTTTTCGTCTGGGGCAATTGTACTACCTAATAGATTGGCTGGGTTATGGGCCCGAAGAGCGCTCTTGGGAGCCGGCGTCGAATGTTCATGCGCCCCGGCTGGTGCGTATCTTTCATAAGAACAACCCCTCTAAAGCAGGCCCTGTTGGGACGGGGAGTACTGTCAGGATTTCTCCTGTGGCTAATGTGGGTTTGGGACATTTGGTGCACACTACGTATAATGGGCAACAGTCTGGACTTGGAAAAAGCAGGCTGTGGTCCAAGCGTCCGTATTTCAGGACCTTGTTGTGTCCCTATTGTAGGAAGCAGACCTGGAGGCAGCAGAATGCAGCATTCGGCATTAGAACTGGAAGGGACTTCATCTCCCAGCATGCGCGCGTGCTCGCGAGCAAAAGAACTACTTCAGGACAACGCCCGAAGATCAGCGCATGCGTGCTATGCTTGTGCTAAAAGCTTTGGACCGGAGAAGACGTGCGGATAGAGGGCTCCTGCAGGCAGCGACCCACGGGGCCACACCCCGCCTGCGAAAAACTGCAGGCCCCGCGCACCGTGACAGATAAGTGCATTTTATTTTGTGGGCAAAGCAAACTAATGCGAAAAGGCGTTCGCTTGTAGTGAAATACAAATACTTTCAGCGTGTGCAGGAACACGCCGATTGGAGTCCGACGCTGTATGTACACGTCGGAAGTGGGGGGAGCCCCGACAACCTTGGGTGGGATTCTAAAGGCTGAAATGATTGATTACTTACCCAATGCCAAAAAGTAGTGTGAAGTAACACAACTTGTCTGACTTGACACGGAACGCATGAACGTGTGATTGTGCCGTGTGAGGAAACACGGTTGTAGACATAAACTCACATTTGTCTTTGGTTTTCTTGTAGCGGCGCTCCACTGTAGTGTACAGCAAGAACTTGTATCGGCGCCGTTAGTGTTACGGCAAGAACTGGGGTACAGCTCGCATACCTTCTAGCAGCATCACATGAAGCTAAGTGCCTTTTGGGTTATTCCAATTGTTGTGTTTGTTATTACTTGTTCCAGGGGGCATCTGTGTGGGAGGATAGAGGGTTGAGACTGCGAACAGCACAGGAAGAGTAAAGGGAACGCTTCCACCAAACAGTAAAGTGTTATGTGCATGTACCATTATCATGATAGATTGAGACGAAGCAGGTCTCGGAGGTCATAGTTTGCTGAATGTAAGAGTGAGTGTCAGGGCGGAGTACTAGACAAATCTATCCTAAAACCCCCTTACCTACCCATTATCTCTCCCTTACCCTTTTCCCGGTTACCCTAATTCCCCCTACCTATCCACTCCAACGGACCCTAACCCTCTTTCCTGAGTTATTACCAAGCCAGGCACCAAAACCCAACGGGGAGGCAGGTGTACGTGCTACCTCCGCGCAAGGTTGAGTGTCTGACAGACAGTAACATCTACTCAGAGTTTGGAAGGTATCCCACCACATTTGAGACTCTTCAGCAAGGTGTATGTGTTTTTCCCCTCCCTCATGCTTCCTGGGGTGCAAACGGCAGCTAACACGAAATGGATCCAGATTACGCGTTATGAGCTGCTTCAATTGGCTAAGGCAATTGAAAATGGATTAAATGCCGTCTTAGAGGAGCTTAGAGCTTTGGATTTAAAGGCCATCCGGAACTATTTTATATTGGACCCTATGACTGCTATGGAAGGGGGCGTGTGCCATAAAATTGGTAGCACATGCTGCACAGCGACACCCACAAATGATGCAGCTAACAGAACCCTTACAGATGCTGTCGAGGAGATACGAGCAATACATGAAAGAATTACAAGGGAAACACAAGACATCACGTCAAAGAACTGGATGGACACCCTGTTTGCCTGGGACCTGGACTGGCTGGCAGCAATATTCAAAATAACTGTCCTTTTGCTCATCAGGATGCTTGTCACCACTGCATTGGCTGGTGGGTCATCAGCTGGTGTAAGTGCCAGCAAAGAAGAAATTGTTATATTATGTCTGTAAACAAAATAGAACTCAGTAAAGTGGTAGGTGAGGAACCCCCAAGTGCAAGTGAGAGTGAAGATGAAGTGGAGGTAATGTTTACATCACCCCCACAGGACTTACAAAAATACAAGGCTCCATGGAGCGAGTGCTCACACCAATGGGATGAAAATACTGGTACTTGGAAAATATCTGAAAGAGTATGAAGAGCAAGGGGACATAAAGAGGGTCACAGGGCTGTCGGTACAGAAGGAAATGAGTGGAAAAGAGATGTCAATCAAAAGATCGATCGAAGGGGGAATGTATTGAAGGTGCTGATCCAGCGCCAGATAGGGGTCGGACCTACCACCTGCGAGATTAAGCAAGGAAAACGAGGCACCATCTATGGGGTAAAACACAGGCATACAAACAAACTGCAGTCACACCATCGGAGAAGGACATGCAGGGAATTGCAGGAGTAGGGATGCATTGGGTGTACCATTGGCCCAAGGAACCTATGTATAATTAGCACACGATAGGGAAGAACTATAGAGGGAGGTCTGATACAGGTGCTGCAGCTGCACCCTTAATATTGTCTAAGAGACCCTCAACCTCATATATGTACAAGTTTACCTCTGTTAAGAGTGCAACCAGGCAGGCCACTTTGTGTGAGCCACTGACAGGTGAAATGTGTGGTGAAACTTAATGATTCAACATCCTCTTTGAAGTAAGATGTAAAGAGTATCATAAAATATGGAACCTAGTCAGTGTGGCACGCCCGACGGGCTTAAGGGGCAGCTTTAGTATTTCTCTCCCTGTGCTGCTCCTAATGATGTCAAATCTTTATATAAAAGCAGATGCACACCATAGGCCAGTCCCACTGAAGTCGAGATGGGAAAGATATGATAACATGATTGTACTGCAAATTCACATATATATTACAAGTTAAAAGTCAGTTGTGATTGATGGAGCAGGTCTCAGATCACACTATAAATCTGTAGCTGGGTCAAGATGGCAAGAAGAATAGTTAAAACATTTATTTTACTTCAGAGTACTTTTAACGATATGTATAGAAAACATACAGGCTCACAGGCGTTCAGCCCTTCACACTGTGAAGCAGACCGCATCACCCTTGTTTTACTGATATCTAGCGTCTTTTGGTGCAGGGTGGATTTGGCCAAAAGAATAGCAAAGTGGCCGCACAGGATCCTGTGGAGGCGGCAGACTGCCTTACCCCTGTCCCCGGGCTTCACCAATGGCTTGATAAGCAGTGTTCTTTGGAGCAGGTTGGGCAAGGCCAACCGAACAGCAAAGCAGCAGGACGGGTTAAAGTGGAGGCGGACTGCCTAACCCTTGTCCCTGGGGTTCGCCAAAGGCTTGATAGCTAGCATCTTTGAAGCAGGGTGAGCAGGGCCAACAAACAGGAAAGCGGCAGTACAGGATGCTGTTGAGGTGGCGGACTCCCGCAGACTGCCTTGCCCTTGACCCCAAGCTTTGGCATGGGCTCGATATCCGGCATCTAAATTTCGGCAGCAGTCGGGCAACCTGCTGAGCTATCATAATGGGAATGGTGCATGAACCATCCAGGTTATAAGTAGACATTCTCTGTGGGTGCTTAACCTATGAACTCTTTCTATGCAACATATTTATAATATGCAACATTCACCCAAAAGGTACCCTGGCGCTGAGTGCTTGGACAACAGGAGAGCGCAGCAGCGCTGCTTATGCAGAAATTCCAAGATTCCCAAAAGATCAGATTATCATCAGGAAATGAACAGTAGTTGGATGGGAATTCCACTTTTTGGCCTCCATATAACCCGTAGCCTTCAGATGGAGCACTTGCAGAACTCTTAGGAATATACACATTTCTTTTTGCAAAATATATCTTGATTTTATTTCCAATAAATAATGCACTGTTGTCATGGAAGTCCTTGTCCGACATGCACATGGCTTTTAATGATATGAATGAAGATTCTCTCGCTCTGTAGTTTAGTAATGCCGGTCTCTAGTATGTCACCTCAGTTGCCTTTAAAGACATGTATTCTGGGTAAAGCTCTTCTCATACTCTGTACACTGTTAGGGTTTCCCTCCGATGTGGGATCTCTGATGAGTCATCAGGTTTGATGCACAATTAAAGTGCTTACTACATGCTGCTATTTTTACCCACTTAGCAAGCCCTGCCCACCTGGTGCCTTCTTGGTTGCAGCTCTTTTTCCCTAGTTAAGGAGCCGTCCAGCCTCTTTCCCTTTGCAGATGGGGAGCAGGTGCCAGTGGGTCTAGGTCACCTGGCCTAAGCCCTGCCACCTTCTTAGCCCTGCCTCTTCCTTTCTGCTCTTAACTGTTAGATCAAGGGCGTCTCTTGCCCGGGCATCCAAAGCAAAGGGCAGATGAAGACAAGGGCAGATGAAGAAAAGGGCAATTCCGCTTTGGGCCTGTTTGGACCAGGAGGACTCAGGGCCCAAACCCCTGCTCACACAGCAGGTAAGCATGCACCAACATGTGTTCTCTCCCTCTGGTGACACAAGCCATCCCCACCCCCTCTGCTGCCCCCTATGATGTTCCCTTGTGCCCCCTTCTACCACACAGGTGTTGCCTGTTTTGCTTGATTCTTCTACCCTGCTACCCCTTCCCCACCTCCAGCCTACTTCTGCAGGAGTCTGTCCTGATATTTTCTGGTTTCACCATCACCGTCTTGTGGCCAATGCTGCATTTGACTTTTATGGACTTCATTCATTCATGGTGCGTCACCCTTTCTCAACTCTCATGCTGGATTTCCTTTGAATCTTGTACTCATGGTGGCCCTGAATCATGCTGTCCAATCTTCATCTTGTATCCTGGCTTGCAACATGATGTGTCACTACTGACTTCTGCAATTGTTTTCACTCTCACCTCTTGCTTCTCCACTCTTTGTGACTGCTTACTCTCTGTTCTCTCATCCTCTCTCTTTTCCTATCTCCTCCCCTCCTTCCCTTACTTTATTCTATGCACTTACTCTATCAGAATTGTCCCTGGACCTAGTATGATAGCAACCTTGTCTGTCTACCCCCATACCCTTGCTTGTTCCCCCCCAGCACTGTCTGAAATGTCATCAGGCCTAGTACGATAGTCACTTGTTTTGTTCCTCCCCTCCCTTTCTGCACCCCTCTCCCTCACCTTTTGTTTTTCTCCAGCTCTACCAGAAATGTCATCAGGCCTAGTACGATAGTCACTTGTTTTGTTCCTCCCCTCCCTTTCTGCACCCCTCTCCCTCACCTTTTGTTTTTCTCCAGCTCTACCAGAAATGTCGTCAGGCCTAGTACGATAGTCTCTTGTTTTGTTCCTCCCCTCCCTTTCTGCACCCCTCTCCCTCACTTTTTGTTTTTCTCCAGCTCTACCAGAAATGTCATCAGGCCTAGTACGATAGTCACTTGTTTTGTTCCTCCCCTCCCTTTCTGCACCCCTCTCCCTCACCTTTTGTTTTTCTCCAGCTCTACCAGAAATGTCGTCAGGCCGAGTACGATAGTTAATTTCACATCCTTACTGTTCATGGCCTGTAAGAATGTCATTGAATCTCATTACAAGTTTGGCGCCAAACTTGCACATTGTTATGGCACCTGGCAATGAAGAAATACAGGGCCATTACAACCCTGGCAGACCCTGTATTTCCCCATTGCCAGGAGCCGGAATGCATTGCGCCCCATTCCCATTGAGCCCCTTAGTGCCTTAGCCCTTAGGGCTCAATGGGAATGGGGAGGTCGGATGCACCGGCACCATTCGTGAATGCTGCCGGTGCATCTGACATGCTCTGCTCGCGGGTGCCGGTACGCCCGCCGGGTCAAACATTGCGGGCGCAAAGGAACCCGCGAGCAGAACTCGTAGTTTGCCGGTCTGGTAACTACAGTACCAACAAGCTTACTGGTACCGTAGTTACCGGACCGGCAAACTTGTAATGAGACCCATTGTATTTTCCCTTATTCCCTCCCTTGCCTTGAAGCGCATTGAAACACATAGTGAATAGGTGCTATATAAACTATCATAACATATCACTATCATATCCTGTCCACCCATAGGGCTTCCCCCCAGTATGTATCGTTTGATCATGCTCAAGGCTGAGTAGTCATTGGCGCTTTTCTTGCACTCTGTGCACTCATACGGCTTCCCTCCTGTATGGATCCTCTGATGCTGGATCAGAATCGATCTATGAGTGAAGTTTTTCACACATTCTGAGCACTGGTATGGACGCTTCCCAGTATGTACCTTAGTATGGCTAGTCAGAGTTAGTTGGCGAGTGAAGCTCCTCTGACACTCTGTACACTGTTATGGTTTCAGTCCAGTGTGGGATCTCTTATGATTCATTAGGCTTGATGCAAGTTTAAAGTGCTTACCACATTATGTGCACCCATAGGGCTTCACTTCGGTATGGATCCTCTGATGACTGCTCAGGGCTGAGGGGTCACTGAAGCTTTTCTTGCATTCTGTGCATTGATAGGGCTTCTCTCCTGTATGAATCCTTTGATGAATGAAGTGAAGCTTTTCACAGACTCTGCACACACTCTGTACACTGGTATGGTCGCTCTCCAGTATGGATCTTCTGATGCTGCTGCAGATATTTATTTTTTTATTGATTGATATACTTATAGCACAAGCTTTGTATAACATTTCATATAACACAGATTAAAATTCCATACATCAGCAAGAGGAAAATAAAAACATATACACATTCAAATTTTGTTCAGATATTGGCACATAGAACATGGTACCTGTTATAAAAAACAATTAAAAATCTGTACAAGATGCATGTAGAATCTAACAAAGAAATATATTAAGTTAATATCATCACCTTGTAAAAATTCTTCCCATAATTTAGGGATGTCTGTCACCTTAATAGCATTATTGTAAGATTTAAAATAATTCATTCGTAAATAGTTAAGACTTTCACATTCTATGAATAAGTGCAGTAATGTTTCTTCAATGAAATTACGACATAGTCGACAGTATTTGTGGTCATCCAACAGTATTTGTTCAACAGTATTTGTTCATCCAACTTTTTGGTGAAAGTGCAACTGATACGTTAAATTTAAGCAGGAGGTACGTGTGAAAAACATTTGGACTAGGGTATGCCAGAATGTATTTCGGCATGAATTGACGATGCCATCTCTGCTGGCAGTATTCAGTGGCAGACGTTAGACTTTCATGATGGCGCATATTTGATAAAAAAGGCAGACTCAGTTATTTTTGAGCCAATATTTAATGTCGCCTGAGACATATGGGATGCTGCTTTCATACAGCCACTTAGTGTGGGTACGCTTCAAGGTCTCAATAGTGCCTATCAGAGAGATAACCTCAAGATTTAAGTAAGCATGTGTAAATGGGGTGATTATCGTATCAGTTGGCACCGTAATCAATCGTTGGTAGAACATTACACACTGGGTTATGTATACATTCCAGATGCCCTTTATATTTGAACTCAAGGTATAAATATTCTATGCTTATGCATGAAGGGAGTCGAAACAAATGCCTTAATAATTTTGCTTCAAATCTTATTAGCACTTTTTGGAATTTATGGCCCCAGATGGCAATTGCGTATGACAGCATTGATGTAATCTTTGAATTGTATATAGATAGAACTGCAGAAGCACTATAGCCATTGTTCCGACCAATAAATGCACTTGGTGCATTTACCGAAGTCTCACATTTCAGTTTTACCTCTGACCAATGCAAGTCCCATTTAAGCTTATCATCAACGATAACACCCAAATATTTGTAGAATGAGACTTGTTCTATTGGTGCATTCGATAGAGACCATTGAAAACATCTCAGCCTCGATTTCTTAGTGAAAACCATGATTTTGCTTTTGGAATTATTTATCGAAAGGCCATTTAAGGATGCATATGTGGCTAATGCATTCAACATCAGTTGTAAACCAGCAGGCGTATAGTCGAAAAGTAGAAGGTCGTCGGCGTAAGCAAGCCGACCTATAGCCACACTCTTGATCGTAATAGGGTTGGCAGCATGGATGTTAAACGAAGCAATCATGTCGGCCAAATATAAATTGAAGAGTGTGGCGGCTATCATACATCCCTGCTTAACGGCACGTTTGGTAGACATTGATTGCGAAAGTTTACCCAGTGCGTTAAGACGGACATTAACTGATGTGTCTGCATGAAGAAGCATAAGCATTCGGAGCAAACCTGGAGGGATCCCCCATTCAGCTAATCTGCACCATAATTTATTCCTACATACGGTATCAAAAGCGGTGGAAAAATCAATGAAAGCACAGTAAACATCTAAGTTCCGCCGCGCCCACGAATGTTCAATTGATGAGCTTAAAATAAGGAGATTGTGTAGTGTGCTAGATTTAGGACTAAAACCAATCTGATTGGGAGGAAGAATCTTATTAGTGTCAATCCATAAATTCAATTCATGGAGGAAGACTTTAGTGAATATTTTTGAAGTGGAGTCAAGCATGGCCAGCATGCGAAAATTTGATGGAGCGTCCCAGGCCCCCTTCTTATGAACTGTCAAAATGTTACTGGCTTTCCAGGATGGTGGTAAAATTCCATGTGGGCCAATAAGACAATATAACAAGTGCAGGGCAGTGCCCCATAACGATGAGTCCCTTTTTATGACTAGGTTGGATATGCCATCAGGGCCAGCAGCACGGGAAGATTTCAAGTGTTCGATGATGCATATCCAAGATAGAGGCTTTACATACCCACGGTATCTCTGGAATCGGCAGGGCTAAAGCAACGGAATCGTCACTACCAAGTGTCATAGCTATATGTTTTGCCCATGACTCCTCATTAATGCAATTTATTTTTAATAATATATGCAGATGTGAGCTCAGAGTAAAGCTTTTATCACACTCTGTACACTTGTATGGTCTCTCCACAGCATGGATCTTCTGATGCTGGTGCAGAAATGAGCTCAGAGTGAAGCTTTAATCACACTATGTACACTGGTATGGCCGCCCCCTAGTATGGATCTTCTGATGCTGCTTTAAATTTGAGCTCTGAGTGAAGCTTTTATCGCACTCCATACACTGGTATGGCTGCACCCCACTACGGATCGTCTGATGCTTCTGCAGATCTGAGATCTGAGATCTGATTGAAGCTTTTCTCACACTCTGAACACTGGTATGGATGCCCCCCAGTATGGATCCTCTGATGCTGCTGCAGATGTGAGCTCACAGTAAACCTTTTCTCACACTCTGTACACTGGTATGGTCATACCCCAGTATGGATCCTCTGATGCTTGGACAGAGTTGATCTCTGAGTGAAGCTTTTCCCACACTCTGAGCACTGGTAGGGTCACTCCCAGTATGGATCTTCTGATGCTGGTGCAGATTTGATCTGTCAGTGAAACTTTTCTCACACTCTGTACACTGGTATGGTCGCAACCCAGTATGGATCCTCTGATTCTGCTGCAGATTTGAACTATAAGGGAAATCTTTCTCACACTCTGACCACTCGACAGATCTTTCCCCTGTGTGGGATCTCTGATGCATTCTCAGCTTTGATGTCGGATTAAAGTGCTTATCACATTCCGTGCACTCGTAGAACTTCTCCCCAGCATGCATCCTCTGATGGCTGCTCATTCTCTGTTGAAAGAAGCAGAGGTACCCTTTATTATTTATACTTTTTTAATTTTTTACCATTTAGTTTATGCACCAGAGTAGTACAATTGAAAGGACAAGCCACTGTTAATTATAAACAGACACTCTAAAACAATCCAAGAAGGGGAAAGCAGAAAGAAATGAAAATAAGAGAAAGAGAGAGAAATCTAAAGTAATGAAGTAAGGGAAAAAAGATAAAAAGAGAGATGGGAAATATATACTTTAAAATACTGTGAAAGTTAACATACGAATACATTCTATATTACATTATACTTCATATATAACCTTTTCACAAAACAAAATGTAAAAACACTTCAGCTTAAGAAATCCCTCTCTGATTAAGGTCTCATTGATTTAAAACAATTTAAATATTTCTTTGATAAACTTTGTTAATGCAAAGATCAGTTTAACATTTTTCCCCCAGCACAAATGATCCCACAATTCTGATGTGCTTCTAGAGGGTATTTCTTGTACAAACTCCCCCAAGAAGTGTGTTCTCAGTTTTGTTATTGCAGGGCAGTTCTCCCCTGATGCCACAGCATGGATTACCGCCTTCCTACAAGGCAGAACCATGCAAGTATTCTCTGACTTAGCCTCCGCCTCACCCACCATCATACTCTGTGGTGTGCCCCAAGGCTCCTGCCTCTCCCCCACCCTCTACAACATCTTCACATGACCCCTCTTCCTCATCCTCGACGCAATGGGTATCTCCTACACCACCTACGTGGACGATACTCAGATCCTCCTCACCCTCACTGGCAACTATGACACTGACTCCCTGACCCTTAACAACCTCTACAACACCATCCAAGCCTGGATGGCAGACAATGGACTAGGCCTCAACTCTGACAAGACCAAATTCCTCCTGGTAGGTTGCCCCGACACGCTATAAAATCTAGACTCCCAATTTAGTCACTTCACCATCGACGCCATCAAAATACCTGTCTCAGACTCAGTCAAAACTCTTGGAGTCTATTTGGATTCCAACCTATCCATGGACAGACAAGTCAACGCAATTGCCTCCTCAGCCGCATATCATGTTAAACTGATCAACGCAGACAGGCCCTTTCTCTCCAAAAAGAACTGCACAAACACAGCCAGAGCCATCACTGGCTCCAGGCTAGACTACTGCAATGTACTCTTTCTAGGAACATCCAATAAAAACCTGGAGAGGCTACAGGTCATCCAGAACAGTGCTCTCCGTGCAGCACAAGGCATCGCTAAAAGGGAACACATCTCGGAGGCTAGAAAACTAGCCCACTGGCTCCCAATAAAGGAAAGAATCGTCTTCTAAGCTCTGACACTGACCCACAAGTGCATTCACCTCACTATTCCTGATTACCTCTCTCAAAGGATCCACCCCGTCTCCTCTACAAGACCAATCATATCACCCTATACCAACATGCTCTGTGTGCCACTAGTAAAAAGAGCCAGAGCGGGCGGATCCAGCTTCCCATATCTCGCACCCATGCACTGGAATGCCCTACCTCCCACAATCCAAGGTGAGGCCTCCCTCTTCGCTTTCCGTAAAGCAATGAAAACCATCCTCTTCTCATAAGGTCCCTTGTATCAGCATGAATACTATACATATGACCCACTGCATAAGCTGTAAAGACCAATTGCATAAACTGTAATGATAACTATGGGCCTCATTACGAGGCTGGCGGTATCCTTTTTTTCCACATTACCGGGTCATGCCGAGTTTGGTGGACCCGGTAATTGCCCATTCGTGGGTGCCGGTAGTAAGGGACTCCCCATCCCCATTCGGCCCCATAGGGCTCAATGGGAATGGGGAGGGTGGTAGCACCGGTACCGTTAATAACGGTACCAGTATTACCATCAAGTTCTGCTCGCGGGTGGCGGTATGGCCACCTGGTCAGACCAGGTGTCTGCAAGGGCCCCCTCGAGCAGAACTCGTAGTATGGTGGTATGGTAACAACAGTGCCGGTAGCGATACCGGCACCGTTTTTGCCTTTGCCACCATACTCGTAATGAGGCCCAATGTCTGTATTGATTTATAATGTGCCAACGACTGCTACTTAGTCTGTAACTAAGCTCTTGCAAGTAACAGCGCCTCAATGCCCGTGGGCTGTTTGCGCGCTATATAAATATAAATAAATAAATAAATAAAGTAGAGTGTCAAATGTGTCAGTGTTTCTTTGTGGGGTTTAAAAAGTCTACATTTCTGCACATTTCTCTCAGCGCGATTATGAGTTTTGAGGATCTCTTGCGTGTGTATTAAATTCATCCTAAATCTCATATAAATGGCACACTGGGGGTCAATATGTCCCTGGCAGTAGCCATGCCTGTAGTACAGGCACGGCTACCAGCAGTATCATTTTTTTTTCCGGCGCCCAGGAATGGGCAATTACCGGGTCATTACGCCCTTGCCGGACCCGGTAATCACCCATTCCGGGGGGCCGGAAAATATTCTTCTCCAGTCCCATTTGAGCCCCTTAGAGCTCAATGGGAATGGGGAAGCTGGATGCACCGGCACCATTCGTGAATGGTGCCGGTGCATCCGACATGCTCTGCTCGCGGGTGCCAGTACTCCCACCAGATCCGACCTGGCGGGTGAAAAGGCACCCGCGAGCAGAACTCGTAGTTTGCCGTTCCGGTAACTATGGTACCGGCAAGCTAACTGGTACAGTAGTTACCGGACCGGCAAACTTGTAATGAGGCCCAATGTTTCGGACTGGGACAAAGTAGGTATCTATGCAGTGTGTTCAGAGCCTTTGGTTCCTTGCCAAGATGCGCAAAGAGCTTAAACCTGGATTTGAGCTCTTCAGTAGAGATGCAATCCCACTCCCATATTTTATTTTTAGCTGCGTCCAGGTTGGACCACAGCAGTGCTTCATTGATGCCTGCCCCACACAGTATTGTGGCACAGCGCTCTCGCCAAAGTTCTATGACTCCAATCCCCTTGTTCCCATTTTGTTTGGGTTTCAGTATCTTGAAATGCAGGGGAGTTTTCACGATCATTAGTGTTCGGTATAGCAATAGGGACTTCGAAGCCACTATGACGTATATTGAAAGGAGCCCTAGCTCATGTCTTATTATTGGTATTGGTATTCCTCTGGGCAGGTGGAGTACTTTTTTCCAGAACAAGTCTCCCAGCGTTGGCCAGATTGTCCATGGCAAGCATAACAAGGCTTCTGCTCCGTACACTATAATGGGGATAACATTTTGCTAATACAATTTCAGCTCCAGTACTAGTGAGAATTTACCAAACGTATTATGTATACTGTGTAGCCACGTTTATCATCTCTAGCATTCAGTTCCAATTTGCGTGGGTTGTCATCTAGGCTTCCCATATAGCTAGCCTTTTTGGGCTGTCCGCCCTTTCGTTCCCCAGTAACCAGGTGAATATATTACTTTCACCGCCCTTTCGGTTTTCCAGAACCAATATCTTTGATTTTGATGCATTTATTTTTAGACCGTTCTTGTTTACATAGATCTGAGGGTGTCTAGTTTTCTTTGCAGTCTGATCAGCGTTTGATCCAGAGCGACCAGATCGTCCGCATATAAAATCCAGCCTATAGGCTCTCCATTGATTTTTGGCGGAAATGCACCGCTAGTCTCCATTGTGGCCGTTAGATCTGATATAAACAAGTTGAACAACTCTGGCGCGATTGGGCAGCCCTGTTTCAGACCGCTTGCTGTGGGGATTTCTCTGGATAAAAGACCCTTCTGGGTTAATCTAATCTGGATAGATGTGTTTGAGTATAATGCTCTTATTGGTGCCAGACGATCTTTCGGGCAATACCACACTATCATTTTGGTCCAGAGTGACTCCCGATCCATACTATCGAATGATTTTGCAAAATCGATAAAAGCAATATCAATTTTCTGTTGCTTTTGTATGGCTCTAACCTTAAGGATATTCAACAGAAACAAATTCAGGCTACACCCCACTTCCTGCACAAATCCTGTCTGTCTCACATCGTAATACCCAGAGTCCATAACCCAGCGCTTCAATCTAACCAGACTAAGGGATGCAAAAACCTTCCCCAGGACATCAAGAAGAGTGATAGGGCGATAGCTCTCTGGATCCGTCATATCACCCTTCCTGAATATTGGTACTATCACTTCCGGTTTCCTTGTAACAGACACCCTTCGCCTGATCATGATCTCCCCAAACAGATTCATGCAGAAGGATGCCCACTCTTCCGGTGGCTGTTTAAAGATTTGGATTGAGAGTCCATCTGGGCCCGGGGCTCTGGAGTTGCTAGCTCTTTTTATCAGCCCAATTAATTTGTCCTTTGTTATATCCAGGTTCCACCCTACTTCTCCGATCTTGTACCTCTGATGGAGCTCCTTTGCCTCTGTCTTACCCAGTAAATTTCCATAAAAAGCAACTCAAGCCTCCTCCCGGACAGCCGTTCCCTGGAGTGCCGACTGCGAGCCAACCACCTCATTTAACACATAAGCTCCTAGCATTGTTAGCTACAATGATCTTCAACATGCTCTCCTCATCTTGGAACAAAATGTTTCTCTTGCAGGAAGGTGCAATTAGTTCTGAATGTTTGACTGAATGTTTGACTTTCAGTACTTAAAATCAGTGCTCAGAATGTGCACTCACTGAGTCACCGTACAGAAGACAATACATCTATTACCACTCTAGCTACTTTAAACTATAAGGAAGCTATACTCCAGGCAAAAAAGTCACTTATAATAAACGCATTGAGCAAGCCAAATCCAATACCAAAGAACTCTTCAGAATCTTGAAAGAATTGGAAACCCCTGTCACTGCACCTGACACCTCATCAAAGACAGCAGCTGGTGCTCGAATATCCAAAACGCTCTCCTTGGTAAGATAGCCACTCTTCAAGACAAAATCAACAATAAACAGACTAGCCTACAATCCAACTTGCAACCTAACTCTCTCCCCACTATAGACTACTCTATCCCAGATTCATTGACTCTGTTCAGTTTCTCACCCTTAACTATCACTGAAGTAGATAATATTATCAAGAGCCTCAAACCTTCTAACTGCCAAGGGGACCTCTGTCCAGCGCCCATCATCAAGGAAGCGGCCCACGAGCTAGCTCCCTTCATCACAACTCTCATCAATTCCTCATTCAGCACAGGGACTGTACCGTACCCCAGTACCTGTACAATTTGAAGGATGCCTGGGTTATCCCGCTCCTATAAAAACCAAACCTGGATGCCAATATACCCACAAACTACAGGCCCATTACCACAGTGCCGTTCCTACTAAAAATCCTTGACAGAGCAGCCTACCTACAGATTCAAGACTATCTTGAATCTAATAAACTCTTGGGTCTAAGGCAATCTGGATTTTGACCCCGCCATGGAACTGAAACTGCCCTTATCAACCTCAAAACACAAATAGAAGATCTAAGAGATAAGGGCAAACTTGCTCTACTACTTCTTCTAGATCTCTCGGCGGCCTTTGATCTCGTCAATCATCAAATTCTGTGTCGGCACCTTAAACTAGCCGCTCATTTTTCTGATAAAGCCACAGCCTGGATCGCCTCATTCCTGGACAACAGATCGATGCATGTCTTCTCTCCAATAGCAGCAGCATCGCCGGCACCCATCACCTGAGGGGTTGTACAACGTGTTCACAAAACCTCTATTTGATATTTTGGACTATCTGGGTGTCACATATACTAATTATGCTGACGACACCCAGATATTCATCCCCATCTCTGGAGACTATGTCGCCGACTCTCTCTCTGTGAATGCCATCTACCTAGTCATCCAAGCCTGTATGGTGCAACACGGACTCTGTCTGAATGACAAGAAGACAGAGCTCCTCATTCTCGGCTCCCCTCAAAAATTATCCAAACTGGCCCCTGAGTTCAACTCCTTCATGATCGATGGTAACACTATCAAAGCAACCAAGGACACCAAAACGCTAGGGATCTATCTCGACTCTACTTTATCCTTGGCCAGACAAACAAATGCAGTTTCCTCTGCAGCGGCTTACACCTGTAAGCTTATTACAGCTAGCCGCCCATTCCTATCACCAGCCAATTGTGTCACATTTGCCAGGACTCTTGTGCTGTCAAAAAGTGACTACTGCAATGCCCTCTATCTGGGCACTAACAAATGTAATTTAAACATGTTACAAATCATCCAAAATAACTCAGAGCTGCCCTCAACATCCCTAGGAACCAACACATCTCAGCCACCAGACGCAACTTATGCTGGCTCTCCGTCTCCCAACGAATTAAACTGAAAACACTCGCCCTCACCCACAAATGCCTTTCTAACCAAGCACCACTTTACTTGGCCAATTGATCCACTCTACACAACACTAACAGACCCCACAGAACTGCTCAGACTAACTGCCTCGCTATACCACGCTTTAACCTGCAAAGATCTGGCGGAGCCAGCTTCCCAGTTATGGCGGTGAAACTGTGGAACTCTCTTCCCAACTTGATAAGATCTGAACCGTCCTTCCACAGTTTCAAAAATATGGCTAAAGCCTGGCTATTCAAGACCCATCACCCATCTACCAATCACCTCCCATGCGTTTACCACCTATCCTCACTCATGGTACATAGGTTATGAGGTTATGTCCTTTCGCTCTCCCGTAACTGCTTTTTGTAAATATGTATGATTTATGTATATATGTCTATAATGTCTTTCGTAATTTCTATTTTGTAACATAAACTGTAAAATTGTATTGCCATGTTTGTCTTATTATGTTGTAACTAAAACATGCACCCGGATGCTCTCGGTCCTGGTGCACTCTATAAATAAAATAAATACAAAATACAAATTGGCTACTGATAATACTCTCTGTGTATGTGTAGAATTAAGGTGGCAAGTCAATTATTATGGCTGGCTAGTAGCATGCAACATGAAATGTTTCCACCCGCTTAAAATACTACTCAGTTTTGTAGATCTGATTGACTTTCACATGATACATGAGAACACAAATCACATGCTAAACCAACTGGAAATATTGATAAAGAAATCAATACATAACCATTTGTATCTCGTTTTCTCCATCATAAATGGAAGATATACCCAAATACCAGAATCTAAATTGATGTATGCCTTAAACATTTAATTTAGGCTACTACTGTACTTTTAAAGTAGTACGTATTAGTACACCCAAAGGGCATGATTCATGCCCTTTGGGTGTACTACTACTTACTACTGATAACATACTTGATCAATCCATGTCCTCCACCTTACCCAAACCTCCATCTGCCTAGTTTGAGGACATATAAATCATTGACTAGTTTGAGAAACCTGAGGGTATTCTCCCAGTAAGACCCCAGGATTCCCTTATCCAGCTGGCCAGGACACGGCCATTGCTGCTGGATCCAGTTCCTGGGGGTGGACCAGTGGGGGAGATCACCTGAATAGGGGAACCCGAGGTTATGCTTGGGAGATTGACCCAGGTGAGACGCAGTATTACATCGGAGAAAGGGATGAGGAAGATGAGGTCCCTGAAGAGTGTGTGGGATATATCAACTCGACCTCCCTTCCATTCGATAAGCTTCCTTTTAAAGAATCCCCTCTGCCTCTGATGAATCCGCCGCCTTCAGAAAACCATCCTTCTTTGAATCCTTGTTTTTACATTTCCCATCAGAATACTCCCAATCATTCTTTTTAGTGTCCCTCCAATTATTATTTCCCATATTCCCAACCTGCTCAGGTAACATACTACACTTTCCATAATTTCCCTTGTTTATTTCACAATCCCTTCTGTTCAGTTTTACATCCGGTCACTCTTGCTCATTTCACCAACCGTCCCTATCCCGTCCCTTAAGATACTCTGGAACTCCAAACCCCCCCTTCTGTTACATGAATACTGTTTCACACTCAAAACTGCAAACTAATGTTAAACCTATGTACCTGACATGTCCCATCCTGAGGGTCAGTCAAAGTCAGGCAATTGACTCAAATCACACACACACCTGACTGCCCTTCCCTTTCCCCACATGGATAAAAGGTGGAGTAGGAGAGAGCAGTACGAGCAAGGCAAGAAAGGCGAGCATAGCAGACATCAAGACGAGACAGCTACCAAGCGGCAGTTCAAAAGAAGGAGAACGGCAGTAGGAAGTGAGAGGGTGGCGAGGACGAAAGTAACCTGCCCCTTTTCGTCCAAGTCTCGCAGAACCTTCAATGATGAGACCGTGAACAATAGCACAAGCAGAAGCGAGGGAAGCTACCATGCCCGTTCTACTGGCCTTGACTCCGAAGATGCCAAAAGCCAAGAGGTTCAGCACAGCCGGTGAGTCAGGGGAGAACCGATAAGAACTGGGCTGTGTTGAGTAAAGATCACAAAGTGGCAAGATTGAGGCATATGGCAAAAAACTGTATATGAACTGTAAAAAGAGGCTTAAGGGGAGACCAGCAAAAGAGGGAAGCAGGCACCACATGAGTGCTACCTCGAGAGACTCTGGTTGCAGCCCTCTAGAAGCGAACTACGGAAGCCAAAAGGCCAAAGAAAAGGCTGCCAAAGGAAGCAAAGTGTTCTTCAGAGAGGGTTGAGCAAAAGCCCTGTACATTCAAAAGATTTTGATCCGGAAGTTGACTAGAAGTAAGGGAAGTGAATCCTGCATGGTGAATGAAAGAAAGGGACGTGAATCCCGTGAACCAATTTGAAAGCACCACAAAGGCAATTGTGTGTCCGAAGGAGGGATGGCCGAGAGAAGGGATGAATTCTAAAAGTCCATAGAAACAGATTTATGACAAAGGGGAACCCAGAAGAGGGGTGTCTACCGAACTGTGTGAACAAACATTAAGAAAGTAAGGGAATTGGATCCCGCTACATAGAGGAGAAAGCCATAGAAAACCCAGAAAGGGGAGGCAGAAATCCAAGAAGGGTCCGAGCCCGGACAAAGGAGATTCGGGGTGAAGCTAATACTCAAACACTGACAGTAGAGAGAGGTCCGAGCCCAACCGAGGGAGATCCGAGGGTGAAGTCGTCACCCAAGTGCTGGCAGATAGGAGAGCTATCACCCAAAGTTTAAATAGAAGAAAACAGAGTTACAGAATAAGAAGGTTCAGCCCCAGAAGAGGGGGACTCGAGGGTGGAAAAAAACACTCTGTGTGAACTGTAGCTTAGAGCTAATAAGTGTCGGCCCTGGAAGAGGGGGACCCAGAGGTGACCCAATATCACCCAAGAGAACTATCATTTGTTAAAGGAACATTTGTCGTTTTCTAACACCTCTGGCCCGCAAGGGGAAGTGACTTTCTAAAGAAACAAGACTTGGCCATCAAAGAACTAGAAGCTAGAGACCGTACTGTGCTACAAGCTCCAAGCTCCAGCCTTACCCTTTGCGTTAACCGTGGGGGAAGGGAGACCCAGGCTACCGCCTCCTGACTTATTATTTGAGAACACTTCTTTCTTTCTTGAAACTTATCATACACCCTTTTGTATCTAGCGTAAGGAATTGGCAATTTGTTTGCTTAGTATAGGTCTTTTAGTTTGACACAACGCCAATAGGACCGCCTTATTTTAATTTTATGGTCGGTGTTTGTCCCCATCTTAGATTTAGATCAGATTAGGCATTTTTCCAACCTGCATACACCTTTCATTGTTCAAATAAACACCCTGGAACTGTGATCATTTGTGTCTGTCTTACTTGTTGTCACCATGAGTTCCTTACAGTAGAGATGTTGTGTTTGATGGAAATAAATCTACAAAGTGTGCAAATCCCTGTAGCCTTTATAAAAACATGTTGTGTTTAATCTGGCCGTTAGGTATCATCATCAATAATTAAGATACCATGTTTCCGTCTACATTTAACAGTGGTATTAGCAAGTGACAAGCGCAAAGTGCTTTGACCTTCCTTTCTTCCTGAAACACTATTTTCCTGCTGGGAGAAACTGATGTTATTCAAACACTGTTAAAAGATAAGGTTCTTTTAAGAATTCACAGACACACAACGGCGGCCATCCATGTGGGAGCGAGAGTCCATGCGGCTGCCCGAGCCTAATGCAGGAATTGGTTGTTTGGAGTCAGACTGGCCTATAGAGAAATCAGGTGATGTACACAACTGGTTGGTGCTGAAGAAAAGTAGGACACTGTGGCTAAATTCTTGCTTCGCCTTTGGAATCTTTAACCCCAGGTTGGTAACTTCTTCAGCAACCATTTCATTGTGTGATCCTGGGCAAGTCATATGTGACGTTGCCCGCAGTGCCTGAGTTCTAACGTTTGTTACCTAGAATTCAAGAGCACATAGATTCCTATAGGGCATGCTTATGCCAAAACTAATCTTCACCAAGGCACAATGGAAGTCAGTCCCAAAAGGCTGCCGCCGACTGGAGACGGTGTCTGCCGAGGAATCCTGAAGTGAAGCACCTGGACATTGAAGTTCATTATCATCAACCAGGGTGCGGAGGACCGCCGTGACCACTAGAAGCCGTCACGTCAGGTTGCCCAGAAGCAGGGACAGCTTGACGCTGAGCTGCCGACGACCGGAGCCGCAATGCTCCACCTGTGCCTAAGACATTTGAAACAAAGAACTCCTTTACCATCACCGTTGACTGTTATGTCCCACCGGAGAAAGTCGAGGTCATCGACGAACTGAGGAGAATCTGCCAGTGGGTTTCCCGCCACCCGAAGTCCACAAAGACCAATCAAGATCCGAAAGCCAGCCGTAGTTGAGTCCCGATCATCGATGCCGACATCCGATGCCTGCTGTCAGGCCTACGTTCTTCATCGAGTCATCTTTGCAGCAACAAACTGTTGTCCTCAAGGTGCACCGCACGCTTTGCCTTCACAAGACCTCCATGACTGATTGTCGATGAGCACCGCAAAGGTCGAAGCTGCTATCTAGACGACAGTGTTCATATTTCTTTGAGGACTATCAACGGCTGTGGCTCCTGTTTTAAAGGGAGTTCACCCACGAGGGATCCGTCGATGAACTGTCGAAGAAACTCTGCTAAACTCAGGTACATTGGGGTAGTAGAACATTTTAGCAGGAGACAAGACTATTTTAGACATATATGGACTGGAAGTGTTGATACACTTTATTTACAGGTTGACCAGGTGGTGGGGATCCTCACACAGAACTGTGACGTAGTAGCTAAAGTACTATTCTGCCATTGTTTAACCTAACTTGTCTTCTTTCCTATGTCTGATGTTGATTCCCAATGCTATTTGACTTGTATGCAATTGAAACTGTCAGCAGTTGGTACATTTTAAAGGAGTCAAGAGTTAGCTATGGTACCACATAGACATTGTACATATTTACCATATAGGATTTGCCAAAGCACAAAGATAATTATTGATTGTACATATCAAGAGCCCCAGGTCCAGATGGCTTGTCAAACGCAGTGCTAAAAGAAGATCCAGGAAAATGGGCAATTTTCTGCGAAAGACTCTTTAAGAGAATTGTGAAGCGAGGCCAAATACCAAGATCATGGAAGTTGGCTATCATCGTTCCTATTTTTAAAAAAGGTAGTTAATAGGATGGATCCTAAAAATTACCGACCAATCGCCCTGCTAGATTGTGTTGGAAAAATGTTTGCCGCTATTTTGCTAAAACAACTAAAAACCTGGATCAAGGACTCGAATACCTATGATAAAAGACAATCAGGCTTTGTCGAAAATGTGGGGTGTAATTTAAATCTCCTGATTCTAGGACTGATGAAAAGAAGGGCCTACACAAACAAACAAAAACTGTATATAGCCAGTATTGATCTACGACAAGCCTTCGATAGCGTGAATAGAAGTCGGCTCTGGGAAAAATTGGCCTCCAAAGGGTGCCCCTCTGATCTCTTGAAAGCGATCAAAGAACTGTACGCCGAAACTTCAATAAGAATTAAACTAGATCAAGGTGGAAATTTATCTGAGGATATAAAAACAGCAAAAGGCCTTAAACAAGGATGCCCGCTAGCAGCCACTTTATTCTGCTTTTATATCGAAGACCTGCAACAATGCTTTGAAAACATCAGGACTTTTCCACTGAGATTAAACTGTAAACCAGTCAACCATCTGCTTTATGCTGACGACCTGATAATCTTAGACCATACACAAATTGGTCTGCAACGTGCTTTAAATCAGGTTGAAAAATATATAGAAAATAATGACCTAGAAATAAATGCAGATAAAACCGAAATATTAATAATCGGTGATAAAAGATGGAAAAAGACCAAAAATGAAGAATGGAAAGTGAATGAAACCTGGATAAAACCATGTGATGAAATGAGATACTTGGGTTTACAAATAAGCGGAAAAAAAATGAAGAGCCCTGGAAAAAGATGCTAAAGACAAAAACTAAACAGCTAACAGCCCAAGCAATCATCATCAACAAAAGATACGGAAAATTCTCTCTCTGCCCAGTGATAACATTCTACAGGCTCAAAGTAATTCCTACACTAATATATGGAGCAGAAACTGGTACAAATATCCCAGAGAAATTCTGGACCACTTTAGAAGGTCTTTTTTGGAAAACCGTCCTCCCGATACCAAAAGCAATTCCAATCTCGGTAATTCGCCATGAACTAGGTCTAACATCAATATATATACACATCCGCTACAATCAATTGATGTTGTATAGAAAAACAATGAATAATCTAACACCTCCCCAATTTGAAATATTGGGCAAATCCAACAACTATGAAGAAAAAGCAGTAGAAGATTGGAAAAACGGAAATGAACAAACCCTGACAGAATTTGGCCTTAAAACCCAAACACTAGCGGAGAAACCAACAGCTGTAAAAAGAGCGCTTTGGGCTGAGGACTGGTCGAATACTGAAATAAAACGAGCTTTGTCAAAAACCCATACACTTCTGAAATCCAATTGTGGTGTGATGTCTATCTTACCAGACTATTTGAAAAAGTTCCCAAATTTGAAACAAAGAGATCTGTTATTATGTTTCAGACTGAATATTCTACAAAACAAGACAACAAAAGCAAGATATACGAAAGAGGAAATATGTACAAAATGCATATTGTGCAAAAGAAGCGAAGAATCTCTAACTCACTTAGTGTTATTCTGCACAGAATTAAGATACCTGCGAAACTTGTTTCTAGCAAGTAACATCACTGACTTATGCGGTCTAGATGCGGAGAAATGGTGCAGTCTAATCTACGCTTGCCAATCCCCAAAAATAAACTTTGCAACCGTCAAATTTCTAGAAAATACCCTAAAAAGGCTAGGCCATATCGATGAGGGAAACGCATCGTAAACAATGAATTTGAACGACTGAAAGGATGTGTTGAGTTAATGTTAGATATTCACTTGTTACTCCAAACCATTGATCTAATAATTTTATCTTAATTAACATTGTTGGTAATCAAAACTTATTTTAAGTTCTCCACTCGAACCCGAATGGGGTTTTAAATTAGTTTAGCCTTCTCCGGTTTTTCTAGTTATTCTTCAGTTAATTTTTTAGTTATCTTTTTAGTTACCCCTTATCTTTTACTTATTCTTTGGACCGTTGCTTTGTCTAGTTTGATGTGATTTCATTACGACAGATCTCTTTATGAAATGTAATGTTTTACTGATCGTGAAAGGTTTGAAATAAACCAAATACACTTAAATAAAAAAAATAAAAAAATTGTGCATATATGTTGAACCTTATTTATATAAAGAACTGTGTTATCACATAATATAGTGTGTGAACATTCCTTTGTTGGGGGCTTGGGGACTCCAGTGAAATTAAGAACCAGCCTGCATCACCTCCTGAGAGCTTAAGCTTGTATTGCTCGTCCTTCGCTACCCTATACAAATTCTTGGCTGGGGTGCTCTGTGCTTCTACTCTACCATATAGAGGGCAGGAGAACAGACACCCCTTTCCAGTCTTTACACGCTCTTTGCCAGCAGTAACAAGAAGAGGGGCTGCATGCCCAGCAAGTCCTCGACAGGCACATACAGGGCCTTAGATAGGGGCCTGCCGGTGTTGTCATTGGATGTATCAGGGCAGCCCTGGCCAATGCCACTGCATGATGCAGCTGGGTAGAACAGAGGGGTGTGGGAATACTATAGCCTGATGCAAGCAGCCATCTTGGAAGGGCCTCGAGGTGGTGGGCAGCTTGAAGCTTTGTGTAGAGCATGGAACTTAATATATGCAAGCGGTGCTTCTGAGACACATAGAATGTGTTCAAGTCAATGATTGCAATTCTGCAGTAAAAACCGCACAGATGACGAATTATATAAAAACATTATTTGAATTTCCCTTACAAATGTGAGATGCAGACCGCTTGCCTCTCTCATCGAGTGTGCAGGTCCAGATGGCGTGAAGGGGTAGAAGGAGTCTGTTCCTCTGTGGCACTCTGATGAAGAAGTGAGTGACAGGGATGATACCACAGCGGCTGCTGCTTCTCCTCCCCGCCTTGGTCAGTTATGCAGGAGGGCCTTTGGTATCTCCGACACACAATACAGGATTCTTCAGCCTGGTTTCCAGGCCTTATACGTTCTGCCTCAAAGGTTTCTTGAAAGTAACAGCGTCTTGCCGGAAAGGTCAAGGACATTGCCTTCTTATAAACCCTTCTTGGTTTGCCGTCTTTCTCCCCTCGCTCAGCAGCCGACTCAAAACTGCTGTTTATTTGGGGGCTTTGCCTCGCTCAGAGTGTGCTCTTTTATCTGTGCAGGGAATTTTATTGGAAGTCAGGTGTGAGTGATTGTCAGTAACTGCCTGACAGTGCCTGACCATAGTAGCAGGACATGTCAGATCCACTGCTCGGGTGTGAGTCTGTTTTCTCCCAGAGTGGGCTATCGATGTGAAAGTGTTAGAGAAGGGAACGGGGTGGGGGTAAGGTTCCACCATATCTTACCTGGAAGATGAGGTAAAGGTGTTACAGGGGAGGGATACCGTGTCTCACCATCCAGTGTCCCACTTCCACTCCCCGAATACCCCTCACCCAGGTGATCCTCCCGCATTGGTCCACCCCCGATAACTGAATCCAAAAGCGATGGCCGAGTCCTGGCCAGCTGGATGACAGATCCCTGGGGACTATCGGGTGAGACACCTTCTGGTGTCTCACACTAGACAGACAGTAACCAGACCACCCTGTTGCATGAATGCATGAATAAGGAATTGTAAACATAGGAAAGAGGTATCAACACTCTCTGGTAAAGCCTGCTGGAGGAAGAAGAGGGTTTCTGTGGATTAATAGGGAGACGTGGAAAGGACGGGTGTCATGGTAGTAAGACGAAGATCCAAAACCAATCAATTGTCGAGTTGGACCCAGGCGGAAATGCTGAAAATGTCAACTGACCTGAGTGTCCAGCTGCGTGTAAATGGGGAAGAACTACGCAGTGTGATGTGAAGTACAGAACGAATTCAGCTTGCTGGTGAGAGCCATCAGGGAAGATGTAGACATAAGGATAGAAGGGAAAGAGTAGGAATCCATTAAAGTAGAGAGAATCACAAGCCTAAGGGCAGGAAGAGGGTACATTGAGAAACTATTGCAAATTGGACAAATGATGTGGAGGTAATTCTGAAACCTATCAGGTTTACGGGAGAATCTCAAGTACTTTGGAAGGTGACCCGTCACAAGATCACCAAAATACTGAGTTGGATGAAGCTTCAAAAGGGTTCCAACAAAACAAGTCCCTACTGCAGAGTATGGATGTCTATGAATATAATAAATGGATGAGCCTTGCAGATCCTATACTGGGAGGAGATCAGTGGCACACAGGGCTGCAGCCAAATAAGTAAGACTATCTCCTCTTGCCTGACCATCCCCCAATGGGTCCCGCATAGTGCAGAAAAGATGTAGGGAGGAGGAATGTATGCAAGGGCAAATCAAGGCATTACGAGCAAGCATTAGGTAGAAAGCCCCCACCCTTGAGAACAAAGATCCCAACCTCGTCAAGCACCCTGCCAGCCGAATCACCATGGGACATTGGAGAGACACCCCAACCTCACTCTACAGAGACGTCCCCAAAAGCATGAAACCCACAACCACAACCACTCAACCCCCAGCCCAAGCAAGAACCATTTTAATTCAGTATCCCAACCCCTCTGGAAACTCTGGCAATCCACTTCCCATCTCTCGAACAAGACCCTGCAAAGCTCCCTCACTAACCCCACTGGGAGTATCTCCAAGGTATGTCCAGGGGAGAGGACTTCTGACATTCCTCCACTCTTAACCTCCGAACACCTACGATGACCATAAAGTACAAAGGCCATCTTAGTTCATCCACCTGACAACCCAAGAAGTGCCTTTCACCTAAAGTCCCAGATCAAGAGTGTCAGCAGGACACTTCCCATTCTTTGTTGGGCCTTCTGTGTGAAGGTGCTTGCGAAGGAGCCGAGAAGCAGCTGCAGTGATCACAAGTGCTTGCCCCAACCACTCCGAAAGACCGGAGAAAGGAAATCTGACTATAATATAATGAATAGAGGAACGTTTATGTGTGCAAGAAAAAGGGTTAAGAGGAGGGCAAAGACAGAGGAGAAGAGAACACTCACCACACTGAACCATGGGGACAGAACTGCTCCCCTTGCAACTGCTGCGATGGCCATCTTGCTTCAGGCCATACATAATATATATCAATGAAAATACTTTGCTAAAGGGACGTTATGGTTAAGTTGCACTAATAAAAAAACCTATGCAATTCAATGAAAAAACATTGTTAAAGGGGCGTTATGGTTACAAGTAAAACCAAAAAACCCCTGAAATTCACCAGTTATGATAAGCTCAGCAATCATAACTCACGCCACCACGTGCACTGCTAAGAATAACACCCATGATATCAAAGATGACATCACAAATATCATTGATGACATCACATTTCTATTTACTTTTCATAGGAAGTCCCTACAAGGGGTTGTGAATGTAATGTTGACAAAGTGTCAGGGGTCATCTGAAGATGTGCAATGAACTACATACTTGATTATGCACTGAACCCCCTGTCCCATGCTAGTGGTTGGAATGTCCGCGGACTGTGCAAATGTCCGCGGACGGACTAGGTCAACATCAACACAGTCCAAGAGCTCAGGGGGCATCTTACATTGTTGTATCATACAACAAACACACTGAACATGTTCAAAGAGCAGCATATAAATAAAATACAAACTGTATATGAAAGACACCAACAGTCCAATTACATAGCATATGAAACATAATGGAACATACCAAAAAAATAACACATACTTCCAGCAGAATTACCTCACTGGTGCTTTATACAGAAACTGCAAAGCAAATATCAACAGCACACCTACAAATCAGTAACAGCAAAACTGAAAAACAAACTGGTAAGTACACTCCATGAATTCCTATAGTTATACACATTCTTTAGTAGGATACACTAAAGAATGTAACACTGTCTTAGAAAGCTGTGTGTGCTCTGTGTGCTTACTATTGTTATCATTTCTAAGGCAAGATCAACTGACAGATTCTATGTAAAATGCCCAGAATGCACATAGACAAAGGAAACTGCATCTACATCCTATGCACAGTTAACAGAAAGCACTATTACTGCAAAAGCAAACAAATACATGTCTACATTGAGAACAGTGCCATTAACACACATATATACTAACTTCCTTATTTCACAATTGCAGTGAAGAGCACACTCCTGAAAACCAGCAGCGTCTGAATTACAAGAGAAAACCCAGGAGAAACCTACTCTTTGCATCCAACAATGTAAGTGCAATACTGCCATAATGTTCTGTTACTCAAACACTGTAGAATTCTAGTATTGTAGAACAAACAAGTGTATTAACTCTACAGCTTTAGATTCAGTATTACTGATTGCACCTCAACAAAAGCACACGTTGTATTGTTATCTCAACACCAGTATAGCAACACACAAAAATGAGAATAGCCTTCCCAACCTGAAATAGCCCATTCAACAATCACACACCTCTACATACATACCTACCATCATACTCAGACACTCATGCACAATGCACACATACATTGCACAACACCTCAACCCAGACTTTATTTTTGTTCTCCATCAGACACCAAAGAATGCCTACCAAAAAGCAACTCCATAGAAAGCAACGCAGAAATAGAGCAAATCAAAATAAAAGTGTACAAAATAAGCATCCACCTCTAGCAGAATTTATACAAAAAGTTCAAATAAAACAGCTAATACAGTCGCTAAGCGAAACTAAAGCAGCTTCCAGTAAAGAAACTTTGACTCCTTTTCAAAATGTAAAACTAAACAGAAAGTTATTAAAAAAAGACTGCAGCTACCACCAGTGCTAACACTGCACCTCTAAATCTTGATGTTGCCACAAGTAAACATACCCAATTAATTATTTTACAAAAAATGTTCCGCCACAGAGTCCTTCAGAACCTTATAAAAACAGGAGAGAAATGATGCTCAACCCTTAAAACCTACCGCAGAAAACGAATCCTGGAAGCTCTCATAGACAGTGCAATCCTTCTCAAAAGGAAATTATTTATTTTAGTTTTAAACAGAATGAAACCACTAACAAAACGAACTACTGAACTACAAAAAAGACATCTCAACAAACGGAATATCAACAAAGATAGCTTCGCAAACATCTGTGGAGGTGAGTGGAGTCACACCACGAGCACAGAACCACATTTCAATGTAGAAGTATACAAACAAAAGCAAAGAAACCCAATTGCCATACATAGCAGTGGACACGGGTATGAAAAAGTTAACCAGAATCAAACCACTACCAAAACGAACTACTAAACTACAACAAAGGCATGTCAACAAACATTATTTCAACAAAGATAGCTTTGCAAACATCTGTGGAGGTGAGTGGAGTCACACCACCAGCACAGAAAAACATTTCAATGAAGAAACATACAAACAAAAGCAAAGAAACCCAATTGCCGTACATAGCAGTGGACAAGGGTATGAAAAATGTTATAATACCATCATGGAACAAGAAATGCTGCTCACACAAATATCTCCAGCAAACTTAGTATCAACTCTCCATGCCACTGAACCAATACGTCCAGTCAACAAGTGGCCGTGCACATCAATGTGTAACATAGGCAAAAAATCTTTCACATTTTTACGCCAGTTCCTCAATCAGCATGTGAAAGGCAAAGACAAATTGAAAATAAAACTATTACAAATTATGGACTCCTGTCCAGTGCGCAAATACACAGGACTACAAGGACATTCATTATCCTGCATTTCGGGACCTATTTGCAAAAGCACCTTCAACAAAATCAAAATGATAGGAACGGTGTCCTGTCAATTGGTCGACTGCAATTTGGTCGACTGCAATTTGGTCGACACCATTTGGTCGAATGCCAAATGGTCGAATTTTTTTTTTTATTTATATATTTTTTTTGTGGGTTTTCGTGTGGGGAAAGAAAAAAAAAAGAAAAAAAGGGGGGTGGACCCCCCCAAAAAAACCAAAAAAGGGGTAAAAAAAAAAAAAAAAAAATCGACCATTTGGCATTCGACCAAATGGTGTCGACCAATTGTCCTGTCGACCATATGTTTTCGACCAATTGACTGGTAACCGATAGGAACACACCATTCAACTGTAAGAAATTTCATTCATAAACTCTGCTATGCCAAACGTCCTGCTTTAGCACTGGCCAATTTAAATAACATTCTACTACATGGTACAGCCAAAGAACTACTCGAAGAAATAGAGCACATCCAGAGAAAATATTTTGGAAGTGAAAGCCACTTACAAAATTCAATATCTTTAGAAGAGACTAGCAACAACTTTACAGGGGGCAAACTTCTACTACACACATACAAAAAACCATTGCGCCAGTTTGGGAAAACCATCAACTAGTGTTAAATCCAGCCTCAAATCTGCTCAGAGGAAGACCCATGGCAGGACTTATAACAGCTGTAAAAAGCACCAAAGATCTCACTGTCACCTTCTGGGCAGCCCCAAGTAATCACATACAGTTAACTCGACTTACCATTCACAAGAGACAGATAGCCTGCCTGAACTTATACTGGAATCATATAGCCATTCGAGATGAACAATTTTTTAAGTGTGTAGAAAAATGCCTGGACCTCATTGCCGCAGACCCTGATATAGATCACACCATCTTAGCAGGAGATCTTAATATGAACTGCTTGAAGAAATCAGGCAACAAGTACCAAAACTTAATAAAAAGATGGAGTCTCCTCATGAAGGAGAGAGGCCTCTACATGGTAAATGATTCTATAGACCATGATGCTCCTCCGAAAAATACTTGGAAGAGAGGCAAGCAAGCATCCTTGATAGATTACATCTTTGTTGATGCCAGTCTTCTTTCCTCCCTAACATCCTTTAATGTGATTGAACAACACATTAGTGATCATGACATCTTGGAAATGATCTGGGAATGGTCAATATCTCCGTTAATAATCCTACCTGAAAAGTATAACACCCAGATTGCAGTTGCATCAGCAGGTTTCAAATATAAATGAACCCCCACAAATCTGAATGAATTACTTCAAATCATCTCCTTTCCTCCAGACATTCTATGTCCCGACATCATCATCAGAGATGGAACTTATGTTGCAGCCCTACGGACTTTTGAGCAAAGAACAAACACAATTATGAACTCTGCTAATATAAAGAAAAATCATAAGCATACTTGGGATGATTTAGTTAAGAAAGAGAAAGCCATAATGAGAAAGCAAATTCGAGACTTAAAATATCTGTCATTAGACCAAAGAATTTTGCAAAAAAGAAAAATCAAAAACAGATATGCCAACTGGCTGAAACGGCATAAAGCTAGCATGCAACTAAAAGATGCACAGTTAATGCTGCGAACTATAGCTTCAAAAAGCTCAGCCATGATTTGGGGCTTAATCAAGACCATCTATACCCCCCAACAATCCATTGTACAACTTAATGCAGTATCTGAGGAAGTGTGGGTCGCATATTATAGTTCATTCTATGCAGACTTTCCATGGACCAACCAACCCACCTATATACCTCCACATAACTTGACTCATTTAGAAATAAATCCTAGCAATATATTAAGGAACATAAAAAAACTCAGTATGTCTAAAGCTCCAGGGCCAGACGGTCTATCTAATGTCATGCTAAAGTCACAGCCAGAAGCATGGGCTAACATATTAAGAGTCATTTTCAATCAAATAATTATATCTCAACGAATACCTCAGTCGTGGCGCAAATCCATTATTCTCCCTATTTATAAAAAACATAATAGACAAGATCCCAGAAGCTATAGGCCGATAGCGCTACTTGATGTGCCTGGAAAACTGTTTGCCCGACTAATCCTGGCCGAATTTGTTGAGTGGTCAAATAAATCCAACACTAACGATCCATACCAAACAGGTTTTATTGCTGGCCTAGGAACATCTGTTAATTTACATATTCTGCATGCCATCAAACACAAAGAGTGGCAATTAAAACAACCAATATTCATGGCCTTTATTGATCTAGAAACGGCATTTGACTCAATTTCCAGAAACCTTCTCTTTGACAAACTGCAGAAAAGCATTTGCCCTGTTCATCTTCAGCATTGGATACGAGAATTTCACACTGACACCTCAATCCAGATAAGACTCTCTATGGATGGAAAACTTTCCAAATGCATACACACATATAGAGGATTGAAGCAAGGCTGTCTGTTGGCTTCCTCTCTGTTTAACTTTTACATATCTGATATAATGAACCATTTCATGAACATAACATCTGATTCTCCTCGATTGCTAAATTATACGATACCTTATCTATTCTATGCTGATGACCTCGTACTTTTAGCAAAAACAGCAAGAGGACTTCAAATGTTATTGGATCAATTACACGATTATGTTACCAAGAATAAACTGACTATAAATTTGGAGAAATCTAAAATTATGATTGTGGCTACTAACAACGCAAAGCGAAGAATTCGGCAATTGTGGTACATGCAGAAGAAACCTCTGGAGATTGTATCAGAGTATAAGTATTTGGGCCTAAATGTAAACAACGTTATTTCTGATGCACCGTACTATAATGAAATTAGGACCAAAATGAACACAGCCACATCACAGGCAAGAATACTAAACCACAAATATGGCAAATTTTCCATGAAGCCAGCTTTGATCTTTTATTGCCAGAAAACCATACCGACGGTGTTATATGGCTCTGATACAAGAGAATGGCGTGATTCTTCATTCTGGACAATCATAGAAGGCTCGTTCTGGAAAAAGCTATTGCGTTTACCCAAATCTGTACCAATGTGTTTGATACGATATGAACTAGGACTAACGTCCCTGTATGCTATGTACATGCGGAAGATCTGCAGTCTCTATCGGAAATGCATTATAGCCTCAAAAGAAGGCACACTACTCGACATTTTGTCTAAGTACAAGGAAGAAACCACTCACAAAAACATGAAAGAATGGCAATTAGAAACTAAAAAGTATCTACTTGAATCAAGTGTCACTGAGGAGTTGCTGATTAATAATCCTGAAAAAGCTAAGGAAAAAATAATGCTTTCAGATTGGATTCAAACAAGATCTCAATGTCTTGCAACTAAGCACTCAAAAGTTTTTTGCACTTTAATTAAAAAAGTCAGAACACCAGAATCGTACTTATTGCAATTTCCAAATGCGAGATTTCGAGATCTTTTCATCAGATTGGATGTTTGGCATACAAGGGCAACTCTGGCTAAATGGAAATTAATTTCACCATTGCAAAACATCTGTCGCTTTTGTAAAAATCCAAGTGAAACAGAGACATTACCTCATTTAGTAACAAGTTGTCCTATGCTGCTAAATCATCGCATAAAACACTTTAAACATCACTTTGAGGGTTTGCTTATTACAACTGCTGAACAATTATGGCTTACCTTGTATAATACGTCTCTTAATAAAAATAGAATTGCAATTGTAAATTACTTAATAGCACTTGATTTAGAGACATATAGTACAGAAGATTCAAAGAATGTGTGAAACAATGTCAACAATATTGACAAATTGTTTGGTAAAAATATGTTGGCCACGTTGTCATTCCACTGGCCTTGTGAAAATTGAGTATAGTTCAGCATGTCAATTGTTTTTGCTTTTCCTTTGTTGTATTTATTTTTTTATTTTCTCTCTAACTATTTAAATAGTGATCATGGTGATGTTTTTCTAAATCTTATGTGATGTGTATTTTTATTTCTATATATCATGCCTATGCGAGATACATGAATTGTTCTATTTTTAATGCTATTGTATGAAATTCTGATATATTTTTGCATTTTATAAATTAGAAATATTGAAAAGTTGTATTCCAACTATATCAATAAAAAAAAATAAAAAAAAATACTAATGTTTAAAAGTGCATCTGCTGAAGTACCAAACCATGTGTGTGTGCGTTGCCGCAGGATTTTTAATACAAATAGCACAAACACTGTAGACATAATGTACAAAATAGACGACAATGAAGATTCCAAGTGGTTCCAATTAGCTCTCTATCTTGTAGCAGAAAAATAATACGAAATGACAAACCCCTCAATACTTTGCAGCTACTGCACTGAAAAACTTGACAACCAAATACCTTTACGTGCTATCACTAATAACTTAATTATTCCCACTACCAAAACCACTGCAACAACTTAACCTGTATCAGAGCATTATAATTTAAACAGTGCACCCATTTCAAGCAGTAATACTCCTTCAACCAAAAACAGCAAAACTAACTCCCTCTGAATTACTAAAAGGCATTTGTGACAAAGTAGTTTATTTGCCATTAGATCTCAAACAAAATGTACACACTCTGGGAGTGCAACGGCCAATAGATCAATCTTTGATTATCCCAGTAAATGGCGTACCTACAAAAGATTTAAAAAATTGGCAGCAACTTGTGGACTTACATAAAGTTAGAGAAGCCCTGCAATATCTATAAGACAACAATGAATACTACAAAGAAATAGACATTGATGAAAACCTGAGCGAAACCTCACCAAAATAATTCAAGACTCCTCAGGAACTGCCCAATTTGAACTTCTAGATCCTACAACAGAATCCAATATTTTAGACCACTGTACAATTCATCCATTGCACTCTAAAGACACCATAGATGATGGACTGGAAACTTACAAAATGCGGCAAGCCAAAGGATCGCCAATCAGCATATGGGAAAAAAGTGTAGAAGCACAAGCCTTTCCTCTACTCTTTCCTACTGGAAAAGGAGGAAGGTACGATGAAAGACCCACACAAATAACAGCATCAAAATACTGCTCTTTACGAATGTATTCTGAAGACCCAAGATTCAGAAAAAACATGGAATACATATTCCACCTTCTCTTTGAAAGTGAACTAGCAACTCTATGCTACGGAGTTGCACACAAATTGAAATCAGGTACCAATTTTCAAAATATGTCAGCTATGCAATTACTACAAAAGGTGCAAGAAAAAGATTAAGTTTTACAGTCAAGCTTTACAAATCCTTTAGCAAACAGGCGTGGTACAAAGGAATACTGGTTCCGATGTCGTGCAGATGTATGCTGTATAAGAAACCTTGACCCACCCACAAAGTTTGTTACATTAAGTTGTGCAGAATATGCAATATGCATGGGAAGATTTGCACGATTTCCTACGCATAGCAAACAAAAACAAAACTAATATAGATATAAAAACACCAGGAGAACTCTGCTCTCTAGATCCTGTAAATGTATCAAAATATTTCCATAATCGCGTTATTGCTATGCTACACTTCATTTGTAATAAAACAGTACCTCCCCCCAGAGAAGTGCAACACTTCTTTTGAAGAAAAGAATACCAAGCCAGAGGAGCACAACACATCTACATGATTTTGTGGATTAAAGATGCTCCTACATTTGGTCAGGAGAGGGATGCCACTGTTTTGCAGTTCATTCAGAAATATGTCACATCTGAAATCCCTTCACAAATTACACATAGTGACCCACATGCACACATTTTACAATTTCAAAGACACAAGTGTTTGAAGTATTGTCGGCGCAAATATAAAAACAAAGGGAAATACTACAGCAAATGCTGCTTTGGTTTCCCTAGACCAGTTTCAACAACAGGTCAAGTGAACAACTTCATGTCTTCAGTTAGACAGAGTGACAAAGGTAAATCACCTAAGAACGCATACTTCATAAAAAGAACAGAAGAATCAAAGTACATCAATGATTACAAAGCAATCATTGCCTTCCGATGGAATCTGAACATGGATGTGCAGTACATTGCAGACAATTCCACTGCAGTTGCACGATATGTCACAGCCTACTTAACCAAAGCAGAAAAAACAGAGCTCAAAGACCTCTGGGACGACATACCATCTGACAAAACACAGTCACAGAAATTGTACAGCTTAGGCATACAAATGCTCTCCCATACAGAATGTGGCTGCTACGAAGCCGCAGACCGTTTAACCGGTACTGCCTTGTATGGAAAATCTGAAAACATAGTATGGCTTAGCCTAGGGCCTGCTGCATCCAGAAAAAAAGAGTTCTCAAATCATATGAAGACATAGAAAAAATAGCCAAAAATGATCCCAACAGCCAAGACATTTTGAAAAACAACTCATACTACCCAAACAGAAGTACTACTTTGGAAACCATGTGTCTATACCACGTAGCCCAAAATTTCACATACAAAAATAATACTAAACCAGATGAGAAGAAAGGTAGATACAGAGTGAAGGAAGCTAGTGAAACTTACCAAACCAAGCTTAATTAATCATATGAAATTGTCATTAAAAACTCCTCAACATAAAGAACTGTATTACATGTCTCTACTACACCTTTTTAAACCATGGATAAACAAAGAAGATGTATTAGATACCCATGACTCCTATGAAGATGCTTTCAAAGCAAATGAAAGCACTATAACAGACATAAACATTATGTAGTACAAAACAATGTTAGACAATGAACAGCAACAAGAAGAAGAACTCCAGGCACAACTAAATGTAGACACTCCTGACAGCAGTCAACCTTCTCTAACAGGAAGCCAAGAACCACTTGGAACCCCACTCATAGCAAATGAGGCAGAATAAGCCATGACTGAAGTAGAAAACACCATGTGTCAGTATGAGCAATCTGCAGAAGACTTTGCTCTACTGAAATCATAACTAAACAATGAGAAGCGTAGCATTTTCCTAAAAATAACAAAACAAATTGAACATGGTATGCAGCACAAAACTAAAAATTGTACCTGTCAAGAATACAAACCTATACTATTCTATGTGAGTGTTCAAGCTGGTTCATGGAAAACATTCTTAATAAAAATCATCAGCAAGTTCCTCCAACAATTGACAAACAACAAACTGTCAGCTGTTGTAACTGCCCCCAGAGGATTAGCCGCCTACAACATAGGTGGTGTCATTTTACACCAATTACTACTCCTTCCAGTAGAACACCAAAACAAATTAGATTACTGCAAACTTTCTCCGGAAGCTGCAATGGAACTGTGCAGAGTTTTGAAATAAATGAAAATGCTGCTAATAGATGAGGTGAGCATGGTTTCCAACCTAACGTTAGCTTTGATTCACCTCTGATTACAAGAGGTCATCAAAACAGTCTACGAAGAACTCTTTGGAGGAAAACACATGGTTGTTTTCAGAGATCTTCTTCAATTAACACCAGTTAAAGGTGAACCTATTTTTAAAAACTTAGGGCACAAACTATGCCGTAAAACTCAGCATAGGAAATGTCAATCTTTGGCAACATTTCCAATACAAAGAATTAACTGAAAACATGTGTCAGTCTGCAGACCTCACCTACACCAACATTTTAAAAAGTATTAAAGTTGGTGTACTATCTAAAGAAGCACAATGTATATTAAATACCAGGCACATCCATGCACTCTGCGGCCATAACTCATGTGCTACTGATGTCATGGAACAATCAGCACACAAAAATGTAAACTGTATGTCCTTGATGCCAACTCTTGCAATCTGTGCATAATTCAATGAAAAAGAAAATGCAACCAATAGTTCAAAATTGCTCCACAGTCAAACTGGACGTGCACGGTATGACACTACCCATGTGTGAACAAGCCACAGCACGATACCTTAGAAAACTCTATCTCTAATACAGCTGGGTTGGAGAAAATATTAAAATTATCTATAATGTAATCCTGTGACTTGTTTGTAAGTGACTCAAAGGGTTCTTAACCTTCTCCTGTATGTAATCTGCTAAGCGTTTACTCCAATACTATTCCAATTCAATCGGATTTTATGTACACTATTACATTGATAACATTGATTTCTTACCTTAGACTCTAAATGTGTCTAGATTCAGCATAATATTCAGTTGGCAACATAGAACTGTTTATTTATTGTTATCTTTTCCTTCTGTTTTTTTCTTGTTATTCATCATCAACTATCAACAGCTCAATGTTGGCTTCTGATGAAGAGGATTGCCCTCAAAACACGATACTTCATTGAATCTGTGATTTGTTTGTTTTTTTTGCTCGCCACTATATCTGCTCATGTATACACAATTAAAAAATACTTGCTACCTTTTAAAAAAATATATATCTTTAAACTGTAGAATAATACTCAAACGTCACCTTGACGTGGAGCAAGGACTAGTTGATGGAGCACTTGGTACATTTGTTGGCTTTCAAACATACCCACGTGACAACATTCAGTTTGTCAATATTCACTTAGACAAACTGTCAGAAGTTAAAAGGATAGGATGCTCAACAGCCCGATTCCTTCTTTTCAAAGACATGTATGCACGCAGAGAACAATTTTCTCTATCTATAGCATACGCAGTCACCATTCATAAATCACAAGGTCTTACCCTAGATCAATCATTGATATATATTGACAGCACAGTGTTTAAAGAAGGCATGAGCTATGTAGCACTATCACGCCTACATACACTTGAAGGACTATTTCTAGTCAACTTTGATGCAAGTAAAGTAAACGCTGATATTCCTTGCATCGTAGAATACAATAGACTACGTGCACTCTACACACCCCATCTCAAAGCCTATACTGTTCCTCAAAAAACACATTTTTTTTAAGAAAACTAGTTCATACTCAAATTATACAGGATCTCACAACAATACCTCCAAAGAAATTAAAAGAAGCTAATACTTCATCAATGACCACAACCAAAGAAGGATCTACTGCACAAACAAAACCAACTACCTCTTCAAAGAAACAACGCACACTCCCAACAAATGACTTAGACACAGAACTGTCTGGTCCATTCAAATTTTCAAATACAACTCGTGTAAATTGCTATGCAAATGTAGCAATCAATATTCTACTCCAATTGCCACCAATTGTAGAAAAACATTTACTTAAACGGTATGGACCAATTATGTTTGCAGATGTTGGTCCTTCACAGAAATGCAACCAACAATCCTGACAACACTTACAGTGTTTCTGGAATAAGGCAGGAATTGGACTACTGTGCTGGAATGGTCAGATTCACTATAAACACACAAGAAGATCCACAAGAATGTCTAATTTACTTACTACAAGTTCTGGAAAACAAAAACATACCTATAAATGAAATCTTCCAGATGTCATACATGCACTCTCTGCAGCCATGTGGCACAGGAACAAGCCCCTAATGAACGCTTCATGTATGTATCCATACCTAACTGTGAATCCATTCCATTTCAGCAACTTGTACACAATGCAAACAATGGCAGATTATGTACTACTTGCAATTCCGCTAATCGTTCCACCTTACAAATACAGTCACATGGTGAATACGTAATAGTAATGCTTTTGTGTTACAATGCAGATGGTACCAAAAACAACTGCAAGCTGACTGAATTCACACATGGACAAGTACCACTTGGTAAGAAAACCTTCACAACAGTAGGCATAATCTACCACACAGGAGCCACAACCAATGCAGGTCACTACACTGCATACATAAAGATGAATTGTGGATGGTTTAATTAAATGTGATGATACTTCCATTGCTCTAAAGCAGATATTACCAGCAAATCTTGTAAACGCTTACTTAATATTCTTAAAACCAAAATGTATTCACTAATCTGAATATAAACATCTACAAAATGCCCTCAATGACCGTTAAATCCATAAACTAATAGAATAAGACAACATCTATCTAACAGTGAAAAACTATAAACAGTTAGAATACGCCAACTGGTATCTAACTATAACCAGAAAATGGCAATATACATTTTTCTAAGGAAACCCTGCAACACTTCTTATGTATAAAAATACCCTCAACAACTTCAAAACCAACAACAGTTAGAATACGCGAACAGGTATCTAACTGCCCCAAAATTCTGCAACAACCAAACAGATAAATGAATACTGCTAAAATGCAACAAGAAATAAACAATTAGTATATGCCAACTGGTATCTAATTGCAACAATACTACCACCACTTCCAAACCAAAAACCATGCACCTATTACATTACATTACATTACATGGTATTTAAATAGCGCAACTATGGGCCCGCAGGCATGAAGGTGCTAAACAGAAGGACAGGACACACAAGACAATTATGGCTACCTGTGAACGCAGCTTACTCTTCTAAAGACCAATTAAAGCTTACCTAAGATCTGGCTAAAAGGGGTAAGGCATACAAAGGCACTACCCCTAGAGCTGATCTTAGGTAAAAAGAAAGGTTTTAAGCTCTTTCTTGAATGTTGCAAGGAGTTTGTGTTTACGCAGGTGGTCTGGTAATTGGTTCCACACACAAGGCGCTTTGAAAACAAAAGCGCCATTTGCGTTCTACACTTAAAGGTTATCACCAGGGTTCTGAACTTGATTCTTGACTCCACTGGTAACCAATGACGCGCTCGCCTAGCTTCCCATACATGTTAGCGCCTTGAAAGCCCCTCCTATTAAAATGAACCACAGAAAAATATTGTGCCATAACGCAGAGAGGTTTTTTTTAATCCTGCATGGATTATTTTTTTTCCTACAAACCCAATGATTTTACGAACACACACAGGAACTGAGCAAATTGCACAGCACAGTGGTTTGAAGCATAGTGCTTGTAAAGTACTAACTATGAGGGTCGACAAAGTACAGAAATGTCTACTATGCAATGCAATAACTCATTACAAACTACCTAGACTAACATGTGATCTTTTCTTTCATCACAGAGAATGAAAAAACAATGTCTGGTCTAATTTCCCATGTCATGAAAAAACTGCATACAGCCTCAACAAAGCAAACAGTAAGTATATAATAATTGGAGTCACAAACACTGCAACATAACACACCCATGCAAGCAAATACCTGACCATAGACCACAACCCAAAATGTTTGCTTGCATGGGTATCTTATGCTGCAGTGGTTGTAGCCAAGGCCTACAGTCGTGACTGCATGGTGTGGTCAAAACACTGCATACATCCTCAACAAAGCAAAGAATAAGTATACAATAAAGTCACAACCACTGTAACATAACACACCCATGCAAACGAACACCTGACCACTTACTACCACCCAAACTGCCTAGAGTCTTAGGTACCAACATTCTGAACACAATCCAACAAACCAACTACTACACATCATGTCCACTATGCTATAAACACTATTACACTACTGGCAAACACTATACAAACTTTTGAAAACATACTCCGTATGCAGCCCACATACCACAGTCAAAATGTTTGCTTGCATGGGTGTGTTATGCAGCAGTGGTTGTGGCAAGGGTCCAGAGTCTTGGGTGCATGGCCGAAAGCCTTCAGCCATACACCCAAAACTCTAGGCCCTGGCCACAACCACCACAGCATAACACACCCTTGCAAGCAAACACCTGCCAACTGACCACAACTGAAAAACATAACACAACCACCTCAAAACCTATCCACTTCATTTAACATTCTAAAACAATAATTACAGCCAATGCACACACTCTTCAATACATACCCTCTTCACCTCTACCACGCTGCCTACCCTGACCCTCAGCCAAGCTACCTACCCTGACAGGCAAACCTGCTTCCTTTCTGACCCTCTGCCAAGCTACCTACCATGACAGGCAAACCTGCTTCCTTTCTGACCCTCTGCCAAGCTACCTACCCTGACAGGCAAACCTGCTTCCTTTCTGACCCTCTGCCAAGCTACCTACCCTGACAGGCAAACCTGCTTCCTTTCTGACCCTCAGCCAAGCTACCCTGACTGGCTAACCTGCTTCCTTTCTGAACCTCTGCCAAGATACCTACCCTGACAGGCAAACCTGCTTCCAGTCTGACCCTCAGCCAAGCTACCTACCCTAAAAGGCAAACCTGCTTCCTTTCTGACCCTTAGCCAAGCTACCTACCCTGACAGGCAAACCTGCTTCCTTTCTGACCCTCAGCCAAGCTACCTACCCTGACAGGCAAACCTGCTTCCTTTCTGACCCTAAGCCAAGCTACCTACTCTGACAGTCAAAACTGCTTCCTTTCTGACCCTCAGCCAAGCTACCTACCCTGACAGGCAAGCCTGCTTCCTTTCTGACCCTCAGCCAAGCTACCTACCCTGACAGGCAAACCTGCTTCCTTTCTGACCCTCAGCCATGCTACCTACCCTGACAGGCAAACCTGCTTCCTTTCTGAGCCTCAGCCAAGCTACCTACCCTGACAGGCAAACCTGCTTCCTTTCTGACCCTCTGCCAAGCTACCTACCCTGATAGGCTAACCTGCTTCCTTTCTGACCCTCTGCCAAGCTACCCTGACAGGCTAACCTGCTTCCTTTCTGACCCTATGCCAAGATACCTACCCTGACAGTCTAACCTGCTTCCTTTCTGACCTTCTGCCAAGCTACCCTGACAGGCAAACCTGCTTCCTTTCTGACCCTCAGCCAAGCTACCTACCCTGACAGGCAAACCTGCTTCCTTTCTGACCCTCAGCCAAGCTACCTACCCTAACAGGCAAACCTGCTTCCTTTCTGAACCTCTGCCAAGCTACCTACCCTGACAGGCAAACCTGCTTCCTTTCTGGCCCTCTGCCAAGCTACCTACCCTGGCAGGAAAACCTGCTTCCTTTCTGACCCTCTACCAAGCTACCTACCCTGACAGGCAAACCTGCTTCCTTTCTGACCCTCTGCCAAGCTAACTACCCTGACAGGCAAACCTGATTCCTTTCTGACCCTCTACCAAGCTGCCTACCCTGACCCTCAGCCAAGCTACCTACCCTGACAGGCAAACCTGCTTCCTTTCTGACCCTCTGCCAAGCTACCTACCATGACAGGCAAACCTGCTTCCTTTCTGACCCTCTGCCAAGCTACCTACCCTGACAGGCAAACCTGCTTCCTTTCTGACCCTCTGCCAAGCTACCTACCCTGACAGGCAAACCTGCTTCCTTTCTGACCCTCTGCCAAGCTACCCTGACTGGCTAACCTGCTTCCTTTCTGAACCTCTGCCAAGATACCTACCCTGACAGGCAAACCTGCTTCCAGTCTGACCCTCAGCCAAGCTACCTACCCTAAAAGGCAAACCTGCTTCCTTTCTGACCCTTAGCCAAGCTACCTACCCTGACAGGCAAACCTGCTTCCTTTCTGACCCTCAGCCAAGCTACCTACCCTGACAGGCAAACCTGCTTCCTTTCTGACCCTCAGCCAAGCTACCTACTCTGACAGTCAAAACTGCTTCCTTTCTGACCCTCTGCCAAGCTACCTACCCTGACAGGCTAAACTGCTTCCTTTCTGACCCTCTGCCAAGCTACCTACCCTGGCAGGAAAACCTGCTTCCTTTCTGACCCTCTACCAAGCTACCTACCCTGACAGGCAAACCTGCTTCCTTTCTGACCCTCTGCCAAGCTAACTACCCTGACAGGCAAACCTGATTCCTTTCTGACCCTCTACCAAGCTGCCTACCCTGACCCTCAGCCAAGCTACCTACCCTGACAGGCAAACCTGCTTCCTTTCTGACCCTCTGCCAAGCTACCTACCATGACAGGCAAACCTGCTTCCTTTCTGACCCTCTGCCAAGCTACCTACCCTGACAGGCAAACCTGCTTCCTTTCTGACCCTCTGCCAAGCTACCTACCCTGACAGGCAAACCTGCTTCCTTTCTGACCCTCTGCCAAGCTACCCTGACTGGCTAACCTGCTTCCTTTCTGAACCTCTGCCAAGATACCTACCCTGACAGGCAAACCTGCTTCCAGTCTGACCCTCAGCCAAGCTACCTACCCTAAAAGGCAAACCTGCTTCCTTTCTGACCCTTAGCCAAGCTACCTACCCTGACAGGCAAACCTGCTTCCTTTCTGACCCTCAGCCAAGCTACCTACCCTGACAGGCAAACCTGCTTCCTTTCTGACCCTCAGCCAAGCTACCTACTCTGACAGTCAAAACTGCTTCCTTTCTGATCCTCAGCCAAGCTACCTACCCTGACAGGCAAACCTGCTTCCTTTCTGACCCTCAGCCAAGCTACCTACCCTAACAGGCAAGCCTGCTTCCTTTCTGACCCTCAGCCAAGCTACCTACCCTGACAGGCAAACCTGCTTCCTTTCTGACCCTCAGCCATGCTACCTACCCTGACAGGCAAACCTGCTTCCTTTCTGAGCCTCAGCCAAGCTACCTACCCTGACAGGCAAACCTGCTTCCTTTCTGACCCTCTGCCAAGCTACCTACCCTGATAGGCTAACCTGCTTCCTTTCTGACCCTCTGCCAAGCTACCCTGACAGGCTAACCTGCTTCCTTTCTGACCCTATGCCAAGATACCTACCCTGACAGTCTAACCTGCTTCCTTTCTGACCCTCTGCCAAGCTACCCTGACAGGCAAACCTGCTTCCTTTCTGACCCTCAGCCAAGCTACCTACCCTGACAGGCAAACCGGCTTCCTTTCTGACCCTCAGCCAAGCTACCTACCCTGACAGGCAAACCTGCTTCCTTTCTGACCCTCAGCCAAGCTACCTACCCTAACAGGCAAACCTGCTTCCTTTCTGACCCTCAGCCAAGCTACCTACCCTGACGGGAAAACCTGCTTCCTTTCTGACCCTCAGCCACGCTACCTAGCCTGACAGGCAAACCTGCTTCCTTTCTGAGCCAAGCTACCTACCATGACAGGCAAACCTGCTTCCTTTCTGACCCTCTGCCAAGCTACCTACCCTGATAGGCTAACCTGCTTCCTTTCTGACCCTCTGCCAAGCTACCCTGACAGGCTAACCTGCTTCCTTTCTGACCCTATGCCAAGCTACCTACCCTGACAGGCTAACCTGCTTCCTTTCTGACCCTCTGCCAAGCTACCCTGACAGGCAAACCTGCTTCCTTTCCGACCCTCTGCCAAGCTACCTACCCTGACAGGCAAACCTGCTTCCTTTCTGACCCTCTGCCAAGCTACCTACCCTGACAGGCAAACCTCCTTCCTTTCTGACCCTCTGCCAAGCTACCTACCCGGACAGGCAAACCTGCTATCTTTCTGACCCTCTGCCAAGCTACCTACCCTGACAGGTAAACCTGCTTCCTTTCTGACCCTCTGCCAAGCTACCTACCCTGACAGGCTAAACTGCTTCCTTTCTGACCCTCTGCCAAGCTACCCTGACTGGCTAACCTGCTTCCTTTCTGACCCTCTGCCAAGCTACCTACCCTGACAGGCTAACCTGCTTCCTTTCTGACCCTCTGCCAAGCTACCTACCCTGACAGGCAAACCTGCTTCCTTTCTGACCCTCTGCCAAGCTACCTACCCTGACAGGCAAACCTGCTACCTTTCTGACCCTCTGCCAAGCTACATACCCTGACTGGCAAACCTGCATCCTTTCTGACCCTCTGCCAAGCTACCTACCCTGACAGGCAAACCTGCTTCCTTACTGACCCTCTGCCAAGCTACCCTGACAGGCTAACCTGCTTCCTTTCTGACCCTCTGCCAATCTACCTACCCTGACAGGGAAACCAGCTTCCTTTCTGACCTTCTGCCAAGCTACCTACCCTGACAGGCAAACCTGCTTCCTTTCTGACCCTCTACCAAGCTACCTACCCTGACAGGCAAACCTGCTTCCTTTCTGACCCTCTGCCAAGCTACCAACCCTGACAGGCAAACCTGCTTCCTTTCTGACCCTCTGCCAAGCTACCTACCCTGACAGGCAAACCTGCTTCCTTTCTGACCCTCAGCCAATTTACCTACCCTGACAGGCTAACCTGCTTCCTTTCTGACCCTATGCCAAGCTACCTACCCTGACAGGCTAACCTGCTTCCTTTCTGACCCTCTGCCAAGCTACCCTGACAGGCAAACCTGCTTCCTTTCCGACCATCTGCCAAGCTACCTACCCTGACAGGCAAACCTGCTTCCTTTCTGACCCTCTGCCAAGCTACCTACCCTGACAGGCAAACCTCCTTCCTTTCTGACCCTCTGCCAAGCTACCTACCCAGACAGGCTAACCTGCTATCTTTCTGACCCTCTGCCAAGCTACCTACCCTGACAGGTAAACCTGCTTCCTTTCTGACCCTCTGCCAAGCTACCTACCCTGACAGGCTAAACGGCTTCCTTTCTGACCCTCTGCCAAGCTACCTACCCTGACAGGCTAACCTGCTACCTTTCTGACCCTCTGCCAAGCTACCTACCCTGACAGGTAAACCTGCTTCCTTTCTGACCCTCTGCCAAGCTACCTACCCTCACAGGCTAAACTGCTTCCTTTCTGACCCTCTGCCAAGCTACCTACCCTGACAGGCAAACCTGCTACCTTTCTGACCCTCAGCCAAGCTACCTACCCTGACAGGCAAACCTGCTGCCTTTCTGACCCTCTGCCAAGCTACCTACCCTGTCAGGCAAACCTGCTTCCTTTCTGACCTTCAGCCAAGCTACCTACCCTGACAGATAAACCTGCTTCCTTTCTGACCCTCTGCCAAGCTACCTACCCTGACAAGCAAACCTGCTTCCTTTCTGGCCCTCTGCCAAGCTACCCTGACAGGCTAACCTGCTTCCTTTCTGACCCTCTGCCAAGCTACCTACCCTGACAGGCTAACCTGCTTCATTTCTGACCCTCTGCCAAGCTACCTACCCTGACAGGCAAACCTGCTTCCTTTCTGACCCTCTGCCAAGCTACCTACCCTGACAGGCAAACCTGCTACCTTTCTGACCCTCTGCCAAGCTACATACCCTAACTGGCAAACCTGCTTCCTTTCTGACCCTCTGCCAAGCTACCTACCCTGACAGGCAAACCTGCTTCCTTTCTGACCCTCTGCCAAGCTACCCTGACAGGCTAACCTGCTTCCTTTCTGACCCTCTGCCAATCTACCTACCCTGACAGGGAAACCAGCTTCCTTTCTGACCTTCTGCCAAGCTACCTACCCTGACAGGCAAACCTGCTTCCTTTCTGACCCTCTACCAAGCTACCTACCCTGACAGGCAAACCTGCTTCCTTTCTGACCCTCTGCCAAGCTACCAACCCTGACAGGCAAACCTGCTTCCTTTCTGACCCTCTGCCAAGCTACCTACCCTGACAGGCAAACCTGCTTCCTTTCTGACCCTCAGCCAAGCTACCTACCCTGACAGGCTAACCTGCTTCCTTTCTGACTCTATGCCAAGCTACCTACCCTGACAGGCTAACCTGCTTCCTTTCTGACCCTCTGCCAAGCTACCCTGACAGGCAAACCTGCTTCCTTTCTGACCCTCTGCCAAGCTACCTACCCTGACAGGCAAACCTGCTTCCTTTCTGACCCTCTGCCAAGCTACCTACCCTGACAGGCAAACCTCCTTCCTTTCTGACCCTCTGCCAAGCTACCTACCCGGACAGGCTAACCTGCTATCTTTCTGACCCTCTGCCAAGCTACCTACCCTGACAGGTAAACCTGCTTCCTTTCTGACCCTCTGCCAAGCTACCTACCCTGACAGGCTAAACTGCTTCCTTTCTGACCCTCTGCCAAGCTACCTACCCTGACAGGCTAACCTGCTACCTTTCTGACCCTCTGCCAAGCTACCTACCCTGACAGGTAAACTTGCTTCCTTTCTGACCCTCTGCCAAGCTACCTACCCTGACAGGCTAAACTGCTTCCTTTCTGACCCTCTGCCAAGCTACCTACCCTGACAGGCTAACCTGCTTCCTTTCTGACCCTCTGCCAAGCTACCCTGACTGGATAACCTGCTTCCTTTCTGACCCTCTGCCAAGCTACCTACCCTGACAGGCTAACCTGCTTCCTTTCTGACCCTCTGTCAAGCTACATACCCTGACTGGCAAACCTGCTTCCTTTCTGACCCTCTGCCAAGCTACCTACCCTGAAATGCAAACCTGCTTCCTTTCTGACCCTCTGCCAAGCTACCCTGACAGGCTAACCTGCTTCCTTTCTGACCTTCTGCCAATCTACCTACCCCGACAGGGAAACCATCTTCCTTTATGATCTTCTGCCAAGCTACCTACCCTGACAGGCAAACCTGCTTCCTTTCTGACCCTCTACCAAGCTACCTACCCTGACAGGCAAACCTGGTTCCTTTCTGACCCTCTGCCAAGCTACCTACCCTGACAGGCATACTGCTACCTTTCTGACCCTCTGCCAAGCTACCTACCCTGACTGGCAAACCTGCTTCTTTTCTGACCCTATGCCAAGCTACCTACCCTGACAGGCTAACCTGCTTCCTTTCTGACCCTCTGCCAAGCTACCCTGACAGGCAAACCTGCTTCCTTTCTGACCCTCAGCCAAGCTACCTACCCTGACAGGCAATCCTGCTTCCTTTCTGACCCTCTGCCAAGCTACCAACCCTGACAGGCAAACCTCCTTCCTTTCTGCCCCTCTGCCAAGCTACCTACCCGGACAGGCTAACCTGCTATCTTTCTGACCCTCTGCCAAGCTACCTACCCTGACAGGTAAACCTGCTTCCTTTCTGACCCTCTGCCAAGCTACCTACCCTGACAGGCTAAACTGCTTCCTTTCTGACCCTCTGCCAAGCTACCTACCCTGACAGGCTAACCTGCTACCTTTCTGACCCTCTTCCAAGCTACCTACCCTGACAGGTAAACCTGCTTCCTTTCTGACCCTCTGCCAAGCTACCTACCCTGACAGGCTAAACTGCATCCTTTCTGACCGTCTGCCAAGCTATCTACCCTGACAGGCTAACCTGCTTCCTTTCTGACCCTCTGCCTGACTGGCTAACCTGCTTGCTTTCTGACCCTCGGTCAAGATACCTACCATGACAGGCTAACCTGCTCCCTTTCTGACCCTCTGCCAAGCTACCTACCCTGACAGGCTAACCTGCTACCTTTCTGACCCTCTGCCAAGCTACCTACCCTGACAGGCAAACCTTCCTCCTTTCTGACCCTCAGCCAAGCTACCTACCCTGACAGGCAAACCTGCTTCCTTTCTGACCCTCTGCCAAGCTACCTACCCTGACAGGCAAACCTGCTTCCTTTCTGACCCTCTGCCAAGCTACCTACCCTGACAGGCAAACCTGCTTCCTTTCTGACCCTCTGCCAAGCAACCCTGACTGGCTAACCTGCTTCCTTTCTGACCCTCTGCCAAGCTACCTACCCTGACAGGTTAACCTGCTTCCTTTCTAACCCTCTGCCAAGCTACCTACCCTGACAGGCAAACCTGCTTCCTTTCTGACCCTCTGCCAAGCTACCTACCCTGACAGGCAAACCTGCTTCCTTTCTGACCCTCTGCCAAGTTACCTACCCTGACATTGCTTCCTTTCTGACCCTCAGCCAAGCTACCTACGCTGACAGGCAAACCTGCTGCCTTTCTGACCCTCAGCCAGGCTACCCTGACAGGCAAACCTGCTTCCTTTCTGACCCTCTGCCAAGCTACCTACCCTCACAGGCAGACCTGCTTCCTTTCTGACCCTCTGCCAAGCTACCCTGACTGGCTAACCTGCTTCCTTTCTGACCCTCTGCCAAGCTACCTACCCTGACAGGCAAACCTGCTTCCTTTATGACCCTCTGCCAAGCTACCTACCCTGACAGGCAAACCCGCTACCTGTCTGACCCTCTGCCAAGCTACCCTGACTGGCTAACCTGCTTCCTTTCTGACCCTCTGCCAAGCTACCTACCCTGACAGGCAAACCTGCTTCCTTTCTGACCCTCTGCCAAGCTACCTACCCTGGCAGGAAAACCTGCTTCCTTTCTGACCCTCTACCAAGCTACCTACCCTGACAGGCAAACCTGCTTCCTTTCTGACCCTCTGCCAAGCTACCTACCCTGACAGGCAAACCTGATTCCTTTCTGACCCTCTACCAAGCTGCCTACCCTGACCCTCTGCCAAGCTACCTACCCTGACAGGCAAACCTGCTTCCTTTCTGACCCTCTGCCAAGCTACCTACCATGACAGGCAAACCTGCTTCCTTTCTGACCCTCTGCCAAGCTACCTACCCTGACAGGCAAACCTGCTTCCTTTCTGACCCTCTGCCAAGCTACCTACCCCGACAGGCAAACCTGCTTCCTTTCTGACCCTCTGCCAAGCTACCCTGACTGGCTAACCTGCTTCCTTTCTGACCCTCTGCCAAGCTACCTACCCTGACAGGCAAACCTGCTTCCAGTCTGACCCTCTGCCAAGCTACCTACCCTAAAAGGCAAACCTGCTTCCTTTCTGACCCTTAGCCAAGCTACCTACCCTGACAGGCAAACCTGCTTCCTTTCTGACCCTCAGCCAAGCTACCTACCCTGACAGGCAAACCTGCTTCATTTCTGACCCTCAGCCAAGCTACCTACCCTGACAGGCAAACCCGCTTCCTTTCTGACCCTCAGCCAAGCTACCTACCCTAACAGGCAAGCCTGCTTCCTTTCTGACCCTCAGCCAAGCTACCTACCCTGACAGGCAAACCTGCTTCCTTTCTGACCCTCAGCCATGCTACCTACCTTGACAGGCAAACCTGCTTCCTTTCTGACCCTCTGCCAAGCTACCTACCCTGACAGGCAGAACTGCTTCCTTTCTGACCCTCTGCCAAGCTACCCTGACTGGCTAACCTGCTTCCTTTCTGACCCTCTGCAAAGCTACCTACCCTGACAGGCAAACCTGCTTCCTTTCTGACCCTCTGCCAAGCTACCTACCCTAACAGGCAAACCCGCTACCTGTCTGACCCTCTGCCAAGCTACCCTGACTGGCTAACCTGCTTCCTTTCTGACCCTCTGCCAAGCTACCTACCCTGACAGGCAAACCTGCTTCCAGTCTGACCCTCAGCCAAGCTACCTACCCTAAAATGCAAACCTGCTTCCTTTCTGACCCTTAGCCAAGCTACCTACCCTGACAAGCAAACCTGCTTCCTTTCTGACCCTCAGCCAAGCTACCTACCCTGACAGGCAAACCTGCTTCCTTTCTGACCCTCAGCCAAGCTACCTACTCTGACAGGCAAACCTGCTTCCTTTCTGACCCTCAGCCAAGCTACCTACCCTGACAGGCAAACCTGCTTCCTTTCTGACCCTCAGCCAAGCTACCTACCCTAACAGGCAAGCCTGCTTCCTTTCTGACCCTCAGCCAAGCTACCTACCCTGACAGGCAAACCTGCTTCCTTTCTGACCGTCAGCCAAGCTACCTACCCTGACAGGCAAACCTGCTTCCTTTCTGACCCTCGGCCATGCTACCTACCCTGACAGGCAAACCTGCTTCCAGTCTGACCCTCAGCCAAGCTACCTACCCTAAAAGGCAAACCCGCTACCTGTCTGACCCTCTGCCAAGCTACACTGACTGGCTAACCTGCTTCCTTTCTGACCCTCTGCCAAGCTACCTACCCTGACAGGCAAACCTGCTTCCTTTCTGACCCTCAGCCATGCTACCTACCTTGACAGGCAAACCTGCTTCCTTTCTTACCCTCTGCCAAGCTACCTACCCTGACAGGCAGACCTGCTTCCTTTCTGACCCTCTGCCAAGCTACCCTGACTGGCTAACCTGCTTCCTTTCTGACCCTCTGCCAAGCTACCAACCCTGACAGGCAAACCTGCTTCCTTTCTGACCCTCTGCCAAGCTACCTACCCTGACAGGCAAACCCGCTACCTGTCTGACCCTCTGCCAAGCTACACTGACTGGCTAACCTGCTTCCTTTCTGACCCTCTGCCAAGCTACCTACCCTGACAGGCAAACCTGCTTCCTTTCTGACCCTCTGCCAAGCTACCTACCCTGGCAGGCAAACCTGCTTCCTTTCTGACCCTCAACCAAGCTACCTACCCTGACAGGCAAACCTGCTTCCTTTCTGACCCTCTACCAAGCTGCCTACCCTGACCCTCTGCCAAGCTACCTACCCTGACAGGCAAACCTGATTCCTTTCTGACCCTCTACCAAGCTGCCTACCCTGACCCTCTGCCAAGCTACCTACCCTGACAGGCAAACCTGCTTCCTTTCTGACCCTCTGCCAAGCTACCTACCATGACAGGCAAACCTGCTTCCTTTCTGACCCTCTGCCAAGCTACCTACCCTGACAGGCAAACCCACTTCCTTTCTGACCCTCTGCCAAGCTACCTACCCTGACAGGCAAACCTGCTTCCTTTCAGACCCTCTGCCAAGCTACCCTGACTGGCTAATCTGCTTCCTTTCTGAACCTCTGCCAAGCTACCTACCCTGACAGGCAAACCTGCTTCCAGTCTGACCCTCAGCCAAGCTACCTTTCCTAAAAGGCAAACCTGCTTCCTTTCTGACACTTAGCCAAGCTACCTACCCTGACAGGCAAACCTGCTTCCTTTCTGACCCTCAGCCAAGCTACCTACCCTGACAGGCAAACCTGCTTCCTTTCTGACCCTCAGCCAAGCTACCTACTCTGACAGGCAAACCTGCTTCCTTTCTGACCCTCAGCCAAGCTACCTACCCTGACAGGCAAACCTGCTTCCTTTCTGACCCTCAGCCAAGCTACCTACCCTAACAGGCAAGCCTGCTTCCTTTCTGACCCTCAGCCAAGCTACCTACCCTGACAGGCAAACCTGCTTCCTTTCTGAGCCTCAGCCATGCTACCTACCCTGACATGCAAACCTGCTTCCTTTCTGAGCCTCAGCCAAGCTACCTACCCTGACACGCTAACCTGCTTCCTTTCTGACCCTCTGCCAAGCTACCCTGACTGGCTAACCTGCTTCCTTTCTGACCCTCTGCCAAGCTACCTACCCTGACAGGCTAACCTGCTTCCTTTCTGACCTCTGCCAAGCTACCTACCCTCACAGGCTAACCTGCTACCTTTCTGACCCTCTGCGAAGCTACCTACCCTGACAGGCAAACCTTCCTCCTTTCTGACCATCAGCCAAGCTACCTACCCTGACAGGCAAATCTGCTTCCTTTCCGACCCTCTGCCAAGCTACCTACCCTGACAGGCAAACCTGCTTCCTTTCTGACCCTCTGCCAAGCTACCTACCCTGACAGGCAAACCTGCTTCCTTTCTGACCCTCTGCCAAGCAACCCTGACTGGCTAACCTGCTTCCTTTCTGACCCTCTGCCAAGCTACCTACCCTGACAGGTTAACCTGCTTCCTTTCTAACCCTCTGCCAAGCTACCTACCCTGACAGGCAAACCTGCTTCCTTTCTGACCCTCTGCCAAGCTACCTACCCTGACAGGCGAACCTCCTTCCTTTCTGACCCTCTGCCAAGCTACCTTCCCGGACAGGTGAACCTGCTTCCTTTCTGACCCTCTGCCAAGCTACCTACCCTGACAGGCAAACCTCCTTCCTTTCTGACCCTCTGCCAAGCTACCTACCCGGACAGGTAAACCTGCTTCCTTTCTGACCCTCAGCCAAGCTACCTACTCTGACAGGCAAACCTGCTTCCTTTCTGACCCTCAGCCAAGCTACCTACCCTGACAGGCAAACCTGCTTCCTTTCTGACCCTCAGCCAAGCTACCTACCCTAACAGGCAAACCTGCTTTCTTTCTGACCCTCAGCCAATCTACCTACCCTGACAGGCAAACCTGCTTCCTTTCTGACCCTCAGCCACGCTACCTACCCTGATAGGCAAACCTGCTTCCTTTCTGAGACTCAGCCAAGCTACCTACCCTGACAGGCAAACCTGCTTCCTTTCTGACCCTCTGCCAAGCTACCTACCCTGATAGGCTAACCTGCTTCCTTTCTGACCCTCTGCCAAGCTACCCTGACAGGCTAACATGCTTCCTTTCTGACCCTATGCCAAGCTACCTACCCTGACAGGCTAACCTGCTTCCTTTCTGACCCTCTGCCAAGCTACCCTGACAGGCAAACCTGCTTCCTTTCCGACCCTCTGCCAAGCTACCTACCCTGACAGGCAAACCTGCTTCCTTTCTGACCCTCTGCCAAGCTACATACCCTGACAGGCAAACCTCCTTCCTTTCTGACCCTCTGCCAAGCTACCTACCCGGACAGGCTAACCTGCTATCTTTCTGACCCTCTGCCAAGCTACCTACCCTGACAGGTAAACCTGCTTCCTTTCTGACCCTCTGCCAAGCTACCTACCCTGACAGGCTAAACTGCTTCCTTTCTGACCCTCTGAAAAGCAACCCTGACTGGCTAACCTGCTTCCTTTCTGACCCTCTGCCAATCTACCTACCCTGACAGGTTAACCTGCTTCCTTTCTAACCCTCTGCCAAGCTACCTACCCTGACAGGCTAACCTATCTCCTTTCTGACCCTCAGCCAAGCTAAGTACCCTGACAGGCAAACCTGCTTCCTTTCGGACCCTCTGCCAAGCTACCTACCCTGACAGGCTAAACTGCTTCCTTTCTGACCCTCTGCCAAGCTACCTACCCTGACAGGCTAACCTGCTTCCTTTCTGACCCTCTGCCAAGCTACCCTGACTGGCTAACCTGCTTCCTTTCTGACCCTCTGCCAAGCTACCTACCCTGACAGGCTAACCTGCTTCCTTTCGGACCCTCTGCCAAGCTACCTACTCTGACAGGCTAACCTGCTACCTTTCTGACCCTCTGCCAAGCTACCTACCCTGACAGGCAAACCTTCCTCCTTTCTGACCCTCAGCCAAGCTACCTACCCTGACAGGCAAACCTGCTTCCTTTCCGACCCTCTGCCAAGCTAACTACCCTGACAGGCAAACCTACTTCCTTTCTGACCCTCTGCCAAGCTACCTACCCTGACAGGCAAACCTGCTTCCTTTCTGACCCTCTGCCAAGCAACCCTGACTGGCTAACCTGCTTCCTTTCTGACCCTCTGCCAAGCTACCTACCCTGACAGGTTAACCTGCTTCCTTTCTAACTCTCAGCCAAGCTACCTACCCTGACAGGCAAACCTGCTTCCTTTCTGACCCTCTGCCAAGCTACCTACCCTGGCAGGAAAACCTGCTTCCTTTCTGACCCTCTACCAAGCTACCTACCCTGACAGGCAAACCTGCTTCCTTTCTGACCCTCTGCCAAGCTACCTACCCTGACAGGCAAACCTGATTCCTTTCTGACCCTCTACCAAGCTGCCTACCCTGACCCTCTGCCAAGCTACCTACCCTGACAGGCAAACCTGCTTCCTTTCTGACCCTCTGCCAAGCTACCTACCATGACAGGCAAACCTGCTTCCTTTCTGACCCTCTGCCAAGCTACCTACCCTGACAGGCAAACCTGCTTCCTTTCTGACCCTCTGCCAAGCTACCTACCCCGACAGGCAAACCTGCTTCCTTTCTGACCCTCTGCCAAGCTACCATGACTGGCTAACCTGCTTCCTTTCTGACCCTCTGCCAAGCTACCTACCCTGACAGGCAAACCTGCTTCCAGTCTGACCCTCTGCCAAGCTACCTACCCTAAAAGGCAAACCTGCTTCCTTTCTGACCCTTAGCCAAGCTACCTACCCTGACAGGCAAACCTGCTTCCTTTCTGACCCTCAGCTAAGCTACCTACCCTGACAGGCAAACCTGCTTCCTTTCTGACCCTCAGCCAAGCTACCTACCCTGACAGGCAAACCCGCTTCCTTTCTGACCCTCAGCCAAGCTACCTACCCTAACAAGCAAGCCTGCTTCCTTTCTGACCCTCAGCCAAGCTACCTACCCTGACAGGCAAACCTGCTTCCTTTCTGACCCTCAGCCATGCTACCTACCTTGACAGGCAAACCTGCTTCCTTTCTGACCCTCTGCCAAGCTACCTACCCTGACAGGCAGAACTGCTTCCTTTCTGACCCTCTGCCAAGCTACCCTGACTGGCTAACCTGCTTCCTTTCTGACCCTCTGCAAAGCTACCTACCCTGACAGGCAAACCTGCTTCCTTTCTGACCCTCTGCCAAGCTACCTACCCTAACAGGCAAACCCGCTACCTGTCTGACCCTCTGCCAAGCTACCCTGACTGGCTAACCTGCTTCCTTTCTGACCCTCTGCCAAGCTACCTACCCTGACAGGCAAACCTGCTTCCAGTCTGACCCTCAGCCAAGCTACCTACCCTAAAATGCAAACCTGCTTCCTTTCTGACCCTTAGCCAAGCTACCTACCCTGACAAGCAAACCTGCTTCCTTTCTGACCCTCAGCCAAGCTACCTACCCTGACAGGCAAACCTGCTTCCTTTCTGACCCTCAGCCAAGCTACCTACTCTGACAGGCAAACCTGCTTCCTTTCTGACCCTCAGCCAAGCTACCTACCCTGACAGGCAAACCTGCTTCCTTTCTGACCCTCAGCCAAGCTACCTACCCTAACAGGCAAGCCTGCTTCCTTTCTGACCCTCAGCCAAGCTACCTACCCTGACAGGCAAACCTGCTTCCTTTCTGACCGTCAGCCAAGCTACCTACCCTGACAGGCAAACCTGCTTCCTTTCTGACCCTCGGCCATGCTACCTACCCTGACAGGCAAACCTGCTTCCAGTCTGACCCTCAGCCAAGCTACCTACCCTAAAAGGCAAACCCGCTACCTGTCTGACCCTCTGCCAAGCTACACTGACTGGCTAACCTGCTTCCTTTCTGACCCTCTGCCAAGCTACCTACCCTGACAGGCAAACCTGCTTCCTTTCTGACCCTCAGCCATGCTACCTACCTTGACAGGCAAACCTGCTTCCTTTCTGACCCTCTGCCAAGCTACCTACCCTGACAGGCAGACCTGCTTCCTTTCTGACCCTCTGCCAAGCTACCCTGACTGGCTAACCTGCTTCCTTTCTGACCCTCTGCCAAGCTACCAACCCTGACAGGCAAACCTGCTTCCTTTCTGACCCTCTGCCAAGCTACCTACCCTGACAGGCAAACCTGCTTCCAGTCTGACCCTCAGCCAAGCTACCTACCCTAAAATGCAAACCTGCTTCCTTTCTGACCCTTAGCCAAGCTACCTACCCTGACAAGCAAACCTGCTTCCTTTCTGACCCTCAGCCAAGCTACCTACCCTGACAGGCAAACCTGCTTCCTTTCTGACCCTCAGCCAAGCTACCTATTCTGACAGGCAAACCTGCTTCCTTTCTGACCCTCAGCCAAGCTACCTACCCTGACAGGCAAACCTGCTTCCTTTCTGACCCTCAGCCAAGCTACCTACCCTAACAGGCAAGCCTGCTTCCTTTCTGACCCTCAGCCAAGCTACCTACCCTGACAGGCAAACCTGCTTCCTTTCTGACCGTCAGCCAAGCTACCTACCCTGACAGGCAAACCTGCTTCCTTTCTGACCCTCGGCCATGCTACCTACCCTGACAGGCAAACCTGCTTCCAGTCTGACCCTCAGCCAAGCTACCTACCCTAAAAGGCAAACCCGCTACCTGTCTGACCGTCTGCCAAGCTACACTGACTGGCTAACCTGCTTCCTTTCTGACCCTCTGCCAAGCTACCTACCCTGACAGGCAAACCTGCTTCCTTTCTGACCCTCAGCCATGCTACCTACCTTGACAGGCAAACCTGCTTCCTTTCTTACCCTCTGCCAAGCTACCTACCCTGACAGGCAGACCTGCTTCCTTTCTGACCCTCTGCCAAGCTACCCTGACTGGCTAACCTGCTTCCTTTCTGACCCTCTGCCAAGCTACCAACCCTGACAGGCAAACCTGCTTCCTTTCTGACCCTCTGCCAAGCTACCTACCCTGACAGGCAAACCCGCTACCTGTCTGACCCTCTGCCAAGCTACACTGACTGGCTAACCTGCTTCCTTTCTGACCCTCTGCCAAGCTACCTACCCTGACAGGCAAACCTGCTTCCTTTCTGACCCTCTGCCAAGCTACCTACCCTGGCAGGCAAACCTGCTTCCTTTCTGACCCTCAACCAAGCTACCTACCCTGACAGGCAAACCTGCTTCCTTTCTGACCCTCTGCCAAGCTACCTACCCTGACAGGCAAACCTGATTCCTTTCTGACCCTCTACCAAGCTGCCTACCCTGACCCTCTGCCAAGCTACCTACCCTGACAGGCAAACCTGCTTCCTTTCTGACCCTCTGCCAAGCTACCTACCATGACAGGCAAACCTGCTTCCTTTCTGACCCTCTGCCAAGCTACCTACCCTGACAGGCAAACCCACTTCCTTTCTGACCCTCTGCCAAGCTACCTACCCTGACAGGCAAACCTGCTTCCTTTCAGACCCTCTGCCAAGCTACCCTGACTGGCTAATCTGCTTCCTTTCTGAACCTCTGCCAAGCTACCTACCCTGACAGGCAAACCTGCTTCCAGTCTGACCCTCAGCCAAGCTACCTTTCCTAAAAGGCAAACCTGCTTCCTTTCTGACCCTTAGCCAAGCTACCTACCCTGACAGGCAAACCTGCTTCCTTTCTGACCCTCAGCCAAGCTACCTACCCTGACAGGCAAACCTGCTTCCTTTCTGACCCTCAGCCAAGCTACCTACTCTGCCAGGCAAACCTGCTTCCTTTCTGACCCTCAGCCAAGCTACCTACCCTGACAGGCAAACCTGCTTCCTTTCTGACCCTCAGCCAAGCTACCTACCCTAACAGGCAAGCCTGCTTCCTTTCTGACCCTCAGCCAAGCTACCTACCCTGACAGGCAAACCTGCTTCCTTTCTGAGCCTCAGCCATGCTACCTACCCTGACATGGAAACCTGCTTCCTTTCTGAGCCTCAGCCAAGCTACCTACCCTGACACGCTAACCTGCTTCCTTTCTGACCCTCTGCCAAGCTACCCTGACTGGCTAACCTGCTTCCTTTCTGACCCTCTGCCAAGCTACCTACCCTGACAGGCTAACCTGCTTCCTTTCTGACCCTCTGCCAAGCTACCTACCCTCACAGGCTAACCTGCTACCTTTCTGACCCTCTGCGAAGCTACCTACCCTGACAGGCAAACCTTCCTCCTTTCTGACCATCAGCCAAGCTACCTACCCTGACAGGCAAACCTGCTTCCTTTCCGACCCTCTGCCAAGCTACCTACCCTGACAGGCAAACCTGCTTCCTTTCTGACCCTCTGCCAAGCTACCTACCCTGACAGGCAAACCTGCTTCCTTTCTGACCCTCTGCCAAGCAACCCTGACTGGCTAACCTGCTTCCTTTCTGACCCTCTGCCAAGCTACCTACCCTGACAGGTTAACCTGCTTCCTTTCTAACCCTCTGCCAAGCTACCTACCCTGACAGGCAAACCTGCTTCCTTTCTGACCCTCTGCCAAGCTACCTACCCTGACAGGCGAACCTCCTTCCTTTCTGACCCTCTGCCAAGCTACCTTCCCGGACAGGTGAACCTGCTTCCTTTCTGACCCTCTGCCAAGCTACCTACCCTGACAGGCAAACCTCCTTCCTTTCTGACCCTCTGCCAAGCTACCTACCCGGACAGGTAAACCTGCTTCCTTTCTGACCCTCAGCCAAGCTACCTACTCTGACAGGCAAACCTGCTTCCTTTCTGACCCTCAGCCAAGCTACCTACCCTGACAGGCAAACCTGCTTCCTTTCTGACCCTCAGCCAAGCTACCTACCCTAACAGGCAAACCTGCTTTCTTTCTGACCCTCAGCCAAGCTACCTACCCTGACAGGCAAACCTGCTTCCTTTCTGACCCTCAGCCACGCTACCTACCCTGATAGGCAAACCTGCTTCCTTTCTGAGACTCAGCCAAGCTACCTACCCTGACAGGCAAACCTGCTTCCTTTCTGACCCTCTGCCAAGCTACCTACCCTGATAGGCTAACCTGCTTCCTTTCTGACCCTCTGCCAAGCTACCCTGACAGGCTAACATGCTTCCTTTCTGACCCTATGCCAAGCTACCTACCCTGACAGGCTAACCTGCTTCCTTTCTGACCCTCTGCCAAGCTACCCTGACAGGCAAACCTGCTTCCTTTCCGACCCTCTGCCAAGCTACCTACCCTGACAGGCAAACCTGCTTCCTTTCTGACCCTCTGCCAAGCTACCTACCCTGACAGGCAAACCTCCTTCCTTTCTGACCCTCTGCCAAGCTACCTACCCGGACAGGCTAACCTGCTATCTTTCTGACCCTCTGCCAAGCTACCTACCCTGACAGGTAAACCTGCTTCCTTTCTGACCCTCTGCCAAGCTACCTACCCTGACAGGCTAAACTGCTTCCTTTCTGACCCTCTGAAAAGCAACCCTGACTGGCTAACCTGCTTCCTTTCTGACCCTCTGCCAATCTACCTACCCTGACAGGTTAACCTGCTTCCTTTCTAACCCTCTGCCAAGCTACCTACCCTGACAGGCTAACCTATCTCCTTTCTGACCCTCAGCCAAGCTAAGTACCCTGACAGGCAAACCTGCTTCCTTTCCGACCCTCTGCCAAGCTACCTACCCTGACAGGCAAACCTGCTTCCTTTCTGACCCTCTGCCAAGCTGCCTACCCTGACAGGCAAACCTGCTTCCTTTCTGACCCTCTGTCGAGCAACCCTGACTGGCTAACCTGCTTTGTTTCTGACCCTCTGCCAAGCTACCTACCGTGACAGGTTAACCTACTTCCTTTCTAACCCTCTGCCAAGCTACCTACCCTGACAGGCAAACCTGCTTCCTTTCTGACCCTCTGCCAAGTTACCTACCCTGACAGTGCTTTGTTTCTGACCCTCAGCCAAGCTACCTACGCTGACAGGCAAACCTGCTGCCTTTCTGACCCTCAGCCAGGCTACCCTGACAGGCAAACCTGCTTCCTTTCTGACCCTCTGCCAAGCTACCTACCCTGACAGGCAGACCTGCTTCCTTTCTGACCCTCTGCCAAGCTACCCTGACTGGCTAACCTGCTTCCTTTCTGACCCTCTGCCAAGCTACCTACCCTGACAGGCAAACCTGCTTCCTTTCTGACCCTCTGCCAAGCTACCTACCCTGACAGGCAAACCCGCTACCTGTCTGACCCTCTGCCAAGCTACCCTGACAGGCAAACCTGCTTCCTTTCTGACCCTCTGCCAAGCTACCTACCCTGACAGGCAGACCTGCTTCCTTTCTGACCCTCTGCCAAGCTACCCTGACTGGCTAACCTGCTTCCTTTCTGACCCTCTGCCAAGCTACCTACCCTGACAGGTAAACCTGCTTCCTTTCTGACCCTCTGCCAAGCTACCTACCCTGACAAGCAAACCTGCTTCCTTTCTGACCCTCTGCTAAGCTACCCTGACAGGCTAACCTGCTTCCTTTCTGACCCTCTGCCAAGCTACCTACCCTGACAGGTTAACTTGCTTCCTTTCTGACCCTCTGCCAAGCTACCTACCCTGACACGCAAACCTACTACCTGTCTGACCCTCAGCCAAGCTACCTACCCTGACAGTCTAACCTGCTTCCTTTCTGACCCTCTGCCAAGCTACCTACCCTGACAGTTAAACCTGCTTCCTTTCTGACCCTCTGCCAAGCTACCTACCCTGACAGGCAAACCTGCTTCCTTTCTGACCCTCAGCCAAGCTACCTACCCTGACAGGCAGACCTGCTTCCTTTCCGACCCTCTGCCAAGCTACCCTGACTGGCTAACCTGCTTCCTTTCTGACCCTCTGCCAAGCTACCTACCCTGACAGGTAAACCTGCTTCCTTTCTGACCCTCTGCCAAGCTACCTACCCTGACAAGCAAACCTGCTTCCTTTCTGACCCTCTGCTAAGCTACCCTGACAGGCTAACCTGCTTCCTTTCTGACCCTCTGCCAAGCTACCTACCCTGACAGGTTAACTTGCTTCCTTTCTGACCCTCTGCCAAGCTACCTACCCTGACACGCAAACCTACTACCTGTCTGACCCTCAGCCAAGCTACCTACCCTGACAGTCTAACCTGCTTCCTTTCTGACCCTCTGCCAAGCTACCTACCCTGACAGTTAAACCTACTTCCTTTCTAACCCTCTGCCAAGCTACCTACCCTGACAGGCTAACCTATCTCCTTTCTGACCCTCAGCCAAGCTAAGTACCCTGACAGGCAAACCTGCTTCCTTTCTGACCCTCTGCCAAGCTACCTACCCTGACAGGCAAACCTGCTTCCTTTCTGACCCTCTGCCAAGCTGCCTACCCTGACAGGCAAACCTGCTTCCTTTCTGACCCTCTGTCGAGCAACCCTGACTGGCTAACCTGCTTTGTTTCTGACCCTCTGCCAAGCTACCTACCGTGACAGGTTAACCTACTTCCTTTCTAACCCTCTGCCAAGCTACCTACCCTGACAGGCAAACCTGCTTCCTTTCTGACCCTCTGCCAAGCTACCTACCCTGACAGGCAAACCTGCTTCCTTTCTGACCCTCTGCCAAGTTACCTACCCTGACAGTGCTTTGTTTCTGACCCTCAGCCAAGCTACCTACGCTGACAGGCAAACCTGCTGCCTTTCTGACCCTCAGCCAGGCTACCCTGACAGGCAAACCTGCTTCTTTTCTGACCCTCTGCCAAGCTACCTACCCTGACAGGCAGACCTGCTTCCTTTCTGACCCTCTGCCAAGCTACCCTGACTGGCTAACCTGCTTCCTTTCTGACCCTCTGCCAAGCTACCTACCCTGACAGGCAAACCTGCTTCCTTTCTGACCCTCTGCCAAGCTACCTACCCTGACAGGCAAACCCGCTACCTGTCTGACCCTCTGCCAAGCTACCCTGACAGGAAAACCTGCTTCCTTTCTGACCCTCTGCCAAGCTACCTACCCTGACAGGCAGACCTGCTTCCTTTCTGACCCTCTGCCAAGCTACCCTGACTGGCTAACCTGCTTCCTTTCTGACCCTCTGCCAAGCTACCTACCCTGACAGGTAAACCTGCTTCCTTTCTGACCCTCTGCCAAGCTACCTACCCTGACAAGCAAACCTGCTTCCTTTCTGACCCTCTGCTAAGCTACCCTGACAGGCTAACCTGCTTCCTTTCTGACCCTCTGCCAAGCTACCTACCCTGACAGGTTAACTTGCTTCCTTTCTGACCCTCTGCCAAGCTACCTACCCTGACACGCAAACCTACTACCTGTCTGACCCTCAGCCAAGCTACCTACCCTGACAGTCTAACCTGCTTCCTTTCTGACCCTCTGCCAAGCTACCTACCCTGACAGTTAAACCTGCTTCCTTTCTGACCCTCTGCCAAGCTACCTACCCTGACAGGCAAACCTGCTTCCTTTCTGACCCTCAGCCAAGCTACCTACCCTGACAGGCAAACCTGCTTCCTTTCTGACCCTCAGCCAAGCTACCTACCCTAACAGGCAAACCTGCTTCCTTTCTGACCCTATGCCAAGCTACCTACCCTGACAGGCTAACCTGCTTCCTTTCTGACCTTCTGCCAAGCTACCCTGACAGGCAAACCTGCTTCCTTTCTGACCCTCAGCCAAGCTACCTACCCTGACAGGCAAACCTGCTTCCTTTCTGACCCTCTGCCAAGCTACCTACCCTGACAGGCAAACCTCCTTCCTTTCTGACCCTCTGCCAAGCTACCTACCCGGACAGGCTAACCTGCTATCTTTCTGACCCTCTGCCAAGCTACCTACCCTGACAGGTAAACCTGCTTCCTTTCTGACCCTCTGCCAAGCTACCTACCCCGACAGGCTAAACTGCTTCTTTTCTGACCCTCTGCCAAGCTACCTACCCTGACAGGCTAACCTGCTACCTTTCTGACCCTCTGCCAAGCTACCTACCCTAACAGGTAAACCTGCTTCCTTTCGGACCCTCTGCCAAGCTACCTACCCTGACAGGCTAAACTGCTTCCTTTCTGACCCTCTGCCAAGCTACCTACCCTGACAGGCTAACCTGCTTCCTTTCTGACCCTCTGCCAAGCTACCCTGACTGGCTAACCTGCTTCCTTTCTGACCCTCTGCCAAGCTACCTACCCTGACAGGCTAACCTGCTTCCTTTCGGACCCTCTGCCAAGCTACCTACTCGGACAGGCTAACCTGCTACCTTTCTGACCCTCTGCCAAGCTACCTACCCTGACAAATAAACCTTCCTCCTTTCTGACCCTCAGCCAAGCTACCTACCCTGACAGGCAAACCTGCTTCCTTTCCGACCCTCTGCCAAGCTAACTACCCTGACAGGCAAACCTACTTCCTTTCTGACCCTCTGCCAAGCTACCTACCCTGACAGGCAAACCTGCTTCCTTTCTGACCCTCTGCCAAGCAACCCTGACTGGCTAACCTGCTTCCTTTCTGACCCTCTGCCAAGCTACCTACCCTGACAGGTTAACCTGCTTCCTTTCTAACCCTCTGCCAAGCTACCTACCCTGACAGGCAAACCTGCTTCCTTTCTGACCCTCTGCCAAGCTACCTACCCTGACAGGCAAACCTCCTTCCTTTCTGACCCTCTGCCAAGCTACCTACCCGGACAGGTAAACCTGCTTCCTTTCTGACCCTCTGCCAAGCTACCTACCCTGACAGGCAAACCTCCTTCCTTTCTGACCCTCTGCCAAGCTACCTACCCGGACAGGTAAACCTGCTTCCTTTCTGACCCTCAGCCAAGCTACCTACCCTGACAGGCAAACCTGCTTCCTTTCTGACCCTCTGCCAAGCTACCCTGACTGGCTAACCTGCTTCCTTTCTGACCCTCTGCCAAGCTACCTACCCTGACAGGCTAACCTGCTTCCTTTCGGACCCTCTGCCAAGCTACCTACTCTGACAGGCTAACCTGCTACCTTTCTGACCCTCTGCCAAGCTACCTACCCTGACAGGCAAACCTTCCTCCTTTCTGACCCTCAGCCAAGCTACCTACCCTGACAGGCAAACCTGCTTCCTTTCCGACCCTCTGCCAAGCTAACTACCCTGACAGGCAAACCTACTTCCTTTCTGACCCTCTGCCAAGCTACCTACCCTGACAGGCAAACCTGCTTCCTTTCTGACCCTCTGCCAAGCAACCCTGACTGGCTAACCTGCTTCCTTTCTGACCCTCTGCCAAGCTACCTACCCTGACAGGTTAACCTGCTTCCTTTCTAACCCTCTGCCAAGCTACCTACCCTGACAGGCAAACCTGCTTCCTTTCTGACCCTCTGCCAAGCTACCTACCCTGACAGGCAAACCTCCTTCCTTTCTGACCCTCTGCCAAGCTACCTACCCGGACAGGTAAACCTGCTTCCTTTCTGACCCTCTGCCAAGCTACCTACCCTGACAGGCAAACCTCCTTCCTTTCTGACCCTCTGCCAAGCTACCTACCCGGACAGGTAAACCTGCTTCCTTTCTGACCCTCAGCCAAGCTACCTACCCTGACAGGCAAACCTGCTTCCTTTCTGACCCTCAGCCAAGCTACCTACTCTGACAGGCAAACCTGCTTCCTTTCTGACCCTCAGCCATGCTACCTACCCTGACAGGCAAACCTGCGTCCTTTCTGACCCTCAGCCAAGCTACCTACCCTGACAGGGAAACCTGCTTCCTTTCTGACCCTCAGCCAAGCTACCTTCCCTGACAGGCAAACCTGCTTCCTTTCTGACCCTCAGCCACGCTACCTAGCCTGACAGGCAAACCTGCTTCCTTTCTGACCCTCAGCCAATCTACCTACTCTGACAGGCAAACCTGCTTCCTTTCTGACCCTCAGCCAAGCTACCTACCCTGACAGGCAAACCTGCTTCCTTTCTGACCCTCAGCCAAGCTACCTACCCTAACAGGCAAACCTGCTTTCTTTCTGACCCTCAGCCAAGCTACCTACCCTGACAGGCAAACCTGCTTCCTTTCTGACCCTCAGCCACGCTACCTACCCTGATAGGCAAACCTGCTTCCTTTCTGAGACTCAGCCAAGCTACCTACCCTGACAGGCAAACCTGCTTCCTTTCTGACCCTCTGCCAAGCTACCTACCCTGATAGGCTAACCTGCTTCCTTTCTGACCCTCTGCCAAGCTACCCTGACAGGCTAACATGCTTCCTTTCTGACCCTAAGCCAAGCTACCTACCCTGACAGGCTAACCTGCTTCCTTTCTGACCCTCTGCCAAGCTACCCTGACAGGCAAACCTGCTTCCTTTCCGACCCTCTGCCAAGCTACCTACCCTGACAGGCAAACCTGCTTCCTTTCTGACCCTCTGCCAAGCTACCTACCCTGACAGGCAAACCTCCTTCCTTTCTGACCCTCTGCCAAGCTACCTACCCGGACAGGCTAACCTGCTATCTTTCTGACCCTCTGCCAAGCTACCTACCCTGACAGGTAAACCTGCTTCCTTTCTGACCCTCTGCCAAGCTACCTACCCTGACAGGCTAAACTGCTTCCTTTCTGACCCTCTGAAAAGCAACCCTGATTGGCTAACCTGCTTCCTTTCTGACCCTCTGCCAATCTACCTACCCTGACAGGTTAACCTGCTTCCTTTCTAACCCTCTGCCAAGCTACCTACCCTGACAGGCTAACCTATCTCCTTTCTGAACCTCAGCCAAGCTAAGTACCCTGACAGGCAAACCTGCTTCCTTTCCGACCCTCTGCCAAGCTACCTACCCTGACAGGCAAACCTGCTTCCTTTCTGACCCTCTGCCAAGCTGCCTACCCTGACAGGCAAACCTGCTTCCTTTCTGACCCTCTGCCGAGCAACCCTGACTGGCTAACCTGCTTCGTTTCTGACCCTCTGCCAAGCTACCTACCGTGACAGGTTAACCTACTTCCTTTCTAACCCTCTGCCAAGCTACCTACCCTGACAGGCAAACCTGCTTCCTTTCTGACCCTCTGCCAAGCTACCTACCCTGACAGGCAGACCTGCTTCCTTTCTGACCCTCTGCCAAGCTACCCTGACTGGCTAACCTGCTTCCTTTCTGAACCTCTGCCAAGCTACCTACCCTGACAGGTAAACCTGCTTCCTTTCTGACCCTCTGCCAAGCTACCTACCCTGACAAGCAAACCTGCTTCCTTTCTGACCCTCTGCTAAGCTACCCTGACAGGCTAACCTGCTTCCTTTCTGACCCTCTGCCAAGCTACCTACCCTGACAGGTTAACTTGCTTCCTTTCTGACCCTCTGCCAAGCTACCTACCCTGACAGGCAAACCTACTACCTGTCTGACCCTCAGCCAAGCTACCTACCCTGACAGTCTAACCTGCTTCCTTTCTGACCCTCTGCCAAGCTACCTACCCTGACAGTTAAACTTGCTTCCTTTCTGACCCTCTGCCAAGCTACCTACCCTGACAGGCAAACCTGCTTCCTTTCTGACCCTCAGCCAAGCTACCTACCCTGACAGGCAAACCTGCTTCCTTTCTGACCCTCAGCCAAGCTACCTACCCTAACAGGCAAACCTGCTTCCTTTCTGACCCTATGCCAAGCTACCTACCCTGACAGGCTAACCTGCTTCCTTTCTGACCTTCTGCCAAGCTACCCTGACAGGCAAACCTGCTTCCTTTCTGACCCTCAGCCAAGCTACCTACCCTGACAGGCAAACCTGCTTCCTTTCTGACCCTCTGCCAAGCTACCTACCCTGACAGGCAAACCTCCTTCCTTTCTGACCCTCTGCCAAGCTACCTACCCGGACAGGCTAACCTGCTATCTTTCTGACCCTCTGCCAAGCTACCTACCCTGACAGGTAAACCTGCTTCCTTTCTGACCCTCTGCCAAGCTACCTACCCCGACAGGCTAAACTGCTTCTTTTCTGACCCTCTGCCAAGCTACCTACCCTGACAGGCTAACCTGCTACCTTTCTGACCCTCTGCCAAGCTACCTACCCTAACAGGTAAACCTGCTTCCTTTCGGACCCTCTGCCAAGCTACCTACCCTGACAGGCTAAACTGCTTCCTTTCTGACCCTCTGCCAAGCTACCTACCCTGACAGACTAACCTGCTTCCTTTCTGACCCTCTGCCAAGCTACCCTGACTGGCTAACCTGCTTCCTTTCTGACCCTCTGCCAAGCTACCTACCCTGACAGGCTAACCTGCTTCCTTTCGGACCCTCTGCCAAGCTACCTACTCTGACAGGCTAACCTGCTACCTTTCTGACCCTCTGCCAAGCTACCTACCCTGACAGGCAAACCTTCCTCCTTTCTGACCCTCAGCCAAGCTACCTACCCTGACAGGCAAACCTGCTTCCTTTCCGACCCTCTGATAAGCTAACTACCCTGACAGGCAAACCTACTTCCTTTCTGACCCTCTGCCAAGCTACCTACCCTGACAGGCAAACCTGCTTCCTTTCTGACCCTCTGCCAAGCAACCCTGACTGGCTAACCTGCTTCCTTTCTGACCCACTGCCAAGCTACCTACCCTGACAGGTTAACCTGCTTCCTTTCTAACCCTCTGCCAAGCTACCTACCCTGACAGGCAAACCTGCTTCCTTTCTGACCCTCTGCCAAGCTACCTACCCTGACAGGCAAACCTCCTTCCTTTCTGACCCTCTGCCAAGCTACCTACCCGGACAGGTAAACCTGCTTCCTTTCTGACCCTCTGCCAAGCTACCTACCCTGAAAGGCAAACCTCCTTCCTTTCTGACCCTCTGCCAAGCTACCTACCCGGACAGGTAAACCTGCTTCCTTTCTGACCCTCAGCCAAGCTACCTACCCTGACAGGCAAACCTGCTTCCTTTCTGACCCTCAGCCAAGCTACCTACTCTGACAGGCAAACCTGCTTCCTTTCTGACCCTCAGCCATGCTACCTACCCTGACAGGCAAACCTGCTTCCTTTCTGACCCTCAGCCAAGCTACCTACCCGGACAGGTAAACCTGCTTCCTTTCTGACCCTCAGCCAAGCTACCTACCCTGACAGGCAAACCTGCTTCCTTTCTGACCCTCAGCCAAGCTACCTACTCTGACAGGCAAACCTGCTTCCTTTCTGACCCTCAGCCATGCTACCTACCCTGACAGGCAAACCTGCGTCCTTTCTGACCCTCAGCCAAGCTACCTACCCTGACAGGGAAACCTGCTTCCTTTCTGACCCTCAGCCAAGCTACCTTCCCTGACAGGCAAACCTGCTTCCTTTCTGACCCTCAGCCACGCTACCTAGCCTGACAGGCAAACCTGCTTCCTTTCTGACCCTCAGCCAATCTACCTACTCTGACAGGCAAACCTGCTTCCTTTCTGACCCTCAGCCAAGCTACCTACCCTGACAGGCAAACCTGCTTCCTTTCTGACCCTCAGCCAAGCTACCTACCCTAACAGGCAAACCTGCTTTCTTTCTGACCCTCAGCCAAGCTACCTACCCTGACAGGCAAACCTGCTTCCTTTCTGACCCTCAGCCACGCTACCTACCCTGATAGGCAAACCTGCTTCCTTTCTGAGACTCAGCCAAGCTACCTACCCTGACAGGCAAACCTGCTTCCTTTCTGACCCTCTGCCAAGCTACCTACCCTGATAGGCTAACCTGCTTCCTTTCTGACCCTCTGCCAAGCTACCCTGACAGGCTAACATGCTTCCTTTCTGACCCTAAGCCAAGCTACCTACCCTGACAGGCTAACCTGCTTCCTTTCCTACCCTCTGCCAAGCTACCCTGACAGGCAAACCTGCTTCCTTTCCGACCCTCTGCCAAGCTACCTACCCTGACAGGCAAACCTGCTTCCTTTCTGACCCTCTGCCAAGCTACCTACCCTGACAGGCAAACCTCCTTCCTTTCTGACCCTCTGCCAAGCTACCTACCCGGACAGGCTAACCTGCTATCTTTCTGACCCTCTGCCAAGCTACCTACCCTGACAGGTTAACCTGCTTCCTTTCTGACCCTCTGCCAAGCTACCTACCCTGACAGGCTAAACTGCTTCCTTTCTGACCCTCTGAAAAGCAACCCTGATTGGCTAACCTGCTTCCTTTCTGACCCTCTGCCAATCTACCTACCCTGACAGGTTAACCTGCTTCCTTTCTAACCCTCTGCCAAGCTACCTACCCTGACAGGCTAACCTATCTCCTTTCTGAACCTCAGCCAAGCTAAGTACCCTGACAGGCAAACCTGCTTCCTTTCCGACCCTCTGCCAAGCTACCTACCCTGACAGGCAAACCTGCTTCCTTTCTGACCCTCTGCCAAGCTGCCTACCCTGACAGGCAAACCTGCTTCCTTTCTGACCCTCTGCCGAGCAACCCTGACTGGCTAACCTGCTTCGTTTCTGACCCTCTGCCAAGCTACCTACCGTGACAGGTTAACCTACTTCCTTTCTAACCCTCTGCCAAGCTACCTACCCTGACAGGCAAACCTGCTTCCTTTCTGACCCTCTGCCAAGCTACCTACCCTGACAGGCAAACCTGCTTCCTTTCTGACCCTCTGCCAAGTTACCTACCCTGACAGTGCTTCGTTTCTGACCCTCAGCCAAGCTACCTACGCTGACAGGCAAACCTGCTGCCTTTCTGACCCTCAGCCAGGCTACCCTGACAGGCAAACCTGCTTCCTTTCTGACCCTCTGCCAAGCTACCTACCCTGACAGGCAGACCTGCTTCCTTTCTGACCCTCTGCCAAGCTACCCTGACTGGCTAACCTGCTTCCTTTCTGACCCTCTGCCAAGCTACCTACCCTGACAGGCAAACCTGCTTCCTTTCTGACCCTCTGCCAAGCTACCTACCCTGACAGGCAAACCCGCTACCTGTCTGACCCTCTGCCAAGCTACTCTGACAGGCAAACCTGCTTCCTTTCTGACCCTCTGCCAAGCTACCTACCCTGACAGGCAGACCTGCTTCCTTTCTGACCCTCTGCCAAGCTACCCTGACTGGCTAACCTGCTTCCTTTCTGACCCTCTGCCAAGCTACCTACCCTGACAGGTAAACCTGCTTCCTTTCTGACCCTCTGCCAAGCTACCTACCCTGACAAGCAAACCTGCTTCCTTTCTGACCCTCTGCTAAGCTACCCTGACAGGCTAACCTGCTTCCTTTCTGACCCTCTGCCAAGCTACCTACCCTGACAGGTTAACTTGCTTCCTTTCTGACCCTCTGCCAAGCTACCTACCCTGACAGGCAAACCTACTACCTGTCTGACCCTCAGCCAAGCTACCTACCCTGACAGTCTAACCTGCTTCCTTTCTGACCCTCTGCCAAGCTACCTACCCTGACAGTTAAACCTGCTTCCTTTCTGACCCTCTGCCAAGCTACCTTCCCTGACAGGCAAACCTGCTTCCTTTCTGACCCTCAGCCAAGCTACCTACCCTGACAGGCAAACCCGCTTCCTTTCTGACCCTCAGCCAAGCTACCTACCCTAACAGGCAAACCTGCTTCCTTTCTGACCCTATGCCAAGCTACCTACCCTGACAGGCTAACCTGCTTCCTTTCTGACCTTCTGCCAAGCTACCCTGACAGGCAAACCTGCTTCCTTTCTGACCCTCAGCCAAGCTACCTACCCTGACAGGCAAACCTGCTTCCTTTCTGACCCTCTGCCAAGCTACCTACCCTGACAGGCAAACCTCCTTCCTTTCTGACCCTCTGCCAAGCTACCTACCCGGACAGGCTAACCTGCTATCTTTCTGACCCTCTGCCAAGCTACCTACCCTGACAGGTAAACCTGCTTCCTTTCTGACCCTCTGCCAAGCTACCTACCCCGACAGGCTAAACTGCTTCTTTTCTGACCCTCTGCCAAGCTACCTACCCTGACAGGCTAACCTGCTACCTTTCTGACCCTCTGCCAAGCTACCTACCCTAACAGGTAAACCTGCTTCCTTTCGGACCCTCTGCCAAGCTACCTACCCTGACAGGCTAAACTGCTTCCTTTCTGACCCTCTGCCAAGCTACCTACCCTGACAGACTAACCTGCTTCCTTTCTGACCCTCTGCCAAGCTACCCTGACTGGCTAACCTGCTTCCTTTCTGACCCTCTGCCAAGCTACCTACCCTGACAGGCTAACCTGCTTCCTTTCGGACCCTCTGCCAAGCTACCTACTCTGACAGGCTAACCTGCTACCTTTCTGACCCTCTGCCAAGCTACCTACCCTGACAGGCAAACCTTCCTCCTTTCTGACCCTCAGCCAAGCTACCTACCCTGACAGGCAAACCTGCTTCCTTTCCGACCCTCTGCCAAGCTAACTACCCTGACAGGCAAACCTACTTCCTTTCTGACCCTCTGCCAAGCTACCTACCCTGACAGGCAAACCTGCTTCCTTTCTGACCCTCTGCCAAGCAACCCTGACTGGCTAACCTGCTTCCTTTCTGACCCTCTGCCAAGCTACCTACCCTGACAGGTTAACCTGCTTCCTTTCTAACCTTCTGCCAAGCTACCTACCCTGACAGGCAAACCTGCTTCCTTTCTGACCCTCTGCCAAGCTACCTACCCTGACAGGCAAACCTCCTTCCTTTCTGACCCTCTGCCAAGCTACCTACCCGGACAGGTAAACCTGCTTCCTTTCTGACCCTCTGCCAAGCTACCTACCCTGAAAGGCAAACCTCCTTCCTTTCTGACCCTCTGCCAAGCTACCTACCCGGACAGGTAAACCTGCTTCCTTTCTGACCCTCAGCCAAGCTACCTACCCTGACAGGCAAACCTGCTTCCTTTCTGACCCTCAGCCAAGCTACCTACTCTGACAGGCAAACCTGCTTCCTTTCTGACCCTCAGCCATGCTACCTACCCTGACAGGCAAACCTGCTTCCTTTCTGACCCTCAGCCAAGCTACCTACCCTGACAGGGAAACCTGCTTCCTTTCTGACCCTCGGCCAAGCTACCTTCCCTGACAGGCAAACCTGCTTCCTTTCTGACCCTCAGCCAAGCTACCTACCCTGACAGGCAAACCTGCTTCCTTTCTGACCCTCTGCCAAGCAACCCTGACTGGCTAACCTGCTTCCTTTCTGACCCTCTGCCAAGCTACCTACCCTGACAGGCAAACCTGCTTCCTTTCTGACCCTCTGCCAAGCAACCCTGACTGGCTAACCTGCTTCCTTTCTGACCCTCTGCCAAGCTACCTACCCTGACAGGTTAACCTGCTTCCTTTCTAACCCTCTGCCAAGCTACCTACCCTGACAGGCAAACCTGCTTCCTTTCTGACCCTCTGCCAAGCTACCTACCCTGACAGGCAAACCTGCTTCCTTTCTGACCCTCTGCCAAGTTACCTACGCTGACAGGCAAACCTGCTGCCTTTCTGACCCTCAGCCAGGCTACCCTGACAGGCAAACCTGCTTCCTTTCTGACCCTCTGCCAAGCTACCTACCCTCACAGGCAGACCTGCTTCCTTTCTGACCCTCTGCCAAGCTACCCGGACAGGTAAACCTGCTTCCTTTCTGACCCTCTGCCAAGCTACCTACCCTGAAAGGCAAACCTCCTTCCTTTCTGACCCTCTGCCAAGCTACCTACCCGGACAGGTAAACCTGCTTCCTTTCTGACCCTCAGCCAAGCTACCTACCCTGACAGGCAAACCTGCTTCCTTTCTGACCCTCAGCCAAGCTACCTACTCTGACAGGCAAACCTGCTTCCTTTCTGACCCTCAGCCATGCTACCTACCCTGACAGGCAAACCTGCTTCCTTTCTGACCCTCAGCCAAGCTACCTACCCTGACAGGGAAACCTGCTTCCTTTCTGACCCTCGGCCAAGCTACCTTCCCTGACAGGCAAACCTGCTTCCTTTCTGACCCTCAGCCAAGCTACCTACCCTGACAGGCAAACCTGCTTCCTTTCTGACCCTCTGCCAAGCAACCCTGACTGGCTAACCTGCTTCCTTTCTGACCCTCTGCCAAGCTACCTACCCTGACAGGCAAACCTGCTTCCTTTCTGACCCTCTGCCAAGCAACCCTGACTGGCTAACCTGCTTCCTTTCTGACCCTCTGCCAAGCTACCTACCCTGACAGGTTAACCTGCTTCCTTTCTAACCCTCTGCCAAGCTACCTACCCTGACAGGCAAACCTGCTTCCTTTCTGACCCTCTGCCAAGCTACCTACCCTGACAGGCAAACCTGCTTCCTTTCTGACCCTCTGCCAAGTTACCTACGCTGACAGGCAAACCTGCTGCCTTTCTGACCCTCAGCCAGGCTACCCTGACAGGCAAACCTGCTTCCTTTCTGACCCTCTGCCAAGCTACCTACCCTCACAGGCAGACCTGCTTCCTTTCTGACCCTCTGCCAAGCTACCCTGACTGGCTAACCTGCTTCCTTTCTGACCCTCTGCCAAGCTACCTACCCTGACAGGCAAACCTGCTTCCTTTATGACCCTCTGCCAAGCTACCTACCCTGACAGGCAAACCCGCTACCTGTCTGACCCTCTGCCAAGCTACCCTGACTGGCTAACCTGCTTCCTTTCTGACCCTCTGCCAAGCTACCTACCCTGACAGGCAAACCTGCTTCCTTTCTGACCCTCTGCCAAGCTACCTACCCTGGCAGGAAAACCTGCTTCCTTTCTGACCCTCTACCAAGCTACCTACCCTGACAGGCAAACCTGCTTCCTTTCTGACCCTCTGCCAAGCTACCTACCCTGACAGGCAAACCTGATTCCTTTCTGACCCTCTACCAAGCTGCCTACCCTGACCCTCTGCCAAGCTACCTACCCTGACAGGCAAACCAGCTTCCTTTCTGACCCTCTGCCAAGCTACCTACCATGACAGGCAAACCTGCTTCCTTTCTGACCCTCTGCCAAGCTACCTACCCTGACAGGCAAACCTGCTTCCTTTCTGACCCTCTGCCAAGCTACCTACCCCGACAGGCAAACCTGCTTCCTTTCTGACCCTCTGCCAAGCTACCCTGACTGGCTAACCTGCTTCCTTTCTGACCCTCTGCCAAGCTACCTACCCTGACAGGCAAACCTGCTTCCAGTCTGACCCTCTGCCAAGCTACCTACCCTAAAAGGCAAACCTGCTTCCTTTCTGACCCTTAGCCAAGCTACCTACCCTGACAGGCAAACCTGCTTCCTTTCTGACCCTCAGCCAAGCTACCTACCCTGACAGGCAAACCTGCTTCCTTTCTGACCCTCAGCCAAGCTACCTACCCTGACAGGCAAACCCGCTTCCTTTCTGACCCTCAGCCAAGCTACCTACCCTAACAGGCAAGCCTGCTCCCTTTCTGACCCTCAGCCAAGCTACCTACCCTGACAGGCAAACCTGCTTCCTTTCTGACCCTCAGCCATGCTACCTACCTTGACAGGCAAACCTGCTTCCTTTCTGACTCTCTGCCAAGCTACCTACCCTGACAGGCAGAACTGCTTCCTTTCTGACCCTCTGCCAAGCTACCCTGACTGGCTACCTGCTTCCTTTCTGACCCTCTGCAAAGCTACCTACCCTGACAGGCAAACCTGCTTCCTTTCTGACCCTCTGCCAAGCTACCTACCCTAACAGGCAACCCCGCTACCTGTCTGACCCTCTGCCAAGCTACCCTGACTGGCTAACCTGCTTCCTTTCTGACCCTCTGCCAAGCTACCTACCCTGACAGGCAAACCTGCTTCCAGTCTGACCCTCAGCCAAGCTACCTACCCTAAAATGCAAACCTGCTTCCTTTCTGACCCTTAGCCAAGCTACCTACCCTGACAAGCAAACCTGCTTCCTTTCTGACCCTCAGCCAAGCTACCTACCCTGACAGGCAAACCTGCTTCCTTTCTGACCCTCAGCCAAGCTACCTACTCTGACAGGCAAACCTGCTTCCTTTCTGACCCTCAGCCAAGCTACCTACCCTGACAGGCAAACCTGCTTCCTTTCTGACCCTCAGCCAAGCTACCTACCCTAACAGGCAAGCCTGCTTCCTTTCTGACCCTCAGCCAAGCTACCTACCCTGACAGGCAAACCTGCTTCCTTTCTGACCGTCAGCCAAGCTACCTACCCTGACAGGCAAACCTGCTTCCTTTCTGACCCTCGGCCATGCTACCTACCCTGACAGGCAAACCTGCTTCCAGTCTGACCCTCAGCCAAGCTACCTACCCTAAAAGGCAAACCCGCTACCTGTCTGACCCTCTGCCAAGCTACTCTGACTGGCTAACCTGCTTCCTTTCTGACCCTCTGCCAAGCTACCTACCCTGACAGGCAAACCTGCTTCCTTTCTGACCCTCAGCCATGCTACCTACCTTGACAGGCAAACCTGCTTCCTTTCTTACCCTCTGCCAAGCTACCTACCCTGACAGGCAGACCTGCTTCCTTTCTGACCCTCTGCCAAGCTACCCTGACTGGCTAACCTGCTTCCTTTCTGACCCTCTGCCAAGCTACCTACCCTGACAGGTAAACCTGCTTCCTTTCTGACCCTCTGCCAAGCTACCTACCCTGACAAGCAAACCTGCTTCCTTTCTGACCCTCTGCTAAGCTACCCTGACAGGCTAACCTGCTTCCTTTCTGACCCTCTGCCAAGCTACCTACCCTGACAGGTTAACTTGCTTCCTTTCTGACCCTCTGCCAAGCTACCTACCCTGACAGGCAAACCTACTACCTGTCTGACCCTCAGCCAAGCTACCTACCCTGACAGTCTAACCTGCTTCCTTTCTGACCCTCTGCCAAGCTACCTACCCTGACAGTTAAACCTGCTTCCTTTCTGACCCTCTGCCAAGCTACCTACCCTGACAGGCAAACCTGCTTCCTTTCTGACCCTCAGCCAAGCTACCTACCCTGACAGGCAAACCTGCTTCCTTTCTGACCCTCAGCCAAGCTACCTACCCTAACAGGCAAACCTGCTTCCTTTCTGACCCTATGCCAAGCTACCTACCCTGACAGGCTAACCTGCTTCCTTTCTGACCTTCTGCCAAGCTACCCTGACAGGCAAACCTACTTCCTTTCTGACCCTCAGCCAAGCTACCTACCCTGACAGGCAAACCTGCTTCCTTTCTGACCCTCTGCCAAGCTACCTACCCTGACAGGCAAACCTCCTTCCTTTCTGACCCTCTGCCAAGCTACCTACCCGGACAGGCTAACCTGCTATCTTTCTGACCCTCTGCCAAGCTACCTACCCTGACAGGTAAACCTGCTTCCTTTCTGACCCTCTGCCAAGCTACCTACCCCGACAGGCTAAACTGCTTCTTTTCTGACCCTCTGCCAAGCTACCTACCCTGACAGGCTAACCTGCTACCTTTCTGACCCTCTGCCAAGCTACCTACCCTAACAGGTAAACCTGCTTCCTTTCGGACCCTCTGCCAAGCTACCTACCCTGACAGGCTAAACTGCTTCCTTTCTGACCCTCTGCCAAGCTACCTACCCTGACAGGCTAACCTGCTTCCTTTCTGACCCTCTGCCAAGCTACCCTGACTGGCTAACCTGCTTCCTTTCTGACCCTCTGCCAAGCTACCTACCCTGACAGGCTAACCTGCTTCCTTTCGGACCCTCTGCCAAGCTACCTACTCTGACAGGCTAACCTGCTACCTTTCTGACCCTCTGCCAAGCTACCTACCCTGACAGGCAAACCTTCCTCCTTTCTGACCCTCAGCCAAGCTACCTACCCTGACAGGCAAACCTGCTTCCTTTCCGACCCTCTGCCAAGCTAACTACCCTGACAGGCAAACCTACTTCCTTTCTGACCCTCTGCCAAGCTACCTACCCTGACAGGCAAACCTGCTTCCTTTCTGACCCTCTGCCAAGCAACCCTGACTGGCTAACCTGCTTCCTTTCTGACCCTCTGCCAAGCTACCTACCCTGACAGGTTAACCTGCTTCCTTTCTAACCCTCTGCCAAGCTACCTACCCTGACAGGCAAACCTGCTTCCTTTCTGACCCTCTGCCAAGCTACCTACCCTGACAGGCAAACCTCCTTCCTTTCTGACCCTCTGCCAAGCTACCTACCCGGACAGGTAAACCTGCTTCCTTTCTGACCCTCTGCCAAGCTACCTACCCTGACAGGCAAACCTCCTTCCTTTCTGACCCTCTGCCAAGCTACCTACCCGGACAGGTAAACCTGCTTCCTTTCTGACCCTCAGCCAAGCTACCTACCCTGACAGGCAAACCTGCTTCCTTTCTGACCCTCAGCCAAGCTACCTACTCTGACAGGCAAACCTGCTTCCTTTCTGACCCTCAGCCATGCTACCTACCCTGACAGGCAAACCTGCTTCCTTTCTGACCCTCAGCCAAGCTACCTACCCTGACAGGGAAACCTGCTTCCTTTCTGACCCTCAGCCAAGCTACCTTCCCTGACAGGCAAACCTGCTTCCTTTCTGACCCTCAGCCAAGCTACCTACCCTGACAGGCAAACCTGCTTCCTTTCTGACCCTCTGCCAAGCAACCCTGACTGGCTAACCTGCTTCCTTTCTGACCCTCTGCCAAGCTACCTACCCTGACAGGCAAACCTGCTTCCTTTCTGACCCTCTGCCAAGCAACCCTGACTGGCTAACCTGCTTCCTTTCTGACCCTCTGCCAAGCTACCTACCCTGACAGGTTAACCTGCTTCCTTTCTAACCCTCTGCCAAGCTACCTACCCTGACAGGCAAACCTGCTTCCTTTCTGACCCTCTGCCAAGCTACCTACCCTGACAGGCAAACCTGCTTCCTTTCTGACCCTCTGCCAAGTTACCTACCCTGACATTGCTTCCTTTCTGACCCTCAGCCAAGCTACCTACGCTGACAGGCAACCTGCTGCCTTTCTGACCCTCAGCCAGGCTACCCTGACAGGCAAACCTGCTTCCTTTCTGACCCTCTGCCAAGCTACCTACCCTCACAGGCAGACCTGCTTCCTTTCTGACCCTCTGCCAAGCTACCCTGACTGGCTAACCTGCTTCCTTTCTGACCCTCTGCCAAGCTACCTACCCTGACAGGCAAACCTGCTTCCTTTATGACCCTCTGCCAAGCTACCTACCCTGACAGGCAAACCCGCTACCTGTCTGACCCTCTGCCAAGCTACCCTGACTGGCTAACCTGCTTCCTTTCTGACCCTCTGCCAAGCTACCTACCCTGACAGGCAAACCTGCTTCCTTTCTGACCCTCTGCCAAGCTACCTACCCTGGCAGGAAAACCTGCTTCCTTTCTGACCCTCTACCAAGCTACCTACCCTGACAGGCAAACCTGCTTCCTTTCTGACCCTCTGCCAAGCTACCTACCCTGACAGGCAAACCTGATTCCTTTCTGACCCTCTACCAAGCTGCCTACCCTGACCCTCTGCCAAGCTACCTACCCTGACAGGCAAACCTGCTTCCTTTCTGACCCTCTGCCAAGCTACCTACCATGACAGGCAAACCTGCTTCCTTTCTGACCCTCTGCCAAGCTACCTACCCTGACAGGCAAACCTGCTTCCTTTCTGACCCTCTGCCAAGCTACCTACCCCGACAGGCAAACCTGCTTCCTTTCTGACCCTCTGCCAAGCTACCCTGACTGGCTAACCTGCTTCCTTTCTGACCCTCTGCCAAGCTACCTACCCTGACAGGCAAACCTGCTTCCAGTCTGACCCTCTGCCAAGCTACCTACCCTAAAAGGCAAACCTGCTTCCTTTCTGACCCTTAGCCAAGCTACCTACCCTGACAGGCAAACCTGCTTCCTTTCTGACCCTCAGCCAAGCTACCTACCCTGACAGGCAAACCTGCTTCCTTTCTGACCCTCAGCCAAGCTACCTACCCTGACAGGCAAACCCGCTTCCTTTCTGACCCTCAGCCAAGCTACCTACCCTAACAGGCAAGCCTGCTTCCTTTCTGACCCTCAGCCAAGCTACCTACCCTGACAGGCAAACCTGCTTCCTTTCTGACCCTCAGCCATGCTACCTACCTTGACAGGCAAACCTAGTTCCTTTCTGACCCTCTGCCAAGCTACCTACCCTGACAGGCAGAACTGCTTCCTTTCTGACCCTCTGCCAAGCTACCCTGACTGGCTAACCTGCTTCCTTTCTGACCCTCTGCAAAGCTACCTACCCTGACAGGCAAACCTGCTTCCTTTCTGACCCTCTGCCAAGCTACCTACCCTAACAGGCAAACCCGCTACCTGTCTGACCCTCTGCCAAGCTACCCTGACTGGCTAACCTGCTTCCTTTCTGACCCTCTGCCAAGCTACCTACCCTGACAGGCAAACCTGCTTCCAGTCTGACCCTCAGCCAAGCTACCTACCCTAAAATGCAAACCTGCTTCCTTTCTGACCCTTAGCCAAGCTACCTACCCTGACAAGCAAACCTGCTTCCTTTCTGACCCTCAGCCAAGCTACCTACCCTGACAGGCAAACCTGCTTCCTTTCTGACCCTCAGCCAAGCTACCTACTCTGACAGGCAAACCTGCTTCCTTTCTGACCCTCAGCCAAGCTACCTACCCTGACAGGCAAACCTGCTTCCTTTCTGACCCTCAGCCAAGCTACCTACCCTAACAGGCAAGCCTGCTTCCTTTCTGACCCTCAGCCAAGCTACCTACCCTGACAGGCAAACCTGCTTCCTTTCTGACCGTCAGCCAAGCTACCTACCCTGACAGGCAAACCTTCTTCCTTTCTGACCCTCGGCCATGCTACCTACCCTGACAGGCAAACCTGCTTCCAGTCTGACCCTCAGCCAAGCTACCTACCCTAAAAGGCAAACCCGCTACCTGTCTGACCCTCTGCCAAGCTACACTGACTGGCTAACCTGCTTCCTTTCTGACCCTCTGCCAAGCTACCTACCCTGACAGGCAAACCTGCTTCCTTTCTGACCCTCAGCCATGCTACCTACCTTGACAGGCAAACCTGCTTCCTTTCTTACCCTCTGCCAAGCTACCTACCCTGACAGGCAGACCTGCTTCCTTTCTGACCCTCTGCCAAGCTACCCTGACTGGCTAACCTGCTTCCTTTCTGACCCTCTGCCAAGCTACCAACCCTGACAGGCAAACCTGCTTCCTTTCTGACCCTCTGCCAAGCTACCTACCCTGACAGGCAAACCCGCTACCTGTCTGACCCTCTGCCAAGCTACACTGACTGGCTAACCTGCTTCCTTTCTGACCCTCTGCCAAGCTACCTACCCTGACAGGCAAACCTGCTTCCTTTCTGACCCTCTGCCAAGCTACCTACCCTGGCAGGCAAACCTGCTTCCTTTCTGACCCTCAACCAAGCTACCTACCCTGACAGGCAAACCTGCTTCCTTTCTGACCCTCTGCAGAGCTACCTACCCTGACAGGCAAACCTGATTCCTTTCTGACCCTCTACCAAGCTGCCTACCCTGACCCTCTGCCAAGCTACCTACCCTGACAGGCAAACCTGCTTCCTTTCTGACCCTCTGCCAAGCTACCTACCATGACAGGCAAACCTGCTTCCTTTCTGACCCTCTGCCAAGCTACCTACCCTGACAGGCAAACCCACTTCCTTTCTGACCCTCTGCCAAGCTACCTACCCTGACAGGCAAACCTGCTTCCTTTCAGACCCTCTGCCAAGCTACCCTGACTGGCTAATCTGCTTCCTTTCTGAACCTCTGCCAAGCTACCTACCCTGACAGGCAAACCTGCTTCCAGTCTGACCCTCAGCCAAGCTACCTTTCCTAAAAGGCAAACCTGCTTCCTTTCTGACCCTTAGCCAAGCTACCTACCCTGACAGGCAAACCTGCTTCCTTTCTGACCCTCAGCCAAGCTACCTACCCTGACAGGCAAACCTCCTTCCTTTCTGACCCTCTGCCAAGCTACCTACCCGGACAGGTAAACCTGCTTCCTTTCTGACCCTCAGCCAAGCTACCTACCCTGACAGGCAAACCTGCTTCCTTTCTGACCCTCAGCCAAGCTACCTACTCTGACAGGCAAACCTGCTTCCTTTCTGACCCTCAGCCATGCTACCTACCCTGACAGGCAAACCTGCGTCCTTTCTGACCCTCAGCCAAGCTACCTACCCTGACAGGGAAACCTGCTTCCTTTCTGACCCTCAGCCAAGCTACCTTCCCTGACAGGCAAACCTGCTTCCTTTCTGACCCTCAGCCACGCTACCTAGCCTGACAGGCAAACCTGCTTCCTTTCTGACCCTCAGCCAATCTACCTACTCTGACAGGCAAACCTGCTTCCTTTCTGACCCTCAGCCAAGCTACCTACCCTGACAGGCAAACCTGCTTCCTTTCTGACCCTCAGCCAAGCTACCTACCCTAACAGGCAAACCTGCTTTCTTTCTGACCCTCAGCCAAGCTACCTACCCTGACAGGCAAACCTGCTTCCTTTCTGACCCTCAGCCACGCTACCTACCCTGATAGGCAAACCTGCTTCCTTTCTGAGACTCAGCCAAGCTACCTACCCTGACAGGCAAACCTGCTTCCTTTCTGACCCTCTGCCAAGCTACCTACCCTGATAGGCTAACCTGCTTCCTTTCTGACCCTCTGCCAAGCTACCCTGACAGGCTAACATGCTTCCTTTCTGACCCTAAGCCAAGCTACCTACCCTGACAGGCTAACCTGCTTCCTTTCTGACCCTCTGCCAAGCTACCCTGACAGGCAAACCTGCTTCCTTTCCGACCCTCTGCCAAGCTACCTACCCTGACAGGCAAACCTGCTTCCTTTCTGACCCTCTGCCAAGCTACCTACCCTGACAGGCAAACCTCCTTCCTTTCTGACCCTCTGCCAAGCTACCTACCCGGACAGGCTAACCTGCTATCTTTCTGACCCTCTGCCAAGCTACCTACCCTGACAGGTAAACCTGCTTCCTTTCTGACCCTCTGCCAAGCTACCTACCCTGACAGGCTAAACTGCTTCCTTTCTGACCCTCTGAAAAGCAACCCTGATTGGCTAACCTGCTTCCTTTCTGACCCTCTGCCAATCTACCTACCCTGACAGGTTAACCTGCTTCCTTTCTAACCCTCTGCCAAGCTACCTACCCTGACAGGCTAACCTATCTCCTTTCTGAACCTCAGCCAAGCTAAGTACCCTGACAGGCAAACCTGCTTCCTTTCCGACCCTCTGCCAAGCTACCTACCCTGACAGGCAAACCTGCTTCCTTTCTGACCCTCTGCCAAGCTGCCTACCCTGACAGGCAAACCTGCTTCCTTTCTGACCCTCTGCCGAGCAACCCTGACTGGCTAACCTGCTTCGTTTCTGACCCTCTGCCAAGCTACCTACCGTGACAGGTTAACCTACTTCCTTTCTAACCCTCTGCCAAGCTACCTACCCTGACAGGCAAACCTGCTTCCTTTCTGACCCTCTGCCAAGCTACCTACCCTGACAGGCAGACCTGCTTCCTTTCTGACCCTCTGCCAAGCTACCCTGACTGGCTAACCTGCTTCCTTTCTGACCCTCTGCCAAGCTACCTACCCTGACAGGTAAACCTGCTTCCTTTCTGACCCTCTGCCAAGCTACCTACCCTGACAAGCAAACCTGCTTCCTTTCTGACCCTCTGCTAAGCTACCCTGACAGGCTAACCTGCTTCCTTTCTGACCCTCTGCCAAGCTACCTACCCTGACAGGTTAACTTGCTTCCTTTCTGACCCTCTGCCAAGCTACCTACCCTGACAGGCAAACCTACTACCTGTCTGACCCTCAGCCAAGCTACCTACCCTGACAGTCTAACCTGCTTCCTTTCTGACCCTCTGCCAAGCTACCTACCCTGACAGTTAAACCTGCTTCCTTTCTGACCCTCTGCCAAGCTACCTACCCTGACAGGCAAACCTGCTTCCTTTCTGACCCTCAGCCAAGCTACCTACCCTGACAGGCAAACCTGCTTCCTTTCTGACCCTCAGCCAAGCTACCTACCCTAACAGGCAAACCTGCTTCCTTTCTGACCCTATGCCAAGCTACCTACCCTGACAGGCTAACCTGCTTCCTTTCTGACCTTCTGCCAAGCTACCCTGACAGGCAAACCTGCTTCCTTTCTGACCCTCAGCCAAGCTACCTACCCTGACAGGCAAACCTGCTTCCTTTCTGACCCTCTGCCAAGCTACCTACCCTGACAGGCAAACCTCCTTCCTTTCTGACCTTCTGCCAAGCTACCTACCCGGACAGGCTAACCTGCTATCTTTCTGACCCTCTGCCAAGCTACCTACCCTGACAGGTAAACCTGCTTCCTTTCTGACCCTCTGCCAAGCTACCTACCCCGACAGGCTAAACTGCTTCTTTTCTGACCCTCTGCCAAGCTACCTACCCTGACAGGCTAACCTGCTACCTTTCTGACCCTCTGCCAAGCTACCTACCCTAACAGGTAAACCTGCTTCCTTTCGGACCCTCTGCCAAGCTACCTACCCTGACAGGCTAAACTGCTTCCTTTCTGACCCTCTGCCAAGCTACCTACCCTGACAGACTAACCTGCTTCCTTTCTGACCCTCTGCCAAGCTACCCTGACTGGCTAACCTGCTTCCTTTCTGACCCTCTGCCAAGCTACCTACCCTGACAGGCTAACCTGCTTCCTTTCGGACCCTCTGCCAAGCTACCTACTCTGACAGGCTAACCTGCTACCTTTCTGACCCTCTGCCAAGCTACCTACCCTGACAGGCAAACCTTCCTCCTTTCTGACCCTCAGCCAAGCTACCTACCCTGACAGGCAAACCTGCTTCCTTTCCGACCCTCTGCCAAGCTAACTACCCTGACAGGCAAACCTACTTCCTTTCTGACCCTCTGCCAAGCTACCTACCCTGACAGGCAAACCTGCTTCCTTTCTGACCCTCTGCCAAGCAACCCTGACTGGCTAACCTGCTTCCTTTCTGACCCACTGCCAAGCTACCTACCCTGACAGGTTAACCTGCTTCCTTTCTAACCCTCTGCCAAGCTACCTACCCTGACAGGCAAACCTGCTTCCTTTCTGACCCTCTGCCAAGCTACCTACCCTGACAGGCAAACCTCCTTCCTTTCTGACCCTCTGCCAAGCTACCTACCCGGACAGGTAAACCTGCTTCCTTTCTGACCCTCTGCCAAGCTACCTACCCTGAAAGGCAAACCTCCTTCCTTTCTGACCCTCTGCCAAGCTACCTACCCGGACAGGTAAACCTGCTTCCTTTCTGACCCTCAGCCAAGCTACCTACCCTGACAGGCAAACCTGCTTCCTTTCTGACCCTCAGCCAAGCTACCTACTCTGACAGGCAAACCTGCTTCCTTTCTGACCCTCAGCCATGCTACCTACCCTGACAGGCAAACCTGCTTCCTTTCTGACCCTCAGCCAAGCTACCTACCCGGACAGGTAAACCTGCTTCCTTTCTGACCCTCAGCCAAGCTACCTACCCTGACAGGCAAACCTGCTTCCTTTCTGACCCTCAGCCAAGCTACCTACTCTGACAGGCAAACCTGCTTCCTTTCTGACCCTCAGCCATGCTACCTACCCTGACAGGCAAACCTGCGTCCTTTCTGACCCTCAGCCAAGCTACCTACCCTGACAGGGAAACCTGCTTCCTTTCTGACCCTCAGCCAAGCTACCTTCCCTGACAGGCAAACCTGCTTCCTTTCTGACCCTCAGCCACGCTACCTAGCCTGACAGGCAAACCTGCTTCCTTTCTGACCCTCAGCCAATCTACCTACTCTGACAGGCAAACCTGCTTCCTTTCTGACCCTCAGCCAAGCTACCTACCCTGACAGGCAAACCTGCTTCCTTTCTGACCCTCAGCCAAGCTACCTACCCTAACAGGCAAACCTGCTTTCTTTCTGACCCTCAGCCAAGCTACCTACCCTGACAGGCAAACCTGCTTCCTTTCTGACCCTCAGCCACGCTACCTACCCTGATAGGCAAACCTGCTTCCTTTCTGAGACTCAGCCAAGCTACCTACCCTGACAGGCAAACCTGCTTCCTTTCTGACCCTCTGCCAAGCTACCTACCCTGATAGGCTAACCTGCTTCCTTTCTGACCCTCTGCCAAGCTACCCTGACAGGCTAACATGCTTCCTTTCTGACCCTAAGCCAAGCTACCTACCCTGACAGGCTAACCTGCTTCCTTTCCTACCCTCTGCCAAGCTACCCTGACAGGCAAACCTGCTTCCTTTCCGACCCTCTGCCAAGCTACCTACCCTGACAGGCAAACCTGCTTCCTTTCTGACCCTCTGCCAAGCTACCTACCCTGACAGGCAAACCTCCTTCCTTTCTGACCCTCTGCCAAGCTACCTACCCGGACAGGCTAACCTGCTATCTTTCTGACCCTCTGCCAAGCTACCTACCCTGACAGGTTAACCTGCTTCCTTTCTGACCCTCTGCCAAGCTACCTACCCTGACAGGCTAAACTGCTTCCTTTCTGACCCTCTGAAAAGCAACCCTGATTGGCTAACCTGCTTCCTTTCTGACCCTCTGCCAATCTACCTACCCTGACAGGTTAACCTGCTTCCTTTCTAACCCTCTGCCAAGCTACCTACCCTGACAGGCTAACCTATCTCCTTTCTGAACCTCAGCCAAGCTAAGTACCCTGACAGGCAAACCTGCTTCCTTTCCGACCCTCTGCCAAGCTACCTACCCTGACAGGCAAACCTGCTTCCTTTCTGACCCTCTGCCAAGCTGCCTACCCTGACAGGCAAACCTGCTTCCTTTCTGACCCTCTGCCGAGCAACCCTGACTGGCTAACCTGCTTCGTTTCTGACCCTCTGCCAAGCTACCTACCGTGACAGGTTAACCTACTTCCTTTCTAACCCTCTGCCAAGCTACCTACCCTGACAGGCAAACCTGCTTCCTTTCTGACCCTCTGCCAAGCTACCTACCCTGACAGGCAAACCTGCTTCCTTTCTGACCCTCTGCCAAGTTACCTACCCTGACAGTGCTTCGTTTCTGACCCTCAGCCAAGCTACCTACGCTGACAGGCAAACCTGCTGCCTTTCTGACCCTCAGCCAGGCTACCCTGACAGGCAAACCTGCTTCCTTTCTGACCCTCTGCCAAGCTACCTACCCTGACAGGCAGACCTGCTTCCTTTCTGACCCTCTGCCAAGCTACCCTGACTGGCTAACCTGCTTCCTTTCTGACCCTCTGCCAAGCTACCTACCCTGACAGGCAAACCTGCTTCCTTTCTGACCCTCTGCCAAGCTACCTACCCTGACAGGCAAACCCGCTACCTGTCTGACCCTCTGCCAAGCTACCCTGACAGGCAAACCTGCTTCCTTTCTGACCCTCTGCCAAGCTACCTACCCTGACAGGCAGACCTGCTTCCTTTCTGACCCTCTGCCAAGCTACCCTGACTGGCTAACCTGCTTCCTTTCTGACCCTCTGCCAAGCTACCTACCCTGACAGGTAAACCTGCTTCCTTTCTGACCCTCTGCCAAGCTACCTACCCTGACAAGCAAACCTGCTTCCTTTCTGACCCTCTGCTAAGCTACCCTGACAGGCTAACCTGCTTCCTTTCTGACCCTCTGCCAAGCTACCTACCCTGACAGGTTAACTTGCTTCCTTTCTGACCCTCTGCCAAGCTACCTACCCTGACAGGCAAACCTACTACCTGTCTGACCCTCAGCCAAGCTACCTACCCTGACAGTCTAACCTGCTTCCTTTCTGACCCTCTGCCAAGCTACCTACCCTGACAGTTAAACCTGCTTCCTTTCTGACCCTCTGCCAAGCTACCTTCCCTGACAGGCAAACCTGCTTCCTTTCTGACCCTCAGCCAAGCTACCTACCCTGACAGGCAAACCCGCTTCCTTTCTGACCCTCAGCCAAGCTACCTACCCTAACAGGCAAACCTGCTTCCTTTCTGACCCTATGCCAAGCTACCTACCCTGACAGGCTAACCTGCTTCCTTTCTGACCTTCTGCCAAGCTACCCTGACAGGCAAACCTGCTTCCTTTCTGACCCTCAGCCAAGCTACCTACCCTGACAGGCAAACCTGCTTCCTTTCTGACCCTCTGCCAAGCTACCTACCCCGACAGGCTAAACTGCTTCTTTTCTGACCCTCTGCCAAGCTACCTACCCTGACAGGCTAACCTGCTACCTTTCTGACCCTCTGCCAAGCTACCTACCCTAACAGGTAAACCTGCTTCCTTTCGGACCCTCTGCCAAGCTACCTACCCTGACAGGCTAAACTGCTTCCTTTCTGACCCTCTGCCAAGCTACCTACCCTGACAGACTAACCTGCTTCCTTTCTGACCCTCTGCCAAGCTACCCTGACTGGCTAACCTGCTTCCTTTCTGACCCTCTGCCAAGCTACCTACCCTGACAGGCTAACCTGCTTCCTTTCGGACCCTCTGCCAAGCTACCTACTCTGACAGGCTAACCTGCTACCTTTCTGACCCTCTGCCAAGCTACCTACCCTGACAGGCAAACCTGCTTCCTTTCTGACCCTCAGCCAAGCTACCTACCCTGACAGGCAAACCTGCTTCCTTTCCGACCCTCTGCCAAGCTAACTACCCTGACAGGCAAACCTACTTCCTTTCTGACCCTCTGCCAAGCTACCTACCCTGACAGGCAAACCTGCTTCCTTTCTGACCCTCTGCCAAGCAACCCTGACTGGCTAACCTGCTTCCTTTCTGACCCTCTGCCAAGCTACCTACCCTGACAGGTTAACCTGCTTCCTTTCTAACCCTCTGCCAAGCTACCTACCCTGACAGGCAAACCTGCTTCCTTTCTGACCCTCTGCCAAGCTACCTACCCTGACAGGCAAACCTCCTTCCTTTCTGACCCTCTGCCAAGCTACCTACCCGGACAGGTAAACCTGCTTCCTTTCTGACCCTCTGCCAAGCTACCTACCCTGAAAGGCAAACCTCCTTCCTTTCTGACCCTCTGCCAAGCTACCTACCCGGACAGGTAAACCTGCTTCCTTTCTGACCCTCAGCCAAGCTACCTACCCTGACAGGCAAACCTGCTTCCTTTCTGACCCTCAGCCAAGCTACCTACTCTGACAGGCAAACCTGCTTCCTTTCTGACCCTCAGCCATGCTACCTACCCTGACAGGCAAACCTGCTTCCTTTCTGACCCTCAGCCAAGCTACCTACCCTGACAGGGAAACCTGCTTCCTTTCTGACCCTCAGCCAAGCTACCTTCCCTGACAGGCAAACCTGCTTCCTTTCTGACCATTAGCCAAGCTACCTACCCTGACAGGCAAACCTGCTTCCTTTCTGACCCTCTGCCAAGCAACCCTGACTGGCTAACCTGCTTCCTTTCTGACCCTCTGCCAAGCTACCTACCCTGACAGGCAAACCTGCTTCCTTTCTGACCCTCTGCCAAGCAACCCTGACTGGCTAACCTGCTTCCTTTCTGACCCTCTGCCAAGCTACCTACCCTGACAGGTTAACCTGCTTCCTTTCTAACCCTCTGCCAAGCTACCTACCCTGACAGGCAAACCTGCTTCCTTTCTGACCCTCTGCCAAGCTACCTACCCTGACAGGCAAACCTGCTTCCTTTCTGACCCTCTGCCAAGTTACCTACGCTGACAGGCAAACCTGCTGCCTTTCTGACCCTCAGCCAGGCTACCCTGACAGGCAAACCTGCTTCCTTTCTGACCCTCTGCCAAGCTACCTACCCTCACAGGCAGACCTGCTTCCTTTCTGACCCTCTGCCAAGCTACCCTGACTGGCTAACCTGCTTCCTTTCTGACCCTCTGCCAAGCTACCTACCCTGACAGGCAAACCTGCTTCCTTTATGACCCTCTGCCAAGCTACCTACCCTGACAGGCAAACCCGCTACCTGTCTGACCCTCTGCCAAGCTACCCTGACTGGCTAACCTGCTTCCTTTCTGACCCTCTGCCAAGCTACCTACCCTGACAGGCAAACCTGCTTCCTTTCTGACCCTCTGCCAAGCTACCTACCCTGGCAGGAAAACCTGCTTCCTTTCTGACCCTCTACCAAGCTACCTACCCTGACAGGCAAACCTGCTTCCTTTCTGACCCTCTGCCAAGCTACCTACCCTGACAGGCAAACCTGATTCCTTTCTGACCCTCTACCAAGCTGCCTACCCTGACCCTCTGCCAAGCTACCTACCCTGACAGGCAAACCAGCTTCCTTTCTGACCCTCTGCCAAGCTACCTACCATGACAGGCAAACCTGCTTCCTTTCTGACCCTCTGCCAAGCTACCTACCCTGACAGGCAAACCTGCTTCCTTTCTGACCCTCTGCCAAGCTACCTACCCCGACAGGCAAACCTGCTTCCTTTCTGACCCTCTGCCAAGCTACCCTGACTGGCTAACCTGCTTCCTTTCTGACCCTCTGCCAAGCTACCTACCCTGACAGACAAACCTGCTTCCAGTCTGACCCTCTGCCAAGCTACCTACCCTAAAAGGCAAACCTGCTTACTTTCTGACCCTTAGCCAAGCTACCTACCCTGACAGGCAAACCTGCTTCCTTTCTGACCCTCAGCCAAGCTACCTACCCTGACAGGCAAACCTGCTTCCTTTCTGACCCTCAGCCAAGCTACCTACCCTGACAGGCAAACCCGCTTCCTTTCTGACCCTCAGCCAAGCTACCTACCCTAACAGGCAAGCCTGCTCCCTTTCTGACCCTCAGCCAAGCTACCTACCCTGACAGGCAAACCTGCTTCCTTTCTGACCCTCAGCCATGCTACCTACCTTGACAGGCAAACCTGCTTCCTTTCTGACTCTCTGCCAAGCTACCTACCCTGACAGGCAGAACTGCTTCCTTTCTGACCCTCTGCCAAGCTACCCTGACTGGCTACCTGCTTCCTTTCTGACCCTCTGCAAAGCTACCTACCCTGACAGGCAAACCTGCTTCCTTTCTGACCCTCTGCCAAGCTACCTACCCTAACAGGCAACCCCGCTACCTGTCTGACCCTCTGCCAAGCTACCCTGACTGGCTAACCTGCTTCCTTTCTGACCCTCTGCCAAGCTACCTACCCTGACAGGCAAACCTGCTTCCAGTCTGACCCTCAGCCAAGCTACCTACCCTAAAATGCAAACCTGCTTCCTTTCTGACCCTTAGCCAAGCTACCTACCCTGACAAGCAAACCTGCTTCCTTTCTGACCCTCAGCCAAGCTACCTACCCTGACAGGCAAACCTGCTTCCTTTCTGACCCTCAGCCAAGCTACCTACTCTGACAGGCAAACCTGCTTCCTTTCTGACCCTCAGCCAAGCTACCTACCCTGACAGGCAAACCTGCTTCCTTTCTGACCCTCAGCCAAGCTACCTACCCTAACAGGCAAGCCTGCTTCCTTTCTGACCCTCAGCCAAGCTACCTACCCTGACAGGCAAACCTGCTTCCTTTCTGACCGTCAGCCAAGCTACCTACCCTGACAGGCAAACCTGCTTCCTTTCTGACCCTCGGCCATGCTACCTACCCTGACAGGCAAACCTGCTTCCAGTCTGACCCTCAGCCAAGCTACCTACCCTAAAAGGCAAACCCGCTACCTGTCTGACCCTCTGCCAAGCTACTCTGACTGGCTAACCTGCTTCCTTTCTGACCCTCTGCCAAGCTACCTACCCTGACAGGCAAACCTGCTTCCTTTCTGACCCTCAGCCATGCTACCTACCTTGACAGGCAAACCTGCTTCCTTTCTTACCCTCTGCCAAGCTACCTACCCTGACAGGCAGACCTGCTTCCTTTCTGACCCTCTGCCAAGCTACCCTGACTGGCTAACCTGCTTCCTTTCTGACCCTCTGCCAAGCTACCTACCCTGACAGGTAAACCTGCTTCCTTTCTGACCCTCTGCCAAGCTACCTACCCTGACAAGCAAACCTGCTTCCTTTCTGACCCTCTGCTAAGCTACCCTGACAGGCTAACCTGCTTCCTTTCTGACCCTCTGCCAAGCTACCTACCCTGACAGGTTAACTTGCTTCCTTTCTGACCCTCTGCCAAGCTACCTACCCTGACAGGCAAACCTACTACCTGTCTGACCCTCAGCCAAGCTACCTACCCTGACAGTCTAACCTGCTTCCTTTCTGACCCTCTGCCAAGCTACCTACCCTGACAGTTAAACCTGCTTCCTTTCTGACCCTCTGCCAAGCTACCTACCCTGACAGGCAAACCTGCTTCCTTTCTGACCCTCAGCCAAGCTACCTACCCTGACAGGCAAACCTGCTTCCTTTCTGACCCTCAGCCAAGCTACCTACCCTAACAGGCAAACCTGCTTCCTTTCTGACCCTATGCCAAGCTACCTGCCCTGACAGGCTAACCTGCTTCCTTTCTGACCTTCTGCCAAGCTACCCTGACAGGCAAACCTACTTCCTTTCTGACCCTCAGCCAAGCTACCTACCCTGACAGGCAAACCTGCTTCCTTTCTGACCCTCTGCCAAGCTACCTACCCTGACAGGCAAACCTCCTTCCTTTCTGACCCTCTGCCAAGCTACCTACCCGGACAGGCTAACCTGCTATCTTTCTGACCCTCTGCCAAGCTACCTACCCTGACAGGTAAACCTGCTTCCTTTCTGACCCTCTGCCAAGCTACCTACCCCGACAGGCTAAACTGCTTCTTTTCTGACCCTCTGCCAAGCTACCTACCCTGACAGGCTAACCTGCTACCTTTCTGACCCTCTGCCAAGCTACCTACCCTAACAGGTAAACCTGCTTCCTTTCGGACCCTCTGCCAAGCTACCTACCCTGACAGGCTAAACTGCTTCCTTTCTGACCCTCTGCCAAGCTACCTACCCTGACAGGCTAACCTGCTTCCTTTCTGACCCTCTGCCAAGCTACCCTGACTGGCTAACCTGCTTCCTTTCTGACCCTCTGCCAAGCTACCTACCCTGACAGGCTAACCTGCTTCCTTTCGGACCCTCTGCCAAGCTACCTACTCTGACAGGCTAACCTGCTACCTTTCTGACCCTCTGCCAAGCTACCTACCCTGACAGGCAAACCTTCCTCCTTTCTGACCCTCAGCCAAGCTACCTACCCTGACAGGCAAACCTGCTTCCTTTCCGACCCTCTGCCAAGCTAACTACCCTGACAGGCAAACCTACTTCCTTTCTGACCCTCTGCCAAGCTACCTACCCTGACAGGCAAACCTGCTTCCTTTCTGACCCTCTGCCAAGCAACCCTGACTGGCTAACCTGCTTCCTTTCTGACCCTCTGCCAAGCTACCTACCCTGACAGGTTAACCTGCTTCCTTTCTAACCCTCTGCCAAGCTACCTACCCTGACAGGCAAACCTGCTTCCTTTCTGACCCTCTGCCAAGCTACCTACCCTGACAGGCAAACCTCCTTCCTTTCTGACCCTCTGCCAAGCTACCTACCCGGACAGGTAAACCTGCTTCCTTTCTGACCCTCTGCCAAGCTACCTACCCTGACAGGCAAACCTCCTTCCTTTCTGACCCTCTGCCAAGCTACCTACCCGGACAGGTAAACCTGCTTCCTTTCTGACCCTCAGCCAAGCTACCTACCCTGACAGGCAAACCTGCTTCCTTTCTGACCCTCAGCCAAGCTACCTACTCTGACAGGCAAACCTGCTTCCTTTCTGACCCTCAGCCATGCTACCTACCCTGACAGGCAAACCTGCTTCCTTTCTGACCCTCAGCCAAGCTACCTACCCTGACAGGGAAACCTGCTTCCTTTCTGACCCTCAGCCAAGCTACCTTCCCTGACAGGCAAACCTGCTTCCTTTCTGACCCTCAGCCAAGCTACCTACCCTGACAGGCAAACCTGCTTCCTTTCTGACCCTCTGCCAAGCAACCCTGACTGGCTAACCTGCTTCCTTTCTGACCCTCTGCCAAGCTACCTACCCTGACAGGCAAACCTGCTTCCTTTCTGACCCTCTGCCAAGCAACCCTGACTGGCTAACCTGCTTCCTTTCTGACCCTCTGCCAAGCTACCTACCCTGACAGGTTAACCTGCTTCCTTTCTAACCCTCTGCCAAGCTACCTACCCTGACAGGCAAACCTGCTTCCTTTCTGACCCTCTGCCAAGCTACCTACCCTGACAGGCAAACCTGCTTCCTTTCTGACCCTCTGCCAAGTTACCTACCCTGACATTGCTTCCTTTCTGACCCTCAGCCAAGCTACCTACGCTGACAGGCAACCTGCTGCCTTTCTGACCCTCAGCCAGGCTACCCTGACAGGCAAACCTGCTTCCTTTCTGACCCTCTGCCAAGCTACCTACCCTCACAGGCAGACCTGCTTCCTTTCTGACCCTCTGCCAAGCTACCCTGACTGGCTAACCTGCTTCCTTTCTGACCCTCTGCCAAGCTACCTACCCTGACAGGCAAACCTGCTTCCTTTATGACCCTCTGCCAAGCTACCTACCCTGACAGGCAAACCCGCTACCTGTCTGACCCTCTGCCAAGCTACCCTGACTGGCTAACCTGCTTCCTTTCTGACCCTCTGCCAAGCTACCTACCCTGACAGGCAAACCTGCTTCCTTTCTGACCCTCTGCCAAGCTACCTACCCTGGCAGGAAAACCTGCTTCCTTTCTGACCCTCTACCAAGCTACCTACCCTCACAGGCAAACCTGCTTCCTTTCTGACCCTCTGCCAAGCTACCTACCCTGACAGGCAAACCTGATTCCTTTCTGACCCTCTACCAAGCTGCCTACCCTGACCCTCTGCCAAGCTACCTACCCTGACAGGCAAACCTGCTTCCTTTCTGACCCTCTGCCAAGCTACCTACCATGACAGGCAAACCTGCTTCCTTTCTGACCCTCTGCCAAGCTACCTACCCTGACAGGCAAACCTGCTTCCTTTCTGACCCTCTGCCAAGCTACCTACCCCGACAGGCAAACCTGCTTCCTTTCTGACCCTCTGCCAAGCTACCCTGACTGGCTAACCTGCTTCCTTTCTGACCCTCTGCCAAGCTACCTACCCTGACAGGCAAACCTGCTTCCAGTCTGACCCTCTGCCAAGCTACCTACCCTAAAAGGCAAACCTGCTTCCTTTCTGACCCTTAGCCAAGCTACCTACCCTGACAGGCAAACCTGCTTCCTTTCTGACCCTCAGCCAAGCTACCTACCCTGACAGGCAAACCTGCTTCCTTTCTGACCCTCAGCCAAGCTACCTACCCTGACAGGCAAACCCGCTTCCTTTCTGACCCTCAGCCAAGCTACCTACCCTAACAGGCAAGCCTGCTTCCTTTCTGACCCTCAGCCAAGCTACCTACCCTGACAGGCAAACCTGTTTCCTTTCTGACCCTCAGCCATGCTACCTACCTTGACAGGCAAACCTAGTTCCTTTCTGACCCTCTGCCAAGCTACCTACCCTGACAGGCAGAACTGCTTCCTTTCTGACCCTCTGCCAAGCTACCCTGACTGGCTAACCTGCTTCCTTTCTGACCCTCTGCAAAGCTACCTACCCTGACAGGCAAACCTGCTTCCTTTCTGACCCTCTGCCAAGCTACCTACCCTAACAGGCAAACCCGCTACCTGTCTGACCCTCTGCCAAGCTACCCTGACTGGCTAACCTGCTTCCTTTCTGACCCTCTGCCAAGCTACCTACCCTGACAGGCAAACCTGCTTCCAGTCTGACCCTCAGCCAAGCTACCTACCCTAAAATGCAAACCTGCTTCCTTTCTGACCCTTAGCCAAGCTACCTACCCTGACAAGCAAACCTGCTTCCTTTCTGACCCTCAGCCAAGCTACCTACCCTGACAGGCAAACCTGCTTCCTTTCTGACCCTCAGCCAAGCTACCTACTCTGACAGGCAAACCTGCTTCCTTTCTGACCCTCAGCCAAGCTACCTACCCTGACAGGCAAACCTGCTTCCTTTCTGACCCTCAGCCAAGCTACCTACCCTAACAGGCAAGCCTGCTTCCTTTCTGACCCTCAGCCAAGCTACCTACCCTGACAGGCAAACCTGCTTCCTTTCTGACCGTCAGCCAAGCTACCTACCCTGACAGGCAAACCTTCTTCCTTTCTGACCCTCGGCCATGCTACCTACCCTGACAGGCAAACCTGCTTCCAGTCTGACCCTCAGCCAAGCTACCTACCCTAAAAGGCGAACCCGCTACCTGTCTGACCCTCTGCCAAGCTACACTGACTGGCTAACCTGCTTCCTTTCTGACCCTCTGCCAAGCTACCTACCCTGACAGGCAGACCTGCTTCCTTTCTGACCCTCAGCCATGCTACCTACCTTGACAGGCAAACCTGCTTCCTTTCTTACCCTCTGCCAAGCTACCTACCCTGACAGGCAGACCTGCTTCCTTTCTGACCCTCTGCCAAGCTACCCTGACTGGCTAACCTGCTTCCTTTCTGACCCTCTGCCAAGCTACCAACCCTGACAGGCAAACCTGCTTCCTTTCTGACCCTCTGCCAAGCTACCTACCCTGACAGGCAAACCCGCTACCTGTCTGACCCTCTGCCAAGCTACACTGACTGGCTAACCTGCTTCCTTTCTGACCCTCTGCCAAGCTACCTACCCTGACAGGCAAACCTGCTTCCTTTCTGACCCTCTGCCAAGCTACCTACCCTAGCAGGCAAACCTGCTTCCTTTCTGACCCTCAACCAAGCTACCTACCCTGACAGGCAAACCTGCTTCCTTTCTGACCCTCTGCAGAGCTACCTACCCTGACAGGCAAACCTGATTCCTTTCTGACCCTCTACCAAGCTGCCTACCCTGACCCTCTGCCAAGCTACCTACCCTGACAGGCAAACCTGCTTCCTTTCTGACCCTCTGCCAAGCTACCTACCATGACAGGCAAACCTGCTTCCTTTCTGACCCTCTGCCAAGCTACCTACCCTGACAGGCAAACCCACTTCCTTTCTGACCCTCTGCCAAGCTACCTACCCTGACAGGCAAACCTGCTTCCTTTCAGACCCTCTGCCAAGCTACCCTGACTGGCTAATCTGCTTCCTTTCTGAACCTCTGCCAAGCTACCTACCCTGACAGGCAAACCTGCTTCCAGTCTGACCCTCAGCCAAGCTACCTTTCCTAAAAGGCAAACCTGCTTCCTTTCTGACCCTTAGCCAAGCTACCTACCCTGACAGGCAAACCTGCTTCCTTTCTGACCCTCAGCCAAGCTACCTATCCTGACAGGCAAACCTGCTTCCTTTCTGACCCTCAGCCAAGCTACCTACTCTGACAGGCAAACCTGCTTCCTTTCTGACCCTCAGCCAAGCTACCTACCCTGACAGGCAAACCTGCTTCCTTTCTGACCCTCAGCCAAGCTACCTACCCTAACAGGCAAGCCTGCTTCCTTTCTGACCCTCAGCCAAGCTACCTACCCTGACAGGCAAACCTGCTTCCTTTCTGAGCCTCAGCCATGCTACCTACCCTGACATGCAAACCTGCTTCCTTTCTGAGCCTCAGCCAAGCTACCTACCCTGACACGCTAACCTGCTTCCTTTCTGACCCTCTGCCAAGCTACCCTGACTGGCTAACCTGCTTCCTTTCTGACCCTCTGCCAAGCTACCTACCCTGACAGGCTAACCTGCTTCCTTTCTGACCCTCTGCCAAGCTACCTACCCTCACAGGCTAACCTGCTACCTTTCTGACCCTCTGCGAAGCTACCTACCCTGACAGGCAAACCTTCCTCCTTTCTGACCATCAGCCAAGCTACCTACCCTGACAGGCAAACCTGCTTCCTTTCCGACCCTCTGCCAAGCTACCTACCCTGACAGGCAAACCTGCTTCCTTTCTGACCCTCTGCCAAGCTACCTACCCTGACAGGCAAACCTGCTTCCTTTCTGACCCTCTGCCAAGCAACCCTGACTGGCTAACCTGCTTCCTTTCTGACCCTCTGCCAAGCTACCTACCCTGACAGGTTAACCTGCTTCCTTTCTAACCCTCTGCCAAGCTACCTACCCTGACAGGCAAACCTGCTTCCTTTCTGACCCTCTGCCAAGCTACCTACCCTGACAGGCGAACCTCCTTCCTTTCTGACCCTCTGCCAAGCTACCTTCCCGGACAGGTGAACCTGCTTCCTTTCTGACCCTCTGCCAAGCTACCTACCCTGACAGGCAAACCTCCTTCCTTTCTGACCCTCTGCCAAGCTACCTACCCGGACAGGTAAACCTGCTTCCTTTCTGACCCTCAGCCAAGCTACCTACTCTGACAGGCAAACCTGCTTCCTTTCTGACCCTCAGCCAAGCTACCTACCCTGACAGGCAAACCTGCTTCCTTTCTGACCCTCAGCCAAGCTACCTACCCTAACAGGCAAACCTGCTTTCTTTCTGACCCTCAGCCAAGCTACCTACCCTGACAGGCAAACCTGCTTCCTTTCTGACCCTCAGCCACGCTACCTACCCTGATAGGCAAACCTGCTTCCTTTCTGAGACTCAGCCAAGCTACCTACCCTGACAGGCAAACCTGCTTCCTTTCTGACCCTCTGCCAAGCTACCTACCCTGATAGGCAAACCTGCTTCCTTTCTGACCCTCTGCCAAGCTACCCTGACAGGCTAACATGCTTCCTTTCTGACCCTATGCCAAGCTACCTACCCTGACAGGCTAACCTGCTTCCTTTCTGACCCTCTGCCAAGCTACCCTGACAGGCAAACCTGCTTCCTTTCCGACCCTCTGCCAAGCTACCTACCCTGACAGGCAAACCTGCTTCCTTTCTGACCCTCTGCCAAGCTACCTACCCTGACAGGCAAACCTCCTTCCTTTCTGACCCTCTGCCAAGCTACCTACCCGGACAGGCTAACCTGCTATCTTTCTGACCCTCTGCCAAGCTACCTACCCTGACAGGTAAACCTGCTTCCTTTCTGACCCTCTGCCAAGCTACCTACCCTGACAGGCTAAACTGCTTCCTTTCTGACCCTCTGAAAAGCAACCCTGACTGGCTAACCTGCTTCCTTTCTGACCCTCTGCCAATCTACCTACCCTGACAGGTTAACCTGCTTCCTTTCTAACCCTCTGCCAAGCTACCTACCCTGACAGGCTAACCTATCTCCTTTCTGACCCTCAGCCAAGCTAAGTACCCTGACAGGCAAACCTGCTTCCTTTCCGACCCTCTGCCAAGCTACCTACCCTGACAGGCAAACCTGCTTCCTTTCTGACCCTCTGCCAAGCTGCCTACCCTGACAGGCAAACCTGCTTCCTTTCTGACCCTCTGTCGAGCAACCCTGACTGGCTAACCTGCTTTGTTTCTGACCCTCTGCCAAGCTACCTACCGTGACAGGTTAACCTACTTCCTTTCTAACCCTCTGCCAAGCTACCTACCCTGACAGGCAAACCTGCTTCCTTTCTGACCCTCTGCCAAGCTACCTACCCTTACAGGCAAACCTGCTTCCTTTCTGACCCTCTGCCAAGTTACCTACCCTGACAGTGCTTTGTTTCTGACCCTCAGCCAAGCTACCTACGCTGACAGGCAAACCTGCTGCCTTTCTGACCCTCAGCCAGGCTACCCTGACAGGCAAACCTGCTTCCTTTCTGACCCTCTGCCAAGCTACCTACCCTGACAGGCAGACCTGCTTCCTTTCTGACCCTCTGCCAAGCTACGCTGACTGGCTAACCTGCTTCCTTTCTGACCCTCTGCCAAGCTACCTACCCTGACAGGCAAACCTGCTTCCTTTCTGACCCTCTGCCAAGCTACCTACCCTGACAGGCAAACCCGCTACCTGTCTGACCCTCTGCCAAGCTACCCTGACAGGCAAACCTGCTTCCTTTCTGACCCTCTGCCAAGCTACCTACCCTGACAGGCAGACCTGCTTCCTTTCTGACCCTCTGCCAAGCTACCCTGACTGGCTAACCTGCTTCCTTTCTGACCCTCTGCCAAGCTACCTACCCTGACAGGTAAACCTGCTTCCTTTCTGACCCTCTGCCAAGCTACCTACCCTGACAAGCAAACCTGCTTCCTTACTGACCCTCTGCTAAGCTACCCTGACAGGCTAACCTGCTTCCTTTCTGACCCTCTGCCAAGCTACCTACCCTGACAGGTTAACTTGCTTCCTTTCTGACCCTCTGCCAAGCTACCTACCCTGACAGGCAAACCTACTACCTGTCTGACCCTCAGCCAAGCTACCTACCCTGACAGTCTAACCTGCTTCCTTTCTGACCCTCTGCCAAGCTACCTACCCTGACAGTTAAACCTGCTTCCTTTCTGACCCTCTGCCAAGCTACCTACCCTGACAGGCAAACCTGCTTCCTTTCTGACCCTCAGCCAAGCTACCTACCCTAACAGGCAAACCTGCTTCCTTTCTGACCCTCAGCCAAGCTACCTACCCTAACAGGCAAACCTGCTTCCTTTCTGACCCTATGCCAAGCTACCTACCCTGACAGGCTAACCTGCTTCCTTTCTGACCTTCTGCCAAGCTACCCTGACAGGCAAACCTGCTTCCTTTCTGACCCTCAGCCAAGCTACCTACCCTGACAGGCAAACCTGCTTCCTTTCTGACCCTCTGCCAAGCTACCTACCCTGACAGGCAAACCTCCTTCCTTTCTGACCCTCTGCCAAGCTAGCTACCCGGACAGGCTAACCTGCTATCTTTCTGACCCTCTGCCAATCTACCTACCCTGACAGGTAAACCTGCTTCCTTTCTGACCCTCTGCCAAGCTACCTACCCCGACAGGCTAAACTGCTTCTTTTCTGACCCTCTGCCAAGCTACCTACCCTGACAGGCTAACCTGCTACCTTTCTGACCCTCTGCCAAGCTACCTACCCTAACAGGTAAACCTGCTTCCTTTCGGACCCTCTGCCAAGCTACCTACCCTGACAGGCTAAACTGCTTCCTTTCTGACCCTCTGCCAAGCTACCTACCCTGACAGGCTAACCTGCTTCCTTTCTGACCCTCTGCCAAGCTACCCTGACTGGCTAACCTGCTTCCTTTCTGACCCTCTGCCAAGCTACCTACCCTGACAGGCTAACCTGCTTCCTTTCGGACCCTCTGCCAAGCTACCTACTCTGACAGGCTAACCTGCTACCTTTCTGACCCTCTGCCAAGCTACCTACCCTGACAGGCAAACCTTCCTCCTTTCTGACCCTCAGCCAAGCTACCTACCCTGACAGGCAAACCTGCTTCCTTTCCGACCCTCTGCCAAGCTAACTACCCTGACAGGCAAACCTACTTCCTTTCTGACCCTCTGCCAAGCTACCTACCCTGACAGGCAAACCTGCTTCCTTTCTGACCCTCTGCCAAGCAACCCTGCCTGGCTAACCTGCTTCCTTTCTGACCCTCTGCCAAGCTACCTACCCTGACAGGTTAACCTGCTTTCTTTCTAACCCTCTGCCAAGCTACCTACCCTGACAGGCAAACCTGCTTCCTTTCTGACCCTCTGCCAAGCTACCTACCCTGACAGGCAAACCTCCTTCCTTTCTGACCCTCTGCCAAGCTACCTACCCGGACAGGTAAACCTGCTTCCTTTCTGACCCTCTGCCAAGCTACCTACCCTGACAGGCAAACCTCCTTCCTTTCTGACCCTCTGCCAAGCTAGCTACCCGGACAGGTAAACCTGCTTCCTTTCTGACCCTCAGCCAAGCTACCTACCCTGACAGGCAAACCTGCTTCCTTTCTGACCCTCAGCCAAGCTACCTACTCTGACAGGCAAACCTGCTTCCTTTCTGACCCTCAGCCATGCTACCTACCCTGACAGGCAAACCTGCTTCCTTTCTGACCCTCAGCCAAGCTACCTACCCTGACAGGGAAACCTGCTTCCTTTCTGACCCTCAGCCAAGCTACCTTCCCTGACAGGCAAACCTGCTTCCTTTCTGACCCTCAGCCACACTACCTAGCCTGACAGGCAAACCTGCTTCCTTTCTGACCCTCAGCCAAGCTACCTACTCTGACAGGCAAACCTGCTTCCTTTCTGACCCTCAGCCAAGCTACCTACCCTGACAGGCAAACCTGCTTCCTTTCTGACCCTCAGCCAAGCTACCTACCCTAACAGGCAAACCTGCTTTCTTTCTGACCCTCAGCCAAGCTACCTACCCTGACAGGCAAACCTGCTTCCTTTCTGACCCTCAGCCACGCTACCTACCCTGATAGGCAAACCTGCTTCCTTTCTGAGACTCAGCCAAGCTACCTACCCTGACAGGCAAACCTGCTTCCTTTCTGACCCTCTGCCAAGCTACCTACCCTGATAGGCTAACCTGCTTCCTTTCTGACCCTCTGCCAAGCTACCCTGACAGGCTAACATGCTTCCTTTCTGACCCTATGCCAAGCTACCTACCCTGACAGGCTAACCTGCTTCCTTTCTGACCCTCTGCCAAGCTACCCTGACAGGCAAACCTGCTTCCTTTCCGACCCTCTGCCAAGCTACCTACCCTGACAGGCAAACCTGCTTCCTTTCTGACCCTCTGCCAAGCTACCTACCCTGACAGGCAAACCTCCTTCCTTTCTGACCCTCTGCCAAGCTACCTACCCGGACAGGCTAACCTGCTATCTTTCTGACCCTCTGCCAAGCTACCTACCCTGACAGGTAAACCTGCTTCCTTTCTGACCCTCTGCCAAGCTACCTACCCTGACAGGCTAAACTGCTTCCTTTCTGACCCTCTGAAAAGCAACCCTGACTGGCTAACCTGCTTCCTTTCTGACCCTCTGCCAATCTACCTACCCTGACAGGTTAACCTGCTTCCTTTCTAACCCCCTGCCAAGCTACCTACCCTGACAGGCTAACCTATCTCCTTTCTGAACCTCAGCCAAGCTAAGTACCCTGACAGGCAAACCTGCTTCCTTTCCGACCCTCTGCCAAGCTACCTACCCTGACAGGCAAACCTGCTTCCTTTCTGACCCTCTGCCAAGCTGCCTACCCTGACAGGCAAACCTGCTTCCTTTCTGACCCTCTGCCGAGCAACCCTGACTGGCTAACCTGCTTCGTTTCTGACCCTCTGCCAAGCTACCTACCGTGACAGGTTAACCTACTTCCTTTCTAACCCTCTGCCAAGCTACCTACCCTGACAGGCAAACCTGCTTCCTTTCTGACCCTCTGCCAAGCTACCTACCCTGACAGGCAAACCTGCTTCCTTTCTGACCCTCTGCCAAGTTACCTACCCTGACAGTGCTTCGTTTCTGACCCTCAGCCAAGCTACCTACGCTGACAGGCAAACCTGCTGCCTTTCTGACCCTCAGCCAGGCTACCCTGACAGGCAAACCTGCTTCCTTTCTGACCCTCTGCCAAGCTACCTACCCTGACAGGCAGACCTGCTTCCTTTCTGACCCTCTGCCAAGCTACCCTGACTGGCTAACCTGCTTCCTTTCTGACCCTCTGCCAAGCTACCTACCCTGACAGGCAAACCTGCTTCCTTTCTGACCCTCTGCCAAGCTACCTACCCTGACAGGCAAACCCGCTACCTGTCTGACCCTCTGCCAAGCTACCCTGACAGGCAAACCTGCTTCCTTTCTGACCCTCTGCCAAGTTACCTACCCTGACAGTGCTTCGTTTCTGACCCTCAGCCAAGCTACCTACGCTGACAGGCAAACCTGCTGCCTTTCTGACCCTCAGCCAGGCTACCCTGACAGGCAAACCTGCTTCCTTTCTGACCCTCTGCCAAGCTACCTACCCTGACAGGCAGACCTGCTTCCTTTCTGACCCTCTGCCAAGCTACCCTGACTGGCTAACCTGCTTCCTTTCTGACCCTCTGCCAAGCTACCTACCCTGACAGGCAAACCTGCTTCCTTTCTGACCCTCTGCCAAGCTACCTACCCTGACAGGCAAACCCGCTACCTGTCTGACCCTCTGCCAAGCTACCCTGACAGGCAAACCTGCTTCCTTTCTGACCCTCTGCCAAGCTACCTACCCTGACAGGCAGACCTGCTTCCTTTCTGACCCTCTGCCAAGCTACCCTGACTGGCTAACCTGCTTCCTTTCTGACCCTCTGCCAAGCTACCTACCCTGACAGGTAAACCTGCTTCCTTTCTGACCCTCTGCCAAGCTACCTACCCTGACAAGCAAACCTGCTTCCTTTCTGACCCTCTGCTAAGCTACCCTGACAGGCTAACCTGCTTCCTTTCTGACCCTCTGCCAAGCTACCTACCCTGACAGGTTAACTTGCTTCCTTTCTGACCCTCTGCCAAGCTACCTACCCTGACAGGCAAACCTACTACCTGTCTGACCCTCAGCCAAGCTACCTACCCTGACAGTCTAACCTGCTTCCTTTCTGACCCTCTGCCAAGCTACCTACCCTGACAGTTAAACCTGCTTCCTTTCTGACCCTCTGCCAAGCTACCTACCCTGACAGGCAAACCTGCTTCCTTTCTGACCCTCCGCCAAGCTACCTACCCTGACAGGCAAACCTGCTTCCTGTCTGACCCTCAGCCAAGCTACCTACCCTAACAGGCAAACCTGCTTCCTTTCTGACCCTATGCCAAGCTACCTACCCTGACAGGCTAACCTGCTTCCTTTCTGACCTTCTGCCAAGCTACCCTGACAGGCAAACCTGCTTCCTTTCTGACCCTCAGCCAAGCTACCTACCCTGACAGGCAAACCTGCTTCCTTTCTGACCCTCTGCCAAGCTACCTACCCTGACAGGCAAACCTCCTTCCTTTCTGACCCTCTGCCAAGCTACCTACCCGGACAGGCTAACCTGCTATCTTTCTGACCCTCTGCCAAGCTACCTACCCTGACAGGTAAACCTGCTTCCTTTCTGACCCTCTGCCAAGCTACCTACCCCGACAGGCTAAACTGCTTCTTTTCTGACCCTCTGCCAAGCTACCTACCCTGACAGGCTAACCTGCTACCTTTCTGACCCTCTGCCAAGCTACCTACCCTAACAGGTAAACCTGCTTCCTTTCGGACCCTCTGCCAAGCTACCTACCCTGACAGGCTAAACTGCTTCCTTTCTGACCCTCTGCCAAGCTACCTACCCTGACAGGCTAACCTGCTTCCTTTCTGACCCTCTGCCAAGCTACCCTGACTGGCTAACCTGCTTCCTTTCTGACCCTCTGCCAAGCTACCTACCCTGACAGGCTAACCTGCTTCCTTTCGGACCCTCTGCCAAGCTACCTACTCTGACAAGCTAACCTGCTACCTTTCTGACCCTCTGCCAAGCTACCTACCCTGACAGGCAAACCTTCCTCCTTTCTGACCCTCAGCCAAGCTACCTACCCTGACAGGCAAACCTGCTTCCTTTCCGACCCTCTGCCAAGCTAACTACCCTGACAGGCAAACCTACTTCCTTTCTGACCCTCTGCCAAGCTACCTACCCTGACAGGCAAACCTGCTTCCTTTCTGACCCTCTGCCAAGCAACCCTGACTGGCTAACCTGCTTCCTTTCTGACCCTCTGCCAAGCTACCTACCCTGACAGGTTAACCTGCTTCCTTTCTAACCCTCTGCCAAGCTACCTACCCTGACAGGCAAACCTGCTTCCTTTCTGACCCTCTGCCAAGCTACCTACCCTGACAGGCAAACCTCCTTCCTTTCTGACCCTCTGCCAAGCTACCTACCCGGACAGGTAAACCTGCTTCCTTTCTGACCCTCTGCCAAGCTACCTACCCTGACAGGCAAACCTCCTTCCTTTCTGACCCTCTGCCAAGCTACCTACCCGGACAGGTAAACCTGCTTCCTTTCTGACCCTCAGCCAAGCTACCTACCCTGACAGGCAAACCTGCTTCCTTTCTGACCCTCAGCCAAGCTACCTACTCTGACAGGCAAACCTGCTTCCTTTCTGACCCTCAGCCATGCTACCTACCCTGACAGGCAAACCTGCTTCCTTTCTGACCCTCAGCCAAGCTACCTACCCTGACAGGGAAACCTGCTTCCTTTCTGACCCTCAGCCAAGCTACCTTCCCTGACAGGCAAACCTGCTTCCTTTCTGACCCTCAGCCACGCTACCTAGCCTGACAGGCAAACCTGCTTCCTTTCTGAGCCTCAGCCAATCTACCTACCCTGACAGGCAAACCTGCTTCCTTTCTGACCCTCTGCCAAGCAACCCTGACTGGCTAACCTGCTTCCTTTCTGACCCTCTGCCAAGCTACCTACCCTGACAGGCAAACCTGCTTCCTTTCTGACCCTCTGCCAAGCAACCCTGACTGGCTAACCTGCTTCCTTTCTGACCCTCTGCCAAGCTACCTACCCTGACAGGTTAACCTGCTTCCTTTCTAACCCTCTGCCAAGCTACCTACCCTGACAGGCAAACCTGCTTCCTTTCTGACCCTCTGCCAAGCTACCTACCCTGACAGGCAAACCTGCTTCCTTTCTGACCCTCTGCCAAGTTACCTACCCTGACATTGCTTCCTTTCTGACCCTCAGCCAAGCTACCTACGCTGACAGGCAAACCTGCTGCCTTTCTGACCCTCAGCCAGGCTACCCTGACAGGCAAACCTGCTTCCTTTCTGACCCTCTGCCAAGCTACCTACCCTCACAGGCAGACCTGCTTCCTTTCTGACCCTCTGCCAAGCTACCCTGACTGGCTAACCTGCTTCCTTTCTGACCCTCTGCCAAGCTACCTACCCTGACAGGCAAACCTGCTTCCTTTATGACCCTCTGCCAAGCTACCTACCCTGACAGGCAAACCCGCTACCTGTCTGACCCTCTGCCAAACTACCCTGACTGGCTAACCTGCTTCCTTTCTGACCCTCTGCCAAGCTACCTACCCTGACAGGCAAACCTGCTTCCTTTCTGACCCTCTGCCAAGCTACCTACCCTGGCAGGAAAACCTGCTTCCTTTCTGACCCTCTACCAAGCCACCTACCCTGACAGGCAAACCTGCTTCCTTTCTGACCCTCTGCCAAGCTACCTACCCTGACAGGCAAACCTGATTCCTTTCTGACCCTCTACCAAGCTGCCTACCCTGACCCTCTGCCAAGCTACCTACCCTGACAGGCAAACCTGCTTCCTTTCTGACCCTCTGCCAAGCTACCTACCATGACAGGCAAACCTGCTTCCTTTCTGACCCTCTGCCAAGCTACCTACCCTGACAGGCAAACCTGCTTCCTTTCTGACCCTCTGCCAAGCTACCTACCCCGACAGGCAAACCTGCTTCCTTTCTGACCCTCTGCCAAGCTACCCTGACTGGCTAACCTGCTTCCTTTCTGACCCTCTGCCAAGCTACCTACCCTGACAGGCAAACCTGCTTCCAGTCTGACCCTCTGCCAAGCCACCTACCCTAAAAGGCAAACCTGCTTCCTTTCTGACCCTTAGCCAAGCTACCTACCCTGACAGGCAAACCTGCTTCCTTTCTGACCCTCAGCCAAGCTACCTACCCTGACAGGCAAACCTGCTTCCTTTCTGACCCTCAGCCAAGCTACCTACCCTGACAGGCAAACCCGCTTCCTTTCTGACCCTCAGCCAAGCTACCTACCCTAACAGGCAAGCCTGCTTCCTTTCTGACCCTCAGCCAAGCTACCTACCCTGACAGGCAAACCTGCTTCCTTTCTGACCCTCAGCCATGCTACCTACCTTGACAGGCAAACCTGCTTCCTTTCTGACCCTCTGCCAAGCTACCTACCCTGACAGGCAGAACTGCTTCCTTTCTGACCCTCTGCCAAGCTACCCTGACTGGCTAACCTGCTTCCTTTCTGACCCTCTGCAAAGCTACCTACCCTGACAGGCAAACCTGCTTCCTTTCTGACCCTCTGCCAAGCTACCTACCCTAACAGGCAAACCCGCTACCTGTCTGAGCCTCTGCCAAGCTACCCTGACTGGCTAACCTGCTTCCTTTCTGACCCTCTGCCAAGCTACCTACCCTGACAGGCAAACCTGCTTCCAGTCTGACCCTCAGCCAAGCTACCTACCCTAAAATGCAAACCTGCTTCCTTTCTGACCCTTAGCCAAGCTACCTACCCTGACAAGCAAACCTGCTTCCTTTCTGACCCTCAGCCAAGCTACCTACCCTGACAGGCAAACCTGCTTCCTTTCTGACCCTCAGCCAAGCTACCTACTCTGACAGGCAAACCTGCTTCCTTTCTGACCCTCAGCCAAGCTACCTACCCTGACAGGCAAACCTGCTTCCTTTCTGACCCTCAGCCAAGCTACCTACCCTAACAGGCAAGCCTGCTTCCTTTCTGACCCTCAGCCAAGCTACCTACCCTGACAGGCAAACCTGCTTCCTTTCTGACCGTCAGCCAAGCTACCTACCCTGACAGGCAAACCTGCTTCCTTTCTGACCCTCGGCCATGCTACCTACCCTGACAGGCAAACCTGCTTCCAGTCTGACCCTCAGCCAAGCTACCTACCCTAAAAGGCAAACCCGCTACCTGTCTGACCCTCTGCCAAGCTACACTGACTGGCTAACCTGCTTCCTTTCTGACCCTCTGCCAAGCTACCTACCCTGACAGGCAAACCTGCTTCCTTTCTGACCCTCAGCCATGCTACCTACCTTGACAGGCAAACCTGCTTCCTTTCTTACCCTCTGCCAAGCTACCTACCCTGACAGGCAGACCTGCTTCCTTTCTGACCCTCTGCCAAGCTACCCTGACTGGCTAACCTGCTTCCTTTCTGACCCTCTGCCAAGCTACCAACCCTGACAGGCAAACCTGCTTCCTTTCTGACCCTCTGCCAAGCTACCTACCCTGACAGGCAAACCCGCTACCTGTCTGACCCTCTGCCAAGCTACACTGACTGGCTAACCTGCTTCCTTTCTGACCCTCTGCCAAGCTACCTACCCTGACAGGTTAACTTGCTTCCTTTCTGACCCTCTGCCAAGCTACCTACCCTGACAGGCAAACCTACTACCTGTCTGACCCTCAGCCAAGCTACCTACCCTGACAGTCTAACCTGCTTCCTTTCTGACCCTCTGCCAAGCTACCTACCCTGACAGCTAAACCTGCTTCCTTTCTGACCCTCTGCCAAGCTACCTACCCTGACAGGCAAACCTGCTTCCTTTCTGACCCTCAGCCAAGCTACCTACCCTGACAGGCAAACCTGCTTCCTTTCTGACCCTCAGCCAAGCTACCTACCCTAACAGGCAAACCTGCTTCCTTTCTGACCCTATGCCAAGCTACCTACCCTGACAGGCTAACCTGCTTCCTTTCTGACCCTCAGCCAAGCTACCTACCCTGACAGGCAAACCTGCTTCCTTTCTGACCCTCTGCCAAGCTACCTACCCTGACAGGCAAACCTGCTTCCAGTCTGACCCTCTGCCAAGCTACCTACCCTAAAAGGCAAACCTGCTTCCTTTCTGACCCTTAGCCAAGCTACCTACCCTGGCAGGCAAACCTGCTTCCTTTCTGACCCTCAGCCAAGCTACCTACCCTGACAGGCAAACCTGCTTCCTTTCTGACCCTCAGCCAAGCTACCTACCCTGACAGGCAAACCCGCTTCCTTTCTGACCCTCAGCCAAGCTACCTACCCTAACAGGCAAGCCTGCTTCCTTTCTGACCCTCAGCCAAGCTACCTACCCTGACAGGCAAACCTGCTTCCTTTCTGACCCTCAGCCATGCTACCTACCTTGACAGGCAAACCTGCTTCCTTTCTGACCCTCTGCCAAGCTACCTACCCTGACAGGCAGAACTGCTTCCTTTCTGACCCTCTGCCAAGCTACCCTGACTGGCTAACCTGCTTCCTTTCTGACCCTCTGCAAAGCTACCTACCCTGACAGGCAAACCTGCTTCCTTTCTGACCCTCTGCCAAGCTACCTACCCTAACAGGCAAACCCGCTACCTGTCTGACCCTCTGCCAAGCTACCCTGACTGGCTAACCTGCTTCCTTTCTGACCCTCTGCCAAGCTACCTACCCTGACAGGCAAACCTGCTTCCAGTCTGACCCTCAGCCAAGCTACCTACCCTAAAATGCAAACCTGCTTCCTTTCTGACCCTTAGCCAAGCTACCTACCCTGACAAGCAAACCTGCTTCCTTTCTGACCCTCAGCCAAGCTACCTACCCTGACAGGCAAACCTGCTTCCTTTCTGACCCTCAGCCAAGCTACCTACTCTGACAGGCAAACCTGCTTCCTTTCTGACCCTCAGCCAAGCTACCTACCCTGACAGGCAAACCTGCTTCCTTTCTGACCCTCAGCCAAGCTACCTACCCTAACAGGCAAGCCTGCTTCCTTTCTGACCCTCAGCCAAGCTACCTACCCTGACAGGCAAACCTGCTTCCTTTCTGACCGTCAGCCAAGCTACCTACCCTGACAGGCAAACCTGCTTCCTTTCTGACCCTCGGCCATGCTACCTACCCTGACAGGCAAACCTGCTTCCAGTCTGACCCTCAGCCAAGCTACCTACCCTAAAAGGCAAACCCGCTACCTGTCTGACCCTCTGCCAAGCTACACTGACTGGCTAACCTGCTTCCTTTCTGACCCTCTGCCAAGCTACCTACCCTGACAGGCAAACCTGCTTCCTTTCTGACCCTCAGCCATGCTACCTACCTTGACAGGCAAACCTGCTTCCTTTCTTACCCTCTGCCAAGCTACCTACCCTGACAGGCAGACCTGCTTCCTTTCTGACCCTCTGCCAAGCTACCCTGACTGGCTAACCTGCTTCCTTTCTGACCCTCTGCCAAGCTACCAACCCTGACAGGCAAACCTGCTTCCTTTCTGACCCTCTGCCAAGCTACCTACCCTGACAGGCAAACCCGCTACCTGTCTGACCCTCTGCCAAGCTACACTGACTGGCTAACCTGCTTCCTTTCTGACCCTCTGCCAAGCTACCTACCCTGACAGGTTAACTTGCTTCCTTTCTGACCCTCTGCCAAGCTACCTACCCTGACAGGCAAACCTACTACCTGTCTGACCCTCAGCCAAGCTACCTACCCTGACAGTCTAACCTGCTTCCTTTCTGACCCTCTGCCAAGCTACCTACCCTGACAGCTAAACCTGCTTCCTTTCTGACCCTCTGCCAAGCTACCTACCCTGACAGGCAAACCTGCTTCCTTTCTGACCCTCAGCCAAGCTACCTACCCTGACAGGCAAACCTGCTTCCTTTCTGACCCTCAGCCAAGCTACCTACCCTAACAGGCAAACCTGCTTCCTTTCTGACCCTATGCCAAGCTACCTACCCTGACAGGCTAACCTGCTTCCTTTCTGACCTTCTGCCAAGCTACCCTGACAGGCAAACCTGCTTCCTTTCTGACCCTCAGCCAAGCTACCTACCCTGACAGGCAAACCTGCTTCCTTTCTGACCCTCTGCCAAGCTACCTACCCTGACAGGCAAACCTCCTTCCTTTCTGACCCTCTGCCAAGCTACCTACCCGGACAGGCTAACCTGCTATCTTTCTGACCCTCTGCCAAGCTACCTACCCTGACAGGTAAACCTGCTTCCTTTCTGACCCTCTGCCAAGCTACCTACCCCGACAGGCTAAACTGCTTCTTTTCTGACCCTCTGCCAAGCTACCTACCCTGACAGGCTAACCTGCTACCTTTCTGACCCTCTGCCAAGCTACCTACCCTAACAGGTAAACCTGCTTCCTTTCGGACCCTCTGCCAAGCTACCTACCCTGACAGGCTAAACTGCTTCCTTTCTGACCCTCTGCCAAGCTACCTACCCTGACAGGCTAACCTGCTTCCTTTCTGACCCTCTGCCAAGCTACCCTGACTGGCTAACCTGCTTCCTTTCTGACCCTCTGCCAAGCTACCTACCCTGACAGGCTAACCTGCTTCCTTTCGGACCCTCTGCCAAGCTACCTACTCTGACAGGCTAACCTGCTACCTTTCTGACCCTCTGCCAAGCTACCTACCCTGACAGGCAAACCTTCCTCCTTTCTGACCCTCAGCCAAGCTACCTACCCTGACAGGCAAACCTGCTTCCTTTCCGACCCTCTGCTAAGCTAACTACCCTGACAGGCAAACCTACTTCCTTTCTGACCCTCTGCCAAGCTACCTACCCTGACAGGCAAACCTGCTTCCTTTCTGGCCCTCTGCCAAGCAACCCTGACTGGCTAACCTGCTTCCTTTCTGACCCTCTGCCAAGCTACCTACCCTGACAGGTTAACCTGCTTCCTTTCTAACCCTCTGCCAAGCTACCTACCCTGACAGGCAAACCTGCTTCCTTTCTGACCCTCTGCCAAGCTACCTACCCTGACAGGCAAACCTCCTTCCTTTCTGACCCTCTGCCAAGCTACCTACCCGGACAGGTAAACCTGCTTCCTTTCTGACCCTCTGCCAAGCTACCTACCCTGACAGGCAAACCTCCTTCCTTTCTGACCCTCTGCCAAGCTAGCTACCCGGACAGGTAAACCTGCTTCCTTTCTGACCCTCAGCCAAGCTACCTACCCTGACAGGCAAACCTGCTTCCTTTCTGACCCTCAGCCAAGCTACCTACTCTGACAGGCAAACCTGCTTCCTTTCTGACCCTCAGCCATGCTACCTACCCTGACAGGCAAACCTGCTTCCTTTCTGACCCTCAGCCAAGCTACCTACCCTGACAGGGAAACCTGCTTCCTTTCTGACCCTCAGCCAAGCTACCTTCCCTGACAGGCAAACCTGCTTCCTTTCTGACCCTCAGCCACACTACCTAGCCTGACAGGCAAACCTGCTTCCTTTCTGACCCTCAGCCAAGCTACCTACTCTGACAGGCAAACCTGCTTCCTTTCTGACCCTCAGCCAAGCTACCTACCCTGACAGGCAAACCTGCTTCCTTTCTGACCCTCAGCCAAGCTACCTACCCTAACAGGCAAACCTGCTTTCTTTCTGACCCTCAGCCAAGCTACCTACCCTGACAGGCAAACCTGCTTCCTTTCTGACCCTCAGCCACGCTACCTACCCTGATAGGCAAACCTGCTTCCTTTCTGAGACTCAGCCAAGCTACCTACCCTGACAGGCAAACCTGCTTCCTTTCTGACCCTCTGCCAAGCTACCTACCCTGATAGGCTAACCTGCTTCCTTTCTGACCCTCTGCCAAGCTACCCTGACAGGCTAACATGCTTCCTTTCTGACCCTATGCCAAGCTACCTACCGTGACAGGCTAACCTGCTTCCTTTCTGACCCTCTGCCAAGCTACCCTGACAGGCAAACCTGCTTCCTTTCCGACCCTCTGCCAAGCTACCTACCCTGACAGGCAAACCTGCTTCCTTTCTGACCCTCTGCCAAGCTACCTACCCTGACAGGCAAACCTCCTTCCTTTCTGACCCTCTGCCAAGCTACCTACCCGGACAGGCTAACCTGCTATCTTTCTGACCCTCTGCCAAGCTACCTACCCTGACAGGTAAACCTGCTTCCTTTCTGACCCTCTGCCAAGCTACCTACCCTGACAGGCTAAACTGCTTCCTTTCTGACCCTCTGAAAAGCAACCCTGACTGGCTAACCTGCTTCCTTTCTGACCCTCTGCCAATCTACCTACCCTGACAGGTTAACCTGCTTCCTTTCTAACCCTCTGCCAAGCTACCTACCCTGACAGGCTAACCTATCTCCTTTCTGAACCTCAGCCAAGCTAAGTACCCTGACAGGCAAACCTGCTTCCTTTCCGACCCTCTGCCAAGCTACCTACCCTGACAGGCAAACCTGCTTCCTTTCTGACCCTCTGCCAAGCTGCCTACCCTGACAGGCAAACCTGCTTCCTTTCTGACCCTCTGCCGAGCAACCCTGACTGGCTAACCTGCTTCGTTTCTGACCCTCTGCCAAGCTACCTACCGTGACAGGTTAACCTACTTCCTTTCTAACCCTCTGCCAAGCTACCTACCCTGACAGGCAAACCTGCTTCCTTTCTGACCCTCTGCCAAGCTACCTACCCTGACAGGCAAACCTGCTTCCTTTCTGACCCTCTGCCAAGTTACCTACCCTGACAGTGCTTCGTTTCTGACCCTCAGCCAAGCTACCTACGCTGACAGGCAAACCTGCTGCCTTTCTGACCCTCAGCCAGGCTACCCTGACAGGCAAACCTGCTTCCTTTCTGACCCTCTGCCAAGCTACCTACCCTGACAGGCAGACCTGCTTCCTTTCTGACCCTCTGCCAAGCTACCCTGACTGGCTAACCTGCTTCCTTTCTGACCCTCTGCCAAGCTACCTACCCTGACAGGCAAACCTGCTTCCTTTCTGACCCTCTGCCAAGCTACCTACCCTGACAGGCAAACCCGCTACCTGTCTGACCCTCTGCCAAGCTACCCTGACAGGCAAACCTGCTTCCTTTCTGACCCTCTGCCAAGCTACCTACCCTGACAGGCAGACCTGCTTCCTTTCTGACCCTCTGCCAAGCTACCCTGACTGGCTAACCTGCTTCCTTTCTGACCCTCTGCCAAGCTACCTACCCTGACAGGTAAACCCGCTTCCTTTCTGACCCTCTGCCAAGCTACCTACCCTGACAAGCAAACCTGCTTCCTTTCTGACCCTCTGCTAAGCTACCCTGACAGGCTAACCTGCTTCCTTTCTGACCCTCTGCCAAGCTACCTACCCTGACAGGTTAACTTGCTTCCTTTCTGACCCTCTGCCAAGCTACCTACCCTGACAGGCAAACCTACTACCTGTCTGACCCTCAGCCAAGCTACCTACCCTGACAGTCTAACCTGCTTCCTTTCTGACCCTCTGCCAAGCTACCTACCCTGACAGTTAAACCTGCTTCCTTTCTGACCCTCTGCCAAGCTACCTACCCTGACAGGCAAACCTGCTTCCTTTCTGACCCTCCGCCAAGCTACCTACCCTGACAGGCAAACCTGCTTCCTGTCTGACCCTCAGCCAAGCTACCTACCCTAACAGGCAAACCTGCTTCCTTTCTGACCCTATGCCAAGCTACCTACCCTGACAGGCTAACCTGCTTCCTTTCTGACCTTCTGCCAAGCTACCCTGACAGGCAAACCTGCTTCCTTTCTGACCCTCAGCCAAGCTACCTACCCTGACAGGCAAACCTGCTTCCTTTCTGACCCTCTGCCAAGCTACCTACCCTGACAGGCAAACCTCCTTCCTTTCTGACCCTCTGCCAAGCTACCTACCCGGACAGGCTAACCTGCTATCTTTCTGACCCTCTGCCAAGCTACCTACCCTGACAGGTAAACCTGCTTCCTTTCTGACCCTCTGCCAAGCTACCTACCCCGACAGGCTAAACTGCTTCTTTTCTGACCCTCTGCCAAGCTACCTACCCTGACAGGCTAACCTGCTACCTTTCTGACCCTCTGCCAAGCTACCTACCCTAACAGGTAAACCTGCTTCCTTTCGGACCCTCTGCCAAGCTACCTACCCTGACAGGCTAAACTGCTTCCTTTCTGACCCTCTGCCAAGCTACCTACCCTGACAGGCTAACCTGCTTCCTTTCTGACCCTCTGCCAAGCTACCCTGACTGGCTAACCTGCTTCCTTTCTGACCCTCTGCCAAGCTACCTACCCTGACAGGCTAACCTGCTTCCTTTCGGACCCTCTGCCAAGCTACCTACTCTGACAGGCTAACCTGCTACCTTTCTGACCCTCTGCCAAGCTACCTACCCTGACAGGCAAACCTTCCTCCTTTCTGACCCTCAGCCAAGCTACCTACCCTGACAGGCAAACCTGCTTCCTTTCCGACCCTCTGCCAAGCTAACTACCCTGACAGGCAAACCTACTTCCTTTCTGACCCTCTGCCAAGCTACCTACCCTGACAGGCAAACCTTCTTCCTTTCTGACCCTCTGCCAAGCAACCCTGACTGGCTAACCTGCTTCCTTTCTGACCCTCTGCCAAGCTACCTACCCTGACAGGTTAACCTGCTTCCTTTCTAACCCTCTGCCAAGCTACCTACCCTGACAGGCAAACCTGCTTCCTTTCTGACCCTCTGCCAAGCTACCTACCCTGACAGGCAAACCTCCTTCCTTTCTGACCCTCTGCCAAGCTACCTACCCGGACAGGTAAACCTGCTTCCTTTCTGATCCTCTGCCAAGCTACCTACCCTGACAGGCAAACCTCCTTCCTTTCTGACCCTCTGCCAAGCTACCTACCCGGACAGGTAAACCTGCTTCCTTTCTGACCCTCAGCCAAGCTACCTACCCTGACAGGCAAACCTGCTTCCTTTCTGACCCTCAGCCAAGCTACCTACTCTGACAGGCAAACCTGCTTCCTTTCTGACCCTCAGCCATGCTACCTACCCTGACAGGCAAACCTGCTTCCTTTCTGACCCTCAGCCAAGCTACCTACCCTGACAGGGAAACCTGCTTCCTTTCTGACCCTCAGCCAAGCTACCTTCCCTGACAGGCAAACCTGCTTCCTTTCTGACCCTCAGCCACGCTACCTAGCCTGACAGGCAAACCTGCTTCCTTTCTGAGCCTCAGCCAAGCTACCTACCCTGACAGGCAAACCTGCTTCCTTTCTGACCCTCAGCCAAGCTACCTACTCTGACAGGCAAACCTGCTTCCTTTCTGACCCTCAGCCAAGCTACCTACCCTGACAGGCAAACCTGCTTCCTTTCTGACCCTCAGCCAAGCTACCTACCCTAACAGGCAAGCCTGCTTCCTTTCTGACCCTCAGCCAAGCTACCTACCCTGACAGGCAAACCTGCTTCCTTTCTGACCGTCAGCCAAGCTACCTACCCTGACAGGCAAACCTGCTTCCTTTCTGACCCTCGGCCATGCTACCTACCCTGACAGGCAAACCTGCTTCCAGTCTGACCCTCAGCCAAGCTACCTACCCTAAAAGGCAAACCCGCTACCTGTCTGACCCTCTGCCAAGCTACACTGACTGGCTAACCTGCTTCCTTTCTGACCCTCTGCCAAGCTACCTACCCTGACAGGCAAACCTGCTTCCTTTCTGACCCTCAGCCATGCTACCTACCTTGACAGGCAAACCTGCTTCCTTTCTTACCCTCTGCCAAGCTACCTACCCTGACAGGCAGACCTGCTTCCTTTCTGACCCTCTGCCAAGCTACCCTGACTGGCTAACCTGCTTCCTTTCTGACCCTCTGCCAAGCTACCAACCCTGACAGGCAAACCTGCTTCCTTTCTGACCCTCTGCCAAGCTACCTACCCTGACAGGCAAACCCGCTACCTGTCTGACCCTCTGCCAAGCTACACTGACTGGCTAACCTGCTTCCTTTCTGACCCTCTGCCAAGCTACCTACCCTGACAGGTTAACTTGCTTCCTTTCTGACCCTCTGCCAAGCTACCTACCCTGACAGGCAAACCTACTACCTGTCTGACCCTCAGCCAAGCTACCTACCCTGACAGTCTAACCTGCTTCCTTTCTGACCCTCTGCCAAGCTACCTACCCTGACAGCTAAACCTGCTTCCTTTCTGACCCTCTGCCAAGCTACCTACCCTGACAGGCAAACCTGCTTCCTTTCTGACCCTCAGCCAAGCTACCTACCCTGACAGGCAAACCTGCTTCCTTTCTGACCCTCAGCCAAGCTACCTACCCTAACAGGCAAACCTGCTTCCTTTCTGACCCTATGCCAAGCTACCTACCCTGACAGGCTAACCTGCTTCCTTTCTGACCTTCTGCCAAGCTACCCTGACAGGCAAACCTGCTTCCTTTCTGACCCTCAGCCAAGCTACCTACCCTGACAGGCAAACCTGCTTCCTTTCTGACCCTCTGCCAAGCTACCTACCCTGACAGGCAAACCTCCTTCCTTTCTGACCCTCTGCCAAGCTACCTACCGGGACAGGCTAACCTGCTATCTTTCTGACCCTCTGCCAAGCTACCTACCCTGACAGGTAAACCTGCTTCCTTTCTGACCCTCTGCCAAGCTACCTACCCCGACAGGCTAAACTGCTTCTTTTCTGACCCTCTGCCAAGCTACCTACCCTGACAGGCTAACCTGCTACCTTTCTGACCCTCTGCCAAGCTACCTACCCTAACAGGTAAACCTGCTTCCTTTCGGACCCTCTGCCAAGCTACCTACCCTGACAGGCTAAACTGCTTCCTTTCTGACCCTCTGCCAAGCTACCTACCCTGACAGGCTAACCTGCTTCCTTTCTGACCCTCTGCCAAGCTACCCTGACTGGCTAACCTGCTTCCTTTCTGACCCTCTGCCAAGCTACCTACCCTGACAGGCTAACCTGCTTCCTTTCGGACCCTCTGCCAAGCTACCTACTCTGACAGGCTAACCTGCTACCTTTCTGACCCTCTGCCAAGCTACCTACCCTGACAGGCAAACCTTCCTCCTTTCTGACCCTCAGCCAAGCTACCTACCCTGACAAGCAAACCTGCTTCCTTTCCGACCCTCTGCTAAGCTAACTACCCTGACAGGCAAACCTACTTCCTTTCTGACCCTCTGCCAAGCTACCTACCCTGACAGGCAAACCTGCTTCCTTTCTGGCCCTCTGCCAAGCAACCCTGACTGGCTAACCTGCTTCCTTTCTGACCCTCTGCCAAGCTACCTACCCTGACAGGTTAACCTGCTTCCTTTCTAACCCTCTGCCAAGCTACCTACCCTGACAGGCAAACCTGCTTCCTTTCTGACCCTCTGCCAAGCTACCTACCCTGACAGGCAAACCTCCTTCCTTTCTGACCCTCTGCCAAGCTACCTACCCGGACAGGTAAACCTGCTTCCTTTCTGACCCTCTGCCAAGCTACCTACCCTGACAGGCAAACCTCCTTCCTTTCTGACCCTCTGCCAAGCTAGCTACCCGGACAGGTAAACCTGCTTCCTTTCTGACCCTCAGCCAAGCTACCTACCCTGACAGGCAAACCTGCTTCCTTTCTGACCCTCAGCCAAGCTACCTACTCTGACAGGCAAACCTGCTTCCTTTCTGACCCTCAGCCATGCTACCTACCCTGACAGGCAAACCTGCTTCCTTTCTGACCCTCAGCCAAGCTACCTACCCTGACAGGGAAACCTGCTTCCTTTCTGACCCTCAGCCAAGCTACCTTCCCTGACAGGCAAACCTGCTTCCTTTCTGACCCTCAGCCACACTACCTAGCCTGACAGGCAAACCTGCTTCCTTTCTGACCCTCAGCCAAGCTACCTACTCTGACAGGCAAACCTGCTTCCTTTCTGACCCTCAGCCAAGCTACCTACCCTGACAGGCAAACCTGCTTCCTTTCTGACCCTCAGCCAAGCTACCTACCCTAACAGGCAAACCTGCTTTCTTTCTGACCCTCAGCCAAGCTACCTACCCTGACAGGCAAACCTGCTTCCTTTCTGACCCTCAGCCACGCTACCTACCCTGATAGGCAAACCTGCTTCCTTTCTGAGACTCAGCCAAGCTACCTACCCTGACAGGCAAACCTGCTTCCTTTCTGACCCTCTGCCAAGCTACCTACCCTGATAGGCTAACCTGCTTCCTTTCTGACCCTCTGCCAAGCTACCCTGACAGGCTAACATGCTTCCTTTCTGACCCTATGCCAAGCTACCTACCCTGACAGGCTAACCTGCTTCCTTTCTGACCCTCTGCCAAGCTACCCTGACAGGCAAACCTGCTTCCTTTCCGACCCTCTGCCAAGCTACCTACCCTGACAGGCAAACCTGCTTCCTTTCTGACCCTCTGCCAAGCTACCTACCCTGACAGGCAAACCTCCTTCCTTTCTGACCCTCTGCCAAGCTACCTACCCGGACAGGCTAACCTGCTATCTTTCTGACCCTCTGCCAAGCTACCTACCCTGACAGGTAAACCTGCTTCCTTTCTGACCCTCTGCCAAGCTACCTACCCTGACAGGCTAAACTGCTTCCTTTCTGACCCTCTGAAAAGCAACCCTGACTGGCTAACCTGCTTCCTTTCTGACCCTCTGCCAATCTACCTACCCTGACAGGTTAACCTGCTTCCTTTCTAACCCTCTGCCAAGCTACCTACCCTGACAGGCTAACCTATCTCCTTTCTGAACCTCAGCCAAGCTAAGTACCCTGACAGGCAAACCTGCTTCCTTTCCGACCCTCTGCCAAGCTACCTACCCTGACAGGCAAACCTGCTTCCTTTCTGACCCTCTGCCAAGCTGCCTACCCTGACAGGCAAACCTGCTTCCTTTCTGACCCTCTGCCGAGCAACCCTGACTGGCTAACCTGCTTCGTTTCTGACCCTCTGCCAAGCTACCTACCGTGACAGGTTAACCTACTTCCTTTCTAACCCTCTGCCAAGCTACCTACCCTGACAGGCAAACCTGCTTCCTTTCTGACCCTCTGCCAAGCTACCTACCCTGACAGGCAAACCTGCTTCCTTTCTGACCCTCTGCCAAGTTACCTACCCTGACAGTGCTTCGTTTCTGACCCTCAGCCAAGCTACCTACGCTGACAGGCAAACCTGCTGCCTTTCTGACCCTCAGCCAGGCTACCCTGACAGGCAAACCTGCTTCCTTTCTGACCCTCTGCCAAGCTACCTACCCTGACAGGCAGACCTGCTTCCTTTCTGACCCTCTGCCAAGCTACCCTGACTGGCTAACCTGCTTCCTTTCTGACCCTCTGCCAAGCTACCTACCCTGACAGGCAAACCTGCTTCCTTTCTGACCCTCTGCCAAGCTACCTACCCTGACAGGCAAACCCGCTACCTGTCTGACCCTCTGCCAAGCTACCCTGACAGGCAAACCTGCTTCCTTTCTGACCCTCTGCCAAGCTACCTACCCTGACAGGCAGACCTGCTTCCTTTCTGACCCTCTGCCAAGCTACCCTGACTGGCTAACCTGCTTCCTTTCTGACCCTCTGCCAAGCTACCTACCCTGACAGGTAAACCCGCTTCCTTTCTGACCCTCTGCCAAGCTACCTACCCTGACAAGCAAACCTGCTTCCTTTCTGACCCTCTGCTAAGCTACCCTGACAGGCTAACCTGCTTCCTTTCTGACCCTCTGCCAAGCTACCTACCCTGACAGGTTAACTTGCTTCCTTTCTGACCCTCTGCCAAGCTACCTACCCTGACAGGCAAACCTACTACCTGTCTGACCCTCAGCCAAGCTACCTACCCTGACAGTCTAACCTGCTTCCTTTCTGACCCTCTGCCAAGCTACCTACCCTGACAGTTAAACCTGCTTCCTTTCTGACCCTCTGCCAAGCTACCTACCCTGACAGGCAAACCTGCTTCCTTTCTGACCCTCCGCCAAGCTACCTACCCTGACAGGCAAACCTGCTTCCTGTCTGACCCTCAGCCAAGCTACCTACCCTAACAGGCAAACCTGCTTCCTTTCTGACCCTATGCCAAGCTACCTACCCTGACAGGCTAACCTGCTTCCTTTCTGACCTTCTGCCAAGCTACCCTGACAGGCAAACCTGCTTCCTTTCTGACCCTCAGCCAAGCTACCTACCCTGACAGGCAAACCTGCTTCCTTTCTGACCCTCTGCCAAGCTACCTACCCTGACAGGCAAACCTCCTTCCTTTCTGACCCTCTGCCAAGCTACCTACCCGGACAGGCTAACCTGCTATCTTTCTGACCCTCTGCCAAGCTACCTACCCTGACAGGTAAACCTGCTTCCTTTCTGACCCTCTGCCAAGCTACCTACCCCGACAGGCTAAACTGCTTCTTTTGTGACCCTCTGCCAAGCTACCTACCCTGACAGGCTAACCTGCTACCTTTCTGACCCTCTGCCAAGCTACCTACCCTAACAGGTAAACCTGCTTCCTTTCGGACCCTCTGCCAAGCTACCTACCCTGACAGGCTAAACTGCTTCCTTTCTGACCCTCTGCCAAGCTACCTACCCTGACAGGCTAACCTGCTTCCTTTCTGACCCTCTGCCAAGCTACCCTGACTGGCTAACCTGCTTCCTTTCTGACCCTCTGCCAAGCTACCTACCCTGACAGGCTAACCTGCTTCCTTTCGGACCCTCTGCCAAGCTACCTACTCTGACAGGCTAACCTGCTACCTTTCTGACCCTCTGCCAAGCTACCTACCCTGACAGGCAAACCTTCCTCCTTTCTGACCCTCAGCCAAGCTACCTACCCTGACAGGCAAACCTGCTTCCTTTCCGACCCTCTGCCAAGCTAACTACCCTGACAGGCAAACCTACTTCCTTTCTGACCCTCTGCCAAGCTACCTACCCTGACAGGCAAACCTTCTTCCTTTCTGACCCTCTGCCAAGCAACCCTGACTGGCTAACCTGCTTCCTTTCTGACCCTCTGCCAAGCTACCTACCCTGACAGGTTAACCTGCTTCCTTTCTAACCCTCTGCCAAGCTACCTACCCTGACAGGCAAACCTGCTTCCTTTCTGACCCTCTGCCAAGCTACCTACCCTGACAGGCAAACCTCCTTCCTTTCTGACCCTCTGCCAAGCTACCTACCCGGACAGGTAAACCTGCTTCCTTTCTGATCCTCTGCCAAGCTACCTACCCTGACAGGCAAACCTCCTTCCTTTCTGACCCTCTGCCAAGCTACCTACCCGGACAGGTAAACCTGCTTCCTTTCTGACCCTCAGCCAAGCTACCTACCCTGACAGGCAAACCTGCTTCCTTTCTGACCCTCAGCCAAGCTACCTACTCTGACAGGCAAACCTGCTTCCTTTCTGACCCTCAGCCATGCTACCTACCCTGACAGGCAAACCTGCTTCCTTTCTGACCCTCAGCCAAGCTACCTACCCTGACAGGGAAACCTGCTTCCTTTCTGACCCTCAGCCAAGCTACCTTCCCTGACAGGCAAACCTGCTTCCTTTCTGACCCTCAGCCACGCTACCTAGCCTGACAGGCAAACCTGCTTCCTTTCTGAGCCTCAGCCAAGCTACCTACCCTGACAGGCAAACCTGCTTCCTTTCTGACCCTCTGCCAAGCAACCCTGACTGGCTAACCTGCTTCCTTTCTGACCCTCTGCCAAGCTACCTACCCTGACAGGCAAACCTGCTTCCTTTCTGACCCTCTGCCAAGCAACCCTGACTGGCTAACCTGCTTCCTTTCTGACCCTCTGCCAAGCTACCTACCCTGACAGGTTAACCTGCTTCCTTTCTAACCCTCTGCCAAGCTACCTACCCTGACAGGCAAACCTGCTTCCTTTCTGACCCTCTGCCAAGCTACCTACCCTGACAGGCAAACCTGCTTCCTTTCTGACCCTCTGCCAAGTTACCTACCCTGACATTGCTTCCTTTCTGACCCTCAGCCAAGCTACCTACGCTGACAGGCAAACCTGCTGCCTTTCTGACCCTCAGCCAGGCTACCCTGACAGGCAAACCTGCTTCCTTTCTGACCCTCTGCCAAGCTACCTACCCTCACAGGCAGACCTGCTTCCTTTCGGACCCTCTGCCAAGCTACCCTGACTGGCTAACCTGCTTCCTTTCTGACCCTCTGCCAAGCTACCTACCCTGACAGGCAAACCTGCTTCCTTTATGACCCTCTGCCAAGCTACCTACCCTGACAGGCAAACCCGCTACCTGTCTGACCCTCTGCCAAGCTACCCTGACTGGCTAACCTGCTTCCTTTCTGACCCTCTGCCAAGCTACCTACCCTGACAGGCAAACCTGCTTCCTTTCTGACCCTCTGCCAAGCTACCTACCCTGGCAGGAAAACCTGCTTCCTTTCTGACCCTCTACCAAGCCACCTACCCTGACAGGCAAACCTGCTTCCTTTCTGACCCTCTGCCAAGCTACCTACCCTGACAGGCAAACCTGATTCTTTTCTGACCCTCTACCAAGCTGCCTACCCTGACCCTCTGCCAAGCTACCTACCCTGACAGGCAAACCTGCTTCCTTTCTGACCCTCTGCCAAGCTACCTACCATGACAGGCAAACCTGCTTCCTTTCTGACCCTCTGCCAAGCTACCTACCCTGACAGGCAAACCTGCTTCCTTTCTGACCCTCTGCCAAGCTACCTACCCCGACAGGCAAACCTGCTTCCTTTCTGACCCTCTGCCAAGCTACCCTGACTGGCTAACCTGCTTCCTTTCTGACCCTCTGCCAAGCTACTTACCCTGACAGGCAAACCTGCTTCCAGTCTGACCCTCTGCCAAGCTACCTACCCTAAAAGGCAAACCTGCTTCCTTTCTGACCCTCAGCCAAGCTACCTACCCTGACAGGCAAACCCGCTTCCTTTCTGACCCTCAGCCAAGCTACCTACCCTAACAGGCAAGCCTGCTTCCTTTCTGACCCTCAGCCAAGCTACCTACCCTGACAGGCAAACCTGCTTCCTTTCTGACCCTCAGCCATGCTACCTACCTTGACAGGCAAACCTGCTTCCTTTCTGACCCTCTGCCAAGCTACCTACCCTGACAGGCAGAACTGCTTCCTTTCTGACCCTCTGCCAAGCTACCCTGACTGGCTAACCTGCTTCCTTTCTGACCCTCTGCAAAGCTACCTACCCTGACAGGCAAACCTGCTTCCTTTCTGACCCTCTGCCAAGCTACCTACCCTAACAGGCAAACCCGCTACCTGTCTGACCCTCTGCCAAGCTACCCTGACTGGCTAACCTGCTTCCTTTCTGACCCTCTGCCAAGCTACCTACCCTGACAGGCAAACCTGCTTCCAGTCTGACCCTCAGCCAAGCTACCTACCCTAAAATGCAAACCTGCTTCCTTTCTGACCCTTAGCCAAGCTACCTACCCTGACAAGCAAACCTGCTTCCTTTCTGACCCTCAGCCAAGCTACCTACCCTGACAGGCAAACCTGCTTCCTTTCTGACCCTCAGCCAAGCTACCTACTCTGACAGGCAAACCTGCTTCCTTTCTGACCCTCAGCCAAGCTACCTACCCTGACAGGCAAACCTGCTTCCTTTCTGACCCTCAGCCAAGCTACCTACCCTAACAGGCAAGCCTGCTTCCTTTCTGACCCTCAGCCAAGCTACCTACCCTGACAGGCAAACCTGCTTCCTTTCTGACCGTCAGCCAAGCTACCTACCCTGACAGGCAAACCTGCTTCCTTTCTGACCCTCGGCCATGCTACCTACCCTGACAGGCAAACCTGCTTCCAGTCTGACCCTCAGCCAAGCTACCTACCCTAAAAGGCAAACCCGCTACCTGTCTGACCCTCTGCCAAGCTACACTGACTGGCTAACCTGCTTCCTTTCTGACCCTCTGCCAAGCTACCTACCCTGACAGGCAAACCTGCTTCCTTTCTGACCCTCAGCCATGCTACCTACCTTGACAGGCAAACCTGCTTCCTTTCTTACCCTCTGCCAAGCTACCTACCCTGACAGGCAGACCTGCTTCCTTTCTGACCCTCTGCCAAGCTACCCTGACTGGCTAACCTGCTTCCTTTCTGACCCTCTGCCAAGCTACCAACCCTGACAGGCAAACCTGCTTCCTTTCTGACCCTCTGCCAAGCTACCTACCCTGACAGGCAAACCCGCTACCTGTCTGACCCTCTGCCAAGCTACACTGACTGGCTAACCTGCTTCCTTTCTGACCCTCTGCCAAGCTACCTACCCTGACAGGCAAACCTGCTTCCTTTCTGACCCTCTGCCAAGCTACCTACCCTGGCAGGCAAACCTGCTTCCTTTCTGACCCTCAACCAAGCTACCTACCCTGACAGGCAAACCTGCTTCCTTTCTGACCCTCTGCCAAGCTACCTACCCTGACAGGCAAACCTGATTCCTTTCTGACCCTCTACCAAGCTGCCTACCCTGACCCTCTGCCAAGCTACCTACCCTGACAGGCAAACCTGCTTCCTTTCTGACCCTCTGCCAAGCTACCTACCATGACAGGCAAACCTGCTTCCTTTCTGACCCTCTGCCAAGCTACCTACCCTGACAGGCAAACCCACTTCCTTTCTGACCCTCTGCCAAGCTACCTACCCTGACAGGCAAACCTGCTTCCTTTCAGACCCTCTGCCAAGCTACCCTGACTGGCTAATCTGCTTCCTTTCTGAACCTCTGCCAAGCTACCTACCCTGACAGGCAAACCTGCTTCCAGTCTGACCCTCAGCCAAGCTACCTTTCCTAAAAGGCAAACCTGCTTCCTTTCTGACCCTTAGCCAAGCTACCTACCCTGACAGGCAAACCTGCTTCCTTTCTGACCCTCAGCCAAGCTACCTACCCTGACAGGCAAACCTGCTTCCTTTCTGACCCTCAGCCAAGCTACCTACTCTGACAGGCAAACCTGCTTCCTTTCTGACCCTCAGCCAAGCTACCTACCCTGACAGGCAAACCTGCTTCCTTTCTGACCCTCAGCCAAGCTACCTACCCTAACAGGCAAGCCTGCTTCCTTTCTGACCCTCAGCCAAGCTACCTACCCTGACAGGCAAACCTGCTTCCTTTCTGAGCCTCAGCCATGCTACCTACCCTGACATGCAAACCTGCTTCCTTTCTGAGCCTCAGCCAAGCTACCTACCCTGACAGGCAAACCTGCTTCCTTTCTGACCCTCTGCCAAGCTACCTACCCTGATAGGCTAACCTGCTTCCTTTCTGACCCTCTGCCAAGCTCCCCTGACAGGCTAACCTGCTTCCTTTCTGACCCTATGCCAAGCTACCTACCCTGACAGTCTAACCTGCTTCCTTTCTGACCCTCTGCCAAGCTACCCTGACAGGCAAACCTGCTTCCTTTCTGACCCTATGCCAAGCTACCTACCCTGACAGTCTAACCTGCTTCCTTTCTGACCCTCTGCCAAGCTACCCTGACAGGCAAACCTGCTTCCTTTCTGACCCTCTGCCAAACTACCTACCCTGACAGGCTAAACTGCTTCCTTTCTGACCCTCTGCCAAGCTACCTACCCTGACACGCTAACCTGCTTCCTTTCTGACCCTCTGCCAAGCTACCCTGACTGGCTAACCTGCTTCCTTTCTGACCCTCTGCCAAGCTACCTACCCTGACAGGCTAACCTGCTTCCTTTCTGACCCTCTGCCAAGCTACCTACCCTCACAGGCTAACCTGCTACCTTTCTGACCCTCTGCGAAGCTACCTACCCTGACAGGCAAACCTTCCTCCTTTCTGACCATCAGCCAAGCTACCTACCCTGACAGGCAAACCTGCTTCCTTTCCGACTCTCTGCCAAGCTACCTACCCTGACAGGCAAACCTGCTTCCTTTCTGACCCTCTGCCAAGCTACCTACCCTGACAGGCAAACCTGCTTCCTTTCTGACCCTCTGCCAAGCAACCCTGACTGGCTAACCTGCTTCCTTTCTGACCCTCTGCCAAGCTACCTACCCTGACAGGTTAACCTGCTTCCTTTCTAACCCTCTGCCAAGCTACCTACCCTGACAGGCAAACCTGCTTCCTTTCTGACCCTCTGCCAAGCTACCTACCCTGACAGGCGAACCTCCTTCCTTTCTGACCCTCTGCCAAGCTACCTTCCCGGACAGGTGAACCTGCTTCCTTTCTGACCCTCTGCCAAGCTACCTACCCTGACAGGCAAACCTCCTTCCTTTCTGACCCTCTGCCAAGCTACCTACCCGGACAGGTAAACCTGCTTCCTTTCTGACCCTCAGCCAAGCTACCTACTCTGACAGGCAAACCTGCTTCCTTTCTGACCCTCAGCCAAGCTACCTTCCCTGACAGGCAAACCTGCTTCCTTTCTGACCCTCAGCCAAGCTACCTACCCTAACAGGCAAACCTGCTTTCTTTCTGACCCTCAGCCAAGCTACCTACCCTGACAGGCAAACCTGCTTCCTTTCTGACCCTCAGCCACGCTACCTACCCTGATAGGCAAACCTGCTTCCTTTCTGAGACTCAGCCAAGCTACCTACCCTGACAGGCAAACCTGCTTCCTTTCTGACCCTCTGCCAAGCTACCTACCCTGATAGGCTAACCTGCTTCCTTTCTGACCCTCTGCCAAGCTACCCTGACAGGCTAACATGCTTCCTTTCTGACCCTATGCCAAGCTACCTACCCTGACAGGCTAACCTGCTTCCTTTCTGACCCTCTGCCAAGCTACCCTGACAGGCAAACCTGCTTCCTTTCCGACCCTCTGCCAAGCTACCTACCCTGACAGGCAAACCTGCTTCCTTTCTGACCCTCTGCCAAGCTACCTACCCTGACAGGCAAACCTCCTTCCTTTCTGACCCTCTGCCAAGCTACCTACCCGGACAGGCTAACCTGCTATCTTTCTGACCCTCTGCCAAGCTACCTACCCTGACAGGTAAACCTGCTTCCTTTCTGACCCTCTGCCAAGCTACCTACCCTGACAGGCTAAACTGCTTCCTTTCTGACCCTCTGAAAAGCAACCCTGACTGGCTAACCTGCTTCCTTTCTGACCCTCTGCCAATCTACCTACCCTGACAGGTTAACCTGCTTCCTTTCTAACCCTCTGCCAAGCTACCTACCCTGACAGGCTAACCTATCTCCTTTCTGACCCTCAGCCAAGCTAAGTACCCTGACAGGCAAACCTGCTTCCTTTCCGACCCTCTGCCAAGCTACCTACCCTGACAGGCAAACCTGCTTCCTTTCTGACCCTCTGCCAAGCTGCCTACCCTGACAGGCAAACCTGCTTCCTTTCTGACCCTCTGTCGAGCAACCCTGACTGGCTAACCTGCTTTGTTTCTGACCCTCTGCCAAGCTACCTACCGTGACAGGTTAACCTACTTCCTTTCTAACCCTCTGCCAAGCTGCCTACCCTGGCAGGCAAACCTGCTTCCTTTCTGACCCTCTGCCAAGCTACCTACCCTGACAGGCAAACCTGCTTCCTTTCTGACCCTCTGCCAAGTTACCTACCCTGACAGTGCTTTGTTTCTGACCCTCAGCCAAGCTACCTACGCTGACAGGCAAACCTGCTGCCTTTCTGACCCTCAGCCAGGCTACCCTGACAGGCAAACCTGCTTCCTTTCTGACCCTCTGCCAAGCTACCTACCCTGACAGGCAGACCTGCTTCCTTTCTGACCCTCTGCCAAGCTACCCTGACTGGCTAACCTGCTTCCTTTCTGACCCTCTGCCAAGCTACCTACCCTGACAGGCAAACCTGCTTCCTTTCTGACCCTCTGCCAAGCTACCTACCCTGACAGGCAAACCCGCTACCTGTCTGACCCTCTGCCAAGCTACCCTGACAGGCAAACCTGCTTCCTTTCTGACCCTCTGCCAAGCTACCTACCCTGACAGGCAGACCTGCTTCCTTTCTGACCCTCTGCCAAGCTACCCTGACTGGCTAACCTGCTTCCTTTCTGACCCTCTGCCAAGCTACCTACCCTGACAGGTAAACCTGCTTCCTTTCTGACCCTCTGCCAAGCTACCTACCCTGACAAGCAAACCTGCTTCCTTTCTGACCCTCTGCTAAGCTACCCTGACAGGCTAACCTGCTTCCTTTCTGACCCTCTGCCAAGCTACCTACCCTGACAGGTTAACTTGCTTCCTTTCTGACCCTCTGCCAAGCTACCTACCCTGACAGGCAAACCTACTACCTGTCTGACCCTCAGCCAAGCTATCTACCCTGACAGTCTAACCTGCTTCCTTTCTGACCCTCTGCCAAGCTACCTACCCTGACAGGCAAACCTGATTCCTTTCTGACCCTCTACCAAGCTGCCTACCCTGACCCTCTGCCAAGCTACCTACCCTGACAGGCAAACCTCCTTCCTTTCTGACCCTCTGCCAAGCTACCTACCCGGACAGGCTAACCTGCTATCTTTCTGACCCTCTGCCAAGCTACCTACCCTGACAGGTAAACCTGCTTCCTTTCTGACCCTCTGCCAAGCTACCTACCCTGACAGGCTAAACTGCTTCCTTTCTGACCCTCTGAAAAGCAACCCTGACTGGCTAACCTGCTTCCTTTCTGACCCTCTGCCAATCTACCTACCCTGACAGGTTAACCTGCTTCCTTTCTAACCCTCTGCCAAGCTACCTACCCTGACAGGCTAGCCTATCTCCTTTCTGACCCTCAGCCAAGCTAAGTACCCTGACAGGCAAACCTGCTTCCTTTCCGACCCTCTGCCAAGCTACCTACCCTGACAGGCAAACCTGCTTCCTTTCTGACCCTCTGCCAAGCTGCCTACCCTGACAGGCAAACCTGCTTCCTTTCTGACCCTCTGTCGAGCAACCCTGACTGGCTAACCTGCTTTGTTTCTGACCCTCTGCCAAGCTACCTACCGTGACAGGTTAACCTACTTCCTTTCTAACCCTCTGCCAAGCTACCTACCCTGACAGGCAAACCTGCTTCCTTTCTGACCCTCTGCCAAGCTACCTACCCTGACAGGCAAACCTGCTTCCTTTCTGACCCTCTGCCAAGTTACCTACCCTGACAGTGCTTTGTTTCTGACCCTCAGCCAAGCTACCTACGCTGACAGGCAAACCTGCTGCCTTTCTGACCCTCAGCCAGGCTACCCTGACAGGCAAACCTGCTTCCTTTCTGACCCTCTGCCAAGCTACCTACCCTGACAGGCAAACCTGCTTCCTTTCTGACCCTCTGCCAAGCTACCCTGACTGGCTAACCTGCTTCCTTTCTGACCCTCTGCCAAGCTACCTACCCTGACAGGCAAACCTGCTTCCTTTCTGACCCTCTGCCAAGCTACCTACCCTGACAGGCAAACCCGCTACCTGTCTGACCCTCTGCCAAGCTACCCTGACAGGCAAACCTGCTTCCTTTCTGACCCTCTGCCAAGCTACCTACCCTGACAGGCAGACCTGCTTCCTTTCTGACCCTCTGCCAAGCTACCCTGACTGGCTAACCTGCTTCCTTTCTGACCCTCTGCCAAGCTACCTACCCTGACAGGTAAACCTGCTTCCTTTCTGACCCTCTGCCAAGCTACCTACCCTGACAAGCAAACCTGCTTCCTTTCTGACCCTCTGCTAAGCTACCCTGACAGGCTAACCTGCTTCCTTTCTGACCCTCTGCCAAGCTACCTACCCTGACAGGTTAACTTGCTTCCTTTCTGACCCTCTGCCAAGCTACCTACCCTGACAGGCAAACCTACTACCTGTCTGACCCTCAGCCAAGCTATCTACCCTGACAGTCTAACCTGCTTCCTTTCTGACCCTCTGCCAAGCTACCTACCCTGACAGTTAAACCTGCTTCCTTTCTGACCCTCTGCCAAGCTACCTACCCTGACAGGCAAACCTGCTTCCTTTCTGACCCTCAGCCAAGCTACCTACCCTGACAGGCAAACCTGCTTCCTTTCTGACCCTCAGCCAAGCTACCTACCCTAACAGGCAAACCTGCTTCCTTTCTGACCCTATGCCAAGCTACCTACCCTGACAGGCTAACCTGCTTCCTTTCTGACCTTCTGCCAAGATACCCTGACAGGCAAACCTGCTTCCTTTCTGACCCTCAGCCAAGCTACCTACCCTGACAGGCAAACCTGCTTCCTTTCTGACCCTCTGCCAAGCTACCTACCCTGACAGGCAAACCTCCTTCCTTTCTGACCCTCTGCCAAGCTACCTACCCGGACAGGCTAACCTGCTATCTTTCTGACCCTCTGCCAAGCTACCTACCCTGACAGGTAAACCTGCTTCCTTTCTGACCCTCTGCCAAGCTACCTACCCCGACAGGCTAAACTGCTTCTTTTCTGACCCTCTGCCAAGCTACCTACCCTGACAGGTTAACCTGCTACCTTTCTGACCCTCTGCCAAGCTACCTACCCTAACAGGTAAACCTGCTTCCTTTCGGACCCTCTGCCAAGCTACCTACCCTGACAGGCTAAACTGCTTCCTTTCTGACCCTCTGCCAAGCTACCTACCCTGACAGGCTAACCTGCTTCCTTTCTGACCCTCTGCCAAGCTACCCTGACTGGCTAACCTGCTTCCTTTCTGACCCTCTGCCAAGCTACCTACCCTGACAGGCTAACCTGCTTCCTTTCGGACCCTCTGCCAAGCTACCTACTCTGACAGGCTAACCTGCTACCTTTCTGACCCTCTGCCAAGCTACCTACCCTGACAGGCAAACCTTCCTCCTTTCTGACCCTCAGCCAAGCTACCTACCCTGACAGGCAAACCTGCTTCCTTTCCGACCCTCTGCCAAGCTAACTACCCTGACAGGCAAACCTACTTCCTTTCTGACCCTCTGCCAAGCTACCTACCCTGACAGGCAAACCTGCTTCCTTTCTGACCCTCTGCCAAGCAACCCTGACTGGCTAACCTGCTTCCTTTCTGACCCTCTGCCAAGCTACCTACCCTGACAGGTTAACCTGCTTCCTTTCTAACCCTCTGCCAAGCTACCTACCCTGACAGGCAAACCTGCTTCCTTTCTGACCCTCTGCCAAGCTACCTACCCTGACAGGCAAACCTCCTTCCTTTCTGACCCTCTGCCAAGCTACCTACCCGGACAGGTAAACCTGCTTCCTTTCTGACCCTCTGCCAAGCTACCTACCCTGACAGGCAAACCTCCTTCCTTTCTGACCCTCTGCCAAGCTACCTACCCGGACAGGTAAACCTGCTTCCTTTCTGACCCTCAGCCAAGCTACCTACCCTGACAGGCAAACCTGCTTCCTTTCTGACCCTCAGCCAAGCTACCTACTCTGACAGGCAAACCTGCTTCCTTTCTGACCCTCAGCCATGCTACCTACCCTGACAGGCAAACCTGCTTCCTTTCTGACCCTCAGCCAAGCTACCTACCCTGACAGGGAAACCTGCTTCCTTTCTGACCCTCAGCCAAGCTACCTTCCCTGACAGGCAAACCTGCTTCCTTTCTGACCCTCAGCCACGCTACCTAGCCTGACAGGCAAACCTGCTTCCTTTCTGAGCCTCAGCCAAGCTACCTACCCTGACAGGCAAACCTGCTTCCTTTCTGACCCTCTGCCAAGCTACCTATCCTGATAGGCTAACCTGCTTCCTTTCTGACCCTCTGCCAAGCTACCCTGACAGGCTAACCTGCTTCCTTTCTGACCCTATGCCAAGCTACCTACCCTGACAGGCTAACCTGCTTCCTTTCTGACCCTCTGCCAAGCTACCCTGACAGGCAAACCTGCTTCCTTTCCGACCCTCTGCCAAGCTACCTACCCTGACAGGCAAACCTCCTTCCTTTCTGACCCTCTGCCAAGCTACCTACCCGGACAGGCTAACCTGCTATCTTTCTGACCCTCTGCCAAGCTACCTACCCTGACAGGTAAACCTGCTTCCTTTCTGACCCTCTGCCAAGCTACCTACCCTGACAGGCTAAACTGCTTCCTTTCTGACCCTCTGAAAAGCAACCCTGACTGGCTAACCTGCTTCCTTTCTGACCCTCTGCCAATCTACCTACCCTGACAGGTTAACCTGCTTCCTTTCTAACCCTCTGCCAAGCTACCTACCCTGACAGGCTAACCTATCTCCTTTCTGACCCTCAGCCAAGCTAAGTACCCTGACAGGCAAACCTGCTTCCTTTCCGACCCTCTGCCAAGCTACCTACCCTGACAGGCAAACCTGCTTCCTTTCTGACCCTCTGCCAAGCTGCCTACCCTGACAGGCAAACCTGCTTCCTTTCTGACCCTCTGTCGAGCAACCCTGACTGGCTAACCTGCTTTGTTTCTGACCCTCTGCCAAGCTACCTACCGTGACAGGTTAACCTACTTCCTTTCTAACCCTCTGCCAAGCTACCTACCCTGACAGGCAAACCTGCTTCCTTTCTGACCCTCTGCCAAGCTACCTACCCTGACAGGCAAACCTGCTTCCTTTCTGACCCTCTGCCAAGTTACCTACCCTGACAGTGCTTTGTTTCTGACCCTCAGCCAAGCTACCTACGCTGACAGGCAAACCTGCTGCCTTTCTGACCCTCAGCCAGGCTACCCTGACAGGCAAACCTGCTTCCTTTCTGACCCTCTGCCAAGCTACCTACCCTGACAGGCAAACCTGCTTCCTTTCTGACCCTCTGCCAAGCTACCCTGACTGGCTAACCTGCTTCCTTTCTGACCCTCTGCCAAGCTACCTACCCTGACAGGCAAACCTGCTTCCTTTCTGACCCTCTGCCAAGCTACCTACCCTGACAGGCAAACCCGCTACCTGTCTGACCCTCTGCCAAGCTACCCTGACAGGCAAACCTGCTTCCTTTCTGACCCTCTGCCAAGCTACCTACCCTGACAGGCAGACCTGCTTCCTTTCTGACCCTCTGCCAAGCTACCCTGACTGGCTAACCTGCTTCCTTTCTGACCCTCTGCCAAGCTACCTACCCTGACAGGTAAACCTGCTTCCTTTCTGACCCTCTGCCAAGCTACCTACCCTGACAAGCAAACCTGCTTCCTTTCTGACCCTCTGCTAAGCTACCCTGACAGGCTAACCTGCTTCCTTTCTGACCCTCTGCCAAGCTACCTACCCTGACAGGTTAACTTGCTTCCTTTCTGACCCTCTGCCAAGCTACCTACCCTGACAGGCAAACCTACTACCTGTCTGACCCTCAGCCAAGCTATCTACCCTGACAGTCTAACCTGCTTCCTTTCTGACCCTCTGCCAAGCTACCTACCCTGACAGTTAAACCTGCTTCCTTTCTGACCCTCTGCCAAGCTACCTACCCTGACAGGCAAACCTGCTTCCTTTCTGACCCTCAGCCAAGCTACCTACCCTGACAGGCAAACCTGCTTCCTTTCTGACCCTCAGCCAAGCTACCTACCCTAACAGGCAAACCTGCTTCCTTTCTGACCCTATGCCAAGCTACCTACCCTGACAGGCTAACCTGCTTCCTTTCTGACCTTCTGCCAAGATACCCTGACAGGCAAACCTGCTTCCTTTCTGACCCTCAGCCAAGCGACCTACCCTGACAGGCAAACCTGCTTCCTTTCTGACCCTCTGCCAAGCTACCTACCCTGACAGGCAAACCTCCTTCCTTTCTGACCCTCTGCCAAGCTACCTACCCGGACAGGCTAACCTGCTATCTTTCTGACCCTCTGCCAAGCTACCTACCCTGACAGGTAAACCTGCTTCCTTTCTGACCCTCTGCCAAGCTACCTACCCCGACAGGCTAAACTGCTTCTTTTCTGACCCTCTGCCAAGCTACCTACCCTGACAGGTTAACCTGCTACCTTTCTGACCCTCTGCCAAGCTACCTACCCTAACAGGTAAACCTGCTTCCTTTCGGACCCTCTGCCAAGCTACCTACCCTGACAGGCTAAACTGCTTCCTTTCTGACCCTCTGCCAAGCTACCTACCCTGACAGGCTAACCTGCTTCCTTTCTGACCCTCTGCCAAGCTACCCTGACTGGCTAACCTGCTTCCTTTCTGACCCTCTGCCAAGCTACCTACCCTGACAGGCTAACCTGCTTCCTTTCGGACCCTCTGCCAAGCTACCTACTCTGACAGGCTAACCTGCTACCTTTCTGACCCTCTGCCAAGCTACCTACCCTGACAGGCAAACCTTCCTCCTTTCTGACCCTCAGCCAAGCTACCTACCCTGACAGGCAAACCTGCTTCCTTTCCGACCCTCTGCCAAGCTAACTACCCTGACAGGCAAACCTACTTCCTTTCTGACCCTCTGCCAAGCTACCTACCCTGACAGGCAAACCTGCTTCCTTTCTGACCCTCTGCCAAGCAACCCTGACTGGCTAACCTGCTTCCTTTCTGACCCTCTGCCAAGCTACCTACCCTGACAGGTTAACCTGCTTCCTTTCTAACCCTCTGCCAAGCTACCTACCCTGACAGGCAAACCTGCTTCCTTTCTGACCCTCTGCCAAGCTACCTACCCTGACAGGCAAACCTCCTTCCTTTCTGACCCTCTGCCAAGCTACCTACCCGGACAGGTAAACCTGCTTCCTTTCTGACCCTCTGCCAAGCTACCTACCCTGACAGGCAAACCTCCTTCCTTTCTGACCCTCTGCCAAGCTACCTACCCGGACAGGTAAACCTGCTTCCTTTCTGACCCTCAGCCAAGCTACCTACCCTGACAGGCAAACCTGCTTCCTTTCTGACCCTCAGCCAAGCTACCTACTCTGACAGGCAAACCTGCTTCCTTTCTGACCCTCAGCCATGCTACCTACCCTGACAGGCAAACCTGCTTCCTTTCTGACCCTCAGCCAAGCTACCTACCCTGACAGGGAAACCTGCTTCCTTTCTGACCCTCAGCCAAGCTACCTTCCCTGACAGGCAAACCTGCTTCCTTTCTGACCCTCAGCCACGCTACCTAGCCTGACAGGCAAACCTGCTTCCTTTCTGAGCCTCAGCCAAGCTACCTACCCTGACAGGCAAACCTGCTTCCTTTCTGACCCTCTGCCAAGCTACCTATCCTGATAGGCTAACCTGCTTCCTTTCTGACCCTCTGCCAAGCTACCCTGACAGGCTAACCTGCTTCCTTTCTGACCCTATGCCAAGCTACCTACCCTGACAGGCTAACCTGCTTCCTTTCTGACCCTCTGCCAAGCTACCCTGACAGGCAAACCTGCTTCCTTTCCGACCCTCTGCCAAGCTACCTACCTTGACAGGCAAACCTGCTTCCTTTCTGACCCTCTGCCAAGCTACCTACCCTGACAGGCAAACCTCCTTCCTTTCTGAGCCTCTGTAAAGCTACCTACCCGTACAGGCTAACCTGCTATCTTTCTGACCCTCTGCCAAGCTACCTACCCTGACAGGTAAACCTGCTTCCTTTCTGACCCTCTGCCAAGCTACCTACCCTGACAGGCTAAACTGCTTCCTTTCTGACCCTCTGCCAAGCTACCTACCCTGACAGGCTAACCTGCTACCTTTCTGACCCTCTGCCAAGCTACCTACCCTGACAGGTAACCCTGCTTCCTTTCTGACCCTCTGCCAAGCTACCTACCCTGACAGGCTAAACTGCTTCCTTTCTGACCCTCTGCCAAGCTACCTACCCTGACAGGCTAACCTGCTTCCTTTCTGACACTCTGCCAAGCTACCCTGACTGGCTAACCTGCTTCCTTTCTGACCCTCTGCCAAGCTACCTACCCTGACAGGCTAACCTGCTTCCTTTCTGACCCTCTGTCAAGCTACCTACCCTGACAGGCAAACCTGCTTCCTTTCTGACCCTCTGCGATGCTACCTACCCTGACAGGCAAACCTGCTACCTTTCTGACCCTCTGCCAAGCTACATACCCTGACTGGCAAACCTGCTTCCTTTCTGACCCTCTGCCAAGCTACCTACCCTGACAGGCAAACCTGCTTCCTTTCTGACCCTCTGCCAAGCTACCCTGACAGGCTAACCTGCTTCCTTTCTGACCCTTTGCCAATCTACCTACCCTGACAGGGAAACCAGCTTCCTTTCTGACCTTCTGCCAAGCTACCTACCCTGACAGGCAAACCTGCTTCCTTTCTGACCCTCTACCAAGCTACCTACCCTGACAGGCAAACCTGCTTCCTTTCTGACCCTCTGCCAAGCTACCAACCCTGACAGGCAAACCTGCTTCCTTTCTGACCCTCTGCCAAGCTACCTACCCTGACAGGCAAACCTGCTTCCTTTCTGACCCTCAGCCAAGCTACCTACCCTGACAGGCTAACCTGCTTCCTTTCTGACCCTCAGCCAAGCTACCTACCCTGACAGGCAAACCTGCTTCCTTTCGGACCCTCTGCCAAGCTACCTACCCTGACAGGCAAACCTGCTACCTTTCTGACCCTCTGCCAAGCTACATAGCCTGACTTGCAAACCTGCTTCCTTTCTGACCCTCTGCCAAGCTACCTACCCTGACAGGCTAACCTGCTTCCTTTCTGACCCTCTGCCAAGCTAACCCGACAGGCTAACCTGCTTCCTTTCTGACCCTCTGCCAAGCTACCTACCCTGACAGGCTAACCTGCTACCTTTCTTACCCTCTGCCAAGCTACCTACCCTGACAGGCAAACCTCCTTCCTTTCTGCCCCTCTGCCAAGCTACCTACCTGGACAGGCTAACCTGCTATCTTTCTGACCCTCTGCCAAGCTACCTACCCTGACAGGTTAACCTGCTTCCTTTCTGACCCTCTGCCAAGCTACCTACCCTGACAGGCTAAACTGCTTCCTTTCTGACCCTCTGCCAAGCTACCTACCCTGACAGGTAAACCTGCTTCCTTTCTGACCCTCTGCCAAGCACATAGCTCTCAACCATTTCTGTTGCAAAGGCGGGTGAAATCACCCGATTTTGTTTTTGGCGGGTGAGACGCCCATTGAAACGAATGAGCGTGCAGGAGGCTTGGCGGGTGAGTCAGCCCTTTACAAGGCGGGTGACACCCGCCAAAAGCGTGTGAGTTGAGAGCTATGCAAGCAACCCTGACTGGCTAACCTGCTTCCTTTCTGACCCTCTGCCAAGCTACCTACCCTGACAGGTTAACCTGCTTCCTTTCTAACCCTCTGCCAAGCTACCTACCCTGACAGGCAAACCTGCTTCCTTTCTGACCCTCTGCAAAGCTACCTACCCTGACAGGCAAACCTGCTTCCTTTCTGACCCTCTGCCAAGTTACCTACCCTGACATTGCTTCCTTTCTGACCCTCAGCCAAGCTACCTACGCTGACAGGCAAACCTGCTGCCTTTCTGACCCTCAGCCAGGCTACCCTGACAGGCAAACCTGCTTCCTTTCTGACCCTCTGCCAAGCTACCTACCCTGACAGGCAGACCTGCTTCCTTTCTGACCCTCTGCCAAGCTACCCTGACTGGCTAACCTGCTTCCTTTCTGACCCTCTGCCAAGCTACCTACCCTGACAGGCAAACCTGCTTCCTTTATGACCCTCTGCCAAGCTACCTACCCTGACAGGCAAACCCGCTACCTGTCTGACCCTCTGCCAAGCTACCCTGACTGGCTAACCTGCTTCCTTTCTGACCCTCTGCCAAGCTACCTACCCTGACAGGCAAACCTGCTTCCTTTCTGACCCTCTGCCAAGCTACCTACCCTGGCAGGCAAACCTGCTTCCTTTCTGACCCTCTACCAAGCTACCTACCCTGACAGGCAAACCTGCTTCCTTTCTGACCCTCTGCCAAGCTACCTACCCTGACAGGCAAACCTGATTCCTTTCTGACCCTCTACCAAGCTGCCTACCCTGACCCTCTGCCAAGCTACCTACCCTGACAGGCAAACCTGCTTCCTTTCTGACCCTCTGCCAAGCTACCTACCATGACAGGCAAACCTGCTTCCTTTCTGACCCTCTGCCAAGCTACCTACCCTGACAGGCAAACCTGCTTCTTTTCTGACCCTCTGCCAAGCTACCTACCCTGACAGGCAAACCTGCTTCCTTTCTGACCCTCTGCCAAGCTACCCTGACTGGATAACCTGCTTCCTTTCTGACCCTCTGCCAAGCTACCTACCCTGACAGGCAAACCTGTTTCCTGTCTGACCCTCTGCCAAGCTACCTACCCTAAAAGGCAAACCTGCTTCCTTTCTGACCCTTAGCCAAGCTACCTACCCTGACAGGCAAACCTGCTTCCTTTCTGACCCTCAGCCAAGCTACCTACCCTGACAGGCAAACCTGCTTCCTTTCTGACCCTCAGCCAAGCTACCTACTCTGACAGGCAAACCTGCTTCCTTTCTGACCCTCAGCCAAGCTACCTACCCTGACAGGCAAACCCACTTCCTTTCTGACCCTCAGCCAAGCTACCTACCCTGACAGGCAAGCCTGCTTCCTTTCTGACCCTCAGCCAAGCTACCTACCCTGACAGGCAAACCTGCTTCCTTTCTGACCCTCAGCCATGCTACCTACCTTGACAGGCAAACCTGCTTCCTTTCTGACCCTCTGCCAAGCTACCTACCCTGACAGGCAAACCTGCTACCTTTCTGACCCTCAGCCAAGCTACCTACCCTGACAGGAAAACCTGCTGCCTTTCTGACCCTCTGCCAAGCTACCTACCCTGACAGGCAAACCTGCTTCCTTTCTGACCCTCAGCCAAGCTAAGTACCCTGACAGGTAAACCTGCTTCCTTTCTGACCCTCTGCCAAGCTACCTACCCTGACAAGCAAACCTGCTTCCTTTCTGACCCTCTGCCAAGCTACCCTGACAGGCTAACCTGCTTCCTTTCTGACCCTCTGCCAAGCTACCTACCCTGACAGGTTAACTTGCTTCCTTTCTGACCCTCTGCCAAGCTACCTACCCTGACAGGCAAACCTACTGCCTGTCTGATCCTCAGCCAAGCTACCTACCCTGACAGTCTAACCTGCTTCCTTTCTGACACTCTGCCAAGCTACCTACCCTGACAGTTAAACCTGCTTCCTTTCTGACCCTCTGCCAAGCTACCTACCCTGACAGGCAAACCTGCTTCCTTTCTGACCTTCTGCCAAGCTACCTACCCTGATAGGCTTACTTGCTTCCTTTCTGACCTTCTGCCAAGCTACCTACCCTGACAGTGCTTCCTTTCTGACCCTCAGCCAAGCTACCTACGCTGACAGGCAAACCTGCTGCCTTTCTGACCCTCAGCCAGGCTACCCTGACAGGCAAACCTGCTTCCTTTCTGACCCTCTGCCAAGCTACCTACCCTGACAGGCAGACCTGCTTCCTTTCTGACCCTCTGCCAAGCTACCCTGACTGGCTAACCTGCTTCCTTTCTGACCCTCTGCCAAGCTACCTACCCTGACAGGCAAACCTGCTTCCTTTCTGACCCTCTGCCAAGCTACCTACCCTGACAGGCAAACCCGCTACCTGTCTGACCCTCTGCCAAGCTACCCTGACTGGCTAACCTGCTTCCTTTCTGACCCTCTGCCAATCTACCTACCCTGACAGGCAAACCTGCTTCCTTTCTGACCCTCAGCCAAGCTACCTACCCTGGCAGGCAAACCTGCTTCCTTTCTGACCCTCTACCAAGCTAGCTACCCTGACAGGCAAACCTGCTTCCTTTCTGACCCTCTGCCAAGCTACCTACCCTGACAGGCAAACCTGATTCCTTTCTGACCCTCTACCAAGCTGCCTACCTGACCCTCTGCCAAGCTACCTACCCTGACAGGCAAACCTGCTTCCTTTCTGACCCTCTGCCAAGCTACCTACCATGACAGGCAAACCTGCTTCCTTTCTGACCCTCTGCCAAGCTACCTACCCTGACAGGCAAACCTGCTTCCTTTCTGACCCTCTGCCAAGCTACCTACCCTGACAGGCAAACCTGCTTCCTTTCTGACCCTCTGCCAAGCTACCCTGACTGGCTAACCTGCTTCCTTTCTGACCCTCTGCCAAGCTACCTACCCTGACAGGCAAACCTGCTTCCAGTCTGACCCTCAGCCAAGTGTAGGGGAGGACAGGCCTTGAAGGCCCCCCTCTCCTACATTATTCTCCCCAGGTGAGGACCATGGCTCGCTGGGCGTCCCCTCATGCCACCCGGGCCCAGGTGGAGGAGGGCTCGCCCGCCGATGACATTGCCCCCACGTATCCATCATCCACACACACACTAAAGTTTAGACAGGCCCAGAAGCCATCTTGCCCAGCAAAGATGGCGTGAGTTCAGCGCACTGTAGCGCTGCCCCCACCTTTGGAGGGCTTTCCAAGCATCCCTGCCGCCGCAGCACCATGGTAGATCCGCTGCGAGCGCGTTCCCATGAGAAAGCCGGGTATGAGCTAACCCGAGATGCTAACACTGTAACCTTTCGTCGTTCACAATGTAATACTGCACCCCGCATGACCTGGTCCGCGAGGCCGGGGCGACGGGGAAGAAACTGTAGCATCACTATCTGAAGAAAGTAGAAAATAATTCAAGTATTGGTATTAATGAACTACCTCTTCTTTCTGTAAACTGTGAATTAACCATAAAGATGTAACGTTTATATGATGTCGCCCCATGTCTGGACTAATGCTGCTATAACCACAGAGAAAGATGTCGACGAAACGTATAACCTTTATCTGTATAAGTGTTCTTTCAGTTTTATGTAGAAACCTGAACCCGTATATGTTTTCTTAGTCACCCGCAGCGGTGAGTATCAATCTCTGTAGTCCATAACCTAGAACTACCTCATGTAACGTCTAATGTACATAAAATAATCAAACACTGTAGTGAATATAATGTTAGGTAACGAAAAAGGTACTCAGACTGAATATATTAACGAAATGTTTAATGAACTTGAAGTATATATGTGTGGTACAGTAGATCAAAATAAGACAAATGCTATAAAAGTTCTGCATTCAAAAGTAGGCAACACACGAGGAAAATACCTTTGTGAATATATGCAAGGCCATTCTCCCTCCCACCCTACGAAGCCTGCCAAATAGAAAAAAGCTAAGGCCTGTGCCGTGCTCCCCCACCTCCCCCAACCAAGCTGGAACCGCTTCAGAGAGTCAGAGGCCCCAGCACAGCATCCAAGGCCACCGGCCGCCACCTGTGTTATTTACAGCACGGTAATAAACTTACGTTTGAATCCACTGATCTACCAGCACCTCTCGTAAATCCCACAATCCCCCCAGACCACCCCAAGAAGTCTGACCCCGCACAAAGACTACCCCCGACAATGGGACAAGACACAGAGCCCCCTTCATAGTAACCTCTAACGTAGTAGTAAAACATGTATCACCCGGCTCAAGCCCCAGAGCCCAGCCCCTCGACCTGAAATACCGGACGTCAGGACACCGGTAAATCTAATCGATGACCACCAGACCCCTCACAAGGTGCATTCCTCCTGTGTTGCATTTCATTGATAAGATAACCTATTGAAAGATTTACTGTAGAAGTTAGATATCGGGTTTTAAGTAACTGCAATGTGCATGACCTAGGGCACCCAAGTCAGGGAAGGTATTCCTCTTTGTCACAGGCTGCCCCAGCGTACCAACACCGCCCGGATGACCTCAAGCCGGCCTGCCAGGCCCAACCCACGAGGCTGACCAGTGACGTCCTCCCACCCGGACCAACCACGCTGCAGCAACACCTATAGTTAGTCGACGCCACCCAATCCCAATTAACTTGTGCCCCCTATAGTGTGTAGGTTCTGATGACGCTTTTTGTATTAGAAATACGCCTGCCTTTGCGATTGTCAGGCAGAGCGCTCTCAGAGGTTGCAGAGTTCTTTGCATGCCATATTCTTTTGATAAACTCCCACTTACGCTCACCCGCACTCTGTCTTGGCCTTATTCCCACTGCTGGAGTGTCCATTATTGTCTCCCATTGCGGGGAGGATCGTGCTAACTTGGGGGCGCTTCCACTCAGTGGTGACCCCGATAGCGTGATATTTCCAAATTATTTTTCCTAAAACTCCTTTTAACGACCCCCTTTTGGCACGAGAATCTCCGGTCAAAAAGGGAAACGCACGGTGAGCCGGCTCCGGGAAGCCACCCGCCAACGGCGACCGGTACGCTTAGAAGTGCGCACTCAAACTAGAAGGGGTACGGGATCCCGGTTGCAAAATCCCCTTTGAGTACCGCTCGCCGGAGCCGGGGCTGACTGTTGAGCAGAAAGGCAACACCGCCTGGACGGACCCAGTTTCGGAGACTATCGGTTCAAGACGGGCACGTGAGTACCGAGTGCGAGCGATCATAAAGGGAGAGGGAGGGGAACTTGTGAACAGGAAAACGTGGACAGGTAGAGGAGGGAATCACGGGGGTCTACTAAAGACAGGTCTTAAAACTTTCTTTATCTTTTCTTTGCATATGGCCATTAGGAGTAAGAAGTAAATGGAGAAGTAGAAGTGACGGGAACCTAGCTCCGAAAGGGGGTGGAAGGCGGCGCCGCATAGTGCTATCTAAACTAGTACTGGGAATATATGAAGAAGTAAAAAATAAGTTATTGGTGTCTGGCAAAGGGAGACACGGAGAATATTTTTTAGTAACTGCTACTCTTTCTATTCTTCTTTTTCTCTTCGGGACAAGGGTCGAAAGCGAAAGCTGTATAAGATAAATATACTTGTAGAAGAACTATAAAATAAGGGGCACATTTATAGGAGTGGGGTTTAAGTAGTGGCACGTACAGACGTGAACACAGTAACTTTAGCAGAAGAACAGGGACAGCTGGCCAGGGAGGAAAGGGAGGAAAAAAAAAAAAAAAGAAGAGCGAGGTGTGAGTGGGAAAGCATTGTGAGGGGTGCGCGCATCGTGTGAGTATTGGAGGAGAACGGCTGACCACGAGGGGGTGCCAGAGAGTGTTGGCCATAACTAGTAGTCGATTGATTGTGAGTGAAATTACATGAGATTGTATGGGAATGGGAAGGCAATGAGTCGTGGTGAGTAATAAAGAATTTGCGTAGCGAATCAACTCGGCGGATATCGCTGAGACGTCCGCTCTTGTCTGTGTCATAAAGGTATAAGTACATATATCTACACCTAACTAAAAGTAAGGGAGTTGGACACGGTCGGTGCTAGTGATCTAGAATATGGGGGCAGAAACTCCTTTGTCACATATTTGTAAGAGCTTACCGGGGTACGCTGAACGAATCAATAAATATCACGACCAATGGGTAACAGAATTAAAAGGGGAGGGATTGCCCCAGATCTGGCCCGAAGGAGGGTCTTTTGACAAAAGCGTTCTAGATATGGTACGAACATGCATTAGCATCAAGTATAAGGGAAAACAGTGGCAAAACAGGAAGGAGATATTAGATCTCTGGAGACTGTTTGAGGAAATACCCCCACCCAAAGAGCCAGCACCAAATATCGATCTACCGTCCACAACAGACAACCCACTCATGATTCCAAGAGAGGAAAAGGAACAGTTAAATACAGAACAACCTACAGAGGTGATTAGTTTGTACCCAATATTAAACAAACCAGCCCCCGCAGCAGGATATAGTGATCCTACTTATGTGCCTCCCCCCACAACTATTACACCCCAAAGACCAACAGCCCCCCCACCATATGAAAGCACTAGAGAGCGTGCCCAGGCAAGCACGCAGAGAGTGGATATAGAAAAGCTGACGAGTGACTTAGAATCGAGGCTTTCTGTAGCCAGGGATGAACTTTCAAGAATAAAGGACATATGTGAGCGCACAGCATGCGCTCCTACACGATCAGGACGCACGTCTAGAGCGTCAAGCGAAAATAGACAAATTGAGGAAGGATGGAAAAAGGGGGAAATATTGTTCAGAATTGAGGAAGAGCCGACACGAATAATAGAGGTGGGAGCAGCAGAGGGGAGCATTGGTGATGTATCGCGGCAGAGAGGGATCAGGGAGGACTTGCTATGTGATGTTAGGGGAGACATGGATGAGAGTGATAGGTTGAGTATGGCAGTAGGAGGGGAAAGTGAGGAGGTGGACGGTGCATGCTCGCTAGGGACTATAGAGGATGAATGGATGGGACGACTAAGAAATAGAGTGGGGAAGATGGCGTCATTGGAGTCAGCAACGATTAAAGTGGGAGAGGGTGCAACCCCAAAAGGGAAGTTACAACTCCCGTTGATACACAGAGGGGGAGGGAGACCAAACTATATACCCTGGGCCCAGATGGATAAGGCTAATTTAATAAAGTTATTGCCCCCGTTGTCAGGAGGGGCGAGCAAGTGGATATATGCATTTGAGAAACATACCGCCGGCATACCATTGGCAGTGGGCGATGTGAAAAGCCTACTAGTGTCGGCAGTAGGAGACCAAGCAGACAGAGTATGGGCTAAGGCTGGTTTCCCGGGCGTGACGTTAGATTGTGACCGCCATGATGGGGCTTCCTTTAATACAGTGCGAGCAAGGGTGTGGGACGCACTGCGGGAGACGTTCCCAGATACTCCAGATTTACAGTCAGTAATGCAATGTACAATGAATGACGGGGAGGAGGCTATGGATTACATTCTCCGGGTGCAGGAGATGTGGAGAGCGGAAACGGGCACGCCCTGGCAGCAGTCAACGTCTCTGTTTTATTTTATCATCAAGAGAGGGCTCCCAAAAGAGGTGCAGAAGGCACTTGACAAAATAGCAGGTGTTGAGGCGAAGGGGTGGCCAGAGATTCAAAGCATAATAGTGCACCATTGCAAAAGAATAAAAGAAAGAGAGAGGGAAGTAGCACAGAAAAGGTTGGCAGACGAAGCGAAGTTGGTACAATCAAAACTAGTGAAGGTTGCAGCAGTGGTAGCCGGGCTCCCACTCATGAGGGAGGGAGACGAAGGGGAGGAGGGGCAGATAGCAATACAAGGGAGAATAGCAGCTAATTGGGCAGGACAAGGACAGCGACAGTGGAACGAACAAGAGCAGAACGGAGGTCCAATGTGGCAAGAGTGGGCCCCACGAGGGGGAAGAGGTGGGTACAGGGGCCGAAGAGGCGGACAAGGGTATGGAGGAATGGGAGGAAATGGGTGGCAGGGTCCCAGAGGTCCACAGGGGAGCTGCTGGAATTGTGGGAGATGGGGACATTACTCAAGGGAGTGCCGAAACAGACAAAACAACGGGTTTCAGGAGACAGAGCAGTACGGTCACCCCCACCCAGGAAGCCCATACGGCCTCCCCATGGGACAGCACCAACAACCAGAAAATGCAGGGCAAAGAAGTAACGCACAACTACACGGACATCAGTACAGAACACAAAACCACCCACAGAATAATGACAATATACAATACACGCCAGGCAACACTTTCGCCACAGTAGCAAATGGAGCGCCTGCCCCCGCACCCTATAGCGGCGTGTCAGTAGTTTCGGGGAACATTTTCGATCAAGGGGGGGCAATGAGACACCCCGCATAGGACAGCCCACAGAGAACACTTGCGTGTCCAGTACTATCTACGACCCACAATGCATCAGAGGAACCATTGATAGGAGCGCAGATAGGAGACAAGCAGTTCATATTCATGGTGGATTCGGGAGCGGAAAAATCATGTATTAAAGAGGGCCGGTTCCCATTATCTAATAAAACATTAGAGACGCAGGGGTTCTCTGGGGCTGTAATTGAAGTTCCTTACACAGAAGCATTGGATGTGACAGTGGGGGGTAAAACAGTGAAAGCACCCTTACTGTACTATGAACGCTCTCCCATTAATTTGCTGGGGAGGGATCTCTTGAGCAAACTAAATATGACAATATCATTCACAGAAAGTGGTATAGTATGTTCAACACCTGGCATATGTCCCCTCCGCATAATGGCAGTAATACAGGGCCACACAATCATGCAAGAGATTAGAGGGTTACCAACAAACGAGGAGATGTTTATTGAGGGCATGAGAACATTGGCTCTCATAGTACCAGAACTAAAAAGGATGGATTGGAGGATCCCAGCCGAATTCCTCTTCCGCCCCATAGTGTGCCCCGACACAGCTCCCGGGTCAGTGCTATCGTTGGATTTACACGCAGTACACGTATCAGCAAACAGAATATGTGTGATTGGCATTGACATGGAAGGATGTGAGTGGCGGACAGTACTGTGTACAAATGCAAATATCCCACCGCGGGAGCTATCGGACGAGGAGCTATTTTCCGACACTGAGACAGATGGCGAAATAGTGATGGAACTAGCAATGCCGTGCGACATTGTAGTTACAGCCAGAGAAACTCAAGTTGAATTAATGGCAGTAGTAGGAGCACCACATAAATTTTTTGATGACGACATGAGGGTAGTACCAACTAACATATGGACAAATGGCCCCCACGATGTGGGGTTGCTACATGGGGTTCAGCCTGTGGTAATAAAACTGAAACAGGGAGCAATTCTACCCCGGGTAAAACAATATCCATTGTCACGCGAAGCAGAAGAAGGGATCAGAGAGACAATAGATGCACTGCTAGCGCAAGGGATAATAGTGCCTTCAAACTCCCCATGTAACACATGCATTTACCCGATTAAAAAGGCGAAGGGAGGTTCCTGGAGGATGATACAAGATTTACGCCCACTCAATGATGTGATTCAGAAGGAGTTCCCTCTAGTGCCGAACCCGGCGACAATACTATGCAACATTCCAAAAACGGCATCCCACTTCACAGTTATTGACTTGAAAAATGCTTTTTTCTCAATTCCCTTAGCAGAAGAGAGCAGGTACTTAACAGCATTCACACTAGGGGGGAGGAGGTTCGAACATTGCAGATTACCACAAGGATATTGCGAAAGCCCAAGCATATTCAACAGGATACTACATGAAGATCTGGGGAACTTGTCTGTAGAAAGTACGGTGATTCAGTACGTTGACGATTTATTGGTTTGTGCACAAAATGAGGAAGAGTGTAGAAAGGATTCAATAACACTCCTGACCTTATTGGCCAATAAAGGGTACAAGGTGGACAAGGGTAAGTTACAATACTGCCTGACAGAGGTCCTATACTTGGGACAGCTGATATCGAAGGATGGCAAGCGGATCATACCAGACAGAGCAGAGGGAATTAGGGCAGTTGGGGAGCCCAAAACAGTAAAAGACATGCAGAAATTCCTGGGTATGTGCAACTACTGCCGAGCATGGATATTAGATTATGCAGCATACACAAGGCCCTTATTACAGGCACTCAAAGAAGCCCAGCAGGAAAATAAACACATAGAATGGACAGAAGAAATGAACACATCATTTAACTCACTGAAAGAGCTGATATCAAGCGCTCCAGTACTGGCAAATCCAGATTATGGACGCGAATTCTTCTTATTTTCGCATTGCAAGGAAACACTGATGACAGCAGTACTGACACAAAAGACATCGTTAGGGCACAAGCCACTGGCTTACTATAGTGGCACTTTGGACGCAGTAATGCAAGGACACTTCGCGTGCGAGCAATCACTAGCTGCAGCCGCGTTCGCTATCGAAAAAAGTGCCACGATAGTAATGGGCTGTCCAGTGACACTGTTTGTGGAGCACTCACTCTTTGCAATATTAGAGCGATCAAAGAGCACATTGACAACACAACGCGCCACAGCATATGAGATAATATTGTCCAGTGCAAATATCCATATAGTAAGATGTAAAACAGTGAACCCAGCCACATTCATCACAGAGGCGTGCACCATAGAAGACATGCAGAACCACAACTGTGCAACGTACACAGGTGACGAAGGTCAGGATCAGGTGGTCTTTGAGAATGCCCTGAACGAGGGAGAGGTGTATTTTGTGGACGGGTCGGCCTCAATAGACATGGAGACAGGAGAGAAACATGTGGGTATGGCAGTCGTACGATTAGAGGAAGGTGAATATGAGACACTAGTGCAATACCGCCTCCCATCACACTTTTCAGCCCAAGCAGCAGAACTAATAGCACTAATAGAAGCATTGCATGCAGCTAAGGGATGCGCAGTAACAATCTATACAGACTCAGCATACATGACAACAACAGTACACGGAGGGCTGGCACGGTGGGGGCGGAGAGGGTTTCGACGAGCAGATGGAACACCGGTTCAGCATGCAGAATTATTGAAAGAATTGATTGAGGCCCTGCAAGACCCCACGGCAGTGGCCATCGTAAAATGCCAAGCCCGCACTACAAACACAGATCTTATATCTTTGGGAAACGCGGCAGCAGACGCCGCCGCCAAAGAAGCTTCATATTTTCAGAAAGGTGAGGTAGGAGAGTACATGTTGCACCACACAACAAACCAAGAGGTCCCCACAGGATACAACATGATGCCTACACAAGAAATAATAGAGCTGCAAGAGGGAGCTAGTGCAGAAGAAAAATTGCTGTGGACTAAGAGGGGATGCAGCAAATCGCCGACAGATTTATTGTGGCGACAAGAAAGTTCAGGAAAAGCCGTGATGCCAGTTACATTGTTAGAAATAGCATTTCAACAATTACACTTCCCTGCACATAACGCAAAACAACATATAATGGCGGAGATACAAGAAGATTGGTTTGCACCTTGCCTCCAGGAACACATTACAAGGCTGGCATTGGAATGCACGACATGTCAAATTTACAACTCAGGAATGACATTGCGCACATTAAGAGGTACGATACCAAAACCAAATGGCCCATTCAGAGAGCTCCACATCGATTATGTAGACATGGGAGAAAGGTGCAATGGGGCTCGCTACATGATTGTGGTTGTATGTCCCTTCTCGAGGTGGGTGGAGGCAGGCCCCTGTGCGCGCCCTGACGCGAAGGGCGCCGCAAAGTTCCTAGTAAGGGAAGTATTCCCGCGCTGGGGAATTTGCGAAGTCATTCGCTCAGACAACGGTACACACTTTGTTAATGAACTATTCAAAGAAGTGACTACGTTATTGGGAATAAAGCACAAATTATGCTCGATTTACCATCCTCAAAGTAATGGCGTAGTGGAAAAGATGAACGGCCTGTTAAAAAGCAGATTGTCAAAATTATGTTTTTCCCTTAAAAAGACCTGGATGTACTGCCTACCTCTGGCCTTGTTCGAATTGCGCAATCAGCCAAGTAAAGACCACCATTTGTCGCCGCATGAGATCGTCACGGGAAGGAGAATGCACACAACACATTCACCTCTCCGCGAACGTTCTGATGCACACAGAAGCGCAGCGGTATTGGGAGAGGAGTTCACAGAGTACTTGAAAAAACTGACACGGGCAGCGCGCATAATAGCGAAGCAACTCGCCCCCCCTCTACAAGAGAGGAGGGGAATACAACAGAAACAGTAACACTGCCTGACAAACAATTACAGCTAATGCCAGGTGACTTTATATATGTCAGAAGTTTTGTGCGAAGGTGGAATGCGCCACGTTTCCATGGCCCTTATGAGGTAGTGTTTTGCACGCCCACGGCAGTAAAGGTGAAGGGCCTGAGATACTGGGTGCATTTGACAGACGTACGCAGAGCCTATAGCGCCGTGGAAGGTGAGGTACAGGACGAGGCACAGGCAACAGCGGACAGTGGAGTTGTGCAGAATGAGTGAAGGTGATTTTGTGTATGTGCAGCGATTGACAGTGAATGCAACTGACGACATGGCAATCGTACGAAAAAAAAAAAAAAAAAAATTTAACTGAATGTTTTTGTTCTCTCATTTTTTGAAATTTTTCTTTCTTTTGAAGAAGTTTTTTATATATATTATACAATGATTTAAAAGTATTGATTGTAAATACCCTTGTCTGTGGAAACACACCCTTCCCCTACCCACTTCCATGCTGTGTAAAAAAAAAAAAAAAAAAAAAAATAACAACGTTGGAAATGTTTACATGCCTGTACTTAATGCACTTTTGTATCTCAAACAGGAATTACCATGGCATCTAATGGGCAGCCTGCAACTAATAGATTTGTTAGAATTAAAGAAATATTGATAGATAGACTTACATATTCATACGAATGCGGATTGTCAATGTGTGTTATTGTGTTCTTCATATCAATATTTTGCCTGGTGACATATTGGTTTATAGCGTTCATCTCTATCGAGATGAACGAGGGGGGAGGGGGGAGTAACATCACCCTAGCCCCTGGGAGCAATGCAACTACAAGTGTAAATATTAAAGAAGGTGATTTTTTGGTATGGGATGGATCACACTTTGCATGGGGTTACTACACTGAACCACCCACTGTCGCCCTGTCAGATTCAAGAGGTATACAAACAGAAATGGAAAACGACACAATGTCCATACCTGAAATATATAGCAGCCCCACTACCCTCCCCACCCCACTAGAAGAAAGTGATTTGTTGTTTATTGAGGAAGATGGGAATGTTATAACTATGACAGAACATAAGGAAACATATCAGAAATTTGACAAGGGGGGTGGGAAGAAGAAAGGGGGGCCCATTTTTTCATCTATCAAAAGCAGCAGACATAGGAGAAGCAAGGATAGTAGGCGGAGAAGAGAGACAAGTAGGAGGGGGTATGATGAGTACTATGGGTTAGGCTTAGACAAAATGGAAGACCCTCGGCACCCCCACCAAGCAAATAAATGGTATGCTGATATGAGTGCCACAGCCAAACAAACGACAAATGAGAGCTGTTATGTCTGCTCGCTCATCCCCCATGCATCAGGCACACCTAAAGTGTTGTTGCCCAGAGAATTGCCCATTGTAGATGCCCAGTGTCTCCTTCATCTCACGCTATGCCGAATAAAAAACACCTTCCAGGCACACGATGTCACTTTCAAGATTATACAGACTGAAAAAACGTGCTACCCAAAAGCAGCTGGAGTGGTATGTCTCAAAGAACCATTTTTTTCGATACAAGGGACACTGTTTTCTGAAAACAAATGGAAAGATGAAGAAGTACTGTGCAAAGCGGAAGCACTGAGAGGTGTCCAACCAGCCAGGCTGCGATGGATAGAAGAAACGTGCACATCAGTATGGAAGGAACACATTTCCAAACTAACATGGGTAACAGCAATGGAGAAACCCTTCAAGCTACAAAGTGAGATCAAGAACGAACTATGTTTTAAGGGAGAAGGAAAAGTGGCAATAGGAACGAATAAAAGCTGCAACAAAACTCTCACCATCCCAGACATGAGAAAAGGAACAGCCGCATTAATGGACACATACTGGGTATGTGGGAACCAGGCCTACTTGCACCTTCCCCAGGCATGGAGCGGCAGCTGCTCAATGGCCACTCTGCACTCGGCCCTAATGGTGATTCCAGAAAGCCACGTTGACGAAAATAAAAGGACACCGGGGAACATGCACCAGGGTGCGGTTCCTCCCACTGCAAAATCACACCTCTATGTCCTGTCCCCCGGAGGGAAGGGAGGAGAGCTATCACGGAACAGACGGGCATCAAACTACATATCTCAAGCTTCATCCGATTTATTGGCACAGATCCCAGACAGGTACCGACTGTTCAGCTCTGTAGAAACATTCTTTGCCTCGCTGATTTCAAGCGTCCAAGCAAGGGCAAATGCAAAATGGCTCCAGATAACACGGTGGGAACTGATTCAGTTAGCCAATGACACTGAAGAAGGGTTCAACATAATAAAAGTAGAACTGCGAGCTCTACGCCTGATGACCATGCAGAACAGGTATGTTCTGGACCTGCTAACAGCGATGGACGGAGGTGTTTGCCGAAAAATAGGAAGTGCCTGCTGCACTTTCGTACCTTCTGAAGACGCGGAAAATGGTTCCCTATCCCACGTGATCGAAGCAGTACACAATCTGGGAGAGAAGATGAAGATGGAAGGTGGAGCAGAAGCCAGCACGTGGTTCGACAATATCTTCTCCTGGGTTCCCTCATGGCTTGGAATGACGATGAAATTTCTGGTACCAGCTGTGGTGTTCCTCCTCGTGGCGTTCTGCCTGTGCCAGGTGGGCCTCCGATGTTGTGCAAATGCGGTCCCTAACGGTGCAATGATGATGGTGACAATGGGCAACTCTGGTAGTACAATCAGGGCAACACAAGAAGTACATGTGCAGACAGGAACAGACAACACCCCCCAGTACCGGTTAGTGCCTATGTACCGTGACAAGTATATAGTAGACAAACTATGGCATACCACTATCCAGGAACCCCGAGATGTGGAATTAGAATGGTACACAGAGGTCTGGGTAGATTTGGAGGAAAGTGGTGACTGTATATATTTAACATGCACACCAGACGAATATGCTAGAAGAGGTGAGAGCTTAAGGGGGGTGTGCAGGGCATGGATGCCCATCAAGGGAACACCTGCATGGGATGAAGCGGTAATAGAGGAACAAGAGTGCAGAAGGTTAGAAGACCTAAAGAATTCGTTACTTTAGTAACGAAAGGGGGGAAATGTAGGGGAGGACAGGCCTTGAAGGCCCCCCTCTCCTACATTATTCTCCCCAGGTGAGGACCATGGCTCGCTGGGCGTCCCCTCATGCCACCCGGGCCCAGGTGGAGGAGGGCTCGCCCGCCGATGACATTGCCCCCACGTATCCATCATCCACACACACACTAAAGTTTAGACAGGCCCAGAAGCCATCTTGCCCAGCAAAGATGGCGTGAGTTCAGCGCACTGTAGCGCGGCCCCCACCTTTGGAGGGCTTTCCAAGCATCCCTGCCGCCGCAGCACCATGGTAGATCCGCTGCGAGCGCGTTCCCATGAGAAAGCCGGGTATGAGCTAACCCGAGATGCTAACACTGTAACCTTTCGTCGTTCACAATGTAATACTGCACCCCGCATGACCTGGTCCGCGAGGCCGGGGCGACGGGGAAGAAACTGTAGCATCACTATCTGAAGAAAGTAGAAAATAATTCAAGTATTGGTATTAATGAACTACCTCTTCTTTCTGTAAACTGTGAATTAACCATAAAGATGTAACGTTTATATGATGTCGCCCCATGTCTGGACTAATGCTGCTATAACCACAGAGAAAGATGTCGACGAAACGTATAACCTTTATCTGTATAAGTGTTCTTTCAGTTTTATGTAGAAACCTGAACCCGTATATGTTTTCTTAGTCACCCGCAGCGGCGAGTATCAATCTCTGTAGTCCATAACCTAGAACTACCTCATGTAACGTCTAATGTACATAAAATAATCAAACACTGTAGTGAATATAATGTTAGGTAACGAAAAAGGTACTCAGACTGAATATATTAACGAAATGTTTAATGAACTTGAAGTATATATGTGTGGTACAGTAGATCAAAATAAGACAAATGCTATAAAAGTTCTGCATTCAAAAGTAGGCAACACACGAGGAAAATACCTTTGTGAATATATGCAAGGCCATTCTCCCTCCCACCCTACGAAGCCTGCCAAATAGAAAAAAGCTAAGGCCTGTGCCGTGCTCCCCCACCTCCCCCAACCAAGCTGGAACCGCTTCAGAGAGTCAGAGGCCCCAACACAGCATCCAAGGCCACCGGCCGCCACCTGTGTTATTTACAGCACGGTAATAAACTTACGTTTGAATCCACTGATCTACCAGCACCTCTCGTAAATCCCACAATCCCCACAGACCACCCCAAGAAGTCTGACCCCGCACAAAGACTACCCCCGACAATGGGACAAGACACAGAGCCCCCTTCATAGTAACCTCTAACGTAGTAGTAAAACATGTATCACCCGGCTCAAGCCCCAGAGCCCAGCCCCTCGACCTGAAATACCGGACGTCAGGACACCGGTAAATCTAATCAATGACCACCAGACCCCTCACAAGGTGCATTCCTCCTGTGTTGCATTTCATTGATAAGATAACCTATTGAAAGATTTACTGTAGAAGTTAGATATCGGGTTTTAAGTAACTGCAATGTGCATGACCTAGGGCACCCAAGTCAGGGAAGGTATTCATCTTTGTCACAGGCTGCCCCAGCGTACCAACACCGCCCGGATGACCTCAAGCCGGCCTGCCAGGCCCAACCCAACCCACGAGGCTGACCAGTGACGTCCTCCCACCCGGACCAACCACGCTGCAGCAACACCTATAGTTAGTCGACGCCACCCAATCCCAATTAACTTGTGCCCCCTATAGTGTGTAGGTTCTGATGACGCTTTTTGTATTAGAAATACGCCTGCCTTTGCGATTGTCAGGCAGAGCGCTCTCGGAGGTTGCAGAGTTCTTTGCATGCCATATTCTTTTGATAAACTCCCACTTACGCTCACCCGCACTCTGTCTTGGCCTTATTCCCACTGCGGGAGTGTCCATTATTGTCTCCCATTGCGGGGAGGATCGTGCTAACTTGGGGGCGCTTCCACTCACAAGCTACCTACCCTAAAAGGCAAACCTGCTTCCTTTCTGACCCTTAGCCAAGCTACCTACCCTGACAGGCAAACCTGCTTCCTTTCTGACCCTCAGCCAAGCTACCTACCCTGACAGGCAAACATGATTCCTTTCTGACCCTCTACCAAGCTGCCTACCCTGACCCTCTGCCAAGCTACCTACCCTGACAGGCAAACCTGCTTCCTTTCTGACCTTCTGCCAAGCTACCTACCCTGACAGGCTAACCTGCTTCCTTTCTGACCCTCTGCCAAGCTACCTACCCTGACAGGCTAACCTGCTTTCTTTCTGACCCTCTGCCAAGCTACCTACCCTGACAGGCAAACCTGCTACCTTTCTGACCCTCTGCCAAGCTACCTACCCTGACAGGCAAACCTGCTTCCTTTCTGACCCTCAGCCAAGCTACCTACCGTGACAGGCAAACCTGCTTCCTTTCAGACCCTCTGCCAAGCTACCTACCCTGACAGGCAAACCTGCTACCTTTCTGACCCTCTGCCAAGCTACATACCCTGACTTGCAAACCTGCTTCCTTTCTGACCCTCAGCCAAGCTACCTACCCTGACAGGCTAACCTGCTTTCTTTCTGACCCTCAGCCAAGCTACCTACGCTGACAGGCAAACCTGCTGCCTTTCTGACCCTCAGCCAGGCTACCCTGACAGGCAAACCTGCTTCCTTTCTGACCCTCTGCCAAGCTACCTACCCTGACAGGCAGACCTGCTTCCTTTCTGACCCTCTGCCAAGCTACCCTAACTGGCTAACCTGCTTCCTTTCTGACCCTCTGCCAAGCTACCTACCCTGACAGGCAAACCTGCTTCCTTTCTGACCCTCTGCCAAGCTACCTACCCTGACAGGCAAACCCGCTACCTGTCTGACCCTCTGCCAAGCTACCCTGACAGTTAAACCTGCTTCCTTTCTGACCCTCTGCCAAGCTACCTACCCTGACAGGCAAACCTGCTTCCTTTCTGACCTTCTGCCAAGCTACCTACCCTGACAGGCTTACCTGCTTCCTTTCTGACCTTCTGCCAAGCTACCTACCCTGACAGGCAAACCTGCTACCTGTCTGACCCTTAGCCAAGCTACCTACCCTGACAGGCAAACCTGCTTCCTTTCTGACCCTCAGCCAAGCTACCTACCCTGACAGGCAAACCTGCTTCCTTTCTGACCCTCAGCCAAGCTACCTACTCTGACAGGCAAACCTGCTTCCTTTCTGACCCTCAGCCAAGCTACCTACCCTGACAGGCAAACCCGCTTCCTTTCTGACCCTCAGCCAAGCTACCTACCCTAACAGGCAAGCCTGCTTCCTTTCTGACCCTCAGCCAAGCTACCTACCCTGACAGGCAAACCTGCTTCCTTTCTGACCCTCAGCCATGCTACCTACCTTGACAGGCAAACCTGCTTCCTTTCTGACCCTCTGCCAAGCTACCTACCCTGACAGGCAAACCTGCTACCTTTCTGACCCTCAGCCAAGCTACCTACCCTGACAGGCAAACCTGCTGCCTTTCTGACCCTCTGCCAAGCTACCTACCCTGACAGGCAAACCTGCTTCCTTTCTGACCCTCAGCCAAGCTAAGTACCCTGACAGGTAAACCTGCTTCCTTTCTGACCCTCTGCCAAGCTACCTACCCTGACAAGCAAACCTGCTTCCTTTCTGACCCTCTGCCAAGCTACCCTGACAGGCTAACATGCTTCCTTTCTGACCCTCTGCCAAGCTACCTACCCTGACAGGTTAACTTGCTTCCTTTCTGACCCTCTGCCAAGCTACCTACCCTGACAGGCAAACCTACTGCCTGTCTGATCCTCAGCCAAGCTACCTACCCTGACAGTCTAACCTGCTTCCTTTCTGACACTCTGCCAAGCTACCTACCCTGACAGTTAAACCTGCTTCCTTTCTGACCCTCTGCCAAGCTACCTACCCTGACAGGCAAACCTGCTTCCTTTCTGACCTTCTGCCAAGCTACCTACCCTGATAGGCTTACTTGCTTCCTTTCTGACCTTCTGCCAAGCTACCTACCCTGACAGGCAAACCTGCTTCCTTTCTGACCCTCTGCCAAGTTACCTACCCTGACAGTGCTTCCTTTCTGACCCTCAGCCAAGCTACCTACGCTGACAGGCAAACCTGCTGCCTTTCTGACCCTCAGCCAGGCTACCCTGACAGGCAAACCTGCTTCCTTTCTGACCCTCTGCCAAGCTACCTACCCTGACAGGCAGACCTGCTTCCTTTCTGACCCTCTGCCAAGCTACCCTGACTGGCTAACCTGCTTCCTTTCTGACCCTCTGCCAAGTACCTACCCTGACAGGCAAACCTGCTTCCTTTCTGACCCTCTGCCAAGCTACCTACCCTGACAGGCAAACCCGCTACCTGTCTGACCCTCTGCCAAGCTACCCTGACTGGCTAACCTGCTTCCTTTCTGACCCTCTGCCAATCTACCTACCCTGACAGGCAAACCTGCTTCCTTTCTGACCCTCAGCCAAGCTACCTACCCTGGCAGGCAAACCTGCTTCCTTTCTGACCCTCTACCAAGCTAGCTACCCTGACAGGCAAACCTGCTTCCTTTCTGACCCTCTGCCAAGCTACCTACCCTGACAGGCAAACCTGATTCCTTTCTGACCCTCTACCAAGCTGCCTACCCTGACCCTCTGCCAAGCTACCTACCCTGACAGGCAAACCTGCTTCCTTTCTGACCCTCTGCCAAGCTACCTACCATGACAGGCAAACCTGCTTCCTTTCTGACCCTCTGCCAAGCTACCTACCCTGACAGGCAAACCTGCTTCCTTTCTGACCCTCTGCCAAGCTACCTACCCTGACAGGCAAACCTGCTTCCTTTCTGACCCTCTGCCAAGCTACCCTGACTGGCTAACCTGCTTCCTTTCTGACCCTCTGCCAAGCTACCTACCCTGACAGGCAAACCTGCTTCCAGTCTGACCCTCAGCCAAGCTACCTACCCTAAAAGGCAAACCTGCCTCCTTTCTGACCCTTAGCCAAGCTACCTACCCTGACAGGCAAACCTGCTTCCTTTCTGACCCTCAGCCAAGCTACCTACCCTGACAGGCAAACATGATTCCTTTCTGACCCTCTACCAAGCTGCCTACCCTGACCCTCTGCCAAGCTACCTACCCTGACAGGCAAACCTGCTTCCTTTCTGACCTTCTGCCAAGCTACCTACCCTGACAGGCTAAACTGCTTCCTTTCTGACCCTCTGCCAAGCTACCTACCCTGACAGGCTAACCTGCTTTCTTTCTGACCCTCTGCCAAGCTACCTACCCTGACAGGCAAACCTGCTACCTTTCTGACCCTCTGCCAAGCTACCTACCCTGACAGGCAAACCTGCTTCCTTTCTGACCCTCAGCCAAGCTACCTACCGTGACAGGCAAACCTGCTTCCTTTCAGACCCTCTGCCAAGCTACCTACCCTGACAGGCAAACCTGCTACCTTTCTGACCCTCTGCCAAGCTACATACCCTGACTTGCAAACCTGCTTCCTTTCTGACCCTCAGCCAAGCTACCTACCCTGACAGGCTAACCTGCTTTCTTTCTGACCCTCAGCCAAGCTACCTACGCTGACAGGCAAACCTGCTGCCTTTCTGACCCTCAGCCAGGCTACCCTGACAGGCAAACCTGCTTCCTTTCTGACCCTCTGCCAAGCTACCTACCCTGACAGGCAGACCTGCTTCCTTTCTGACCCTCTGCCAAGCTACCCTGACTGGCTAACCTGCTTCCTTTCTGACCCTCTGCCAAGCTACCTACCCTGACAGGCAAACCTGCTTCCTTTCTGACCCTCTGCCAAGCTACCTACCCTGACAGGCAAACCCGCTACCTGTCTGACCCTCTGCCAAGCTACCCTGACAGTTAAACCTGCTTCCTTTCTGACCCTCTGCCAAGCTACCTACCCTGACAGGCAAACCTGCTTCCTTTCTGACCTTCTGCCAAGCTACCTACCCTGACAGGCTTACCTGCTTCCTTTCTGACCTTCTGCCAAGCTACCTACCCTGACAGGCAAACCTGCTACCTGTCTGACCCTCTGCCAAGCTACCTACCCTGACAGGCAAACCTGCTTCCTTTCTGACCCTCTGCCAAGCTACCCTGACAGGCTAACCTGCTTCTTTTCCGACCCACTGCCAAGCTACCTACCCTGACAGGCAAACCTGCTTCCTTTCTGACCTTCTGCCAAGCTACCTACCCTGACAGGCAAACCTGCTTCCTTTCTGACCCTCTGTCAAGCTTACTACCCTGACAGGCAAACCTGCTTCCTTTCGGACCCTCTGCCAAGCTACCTACCCTGACAGGCAAACCTGCTACCTTTCTGACCCTCTGCCAAGCTACATACCCTGACTTGCAAACCTGCTTCCTTTCTGACCCTCTGCCAAGCTACCTACCCTGACAGGCTAACCTGCTTCCTTTCTGACCCTCTGCCAAGCTACCCCGACAGGCTAACCTGCTTCCTTTCTGACCCTCTGCCAAGCTACCTACCCTGAAAGGCTAACCTGCTTCCTTTCTTACCCTCTGCCAAGCTACCTACCCTGACAGGCTAACCTGCTACCTTTCTGACCCTCTGCCAAGCTATCTACCCTGACCGGCATATCTGCTTCCTTTCTGACCCTCTGCCAAGCTACCTACCCTGACAGGCAAACCTGCTTCCTTTCTCACCCTCTGCCAAGCTACCTACCCTGACAGGCAAACCTGCTTCCTTTCTGACTCTCTGCCAAGCTACCTACCCTGACAGGCAAACCTGCTTCCTTTCTGACCCTCTGCCAAGCTACCTACCATGACGGGCAAACCTGCTTCGTTTCTGACCCTCAGCCAAGCTACCTACCCTGACAGGCTAACCTGCTTCCTTTCTGACCCTCTGCCAATCTACCTACCCTGGCAGGCAAACCTGCTTCCTGTCTGACCCTCTGTCAAGCTACCTACCCTGACAGGAAAACCTGCTTCCTTTCTGACCCTCTGCAAAGCTACCTACCCTGACAGGCTAACCTCCTTCCTTTCTGACCCTCTGCCAAACTACCTAACCGGACAGGTAAACCTGCTATCTTTCTGACCCTCTGCCAAGCTACCTACCCTGACAGGTAAACCTGCTTCCTTTCTGACCCTCTGCCAAGCTACCTACCCTGACAGGCTACACTGCTTCCTTTCTGACCCTCTGCCAAGCTACCTACCCTGACAGGCTAACCTGCTACCTTTCTGACCCTCTGACAAGCTACCTACCCTGACAGGCAAACCTGCTTCCTTTCTGACCCTCTGCCAAGCTACCTACCCTGACAGGCTAACCTGCTTCCTTTCTGACCCTCTGCCAAGCTACCTACCCTGACAGGCTAACCTGCTTCCTTTCTGACCCTCTGCCAAGCTACCTACCCTGACAGGCTAACCTGCTTCCTTTCTGACCCTCTGCCAAGCTACCTACCCTGACAGGCTAACCTGCTACCTTTCTGACCCTCTGCCAAGCTACCTACCCTGACAGGCAAACCTACCTCCTTTCTGACCCTCAGCCAAGCTACGTACCCTGACAGGCAAACCTGCTTCCTTTCCGACCCTCTGCCAAACTACCTACCCTGACAGGCTAACCTGCTTCCTTTCTGACCCTCTGCCAAGCTACCTACCCTGACAGGCAAACCTGCTTCCTTTCTGACCCTCTGCCAAGCTACCTACCCTGACAGGCAAACCCGCTACCTGTCTGACCCTCTGCCAAGCTACCCTGACAGTTAAACCTGCTTCCTTTCTGACCCTCTGCCAAGCTACCTACCCTGACAGGCAAACCTGCTTCCTTTCTGACCTTCTGCCAAGCTACCTACACTGACAGGCTTACCTGCTTCCTTTCTGACCTTCTGCCAAGCTACCTACCCTGACAGGCAAACCTGCTACCTGTCTGACCCTCTGCCAAGCTACCTACCCTGACAGGCAAACCTGCTTCCTTTCTGACCCTCTGCCAAGCTACCCCGACAGGCTAACCTGCTTCCTTTCTGACCCTCTGCCAAGCTACCTACCCTGACAGGCTAACCTGCTTCCTTTCTTACCCTCTGCCAAGCTACCTACCCTGACAGGCTAACCTGCTACCTTTCTGACCCTCTGCCAAGCTATCTACCCTGACCGGCATATCTGCTTCCTTTCTGACCCTCTGCCAAGCTACCTACCCTGACAGGCAAACCTGCTTCCTTTCTCACCCTCTGCCAAGCTACCTACCCTGACAGGCAAACCTGCTTCCTTTCTGACCCTCTGCCAAGCTACCTACCCTGACAGGCAAACCTGCTTCCTTTCTGACCCTCTGCCAAGCTACCTACCATGACGGGCAAACCTGCTTCGTTTCTGACCCTCAGCCAAGCTACCTACCCTGACAGGCTAACCTGCTTCCTTTCTGACCCTCTGCCAATCTACCTACCCTCGCAGGCAAACCTGCTTCCTGTCTGACCCTCTGTCAAGCTACCTACCCTGACAGGAAAACCTGCTTCCTTTCTGACCCTCTGCAAAGCTACCTACCCTGACAGGCTAACCTCCTTCCTTTCTGACCCTCTGCCAAACTACCTAACCGGACAGGTAAACCTGCTATCTTTCTGACCCTCTGCCAAGCTACCTACCCTGACAGGTAAACCTGCTTCCTTTCTGACCCTCAGCCAAGCTACCTACCCTGACAGGCTACATTGCTTCCTTTCTGACCCTCTGCCAAGCTACCTACCCTGACAGGCTAACCTGCTACCTTTCTGACCCTCTGACAAGCTACCTACCCTGACAGGCAAACCTGCTTCCTTTCTGACCCTCTGCCAAGCTACCTACCCTGACAGGCTAACCTGCTTCCTTTCTGACCCTCTGCCAAGCTACCTACCCTGACAGGCTAACCTGCTTCCTTTCTGACCCTCTGCCAAGCTACCTACCCTGACAGGCTAACCTGCTTCCTTTCTGACCCTCTGCCAAGCTACCTACCCTGACAGGCTAACCTGCTACCTTTCTGACCCTCTGCCAAGCTACCTACCCTGACAGGCAAACCTACCTCCTTTCTGACCCTCAGCCAAGCTACGTACCCTGACAGGCAAACCTGCTTCCTTTCCGACCCTCTGCCAAACTACCTACCCTGACAGGCTAACCTGCTTCCTTTCTGACCCTCTGCCAAGCTACCTACCCTGACAGGCAAACCTGCTTCCTTTCTGACCCTCTGCCAAGCTACCTACCCTGACAGGCAAACCCGCTACCTGGCTGACCCTTTGCCAAGCTACCCTGACAGTTAAACCTGCTTCCTTTCTGACCCTCTGCCAAGCTACCTACCCTGACAGGCAAACGTGCTTCCTTTCTGACCTTCTGCCAAGCTACCTACCCTGACAGGCTTACCTGCTTCCTTTCTGACCTTCTGCCAAGCTACCTACCCTGACAGGCAAACCTGCTACCTGTCTGACCCTCTGCCAAGCTACCTACCCTGACAGGCAAACCTGCTTCCTTTCTGACCCTCTGCCAAGCTACCCTGACAGGCTAACCTGCTTCTTTTCCGACCCACTGCCAAGCTACCTACCCTGACAGGCAAACCTGCTTCCTTTCTGACCTTCTGCCAAGCTACCTACCCTGACAGGCAAACCTGCTTCCTTTCTGACCCTCTGTCAAGCTTACTACCCTGACAGGCAAACCTGCTTCCTTTCGGACCCTCTGCCAAGCTACCTACCCTGACAGGCAAACCTGCTACCTTTCTGACCCTCTGCCAAGCTACATACCCTGACTTGCAAACCTGCTTCCTTTCTGACCCTCTGCCAAGCTACCTACCCTGACAGGCTAACCTGCTTCCTTTCTGACCCTCTGCCAAGCTACCCCGACAGGCTAACCTGCTTCCTTTCTGACCCTCTGCAAAGCTACCTACCCTGACAGGCTAACCTGCTTCCTTTCTTACCCTCTGCCAAGCTACCTACCCTGACAGGCTAACCTGCTACCTTTCTGACCCTCTGCCAAGCTATCTACCCTGACCGGCATATCTGCTTCCTTTCTGACCCTCTGCCAAGCTACCTACCCTGACAGGCAAACCTGCTTCCTTTCTCACCCTCTGCCAAGCTACCTACCCTGACAGGCAAACCTGCTTCCTTTCTGACCCTCTGCCAAGCTACCTACCCTGACAGGCAAACCTGCTTCCTTTCTGACCCTCTGCCAAGCTACCTACCATGACGGGCAAACCTGCTTCGTTTCTGACCCTCAGCCAAGCTACCTACCCTGACAGGCTAACCTGCTTCCTTTCTGACCCTCTGCCAATCTACCTACCCTGACAGGCAAACCTGCTTCCTGTCTGACCCTCTGTCAAGCTACCTACCCTGACAGGAAAACCTGCTTCCTTTCTGACCCTCTGCAAAGCTACCTACCCTGACAGGCTAACCTCCTTCCTTTCTGACCCTCTGCCAAACTACCTAACCGGACAGGTAAACCTGCTATCTTTCTGACCCTCTGCCAAGCTACCTACCCTGACAGGTAAACCTGCTTCCTTTCTGACCCTCTGCCAAGCTACCTACCCTGACAGGCTACACTGCTTCCTTTCTGACCCTCTGCCAAGCTACCTACCCTGACAGGCTAACCTGCTACCTTTCTGACCCTCTGACAAGCTACCTACCCTGACAGGCAAACCTGCTACCTGTCTGACCCTCTGCCAAGCTACCTACCCTGACAGGCAAACCTGCTTCCTTTCTGACCCTCTGCCAAGCTACCCTGACAGGCTAACCTGCTTCTTTTCCGACCCACTGCCAAGCTACCTACCCTGACAGGCAAACCTGCTTCCTTTCTGACCTTCTGCCAAGCTACCTACTCTGACAGGCAAAACTGCTTCCTTTCTGACCCTCTGTCAAGCTTACTACCCTGACAGGCAAACCTGCTTCCTTTCGGACCCTCTGCCAAGCTACCTACCCTGACAGGCAAACCTGCTACCTTTCTGACCCTCTGCCAAGCTACATACCCTGACTTGCAAACCTGCTTCCTTTCTGACCCTCTGCCAAGCTACCTACCCTGACAGGCTAACCTGCTTCCTTTCTGACCCTCTGCCAAGCTACCCCGACAGGCTAACCTGCTTCCTTTCTGACCCTCTGCCAAGCTACCTACCCTGAAAGGCTAACCTGCTTCCTTTCTTACCCTCTGCCAAGCTACCTACCCTGACAGGCTAACCTGCTACCTTTCTGACCCTCTGCCAAGCTATCTACCCTGACCGGCATATCTGCTTCCTTTCTGACCCTCTGCCAAGCTACCTACCCTGACAGGCAAACCTGCTTCCTTTCTCACCCTCTGCCAAGCTACCTACCCTGACAGGCAAACCTGCTTCCTTTCTGACTCTCTGCCAAGCTACCTACCCTGACAGGCAAACCTGCTTCCTTTCTGACCCTCTGCCAAGCTACCTACCATGACGGGCAAACCTGCTTCGTTTCTGACCCTCAGCCAAGCTACCTACCCTGACAGGCTAACCTGCTTCCTTTCTGACCCTCTGCCAATCTACCTACCCTGGCAGGCAAACCTGCTTCCTGTCTGACCCTCTGTCAAGCTACCTACCCTGACAGGAAAACCTGCTTCCTTTCTGACCCTCTGCAAAGCTACCTACCCTGACAGGCTAACCTCCTTCCTTTCTGACCCTCTGCCAAACTACCTAACCGGACAGGTAAACCTGCTATCTTTCTGACCCTCTGCCAAGCTACCTACCCTGACAGGTAAACCTGCTTCCTTTCTGACCCTCTGCCAAGCTACCTACCCTGACAGGCTACACTGCTTCCTTTCTGACCCTCTGCCAAGCTACCTACCCTGACAGGCTAACCTGCTACCTTTCTGACCCTCTGACAAGCTACCTACCCTGACAGGCAAACCTGCTTCCTTTCTGACCCTCTGCCAAGCTACCTACCCTGACAGGCTAACCTGCTTCCTTTCTGACCCTCTGCCAAGCTACCTACCCTGACAGGCTAACCTGCTTCCTTTCTGACCCTCTGCCAAGCTACCTACCCTGACAGGCTAACCTGCTACCTTTCTGACCCTCTGCCAAGCTACCTACCCTGACAGGCAAACCTACCTCCTTTCTGACCCTCAGCCAAGCTACGTACCCTGACAGGCAAACCTGCTTCCTTTCCGACCCTCTGCCAAACTACCTACCCTGACAGGCTAACCTGCTTCCTTTCTGACCCTCTGCCAAGCTACCTACCCTGACAGGCAAACCTGCTTCCTTTCTGACCCTCTGCCAAGCTACCTACCCTGACAGGCAAACCCGCTACCTGTCTGACCCTCTGCCAAGCTACCCTGACAGTTAAACCTGCTTCCTTTCTGACCCTCTGCCAAGCTACCTACCCTGACAGGCAAACCTGCTTCCTTTCTGACCTTCTGCCAAGCTACCTACACTGACAGGCTTACCTGCTTCCTTTCTGACCTTCTGCCAAGCTACCTACCCTGACAGGCAAACCTGCTACCTGTCTGACCCTCTGCCAAGCTACCTACCCTGACAGGCAAACCTGCTTCCTTTCTGACCCTCTGCCAAGCTACCCCAACAGGCTAACCTGCTTCCTTTCTGACCCTCTGCCAAGCTACCTACCCTGACAGGCTAACCTGCTTCCTTTCTTACCCTCTGCCAAGCTACCTACCCTGACAGGCTAACCTGCTACCTTTCTGACCCTCTGCCAAGCTATCTACCCTGACCGGCATATCTGCTTCCTTTCTGACCCTCTGCCAAGCTACCTACCCTGACAGGCAAACCTGCTTCCTTTCTCACCCTCTGCCAAGCTACCTACCCTGACAGGCAAACCTGCTTCCTTTCTGACCCTCTGCCAAGCTACCTACCCTGACAGGCAAACCTGCTTCCTTTCTGACCCTCTGCCAAGCTACCTACCATGACGGGCAAACCTGCTTCGTTTCTGACCCTCAGCCAAGCTACCTACCCTGACAGGCTAACCTGCTTCCTTTCTGACCCTCTGCCAATCTACCTACCCTCGCAGGCAAACCTGCTTCCTGTCTGACCCTCTGTCAAGCTACCTACCCTGACAGGAAAACCTGCTTCCTTTCTGACCCTCTGCAAAGCTACCTACCCTGACAGGCTAACCTCCTTCCTTTCTGACCCTCTGCCAAACTACCTAACCGGACAGGTAAACCTGCTATCTTTCTGACCCTCTGCCAAGCTACCTACCCTGACAGGTAAACCTGCTTCCTTTCTGACCCTCTGCCAAGCTACCTACCCTGACAGGCTACATTGCTTCCTTTCTGACCCTCTGCCAAGCTACCTACCCTGACAGGCTAACCTGCTACCTTTCTGACCCTCTGACAAGCTACCTACCCTGACAGGCAAACCTGCTTCCTTTCTGACCCTCTGCCAAGCTACCTACCCTGACAGGCTAACCTGCTTCCTTTCTGACCCTCTGCCAAGCTACCTACCCTGACAGGCTAACCTGCTTCCTTTCTGACCCTCTGCCAAGCTACCTACCCTGACAGGCTAACCTGCTTCCTTTCTGACCCTCTGCCAAGCTACCTACCCTGACAGGCTAACCTGCTACCTTTCTGACCCTCTGCCAAGCTACCTACCCTGACAGGCAAACCTACCTCCTTTCTGACCCTCAGCCAAGCTACGTACCCTGACAGGCAAACCTGCTTCCTTTCCGACCCTCTGCCAAACTACCTACCCTGACAGGCTAACCTGCTTCCTTTCTGACCCTCTGCCAAGCTACCTACCCTGACAGGCAAACCTGCTTCCTTTCTGACCCTCTGCCAAGCTACCTACCCTGACAGGCAAACCCGCTACCTGTCTGACCCTTTGCCAAGCTACCCTGACAGTTAAACCTGCTTCCTTTCTGACCCTCTGCCAAGCTACCTACCCTGACAGGCAAACGTGCTTCCTTTCTGACCTTCTGCCAAGCTACCTACCCTGACAGGCTTACCTGCTTCCTTTCTGACCTTCTGCCAAGCTACCTACCCTGACAGGCAAACCTGCTACCTGTCTGACCCTCTGCCAAGCTACCTACCCTGACAGGCAAACCTGCTTCCTTTCTGACCCTCTGCCAAGCTACCCTGACAGGCTAACCTGCTTCTTTTCCGACCCACTGCCAAGCTACCTACCCTGACAGGCAAACCTGCTTCCTTTCTGACCTTCTGCCAAGCTACCTACCCTGACAGGCAAACCTGCTTCCTTTCTGACCCTCTGTCAAGCTTACTACCCTGACAGGCAAACCTGCTTCCTTTCGGACCCTCTGCCAAGCTACCTACCCTGACAGGCAAACCTGCTACCTTTCTGACCCTCTGCCAAGCTACATACCCTGACTTGCAAACCTGCTTCCTTTCTGACCCTCTGCCAAGCTACCTACCCTGACAGGCTAACCTGCTTCCTTTCTGACCCTCTGCCAAGCTACCCCGACAGGCTAACCTGCTTCCTTTCTGACCCTCTGCAAAGCTACCTACCCTGACAGGCTAACCTGCTTCCTTTCTTACCCTCTGCCAAGCTACCTACCCTGACAGGCTAACCTGCTACCTTTCTGACCCTCTGCCAAGCTATCTACCCTGACCGGCATATCTGCTTCCTTTCTGACCCTCTGCCAAGCTACCTACCCTGACAGGCAAACCTGCTTCCTTTCTCACCCTCTGCCAAGCTACCTACCCTGACAGGCAAACCTGCTTCCTTTCTGACCCTCTGCCAAGCTACCTACCCTGACAGGCAAACCTGCTTCCTTTCTGACCCTCTGCCAAGCTACCTACCATGACGGGCAAACCTGCTTCGTTTCTGACCCTCAGCCAAGCTACCTACCCTGACAGGCTAACCAGCTTCCTTTCTGACCCTCTGCCAATCTACCTACCCTGACAGGCAAACCTGCTTCCTGTCTGACCCTCTGTCAAGCTACCTACCCTGACAGGAAAACCTGCTTCCTTTCTGACCCTCTGCAAAGCTACCTACCCTGACAGGCTAACCTCCTTCCTTTCTGACCCTCTGCCAAACTACCTAACCGGACAGGTAAACCTGCTATCTTTCTGACCCTCTGCCAAGCTACCTACCCTGACAGGTAAACCTGCTTCCTTTCTGACCCTCTGCCAAGCTACCTACCCTGACAGGCTACACTGCTTCCTTTCTGACCCTCTGCCAAGCTACCTACCCTGACAGGCTAACCTGCTACCTTTCTGACCCTCTGACAAGCTACCTACCCTGACAGGCAAACCTGCTTCCTTTCTGACCCTCTGCCAAGCTACCTACCCTGACAGGCTAACCTGCTTCCTTTCTGACCCTCTGCCAAGCTACCTACCCTGACAGGCTAACCTGCTTCCTTTCTGACCCTCTGCCAAGCTACCTACCCTGACAGGCTAACCTGCTTCCTTTCTGATCCTCTGCCAAGCTACCTACCCTGACAGGCTAACCTGCTACCTTTCTGACCCTCTGCCAAGCGACCTACCCTGACAGGCAAACCTACCTCCTTTCTGACCCTCAGCCAAGCTACGTACCCTGACAGGCAAACCTGCTTCCTTTCCGACCCTCTGCCAAACTACCTACCCTGACAGGCAAACCTGCTTCCTTTCTGACCCTCTGCCAAGCTACCTACCCTGACAGGCAAACCTGCTTCCTTTCTGACCCTCTGCCAAGCAACCCTGATTGGCTAACCTGCTTCCTTTCTGACCCTCTGCCAAGCTACCTACCCTGACAGGCAAACCTGCTTCTTTTCTGACCCTCTGCCAAGCTACCTACCCTGACAGGCAAACCTGCTTCCTTTCTGACCCTCTGCCAAGCAACCCTGACTGGCGAAACTATTTATCATCTGGGGAGCTTTTTCGAAAAAAAGAACTATCTGTAAAAGCACCAATAGTCGAACTATGATTAACAATTTAGGTCTATAATGAAATGCACCAATGAAATGAATAATCCTTTTTATGGCACTTTATTACATTTATATAACTTTTAGATGTGCAAACAATGTGAATGAATGTTTTTTGAATGCATGAGTAGTAAAATGAATTAAATGTTTTCTAAGCATCATGTATTACACAAAATAAAATGAAAGTGATAATGTGAACTGGCATCCTTTCGCCCTCCTTTTTAGAGTTTCCTCATCTCCTGTTGCCATCTTTTGTATATTAGTATATGTTTCTACCTCAAGGCACCAGTGATTGTTGAGGCTCCCACTTCTTTTGGGTTTTGACAATTAAAATCGCCACCAAGAATGATCTCACAGTTCTGATATATACTAGCGGAGAGTTCCAAGCATGCTTCAAGATCGTCAAACATCTCTTCAATAGTTAGATTGGCAGGGTTCCAATATAGTGAGATGATAATTAATGATGGATATCTGATTGAGGGTATATTAAGATGAACCCCTAGTAAACTCGGAGAGTTCCAAACTAAATTAGGTTGGACTTTGAATGAAGTATTTATTGCAATCGATAAGCCCCCAGATGGGCGGCCTGATAAATGTCTCTTAGCTAATGAGTTAAAAGTAACATAACCAGGGATAAGTAGAGGTTCTATTTTCATCGACTCTTGAATTATGATTATAGTTGGTCGTTCATCACTGATAAGATTGAGATGCCAGTTCATTAAATTCACAAAGCCACACGAATTCCAGGATATGATTTTAAGTTCTTTGTGATTAGATAGCTATGTGACTGGTTTTGTAGGTAATGAAGTAGTATTAGAAGACAAAATGGCCAAGAGCATGGGTTCCAGCCAAGGAAGGCCATTTGTTTGAGCTACAACTTTCAGAATCTCAGCCAAATCAAGTCCAGAGCCCATATTTGTTTTAACAATAGGTACGGTCATGTCAGTACAATTTCCATCGATCACTTTTGGTGGATCTAGGAATAGAGCAGCGTCATCCTCGGATCCGAAGGTAAGTAATACCAAACCCTCTCTTTTTATTTCCTCCCGATTGGACCAGATAAATTTCATTACTGCCTCAGAACTAAAATAACATAGGGCCCTGAAGTTGTTGATTCTGGCCAGGGAGACTCTGGTAATATCATTGGATTTAACCATTCTCAATTGAGGTATTTTTGAGAAAAGGGAGAAGATAAATGAACGATTAATACGTTTATCTACCAATTCCTCAGCATTTCCTTCAAGTCCTATAATGTATTCCTTCATCTCATCTGACTGCAAGGGCCTGTGTGAGATTGGCGCTGAGACAACTGGAGTTCCTGCTTCAACAGCAGGATTGATTAATAAATTATTAGGTTGTTTTAATAAGATCTTGCTATGATTGTTTGTGTTCTGATTGTCCATATGAAAAGTTTTACTCAGAGCTACAGAGGCTTTGCCATTTTTATACAAGAAAGGATTGGGATTCATGTTTTGTGATAGTGTTCTGCTTTGCGCAGGGCCATGTATAAATATACGATTTGGAGTCATTACATTATCAATTGATCCAGTTTGATCGAAACAGCTGAACTTAGGACTCTCCTTATGAAGGACGGCCGATGCCTCAACCAAGGTAGTTCTTTTTGCCGTGCCATTTACTGCAATTACAGACTTACTCATATTCACCTCCTCTTCTATGGTATTAGTTATTTCATCTACCTCTACCTTCCCTATTTTACCAATGCCATTTACAGCAACTAAGGGTATATTTTTGGGCTGTTCGGAGATATTGTTCGCAGAGAGTTCAGTAGTCACATCCCTCGAACATACTTCACTATAGGTTTTCCTAGTTAGTGAAATCGAATTGTCACTACCATGAGGGCCCGGGTGAATAATGTTGTTTTTCATCGTACGACATCTCCCTATAATCGGGAAAAAGTCCCTTAAGTTACTTTTTACTACAGAGCCGATAACAGGTTCGATTAGAGTTGTTGCACATCCGTTGTCCTGATTGTCTAACACCTTTAGAGACATTTCACATAATTTTGATTTGATCAAAGGTTTAGAAATCGTAATTTCCTCAGATGTACTATTCGCTGGATTATCGATGCCAGATTTAAGATTAGCAATCTGAGGAGGGACATCACCCATCATTAGTGACTTGGTAATAATACCGTTTTGACTTACTTCCTCCGATGAATTAGTAACCGGGGTAAGAGCATCTTGGCTTTCTTTGGACAGTTGTCCTACATCAATATGATCTTCATCGATTAATTCTATACTAGGAACTGAGTAAGTATCCTTTCCACGTCCATCATTCTTATGTAACAGTGCTTCCTTCCTACGCTTAGCATATCTCTTAACGGCTCGCAAGTGATTTTTTTTAACTCGACGGGACATAAAAGTAAAAGGTTCCTCAGTAACACAGTGTTCTGTCTCAGTTTTTTTTGTGATTCGATTTCTTCAAGGAGAGCAGATGGGCTATCAGGGAACCGCATTAAAGGTTCCGTTTTGGAGAAGTGAGTTGAAATTGTGAAATTCAGTGCATCGACTGATGCCTTAATTTCTTTCAAGTCATTGTCGCACTTACATTTCACAGGTTCAATTAATGCGTCCTGATTGCACTGTTTCAAGCTGTTTGCATATAAAACGTGCCTCCCTGTCTCTTCATTGCTATGGCCTTGTCCTCTAATTTCAGATTGAATGGATCTTAGGGTATCAACTGCAGTGATAAACCCCTCGATTTTATCCATTTTGGAGCAAAGATAATGCAAGATGGCCTTAGATTCCTTTAATTCAAGATGAGTGAGCTCGTGACCCTTGTCAAGAAGATCTAAAATTTTGGTGATCACCGGAAGAGGGGTTGGAGAATGATTTTCAATTCCGCGCACACTATTCGTACCTACTCCAAGATCCTCAATTGATACTTTATTTGAAACATTTAATTGATCAGGCGAGAATGAAAGCGTGCGCGGAATAGCTCCAATTGGTGCCTCATCCGATACATCATCATCTATTTTAGTATGATAGCTCCTATTAGTAATTCCAATGGTGCCCAAATTTGTTGTGCCATATACTAGTGGAGTCATCATACTAATAGTTTGATTGACTTGTGCATTTAATGCAGCCATCTTCTGCAAGGTAGTGCTAAATTGCACTTTGTTAGGGGTACATGAATCCGATCGAATCATACTATCATTCGTATCTACATCTACAATCTCTTTTTCCTCAACCTTTGTTGGGGCATACATAGAAACAGAGGAAGTAGCATGCACTTGGGCTACATGAGTAGAGCAGTTACCAGTATCTAAACAAACCACAGGGACAGTAGGTATATTGTCATCTACCATGTCAATTAATGGCACTTCATGATATGAAGTTCGACCCTTGCATACCGTAGAGTCAATGCTGGAAGATGTTAAAATGTTAGTTATTGCCTCAATGCAACGCCCACTTCGCAGGCCATTGGCCATTGTAAAGAGGAGGTACACCAAATATAAAAATACTTTTTACAAAATATCAACTTAAAAGGCAAACACCTTTCCTAATGATGGGTCAAAGAATTAAAACGTGATGTAACAACCTTCTCAAAGTAAGCAAAGAATTCAGCACTGTGCGCTATCACGAAACAATACTTCTCAAGAACTTAGCTTGTGCCAGGTGCCCAGGTCACAGCCAAACAGCTCAACAGCGTTTCTCTCCAGCCCTTACTGCCTCCAGGGCTTAACGCCACAAGGGTGGATATGCCGGCAGTAAATGCTGGGTTGAAGTCACGTGATCGCTCACGTGTGCGCGATAGGCCCCGCCTCCTCCAGGAAGCAGGGGAGCAGCAAGAGCTCGGCTCGCAGTGCTGCTGGGCTCAAAATAGGCTGCAGGCAATTCAAAATGCTTCGTTCATGAAGCGCACCTCCAGGTAATGAAAACACACGCCACTCGGGCGGATATGCCGGCAGTAAATGCTGGGTTGAAGTCACGTGATCGCTCACAGTGCTTCCTTTCTGACCCTCAGCCAAGCTACCTACGCTGACAGGCAAACCTCCTGCCTTTCTGACCCTCAGCCAGGCTACCCTGACAGGCAAACCTGCTTCCTTTCTGACCCTCTGCCAAGCAACTCTGACTGGCTAACCTGCTTCCTTTCTGACCCTCTGCCAAGCTACCTACCCTGACAGGTTAACCTGCTTCCTTTCTAACGCTCTGCCAAGCTACCTACCCTGACAGGCAAACCTGCTTCCTTTCTGACCCTCTGCCAAGCTACCTACCCTGACAGGCAAACCTGCTTCCTTTCTGACCCTCTGCCAAGTTACCTACCCTGACATTGCTTCCTTTCTGACCCTCAGCCAAGCTACCTACGCTGACAGGCAAACCTGCTGCCTTTCTGACCCTCAGCCAGGCTACCCTGACAGGCAAACCTGCTTCCTTTCTGACCCTCTGCCAAGCTACCTACCCTGACAGGCAGACCTGCTTCCTTTCTGACCCTCTGCCAAGCTACCCTGACTGGCTAACCTGCTTCCTTTCTGACCCTCTGCCAAGCTACCTACCCTGACAGGCAAACCTGCTTCCTTTCTGACCCTCTGCCAAGCTACCTACCCTGACAGGCAAACCCGCTACCTGTCTGACCCTCTGCCAAGCTACCCTGACTGGCTAACCTGCTTCCTTTCTGACCCTCTGCCAAGCTACCTACCCTGACAGGCTAACCTGCTTCCTTTCTGACCCTCTGCCAAGCTACCTACCCTGACAGGCAAACCTGCTTCCTTTCTGACCCTCTGCCAAGCTACCTACCCTGACAGGCAAACCTGCTTCCTTTCTGACCCTCTGCCAAGTTACCTACCCTGACATTGCTTCCTTTCTGACCCTCAGCCAAGCTACCTACGCTGACAGGCAAACCTGCTGCCTTTCTGACCCTCAGCCAGGCTACCCTGACAGGCAAACCTGCTTCCTTTCTGACCCTCTGCCAAGCTACCTACCCTGACAGGCAGACCTGCTTCCTTTCTGACCCTCTGCCAAGCTACCCTGACTGGCTAACCTGCTTCCTTTCTGAACCTCTGCCAAGCTACCTACCCTGACAGGCAAACCTGCTTCCTTTCTGACCCTCTGCCAAGCTACCTACCCTGACAGGCAAACGCGCTACCTGTCTGACCCTCTGCCAAGCTACCCTGACTGGCTAACCTGCTTCCTTTCTGACCCTCTGCCAAGCTACCTACCCTGACAGGCTAACCTGCTTCCTTTCTGACCCTCTGCCAAGCTACCTACCCTGACAGGCAAACCTCCTGCCTTTCTGACCCTCAGCCAGGCTACCCTGACAGGCAAACCTGCTTCCTTTCTGACCCTCTGCCAAGCAACCCTGACTGGCTAACCTGCTTCATTTCTGACCCTCTGCCAAGCTACCTACCCTGACAGGTTAACCTGCTTCCTTTCTAACGCTCTGCCAAGCTACCTACCCTGACAGGCAAACCTGCTTCCTTTCTGACCCTCTGCCAAGCTACCTACCCTGACAGGCAAACCTGCTTCCTTTCTGACCCTCTGCCAAGTTACCTACCCTGACATTGCTTCCTTTCTGACCCTCAGCCAAGCTACCTACGCTGACAGGCAAACCTGCTGCCTTTCTGACCCTCAGCCAGGCTACCCTGGCAGGCAAACCTGCTTCCTTTCTGACCCTCTGCCAAGCTACCTACCCTGACAGGCAGACCTGCTTCCTTTCTGACCCTCTGCCAAGCTACCCTGACTGGCTAACCTGCTTCCTTTCTGACCCTCTGCCAAGCTACCTACCCTGACAGGCAAACCTGCTTCCTTTCTGACCCTCTGCCAAGCTACCTACCCTGACAGGCAAACCCGCTACCTGTCTGACCCTCTGCCAAGCTACCTACCCTGGCAGGCAAACCTGCTTCCTGTCTGACCCTCTGTCAAGCTACCTACCCTGACAGGAAAACCTGCTTCCTTTCTGACCCTCTGCAAAGCTACCTACCCTGACAGGCTAACCTCCTTCCTTTCTGACCCTCTGCCAAACTACCTAACCGGACAGGTAAACCTGCTATCTTTCTGACCCTCTGCCAAGCTACCTACCCTGACAGGTAAACCTGCTTCCTTTCTGACCCTCTGCCAAGCTACCTACCCTGACAGGCTACACTGCTTCCTTTCTGACCCTCTGCCAAGCTACCTACCCTGACAGGCTAACCTGCTACCTTTCTGACCCTCTGACAAGCTACCTACCCTGACAGGCAAACCTGCTTCCTTTCTGACCCTCTGCCAAGCTACCTACCCTGACAGGCTAACCTGCTTCCTTTCTGACCCTCTGCCAAGCTACCTACCCTGACAGGCTAACCTGCTTCCTTTCTGACCCTCTGCCAAGCTACCTACCCTGACAGGCTAACCTGCTTCCTTTCTGACCCTCTGCCAAGCTACCTACCCTGACAGGCTAACCTGCTACCTTTCTGACCCTCTGCCAAGCTACCTACCCTGACAGGCAAACCTACCTCCTTTCTGACCCTCAGCCAAGCTACGTACCCTGACAGGCAAACCTGCTTCCTTTCCGACCCTCTGCCAAACTACCTACCCTGACAGGCTAACCTGCTTCCTTTCTGACCCTCTGCCAAGCTACCTACCCTGACAGGCAAACCTGCTTCCTTTCTGACCCTCTGCCAAGCTACCTACCCTGACAGGCAAACCCGCTACCTGTCTGACCCTCTGCCAAGCTACCCTGACAGTTAAACCTGCTTCCTTTCTGACCCTCTGCCAAGCTACCTACCCTGACAGGCAAACCTGCTTCCTTTCTGACCTTCTGCCAAGCTACCTACACTGACAGGCTTACCTGCTTCCTTTCTGACCTTCTGCCAAGCTACCTACCCTGACAGGCAAACCTGCTACCTGTCTGACCCTCTGCCAAGCTACCTACCCTGACAGGCAAACCTGCTTCCTTTCTGACCCTCTGCCAAGCTACCCCGACAGGCTAACCTGCTTCCTTTCTGACCCTCTGCCAAGCTACCTACCCTGACAGGCTAACCTGCTTCCTTTCTTACCCTCTGCCAAGCTACCTACCCTGACAGGCTAACCTGCTACCTTTCTGACCCTCTGCCAAGCTATCTACCCTGACCGGCATATCTGCTTCCTTTCTGACCCTCTGCCAAGCTACCTACCCTGACAGGCAAACCTGCTTCCTTTCTCACCCTCTGCCAAGCTACCTACCCTGACAGGCAAACCTGCTTCCTTTCTGACCCTCTGCCAAGCTACCTACCCTGACAGGCAAACCTGCTTCCTTTCTGACCCTCTGCCAAGCTACCTACCATGACGGGCAAACCTGCTTCGTTTCTGACCCTCAGCCAAGCTACCTACCCTGACAGGCTAACCTGCTTCCTTTCTGACCCTCTGCCAATCTACCTACCCTCGCAGGCAAACCTGCTTCCTGTCTGACCCTCTGTCAAGCTACCTACCCTGACAGGAAAACCTGCTTCCTTTCTGACCCTCTGCAAAGCTACCTACCCTGACAGGCTAACCTCCTTCCTTTCTGACCCTCTGCCAAACTACCTAACCGGACAGGTAAACCTGCTATCTTTCTGACCCTCTGCCAAGCTACCTACCCTGACAGGTAAACCTGCTTCCTTTCTGACCCTCTGCCAAGCTACCTACCCTGACAGGCTACATTGCTTCCTTTCTGACCCTCTGCCAAGCTACCTACCCTGACAGGCTAACCTGCTACCTTTCTGACCCTCTGACAAGCTACCTACCCTGACAGGCAAACCTGCTTCCTTTCTGACCCTCTGCCAAGCTACCTACCCTGACAGGCTAACCTGCTTCCTTTCTGACCCTCTGCCAAGCTACCTACCCTGACAGGCTAACCTGCTTCCTTTCTGACCCTCTGCCAAGCTACCTACCCTGACAGGCTAACCTGCTTCCTTTCTGACCCTCTGCCAAGCTACCTACCCTGACAGGCTAACCTGCTACCTTTCTGACCCTCTGCCAAGCTACCTACCCTGACAGGCAAACCTACCTCCTTTCTGACCCTCAGCCAAGCTACGTACCCTGACAGGCAAACCTGCTTCCTTTCCGACCCTCTGCCAAACTACCTACCCTGACAGGCTAACCTGCTTCCTTTCTGACCCTCTGCCAAGCTACCTACCCTGACAGGCAAACCTGCTTCCTTTCTGACCCTCTGCCAAGCTACCTACCATGACGGGCAAACCTGCTTCGTTTCTGACCCTCAGCCAAGCTACCTACCCTGACAGGCTAACCTGCTTCCTTTCTGACCCTCTGCCAATCTACCTACCCTGACAGGCAAACCTGCTTCCTGTCTGACCCTCTGTCAAGCTACCTACCCTGACAGGAAAACCTGCTTCCTTTCTGACCCTCTGCAAAGCTACCTACCCTGACAGGCTAACCTCCTTCCTTTCTGACCCTCTGCCAAACTACCTAACCGGACAGGTAAACCTGCTATCTTTCTGACCCTCTGCCAAGCTACCTACCCTGACAGGTAAACCTGCTTCCTTTCTGACCCTCTGCCAAGCTACCTACCCTGACAGGCTACACTGCTTCCTTTCTGACCCTCTGCCAAGCTACCTACCCTGACAGGCTAACCTGCTACCTTTCTGACCCTCTGACAAGCTACCTACCCTGACAGGCAAACCTGCTTCCTTTCTGACCCTCTGCCAAGCTACCTACCCTGACAGGCTAACCTGCTTCCTTTCTGACCCTCTGCCAAGCTACCTACCCTGACAGGCTAACCTGCTTCCTTTCTGACCCTCTGCCAAGCTACCTACCCTGACAGGCTAACCTGCTTCCTTTCTGATCCTCTGCCAAGCTACCTACCCTGACAGGCTAACCTGCTACCTTTCTGACCCTCTGCCAAGCGACCTACCCTGACAGGCAAACCTACCTCCTTTCTGACCCTCAGCCAAGCTACGTACCCTGACAGGCAAACCTGCTTCCTTTCCGACCCTCTGCCAAACTACCTACCCTGACAGGCAAACCTGCTTCCTTTCTGACCCTCTGCCAAGCTACCTACCCTGACAGGCAAACCTGCTTCCTTTCTGACCCTCTGCCAAGCAACCCTGACTGGCTAACCTGCTTCCTTTCTGACCCTCTGCCAAGCTACCTACCCTGACAGGCAAACCTGCTTCTTTTCTGACCCTCTGCCAAGCTACCTACCCTGACAGGCAAACCTGCTTCCTTTCTGACCCTCTGCCAAGCAACCCTGACTGGCGAAACTATTTATCATCTGGGGAGCTTTTTCGAAAAAAAGAACTATCTGTAAAAGCACCAATAGTCGAACTATGATTAACAATTTAGGTCTATAATGAAATGCACCAATGAAATGAATAATCCTTTTTATGGCACTTTATTACATTTATATAACTTTTAGATGTGCAAACAATGTGAATGAATGTTTTTTGAATGCATGAGTAGTAAAATGAATTAAATGTTTTCTAAGCATCATGTATTACACAAAATAAAATGAAAGTGATAATGTGAACTGGCATCCTTTCGCCCTCCTTTTTAGAGTTTCCTCATCTCCTGTTGCCATCTTTTGTATATTAGTATATGTTTCTACCTCAAGGCACCAGTGATTGTTGAGGCTCCCACTTCTTTTGGGTTTTGACAATTAAAATCGCCACCAAGAATGATCTCACAGTTCTGATATATACTAGCGGAGAGTTCCAAGCATGCTTCAAGATCGTCAAACATCTCTTCAATAGTTAGATTGGCAGGGTTCCAATATAGTGAGATGATAATTAATGATGGATATCTGATTGAGGGTATATTAAGATGAACCCCTAGTAAACTCGGAGAGTTCCAAACTAAATTAGGTTGGACTTTGAATGAAGTATTTATTGCAATCGATAAGCCCCCAGATGGGCGGCCTGATAAATGTCTCTTAGCTAATGAGTTAAAAGTAACATAACCAGGGATAAGTAGAGGTTCTATTTTCATCGACTCTTGAATTATGATTATAGTTGGTCGTTCATCACTGATAAGATTGAGATGCCAGTTCATTAAATTCACAAAGCCACACGAATTCCAGGATATGATTTTAAGTTCTTTGTGATTAGATAGCTATGTGACTGGTTTTGTAGGTAATGAAGTAGTATTAGAAGACAAAATGGCCAAGAGCATGGGTTCCAGCCAAGGAAGGCCATTTGTTTGAGCTACAACTTTCAGAATCTCAGCCAAATCAAGTCCAGAGCCCATATTTGTTTTAACAATAGGTACGGTCATGTCAGTACAATTTCCATCGATCACTTTTGGTGGATCTAGGAATAGAGCAGCGTCATCCTCGGATCCGAAGGTAAGTAATACCAAACCCTCTCTTTTTATTTCCTCCCGATTGGACCAGATAAATTTCATTACTGCCTCAGAACTAAAATAACATAGGGCCCTGAAGTTGTTGATTCTGGCCAGGGAGACTCTGGTAATATCATTGGATTTAACCATTCTCAATTGAGGTATTTTTGAGAAAAGGGAGAAGATAAATGAACGATTAATACGTTTATCTACCAATTCCTCAGCATTTCCTTCAAGTCCTATAATGTATTCCTTCATCTCATCTGACTGCAAGGGCCTGTGTGAGATTGGCGCTGAGACAACTGGAGTTCCTGCTTCAACAGCAGGATTGATTAATAAATTATTAGGTTGTTTTAATAAGATCTTGCTATGATTGTTTGTGTTCTGATTGTCCATATGAAAAGTTTTACTCAGAGCTACAGAGGCTTTGCCATTTTTATACAAGAAAGGATTGGGATTCATGTTTTGTGATAGTGTTCTGCTTTGCGCAGGGCCATGTATAAATATACGATTTGGAGTCATTACATTATCAATTGATCCAGTTTGATCGAAACAGCTGAACTTAGGACTCTCCTTATGAAGGACGGCCGATGCCTCAACCAAGGTAGTTCTTTTTCCCGTGCCATTTACTGCAATTACAGACTTACTCATATTCACCTCCTCTTCTATGGTATTAGTTATTTCATCTACCTCTACCTTCCCTATTTTACCAATGCCATTTACAGCAACTAAGGGTATATTTTTGGGCTGTTCGGAGATATTGTTCGCAGAGAGTTCAGTAGTCACATCCCTCGAACATACTTCACTATAGGTTTTCCTAGTTAGTGAAATCGAATTGTCACTACCATGAGGGCCCGGGTGAATAATGTTGTTTTTCATCGTACGACATCTCCCTATAATCGGGAAAAAGTCCCTTAAGTTACTTTTTACTACAGAGCCGATAACAGGTTCGATTAGAGTTGTTGCACATCCGTTGTCCTGATTGTCTAACACCTTTAGAGACATTTCACATAATTTTGATTTGATCAAAGGTTTAGAAATCGTAATTTCCTCAGATGTACTATTCGCTGGATTATCGATGCCAGATTTAAGATTAGCAATCTGAGGAGGGACATCACCCATCATTAGTGACTTGGTAATAATACCGTTTTGACTTACTTCCTCCGATGAATTAGTAACCGGGGTAAGAGCATCTTGGCTTTCTTTGGACAGTTGTCCTACATCAATATGATCTTCATCGATTAATTCTATACTAGGAACCGAGTAAGTATCCTTTCCACGTCCATCATTCTTATGTAACAGTGCTTCCTTCCTACGCTTAGCATATCTCTTAACGGCTCGCAAGTGATTTTTTTTAACTCGACGGGACATAAAAGTAAAAGGTTCCTCAGTAACACAGTGTTCTGTCTCAGTTTTTTTTGTGATTCGATTTCTTCAAGGAGAGCAGATGGGCTATCAGGGAACCGCATTAAAGGTTCCGTTTTGGAGAAGTGAGTTGAAATTGTGAAATTCAGTGCATCGACTGATGCCTTAATTTCTTTCAAGTCATTGTCGCACTTACATTTCACAGGTTCAATTAATGCGTCCTGATTGCACTGTTTCAAGCTGTTTGCATATAAAACGTGCCTCCCTGTCTCTTCATTGCTATGGCCTTGTCCTCTAATTTCAGATTGAATGGATCTTAGGGTATCAACTGCAGTGATAAACCCCTCGATTTTATCCATTTTGGAGCAAAGATAATGCAAGATGGCCTTAGATTCCTTTAATTCAAGATGAGTGAGCTCGTGACCCTTGTCAAGAAGATCTAAAATTTTGGTGATCACCGGAAGAGGGGTTGGAGAATGATTTTCAATTCCGCGCACACTATTCGTACCTACTCCAAGATCCTCAATTGATACTTTATTTGAAACATTTAATTGATCAGGCGAGAATGAAAGCGTGCGCGGAATAGCTCCAATTGGTGCCTCATCCGATACATCATCATCTATTTTAGTATGATAGCTCCTATTAGTAATTCCAATGGTGCCCAAATTTGTTGTGCCATATACTAGTGGAGTCATCATACTAATAGTTTGATTGACTTGTGCATTTAATGCAGCCATCTTCTGCAAGGTAGTGCTAAATTGCACTTTGTTAGGGGTACATGAATCCGATCGAATCATACTATCATTCGTATCTACATCTACAATCTCTTTTTCCTCAACCTTTGTTGGGGCATACATAGAAACAGAGGAAGTAGCATGCACTTGGGCTACATGAGTAGAGCAGTTACCAGTATCTAAACAAACCACAGGGACAGTAGGTATATTGTCATCTACCATGTCAATTAATGGCACTTCATGATATGAAGTTCGACCCTTGCATACCGTAGAGTCAATGCTGGAAGATGTTAAAATGTTAGTTATTGCCTCAATGCAACGCCCACTTCGCAGGCCATTGGCCATTGTAAAGAGGAGGTACACCAAATATAAAAATACTTTTTACAAAATATCAACTTAAAAGGCAAACACCTTTCCTAATGATGGGTCAAAGAATTAAAACGTGATGTAACAACCTTCTCAAAGTAAGCAAAGAATTCAGCACTGTGCGCTATCACGAAACAATACTTCTCAAGAACTTAGCTTGTGCCAGGTGCCCAGGTCACAGCCAAACAGCTCAACAGCGTTTCTCTCCAGCCCTTACTGCCTCCAGGGCTTAACGCCACAAGGGTGGATATGCCGGCAGTAAATGCTGGGTTGAAGTCACGTGATCGCTCACGTGTGCGCGATAGGCCCCGCCTCCTCCAGGAAGCAGGGGAGCAGCAAGAGCTCGGCTCGCAGTGCTGCTGGGCTCAAAATAGGCTGCAGGCAATTCAAAATGCTTCGTTCATGAAGCGCACCTCCAGGTAATGAAAACACACGCCACTCGGGCGGATATGCCGGCAGTAAATGCTGGGTTGAAGTCACGTGATCGCTCACAGTGCTTCCTTTCTGACCCTCAGCCAAGCTACCTACGCTGACAGGCAAACATCCTGCCTTTCTGACCCTCAGCCAGGCTACCCTGACAGGCAAACCTGCTTCCTTTCTGACCCTCTGCCAAGCAACCCTGACTGGCTAACCTGCTTCCTTTCTGACCCTCTGCCAAGCTACCTACCCTGACAGGTTAACCTGCTTCCTTTCTAACGCTCTGCCAAGCTACCTACCCTGACAGGCAAACCTGCTTCCTTTCTGACCCTCTGCCAAGCTACCTACCCTGACAGGCAAACCTGCTTCCTTTCTGACCCTCTGCCAAGTTACCTACCCTGACATTGCTTCCTTTCTGACCCTCAGCCAAGCTACCTACGCTGACAGGCAAACCTGCTGCCTTTCTGACCCTCAGCCAGGCTACCCTGACAGGCAAACCTGCTTCCTTTCTGACCCTCTGCCAAGCTACCTACCCTGACAGGCAGACCTGCTTCCTTTCTGACCCTCTGCCAAGCTACCCTGACTGGCTAACCTGCTTCCTTTCTGACCCTCTGCCAAGCTACCTACCCTGACAGGCAAACCTGCTTCCTTTCTGACCCTCTGCCAAGCTACCTACCCTGACAGGCAAACCCGCTACCTGTCTGACCCTCTGCCAAGCTATCCTGACTGGCTAACCTGCTTCCTTTCTGACCCTCTGCCAAGCTACCTACCCTGACAGGCTAACCTGCTTCCTTTCTGACCCTCTGCCAAGCTACCTACCCTGACAGGCAAACCTGCTTCCTTTCTGACCCTCTGCCAAGCTACCTACCCTGACAGGCAAACCTGCTTCCTTTCTGACCCTCTGCCAAGTTACCTACCCTGACATTGCTTCCTTTCTGACCCTCAGCCAAGCTACCTACGCTGACAGGCAAACCTGCTGCCTTTCTGACCCTCAGCCAGGCTACCCTGACAGGCAAACCTGCTTCCTTTCTGACCCTCTGCCAAGCTACCTACCCTGACAGGCAGACCTGCTTCCTTTCTGACCCTCTGCCAAGCTACCCTGACTGGCTAACCTGCTTCCTTTCTGAACCTCTGCCAAGCTACCTACCCTGACAGGCAAACCTGCTTCCTTTCTGACCCTCTGCCAAGCTACCTACCCTGACAGGCAAACGCGCTACCTGTCTGACCCTCTGCCAAGCTACCCTGACTGGCTAACCTGCTTCCTTTCTGACCCTCTGCCAAGCTACCTACCCTGACAGGCTAACCTGCTTCCTTTCTGACCCTCTGCCAAGCTACCTACCCTGACAGGCAAACCTCCTGCCTTTCTGACCCTCAGCCAGGCTACCCTGACAGGCAAACCTGCTTCCTTTCTGACCCTCTGCCAAGCAACCCTGACTGGCTAACCTGCTTCCTTTCTGACCCTCTGCCAAGCTACCTACCCTGACAGGTTAACCTGCTTCCTTTCTAACGCTCTGCCAAGCTACCTACCCTGACAGGCAAACCTGCTTCCTTTCTGACCCTCTGCCAAGCTACCTACCCTGACAGGCAAACCTGCTTCCTTTCTGACCCTCTGCCAAGTTACCTACCCTGACATTGCTTCCTTTCTGACCCTCAGCCAAGCTACCTACGCTGACAGGCAAACCTGCTGCCTTTCTGACCCTCAGCCAGGCTACCCTGACAGGCAAACCTGCTTCCTTTCTGACCCTCTGCCAAGCTACCTACCCTGACAGGCAGACCTGCTTCCTTTCTGACCCTCTGCCAAGCTACCCTGACTGGCTAACCTGCTTCCTTTCTGACCCTCTGCCAAGCTACCTACCCTGACAGGCAAACCTGCTTCCTTTCTGACCCTCTGCCAAGCTACCTACCCTGACAGGCAAACCCGCTACCTGTCTGACCCTCTGCCAAGCTACCCTGACTGGCTAACCTGCTTCCTTTCTGACCCTCTGCCAAGCTACCTACCCTGACAGGCTAACCTGCTTCCTTTCTGACCCTCTGCCAAGCTACCTACCCTGACAGGCAAACCTGCTTCCTTTCTGACCCTCTGCCAAGCTACCTACCCTGACAGGCAAACCTGCTTCCTTTCTGACCCTCTGCCAAGTTACCTACCCTGACATTGCTTCCTTTCTGACCCTCAGCCAAGCTACCTACGCTGACAGGCAAACCTGCTGCCTTTCTGACCCTCAGCCAGGCTACCCTGACAGGCAAACCTGCTTCCTTTCTGACCCTCTGCCAAGCTACCTACCCTGACAGGCAGACCTGCTTCCTTTCTGACCCTCTGCCAAGCTACCCTGACTGGCTAACCTGCTTCCTTTCTGAACCTCTGCCAAGCTACCTACCCTGACAGGCAAACCTGCTTCCTTTCTGACCCTCTGCCAAGCTACCTACCCTGACAGGCAAACGCGCTACCTGTCTGACCCTCTGCCAAGCTACCCTGACTGGCTAACCTGCTTCCTTTCTGACCCTCTGCCAAGCTACCTACCCTGACAGGCTAACCTGCTTCCTTTCTGACCCTCTGCCAAGCTACCTACCCTGACAGGCAAACCTCCTGCCTTTCTGACCCTCAGCCAGGCTACCCTGACAGGCAAACCTGCTTCCTTTCTGACCCTCTGCCAAGCAACCCTGACTGGCTAACCTGCTTCCTTTCTGACCCTCTGCCAAGCTACCTACCCTGACAGGTTAACCTGCTTCCTTTCTAACGCTCTGCCAAGCTACCTACCCTGACAGGCAAACCTGCTTCCTTTCTGACCCTCTGCCAAGCTACCTACCCTGACAGGCAAACCTGCTTCCTTTCTGACCCTCTGCCAAGTTACCTACCCTGACATTGCTTCCTTTCTGACCCTCAGCCAAGCTACCTACGCTGACAGGCAAACCTGCTGCCTTTCTGACCCTCAGCCAGGCTACCCTGACAGGCAAACCTGTTTCCTTTCTGACCCTCTGCCAAGCTACCTACCCTGACAGGCAGACCTGCTTCCTTTCTGACCCTCTGCCAAGCTACCCTGACTGGCTAACCTGCTTCCTTTCTGACCCTCTGCCAAGCTACCTACCCTGACAGGCAAACCTGCTTCCTTTCTGACCCTCTGCCAAGCTACCTACCCTGACAGGCAAACCCGCTACCTGTCTGACCCTCTGCCAAGCTACCCTGACTGGCTAACCTGCTTCCTTTCTGACCCTCTGCCAAGCTACCTACCCTGACAGGCTAACCTGCTTCCTTTCTGACCCTCTGCCAAGCTACCTACCCTGACAGGCAAACCTGCTTCCTTTCTGACCCTCTGCCAAGCTACCTACCCTGACAGGCAAACCTGCTTCCTTTCTGACCCTCTGCCAAGTTACCTACCCTGACATTGCTTCCTTTCTGACCCTCAGCCAAGCTACCTACGCTGACAGGCAAACCTGCTGCCTTTCTGACCCTCAGCCAGGCTACCCTGACAGGCAAACCTGCTTCCTTTCTGACCCTCTGCCAAGCTACCTACCCTGACAGGCAGACCTGCTTCCTTTCTGACCCTCTGCCAAGCTACCCTGACTGGCTAACCTGCTTCCTTTCTGACCCTCTGCCAAGCTACCTACCCTGACAGGCAAACCTGCTTCCTTTCTGACCCTCTGCCAAGCTACCTACCCTGACAGGCAAACCCGCTACCTGTCTGACCCTCTGCCAAGCTACCCTGACTGGCTAACCTGCTTCCTTTCTGACCCTCTGCCAAGCTACCTACCCTGACAGGCTAACCTGCTTCCTTTCTGACCCTCTGCCAAGCTACCTACCCTGACAGGCAAACCTGCTTCCTTTCTGACCCTCTGCCAAGTTACCTACCCTGACATTGCTTCCTTTCTGACCCTCAGCCAAGCTACCTACGCTGACAGGCAAACCTGCTGCCTTTCTGACCCTCAGCCAGGCTACCCTGACAGGCAAACCTGCTTCCTTTCTGACCCTCTGCCAAGCTACCTACCCTGACAGGCAGACCTGCTTCCTTTCTGACCCTCTGCCAAGCTACCCTGACTGGCTAACCTGCTTCCTTTCTGACCCTCTGCCAATCTACCTACCCTGACAGGCAAACCTGCTTCCTTTCTGACCCTCTGCCAAGCTACCTACCCTGACAGGCAAACCCGCTACCTGTCTGACCCTCTGCCAAGCTACCCTGACAGGCTAACCTGCTTCCTTTCTGACCCTCTGCCAAGCTACCCTGACAGGCAAACCTGCTTCCTTTCTGACCCTCTGCCAAGCTACCTACCCTGACAGGCAAACCTGCTACCTTTCTGACCCTCAGCCAAGCTACCTACCGTGACAGGCAAACCTGCTACCTTTCTGACCCTCTGCCAAGCTACCTACCCTGACAGGCAAACCTGCCTCCTTTCTGACCCTCTGCCAAGCTACCCTGACTGGCTAACCTGCTTCCTTTCTGACCCTCTGCCAAGCTACCTACCCTGACAGGCAAACCTGCTTCCTTTCTGACCCTCTGCCAAGCTACCTACCCTGACAGGCTTACCTGCTTCCTTTCTGACCTTCTGCCAAGCTACCTACCCTGACAGGCAAACCTGCTACCTGTCTGACCCTCTGTCAAGCTACCTACCCTGACAGGCAAACCTGCTTCCTTTCTGACCCTCTGCCAAGCTACCTACCCTGACAGGCAAACCTGCTACCTTTGTGACCCTCTGCCAAGCTACATACCCTGACTGGCAAACCTGCTTCCTTTCTGACCCTCTGCCAAGCTACCTACCCTGACAGGCAAACCTGCTTCCTTTCTGACCCTCTGCAAAGCTACCCTGACAGGCTAACCTGCTTCCTTTCTGACCCTCTGCCAATCTACCTACCCTGACAGGGAAACCAGCTTCCTTTCTGACCTTCTGCCAAGCTACCTACCCTGACAGGCAAACCTGCTTCCTTTCTGACCCTCTACCAAGCTACCTACCCTGACAGGCAAACCTGCTTCCTTTTTGACCCTCTGCCAAGCTACCTACCCTGACTGGCAAACTGCTACCTTTCTGACCCTCTGCCAAGCTACCTACCCTGACTGGCAAACCCGCTTCCTTTCTGACCCTCTGCCAAGCTCCCTACCCTGATAGGCTAACCTGCTTCCTTTCTGATCCTCTGCCAAGCTACTCTGACAGGCTAACCTGCTTCCTTTCTGACCCTATGCCAAGCTACCTACCCTGACAGGCTAACCTGCTTCCTTTCTGACCCTCTGCCAAGCTACCCTGACAGGCAAACCTGCTTCCTTTCTGACCCTCAGTCAAGCTACCTACCCTGATAGGCAAACCTGCTTCCTTTCTGACCCTCTGCCAAGCTACCTACCCTGACAGGCAAACCACCTTCCTTTCTGATCCTCTGCCAAGCTACCTACCCGGACAGGCTAACCTGCTATCTTTCTGACCCTCTGCCAAGCTACCTACCCTGACAGGTAAACCTGCTTCCTTTCTGACCCTCTGCCAAGCTACCTACCCTGAAAGGCTAAACTGCTTCCTTTCTGACCCTCTGCCAAGCTACCTACCCTGACAGGCTAACCTGCTACCTTTCTGACCCTCTGCCAAGCTACCTACCCTGACAGGTAAACCTGCTTCCTTTCTGACCCTCTGCCAAGCTACCTACCCTGACAGGCTGAACTGCTTCCTTTCTGACCCTCTACCAAGCTACCTACCCTGACAGGCTAACCTGCTTCCTTTCTGACCCTCTGCCAAGCTACCCTGACTGGCTAACCTGCTTCCTTTCTGACCCTCTGCCAAGATACCTACCATGACAGGCTAACCTGCTCCCTTTCTGACCCTCTGCCAAGCTACCTACCCTGACAGGCTAACCTGCTACCTTTCTGACCCTCTGCCAAGCTACCTACCCTGACAGGCAAACCTTCCTCCTTTCTGACCCTCAGCCAAGCTACCAATCAATTTACCAACTAGGCATTTCATTCTCCACTCAAAATAAGTTCTTTTTCTATATGCTTACAAAAACTTACTAATTCATAAATTAAACGGTTGTGAGCTCCTTGCATCATCCGAGACCATAAAAAGTCAAGGCAGTCCTCAAATCCTATATCAACAAATTTCATAAATCTTGCTGTACGTATTTTGTTAAAATGGGGACTATAAAGTACGAGATGCTTCAATGTTTCGTGTGGTTCATTGCACTCATCGAATCGACATCCCACAGCAAATGTGGTGGCATTTGTTCGCCAGTTCTTTGTTCTATCTCTAGTATGGTAAAGATTAAATCTAAATCGAATATATGCCTTCCTGGTAGTTTCACAGGGGAATAAAGTGATATGTGCATAGCGAGGGATGCGCTGTTTAACAAAGGCACCATATTCTTCATAAGATTTGTATGTCATAATCCGATCAATAGTTACACACCAGTCTAAATCAAAAAGTTTTTTTTTTGCATCGCACGGGCGAAGATGGACATCATTCACTGTAATATTCACTTCACTTAAAAGTTGTTGCATTTTCAGTTGATAATTATAAAAGGAAGGAAGACAGTGGGTACCCAGCATCTTATTCAAATCCGCATATAGTGAATTAGTCGGTGGGTAATTCATTTTTGCAAAATGAGATAACTGTCTCCATTTCCATCTAGACGATAGTGCCACCAACCCCAATTCATGACGTATGATGGCATTTGGAATGGACATAGGCAAGAACATTGCTGCTTTTAAAAGTGAACCTTGTAAACAATCCAACATATTAGACATATCACACAAACAAATATCTAGTGCATAAAGAATGATACTCTCAGTCTTCAAGGACATAAATTCAATTAACGGAGTTAATGAAAATTTGCAGAACCGGGTATAAATCCTTTTCATTTGTGAAAGGAGTGTCCTGGTTTTGCATTTAATAATGTCTGTCCATGCCTTGATGGAATTCTGATCAGAGAGATGATACCCCAAATAAATAGCGTTGTTAATACAAGATATCTGCGTGTCCATAATATGCCATCTAAAATTGCCCTTTTTCTGCTTCACTCCAAATTTCATAATGGCAGTCTTTGCCGGGTTGGGAGTCAAATTATGGTCCTTTGCAAATTCCTCAAAAAGTGTTAATTTCGTTTGTAAACCTACAGGAGTAGGGTCAAACAAGATAATATCATCTGCAAAGGCGATCCATTGCAAAGAGATACTCCCAACCTTCACAGAGAACAGGTTCATATTTTCCCAGTTTTTATCCAGATCCGCCATGTATAGATTAAACAGGGATGCTGCAAGGTTGCAGCCCTGTTTCAAGCCCAGTGCTGTTCCTATTGGAGCTGTGGTGCCCCCGTCCTGTGATATTTTTATTCTATAAGATGTATTGGTGTGCAATTTCATAATCCAATACATTAAATCTTTTGGAATTCCGAAAGCCAACATTTTCATCCACAATAAGTTGCGGACAACATTATCAAAGGCCGCACTCATGTCAATCATTGCGATATATACCGGATTAGAGTTCTTATTTTTTGTTCCAGCAATAACGTGCGCAAGGATAATTGCATTTAGAGTGGTACTCATATTCTTCTGAAACCCGTTTGAAATTTAGAATAAAGACCCTTGGACTCAATAATTTTCTCCAAATCGTGAAGAAGTAGAATCGCAAAGATTTTAGCCTCGGTATCGATTAGAGAAATCGGGCGATAATTTTCAGGACAGGAAGGATCACCCCTCTTAAATATGGGGACTATGTTTGCAGTTAACCAAGATGGTGGAATTTCCCCAGAGTTGAAGATGGTTTCGAATTTGGTATTTATAATTTCTGCCCACATGGCAGGGTCCGCTTTATAGAGACAAGGGGGAAGCCCGTCTGGTCCTGCAGCCTTAGAATACGACAGCCTCGAGATTGCCCAAATTATGTCACTAATGCTCCAATTGAACCGAGGGATCCTGGTAGAGTCTAGCAATATACCAGGAAGAAATTGGAACTTATAAGGTAGTTGATATTTGGCAGTAATATACGTCTGCCATGTCTGATCAGAAATACAATTCGGCATAGATAACACAGCATTTTTTGGGTCAGCTTTTAGAGTACGCCATATAACTCGAGTGTCATGTGACGTGATGGCACGGATTAGAGTACAGTTCTCCTCATTATGTCTTGAGATCCGGGCGAATCTTAAGTTTTGTTTGTACTGAGAGGTGATTTGATTCCGCCTTTCTCTGAGTCTTTCAGTGCCTAAAACATTATATTTCAATTGTCTTAGGGCTTTGTTTTTTTCCCTTTTCAACAGTTTGCATTTCTGATCATAGATATGAGTATGTTTCGCACTACTGCGGTTTTTACAAAATTTGAGCAAAACGGTGTCAACTATTTTGGAGTAATCCCTATCAGATAGTTTTATCCTTAAATTGGCACCATATTGGTCGACTCGCAGTGTTTCTCGAGATATGTGTTTAACAATCTGATCGCACAAGCCATTGTTCCGCCTGATTGAGTGCTGAGGGCGATCAATTTCTACTGCTGTTAGTGAACTATTTGCCCCTAGCGATTGACATTTCAATTTCAATGATGTTATACGTTGTGCATGATCACCAATCAATATAGGATCTATTACTAATGGGGCCATGTAAGCTATAAGATTACGAGATACAAAGATAAAATCTATCATTGACTTCTTAACTCCTCTTTCCCATGTAATTTTTGATTTCATATCGTGTGTCGCCAAGAGATCCATGTCCCAATCAGTTAAGAGTTCTCTAAACTTGGCTCCTCTAATGCATGCTAAGGTTGCGAGTTTAGATAGACTAGTTTCATTCACATTTCTACAGTCACAATTAAAATCGCCACCAAGAATGATCTCACAGTTCTGATATATACTAGCGGAGAGTTCCAAGCATGCTTCAAGATCGTCAAACATCTCTTCAATAGTTAGATTGGCAGGGTTCCAATATAGTGAGATGATAATTAATGATGGATATCTGATTGAGGGTATATTAAGATGAACCCCTAGTAAACTCGGAGAGTTCCAAACTAAATTAGGTTGGACTTTGAATGAAGTATTTATTGCAATCGATAAGCCCCCAGATGGGCGGCCTGATAAATGTCTCTTAGCTAATGAGTTAAAAGTAACATAACCAGGGATAAGTAGAGGTTCTATTTTCATCGACTCTTGAATTATGATTATAGTTGGTCGTTCATCACTGATAAGATTGAGATGCCAGTTCATTAAATTCACAAAGCCACACGAATTCCAGGATATGATTTTAAGTTCTTTGTGATTAGATAGCTATGTGACTGGTTTTGTAGGTAATGAAGTAGTATTAGAAGACAAAATGGCCAAGAGCATGGGTTCCAGCCAAGGAAGGCCATTTGTTTGAGCTACAACTTTCAGAATCTCAGCCAAATCAAGTCCAGAGCCCATATTTGTTTTAACAATAGGTACGGTCATGTCAGTACAATTTCCATCGATCACTTTTGGTGGATCTAGGAATAGAGCAGCGTCATCCTCGGATCCGAAGGTAAGTAATACCAAACCCTCTCTTTTTATTTCCTCCCGATTGGACCAGATAAATTTCATTACTGCCTCAGAACTAAAATAACATAGGGCCCTGAAGTTGTTGATTCTGGCCAGGGAGACTCTGGTAATATCATTGGATTTAACCATTCTCAATTGAGGTATTTTTGAGAAAAGGGAGAAGATAAATGAACGATTAATACGTTTATCTACCAATTCCTCAGCATTTCCTTCAAGTCCTATAATGTATTCCTTCATCTCATCTGACTGCAAGGGCCTGTGTGAGATTGGCGCTGAGACAACTGGAGTTCCTGCTTCAACAGCAGGATTGATTAATAAATTATTAGGTTGTTTTAATAAGATCTTGCTATGATTGTTTGTGTTCTGATTGTCCATATGAAAAGTTTTACTCAGAGCTACAGAGGCTTTGCCATTTTTATACAAGAAAGGATTGGGAATCATGTTTTGTGATAGTGTTCTGCTTTGCGCAGGGCCATGTATAAATATACGATTTGGAGTCATTACATTATCAATTGATCCAGTTTGATCGAAACAGCTGAACTTAGGACTCTCCTTATGAAGGACGGCCGATGCCTCAACCAAGGTAGTTCTTTTTCCCGTGCCATTTACTGCAATTACAGACTTACTCATATTCACCTCCTCTTCTATGGTATTAGTTATTTCATCTACCTCTACCTTCCCTATTTTACCAATGCCATTTACAGCAACTAAGGGTATATTTTTGGGCTGTTCGGAGATATTGTTCGCAGAGAGTTCAGTAGTCACATCCCTCGAACATACTTCACTATAGGTTTTCCTAGTTAGTGAAATCGAATTGTCACTACCATGAGGGCCCGGGTGAATAATGTTGTTTTTCATCGTACGACATCTCCCTATAATCGGGAAAAAGTCCCTTAAGTTACTTTTTACTACAGAGCCGATAACAGGTTCGATTAGAGTTGTTGCACATCCGTTGTCCTGATTGTCTAACACCTTTAGAGACATTTCACATAATTTTGATTTGATCAAAGGTTTAGAAATCGTAATTTCCTCAGATGTACTATTCGCTGGATTATCGATGCCAGATTTAAGATTAGCAATCTGAGGAGGGACATCACCCATCATTAGTGACTTGGTAATAATACCGTTTTGACTTACTTCCTCCGATGAATTAGTAACCGGGGTAAGAGCATCTTGGCTTTCTTTGGACAGTTGTCCTACATCAATATGATCTTCATCGATTAATTCTATACTAGGAACCGAGTAAGTATCCTTTCCACGTCCATCATTCTTATGTAACAGTGCTTCCTTCCTACGCTTAGCATATCTCTTAACGGCTCGCAAGTGATTTTTTTTAACTCGACGGGACATAAAAGTAAAAGGTTCCTCAGTAACACAGTGTTCTGTCTCAGTTTTTTTTGTGATTCGATTTCTTCAAGGAGAGCAGATGGGCTATCAGGGAACCGCATTAAAGGTTCCGTTTTGGAGAAGTGAGTTGAAATTGTGAAATTCAGTGCATCGACTGATGCCTTAATTTCTTTCAAGTCATTGTCGCACTTACATTTCACAGGTTCAATTAATGCGTCCTGATTGCACTGTTTCAAGCTGTTTGCATATAAAACGTGCCTCCCTGTCTCTTCATTGCTATGGCCTTGTCCTCTAATTTCAGATTGAATGGATCTTAGGGTATCAACTGCAGTGATAAACCCCTCGATTTTATCCATTTTGGAGCAAAGATAATGCAAGATGGCCTTAGATTCCTTTAATTCAAGATGAGTGAGCTCGTGACCCTTGTCAAGAAGATCTAAAATTTTGGTGATCACCGGAAGAGGGGTTGGAGAATGATTTTCAATTCCGCGCACACTATTCGTACCTACTCCAAGATCCTCAATTGATACTTTATTTGAAACATTTAATTGATCAGGCGAGAATGAAAGCGTGCGCGGAATAGCTCCAATTGGTGCCTCATCCGATACATCATCATCTATTTTAGTATGATAGCTCCTATTAGTAATTCCAATGGTGCCCAAATTTGTTGTGCCATATACTAGTGGAGTCATCATACTAATAGTTTGATTGACTTGTGCATTTAATGCAGCCATCTTCTGCAAGGTAGTGCTAAATTGCACTTTGTTAGGGGTACATGAATCCGATCGAATCATACTATCATTCGTATCTACATCTACAATCTCTTTTTCCTCAACCTTTGTTGGGGCATACATAGAAACAGAGGAAGTAGCATGCACTTGGGCTACATGAGTAGAGCAGTTACCAGTATCTAAACAAACCACAGGGACAGTAGGTATATTGTCATCTACCATGTCAATTAATGGCACTTCATGATATGAAGTTCGACCCTTGCATACCGTAGAGTCAATGCTGGAAGATGTTAAAATGTTAGTTATTGCCTCAATGCAACGCCCACTTCGCAGGCCATTGGCCATTGTAAAGAGGAGGTACACCAAATATAAAAATACTTTTTACAAAATATCAACTTAAAAGGCAAACACCTTTCCTAATGATGGGTCAAAGAATTAAAACGTGATGTAACAACCTTCTCAAAGTAAGCAAAGAATTCAGCACTGTGCGCTATCACGAAACAATACTTCTCAAGAACTTAGCTTGTGCCAGGTGCCCAGGTCACAGCCAAACAGCTCAACAGCGTTTCTCTCCAGCCCTTACTGCCTCCAGGGCTTAACGCCACAAGGGTGGATATGCCGGCAGTAAATGCTGGGTTGAAGTCACGTGATCGCTCACGTGTGCGCGATAGGCCCCGCCTCCTCCAGGAAGCAGGGGAGCAGCAAGAGCTCGGCTCGCAGTGCTGCTGGGCTCAAAATAGGCTGCAGGCAATTCAAAATGCTTCGTTCATGAAGCGCACCTCCAGGTAATGAAAACACACGCCACTCGGGCGGATATGCCGGCAGTAAATGCTGGGTTGAAGTCACGTGATCGCTCACAGTGCTTCCTTTCTGACCCTCAGCCAAGCTACCTACGCTGACAGGCAAACCTCCTGCCTTTCTGACCCTCAGCCAGGCTACCCTGACAGGCAAACCTGCTTCCTTTCTGACCCTCTGCCAAGCAACCCTGACTGGCTAACCTGCTTCCTTTCTGACCCTCTGCCAAGCTACCTACCCTGACAGGTTAACCTGCTTCCTTTCTAACGCTCTGCCAAGCTACCTACCCTGACAGGCAAACCTGCTTCCTTTCTGACCCTCTGCCAAGCTACCTACCCTGACAGGCAAACCTGCTTCCTTTCTGACCCTCTGCCAAGTTACCTACCCTGACATTGCTTCCTTTCTGACCCTCAGCCAAGCTACCTACGCTGACAGGCAAACCTGCTGCCTTTCTGACCCTCAGCCAGGCTACCCTGACAGGCAAACCTGCTTCCTTTCTGACCCTCTGCCAAGCTACCTACCCTGACAGGCAGACCTGCTTCCTTTCTGACCCTCTGCCAAGCTACCCTGACTGGCTAACCTGCTTCCTTTCTGACCCTCTGCCAAGCTACCTACCCTGACAGGCAAACCTGCTTCCTTTCTGACCCTCTGACAAGCTACCTACCCTGACAGGCAAACCCGCTACCTGTCTGACCCTCTGCCAAGCTACCCTGACTGGCTAACCTGCTTCCTTTCTGACCCTCTGCCAAGCTACCTACCCTGACAGGCTAACCTGCTTCCTTTCTGACCCTCTGCCAAGCTACCTACCCTGACAGGCAAACCTGCTTCCTTTGTGACCCTCTGCCAAGCTACCTACCCTGACAGGCAAACCTGCTTCCTTTCTGACCCTCTGCCAAGTTACCTACCCTGACATTGCTTCCTTTCTGACCCTCAGCCAAGCTACCTACGCTGACAGGCAAACCTGCTGCCTTTCTGACCCTCAGCCAGGCTACCCTGACAGGCAAACCTGCTTCCTTTCTGACCCTCTGCCAAGCTACCTACCCTGACAGGCAGACCTGCTTCCTTTCTGACCCTCTGCCAAGCTACCCTGACTGGCTAACCTGCTTCCTTTCTGAACCTCTGCCAAGCTACCTACCCTGACAGGCAAACCTGCTTCCTTTCTGACCCTCTGCCAAGCTACCTACCCTGACAGGCAAACGCGCTACCTGTCTGACCCTCTGCCAAGCTACCCTGACTGGCTAACCTGCTTCCTTTCTGACCCTCTGCCAAGCTACCTACCCTGACAGGCTAACCTGCTTCCTTTCTGACCCTCTGCCAAGCTACCTACCCTGACAGGCAAACCTCCTGCCTTTCTGACCCTCAGCCAGGCTACCCTGACAGGCAAACCTGCTTCCTTTCTGACCCTCTGCCAAGCAACCCTGACTGGCTAACCTGCTTCCTTTCTGACCCTCTGCCAAGCTACCTACCCTGACAGGTTAACCTGCTTCCTTTCTAACGCTCTGCCAAGCTACCTACCCTGACAGGCAAACCTGCTTCCTTTCTGACCCTCTGCCAAGCTACCTACCCTGACAGGCAAACCTGCTTCCTTTCTGACCCTCTGCCAAGTTACCTACCCTGACATTGCTTCCTTTCTGACCCTCAGCCAAGCTACCTACGCTGACAGGCAAACCTGCTGCCTTTCTGACCCTCAGCCAGGCTACCCTGACAGGCAAACCTGCTTCCTTTCTGACCCTCTGCCAAGCTACCTACCCTGACAGGCAGACCTGCTTCCTTTCTGACCCTCTGCCAAGCTACCCTGACTGGCTAACCTGCTTCCTTTCTGACCCTCTGCCAAGCTACCTACCCTGACAGGCAAACCTGCTTCCTTTCTGACCCTCTGCCAAGCTACCTACCCTGACAGGCAAACCCGCTACCTGTCTGACCCTCTGCCAAGCTACCCTGACTGGCTAACCTGCTTCCTTTCTGACCCTCTGCCAAGCTACCTACCCTGACAGGCTAACCTGCTTCCTTTCTGACCCTCTGCCAAGCTACCTACCCTGACAGGCAAACCTGCTTCCTTTCTGACCCTCTGCCAAGCTACCTACCCTGACAGGCAAACCTGCTTCCTTTCTGACCCTCTGCCAAGTTACCTACCCTGACATTGCTTCCTTTCTGACCCTCAGCCAAGCTACCTACGCTGACAGGCAAACCTGCTGCCTTTCTGACCCTCAGCCAGGCTACCCTGACAGGCAAACCTGCTTCCTTTCTGACCCTCTGCCAAGCTACCTACCCTGACAGGCAGACCTGCTTCCTTTCTGACCCTCTGCCAAGCTACCCTGACTGGCTAACCTGCTTCCTTTCTGACCCTCTGCCAAGCTACCTACCCTGACAGGCAAACCTGCTTCCTTTCTGACCCTCTGCCAAGCTACCTACCCTGACAGGCAAACCCGCTACCTGTCTGACCCTCTGCCAAGCTACCCTGACTGGCTAACCTGCTTCCTTTCTGACCCTCTGCCAAGCTACCTACCCTGACAGGCTAACCTGCTTCCTTTCTGACCCTCTGCCAAGCTACCTACCCTGACAGGCAAACCTGCTTCCTTTCTGACCCTCTGCCAAGTTACCTACCCTGACATTGCTTCCTTTCTGACCCTCAGCCAAGCTACCTACGCTGACAGGCAAACCTGCTGCCTTTCTGACCCTCAGCCAGGCTACCCTGACAGGCAAACCTGCTTCCTTTCTGACCCTCTGCCAAGCTACCTACCCTGACAGGCAGACCTGCTTCCTTTCTGACCCTCTGCCAAGCTACCCTGACTGGCTAACCTGCTTCCTTTCTGACCCTCTGCCAATCTACCTACCCTGACAGGCAAACCTGCTTCCTTTCTGACCCTCTGCCAAGCTACCTACCCTGACAGGCAAACCCGCTACCTGTCTGACCCTCTGCCAAGCTACCCTGACAGGCTAACCTGCTTCCTTTCTGACCCTCTGCCAAGCTACCCTGACAGGCAAACCTGCTTCCTTTCTGACCCTCTGCCAAGCTACCTACCCTGACAGGCAAACCTGCTACCTTTCTGACCCTCAGCCAAGCTACCTACCGTGACAGGCAAACCTGCTACCTTTCTGACCCTCTGCCAAGCTACCTACCCTGACAGGCAAACCTGCCTCCTTTCTGACCCTCTGCCAAGCTACCCTGACTGGCTAACCTGCTTCCTTTCTGACCCTCTGCCAAGCTACCTACCCTGACAGGCAAACCTGCTTCCTTTCTGACCCTCTGCCAAGCTACCTACCCTGACAGGCTTACCTGCTTCCTTTCTGACCTTCTGCCAAGCTACCTACCCTGACAGGCAAACCTGCTACCTGTCTGACCCTCTGTCAAGCTACCTACCCTGACAGGCAAACCTGCTTCCTTTCTGACCCTCTGCCAAGCTACCTACCCTGACAGGCAAACCTGCTACCTTTGTGACCCTCTGCCAAGCTACATACCCTGACTGGCAAACCTGCTTCCTTTCTGACCCTCTGCCAAGCTACCTACCCTGACAGGCAAACCTGCTTCCTTTCTGACCCTCTGCAAAGCTACCCTGACAGGCTAACCTGCTTCCTTTCTGACCCTCTGCCAATCTACCTACCCTGACAGGGAAACCAGCTTCCTTTCTGACCTTCTGCCAAGCTACCTACCCTGACAGGCAAACCTGCTTCCTTTCTGACCCTCTACCAAGCTACCTACCCTGACAGGCAAACCTGCTTCCTTTTTGACCCTCTGCCAAGCTACCTACCCTGACTGGCAAACTGCTACCTTTCTGACCCTCTGCCAAGCTACCTACCCTGACTGGCAAACCCGCTTCCTTTCTGACCCTCTGCCAAGCTCCCTACCCTGATAGGCTAACCTGCTTCCTTTCTGATCCTCTGCCAAGCTACTCTGACAGGCTAACCTGCTTCCTTTCTGACCCTATGCCAAGCTACCTACCCTGACAGGCTAACCTGCTTCCTTTCTGACCCTCTGCCAAGCTACCCTGACAGGCAAACCTGCTTCCTTTCTGACCCTCAGTCAAGCTACCTACCCTGATAGGCAAACCTGCTTCCTTTCTGACCCTCTGCCAAGCTACCTACCCTGACAGGCAAACCACCTTCCTTTCTGATCCTCTGCCAAGCTACCTACCCGGACAGGCTAACCTGCTATCTTTCTGACCCTCTGCCAAGCTACCTACCCTGACAGGTAAACCTGCTTCCTTTCTGACCCTCTGCCAAGCTACCTACCCTGAAAGGCTAAACTGCTTCCTTTCTGACCCTCTGCCAAGCTACCTACCCTGACAGGCTAACCTGCTACCTTTCTGACCCTCTGCCAAGCTACCTACCCTGACAGGTAAACCTGCTTCCTTTCTGACCCTCTGCCAAGCTACCTACCCTGACAGGCTGAACTGCTTCCTTTCTGACCCTCTACCAAGCTACCTACCCTGACAGGCTAACCTGCTTCCTTTCTGACCCTCTGCCAAGCTACCCTGACTGGCTAACCTGCTTCCTTTCTGACCCTCTGCCAAGATACCTACCATGACAGGCTAACCTGCTCCCTTTCTGACCCTCTGCCAAGCTACCTACCCTGACAGGCTAACCTGCTACCTTTCTGACCCTCTGCCAAGCTACCTACCCTGACAGGCAAACCTTCCTCCTTTCTGACCCTCAGCCAAGCTACCTACCCTGACAGGCAAACCTACTTCCTTTCCGAACCTCTGCCAAGCTACCTACCCTGACAGGCAAACCTGCTTACTTTCTGACCCTCTGCCAAGCTACCTACCCTGATAGGCAAACCTGCTTCCTTTCTGACCCTCTGCCAAGCAACCCTGACTGGCTAACCTGCTTCCTTTCTGACCCTCTGCCAAGCTACCTACCCTGACAGGTTAACCTGCTTCCTTTCTAACCCTCTGCCAAGCTACCTACCCTGACAGGCAAACCTGCTTCCTTTCTGACTCTCTGCCAAGATACCTCCCCTGACAGGCAAACCTGCTTCCTTTCTGACCCTCTGCCAAGTTACCTACCCTGACATTGCTTCCTTTCTGACCCTCAGCCAAGCTACCTACGCTGACAGGCAAACCTGCTGCCTTTCTGACCCTCAGCCAGGCTACCCTGACAGGCAAACCTGCTTCCTTTCTGCCCCTCTGCCAAGCTACCTACCCTGACAGGCAGACCTGCTTCCTTTCTGACCCTCTGCCAAGCTACCCTGACTGGCTAACCTGCTTCCTTTCTGACCCCCAGCAAAGCTACCTACCCTAGCAGGCAAACCTGCTTCCTTTCTGACCCTCTACCAAGCTACCTACCCTGACAGGCAAACCTGCTTCCTTTCTGACCCTTTGCCATGCTACCTACCCTGACAGGCAAACCTGATTCCTTTCTGACCCTCTACCAAGCAGACTACCCTGACCCTCCGGCAAGCTACCTACCCTGACAGGCAAACCTGCTTCCTTTCTGACCCTCTGCCAAGCTACCTACCATGACAGGCAAACCTGCTTCCTTTCTGACCCTCTGCCAAGCTACCTACCCTGACAGGCAAACCTGCTTCCTTTCTGAGCCTCGGCCAAGCTACCTACCCTGACAGGCAAACCTGCTTCCTTTCTGACCCTCTGCCAAGCTACCCTGACAGGCTAACCTGCCTCCTTTCTGACCCTCTGCCAATCTACCTACCCTGACAGGGAAACCAGCTTCCTTTCTGACCTTCTGCCAAGCTACCTACCCTGACAGGCAAACCTGCTTCCTTTCTGACCCTCAGCCAATCTACCTACCCTAACAGGCAAACCTGCTTCCTTTCTGACCCTATGCCAAGCTACCTACCCTGACAGGCTAACCTGCTTCCTTTCTGACCCTCTGCCAAGCTACCTACCCTGACAGGCAAACCTGCTTACTTTCTGACCCTCTGCCAAGCTACCTACCCTGATAGGCAAACCTGCTTCCTTTCTGACCCTCTGCCAAGCAACCCTGACTGGCTAACCTGCTTCCTTTCTGACCCTCTGCCAAGCTACCTACCCTGACAGGTTAACCTGCTTCCTTTCTAACCCTCTGCCAAGCTACCTACCCTGACAGGCAAACCTGCTTCCTTTCTGACTCTCTGCCAAGATACCTCCCCTGACAGGCAAACCTGCTTCCTTTCTGACCCTCTGCCAAGTTACCTACCCTGACATTGCTTCCTTTCTGACCCTCAGCCAAGCTACCTACGCTGACAGGCAAACCTGCTGCCTTTCTGACCCTCAGCCAGGCTACCCTGACAGGCAAACCTGCTTCCTTTCTGACCCTCTGCCAAGCTACCTACCCTGACAGGTAAACCTGCTTCCTTTCTGACCCTCTGCCAAGCTACCTACCCTGACAGGCTAAACTGCTTCCTTTCTGACCCTCTGCCAAGCTACCTACCCTGACAGGCTAACCTGCTTCCTTTCTGACCCTCTGCCAAGCTACCCTGACTGGCTAACCTGCTTCCTTTCTGACCCTCTGCCAAGATACCTACCATGACAGGCTAACCTGCTCCCTTTCTGACCCTCTGCCAAGCTACCTACCCTGACAGGCTAACCTGCTACCTTTCTGACCCTCTGCCAAGCTACCTACCCTGACAGGTAAACCTGCTTCCTTTCTGACCCTCTGCCAAGCTACCTACCCTGACAGGCTAAACTGCTTCCTTTCTGACCCTCTGCCAAGCTACCTACCCTGACAGGCTAACCTGCTTCCTTTCTGACCCTCTGCCAAGCTACCCTGACTGGCTAACCTGCTTCCTTTCTGACCCTCTGCCAAGATACCTACCATGACAGGCTAACCTGCTCCCTTTCTGACCCTCTGCCAAGCTACCTACCCTGACAGGCTAACCTGCTACCTTTCTGACCCTCTTCCAAGCTACCTACCCTGACAGGCAAACCTTCCTCCTTTCTGACCCTCAGCCAAGCTACCTACCCTGACAGGCAAACCTACTTCCTTTCCGACCCTCTGCCAAGCTACCTACCCTGACAGGCAAACCTGCTTACTTTCTGACCCTCTGCCAAGCTACCTACTCTGATAGGCAAACCTGCTTCCTTTCTGACCCTCTGCCAAGCAACCCTGACTGGCTAACCTGCTTCCTTTCTGACCCTCTGCCAAGCTACCTACCCTGACAGGTTAACCTGCTTCCTTTCTAACCCTCTGCCAAGCTACCTACCCTGACAGGCAAACCTGCTTCCTTTCTGACTCTCTGCCAAGATACCTCCCCTGACAGGCAAACCTGCTTCCTTTCTGACCCTCTGCCAAGTTACCTACCCTGACATTGCTTCCTTTCTGACCCTCAGCCAAGCTACCTACGCTGACAGGCAAACCTGCTGCCTTTCTGACCCTCAGCCAGGCTATCCTGACAGGCAAACCTGCTTCCTTTCTGACCCTCTGCCAAGCTACCTACCCTGACAGGCAGACCTGCTTCCTTTCTGACCCTCTGCCAAGCTACCCTGACTGGCTAACCTGCTTCCTTTCTGACCCCCTGCCAAGCTACCTACCCTGACAGGCAAACCTGCTTCCTTTCTGACCCTCTCCCAAGCTACCTACCCTGACAGGCAAACCCGCTACCTGTTTGACCCTCTGCCAAGCTACCCTGACTGACTAACCTGCTTCCTTTCTGAGCCTCTGCCAAGATACCTACCCTGACAGGCAAACCTGCTTCCTTTCTGACCCTCTGCCAAGCTACCTACCCTAGCAGGCAAACCTGCTTCCTTTCTGACCCTCTACCAAGCTACCTACCCTGACAGGCAAACCTGCTTCCTTTCTGACCCTCTGCCAAGCTACCTACCCTGACAAGCAAACCTTCCTCCTTTCTGACCCTCTACCAAGCTGCCTACCCTGACCCTCTGCCAAGCTACCTACCCTGACAGGCAAACCTGCTTCCTTTCTGACCCTCTGCCAAGCTACCTACCATGACAGGCAAACCTGCTTCCTTTCTGACCCTCTGCCAAGCTACCTACCCTGACAGGCAAACCTGCTTCCTTTCTGAGCCTCGGCCAAGCTACCTACCCTGACAGGCAAACCTGCTTCCTTTCTGACCCTCTGCCAAGCTACCCTGACAGGCTAACCTGCCTCCTTTCTGACCCTCGGCCAAGCTACCTACCCTGACAGGCAAACCTGCTTCCTGTCAGACCCTCTGCCAAGCTACCCTGACTGGCTAACCTGCTTCCTTTCTGACCCTCTGCCAAGCTACCTACCCTGACAGGCTAACCTGCTTCCTTTCTGACCCTCTGCCAAGCTACCTACCCTGACAGGCAAACCTGCTTCCTTTCTGACCCTCTGCCAAGCTACCTACCCTGACAGGCAAACCTGCTTCCTTTCTGACCCTCTGCCAAGTTACCTACCCTGACATTGCTTCCTTTCTGACCCTCAGCCAAGCTACCTACGCTGACAGGCAAACCTGCTGCCTTTCTGACCCTCAGCCAGGCTACCCTGACAGGCAAACCTGCTTCCTTTCTGACCCTCTGCCAAGCTACCTACCCTGACAGGCAGACCTGCTTCCTTTCTGACCCTCTGCCAAGCTACCCTGACTGGCTAACCTGCTTCCTTTCTGACCCTCTGCCAAGCTACCTACCCTGACAGGCAAACCTGCTTCCTTTCTGACCCTCTGCCAAGCTACCTACCCTGACAGGCAAACCCGCTACCTGTCTGACCCTCTGCCAAGCTACCCTGACTGGCTAACCTGCTTCCTTTCTGACCCTCTGCCAAGCTACCTACCCTGACAGGCTAACCTGCTTCCTTTCTGACCCTCTGCCAAGCTACCTACCCTGAGAGGCAAACCTGCTTCCTTTCTGACCCTCTGCCAAGTTACCTACCCTGACATTGCTTCCTTTCTGACCCTCAGCCAAGCTACCTACGCTGACAGGCAAACCTGCTGCCTTTCTGACCCTCAGCCAGGCTACCCTGACAGGCAAACCTGCTTCCTTTCTGACCCTCTGCCAAGCTACCTACCCTGACAGGCAGACCTGCTTCCTTTCTGACCCTCTGCCAAGCTACCCTGACTGGCTAACCTGCTTCCTTTCTGACCCTCTGCCAAGCTACCTACCCTGACAGGCAAACCTGCTTCCTTTCTGACCCTCTGCCAAGCTACCTACCCTGACAGGCAAACCCGCTACCTGTCTGACCCTCTGCCAAGCTACCCTGACTGGCTAACCTGCTTCCTTTCTGACCCTCTGCCAAGCTACCCTGACAGGCAAACCTGCTTCCTTTCTGACCCTCTGCCAAGCTACCTACCCTGACAGGCAAACCTGCTACCTTTCTGACCCTCAGCCAAGCTACCTACCGTGACAGGCAAACCTGCTACCTTTCTGACCCTCTGCCAAGCTACCTACCCTGACAGGCAAACCTGCCTCCTTTCTGACCCTCTGCCAAGCTACCCTGACTGGCTAACCTGCTTCCTTTCTGACCCTCTGCCATGCTACCTACCCTGACAGGCAAACCTGCTTCCTTTCTGACCCTCTGCCAAGCTACCTACCCTGACAGGCTTACCTGCTTCCTTTCTGACCTTCTGCCAAGCTACCTACCCTGACAGGCAAACCTGCTACCTGTCTGACCCTCTGTCAAGCTACCTACCCTGACAGGCAAACCTGCTTCCTTTCTGACCCTCTGCCAAGCTACCTACCCTGACAGGCAAACCTGCTACCTTTGTGACCCTCTGCCAAGCTACATACCCTGACTGGCAAACCTGCTTCCTTTCTGACCCTCTGCCAAGCTACCTACCCTGACAGGCAAACCTGCTTCCTTTCTGACCCTCTGCAAAGCTACCCTGACAGGCTAACCTGCTTCCTTTCTGACCCTCTGCCAATCTACCTACCCTGACAGGGAAACCAGCTTCCTTTCTGACCTTCTGCCAAGCTACCTACCCTGACAGGCAAACCTGCTTCCTTTCTGACCCTCTACCAAGCTACCTACCCTGACAGGCAAACCTGCTTCCTTTCTGACCCTCTGCCAAGCTACCTACCCTGACTGGCAAACTGCTACCTTTCTGACCCTCTGCCAAGCTACCTACCCTGACTGGCAAACCCGCTTCCTTTCTGACCCTCTGCCAAGCTCCCTACCCTGATAGGCTAACCTGCTTCCTTTCTGACCCTCTGCCAAGCTACTCTGACAGGCTAACCTGCTTCCTTTCTGACCCTATGCCAAGCTACCTACCCTGGCAGGCTAACCTGCTTCCTTTCTGACCCTCTGCCAAGCTACCCTGACAGGCAAACCTGCTTCCTTTCTGACCCTCAGCCAAGCTACCTACCCTGATAGGCAAACCTGCTTCCTTTCTGACCCTCTGCCAAGCTACCTACCCTGACAGGCAAACCACCTTCCTTTCTGATCCTCTGCCAAGCTACCTACCCGGACAGGCTAACCTGCTATCTTTCTGACCCTCTGCCAAGCTACCTACCCTGACAGGTAAACCTGCTTCCTTTCTGACCCTCTGCCAAGCTACCTACCCTGAAAGGCTAAACTGCTTCCTTTCTGACCCTCTGCCAAGCTACCTACCCTGACAGGCTAACCTGCTACCTTTCTGACCCTCTGCCAAGCTACCTACCCTGACAGGTAAACCTGCTTCCTTTCTGACCCTCTGCCAAGCTACCTACCCTGACAGGCTGAACTGCTTCCTTTCTGACCCTCTACCAAGCTACCTACCCTGACAGGCTAACCTGCTTCCTTTCTGACCCTCTGCCAAGCTACCCTGACTGGCTAACCTGCTTCTTTTCTGACCCTCTGCCAAGATACCTACCATGACAGGCTAACCTGCTCCCTTTCTGACCCTCTGCCAAGCTACCTACCCTGACAGGCTAACCTGCTACCTTTCTGACCCTCTGCCAAGCTACCTACCCTGACAGGCAAACCTTCCTCCTTTCTGACCCTCAGCCAAGCTACCTACCCTGACAGGCAAACCTACTTCCTTTCCGACCCTCTGCCAAGCTACCTACCCTGACAGGCAAACCTGCTTACTTTCTGACCCTCTGCCAAGCTACCTACCCTGATAGGCAAACCTGCTTCCTTTCTGACCCTCTGCCAAGCAACCCTGACTGGCTAACCTGCTTCCTTTCTGACCCTCTGCCAAGCTACCTACCCTGACAGGTTAACCTGCTTCCTTTCTAACCCTCTGCCAAGCTACCTACCCTGACAGGCAAACCTGCTTCCTTTCTGACTCTCTGCCAAGATACCTCCCCTGACAGGCAAACCTGCTTCCTTTCTGACCCTCTGCCAAGTTACCTACCCTGACATTGCTTCCTTTCTGACCCTCAGCCAAGCTACCTACGCTGACAGGCAAACCTGCTGCCTTTCTGACCCTCAGCCAGGCTACCCTGACAGGCAAACCTGCTTCCTTTCTGACCCTCTGCCAAGCTACCTACCCTGACAGGCAGACCTGCTTCCTTTCTGACCCTCTGCCAAGCTACCCTGACTGGCTAAGTGTTAGGGAGAATTCTCTGTTTAGGCTGAATTTCCCTACCTAGTGAGTCCCCCAGCAGCTTTGCTGGATTTCTGGGGTTTAATTTTTTTCTCCTGCCAAGAGTGAGACTCTTTTACCCTCACTCTTGGACATGTTGAAGTGTGTTTTCTTGGTTAAACCTTGTGTTGACTGGGCTATGGGGTCTTTTACTCCATAGGGCCTCATGTATTTTTGTGATGTGGGTCACACAGCACCCTCTGTGCCGTGACCCAGGGGTGTCCTAGGGACTCCCCAACATAGACTCCATACCCTGGGACTGACTACTGTCTCCCAGGGCATGTAAAGTCACCAAAGACTTTGCTAGTCTTGAATCCTGAACAGAACCAGTACAAACCATCATATTGTGGACGTACTGGCTGGGGCAATTCGATTGCCCCAGGGTCTGTTAGTCGAGGGGGCACGTCTCCGTCCCCCCTGATCGAGTTTTGGCTGGTGGCAGTGGAAACTACTTTTTATATTCGACCGCGAATATTTCCCTATGGGATTTCCCATTGTTTTAGGCTAACACATTTAATTAATTATTTACGGTAGCCTTAAACATACCGCCGGTTTATATATTTATTTTTATAACTCCGGTTGGGACTTTTTGCCAAAACTTGATTCTAAAATGGCGTTGGTGTTCGCCTCTGTAACTCTGACCCAAAGTGGAGCCCTTTGTTCCACTTTTGGCGGGCTTCTCCACAGAAGCCCTCCAAAGTGGTGCCACTCTGTCTGGGGTACTTAGGAGGGGTGGAGGGGGATTTAGGCACCCTGGACTGAGTTACCTTGGTAACTCAAGTCGCACTCCGTCCTGATTGGCCCAAGTGGTGAGCCGCCCGGCTCACCACTTAGCATGTTTGAGTGACAGCTAGGCTGGGTGAATGGGGGTTTGCTGCATAAAAGCAGGGCTTTGGGGACTGGGACTTCAGAAGTCGCCACAGGACCAAGAATCCGACGAGGGAAGAGCTGAGCCGACCTGCTTCGACGACACCACCCGGTGGAGCCCTGCTGAACCGTCTCACCACTTTTTCCCGACGACCGAGGAGAACTCTTAACGGAGTGGCTCCTTCCCTTGACTGGTGGGGACAACCAGTTTTCGCCTTCTTTCCGTTCTTTGAGGTATCTCGTGGCCGCCTTGCCTGTGCCAAGCACCCCGGCAACCGGAATACCACACTTTACCCCCATACCGCGAAAGTCGGTACCAACCCTTTAACCGGAGGACTCCGCGGCTGGTTTCTTCCCGGGCAGTGCAACGACCCTCTTCTTCTGCTCTTCAGCGAGAACTTCTTCTCCCCTGACCGACGTCGAGCCCTGCTGCCACTGCCTGGAACAACTGCCACCGCTGGAGGATCCTTTCCGCTTAAGGTACTGTGTTCTGCCTGGCTTCCCTTGCTACCGACTGTACGGGGTAGATTTAGTCCCCGGCTTTCGAACCTGGGAGTGCCTGGGACACTTTGGCTAAACTTTCTGAGCCACTCTAACCTCTTTTTGACTCTTTGCAAGACTTTGAATCTCTAACTAACAGTGTGATCTTGGGCACATTTTCGCTCCGGCTACTCTAAGAGTGGGCCCTGCCTAGTGACTTTTGCTCACCTGTGACTTTATTCTTCTTTAAGCCTATTGCAAGTGCTCTGGACCTTAGAGTGGTGTGTCTAACCCATTTCTGCTTTTTCTCTCCCTTTCTTGGAAACTACTAGAGTGTCATCTAACGTTAAGCACTCACCTCTGTTTTAATTAAGTGGTGTTTACTTAGAGTTGTCTAGATAGGAGAAAGGATTGAATCTACTTTCATTATAACTGTGTTGAAGTGCTTTTACTATATTTTTGCTAGAGTGTTTTTAACTTATGTGTATTTTAAATAAATAACTATATACTTTTGAAACCAAGCTCTGGTCAGTGTTTGCTTGTGCTATTGTGTTTTGGTACATATTGTGTATACTTTACATACTGCCTAACTCTTCTTGAGAGAAGTCTGACTGCTCAGCCACAGCTACCAGGTAAATCTGGGTGGTACAGACTGCTACCAAAGGGGTTTACTGCTCTACCTGTAGTCTTAAATCTTTTGCAGTGTTCCCCAAGGGAACTGCACAGGTTTCTGCCTAACACTGGTGTACAGCGGTGGGATTTGTATTGAGTATACATTTTATTGTGCTTTAGATACCTTAGTGCAACTAACCACAAAGCTTAGCACTGAAAAAGTAAAACCTCTAACATGTCAGTTATAGAAAGCTATAGTCAAGAGTCCCTTGCAGCCAAAACTGCTGATTGTTTAAGAGTGCTCTGTAAACATAAGGATCTCCTGACTAAGGGCAAGAAAATGGAGCTGATTGAAAGATTGTTAGCTAACCAAAGTCTGGGTGATGGTTCAGAGGAACCTACCACTCCAGCAACTGTAGATGACAGTGTTGAAGTTAACATGGAACAAAATGTTGATGTTTCTGAGGAAGAGTCAGAAGAGGAGGGTGAGGCTGTTGTAACTGTCCCCCCTAGGCCTCTGCCTGCTCTACCTGCTGTGCCTACTGGACCTTTACCAGGTCCCACATTTAGTCCTCAGTACTTTGAACTAGAGAAAATGAAGCTAGAATTGGAGTATAAGAAACTGAATGCTCAAACTGACAAAGAACTAAGGCTAAGGGAAATGGAGCTCAAGTATGACTTAGAAATGAAGAAATTATCTGTTGAGAATGTTTCTCTCTCTGGCTCCTCTAGAAGTTCCAGTCCTAAAAGACCCCGGATGCCTAAAGAATTGGTTGGTATGTATGAGCCTAAGTTGGATGTGTTGGATTGGTTGTCTCTGTTTGAATATAATCATGGGCTCCAGAACATCACAGGAAATGACTTACTCACCTGGTTGTTCTCTAGGCTTCCCCCTGTTGCAACTGATGTGGTAATGGAGATGGGGGAGGAAGATAGGAAGGACTATGAATGTGTGAAACTAGCTTTGATAGCTAGGTTTGGGAAGACCCCTTCCCAGTATCTTAAGAGGTTTAGGAGCCTCAAAAAGCATGATGGTACCCCTTGGGCTACCTGGGTGAATGAATGTTTGAAAAACTTAGAGGGATGGATTAAGGGTTACAAGGTGAACACTTATGAAGGTATGAAGAATTTGTTTATGTTGGAGACTATTTATGATGCCTGCTCTCCTGAGCTCAGACAACACTTGGCTGATTCCAGGGAATTAGATTCCCGGAAGCTAGCTAAGGCTGCTGACTTGTGGGTTGCCAACAGGGCCACTCACAAGGATTCTGGGGTAACTCAGAAGAAGGATGGGGAAAAACAGTCTAAGAAGGACTCCAAAGAGAATTCTAATACTACAAATTCCAAAGAGGGCCCCAAACAAAACTATAAGGGTAAGCCACAAGGGAAACCAAATCAGGCTAGTGTACCTTCTGGTCCCAGACCAGAAGGAGGTCAGAACAAGCCTCCATTCCAGCGAGCCTTTGGCTCATGCTTTGTTTGTAAGGCTACTGACCATGTGAAAGGAGATCCCAGATGTAAGGGTAAACCTTCAGGGGTCCAGCTTGCCTCCTTAGCCTTCGCTCCAGAAGAGGAAGTACCCATGGCAAGTGGAAACTTTCTATTACTAGCTGATGAACCCACTGGAGTCTCAGCTAGTGTTTCTTTAGTCTCTCTGGGGTTGTGGGAGCAACAGAATTTAGATGTCTATAACTCTATCCCAGATAATACTAAAGAGTATTATAAGGACAGTGTCCAGGTGAATGGTCAGGAGACTCCTGCCATTAGGGACACTGGAGCCAGCATAACTGTGGTGGATGAATCATTTTTCAAGGCAGAGGATGTTGCTAAGGCACCCAAATGCCTCACCAAGTTAGCTGGTGGGCCTGTGCAGATGTGTCCCCAGTTACCAGTTCTCATCCAATGTAATGATATGGCTGTAAAAATACCTGTCAGTGTACAATGTGAAGTGCCAGGTAGGGTTCTGTTGGGTAATGACCTCAAAGCTCTTGGAGTTGTATCTCATACCCCCAGACCTCCTAGCAAAAGGTTTCAGGAACTCACAAAACCTGCAAGGGAGAAAACCCTGAGAGGGTTATCTCAGGAGATGATGACAGAAATCACTCCTCTACCACTGGAGCAACTTACTGCAGTAACTACCAGATCAGGAGCAAAGGGGCAACCCAAGACTCCTAGGAAAAAGCCAGCAGCAAGCACTCCAGTGCTTCCAACAAGGACTTCCCCTAGGTTGTCCAAAGTTACACCTGTAACTCCACCTCCAGCTGAGGCTGAGAGGGAGGTACAACCCTGTGTGGTTGAGCTAGACTCTGAGGAAGAGCTAGAAGGAGGCCCCAACCTTATTGGAGATTTGGACCCTGAGGACCATCCTGAGCTGCAGTCTTTACTGGCAGAAGGTGGGCCTAGCAGGGCAGCTTTTCGTAAGGGGCAAAGAGAATGTCCAACTCTGGAGGGTCTCCGCCACCAGGCAGCTTCTCAAGCTGATGGGCAAGAGCCTGGGAAGTATAGGTTGCACTGGGAAGATGGCCTCTTCTACAGTGAACCCACTGAGTCTGAACCTGGAGACTACAAACGCCTTGTAGTCCCACAGGAAAACAGACAACAGTTCTTACAACTAGCCCATGAGATACCTTTGGCTGGCCACTTGAGTTTCAAGAAGACCAAGGAAAGGCTCTCACTCTACTTTTATTGGCCACAGATGGGGGCCGAAGTAGATAGATATTGTAAGAGCTGCCATACCTGCCAGACTTCTGGTAAGGTTGGTTCCAAGAATGTGGCACCTTTAGTGCCTCTCCCAGTTGTGGGAGTCCCATTTGAGAGGGTAGGGATTGACATTGTTGGTCCCCTTGATCCTCCAACCTCCTCAGGCAACAGGTTTATCCTTGTTGTAGTAGACCATGCTACTAGGTACCCGGAGGCCATTCCTATGAGGACTGTTACAGCTCCGGCTGTGGCTAAGGCCCTCCTTGGTATTTTTACCAGGGTTGGGTTTCCTAAGGAGGTAATCTCTGACAGGGGGTCAAACTTTATGTCCCACTACATGAAGGCCATGTGGAAAACCTGTGGAGTTACCTACAAGTTCTCAACCGCCTACCACCCTCAGACAAACGGGTTGGTTGAAAGGTTTAACAGAACCATGAAGAGCATGATAGGTGCTTTGGAAGAACCCCTTAAGAAAAAGTGGGACCTTCTACTGCCATGCCTTCTCTTTGCTTATAGAGAAGTCCCTCAGGAGGGAGTAGGTTATTCTCCCTTTGAGCTTCTCTATGGCCATCCAGTCAGAGGTCCATTGGCCCTGATTAAGGAGGGGTTGGAAGGTGCTCCTCCCCTCAAGCCAGTCAGAGTGACTGACTATGTGATAGGTCTCCGGAGGAGAATGTCACACATGATGGCAGAAGCAAGTGACAACTTGAAAGCTGGTCAAGCCCTGGTCAAACATTGGCACGACCAGAAGGCTAACATGGTTGAGTTTACTCAAGACCAGCTAGTTCTAGTTATGCTCCCAACAAGGCAGAGGGCCTTGCAAGACAAATGGATGGGACCCTTCAAGGTTGTGGGAAAACTTGGAGAGGTCAACTATCTGGTGGATCTGGGCAGACCCAGGGAAGCTCCTAGAGTCTTCCACACCAACCGACTAAAAGCCTACATCTCCAGACCTGATGTAGGAGCCTTGCTCCTAGCTTCAGCTGCAGAGGAGGAAGAGAGTGAATCTCTCCCTGATCTCCTCAGAGGTGTACCTTTAGATGAAAAAGTTGAAGGAGTCAATCTCTCTTCAGACCTGACACCTGAGCAACAAGAGGAGTGCAAATCTATGTTAAATCAGTTTGCCTCCCTGTTCTCACTGTCACCAGGCTTGACCCCTTGGGGCCAGCATGAGATACTCACTGGTGACTGTCTGCCAGTCAAAAGCAGAGGATACAGAATGTCAGAACATATCAGAGCCCACATCAAAGGAGAGGTCAAGAAGATGCTTGATCTCGGGGTAATAGAACCCTCTACTAGTCCATGGTCTAGCCCAGTTGTGTTAGTACCAAAGGCAGGATCCAAAGACTTGAGATTCTGTGTGGACTATAGAGCTCTAAATGCAGTCACCAAGACTGATGCCCACCCTTTGCCCAGGACAGATGAGTTGGTGGATAAACTTGGTGCAGCCAAGTACCTCAGCACATTTGACCTGACGTCAGGCTATTGGCAAATAGCCCTGACAGACCATGCCAAGGAGAAAACTGCATTTTCAACCCCAGTTGGCTTGTACCAGTTTAAGGTCATGCCTTTTGGACTGAAAAATGCACCTGCCACATTCCAAAGGATGGTGAACCAAGTTCTGGCTGGGATGGAAGATTTCTGCATGGCATACTTGGATGACATTGCAGTCTTCAGCCACTCCTGGGAAGAACATGTGAACCACCTAGGACATGTGTTGCAGGCTCTGAAACAGGCCCATTTGACAATCAAAGCCAGTAAGTGCCAGATTGGTCAAAGTAAAGTGGTCTACCTTGGACATGAGGTAGGAGGTGGAGAAATAAGGCCTTTGCCCAGCAAGATTGAAGCTGTGCAAAATTGGACAACACCAACTACTCAAACCCAAGTGAGAGCTTTTCTAGGCCTCACTGGGTATTACAGGAATTTCATTGAGAACTATGGGACCATAGCTTCTCCACTGAATGTAATCTCCTCTCCCAAATTCCCTAAAAAGGTAAAATGGAATGAGGAGTGCAATCAGGCCTTTGAAAAACTGAAGAGAGCTCTTTGCCAGGCTCCAGTATTGAGAGCTCCTGACTACCACCAACCTTTCATTGTACAAACTGATGCTTCCAATGTAGGTATAGGTGCAGTTCTAAGCCAACTGGATGAGAAGGGTAGGGAGCACCCCATTTGCTTCATCAGTAGGAAACTGAAGGATCCTGAGACAAGGTGGGCAACTATCGAAAGAGAATGCTTTGCTATTGTGTGGGCACTGAAGAAGTTTAGGCCATACTTGTATGGTTCTACTTTTGTTATTCAGACTGACCACCAACCCTTGAGATGGTTAATGCAAATGAAAGGGGAAAATCCAAAACTATTGAGATGGTCAATCTGCCTGCAAGGGTTTGATTTCACCATTGAGCACAGGTCAGGGTGTCACCATCAAAATGCTGATGGACTCTCTAGGATGTATATCATCGACTAGAGGTATGAGGTTCATCCAGGAGTGGATTAAATCCTCCTGTCCCTTAGTCTGGGGGGGGCGAGTGTTAGGGAGAATTCTCTGTTTAGGCTGAATTTCCCTACCTAGTGAGTCCCCCAGCAGCTTTGCTGGATTTCTGGGGTTTAATTTTTTTCTCCTGCCAAGAGTGAGACTCTTTTACCCTCACTCTTGGACATGTTGAAGTGTGTTTTCTTGGTTAAACCTTGTGTTGACTGGGCTATGGGGTCTTTTACTCCATAGGGCCTCATGTATTTTTGTGATGTGGGTCACACAGCACCCTCTGTGCCGTGACCCAGGGGTGTCCTAGGGACTCCCCAACATAGACTCCATACCCTGGGACTGACTACTGTCTCCCAGGGCATGTAAAGTCACCAAAGACTTTGCTAGTCTTGAATCCTGAACAGAACCAGTACAAACCATCATATTGTGGACGTACTGGCTGGGGCAATTCGATTGCCCCAGGGTCTGTTAGTCGAGGGGGCACGTCTCCGTCCCCCCTGATCGAGTTTTGGCTGGTGGCAGTGGAAACTACTTTTTATATTCGACCGCGAATATTTCCCTATGGGATTTCCCATTGTTTTAGGCTAACACATTTAATTAATTATTTACGGTAGCCTTAAACATACCGCCGGTTTATATATTTATTTTTATAACTCCGGTTGGGACTTTTTGCCAAAACTTGATTCTAAAATGGCGTTGGTGTTCGCCTCTGTAACTCTGACCCAAAGTGGAGCCCTTTGTTCCACTTTTGGCGGGCTTCTCCACAGAAGCCCTCCAAAGTGGTGCCACTCTGTCTGGGGTACTTAGGAGGGGTGGAGGGGGATTTAGGCACCCTGGACTGAGTTACCTTGGTAACTCAAGTCGCACTCCGTCCTGATTGGCCCAAGTGGTGAGCCGCCCGGCTCACCACTTAGCATGTTTGAGTGACAGCTAGGCTGGGTGAATGGGGGTTTGCTGCATAAAAGCAGGGCTTTGGGGACTGGGACTTCAGAAGTCGCCACAGGACCAAGAATCCGACGAGGGAAGAGCTGAGCCGACCTGCTTCGACGACACCACCCGGTGGAGCCCTGCTGAACCGTCTCACCACTTTTTCCCGACGACCGAGGAGAACTCTTAACGGAGTGGCTCCTTCCCTTGACTGGTGGGGACAACCAGTTTTCGCCTTCTTTCCGTTCTTTGAGGTATCTCGTGGCCGCCTTGCCTGTGCCAAGCACCCCGGCAACCGGAATACCACACTTTACCCCCATACCGCGAAAGTCGGTACCAACCCTTTAACCGGAGGACTCCGCGGCTGGTTTCTTCCCGGGCAGTGCAACGACCCTCTTCTTCTGCTCTTCAGCGAGAACTTCTTCTCCCCTGACCGACGTCGAGCCCTGCTGCCACTGCCTGGAACAACTGCCACCGCTGGAGGATCCTTTCCGCTTAAGGTACTGTGTTCTGCCTGGCTTCCCTTGCTACCGACTGTACGGGGTAGATTTAGTCCCCGGCTTTCGAACCTGGGAGTGCCTGGGACACTTTGGCTAAACTTTCTGAGCCACTCTAACCTCTTTTTGACTCTTTGCAAGACTTTGAATCTCTAACTAACAGTGTGATCTTGGGCACATTTTCGCTCCGGCTACTCTAAGAGTGGGCCCTGCCTAGTGACTTTTGCTCACCTGTGACTTTATTCTTCTTTAAGCCTATTGCAAGTGCTCTGGACCTTAGAGTGGTGTGTCTAACCCATTTCTGCTTTTTCTCTCCCTTTCTTGGAAACTACTAGAGTGTCATCTAACGTTAAGCACTCACCTCTGTTTTAATTAAGTGGTGTTTACTTAGAGTTGTCTAGATAGGAGAAAGGATTGAATCTACTTTCATTATAACTGTGTTGAAGTGCTTTTACTATATTTTTGCTAGAGTGTTTTTAACTTATGTGTATTTTAAATAAATAACTATATACTTTTGAAACCAAGCTCTGGTCAGTGTTTGCTTGTGCTATTGTGTTTTGGTACATATTGTGTATACTTTACATACTGCCTAACTCTTCTTGAGAGAAGTCTGACTGCTCAGCCACAGCTACCAGGTAAATCTGGGTGGTACAGACTGCTACCAAAGGGGTTTACTGCTCTACCTGTAGTCTTAAATCTTTTGCAGTGTTCCCCAAGGGAACTGCACAGGTTTCTGCCTAACACTAACCTGCTTCCTTTCTGACCCCCTGCCAAGCTACCTACCCTGACAGGCAAACCTGCTTCCTTTCTGACCCTCTGCCAAGCTACCTACCCTGACAGGCAAACCCGCTACCTGTTTGACCCTCTGCCAAGCTACCCTGACTGACTAACCTGCTTCCTTTCTGAGCCTCTGCCAAGATACCTACCCTGACAGGCAAACCTGCTTCCTTTCTGACCCTCTGCCAAGCTACCTACCCTAGCAGGCAAACCTGCTTCCTTTCTGACCCTCTACCAAGCTACCTACCCTGACAGGCAAACCTGCTTCCTTTCTGACCCTCTGCCAAGCTACCTACCCTGACAGGCAAACCTGATTCCTTTCTGACCCTCTACCAAGCTGCCTACCCTGACCCTCTGCCAAGCTACCTACCCTGACAGGCAAACCTGCTTCCTTTCTGACCCTCTGCCAAGCTACCTACCATGACAGGCAAACCTGCTTCCTTTCTGACCCTCTGCCAAGCTACCTACCCTGACAGGCAAACCTGCTTCCTTTCTGAGCCTCGGCCAAGCTACCTACCCTGACAGGCAAACCTGCTTCCTTTCTGACCCTCTGCCAAGCTACCCTGACAGGCTAACCTGCCTCCTTTCTGACCCTCTGCCAATCTACCTACCCTGACAGGGAAACCAGCTTCCTTTCTGACCTTCTGCCAAGCTACCTACCCTGACAGGCAAACCTGCTTCCTTTCTGACCCTCAGCCAAGCTACCTACCCTAACAGGCAAACCTGCTTCCTTTCTGACCCTATGCCAAGCTACCTACCCTGACAGGCTAACCTGCTTCCTTTCTGACCCTCTGCCAAGCTACCTACCCTGACAGGCAAACCTGCTTACTTTCTGACCCTCTGCCAAGCTACCTACCCTGATAGGCAAACCTGCTTCCTTTCTGACCCTCTGCCAAGCAACCCTGACTGGCTAACCTGCTTCCTTTCTGACCCTCTGCCAAGCTACCTACCCTGACAGGTTAACCTGCTTCCTTTCTAACCCTCTGCCAAGCTACCTACCCTGACAGGCAAACCTGCTTCCTTTCTGACTCTCTGCCAAGATACCTCCCCTGACAGGCAAACCTGCTTCCTTTCTGACCCTCTGCCAAGTTACCTACCCTGACATTGCTTCCTTTCTGACCCTCAGCCAAGCTACCTACGCTGACAGGCAAACCTGCTGCCTTTCTGACCCTCAGCCAGGCTACCCTGACAGGCAAACCTGCTTCCTTTCTGACCCTCTGCCAAGCTACCTACCCTGACAGGTAAACCTGCTTCCTTTCTGACCCTCTGCCAAGATACCTACCCTGACAGGCTAAACTGCTTCCTTTCTGACCCTCTGCCAAGCTACCTACCCTGACAGGCTAACCTGCTTCCTTTCTGACCCTCTGCCAAGCTACCCTGACTGGCTAACCTGCTTCCTTTCTGACCCTCTGCCAAGATACCTACCATGACAGGCTAACCTGCTCCCTTTCTGACCCTCTGCCAAGCTACCTACCCTGACAGGCTAACCTGCTACCTTTCTGACCCTCTGCCAAGCTACCTACCCTGACAGGTAAACCTGCTTCCTTTCTGACCCTCTGCCAAGCTACCTACCCTGACAGGCTAAACTGCTTCCTTTCTGACCCTCTGCCAAGCTACCTACCCTGACAGGCTAACCTGCTTCCTTTCTGACCCTCTGCCAAGCTACCCTGACTGGCTAACCTGCTTCCTTTCTGACCCTCTGCCAAGATACCTACCATGACAGGCTAACCTGCTCCCTTTCTGACCCTCTGCCAAGCTACCTACCCTGACAAGCTAACCTGCTACCTTTCTGACCCTCTGCCAAGCTACCTACCCTGACAGGCAAACCTTCCTCCTTTCTGACCCTCAGCCAAGCTACCTACCCTGACAGGCAAACCTACTTCCTTTCCGACCCTCTGCCAAGCTACCTACCCTGACAGGCAAACCTGCTTACTTTCTGACCCTCTGCCAAGCTACCTACCCTGATAGGCAAACCTGCTTCCTTTCTGACCCTCTGCCAAGCAACCCTGACTGCCTAACCTGCTTCCTTTCTGACCCTCTGCCAAGCTACCTACCCTGACAGGTTAACCTGCTTCCTTTCTAACCCTCTGCCAAGCTACCTACCCTGACAGGCAGACCTGCTTCCTTTCTGACTCTCTGCCAAGATACCTCCCCTGACAGGCAAACCTGCTTCCTTTCTGACCCTCTGCCAAGTTACCTACCCTGACATTGCTTCCTTTCTGACCCTCAGCCAAGCTACCTACGCTGACAGGCAAACCTGCTGCCTTTCTGACCCTCAGCCAGGCTATCCTGACAGGCAAACCTGCTTCCTTTCTGACCCTCTGCCAAGCTACCTACCCTGACAGGCAGACCTGCTTCCTTTCTGACCCTCTGCCAAGCTACCCTGACTGGCTAACCTGCTTCCTTTCTGACCCCCTGCCAAGCTACCTACCCTGACAGGCAAACCTGCTTCCTTTCTGACCCTCTGCCAAGCTACCTACCCTGACAGGCAAACCCGCTACCTGTTTGACCCTCTGCCAAGCTACCCTGACTGACTAACCTGCTTCCTTTCTGAGCCTCTGCCAAGATACCCACCCTGACAGGCAAACCTGCTTCCTTTCTGACCCTCTGCCAAGCTACCTACCCTAGCAGGCAAACCTGCTTCCTTTCTGACCCTCTACCAAGCTACCTACCCTGACAGGCAAACCTGCTTCCTTTCTGACCCTCTGCCAAGCTACCTACCCTGACAGGCAAACCTGATTCCTTTCTGACCCTCTACCAAGCTGCCTACCCTGACCCTCTGCCAAGCTACCTACCCTGACAGGCAAACCTGCTTCCTTTCTGACCCTCTGCCAAGCTACCTACCATGACAGGCAAACCTGCTTCCTTTCTGACCCTCTGCCAAGCTACCTACCCTGACAGGCAAACCTTCTTCCTTTCTGAGCCTCGGCCAAGCTACCTACCCTGACAGGCAAACCTGCTTCCTTTCTGACCCTCTGCCAAGCTACCCTGACAGGCTAACCTGCCTCCTTTCTGACCCTCTGCCAATCTACCTACCCTGACAGGGAAACCAGCTTCCTTTCTGACCTTCTGCCAAGCTACCTACCCTGACAGGCAAACCTGCTTCCTTTCTGACCCTCAGCCAAGCTACCTACCCTAACAGGCAAACCTGCTTCCTTTCTGACCCTATGCCAAGCTACCTACCCTGACAGGCTAACCTGCTTCCTTTCTGACCCTCTGCCAAGCTACCCTGACAGGCAAACCTGCTTCCTTTCTGACCCTCTGCCAAGTTACCTACCCTGACATTGCTTCCTTTCTGACCCTCAGCCAAGCTACCTACGCTGACAGGCAAACCTGCTGCCTTTCTGACCCTCAGCCAGGCTACCCTGACAGGCAAACCTGCTTCCTTTCTGACCCTCTGCCAAGCTACCTACCCTGACAGGTAAACCTGCTTCCTTTCTGACCCTCTGCCAAGCTACCTACCCGGACAGGCTAAACTGCTTCCTTTCTGACCCTCTGCCAAGCTACCTACCCTGACAGGCTAACCTGCTTCCTTTCTGACCCTCTGCCAAGCTACCCTGACTGGCTAACCTGCTTCCTTTCTGACCCTCTGCCAAGATACCTACCATGACAGGCTAACCTGCTCCCTTTCTGACCCTCTGCCAAGCTACCTACCCTGACAGGCTAACCTGCTACCTTTCTGACCCTCTGCCAAGCTACCTACCCTGACAGGTAAACCTGCTTCCTTTCTGACCCTCTGCCAAGCTACCTACCCTGACAGGCTAAACTGCTTCCTTTCTGACCCTCTGCCAAGCTACCTACCCTGACAGGCTAACCTGCTTCCTTTCTGACCCTCTGCCAAGCTACCCTGACTGGCTAACCTGCTTCCTTTCTGACCCTCTGCCAAGATACCTACCATGACAGGCAAACCTGCTCCCTTTCTGACCCTCTGCCAAGCTACCTACCCTGACAGGCTAACCTGCTACCTTTCTGACCCTCTGCCAAGCTACCTACCCTGACAGGCAAACCTTCCTCCTTTCTGACCCTCAGCCAAGCTACCTACCCTGACAGGCAAACCTACTTCCTTTCCGACCCTCTGCCAAGCTACCTACCCTGACAGGCAAACCTGCTTACTTTCTGACCCTCTGCCAAGCTACCTACCCTGACAGGCAAACCTGCTTCCTTTCTGACCCTCTGCCAAGCAACCCTGACTGGCTAACCTGCTTCCTTTCTGACCCTCTGCCAAGCTACCTACCCTGACAGGTTAACCTGCTTCCTTTCTAACCCTCTGCCAAGCTACCTACCCTGACAGGCAAACCTGCTTCCTTTCTGACTCTCTGCCAAGATACCTCCCCTGACAGGCAAACCTGCTTCCTTTCTGACCCTCTGCCAAGTTACCTACCCTGACATTGCTTCCTTTCTGACCCTCAGCCAAGCTACCTACGCTGACAGGCAAAACTGCTGCCTTTCTGACCCTCAGCCAGGCTACCCTGACAGGCAAACCTGCTTCCTTTCTGACCCTCTGCCAAGCTACCTACCCTGACAGGCTGAACTGCTTCCTTTCTGACCCTCTACCAAGCTACCTACCCTGACAGGCTAACCTGCTTCCTTTCTGACCCTCTGCCAAGCTACCCTGACTGGCTAACCTGCTTCTTTTCTGACCCTCTGCCAAGATACCTACCATGACAGGCTAACCTGCTCCCTTTCTGACCCTCTGCCAAGCTACCTACCCTGACAGGCTAACCTGCTACCTTTCTGACCCTCTGCCAAGCTACCTACCCTGACAGGCAAACCTTCCTCCTTTCTGACCCTCAGCCAAGCTACCTACCCTGACAGGCAAACCTACTTCCTTTCCGACCCTCTGCCAAGCTACCTACCCTGACAGGCAAACCTGCTTACTTTCTGACCCTCTGCCAAGCTACCTACCCTGATAGGCAAACCTGCTTCCTTTCTGACCCTCTGCCAAGCAACCCTGACTGGCTAACCTGCTTCCTTTCTGACCCTCTGCCAAGCTACCTACCCTGACAGGTTAACCTGCTTCCTTTCTAACCCTCTGCCAAGCTACCTACCCTGACAGGCAAACCTGCTTCCTTTCTGACTCTCTGCCAAGATACCTCCCCTGACAGGCAAACCTGCTTCCTTTCTGACCCTCTGCCAAGTTACCTACCCTGACATTGCTTCCTTTCTGACCCTCAGCCAAGCTACCTACGCTGACAGGCAAACCTGCTGCCTTTCTGACCCTCAGCCAGGCTACCCTGACAGGCAAACCTGCTTCCTTTCTGACCCTCTGCCAAGCTACCTACCCTGACAGGCAGACCTGCTTCCTTTCTGACCCTCTGCCAAGCTACCCTGACTGGCTAACCTGCTTCCTTTCTGACCCCCTGCCAAGCTACCTACCCTGACAGGCAAACCTGCTTCCTTTCTGACCCTCTGCCAAGCTACCTACCCTGACAGGCAAACCCGCTACCTGTTTGACCCTCTGCCAAGCTACCCTGACTGACTAACCTGCTTCCTTTCTGAGCCTCTGCCAAGATACCTACCCTGACAGGCAAACCTGCTTCCTTTCTGACCCTCTGCCAAGCTACCTACCCTAGCAGGCAAACCTGCTTCCTTTCTGACCCTCTACCAAGCTACCTACCCTGACAGGCAAACCTGCTTCCTTTCTGACCCTCTGCCAAGCTACCTACCCTGACAGGCAAACCTGATTCCTTTCTGACCCTCTACCAAGCTGCCTACCCTGACCCTCTGCCAAGCTACCTACCCTGACAGGCAAACCTGCTTCCTTTCTGACCCTCTGCCAAGCTACCTACCATGACAGGCAAACCTGCTTCCTTTCTGACCCTCTGCCAAGCTACCTACCCTGACAGGCAAACCTGCTTCCTTTCTGAGCCTCGGCCAAGCTACCTACCCTGACAGGCAAACCTGCTTCCTTTCTGACCCTCTGCCAAGCTACCCTGACAGGCTAACCTGCCTCCTTTCTGACCCTCTGCCAATCTACCTACCCTGACAGGGAAACCAGCTTCCTTTCTGACCTTCTGCCAAGCTACCTACCCTGACAGGCAAACCTGCTTCCTTTCTGACCCTCAGCCAAGCTACCTACCCTAACAGGCAAACCTGCTTCCTTTCTGACCCTATGCCAAGCTACCTACCCTGACAGGCTAACCTGCTTCCTTTCTGACCCTCTGCCAAGCTACCTACCCTGACAGGCAAACCTGCTTACTTTCTGACCCTCTGCCAAGCTACCTACCCTGATAGGCAAACCTGCTTCCTTTCTGACCCTCTGCCAAGCAACCCTGACTGGCTAACCTGCTTCCTTTCTGACCCTCTGCCAAGCTACCTACCCTGACAGGTTAACCTGCTTCCTTTCTAACCCTCTGCCAAGCTACCTACCCTGACAGGCAAACCTGCTTCCTTTCTGACTCTCTGCCAAGATACCTCCCCTGACAGGCAAACCTGCTTCCTTTCTGACCCTCTGCCAAGTTACCTACCCTGACATTGCTTCCTTTCTGACCCTCAGCCAAGCTACCTACGCTGACAGGCAAACCTGCTGCCTTTCTGACCCTCAGCCAGGCTACCCTGACAGGCAAACCTGCTTCCTTTCTGACCCTCTGCCAAGCTACCTACCCCGACAGGTAAACCTGCTTCCTTTCTGACCCTCTGCCAAGATACCTACCCTGACAGGCTAAACTGCTTCCTTTCTGACCCTCTGCCAAGCTACCTACCCTGACAGGCTAACCTGCTTCCTTTCTGACCCTCTGCCAAGCTACCCTGACTGGCTAACCTGCTTCCTTTCTGACCCTCTGCCAAGATACCTACCATGACAGGCTAACCTGCTCCCTTTCTGACCCTCTGCCAAGCTACCTACCCTGACAGGCTAACCTGCTACCTTTCTGACCCTCTGCCAAGCTACCTACCCTGACAGGTAAACCTGCTTCCTTTCTGACCCTCTGCCAAGCTACCTACCCTGACAGGCTAAACTGCTTCCTTTCTGACCCTCTGCCAAGCTACCTACCCTGACAGGCTAACCTGCTTCCTTTCTGACCCTCTGCCAAGCTACCCTGACTGGCTAACCTGCTTCCTTTCTGACCCTCTGCCAAGATACCTACCATGACAGGCTAACCTGCTCCCTTTCTGACCCTCTGCCAAGCTACCTACCCTGACAAGCTAACCTGCTACCTTTCTGACCCTCTGCCAAGCTACCTACCCTGACAGGCAAACCTTCCTCCTTTCTGACCCTCAGCCAAGCTACCTACCCTGACAGGCAAACCTACTTCCTTTCCGACCCTCTGCCAAGCTACCTACCCTGACAGGCAAACCTGCTTACTTTCTGACCCTCTGCCAAGCTACCTACCCTGATAGGCAAACCTGCTTCCTTTCTGACCCTCTGCCAAGCAACCCTGACTGCCTAACCTGCTTCCTTTCTGACCCTCTGCCAAGCTACCTACCCTGACAGGTTAACCTGCTTCCTTTCTAACCCTCTGCCAAGCTACCTACCCTGACAGGCAGACCTGCTTCCTTTCTGACTCTCTGCCAAGATACCTCCCCTGACAGGCAAACCTGCTTCCTTTCTGACCCTCTGCCAAGTTACCTACCCTGACATTGCTTCCTTTCTGACCCTCAGCCAAGCTACCTACGCTGACAGGCAAACCTGCTGCCTTTCTGACCCTCAGCCAGGCTATCCTGACAGGCAAACCTGCTTCCTTTCTGACCCTCTGCCAAGCTACCTACCCTGACAGGCAGACCTGCTTCCTTTCTGACCCTCTGCCAAGCTACCCTGACTGGCTAACCTGCTTCCTTTCTGACCCCCTGCCAAGCTACCTACCCTGACAGGCAAACCTGCTTCCTTTCTGACCCTCTGCCAAGCTACCTACCCTGACAGGCAAACCCGCTACCTGTTTGACCCTCTGCCAAGCTACCCTGACTGACTAACCTGCTTCCTTTCTGAGCCTCTGCCAAGATACCCACCCTGACAGGCAAACCTGCTTCCTTTCTGACCCTCTGCCAAGCTACCTACCCTAGCAGGCAAACCTGCTTCCTTTCTGACCCTCTACCAAGCTACCTACCCTGACAGGCAAACCTGCTTCCTTTCTGACCCTCTGCCAAGCTACCTACCCTGACAGGCAAACCTGATTCCTTTCTGACCCTCTACCAAGCTGCCTACCCTGACCCTCTGCCAAGCTACCTACCCTGACAGGCAAACCTGCTTCCTTTCTGACCCTCTGCCAAGCTACCTACCATGACAGGCAAACCTGCTTCCTTTCTGACCCTCTGCCAAGCTACCTACCCTGACAGGCAAACCTTCTTCCTTTCTGAGCCTCGGCCAAGCTACCTACCCTGACAGGCAAACCTGCTTCCTTTCTGACCCTCTGCCAAGCTACCCTGACAGGCTAACCTGCCTCCTTTCTGACCCTCTGCCAATCTACCTACCCTGACAGGGAAACCAGCTTCCTTTCTGACCTTCTGCCAAGCTACCTACCCTGACAGGCAAACCTGCTTCCTTTCTGACCCTCAGCCAAGCTACCTACCCTAACAGGCAAACCTGCTTCCTTTCTGACCCTATGCCAAGCTACCTACCCTGACAGGCTAACCTGCTTCCTTTCTGACCCTCTGCCAAGCTACCCTGACAGGCAAACCTGCTTCCTTTCTGACCCTCTGCCAAGTTACCTACCCTGACATTGCTTCCTTTCTGACCCTCAGCCAAGCTACCTACGCTGACAGGCAAACCTGCTGCCTTTCTGACCCTCAGCCAGGCTACCCTGACAGGCAAACCTGCTTCCTTTCTGACCCTCTGCCAAGCTACCTACCCTGACAGGTAAACCTGCTTCCTTTCTGACCCTCTGCCAAGCTACCTACCCGGACAGGCTAAACTGCTTCCTTTCTGACCCTCTGCCAAGCTACCTACCCTGACAGGCTAACCTGCTTCCTTTCTGACCCTCTGCCAAGCTACCCTGACTGGCTAACCTGCTTCCTTTCTGACCCTCTGCCAAGATACCTACCATGACAGGCTAACCTGCTCCCTTTCTGACCCTCTGCCAAGCTACCTACCCTGACAGGCTAACCTGCTACCTTTCTGACCCTCTGCCAAGCTACCTACCCTGACAGGTAAACCTGCTTCCTTTCTGACCCTCTGCCAAGCTACCTACCCTGACAGGCTAAACTGCTTCCTTTCTGACCCTCTGCCAAGCTACCTACCCTGACAGGCTAACCTGCTTCCTTTCTGACCCTCTGCCAAGCTACCCTGACTGGCTAACCTGCTTCCTTTCTGACCCTCTGCCAAGATACCTACCATGACAGGCAAACCTGCTCCCTTTCTGACCCTCTGCCAAGCTACCTACCCTGACAGGCTAACCTGCTACCTTTCTGACCCTCTGCCAAGCTACCTACCCTGACAGGCAAACCTTCCTCCTTTCTGACCCTCAGCCAAGCTACCTACCCTGACAGGCAAACCTACTTCCTTTCCGACCCTCTGCCAAGCTACCTACCCTGACAGGCAAACCTGCTTACTTTCTGACCCTCTGCCAAGCTACCTACCCTGACAGGCAAACCTGCTTCCTTTCTGACCCTCTGCCAAGCAACCCTGACTGGCTAACCTGCTTCCTTTCTGACCCTCTGCCAAGCTACCTACCCTGACAGGTTAACCTGCTTCCTTTCTAACCCTCTGCCAAGCTACCTACCCTGACAGGCAAACCTGCTTCCTTTCTGACTCTCTGCCAAGATACCTCCCCTGACAGGCAAACCTGCTTCCTTTCTGACCCTCTGCCAAGTTACCTACCCTGACATTGCTTCCTTTCTGACCCTCAGCCAAGCTACCTACGCTGACAGGCAAAACTGCTGCCTTTCTGACCCTCAGCCAGGCTACCCTGACAGGCAAACCTGCTTCCTTTCTGACCCTCTGCCAAGCTACCTACCCTGACAGGCAGACCTGCTTCCTTTCTGACCCTCTGCCAAGCTACCCTGACTGGCTAACCTGCTTCCTTTCTGACCCCCTGCCAAGCTACCTACCCTGACAGGCAAACCTGCTTCCTTTCTGACCCTCTGCCAAGCTACCTACCCTGACAGGCAAACCCGCTACCTGTTTGACCCTCTGCCAAGCTACCCTGACTGACTAACCTGCTTCCTTTCTGAGCCTCTGCCAAGATACCTACCCTGACAGGCAAACCTGCTTCCTTTCTGACCCTCTGCCAAGCTACCTACCCTAGCAGGCAAACCTGCTTCCTTTCTGACCCTCTACCAAGCTACCTACCCTGACAGGCAAACCTGCTTCCTTTCTGACCCTCTGCCAAGCTACCTACCCTGACAGGCAAACCTGATTCCTTTCTGACCCTCTACCAAGCTGCCTACCCTGACCCTCTGCCAAGCTACCTACCCTGACAGGCAAACCTGCTTCCTTTCTGACCCTCTGCCAAGCTACCTACCATGACAGGCAAACCTGCTTCCTTTCTGACCCTCTGCCAAGCTACCTACCCTGACAGGCAAACCTGCTTCCTTTCTGAGCCTCGGCCAAGCTACCTACCCTGACAGGCAAACCTGCTTCCTTTCTGACCCTCTGCCAAGCTACCCTGACAGGCTAACCTGCCTCCTTTCTGACCCTCTGCCAATCTACCTACCCTGACAGGGAAACCAGCTTCCTTTCTGACCTTCTGCCAAGCTACCTACCCTGACAGGCAAACCTGCTTCCTTTCTGACCCTCAGCCAAGCTACCTACCCTAACAGGCAAACCTGCTTCCTTTCTGACCCTATGCCAAGCTACCTACCCTGACAGGCTAACCTGCTTCCTTTCTGACCCTCTGCCAAGCTACCCTGACAGGCAAACCTGCTTCCTTTCTGACCCTCAGCCAAGCTACCTACTCTGACAGGCAAACCTGCTTACTTTCTGACCCTCTGCCAAGCTACCTACCCTGACAGGCAAACCTGCTTCCTTTCTGACCCTCTGCCAAGCTACCTACCCTGACAGGCAAACCTGCTACCTGTCTGACCCTCTGCCAAGCTACCCTGACTGGCTAACCTGCTTCCTTTCTGACCCTCTGCCAAGCTACCTACCCTGACAGGCTAACCTGCTTCCTTTCTGACCCTCTGCCAAGCTACCTACCCTGACAGGCAAACCTGCTTCCTTTCTGACCCTCTGCCACGTTACCTACCCTGACATTGCTTCCTTTCTGACCCTCAGCCAAGCTACCTACGCTGACAGGCAAACCTGCTGCCTTTCTGACCCTCAGCCAGGCTACCCTGACAGGCAAACCTGCTTCCTTTCTGACCCTCTGCCAAGCTACCTACCCTGACAGGCAGACCTGCTTCCTTTCTGACCCTCTGCCAAGCTACTCTGACTGGCTAACCTGCTTCCTTTCTGACCCTCCGCCAAGCTACCTACCCTGACAGGCAAACCTGCTTCCTTTCTGACCCTCTGCCAAGCTACCTACCCTGACAGGCAAACCCGCTACCTTTCTGACCCTCTGCCAAGCTACCTACACTGACAGGCAAACCTTCCTCCTTTCTGACCCTCAGCCAAGCTACCTACCCTGACAGGCAAACCTACCTCCTTTCTGACCCTCTGCCAAGCTACCTACCCTGACAGGCTAACCTGCTACCTTTCTGACCCTCTGCCAAGCTACCTACCCTGACAGGCAAACCTTCCTCCTTTCTGACCCTCAGCCAAGCTACCTACCCTGACAGGCAAACCTACTTCCTTTCCGACCCTCTGCCAAGCTACCTACCCTGACAGGCAAACCTGCTTACTTTCTGACCCTCTGCCAAGCTACCTACCCTGATAGGCAAACCTGCTTCCTTTCTGACCCTCTGCCAAGCAACCCTGACTGGCTAACCTGCTTCCTTTCTGACCCTCTGCCAAGCTACCTACCCTGATAGGTTAACCTGCTTCCTTTCTAACCCTCTGCCAAGCTACCTACCCTGACAGGCAAACCTGCTTCCTTTCTGACTCTCTGCCAAGATACCTCCCCTGACAGGCAAACCTGCTTCCTTTCTGACCCTCTGCCAAGTTACCTACCCTGACATTGCTTCCTTTCTGACCCTCAGCCAAGCTACCTACGCTGACAAGCAAACCTGCTGCCTTTCTGACCCTCAGCCAGGCTACCCTGACAGGCAAACCTGCTTCCTTTCTGACCCTCTGCCAAGCTACCTACCCTGACAGGCAGACCTGCTTCCTTTCTGACCCTCTGCCAAGCTACCCTGACTGGCTAACCTGCTTCCTTTCTGACCCCCTGCCAAGCTACCTACCCTGACAGGCAAACCTGCTTCCTTTCTGACCCTCTGCCAAGCTACCTACCCTGACAGGCAAACCCGCTACCTGTTTGACCCTCTGCCAAGCTACCCTGACTGACTAACCTGCTTCCTTTCTGAGCCTCTGCCAAGATACCTACCCTGACAGGCAAACCTGCTTCCTTTCTGACCCTCTGCCAAGCTACCTACCCTAGCAGGCAAACCTGCTTCCTTTCTGACCCTCTACCAAGCTACCTACCCTGACAGGCAAACCTGCTTCCTTTCTGACCCTCTGCCAAGCTACCTTCCCTGACAGGCAAACCTGATTCCTTTCTGACCCTCTACCAAGCTGCCTACCCTGACCCTCTGCCAAGCTACCTACCCTGACAGGCAAACCTGCTTCCTTTCTGACCCTCTGCCAAGCTACCTACCATGACAGGCAAACCTGCTTCCTTTCTGACCCTCTGCCAAGCTACCTACCCTGACAGGCAAACCTGCTTCCTTTCTGAGCCTCGGCCAAGCTACCTACCCTGACAGGCAAACCTGCTTCCTTTCTGACCCTCTGCCAAGCTACCCTGACAGGCTAACCTGCCTCCTTTCTGACCCTCTGCCAATCTACCTACCCTGACAGGGAAACCAGCTTCCTTTCTGACCTTCTGCCAAGCTACCTACCCTGACAGGCAAACCTGCTTCCTTTCTGACCCTCAGCCAAGCTACCTACCCTAACAGGCAAACCTGCTTCCTTTCTGACCCTATGCCAAGCTACCTACCCTGACAGGCTAACCTGCTTCCTTTCTGACCCTCTGCCAAGCTACCCTGACAGGCAAACCTGCTTCCTTTCTGACCCTCAGCCAAGCTACCTACTCTGACAGGCAAACCTGCTTCCTTTCTGACCCTCTGCCAAGCTACCTACCCTGACAGGCAAACCTGCTTCCTTTCTGACCCTCTGCCAAGCTACCTACCCTGACAGGCAAACCCGCTACCTGTCTGACCCTCTGCCAAGCTACCCTGACTGGCTAACCTGCTTCCTTTCTGACCCTCTGCCAAGCTACCTACCCTGACAGGCTAACCTGCTTCCTTTCTGACCCTCTGTCAAGCTACCTACCCTGACAGGCAAACCTGCTTCCTTTCTGACCCTCTGCCAAGTTACCTACCCTGACATTGCTTCCTTTCTGACCCTCAGCCAAGCTACCTACGCTGACAGGCAAACCTGCTGCCTTTCTGACCCTCAGCCAGGCTACCCTGACAGGCAAACCTGCTTCCTTTCTGACCCTCTGCCAAGCTACCTACCCTGACAGGCAGACCTGCTTCCTTTCTGACCCTCTGCCAAGCTACCCTGACTGGCTAACCTGCTTCCTTTCTGACCCTCTGCCAAGCTACCTACCCTGACAGGCAAACCTGCTTCCTTTCTGACCCTCTGCCAAGCTACCTACCCTGACAGGCAAACCCGCTACCTGTCTGACCCTCTGCCAAGCTACCCTGACTGGCTAACCTGCTTCCTTTCTGACCCTCTGCCAAGCTACCCTGACAGGCAAACCTGCTTCCTTTCTGACTCTCTGCCAAGATACCTCCCCTGACAGGCAAACCTGCTTCCTTTCTGACCCTCTGCCAAGTTACCTACCCTGACATTGCTTCCTTTCTGACCCTCAGCCAAGCTACCTACGCTGACAGGCAAAACTGCTGCCTTTCTGACCCTCAGCCAGGCTACCCTGACAGGCAAACCTGCTTCCTTTCTGACCCTCTGCCAAGCTACCTACCCTGACAGGCAGACCTGCTTCCTTTCTGACCCTCTGCCAAGCTACCCTGACTGGCTAACCTGCTTCCTTTCTGACCCCCTGCCAAGCTACCTACCCTGACAGGCAAACCTGCTTCCTTTCTGACCCTCTGCCAAGCTACCTACCCTGACAGGCAAACCCGCTACCTGTTTGACCCTCTGCCAAGCTACCCTGACTGACTAACCTGCTTCCTTTCTGAGCCTCTGCCAAGATACCTACCCTGACAGGCAAACCTGCTTCCTTTCTGACCCTCTGCCAAGCTACCTACCCTAGCAGGCAAACCTGCTTCCTTTCTGACCCTCTACCAAGCTACCTACCCTGACAGGCAAACCTGCTTCCTTTCTGACCCTCTGCCAAGCTACCTACCCTGACAGGCAAACCTGATTCCTTTCTGACCCTCTACCAAGCTGCCTACCCTGACCCTCTGCCAAGCTACCTACCCTGACAGGCAAACCTGCTTCCTTTCTGACCCTCTGCCAAGCTACCTACCATGACAGGCAAACCTGCTTCCTTTCTGACCCTCTGCCAAGCTACCTACCCTGACAGGCAAACCTGCTTCCTTTCTGAGCCTCGGCCAAGCTACCTACCCTGACAGGCAAACCTGCTTCCTTTCTGACCCTCTGCCAAGCTACCCTGACAGGCTAACCTGCCTCCTTTCTGACCCTCTGCCAATCTACCTACCCTGACAGGGAAACCAGCTTCCTTTCTGACCTTCTGCCAAGCTACCTACCCTGACAGGCAAACCTGCTTCCTTTCTGACCCTCAGCCAAGCTACCTACCCTAACAGGCAAACCTGCTTCCTTTCTGACCCTATGCCAAGCTACCTACCCTGACAGGCTAACCTGCTTCCTTTCTGACCCTCTGCCAAGCTACCCTGACAGGCAAACATGCTTCCTTTCTGACCCTCAGCCAAGCTACCTACTCTGACAGGCAAACCTGCTTCCTTTCTGACCCTCTGCCAAGCTACCTACCCTGACAGGCAAACCTGCTTCCTTTCTGACCCTCTGCCAAGCTACCTACCCTGACAGGCAAACCCGCTACCTGTCTGACCCTCTGCCAAGCTACCCTGACTGGCTAACCTGCTTCCTTTCTGACCCTCTGCCAAGCTACCTACCCTGACAGGCTAACCTGCTTCCTTTCTGACCCTCTGCCAAGCTACCTACCCTGACAGGCAAACCTGCTTCCTTTCTGACCCTCTGCCAAGTTACCTACCCTGACATTGCTTCCTTTCTGACCCTCAGCCAAGCTACCTACGCTGACAGGCAAACCTGCTGCCTTTCTGACCCTCAGCCAGGCTACCCTGACAGGCAAACCTGCTTCCTTTCTGACCCTCTGCCAAGCTACCTACCCTGACAGGCAGACCTGCTTCCTTTCTGACCCTCTGCCAAGCTACTCTGACTGGCTAACCTGCTTCCTTTCTGACCCTCCGCCAAGCTACCTACCCTGACAGGCAAACCTGCTTCCTTTCTGACCCTCTGCCAAGCTACCTACCCTGACAGGCAAACCCGCTACCTTTCTGACCCTCTGCCAAGCTACCTACCCTGACAGGCAAACCCTCCTCCTTTCTGACCCTCAGCCAAGCTACCTACCCTGACAGGCAAACCTACCTCCTTTCTGACCCTCTGCCAAGCTACCTACCCTGACAGGCTAACCTGCTACCTTTCTGACCCTCTGCCAAGCTACCTACCCTGACAGGCAAACCTTCCTCCTTTCTGACCCTCAGCCAAGCTACCTACCCTGACAGGCAAACCTACTTCCTTTCCGACCCTCTGCCAAGCTACCTACCCTGACAGGCAAACCTGCTTACTTTCTGACCCTCTGCCAAGCTACCTACCCTGATAGGCAAACCTGCTTCCTTTCTGACCCTCTGCCAAGCAACCCTGACTGGCTAACCTGCTTCCTTTCTGACCCTCTGCCAAGCTACCTACCCTGATAGGTTAACCTGCTTCCTTTCTAACCCTCTGCCAAGCTACCTACCCTGACAGGCAAACCTGCTTCCTTTCTGACTCTCTGCCAAGATACCTCCCCTGACAGGCAAACCTGCTTCCTTTCTGACCCTCTGCCAAGTTACCTACCCTGACATTGCTTCCTTTCTGACCCTCAGCCAAGCTACCTACGCTGACAGGCAAACCTGCTGCCTTTCTGACCCTCAGCCAGGCTACCCTGACAGGCAAACCTGCTTCCTTTCTGACCCTCTGCCAAGCTACCTACCCTGACAGGCAGACCTGCTTCCTTTCTGACCCTCTGCCAAGCTACCCTGACTGGCTAACCTGCTTCCTTTCTGACCCCCTGCCAAGCTACCTACCCTGACAGGCAAACCTGCTTCCTTTCTGACCCTCTGCCAAGCTACCTACCCTGACAGGCAAACCCGCTACCTGTTTGACCCTCTGCCAAGCTACCCTGACTGACTAACCTGCTTCCTTTCTGAGCCTCTGCCAAGATACCTACCCTGACAGGCAAACCTGCTTCCTTTCTGACCCTCTGCCAAGCTACCTACCCTAGCAGGCAAACCTGCTTCCTTTCTGACCCTCTACCAAGCTACCTACCCTGACAGGCAAACCTGCTTCCTTTCTGACCCTCTGCCAAGCTACCTACCCTGACAGGCAAACCTGATTCCTTTCTGACCCTCTACCAAGCTGCCTACCCTGACCCTCTGCCAAGCTACCTACCCTGACAGGCAAACCTGCTTCCTTTCTGACCCTCTGCCAAGCTACCTACCATGACAGGCAAACCTGCTTCCTTTCTGACCCTCTGCCAAGCTACCTACCCTGACAGGCAAACCTGCTTCCTTTCTGAGCCTCGGCCAAGCTACCTACCCTGACAGGCAAACCTGCTTCCTTTCTGACCCTCTGCCAAGCTACCCTGACAGGCTAACCTGCCTCCTTTCTGACCCTCTGCCAATCTACCTACCCTGACAGGGAAACCAGCTTCCTTTCTGACCTTCTGCCAAGCTACCTACCCTGACAGGCAAACCTGCTTCCTTTCTGACCCTCAGCCAAGCTACCTACCCTAACAGGCAAACCTGCTTCCTTTCTGACCCTATGCCAAGCTACCTACCCTGACAGGCTAACCTGCTTCCTTTCTGACCCTCTGCCAAGCTACCCTGACAGGCAAACCTGCTTCCTTTCTGACCCTCAGCCAAGCTACCTACTCTGACAGGCAAACCTGCTTCCTTTCTGACCCTCTGCCAAGCTACCTACCCTGACAGGCAAACCTGCTTCCTTTCTGACCCTCTGCCAAGCTACCTACCCTGACAGGCAAACCTGCTACCTGTCTGACCCTCTGCCAAGCTACCCTGACTGGCTAACCTGCTTCCTTTCTGACCCTCTGCCAAGCTACCTACCCTGACAGGCTAACCTGCTTCCTTTCTGACCCTCTGTCAAGCTACCTACCCTGACAGGCAAACCTGCTTCCTTTCTGACCCTCTGCCAAGTTACCTACCCTGACATTGCTTCCTTTCTGACCCTCAGCCAAGCTACCTACGCTGACAGGCAAACCTGCTGCCTTTCTGACCCTCAGCCAGGCTACCCTGACAGGCAAACCTGCTTCCTTTCTGACCCTCTGCCAAGCTACCTACCCTGACAGGCAGACCTGCTTCCTTTCTGACCCTCTGCCAAGCTACCCTGACTGGCTAACCTGCTTCCTTTCTGACCCTCTGCCAAGCTACCTACCCTGACAGGCAAACCTGCTTCCTTTCTGACCCTCTGCCAAGCTACCTACCCTGACAGGCAAACCCGCTACCTGTCTGACCCTCTGCCAAGCTACCCTGACTGGCTAACCTGCTTCCTTTCTGACCCTCTGCCAAGCTACCCTGACAGGCAAACCTGCTTCCTTTCTGACCCTCTGCCAAGCTACCTACCCTGACAGGCAAACCTGCTACCTTTCTGACCCTCAGCCAAGCTACCTACTGTGACAGGCAAACCTGCTACCTTTCTGACCCTCTGCCAAGCTACCTACCCTGACAGGCAAACCTGCCTCCTTTCTGACCCTCTGCCAAGCTACCCTGACTGGCTAACCTGCTTCCTTTCTGACCCTCTGCCAAGCTACCTACCCTGACAGGCAAACCTGCTTCCTTTCTGACCCTCTGCCAAGCTACCTACCCTGACAGGCTTACCTGCTTCCTTTCTGACCTTCTGCCAAGCTACCTACCCTGACAGGCAAACCTGCTTCCTGTCTGACCCTCTGTCAAGCTACCTACCCTGACAGGCAAACCTGCTTCCTTTCTGATCCTCTGCCAAGCTACCTACCCTGACAGGCAAACCTGCTACCTTTGTGACCCTCTGCCAAGCTACATACCCTGACTGGCAAACCTGCTTCCTTTCTGACCCTCTGCCAAGCTACCTACCCTGACAGGCAAACCTGCTTCCTTTCTGACCCTCTGCAAAGCTACCCTGACAGGCTAACCTGCTTCCTTTCTGACCCTCTGCCAATCTACCTACCCTGACAGGGAAACCAGCTTCCTTTCTGACCTTCTGCCAAGCTACCTACCCTGACAGGCAAACCTGCTTCCTTTCTGACCCTCTACCAAGCTACCTACCCTGACAGGCAAACCTGCTTCCTTTCTGACCCTCTGCCAAGCTACCTACCCTGACTGGCAAACTGCTACCTTTCTGACCCTCTGCCAAGCTACCTACCCTGACTGGCAAACCCGCTTCCTTTCTGACCCTCTGCCAAGCTCCCTACCCTGATAGGCTAACCTGCTTCCTTTCTGACCCTCTGCCAAGCTACTCTGACAGGCTAACCTGCTTCCTTTCTGACCCTATGCCAAGCTACCTACCCTGACAGGCTAACCTGCTTCCTTTCTGACCCTCTGCCAAGCTACCCTGACAGGCAAACCTGCTTCCTTTCTGACCCTCAGCCAAGCTACCTACCCTGACAGGCAATCCTGCTTCCTTTCTGACCCTCTGCCAAGCTACCTACCCTGACAGGCAAACCACCTTCCTTTCTGATCCTCTGCCAAGCTACCTACCCGGACAGGCTAACCTGCTATCTTTCTGACCCTCTGCCAAGCTACCTACCCTGACAGGTAAACCTGCTTCCTTTCTGACCCTCTGCCAAGCTACCTACCCTGAAAGGCTAAACTGCTTCCTTTCTGACCCTCTGCCAAGCTACCTACCCTGACAGGCTAACCTGCTACCTTTCTGACCCTCTGCCAAGCTACCTACCCTGACAGGTAAACCTGCTTCCTTTCTGACCCTCTGCCAAGCTACCTACCCTGACAGGCTAAACTGCTTCCTTTCTGACCCTCTGCCAAGCTACCTACCCTGACAGGCTAACCTGCTTCCTTTCTGACCCTCTGCCAAGCTACCCTGACTGGCTAACCTGCTTCCTTTCTGACCCTCTGCCAAGATACCTACCATGACAGGCTAACCTGCTCCCTTTCTGACCCTCTGCCAAGCTACCTACCCTGACAGGCTAACCTGCTACCTTTCTGACCCTCTGCCAAGCTACCTACCCTGACAGGCAAACCTTCCTCCTTTCTGACCCTCAGCCAAGCTACCTACCCTGACAGGCAAACCTGCTTCCTTTCCGACCCTCTGCCAAGCTACCTACCCTGACAGGCAAACCTGCTTACTTTCTGACCCTCTGCCAAGCTACCTACCCTGATAGGCAAACCTGCTTCCTTTCTGACCCTCTGCCAAGCAACCCTGACTGGCTAACCTGCTTCCTTTCTGACCCTCTGCCAAGCTACCTACCCTGACAGGTTAACCTGCTTCCTTTCTAACCCTCTGCCAAGCTACCTACCCTGACAGGCAAACCTGCTTCCTTTCTGACCCTCTGCCAAGATGCCTACCCTGACAGGCAAACCTGCTTCCTTTCTGACCCTCTGCCAAGTTACCTACCCTGACATTGCTTCCTTTCTGACCCTCAGCCAAGCTACCTACACTGACAGGCAAACCTGCTGCCTTTGTGACCCTCAGCCAGGCTACCCTGACAGGCAAACCTGCTTCCTTTCTGACCCTCTGCCAAGCTACCTACCCTGACAGGCAGACCTGCTTCCTTTCTGACCCTCTGCCAAGCTACCCTGACTGGCTAACCTGCTTCCTTTCTGACCCCCTGCCAAGCTACCTACCCTGACAGGCAAACCTGCTTCCTTTCTGACCCTCTGCCAAGCTACCTACCCTGACAGGCAAACCTGCTACCTGTTTGACCCTCTGCCAAGCTACCCTGACTAACCTGCTTCCTTTCTGAGCCTCTGCCAAGATACCTACCCTGACAGGCAAACCTGCTTCCTTTCTGACCCTCTGCCAAGCTACCTACCCTAGCAGGCAAACCTGCTTCCTTTCTGACCCTCTACCAAGCTACCTACCCTGACAGGCAAACCTGCTTCCTTTCTGACCCTCTGCCAAGCTACCTACCCTGACAGGCAAACCTGATTCCTTTCTGACCCTCTACCAAGCTGCCTACCCTGACCCTCTGCCAAGCTACCTACCCTGACAGGCAAACCTGCTTCCTTTCTGACCCTCTGCCAAGCTACCTACCATGACAGGCAAACCTGCTTCCTTTCTGACCCTCTGCCAAGCTACCTACCCTGACAGGCAAACCTGCTTCCTTTCTGAGCCTCAGCCAAGCTACCTACCCTGACAGGCAAACCTGCTTCCTTTCTGACCCTCTGCCAAGCTACCCTGACAGGCTAACCTGCCTCCTTTCTGACCCTCTGCCAATCTACCTACCCTGACAGGGAAACCAGCTTCCTTTCTGACCTTCTGCCAAGCTACCTACCCTGACAGGCAAACCTGCTTCCTTTCTGACCCTCAGCCAAGCTACCTACCCTAACAGGCAAACCTGCTTCCTTTCTGACCCTATGCCAAGCTACCTACCCTGACAGGCTAACCTGCTTCCTTTCTGACCCTCTGCCAAGCTACCCTGACAGGCAAACCTGCTTCCTTTCTGACCCTCAGCCAAGCTACCTACTCTGACAGGCAAACCTGCTTCCTTTCTGACCCTCTGCCAAGCTACCTACCCTGACAGGCAAACCTCCTTCCTTTCTGACCCTCAGCCACGCTACCTACCCTGACAGGCAAACCTGCTTCCTTTCTGAGCCTCAGCCAAGCTACCTACCCTGACTGGCAAACCTGCTTCCTTTCTGACCCTCTGCCAAGCTACCTACCCTGATAGGCTAACCTGCTTCCTTTCTGACCCTCTGCCAAGCTACCCTGACAGGCTAACCTGCCTCCTTTCTGACCCTCTGCCAATCTACCTACCCTGACAGGCAAACCTGCTTCCTTTCTGACCCCTGAAAGCAAGCGTCACCAGCCAGCACGATCCTCCCCGCAATGAGAGACAATGAAGGACTCTCCCAGGTAGGGAATAAAGCCGAGACAGAGTGCGGGTGAGCTTAAATGGGAGTTTATCGATCAGAATAGGGCATGCAAAGAACTCTGCAAACTCCGAGAGTGCTCTGTCTGACAATAGCAAAGACAGGCGTATATATTTACAAAAGACGTCATAAGAACCTACATACTATAGGGGGCACAAGTTCAATGGGATTGGGTGGCGATGACTAACTATAGGTGCTGCTGCGATGTGGTTGGCCGTGGCTGGAGACGTCACTTGGTCAGCCTCGTGGGTTGGGCTGGGCCTGGCAGGTTGGCAGAGTTCATCCGGGCGGTGTTGTTGTGCCATCGCAGCCAGTGTCAGAGATGAATGTCTTTTCCTGACTTATTTGCCCTAGGCCATGCACACCGCAGTCATTCAGTCATTGCAATGTTATCTTCTTTAGTAAATTTTCCAATAGGTTATTCTACAGGTTAATGCAACACAGGAGGAAGGCACCTTGTGAGGGATCTAATGGTCATTCGTCAGGGCATGGTTACCAGCGTCCTGTTGACCGGAGTCATAGGTTGAGGGGCTAAGCTTCAGGGCATGGGACGGTCGGTACAAGTCTCCCTGTCTTGTTAGATGTGGTTATAAATGTGCCGCTGTGTGTTGCCACAGTGTTGGGTGTCCTCATTGCACAGGGCCATAAGTCTAGGATGATCTGGTGGGTTGTGGGGTTTACGAGGGGGCGCCTTTGGAAGTGTGGGTTCAGGCCGAGGTTTACTGCTATGCTGTAAATAATGAAGGTGGCGGCCCGTGGACTTCGGTGCTGCAAAAGGGGGGCTGCGCATCTGTGGAGCGGCTCCAGTCTGGTTGGGGGAGGTGGGGCAGCGCGGCGCGGGCCTCTGTTCTCATGTTTTTGGCAGTCTTCGCAGGGTGGGAGGGGAATGGCCTTGCACATTTTTGCAAAGGTATCTTCCTCACGTGTTGCCGGTTCTTTGGAGGTGCAAACATTTACAATCATTAGAACACTGTATAATATTTGTATGAACTACTTGGGAACGCACATTTCACTTTGCTGAACGCATATTAGTTATATTCAGTCTGAGTGCCTTATTAGTACGCTATATTTCAGCAATCACAGCATTTGACTATATGCATATACATCTTGCAATAAATGAGGTAACATTACGGTTGGTGCAGCACACAGGAAATGACCCGCCACCGTATGTGACGGTGGCGGTTAAGCAAGGGGCGTTGAACACACGCACGTGGCGAGTACATTCTTGCACACTTTTCACAGGAGCCCCCTGCATGGTTACACCCGTCTTCTTGTGTACTGTAGCAGCATTAGTTCAGGTATGGCGCAGGACCGCGGGGTATACGGTTTTTAATGATACATCTAAGGACCACTCCCCTGAACTGCTTTTGTCATTTGCACACCCCTGTAGGGGTATGGGTCCTTCATGGCTGATGTTATGTACACTAACTACGCAATTCTACAGGTATCTTTGGTATACATGGTTTGTATGGAGGGAAGACAACAAGTAGTTTTTACATTCGAATCTGGGTACTTTTCCTCTTCTTTCAGAGGGCCGTTCTGCAGACCTTCCCATCACCCAGGCCCTGCCGACCGGGCCATTCTGGGAGCAGTGATACACTGCGGATGGTGAAATGTTACAGTGTCAGTGTATTGTGCTAGCTTATGTCCGTCTTGCTCGTGGGAACGTGCTTGCAGCGGATCTGCCAGGGAGCTGCGGCAACAGGGATAATTGAAACCCTCCGAGGGTGGGGGCCGCGCTGCAGTGCGCTGAGCTCACCCCATCCTTGGTAGGCGAAAATGGTTTCTGGCCTAGCTAATTTCAATATATGTGGGCAATCGATACGTGTGGGCAATGTCGTCACCAGGTGGACCCCCCACCACCTGGGCCCGGGTGGTGTGAGGGGCCACCCAATGAGCCATGGCCCTCACCTGGGGAGAAGACGTGGGCGAGGAGGGTCTTTTGGACCAATCCTCCCCTACATTTCCCCCCTTTCGTTACTTCCTTTCGTTACTTAAGTAACGAATTCTTTAACTCATTCAATCTCCTGCACTCTTCTTCGTTCATAACTGCCTCATCCCATGCTGGTGTGCCTTTTATGGGCATCCAGGCTCTGCACACCCCCCTTAAGCACTCACCTCTCCTAGCATATTCATCTGGGGTACAGGTCAGGTATATACATCCGCTGTCTCCTTCCAAGTCTACCCATACCTCCTCATACCATTCTAGTATGCGTGGTTCTCTGATGGTGGTGTGCCATAGTTTGTCTATAATGTCCTTGTCGTGGTATCTAGGCACTAGTTGATACCTAGGTGTGTCATCAGTCCCTGTTTGTACCTGTACTTCCTGCGTGGCTTGCATTGTACCCCGGGTGTTGCCCATTGTCACCATCATCATTGCACCATTAGGCACTGCGTTAGCACAACATCGAAGACCCACCTGGCACAGGCAAAAAATAAAGAGGAGAAACACCACAGCTGGCATCAAAAATTTCATAGTTACTCCAAGCCATGAGGGGACCCAGGAGAAGAGATCATTGAACCATGTACTGTCTTCTGCCCCGCCTTCCATCTTAATTTTTTCTCCTAGGTTGTGCACTGCTTCGATCACATGGGACAGGGAGCCGTTTTCAGCATCTTCGGAAGGTACGAAAGTGCAGCAGGCACTTCCGATTTTTCGGCAAACACCTCCGTCCATCGCCGTCAACAGGTCCAGGACATACCTGTTTTGCATGGTCATCAGTCGTAAAGCTCTTAGTTCCACTTTGATTACGTTAAACCCTTCTTCAGTGTCGTTTGCCAGCTGAATCAGTTCCCAGCGTGTTATCTGGAGCCATTTTGCATTTGCTCTTGCTTGGACACTTGAGACCAGTGAGGCAAAGAATGTTTCTGCTGAGCTGAATAATCGATATCTGTCTGGGATTTAAGCCAACAGTTCTGATGATGCTTTTGATATGTAATTTGATGCTCTTTTGTTACGGGTCAACGCCTCTCCCTTGTTTCCGGAAGACAGGACATACATTTGTGATTCTGTAGTCGGCTGGGCTGCACGCTGTTGTCTGCGTTCCTGTGTCCTTTTGCTTCCATCAATGTGGCTTTCTGGTATCACCATTAGGGCTGAGTGCAGAGTGGCCATTGAGCAGCTGCCACTCCATGACGGGGGAAGGTGCAGGTATGCCTGAGTGCCGCATACCCAGTACATGTCCATCAGGGCCGCTGTCCCTTTTCTCAGATCTGGGATGCTGAGGGTCTTGTTACAGTTCTTATTTGTTCCCATTGCGGTTTTCCCCTCTCCTTTGAAACATAATTCATAGTCTATTTCGCTTTGTAGTTTGAAGGGTTTTTCAATGGCAGTTACCCAGGTTAGTTTTGAAATGTGTTCTTTCCATACTGGTGTGCATGTTTCTTCTATCCACTGCAATTTCTCTGGTGCCACACCTCTCAGTGCTTCCGCCTTGCACATTACTTCTTCATCCTTCCACTTGTTATCCGAAAAAAGTGTCCCTTGTATTATAAAAAATGGTTCTTTCAAACATACCACCCCTGCCGTTTTTGGGTAGCATGTTTTCTCGTTCTGCAGCATTTGAAAAGTAACTTTGTGTGCCTGGAAGGTGTTCTTAATTCTGCATAACGTGAGATGAAGGAGACGTTGGGCATCTATAATTGGCAACTCTTTGGGTAACAATACTTTGGGTGTACCTGAAGCGTGCGGGATGAGGGAGCAGACATAACAGCTCTCGTTTGTTGTTTGTTTAGCTGTGGCACTCATATCTGCATACCACTTATTTGTTTGGTGAGGGTGTCGTGGGTCATCCATCTTATCTAGGCCTAACCCATAGTACTCATCATACTTCCTCCTCCCTGCTTCCCTCTTTCGTCTTTTGTTCTTATTCCTCATGTACTTCCCAACTTCCTGGGCAAAGGACAAAATAGACCCCCCTTTCTCATTCCCGCCCCCCTTGGCCCATTCCTCGTATAATATTTCGTGTGCTGCTAGCATTTTTTCATTTTCGTCTTTTACTTTATCTTGCAGGATGTTTTTTAAGACGGGGCTGGTTGACTGGTGGGCGTATTGTACAACCATGATATAGCGGATGGGTTTCGGTCATTTAAACTGCGAGCATTAAACCTTTGCATCCCAGGTGGGGACATTGTGTTGTTTTGCATTTCACCCTGTGGCCTCTTCTTTTCAGATATGACAGTGTTGGATGGCGTGGTGTGATAACCCCATACAAGTTTAGTTCCATCCCATACCAGAAAATCACCTTCCCTCAAATGGACACTTGCAGTTACATTGGTGGCAGTAGTGCTGTTAATCCCAGTGCTGTTAGTCCCTCCCCCCTCGTTCATCTCGATAGAGATGAACGCTATAAACCAATATGTAACCAAGCCAAACATTAGCATAAAAAACATCGTAATGCATATAGATAATCCGCACTCATACGAATATCTGCATCTCTCATTTACTATTTCTCTCATTCTACTAATTCTATCCGTTGCAGGCTGCTTGTTAGATGCCATGGTAGTTCCTGTTTAAGATACAAAAGTGCATTAAGTGCATGCATGTAAATGTTTTGTTGGCACCATTAGGGCCGTTATATGTGGACGGGAAATGGAGGTGGGTAGGGTTGTAGGGAGGGAATTCACAGACAAGGGTGTTAACAAGTAGTAATTTGATCATTTCATCAATCACATGATGAGATAACCACAACAAAAAAAAACAAATATTCAAGAAAGTGCAACAATACTTCATCAGTCACTTTCCCATTCGTGTTCATTGCTGACGCACACACACACGGGTTAATAATCATTCATTTCATTCGGTTGCATCTGATGCTGTTGTCTGTGCCTCCTCTTCTGTCTCCTCGCGCACATTGCTATATGCTCTTCGCACGTCTGTCAAATGTATCCAGTACCGCAAGCCCTTCACTTTTACAGCTGTGGGCGTGCAGAACACTACCTCGTATGGGCCGTGGAACCGTGGTGCATTCCATCGACGCACAAAACTCCTGACATAGATTAGTTCGCCTGGCATTAGCTGTAGCTGTTGCTCAGGTTCTGTGACAGACCCTGTTATGTTTCCCTCCTCCCTAGTGAGGGGTGGGGAGAGCTGCTTTGATATTGCGCGTGCTGCCCGTGTCAATTTTTTCAAATAGTCTGTGTATTCTTCTCCCAATATCGCAGCGCTCCTGTGTGCATCTGAGTGTTCGCGCAGTGGAGAGTGTGCCGTGTGCCTTCGCCTCCCAGTCACGATTTCGTGCGGGGACAAATGGTGATCTTTACTTGGCTGATTTCTTAGTTCAAATAGCGCAAGGGGCAGACAGTAGATCCAATTCTTCTTCAATGAAAAGCATAGTTTTGATAGCCTGCCCTTCAACAGTCCGTTCATCTTTTCCACTACGCCATTACTTTGGGGATGATAAATCGAACATAATTTATGTTTTATTCCCAATAATGTTGTCACCTCCTTGAAGAGCTCATTCACAAAGTGTGTGCCGTTGTCTGAGCGGATTACATCACAAATCCCCCAGCGCGGGAACACTTCCCTCACTAGGAATTTCGCAGCACTCTTGGCATCAGGTCGGGCACACGGACCTGCTTCCACCCACCTTGAAAATGGGCACACAACCACGATCATGTACCATTACATCTTTCCCCCATGTCTGCATAATCAATATGCAGCTCTCTGAATGGGCCAATGGGTTTTGGGATAGTTCCCCGGAGTGTTCGTAATGTCATTCCTGAATTGTAGATCTGACATATTGTGCATTCCATTGCTAATCGAGATACGTGCTCCTGGAGACAGGGTACGTACCATTCTTCTTGTATTTCGGCTGCAATGTGCTGTTTGCTATTGTGAGCAGGGAAGTGTAGTTGCTGGAACGCAATTTCTAGTAGCTTCATTGGCATTACTAGCTTTCCTGAGTTATTTTGCCGCCACAATAAGTCTGTTCCCGATTTGCTGCACCCTCGTTTTGTCCACATCAACTTTTCCTCTTCACTAGCCCCGTCCTGCAATTCTAGTATTTGGGATATGGGCATCATATTGTACCCTTCTGGGGGCTCTTCGTTCGCTTTGTGCTTCATCATGTACTCACCTGCTTCATATTTCTGAAAATAGGAGGCTTCTTTGGCGGCAGCGTCCGCTGCCGCGTTTCCCAAAGACACAACGTCTGTGTTGGACGTATGGGCTTGGCACTTAACTATTGCCACTGCAGTAGGGTTTTGTAGGGCCTCAATTAATTCTTTCAACAATTCTGCATGCTGTACTGGTGTTCCGTCTGCCCGCCGAAATCCCCTCCGCCCCCATCTCGCTAGACCTCCATGCACTGTTGTTGTCATGTAAGCTGAGTCCGTGTATATGATTACTGCGCAACCTTTTGCTGCATGTAACGCTTCTATGAGCGCAATCAGTTCTGCTGCTTGTGCGGAGTAATGTGATGGGAGGCGGTACTGCACTAGTGTTTCGTACTCACCGTCTTCTAACCTCACCACCGCCATCCCAACATGCTTTTCTCCCGTGTCCACATTAATTGATGCAGACCCATCCACGAAGTACACTTCCCCCTCGCTCAGAGCGTTCTCACACACCACTGTGTCCCCCTCTCTTTCTCCTGTATAGGTTGCGCAATCGTGGCCTTGTATGTCCTCTAGTGTGCAGGTTTCTGAAATGAATGTTGCGGGGTTTACTGTTTTGCATCTTACCACATGGATGTTGGTGCTGGACAATATTATTTCATATGCTGTTGCCCGCTGTGTTGTTAGTGTGCTTTTTGACCTCTCAAGTATCGCAAACAGTGAATGTTCCACAAACAATGTTACTGGGTGTTAGGAGGTGGTTATATTTACTTCATTGAGTTTACAATCACATCAATTCAGCTGCTGCCATGTAACCTAGTTACCAAGGAACCTTTGTTGTTATGATTAAGCAAAGGTTCCACATTCTAGCAGCAGAGAGAGAGAGGATTGAGAGCAGGAGGACAGCCACAGCTGGGGGCCTTTCTCTTGGATGAACTAAAGAAATAAAGCCTCTCTATAAAGACAAGCATCAGCGTGAAGCGTGGTCATTTACATATTAACATTGGCGACGAGGATTGGGCCAAGGAGAAAAGGCTCCCAGCAGCAGCAACACTGCAGCAATATTGATTACAGTTTGGATGCAAATGGACGGAGTGTTACACTAGATGTGTTGTGTAATAGCAGGCGAGAAACACGGCCATCCTCCTGGAGCGGAGTAAACCAGCAAAGCGCATTTTGGAGCGGAGCACCAAGAAAGAAGTCAGTGCCTGGCAGTGGAGAGAACCATAAAAGCATACTGGAGCTGAGCACGAATATTGAGGAGGTTGGATGACCTGTGGATCACAAATTGGATCACCTGTGGATTACGGAGGAGGCTGACCTGTGGATCACAAATTGCAACTACCACAGACAGCGCTGACAATATCAGCACAGGTTCCACCTGAAATCACACCTTATAAAATTTAAGTACAAGTAAGTGACAGTGTGGCTGTGTAAGGTTTCCTACCTGGGGGTGACATTAATTAATTCACAACATGGCAAACGTCCCAGCCCCAATTTTCTTCCTGCCTACACCAGGTGAGCCCAGAGTGCGTTGGATAGACTGGAAAGAGGGTTTTCAAAAATATGCACTGGCAGCATTTGGACCCAATTTCTCCAATGAGCGCAAAGAGGCGCTCCTATTTCACTGTTTAGGTGCCGCAGGACAGGAAGTGGTCAAAAAACTACCAGAACCTCCAGACATTCCTGATGGGGGTCCATATGAGAAAACATTAGCAAAATTAGACAAACACTACTGTGTTGAAGAAAATATAATTCTTGAAAGTTACAAATTTGCCACGAGAACTCAAAAAACTGGAGAGAGTATTGAGGAATTTGTAACTGCTCTTAGAGGTTTAGCCATCAAATGTAGATTTGACCATTGTCGAGATGAGCATGTCAGGGACCAACTCATGATTAAGTGTTCTAATGATAACATCAGGAAGGAGTTATGGAAGGAAAGAAATCCTTCTCTTGATAGAGCAATTGAGATAGCGAAAATGATAGAACACACAGACAAATGTATACAAATGCTTCAAGTGGATAATACATCTCAAGATAAGCCCAAAACTGATGACAATGAAGCTGCCATACATAAGGTTTCGAGAGTGATGCAGAGAGGTGCGGCAACTGCGCGTCGCACTTGGCAAATGGGTAGGAGACCTGAGGGTCGCCAAGGTCCCTTTACCAGAGCATGGGGACAAGGATCATCTACCAGAGGGTCGCCCAGTGAGAATGTTACATTCAGGGGTGGCAGGGACTCTGGTTATCCTAGAGGTGCATCAATTAGGAGGTGTTTCAGATGTGGGAGTCTATATCACAAAGCATCTGACAAAGAATGTTATGCATCAAACATTATATGTAATGAATGTGGGGTCAGAGGACACATGGCTAGATGCTGTAGGAATTTTTATACCGCCGCAAGTCAAATACATGAAGTCAATGCAGATCAAGAATTTATATCAATTGATGATGCTGGTAGAGAAGTTATATTTTCAGTCAATGCCATTGATGGGAAGGTCAAGAAAAAGAAACCATATGCAACTGTGTTAGTTGGAGGGGTGCCAGTATCAATGCTCATGGACAGTGGAGCAGATTATACTTTGATAAGTGTGCAAGTGTGGAAGGAGAAATTTGGATGTTGTACATTGTGGGAGAATGTAGTCAGAGCAAATGCTTATGGAGATGTGCCCATAGAAATTTTAGGGTGCTTTGAAGCTGAGCTCCAATTCAAAGACAGGAAGGCGTTAGGGACTATCCATGTAGCCAACAGAGGTGGAGAGCTGTTGTCCTGGAGCGATCAGGCAGAGCTCAAGATAAGACTTGAAGCAAGCCACCCAGAACAGGTTTTGACTGTTGAAGGTGGAAAATCCGGTGGAAAATCGGTCTCAAGCATTGTTATGGAAGGGGCCAGAGGGCATATGAGTGGCACTAAGTTAGGGTGCTTGAAGGGATTTCTGCACAAAATTCGTTTGAAAAGGGATGCCATTCCCAAAGTTGCCAAATTACGGACCATTCCCTTGGCCCTGAGAAAAGATGTAGAGAGTGAATTGAATAAAATGGAAAGTGAAGGGGTGATAGAGAGAATTGATTCCTCAGAGTGGGTTAGTCCTATTGTAATAGTGAGAAAGAGCAGTGGATCTCTGCGGATACGCATAGACCTTAGACACCTGAATAAAAATGCAGTGGCTGACAAATTTCCTTTACCCAGAATAGATGATTTATTGGCAGGGGTGTCTGATTCCAAAGTATTTTCTCTTATTGACCTCAAATCTGCATATCACCAAGTAGAATTACACCCTGATTCGAGAGATCTCACAGCTTTCATTACCCCTATTGGCCTTTTCAGATGTATAAGAATGCCATTTGGATTGATTTCAGCAGCTAGTGTATTTCAGAACGTCATGTACAGATTACTGGGAGGAGAGAGAGGTGTCATGTGTTACCAGGATGATGTGCTAGTATGTGGGAAAAATGAAGCAGAACATGATAAAAGGTTAGAGAGAGTGTTGAACATATTCAAAGAGGCTGGCCTTACAGTATCGTTAGAGAAATGCATATTCAAAACTGACAAAGTTGAATATCTAGGTCATGACATTACAGGTGAAGGGATCAAACCCAAAGAAAAGGCCATAGAAGCTATTCGCAAGATGGAAGCACCAAAATCCAAAGCAGATATACTATCTTTTCTAGGTCTGGTTGAATTTTATGGCAAGTTTGTTAGAGGGTTGGCAAATTTGTCAAGGAACATGAGGATGTTGACTCGTAAAGGTGTTACGTTCAAGTGGAATGAATCTTGTGAGGAAGAGTTTGGTAAGATTAAAGATGCTATAGTCAATGCACCCATCTTGAAAACGTTTGAAGAAAGTAGACATTCATTACTATTTGTGGATGCAAGTGACTATGGTATTGGGGCAGTCCTAATGCAGGAAGATCAGGAGGGCTTACACACCATAGCATTTGCCTCTAGATCTCTCAAAGGACCTGAGAACAGATATTCAGTGGTAGAAAAGGAAGCATTGGCTTGTGTCTGGGGAGTGGAAAAGTTCAAAAGATATTTGTGGGGCAGAGAATTCACAGTATGTACAGACCATAAACCCCTAATAGGAATATTTACCAAAGGTGGTCTGGAGGGAGTCTCCAGACGCATCATGAAGTGGGTGACATCCCTACAAGGCCTGCAATATGATATGCTTCACATTAGTGGTGAAACCAACGTAGTTGCTGATGCCTTATCCAGATCAGTAGTGAGAGAAACAGTGTCTGAGGAGTCTCCTCTGACTCGTGAGAAAGGTGTTGAAATATTTCAGGTTCATGAGTCAGTAAAGAAAGAGGAGTGGGACAATGCATGTTCAGAGGATGAATTGTACCAGAGAGTTTTAACATTGGTGACGCAGAACAGAATAAGAAACTATATTGGTGATTTAGACGGGTTTGCCAAAGTTAAGGAAGAACTCTGGATTGATAAAGGATACTTACATAGAGGACATCAGATGGTTGTACCTATTAAAATGAGAAAATTAATAATTGAGCTAGCTCATGTTGGGCATTTGGGACTGCCTAGAACCAAAGGCTTGGTTAGAGCAGAATTTTGGTGGCCTAATCTTGACAAAGACACTGAAGAAGTGGTCAACAATTGTTGTGATTGCATTGAAGGTAATAAGGGTCTCAGGATTCAAAAAGAACCCATGACTGTTAGAAAGCCATCCACAGTTCCATGGGATGAGGTTGCTTTAGACTTACTAGGGCCTTTCAATATCAAGGGTGGGAGAGACACCTATGTACTGGTTGTCATAGATTTATTATCCAAGTGGCCCGAAATATTTACACTAAGAGACATATCCAGCAGTAGCATCATTAAATGTTTGGAGCAATTATTTTGGAGAGAGGGATTCCCCAGAAAGTGTTTATCAGATAATGGGACCCAATTGGTTTCCAAGGAATTTAGAGAGTTCTTGAGTAACCATGGAATAGAACAAGTAACCACTTCATTATATCATCCCCAGACCAATGGGTGTGTAGAACGCTTCAACCGCACTCTCATGGATGCAATTAGAATTGCGGTAGCAACAGGAGGTGACTGGATCAGGACCATAATGGAGAGAACATTCCAATATAGACTAGCACCACACAGTGTTACGGGTGTATCCCCATTTGAACTATTAAGAGGGAGGAAACCTAACTCACACATGTGTCCAGGCTGGATGGGAAGGTCAAAATTCGTAGGAATAGATCTGGAGGGAGTGAGAGAGAAGATATTTGAATCTGGGGTCAGATCCAAGGAGCAATATGACAGGAAGAATGCTTGTAGAGAATTCAGTCTTGAGGAAGGTGATTGGATCAAGATCAAACTTCCCACCAAGGTGCGCAAAGGTGCATCCATATTTTCACAGCCCAAACAAGTTGTTAAAGATTTGGGATCTTCGGTGCTTGTTAAAGGGGGTGGGATCTGGAACAAGGAGAGGATAGCAATTTGCAAAAAGGTAAACAACAACTTGTAACTGCACTGCAAGGTATTTAAAGCAATTTAATTATTTCTTCATATAGCGGTGTATCAGATACTATGTAAATAATGAACTACTTATGTTCAATGAAATCTATTATCTAGTTTAGGCAAATACTTATATTTTGGTAAAAGGAAGGGAGGTGTTAGGAGGTGGTTACATTTACTTCATTGAGTTTACAATCACATCAATTCAGCTGCTGCCATGTAACCTAGTTACCAAGGAACCTTTGTTGTTATGATTAAGCAAAGGTTCCACATTCTAGCAGCAGAGAGAGAGAGGATTGAGAGCAGGAGGACAGCCACAGCTGGGGGCCTTTCTCTTGGATGAACTAAAGAAATAAAGCCTCTCTATAAAGACAAGCATCAGCGTGAAGCGTGGTCATTTACATATTAACACTGGGCAACCCATTACTATTGTGGCACTTTTCTCAATCGCGAACGCGGCTGCAGCAAGCGATTGCTCGCACGCGAAATGGCCTTGCATTACGGCATCCAAAGTGCCACTATAGTAAGCCAAAGGCTTGTGTCCTAAGGACGTCTTTTGTGTCAGAACAGCGGTCATGAGTGTTCCCTTGCAGTGTGAAAATAGGTAAAATTTGCGTCCATAATCAGGGTTGGCTAGCACTGGAGCCCTTGAAATTAACCTTTTTAACGATTGAAATGATGTACTCATTTCTTCTGACCATTTGATCTTTTTATTGTCCTGTTGTGCTTCTTTAAGTGCTTGCAGTAGGGGTCTGGTGTATGCTGCATAATCTAATATCCATGCTCGGCAATAGTTGCACATCCCCAAAAATTTCTGCATCTCTTTTACTGTTGTGGGTTCCGCTACTGACCTTATCGCTTCTGCCCTGTCGGGAATTATTCTTTTTCCATCTTTGGATATCAGCTGTCCCAGGTATAAGACCTCTGTCAGGCAATACTGTAATTTCTCCTTGTCTACCTTGTACCCCTTATTGGCCAATAGTGTCAGGAGCGTTGTTGAATCCTTTCTACATGCTTCTTCGTCTTGTGCACACACTAACAAGTCGTCTACGTACTGAATGATTGTACTCACAACTGATAGGTTTCCCAAGTCTTCATGCAATATGCGGTTGAATATGCTCGGGCTCTCACAGTATCCCTGTGGTAGTCTGCAGTGTTCATATCTTTTCCCCCCTAGTGTGAAGGCTGTGAGGTATCTACTCTCTTCGGCAAGGGGTATTGAGAAAAATGCGTTTTTCAAATCCACTACTGTGAAGTGTGATGCCGACTTTGGGATGCTGCATAATATGGATGCAGGGTTCGGGACCAAAGGGAACTCTTTCTGAATTACATCGTTTAGGGGGCGTAAGTCCTGTATCATCCTCCAAGATCCTCCTTTTGCTTTTTTAATTGGATAAATGCATGTGTTACATGGGGAGGTCGAGGGCACTATGATTCCCTGTGCTAATAGTGCATTGATGGTCTCTTTTATCCCTTCTTCAGCCTCACGGGACAATGGATACTGTTTTACTCGGGGTAAAATTGCTCCTTGCTTGAGTTTTATTACCACAGGTTGTACTCCATGCAACAGCCCCACGTCATGGGGGCCTGTTGTCCACAAAATATTCGGTACGAGCCTCATGTCGTCATCAAAGAATGACGGTGGTGCTCCTACCACTGCCATCAGTTGGACGGGGGTTTCCCTGGTTTGAATCAAAATGTCACAGGGCATCGCTATTTCCATTACTATCTCACCATCCCCTTCTGTGTCTGAGAAGAGATCCTCATCCGTTACCTCCCGTAGGGCGATGTTGGCATTTGTACATAGTACTGTGCGCCACTCACATCCTTCCCTATCCACCCCAATCACAGCAATTCTTTTTGCTGATACCTGTACAGCGTGCAAGTCTAACGGTACCACTGCTCCGGGTGCGGTGTCAGGGCACACTATGGGACGGAAGAGGAATTCCGCTGGAATCCTCCAGTTCATTCTTCTTAGCTCTGGAATTATGAGGGCCAATGTCTTTAGCCCTTCAATGAACATCTCCTCATTTTTTGGTAATCCTCGTACTTCCAGTGTGGTCGTGTAGGCTTGCACTACCAACATTGCACGCAAGGGGCATATCCCGGGTGTAGAGCACACTATACCTCTCTCAGTGAATGATATGGTCATGTTGAGTTTGCTTAGGAGATCCCTCCCTAATAAATTTATGGGTGAGTGTTCGTAGTACAGTAGGGGTGCCTTTACAGTTTTACCCCCCACCGTTACATCCAATGCTTCTGTGTAAGGAACTTCAATTACAGCCCCAGAGAACCCCTGCGTCTCTAACTTCCTGTTAGATAACGGGAACCGGCCCTCCCTAATACATGATTTCTCCGCTCCCGAATCGACCATGAATATGAACTGCTTGTCTCCTATCTGCGCCCCAACCAATGGTTCCTCTGCGGCATTGTAGGTTGTAGATAGAACTGGACACGCAAGTGTTCTCTGTGGGCTGTCCTATGCGGGATGTCTCATCGCCCCCCCCCCTGATTAAAGACATTTCCTGAAACCACTGACATGCCGTTGTAGGGTGCTGGTGCAGGGGCTCCGTTTGCTGTTATTGCGAAATGGTTGCCTGACGTGTATTCCATATTGTCATTATTTTGTGGGTGGGCCTGTGTTCTAAACTGGGGCCCCTGCTGCTGCTCAATGTTACCTTGTCCCGGGTTTCTTGGTTGTTGCTGTCCCATGGGAAGACCGTATGGGCTCCCCGGGTGGGGGTGGCCATACTGTCCTCCTTCTTGGAACCCATTGTTGGGCCTGGTTCTGCACTCCCTAGAGTAATGCCCCCATCTTCCGCAGTTCCAGCAACTCCCTTGCGCACCTCTAGGGCCCTGCCATCCATTTCCCCCCACTCCTCCATATCCTGTTCCACCTCCCCTTCGGCCCCTGTACCCACCTCGTCCCCCTCGAGGGGTCCACTCTTGCCACTGCGGACCTCCACCTTGTTCCTGCTCGTTCCACTGCCGCTGTCCTGTTCCTGCCCAATTAGTTGCCACTCTTCCTTGTATTGCTGCCAGCCCCTCCTCCTCCTCATCTCCCTCCCTGCAGTGGGGGAGTGCGGCTACAGCCGCTGCGACCTTCACCAACTTGGTCTGCACTAGCTTTGCTTCATCCGCCAATCTCTTCTGTGCCACTTCCTTCTCCCGCTCCTTTATTCTCTTACAATGGTGTACTATTATGCTTTGGATCTCAGGCCACCCCTTTGCTTCAATACCAGCTATCTTATCGAGCGCCTTTTGCACTTCTTTGGGGAGCCCTCTTTTTATAATAAAATAAAATAAGGATGTCGATTGATACCAGGGCGTACCCGTTTCCGCTCTCCACATCTCTTGGACCCGAAAAATGTAATCCATAGCCTCCTCCCCATCATTCATTGTACACTGCATTACTGACTGTAAGTCTGGCGTGTCCGGGAATGTTTCCCGCAAGGCGTCCCACACCCTTGCACGCACTGTGTTAAAGGAGGCTCCATCATGGCGGTCGCAGTCTAGTGTTACTCCCGGGAAACCGGCCTTAACCCATACTCTCTCGGCCTGATCCCCCACCGCTGAGACGAGCAAGCTCTTTACGTCTCCTATTGCTAGGGGTACCCCGGCAGTGTGCTTCTCAAAGGCGTATATCCACTTGCTTGCCCCTCCTGACAACGGGGGCAACAACTTTAGTAGATTGGCTTTATCCATCTGAGCCCATGGGATATAGTTAGGCCTCCCTCCTCCCCTATGTATCAATGGGAGCTGTAACCTTCCTTTTGTCGTTCCATCTGGACCCGGTTTGACCGCTGATGTACCCAGTGATGCCATTTTCCCCACCCTGTTCCTCAATCGCCCCGTCCACTCATCGTCCAATGTTCTCATCGAACATGTACCTTCCTCCCCTTCGCTTCCCCCTCCCATCGCCATACTCAACCTGTCGCTTTCTTCTAACTCGTCCCTTATATCACATAGTAATTCCTCTCTAATTCCCCCAAGCCTTTCTTCGTTACCAACATCTCCCTCTCGGGTCCCTACTTCTATTATTCGTGTTGGTTCTTCCTCAATTCTAAACAGGATCTCGCCCTTTTTCCACCCCTCTTCGGGCTTTCTGTTTTCACCTGGTGCTCTAGACGTACGCCCTGGTCTAGTTGCATCTAATGCTGTTCGTTTGCATATGTCTTTTATCCTTGAGAGCTCATCTTTTGCTATCGACAGTCTTGATTGTAAATCATCTGTAAGCTTCTCTATGTCTACCCTTTGTGTGCCTGCCTGGGCTCGCTCCCTTGTGCTTTCATATGGCGGAGGTGCCGTGGGCCGGTGGGGTGTAGTAGCTGTCGGGGGAGGTACGTAAGTGGGGTCACTGTACCCCTCTGCGGGCACAGGCTTGTTTAATATCGGGTACAAACTTATTACCTCCATTGGTGGCGCTGCACTTGATGTTTCGTTAACATCTTTCTGTATCATCGACGGATTGTCGGTGGTGGACGGGAGGTCAGGATTTAACGCTGGTGCTTTAGGAGGTGGTATCTCCTCAAATAACCTCCAAAGATCTAATACTTCTCTCCTATTCTGCAACTGCTTCCCTTTGTACTTTAGAAAAATGCATGTGACCGCCGTATCCAGAACACTTTTATCAAATGACCCTCCCTCGGGCCAAATCTGAGGTAACCCCTCCCCCTTTAGCTCGGTTACCCATTGGTCGTGATATTTTTTAATCCGCTCCGCGTACCCTGGGAGATTCTTACAAATATGTGATAAGGGTGTTTCAGCCCCCATCTCTGTGCCCTTCTAGTGCTGGTGTGTCTCCGTGTGTTTGCAACTACAATGTAAATGTAGTATCAATATTATTCTTCGTATTTTACTTCACATTCAATATTGGGCTCCTTTGGGCTCTCCCCCTCCCTGACTGCACAATACAAAACTGGCTGTACACAGTGTCTACTCTGTTCTCTTTGGGGGGCACATACAAGAGCAACCCATCATTTATTTTGACAATATCAACCCGGAAATCAAAAGGTACCCACTCACTTCACTGTATCAACGTTGTCTTCAAAAAAGTTTTATCCGGTCACACTTACCATGACCATTTAACTATTATACATTTATAACCGTTTTACATATTCACAACATCAAAATGTCTTCTGACACATACGAGGTGCACACACCTCTTGGCACCACTCAATTCACCATTCAAGCTGCCCTCCCTTTCCTCCCTAGCCGGCTGTCCCTATCCTTCTTATTCCGATAAATGGATGCCCATATATATATATGTATTGGTCTCCTCTTCCCTCTTGTAGTAGGATTCTCTCCCTCTTACTTTCTCCCTTAGCTTTGTACTGATTTCACATTTATTTTTTCCCCCTAACCTTAAAGAAAAAGAAAAGAAGTAATAGCGGTTTCTAATATATTCTCAGTGCCCCCTTTTGCTGAACACTTTTTCTCTTATATTCCACTTATTTATATATTCCCAGTACTAGTCAAGATAGCACTATGCGGCGCCGCCTTCCACCCCCTTTCGGAGCTAGGTTCCCGTCACCTTTATCTCTTATTCACCTCTTAATCCTAATGGCCATATGCGAAAAAAAAGCAAGGACATTTTAGAATGATCCTTAGTAGATCTGCGTACCCCCTCTTCGTTCCCTGTCCTACACTTCTTCCCCCACTCCCTTTACAATCGCTCGCACTCAATACTCACGTGCCCGTCTTGAACCGATAGTCTCCGAAACTGGGTCCGTCCAGGCAGTGTCGCCGTCAGCTCAACAGTCAGCCCCGGCTCCGGCGAGCGGTACTCAAAGGGGATTTTGCAACTGGGATCCCGTACTCCCTCTCTTTTGAGTGCGCACTTCTTAGTGTACCGGTCGCCGTTGGCGGCCAGCCTCCCGGAGCCGGCTCACCGTGCGTATCCCTTTTCGACCGGAGATTCTCGTGCCAAAAGGGGACGGTAGCGTTAGATCGGGAAGAAATAATAGTAATTATCACGCTTTCGGGGTCACCACTGAAAGCAAGCGTCCCCAGCCAGCACGATCCTCCCCGCAATGAGAGACAATGAAGGACTCTCCCAGGTAGGGAATAAAGCCGAGACAGAGTGCGGGTGAGCTTAAATGGGAGTTTATCGATCAGAATAGGGCATGCAAAGAACTCTGCAAACTCCGAGAGCGCTCTGTCTGACAATAGCAAAGACAGGCGTATATATTTACAAAAAACGTCATAAGAACCTACATACTATAGGGGGCACAAGTTCAATGGGATTGGGTGGCGATGACTAACTATAGGTGCTGCTGCGATGTGGTTGGCCGTGGCTGGAGACGTCACTTGGTCAGCCTCGTGGGTTGGGCTGGGCCTGGCAGGTTGGCAGAGTTCATCCGGGTGGTGTTGTTGTGCCATCGCAGCCAGTGTCAGAGATGAATGTCTTTTCCTGACTTATTTGCCCTAGGCCATGCACACCGCAGTCATTCAGTCATTGCAATGTTATCTTCTTTAGTAAATTTTCCAATAGGTTATTCTACAGGTTAATGCAACACAGGAGGAATGCACCTTGTGAGGGATCTAATGGTCATTCGTCAGGGCATGGTTACCAGCGTCCTGTTGACCGGAGTCATAGGTTGAGGGGCTAAGCTTCAGGGCATGGGACGGTCGGTACAAGTCTCCCTGTCTTGTTAGATGTGGTTATAAATGTGCCGCTGTGTGTTGCCACAGTGTTGGGTGTCCTCATTGCACAGGGCCATAAGTCTAGGATGATCTGGTGGGTTGTGGGGTTTATGAGGGGGCGCCTTTGGAAGTGTGGGTTCAGGCCGAGGTTTACTGCTATGCTGTAAATAATGAAGGTGGCGGCCCGTGGCCTTCGGTGCTGCAAAAGGGGGGCTGCGCATCTGTGAGCGGCTCCAGTCTGGTTGGGGGAGGTGGGGCAGCGCGGCGCGGGCCTCTGTTCTCATGTTTTTGGCAGTCTTCGCAGGGTGGGAGGGGAATGGCCTTGCACATTTTTACAAAGGTATCTTCCTCACGTGTTGCCGGTTCTTTGGAGGTGCAAACATTTACAATCATTAGAACACTGTATAATATTTGTATGAACTACTTGGGAACGCACATTTCACTTTGCTGAACGCATATTAGTTATATTCAGTCTGAGTGCCTTATTAGTACGCTATATTTCAGCAATCACAGCATTTGACTATATGCATATACATCTTGCAATAAATGAGGTAGCATTACGGTTGGTGCAGCACACAGGAAATGACCCGCCACCGTATGTGACGGTGGCGGTTAAGCAAGGGGCGTTGAACACACGCACGTGGCGAGTACATTCTTGCACACTTTTCACAGGAGCCCCCTGCATGGTTACACCCGTCTTCTTGTGTACTGTAGCAGCATTAGTTCAGGTATGGCGCAGGACCGCGGGGTATACGGTTTTTAATGATACATCTAAGGACCACTCCCCTGAACTGCTTTTGTCATTTGCACACCCCTGTAGGGGTATGGGTCCTTCATGGCTGATGTTATGTACACTAACTACGCAATTCTACAGGTATCTTTGGTATACATGGTTTGTATGGAGGGAAGACAACAAGTAGTTTTTACATTCGAATCTGGGTACTTTTCCTCTTCTTTCAGAGGGCCGTTCTGCAGACCTTCCCATCACCCAGGCCCTGCCGACCGGGCCATTCTGGGAGCAGTGATACACTGCGGATGGTGAAATGTTACAGTGTCAGTGTATTGTGCTAGCTTATGTCCGTCTTGCTCGTGGGAACGTGCTTGCAGCGGATCTGCCAGGGAGCTGCGGCAACAGGGATAATTGAAACCCTCCGAGGGTGGGGGCCGCGCTGCAGTGCGCTGAGCTCACCCGATCCTTGGTAGGCGAAAATGGTTTCTGGCCTAGCTAATTTCAATATATGTGGGCAATCGATACGTGTGGGCAATGTCGTCACCAGGTGGACCCCCCACCACCTGGGCCCGGGTGGTGTGAGGGGCCACCCAATGAGCCATGGCCCTCACCTGGGGAGAAGACGTGGGTGAGGAGAGTCTTTTGGACCAATCCTCCCCTACACCCTCAGCCACGCTACCTACCCTGACAGGCAAACCTGCTTCCTTTCTGAGCCTCAGCCAAGCTACCTACCCTGACAGGCAAACCTGCTTCCTTTCTGACCCTCTGCCAAGCTACCTACCCTGATAGGCTAACCTGCTTCCTTTCTGACCCTCTGCCAAGCTACCCTGACAGGCTAACCTGCCTCCTTTCTGACCCTCTGCCAATCTACCTTCCCTGACAGGGAAACCAGCTTCCTTTCTGACCTTCTGCCAAGCTACCTACCCTGACAGGCAAACCTGCTTCCTTTCTGACCCTCAGCCAAGCTACCTACCCTGACAGGCAAACCTGCTTCCTTTCTGACCCTCAGTCAAGCTACCTACCCTAACAGGAAAACCTGCTTCCTTTCTGACCCTATGCCAAGCTACCTACCCTGACAGGCTAACCTGCTTCCTTTCTGACCCTCTGCCAAGCTACCCTGACAGGCAAACCTGCTTCCTTTCTGACCCTCAGCCAAGCTACCTACCCTGACAGGCAAACCTGCTTCCTTTCTGACCCTCTGCCAAGCTACCTACCCTGACAGGCAAACCTCCTTCCTTTCTGACCCTCTGCCAAGCTACCTACCCGGACAGGCTAACCTGCTATCTTTCTGACCCTCTGCCAAGCTACCTACCCTGACAGGTAAACCTGCTTCCTTTCTGACCCTCTGCCAAGCTACCTACCCTGACAGGCTAAACTGCTTCCTTTCTGACCCTCTGCCAAGCTACCTACCCTGACAGGCTAACCTGCTACCTTTCTGACCCTCTGCCAAGCTACCTACCCTAACAGGTAAACCTGCTTCCTTTCTAACCCTCTGCCAAGCTACCTACCCTGACAGGCTAAACTGTTTCCTTTCTGACCCTCTGCCAAGCTACCTACCCTGACAGGCTAACCTGCTTCCTTTCTGACCCTCTGCCAAGCTACCCTGACTGGCTAACCTGCTTCCTTTCTGACCCTCTGCCAAGCTACCTACTCTGACAGGCTAACCTGCTTCCTTTCGGACCCTCTGCCAAGCTACCTACTCTGACAGGCTAACCTGCTACCTTTCTGACCCTCTGCCAAGCTACCTACCCTGACAGGCAAACCTTCCTCCTTTCTGACCCTCAGCCAAGCTACCTACCCTGACAGGCAAACCTGCTTCCTTTCCGACCCTCTGCCAAGCTAACTACCCTGACAGGCAAACCTGCTTCCTTTCTGACCCTCTGCCAAGCTACCTACCCTGACAGGCAAACCTGCTTCCTTTCTGACCCTCTGCCAAACAACCCTGACTGGCTAACCTGCTTCCTTTCTGACCCTCTGCCAAGCTACCTACCCTGACAGGTTAACCTGCTTCCTTTCTAACCCTCTGCCAAGCTACCTACCCTGACAGGCAAACCTGCTTCCTTTCTGACCCTCTGCCAAGCTACCTACCCTGACAGGCAAACCTCCTTCCTTTCTGACCCTCTGCCAAGCTACCTACCCGGACAGGTAAACCTGCTTCCTTTCTGACCCTCTGCCAAGCTACCTACCCTGACAGGCAAACCTCCTTCCTTTCTGACCCTCTGCCAAGCTACCTACCCGGACAGGTAAACCTGCTTCCTTTCTGACCCTCAGCCAAGCTACCTACCCTGACAGGCAAACCTGCTTCCTTTCTGACCCTCAGCCAAGCTACCTATTCTGACAGGCAAACCTGCTTCCTTTCTGACCCTCAGCCATGCTACCTACCCTGACAGGCAAACCTGCTTCCTTTCTGACCCTCAGCCAAGCTACCTACCCTGACAGGGAAACCTGCTTCCTTTCTGACCCTCAGCCAAGCTACCTTCCCTGACAGGCAAACCTGCTTCCTTTCTGACCCTCAGCCACGCTACCTAGCCTGACAGGCAAACCTGCTTCCTTTCTGAGCCTCAGCCAAGCTACCTACCCTGACAGGCAAACCTGCTTCCTTTCTGACCCTCTGCCAAGCTACCCTGACAGGCTAACCTGCTTCCTTTCTGACCCTATGCCAAGCTACCCTGACAGGCAATCCTGCTTCCTTTCTGACCCTCTGCCAAGCTACCTACCCTGACAGGCAAACCTGCTTCCTTTCTGACCCTCTGCCAAACAACCCTGACTGGCTAACCTGCTTCCTTTCTGACCCTCTGCCAAGCTACCTACCCTGACAGGTTAACCTGCTTCCTTTCTAACCCTCTGCCAAGCTACCTACCCTGACAGGCAAACCTGCTTCCTTTCTGACCCTCTGCCAAGCTACCTACCCTGACAGGCAAACCTCCTTCCTTTCTGACCCTCTGCCAAGCTACCTACCCGGACAGGTAAACCTGCTTCCTTTCTGACCCTCTGCCAAGCTACCTACCCTGACAGGCAAACCTCCTTCCTTTCTGACCCTCTGCCAAGCTACCTACCCGGACAGGTAAACCTGCTTCCTTTCTGACCCTCAGCCAAGCTACCTACCCTGACAGGCAAACCTGCTTCCTTTCTGACCCTCAGCCAAGCTACCTATTCTGACAGGCAAACCTGCTTCCTTTCTGACCCTCAGCCATGCTACCTACCCTGACAGGCAAACCTGCTTCCTTTCTGACCCTCAGCCAAGCTACCTACCCTGACAGGGAAACCTGCTTCCTTTCTGACCCTCAGCCAAGCTACCTTCCCTGACAGGCAAACCTGCTTCCTTTCTGACCCTCAGCCACGCTACCTAGCCTGACAGGCAAACCTGCTTCCTTTCTGAGCCTCAGCCAAGCTACCTACCCTGACAGGCAAACCTGCTTCCTTTCTGACCCTCTGCCAAGCTACCCTGACAGGCTAACCTGCTTCCTTTCTGACCCTATGCCAAGCTACCCTGACAGGCAATCCTGCTTCCTTTCTGACCCTCTGCCAAGCTACCTACCCGTACAGGCTAACCTGCTTCCTTTCTGACCCTCTGCCAAGCTACCTACCCTGACAGGCTAAACTGCTTCCTTTCTGACCCTCTGCCAAGCTACCTACCCTGACAGGCTAACCTGCTACCTTTCTGACCCTCTGCCAAGCTACCTACCCTGACAGGTAACCCTGCTTCCTTTCTGACCCTCTGCCAAGCTACCTACCCTGACAGGCTAAACTGCTTCCTTTCTGACCCTCTGCCAAGCTACCTACCCTGACAGGCTAACCTGCTTCCTTTCTGACCCTCTGCCAAGCTCCCCTGACTGGCTAACCTGCTTCCTTTCTGACCCTCTGCCAAGCTACCTACCCTGACAGGCTAACCTGCTTCCTTTCTGACCCTCTGTCAAGCTACCTACCCTGACAGGCAAACCTGCTTCCTTTCTGACCCTCTGCAAAGCTACCTACCCTGACAGGCAAACCTGCTACCTTTCTGACCCTCTGCCAAGCTACCTACGCTGACTGGCAAACCTGCTTCCTTTCTGACCCTTTGCCAAGCTACCTACCCTGACAGGCAAACCTGCTTCCTTTCTGACCCTCTGCCAAGCTACCCTGACAGGCTAACCTGCTTCCTTTCTGACCCTTTGCCAATCTACCTACCCTGACAGCGAAACCAGCTTCCTTTCTGACCTTCTGCCAAGCTACCTACCCTGACAGGCAAACCTGCTTCCTTTCTGACCCTCTACCAAGCTACCTACCCTGACAGGCAAACCTGCTTCCTTTCTGGCCCTCTGCCAAGCTACCAACCCTGACAGGCAAACCTGCTTCCTTTCTGACCCTCTGCCAAGCTACCTACCCTGACAGGCAAACCTGCTTCCTTTCTGACCCTCAGCCAAGCTACCTACCCTGACAGGCTAACCTGCTTCCTTTCTGACCCTATGCCAAGCTACCTACCCTGACAGGCTAACCTGCTTCCTTTCTGACCCTCTGCCAAGCTACCCTGACAGGCAAACCTGCTTCCTTTCCGACCCTCTGCCAAGCTACCTACCCTGACAGGCAAACCTGCTTCCTTTCTGACCCTCTGCCAAGCTACCTACCCTGACAGGCAAACCTCCTTCCTTTCTGACCCTCTGCCAAGTTACCTACCCGGACAGGCTAACCTGCTATCTTTCTGACCCTCTGCCAAGCTACCTACCCTGACAGGTAAACCTGCTTCCTTTCTGACCCTCTGCCAAGCTACCTATCCTGACAGGCTAAACTGCTTCCTTTCTGACCCTCTGCCAAGCTACCTACCCTGACAGGCTAACCTGCTACCTTTCTGACCCTCTGCCAAGCTACCTACCCTGACAGGTAAACCTGCTTCCTTTCTGACCCTCTGCCAAGCTACCTACCCTGACAGGCTAAACTGCTTCCTTTCTGGCCCTCTGCCAAGCTACCTACCCTGACAGGCTAACCTGCTTCCTTTCTGACCCTCTGCCAAGCTACCTACCCTGACAGGCAAACCTGCTACCTCTCTGACCCTCTGCCAAGCTACATACCCTGACTGGCAAACCTGCTTCCTTTCTGACCCTCTGCCAAGCTACCTACCCTGAAAGGCAAACCTGCTTCCTTTCTGACCCCCTGCCAAGCTACCCTGACAGGCTAACCTGCTTCCTTTCTGATCCTCTGCCAATCTACCTACCCCGACAGGGATACCAGCTTCCTTTCTGACCTTCTGCCAAGCTACCTACCCTGACAGGCAAACCTGCTTCCTTTCTGACCCTCTACCAAGCTACCTACCCTGACAGGCAAACCTCCTTCCTTTCTGACCCTCTGCCAAGTTACCTACCCGGACAGGCTGACCTGCTATCTTTCTGACCCTCTGCCAAGCTACCTACCCTGACAGGTAAACCTGCTTCTTTTCTGACCCTCTGCCAAGCTACCTATCCTGACAGGCTAAACTGCTTCCTTTCTGACCCTCTGCCAAGCTACCTACCCTGACAGGCTAACCTGCTACCTTTCTGACCCTCTGCCAAGCTACCTACCCTGACAGGTAAACCTGCTTCCTTTCTGACCCTCTGCCAAGCTACCTACCCTGACAGGCTAAACTGCTTCCTTTCTGGCCCTCTGCCAAGCTACCTACCCTGACAGGCTAACCTGCTTCCTTTCTGACCCTCTGCCAAGCTACCTACCCTGACAGGCAAACCTGCTACCTTTCTGACCCTCTGCCAAGCTACATACCCTGACTGGCAAACCTGCTTCCTTTCTGACCCTCTGCCAAGCTACCTACCCTGAAAGGCAAACCTGCTTCCTTTCTGACCCTCTGCCAAGCTACCCTGACAGGCTAACCTGCTTCCTTTCTGATCCTCTGCCAATCTACCTACCCCGACAGGGAAACCAGCTTCCTTTCTGACCTTCTGCCAAGCTACCTACCCTGACAGGCAAACCTGCTTCCTTTCTGACCCTCTACCAAGCTACCTACCCTGACAGGCAAACCTGCTTCCTTTCTGACCCTCTGCCAAGCTACCTACCCTGACTGGCAAACCCGCTTCCTTTCTGACCCTCTACCAAGCTACCCACCCTGATAGGCTAACCTGCTTCCTTTCTGACCCTCTGCCAAGCTACCCTGACAGGCTAACCGGCTTCCTTTCTGACCCTATGCCAAGCTACCTACCCTGACAGGCTAACCGGCTTCCTTTCTGACCCTATGCCAAGCTACCTACCCTGACAGGCAAACCTGCTTCCTTTCTGACCCTCTGCCAAACAACCCTGACTGGCTAACCGGCTTCCTTTCTGACCCTCTGCCAAGCTACCTACCGTGACAGGTTAACCTGCTTCCTTTCTAACCCTCTGCCAAGCTACCTACCCTGACAGGCAAACCTGCTTCCTTTCTGACCCTCTGCCAAGCTACCTACCCTGACAGGCAAACCTCCTTCCTTTCTGACCCTCTGCCAAGCTACCTACCCGGACAGGTAAATCTGCTTCCTTTCTGACCCTCTGCCAAGCTACCTACCCTGACAGGCAAACCTCCTTCCTTTCTGACCCTCTGCCAAGCTACCTAGCCGGACAGGTAAACCTGCTTCCTTTCTGACCCTCAGCCAAGCTACCTACCCTGACAGGCAAACCTGCTTCCTTTCTGACCCTCAGCCAAGCTACCTACTCTGACAGGCAAACCTGCTTCCTTTCTGACCCTCAGCCATGCTACCTACCCTGACAGGCAAACCTGCTTCCTTTCTGACCCTCAGCCAAGCTACCTACCCTGACAGGGAAACCTGCTTCCTTTCTGACCCTCAGCCAAGCTACCTTCCCTGACAGGCAAACCTGCTTCCTTTCTGACCCTCAGCCACGCTACCTAGCCTGACAGGCAAACCTGCTTCCTTTCTGAGCCTCAGCCAAGCTACCTACCCTGACAGACAAACCTGCTTCCTTTCTGACCCTCTGCCAAGCTACCCTGACAGGCTAACCTGCTTCCTTTCTGACCCTATGCCAAGCTACCCTGACAGGCAATCCTGCTTCCTTTCTGACCCTCTGCCAAGCTACCTACCCGTACAGGCTAACCTGCTATCTTTCTGACCCTCTGCCAAGCTACCTACCCTGACAGGTAAACCTGCTTCCTTTCTGACCCTCTGCCAAGCTACCTACCCTGACAGGCTAAACTGCTTCCTTTCTGACCCTCTGCCAAGCTACCTACCCTGACAGGCGAACCTGCTACCTTTCTGACCCTCTGCCAAGCTACCTACCCTGACAGGTAACCCTGCTTCCTTTCTGACCCTCTGCCAAGCTACCTACCCTGACAGGCTAAACTGCTTCCTTTCTGACCCTCTGCCAAGCTACCTACCCTGACAGGCTAACCTGCTTCCTTTCTGACCCTCTGCCAAGCTCCCCTGACTGGCTAACCTGCTTCCTTTCTGACCCTCTGCCAAGCTACCTACCCTGACAGGCTAACCTGCTTCCTTTCTGACCCTCTGTCAAGCTACCTACCCTGACAGGCAAACCTGCTTCCTTTCTGACCCTCTGCGAAGCTACCTACCCTGACAGGCAAACCTGCTACCTTTCTGACCCTCTGCCAAGCTACCTACGCTGACTGGCAAACCTGCTTCCTTTCTGACCCTTTGCCAAGCTACCTACCCTGACAGGCAAACCTTCCTCCTTTCTGACCCTCTGCCAAGCTACCCTGACAGGCTAACCTGCTTCCTTTCTGACCCTTTGCCAATCTACCTACCCTGACAGCGAAACCAGCTTCCTTTCTGACCTTCTGCCAAGCTACCTACCCTGACAGGCAAACCTGCTTCCTTTCTGACCCTCTACCAAGCTACCTACCCTGACAGGCAAACCTGCTTCCTTTCTGGCCCTCTGCCAAGCTACCAACCCTGACAGGCAAACCTGCTTCCTTTCTGACCCTCTGCCAAGCTACCTACCCTGACAGGCAAACCTGCTTCCTTTCTGACCCTCAGCCAAGCTACCTACCCTGACAGGCTAACCTGCTTCCTTTCTGACCCTATGCCAAGCTACCTACCCTGACAGGCTAACCTGCTTCCTTTCTGACCCTCTGCCAAGCTACCCTGACAGGCAAACCTGCTTCCTTTCCGACCCTCTGCCAAGCTACCTACCCTGACAGGCAAACCTGCTTCCTTTCTGACCCTCTGCCAAGCTACCTACCCTGACAGGCAAACCTCCTTCCTTTCTGACCCTCTGCCAAGTTACCTACCCGGACAGGCTAACCTGCTATCTTTCTGACCCTCTGCCAAGCTACCTACCCTGACAGGTAAACCTGCTTCCTTTCTGACCCTCTGCCAAGCTACCTATCCTGACAGGCTAAACTGCTTCCTTTCTGACCCTCTGCCAAGCTACCTACCCTGACAGGCTAACCTGCTACCTTTCTGACCCTCTGCCAAGCTACCTACCCTGACAGGTAAACCTGTTTCCTTTCTGACCCTCTGCCAAGCTACCTACCCTGACAGGCTAAACTGCTTCCTTTCTGACCCTCTGCCAAGCTACCTACCCTGACAGGCTAACCTGCTTCCTTTCTGACCCTCTGCCAAGCTACATACCCTGACAGGCAAACCTGCTACCTTTCTGACCCTCTGCCAAGCTACATACCCTGACTGGCAAACCTGCTTCCTTTCTGACCCTCTGCCAAGCTACCTACCCTGAAAGGCAAACCTGCTTCCTTTCTGAGCCTCTGCCAAGCTACCCTGACAGGCTAACCTGCTTCCTTTCTGATCCTCTGCCAATCTACCTACCCCGACAGGGAAACCAGCTTCCTTTCTGACCTTCTGCCAAGCTACCTACCCTGACAGGCAAACCTGCTTCCTTTCTGACCCTCTACCAAGCTACCTACCCTGACAGGCAAACCCGCTTCCTTTCTGACCCTCTACCAAGCTACCCACCCTGATAGGCTAACCTGCTTCCTTTCTGACCCTCTGCCAAGCTACCCTGACAGGCTAACCGGCTTCCTTTCTGACCCTTTGCCAAGCTACCTACCCTGACAGGCTAACCTGCTTCCTTTCTGACCCTCTGCCAAGCTACCCTGACAGGCAAACCTGCTTCCTTTCTGACCCTCAGCCAAGCTACCTACACTGACAGGCAAACCTGCTTCCTTTCTGACCCTCTGCCAAGCTACCTACCCGGACAGGCTAACCTGCTATCTTTCTGACCCTCTGCCAAGCTACCTACCCTGACAGGTAAACCTGCTTCCTTTCTGACCCTCTGCCAAGCTACCTACCCTGACAGGCTAAACTGCTTCCTTTCTGACCCTCTGCCAAGCTACCTACCCTGACAGGCTAACCTGCTACCTTTCTGACCCTCTGCCAAGCTACCTACCCTGACAGGTAAACCTGCTTCCTTTCTGACCCTCTGCCAAGCTACCTACCCTGACAGGCTAAACTGCTTCCGTTCTGACCCTCTGCCAAGCTACCTACCCTGACAGGCTAACCTGCTTCCTTTCTGACCCTCTGCCAAGCTACCCTGACTGGCTAACCTGCTTGCTTTCTGACCCTCTGCCAAGATACCTACCATGACAGGCAAACCTGCTTCCTTTCTGACCCTCTGCCAAGCTACCTACCCTGACAGGCAAACCTGCTTCCTTTCTGACCCTCTGCCAAGCAACCCTGACTGGCTAACCTGCGTCCTTTCTGACCCTCTGCCAAGCTACCTACCCTGACAGGTTAACCTGCTTCCTTTCTAACCCTCTGCCAAGCTACCTACCCTGACAGGCAAACCTGCTTCCTTTCTGACCCTCTGCCAAGCTACCTACCCTGACAGGCAAACCTGCTTCCTTTCTGACCCTCTGCCAAGCTACCTACCCGGACAGGCTAACCTGCTATCTTTCTGACCCTCTGCCAAGCTACCTACCCTGACAGGTAAACCTGCTTCCTTTCTGACCCTCTGCCAAGCTACCTACCCTGACAGGCTAAACTGCTTCCTTTCTGACCCTCTGCCAAGCTACCTACCCTGACAGGCTAACCTGCTACCTTTCTGACCCTCTGCCAAGCTACCTACCCTGACAGGTAAACCTGCTTCCTTTCTGACCCTCTGCCAAGCTACCTACCCTGACAGGCTAAACTGCTTCCGTTCTGACCCTCTGCCAAGCTACCTACCCTGACAGGCTAACCTGCTTCCTTTCTGACCCTCTGCCAAGCTACCCTGACTGGCTAACCTGCTTGCTTTCTGACCCTCTGCCAAGATACCTACCATGACAGGCAAACCTGCTTCCTTTCTGACCCTCTGCCAAGCTACCTACCCTGACAGGCAAACCTGCTTCCTTTCTGACCCTCTGCCAAGCAACCCTGACTGGCTAACCTGCGTCCTTTCTGACCCTCTGCCAAGCTACCTACCCTGACAGGTTAACCTGCTTCCTTTCTAACCCTCTGCCAAGCTACCTACCCTGACAGGCAAACCTGCTTCCTTTCTGACCCTCTGCCAAGCTACCTACCCTGACAGGCAAACCTGCTTCCTTTCTGACCCTCTGCCAAGTTACCTACCCTGACATTGCTTCCTTTCTGACCCTCAGCCAAGCTACCTACGCTGACAGGCAAACCTGCTGCCTTTCTGACCCTCAGCCAGGCTACCCTGACAGGCAACCCTGCTTCCTTTCTGACCCTCTGCCAAGCTACCTACCCTGACAGGCAGACCTGCTTCCTTTCTGACCCTCTGCCAAGCTACCCTAACTGGCTAACCTGCTTCCTTTCTGACCCTCTGCCAAGCTACCTACCCTGACAGGTAAACCCGCCACCTATCTGACCCTCTGCCAAGCTACCCTGACTGGCTAACCTGCTTCCTTTCTGACCCTCTGCCAAGCTACCTACCCTGGCAGGCAAACCTGCTTCCTTTCTGACCCTCTGCCAAGCTACCTACACTGACAGGCAAACCTGATTCCTTTCTGACCCTCTACCAAGCTGCCTACCCTGACCCGCTGCCAAGCTACCTACCCTGACAGGCAAACCTGCTTCCTTTCTGACCCTCTGCCAAGCTACCTACCATGACAGGCAATCCTGCTTCCTTTCTGACCCTCTGCCAAGCTACCTAACCTGACAGGCAAACCTGCTTCCTTTCTGACCCTCTGCCAAGCTACCTACCCTGACAGGCAAACCTGCTTCCTTTCTGACCCTCTGCCAAGCTACCCTGACTGGCTAACCTGCTTCCTTTCTGACCCTCTGCCAAGCTACCTACCCTGACAGGCAAACCTGCTTCCAGTCTGACCATCAGCCAAGCTACCTACCCTAAAAGGCAAACCTGCTTCCTTTCTGACCCTTAGCCAAGCTACCTACCCTGACAGGCAAACCTGCTTCCTTTCTGACCCTCAGCCATGCTACCTACCCTGACAGGCAAACCTACTTCCTTTCTGACCCTCAGCCAAGCTACCTACCCTAACAGGGAAACCTGCTTCCTTTCTGACCCTCAGCCAAGCTACCTTCCCTGACAGGCAAACCTGCTTCCTTTCTGACCCTCAGCCACGCTACCTAGCCTGACAGGCAAACCTGCTTCCTTTCTGAGCCTCAGCCAAGCTACCTACCCTGACAGGCAAACCTGCTTCCTTTCTGACCCTCTGCCAAGCTACCTATCCTGATAGGCTAACCTGCTTCCTTTCTGACCCTATGCCAAGCTACCTACCCTGACAGGCTAACCTGCTTCCTTTCTGACCCTATGCCAAGCTACCTACCCTGACAGGCTAACCTGCTTCCTTTCTGACCCTCTGCCAAGCTACCCTGACAGGCAAACCTGCTTCCTTTCCGACCCTCTGCCAAGCTACCTACCTTGACAGGCAAACCTGCTTCCTTTCTGACCCTCTGCCAAGCTACCTACCCTGACAGGCAAACCTCCTTCCTTTCTGACCCTCTGCCAAGCTACCTACCCGTACAGGCTAACCTGCTATCTTTCTGACCCTCTGCCAAGCTACCTAACCTGACAGGTAAACCTGCTTCCTTTCTGACCCTCTGCCAAGCTACCTACCCTGACAGGCTAAACTGCTTCCTTTCTGACCCTCTGCCAAGCTACCTACCCTGACAGGCTAACCTGCTACCTTTCTGACCCTCTGCCAAGCTACCTACCCTGACAGGTAACCCTGCTTCCTTTCTGACCCTCTGCCAAGCTACCTACCCTGACAGGCTAAACTGCTTCCTTTCTGACCCTCTACCAAGCTACCTACCCTGACAGGCTAACCTGCTTCCTTTCTGACCCTCTGCCAAGCTACCCTGACAGGCAAACCTGCTTCCTTTCTGACCCTCTGCCAAGCTACCTACCCTGACAGGCAAACCTGCTACCTTTCTGACTCTCTGCCAAGCTACATACCCTGACTGGCATACCTGCTTCCTTTCTGACCCTCTGCCAAGCTACCTACCCTGACAGGCAAACCTGCTTCCTTTCTGACCCTCTGCCAAGCTACCCTGACAGGCTAACCTGCTTCCTTTCTGACCCTTTGCCAATCTACCTACCCTGACAGGGAAACCAGCGTCCTTTCTGACCTTCTGCCAAGCTACCTACCCTGACAGGCAAACCTGCTTCCTTTCTGACCCTCTACCAAGCTACCTACCCTGACAGGCAAACCTGCTTCCTTTCTGACCCTCTGCCAAGCTACCAACCCTGACAGGCAAACCTGCTTCCTTTCTGACCCTCTGCCAAGCTACCTACCCTGACAGGCAAACCTGCTTACTTTCTGACCCTCAGCCAAGCTACCTACCCTGACAGGCTAACCTGCTTCCTTTCTGACCCTATGCCAAGCTACCTACCCTGACAGGCTAACCTGCTTCCTTTCTGACCCTCTGCCAAGCTACCCTGACAGGCAAACCTGCTTCCTTTCCGACCCTCTGCCAAGCTACCTACCCTGACAGGCAAACCTGCTTCCTTTCTGACCCTCTGCCAAGCTACCTTCCCTGACAGGCAAACCTCCTTCCTTTCTGACCCTCTGCCAAGCTACCTACCCGGGCAGGCTAACCTGCTATCTTTCTGACCCTCTGCCAAGCTACCTACCCTGACAGGTAAACCTGCTTCCTTTCTGACCCTCTGCCAAGCTACCTACCCTGACAGGCTAAACTGCTTCCTTTCTGACCCTCTGCCAAGCTACCTACCCTGACAGGCTAACCTGCTACCTTTCTGACCCTCTGCCAAGCTACCTACCCTGACAGGTAAACCTGCTTCCTTTCTGACCCTCTGCCAAGCTACCTACCCTGACAGGCTAAACTGCTTCCTTTCTGACCCTCTGCCAAGCTACCTACCCTGACAGGCTAACCTGCTTCCTTTCTGACCCTCTGCCAAGCTACCCTGACTGGCTAACATGCTTCCTTTCTGACCCTTCTGCCAAGCTACCTACCCTGACAGGCTAACCTGCTTCCTTTCTGACCCTCTGCCAAGCTACCTACTCTGACAGGCAAACCTGCTTCCTTTCTGACCCTCTGCCAAGCTACCTACCCTGACAGGCAAACCTGCTACCTTTCTGACCCTCTGCCAAGCTACCTACCCTGACTGGCAAACCTGCTTCCTTTCTGACCCTCTGCCAAGCTACCTACCCTGAAAGGCAAACCTGCTTCCTTTCTGACCCTCAGCCAAGCTACCTACCCTGACAGGCTAACCTGCTTCCTTTCTGACCCTATGCCAAGCTACCTACCCTGACAGGCTAACCTGCTTCCTTTCTGACCCTCTGCCAAGCTACCCTGACAGGCAAACCTGCTTCCTTTCCGACCCTCTGCCAAGCTACCTACCCTGACAGGCAAACCTGCTTCCTTTCTGACCCTCTGCCAAGCTACCTTCCCTGACAGGCAAACCTCCTTCCTTTCTGACCCTCTGCCAAGCTACCTACCCGGGCAGGCTAACCTGCTATCTTTCTGACCCTCTGCCAAGCTACCTACCCTGACAGGTAAACCTGCTTCCTTTCTGACCCTCTGCCAAGCTACCTACCCTGACAGGCTAAACTGCTTCCTTTCTGACCCTCTGCCAAGCTACCTACCCTGACAGGCTAACCTGCTACCTTTCTGACCCTCTGCCAAGCTACCTACCCTGACAGGTAAACCTGCTTCCTTTCTGACCCTCTGCCAAGCTACCTACCCTGACAGGCTAAACTGCTTCCTTTCTGACCCTCTGCCAAGCTACCTACCCTGACAGGCTAACCTGCTTCCTTTCTGACCCTCTGCCAAGCTACCCTGACTGGCTAACATGCTTCCTTTCTGACCCTTCTGCCAAGCTACCTACCCTGACAGGCCAACCTGCTTCCTTTCTGACCCTCTGTCAAGCTACCTACTCTGACAGGCAAACCTGCTTCCTTTCTGACCCTCTGCCAAGCTACCTACCCTGACAGGCAAACCTGCTACCTTTCTGACCCTCTGCCAAGCTACATACCCTGACTGGCAAACCTGCTTCCTTTCTGACCCTCTGCCAAGCTACCTACCCTGAAAGGCAAACCTGCTTCCTTTCTGACCCTCTGCCACGCTACCCTGACAGGCTAACCTGCTTCCTTTCTGATCCTCTGCCAATCTACCTACCCCGACAGGGAAACCAGCTTTCTTTCTGACCTTCTGCCAAGCTACCTACCCTGACAGGCAAACCTGCTTCCTTTCTGACCCTCTACCAAGCTACCTACCCTGACAGGCAAACCTGCTTCCTTTCTGACCCTCTGCCAAGCTACCTACCCTGACAGGCATACTGCTACCTTTCTGACCCTCTGCCAAGCTACCTACCCTGACTGGCAAACCCGCTTCCTTTCTGACCCTTTGCCAAGCTACCTACCCTGATAGGCTAACCTGCTTCCTTTCTGACTCTCTGCCAAGCTACCCTGACAGGCTAACCTGCTTCCTTTCTGACCCTATGCCAAGCTATCTACCCTGACAGGCTAACCTGCTTCCTTTCTGACCCTCTGCCAAGCTACCCTGACAGGCAAACCTGCTTCCTTTCTGACCCTCAGCCAAGCTACCTACACTGACAGGCAAACCTGTTCCCTTTCTGACCCTCTGCCAAGCTACCTACCCGGAAGGCTAACCTGCTATCTTTCTGACCCTCTGCCAAGCTACCTACCCTGACAGGTAAACCTGCTTCCTTTCTGACCCTCTGCCAAGCTACCTACCCTGACAGGCTAAACTGCTTCCATTCTGACCCTCTGCCAAGCTACCTACCCTGACAGGCTAACCTGCTACCTTTCTGACCCTCTGCCAAGCTACCTACCCTGACAGGTAAACCTGCTTCCTTTCTGTCCCTCTGCCAAGCTACCTACCCTGACAGGCTAAACTGCTTCCTTTCTGACCCTCTGCCAAGCTACCTACCCTGACAGGCTAACCTGCTTCCTTTCTGACCCTCTGCCAAGCTACCCTGACTGGCTAACCTGCTTGCTTTCTGACCCTCTGCCAAGATACCTACCATGACAGGCTAACCTGCTCCCTTTCTGACCCTCTGCCAAGCTACCTACCCTGACAGGCTAACCTGCTACCTTTCTGACCCTCTGCCAAGCTACCTACCCTGACAGGCAAACCTTCCTCCTTTCTGACCCTCAGCCAAGCAACCTACCCTGACAGGCAAACCTGCTTCCTTTCTGACCCTCTGCCAAGCTACCTACCCTGACAGGCAAACCTGCTTCCTTTCTGACCCTCTGCCAAGCTACCGACCCTGACAGGCAAACCTGCTTCCTTTCTGACCCTCTGCCAAGCAACCCTGACTGGCTAACCTGCTTCCTTTCTGACCCTCTGCCAAGCTACCTACCCTGACAGGTTAACCTGCTTCCTTTCTAACCCTCTGCCAAGCTACCTACCCTGATAGGCAAACCTGCTTCCTTTCTGACCCTCTGCCAAGCTACCTACCCTGACAGGCAAACCTGCTTCCTTTCTGACCCTCTGCCAAGTTACCTACCCTGACATTGCTTCCTTTCTGACCCTCAGCCAAGCTACCTACGCTGACAGGCAAACCTGCTGCCTTTCTGACCCTCAGCCAGGCTACCCTGACAGGCAACCCTGCTTCCTTTCTGACCCTCTGCCAAGCTACCTACCCTGACAGGCAGACCTGCTTCCTTTCTGACCCTCTGCCAAGCTACCCTGACTGGCTAACCTGCTTCCTTTCTGACCCTCTACCAAGCTACCTACGCTGACAGGCAAACCTGCTTCCTTTCTGACCCTCTGCCAAGCTACCTACCCTGACAGGCAAACCCGCTACCTGTCTGACCCTCTGCCAAGCTACCCTGACTGGCTAACCTGCTTCCTTTCTGACTCTCTGCCAAGCTACCTACCCTGACAGGCAAACCTGCTTCCTTTCTGACCCTCTGCCAAGCTACCTACCCTGGCAGGCAAACCTCCTTCCTTTCTGACCCTCTACCAAGCTACCTACCCTGACAGGCAAACCTGCTTCCTTTCTGACCCTCTGCCAAGCTACCTACCCTGACAGGCAAACCTGATTCCTTTCTGACCCTCTACCAAGCTGCCTACCCTGACCCTCTGCCAAGCTATCTACCCTGACAGGCAAACCTGCTTCCTTTCTGACCCTCTGCCAAGCTACCTACCATGACAGGCAAACCTGCTTCCTTTCTGACCCTCTGCCAAGCTACCTACCCTGACAGGCAAACCTGCTTCCTTTCTGACCCTCTGCCAAGCTACCTACCCTGACAGGCAAACCTGCTTCCTTTCTGACCCTCTGCCAAGCTACCCCGACTGGCTAACCTGCTTCCTTTCTGACCCTCTGCCAAGCTACCTACCCTGACAGGCAAACCTGCTTCCAGTCTGACCCTCAGCCAAGCTACCTACCCTAAAAGGCAAACCTGCTTCCTTTCTGACCCTTAGCCAAGCTACCTACCCTGACAGGCAAACCTGCTTCCTTTCTGACCCTCTGCCAAGCTACCTACCCTGACAGGCAAACCTGCTTCCTTTCTGACCCTCAGCCAAGCTACCTACTCTGACAGGCAAACTTGCTTCCTTTCTGACCCTCAGCCAAGCTACCTACCCTGACAGGCAAACCTGCTTCCTTTCTGACCCTCAGCCAAGCTACCTACCCTAACAGGCAAGCCTGCTTCCTTTCTGACCCTCAGCCAAGCTACCTACCCTGACAGGCAAACCTGCTTCCTTTCTGACCCTCATCCATGCTACTTACCTTGACAGGCAAACCTGCTTCCTTTCTGACCCTCTGCCAAGCTACCTACCCTGACAGGCAGACCTGCTTCCTTTCTGACCCTCTGCCAAGCTACCCTGACTGGCTAACCTGCTTCCTTTCTGACCCTCTGCCAAGCTACCTACCCTGACAGGCAAACCTGCTTCCTTTCTGACCCTCTGCCAAGCTACGTACCCTAAAAGGCAAACCTGCTTCCTTTCTGACCCTTAGCCAAGCTACCTACCCTGACAGGCAAACCTGCTTCCTTTCTGACCCTCAGCCAAGCTACCTACCCTGACAGGCAAACCCGCTACCTGTCTGACCCTCTGCCAAGCTACCCTGACTGGCTAACCTGCTTCCTTTCTGACCCTCTGCCAAGCTACCTACCCTGACAGGCAAACCTGCTTCCAGTCTGACCCTCAGCCAAGCTACCTACCCTAAAAGGCAAACCTGCTTCCTTTCTGACCCTTAGCCAAGCTACCTACCCTGACAGGCAAACCTGCTTCCTTTCTGACCCTCAGCCAAGCTACCTACCCTGACAGGCAAACCTGCTTCTTTTCTGACCCTCAGCCAAGCTACCTACCCTGGCCGGCAAACCTGCTTCCTTTCTGACCCTCTACCACGCTACCTACCCTGACAGGCAAACCTGCTTCCTTTCTGACCCTCTGCCAAGCTACCTACCCTGACAGGCAAACCTGATTCCTTTCTGACCCTCTACCAAGCTGCCTACCCTGACCCTCTGCCAAGCTACCTACCCTGACAGGCAAACCTGCTTCCTTTCTGACCCTCAGCCATGCTACCTACCTTGACAGGCAAACCTGCTTCCTTTCTGACCCTCTGCCAAGCTACCTACCCTGACAGGCAGACCTGCTTCCTTTCTGACCCTCTGCCAAGCTACCCTGACTGGCTAACCTGCTTCCTTTCTGACCCTCTGCCAAGCTACCTACCCTGACAGGCAAACCTGCTTCCTTTCTGACCCTCTGCCAAGCTACCTACCCTGACAGGCAAACCCGCTACCTGTCTGACCCTCTGCCAAGCTACACTGACTGGCTAACCTGCTTCCTTTCTGACCCTCTGCCAAGCTACCTACCCTGACAGGCAAACCTGCTTCCTTTCTGACCCTCAGCCAAGCTACCTACCCTGACAGGCAAACCTGCTTCCTTTCTGACCCTCAGCCATGCTACCTACCTTGACAGGCAAACCTGCTTCCTTTCTGACCCTCTGCCAAGCTACCTACCCTGACAGGCAGACCTGCTTCCTTTCTGACCCTCTGCCAAGCTACCCTGACTGGCTAACCTGCTTCCTTTCTGACCCTCTGCCAAGCTACCTACCCTGACAGGCAAACCTGCTTCCTTTCTGGCCCTCTGCCAAGCTACCTACCTTGACAGGCAAACCCGCTACCTGTCTGACCCTCTGCCAAGCTACACTGACTGGCTAACCTGCTTCCTTTCTGACCCTCTGCCAAGCTACCTACCCTGGCAGGCAAACCTGCTTCCTTTCTGACCCTCTGCCAAGCTACCTACCCTGACAGGCAAACCTGATTCCTTTCTGACCCTCTACCAAGCTGCCTACCCTGACCCTCTGCCAAGCTACCTACCCTGACAGGCAAACCTGCTTCCTTTCTGACCCTCTGCCAAGCTACCTACCATGACAGGCAAACCTGCTTCCTTTCTGACCCTCTGCCAAGCTACCTACCCTGACAGGCAAACCTGCTTCCTTTCTGACCCTCTGCCAAGCTACCTACCCTGACAGGCAAACCTGCTTCCTTTCTGACCCTCTGCCAAGCTACCCTGACTGGCTAACCTGCTTCCTTTCTGAACCTCTGCCAAGCTACCTACCCTGACAGGCAAACCTGCTTCCAGTCTGACCCTCAGCCAAGCTACTTAACCTAAAAGGCAAACCTGCTTCCTTTCTGACCCTTAGCCAAGGTACCTACCCTGACAGGCAAACCTGCTTCCTTTCTGACCCTCTGCCAAGCTACCTACCCTGACAGGCAAACCTGCTTTCTTTCTGACCCTCAGCCAAGCTACCTACTCTGACAGGCAAAACTGCTTCCTTTCTGACCCTCAGCCAAGCTACCTACCCTGACAGGCAAACCTGCTTCCTTTCTGACCCTCAGCCAAGCTACCTACCCTAACAGGCAAGCCTGCTTCCTTTCTGACCCTCAGCCAAGCTACCTACCCTGACAGGCAAACCTGCTTCCTTTCTGACCCTCAGCCATGCTACCTACCCTGACAGGCAAACCTGCTTCCTTTCTGAGCCTCAGCCAAGCTACCTACCCTGACAGGCAAACCTGCTTCCTTTCTGACCCTCCGCCAAGCTACCTACCCTGATAGGCTAACCTGCTTCCTTTCTGACCCTCTGCCAAGCTACTCTGACAGGCTAACCTGCTTCCTTTCTGACTCTATGCCAAGCTACCTACCCTGACAGTCTAACCTGCTTCCTTTCTGACCCTCTGCCAAGCTACCCTGACAGGCAAACCTGCTTCCTTTCTGACCCTCAGCCAAGCTACCTACCCTGACAGGCAAACCTGCTTCCTTTCTGACCCTCAGCCAAGCTACCTACCCTGACAGGCAAACCTGCTTCCTTTCTGACCCTCAGCCAAGCTACCTACCCTAACAGGCAAACCTGCTTCCTTTCTGACCCTCTGCCAAGCTACCTACCCTGACAGGCAAACCTGCTTCCTTTCTGACCCTCTGCCAAGCTACCTACCCTGGCAGGCAAACCTGCTTCCTTTCTGACCCTCTACCAAGCTACCTACCCTGACAGGCAAACCTGCTTCCTTTCTGACCCTCTGCCAAGCTACCTACCCTGACAGGCAAACCTGATTCCTTTCTGACCCTCTACCAAGCTGCCTACCCTGACCCTCTGCCAAGCTACCTAACCTGACAGGCAAACCTGCTTCCTTTCTGACCCTCTGCCAAGCTACCTACCATGACAGGCAAACCTGCTTCCTTTCTGACCCTCTGCCAAGCTACCTACCCTGACAGGCAAACCTGCTTCCTTTCTGACCCTCTGCCAAGCTACCCTGACTGGCTAACCTGCTTCCTTTCTGAACCTCTGCCAAGCTACCTACCCTGACAGGTAAACCTGCTTCCAGTCTGACCCTCAGCCAAGCTACCTACCCTAAAAGGCAAACCTGCTTCCTTTCTAACACTTAGCCAAGCTACCTACCCTGACAGGCAAACCTGCTTCCTTTCTGACCCTCAGCCAAGCTACCTACCCTGACAGGCAAACCTGCTTCCTTTCTGACCCTCAGCCAAGCTACCTACCCTGACAGGCAAACCTGCTTCCTTTCTGACCCTCAGCCATGCTACCTACCCTGACAGGCAAACCTGCTTCCTTTCTGAGCCTCAGCCAAGCTACCTACCCTGATAGGCTAACCTGCTTCCTTTCTGACCCTCTGCCAAGCTACCCTGACAGTCTAACCTGCTTCCTTTCTGACCCTCTGCCAAGCTACCCTGACAGGCAAACCTGCTTCCTTTCTGACCCTCAGCCAATCTACCTACCCTGACAGGCAAACCTGCTTCCTTTCTGACCCTCAGCCAAGCTACCTACCCTGACAGGCAAACCTGCTTCCTTTCTGACCCTCAGCCAAGCTACCTACCCTAACAGGCAAACCTGCTTCCTTTCTGACCCTCAGCCAAGCTACCTACCCTGACAGGCAAACCTGCTTCCTTTCTGACCCTCAGCCACGCTACCTAGCCTGACAGGCAAACCTGCTTCCTTTCTGAGCCTCAGCCAAGCTACCTACCCAGACAGGCAAACCTGCTTCCTTTCTGACCCTCTGCCAAGCTACCTACCCTGATAGGCTAACCTGCTTCCTTTTCTGACCCTCTGCCAAGCTACCCTGACAGGCTAACCTGCTTCCTTTCTGACCCTATGCCAAGCTACCTACCCTGACAGGCTAACCTGCTTCCTTTCTGACCCTCTGCCAAGCTACCCTGACAGGCAAACCTGCTTCCTTTCCGACCCTCTGCCAAGCTACCTACCCTGACAGGCAAACCTGCTTCCTTTCTGACCCTCTGCCAAGCTACCTACCCTGACAGGCAAACCTCCTTCCTTTCTGACCCTCTGCCAAGCTACCTACCAGGACAGGCTAACCTGCTATCTTTCTGACCCTCTGCCAAGCTACCTACCCTGACAGGTAAACCTGCTTCCTTTCTGACCCTCTGCCAAGCTACCTACCCTGACAGGCTAAACTGCTTCCTTTCTGACCCTCTGCCAAGCTACCCTGACTGGCTAACATGCTTCCTTTCTGACCCTCTGCCAAGATACCTACCCTGACAGGCTAACCTGCTTCCTTTCTGACCCTCTGCCAAGCTACCTACCCTGACAGGCAAACCTGCTTCCTTTCTGACCCTCTGCCAAGCTACCTACCCTGACAGGCAAACCTGCTACCTTTCTGACCCTCTGCCAAGCTACATACCCTGACTGGCAAACCTGCTTCCTTTCTGACCCTCTGCCAAGCTACCTACCCTGACAGACAAACCTGCTTCCTTTCTGACCCTCTGCCAAGCTACCCTGACAGGCTAACCTGCTTCCTTTCTGACCCTCTGCCAATCTACCTACCCTGACAGGCAAACCTGCTTCCTTTCTGACCCTCTACCAAGCTACCTACCCTGACAGGCAAACCTGCTTCCTTTCTGACCCTCTGCCAAGCTACCAACCCTGACAGGCAAACCTGCTTCCTTTCTGACCCTCTGCCAAGCTACCTACCCTGACAGGCAAACCTTCTTCCTTTCTGACCCTCAGCCAAGCTACCTACCCTGACAGGCTAACCTGCTTCCTTTCTGACCCTATGCCAAGCTACCTACCCTGACAAGCTAACCTGCTTCCTTTCTGACCCTCTGCCAAGCTACCTACCCTGACAGGCTAAACTGCTTCCTTTCTGACCCTCTGCCAAGCTACCTACCCTGACAGGCTAACCTGCTACCTTTCTGACCCTCTGCCAAGCTACCTACCCTGACAGGTAAACCTGCTTCCTTTCTGACCCTCTGCCAAGCTACCTACCCTGACAGGCTAACCTGCTTCCTTTCTGACCCTCTGCCAAGCTACCTACCCTGACAGGCAAACCTGCTACCTTTCTGACCCTCAGCCAAGCTACCTACCCTGACAGGCAAACCTGCTGCCTTTCTGACCCTCTGCCAAGCTACCTACCCTGTCAGGCAAACCTGCTTCCTTTCTGACCTTCAGCCAAGCTACCTACCCTGACAGATAAACCTGCTTCCTTTCTGACCCTCTGCCAAGCTACCTACCCTGACAAGCAAACCTGCTTCCTTTCTGACCCTCTGCCAAGCTACCCTGACAGGCTAACCTGCTTCCTTTCTGACCCTCTGCCAAGCTACCTACCCTGACAGGATAACCTGCTTCCTTTCTGACCCTCTGCCAAGCTACCTACCCTGACAGGCAAACCTGCTTCCTTTCTGACCCTCTGCCAAGCTACCTACCCTGACAGGCAAACCTGCTAACTTTCTGACCCTCTGCCAAGCTACATACCCTGACTGGCAAACCTGCTTCCTTTCTGACCCTCTGCCAAGCTACCTACCCTGACAGGCAAACCTGCTTCCTTTCTGACCCTCTGCCAATCTACCTACCCTGACAGGTAAACCTGCTTCCTTTCTGACCCTCTGCCAATCTACCTACCCTGACAGGCTAAACTGCTTCCTTTCTGACCCTCTGCCAAGCTACCCTGACTGGCTAACCTGCTTCCTTTCTGACCCTCTGCCAAGCTACCTACCTTGACAGGCTAACCTGCTTCCTTTCTGACCCTCTGCCAAGCTACCTACACTGACAGGCAAACCTGCTTCCTTTCTGACCCTCTGCCAAGCTACCTACCCTGACAGGCAAACCTGCTACCTTTCTGACCCTCTGCCAAGCTACATACCCTGACTGGCAAACCTGCTTCCTTTCTGACCCTCTGCCAAGCTACCCTGACAGGCTAACATGCTTCCTTTTTGACCCTCTGCCAAGCTACCTACCCTGACAGGCAAACCTGCTTCCTTTCTGACCCTCTACCAAGCTACCTACCCTGACAGGCAAACCTGCTTCCTTTCTGACCCTCTGCCAAGCTACCTACCCTGACAGGCAAACCTGCTTCCTTTCTGACCCTCTGCCAAGCTACCTACCCTGACAGGCAAACCTGCTTCCTTTCTGACCCTCACCCAAGCTACCTACCCTGACAGGCTAACCTGCTTCCTTTCTGACCCTATGCCAAGCTACCTACCCTGACAGGCTAACCTGCTTCCTTTCTGACCCTCTGCCAAGCTACCCTGACAGGCAAACATGCTTCCTTTCTGACCCTCTGCCAAGCTACCTACCCTGACAGGCAAACCTACTTCCTTTCTGACCCTCTGCCAAGCTACCTACCCTGACAGGCAAACCTCCTTCCTTTCTGACCCTCTGCCAAGCTACCTACCCTGACAGGCAAACCTGCTTCCTTTCTGACCCTCTGCCAAGCTACCTACCCTGACAGGCAAACCTGCTTCCTTTCTGACCCTCACCCAAGCTACCTACCCTGACAGGCTAACCTGCTTCCTTTCTGACCCTATGCCAAGCTACCTACCCTGACAGGCTAACCTGCTTCCTTTCTGACCCTCTGCCAAGCTACCCTGACAGGCAAACATGCTTCCTTTCTGACCCTCTGCCAAGCTACCTACCCTGACAGGCAAACCTGCTTCCTTTCTGACCCTCTGCCAAGCTACCTACCCTGACAGGCAAACCTCCTTCCTTTCTGACCCTCTGCCAAGCTACCTACCCGGACAGGCTAACCTGCTATCTTTCTGACCCTCTGCCAAGCTACCTACCCTGACAGGTAAACCTGCTTCCTTTCTGACCTTCTGCCAAGCTACCTACCCTGACAGGCTAAACTGCTTCCTTTCTGACCCTCTGCCAAGCTACCCACCCTGACAGGCTAACCTGCTACCTTTCTGACCCTCTGCCAAGCTACCTACCCTGACAGGTAAACCTGCTTCCTTTCTGACCCTCTGCCAAGCTACCTACCCCGACAGGCTAAACTGCTTCCTTTCTGACCCTCTGCAAAGCTACCTACCCTGACAGGCAAACCTGCTTCCTTTCTGACCCTCTGCCAAGCTACCTACCCTGACAGGCAAACCTGCTACCTTTCTGACCCTCTGTCAAGCTACATACCCTGCCTGGCAAACCTGCTTCCTTTCTGACCCTCTGCCAAGCTACCTACCCTGAAATGCAAACCTGCTTCCTTTCTGACCCTCTGCCAAGCTACCCCGACAGGGAAACCAGCTTCCTTTCTGATCTTCTGCCAAGCTACCTACCCTGACAGGCAAACCTGCTTCCTTTCTGACCCTCTACCAAGCTACCTACCCTGACAGGCAAACCTGGTTCCTTTCTGACCCTCTGCCAAGCTACCTACCCTGACAGGCATACTGCTACCTTTCTGACCCTCTGCCAAGCTACCTACCCTGACTGGCAAACCCGCTTCCTTTCTGACCCTCTGCCAAGCTACCTACCCTGATAGGCTAACCTGCTTCCTTTCTGACCCTCTGCCAAGCTACCCCGACAGGCTAACCTGCTTCTTTTCTGACCCTATGCCAAGCTACCTACCCTGACAGGCTAACCTGCTTCCTTTCTGACCCTCTGCCAAGCTACCCTGACAGGCAAACCTGCTTCCTTTCTGATCCTCAGCCAAGCTACCTACCCTAACAGGCAATCCTGCTTCCTTTCTGACCCTCTGCCAAGCTACCTACCCTGACAGGCAAATCTCCTTCCTTTCTGCCCCTCTGCCAAGCTACCTACCCGGACAGGCTAACCTGCTATCTTTCTGACCCTCTGCCAAGCTACCTACCCTGACAAGTAAACCTGCTTCCTTTCTGACCCTCTGCCAAGCTACCTACCCTGACAGGCTAAACTGCTTCCTTTCTGACCCTCTGCCAAGCTACCTACCCTGACAGGCTAACCTGCTACCTTTCTGACCCTCTGCCAAGCTACCTACCCTGACAGGTAAACCTGCTTCCTTTCTGACCTTCTGCCAAGCTACCTACCCTGACAGGCTAAACTGCTTCCTTTCTGACCCTCTGCCAAGCTACCCACCCTGACAGGCTAACCTGCTACCTTTCTGACCCTCTGCCAAGCTACCTACCCTGACAGGTAAACCTGCTTCCTTTCTGACCCTCTGCCAAGCTACCTACCCTGACAGGCTAAACTGCTTCCTTTCTGACCCTCTGCAAAGCTACCTACCCTGACAGGCAAACCTGCTTCCTTTCTGACCCTCTGCCAAGCTACCTACCCTGACAGGCAAACCTGCTACCTTTCTGACCCTCTGTCAAGCTACATACCCTGCCTGGCAAACCTGCTTCCTTTCTGACCCTCTGCCAAGCTACCTACCCTGAAATGCAAACCTGCTTCCTTTCTGACCCTCTGCCAAGCTACCCCGACAGGGAAACCAGCTTCCTTTCTGATCTTCTGCCAAGCTACCTACCCTGACAGCTAAACCTGCTTCCTTTCTGACCCTCTACCAAGCTACCTACCCTGACAGGCAAACCTGGTTCCTTTCTGACCCTCTGCCAAGCTACCTACCCTGACAGGCATACTGCTACCTTTCTGACCCTCTGCCAAGCTACCTACCCTGACTGGCAAACCCGCTTCCTTTCTGACCCTCTGCCAAGCTACCTACCCTGATAGGCTAACCTGCTTCCTTTCTGACCCTCTGCCAAGCTACCCCGACAGGCTAACCTGCTTCTTTTCTGACCCTATGCCAAGCTACCTACCCTGACAGGCTAACCTGCTTCCTTTCTGACCCTCTGCCAAGCTACCCTGACAGGCAAACCTGCTTCCTTTCTGACCCTCAGCCAAGCTACCTACCCTAACAGGCAATCCTGCTTCCTTTCTGACCCTCTGCCAAGCTACCTACCCTGACAGGCAAATCTCCTTCCTTTCTGCCCCTCTGCCAAGCTACCTACCCGGACAGGCTAACCTGCTATCTTTCTGACCCTCTGCCAAGCTACCTACCCTGACAAGTAAACCTGCTTCCTTTCTGACCCTCTGCCAAGCTACCTACCCTGACAGGCTAAACTGCTTCCTTTCTGACCCTCTGCCAAGCTACCTACCCTGACAGGCTAACCTGCTACCTTTCTGACCCTCTGCCAAGCTACCTACCCTGACAGGTAAACCTGCTTCCTTTCTGACCCTCTGCCAAGCTACCTACCCTGACAGGCTAAACTGCTTCCTTTCTGACCCTCTGCCAAGCTACCTACCCTGACAGGCTAACCTGCTTCCTTTCTGACCCTCTGCCTGACTGGCTAACCCGCTTGCTTTCTGACCCTCGGCCAAGATACCTACCATGACAGGCTAACCTGCTCCCTTTCTGACCCTCTGCCAAGCTACCTACCCCAACAGGCTAACCTGCTACCTTTCTGACCCTCTGCCAAGCTACCTACCCTGACAGGCAAACCTGCTTCCTTTCTGACCCTCTGCCAAGCTACCTACCCTGACAGGCAAACCTGCTTCCTTTCTGACCCTCAGCCAAGCTACCTACCCTGACAGGCAAACCTGCTTCCTTTCTGACCCTCTGCCAAGCAACCCTGAATGGCTAACCTGCTTCCTTTCTGACCCTCTGCCAAGCTACCTACCCTGACAGGTTAACCTGCTTCCTTTCTAACCCTCTGCCAAGCTACCTACCCTGACAGGCAAACCTGCTTCCTTTCTGACCCTCTGCCAAGCTACCTACCCTGACAGGCAAACCTGCTTCCTTTCTGACCCTCTGCCAAGTTACCTACCCTGACATTGCTTCCTTTCTGACCCTCAGCCAAGCTACCTACGCTGACAGGCAAACCTGCTTCCTTTCTGACCCTCTGCCAAGCTACCCTGACAGGCAAACCTGCTTCCTTTCTGACCCTCTGCCAAGCTACCTACCCTGACAGGCAGACCTGCTTCCTTTCTGACCCTCTGCCAAGCTACCCTGACTGGCTAACCTGCTTCCTTTCTGACCCTCTGCCAAGCTACCTACCCTGGCAGGCAAACCTGCTTCCTTTCTGACCCTCTACCAAGCTACCTACCCTGACAGGCAAACCTGCTTCCTTTCTGACCCTCTGCCAAGCTACCTACCCTGACAGGCAAACCTGATTCCTTTCTGACCCTCTACCAAGCTGCCTACCCTGACCCTCTGCCAAGCTACCTACCCTGACAGGCAAACCTGCTTCCTTTCTGACCCTCTGCCAAGCTACCTACCCTGACAGGCAAACCTGCTTCCTTTCTGACCCTCTGCCAAGCTACCTACCATGACAGGCAAACCTGCTTCCTTTCTGACCCTCTGCCAAGCTACCTACCTGACAGGCAAACCTGCTTCCTTTCTGACCCTCTGCCAAGCTACCTACCCTGACAGGCAAACCTGCTTCCTTTCTGACCCTCTGCCAAGCTACCTACCCTGACAGGCAAACCTGCTTCCTTTCTGACCCTCTGCCAAGCTACCTACCATGACAGGCAAACCTGCTTCCTTTCTGACCCTCTGCCAAGCTACCTACCCTGACAGGCAAACCTGCTTCCTTTCTGACCCTCTGCCAAGCTACCTACCCTGACAGGCAAATCTCCTTCCTTTCTGCCCCTCTGCCAAGCTACCTACCCGGACAGGCTAACCTGCTATCTTTCTGACCCTCTGCCAAGCTACCTACCCTGACAAGTAAACCTGCTTCCTTTCTGACCCTCTGCCAAGCTACCTACCCTGACAGGCTAAACTGCTTCCTTTCTGACCCTCTGCCAAGCTACCTACCCTGACAGGCTAACCTGCTACCTTTCTGACCCTCTGCCAAGCTACCTACCCTGACAGGTAAACCTGCTTCCTTTCTGACCCTCTGCCAAGCTCCCTACCCTGACAGGCTAAACTGCTTCCTTTCTGACCCTCTGCCAAGCTACCTACCCTGACAGGCTAACCTGCTTCCTTTCTGACCCTCTGCCTGACTGGCTAACCTGCTTGCTTTCTGACCCTCGGCCAAGATACCTACCATGACAGGCTAACCTGCTCCCTTTCTGACCCTCTGCCAAGCTACCTACCCCAACAGGCTAACCTGCTACCTTTCTGACCCTCTGCCAAGCTACCTACCCTGACAGGCAAACCTGCTTCCTTTCTGACCCTCTGCCAAGCTACCTACCCTGACAGGCAAACCTGCTTCCTTTCTGACCCTCAGCCAAGCTACCTACCCTGACAGGCAAACCTGCTTCCTTTCTGACCCTCTGCCAAGCAACCCTGAATGGCTAACCTGCTTCCTTTCTGACCCTCTGCCAAGCTACCTACCCTGACAGGTTAACCTGCTTCCTTTCTAACCCTCTGCCAAGCTACCTACCCTGACAGGCAAACCTGCTTCCTTTCTGACCCTCTGCCAAGCTACCTACCCTGACAGGCAAACCTGCTTCCTTTCTGACCCTCTGCCAAGTTACCTACCCTGACATTGCTTCCTTTCTGACCCTCAGCCAAGCTACCTACGCTGACAGGCAAACCTGCTTCCTTTCTGACCCTCTGCCAAGCTACCCTGACAGGCAAACCTGCTTCCTTTCTGACCCTCTGCCAAGCTACCTACCCTGACAGGCAGACCTGCTTCCTTTCTGACCCTCTGCCAAGCTACCCTGACTGGCTAACCTGCTTCCTTTCTGACCCTCTGCCAAGCTACCTACCCTGGCAGGCAAACCTGCTTCCTTTCTGACCCTCTACCAAGCTACCTACCCTGACAGGCAAACCTGCTTCCTTTCTGACCCTCTGCCAAGCTACCTACCCTGACAGGCAAACCTGATTCCTTTCTGACCCTCTACCAAGCTGCCTACCCTGACCCTCTGCCAAGCTACCTACCCTGACAGGCAAACCTGCTTCCTTTCTGACCCTCTGCCAAGCTACCTACCCTGACAGGCAAACCTGCTTCCTTTCTGACCCTCTGCCAAGCTACCTACCATGACAGGCAAACCTGCTTCCTTTCTGACCCTCTGCCAAGCTACCTACCTGACAGGCAAACCTGCTTCCTTTCTGACCCTCTGCCAAGCTACCTACCCTGACAGGCAAACCTGCTTCCTTTCTGACCCTCTGCCAAGCTACCTACCCTGACAGGCAAACCTGCTTCCTTTCTGACCCTCTGCCAAGCTACCTACCATGACAGGCAAACCTGCTTCCTTTCTGACCCTCTGCCAAGCTACCTACCCTGACAGGCAAACCTGCTTCCTTTCTGACCCTCTGCCAAGCTACCTACCCTGACAGGCAAACCTGCTTCCAGTCTGACCCTCTGCCAAGCTACCTACCCTAAAAGGCAAACCTGCTTCCTTTCTGACCCTTAGCCAAGCTACCTACCCTGACAGGCAAACCTGCTTCCTTTCTGACCCTCAGCCAAGCTACCTACCCTGACAGGCAAACCTGCTTCCTTTCTGACCCTCAGCCAAGCTACCTACCCCGACAGGCAAACCTGCTTCCTTTCTGACCCTCAGCCAAGCTACCTACCCTAACAGGCAAGCCTGCTTCCTTTCTGACCCTCAGCCAAGCTACCTACCTTGACAGGCAAACCTGCTTCCTTTCTGACCCTCTGCCAAGCTACCTACCCTGACAGGCAGAACTGCTTCCTTTCTGACCCTCTGCCAAGCTACCCTGACTGGCTAACCTGCTTCCTTTCTGACCCTCTGCCAAGCTACCTACCCTAACAGGCAAACCCGCTACCTGTCTGACCCTCTGCCAAGCTACCCTGACTGGCTAACCTGCTTCCTTTCTGACCCTCTGCCAAGCTACCTACCCTGACAGGCAAACCTGCTTCCAGTCTGACCCTCAGCCAAGCTACCTACCCTAAAAGGCAAACCTGCTTCCTTTCTGACCCTTAGCCAAGCTACCTACCCTGTCAGGCAAACCTGCTTCCTTTCTGACCCTCAGCCAAGCTACCTACCCTGACAGGCAAACCTGCTTCCTTTCTGACCCTCAGCCAAGCTACCTACTCTGACAGGCAAACCTGCTTCCTTTCTGACCCTCAGCCAAGCTAACTACCCTGACAGGCAAACCTGCTTCCTTTCTGACCCTCAGCCAAGCTACCTACCCTAACAGGCAAGCCTGCTTCCTTTCTGACCCTCAGCCAAGCTACCTACCCTGACAGGCAAACCTACTTCCTTTCTGACCCTCAGCCAAGCTACCTACCCTGACAGGCAAACCTGCTTCCTTTCTGACCCTCGGCCATGCTACCTACCCTGACAGGCAAACCTGCTTCCAGTCTGACCCTCAGCCAAGCTACCTACCCTAAAAGGCAAACCCGCTACCTGTCTGACCCTCTGCCAAGCTACACTGACTGGCTAACCTGCTTCCTTTCTGACCCTCTGCCAAGCTACCTACCCTGACAGGCAAACCTGCTTCCTTTCTGACCCTCAGCCAAGCTACCTACCCTGACAGGCAAACCTGCTTCCTTTCTGACCCTCTGCCAAGCTACCTACCCTGACAGGCAGACCTGCTTCCTTTCTGACCCTCTGCCAAGCTACCCTGACTGGCTAACCTGCTTCCTTTCTGACCCTCTGCCAAGCTACCTACCCTGACAGGCAAACCTGCTTCCTTTCTGACCCTCTGCCAAGCTACCTACCCTGACAGGCAAACCCGCTACCTGTCTGACCCTCTGCCAAGCTACACTGACTGGCTAACCTGCTTCCTTTCTGACCCTCTGCCAAGCTACCTACCCTGACAGGTAAACCTGCTTCCTTTCTGACCCTCTGCCAAGCTACCTACCCTGGCAGGCAAACCTGCTTCCTTTCTGACCCTCTACCAAGCTACCTACCCTGAAAGGCAAACCTGCTTCCTTTCTGACCCTCTGCCAAGCTACCTACCCTGACAGGCAAACCTGATTCCTTTCTGACCCTCTACCAAGCTGCCTACCCTGACCCTCTGCCAAGCTACCTACCCTGACAGGCAAACCTGCTTCCTTTCTGACCCTCTGCCAAGCTACCTACCATGACAGGCAAACCTGCTTCCTTTCTGACCCTCTGCCAAGCTACCTACCCTGACAGGCAAACCTGCTTCCTTTCTGACCCTCTGCCAAGCTACCTACCCTGACAGGCAAACCTGCTTCCTTTCAGACCCTCTGCCAAGCTACCCTGACTGGCTAATCTGTTTCCTTTCTGATCCTCTGCCAAGCTACCTACCCTGACAGGCAAACCTGCTTCCTTTCTGACCCTCAGCCAAGCTACCTACCCTGACAGGCAAACCTGCTTCCTTTCTGACCCTCAGCCAAGCTACCTACCCTAACAGGCAAGCCTGCCTCCTTTCTGACCCTCAGCCAAGCTACCTACCCTGACAGGCAAACCTGCCTCCTTTCTGAACCTCAGCCATGCTACCTACCCTGACAGGCAAACCTGCTTCCTTTCTGAGCCTAAGCCAAGCTACCTACCCTGACAGGCAAACCTGCTTCCTTTCTGACCCTCTGCCAAGCTACCTACCCTGATAGGCTAACCTGCTTCCTTTCTGACCCTCTGCCAAGCTACCCTGACAGGCTAACCTGCTTCCTTTCTGACCCTATGCCAAGCTACCTACCCTGACAGTCTAACCTGCTTCCTTTCTGACCCTCTGCCAAGCTACCCTGACAGGCAAACCTGCTTCCTTTCTGACCCTCAGCCAAGCTACCTACCCTGACAGGCAAACCTGCTTCCTTTCTGACCCTCAGCCAAGCTACCTACCCTAACAGGCAAGCCTGCTTCCTTTCTGACCCTCAGCCAAGCTACCTACCCTGACAGGCAAACCTACTTCCTTTCTGACCCTCAGCCAAGCTACCTACCCTGACAGGCTAAACTGCTTCCTTTCTGACCCTCTGCCAAGCTACCTACCCAGACAGGCTAACCTGCTACCTTTCCGACCCTCTGCCAAGCTACCTACCCTGACAGGTAAACCTGCTTCCTTTCTGACCCTCTGCCAAGCTACCTACCCTGACAGGCTAAACTGCTTCCTTTCTGACCCTCTGCCAAGCTACCTACCCTGACACGCTAACCTGCTTCCTTTCTGACCCTCTGCCAAGCTACCCTGACTGGCTAACCTGCCTCCTTTCTGACCCTCTGCCAAGCTACCTACCCTGACAGGCTAACCTGCTTCCTTTCTGACCCTCTGCCAAGCTACCTACCCTCACAGGCTAACCTGCTACCTTTCTGACCCTCTGCGAAGCTACCTACCCTGACAGGCAAACCTTCCTCCTTTCTGACCCTCAGCCAAGCTACCTACCCTGACAGGCAAACCTGCTTCCTTTCTGACCCTCTGCCAAGCTACCTACCCTGACAGGCAAACCTGCTTCCTTTCTGACCCTCTGCCAAGCTACCTACCCTGACAGGCAAACCTGCTTCCTTTCTGACCCTCTGCCAAGCAACCCTGACTGGCTAACCTGCTTCCTTTCTGACCCTCTGCCAAGCTACCTACCCTGACAGGTTAACCTGCTTCCTTTCTAACCCTCTGCCAAGCTACCTACCCTGACAGGCAAACCTGCTTCCTTTCTGACCCTCTGCCAAGCTGCCTACCCTGACAGGCGAACCTCCTTCCTTTCTGACCCTCTGCCAAGCTACCTACCCGGACAGGCGAACCTGCTTCCTTTCTGACCCTCTGCCAAGCTACCTACCCTGACAGGCAAACCTCCTTCCTTTCTGACCCTCTGCCAAGCTACCTACGCGGACAGGTAAACCTGCTTCCTTTCTGACCCTCAGCCAAGCTACCTACTCTGACAGGCAAACCTGCTTCCTTTCTGACCCTCAGCCAAGCTACCTACCCTGACAGGCAAACCTGCTTCCTTTCTGACCCTCAGCCAAGCTACCTACCCTAACAGGCAAACCTGCTTTCTTTCTGACCCTCAGCCAAGCTACCTACCCTGACAGGCAAACCTGCTTCTTTTCTGACCCTCAGCCACGCTACCTACCCTGATAGGCAAACCTGCTTCCTTTCTGAGCCTCAGCCAAGCTACCTACCCTGACAGGCAAACCTGCTTCCTTTTTGACCCTCTGCCAAGCTACCTACCCTGATAGGCTAACCTGCTTCCTTTCTGACCCTCTGCCAAGCTACCCTGACAGGCTACATGCTTCCTTTCTGACCCTATGCCAAGCTACCTACCCTGACAGGCTAACCTGCTTCCTTTCTGACCCTCTGCCAAGCTACCCTGACAGGCAAACCTGCCTCCTTCCCGACCCTCTGCCAAGCTACCTACCCTGACAGGCAAACCTGCTTCCTTTCTGACCCTCTGCCAAGGTACCTACCCTGACAGGCAAACCTCCTTCCTTTCTGACCCTCTGCCAAGCTACCTACCCGGACAGGCTAACCTGCTATCTTTCTGACCCTCTGCCAAGCTACCTACCCTGACAGGTAAACCTGCTTCCTTTCTGACCCTCTGCCAAGCTACCTACCCTGACAGGCTAACCTGCTACCTTTCTGACCCTCTGCCAAGCTACCTACCCTGACAGGTAACCCTGCTTCCTTTCTGACCCTCTGCCAAGCTACCTACCCTGACAGGCTAAACTGCTTCCTTTCTGACCCTCTGCCAAGCTACCTACCCTGACAGGCTAACCTGCTTCCTTTCTGACCCTCTGCCAAGCAACCTGACTGGCTAACCTGCTTCCTTTCTGACCCTCTGCCAAGCTACCTACCCTGACAGGATAACCTGCTTCCTTTCTGACCCTCTGTCAAGCTACCTACCCTGACAGGCAAACCTGCTTCCTTTCTGATCCTCTGCGAAGCTACCTACCCTGACAGGCAAACCTGCTACCTTTCTGACCCTCTGCCAAGCTACATACCCTGACTGGCAAACCTGCTTCCTTTCTGACCCTCTGCCAAGCTACCTACCCTGACAGGCAAACTTGCTTCCTTTCTGACCCTCTGCCAAGCTACCCTGACAGGCTAACCTGCTTCCTTTCTGACCCTTTGCCAATCTACCTACCCTGACAGGGAAACCAGCTTCCTTTCTGACCTTCTGCCAAGCTACCTACCCTGACAGGCAAACCTGCTTCCTTTCTGACCCTCTACCAAGCTACCTACCCTGACAGGCAAACCTGCTTCCTTTCTGACCCTCTGCCAAGCTACCAACCCTGACAGGCAAACCTGCTTCCTTTCTGACCCTCTGCCAAGCTACCTACCCTGACACGCTAACCTGCTTCCTTTATGACCCTCTGCCAAGCTACCCTGACTGGCTAACCTGCTTCCTTTCTGACCCTATGCCAAGCTACCTACCCTGACAGGCTAACCTGCTTCCTTTCTGACCCTCTGCCAAGCTACCTACCCTCACAGGCTAACCTGCTACCTTTCTGACCCTCTGCGAAGCTACCTACCCTGACAGGCAAACCTTCCTCCTTTCTGACCCTCAGCCAAGCTACCTACCCTGACAGGCAAACCTGCTTCCTTTCCGACCCTCTGCCAAGCTACCTACCCTGACAGGCAAACCTGCTTCCTTTCTGACCCTCTGCCAAGCTACCTACCCTGACAGGCAAACCTTCCTCCTTTCTGACCCTCAGCCAAGCTACCTACCCTGACAGGCAAACCTGCTTCCTTTCTGACCCTCTGCCAAGCTACCTACCCTGACAGGTTAACCTGCTTCCTTTCTAACCCTCTGCCAAGCTACCTACCCTGACAGGCAAACCTGCTTCCTTTCTGACCCTCTGCCAAGCTACCTACCCTGACAGGCAATCCTGCTTCCTTTCTGACCCTCTGCCAAGCTACCTACCCTGACAGGCAAACCTCCTTCCTTTCTGCCCCTCTGCCAAGCTACCTACCCGGACAGGCTAACCTGCTATCTTTCTGACCCTCTGCCAAGCTACCTACCCTGACAAGTAAACCTGCTTCCTTTCTGACCCTCTGCCAAGCTACCTACCCTGACAGGCTAAACTGCTTCCTTTCTGACCCTCTGCCAAGCTACCTACCCTGACAGGCTAACCTGCTACCTTTCTGACCCTCTGCCAAGCTACCTACCCTGACAGGTAAACCTGCTTCCTTTCTGACCCTCTGCCAAGCTACCTACCCTGACAGGCTAAACTGCTTCCTTTCTGACCCTCTGCCAAGCTACCTACCCTGACAGGCTAACCTGCTTCCTTTCTGACCCTCTGCCTGACTGGCTAACCTGCTTGCTTTCTGACCCTCGGCCAAGATACCTACCATGACAGGCTAACCTGCTCCCTTTCTGACCCTCTGCCAAGCTACCTACCCCAACAGGCTAACCTGCTACCTTTCTGACCCTCTGCCAAGCTACCTACCCTGACAGGCAAACCTGCTTCCTTTCTGACCCTCTGCCAAGCTACCTACCCTGACAGGCAAACCTGCTTCCTTTCTGACCCTCAGCCAAGCTACCTACCCTGACAGGCAAACCTGCTTCCTTTCTGACCCTCTGCCAAGCAACCCTGAATGGCTAACCTGCTTCCTTTCTGACCCTCTGCCAAGCTACCTACCCTGACAGGTTAACCTGCTTCCTTTCTAACCCTCTGCCAAGCTACCTACCCTGACAGGCTAACCTGCTTCCTTTCTGACCCTCTGCCAAGCTACCTACCCTGACAGGCAAACCTGCTTCCTTTCTGACCCTCTGCCAAGTTACCTACCCTGACATTGCTTCCTTTCTGACCCTCAGCCAAGCTACCTACGCTGACAGGCAAACCTGCTTCCTTTCTGACCCTCTGCCAAGCTACCCTGACAGGCAAACCTGCTTCCTTTCTGACCCTCTGCCAAGCTACCTACCCTGACAGGCAGACCTGCTTCCTTTCTGACCCTCTGCCAAGCTACCCTGACTGGCTAACCTGCTTCCTTTCTGACCCTCTGCCAAGCTACCTACCCTGGCAGGCAAACCTGCTTCCTTTCTGACCCTCTACCAAGCTACCTACCCTGACAGGCAAACCTGCTTCCTTTCTGACCCTCTGCCAAGCTACCTACCCTGACAGGCAAACCTGATTCCTTTCTGACCCTCTACCAAGCTGCCTACCCTGACCCTCTGCCAAGCTACCTACCCTGACAGGCAAACCTGCTTCCTTTCTGACCCTCTGCCAAGCTACCTACCCTGACAGGCAAACCTGCTTCCTTTCTGACCCTCTGCCAAGCTACCTACCCTGACAGGCAAACCTGCTTCCTTTCTGACCCTCTGCCAAGCTACCTACCCTGACAGGCAAACCTGCTTCCTTTCTGACCCTCTGCCAAGCTACCTACCCTGACAGGCAAACCTGCTTCCTTTCTGACCCTCTGCCAAGCTACCTACCATGACAGGCAAACCTGCTTCCTTTCTGACCCTCTGCCAAGCTACCTACCCTGACAGGCAAACCTGCTTCCTTTCTGACCCTCTGCCAAGCTACCTACCCTGACAGGCAAACCTGCTTCCAGTCTGACCCTCTGCCAAGCTACCTACCCTAAAAGGCAAACCTGCTTCCTTTCTGACCCTTAGCCAAGCTACCTACCCTGACAGGCAAACCTGCTTCCTTTCTGACCCTCAGCCAAGCTACCTACCCTGACAGGCAAACCTGCTTCCTTTCTGACCCTCAGCCAAGCTACCTACCCCGACAGGCAAACCTGCTTCCTTTCTGACCCTCAGCCAAGCTACCTACCCTAACAGGCAAGCCTGCTTCCTTTCTGACCCTCAGCCAAGCTACCTACCTTGACAGGCAAACCTGCTTCCTTTCTGACCCTCTGCCAAGCTACCTACCCTGACAGGCAGAACTGCTTCCTTTCTGACCCTCTGCCAAGCTACCCTGACTGGCTAACCTGCTTCCTTTCTGACCCTCTGCCAAGCTACCTACCCTGACAGGCAAACCTGCTTCCTTTCTGACCCTCTGCCAAGCTACCTACCCTAACAGGCAAACCCGCTACCTGTCTGACCCTCTGCCAAGCTTCCCTGACTGGCTAACCTGCTTCCTTTCTGACCCTCTGCCAAGCTACCTACCCTGACAGGCAAACCTGCTTCCAGTCTGACCCTCAGCCAAGCTACCTACCCTAAAAGGCAAACCTGCTTCCTTTCTGACCCTTAGCCAAGCTACCTACCCTGTCAGGCAAACCTGCTTCCTTTCTGACCCTCAGCCAAGCTACCTACCCTGACAGGCAAACCTGCTTCCTTTCTGACCCTCAGCCAAGCTACCTACTCTGACAGGCAAACCTGCTTCCTTTCTGACCCTCAGCCAAGCTAACTACCCTGACAGGCAAACCTGCTTCCGTTCTGAACCTCAGCCAAGCTACCTACCCTAACAGGCAAGCCTGCTTCCTTTCTGACCCTCAGCCAAGCTACCTACCCTGACAGGCAAACCTACTTCCTTTCTGACCCTCAGCCAAGCTACCTACCCTGACAGGCAAACCTGCTTCCTTTCTGACCCTCGGCCATGCTACCTACCCTGACAGGCAAACCTGCTTCCAGTCTGACCCTCAGCCAAGCTACCTACCCTAAAAGGCAAACCCGCTACCTGTCTGACCCTCTGCCAAGCTACACTGACTGGCTAACCTGCTTCCTTTCTGACCCTCTGCCAAGCTACCTACCCTGACAGGCAAACCTGCTTCCTTTCTGACCCTCAGCCAAGCTACCTACCCTGACAGGCAAACCTGCTTCCTTTCTGACCCTCTGCCAAGCTACCTACCCTGACAGGCAAACCTGATTCCTTTCTGACCCTCTACCAAGCTGCCTACCCTGACCCTCTGCCAAGCTACCTACCCTGACAGGCAAACCTGCTTCCTTTCTGACCCTCTGCCAAGCTACCTACCCTGACAGGCAAACCTGCTTCCTTTCTGACCCTCTGCCAAGCTACCTACCATGACAGGCAAACCTGCTTCCTTTCTGACCCTCTGCCAAGCTACCTACCCTGACAGGCAAACCTGCTTCCTTTCTGACCCTCTGCCAAGCTACCTACCCTGACAGGCAAACCTGCTTCCTTTCTGACCCTCTGCCAAGCTACCTACCCTGACAGGCAAACCTGCTTCCTTTCTGACCCTCTGCCAAGCTACCTACCATGACAGGCAAACCTGCTTCCTTTCTGACCCTCTGCCAAGCTACCTACCCTGACAGGCAAACCTGCTTCCTTTCTGACCCTCTGCCAAGCTACCTACCCTGACAGGCAAACCTGCTTCCAGTCTGACCCTCTGCCAAGCTACCTACCCTAAAAGGCAAACCTGCTTCCTTTCTGACCCTTAGCCAAGCTACCTACCCTGACAGGCAAACCTGCTTCCTTTCTGACCCTCAGCCAAGCTACCTACCCTGACAGGCAAACCTGCTTCCTTTCTGACCCTCAGCCAAGCTACCTACCCCGACAGGCAAACCTGCTTCCTTTCTGACCCTCAGCCAAGCTACCTACCCTAACAGGCAAGCCTGCTTCCTTTCTGACCCTCAGCCAAGCTACCTACCTTGACAGGCAAACCTGCTTCCTTTCTGACCCTCTGCCAAGCTACCTACCCTGACAGGCAGAACTGCTTCCTTTCTGACCCTCTGCCAAGCTACCCTGACTGGCTAACCTGCTTCCTTTCTGACCCTCTGCCAAGCTACCTACCCTGACAGGCAAACCTGCTTCCTTTCTGACCCTCTGCCAAGCTACCTACCCTAACAGGCAAACCCGCTACCTGTCTGACCCTCTGCCAAGCTACCCTGACTGGCTAACCTGCTTCCTTTCTGACCCTCTGCCAAGCTACCTACCCTGACAGGCAAACCTGCTTCCAGTCTGACCCTCAGCCAAGCTACCTACCCTAAAAGGCAAACCTGCTTCCTTTCTGACCCTTAGCCAAGCTACCTACCCTGTCAGGCAAACCTGCTTCCTTTCTGACCCTCAGCCAAGCTGCCTACCCTGACAGGCAAACCTGCTTCCTTTCTGACCCTCAGCCAAGCTAACTACCCTGACAGGCAAACCTGCTTCCTTTCTGACCCTCAGCCAAGCTACCTACCCTAACAGGCAAGCCTGCTTCCTTTCTGACCCTCAGCCAAGCTACCTACCCTGACAGGCAAACCTACTTCCTTTCTGACCCTCAGCCAAGCTACCTACCCTGACAGGCAAACCTGCTTCCTTTCTGACCCTCGGCCATGCTACCTACCCTGACAGGCAAACCTGCTTCCAGTCTGACCCTCAGCCAAGCTACCTACCCTAAAAGGCAAACCCGCTACCTGTCTGACCCTCTGCCAAGCTACACTGACTGGCTAACCTGCTTCCTTTCTGACCCTCTGCCAAGCTACCTACCCTGACAGGCAAACCTGCTTCCTTTCTGACCCTCAGCCAAACTACCTACCCTGACAGGCAAACCTGCTTCCTTTCTGACCCTCTGCCAAGCTACCTACCCTGACAGGCAGACCTGCTTCCTTTCTGACCCTCTGCCAAGCTACCCTGACTGGCTAACCTGCTTCCTTTCTGACCCTCTGCCAAGCTACCTACCCTGACAGGCAAACCTGCTTCCTTTCTGACCCTCTGCCAAGCTACCTACCCTGACAGGCAAACCCGCTACCTGTCTGACCCTCTGCCAAGCTACACTGACTGGCTAACCTGCTTCCTTTCTGACCCTCTGCCAAGCTACCTACCCTGACAGGCAAACCTGCTTCCTTTCTGACCCTCTGCCAAGCTACCTACCCTGGCAGGCAAACCTGCTTCCTTTCGGACCCTCTACCAAGCTACCTACCCTGAAAGGCAAACCTGCTTCCTTTCTGACCCTCTGCCAAGCTACCTACCCTGACAGGCAAACCTGATTCCTTTCTGACCCTCTACCAAGCTGCCTACCCTGACCCTCTGCCAAGCTACCTACCCTGACAGGCAAACCTGCTTCCTTTCTGACCCTCTGCCAAGCTACCTACCATGACAGGCAAACCTGCTTCCTTTCTGACCCTCTGCCAAGCTACCTACCCTGACAGGCAAACCTGCTTCCTTTCTGACCCTCTGCCAAGCTACCTACCCTGACAGGCAAACCTGCTTCCTTTCAGACCCTCTGCCAAGCTACCCTGACTGACTAATCTGTTTCCTTTCTGAACCTCTGCCAAGCTACCTACCCTGACAGGCAAACCTGCTTCCAGTCTGACCCTCAGCCAAGCTACCTACCCTAAAAGGCAAACCTGCTTCCTTTCTGACCCTTAGCCAAGCTACCTACCCTGACAGGCAAACCTGCTTCCTTTCTGACCCTTAGCCAAGATACCTACCCTGACAGGCAAACCTGCTTCCTTTCTGACCCTCAGCCAAGCTACCTACTCTGACAGGCAAACCTGCTTCCTTTCTGACCCTCAGCCAAGCTACCTACCCTGACAGGCAAACCTGCTTCCTTTCTGACCCTCAGCCAAGCTACCTACCCTAACAGGCAAGCCTGCCTCCTTTCTGACCCTCAGCCAAGCTACCTACCCTGACAGGCAAACCTGCCTCCTTTCTGAACCTCAGCCATGCTACCTACCCTGACAGGCAAACCTGCTTCCTTTCTGAGCCTAAGCCAAGCTACCTACCCTGACATGCAAACCTGCTTCCTTTCTGACCCTCTGCCAAGCTACCTACCCTGATAGGCTAACCTGCTTCCTTTCTGACCCTCTGCCAAGCTACCCTGACAGGCTAACCTGCTTCCTTTCTGACCCTATGCCAAGCTACCTACCCTGACAGTCTAACCTGCTTCCTTTCTGACCCTCTGCCAAGCTACCCTGACAGGCAAACCTGCTTCCTTTCTGACCCTCAGCCAAGCTACCTACCCTGACAGGCAAACCTGCTTCCTTTCTGAGACTCAGCCAAGCTACCTACCCTAACAGGCAAGCCTGCTTCCTTTCTGACCCTCAGCCAAGCTACCTACCCTGACAGGCAAACCTACTTCCTTTCTGACCCTCAGCCAAGCTACCTACCCTGACAGGCTAAACTGCTTCCTTTCTGACCCTCTGCCAAGCTACCTACCCAGACAGGCTAACCTGCTACCTTTCCGACCCTCTGCCAAGCTACCTACCCTGAGAGGTAAACCTGCTTCCTTTCTGACCCTCTGCCAAGCTACCTACCCTGACAGGCTAAACTGCTTCCTTTCTGACCCTCTGCCAAGCTACCTACCCTGACACGCTAACCTGCTTCCTTTCTGACCCTCTGCCAAGCTACCCTGACTGGCTAACCTGCCTCCTTTCTGACCCTCTGCCAAGCTACCTACCCTGACAGGCTAACCTGCTTCCTTTCTGACCCTCTGCCAAGCTACCTACCCTCACAGGCTAACCTGCTACCTTTCTGACCCTCTGCGAAGCTACCTACCCTGACAGGCAAACCTTCCTCCTTTCTGACCCTCAGCCAAGCTACCTACCCTGACAGGCAAACCTGCTTCCTTTCTGACCCTCTGCCAAGCTACCTACCCTGACAGGCAAACCTGCTTCCTTTCTGACCCTCTGCCAAGCTACCTACCCTGACAGGCAAACCTGCTTCCTTTCTGACCCTCTGCCAAGCAACCCTGACTGGCTAACCTGCTTCCTTTCTGACCCTCTGCCAAGCTACCTACCCTGACAGGTTAACCTGCTTCCTTTCTAACCCTCTGCCAAGCTACCTACCCTGACAGGCAAACCTGCTTCCTTTCTGACCCTCTGCCAAGCTGCCTACCCTGACAGGCGAACCTCCTTCCTTTCTGACCCTCTGCCAAGCTACCTACCCGGACAGGCGAACCTGCTTCCTTTCTGACCCTCTGCCAAGCTACCTACCCTGACAGGCAAACCTCCTTCCTTTCTGACCCTCTGCCAAGCTACCTACCCGCACAGGTAAACCTGCTTCCTTTCTGACCCTCAGCCAAGCTACCTACTCTGACAGGCAAACCTGCTTCCTTTCTGACCCTCAGCCAAGCTACCTACCCTGACAGGCAAACTTGCTTCCTTTCTGACCCTCAGCCAAGCTACCTACCCTAACAGGCAAACCTGCTTTCTTTCTGACCCTCAGCCAAGCTACCTACCCTGACAGGCAAACCTGCTTCTTTTCTGACCCTCAGCCACGCTACCTACCCTGATAGGCAAACCTGCTTCCTTTCTGAGCCTCAGCCAAGCTACCTACCCTGACAGGCAAACCTGCTTCCTTTTTGACCCTCTGCCAAGCTACCTACCCTGATAGGCTAACCTGCTTCCTTTCTGACCCTCTGCCAAGCTACCCTGACAGGCTACATGCTTCCTTTCTGACCCTATGCCAAGCTACCTACCCTGACAGGCTAACCTGCTTCCTTTCTGACCCTCTGCCAAGCTACCCTGACAGGCAAACCTGCCTCCTTCCCGACCCTCTGCCAAGCTACCTACCCTGACAGGCAAACCTGCTTCCTTTCTGACCCTCTGCCAAGGTACCTACCCTGACAGGCAAACCTCCTTCCTTTCTGACCCTCTGCCAAGCTACCTACCCGGACAGGCTAACCTGCTATCTTTCTGACCCTCTGCCAAGCTACCTACCCTGACAGGTAAACCTGCTTCCTTTCTGACCCTCTGCCAAGCTACCTACCCTGACAGGCTAACCTGCTACCTTTCTGACCCTCTGCCAAGCTACCTACCCTGACAGGTAACCCTGCTTCCTTTCTGACCCTCTGCCAAGCTACCTACCCTGACAGGCTAAACTGCTTCCTTTCTGACCCTCTGCCAAGCTACCTACCCTGACAGGCTAACCTGCTTCCTTTCTGACCCTCTGCCAAGCAACCTGACTGGCTAACCTGCTTCCTTTCTGACCCTCTGCCAAGCTACCTACCCTGACAGGCTAACCTGCTTCCTTTCTGACCCTCTGTCAAGCTACCTACCCTGACAGGCAAACCTGCTTCCTTTCTGATCCTCTGCGAAGCTACCTACCCTGACAGGCAAACCTGCTACCTTTCTGACCCTCTGCCAAGCTACATACCCTGACTGGCAAACCTGCTTCCTTTCTGACCCTCTGCCAAGCTACCTACCCTGACAGGCAAACTTGCTTCCTTTCTGACCCTCTGCCAAGCTACCCTGACAGGCTAACCTGCTTCCTTTCTGACCCTTTGCCAATCTACCTACCCTGACAGGGAAACCAGCTTCCTTTCTGACCTTCTGCCAAGCTACCTACCCTGACAGGCAAACCTGCTTCCTTTCTGACCCTCTACCAAGCTACCTACCCTGACAGGCAAACCTGCTTCCTTTCTGACCCTCTGCCAAGCTACCAACCCTGACAGGCAAACCTGCTTCCTTTCTGACCCTCTGCCAAGCTACCTACCCTGACACGCTAACCTGCTTCCTTTATGACCCTCTGCCAAGCTACCCTGACTGGCTAACCTGCTTCCTTTCTGACCCTATGCCAAGCTACCTACCCTGACAGGCTAACCTGCTTCCTTTCTGACCCTCTGCCAAGCTACCTACCCTCACAGGCTAACCTGCTACCTTTCTGACCCTCTGCGAAGCTACCTACCCTGACAGGCAAACCTTCCTCCTTTCTGACCCTCAGCCAAGCTACCTACCCTGACAGGCAAACCTGCTTCCTTTCCGACCATCTGCCAAGCTACCTACCCTGACAGGCAAACCTGCTTCCTTTCTGACCCTCTGCCAAGCTACCTACCCTGACAGGCAAACCTGCTTCCTTTCTGACCCTCTGCCAAGCAACCCTGACTGGCTAACCTGCTTCCTTTCTGACCCTCTGCCAAGCTACCTACCCTGACAGGTTAACCTGCTTCCTTTCTAACCCTCTGCCAAGCTACCTACCCTGACAGGCGAACCTCCTTCCTTTCTGAACCTCTGCCAAGCTACCTACCCGGACAGGCAAACCTGCTTCCTTTCTGACCCTCTGCCAAGCTACCTACCCTGACAGGCAAACCTCCTTCCTTTCTGACCCTCTGCCAAGCTACCTACCTGGACAGGTAAACCTGCTTCCTTTCTGACCCTCAGCCAAGCTACCTACTCTGACAGGCAAACCTCCTTCCTTTCTGAACCTCTGCCAAGCTACCTACCCGGACAGGCAAACCTGCTTCCTTTCTGACCCTCTGCCAAGCTACCTACCCTGACAGGCAAACCTCCTTCCTTTCTGACCCTCTGCCAAGCTACCTACCTGGACAGGTAAACCTGCTTCCTTTCTGACCCTCAGCCAAGCTACCTACTCTGACAGGCAAACCTGCTTCCTTTCTGACCCTCAGCCAAGCTACCTACCCTGACAGGCAAACCTGCTTCCTTTCTGACCCTCAGCCAAGCTACCTACCCTAACAGGCAAACCTGCTTTCTTTCTGACCCTCAGCCAAGCTACCTACCCTGACAGGCAAACCTGCTTCCTTTCTGACCCTCAGCCACGCTACCTACCCTGATAGGCAAACCTGCTTCCTTTCTGAGCCTCAGCCAAGCTACCTACCCTGACAGGCAAACCTGCTTCCTTTCTGACCCTCTGCCAAGCTACCTACCCTGATAGGCTAACCTGCTTCCTTTCTGACCCTCTGCCAAGCTACCCTGACAGGCTAACATGCTTCCTTCCTGACCCTATGCCAAGCTACCTACCCTGACAGGCAAACCTGCTTCCTTTCTGACCCTCTGCCAAGCTACCTACCCTGACAGGCAAACCTGATTCCTTTCTGACCCTCTACCAAGCTGGCTACCCTGACCCTCTGCCAAGCTACCTACCCTGACAGGCAAACCTGCTTACTTTCTGACCCTCTGCCAAGCTACCTACCATGACAGGCAAACCTGCTTCCTTTCTGACCCTCTGCCAAGCTACCTACCCTGATAGGCAAACATGCTTCCTTTCTGACCCTCTGCCAAGCTACCTACCCTGACAGGCAAACCTGCTTCCTTTCAGACCCTCTGCCAAGCTACCCTGACTGGCTAATCTGTTTCCTTTCTGAACCTCTTCCAAGCTACCTACCCTGACAGGCAAACCTGCTTCCAGTCTGACCCTCAGCCAAGCTACCTACTCTAAAAGGCAAACCTGCTTCCTTTCTGACCCTCAGCCAAGCTACCTACCCTGACAGGCAAACCTGCTTCCTTTCTGACCCTCAGATAAGCTACCTACTCTGACAGGCAAACCTGCTTCCTTTCTGACCCTCAGCCAAGCTACCTACCCTGACAGGCAAACCTGCTTCCTTTCTGACCCTCAGCCAAGCTACCTACCCTAACAGGCAAGCCTGCTTCCTTTCTGACCCTCAGCCAAGCTACCTACCCTGCAAGGCAAACCTGCTTCCTTTCTGACCCTCAGCCAAGCTACCTACCCTGACATGCAAACCTGCTTCCTTTCTGACCCTCTGCCAAGCTACCTACCCTGATAGGCTATCCTGCTTCCTTTCTGACCCTCTGCCAAGCTACCCTGACAGGCTAACCTGCTTCCTTTCTGACCCTATGCCAAGCTACCTACCTTGACAGTCTAACCTGCTTCCTTTCTGACCCTCTGCCAAGCTACCATGACAGGCAAACCTGCTTCCTTTCTGACCCTCAGCCAAGCTACCTACCCTGACAGGCAAACCTGCTTCCTTTCTGACCCTCTGCCAAGCTACCTACCCTGACAGGTAAACCTGCTTCCTTTCTGACCCTCTGCCAAGCTACCTATCCTGACAGGCTAAACTGCTTCCTTTCTGACCCTCTGCCAAGCTACCTACCCAGACAGGCTAACCTGCTACCTTTCCGACCCTCTGCCAAGCTACCTACCCTGACAGGTAAACCTGCTTCCTTTCTGACCCTCTGCCAAGCTACCTACCCTGACAGGCTAAACTGCTTCCTTTCTGACCCTCTGCCAAGCTACCTACCCTGACACGCTAACCTGCTTCCTTTCTGACCCTCTGCCAAGCTACCCTGACTGGCTAACCTGCTTCCTTTCTGACCCTCTGCCAAGCTACCTACCCTGACAGGCTAACCTGCTTCCTTTCTGACCCTCTGCCAAGCTACCTACCCTCACAGGCTAACCTGCTACCTTTCTGACCCTCTGCGAAGCTACCTACCCTGACAGGCAAACCTTCCTCCTTTCTGACCCTCAGCCAAGCTACCTACCCTGACAGGCAAACCTGCTTCCTTTCCGACCCTCTGCCAAGCTACCTACCCTGACAGGAAAACCTGCTTCCTTTCTGACCCTCTGCCAAGCTACCTACCCTGACAGGTTAACCTGCTTCCTTTCTAACCCTCTGCCAAGCTACCTACCCTGACGTGCAAACCCGCTTCCTTTCTGACCCTCTGCCAAGCTAACTACCCTGACAGGCGAACCTCCTTCCTTTCTGACCCTCTGCCAAGCTACCTACCCGGACAGGCGAACCTGCTTCCTTTCTGACCCTCTGCCAAGCTACCTACCCTGACAGGCAAACCTCCTTCCTTTCTGACCCTCTGCCAAGCTACCTACCCGGACAGGAAAACCTGCTTCCTTTCTGACCCTCTGCCAAGCTACCTACCCTGACAGGTTAACCTGCTTCCTTTCTAACCCTCTGCCAAGCTACCTACCCTGACGTGCAAACCCGCTTCCTTTCTGACCCTCTGCCAAGCTAACTACCCTGACAGGCGAACCTCCTTCCTTTCTGACCCTCAGCCAAGCTACCTACCCTAACAGGCAAACCTGCTTTCTTTCTGACCCTCAGCCAAGCTACCTACCCTGACAGGCAAACCTGCTTCCTTTCTGACCCTCAGCCACGCTACCTACCCTGATAGGCAAACCTGCTTTCTTTCTGAGCCTCAGCCAAGCTACCTACCCTGACAGGCAAACCTGCTTCCTTTCTGACCCTATGCCAAGCTACCTACCCTGACAGGCAAACCTCCTTCATTTCTGACCCTCTGCCAAGCTACCTACCCGGACAGGCAAACCTGCTTCCTTTCTGACCCTCAGCCAAGCTACCTACCCTGACAGGCAAACCTGCTTCCTTTCTGACCCTCAGCCAAGCTACCTACCCTAACAGGCAAACCTGCTTTCTTTCTGACCCTCAGCCAAGCTACCTACCCTGACAGGCAAACCTGCTTCCTTTCTGACCCTCAGCCACGCTACCTACCCTGACAGGCAAACCTGCTTCCTTTCTGAGCCTCAGCCAAGCTACCTACCCTGACAGGCTAACCTGCTTCCTTTCTGACCCTCTGCCAAGCTACCCTGACAGGCAAACCTGCTTCCTTTCCGACCCTCTGCCAAGCTACCTACCCTGACAGGCAAACCTGCTTCCTTTCTGACCCTCTGCCAAGGTACCTACCCTGACAGGCAAACCTCCTTCCTTTCTGACCCTCTGCCAAGATACCTACCCGGACAGGTTAACCTGCTATCTTTCTGACCCTCTGCCAAGCTACCTACCCTGACAGGTAAACCTGCTTCCTTTCTGACCCTCTGCCAAGCTACCTACCCTGACAGGCTAAACTGCTTCCTTTCTGACCCTCTGCCAAGCTACCTACCCTGACAGGCTAACCTGCTACCTTTCTGACCCTCTGCCAAGCTACCTACCCTGACAGGTAACCCTGCTTCCTTTCTGACCCTCTGCCAAGCTACCTACCCTGACAGGCTAAACTGCTTCCTTTCTGACCCTCTGCCAAGCTACCTACCCTGACACGCTAACCTGCTTCCTTTCTGACCCTCTGCCAAGCTACCCTGACTGGCTAACCTGCTTCCTTTCTGACCCTCTGCCAAGCTACCTACCCTGACAGGCTAACCTGCTTCCTTTCTGACCCTCTGCCAAGCTACCTACCCTCACAGGCTAACCTGCTACCTTTCTGACCCTCTGCGAAGCTACCTACCCTGACAGGCAAACCTTCCTCCTTTCTGACCCTCAGCCAAGCTACCTACCCTGACAGGCAAACCTGCTTCCTTTCCGACCCTCTGCCAAGCTACCTACCCTGACAGGCAAACCTGCTTCCTTTCTGACCCTCTGCCAAGCTACCTACCCTGACAGGCAAACCTGCTTCCTTTCTGACCCTCTGCCAAGCAACCCTGACTGGCTAACCTGCTTCCTTTCTGACCCTCTGGCAAGCTACCTACCCTGACAGGTTAACCTGCTTCCTTTCTAACCCTCTGCCAAGCTACCTACCCTGACAGGCGAACCTGCTTCCTTTCTGACCCTCTGCCAAGCTACCTACCCTGACAGGCGAACCTCCTTCCTTTCTGACCCTCTGCCAAGCTACCTACCCGGACAGGCGAACCTGCTTCCTTTCTGACCCTCTGCCAAGCTACCTACCCTGACAGGCAAACCTGGTTCCTTTCTGACCCTCTGCCAAGCTACCTACCCTGACAGGCATACTGCTACCTTTCTGACCCTCTGCCAAGCTACCTACCCTGACTGGCAAACCCGCTTCCTTTCTGACCCTCTGCCAAGCTACCTACCCTGATAGGCTAACCTGCTTCCTTTCTGACCCTCTGCCAAGCTACCCCGACAGGCTAACCTGCTTCTTTTCTGACCCTATGCCAAGCTACCTACCCTGACAGGCTAACCTGCTTCCTTTCTGACCCTCTGCCAAGCTACCCTGACAGGCAAACCTGCTTCCTTTCTGACCCTCAGCCAAGCTACCTACCCTAACAGGCAATCCTGCTTCCTTTCTGACCCTCTGCCAAGCTACCTACCCTGACAGGCAAATCTCCTTCCTTTCTGCCCCTCTGCCAAGCTACCTACCCGGACAGGCTAACCTGCTATCTTTCTGACCCTCTGCCAAGCTACCTACCCTGACAAGTAAACCTGCTTCCTTTCTGACCCTCTGCCAAGCTACCTACCCTGACAGGCTAAACTGCTTCCTTTCTGACCCTCTGCCAAGCTACCTACCCTGACAGGCTAACCTGCTACCTTTCTGACCCTCTGCCAAGCTACCTACCCTGACAGGTAAACCTGCTTCCTTTCTGACCCTCTGCCAAGCTACCTACCCTGACAGGCTAAACTGCTTCCTTTCTGACCCTCTGCCAAGCTACCTACCCTGACAGGCTAACCTGCTTCCTTTCTGACCCTCTGCCTGACTGGCTAACCCGCTTGCTTTCTGACCCTCGGCCAAGATACCTACCATGACAGGCTAACCTGCTCCCTTTCTGACCCTCTGCCAAGCTACCTACCCCAACAGGCTAACCTGCTACCTTTCTGACCCTCTGCCAAGCTACCTACCCTGACAGGCAAACCTGCTTCCTTTCTGACCCTCTGCCAAGCTACCTACCCTGACAGGCAAACCTGCTTCCTTTCTGACCCTCAGCCAAGCTACCTACCCTGACAGGCAAACCTGCTTCCTTTCTGACCCTCTGCCAAGCAACCCTGAATGGCTAACCTGCTTCCTTTCTGACCCTCTGCCAAGCTACCTACCCTGACAGGTTAACCTGCTTCCTTTCTAACCCTCTGCCAAGCTACCTACCCTGACAGGCAAACCTGCTTCCTTTCTGACCCTCTGCCAAGCTACCTACCCTGACAGGCAAACCTGCTTCCTTTCTGACCCTCTGCCAAGTTACCTACCCTGACATTGCTTCCTTTCTGACCCTCAGCCAAGCTACCTACGCTGACAGGCAAACCTGCTTCCTTTCTGACCCTCTGCCAAGCTACCCTGACAGGCAAACCTGCTTCCTTTCTGACCCTCTGCCAAGCTACCTACCCTGACAGGCAGACCTGCTTCCTTTCTGACCCTCTGCCAAGCTACCCTGACTGGCTAACCTGCTTCCTTTCTGACCCTCTGCCAAGCTACCTACCCTGGCAGGCAAACCTGCTTCCTTTCTGACCCTCTACCAAGCTACCTACCCTGACAGGCAAACCTGCTTCCTTTCTGACCCTCTGCCAAGCTACCTACCCTGACAGGCAAACCTGATTCCTTTCTGACCCTCTACCAAGCTGCCTACCCTGACCCTCTGCCAAGCTACCTACCCTGACAGGCAAACCTGCTTCCTTTCTGACCCTCTGCCAAGCTACCTACCCTGACAGGCAAACCTGCTTCCTTTCTGACCCTCTGCCAAGCTACCTACCATGACAGGCAAACCTGCTTCCTTTCTGACCCTCTGCCAAGCTACCTACCTGACAGGCAAACCTGCTTCCTTTCTGACCCTCTGCCAAGCTACCTACCCTGACAGGCAAACCTGCTTCCTTTCTGACCCTCTGCCAAGCTACCTACCCTGACAGGCAAACCTGCTTCCTTTCTGACCCTCTGCCAAGCTACCTACCATGACAGGCAAACCTGCTTCCTTTCTGACCCTCTGCCAAGCTACCTACCCTGACAGGCAAACCTGCTTCCTTTCTGACCCTCTGCCAAGCTACCTACCCTGACAGGCAAATCTCCTTCCTTTCTGCCCCTCTGCCAAGCTACCTACCCGGACAGGCTAACCTGCTATCTTTCTGACCCTCTGCCAAGCTACCTACCCTGACAAGTAAACCTGCTTCCTTTCTGACCCTCTGCCAAGCTACCTACCCTGACAGGCTAAACTGCTTCCTTTCTGACCCTCTGCCAAGCTACCTACCCTGACAGGCTAACCTGCTACCTTTCTGACCCTCTGCCAAGCTACCTACCCTGACAGGTAAACCTGCTTCCTTTCTGACCCTCTGCCAAGCTCCCTACCCTGACAGGCTAAACTGCTTCCTTTCTGACCCTCTGCCAAGCTACCTACCCTGACAGGCTAACCTGCTTCCTTTCTGACCCTCTGCCTGACTGGCTAACCTGCTTGCTTTCTGACCCTCGGCCAAGATACCTACCATGACAGGCTAACCTGCTCCCTTTCTGACCCTCTGCCAAGCTACCTACCCCAACAGGCTAACCTGCTACCTTTCTGACCCTCTGCCAAGCTACCTACCCTGACAGGCAAACCTGCTTCCTTTCTGACCCTCTGCCAAGCTACCTACCCTGACAGGCAAACCTGCTTCCTTTCTGACCCTCAGCCAAGCTACCTACCCTGACAGGCAAACCTGCTTCCTTTCTGACCCTCTGCCAAGCAACCCTGAATGGCTAACCTGCTTCCTTTCTGACCCTCTGCCAAGCTACCTACCCTGACAGGTTAACCTGCTTCCTTTCTAACCCTCTGCCAAGCTACCTACCCTGACAGGCAAACCTGCTTCCTTTCTGACCCTCTGCCAAGCTACCTACCCTGACAGGCAAACCTGCTTCCTTTCTGACCCTCTGCCAAGTTACCTACCCTGACATTGCTTCCTTTCTGACCCTCAGCCAAGCTACCTACGCTGACAGGCAAACCTGCTTCCTTTCTGACCCTCTGCCAAGCTACCCTGACAGGCAAACCTGCTTCCTTTCTGACCCTCTGCCAAGCTACCTACCCTGACAGGCAGACCTGCTTCCTTTCTGACCCTCTGCCAAGCTACCCTGACTGGCTAACCTGCTTCCTTTCTGACCCTCTGCCAAGCTACCTACCCTGGCAGGCAAACCTGCTTCCTTTCTGACCCTCTACCAAGCTACCTACCCTGACAGGCAAACCTGCTTCCTTTCTGACCCTCTGCCAAGCTACCTACCCTGACAGGCAAACCTGATTCCTTTCTGACCCTCTACCAAGCTGCCTACCCTGACCCTCTGCCAAGCTACCTACCCTGACAGGCAAACCTGCTTCCTTTCTGACCCTCTGCCAAGCTACCTACCCTGACAGGCAAACCTGCTTCCTTTCTGACCCTCTGCCAAGCTACCTACCATGACAGGCAAACCTGCTTCCTTTCTGACCCTCTGCCAAGCTACCTACCTGACAGGCAAACCTGCTTCCTTTCTGACCCTCTGCCAAGCTACCTACCCTGACAGGCAAACCTGCTTCCTTTCTGACCCTCTGCCAAGCTACCTACCCTGACAGGCAAACCAGCTTCCTTTCTGACCCTCTGCCAAGCTACCTACCATGACAGGCAAACCTGCTTCCTTTCTGACCCTCTGCCAAGCTACCTACCCTGACAGGCAAACCTGCTTCCTTTCTGACCCTCTGCCAAGCTACCTACCCTGACAGGCAAACCTGCTTCCAGTCTGACCCTCTGCCAAGCTACCTACCCTAAAAGGCAAACCTGCTTCCTTTCTGACCCTTAGCCAAGCTACCTACCCTGACAGGCAAACCTGCTTCCTTTCTGACCCTCAGCCAAGCTACCTACCCTGACAGGCAAACCTGCTTCCTTTCTGACCCTCAGCCAAGCTACCTACCCCGACAGGCAAACCTGCTTCCTTTCTGACCCTCAGCCAAGCTACCTACCCTAACAGGCAAGCCTGCTTCCTTTCTGACCCTCAGCCAAGCTACCTACCTTGACAGGCAAACCTGCTTCCTTTCTGACCCTCTGCCAAGCTACCTACCCTGACAGGCAGAACTGCTTCCTTTCTGACCCTCTGCCAAGCTACCCTGACTGGCTAACCTGCTTCCTTTCTGACCCTCTGCCAAGCTACCTACCCTAACAGGCAAACCCGCTACCTGTCTGACCCTCTGCCAAGCTACCCTGACTGGCTAACCTGCTTCCTTTCTGACCCTCTGCCAAGCTACCTACCCTGACAGGCAAACCTGCTTCCAGTCTGACCCTCAGCCAAGCTACCTACCCTAAAAGGCAAACCTGCTTCCTTTCTGACCCTTAGCCAAGCTACCTACCCTGTCAGGCAAACCTGCTTCCTTTCTGACCCTCAGCCAAGCTACCTACCCTGACAGGCAAACCTGCTTCCTTTCTGACCCTCAGCCAAGCTACCTACTCTGACAGGCAAACCTGCTTCCTTTCTGACCCTCAGCCAAGCTAACTACCCTGACAGGCAAACCTGCTTCCTTTCTGACCCTCAGCCAAGCTACCTACCCTAACAGGCAAGCCTGCTTCCTTTCTGACCCTCAGCCAAGCTACCTACCCTGACAGGCAAACCTACTTCCTTTCTGACCCTCAGCCAAGCTACCTACCCTGACAGGCAAACCTGCTTCCTTTCTGACCCTCGGCCATGCTACCTACCCTGACAGGCAAACCTGCTTCCAGTCTGACCCTCAGCCAAGCTACCTACCCTAAAAGGCAAACCCGCTACCTGTCTGACCCTCTGCCAAGCTACACTGACTGGCTAACCTGCTTCCTTTCTGACCCTCTGCCAAGCTACCTACCCTGACAGGCAAACCTGCTTCCTTTCTGACCCTCAGCCAAGCTACCTACCCTGACAGGCAAACCTGCTTCCTTTCTGACCCTCTGCCAAGCTACCTACCCTGACAGGCAGACCTGCTTCCTTTCTGACCCTCTGCCAAGCTACCCTGACTGGCTAACCTGCTTCCTTTCTGACCCTCTGCCAAGCTACCTACCCTGACAGGCAAACCTGCTTCCTTTCTGACCCTCTGCCAAGCTACCTACCCTGACAGGCAAACCCGCTACCTGTCTGACCCTCTGCCAAGCTACACTGACTGGCTAACCTGCTTCCTTTCTGACCCTCTGCCAAGCTACCTACCCTGACAGGTAAACCTGCTTCCTTTCTGACCCTCTGCCAAGCTACCTACCCTGGCAGGCAAACCTGCTTCCTTTCTGACCCTCTACCAAGCTACCTACCCTGAAAGGCAAACCTGCTTCCTTTCTGACCCTCTGCCAAGCTACCTACCCTGACAGGCAAACCTGATTCCTTTCTGACCCTCTACCAAGCTGCCTACCCTGACCCTCTGCCAAGCTACCTACCCTGACAGGCAAACCTGCTTCCTTTCTGACCCTCTGCCAAGCTACCTACCATGACAGGCAAACCTGCTTCCTTTCTGACCCTCTGCCAAGCTACCTACCCTGACAGGCAAACCTGCTTCCTTTCTGACCCTCTGCCAAGCTACCTACCCTGACAGGCAAACCTGCTTCCTTTCAGACCCTCTGCCAAGCTACCCTGACTGGCTAATCTGTTTCCTTTCTGATCCTCTGCCAAGCTACCTACCCTGACAGGCAAACCTGCTTCCTTTCTGACCCTCAGCCAAGCTACCTACCCTGACAGGCAAACCTGCTTCCTTTCTGACCCTCAGCCAAGCTACCTACCCTAACAGGCAAGCCTGCCTCCTTTCTGACCCTCAGCCAAGCTACCTACCCTGACAGGCAAACCTGCCTCCTTTCTGAACCTCAGCCATGCTACCTACCCTGACAGGCAAACCTGCTTCCTTTCTGAGCCTAAGCCAAGCTACCTACCCTGACAGGCAAACCTGCTTCCTTTCTGACCCTCTGCCAAGCTACCTACCCTGATAGGCTAACCTGCTTCCTTTCTGACCCTCTGCCAAGCTACCCTGACAGGCTAACCTGCTTCCTTTCTGACCCTATGCCAAGCTACCTACCCTGACAGTCTAACCTGCTTCCTTTCTGACCCTCTGCCAAGCTACCCTGACAGGCAAACCTGCTTCCTTTCTGACCCTCAGCCAAGCTACCTACCCTGACAGGCAAACCTGCTTCCTTTCTGACCCTCAGCCAAGCTACCTACCCTAACAGGCAAGCCTGCTTCCTTTCTGACCCTCAGCCAAGCTACCTACCCTGACAGGCAAACCTACTTCCTTTCTGACCCTCAGCCAAGCTACCTACCCTGACAGGCTAAACTGCTTCCTTTCTGACCCTCTGCCAAGCTACCTACCCAGACAGGCTAACCTGCTACCTTTCCGACCCTCTGCCAAGCTACCTACCCTGACAGGTAAACCTGCTTCCTTTCTGACCCTCTGCCAAGCTACCTACCCTGACAGGCTAAACTGCTTCCTTTCTGACCCTCTGCCAAGCTACCTACCCTGACACGCTAACCTGCTTCCTTTCTGACCCTCTGCCAAGCTACCCTGACTGGCTAACCTGCCTCCTTTCTGACCCTCTGCCAAGCTACCTACCCTGACAGGCTAACCTGCTTCCTTTCTGACCCTCTGCCAAGCTACCTACCCTCACAGGCTAACCTGCTACCTTTCTGACCCTCTGCGAAGCTACCTACCCTGACAGGCAAACCTTCCTCCTTTCTGACCCTCAGCCAAGCTACCTACCCTGACAGGCAAACCTGCTTCCTTTCTGACCCTCTGCCAAGCTACCTACCCTGACAGGCAAACCTGCTTCCTTTCTGACCCTCTGCCAAGCTACCTACCCTGACAGGCAAACCTGCTTCCTTTCTGACCCTCTGCCAAGCAACCCTGACTGGCTAACCTGCTTCCTTTCTGACCCTCTGCCAAGCTACCTACCCTGACAGGTTAACCTGCTTCCTTTCTAACCCTCTGCCAAGCTACCTACCCTGACAGGCAAACCTGCTTCCTTTCTGACCCTCTGCCAAGCTGCCTACCCTGACAGGCGAACCTCCTTCCTTTCTGACCCTCTGCCAAGCTACCTACCCGGACAGGCGAACCTGCTTCCTTTCTGACCCTCTGCCAAGCTACCTACCCTGACAGGCAAACCTCCTTCCTTTCTGACCCTCTGCCAAGCTACCTACGCGGACAGGTAAACCTGCTTCCTTTCTGACCCTCAGCCAAGCTACCTACTCTGACAGGCAAACCTGCTTCCTTTCTGACCCTCAGCCAAGCTACCTACCCTGACAGGTTAACCTGCTTCCTTTCTAACCCTCTGCCAAGCTACCTACCCTGACAGGCAAACCTGCTTCCTTTCTGACCCTCTGCCAAGCTACCTACCCTGACAGGCAATCCTGCTTCCTTTCTGACCCTCTGCCAAGCTACCTACCCTGACAGCCAAACCTCCTTCCTTTCTGCCCCTCTGCCAAGCTACCTACCCGGACAGGCTAACCTGCTATCTTTCTGACCCTCTGCCAAGCTACCTACCCTGACAAGTAAACCTGCTTCCTTTCTGACCCTCTGCCAAGCTACCTACCCTGACAGGCTAAACTGCTTCCTTTCTGACCCTCTGCCAAGCTACCTACCCTGACAGGCTAACCTGCTACCTTTCTGACCCTCTGCCAAGCTACCTACCCTGACAGGTAAACCTGCTTCCTTTCTGACCCTCTGCCAAGCTACCTACCCTGACAGGCTAAACTGCTTCCTTTCTGACCCTCTGCCAAGCTACCTACCCTGACAGGCTAACCTGCTTCCTTTCTGACCCTCTGCCTGACTGGCTAACCTGCTTGCTTTCTGACCCTCGGCCAAGATACCTACCATGACAGGCTAACCTGCTCCCTTTCTGACCCTCTGCCAAGCTACCTACCCCAACAGGCTAACCTGCTACCTTTCTGACCCTCTGCCAAGCTACCTACCCTGACAGGCAAACCTGCTTCCTTTCTGACCCTCTGCCAAGCTACCTACCCTGACAGGCAAACCTGCTTCCTTTCTGACCCTCAGCCAAGCTACCTACCCTGACAGGCAAACCTGCTTCCTTTCTGACCCTCTGCCAAGCAACCCTGAATGGCTAACCTGCTTCCTTTCTGACCCTCTGCCAAGCTACCTACCCTGACAGGTTAACCTGCTTCCTTTCTAACCCTCTGCCAAGCTACCTACCCTGACAGGCTAACCTGCTTCCTTTCTGACCCTCTGCCAAGCTACCTACCCTGACAGGCAAACCTGCTTCCTTTCTGACCCTCTGCCAAGTTACCTACCCTGACATTGCTTCCTTTCTGACCCTCAGCCAAGCTACCTACGCTGACAGGCAAACCTGCTTCCTTTCTGACCCTCTGCCAAGCTACCCTGACAGGCAAACCTGCTTCCTTTCTGACCCTCTGCCAAGCTACCTACCCTGACAGGCAGACCTGCTTCCTTTCTGACCCTCTGCCAAGCTACCCTGACTGGCTAACCTGCTTCCTTTCTGACCCTCTGCCAAGCTACCTACCCTGGCAGGCAAACCTGCTTCCTTTCTGACCCTCTACCAAGCTACCTACCCTGAAAGGCAAACCTGCTTCCTTTCTGACCCTCTGCCAAGCTACCTACCCTGACAGGCAAACCTGATTCCTTTCTGACCCTCTACCAAGCTGCCTACCCTGACCCTCTGCCAAGCTACCTACCCTGACAGGCAAACCTGCTTCCTTTCTGACCCTCTGCCAAGCTACCTACCATGACAGGCAAACCTGCTTCCTTTCTGACCCTCTGCCAAGCTACCTACCCTGACAGGCAAACCTGCTTCCTTTCTGACCCTCTGCCAAGCTACCTACCCTGACAGGCAAACCTGCTTCCTTTCAGACCCTCTGCCAAGCTACCCTGACTGGCTAATCTGTTTCCTTTCTGATCCTCTGCCAAGCTACCTACCCTGACAGGCAAACCTGCTTCCTTTCTGACCCTCAGCCAAGCTACCTACCCTGACAGGCAAACCTGCTTCCTTTCTGACCCTCAGCCAAGCTACCTACCCTAACAGGCAAGCCTGCCTCCTTTCTGACCCTCAGCCAAGCTACCTACCCTGACAGGCAAACCTGCCTCCTTTCTGAACCTCAGCCATGCTACCTACCCTGACAGGCAAACCTGCTTCCTTTCTGAGCCTAAGCCAAGCTACCTACCCTGACAGGCAAACCTGCTTCCTTTCTGACCCTCTGCCAAGCTACCTACCCTGATAGGCTAACCTGCTTCCTTTCTGACCCTCTGCCAAGCTACCCTGACAGGCTAACCTGCTTCCTTTCTGACCCTATGCCAAGCTACCTACCCTGACAGTCTAACCTGCTTCCTTTCTGACCCTCTGCCAAGCTACCCTGACAGGCAAACCTGCTTCCTTTCTGACCCTCAGCCAAGCTACCTACCCTGACAGGCAAACCTGCTTCCTTTCTGACCCTCAGCCAAGCTACCTACCCTAACAGGCAAGCCTGCTTCCTTTCTGACCCTCAGCCAAGCTACCTACCCTGACAGGCAAACCTACTTCCTTTCTGACCCTCAGCCAAGCTACCTACCCTGACAGGCTAAACTGCTTCCTTTCTGACCCTCTGCCAAGCTACCTACCCAGACAGGCTAACCTGCTACCTTTCCGACCCTCTGCCAAGCTACCTACCCTGACAGGTAAACCTGCTTCCTTTCTGACCCTCTGCCAAGCTACCTACCCTGACAGGCTAAACTGCTTCCTTTCTGACCCTCTGCCAAGCTACCTACCCTGACACGCTAACCTGCTTCCTTTCTGACCCTCTGCCAAGCTACCCTGACTGGCTAACCTGCCTCCTTTCTGACCCTCTGCCAAGCTACCTACCCTGACAGGCTAACCTGCTTCCTTTCTGACCCTCTGCCAAGCTACCTACCCTCACAGGCTAACCTGCTACCTTTCTGACCCTCTGCGAAGCTACCTACCCTGACAGGCAAACCTTCCTCCTTTCTGACCCTCAGCCAAGCTACCTACCCTGACAGGCAAACCTGCTTCCTTTCTGACCCTCTGCCAAGCTACCTACCCTGACAGGCAAACCTGCTTCCTTTCTGACCCTCTGCCAAGCTACCTACCCTGACAGGCAAACCTGCTTCCTTTCTGACCCTCTGCCAAGCAACCCTGACTGGCTAACCTGCTTCCTTTCTGACCCTCTGCCAAGCTACCTACCCTGACAGGTTAACCTGCTTCCTTTCTAACCCTCTGCCAAGCTACCTACCCTGACAGGCAAACCTGCTTCCTTTCTGACCCTCTGCCAAGCTGCCTACCCTGACAGGCGAACCTCCTTCCTTTCTGACCCTCTGCCAAGCTACCTACCCGGACAGGCGAACCTGCTTCCTTTCTGACCCTCTGCCAAGCTACCTACCCTGACAGGCAAACCTCCTTCCTTTCTGACCCTCTGCCAAGCTACCTACGCGGACAGGTAAACCTGCTTCCTTTCTGACCCTCAGCCAAGCTACCTACTCTGACAGGCAAACCTGCTTCCTTTCTGACCCTCAGCCAAGCTACCTACCCTGACAGGTTAACCTGCTTCCTTTCTAACCCTCTGCCAAGCTACCTACCCTGACAGGCAAACCTGCTTCCTTTCTGACCCTCTGCCAAGCTACCTACCCTGACAGGCAATCCTGCTTCCTTTCTGACCCTCTGCCAAGCTACCTACCCTGACAGGCAAACCTCCTTCCTTTCTGCCCCTCTGCCAAGCTACCTACCCGGACAGGCTAACCTGCTATCTTTCTGACCCTCTGCCAAGCTACCTACCCTGACAAGTAAACCTGCTTCCTTTCTGACCCTCTGCCAAGCTACCTACCCTGACAGGCTAAACTGCTTCCTTTCTGACCCTCTGCCAAGCTACCTACCCTGACAGGCTAACCTGCTACCTTTCTGACCCTCTGCCAAGCTACCTACCCTGACAGGTAAACCTGCTTCCTTTCTGACCCTCTGCCAAGCTACCTACCCTGACAGGCTAAACTGCTTCCTTTCTGACCCTCTGCCAAGCTACCTACCCTGACAGGCTAACCTGCTTCCTTTCTGACCCTCTGCCTGACTGGCTAACCTGCTTGCTTTCTGACCCTCGGCCAAGATACCTACCATGACAGGCTAACCTGCTCCCTTTCTGACCCTCTGCCAAGCTACCTACCCCAACAGGCTAACCTGCTACCTTTCTGACCCTCTGCCAAGCTACCTACCCTGACAGGCAAACCTGCTTCCTTTCTGACCCTCTGCCAAGCTACCTACCCTGACAGGCAAACCTGCTTCCTTTCTGACCCTCAGCCAAGCTACCTACCCTGACAGGCAAACCTGCTTCCTTTCTGACCCTCTGCCAAGCAACCCTGAATGGCTAACCTGCTTCCTTTCTGACCCTCTGCCAAGCTACCTACCCTGACAGGTTAACCTGCTTCCTTTCTAACCCTCTGCCAAGCTACCTACCCTGACAGGCTAACCTGCTTCCTTTCTGACCCTCTGCCAAGCTACCTACCCTGACAGGCAAACCTGCTTCCTTTCTGACCCTCTGCCAAGTTACCTACCCTGACATTGCTTCCTTTCTGACCCTCAGCCAAGCTACCTACGCTGACAGGCAAACCTGCTTCCTTTCTGACCCTCTGCCAAGCTACCCTGACAGGCAAACCTGCTTCCTTTCTGACCCTCTGCCAAGCTACCTACCCTGACAGGCAGACCTGCTTCCTTTCTGACCCTCTGCCAAGCTACCCTGACTGGCTAACCTGCTTCCTTTCTGACCCTCTGCCAAGCTACCTACCCTGGCAGGCAAACCTGCTTCCTTTCTGACCCTCTACAAAGCTACCTACCCTGACAGGCAAACCTGCTTCCTTTCTGACCCTCTGCCAAGCTACCTACCCTGACAGGCAAACCTGATTCCTTTCTGACCCTCTACCAAGCTGCCTACCCTGACCCTCTGCCAAGCTACCTACCCTGACAGGCAAACCTGCTTCCTTTCTGACCCTCTGCCAAGCTACCTACCCTGACAGGCAAACCTGCTTCCTTTCTGACCCTCTGCCAAGCTACCTACCCTGACAGGCAAACCTGCTTCCTTTCTGACCCTCTGCCAAGCTACCTACCCTGACAGGCAAACCTGCTTCCTTTCTGACCCTCTGCCAAGCTACCTACCCTGACAGGCAAACCTGCTTCCTTTCTGACCCTCTGCCAAGCTACCTACCATGACAGGCAAACCTGCTTCCTTTCTGACCCTCTGCCAAGCTACCTACCCTGACAGGCAAACCTGCTTCCTTTCTGACCCTCTGCCAAGCTACCTACCCTGACAGGCAAACCTGCTTCCAGTCTGACCCTCTGCCAAGCTACCTACCCTAAAAGGCAAACCTGCTTCCTTTCTGACCCTTAGCCAAGCTACCTACCCTGACAGGCAAACCTGCTTCCTTTCTGACCCTCAGCCAAGCTACCTACCCTGACAGGCAAACCTGCTTCCTTTCTGACCCTCAGCCAAGCTACCTACCCCGACAGGCAAACCTGCTTCCTTTCTGACCCTCAGCCAAGCTACCTACCCTAACAGGCAAGCCTGCTTCCTTTCTGACCCTCAGCCAAGCTACCTACCTTGACAGGCAAACCTGCTTCCTTTCTGACCCTCTGCCAAGCTACCTACCCTGACAGGCAGAACTGCTTCCTTTCTGACCCTCTGCCAAGCTACCCTGACTGGCTAACCTGCTTCCTTTCTGACCCTCTGCCAAGCTACCTACCCTGACAGGCAAACCTGCTTCCTTTCTGACCCTCTGCCAAGCTACCTACCCTAACAGGCAAACCCGCTACCTGTCTGACCCTCTGCCAAGCTACCCTGACTGGCTAACCTGCTTCCTTTCTGACCCTCTGCCAAGCTACCTACCCTGACAGGCAAACCTGCTTCCAGTCTGACCCTCAGCCAAGCTACCTACCCTAAAAGGCAAACCTGCTTCCTTTCTGACCCTTAGCCAAGCTACCTACCCTGTCAGGCAAACCTGCTTCCTTTCTGACCCTCAGCCAAGCTACCTACCCTGACAGGCAAACCTGCTTCCTTTCTGACCCTCAGCCAAGCTACCTACTCTGACAGGCAAACCTGCTTCCTTTCTGACCCTCAGCCAAGCTAACTACCCTGACAGGCAAACCTGCTTCCGTTCTGAACCTCAGCCAAGCTACCTACCCTAACAGGCAAGCCTGCTTCCTTTCTGACCCTCAGCCAAGCTACCTACCCTGACAGGCAAACCTACTTCCTTTCTGACCCTCAGCCAAGCTACCTACCCTGACAGGCAAACCTGCTTCCTTTCTGACCCTCGGCCATGCTACCTACCCTGACAGGCAAACCTGCTTCCAGTCTGACCCTCAGCCAAGCTACCTACCCTAAAAGGCAAACCCGCTACCTGTCTGACCCTCTGCCAAGCTACACTGACTGGCTAACCTGCTTCCTTTCTGACCCTCTGCCAAGCTACCTACCCTGACAGGCAAACCTGCTTCCTTTCTGACCCTCAGCCAAGCTACCTACCCTGACAGGCAAACCTGCTTCCTTTCTGACCCTCTGCCAAGCTACCTACCCTGACAGGCAAACCTGATTCCTTTCTGACCCTCTACCAAGCTGCCTACCCTGACCCTCTGCCAAGCTACCTACCCTGACAGGCAAACCTGCTTCCTTTCTGACCCTCTGCCAAGCTACCTACCCTGACAGGCAAACCTGCTTCCTTTCTGACCCTCTGCCAAGCTACCTACCATGACAGGCAAACCTGCTTCCTTTCTGACCCTCTGCCAAGCTACCTACCCTGACAGGCAAACCTGCTTCCTTTCTGACCCTCTGCCAAGCTACCTACCCTGACAGGCAAACCTGCTTCCTTTCTGACCCTCTGCCAAGCTACCTACCCTGACAGGCAAACCTGCTTCCTTTCTGACCCTCTGCCAAGCTACCTACCATGACAGGCAAACCTGCTTCCTTTCTGACCCTCTGCCAAGCTACCTACCCTGACAGGCAAACCTGCTTCCTTTCTGACCCTCTGCCAAGCTACCTACCCTGACAGGCAAACCTGCTTCCAGTCTGACCCTCTGCCAAGCTACCTACCCTAAAAGGCAAACCTGCTTCCTTTCTGACCCTTAGCCAAGCTACCTACCCTGACAGGCAAACCTGCTTCCTTTCTGACCCTCAGCCAAGCTACCTACCCTGACAGGCAAACCTGCTTCCTTTCTGACCCTCAGCCAAGCTACCTACCCCGACAGGCAAACCTGCTTCCTTTCTGACCCTCAGCCAAGCTACCTACCCTAACAGGCAAGCCTGCTTCCTTTCTGACCCTCAGCCAAGCTACCTACCTTGACAGGCAAACCTGCTTCCTTTCTGACCCTCTGCCAAGCTACCTACCCTGACAGGCAGAACTGCTTCCTTTCTGACCCTCTGCCAAGCTATCCTGACTGGCTAACCTGCTTCCTTTCTGACCCTCTGCCAAGCTACCTACCCTGACAGGCAAACCTGCTTCCTTTCTGACCCTCTGCCAAGCTACCTACCCTAACAGGCAAACCCGCTACCTGTCTGACCCTCTGCCAAGCTACCCTGACTGGCTAACCTGCTTCCTTTCTGACCCTCTGCCAAGCTACCTACCCTGACAGGCAAACCTGCTTCCAGTCTGACCCTCAGCCAAGCTACCTACCCTAAAAGGCAAACCTGCTTCCTTTCTGACCCTTAGCCAAGCTACCTACCCTGTCAGGCAAACCTGCTTCCTTTCTGACCCTCAGCCAAGCTGCCTACCCTGACAGGCAAACCTGCTTCCTTTCTGACCCTCAGCCAAGCTAACTACCCTGACAGGCAAACCTGCTTCCTTTCTGACCCTCAGCCAAGCTACCTACCCTAACAGGCAAGCCTGCTTCCTTTCTGACCCTCAGCCAAGCTACCTACCCTGACAGGCAAACCTACTTCCTTTCTGACCCTCAGCCAAGCTACCTACCCTGACAGGCAAACCTGCTTCCTTTCTGACCCTCGGCCATGCTACCTACCCTGACAGGCAAACCTGCTTCCAGTCTGACCCTCAGCCAAGCTACCTACCCTAAAAGGCAAACCCGCTACCTGTCTGACCCTCTGCCAAGCTACACTGACTGGCTAACCTGCTTCCTTTCTGACCCTCTGCCAAGCTACCTACCCTGACAGGCAAACCTGCTTCCTTTCTGACCCTCAGCCAAACTACCTACCCTGACAGGCAAACCTGCTTCCTTTCTGACCCTCTGCCAAGCTACCTACCCTGACAGGCAGACCTGCTTCCTTTCTGACCCTCTGCCAAGCTACCCTGACTGGCTAACCTGCTTCCTTTCTGACCCTCTGCCAAGCTACCTACCCTGACAGGCAAACCTGCTTCCTTTCTGACCCTCTGCCAAGCTACCTACCCTGACAGGCAAACCCGCTACCTGTCTGACCCTCTGCCAAGCTACACTGACTGGCTAACCTGCTTCCTTTCTGACCCTCTGCCAAGCTACCTACCCTGACAGGCAAACCTGCTTCCTTTCTGACCCTCTGCCAAGCTACCTACCCTGGCAGGCAAACCTGCTTCCTTTCGGACCCTCTACCAAGCTACCTACCCTGAAAGGCAAACCTGCTTCCTTTCTGACCCTCTGCCAAGCTACCTACCCTGACAGGCAAACCTGATTCCTTTCTGACCCTCTACCAAGCTGCCTACCCTGACCCTCTGCCAAGCTACCTACCCTGACAGGCAAACCTGCTTCCTTTCTGACCCTCTGCCAAGCTACCTACCATGACAGGCAAACCTGCTTCCTTTCTGACCCTCTGCCAAGCTACCTACCCTGACAGGCAAACCTGCTTCCTTTCTGACCCTCTGCCAAGCTACCTACCCTGACAGGCAAACCTGCTTCCTTTCAGACCCTCTGCCAAGCTACCCTGACTGACTAATCTGTTTCCTTTCTGAACCTCTGCCAAGCTACCTACCCTGACAGGCAAACCTGCTTCCAGTCTGACCCTCAGCCAAGCTACCTACCCTAAAAGGCAAACCTGCTTCCTTTCTGACCCTTAGCCAAGCTACCTACCCTGACAGGCAAACCTGCTTCCTTTCTGACCCTTAGCCAAGATACCTACCCTGACAGGCAAACCTGCTTCCTTTCTGACCCTCAGCCAAGCTACCTACTCTGACAGGCAAACCTGCTTCCTTTCTGACCCTCAGCCAAGCTACCTACCCTGACAGGCAAACCTGCTTCCTTTCTGACCCTCAGCCAAGCTACCTACCCTAACAGGCAAGCCTGCCTCCTTTCTGACCCTCAGCCAAGCTACCTACCCTGACAGGCAAACCTGCCTCCTTTCTGAACCTCAGCCATGCTACCTACCCTGACAGGCAAACCTGCTTCCTTTCTGAGCCTAAGCCAAGCTACCTACCCTGACATGCAAACCTGCTTCCTTTCTGACCCTCTGCCAAGCTACCTACCCTGATAGGCTAACCTGCTTCCTTTCTGACCCTCTGCCAAGCTACCCTGACAGGCTAACCTGCTTCCTTTCTGACCCTATGCCAAGCTACCTACCCTGACAGTCTAACCTGCTTCCTTTCTGACCCTCTGCCAAGCTACCCTGACAGGCAAACCTGCTTCCTTTCTGACCCTCAGCCAAGCTACCTACCCTGACAGGCAAACCTGCTTCCTTTCTGAGACTCAGCCAAGCTACCTACCCTAACAGGCAAGCCTGCTTCCTTTCTGACCCTCAGCCAAGCTACCTACCCTGACAGGCAAACCTACTTCCTTTCTGACCCTCAGCCAAGCTACCTACCCTGACAGGCTAAACTGCTTCCTTTCTGACCCTCTGCCAAGCTACCTACCCAGACAGGCTAACCTGCTACCTTTCCGACCCTCTGCCAAGCTACCTACCCTGAGAGGTAAACCTGCTTCCTTTCTGACCCTCTGCCAAGCTACCTACCCTGACAGGCTAAACTGCTTCCTTTCTGACCCTCTGCCAAGCTACCTACCCTGACACGCTAACCTGCTTCCTTTCTGACCCTCTGCCAAGCTACCCTGACTGGCTAACCTGCCTCCTTTCTGACCCTCTGCCAAGCTACCTACCCTGACAGGCTAACCTGCTTCCTTTCTGACCCTCTGCCAAGCTACCTACCCTCACAGGCTAACCTGCTACCTTTCTGACCCTCTGCGAAGCTACCTACCCTGACAGGCAAACCTTCCTCCTTTCTGACCCTCAGCCAAGCTACCTACCCTGACAGGCAAACCTGCTTCCTTTCTGACCCTCTGCCAAGCTACCTACCCTGACAGGCAAACCTGCTTCCTTTCTGACCCTCTGCCAAGCTACCTACCCTGACAGGCAAACCTGCTTCCTTTCTGACCCTCTGCCAAGCAACCCTGACTGGCTAACCTGCTTCCTTTCTGACCCTCTGCCAAGCTACCTACCCTGACAGGTTAACCTGCTTCCTTTCTAACCCTCTGCCAAGCTACCTACCCTGACAGGCAAACCTGCTTCCTTTCTGACCCTCTGCCAAGCTGCCTACCCTGACAGGCGAACCTCCTTCCTTTCTGACCCTCTGCCAAGCTACCTACCCGGACAGGCGAACCTGCTTCCTTTCTGACCCTCTGCCAAGCTACCTACCCTGACAGGCAAACCTCCTTCCTTTCTGACCCTCTGCCAAGCTACCTACCCGCACAGGTAAACCTGCTTCCTTTCTGACCCTCAGCCAAGCTACCTACTCTGACAGGCAAACCTGCTTCCTTTCTGACCCTCAGCCAAGCTACCTACCCTGACAGGCAAACTTGCTTCCTTTCTGACCCTCAGCCAAGCTACCTACCCTAACAGGCAAACCTGCTTTCTTTCTGACCCTCAGCCAAGCTACCTACCCTGACAGGCAAACCTGCTTCTTTTCTGACCCTCAGCCACGCTACCTACCCTGATAGGCAAACCTGCTTCCTTTCTGAGCCTCAGCCAAGCTACCTACCCTGACAGGCAAACCTGCTTCCTTTTTGACCCTCTGCCAAGCTACCTACCCTGATAGGCTAACCTGCTTCCTTTCTGACCCTCTGCCAAGCTACCCTGACAGGCTACATGCTTCCTTTCTGACCCTATGCCAAGCTACCTACCCTGACAGGCTAACCTGCTTCCTTTCTGACCCTCTGCCAAGCTACCCTGACAGGCAAACCTGCCTCCTTCCCGACCCTCTGCCAAGCTACCTACCCTGACAGGCAAACCTGCTTCCTTTCTGACCCTCTGCCAAGGTACCTACCCTGACAGGCAAACCTCCTTCCTTTCTGACCCTCTGCCAAGCTACCTACCCGGACAGGCTAACCTGCTATCTTTCTGACCCTCTGCCAAGCTACCTACCCTGACAGGTAAACCTGCTTCCTTTCTGACCCTCTGCCAAGCTACCTACCCTGACAGGCTAACCTGCTACCTTTCTGACCCTCTGCCAAGCTACCTACCCTGACAGGTAACCCTGCTTCCTTTCTGACCCTCTGCCAAGCTACCTACCCTGACAGGCTAAACTGCTTCCTTTCTGACCCTCTGCCAAGCTACCTACCCTGACAGGCTAACCTGCTTCCTTTCTGACCCTCTGCCAAGCAACCTGACTGGCTAACCTGCTTCCTTTCTGACCCTCTGCCAAGCTACCTACCCTGACAGGCTAACCTGCTTCCTTTCTGACCCTCTGTCAAGCTACCTACCCTGACAGGCAAACCTGCTTCCTTTCTGATCCTCTGCGAAGCTACCTACCCTGACAGGCAAACCTGCTACCTTTCTGACCCTCTGCCAAGCTACATACCCTGACTGGCAAACCTGCTTCCTTTCTGACCCTCTGCCAAGCTACCTACCCTGACAGGCAAACTTGCTTCCTTTCTGACCCTCTGCCAAGCTACCCTGACAGGCTAACCTGCTTCCTTTCTGACCCTTTGCCAATCTACCTACCCTGACAGGGAAACCAGCTTCCTTTCTGACCTTCTGCCAAGCTACCTACCCTGACAGGCAAACCTGCTTCCTTTCTGACCCTCTACCAAGCTACCTACCCTGACAGGCAAACCTGCTTCCTTTCTGACCCTCTGCCAAGCTACCAACCCTGACAGGCAAACCTGCTTCCTTTCTGACCCTCTGCCAAGCTACCTACCCTGACACGCTAACCTGCTTCCTTTATGACCCTCTGCCAAGCTACCCTGACTGGCTAACCTGCTTCCTTTCTGACCCTATGCCAAGCTACCTACCCTGACAGGCTAACCTGCTTCCTTTCTGACCCTCTGCCAAGCTACCTACCCTCACAGGCTAACCTGCTACCTTTCTGACCCTCTGCGAAGCTACCTACCCTGACAGGCAAACCTTCCTCCTTTCTGACCCTCAGCCAAGCTACCTACCCTGACAGGCAAACCTGCTTCCTTTCCGACCATCTGCCAAGCTACCTACCCTGACAGGCAAACCTGCTTCCTTTCTGACCCTCTGCCAAGCTACCTACCCTGACAGGCAAACCTGCTTCCTTTCTGACCCTCTGCCAAGCAACCCTGACTGGCTAACCTGCTTCCTTTCTGACCCTCTGCCAAGCTACCTACCCTGACAGGTTAACCTGCTTCCTTTCTAACCCTCTGCCAAGCTACCTACCCTGACAGGCGAACCTCCTTCCTTTCTGAACCTCTGCCAAGCTACCTACCCGGACAGGCAAACCTGCTTCCTTTCTGACCCTCTGCCAAGCTACCTACCCTGACAGGCAAACCTCCTTCCTTTCTGACCCTCTGCCAAGCTACCTACCTGGACAGGTAAACCTGCTTCCTTTCTGACCCTCAGCCAAGCTACCTACTCTGACAGGCAAACCTCCTTCCTTTCTGAACCTCTGCCAAGCTACCTACCCGGACAGGCAAACCTGCTTCCTTTCTGACCCTCTGCCAAGCTACCTACCCTGACAGGCAAACCTCCTTCCTTTCTGACCCTCTGCCAAGCTACCTACCTGGACAGGTAAACCTGCTTCCTTTCTGACCCTCAGCCAAGCTACCTACTCTGACAGGCAAACCTGCTTCCTTTCTGACCCTCAGCCAAGCTACCTACCCTGACAGGCAAACCTGCTTCCTTTCTGACCCTCAGCCAAGCTACCTACCCTAACAGGCAAACCTGCTTTCTTTCTGACCCTCAGCCAAGCTACCTACCCTGACAGGCAAACCTGCTTCCTTTCTGACCCTCAGCCACGCTACCTACCCTGATAGGCAAACCTGCTTCCTTTCTGAGCCTCAGCCAAGCTACCTACCCTGACAGGCAAACCTGCTTCCTTTCTGACCCTCTGCCAAGCTACCTACCCTGATAGGCTAACCTGCTTCCTTTCTGACCCTCTGCCAAGCTACCCTGACAGGCTAACATGCTTCCTTCCTGACCCTATGCCAAGCTACCTACCCTGACAGGCAAACCTGCTTCCTTTCTGACCCTCTGCCAAGCTACCTACCCTGACAGGCAAACCTGATTCCTTTCTGACCCTCTACCAAGCTGGCTACCCTGACCCTCTGCCAAGCTACCTACCCTGACAGGCAAACCTGCTTACTTTCTGACCCTCTGCCAAGCTACCTACCATGACAGGCAAACCTGCTTCCTTTCTGACCCTCTGCCAAGCTACCTACCCTGATAGGCAAACATGCTTCCTTTCTGACCCTCTGCCAAGCTACCTACCCTGACAGGCAAACCTGCTTCCTTTCAGACCCTCTGCCAAGCTACCCTGACTGGCTAATCTGTTTCCTTTCTGAACCTCTGCCAAGCTACCTACCCTGACAGGCAAACCTGCTTCCAGTCTGACCCTCAGCCAAGCTACCTACTCTAAAAGGCAAACCTGCTTCCTTTCTGACCCTCAGCCAAGCTACCTACCCTGACAGGCAAACCTGCTTCCTTTCTGACCCTCAGATAAGCTACCTACTCTGACAGGCAAACCTGCTTCCTTTCTGACCCTCAGCCAAGCTACCTACCCTGACAGGCAAACCTGCTTCCTTTCTGACCCTCAGCCAAGCTACCTACCCTAACAGGCAAGCCTGCTTCCTTTCTGACCCTCAGCCAAGCTACCTACCCTGCAAGGCAAACCTGCTTCCTTTCTGACCCTCAGCCAAGCTACCTACCCTGACATGCAAACCTGCTTCCTTTCTGACCCTCTGCCAAGCTACCTACCCTGATAGGCTATCCTGCTTCCTTTCTGACCCTCTGCCAAGCTACCCTGACAGGCTAACCTGCTTCCTTTCTGACCCTATGCCAAGCTACCTACCTTGACAGTCTAACCTGCTTCCTTTCTGACCCTCTGCCAAGCTACCATGACAGGCAAACCTGCTTCCTTTCTGACCCTCAGCCAAGCTACCTACCCTGACAGGCAAACCTGCTTCCTTTCTGACCCTCTGCCAAGCTACCTACCCTGACAGGTAAACCTGCTTCCTTTCTGACCCTCTGCCAAGCTACCTATCCTGACAGGCTAAACTGCTTCCTTTCTGACCCTCTGCCAAGCTACCTACCCAGACAGGCTAACCTGCTACCTTTCCGACCCTCTGCCAAGCTACCTACCCTGACAGGTAAACCTGCTTCCTTTCTGACCCTCTGCCAAGCTACCTACCCTGACAGGCTAAACTGCTTCCTTTCTGACCCTCTGCCAAGCTACCTACCCTGACACGCTAACCTGCTTCCTTTCTGACCCTCTGCCAAGCTACCCTGACTGGCTAACCTGCTTCCTTTCTGACCCTCTGCCAAGCTACCTACCCTGACAGGCTAACCTGCTTCCTTTCTGACCCTCTGCCAAGCTACCTACCCTCACAGGCTAACCTGCTACCTTTCTGACCCTCTGCGAAGCTACCTACCCTGACAGGCAAACCTTCCTCCTTTCTGACCCTCAGCCAAGCTACCTACCCTGACAGGCAAACCTGCTTCCTTTCCGACCCTCTGCCAAGCTACCTACCCTGACAGGAAAACCTGCTTCCTTTCTGACCCTCTGCCAAGCTACCTACCCTGACAGGTTAACCTGCTTCCTTTCTAACCCTCTGCCAAGCTACCTACCCTGACGTGCAAACCCGCTTCCTTTCTGACCCTCTGCCAAGCTAACTACCCTGACAGGCGAACCTCCTTCCTTTCTGACCCTCTGCCAAGCTACCTACCCGGACAGGCGAACCTGCTTCCTTTCTGACCCTCTGCCAAGCTACCTACCCTGACAGGCAAACCTCCTTCCTTTCTGACCCTCTGCCAAGCTACCTACCCGGACAGGTAAACCTGCTTCCTTTCTGACCCTCAGCCAAGCTACCTACTCTGACAGGCAAACCTGCTTCCTTTCTGACCCTCAGCCAAGCTACCTACCCTGACAGGCAAACCTGCTTCCTTTCTGACCCTCAGCCAAGCTACCTACCCTAACAGGCAAACCTGCTTTCTTTCTGACCCTCAGCCAAGCTACCTACCCTGACAGGCAAACCTGCTTCCTTTCTGACCCTCAGCCACGCTACCTACCCTGATAGGCAAACCTGCTTTCTTTCTGAGCCTCAGCCAAGCTACCTACCCTGACAGGCAAACCTGCTTCCTTTCTGACCCTATGCCAAGCTACCTACCCTGACAGGCAAACCTCCTTCATTTCTGACCCTCTGCCAAGCTACCTACCCGGACAGGCAAACCTGCTTCCTTTCTGACCCTCAGCCAAGCTACCTACCCTGACAGGCAAACCTGCTTCCTTTCTGACCCTCAGCCAAGCTACCTACCCTAACAGGCAAACCTGCTTTCTTTCTGACCCTCAGCCAAGCTACCTACCCTGACAGGCAAACCTGCTTCCTTTCTGACCCTCAGCCACGCTACCTACCCTGACAGGCAAACCTGCTTCCTTTCTGAGCCTCAGCCAAGCTACCTACCCTGACAGGCTAACCTGCTTCCTTTCTGACCCTCTGCCAAGCTACCCTGACAGGCAAACCTGCTTCCTTTCCGACCCTCTGCCAAGCTACCTACCCTGACAGGCAAACCTGCTTCCTTTCTGACCCTCTGCCAAGGTACCTACCCTGACAGGCAAACCTCCTTCCTTTCTGACCCTCTGCCAAGATACCTACCCGGACAGGTTAACCTGCTATCTTTCTGACCCTCTGCCAAGCTACCTACCCTGACAGGTAAACCTGCTTCCTTTCTGACCCTCTGCCAAGCTACCTACCCTGACAGGCTAAACTGCTTCCTTTCTGACCCTCTGCCAAGCTACCTACCCTGACAGGCTAACCTGCTACCTTTCTGACCCTCTGCCAAGCTACCTACCCTGACAGGTAACCCTGCTTCCTTTCTGACCCTCTGCCAAGCTACCTACCCTGACAGGCTAAACTGCTTCCTTTCTGACCCTCTGCCAAGCTACCTACCCTGACACGCTAACCTGCTTCCTTTCTGACCCTCTGCCAAGCTACCCTGACTGGCTAACCTGCTTCCTTTCTGACCCTCTGCCAAGCTACCTACCCTGACAGGCTAACCTGCTTCCTTTCTGACCCTCTGCCAAGCTACCTACCCTCACAGGCTAACCTGCTACCTTTCTGACCCTCTGCGAAGCTACCTACCCTGACAGGCAAACCTTCCTCCTTTCTGACCCTCAGCCAAGCTACCTACCCTGACAGGCAAACCTGCTTCCTTTCCGACCCTCTGCCAAGCTACCTACCCTGACAGGCAAACCTGCTTCCTTTCTGACCCTCTGCCAAGCTACCTACCCTGACAGGCAAACCTGCTTCCTTTCTGACCCTCTGCCAAGCAACCCTGACTGGCTAACCTGCTTCCTTTCTGACCCTCTGGCAAGCTACCTACCCTGACAGGTTAACCTGCTTCCTTTCTAACCCTCTGCCAAGCTACCTACCCTGACAGGCGAACCTGCTTCCTTTCTGACCCTCTGCCAAGCTACCTACCCTGACAGGCGAACCTCCTTCCTTTCTGACCCTCTGCCAAGCTACCTACCCGGACAGGCGAACCTGCTTCCTTTCTGACCCTCTGCCAAGCTACCTACCCTGACAGGCAAACCTCCTTCCTTTCTGACCCTCTGCCAAGCTACCTACCCAGACAGGTAAACCTGCTTCCTTTCTGACCCTCAGCCAAGCTACCTACTCTGACAGGCAAACCTGCTTCCTTTCTGACCCTCAGCCAAGCTACCGACCCTGACAGGCAAACCTGCTTTCTTTCTGACCCTCAGCCAAGCTACCTACCCTGACAGGCAAACCTGCTTCCTTTCTGACCCTCAGCCACGCTACCTACCCTGATAGGCAAACCTGCTTCCTTTCTGAGCCTCAGCCAATCTACCTACCCTGACAGGCAAACCTGCTTCCTTTCTGACCCTCTGCCAAGCTACCTACCCTGATAGGCTAACCTGCTTCCTTTCTGACCCTCTGCCAAGCTACCCTGACAGGCAAACCTGCTTCCTTTCTGAGCCTCAGCCAAGCTACCTACCCTGACAGGCTAACCTGCTTCCTTTCTGACCCTCTGCCAAGCTACCCTGACAGGCAAACCTGCTTCCTTTCCGACCCTCTGCCAAGCTACCTACCCTGACAGGCAAACCTGCTTCCTTTCTGACCCTCTGCCAAGGTACCTACCCTGACAGGCAAACCTCCTTCCTTTCTGACCCTCTGCCAAGATACCTACCCGGACAGGTTAACCTGCTATCTTTCTGACCCTCTGCCAAGCTACCTACCCTGACAGGTAAACCTGCTTCCTTTCTGACCCTCTGCCAAGCTACCTACCCTGACAGGCTAAACTGCTTCCTTTCTGACCCTCTGCCAAGCTACCTACCCTGACAGGCTAACCTGCTACCTTTCTGACCCTCTGCCAAGCTACCTACCCTGACAGGTAACCCTGCTTCCTTTCTGACCCTCTGCCAAGCTACCTACCCTGACAGGCTAAACTGCTTCCTTTCTGACCCTCTGCCAAGCTACCTACCCTGACACGCTAACCTGCTTCCTTTCTGACCCTCTGCCAAGCTACCCTGACTGGCTAACCTGCTTCCTTTCTGACCCTCTGCCAAGCTACCTACCCTGACAGGCTAACCTGCTTCCTTTCTGACCCTCTGCCAAGCTACCTACCCTCACAGGCTAACCTGCTACCTTTCTGACCCTCTGCGAAGCTACCTACCCTGACAGGCAAACCTTCCTCCTTTCTGACCCTCAGCCAAGCTACCTACCCTGACAGGCAAACCTGCTTCCTTTCCGACCCTCTGCCAAGCTACCTACCCTGACAGGCAAACCTGCTTCCTTTCTGACCCTCTGCCAAGCTACCTACCCTGACAGGCAAACCTGCTTCCTTTCTGACCCTCTGCCAAGCAACCCTGACTGGCTAACCTGCTTCCTTTCTGACCCTCTGCCAAGCTACCTACCCTGACAGGTTAACCTGCTTCCTTTCTAACCCTCTGCCAAGCTACCTACCCTGACAGGCGAACCTGCTTCCTTTCTGACCCTCTGCCAAGCTACCTACCCTGACAGGCGAACCTCCTTCCTTTCTGACCCTCTGCCAAGCTACCTACCCGGACAGGCGAACCTGCTTCCTTTCTGACCCTCTGCCAAGCTACCTACCCTGACAGGCAAACCTCCTTCCTTTCTGACCCTCTGCCAAGCTACCTTCCCGGACAGGTAAACCTGCTTCCTTTCTGACCCTCAGCCAAGCTACCTACTCTGACAGGCAAACCTGCTTCCTTTCTGACCCTCAGCCAAGCTACCTACCCTGACAGGCAAACCTGCTTTCTTTCTGACCCTCAGCCAAGCTACCGACCCTGACAGGCAAACCTGCTTCCTTTCTGACCCTCAGCCACGCTACCTACCCTGATAGGCAAACCTGCTTCCTTTCTGAGCCTCAGCCAAGCTACCTACCCTGACAGGCAAACCTGCTTCCATTCTGACCCTCTGCCAAGCTACCTACCTTGATAGGCTAACCTGCTTCCTTTCTGACCCTCTGCCAAGCTACCCTGACAGGCTAACATGCTTCCTTTCTGACCCTATGCCAAGCTACCTACCCTGACAGGCTAACCTGCTTCCTTTCTGACCCTCTGCCAAGCTACCCTGACAGGCAAACCTGCTTCCTTTCCGACCCTCTGCCAAGCTACCTACCCTGACAGGCAAACCTGCTTCCTTTCTGACCCTCTGCCAAGGTACCTACCCTGACAGGCAAACCTCCTTCCTTTCTGACCCTCTGCCAAGCTACCTACCCAGACAGGCTAACCTGCTATCTTTCTGACCCTCTGCCAAGCTACCTACCCTGACAGGTAAACCTGCTTCCTTTCTGACCCTCTGCCAAGCTACCTACCCTGACAGGCTAAACTGCTTCCTTTCTGACCCTCTGCCAAGCTATCTACCCTGACAGGTTAACCTGCTACCTTTCTGACCCTCTGCCAAGCTACATACCCTGACAGATAACCCTGCTTCCTTTCTGACCCTCTGCCAAGCTACCTACCCTGACAGGCTAAACTGCTTCCTTTCTGACCCTCTGCCAGGCTACCTACCCTGACAGGCTAACCTGCTTCCTTTCTGACCCTCTGCCAAGCTACCCTGACTGGCTAACCTGCTTCCTTTCTGACCCTCTGCTAAGCTACCTACCCTGACAGGCTAACCTGCTTCCTTTCTGACCCTCTGTCAAGCTACCTACCCTGACAGGCAAACCTGCTTCCTTTCTGACCCTCTGCGAAGCTACCTACCCTAACAGGCAAACCTGCTACCTTTCTGACCCTCTGCAAAGCTACATACCCTGACTGGCAAACCTGCTTCCTTTCTGACCCTCTGCCAAGCTACCTACCCTGACAGGCAAACCTGCTTCCTTTCTGACCCTCTGCCAAGCTACCCTGACAGACTAACCTGCTTCCTTTCTGACCCTTTGCCAATCTACCTACCCTGACAGGGAAACCAGCTTCCTTTCTGACCTTCTGCCAAGCTACCTACCCTGACAGGCAAACCTGCTTCCTTTCTGACCCTCTACCAAGCTACCTACCCTGACAGGCAAACCTGCTTCCTTTCTGACCCTCTGCCAAGCTACCAACCCTGACAGGCAAACCTGCTTCCTTTCTGACCCTCTGCCAAGCTACCTACCCTGACACGCTAACCTGCTTCCTTTCTGACCCTCTGCCAAGCTACCCTGACTGGCTAACCTGCTTCCTTTCTGACCCTCTGCCAAGCTACCTACCCTGACAGGCAAACCTGCTTCCTTTCTGACCCTCTGCCAAGCTACCTACCCTGACAGGCGAACCTCCTTCCTTTCTGACCCTCTGCCAAGCTACCTACCCGGACAGGCGAACCTGCTTCCTTTCTGACCCTCTGCCAAGCTACCTACCCTGACAGGCAAACCTCCTTCCTTTCTGACCCTCTGCCAAGCTACCTACCCGGACAGGCAAACCTGCTTCCTTTCTGACCCTCAGCCAAGCTACCTACCCTGACAGGCAAACCTGCTTCCTTTCTGACCCTCAGCCAAGCTACCTACCCTAACAGGCAAACCTGCTTTCTTTCTGACCCTCAGCCAAGCTACCTACCCTGACAGGCAAACCTGCTTCCTTTCTGACCCTCAGCCACGCTACCTACCCTGATAGGCAAACCTGCTTCCTTTCTGAGCCTCAGCCAAGCTACCTACCCTGACAGGCAAACCTGCTTCCTTTCTGACCCTCTGCCAAGCTACCTACCCTGATAGGCTAACCGGCTTCCTTTCTGACCCTCTGCCAAGCTACCCTGACAGGCTAACATGCTTCCTTTCTGACCCTCTGCCAAGCTACCCTGACAGGCAAACCTGCTTCCTTTCCGACCCTCTGCCAGGCTACCTACCCTGACAGGCAAACCTGCTTCCTTTCTGACCCTCTGCCAAGGTACCTACCCTGACAGGCAAACCTCCTTCCTTTCTGACCCTCTGCCAAGCTACCTACCCGGACAGGCTAACCCGCTATCTTTCTGACCCTCTGCCAAGCTACCTACCGTGACAGGTAAACCTGCTTCCTTTCTGACCCTCTGCCAAGCTATCTACCCTGACAGGCTAAACTGCTTCCTTTCTGACCCTCTGAAAAGCAACCCTGACTGGCTAACCTGCTTCCTTTCTGACCCTCTCCCAATCTACCTACCCTGACAGGTTAACCTGCTTCCTTTCTAACCCTCTGCCAAGCTACCTACCCTGACAGGCAAACCTGCTTCCTTTCTGACCCTCTGCCAAGCTACCTACCCTGACAGGCAAACCTCCTTCCTTTCTGACCCTCTGCCAAGCTACCTACCCAGACAGGTAAACCTGCTTCCTTTCTGACCCTCTGCCAAGCTACCTACCCTGACAGGCTAAACTGCTTCCTTTCTGACCATCTGCCAAGCTACCTACCCTGACAGGCTAACCTGCTACCTTTCTGACCCTCTGCCAAGCTACCTACCCTGACAGGCTAACCTGCTTCCTTTCTGACCCTCTGCCAAGCTACCCTGCCTGGCTAAGCTGCTTCCTTTCTGACCCTCTGCCAAGCTACCTACCCTGACAGGCTAACCTGCTTCCTTTCTGACCCTCTGCCAAGCTACCTACCCTGACAGGCTAACCTGCTACCTTTCTGACCCTCTGCCAAGCTACCTACCCTGACAGGCAAACCTATCTCCTTTCTGACCCTCAGCCAAGCTAAGTACCCTGACAGGCAAACCTGCTTCCTTTCCGACCCTCTGCCAAGCTACCTACCCTGACAGGCAAACCTGCTTCCTTTCTGACCCTCTGCCAAGCTGCCTACCCTGACAGGCAAACCTGCTTCCTTTCTGACCCTCTGCCAAGCAACCCTGACTGTCTAACCTGCTTCGTTTCTGACCCTCTGCCAAGCTACCTACCCTGAGAGGTTAACCTACTTCCTTTCTAACCCTCTGCCAAGCTACCTACCCTGACAGGCAAACCTGCTTCCTTTCTGACCCTCTGCCAAGCTACCTACCCTGAGAGGCAAACCTGCTTCCTTTCTGACCCTCTGCCAAGTTACCTACCCTGACAGTGCTTCCTTTCTGACCCTCAGCCAAGCTACCTACCCTGACAGGCAAACCTGCTGCCTTTCTGACCCTCAGCCAGGCTACCCTGACAGGCAAACCTGCTTCCTTTCTGACCCTCTGCCAAGCTACCTACCCTGACAGCCAGACCTGCTTCCTTTCTGACCCTCTGCCAAGCTACCCTGACTGGCTAACCTGCTTCCTTTCTGACCCTCTGCCAAGCTACCTACCCTGACAGGCAAACCTGCTTCCTTTCTGACCCTCTGCCAAGCTACCTACCCTGACAGGCAAACCCGCTACCTGTCTGACCCTCTGCCAAGCTACCCTGACAGGCAAACCTGCTTCCTTTCTGACCCTCTGCCAAGCTACCTACCCTGACAGGCAGACCTGCTTCCTTTCTGACCCTCTGCCAAGCTACCCTGACTGGCTAACCTGCTTCCTTTCTGACCCTCTGCCAAGCTACCTACCCTGACAGGCAAACCTGCTTCCTTTCTGACCCTATGCCAAGCTACCTACCCTGGCAGGCAAACCTGCTTCCTTTCTGATCCTCTACCAAGCTACCTACCCTGACAGGCAAACCTGTTTCCTTTCTGACCCTCTGCCAAGCTACCTACCCTGACAGGCAAACCTGATTCCTTTCTGACCCTCTACCAAGCTGTCTACCCTGACCCTCTGCCAAGCTACCTACCCTGACAGGCAAACCTGCTTCCTTTCTGACCCTCTGCCAATCTACCTAGAATGACAGGCAAACCTGCTTCCTTTCTGACCCTCTGCCAAGCTACCTACCCTGACAGGCAAACCTGCTTCCTTTCTGACCCTCTGCCAAGCTACCTACCCTGACAGGCAAACCTGCTTCCTTTCTGACCCTCTGCCAATCTACCTACCCTGACAGGCAAACCTGCTTCCTTTCTGACCCTCTGCCAATCTACCTACCCTGACAGGCAAACCTGCTTCCTTTCCGACCCTCTGCCAAGCTACCTACCCTGACAGGCAAACCTGCTTCCTTTCTGACCCTCTGCCAAGCTACCTACCCTGACAGGCAAACCTGCTTCCTTTCTGACCCTCTGCCAAGCAACCCTGACTGGCTAACCTGCTTCCTTTCTGACCCTCTGCCAAGCTACCTACCCTGACAGGTTAACCTGCTTCCTTTCTGACCCTCTGCCAAGCAACCCTGATAGGCAAACCTGCTTCCTTTCTGAGCCTCAGCCAAGCTACCTACCCTGACAGGCAAACCTGCTTCCTTTCTGACCCTCTGCCAAGCTACCTACCTTGATAGGCTAACCTGCTTCCTTTCTGACCCTCTGCCAAGCTACCCTGACAGGCTAACATGCTTCCTTTCTGACCCTATGCCAAGCTACCTACCCTGACAGGCTAACCTGCTTCCTTTCTGACCCTCTGCCAAGCTACCCTGACAGGCAAACCTGCTTCCTTTCCGACCCTCTGCCAAGCTACCTACCCTGACAGGCAAACCTGCTTCCTTTCTGACCCTCTGCCAAGGTACCTACCCTGACAGGCAAACCTCCTTCCTTTCTGACCCTCTGCCAAGCTACCTACCCAGACAGGCTAACCTGCTATCTTTCTGACCCTCTGCCAAGCTACCTACCCTGACGGGTAAACCTGCTTCCTTTCTGACCCTCTGCCAAGCTACCTACCCTGACAGGCTAAACTGCTTCCTTTCTGACCCTCTGCCAAGCTATCTACCCTGACAGGTTAACCTGCTACCTTTCTGACCCTCTGCCAAGCTACATACCCTGACAGGTAACCCTGCTTCCTTTCTGACCCTCTGCCAAGCTACCTACCCTGACAGGCTAAACTGCTTCCTTTCTGACCCTCTGCCAAGCTACCTACCCTGACAGGCTAACCTGCTTCCTTTCTGACCCTCTGCCAAGCTACCCTGACTGGCTAACCTGCTTCCTTTCTGACCCTCTGCTAAGCTACCTACCCTGACAGGCTAACCTGCTTCCTTTCTGACCCTCTGTCAAGCTACCTACCCTGACAGGCAAACCTGCTTCCTTTCTGACCCTCTGCGAAGCTACCTACCCTAACAGGCAAACCTGCTACCTTTCTGACCCTCTGCAAAGCTACATACCCTGACTGGCAAACCTGCTTCCTTTCTGACCCTCTGCCAAGCTACCTACCCTGACAGGCAAACCTGCTTCCTTTCTGACCCTCTGCCAAGCTACCCTGACAGGCTAACCTGCTTCCTTTCTGACCCTTTGCCAATCTACCTACCCTGACAGGGAAACCAGCTTCCTTTCTGACCTTCTGCCAAGCTACCTACCCTGACAGGCAAACCTGCTTCCTTTCTGACCCTCTACCAAGCTACCTACCCTGACAGGCAAACCTGCTTCCTTTCTGACCCTCTGCCAAGCTACCAACCCTGACAGGCAAACCTGCTTCCTTTCTGACCCTCTGCCAAGCTACCTACCCTGACACGCTAACCTGCTTCCTTTCTGACCCTCTGCCAAGCTACCCTGACTGGCTAACCTGCTTCCTTTCTGACCCTCTGCCAAGCTACCTACCCTGACAGGCAAACCTGCTTCCTTTCTGACCCTCTGCCAAGCTACCTACCCTGACAGGCGAACCTCCTTCCTTTCTGACCCTCTGCCAAGCTACCTACCCGGACAGGCGAACCTGCTTCCTTTCTGACCCTCTGCCAAGCTACCTACCCTGACAGGCAAACCTCCTTCCTTTCTGACCCTCTGCCAAGCTACCTACCCGGACAGGCAAACCTGCTTCCTTTCTGACCCTCAGCCAAGCTACCTACCCTGACAGGCAAACCTGCTTCCTTTCTGACCCTCAGCCAAGCTACCTACCCTAACAGGCAAACCTGCTTTCTTTCTGACCCTCAGCCAAGCTACCTACCCTGACAGGCAAACCTGCTTCCTTTCTGACCCTCAGCCACGCTACCTACCCTGATAGGCAAACCTGCTTCCTTTCTGAGCCTCAGCCAAGCTACCTACCCTGACAGGCAAACCTGCTTCCTTTCTGACCCTCTGCCAAGCTACCTACCCTGATAGGCTAACCGGCTTCCTTTCTGACCCTCTGCCAAGCTACCCTGACAGGCTAACATGCTTCCTTTCTGACCCTCTGCCAAGTGAAAGGAAGCGCCCCCTGTTCAGCACGATCCTCCCCGCAATGAGAGACAATAAGGGACTCTCCCGTAGTGGGAATAAGGCCAAGACAGAGTGCGGGTGAGCGTAAGTGGGAGTTTATCCAAAAATAAGGCATGCAAAGAACTCTGCAACCTACGAGAGCGCTCTGCCTGACAATAGCAAAGACAGGCGTATTTCTAATACAAGAAACGTCATCAACACCTAAACACTATAGGGGGCACAAGTCAATTGGGATTGGGTGGCGTCGACTAACTATAGGTGTAGCTGTAGCGGGGTTGGTCTTGGCGTGACGACGTCACTGGTCAGCCTCGTGGGTTGGGTTGGGCCTGGCAGGCCGGCTTGAGGTCATCCGTGCGGTGTTGATGTGCTGGGGCAGCCTGTGATAATGACGAATACCTTTCCTGTCTCATTTGCCCTAGGCCATGCACACTGCAGTTATTCAGAAAATGACATTTAAGTTCATTAATAAATCGCTTCAGCAGCTTATCTTATAAAATAAACACAGCACATGAGGAATGCACCTCGTGAGAGGTCTGGTGGTTGTCGGTTGGGGTGAGATTTACCTGTGTCCTATTGACCGGTATTTTAGGTCGCGGGACGGGGCTCTGGGGCCTGGGCCGAATGATACATGTCTGTCTGCTGCGTTAGAAGTTATTATATAGATGGGTCTCTGTGTCTTGTCCCAATGATGGGGGTCGTCCTTACACGGGGTCAGGATTCTTGGGGGGTTCGTGGGATTTATGAGAGGGTGCTGGTAGATCAGTGGGTTCAACCGTGGGTTTATTACCGTGCTGTAAATAACACAGGTGGCGGGCTGTGGCCTTGGTTGCGGCGCCGGGGCCTCTGACTCTCTGAAGTAACGCCAGCTTGGTTGGGGGAGGTGAGGGAGCGCGGCACAAGTCTTAGCTTTTTTATCTGGCAGGCTTGGTGGGGTGGGAGAGGGAATGGCCTTGCATATATCCACAAAGGTATTTTCCTCGTGCGTTGCTGATCAGTGAATGCAGAAGTTCTATACTGTTCTGCCTTATTTTGACGTTATTTAGACACACATATATACTTCAATTTCGTTACACATTTCTTTAATACAGTCGGTTCCAGTACCTTTTCATTACCTAACATTATATTCACTACATTGTGTGCGTATTGTATGTACATTAGACGTTATACGAGGGATATCTAGGTTATGGCCTACAGAGATTGATGCTCGCCGCTTTGGGTGATTCAAAAACATATATGAGTTCAAGTTTCTACATACTATTGAAAAACACTTTTACAGATAGAGGTTACACGTTTGGTCAACATCTTTCTCCGTGGTTATAGCAGCATTAGTCCAAACCTGGAGGGATATCATATAACGTTACATTTTTATGGTTTATTCACATTTTAAACAGAGGTAGTTCATTAATACCAATACTTGAATTGTTTTCTACCTTCTTCAGATAGTGATGCTTCAGCTTTTTTCCTCGCTACCCCGGCCTTGCGGTCCGGGTCATACGGGGTGCAATATCACATTGTTACTAATATAATGTTGCCGTGTTGGCATCTCGGGTTTAGCTCATCTCCGACTTTCTCATGGGAACGCACTCGCAGCGGATCTGTCAGGGCTGCTGAGGCGACAGAGATGCATGAAAGGCCCTCCAAAGGTGGGGGCCTCGTTACAGTGTGCTGAACTCACACCATGTTTGCTAGGCAAGATGGCGTCTAGGCCTAACTTAATTTTTGGTAAATGCAAAGACAGGGTACGTGTGGGCAATGTCGTCGGCGGGTGAATCCTCCTCCACCTGGGCCCGGGTGGCATGAGGGGGCGCCCACCGAGTCATGGTCCTCACCTGGGGAGGGAGCTGTAGGTGAGGAGGGCCTCGCGGCCATTCCTCCCCTACATTTCCCCCCTTTCGTTACTTAAAGTAACGAATTCTTTAGCTCTTCCAATCTTCTACATTCTTGTTCCTCTATCACTGCGTCATCCCATGCAGGGGTTCCTTTTATAGGCATCCATGCTCTGCACACCCCCCTTAAACTCTCACCTCTCCTAGCATACTCGTCTGGTGTACATGTTAAATATATACAGTCGCCAGTTTCTTCCAGATCTACCCAGACCTCCTCATACCATTCCAGTTCTACGTCTCGTGGTTCTTTGATAGTGGTGTGCCATAGTTTATCTACTATGTACTTATCACGGCACATAGGCACTAACTGGTACCTGGGGGTGTTGTCTGCTCCTGTCTGCACATGTACTTCTTGTGTTGTTTTAATTGTACCACCGGAGTTGCCCATTGTCACCATCATCATTGCACCGTTAGGAACTGCATTAGCACAACATCGGAGGCCCACCTGGCACAGGCAGAACATTACAAGGATGATCACCACTATTGGTATCAGGAACTTTATTGTCACTCCAAGCCATGAGGGAACCCAAGAGAAGATATTGTCGAACCACGAGCTATTCTCAGCTCCGCCTTCCATTTTCATCTTCTCGCCCAGGTTATGTACTGCTTCAATAACGTGGGACAGGGACCCATTTTCTGCGTCCTCGGAAGGTACGAACGTGCAGCACGCACTTCCTATTTTTCGGCAAACACCTCCATCGATTGCTGTTAACAGGTCTAGAACATACCTGTTCTGCATGGTCATTAATCGCAGAGCTCGTAGTTCCACCTTTATTATGTTGAACCCTTCTTCAGTGTCATTGGCCAACTGGATCAGTTCCCACCGTGTGATCTGGAGCCATTTTGCATTTGCTCGTGCTTGGACACTTGATACCAGCGAGGCAAAGAACGTTTCCACGGAGCTGAACAGGCGATACCTGTCTGGGATCTGTGCCAATAAATCAGATGATGCTTGCGATATGTAGTTCGAGGCTCGCTTGTTCCTTGAGAGCTCTTCTCCTTTCCCTCCGGAGGACAGGACATAAAGGTGCGCTTGTGTAGTTGGGGAAGCTGCATCCTCGTTCAAGCCTCCTTTCATCATGTTACTTTCAATGTGGCTTTCTGGAATCACCATTAGTGTTGAATGCAAAGTGGCCATTGAGCAGCTACCACTCCATGATTGGGGAAGGTGCAGGTACGCCTTGTTTCCGCATACCCAGTAGGTGTCCATTAGTGCTGCTGTTCCTTTTTTCATATCTGGGATGGTGAGAGTTTTGTTACAGTTCTTGTTCGTTCCCATTGCCATTTTTCCTTCGCCCTTGAAACATAGTTCGTTTTGTATTTCACTTTGTAGCTTGAAGGGTTTCTCCATCGCTGTTACCCATGTTAGTTTAGGGATGTGTTCTTTCCATATTGGCAAGCACGTTCTTTCCATCCACCGCAACTTGTCCGGTTGGACACCTTTCAGTGCTTCTGCCTTGCACAGCACTTCTTCGTCTTTCCATTTGTTTTCGGAAAACAGTGTCCCTTGTATTGCAAAGAAAGGTTCTTTAAGACAGATCACTCCAGACGCTTGCGAATAGCACGTTTTGTTGTTCTGTAGCATTCTGAAAGAGACATCGTGTGCTTGGAAAGTGTTCTTTATTCTACACAGCGTGAGATGAAGGAGACATTGGGCATCCACAATGGGCAATTCTCGTGGCAACAATACTTTAGGTGTGCCTGATGCATGGGGGATAAGTGAGCAGACATAACAGCTCTCATTGGTTGTCTGTTTGGCTGTTGTGCTCATATCTGCATACCATGTATTTGCTTGGTGAGGGTGTCGTGGGTCTTCCATTTTGTCTAACCCTAGCCCATAATACTCATCATACCCCTGTCCACCAGTCTCTCTTCTCCGCCTACTTTTCTCCCTTCTTCTGTACCTTCTCGTTATAGTAGGTGAAGAACCAGGCCCCCCTTTCTCCCTCCCACCCCCCTTTTCTAATTCTTCATATAGGGACTTGTGTTCTGTCATCATAATCACTTTTCCATCCTCCTTAATAAACAAGAGATCGTTGTTTGAAATTGGGGCGGGAGGGATCGTGCGGTTGTTGTATGTTCCAGGTTGGGACATTGTGTCATTATTTACATTTTTGGTTCTCGATTGTGACAGGACAGCAGTGGGTGGTGTAGTATAGTATCCCCACACAAAGTGTGATCCATCCCAGATCAAGAAATCACCTTCTTTGATACCTACAGTCGGAATTGTTTTCGTTCCAGGGGCAAGGGTGGTGTTGTTCCCCCCTCCCCCCTCGTTCATCTCGGTAGAGATGAACGCTATAACCCAGTGCAGTACTAGACAAAACATTGAGATGAAAAACACAATAGCACACATTGATAAACCACATTCAAATGAATATGTCAATCTAGCCACTAACATTTCTCTAAATCTAACATATCTATTAGTTGCAGGCTGCCCATTCGATGCCATGATAGAGCCTGTTTGAGACACAAGAGTTCATTAAGTACAAACATGTAAACATTTCCACTTTGTAACGTTTCGTTGATAAAATACAGGGTTGGGTGAGGGAGGGGGTGTGTTGACAGACAAGGTAGCCTTTCAATCATCATTATTCGTACCTTACTTTATATATATATATATAAATAATAAAAAACATGACAGTTTAAAAACAACAAATAAAAAAAAATCTTAAAGAGCACAGGAGAGGAAAAAAGAACCCCACGCAAAACTTTCAAAAATTGTAATAAAAAGAAAATTTGCATATGCATATGTACATGTTTTAGTCCAGGACATTTGTTGCGCGCTAATTGTGTTCACTGTTCATCTCATAATGCACACAAAATTCCAATCATTCATTCCGCACAACTTCATCGTCCGCTGTTGCCTGTGCCTCGTCCTGTACCTCACTCTCCGCAGCGCTGTAAGCTTTACGTACGTCTGTCAAATGCACCCAATATCGCAGGCCCTTCACCTTTACTGCTGTGGGCGTGCAAAACACTACCTCATAGGGGCCATGGAAACGTGGTGCATTCCACCTCCGCACAAAACTTCTGACATATATGAGGTCACCAGGCATTAGCTGTAGTGGTTTTTCAGGCAACCTGTTTGGTTCAGTCGCGTTCCCCTCCTCTCTTGTCGAGGGGGGGGCTAGTTGCTTTGCAATTACGCGCGCTGCCCGTGTCAGTTTTCGCAGATATTCTGTGAACTCCTCCCCCAATATAGCTGCGCTTCTGTGTGCATCAGAACGCTCACGGAGAGGCGAATGCGCTGTGTGCATTCTTCTTCCCGTGACGATCTCGTGCGGGGACAAATGGTGGTCCTTACTTGGCTGGTTTCGTAGTTCAAACAAGGCCAAAGGCAGGCAGTACATCCAGGTCTTTTTAAGGGAAAAACAAAGTTTTGATAATCTGCTTTTTAACAGGCCATTTATCTTTTCCACGACGCCATTACTTTGAGGATGATAAATCGAGCATAATTTGTGCTTTATTCCCAATAATGTAGTCACTTCTTTAAATAATTCATTAACAAAATGCGTCCCGTTATCTGAGCGAATAACGTCGCAAATTCCCCAGCGCGGAAACACTTCCCGCACTAGGAACTTCGCGGCGCCCCTCGCGTCAGGGCGGGCACATGGGCCTGCCTCCACCCACCTCGAAAATGGACATACAACCACAATCATGTATCGAGCCCCGTTACACCTTTCTCCCATGTCTACATAATCAATGTGGAGCTCTCTGAATGGGCCACTTGGTTTTGGTATTGTACCCCTTAGTGTACGCAATGTCATACCTGAGTTGTAAATTTGACATGTCGTGCATTCTAGAGCTAACCTTGTGACGTGTTCCTGGAGGCAAGGTGCAAACCAATCTTCTTGTATCTCTGCCATTATGTGTTTCTTTGTGTTATGTGCGGGAAAGTGTAGTTGTTGAAATGCTGTTTCTAGCAGCGTAATTGGCATTACCACTTTTCCTGAACTCTCTTGTCGCCACAATAAATCAGTCGGTGATTTGTTGCATCCTCTCTTAGTCCACAGCAATTTTTCCTCTGCACTAGCTCCATCTTGCAGCTCTATTATCTCCTGTGTGGACATCATGTTATATCCTGTGGGGACCTCTTGGCTTGTTGTGTGGTGCAACATGTACTCTCCTATTTCACCTTTTCGTAAATATGAAGCTGCTTTGGCAGCGGCGTCTGCTGCCGCGTTCCCCAAAGATACAAAATCTGTATTGGTGGTATGAGCTTGACATTTTACGATGGCCACTGCCGTGGGGTCTTGCAGGGCCTCAATCAGTTCTTTCAATAATTCTGCATGCTGGACTGGCGTTCCGTCTGCTCGCCGAAACCCTCTCCGCCCCCACCGGGCCAACCCACCGTGAACTGTTGTTGTCATGTATGCTGAGTCTGTATATATGGTCACTGCGCACCCCTTGGCGGCATGCAATGCTTCTATTAGCGCTATTAGTTCTGCTGCTTGCGCTGAATAGTGTGATGGGAGGCGGTGTTGTACTAGTATCTCATATTCATCTTCCTCTAATCGTACCACTGCCATACCCACATGCTTTTCTCCTGTCTCCATGTCAATTGATGCTGACCCATCCACAAAATACACCTCACCCTCGGTCAGGGCATTTTCAAAAATCACTTGATCCTTACTTTCGTCACCTGTGTACGTGGCGCAGTTGTGGTTTTGCATGTCCTCTACGGTGCATGCCTCTGTGATGAATGTGGCTGGGTTCACTGTTTTACATCTTACTATATGGATGTTAGCGCTGGACAGTATTATCTCATATGCTGTGGCGCGTTGTGTTGTCAATGTGCTCTTTGTTCGCTCTAATATTGCAAAAAGTGAGTGTTCCACAAACAGTGTCACCGGGCAGCCCATCACTATCGTGGCACTTTTTTCAATTGCGAACGCGGCTGCAGCTAGGGATTGCTCGCACGCGAAATGACCTTGCATTACTGCGTCTAGGGTGCCGCTATAGTAAGCGAGTGGTTTGTGCCCTAAAGATGTTTTCTGTGTCAGTACTGCTGTCATCAGTGTTCCTTTGCAGTGTGAAAATAAGAAGAATTTGCGCCCATAATCTGGATTTGCTAGTACTGGAGCGCTTGATATCAGCTCTTTTAGTGAGTTAAATGCTGTGTTCATCACCTCTGTCCATTCTATGTGTTTGTGTTCTTGTTGTGCTTCTTTCAGTGCCTGTAGCAAGGGCCTTGTGTACGCCGCATAGTCCAATATCCATGCTCGGCAATAGTTGCACATACCCAGAAATTTCTGCATCTCTTTTACTGTTTTGGGCTCCCCAATTGTTCTAATCGCCTGTGCCCTGTCTGGTATAATTCGCTTGCCATCCTTTGATATCAGCTGACCCAAGTATAGGACCTCTGTCAGACAGTATTGTAACTTCCCCTTGTCCACCTTGTACCCCTTATTGGCCAATAATGTCAAGAGTGTTATCGAGTCCTGTCTGCACTCTTCCTCAGCCTGTGCACAAACCAATAAATCATCAACGTACTGAATCACTGTGCTTTCTACAGACAAATTCCCCAGATCTTCATGTAGTACCCTGTTAAATATGCTTGGGCTCTCGCAATATCCTTGTGGTAGTCTGCAGTGTTCGAACCTCCTTCCTCCCAATGTAAATGCTGTCAAGTACCTGCTCTCTTCTGCTAAGGGAATCGAAAAAAATGCATTTTTTAAGTCAATTACTGTGAAGTGTGATGCTACTTTTGGAATGTTGCACAGTATTGTCGCCGGGTTCGGGACTAAAGGGAACTCCTTCATTACCACATCGTTCAGTGGGCGTAAATCTTGTATCATCCTCCATGAACCCCCCTTCGCTTTTTTGATTGGGTAAATGCATGTGTTGCATGGGGAGTTTGAGGGCACGATTATACCCTGTGCTAGCAGTGCTTCTATTGTCTCTCTGATCCCTTCTTCTGCTTCTCGCGACAGTGGATATTGTTTCACCCGGGGTAGTATTGCTCCCTGTTTTAATTTTATCACCACAGGCTGAACTTCATGCAGCAACCCTACATCGTGGGGGCCATTAGTCCATAAGTTAGTGGGTACTGAACTCATGTCTTCATCAAAAAATGTGTGCGGTGCTCCTACCACCGCCATTAGTTCAACCTTAGTTTGTCTGGCGGTAACTACAATGTCGCAGGGCATTGCCAGTTCCATCACTATTTCACCATCTCCCTCAGTGTCAGAAAATAGCTCCTCGTCCGAGAGCTCTCTCAGCGGGATATTTGCATTTGTACACAATACTGTCCGCCACTCACATCCTTCCATGTCAATACCAATCACACATATTCTGTTTGTTGATACATGTATTGCATGCAAATCCAACGATAGTACTGCCCCAAGAGCAGTGTCAGGGCTTGCTATGGGACGAAAAAGGAATTCTGCTGGGATCCTCCACTCCACCCTTTTTAGTTCTGGTACTATGAGAGCCAATGTTCTCATACCTTCAACAAACATCTCCTCATTTCTTGGTACCCCTCTGATCTCGTTCATGATTGTGTGGCCGTGTATTACTGCTAATATACGGAGGGGGCATATGCCTGGCGTTGAACATACGATGCCGCTCCCTGTGAATGATATTGTCATGTTTAGTTTGCTCAAGAGATCTCTCCCCAGTAAGTTGATGGGAGAGTTTTCATAGTACAGTAAGGGTGCTTTCACTGTTTTACCCCCCACTGTCACATCCAATACCTCTGTGTAAGGAACTTCAATTACAGCCCCAGAGAACCCCTGCGTCTCTAACGTTCTATTAGATAACGGGAACCGGCCCTCTCTAATGCATGATTTCTCCGCTCCCGAATCCACCATGAATATGAATTGCTTGTCTCCTATCTGCGCTCCTATCAATGGTTCCTCTGATGCATTGTGGGTCGTAGACAGTACTGGACACGCAAGTGCTCTCTGTGGGCTGTCCTATGCGGGGTGTCTCATTGCCCCCCCTTGATCGAAAATGTTCCCCGAAACTACTGACACTCCACTGTAAGGTGCGGGGGCGGGTGCCCCATTAGCTACTGTGGCGAAAGTGTTACCAGGCGTGTAGTGCACATTGTCATTATTCTGTGGGCTGGTTTGTGTTCGGTACTGATGTCCGTGTAGTTGTGCGTTACTCCTTTGTACTACATTGTCTGGTTGCTGGTATTGTCCCATGGGGAGGCCGTAGGGGCTTCCTGGATGGGGGTGTCCGTACTGTTCTATCTCTTGGAAACCGTTGTTTTGTCTGCTCCTGCATTCTCTTGAGTAATGCCCCCATCTCCCACAATTCCAACAGCTCCCCTGTGGACCTCTGGGACCCTGCCACCCATTTCCTCCCATTCCTCCATACCCTTGTCCTCCTCTTCGACCCCTGTACCCACCTCTTCCTCCTCTTGGGGCCCACTCTTGTCACGCTGGACCTCCGTTCTGCTCCTGCTCTGTCCACTGTCGTTGCCCTTGTCCTGCCCAATTCACTGCTATTCTTCCTTGTATTGCTATTTGCCCCTCCTCTCCTTCCTCTCCCTCCCGTATGAGTGGGAGTCCCGCTACCGCTGCTGCGACCTTCACCAATTTTGATTGCACCAACTTCGCCTCATCCGCCAACCTTTTCTGTGCTACTTCCCTCTCTCTTTCTTTGATCCGTTTACAATGGTGTACTATTATGCTTTGGATCTCTGGCCAGCCTTTTGCTTCGACACCTGCTATTTTATCTAGTGCCTTTTGCACTTCCTTTGGGAGCCCTCTCTTAATGATGAAGTAAAATAGAGACGTGGATTGGTGCCAGGGCGTACCCGTTTCCGCTCTCCACATCTCCTGCACCCGGAGAATGTAATCCATAGCGTCCTCCCCGTCATTCATGGTACATTGCATTACTGACTGCAAATCAGGGGTATCTGGGAAGGTTTCTCGCAGTGCGTCCCACACCCTTGCTCGCACGGTGTTAAAAGACGCCCCATCATGGCGATCACACTCTAAAGTTACAGCTGGAAAACCCGCTTTAGCCCATACTCTGTCTGCCTGATCCCCTACTGCGGACACTAGTAGGCTTTTCACATCGCCTACTGCCAGCGGTATACCAGCGGTATGTTTCTCAAATGCATATATCCACTTGCTTGCCCCTCCTGACAGCTGTGGTAGTAATTTCATTAAATTAGCCTTGTCCATCTGAGCCCACGGTATATAGTTTGGCCTCCCGCCCCCCCTGTGGAGTAATGGGAGTTGTAATTTCCCTTTTGCCGTTGCAGCTTCCTTTTCCTTAGTCACTGCTGACTCTAATGACGCCATCTTCCCCACCCTATTTCTTAGTCGTCCCATCCATTCATCTTCTATAGTCCCCAGTGAACATGCACCATCTAGCTCCTCCCCTTCTCCTCCTACTGCCATGCTCAATCTATCACTCTCATCCCCCCCTCCTCTGACATCACATAACAAATCCTCTCTGATCCCTCTCTCTCTCGAGACGTCACCAATGCTTCCTTCTGCTGTCCCTACTTCTATTATCCTGGTCGGTTCTTCCTCAATTCTGAACAGTATTTCCCCCTTTTTCCATCCCTCCTCAATTTGTCTACTTTCGCTCGACGCTCTAGACGTGCGTCCAGATTGTGTGGGGGCGCATGCTGTGCGTTCACATATGTCTTTTATTCTAGAGAGTTCATCTCTTGCCACTGTAAGCCTCGACTCTAAGTCACTCGTTAACTTCTCTATGTCCACCCTCTGTGTGCCTCCCTGGGCGCGCTCTCTGGTGTTTTCGTATGGTGGGGGTGCAGTTGGTCTTTGTGGCGTGCTGGTCGAAGGGGGAGGCACATAAATCGGGTCGCTATATCCTGCTGCAGGGGCTGGTTTAGGTAATATTGGGTACAACATAACCACTTCCGCAGGTTGTTCTGTACTTAACTGTTCCTTTTCCTCTCGCGGGATCATTAGTGGATTGTCTGTGGTGGAAGGTAAATCAATATTTGGGGCTGGAGCTTTGGGTGGGGGTACTTCCTCAAACAATCTCCAAAGATCTAATATCTCCTTCCTATTCTGCCATTGTTTTCCCTTATACTTGAGGCGAATACATGTACATACCATATCAAGAACGCTTTTGTCAAAAGACCCTCCTTCTGGCCAAATCTGGGGCAACCCCTCCCCTTTCAATTCTGTTAACCATTGATCATGATATTTATTTATGCGTTCAGCATATCCCGGCAAGCTCTTACAAATGTGTGACAAGGGAGTTTCAGCTCCCATCCTCTAAATCGCTAGCGCTACCGCGTTCGCCTTCGTTACTTTTTATTAGGTGTAAATATGCGTATGTATACCTTTATGGCACAGACAAGAGCGGACCTCTCAAGATTATCACCCACTGTTATTCACTGCACAAATCTCTTCTCACTCACCATATCTCATCTCCTTCCCATTCCCAGGCACTCTTATGTGATCTCACTTGTAATTGATCAAGTACTGGTTATGGCCACACTCTCTGGCACCACCTCGCGGCCACCCGTTCGTCTCCAACACTCGTACGGTGCGCGCACCCTTCACAATGCTTTCCACTCACACTTTTGTCTTTTTCCTCCCTTTCCTCCCTAGCCAGCTGTCCCTGTTTTCCTGCTAAGGTTACTGTGTTCACGTCTGTACGTGCCACTACTGAGTCCCCACCTTTTAAGATGTTCTAACTTCTTTATACCCTTCTCATTTTCACCCCCTACCCCGTGGAAATGGAAAAAAAGAAATAGAGAGAGAGAGAGCACAATCACTAAAAAATATTCCCGGTGTCTCCTTTTGCTAGACACCAATAACTTATTTCTCACTTCTTCATATATTCCCAGTACTAGTCTAGATAGCACTATGCGGCGCCGCCTTCCACCCCCTCTCGGAGCTAGGTTTCCGTCACTTCTACCACGTCACTTATTTCTTACTCCTAATGGCCATATGCAAAAGAAAGAATAAAGAAAGTTTCAAGACCCGTCTGTAGTAGACCCCCGATATTCTTCTCCTCTACCTGTCCCCGTTCTTTTATTCCCAATTCCCCTTCTTTTCCCCTTGACGATCACTCGCACTCGGTACTCACGTGCCCGTCTTGAACCGATACTCTCCGAAACTGGGTCCGTCCAGGCGGCGTCACCGGTAACTCAACGGTCAGCCCCTGGCTCCGGCGAGCGGCACTCAAAGGGGATTTTTTTCCAATCGGGATCCCGTACCCTTTCTCATTGAGTGCGCACTTCTTATTGTGCCGGTCGCCGTTGGCGGGCGGCCTCCCGGAGACGGCTCACCGTGCGTATCCCTTCTCGACCGGAGATTCTCGTGCCACAAGGGGGTCGTTAAGAAGGAGTTAGGAAAAATAGTTTGGAGATATCACGCTATCGGGGTCACCACTGAAAGGAAGCGCCCCCTGTTCAGCACGATCCTCCCCGCAATGAGAGACAATAAGGGACTCTCCCGTAGTGGGAATAAGGCCAAGACAGAGTGCGGGTGAGCGTAAGTGGGAGTTTATCCAAAAATAAGGCATGCAAAGAACTCTGCAACCTACGAGAGCGCTCTGCCTGACAATAGCAAAGACAGGCGTATTTCTAATACAAGAAACGTCATCAACACCTAAACACTATAGGGGGCACAAGTCAATTGGGATTGGGTGGCGTCGACTAACTATAGGTGTAGCTGTAGCGGGGTTGGTCTTGGCGTGACGACGTCACTGGTCAGCCTCGTGGGTTGGGTTGGGCCTGGCAGGCCGGCTTGAGGTCATCCGTGCGGTGTTGATGTGCTGGGGCAGCCTGTGATAATGACGAATACCTTTCCTGTCTCATTTGCCCTAGGCCATGCACACTGCAGTTATTCAGAAAATGACATTTAAGTTCATTAATAAATCGCTTCAGCAGCTTATCTTATAAAATAAACACAGCACATGAGGAATGCACCTCGTGAGAGGTCTGGTGGTTGTCGGTTGGGGTGAGATTTACCTGTGTCCTATTGACCGGTATTTTAGGTCGCGGGACGGGGCTCTGGGGCCTGGGCCGAATGATACATGTCTGTCTGCTGCGTTAGAAGTTATTATATAGATGGGTCTCTGTGTCTTGTCCCAATGATGGGGGTCGTCCTTACACGGGGTCAGGATTCTTGGGGGGTTCGTGGGATTTATGAGAGGGTGCTGGTAGATCAGTGGGTTCAACCGTGGGTTTATTACCGTGCTGTAAATAACACAGGTGGCGGGCTGTGGCCTTGGTTGCGGCGCCGGGGCCTCTGACTCTCTGAAGTAACGCCAGCTTGGTTGGGGGAGGTGAGGGAGCGCGGCACAAGTCTTAGCTTTTTTATCTGGCAGGCTTGGTGGGGTGGGAGAGGGAATGGCCTTGCATATATCCACAAAGGTATTTTCCTCGTGCGTTGCTGATCAGTGAATGCAGAAGTTCTATACTGTTCTGCCTTATTTTGACGTTATTTAGACACACATATATACTTCAATTTCGTTACACATTTCTTTAATACAGTCGGTTCCAGTACCTTTTCATTACCTAACATTATATTCACTACATTGTGTGCGTATTGTATGTACATTAGACGTTATACGAGGGATATCTAGGTTATGGCCTACAGAGATTGATGCTCGCCGCTTTGGGTGATTCAAAAACATATATGAGTTCAAGTTTCTACATACTATTGAAAAACACTTTTACAGATAGAGGTTACACGTTTGGTCAACATCTTTCTCCGTGGTTATAGCAGCATTAGTCCAAACCTGGAGGGATATCATATAACGTTACATTTTTATGGTTTATTCACATTTTAAACAGAGGTAGTTCATTAATACCAATACTTGAATTGTTTTCTACCTTCTTCAGATAGTGATGCTTCAGCTTTTTTCCTCGCTACCCCGGACTTGCGGTCCGGGTCATACGGGGTGCAATATCACATTGTTACTAATATAATGTTGCCGTGTTGGCATCTCGGGTTTAGCTCATCTCCGACTTTCTCATGGGAACGCACTCGCAGCGGATCTGTCAGGGCTGCTGAGGCGACAGAGATGCATGAAAGGCCCTCCAAAGGTGGGGGCCTCGTTACAGTGTGCTGAACTCACACCATGTTTGCTAGGCAAGATGGCGTCTAGGCCTAACTTAATTTTTGGTAAATGCAAAGACAGGGTACGTGTGGGCAATGTCGTCGGCGGGTGAATCCTCCTCCACCTGGGCCCGGGTGGCATGAGGGGGCGCCCACCGAGTCATGGTCCTCACCTGGGGAGGGAGCTGTAGGTGAGGAGGGCCTCGCGGCCATTCCTCCCCTACACAAGCTACCCTGACAGGCAAACCTGCTTCCTTTCCGACCCTCTGCCAAGCTACCTACCCTGACAGGCAAACCTGCTTCCTTTCTGACCCTCTGCCAAGGTACCTACCCTGACAGGCAAACCTCCTTCCTTTCTGACCCTCTGCCAAGCTACCTACCCGGACAGGCTAACCCGCTATCTTTCTGACCCTCTGCCAAGCTACCTACCGTGACAGGTAAACCTGCTTCCTTTCTGACCCTCTGCCAAGCTATCTACCCTGACAGGCTAAACTCCTTCCTTTCTGACCCTCTGAAAAGCAACCCTGACTGGCTAACCTGCTTCCTTTCTGACCCTCTCCCAATCTACCTACCCTGACAGGTTAACCTGCTTCCTTTCTAACCCTCTGCCAAGCTACCTACCCTGACAGGCAAACCTGCTTCCTTTCTGACCCTCTGCCAAGCTACCTACCCTGACAGGCAAACCTCCTTCCTTTCTGACCCTCTGCCAAGCTACCTACCCAGACAGGTAAACCTGCTTCCTTTCTGACCCTCTGCCAAGCTACCTACCCTAACAGGCTAAACTGCTTCCTTTCTGACCCTCTGCCAAGCTACCTACCCTGACAGGCTAACCTGCTACCTTTCTGACCCTCTGCCAAGCTACCTACCCTGACAAGTAAACCTGCTTCCTTTCTGACCCTCTGCCAAGCTACCTACCCTGACAGGCTAAACTGCTTCCTTTCTGACCCTCTGCCAAGCTACCTACCCTGACAGGCTAACCTGCTTCCTTTCTGACCCTCTGCCAAGCTACCCTGACTGGCTAAGCTGCTTCCTTTCTGACCCTCTGCCAAGCTACCTACCCTGACAGGCTAACCTGCTTCCTTTCTGACCCTCTGCCAAGCTACCTACCCTGACAGGCTAACCTGCTACCTTTCTGACCCTCTGCCAAGCTACCTACCCTGACAGGCAAACCTATCTCCTTTCTGACCCTCAGCCAAGCTAAGTACCCTGACAGGCAAACCTGCTTCCTTTCCGACCCTCTGCCAAGCTACCTACCCTGACAGGCAAACCTGCTTCCTTTCTGACCCTCTGCCAAGCTGCCTACCCTGACAGGCAAACCTGCTTCCTTTCTGACCCTCTGCCAAGCAACCCTGACTGTCTAACCTGCTTCGTTTCTGACCCTCTGCCAAGCTACCTACCCTGAGAGGTTAACCTACTTCCTTTCTAACCCTCTGCCAAGCTACCTACCCTGAAAGGCAAACCTGCTTCCTTTCTGACCCTCTGCCAAGCTACCTACCCTGAGAGGCAAACCTGCTTCCTTTCTGACCCTCTGCCAAGTTACCTACCCTGACAGTGCTTCCTTTCTGACCCTCAGCCAAGCTACCTACCCTGACAGGCAAACCTGCTGCCTTTCTGACCCTCAGCCAGGCTACCCTGACAGGCAAACCTGCTTCCTTTCTGACCGCTGCCAAGCTACCTACCCTGACAGCCAGACCTGCTTCCTTTCTGACCCTCTGCCAAGCTACCCTGACTGGCTAACCTGCTTCCTTTCTGACCCTCTGCCAAGCTACCTACCCTGACAGGCAAACCTGCTTCCTTTCTGACCCTCTGCCAAGCTACCTACCCTGACAGGCAAACCCGCTACCTGTCTGACCCTCTGCCAAGCTACCCTGACAGGCAAACCTGCTTCCTTTCTGACCCTCTGCCAAGCTACCTACCCTGACAGGCAGACCTGCTTCCTTTCTGACCCTCTGCCAAGCTACCCTGACTGGCTAACCTGCTTCCTTTCTGACCCTCTGCCAAGCTACCTACCCTGACAGGCAAACCTGCTTCCTTTCTGACCCTATGCCAAGCTACCTACCCTGGCAGGCAAACCTGCTTCCTTTCTGATCCTCTACCAAGCTACCTACCCTGACAGGCAAACCTGTTTCCTTTCTGACCCTCTGCCAAGCTACCTACCCTGACAGGCAAACCTGATTCCTTTCTGACCCTCTACCAAGCTGTCTACCCTGACCCTCTGCCAAGCTACCTACCCTGACAGGCAAACCTGCTTCCTTTCTGACCCTCTGCCAATCTACCTAGAATGACAGGCAAACCTGCTTCCTTTCTGACCCTCTGCCAAGCTACCTACCCTGACAGGCAAACCTGCTTCCTTTCTGATCCTCTGCCAAGCTACCTACCCTGACAGGCAAACCTGCTTCCTTTCTGACCCTCTGCCAAGCTTCCCTGACTGGCTAACCTGCTTCCTTTCTGACCCTCTGCCAAGCTACCTACCCTGACAGGCAAACCTGCTTCCAGTCTGACCCTCAGCCAAGCTACCTACCCTAAAAGGCAAACCTGCTTCCTTTCTGACCCTTAGCCAAGCTACCTACCCTGACAGGCAAACCTGCTTCCTTTCTGACACTCAGCCAAGCTACCTACCCTGACAGGCAAACCTGCTTCCTTTCTGACCCTCAGCCAAGCTACCTACTCTGACAGGCAAACCTGCTTCCTTTCTGACCCTCTGCCAAGATACCTACCCTGGCAGGCAAACCTGCATCCTTTCTGACCCTCTACCAAGCTACCTACCCTGACAGGCAAACCTGCTTCCTTTCTGACCCTCTGCCAAGCTACCTACCCTGACAAGCAAACATGATTCCTTTCTGACCCTCTACCAAGCTGCCTACCCTGACCCTCTGCCAAGCTACCTACCCTGACAGGCAAACCTGCTTCCTTTCTGACCTTCTGCCAAGCTACCTACCCTGACAGGCTAACCTGCTTCCTTTCTGACCCTCTGCCAAGCTGCATACCCTGACAGGCTAACCTGCTTCCTTTATGACACTCTGCCAAGCTACCTACCTTGACAGGCAAACCTGCTACCTTTCTGACCCTCTGTCAAGCTACCTACCCTGACAGGCAAACCTGCTTCCTTTCTGACCCTCAGCCAAGCTACCTACCGTGACAGGCAAACCTGCTACCTTTCTGACCCTCTGCCAAGCTACCTACCCTAACAGGCAAACCTGCCTCCTTTCTGACCCTCTGCCAAGCTACCCTGACTGGCTAACTGTAACGCTTACCTGACTCTGCGGGGACACCACTCTTAGAATGTAACTTTCTTCTCTGAGAGCGTTGTTCTAACCTTTGGTTTTATTCCTCAAAAAACCTTAAGCTCCAATAGACTAGAAATCTATGAGGAAACACAAGAACATAAATAAATGTAACCTTCCCAAAAGTAATTGCACTGACTAATCTCCCAATCTATCTTCCTTTTCAATCTCTTCCTACTCTTACCTTTGATTAGTATATTGTGGGCTATCCATCCTGCTTCTGCGCAGGGGCGCTTGTCCTGAAGATGGAAGGGGTGGCTATTAGGGAGGTACTGCGGAAGGGTGATAGGAGGGAAGCAAAGGGCAGGAGAAGGAACCAAAATAGCCACAGTATAACACCACCTCTCAAACTAGAGTGACTTCCAAACCCTTGGACTGATAGGAAACAGGACCCTGAGGTAAATGAGCGCTAATGACAATAAAACCTGAGGGAAGCGTTTGCGTGTCACTCGTAACGGGAACAGGAAAAAAACCTGAGGCAAGCTTTTGTGTGTGACTAGTGACGGGAACAGGAAAAACCTGAGGCAAGATTTTGCGTGTCACTCGACACCTAACTGGAACGGTTCAAGCGCAATGCGCACTATCCACCACTATAAACATAACAGAAGAGCTACTGGTGGAAGGCGCGAGCACAGATGAGCGTTGCCGCTAACTTACTTCAATTAGAAAGATTAGCCCCCAAACGTGTAACGAACACCAAAACCAAGGAGCGTAAGGGGGGCAAGGGAAGAATGTAGGAATATCGGAAGCTAGTGACTGAACTATGAAAGAACGGGGTTCTGAGGAGAATCTTGACAGGATCCGCGGTAAGCGTCCTCTGAAAACAAACAGACGCGAAGCGCGGAACGCTAAGGGGGAGGGGCTTAAATACCGAAGGCGTGACAACAACTAGACTGCACAACCCCATACCAGGAATTTCACCGGGGGCCATGTTTGCAGGATAAGGAAGTGTCAAAACTACATAGCCAAGGTTCTACCTTCCCAGAGCCCAGGATCTATATGCAGTTCGCCAAGACGATTTAGTAGGTTTTGTGCGGGGAAACCCGGTGGTCATGACAGTACTCCCCCCCAAAGCCCCTCCAAGAGTGGAACTTCCACTCCCTGGTTTGCACGGGTTATTTTCGTGAAAGGCCTTTAGCAATCTAGGGGCGTGAAGGTTTTCAACAGGTTCCCATGTTCTGTCCTGAGGACCATAGCCCTTCCAATCCACCAAGTAGTACAGTTTATTACGCACAATCTTAGAGTCCAAGATGGCCTTGACCTCATACTCCAACTGATCATTCTCCACTTCCACGGGAGCTGGCGCCTCTTGGATTCGGGTGTTTGGGTAGACTGGTTTCAAAAGGGACACGTGAAACACTGAGTGGATCTTCATGGTTTTTGGAAGGACGAGCTTCATGGCTACAGGATTTATTATCTTCTCAATGGCGAAAGGTCCCAGGAATCGCGGAAGGAATTTTCGTGATCCTTTTAAGGCCAAATTCCGAGTGGATAACCACACTAAATCCCCCACTTTATACTCTGGAGCATCGCATCTTTTGCTGTCCGCAAATTTCTTCTGGGACTCTTTAGCCAAAGATAAGTGTTCCTTTGCTTGAGCAATGGATGTTGTGATTTTTTCATGCAGACATTTCACCGCTGGCATTTCCAAAGGTTTTGGTGGGTCGTAGGCTGATGTACGAGGATGCCGGCCGTGTAGGGTATAAAAAGGACTCAATCCAGTGGAGGCATGCACTGAGTTATTATATGCATATTCCGCAACCCATAAAACATTTAACCAGGTGTCTTCGAGTTGATGTAGCATGCATCTGATATACTGTTCCAAGGTTTGGTTGGTTCGCTCAGTTTGGCTATCAGTTTGGGGATGATGGCTCGTGGACAGACGTACATCAATCTTTGCCAATTCACAACACTTTTTCCAAAATTTAGAAACAAATTGACTTCCCCTATCAGAAACCACTATTGTGGGGAAACCATGCAATTTCACAATGTGCTCCAGAAAGGTTCTTGCCAGAACAGCCGCTGTGGGAAGACCCTTCAATGCGATGAAATGCGCCATCTTTGAGAATAAGTCTACAACCACTAAAATGGTATCACAACCTCCACAATTTGGTAAATCTGTGATGAAGTCCATTGAAATTGTGTGCCAGGGAACGGGAGGAACACTCAGAGGTTGGAGAAGACCAGCTGGTTTCCTCTTTTGAGTCTTGTTTTGAGCACAGTTTCCACATGTTCTCAAATACTGAATGACATCTTTTCTCCAAGTTGGCCACCAATACGATCTCTTCACCTTTTCCAAAGTTTTCGTGATTCCGGGATGACCTTCCAACAGGGCTCCATGATAATTAGCTATTACTTGTTCTTGCAGTTTTGGTGTGGGTAAGTACAGACGATCCTGATAGAACGGTAAGTCATCCAAAATCGTGAAACGTTCCCCCTTCGATTCCCATCTCTCCAACTCATCTCTGGTCATGCTGGTTTTAATCTCATTTCGTAGTTCTTCAAATGTCGAATCGGCAGTGTCCACTACTCCAAGTACCTTCTCTCCCGGAACGATTTCCACTGGGTTCACAGGCACATAAGCTCCATCACCTTTTCCGATACGGGATAAGGCATCCGCCTTACCATTTCGCACTCCTGGTCTGAAGGTAATGATGAAATCATATTCGGCAAAAAAGAGGGCCCATCGCAACTGCCTAGAGGATTGTGCCTTTGCAGAGCGCAAATATTGCAAGTTGCGATGGTCAGTGAAAATGGTCACCGTGTGTCTTGCTCCGAGCAGATGGTGCCTCCATTCTTTGAGTGCGCTCTTTATAGCCAAAAGCTCTTTATCTGTGATGGTATAATTCAGTTCAGCAGCAGAAAATTTCTTAGACCAAAAGGCCACTGGGTGCAGTTCTTGAGTGTTAGGATTACGCTGAGACAAAACTGCTCCCATGGCAACATTTGAGGCATCCGTTTCAACCACAAATGGAAGGTCAGGTCTTGGATGTTGGAGAACAGGTGCGGTGGTGAATCTCTCTTTCAATTTCTTAAAGGCTTCATCAGCTTCCTGAGTCCAATCAAATTTTCTATTTTTCCTGAGTAACGAGGTAATGGGATGAACTAGGCGAGAAAAATCAGAAACAAAACGCCTATAAAAATTGGCAAATCCAAGAAAGCTCTGAATTCCTTTGACTGAAGTAGGGGCGGGCCAAGACGTGATGGCATCAACCTTCCTGTTATCCATCTGAATGCCTCGTGCCGACAGGATAAAACCCAAAAACTCCACTTCCGGGACATGGAACTGACATTTCTCTAATTTAACGTACAAAGAGTTATCCTTCAGAATTTGCAGCACTGAAGTTACATTTTTCACATGATCCGAATGGTTCGTGGAGAAGATGAGAATGTCATCCACATAAACCACCACACAAATGTCCAAATATTCTCTTAGGATATCATTCATAAATGACTGAAAGGCTGCTGGAGCATTACAAAGCCCAAAAGGCATAACCTGATATTCAAAGAGCCCAAACCGCGTTCGAAAGGCAGTTTTCCACTCTTCCCCCTCTTTGATACGGATAAGATGATAGGCGCCTCTCAAATCAAGCTTGGTGAATACTCGTGCCTGTTTCACCTGTTCCAGTAAAGTTGAAATAAGGGGAAGAGGATATCGATTCTTCACAGTAATTTGGTTTAGGGCTCTGTAATCTATACATGTTCTTAAATCACCTTCTTTCTTGGGCACAAAAAAAGAGGGGATGCCACTGGTGACTTGGATGGCCTGATAAAACCATTAGCTAAATACTGGTCCAAATAAGACTTCAAGTGCGCATTCTCTTTTTCTGTGAGAGCATAAATTCTACTGCACGGAAGCTGAGCTCCTGGGAGGAGGTCAATATGGCAGTCATAAGGTCTATGTGGAGGTAATACTTCAGCCTGTTTTTCTTCTTGAAATATTTCCTGGAATCTTTGATATTCTCCTGGCAATGAACCCATTAGACCCAAGGTAGATTGAGTAGGTGCATCAGGCTGTTTAGTAATTTTGGAACCTTCAGTTGAGAAACACTCGCTCAGACACTCGGTGGGGAAGGTCAGGGTCCGGGCGCACCAATCGATGATCGGGTTATGCTTCTCCAGCCAGGGTATTCCCAAGAGGATTCGGAATTGTGGAGCTCGAATTAGGTCAAAAGAGATCCTCTCCTTGTGTCCTTCCTGGCACAGCATTGTGAGTGGGTTGGTGCACTGTGTAACAGGTCCTGACACCAATGGTGTGCCATCGACTCCGGAAACATTCTCGGCTTCCAACTTGTTCCTCAACGAGAATCCCAATTTGCTTGCCAGATGCTGATCCATATAATTGCCAACTGCCCCACAGTCAATGTATGCCATTAAGGCATGTCTTTCGGTGGGAGTTTCAGGATTAAAAAGGACTATAGGAAACACGAAGTGTGAGGTCGCTGCAACCCTTTCCATGCTCGACAAGCGGACCTCTAGACTTGTCGGGCACTGGAGTTTTCCGCTAACTGTTCTTTTTTGTCCGGATTAACTCCTCCTAGGGGTTTCCGAGTAGGTTTCACAGGGCACTCTTTTAAAAAATGACCAGCCTTGCCACAATAAAGACACAACTGCAATTGTCGTCTCTTTTCTCGCTCAGCTTGAGATATTGGGCCTCGGATTCCACCCAACTGCATTGGTTCTGAATAAGCATCCACTCCAGGCTTAACCACTGGTTCTCTGGGACGGATCAGAAGGGGCCGAATGTCTTGGCGAGCACGATCTGTTCTCCTGTCCTGAAGACGATGATCCAATTGGATTGTTAAATCTATGAAATCCGTAATACCTTCTGGTGGGTTCACAACTTGAGCCAAAACATCCTTCAGCTCACTGCGTAGACCACGATAAAACAGTGTTGTTCTCTTTTCTGAAGGCCAATTAGTTTCTGCCACCAGTCTATTAAACGTAGCAACGTATGCAAGGCGCTCCTGGTTACCTTGCCTTAAGGACAGCAACTCATTGTCCAGAGCTTGTCCCTGCGTGTGACGAGCAAATAGTTTCTCTAATTCTCGCTGAAATTCTGTGAAGTTTTGTAATACTGGATCATCCCTATTTACCAAGGGAATGGACCAATCCGCAGCTACACCTCCCAGATAGGACAACACAAAGGCTACCTTAGATTGGTCATTAGGAAAAACTCCCGGCCTACATAGAAAGTGTAACCTGCACTGATTTAGGAACACTACGAACCTTTTTGGGTCCCCTGTAAAACGCTCCGGAGGAGCCAAAGGTATATTCCCTGGAATGACCACTTGAACAGGAACTGAGGGCGACACAGAGGAAGAAGCCTGACCACTTCCATGGGGTAAAGGCACCTGCCCTGCTTGCTTCTGCAGCAGTTGACGAGCCAGTTCTTCTGTTCTTTCTCTATTTATTCCTAATTCTCTTCTAAGAGCACTAGTTTCTGACCTAGCTGCATGGACTTCAGTTCTTAATTCACCCAATAATTGAGTGAGCTGATCTATCTCAGAAGATCCCATGATGTCCAGGCAGAGTACTTTTCAGTATTGCGGCTTCGCGTTCTGTAACGCTTACCTGACTCTGCGGGGACACCACTCTTAGAATGTAACTTTCTTCTCTGAGAGCGTTGTTCTAACCTTTGGTTTTATTCCTCAAAAAACCTTAAGCTCCAATAGACTAGAAATCTATGAGGAAACACAAGAACATAAATAAATGTAACCTTCCCAAAAGTAATTGCACTGACTAATCTCCCAATCTATCTTCCTTTTCAATCTCTTCCTACTCTTACCTTTGATTAGTATATTGTGGGCTATCCATCCTGCTTCTGCGCAGGGGCGCTTGTCCTGAAGATGGAAGGGGTGGCTATTAGGGAGGTACTGCGGAAGGGTGATAGGAGGGAAGCAAAGGGCAGGAGAAGGAACCAAAATAGCCACAGTATAACACCACCTCTCAAACTAGAGTGACTTCCAAACCCTTGGACTGATAGGAAACAGGACCCTGAGGTAAATGAGCGCTAATGACAATAAAACCTGAGGGAAGCGTTTGCGTGTCACTCGTAACGGGAACAGGAAAAAAACCTGAGGCAAGCTTTTGTGTGTGACTAGTGACGGGAACAGGAAAAACCTGAGGCAAGATTTTGCGTGTCACTCGACACCTAACTGGAACGGTTCAAGCGCAATGCGCACTATCCACCACTATAAACATAACAGAAGAGCTACTGGTGGAAGGCGCGAGCACAGATGAGCGTTGCCGCTAACTTACTTCAATTAGAAAGATTAGCCCCCAAACGTGTAACGAACACCAAAACCAAGGAGCGTAAGGGGGGCAAGGGAAGAATGTAGGAATATCGGAAGCTAGTGACTGAACTATGAAAGAACGGGGTTCTGAGGAGAATCTTGACAGGATCCGCGGTAAGCGTCCTCTGAAAACAAACAGACGCGAAGCGCGGAACGCTAAGGGGGAGGGGCTTAAATACCGAAGGCGTGACAACAACTAGACTGCACAACCCCATACCAGGAATTTCACCGGGGGCCATGTTTGCAGGATAAGGAAGTGTCAAAACTACATAGCCAAGGTTCTACCTTCCCAGAGCCCAGGATCTATATGCAGTTCGCCAAGACGATTTAGTAGGTTTTGTGCGGGGAAACCCGGTGGTCATGACACTAACCTGCTTCCTTTCTGACCCTCTGCCAAGCTACCTACCCTGACAGGCTAACCTGCTTCCTTTCTGACCCTCTGCCAAGCTACCTACCCTGACAGGCAAACCTGCTACCTTTCTGACCCTCAGCCAAGCTACCTACCCTGACAGGCAAACCTGCTGCCTTTCTGACCCTCTGCCAAGCTACCTACCCTGACAGGCAAACCTGCTTCCTTTCTGACCCTCAGCCAAGCTAAGTACCCTGACAGGTAAACCTGCTTCCTTTCTGACCCTCTGCCAAGCTACCTACCCTGACAAGCAAACCTGCTTCCTTTCTGACCCTCTGCCAAGCTACCCTGACAGGCTAACCTGCTTCCTTTCTGACCCTCTGCCAAGCTACCTACCCTGACAGGTTAACTTGCTTCCTTTCTGACCCTCTGCCAAGCTACCTACCCTGACAGGCAAACCTACTACCTGTCTGACCCTCAGCCAAGCTACCTACCCTGACAGTCTAACCTGCTTCCTTTCTGACCCTCTGCCAAGCTACCTACCCTGACAGTTAAACCTGCTTCCTTTCTGACCCTCTGCCAAGCTACCTACCCTGACAGGCAAACCTGCTTCCTTTCTGACCCTCAGCCAAGCTACCTACCCTGACAGGCAAACCTGCTTCCTTTCTGACCCTCAGCCAAGCTACCTACCCTAACAGGCAAACCTGCTTCCTTTCTGACCCTCTGCCAAGCTACCCTGACAGGCAAACCTGCTTCCTTTCTGACCCTCAGCCAAGCTACCTACCCTGACAGGCAAACCTGCTTCCTTTCTGACCCTCTGCCAAGCTACCTACCCTGACAGGCAAACCTCCTTCCTTTCTGACCCTCTGCCAAGCTACCTACCCGGACAGGCTAACCTGCTATCTTTCTGACCCTCTGCCAAGCTACCTACCCTGACAGGTAAACCTGCTTCCTTTCTGACCCTCTGCCAAGCTACCTACCCTGACAGGCTAAACTGCTTCCTTTCTGACCCTCTGCCAAGCTACCTACCCTGACAGGCTAACCTGCTACCTTTCTGACCCTCTGCCAAGCTACCTACCCTAACAGGTAAACCTGCTTCCTTTCTGACCCTCTGCCAAGCTACCTTCCCTGACAGGCTAAACTGCTTCCTTTCTGACCCTCTGCCAAGCTACCTACCCTGACAGGCTAATCTGCTTCCTTTCTCTTCTGACCCTCTGCCAAGCTACCCTGACCTGCTAACCTGCTTCCTTTCTGACCCTCTGCCAAGCTACCTACCCTGACAGGCTAACCTGCTTCCTTTCGGACCCTCTGCCAAGCTACCTACTCTGACAGGCTAATCTGCTACCTTTCTGACCCTCTGCCAAGCTACCTACCCTGACAGACAAACCTTCCTCCTTTCTGACCCTCAGCCAAGCTACCTACCCTGACAGGCAAACCTGCTTCCTTTCCGACCCTCTGCCAAGCTAACTACCCTGACAGGCAAACCTGCTTCCTTTCTGACCCTCTGCCAAGCTACCTACCCTGACAGGCAAACCTGCTTCCTTTCTGACCCTCTGCCAAGCAACCCTGACTGGCTAACCTGCTTCCTTTCTGTCCCTCTGCCAAGCTACCTACCCTGAGAGGTTAACCTGCTTCCTTTCTAACCCTCTGCCAAGCTACCTACCCTGACAGGCAAACCTGCTTCCTTTCTGACCCTCTGCCAAGCAACCTACCCTGACAGGCAAACCTCCTTCCTTTCTGACCCTCTGCCAAGCTACCTACCCTGACAAGTAAACCTGCTTCCTTTCTGACCCTCTGCCAAGCTACCTACCCTGACAGGCAAACCTCCTTCCTTTCTGACCCTCTGCCAAGCTACCTACCCGGACAGGTAAACCTGCTTCCTTTCTGACCCTCAGCCAAGCTACCTACCCTGACAGGCAAACCTGCTTCCTTTCTGACCCTCAGCCAAGCTACCTACTCTGACAGGCAAACCTGCTTCCTTTCTGACCCTCAGCCATGCTACCTACCCTGACAGGCAAACCTGCTTCCTTTCTGACCCTCAGCCAAGCTACCTACCCTAACAGGGAAACCTGCTTCCTTTCTGACCCTCAGCCAAGCTACCTTCCCTGACAGGCAAACCTGCTTCCTTTCTGACCCTCAGCCATGCTACCTAGCCTGACAGGCAAACCTGCTTCCTTTCTGAGCCTCAGCCAAGCTACCTACCCTGACAGGCAAACCTGCTTCCTTTCTGACCCTCTGCCAAGCTACCTATCCTGATAGGCTAACCTGCTTCCTTTCTGACCCTCTGCCAAGCTACCCTGACAGGCTAACCTGCTTCCTTTCTGACCCTATGCCAAGCTACCTACCCTGACACGCTAACCTGCTTCCTTTCTGACCCTCTGCCAAGCTACCCTGACAGGCAAACCTGCTTCCTTTCCGACCCTCTGCCAAGCTACCTACCTTGACAGGCAAACCTGCTTCCTTTCTGACCCTCTGCCAAGCTACCTACCCGTACAGGCTAACCTGCTATCTTTCTGACCCTCTGCCAAGCTACCTAACCCTGACAGGTAAACCTGCTTCCTTTCTGACCCTCTGCCAAGCTACCTACCCTGACAGGCAAACCTCCTTCCTTTCTGACCCTCTGCCAAGCTACCTACCCGTACAGGCTAACCTGCTATCTTTCTGACCCTCTGCCAAGCTACCTAACCCTGACAGGTAAACCTGCTTCCTTTCTGACCCTCTGCCAAGCTACCTACCCTGACAGGCTAAACTGCTTCCTTTCTGACCCTCTGCCAAGCTACCTACCCTGACAGGCTAACCTGCTACCTTTCTGACCCTCTGCCAAGCTACCTACCCTGACAGGTAACCCTGCTTCCTTTCTGACCCTCTGCCAAGCTACCTACCCTGACAGGCTAAACTGCTTCCTTTCTGACCCTCTGCCAAGCTACCTACCCTGACAGGCTAACCTGCTTCCTTTCTGACCCTCTGCCAAGCTACCCTGACTGGCTAACCTGCTTCCTTTCTGACCCTCTGCCAAGCTACCTACTCTGACAGGCTAATCTGCTTCCTTTCTGACCCTCTGTCAAGCTACCTACCCTGACAGGCAAACCTGCTTCCTTTCTGACCCTCTGCCAAGCTACCTACCCTGACAGGGTATGTAGCTTGGCAGAGGGTCAGAAAGGTAGCAGGTTTGCCTGACTGGCAAACCTGCTTCCTTTCTGACCCTCTGCCAAGCTACCTACCCTGACAGGCAAACCTGCTTCCTTTCTGACCCTCTGCCAAGCTACCCTGACAGGCTAACCTGCTTCCTTTCTGACCCTTTGCCAATCTACCTAGCCTGACAGGGAAACCAGCTTCCTTTCTGACCTTCTGCCAAGCTACCTACCCTGACAGGCAAACCTGCTTCCTTTCTGACCCTCTACCAAGCTACCTACCCTGACAGGCAAACCTGCTTCCTTTCTGACCCTCTGCCAAGCTACCAACCCTGACAGGCAAACCTGCTTCCTTTCTGACCCTCTGCCAATCTACCTACCTTGAGAGGCAAACCTGCTTCCTTTCTGACCCTCAGCCAAGCTACCTACCCTGACAGGCTAACCGGCTTCCTTTCTGACCCTATGCCAAGCTACCTACCCTGACAGGCTAACCTGCTTCCTTTCTGACCCTCTGCCAAGCTACCCTCACAGGCAAACTTGCTTCCTTTCCGACCCTCTGCCAAGCTACCTACCCTGACAGGCAAACCTGCTTCCTTTCTGACCCTCTGCCAAGCTACCTACCCTGACAGGCAAACCTCCTTCCTTTCTGACCCTCTGCCAAGCTACCTACCCGGACAGGCTAACCTGCTATCTTTCTGACCCTCTGCCAAGCTACCTACCCTGACAGGTAAACAACTACCTACCCTGACAGGCTAAACTGCTTCCTTTCTGACCCTCTGCCAAGCTACCTACCCTGACAGGCTAACCTGCTCCCTTTCTGACCCTCTGCCAAGCTACCTACCCTGACAGGTAAACCTGCTTCCTTTCTGACCCTCTGCCAAGCTACCTACCCTGACAGGCTAACCTGCTTCCTTTCTGACCCTCTGCCAAGCTACCCTGACTGGCTAACCTGCTTCCTTTCTGACCCTCTGCCAAGCTACCTACCCTGACAGGCTAACCTGCTTCCTTTCTGACCCTCTGTCAAGCTACCTACTCTGACAGGCAAACCTGCTTCCTTTCTGACCCTCTGCCAAGCTACCTACCCTGACAGGCAAACCTGCTACATTTCTGACCCTCTGCCAAGCTTCATACCCTGACTGGCAAACCTGCTTCCTTTCTGACCCTCTGCCAAGCTACCTACCCTGAAAGGCAAACCTGCTTCCTTTCTGACCCTCTGCCAAGCTACCCTGACAGGCTAACCTGCTTCCTTTCTGATCCTCTGCCAATCTACCTACCCCGACAGGGAAACCAGCGTCCTTTCTGACCTTCTGCCAAGCTACCTACCCTGACAGGCAAACCTGCTTCCTTTCTGACCCTCTACCAAGCTACCTACCCTGACAGGCAAACCTGCTTCCTTTCTGACCCTCTGCCAAGCTACCCTGACAGGCTAACCTGCTTCCTTTCTGACCCTATGCCAAGCTACCTACCCTGACAGGCTAACCTGCTTCCTTTCTGACCCTCTGCCAAGCTACCCTGACAGGCAAACCTGCTTCCTTTCTGACCCTCAGCCAAGCTACCTACACTGACAGGCAAACCTGCTTCCTTTCTGACCCTCTGCCAAGCTACCTACCCGGACAGGCTAACCTACTATCTTTCTGACCCTCTGCCAAGCTACCTACCCTGACAGGTAAACCTGCTTCCTTTCTCACCCTCTGCCAAGCTACCTACCCTGACAGGCTAAACTGCTTCCTTTCTGACCCTCTGCCAAGCTACCTACCCTGACAGGCTAACCTGCTACCTTTCTGACCCTCTGCCAAGCTACCTACCCTGACAGGTAAACCTGCTTCCTTTCTGACCCTCTGCCAAGCTAACTACCCTGACAGGCTAAACTGCTTCCTTTCTGACCCTCTGCCAAGCTACCTACCCTGACAGGCTAACCTGCTTCCTTTCTGACCCTCTGCCAAGCTACCCTGACTGGCTAACCTGCTTCCTTTCTGACCCTCTGCCAAGCTACCTACCCTGACAGGCTAACCTGCTTCCTTTCTGACCCTCTGTCAAGCTACCTACTCTGACAGGCAAACCTGCTTCCTTTCTGACCCTCTGCCAAGCTACCTACCCTCACAGGCAAACCTGCTACCTTTCTGACCCTCTGCCAAGCTTCATACCCTGACTGCCAAACCTGCTTCCTTTCTGACCCGCTGCCAAGCTACCTACCCTGAAAGGCAAACCTGCTTCCTTTCTGACCCTCTGCCAAGCTACCCTGACAGGCTAACCTGCTTCCTTTCTGATCCTCTGCCAATCTACCTACCCCGACAGGGAAACCAGCGTCCTTTCTGACCTTCTGCCAAGCTACCTACCCTGACAGGCAAACCTGCTTCCTTTCTGACCCTCTACCAAGCTACCTACCCTGACAGGCAAACCTGCTTCCTTTCTGACCCTCTGCCAAGCTACCCTGACAGGCTAACCTGCTTCCTTTCTGACCCTATGCCAAGCTACCTACCCTGACAGGCTAACCTGCTTCCTTTCTGACCCTCTGCCAAGCTACCCTGACAGGCAAACCTGCTTCCTTTCTGACCCTCAGCCAAGCTACCTACACTGACAGGCAAACCTGCTTCCTTTCTGACCCTCTGCCAAGCTACCTACCCGGACAGGCTAACCTACTATCTTTCTGACCCTCTGCCAAGCTACCTACCCTGACAGGTAAACCTGCTTCCTTTCTGACCCTCTGCCAAGCTACCTACCCTGACAGGCTAAACTGCTTCCTTTCTGACCCTCTGCCAAGCTACCTACCCTGACAGGCTAACCTGCTACCTTTCTGACCCTCTGCCAAGCTACCTACCCTGACAGGTAAACCTGCTTCCTTTCTGACCCTCTGCCAAGCTACCTACCCTGACAGGCTAAACTGCTTCCTTTCTGACCCTCTGCCAAGCTACCTACCCTGACAGGCTAACCTGCTTCCTTTCTGACCCTCTGCCAAGCTACCCTGACTGGCTAACCTGCTTGCTTTCTGACCCTCTGCCAAGATACCTACCATGACAGGCTAACCTGCTCCCTTTCTGACCCTCTGCCAAGCTACCTACCCTGACAGGCTAACCTGCTACCTTTCTGACCCTCTGCCAAGCTACCTACCCTGACAGGCAAATCTTCCTCCTTTCTGACCCTCAGCCAAGCTACCTACCCCGACAGGCCAACCTGCTTCCTTTCTGACCCTCTGCCAAGCTACCTACCCTGACAGGCAAACCTGCTTCCTTTCTGACCCTCTGCCAAGCTACCTACGCTGACAGGCAAACCTGCTTCCTTTCTGACCCTCTGCCAAGCAACCCTGACTGGCTAACCTGCTTCCTTTCTGACCCTCTGCCAAGCTACCTACCCTGACAGGTTAACCTGCTACCTTTCTAACCCTCTGCCAAGCTACCTACCCTGACAGGCAAACCTGCTTCCTTTCTGACCCTCTGCCAAGCTACCTACCCTGACAGGCAAACCTGCTTCCTTTCTGACCCTCTGCCAAGCTACCCTGACAGGCAAACCTGCTTCCTTTCTGACCCTCTGCCAAGCTACCCTGACAGGCTAACCTGCTTCCTTTCTGACCCTATGCCAAGCTACCTACCCTGACAGGCTAACCTGCTTCCTTTCTGACCCTCTGCCAAGCTACCCTGACAGGCAAACCTGCTTCCTTTCTGACCCTCAGCCAAGCTTCCTACACTGACAGGCAAACCTGCTTCCTTTCTGACCCTCTGCCAAGCTACCTACCCGGACAGGCTAACCTACTATCTTTCTGACCCTCTGCCAAGCTACCTACCCTGACAGGTAAACCTGCTTCCTTTCTGACCCTCTGCCAAGCTACCTACCCTGACAGGCTAAACTGCTTCCTTTCTGACCCTCTGCCAAGCTACCTACCCTGACAGGCTAACCTGCTACCTTTCTGACCCTCTGCCAAGCTACCTACCCTGACAGGTAAACCTGCTTCCTTTCTGACCCTCTGCCAAGCTACCTACCCTGACAGGCTAAACTGCTTCCTTTCTGACCCTCTGCCAAGCTACCTACCCTGACAGGCTAACCTGCTTCCTTTCTGACCCTCTGCCAAGCTACCCTGACTGGCTAACCTGCTTGCTTTCTGACCCTCTGCCAAGATACCTACCATGACAGGCTAACCTGCTCCCTTTCTGACCCTCTGCCAAGCTACCTACCCTGACAGGCTAACCTGCTACCTTTCTGACCCTCTGCCAAGCTACCTACCCTGACAGGCAAATCTTCCTCCTTTCTGACCCTCAGCCAAGCTACCTTCCCCGACAGGCCAACCTGCTTCCTTTCTGACCCTCTGCCAAGCTACCTACCCTGACAGGCAAACCTGCTTCCTTTCTGACCCTCTGCCAAGCTACCTACCCTGACAGGCAAACCTGCTTCCTTTCTGACCCTCTGCCAAGCAACCCTGACTGGCTAACCTGCTTCCTTTCTGACCCTCTGCCAAGCTACCTACCCTGACAGGTTAACCTGCTACCTTTCTAACCCTCTGCCAAGCTACCTACCCTGACAGGCAAACATGCTTCCTTTCTGACCCTCTGCCAAGCTACCTACCCTGACAGGCAAACCTGCTTCCTTTCTGACCCTCTGCCAAGCTACCCTGACAGGCAAACCTGCTTCCTTTCTGACCCTCTGCCAAGCTACCCTGACAGGCTAACCTGCTTCCTTTCTGACCCTATGCCAAGCTACCTACCCTGACAGGCTAACCTGCTTCCTTTCTGACCCTCTGCCAAGCTACCCTGACAGGCAAACCTGCTTCCTTTCTGACCCTCAGCCAAGCTACCTACACTGACAGGCAAACCTGCTTCCTTTCTGACCCTCTGCCAAGCTACCTACCCGGACAGGCTAACCTACTATCTTTCTGACCCTCTGCCAAGCTACCTACCCTGACAGGTAAACCTGCTTCCTTTCTGACCCTCTGCCAAGCTACCTACCCTGACAGGCTAAACTGCTTCCTTTCTGACCCTCTGCCAAGCTACCTACCCTGACAGGCTAACCTGCTACCTTTCTGACCCTCTGCCAAGCTACCTACCCTGACAGGTAAACCTGCTTCCTTTCTGACCCTCTGCCAAGCTACCTACCCTGACAGGCTAAACTGCTTCCTTTCTGACCCTCTGCCAAGCTACCTACCCTGACAGGCTAACCTGCTTCCTTTCTGACCCTCTGCCAAGCTACCCTGACTGGCTAACCTGCTTGCTTTCTGACCCTCTGCCAAGATACCTACCATGACAGGCTAACCTGCTCCCTTTCTGACCCTCTGCCAAGCTACCTACCCTGACAGGCTAACCTGCTACCTTTCTGACCCTCTGCCAAGCTACCTACCCTGACAGGCAAATCTTCCTCCTTTCTGACCCTCAGCCAAGCTACCTACCCCGACAGGCCAACCTGCTTCCTTTCTGACCCTCTGCCAAGCTACCTACCCTGACAGGCAAACCTGCTTCCTTTCTGACCCTCTGCCAAGCTACCTACCCTGACAGGCAAACCTGCTTCCTTTCTGACCCTCTGCCAAGTTACCTACCCTGACATTGCTTCCTTTCTGACCCTCAGCCAAGCTACCTACGCTGGCAGGCAAACCTGCTGCCTTTATGACCCTCAGCCAGGCTACCCTGACAGGCAACCCTGCTTCCTTTCTGACCCTCTGCCAAGCTACCTACCCTGACAGGCAGACCTGCTTCCTTTCTGACCCTCTGCCAAGCTACCCTGACTGGCTAACCTGCTTCCTTTCTGACCCTCTGCCAAGCTACCTACCCTGACAGGCAAACCTGCTTCCTTTCTGACCCTCTGCCAAGCTAACTACCCTGACAGGCAAACCCGCTACCTGTCTGACCCTCTGCCAAGCTACCCTGACTGGCTAACCTGCTTCCTTTATGACCCTCTGCCAAGCTACCTACCCTGACAGGCAAACCTGCTTCCTTTCTGACCCTCTGCCAAGCTACCTACCCTGGCACGCAAACCTGCTTCCTTTCTGACCCTCTACCAAGCTACCTACCCTGACAGGCAAACCTGCTTCCTTTCTGACCCTCTGCCAAGCTACCTACCCTGACAGGCAAACCTGATTCCTTTCTGACCCTCTACCAAGCTGCCTCCCTGACCCTCTTCCAAGCTACCTACCCTGACAGGCAAACCTGCTTCCTTTCTGAACCTCTGCCAAGCTACCTACCATGACAGGCAAACCTGCTTCCTTTCTCACCCTCTGCCAAGCTACCTACCCTGACAGGCTAAACTGCTTCCTTTCTGACCCTCTGCCAAGCTACCTACCCTGACAGGCTAACCTGCTACCTTTCTGACCCTCTGCCAAGCTACCTACCCTGACAGGTAAACCTGCTTCCTTTCTGACCCTCTGCCAAGCTAACTACCCTGACAGGCTAAACTGCTTCCTTTCTGACCCTCTGCCAAGCTACCTACCCTGACAGGCTAACCTGCTTCCTTTCTGACCCTCTGCCAAGCTACCCTGACTGGCTAACCTGCTTCCTTTCTGACCCTCTGCCAAGCTACCTACCCTGACAGGCTAACCTGCTTCCTTTCTGACCCTCTGTCAAGCTACCTACTCTGACAGGCAAACCTGCTTCCTTTCTGACCCTCTGCCAAGCTACCTACCCTGACAGGCAAACCTGCTACCTTTCTGACCCTCTGCCAAGCTTCATACCCTGACTGGCAAACCTGCTTCCTTTCTGACCCTCTGCCAAGCTACCTACCCTGAAAGGCAAACCTGCTTCCTTTCTGACCCTCTGCCAAGCTACCCTGACAGTCTAACCTGCTTCCTTTCTGATCCTCTGCCAATCTACCTACCCCGACAGGGAAACCAGCGTCCTTTCTGACCTTCTGACAAGCTACCTACCCTGACAGGCAAACCTGCTTCCTTTCTGACCCTCTACCAAGCTACCTACCCTGACAGGCAAACCTGCTTCCTTTCTGACCCTCTGCCAAGCTACCCTGACAGGCTAACCTGCTTCCTTTCTGACCCTATGCCAAGCTACCTACCCTGACAGGCTAACCTGCTTCCTTTCTGACCCTCTGCCAAGCTACCCTGACAGGCAAACCTGCTTCCTTTCTGACCCTCAGCCAAGCTACCTACACTGACAGGCAAACCTGCTTCCTTTCTGACCCTCTGCCAAGCTACCTACCCGGACAGGCTAACCTACTATCTTTCTGACCCTCTGCCAAGCTACCTACCCTGACAGGTAAACCTGCTTCCTTTCTGACCCTCTGCCAAGCTACCTACCCGGACAGGCTAACCTACTATCTTTCTGACCCTCTGCCAAGCTACCTACCCTGACAGGCTAAACTGCTTCCTTTCTGACCCTCTGCCAAGTTACCTACCCTGACATTGCTTCCTTTCTGACCCTCAGCCAAGCTACCTACGCTGGCAGGCAAACCTGCTGCCTTTATGACCCTCAGCCAGGCTACCCTGACAGGCAACCCTGCTTCCTTTCTGACCCTCTGCCAAGCTACCTACCCTGACAGGCAGACCTGCTTCCTTTCTGACCCTCTGCCAAGCTACCCTGACTGGCTAACCTGCTTCCTTTCTGACCCTCTGCCAAGCTACCTACCCTGACAGGCAAACCTGCTTCCTTTCTGACCCTCTGCCAAGCTAACTACCCTGACAGGCAAACCCGCTACCTGTCTGACCCTCTGCCAAGCTACCCTGACTGGCTAACCTGCTTCCTTTCTGACCCTCTGCCAAGCTACCTACCCTGACAGGCAAACCTGCTTCCTTTCTGACCCTCTGCCAAGCTACCTACCCTGGCACGCAAACCTGCTTCCTTTCTGACCCTCTACCAAGCTACCTACCCTGACAGGCAAACCTGCTTCCTTTCTGACCCTCTGCCAAGCTACCAACCCTGACAGGCAAACCTGATTCCTTTCTGACCCTCTACCAAGCTGCCTCCCTGACCCTCTTCCAAGCTACCTACCCTGACAGGCAAACCTGCTTCCTTTCTGAACCTCTGCCAAGCTACCTACCATGACAGGCAAACCTGCTTCCTTTCTCACCCTCTGCCAAGCTACCTACCCTGACAGGCTAAACTGCTTCCTTTCTGACCCTCTGCCAAGCTACCTACCCTGACAGGCTAACCTGCTACCTTTCTGACCCTCTGCCAAGCTACCTACCCTGACAGGTAAACCTGCTTCCTTTCTGACCCTCTGCCAAGCTAACTACCCTGACAGGCTAAACTGCTTCCTTTCTGACCCTCTGCCAAGCTACCTACCCTGACAGGCTAACCTGCTTCCTTTCTGACCCTCTGCCAAGCTACCCTGACTGGCTAACCTGCTTCCTTTCTGACCCTCTGCCAAGCTACCTACCCTGACAGGCTAACCTGCTTCCTTTCTGACCCCCTGTCAAGCTACCTACTCTGACAGGCAAACCTGCTTCCTTTCTGACCCTCTGCCAAGCTACCTACCCTGACAGGCAAACCTGCTACCTTTCTGACCCTCTGCCAAGCTTCATACCCTGACTGGCAAACCTGCTTCCTTTCTGACCCTCTGCCAAGCTACCTACCCTGAAAGGCAAACCTGCTTCCTTTCTGACCCTCTGCCAAGCTACCCTGACAGGCTAACCTGCTTCCTTTCTGATCCTCTGCCAATCTACCTACCCCGACAGGGAAACCAGCGTCCTTTCTGACCTTCTGCCAAGCTACCTACCCTGACAGGCAAACCTGCTTCCTTTCTGACCCTCTACCAAGCTACCTACCCTGACAGGCAAACCTGCTTCCTTTCTGACCCTCTGCCAAGCTACCCTGACAGGCTAACCTGCTTCCTTTCTGACCCTATGCCAAGCTACCTACCCTGACAGGCTAACCTGCTTCCTTTCTGACCCTCTGCCAAGCTACCCTGACAGGCAAACCTGCTTCCTTTTTGACCCTCAGCCAAGCTACCTACACTGACAGGCAAACCTGCTTCCTTTCTGACCCTCTGCCAAGCTACCTACCCGGACAGGCTAACCTACTATCTTTCTGACCCTCTGCCAAGCTACCTACCCTGACAGGTAAACCTGCTTCCTTTCTGACCCTCTGCCAAGCTACCTACCCTGACAGGCTAAACTGCTTCCTTTCTGACCCTCTGCCAAGCTACCTACCCTGACAGGCTAAACTGCTTCCTTTCTGACCCTCTGCCAAGCTACCTACCCTGACAGGCTAACCTGCTTCCTTTCTGACCCTCTGCCAAGCTACCCTGACTGGCTAACCTGCTTGCTTTCTGACCCTCTGCCAAGATACCTACCATGACAGGCTAACCTGCTCCCTTTCTGACCCTCTGCCAAGCTACCTACCCTGACAGGCTAACCTGCTACCTTTCTAACCCTCTGCCAAGCTACCTACCCTGACAGGCAAATCTTCCTCCTTTCTGACCCTCAGCCAAGCTACCTACCCCGACAGGCCAACCTGCTTCCTTTCTGACCCTCTGCCAAGCTACCCTGACTGGCTAACCTGCTTGCTTTCTGACCCTCTGCCAAGATACCTACCATGACAGGCTAACCTGCTCCCTTTCTGACCCTCTGCCAAGCTACCTACCCTGACAGGCTAACCTGCTACCTTTCTGACCCTCTGCCAAGCTACCTACCCTGACAGGCAAATCTTCCTCCTTTCTGACCCTCAGGCAAGCTACCTACCCTGACAGGCCAACCTGCTTCCTTTCTGACCCTCTGCCAAGCTACCTACCCTGACAGGCAAACCTGCTTCCTTTCTGACCCTCTGCCAAGCTACCTACCCTGACAGGCAAACCTGCTTCCTTTCTGACCCTCTGCCAAGCAACCCTGACTGGCTAACCTGCTTCCTTTCTGACCCTCTGCCAAGCTACCTACCCTGACAGGTTAACCTGCTACCTTTCTAACCCTCTGCCAAGCTACCTACCCTGACAGGCAAACCTGCTTCCTTTCTGACCCTCTGCCAAGCTACCTACCCTGACAGGCAAACCTGCTTCCTTTCTGACCCTCTGCCAAGTTACCTACCCTGAAATTGCTTCCTTTCTGACCCTCAGCCAAGCTACCTACGCTGGCAGGCAAACCTGCTGCCTTTATGACCCTCAGCCAGGCTACCCTGACAGGCAACCCTGCTTCCTTTCTGACCCTCTGCCAAGCTACCTACCCTGACAGGCAGACCTGCTTCCTTTCTGACCCTCTGCCAAGCTACCCTGACTGGCCAACCTGCTTCCTTTCTGACCCTCTGCCAAGCTACCTACCCTGACAGGCAAACCTGCTTCCTTTCTGACCCTCTGCCAAGCTAACTACCCTGACAGGCAAACCCGCTACCTGTCTGACCCTCTGCCAAGCTACCCTGACTGGCTAACCTGCTTCCTTTCTGACCCTCTGCCAAGCTACCTACCCTGACAGGCAAACCTGCTTCCTTTCTGACCCTCTGCCAAGCTACCTACCCTGGCACGCAAACCTGCTTCCTTTCTGACCCTCTACCAAGCTACCTACCCTGACAGGCAAACCTGCTTCCTTTCTGACCCTCTGCCAAGCTACCTACCCTGACAGGCAAACCTGATTCCTTTCTGACCCTCTACCAGGCTGCCTCCCTGACCCTCTTCCAAGCTACCTACCCTGACAGGCAAACCTGCTTCCTTTCTGAACCTCTGCCAAGCTACCTACCATGACAGGCAAACCTGCTTCCTTTCTGACCCTCTGCCAAGCTACCTACCCTGACAGGCAAACCTGCTTCCTTTCTGACCCTCTGCCAAGCTACCTACCCTGACAGGCAAACCTGCTTCCTTTCTGACCCTCTGCCAAGCTACCCTGACTGGCTAACCTGCTTCCTTTCTGACCCTCTGCCAAGCTACCTACCCTGACAGGCAAACCTGCTTCCAGTCTGACCCTCAGCCAAGCTACCTACCCTAAAACGCAAACCTGCTTCCTTTCTGACCCTTAGCCAAGCTACCTACCCTGACAGGCAAACCTGCTTCCTTTCTGACCCCCAGCCAAGCTACCTACCCCGACAGGCAAACTTGCTTCCTTTCTGACCCTCAGCCAAGCTACCTACCCTGACAGGCAAACCTGCTTCCTTTCTGACCCTCAGCCAAGCTACCTACCCTAACAGGCAGGCCTGCTTCCTTTCTGACCCTCAGCCAAGCTACCTACCCTGACAGGCAAACCTGCTTCCTTTCTGACCCTCATCCATGCTACCTACCTTGACAGGCAAACATGCTTCCTTTCTGACCCTCTGCCAAGCTACCTACCCTGACAGGCAGACCTGCTTCCTTTCTGACCCTCTGCCAAGCTACCCTGACTGGCTAACCTGCTTCCTTTCTGACCCTCTGCCAAGCTACCTACCCTGACAGGCAAACCTGCTTCCTTTCTGACCCTCTGCCAAGCTACCTACCCTGACAGGCAAACCCGCTACCTGTCTGACCCTCTGCCAAGCTACCCTGACTGGCTAACCTGCTTCCTTTCTGACCCTCTGCCAAGCTACCTACCCTGACAGGCAAACCTGCTTCCAGTCTGACCCTCAGCCAAGCTACCTACCCTAAAAGGCAAACCTGCTTCCTTTCTGACCCTCAGCCAAGCTACCTACTCTTACAGGCAAACCTGCTTCCTTTCTGACCCTCAGCCAAGCTACCTACCCTGACAGGCAAACCTGCTTCCTTTCTGACCCTCAGCCAAGCTACCTACCCTAACAGGCAAGCCTGCTTCCTTTCTGACCCTCAGCCAAGCTACCTACCCTGACAGGCAAACCTGCTTCCTTTCTGACCCTCAGCCAAGCTACCTACCCTGACAGGCAAACCTGCTTCCTTTCTGACCCTCAGCCATGCTACCTACCCTGACAGGCAAACCTGCTTCCAGTCTGACCCTCAGCCAAGCTACCTACCCTAAAAGACAAACCCGCTACCTGTCTGACCCTCTGCCAAGCTACACTGACTGGCTAACCTGCTTCCTTTCTGACCCTCTGCCAAGCTACCTACCCTGACAGGCAAACCTGCTTCCTTTCTGACCCTCAGCCAAGCTACCTACCCTGAGAGGCAAACCTGCTTCCTTTCTGACCCTCAGCCATGCTACCTACCTTGACAGGCAAACCTGCTTCCTTTCTGACCCTCTGCCAAGCTACCTACCCTAACAGGCAGACCTGCTTCCTTTCTGACCCTCTGCCAAGCTACCCTGACTGGCTAACCTGCTTCCTTTCTGACCCTCTGCCAAGCTACCTACCCTGAGAGGCAAACCTGCTTCCTTTCTGACCCTCTGCCAAGCTACCTACCCTGACAGGCAAACCCGCTACCTGTCTGACCCTCTGCCAAGGTACACTGACTGGCTAACCTGCTTCCTTTCTGACCCTCTGCCAGCTACCTACCCTGACAGGCAAACCTGCTTCCTTTCTGACCCTCTGCCAAGCTACCTACCCTGGCAGGCAAACCTGCTTCCTTTCTGACCCTCTACCAAGCTACCTACCCTGACAGGCAAACCTGCTTCCTTTCTGACCCTCTGCCAAGCTACCTACCCTGACAGGCAAACCTGATTCCTTTCTGACCCTCTACCAAGCTGCCTCCCCTGACCCTCTGCCAAGCTACCTACCCTGACAGGCAAACCTGCTTCCTTTCTGACCCTCTGCCAAGCTACCTACCATGACAGGCAAACCTGCTTCCTTTCTGACCCTCTGCCAAGCTACCTACCCTGACAGGCAAACCTGCTTCCTTTCTGACCCTCTGCCAAGCTACCTACCCTGACAGGCAAACCTGCTTCCTTTATGACCCTCTGCCAAGCTACCCTGACTGGCTAACCTGCTTCCTTTCTGAACCTCTACCAAGCTACCTACCCTGACAGGCAAACCTGCTTCCAGTCTGACCCTCAGCCAAGCTACCTACCCTAAAAGGCAAACCTACTTCCTTTCTGACCCTTAGCCAAGCTACCTACCCTGACAGGCAAACCTGCTTCCTTTCTGACCCTCAGCCAAGCTACCTACCCTGACAGGCAAACCTGCTTCCTTTCTGACCCTCAGCCATGCTACCTACTCTGACAGGCAAAACTGCTTCCTTTCTGACCCTCAGCCAAGCTACCTACCCTGACAGGCAAACCTGCTTCCTTTCTGACCCTCAGCCAAGCTACCTACCCTAACAGGCAAGCCTGCTTCCTTTCTGACCCTCAGCCAAGCTACCTACCCTGACAGGCAAACCTGCTTCCTTTCCGACCCTCTGCCAAGCTACCTACCCTGACAGGCAAACCTGCTTCCTTTCTGACCCTCTGCCAAGCTACCTACCCTGACAGGCAAACCTCCTTCCTTTCTGACCCTCTGCCAAGCTACCTACCCGGACAGGCTAACCTGCTATCTTTCTGACCCTCTGCCAAACTACCTACCCTGACAGGTAAACCTGCTTCCTTTCTCACCCTCTCCCAAGCTACCTACCCTGACAGGCTAAACTGCTTCCTTTCTGACCCTCTGCCAAGCTACCTACCCTGACAGGCTAACCTGCTACCTTTCTGACCCTCTGCCAAGCTACCTACCCTGACAGGTAAACCTGCTTCCTTTCTGACCCTCTGCCAAGCTACCTACCCTGACAGGCTAAACTGCTTCCTTTCTGACCCTCTGCCAAGCTACCTACCCTGACAGGCTAACCTGCTTCCTTTCTGACCCTCTGCCAAGCTACCCTGACTGGCTAACCTGCTTCCTTTCTGACCCTCTGCCAAGCTACCTACCCTGACAGGCTAACCTGCTTCCTTTCTGACCCTCTGTCAAGCTACCTACTCTGACAGGCAAACCTGCTTCCTTTCTGACCCTCTGCCAAGCTACCTACCCTGACAGGCAAACCTGCTACCTTTCTGACCCTTTGCCAAGCTTCATACCCTGACTGGCAAACCTGCTTCCTTTCTGACCCTGTGCCAAGCTACCTACCCTGAAAGGCAAACCTGCTTCCTTTCTGACCTTCTGCCAAGCTACCCTGACAGGCTAACCTGCTTCCTTTCTGATCCTCTGCCAATCTACCTACCCCGACAGGGAAACCAGCTTCCTTTCTGACCTTCTGCCAAGCTACCTACCCTGACAGGCAAACCTGCTTCCTTTCTGACCCTCTACCAAGCTACCTACCCTGACAGGCAAACCTGCTTCCTTTCTGACCCTCTGCCAAGCTACCTACCCTGACAGGCATACTGCTACCTTTCTGACCCTCTGCCAAGCTACCTACCCTGACTGGCAAACCCGCTTCCTTTCTGACCCTCTGCCTAGCTACCTACCCTGATAGGCTAACCTGCTTCCTTTCTGACCCTCCGCCAAGCTACCCTGACAGGATAACCTGCTTCCTTTCTGACCCTATGCCAAGCTACCTACCCTGACAGGCTAAGCTGCTTCCTTTCTGACCCTCTGCCAAGCTACCTACCCTGACAGGTAAACCTGCTTCCTTTCTGACCCTCTGCCAAGCTACCTACCCTGACAGGCTAAACTGCTTCCTTTCTGACCCTCTGCCAAGCTACCTACCCTGACAGGCTAACCTGCTACCTTTCTGACCCTCTGCCAAGCTACCTACCCTGACAGGTAAACCTGTTTCCTTTCTGACCCTCTGCCAATCTACCTACCCTGACAGGCTAAACTGCTTCCTTTCTGACCCTCTGCCAAGCTACCTACCCTGACAGGCTAACCTGCTTCCTTTCTGACCCTCTGCCAAGCTACCCTGACTGGCTAACCTGCTTGCTTTCTGACCCTCTGCCAAGATACCTACCATGACAGGCTAACCTGCTCCCTTTCTGACCCTCTGCCAAGCTACCTACCCTGACAGGCTAACCTGCTACTTTCTGACACTCTGCCAAGCTACCTACCCTGACAGGCAAACCTTCCTCCTTTCTGACCCTCAGCCAAGCTACCTACCCTGACAGGCAAACCTGCTTCCTTTCTGACCCTCTGCCAAGCTACCTACCCTGACAGGCAAACCTGCTTCCTTTCTGACCCTCTGCCAAGCTACCTACCCTGACAGGCAAACCTGCTTCCTTTCTGACCCTCTGCCAAGCAACCCTGACTGGCTAACCTGCTTCCTTTCTGACCCTCTGCCAAGCTACCTACCCTGACAGGTTAACCTGCTACCTTTCTAACCCTCTGCCAAGCTACCTACCCTGACAGGCAAACCTGCTTCCTTTCTGACCCTCTGCCAAGCAACCCTGACTGGCTAACCTGCTTCCTTTCTGACCCTCTGCCAAGCTACCTACCCTGACAGGTTAACCTGCTACCTTTCTAACCCTCTGCCAAGCTACCTACCCTGACAGGCAAACCTGCTTCCTTTCTGACCCTCTGCCAAGCTACCTACCCTGACAGGCAAACCTGCTTCCTTTCTGACCCTCTGCCAAGTTACCTACCCTGACATTGCTTCCTTTCTGACCCTCTGCCAAGCTACCTACCCTGACAGGCAAACCTGCTGCCTTTCTGACCCTCAGCCAGGCTACCCTGACAGGCAACCCTGCTTCCATTCTGACCCTCTGCCAAGCTACCTACCCTGACAGGCAAACCTGCTGCCTTTCTGACCCTCAGCCAGGCTACCCTGACAGGCAACCCTGCTTCCATTCTGACCCTCTGCCAAGCTACCTACCCTGACAGGCAACCCTGCTTCCATTCTGACCCTCATCCATGCTACCTACCTTGACAGGCAAACCTGCTTCCTTTCTGACCCTCTGCCAATCTACCTACCCTGACAGGCAGACCTGCTTCCTTTCTGACCCTCTGCCAAGCTACCCTGACTGGCTAACCTGCTTCCTTTCTGACCCTCTGCCAAGCTACCTACCCTGACAGGCAAACCTGCTTCCTTTCTGACCCTCTGCCAAGCTACCTACCCTGACAGGCAAACCCGCTACCTGTCTGACCCTCTGCCAAGCTACCCTGACTGGCTAACCTGCTTCCTTTCTGACCCTCTGCCAAGCTACCTACCCTGACAGGCAAACCTGCTTCCAGTCTGACCCTCAGCCAAGCTACCTACCCTAAAAGGCAAACCTGCTTCCTTTCTGACCCTCAGCCAAGCTACCTACTCTGACAGGCAAACCTGCTTCCTTATTGACCCTCAGCCAAGCTACCTACCATGCCAAGCTACCTACCCTAACAGGCAAGCCTGCTTCCTTTCTGACCCTCAGCCAAGCTACTTACCCTGACAGGCAAACCTGCTTCCTTTCTGACCCTCAGCCAAGCTACCTACCCTGACAGGCAAACCTGCTTCCTTTCTGACCCTCAGCCATGCTACCTACCCTGACAGGCAAACCTGCTTCCAGTCTGACCCTCAGCCAAGCTACCTAACCTAAAAGGCAAACCTGCTACCTGTCTGACCCTCTGCCAAGCTACACTGACTGGCTAACCTGCTTCCTTTCTGACCCTCTGCCAAGCTTCCTACCCTGACAGGCAAACCTGCTTCCTTTCTGACCCTCAGCCAAGCTACCTACCCGGACAGGCAAACCTGCTTCCTTTCTGACCCTCAGCCATGCTACCTACCTTGACAGGCAAACCTGCTTCCTTTCTGACCCTCTGCCAAGCTACCTACCCTGACAGGCAGACCTGCTTCCTTTCTGACGCTCTGCCAAGCTACCCTGACTGGCTAACCTGCTTCCTTTCTGACCCTCTGCCAAGCTACCTACCCTGAGAGGCAAACCTGCTTCCTTTCTGACCCTCTGCCAAGCTACCTACCCTGACAGGCAAACCCGCTACCTGTCTAACCCTCTGCCAAGCTACACTGACTGGCTAACCTGCTTCCTTTCTGACCCTCTGCCAAGCTACCTACCCTGACAGGCAAACCTGATTCCTTTCTGACCCTCTGCCAAGCTACCTACCCTGGCAGGCAAACCTGCTTCCTTTCTGACCCTCTGCCAAGCTACCTACCCTGACAGGCAAACCTGATTCCTTTCTGACCCTCTACCAAGCTGCCTCCCCTGACCCTCTGCCAAGCTACCTACCCTGACAGGCAAACCTGCTTCCTTTCTGACCCTCTGCCAAGCTACCTACCATGACAGGCAAACCTGCTTCCTTTCTGACCCTCTGCCAAGCTACCTACCCTGACAGGCAAACCTGCTTCCTTTCTGACCCTCTGCCAAGCTACCTACCCTGACAGGCAAACCTGCTTCCTTTATGACCCTCTGCCAAGCTACCCTGACTGGCTAACCTGCTTCCTTTCTGAACCTCTGCCAAGCTACCTACCCTGACAGGCAAACCTGCTTCCAGTCTGACCCTCAGCCAAGCTACCTACCCTAAAAGGCAAAACTGCTTCCTTTCTGACCCTCAGCCAAGCTACCTACCCTGACAGGCAAACCTGCTTCCTTTCTGACCCTCAGCCAAGCTACCTACCCTAACAGGCAAGCCTGCTTCCTTTCTGACCCTCAGCCAAGCTACCTACCCGGACAGGCTAACCTGCTATCTTTCTGACCCTCTGCCAAACTACCTACCCTGACAGGTAAACCTGCTTCCTTTCTCACCCTCTCCCAAGCTACCTACCCTGACAGGCTAAACTGCTTCCTTTCTGACCCTCTGCCAAGCTACCTACCCTGACAGGCTAACCTGCTACCTTTCTGACCCTCTGCCAAGCTACCTACCCTGACAGGTAAACCTGCTTCCTTTCTGACCCTCTGCCAAGCTACGTACCCTGACAGGCTAAACTGCTTCCTTTCTGACCCTCTGCCAAGCTACCTACCCTGACAGGCTAACCTGCTTCCTTTCTGACCCTCTGCCAAGCTACCCTGACTGGCTAACCTGCTTCCTTTCTGACCCTCTGCCAAGCTACCTACCCTGACAGGCTAACCTGCTTCCTTTCTGACCCTCTGTCAAGCTACCTACTCTGACAGGCAAACCTGCTTCCTTTCTGACCCTCTGCCAAGCTACCTACCCTGACAGGCAAACCTGCTACCTTTCTGACCCTTTGCCAAGCTTCATACCCTGACTGGCAAACCTGCTTCCTTTCTGACCCTGTGCCAAGCTACCTACCCTGAAAGGCAAACCTGCTTCCTTTCTGACCTTCTGCCAAGCTACCTGACAGGCTAACCTGCTTCCTTTCTGATCCTCTGCCAATCTACCTACCCCGACAGGGAAACCAGCTTCCTTTCTGACCTTCTGCCAAGCTACCTACCCTGACAGGCAAACCTGCTTCCTTTCTGACCCTCTACCAAGCTACCTACCCTGACAGGCAAACCTGCTTCCTTTCTGACCCTCTGCCAAGCTACCTACCCTGACAGGCATACTGCTACCTTTCTGACCCTCTGCCAAGCTACCTACCCTGACTGGCAAACCCGCTTCCTTTCTGACCCTCTGCCTAGCTACCTACCCTGATAGGCTAACCTGCTTCCTTTCTGACCCTCTGCCAAGCTACCCTGACAGGCTAACCTGCTTCCTTTCTGACCCTATGCCAAGCTACCTACCCTGACAGGCTAACCTGCTACTTTCTGACCCTCTGCCAAGCTACCTACCCTGACAGGCAAACCTTCCTCCTTTCTGACCCTCAGCCAAGCTACCTACCCTGACAGGCAAACCTGCTTCCTTTCTGACCCTCTGCCAAGCTACCTACCCTGACAGGCAAACCTGCTTCCTTTCTGACCCTCTGCCAAGCTACCTACCCTGACAGGCAAACCTGCTTCCTTTCTGACCCTCTGCCAAGCAACCCTGACTGGCTAACCTGCTTCCTTTCTGACCCTCTGCCAAGCTACCTACCCTGACAGGTTAACCTGCTACCTTTCTAACCCTCTGCCAAGCTACCTACCCTGACAGGCAAACCTGCTTCCTTTCTGACCCTCTGCCAAGCTACCTACCCTGACAGGCAAACCTGCTTCCTTTCTGACCCTCTGCCAAGTTACCTACCCTGACATTGCTTCCTTTCTGACCCTCAGCCAAGCTACCTACGCTGACAGGCAAACCTGCTGCCTTTCTGACCCTCAGCCAGGCTACCCTGACAGGCAACCCTGCTTCCATTCTGACCCTCTGCCAAGCTACCTACCCTGACAGGCAGACCTGCTTCATTTCTGACCCTCTGCCAAGCTACCCTGACTGGATAACCTGCTTCCTTTCTGACCCTCTGCCAAGCTACCTACCCTGACAGGCAAACCTGCTTCCTTTCTGACCCTCTGCCAAGCTACCTACCCTGACAGGCAAACCCGCTACCTGTCTGACCCTCTGCCAAGCTACCTTGACTGGCTATCCTGCTTCCTTTCTGACCCTCTGCCAAGCTACCTACCCTGACAGGCAAACCCGCTTCCTTTCTGACCCTCTGCCAAGCTACCTACCCTGGCAGGCAAACCTGCTTCCTTTCTGACCCTCTACCAAGCTACCTACCCTGACAGGCAAACCTGCTTCCTTTCTGACCCTCTGCCAAGCTACCTACCCTGACAGGCAAACCTGATTCCTTTCTGACCCTCTACCAAGCTGCCTACCCTGACCCTCTTCCAAGCTACCTACCCTGACAGGCAAACCTGCTTCCTTTCTGACCCTCTACCAAGCTACCTACCCTGACAGGCAAACCTGCTTCCTTTCTGACCCTCAGCCATGCTACCTACCCTGACAGGCAAACCTGCTTCCAGTCTGACCCTCAGCCAAGCTACCTAACCTAAAAGGCAAACCCGCTACCTGTCTGACCCTCTGCCAAGCTACACTGACTGGCTAACCTGCTTCCTTTCTGACCCTCTGCCAAGCTACCTACCCTGACAGGCAAACCTGCTTCCTTTCTGACCCTCAGCCAAGCTACCTACCCTGACAGGCAAACCTGCTTCCTTTCTGACCCTCAGCCATGCTACCTACCTTGACAGGCAAACCTGCTTCCTTTCTGACCCTCTGCCAAGCTACCTACCCTGACAGGCAGACCTGCTTCCTTTCTGACCCTCTGCCAAGCTACCCCGACTGGCTAACCTGCTTCCTTTCTGACCCTCTGCCAAGCTACCTACCCTGAGAGGCAAACCTGCTTCCTTTCTGACCCTCTGCCAAGCTACCTACCCTGACAGGCAAACCCGCTACCTGTCTGACCCTCTGCCAAGCTACACTGACTGGCTAACCTGCTTCCTTTCTGACCCTCTGCCAAGCTACCTACCCTGACAGGCAAACCTGCTTCCTTTCTGACCCTCTGCCAAGCTACCTACCCTGGCAGGCAAACCTGCTTCCTTTCTGACCCTCTACCAAGCTACCTACCCTGACAGGCAAACCTGCTTCCTTTCTGACCCTCTGCCAAGCTACCTACCCTGACAGGCAAACCTGATTCCTTTCTGACCCTCTACCAAGCTGCCTCCCCTGACCCTCTGCCAAGCTACCTACCCTGACAGGCAAACCTGCTTCCTTTCTGACCCTCTGCCAAGCTACCTACCATGACAGGCAAACCTGCTTCCTTTCTGACCCTCTGCCAAGCTACCTACCCTGACAGGCAAACCTGCTTCCTTTCTGACCCTCTGCCAAGCTACCTACCCTGACAGGCAAACCTGCTTCCTTTATGACCCTCTGCCAAGCTACCCTGACTGGCTAACCTGCTTCCTTTCTGAACCTCTGCCAAGCTACCTACCCTGACAGGCAAACCTGCTTCCAGTCTGACCCTCAGCCAAGCTACCTACCCTAAAAGGCAAACCTGCTTCCTTTCTGACCCTTAGCCAAGCTACCTACCCTGACAGGCAAACCTGCTTCCTTTCTGACCCTCAGCCAAGCTACCTACCCTGACAGGCAAACCTGCTTCCTTTCTGACCCTCAGCCAAGCTACCTACTCTGACAGGCAAAACTGCTTCCTTTCTGACCCTCAGCCAAGCTACCTACCCTGACAGGCAAACCTGCTTCCTTTCTGACCCTCAGCCAAGCTACCTACCCTAACAGGCAAGCCTGCTTCCTTTCTGACCCTCAGCCAAGCTACCTACCCTGACAGGCAAACCTGCTTCCTTTCCGACCCTCTGCCAAGCTACCTACCCTGACAGGCAAACCTGCTTCCTTTCTGACCCTCTGCCAAGCTACCTACCCTGACAGGCAAACCTCCTTCCTTTCTGACCCTCTGCCAAGCTACCTACCCGGACAGGCTAACCTGCTATCTTTCTGACCCTCTGCCAAACTACCTACCCTGACAGGTAAACCTGCTTCCTTTCTCACCCTCTCCCAAGCTACCTACCCTGACAGGCTAAATTGCTTCCTTTCTGACCCTCTGCCAAGCTACCTACCCTGACAGGCTAACCTGCTACCTTTCTGACCCTCTGCCAAGCTACCTACCCTGACAGGCTAACCTGCTTCCTTTCTGACCCTCTGCCAAGCTACCCTGACTGGCTAACCTGCTTCCTTTCTGACCCTCTGCCAAGCTACCTACCCCGACAGGCAAACCTGCTTCCTTTCTGACCCTCTGCCAAGCTACCTACCCTGACAGGCAAACCTGCTACCTTTCTGACCCTTTGCCAAGCTTCATACCCTGACTGGCAAACCTGCTTCCTTTCTGACCCTGTGCCAAGCTACCTACCCTGAAAGGCAAACCTGCTTCCTTTCTGACCTTCTGCCAAGCTACCCTGACAGGCTAACCTGCTTCCTTTCTGATCCTCTGCCAATCTACCTACCCCGACAGGGAAACCAGCTTCCTTTCTGACCTTCTGCCAAGCTACCTACCCTGACAGGAAAACCTGCTTCCTTTCTGACCCTCTACCAAGCTACCTACCCTGACAGGCAAACCTGCTTCCTTTCTGACCCTCTGCCAAGCTACCTACCCTGACAGGCATACTGCTACCTTTCTGACCCTCTGCCAAGCTACCTACCCTGACTGGCAAACCCGCTTCCTTTCTGACCCTCTGCCTAGCTACCTACCCTGATAGGCTAACCTGCTTCCTTTCTGACCCTCTGCCAAGCTACCCTGACAGGCTAACCTGCTTCCTTTCTGACCCTATGCCAAGCTACCTACCCTGACAGGCTAACCTGCTTCCTTTCTGACCCTCTGCCAAGCTACCTACCCTGACAGGTAAACCTGCTTCCTTTCTGACCCTCTGCCAACCTACCTACCCTGACAGGCTAAACTGCTTCCTTTCTGACCCTCTGCCAAGCTACCTACCCTGACAGGCTAACCTGCTACCTTTCTGACCCTCTGCCAAGCTACCTACCCTGACAGGTAAACCTGCTTCCTTTCTGACCATCTGCCAAGCTACCTACCCTGACAGGCTAAACTGCTTCCTTTCTGACCCTCTGCCAAGCTACCTACCCTGACAGGCTAACCTGCTTCCTTTCTGACCCTCTGCCAAGCTACCCTGACTGGCTAACCTGCTTGCTTTCTGACCCTCTGCCAAGATACCTACCATGACAGGCTAACCTGCTCCCTTTCTGACCCTCTGCCAAGCTACCTACCCTGACAGGCTAACCTGCTACTTTCTGACCCTCTGCCAAGCTACCTACCCTGACAGGCAAACCTTCCTCCTTTCTGACCCTCAGCCAAGCTACCTACCCTGACAGGCAAACCTGCTTCCTTTCTGACCCTCTGCCAAGCTACCTACCCTGACAGGCAAACCTGCTTCCTTTCTGACCCTCTGCCAAGCTACCTACCCTGACAGGCAAACCTGCTTCCTTTCTGACCCTCTGCCAAGCAACCCTGACTGGCTAACCTGCTTCCTTTCTGACCCTCTGCCAAGCTACTTACCCTGACAGGTTAACCTGCTACCTTTCTAACCCTCTGCCAAGCTACCTACCCTGACAGGCAAACCTGCTTCCTTTCTGACCCTCTGCCAAGCTACCTACCCTGACAGGCAAACCTGCTGCCTTTCTGACCCTCAGCCAGGCTACCCTGACAGGCAACTCTGCTTCCATTCTGACCCTCTGCCAAGCTACCTACCCTGACAGGCAGACCTGCTTCATTTCTGACCCTCTGCCAAGCTACCCTGACTGGATAACCTGCTTCCTTTCTGACCCTCTGCCAAGCTACCTACCCTGACAGGCAAACCTGCTTCCTTTCTGACCCTCTGCCAAGCTACCTACCCTGACAGGCAAACCCGCTACCTGTCTGACCCTCTGCCAAGCTACCTTGACTGGCTATCCTGCTTCCTTTCTGACCCTCTGCCAAGCTACCTACCCTGACAGGCAAACCCGCTTCCTTTCTGACCCTCTGCCAAGCTACCTACCCTGGCAGGCAAACCTGCTTCCTTTCCGACCCTCTACCAAGCTACCTACCCTGACAGGCAAACCTGCTTCCTTTCTGACCCTCTGCCAAGCTACCTACCCTGACAGGCAAACCTGATTCCTTTCTGACCCTCTACCAAGCTGCCTACCCTGACCCTCTTCCAAGCTACCTACCCTGACAGGCAAACCTGCTTCCTTTCTGACCCTCTGCCAAGCTACCTACCATGACAGGCAAACCTGCTTCCTTTCTGACCCTCTGCCAAGCTACCTACCCTGACAGGCAAACCTGCTTCCTTTCTGACCCTCTGCCAAGCTACCTACCCTGACAGGCAAACCTGCTTCCTTTCTGACCCTCTGCCAAGCTACCCTGACTGGCTAACCTGCTTCCTTTCTGACCCTCTGCCAAGCTACCTACCCTGACAGGCAAACCTGCTTCCAGTCTGACCCTCAGCCAAGCTACCTACCCTAAAAGGCAAACCTGCTTCCTTTCTGACCCTTAGCCAAGCTACCTACCCTGACAGGCAAACTTGCTTCCTTTCTGACCCTCAGCCATGCTACCTACCCTGACAGGCAAACCTGCTTCCTTTCTGACCCCCAGCCAAGCTACCTACCCTAATAGGCAAGCCTGCTTCCTTTCTGACCCTCAGCCAAGCTACCTACCCTGACAGGCAAACCTGCTTCCTTTCTGACCCTCATCCATGCTACCTACCTTGACAGGCAAACCTGCTTCCTTTCTGACCCTCTGCCAAGCTACCTACCCTGACATGCAGACCTGCTTCCTTTCTGACCCTCTGCCAAGCTACCCTGACTGGCTAACCCGCTTCCTTTCTGACCCTCTGCCAAGCTACCTACCCTGACAGGCAAACCTGCTTCCTTTCTGACCCTCTGCCAAGCTACCTACCCTGACAGGCAAACCCGCTACCTGTCTGACCCTCTGCCAAGCTACCCTGACTGGCTAACCTGCTTCCTTTCTGACCCTCTGCCAAGCTACCTACCCTGACAGGCAAACCTGCTTCCAGTCTGACCCTCAGCCAAGCTACCTACCCTAAAAGGCAAACCTGCTTCCTTTCTGACCCTTAGCCAAGCTACCTACCCTGACAGGCAAACCTGCTTCCTTTCTGACCCTCAGCCAAGCTACCTACCCTGACAGGCAAACCTGCTTCCTTTCTGACCCTCAGCCAAGCTACCTACCCTAACAGGCAAGCCTGCTTCCTTTCTGACCCTCAGCCAAGCTACCTACCCTGACAGGCAAACCTGCTTCCTTTCTGACCCTCAGCCAAGCTACCTACCCTGACAGGCAAACCTGCTTCCTTTCTGACCCTCAGCCATGCTACCTACCCTGACAGGCAAACCTGCTTCCAGTCTGACCCTCAGCCAAGCTACCTACCCTAAAAGGCAAACCCGCTACCTGTCTGACCCTCTGCCAAGCTACACTGACTGGCTAACCTGCTTCCTTTCTGACCCTCTGCCAAGCTACCTACCCTGACAGGCAAACCTGCTTCCTTTCTGACCCTCAGCCAAGCTACCTACCCTGACAGGCAAACCTGCTTCCTTTCTGACCCTCAGCCATGCTACCTACCTTGACAGGCAAACCTGCTTCCTTTCTGACCCTCTGCCAAGCTACCTACCCTGACAGGCAGACCTGCTTCCTTTCTGACCCTCTGCCAAGCTACCCTGACTGGCTAACCTGCTTCCTTTCTGACCCTCTGCCAAGCTACCTACCCTGACAGACAAACCTGCTTCCTTTCCGACCCTCTGCCAAGCTACCTACCCTGACAGGCAAACCCGCTACCTGTCTGACCCTCTGCCAAGCTACCCTGACTGGCTAACCTGCTTCCTTTCTGACCCTCTGCCAAGCTACCTACCCTGACAGGCAAACCTGCTTCCTTTCTGACCCTCTGCCAAGCTACCTACCCTGGCAGGCAAACCTGCTTCCTTTCTGACCCTCTACCAAGCTACCTACCCTGACAGGCAAACCTGCTTCCTCTCCGACCCTCTGCCAAGCTACCTACCCTGACAGGCAAACCTGATTCCTTTCTGACCCTCTACCAAGCTGCCTCCCCTGACCCTCTGCCAAGCTACCTACCCTGACAGGCAAACCTGCTTCCTTTCTGACCCTCTGCCAAGCTACCTACCATGACAGGCAAACCTGCTTCCTTTCTGACCCTCTGCCAAGCTACCTACCCTGACAGGCAAACCTGCTTCCTTTCTGACCCTCTGCCAAGCTACCTACCCTGACAGGCTAACCTGCTTCCTTTCTGACCCTCTGCCAAGCTACCCTGACTGGCTAACCTGCTTCCTTTCTGAACCTCTGCAAAGCTACCTACCCTGACAGGCAAACCTGCTTCCAGTCTGACCCTCAGCCAAGCTACCTACCCTAAAAGGCAAACCTGCTTCCTTTCTGACCCTTAGCCAAGCTACCTACCCTGACAGGCAAACCTGCTTCCTTTCTGACCCTCAGCCAAGCTACCTACCCTGACAGGCAAACCTGCTTCCTTTCTGACCCTCAGCCAAGCTACCTACTCTGACAGGCAAAACTGCTTCCTTTCTGACCCTCAGCCAAGCTACCTACCCTGACAGGCAAACCTGCTTCCTTTCTGACCCTCAGCCAAGCTACCTACCCTGACAGGCAAGCCTGCTTCCTTTCTGACCCTCAGCCAAGCTACCTACCCTGACAGGCAAACCTGCTTCCTTTCTGACCCTCAACCATGCTACCTATCCTGACAGGCAAACCTGCTTCCTTTCTGAGCCTCAGCCAAGCTACCTACCCTGACAGGCAAACCTGCTTCCTTTCTGACCCTCTGCCAAGCTACCTACCCTGATAGCCTAACCTGCTTCCTTTCTGACCCTCTGCCAAGCTACCCTGACAGGCTAACCTGCTTCCTTTCTGACCCTATGCCAAGCTACCTACCCTGACAGTCTAACCTGCTTCCTTTCCGACCCTCTGCCAAGCTACCCTGACAGGCAAACCTGCTTCCTTTCTGACCCTCAGACAAGCTACCTACCCTGACAGGCAAACCTGCTTCCTTTCTGACCCTCAGCCAAGCTACCTACCCTGACAGGCAAACCTGCTTCCTTTCTGACCCTCAGCCAAGCTACCTACCCTAACAGGCAAACCTGCTTCCTTTCTGACCCTCTGCCAAGCTACCTACCCTGACAGGCAAACCTGCTTCCTTTCTGACCCTCTGCCAAGCTACCTACCCTGACAGGAAAACCTGCTTCCTTTCTGACCCTCTGCCAAGCTACCTACCCTGACAGGCAAACCTGATTCCTTTCTGACCCTCTACCGAGCTGCCTACCCTGACCCTCTGCCAAGCTACCTACCATGACAGGCAAACCTGCTTCCTTTCTGACCCTCTGCCAAGCTACCTACCCTGACAGGAAAACCTGCTTCCTTTCTGACCCTCTGCCAAGCTACCTACCCTGACAGGCAAACCTGCTTCCTTTCTGACCCTCTGCCAAGCTACCCTGACTGGCTAACCTGCTTCCTTTCTGAACCTCTGCCAAGCTACCTACCCTGACAGGCAAACCTGCTTCCAGTCTGACCCTCAGCCAAGCTACCTACCCTAAAAGGCAAACCTGCTTCCTTTCTGACCCTTAGCCAAGCTACCTACCCCCCTGACAGGCAAACCTGCTTCCTTTCTGACCCTCAGCCAAGCTACCTACCCTGACAGGCAAACCTGCTTCCTTTCTGACCCTCAGCCAAGCTACCTACCCTGACAGGCAAACCTGCTTCCTTTCTGACCCTCAGCCAAGCTACCTACCCTAACAGGCAAGCCTGCTTCCTTTCTGACCCTCAGCCAAGCTACCTACCCTGACAGGCAAACCTGCTTCCTTTCTGACCCTCAGCCATGCTACCTACCCTGACAGGCAAACCTGCTTCCTTTCTGAGCCTCAGCCAAGCTACCTACCCTGACAGGCAAACCTGCTTCCTTTCTGACCCTCTGCCAAGCTACCTACCCTGATAGGCTAACTTGCTTCCTTTCTGACCCTCTGCCAAGCTACCCTGACAGGCTAACCTGCTTCCTTTCTGACCCTATGCCAAGCTACCTACCCTGACAGTCTAACCTGCTTCCTTTCTGACCCTCTGCCAAGCTACCCTGACAGGCAAACCTGCTCCCTTTCTGACCCTCAGCCAAGCTACCTACCCTGACAGGCAAAACTGCTTCCTTTCTGACCCTCAGCCAAGCTACCTACCCTGACAGGCAAACCTGCTTCCTTTCTGACCCTCAGCCAAGCTACCTACCCTAACAAGCAAACCTGCTTCCTTTCTGACCCTCAGCCAAGCTACCTACCCTGACAGGCAAACCTGCTTCCTTTCTGACCCTCAGCCACGCTACCTAGCCTGACAGGCAAACCTGCTTCCTTTCTGAGCCTCAGCCAAGCTACCTACCCAGACAGGCAAACCTGCTTCCTTTCTGACCCTCTGCCAAGCTACCTACCCTGATAGGCTAACCTGCTTCCTTTCTGACCCTCTGCCAAGCTACCCTGACAGGCTAACCTGCTTCCTTTCTGACCCTCTGCCAAGCTACCTACCCTGACAGGTAAACCTGCTTCCTTTCTGACCCTCTGCCAAGCTACCTACCCTGACAGGCTAAACTGCTTCCTTTCTGACCCTCTGCCAAGCTACCTACCCTGACAGGTAAACCTGCTTCCTTTCTGACCCTCTGCCAAGCTACCTACCCTGACAGGCTAAACTGCTTCCTTTCTGACCCTCTGCCAAGCTACCTACCCTGACAGGCTAACCTGCTTCCTTTCTGACCCTCTGCCAAGCTACCCTGACTGGCTAACCTGCTTGCTTTCTGACCCTCTGCCAAGCTACCTACCCTGACAGGCAAACCTTCCTCCTTTCTGACCCTCAGCCAAGCTACCTACCCTGACAGGCAAACCTGCTTCCTTTCTGACCCTCTGCCAAGCTACCTACCCTGACAGGCAAACCTGCTTCCTTTCTGACCCTCTGCCAAGCTACCTACCCTGACAGGCAAACCTGCTTCCTTTCTGACCCTCTGCCAAGCAACCCTGACTGGCTAACCTGCTTCCTTTCTGACCCTCTGCCAAGCTACCTACCCTGACAGGTTAACCTGCTACCTTTCTAACCCTCTGCCAAGCTACCTACCCTGACAGGCAAACCTGCTTCCTTTCTGACCCTCTGCCAAGCTACCTACCCTGACAGGCAAACCTGCTTCCTTTCTGACCCTCTGCCAAGCTACCTACCATGACAGGCAAACCTGCTTCCTTTCTGACCCTCTGCCAAGCTACCTACCCTGACAGGAAAACCTGCTTCCTTTCTGACCCTCTGCCAAGCTACCTACCCTGACAGGCAAACCTGCTTCCTTTCTGACCCTCTGCCAAGCTACCCTGACTGGCTAACCTGCTTCCTTTCTGAACCTCTGCCAAGCTACCTACCCTGACAGGCAAACCTGCTTCCAGTCTGACCCTCAGCCAAGCTACCTACCCTGACAGGCAAACCTGCTTCCTTTCTGACCCTCTGCCAAGCTACCTACCCTGACAGGCAAACCTGCTTCCTTTCTGACCCTCTGCCAAGCTACCTACCCTGACAGGCAAACCTGCTTCCTTTCTGACCCTCTGCCAAGCAACCCTGACTGGCTAACCTGCTTCCTTTCTGACCCTCTGCCAAGCTACCTACCCTGACAGGTTAACCTGCTACCTTTCTAACCCTCTGCCAAGCTACCTACCCTGACAGGCAAACCTGCTTCCTTTCTGACCCTCTGCCAAGCTACCTACCCTGACAGGCAAACCTGCTTCCTTTCTGACCCTCTGCCAAGCTACCTACCCTGACAGGCAAACCTGCTTCCTTTCTGACCCTCTGCCAAGCTACCTACCCTGACAGGCAAACCTGCTTCCTTTCTGACCCTCTGCCAAGCTACCTACCCTGACAGGCAAACCTGCTTCCTTTCTGACCCTCTGCCAAGCTACCCTGACTGGCTAACCTGCTTCCTTTCTGAACCTCTGCCAAGCTACCTACCCTGACAGGCAAACCTGCTTCCAGTCTGACCCTCAGCCAAGCTACCTACCCTAAAAGGCAAACCTGCTTCCTTTCTGACCCTTAGCCAAGCTACCTACCCTGACAGGCAAACCTGCTTCCTTTCTGACCCTCAGCCAAACTACCTACCCTGACAGGCAAACCTGCTTCCTTTCCTTTCTGACCCTCAGCCAAGCTACCTACTCTGACAGGCAAAACTGCTTCCTTTCTGACCCTCAGCCAAGCTACCTACCCTGACAGGCAAACCTGCTTCCTTTCTGACCCTCAGCCAAGCTACCTATCCTAACAGGCAAGCCTGCTTCCTTTCTGACCCTCAGCCAAGCTACCTACCCTGACAGACAAACCTGCTTCCTTTCTGATCCTCAGCCATGCTACCTACCCCGACAGGCAAACCTGCTTCCTTTCTGAGCCTCAGCCAAGCTACCTACCCTGACAGGCAAACCTGCTTCCTTTCTGACCCTCTGCCAAGCTACCTACCCTGATAGCCTAACCTGCTTCCTTTCTGACCCTCTGCCAAGCTACCCTGACAGGCTAACCTGCTTCCTTTCTGACCCTATGCCAAGCTACCTACCCTGACAGTCTAACCTGCTTCCTTTCTGACCCCCTGCCAAGCTACCCTGACAGGCAAACCTGCTTCCTTTCTGACCCTCAGCCAAGCTACCTACCCTGACAGGCAAACCTGCTTCCTTTCTGACCCTCAGCCAAGCTACCTACCCTGACAGGCAAACCTGCTTCCTTTCTGACCCTCAGCCAAGCTACCTACCCTAACAGGCAAACCTGCTTCCTTTCCGACCCTCTGCCAAGCTACCTACCCTGACAGGCAAACCTGCTTCCTTTCTGACCCTCTGCCAAGCTACCTACCCTGGAAGGCAAACCTGCTTCCTTTCTGACCCTCTACCAAGCTACCTACCCTGACAGGCAAACCTGCTTCCTTTCTGACCCTCTGCCAAGCTACCTACCCTGACAGGCAAACCCGATTCCTTTCTGACCCTCTACCGAGCTGCCTACCCTGACCCTCTGCCAAGCTTCCTACCCTGACAGGCAAACCTGCTTCCTTTCTGACCCTCTGCCAAGCTACCTACCCTGACAGGAAAACCTGCTTCCTTTCTGACCCTCTGCCAAGCTACCTACCCTGACAGGCAAACCTGCTTCCTTTCTGACCCTCTGCCAAGCTACCCTGACTGGCTAACCTGCTTCCTTTCTGAACCTCTGCCAAGCTACCTACCCTGACAGGCAAACCTGCTTCCAGTCTGACCCTCAGCCAAGCTACCTACCCTGACAGGCAAACCTGCTTCCTTTCTGACCCTCTGCCAAGCTACCTACCCTGACAGGCAAACCTGCTTCCTTTCTGACCCTCTGCCAAGCTACCTACCCTGACAGGCAAACCTGCTTCCTTTCTGACCCTCTGCCAAGCAACCCTGACTGGCTAACCTGCTTCCTTTCTGACCCTCTGCCAAGCTACCTACCCTGACAGGTTAACCTGCTACCTTTCTAACCCTCTGCCAAGCTACCTACCCTGACAGGCAAACCTGCTTCCTTTCTGACCCTCTGCCAAGCTACCTACCCTGACAGGCAAACCTGCTTCCTTTCTGACCCTCTGCCAAGCTACCTACCATGACAGGCAAACCTGCTTCCTTTCTGACCCTCTGCCAAGCTACCTACCCTGACAGGAAAACCTGCTTCCTTTCTGACCCTCTGCCAAGCTACCTACCCTGACAGGCAAACCTGCTTCCTTTCTGACCCTCTGCCAAGCTACCCTGACTGGCTAACCTGCTTCCTTTCTGAACCTCTGCCAAGCTACCTACCCTGACAGGCAAACCTGCTTCCAGTCTGACCCTCAGCCAAGCTACCTACCCTAAAAGGCAAACCTGCTTCCTTTCTGACCCTTAGCCAAGCTACCTACCCTGACAGGCAAACCGGCTTCCTTTCTGACCCTCAGCCAAACTACCTACCCTGACAGGCAAACCTGCTTCCTTTCCTTTCTGACCCTCAGCCAAGCTACCTACTCTGACAGGCAAAACTGCTTCCTTTCTGACCCTCAGCCAAGCTACCTACCCTGACAGGCAAACCTGCTTCCTTTCTGACCCTCAGCCAAGCTACCTATCCTAACAGGCAAGCCTGCTTCCTTTCTGACCCTCAGCCAAGCTACCTACCCTGACAGACAAACCTGCTTCCTTTCTGACCCTCAGCCATGCTACCTACCCTGACAGGCAAACCTGCTTCCTTTCTGAGCCTCAGCCAAGCTACCTACCCTGACAGGCAAACCTGCTTCCTTTCTGACCCTCTGCCAAGCTACCTACCCTGATAGCCTAACCTGCTTCCTTTCTGACCCTCTGCCAAGCTACCCTGACAGGCTAACCTGCTTCCTTTCTGACCCTATGCCAAGCTACCTACCCTGACAGTCTAACCTGCTTCCTTTCTGACCCTCTGCCAAGCTACCCTGACAGGCAAACCTGCTTCCTTTCTGACCCTCAGCCAAGCTACCTACCCTGACAGGCAAACCTGCTTCCTTTCTGACCCTCAGCCAAGCTACCTACCCTGACAGGCAAACCTGCTTCCTTTCTGACCCTCAGCCAAGCTACCTACCCTAACAGGCAAACCTGCTTCCTTTCCGACCCTCTGCCAAGCTACCTACCCTGACAGGCAAACCTGCTTCCTTTCTGACCCTCTGCCAAGCTACCTACCCTGGAAGGCAAACCTGCTTCCTTTCTGACCCTCTACCAAGCTACCTACCCTGACAGGCAAACCTGCTTCCTTTCTGACCCTCTGCCAAGCTACCTACCCTGACAGGCAAACCCGATTCCTTTCTGACCCTCTACCGAGCTGCCTACCCTGGCCCTCTGCCAAGCTTCCTACCCTGACAGGCAAACCTGCTTCCTTTCTGACCCTCTGCCAAGCTACCTACCATGACAGGCAAACCTGCTTCCTTTCTGACCCTCTGCCAAGCTACCTACCCTGACAGGAAAACCTGCTTCCTTTCTGACCCTCTGCCAAGCTACCTACCCTGACAGGCAAACCTGCTTCCTTTCTGACCCTCTGCCAAGCTACCCTGACTGGCTAACCTGCTTCCTTTCTGAACCTCTGCCAAGCTACCTACCCTGACAGGCAAACCTGCTTCCAGTCTGACCCTCAGCCAAGCTACCTACCCTAAAAGGCAAACCTGCTTCCTTTCTGACCCTTAGCCAAGCTACCTACCCTGACAGGCAAACCTGCTTCCTTTCTGACCCTCAGCCAAGCTACCTACCCTGACAGGCAAACCTGCTTCCTTTCTGACCCTCAGCCAAGCTACCTACTCTGACAGGCAAAACTGCTTCCATTCTGACCCTCAGCCAAGCTACCTACCCTGACAGGCAAACCTGCTTCCTTTCTGACCCTCAGCCAAGCTACCTACCCTAACAGGCAAGCCTGCTTCCTTTCTGACCACCCTCAGCCAAGCTACCTACCCTGACAGGCAAACCTGCTTCCTTTCTGACCCTCAGCCATGCTACCTACCCTGACATGCAAACCTGCTTCCTTTCTGAGCCTCAGCCAAGCTACCTACCCCGACAGGCAAACCTGCTTCCTTTCTGACCCTCTGCCAAGCTACCTACCCTGATAGGCTAACCTGCTTCCTTTCTGACCCTCTGCCAAGCTACCCGGACAGGCTAACCTGCTTCCTTTCTGACCCTATGCCAAGCTACCTACCCTGACAGTCTAACCTGCTTCCTTTCTGACCCTCTGCCAAGCTACCCTGACAGGCAAACCTGCTTCCTTTCTGACCCTCAGCCAAGCTACCTACCCTGACAGGCAAAACTGCTTCCTTTCTGACCCTCAGCCAAGCTACCTACCCTGACAGGCAAACCTGCTTCCTTTCTGACCCTCAGCCAAGCTACCTACCCTAACAGGCAAACCTGCTTCCTTTCTGACCCTCAGCCAAGCTACCTACCCTGACAGGCAAACCTGCTTCCTTTCTGACCCTCAGCCACGCTATCTAGCCTGACAGGCAAACCTGCTTCCTTTCTGAGCCTCAGCCAAGCTACCTACCCAGACAGGCAAACCTGCTTCCTTTCTGACCCTCTGCCAAGCTACCTACCCTGATAAGCTAACCTGCTTCCTTTCTGACCCTCTGCCAAGCTACCCTGACAGGCTAACCTGCTTCCTTTCTGATCCTATGCCAAGCTACCTACCCTGACAGGCTAACCTGCTTCCTTTCTGACCCTCTGCCAAGCTACCCTGACAGGCAAACCTGCTTCCTTTCCGACCCTCTGCCAAGCTACCTACCCTGACAGGCAAACCTGCTTCCTTTCTGACCCTCTGCCAAGCTACCTACCCTGACAGGCAAACCTCCTTCCTTTCTGACCCTCTGCCAAGCTACCAACCCTGACAGGCAAACCTGCTTCCTTTCTGACCCTCTGCCAAGCTACCTACCCTGACAGGCTAACCTGCTTCCTTTCTGACCCTATGCCAAGCTACCTACCCTGACAGGCTAACCTGCTTCCTTTCCGACCCTCTGCCAAGCTACCTACCCCGACAGGCAAACCTCCTTCCTTTCTGACCCTCTGCCAAGATACCTACCCGGACAGGCTAACCGGCTATCTTTCTGACCCTCTGCCAAGCTACCTACCCTGACAGGTAAACCTGCTTCCTTTCTGACCCTCTGTCAAGCTACCTACCCTGACAGGCTAAACTGCTTCCTTTCTGACCCTCTGCCAAGCTACCTACCCTGACAGGCTAACCTGCTACCTTTCTGACCCTCTGCCAAGCTACCTACCCTGACAGGTAAACCTGCTTCCTTTCTGACACTCTGCCAAGCTACCTACCCTGACAGGCTAAACTGCTTCCTTTCTGACCCTCTGCCAAGCTACCTACCCTGACAGGCTAACCTGCTTCCTTTCTGACCCTCTGCCAAGCTACCCTGACTGGCTAACCTGCTTCCTTTCTGACCCTCTGCCAAGCTACCTACCCTGGCAGGCTAACCTGCTTCCTTTCTGACCCTCTGTCAAGCTACCTACTCTGACAGGCAAACCTGCTTCCTTTCTGACCCTCTGCCAAGCTACCTACCTTGACAGGCACACCTGCTACCTTTCTGACCCTCTGCCAAGCTACATACCCTGACTGGCAAACCTGCTTCCTTTCTGACCCTCTACCAAGCTACCTACCCTGACAGGCAAACCTGGTTCCTTTCTGACCCTCTGCCAAGCTACCTACCTTGACAGGCATACTGCTACCTTTCTGACCCTCTACCAAGCTACCTACCCTGACTGGCAAACCCACTTCCTTTCTGACCCTCTGCCAAGCTACCTACCCTGATAGGCTAACCTGCTTCCTTTCTGACCCTCTGCCAAGCTACCCTGACAGGCTAACCTACTTCTTTTCTGACCCTATGCCAAGCTACCTACCCTGACAGGCTAACCTGCTACCTTTCTGACCCTCTGCCAAGCTACCCTGACAGGCAAACCTGCTTCCTTTCTGACCCTCAGCCAAGCTACCTACCCTGACAGGCAATCCTGCTTCCTTTCTGACCCTCTGCCAAGCTACCTACCCTGACAGGCAAACCTCCTTCCTTTCTGCCCCTCTGCCAAGCTACCTACCCAGACAGGCTAACCTGCTATCTTTCTGACCCTCTGCCAAGCTACCTACCCTGACAGGTAAACCTGCTTCCTTTCTGACCCTCTGCCAAGCTACCTACCCTGACAGGCTAAACTGCTTCCTTTCTGACCCTCTGCCAAGCTACCTACCATGACAGGCTAACCTGCTACCTTTCTGACCCTCTGCCAAGCTACCTACCCTGACAGGTAAACCTGCTTCCTTTCTGCCCCTCTGCCAAGATACCTACCCTGACAGGCTAAACTGCTTCCTTTCTGACCCTCTGCCAAGCTACCTACCCTGACAGGCTAACCTGCCTCCTTTCTGACCCTCTGCCTGACTGGCTAACCTGCTTGCTTTCTGACCCTCGGCCAAGATACCTACCATGACAGGCTAACCTGCTCCCTTTCTGACCCTCTGCCAAGCTACCTACCCTGACAGGCTAACCTGCTACCTTTCTGACCCTCTGCCAAGCTACCTACCCTGACAGGCAAACCTTCCTCCTTTCTGACCCTCAGCCAAGCTACCTACCCTGACAGGCAAACCTGCTTCCTTTCTGACCCTCTGCCAAGCTACCTACCCTGACAGGCAAACCTGCTTCCTTTCTGACCCTCTGCCAAGCAACCCTGACTGGCTAACCTGCTTCCTTTCTGACCCTCTGCCAAGCTACCTACCCTGACAGGTTAACCTGCTTCCTTTCTAACCCTCTGCCAAGCTACCTACCCTGACAGGCAAACCTGCTTCCTTTCTGACCCTCTGCCAAGCTACTTACCCTGACAGGCAAACCTGCTTCCTTTCTGACCCTCTGCCAAGTTACCTACCCTGACATTGCTTCCTTTCTGTCCCTCAGCCAAGCTACCTACGCCGACAGGCAAACCTGCTGCCTTTCTGACCCTCGGCCAGGCTACCCTGACAGGCAAACCTGCTTCCTTTCTGACCCTCTGCCAGGCTACCTACCCTGACAGGCAGACCTGCTTCCTTTCTGACCCTCTGCCAAGCTACCCTGACTGGCTAACCTGCTTCCTTTCTGACCCTCTGCCAAGCTACCTACCCTGACAGGCAAACCTGCTTCCTTTATGACCCTCTGCCAAGCTACCTACCCTGACAGGCAAACCCGCTACCTGTCTGACCCTCTGCCAAGCTACCCTGACTGGCTAACCTGCTTCCTTTCTGACCCTCTGCCAAGCTACCTACGCTGACAGGCAAACCTGCTTCCTTTCTGACCCTCTGCCAAGCTACCTACCCTGGCAGGCAAACCTGCTTCCTTTCTGACCCTCTACCAAGCTACCTACCCTGACAGGCAAACCTGCTTCCGTTCTGACCCTCTGCCAAGCTACCTACCCTGACAGGCAAACCTGATTCCTTTCTGACCCTCTACCAAGCTGCCTACCCTGACCCTCTGCCAAGCTACCTACCCTGACAGGCAAACCGGCTTCCTTTCTGACCCTCTGCCAAGCTACCTACCATGACAGGCAAACCTGCTTCCTTTCTGACCCTCTGCCAACCTACCTACCCTGACAGGCAAACCTGCTTCCTTTCTGACCCTCTGCCAACCTACCTACCCTGACAGGCAAACCTGCTTCCTTTCTGACCCTCTGCCAAGCTACCCTGACTGGCTAACCTGCTTCCTTTCTGACCCTCTGCCAAGCTACCTACCCTTACAGGCAAACCTGCTTCCAGTCTGACCCTCTGCCAAGCTACCTACCCTAAAAGGCAACCCTGCTTCCTTTCTGACCCTTAGCCAAGCTACCTACCCTGACAGGCAAACCTGCTTCCTTTCTGACCCTCAGCCAAGCTACCTACCCTGACAGGCAAACCTGCTTCCTTTCTGACCCTCAGCCAAGCTACCTACCCTGACAGGCAAACCTGCTTCCTTTCTGACCCTTAGCCAAGCTACCTACCCTGACAGGCAAACCTGCTTCCTTTCTGACCCTCGGCCATGCTACCTACCCTGACAGGCAAACCTGCTTTCAGTCTGACCCTCAGCCAAGCTACCTACCCTAAAAGGCAAACCCGCTACCTGTCTGACCCTCTGCCAAGCTACACTGACTGGCTAACCTGCTTCCTTTCTGACCCTCTGCCAAGCTACCTACCCTGACAGGCAAACCTGCTTCCTTTCTGACCCTCAGCCAAGCTACCTACCCTGACAGGCAAACCTGCTTCCTTTCTGACCCTCAGCCATGCTAACTACCTTGACAGGCAAACCTGCTTCCTTTCTGACCCTCTGCCAAGCTACCTACCCTGACTGGCAGACCTGCTTCCTTTCTGACCCTCTGCCTGACTGGCTAACCTGCTTGCTTTCTGACCCTCGGCCAAGATACCTACCATGACAGGCAAACCTGCTTCCTTTCTGACCCTCTGCCAAGCTACCTACCCCAACAGGCAAACCCGCTACCTGTCTGACCCTCTGCCAAGCTACCCTGACTGGCTAACCTGCTTCCTTTCTGACCCTCTGCCAAGCTACCTACCCTGACAGGCAAACCTGCTTCCAGTCTGACCCTCAGCCAAACTACCTACCCTAAAAGGCAAACCTGCTTCCTTTCTGACCCTTAGCCAAGCTACCTACCCTGACAGGCAAACCTGCTTCCTTTCTGACCCTCAGCCAAGCTACCTACCCTGACAGGCAAACCTGCTTCCTTTCTGACCCTCAGCCAAGCTACCCACTCTGACAGGCAAACTTGCTTCCTTTCTGACCCTCAGCCAAGCTACCTACCCTGACAGGCAAGCCTGCTTCCTTTCTGACCCTCAGCCAAGCTACCTACCCTGACAGGCAAACCTGCTTCCTTTCTGACCCTTAGCCAAGCTACCTACCCTGACAGGCAAACCTGCTTCCTTTCTGACCCTCGGCCATGCTACCTACCCTGACAGGCAAACCTGCTTTCAGTCTGACCCTCAGCCAAGCTACCTACCCTAAAAGGCAAACCCGCTACCTGTCTGACCCTCTGCCAAGCTACACTGACTGGCTAACCTGCTTCCTTTCTGACCCTCTGCCAAGCTACCTACCCTGACAGGCAAACCTGCTTCCTTTCTGACCCTCAGCCAAGCTACCTACCCTGACAGGCAAACCTGCTTCCTTTCTGACCCTCAGCCATGCTAACTACCTTGACAGGCAAACCTGCTTCCTTTCTGACCCTCTGCCAAGCTACCTACCCTGACTGGCAGACCTGCTTCCTTTCTGACCCTCTGCCTGACTGGCTAACCTGCTTGCTTTCTGACCCTCGGCCAAGATACCTACCATGACAGGCTAACCTGCTCCCTTTCTGACCCTCTGCCAAGCTACCTACCCTGACAGGCTAACCTGGTACCTTTCTGACCCTCTGCCAAGCTACCTACCCTGACAGGCAAACCTTCCTCCTTTCTGACCCTCAGCCAAGCTACCTACCCTGACAGGCAAACCTGCTTCCTTTCTGACCCTCTGCCAAGCTACCTACCCTGACAGGCAAACCTGCTTCCTTTCTGACCATCTGCCAAGCTACCTACCCTGACAGGCAAACCTGCTTCCTTTCTGACCCTCTGCCAAGCAACCCTTGACTGGCTAACCTGCTTCCTTTCTGACCCTCTGCCAAGCTACCTACCCTGACAGGTTAACCTGCTTCCTTTCTAACCCTCTGCCAAGCTACCTACCCTGACAGGCAAACCTGCTTCCTTTCTGACCCTCTGCCAAGCTACCTACCCTGACAGGCAAACCTGCTTCCTTTCTGACCCTCTGCCAAGTTACCTACCCTGACATTGCTTCCTTTCTGACCCTCAGCCAAGCTACCTACGCTGACAGGCAAACCTGCTGCCTTTCTTACCCTCAGCCAGGCTACCCTGACAGGCAAACCTGCTTCCTTTCTGACCCTCTGCCTGACTGGCTAACCTGCTTGCTTTCTGACCCTCGGCCAAGATACCTACCATGACAGGCTAACCTGCTCCCTTTCTGACCCTCTGCCAAGCTACCTACCCTGACAGGCTAACCTGGTACCTTTCTGACCCTCTGCCAAGCTACCTACCCTGACAGGCAAACCTTCCTCCTTTCTGACCCTCAGCCAAGCTACCTACCCTGACAGGCAAACCTGCTTCCTTTCTGACCCTCTGCCAAGCTACCTACCCTGACAGGCAAACCTGCTTCCTTTCTGACCATCTGCCAAGCTACCTACCCTGACAGGCAAACCTGCTTCCTTTCTGACCCTCTGCCAAGCAACCCTTGACTGGCTAACCTGCTTCCTTTCTGACCCTCTGCCAAGCTACCTACCCTGACAGGCAAACCTGCTTCCTTTCTGACCCTCTGCCAAGCTACCTACCCCAACAGGCAAACCCGCTACCTGTCTGACCCTCTGCCAAGCTACCCTGACTGGCTAACCTGCTTCCTTTCTGACCCTCTGCCAAGCTACCTACCCTGACAGGCAAACCTGCTTCCAGTCTGACCCTCAGCCAAACTACCTACCCTAAAAGGCAAACCTGCTTCCTTTCTGACCCTTAGCCAAGCTACCTACCCTGACAGGCAAACCTGCTTCCTTTCTGACCCTCAGCCAAGCTACCTACCCTGACAGGCAAACCTGCTTCCTTTCTGACCCTCAGCCAAGCTACCCACTCTGACAGGCAAACTTGCTTCCTTTCTGACCCTCAGCCAAGCTACCTACCCTGACAGGCAAGCCTGCTTCCTTTCTGACCCTCAGCCAAGCTACCTACCCTGACAGGCAAACCTGCTTCCTTTCTGACCCTTAGCCAAGCTACCTACCCTGACAGGCAAACCTGCTTCCTTTCTGACCCTCGGCCATGCTACCTACCCTGACAGGCAAACCTGCTTTCAGTCTGACCCTCAGCCAAGCTACCTACCCTAAAAGGCAAACCCGCTACCTGTCTGACCCTCTGCCAAGCTACACTGACTGGCTAACCTGCTTCCTTTCTGACCCTCTGCCAAGCTACCTACCCTGACAGGCAAACCTGCTTCCTTTCTGACCCTCAGCCAAGCTACCTACCCTGACAGGCAAACCTGCTTCCTTTCTGACCCTCAGCCATGCTAACTACCTTGACAGGCAAACCTGCTTCCTTTCTGACCCTCTGCCAAGCTACCTACCCTGACTGGCAGACCTGCTTCCTTTCTGACCCTCTGCCTGACTGGCTAACCTGCTTGCTTTCTGACCCTCGGCCAAGATACCTACCATGACAGGCTAACCTGCTCCCTTTCTGACCCTCTGCCAAGCTACCTACCCTGACAGGCTAACCTGGTACCTTTCTGACCCTCTGCCAAGCTACCTACCCTGACAGGCAAACCTTCCTCCTTTCTGACCCTCAGCCAAGCTACCTACCCTGACAGGCAAACCTGCTTCCTTTCTGACCCTCTGCCAAGCTACCTACCCTGACAGGCAAACCTGCTTCCTTTCTGACCATCTGCCAAGCTACCTACCCTGACAGGCAAACCTGCTTCCTTTCTGACCCTCTGCCAAGCAACCCTTGACTGGCTAACCTGCTTCCTTTCTGACCCTCTGCCAAGCTACCTACCCTGACAGGTTAACCTGCTTCCTTTCTAACCCTCTGCCAAGCTACCTACCCTGACAGGCAAACCTGCTTCCTTTCTGACCCTCTGCCAAGCTACCTACCCTGACAGGCAAACCTGCTTCCTTTCTGACCCTCTGCCAAGTTACCTACCCTGACATTGCTTCCTTTCTGACCCTCAGCCAAGCTACCTACGCTGACAGGCAAACCTGCTGCCTTTCTTACCCTCAGCCAGGCTACCCTGACAGGCAAACCTGCTTCCTTTCTGACCCTCTGCCAAGCTACCTACCCAGACAGGCAGACCTGCTTCCTTTCTGACCCTCTGCCAAGCTACCCTGACTGGCTAACCTGCTTCCTTTCTGACCCTCTGCCAAGCTACCTACCCTGACAGGCAAACCTGCTTCCTTTATGACCCTCTGCCAAGCTACCTACCCTGACAGGCAAACCCGCTACCTGTCTGACCCTCTGCCAAGCTACCCTGACTGGCTAACCTGCTTCCTTTCTGACCCTCTGCCAAGCTACCTACCCTGACAGGCAAACCTGCTTCCTTTCTGACCCTCTGCCAAGCTACCTACCCTGGCAGGCAAACTTGCTTCCTTTCTGACCCTCTACCAAGCTACCTACCCTGACAGGCAAACCTGCTTCCTTTCTGACCCTCTGCCAAGCTACCTACCCTGACAGGCAAACCTGATTCCTTTCTGACCCTCTGCCAAGCTACCTACCATGACAGGCAAACCTGCTTCCTTTCTGACCCTCTGCCAAGCTACCCTGACTGGCTAACCTGCTTCCTTTCTGACCCTCTGCCAAGCTACCTACCATGACAGGCAAACCTGCTTCCTTTCTGACCCTCTGCCAAGCTACCTACCCTGACAGGCAAACCTGCTTCCTTTCTGACCCTCTGCCAAGCTACCTACCCTGACAGGCAAACCTGCTTCCTTTCTGACCCTCTGCCAAGCTACCCTGACTGGCTAACCTGCTTCCTTTCTGACCCTCTGCCAAGCTAGCTACCCTGACAGGCAAACCTGCTTCCAGTCTGACCCTCTGCCAAGCTACCTACCCTAAAAGGCAAACCTGCTTCCTTTCTGACCCTTAGCCAAGCTACCTACCCTGACAGGCAAACCTGCTTCCTTTCTGACCCTCAGCCAAGCTACCTACCGTGACAGGCAAACCTGCCTCCTTTCTGACCCTCAGCCAAGCTACCTACTCTGACAGGCAAACCTGCCTATTTTCTGACCCTCAGCCAAGCTACCTACCCTGACAGGCAAACCCGCTTCCTTTCTGACCCTCAGCCAAGCTACCTACCCTAACAGGCAAGCCTGCTTCCTTTATGACCCTCAGCCAAGCTACCTACCCTGACAGGCAAACCTGCTTCCTTTCTGACCCTCAGCCATGCTACCTACCTTGACAGGCAAACCTGCTTCCTTTCTGACCCTCTGCCAAGCTACCTACCCTGACAGGCAGAACTGCTTCCTTTCTGACCCTCTGCCAAGCTACCCTGACTGGCTAACCTGCTTCCTTTCTGACCCTCTGCCAAGCTACCTACCCTGACAGGCAAACCTGCTCCCTTTCTGACCCTCTGCCAAGCTACCTACCCTAACAGGCAAACCCGCTACCTGTCTGACCCTCTGCCAAGCTACCCTGACTGGCTAACCTGCTTCCTTTCTGACCCTCTGCCAAGCTACCTACCCTGACAGGCAAACCTGCTTCCAGTCTGACCCTCAGCCAAGCTACCTACCCTAAAAGGCAAACCTGCTTCCTTTCTGACCCTCAGTCAAGCTACCTACCCTGACAGGCACACCTGCTTCCTTTCTGACCCTCAGCCAAGCTACCTAATCTGACAGGCAAACCTGCTTCCTTTCTGACCCTCAGCCAAGCTACCTACCCTGACAGGCAAGCCTGCTTCCTTTCTGACCCTCAGCCAAGCTACCTACCCTGACAGGCAAACCTGCTTCCTTTCTGACCCTCAGCCAAGATACCTACCCTGACAGGCAAACCTGCTTCCTTTCTGACCCTCGGCCATGCTACCTACCCTGACAGGCAAACCTGCTTTCAGTCTGACCCTCAGCCAAGCTACCTACCCTAAAAGGCAAACCCACTACCTGTCTGACCCTCTGCCAAGCTACACTGACTGGCTAACCTGCTTCCTTTCTGACCCTCTGCCAAGCTACCTACCCTGACAGGCAAACCTGCTTCCTTTCTGACCCTCAGCCAAGCTACCTACCCTGACAGGCAAACGTGCTTCCTTTCTGACCCTCAGCCATGCTACCTACCTTGACAGGCAAACCTGCTTCCTTTCTGACCCTCTGCCAAGCTACCTACCCTGACAGGCAGACCTGCTTCCTTTCTGACCCTCTGCCAAGCTACCCTGACTGGCTAACCTGCTTCCTTTCTGACCCTCTGCCAAGCTACCTACCCTGACAGGCAAACCCGCTTCCTTTCTGACCCTCTGCTAAGCTACCTACCCTGACAGGCAAACCCGCTACCTGTCTGACCCTCTGCCAAGCTACACTGACTGGCTAACCTGCTTCCTTTCTGACCCTCTGCCAAGCTACCTACCCTGACAGGCAAACCTGCTTCCTTTCTGACCCTCTGCCAAGCTACCTACCCTGGCAGGCAAACCTGCTTCCTTTCTGACCCTCTACCAAGCTACCTATCCTGACAGGCAAACCTGCTTCCTTTCTGACCCTCTGCCAAGCTACCTACCCTGACAGGCAAACCTGATTCCTTTCTGACCCTCTACCAAGCTACCTACCCTGACCCTCTGCCAAGCTACCTACCCTGACAGGCAAACCTGCTTCCTTTCTGACCCTCTGCCAAGCTACCTACCCTGACAGGCAAACCTGCTTCCTTTCTGACCCTCTGCCAAGCTACCTACCCTGACAGGCAAACCTGCTTCCTTTCAGACCCTCTGCCAAGCTACCTACCCTGACAGGCAAACCTGCTTCCAGTCTGACCCTCAGCCAAGCTACCTACCCTAAAAGGCAAACCTGCTTCCTTTCTGACCCTTAGCCAAGCTACCTACCCTGACAGGCAAACCTGCTTCCTTTCTGACCCTCAGCCAAGCTACCTACCCTGACAGGCAAACCTGCTTCCTTTCTGACCCTCAGCCAAGCTACCTACCCTAACAGGCAAGCCTGCTTCCTTTCTGACCCTCAGCCAAGCTACCTACCCTGACAGGCAAACCTGCTTCCTTTCTGACCCTCAGCCATGCTACCTACCCTGACAGGCAAACCTGCTTCCGTTCTGAGCTTCAGCCAAGCTACCTACCCTGACAGGAAAACCTGCTTCCTTTCTGACCCTCAGCCAAGCTACCTACCTTGACAGGCAAACCTGCTTCCTTTCTAACCCTCTGCCAAGCTACCTACCCTGACAGGCAAACATCCTTCCCTTCTGACCCTCTGCCAAGCTACCGACCCGGACAGGCTAACCTGCTATCTTTCTGACCCTCTGCCAAGCTACCTACCCTGACAGGTAAACCTGCTTCCTTTCTGACCCTCTGCCAAGCTACCTATCCTGACAGGCTAAACTGCTTCCTTTCTGACCCTCTGCCAAGCTACCTACCCAGACAGGCTAACCTGCTACCTTTCCGACCCTCTGCCAAGCTACCTACCCTGACAGGTAATACTGCTTCCTTTCTGACCCTCTGCCAAGCTACCTACCCTGACAGGCTAAACTGCTTCCTTTCTGACCCTCTGCCAAGCTACCTACCCTGACATGCTAACCTGCTTCCTTTCTGACCCTCTGCCAAGCTACCCTGACTGGCTAACCTGCTTCCTTTCTGACCCTCTGCCAAGCTACCTACCCTGACAGGCTAACCTGCTTCCTTTCTGACCCTCTGCCAAGCTACCTACCCTCACAGGCTAACCTGCTACCTTTCTGACCCTCTGCGAAGCTACCTACCCTGACAGGCAAACCTTCCTCCTTTCTGACCCTTAGCCAAGCTACCTACCCTGACAGGCAAACCTGCTTCCTTTCTGACCCTCAGCCAAGCTACCTACCCTGACAGGCAAACCTGCTTCCTTTCTGACCCTCAGCCAAGCTACCTACTCTGACAGGCAAACCTGCTTCCTTTCTGACCCTCAGCCAAGCTACCTACCCTGACAGGCAAACCCGCTTCCTTTCTGACCCTCAGCCAAGCTACCTACCCTAACAGGCAAGCCTGCTTCCTTTCTGACACTCAGCCAAGCTACCTACCCTGACAGGCAAACCTGCTTCCTTTCTGACCCTCAGCCATGCTACCTACCTTGACAGGCAAACCTGCTTCCTTTCTGACCCTCTGCCAAGCTACCTACCCTGACAGGCAGAACTGCTTCCTTTCTGACCCTCTGCCAAGCTACCCTGACTGGCTAACCTGCTTCCTTTCTGACCCTCTGCCAAGCTACCTACCCTGACAGGCAAACCTGCTTCCTTTCTGACCCTCTGCCAAGCTACCTACCCTAACAGGCAAACCCGCTACCTGTCTGACCCTCTGCCAAGCTACCCTGACTGGCTAACCTGCTTCCTTTCTGACCCTCAGCCAAGCTGCCTACTCTGACAGGCAAACCTGCTTCCTTTCTGAGCCTCAGCCAAGCTACCTACCCTGACAGGCAAACCTGCTTCCTTTCTGACCCTCAGCCAAGCTACCTACCCTAACAGGCAAGCCTGCTTCCTTTCTGACCCTCAGCCAAGCTACCTACCCTGACAGGCAAACCTGCTTCCTTTCTGACCCTCGGCCAAGCTACCTACCCTGACAGGCAAACCTGCTTCCTTTCTGACCCTCGGCCATGCTACCTACCCTGACAGGCAAACCTGCTTCCAGTCGGACCCTCAGCCAAGCTACCTACCCTAAAAGGCAAACCTGCTTCCTTTCTGACCCTCAGCCAAGCTACCTACCCTGACAGGCAAACCCGCTTCCGTTCTGACCCTCAGCCAAGCTACCTACTCTGACAGGCAAACCTGCTTCCTTTCTGACCCTCAGCCAAGCTACCTACCCTGACAGGCAAACCTGCTTCCTTTCTGACCCTCAGCCAAGCTACCTACCCTAACAGGCAAGCCTGCTTCCTTTCTGACCCTCAGCCAAGCTACCTACCCTGACAGGCAAACCTGCTTCCTTTCTGACCCTCAGCCATGCTACCTACCCTGACAGGCAAACCTGCTTCCTTTCTGAGCCTCAGCCAAGCTACCTACCCTGACAGGCAAACCTGCTTCCTTTCTGACCCTCTGCCAAGCTACCTACCCTGATAGGCTAACCTGCTTCCTTTCTGACCCTCTGCCAAGCTACCCTGACAGGCTAACCTGCTTCCTTTCTGACCCTATGCCAAGCTACCTACCCTGACAGTCTAACCTGCTTCCTTTCTGACCCTCTGCCAAGCTACCCTGACAGGCAAACCTGCTTCCTTTCTGACCCTCAGCCAAGCTACCTACCCTGACAGGCAAACCTGCTTCCTTTCTGACCCTCAGCCAAGCTACCTACTCTGACAGGCAAACCTGCTTCCTTTCTGACCCTCAGCCAAGCTACCTACCCTGACAGGCAAACCTGCTTCCTTTCTGACCCTCTGCCAAGCTACCTACCCTGACAGGCAAACCTCCTTCCTTTCTGACCCTCTGCCAAGCTACCTACCCGGACAGGCTAACCTGCTATCTTTCTGACCCTCTGCCAAGCTACCTATCCTGACAGGCTAAACTGCTTCCTTTCTGACCCTCTGCCAAGCTACCTACCCAGACAGGCTAACCTGCTACCTTTCCGACCCTCTGCCAAGCTACCTACCCTGACAGGTAAACCTGCTTCCTTTCTGACCCTCTGCCAAGCTACCAACCCTGACACGCTAACCTGCTTCCTTTCTGACCCTCTGCCAAGCTACCCTGACTGGCTAACCTGCTTCCTTTCTGACCCTCTGCCAAGCTACCTACCCTGACACGCTAACCTGCTTCCTTTCTGACCCTCTGCCAAGCTACCTACCCTCACAGGCTAACCTGCTACCTTTCTGACCCTCTGCGAAGCTACCTAACCTGACAGGCAAACCTTCCTCCTTTCTGACCCTTAGCCAAGCTACCTACCCTGACAGGCAAACCTGCTTCCTTTCTGACCCTCAGCCAAGCTACCTACCCTGACAGGCAAACCCGCTTCCTTTCTGACCCTCAGCCAAGCTACCTACCCTGACAGGCAAACCCGCTTCCTTTCTGACCCTCAGCCAAGCTACCTACCCTAACAGGCAAGCCTGCTTCCTTTCTGACCCTCAGCCAAGCTACCTACCCCGACAGGCAAACCTGCTTCCTTTCTGACCCTCAGCCATGCTACCTACCTTGACAGGCAAACCTGCTTCCTTTCTGACCCTCTGCCAAGCTACCTACCCTGACAGGCAGAACTGCTTCCTTTCTGACCCTCTGCCAAGCTACCCTGACTGGCTAACCTGCTTCCTTTCTGACCCTCTGCCAAGCTACCTACCATGACAGGCAAACCTGCTTCCTTTCTGACCCTCTGCCAAGCTACCTACCCTAACACGCAAACCCGCTACCAGTCTGACCCTCTGCCAAGCTACCCTGACTGGCTAACCTGCTTCCTTTCTGACCCTCTGCCAAGCTACCTACCCTGACAGGCAAACCTGCTTCCAGTCTGACCCTCAGCCAAGCTGCCTACCCTAAAAGGCAAACCTGCTTCCTTTCTGACCCTTAGCCAAGCTACCTACCCTGACAGGCAAACCTGCTTCCTTTCTGACCCTCAGCCAAGCTACCTACCCTGACGGGCAAACCTGCTTCCTTTCTGACCCTCAGCCAAGCTACCTACCTAACAGGCAAGCCTGCTTCCTTTCTGACCCTCAGCCAAGCTACCTACCCTGACAGGCAAACCTGCTTCCTTTCTGACCCTCAGCCAAGCTACCTACCCTGACAGGCAAACCTGCTTCCTTTCTGACCCTCGGCCATGCTACCTACCCTGACAGGCAAACCTGCTTCCAGTCTGACCCTCAGCCAAGCTACCTACCCTAAAAGGCAAACCCGCTACCTGTCTGACCCTCTGCCAAGCTACACTGACTGGCTAACCTGCTTCCTTTCTGACCCTCTGCCAAGCTACCTACCCTGACAGGCAAACCTGCTTCCTTTCTGACCCTCAGCCAAGCTACCTACCCTGACAGGCAAACCTGCTTCCTTTCTGACCCTCAGCCATGCTACCTACCTTGACAGGCAAACCTGCTTCCTTTCTGACCCTCTGCCAAGCTACCTATCCTGACAGGCAGACCTGCTTCCTTTCTGACCCTCTGCCAAGCTACCCTGACTGGCCAACCTGCTTCCTTTCTGACCTCTGCCAAGCTACCTACCCTGACAGGCAAACCTGCTTCCTTTCTGACCCTCTGCCAAGCTACCTACCCTGACAGGCAAACCCGCTACCTGTCTGACCCTCTGCCAAGCTACACTGACAGGCAAACCTGCTTCTTTCTGACCCTCAGCCATGCTACCTACCTTGACAGGCAAACCTGCTTCCTTTCTGACCCTCTGCCAAGCTACCTACCCTGACAGGCAAACCCGCTTCCTTTCTAACCCTCAGCCAAGCTACCTACCCTAACAGGCAAGCCTGCTTCCTTTCTGACCCTCAGCCAAGCTACCTACCCTGACAGGCAAACCTGCTTCCTTTCTGACCCTCAGCCATGCTACCTACCTTGACAGGCAAACCTGCTTCCTTTCTGACCCTCAGCCAAGCTACCTACCCTGACAGGCAAACCCGCTACCTGTCTGACCCTCTGCCAAGCTACACTGACTGGCTAACCTGCTTCCTTTCTGAGCCTCTGCCAAGCTACCTACCCTGACAGGCAAACCTGCTTCCTTTCTGACCCTCAGCCAAGCTACCTACCCTGACAGGCAAACCTGCTTCCTTTCTGACCCTCAGCCAAGCTACCTACCCTAACAGGCAAGCCTGCTTCCTTTCTGACCCTCAGCCAAGCTACCTACCCTGACAGGCAAACCTGCTTCCTTTCTGACCCTCAGCCAAGCTACCTACCCTGACAGGCAAACCCGCTACCTGTCTGACCCTCTGCCAAGGTACACTGACTGGCTAACCTGCTTCCTTTCTGAGCCTCTGCCAAGCTACCTACCCTGACAGGCAAACCTGCTTCCTTTCTGACCCTCAGCCAAGCTACCTACCCTGACAGGCAAACCTGCTTCCTTTCTGACCCTCAGCCATGCTACCTACCTTGACAGGCAAACCTGCTTCCTTTCTGACCCTCTGCCAAGCTACCTACTCTGACAGGCAGACCTGCTTCCTTTCTGACCCTCTGCCAAGCTACCCTGACTGGCTAACCTGCTTCCTTTCTGACCCTCTGCCAAGCTACCTACCCTGACAGGCAAACCTGCTTCCTTTCTGACCCTCTGCCAAGCTACCTACCCTGACAGGCAAACCCGCTACCTGTCTGACCCTCTGCCAAGCTACACTGACTGGCTAACCTGCTTCCTTTCTGACCCTCTGCCAAGCTACCTACCCTGACAGGCAAACCTGGTTCCTTTCTAACCCTCTGCCAAGCTACCTACCCTGGCAGGCAAACCTGCTTCCTTTCTGACCCTCTACCAAGCTACCTACCCTGACAGGCAAACCTGCTTCGTTTCTGACCCTCTGCCAAGCTACCTACCCTGACAGGCAAACCTGATTCCTTTCTGACCCTCTACCAAGCTGCCTACCCTGACAGGCAAACCTGCTTCCTTTCTGACCCTCTGCCAAGCTACCTACCCTGACAGGCAAACCCGCTACCTGTCTGACCCTCTGCCAAGCTACACTGACTGGCTAACCTGCTTCCTTTCTGACCCTCTGCCAAGCTACCTACCCTGACAGGCAAACCTGCTTCCTTTCTGACCCTCTGCCAAGCTACCTACCCTGGCAGGCAAACCTGCTTCCTTTCTGACCCTCTACCAAGCTACCTACCCTGACAGGCAAACCTGCTTCCTTTCTGACCCTCTGCCAAGCTACCTACCCTGACAGGCAAACCTGATTCCTTTCTGACCCTCTACCAAGCTGCCTACCCTGACCCTCTGCCAAGCTACCTACCCTGAAAGGCAAACCTGCTTCCTTTCTGTCCCTCTGCCAAGCTACCTACCATGACAGGCAAACCTGCTTCCTTTCTGACCCTCTGCCAAGCTACCTACCCTGACAGGCAAACCTGCTTCCTTTCTGACCCTCTGCCAAGCTACCTTCCCTGACAGGCAAACGTGCTTCCTTTCTGACCCTCTGCCAAGCTACCCTGACTGGCTAACCTGCTTCCTTTCTGACCCTCTGCCAAGCTACCTACCCTGACAGGCAAACCTGCTTCCAGTCTGACCCTCTGCCAAGCTACCTACCCTAAAAGGCAAACCTGCTTCCTTTCTGACCCTTAGCCAAGCTACCTACCCTGACAGGCAAACCTGCTTCCTTTCTGACCCTCAGCCAAGCTACCTACCCTGACAGGCAAACCTGCTTCCTTTCTGACCCTCTGCCAAGCTACCTACCCTGACAGGCAAACCTGCTTCCTTTCTGACCCTCAGCCAAGCTACCTACCCTGACAGGCAAACCCGCTTCCTTTCTGACCCTCAGCCAAGCTACTTACCCTAACAGGCAGGCCTGCTTCCTTTCTGACCCTCTGCCAAGCTACCTATCCTGACAGGCAAACCTGCTTCCTTTCTGACCCTCAGCCACGCTACCTACCTTGACAGGAACACCTGCTTCCTTTCTGACCCTCTGCCAAGCTACCTACCCTGACAGGCAGAACTGCTTCCTTTCTGACCCTCTGCCAAGCTACCCTGACTGGATAACCTGCTTCCTTTCTGACCCTCTGCCAAGCTACCTACCCTGACAGGCAAACCTGCTTCCTTTCTGACCCTCTGCCAAGCTACCTACCCTAAAAGGCAAACCCGCTACCTGTCTGACCCTCTGCCAAGCTAGCCTGACTGGCTAACCTGCTTCCTTTCTGACCCTCTGCCAAGCTACCTACCTTGACAGGCAAACCTGCTTCCAGTCTGACCCTCAGCCAAGCTACCTACCCTAAAAGGCAAACCTGCTTCCTTTCTGACCCTTAGCCAAGCTACCTACCCTGACAGGCAAACCTGCTTCCTTTCTGACCCTCTGCCAAGCTACCTACCCTGACAGGCAAACCTGCTTCCTTTCTGACCCTCAGCCAAGATACCTACTCTGACAGGCAAACCTGCTTCCTTTCTGACCCTCAGCCAAGCTACCTACCCTGACAGGCAAACCTGCTTCCTTTCTGACCCTCAGCCAAGCTACCTACCCTGACAGGCAAGCCTGCTTCCTTTCTGACCCTCAGCCAAGCTACCTACCCTGACAGGCAAACCTGCTTCCTTTCTGACCCTCAGCCAAGCTACCTACCCTGACAGGCAAACCTGCTTCCTTTCTGACCCTCGACCATGCTACCTACCCTGACAGGCAAACCTGCTTCCAGTCTGACCCTCAGCCAAGCTACCTACCCTAAAAGGCAAACCCGCTAACTGTCTGACCCTCTGCCAAGCTACACTGACTGGCTAACCTGCTTCCTTTCTGACCCTCTGCCAAGCTACCTACCCTGACAGGCAAACCTGCTTCCTTTCTGACCCTCAGCCAAGCTACCTACCCTGACAGGCAAACCTGCTTCCTTTCTGACCCTCTGCCAAGCTACCCTGACTGGCTAACCTGCTTCCTTTCTGACCCTCTGCCAAGCTACCTACCCTGACAGGCAAACCTGCTTCCAGTCTGACCCTCTGCCAAGCTACCTACCCTAAAAGGCAAACCTGCTTCCTTTCTGACCCTTAGCCAAGCTACCTACCCTGACAGGCAAACCTGCTTCCTTTCTGACCCTCAGCCAAGCTACCTACCCTGACAGGCAAACCTGCTTCCTTTCTGACCCTCAGCCAAGCTACCTACTCTGACAGGCAAACCTGCTTCCTTTCTGACCCTCAGCCAAGCTACCTACCCTGACAGGCAAACCCGCTTCCTTTCTGACCCTCAGCCAAGCTACCTACCCTAACAGGCAAGCCTGCTTCCTTTCTGACCCTCAGCCAAGCTACCTACCCTGACAGGCAAACCTGCTTCCTTTCTGACCCTCAGCCATGCTACCTACCTTGACAGGCAAACCTGCTTCCTTTCTGACCCTCTGCCAAGCTACCTACCCTGACAGGCAGAACTGCTTCCTTTCTGACTCTCTGCCAAGCTACCCTGACTGGCTAACCTGCTTCCTTTCTGACCCTCTGCCAAGCTACCTACCGTGACAGGCAAACCTGCTTCCTTTCTGACCCTCTGTCAAGCTACCTACCCTAACAGGCAAACCCACTACCTGTCTGACCCTCTGCCAAGCTACCCTGACTGGCTACCCTGCTTCCTTTCTGACCCTCTGCCAAGCTACTTACCCTGACAGGCAAACCTGCTTCCAGTCTGACCCTCAGCCAAGCTACCTACCCTAAAAGGCAAACCTGCTTCCTTTCAGACCCTTAGCCAAGCTACCTACCCTGACAGGCAAACCTGCTTCCTTTCTGACCCTCAGCCAAGCTACCTAATCTGACAGGCAAACCTGCTTCCTTTCTGACCCTCAGCCAAGCTACCTACCCTGACAGGCAAACCTGCTTCCTTTCTGACCCTCGGCCATGCTACCTACCCTGACAGGCAAACCTGCTTCCTTTCTGACCCTCTGTCAAGCTACCTACCCTAAAAGGCAAACCCGCTACCTGTCTGACCCTCTGCCAAGCTACCCTGACTGGCTAACCTGCTTCCTTTCTGACCCTCTGCCAAGCTACCTACCCTGACAGGCAAACCTGCTTCCTTTCTGACCCTCAGCCAAGCTACCTACCCTGACAGGCAGACCTGCTTCCTTTCTGACCCTCTGCCAAGCTACCCTGACTGGCTAACCCGCTACCTGTCTGACCCTCTGCCAAGCTACACTGACTGGCTAACCTGCTTCCTTTCTGACCCTCTGCCATGCTATCTACCTTGACAGGCAGACCTGCTTCCTTTCTGACCCTCTGCCAAGCTACCCTGACTGGCTAACCTGCTTCCTTTCTGACCCTCTGCCAAGCTACCTACCCTGACAGGCAAACCTGCTTCCTTTCTGACCCTCTGCCAAGCTACCTACCCTGACAGGCAAACCCGCTACCTGTCTGACCCTCTGCCAAGCTACACTGACTGGCTAACCTGCTTCCTTTCTGACCCTCTGCCAAGCTACCTACCCTGACAGGCAAACCTGCTTCCTTTCTGACCCTCTGCCAAGCTACCTACCCTGGCAGGCAAACCTGCTTCCTTTCTGACCCTCTACCAAGCTACCTACCCTGACAGGCAAACCTGCTTCCTTTCTGACCCTCTGCCAAGCTACCTACCCTGACAGGCAAACCTGATTCCTTTCTGACCCTCTACCAAGCTGCCTACCCTGACCCTCTGCCAAGCTACCTACCCTGACAGGCAAACCTGCTTCCTTTCTGACCCTCTGCCAAGCTACCTACCATGACGGGCAAACCTGCTTCCTTTCTGACCCTCTGCCAAGCTACCTACCCTGACAGGCAAACCTGCTTCCTTTCTGACCCTCTGCCAAGCTACCTACCCTGACAGGCAAACCTGCTTCCTTTCTGACCCTCGGCCATGCTACCTACCCTGACAGGCAAACCTGCTTCCAGTCTGACCCTCAGCCATGCTACCTACTTTGACAGGCAAACCTGCTTCCTTTCTGACCCTCTGCCAAGCTACCTACCCTGACAGGCAGAACTGCTTCCTTTCTGACCCTCTGCCAAGCTACCCTGACTGGCTAACCTGCTTCCTTTCTGACCCTCTGCCAAGCTACTTACCCTGACAGGCAAACCTGCTTCCTTTCTGACCCTCTGCCAAGCTACCTACCCTAACAGGCAAACCAGCTACCTGCCTGATCCTCTGCCAAGCTACCCTGACTGGCTACCCTGCTTCCTTTCTGACCCTCTGCCAAGCTACCTACCCTGACAGGCAAACCTGCTTCCAGTCTGACCCTCAGCCAAGCTACCTACCCTAAAAGGCAAACCTGCTTCCTTTCTGACCCTTAGCCAAGCTACCTACCCTGACAGGCAAACCTGCTTCCTTTCTGACCCTCTACCAAGCTGCCTACCCTGACCCTCTGCCAAGCTACCTACCCTGACAGGCAAACCTGCTTCCTTTCTGACCCTCTGCCAAGCTACCTACCATGACAGGCAAGCCTGCTTCCTTTCTGACCCTCAGCCAAGCTACCTACCCTGACAGGCAAACCTGCTTCCTTTCTGACCCTCAGCCATGCTACCTACCTTGACAGGCAAACCTGCTTCCTTTCTGACCCTCTGCCAAGCTACCTACCCTGACAGGCAGAACTGCTTCCTTTCTGACCCTCTGCCAAGCTACCCTGACTGGCTAACCTGCTTCCTTTCTGACCCTCTGCCAAGCTACCTACCCTGACAGGCAAACCTGCTTCCTTTCTGACCCTCTGCCAAGCTACCTACCCTAACAGGCAAACCCGCTACCTGTCTGACCCTCTGCCAAGCTACCCTGACTGGCTACCCTGCTTCCTTTCTGACCCTCTGCCAAGCTACCTACCCTGACAGGCAAACCCGCTTCCAGTCTGACCCTCAGCCAAGCTACCTACCCTAAAAGGCAAACCTGCTTCCTTTCTAACCCTCTGCCAAGCTACCTACCCTGACAGGCAAACATCCTTCCCTTCTGACCCTCTGCCAAGCTACCGACCCGGACAGGCTAACCTGCTATCTTTCTGACCCTCTGCCAAGCTACCTACCCTGACAGGTAAACCTGCTTCCTTTCTGACCCTCTGCCAAGCTACCTATCCTGACAGGCTAAACTGCTTCCTTTCTGACCCTCTGCCAAGCTACCTACCCAGACAGGCTAACCTGCTACCTTTCCGACCCTCTGCCAAGCTACCTACCCTGACAGGTAATACTGCTTCCTTTCTGACCCTCTGCCAAGCTACCTACCCTGACAGGCTAAACTGCTTCCTTTCTGACCCTCTGCCAAGCTACCTACCCTGACATGCTAACCTGCTTCCTTTCTGACCCTCTGCCAAGCTACCCTGACTGGCTAACCTGCTTCCTTTCTGACCCTCTGCCAAGCTACCTACCCTGACAGGCTAACCTGCTTCCTTTCTGACCCTCTGCCAAGCTATCTACCCTCACAGGCTAACCTGCTACCTTTCTGACCCTCTGCGAAGCTACCTACCCTGACAGGCAAACCTTCCTCCTTTCTGACCCTTAGCCAAGCTACCTACCCTGACAGGCAAACCTGCTTCCTTTCTGACCCTCAGCCAAGCTACCTACCCTGACAGGCAAACCTGCTTCCTTTCTGACCCTCAGCCAAGCTACCTACTCTGACAGGCAAACCTGCTTCCTTTCTGACCCTCAGCCAAGCTACCTACCCTGACAGGCAAACCCGCTTCCTTTCTGACCCTCAGCCAAGCTACCTACCCTAACAGGCAAGCCTGCTTCCTTTCTGACCCTCAGCCAAGCTACCTACCCTGACAGGCAAACCTGCTTCCTTTCTGACCCTCAGCCATGCTACCTACCTTGACAGGCAAACCTGCTTCCTTTCTGACCCTCTGCCAAGCTACCTACCCTGACAGGCAGAACTGCTTCCTTTCTGACCCTCTGCCAAGCTACCCTGACTGGCTAACCTGCTTCCTTTCTGACCCTCTGCCAAGCTACCTACCCTGACAGGCAAACCTGCTTCCTTTCTGACCCTCTGCCAAGCTACCTACCCTAACAGGCAAACCCGCTACCTGTCTGACCCTCTGCCAAGCTACCCTGACTGGCTAACCTGCTTCCTTTCTGACCCTCAGCCAAGCTGCCTACTCTGACAGGCAAACCTGCTTCCTTTCTGAGCCTCAGCCAAGCTACCTACCCTGACAGGCAAACCTGCTTCCTTTCTGACCCTCAGCCAAGCTACCTACCCTAACAGGCAAGCCTGCTTCCTTTCTGACCCTCAGCCAAGCTACCTACCCTGACAGGCAAACCTGCTTCCTTTCTGACCCTCGGCCAAGCTACCTACCCTGACAGGCAAACCTGCTTCCTTTCTGACCCTCGGCCATGCTACCTACCCTGACAGGCAAACCTGCTTCCAGTCGGACCCTCAGCCAAGCTACCTACCCTAAAAGGCAAACCTGCTTCCTTTCTGACCCTCAGCCAAGCTACCTACCCTGACAGGCAAACCTGCTTCCTTTCTGACCCTCAGCCAAGCTACCTACTCTGACAGGCAAACCTGCTTCCTTTCTGACCCTCAGCCAAGCTACCTACCCTGACATGCAAACCTGCTTCCTTTCTGACCCTCAGCCAAGCTACCTACCCTAACAGGCAAGCCTGCTTCCTTTCTGACCCTCAGCCAAGCTACCTACCCTGACAGGCAAACCTGCTTCCTTTCTGACCCTCAGCCATGCTACCTACCCTGACAGGCAAACCTGCTTCCGTTCTGAGCCTCAGCCAAGCTACCTACCCTGACAGGCAAACCTGCTTCCTTTCTGACCCTCTGCCAAGCTACCTACCCTGATAGGCTAACCTGCTTCCTTTCTGACCCTCTGCCAAGCTACCCTGACAGGCTAACCTGCTTCCTTTCTGACCCTATGCCAAGCTACCTACCCTGACAGTCTAACCTGCTTCCTTTCTGACCCTCTGCCAAGCTACCCTGACAGGCAAACCTGCTTCCTTTCTGACCCTCAGCCAAGCTACCTACCCTGACAGGCAAACCTGCTTCCTTTCTGACCCTCAGCCAAGCTACCTACTCTGACAGGCAAACCTGCTTCCTTTCTGACCCTCAGCCAAGCTACCTACCCTGACAGGCAAACCTGCTTCCTTTCTGACCCTCTGCCAAGCTACCTACCCTGACAGGCAAACCTCCTTCCTTTCTGACCCTCTGCCAAGCTACCTACCCGGACAGGCTAACCTGCTATCTTTCTGACCCTCTGCCAAGCTACCTATCCTGACAGGCTAAACTGCTTCCTTTCTGACCCTCTGCCAAGCTACCTACCCAGACAGGCTAACCTGCTACCTTTCCGACCCTCTGCCAAGCTACCTACCCTGACAGGTAAACCTGCTTCCTTTCTGACCCTCTGCCAAGCTACCAACCCTGACACGCTAACCTGCTTCCTTTCTGACCCTCTGCCAAGCTACCCTGACTGGCTAACCTGCTTCCTTTCTGACCCTCTGCCAAGCTACCTACCCTGACACGCTAACCTGCTTCCTTTCTGACCCTCTGCCAAGCTACCTACCCTCACAGGCTAACCTGCTACCTTTCTGACCCTCTGCGAAGCTACCTAACCTGACAGGCAAACCTTCCTCCTTTCTGACCCTTAGCCAAGCTACCTACCCTGACAGGCAAACCTGCTTCCTTTCTGACCCTCAGCCAAGCTACCTACCCTGACAGGCAAACCCGCTTCCTTTCTGACCCTCAGCCAAGCTACCTACCCTGACAGGCAAACCCGCTTCCTTTCTGACCCTCAGCCAAGCTACCTACCCTAACAGGCAAGCCTGCTTCCTTTCTGACCCTCAGCCAAGCTACCTACCCCGACAGGCAAACCTGCTTCCTTTCTGACCCTCAGCCATGCTACCTACCTTGACAGGCAAACCTGCTTCCTTTCTGACCCTCTGCCAAGCTACCTACCCTGACAGGCAGAACTGCTTCCTTTCTGACCCTCTGCCAAGCTACCCTGACTGGCTAACCTGCTTCCTTTCTGACCCTCTGCCAAGCTACCTACCATGACAGGCAAACCTGCTTCCTTTCTGACCCTCTGCCAAGCTACCTACCCTAACACGCAAACCCGCTACCAGTCTGACCCTCTGCCAAGCTACCCTGACTGGCTAACCTGCTTCCTTTCTGACCCTCTGCCAAGCTACCTACCCTGACAGGCAAACCTGCTTCCAGTCTGACCCTCAGCCAAGCTGCCTACCCTAAAAGGCAAACCTGCTTCCTTTCTGACCCTTAGCCAAGCTACCTACCCTGACAGGCAAACCTGCTTCCTTTCTGACCCTCAGCCAAGCTACCTACCCTGACGGGCAAACCTGCTTCCTTTCTGACCCTCAGCCAAGCTACCTACCCTGACAGGCAAACCTGCTTCCTTTCTGACCCTCAGCCAAGCTACCTACCTAACAGGCAAGCCTGCTTCCTTTCTGACCCTCAGCCAAGCTACCTACCCTGACAGGCAAACCTGCTTCCTTTCTGACCCTCAGCCAAGCTACCTACCCTGACAGGCAAACCTGCTTCCTTTCTGACCCTCGGCCATGCTACCTACCATGACAGGCAAACCTGCTTCCAGTCTGACCCTCAGCCAAGCTACCTACCCTAAAAGGCAAACCCGCTACCTGTCTGACCCTCTGCCAAGCTACACTGACTGGCTAACCTGCTTCCTTTCTGACCCTCTGCCAAGCTACCTACCCTGACAGGCAAACCTGCTTCCTTTCTGACCCTCAGCCAAGCTACCTACCCTGACAGGCAAACCTGCTTCCTTTCTGACCCTCAGCCATGCTACCTACCTTGACAGGCAAACCTGCTTCCTTTCTGACCCTCTGCCAAGCTACCTATCCTGACAGGCAGACCTGCTTCCTTTCTGACCCTCTGCCAAGCTACCCTGACTGGCCAACCTGCTTCCTTTCTGACCTCTGCCAAGCTACCTACCCTGACAGGCAAACCTGCTTCCTTTCTGACCCTCTGCCAAGCTACCTACCCTGACAGGCAAACCCGCTACCTGTCTGACCCTCTGCCAAGCTACACTGACAGGCAAACCTGCTTCCTTTCTGACCCTCAGCCATGCTACCTACCTTGACAGGCAAACCTGCTTCCTTTCTGACCCTCTGCCAAGCTACCTACCCTGACAGGCAAACCCGCTTCCTTTCTAACCCTCAGCCAAGCTACCTACCCTAACAGGCAAGCCTGCTTCCTTTCTGACCCTCAGCCAAGCTACCTACCCTGACAGGCAAACCTGCTTCCTTTCTGACCCTCAGCCATGCTACCTACCTTGACAGGCAAACCTGCTTCCTTTCTGACCCTCAGCCAAGCTACCTACCCTGACAGGCAAACCCGCTACCTGTCTGACCCTCTGCCAAGCTACACTGACTGGCTAACCTGCTTCCTTTCTGAGCCTCTGCCAAGCTACCTACCCTGACAGGCAAACCTGCTTCCTTTCTGACCCTCAGCCAAGCTACCTACCCTGACAGGCAAACCTGCTTCCTTTCTGACCCTCAGCCAAGCTACCTACCATAACAGGCAAGCCTGCTTCCTTTCTGACCCTCAGCCAAGCTACCTACCCTGACAGGCAAACCTGCTTCCTTTCTGACCCTCAGCCAAGCTACCTACCCTGACAGGCAAACCCGCTACCTGTCTGACCCTCTGCCAAGGTACACTGACTGGCTAACCTGCTTCCTTTCTGAGCCTCTGCCAAGCTACCTACCCTGACAGGCAAACCTGCTTCCTTTCTGACCCTCAGCCAAGCTACCTACCCTGACAGGCAAACCTGCTTCCTTTCTGACCCTCAGCCATGCTACCTACCTTGACAGGCAAACCTGCTTCCTTTCTGACCCTCTGCCAAGCTACCTACTCTGACAGGCAGACCTGCTTCCTTTCTGACCCTCTGCCAAGCTACCCTGACTGGCTAACCTGCTTCCTTTCTGACCCTCTGCCAAGCTACCTACCCTGACAGGCAAACCTGCTTCCTTTCTGACCCTCTGCCAAGCTACCTACCCTGACAGGCAAACCCGCTACCTGTCTGACCCTCTGCCAAGCTACACTGACTGGCTAACCTGCTTCCTTTCTGACCCTCTGCCAAGCTACCTACCCTGACAGGCAAACCTGGTTCCTTTCTAACCCTCTGCCAAGCTACCTACCCTGGCAGGCAAACCTGCTTCCTTTCTGACCCTCTACCAAGCTACCTACCCTGACAGGCAAACCTGCTTCGTTTCTGACCCTCTGCCAAGCTACCTACCCTGACAGGCAAACCTGATTCCTTTCTGACCCTCTACCAAGCTGCCTACCCTGACAGGCAAACCTGCTTCCTTTCTGACCCTCTGCCAAGCTACCTACCCTGACAGGCAAACCCGCTACCTGTCTGACCCTCTGCCAAGCTACACTGACTGGCTAACCTGCTTCCTTTCTGACCCTCTGCCAAGCTACCTACCCTGACAGGCAAACCTGCTTCCTTTCTGACCCTCTGCCAAGCTACCTACCCTGGCAGGCAAACCTGCTTCCTTTCTGACCCTCTACCAAGCTACCTACCCTGACAGGCAAACCTGCTTCCTTTCTGACCCTCTGCCAAGCTACCTACCCTGACAGGCAAACCTGATTCCTTTCTGACCCTCTACCAAGCTGCCTACCCTGACCCTCTGCCAAGCTACCTACCCTGACAGGCAAACCTGCTTCCTTTCTGTCCCTCTGCCAAGCTACCTACCATGACAGGCAAACCTGCTTCCTTTCTGACCCTCTGCCAAGCTACCTACCCTGACAGGCAAACCTGCTTCCTTTCTGACCCTCTGCCAAGCTACCTTCCCTGACAGGCAAACTTGCTTCCTTTCTGACCCTCTGCCAAGCTACCCTGACTGGCTAACCTGCTTCCTTTCTGACCCTCTGCCAAGCTACCTACCCTGACAGGCAAACCTGCTTCCAGTCTGACCCTCTGCCAAGCTACCTACCCTAAAAGGCAAACCTGCTTCCTTTCTGACCCTTAGCCAAGCTACCTACCCTGACAGGCAAACCTGCTTCCTTTCTGACCCTCAGCCAAGCTACCTACCCTGACAGGCAAACCTGCTTCCTTTCTGACCCTCTGCCAAGCTACCTACCCTGACAGGCAAACCTGCTTCCTTTCTGACCCTCAGCCAAGCTACCTACCCTGACAGGCAAACCCGCTTCCTTTCTGACCCTCAGCCAAGCTACTTACCCTAACAGGCAAGCCTGCTTCCTTTCTGACCCTCTGCCAAGCTACCTATCCTGACAGGCAAACCTGCTTCCTTTCTGACCCTCAGCCACGCTACCTACCTTGACAGGAACACCTGCTTCCTTTCTGACCCTCTGCCAAGCTACCTACCCTGACAGGCAGAACTGCTTCCTTTCTGACCCTCTGCCAAGCTACCCTGACTGGATAACCTGCTTCCTTTCTGACCCTCTGCCAAGCTACCTACCCTGACAGGCAAACCTGCTTCCTTTCTGACCCTCTGCCAAGCTACCTACCCTAAAAGGCAAACCCGCTACCTGTCTGACCCTCTGCCAAGCTAGCCTGACTGGCTAACCTGCTTCCTTTCTGACCCTCTGCCAAGCTACCTACCTTGACAGGCAAACCTGCTTCCAGTCTGACCCTCAGCCAAGCTACCTACCCTAAAAGGCAAACCTGCTTCCTTTCTGACCCTTAGCCAAGCTACCTACCCTGACAGGCAAACCTGCTTCCTTTCTGACCCTCTGCCAAGCTACCTACCCTGACAGGCAAACCTGCTTCCTTTCTGACCCTCAGCCAAGATACCTACTCTGACAGGCAAACCTGCTTCCTTTCTGACCCTCAGCCAAGCTACCTACCCTGACAGGCAAACCTGCTTCCTTTCTGACCCTCAGCCAAGCTACCTACCCTGACAGGCAAGCCTGCTTCCTTTCTGACCCTCAGCCAAGCTACCTACCCTGACAGGCAAACCTGCTTCCTTTCTGACCCTCAGCCAAGCTACCTACCCTGACAGGCAAACCTGCTTCCTTTCTGACCCTCGACCATGCTACCTACCCTGACAGGCAAACCTGCTTCCAGTCTGACCCTCAGCCAAGCTACCTACCCTAAAAGGCAAACCCGCTAACTGTCTGACCCTCTGCCAAGCTACACTGACTGGCTAACCTGCTTCCTTTCTGACCCTCTGCCAAGCTACCTACCCTGACAGGCAAACCTGCTTCCTTTCTGACCCTCAGCCAAGCTACCTACCCTGACAGGCAAACCTGCTTCCTTTCTGACCCTCTGCCAAGCTACCCTGACTGGCTAACCTGCTTCCTTTCTGACCCTCTGCCAAGCTACCTACCCTGACAGGCAAACCTGCTTCCAGTCTGACCCTCTGCCAAGCTACCTACCCTAAAAGGCAAACCTGCTTCCTTTCTGACCCTTAGCCAAGCTACCTACCCTGACAGGCAAACCTGCTTCCTTTCTGACCCTCAGCCAAGCTACCTACCCTGACAGGCAAACCTGCTTCCTTTCTGACCCTCAGCCAAGCTACCTACTCTGACAGGCAAACCTGCTTCCTTTCTGACCCTCAGCCAAGCTACCTACCCTGACAGGCAAACCCGCTTCCTTTCTGACCCTCAGCCAAGCTACCTACCCTAACAGGCAAGCCTGCTTCCTTTCTGACCCTCAGCCAAGCTACCTACCCTGACAGGCAAACCTGCTTCCTTTCTGACCCTCAGCCATGCTACCTACCTTGACAGGCAAACCTGCTTCCTTTCTGACCCTCTGCCAAGCTACCTACCCTGACAGGCAGAACTGCTTCCTTTCTGACTCTCTGCCAAGCTACCCTGACTGGCTAACCTGCTTCCTTTCTGACCCTCTGCCAAGCTACCTACCGTGACAGGCAAACCTGCTTCCTTTCTGACCCTCTGTCAAGCTACCTACCCTAACAGGCAAACCCACTACCTGTCTGACCCTCTGCCAAGCTACCCTGACTGGCTACCCTGCTTCCTTTCTGACCCTCTGCCAAGCTACTTACCCTGACAGGCAAACCTGCTTCCAGTCTGACCCTCAGCCAAGCTACCTACCCTAAAAGGCAAACCTGCTTCCTTTCAGACCCTTAGCCAAGCTACCTACCCTGACAGGCAAACCTGCTTCCTTTCTGACCCTCAGCCAAGCTACCTACTCTGACAGGCAAACCTGCTTCCTTTCTGACCCTCAGCCAAGCTACCTAATCTGACAGGCAAACCTGCTTCCTTTCTGACCCTCAGCCAAGCTACCTACCCTGACAGGCAAACCTGCTTCCTTTCTGACCCTCGGCCATGCTACCTACCCTGACAGGCAAACCTGCTTCCTTTCTGACCCTCTGTCAAGCTACCTACCCTAAAAGGCAAACCCGCTACCTGTCTGACCCTCTGCCAAGCTACCCTGACTGGCTAACCTGCTTCCTTTCTGACCCTCTGCCAAGCTACCTACCCTGACAGGCAAACCTGCTTCCTTTCTGACCCTCAGCCAAGCTACCTACCCTGACAGGCAGACCTGCTTCCTTTCTGACCCTCTGCCAAGCTACCCTGACTGGCTAACCCGCTACCTGTCTGACCCTCTGCCAAGCTACACTGACTGGCTAACCTGCTTCCTTTCTGACCCTCTGCCATGCTACCTACCTTGACAGGCAGACCTGCTTCCTTTCTGACCCTCTGCCAAGCTACCCTGACTGGCTAACCTGCTTCCTTTCTGACCCTCTGCCAAGCTACCTACCCTGACAGGCAAACCTGCTTCCTTTCTGACCCTCTGCCAAGCTACCTACCCTGACAGGCAAACCCGCTACCTGTCTGACCCTCTGCCAAGCTACACTGACTGGCTAACCTGCTTCCTTTCTGACCCTCTGCCAAGCTACCTACCCTGACAGGCAAACCTGCTTCCTTTCTGACCCTCTGCCAAGCTACCTACCCTGGCAGGCAAACCTGCTTCCTTTCTGACCCTCTACCAAGCTACCTACCCTGACAGGCAAACCTGCTTCCTTTCTGACCCTCTGCCAAGCTACCTACCCTGACAGGCAAACCTGATTCCTTTCTGACCCTCTACCAAGCTGCCTACCCTGACCCTCTGCCAAGCTACCTACCCTGACAGGCAAACCTGCTTCCTTTCTGACCCTCTGCCAAGCTAACTACCATGACGGGCAAACCTGCTTCCTTTCTGACCCTCTGCCAAGCTACCTACCCTGACAGGCAAACCTGCTTCCTTTCTGACCCTCTGCCAAGCTACCTACCCTGACAGGCAAACCTGCTTCCTTTCTGACCCTCGGCCATGCTACCTACCCTGACAGGCAAACCTGCTTCCAGTCTGACCCTCAGCCATGCTACCTACTTTGACAGGCAAACCTGCTTCCTTTCTGACCCTCTGCCAAGCTACCTACCCTGACAGGCAGAACTGCTTCCTTTCTGACCCTCTGCCAAGCTACCCTGACTGGCTAACCTGCTTCCTTTCTGACCCTCTGCCAAGCTACTTACCCTGACAGGCAAACCTGCTTCCTTTCTGACCCTCTGCCAAGCTACCTACCCTAACAGGCAAACCAGCTACCTGCCTGATCCTCTGCCAAGCTACCCTGACTGGCTACCCTGCTTCCTTTCTGACCCTCTGCCAAGCTACCTACCCTGACAGGCAAACCTGCTTCCAGTCTGACCCTCAGCCAAGCTACCTACCCTAAAAGGCAAACCTGCTTCCTTTCTGACCCTTAGCCAAGCTACCTACCCTGACAGGCAAACCTGCTTCCTTTCTGACCCTCTACCAAGCTGCCTACCCTGACCCTCTGCCAAGCTACCTACCCTGACAGGCAAACCTGCTTCCTTTCTGACCCTCTGCCAAGCTACCTACCATGACAGGCAAGCCTGCTTCCTTTCTGACCCTCAGCCAAGCTACCTACCCTGACAGGCAAACCTGCTTCCTTTCTGACCCTCAGCCATGCTACCTACCTTGACAGGCAAACCTGCTTCCTTTCTGACCCTCTGCCAAGCTACCTACCCTGACAGGCAGAACTGCTTCCTTTCTGACCCTCTGCCAAGCTACCCTGACTGGCTAACCTGCTTCCTTTCTGACCCTCTGCCAAGCTACCTACCCTGACAGGCAAACCTGCTTCCTTTCTGACCCTCTGCCAAGCTACCTACCCTAACAGGCAAACCCGCTACCTGTCTGACCCTCTGCCAAGCTACCCTGACTGGCTACCCTGCTTCCTTTCTGACCCTCTGCCAAGCTACCTACCCTGACAGGCAAACCCGCTTCCAGTCTGACCCTCAGCCAAGCTACCTACCCTAAAAGGCAAACCTGCTTCCTTTCTGACCCTTAGCCAAGCTACCTACCCTGACAGGCAAACCTGCTTCCTTTCTGACCCTCAGCCAAGCTACCTACCCTGACAGGCAAACCTGCTTCCTTTCTGACCCTCAGCCAAGCTACCTACCCTGACAGGCAAACCTGCTTCCTTTCTGACCCTCAGCCAAGCTACCTACCCTGACAGGCAAACCTGCTTCCTTTCTGACCCTCAGCCAAGCTACCTACCCTGACAGGCAAACCTGCTTCCTTTCTGACCCTCAGCCAAGCTACCTACCCTGACAGGCAAACCTGCTTCCTTTCTGACCCTCGGCCATGCTACCTACCCTGACAGGCAAAATTGCTTTCAGTCTGACCCTCAGCCAAGCTACCTACCCTAAAAGGCAAACCCGCTACCTGTCTGACCCTCTGCCAAGCTACACTGACTGGCTAACCTGCTTCCTTTCTGGCCCTCTGCCAAGCTACCTACCCTGACAGGCAAACCTGCTTCCTTTCTGACCCTCAGCCAAGCTACCTACCCTGACAGGCAGACCTGCTTCCTTTCTGACCCTCTGCCAAGCTACCCTGACTGGCTAACCCGCTACCTCTCTGACCCTCTGCCAAGCTACACTGACTGGCTAACTGCTTCCTTTCTGACCCTCTGCCATGCTACCTACCCTGACAGGCAAACCTGCTTCCAGTCTGACCCTCAGCCAAGCTACCTACCCTAAAAGGCAAACCCGCTACCTGTCTGACCCTCTGCCAAGCTACACGGACTGGCTAACCTGCTTCCTTTCTGACCCTCAGCCAAGCTACCTACCCTGACAGGCAAACCTGCTTCCTTTCTGACCCTCAGCCAAGCTACCTACCCTGACAGGCAAACCTGCTTCCTTTCTGACCCTCTGCCAAGCTACCCTGACTGGCTAACCTGCTTCCTTTCTGACCCTCTGCCAAGCTACCTACCCTGACAGGCAAACCTGCTTCCAGTCTGACCCTCTGCCAAGCTACCTACCCTAAAAGGCAAACCTGCTTCCTTTCTGACCCTTAGCCAAGCTACCTACCCTGACAGGCAAACCTGCTTCCTTTCTGACCCTCAGCCAAGCTACCTACCCTGACAGGCAAACCTGCTTCCTTTCTGACCCTCAGCCAAGCTACCTACTCTGACAGGCAAACCTGCTTCCTTTCTGACCCTCAGCCAAGCTACCTACCCTGACAGGCAAACCCGCTTCCTTTCTGACCCTCAGCCAAGCTACCTACCCTAACAGGCAAGCCTGCTTCCTTTCTGACCCTCAGCCAAGCTACCTACCCTGACAGGCAAACCTGCTTCCTTTCTGACCCTCAGCCATGCTACCTACCTTGACAGGCAAACCTGCTTCCTTTCTGACCCTCTGCCAAGCTACCTACCCTGACAGGCAGAACTGCTTCCTTTCTGACCCTCTGCCAAGCTACCCTGACTGGCTAACCTGCTTCCTTTCTGACCCTCTGCCAAGCTACCTACCGTGACAGGCAAACCTGCTTCCTTTCTGACCCTCTGTCAAGCTACCTACCCTAACAGGCAAACCCGCTACCTGTCTGACCCTCTGCCAAGCTACCCTGACTGGCTACCCTTCTTCCTTTCTGACCCTCTGCCAAGCTACCTACCCTGACAGGCAAACCTGCTTCCAGTCTGACCCTCAGCCAAGCTACCTACCCTAAAAGGCAAACCTGCTTCCTTTCTGACCCTTAGCCAAGCTACCTACCCTGACAGGCAAACCTGCTTCCTTTCTGACCCTCAGCCAAGCTACCTACCCTGACAGGCAAACCTGCTTCCTTTCTGACCCTCAGCCAAGCTACCTACTCTGACAGGCAAACCTGCTTCCTTTCTGACCCTCAGCCAAGCTACCTACCCTGACAGGCAAACCTGCTTCCTTTCTGACCCTCAGCCAAGCTACCTACCCTGACAGGCAAACCTGCTTCCTTTCTGACCCTCGGCCATGCTACCTACCCTGACAGGCAAACCTGCTTTCAGTCTGACCCTCAGCCAAGCTACCTACCCTAAAAGGCAAACCCGCTACCTGTCTGACCCTCTGCCAAGCTACACTGACTGGCTAACCTGCTTCCTTTCTGACCCTCTGCCAAGCTACCTACCCTGACAGGCAAACCTGCTTCCTTTCTGACCCTCAGCCAAGCTACCTACCCTGACAGGCAAACCTGCTTCCTTTCTGACCCTCTGCCAAGCTACCCTGACTGGCTAACCCGCTACCTGTCTGACCCTCTGCCAAGCTACACTGACTGGCTAACCTGCTTCCTTTCTGACCCTCTGCCATGCTACCTACCTTGACAGGCAAACCTGCTTCATTTCTGACCCTCTGCCAAGCTACCTACCCTGACAGGCAGACCTGCTTCCTTTCTGACCCTCTGCCAAGCTACCCTGACTGGCTAACCTGCTTCCTTTCTGACCCTCTGCCAAGCTACCTACCCTGACAGGCAAACCTGCTTCCTTTCTGACCCTCTGCCAAGCTACCTACCCTGACAGGCAAACCCGCTACCTGTCTGACCCTCTGCCAAGCTACACTGACTGGCTAACCTGCTTCCTTTCTGACCCTCTGCCAAGCTACCTACCCTGACAGGCAAACCTGCTTCCTTTCTGACCCTCTGCCAAGCTACCTACCCTGGCAGGCAAACCTGCTTCCTTTCTGACCCTCTACCAAGCTACCTACCCTGACAGGCAAACCTGCTTCCTTTCTGACCCTCTGCCAAGCTACCTACCCTGACAGGCAAACCTGATTCCTTTCTGACCCTCTACCAAGCTGCCTACCCTGACCCTCTGCCAAGCTACCTACCCTGACAGGCAAACCTGCTTCCTTTCTGACCCTCTGCCAAGCTACCTACCATGACAGGCAAACCTGCTTCCTTTCTGACCCTCTGCCAAGCTACCTACCCTGACAGGCAAACCTGCTTCCTTTCTGACCCTCTGCCAAGCTACCTACCCTGACAGGCAAACCTGCTTCCTTTCTGACCCTCGGCCATGCTGCCTACCCTGACAGGCAAACCTGCTTCCAGTCTGACCCTCAGCCATGCTACCTACCTTGACAGGCAAACCTGCTTCCTTTCTGACCCTCTGCCAAGCTACCTACCCTGACAGGCAGAACTGCTTCCTTTCTGACCCTCTGCCAAGCTACCCTGACTGGCTAACCTGCTTCCTTTCTGACCCTCTGCCAAGCTACCTACCCTGACAGGCAAACCTGCTTCCTTTCTGACCCTCTGCCAAGCTACCTACCCTAACAGGCAAACCCGCTACCTGTCTGACCCTCTGCCAAGCTACCCTGACTGGCTACCCTGCTTCCTTTCTGACCCTCTGCCAAGCTACCTACCCTGACAGGCAAACCTGCTTCCAGTCTGACCCTCAGCCAAGCTACCTACCCTAAAAGGCAAACCTGCTTCCTTTCTGATCCTTAGCCAAGCTACCTACCCTGACAGGCAAACCTGATTCCTTTCTGACCCTCTACCAAGCTGCCTACCCTGACCCTCTGCCAAGCTACCTACCCTGACAGGCAAACCTGCTTCCTTTCTGACCCTCTGCCAAGCTACCTACCATGACAGGCAAGCCTGCTTCCTTTCTGACCCTCAGCCAAGCTACCTACCCTGACAGGCAAACCTGCTTCCTTTCTGACCCTCAACCATGCTACCTACCTTGACAGGCAAACCTGCTTCCTTTCTGACCCTCTGCCAAGCTACCTACCCTGACAGGCAGAACTGCTTCCTTTCTGACCCTCTGCCAAGCTACCCTGACTGGCTAACCTGCTTCCTTTCTGACCCTCTGCCAAGCTACCTACCCTGACAGGCAAACCTGCTTCCTTTCTGACCCTCTGCCAAGCTACCTACCCTAACAGGCAAACCCGCTACCTGTCTGACCCTCTGCCAAGCTACCCTGACTGGCTACCCTGCTTCCTTTCTGACCCTCTGCCAAGCTACCTACCCTGACAGGCAAACCCGCTTCCAGTCTGACCCTCAGCCAAGCTACCTACCCTAAAAGGCAAACCTGCTTCCTTTCTGACCCTTAGCCAAGCTACCTACCCTGACAGGCAAACCTGCTTCCTTTCTGACCCTCAGCCAAGCTACCTACCCTGACAGGCAAACCTGCTTCCTTTCTGACCCTCAGCCATGCTACCTACCTTGACAGGCAAACCTGCTTCCTTTCTGACCCTCTGCCAAGCTACCTACCCTGACAGGCAGAACTGCTTCCTTTCTGACTCTCTGCCAAGCTACCCTGACTGGCTAACCTGCTTCCTTTCTGACCCTCTGCCAAGCTACCTACCGTGACAGGCAAACCTGCTTCCTTTCTGACCCTCTGTCAAGCTACCTACCCTAACAGGCAAACCCGCTACCTATCTGACCCTCTGCCAAGCTACCCTGACTGGCTACCCTGCTTCCTTTCCGACCCTCTGCCAAGCTACTTACCCTGACAGGCAAACCTGCTTCCAGTCTGACCGTCAGCCAAGCTACCTACCCTAAAAGGCAAACCTGCTTCCTTTCTGACCCTTAGCCAAGCTACCTACCCTGACAGGCAAACCTGCTTCCTTTCTGACCCTCAGCCAAGCTACCTACTCTGACAGGCAAACCTGCTTCCTTTCTGACCCTCAGCCAAGCTACCTAATCTGACAGGCAAACCTGCTTCCTTTCTGACCCTCAGCCAAGCTACCTACCCTGACAGGCAAACCTGCTTCCTTTCTGACCCTCGGCCATGCTACCTACCCTGACAGGCAAACCTGCTTTCAGTCTGACCCTCAGCCAGGCTACCTACCCTAAAAGGCAAACCCGCTACCTGTCTGACCCTCTGCCAAGCTACCCTGACTGGCTAACCTGCTTCCTTTCTGACCCTCTGCCAAGCTACCTACCCTGACAGGCAAACCTGCTTCCTTTCTGACCCTCAGCCAAGCTACCTACCCTGACAGGCAGACCTGCTTCCTTTCTGACCCTCTGCCAAGCTACCCTGACTGGCTAACCCGCTACCTGTCTGACCCTCTGCCAAGCTACACTGACTGGCTAACCTGCTTCCTTTCTGACCCTCTGCCATGCTACCTACCTTGACAGGCAGACCTGCTTCCTTTCTGACCCTCTGCCAAGCTACCCTGACTGGCTAACCTGCTTCCTTTCTGACCCTCTGCCAAGCTACCTACCCTGACAGGCAAACCTGCTTCCTTTCTGACCCTCTGCCAAGCTACCTACCCTGACAGGCAAACCCGCTACCTGTCTGACCCTCTGCCAAGCTACACTGACTGGCTAACCTGCTTCCTTTCTGACCCTCTGCCAAGCTACCTACCCTGACAGGCAAACCTGCTTCCTTTCTGACCCTCTGCCAAGCTACCTACCCTGGCAGGCAAACCTGCTTCCTTTCTGACCCTCTACCAAGCTACCTACCCTGACAGGCAAACCTGCTTCCTTTCTGACCCTCTGCCAAGCTACCTACCCTGACAGGCAAACCTGCTTCCTTTCTGACCCTCTGCCAAGCTACCTACCATGACGGGCAAACCTGCTTCCTTTCTGACCCTCTGCCAAGCTACCTACCCTGACAGGCAAACCTGCTTCCTTTCTGACCCTCTGCCAAGCTACCTACCCTGACAGGCAAACCTGCTTCCTTTCTGACCCTCGGCCATGCTACCTACCCTGACAGGCAAACCTGCTTCCAGTCTGACCCTCAGCCATGCTACCTACTTTGACAGGCAAACCTGCTTCCTTTCTGACCCTCTGCCAAGCTACCTACCCTGACAGGCAGAACTGCTTCCTTACTGACCCTCTGCCAAGCTACCCTGACTGGCTAACCTGCTTCCTTTCTGACCCTCTGCCAAGCTACCTACCCTGACAGGCAAACCTGCTTCCTTTCTGACCCTCTGCCAAGCTACCTACCCTAACAGGCAAACCCGCTACCTGCCTGACCCTCTGCCAAGCTACCCTGACTGGCTACCCTGCTTCCTTTCTGACCCTCTGCCAAGCTACCCTGACTGGCTAACCTGCTTCCTTTCTGACCCTCTGCCAAGCTACCTACCCTGACAGGCAAACCTGCTTCCTTTCTGACCCTCTGCCAAGCTACCTACCCTAACAGGCAAACCCGCTACCTGTCTGACCCTCTGCCAAGCTACCCTGACTGGCTACCCTGCTTCCTTTCTGACCCTCTGCCAAGCTACCTACCCTGACAGGCAAACCCGCTTCCAGTCTGACCCTCAGCCAAGCTACCTACCCTAAAAGGCAAACCTGCTTCCTTTCTGACCCTTAGCCAAGCTACCTACCCTGACAGGCAAACCTGCTTCCTTTCTGACCCTCAGCCAAGCTACCTACCCTGACAGGCAAACCTGCTTCCTTTCTGACCCTCAGCCAAGCTACCTACCCTGACAGGCAAACCTGCTTCCTTTCTGACCCTCAGCCAAGCTACCTACCCTGACAGGCAAACCTGCTTCCTTTCTGACCCTCGGCCATGCTACCTACCCTGACAGGCAAACCTGCTTTCAGTCTGACCCTCAGCCAAGCTACCTACCCTAAAAGGCAAACCCGCTACCTGTCTGACCCTCTGCCAAGCTACACTGACTGGCTAACCTGCTTCCTTTCTGGCCCTCTGCCAAGCTACCTACCCTGACAGGCAAACCTGCTTCCTTTCTGACCCTCAGCCAAGCTACCTACCCTGACAGGCAGACCTGCTTCCTTTCTGACCCTCTGCCAAGCTACCCTGACTGGCTAACCCGCTACCTCTCTGACCCTCTGCCAAGCTACACTGACTGGCTAACTGCTTCCTTTCTGACCCTCTGCCATGCTACCTACCCTGACAGGCAAACCTGCTTCCAGTCTGACCCTCAGCCAAGCTACCTACCCTAAAAGGCAAACCCGCTACCTGTCTGACCCTCTGCCAAGCTAGACTGACTGGCTAACCTGCTTCCTTTCTGACCCTCTGCCAAGCTACCTACCCTGACAGGCAAACCTGCTTCCTTTCTGACCCTCAGCCAAGCTACCTACCCTGACAGGCAAACCTGCTTCCTTTCTGACCCTCTGCCAAGCTACCCTGACTGGCTAACCTGCTTCCTTTCTGACCCTCTGCCAAGCTACCTACCCTGACAGGCAAACCTGCTTCCAGTCTGACCCTCTGCCAAGCTACCTACCCTAAAAGGCAAACCTGCTTCCTTTCTGACCCTTAGCCAAGCTACCTACCCTGACAGGCAAACCTGCTTCCTTTCTGACCCTCAGCCAAGCTACCTACCCTGACAGGCAAACCTGCTTCCTTTCTGACCCTCAGCCAAGCTACCTACTCTGACAGGCAAACCTGCTTCCTTTCTGACCCTCAGCCAAGCTACCTACCCTGACAGGCAAACCCGCTTCCTTTCTGACCCTCAGCCAAGCTACCTACCCTCAGAGGCAAGCCTGCTTCCTTTCTGACCCTCAGCCAAGCTACCTACCCTGACAGGCAAACCTGCTTCCTTTCTGACCCTCAGCCATGCTACCTACCTTGACAGGCAAACCTGCTTCCTTTCTGACCCTCTGCCAAGCTACCTACCCTGACAGGCAGAACTGCTTCCTTTCTGACCCTCTGCCAAGCTACCTACCGTGACAGGCAAACCTGCTTCCTTTCTGACCCTCTGTCAAGCTACCTACCCTAACAGGCAAACCCGCTACCTGTCTGACCCTCTGCCAAGCTACCCTGACTGGCTACCCTTCTTCCTTTCTGACCCTCTGCCAAGCTACCTACCCTGACAGGCAAACCTGCTTCCAGTCTGACCCTCAGCCAAGCTACCTACCCTAAAAGGCAAACCTGCTTCCTTTCTGACCCTTAGCCAAGCTACCTACCCTGACAGGCAAACCTGCTTCCTTTCTGACCCTCAGCCAAGCTACCTACCCTGACAGGCAAACCTGCTTCCTTTCTGACCCTCAGCCAAGCTACCTACCCTGACAGGCAAACCTGCTTCCTTTCTGACCCTCAGCCAAGCTACCTACCCTGACAGGCAAACCTGCTTCCTTTCTGACCCTCGGCCATGCTACCTACCCTGACAGGCAAACCTGCTTTCAGTCTGACCCTCAGCCAAGCTACCTACCCTAAAAGGCAAACCCGCTACCTGTCTGACCCTCTGCCAAGCTACACTGACTGGCTAACCTGCTTCCTTTCTGACCCTCTGCCAAGCTACCTACCCTGACAGGCAAACCTGCTTCCTTTCTGACCCTCAGCCAAGCTACCTACCCTGACAGGCAGACCTGCTTCCTTTCTGACCCTCTGCCAAGCTACCCTGACTGGCTAACCCGCTACCTGTCTGACCCTCTGCCAAGCTACACTGACTGGCTAACCTGCTTCCTTTCTGACCCTCTGCCATGCTACCTACCTTGACAGGCAAACCTGCTTCCTTTCTGACCCTCTGCCAAGCTACCTACCCTGACAGGCAGACCTGCTTCCTTTCTGACCCTCTGCCAAGCTACCCTGACTGGCTAACCTGCTTTCTTTCTGACCCTCTGCCAAGCTACCTACCCTGACAGGCAAACCTGCTTCCTTTCTGACCCTCTGCCAAGCTACCTACCCTGACAGGCAAACCCGCTACCTGTCTGACCCTCTGCCAAGCTACACTGACTGGCTAACCTGCTTCCTTTCTGACCCTCTGCCAAGCTACCTACCCTGACAGGCAAACCTGCTTCCTTTCTGACCCTCTGCCAAGCTACCTACCCTGGCAGGCAAACCTGCTTCCTTTCTGACCCTCTACCAAGCTACCTACCCTGACAGGCAAACCTGCTTTCTTTCTGACCCTCTGCCAAGCTACCTACCCTGACAGGCAAACCTGATTCCTTTCTGACCCTCTACCAAGCTGCCTACCCTGACCCTCTGCCAAGCTACCTACCCTGACAGGCAAACCTGCTTCCTTTCTGACCCTCTGCCAAGCTACCTACCATGACAGGCAAACCTGCATCCTTTCTGACCCTCTGCCAAGCTACCTACCCTGACAGGCAAACCTGCTTCCTTTCTGACCCTCTGCCAAGCTACCTACCCTGACAGGCAAACCTGCTTCCAGTCTGACCCTCAGCCATGCTACCTACCTTGACAGGCAAACCTGCTTCCTTTCTGACCCTCTGCCAAGCTACCTACCCTGACAGGCAGAACTGCTTCCTTTCTGACCTTCTGCCAAGCTACCCTGACTGGCTAACCTGCTTCCTTTCTGACCCTCTGCCAAGCTACCTACCCTGACAGGCAAACCTGCTTCCTTTCTGACCCTCTGCCAAGCTACCTACCCTAACAGGCAAACCCACTACCTGTCTGACCCTCTGCCAAGCTACCCTGACTGGCTACCCTGCTTCCTTTCTGACCCTCTGCCAAGCTACCTACCCTGACAGGCAAACCTGCTTCCTTTCTGACCCTCTGCCAAGCTACCTACCCTAAAAGGCAAACCTGCTTCCTTTCTGACCCTTAGCCAAGCTACCTACCCTGACAGGCAAACCTGATTCCTTTCTGACCCTCTACCAAGCTGCCTACCCTGACCCTCTGCCAAGCTACCTACCCTGACAGGCAAACCTGCTTCCTTTCTGACCCTCTGCCAAGCTACCTACCATGACAGGCAAGCCTGCTTCCTTTCTGACCCTCAGCCAAGCTACCTACCCTGACAGGCAAACCTGCTTCCTTTCTGACCCTCAGCCATGCTACCTACCTTGACAGGCAAACCTGCTTCCTTTCTGACCCTCTGCCAAGCTACCTACCCTGACAGGCAGAACTGCTTCCTTTCTGACCCTCTGCCAAGCTACCCTGACTGGCTAACCTGCTTCCTTTCTGACCCTCTGCCAAGCTACCTACCCTGACAGGCAAACCTGCTTCCTTTCTGACCCTCTGCCAAGCTACCTACCCTAACAGGCAAACCCGCTACCTGTCTGACCCTCTGCCAAGCTACCCTGACTGGCTACCCTGCTTCCTTTCTGACCCTCTGCCAAGCTACCTACCCTGACAGGCAAATCCGCTTCCAGTCTGACCCTCAGCCAAGCTACCTACCCTAAAAGGCAAACCTGCTTCCTTTCTGACCCTTAGCCAAGCTACCTACCCTGACAGGCAAACCTGCTTCCTTTCTGACCCTCAGCCAAGCTACCTACCCTGACAGGCAAACCTGCTTCCTTTCTGACCCTCAGCCAAGCTACCTACTCTGACAGGCAAACCTGCTTCCTTTCTGACCCTCAGCCAAGCTACCTACCCTGACAGGCAAACCTGCTTCCTTTCTGACCCTCAGCCAAGCTACCTACCCTGACAGGCAAACCTGCTTCCTTTCTGACCCTCGGCCATGCTACCTACCCTGACAGGCAAACCTGCTTTCAGTCTGACCCTCAGCCAAGCTACCTACCCTAAAAGGCAAACCCGCTACCTGTCTGACCCTCTGCCAAGCTACACTGACTGGCTAACCTGCTTCCTTTCTGACCCTCTGCCAAGCTACCTACCCTGACAGGCAAACCTGCTTCCTTTCTGACCCTCAGCCAAGCTACCTACCCTGACAGGCAGACCTGCTTCCTTTCTGACCCTCTGCCAAGCTACCCTGACTGGCTAACCTGCTTCCTTTCTGACCCTCTGCCAAGCTACCTACCCTGACAGGCAAACCTGCTTCCTTTCTGACCCTCTGCCAAGCTACCAACCCTGACAGGCAAACCCGCTACCTGTCTGACCCTCTGCCAAGCTACACTGACTGGCTAACCTGCTTCCTTTCTGACCCTCTGCCAAGCTACCTACCCTGACAGGCAAACCTGCTTCCTTTCTGACCCTCTGCCAAGCTACCTACCCTGGCAGGCAAACCTGCTTCCTTTCTGACCCTCTACCAAGCTACCTACCCTGACAGGCAAACCTGCTTCCTTTCTGACCCTCTGCCAAGCTACCTACCCTGACAGGCAAACCTGATTCCTTTCTGACCCTCTACCAAGCTGCCTACCCTGACCCTCTGCCAAGCTACCTACCCTGACAGGCAAACCTGCTTCCTTTCTGACCCTCTGCCAAGCTACCTACCATGACAGGCAAACCTGCTTCCTTTTTGACCCTCTGCCAAGCTACCTACCCTGACAGGCAAACCTGCTTCCTTTCTGACCCTCTGCCAAGCTACCTACCCTGACAGGCAAACCTGCTTCCTTTCAGACCCTCTGCCAAGCTACCCTGACTGGCTAATCTGCTTCCTTTCTGAACCTCTGCCAAGCTACCTACCCTGATAGGCAAACCTGCTTCCAGTCTGACCCTCAGCCAAGCTACCTACCCTAAAAGGCAAACCTGCTTCCTTTCTGACCCTTAGCCAAGCTACCTACCCTGACAGGCAAACCTGCTTCCTTTCTGACCCTCAGCCAAGCTACCTACCCTGACAGGCAAACCTGCTTCCTTTCTGACCCTCAGCCAAGCTACCTACCCTGACAGGCTAACCTGCTATCTTTCTGACCCTCTGCCAAGCTACCTACCCTGACAGGTAAACCTGCTTCCTTTCTGACCCTCTGCCAAGCTACCTATCCTGACAGGCTAAACTGCTTCCTTTCTGACCCTCTGCCAAGCTACCTACCCAGACAGGCTACCCTGCTACCTTTCCGACCCTCTGCCAAGGTACCTACCCTGACAGGTAAACCTGCTTCCTTTCTGACCCTCTGCCAAGCTACCTACCCTGACAGGCTAAACTGCTTCCTTTCTGACCCTCTGCCAAGCTACCTACCCTGACACGCTAACCTGCTTCCTTTCTGACCCTCTGCCAAGCTACCCTGACTGGCTAACCTGCTTCCTTTCTGACCCTCTGCCAAGCTACCTACCCTGACAGGCTAACCTGCTTCCTTTCTGACCCTCTGCCAAGCTACCTACCCTCACAGGCTAACCTGCTACCTTTCTGACCCTCTGCGAAGCTACCTACCCTGACAGGCAAACCTTCCTCCTTTCTGACCCTTAGCCAAGCTACCTACCCTGACAGGCAAACCTGCTTCCTTTCTGACCCTCAGCCAAGCTACCTACCCTGACAGGCAAACCTGCTTCCTTTCTGACCCTCAGCCAAGCTACCTACTCTGACAGGCAAACCTGCTTCCTTTCTGACCCTCAGCCAAGCTACCTATCCTGACAGGCAAACCCGCTTCCTTTCTGACCCTCAGCCAAGCTACCTACCCTAACAGGCAAGCCTGCTTCCTTTCTGACCCTCAACCAAGCTACCTACCCTGACAGGCAAACCTGCTTCCTTTCTGACCCTCAGCCATGCTACTTACCTTGACAGGCAAACCTGCTTCCTTTCTGACCCTCTGCCAAGCTACCTACCCTGACAGTCAGAACTGCTTCCTTTCTGACCTTCTGCCAAGCTACCCTGACTGGCTAACCTGCTTCCATTCTGACCCTCTGCCAAGCTACCTACCCTGACAGGCAAACCTGCTTCCTTTCTGACCCTCTGCCAAGCTACCTACCCTAACAGGCAAACCCGCTACCTGTCTGACCCTCTGCCAAGCTCCCCTGACTGGCTAACCTGCTTCCTTTCTGACCCTCTGCCAAGCTACCTACCATGACAGGCAAACCTGCTTCTAGTCTGACCCTCAGCCAAGCTACCTACCCTAAAAGGCAAACCTGCTTCCTTTCTGACCCTTAGCCAAGCTACCTACCCTGACAGGCAAACCTGTTTCCTTTCTGATCCTCAGCCAAGCTACCTACCCTAAAAGGCAAACCTGCTTCCTTTCTGACCCTTAGCCAAGCTACCTACCCTGACAGGCAAACCTGCTTCCTTTCTGACCCTCAGCCAACCTACCTACCCTGACAGGCAAACCTGCTTCCTTTCTGACCCTCAGCCAAGCTACCTACCTTAACAGGCAAGCCTGCTTCCTTTCTGACCCTCAGCCAAGCTGCCTACCCTGACAGGCAAACCTGCTTCCTTTCTGACCCTCAGCCAAGCTACCTACCCTGACAGGCAAGCCTGCTTCCTTTCTGACCCTCGGCCATGCTACCTACCCTGACAGGCAAACCTGCTTCCAGTCTGACCCTCTGCCAAGCTACCTACCCTAAAAGGCAAACCCGCTACCTGTCTGACCCTCTGCCAAGCTACACTGACTGGCTAACCTGCTTCCTTTCTGACCCTCTGCCAAGCTACCTACCCTGACAGGCAAACCTGCTTCCTTTCTGACCCTCAGCCAAGCTACCTACCCTGACAGGCAAACCTGCTTCCTTTCTGACCCTCAGTCATGCTACCTACCTTGACAGGCAAACCTGCTTCCTTTCTGACCCTCTGCCAAGCTACCTACCCTGACAGGCAGACCTGCTTCCTTTCTGACCCTCTGCCAAGCTACCTACCCTGACAGGCAATCCTGCTTCCTTTCTGACCCTCTGCCAAGCTACCTACCCTGACAGGCAAACCCGCTACCTGTCCGACCCTCTGCCAAGCTACACTGACTGGCTAACCTTCTTCCTTTCTGACCCTCTGCCAAGCTACCTACCCTGGCAGGCAAACCTGCTTCCTTTCTGACCCTCTACCAAGCTACCTACCCTGACAGGCAAACCTGCTTCCTTTCTGACCCTCTGCCAAGCTACCTACCCTGACAGGCAAACCTGATTCCTTTCTGACCCTCTACCAAGCTGCCTACCCTGACCCTCTTCCAAGCTACCTACCCTGACAGGCAAACCTGCTTCCTTTCTGACCCTCAGCCAAGCTACCTACCCTGACAGGCAAACCTGCTTCCTTTCTGAATCTCAGCCAAGCTACCTACCCTGACAGGCAAACCTGCTTCCTTTCTGACCCTCGGCCATGCTACCTACCCTGACAGGCAAACCTGCTTCCAGTCTGACCCTCAGCCAAGCTACCTACCCTAAAAGGCAAACCCGCTACCTGTCTGACCCTCTGCCAAGCTACACTGACTGGCTAACCTGCTTCCTTTCTGACCCTCTGCCAAGCTACCTACCCTGACAGGCAAACCTGCTTCCTTTCTGACCCTCAGCCAAGCTACCTACCCTGACAGGCAAACCTGCTTCCTTTCTGACCCTCAGCCATGCTACCTACCTTGACAGGCAAACCTGCTTCCTTTCTGACCCTCTGCCAAGCTACCTACCCTGACAGGCAGACCTGCTTCCTTTCTGACCCTCTGCCAAGCTACCCTGACTGGCTAACCTGCTTCCATTCTGACCCTCTGCCAAGCTACCTACCCTGACAGGCAAACCTGCTTCCTTTCTGACCCTCTGCCAAGCTACCTACCCTGACAGGCAAACCCGCTACCTGTCCGACCCTCTGCCAAGCTACACTGACTGGCTAACCTGCTTCCTTTCTGACCCTCTGCCAAGCTACCTACCCTGGCAGGCAAACCTGCTTCCTTTCTGACCCTCTACCAAGCTACCTACCCTGACAGGCAAACCTGCTTCTTTTCTGACCCTCTGCCAAGCTACCTACCCTGACAGGATAACCTGATTCCTTTCTGACCCTCTACCAAGCTGCCTACCCTGACCCTCTGCCAAGCTACCTACCCTGACAGGCAAACCTGCTTCCTTTCTGACCCTCTGCCAAGCTACCTACCATGACAGGCAAACCTGCTTCCTTTCTGACCCTCTGCCAAGCTACCTACCCTGACAGGCAAACCTGCTTCCTTTCTGACCCTCTGCCAAGCTACCTACCCTGACAGGCAAACCTGCTTCCTTTCTGACCCTCTGCTAAGCTACCCTGACTGGCTAACCTGCTTCCTTTCTGACCCTCTGCCAAGCTACCTACCCTGACAGGCAAACCTGCTTCCTTTCTGACCCTCTGCCAAGCTACCTACCATGACAGGCAAACCTGCTTCCTTTCTGACCCTCTGCCAAGCTACCTACCATGACAGGCAAACCTGCTTCCTTTCTGACTCTCTGCCAAGCTACCTACCCTGACAGGCAAACCTGCTTCCGTTCTGACCCTCTGCCAAGCTACCTACCCTGACAGGCAAACCTGCTTCCTTTCTGACCCTCTGCCAAGCTACCTACCCTGACAGGCAAACCTGCTTCCTTTCTGACCCTCTGCCAAGCTACCCTGACTGGCTAACCTGCTTCCTTTCTGACCCTCTGCCAAGCTACCTACCCTGAAAGGCAAACCTGCTTCCAGTCTGAACCTCTGCCAAGCTACCTACCCTGACAGTCTAACCTGCTTCCTTTCTGACCCTCTGCCAAGCTACCCTGACAGGCAAACCTGCTTCCTTTCTGACCCTCAGCCAAGCTACCTACCCTGACAGGCAAACCTGCTTCCTTTCTGACCCTCTCCCAAGCTACCTACCCTGACAGGCAAACCTCCTTCCTTTCTGACCCTCTGCCAAGCTACCTACCCGGACAGGCTAACCTGCTATCTTTCTGACCCTCTGCCAAGCTACCTACCCTGACAGGTAAACCTGCTTCCTTTCTGACCCTCTGCCAAGCTACCTATCCTGACAGGCTAAACTGCTTCCTTTCTGACCCTCTGCCAAGCTACCTACCCAGACAGGCTAACCTGCTACCTTTCCGACCCTCTGCCAAGGTACCTACCCTGACAGGTAAACCTGCTTCCTTTCTGACCCTCTGCCAAGCTACCTACCCTGACAGGCTAAACTGCTTCCTTTCTGACCCTCTGCCAAGCTACCTACCCTGACACGCTAACCAGCTTCCTTTCTGACCCTCTGCCAAGCTACCCTGATTGGCTAACCTGCTTCCTTTCTGACCCTCTGCCAAGCTACCTACCCTGACAGGCTAACCTGCTTCCTTTCTGACCCTCTGCCAAGCTACCTACCCTCACAGGCTAACCTGCTACCTTTCTGACCCTCTGCGAAGCTACCTACCCTGACAGGCAAACCTTCCTCCTTTCTGACCCTTAGCCAAGCTACCTACCCTGACAGGCAAACCTGCTTCCTTTCTGACCCTCAGCCAAGCTACCTACCCTGACAGGCAAACCTGCTTCCTTTCTGACCCTCAGCCAAGCTACCTACTCTGACAGGCAAACCTGCTTCCTTTCTGACCCTCAGCCAAGCTACCTATCCTGACAGGCAAACCCGCTTCCTTTCTGACCCTCAGACAAGCTACCTACCCTAACAGGCAAGCCTGCTTCCTTTCTGACCCTCAACCAAGCTACCTACCCTTTCTGACCCTCAGCCATGCTACCTACCTTGACAGGCAAACTTGCTTCCTTTCTGACCCTCTGCCAAGCTACCTACCCTGACAGGCAGAACTGCTTCCTTTCTGACCTTCTGCCAAGCTACCCTGACTGGCTAACCTGCTTCCTTTCTGACCCTCTGCCAAGCTACCTACCCTGACAGGCAAACCTGCTTCCTTTCTGACCCTCTGCCAAGCTACCTACCCTGACAGGCAAACCCGCTACCTGTCTGACCCTCTGCGCCAAGCTACCCTGACTGGCTAACCTGCTTCCTTTCTGACCCTCTGCCAAGCTACCTACCATGACAGGCAAACCTGCTTCTAGTCTGACCCTCAGCCAAGCTACCTACCCTAAAAGGCAAACCTGCTTCCTTTCTGACCCTTAGCCAAGCTACCTACCCTGACAGGCAAACCTGCTTCCTTTCTGACCCTCAGCCAAGCTACCTACCCTAAAAGGCAAACCTGCTTCCTTTCTGACCCTTAGCCAAGCTACCTATCCTGACGGGCAAACCTGCTTCCTTTCTGACCCTCAGCCAAGCTACCTACCCTGACAGGCAAACCTGCTTCCTTTCTGACCCTCAGCCAAGCTACCTACCCTAACAGGCAAGCCTGCTTCCTTTCTGACCCTCAGCCAAGTTGCCTACCCTGACAGGCAAACCTGCTTCCTTTCTGACCCTCAGCCAAGCTACCTACCCTGACAGGCAAACCTGCTTCCTTTCTGACCCTCGGCCATGCTACCTACCCTGACAGGCAAACCTGCTTCCAGTCTGACCCTCTGCCAAGCTACCTACCCTAAAAGGCAAACCCGCTACCTGTCTGACCCTCTGCCAAGCTACACTGACTGGCTAACCTGCTTCCTTTCTGACCCTCTGCCAAGCTACCTACCCTGACAGGCAAACCTGCTTCCTTTCTGACCCTCAGCCAAGCTACCTACCCTGACAGGCAAACCTGCTTCCTTTCTGACCCTCAGCCATGCTACCTACCTTGACAGGCAAACCTGCTTCCTTTCTGACCCTCTGCCAAGCTACCTACCCTGACAGGCAGACCTGCTTCCTTTCTGACCCTCTGCCAAGCTACCTACCCTGACAGGCAATCCTGCTTCCTTTCTGACCCTCTGCCAAGCTACCTACCCTGACAGGCAAACCCGCTACCTGTCCGACCCTCTGCCAAGCTACCTACCCTGGCAGGCAAACCTGCTTCCTTTCTGACCCTCTACCAAGCTACCTACCCTGACAGGCAAACCTGATTCCTTTCTGACCCTCTGCCAAGCTACCTACCCTGACAGGCAAACCTGATTCCTTTCTGACCCTCTACCAAGCTGCCTACCCTGACCCTCTGCCAAGCTACCTACCCTGACAGGCAAACCTGCTTCCTTTCTGACCCTCAGCCAAGCTACCTACCCTGACAGGCAAACCTGCTTCCTTTCTGACCCTCAGCCAAGCTACCTACCCTGACAGGCAAACCTGCTTCCTTTCTGACCCTCGGCCATGCTACCTACCCTGACAGGCAAACCTGCTTCCAGTCTGACCCTCAGCCAAGCTACCTACCCTAAAAGGCAAACCCGCTACCTGTCTGACCCTCTGCCAAGCTACACTGACTGGCTAACCTGCTTCCTTTCTGACCCTCTGCCAAGCTACCTACCCTGACAGGCAAACCTGCTTCCTTTCTGACCCTCAGCCAAGCTACCTACCCTAACAGGCATGCCTGCTTCCTTTCTGACCCTCAGCCAAGCTACCTACCCTGACAGGCAAACCTGCTTCCTTTCTGACCCTCAGCGATGCTACCTACCTTGACAGGCAAACCTGCTTCCTTTCTGACCCTCTGCCAAGCTACCTACCCTGACAGGCAGAACTGCTTCCTTTCTGACCCTCTGCCAAGCTACCCTGACTGGCTAACCTGCTTCCTTTCTGACCCTCTGCCAAGCTACCTACCCTGACAGGCAAACCTGCTTCCTTTCTGACCCTCTGCCAAGCTACCTACCCTAACAGGCAAACCCGCTACCTGTCTGACCCTCTGCCAAGCTACCCTGACTGGCTAACCTGCTTCCTTTCTGACCCTCTGCCAAGCTACCTACCCTGACAGGCAAACCTGCTTCCTTTCTGACCCTCTGCCAAGCTACCTACCCTAACAGGCAAACCCGCTACCTGTCTGACCCTCTGCCAAGCTACCCTGACTGGCAAACCCGCTACCTGTCTGACCCTCTGCCAAGCTACCCTGACTGGCTAACCTGCTTCCTTTCTGACCCTCTGCCAAGCTACCTACCCTGACAGGCAAACCTGCTTCCAGTCTGACCCTCAGCCAAGCTACCTACCCTAAAAGGCAAACCTGCTTCCTTTCTGACCCTTAGCCAAGCTACCTACCCTGACAGGCAAACCTGCTTCCTTTCTGACCCTCAGCCAAGCTACCTACCCTGACAGGCAAACCTGCTTCCTTTCTGACCCTCGGCCATGCTACCTACCCTGACAGGCAAACCTGCTTCCAGTCTGACCCTCAGCCAAGCTACCTACCCTAAAAGGCAAACCCGCTACCTGTCTGACCCTCTGCCAAGCTACACTGACTGGCTAACCTGCTTCCTTTCTGACCCTCTGCCAAGCTACCTACCCTGACAGGCAAACCTGCTTCCTTCTGACCCTCAGCCAAGCTACCTACCCTGACAGGCAAACCTGCTTCCTTTCTGACCCTCAGCCATGCTACCTACCTTGACAGGCAAACCTGCTTCCTTTCTGACCCTCTGCCAAGCTACCTACCCTGACAGGCAGACCTGCTTCCTTTCTGACCCTCTGCCAAGCTACCCTGACTGGCTAACCTGCTTCCTTTCTGACCCTCTGCCAAGCTACCTACCCTGACAGGCAAACCTGCTTCCTTTCTGACCCTCTGCCAAGCTACCTACCCTGACAGGCAAACCCGCTACCTGTCCGACCCTCTGCCAAGCTACACTGACTGGCTAACCTGCTTCCTTTCTGACCCTCTGCCAAGCTACCTACCCTGGCAGGCAAACCTGCTTCCTTTCTGACCCTCTACCAAGCTACCTACCCTGACAGGCAAACCTGCTTCCTTTCTGACCCTCTGCCAAGCTACCTACCCTGACAGGCAAACCTGATTCCGTTCTGACCCTCTACCAAGCTGCCTACCCTGACCCTCTGCCAAGCTACCTACCCTGACAGGCAAACCTGCTTCCTTTCTGACCCTCTGCCAAGCTACCTACCATGACAGGCAAACCTGCTTCCTTTCTGACCCTCTGCCAAGCTACCTACCCTGACAGGCAAACCTGCTTCCTTTCTGACCCTCTGCCAAGCTACCTACCCTGACAGGCAAACCTGCTTCCTTTCTGACCCTCTGCCAAGCTACCCTGACTGGCTAACCTGCTTCCTTTCTGACCCTCTGCCAAGCTACCTACCCTGACAGGCAAACCTGCTTCCTTTCTGACCCTCTGCCAAGCTACCTACCATGACAGGCAAACCTGCTTCCTTTCTGACCCTCTGCCAAGCTACCTACCATGACAGGCAAACCTGCTTCCTTTCTGACCCTCTGCCAAGCTACCTACCCTGACAGGCAAACCTGCTTCCTTTCTGACCCTCTGCCAAGCTACCTACCCTGACAGGCAAACCTGCTTCCTTTCTGACCCTCTGCCAAGCTACCTACCCTGACAGGCAAACCTGCTTCCTTTCTGACCCTCTGCCAAGCTACCCTGACTGGCTAACCTGCTTCCTTTCTGACCCTCTGCCAAGCTACCTACCCTGACACGCTAACCTGCTTCCTTTCTGACCCTCTGCCAAGCTACCCTGACTGGCTAACCTGCTTCCTTTCTGACCCTCTGCCAAGCTACCTACCCTGACAGGCAAACCTGCTTCCTTTCTGACCCTCTGCCAAGCTACCCTGACTGGCTAACCTGCTTCCTTTCTGACCCTCTGCCAAGCTACCTACCCTGACAGGCAAACCTGCTTCCTTTCTGACCCTCTGCCAAGCTACCTACCATGACAGGCAAACCTGCTTCCTTTCTGACCCTCTGCCAAGCTACCTACCATGACAGGCAAACCTGCTTCCTTTCTGACCCTCTGCCAAGCTACCTACCCTGACAGGCAAACCTGCTTCCTTTCTGACCCTCTGCCAAGCTACCTACCCTGACAGGCAAACCTGCTTCCTTTCTGACCCTCTGCCAAGCTACCTACCCTGACAGGCAAACCTGCTTCCTTTCTGACCCTCTGCCAAGCTACCCTGACTGGCTAACCTGCTTCCTTTCTGACCCTCTGCCAAGCTACCTACCCTGACAGGCAAACCTGCTTCCAGTCTGAACCTCTGCCAAGCTACCTACCCTAAAAGGCAAACCTGCTTCCTTTCTGACCCTTATCCAAGCTACCTACCCTGACAGGCAAACCTGCTTCCTTTCTGACCCTCAGCCAAGCTACCTACCCTGACAGGCAAACCTGCTTCCTTTCTGACCCTCAGCCAAGCTACCTACTCTGACATGCAAACCTGCTTCCTTTCTGACCCTCAGCCAAGCTACCTACCCTGACAGGCAAACCCGCTTCCTTTCTGACCCTCAGCCAAGCTACCTACCCTAACAGGCAAGCCTGCTTCCTTTCTGACCCTCAGCCAAGCTACCTACCCTGACAGGCAAACCTGCTTCCTTTCTGACCCTCAGCGATGCTACCTACCTTGACAAGCAAACCTGCTTCCTTTCTGACCCTCTGCCAAGCTACCTACCCTGACAGGCAGAACTGCTTCCTTTCTGACCCTCTGCCAAGCTACCCTGACTGGCTAACCTGCTTCCTTTCTGACCCTCTGCCAAGCTACCTACCCTGACAGGCAAACCTGCTTCCTTTCTGACCCTCTGCCAAGCTACCTACCCTAACAGGCAAACCCGCTACCTGTCTGACCCTCTGCCAAGCTACCCTGACTGGCTAACCTGCTTCCTTTCTGACCCTCTGCCAAGCTACCTACCCTGACAGGCAAACCTGCTTCCAGTCTGACCCTCAGCCAAGCTACCTACCCTAAAAGGCAAACCTGCTTCCTTTCTGACCCTTAGCCAAGCTACCTACCCTGACATGCAAACCTGCTTCCTTTCTGACCCTCAGCCAAGCTACCTACCCTGACAGGCAAACCTGCTTCCTTTCTGACCCTCAGCCAAGCTACCTACTCTGACAGGCAAACCTGCTTCCTTTCTGACCCTCAGCCAAGCTACCTACCCTGACAGGCAAACCTGCTTCCTTTCTGACCCTCAGCCAAGCTACCTACCCTAACAGGCAAGCCTGCTTCCTTTCTGACCCTCAGCCAAGCTACCTACCCTGACAGGCAAACCTGCTTCCTTTCTGACCCTCAGCCAAGCGACCTACCCTGACAGGCAAACCTGCTTCCTTTCTGACCCTCGGCCATGCTACCTACCCTGACAGGCAAACCTGCTTCCAGTCTGACCCTCAGCCAAGCTACCTACCCTAAAAGGCAAACCCGCTACCTGTCTGACCCTCTGCCAAGCTACACTGACTGGCTAACCTTCTTCCTTTCTGACCCTCTGCCAAGCTACCTACCCTGACAGGCAAACCTGCTTCCTTTCTGACCCTCAGCCAAGCTACCTACCCTGACAGGCAAACCTGCTTCCTTTCTGACCCTCAGCCATGCTACCTACCTTGACAGGCAAACCTGCTTCCTTTCTGACCCTCTGCCAAGCTACCTACCCTGACAGGCAGACCTGCTTCCTTTCTGACCCTCTGCCAAGCTACCCTGACTGGCTAACCTGCTTCCTTTCTGACCCTCTGCCAAGCTACCTACCCTGACAGGCAAACCTGCTTCCTTTCTGACCCTCTGCCAAGCTACCTACCCCGACAGGCAAACCCGCTACCTGTCTGACCCTCTGCCAAGCTACACTGACTGGCTAACCTGCTTCCTTTCTGACCATCTGCCAAGCTACCTACCCTGACAGGCAAACCTGCTTCCTTTCTGACCCTCTGCAAAGCTACCTACCCTGGCAGGCAAACCTGCTTCCTTTCTGACCCTCTACCAAGCTACCTACCCTGACAGGCAAACCTGCTTCCTTTCTGACCCTCTGCCAAGCTACCTACCCTGACAGGCAAACCTGATTCCTTTCTGACAATCTACCAAGCTGCCTACCCTGACCCTCTGCCAAGCTACCTACCCTGACAGGCAAACCTGCTTCCTTTCTGACCCTCTGCCAAGCTACCTACCATGACAGGCAAACCTGCTTCCTTTCTGACCCTCTGCCAAGCTACCTACCTTGACAGGCACGCCTGCTTCCTTTCTGACCCTCTGCCAAGCTACCTACCCTGACAGGTAAACCTGCTTCCTTTCAGACCCTCTACCAAGCTACCCTGACTGGCTAATCTGCTTCCTTTCTGAATCTCTGCCAAGCTACCTACCCTGACAGGCAAACCTGCTTCCAGTCTGACCCTCAGCCAAGCTACCTACCCTAAAAGGCAAACCTGCTTCCTTTCTGACCCTCAGCCAAGCTACCTACCCTGACAGGCAAACCTGCTTCCTTTCTGACCCTCAGCCAAGCTACCTACTCTGACAGGCAAACCTGCTTCCTTTCTGACCCTCAGCCAAGCTACCTACCCTGACAGGCAAACCTGCTTCCTTTCTGACCCTCAGCCAAGCTACCTACCCTAACAGGCAAGCCTGCTTCCTTTCTGACCCTCAGCCAAGCTACCTACCCTGACAGGCAAACCTGCTTCCTTTCTGACCCTCAGCCATGCTACCTACCCTGACAGGCTAACCTGCTTCCTTTCTGACCCTCTGCCAAGCTACCTACCCTGACAGGCAAATCTGCTTCCTTTCTGACCCTCTGCCAAGCTACCTACCCTGACAGGCAAACCCGCTACCTGTCTGACCCTCTGCCAAGCTACACTGACTGGCTAACCTGCTTCCTTTCTGACCCTCTGCCAAGCTACCTACCCTGACAGGCAAACCTGCTTCCTTTCTGACCCTCTGCAAAGCTACCTACCCTGGCAGTTAAACCTGCTTCCTTTCTGACCCTCTACCAAGCTACCTACCCTGACAGGCAAACCTGCTTCCTTTCTGACCCTCTGCCAAGCTACCTACCCTGACAGGCAAACCTGATTCCTTTCTGACCCTCTACCAAGCTGCCTACCCTGACCCTCTGCCAAGCTACCTACCCTGACAGGCAAACCTGCTTCCTTTCTGACCCTCTGCCAAGCTACCTACCATGACAGGCAAACCTGCTTCCTTTCTGACCCTCTGCCAAGCTACCTACCTTGACAGGCAAACCTGCTTCCTTTCTGACCCTCTGCCAAGCTACCTACCCTGACAGGCAAACCTGCTTCCTTTCAGACCCTCTGCCAAGCTACCCTGACTGGCTAATCTGCTTCCTTTCTGAACCTCTGCCAAGCTACCTACCCTGACAGGCAAACCTGCTTCCAGTCTGACCCTCAGCCAAGCTACCTACCCTAAAGGGCAAACCTGCTTCCTTTCTGACCCTTAGCCAAGCTACCTACCCTGACAGGCAAACCTGCTTCCTTTCTGACCCTCAGCCAAGCTACCTACCCTGACAGGCAAACCTGCTTCCTTTCTGACCCTCAGCCAAGCTACCTACTCTGACAGGCAAACCTGCTTCCTTTCTGACCCTCAGCCAAGCTACCTACCCTGACAGGCAAACCTGCTTCCTTTCTGACCCTCAGCCAAGCTACCTACCCTAACAGGCAAGCCTGCTTCCTTTCCGACCCTCAGCCAAGCTACCTACCCTGACAGGCAAACCTGCTTCCTTTCTGACCCTCAGCCATGCTACCTACCCTGACAGGCAAACCTGCTTCCTTTCTGAGCCTCAGCCAAGCTACCTACCCTGACAGGCAAACCTGCTTCCTTTCTGACCCTCTGCCAAGCTACCTACCCTGATAGGCTAACCTGCTTCCTTTCTGACCCTCTGCCAAGCTACCCTGACAGGCTAACCTCCTTCCTTTCTGACCCTATGCCAAGCTACCTACCCTGACAGTCTAACCTGCTTCCTTTCTGACCCTCTGCCAAGCTACCCTGACAGGCAAATCTGCTTCCTTTCTGACCCTCAGCCAAGCTACCTACCCTGACAGGCAAACCTGCTTCCTTTCTGACCCTCTGCCAAGCTACCTACCCTGACAGGCAAACCTCCTTCCTTTCTGACCCTCTGCCAAGCTACCTACCCGGACAGGCTAACCTGCTATCTTTCTGACCCTCTGCCAAGCTACCTACCCTGACAGGTAAACCTGCTTCCTTTCTGACCCTCTGCCAAGCTACCTATCCTGACAGGCTAAACTGCTTCCTTTCTGACCCTCTGCCAAGCTACCTACCCAGACAGGCTAACCTGCTACCTTTCCGACCCTCTGCCAAGCTACCTACCCTGACAGGTAAACCTGCTTCCTTTCTGACCCTCTGCCAAGCTACCTACCCTGACAGGCTAAACTGCTTCCTTTCTGACCCTCTGCCAAGCTACCTACCCTGACACGCTAACCTGCTTCCTTTCTGACCCTCTGCCAAGCTACCCTGACTGGCTAACCTGCTTCCTTTCTGACCCTCCGCCAAGCTACCTACCCTGACAGGCTAACCTGCTTCCTTTCTGACCCTCTGCCAAGCTACCTACCCTCACAGGCTAACCTGCTACCTTTCTACCCCCCTGCGAAGCTACCTACCCTGACAGGCAAACCTTCCTCCTTTCTGATCCTCAGCCAAGCTACCTACCCTGACAGGCAAACCTGCTTCCTTTCTGACCCTCTGCCAAGCAACCCTGACTGGCTAACCTGCTTCCTTTCTGACCCTCTGCCAAGCTACCTACCCTGACAGGTTAACCTGCTTCCTTTCTAACCCTCTGCCAAGCTACCTACCCTGACAGGCAAACCTGCTTCCTTTCTGACCCTCTGCCAAGCTACCTACCCTGACAGGCGAACCTCCTTCCTTTCTGACCCTCTGCCAAGCTACCTACCCGGACAGGCGAACCTCCTTCCTTTCTGACCCTCTGCCAAGCTACCTACCCTGACAGGCAAATCTGCTTCCTTTCTGACCCTCTGCCAAGCTACCTACCCTAACAGGCAAACCCGCTACCTGTCTGACCCTCTGCCAAGCTACCCTGACTGGCAAACCCGCTACCTGTCTGACCCTCTGCCAAGCTACCCTGACTGGCTAACCTGCTTCCTTTCTGACCCTCTGCCAAGCTACCTACCCTGACAGGCAAACCTGCTTCCAGTCTGACCCTCAGCCAAGCTACCTACCCTAAAAGGCAAACCTGCTTCCTTTCTGACCCTTAGCCAAGCTACCTACCCTGACAGGCAAACCTGCTTCCTTTCTGACCCTCAGCCAAGCTACCTACCCTGACAGGCAAACCTGCTTCCTTTCTGACCCTCGGCCATGCTACCTACCCTGACAGGCAAACCTGCTTCCAGTCTGACCCTCAGCCAAGCTACCTACCCTAAAAGGCAAACCCGCTACCTGTCTGACCCTCTGCCAAGCTACACTGACTGGCTAACCTGCTTCCTTTCTGACCCTCTGCCAAGCTACCTACCCTGACAGGCAAACCTGCTTCCTTCTGACCCTCAGCCAAGCTACCTACCCTGACAGGCAAACCTGCTTCCTTTCTGACCCTCAGCCATGCTACCTACCTTGACAGGCAAACCTGCTTCCTTTCTGACCCTCTGCCAAGCTACCTACCCTGACAGGCAGACCTGCTTCCTTTCTGACCCTCTGCCAAGCTACCCTGACTGGCTAACCTGCTTCCTTTCTGACCCTCTGCCAAGCTACCTACCCTGACAGGCAAACCTGCTTCCTTTCTGACCCTCTGCCAAGCTACCTACCCTGACAGGCAAACCCGCTACCTGTCCGACCCTCTGCCAAGCTACACTGACTGGCTAACCTGCTTCCTTTCTGACCCTCTGCCAAGCTACCTACCCTGGCAGGCAAACCTGCTTCCTTTCTGACCCTCTACCAAGCTACCTACCCTGACAGGCAAACCTGCTTCCTTTCTGACCCTCTGCCAAGCTACCTACCCTGACAGGCAAACCTGATTCCGTTCTGACCCTCTACCAAGCTGCCTACCCTGACCCTCTGCCAAGCTACCTACCCTGACAGGCAAACCTGCTTCCTTTCTGACCCTCTGCCAAGCTACCTACCATGACAGGCAAACCTGCTTCCTTTCTGACCCTCTGCCAAGCTACCTACCCTGACAGGCAAACCTGCTTCCTTTCTGACCCTCTGCCAAGCTACCTACCCTGACAGGCAAACCTGCTTCCTTTCTGACCCTCTGCCAAGCTACCCTGACTGGCTAACCTGCTTCCTTTCTGACCCTCTGCCAAGCTACCTACCCTGACAGGCAAACCTGCTTCCTTTCTGACCCTCTGCCAAGCTACCTACCATGACAGGCAAACCTGCTTCCTTTCTGACCCTCTGCCAAGCTACCTACCATGACAGGCAAACCTGCTTCCTTTCTGACCCTCTGCCAAGCTACCTACCCTGACAGGCAAACCTGCTTCCTTTCTGACCCTCTGCCAAGCTACCTACCCTGACAGGCAAACCTGCTTCCTTTCTGACCCTCTGCCAAGCTACCTACCCTGACAGGCAAACCTGCTTCCTTTCTGACCCTCTGCCAAGCTACCCTGACTGGCTAACCTGCTTCCTTTCTGACCCTCTGCCAAGCTACCTACCCTGACACGCTAACCTGCTTCCTTTCTGACCCTCTGCCAAGCTACCCTGACTGGCTAACCTGCTTCCTTTCTGACCCTCTGCCAAGCTACCTACCCTGACAGGCAAACCTGCTTCCTTTCTGACCCTCTGCCAAGCTACCCTGACTGGCTAACCTGCTTCCTTTCTGACCCTCTGCCAAGCTACCTACCCTGACAGGCAAACCTGCTTCCTTTCTGACCCTCTGCCAAGCTACCTACCATGACAGGCAAACCTGCTTCCTTTCTGACCCTCTGCCAAGCTACCTACCATGACAGGCAAACCTGCTTCCTTTCTGACCCTCTGCCAAGCTACCTACCCTGACAGGCAAACCTGCTTCCTTTCTGACCCTCTGCCAAGCTACCTACCCTGACAGGCAAACCTGCTTCCTTTCTGACCCTCTGCCAAGCTACCTACCCTGACAGGCAAACCTGCTTCCTTTCTGACCCTCTGCCAAGCTACCCTGACTGGCTAACCTGCTTCCTTTCTGACCCTCTGCCAAGCTACCTACCCTGACAGGCAAACCTGCTTCCAGTCTGAACCTCTGCCAAGCTACCTACCCTAAAAGGCAAACCTGCTTCCTTTCTGACCCTTATCCAAGCTACCTACCCTGACAGGCAAACCTGCTTCCTTTCTGACCCTCAGCCAAGCTACCTACCCTGACAGGCAAACCTGCTTCCTTTCTGACCCTCAGCCAAGCTACCTACTCTGACATGCAAACCTGCTTCCTTTCTGACCCTCAGCCAAGCTACCTACCCTGACAGGCAAACCCGCTTCCTTTCTGACCCTCAGCCAAGCTACCTACCCTAACAGGCAAGCCTGCTTCCTTTCTGACCCTCAGCCAAGCTACCTACCCTGACAGGCAAACCTGCTTCCTTTCTGACCCTCAGCGATGCTACCTACCTTGACAAGCAAACCTGCTTCCTTTCTGACCCTCTGCCAAGCTACCTACCCTGACAGGCAGAACTGCTTCCTTTCTGACCCTCTGCCAAGCTACCCTGACTGGCTAACCTGCTTCCTTTCTGACCCTCTGCCAAGCTACCTACCCTGACAGGCAAACCTGCTTCCTTTCTGACCCTCTGCCAAGCTACCTACCCTAACAGGCAAACCCGCTACCTGTCTGACCCTCTGCCAAGCTACCCTGACTGGCTAACCTGCTTCCTTTCTGACCCTCTGCCAAGCTACCTACCCTGACAGGCAAACCTGCTTCCAGTCTGACCCTCAGCCAAGCTACCTACCCTAAAAGGCAAACCTGCTTCCTTTCTGACCCTTAGCCAAGCTACCTACCCTGACATGCAAACCTGCTTCCTTTCTGACCCTCAGCCAAGCTACCTACCCTGACAGGCAAACCTGCTTCCTTTCTGACCCTCAGCCAAGCTACCTACTCTGACAGGCAAACCTGCTTCCTTTCTGACCCTCAGCCAAGCTACCTACCCTGACAGGCAAACCTGCTTCCTTTCTGACCCTCAGCCAAGCTACCTACCCTAACAGGCAAGCCTGCTTCCTTTCTGACCCTCAGCCAAGCTACCTACCCTGACAGGCAAACCTGCTTCCTTTCTGACCCTCAGCCAAGCGACCTACCCTGACAGGCAAACCTGCTTCCTTTCTGACCCTCGGCCATGCTACCTACCCTGACAGGCAAACCTGCTTCCAGTCTGACCCTCAGCCAAGCTACCTACCCTAAAAGGCAAACCCGCTACCTGTCTGACCCTCTGCCAAGCTACACTGACTGGCTAACCTTCTTCCTTTCTGACCCTCTGCCAAGCTACCTACCCTGACAGGCAAACCTGCTTCCTTTCTGACCCTCAGCTAAGCTACCTACCCTGACAGGCAAACCTGCTTCCTTTCTGACCCTCAGCCATGCTACCTACCTTGACAGGCAAACCTGCTTCCTTTCTGACCCTCTGCCAAGCTACCTACCCTGACAGGCAGACCTGCTTCCTTTCTGACCCTCTGCCAAGCTACCCTGACTGGCTAACCTGCTTCCTTTCTGACCCTCTGCCAAGCTACCTACCCTGACAGGCAAACCTGCTTCCTTTCTGACCCTCTGCCAAGCTACCTACCCCGACAGGCAAACCCGCTACCTGTCTGACCCTCTGCCAAGCTACACTGACTGGCTAACCTGCTTCCTTTCTGACCATCTGCCAAGCTACCTACCCTGACAGGCAAACCTGCTTCCTTTCTGACCCTCTGCAAAGCTACCTACCCTGGCAGGCAAACCTGCTTCCTTTCTGACCCTCTACCAAGCTACCTACCCTGACAGGCAAACCTGCTTCCTTTCTGACCCTCTGCCAAGCTACCTACCCTGACAGGCAAACCTGATTCCTTTCTGACAATCTACCAAGCTGCCTACCCTGACCCTCTGCCAAGCTACCTACCCTGACAGGCAAACCTGCTTCCTTTCTGACCCTCTGCCAAGCTACCTACCATGACAGGCAAACCTGCTTCCTTTCTGCCCCTCTGCCAAGCTACCTACCTTGACAGGCACGCCTGCTTCCTTTCTGACCCTCTGCCAAGCTACCTACCCTGACAGGTAAACCTGCTTCCTTTCAGACCCTCTACCAAGCTACCCTGACTGGCTAATCTGCTTCCTTTCTGAATCTCTGCCAAGCTACCTACCCTGACAGGCAAACCTGCTTCCAGTCTGACCCTCAGCCAAGCTACCTACCCTAAAAGGCAAACCTGCTTCCTTTCTGACCCTCAGCCAAGCTACCTACCCTGACAGGCAAACCTGCTTCCTTTCTGACCCTCAGCCAAGCTACCTACTCTGACAGGCAAACCTGCTTCCTTTCTGACCCTCAGCCAAGCTACCTACCCTGACAGGCAAACCTGCTTCCTTTCTGACCCTCAGCCAAGCTACCTACCCTAACAGGCAAGCCTGCTTCCTTTCTGACCCTCAGCCAAGCTACCTACCCTGACAGGCAAACCTGCTTCCTTTCTGACCCTCAGCCATGCTACCTACCCTGACAGGCTAACCTGCTTCCTTTCTGACCCTCTGCCAAGCTACCTACCCTGACAGGCAAATCTGCTTCCTTTCTGACCCTCTGCCAAGCTACCTACCCTGACAGGCAAACCCGCTACCTGTCTGACCCTCTGCCAAGCTACACTGACTGGCTAACCTGCTTCCTTTCTGACCCTCTGCCAAGCTACCTACCCTGACAGGCAAACCTGCTTCCTTTCTGACCCTCTGCAAAGCTACCTACCCTGGCAGTTAAACCTGCTTCCTTTCTGACCCTCTACCAAGCTACCTACCCTGACAGGCAAACCTGCTTCCTTTCTGACCCTCTGCCAAGCTACCTACCCTGACAGGCAAACCTGATTCCTTTCTGACCCTCTACCAAGCTGCCTACCCTGACCCTCTGCCAAGCTACCTACCCTGACAGGCAAACCTGCTTCCTTTCTGACCCTCTGCCAAGCTACCTACCATGACAGGCAAACCTGCTTCCTTTCTGACCCTCTGCCAAGCTACCTACCTTGACAGGCAAACCTGCCTCCTTTCTGACCCTCTGCCAAGCTACCTACCCTGACAGGCAAACCTGCTTCCTTTCAGACCCTCTGCCAAGCTACCCTGACTGGCTAATCTGCTTCCTTTCTGAACCTCTGCCAAGCTACCTACCCTGACAGGCAAACCTGCTTCCAGTCTGACCCTCAGCCAAGCTACCTACCCTAAAAGGCAAACCTGCTTCCTTTCTGACCCTTAGCCAAGCTACCTACCCTGACAGGCAAACCTGCTTCCTTTCTGACCCTCAGCCAAGCTACCTACCCTGACAGGCAAACCTGCTTCCTTTCTGACCCTCAGCCAAGCTACCTACTCTGACAGGCAAACCTGCTTCCTTTCTGACCCTCAGCCAAGCTACCTACCCTGACAGGCAAACCTGCTTCCTTTCTGACCCTCAGCCAAGCTACCTACCCTAACAGGCAAGCCTGCTTCCTTTCCGACCCTCAGCCAAGCTACCTACCCTGACAGGCAAACCTGCTTCCTTTCTGACCCTCAGCCATGCTACCTACCCTGACAGGCAAACCTGCTTCCTTTCTGAGCCTCAGCCAAGCTACCTACCCTGACAGGCAAACCTGCTTCCTTTCTGACCCTCTGCCAAGCTACCTACCCTGATAGGCTAACCTGCTTCCTTTCTGACCCTCTGCCAAGCTACCCTGACAGGCTAACCTCCTTCCTTTCTGACCCTATGCCAAGCTACCTACCCTGACAGTCTAACCTGCTTCCTTTCTGACCCTCTGCCAAGCTACCCTGACAGGCAAATCTGCTTCCTTTCTGACCCTCAGCCAAGCTACCTACCCTGACAGGCAAACCTGCTTCTTTTCTGACCCTCTGCCAAGCTACCTACCCTGACAGGCAAACCTCCTTCCTTTCTGACCCTCTGCCAAGCTACCTACCCGGACAGGCTAACCTGCTATCTTTCTGACCCTCTGCCAAGCTACCTACCCTGACAGGTAAACCTGCTTCCTTTCTGACCCTCTGCCAAGCTACCTATCCTGACAGGCTAAACTGCTTCCTTTCTGACCCTCTGCCAAGCTACCTACCCAGACAGGCTAACCTGCTACCTTTCCGACCCTCTGCCAAGCTACCTACCCTGACAGGTAAACCTGCTTCCTTTCTGACCCTCTGCCAAGCTACCTACCCTGACAGGCTAAACTGCTTCCTTTCTGACCCTCTGCCAAGCTACCTACCCTGACACGCTAACCTGCTTCCTTTCTGACCCTCTGCCAAGCTACCCTGACTGGCTAACCTGCTTCCTTTCTGACCCTCCGCCAAGCTACCTACCCTGACAGGCTAACCTGCTTCCTTTCTGACCCTCTGCCAAGCTACCTACCCTCACAGGCTAACCTGCTACCTTTCTACCCCCCTGCGAAGCTACCTACCCTGACAGGCAAACCTTCCTCCTTTCTGATCCTCAGCCAAGCTACCTACCCTGACAGGCAAACCTGCTTCCTTTCTGACCCTCTGCCAAGCAACCCTGACTGGCTAACCTGCTTCCTTTCTGACCCTCTGCCAAGCTACCTACCCTGACAGGTTAACCTGCTTCCTTTCTAACCCTCTGCCAAGCTACCTACCCTGACAGGCAAACCTGCTTCCTTTCTGACCCTCTGCCAAGCTACCTACCCTGACAGGCGAACCTCCTTCCTTTCTGACCCTCTGCCAAGCTACCTACCCGGACAGGCGAACCTCCTTCCTTTCTGACCCTCTGCCAAGCTACCTACCCGGACAGGTGAACCTGCTTCCTTTCTGACCCTCTGCCAAGCTACCTACCCTGACAGGCAAACCTCCTTCCTTTCTGACCCTCTGCCAAGCTACCTACCCGGACAGGTAAACCTGCTTCCTTTCTGACCCTCAGCCAAGCTACCTACTCTGACAGGCAAACCTGCTTCCTTTCTGACCCTCTACCAAGCTGCCTACCCTGACCCTCTGCCAAGCTACCTACCCTGACAGGAAAACCTGCTTCCTTTCTGACCCTCTGCCAAGCTACCTACCATGACAGGCAAACCTGCTTCCTTTCTGACCCTCTGCAAAGCTACCTACCTTGACAGGCAAACCTGCTTCCTTTCTGACCCTCTGCCAAGCTACCTACCCTGACAGGCAAACCTGCTTCCTTTCAGACCCTCTGCCAAGCTACCCTGACTGGCTAATCTGCTTCCTTTCTGAACCTCTGCCAAGCTACCTACCCTGACAGGCAAACCTGCTTCCAGTCTGACCCTCAGCCAAGCTACCTACCCTAAAAGGCAAACCTGCTTCCTTTCTGACCCTTAGCCAAGCTACCTACCCTGACAGGCAAACCTGCTTCCTTTCTGACCCTCAGCCAAGCTACCTACCCTGACAGGCAAACCTGCTTCCTTTCTTACCCTCAGCCAAGCTACCTACTCTGACAGGCAAACCTGCTTCCTTTCTGACCCTCAGCCAAGCTACCTACCCTGACAGGCAAACCTGCTTCCTTTCTGACCCTCAGCCAAGCTACCTACCCTGACAGGCAAGCCTGCTTCCTTTCTGACCCTCAGCCAAGCTACCTACCCTGACAGGCAAACCTGCTTCCTTTCTGACCCTCAGCCATGCTACCTACCCTGACAGGCAAACCTGCTTCCTTTCTGAGCCTCAGCCAAGCTACCTACCCTGACAGGCAAACCTGCTTCCTTTCTGACCCTCTGCCAAGCTACCTACCCTGATAGGCTAACCTGCTTCCTTTCTGACCCTCTGCCAAGCTACCCTGACAGGCTAACCTGCTTCCTTTCTGACCCTATGCCAAGCTACCTAACCTGACAGTCTAACCTGCTTCCTTTCTGACCCTCTGCCAAGCTACCCTGACAGGCAAATCTGCTTCCTTTCTGACCCTCAGCCAAGCTACCTACCCTGACAGGCAAACCTGCTTCCTTTCTGACCCTCTGCCAAGCTACCTACCCTGACAGGCAAACCTCCTTCCTTTCTGACCCTCTGCCAAGCTACCTACCCGGACAGGCTAACCTGCTATCTTTCTGACCCTCTGCCAAGCTACCTACCCTGACAGGTAAACCTGCTTCCTTTCTGACCCTCTGCCAAGCTACCTATCCTGACAGGCTAAACTGCTTCCTTTCTGACCCTCTGCCAAGCTACCTACCCAGACAGGCTAACCTGCTACCTTTCTGACCCTCTGCCAAGCTACCTACCCTGACAGGTAAACCTGCTTCCTTTCTGACCCTCTGCCAAGCTACCTACCCTGACAGGCTAAACTGCTTCCTTTCTGACCCTCTGCCAAGCTACCTACCCTGACACGCTAACCTGCTTCCTTTCTGACCCTCTGCCAAGCTACCCTGACTGGCTAACCTGCTTCCTTTCTGACCCTCCGCCAAGCTACCTACCCTGACAGGCTAACCTGCTTCCTTTCTGACCCTCTGCCAAGCTACCTACCCTCACAGGCTAACCTGCTACCTTTCTGACCCTCTGCGAAGCTACCTACCCTGACAGGCAAACCTTCCTCCTTTCTGATCCTCAGCCAAGCTACCTACCCTGACAGGCAAACCTGCTTCCTTTCTGACCCTCTGCCAAGCTACCTACCCTGACAGGCAAACCTGCTTCCTTTCCGACCCTCTGCCAAGCAACCCTGACTGGCTAACCTGCTTCCTTTCTGACCCTCTGCCAAGCTACCTACCCTGACAGGTTAACCTGCTTCCTTTCTAACCCTCTGCCAAGCTACCTACCCTGACAGGCAAACCTGCTTCCTTTCTGACCCTCTGCCAAGCTACCTACCCTGACAGGCGAACCTCCTTCCTTTCTGACCCTCTGCCAAGCTACCTACCCGGACAGGCGAACCTCCTTCCTTTCTGACCCTCTGCCAAGCTACCTACCCGGACAGGTGAACCTGCTTCCTTTCTGACCCTCTGCCAAGCTACCTACCCTGACAGCAAACCTCCTTCCTTTCTGACCCTTTGCCAAGCTACCTACCCGGACAGGTAAACCTGCTTCCTTTCTGACCCTCAGCCAAGCTACCTACTCTGACAGGCAAACCTGCTTCCTTTCTGACCCTCAGCCAAGCTACCTACCCTGACAGGCAAACCTGCTTCCTTTCTGACCCTCAGCCAAGCTACCTACCCTAACAGGCAAACCTGCTTTCTTTCTGACCCTCAGCCAAGCAACCTACCCTGACAGGCAAACCTGCTTCCTTTCTGACCCTCAGCCACGCTACCTACCCTGATAGGCAAACCTGCTTCCTTTCTGAGCCTCAGCCAAGCTACCTACCCTGACAGGCAAACCTGCTTCCTTTCTGACCCTCTGCCAAGCTACCTACCCTGATAGGCTAACCTGCTTCCTTTCTGACCCTCTGCCAAGCTACCCTGACAGGCTAACATGCTTCCTTTCTGACCCTATGCCAAGCTACCTACCCTGACAGGCTAACCTGCTTCCTTTCTGACCCTCTGCTAAGCTACCCTGACAGGCAAACCTGCTTCCTTTCCGACCCTCTGCCAAGCTACCTACCCTGACAGGCAAACCTGCTTCCTTTCTGACCCTCTGCCAAGCTACCTACCCTGACAGGCAAACCTCCTTCCTTTCTGACCCTCTGCCAAGCTACCTACCCGGACAGGCTAACCTGCTATCTTTCTAACCCTCTGCCAAGCTACCTACCCTGACAGGCAAACCTGCTTCCTTTCTGACCCTCTGCCAAGCTACCTACCCTGACAGGCAAACCTCCTTCCTTTCTGACCCTATGCCAAGCTACCTACCCGGACAGGTATACCTGTTTCCTTTCTGACCCTCTGCCAAGCTACCTACCCTGACAGGCAAACCTCCTTCCTTTCTGACCCTCTGCCAAGCTACCTACCCGGACAGGTAAACCTGCTATCTTTCTGACCCTCTGCCAAGCTACCCTGACAGGCTAACATGCTTCCTTTCTGACCCTATGCCAAGCTACCTACCCTGACAGGCTAACCTGCTTCCTTTCTGACCCTCTGCCAAGCTACCCTGACAGGCAAACCTGCTTCCTTTCCGACCCTCTGCCAAGCTACCTACCCTGACAGGCAAACCTGCTTCCTTTCTGACCCTCTGCCAAGCTACCTACCCTGACAGGCAAACCTCCTTCCTTTCTGACCCTCTGCCAAGCTACCTACCCTGACAGGCTAACCTGCTATCTTTCTAACCCTCTGCCAAGCTACCTACCCTGACAGGCAAACCTGCTTCCTTTCTGACCCTCTGCCAAGCTACCTACCCTGACAGGCAAACCTCCTTCCTTTCTGACCCTCTGCCAAGCTACCTACCCGGACAGGTATACCTGCTTCCTTTCTGACCCTCTGCCAAGCTACCTACCCTGACAGGCAAACCTCCTTCCTTTCTGACCCTCTGCCAAGCTACCTACCCGGACAGGTAAACCTGCTATCTTTCTGACCCTCTGCCAAGCTACCCACCCTGACAGGTAAACCTGCTTCCTTTCTGACCCTCTGCCAAGCTACCTACCCTGACAGGCTAAACTGCTTCCTTTCTGACCCTCTGCCAAGCTACCTACCCTGACAGGCTAACCTGCTTCCTTTCTGACCCTCTGCCAAGCAACCCTGACTGGCTAACCTGCTTCCTTTCTGACCCTCTGCCAAGATACCTACCCTGACAGGCTAACCTGCTTCCTTTCTGACCCTCTGCCAAGCTACCTACCCTGACAGGCTAACCTGCTACCTTTCTGACCCTCTGCCAAGCTACCTACCCTGACAGGCAAACCTATCTCCTTTCTGACCCTCAGCCAAGCTAAGTACCCTGACAAGCAAACCTGCTTCCTTTCCGACCCTCTGCCAAGCTACCTACCCTGACAGGCAAACCAGCTTCCTTTCTGACCCTCTGCCAAGTTATCTACGCTGACAGTGCTTCCTTTCTGACCCTCAGCCAAGCTACCTACGCTGACAGGCAAACCTGCTGCCTTTCTGACAGTCAGCCAGGCTACCCTGACAGGCAAACCTATCTCCTTTCTGACCCTCAGCCAAGCTAAGTACCCTGAAAGGCAAACCTGCTTCCTTTCCGACCCTCTGCCAAGCTACCTACCCTGACAGGCAAACCTGCTTCCTTTCTGACCCTCTGCCAAGCTGCCTACCCTGACAGGCAAACCTGCTTCCTTTCTGACCCTCTGCCAAGCAACCCTGACTGGCTAACCTGCTTCGTTTCTGACCCTCTGCCAAGCTACCTACCCTGACAGGTTAACCTACTTCCTTTCTAACCCTCTGCCAAGCTACCTACCCTGACAGGCAAACCTGCTTCCTTTCTGACCCTCTGCCAAGCTACCTACCCTGACAGGCAAACCTGCTTCCTTTCCGACCCTCTGCCAAGTTACCTACCCTGACAGTGCTTCCTTTCTGACCCTCAGCCAAGCTACCTAGGCTGACAGGCAAACCTGCTTCCTTTCTGACCCTCTGCCAAGCTACCTACCCTGACAGGCAGACCTGCTTCCTTTCTGACCCTCTGCCAAGCTACCCTGACTACCTAACCTGCTTCCTTTCTGACCCTCTGCCAAGCTACCTACCCTGACAGGCAAACCTGCTTCCTTTCTGACCCTCTGCCAAGCTACCTACCCTGACAGGCAAACCCGCTACCTGTCTGACCCTCTGCCAAGCTACCCTGACAGGCAAACCTGCTTCCTTTCTGACCCTCTGCCAAGCTACCTACCCTGACAGGCAGACCTGCTTCCTTTCTGACCCTCTGCCAAGCTACCCTGACTGGCTAACCTGCTTCCTTTCTGACCCTCTGCCAAGCTACCTACCCTGACAGGCAAACCTGCTTCCTTTCTGACCCTCTGCCAAGCTACCTACCCTGGCAGGCAAATCTGCTTCCTTTCTGATCCTCTACCAAGCTACCTACCCTGACAGGCAAACCTGTTTCCTTTCTGACCCTCTGCCAAGCTACCTACCCTGACAGGCAAACCTGATTCCTTTCTGACCCTCTACCAAGCTGCCTACCCTGACCCTCTGCCAAGCTACCTACCCTGACAGGCAAACCTGCTTCCTTTCTGACCCTCTGCCAATCTACCTACCATGACAGGCAAACCTGCTTCCTTTCTGACCCTCTGCCAAGCTACCTACCCTGACAGGCAAACCTGCTTCCTTTCTGATCCTCTGCCAAGCTACCTACCCTGACAGGCAAACCTGCTTCCTTTCTGACCCTCTGCCAAGCTTCCCTGACTGGCTAACCTGCTTCCTTTCTGACCCTCTGCCAAGCTACCTACCCTGACAGGCAAACCTGCTTTCTGTCTGACCCTCAGCCAAGCTACCTACCCTAAGAGGCAAACCTGCTTCCTTTCTGGCCCTTAGCCAAGCTACCTACCCTGACAGGCAAACCTGCTTCCTTTCTGACCCTCTGCCAAGCTACCTACCCTGACAGGCAAACCTGCTTCCTTTCTGACCCTCAGCCAAGCTACCTACTCTGACAGGCAAACCTGCTTCCTTTCTGACCCTCTGCCAAGCTACCTACCCTGGCAGGCAAACCTGCATCCTTTCTGACCCTCTACCAAGCTACCTACCCTGACAGGCAAACCTGCTTCCTTTCTGACCCTCTGCCAAGCTACCTACCCTGACAAGCAAACATGATTCTTTTCTGACCCTCTACCAAGCTGCCTACCCTGACCCTCTGCCAAGCTACCTACCCTGACAGGCAAACCTGCTTCCTTCTGACCTTCTGCCAAGCTACCTACCCTGACAGGCTAACCTGCTTCCTTTCTGACCCTCTGCCAAGCTACCTACCCTGACAGGCAAACCTGCTACCTTTCTGGCCCTCTGTCAAGCTACCTACCCTGACAGGCAAACCTGCTTCCTTTCTGACCCTCAGCCAAGCTACCTACCGTGACAGGCAAACCTGCTATCTTTCTGACCCTCTGCCAAGCTACCTACCCTAACAGGCAAACCTGCCTCCTTTCTGACCCTCTGCCAAGCTACCCTGACTGGCTAACCTGCTTCATTTCTGACCCTCTGCCAAGCTATCTACCCTGACAGGCATACCTGCTTCCTTTCTGACCCTCTGCCAAGCTACCTACCCTGACAGGCTAACCTGCTTCCTTTCTGACCCTCTGCCAAGCTACCTACCCTGACAGGCAAACCTGCTACCTTTCTGACCCTCAGCCAAGCTACCTACCCTGACAGGCAAACCTGCTGCCTTTCTGACCCTCTGCCAAGCTACCTACCCTGACAGGCAAACCTGCTTCCTTTCTGACCCTCAGCCAAGCTAAGTACCCTGACAGGTAAACCTGCTTCCTTTCTGACCCTATGCCAAGCTACCTACCCTGACAAGCAAACCTGCTTCCTTTCTGACCCTCTTCCAAGCTACCCTGACAGGCTAACCTGCTTCCTTTCTGACCCTCTGCCAAGCTACCTACCCTGACAGGTTAACTTGCTTCCTTTCTGACCCTCTGCCAAGCTACCTACCCTGACAGGCAAACCTACTACCTGTCTGACCCTCAGCCAAGCTACCTACCCTGACAGTCTAACCTGCTTCCTTTCTGACCCTCTGCCAAGCTACCTACCCTGACAGTTAAACCTGCTTCCTTTCTGACCCTCTGCCAAGCTACCTACCCTGACAGGCAAACCTGCTTCCTTTCTGACCTTCTGCCAAGCTACCTACACTGACAGGCTTACTTGCTTCCTTTCTGACCTTCTGCCAAGCTACCTACCCTGACAGGCAAATCTGCTTCCTTTCTGACCCTCTGCCAAGTTAATTACCCTGACAGTGCTTCCTTTCTGACCCTCAGCCAAGCTACCTACGCTGACAGGAAAACCTGCTGCCTTTCTGACCCTCAGACAGGCTACACTGACAAGCAAACCTGCTTCCTTTCTGACCCTCTGCCAAGCTACCTACCCTGACAGGCAGACCTGCTTCCTTTCTGACCCTCTGCCAAGCTACCCTGACTGGCTAACCTGCTTCCTTTCTGACCCTCTGCCAAGCTACCTACCCTGACAGGCAAACCGGCTTCCTTTCTGACCCTCTGCCAAGCTACCTACCCTGACAGGCAAACCCGCTACCTGTCTGACCCTCTGCCAAGCTACCCTGACTGGCTAACCTGCTTCCTTTCTGACCCTCTGCCAAGCTACCTACCCTGACAGGCAAACCTGCTTCCTTTCTGACCCTCTGCCAAGCTACCTACCCTCGCAGGTAAACCTGCTTCCTTTCTGACCCTCTACCAAGCTACCTACCCTGACAGGCAAACCTGCTTCCTTTCTGACCCTCTGCCAAGCTACCTACCCTGACAGGTAATCCTGATTCCTTTCTGACCCTCTACCAAGCTGCCTACCCTGACCCTCTGCCATGCTACCTACCCTGACAGGCAAACCTGCTTCCTTTCTGACCCTCTGCCAAGCTACCTACCATGACAGGCAAACCTGCTTCCTTTCTGACCCTCTGCCAAGCTACCTACCCTGACAGGCAAACCTGCTTCCTTTCTGACCCTCTGCCAAGCTACCCTGACTGGCTAACCTGCTTCCTTTCTGACCCTCTGCCAAGCTACCTACCCTGACAGGCAAACCTGCTTCCAGTCTGACCCTCAGCCAAGCTACCTACCCTAAAAGGCAAACCTGCTTCCTTTCTGACCCTTAGCCAAGCTACCTACCCTGGCAGGCAAACCTGCTTCCTTTCTGACCCTCAGCCAAGCTACCTACCCTGACAGGCAAACCTGCTTCCTTTCTGACCCTCAGCCAAGCTACCTACCCTGACAGGCAAACATGATTCCTTTCTGACCCTCTACCAAGCTGCCTACCCTGACCCTCTGCCAAGCTACCTACCCTGACAGGCAACCCTGCTTCCTTTCTGACCTTCTGCCAAGCTACCTACCCTGACAGGCTAACCTGCTTCCTTTCTGACCCTCTGCCAAACTACCTACCCTGACAGGCAAACCTGCTACCTTTCTGACCCTCTGCCAAGCTACCTACCCTGACAGGCAAACCTGCTTCCTTTCTGACCCTCAGCCAAGCTCCCTACCGTGACAGGAAAACCTGCTTCCTTTCGGACCCTCTGCCAAGCTACCTACCCTGACAGGCAAACCTGCTACCTTTCTGACCCTCTGCCAAGCTACATGCCCTGACTTGCAAACCTGCTTCCTTTCTGACCCTCTGCCAAGCTACCTACCCTGACAGGCTAACCTGCTTCCTTTCTGACCCTCTGCCAAACTAACCCGACAGGCTAACCTGCTTCCTTTCTGACCCTCTGCCAAGCTACCTACCCTGACAGGCTAACCTGCTTCCTTTCTTACCCTCTGCCAAGCTACCTACCCTGACAGGCTAACCTGCTACCTTTCTGACCCTCTGCCAAGCTATCTACCCTGACAGGCATACCTGCTTCCTTTCTGACCCTCTGCCAAGCTACCTACCCTGAAAGGCAAACCTGCTTCCTTTCTGACCCTCTGCCAAGCTACCTACCCTGACAGGCAAACCTGCTGCCTTTCTGACCCTCTGCCAAGCTACCTACCCTGACAAGCAAACCTGCTTCCTTTCTGACCCTCTGCCAAGCTACCCTGACAGGCCAACCTGCTTCCTTTCTGACCCTCTGCCAAGCTACCTACCCTGACAGATTAACTTGCTTCCTTTCTGACCCTCTGCCAAGCTACCTAACTTGACAGTTAAACCTGCTTCCTTTCTGAACCTCTGCCAAGCTACCTACCCTGACAGGCAAACCTGCTTCCTTTCTGACCTTCTGCCAAGCTACCTACCCTGACAGGCAAACCTGCTACCTGTCTGACCCTCTGCCAAGCTACCTACCCTGACAGGCAAACCTGCTTCCTTTCTGATCCTCTGCCAAGCTACCCTGACAGGCTAACCTGCTTCTTTTCCGACCCACTGCCAAGCTACCTACCCTGAAAGGCAAACCTGCTTCCTTTCTGACCTTCTGCCAAGCTACCTACCCTGACAGGCAAACCTGCTTCCTTTCTGACCCTCTGTCAAGCTACCTACCCTGACAGGCAAACCTGCTTCCTTTCGGACCCTCTGCCAAGCTACCTACCCTGACAGGCAAACCTGCTACCTTTCTGACCCTCTGCCAAGCTACATACCCTGACTTGCAAACCTGCTTCCCTTCTGACCCTCTGCCAAGCTACCTACCCTGACAGGCAAACCTGCTTCCTTTCTGATCCTCTGCCAAGCTACCCTGACAGGCTAACCTGCTTCTTTTCCGACCCACTGCCAAGCTACCTACCCTGACAGGCAAACCTGCTTCCTTTCTGACCTTCTGCCAAGCTACATACCCTGACTTGCAAACCTGCTTCCCTTCTGACCTTCTGCCAAGCTACCTACCCTGACAGGCAAACCTGCTACCTGTCTGACCCTCTGCCAAGCTACCTACCCTGACAGGCAAACCTGCTTCCTTTCTGATCCTCTGCCAAGCTACCCTGACAGGCTAACCTGCTTCTTTTCCGACCCACTGCCAAGCTACCTACCCTGACAGGCAAACCTGCTTCCTTTCTGACCTTCTGCCAAGCTACCTACCCTGACAGGCAAACCTGCTTCCTTTCTGACCCTCTGTCAAGCTACCTACCCTGACAGGCAAACCTGCTTCCTTTCGGACCCTCTGCCAAGCTACCTACCCTGACAGGCAAACCTGCTACCTTTCTGACCCTCTGCCAAGCTACATACCCTGACTTGCAAACCTGCTTCCCTTCTGACCCTCTGCCAAGCTACCAACCCTGACAGGCTAACATGCTTCCTTTCTGACCCTCTGCCAAGCTACCTACCCCGACAGGCTAACCTGCTTCCTTTCTGACCCTCTGCCAAGCTACCTACCCTGACAGGCTAACCTGCTTCCTTTCTTACCCTCTGCCAAGCTACCTACCCTGACAGGCTAACCTGCTACCTTTCTGACCCTCTGCCAAGCTATCTACCCTGACAGGCATACCTGCTTCCTTTCTGACCCTCTGCCAAGCTACCTACCCTGACAGGCAAACCTGCTTCCTTTCTGACCCTCTGCCAAGCTACCTACCCTGACAGGCAAAGCTGCTTCCTTTCTGACCCTCTGCCAAGCTACCTACCCTGACAGGCAAACCTGCTTCCTTTATGACCCTCTGCCAAGCTACCTATCATGACGGGCAAACCTGCTTCGTTTCTGACCCTCAGCCAAGCTACCTACCCTGACAGGCTAACCTGCTTCCTTTCTGACCCTCTGCCAAGCTACCTACCCTGACAGGCAAACCTGCTTCCTTTCTGACCCTCTGTCAAGATACCTACCCTGACAGGAAAACCTGCTTCCTTTCTGACCCTCTGCAAAGCTACCTACCCTGACAGGCTAACCTCCTTCCTTTCTGACCCTCTGCCAAACTACATACCCGGACAGGTAAACCTGCTATCTTCTGACCCTCTGCCAAGGTACCTACCCTGACAGGTAAACCTGCTTCCCTTCTGACCCTCTGCCAAGCTACCTACCCTGACAGGCTACACTGCTTCCTTTCTGACCCTCTGCCAAGCTACCTACCCTGACAGGCTAACCTGCTACCTTTCTGACCCTCTGCCAAGCTACCTACCCTGACAGGTAAACCTGCTTCCTTTCTGACCCTCTGCCAAGCTACCTACCCTGACAGGCTAAACTGCTTCCTTTCTGACCCTCTGCCAAGCTACCTACCCTGACAGGCTAACCTGCTTCCTTTCTGACCCTCTGCCAAGCTACCCTGACTGGCTAACCTGCTTCCTTTCTGACCCTCTGCCAACCTACGTACCCTGACAGGCTAACCTGCTTCCTTTCTGACCCTCTGCCAAGCTACCTACCCTGAGAGGCTAACCTGCTACCTTTCTGACCCTCTGCCAAGCTACCTACCCTGACAGGCAAACCTACCTCCTTTCTGACCCTCAGCCAAGCTACGTACCCTGACAGGCAAACCTGCTTCCTTTCCGACCCTCTGCCAAGCTACCTACCCTGACAGGCAAACCTGCTTCCTTTCTGACCCTCTGCCAAGCTACCTACCTTGACAGGCAAACCTGCTTCCTTTCTGACCCTCTGCCAAGCAACCCTGACTGGCTAACCTGCTTCCTTTCTGACCCTCTGCCAAGCTACCTACCCTGACAGGCAAACCTGCTTCCTTTCTGACCCTCTGCCAAGCTACCTACCCAGACAGGCAAACCTGCTTCCTTTCTGACCCTCTGCCAAGTTACCTACCCTGACAGTGCTTCCTTTCTGACCCTCAGCCAAGCTACCTACGCTGACAGGCAAACCTGCTGCCTTTCTGACCCTCAGCCAGGCTACCCTGACAGGCAAACCAGCTTCCTTTCTGACCCTCTGCCAAGCAACCCTGACTGGCTAACCTGCTTCCTTTCTGACCCTCTGCCAAGCTACCTACCCTGACAGGTTAACCTGCTTCCTTTCTAACGCTCTGCCAAGCTACCTACCCTGACAGGCAAACCTGCTTCCTTTCTGACCCTCTGCCAAGTTACCTACCCTGACATTGCTTCCTTTCTGACCCTCAGCCAAGCTACCTACGCTGACAGGCAAACCTGCCGCCTTTCTGACCCTCAGCCAGGCTACCCTGACAGGCAAACCTGCTTCCTTTCTGACCCTCTGCCAAGCTACCTACCCTGACAGGCAGACCTGCTTCCTTTCTGACCCTCTGCCAAGCTACCCTGACTGGCTAACCTGCTTCCTTTCTGACCCTCTGCCAAGCTACCTACCCTGACAGGCAAACCTGCTTCCTTTCTGACCCTCTGCCAAGCTACCTACCCTGGCAGGCAAACCTGCTTCCTTTCTGACCCTCTACCAAGCTACCTACCCTGACAGGCAAACCTGCTTCCTTTCTGACCCTCTGCCAAGCTACCTACCCTGACAGGCAAACCTGATTCCTTTCCGACCCTCTGCCAAGCTGCCTACCCTGACCCTCTGCCAAGCTACCTACCCTGACAGGCAAACCTGCTTCCTTTCTGACCCTCTGCCAAGCTACCTACCATGACAGGCAAACCTGATTCCTTTCTGACCCTCTGCCAAGCTACCTACCCTGACAGGCAAACCTGCTTCCTTTCTGACCCTCTGCCAAGCTACCCTGACTGGCTAACCTGCTTCCTTTCTGACCCTCTGCCAAGCTACCTACCCTGACAGGCAAACCTGCTTCCAGTCTGACCCTCAGCCAAGCTACCTACCCTAAAAGGCAAACCTGCTTCCTTTCTGACCCTTATCCAAGCTACCTACCCCGACAGGCAAACCTGCTTCCTTTCTGACCCTCAGCCAAGCTACCTACCCTGATAGGCAAACCTGCTTCCTTTCTGACCCTCAGCCAAGCTACCTACCCTGACAGGCAAACCTGCTTCCTTTCTGACCCTCAGCCAAGGTACCTACCCTAACAGGCAAACCGGCTTCCTTTCTGACCCTCAGCCAAGCTACCTACCCTAACAGGCAAACCTGCTTCCTTTCTGACCCTCAGCCACGCTACCTACCCTGACAGGCAAACCTGCTTCCTTTCTGAGCCTCAGCCAAACTACCTACCCTGACAGGCAAACCTGCTTCCTTTCTGACCCTCTGCCAAGCTACCTACTCTGATAGGCTAACCTGCTTCCTTTCTGACCCTCTGCCAAGCTACCCTGACAGGCTAACCTGCTTCCTTTCTGACCCTATGCCAAGCTACCTACCCTGACAGGCTAACCTGCTTCCTTTCTGACCCTCTGACAAGCTACCCTGACAGGCAAACCTGCTACCTTTCTGACCCTCAGCCAAGCTACCTACCCTGACAGGCAAACCTGCTTCCTTTCTGACCCTCTGCCAAGCTACCTACCCTGACAGGCAAACCTCCTTCCTTTCTGACCCTCTGCCAAGCTACCTACCCGGACAGGCTAACCGGCTATCTTTCTGACCCTTTGCCAAGCTACCTACCCTGACAGGTAAACCTGCTTCCTTTCTGACCCTCTGCCAAGCTACCTATCCTGACAGGCTAAACTGCTTCCTTTCTGACCCTCTGCCAAGCTACCTACCCTGACAGGCTAACCTGCTACCTTTCTGACCCTCTGACAAGCTACCTACCCTGACAGGTAAACCTGCTTCCTTTCCGACCCTCTGCCAAGCTACCTACCCTGACAGGCTAAACTGCTTCCTTTCTGACTCTCTGCCAAGCTACCTACCCTGACAGGCTAACCTGCTTCCTTTCTGACCCTCTGCCAAGCTACCCTGACTGGCTAACCTGCTTCCTTTCTGACCCTCTGCCAAGCTACCTACCCCGACAGGCTAACCTGCTTCCTTTCTGACCCTCTGCCAAGCTACCTACCCTGACAGGCTAACCTGCTACCTTTCTGACCCTCTGCCAAGCTACCTACCCTGACAGGCAAACCTTCCTCCTTTCTGACCCTCAGCCAAGCTACCTACCCTGACAGGCAAACCTGCTTCCTTTCCGGCCCTCTGCCAAGCTACCTACCCTGACAGGCAAACCTGCTTCCTTTCTGACCCTCTGCCAAGCAACCCTGACTGGCTAACCTGCTTCCTTTCTGACCCTCTGCCAAGCTACCTACCCTGACAGGTTAACCTGCTTCCTTTCTAACCCTCTGCCAAGCTACCTACCCTGACAGGCAAACCTGCTTCCTTTCTGACCCTCTGCCAAGCTACCTACCCTGACAGACAAACCTCCTTCCTTTCTGACCCTCTGCCAAGCTACCTTCCCAGACAGGCAAACCTGCTTCCTTTCTGTCCCTCTGCCAATCTACCTACCCTGACAGGCAAACCTGCTTCCTTTCTGACCCTCAGCCAAGCTACCTACCCTAACAGGCAAACCTGCTTCCTTTCTGACCCTCAGCCAAGCTACCTACCCTAACAGGCAAACCTGCTGCTTCCTTTCTGACCCTCTGCCAAGCTACCTACCCTGACAGGCTAAACTGCTTCCTTTCTGACCCTCTGCCAAGCTACCCTGACTGGCTAACCTGCTTCCTTTCTGACCCTCTGCCAAGCTACCTACCCCGACAGGCTAACCTGCTTCCTTTCTGACCCTCTGCCAAGCTACCTACCCTGACAGGCTAACCTGCTACCTTTCTGACCCTCTGCCAAGCTACCTACCCTGACAGGCAAACCTTCCTCCTTTCTGACCCTCAGCCAAGCTACCTACCCTGACAGGCAAACCTGCTTCCTTTCCGGCCCTCTGCCAAGCTACCTACCCTGACAGGCAAACCTGCTTCCTTTCTGACCCTCTGCCAAGCTACCTACCCTGACAGGCAAACCTGCTTCCTTTCTGACCCTCTGCCAAGCAACCCTGACTGGCTAACCTGCTTCCTTTCTGACCCTCTGCCAAGCTACCTACCCTGACAGGTTAACCTGCTTCCTTTCTAACCCTCTGCCAAGCTACCTACCCTGACAGGCAAACCTGCTTCCTTTCTGACCCTCTGCCAAGCTACCTACCCTGACAGACAAACCTCCTTCCTTTCTGACCCTCTGCCAAGCTACCTTCCCAGACAGGTAAACCTGCTTCCTTTCTGTCCCTCTGCCAATCTACCTACCCTGACAGGCAAACCTGCTTCCTCTCTGACCCTCAGCCAAGCTACCTACCCTAACAGGCAAACCTGCTTCCTTTCTGACCCTCAGCCAAGCTACCTACCCTAACAGGCAAACCTGCTGCTTCCTTTCTGACCCTCAGCCATGCTACCTACCCTGACAGGCAAACCTGCTTTCTTTCTGAGCCTCAGCCAAGCTACCTACCCTGACAGGCAAACCTGCTTCCTTTCTGACCCTCTGCCAAGCTACCTACCCTGATAGGCTAACCTGCTTCCTTTCTGACCCTCTGCCAAGCTACCCTGACAGGCTAACCTGCTTCCTTTCTGACCCTATGCCAAGCTATCTACCCTGACAGGCTAACCTGCTTCCTTTCTGACCCTCTGCCAAGCTACCCTGACAGGCAAACCTGCTTCCTTTCCGACCCTCTGCCAAGCTACCTACCCTGACAGGCAAACCTGCTTCCTTTCTGACCCTCTGCCAAGCTACCTACCCTGAAAGGCAAACCTCCTTCCTTTCTGACCCTCTGCCAAGCTACCTACCCGGACAGGCTAACCTGCTATCTTTCTGACCCTCTGCCAAGCTACCTACCCTGACAGGTAAACGTGCTTCCTTTCTGACCCTCTGCCAAGCTACCTACCCTGACAGGCTAACCTGCTACCTTTCTGACCCTCTGCCAAGCTACCTACCCTGACAGGTAAACCTGCTTCCTTTCCGACCCTCTGCCAAGCTACCTACCCTGACAGGCTAAACTACTTCCTTTCTGACCCTCTGCCAAGCTACCTACCCTGACAGGCTAAGCTGCTTCCTTTCTGACCCTCTGCCAAGCTACCCTGACAGGCTAACCTGCTTCCTTTCTGACCCTCTGCCAAGCTACCTACCCTGACAGGCTACCCTGCTTCCTTTCTGACCCTCTGCCAAGCTACCTACCCTGTCAGGCTAACCTGCTACCTTTCTGACCCTCTGCCAAGCTACCTACCCTGACAGGCAAACCTTCCTCCTTTCTGACCCTCAGCCAAGCTACCTACCCTGACAGCCAAACCTGCTTCCTTTCCGACCCTCTGCCAAGCTACCTACCCTGACAGGCAAACCTGCTTCCTTTCTGACCCTCTGCCAAGCTACCTACCCTGACAGGCAAATCTGCTTCCTTTCTGACCCTCTGCAAAGCAACCCTGACTGGCTAACCTGCTTCCTTTCTGACCCTCTGCCAAGCTACCTACCCTGACAGGTTAACCTGCTTCCTTTCTAACCCTCTGCCAAGCTACCTATCCTGACAGGCAAACCTGCTTCCTTTCTGACCCTCTGCCAAGCTACCTACCCTGACAGGCAAATCTCCTTCCTTTCTGACCCTCTGCCAAGCTACCTACCCGGACAGGTAAACCTGCTTCCTTTCTGACCCCCTGCCAAGCTACCTACCCTGACAGGCAAACCTCCTTCATTTCTGACCCTCTGCCAAGCTACCTACCCGGACAGGTAAACCTGCTATCTTTCTGACCCTCTGCCAATCTACCTACCCTGACAGGTAAACCTGCTTCCTTTCTGACCCTCTGCCAAGCTACCTACCCTGACAGGCTAAACTGCTTCCTTTCTGACCCTCTGCCAAGCTACCTACCCAGACAGGCTAACCTGCTACCTTTCTGACCCTCTGCCAAGCTACCTACCCTGACAGGTAAACCTGCTTCCTTTCTGACCCTCTGCCAAGCTACCTACCCTGACAGGCTAAATTGCTTCCTTTCTGACCCTCTGCCAAGCTACCTACCCTGACAGACTAACCTGCTTCCTTTCTGACCCTCTGCCAAGCTACCCTGACTGGCTAACCTGCTTCCTTTCTGACCCTCTGCCAAGCTACCTACCCTGACAGGCAAACCGACCTCCTTTCTGACCCTCAGCCAAGCTACGTACCCTGACAGGCAAACCTGCTTCCTTTCCGACCCTCTGCCAAGCTACCTACCCTGACAGGCAAACCTGCTTCCTTTCTGACCCTCTGCCAAGCTACCTACCCTGACAGGCAAACCTGCTTCCTTTCTGACCCTCTGCCAAGCAACCCTGACTGGCTAACCTGCTTCTTTTCTGACCCTCTGCCAAGCTACCTACCCTGACAGGTTAACCTGCTTCCTTTCTAACCCTCAGCCAAGCTACCTACCCTGACAGGCAAACCTGCTTCCTTTCTGACCCTCTGCCAAGCTACCTACCCTGACAGGTAAACCTGCTTCCTTTCTGACCCTCTGCCAAGTTATCTACCCTGACAGTGCTTCCTTTCTGACCTTCAGCCAAGCTACCTACGCTGACGGGCAGACCTGCTTCCTTTCTGACCCTCTGCCAAGCTACCCTGACTGGCTAACCTGCTTCCTTTCTGACCCTCTGCCAAGCTACCTACCCAGACAGGCAAACCCGCTACCTGTCTGACCCTCTGCCAAGCTACCCTGACTGGCTAACCTGCTTCCTTTCTGACCCTCTGCCAAGCTACCTACCCTGACAGGCAAACCTGCTTCCTTTCTGACCCTCTGCCAAGCTACCTACCCTGGCAGGCAAACCTGCTTCCTTTCTGACCCTCTACCAAGCTACCTACCCTGACAGGCAAACCTGCTTCCTTTCTGACCCTCTGCCAAGCTACCTACCCTGACAGGCAAACCCGATTCCTTTCTGACCCTCTGCCAAGCTACCTACCCTGACAGGCAAACCTGCTTCCTTTCTGACCCTTAGCCAAGCTACCTACCCTGACAGGCAAACCTGCTTCCTTTCTGACCCTCTGCCAAGCTACCTACCCTGACAGGCAAACCTGCTTCCAGTCTGACCCTCAGCCAAGCTACCTACCCTAAAAGGCAAACCTGCTTCCTTTCTGACCCTTAGCCAAGCTACCTACCCTGACAGGCAAACCTGCTTCCTTTCTGACCCTCAGCCAAGCTACCTACCCTGACAGGCAAACCTGCTTCCTTTCTGACTCTCAGCCAAGCTACCTACCCGGACAGGCAAACCTGCTTCCTTTCTGACCCTCTACCAAGCTACCTACCCTGACAGGCAAACCTGCTTCCTTTCTGACCCTCTGCCAAGCTACCTACCCTGACAGGCAAACATGATTCCTTTCTGACCCTCTACCAAGCTACCTACCCTGACCCTCTGCCACGCTACCTACCCTGACAGGCAAACCTGCTTCCTTTCTGACCTTCTGCCAAGCTACCTACCCTGACAGGCTAACCTGCTTCCTTTCTGACCCTCTGCCAAGCTACCTACCCTGACAAGCAAACCTGCTTCCTTTCTGACCCTCTGCCAAGCTACCCTGACAGGCTAACCTGCTTCCTTTCTGACCCTCTGCCAAGCTACCTACCTTGACAGTTAAACCTGCTTCCTTTCTGACCCTCTGCCAAGCTACCTACCCTGACAGGCAAACCTGCTTCCTTTCTGACCTTCTGCAAGCTACCTACCCTGACAGGCTTACCTGCTTCCTTTCTGACCTTCTGCCAAGCTACCTACCCTGACAGGCAAACCTGCTACCTGTCTGACCCTCTGCCAAGCTACCTACCCTGACAGGCAAACCTGCTTCCTTTCTGATCCTCTGCCAAGCTACCCTGACAGGCTAACCTGCTTCTTTTCCGACCCACTGCCAAGCTACCTACCCTGACAGGCAAACCTGCTTCCTTTCTGACCTTCTGCCAAGCTACCTACCCTGACAGGCAAACCTGCTTCCTTTCTGACCCTCTGTCAAGCTACCCACCCTGACAGGCAAACCTGCTTCCTTTCGGACCCTCTGCCAAGCTACCTACCCTGACAGGCAAACCTGCTACCTTTCTGACCCTCTGCCAAGCTACATACCCTGACTTGCAAACCTGCTTCCCTTCTGACCCTCTGCCAAGCTACCGACCCTGACAGGCTAACATGCTTCCTTTCTGACCCTCTGCCAAGCTACCTACCCCGACAGGCTAACCTGCTTCCTTTCTGACCCTCTGCTAAGCTACCTACCCTGACAGGCAAACCTGCTTCCTTTCTGACCTTCTGCCAAGCTACCTACCCTGACAGGCAAACCTGCTTCCTTTCTGACCCTCTGTCAAGCTACCCACCCTGACAGGCAAACCTGCTTCCTTTCGGACCCTCTGCCAAGCTACCTACCCTGACAGGCAAACCTGCTACCTTTCTGACCCTCTGCCAAGCTACATACCCTGACTTGCAAACCTGCTTCCCTTCTGACCCTCTGCCAAGCTACCTACCCTGACAGGCAAACCTGCTTCCTTTCTGACCCTCTGCCAAGCTACCCTGACTGGCTAACCTGCTTCCTTTCTGACCCTCTGCCAAGCTACCTACCCTGACAGGCAAACCTGCTTCCAGTCTGACCCTCAGCCAAGCTACCTACCCTAAAAGGCAAACCTGCTTCCTTTCTGACCCTTAGCCAAGCTACCTACCCTGACAGGCAAACCTGCTTCCTTTCTGACCCTCAGCCAAGCTACCTACCCTGACAGGCAAACCTGCTTCCTTTCTGACCCTCAGCCAAGCTACCTACTCTGACAGGCAAACCTGCTTCCTTTCTGACCCTCAGTCAAGCTACCTACCCTGACAGGCAAACCTGCTTCCTTTCTGACCCTCAGCCAAGCTACCTACCCTAACAGGCAAACCGGCTTCCTTTCTGACCCTCAGCCAAGCTACCTACCCTAACAGGCAAACCTGCTTCCTTTCTGACCCTCAGCCACGCTACCTACCCTGACAGGCAAACCTGCTTCCTTTCTGAGCCTCAGCCAAGCTACCTACCCTGACAGGCAAACCTGCTTCCTTTCTGACCCTCTGCCAAGCTACCTACCCTGATAGGCTAACCTGCTTCCTTTCTGACCCTCTGCCAAGCTACCCTGACAGGCTAACCTGCTTCCTTTCTGACCCTATGCCAAGCTACCTACCATGACAGGCTAACCTGCTTCCTTTCTGACCCTCTGCCAAGCTACCCTGACAGGCAAACCTGCTACCTTTCTGACCCTCAGCCAAGCTACCTACCCTGACAGGCAAACCTGCTTCCTTTCTGACCCTCTGCCAAGCTACCTACCCTGACAGGCAAACCTCCTTCCTTTCTGACCCTATTCCAAGCTACCTATCCTGACAGACTAAACTGCTTCCTTTCTGACCCTCTGCCAAGCTACCTACCCTGACAGGCTAACCTGCTACCTTTCTGACCCTCTGACAAGCTACCTACCCTGACAGGTAAACCTGCTTCCTTTCTGACCCTCTGCCAAGCTACCTACCCTGACAGGCTAAACTGCTTCCTTTCTGACCCTCTGCCAAGCTACCTACCCTGACAGGCTAACCTGCTTCCTTTCTGACCCTCTGCCAAGCTACCCTGACTGGCTAACCTGCTTCCTTTCTGACCCTCTGCCAAGCTACCTACCCTGACAGGCTAACCTGCTTCCTTTCTGACCCTCTGCCAAGCTACCTACCCTGACAGGCTAACCTGCTACCTTTCTGACCCTCTGCCAAGCTACCTACCCTGACAGGCAAACCTTCCTCCTTTCTGACACTCAGCCAAGCTACCTACCCTGACAGGCGAACCTGCTTCCTTTCTGACCCTCTGCCAAGCAACCCTGACTGGCTAACCTGCTTCCTTTCTGACCCTCTGCCAAGCTACCTACCCTGACAGGTTAACCTGCTTCCTTTCTAACCCTCTGCCAAGCTACCTACCCTGACAGGCAAACCTGCTTCCTTTCTGACCCTCTGCCAAGCTACCTACCCTGACAGACAAACCTCCTTCCTTTCTCACCCTCTGCCAAGCTACCTACCCAGACAGGTAAACCTGCTTCCTTTCTGTCCCTCTGCCAATCTACCTACCCTGACAGGCAAACCTGCTTCCTTTCTGACCCTCAGCCAAGCTACCTACCCTAACAGGCAAACCTGCTTCCTTTCTGACCCTCAGCCAGGCTACCTACCCTAACAGGCAAACCTGCTTCCTTTCTGACCCTCAGCCATGCTACCTACCCTGACAGGCAAACCTGCTTCCTTTCTGAGCCTCAGCCAAGCTACCTACCCTGACAGGCAAACCTGCTTCCTTTCTGACCCTCTGCCAAGCTACCTACCCTGATAGGCTAACCTGCTTCCTTTCTGACCCTTTGCCAAGCTACCCTGACAGGCTAACCTGCTTCCTTTCTGACCCTATGCCAAGCTACCTACCCTGACAAGCTAACCTGCTTCCTTTCTGACCCTCTGCCAAGCTACCCTGACAGGCAAACCTGCTTCCTTTCCGACCCTCTGTCAAGCTACCTACCCTGACAGGCAAACCTGCTTCCTTTCTGACCCTCTGCCAAGCTACCTACCCTGGCAGGCAAACCTGCTTCCTTTCTGACCCTCTACCAAGCTACCTACCCTGACAGGCAAACCTGCTTCCTTTCTGACCCTCTGCCAAGCTACCTACCCTGACAGGCAAACCTGATTCCTTTCCGACCCTCTACCAAGCTGCCTACCCTGACCCTCTGCCAAGCTACCTACCCTGACAGGCAAACCTGCTTCCTTTCTGACCCTCTGCCAAGCTACCTACCATGACAGGCAAACCGGATTCCTTTCTGACCCTCTGCCAAGCTACCTACCCTGACAGGCAAACCTGCTTCCTTTCTGACCCTCTGCCAAGCTACCCTGACTGGCTAACCTGCTTCCTTTCTGACCCTCTGCCAAGCTACCTACCCTGACAGGCAAACCTGCTTCCAGTCTGACCCTCAGCCAAGCTACCTACCCTAAAAGGCAAACCTGCTTCCTTTCTGACCCTTAGCCAAGCTACCTACCCTGACAGGCAAACCTGCTTCCTTTCTGACCCTCAGCCAAGCTACCTACCCTGACAGGCAAACCTGCTTCCTTTCTGACCCTCAGCCAAGCTACCTACTCTGACAGGCAAACCTGCTTCCTTTCTGACCCTCAGTCAAGCTACCTACCCTGACAGGCAAACCTGCTTCCTTTCTGACCCTCAGCCAAGCTACCTACCCTAACAGGCAAACCGGCTTCCTTTCTGACCCTCAGCCAAGCTACCTACCCTAACAGGCAAACCTGCTTCCTTTCTGACACTCAGCCACGCTACCTACCCTGACAGGCAAACCTGCTTCCTTTCTGAGCCTCAGCCAAGCTACCTACCCTGACAGGCAAACCTGCTTCCTTTCTGACCCTCTGCCAAGCTACCTACCCTGATAGGCTAACCTGCTTCCTTTCTGACCCTCTGCCAAGCTACCCTGACAGGCTAACCTGCTTCCTTTCTGACCCTATGCCAAGCTACCTACCCTGACAGGCTAACCTGCTTCCTTTCTGACCCTCTGCCAAGCTACCCTGACAGGCAAACCTGCTACCTTTCTGACCCTCAGCCAAGCTACCTACCCTGACAGGCAAACCTGCTTCCTTTCTGACCCTCTGCCAAGCTACCTACCCTGACAGGCAAACCTCCTTCCTTTCTGACCCTCTGCCAAGCTACCTATCCTGACAGACTAAACTGCTTCCTTTCTGACCCTCTGCCAAGCTACCTACCCTGACAGGCTAACCTGCTACCTTTCTGACCCTCTGACAAGCTACCTACCCTGACAGGTAAACCTGCTTCCTTTCTGACCCTCTGCCAAGCGACCTACCCTGACAGGCTAAACTGCTTCCTTTCTGACCCTCTGCCAAGCTACCTACCCTGACAGGCTAACCTGCTTCCTTTCTGACCCTCTGCCAAGCTACCCTGACTGGCTAACCTGCTTCCTTTCTGACCCTCTGCCAAGCTACCTACCCTGACAGGCTAACCTGCTTCCTTTCTGACCCTCTGCCAAGCTACCTACCCTGACAGGCTAACCTGCTACCTTTCTGACCCTCTGCCAAGCTACCTACCCTGACAGGCAAACCTTCCTCCTTTCTGACCCTCAGCCAAGCTACCTACCCTGACAGGCAAACCTGCTTCCTTTCTGACCCTCTGCCAAGCAACCCTGACTGGCTAACCTGCTTCCTTTCTGACCCTCTGCCAAGCTACCTACCCTGACAGGTTAACCTGCTTCCTTTCTAACCCTCTGCCAAGCTACCTACCCTGACAGGCAAACCTGCTTCCTTTCTGACCCTCAGCCAAGCTACCTACCCTAACAGGCAAACCTGCTTCCTTTCAGACCCTCAGCCAGGCTACCTACCCTAACAGGCAAACCTGCTTCCTTTCTGACCCTCAGCCATGCTACCTACCCTGACAGGCAAACCTGCTTCCTTTCTGAGCCTCAGCCAAGCTACCTACCCTGACAGGCAAACCTGCTTCCTTTCTGACCCTCTGCCAAGCTACCTACCCTGATAGGCTAACCTGCTTCCTTTCTGACCCTATGCCAAGCTACCTACCCTGACAAGCTAACCTGCTTCCTTTCTGACCCTCTGCGAAGCTACCCTGACAGGCAAACCTGCTTCCTTTCCGACCCTCTGCCAAGCTACCTACCCTGACAGGCAAACCTGCTTCCTTTCTGACCCTCTGCCAAGCTACCTACCCTGAAAGGCAAACCTCCTTCCTTTCTGACCCTCTGCCAAGCTACCTACCCAAACAGGTAAACCTGCTTCCTTTCTGTCCCTCTGCCAATCTACCTACCCTGACAGGCAAACCTGCTTCCTTTCTGACCCTCAGCCAAGCTACCTACCCTAACAGGCAAACCTGCTTCCTTTCTGACCCTCAGCCAGGCTACCTACCCTAACAGGCAAACCTGCTTCCTTTCTGACCCTCAGCCATGCTACCTACCCTGACAGGCAAACCTGCTTCCTTTCTGAGCCTCAGCCAAGCTACCTACCCTGACAGGCAAACCTGCTTCCTTTCTGACCCTCTGCCAAGCTACCTACCCTGATAGGCTAACCTGCTTCCTTTCTGACCCTCTGCCAAGCTACCCTGACAGGCAAACCTGCTTCCTTTCCGACCCTCTGCCAAGCTACCTACCCTGACAGGCAAACCTGCTTCCTTTCTGACCCTCTGCCAAGCTACCTACCCTGAAAGGCAAACCTCCTTCCTTTCTGACCCTCTGCCAAGCTACCTACCCGGACAGGCTAACCTGCTATCTTTCTGACCCTCTGCCAAGCTACCTACCCTGACAGGTAAACCTGCTTCCTTTCTGACCCTCTGCCAAGCTACCTACCCTGACAGGCTAAACTGCTTCCTTTCTGACCCTCTGCCAAGCTACCTACCCTGACAGGCTAACCTGCTACCTTTCTGACCCTCTGCCAAGCTACCTACGCTGACAGGTAAACCTGCTTCCTTTCCGACCCTCTGCCAACCTACCTACCCTGACAGGCTAAACTGCTTCCTTTCTGACCCTCTGCCAAGCTACCTACCCTGACAGGCTAACCTGCTTCCTTTCTGACCCTCTGCCAAGCTACCCTGACAGGCTAACCTGCTTCCTTTCTGACCCTCTGCCAAGCTACCTACCCTGACAGGCTAACCTGCTTCCTTTCTGACCCTCAGCCAAGCTACCTACCCTGACAGGCAAACCTGCTTCCTTTCTGACCCTCTGCCAAGCTACCTACCCTGACAGGCAAACCTCCTTCCTTTGTGACCCTCTGCCAAGCTACCTATCCTGACAGACTAAACTGCTTCCTTTCTGACCCTCTGCCAAGCTACCCACCCTGACAGGCTAACCTGCTACCTTTCTGACCCTCTGACAAGCTACCTACCCTGACAGGTAAACCTGCTTCCTTTCTGACCCTCTGCCAAGCTACCTACCCTGACAGGCTAAACTGCTTCCTTTCTGACCCTCTGCCAAGCTACCTACCCTGACAGGCTAACCTGCTTCCTTTCTGACCCTCTGCCAAGCTACCCTGACTGGCTAACCTGCTTCCTTTCTGACCCTCTGCCAAGCTACCTACCCTGACAGGCTAACCTGCTTCCTTTCTGACCCTCTGCCAAGCTACCTACCCTGACAGGCTAACCTGCTACCTTTCTGACCCTCTGCCAAGCTACCTACCCTGACAGGCAAACCTTCCTCCTTTCTGACCCTCAGCCAAGCTACCTACCCTGACAGGCAAACCTGCTTCCTTTCTGACCCTCTGCCAAGCAACCCTGACTGGCTAACCTGCTTCCTTTCTGACCCTCTGCCAAGCTACCTACCCTGACAGGTTAACCTGCTTCCTTTCTAACCCTCTGCCAAGCTACCTACCCTGACAGGCAAACCTGCTTCCTTTCTGACCCTCTGCCAAGCTACCTACCCTGACAGACAAACCTCCTTCCTTTCTGACCCTCTGCCAAGCTACCTACCCAGACAGGTAAACCTGCTTCCTTTCTGTCCCTCTGCCAATCTACCTACCCTGACAGGCAAACCTGCTTCCTTTCTGACCCTCAGCCAAGCTACCTACCCTAACAGGCAAACCTGCTTCCTTTCTGACCCTCAGCCAGGCTACCTACCCTAACAGGCAAACCTGCTTCCTTTCTGACCCTCAGCCATGCTACCTACCCTGACAGGCAAACCTGCTTCCTTTCTGACCCTCTGCCAAGCTACCTACCCTGATAGGCTAACCTGCTTCCTTTCTGACCCTCTGCCAAGCTACCCTGACAGGCTAACCTGCTTCCTTTCTGACCCTATGCCAAGCTACCTACCCTGACAGGCTAACCTGCTTCCTTTCTGACCCTCTGCCAAGCTACCCTGACAGGCAAACCTGCTTCCTTTCCGACCCTCTGCCAAGCTACCTACCCTGACAGGCAAACCTGCTTCCTTTCTGACCCTCTGCCAAGCTACCTACCCTGAAAGGCAAACCTCCTTCCTTTCTGACCCTCTGCCAAGCTACCTACCCGGACAGCTAACCTGCTATCTTTCTGACCCTCTGCCAAGCTACCTACCCTGACAGGTAAACCTGCTTCCTTTCTGACCCTCTGCCAAGCTACCTACCCTGACAGGCTAAACTGCTTCCTTTCTGACCCTCTGCCAAGCTACCTACCCTGACAGGCTAACCTGCTACCTTTCTGACCCTCTGCCAAGCTACCTACCCTGACAGGTAAACCTGCTTCCTTTCCGACCCTCTGCCAAGCTACCTACCCTGACAGGCTAAACTGCTTCCTTTCTGACCCTCTGCCAAGCTACCTACCCCGACAGGCTAACCTGCTTCCTTTCTGACCCTCTGCCAAGCTACCCTGACAGGCTAACCTGCTTCCTTTCTGACCCTCTGCCAAGCTACCTATCCTGTCAGGCTAACCTGCTACCTTTCTGACCCTCTGCCAAGCTACCTACCCTGACGGGCAAACCTTCCTCCTTTCTGACCCTCAGCCAAGCTACCTACCCTGACAGGCAAACCTGCTTCCTTTCCGACCCTCTGCCAAGCTACCTACCCTGACAGGCAAACCTGCTTCCTTTCTGACCCTCTGCCAAGCTACCTACCCCGACAGGCAAACCTGCTTCCTTTCTGACCCTCTGCAAAGCAACCCTGACTGGCTAACCTGCTTCCTTTCTGACCCTCTGCCAAGCTACCTACCCTGACAGGTTAACCTGCTTCCTTTCTAACCCTCTGCCAAGCTACCTACCCTGACAGGCAAACCTGCTTCCTTTCTGACCCTCTGCCAAGCTACCTACCCTGACAGGCAAATCTCCTTCCTTTCTGACCCTCTGCCAAGCTACCTACCCGGACAGGTAAACCTGCTTCCTTTCTGACCCTCTGCCAAGCTACCTACCCTGACAGGCAAACCTCCTTCCTTTCTGACCCTCTGCCAAGCTACCTACCCGGACAGGTAAACCTGCTATCTTTCTGACCCTCTGCCAATCTACCTACCCTGACCGGTAAACCTGCTTCCTTTCTGACACTCTGCCAAGCTACCTACCCTGACAGGCTAAACTGCTTCCTTTCTGACCCTCTGCCAAGCTACCTACCCTGACAGGCTAACCTGCTACCTTTCTGACCCTCTGCCAAGCTACCTACCCTGACAGGTAAACCTGCTTCCTTTCTGACCCTCTGCCAAGCTACCTACCCTGACAGGCTAAACTGCTTCCTTTCTTACCCTCTGCCAAGCTCCCTACCCTGACAGACTAACCTGCTTCCTTTCTGACCCTCTGCCAAGCTACCCTGACTGGCTAACCTGCTTCCTTTCTGACCCTCTGCCAAGCTACCTACCCTGACAGGCAAACCGACCTCCTTTCTGACCCTCAGCCAAGCTACGTACCCCGACAGGCAAACCTGCTTCCTTTCCGACCCTCTGCCAAGCTACCTACCCTGACAGGCAAACCTGCTTCCTTTCTGACCCTCTGCCAAGCTACCTACCCTGACAGGCAAACCTGCTTCCTTTCTGACCCTCTGCCAAGCAACCCTGACTGGCTAACCTGCTTCTTTTCTGACCCTCTGCCAAGCTACCTACCCTGACAGGTTAACCTGCTTCCTTTCTAACCCTCAGCCAAGCTACCTACCCTGACAGGCAAACCTGCTTCCTTTCTGACCCTCTGCCAAGCTACCTACCCTGACAGGCAAACCTGCTTCCTTTCTGACCCTCTGCCAAGTTATCTACCCTGACAGTGCTTCCTTTCTGACCCTCAGCCAAGCTACCTACGCTGACGGGCAGACCTGCTTCCTTTCTGACCCTCTGCCAAGCTACCCTGACTGGCTAACCTGCTTCCTTTCTGACCCTCTGCCAAGCTACCTACCCTGACAGGCAAACCTGCTTCCTTTCTGACCCTCTGCCAAGCTACCTACCCTGACAGGCAAACCCGCTACCTGTCTGACCCTCTGCCAAGCTACCCTGACTGGCTAACCTGCTTCCTTTCTGACCCTCTGCCAAGCTACCCTTACTGGCTAACCTGCTTCCTTTCTGACCCTCTGCCAATCTACCTACTCTGACAGGCAAACCTGCTTCCTTTCTGACCCTCAGCCAAGCTACCTACCCTAACAGGCAAACCTGCTTCCTTTCTGACCCTCAGCCAAGCTACCTACCCTAACAGGCAAACCTGCTGCTTCCTTTCTGACCCTCAGCCATGCTACCTACCCTGACAGGCAAACCTGCTTTCTTTCTGAGCCTCAGCCAAGCTACCTACCCTGACAGGCAAACCTGCTTCCTTTCTGACCCTCTGCCAAGCTACCTACCCTGATAGGCTAACCTGCTTCCTTTCTGACCCTCTGCCAAGCTACCCTGACAGGCTAACCTGCTTCCTTTCTGACCCTATGCCAAGCTACCAACCCTGACAGGCTAACCTGCTTCCTTTCTGACCCTCTGCCAAGCTACCCTGACAGGCAAACCTGCTTCCTTTCCGACCCTCTGCCAAGCTACCTACCCTGACAGGCAAACCTGCTTCCTTTCTGACCCTCTGCCAAGCTACCTACCCTGAAAGGCAAACCTCCTTCCTTTCTGACCCTCTGCCAAGCTACCTACCCGGACAGGCTAACCTGCTATCTTTCTGACCCTCTGCCAAGCTACCTACCCTGACAGGTAAACCTGCTTCCTTTCTGACCCTCTGCCAAGCTACCTACCCTGACAGGCTAAACTACTTCCTTTCTGACCCTCTGCCAAGCTACCTACCCTGACAGGCTAAGCTGCTTCCTTTCTGACCCTCTGCCAAGCTACCCTGACAGGCTAACCTGCTTCCTTTCTGACCCTCTGCCAAGCTACCTACCCTGACAGGCTAACCTGCTTCCTTTCTGACCCTCTGCCAAGCTACCTACCCAGTCAGGCTAACCTGCTACCTTTCTGACCCTCTGCCAAGCTACCTACCCTGACAGGCAAACCTTCCTCCTTTCTGACCCTCAGCCAAGCTACCTACCCTGACAGCCAAACCTGCTTCCTTTCCGACCCTCTGCCAAGCTACCTACCCTGACAGGCAAACCTGCTTCCTTTCTGACCCTCTGCCAAGCTACCTACCCTGACAGGCAAACCTGCTTCCTTTCTGACCCTCTGCAAAGCAACCCTGACTGGCTAACCTGCTTCCTTTCTGACCCTCTGCCAAGCTACCTACCCTGACAGGTTAACCTGCTTCCTTTCTAACCCTCTGCCAAGCTACCTATCCTGACAGGCAAACCTGCTTCCTTTCTGACCCTCTGCCAAGCTACCTACCCTGACAGGCAAATCTCCTTCCTTTCTGACCCTCTGCCAAGCTACCTACCCGGACAGGTAAACCTGCTTCCTTTCTGACCCTCTGCCAAGCTACCTACCCTGACAGGCAAACCTCCTTCCTTTCTGACCCTCTGCCAAGCTACCTACCCGGACAGGTAAACCTGCTATCTTTCTGACCCTCTGCCAATCTACCTACCCTGACAGGTAAACCTGCTTCCTTTCTGACCCTCTGCCAAGCTACCTACCCTGACAGGCTAACCTGCTACCTTTCTGACCCTCTGCCAAGCTACCTACCCTGACAGGTAAACCTGCTTCCTTTCTGACCCTCTGCCAAGCTACCTACCCTGACAGGCTAAACTGCTTCCTTTCTGACCCTCTGCCAAGCTACCTACCCTGACAGACTAACCTGCTTCCTTTCTGACCCTCTGCCAAGCTACCCTGACTGGCTAACCTGCTTCCTTTCTGACCCTCTGCCAAGCTACCTACCCTGACAGGCAAACCGACCTCCTTTCTGACCCTCAGCCAAGCTACGTACCCTGACAGGCAAACCTGCTTCCTTTCCGACCCTCTGCCAAGCTACCTACACTGACAGGCAAACCTGCTTCCTTTCTGACCCTCTGCCAAGCTACCTACCCTGACAGGCAAACCTGCTTCCTTTCTGACCCTCTGCCAAGCAACCCTGACTGGCTAACCTGCTTCTTTTCTGACCCTCTGCCAAGCTACCTACCCTGACAGGTTAACCTGCTTCCTTTCTAACCCTCAGCCAAGCTACCTACCCTGACAGGCAAACCTGCTTCCTTTCTGACCCTCTGCCAAGCTACCTACCCTAACAGGTAAACCTGCTTCCTTTCTGACCCTCTGCCAAGTTATCTACCCTGACAGTGCTTCCTTTCTGACCCTCAGCCAAGCTACCTAAGCTGACGGGCAGACCTGCTTCCTTTCTGACCCTCTGCCAAGCTACCCTGACTGGCTAACCTGCTTCCTTTCTGACCCTCTGCCAAGCTACCTACCCTGACAGGCAAACCCGCTACCTGTCTGACCCTCTGCCAAGCAACCCTGACTGGCTAACCTGCTTCCTTTCTGACCCTCTGCCAAGCTACCTACCCTGACAGGCAAACCTGCTTCCTTTCTGACCCTCTGCCAAGCTACCTACCCTGGCAGGCAAACCTGCTTCCTTTCTGACCCTCTACCAAGCTACCTACCCTGACAGGCAAACCTGCTTCCTTTCTGACCCTCTGCCAAGCTACCTACCCTGACAGGCAAACCTGATTAATTCTGACCCTCTGCCAAGCTACCTACCATGACAGGCAAACCTGCTTCCTTTCTGACCCTCTGCCAAGCTACCTACCCTGACAGGCAAACCTGCTTCCAGTCTGACCCTCAGCCAAGCTACCTACCCTAAAAGGCAAACCTGCTTCCTTTCTGACCCTTAGCCAAGCTACCTACCCTGACAGGCAAACCTGCTTCCTTTCTGACCCTCAGCCAAGCTACCTACCCTGACAGGCAAACCTGCTTCCTTTCTGACTCTCAGCCAAGCTACCTACCCGGACAGGCAAACCTGCTTCCTTTCTGACCCTCTACCAAGCTACCTACCCTGACAGGCAAACCTGCTTCCTTTCTGACCCTCTGCCAAGCTACCTACCCTGACAGGCAAACATGATTCCTTTCTGACCCTCTACCAAGCTACCTACCCTGACCCTCTGCCACGCTACCTACCCTGACAGGCAAACCTGCTTCCTTTCTGACCTTCTGCCAAGCTACCTACCCTGACAGGCTAACCTGCTTCCTTTCTGACCCTCTGCCAAGCTACCTACCCTGACAAGCAAACCTGCTTCCTTTTCCTTTCTGACCCTCTGCCAAGCTACCCTGACAGACTAACCTGCTTCCTTTCTGACCCTCTGCCAAGCTACCTACCTTGACAGTTAAACCTGCTTCCTTTCTGACCCTCTGCCAAGCTACCTACCCTGACAGGCAAACCTGCTTTCTTTCTGACCTTCTGCAAGCTACCTACCCTGACAGGCTTACCTGCTTCCTTTCTGACCTTCTGCCAAGCTACCTACCCCGACAGGCAAACCTGCTACCTGTCTGACCCTCTGCCAAGCTACCTACCCTGAGAGGCAAACCTGCTTCCTTTCTGATCCTCTGCCAAGCTACCCTGACAGGCTAACCTGCTTCTTTTCTGACCCACTGCCAAGCTACCTACCCTGACAGGCAAACCTGCTTCCTTTCTGACCTTCTGCCAAGCTACCTACCCTGACAGGCAAACCTGCTTCCTTTCTGACCCTCTGTCAAGCTACCTACCCTGACAGGCAAACCTGCTTCCTTTCCGACCCTCTGCCAAGCTACCTACCCTGACAGGCAAACCTGCTACCTTTCTGACCCTCTGCCAAGCTACATACCCTGACTTGCAAACCTGCTTCCCTTCTGACCCTCTGCCAAGCTACCGACCCTGACAGGCTAACATGCTTCCTTTCTGACCCTCTGCCAAGCTACCTACCCCGACAGGCTAACCTGCTTCCTTTCTGACCCTCTGCTAAGCTACCTACCCTGACAGGCTAACCTGCTTCCTTTCTTACCCTCTGCCAAGCTACCTACCCTGACAGGCTAACCTGCTACCTTTCTGACCCTCTGCCAAGCTATCTACCCTGACAGGCATACCTGCTTCCTTTCTGACCCTCTGCCAAGCTACCTACCCTGACAGGCAAACCTGCTTCCTTTCTGACCCTCTGCCAAGCTACCTACCCTGACAGGCAAACCTGCTTCCTTTCTGACCCTCTGCCAAGCTACCTATCATGACGGGCAAACCTGCTTCGTTTCTGACCCTCAGCCAAGCTACCTACCCTGACAGGCTAACCTGCTTCCTTTCTGACCCTCTGCCAAGCTACCTACCCTGACAGGCAAACCTGCTTCCTTTCTGACCCTCTGTCAAGCTACATACCCTGACAGGAAAACCTGCTTCCTTTCTGACCCTCTGCAAAGCTACCTACCCTGACAGGCTAACCTCCTTCCTTTCTGACCCTCTGCCAAACTACCTACCCGGACAGGTAAACCTGCTATCTTCTGACCCTCTGCCAAGGTACCTACCCTGACAGGTAAACCTGCTTCCTTTCTGACCCTCTGCCAAGCTACCTACCCTGACAGGCTACACTGCTTCCTTTCTGACCCTCTGCCAAGCTACCTACCCTGACAGGCTAACCTGCTACCTTTCTGACCCTCTGCCAAGCTACCTACCCTGACAGGTAAACCTGCTTCCTTTCTGACCCTCTGCCAAGCTACCTACCCTGACAGGCTAAACTGCTTCCTTTCTGACCCTCAGCCAAGCTACCTACCCTGACAGGCTAACCTGCTTCCTTTCTGACCCTCTGCCAAGCTACCCTGACTGGCTAACCTGCTTCCTTTCTGACCCTCTGCCAACCTACGTACCCTGACAGGCTAACCTGCTTCCTTTCTGACCCTCTGCCAAGCTACCTACCCTGACAGGCAAACCTGCTTCCTTTCTGACCCTCTGCCAAGTTACCTACCCTGACAGTGCTTCCTTTCTGACCCTCAGCCAAGCTACCTACGCTGACAGGCAAACCTGCTGCCTTTCTGACCCTCAGCCAGGCTACCCTGACAGGCAAACCTGCTTCCTTTCTGACCCTCTGCCAAGCAACCCTGACTGGCTAACCTGCTTCCTTTCTGACCCTCTGCCAAGCTACCTACCCTGACAGGTTAACCTGCTTCCTTTCTAACGCTCTGCCAAGCTACCTACCCTGACAGGCAAACCTGCTTCCTTTCTGACCCTCTGCCAAGTTACCTACCCTGACATTGCTTCCTTTCTGACCCTCAGCCAAGCTACCTACGCTGACAGGCAAACCTGCTGCCTTTCTGACCCTCAGCCAGGCTACCCTGACAGGCAAACCTGCTTCCTTTCTGACCCTCTGCCAAGCTACCTACCCTGACAGGCAGACCTGCTTCCTTTCTGACCCTCTGCCAAGCTACCCTGACTGGCTAACCTGCTTCCTTTCTGACCCTCTGCCAAGCTACCTACCCTGACAGGCAAACCTGCTTCCTTTCTGACCCTCTGCCAAGCTACCTACCCTGACAGGCAAACCCGCTACCTGTCTGACCCTCTGCCAAGCTACCCTGACTGGCTAACCTGCTTCCTTTCTGACCCTCTGCCAAGCTACCTACCCTAACAGGCAAACCTGCTTCCTTTCTGACCCTCTGCCAAGCTACCTACCCTGGCAGGCAAACCTGCTTCCTTTCTGACCCTCTACCAAGCTACCTACCCTGACAGGTTAACCTGCTTCCTTTCTAACGCTCTGCCAAGCTACCTACCCTGACAGGCAAACCTGCTTCCTTTCTGACCCTCTGCCAAGCAACCCTGACTGGCTAACCTGCTTCCTTTCTGACCCTCTGCCAAGCTACCTACCCTGACAGGTTAACCTGCTTCCTTTCTAACGCTCTGCCAAGCTACCTACCCTGACAGGCAAACCTGCTTCCTTTCTGACCCTCTGCCAAGTTACCTACCCTGACATTGCTTCCTTTCTGACCCTCAGCCAAGCTACCTACGCTGACAGGCAAACCTGCTGCCTTTCTGACCCTCAGCCAGGCTACCCTGACAGGCAAACCTGCTTCCTTTCTGACCCTCTGCCAAGCTACCTACCCTGACAGGCAGACCTGCTTCCTTTCTGACCCTCTGCCAAGCTACCCTGACTGGCTAACCTGCTTCCTTTCTGACCCTCTGCCAAGCTACCTACCCTGACAGGCAAACCTGCTTCCTTTCTGACCCTCTGCCAAGCTACCTACCCTGACAGGCAAACCTGCTTCCTTTCTGACCCTCTGCCAAGCTACCCTGACTGGCTAACCTGCTTCCTTTCTGACCCTCTGCCAAGCTACCTACCCTAACAGGCAAACCTGCTTCCTTTCTGACCCTCTGCCAAGCTACCTACCCTGGCAGGCAAACCTGCTTCCTTTCTGACCCTCTACCAAGCTACCTACCCTGACAGGCAAACCTGCTTCCTTTCTGACCCTCTGCCAAGCTACCTACCCTGACAGGCAAACCTGATTCCTTTCCGACCCTCTACCAAGCTGCCTACCCTGACCCTCTGCCAAGCTACCTACCCTGACAGGCAAACCTGCTTCCTTTCTGACCCTCTGCCAAGCTACCTACCATGACAGGCAAACCGGATTCCTTTCTGACCCTCTGCCAAGCTACCTACCCTGACAGGCAAACCTGCTTCCTTTCTGACCCTCTGCCAAGCTACCTACCCTGACAGGCAAACCTGCTTCCAGTCTGACCCTCAGCCAAGCTACCTACCCTAAAAGGCAAACCTGCTTCCTTTCTGACCCTTAGCCAAGCTACCTACCCTGACAGGCAAACCTGCTTCCTTTCTGACCCTCAGTCAAGCTACCTACCCTGACAGGCAAACCTGCTTCCTTTCTGACCCTCTGCCAAGCTACCTACCCTGAAAGGCTAACCTGCTATCTTTCTGACCCTCTGCCAAGCTACCTACCCTGACAGGTAAACCTGCTTCCTTTCTGACCCTCTGCCAAGCTACCTACCCTGACAGGCTAAACTGCTTCCTTTCTGACCCTCTGCCAAGCTACCTACCCTGACAGGCTAACCTGCTACCTTTCTGACCCTCTGCCAAGCTACCTACCCTGACAGGTAAACCTGCTTCCTTTCCGACCCTCTGCCAAGCTACCTACCCTGACAGGCTAAACTGCTTCCTTTCTGACCCTCTGCCAAGCTACCTACCCTGACAGGCTAACCTGCTTCCTTTCTGACCCTCTGCCAAGCTACCCTGACAGGCTAACCTGCTTCCTTTCTGACCCTCTGCCAAGCTACCTACCCTGACAGGCTAACCTGCTTCCTTTCTGACCCTCTGCCAAGCTACCTATCCTGTCAGGCTAACCTGCTACCTTTCTGACCCTCTGCCAAGCTACCTACCCCGACAGGCAAACCTGCTTCCTTTCTGACCCTCTGCAAAGCAACCCTGACAGGTTAACCTGCTTCCTTTCTAACCCTCTGCCAAGCTACCTACCCTGACAGGCAAACCTGCTTCCTTTCTGACCCTCTGCCAAGCTACCTACCCTGACAGGCAAATCCCCTTCCTTTCTGACCCTCTGCCAAGCTACCTACCCGGACAGGTAAACCTGCTTCCTTTCTGACCCTCTGCCAAGCTACCTACCCTGACAGGCAAACCTCCTTCCTTTCTGACCCTCTGCCAAGCTACCTACCCGGACAGGTAAACCTGCTATCTTTCTGACCCTCTGCCAATCTACCTACCCTGACAGGTAAACCTGCTTCCTTTCTGACCCTCTGCCAAGCTACCTACCCCGACAGGCTAAACTGCTTCCTTTCTGACCCTCTGCCAAGCTACCTACCCTGACAGGCTAACCTGCTACCTTTCTGACCCTCTGCCAAGCTACCTACCCTGACAGGTAAACCTGCTTCCTTTCTGACCCTCTGCCAAGCTACCTACCCTGACAGGCTAAACTGCTTCCTTTCCGACCCTCTGCCAAGCTACCTACCCTGACAGGCAAACCTGCTACCTTTCTGACCCTCTGCCAAGCTACATACCCTGACTTGCAAACCTGCTTCCCTTCTGACCCTCTGCCAAGCTACCGACCCTGACAGGCTAACATGCTTCCTTTCTGACCCTCTGCCAAGCTACCTACCCCGACAGGCTAACCTGCTTCCTTTCTGACCCTCTGCTAAGCTACCTACCCTGACAGGCTAACCTGCTTCCTTTCTTACCCTCTGCCAAGCTACCTACCCTGACAGGCTAACCTGCTACCTTTCTGACCCTCTGCCAAGCTATCTACCCTGACAGGCATACCTGCTTCCTTTCTGACCCTCTGCCAAGCTACCTACCCTGACAGGCAAACCTGCTTCCTTTCTGACCCTCTGCCAAGCTACCTACCCTGACAGGCAAACCTGCTTCCTTTCTGACCCTCTGCCAAGCTACCTATCATGACGGGCAAACCTGCTTCGTTTCTGACCCTCAGCCAAGCTACCTACCCTGACAGGCTAACCTGCTTCCTTTCTGACCCTCTGCCAAGCTACCTACCCTGACAGGCAAACCTGCTTCCTTTCTGACCCTCTGTCAAGCTACATACCCTGACAGGAAAACCTGCTTCCTTTCTGACCCTCTGCAAAGCTACCTACCCTGACAGGCTAACCTCCTTCCTTTCTGACCCTCTGCCAAACTACCTACCCGGACAGGTAAACCTGCTATCTTCTGACCCTCTGCCAAGGTACCTACCCTGACAGGTAAACCTGCTTCCTTTCTGACCCTCTGCCAAGCTACCTACCCTGACAGGCTACACTGCTTCCTTTCTGACCCTCTGCCAAGCTACCTACCCTGACAGGCTAACCTGCTACCTTTCTGACCCTCTGCCAAGCTACCTACCCTGACAGGTAAACCTGCTTCCTTTCTGACCCTCTGCCAAGCTACCTACCCTGACAGGCTAAACTGCTTCCTTTCTGACCCTCAGCCAAGCTACCTACCCTGACAGGCTAACCTGCTTCCTTTCTGACCCTCTGCCAAGCTACCCTGACTGGCTAACCTGCTTCCTTTCTGACCCTCTGCCAACCTACGTACCCTGACAGGCTAACCTGCTTCCTTTCTGACCCTCTGCCAAGCTACCTACCCTGACAGGCAAACCTGCTTCCTTTCTGACCCTCTGCCAAGTTACCTACCCTGACAGTGCTTCCTTTCTGACCCTCAGCCAAGCTACCTACGCTGACAGGCAAACCTGCTGCCTTTCTGACCCTCAGCCAGGCTACCCTGACAGGCAAACCTGCTTCCTTTCTGACCCTCTGCCAAGCAACCCTGACTGGCTAACCTGCTTCCTTTCTGACCCTCTGCCAAGCTACCTACCCTGACAGGTTAACCTGCTTCCTTTCTAACGCTCTGCCAAGCTACCTACCCTGACAGGCAAACCTGCTTCCTTTCTGACCCTCTGCCAAGTTACCTACCCTGACATTGCTTCCTTTCTGACCCTCAGCCAAGCTACCTACGCTGACAGGCAAACCTGCTGCCTTTCTGACCCTCAGCCAGGCTACCCTGACAGGCAAACCTGCTTCCTTTCTGACCCTCTGCCAAGCTACCTACCCTGACAGGCAGACCTGCTTCCTTTCTGACCCTCTGCCAAGCTACCCTGACTGGCTAACCTGCTTCCTTTCTGACCCTCTGCCAAGCTACCTACCCTGACAGGCAAACCTGCTTCCTTTCTGACCCTCTGCCAAGCTACCTACCCTGACAGGCAAACCCGCTACCTGTCTGACCCTCTGCCAAGCTACCCTGACTGGCTAACCTGCTTCCTTTCTGACCCTCTGCCAAGCTACCTACCCTAACAGGCAAACCTGCTTCCTTTCTGACCCTCTGCCAAGCTACCTACCCTGGCAGGCAAACCTGCTTCCTTTCTGACCCTCTACCAAGCTACCTACCCTGACAGGCAAACCTGCTTCCTTTCTGACCCTCTGCCAAGCTACCTACCCTGACAGGCAAACCTGATTCCTTTCCGACCCTCTACCAAGCTGCCTACCCTGACCCTCTGCCAAGCTACCTACCCTGACAGGCAAACCTGCTTCCTTTCTGACCCTCTGCCAAGCTACCTACCATGACAGGCAAACCGGATTCCTTTCTGACCCTCTGCCAAGCTACCTACCCTGACAGGCAAACCGGCTTCCTTTCTGACCGTCTGCCAAGCTACCCTGACTGGCTAACCTGCTTCCTTTCTGACCCTCTGCCAAGCAACCTACCCTGACAGGCAAACCTGCTTCCAGTCTGACCCTCAGCCAAGCTACCTACCCTAAAAGGCAAACCTGCTTCCTTTCTGACCCTTAGCCAAGCTACCTACCCTGACAGGCAAACCTGCTTCCTTTCTGACCCTCAGTCAAGCTACCTACCCTGACAGGCAAACCTGCTTCCTTTCTGACCCTCTGCCAAGCTACCTACCCTGAAAGGCAAACCTCCTTCCTTTCTGACCCTCTGCCAAGCTACCTACCCGGACAGCTAACCTGCTATCTTTCTGACCCTCTGCCAAGCTACCTACCCTGACAGGTAAACCTGCTTCCTTTCTGACCCTCTGCCAAGCTACCTACCCTGACAGGCTAAACTGCTTCCTTTCTGACCCTCCGCCAAGCTACCTACCCTGACAGGCTAACCTGCTACCTTTCTGACCCTCTGCCAAGCTACCTACCCTGACAGGTAAACCTGCTTCCTTTCCGACCCTCTGCCAAGCTACCTACCCTGACAGGCTAAACTGCTTCCTTTCTGACCCTCTGCCAAGCTACCTACCCTGACAGGCTAACCTGCTTCCTTTCTGACCCTCTGCCAAGCTACCCTGACAGGCTAACCTGCTTCCTTTCTGACCCTCTGCCAAGCTACCTACCCTGACAGGCTAACCTGCTTCCTTTCTGACCCTCTGCCAAGCTACCTATCCTGTCAGGCTAACCTGCTACCTTTCTGACCCTCTGCCAAGCTACCTACCCCGACAGGCAAACCTGCTTCCTTTCTGACCCTCTGCAAAGCAACCCTGACAGGTTAACCTGCTTCCTTTCTAACCCTCTGCCAAGCTACCTACCCTGACAGGCAAACCTGCTTCCTTTCTGACCCTCTGCCAAGCTACCTACCCTGACAGGCAAATCCCCTTCCTTTCTGACCCTCTGCCAAGCTACCTACCCGGACAGGTAAACCTGCTTCCTTTCTGACCCTCTGCCAAGCTACCTACCCTGACAGGCAAACCTCCTTCCTTTCTGACCCTCTGCCAAGCTACCTACCCGGACAGGTAAACCTGCTATCTTTCTGACCCTCTGCCAATCTACCTACCCTGACAGGTAAACCTGCTTCCTTTCTGACCCTCTGCCAAGCTACCTACCCCGACAGGCTAAACTGCTTCCTTTCTGACCCTCTGCCAAGCTACCTACCCTGACAGGCTAACCTGCTACCTTTCTGACCCTCTGCCAAGCTACCTACCCTGACAGGTAAACCTGCTTCCTTTCTGACCCTCTGCCAAGCTACCTACCCTGACAGGCTAAACTGCTTCCTTTCTGACCCTCTGCCAAGCTACCTACCCTGACAGACTAACCTGCTTCCTTTCTGACCCTCTGCCAAGCTACCCTGACTGGCTAACCTGCTTCCTTTCTGACCCTCTGCCAAGCTACCTACCCTGACAGGCAAACCGACCTCCTTTCTGACCCTCAGCCAAGCTACGTACCCTGACAGGCAAACCTGCTTCCTTTCCGACCCTCTGCCAAGCAACCCTGACTGGCTAACCTGCTTCCTTTCTGACCCTCTGCCAAGCTACCTACCCTGACAGACAAACCTCCTTCCTTTCTGACCCTCTGCCAAGCTACCTACCCAGACAGGTAAACCTGCTTCCTTTCTGTCCCTCTGCCAATCTACCTACCCTGACAGGCAAACCTGCTTCCTTTCTGACCCTCAGCCAAGCTACCTACCCTAACAGGCAAACCTGCTTCCTTTCTGACCCTCAGCCAAGCTACCTACCCTAACAGGCAAACCTGCTTCCTTTCTGACCCTCAGCCATGCTACCTACCCTGACAGGCAAACCTGCTTCCTTTCTGAGCCTCAGCCAAGCTACCTACCCTGACAGGCAAACCTGCTTCCTTTCTGACCCTCTGCCAAGCTACCTACCCTGATAGGCTAACCTGCTTCCTTTCTGACCCTCTGCCAAGCTACCCTGACAGGCTAACCTGCTTCCTTTCTGACCCTATGCCAAGCTACCTACCCTGACAGGCAAACCTGCTTCCTTTCTGACCCTCTGCCAAGCTACCTACCCTGAAAGGCAAACCTCCTTCCTTTCTGACCCTCTGCCAAGCTACCTACCCGGACAGGCTAACCTGCTCTCTTTCTGACCCTCTGCCAAGCTACCTACCCTGACAGGTAAACCTGCTTCCTTTCTGACCCTCTGCCAAGCTACCTACCCTGACAGGCTAAACTGCTTCCTTTCTGACCCTCTGCCAAGCTACCTACCCTGACAGGCTAACCTGCTACCTTTCTGACCCTCTGCCAAGCTACCTACCCTGACAGGTAAACCTGCTTCCTTTCCGACCCTCTGCCAAGCTACCTACCCTGACAGGCTAAATTGCTTCCTTTCTGACCCTCTGCCAAGCTACCTACCCTGACAGGCTAACCTGCTTCCTTTCTGACCCTCTGCCAAGCTACCCTGACAGGCTAACCTGCTTCCTCTCTGACCCTCTGCCAAGCTACCTACCCTGACAGGCTAACCTGCTTCCTTTCTGACCCTCAGCCAAGCTACCTACCCTGACAGGCAAACCTGCTTCCTTTCTGACCCTCTGCCAAGCTACCTACCCTGACAGGCAAACCTCCTTCCTTTCTGACCCTCTGCCAAGCTACCTATCCTGACAGACTAAACTGCTTCCTTTCTGACCCTCTGCCAAGCTACCTACCCTGACAGGCTAACCTGCTACCTTTCTGACCCTCTGACAAGCTACCTACCCTGACAGGTAAACCTGCTTCCTTTCTGACCCTCTGCCAAGCTACCTACCCTGACAGGCTAAACTGCTTCCTTTCTGACCCTCTGCCAAGCTACCTACCCTGACAGGCTAACCTGCTTCCTTTCTGACCCTCTGCCAAACTACCCTGACTGGCTAACCTGCTTCCTTTCTGACCCTCTGCCAAGCTACCTACCCTGACAGGCTAACCTGCTTCCTTTCTGACCCCCTGCCAAGCTACCTACCCTGACAGGCTAACCTGCTACCTTTCTGACCCTCTGCCAAGCTACCTACCCTGACAGGCAAACCTTCCTCCTTTCTGACCCTCAGCCAAGCTACCTACCCTGACAGGCAAACCTGCTTCCTTTCTGACCCTCTGCCAAGCAACCCTGACTGGCTAACCTGCTTCCTTTCTGACCCTCTGCCAAGCTACCTACCCTGACAGGTTAACCTGCTTCATTTCTAACCCTCTGCCAAGCTACCTACCCTGACAGGCAAACCTGCTTCCTTTCTGACCCTCTGCCAAGCTACCTACCCTGACAGACAAACCTCCTTCCTTTCTGACCCTCTGCCAAGCTACCTACCCAGACAGGTAAACCTGCTTCCTTTCTGTCCCTCTGCCAATCTACCTACCCTGACAGGCAAACCTGCTTCCTTTCTGACCCTCAGCCAAGCTACCTACCCTAACAGGCAAACCGGCTTCCTTTCTGACCCTCAGCCAGGCTACCTACCCTAACAGGCAAACCTGCTTCCTTTCTGACCCTCAGCCATGCTACCTACCCTGACAGGCAAACCTGCTTCCTTTCTGAGCCTCAGCTAAGCTACCTAGCCTGACAGGCAAACCTGCTTCCTTTCTGACCCTCTGCCAAGCTACCTACCCTGATAGGCTAACCTGCTTCCTTTCTGACCCTCTGCCAAGCTACCCTGACAGGCTAACCTGCTTCCTTTCTGACCCTATGCCAAGCTACCTACCCTGACAGGCTAACCTGCTTCCTTTCTGACCCTCTGCCAAGCTACCCTGACAGGCAAACCTGCTTCCTTTCCGACCCTCTGCCAAGCTACCTACCCTGACAGGCAAACCTGCTTCCTTTCTGACCCTCTGCCAAGCTACCTACCCTGAAAGGCAAACCTCCTTCCTTTCTGACCCTCTGCCAAGCTACCTACCCGGACAGCTAACCTGCTATCTTTCTGACCCTCTGCCAAGCTACCTACCCTGACAGGTAAACCTGCTTCCTTTCTGACCCTCTGCCAAGCTACCTACCCTGACAGGCTAAACTGCTTCCTTTCTGACCCTCTGCCAAGCTACCTACCCTGACAGGCTAACCTGCTACCTTTCTGACCCTCTGCCAAGCTACCTACCCTGACAGGTAAACCTGCTTCCTTTCCGACCCTCTGCCAAGCTACCTACCCTGACAGGCTGAACTGCTTCCTTTCTGACCCTCTGCCAAGCTACCTACCCTGACAGGCTAACCTGCTTCCTTTCTGACCCTCTGCCAAGCTACCCTGACAGGCTAACCTGCTTCCTTTCTGACCCTCTGCCAAGCTACCTACCCTGACAGGCTAACCTGCTTCCTTTCTGACCCTCTGCCAAGCTACCTATCCTGTCAGGCTAACCTGCTACCTTTCTGACCCTCTGCCAAGCTACCTACCCTGACAGGCAAACCTTCCTCCTTTCTGACCCTCAGCCAAGCTACCTACCCTGACAGGCAAACCTGCTTCCTTTCCGACCCTCTGCCAAGCTACCTACCCTGACAGGCAAACCTGCTTCCTTTCTGACCCTCTGCCAAGCTACCTACCCCGACAGGCAAACCTGCTTCCTTTCTGACCCTCTGCAAAGCAACCCTGACTGGCTAACCTGCTTCCTTTCTGACCCTCTGCCAAGCTACCTACCCTGACAGGTTAAACTGCTTCCTTTCTAACCCTCTGCCAAGCTACCTACCCTGACAGGCAAACCTGCTTCCTTTCTGACCCTCTGCCAAGCTACCTACCCTGACAGGCAAATCTCCTTCCTTTCTGACCCTCTGCCAAGCTACCTACCCGGACAGGTAAACCTGCTTCCTTTCTGACCCTCTGCCAAGCTACCTACCCTGACAGGCAAACCTCCTTCCTTTCTGACCCTCTGCCAAGCTACCTACCCGGACAGGTAAACCTGCTATCTTTCTGACCCTCTGCCAATCTACCTACCCTGACAGGTAAACCTGCTTCCTTTCTGACCCTCTGCCAAGCTACCTACCCTGACAGGCTAACCTGCTACCTTTCTGACCCTCTGCCAAGCTACCTACCCTGACAGGTAAACCTGCTTCCTTTCTGACCCTCTGCCAAGCTACCTACCCTGACAGGCTAAACTGCTTCCTTTCTGACCCTCTGCCAAGCTCCCTACCCTGACAGACTAACCTGCTTCCTTTCTGACCCTCTGCCAAGCTACCCTGACTGGCTAACCTGCTTCCTTTCTGACCCTCTGCCAAGCTACCTACCCTGACAGGCAAACCGACCTCCTTTCTGACCCTCAGCCAAGCTACGTACCCTGACAGGCAAACCTGCTTCCTTTCCGACCCTCTGCCAAGCTACCTACCCTGACAGGCAAACCTGCTTCCTTTCTGACCCTCTGCCAAGCTACCTACCCTGACAGGCAAACCTGCTTCCTTTCTGACCCTCTGCCAAGCAACCCTGACTGGCTACCCCGCTTCTTTTCTGACCCTCTGCCAAGCTACCTACCCTGACAGGTTAACCTGCTTCCTTTCTAACCCTCAGCCAAGCTACCTACCCTGAGAGGCAAACCTGCTTCCTTTCTGACCCTCTGCCAAGCTACCTACCCTGACAGGCAAACCTGCTTCCTTTCTGACCCTCTGCCAAGCTACCTACGCTGACGGGCAGACCTGCTTCCTTTCTGACCCTCTGCCAAGCTACCCTGACTGGCTAACCTGCTTCCTTTCTGACCCTCTGCCAAGCTACCTACCCTGACAGGCAAACCTGCTTCCTTTCTGACCCTCTGCCAAGCTACCTACCCTGACAGGCAAACCCGCTACCTGTCTGACCCTCTGCCAAGCTACCCTGACTGGCTAACCTGCTTCCTTTCTGACCCTCTGCCAAGCTACCCTGACTGGCTAACCTGCTTCCTTTCTGACCCTCTGCCAATCTACCTACCCTGACAGGCAAACCTGCTTCCTTTCTAACCCTCAGCCAAGCTACCTACCCTGAGAGGCAAACCTGCTTCCTTTCTGACCCTCTGCCAAGCTACCTACCCTGACAGGCAAACCTGCTTCCTTTCTGACCCTCTGCCAAGCTACCTACGCTGACGGGCAGACCTGCTTCCTTTCTGACCCTCTGCCAAGCTACCCTGACTGGCTAACCTGCTTCCTTTCTGACCCTCTGCCAAGCTACCTACCCTGACAGGCAAACCTGCTTCCTTTCTGACCCTCTGCCAAGCTACCTACCCTGACAGGCAAACCCGCTACCTGTCTGACCCTCTGCCAAGCTACCCTGACTGGCTAACCTGCTTCCTTTCTGACCCTCTGCCAAGCTACCCTGACTGGCTAACCTGCTTCCTTTCTGACCCTCAGCCATGCTACCTACCCTAACAGGCAAACCTGCTTTCTTTCTGAGCCTCAGCCAAGCTACCTACCCTGACAGGCAAACCTGCTTCCTTTCTGACCCTCTGCCAAGCTACCTACCCTGATAGGCTAACCTGCTTCCTTTCTGACCCTCTGCCAAGCTACCCTGACAGGCTAACCTGCTTCCTTTCTGACCCTATGCCAAGCTACCTACCCTGACAGGCTAACCTGCTTCCTTTCTGACCCTCTGCCAAGCTACCCTGACAGGCAAACCTGCTTCCTTTCCGACCCTCTGCCAAGCTACCTACCCTGACAGGCAAACCTGCTTCCTTTCTGACCCTCTGCCAAGCTACCTACCCTGAAAGGCAAACCTCCTTCCTTTCTGACCCTCTGCCAAGCTACCTACCCGGACAGGCTAACCTGCTATCTTTCTGACTCTCTGCCAAGCTACCTACCCTGACAGGTAAACCTGCTTCCTTTCTGACCCTCTGCCAAGCTACCTACCCTGACAGGCTAACCTGCTACCTTTCTGACCCTCTGCCAAGCTACCTACCCTGACAGGTAAACCTGCTTCCTTTCCGACCCTCTGCCAAGCTACCTACCCTGACAGGCTAAACTACTTCCTTTCTGACCCTCTGCCAAGCTACCTACCCTGACAGGCTAAGCTGCTTCCTTTCTGACCCTCTGCCAAGCTACCCTGACAGGCTAACCTGCTTCCTTTCTGACCCTCTGCCAAGCTACCTACCCTGACAGGCTAACCTGCTTCCTTTCTGACCCTCTGCCAAGCTACCTACCCTGTCAGGCTAACCTGCTACCTTTCTGACCCTCTGCCAAGCTACCTACCCTGACAGGCAAACCTTCCTCCTTTCTGACCCTCAGCCAAGCTACCTACCCTGACAGCCAAACCTGCTTCCTTTCCGACCCTCTGCCAAGCTACCTACCCTGACAGGCAAACCTGCTTCCTTTCTGACCCTCTGCCAAGCTACCTACCCTGACAGGCAAACCTGCTTCCTTTCTGACCCTCTGCAAAGCAACCCTGACTGGCTAACCTGCTTCCTTTCTGACCCTCTGCCAAGCTACCTACCCTGACAGGCAAACCTGCTTCCTTTCTGACCCTCTGCCAAGCTACCTACCCTGACAGGCAAATCGCCTTCCTTTCTGACCCTCTGCCAAGCTACCTACCCGGACAGGTAAACCTGCTTCCTTTCTGACCCTCTGCCAAGCTACCTACCCTGACAGGCAAACCTCCTTCCTTTCTGACCCTCTGCCAAGCTACCTACCCGGACAGGTAAACCTGCTATCTTTCTGACCCTCTGCCAATCTACCTACCCTGACAGGTAAACCTGCTTCCTTTCTGACCCTCTGCCAAGCTACCTACCCCGACAGGCTAAACTGCTTCCTTTCTGACCCTCTGCCAAGCTACCTACCCTGACAGGCTAACCTGCTACCTTTCTGACCCTCTGCCAAGCTACCTACCCTGACAGGTAAACCTGCTTCCTTTCTGACCCTCTGCCAAGCTACCTACCCTGACAGGCTAAACTGCTTCCTTTCTGACCCTCTGCCAAGCTACCTACCCTGACAGACTAACCTGCTTCCTTTCTGACCCTCTGCCAAGCTACCCTGACTGGCTAACCTGCTTCCTTTCTGACCCTCTGCCAAGCTACCTACCCTGACAGGCAAACCGACCTCCTTTCTGACCCTCAGCCAAGCTACGTACCCTGACAGGCAAACCTGCTTCCTTTCCGACCCTCTGCCAAGCTACCTACCCTGACAGGAAAACCTGCTTCCTTTCTGACCCTCTGCCAAGCTACCTACCCTGACAGGCAAACCTGCTTCCTTTCTGACCCTCTGCCAAGCAACCCTGACTGGCTAACCTGCTTCTTTTCTGACCCTCTGCCAAGCTACCTACCCTGACAGGTTAACCTGCTTCCTTTTTAACCCTCAGCCAAGCTACCTACCCTGACAGGCAAACCTGCTTCCTTTCTGACCCTCTGCCAAGCTACCTACCCTGACAGGTAAACCTGCTTCCTTTCTGACCCTCTGCCAAGTTATCTACCCTGACAGTGCTTCCTTTCTGACCCTCAGCCAAGCTACCTACGCTGACGGGCAGACCTGCTTCCTTTCTGACCCTCTGCCAAGCTACCCTGACTGGCTAACCTGCTTCCTTTCTGACCCTCTGCCAAGCTACCGACCCTGACAGGCAAACCCGCTACCTGTCTGACCCTCTGCCAAGCTACCCTGACTGGCTAACCTGCTTCCTTTCTGACCCTCTGCCAAGCTACCTACCCTGACAGGCAAACCTGCTTCCTTTCTGACCCTCTGCCAAGCTACCTACCCTGGCAGGCAAACCTGCTTCCTTTCTGACCCTCTACCAAGCTACCTACCCTGACAGGCAAACCTGCTTCCTTTCTGACCCTCTGCCAAGCTACCTACCCTGACAGGCAAACCTGATTCCTTTCTGACCCTCTGCCAAGCTACCTACCATGACAGGCAAACCTGCTTCCTTTCTGACCCTCTGCCAAGCTACCTACCCTGACAGGCAAACCTGCTTCCAGTCTGACCCTCAGCCAAGCTACCTACCGTAAAAGGCAAACCTGCTTCCTTTCTGACCCTTAGCCAAGCTACCTACCCTGACAGGCAAACCTGCTTCCTTTCTGACCCTCAGCCAAGCTACCTACCCTGACAGGCAAACCTGCTTCCTTTCTGACTCTCAGCCAAGCTACCTACCCGGACAGGCAAACCTGCTTCCTTTCTGACCCTCTACCAAGCTACCTACCCTGACAGGCAAACCTGCTTCCTTTCTGACCCTCTGCCAAGCTACCTACCCTGACAGGCAAACATGATTCCTTTCTGACCCTCTACCAAGCTACCTACCCTGACCCTCTGCCACGCTACCTACCCTGACAGGCAAACCTGCTTCCTTTCTGACCTTCTGCCAAGCTACCTACCCTGACAGGCTAACCTGCTTCCTTTCTGACCCTCTGCCAAGCTACCTACCCTGACAAGCAAACCTGCTTCCTTTCTGACCCTCTGCCAAGCTACCCTGACAGGCTAACCTGCTTCCTGTCTGACCCTCTGCCATGCTACCTACCTTGACAGTTAAACCTGCTTCCTTTCTGACCCTCTGCCAAGCTACCTACCCTGACAGGCAAACCTGCTTCTTTTCTGACCTTCTGCAAGCTACCTACCCTGACAGGCTTACCTGCTTCCTGTCTGACCCTCTGCCAAGCTACCTACCCTGACAGGCAAACCTGCTTCCTTTCTGATCCTCTGCCAAGCTACCCTGACAGGCTAAGCTGCTTCTTTTCCGACCCACTGCCAAGCTACCTACCCTGACAGGCAAACCTGCTTCCTTTCTGACCTTCTGCCAAGCTACCTACCCTGACAGGCAAACCTGCTTCCTTTCTGACCCTCTGTCAAGCTACCTACCCTGACAGGCAAACCTGCTTCCTTTCGGACCCTCTGCCAAGCTACCTACCCTGACAGGCAAACCTGCTACCTTTCTGACCCTCTGCCAAGCTACATACCCTGACTTGCAAACCTGCTTCCCTTCTGACCCTCTGCCAAGCTACCGACCCTGACAGGCTAACATGCTTCCTTTCTGACCCTCTGCCAAGCTACCTACCCCGACAGGCTAACCTGCTTCCTTTCTGACCCTCTGCTAAGCTACCTACCCTGACAGGCTAACCTGCTTCCTTTCTTACCCTCTGCCAAGCTACCTACCCTGACAGGCTAACCTGCTACCTTTCTGACCCTCTGCCAAGCTATCTACCCTGACAGGCATACCTGCTTCCTTTCTGACCCTCTGCCAAGCTACCTACCCTGACAGGCAAACCTGCTTCCTTTCTGACCCTCTGCCAAGCTACCTACCCTGACAGGCAAACCTGCTTCCTTTCTGACCCTCTGTCAAGCTACCTACCCTGACAGGCAAACCTGCTTCCTTTATGACCCTCTGCCAAGCTACCTATCATGACGGGCAAACCTGCTTCGTTTCTGACCCTCAGCCAAGCTACCTACCCTGACAGGCTAACCTGCTTCCTTTCTGACCCTCTGCCAAGCTACCTACCCTGACAGGCAAACCTGCTTCCTTTCTGACCCTCTGTCAAGCTACCTACCCTGACAGGAAAACCTGCTTCCTTTCTGACCCTCTGCAAAGCTACCTACCCTGACAGGCTAACCTCCTTCCTTTCTGACCCTCTGCCAAACTACCTACCCGGACAGGTAAACCTGCTATCTTCTGACCCTCTGCCAAGGTACCTACCCTGACAGGTAAACCTGCTTCCTTTCTGACCCTCTGCCAAGCTACCTACCCTGACAGGCTACACTGCTTCCTTTCTGACCCTCTGCCAAGCTACCTACCCTGACAGGCTAACCTGCTACCTTTCTGACCCTCTGCCAAGCTACCTACCCTGACAGGTAAACCTGCTTCCTTTCTGACCCTCTGCCAAGCTACCTACCCTGACAGGCTAAACTGCTTCCTTTCTGACTCTCAGCCAAGCTACCTACCCTGACAGGCTAACCTGCTTCCTTTCTGACCCTCTGCCAAGCTACCCTGACTGGCTAACCTGCTTCCTTTCTGACCCTCTGCCAACCTACGTACCCTGACAGGCTAACCTGCTTCCTTTCTGACCCTCTGCCAAGCTACCTACCCTGAGAGGCTAACCTGCTACCTTTCTGACCCTCTGCCAAGCTACCTACCCTGACAGGCAAACCTACCTCCTTTCTGACCCTCAGCCAAGCTACGTACCCTGACAGGCAAACCTGCTTCCTTTCCGACCCTCTGCCAAGCTACCTACCCTGACAGGCAAACCTGCTTCCTTTCTGACCCTCTGCCAAGCTACCTACCCTGACAGGCAAACCTGCTTCCTTTCTGACCCTCTGCCAAGCAACCCTGACTGGCTAACCTGCTTCCTTTCTGACCCTCTGCCAAGCTACCTACACTGACAGGCAAACCTGCTTCCTTTCTGACCGTCTTCCAAGCTACCTACCCTGACAGGCAAACCTGCTTCCTTTCTGACCCTCTGCCAAGTTACCTACCCTGACAGTGCTTCCTTTCTGACCCTCAGCCAAGCTACCTACGCTGACAGGCAAACCTGCTGCCTTTCTGACCCTCAGCCAGGCTACCCTGACAGGCAAACCTGCTTCCTTTCTGACCCTCTGCCAAGCAACCCTGACTGGCTAACCTGCTTCCTTTCTGACCCTCTGCCAAGCTACCTACCCTGACAGGTTAACCTGCTTCCTTTCTAACGCTCTGCCAAGCTACCTACCCTGACAGGCAAACCTGCTTCCTTTCTGACCCTCTGCCAAGTTACCTACCCTGACATTGCTTCCTTTCTGACCCTCAGCCAAGCTACCTACGCTGACAGGCAAACCTGCTGCCTTTCTGACCCTCAGCCAGGCTACCCTGACAGGCAAACCTGCTTCCTTTCTGACCCTCTGCCAAGCTACCTACCCTGACAGGCAGACCTGCTTCCTTTCTGACCCTCTGCCAAGCTACCCTGACTGGCTAACCTGCTTCCTTTCTGACCCTCTGCCAAGCTACCTACCCTGACAGGCAAACCTGCTTCCTTTCTGACCCTCTGCCAAGCTACCTACCCTGACAGGCAAACCCGCTACCTGTCTGACCCTCTGCCAAGCTACCCTGACTGGCTAACCTGCTTCCTTTCTGACCCTCTGCCAAGCTACCTGCCCTAACAGGCAAACCTGCTTCCTTTCTGACCCTCTGCCAAGCTACCTACCCTGGCAGGCAAACCTGCTTCCTTTCTGACCCTCTACCAAGCTACCTACCCTGACAGGCAAACCTGCTTCCTTTCTGACCCTCTGCCAAGCTACCTACCCTGACAGGCAAACCTGATTCCTTTCCGACCCTCTACCAAGCTGCCTACACTGACCCTCTGCCAAGCTACCTACCCTGACAGGCAAACCTGCTTCCTTTCTGACCCTCTGCCAAGCTACCTACCATGACAGGCAAACCGGATTCCTTTCTGACCCTCTGCCAAGCTACCTACCCTGACAGGCAAACCTGCTTTCTTTCTGACCCTCTGCCAAGCTACCCTGACTGGCTAACCTGCTTCCTTTCTGACCCTCTGCCAAGCTACCTACCCTGACAGGCAAACCTGCTTCCAGTCTGACCCTCAGCCAAGCTACCTACCCTAAAAGGCAAACCTGCTTCCTTTCTGACCCTTAGCCAAGCTACCTACCCTGACAGGCAAACCTGCTTCCTTTCTGACCCTCAGCCAAGCTACCTACCCTGACAGGCAAACCTGCTTCCTTTCTGACCCTCAGCCAAGCTACCTACTCTGACAGGCAAACCTGCTTCCTTTCTGACCCTCAGTCAAGCTACCTACCCTGACAGGCAAACCTGCTTCCTTTCTGACCCTCAGCCAAGCTACCTACCCTAACAGGCAAACCGGCTTCCTTTCTGACCCTCAGCCAAGCTACCTACCCTAACAGGCAAACCTGCTTCCTTTCTGACCCTCAGCCACGCTACCTACCCTGACAGGCAAACCTGCTTCCTTTCTGAGCCTCAGCCAAGCTACCTACCCTGACAGGCAAACCTGCTTCCTTTCTGACCCTCTGCCAAGCTACCTACCCTGATAGGCTAACCTGCTTCCTTTCTGACCCTCTGCCAAGCTACCCTGACAGGCTAACCTGCTTCCTTTCTGACCCTATGCCAAGCTACCTACCCTGATAGGCTAACCTGCTTCCTTTCTGACCCTCTGCCAAGCTACCCTGACAGGCAAACCTGCTACCTTTCTGACCCTCAGCCAAGCTACCTACCCTGACAGGCAAACCTGCTTCCTTTCTGACCCTCTGCCAAGCTACCTACCCTGACAGGCAAACCTCATTCCTTTCTGACCCTCTGCCAAGCTACCTATCCTGACAGACTAAACTGCTTCCTTTCTGACCCTCTGCCAAGCTACCTACCCTGACAGGCTAACCTGCTACCTTTCTGACCCTCTGACAAGCTACCTACCCTGACAGGTAAACCTGCTTCCTTTCTGACCCTCTGCCAAGCTACCTACCCTGACAGGCTAAACTGCTTCCTTTCTGACCCTCTGCCAAGCTACCTACCCTGACAGGCTAACCTGCTTCCTTTCTGACCCTCTGCCAAGCTACCCTGACTGGCTAACCTGCTTCCTTTCTGACCCTCTGCCAAGCTACCTACCCTGACAGGCTAACCTGCTTCCTTTCTGACCCTCTGCCAAGCTACCTACCCTGACAGGCTAACCTGCTACCTTTCTGACCCTCTGCCAAGCTACCTACCCTGACAGGCAAACCTTCCTCCTTTCTGACCCTCAGCCAAGCTACCTACCCTGACAGGCAAACCTGCTTCCTTTCTGACCCTCTGCCAAGCAACCCTGACTGGCTAACCTGCTTCCTTTCTGACCCTCTGCCAAGCTACCTACCCTGACAGGTTAACCTGCTTCCTTTCTAACCCTCTGCCAAGCTACCTACCCTGACAGGCAAACCTGCTTCCTTTCTGACCCTCTGCCAAGCTACCTACCCTGACAGACAAACCTCCTTCCTTTCTGACCCTCTGCCAAGCTACCTACCCAGACAGGTAAACCTGCTTCCTTTCTGTCCCTCTGCCAATCTACCTACCCTGACAGGCAAACCTGCTTCCTTTCTGACCCTCAGCCAAGCTACCTACCCTAACAGGCAAACCTGCTTCCTTTCTGACCCTCAGCCAGGCTACCTACCCTAACAGGCAAACCTGCTTCCTTTCTGACCCTCAGCCATGCTACCTACCCTGACAGGCAAACCTGCTTCCTTTCTGAGCCTCAGCCAAGCTACCTACCCTGACAGGCAAACCTGCTTCCTTTCTGACCCTCTGCCAAGCTACCTACCCTGATAGGCTAACCTGCTTCCTTTCTGACCCTCTGCCAAGCTACCCTGACAGGCTAACCTGCTTCCTTTCTGACCCTATGCCAAGCTACCTACCCTGACAAGCTAACCTGCTTCCTTTCTGACCCTCTGCCAAGCTACCCTGACAGGCAAACCTGCTTCCTTTCCGACCCTCTGCCAAGCTACCTACCCTGACAGGCAAACCTGCTTCCTTTCTGACCCTCTGCCAAGCTACCTACCCTGAAAGGCAAACCTCCTTCCTTTCTGACCCTCTGCCAAGCTACCTACCCGGACAGGCTAACCTGCTATCTTTCTGACCCTCTGCCAAGCTACCTACCCTGACAGGTAAACCTGCTTCCTTTCTGACCCTCTGCCAAGCTACCTACCCTGACAGGCTAAACTGCTTCCTTTCTGACCCTCTGCCAAGCTACCTACCCTGACAGGCTAACCTGCTACCTTTCTGACCCTCTGCCAAGCTACCTACCCTGACAGGTAAACCTGCTTCCTTTCCGACCCTCTGCCAAGCTACCTACCCTGACAGGCTAAACTGCTTCCTTTCTGACCCTCTGCCAAGCTACCTACCCTGACAGGCTAACCTGCTTCCTTTCTGACCCTCTGCCAAGCTACCCTGACAGGCTAACCTGCTTCCTTTCTGACCATCTGCCAAGCTACCTACCCTGACAGGCTAACCTGCTTCCTTTCTGACCCTCAGCCAAGCTACCTACCCTGACAGGCAAACCTGCTTCCTTTCTGACCCTCTGCCAAGCTACCTACCCTGACAGGCAAACCTCCTTCCTTTCTGACCCTCTGCCAAGCTACCTATCCTGACAGACTAAACTGCTTCCTTTCTGACCCTCTGCCAAGCTACCTACCCTGACAGGCTAACCTGCTACCTTTCTGACCCTCTGACAAGCTACCTACCCTGACAGGTAAACCTGCTTCCTTTCTGACCCTCTGCCAAGCTACCTACCCCGACAGGCTAAACTGCTTCCTTTCTGACCCTCTGCCAAGCTACCTACCCTGACAGGCTAACCTGCTTCCTTTCTGACCCTCTGCCAAGCTACCCTGACTGGCTAACCTGCTTCCTTTCTGACCCTCTGCCAAGCTACCTACCCTGACAGGCTAACCTGCTTCCTTTCTGACCCTCTGCCAAGCTACCTACCCTGACAGGCTAACCTGCTACCTTTCTGACCCTCTGCCAAGCTACCTACCCTGACAGGCAAACCTTCCTCCTTTCTGACCCTCAGCCAAGCTACCTACCCTGACAGGCAAACCTGCTTCCTTTCTGACCCTCTGCCAAGCAACCCTGACTGGCTAACCTGCTTCCTTTCTGACCCTCTGCCAAGCTACCTACCCTGACAGGTTAACCTGCTTCCTTTCTAACCCTCTGCCAAGCTACCTACCCTGACAGGCAAACCTGCTTCCTTTCTGACCCTCTGCCAAGCTACCTACCCTGACAGACAAACCTCATTCCTTTCTGACCCTCTGCCAAGCTACCTACCCAGACAGGTAAACCTGCTTCCTTTCTGTCCCTCTGCCAATCTACCTACCCTGACAGGCAAACCTGCTTCCTTTCTGACCCTCAGCCAAGCTACCTACCCTAACAGGCAAACCTGCTTCCTTTCTGACCCTCAGCCAGGCTACCTACCCTAACAGGCAAACCTGCTTCCTTTCTGACCCTCAGCCATGCTACCTACCCTGACAGGCAAACCTGTTTCCTTTCTGAGCCTCAGCCAAGCTACCTACCCTGACAGGCAAACCTGCTTCCTTTCTGACCCTCTGCCAAGCTACCTACCCTGATAGGCTAACCTGCTTCCTTTCTGACCCTCTGCCAAGCTACCCTGACAGGCTAACCTGCTTCCTTTCTGACCCTATGCCAAGCTACCTACCCTGACAGGCTAACCTGCTTCCTTTCTGACCCTCTGCCAAGCTACCCTGACAGGCAAACCTGCTTCCTTTCCGACCCTCTGCCAAGCTACCTACCCTGACAGGCAAACCTGCTTCCTTTCTGACCCTCTGCCAAGCTACCTACCCTGAAAGGCAAACCTCCTTCCTTTCTGACCCTCTGCCAAGCTACCTACCCAGACAGCTAACCTGCTATCTTTCTGACCCTCTGCCAAGCTACCTACCCTGACAGGTAAACCTGCTTCCTTTCTGACCCTCTGCCAAGCTACCTACCCTGACAGGCTAAACTGCTTCCTTTCTGACCCTCTGCCAAGCTACCTACCCTGACAGGCTAACCTGCTACCTTTCTGACCCTCTGCCAAGCTACCTACCCTGACAGGTAAACCTGCTTCCTTTCCGACCCTCTGCCAAGCTACCTACCCTGACAGGCTAAACTGCTTCCTTTCTGACCCTCTGCTAAGCAACCTACCCTGACAGGCTAACCTGCTTCCTTTCTGACCCTCTGCCAAGCTACCCTGACAGGCTAACCTGCTTCCTTTCTGACCCTCTGCCAAGCTACCTACCCTGACAGGCTAACCTGCTTCCTTTCTGACCCTCTGCCAAGCTACCTATCCTGTCAGGCTAACCTGCTACCTTTCTGACCCTCTGCCAAGCTACCTACCCTGACAGGCAAACCTTCCTCCTTTCTGACCCTCAGCCAAGCTACCTACCCTGACAGGCAAACCTGCTTCCTTTCCGACCCTCTGCCAAGCTACCTACCCTGACAGGCAAACCTGCTTCCTTTCTGACCCTCTGCCAAGCTACCTACCCCGACAGGCAAACCTGCTTCCTTTCTGACCCTCTGCAAAGCAACCCTGACTGGCTAACCTGCTGCCTTTCTGACCCTCTGCCAAGCTACCTACCCTGACAGGTTAACCTGCTTCCTTTCTAACCCTCTGCCAAGCTACCTACCCTGACAGGCAAACCTGCTTCCTTTCTGACCCTCTGCCAAGCTACCTACCCTGACAGGCAAATCTCCTTCCTTTCTGACCCTCTGCCAAGCTACCTACCCGGACAGGTAAACCTGCTTCCTTTCTGACCCTCTGCCAAGCTACCTACCCTGACAGGCAAACCTCCTTCCTTTCTGACCCTCTGCCAAGCTACCTACCCGGACAGGTAAACCTGCTATCTTTCTGACCCTCTGCCAATCTACCTACCCTGACAGGTAAACCTGCTTCCTTTCTGACCCTCTGCCAAGCTACCTACCCTGACAGGCTAAACTGCTTCCTTTCTGACCCTCTGCCAAGCTACCTACCCTGACAGGCTAACCTGCTACCTTTCTGACCCTCTGCCAAGCTACCTACCCTGACAGGTAAACCTGCTTCCTTTCTGACCCTCTGCCAAGCTACCTACCCTGACAGGCTAAACTGCTTCCTTTCTGACCCTCTGCCAAGCTACCTACCCTGACAGGCTAACCTGCTTCCTTTCTTACCCTCTGCCAAGCTACCTACCCTGACAGGCTAACCTGCTACCTTTCTGACCCTCTGCCAAGCTATCTACCCTGACAGGCATACCTGCTTCCTTTCTGACCCTCTGCCAAGCTACCTACCCTGACAGGCAAACCTGCTTCCTTTCTGACCCTCTGCCAAGCTACCTACCCTGACAGGCAAACCTGCTTCCTTTCTGACCCTCTGTCAAGCTACCTACCCTGACAGGCAAACCTGCTTCCTTTATGACCCTCTGCCAAGCTACCTATCATGACGGGCAAACCTGCTTCGTTTCTGACCCTCAGCCAAGCTACCTACCCTGACAGGCTAACCTGCTTCCTTTCTGACCCTCTGCCAAGCTACCTACCCTGACAGGCAAACCTGCTTCCTTTCTGACCCTCTGTCAAGCTACCTACCCTGACAGGAAAACCTGCTTCCTTTCTGACCCTCTGCAAAGCTACCTACCCTGACAGGCTAACCTCCTTCCTTTCTGACCCTCTGCCAAACTACCTACCCGGACAGGTAACCTGCTATCTTCTGACCCTCTGCCAAGGTACCTACCCTGACAGGTAAACCTGCTTCCTTTCTGACCCTCTGCCAAGCTACCTACCCTGACAGGCTACACTGCTTCCTTTCTGACCCTCTGCCAAGCTACCTACCCTGACAGGCTAACCTGCTACCTTTCTGACCCTCTGCCAAGCAACCTACCCTGACAGGTAAACCTGCTTCCTTTCTGACCCTCTGCCAAGCTACCTACCCTGACAGGCTAAACTGCTTCCTTTCTGACTCTCAGCCAAGCTACCTACCCTGACAGGCTAACCTGCTTCCTTTCTGACCCTCTGCCAAGCTACCCTGACTGGCTAACCTGCTTCCTTTCTGACCCTCTGCCAACCTACGTACCCTGACAGGCTAACCTGCTTCCTTTCTGACCCTCTGCCAAGCTACCTACCCTGAGAGGCTAACCTGCTACCTTTCTGACCCTCTGCCAAGCTACCTACCCTGACATGCAAACCTACCTCCTTTCTGACCCTCAGCCAAGCTACGTACCCTGACAGGCAAACCTGCTTCCTTTCCGACCCTCTGCCAAGCTACCTACCCTGACAGGCAAACCTGCTTCCTTTCTGACCCTCTGCCAAGCTACCTACCCTGACAGGCAAACCTGCTTCCTTTCTGACCCTCTGCCAAGCAACCCTGACTGGCTAACCTGCTTCCTTTCTGACCCTCTGCCAAGCTACCTACCCTGACAGGCAAACCTGCTTCCTTTCTGACCGTCTTCCAAGCTACCTACCCTGACAGGCAAACCTGCTTCCTTTCTGACCCTCTGCCAAGTTACCTACCCTGACAGTGCTTCCTTTCTGACCCTCAGCCAAGCTACCTACGCTGACAGGCAAACCTGCTGCCTTTCTGACCCTCAGCCAGGCTACCCTGACAGGCAAACCTGCTTCCTTTCTGACCCTCTGCCAAGCAACCCTGACTGGCTAACCTGCTTCCTTTCTGACCCTCTGCCAAGCTACCTACCCTGACAGGTTAACCTGCTTCCTTTCTAACGCTCTGCCAAGCTACCTACCCTGACAGGCAAACCTGCTTCCTTTCTGACCCTCTGCCAAGTTACCTACCCTGACATTGCTTCCTTTCTGACCCTCAGCCAAGCTACCTACGCTGACAGGCAAACCTGCTGCCTTTCTGACCCTCAGCCAGGCTACCCTGACAGGCAAACCTGCTTCCTTTCTGACCCTCTGCCAAGCTACCTACCCTGACAGGCAGACCTGCTTCCTTTCTGACCCTCTGCCAAGCTACCCTGACTGGCTAACCTGCTTCCTTTCTGACCCTCTGCCAAGCTACCTACCCTGACAGGCAAACCTGCTTCCTTTCTGACCCTCTGCCAAGCTACCTACCCTGACAGGCAAACCCGCTACCTGTCTGACCCTCTGCCAAGCTACCCTGACTGGCTAACCTGCTTCCTTTCTGACCCTCTGCCAAGCTACCTGCCCTAACAGGCAAACCTGCTTCCTTTCTGACCCTCTGCCAAGCTACCTACCCTGGCAGGCAAACCTGCTTCCTTTCTGACCCTCTACCAAGCTACCTACCCTGACAGGCAAACCTGCTTCCTTTCTGACCCTCTGCCAAGCTACCTACCCTGACAGGCAAACCTGATTCCTTTCCGACCCTCTACCAAGCTGCCTACCCTGACCCTCTGCCAAGCTACCTACCCTGACAGGCAAACCTGCTTCCTTTCTGACCCTCTGCCAAGCTACCTACCATGACAGGCAAACCGGATTCCTTTCTGACCCTCTGCCAAGCTACCTACCCTGACAGGCAAACCTGCTTTCTTTCTGACCCTCTGCCAAGCTACCCTGACTGGCTAACCTGCTTCCTTTCTGACCCTCTGCCAAGCTACCTACCCTGACAGGCAAACCTGCTTCCAGTCTGACCCTCAGCCAAGCTACCTACCCTAAAAGGCAAACCTGCTTCCTTTCTGACCCTTAGCCAAGCTACCTACCCTGACAGGCAAACCTGCTTCCTTTCTGACCCTCAGCCAAGCTACCTACCCTGACAGGCAAACCTGCTTCCTTTCTGACCCTCAGCCAAGCTACCTACTCTGACAGGCAAACCTGCTTCCTTTCTGACCCTCAGTCAAGCTACCTACCCTGACAGGCAAACCTGCTTCCTTTCTGACCCTCAGCCAAGCTACCTACCCTAACAGGCAAACCGGCTTCCTTTCTGACCCTCAGCCAAGCTACCTACCCTAACAGGCAAACCTGCTTCCTTTCTGACCCTCAGCCACGCTACCTACCCTGACAGGCAAACCTGCTTCCTTTCTGAGCCTCAGCCAAGCTACCTACCCTGACAGGCAAACCTGCTTCCTTTCTGACCCTCTGCCAAGCTACCTACCCTGATAGGCTAACCTGCTTCCTTTCTGACCCTCTGCCAAGCTACCCTGACAGGCTAACCTGCTTCCTTTCTGACCCTATGCCAAGCTACCTACCCTGACAGGCTAACCTGCTTCCTTTCTGACCCTCTGCCAAGCTACCCTGACAGGCAAACCTGCTACCTTTCTGACCCTCAGCCAAGCTACCTACCCTGACAGGCAAACCTGCTTCCTTTCTGACCCTCTGCCAAGCTACCTACCCTGACAGGCAAACCTCATTCCTTTCTGACCCTCTGCCAAGCTACCTATCCTGACAGACTAAACTGCTTCCTTTCTGACCCTCTGCCAAGCTACCTACCCTGACAGGCTAACCTGCTACCTTTCTGACCCTCTGACAAGCTACCTACCCTGACAGGTAAACCTGCTTCCTTTCTGACCCTCTGCCAAGCTACCTACCCTGACAGGCTAAACTGCTTCCTTTCTGACCCTCTGCCAAGCTACCTACCCTGACAGGCTAACCTGCTTCCTTTCTGACCCTCTGCCAAGCTACCCTGACTGGCTAACCTGCTTCCTTTCTGACCCTCTGCCAAGCTACCTACCCTGACAGGCTAACCTGCTTCCTTTCTGACCCTCTGCCAAGCTACCTACCCTGACAGGCTAACCTGCTACCTTTCTGACCCTCTGCCAAGCTACCTACCCTGACAGGCAAACCTTCCTCCTTTCTGACCCTCAGCCAAGCTACCTACCCTGACAGGCAAACCTGCTTCCTTTCTGACCCTCTGCCAAGCAACCCTGACTGGCTAACCTGCTTCCTTTCTGACCCTCTGCCAAGCTACCTACCCTGACAGGTTAACCTGCTTCCTTTCTAACCCTCTGCCAAGCTACCTACCCTGACAGGCAAACCTGCTTCCTTTCTGGCCCTCTGCCAAGCTACCTACCCTGACAGACAAACCTCCTTCCTTTCTGACCCTCTGCCAAGCTACCTACCCAGACAGGTAAACCTGCTTCCTTTCTGTCCCTCTGCCAATCTACCTACCCTGACAGGCAAACCTGCTTCCTTTCTGACCCTCAGCCAAGCTACCTACCCTAACAGGCAAACCTGCTTCCTTTCTGACCCTCAGCCAGGCTACCTACCCTAACAGGCAAACCTGCTTCCTTTCTGACCCTCAGCCATGCTACCTACCCTGACAGGCAAACCTGCTTCCTTTCTGAGCCTCAGCCAAGCTACCTACCCTGACAGGCAAACCTGCTTCCTTTCTGACCCTCTGCCAAGCTACCTACCCTGATAGGCTAACCTGCTTCCTTTCTGACCCTCTGCCAAGCTACCCTGACAGGCTAACCTGCTTCCTTTCTGACCCTATGCCAAGCTACCTACCCTGACAAGCTAACCTGCTTCCTTTCTGACCCTCTGCCAAGCTACCCTGACAGGCAAACCTGCTTCCTTTCCGACCCTCTGCCAAGCTACCTACCCTGACAGGCAAACCTGCTTCCTTTCTGACCCTCTGCCAAGCTACCTACCCTGAAAGGCAAACCTCCTTCCTTTCTGACCCTCTGCCAAGCTACCTACCCGGACAGGCTAACCTGCTATCTTTCTGACCCTCTGCCAATCTACCTACCCTGACAGGCAAACCTGCTTCCTTTCTGACCCTCAGCCAAGCTACCTACCCTAACAGGCAAACCTGCTTCCTTTCTGACCCTCAGCCAGGCTACCTACCCTAACAGGCAAACCTGCTTCCTTTCTGACCCTCAGCCATGCTACCTACCCTGACAGGCAAACCTGCTTCCTTTCTGAGCCTCAGCCAAGCTACCTACCCTGACAGGCAAACCTGCTTCCTTTCTGACCCTCTGCCAAGCTACCTACCCTGACAGGCTAACCTGCTTCCTTTCTTACCCTCTGCCAAGCTACCTACCCTGACAGGCTAACCTGCTACCTTTCTGACCCTCTGCCAAGCTATCTACCCTGACAGGCATACCTGCTTCCTTTCTGACCCTCTGCCAAGCTACCTACCCTGACAGGCAAACCTGCTTCCTTTCTGACCCTCTGCCAAGCTACCTACCCTGACAGGCAAACCTGCTTCCTTTCTGACCCTCTGTCAAGCTACCTACCCTGACAGGCAAACCTGCTTCCTTTATGACCCTCTGCCAAGCTACCTATCATGACGGGCAAACCTGCTTCGTTTCTGACCCTCAGCCAAGCTACCTACCCTGACAGGCTAACCTGCTTCCTTTCTGACCCTCTGCCAAGCTACCTACCCTGACAGGCAAACCTGCTTCCTTTCTGACCCTCTGTCAAGCTACCTACCCTGACAGGAAAACCTGCTTCCTTTCTGACCCTCTGCAAAGCTACCTACCCTGACAGGCTAACCTCCTTCCTTTCTGACCCTCTGCCAAACTACCTACCCGGACAGGTAACCTGCTATCTTCTGACCCTCTGCCAAGGTACCTACCCTGACAGGTAAACCTGCTTCCTTTCTGACCCTCTGCCAAGCTACCTACCCTGACAGGCTACACTGCTTCCTTTCTGACCCTCTGCCAAGCTACCTACCCTGACAGGCTAACCTGCTACCTTTCTGACCCTCTGCCAAGCTACCTACCCTGACAGGTAAACCTGCTTCCTTTCTGACCCTCTGCCAAGCTACCTACCCTGACAGGCTAAACTGCTTCCTTTCTGACTCTCAGCCAAGCTACCTACCCTGACAGGCTAACCTGCTTCCTTTCTGACCCTCTGCCAAGCTACCCTGACTGGCTAACCTGCTTCCTTTCTGACCCTCTGCCAACCTACGTACCCTGACAGGCTAACCTGCTTCCTTTCTGACCCTCTGCCAAGCTACCTACCCTGAGAGGCTAACCTGCTACCTTTCTGACCCTCTGCCAAGCTACCTACCCTGACATGCAAACCTACCTCCTTTCTGACCCTCAGCCAAGCTACGTACCCTGACAGGCAAACCTGCTTCCTTTCCGACCCTCTGCCAAGCTACCTACCCTGACAGGCAAACCTGCTTCCTTTCTGACCCTCTGCCAAGCTACCTACCCTGACAGGCAAACCTGCTTCCTTTCTGACCCTCTGCCAAGCAACCCTGACTGGCTAACCTGCTTCCTTTCTGACCCTCTGCCAAGCTACCTACCCTGACAGGCAAACCTGCTTCCTTTCTGACCGTCTTCCAAGCTACCTACCCTGACAGGCAAACCTGCTTCCTTTCTGACCCTCTGCCAAGTTACCTACCCTGACAGTGCTTCCTTTCTGACCCTCAGCCAAGCTACCTACGCTGACAGGCAAACCTGCTGCCTTTCTGACCCTCAGCCAGGCTACCCTGACAGGCAAACCTGCTTCCTTTCTGACCCTCTGCCAAGCAACCCTGACTGGCTAACCTGCTTCCTTTCTGACCCTCTGCCAAGCTACCTACCCTGACAGGTTAACCTGCTTCCTTTCTAACGCTCTGCCAAGCTACCTACCCTGACAGGCAAACCTGCTTCCTTTCTGACCCTCTGCCAAGTTACCTACCCTGACATTGCTTCCTTTCTGACCCTCAGCCAAGCTACCTACGCTGACAGGCAAACCTGCTGCCTTTCTGACCCTCAGCCAGGCTACCCTGACAGGCAAACCTGCTTCCTTTCTGACCCTCTGCCAAGCTACCTACCCTGACAGGCAGACCTGCTTCCTTTCTGACCCTCTGCCAAGCTACCTACCCTGACAGGCAAACCTGCTTCCTTTCTGACCCTCTGCCAAGCTACCTACCCTGACAGGCAAACCCGCTACCTGTCTGACCCTCTGCCAAGCTACCCTGACTGGCTAACCTGCTTCCTTTCTGACCCTCTGCCAAGCTACCTGCCCTAACAGGCAAACCTGCTTCCTTTCTGACCCTCTGCCAAGCTACCTACCCTGGCAGGCAAACCTGCTTCCTTTCTGACCCTCTACCAAGCTACCTACCCTGACAGGCAAACCTGCTTCCTTTCTGACCCTCTGCCAAGCTACCTACCCTGACAGGCAAACCTGATTCCTTTCCGACCCTCTACCAAGCTGCCTACCCTGACCCTCTGCCAAGCTACCTACCCTGACAGGCAAACCTGCTTCCTTTCTGACCCTCTGCCAAGCTACCTACCATGACAGGCAAACCGGATTCCTTTCTGACCCTCTGCCAAGCTACCTACCCTGACAGGCAAACCTGCTTTCTTTCTGACCCTCTGCCAAGCTACCCTGACTGGCTAACCTGCTTCCTTTCTGACCCTCTGCCAAGCTACCTACCCTGACAGGCAAACCTGCTTCCAGTCTGACCCTCAGCCAAGCTACCTACCCTAAAAGGCAAACCTGCTTCCTTTCTGACCCTTAGCCAAGCTACCTACCCTGACAGGCAAACCTGCTTCCTTTCTGACCCTCAGCCAAGCTACCTACCCTGACAGGCAAACCTGCTTCCTTTCTGACCCTCAGCCAAGCTACCTACTCTGACAGGCAAACCTGCTTCCTTTCTGACCCTCAGTCAAGCTACCTACCCTGACAGGCAAACCTGCTTCCTTTCTGACCCTCAGCCAAGCTACCTACCCTAACAGGCAAACCGGCTTCCTTTCTGACCCTCAGCCAAGCTACCTACCCTAACAGGCAAACCTGCTTCCTTTCTGACCCTCAGCCACGCTACCTACCCTGACAGGCAAACCTGCTTCCTTTCTGAGCCTCAGCCAAGCTACCTACCCTGACAGGCAAACCTGCTTCCTTTCTGACCCTCTGCCAAGCTACCTACCCTGATAGGCTAACCTGCTTCCTTTCTGACCCTCTGCCAAGCTACCCTGACAGGCTAACCTGCTTCCTTTCTGACCCTATGCCAAGCTACCTACCCTGACAGGCTAACCTGCTTCCTTTCTGACCCTCTGCCAAGCTACCCTGACAGGCAAACCTGCTACCTTTCTGACCCTCAGCCAAGCTACCTACCCTGACAGGCAAACCTGCTTCCTTTCTGACCCTCTGCCAAGCTACCTACCCTGACAGGCAAACCTCATTCCTTTCTGACCCTCTGCCAAGCTACCTATCCTGACAGACTAAACTGCTTCCTTTCTGACCCTCTGCCAAGCTACCTACCCTGACAGGCTAACCTGCTACCTTTCTGACCCTCTGACAAGCTACCTACCCTGACAGGTAAACCTGCTTCCTTTCTGACCCTCTGCCAAGCTACCTACCCTGACAGGCTAAACTGCTTCCTTTCTGACCCTCTGCCAAGCTACCTACCCTGACAGGCTAACCTGCTTCCTTTCTGACCCTCTGCCAAGCTACCCTGACTGGCTAACCTGCTTCCTTTCTGACCCTCTGCCAAGCTACCTACCCTGACAGGCTAACCTGCTTCCTTTCTGACCCTCTGCCAAGCTACCTACCCTGACAGGCTAACCTGCTACCTTTCTGACCCTCTGCCAAGCTACCTACCCTGACAGGCAAACCTTCCTCCTTTCTGACCCTCAGCCAAGCTACCTACCCTGACAGGCAAACCTGCTTCCTTTCTGACCCTCTGCCAAGCAACCCTGACTGGCTAACCTGCTTCCTTTCTGACCCTCTGCCAAGCTACCTACCCTGACAGGTTAACCTGCTTCCTTTCTAACCCTCTGCCAAGCTACCTACCCTGACAGGCAAACCTGCTTCCTTTCTGACCCTCTGCCAAGCTACCTACCCTGACAGACAAACCTCCTTCCTTTCTGACCCTCTGCCAAGCTACCTACCCAGACAGGTAAACCTGCTTCCTTTCTGTCCCTCTGCCAATCTACCTACCCTGACAGGCAAACCTGCTTCCTTTCTGACCCTCAGCCAAGCTACCTACCCTAACAGGCAAACCTGCTTCCTTTCTGACCCTCAGCCAGGCTACCTACCCTAACAGGCAAACCTGCTTCCTTTCTGACCCTCAGCCATGCTACCTACCCTGACAGGCAAACCTGCTTCCTTTCTGAGCCTCAGCCAAGCTACCTACCCTGACAGGCAAACCTGCTTCCTTTCTGACCCTCTGCCAAGCTACCTACCCTGATAGGCTAACCTGCTTCCTTTCTGACCCTCTGCCAAGCTACCCTGACAGGCTAACCTGCTTCCTTTCTGACCCTATGCCAAGCTACCTACCCTGACAAGCTAACCTGCTTCCTTTCTGACCCTCTGCCAAGCTACCCTGACAGGCAAACCTGCTTCCTTTCCGACCCTCTGCCAAGCTACCTACCCTGACAGGCAAACCTGCTTCCTTTCTGACCCTCTGCCAAGCTACCTACCCTGAAAGGCAAACCTCCTTCCTTTCTGACCCTCTGCCAAGCTACCTACCCGGACAGGCTAACCTGCTATCTTTCTGACCCTCTGCCAAGCTACCTACCCTGACAGGTAAACCTGCTTCCTTTCTGACCCTCTGCCAAGCTACCTACCCTGACAGGCTAAACTGCTTCCTTTCTGACCCTCTGCCAAGCTACCTACCCTGACAGGCTAACCTGCTACCTTTCTGACCCTCTGCCAAGCTACCTACCCTGACAGGTAAACCTGCTTCCTTTCCGACCCTCTGCCAAGCTACCTACCCTGACAGGCTAAACTGCTTCCTTTCTGACCCGCTGCCAAGCTACCTACCCTGACAGGCTAACCTGCTTCCTTTCTGACCCTCTGCCAAGCTACCCTGACAGGCTAACCTGCTTCCTTTCTGACCCTCTGCCAAGCTACCTACCCTGACAGGCTAACCTGCTTCCTTTCTGACCCTCTGCCAAGCTACCTACCCTGACAGGCAAACCTCCTTCCTTTCTGACCCTCTGCCAAGCTACCTATCCTGACAGACTAAACTGCTTCCTTTCTGACCCTCTGCCAAGCTACCTACCCTGACAGGCTAACCTGCTACCTTTCTGACCCTCTGACAAGCTACCTACCCTGACAGGTAAACCTGCTTCCTTTCTGACCCTCTGCCAAGCTACCTACCCTGACAGGCTAAACTGCTTCCTTTCTGACCCTCTGCCAAGCTACCTACCCTGACAGGCTAACCTGCTTCCTTTCTGACCCTCTGCCAAGCTACCCTGACTGGCTAACCTGCTTCCTTTCTGACCCTCTGCCAAGCTACCTACCCTGACAGGCTAACCTGCTTCCTTTCTGACCCTCTGCCAAGCTACCTACCCTGACAGGCTAACCTGCTACCTTTCTGACCCTCTGCCAAGCTACCTACCCTGACAGGCAAACCTTCCTCCTTTCTGACCCTCAGCCAAGCTACCTACCCTGACAGGCAAACCTGCTTCCTTTCTGACCCTCTGCCAAGCAACCCTGACTGGCTAACCTGCTTCCTTTCTGACCCTCTGCCAAGCTACCTACCCTGACAGGTTAACCTGCTTCCTTTCTAACCCTCTGCCAAGCTACCTACCCTGACAGGCAAACCTGCTTCCTTTCTGACCCTCTGCCAAGCTACCTACCCTGACAGACAAACCTCATTCCTTTCTGACCCTCTGCCAAGCTACCTACCCAGACAGGTAAACCTGCTTCCTTTCTGTCCCTCTGCCAATCTACCTACCCTGACAGGCAAACCTGCTTCCTTTCTGACCCTCAGCCAAGCTACCTACCCTAACAGGCAAACCTGCTTCCTTTCTGACCCTCAGCCAGGCTACCTACCCTAACAGGCAAACCTGCTTCCTTTCTGACCCTCAGCCATGCTACCTACCCTGACAGGCAAACCTGTTTCCTTTCTGAGCCTCAGCCAAGCTACCTACCCTGACAGGCAAACCTGCTTCCTTTCTGACCCTCTGCCAAGCTACCTACCCTGATAGGCTAACCTGCTTCCTTTCTGACCCTCTGCCAAGCTACCCTGACAGGCTAACCTGCTTCCTTTCTGACCCTATGCCAAGCTACCTACCCTGACAGGCTAACCTGCTTCCTTTCTGACCCTCTGCCAAGCTACCCTGACAGGCAAACCTGCTTCCTTTCCGACCCTCTGCCAAGCTACCTACCCTGACAGGCAAACCTGCTTCCTTTCTGACCCTCTGCCAAGCTACCTACCCTGAAAGGCAAACCTCCTTCCTTTCTGACCCTCTGCCAAGCTACCTACCCAGACAGCTAACCTGCTATCTTTCTGACCCTCTGCCAAGCTACCTACCCTGACAGGTAAACCTGCTTCCTTTCTGACCCTCTGCCAAGCTACCTACCCTGACAGGCTAAACTGCTTCCTTTCTGACCCTCTGCCAAGCTACCTACCCTGACAGGCTAACCTGCTACCTTTCTGACCCTCTGCCAAGCTACCTACCCTGACAGGTAAACCTGCTTCCTTTCCGACCCTCTGCCAAGCTACCTACCCTGACAGGCTAAACTGCTTCCTTTCTGACCCTCTGCCAAGCTACCTACCCTGACAGGCTAACCTGCTTCCTTTCTGACCCTCTGCCAAGCTACCCTGACAGGCTAACCTGCTTCCTTTCTGACCCTCTGCCAAGCTACCTACCCTGACAGGCTAACCTGCTTCCTTTCTGACCCTCTGCCAAGCTACCTATCCTGTCAGGCTAACCTGCTACCTTTCTGACCCTCTGCCAAGCTACCTACCCTGACAGGCAAACCTTCCTCCTTTCTGACCCTCAGCCAAGCTACCTACCCTGACAGGCAAACCTGCTTCCTTTCCGACCCTCTGCCAAGCTACCTACCCTGACAGGCAAACCTGCTTCCTTTCTGACCCTCTGCCAAGCTACCTACCCCGACAGGCAAACCTGCTTCCTTTCTGACCCTCTGCAAAGCAACCCTGACTGGCTAACCTGCTTCCTTTCTGACCCTCTGCCAAGCTACCTACCCTGACAGGTTAACCTGCTTCCTTTCTAACCCTCTGCCAAGCTACCTACCCTGACAGGCAAACCTGCTTCCTTTCTGACCCTCTGCCAAGCTACCTACCCTGACAGGCAAATCTCCTTCCTTTCTGACCCTCTGCCAAGCTACCTACCCGGACAGGTAAACCTGCTTCCTTTCTGACCCTCTGCCAAGCTACCTACCCTGACAGGCAAACCTCCTTCCTTTCTGACCCTCTGCCAAGCTACCTACCCGGACAGGTAAACCTGCTATCTTTCTGACCCTCTGCCAATCTACCTACCCTGACAGGTAAACCTGCTTCCTTTCTGACCCTCTGCCAAGCTACCTACCCTGACAGGCTAAACTGCTTCCTTTCTGACCCTCTGCCAAGCTACCTACCCTGACAGGCTAACCTGCTACCTTTCTGACCCTCTGCCAAGCTACCTACCCTGACAGGTAAACCTGCTTCCTTTCTGACCCTCTGCCAAGCTACCTACCCTGACAGGCTAAACTGCTTCCTTTCTGACCCTCTGCCAAGCTACCTACCCTGACAGACTAACCTGCTTCCTTTCTGACCCTCTGCCAAGCTACCCTGACTGGCTAACCTGCTTCCTTTCTGACCCTCTGCCAAGCTACCTACCCTGACAGGCAAACCAACCTCCTTTCTGACCCTCAGCCAAGCTACGTACCCTGACAGGCAAACCTGCTTCCTTTCCGACCCTCTGCCAAGCTACCTACCCTGACAGGCAAACCTGCTTCCTTTCTGACCCTCTGCCAAGCTACCTACCCTGACAGGCAAACCTGCTTCCTTTCTGACCCTCTGCCAAGCAACCCTGACTGGCTAACCTGCTTCTTTTCTGACCCTCTGCCAAGCTACCTACCCTGACAGGTTAACCTGCTTCCTTTCTAACCCTCAGCCAAGCTACCTACCCTGACAGGCAAACCTGCTTCCTTTCTGACCCTCTGCCAAGCTACCTACCCTGACAGGCAAACCTGCTTCCTTTCTGACCCTCTGCCAAGTTATCTACCCTGACAGTGCTTCTTTTCTGACCCTCAGCCAAGCTACCTACGCTGACGGGCAGACCTGCTTCCTTTCTGACCCTCTGCCAAGCTACCCTGACTGGCTAACCTGCTTCCTTTCTGACCCTCTGCCAAGCTACCTACCCTGACAGGCAAACCTGCTTCCTTTCTGACCCTCTGCCAAGCTACCTACCCTGACAGGCAAACCCGCTACCTGTCTGACCCTCTGCCAAGCTACCCTGACTGGCTAACCTGCTTCCTTTCTGACCCTCTGCCAAGCTACCCTGACTGGCTAACCTGCTTCCTTTCTGACCCTCTGCCAAGCTACGTACCCTGACAGGCAAACCTGCTTCCTTTCCGACCCTCTGCCAAGCTACCTACCCTGACAGGCAAACCTGCTTCCTTTCTGACCCTCTGCCAAGCTACCTACCCTGACAGGCAAACCTGCTTCCTTTCTGACCCTCTGCCAAGCAACCCTGACTGGCTAACCTGCTTCCTTTCTGACCCTCTGCCAAGATACCTACCCTGACAGGTTAACCTGCTTCCTTTCTAACCCTCAGCCAAGCTACCTACCCTGACAGGCAAACCTGCTTCCTTTCTGACCCTCTGCCAAGCTACCTACCCTGACAGGCAAACCTGCTTCCTTTCTGGCCCTCGGCCAAGTTATCTACCCTGACAGTGCTTCCTTTCTGACCCTCAGCCAAGCTACCTACGCTGACGGGCAGACCTGCTTCCTTTCTGACCCTCTGCCAAGCTACCCTGACTGGCTAACCTGCTTCCTTTCTGACCCTCTGCCAAGCTACCTACCCTGACAGGCAAACCTGCTTCCTTTCTGACCCTCTGCCAAGCTACCTACCCTGACAGGCAAACCCGCTACCTGTCTGACCCTCTGCCAAGCTACCCTGACTGGCTAACCTGCTTCCTTTCTGACCCTCTGCCAAGCTACCTACCCTGACAGGCAAACCTGCTTCCTTTCTGACCCTCTGCCAAGCTACCTACCCTGGCAGGCAAACCTGCTTCCTTTCTGACCCTCTACCAAGCTACCTACCCTGACAGGCAAACCTGCTTCCTTTCTGACCCTCTGCCAAGCTACCTACCCTGACAGGCAAACCCGATTCCTTTCTGACCCTCTACCAAGCTACCTACCATGACAGGCAAACCTGCTTCCTTTCTGACCCTCTGCCAAGCTACCTACCCTGACAGGCAAACCTGCTTCCTTTCTGACCCTCTGCCAAGCTACCTACCCTGACAGGCAAACCTGCTTCCTTTCTGACCCTCTGCCAAGCTACCCTGACTGGCTAACCTGCTTCCTTTCTGACCCTCTGCCAAGCTACCTACCCTGACAGGCAAACCTGCTTCCAGTCTGACCCTCAGCCAAGCTACCTACCCTAAAAGGCAAACCTGCTTCCTTTCTGACCCTTAGCCAAGCTACCTACCCTGACAGGCAAACCTGCTTCCTTTCTGACCCTCAGCCAAGCTACCTACCCTGACAGGCAAACCTGCTTCCTTTCTGACTCTCAGCCAAGCTACCTACTCTGACAGGCAAACCTGCTTCCTTTCTGACCCTCTGCCAAGCTACCTACCCTGGCAGGCAAACCTGCTTCCTTTCTGACCCTCTGCCAAGCTACCTACCCTGACAGGCAAACATGATTCCTTTCTGACCCTCTACCAAGCTACCTACCCTGACCCTCTGCCACGCTACCTACCCTGACAGGCAAACCTGCTTCCTTTCTGACCTTCTGCCAAGCTACCTACCCTGACAGGCTAACCTGCTTCCTTTCTGACCCTCTGCCAAGCTACCTACCCTGACAGGCTAACCTGCTTCCTTTCTGACCCTCTGCCAAGCTACCTACCCTGAAAGGCAAACCTGCTACCTTTCTGACCGTCTGCCAAGCTACCTACCCTGACAGGCAAACCTGCTTCCTTTCTGACCCTCAGCCAAGCTACCTACCGTGACAGGCAAACCTGCTACCTTTCTGACCCTCTGCCAAGCTACCTACCCTGACAGGCAAACCTGCCTCCTTTCTGACCCTCTGCCAAGCTACCCTGACTGGCTAACCTGCTTCCTTTCTGACCCTCTGCCAAGCTACCTACCCTGACAGGTTAACTTGCTTCCTTTCTGACCCTCTGCCAAGCTACCTACCCTGATAGGCAAACCTACTACCTGTCTGACCCTCAGCCAAGCTACCTACCCTGACAGTCTAACCTGCTTCCTTTCTGACCCTCTGCCAAGCTACCTACCCTGACAGTTAAACCTGCTTCCTTTCTGACCCTCTGCCAAGCTACCTACCCTGACAGGCAAATCTGCTTCCTTTCTGACCTTCTGCCAAGCGACCTACCCTGACAGGCTTACCTGCTTCCTTTCTGACCTTCTGCCAAGCTACCTACCCTGACAGGCAAACCTGCTTCCTTTCTGACCCTCTGCCAAGTTACCTACCCTGACAGGAAGACCTGCTTCCTTTCTGACCCTCTGCCAAGCTACCCTGACTGGCTAACCTGCTTCCTTTCTGACCCTCTGCCAAGCTACCTACCCTGACAGGCAAACCTGCTTCCTTTCTGACCCTCTGCCAAGCTACCTACCCCGACAGGCAAACCCGCTACCTGTCTGACCCTCTGCAAGCTACCCTGACTGGCTAACCTGCTTTCTTTCTGACCCTCTGGCAAGCTACCTACCCTGACAGGCAAACCTGCTTCCTTTCTGACCCTCTGCCAAGCTACCTACCCTGGCAGGCAAACCTGCTTCCTTTCTGACCCTCTACCAAGCTACCTACCCTGAGAGGCAAACCTGCTTCCTTTCTGACCCTCTGCCAAGCTACCTACCCTGACAGGCAAACCTGATCCCTTTCTGACCCTCTACCAAGCTGCCTACCCTGACCCTCTGCCAAGCTACATACCCTGACAGGCAAACCTGCTTCCTTTCTGACCCTCTGCCAAGCTACCTACCATGACAGGCAAACCTGCTTCCTTTCTGACCCTCTGCCAAGCTACCTACCCTGACAGGCAAACCGGCTTCCTTTCTGACCCTCTGCCAAGCTACCTACCCTGACAGGCAAACCTGCTTCCTTTCTGACCCTCTGCCAAGTTACCTACCCTGACAGGAAGACCTGCTTCCTTTCTGACCCTCTGCCAAGCTACCCTGACTGGCTAACCTGCTTCCTTTCTGACCCTCTGCCAAGCTACCTACCCTGACAGGCAAACCTGCTTCCTTTCTGACCCTCTGCCAAGCTACCTACCCTGACAGGCAAACCCGCTACCTGTCTGACCCTCTGCAAGCTACCCTGACTGGCTAACCTGCTTTCTTTCTGACCCTCTGGCAAGCTACCTACCCTGACAGGCAAACCTGCTTCCTTTCTGACCCTCTGCCAAGCTACCTACCCTGGCAGGCAAACCTGCCTCCTTTCTGACCCTCTACCAAGCTACCTACCCTGACAGGCAAACCTGCTTCCTTTCTGACCCTCTGCCAAGCTACCTACCCTGACAGGCAAACCTGATCCCTTTCGGACCCTGTACCAAGCTGCCTACCCTGACCCTCTGCCAAGCTACATACCCTGACAGGCAAACCTGCTTCCTTTCTGACCCTCTGCCAAGCTACCTACCATGACAGGCAAACCTGCTTCCTTTCTGACCCTCTGCCAAGCTACCTACCCTGACAGGCAAACCTGCTTCCTTTCTGACCCTCTGCCAAGCTACCTACCCTGACAGGCAAACCTGCTTCCTTTCTGACCCTCTGCCAAGCAACCCTGACTGGCTAACCTGCTTCCTTTCTGACCCTCTGCCAAGCTACCTACCCTGACAGGTTAACCTGCATCCTTTCTAACCCTCTGCCAAGCTACCTACCCTGACAGGCAAACCTGCTTCCTTTCTGACCCTCTGCCAAGCTACCTACCCTGACAGGCAAACCTCCTTCCTTTCTGACCCTCTGCCAAGCTACCTACCCGGACAGGTAAACCTGCTTCCTTTCTGACCCTCTGCCAAGCTACCTACCCTGACAGGCAAACCTCCTTCCTTTCTGACCCTCTGCCAAGCTACCTACCCGGACAGGTAAACCTGCTATCTTTCTGACCCTCTGCCAAGCTACCTACCCTGATAGGTAAACCTGCTTCCTTTCTGACCCTCTACCAAGCTGCCTACCCTGACCCTCTGCCAAGCTACATACCCTGACAGGCAAACCTGCTTCCTTTCTGACCCTCTGCCAAGCTACCTACCATGACAGGCAAACCTGCTTCCTTTCTGACCCTCTGCCAAGCTACCTACCCTGACAGGCAAACCTGCTTCCTTTCTGACCCTCTGCCAAGCTACCTACCCTGACAGGCTAAACTGCTTCCTTTCTGACCCTCTGCCAAGCTACCTACCCTGACAGGCTAACCTGCTTCCTTTCTGACCCTCTGCCAAGCTACCTACCCTGACAGGCAAACCTGCTACCTTTCTGACCCTCAGCCAAGCTACCTACCCTGACAGGCAAACCTGCTGCCTTTCTGACCCTCTGCCAAGCTACCTACCCTGACAGGCAACCCTGCTTCCTTTCTGACCCTCAGCCAAGCTACCTACCCTGACAGGTAAACCTGCTTCCTTTCTGACCCTCTGCCAAGCTACCTACCCTGACAACCATACCTGCTTCCTTTCCGACCCTCTGCCAAGCTACCCTGACAGGCTAACCTGCTTCCTTTCTGACCCTCTGCCAAGCTACCTACCCTGACAGGTTAACTTGCTTCCTTTCTGACCCTCTGCCAAGCTACCTACCCTGACAGGCAAACCTGCTTCCTTTCTGACCCTCTGCCAAGCTACCTACCCTGACAGTCTAACCTGCTTCCTTTCTGACCCTCTGCCAAGCTACCTACCCTGACAGGCAAACCTGCTTTCTTTCTGACCCTCTGCCAAGCTACCCTGACTGGCTAACCTGCTTCCTTTCTGACCCTCTGCCAAGCTACCTACCCTGACAGGCAAACCTGCTTCCAGTCTGACCCTCAGCCAAGCTACCTACCCTAAAAGGCAAACCTGCTTCCTTTCTGACCCTTAGCCAAGCTACCTACCCTGACAGGCAAACCTGCTTCCTTTCTGACCCTCAGCCAAGCTACCTACCCTGACAGGCAAACCTGCTTCCTTTCTGACCCTCAGCCAAGCTACCTACTCTGACAGGCAAACCTGCTTCCTTTCTGACCCTCAGTCAAGCTACCTACCCTGACAGGCAAACCTGCTTCCTTTCTGACCCTCAGCCACGCTACCTACCCTGACAGGCAAACCTGCTTCCTTTCTGAGCCTCAGCCAAGCTACCTACCCTGACAGGCAAACCTGCTTCCTTTCTGACCCTCTGCCAAGCTACCTACCCTGATAGGCTAACCTGCTTCCTTTCTGACCCTCTGCCAAGCTACCCTGACAGGCTAACCTGCTTCCTTTCTGACCCTATGCCAAGCTACCTACCCTGACAGGCTAACCTGCTTCCTTTCTGACCCTCTGCCAAGCTACCCTGACAGGCAAACCTGCTACCTTTCTGACCCTCAGCCAAGCTACCTACCCTGACAGGCAAACCTGCTTCCTTTCTGACCCTCTGCCAAGCTACCTACCCTGACAGGCAAACCTCATTCCTTTCTGACCCTCTGCCAAGCTACCTATCCTGACAGACTAAACTGCTTCCTTTCTGACCCTCTGCCAAGCTACCTACCCTGACAGGCTAACCTGCTACCTTTCTGACCCTCTGACAAGCTACCTACCCTGACAGGTAAACCTGCTTCCTTTCTGACCCTCTGCCAAGCTACCTACCCTGACAGGCTAAACTGCTTCCTTTCTGACCCTCTGCCAAGCTACCTACCCTGACAGGCTAACCTGCTTCCTTTCTGACCCTCTGCCAAGCTACCCTGACTGGCTAACCTGCTTCCTTTCTGACCCTCTGCCAAGCTACCTACCCTGACAGGCTAACCTGCTTCCTTTCTGACCCTCTGCCAAGCTACCTACCCTGACAGGCTAACCTGCTACCTTTCTGACCCTCTGCCAAGCTACCTACCCTGACAGGCAAACCTTCCTCCTTTCTGACCCTCAGCCAAGCTACCTACCCTGACAGGCAAACCTGCTTCCTTTCTGACCCTCTGCCAAGCAACCCTGACTGGCTAACCTGCTTCCTTTCTGACCCTCTGCCAAGCTACCTACCCTGACAGGTTAACCTGCTTCCTTTCTAACCCTCTGCCAAGCTACCTACCCTGACAGGCAAACCTGCTTCCTTTCTGACCCTCTGCCAAGCTACCTACCCTGACAGACAAACCTCCTTCCTTTCTGACCCTCTGCCAAGCTACCTACCCAGACAGGTAAACCTGCTTCCTTTCTGTCCCTCTGCCAATCTACCTACCCTGACAGGCAAACCTGCTTCCTTTCTGACCCTCAGCCAAGCTACCTACCCTAACAGGCAAACCTGCTTCCTTTCTGACCCTCAGCCAGGCTACCTACCCTAACAGGCAAACCTGCTTCCTTTCTGACCCTCAGCCATGCTACCTACCCTGACAGGCAAACCTGCTTCCTTTCTGAGCCTCAGCCAAGCTACCTACCCTGACAGGCAAACCTGCTTCCTTTCTGACCCTCTGCCAAGCTACCTACCCTGATAGGCTAACCTGCTTCCTTTCTGACCCTCTGCCAAGCTACCCTGACAGGCTAACCTGCTTCCTTTCTGACCCTATGCCAAGCTACCTACCCTGACAAGCTAACCTGCTTCCTTTCTGACCCTCTGCCAAGCTACCCTGACAGGCAAACCTGCTTCCTTTCCGACCCTCTGCCAAGCTACCTACCCTGACAGGCAAACCTGCTTCCTTTCTGACCCTCTGCCAAGCTACCTACCCTGAAAGGCAAACCTCCTTCCTTTCTGACCCTCTGCCAAGCTACCTACCCGGACAGGCTAACCTGCTATCTTTCTGACCCTCTGCCAAGCTACCTACCCTGACAGGTAAACCTGCTTCCTTTCTGACCCTCTGCCAAGCTACCTACCCTGACAGGCTAAACTGCTTCCTTTCTGACCCTCTGCCAAGCTACCTACCCTGACAGGCTAACCTGCTACCTTTCTGACCCTCTGCCAAGCTACCTACCCTGACAGGTAAACCTGCTTCCTTTCCGACCCTCTGCCAAGCTACCTACCCTGACAGGCTAAACTGCTTCCTTTCTGACCCTCTGCCAAGCTACCTACCCTGACAGGCTAACCTGCTTCCTTTCTGACCCTCTGCCAAGCTACCCTGACAGGCTAACCTGCTTCCTTTCTGACCCTCTGCCAAGCTACCTACCCTGACAGGCTAACCTGCTTCCTTTCTGACCCTCAGCCAAGCTACCTACCCTGACAGGCAAACCTGCTTCCTTTCTGACCCTCTGCCAAGCTACCTACCCTGACAGGCAAACCTCCTTCCTTTCTGACCCTCTGCCAAGCTACCTATCCTGACAGACTAAACTGCTTCCTTTCTGACCCTCTGCCAAGCTACCTACCCTGACAGGCTAACCTGCTACCTTTCTGACCCTCTGACAAGCTACCTACCCTGACAGGTAAACCTGCTTCCTTTCTGACCCTCTGCCAAGCTACCTACCCTGACAGGCTAAACTGCTTCCTTTCTGACCCTCTGCCAAGCTACCTACCCTGACAGGCTAACCTGCTTCCTTTCTGACCCTCTGCCAAGCTACCCTGACTGGCTAACCTGCTTCCTTTCTGACCCTCTGCCAAGCTACCTACCCTGACAGGCTAACCTGCTTCCTTTCTGACCCTCTGCCAAGCTACCTACCCTGACAGGCTAACCTGCTACCTTTCTGACCCTCTGCCAAGCTACCTACCCTGACAGGCAAACCTTCCTCCTTTCTGACCCTCAGCCAAGCTACCTACCCTGACAGGCAAACCTGCTTCCTTTCTGACCCTCTGCCAAGCAACCCTGACTGGCTAACCTGCTTCCTTTCTGACCCTCTGCCAAGCTACCTACCCTGACAGGTTAACCTGCTTCCTTTCTAACCCTCTGCCAAGCTACCTACCCTGACAGGCAAACCTGCTTCCTTTCTGACCCTCTGCCAAGCTACCTACCCTGACAGACAAACCTCATTCCTTTCTGACCCTCTGCCAAGCTACCTACCCAGACAGGTAAACCTGCTTCCTTTCTGTCCCTCTGCCAATCTACCTACCCTGACAGGCAAACCTGCTTCCTTTCTGACCCTCAGCCAAGCTACCTACCCTAACAGGCAAACCTGCTTCCTTTCTGACCCTCAGCCAGGCTACCTACCCTAACAGGCAAACCTGCTTCCTTTCTGACCCTCAGCCATGCTACCTACCCTGACAGGCAAACCTGTTTCCTTTCTGAGCCTCAGCCAAGCTACCTACCCTGACAGGCAAACCTGCTTCCTTTCTGACCCTCTGCCAAGCTACCTACCCTGATAGGCTAACCTGCTTCCTTTCTGACCCTCTGCCAAGCTACCCTGACAGGCTAACCTGCTTCCTTTCTGACCCTATGCCAAGCTACCTACCCTGACAGGCTAACCTGCTTCCTTTCTGACCCTCTGCCAAGCTACCCTGACAGGCAAACCTGCTTCCTTTCCGACCCTCTGCCAAGCTACCTACCCTGACAGGCAAACCTGCTTCCTTTCTGACCCTCTGCCAAGCTACCTACCCTGAAAGGCAAACCTCCTTCCTTTCTGACCCTCTGCCAAGCTACCTACCCAGACAGCTAACCTGCTATCTTTCTGACCCTCTGCCAAGCTACCTACCCTGACAGGTAAACCTGCTTCCTTTCCGACCCTCTGCCAAGCTACCTACCCTGACAGGCTAAACTGCTTCCTTTCTGACCCTCTGCCAAGCTACCTACCCTGACAGGCTAACCTGCTTCCTTTCTGACCCTCTGCCAAGCTACCCTGACAGGCTAACCTGCTTCCTTTCTGACCCTCTGCCAAGCTACCTACCCTGACAGGCTAACCTGCTTCCTTTCTGACCCTCTGCCAAGCTACCTATCCTGTCAGGCTAACCTGCTACCTTTCTGACCCTCTGCCAAGCTACCTACCCTGACAGGCAAACCTTCCTCCTTTCTGACCCTCAGCCAAGCTACCTACCCTGACAGGCAAACCTGCTTCCTTTCCGACCCTCTGCCAAGCTACCTACCCTGACAGGCAAACCTGCTTCCTTTCTGACCCTCTGCCAAGCTACCTACCCCGACAGGCAAACCTGCTTCCTTTCTGACCCTCTGCAAAGCAACCCTGACTGGCTAACCTGCTTCCTTTCTGACCCTCTGCCAAGCTACCTACCCTGACAGGTTAACCTCCTTCCTTTCTAACCCTCTGCCAAGCTACCTACCCTGACAGGCAAACCTGCTTCCTTTCTGACCCTCTGCCAAGCTACCTACCCTGACAGGCAAATCTCCTTCCTTTCTGACTCTCTGCCAAGCTACCTACCCGGACAGGTAAACCTGCTTCCTTTCTGACCCTCTGCCAAGCTACCTACCCTGACAGGCAAACCTCCTTCCTTTCTGACCCTCTGCCAAGCTACCTACCCGGACAGGTAAACCTGCTATCTTTCTGACCCTCTGCCAATCTACCTACCCTGACAGGTAAACCTGCTTCCTTTCTGACCCTCTGCCAAGCTACCTACCCTGACAGGCTAAACTGCTTCCTTTCTGACCCTCTGCCAAGCTACCTACCCTGACAGGCTAACCTGCTACCTTTCTGACCCTCTGCCAAGCTACCTACCCTGACAGGTAAACCTGCTTCCTTTCTGACCCTCTGCCAAGCTACCTACCCTGACAGGCTAAACTGCTTCCTTTCTGACCCTCTGCCAAGCTACCTACCCTGACAGACTAACCTGCTTCCTTTCTGACCCTCTGCCAAGCTACCCTGACTGGCTAACCTGCTTCCTTTCTGACCCTCTGCCAAGCTACCTACCCTGACAGGCAAACCAACCTCCTTTCTGACCCTCAGCCAAGCTACGTACCCTGACAGGCAAACCTGCTTCCTTTCCGACCCTCTGCCAAGCTACCTACCCTGACAGGCAAACCTGCTTCCTTTCTGACCCTCTGCCAAGCTACCTACCCTGACAGGCAAACCTGCTTCCTTTCTGACCCTCTGCCAAGCAACCCTGACTGGCTAACCTGCTTCTTTTCTGACCCTCTGCCAAGCTACCTACCCTGACAGGTTAACCTGCTTCCTTTCTAACCCTCAGCCAAGCTACCTACCCTGACAGGCAAACCTGCTTCCTTTCTGACCCTCTGCCAAGCTACCTACCCTGACAGGCAAACCTGCTTCCTTTCTGACCCTCTGCCAAGTTATCTACCCTGACAGTGCTTCCTTTCTGACCCTCAGCCAAGCTACCTACGCTGACGGGCAGACCTGCTTCCTTTCTGACCCTCTGCCAAGCTACCCTGACTGGCTAACCTGCTTCCTTTCTGACCCTCTGCCAAGCTACCTACCCTGACAGGCAAACCTGCTTCCTTTCTGACCCTCTGCCAAGCTACCTACCCTGACAGGCAAACCCGCTACCTGTCTGACCCTCTGCCAAGCTACCCTGACTGGCTAACCTGCTTCCTTTCTGACCCTCTGCCAAGCTACCCTGACTGGCTAACCTGCTTCCTTTCTGACCCTCTGCCAAGCTACGTACCCTGACAGGCAAACCTGCTTCCTTTCCGACCCTCTGCCAAGCTACCTACCCTGACAGGCAAACCTGCTTCCTTTCTGACCCTCTGCCAAGCTACCTACCCTGACAGGCAAACCTGCTTCCTTTCTGACCCTCTGCCAAGCAACCCTGACTGGCTAACCTGCTTCCTTTCTGACCCTCTGCCAAGATACCTACCCTGACAGGTTAACCTGCTTCCTTTCTAACCCTCAGCCAAGCTACCTACCCTGACAGGCAAACCTGCTTCCTTTCTGACCCTCTGCCAAGCTACCTACCCTGACAGGCAAACCTGCTTCCTTTCTGGCCCTCGGCCAAGTTATCTACCCTGACAGTGCTTCCTTTCTGACCCTCAGCCAAGCTACCTACGCTGACGGGCAGACCTGCTTCCTTTCTGACCCTCTGCCAAGCTACCCTGACTGGCTAACCTGCTTCCTTTCTGACCCTCTGCCAAGCTACCTACCCTGACAGGCAAACCTGCTTCCTTTCTGACCCTCTGCCAAGCTACCTACCCTGACAGGCAAACCCGCTACCTGTCTGACCCTCTGCCAAGCTACCCTGACTGGCTAACCTGCTTCCTTTCTGACCCTCTGCCAAGCTACCTACCCTGACAGGCAAACCTGCTTCCTTTCTGACCCTCTGCCAAGCTACCTACCCTGGCAGGCAAACCTGCTTCCTTTCTGACCCTCTACCAAGCTACCTACCCTGACAGGCAAACCTGCTTCCTTTCTGACCCTCTGCCAAGCTACCTACCCTGACAGGCAAACCCGATTCCTTTCTGACCCTCTGCCAAGCTACCTACCATGACAGGCAAACCTGCTTCCTTTCTGACCCTCTGCCAAGCTACCTACCCTGACAGGCAAACCTGCTTCCTTTCTGACCCTCTGCCAAGCTACCTACCCTGACAGGCAAACCTGCTTCCTTTCTGACCCTCTGCCAAGCTACCCTGACTGGCTAACCTGCTTCCTTTCTGACCCTCTGCCAAGCTACCTACCCTGACAGGCAAACCTGCTTCCAGTCTGACCCTCAGCCAAGCTACCTACCCTAAAAGGCAAACCTGCTTCCTTTCTGACCCTTAGCCAAGCTACCTACCCTGACAGGCAAACCTGCTTCCTTTCTGACCCTCAGCCAAGCTACCTACCCTGACAGGCAAACCTGCTTCCTTTCTGACTCTCAGCCAAGCTACCTACTCTGACAGGCAAACCTGCTTCCTTTCTGACCCTCTGCCAAGCTACCTACCCTGGCAGGCAAACCTGCTTCCTTTCTGACCCTCTGCCAAGCTACCTACCCTGACAGGCAAACATGATTCCTTTCTGACCCTCTACCAAGCTACCTACCCTGACCCTCTGCTACGCTACCTACCCTGACAGGCAAACCTGCTTCCTTTCTGAACTTCTGCCAAGCTACCTACCCTGACAGGCTAACCTGCTTCCTTTCTGACCCTCTGCCAAGCTACCTACCCTGACAGGCTAACCTGCTTCCTTTCTGACCCTCTGCCAAGCTACCTACCCTGAAAGGCAAACCTGCTACCTTTCTGACCGTCTGCCAAGCTACCTACCCTGACAGGCAAACCTGCTTCCTTTCTGACCCTCAGCCAAGCTACCTACCGTGACAGGCAAACCTGCTACCTTTCTGACCCTCTGCCAAGCTACCTACCCTGACAGGCAAACCTGCCTCCTTTCTGACCCTCTGCCAAGCTACCCTGACTGGCTAACCTGCTTCCTTTCTGACCCTCTGCCAAGCTACCTACCCTGACAGGTTAACTTGCTTCCTTTCTGACCCTCTGCCAAGCTACCTACCCTGATAGGCAAACCTACTACCTGTCTGACCCTCAGCCAAGCTACCTACCCTGACAGTCTAACCTGCTTCCTTTCTGACCCTCTGCCAAGCTACCTACCCTGACAGTTAAACCTGCTTCCTTTCTGACCCTCTGCCAAGCTACCTACCCTGACAGGCAAATCTGCTTCCTTTCTGACCTTCTGCCAAGCGACCTACCCTGACAGGCTTACCTGCTTCCTTTCTGACCTTCTGCCAAGCTACCTACCCTGACAGGCAAACCTGCTTCCTTTCTGACCCTCTGCCAAGTTACCTACCCTGACAGGAAGACCTGCTTCCTTTCTGACCCTCTGCCAAGCTACCCTGACTGGCTAACCTGCTTCCTTTCTGACCCTCTGCCAAGCTACCTACCCTGACAGGCAAACCTGCTTCCTTTCTGACCCTCTGCCAAGCTACCTACCCCGACAGGCAAACCCGCTACCTGTCTGACCCTCTGCAAGCTACCCTGACTGGCTAACCTGCTTTCTTTCTGACCCTCTGGCAAGCTACCTACCCTGACAGGCAAACCTGCTTCCTTTCTGACCCTCTGCCAAGCTACCTACCCTGGCAGGCAAACCTGCTTCCTTTCTGACCCTCTACCAAGCTACCTACCCTGAGAGGCAAACCTGCTTCCTTTCTGACCCTCTGCCAAGCTACCTACCCTGACAGGCAAACCTGATCCCTTTCTGACCCTCTACCAAGCTGCCTACCCTGACCCTCTGCCAAGCTACATACCCTGACAGGCAAACCTGCTTCCTTTCTGACCCTCTGCCAAGCTACCTACCATGACAGGCAAACCTGCTTCCTTTCTGACCCTCTGCCAAGCTACCTACCCTGACAGGCAAACCGGCTTCCTTTCTGACCCTCTGCCAAGCTACCTACCCTGACAGGCAAACCTGCTTCCTTTCTGACCCTCTGCCAAGTTACCTACCCTGACAGGAAGACCTGCTTCCTTTCTGACCCTCTGCCAAGCTACCCTGACTGGCTAACCTGCTTCCTTTCTGACCCTCTGCCAAGCTACCTACCCTGACAGGCAAACCTGCTTCCTTTCTGACCCTCTGCCAAGCTACCTACCCTGACAGGCAAACCCGCTACCTGTCTGACCCTCTGCAAGCTACCCTGACTGGCTAACCTGCTTTCTTTCTGACCCTCTGGCAAGCTACCTACCCTGACAGGCAAACCTGCTTCCTTTCTGACCCTCTGCCAAGCTACCTACCCTGGCAGGCAAACCTGCCTCCTTTCTGACCCTCTACCAAGCTACCTACCCTGACAGGCAAACCTGCTTCCTTTCTGACCCTCTGCCAAGCTACCTACCCTGACAGGCAAACCTGATCCCTTTCGGACCCTGTACCAAGCTGCCTACCCTGACCCTCTGCCAAGCTACATACCCTGACAGGCAAACCTGCTTCCTTTCTGACCCTCTGCCAAGCTACCTACCATGACAGGCAAACCTGCTTCCTTTCTGACCCTCTGCCAAGCTACCTACCCTGACAGGCAAACCTGCTTCCTTTCTGACCCTCTGCCAAGCTACCTACCCTGACAGGCAAACCTGCTTCCTTTCTGACCCTCTGCCAAGCAACCCTGACTGGCTAACCTGCTTCCTTTCTGACCCTCTGCCAAGCTACCTACCCTGACAGGTTAACCTGCATCCTTTCTAACCCTCTGCCAAGCTACCTACCCTGACAGGCAAACCTGCTTCCTTTCTGACCCTCTGCCAAGCTACCTACCCTGACAGGCAAACCTCCTTCCTTTCTGACCCTCTGCCAAGCTACCTACCCGGACAGGTAAACCTGCTTCCTTTCTGACCCTCTGCCAAGCTACCTACCCTGACAGGCAAACCTCCTTCCTTTCTGACCCTCTGCCAAGCTACCTACCCGGACAGGTAAACCTGCTATCTTTCTGACCCTCTGCCAAGCTACCTACCCTGATAGGTAAACCTGCTTCCTTTCTGACCCTCTACCAAGCTGCCTACCCTGACCCTCTGCCAAGCTACATACCCTGACAGGCAAACCTGCTTCCTTTCTGACCCTCTGCCAAGCTACCTACCATGACAGGCAAACCTGCTTCCTTTCTGACCCTCTGCCAAGCTACCTACCCTGACAGGCAAACCTGCTTCCTTTCTGACCCTCTGCCAAGCTACCTACCCTGACAGGCTAAACTGCTTCCTTTCTGACCCTCTGCCAAGCTACCTACCCTGACAGGCTAACCTGCTTCCTTTCTGACCCTCTGCCAAGCTACCTACCCTGACAGGCAAACCTGCTACCTTTCTGACCCTCAGCCAAGCTACCTACCCTGACAGGCAAACCTGCTGCCTTTCTGACCCTCTGCCAAGCTACCTACCCTGACAGGCAACCCTGCTTCCTTTCTGACCCTCAGCCAAGCTACCTACCCTGACAGGTAAACCTGCTTCCTTTCTGACCCTCTGCCAAGCTACCTACCCTGACAACCATACCTGCTTCCTTTCCGACCCTCTGCCAAGCTACCCTGACAGGCTAACCTGCTTCCTTTCTGACCCTCTGCCAAGCTACCTACCCTGACAGGTTAACTTGCTTCCTTTCTGACCCTCTGCCAAGCTACCTACCCTGACAGGCAAACCTACTACCTGTCTGACCCTCAGCCAAGCTACCTACCCTGACAGTCTAACCTGCTTCCTTTCTGACCCTCTGCCAAGCTACCTACCCTGACAGTTAAACCTGCTTCCTTTCTGACCCTCTGCCAAGCTACCTACCCTGACAGGCAAACCTGCTTCCTTTCTGACCTTCTGCCAAGCTACCTACCCTGACAGGCTTACCTGCTTCCTTTCTGACCTTCTGCCAAGCTACCTACCCTGACAGGCAAACCTGCTTCCTTTCTGACCCTCTGCCAAGTTACCTACCCTGACAGTGCTTCCTTTCTGACTCTCAGCCAAGCTACCTACGCTGACAGGCAAACCTGCTGCCTTTCTGACCTTCAGCCAGGCTACCCTGACAGGCAAACCTGCTTCCTTTCTGACCCTCTTCCAAGCTACCTACCCTGACAGGAATACCTGCTTCCTTTCTGACCCTATGCCAAGCTACCCTGACTGGCTAACCTGCTTCCGTTCTGACCCTCTGCCAAGCTACCTACCCTGACAGGCAAACCTGCTTCCTTTCTGACCCTCTGCCAAGCTACCTACCCTGACAGGCAAACCCGCTACCTGTCTGACCCTCTGCCAAGCTACCCTGACTGGCTAACCTGCTTCCTTTCTGACCCTCTGCCAAGCTACCTACCCTGACAGGTTAACTTGCTTCCTTTCTGACCCTCTGCCAAGTTACCTACCCTGACAGGCAAACCTACTACCTGTCTGACCCTCAGCCAAGCTACCTACCCTGACAGTCTAACCTGCTTCCTTTCTGACCCTCTGCCAAGCTACCTACCCTGACAGTTAAACCTGCTTCCTTTCTGACCCTCTGCCAAGCTACCTACCCGGACAGGCTAACCTGCTATCTTTCTGACCCTCTGCCAAGCTACCTACCCTGACAGGCTAACCTGCTTCCTTTCTGACCCTCTGCCAAGCTACCTACCCTGACAGGCTAACCTGCTACCTTTCTGACCCTCTGCCAAGCTACCTACCCTGACAGGCAAACCTATCTCCTTTCTGACCCTCAGCCTAGCTACGTACCCTGACAGGCAAACCTGCTTCCTTTCCGACCCTCTGCCAAGCTACCTACCCTGACAGGCAAACCTGCTTCCTTTCTGACCCTCTGCCAAGTTACCTACCCTGACAGTGCTTCCTTTCTGACCCTCAGCCAAGCTACCTACCCTGACAGGCAAACCCGCTACCTGTCTGACCCTCTGCCAAGCTACCCTGACAGGCAAACCTGCTTCCTTTCTGACCCTCTGCCAAGCTACCTCCCCTGACAGGCAGACCTGCTTCCTTTCTGACCCTCTGCCAAGCTACCCTGACTGGCTAACCTGCTTTCTTTCTGACCCTCTGCCAAGCTACCTACCCTGACAGGCAAACCTGCTTCCTTTCTGACCCTCTGCCAAGCTACCTACCCTGGCAGGCAAACCTGCTTCCTTTCTGACCCTCTACCAAGCTACCTACCCTGACAGGCAAACCTGTTTCCTTTCTGACCCTCTGCCAAGCTACCTACCCCGACAGGCAAACCTGATTCCTTTCTGACCCTCTACCAAGCTGCCTACCCTGACCCTCTGCCAAGCTACCTACCCTGACAGGCAAACCTGCTTCCTTTCTGACCCTCTGCCAATCTACCTACCATGACAGGCAAACCTGCTTCCTTTCTGACCCTCTGCCAAGCTACCTACCCTGACAGGCAAACCTGCTTCCTTTCTGATCCTCTGCCAAGCTACCTACCCTGACAGGCAAACCTGCTTCCTTTCTGACCCTCTGCCAAGCTTCCTTGACTGGCTAACCTGCTTCCTTTCTGACCCTCTGCCAAGCTACCTACCCTGACAGGCAAACCTGCTTCCAGTCTGACCCTCAGCCAAGCTACCTACCCTAAAAGGCAAACCTGCTTCCTTTCTGACCCTTAGCCAAGCTACCTACCCTGACAGGCAAACCTGCTTCCTTTCTGACCCTCAGCCAAGCTACCTACCCTGACAGGCAAACCTGCTTCCTTTCTGACCCTCAGCCAAGCTACCTACTCTGACAGGCAAACCTGCTTCCTTTCTGACCCTCTGCCAAGCTACCTACCCTGGCAGGCAAACCTGCATCCTTTCTGACCCTCTACCAAGCTACCTACCCTGACAGGCAAACCTGCTTCCTTTCTGACCCTCTGCCAAGCTACCTACCCTGACAAGCAAACATGATTCCTTTCTGACCCTCTACCAAGCTGCCTACCGTGACCCTCTGCCAAGCTACCTACCCTGACAGGCAAACCTGCTTCCTTTCTGACCTTCTGCCAAGCTACCTACCCTGACAGGCTAACCTGCTTCCTTTCTGACCCTCTGCCAAGCTACCTACCCTGACAGGCTAACCTGCTTCCTTTCTGACCCTCTGCCAAGCTACCTACCCGGACAGGCAAACCTGCTACCTTTCTGACCCTCTGTCAAGCTACCTACGCTGACAGGCAAACCTGCTTCCTTTCTGACCCTCAGCCAAGCTACCTACCGTGACAGGCAAACCTGCTACCTTTCTGACCCTCTGCCAAGCTACCTACCCTAACAGGCAAACCTGCCTCCTTTCTGACCCTCTGCCAAGCTACCCTGACTGGCTAACCTGCTTCCTTTCTGACCCTCTGCCAAGCTACCTACCCTGACAGGCTAACCTGCTTCCTTTCTGACCCTCTGCCAAGCTACCTACCCTGACAGGTTAACCTGCTTCCTTTCTAACGCTCTGCCAAGCTACCTACCCTGACAGGAAAACCTGCTACCTGTCTGACCCTCTGCCAAGCTACCCTGACTGGCTAACCTGCTTCCTTTCTGACCCTCTGCCAAGCTACCTACCCTGACAGGCAAACCTTCTTCCTTTCTGACCCTCTGCCAAGCTACCTACCCTGGCAGGCAAACCTGCTTCCTTTCTGACCCTCTACCAAGCTACCTACATGACAGGCAAACCTGCTTCCTTTCTGACCCTCTGCCAAGCTACCTACCCTGACAGGCAATCCTGATTCCTTTCTGACCCTCTACCAAGCTGCCTACCCTGACCCTCTGCCAAGCTACCTACCCTGACAGGCAAACCTGCTTCCTTTCTGACCCTCTGCCAAGCTACCTACCATGACAGGCAAACCTGCTTCCTTTCTGACCCTCTGCCAAGCTACCTACCCTGACAGGCAAACCTGCTTCCTTTCTGACCCTCTGCCAAACTACCTACCCTGACAGGCAAACCTGCTTCCTGTCTGACCCTCTGCCAAGCTACCCTGACTGGCTAACCTGCTTCCTTTCTGACCCTCTGCCAAGCTACCTACCCTGACAGGCAAACCTGCTTCCAGTCTGACCCTCAGCCAAGCTACCTACCCTAAAAGGCAAACCTGCTTCCTTTCTGACCCTTCGCCATGCTACCTACCCTGACAGGCAAACCTGCTTCTTTTCTGACCCTCAGCCAAGCTACCTACCCTGACAGGCAAACCTGCTTCCTTTCTGACCCTCTGCCAAGCTACCTACCCTGACAGGCTAACCTGCTTCCTTTCTGACCCTCTGCCAAGCTACCCTGACTGGCTAACCTGCTTCCTTTCTGACCCTCTGCCAACCTACCTGCCCTGACAGGCTAACCTGCTTCCTTTCTGACCCTCTGCCAAGCTACCTACCCTGAGAGGCTCACCTGCTACCTTTCTGACCCTCTGCCAAGCTACCTACCCTGACAGGCAAACCTAACTCCTTTCTGACCCTCAGCCAAGCTACGTACCCTGACAGGCAAACCTGCTTCCTTTCCGACCCTCTGCCAAGCAACCTACCCTGACAGGCAAACCTGCTTCCTTTCTGAACCTCTGCCAAGCTACCTACCCTGACAGGCAAACCTGCTTCCTTTCTGACCCTCTGCCAAGCAACCCTGACTGGCTAACCTGCTTCCTTTCTGACCCTCTGCCAAGCTACCTACCCTGACAGGCACACCTGCTTCCTTTCTGACCCTCTGCCAAGCTACCTACCCTGACAGGCAAACCGGCTTCCTTTCTGACCCTCTGCCAAGTTACCTACCCTGACAGTGCTTCCTTTCTGACCCTCAGCCAAGCTACCTACGCTGACAGGCAAACCTGCTGCCTTTCTGACCCTCAGCCAGGCTACCCTGACAGGCAAACCTGCTTCCCTTCTGACCCTCTGCCAAGCAACCCTGACTGGCTAACCTGCTTCCTTTCTGACCCTCTGCCAAGCTACCTACCCTGACAGGTTAACCTGCTTCCTTTCTAACGCTCTGCCAAGCTACCTACCCTGACAGGCAAACCCGCTACCTGTCTGACCCTCTGCCAAGCTACCCTGACTGGATAACCTGCTTCCTTTCTGACCCTCTGCCAAGCTACCTACCCTGACAGGCAAACCTGCTTCCTTTCTGACCCTCTGCCAAGCTACCTACCCTGGCAGGCAAACCTGCTTCCTTTCTGACCCTCTACCAAGCTACCTACACTGACAGGCAAACCTGCTTCCTTTCTGACCCTCTGCCAAGCTACCTACCCTGACAGGCAATCCTGATTCCTTTCTGACCCTCTACCAAGCTGCATACCCTGACCCTCTGCCAAGCTACCTACCCTGACAGGCAAACCTGCTTCCTTTCTGACCCTCTGCCAAGCTACCTACCATGACAGGCAAACCTGCTTCCTTTCTGACCCTCTGCCAAGCTACCTACCCTGACGGGCAAACCTGCTTCCTTTCTGACCCTCTGCCAAGCTACCTACCCTGACAGGCAAACCTGCTTCCTTTCTGACCCTCTGCCAAGCTACCCTGACTGGCTAACCTGCTTCCTTTCTGACCCTCTGCCAAGCTACCCACCCTGACAGGCAAACCTGCTTCCAGTCTAACCCTCAGCCAAGCTACCTACCCTAAAAGGCAAACCTGCTTCCTTTCTGACCCTTAGCCAAGCTACCTACCCTGACAGGCAAACCTGCTTCTTTTCTGACCCTCAGCCAAGCTACCTACCCTGACAGGCAAACCTGCTTCCTTTCTGACCCTCAGCCAAGCTACCTACCCTGACAGGCAAACATGATTCCTTTCTGACCCTCTACCAAGCTGCCTACCCTGACCCTCTGCCAAGCTACCTACCCTGACAGGCAAACCTGCTTCCTTTCTGACCTTCTGCCAAGCTACCTACCCTGACAGACTAACCTGCTTCCTTTCTGACCCTCTGCCAAGCTACCTACCCTGACAGGCAAACCTGCTTCCTTTCTGACCCTCTGCCAAGCTACCTACCCTGACAGGCAAACCTGCTTCCTTTCTGACCCTCTGCCAAGTTACCTACCCTGACAGTGCTTCCTTTCTGACCCTCAGCCAAGCTACCTACGCTGACAGGCAAACCTGCTGCCTTTCTGACCCTCAGCCAGGCTACCCTGACAGGCAAACCTGCTTCCCTTCTGACCCTCTGCCAAGCAACCCTGACTGGCTAACCTGCTTCCTTTCTGACCCTCTGCCAAGCTACCTACCCTGACAGGTTAACCTGCTTCCTTTCTAACGCTCTGCCAAGCTACCTACCCTGACAGGCAAACCCGCTACCTGTCTGACCCTCTGCCAAGCTACCCTGACTGGCTAACCTGCTTCCTTTCTGACCCTCTGCCAAGCTACCTACCCTGACAGGCAAACCTGCTTCCTTTCTGACCCTCTGCCAAGCTACCTACCCTGGCAGGCAAACCTGCTTCCTTTCTGACCCTCTACCAAGCTACCTACACTGACAGGCAAACCTGCTTCCTTTCTGACCCTCTGCCAAGCTACCTACCCTGACAGGCAATCCTGATTCCTTTCTGACCCTCTACCAAGCTGCCTACCCTGACCCTCTGCCAAGCTACCTACCCTGACAGGCAAACCTGCTTCCTTTCTGACCCTTTGCCAAGCTACCTACCATGACAGGCAAACCTGCTTCCTTTCTGACCCTCTGCCAAGCTACCTATCCTGACAGGCAAACCTGCTTCCTTTCTGACCCTCTGCCAAGCTACCTACCCTGACAGGCAAACCTGCTTCCTTTCTGACCCTCTGCCAAGCTACCCTGACTGGCTAACCTGCTTCCTTTCTGACCCTCTGCCAAGCTACCTACCCTGACAGGCAAACCTGCTTCCAGTCTGACCCTTAGCCAAGCTACCTACTCTGACAGGCAAACCTGCTTCTTTTCTGACCCTCAGCCAAGCTACCTACCCTGACAGGCAAACCTGCTTCCTTTCTGACCCTCAGCCAAGCTACCTACCCTGACAGGCAAACATGATTCCTTTCTGACCCTCTACCAAGCTGCCTACCCTGACCCTCTGCCAAGCTACCTACCCTGACAGGCAAACCTTTCTTTCTGACCTTCTGCCAAGCTACCTACCCTGACAGACTAACCTGCTTCCTTTCTGACCCTCAGCCAAGCTACCTACCCTGACAGGCTAACCTGCTTTCTTTCTGACCCTCTGCCAAGCTACCTACCCTGACAGGCAAACCTGCTACCTTTCTGACCCTCTGCCAAGCTACCTACCCTGACAGGCAAAACTGCTTCCTTTCTGACCCTCAGCCAAGCTACCTACCGTGACAGGCAAACCTGCTTCCTTTCGGACCCTCTGCCAAGCTACCTACCCTGACAGGCAAACCTGCAACCTTTCTGACCCTCTGCCAAGCTACATACCCTGACTTGCAAACCTCCTTCCTTTCTGACCCTCTGCCAAGCTACCTACCTTGACAGGCTAACCCGCTTCCTTTCTGACCCTCTGCCAAGCTAACCCGACAGGCTAACCTGCTTCCTTTCTGACCCTCTGCCAAGCTACCTACCCTGACAGGCTAACCTGCTTCCTTTCTTACCCTCTGCCAAGCTACCTACCCTGACGGGCAAACCTGCTTCCTTTCTGACCCTCTGCCAAGCTACCTACCCTGACAGGCAAACCTGCTTCCTTTCTGACCCTCTGCCAAGCTACCCTGACTGGCTAACCTGCTTCCTTTCTGACCCTCTGCCAAGCTACCCACCCTGACAGGCAAACCTGCTTCCAGTCTGACCCTCAGCCAAGCTACCTACCCTAAAAGGCAAACCTGCTTCCTTTCTGACCCTTAGCCAAGCTACCTACCCTGACAGGCAAACCTGCTTCTTTTCTGACCCTCAGCCAAGCTACCTACCCTGACAGGCAAACCTGCTTCCTTTCTGACCCTCAGCCAAGCTACCTACCCTGACAGGCAAACATGATTCCTTTCTGACCCTCTACCAAGCTGCCTACCCTGACCCTCTGCCAAGCTACCTACCCTGACAGGCAAACCTGCTTCCTTTCTGACCTTCTGCCAAGCTACCTACCCTGACAGACTAACCTGCTTCCTTTCTGACCCTCTGCCAAGCTACCTACCCTGACAGGCAAACCTGCTTCCTTTCTGACCCTCTGCCAAGCTACCTACCCTGACAGGCAAACCTGCTTCCTTTCTGACCCTCTGCCAAGTTACCTACCCTGACAGTGCTTCCTTTCTGACCCTCAGCCAAGCTACCTACGCTGACAGGCAAACCTGCTGCCTTTCTGACCCTCAGCCAGGCTACCCTGACAGGCAAACCTGCTTCCCTTCTGACCCTCTGCCAAGCAACCCTGACTGGCTAACCTGCTTCCTTTCTGACCCTCTGCCAAGCTACCTACCCTGACAGGTTAACCTGCTTCCTTTCTAACGCTCTGCCAAGCTACCTACCCTGACAGGCAAACCCGCTACCTGTCTGACCCTCTGCCAAGCTACCCTGACTGGCTAACCTGCTTCCTTTCTGACCCTCTGCCAAGCTACCTACCCTGACAGGCAAACCTGCTTCCTTTCTGACCCTCTGCCAAGCTACCTACCCTGGCAGGCAAACCTGCTTCCTTTCTGACCCTCTACCAAGCTACCTACACTGACAGGCAAACCTGCTTCCTTTCTGACCCTCTGCCAAGCTACCTACCCTGACAGGCAATCCTGATTCCTTTCTGACCCTCTACCAAGCTGCCTACCCTGACCCTCTGCCAAGCTACCTACCCTGACAGGCAAACCTGCTTCCTTTCTGACCCTTTGCCAAGCTACCTACCATGACAGGCAAACCTGCTTCCTTTCTGACCCTCTGCCAAGCTACCTATCCTGACAGGCAAACCTGCTTCCTTTCTGACCCTCTGCCAAGCTACCTACCCTGACAGGCAAACCTGCTTCCTTTCTGACCCTCTGCCAAGCTACCCTGACTGGCTAACCTGCTTCCTTTCTGACCCTCTGCCAAGCTACCTACCCTGACAGGCAAACCTGCTTCCAGTCTGACCCTTAGCCAAGCTACCTACCCTGACAGGCAAACCTGCTTCTTTTCTGACCCTCAGCCAAGCTACCTACCCTGACAGGCAAACCTGCTTCCTTTCTGACCCTCAGCCAAGCTACCTACCCTGACAGGCAAACATGATTCCTTTCTGACCCTCTACCAAGCTGCCTACCCTGACCCTCTGCCAAGCTACCTACCCTGACAGGCAAACCTTTCTTTCTGACCTTCTGCCAAGCTACCTACCCTGACAGACTAACCTGCTTCCTTTCTGACCCTCAGCCAAGCTACCTACCCTGACAGGCTAACCTGCTTTCTTTCTGACCCTCTGCCAAGCTACCTACCCTGACAGGCAAACCTGCTACCTTTCTGACCCTCTGCCAAGCTACCTACCCTGACAGGCAAAACTGCTTCCTTTCTGACCCTCAGCCAAGCTACCTACCGTGACAGGCAAACCTGCTTCCTTTCGGACCCTCTGCCAAGCTACCTACCCTGACAGGCAAACCTGCAACCTTTCTGACCCTCTGCCAAGCTACATACCCTGACTTGCAAACCTCCTTCCTTTCTGACCCTCTGCCAAGCTACCTACCTTGACAGGCTAACCTGCTTCCTTTCTGACCCTCTGCCAAGCTAACCCGACAGGCTAACCTGCTTCCTTTCTGACCCTCTGCCAAGCTACCTACCCTGACAGGCTAACCTGCTTCCTTTCTTACCCTCTGCCAAGCTACCTACCCTGACAGGCTAACCTGCTACCTTTCTGACCCTGTGCCAAGCTATCTACCCTGACAGGCATACCTGCTTCCTTTCTGACCCTCTGCCAAGCTACCTACCCTGACAGGCAAACCTGCTTCCTTTCTGACCCTCTGCCAAGCTACCTACCCTGACAGGCAAACTTGCTGCCTTTCTGACCCTCTGCCAAGCTACCTACCCTGACAGTCAAACCTGCTTCCTTTCTGACCCTCAGCCAAGCTACCTACCCTGACAGGTAAACCTGCTTCCTTTCTGACCCTCTGCCAAGCTACCTACCCTGACAAGCAAACCTGCTTCCTTTCTGACCCTCAGCCAAGCTACCTACCCTGACAGGCAAACATGATTCCTTTCTGACCCTCTACCAAGCTGCCTACCCTGACAGGCTAACCTGCTGCCTTTCTGACCCTCTGCCAAGCTACCTACCCTGACAGGCAAACCTGCTTCCTTTCTGACCCTCAGCCAAGCTACCTACCCTGACAGGTAAACCTGCTTCCTTTCTGACCCTCTGCCAAGCTACTTACCCTGACAAGCAAACCTGCTTCCTTTCTGACCCTCTGCCAAGCTACCCTGACAGGCTAACCTGCTTCCTTTCTGACCCTCAGCCAAGCTACCTACCCTGACAGGTAAACCTGCTTCCTTTCTGAGCCTCTGCCAAGCTACCTACCCTGACAAGCAAACTTGCTTCCTTTCTGACCCTCTGCCAAGCTACCCTGACAGGCTAACCTGCTTCCTTTCTGACCCTCTGCCAAGCTACCTACCCTGACAGGCAAACCTACCACCTGTCTGACCCTCAGCCAAGCTACCTACCCTGACAGTCTAACCTGCTTCCTTTCTGACCCTCTGCCAAGCTACCTACCCTGACAGTCTAACCTGCTTCCTTTCTGACCCTCTGCCAAGCTACCTACCCTGACAGGCAAACCTGCTTCCTTTCTGACCTTCTGCCAAGCTACCTACCCTGACAGGCTTACCTGCTTCCTTTCTGACCTTCTGCCAAGCTAACTACCCTGACAGGCAAACCTGCTACCTGTCTGACCCTCTGCCAAGCTACCTACCCTGACAGGCAAACCTGCTTCCTTTCTGACCCTCTGCCAAGCTACCCTGACAGGCTAACCTGCTTCTTTTCCGACCCACTGCCAAGCTACCTACCCTGACAGGCAAACCTGCTTCCTTTCTGACCTTCTGCCAAGCTACCTACCCTGACAGGCAAACCTGCTTCCTTTCTGACCCTCTGTCAAGCTACCTACCCTGACAGGCAAACCTGCTTCCTTTCGGACCCTCTGCCAAGCTACCTACCCTGACAGGCAAACCTGCTACCTTTCTGACCCTCTGCCAAGCTACATACCCTGACTTGCAAACCTGCTTCCCTTCTGACCCTCTGCCAAGCTACCTACCCTGACAGGCTAACCTGCTTCCTTTCTGACCCTCTGCCAAGCTACCCCGAGAGGCTAACCTGCTTCCTTTCTGACCCTCTGCCAAGCTACCTACCCTGACAGGCTAACCTGCTTCCTTTCTTATCCTCTGCCAAGCTACCTACCCTGACAGGCTAACCTGCTACCCTTCTGACGCTCTGCCAAGCTATCTACCCTGACAGGCATACCTGCTTCCTTTCTGACCCTCTCCCACACTACCTACCCTGTTAGGCAAACCTGCTTCCTTTCTGAGCCTCAGCCAAGCTACCTACCCTGACAGGCAAACCTGCTTCCTTTCTGACCCTGTGCCAAGCTACCTACCCTGATAGGCTAACCTGCTTCCTTTCTGACCCTCTGCCAAGCTACCCTGACAGGCTAACATGCTTCCTTTCTGACCCTATGCCAAGCTACCTACCCTGACAGGCTAACCTGCTTCCTTTCTGACCCTCTGCCAAGCTACCCTGACAGGCAAACCTGCTTCCTTTCCGACCCTCTGCCAAGCTACCTACCCTGACAGGCAAACCTGCTTCCTTTCTGACCCTCTGCCAAGCTACCTACCCTGACAGGCAAACCTCCTTCCTTTCTGACCCTCTGCCAAGCTACCTACCTGGGCAGGCTAACCTGCTATCTTTCTGACCCTCTGCCAAGCTACCTACCCTGACAGGTAAACCTGCTTCCTTTCTGACCCTCTGCCAAGCTTCCTACCCTGACAGGCTAAACTGCTTCCTTTCTGACCCTCTGAAAAGCAACCCTGACTGGCTAACCTGCTTCCTTTCTGACCCTCTGCCAATCTACCTACCCTGACAGGTTAACCTGCTTCCTTTCTAACCCTCTGCCAAGCTACCTACCCTGACAGGCAAACCTGCTTCCTTTCTGACCCTCTGCCAAGCTACCTACCCTGACAGGCAAACCTCCTTCCTTTCTGACCCTCTGCCAAGCTACCTACCCGGACAGGTAAACCTGCTTCCTTTCTGACCCTCTGCCAAGCTACCTACCCTGACAGGCAAACCTCCTTCCTTTCTGACCCTCTGCCAAGCTACCTACCCGGACAGGTAAACCTGCTATCTTTCTGACCCTCTGCCAAGCTACCCACCCTGACAGGTAAACCTGCTTCCTTTCTGACCCTCTGCCAAGCTACCTACCCTGACAAGTAAACCTGCTTCCTTTCTGACCCTCTGCCAAGCAACTTTCCCTGACAGGCTAACCTGCTTCCTTTCTGACCCTCTGCCAAGCTACCCTGACTGGCTAACCTGCTTCCTTTCTGACCCTCTGCCAAGCTACCTACCCTGACAGGCTAACCTGCTTCCTTTCTGACCCTCTGCCAAGCTACCTACCCTGACAGGCTAACCTGCTACCTTTCTGACCCTCTGCCAAGCTACCTACCCTGACAGGCAAACCTATCTCCTTTCTGACCCTCAGCCAAGCTAAGTACCCTGACAGGCAAACCTGCTTCCTTTCCGACCCTCTGCCATGCTACCTACCCTGACAGGCAAACCTGCTTCCTTTCTGACCCTCTGCCAAGCTGCCTACCCTGACAGGCAAACCTGCTTCCTTTCTGACCCTCTGCCAAGCAACCCTGACTGGCTAACCTGCTTCATTTCTGACCCTCTGCCAAGCTACCTACCCTGAAAGGTTAACCTACTTTCTTTCTAACCCTCTGCCAAGCTACCTACCCTGACAGGCAAACCTGCTTCCTTTCTGACCCTCTGCCAAGCTACCTACCCTGACAGGCAAACCTGCTTCCTTTCTGACCCTCTGCCAAGTTACCTACCCTGACAGTGCTTCCTTTCTGACCCTCAGCCAAGCTACCTACGCTGACAGGCAAACGTGCTGCCTTTCTGACCCTCAGCCAGGCTACCCTGACAGGAAAACCTGCTTCCTTTCTGACCCTCTGCCAAGCTACCTACCCTGACAGGCAGACCTGCTTCCTTTCTGACCCTCTCCCAAGCTACCCTGACTGGCTAACTTGCTTCCTTTCTGACCCTCTGCCAAGCTACCTACCCTAACAGGCAAGCCTGCTTCCTTTCTGACCCTCAGCCAAGCTACCTACCCTGACAGGCAAACCTGCTTCCTTTCTGACCCTCAGCCAAGCTACCTACCCTGACAGGCAAACCCGCTACCTGTCTGACCCTCTGCCAAGCTACACTGACTGGCTAACCTGCTTCCTTTCTGAGCCTCTGCCAAGCTACCTACCCTGACAGGCAAACCTGCTTCCTTTCTGACCCTCAGCCAAGCTACCTACCCTGACAGGCAAACCTGCTTCCTTTCTGACCCTCTGCCAAGCTACATACCCTGACAGGCAAACCCACTACCTGTCTGACCCTCTGCCAAGCTACCCTGACAGGCAAACCTGCTTCCTTTCTGACCCTCTGCCAAGCTACCTACCCTGACAGGCAGACCTGCTTCCTTTCTGAACCTCTGCCAAGCTACCCTGACTGGCTAACCTGCTTCCTTTCTGACCCTCTGCCAAGCTACCTACCCTGACAGGCAAACCTGCTTCCTTTCTGACCCTCTGCCAAGCTACCTGCCCTGGCAGGCAAACCTGCTTCCTTTCTGATCCTCTACCAAGCTACCTACCCTGACAGGCAAACCTGTTTCCTTTCTGACCCTCTGCCAAGCTACCTACCCTGACAGGCAAACCTGATTCCTTTCTGACCCTCTACCAAGCTGCCTACCCTGACCCTCTGCCAAGCTACCTACCCTGACAGGCAAACCTGCTTCCTTTCTGACCCTCTGCCAATCTACCTACCATGACAGGCAAACCTGCTTCCTTTCTGACCCTCTGCCAAGCTACCTACCCTGACAGTCAAACCTGCTTCCTTTCTGACCCTCTGCCAAGCTTCCCTGACTGGCTAACCTGCTTCCTTTCTGACCCTCTGCCAAGCTACCTACCCTGACAGGCAAACCTGCTTCCAGTCTGACCCTCAGCCAAGCTACCTACCCTAAAAGGCAAACCTGCTTCCTTTCTGACCCTTAGCCAAGCTACCTACCCTGACAGGCAAACCTGCTTCCTTTCTGACCCTCAGCCAAGCTACCTACCCTGACAGGCAAACCTGCTTCCTTTCTGACCCTCTGCCAAGCTACCTACCCTGGCAGGCAAACCTGCATCCTTTCTGACCCTCTGCCAAGCTACCTACCCTGACAAGCAAACATGATTCCTTTCTGACCCTCTACCAAGCTGCCTACCCTGACCCTCTACCAAGCTACCTACCCTGACAGGCAAACCTGCTTCCAGTCTGACCCTATGCCAAGCTACCTACCCTGACAGGCTAACCTGCTTCCTTTCTGACACTCTGCCAAGCTACATACCCTGACAGGCAAACCTGCTACCTTTCTGACCCTCTGTCAAGCTACCTACCCTGACAGGCAAACCTGCTTCCTTTCTGACCCTCAGCCAATCTACCTACCATGACAGGCAAACCTGCTACCTTTCTGACCCTCTGCCAAGCTACCTACCCTAACAGGCAAACCTGCCTCCTTTCTGACCCTCTGCCAAGCTACCCTGACTGGCTAACCTGCTTCCTTTCTGACCCTCTGCCAAGCTACCTACCCTGACAGGCTAACCTGCTTCCTTTCTGACCCTCTGCCAAGCTACCTACCCTGACAGGCAAACCTGCTTCCTTTCTAACCCTCTGCCAAGCTACCTACCCTGACAGGCAAACCTGCTTCCTTTCGGACCCTCTGCCAAGCTACCTACCCTGACAGGCAAACCTCCTTCCTTTTTGACCCTCTGCCAAGCTACCTACCCGGACAGGTAAACCTGCTTCCTTTCTGACCCTCTGCCAAGCTACCTACCCTGACAGGCAAACCTCCTTCCTTTCTGACCCTCTGCCAAGCTACCTACCCGGACAGGTAAACCTGCTATCTTTCTGACCCTCTGCCAAGCTACCCACCCTGACAGGTAAACCTGCTTCCTTTCTGACCCTCTGCCAAGCTACCTACCCTGACAAGTAAACCTGCTTCCTTTCTGACCCTCTGCCAAGCTACCTACCCTGACATGCTAACCTGCTTCCTTTTTGACCCTCTGCCAAGCTACCCTGACTGGCTAAACTGCTTCCTTTCTGACCCTCTGCCAAGCTACCTACCCTGACAGGCTAACCTGCTTCCTTTCTGACCCTCTGCCAAGCTACCTACCCTGACAGGCTAACCTGCTTCCTTTCTGACCCTCTGTCAAGTTACCTACCCTGACAGTGCTTCCTTTCTGACTCTCAGCCAAGCTACCTACGCTGACAGGCAAACCTGCTGCCTTTCTGACCTTCAGCCAGGCTACCCTGACAGGCAAACCTGCTTCCTTTCTGACCCTCTTCCAAGCTACCTACCCTGACAGGAAGACCTGCTTCCTTTCTGACCCTATGCCAAGCTACCCTGACTGGCTAACCTGCTTCCGTTCTGACCCTCTGCCAAGCTACCTACCCTGACAGGCAAACCTGCTTCCTTTCTGACCCTCTGCCAAGCTACCTACCCTGACAGGCAAACCCGCTACCTGTCTGACCCTCTGCCAAGCTACCCTGACTGGCTAACCTGCTTCCTTTCTGACCCTCTGCCAAGCTACCTACCCTGACAGGTTAACTTGCTTCCTTTCTGACCCTCTGCCAAGTTACCTACCCTGACAGGCAAACCTACTACCTGTCTGACCCTCAGCCAAGCTACCTACCCTGACAGTCTAACCTGCTTCCTTTCTGACCCTCTGCCAAGCTACCTACCCTGACAGGTTAACTTGCTTCCTTTCTGACCCTCTGCCAAGTTACCTACCCTGACAGGCAAACCTACTACCTGTCTGACCCTCAGCCAAGCTACCTACCCGGACAGGCTAACCTGCTATCTTTCTGACCCTCTGCCAAGCTACCTACCCTGACAGGCTAACCTGCTTCCTTTCTGACCCTCTGCCAAGCTACCTACCCTGACAGGCTAACCTGCTACCTTTCTGACCCTCTGCCAAGCTACCTACCCTGACAGGCAAACCTATCTCCTTTCTGACCCTCAGCCTAGCTACGTACCCTGACAGGCAAACCTGCTTCCTTTCCGACCCTCTGCCAAGCTACCTACCCTGACAGGCAAACCTGCTTCCTTTCTGACCCTCTGCCAAGTTACCTACCCTGACAGTGCTTCCTTTCTGACCCTCAGCCAAGCTACCTACCCTGACAGGCAAACCCGCTACCTGTCTGACCCTCTGCCAAGCTACCCTGACAGGCAAACCTGCTTCCTTTCTGACCCTCTGCCAAGCTACCTCCCCTGACAGGCAGACCTGCTTCCTTTCTGACCCTCTGCCAAGCTACCCTGACTGGCTAACCTGCTTTCTTTCTGACCCTCTGCCAAGCTACCTACCCTGACAGGCAAACCTGCTTCCTTTCTGACCCTCTGTCAAGTTACCTACCCTGACAGTGCTTCCTTTCTGACTCTCAGCCAAGCTACCTACGCTGACAGGCAAACCTGCTGCCTTTCTGACCTTCAGCCAGGCTACCCTGACAGGCAAACCTGCTTCCTTTCTGACCCTCTTCCAAGCTACCTACCCTGACAGGAAGACCTGCTTCCTTTCTGACCCTATGCCAAGCTACCCTGACTGGCTAACCTGCTTCCGTTCTGACCCTCTGCCAAGCTACCTACCCTGACAGGCAAACCTGCTTCCTTTCTGACCCTCTGCCAAGCTACCTACCCTGACAGGCAAACCCGCTACCTGTCTGACCCTCTGCCAAGCTACCCTGACTGGCTAACCTGCTTCCTTTCTGACCCTCTGCCAAGCTACCTACCCTGACAGGTTAACTTGCTTCCTTTCTGACCCTCTGCCAAGTTACCTACCCTGACAGGCAAACCTACTACCTGTCTGACCCTCAGCCAAGCTACCTACCCTGACAGTCTAACCTGCTTCCTTTCTGACCCTCTGCCAAGCTACCTACCCTGACAGGTTAACTTGCTTCCTTTCTGACCCTCTGCCAAGTTACCTACCCTGACAGGCAAACCTACTACCTGTCTGACCCTCAGCCAAGCTACCTACCCGGACAGGCTAACCTGCTATCTTTCTGACCCTCTGCCAAGCTACCTACCCTGACAGGCTAACCTGCTTCCTTTCTGACCCTCTGCCAAGCTACCTACCCTGACAGGCTAACCTGCTACCTTTCTGACCCTCTGCCAAGCTACCTACCCTGACAGGCAAACCTATCTCCTTTCTGACCCTCAGCCTAGCTACGTACCCTGACAGGCAAACCTGCTTCCTTTCCGACCCTCTGCCAAGCTACCTACCCTGACAGGCAAACCTGCTTCCTTTCTGACCCTCTGCCAAGTTACCTACCCTGACAGTGCTTCCTTTCTGACCCTCAGCCAAGCTACCTACCCTGACAGGCAAACCCGCTACCTGTCTGACCCTCTGCCAAGCTACCCTGACAGGCAAACCTGCTTCCTTTCTGACCCTCTGCCAAGCTACCTCCCCTGACAGGCAGACCTGCTTCCTTTCTGACCCTCTGCCAAGCTACCCTGACTGGCTAACCTGCTTTCTTTCTGACCCTCTGCCAAGCTACCTACCCTGACAGGCAAACCTGCTTCCTTTCTGACCCTCTGCCAAGCTACCTACCCTGGCAGGCAAACCTGCTTCCTTTCTGACCCTCTACCAAGCTACCTACCCTGACAGGCAAACCTGTTTCCTTTCTGACCCTCTGCCAAGCTACCTACCCCGACAGGCAAACCTGATTCCTTTCTGACCCTCTACCAAGCTGCCTACCCTGACCCTCTGCCAAGCTACCTACCCTGACAGGCAAACCTGCTTCCTTTCTGACCCTCTGCCAATCTACCTACCATGACAGGCAAACCTGCTTCCTTTCTGACCCTCTGCCAAGCTACCTACCCTGACAGGCAAACCTGCTTCCTTTCTGATCCTCTGCCAAGCTACCTACCCTGACAGGCAAACCTGCTTCCTTTCTGACCCTCTGCCAAGCTTCCTTGACTGGCTAACCTGCTTCCTTTCTGACCCTCTGCCAAGCTACCTACCCTGACAGGCAAACCTGCTTCCAGTCTGACCCTCAGCCAAGCTACCTACCCTAAAAGGCAAACCTGCTTCCTTTCTGACCCTTAGCCAAGCTACCTACCCTGACAGGCAAACCTGCTTCCTTTCTGACCCTCAGCCAAGCTACCTACCCTGACAGGCAAACCTGCTTCCTTTCTGACCCTCAGCCAAGCTACCTACTCTGACAGGCAAACCTGCTTCCTTTCTGACCCTCTGCCAAGCTACCTACCCTGGCAGGCAAACCTGCATCCTTTCTGACCCTCTACCAAGCTACCTACCCTGACAGGCAAACCTGCTTCCTTTCTGACCCTCTGCCAAGCTACCTACCCTGACAAGCAAACATGATTCCTTTCTGACCCTCTACCAAGCTGCCTACCGTGACCCTCTGCCAAGCTACCTACCCTGACAGGCAAACCTGCTTCCTTTCTGACCTTCTGCCAAGCTACCTACCCTGACAGGCTAACCTGCTTCCTTTCTGACCCTCTGCCAAGCTACCTACCCTGACAGGCTAACCTGCTTCCTTTCTGACCCTCTGCCAAGCTACCTACCCGGACAGGCAAACCTGCTACCTTTCTGACCCTCTGTCAAGCTACCTACGCTGACAGGCAAACCTGCTTCCTTTCTGACCCTCAGCCAAGCTACCTACCGTGACAGGCAAACCTGCTACCTTTCTGACCCTCTGCCAAGCTACCTACCCTAACAGGCAAACCTGCCTCCTTTCTGACCCTCTGCCAAGCTACCCTGACTGGCTAACCTGCTTCCTTTCTGACCCTCTGCCAAGCTACCTACCCTGACAGGCTAACCTGCTTCCTTTCTGACCCTCTGCCAAGCTACCTACCCTGACAGGTTAACCTGCTTCCTTTCTAACGCTCTGCCAAGCTACCTACCCTGACAGGAAAACCCGCTACCTGTCTGACCCTCTGCCAAGCTACCCTGACTGGCTAACCCGCTTCCTTTCTGACCCTCTGCCAAGCTACCTACCCTGACAGGCAAACCTTCTTCCTTTCTGACCCTCTGCCAAGCTACCTACCCTGGCAGGCAAACCTGCTTCCTTTCTGACCCTCTACCAAGCTACCTACATGACAGGCAAACCTGCTTCCTTTCTGACCCTCTGCCAAGCTACCTACCCTGACAGGCAATCCTGATTCCTTTCTGACCCTCTACCAAGCTGCCTACCCTGACCCTCTGCCAAGCTACCTACCCTGACAGGCAAACCTGCTTCCTTTCTGACCCTCTGCCAAGCTACCTACCATGACAGGCAAACCTGCTTCCTTTCTGACCCTCTGCCAAGCTACCTACCCTGACAGGCAAACCTGCTTCCTTTCTGACCCTCTGCCAAACTACCTACCCTGACAGGCAAACCTGCTTCCTGTCTGAACCTCTGCCAAGCTACCCTGACTGGCTAACCTGCTTCCTTTCTGACCCTCTGCCAAGCTACCTACCCTGACAGGCAAACCTGCTTCCAGTCTGACCCTCAGCCAAGCTACCTACCCTAAAAGGCAAACCTGCTTCCTTTCTGACCCTTCGCCATGCTACCTACCCTGACAGGCAAACCTGCTTCTTTTCTGACCCTCAGCCAAGCTACCTACCCTGACAGGCAAACCTGCTTCCTTTCTGACCCTCTGCCAAGCTACCTACCCTGACAGGCTAACCTGCTTCCTTTCTGACCCTCTGCCAAGCTACCCTGACTGGCTAACCTGCTTCCTTTCTGACCCTCTGCCAACCTACCTACCCTGACAGGCTAACCTGCTTCCTTTCTGACCCTCTGCCAAGCTACCTACCCTGAGAGGCTCACCTGCTACCTTTCTGACCCTCTGCCAAGCTACCTACCCTGACAGGCAAACCTAACTCCTTTCTGACCCTCAGCCAAGCTACGTACCCTGACAGGCAAACCTGCTTCCTTTCCGACCCTCTGCCAAGCAACCTACCCTGACAGGCAAACCTGCTTCCTTTCTGAACCTCTGCCAAGCTACCTACCCTGACAGGCAAACCTGCTTCCTTTCTGACCCTCTGCCAAGCAACCCTGACTGGCTAACCTGCTTCCTTTCTGACCCTCTGCCAAGCTACCTACCCTGACAGGCACACCTGCTTCCTTTCTGACCCTCTGCCAAGCTACCTACCCTGACAGGCAAACCGGCTTCCTTTCTGACCCTCTGCCAAGTTACCTACCCTGACAGTGCTTCCTTTCTGACCCTCAGCCAAGCTACCTACGCTGACAGGCAAACCTGCTGCCTTTCTGACCCTCAGCCAGGCTACCCTGACAGGCAAACCTGCTTCCCTTCTGACCCTCTGCCAAGCAACCCTGACTGGCTAACCTGCTTCCTTTCTGACCCTCTGCCAAGCTACCTACCCTGACAGGTTAACCTGCTTCCTTTCTAACGCTCTGCCAAGCTACCTACCCTGACAGGCAAACCCGCTACCTGTCTGACCCTCTGCCAAGCTACCCTGACTGGATAACCTGCTTCCTTTCTGACCCTCTGCCAAGCTACCTACCCTGACAGGCAAACCTGCTTCCTTTCTGACCCTCTGCCAAGCTACCTACCCTGGCAGGCAAACCTGCTTCCTTTCTGACCCTCTACCAAGCTACCTACACTGACAGGCAAACCTGCTTCCTTTCTGACCCTCTGCCAAGCTACCTACCCTGACAGGCAATCCTGATTCCTTTCTGACCCTCTACCAAGCTGCATACCCTGACCCTCTGCCAAGCTACCTACCCTGACAGGCAAACCTGCTTCCTTTCTGACCCTCTGCCAAGCTACCTACCATGACAGGCAAACCTGCTTCCTTTCTGACCCTCTGCCAAGCTACCTACCCTGACGGGCAAACCTGCTTCCTTTCTGACCCTCTGCCAAGCTACCTACCCTGACAGGCAAACCTGCTTCCTTTCTGACCCTCTGCCAAGCTACCCTGACTGGCTAACCTGCTTCCTTTCTGACCCTCTGCCAAGCTACCCACCCTGACAGGCAAACCTGCTTCCAGTCTGACCCTCAGCCAAGCTACCTACCCTAAAAGGCAAACCTGCTTCCTTTCTGACCCTTAGCCAAGCTACCTACCCTGACAGGCAAACCTGCTTCTTTTCTGACCCTCAGCCAAGCTACCTACCCTGACAGGCAAACCTGCTTCCTTTCTGACCCTCAGCCAAGCTACCTACCCTGACAGGCAAACATGATTCCTTTCTGACCCTCTACCAAGCTGCCTACCCTGACCCTCTGCCAAGCTACCTACCCTGACAGGCAAACCTGCTTCCTTTCTGACCTTCTGCCAAGCTACCTACCCTGACAGACTAACCTGCTTCCTTTCTGACCCTCTGCCAAGCTACCTACCCTGACAGGCAAACCTGCTTCCTTTCTGACCCTCTGCCAAGCTACCTACCCTGACAGGCAAACCTGCTTCCTTTCTGACCCTCTGCCAAGTTACCTACCCTGACAGTGCTTCCTTTCTGACCCTCAGCCAAGCTACCTACGCTGACAGGCAAACCTGCTGCCTTTCTGACCCTCAGCCAGGCTACCCTGACAGGCAAACCTGCTTCCCTTCTGACCCTCTGCCAAGCAACCCTGACTGGCTAACCTGCTTCCTTTCTGACCCTCTGCCAAGCTACCTACCCTGACAGGTTAACCTGCTTCCTTTCTAACGCTCTGCCAAGCTACCTACCCTGACAGGCAAACCCGCTACCTGTCTGACCCTCTGCCAAGCTACCCTGACTGGCTAACCTGCTTCCTTTCTGACCCTCTGCCAAGCTACCTACCCTGACAGGCAAACCTGCTTCCTTTCTGACCCTCTGCCAAGCTACCTACCCTGGCAGGCAAACCTGCTTCCTTTCTGACCCTCTACCAAGCTACCTACACTGACAGGCAAACCTGCTTCCTTTCTGACCCTCTGCCAAGCTACCTACCCTGACAGGCAATCCTGATTCCTTTCTGACCCTCTACCAAGCTGCCTACCCTGACCCTCTGCCAAGCTACCTACCCTGACAGGCAAACCTGCTTCCTTTCTGACCCTCTGCCAAGCTACCTACCATGACAGGCAAACCTGCTTCCTTTCTGACCCTCTGCCAAGCTACCTATCCTGACAGGCAAACCTGCTTCCTTTCTGACCCTCTGCCAAGCTACCTACCCTGACAGGCAAACCTGCTTCCTTTCTGACCCTCTGCCAAGCTACCCTGACTGGCTAACCTGCTTCCTTTCTGACCCTCTGCCAAGCTACCTACCCTGACAGGCAAACCTGCTTCCAGTCTGACCCTCAGCCAAGCTACCTACCCTAAAAGGCAAACCTGCTTCCTTTCTGACCCTTAGCCAAGCTACCTACCCTGACAGGCAAACCTGCTTCTTTTCTGACCCTCAGCCAAGCTACCTACCCTGACAGGCAAACCTGCTTCCTTTCTGACCCTCAGCCAAGCTACCTACCCTGACAGGCAAACATGATTCCTTTCTGACCCTCTACCAAGCTGCCTACCCTGACCCTCTGCCAAGCTACCTACCCTGACAGGCAAACCTTTCTTTCTGACCTTCTGCCAAGCTACCTACCCTGACAGACTAACCTGCTTCCTTTCTGACCCTCAGCCAAGCTACCTACCCTGACAGGCTAACCTGCTTTCTTTCTGACCCTCTGCCAAGCTACCTACCCTGACAGGCAAACCTGCTACCTTTCTGACCCTCTGCCAAGCTACCTACCCTGACAGGCAAAACTGCTTCCTTTCTGACCCTCAGCCAAGCTACCTACCGTGACAGGCAAACCTGCTTCCTTTCGGACCCTCTGCCAAGCTACCTACCCTGACAGGCAAACCTGCAACCTTTCTGACCCTCTGCCAAGCTACATACCCTGACTTGCAAACCTGCTTCCTTTCTGACCCTCTGCCAAGCTACCTACCTTGACAGGCTAACCTGCTTCCTTTCTGACCCTCTGCCAAGCTAACCCGACAGGCTAACCTGCTTCCTTTCTGACCCTCTGCCAAGCTACCTACCCTGACAGGCTAACCTGCTTCATTTCTTACCCTCTGCCAAGCTACCTACCCTGACAGGCTAACCTGCTACCTTTCTGACCCTGTGCCAAGCTATCTACCCTGACAGGCATACCTGCTTCCTTTCTGACCCTCTGCCAAGCTACCTACCCTGACAGGCAAACCTGCTTCCTTTCTGACCCTCTGCCAAGCTACCTACCCTGACAGGCAAACCTGCTGCCTTTCTGACCCTCTGCCAAGCTACCTACCCTGACAGTCAAACCTGCTTCCTTTCTGACCCTCAGCCAAGCTACCTACCCTGACAGGTAAACCTGCTTCCTTTCTGACCCTCTGCCAAGCTACCTACCCTGACAAGCAAACCTGCTTCCTTTCTGACCCTCAGCCAAGCTACCTACCCTGACAGGCAAACATGATTCCTTTCTGACCCTCTACCAAGCTGCCTACCCTGACAGGCTAACCTGCTGCCTTTCTGACCCTCTGCCAAGCTACCTACCCTGACAGGCAAACCTGCTTCCTTTCTGACCCTCAGCCAAGCTACCTACCCTGACAGGTAAACCTGCTTCCTTTCTGACCCTCTGCCAAGCTACTTACCCTGACAAGCAAACCTGCTTCCTTTCTGACCCTCTGCCAAGCTACCCTGACAGGCTAACCTGCTTCCTTTCTGACCCTCAGCCAAGCTACCTACCCTGACAGGTAAACCTGCTTCCTTTCTGAGCCTCTGCCAAGCTACCTACCCTGACAAGCAAACTTGCTTCCTTTCTGACCCTCTGCCAAGCTACCCTGACAGGCTAACCTGCTTCCTTTCTGACCCTCTGCCAAGCTACCTACCCTGACAGGCAAACCTACCACCTGTCTGACCCTCAGCCAAGCTACCTACCCTGACAGTCTAACCTGCTTCCTTTCTGACCCTCTGCCAAGCTACCTACCCTGACAGTCTAACCTGCTTCCTTTCTGACCCTCTGCCAAGCTACCTACCCTGACAGGCAAACCTGCTTCCTTTCTGACCTTCTGCCAAGCTACCTACCCTGACAGGCTTACCTGCTTCCTTTCTGACCTTCTGCCAAGCTAACTACCCTGACAGGCAAACCTGCTACCTGTCTGACCCTCTGCCAAGCTACCTACCCTGACAGGCAAACCTGCTTCCTTTCTGACCCTCTGCCAAGCTACCCTGACAGGCTAACCTGCTTCTTTTCCGACCCACTGCCAAGCTACCTACCCTGACAGGCAAACCTGCTTCCTTTCTGACCTTCTGCCAAGCTACCTACCCTGACAGGCAAACCTGCTTCCTTTCTGACCCTCTGTCAAGCTACCTACCCTGACAGGCAAACCTGCTTCCTTTCGGACCCTCTGCCAAGCTACCTACCCTGACAGGCAAGCCTGCTACCTTTCTGACCCTCTGCCAAGCTACATACCCTGACTTGCAAACCTGCTTCCCTTCTGACCCTCTGCCAAGCTACCTACCCTGACAGGCTAACCTGCTTCCTTTCTGACCCTCTGCCAAGCTACCCCGAGAGGCTAACCTGCTTCCTTTCTGACCCTCTGCCAAGCTACCTACCCTGACAGGCTAACCTGCTTCCTTTCTTATCCTCTGCCAAGCTACCTACCCTGACAGGCTAACCTGCTACCCTTCTGACCCTCTGCCAAGCTATCTACCCTGACAGGCATACCTGCTTCCTTTCTGACCCTTTCCCACACTACCTACCCTGTTAGGCAAACCTGCTTCCTTTCTGAGCCTCAGCCAAGCTACCTACCCTGACAGGCTAACCTGCTTCCTTTCTGACCCTCTGCCAAGCTACCCTGACAGGCTAACATGCTTCCTTTCTGACCCTATGCCAAGCTACCTACCCTGACAGGCTAACCTGCTTCCTTTCTGACCCTCTGCCAAGCTACCCTGACAGGCAAACCTGCTTCCTTTCCGACCCTCTGCCAAGCTACCTACCCTGACAGGCAAACCTGCTTCCTTTCTGACCCTCTGCCAAGCTACCTACCCTGACAGGCAAACCTCCTTCCTTTCTGACCCTCTGCCAAGCTACCTACCTGGGCAGGCTAACCTGCTATCTTTCTGACCCTCTGCCAAGCTACCTACCCTGACAGGTAAACCTGCTTCCTTTCTGACCCTCTGCCAAGCTTCCTACCCTGACAGGCTAAACTGCTTCCTTTCTGACCCTCTGAAAAGCAACCCTGACTGGCTAACCTGCTTCCTTTCTGACCCTCTGCCAATCTACCTACCCTGACAGGTTAACCTGCTTCCTTTCTAACCCTCTGCCAAGCTACCTACCCTGACAGGCAAACCTGCTTCCTTTCTGACCCTCTGCCAAGCTACCTACCCTGACAGGCAAACCTCCTTCCTTTCTGACCCTCTGCCAAGCTACCTACCCGGACAGGTAAACCTGCTTCCTTTCTGACCCTCTGCCAAGCTACCTACCCTGACAGGCAAACCTCCTTCCTTTCTGACCCTCTGCCAAGCTACCTACCCGGACAGGTAAACCTGCTATCTTTCTGACCCTCTGCCAAGCTACCCACCCTGACAGGTAAACCTGCTTCCTTTCTGACCCTCTGCCAAGCTACCTACCCTGACAAGTAAACCTGCTTCCTTTCTGACCCTCTGCCAAGCAACTTTCCCTGACAGGCTAACCTGCTTCCTTTCTGACCCTCTGCCAAGCTACCCTGACTGGCTAACCTGCTTCCTTTCTGACCCTCTGCCAAGCTACCTACCCTGACAGGCTAACCTGCTTCCTTTCTGACCCTCTGCCAAGCTACCTACCCTGACAGGCTAACCTGCTACCTTTCTGACCCTCTGCCAAGCTACCTACCCTGACAGGCAAACCTATCTCCTTTCTGACCCTAAGCCAAGCTAAGTACCCTGACAGGCAAACCTGCTTCCTTTCCGACCCTCTGCCAAGCTACCTACCCTGACAGGCAAACCTGCTTCCTTTCTGACCCTCTGCCAAGCTGCCTACCCTGACAGGCAAACCTGCTTCCTTTCTGACCCTCTGCCAAGCAACCCTGACTGGCTAACCTGCTTCGTTTCTGACCCTCTGCCAAGCTACCTACCCTGAAAGGTTAACCTACTTTCTTTCTAACCCTCTGCCAAGCTACCTACCCTGACAGGCAAACCTGCTTCCTTTCTGACCCTCTGCCAAGCTACCTACCCTGACAGGCAAACCTGCTTCCTTTCTGACCCTCTGCCAAGTTACCTACCCTGACAGTGCTTCATTTCTGACCCTCAGCCAAGCTACCTACGCTGACAGGCAAACGTGCTGCCTTTCTGACCCTCAGCCAGGCTACCCTGACAGGAAAACCTGCTTCCTTTCTGACCCTCTGCCAAGCTACCTACCCTGACAGGCAGACCTGCTTCCTTTCTGACCCTCTGCCAAGCTACCCTGACTGGCTAACTTGCTTCCTTTCTGACCCTCTGCCAAGCTACCTACCCTAACTGGCAAGCCTGCTTCCTTTCTGACCCTCAGCCAAGCTACCTACCCTGACAGGCAAACCCGCTACCTGTCTGACCCTCTGCCAAGCTACACTGACTGGCTAACCTGCTTCCTTTCTGAGCCTCTGCCAAGCTACCTACCCTGACAGGCAAACCTGCTTCCTTTCTGACCCTCAGCCAAGCTACCTACCCTGACAGGCAAACCTGCTTCCTTTCTGACCCTCTGCCAAGCTACATACCCTGACAGGCAAACCCACTACCTGTCTGACCCTCTGCCAAGCTACCCTGACAGGCAAACCTGCTTCCTTTCTGACCCTCTGCCAAGCTACCTACCCTGACAGGCAGACCTGCTTCCTTTCTGAACCTCTGCCAAGCTACCCTGACTGGCTAACCTGCTTCCTTTCTGACCCTCTGCCAAGCTACCTACCCTGACAGGCAAACCTGCTTCCTTTCTGACCCTCTGCCAAGCTACCTACCCTGGCAGGCAAACCTGCTTCCTTTCTGATCCTCTACCAAGCTACCTACCCTGACAGGCAAACCTGTTTCCTTTCTGACCCTCTGCCAAGCTACCTACCCTGACAGGCAAACCTGATTCCTTTCTGACCCTCTACCAAGCTGCCTACCCTGACCCTCTGCCAAGCTACCTACCCTGACAGGCAAACCTGCTTCCTTTCTGACCCTCTGCCAATCTACCTACCATGACAGGCAAACCTGCTTCCTTTCTGACCCTCTGCCAAGCTACCTACCCTGACAGTCAAACCTGCTTCCTTTCTGACCCTCTGCCAAGCTTCCCTGACTGGCTAACCTGCTTCCTTTCTGACCCTCTGCCAAGCTACCTACCCTGACAGGCAAACCTGCTTCCAGTCTGACCCTCAGCCAAGCTACCTACCCTAAAAGGCAAACCTGCTTCCTTTCTGACCCTTAGCCAAGCTACCTACCCTGACAGGCAAACCTGCTTCCTTTCTGACCCTCAGCCAAGCTACCTACCCTGACAGGCAAACCTGCTTCCTTTCTGACCCTCTGCCAAGCTACCTACCCTGGCAGGCAAACCTGCATCCTTTCTGACCCTCTACCAAGCTACCTACCCTGACAGGCAAACCTGCTTCCTTTCTGACCCTCTGCCAAGCTACCTACCCTGACAAGCAAACATGATTCCTTTCTGACCCTCTACCAAGCTGCCTACCCTGACCCTCTGCCAAGCTACCTACCCTGACAGGCAAACCTGCTTCCAGTCTGACCCTATGCCAAGCTACCTACCCTGACAGGCTAACCTGCTTCCTTTCTGACACTCTGCCAAGCTACATACCCTGACAGGCAAACCTGCTACCTTTCTGACCCTCTGTCAAGCTACCTACCCTGACAGGCAAACCTGCTTCCTTTCTGACCCTCAGCCAATCTACCTACCATGACAGGCAAACCTGCTACCTTTCTGACCCTCTGCCAAGCTACCTACCCTAACAGGCAAACCTGCCTCCTTTCTGACCCTCTGCCAAGCTACCCTGACTGGCTAACCTGCTTCCTTTCTGACCCTCTGCCAAGCTACCTACCCTGACAGGCTAACCTGCTTCCTTTCTGACCCTCTGCCAAGCTACCTACCCTGACAGGCAAACCTGCTTCCTTTCTAACCCTCTGCCAAGCTACCTACCCTGACAGGCAAACCTGCTTCCTTTCGGACCCTCTGCCAAGCTACCTACCCTGACAGGCAAACCTCCTTCCTTTTTGACCCTCTGCCAAGCTACCTACCCGGACAGGTAAACCTGCTTCCTTTCTGACCCTCTGCCAAGCTACCTACCCTGACAGGCAAACCTCCTTCCTTTCTGACCCTCTGCCAAGCTACCTACCCGGACAGGTAAACCTGCTATCTTTCTGACCCTCTGCCAAGCTACCCACCCTGACAGGTAAACCTGCTTCCTTTCTGACCCTCTGCCAAGCTACCTACCCTGACAAGTAAACCTGCTTCCTTTCTGACCCTCTGCCAAGCTACCTACCCTGACAGGCTAACCTGCTTCCTTTCTGACCCTCTGCCAAGCTACCCTGACTGGCTAAACTGCTTCCTTTCTGACCCTCTGCCAAGCTACCTACCCTGACAGGCTAACCTGCTTCCTTTCTGACCCTCTGCCAAGCTACCTACCCTGACAGGCTAACCTGCTACCTTTCTGACCCTCTGCCAAGCTACCTACCCTGACAGGCAAACCTATCTCCTTTCTGACCCTCAGCCAAGCTAAGTACCCTGACAGGCAAACCTGCTTCCTTTCCGACCCTCTGCCAAGCTACCTACCCTGACAGGCAAACCTGCTTCCTTTCTGACCCTCTGCCAAGCTGCCTACCCTGACAGGCAAACCTGCTTCCTTTCTGACCCTCTGCCAAGCAACCCTGACTGGCTAACCTGCTTCGTTTCTGACCCTCTGCCAAGCTACCTACCCTGACAGGTTAACCTACTTCCTTTCTAACCCTCTGCCAAGCTACCTACCCTGACAGGCAAACCTGCTTCCTTTCTGACCCTCTGCCAAGCTACCTACCCTGACAGGCAAACCTGCTTCCTTTCTGACCCTCTGCCAAGTTACCTACCCTGACAGTGCTTCCTTTCTGACCCTCAGCCAAGCTACCTACGCTGACAGGCAAACGTGCTGCCTTTCTGACCCTCAGCCAGGCTACCCTGACAGGCAAACCTGCTTCCTTTCTGACCCTCTGCCAAGCTACCTACCCTGACAGGCAGACCTGCTTCCTTTCTGACCCTCTGCCAAGCTACCCTGACTGGCTAACTTGCTTCCTTTCTGACCCTCTGCCAAGCTACCTACCCTAACAGGCAAGCCGGCTTCCTTTCTGACCCTCAGCCAAGCTACCTACCCTGACAGGCAAACCTGCTTCCTTTCTGACCCTCAGCCAAGCTACCTACCCTGACAGGCAAACCCGCTATCTGTCTGACCCTCTGCCAAGCTACACTGACTGGCTAACCTGCTTCCTTTCTGAGCCTCTGCCAAGCTACCTACCCTGACAGGCAAACCTGCTTCCTTTCTGACCCTCAGCCAAGCTACCTACCCTGACAGGCAAACCTGCTTCCTTTCTGACCCTCTGCCAAGCTACATACCCTGACCGGCAAACCCACTACCTGTCTGACCCTCTGCCAAGCTACCCTGACAGGCAAACCTGCTTCCTTTCTGACCCTCTGCCAAGCTACCTACCCTGGCAGGCAAACCTGCTTCCTTTCTGATCCTCTACCAAGCTACCTACCCTGACAGGCAAACCTGTTTCCTTTTTGACCCTCTGCCAAGCTACCTACCCTGACAGGCAAACCTGATTCCTTTCTGACCCTCTACCAAGCTGCCTACCCTGACCCTCTGCCAAGCTACCTACCCTGACAGGCAAACCTGCTTCCTTTCTGACCCTCTGCCAATCTACCTACCATGACAGGCAAACCTGCTTCCTTTCTGACCCTCTGCCAAGCTACCTACCCTGACAGGCAAACCTGCTGCCTTTCTGACCCTCAGCCAGGCTACACTGACAGGCAAACCTGCTTCCTTTCTGACCCTCTGCCAAGCTACCTACCCCGACAGGCAGACCTGCTTCCTTTCTGACCCTCTGCCAAGCTACCCTGACTGGCTAACTTGCTTCCTTTCTGACCATCTGCCAAGCTACCTACCCTGACAGGCAAACCTGCTTCCTTTCTGACCCTCTGCCAAGCTACCTACCCTGACAGGCAAACCCGCTACCTGTCTGACCCTCTGCCAAGCTACCCTGACTGGCTAACCTGCTTCCTTTCTGACCCGCTGCCAAGCTACCTACCCTAACAGGCAAACCTGCTTCCTTTCTGACCCTCTGCCAAGCTACCTACCCTGGCAGGCAAACCTGCTTCCTTTCTGACCCTCTACCAACCTACCTACCCTGACAGGCAAACCTGCTTCCTTTCTGACCCTCTGCCAAGCTACCTACCCTGACAGGCAAACCTGATTCCTTTCTGACCCTCTACCAAGCTGCCTACCCTGACCCTCTGCCAAGCTACCCTGACTGGCTAACCTGCTACCTTTCTGACCCTCTGCCAAGCTACCTACCCTGACAGGTAAACCTGCTTCCTTTCTGACCCTCTGCCAAGCTACCTACCCTGACAGGCTAAACTGCTTCCTTTCTGACCCTCTGCCAAGCTACCTACCCTGACAGGCTAACCTGCTTCCTTTCTGACCCTCTGCCAAGCTACCCTGACTGGCTAACATGCTTCCTTTCTGACCCTCTGCCAACCTACCTACCCTGACAGGCTAACCTGCTTCCTTTCTGACCCTCTGCCAAGCTACCTACCCTGAGAGGCTAACCTGCTACCTTTCTGACCCTCTACCAAGCTACCTACCCTGACAGGCAAGCCTACCTCCTTTCTGACCCTCAGCCAAGCTCCATACCCTGACAGGCAAACCTGCTTCCTTTCCGACCCTCTGCCAAGCTACCTACCCTGACAGGCAAACCTGCTTCCTTTCTGACCCTCTGCCAAGATACCTACCCTGACAGGCAAACCTGCTTCCTTTCTGACCCTCTGCCAAGCAACCCTGACTGGCTAACCTGCTTCCTTTCTGACCCTCTGCCAAGCTACCTACCCTGACAGGCAAACCTGCTTCCTTTCTGACCCTCTGCCAAGCTACCTACCCTGACAGGCAAACCTGCTTCCTTTCTGACCCTCTGCCAAGTTACCTACCCTGACAGTGCTTCCTTTCTGACCCTCAGCCAAGCTACCTACGCTGACAGGCAAACCTGCTGCCTTTCTGACCCTCAGCCAGGCTACCCTGACAGGCAAACCTGCTTCCTTTCTGACCCTCTGCCAAGCAACCCTGACTGGCTAACCTGCTTCCTTTCTGACCTTCTGCCAAGCTACCTACCCTGACAGGTTAACCTGCTTCCTTTCTAACGCTCTGCCAAGCTACCTACCCTGACAGGAAAACCTGCTTCCTTTCTGACCCTCTGCCAAGCTACCTACCCTGACAGGCAAACCTGCTTCCTTTCTGACCCTCTGCCAAGTTACCTACCCTGACATTGCTTCCTTTCCGACCCTCAGCCAAGCTACCTACGCTGACAGGCAAACCTGCTGCCTTTCTGACCCTCAGCCAGGCTACCCTGACAGGCAAACCTGCTTCCTTTCTGACCCTCTGCCAAGCTACCTACCCCGACAGGCAGACCTGCTTCCTTTATGACCCTCTGCCAAGCTACCCTGACTGGCTAACCTGCTTCCTTTCTGACCATCTGCCAAGCTACCTACCCTGACAGGCAAACCTGCTTCCTTTCTGACCCTCTGCCAAGCTACCTACCCTGACAGGCAAACCCGCTACCTGTCTGACCCTCTGCCAAGCTACCCTGACTGGCTAACCTGCTTCCTTTCTGACCCTCTGCCAAGCTACCTACCCTAACAGGCAAACCTGCTTCCTTTCTGACCCTCTGCCAAGCTACCTACCCTGGCAGGCAAACCTGCTTCCTTTCTGACCCTCTACCAACCTACCTACCCTGACAGGCAAACCTGCTTCCTTTCTGACCCTCTGCGAAGCTACCTACCCTGACAGGCAAACCTGATTCCTTTCTGACCCTCTACCAAGCTGCCTACCCTGGCCCTCTGCCAAGCTACCCTGACTGGCTAACCTGCTTCCTTTCTGACCCTCAGCCAAGCTACCTACCCTGACAGGCAAACCTGCTTCCTTTCTGACCCTCAGCCAAGCTACCTACTCTGACAGGCAAACCTGCTTCCTTTCTGACCCTCAGCCAAGCTACCTACCCCGACAGGCAAACCTGGTTCCTTTCTGACCCTCAGCCAAGCTACCTACCCTAACAGGCAAACCTGCTTCCTTTCTGACCCTCAGCCAAGCTACCTACCCTGACAGGCAAACCTGCTTCCTTTCTGACCCTCAGCCACGCTACCTACCCTGACAGGCAAACCTGCTTCCTTTCTGAGTCTCAGCCAAGCTACCTACCCTGACAGGCAAACCTGCTTCCTTTCTGACCCTCTGCCAAGCTACCTACCCTGACAGGCAAACCTGCTTCCTTTCTGACCCTCTGCCAAGTTACCTACCCTGACATTGCTTCCTTTCTGACCCTCAGCCAAGCTACCTACCCTGACAGGCTAACCTGCTTCCTTTCTGACCCTCTGCCAAGCTACCCTGACTGGCTAAACTGCTTCCTTTCTGACCCTCTGCCAAGCTACCTACCCTGACAGGCTAACCTGCTTCCTTTCTGACCCTCTGCCAAGCTACCTACCCTGACAGGCTAACCTGCTACCTTTCTGACCCTCTGCCAAGCTACCTACCCTGACAGGCAAACCTATCTCCTTTCTGACCCTCAGCCAAGCTAAGTACCCTGACAGGCAAACCTGCTTCCTTTCCGACCCTCTGCCAAGCTACCTACCCTGACAGGCAAACCTGCTTCCTTTCTGACCCTCTGCCAAGCTGCCTACCCTGACAGGCAAACCTGCTTCCTTTCTGACCCTCTGCCAAGCAACCCTGACTGGCTAACCTGCTTCGTTTCTGACCCTCTGCCAAGCTACCTACCCTGACAGGTTAACCTACTTCCTTTCTAACCCTCTGCCAAGCTACCTACCCTGACAGGCAAACCTGCTTCCTTTCTGACCCTCTGCCAAGCTACCTACCCTGACAGGCAAACCTGCTTCCTTTCTGACCCTCTGCCAAGTTACCTACCCTGACAGTGCTTCCTTTCTGACCCTCAGCCAAGCTACCTACGCTGACAGGCAAACGTGCTGCCTTTCTGACCCTCAGCCAGGCTACCCTGACAGGCAAACCTGCTTCCTTTCTGACCCTCTGCCAAGCTACCTACCCTGACAGGCAGACCTGCTTCCTTTCTGACCCTCTGCCAAGCTACCCTGACTGGCTAACTTGCTTCCTTTCTGACCCTCTGCCAAGCTACCTACCCTAACAGGCAAGCCGGCTTCCTTTCTGACCCTCAGCCAAGCTACCTACCCTGACAGGCAAACCTGCTTCCTTTCTGACCCTCAGCCAAGCTACCTACCCTGACAGGCAAACCCGCTATCTGTCTGACCCTCTGCCAAGCTACACTGACTGGCTAACCTGCTTCCTTTCTGAGCCTCTGCCAAGCTACCTACCCTGACAGGCAAACCTGCTTCCTTTCTGACCCTCAGCCAAGCTACCTACCCTGACAGGCAAACCTGCTTCCTTTCTGACCCTCTGCCAAGCTACATACCCTGACTGGCAAACCCACTACCTGTCTGACCCTCTGCCAAGCTACCCTGACAGGCAAACCTGCTTCCTTTCTGACCCTCTGCCAAGCTACCTACCCTGACAGGCAGACCTGCTTCCTTTCTGACCCTCTGCCAAGCTACCCTGACTGGCTAACCTGCTTCCTTTCTGACCCTCTGCCAAGCTACCTACCCTGACAGGCAAACCTGCTTCCTTTCTGACCCTCTGCCAAGCTACCTACCCTGGCAGGCAAACCTGCTTCCTTTCTGATCCTCTACCAAGCTACCTACCCTGACAGGCAAACCTGTTTCCTTTTTGACCCTCTGCCAAGCTACCTACCCTGACAGGCAAACCTGATTCCTTTCTGACCCTCTACCAAGCTGCCTACCCTGACCCTCTGCCAAGCTACCTACCCTGACAGGCAAACCTGCTTCCTTTCTGACCCTCTGCCAATCTACCTACCATGACAGGCAAACCTGCTTCCTTTCTGACCCTCTGCCAAGCTACCTACCCTGACAGGCAAACCTGCTGCCTTTCTGACCCTCAGCCAGGCTACACTGAGTGGCAAACCTGCTTCCTTTCTGACCCTCTGCCAAGCTACCTACCCCGACAGGCAGACCTGCTTCCTTTCTGACCCTCTGCCAAGCTACCCTGACTGGCTAACCTGCTTCCTTTCTGACCATCGGCCAAGCTACCTACCCTGACAGGCAAACCTGCTTCCTTTCTGACCCTCTGCCAAGCTACCTACCCTGACAGGCAAACCCGCTACCTGTCTGACCCTCTGCCAAGCTACCCTGACTGGCTAACCTGCTTCCTTTCTGACCCTCTGCCAAGCTACCTACCCTAACAGGCAAACCTGCTTCCTTTCTGACCCTCTGCCAAGCTACCTACCCTGGCAGGCAAACCTGCTTCCTTTCTGACCCTCTACCAACCTACCTACCCTGACAGGCAAACCTGCTTCCTTTCTGACCCTCTGCCAAGCTACCTACCCTGACAGGCAAACCTGATTCCTTTCTGACCCTCTACCAAGCTGCCTACCCTGACCCTCTGCCAAGCTACCCTGACTGGCTAACCTGCTACCTTTCTGACCCTCTGCCAAGCTACCTACCCTGACAGGTAAACCTGCTTCCTTTCTGACCCTCTGCCAAGCTACCTACCCTGACAGGCTAAACTGCTTCCTTTCTGACCCTCTGCCAAGCTACCTACCCTGACAGGCTAACCTGCTTCCTTTCTGACCCTCTGCCAAGCTACCCTGACTGGCTAACATGCTTCCTTTCTGACCCTCTGCCAACCTACCTACCCTGACAGGCTAACCTGCTTCCTTTCTGACCCTCTGCCAAGCTACCTACCCTGAGAGGCTAACCTGCTACCTTTCTGACCCTCTTCCAAGCTACCTACCCTGACAGGCAAACCTACCTCCTTTCTGACCCTCAGCCAAGCTCCGTACCCTGACAGGCAAACCTGCTTCCTTTCCGACCCTCTGCCAAGCTACCTACCCTGACAGGCAAACCTGCTTCCTTTCTGACCCTCTGCCAAGATACCTACCCTGACAGGCAAACCTGCTTCCTTTCTGACCCTCTGCCAAGCAACCCTGACTGGCTAACCTGCTTCCTTTCTGACCCTCTGCCAAGCTACCTACCCTGACAGGCAAACCTGCTTCCTTTCTGACCCTCTGCCAAGCTACCTACCCTGACAGGCAAACCTGCTTCCTTTCTGACCCTCTGCCAAGTTACCTACCCTGACAGTGCTTCCTTTCTGACCCTCAGCCAAGCTACCTACGCTGACAGGCAAACCTGCTGCCTTTCTGACCCTCAGCCAGGCTACCCTGACAGGCAAACCTGCTTCCTTTCTGACCCTCTGCCAAGCAACCCTGACTGGCTAACCTGCTTCCTTTCTGACCTTCTGCCAAGCTACCTACCCTGACAGGTTAACCTGCTTCCTTTCTAACGCTCTGCCAAGCTACCTACCCTGACAGGAAAACCTGCTTCCTTTCTGACCCTCTGCCAAGCTACCTACCCTGACAGGCAAACCTGCTTCCTTTCTGACCCTCTGCCAAGTTACCTACCCTGACATTGCTTCCTTTCCGACCCTCAGCCAAGCTACCTACGCTGACAGGCAAACCTGCTGCCTTTCTGACCCTCAGCCAGGCTACCCTGACAGGCAAACCTGCTTCCTTTCTGACCCTCTGCCAAGCTACCTACCCCGACAGGCAGACCTGCTTCCTTTCTGACCCTCTGCCAAGCTACCCTGACTGGCTAACCTGCTTCCTTTCTGACCATCTGCCAAGCTACCTACCCTGACAGGCAAACCTGCTTCCTTTCTGACCCTCTGCCAAGCTACCTACCCTGACAGGCAAACCCGCTACCTGTCTGACCCTCTGCCAAGCTACCCTGACTGGCTAACCTGCTTCCTTTCTGACCCTCTGCCAAGCTACCTACCCTAACAGGCAAACCTGCTTCCTTTCTGACCCTCTGCCAAGCTACCTACCCTGGCAGGCAAACCTGCTTCCTTTCTGACCCTCTACCAACCTACCTACCCTGACAGGCAAACCTGCTTCCTTTCTGACCCTCTGCCAAGCTACCTACCCTGACAGGCAAACCTGATTCCTTTCTGACCCTCTACCAAGCTGCCTACCCTGACCCTCTGCCAAGCTACCCTGACTGGCTAACCTGCTTCCTTTCTGACCCTCAGCCAAGCTACCTACCCTGACAGGCAAACCTGCTTCCTTTCTGACCCTCAGCCAAGCTACCTACTCTGACAGGCAAACCTGCTTCCTTTCTGACCCTCAGCCAAGCTACCTACCCCGACAGGCAAACCTGGTTCCTTTCTGACCCTCAGCCAATCTACCTACCCTAACAGGCAAACCTGCTTCCTTTCTGACCCTCAGCCAAGCTACCTACCCTGACAGGCAAACCTGCTTCCTTTCTGACCCTCAGCCACGCTACCTACCCTGACAGGCAAACCTGCTTCCTTTCTGAGTCTCAGCCAAGCTACCTACCCTGACAGGCAAACCTGCTTCCTTTCTGACCCTCTGCCAAGCTACCTACCCTGACAGGCAAACCTGCTTCCTTTCTGACCCTCTGCCAAGTTACCTACCCTGACATTGCTTCCTTTCTGACCCTCAGCCAAGCTACCTACGCTGACAGGCAAACCTGCTGCCTTTCTGACCCTCAGCCAGGCTACCCTGACAGGCAAACCTGCTTCCTTTCTGGCCATCTGCCCAGCTACCTACCCTGACAGGCAGACCTGCTTCCTTTCTGACCCTCTGCCAAGCTACCTACCCTGACAGGCAAACCTGCTTCCTTTCTGACCCTCTGCCAAGCTACCTACCCTGACAGGCAAACCCGCTACCTGTCTGACCCTCTGCCAAGCTACCCTGACTGGCTAACCTGCTTCCTTTCTGACCCTCTGCCAAGCTACCTACCCTAACAGGCAAACCTGCTTCCTTTCTGACCCTCTGCCAAGCTACCTACCCTGGCAGGCAAACCTGCTTCCTTTCTGACCCTCTACCAACCTACCTACCCTGACAGGCAAACCTGCTTCCTTTCTGACCCTCTGCCAAGCTACCTACCCTGTCAGGCAAACCTGATTCCTTTCCGACCCTCTACCAAGCTGCCTACCCTGACCCTCTGCCAAGCTACCCTGACTGGCTAACCTGCTTCCTTTCTGACCCTCAGCCAAGCTACCTACCCTGACAGGCAAACCTGCTTCCTTTCTGACCCTCAGCCAAGCTACCTACTCTGACAGGCAAACCTGCTTCCTTTCTGACCCTCAGCCAAGCTACCTACCCTGACAGGCAAACCTGCTTCCTTTCTGACCCTCAGCCAAGCTACCTACCCTAACAGGCAAACCTGCTTCCTTTCTGACCCTCAGCCAAGCTACCTACCCTAACAGGCAAACCTGCTTCCTTTCTGACCCTCAGCCACGCTACCTACCCTGACAGGCAAACCTGCTTCCTTTCTGAGCCTCAGCCAAGCTACCTACCCTGACAGGCAAACCTGCTTCCTTTCTGACCCTCTGCCAAGCTACCTACCCTGATAGGCTAACCTGCTTCCTTTCTGACCCTCTGCCAAGCTACCCTGACAGGCTAACCTGCTTCCTTTCTGACCCTATGCCAAGCTACCTACCCTGACAGGCAAACCTGCTTCCTTTCTGACCCTCAGCCAAGCTACCTACCCTAACAGGCAAACCTGCTTCCTTTCTGACCCTCAGCCAAGCTACCTACCCCGACAGGCAAACCTGCTTCCTTTCTGACCCTCAGCCAAGCTACCTACCCTAACAGGCAAACCTGCTTCCTTTCTGACCCTCAGCCAAGCTACCTACCCTAACAGGCAAACCTGCTTCCTTTCTGACCCTCTGCCAAGCTACCTACCCTGACAGGCAAACCTGCTTCCTTTCTGACCCTCTGCCAAGTTACCTACCCTGACATTGCTTCCTTTCTGACCCTCAGCCAAGCTACCTACGCTGACAGGCAAACCTGCTGCCTTTCTGACCCTCAGCCAGGCTACCCTGACAGGCAAACCTGCTTCCTTTCTGGCCCTCTGCCAAGCTACCTACCCTGACAGGCAGACCTGCTTCCTTTCTGACCCTCTGCCAAGCTACCTACCCTGACAGGCAAACCTGCTTCCTTTCTGACCCTCTGCCAAGCTACCTACCCTGACAGGCAAACCCGCTACCTGTCTGACCCTCTGCCAAGCTACCCTGACTGGCTAACCTGCTTCCTTTCTGACCCTCTGCCAAGCTACCTACCCTAACAGGCAAACCTGCTTCCTTTCTGACCCTCTGCCAAGCTACCTACCCTGGCAGGCAAACCTGCTTCCTTTCTGACCCTCTACCAACCTACCTACCCTGACAGGCAAACCTGCTTCCTTTCTGACCCTCTGCCAAGCTACCTACCCTGACAGGCAAACCTGATTCCTTTCCGACCCTCTACCAAGCTGCCTACCCTGACCCTCTGCCAAGCTACCCTGACTGGCTAACCTGCTTCCTTTCTGACCCTCAGCCAAGCTACCTACCCTGACAGGCAAACCTGCTTCCTTTCTGACCCTCAGCCAAGCTACCTACTCTGACAGGCAAACCTGCTTCCTTTCTGACCCTCAGCCAAGCTACCTACCCTGACAGGCAAACCTGCTTCCTTTCTGACCCTCTGCCAAGATACCTTCCCTGACAGGCAATCCTGATTCCTTTCTGACCCTCTACCAAGCTGCCTACCCTGACCCTCTGCCAAGCTACCTACCCTGACAGGCAAACCTGCTTCCTTTCTGACCCTCTGCCAAGCTACCTACCATGACAGGCAAACCTGCTTCCTTTCTGACCCTCTGCCAAGCTACCTACCCTGACAGGCAAACCTGCTTCCTTTCTGACCCTCTGCCAAGCTACCTACCGTGACACGCAGACCTGCTTCCTTTCTGACCCTCTGCCAAGCTACCCTGACTGGCTAACCTGCTTCCTTTCTGACCCTCTGCCAAGCTACCTACCCTGACAGGCAAACCTGCTTCCAGTGTGACCCTCAGCCAAGCTACCTACCCTAAAAGGCAAACCTGCTTCCTTTCTGACCCTTAGCCAAGCTACCTACCCTGACAGGCAAACCTGCTTCCTTTCTGACCCACAGCCAAGCTACCTACCCTGACAGGCAAACATGATTCCTTTCTGACCCTCTACCAAGCTGCCTACCCTGACCCTCTGCCAAGCTACCTACCCTGACAGGCAAACCTGCTTTCTTTCTGACACTCTGCCAAGCTACCTACCCTGACAGGCAAACCTGCTTCCTTTCTGACCCTCAGCCAAGCTACCTACCGTGACAGGCAAACCTGCTTCCTTTCGGACCCTCTGCCAAGCTACCTACCCTGACAGGCAAAAATGCTACCTTTCTGACCCTCTGCCAAGCTACATACCCTGACTTGCAAACCTGCTTCCTTTCTGACCCTCTGCCAAGCTACCTACCCTGACAGGCTAACCTGCTTCCTTTCTGACCCTCTGCCAAGCTAACCCGACAGGCTAACCTGCTTCCTTTCTGACCCTCTGCCAAGCTACCTACCCTGACAGGCTAACCTGCTTCCTTTCTTACCCTCTGCTAAGCTACCTACCCTGACAGGCTAACCTGCTACCTTTCTGACCCTCTGCCAAGCTATCTACCCTGACAGGCATACCTGCTTCCTTTCTGACCCTCTGCCAAGCTACCTACCCTGAAAGGCAAACCTGCTTCCTTTCTGACCCTCTGCCAAGCTACCTACCCTGACAGGCAAACCTGCTGCCTTTCTGACCCTCTGCCAAGCTACCTACCCTGACAAGCAAACCTGCTTCCTTTCTGACCCTCTGCCAAGCTACCCTGACAGGCTAACCTGCTTCCTTTCTGACCCTCTGCCAAGCTACCTACCCTGACAGATTAACTTGCTTCCTTTCTGACCCTCTGCCAAGCTACCTACCCTGACAGGCAAACCTACTACCTGTCTGACCCTCAGCCAAGCTACCTACCCTGACAGTCTAACCTGCTTCCTTTCTGACCCTCTGCCAAGCTACCTACCTTGACAGTTAAACCTGCTTCCTTTCTGACCCTCTGCCAAGCTACCTACCCTGACAGGCAAACCTGCTTCCTTTCTGACCCTCAGCCAAGCTACCTACCCCGACAGGCAAACCTGCTTCCTTTCTGACCCTTAGCCAAGCTACCTACCCTAACAGGCAAACCTGCTTCCTTTCTGACCCTCAGCCAAGCTACCTACCCTAACAGGCAAACCTGCTTCCTTTCTGACCCTCTGCCAAGCTACCTACCCTGACAGGCAAACCTGCTTCCTTTCTGACCCTCTGCCAAGTTACCTACCCTGACATTGCTTCCTTTCTGACCCTCAGCCAAGCTACCTACGCTGACAGGCAAACCTGCTGCCTTTCTGACCCTCAGCCAGGCTACCCTGACAGGCAAACCTGCTTCCTTTCTGGCCCTCTGCCAAGCTACCTACCCTGACAGGCAGACCTGCTTCCTTTCTGACCCTCTGCCAAGCTACCTACCCTGAAAGGCAAACCTGCTTCCTTTCTGACCCTCTGCCAAGCTACCTACCCTGACAGGCAAACCCGCTACCTGTCTGACCCTCTGCCAAGCTACCCTGACTGGCTAACCTGCTTCCTTTCTGACCCTCTGCCAAGCTACCTACCCTAACAGGCAAACCTGCTTCCTTTCTGACCCTCTGCCAAGCTACCTACCCTGGCAGGCAAACCTGCTTCCTTTCTGACCCTCTACCAACCTACCTACCCTGACAGGCAAACCTGCTTCCTTTCTGACCCTCTGCCAAGCTACCTACCCTGACAGGCAAACCTGATTCCTTTCCGACCCTCTACCAAGCTGCCTACCCTGACCCTCTGCCAAGCTACCCTGACTGGCTAACCTGCTTCCTTTCTGACCCTCAGCCAAGCTACCTACCCTGACAGGCAAACCTGCTTCCTTTCTGACCCTCTGCCAAGATACCTTCCCTGACAGGCAATCCTGATTCCTTTCTGACCCTCTACCAAGCAGCCTACCCTGACCCTCTGCCAAGCTACCTACCCTGACAGGCAAACCTGCTTCCTTTCTGACCCTCTGCCAAGCTACCTACCATGACAGGCAAACCTGCTTCCTTTCTGACCCTCTGCCAAGCTACCTACCCTGACAGGCAAACCTGCTTCCTTTCTGACCCTCTGCCAAGCTACCTACCGTGACACGCAGACCTGCTTCCTTTCTGACCCTCTGCCAAGCTACCCTGACTGGCTAACCTGCTTCCTTTCTGACCCTCTGCCAAGCTACCTACCCTGACAGGCAAACCTGCTTCCAGTGTGACCCTCAGCCAAGCTACCTACCCTAAAAGGCAAACCTGCTTCCTTTCTGACCCTTAGCCAAGCTACCTACCCTGACAGGCAAACCTGCTTCCTTTCTGACCCACAGCCAAGCTACCTACCCTGACAGGCAAACATGATTCCTTTCTGACCCTCTACCAAGCTGCCTACCCTGACCCTCTGCCAAGCTACCTACCCTGACAGGCAAACCTGCTTTCTTTCTGACACTCTGCCAAGCTACCTACCCTGACAGGCAAACCTGCTTCCTTTCTGACCCTCAGCCAAGCTACCTACCGTGACAGGCAAACCTGCTTCCTTTCGGACCCTCTGCCAAGCTACCTACCCTGACAGGCAAAAATGCTACCTTTCTGACCCTCTGCCAAGCTACATACCCTGACTTGCAAACCTGCTTCCTTTCTGACCCTCTGCCAAGCTACCTACCCTGATAGGCTAACCTGCTTCCTTTCTGACCCTCTGCCAAGCTAACCCGACAGGCTAACCTGCTTCCTTTCTGACCCTCTGCCAAGCTACCTACCCTGACAGGCTAACCTGCTTCCTTTCTTACCCTCTGCTAAGCTACCTACCCTGACAGGCTAACCTGCTACCTTTCTGACCCTCTGCCAAGCTATCTACCCTGACAGGCATACCTGCTTCCTTTCTGACCCTCTGCCAAGCTACCTACCCTGAAAGGCAAACCTGCTTCCTTTCTGACCCTCTGCCAAGCTACCTACCCTGACAGGCAAACCTGCTGCCTTTCTGACCCTCTGCCAAGCTACCTACCCTGACAAGCAAACCTGCTTCCTTTCTGACCCTCTGCCAAGCTACCCTGACAGGCTAACCTGCTTCCTTTCTGACCCTCTGCCAAGCTACCTACCCTGACAGATTAACTTGCTTCCTTTCTGACCCTCTGCCAAGCTACCTACCCTGACAGGCAAACCTACTACCTGTCTGACCCTCAGCCAAGCTACCTACCCTGACAGTCTAACCTGCTTCCTTTCTGACCCTCTGCCAAGCTACCTACCTTGACAGTTAAACCTGCTTCCTTTCTGACCCTCTACCAACCTACCTACCCTGACAGGCAAACCTGCTTCCTTTCTGACCCTCTGCCAAGCTACCTACCCTGACAGGCAAACCTGATTCCTTTCCGACCCTCTACCAAGCTGCCTAACCTGACCCTCTGCCAAGCTACCCTGACTGGCTAACCTGCTTCCTTTCTGACCCTCAGCCAAGCTACCTACCCTGACAGGCAAACCTGCTTCCTTTCTGACCCTCTGCCAAGATACCTTCCCTGACAGGCAATCCTGATTCCTTTCTGACCCTCTACCAAGCAGCCTACCCTGACCCTCTGCCAAGCTACCTACCCTGACAGGCAAACCTGCTTCCTTTCTGACCCTCTGCCAAGCTACCCTGACAGGCTAACCTGCTTCCTTTCTGACCCTCTGCCAAGCTACCTACCCTGACAGATTAACTTGCTTCCTTTCTGACCCTCTGCCAAGCTACCTACCCTGACAGGCAAACCTACTACCTGTCTGACCCTCAGCCAAGCTACCTACCCTGACAGTCTAACCTGCTTCCTTTCTGACCCTCTGCCAAGCTACCTACCTTGACAGTTAAACCTGCTTCCTTTCTGACCCTCTACCAACCTACCTACCCTGACAGGCAAACCTGCTTCCTTTCTGACCCTCTGCCAAGCTACCTACCCTGACAGGCAAACCTGATTCCTTTCCGACCCTCTACCAAGCTGCCTACCCTGACCCTCTGCCAAGCTACCCTGACTGGCTAACCTGCTTCCTTTCTGACCCTCAGCCAAGCTACCTACCCTGACAGGCAAACCTGCTTCCTTTCTGACCCTCTGCCAAGATACCTTCCCTGACAGGCAATCCTGATTCCTTTCTGACCCTCTACCAAGCAGCCTACCCTGACCCTCTGCCAAGCTACCTACCCTGACAGGCAAACCCGCTTCCTTTCTGACCCTCTGCCAAGCTACCTACCATGACAGGCAAACCTGCTTCCTTTCTGACCCTCTGCCAAGCTACATACCCTGACAGGCAAACCTGCTTCCTTTCTGACCTTCTGCCAAGCTACCTACCGTGACACGCAGACCTGCTTCCTTTCTGACCCTCTACCAAGCTACCCTGACTGGCTAACCTGCTTCCTTTCTGACCCTCTGCCAAGCTACCTACCCTGACAGGCAAACCTGCTTCCAGTGTGACCCTCAGCCAAGCTACCTACCCTAAAAGGCAAACCTGCTTCCTTTCTGACCCTTAGCCAAGCTACCTACCCTGACAGGCAAACCTGCTTCCTTTCTGACCCACAGCCAAGCTACCTACCCTGACAGGCAAACATGATTCCTTTCTGACCCTCTACCAAGCTGCCAACCCTGACCCTCTGCCAAGCTACCTACCCTGACAGGCAAACCTGCTTTCTTTCTGACACTCTGCCAAGCTACCTACCCTGACAGGCAAACCTGCTTCCTTTCTGACCCTCAGCCAAGCTACCTACCGTGACAGGCAAACCTGCTTCCTTTCGGACCCTCTGCCAAGCTACCTACCCTGACAGGCAAAAATGCTACCTTTCTGACCCTCTGCCAAGCTACATACCCTGACTTGCAAACCTGCTTCCTTTCTGACCCTTTGCCAAGCTACCTACCCTGACAGGCTAACCTGCTTCCTTTCTGACCCCCTGCCAAGCTAACCCGACAGGCTAACCTGCTTCCTTTCTGACCCTCTGCCAAGCTACCTACCCTGACAGGCTAACCTGCTTCCTTTCTTACCCTCTGCTAAGCTACCTACCCTGACAGGCTAACCTGCTACCTTTCTGACCCTCTGCCAAGCTATCTACCCTGACAGGCATACCTGCTTCCTTTCTGACCCTCTGCCAAGCTACCTACCCTGAAAGGCAAACCTGCTTCCTTTCTGACCCTCTGCCAAGCTACCTACCCTGACAGGCAAACCTGCTGCCTTTCTGACCCTCTGCCAAGCTACCTACCCTGACAAGCAAACCTGCTTCCTTTCTGACCCTCTGCCAAGCTACCCTGACAGGCTAACCTGCTTCCTTTCTGACCCTCTGCCAAGCTACCTACCCTGACAGATTAACTTGCTTCCTTTCTGACCCTCTGCCAAGCTACCTACCCTGACAGGCAAACCTACTACCTGTCTGACCCTCAGCCAAGCTACCTACCCTGACAGTCTAACCTGCTTCCTTTCTGACCCTCTGCCAAGCTACCTACCTTGACAGTTAAACCTGCTTCCTTTCTGACCCTCTGCCAAGCTACCTACCCTGACAGGCAAACCTGCTTCCTTTCTGACCTTCTGCCAAGCTACCTACTCTGACAGGCTTACCTGCTTCCTTTCTGACCTTCTGCCAAGCTACCTACCCTGACAGGCAAACCTGCTACCTGTCTGACCCTCTGCCAAGCTACCTACCCTGACAGGCAAACCTGCTTCCTTTCTGACCCTCTGCCAAGCTACCCTGACAGGTTAACCTGCTTCTTTTCCGACCCACTGCCAAGCTACCTACCCTGACAGGCAAACCTGCTTCCTTTCTGACCTTCTGCCAAGCTACCTACCCTGACAGGCAAACCTGCTTCCTTTCTGACCCTCTGTCAAGCTACCTACCCTGACAGGCAAACCTGCTTCCTTTCGGACCCTCTGCCAAGCTACCTACCCTGACAGGCAAACCTGCTACCTTTCTGACCCTCTGCCAAGCTACATACCCTGACTTGCAAACCTGCTTCCCTTCTGACCCTCTGCCAAGCTACCTACCCTGACAGGCAAACCTGCTTCCTTTCTGACCCTCGGCCAAGCTACCTACCCTGACAGGCAAACCTGCTTCCTTTCTGACCCTCTGCCAGGCTACCTACCCTGACAGGCAAACCTGCTTCCTTTCTGACCCTCTGCCAAGCTACCTATCATGACGGGCAAACCTGCTTCCTTTCTGACCCTCAGCCAAGCTACCTACCCTGACAGGCTAACCTGCTTCCTTTCTGACCCTCTGCCAAGCTACCTACCCTGACAGGCAAACCTGCTTCCTTTCTGACCCTCTGTCAAGCTACCTACCCTGACAGGAAAACCTGCTTCCTTTCTGACCCTCTGCAAAGCTACCTACCCTGACAGGCTAACCTCCTTCCTTTCTGACCCTCTGCCAAACTACCTACCCGGACAGGTAAACATGCTATCTTCTGACCCTCTGCCAAGGTACCTACCCTGACAGGTAAACCTGCTTCAATTCTGACCCTCTGCCAAGCTACCTACCCTGACAGGCTACACTGCTTCCTTTCTGACCCTCTGCCAAGCTACCTACCCTGACAGGCTAACCTGCTACCTTTCTGACCCTCTGCCAAGCTACCTACCCTGACAGGTAAACCTGCTTCCTTTCTGACCCTCTGCCAAGCTACCTACCCTGACAGGCTAAACTGCTTCCTTTCTGACCCTCTGCCAAGCTACCTACCCTGACAGGCTAACCTGCTTCCTTTCTGACCCTCTGCCAAGCTACCCTGACTGGCTAACATGCTTCCTTTCTGACCCACTGCCAACCTACCTACCCTGACAGGCTAACCTGCTTCCTTTCTGACCCTCTGCCAAGCTACCTACCATGAGAGGCTAACCTGCTACCTTTCTGACCCTCTTCCAAGCTACCTACCCTGACAGGCAAACCTACCTCCTTTCTGACCCTCAGCCAAGCTCCGTACCCTGACAGGCAAACCTGCTTCCTTTCCGACCCTCTGCCAAGCTACCTACCCTGACAGGCAAACCTGCTTCCTTTCTGACCCTCTGCCAAGATACCTACCCTGACAGGCCAACCTGCTTCCTTTCTGACCCTCTGCCAAGCAACCCTGACTGGCTAACCTGCTTCCTTTCTGACCCTCTGCCAAGCTACCTACCCTGACAGGCAAACCTGCTTCCTTTCTGACCCTCTGCCAAGTTACCTACCCTGACAGTGCTTCCTTTCTGACCCTCAGCCAAGCTACCTACGCTGACAGGCAAACCTGCTGCCTTTCTGACCCTCAGCCAGGCTACCCTGACAGGCAAACCTGCTTCCTTTCTGACCCTATGCCAAGCTACCTACCCTGACAGGCTAACCTGCTTCCTTTCTGACCCTCTGCCAAGCTACCCTGACAGGCAAACCTGCTTCCTTTCCGACCCTCTGCCAAGCTACCTACCCTGACAGGCAAACCTGCTTCCTTTCTGACCCTCTGCCAAGCTACCTACCCTGAAAGGCAAACCTCCTTCCTTTCTGACCCTCTGCCAAGCTACCTACCCAGACAGCTAACCTGCTATCTTTCTGACCCTCTGCCAAGCTACCTACCCTGACAGGTAAACCTGCTTCCTTTCCGACCCTCTGCCAAGCTACCTACCCTGACAGGCTAAACTGCTTCCTTTCTGACCCTCTGCCAAGCTACCTACCCTGACAGGCTAACCTGCTTCCTTTCTGACCCTCTGCCAAGCTACCTACCCTGACAGATTAACTTGCTTCCTTTCTGACCCTCTGCCAAGCTACCTACCCTGACAGGCAAACCTACTACCTGTCTGACCCTCAGCCAAGCTACCTACCCTGACAGTCTAACCTGCTTCCTTTCTGACCCTCTGCCAAGCTACCTACCTTGACAGTTAAACCTGCTTCCTTTCTGACCCTCTACCAACCTACCTACCCTGACAGGCAAACCTGCTTCCTTTCTGACCCTCTGCCAAGCTACCTACCCTGACAGGCAAACCTGATTCCTTTCCGACCCTCTACCAAGCTGCCTAACCTGACCCTCTGCCAAGCTACCCTGACTGGCTAACCTGCTTCCTTTCTGACCCTCAGCCAAGCTACCTACCCTGACAGGCAAACCTGCTTCCTTTCTGACCCTCTGCCAAGATACCTTCCCTGACAGGCAATCCTGATTCCTTTCTGACCCTCTACCAAGCAGCCTACCCTGACCCTCTGCCAAGCTACCTACCCTGACAGGCAAACCTGCTTCCTTTCTGACCCTCTGCCAAGCTACCCTGACAGGCTAACCTGCTTCCTTTCTGACCCTCTGCCAAGCTACCTACCCTGACAGATTAACTTGCTTCCTTTCTGACCCTCTGCCAAGCTACCTACCCTGACAGGCAAACCTACTACCTGTCTGACCCTCAGCCAAGCTACCTACCCTGACAGTCTAACCTGCTTCCTTTCTGACCCTCTGCCAAGCTACCTACCTTGACAGTTAAACCTGCTTCCTTTCTGACCCTCTACCAACCTACCTACCCTGACAGGCAAACCTGCTTCCTTTCTGACCCTCTGCCAAGCTACCTACCCTGACAGGCAAACCTGATTCCTTTCCGACCCTCTACCAAGCTGCCTACCCTGACCCTCTGCCAAGCTACCCTGACTGGCTAACCTGCTTCCTTTCTGACCCTCAGCCAAGCTACCTACCCTGACAGGCAAACCTGCTTCCTTTCTGACCCTCTGCCAAGATACCTTCCCTGACAGGCAATCCTGATTCCTTTCTGACCCTCTACCAAGCAGCCTACCCTGACCCTCTGCCAAGCTACCTACCCTGACAGGCAAACCCGCTTCCTTTCTGACCCTCTGCCAAGCTACCTACCATGACAGGCAAACCTGCTTCCTTTCTGACCCTCTGCCAAGCTACATACCCTGACAGGCAAACCTGCTTCCTTTCTGACCTTCTGCCAAGCTACCTACCGTGACACGCAGACCTGCTTCCTTTCTGACCCTCTACCAAGCTACCCTGACTGGCTAACCTGCTTCCTTTCTGACCCTCTGCCAAGCTACCTACCCTGACAGGCAAACCTGCTTCCAGTGTGACCCTCAGCCAAGCTACCTACCCTAAAAGGCAAACCTGCTTCCTTTCTGACCCTTAGCCAAGCTACCTACCCTGACAGGCAAACCTGCTTCCTTTCTGACCCACAGCCAAGCTACCTACCCTGACAGGCAAACATGATTCCTTTCTGACCCTCTACCAAGCTGCCAACCCTGACCCTCTGCCAAGCTACCTACCCTGACAGGCAAACCTGCTTTCTTTCTGACACTCTGCCAAGCTACCTACCCTGACAGGCAAACCTGCTTCCTTTCTGACCCTCAGCCAAGCTACCTACCGTGACAGGCAAACCTGCTTCCTTTCGGACCCTCTGCCAAGCTACCTACCCTGACAGGCAAAAATGCTACCTTTCTGACCCTCTGCCAAGCTACATACCCTGACTTGCAAACCTGCTTCCTTTCTGACCCTCTGCCAAGCTACCTACCCTGACAGGCTAACCTGCTTCCTTTCTGACCCCCTGCCAAGCTAACCCGACAGGCTAACCTGCTTCCTTTCTGACCCTCTGCCAAGCTACCTACCCTGACAGGCTAACCTGCTTCCTTTCTTACCCTCTGCTAAGCTACCTACCCTGACAGGCTAACCTGCTACCTTTCTGACCCTCTGCCAAGCTATCTACCCTGACAGGCATACCTGCTTCCTTTCTGACCCTCTGCCAAGCTACCTACCCTGAAAGGCAAACCTGCTTCCTTTCTGACCCTCTGCCAAGCTACCTACCCTGACAGGCAAACCTGCTGCCTTTCTGACCCTCTGCCAAGCTACCTACCCTGACAAGCAAACCTGCTTCCTTTCTGACCCTCTGCCAAGCTACCCTGACAGGCTAACCTGCTTCCTTTCTGACCCTCTGCCAAGCTACCTACCCTGACAGATTAACTTGCTTCCTTTCTGACCCTCTGCCAAGCTACCTACCCTGACAGGCAAACCTACTACCTGTCTGACCCTCAGCCAAGCTACCTACCCTGACAGTCTAACCTGCTTCCTTTCTGACCCTCTGCCAAGCTACCTACCTTGACAGTTAAACCTGCTTCCTTTCTGACCCTCTGCCAAGCTACCTACCCTGACAGGCAAACCTGCTTCCTTTCTGACCTTCTGCCAAGCTACCTACTCTGACAGGCTTACCTGCTTCCTTTCTGACCTTCTGCCAAGCTACCTACCCTGACAGGCAAACCTGCTACCTGTCTGACCCTCTGCCAAGCTACCTACCCTGACAGGCAAACCTGCTTCCTTTCTGACCCTCTGCCAAGCTACCCTGACAGGTTAACCTGCTTCTTTTCCGACCCACTGCCAAGCTACCTACCCTGACAGGCAAACCTGCTTCCTTTCTGACCTTCTGCCAAGCTACCTACCCTGACAGGCAAACCTGCTTCCTTTCTGACCCTCTGTCAAGCTACCTACCCTGACAGGCAAACCTGCTTCCTTTCGGACCCTCTGCCAAGCTACCTACCCTGACAGGCAAACCTGCTACCTTTCTGACCCTCTGCCAAGCTACATACCCTGACTTGCAAACCTGCTTCCCTTCTGACCCTCTGCCAAGCTACCTACCCTGACAGGCAAACCTGCTTCCTTTCTGACCCTCGGCCAAGCTACCTACCCTGACAGGCAAACCTGCTTCCTTTCTGACCCTCTGCCAGGCTACCTACCCTGACAGGCAAACCTGCTTCCTTTCTGACCCTCTGCCAAGCTACCTATCATGACGGGCAAACCTGCTTCGTTTCTGACCCTCAGCCAAGCTACCTACCCTGACAGGCTAACCTGCTTCCTTTCTGACCCTCTGCCAAGCTACCTACCCTGACAGGCAAACCTGCTTCCTTTCTGACCCTCTGTCAAGCTACCTACCCTGACAGGAAAACCTGCTTCCTTTCTGACCCTCTGCAAAGCTACCTACCCTGACAGGCTAACCTCCTTCCTTTCTGACCCTCTGCCAAACTACCTACCCGGACAGGTAAACATGCTATCTTCTGACCCTCTGCCAAGGTACCTACCCTGACAGGTAAACCTGCTTCAATTCTGACCCTCTGCCAAGCTACCTACCCTGACAGGCTACACTGCTTCCTTTCTGACCCTCTGCCAAGCTACCTACCCTGACAGGCTAACCTGCTACCTTTCTGACCCTCTGCCAAGCTACCTACCCTGACAGGTAAACCTGCTTCCTTTCTGACCCTCTGCCAAGCTACCTACCCTGACAGGCTAAACTGCTTCCTTTCTGACCCTCTGCCAAGCTACCTACCCTGACAGGCTAACCTGCTTCCTTTCTGACCCTCTGCCAAGCTACCCTGACTGGCTAACATGCTTCCTTTCTGACCCACTGCCAACCTACCTACCCTGACAGGCTAACCTGCTTCCTTTCTGACCCTCTGCCAAGCTACCTACCATGAGAGGCTAACCTGCTACCTTTCTGACCCTCTTCCAAGCTACCTACCCTGACAGGCAAACCTACCTCCTTTCTGACCCTCAGCCAAGCTCCGTACCCTGACAGGCAAACCTGCTTCCTTTCCGACCCTCTGCCAAGCTACCTACCCTGACAGGCAAACCTGCTTCCTTTCTGACCCTCTGCCAAGATACCTACCCTGACAGGCCAACCTGCTTCCTTTCTGACCCTCTGCCAAGCAACCCTGACTGGCTAACCTGCTTCCTTTCTGACCCTCTGCCAAGCTACCTACCCTGACAGGCAAACCTGCTTCCTTTCTGACCCTCTGCCAAGTTACCTACCCTGACAGTGCTTCCTTTCTGACCCTCAGCCAAGCTACCTACGCTGACAGGCAAACCTGCTGCCTTTCTGACCCTCAGCCAGGCTACCCTGACAGGCAAACCTGCTTCCTTTCTGACCCTCTGCCAAGCAACCCTGACTGGCTAACCTGCTTCCTTTCTGACCCTCTGCCAAGCTACCTACCCTGACAGGTTAACCTGCTTCCTTTCTAACGCTCTGCCAAGCTACCTACCCTGATAGGCAAACCTGCTTCCTTTCTGGCCCTCTGCCAAGCTGCCTACCCTGACAGGCAAACCTGCTTCCTTTCTGACCCTCTGCCGAGTTACCTACCCTGACATTGCTTCCTTTCCGACCCTCAGCCAAGCTACCTACGCTGACAGGCAAACCTGCTGCCTTTCTGACCCTCAGCCAGGCTACCCTGACAGGCAAACCTGCTTCCTTTCTGACCCTCTGCCAAGCTACCTACCCCGACAGGCAGACCTGCTTCCTTTCTGACCCTCTGCCAAGCTACCCTGACTGGCTAACCTGCTTCCTTTCTGACCATCTGCCAAGCTACCTACCCTGACAGGCAAACCTGCTTCCTTTCTGACCCTCTGCCAAGCTACCTACCCTGACAGGCAAACCCGCTACCTGTCTGACCCTCTGCCAAGCTACCCTGACTGGCTAACCTGCTTCCTTTCTGACCCTCTGCCAAGCTACCTACCCTAACAGGCAAACCTGCTTCCTTTCTGACCCTCTGCCAAGCTACCTACCCTGGCAGGCAAACCTGCTTCCTTTCTGACCCTCTACCAACCTACCTACCCTGACAGGCAAACCTGCTTCCTTTCTGACCCTCTGCCAAGCTACCTACCCTGACAGGCAAACCTGATTCCTTTCTGACCCTCTACCAAGCTGCCTACCCTGACCCTCTGCCATGCTACCCTGACTGGCTAACCTGCTACCTTTCTGACCCTCTGCCAAGCTACCTACCCTGACAGGTAAACCTGCTTCCTTTCTGACCCTCTGCCAAGCTACCTACCCTGACAGGCTAAACTGCTTCCTTTCTGACCCTCTGCCAAGCTACCTACCCTGACAGGCTAACCTGCTTCCTTTCTGACCCTCTGCCAAGCTACCCTGACTGGCTAACATGATTCCTTTCTGACCCTCTGCCAACCTACCTACCCTGACAGGCTAACCTGCTTCCTTTCTGACCCTCTGCCAAGCTACCTACCCTGAGAGGCTAACCTGCTACCTTTCTGACCCTCTTCCAAGCTACCTACCCTGACAGGCAAACCTACCTCCTTTCTGACCCTCAGCCAAGCTCCGTACCCTGACAGGCAAACCTGCTTCCTTTCCGACCCTCTGCCAAGCTACCTACCCTGACAGGCAAACCTGCTTCCTTTCTGACCCTCTGCCAAGATACCTACCCTGACAGGCAAACCTGCTTCCTTTCTGACCCTCTGCCAAGCAACCCTGACTGGCTAACCTGCTTCCTTTCTGACCCTCTGCCAAGCTACCTACCCTGACAGGCAAACCTGCTTCCTTTCTGACCCTCTGCCAAGCTACCTACCCTGACAGGCAAACATGCTTCCTTTCTGACCCTCTGCCAAGTTACCTACCCTGACAGTGCTTCCTTTCTGACCCTCAGCCAAGCTACCTACGCTGACAGGCAAACCTGCTGCCTTTCTGACCCTCAGCCAGGCTACCCTGACAGGCAAACCTGCTTCCTTTCTGACCCTCTGCCAAGCAACCCTGACTGGCTAACCTGCTTCCTTTCTGACCCTCTGCCAAGCTACCTACGCTGACAGGCAAACCTGCTGCCTTTCTGACCCTCAGCCAGGCTACCCTGACAGGCAAACCTGCTTCCTTTCTGACCCTCTGCCAAGCTACCTACCCCGACAGGCAGACCTGCTTCCTTTCTGACCCTCTGCCAAGCTACCCTGACTGGCTAACCTGCTTCCTTTCTGACCATCTGCCAAGCTACCTACCCTGACAGGCAAACCTGCTTCCTTTCTGACCCTCTGCCAAGCTACCTACCCTGACAGGCAAACCCGCTACCTGTCTGACCCTCTGCCAAGCTACCCTGACTGGCTAACCTGCTTCCTTTCTGACCCTCTGCCAAGCTACCTACCCTAACAGGCAAACCTGCTTCCTTTCTGACCCTCTGCCAAGCTACCTACCCTGGCAGGCAAACCTGCTTCCTTTCTGACCCTCTACCAACCTACCTACCCTGACAGGCAAACCTGTTTCCTTTCTGACCCTCTGCCAAGCTACCTACCCTGACAGGCAAACCTGATTCCTTTCTGACCCTCTACCAAGCTGCCTACCCTGACCCTCTGCCAAGCTACCCTGACTGGCTAACCTGCTTCCTTTCTGACCCTCAGTCAAGCTACCTACCCTGACAGGCAAACCTGCTTCCTTTCTGACCCTCAGCCAAGCTACCTACTCTGACAGGCAAACCTGCTTCCTTTCTGACCCTCAGCCAAGCTACCTACCCCGACAGGCAAACCTGCTTCCTTTCTGACCCTCAGCCAAGCTACCTACCCTAACAGGCAAACCTGCTTCCTTTCTGACCCTCAGCCAAGCTACCTACCCTGACAGGCAAACCTGCTTCCTTTCTGACCCTCAGCCACGCTACCTACCCTGACAGGCAAACCTGCTTCCTTTCTGAGCCTCAGCCAAGCTACCTACCCTGACAGGCAAACCTGCTTCCTTTCTGACCCTCTGCCAAGCTACCTACCCTGACAGGCAAACCTGCTTCCTTTCTGACCCTCTGCCAAGTTACCTACCCTGACATTGCTTCCTTTCTGACCCTCTGCCAAGCTACCCTGACTGGCTAACATGCTTCCTTTCTGACCCACTGCCAACCTACCTACCCTGACAGGCTAACCTGCTTCCTTTCTGACCCTCTGCCAAGCTACCTACCATGAGAGGCTAACCTGCTACCTTTCTGACCCTCTTCCAAGCTACCTACCCTGACAGGCAAACCTACCTCCTTTCTGACCCTCAGCCAAGCTCCGTACCCTGACAGGCAAACCTGCTTCCTTTCCGACCCTCTGCCAAGCTACCTACCCTGACAGGCAAACCTGCTTCCTTTCTGACCCTCTGCCAAGATACCTACCCTGACAGGCCAACCTGCTTCCTTTCTGACCCTCTGCCAAGCAACCCTGACTGGCTAACCTGCTTCCTTTCTGACCCTCTGCCAAGCTACCTACCCTGACAGGCAAACCTGCTTCCTTTCTGACCCTCTGCCAAGTTACCTACCCTGACAGTGCTTCCTTTCTGACCCTCAGCCAAGCTACCTACGCTGACAGGCAAACCTGCTGCCTTTCTGACCCTCAGCCAGGCTACCCTGACAGGCAAACCTGCTTCCTTTCTGACCCTCTGCCAAGCAACCCTGACTGGCTAACCTGCTTCCTTTCTGACCCTCTGCCAAGCTACCTACCCTGACAGGTTAACCTGCTTCCTTTCTAACGCTCTGCCAAGCTACCTACCCTGATAGGCAAACCTGCTTCCTTTCTGGCCCTCTGCCAAGCTGCCTACCCTGACAGGCAAACCTGCTTCCTTTCTGACCCTCTGCCGAGTTACCTACCCTGACATTGCTTCCTTTCCGACCCTCAGCCAAGCTACCTACGCTGACAGGCAAACCTGCTGCCTTTCTGACCCTCAGCCAGGCTACCCTGACAGGCAAACCTGCTTCCTTTCTGACCCTCTGCCAAGCTACCTACCCCGACAGGCAGACCTGCTTCCTTTCTGACCCTCTGCCAAGCTACCCTGACTGGCTAACCTGCTTCCTTTCTGACCATCTGCCAAGCTACCTACCCTGACAGGCAAACCTGCTTCCTTTCTGACCCTCTGCCAAGCTACCTACCCTGACAGGCAAACCCGCTACCTGTCTGACCCTCTGCCAAGCTACCCTGACTGGCTAACCTGCTTCCTTTCTGACCCTCTGCCAAGCTACCTACCCTAACAGGCAAACCTGCTTCCTTTCTGACCCTCTGCCAAGCTACCTACCCTGGCAGGCAAACCTGCTTCCTTTCTGACCCTCTACCAACCTACCTACCCTGACAGGCAAACCTGCTTCCTTTCTGACCCTCTGCCAAGCTACCTACCCTGACAGGCAAACCTGATTCCTTTCTGACCCTCTACCAAGCTGCCTACCCTGACCCTCTGCCATGCTACCCTGACTGGCTAACCTGCTACCTTTCTGACCCTCTGCCAAGCTACCTACCCTGACAGGTAAACCTGCTTCCTTTCTGACCCTCTGCCAAGCTACCTACCCTGACAGGCTAAACTGCTTCCTTTCTGACCCTCTGCCAAGCTACCTACCCTGACAGGCTAACCTGCTTCCTTTCTGACCCTCTGCCAAGCTACCCTGACTGGCTAACATGATTCCTTTCTGACCCTCTGCCAACCTACCTACCCTGACAGGCTAACCTGCTTCCTTTCTGACCCTCTGCCAAGCTACCTACCCTGAGAGGCTAACCTGCTACCTTTCTGACCCTCTTCCAAGCTACCTACCCTGACAGGCAAACCTACCTCCTTTCTGACCCTCAGCCAAGCTCCGTACCCTGACAGGCAAACCTGCTTCCTTTCCGACCCTCTGCCAAGCTACCTACCCTGACAGGCAAACCTGCTTCCTTTCTGACCCTCTGCCAAGATACCTACCCTGACAGGCAAACCTGCTTCCTTTCTGACCCTCTGCCAAGCAACCCTGACTGGCTAACCTGCTTCCTTTCTGACCCTCTGCCAAGCTACCTACCCTGACAGGCAAACCTGCTTCCTTTCTGACCCTCTGCCAAGCTACCTACCCTGACAGGCAAACATGCTTCCTTTCTGACCCTCTGCCAAGTTACCTACCCTGACAGTGCTTCCTTTCTGACCCTCAGCCAAGCTACCTACGCTGACAGGCAAACCTGCTGCCTTTCTGACCCTCAGCCAGGCTACCCTGACAGGCAAACCTGCTTCCTTTCTGACCCTCTGCCAAGCAACCCTGACTGGCTAACCTGCTTCCTTTCTGACCCTCTGCCAAGCTACCTACGCTGACAGGCAAACCTGCTGCCTTTCTGACCCTCAGCCAGGCTACCCTGACAGGCAAACCTGCTTCCTTTCTGACCCTCTGCCAAGCTACCTACCCCGACAGGCAGACCTGCTTCCTTTCTGACCCTCTGCAAAGCTACCCTGACTGGCTGACCTGCTTCCTTTCTGACCATCTGCCAAGCTACCTACCCTGACAGGCAAACCTGCTTCCTTTCTGACCCTCTGCCAAGCTACCTACCCTGACAGGCAAACCCGCTACCTGTCTGACCCTCTGCCAAGCTACCCTGACTGGCTAACCTGCTTCCTTTCTGACCCTCTGCCAAGCTACCTACCCTAACAGGCAAACCTGCTTCCTTTCTGACCCTCTGCCAAGCTACCTACCCTGGCAGGCAAACCTGCTTCCTTTCTGACCCTCTACCAACCTACCTACCCTGACAGGCAAACCTGTTTCCTTTCTGACCCTCTGCCAAGCTACCTACCCTGACAGGCAAACCTGATTCCTTTCTGACCCTCTACCAAGCTGCCTACCCTGACCCTCTGCCAAGCTACCCTGACTGGCTAACCTGCTTCCTTTCTGACCCTCAGTCAAGCTACCTACCCTGACAGGCAAACCTGCTTCCTTTCTGACCCTCAGCCAAGCTACCTACTCTGACAGGCAAACCTGCTTCCTTTCTGACCCTCAGCCAAGCTACCTACCCCGACAGGCAAACCTGCTTCCTTTCTGACCCTCAGCCAAGCTACCTACCCTAACAGGCAAACCTGCTTCCTTTCTGACCCTCAGCCAAGCTACCTACCCTGACAGGCAAACCTGCTTCCTTTCTGACCCTCAGCCACGCTACCTACCCTGACAGGCAAACCTGCTTCCTTTCTGAGCCTCAGCCAAGCTACCTACCCTGACAGGCAAACCTGCTTCCTTTCTGACCCTCTGCCAAGCTACCTACCCTGACAGGCAAACCTGCTTCCTTTCTGACCCTCTGCCAAGTTACCTACCCTGACATTGCTTCCTTTCTGACCCTCAGCCAAGCTACCTACGCTGACAGGCAAACCTGCTGCCTTTCTGACCCTCAGCCAGGCTACCCTGACAGGCAAACCTGCTTCCTTTCTGGCCCTCTGCCAAGCTACCTACCCTGACAGGCAGACCTGCTTCCTTTCTGACCCTCTGCCAAGCTACCTACCCTGACAGGCAAACCTGCTTCCTTTCTGACCCTCTGCCAAGCTACCTACCCTGACAGGCAAACCCGCTACCTGTCTGACCCTCTGCCAAGCTACCCTGACTGGCTAACCTGCTTCCTTTCTGACCCTCTGCCAAGCTACCTACCCTAACAGGCAAACCTGCTTCCTTTCTGACCCTCTGCCAAGCTACCTACCCTGGCAGGCAAACCTGCTTCCTTTTCTGACCCTCTACCAACCTACCTACCCTGACAGGCAAACCTGCTTCCTTTCTGACCCTCTGCCAAGCTACCTACCCTGACAGGCAAACCTGATTCCTTTCCGACCCTCTACCAAGCTGCCTACCCTGACCCTCTGCCAAGCTACCCTGACTGGCTAACCTGCTTCCTTTCTGACCCTCAGCCAAGCTACCTACCCTGACAGGCAAACCTGCTTCCTTTCTGACCCTCAGCCAAGCTACCTACCCTGACAGGCAAACCTGCTTCCTTTCTGACCCTCAGCCAACCTACCTACCCTAACAGGCAAACCTGCTTCCTTTCTGACCCTCAGCCAAGCTACCTACCCTAACAGGCAAACCTGCTTCCTTTCTGACCCTCAGCCACGCTACCTACCCTGACAGGCAAACCTGCTTCCTTTCTGAGCCTCAGCCAAGCTACCTACCCTGACAGGCAAACCTGCTTCCTTTCTGACCCTCTGCCAAGCTACCTACCCTGATAGGCTAACCTGCTTCCTTTCTGACCCTCTGCCAAGCTACCCTGACAGGCTAACCTGCTTCCTTTCTGACCCTATGCCAAGCTACCTACCCTGACAGGCAAACCTGCTTCCTTTCTGACCCTCAGCCAAGCTACCTACCCCGACAGGCAAACCTGCTTCCTTTCTGACCCTCAGCCAAGCTACCTACCCTAACAGGCAAACCTGCTTCCTTTCTGAACCTCAGCCAAGCTACCTACCCTAACAGGCAAACCTGCTTCCTTTCTGACCCTCAGCCACGCTACCTACCCTGACAGGCAAACCTGCTTCCTTTCTGAGCCTCAGCCAAGCTACCTACCCTGACAGGCAAACCTGCTTCCTTTCTGACCCTCTGCCAAGCTACCTACCCTGACAGGCAAACCTGCTTCCTTTCTGACCCTCTGCCAAGTTACCTACCCTGACATTGCTTCCTTTCTGACCCTCAGCCAAGCTACCTACGCTGACAGGCAAACCTGCTGCCTTTCTGACCCTCAGCCAGGCTACCCTGACAGGCAAACCTGCTTCCTTTCTGGCCCTCTGCCAAGCTACCTACCCTGACAGGCAGACCTGCTTCCTTTCTGACCCTCTGCCAAGCTACCTACCCTGACAGGCAAACCTGCTTCCTTTCTGACCCTCTGCCAAGCTACCTACCCTGACAGGCAAACCCGCTACCTGTCTGACCCTCTGCCAAGCTACCCTGACTGGCTAACCTGCTTCCTTTCTGACCCTCTGCCAAGCTACCTACCCTAACAGGCAAACCTGCTTCCTTTCTGGCCCTCTGCCAAGCTACCTACCCTGGCAGGCAAACCTGCTTCCTTTCTGACCCTCTACCAACCTACCTACCCTGACAGGCAAACCTGCTTCCTTTCTGACCCTCTGCCAAGCTACCTACCCTGACAGGCAAACCTGATTCCTTTCCGACCCTCTACCAAGCTGCCTACCCTGACCCTCTGCCAAGCTACCCTGACTGGCTAACCTGCTTCCTTTCTGACCCTCAGCCAAGCTACCTACCCTGACAGGCAAACCTGCTTCCTTTCTGACCCTCAGCCAAGCTACCTACTCTGACAGGCAAACCTGCTTCCTTTCTGACCCTCAGCCAAGCTTCCTACCCTGACAGGCAAACCTGCTTCCTTTCTGACCCTCAGCCAAGCTACCTACCCTAACAGGCAAACCTGCTTCCTTTCTGACCCTCAGCCAAGCTACCTACCCTAACAGGCAAACCTGCTTCCTTTCTGACCCTCAGCCACGCTACCTACCCTGACAGGCAAACCTGCTTCCTTTCTGAGCCTCAGCCAAGCTACCTACCCTGACAGGCAAACCTGCTTCCTTTCTGACCCTCTGCCAAGCTACCTACCCTGATAGGCTAACCTGCTTCCTTTCTGACCCTCTGCAAAGCTACCCTGACAGGCTAACCTGCTTCCTTTCTGACCCTATGCCAAGCTACCTACCCTGACAGGCAAACCTGCTTCCTTTCTGACCCTCTGCCAAGTTACCTACCCTGACAGTGCTTCCTTTCTGACCCTCAGCCAAGCTACCTACGCTGACAGGCAAACGTGCTGCCTTTCTGACCCTCAGCCAGGCTACCCTGACAGGCAAACCTGCTTCCTTTCTGACCCTCTGCCAAGCTACCTACCCTGACAGGCAGACCTGCTTCCTTTCTGACCCTCTGCCAAGCTACCCTGACTGGCTAACTTGCTTCCTTTCTGACCCTCTGCCAAGCTACCTACCCTAACAGGCAAGCCGGCTTCCTTTCTGACCCTCAGCCAAGCTACCTACCCTGACAGGCAAACCTGCTTCCTTTCTGACCCTCAGCCAAGCTACCTACCCTGACAGGCAAACCCGCTACCTGTCTGACCCTCTGCCAAGCTACACTGACTGGCTAACCTGCTTCCTTTCTGAGCCTCTGCCAAGCTACCTACCCTGACAGGCAAACCTGCTTCCTTTCTGACCCTCAGCCAAGCTACCTACCCTGACAGGCAAACCTGCTTCCTTTCTGACCCTCTGCCAAGCTACATACCCTGACCGGCAAACCCACTACCTGTCTGACCCTCTGCCAAGCTACCCTGACAGGCAAACCTGCTTCCTTTCTGACCCTCTGCCAAGCTACCTACCCTGACAGGCAGACCTGCTTCCTTTCTGACCCTCTGCCAAGCTACCCTGACTGGCTAACCTGCTTCCTTTCTGACCCTCTGCCAAGCTACCTACCCTGACAGGCAAACCTGCTTCCTTTCTGACCCTCTGCCAAGCTACCTACCCTGGCAGGCAAACCTGCTTCCTTTCTGATCCTCTACCAAGCTACCTACCCTGACAGGCAAACCTGTTTCCTTTTTGACCCTCTGCCAAGCTACCTACCCTGACAGGCAAACCTGATTCCTTTCTGACCCTCTACCAAGCTGCCTACCCTGACCCTCTGCCAAGCTACCTACCCTGACAGGCAAACCTGCTTCCTTTCTGACCCTCTGCCAATCTACCTACCATGACAGGCAAACCTGCTTCCTTTCTGACCCTCTGCCAAGCTACCTACCCTGACAGGCAAACCTGCTTCCTTTCTGACCCTCTGCCAAGCTTCCCTGACTGGCTAACCTGCTTCCTTTCTGACCCTCTGCCAAGCTACCTACCCTGACAGGCAAACCTGCTTCCAGTCTGACCCTCAGCCAAGCTAACTACCCTAAAAGGCAAACCTGCTTCCTTTCTGACCCTTAGCCAAGCTACCAACCCTGACAGGCAAACCTGCTTCCTTTCTGACCCTCAGCCAAGCTACCTACCCTGACAGGCAAACCTGCTTCCTTTCCAACCCTCTGCCAAGCTACCTACCCTGGCAGGCAAACCTGCATCCTTTCTGACCCTCTACCAAGCTACCTACCCTGACAGGCAAACCTGCTTCCTTTCTGACCCTCTGCCAAGCTACCTACCCTGACAAGCAAACATGATTCCTTTCTGACCCTCTACCAAGCTGCCTACCCTGACCCTCTGCCAAGCTACCTACCCTGACAGGCAAACCTGCTTCCAGTCTGACCCTCTGCCAAGCTACCTACCCTGACAGGCTAACCTGCTTCCTTTCTGACACTCTGCCAAGCTACATACCCTGACAGGCAAACCTGCTACCTTTCTGACCCTCTGTCAAGCTACCTACCCTGACAGGCAAACCTGCTTCCTTTCTGACCCTCAGCCAAGCTACCTACCATGACAGGCAAACCTGCTACCTTTCTGACCCTCTGCCAAGCTACCTACCCTAACAGGCAAACCTGCCTCCTTTCTGACCCTCTGCCAAGCTACCCTGACTGGCTAACCTGCTTCCTTTCTGACCCTCTGCCAAGCTACCTACCCTGACAGGCTAACCTGCTTCCTTTCTGACCCTCTGCCAAGCTATCTACCCTGACAGGCAAACCTGCTTCCTTTCTGACCCTCTGCCAAGCTACCTACCCTGACAGGCTAACCTGCTACCTTTCTGACCCTCTGCCAAGCTACCTACCCTGACAGGTAAACCTGCTTCCTTTCTGACCCTCTGCCAAGCTACCTACCCTGACAGGCTAAACTGCTTCCTTTCTGACCCTCTGCCAAGCTACCTACCCTGACAGGCTAACCTGCTTCCTTTCTGACCCTCTGCCAAGCTACCCTGACTGGCTAACATGCTTCCTTTCTGACCCTCTGCCAACCTACCTACCCTGACATGCTAACCTGCTTCCTTTCTGACCCTCTGCCAAGCTACCTACCCTGAGAGGCTAACCTGCTACCTTTCTGACCCTCTTCCAAGCTACCTACCCTGACAGGCAAACCTACCTCCTTTCTGACCCTCAGCCAAGCTCTGTACCCTGACAGGCAAACCTGCTTCCTTTCCGACCCTCTGCCAAGCTACCTACCCTGACAGGCAAACCTGCTTCCTTTCTGACCCTCTGCCAAGATACCTACCCTGACAGGCAAACCTGCTTCCTTTCTGACCCTCTGCCAAGCAACCCTGACTGGCTAACCTGCTTCCTTTCTGACCCTCTGCCAAGCTACCTACCCTGACAGGCAAACCTGCTTCCTTTCTGACCCTCTGCCAAGCTACCTACCCTGACAGGCAAACCTGCTTCCTTTCTGACCCTCTGCCAAGTTACCTACCCTGACAGTGCTTCCTTTCTGACCCTCAGCCAAGCTACCTACGCTGACAGGCAAACCTGCTGCCTTTCTGACCCTCAGCCAGGCTACCCTGACAGGCAAACCTGCTTCCTTTCTGACCCTCTGCCAAGCAACCCTGACTGGCTAACCTGCTTCCTTTCTGACCCTCTGCCAAGCTACCTACCCTGACAGGTTAACCTGCTTCCTTTCTAACGCTCTGCCAAGCTACCTACCCTGACAGGCAAACCTGCTTCCTTTCTGACCCTCTGCCAAGCTACCTACCCTGACAGGCAAACCTGCTTCCTTTCTGACCCTCTGCCAAGTTACCTACCCTGACATTGCTTCCTTTCCGACCCTCAGCCAAGCTACCTACGCTGACAGGCAAACCTGCTGCCTTTCTGACCCTCAGCCAGGCTACCCTGACAGGCAAACCTGCTTCCTTTCTGACCCTCTGCCAAGCTACCTACCCCGACAGGCAGACCTGCTTCCTTTCTGACCCTCTGCCAAGCTACCCTGACTGGCTAACCTGCTTCCTTTCTGACCATCTGCCAAGCTACCTACCCTGACAGGCAAACCTGCTTCCTTTCTGACCCTCTGCCAAGCTACCTACCCTGACAGGCAAACCCGCTACCTGTCTTACCCTCTGCCAAGCTACCCTGACTGGCTAACCTGCTTCCTTTCTGACCCTCTGCCAAGCTACCTACCCTAACAGGCTAACCTGCTTCCTTTCTGACCCTCTGCCAAGCTACCTACCCTGGCAGGCAAACCTGCTTCCTTTCTGACCCTCTACCAACCTACCTACCCTGACAGGCAAACCTGCTTCCTTTCTGACCCTCTGCCAAGCTACCTACCCTGACAGGCAAACCTGATTCCTTTCTGACCCTCTACCAAGCTGCCTACCCTGACCCTCTGCCAAGCTACCCTGACTGGCTAACCTGCTACCTTTCTGACCCTCTGCCAAGCTACCTACCCTGACAGGTAAACCTGCTTCCTTTCTGACCCTCTGCCAAGCTACCTACCCTGACAGGCTAAACTGCTTCCTTTCTGACCCTCTGCCAAGCTACCTACCCTGACAGGCTAACCTGCTTCCTTTCTGACCCTCTGCCAAGCTACCCTGACTGGCTAACATGCTTCCTTTCTGACCCTCTGCCAACCTACCTACCCTGACAGGCTAACCTGCTTCCTTTCTGACCCTCTGCCAAGCTACCTACCCTGAGAGGCTAACCTGCTACCTTTCTGACCCTCTTCCAAGCTACCTACCCTGACAGGCAAACCTACCTCCTTTCTGACCCTCAGCCAAGCTCCGTACCCTGACAGGCAAACCTGCTTCCTTTCCGACCCTCTGCCAAGCTACCTACCCTGACAGGCAAACCTGCTTCCTTTCTGACCCTCTGCCAAGATACCTACCCTGACAGGCAAACCTGCTTCCTTTCTGACCCTCTGCCAAGCAACCCTGACTGGCTAACCTGCTTCCTTTCTGACCTTCTGCCAAGCTACCTACCCTGACAGGTTAACCTGCTTCCTTTCTAACGCTCTGCCAAGCTACCTACCCTGACAGGCAAACCTGCTTCCTTTCTGACCCTCTGCCAAGCTACCTACCCTGACAGGCAAACCTGCTTCCTTTCTGACCCTCTGCCAAGTTACCTACCCTGACATTGCTTCCTTTCCGACCCTCAGCCAAGCTACCTACGCTGACAGGCAAACCTGCTGCCTTTCTGACCCTCAGCCAGGCTACCCTGACAGGCAAACCTGCTTCCTTTCTGACCCTCTGCCAAGCTACCTACCCCGACAGGCAGACCTGCTTCCTTTCTAACCCTCTGCCAAGCTACCCTGACTGGCTAACCTGCTTCCTTTCTGACCATCTGCCAAGCTACCTACCCTGACAGGCAAACCTGCTTCCTTTCTGACCCTCTGCCAAGCTACCTACCCTGACAGGCAAACCCGCTACCTGTCTGACCCTCTGCCAAGCTACCCTGACTGGCTAACCTGCTTCCTTTCTGACCCTCTGCCAAGCTACCTACCCTAACAGGCAAACCTGCTTCCTTTCTGACCCTCTGCCAAGCTACCTACCCTGGCAGGCAAACCTGCTTCCTTTCTGACCCTCTACCAACCTACCTACCCTGACAGGCAAACCTGCTTCCTTTCTGACCCTCTGCCAAGCTACCTACCCTGACAAGCAAACCTGATTCCTTTCTGACCCTCTACCAAGCTGCCTACCCTGACCTTCTGCCAAGCTACCCTGACTGGCTAACCTGCTTCCTTTCTGACCCTCAGCCAAGCTACCTACCCTGACAGGCAAACCTGCTTCCTTTCTGACCCTCAGCCAAGCTACCTACTCTGACAGGCAAACCTGGTTCCTTTCTGACCCTCAGCCAAGCTACCTACCCCGACAGGCAAACCTGCTTCCTTTCTGACCCTCAGCCAAGCTACCTACCCTAACAGGCAAACCTGCTTCCTTTCTGACCCTCAGCCAAGCTACCTACCCTGACAGGCAAACCTGCTTCCTTTCTGACCCTCAGCCACGCTACCTACCCTGACAGGCAAACCTGCTTCCTTTCTGAGTCTCAGCCAAGCTACCTACCCTGACAGGCAAACCTGCTTCCTTTCTGACCCTCTGCCAAGCTACCTACCCTGACAGGCAAACCTGCTTCCTTTCTGACCCTCTGCCAAGTTACCTACCCTGACATTGCTTCCTTTCTGACCCTCAGCCAAGCTACCTACGCTGACAGGCAAACCTGCTGCCTTTCTGACCCTCAGCCAGGCTACCCTGACAGGCAAACCTGCTTCCTTTCTGGCCATCTGCCCAGCTACCTACCCTGACAGGCAGACCTGCTTCCTTTCTGACCCTCTGCCAAGCTACCTACCCTGACAGGCAAACCTGCTTCCTTTCTGACCCTCTGCCAAGCTACCTACCCTGACAGGCAAACCCGCTACCTGTCTGACCCTCTGCCAAGCTACCCTGACTGGCTAACCTGCTTCCTTTCTGACCATCTGCCAAGCTACCTACCCTAACATGCAAACCTGCTTCCTTTCTGACCCTCTGCCAAGCTACCTACCCTGGCAGGCAAACCTGCTTCCTTTCTGACCCTCTACCAACCTACCTACCCTGACAGGCAAACCTGCTTCCTTTCTGACCCTCTGCCAAGCTACCTACCCTGACAGGCAAACCTGATTCCTTTCCGACCCTCTACCAAGCTGCCTACCCTGACCCTCTGCCAAGCTACCCTGACTGGCTAACCTGCTTCCTTTCTGACCCTCAGCCAAGCTACCTACCCTGACAGGCAAACCTGCTTCCTTTCTGACCCTCAGCCAAGCTACCTACTCTGACAGGCAAACCTGCTTCCTTTCTGACCCTCAGCCAAGCTACCTACCCTGACAGGCAAACCTGCTTCCTTTCTGACCCTCAGCCAAGCTACCTACCCAAACAGGCAAACCTGCTTCCTTTCTGACCCTCAGCCAAGCTACCTACCCTAACAGGCAAACCTGCTTCCTTTCTGACCCTCAGCCACGCTACCTACCCTGACAGGCAAACCTGCTTCCTTTCTGAGCCTCAGCCAAGCTACCTACCCTGACAGGCAAACCTGCTTCCTTTCTGACCCTCTGCCAAGCTACCTACCCTGATAGGCTAACCTGCTTCCTTTCTGACCCTCTGCCAAGCTACCCTGACAGGCTAACCTGCTTCCTTTCTGACCCTATGCCAAGCTACCTACCCTGACAGGCAAACCTGCTTCCTTTCTGACCCTCAGCCAAGCTACCTACCCCGACAGGCAAACCTGCTTCCTTTCTGACCCTCAGCCAAGCTACCTACCCTAACAGGCAAACCTGCTTCCTTTCTGACCCTCAGCCAAGCTACCTACCCTAACAGGCAAACCTGCTTCCTTTCTGACCCTCAGCCACGCTACATACCCTGACAGGCAAACCTGCTTCCTTTCTGAGCCTCAGCCAAGCTACCTACCCTGACAGGCAAACCTGCTTCCTTTCTGACCCTCTGCCAAGCTACCTACCCTGACAGGCAAACCTGCTTCCTTTCTGACCCTCTGCCAAGTTACCTACCCTGACATTGCTTCCTTTCTGACCCTCAGCCAAGCTACCTACGCTGACAGGCAAACCTGCTGCCTTTCTGACCCTCAGCCAGGCTACCCTGACAGGCAAACCTGCTTCCTTTCTGGCCCTCTGCCAAGCTACCTACCCTGACAGGCAGACCTGCTTCCTTTCTGACCCTCTGCCAAGCTACCTACCCTGACAGGCAAACCTGCTTCCTTTCTGACCCTCTGCCAAGCTACCTACCCTGACAGGCAAACCCGCTACCTGTCTGACCCTCTGCCAAGCTACCCTGACTAGCTAACCTGCTTCCTTTCTGACCCTCTGCCAAGCTACCTACCCTAACAGGCAAACCTGCTTCCTTTCTGACCCTCTGCCAAGCTACCTACCCTGGCAGGCAAACCTGCTTCCTTTCTGACCCTCTACCAACCTACCTACCCTGACAGGCAAACCTGCTTCCTTTCTGACCCTCTGCCAAGCTACCTACCCTGACAGGCAAACCTGATTCCTTTCCGACCCTCTACCAAGCTGCCTACCCTGACCCTCTGCCAAGCTACCCTGACTGGCTAACCTGCTTCCTTTCTGACCCTCAGCCAAGCTACCTACCCTGACAGGCAAACCTGCTTCCTTTCTGACCCTCAGCCAAGCTACCTACTCTGACAGGCAAACCTGCTTCCTTTCTGACCCTCAGCCAAGCTACCTACCCTGACAGGCAAACCTGCTTCCTTTCTAACCCTCTGCCAAGATACCTTCCCTGACAGGCAATCCGGATTCCTTTCTGACCCTCTACCAAGCTGCCTACCCTGACCCTCTGCCAAGCTACCTACCCTGACAGGCAAACCTGCTTCCTTTCTGACCCTCTGCCAAGCTACCTACCATGACAGGCAAACCTGCTTCCTTTCTGACCCTCTGCCAAGCTACCTACCCTGACAGGCAAACCTGCTTCCTTTCTGACCCTCTGCCAAGCTACCTACCGTGACACGCAGACCTGCTTCCTTTCTGACCCTCTGCCAAGCTACCCTGACTGGCTAACCTGCTTCCTTTCTGACCCTCTGCCAAGCTACCTACCCTGACAGGCAAACCTGCTTCCAGTGTGACCCTCAGCCAAGCTACCTACCCTAAAAGGCAAACCTGCTTCCTTTCTGACCCTTAGCCAAGCTACCTACCCTGACAGGCAAACCTGCTTCCTTTCTGACCCACAGCCAAGCTACCTACCCTGACAGGCAAACATGATTCCTTTCTGACCCTCTACCAAGCTGCCTACCCTGACCCTCTGCCAAGCTACCTACCCTGACAGGCAAACCTGCTTTCTTTCTGACACTCTGCCAAGCTACCTACCCTGACAGGCAAACCTGCTTCCTTTCTGACCCTCAGCCAAGCTACCTACCGTGACAGGCAAACCTGCTTCCTTTCGGACCCTCTGCCAAGCTACCTACCCTGACAGGCAAACCTGCTACCTTTCTGACCCTCTGCCAAGCTACATACCCTGACTTGCAAACCTGCTTCCTTTCTGACCCTCTGCCAAGCTACCTACCCTGACAGGCTAACCTGCTTCCTTTCTGACCCTCTGCCAAGCTAACCCGACAGGCTAACCTGCTTCCTTTCTGACCCTCTGCCAAGCTACCTACCCTGACAGGCTAACCCGCTTCCTTTCTTACCCTCTGCTAAGCTACCTACCCTGACAGGCTAACCTGCTACCTTTCTGACCCTCTGCCAAGCTGTCTACCCTGACAGGCATACCTGCTTCCTTTCTGACCCTCTGCCAAGCTACCTACCCTGAAAGGCAAACCTGCTTCCTTTCTGACCCTCTGCCAAGCTACCTACCCTGACAGGCAAACCTGCTGCCTTTCTGACCCTCTGCCAAGCTACCTACCCTGACAAGCAAACCTGCTTCCTTTCTGACCCTCTGCCAAGCTACACTGACAGGCTAACCTGCTTCCTTTCTGACCCTCTGCCAAGCTACCTACCCTGACAGATTAACTTGCTTCCTTTCTGACCCTCTGCCAAGCTACCTACCCTGACAGGCAAACCTACTACCTGTCTGACCCTCAGCCAAGCTACCTACCCTGACAGTCTAACCTGCTTCCTTTCTGACCCTCTGCCAAGCTACCTACCTTGACAGTTAAACCTGCTTCCTTTCTGACCCTCTGCCAAGCTACCTACCCTGACAGGCAAACCTGCTTCCTTTCTGACCTTCTGCCAAGCTACCTACTCTGACAGGCTTACCTGCTTCCTTTCTGACCTTCTGCCAAGCTACCTACCCTGACAGGCAAACCTGCTACCTGTCTGACCCTCTGCCAAGCTACCTACCCTGACAGGCAAACCTGCTTCCTTTCTGACCCTCTGCCAAGCTACCCTGACAGGTTAACCTGCTTCTTTTCCGACCCACTGCCAAGCTACCTACCCTGACAGGCAAACCTGCTTCCTTTCTGACCTTCTGCCAAGCTACCTACCCTGACAGGCAAACCTGCTTCCTTTCTGACCCTCTGTCAAGCTACCTACCCTGACAGGCAAACCTGCTTCCTTTCGGACCCTCTGCCAAGCTACCTACCCTGACAGGCAAACCTGCTACCTTTCTGACCCTCTGCCAAGCTACATACCCTGACTTGCAAACCTGCTTCCCTTCTGACCCTCTGCCAAGCTACCTACCCTGACAGGCTAACATGCTTCCTTTCTGACCCTCTGCCAAGCTCCCCCGACAGGCTAACCTGCTTCCTTTCTGACCCTCTGCCAAGCTACCTACCCTGACAGGCTAACCTGCTACCTTTCTGACCCTCTGCCAAGCTATCTACCCTGACAGGCATACCTGCTTCCTTTCTGACCCTCTGCCAAGCTACCTACCCTGACAGGCAAACCTGCTTCCTTTCTGACCCTCGGCCAAGCTACCTACCCTGACAGGCAAACCTGCTTCCTTTCTGACCCTCTGCCAGGCTACCTACCCTGACAGGCAAACCTGCTTCCTTTCTGACCCTCTGCCAAGCTACCTATCATGACGGGCAAACCTGCTTCGTTTCTGACCCTCAGCCAAGCTACCTACCCTGACAGGCTAACCTGCTTCCTTTCTGACCCTCTGCCAAGCTACCTACCCTGACAGGCAAACCTGCTTCCTTTCTGACCCTCTGTCAAGCTACCTACCCTGACAGGAAAACCTGCTTCCTTTCTGACCCTCTGCAAAGCTACCTACCCTGACAGGCTAACCTCCTTCCTTTCTGACCCTCTGCCAAACTACCTACCCGGACAGGTAAACATGCTATCTTCTGACCGTCTGCCAAGGTACCTACCCTGACAGGTAAACCTGCTTCAATTCTGACCCTCTGCCAAGCTACCTACCCTGACAGGCTACACTGCTTCCTTTCTGACCCTCTGCCAAGCTACCTACCCTGACAGGCTAACCTGCTACCTTTCTGACCCTCTGCCAAGCTACCTACCCTGACAGGTAAACCTGCTTCCTTTCTGACCCTCTGCCAAGCTACCTACCCTGACAGGCTAAACTGCTTCCTTTCTGACCCTCTGCCAAGCTACCTACCCTGACAGGCTAACCTGCTTCCTTTCTGACCCTCTGCCAAGCTACCCTGACTGGCTAACATGCTTCCTTTCTGACCCTCTGCCAACCTACCTACCCTGACAGGCTAACCTGCTTCCTTTCTGACCCTCTGCCAAGCTACCTACCCTGAGAGGCTAACCTGCTACCTTTCTGACCCTCTTCCAAGCTACCTACCCTGACAGGCAAACCTACCTCCTTTCTGACCCTAAGCCAAGCTCCGTACCCTGACAGGCAAACCTGCTTCCTTTCCGACCCTCTGCCAAGCTACCTACCCTGACAGGCAAACCTGCTTCCTTTCTGACCCTCTGCCAAGATACCTACCCTGACAGGCAAACCTGCTTCCTTTCTGACCCTCTGCCAAGCAACCCTGACTGGCTAACCTGCTTCCTTTCTGACCCTCTGCCAAGCTACCTACCCTGACAGGCAAACCTGCTTCCTTTCTGACCCTCTGCCAAGCTACCTACCCTGACAGGCAAACCTGCTTCCTTTCTGACCCTCTGCCAAGTTACCTACCCTGACAGTGCTTCCTTTCTGACCCTCAGCCAAGCTACCTACGCTGACAGGCAAACCTGCTGCCTTTCTGACCCTCAGCCAGGCTACCCTGACAGGCAAACCTGCTTCCTTTCTGACCCTCTGTCAAGCAACCCTGACTGGCTAACCTGCTTCCTTTCTGACCCTCTGCCAAGCTACCTACCCTGACAGGTTAAACTGCTTCCTTTCTAACGCTCTGCCAAGCTACCTACCCTGACAGGCAAACCTGCTTCCTTTCTGACCCTCTGCCAAGCTACCTACCCTGACAGGCAAACCTGCTTCCTTTCTGACCCTCTGCCAAGTTACCTACCCTGACATTGCTTCCTTTCCGACCCTCAGCCAAGCTACCTACGCTGACAGGCAAACCTGCTGCCTTTCTGACCCTCAGCCAGGCTACCCTGACAGGCAAACCTGCTTCCTTTCTGACCCTCTGCCAAGCTACCTACCCCGACAGGCAGACCTGCTTCCTTTCTGACCCTCTGCCAAGCTACCCTGACTGGCTAACCTGCTTCCTTTCTGACCATCTGCCAAGCTACCTACCCTGACAGGCAAACCTGCTTCCTTTCTGACCCTCTGCCAAGCTACCTACCCTGACAGGCAAACCCGCTACCTGTCTGACCCTCTGCCAAGCTACCCTGACTGGCTAACCTGCTTCCTTTCTGACCCTCTGCCAAGCTACCTACCCTAACAGGCAAACCTGCTTCCTTTCTGACCCTCTGCCAAGCTACCTACCCTGGCAGGCAAACCTGCTTCCTTTCTGACCCTCTACCAACCTACCTACCCTGACAGGCAAACCTGCTTCCTTTCTGACCCTCTGCCAAGCTACCTACCCTGACAGGCAAACCTGATTCCTTTCTGACCCTCTACCAAGCTGCCTACCCTGACCCTCTGCCAAGCTACCCTGACTGGCTAACCTGCTACCTTTCTGACCCTCTGCCAAGCTACCTACCCTGACAGGTAAATCTGCTTCCTTTCTGACCCTCTGCCAAGCTACCTACCCTGACAGGCTAAACTGCTTCCTTTCTGACCCTCTGCCAAGCTACCTACCCTGACAGGCTAACCTGCTTCCTTTCTGACCCTCTGCCAAGCTACCCTGACTGGCTAACATGCTTCCTTTCTGACCCTCTGCCAACCTACCTACCCTGACAGGCTAACCTGCTTCCTTTCTGACCCTCTGCCAAGCTACCTACCCTGAGAGGCTAACCTGCTACCTTTCTGACCCTCTTCCAAGCTACCTACCCTGACAGGCAAACCTACCTCCTTTCTGACCCTCAGCCAAGCTCCGTACCCTGACAGGCAAACCTGCTTCCTTTCCGACCCTCTGCCAAGCTACCTACCCTGACAGGCAAACCTGCTTCCTTTCTGACCCTCTGCCAAGATACCTACCCTGACAGGCAAACCTGCTTCCTTTCTGACCCTCTGCCAAGCAACCCTGACTGGCTAACCTGCTTCCTTTCTGACCCTCTGCCAAGCTACCTACCCTGACAGGCAAACCTGCTTCCTTTCTGACCCTCTGCCAAGCTACCTACCCTGACAGGCAAACCTGCTTCCTTTCTGACCCTCTGCCAAGTTACCTACCCTGACAGTGCTTCCTTTCTGACCCTCAGCCAAGCTACCTACGCTGACAGGCAAACCTGCTGCCTTTCTGACCCTCAGCCAGGCTACCCTGACAGGCAAACCTGCTTCCTTTCTGACCCTCTGCCAAGCAACCCTGACTGGCTAACCTGCTTCCTTTCTGACCCTCTGCCAAGCTACCTACCCTGACAGGTTAACCTGCTTCCTTTCTAACGCTCTGCCAAGCTACCTACCCTGACAGGCAAACCTGCTTCCTTTCTGACCCTCTGCCAAGCTACCTACCCTGACAGGCAAACCTGCTTCCTTTCTGACCCTCTGCCAAGTTACCTACCCTGACATTGCTTCCTTTCCGACCCTCAGCCAAGCTACCTACGCTGACAGGCAAACCTGCTGCCTTTCTGACCCTCAGCCAGGCTACCCTGACAGGCAAACCTGCTTCCGTTCTGACCCTCTGCCAAGCTACCTACCCCGACAGGCAGACCTGCTTCCTTTCTGACCCTCTGGCAAGCTACCCTGACTGGCTAACCTGCTTCCTTTCTGACCATCTGCCAAGCTACCTACCCTGACAGGCAAACCTGCTTCCTTTCTGACCCTCTGCCAAGCTACCTACCCTGACAGGCAAACCCGCTACCTGTCTGACACTCTGCAAGCTACCCTGACTGGCTAACCTGCTTCCTTTCTGACCCTCTGCCAAGCTACCTACCCTAACAGGCAAACCTGCTTCCTTTCTGACCCTCTGCCAAGCTACCTACCCTGGCAGGCAAACCTGCTTCCTTTCTGACCCTCTACCAACCTACCTACCCTGACAGGCAAACCTGCTTCCTTTCTGACCCTCTGCCAAGCTACCTACCCTGACAGGCAAACCTGATTCCTTTCTGACCCTCTACCAAGCTGCCTACCCTGACCCTCTGCCAAGCTACCCTGACTGGCTAACCTGCTTCCTTTCTGACCCTCAGCCAAGCTACCTACCCTGACAGGCAAACCTGCTTCCTTTCTGACCCTCAGCCAAGCTACCTACTCTGACAGGCAAACCTGCTTCCTTTCTGACCCTCAGCCAAGCTACCTACCCCGACAGGCAAACCTGCTTCCTTTCTGACCCTCAGCCAAGCTACCTACCCTAACAGGCAAACCTGCTTCCTTTCTGACCCTCAGCCAAGCTACCTACCCTAACAGGCAAACCTGCTTCCTTTCTGACCCTCAGCCACGCTACCTACCCTGACAGGCAAACCTGCTTCCTTTCTGAGCCTCAGCCAAGCTACCTACCCTGACAGGCAAACCTGCTTCCTTTCTGACCCTCTGCCAAGCTACCTACCCTGACAGGCAAACCTGCTTCCTTTCTGACCTTCTGCCAAGTTACCTACCCTGACATTGCTTCCTTTCTGACCCTCAGCCAAGCTACCTACGCTGACAGGCAAACCTGCTGCCTTTCTGACCCTCAGCCAGGCTACCCTGACAGGCAAACCTGCTTCCTTTCTGGCCCTCTGCCAAGCTACCTACCCTGACAGGCAGACCTGCTTCCTTTCTGACCCTCTGCCAAGCTACCTACCCTGACAGGCAAACCTGCTTCCTTTCTGACCCTCTGCCAAGCTACCTACCCTGACAGGCAAACCCGCTACCTGTCTGACCCTCTGCCAAGCTACCCTGACTGGCTAACCTGCTTCCTTTCTGACCCTCTGCCAAGCTACCTACCCTAACAGCAAACCTGCTTCCTTTCTGACCCTCTGCCAAGCTACCTACCCTGGCAGGCAAACCTGCTTCCTTTCTGACCCTCTACCAACCTACCTACCCTGACAGGCAAACCTGCTTCCTTTCTGACCCTCTGCCAAGCTACCTACCCTGACAGGCAAACCTGATTCCTTTCCGACCCTCTACCAAGCTGCCTACCCTGACCCTCTGCCAAGCTACCCTGACTGGCTAACCTGCTTCCTTTCTGACCCTCAGCCATGCTACCTACCCTGACAGGCAAACCTGCTTCCTTTCTGACCCTCAGCCAAGCTACCTACTCTGACAGGCAAACCTGCTTCCTTTCTGACCCTCAGCCAAGCTACCTACCCTGACAGGCAAACCTGCTTCCTTTCTGACCCTCAGCCAAGCTACCTACCCTAACAGGCAAACCTGCTTCCTTTCTGACCCTCAGCCAAGCTACCTACCCTAACAGGCAAACCTGCTTCCTTTCTGACCCTCAGCCACGCTACCTACCCTGACAGGCAAACCTGCTTCCTTTCTGAGCCTCAGCCAAGCTACCTACCCTGACAGGCAAACCTGCTTCCTTTCTGACCCTCTGCCAAGCTACCTACCCTGATAGGCTAACCTGCTTCCTTTCTGACCCTCTGCCAAGCTACCCTGACAGGCTAACCTGCTTCCTTTCTGACCCTATGCCAAGCTACCTACCCTGACAGGCAAACCTGCTTCCTTTCTGACCCTCAGCCAAGCTACCTACCCCGACAGGCAAACCTGCTTCCTTTCTGACCCTCAGCCAAGCTACCTACCCTAACAGGCAAACCTGCTTCCTTTCTGACCCTCAGCCAAGCTACCTACCCTAACAGGCAAACCTGCTTCCTTTCTGACCCTCAGCCACGCTACCTACCCTGACAGGCAAACCTGCTTCCTTTCTGAGCCTCAGCCAAGCTACCTACCCTGACAGGCAAACCTGCTTCCTTTCTGACCCTCTGCCAAGCTACCTACCCTGACAGGCAAACCTGATTCCTTTCCGACCCTCTACCAAGCTGCCTACCCTGACCCTCTGCCAAGCTACCCTGACTGGCTAACCTGCTTCCTTTCTGACCCTCAGCCAAGCTACCTACCCTGACTGGCAAACCTGCTTCCTTTCTGACCCTCAGCCAAGCTACCTACTCTGACAGGCAAACCTGCTTCCTTTCTGACCCTCAGCCAAGCTACCTACCCTAACAAGCAAACCTGCTTCCTTTCTGACCCTCAGCCATGCTACCTACCCTGACAGGCAAACCTGCTTCCTTTCTGAGCCTCAGCCAAGCTACCTACCCTGACAGGCAAACCTGCTTCCTTTCTGACCCTCTGCCAAGCTACCTACCCTGATAGGCTAACCTGCTTCCTTTCTGACCCTCTGCCAAGCTACCCTGACAGGCTAACCTGCTTCCTTTCTGACCCTATGCCAAGCTACCTACCCTGACAGGCAAACCTGCTTCCTTTCTGACCCTCAGCCAAGCTACCTACCCCGACAGGCAAACCTGCTTCCTTTCTGACCCTCAGCCAAGCTACCTACCCTAACAGGCAAACCTGCTTCCTTTCTGACCCTCAGCCAAGCTACCTACCCTAACAGGCAAACCTGCTTCCTTTCTGACCCTCAGCCACGCTACCTACCCTGACAGGCAAACCTGCTTCCTTTCTGAGCCTCAGCCAAGCTACCTACGCTGACAGGCAAACCTGCTGCCTTTCTGACCCTCAGCCAGGCTACCCTGACAGGCAAACCTGCTTCCTTTCTGGCCCTCTGCCAAGCTACCTACCCTGACAGGCAGACCTGCTTCCTTTCTGACCCTCTGCCAAGCTACCTACCCTGACAGGCAAACCTGCTTCCTTTCTGACCCTCTGCCAAGCTACCTACCCTGACAGGCAAACCCGCTACCTGTCTGACCCTCTGCCAAGCTACCCTGACTGGCTAACCTGCTTCCTTTCTGACCCTCTGCCAAGCTACCTACCCTAACAGGCAAACCTGCTTCCTTTCTGACCCTCTGCCAAGCTACCTACCCTGGCAGGCAAACCTGCTTCCTTTCTGACCCTCTACCAACCTACCTACCCTGACAGGCAAACCTGCTTCCTTTCTGACCCTCTGCCAAGCTACCTACCCTGACAGGCAAACCTGATTCCTTTCCGACCCTCTACCAAGCTGCCTACCCTGACCCTCTGCCAAGCTACCCTGACTGGCTAACCTGCTTCCTTTCTGACCCTCAGCCAAGCTACCTACCCTGACAGGCAAACCTGCTTCCTTTCTGACCCTCAGCCAAGCTACCTACTCTGACAGGCAAACCTGCTTCCTTTCTGACCCTCAGCCAAGCTTCCTACCCTGACAGGCAAACCTGCTTCCTTTCTGACCCTCAGCCAAGCTACCTACCCTAACAGGCAAACCTGCTTCCTTTCTGACCCTCAGCCACGCTACCTACCCTGACAGGCAAACCTGCTTCCTTTCTGAGCCTCAGCCAAGCTACCTACCCTGACAGGCAAACCTGCTTCCTTTCTGACCCTCTGCCAAGCTACCTACCCTGATAGGCTAACCTGTTTCCTTTCTGACCCTCTGCAAAGCTACCCTGACAGGCTAACCTGCTTCCTTTCTGACCCTATGCCAAGCTACCTACCCTGACAGGCTAACCTGCTTCCTTTCTGACCCTCTGCCAAGCTACCCTGACAGGCAAACCTGCTACCTTTCTGACCCTCAGCCAAGCTACCTACCCTGACAGGCAAACCTGCTTCCTTTCTGACCCTCTGCCAAGCTACCTACCCTGACAGGCAAACCTCCTTCCTTTCTGACCCTCTGCCAAGCTACCTACCCTGACAGGCTAACCTGCTATCTTTCTGACCCTCTGCCAAGCTACCTACCCTGACAGGTAAACCTGCTTCCTTTCTGACCCTCTGCCAAGCTACCTATCCTGACAGGCTAAACTGCTTCCTTTCTGACCCTCTGCCAAGCTACCTATCCTGACAGGCTAAACTGCTTCCTTTCTGACCCTCTGCCAAGCTACCTACCCTGACAGGCTAACCTGCTACCTTTCTGACCCTCTGACAAGCTACCTACCCTGACAGGTAAACCTGCTTCCTTTCTGACCCTCTGCCAAGCTACCTACCCTGACAGGCTAAACTGCTTCCTTTCTGACCCTCTGCCAAGCTACCTACCCTGACAGGCTAACCTGCTTCCTTTCTGACCCTCTGCCAAGCTACCCTGACTGGCTAACCTGCTTCCTTTCTGACCCTCTGCCAAGCTACCTACCCTGACAGGCTAACCTGCTTCCTTTCTGACCCTCTGCCAAGCTACCTACCCTGACAGGCTAACCTGCTACCTTTCTGACCCTCTGCCAAGCTACCTACCCTGACAGGCAAACCTTCCTCCTTTCTGACCCTCAGCCAAGCTACCTACCCTGACAGGCAAACCTGCTTCCTTTCCGCCCCTCTGCCAAGCTACCTACCCTGACAGGCAAACCTGCTTCCTTTCTGACCCTCTGCCAAGCAACCCTGACTGGCTAACCTGCTTCCTTTCTGACCCTCTGCCAAGCTACCTACCCTGACAGGTTAACCTGCTTCCTTTCTAACCCTCTGCCAAGCTACCTACCCTGACAGGCAAACCTGCTTCCTTTCTGACCCTCTGCCAAGCTACCTACCCTGACAGACAAACCTGCTTCCTTTCTGACCCTCTGCCAAGCTACCTACCCTGACAGACAAACCTCCTTCCTTTCTGACCCTCTGCCAAGCTACCTACCCAGACAGGTAAACCTGCTTCCTTTCTGTCCCTCTGCCAACCTACCTACCCTGACAGGCAAACCTCCTTCCTTTCTGACCCTCTGCCAAGCTACCTCCCCGGACAGGTAAACCTGCTTCCTTTCTGACCCTCAGCCAAGCTACCTACTCTGACAGGCAAACCTGCTTCCTTTCTGACCCTCAGCCAAGCTACCTACCCTGACAGGCAAACCTGCTTCCTTTCTGACCCTCAGCCAAGCTACCTAGCCTAACAGGCAAACCTGCTTCCTTTCTGACCCTCAGCCAAGCTACCTACCCTAACAGGCAAACCTGCTTCCTTTCTGACCCTCAGCCATGCTACCTACCCTGACAGGCAAACCTGCTTCCTTTCTGAGCCATTAGCCAAGCTACCTACCTTGACAGGCAAACCTGCTTCCTTTCTGACCCTCTGCCAAGCTACCTACCCTGACAGGCTAACCTGCTTCCTTTCTGACCATCTGCCAAGCTACCCTGACAGGCAAACCTGCTTCCTTTCCGACCCTCTGCCAAGCTACGTACCCTGACAGGCAAACCTGCTTCCTTTCTGACCCTCTGCCAAGCTACCTACCCTGAAAGGCAAACCTCCTTCCTTTCTGACCCTCTGCCAAGCTACCTACCCTGACAGGTTAACCTGCTATCTTTCTGACCTTCTGCCAAGCTACCTACCCTGACAGGTAAACCTGCTTCCTTTCTGACCCTCTGCCAAGCTACCTACCCTGACAGGCTAAACTGCTTCCTTTCTGACCCTCTGCCAAGCTACCTACCCTGACAGGCTAACCTGCTACCTTTCTGACCCTCTGCCAAGCTACCTACCCTGACAGGTAAACCTGCTTCCTTTCTGACCCTCTGCCAAGCTACCTACCCTGACAGGCTAAACTGCTTCCTTTCTGACCCTCTGCCAAGCTAACCTGCTTCCTTTCTGACCCTCTGCCAAGCTACCCTGACTGGCTAACCTGCTTCCTTTCTGACCCTCGGCCAAGCTACCTACCCTGACAGGCTAACCTGCTTCCTTTCTGACCCTCTGCCAAGCTACCTACCCTGTCAGGCTAACCTGCTACCTTTCTGACCCTCTGCCAAGCTACCTACCCTGACAGGCAAACCTTCCTCCTTTCTGACCCTCAGCCAAGCTACCTACCCTGACAGGCAAACCTGCTTCATTTCCGACCCTCTGCCAAGCTACCTACCCTGACAGGCAAACCTGCTTCCTTTCTGACCCTCTGCCAAGCTACCTACCCTGACAGGCAAACCTGCTTCCTTTCTGACCCTCTGCAAAGCAACCCTGACTGGCTAACCTGCTTCCTTTCTGACCCTCTGCCAAGCTACCTACCCTGACAGGTTAACCTGCTTCCTTTCTAACCCTCTGCCAAGCTACCTACCCTGACAGGCAAACCTGCTTCCTTTCTGACCCTCTGCCAAGCTACCTACCCTGACAGGCTAACCTGCTACCTTTCTGACCCTCTGCCAAGCTACCTACCCTGACAGGTAAACCGGCTTCCTTTCTGACCCTCTGCCAAGCTACCTACCCTGACAGGCTAAACTGCTTCCTTTCTGAACCTCTGCCAAGCTACCTACCCTGACAGGCTAACCTGCTTCCTTTCTGACCCTCTGCCAAGCTACCCTGACTGGCTAACCTGCTTCCTTTCTGACCCTCTGCCAAGCTACCTACCCTGACAGGCTAACCTGCTTCCTTTCTGACCCTCTGCCAAGCTACCTACCCTGACAGGCAAACCGACCTCCTTTCTGACCCTCAGCCAAGCTACGTACCCTGACAGGCAAACCTGCTTCCTTTCCGACCCTCTGCCAAGCTACCTACCCTGACAGGCAAACCTGCTTCCTTTCTGACGCTCTGCCAAGCTACCTACCCTGACAGGCAAACCTGCTTCCTTTCTGACCCTCTGCCCAGCTACCTACCCTGATAGGCTAACCTGCTTCCTTTCTGACCCTCTGCCAAGCTACCCCGACAGGCTAACCTGCTTCCTTTCTGACCCTATGCCAAGCTACCTACCCTGACAGGCTAACCTGCTTCCTTTCTGACCCTCTGCCAAGCTACCCTGACAGGCAAACCTGCTTCCTTTCCGACCCTCTGCCAAGCTACGTACCCTGACAGGCAAACCTGCTTCCTTTCTGACCCTCTGCCAAGCTACCTACCTTGAAAGGCAAACCTCCTTCCTTTCTGACCCTCTGCCAAGCTACCTACCCTGACAGGCTAACCTGCTATCTTTCTGACCCTCTGCCAAGCTACCTACCCTGACAGGTAAACCTGCTTCCTTTCTGACCCTCTGCCAAGCTACCTACCCTGACAGGCTAAACTGCTTCCTTTCTGACCCTCTGCCAAGCTACCTACCCTGACAGGCTAACCTGCTACCTTTCTGACCCTCTGCCAAGCTACCTACCCTGACAGGTAAACCTGCTTCCTTTCTGACCCTCTGCCAAGCTACCTACCCTGACAGGCTAAACTGCTTCCTTTCTGACCCTCTGCCAAGCTACCTACCCTGACAGGCTAACCTGCTTCCTTTCTGACCCTCTGCCAAGCTACCCCGACAGGCTAACCTGCTTCCTTTCTGACCCTCTGCCAAGCTACCCTGACAGGCAAACCTGCTTCCTTTCCGACCCTCTGCCAAGCTACGTACCCTGACAGGCAAACCTGCTTCCTTTCTGACCCTCTGCCAAGCTACCTACCTTGAAAGGCAAACCTCCTTCCTTTCTGACCCTCTGCCAAGCTATCTACCCTGTCAGGCTAACCTGCTACCTTTCTGACCCTCTGCCAAGCTACCTACCCTGACAGGCAAACCTTCCTCCTTTCTGACCCTCAGCCAAGCTACCTACCCTGACAGGCAAACCTGCTTCCTTTCCGACCCTCTGCCAAGCTACCTACCCTGACAGGCAAACCTGCTTCCTTTCTGACCCTCTGCCAAGCTACCTACCCTGACAGGCAAACCCGCTTCCTTTCTGACCCTCTGCAAAGCAACCCTGACTGGCTAACCTGCTTCCTTTCTGACCCTCTGCCAAGCTACCTACCCTGACAGGTTAACCTGCTTCCTTTCTAACCCTCTGCCAAGCTACCTACCCTGACAGGCAAACCTGCTTCCTTTCTGACCCTCTGCCAAGCTACCTACCCTGATAGGCAAATCTCCTTCCTTTCTGACCCTCTGCCAAGCTACCTACCCGGACAGGTAAACCTGCTTCCTTTCTGACCCTCTGCCAAGCTACCTACCCTGACAGGCAAACCTGCTTCCTTTCTGACCCTCTGCCAAGCTACCCTGACAGGCAAACCTGCTACCTTTCTGACCCTCAGCCAAGCTACCTACCCTGACAGGCAAACCTGCTTCCTTTCTGACCCTCTGCCAAGCTACCTACCCTGACAGGCAAACCTCCTTCCTTTCTGACCCTCTGCCAAGCTACCTACCCTGACAGGCTAACCTGCTATCTTTCTGACCCTCTGCCAAGCTACCTACCCTGACAGGTAAACCTGCTTCCTTTCTGACCCTCTGCCAAGCTACCTATCCTGACAGGCTAAACTGCTTCCTTTCTGACCCTCTGCCAAGCTACCTATCCTGACAGGCTAAACTGCTTCCTTTCTGACCCTCTGCCAAGCTACCTACCCTGACAGGCTAACCTGCTACCTTTCTGACCCTCTGACAAGTTACCTACCCTGACAGGTACACCTGCTTCCTTTCTGACCCTCTGCCAAGCTACCTACCCTGACAGGCTAAACTGCTTCCTTTCTGACCCTCTGCCAAGCTACCTACCCTGACAGGCTAACCTGCTTCCTTTCTGACCCTCTGCCAAGCTACCCTGACTGGCTAACCTGCTTCCTTTCTGACCCTCTGCCAAGCTACCTACCCTGACAGGCTAACCTGCTTCCTTTCTGACCCTCTGCCAAGCTAACTACCCTGACAGGCTAACCTGCTACCTTTCTGACCCTCTGCCAAGCTACCTACCCTGACAGGCAAACCTTCCTCCTTTCTGACCCTCAGCCAAGCTACCTACCCTGACAGGCAAACCTGCTTCCTTTCCGCCCCTCTGCCAAGCTACCTACCCTGATAGGCAAACCTGCTTCCTTTCTGACCATCTGCCAAGCTACCTACCCTGACAGGCAAACCGGCTTCCTTTCTGACCCTCTGCCAAGCAACCCTGACTGGCTAACCTGCTTCCTTTCTGACCCTCTGCCAAGCTACCTACCCTGACAGGTTAACCTGCTTCCTTTCTAACCCTCTGCCAAGCTACCTACCCTGACAGGCAAACCTGCTTCCTTTCTGACCCTCTGCCAAGCTACCTACCCTGACAGACAAACCTCCTTCCTTTCTGACCCTCTGCCAAGCTACCTACCCAGACAGGTAAACCTGCTTCCGTTCTGTCCCTCTGCCAACCTACCTACCCTGACAGGCAAACCTCCTTCCTTTCTGACCCTCTGCCAAGCTACCTCCCCGGACAGGTAAACCTGCTTCCTTTCTGACCCTCAGCCAAGCTACCTACTCTGACAGGCAAACCTGCTTCCTTTCTGACCCTCAGCCAAGCTACCTACCCTGACAGGCAAACCTGCTTCCTTTCTGACCCTCAGCCAAGCTACCTAGCCTAACAGGCAAACCTGCTTCCTTTCTGACCCTCAGCCAAGCTACCTACCCTAACAGGCAAACCTGCTTCCTTTCTGACCCTCAGCCATGCTACCTACCCTGACAGGCAAACCTGCTTCCTTTCTGAGCCTCAGCCAAGCTACCTACCCTGACAGGCAAACCTGCTTCCTTTCTGACCCTCTGCCAAGCTACCTACCCTGACAGGCTAACCTGCTTCCTTTCTGACCATCTGCCAAGCTACCCTGACAGGCAAACCTGCTTCCTTTCCGACCCTCTGCCAAGCTACGTACCCTGACAGGCAAACCTGCTTCCTTTCTGACCCTCTGCCAAGCTACCTACCCTGAAAGGCAAACCTCCTTCCTTTCTGACCCTCTGCCAAGCTACCTACCCTGACAGGCTAACCTGCTATCTTTCTGACCTTCTGCCAAGCTACCTACCCTGACAGGTAAACCTGCTTCCTTTCTGACCCTCTGCCAAGCTACCTACCCTGACAGGCTAAACTGCTTCCTTTCTGACCCTCTGCCAAGCTACCTACCCTGACAGGCTAACCTGCTACCTTTCTGACCCTCTGCCAAGCTAACTACCCTGACAGGTAAACCTGCTTCCTTTCTGACCCTCTGCCAAGCTACCTACCCTGACAGGCTAAACTGCTTCCTTTCTGACCCTCTGCCAAGCTAACCTGCTTCCTTTCTGACCCTCTGCCAAGCTACCCTGACTGGCTAACCTGCTTCCTTTCTGACCCTCGGCCAAGCTACCTACCCTGACAGGCTAACCTGCTTCCTTTCTGACCCTCTGCCAAGCTACCTACCCTGTCAGGCTAACCTGCTACCTTTCTGACCCTCTGCCAAGCTACCTACCCTGACAGGCAAACCTTCCTCCTTTCTGACCCTCAGCCAAGCTACCTACCCTGACAGGCAAACCTGCTTCCTTTCCGACCCTCTGCCAAGCTACCTACCCTGACAGGCAAACCTGCTTCCTTTCTGACCCTCTGCCAAGCTACCTACCCTGACAGGCAAACCTGCTTCCTTTCTGACCCTCTGCAAAGCAACCCTGACTGGCTAACCTGCTTCCTTTCTGACCCTCTGCCAAGCTACCTACCCTGAGAGGTTAACCTGCTTCCTTTCTAACCCTCTGCCAAGCTACCTACCCTGACAGGCAAACCTGCTTCCTTTCTGACCCTCTGCCAAGCTACCTACCCTGACAGGCAAATCTCCTTCCTTTCTGACCCTCTGCCAAGCTACCTACCCGGACAGGTAAACCTGCTTCCTTTCTGACCCTCTGCCAAGCTACCTACCCTGACAGGCAAACCTCCTTCCTTTCTGACCCTCTGCCAAGCTACCTACCCGGACAGGTAAACCTGCTATCTTTCTGACCCTCTGCCAAGCTACCTACCCTGACAGGTAAACCTGCTTCCTTTCTGACCCTCTGCCAAGCTACCTACCCTGACAGGCTAAACTGCTTCCTTTCTGACCCTCTGCCAAGCTACCTACCCTGACAGGCTAACCTGCTACCTTTCTGACCCTCTGCCAAGCTACCTACCCTGACAGGTAAACCGGCTTCCTTTCTGACCCTCTGCCAAGCTACCTACCCTGACAGGCTAAACTGCTTCCTTTCTGAACCTCTGCCAAGCTACCTACCCTGACAGGCTAACCTGCTTCCTTTCTGACCCTCTGCCAAGCTACCCTGACTGGCTAACCTGCTTCCTTTCTGACCCTCTGCCAAGCTACCTACCCTGACAGGCTAACCTGCTTCCTTTCTGACCCTCTGCCAAGCTACCTACCCTGACAGGCAAACCGACCTCCTTTCTGACCCTCAGCCAAGCTACGTACCCTGACAGGCAAACCTGCTTCCTTTCCGACCCTCTGCCAAGCTACCTACCCTGACAGGCAAACCTGCTTCCTTTCTGACGCTCTGCCAAGCTACCTACCCTGACAGGCAAACCTGCTTCCTTTCTGACCCTCTGCCCAGCTACCTACCCTGATAGGCTAACCTGCTTCCTTTCTGACCCTCTGCCAAGCTACCCCGACAGGCTAACCTGCTTCCTTTCTGACCCTATGCCAAGCTACCTACCCTGACAGGCTAACCTGCTTCCTTTCTGACCCTCTGCCAAGCTACCCTGACAGGCAAACCTGCTTCCTTTCCGACCCTCTGCCAAGCTACGTACCCTGACAGGCAAACCTGCTTCCTTTCTGACCCTCTGCCAAGCTACCTACCTTGAAAGGCAAACCTCCTTCCTTTCTGACCCTCTGCCAAGCTACCTACCCTGACAGGCTAACCTGCTATCTTTCTGACCCTCTGCCAAGCTACCTACCCTGACAGGTAAACCTGCTTCCTTTCTGATCCTCTGCCAAGCTACCTACCCTGACAGGCTAAACTGCTTCCTTTCTGACCCTCTGCCAAGCTACCTACCCTGACAGGCTAACCTGCTACCTTTCTGACCCTCTGCCAAGCTACCTACCCTGACAGGTAAACCTGCTTCCTTTCTGACCCTCTGCCAAGCTACCTACCCTGACAGGCTAAACTGCTTCCTTTCTGACCCTCTGCCAAGCTACCTACCCTGACAGGCTAACCTGCTTCCTTTCTGACCCTCTGCCAAGCTACCCTGACTGGCTAACCTTCTTCCTTTCTGACCCTCTGCCAAGCTACCTACCCTGACAGGCTAACCTGCTTCCTTTCTGACCCTCTGCCAAGCTACCCCGACAGGCTAACCTGCTTCCTTTCTGACCCTCTGCCAATGTACCCTGACAGGCAAACCTGCTTCCTTTCCGACCCTCTGCCAAGCTACGTACCCTGACAGGCAAACCTGCTTCCTTTCTGACCCTCTGCCAAGCTACCTACCTTGAAAGGCAAACCTCCTTCCTTTCTGACCCTCTGCCAAGCTACCTACCCTGTCAGGCTAACCTGCTACCTTTCTGACCCTCTGCCAAGCTACCTACCCTGACAGGCAAACCTTCCTCCTTTCTGACCCTCAGCCAAGCTACCTACCCTGACAGGCAAACCTGCTTCCTTTCCGACCCTCTGCCAAGCTACCTACCCTGACAGGCAAACCTGCTTCCTTTCTGACCCTCTGCCAAGCTACCTACCCTGTCAGGCAAACCTGCTTCCTTTCTGATCCTCTGCAAAGCAACCCTGACTGGCTAACCTGCTTCCTTTCTGACCCTCTGCCAAGCTACCTACCCTGACAGGTTAACCTGCTTCCTTTCTAACCCTCTGCCAAGCTACCTACCCTGACAGGCAAACCTGCTTCCTTTCTGACCCTCTGCCAAGCTACCTACCCTGATAGGCAAATCTCCTTCCTTTCTGACCCTCTGCCAAGCTACCTACCCGGACAGGTAAACCTGCTTCCTTTCTGACCCTCTGCCAAGCTACCTACCCTGACAGGCAAACCTCCTTCCTTTCTGACCCTCTGCCAAGCTACCTACCCGGACAGGTAAACCTGCTATCTTTCTGACCCTCTGCCAAGCTACCTACCCTGACAGGTAAACCTGCTTCCTTTCTGACCCTCTGCCAAGCTACCTACCCTGACAGGCTAAACTGCTTCCTTTCTGACCCTCTGCCAAGCTACCTACCCTGACAGGCTAACCTGCTACCTTTCTGACCCTCTGCCAAGCTACCTACCCTGACAGGTAAACCTGCTTCCTTTCTGACCCTCTGCCAAGCTACCTACCCTGACAGGCTAAACTGCTTCCTTTCTGACCCTCTGCCAAGCTAACCTGCTTCCTTTCTGACCCTCTGCCAAGCTACCCTGACTGGCTAACCTGCTTCCTTTCTGACCCTCGGCCAAGCTACCTACCCTGACAGGCTAACCTGCTTCCTTTCTGACCCTCTGCCAAGCTACCTACCCTGTCAGGCTAACCTGCTACCTTTCTGACCCTCTGCCAAGCTACCTACCCTGACAGGCAAACCTTCCTCCTTTCTGACCCTCAGCCAAGCTACCTACCCTGACAGGCAAACCTGCTTCCTTTCCGACCCTCTGCCAAGCTACCTACCCTGACAGGCAAACCTGCTTCCTTTCTGACCCTCTGCCAAGCTACCTACCCTGACAGGCAAACCTGCTTCCTTTCTGACCCTCTGCAAAGCAACCCTGACTGGCTAACCTGCTTCCTTTCTGACCCTCTGCCAAGCTACCTACCCTGACAGGTTAACCTGCTTCCTTTCTAACCCTCTGCCAAGCTACCTACCCTGACAGGCAAACCTGCTTCCTTTCTGACCCTCTGCCAAGCTACCTACCCTGACAGGCAAATCTCCTTCCTTTCTGACCCTCTGCCAAGCTACCTACCCGGACAGGTAAACCTGCTTCCTTTCTGACCCTCTGCCAAGCTACCTACCCTGACAGGCAAACCTCCTTCCTTTCTGACCCTCTGCCAAGCTACCTACCCGGACAGGTAAACCTGCTATCTTTCTGACCCTCTGCCAAGCTACCTACCCTGACAGGTAAACCTGCTTCCTTTCTGACCCTCTGCCAAGCTACCTACCCTGACAGGCTAAACTGCTTCCTTTCTGACCCTCTGCCAAGCTACCTACCCTGACAGGCTAACCTGCTACCTTTCTGACCCTCTGCCAAGCTACCTACCCTGACAGGTAAACCGGCTTCCTTTCTGACCCTCTGCCAAGCTACCTACCCTGACAGGCTAAACTGCTTCCTTTCTGAACCTCTGCCAAGCTACCTACCCTGACAGGCTAACCTGCTTCCTTTCTGACCCTCTGCCAAGCTACCCTGACTGGCTAACCTACTTCCTTTCTGACCCTCTGCCAAGCTACCTACCCTGACAGGCTAACCTGCTTCCTTTCTGACCCTCTGCCAAGCTACCTACCCTGACAGGCAAACCGACCTCCTTTCTGACCCTCAGCCAAGCTACGTACCCTGACAGGCAAACCTGATTCCTTTCCGACCCTCTGCCAAGCTACCTACCCTGACAGGCAAACCTGCTTCCTTTCTGACGCTCTGCCAAGCTACCTACCCTGACAGGCAAACCTGCTTCCTTTCTGACCCTCTGCCAAGCTACCTACCCTGATAGGCTAACCTGCTTCCTTTCTGACCCTCTGCCAAGCTACCCCGACAGGCTAACCTGCTTCCTTTCTGACCCTATGCCAAGCTACCTACCCTGACAGGCTAACCTGCTTCCTTTCTGACCCTCTGCCAAGCTACCCTGACAGGCAAACCTGCTTCCTTTCCGACCCTCTGCCAAGCTACGTACCCTGACAGGCAAACCTGCTTCCTTTCTGACCCTCTGCCAAGCTACCTACCTTGAAAGGCAAACCTCCTTCCTTTCTGACCCTCTGCCAAGCTACCTACCCTGACAGGCTAACCTGCTATCTTTCTGACCCTCTGCCAAGCTACCTACCCTGACAGGTAAACCTGCTTCCTTTCTGACCCTCTGCCAAGCTACCTACCCTGACAGGCTAAACTGCTTCCTTTCTGACCCTCTGCCAAGCTACCTACCCTGACAGGCTAACCTGCTACCTTTCTGACCCTCTGCCAAGCTACCTACCCTGACAGGTAAACCTGCTTCCTTTCTGACCCTCTGCCAAGCTACCTACCCTGACAGGCTAAACTGCTTCCTTTCTGACCCTCTGCCAAGCTACCTACCCTGACAGGCTAACCTGCTTCCTTTCTGACCCTCTGCCAAGCTACCCTGACTGGCTAACCTTCTTCCTTTCTGACCCTCTGCCAAGCTACCTACCCTGACAGGCTAACCTGCTTCCTTTCTGACCCTCTGCCAAGCTACCTACCCTGTCAGGCTAACCTGCTACCTTTCTGACCCTCTGCCAAGCTACCTACCCTGACAGGCAAACCTTCCTCCTTTCTGACCCTCAGCCAAGCTACCTACCCTGACAGGCAAACCTTCTTCCTTTCCGACCCTCTGCCAAGCTACCTACCCTGACAGGCAAACCTGCTTCCTTTCTGACCCTCTGCCAAGCTACCTACCCTGACAGGCAAACCTGCTTCCTTTCTGACCCTCTGCAAAGCAACCCTGACTGGCTAACCTGCTTCCTTTCTGACCCTCTGCCAAGCTACCTACCCTGACAGGTTAACCTGCTTCCTTTCTAACCCTCTGCCAAGCTACCTACCCTGACAGGCAAACCTGCTTCCTTTCTGACCCTCTGCCAAGCTACCTACCCTGATAGGCAAATCTCCTTCCTTTCTGACCCTCTGCCAAGCTACCTACCCGGACAGGTAAACCTGCTTCCTTTCTGACCCTCTGCCAAGCTACCTACCCTGACAGGCAAACCTCCCTCCTTTCTGACCCTCTGCCAAGCTACCTACCCGGACAGGTAAACCTGCTATCTTTCTGACCCTCTGCCAAGCTACCTACCCTGACAGGTAAACCTGCTTCCTTTCTGACCCTCTGCCAAGCTACCTACCCTGACAGGCTAAACTGCTTCCTTTCTGACCCTCTGCCAAGCTACCTACCCTGACAGGCTAACCTGCTACCTTTCTGACCCTCTGCCAAGCTACCTACCCTGACAGGTAAACCGGCTTCCTTTCTGACCCTCTGCCAAGCTACCTACCCTGACAGGCTAAACTGCTTCCTTTCTGAACCTCTGCCAAGCTACCTACCCTGACAGGCTAACCTGCTTCCTTTCTGACCCTCTGCCAAGCTACCCTGACTGGCTAACCTGCTTCCTTTCTGACCCTCTGCCAAGCTACCTACCCTGACAGGCTAACCTGCTTCCTTTCTGACCCTCTGCCAAGCTACCTACCCTGACAGGCTAACCTGCTACCTTTCTGACCCTCTGCCAAGCTACCTACCCTGACAGGTTAACCTGCTTCCTTTCTAACCCTCAGCCAAGCTACCTACCCTGACAGGCAAACCTGCTTCCTTTCTGACCCTCTGCCAAGGTACCTACCCTGACAGGCAAACCTGCTTCCTTTCTGACCCTCTGCCAAGTTACCTACCCTGACAGTGCTTCCTTTCTGACCCTCAGCCAAGCTACCTACGCTGACAGGCAAACCTGCGGCCTTTCTGACCCTCAGCCAGGCTACCCTGACAGGCAAACCTGCTTCCTTTCTGACCCTCTGCCAAGCTACCTACCCTGACGGGCAGACCTGCTTCCTTTCTGACCCTCTGCCAAGCTACCCTGACTGGCTAACCTGCTTCCTTTCTGACCCTCTGCCAAGCTACCTACCCTGACAGGCAAACCTGCTTCCTTTCTGACCCTCTGCCAAGCTACCTACCCTGATAGGCAAACCCGCTACCTGTCTGACCCTCTGCCAAGCTACCCTGACTGGCTAACCTGCTTCCTTTCTGACCCTCTGCCAAGCTACCTACCCTGACAGGCAAACCTGCTTCCTTTCTGACCCTCTGCCAAGCTACCTACCCTGGCAGGCTAACCTGCTTCCTTTCTGACCCTCTACCAAGCTACCTACCCTGACAGGCAAACCTGCTTCCTTTCTGACCCTCTGCCAAGCTACCTACCCTGACAGGCAAACCTGATTCGTTTCTGACCCTCTACCAAACTGCCTACCCTGACCCTCTGCCAAGCTACCTACCCTGACAGGCAAACCTGCTTCCTTTCTGACCCTCTGCCAAGCTACCTACCATGACAGGTAAACCTGCTTCCTTTCTGACCCTCTGCCAAGCTACCTACCCTGACAGGCAAACCTGCTTCCTTTCTGACCCTCTGCCAAGCTACCTACCCTGACAGGCAAACCTGCTTCCTTTCTTACCCTCTGCCAAGCTACCCTGACTGGCTAACCTGCTTCCTTTCTGACCCTCTGCCAAGCTACCTACCCTGACAGGCAAACCTGCTTCCAGTCTGACCCTCAGCCAAGCTACCTACCCTGACAGGCAAACCTGCTTCCTTTCTGACCCTTAGCCAAGCTACCTACCCTGACAGGCAAACCTGCTTCCTTTCTGACCCTCAGCCAAGCTACCTACCCTGACAGGCAAACCTGCTTCCTTTCTGACCCTCTGCCAAGCTACCTACCCTGGCAGGCAAACCTGCTTCCTTTCTGACCCTCTACCAAGCTACCTACCCTGACAGGCAAACCTGCTTCCTTTCTGACCCTCTGCCAAGCTACCTACCCTGACAGGCAAACATGATTCCTTTCTGACCCTCTACCAAGCTACCTACCCTGACCCTCTGCCATGCTACCTACCTACCCTGACAGGCAAACCTGCTTCCTTTCTGACCTTCTGCCAAGCTACCTACCCTGACAGGCTAACCTGCTTCCTTTCTGACCCTCTGCCAAGCTACCTACCCTGACAGGCAAACCTGCTTCCTTTCTGACCCTCTGCCAAGCTACCTCCCCGGACAGGCAAACCTGCTTCCTTTCTGACCCTCAGCCAAGCTACCTACCCTGACAGGCAAACCTGCTTCCTTTCTGACCCTCAGCCAAGCTACCTACCCTAACAGGCAAACCTGCTTCCTTTCTGACCCTCAGCCAAGCTACCTACCCTAACAGGCAAACCTGCTTCCTTTCTGACCCTCAGCCATGCTACCTACCCTGACAGGCAAACCTGCTTCCTTTCTGAGCCTCAGCCAAGCTACCTACCCTGACAGGCAAACCTGCTTCCTTTCTGACCCTCTGCCAAGCTACCTACCCTGATAGGCTAACCTGCTTCCTTTCTGACCCTCTGCCAAGCTACCCCGACAGGCTAACCTGCTTCCTTTCTGACCCTATGCCAAGCTACCTACCCTGACAGGCTAACCTGCTTCCTTTCTGACCCTCTGCCAAGCTACACTGACAGGCAAACCTGCTTCCTTTCCGACCCTCTGCCAAGCTACCTACCCTGACAGGCAAACCTGCTTCCTTTCTGACCGTCTGCCAAGCTACCTACCCTGAAAGGCAAACCTCCTTCCTTTCTGACCCTCTGCCAAACTACCTACCCGGACAGGCTAACCTGCTATCTTTCTGACCCTCTGCCAAGCTACCTACCCTGACAGGTAAACCTGCTTCCTTTCTGACCCTCTGCCAAGCTACCTACCCTGACAGGCTAAACTGCTTCCTTTCTGACCCTCTGCCAAGCTACCTACCCTGACAGGCTAACCTGCTACCTTTTTGACCCTCTGCCAAGCTACCTACCCTGACAGGTAAACCTGCTTCCTTTCTGACCCTCTGCCAAGCTACCTACCCTGACAGGCTAAACTGCTTCCTTTCTGACCCTCTGCCAAGCTACCTACCCTGACAGGCTAACCTGCTTCCTTTCTGACCCTCTGCCAAGCTACCCTGACTGGCTAACCTGCTTCCTTTCTGACCCTCTGCCAAGCTACCTACCCTGACAGGCTAACCTGCTTCCTTTCTGACCCTCTGCCAAGCTACCTACCCTGTCAGGCTAACCTGCTACCTTTCTGACCCTCTGCCAAGCTACCTACCCTGACAGGCAAACCTTCCTCCTTTCTGACCCTCAGCCAAGCTACCTACCCTGACAGGCAAACCTGCTTCCTTTCCGACCCTCTGCCAAGTTACCTACCCTGACAGGCAAACCTGCTTCCTTTCTGACCCTCTGCCAAGCTACCTACCCTGACAGGCAAACCTGCTTCCTTTCTGACCCTCTGCAAAGCAACCCTGACTGGCTAACCTGCTTCCTTTCTGACCCTCTGCCAAGCTACCTACCCTGACAGGTTAACCTGCTTCCTTTCTAACCCTCTGCCAAGCTACCTACCCTGACAGGCAAACCTGCTTCCTTTCTGACCCTCTGCCAAGCTACCTACCCTGACAGGCAAATCTCCTTCCTTTCTGACCCTCTGCCAAGCTACCTACCCGGACAGGTAAACCTGCTTCCTTTCTGACCCTCTGCCAAGCTACCTACCCTGACAGGCAAACCTTCTTCCTTTCTGACCCTCTGCCAAGCTACCTACCCGGACAGGTAAACCTGCTATCTTTCTGACCCTCTGCCAAGCTACCTACCCTGACAGGTAAACCTGCTTCCTTTCTGACCCTCTGCCAAGCTACCTACCCTGACAGGCTAAACTGCTTCCTTTCTGCCCTCTGCCAAGCTACCTACCCTGACAGGCTAACCTGCTACCATTCTGACCCTCTGCCAAGCTACCTACCCTGACAGGTAAACCTGCTTCCTTTCTGACCCTCTGCCAAGCTACCTACCATGACAGGCTAAACTGCTTCCTTTCTGACCCTCTGCCAAGCTACCAACCCTGACAGGCTAACCTGCTTCCTTTCTGACCCTCTGCCAAGCTACCCTGACTGGCTAACCTGCTTCCTTTCTGACCCTCTGCCAAGCTACCTACCCTGACAGGCTAACCTGCTTCCTTTCTGACCCTCTGCCAAGCTACCTACCCTGACAGGCTAACCTGCTACCTTTCTGACCCTCTGCCAAGCTACCTACCCTGACAGGCAAACCAACCTCCTTTCTGACCCTCAGCCAAGCTACGTACCCTGACAGGCAAACCTGCTTCCTTTCCGACCCTCTGCAAAGCTACCTACCCTGACAGGCAAACCTGCTTCCTTTCTGACCCTCTGCCAAGCTACCTACCCTGACAGGCAAACCTGCTTCCTTTCTGACCCTCTGCCAAGCAACCCTGACTGGCTAACCTGCTTCTTTTCTGACCCTCTGCCAAGCTACCTACCCTGACAGGTTAACCTGCTTCCTTTCTAACCCTCAGCCAAGCTACCTACCCCCGACAGGCAAACCTGCTTCCTTTCTGACCCTCTGCCAAGCTACCTACCCTGACAGGCAAACCTGCTTCCTTTCTGACCCTCTGCCAAGTTACCTACCCTGACAGTGCTTCCTTTCTGAAACTCAGCCAAGCTACCTACGCTGACAGGCAAACCTGCTGCCTTTCTGACCCTCAGCCAGGCTACCCTGACAGGCAAACCTGCTTCCTTTCTGACCCTCTGCCAAGCTACCTACCCTGACGGGCAGACCTGCTTCCTTTCTGACCCTCTGCCAAGCTACCATGACTGGCTAACCTGCTTCCTTTCTGACCCTCTGCCAAGCTACCTACCCTGACAGGAAAACCTGCTTCCTTTCTGACCCTCTGCCAAGCTACCTACCCTGACAGGCTAACCTGCTTCCTTTCTGACCCTCTACCAAGCTACCTACCCTGACAGGCAAACCTGCTTCCTTTCTGACCCTCTGCCAAGCTACCTACCCTGACAGGCAAACCTGATTCCTTTCTGACCCTCTACCAAGCTGCCTACCCTGACCCTCTGCCAAGCTACCTACCCTGACAGGCAAACCTGCTTCCTTTCTGTCCCTCTGCCAAGCTACCTACCATGACAGGCAAACCTGCTTCCTTTCTGACCCTCTGCCAAGCTACCTACCCTGACAGGCAAACCTGCTTCCTTTCTGACCCTCTGCCAAGCTACCTACCCTGACAGGCAAACCTGCTTCCTGTCTGACCCTCTGCCAAGCTACCCTGACTGGCTACCCTGCTTCCTTTCTGACCCTCTGCCAAGCTACCTACCCTGACAGGCAAACCTGCTTCCAGTCTGACCCTCAGCCAAGCTACCTACCCTAAAAGGCAAACCTGCTTCCTTTCTGACCCTTAGCCAAGCTACCTACCCTAACAGGCAAACCTGCTTCCTTTCTGAGCCTCAGCCAAGCTACCTATCCTGACAGGCTAACCTGCTTCCTTTCTGACCCTCTGCCAAGCTACCCTGACAGGCAAACCTGCTTCCTTTCCGACCCTCTGCCAAGCTACCTACCCTGACAGGCAAACCTGCTTCCTTTCTGACCCTCTGCCAAGCTACCTACCCTGAAAGGCAAACCTCCTTCCTTTCTGACCCTCTGCCAAGCTACCTACCCGGACAGGCTAACCTGCTATCTTTCTGACCCTCTGCCAAGCTACCTACCCGGACAGGCTAACCTGCTATCTTTCTGACCCTCTGCCAAGCTACCTACCCTGACAGGTAAACCTGCTTCCTTTCTGACCCTCTGCCAGGCTACCTACCCTGACAGGCTAAACTGCTTCCTTTCTGACCCTCTGCCAAGCTACCTACCCTGACAGGCTAACCTGCTACCTTTCTGACCCTCTGCCAAGCTACCTACCCTGACAGGTAAACCTGCTTCCTTTCTGACCCTCTGCCAAGCTACCTACCCTGAAAGGCTAAACTGCTTCCTTTCTGACCCTCTGCCAAGCTACCTACCCTGACAGGCTAACCTGCTTCCTTTCTGACCCTCTGCCAAGCTACCCTGACTGGCTAACCTGCTTCCTTTCTGACCCTCTGCCAAGCTACCTACCCTGACAGGCTAACCTGCTTCCTTTCTGACCCTCTGCCAAGCTACCTACACTGTCAGGCTAACCTGCTACCTTTCTGACCCTCTGCCAAGCTACCTACCCTGACAGGCAAACCTTCCTCCTTTCTGACCCTCAGCCAAGCTACCTACCCTGACAGGCAAACCTGCTTCCTTTCCGACCCTCTGCCAAGCTACCTACCCTGACAGGAAAACCTGCTTCCGTTCTGACCCTCTGCCAAGCTACCTACCCTGACAGGCAAACCTCCTTCCTTTCTGACCCTCTGCAAAGCAACCCTGACTGGCTAACCTGCTTCCTTTCTGACCCTCTGCCAAGCTACCTACCCTGACAGGTTAACCTGCTTCCTTTCTAACCCTCTGCCAAGCTACCTACCCTGACAGGCAAACCTGCTTCCTTTCTGACCCTCTGCCAAGCTACCTACCCTGACAGGCAAATCTCCTTCCTTTCTGACCCTCTGCCAAGCTACCTACCCGGACAGGTAAACATGCTTCCTTTCTGACCCTCTGCCAAGCTACCTACCCTGACAGGCAAACCTCCTTCCTTTCTGACCCTCTGCCAAGCTACCTACCCGGACAGGTAAACCTGCTATCTTTCTGACCCTCTGCCAAGCTACCTACCCTGACAGGTAAACCTGCTTCCCTTCTGACCCTCTGCCAAGCTACCTACCCTGACAGGCTAACCTGTACCTTTCTGACCCTCTGCCAAGCTACCTACCCTGACAGGTAAACCCGCTTCCTTTATGACCCTCTGCCAAGCTACCTACCATGACAGGCTAAACTGCTTCCTTTCTGACCCTCTGCCAAGCTACCTACCCTGACAGGCTAACCTGCTTCCTTTCTGACCCTCTGCCAAGCTACCCTGACAGGCTAACCTGCTTCCTTTCTGACCCTCTGCCAAGCTACCTACCCTGACAGGCTAACCTGCTACCTTTCTGACCCTCTGCCAAGCTACCTACCCTGACAGGCAAACCGACCTCCTTTCTGACCCTCAGCCAAGCTACGTACCCTGACAGGCAAACCTGCTTCCTTTCCGACCCTCTGCCAAGCTACCTACCCTGACAGGCAAACCTGCTTCCTTTCTGACCCTCTGCCAAGCTACCTACCCTGACAGGCAAACCTGCTTCCTTTCTGACCCTCTGCCAAGCTACCTACCCTGACGGGCAGACCTGCTTCCTTTCTGACCCTCTGCCAAGCTACCCTGACTGGCTAACCTGCTTCCTTTCTGACCCTCTGCCAAGCTACCTACCCTGACAGGCAAACCTGCTTCCTTTCTGACCCTCTGCCAAGCTACCTACCCTGATAGGCAAACCCGCTACCTGTCTGACCCTCTGCCAAGCTACCCTGACTGGCTAACCTGCTTCCTTTCTGACCCTCTGCCAAGCTACCTACCCTGACAGGCAAACCTGCTTCCTTTCTGACCCTCTGCCAAGCTACCTACCCTGGCAGGCAAACCTGCTTCCTTTCTGATCCTCTACCAAGCTACCTACCCTGACAGGCAAACCTGCTTCCTTTCTGACCCTCTACCAAGCTGCCTACCCTGACCCTCTGCCAAGCTACCTACCCTGACAGGCAAACCTGCTTCCTTTCTGACCCTCTGCCAAGCTACCTACCATGACAGGCAAACCTGCTTCCTTTCTGACCCTCTGCCAAGCTACCTACCCTGACAGGCAAACCTGCTTCCTTTCTGACCCTCTGCCAAGCTACCTACCCTGACAGGCAAACCTGCTTCCTTTCTGACCCTCTGCCAAGCTACCCTGACTGGCTAACCTGCTTCCTTTCTGACCCTCTGCCAAGCTACCTACCCTGACAGGCAAACCTGCTTCCAGTCTGACCCTCAGCCAAGCTACCTACCCTAAAAGGCAAACCTGCTTCCTTTCTGACCCTTAGCCAAGCTACCTACCCTGACAGGCAAACCTGCTTCCTTTCTGACACTCAGCCAAGCTACCTACCCAGGCAGGCAAACATGCTTCCTTTCTGACCCTCTACCAAGCTACCTACCCTGACAGGCAAACCTGCTTCCTTTCTGACCCTCTGCCAAGCTACCTACCCTGACAGGCAAACATGATTCCTTTCTGACCCTCTACCAAGCTACCTACCCTGACCCTCTGCCACGCTACCTACCTACCCTGACAGGCAAACCTGCTTCCTTTCTGACCTTCTGCCAAGCTACCTACCCTGACAGGCTAACCTGCTTCCTTCTGACCCTCTGCCAAGCTACCTACCCTGACAGGCTAACCTGCTTCCTTTCTGACCCTCTGCCAAGCTACCTACCCTGACAGGCAAACCTGCTACCTTTCTGACCCTCGGCCAAGCTACCTACCCTGACGGGCAAACCTGCTTCCTTTCTGACCCTCAGCCAAGCTACCTACCGTGACAGGCAAACCTGCTACCTTTCTGACCCTCTGCCAAGCTACCTACCCTGACAGGCAAACCTGCCTCCTTTCTGACCCTCTGCCAAGCTACCTACCCTGACAGGTTAACTTGCTTCCTTTCTGACCCTCTGCCAAGCTACATACCCTGACAGGCAAACCTACTACCTGTCTGACCCTCAGCCAAGCTACCTACCCTGACAGTCTAACCTGCTTCCTTTCTGACCCTCTGCCAAGCTACCTACCCTGACAGTTAAACCCGCTTCCTTTCTGACCCTCTGCCAAGCTACCTACCCTGACAGGCAAATCTGCTTCCTTTCTGACCTTCTGCCAAGCTACCTACCCTGACAGGCTTACCTGCTTCCTTTCTGACCTTCTGCCAAGCTACCTACCCTGACAGGCAAACCTGCTTCCTTTCTGACCCTCTGCCAAGTTACCTACCCTGACAGTGCTTCCTTTCTGACCCTCAGCCAAGCTACCTACGCTGACAGGCAAACCTGCTGCCTTTCTGACACTCAGCCAGGCTACCCTGACAGGCAAACCTGCTTCCTTTCTGACCCTCTGCCAAGCTACCTACCCTGACAGGAAGACCTGCTTCCTTTCTGACCCTCTGCCAAGCTACCCTGACTGACTAGCCTGCTACCTTTCTGACCCTCTGCCAAGCTACCTACCCTGACAGGCAAACCAACCTCCTTTCTGACCCTCAGCCAAGCTACGTACCCTGACAGGCAAACCTGCTTCCTTTCCGACCCTCTGCAAAGCTACCTACCCTGACAGGCAAACCTGCTTCCTTTCTGACCCTCTGCCAAGCAACCCTGACTGGCTAACCTGCTTCTTTTCTGACCCTCTGCCAAGCTACCTACCCTGACAGGTTAACCTGCTTCCTTTCTAACCCTCAGCCAAGCTACCTACCCTGACAGGCAAACCTGCTTCCTTTCTGACCCTCTGCCAAGCTACCTACCCTGACAGGCAAACGTGCTTCCTTTCTGACCCTCTGCCAAGTTACCTACCCTGACAGTGCTTCCTTTCTGACCCTCAGCCAAGCTACCTATGCTGACAGGCAAACCTGCTGCCTTTCTGACCCTCAGCCAGGCTACCCTGACAGGCAAAACTGCTTCCTTTCTGACCCTCTGCCAAGCTACCTACCCTGACGGGCAGACCTGCTTCCTTTCTGACCCTCTGCCAAGCTACCCTGACTGGCTAACCTGCTTCCTTTCTGACCCTCTGCCAAGCTACCTACCCTGATAGGCAAACCCGCTACCTGTCTGACCCTCTGCCAAGCTACCCTGACTGGCTAACCTGCTTCCTTTCTGACCCTCTGCCAAGCTACCTACCCTGACAGGCAAACCTGCTTCCTCTCTGACCCTCTGCCAAGCTACCTACCCTGGCAGGCAAACCTGCTTCCTTTCTGACCCTCTACCAAGCTACCTACCCTGACAGGCAAACCTGCTTCCTTTCTGACCCTCTGCCAAGCTACCTACCCTGACAGGCAAACCTGATTCCTTTCTGACCCTCTACCAAGCTGCCTACCCTGACCCTCTGCCAAGCTACCTACCCTGACAGGTAAACCTGCTTCCTTTCTGACCCTCTGCCAAGCTACCTACCATGACAGGCAAACCTGCTTCCTTTCTGACCCTCTGCCAAGCTACCTACCCTGACAGGCAAACCTGCTTCCTTTCTGACCCTCTGCCAAGCTACCTACCCTGACAGGCAAACCTGCTTCCTTTCTGACCCTCTGCCAAGCTACCCTGACTGGCTAACCTGCTTCCTTTCTGACCATCTGCCAAGCTACCTACCCTGACAGGCAAACCTGCTTCCAGTCTGACCCTCAGCCAAGCTACCTACCATAAAAGGCAAACCTGCTTCCTTTCTGACCCTCAGCCAAGCGACCTACTCTGACAGGCAAACCTGCTTCCTTTCTGACCCTCTGCCAAGCTACATACCCTGGCAGGCAAACCTGCTTCCTTTCTGACCCTCTACCAAGCTACCTACCCTGACAGGCAAACCTGCTTCCTTTCTGACCCTCTGCCAAGCTACCTACCCTGACAGGCAAACATGATTCCTTTCTGACCCTCTACCAAGCTACCTACCCTGACCCTCTGCCACGCTACCTACCTACCCTGACAGGCAAACCTGCTTCCTTTCTGACCTTCTGCCAAGCTACCTACCCTGACAGGCTAACCTGCTTCCTTTCTGACCCTCCGCCAAGCTACCTACCCTGACAGGCTAACCTGCTTCCTTTCTGACCCTCTGCCAAGCTACCTACCCTGACAGGTTAACTTGCTTCCTTTCTGACCCTCTGCCAAGCTACCTACCCTGACAGGCAAACCTACTACCTGTCTGACCCTCAGCCAAGCTACCTACCCTGACAGTCTAACCTGCTTCCTTTCTGACCCTCTGCCAAGCTACCTACCCTGACAGGCAAACCTGATTCCTTTCTGACCCTCTACCAAGCTGCCTACCCTGACCCTCTGCCAAGCTACCTACCCTGACAGGCAAACCTGCTTCCTTTCTGACCCTCTGCCAAGCTACCTACCATGACAGGCAAACCTGCTTCCTTTCTGACCCTCTGCCAAGCTACATACCCTGACAGGCAAACCTGCTTCCTTTCTGACCCTCTGCCAAGCTACCTACCCTGACAGGCAAACCTGCTTCCTTTCTGACCCTCTGCCAAGCTACCCTGACTGGCTAACCTGCTTCCTTTCTGACCCTCTGCCAAGCTACCTACCCTGACAGGCAAACCTGCTTCCAGTCTGACCCTCAGCCAAGCTACCTACCCTAAAAGGCAAACCTGCTTCCTTTCTGACCCTTAGCCAAGCTACCTACCCTGACAGGCAAACCTGCTTCCTTTCTGACACTCAGCCAAGCTACCTACCCTGGCAGGCAAACATGCTTCCTTTCTGACCCTCTACCAAGCTACCTACCCTGACAGGCAAACCTGCTTCCTTTCTGACCCTCTGCCAAGCTACCTACCCTGACAGGCAAACATGATTCCTTTCTGACCCTCTACCAAGCTACCTACCCTGACCCTCTGCCACGCTACCTACCTACCCTGACAGGCAAACCTGCTTCCTTTCTGACCTTCTGCCAAGCTACCTACCCTGACAGGCTAACCTGCTTCCTTTCTGACCCTCTGCCAAGCTACCTACCCTGACATGCTAACCTGCTTCCTTTCTGACCCTCTGCCAAGCTACCTACCCTGACAGGCAAACCTGCTACCTTTCTGACCCTCGGCCAAGCTACCTACCCTGACAGGCAAACCTGCTTCCTTTCTGACCCTCAGCCAAGCTACCTACCGTGACAGGCAAACCTGCTACCTTTCTGACCCTCTGCCAAGCTACCTACCCTGACAGGCAAACCTGCCTCCTTTCTGACCCTCTGCCAAGCTACCCTGACTGGCTAACCTGCTTCCTTTCTGACCCTCTGCCAAGCTACCTACCCTGACAGGTTAACTTGCTTCCTTTCTGACCCTCTGCCAAGCTACATACCCTGACAGGCAAACCTACTACCTGTCTGACCCTCAGCCAAGCTACCTACCCTGACAGTCTAACCTGCTTCCTTTCTGACCCTCTGCCAAGCTACCTACCCTGAGAGTTAAACCTGCTTCCTTTCTGACCCTCTGCCAAGCTACGTACCCTGACAGGCAAACCTGCTTCCTTTCCGACCCTCTGCCAAGCTACGTACCCTGACAGGCAAACCTGCTTCCTTTCTGACCCTCTGCCAAGCTACCTACCTTGAAAGGCAAACCTCCTTCCTTTCTGACCCTCTGCCAAGCTACCTACCCTGTCAGGCTAACCTGCTACCTTTCTGACCCTCTGCCAACCTACCTACCCTGACAGGCAAACCTGCTTCCTTTCTGACCCTCTGCCAAGCTACCTACCCTGACAGGCAAACCTGATTCCTTTCCGACCCTCTACCAAGCTGCCTACCCTGACCCTCTGCCAAGCTACCCTGACTGGCTAACATGCTTCCTTTCTGACCCTCAGCCAAGCTACCTACCCTGACAGGCAAACCTGCTTCCTTTCTGACCCTCAGCCAAGCTACCTACTCTGACAGGCAAACCTGCTTCCTTTCTGACCCTCAGCCAAGCTACCTACCCTGACAGGCAAACCTGCTTCCTTTCTGACCCTCAGCCAAGCTACCTACCCTAACAGGCAAACCTGCTTCCTTTCTGACCCTCAGCCAAGCTACCTACCCTAACAGGCAAACCTGCTTCCTTTCTGACCCTCAGCCATGCTACCTACCCTGACAGGCAAACCTGCTTCCTTTCTGAGCCTCAGCCAAGCTACCTACCCTGACAGGCAAACCTGCTTCCTTTCTGACCCTCTGCCAAGCTACCTACCCTGATAGGCTAACCTGCTTCCTTTCTGACCCTCTGCCAAGCTACCCTGACAGGCTAACCTGCTTCCTTTCTGACCCTATGCCAAGCTACCTACCCTGACAGGCAAACCTGCTTCCTTTCTGACCCTCAGCCAAGCTACCTACCCCGACAGGCAAACCTGCTTCCTTTCTGACCCTCAGCCAAGCTACCTACCCTAACAGGCAAACCTGCTTCCTTTCTGACCCTCAGCCAAGCTACCTACCTTAACAGGCAAACCTGCTTCCTTTCTGACCCTCAGCCACGCTACCTACCCTGACAGGCAAACCTGCTTCCTTTCTGAGCCTCAGCCAAGCTACCTACCCTGACAGGCAAACCTGCTTCCTTTCTGACCCTCTGCCAAGCTACCTACCCTGACAGGCAAACCTGATTCCTTTCCGACCCTCTACCAAGCTGCCTACCCTGACCCTCTGCCAAGCTACCCTGACTGGCTAACCTGCTTCCTTTCTGACCCTCAGCCAAGCTACCTACCCTGACTGGCAAACCTGCTTCCTTTCTGACCCTCAGCCAAGCTACCTACTCTGACAGGCAAACCTGCTTCCTTTCTGACCCTCAGCCAAGCTACCTACCCTAACAGGCAAACCTGCTTCCTTTCTGACCCTCAGCCAAGCTACCTACCCTAACAGGCAAACCTGCTTCCTTTCTGACCCTCAGCCACGCTACCTACCCTGACAGGCAAACCTGCTTCCTTTCTGAGCCTCAGCCAAGCTACCTACCCTGACAGGCAAACCTGCTTCCTTTCTGACCCTCTGCCAAGCTACCTACCCTGATAGGCTAACCTGCTTCCTTTCTGACCCTCTGCCAAGCTACCCTGACAGGCTAACCTGCTTCCTTTCTGACCCTATGCCAAGCTACCTACCCTGACAGGCAAACCTGCTTCCTTTCTGACCCTCAGCCAAGCTACCTACCCCGACAGGCAAACCTGCTTCCTTTCTGACCCTCAGCCAAGCTACCTACCCTAACAGGCAAACCTGCTTCCTTTCTGACCCTCAGCCAAGCTACCTACCCTAACAGGCAAACCTGCTTCCTTTCTGACCCTCAGCCACGCTACCTACCCTGACAGGCAAACCTGCTTCCTTTCTGAGCCTCAGCCAAGCTACCTACGCTGACAGGCAAACCTGCTGCCTTTCTGACCCTCAGCCAGGCTACCCTGACAGGCAAACCTGCTTCCTTTCTGGCCCTCTGCCAAGCTACCTACCCTGACAGGCAGACCTGCTTCCTTTCTGACCCTCTGCCAAGCTACCTACCCTGACAGGCAAACCTGCTTCCTTTCTGACCCTCTGCCAAGCTACCTACCCTGACAGGCAAACCCGCTACCTGTCTGACCCTCTGCCAAGCTACCCTGACTGGCTAACCTGCTTCCTTTCTGACCCTCTGCCAAGCTACCTACCCTAACAGGCAAACCTGCTTCCTTTCTGACCCTCTGCCAAGCTACCTACCCTGGCAGGCAAACCTGCTTCCTTTCTGACCCTCTACCAACCTACCTACCCTGACAGGCAAACCTGCTTCCTTTCTGACCCTCTGCCAAGCTACCTACCCTGACAGGCAAACCTGATTCCTTTCCGACCCTCTACCAAGCTGCCTACCCTGACCCTCTGCCAAGCTACCCTGACTGGCTAACCTGCTTCCTTTCTGACCCTCAGCCAAGCTACCTACCCTGACAGGCAAACCTGCTTCCTTTCTGACCCTCAGCCAAGCTACCTACTCTGACAGGCAAACCTGCTTCCTTTCTGACCCTCAGCCAAGCTTCCTACCCTGACAGGCAAACCTGCTTCCTTTCTGACCCTCAGCCAAGCTACCTACCCTAACAGGCAAACCTGCTTCCTTTCTGACCCTCAGCCACGCTACCTACCCTGACAGGCAAACCTGCTTCCTTTCTGAGCCTCAGCCAAGCTACCTACCCTGACAGGCAAACCTGCTTCCTTTCTGACCCTCTGCCAAGCTACCTACCCTGATAGGCTAACCTGTTTCCTTTCTGACCCTCTGCAAAGCTACCCTGACAGGCTAACCTGCTTCCTTTCTGACCCTATGCCAAGCTACCTACCCTGACAGGCTAACCTGCTTCCTTTCTGACCCTCTGCCAAGCTACCCTGACAGGCAAACCTGCTACCTTTCTGACCCTCAGCCAAGCTACCTACCCTGACAGGCAAACCTGCTTCCTTTCTGACGCTCTGCCAAGCTACCTACCCTGACAGGCAAACCTCCTTCCTTTCTGACCCTCTGCCAAGCTACCTACCCTGACAGGCTAACCTGCTATCTTTCTGACCCTCTGCCAAGCTACCTACCCTGACAGGTAAACCTGCTTCCTTTCTGACCCTCTGCCAAGCTACCTATCCTGACAGGCTAAACTGCTTCCTTTCTGACCCTCTGCCAAGCTACCTATCCTGACAGGCTAAACTGCTTCCTTTCTGACCCTCTGCCAAGCTACCTACCCTGACAGGCTAACCTGCTACCTTTCTGACCCTCTGACAAGCTACCTACCCTGACAGGTAAACCTGCTTCCTTTCTGACCCTCTGCCAAGCTACCTACCCTGACAGGCTAAACTGCTTCCTTTCTGACCCTCTGCCAAGCTACCTACCCTGACAGGCTAACCTGCTTCCTTTCTGACCCTCTGCCAAGCTACCCTGACTGGCTAACCTGCTTCCTTTCTGACCCTCTGCCAAGCTACCTACCCTGACAGGCTAACCTGCTTCCTTTCTGACCCTCTGCCAAGCTACCTACCCTGACAGGCTAACCTGCTACCTTTCTGACCCTCTGCCAAGCTACCTACCCTGACAGGCAAACCTTCCTCCTTTCTGACCCTCAGCCAAGCTACCTACCCTGACAGGCAAACCTGCTTCCTTTCCGCCCCTCTGCCAAGCTACCTACCCTGACAGGCAAACCTGCTTCCTTTCTGACCATCTGCCAAGCTACCTACCCTGACAGGCAAACCTGCTTCCTTTCTGACCCTCTGCCAAGCAACCCTGACTGGCTAACCTGCTTCCTTTCTGACCCTCTGCCAAGCTACCTACCCTGACAGGTTAACCTGCTTCCTTTCTAACCCTCTGCCAAGCTACCTACCCTGACAGGCAAACCTGCTTCCTTTCTGACCCTCTGCCAAGCTACCTACCCTGACAGACAAACCTCCTTCCTTTCTGACCCTCTGCCAAGCTACCTACCCAGACAGGTAAACCTGCTTCCTTTCTGTCCCTCTGCCAACCTACCTACCCTGACAGGCAAACCTCCTTCCTTTCTGACCCTCTGCCAAGCTACCTCCCCGGACAGGCAAACCTGCTTCCTTTCTGACCCTCAGCCAAGCTACCTACCCTGACAGGCAAACCTGCTTCCTTTCTGACCCTCAGCCAAGCTACCTAGCCTAACAGGCAAACCTGCTTCCTTTCTGACCCTCAGCCAAGCTACCTACCCTAACAGGCAAACCTGCTTCCTTTCTGACCCTCAGCCATGCTACCTACCCTGACAGGCAAACCTGCTTCCTTTCTGAGCCTCAGCCAAGCTACCTACCCTGACAGGCAAACCTGCTTCCTTTCTGACCCTCTGCCAAGCTACCTACCCTGACAGGCTAACCTGCTTCCTTTCTGACCATCTGCCAAGCTACCCTGACAGGCAAACCTGCTTCCTTTCCGACCCTCTGCCAAGCTACGTACCCTGACAGGCAAACCTGCTTCCTTTCTGACCCTCTGCCAAGCTACCTACCCTGAAAGGCAAACCTCCTTCCTTTCTGACCCTCTGCCAAGCTACCTACCCTGACAGGCTAACCTGCTATCTTTCTGACCTTCTGCCAAGCTACCTACCCTGACAGGTAAACCTGCTTCCTTTCTGACCCTCTGCCAAGCTACCTACCCTGACAGGCTAAACTGCTTCCTTTCTGACCCTCTGCCAAGCTACCTACCCTGACAGGCTAACCTGCTACCTTTCTGACCCTCTGCCAAGCTACCTACCCTGACAGGTAAACCTGCTTCCTTTCAGACCCTCTGCCAAGCTACCTGCCCTGACAGGCTAAACTGCTTCCTTTCTGACCCTCTGCCAAGCTAACCTGCTTCCTTTCTGACCCTCTGCCAAGCTACCCTGACTGGCTAACCTGCTTCCTTTCTGACCCTCGGCCAAGCTACCTACCCTGACAGGCTAACCTGCTTCCTTTCTGACCCTCTGCCAAGCTACCTACCCTGTCAGGCTAACCTGCTACCTTTCTGACCCTCTGCCAAGCTACCTACCCTGACAGGCAAACCTTCCTCCTTTCTGACCCTCAGCCAAGCTACCTACCCTGACAGGCAAACCTGCTTCCTTTCCGACCCTCTGCCAAGCTACCTACCCTGACAGGCAAACCTGCTTCCTTTCTGACCCTCTGCCAAGCTACCTACCCTGACAGGCAAACCTGCTTCCTTTCTGACCCTCTGCAAAGCAACCCTGACTGGCTAACCTGCTTCCTTTCTGACCCTCTGCCAAGCTACCTACCCTGACAGGTTAACCTGCTTCCTTTCTAACCCTCTGCCAAGCTACCTACCCTGACAGGCAAACCTGCTTCCTTTCTGACCCTCTGCCAAGCTACCTACCCTGACAGGCAAATCTCCTTCCTTTCTGACCCTCTGCCAAGCTACCTACCCGGACAGGTAAACCTGCTTCCTTTCTGACCCTCTGCCAAGTTACCTACCCTGACAGGCAAACCTCCTTCCTTTCTGACCCTCTGCCAAGCTACCTACCCGGACAGGTAAACCTGCTATCTTTCTGACCCTCTGCCAAGCTACCTACCCTGACAGGTAAACCTGCTTCCTTTCTGACCCTCTGCCAAGCTACCTACCCTGACAGGCTAAACTGCTTCCTCACTGACCCTCTGCCAAGCTACCTACCCTGACAGGCTAACCTGCTACCTTTCTGACCCTCTGCCAAGCTACCTACCCTGACAGGTAAACCGGCTTCCTTTCTGACCCTCTGCCAAGCTACCTACCCTGACAGGCTAAACTGCTTCCTTTCTGAACCTCTGCCAAGCTACCTACCCTGACAGGCTAACCTGCTTCCTTTCTGACCCTCTGCCAAGCTACCCTGACTGGCTAACCTGCTTCCTTTCTGACCCTCTGCCAAGCTACCTACCCTGACAGGCTAACCTGCTTCCTTTCTGACCCTCTGCCAAGCTACCTACCCTGACAGGCAAACCGACCTCCTTTCTGACCCTCAGCCAAGCTACGTACCCTGACAGGCAAACCTGCTTCCTTTCCGACCCTCTGCCAAGCTACCTACCCTGACAGGCAAACCTGCTTCCTTTCTGACGCTCTGCCAAGCTACCTACCCTGACAGGCAAACCTGCTTCCTTTCTGACCCTCTGCCCAGCTACCTACCCTGATAGGCTAACCTGCTTCCTTTCTGACCCTCTGCCAAGCTACCCCGACAGGCTAACCTGCTTCCTTTCTGACCCTATGCCAAGCTACCTACCCTGACAGGCTAACCTGCTTCCTTTCTGACCCTCTGCCAAGCTACCCTGACAGGCAAACCTGCTTCCTTTCCGACCCTCTGCCAAGCTACGTACCCTGACAGGCAAACCTGCTTCCTTTCTGACCCTCTGCCAAGCTACCTACCTTGAAAGGCAAACCTCCTTCCTTTCTGACCCTCTGCCAAGCTACCTACCCTGACAGGCTAACCTGCTATCTTTCTGACCCTCTGCCAAGCTACCTACCCTGACAGGTAAACCTGCTTCCTTTCTGACCCTCTGCCAAGCTACCTACCCTGACAGGCTAAACTGCTTCCTTTCTGACCCTCTGCCAAGCTACCTACCCTGACAGGCTAACCTGCTACCTTTCTGACCCTCTGCCAAGCTACCTACCCTGACAGGTAAACCTGCTTCCTTTCTGACCCTCTGCCAAGCTACCTACCCTGACAGGCTAAACTGCTTCCTTTCTGACCCTCTGCCAAGCTACCTACCCTGACAGGCTAACCTGCTTCCTTTCTGACCCTCTGCCAAGCTACCCCGACAGGCTAACCTGCTTCCTTTCTGACCCTCTGCCAAGCTACCCTGACAGGCAAACCTGCTTCCTTTCCGACCCTCTGCCAAGCTACGTACCCTGACAGGCAAACCTGCTTCCTTTCTGACCCTCTGCCAAGCTACCTACCTTGAAAGGCAAACCTCCTTCCTTTCTGACCCTCTGCCAAGCTACCTACCCTGTCAGGCTAACCTGCTACCTTTCTGACCCTCTGCCAAGCTACCTACCCTGACAGGCAAACCTTCCTCCTTTCTGACCCTCAGCCAAGCTACCTACCCTGACAGGCAAACCTGCTTCCTTTCCGACCCTCTGCCAAGCTACCTACCCTGACAGGCAAACCTGCTTCCTTTCTGACCCTCTGCCAAGCTACCTACCCTGACAGGCAAACCCGCTTCCTTTCTGACCCTCTGCAAAGCAACCCTGACTGGCTAACCTGCTTCCTTTCTAACCCTCTGCCAAGCTACCTACCCTGACAGGCAAACCTGCTTCCTTTCTGACCCTCTGCCAAGCTACCTACCCTGATAGGCAAATCTCCTTCCTTTCTGACCCTCTGCCAAGCTACCTACCCGGACAGGTAAACCTGCTTCCTTTCTGACCCTCTGCCAAGCTACCTACCCTGACAGGCAAACCTGCTTCCTTTCTGACCCTCTGCCATGCTACCCTGACAGGCAAACCTGCTACCTTTCTGACCCTCAGCCAAGCTACCTACCCTGACAGGCAAACCTGCTTCCTTTCTGACCCTCTGCCAAGCTACCTACCCTGACAGGCAAACCTCCTTCCTTTCTGACCCTCTGCCAAGCTACCTACCCTGACAGGCTAACCTGCTATCTTTCTGACCCTCTGCCAAGCTACCTACCCTGACAGGTAAACCTGCTTCCTTTCTGACCCTCTGCCAAGCTACCTATCCTGACAGGCTAAACTGCTTCCTTTCTGACCCTCTGCCAAGCTACCTATCCTGACAGGCTAAACTGCTTCCTTTCTGACCCTCTGCCAAGCTACCTACCCTGACAGGCTAACCTGCTACCTTTCTGACCCTCTGACAAGTTACCTACCCTGACAGGTAAACCTGCTTCCTTTCTGACCCTCTGCCAAGCTACCTACCCTGACAGGCTAAACTGCTTCCTTTCTGACCCTCTGCCAAGCTACCTACCCTGACAGGCTAACCTGCTTCCTTTCTGACCCTCTGCCAAGCTACCCTGACTGGCTAACCTGCTTCCTTTCTGACCCTCTGCCAAGCTACCTACCCTGACAGGCTAACCTGCTTCCTTTCTGACCCTCTGCCAAGCTACCTACCCTGACAGGCTAACCTGCTACCTTTCTGACCCTCTGCCAAGCTACCTACCCTGACAGGCAAACCTTCCTCCTTTCTGACCCTCAGCCAAGCTACCTACCCTGACAGGCAAACCTGCTTCCTTTCCGCCCCTCTGCCAAGCTACCTACCCTGACAGGCAAACCTGCTTCCTTTCTGACCATCTGCCAAGCTACCTACCCTGACAGGTTAACCTGCTTCCTTTCCGCCCCTCTGCCAAGCTACCTACCCTGACAGGCAAACCTGCTTCCTTTCTGACCCTCTGCCAAGCTACCTACCCTGACAGGTTAACCTGCTTCCTTTCTAACCCTCTGCCAAGCTACCTACCCTGACAGGCAAACCTGCTTCCTTTCTGACCCTCTGCCAAGCTACCTACCCTGACAGACAAACCTCCTTCCTTTCTGACCCTCTGCCAAGCTACCTACCCAGACAGGTAAACCTGCTTCCTTTCTGTCCCTCTGCCAACCTACCTACCCTGACAGGCAAACCTCCTTCCTTTCTGACCCTCTGCCAAGCTACCTCCCCGGACAGGTAAACCTGCTTCCTTTCTGACCCTCAGCCAAGCTACCTACTCTGACAGGCAAACCTGCTTCCTTTCTGACCCTCAGCCAAGCTACCTACCCTGACAGGCAAACCTGCTTCCTTTCTGACCCTCAGCCAAGCTACCTAGCCTAACAGGCAAACCTGCTTCCTTTCTGACCCTCAGCCAAGCTACCTACCCTAACAGGCAAACCTGCTTCCTTTCTGACCCTCAGCCATGCTACCTACCCTGACAGGCAAACCTGCTTCCTTTCTGAGCCTCAGCCAAGCTACCTACCCTGACAGGCAAACCTGCTTCCTTTCTGACCCTCTGCCAAGCTACCTACCCTGACAGGCTAACCTGCTTCCTTTCTGACCATCTGCCAAGCTACCCTGACAGGCAAACCTGCTTCCTTTCCGACCCTCTGCCAAGCTACCTACCCTGAAAGGCAAACCTCCTTCCTTTCTGACCCTCTGCCAAGCTACCTACCCTGACAGGCTAACCTGCTATCTTTCTGACCTTCTGCCAAGCTACCTACCCTGACAGGTAAACCTGCTTCCTTTCTGACCCTCTGCCAAGCTACCTACCCTGACAGGCTAAACTGCTTCCTTTCTGACCCTCTGCCAAGCTACCTACCCTGACAGGCTAACCTGCTACCTTTCTGACCCTCTGCCAAGCTACCTACCCTGACAGGTAAACCTGCTTCCTTTCTGACCCTCTGCCAAGCTACCTACCCTGACAGGCTAAACTGCTTCCTTTCTGACCCTCTGCCAAGCTAACCTGCTTCCTTTCTGACCCTCTGCCAAGCTACCCTGACTGGCTAACCTGCTTCCTTTCTGACCCTCGGCCAAGCTACCTACCCTGACAGGCTAACCTGCTTCCTTTCTGACCCTCTGCCAAGCTACCTACCCTGTCAGGCTAACCTGCTACCTTTCTGACCCTCTGCCAAGCTACCTACCCTGACAGGCAAACCTTCCTCCTTTCTGACCCTCAGCCAAGCTACCTACCCTGACAGGCAAACCTGCTTCCTTTCTGACCCTCAGCCATGCTACCTACCCTGACAGGCAAACCTGCTTCCTTTCTGAGCCTCAGCCAAGCTACCTACCCTGACAGGCAAACCTGCTTCCTTTCTGACCCTCTGCCAAGCTACCTACCCTGACAGGCTAACCTGCTTCCTTTCTGACCCTCAGCCAAGCTACCTACCCTAACAGGCAAACCTGCTTCCTTTCTGACCCTCAGCCATGCTACCTACCCTGACAGGCAAACCTGCTTCCTTTCTGAGCCTCAGCCAAGCTACCTACCCTGACAGGCAAACCTGTTTCCTTTCTGACCCTCTGCCAAGCTACCTACCCTGACAGGCTAACCTGCTTCCTTTCTGACCATCTGCCAAGCTACCCTGACAGGCAAACCTGCTTCCTTTCCGACCCTCTGCCAAGCTACCTACCCTGAAAGGCAAACCTCCTTCCTTTCTGACCCTCTGCCAAGCTACCTACCCTGACAGGCTAACCTGCTATCTTTCTGACCTTCTGCCAAGCTACCTACCCTGACAGGTAAACCTGCTTCCTTTCTGACCCTCTGCCAAGCTACCTACCCTGACAGGCTAAACTGCTTCCTTTCTGACCCTCTGCCAAGCTACCTACCCTGACAGGCTAACCTGCTACCTTTCTGACTCTCTGCCAAGCTACCTACCCTGACAGGTAAACCTGCTTCCTTTATGACCCTCTGCCAAGCTACCTACCCTGACAGGCTAAACTGCTTCCTTTCTGACCCTCTGCCAAGCTAACCTGCTTCCTTTCTGACCCTCTGCCAAGCTACCCTGACTGGCTAACCTGCTTCCTTTCTGACCCTCGGCCAAGCTACCTACCCTGACAGGCTAACCTGCTTCCTTTCTGACCCTCTGCCAAGCTACCTACCCTGTCAGGCTAACCTGCTACCTTTCTGACCCTCTGCCAAGCTACCTACCCTGACAGGCAAACCTTCCTCCTTTCTGACCCTCAGCCAAGCTACCTACCCTGACAGGCAAACCTGCTTCCTTTCCGACCCTCTGCCAAGCTACCTACCCTGACAGGCAAACCTGCTTCCTTTCTGACCCTCTGCCAAGCTACCTACCCTGACAGGCAAACCTGCTTCCTTTCTGACCCTCTGCAAAGCAACCCTGACTGGCTAACCTGCTTCCTTTCTGACCCTCTGCCAAGCTACCTACCCTGACAGGTTAACCTGCTTCCTTTCTAACCCTCTGCCAAGCTACCTACCCTGACAGGCAAACCTGCTTCCTTTCTGACCCTCTGCCAAGCTACCTACCCTGACAGGCAAATCTCCTTCCTTTCTGACCCTCTGCCAAGCTACCTACCCGGACAGGTAAACCTGCTTCCTTTCTGACCCTCTGCCAAGCTACCTACCCTGACAGGCAAACCTCCTTCCTTTCTGACCCTCTGCCAAGCTACCTACCCGGACAGGTAAACCTGCTATCTTTCTGACCCTCTGCCAAGCTACCTACCCTGACAGGTAAACCTGCTTCCTTTCTGACCCTCTGCCAAGCTACCTACCCTGACAGGCTAAACTGCTTCCTTTCTGACCCTCTGCCAAGCTACCTACCCTGACAGGCTAACCTGCTACCTTTCTGACCCTCTGCCAAGCTACCTACCCTGACAGGTAAACTGGCTTCCTTTCTGACCCTCTGCCAAGCTACCTACCCTGACAGGCTAAACTGCTTCCTTTCTGAACCTCTGCCAAGCTACCTACCCTGACAGGCTAACCTGCTTCCTTTCTGACCCTCTGCCAAGCTACCCTGACTGGCTAACCTGCTTCCTTTCTGACCCTCTGCCAAGCTACCTACCCTGACAGGCTAACCTGCTTCCTTTCTGACCCTCTGCCAAGCTACCTACCCTGACAGGCAAACCGACCTCCTTTCTGACCCTCAGCCAAGCTACGTACCCTGACAGGCAAACCTGCTTCCTTTCCGACCCTCTGCCAAGCTACCTACCCTGACAGGCAAACCTGCTTCCTTTCTGACGCTCTGCCAAGCTACCTACCCTGACAGGCAAACCTGCTTCCTTTCTGACCCTCTGCCCAGCTACCTACCCTGATAGGCTAACCTGCTTCCTTTCTGACCCTCTGCCAAGCTACCCCGACAGGCTAACCTGCTTCCTTTCTGACCCTATGCCAAGCTACCTACCCTGACAGGCTAACCTGCTTCCTTTCTGACCCTCTGCCAAGCTACCCTGACAGGCAAACCTGCTTCCTTTCCGACCCTCTGCCAAGCTACGTACCCTGACAGGCAAACCTGCTTCCTTTCTGACCCTCTGCCAAGCTACCTACCTTGAAAGGCAAACCTCCTTCCTTTCTGACCCTCTGCCAAGCTACCTACCCTGACAGGCTAACCTGCTATCTTTCTGACCCTCTGCCAAGCTACCTACCCTGACAGGTAAACCTGCTTCCTTTCTGATCCTCTGCCAAGCTACCTACCCTGACAGGCTAAACTGCTTCCTTTCTGACCCTCTGCCAAGCTACCTACCCTGACAGGCTAACCTGCTACCTTTCTGACCCTCTGCCAAGCTACCTACCCTGACAGGTAAACCTGCTTCCTTTCTGACCCTCTGCCAAGCTACCTACCCTGACAGGCTAAACTGCTTCCTTTCTGACCCTCTGCCAAGCTACCTACCCTGACAGGCTAACCTGCTTCCTTTCTGACCCTCTGCCAAGCTACCCCGACAGGCTAACCTGCTTCCTTTCTGACCCTCTGCCAAGCTACCCTGACAGGCAAACCTGCTTCCTTTCCGACCCTCTGCCAAGCTACGTACCCTGACAGGCAAACCTGCTTCCTTTCTGACCCTCTGCCAAGCTACCTACCTTGAAAGGCAAACCTCCTTCCTTTCTGACCCTCTGCCAAGCTACCTACCCTGTCAGGCTAACCTGCTACCTTTCTGACCCTCTGCCAAGCTACCTACCCTGACAGGCAAACCTTCCTCCTTTCTGACCCTCAGCCAAGCTACCTACCCTGACAGGCAAACCTGCTTCCTTTCCGACCCTCTGCCAAGCTACCTACCCTGACAGGCAAACCTGCTTCCTTTCTGACCCTCTGCCAAGCTACCTACCCTGACAGGCAAACCTGCTTCCTTTCTGACCCTCTGCAAAGCAACCCTGACTGGCTAACCTGCTTCCTTTCTGACCCTCTGCCAAGCTACCTACCCTGACAGGTTAACCTGCTTCCTTTCTAACCCTCTGCCAAGCTACCTACCCTGACAGGCAAACCTGCTTCCTTTCTGACCCTCTGCCAAGCTACCTACCCTGATAGGCAAATCTCCTTCCTTTCTGACCCTCTGCAAAGCAACCCTGACTGGCTAACCTGCTTCCTTTCTGACCCTCTGCCAAGCTACCTACCCTGACAGGTTAACCTGCTTCCTTTCTAACCCTCTGCCAAGCTACCTACCCTGACAGGCAAACCTGCTTCCTTTCTGACCCTCTGCAAAGCAACCCTGACTGGCTAACCTGCTTCCTTTCTGACCCTCTGCCAAGCTACCTACCCTGACAGGTTAACCTGCTTCCTTTCTAACCCTCTGCCAAGCTACCTACCCTGACAGGCAAACCTGCTTCCAGTCTGACCCTCAGCCAAGCTACCTACCATAAAAGGCAAACCTGCTTCCTTTCTGACCCTCAGCCAAGCGACCTACTCTGACAGGCAAACCTGCTTCCTTTCTGACCCTCTGCCAAGCTACATACCCTGGCAAGCAAACCTGCTTCCTTTCTGACCCTCTACCAAGCTACCTACCCTGACAGGCAAACCTGCTTCCTTTCTGACCCTCTGCCAAGCTACCTACCCTGACAGGCAAACATGATTCCTTTCTGACCCTCTACCAAGCTACCTACCCTGACCCTCTGCCACGCTACCTACCTACCCTGACAGGCAAACCTGCTTCCTTTCTGACCTTCTGCCAAGCTACCTACCCTGACAGGCTAACCTGCTTCCTTTCTGACCCTCCGCCAAGCTACCTACCCTGACAGGCTAACCTGCTTCCTTTCTGACCCTCTGCCAAGCTACCTACCCTGACAGGTTAACTTGCTTCCTTTCTGACCCTCTGCCAAGCTACCTACCCTGACAGGCAAACCTACTACCTGTCTGACCCTCAGCCAAGCTACCTACCCTGACAGTCTAACCTGCTTCCTTTCTGACCCTCTGCCAAGCTACCTACCCTGACAGGCAAACCTGATTCCTTTCTGACCCTCTACCAAGCTGCCTACCCTGACCCTCTGCCAAGCTACCTACCCTGACAGGCAAACCTGCTTCCTTTCTGACCCTCTGCCAAGCTACCTACCATGACAGGCAAACCTGCTTCCTTTCTGACCCTCTGCCAAGCTACATACCCTGACAGGCAAACCTGCTTCCTTTCTGACCCTCTGCCAAGCTACCTACCCTGACAGGCAAACCTGCTTCCTTTCTGACCCTCTGCCAAGCTACCCTGACTGGCTAACCTGCTTCCTTTCTGACCCTCTGCCAAGCTACCTACCCTGACAGGCAAACCTGCTTCCAGTCTGACCCTCAGCCAAGCTACCTACCCTAAAAGGCAAACCTGCTTCCTTTCTGACCCTTAGCCAAGCTACCTACCCTGACAGGCAAACCTGCTTCCTTTCTGACACTCAGCCAAGCTACCTACCCTGGCAGGCAAACATGCTTCCTTTCTGACCCTCTACCAAGCTACCTACCCTGACAGGAAAACCTGCTTCCTTTCTGACCCTCTGCCAAGCTACCTACCCTGACAGGCAAACATGATTCCTTTCTGACCCTCTACCAAGCTACCTACCCTGACCCTCTGCCACGCTACCTACCTACCCTGACAGGCAAACCTGCTTCCTTTCTGACCTTCTGCCAAGCTACCTACCCTGACAGGCTAACCTGCTTCCTTTCTGACCCTCTGCCAAGCTACCTACCCTGACAGGCTAACCTGCTTCCTTTCTGACCCTCTGCCAAGCTACCTACCCTGACAGGCAAACCTGCTACCTTTCTGACCCTCGGCCAAGCTACCTACCCTGACAGGCAAACCTGCTTCCTTTCTGACCCTTAGCCAAGCTACCTACCGTGACAGGCAAACCTGCTACCTTTCTGACCCTCTGCCAAGCTACCTACCCTGACAGGCAAACCTGCCTCCTTTCTGACCCTCTGCCAAGCTACCCTGACTGGCTAACCTGCTTCCTTTCTGACCCTCTGCCAAGCTACCTACCCTGACAGGTTAACTTGCTTCCTTTCTGACCCTCTGCCAAGCTACATACCCTGACAGGCAAACCTACTACCTGTCTGACCCTCAGCCAAGCTACCTACCCTGACAGTCTAACCTGCTTCCTTTCTGACCCTCTGCCAAGCTACCTACCCTGAGAGTTAAACCTGCTTCCTTTCTGACCCTCTGCCAAGCTACGTACCCTGACAGGCAAACCTGCTTCCTTTCCGACCCTCTGCCAAGCTACGTACCCTGACAGGCAAACCTGCTTCCTTTCTGACCCTCTGCCAAGCTACCTACCTTGAAAGGCAAACCTCCTTCCTTTCTGACCCTCTGCCAAGCTACCTACCCTGTCAGGCTAACCTGCTACCTTTCTGACCCTCTGCCAACCTACCTACCCTGACAGGCAAACCTGCTTCCTTTCTGACCCTCTGCCAAGCTACCTACCCTGACAGGCAAACCTGATTCCTTTCCGACCCTCTACCAAGCTGCCTACCCTGACCCTCTGCCAAGCTACCCTGACTGGCTAACCTGCTTCCTTTCTGACCCTCAGCCAAGCTACCTACCCTGACAGGCAAACCTGCTTCCTTTCTGACCCTCAGCCAAGCTACCTACTCTGACAGGCAAACCTGCTTCCTTTCTGACCCTCAGCCAAGCTACCTACCCTGACAGGCAAACCTGCTTCCTTTCTGACCCTCAGCCAAGCTACCTACCCTAACAGGCAAACCTGCTTCCTTTCTGACCCTCAGCCAAGCTACCTACCCTAACAGGCAAACCTGCTTCCTTTCTGACCCTCAGCCATGCTACCTACCCTGACAGGCAAACCTGCTTCCTTTCTGAGCCTCAGCCAAGCTACCTACCCTGACAGGCAAACCTGCTTCCTTTCTGACCCTCTGCCAAGCTACCTACCCTGATAGGCTAACCTGCTTCCTTTCTGACCCTCTGCCAAGCTACCCTGACAGGCTAACCTGCTTCCTTTCTGACCCTATGCCAAGCTACCTACCCTGACAGGCAAACCTGCTTCCTTTCTGACCCTCAGCCAAGCTACCTACCCCGACAGGCAAACCTGCTTCCTTTCTGACCCTCAGCCAAGCTACCTACCCTAACAGGCAAACCTGCTTCCTTTCTGACCCTCAGCCAAGCTACCTACCCTAACAGGCAAACCTGCTTCCTTTCTGACCCTCAGCCACGCTACCTACCCTGACAGGCAAACCTGCTTCCTTTCTGAGCCTCAGCCAAGCTACCTACCCTGACAGGCAAACCTGCTTCCTTTCTGACCCTCTGCCAAGCTACCTACCCTGACAGGTAAACCTGATTCCTTTCCGACCCTCTACCAAGCTGCCTACCCTGACCCTCTGCCAAGCTACCCTGACTGGCTAACCTGCTTCCTTTCTGACCCTCAGCCAAGCTACCTACCCTGACTGGCAAACCTGCTTCCTTTCTGACCCTCAGCCAAGCTACCTACTCTGACAGGCAAACCTGCTTCCTTTCTGACCCTCAGCCAAGCTACCTACCCTGACAGCCAAACCTGCTTCCTTTCTGACCCTCAGCCAAGCTACCTACCCTAACAGGCAAACCTGCTTCCTTTCTGACCCTCAGCCAAGCTACCTACCCTAACAGGCAAACCTGCTTCCTTTCTGACCCTCAGCCACGCTACCTACCCTGACAGGCAAACCTCCTTCCTTTCTGACCCTCTGCCAAGCTACCTACCCTGACAGGCAAACCTGCTTCCTTTCTGAGCCTCAGCCAAGCTACCTACCCTGACAGGCAAACCTGCTTCCTTTCTGACCCTCTGCCAAGCTACCTACCCTGATAGGCTAACCTGCTTCCTTTCTGACCCTCTGCCAAGCTACCCTGACAGGCTAACCTGCTTCCTTTCTGACCCTATGCCAAGCTACCTACCCTGACAGGCAAACCTGCTTCCTTTCTGACCCTCAGCCAAGCTACCTACCCCGACAGGCAAACCTGCTTCCTTTCTGACCCTCAGCCAAGCTACCTACCCTAACAGGCAAACCTGCTTCCTTTCTGACCCTCAGCCAAGCTACCTACCCTAACAGGCAAACCTGCTTCCTTTCTGACCCTCAGCCACGCTACCTTCCCTGACAGGCAAACCTGCTTCCTTTCTGAGCCTCAGCCAAGCTACCTACGCTGACAGGCAAACCTGCTGCCTTTCTGACCCTCAGCCAGGCTACCCTGACAGGCAAACCTGCTTCCTTTCTGGCCCTCTGCCAAGCTACCTACCCTGACAGGCAGACCTGCTTCCTTTCTGACCCTCTGCCAAGCTACCTACCCTGACAGGCAAACCTGCTTCCTTTCTGACCCTCTGCCAAGCTACCTACCCTGACAGGCAAACCCGCTACCTGTCTGACCCTCTGCCAAGCTACCCTGACTGGCTAACCTGCTTCCTTTCTGACCCTCTGCCAAGCTACCTACCCTAACAGGCAAACCTGCTTCCTTTCTGACCCTCTGCCAAGCTACCTACCCTGGCAGGCAAACCTGCTTCCTTTCTGACCCTCTACCAACCTACCTACCCTGACAGGCAAACCTGCTTCCTTTCTGACCCTCTGCCAAGCTACCTACCCTGACAGGCAAACCTGATTCCTTTCCGACCCTCTACCAAGCTGCCTACCCTGACCCTCTGCCAAGCTACCCTGACTGGCTAACCTGCTTCCTTTCTGACCCTCAGCCAAGCTACCTACCCTGACAGGCAAACCTGCTTCCTTTCTGACCCTCAGCCAAGCTACCTACTCTGACAGGCAAACCTGCTTCCTTTCTGACCCTCAGCCAAGCTTCCTACCCTGACAGGCAAACCTGCTTCCTTTCTGACCCTCAGCCAAGCTACCTACCCTAACAGGCAAACCTGCTTCCTTTCTGACCCTCAGCCACGCTACCTACCCTGACAGGCAAACCTGCTTCCTTTCTGAGCCTCAGCCAAGCTACCTACCCTGACAGGCAAACCTGCTTCCTTTCTGACCCTCTGCCAAGCTACCTACCCTGATAGGCTAACCTGTTTCCTTTCTGACCCTCTGCAAAGCTACCCTGACAGGCTAACCTGCTTCCTTTCTGACCCTATGCCAAGCTACCTACCCTGACAGGCTAACCTGCTTCCTTTCTGACCCTCTGCCAAGCTACCCTGACAGGCAAACCTGCTACCTTTCTGACCCTCAGCCAAGCTACCTACCCTGACAGGCAAACCTGCTTCCTTTCTGACCCTCTGCCAAGCTACCTACCCTGACAGGCAAACCTCCTTCCTTTCTGACCCTCTGCCAAGCTACCTACCCTGACAGGCTAACCTGCTATCTTTCTGACCCTCTGCCAAGCTACCTACCCTGACAGGTAAACCTGCTTCCTTTCTGACCCTCTGCCAAGCTACCTATCCTGACAGGCTAAACTGCTTCCTTTCTGACCCTCTGCCAAGCTACCTATCCTGACAGGCTAAACTGCTTCCTTTCTGACCCTCTGCCAAGCTACCTACCCTGACAGGCTAACCTGCTACCTTTCTGACCCTCTGACAAGCTACCTACCCTGACAGGTAAACCTGCTTCCTTTCTGACCCTCTGCCAAGCTACCTACCCTGACAGGCTAAACTGCTTCCTTTCTGACCCTCTGCCAAGCTACCTACCCTGACAGGCTAACCTGCTTCCTTTCTGACCCTCTGCCAAGCTACCCTGACTGGCTAACCTGCTTCCTTTCTGACCCTCTGCCAAGCTACCTACCCTGACAGGCTAACCTGCTTCCTTTCTGACCCTCTGCCAAGCTACCTACCCTGACAGGCTAACCTGCTACCTTTCTGACCCTCTGCCAAGCTACCTACCCTGACAGGCAAACCTTCCTCCTTTCTGACCCTCAGCCAAGCTACCTACCCTGACAGGCAAACCTGCTTCCTTTCCGCCCCTCTGCCAAGCTACCTACCCTGACAGGCAAACCTGCTTCCTTTCTGACCATCTGCCAAGCTACCTACCCTGACAGGCAAACCTGCTTCTTTTCTGACCCTCTGCCAAGCAACCCTGACTGGCTAACCTGCTTCCTTTCTGACCCTCTGCCAAGCTACCTACCCTGACAGGTTAACCTGCTTCCTTTCTAACCCTCTGCCAAGCTACCTACCCTGACAGGCAAACCTGCTTCCTTTCTGACCCTCTGCCAAGCTACCTACCCTGACAGACAAACCTCCTTCCTTACTGACCCTCTGCCAAGCTACCGACCCAGACAGGTAAACCTGCATCCTTTCTGTCCCTCTGCCAACCTACCTACCCTGACAGGCAAACCTCCTTCCTTTCTGACCCTCTGCCAAGCTACCTCCCCGGACAGGTAAACCTGCTTCCTTTCTGACCCTCAGCCAAGCTACCTACTCTGACAGGCAAACCTGCTTCCTTTCTGACCCTCAGCCAAGCTACCTACCCTGACAGGCAAACCTGCTTCCTTTCTGACCCTCAGCCAAGCTACCTAGCCTAACAGGCAAACCTGCTTCCTTTCTGACCCTCAGCCAAGCTACCTACCCTAACAGGCAAACCTGCTTCCTTTCTGACCCTCAGCCATGCTACCTACCCTGACAGGCAAACCTGCTTCCTTTCTGAGCCTCAGCCAAGCTACCTACCCTGACAGGCAAACCTGCTTCCTTTCTGACCCTCTGCCAAGCTACCTACCCTGACAGGCTAACCTGATTCCTTTCTGACCATCTGCCAAGCTACCCTGACAGGCAAACCTGCTTCCTTTCCGACCCTCTGCCAAGCTACGTACCCTGACAGGCAAACCTGCTTCCTTTCTGACCCTCTGCCAAGCTACCTACCCTGAAAGGCAAACCTCCTTCCTTTCTGACCCTCTGCCAAGCTACCTACCCTGACAGGCTAACCTGCTATCTTTCTGACCTTCTGCCAAGCTACCTACCCTGACAGGTAAACCTGCTTCCTTTCTGACCCTCTGCCAAGCTACCTACCCTGACAGGCTAAACTGCTTCCTTTCTGACCCTCTGCCAAGCTACCTACCCTGACAGGCTAACCTGCTACCTTTCTGACCCTCTGCCAAGCTACCTACCCTGACAGGTAAACCTGCTTCCTTTCTGACCCTCTGCCAAGCTACCTACCCTGACAGGCTAAACTGCTTCCTTTCTGACCCTCTGCCAAGCTAACCTGCTTCCTTTCTGACCCTCTGCCAAGCTACCCTGACTGGCTAACCTGCTTCCTTTCTGACCCTCAGCCAAGCTACCTACCCTGACAGGCTAACCTGCTTCCTTTCTGACCCTCTGCCAAGCTACCTACCCTGTCAGGCTAACCTGCTACCTTTCTGACCCTCTGCCAAGCTACCTACCCTGACAGGCAAACCTTCCTCCTTTCTGACCCTCAGCCAAGCTACCTACCCTGACAGGCAAACCTGCTTCCTTTCCGACCCTCTGCCAAGCTACCTACCCTGACAGGCAAACCTGCTTCCTTTCTGACCCTCTGCCAAGCTACCTACCCTGACAGGCAAACCTGCTTCCTTTCTGACCCTCTGCAAAGCAACCCTGACTGGCTAACCTGCTTCCTTTCTGACCCTCTGCCAAGCTACCTACCCTGACAGGTTAACCTGCTTCCTTTCTAACCCTCTGCCAAGCTACCTACCCTGACAGGCAAACCTGCTTCCTTTCTGACCCTCTGCCAAGCTACCTACCCTGACAGGCAAATCTCCTTCCTTTCTGACCCTCTGCCAAGCTACCTACCCGGACAGGTAAACCTGCTTCCTTTCTGACCCTCTGCCAAGCTACCTACCCTGACAGGCAAACCTCCTTCCTTTCTGACCCTCTGCCAAGCTACCTACCCGGACAGGTAAACCTGCTATCTTTCTGACCCTCTGCCAAGCTACCTACCCTGACAGGTAAACCTGCTTCCTTTCTGACCCTCTGCCAAGCTACCTACCCTGACAGGCTAAACTGCTTCCTCACTGACCCTCTGCCAAGCTACCTACCCTGACAGGCTAACCTGCTACCTTTCTGACCCTCTGCCAAGCTACCTACCCTGACAGGTAAACCGGCTTCCTTTCTGACCCTCTGCCAAGCTACCTACCCTGACAGGCTAAACTGCTTCCTTTCTGAACCTCTGCCAAGCTACCTACCCTGACAGGCTAACCTGCTTCCTTTCTGACCCTCTGCCAAGCTACCCTGACTGGCTAACCTGCTTCCTTTCTGACCCTCTGCCAAGCTACCTACCCTGACAGGCTAACCTGCTTCCTTTCTGACCCTCTGCCAAGCTACCTACCCTGACAGGCAAACCGACCTCCTTTCTGACCCTCAGCCAAGCTACGTACCCTGACAGGCAAACCTGCTTCCTTTCCGACCCTCTGCCAAGCTACCTACCCTGACAGGCAAACCTGCTTCCTTTCTGACGCTCTGCCAAGCTACCTACCCTGACAGGCAAACCTGCTTCCTTTCTGACCCTCTGCCCAGCTACCTACCCTGATAGGCTAACCTGCTTCCTTTCTGACCCTCTGCCAAGCTACCCCGACAGGCTAACCTGCTTCCTTTCTGACCCTATGCCAAGCTACCTACCCTGACAGGCTAACCTGCTTCCTTTCTGACCCTCTGCCAAGCTACCCTGACAGGCAAACCTGCTTCCTTTCCGACCCTCTGCCAAGCTACGTACCCTGACAGGCAAACCTGTTTCCTTTCTGACCCTCTGCCAAGCTACCTACCTTGAAAGGCAAACCTCCTTCCTTTCTGACCCTCTGCCAAGCTACCTACCCTGACAGGCTAACCTGCTATCTTTCTGACCCTCTGCCAAGCTACCTACCCTGACAGGTAAACCTGCTTCCTTTCTGACCCTCTGCCAAGCTACCTACCCTGACAGGCTAAACTGCTTCCTTTCTGACCCTCTGCCAAGCTACCTACCCTGACAGGCTAACCTGCTACCTTTCTGACCCTCTGCCAAGCTACCTACCCTGACAGGTAAACCTGCTTCCTTTCTGACCCTCTGCCAAGCTACCTACCCTGACAGGCTAAACTGCTTCCTTTCTGACCCTCTGCCAAGCTACCTACCCTGACAGGCTAACCTGCTTCCTTTCTGACCCTCTGCCAAGCTACCCCGACAGGCTAACCTGCTTCCTTTCTGACCCTCTGCCAAGCTACCCTGACAGGCAAACCTGCTTCCTTTCCGACCCTCTGCCAAGCTACGTACCCTGACAGGCAAACCTGCTTCCTTTCTGACCCTCTGCCAAGCTACCTACCTTGAAAGGCAAACCTCCTTCCTTTCTGACCCTCTGCCAAGCTACCTACCCTGTCAGGCTAACCTGCTACCTTTCTGACCCTCTGCCAAGCTACCTACCCTGACAGGCAAACCTTCCTCCTTTCTGACCCTCAGCCAAGCTACCTACCCTGACAGGCAAACCTGCTTCCTTTCCGACCCTCTGCCAAGCTACCTACCCTGACAGGCAAACCTGCTTCCTTTCTGACCCTCTGCCAAGCTACCTACCCTGACAGGCAAACCCGCTTCCTTTCTGACCCTCTGCAAAGCAACCCTGACTGGCTAACCTGCTTCCTTTCTGACCCTCTGCCAAGCTACCTACCCTGACAGGTTAACCTGCTTCCTTTCTAACCCTCTGCCAAGCTACCTACCCTGACAGGCAAACCTGCTTCCTTTCTGACCCTCTGCCAAGCTACCTACCCTGATAGGCAAATCTCCTTCCTTTCTGACCCTCTGCCAAGCTACCTACCCGGACAGGTAAACCTGCTTCCTTTCTGACCCTCTGCCAAGCTACCTACCCTGACAGGCAAACCTGCTTCCTTTCTGACCCTCTGCCAAGCTACCCTTACAGGCAAACCTGCTACCTTTCTGACCCTCAGCCAAGCTACCTACCCTGACAGGCAAACCTGCTTCCTTTCTGACCCTCTGCCAAGCTACCTACCCTGACAGGCAAACCTCCTTCCTTTCTGACCCTCTGCCAAGCTACCTACCCTGACAGGCTAACCTGCTATCTTTCTGACCCTCTGCCAAGCTACCTACCCTGACAGGTAAACCTGCTTCCTTTCTGACCCTCTGCCAAGCTACCTATCCTGACAGGCTAAACTGCTTCCTTTCTGACCCTCTGCCAAGCTACCTATCCTGACAGGCTAAACTGCTTCCTTTCTGACCCTCTGCCAAGCTACCTACCCTGACAGGCTAACCTGCTACCTTTCTGACCCTCTGACAAGTTACCTACCCTGACAGGTAAACCTGCTTCCTTTCTGACCCTCTGCCAAGCTACCTACCCTGACAGGCTAAACTGCTTCCTTTCTGACCCTCTGCCAAGCTACCTACCCTGACAGGCTAACCTGCTTCCTTTCTGACCCTCTGCCAAGCTACCCTGACTGGCTAACCTGCTTCCTTTCTGACCCTCTGCCAAGCTACCTACCCTGACAGGCTAACCTGCTTCCTTTCTGACCCTCTGCCAAGCTACCTACCCTGACGGGCTAACCTGCTACCTTTCTGACCCTCTGCCAAGCTACCTACCCTGACAGGCAAACCTTCCTCCTTTCTGACCCTCAGCCAAGCTACCTACCCTGACAGGCAAACCTGCTTCCTTTCCGCCCCTCTGCCAAGCTACCTACCCTGACAGGCAAACCTGCTTCCTTTCTGACCATCTGCCAAGCTACCTACCCTGACAGGCAAACCTGCTTCCTTTCTGACCCTCTGCCAAGCAACCCTGACTGGCTAACCTGCTTCCTTTCTGACCCTCTGCCAAGCTACCTACCCTGACAGGTTAACCTGCTTCCTTTCTAACCCTCTGAAAAGCTACCTACCCTGACAGGCAAACCTGCTTCCTTTCTGACCCTCTGCCAAGCTACCTACCCTGACAGACAAACCTCCTTCCTTTCTGACCCTCTGCCAAGCTACCTACCCAGACAGGTAAACCTGCTTCCAATCTGTCCCTCTGCCAACCTACCTACCCTGACAGGCAAACCTCCTTCCTTTCTGACCCTCTGCCAAGCTACCTCCCCGGACAGGTAAACCTGCTTCCTTTCTGACCCTCAGCCAAGCTACCTACTCTGACAGGCAAACCTGCTTCCTTTCTGACCCTCAGCCAAGCTACCTACCCTGACAGGCAAACCTGCTTCCTTTCTGACCCTCAGCCAAGCTACCTAGCCTAACAGGCAAACCTGCTTCCTTTCTGACCCTCAGCCAAGCTACCTACCCTAACAGGCAAACCTGCTTCCTTTCTGACCCTCAGCCATGCTACCTACCCTGACAGGCAAACCTGCTTCCTTTCTGAGCCTCAGCCAAGCTACCTACCCTGACAGGCAAACCTGCTTCCTTTCTGACCCTCTGCCAAGCTACCTACCCTGACAGGCTAACCTGCTTCCTTTCTGACCATCTGCCAAGCTACCCTGACAGGCAAACCTGCTTCCTTTCCGACCCTCTGCCAAGCTACCTACCCTGAAAGGCAAACCTCCTTCCTTTCTGACCCTCTGCCAAGCTACCTACCCTGACAGGCTAACCTGCTATCTTTCTGACCTTCTGCCAAGCTACCTACCCTGACAGGTAAACCTGCTTCCTTTCTGACCCTCTGCCAAGCTACCTACCCTGACAGGCTAAACTGCTTCCTTTCTGACCCTCTGCCAAGCTACCTACCCTGACAGGCTAACCTGCTACCTTTCTGACCCTCTGCCAAGCTACCTACCCTGACAGGTAAACCTGCTTCCTTTCTGACCCTCTGCCAAGCTACCTACCCTGACAGGCTAAACTGCTTCCTTTCTGACCCTCTGCCAAGCTAACCTGCTTCCTTTCTGACCCTCTGCCAAGCTACCCTGACTGGCTAACCTGCTTCCTTTCTGACCCTCGGCCAAGCTACCTACCCTGACAGGCTAACCTGCTTCCTTTCTGACCCTCTGCCAAGCTACCTACCCTGTCAGGCTAACCTGCTACCTTTCTGACCCTCTGCCAAGCTACCTACCCTGACAGGCAAACCTTCCTCCTTTCTGACCCTCAGCCAAGCTACCTACCATGACAGGCAAACCTGCTTCCTTTCTGACCCTCAGCCATGCTACCTACCCTGACAGGCAAACCTGCTTCCTTTCTGAGCCTCAGCCAAGCTACCTACCCTGACAGGCAAACCTGCTTCCTTTCTGACCCTCTGCCAAGCTACCTACCCTGACAGGCTAACCTGCTTCCTTTCTGACCCTCAGCCAAGCTACCTACCCTAACAGGCAAACCTGCTTCCTTTCTGACCCTCAGCCATGCTACCTACCCTGACAGGCAAACCTGCTTCCTTTCTGAGCCTCAGCCAAGCTACCTACCCTGACAGGCAAACCTGCTTCCTTTCTGACCCTCTGCCAAGCTACCTACCCTGACAGGCTAACCTGCTTCCTTTCTGACCATCTGCCAAGCTACCCTGACAGGCAAACCTGCTTCCTTTCCGACCCTCTGCCAAGCTACCTACCCTGAAAGGCAAACCTCCTTCCTTTCTGACCCTCTGCCAAGCTACCTACCCTGACAGGCTAACCTGCTATCTTTCTGACCTTCTGCCAAGCTACCTACCCTGACAGGTAAACCTGCTTCCTTTCTGACCCTCTGCCAAGCTACCTACCCTGACAGGCTAAACTGCTTCCTTTCTGACCCTCTGCCAAGCTACCTACCCTGACAGGCTAACCTGCTACCTTTCTGACCCTCTGCCAAGCTACCTACCCTGACAGGTAAACCTGCTTCCTTTCTGACCCTCTGCCAAGCTACCTACCCTGACAGGCTAAACTGCTTCCTTTCTGACCCTCTGCCAAGCTAACCTGCTTCCTTTCTGACCCTCTGCCAAGCTACCCTGACTGGCTAACCTGCTTCCTTTCTGACCCTCGGCCAAGCTACCTACCCTGACAGGCTAACCTGCTTCCTTTCTGACCCTCTGCCAAGCTACCTACCCTGTCAGGCTAACCTGCTACCTTTCTGACCCTCTGCCAAGCTACCTACCCTGACAGGCAAACCTTCCTCCTTTCTGACCCTCAGCCAAGCTACCTACCCTGACAGGCAAACCTGCTTCCTTTCCGACCCTCTGCCAAGCTACCTACCCTGACAGGCAAACCTGCTTCCTTTCTGACCCTCTGCCAAGCTACCTACCCTGACAGGCAAACCTGCTTCCTTTCTGACCCTCTGCAAAGCAACCCTGACTGGCTAACCTGCTTCCTTTCTGACCCTCTGCCAAGCAACCTACCCTGACAGGTTAACCTGCTTCCTTTCTAACCCTCTGCCAAGCTACCTACCCTGACAGGCAAACCTGCTTCCTTTCTGACCCTCTGCCAAGCTACCTACCCTGACAGGCAAATCTCCTTCCTTTCTGACCCTCTGCCAAGCTACCTACCCGGACAGGTAAACCTGCTTCCTTTCTGACCCTCTGCCAAGCTACCTACCCTGACAGGCAAACCTCCTTCCTTTCTGACCCTCTGCCAAGCTACCTACCCTGACAGGCTAAACTGCTTCCTTTCTGACCCTCTGCCAAGCTACCTACCCTGACAGGCTAACCTGCTACCTTTCTGACCCTCTGCCAAGCTACCTACCCTGACAGGTAAACCGGCTTCCTTTCTGACCCTCTGCCAAGCTACCTACCCTGACAGGCTAAACTGCTTCCTTTCTGAACCTCTGCCAAGCTACCTACCCTGACAGGCTAACCTGCTTCCTTTCTGACCCTCTGCCAAGCTACCCTGACTGGCTAACCTGCTTCCTTTCTGACCCTCTGCCAAGCTACCTACCCTGACAGGCTAACCTGCTTCCTTTCTGACCCTCTGCCAAGCTACCTACCCTGACAGGCAAACCGACCTCCTTTCTGACCCTCAGCCAAGCCACGTACCCTGACAGGCAAACCTGCTTCCTTTCCGACCCTCTGCCAAGCTACCTACCCTGACAGGCAAACCTGCTTCCTTTCTGACGCTCTGCCAAGCTACCTACCCTGACAGGCAAACCTGCTTCCTTTCTGACCCTCTGCCCAGCTACCTACCCTGATAGGCTAACCTGCTTCCTTTCTGACCCTCTGCCAAGCTACCCCGACAGGCTAACCTGCTTCCTTTCTGACCCTATGCCAAGCTACCTACCCTGACAGGCTAACCTGCTTCCTTTCTGACCCTCTGCCAAGCTACCCTGACAGGCAAACCTGCTTCCTTTCCGACCCTCTGCCAAGCTACGTACCCTGACAGGCAAACCTGCTTCCTTTCTGACCCTCTGCCAAGCTACCTACCTTGAAAGGCAAACCTCCTTCCTTTCTGACCCTCTGCCAAGCTACCTACCCTGACAGGCTAACCTGCTATCTTTCTGACCCTCTGCCAAGCTACCTACCCTGACAGGTAAACCTGCTTCCTTTCTGATCCTCTGCCAAGCTACCTACCCTGACAGGCTAAACTGCTTCCTTTCTGACCCTCTGCCAAGCTACCTACCCTGACAGGCTAACCTGCTACCTTTCTGACCCTCTGCCAAGCTACCTACCCTGACAGGTAAACCTGCTTCCTTTCTGACCCTCTGCCAAGCTACCTACCCTGACAGGCTAAACTGCTTCCTTTCTGACCCTCTGCCAAGCTACCTACCCTGACAGGCTAACCTGCTTCCTTTCTGACCCTCTGCCAAGCTACCCTGACTGGCTAACCTTCTTCCTTTCTGACCCTCTGCCAAGCTACCTACCCTGACAGGCTAACCTGCTTCCTTTCTGACCCTCTGCCAAGCTACCCCGACAGGCTAACCTGCTTCCTTTCTGACCCTCTGCCAAGCTACCCTGACAGGCAAACCTGCTTCCTTTCCGACCCTCTGCCAAGCTACGTACCCTGACAGGCAAACCTGCTTCCTTTCTGACCCTCTGCCAAGCTACCTACCTTGAAAGGCAAACCTCCTTCCTTTCTGACCCTCTGCCAAGCTACCTACCCTGTCAGGCTAACCTGCTACCTTTCTGACCCTCTGCCAAGCTACCTACCCTGACAGGCAAACCTTCCTCCTTTCTGACCCTCAGCCAAGCTACCTACCCTGACAGGCAAACCTGCTTCCTTTCCGACCCTCTGCCAAACTACCTACCCTGACAGGCAAACCTGCTTCCTTTCTGACCCTCTGCCAAGCTACCTACCCTGACAGGCAAACCTGCTTCCTTTCTGACCCTCTGCAAAGCAACCCTGACTGGCTAACCTGCTTCCTTTCTGACCCTCTGCCAAGCTACCTACCCTGACAGGTTAACCTGCTTCCTTTCTAACCCTCTGCCAAGCTACCTACCCTGACAGGCAAACCTGCTTCCTTTCTGACCCTCTGCCAAGCTACCTACCCTGATAGGCAAATCTCCTTCCTTTCTGACCCTCTGCCAAGCTACCTACCCGGACAGGTAAACCTGCTTCCTTTCTGACCCTCTGCCAAGCTACCTACCCTGACAGGCAAACCTCCTTCCTTTCTGACCCTCTGCCAAGCTACCTACCCGGACAGGTAAACCTGCTATCTTTCTGACCCTCTGCCAAGCTACCTACACTGACAGGTAAACCTGCTTCCTTTCTGACCCTCTGCCAAGCTACCTACCCTGACAGGCTAAACTGCTTCCTTTCTGACCCTCTGCCAAGCTACCTACCCTGACAGGCTAACCTGCTACCTTTCTGACCCTCTGCCAAGCTACCTACCCTGACAGGTAAACCTGCTTCCTTTCTGACCCTCTGCCAAGCTACCTACCCTGACAGGCTAAACTGCTTCCTTTCTGACCCTCTGCCAAGCTAACCTGCTTCCTTTCTGACCCTCTGCCAAGCTACCCTGACTGGCTAACCTGCTTCCTTTCTGACCCTCGGCCAAGCTACCTACCCTGACAGGCTAACCTGCTTCCTTTCTGACCCTCTGCCAAGCTACCTACCCTGTCAGGCTAACCTGCTACCTTTCTGACCCTCTGCCAAGCTACCTACCCTGACAGGCAAACCTTCCTCCTTTCTGACCCTCAGCCAAGCTACCTACCCTGACAGGCAAACCTGCTTCCTTTCCGACCCTCTGCCAAGCTACCTACCCTGACAGGCAAACCTGCTTCCTTTCTGACCCTCTGCCAAGCTACCTACCCTGACAGGCAAACCTGCTTCCTTTCTGACCCTCTGCAAAGCAACCCTGACTGGCTAACCTGCTTCCTTTCTGACCCTCTGCCAAGCTACCTACCCTGACAGGTTAACCTGCTTCCTTTCTAACCCTCTGCCAAGCTACCTACCCTGACAGGCAAACCTGCTTCCTTTCTGACCCTCTGCCAAGCTACCTACCCTGACAGGCAAATCTCCTTCCTTTCTGACCCTCTGCCAAGCTACCTACCCGGACAGGTAAACCTGCTTCCTTTCTGACCCTCTGCCAAGCTACCTACCCTGACAGGCAAACCTCCTTCCTTTCTGACCCTCTGCCAAGCTACCTACCCGGACAGGTAAACCTGCTATCTTTCTGACCCTCTGCCAAGCTACCTACCCTGACAGGTAAACCTGCTTCCTTTCTGACCCTCTGCCAAGCTACCTATCCTGACAGGCTAAACTGCTTCCTTTCTGACCCTCTGCCAAGCTACCTACCCTGACAGGCTAACCTGCTACCTTTCTGACCCTCTGCCAAGCTACCTACCCTGACAGGTAAACCGGCTTCCTTTCTGACCCTCTGCCAAGCTACCTACCCTGACAGGCTAAACTGCTTCCTTTCTGAACCTCTGCCAAGCTACCTACCCTGACAGGCTAACCTGCTTCCTTTCTGACCCTCTGCCAAGCTACCCTGACTGGCTAACCTGCTTCCTTTCTGACCCTCTGCCAAGCTACCTACCCTGACAGGCTAACCTGCTTCCTTTCTGACCCTCTGCCAAGCTACCTACCCTGACAGGCAAACCGACCTCCTTTCTGACCCTCAGCCAAGCTACCTACCCTGACAGGCAAACCTGCTTCCTTTCTGACGCTCTGCCAAGCTACCTACCCTGACAGGCAAACCTGCTTCCTTTCTGACCCTCTGCCAAGCTACCTACCCAGATAGGCTAACCTGCTTCCTTTCTGACCCTCTGCCAAGCTACCCCGACAGGCTAACCTGCTTCCTTTCTGACCCTATGCCAAGCTACCTACCCTGACAGGCTAACCTGCTTCCTTTCTGACCCTCTGCCAAGCTACCCTGACAGGCAAACCTGCTTCCTTTCCGACCCTCTGCCAAGCTACGTACCCTGACAGGCAAACCTGCTTCCTTTCTGACCCTCTGCCAAGCTACCTACCTTGAAAGGCAAACCTCCTTCCTTTCTGACCCTCTGCCAAGCTACCTACCCTGACAGGCTAACCTGCTATCTTTCTGACCCTCTGCCAAGCTGCCTACCCTGACAGGTAAACCTGCTTCCTTTCTGACCCTCTGCCAAGCTACCTACCCTGACAGGCTAAACTGCTTCCTTTCTGACCCTCTGCCAAGCTACCTACCCTGACAGGCTAACCTGCTACCTTTCTGACCCTCTGCCAAGCTACCTACCCTGACAGGTAAACCTGCTTCCTTTCTGACCCTCTGCCAAGCTACCTACCCTGACAGGCTAAACTGCTTCCTTTCTGACCCTCTGCCAAGCTACCTACCCTGACAGGCTAACCTGCTTCCTTTCTGACCCTCTGCCAAGCTACCCTGACTGGCTAACCTTCTTCCTTTCTGACCCTCTGCCAAGCTACCTACCCTGACAGGCAAACCTTCCTCCTTTCTGACCCTCAGCCAAGCTACCTACCCTGACAGGCAAACCTTCTTCCTTTCCGACCCTCTGCCAAGCTACCTACCCTGACAGGCAAACCTGCTTCCTTTCTGACCCTCTGCCAAGCTACCTACCCTGACAGGCAAACCTGCTTCCTTTCTGACCCTCTGCAAAGCAACCCTGACTGGCTAACCTGCTTCCTTTCTGACCCTCTGCCAAGCTACCTACCCTGACAGGTTAACCTGCTTCCTTTCTAACCCTCTGCCAAGCTACCTACCCTGACAGGCAAACCTGCTTCCTTTCTGACCCTCTGCCAAGCTACCTACCCTGATAGGCAAATCTCCTTCCTTTCTGACCCTCTGCCAAGCTACCTACCCGGACAGGTAAACCTGCTTCCTTTCTGACCCTCTGCCAAGTTACCTACCCTGACAGGCAAACCTCCCTCCTTTCTGACCCTCTGCCAAGCTACCTACCCGGACAGGTAAACCTGCTTCCTTTCTGACCCTCTGCCAAGCTACCTACCCTGACAGGTAAACCTGCTTCCTTTCTGACCCTCTGCCAAGCTACCTACCCTGACAGGCTAAACTGCTTCCTTTCTGACCCTCTGCCAAGCTACCTACCCTGACAGGCTAACCTGCTACCTTTCTGACCCTCTGCCAAGCTACCTACCCTGACAGGTAAACCGGCTTCCTTTCTGACCCTCTGCCAAGCTACCTACCCTGACAGGCTAAACTGCTTCCTTTCTGAACCTCTGCCAAGCTACCTACCCTGACAGGCTAACCTGCTTCCTTTCTGACCCTCTGCCAAGCTACCCTGACTGGCTAACCTGCTTCCTTTCTGACCCTCTGCCAAGCTACCTACCCTGACAGGCTAACCTGCTTCCTTTCTGACCCTCTGCCAAGCTACCTACCCTGACAGGCTAACCTGCTACCTTTCTGACCCTCTGCCAAGCTACCTACCCTGACAGGTTAACCTGCTTCCTTTCTAACCCTCAGCCAAGCTACCTACCCTGACAGGCAAACCTGCTTCCTTTCTGACCCTCTGCCAAGGTACCTACCCTGACAGGCAAACCTGCTTCCTTTCTGACCCTCTGCCAAGTTACCTACCCTGACAGTGCTTCCTTTCTGACCCTCAGCCAAGCTACCTACGCTGACAGGCAAACCTGCGGCCTTTCTGACCCTCAGCCAGGCTACCCTGACAGGCAAACCTGCTTCCTTTCTGACTCTCTGCCAAGCTACCTACCCTGACGGGCAGACCTGCTTCCTTTCTGACCCTCTGCCAAGCTACCCTGACTGGCTAACCTGCTTCCTTTCTGACCCTCTGCCAAGCTACCTACCCTGACAGGCAAACCTGCTTCCTTTCTGACCCTCTGCCAAGCTACCTACCCTGATAGGCAAACCCGCTACCTGTCTGACCCTCTGCCAAGCTACCCTGACTGGCTAACCTGCTTCCTTTCTGACCCTCTGCCAAGCTACCTACCCTGACAGGCAAACCTGCTTCCTTTCTGACCCTCTGCCAAGCTACCTACCCTGGCAGGCAAACCTGCTTCCTTTCTGACCCTCTACCAAGCTACCTACCCTGACAGGCAAACCTGCTTCCTTTCTGACCCTCTGCCAAGCTACCTACCCTGACAGGCAAACCTGATTCGTTTCTGACCCTCTACCAAACTGCCTACCCTGACCCTCTGCCAAGCTACCTACCCTGACAGGCAAACCTGCTTCCTTTCTGACCCTCTGCCAAGCTACCTACCATGACAGGCAAACCTGCTTCCTTTCTGACCCTCTGCCAAGCTACCTACCCTGACAGGCAAACCTGCTTCCTTTCTGACCCTCTGCCAAGGTACCTACCCTGACAGGCAAACCTGCTTCCTTTCTTACCCTCTGCCAAGCTACCCTGACTGGCTAACCTGCTTCCTTTCTGACCCTCTGCCAAGCTACCTACCCTGACAGGCAAACCTGCTTCCAGTCTGACCCTCAGCCAAGCTACCTACCCTGACAGGCAAACCTGCTTCCTTTCTGACCCTTAGCCAAGCTACCTACCCTGACAGGCAAACCTGCTTCCTTTCTGACCCTCAGCCAAGCTACCTACCCTGACAGGCAAACCTGCTTCCTTTCTGACCCTCTGCCAAGCTACCTACCCTGGCAGGCAAACCTGCTTCCTTTCTGTCCCTCTACCAAGCTACCTACCCTGACAGGCAAACCTGCTTCCTTTCTGACCCTCTGCCAAGCTACCTACCCTGACAGGCAAACATGATTCCTTTCTGACCCTCTACCAAGCTACCTACCCTGACCCTCTGCCATGCTACCTACCTACCCTGACAGGCAAACCTGCTTCCTTTCTGACCTTCTGCCAAGCTACCTACCCTGACAGGCTAACCTGCTTCCTTTCTGACCCTCTGCCAAGCTACCTACCCTGACAGGCAAACCTGCTTCCTTTCTGACCCTCTGCCAAGCTACCTACCCAGACAGGTAAACCTGCTTCCTTTCTGTCCCTCTGCCAAGCTACCTACTCTGACAGGCAAACCTCCTTCCTTTCTGACCCTCTGCCAAGCTACCTCCCCGGACAGGCAAACCTGCTTCCTTTCTGACCCTCAGCCAAGCTACCTACCCTGACAGGCAAACCTGCTTCCTTTCTGACCCTCAGCCAAGCTACCTACCCTAACAGGCAAACCTGCTTCCTTTCTGACCCTCAGCCAAGCTACCTACCCTAACAGGCAAACCTGCTTCCTTTCTGACCCTCAGCCATGCTACCTACCCTGACAGGCAAACCTGCTTCCTTTCTGAGCCTCAGCCAAGCTACCTACCCTGACAGGCAAACCTGCTTCCTTTCTGACCCTCTGCCAAGCTACCTACCCTGATAGGCTAACCTGCTTCCTTTCTGACCCTCTGCCAAGCTACCCCGACAGGCTAACCTGCTTCCTTTCTGACCCTATGCCAAGCTACCTACCCTGACAGGCTAACCTGCTTCCTTTCTGACCCTCTGCCAAGCTACACTGACAGGCAAACCTGCTTCCTTTCCGACCCTCTGCCAAGCTACCTACCCTGACAGGCAAACCTGCTTCCTTTCTGACCGTCTGCCAAGCTACCTACCCTGAAAGGCAAACCTCCTTCCTTTCTGACCCTCTGCCAAACTACCTACCCGGACAGGCTAACCTGCTATCTTTCTGACCCTCTGCCAAGCTACCTACCCTGACAGGTAAACCTGCTTCCTTTCTGACCCTCTGCCAAGCTACCTACCCTGACAGGCTAAACTGCTTCCTTTCTGACCCTCTGCCAAGCTACCTACCCTGACAGGCTAACCTGCTACCTTTTTGACCCTCTGCCAAGCTACCTACCCTGACAGGTAAACCTGCTTCCTTTCTGACCCTCTGCCAAGCTACCTACCCTGACAGGCTAAACTGCTTCCTTTCTGACCCTCTGCCAAGCTACCTACCCTGACAGGCTAACCTGCTTCCTTTCTGACCCTCTGCCAAGCTACCCTGACTGGCTAACCTGCTTCCTTTCTGACCCTCTGCCAAGCTACCTACCCTGACAGGCTAACCTGCTTCCTTTCTGACCCTCTGCCAAGCTACCTACCCTGTCAGGCTAACCTGCTACCTTTCTGACCCTCTGCCAAGCTACCTACCCTGACAGGCAAACCTTCCTCCTTTCTGACCCTCAGCCAAGCTACCTACCCTGACAGGCAAACCTGCTTCCTTTCCGACCCTCTGCCAAGTTACCTACCCTGACAGGCAAACCTGCTTCCTTTCTGACCCTCTGCCAAGCTACCTACCCTGACAGGCAAACCTGCTTCCTTTCTGACCCTCTGCAAAGCAACCCTGACTGGCTAACCTGCTTCCTTTCTGACCCTCTGCCAAGCTACCTACCCTGACAGGTTAACCTGCTTCCTTTCTAACCCTCTGCCAAGCTACCTACCCTGACAGGCAAACCTGCTTCCTTTCTGACCCTCTGCCAAGCTACCTACCCTGACAGGCAAATCTCCTTCCTTTCTGACCCTCTGCCAAGCTACCTACCCGGACAGGTAAACCTGCTTCCTTTCTGACCCTCTGCCAAGCTACCTACCCTGACAGGCAAACCTTCTTCCTTTCTGACCCTCTGCCAAGCTACCTACCCGGACAGGTAAACCTGCTATCTTTCTGACCCTCTGCCAAGCTACCTACCCTGACAGGTAAACCCGATTCCTTTCTGACCCTCTGCCAAGCTACCTACCCTGACAGGCTAAACTGCTTCCTTTCTGCCCTCTGCCAAGCTACCTACCCTGACAGGCTAACCTGCTACCTTTCTGACCCTCTGCCAAGCTACCTACCCTGACAGGTAAACCTGCTTCCTTTCTGACCCTCTGCCAAGCTACCTACCATGACAGGCTAAACTGCTTCCTTTCTGACCCTCTGCCAAGCTACCAACCCTGACAGGCTAACCTGCTTCCTTTCTGACCCTCTGCCAAGCTACCCTGACTGGCTAACCTGCTTCCTTTCTGACCCTCTGCCAAGCTACCTACCCTGACAGGCTAACCTGCTTCCTTTCTGACCCTCTGCCAAGCTACCTACCCTGACAGGCTAACCTGCTACCTTTCTGACCCTCTGCCAAGCTACCTACCCTGACAGGCAAACCAACCTCCTTTCTGACCCTCAGCCAAGCTACGTACCCTGACAGGCAAACCTGCTTCCTTTCCGACCCTCTGCAAAGCTACCTACCCTGACAGGCAAACCTGCTTCCTTTCTGACCCTCTGCCAAGCTACCTACCCTGACAGGCAAACCTGCTTCCTTTCTGACCCTCTGCCAAGCAACCCTGACTGGCTAACCTGCTTCTTTTCTGACCCTCTGCCAAGATACCTACCCTGACAGGTTAACCTGCTTCCTTTCTAACCCTCAGCCAAGCTACCTACCCCCGACAGGCAAACCTGCTTCCTTTCTGACCCTCTGCCAAGCTACCTACCCTGACAGGCAAACCTGCTTCCTTTCTGACCCTCTGCCAAGTTACCTAGCCTGACAGTGCTTCCTTTCTGAAACTCAGCCAAGCTACCTACGCTGACAGGCAAACCTGCTGCCTTTCTGACCCTCAGCCAGGCTACCCTGACAGGCAAACCTGCTTCCTTTCTGACCCTCTGCCAAGCTACCTACCCTGACGGGCAGACCTGCTTCCTTTCTGACCCTCTGCCAAGCTACCATGACTGGCTAACCTGCTTCCTTTCTGACCCTCTGCCAAGCTACCTACCCTGACAGGCAAACCTGCTTCCTTTCTGACCCTCTGCCAAGCTACCTACCCTGACAGGCTAACCTGCTTCCTTTCTGACCCTCTGCCAAGCTACCCTGACTGGCTAACCTGCTTCCTTTCTGACCCTCTGCCAAGCTACCTACCCTGACAGGCAAACCTGCTTCCTTTCTGACCCTCTGCCAAGCTACCTACCCTGGCAGGCAAACCCGCTTCCTTTCTGACCCTCTACCAAGCTACCTACCCTGACAGGCAAACCTGCTTCCTTTCTGACCCTATGCCAAGCTACCTACCCTGACAGGCAAACCTGATTCCTTTCTGACCCTCTACCAAGCTGCCTACCCTGACCCTCTGCCAAGCTACCTACCCTGACAGGCAAACCTGCTTCCTTTCTGTCCCTCTGCCAAGCTACCTACCATGACAGGCAAACCTGCTTCCTTTCTGACCCTCTGCCAAGCTACCTACCCTGACAGGCAAACCTGCTTCCTTTCTGACCCTCTGCCAAGCTACCTACCCTGACAGGCAAACCTGCTTCCTTTCTGACCCTCTGCCAAGCTACCCTGACTGGCTACCCTGCTTCCTTTCTGACCCTCTGCCAAGCTACCTACCCTGACAGGCAAACCTGCTTCCAGTCTGACCCTCAGCCAAGCTACCTACCCTAAAAGGCAAACCTGCTTCCTTTCTGACCCTTAGCCAAGCTACCTACCCTAACAGGCAAACCTGCTTCCTTTCTGAGCCTCAGCCAAGCTACCTATCCTGACAGGCTAACCTGCTTCCTTTCTGACCCTCTGCCAAGCTACCCTGACAGGCAAACCTGCTTCCTTTCCGACCCTCTGCCAAGCTACCTACCCTGACAGGCAAACCTGCTTCCTTTCTGACCCTCTGCCAAGCTACCTACCCTGAAAGGCAAACCTCCTTCCTTTCTGACCCTCTGCCAAGCTACCTACCCGGACAGGCTAACCTGCTATCTTTCTGACCCTCTGCCAAGCTACCTACCCGGACAGGCTAACCTGCTATCTTTCTGACCCTCTGCCAAGCTACCTACCCTGACAGGTAAACCTGCTTCCTTTCTGACCCTCTGCCAGGCTACCTACCCTGACAGGCTAAACTGCTTCCTTTCTGACCCTCTGCCAAGCTACCTACCCTGACAGGCTAACCTGCTACCTTTCTGACCCTCTGCCAAGCTACCTACCCTGACAGGTAAACCTGCTTCCTTTCTGACCCTCTGCCAAGCTAACTACCCTGACAGGCTAAACTGCTTCCTTTCTGACCCTCTGCCAAGCTACCTACCCTGACAGGCTAACCTGCTTCCTTTCTGACCCTCTGCCAAGCTACCCTGACTGGCTAACCTGCTTCCTTTCTGACCCTCTGCCAAGCTACCTACCCTGACAGGCTAACCTGCTTCCTTTTTGACCCTCTGCCAAGCTACCTACACTGTCAGGCTAACCTGCTACCTTTCTGACCCTCTGCCAAGCTACCTACCCTGACAGGCAAACCTTCCTCCTTTCTGACCCTCAGCCAAGCTACCTACCCTGACAGGCAAACCTGCTTCCTTTCCGACCCTCTGCCAAGCTACCTACCCTGACAGGAAAACCTGCTTCCGTTCTGACCCTCTGCCAAGCTACCTACCCTGACAGGCAAACCTCCTTCCTTTCTGACCCTCTGCAAAGCAACCCTGACTGGCTAACCTGCTTCCTTTCTGACCCTCTGCCAAGCTACCTACCCTGACAGGTTAACCTGCTTCCTTTCTAACCCTCTGCCAAGCTACCTACCCTGACAGGCAAACCTGCTTCCTTTCTGACCCTCTGCCAAGCTACCTACCCTGACAGGCAAATCTCCTTCCTTTCTGACCCTCTGCCAAGCTACCTACCCGGACAGGTAAACATGCTTCCTTTCTGACCCTCTGCCAAGCTACCTACCCTGACAGGCAAACCTCCTTCCTTTCTGACCCTCTGCCAAGCTACCTACCCGGACAGGTAAACCTGCTATCTTTCTGACCCTCTGCCAAGCTACCTACCCTGACAGGTAAACCTGCTTCCCTTCTGACCCTCTGCCAAGCTACCTACCCTGACAGGCTAACCTGTACCTTTCTGACCCTCTGCCAAGCTACCTACCCTGACAGGTAAACCCGCTTCCTTTCTGACCCTCTGCCAAGCTACCTACCATGACAGGCTAAACTGCTTCCTTTCTGACCCTCTGCCAAGCTACCTACCCTGACAGGCTAACCTGCTTCATTTCTGACCCTCTGCCAAGCTACCCTGACAGGCTAACCTGCTTCCTTTCTGACCCTCTGCCACGCTACCTACCCTGACAGGCTAACCTGCTACCTTTCTGACCCTCTGCCAAGCTACCTACCCTGACAGGCAAACCGACCTCCTTTCTGACCCTTAGCCAAGCTACGTACCCTGACAGGCAAACCTGCTTCCTTTCCGACCCTCTGCCAAGCTACCTACCCTGACAGGCAAACCTGCTTCCTTTCTGACCCTCTGCCAAGCTACCTACCCTGACAGGCAAACCTGCTTCCTTTCTGACCCTCTGCCAAGTTACCTACCCTGACAGTGCTTCCTTTCTGACCCTCAGCCAAGCTACCTACGCTGACAGGCAAACCTGCTGCCTTTCTGACCCTCAGCCAGGCTACCCTGACAGGCAAACCTGCTTCCTTTCTGACCCTCTGCCAAGCTACCTACCCTGACGGGCAGACCTGCTTCCTTTCTGACCCTCTGCCAAGCTACCCTGACTGGCTAACCTGCTTCCTTTCTGACCCTCTGCCAAGCTACCTACCCTGACAGGCAAACCTGCTTCCTTTCTGACCCTCTGCCAAGCTACCTACCCTGATAGGCAAACCCGCTACCTGTCTGACCCTCTGCCAAGCTACCCTGACTGGCTAACCTGCTTCCTTTCTGACCCTCTGCCAAGCTACCTACCCTGACAGGCAAACCTGCTTCCTTTCTGACCCTCTGCCAAGCTACCTACCCTGGCAGGCAAACCTGCTTCCTTTCTGATCCTCTACCAAGCTACCTACCCTGACAGGCAAACCTGCTTCCTTTCTGACCCTCTACCAAGCTGCCTACCCTGACCCTCTGCCAAGCTACCTACCCTGACAGGCAAACCTGCTTCCTTTCTGACCCTCTGCCAAGCTACCTACCATGACAGGCAAACCTGCTTCCTTTCTGACCCTCTGCCAAGCTACCTACCCTGACAGGCAAACCTGCTTCCTTTCTGACCCTCTGCCAAGCTACCTACCCTGACAGGCAAACCTGCTTCCTTTCTGACCCTCTGCCAAGCTACCCTGACTGGCTAACCTGCTTCCTTTCTGACCCTCTGCCAAGCTACCTACCCTGACAGGCAAACCTGCTTCCAGTCTGACCCTCAGCCAAGATACCTACCCTAAAAGGCAAACCTGCTTCCTTTCTGACCCTTAGCCAAGCTACCTACCCTGACAGGCAAACCTGCTTCCTTTCTGACACTCAGCCAATCTACCTACCCTGGCAGGCAAACATGCTTCCTTTCTGACCCTCTACCAAGCTACCTACCCTGACAGGCAAACCTGCTTCCTTTCTGACCCTCTGCCAAGCTACCTACCCTGACAGGGAAACATGATTCCTTTCTGACCCTCTACCAAGCTACCTACCCTGACCCTCTGCCACGCTACCTACCTACCCTGACAGGCAAACCTGCTTCCTTTCTGACCTTCTGCCAAGCTACCTACCCTGACAGGCTAACCTGCTTCCTTCTGACCCTCTGCCAAGCTACCTACCCTGACAGGCTAACCTGCTTCCTTTCTGACCCTCTGCCAAGCTACCTACCCTGACAGGCAAACCTGCTACCTTTCTGACCCTCGGCCAAGCTACCTACCCTGACAGGCAAACCTGCTTCCTTTCTGACCCTCAGCCAAGCTACCTACCGTGACAGGCAAACCTGCTACCTTTCTGACCCTCTGCCAAGCTACCTACCCTGACAGGCAAACCTGCCTCCTTTCTGACCCTCTGCCAAGCTACCTACCCTGACAGGTTAACTTGCTTCCTTTCTGACCCTCTGCCAAGCTACATACCCTGACAGGCAAACCTACTACCTGTCTGACCCTCAGCCAAGCTACCTACCCTGACAGTCTAACCTGCTTCCTTTCTGACCCTCTGCCAAGCTACCTACCCTGACAGTTAAACCCGCTTCCTTTCTGACCATCTGCCAAGCTACCTACCCTGACAGGCAAATCTGCTTCCTTTCTGACCTTCTGCCAAGCTACCTACCCTGACAGGCTTACCTGCTTCCTTTCTGACCTTCTGCCAAGCTACCTACCCTGACAGGCAAACCTGCTTCCTTTCTGACCCTCTGCCAAGTTACCTACCCTGACAGTGCTTCCTTTCTGACCCTCAGCCAAGCTACCTACGCTGACAGGCAAACCTGCTGCCTTTCTGACACTCAGCCAGGCTACCCTGACAGGCAAACCTGCTTCCTTTCTGACCCTCTGCCAAGCTACCTACCCTGACAGGAAGGCCTGCTTCCTTTCTGACCCTCTGCCAAGCAACCCTGACTGGCTAACCTGCTTCTTTTCTGACCCTCTGCCAAGCTACCTACCCTGACAGGTTAACCTGCTTCCTTTCTAACCCTCAGCCAAGCTACCTACCCTGACAGGCAAACCTGCTTCCTTTCTGACCCTCTGCCAAGCTACCTACCCTGACAGGCAAACGTGCTTCCTTTCTGACCCTCTTGCAAGTTACCTACCCTGACAGTGCTTCCTTTCTGACCCTCAGCCAAGCTACCTATGCTGACAGGCAAACCTGCTGCCTTTCTGACCCTCAGCCAGGCTACCCTGACAGGCAAAACTGCTTCCTTTCTGACCCTCTGCCAAGCTACCTACCCTGACGGGCAGACCTGCTTCCTTTCTGACCCTCTGCCAAGCTACCCTGACTGGCTAACCTGCTTCCTTTCTGACCCTCTGCCAAGCTACCTACCCTGATAGGCAAACCCGCTACCTGTCTGACCCTCTGCCAAGCTACCCTGACTGGCTAACCTGCTTCCTTTCTGACCCTCTGCCAAGCTACCTACCCTGACAGGCAAACCTGCTTCCTCTCTGACCCTCTGCCAAGCTACCTACCCTGGCAGGCAAACCTGCTTCCTTTCTGACCCTCTACCAAGCTACCTACCCTGACAGGCAAACCTGCTTCCTTTCTGACCCTCTGCCAAGCTACCTACCCTGACAGGCAAACCTGATTCCTTTCTGACCCTCTACCAAGCTGCCTACCCTGACCCTCTGCCAAGCTACCTACCCTGACAGGCAAACCTGCTTCCTTTCTGACCCTCTGCCAAGCTACCTACCATGCCAGGCAAACCTGCTTCCTTTCTGACCCTCTGCCAAGCTACCTACCCTGACAGGCAAACCTGCTTCCTTTCTGACCCTCTGCCAAGCTACCTACCCTGACAGGCAAACCTACTTCCTTTCTGACCCTCTGCCAAGCTACCCTGACTGGCTAACCTGCTTCCTTTCTGACCATCTGCCAAGCTACCTACCCTGACAGGCAAACCTGCTTCCTTTCTGACCCTCAGCCAAGCTACCTACCATAAAAGGCAAACCTGCTTCCTTTCTGACCCTCAGCCAAGCGACCTACTCTGACAGGCAAACCTGCTTCCTTTCTGACCCTCTGCCAAGCTACATACCCTGGCAGGCAAACCTGCTTCCTTTCTGACCCTCTACCAAGCTACCTACCCTGACAGGCAAACCTGCTTCCTTTCTGACCCTCTGCCAAGCTACCTACCCTGACAGGCAAACATGATTCCTTTCTGACCCTCTACCAAGCTACCTACCCTGACCCTCTGCCACGCTACCTACCTACCCTGACAGGCAAACCTGCTTCCTTTCTGACCTTCTGCCAAGCTACCTACCCTGACAGGCTAACCTGCTTCCTTTCTGACCCTCCGCCAAGCTACCTACCCTGACAGGCTAACCTGCTTCCTTTCTGACCCTCTGCCAAGCTACCTACCCTGACAGGTTAACTTGCTTCCTTTCTGACCCTCTGCCAAGCTACCTACCCTGACAGGCAAACCTACTACCTGTCTGACCCTCAGCCAAGCTACCTACCCTGACAGTCTAACCTGCTTCCTTTCTGACCCTCTGCCAAGCTACCTACCCTGACAGGCAAACCTGATTCCTTTCTGACCCTCTACCAAGCTGCCTACCCCGACCCTCTGCCAAGCTACCTACCCTGACAGGCAAACCTGCTTCCTTTCTGACCCTCTGCCAAGCTACCTACCATGACAGGCAAACCTGCTTCCTTTCTGACCCTCTGCCAAGCTACATACCCTGACAGGCAAACCTGCTTCCTTTCTGACCCTCTGCCAAGCTACCTACCCTGACAGGCAAACCTGCTTCCTTTCTGACCCTCTGCCAAGCTACCCTGACTGGCTAACCTGCTTCCTTTCTGACCCTCTGCCAAGCTACCTACCCTGACAGGCAAACCTGCTTCCAGTCTGACCCTCAGCCAAGCTACCTACCCTAAAAGGCAAACCTGCTTCCTTTCTGACCCTTAGCCAAGCTACCTACCCTGACAGGCAAACCTGCTTCCTTTCTGACACTCAGCCAAGCTACCTACCCTGGCAGGCAAACATGCTTCCTTTCTGACCCTCTACCAAGCTACCTACCCTGACAGGCAAACCTGCTTCCTTTCTGACCCTCTGCCAAGCTACCTACCCTGACAGGCAAACATGATTCCTTTCTGACCCTCTACCAAGCTACCTACCCTGACCCTCTGCCACGCTACCTACCTACCCTGACAGGCAAACCTGCTTCCTTTCTGACCTTCTGCCAAGCTACCTACCCTGACAGGCTAACCTGCTTCCTTTCTGACCCTCTGCCAAGCTACCTACCCTGACAGGCTAACCTGCTTCCTTTCTGACCCTCTGCCAAGCTACCTACCCTGACAGGCAAACCTGCTACCTTTCTGACCCTCGGCCAAGCTACCTACCCTGACAGGCAAACCTGCTTCCTTTCTGACCCTCAGCCAAGCTACCTACCGTGACAGGCAAACCTGCTACCTTTCTGACCCTCTGCCAAGCTACCTACCCTGACAGGCAAACCTGCCTCCTTTCTGACCCTCTGCCAAGCTACCCTGACTGGCTAACCTGCTTCCTTTCTGACCCTCTGCCAAGCTACCTACCCTGACAGGTTAACTTGCTTCCTTTCTGACCCTCTGCCAAGCTACATACCCTGACAGGCAAACCTACTACCTGTCTGACCCTCAGCCAAGCTACCTACCCTGACAGTCTAACCTGCTTCCTTTCTGACCCTCTGCCAAGCTACCTACCCTGAGAGTTAAACCTGCTTCCTTCCTGACCCTCTGCCAAGCTACGTACCCTGACAGGCAAACCTGCTTCCTTTCCGACCCTCTGCCAAGCTACGTACCCTGACAGGCAAACCTGCTTCCTTTCTGACCCTCTGCCAAGCTACCTACCTTGAAAGGCAAACCTCCTTCCTTTCTGACCCTCTGCCAAGCTACCTACCCTGTCAGGCTAACCTGCTACCTTTCTGACCCTCTGCCAAGCTACCTACCCTGACAGGCAAACCTTCCTCCTTTCTGACCCTCAGCCAAGCTACCTACCCTGACAGGCAAACCTGCTTCCTTTCCGACCCTCTGCCAAGCTACCTACCCTGACAGGCAAACCTGCTTCCTTTCTGACCCTCTGCCAAGCTACCTACCCTGACAGGCAAACCTGCTTCCTTTCTGACCCTCTGCAAAGCAACCCTGACTGGCTAACCTGCTTCCTTTCTGACCCTCTGCCAAGCTACCTACCCTGACAGGTTAACCTGCTTCCTTTCTAACCCTCTGCCAAGCTACCTACCCTGACAGGCAAACCTGCTTCCTTTCTGACCCTCTGCCAAGCTACCTACCCTGATAGGCAAATCTCCTTCCTTTCTGACCCTCTGCCAAGCTACCTACCCGGACAGGTAAACCTGCTTCCTTTCTGACCCTCTGCCAAGCTACCTACCCTGACAGGCAAACCTGCTTCCTTTCTGACCCTCTGCCAAGCTACCCTGACAGGCAAACCTGCTACCTTTCTGACCCTCAGCCAAGCTACCTACCCTGACAGGCAAACCTGCTTCCTTTCTGACCCTCTGCCAAGCTACCTACCCTGACAGGCAAACCTCCTTCCTTTCTGACCCTCTGCCAAGCTACCTACCCTGACAGGCTAACCTGCTATCTTTCTGACCCTCTGCCAAGCTACCTACCCTGACAGGTAAACCTGCTTCCTTTCTGACCCTCTGCCAAGCTACCTATCCTGACAGGCTAAACTGCTTCCTTTCTGACCCTCTGCCAAGCTACCTATCCTGACAGGCTAAACTGCTTCCTTTCTGACCCTCTGCCAAGCTACCTACCCTGACAGGCTAACCTGCTACCTTTCTGACCCTCTGACAAGTTACCTACCCTGACAGATAAACCTGCTTCCTTTCTGACCCTCTGCCAAGCTACCTACCCTGACAGGCTAAACTGCTTCCTTTCTGACCCTCTGCCAAGCTACCTACCCTGACAGGCTAACCTGCTTCCTTTCTGACCCTCTGCCAAGCTACCCTGACTGGCTAACCTGCTTCCTTTCTGACCCTCTGCCAAGCTACCTACCCTGACAGGCTAACCTGCTTCCTTTCTGACCCTCTGCCAAGCTACCTACCCTGACAGGCTAACCTGCTACCTTTCTGACCCTCTGCCAAGCTACCTACCCTGACAGGCAAACCTTCCTCCTTTCTGACCCTCAGCCAAGCTACCTACCCTGACAGGCAAACCTGCTTCCTTTCCGCCCCTCTGCCAAGCTACCTACCCTGACAGGCAAACCTGCTTCCTTTCTGACCATCTGCCAAGCTACCTACCCTGACAGGCAAACCTGCTTCCTTTCTGACCCTCTGCCAAGCAACCCTGACTGGCTAACCTGCTTCCTTTCTGACCCTCTGCCAAGCTACCTACCCTGACAGGTTAACCTGCTTCCTTTCTAACCCTCTGCCAAGCTACCTACCCTGACAGGCAAACCTGCTTCCTTTCTGACCCTCTGCCAAGCTACCTACCCTGACAGACAAACCTCCTTCCTTTCTGACCCTCTGCCAAGCTACCTACCCAGACAGGTAAACCTGCTTCCTTTCTGTCCCTCTGCCAACCTACCTACCCTGACAGGCAAACCTCCTTCCTTTCTGACCCTCTGCCAAGCTACCTCCCCGGACAGGTAAACCTGCTTCCTTTCTGACCCTCAGCCAAGCTACCTACTCTGACAGGCAAACCTGCTTCCTTTCTGACCCTCAGCCAAGCTACCTACCCTGACAGGAAAACCTGCTTCCTTTCTGACCCTCAGCCAAGCTACCTAGCCTAACAGGCAAACCTGCTTCCTTTCTGACCCTCAGCCAAGCTACCTACCCTAACAGGCAAACCTGCTTCCTTTCTGACCCTCAGCCATGCTACCTACCCTGACAGGCAAACCTGCTTCCTTTCTGAGCCTCAGCCAAGCTACCTACCCTGACAGGCAAACCTGCTTCCTTTCTGACCCTCTGCTAAGCTACCTACCCTGACAGGCTAACCTGCTTCCTTTCTGACCATCTGCCAAGCTACCCTGACAGGCAAACCTGCTTCCTTTCCGACCCTCTGCCAAGCTACGTACCCTGACAGGCAAACCTGCTTCCTTTCTGACCCTCTGCCAAGCTACCTACCCTGAAAGGCAAACCTCCTTCCTTTCTGACCCTCTGCCAAGCTACCTACCCTGACAGGCTAACCTGCTATCTTTCTGACCTTCTGCCAAGCTACCTACCCTGACAGGTAAACCTGCTTCCTTTCTGACCCTCTGCCAAGCTACCTACCCTGACAGGCTAAACTGCTTCCTTTCTGACCCTCTGCCAAGCTACCTACCCTGACAGGCTAACCTGCTACCTTTCTGACCCTCTGCCAAGCTACCTACCCTGACAGGTAAACCTGCTTCCTTTCTGACCCTCTGCCAAGCTACCTACCCTGACAGGCTAAACTGCTTCCTTTCTGACCCTCTGCCAAGCTAACCTGCTTCCTTTCTGACCCTCTGCCAAGCTACCCTGACTGGCTAACCTGCTTCCTTTCTGACCCTCGGCCAAGCTACCTACCCTGACAGGCTAACCTGCTTCCTTTCTGACCCTCTGCCAAGCTACCTACCCTGTCAGGCTAACCTGCTACCTTTCTGACCCTCTGCCAAGCTACCTACCCTGACAGGCAAACCTTCCTCCTTTCTGACCCTCAGCCAAGCTACCTACCCTGACAGGCAAACCTGCTTCCTTTCCGACCCTCTGCCAAGCTACCTACCCTGACAGGCAAACCTGCTTCCTTTCTGACCCTCTGCCAAGCTACCTACCCTGAAAGGCAAACCTGCTTCCTTTCTGACCCTCTGCAAAGCAACCCTGACTGGCTAACCTGCTTCCTTTCTGACCCTCTGCCAAGCTACCTACCCTGACAGGTTAACCTGCTTCCTTTCTAACCCTCTGCCAAGCTACCTACCCTGACAGGCAAACCTGCTTCCTTTCTGACCCTCTGCCAAGCTACCTACCCTGACAGGCAAATCTCCTTCCTTTCTGACCCTCTGCCAAGCTACCTACCCGGACAGGTAAACCTGCTTCCTTTCTGACCCTCTGCCAAGCTACCTACCCTGACAGGCAAACCTCCTTCCTTTCTGACCCTCTGCCAAGCTACCTACCCGGACAGGTAAACCTGCTATCTTTCTGACCCTCTGCCAAGCTACCTACCCTGACAGGTAAACCTGCTTCCTTTCTGACCCTCTGCCAAGCTACCTACCCTGACAGGCTAAACTGCTTCCTTTCTGACCCTCTGCCAAGCTACCTACCCTGACAGGCTAACCTGCTACCTTTCTGACCCTCTGCCAAGCTACCTACCCTGACAGGTAAACCGGCTTCCTTTCTGACCCTCTGCCAAGCTACCTACCCTGACAGGCTAAACTGCTTCCTTTCTGAACCTCTGCCAAGCTACCTACCCTGACAGGCTAACCTGCTTCCTTTCTGACCCTCTGCCAAGCTACCCTGACTGGCTAACCTGCTTCCTTTCTGACCCTCTGCCAAGCTACCTACCCTGACAGGCTAACCTGCTTCCTTTCTGACCCTCTGCCAAGCTACCTACCCTGACAGGCAAACCGACCTCCTTTCTGACCCTCAGCCAAGCTACGTACCCTGACAGGCAAACCTGATTCCTTTCCGACCCTCTGCCCAGCTACCTACCCTGACAGGCAAACCTGCTTCCTTTCTGACGCTCTGCCAAGCTACCTACCCTGACAGGCAAACCTGCTTCCTTTCTGACCCTCTGCCAAGCTACCTACCCTGATAGGCTAACCTGCATCCTTTCTGACCCTCTGCCAAGCTACCCCGACAGGCTAACCTGCTTCCTTTCTGACCCTATGCCAAGCTACCTACCCTGACAGGCTAACCTGCTTCCTTTCTGACCCTCTGCCAAGCTACCCTGACAGGCAAACCTGCTTCCTTTCCGAACCTCTGCCAAGCTACGTACCCCGACAGGCAAACCTGCTTCCTTTCTGACCCTCTGCCAAGCTACCTACCTTGAAAGGCAAACCTCCTTCCTTTCTGACCCTCTGCCAAGCTACCTACCCTGACAGGCTAACCTGCTATCTTTCTGACCCTCTGCCAAGCTACCTACCCTGACAGGTAAACCTGCTTCCTTTCTGACCCTCTGCCAAGCTACCTACCCTGACAGGCTAAACTGCTTCCTTTCTGACCCTCTGCCAAGCTACCTACCCTGACAGGCTAACCTGCTACCTTTCTGACCCTCTGCCAAGCTACCTACCCTGACAGGTAAACCTGCTTCCTTTCTGACCCTCTGCCAAGCTACCTACCCTGACAGGCTAAACTGCTTCCTTTCTGACCCTCTGCCAAGCTACCTACCCTGACAGGCTAACCTGCTTCCTTTCTGACCCTCTGCCAAGCTACCCTGACTGGCTAACCTTCTTCCTTTCTGACCCTCTGCCAAGCTACCTACCCTGACAGGCTAACCTGCTTCCTTTCTGACCCTCTGCCAAGCTACCTACCCTGTCAGGCTAACCTGCTACCTTTCTGACCCTCTGCCAAGCTACCTACCCTGACAGGCAAACCTTCCTCCTTTCTGACCCTCAGCCAAGCTACCTACCCTGACAGGCAAACCTTCTTCCTTTCCGACCCTCTGCCAAGCTACCTACCCTGACAGGCAAACCTGCTTCCTTTCTGACCCTCTGCCAAGCTACCTACCCTGACAGGCAAACCTGCTTCCTTTCTGACCCTCTGCAAAGCAACCCTGACTGGCTAACCTGCCTCCTTTCTGACCCTCTGCCAAGCTACCTACCCTGACAGGTTAACCTGCTTCCTTTCTAACCCTCTGCCAAGCTACCTACCCTGACAGGCAAACCTGCTTCCTTTCTGACCCTCTGCCAAGCTACCTACCCTGATAGGCAAATCTCCTTCCTTTCTGACCCTCTGCCAAGCTACCTACCCGGACAGGTAAACCTGCTTCCTTTCTGACCCTCTGCCAAGCTACCTACCCTGACAGGCAAACCTCCTTCCTTTCTGACCCTCTGCCAAGCTACCTACCCGGACAGGTAAACCTGCTATCTTTCTGACCCTCTGCCAAGCTACCTACCCTGACAGGTAAACCTGCTTCCTTTCTGACCCTCTGCCAAGCTACCTACCCTGACAGGCTAAACTGCTTCCTTTCTGACCCTCTGCCAAGCTACCTACCCTGACAGGCTAACCTGCTACCTTTCTGACCCTCTGCCAAGCTACCTACCCTGACAGGTAAACCGGCTTCCTTTCTGACCCTCTGCCAAGCTACCTACCCTGACAGGCTAAACTGCTTCCTTTCTGAACCTCTGCCAAGCTACCTACCCTGACAGGCTAACCTGCTTCCTTTCTGACCCTCTGCCAAGCTACCCTGACTGGCTAACCTGCTTCCTTTCTGACCCTCTGCCAAGCTACCTACCCTGACAGGCTAACCTGCTTCCTTTCTGACCCTCTGCCAAGCTACCTACCCTGACAGGCTAACCTGCTACCTTTCTGACCCTCTGCCAAGCTACCTACCCTGACAGGTTAACCTGCTTCCTTTCTAACCCTCAGCCAAGCTACCTACCCTGACAGGCAAACCTGCTTCCTTTCTGACCCTCTGCCAAGGTACCTACCCTGACAGGCAAACCTGCTTCCTTTCTGACCCTCTGCCAAGTTACCTACCCTGACAGTGCTTCCTTTCTGACCCTCAGCCAAGCTACCTACGCTGACAGGCAAACCTGCGGCCTTTCTGACCCTCAGCCAGGCTACCCTGACAGGCAAACCTGCTTCCTTTCTGACCCTCTGCCAAGCTACCTACCCTGACGGGCAGACCTGCTTCCTTTCTGACCCTCTGCCAAGCTACCCTGATTGGCTAACCTGCTTCCTTTCTGACCCTCTGCCAAGCTACCTACCCTGACAGGCAAACCTGCTTCCTTTCTGACCCTCTGCCAAGCTACCTACCCTGATAGGCAAACCCGCTACCTGTCTGACCCTCTGCCAAGCTACCCTGACTGGCTAACCTGCTTCCTTTCTGACCCTCTGCCAAGCTACCTACCCTGACAGGCAAACCTGCTTCCTTTCTGACCCTCTGCCAAGCTACCTACCCTGGCAGGCAAACCTGCTTCCTTTCTGACCCTCTACCAAGCTACCTACCCTGACAGGCAAACCTGCTTCCTTTCTGACCCTCTGCCAAGCTACCTACCCTGACAGGCAAACCTGATTCGTTTCTGACCCTCTACCAAACTGCCTACCCTGACCCTCTGCCAAGCTACCTACCCTGACAGGCAAACCTGCTTCCTTTCTGACCCTCTGCCAAGCTACCTACCATGACAGGCAAACCTGCTTCCTTTCTGACCCTCTGCCAAGCTACCTACCCTGACAGGCAAACCTGCTTCCTTTCTGACCCTCTGCCAAGCTACCTACCCTGACAGGCAAACCTGCTTCCTTTCTTACCCTCTGCCAAGCTACCCTGACTGGCTAACCTGCTTCCTTTCTGACCCTCTGCCAAGCTACCTACCCTGACAGGCAAACCTGCTTCCAGTCTGACCCTCAGCCAAGCTACCTACCCTGACAGGCAAACCTGCTTCCTTTCTGACCCTTAGCCAAGCTACCTACCCTGACAGGCAAACCTGCTTCCTTTCTGACCCTCAGCCAAGCTACCTACCCTGACAGGCAAACCTGCTTCCTTTCTGACCCTCAGCCAAGCTACCTACTCTGACAGGCAAACCTGCTTCCTTTCTGACCCTCTGCCAAGCTACCTACCCTGGCAGGAAAACCTGCTTCGTTTCTGACCCTCTACCAAGCTACCTACCCTGACAGGCAAACCTGCTTCCTTTCTGACCCTCTGCCAAGCTACCTACCCTGACAGGCAAACATGATTCCTTTCTGACCCTCTACCAAGCTACCTACCCTGACCCTCTGCCACGCTACCTACCTACCCTGACAGGCAAACCTGCTTCCTTTCTGACCTTCTGCCAAGCTACCTACCCTGACAGGCTAACCTGCTTCCTTTCTGACCCTCTGCCAAGCTACCTACCCTGACAGGCAAACCTGCTTCCTTTCTGACCCTCTGCCAAGCTACCTACCCAGACAGGTAAACCTGCTTCCTTTCTGTCCGTCTGCCAAGCTACCTACTCTGACAGGCAAACCTCCTTGCTTTCTGACCCTCTGCCAAGCTACCTCCCCGGACAGGCAAACCTGCTTCCTTTCTGACCCTCAGCCAAGCTACCTACCCTGACAGGCAAACCTGCTTCCTTTCTGACCCTCAGCCAAGCTACCTACCCTAACAGGCAAACCTGCTTCCTTTCTGACCCTCAGCCAAGCTACCTACCCTAACAGGCAAACCTGCTTCCTTTCTGACCCTCAGCCATGCTACCTACCCTGACAGGCAAACCTGCTTCCTTTCTGAGCCTCAGCCAAGCTACCTACCCTGACAGGCAAACCTGCTTCCTTTCTGACCCTCTGCCAAGCTACCTACCCTGATAGGCTAACCTGCTTCCTTTCTGACCCTCTGCCAAGCTACCCCGACAGGCTAACCTGCTTCCTTTCTGACCCTATGCCAAGCTACCTACCCTGACAGGCTAACCTGCTTCCTTTCTGACCCTCTGCCAAGCTACACTGACAGGCAAACCTGCTTCCTTTCCGACCCTCTGCCAAGCTACCTACCCTGACAGGCAAACCTGCTTCCTTTCTGACCCTCTGCCAAGCTACCTACCCTGAAAGGCAAACCTCCTTCCTTTCTGACCCTCTGCCAAACTACCTACCCGGACAGGCTAACCTGCTATCTTTCTGACCCTCTGCCAAGCTACCTACCCTGACAGGTAAACCTGCTTCCTTTCTGACCCTCTGCCAAGCTACCTACCCTGACAGGCTAAACTGCTTCCTTTCTGACCCTCTGCCAAGCTACCTACCCTGACAGGCTAACCTGCTACCTTTTTGACCCTCTGCCAAGCTACCTACCCTGACAGGTAAACCTGCTTCCTTTCTGACCCTCTGCCAAGCTACCTACCCTGACAGGCTAAACTGCTTCCTTTCTGACCCTCTGCCAAGCTACCTACCCTGACAGGCTAACCTGCTTCCTTTCTGACCCTCTGCCAAGCTACCCTGACTGGCTAACCTGCTTCCTTTCTGACCCTCTGCCAAGCTACCTACCCTGACAGGCTAACCTGCTTCCTTTCTGACCCTCTGCCAAGCTACCTACCCTGTCAGGCTAACCTGCTACCTTTCTGACCCTCTGCCAAGCTACCTACCCTGACAGGCAAACCTTCCTCCTTTCTGACCCTCAGCCAAGCTACCTACCCTGACAGGCAAACCTGCTTCCTTTCCGACCCTCTGCCAAGTTACCTACCCTGACAGGCAAACCTGCTTCCTTTCTGACCCTCTGCCAAGCTACCTACCCTGACAGGCAAACCTGCTTCCTTTCTGACCCTCTGCAAAGCAACCCTGACTGGCTAACCTGCTTCCTTTCTGACCCTCTGCCAAGCTACCTACCCTGACAGGTTAACCTGCTTCCTTTCTAACCCTCTGCCAAGCTATTTACCCTGACAGGCAAACCTGCTTCCTTTCTGACCCTCTGCCAAGCTACCTACCCTGACAGGCAAATCTCCTTCCTTTCTGACCCTCTGCCAAGCTACCTACCCGGACAGGTAAACCTGCTTCCTTTCTGACCCTCTGCCAAGCTACCTACCCTGACAGGCAAACCTTCTTCCTTTCTGACCCTCTGCCAAGCTACCTACCCGGACAGGTAAACCTGCTATCTTTCTGACCCTCTGCCAAGCTACCTACCCTGACAGGTAAACCTGCTTCCTTTCTGACCCTCTGCCAAGCTACCTACCCTGACAGGCTAAACTGCTTCCTTTCTGCCCTCTGCCAAGCTACCTACCCTGACAGGCTAACCTGCTACCTTTCTGACCCTCTGCCAAGCTACCTACCCTGACAGGTAAACCTGCTTCCTTTCTGACCCTCTGCCAAGCTACCTACCATGACAGGCTAAACTGCTTCCTTTCTGACCCTCTGCCAAGCTACCAACCCTGACAGGCTAACCTGCTTCCTTCCTGACCCTCTGCCAAGCTACCCTGACTGGCTAACCTGCTTCCTTTCTGACCCTCTGCCAAGCTACCTACCCTGACAGGCTAACCTGCTTCCTTTCTGACCCTCTGCCAAGCTACCTACCCTGACAGGCTAACCTGCTACCTTTCTGACCCTCTGCCAAGCTACCTACCCTGACAGGCAAACCAACCTCCTTTCTGACCCTCAGCCAAGCTACGTACCCTGACAGGCAAACCTGCTTCCTTTCCGACCCTCTGCAAAGCTACCTACCCTGACAGGCAAACCTGCTTCCTTTCTGACCCTCTGCCAAGCTACCTACCCTGACAGGCAAACCTGCTTCCTTTCTGACCCTCTGCCAAGCAACCCTGACTGGCTAACCTGCTTCTTTTCTGACCCTCTGCCAAGCTACCTACCCTGACAGGTTAACCTGCTTCCTTTCTAACCCTCAGCCAAGCTACCTACCCCCGACAGGCAAACCTGCTTCCTTTCTGACCCTCTGCCAAGCTACCTACCCTGACAGGCAAACCTGCTTCCTTTCTGACCCTCTGCCAAGTTACCTACCCTGACAGTGCTTCCTTTCTGACCCTCAGCCAAGCTACCTACGCTGACAGGCAAACCTGCTGCCTTTCTGACCCTCAGCCAGGCTACCCTGACAGGCAAACCTGCTTCCTTTCTGACCCTCTGCCAAGCTACCTACCCTGACGGGCAGACCTGCTTCCTTTCTGACCCTCTGCCAAGCTACCATGACTGGCTAACCTGCTTCCTTTCTGACCCTCTGCCAAGCTACCTACCCTGACAGGCAAACCTGCTTCCTTTCTGACCCTCTGCCAAGCTACCTACCCTGACAGGCTAACCTGCTTCCTTTCTGACCCTCTGCCAAGCTACCCTGACTGGCTAACCTGCTTCCTTTCTGACCCTCTGCCAAGCTACCTACCCTGACAGGCAAACCTGCTTCCTTTCTGACCCTCTGCCAAGCTACCTACCCTGGCAGGCAAACCCGCTTCCTTTCTGACCCTCTACCAAGCTACCTACCCTGACAGGCAAACCTGCTTCTTTTCTGACCCTCTGCCAAGCTACCTACCCTGACAGGCAAACCTGATTCCTTTCTGACCCTCTACCAAACTGCCTACCCTGACCCTCTGCCAAGCTACCTACCCTGACAGGCAAACCTGCTTCCTTTCTGTCCCTCTGCCAAGCTACCTACCATGACAGGCAAACCTGCTTCCTTTCTGACCCTCTGCCAAGCTACCTACCCTGACAGGCAAACCTGCTTCCTTTCTGACCCTCTGCCAAGCTACCTACCCTGACAGGCAAACCTGCTTCCTTTCTGACCCTCTGCCAAGCTACCCTGACTGGCTACCCTGCTTCCTTTCTGACCCTCTGCCAAGCTACCTACCCTGACAGGCAAACCTGCTTCCAGTCTGACCCTCAGCCAAGCTACCTACCCTAAAAGGCAAACCTGCTTCCTTTCTGACCCTTAGCCAAGCTACCTACCCTAACAGGCAAACCTGCTTCCTTTCTGAGCCTCAGCCAAGCTACCTATCCTGACAGGCTAACCTGCTTCCTTTCTGACCCTCTGCCAAGCTACCCTGACAGGCAAACCTGCTTCCTTTCCGACCCTCTGCCAAGCTACCTACCCTGACAGGCAAACCTGCTTCCTTTCTGACCCTCTGCCAAGCTACCTACCCTGAAAGGCAAACCTCCTTCCTTTCTGACCCTCTGCCAAGCTACCTACCCGGACAGGCTAACCTGCTATCTTTCTGACCCTCTGCCAAGCTACCTACCCGGACAGGCTAACCTGCTATCTTTCTGACCCTCTGCAAAGCTACCTACCCTGACAGGTAAACCTGCTTCCTTTCTGACCCTCTGCCAGGCTACCTACCCTGACAGGCTAAACTGCTTCCTTTCTGACCCTCTGCCAAGCTACCTACCCTGACAGGCTAACCTGCTACCTTTCTGACCCTCTGCCAAGCTACCTACCCTGACAGGTAAACCTGCTTCCTTTCTGACCCTCTGCCAAGCTACCTACCCTGACAGGCTAAACTGCTTCCTTTCTGACCCTCTGCCAAGCTACCTACCCTGACAGGCTAACCTGCTTCCTTTCTGACCCTCTGCCAAGCTACCGTGACTGGCTAACCTGCTTCCTTTCTGACCCTCTGCCAAGCTACCTACCCTGACAGGCTAACCTGCTTCCTTTCTGACCCTCTGCCAAGCTACCTACACTGTCAGGCTAACCTGCTACCTTTCTGACCCTCTGCCAAGCTACCTACCCTGACAGGCAAACCTTCCTCCTTTCTGACCCTCAGCCAAGCTACCTACCCTGACAGGCAAACCTGCTTCCTTTCCGACCCTCTGCCAAGCTACCTACCCTGACAGGAAAACCTGCTTCCGTTCTGACCCTCTGCCAAGCTACCTACCCTGACAGGCAAACCTCCTTCCTTTCTGACCCTCTGCAAAGCAACCCTGACTGGCTAACCTGCTTCCTTTCTGACCCTCTGCCAAGCTACCTACCCTGACAGGTTAACCTGCTTCCTTTCTAACCCTCTGCCAAGCTACCTACCCTGACAGGCAAACCTGCTTCCTTTCTGACCCTCTGCCAAGCTACCTACCCTGACAGGCAAATCTCCTTCCTTTCTGACCCTCTGCCAAGCTACCTACCCGGACAGGTAAACATGCTTCCTTTCTGACCCTCTGCCAAGCTACCTACCCTGACAGGCAAACCTCCTTCCTTTCTGACCCTCTGCCAAGCTACCTACCCTGACAGGTAAACCTGCTTCCCTTCTGACCCTCTGCCAAGCTACCTACCCTGACAGGCTAACCTGTACCTTTCTGACCCTCTGCCAAGCTACCTACCCTGACAGGTAAACCCGCTTCCTTTCTGACCCTCTGCCAAGCTACCTACCATGACAGGCTAAACTGCTTCCTTTCTGACCCTCTGCCAAGCTACCTACCCTGACAGGCTAACCTGCTTCCTTTCTGACCCTCTGCCAAGCTACCCTGACAGGCTAACCTGCTTCCTTTCTGACCCTCTGCCAAGCTACCTACCCTGACAGGCTAACCTGCTACCTTTCTGACCCTCTGCCAAGCTACCTACCCTGACAGGCAAACCGACCTCCTTTCTGACCCTCAGCCAAGCTACGTACCCTGACAGGCAAACCTGCTTCCTTTCCGACCCTCAGCCAAGCTACCTACCCTAAAAGGCAAACCTGCTTCCTTTCTGACCCTTAGCCAAGCTACCTACCCTGACAGGCAAACCTGCTTCCTTTCTGACACTCAGCCAAGCTACCTACCCTGGCAGGCAAACATGCTTCCTTTCTGACCCTCTACCAAGCTACCTACCCTGACAGGCAAACCTGCTTCCTTTCTGACCCTCTGCCAAGCTACCTACCCTGACAGGCAAACATGATTCCTTTCTGACCCTCTACCAAGCTACCTACCCTGACCCTCTGCCACGCTACCTACCTACCCTGACAGGCAAACCTGCTTCCTTTCTGACCTTCTGCCAAGCTACCTACCCTGACAGGCTAACCTGCTTCCTTCTGACCCTCTGCCAAGCTACCTACCCTGACAGGCTAACCTGCTTCCTTTCTGACCCTCTGCCAAGCTACCTACCCTGACAGGAAAACCTGCTACCTTTCTGACCCTCGGCCAAGCTACCGACCCTGACAGGCAAACCTGCTTCCTTTCTGACCCTCAGCCAAGCTACCTACCGTGACAGGCAAACCTGCTACCTTTCTGACCCTCTGCCAAGCTACCTACCCTGACAGGCAAACCTGCCTCCTTTCTGACCCTCTGCCAAGCTACCTACCCTGACAGGTTAACTTGCTTCCTTTCTGACCCTCTGCCAAGCTACATACCCTGACAGGCAAACCTACTACCTGTCTGACCCTCAGCCAAGCTACCTACCCTGACAGTCTAACCTGCTTCCTTTCTGACCCTCTGCCAAGCTACCTACCCTGACAGTTAAACCTGCTTCCTTTCTGACCCTCTGCCAAGCTACCTACCCTGACAGGCAAATCTGCTTCCTTTCTGACCTTCTGCCAAGCTACCTACCCTGACAGGCTTACCTGCTTCCTTTCTGACCTTCTGCCAAGCTACCTACCCTGACAGGCAAACCTGCTTCCTTTCTGACCCTCTGCCAAGTTACCTACCCTGACAGTGCTTCCTTTCTGACCCTCAGCCAAGCTACCTACGCTGACAGGCAAACCTGCTGCCTTTCTGACACTCAGCCAGGCTACCCTGACAGGCAAACCTGCTTCCTTTCTGACCCTCTGCCAAGCTACCTACCCTGACAGGAAGACCTGCTTCCTTTCTGACCCTCTGCCAAGCTACCCTGACTGGCTAGCCTGCTACCTTTCTGACCCTCTGCCAAGCTACATACCCTGACAGGCAAACCAACCTCCTTTCTGACCCTCAGCCAAGCTACGTACCCTGACAGGCAAACCTGCTTCCTTTCCGACCCTCTGCAAAGCTACCTACCCTGACAGGCAAACCTGCTTCCTTTCTGACCCTCTGCCAAGCAACCCTGACTGGCTAACCTGCTTCTTTTCTGACCCTCTGCCAAGCTACCTACCCTGACAGGTTAACCTGCTTCCTTTCTAACCCTCAGCCAAGCTACCTACCCTGACAGGCAAACCTGCTTCCTTTCTGACCCTCTGCCAAGCTACCTACCCTGACAGGCAAACGTGCTTCCTTTCTGACCCTCTGCCAAGTTACCTACCCTGACAGTGCTTCCTTTCTGACCCTCAGCCAAGCTACCTATGCTGACAGGCAAACCTGCTGCCTTTCTGACCCTCAGCCAGGCTACCCTGACAGGCAAAACTGCTTCCTTTCTGACCCTCTGCCAAGCTACCTACCCTGACGGGCAGACCTGCTTCCTTTCTGACCCTCTGCCAAGCTACCCTGACTGGCTAACCTGCTTCCTTTCTGACCCTCTGCCAAGCTACCTACCCTGATAGGCAAACCCGCTACCTGTCTGACCCTCTGCCAAGCTACCCTGACTGGCTAACCTGCTTCCTTTCTGACCCTCTGCCAAGCTACCTACCCTGACAGGCAAACCTGCTTCCTCTCTGACCCTCTGCCAAGCTACCTACCCTGGCAGGCAAACCTGCTTCCTTTCTGACCCTCTACCAAGCTACCTACCCTGACAGGCAAACCTGCTTCCTTTCTGACCCTCTGCCAAGCTACCTACCCTGACAGGCAAACCTGATTCCTTTCTGACCCTCTACCAAGCTGCCTACCCTGACCCTCTGCCAAGCTACCTACCCTGACAGGCAAACCTGGTTCCTTTCTGACCCTCTGCCAAGCTACCTACCATGACAGGCAAACCTGCTTCCTTTCTGACCCTCTGCCAAGCTACCTACCCTGACAGGCAAACCTGCTTCCTTTCTGACCCTCTGCCAAGCTACCTACCCTGACAGGCAAACCTGCTTCCTTTCTGACCCTCTGCCAAGCTACCCTGACTGGCTAACCTGCTTCCTTTCTGACCATCTGCCAAGCTACCTACCCTGACAGGCAAACCTGCTTCCAGTCTGACCCTCAGCCAAGCTACCTACCATAAAAGGAAAACCTGCTTCCTTTCTGACCCTCAGCCAAGCGACCTACTCTGACAGGCAAACCTGCTTCCTTTGTGACCCTCTGCCAAGCTACATACCCTGGCAGGCAAACCTGCTTCCTTTCTGACCCTCTACCAAGCTACCTACCCTGACAGGCAAACCTGCTTCCTTTCTGACCCTCTGCCAAGCTACCTACCCTGACAGGCAAACATGATTCCTTTCTGACCCTCTACCAAGCTACCTACCCTGACCCTCTGCCACGCTACCTACCTACCCTGACAGGCAAACCTGCTTCCTTTCTGACCTTCTGCCAAGCTACCTACCCTGACAGGCTAACCTGCTTCCTTTCTGACCCTCCGCCAAGCTACCTACCCTGACAGGCTAACCTGCTTCCTTTCTGACCCTCTGCCAAGCTACCTACCCTGACAGGTTAACTTGCTTCCTTTCTGACCCTCTGCCAAGCTACCTACCCTGACAGGCAAACCTACTACCTGTCTGACCCTCAGCCAAGCTACCTATCCTGACAGTCTAACCTGCTTCCTTTCTGACCCTCTGCCAAGCTACCTACCCTGACAGGCAAACCTGATTCCTTTCTGACCCTCTACCAAGTTGCCTACCCTGACCCTCTGCCAAGCTACCTACCCTGACAGGCAAACCTGCTTCCTTTCTGACCCTCTGCCAAGCTACCTACCATGACAGGCAAACCTGCTTCCTTTCTGACCCTCTGCCAAGCTACATACCCTGACAGGCAAACCTGCTTCCTTTCTGACCCTCTGCCAAGCTACCTACCCTGACAGGCAAACCTGCTTCCTTTCTGACCCTCTGCCAAGCTACCCTGACTGGCTAACCTGCTTCCTTTCTGACCCTCTGCCAAGCTACCTACCCTGACAGGCAAACCTGCTTCCAGTCTGACCCTCAGCCAAGCTACCTACCCTAAAAGGCAAACCTGCTTCCTTTCTGACCCTTAGCCAAGCTACCTACCCTGACAGGCAAACCTGCTTCCTTTCTGACACTCAGCCAAGCTACCTACCCTGGCAGGCAAACATGCTTCCTTTCTGACCCTCTACCAAGCTACCTACCCTGACAGGCAAACCTGCTTCCTTTCTGACCCTCTGCCAAGCTACCTACCCTGACAGGCAAACATGATTCCTTTCTGACCCTCTACCAAGCTACCTACCCTGACCCTCTGCCACGCTACCTACCTACCCTGACAGGCAAACCTGCTTCCTTTCTGACCTTCTGCCAAGCTACCTACCCTGACAGGCTAACCTGCTTCCTTTCTGACCCTCTGCCAAGCTACCTACCCTGACAGGAAGACCTGCTTCCTTTCTGACCCTCTGCCAAGCTACCCTGACTGGCTAACCTGCTTCCTTTCTGACCCTCTGCCAAGCTACCTACCCTGACTGGCTAACCTGCTTCCTTTCTGACCCTCAGCCAAGCTACCTACCGTGACAGGCAAACCTGCTACCTTTCTGACCCTCTGCCAAGCTACCTACCCTGACAGGCAAACCTGCCTCCTTTCTGACCCTCTGCCAAGCTACCCTGACTGGCTAACCTGCTTCCTTTCTGACCCTCTGCCAAGCTACCTACCCTGACAGGTTAACTTGCTTCCTTTCTGACCCTCTGCCAAGCTACATACCCTGACAGGCAAACCTACTACCTGTCTGACCCTCAGCCAAGCTACCTACCCTGACAGTCTAACCTGCTTCCTTTCTGACCCTCTGCCAAGCTACCTACCCTGAGAGTTAAACCTGCTTCCCTTCTGACCCTCTGCCAAGCTACCTACCCTGACAGGCAAATCTGCTTCCTTTCTGACCTTCTGCCAAGCTACCTACCCTGACAGGCTTACCTGCTTCCTTTCTGACCTTCTGCCAAGCTACCTACCCTGACAGGCAAACCTGCTTCCTTTCTGACCCTCTGCCAAGTTACCTACTCTGACAGTGCTTCCTTTCTGACCCTCAGCCAAGCTACCTACGCTGACAGGCAAACCTGCTGCCTTTCTGACACTCAGCCAGGCTACCCTGACAGGCAAACCTGCTTCCTTTCTGACCCTCTGCCAAGCTACCTACCCTGACAGGAAGACCTGCTTCCTTTCTGACCCTCTGCCAAGCTACCCTGACTGGCTAGCCTGCTACCTTTCTGACCCTCTGCCAAGCTACCTACCCTGACAGGCAAACCGACCTCCTTTCTGACCCTCAGCCAAGCTACGTACCCTGACAGGCAAACCTGCTTCCTTTCCGACCCTCTGCAAAGCTACCTACCCTGACAGGCAAACCTGCTTCCTTTCTGACCCTCTGCCAAGCAACCCTGACTGGCTAACCTGCTTCTTTTCTGACCCTCTGCCAAGCTACCTACCCTGGCAGGCAAACATGCTTCCTTTCTGACCCTCTACCAAGCTACCTACCCTGACAGGCAAACCTGCTTCCTTTCTGACCCTCTGCCAAGCTACCTACCCTGACAGGTAAACATGATTCCTTTCTGACCCTCTACCAAGCTACCTACCCTGACCCTCTGCCACGCTACCTACCTACCCTGACAGGCAAACCTGCTTCCTTTCTGACCTTCTGCCAAGCTACCTACCCTGACAGGCTAACCTGCTTCCTTTCTGACCCTCTGCCAAGCTACCTACTGTCACGCCACTTCGGGGGAGACCGAGGTCCAGGGCGACCGCTCTTCCTTCTCCTTCCTGGCGGATCTACCCGCGCTTTCGCGTCTGGGGAGCCGCCAGGAGGAGAGCGTCAGGAACCGCTGTTGGTGGGCTACGGCGCATGCGCGGGAGACCACTGTCTCAGTCTCGCGCATGCGCCGTAGATCAGGCTAGTGCATCGGGAAGGGTTCGCCTTCCAAGCCTCGTTTTGGGTCCGCCGGCGCTCGAGGGTGAAACGGCTTGCGTTTCAGGCCTCGCGGGCGCCGGCGGCCCATAAAAGGAAGCGGCAACAGAAGCAAATCGCGTCTCAACGCGGAAGCTTCGTTCGTGTTGCTCGCTCCTGGTTTTCTTGTAAAACTAGCTTCCTACTATCCTGCCCTGCCTACAGCCCGTCTGGGAATCCTGACCTACTTGCCCTGCCTGGATCTACTTGCCCTGCCAGACCTACTTGCCCAGCCTACTACCAACTACCAACCTGGGCACCCTGCCTACTTGCCCTGCCTGACCTACTTGCCCTGCCTGACCTACTTGCCCTGCCTGACCTACTTGCCTTGCCTACTGCCTTCCTGGGTATCCTGTCCTACTTGTCCTGCTGGTACCCTATTCCACTTAGGGCCCTGTTGCTTACTTACCCTTTAGTCTGCTTGAGGGGTCCAGTTAGCTCTAGGTCTTTTGGGTCTCTCTGGTCCCTGTTTCAGTACCTCGGTTCCTTGCTCTGCCCTGCGTCTTGCGGGTTCAAGGGTCCCCCCTGAATTCCCCTGGGACCTTTAGCTCGTTCCCAATCTGGTTCCCCTTTTCCAGTCTGTCTCAGCCTGGTGCATTGGTGCTCCATCTTCTTACCAGCTATCCGAAGTCAGCCTGCAGCTTGGTGCATCGACCTTCTACTTGGATCTCGCCTTGTTTCGACACTTCAGACTGATCGTAGCCTCTCCTGTCTGTGCTTGCACAGTCCCATCGCCACGTTAATCGGGAGAGTGCTTTCCGTGGCGCTGGGAGTCTGCCCATCCTCCACCCTGTGCCATTTGGGTGGTGGAGAGGCGGGTTCCCCGAGTCACACACTCATCGTTCGGAAGACTGCAGTCTGGCGGCCTCAACAAGATCCACATCAAGGAAAACAGGTACGCAATCATCACGAACATCTCAGCTTGACAGATTGAGACGCCTGCCTTCAGACCTTGAGATGGAAGATTCGCAAGAAGTGCGGAATGAGTTACAAGCACTCAGGGCAGAGATGATCGCCTTACGCCAGGAGAACCAGACCCTACGCCAGATGATAACCCAAGGGGTTCCAAGTACCTCACAGGTGGAAGGATCATTGGCACACACAACGCCTATCAAGTTCGACGGAGACCCACGACGAGTAGCAGAATTCTGTAATCATTGTCGAATCCATTTTCTTTTTAGATCGACGCATTTCAATAACGACAAGGCCAAGATTGGTTATATCTTGGATAATTTGACGGGCAATGCTCTGGCCTGGGCAACTCCGTTTGTGGTTACCAATAGCCCAATCCTGAACGACTTTGCAGCTTTCGAAAAAGCATTTCTTGAGGTTTTTCAGACCCCCAACCTGGCCTCCGCTGCGCAGAACCAGTTGATGGATCTAAAACAGGGGAACGTCGACGTAATTACATACATCAGTCGATTCCGTCTGCTGGCAACCGATTCCCAATGGCCGGAAATCACACAAAAGACACTGTTTCGCCGTGGGCTGAGGGAAGAGTATAAGGACGAGTTACTCCATATACCCGAACCCGAGACTCTTCAACTACTAATTGAGCAGGTGCTTCGTATTGATCAGAGACTGGCGGAACGGAAGGCAGAGAGATGTCGGTTCGAGAGGGGCAGTTCCAGGACAACCGGTTTACCTGCCGGATCCTTCGGGTCTACTGAACCTGGACCAGAACCTATGCAACTAGGGGCTATGAGGGGTCCTTTATCAGAGGAAGAGAGAAGACGGAGAAGAACTTTACGTCTATGTCTCTATTGTGGAGCTGCTGGGCATTTCCTGGGTACATGCCCTCTACGGTCTCAGAAGAAAAAGGCGGAAAACTAGAGGACCTGTCGTGTGTTGGGAAGGCTGCGACAGGTCCCTCTCTCTCTTCAGTCCTTTCCGCGTTTTGTTCGGTTCTACATCCTATGCAACCTGCGGTACTACAGACTCTGAAGATTCGAATCAAGTTACCCGGCAGAAGTGTGGAGGTGTTTGCTCTGCTGGATAGCGGGGCTTCCGGCAATTATATAGATGAAACTTTTGCTTCTGTGAATCAGATTCCGCTCCTGTCCAGAGCCACTGCTCTGTCCGTGCAAGTCATCGACGGAAATCCTCTGTCCTCGGGCCCTGTCCTGCAATCCACAGTGGGTCTATCTCTTCGGATCGCCAACCATCTTGAGGAACTCGCTTTGGACGTCATAAAGTCTCCTACCTACAAAGTGGTTTTGGGATTACCTTGGCTACAATACCATAACCCGGTGATCGACTGGAGAAAGCACACACTGACCTTTTCCTCTGCTGTCTGCACTCAGAAATGCTGTGTGCATACGCCAACTCGGGCTCCATCGACCCCCTTGAATCCTAACGGAAACGGGGTCCGTGTGTGTTCTGTCTCTCATGTTCCTCAGGACTACGCCGAGTTTGGCCATGTGTTTTCCGAACCGGGCGATATACCTCTACCACCGCATCGCCCGTTTGATTGTTCAATCGAGTTGTTACCTGACTGCGTGGTGCCTCATGGGAAACTATACGCTTTAACACGGGAGGAGAAACAAGTGCTACGGGATTACTTATCGGATTGCTTACGAAAAGGGTACATTGTTCCGTCTAAGTCTCCTGCGGGGTTTCCTTTATTTTTTGTGAAGAAGAAGGAAGGCACCTTGAGACCTTGTGTTGATTATCGTGAACTCAACGAAATAACAGCTAAAGATCGGTATCCTCTCCCTTTGATACGCACCATCCTGGATACTTTACATACTGCCCGGATCTTCACTAAACTGGATTTACGTGGAGCGTACCATCTGGTACGTATCAAGAACGGGGACGAATGGAAAACGGCTTTCAAGACATCATTTGGCCATTTCGAGTATAAAGTCATGCCGTTCGGTTTGTGCAACGCCCCGGCCGTTTTCCAACGGTTAATGGACAACATCTTTAGCGATCTCATTGGTCTGTCGGTCTGGATATATCTGGACGATATCCTGGTTTTTTCCAGATCCATTGAAGACCATGTAAAACATGTTCGTGAGGTCCTTCTACGCTTATCTTCCAATCACCTATTCGCAAAGGCTGAGAAATGCAGTTTTCACTTGTCCAGCATTGAGTTTTTGGGATTTGTGATCAATCAGGATGGGATTGAAATGGACCCCAAGAAATTACAAGCCATACAGGAGTGGACTCAACCCCATGATGTAAAATCTCTGCAACGCTTTTTGGGATTCGCAAACTTCTACAGGCGCTTTATACCACTGTTCTCTCAAATTTCAGCGCCCCTTACCCGTCTGACCAGCAGTAAGATCACTTTCAGGTGGGATTCTCTCGCTTCCCGGGCATTCGACACCTTGAAGTCGGCCTTTATGGTCGCCCCCATTCTGCGCCATCCTCAGGACGATCTACCTTTCATCGTAGAAGCGGACGCATCGAACTTTGCTGTGGGTGCAGTTCTTCTGCAGAAAGATCCAGAAACCTCAGTTGAACATCCGGTGGCCTACTTCTCGCGCAAGCTGAGTCCCAGTGAAAGAAACTATGCCGTTATCGAGTTAGAACTGTTGGCTATAAAAACCGCGTTCGAGGAATGGAGGCATCATCTACTCGGAGCCCGTTTTTCGGTGGAAGTACGTACCGATCATCGCAATTTGCAGTATCTACGCTCCCTGCAATGCCGAACACCCCGACAGGCTAGGTGGGCCTTCTTTTTCTCCCCTTTTGTATTTCACGTCACTTACATTCCGGGAACAGCTAACCTGAAAGCGGATGCTCTCTCACGATCCCTGGAGAAAGGGGAAGAAACGCCTAGTGTGGATCAGCCTCTGCTTTCCCCACATCATTTCTTATTGACCTTGTCCTCTCACCTACAAACCATCGCTGACGCCACCAGGACGGATCCTGAAAGACCGGTCATTCTTCGGCGCAAGTTCGTATCGGAACATGATGGACTCCTGTTTTTTCGGAAGAGGCTTTACATTCCCGAGGGTTCGGTTCGTGAAGGCATATTACATGGGTTACATGGCTCTCCCATTGGTGGGCATCGAGGGGTGAGAGCAACATGTGAACTGATTTCTCGACAATACTGGTGGCCAAGGTGGGCTACCGAGGTTAAGGGATTCATCGAGAGTTGTCCCGTATGTGCTCAATGTAAAGTTCCAAGAAGACGACCTCTGGGTTTACTGGTACCCACTGAATTGGCACCATACCCATGGCATACTATCGCCAATGATTTCGTGGTTGAACTACCTCCCTCTGACGGGTACACTTGCATCATGGTTGTGGTCGACAGTTTTACTAAATATGCCCACTTCATTCCATTCCACAGAATCCCTACGGCTGCTCAGATGGCTTCCGTCTTTCTCCACGAAATCTATCGATTACATGGCCTTCCAGAAAAGATAATCTCGGATCGTGGTTCTCAATACCTTTCTGCCTTTTGGAACAAGGTGTGTAATCATCTAGGTGTACGTAGAGCGTTGAGTTCTGGTTATCATCCACAGACCAACGGTCTTACAGAAAGGACTAATCAGACCTTGGAGGAGTACCTCCGTTGTTTTTCCAACGCCACTCAGTCCAACTGGAAGGCATGCTTGGATCTCGCTGAAGTATCCTACAACAACACCATTCATGCCTCCATCGGAATCAGTCCATTCTTTTGTTCTACTGGTCAACATCCCAAATTGGTGCCGTTCCATCCTGTGCCCACTAGTACCGTACCATCTGCTGATGCCTTGGTCTCCAATATACAACGACAACAAGAATTGGCATATGATATCCTGAAGAGAGCGAAGGAACGGATGAAGGCCCAGGCTGACAGGAAAAGGAGTCCGGAACCAGATTTACAAGTAGGGCATAAGGTGTGGCTGTCCTCCAAAAATCTGCCTTTACGCAATTTACCGGTTAAACTGGCCCCCCGGTATTTTGGTCCTTTCACGATAACCGAACGGCTATCCTCTGTGGCTTTCCGTCTTCAGTTACCTCCCTCTTGGCATGTACACCCTGTTTTTCATGTCTCCCTTTTGAAACCCTATGTAGCAGATTCCTATGGTCGGTCCTGTCCTCGCCCTGCCTCTGTCATAGTCCAAGGGGTTCCAGAATTTGAGGTACAAGAGATTTGCGATGCCCGCTATCATAGGGGGGTGCTCCAATTCTTGGTGGATTGGAAGGGGTATCCAGCTTGTGATCGCACTTGGGAGCCTCATCAGCATGTGCATGCCTCCCGCTTAGTGCGGAAGTTCTATGATCGGTTTCCTTGGAAACCCGGGGCTCCGGGTCTTCCGGGGAGGGAACATAGTGTCACGCCACTTCGGGGGAGACCGAGGTCCAGGGCGACCGCTCTTCCTTCTCCTTCCTGGCGGATCTACCCGCGCTTTCGCGTCTGGGGAGCCGCCAGGAGGAGAGCGTCAGGAACCGCTGTTGGTGGGCTACGGCGCATGCGCGGGAGACCACTGTCTCAGTCTCGCGCATGCGCCGTAGATCAGGCTAGTGCATCGGGAAGGGTTCGCCTTCCAAGCCTCGTTTTGGGTCCGCCGGCGCTCGAGGGTGAAACGGCTTGCGTTTCAGGCCTCGCGGGCGCCGGAGGCCCATAAAAGGAAGCGGCAACAGAAGCAAATCGCGTCTCAACGCGGAAGCTTCGTTCGTGTTGCTCGCTCCTGGTTTTCTTGTAAAACTAGCTTCCTACTATCCTGCCCTGCCTACAGCCCGTCTGGGAATCCTGACCTACTTGCCCTGCCTGGATCTACTTGCCCTGCCAGACCTACTTGCCCAGCCTACTACCAACTACCAACCTGGGCACCCTGCCTACTTGCCCTGCCTGACCTACTTGCCCTGCCTGACCTACTTGCCCTGCCTGACCTACTTGCCCTGCCTGACCTACTTGCCTTGCCTACTGCCTTCCTGGGTATCCTGTCCTACTTGTCCTGCTGGTAACCTATTCCACTTAGGGCCCTGTTGCTTACTTACCCTTTAGTCTGCTTGAGGGGTCCAGTTAGCTCTAGGTCTTTTGGGTCTCTCTGGTCCCTGTTTCAGTACCTCGGTTTCTTGCTCTGCCCTGCGTCTTGCGGGTTCAAGGGTCCCCCCTGAATTCCCCTGGGACCTTTAGCTCGTTCCCAATCTGGTTCCCCTTTTCCAGTCTGTCTCAGCCTGGTGCATTGGTGCTCCATCTTCTTACCAGCTATCCGAAGTCAGCCTGCAGCTTGGTGCATCGACCTTCTACTTGGATCTCGCCTTGTTTCGACACTTCAGACTGATCGTAGCCTCTCCTGTCTGTGCTTGCACAGTCCCATCGCCACGTTAATCGAGAGAGTGCTTTCCGTGGCGCTGGGAGTCTGCCCATCCTCCACCCTGTGCCATTTGGGTGGTGGAGAGGCGGGTTCCCCGAGTCACACACTCATCGTTCGGAAGACTGCAGTCTGGCGGCCTCAACAAGATCCACATCAAGGAAAACAGGTACGCAATCATCACGAACATCTCAGCTTGACACCTACCCTGACAGGCTAACCTGCTTCCTTTCTGACCCTCTGCCAAGCTACCTACCCTGACAGGCAAACCTGCTACCTTTCTGACCCTCGGCCAAGCTACCTACCCTGACAGGCAGACCTGCTTCCTTTCTGACCCTCAGCCAAGCTACCTACCGTGACAGGCAAACCTGCTACCTTTCTGACCCTCTGCCAAGCTACCTACCCTGACAGGCAAACCTGCCTCCTTTCTGACCCTCTGCCAAGCTACCCTGACTGGCTAACCTGCTTCCTTTCTGACCCTCTGCCAAGCTACCTACCCTGACAGGTTAACTTGCTTCCTTTCTGACCCTCTGCCAAGCTACATACCCTGACAGGCAAACCTACTACCTGTCTAACCCTCAGCCAAGCTACCTACCCTGACAGTCTAACCTGCTTCCTTTCTGACCCTCTGCCAAGCTACCTACCCTGAGAGTTAAACCTGCTTCCTTTCTGACCCTCTGCCAAGCTACCTACCCTGACAGGCAAATCTGCTTCCTTTCTGACCTTCTGCCAAGCTACCTACCCTGACAGGCTTACCTGCTTCCTTTCTGACCTTCTGCCAAGCTAACTACCCTGACAGGCAAACCTGCTTCCTTTCTGACCCTCTGCCAAGTTACCTACCCTGACAGTGCTTCCTTTCTGACCCTCAGCCAAGCTACCTACGCTGACAGGCAAACCTGCTGCCTTTCTGACACTCAGCCAGGCTACCCTGACAGGCAAACCTGCTTCCTTTCTGACCCTCTGCCAAGCTACCTACCCTGACAGGAAGACCTGCTTCCTTTCTGACCCTCTGCCAAGCTACCCTGACTGGCTAGCCTGCTACCTTTCTGACCCTCTGCCAAGCTACCTACCCTGACAGGCAAACCGACCTCCTTTCTGACCCTCAGCCAAGCTACGTACCCTGACAGGCAAACCTGCTTCCTTTCCGACCCTCTGCAAAGCTACCTACCCTGACAGGCAAACCTGCTTCCTTTCTGACCCTCTGCCAAGCAACCCTGACTGGCTAACCTGCTTCTTTTCTGACCCTCTGCCAAGCTACCTACCCTGACAGGTTAACCTGCTTCCTTTCTAACCCTCAGCCAAGCTACCTACCCTGACAGGCAAACCTGCTTCCTTTCTGACCCTCTGCCAAGCTACCTACCCTGACAGGCAAACGTGCTTCCTTTCTGACCCTCTGCCAAGTTACCTACCCTGACAGTGCTTCCTTTCTGACCCTCAGCCAAGCTACCTACGCTGACAGGCAAACCTGCTGCCTTTCTGACCCTCAGCCAGGCTACCCTGACAGGCAAAACTGCTTCCTTTCTGACCCTCTGCCAAGCTACCTACCCTGACGGGCAGACCTGCTTCCTTTCTGACCCTCTGCCAAGCTACCCTGACTGGCTAACCTGCTTCCTTTCTGACCCTCTGCCAAGCTACCTACCCTGATAGGCAAACCCGCTACCTGTCTGACCCTCTGCCAAGCTACCCTGACTGGCTAACCTGCTTCCTTTCTGACCCTCTGCCAAGCTACCTACCCTGACAGGCAAACCTGCTTCCTTTCTGACCCTCTGCCAAGCTACCTACCCTGGCAGGCAAACCTGCTTCCTTTCTGACCCTCTACCAAGCTACCTACCCTGACAGGCAAACCTGCTTCCTTTCTGACCCTCTGCCAAGCTACCTACCCTGACAGGCAACCCTGATTCCTTTCTGACCCTCTACCAAGCTGCCTACCCTGACCCTCTGCCAAGCTACCTACCCTGACAGGCAAACCTGCTTCCTTTCTGACCCTCTGCCAAGCTACCTACCATGACAGGCAAACCTGCTTCCTTTCTGACCCTCTGCCAAGCTACCTACCCTGACAGGCAAACCTGCTTCCTTTCTGACCCTCTGCCAAGCTACCTACCCTGACAGGCAAACCTGCTTCCTTTCTGACCCTCTGCCAAGCTACCCTGACTGGCTAACCTGCTTCCTTTCTGACCATCTGCCAAGCTACCTACCCTGACAGGCAAACCTGCTTCCAGTCTGACCCTCAGCCAAGCTACCTACCATAAAAGGCAAACCTGCTTCCTTTCGGACCCTCAGCCAAGCGACCTACTCTGACAGGCAAACCTGCTTCCTTTCTGACCCTCTGCCAAGCTACATACCCTGGCAGGCAAACCTGCTTCCTTTCTGACCCTCTACCAAGCTACCTACCCTGACAGGCAAACCTGCTTCCTTTCTGACCCTCTGCCAAGCTACCTACCCTGACAGGCAAACATGATTCCTTTCTGACCCTCTACCAAGCTACCTACCCTGACCCTCTGCCACGCTACCTACCTACCCTGACAGGCAAACCTGCTTCCTTTCTGACCTTCTGTCAAGCTACCTACCCTGACAGGCTAACCTGCTTCCTTTCTGACCCTCCGCCAAGCTACCTACCCTGACAGGCTAACCTGCTTCCTTTCTGACCCTCTGCCAAGCTACCTACCCTGACAGTGCTTCCTTTCTGACCCTCAGCCAAGCTACCTACGCTGACAGGTAAACCTGCTTCCTTTCTGACCCTCTGCCAAGCTACCTACCCTGACAGGCAAACCCGCTACCTGACTGACCCTCTGCCAAGCTACCTACCCTGACAGGCAAACCCGCTACCTGACTGACCCTCTGCCAAGCTACCCTGACTGGCTAACCTGCTTCCTTTCTGACCCTCAGCCAAGCTACCTACCCTGACAGGTTAACTTGCTTCCTTTCTGACCCTCTGCCAAGCTACCTACCCTGGCAGGCAAACCTACTACCTGTCTGACCCTCAGCCAAGCTACCTACCCTGACAGTCTAACCTGCTTCCTTTCTGACCCTCTGCCAAGCTACCTACCCTGACAGTTAAACCTGATTCCTTTCTGACCCTCTGCCAAGCTACCTACCCGGACAGGCTAACCTGCTTCCTTTCTGACCCTCTGCCAAGCTACCTACCCTGACAGGCAAACATGATTCCTTTCTGACCCTCTACCAAGCTACCTACCCTGACCCTCTGCCACGCTACCTACCTACCCTGACAGGCAAACCTGCTTCCTTTCTGACCTTCTGCCAAGCTACCTACCCTGACAGGCTAACCTGCTTCCTTCTGACCCTCTGCCAAGCTACCTACCCTGACAGGCAAACCTGCTTCCTTTCTGACCCTCTGCCAAGCTACCTACCCTGACAGGCAAACATGATTCCTTTCTGACCCTCTACCAAGCTACCTACCCTGACCCTCTGCCACGCTACCTACCTACCCTGACAGGCAAACCTGCTTCCTTTCTGACCCTCTACCAAGCTACCTACCCTGACAGGCAAACCTGCTTCCTTTCTGACCCTCTGCCAAGCTACCTACCCTGACAGGCAAACATGATTCCTTTCTGACCCTCTACCAAGCTACCTACCCTGACCCTCTGCCACGCTACCTACCTACCCTGACAGGCAAACCTGCTTCCTTTCTGACCTTCTGCCAAGCTACCTACCCTGACAGGCTAACCTGCTTCCTTCTGACCCTCTGCCAAGCTACCTACCCTGACAGGCTAACCTGCTTCCTTTCTGACCCTCTGCCAAGCTACCTACCCTGACAGGCAAACCTGCTACCTTTCTGACCCTCGGCCAAGCTACCGACCCAGACAGGCAAACCTGCTTCCTTTCTGACCCTCAGCCAAGCTACCTACCGTGACAGGCAAACCTGCTACCTTTCTGACCCTCTGCCAAGCTACCTACCCTGACAGGCAAACCTGCCTCCTTTCTGACCCTCTGCCAAGCTACCTACCCTGACAGGTTAACTTGCTTCCTTTCTGACCCTCTGCCAAGCTACATACCCTGACAGGCAAACCTACTACCTGTCTGACCCTCAGCCAAGCTACCTACCCTGACAGTCTAACCTGCTTCCTTTCTGACCCTCTGCCAAGCTACCTACCCTGACAGTTAAACCTGCTTCCTTTCTGACCCTCTGCCAAGCTACCTACCCTGACAGGCAAATCTGCTTCCTTTCTGACCTTCTGCCAAGCTACCTACCCTGACAGGCTTACCTGCTTCCTTTCTGACCTTCTGCCAAGCTACCTACCCTGAGAGGCAAACCTGCTTCCTTTCTGACCCTCTGCCAAGTTACCTACCCTGACAGTGCTTCCTTTCTGACCCTCAGCCAAGCTACCTACGCTGACAGGCAAACCTGCTGCCTTTCTGACACTCAGCCAGGCTACCCTGACAGGCAAACCTGCTTCCTTTCTGACCCTCTGCCAAGCTACCTACCCTGACAGGAAGACCTGCTTCCTTTCTGACCCTCTGCCAAGCTACCCTGACTGGCTAGCCTGCTACCTTTCTGACCCTCTGCCAAGCTACCTACCCTGACAGGCAAACCAACCTCCTTTCTGACCCTCAGCCAAGCTACGTACCCTGACAGGCAAACCTGCTTCCTTTCCGACCCTCTGCAAAGCTACCTACCCTGACAGGCAAACCTGCTTCCTTTCTGACCCTCTGCCAAGCAACCCTGACTGGCTAACCTGCTTCTTTTCTGACCCTCTGCCAAGCTACCTACCCTGACAGGTTAACCTGCTTCCTTTCTAACCCTCAGCCAAGCTACCTACCCTGACAGGCAAACCTGCTTCCTTTCTGACCCTCTGCCAAGCTACCTACCCTGACAGGCAAACGTGCTTCCTTTCTGACCCTCTGCCAAGTTACCTACCCTGACAGTGCTTCCTTTCTAACCCTCAGCCAAGCTACCTATGCTGACAGGCAAACCTGCTGCCTTTCTGACCCTCAGCCAGGCTACCCTGACAGGCAAAACTGCTTCCTTTCTGACCCTCTGCCAAGCTACCTACCCTGACGGGCAGACCTGCTTCCTTTCTGACCCTCTGCCAAGCTACCCTGACTGGCTAACCTGCTTCCTTTCTGACCCTCTGCCAATCTACCTACCCTGATAGGCAAACCCGCTACCTGTCTGACCCTCTGCCAAGCTACCCTGACTGGCTAACCTGCTTCCTTTCTGACCCTCTGCCAAGCTACCTACCCTGACAGGCAAACCTGCTTCCTCTCTGACCCTCTGCCAAGCTACCTACCCTGGCAGGCAAACCTGCTTCCTTTCTGACCCTCTACCAAGCTACCTACCCTGACAGGCAAACCTGCTTCCTTTCTGACCCTCTGCCAAGCTACCTACCCTGACAGGCAAACCTGATTCCTTTCTGACCCTCTACCAAGCTGCCTACCCTGACCCTCTGCCAAGCTACCTACCCTGACAGGCAAACCTGCTTCCTTTCTGACCCTCTGCCAAGCTACCTACCATGACAGGCAAACCTGCTTCCTTTCTGACCCTCTGCCAAGCTACCTACCCTGACAGGCAAACCTGCTTCCTTTCTGACCCTCTGCCAAGCTACCTACCCTGACAGGCAAACCTGCTTCCTTTCTGACCCTCTGCCAAGCTACCCTGACTGGCTAACCTGCTTCCTTTCTGACCATCTGCCAAGCTACCTACCCTGACAGGCAATCCTGCTTCCAGTCTGACCCTCAGCCAAGCTACCTACCATAAAAGGCAAACCTGCTTCCTTTCTAACCCTCAGCCAAGCTACCTACCCTGACAGGCAAACCTGCTTCCTTTCTGACCCTCTGCCAAGCTACCTACCCTGACAGGCAAACGTGCTTCCTTTCTGACCCTCTGCCAAGTTACCTACCCTGACAGTGCTTCCTTTCTGACCCTCAGCCAAGCTACCTATGCTGACAGGCAAACCTGCTGCCTTTCTGACCCTCAGCCAGGCTACCCTGACAGGCAAAACTGCTTCCTTTCTGACCCTCTGCCAAGCTACCTACCCTGACGGGCAGACCTGCTTCCTTTCTGACCCTCTGCCAAGCTACCCTGACTGGCTAACCTGCTTCCTTTCTGACCCTCTGCCAAGCTACCTACCCTGATAGGCAAACCCGCTACCTGTCTGACCCTCTGCCAAGCTACCCTGACTGGCTAACCTGCTTCCTTTCTGACCCTCTGCCAAGCTACCTACCCTGACAGGCAAACCTGCTTCCTCTCTGACCCTCTGCCAAGCTACCTACCCTGGCAGGCAAACCTGCTTCCTTTCTGACCCTCTACCAAGCTACCTACCCTGACAGGCAAACCTGCTTCCTTTCTGACCCTCTGCCAAGCTACCTACCCTGACAGGCAAACCTGATTCCTTTCTGACCCTCTACCAAGCTGCCTACCCTGACCCTCTGCCAAGCTACCTACCCTGACAGGCAAACCTGCTTCCTTTCTGACCCTCTGCCAAGCTACCTACCATGACAGGCAAACCTGCTTCCTTTCTGACCCTCTGCCAAGCTACCTACCCTGACAGGCAAACCTGCTTCCTTTCTGACCCTCTGCCAAGCTACCTACCCTGACAGGCAAACCTGCTTCCTTTCTGACCCTCTGCCAAGCTACCCTGACTGGCTAACCTGCTTCCTTTCTGACCATCTGCCAAGCTACCTACCCTGACAGGCAAACCTGCTTCCAGTCTGACCCTCAGCCAAGCTACCTACCATAAAAGGCAAACCTGCTTCCTTTCTGACCCTCAGCCAAGCGACCTACTCTGACAGGCAAACCTGCTTCCTTTCTGACCCTCTGCCAAGCTACATACCCTGGCAGGCAAACCTGCTTCCTTTCTGACCCTCTACCAAGCTACCTACCCTGACAGGCAAACCTGCTTCCTTTCTGACCCTCTGCCAAGCTACCTACCCTGACAGGCAAACATGATTCCTTTCTGACCCTCTACCAAGCTACCTACCCTGACCCTCTGCCACGCTACCTACCTACCCTGACAGGCAAACCTGCTTCCTTTCTGACCTTCTGCCAAGCTACCTACCCTGACAGGCTAACCTGCTTCCTTTCTGACCCTCCGCCAAGCTACCTACCCTGACAGGCTAACCTGCTTCCTTTCTGACCCTCTGCCAAGCTACCTACCCTGACAGGTTAACTTTCTTCCTTTCTGACCCTCTGCCAAGCTACCTACCCTGACAGGCAAACCTACTACCTGTCTGACCCTCAGCCAAGCTACCTATCCTGACAGTCTAACCTGCTTCCTTTCTGACCCTCTGCCAAGCTACCTACCCTGACAGGCAAACCTGATTCCTTTCTGACCCTCTACCAAGCTGCCTACCCTGACCCTCTGCCAAGCTACCTACCCTGACAGGCAAACCTGCTTCCTTTCTGACCCTCTGCCAAGCTACCTACCATGACAGGCAAACCTGCTTCCTTTCTGACCCTCTGCCAAGCTACATACCCTGACAGGCAAACCTGCTTCCTTTCTGACCCTCTGCCAAGCTACCTACCCTGACAGGCAAACCTGCTTCCTTTCTGACCCTCTGCCAAGCTACCCTGACTGGCTAACCTGCTTCCTTTCTGACCCTCTGCCAGGCTCCCTACCCTGACAGGCAAACCTGCTTCCAGTCTGACCCTCAGCCAAGCTACCTACCCTAAAAGGCAAACCTGCTTCCTTTCTGACCCTTAGCCAAGCTACCTACCCTGACAGGCAAACCTGCTTCCTTTCTGACACTCAGCCAAGCTACCTACCCTGGCAGGCAAACATGCTTCCTTTCTGACCCTCTACCAAGCTACCTACCCTGACAGGCAAACCTGCTTCCTTTCTGACCCTCTGCCAAGCTACCTACCCTGACAGGCAAACATGATTCCTTTCTGACCCTCTACCAAGCTACCTACCCTGACCCTCTGCCACGCTACCTACCTACCCTGAAAGCCAAACCTGCTTCCTTTCTGACCTTCTGCCAAGCTACCTACCCTGACAGGCTAACCTGCTTCCTTTCTGACCCTCTGCCAAGCTACCTACCCTGACAGGCTAACCTGCTTCCTTTCTGACCCTCTGCCAAGCTACCTACCCTGACAGGCAAACCTGCTACCTTTCTGACCCTCGGCCAAGCTACCTACCCTGACAGGCAAACCTGCTTCCTTTCTGACCCTCAGCCAAGCTACCTACCGTGAGAGGCAAACCTGCTACCTTTCTGACCCTCTGCCAAGCTACCTACCCTGACAGGCAAACCTGCCTCCTTTCTGACCCTCTGCCAAGCTACCCTGACTGGCTAACCTGCTTCCTTTCTGACCCTCTGCCAAGCTACCTACCCTGACAGGTTAACTTGCTTCCTTTCTGACCCTCTGCCAAGCTACATACCCTGACAGGCAAACCTACTACCTGTCTGACCCTCAGCCAAGCTACCTACCCTGACAGTCTAACCTGCTTCCTTTCTGACCCTCTGCCAAGCTACCTACCCTGAGAGTTAAACCTGCTTCCTTTCTGACCCTCTGCCAAGCTACCTACCCTGACAGGCAAATCTGCTTCCTTTCTGACCTTCTGCCAAGCTACCTACCCTGACAGGCTTACCTGCTTCCTTTCTGACCTTCTCCCAAGCTACCTACCCTGACAGGCAAACCTGCTTCCTTTCTGACCCTCTGCCAAGTTACCTACTCTGACAGTGCTTCCTTTCTGACCCTCAGCCAAGCTACCTACGCTGACAGGCAAACCTGCTGCCTTTCTGACACTCAGCCAGGCTACCCTGACAGGCAAACCTGCTTCCTTTCTGACCCTCTGCCAAGCTACCTACCCTGACAGGAAGACCTGCTTCCTTTCTGACCCTCTGCCAAGCTACCCTGACTGGCTAGCCTGCTACCTTTCTGACCCTCTGCCAAGCTACCTACCCTGACAGGCAAACCGACCTCCTTTCTGACCCTCAGCCAAGCTACGTACCCTGACAGGCAAACCTGCTTCCTTTCCGACCCTCTGCAAAGCTACCTACCCTGACAGGCAAACCTGCTTCCTTTCTGACCCTCTGCCAAGCAACCCTGACTGGCTAACCTGCTTCTTTTCTGACCCTCTGCCAAGCTACCTACCCTGGCAGGCAAACATGCTTCCTTTGTGACCCTCTACCAAGCTACCTACCCTGACAGGCAAACCTGCTTCCTTTCTGACCCTCTGCCAAGCTACCTACCCTGACAGGCAAACATGATTCCTTTCTGACCCTCTACCAAGCTACCTACCCTGACCCTCTGCCACGCTACCTACCTACCCTGACAGGCAAACCTGCTTCCTTTCTGACCTTCTGCCAAGCTACCTACCCTGACAGGCTAACCTGCTTCCTTTCTGACCCTCTGCCAAGCTACCTACCCTGACAGGCTAACCTGCTTCCTTTCTGACCCTCTGCCAAGCTACCTACCCTGACAGGCAAACCTGCTACCTTTCTGACCCTCGGCCAAGCTACCTACCCTGACAGGCAGACCTGCTTCCTTTCTGACCCTCAGCCAAGCTACCTACCGTGACAGGCAAACCTGCTACCTTTCTGACCCTCTGCCAAGCTACCTACCCTGACAGGCAAACCTGCCTCCTTTCTGACCCTCTGCCAAGCTACCCTGACTGGCTAACCTGCTTCCTTTCTGACCCTCTGCCAAGCTACCTACCCTGACAGGTTAACTTGCTTCCTTTCTGACCCTCTGCCAAGCTACATACCCTGACAGGCAAACCTACTACCTGTCTGACCCTCAGCCAAGCTACCTACCCTGACAGTCTAACCTGCTTCCTTTCTGACCCTCTGCCAAGCTACCTACCCTGAGAGTTAAACCTGCTTCCTTTCTGACCCTCTGCCAAGCTACCTACCCTGACAGGCAAATCTGCTTCCTTTCTGACCTTCTGCCAAGCTACCTACCCTGACAGGCTTACCTGCTTCCTTTCTGACCTTCTGCCAAGCTACCTACCCTGACAGGCAAACCTGCTTCCTTTCTGACCCTCTGCCAAGTTACCTACCCTGACAGTGCTTCCTTTCTGACCCTCAGCCAAGCTACCTACGCTGACAGGCAAACCTGCTGCCTTTCTGACACTCAGCCAGGCTACCCTGACAGGCAAACCTGCTTCCTTTCTGACCCTCTGCCAAGCTACCTACCCTGACAGGAAGACCTGCTTCCTTTCTGACCCTCTGCCAAGCTAACCTGACTGGCTAGCCTGCTACCTTTCTGACCCTCTGCCAAGCTACCTACCCTGACAGGCAAACCGACCTCCTTTCTGACCCTCAGCCAAGCTACGTACCCTGACAGGCAAACCTGCTTCCTTTCCGACCCTCTGCAAAGCTACCTACCCTGACAGGCAAACCTGCTTCCTTTCTGACCCTCTGCCAAGCAACCCTGACTGGCTAACCTGCTTCTTTTCTGACCCTCTGCCAAGCTACCTACCCTGACAGGTTAACCTGCTTCCTTTCTAACCCTCAGCCAAGCTACCTACCCTGACAGGCAAACCTGCTTCCTTTCTGACCCTCTGCCAAGCTACCTACCCTGACAGGCAAACGTGCTTCCTTTCTGACCCTCTGCCAAGTTACCTACCCTGACAGTGCTTTCTTTCTGACCCTCAGCCAAGCTACCTACGCTGACAGGCAAACCTGCTGCCTTTCTGACCCTCAGCCAGGCTACCCTGACAGGCAAAACTGCTTCCTTTCTGACCCTCTGCCAAGCTACCTACCCTGACGGGCAGACCTGCTTCCTTTCTGACCCTCTGCCAAGCTACCCTGACTGGCTAACCTGCTTCCTTTCTGACCCTCTGCCAAGCTACCTACCCTGATAGGCAAACCCGCTACCTGTCTGACCCTCTGCCAAGCTACCCTGACTGGCTAACCTGCTTCCTTTCTGACCCTCTGCCAAGCTACCTACCCTGACAGGCAAACCTGCTTCCTTTCTGACCCTCTGCCAAGCTACCTACCCTGGCAGGCAAACCTGCTTCCTTTCGGACCCTCTACCAAGCTACCTACCCTGACAGGCAAACCTGCTTCCTTTCTGACCCTCTGCCAAGCTACCTACCCTGACAGGCAAACCTGATTCCTTTCTGACCCTCTACCAAGCTGCCTACCCTGACCCTCTGCCAAGCTACCTACCCTGACAGGCAAACCTGCTTCCTTTCTGACCCTCTGCCAAGCTACCTACCATGACAGGCAAACCTGCTTCCTTTCTGACCCTCTGCCAAGCTACCTACCCTGACAGGCAAACCTGCTTCCTTTCTGACCCTCTGCCAAGCTACCTACCCTGACAGGCAAACCTGCTTCCTTTCTGACCCTCTGCCAAGCTACCCTGACTGGCTAACCTGCTTCCTTTCTGACCATCTGCCAAGCTACCTACCCTGACAGGCAAACCTGCTTCCAGTCTGACCTTTAGCCAAGCTACCTACCATAAAAGGCAAACCTGCTTCCTTTCGGACCCTCAGCCAAGCGACCTACTCTGACAGGCAAACCTGCTTCCTTTCTGACCCTCTGCCAAGCTACATACCCTGGCAGGCAAACCTGCTTCCTTTCTGACCCTCTACCAAGCTACCTACCCTGACAGGCAAACCTGCTTCCTTTCTGACCCTCTGCCAAGCTACCTACCCTGACAGGCAAACATGATTCCTTTCTGACCCTCTACCAAGCTACCTACCCTGACCCTCTGCCACGCTACCTACCTCCCCTGACAGGCAAACCTGCTTCCTTTCTGACCTTCTGCCAAGCTACCTACCCTGACAGGCTAACCTGCTTCCTTTGTGACCCTCCGCCAAGCTACCTACCCTGACAGGCTAACCTGCTTCCTTTCTGACCCTCTGCCAAGCTACCTACCCTGACAGGTTAACTTGCTTCCTTTCTGACCCTCTGCCAAGCTACCTACCCTGACAGGCAAACCTACTACCTGTCTGACCCTCAGCCAAGCTACCTACCCTGACAGTCTAACCTGCTTCCTTTCTGACCCTCTGCCAAGCTACCTACCCTGTCAGGCAAATCTGCTTCCTTTCTGACCTTCTGCTACCCTGACTGGCTTACCTGCTTCCTTTCTGACCTTCTGCCAAGCTACCTACCCTGACAGGCAAACCTGCTTCCTTTCTGACCCTCTGCCAAGTTACCTACCCTGACAGTGCTTCCTTTCTGACCCTCAGCCAAGCTACCTACGCTGACAGGCAAACCTGCTGCCTTTCTGACACTCAGCCAGGCTGCCCTGACAGGCAAACCTGCTTTGCCTGTCAGGGTAGGTAGCTTGGCAGAAGGTCAGACCCTCCGCCAAGCTACCTACCCTGACAGGAAGACCTGCTTCCTTTCTGACCCTCTGCCAAGCTACCCTGACTGGCTAGCCTGCTTCCTTTCTGACCCTCTGCCAAGCTACCTACCCTGACAGGCAAACCTGCTTCCTTTCTGACCCTCTGCCAAGCTACCTACCCTGACAGGCAAACCCGCTACCTGTCTGACCCTCTGCCAATCTACCCTGACTGGCTAACCTGCTTCCTTTCTGACCCTCTGCCAAGCTACCTACCCTGACAGGCAAACCTGCTTCCTTCTTTCTGACCCTCTGCCAAGCTACCTACCCTGGCAGGCCAACCTGCTTCCTTTCTGACCCTCTACCAAGCTACCTACCCCGACAGGCAAACCTGATTCCTTTCTGACCCTCTACCAAGCTGCCTACCCTGACCCTCTGCCAAGCTACATACGCTGACAGGCAAACCTGCTTCCTTTCTGACCCTCTGCCAAGCTACCTACCATGACAGGCAAACCTGTTTCCTTTCTGACCCTCTGCCAAGCTACCTACCCTGACAGGCAAACCTGCTTCCTTTCTGACCCTCTGCCAAGATACCTACCCTGACAGGCAAACCTGCTTCCTTTCTGACCCTCTGCCAAGCAACCCTGACTGGCTAACCTGCTTCCTTTCTGACCCTCTGCCAAGCTACATACCCTGACAGGTTAACCTGCATCCTTTCTAACCCTCTGCTAAGCTACCTACCCTGACAGGCAAACCTGCTTCCTTTCTGACCCTCTGCCAAGCTACCTACCCTGACAGGCAAACCTCCTTCCTTTCTGACCCTCTGCCAAGCTACCTACCCGGACCGGTAAACCTGCTATCTTTCTGACCCTCTGCCAAGCTACCTACCCTGATAGGTAAACCTGCTTCCTTTCTGACCCTCTGCCAAGCTACCTACCCTGACAGGCTAAACTGCTTCCTTTCTGACCCTCTGCCAAGCTACCTACCCTGACAGGCTAACCTGCTTCCTTTCTGACCCTCTGCCAAGCTTCCTACCCTGAGAGGCAAACCTGCATCCTTTCTGACCCTCTGCCAAGCTACCTACCCTGACAGGCAAACCTGCTTCCTTTCTGACCCTCTGCCAAGCTACCTACCCTGACAGGCAAACCTCCTTCCTTTCTGACCCTCTGCCAAGCTACCTACCCGGACAGGTAAACCTGCTTCATTTCTGACCCTCTGCCAAGCTACCTACCCTGACAGGCAAACCTCCTTCCTTTCTGACCCTCTGCCAAGCTACCTACCCGGACAGGTAAACCTGCTATCTTTCTGACCCTCTGCCAAGCTACCTACCCTGACAGGCTAACCTGCTTCCTTTCTGACCCTCTGCCAAGCTACCTACCCTGACAGTTAAACCTGCTTCCTTTCTGACCCTCTGCCAAGCTACCTACCCTGACAGGCAAACCTGCTTCCTTTCTGACCTTCTGCCAAGCTACCTACCCTGACAGGCTTACCTGCTTCCTTTCTGACCTTCTGCCAAGCTACCTACCCTGACAGGCAAACCTGCTTCCTTTCTGACCCTCTGCCAAGTTACCTACCCTGACAGTGCTTCCTTTCTGACCCTCAGCCAAGCTACCTACGCTGACAGGCAAACCCGCTGCCTTTCTGACCCTCAGCCAGGCTACCCTGACAGGCAAACCTGCTTCCTTTCTGACCCTCTGCCAAGCTACCTACCCTGACAGGAAGACCTGCTTCCTTTCTGACCCTCTGCCAAGCTACCCTGACTGGCTAACCTGCTTCCTTTCTGACCCTCTGCCAAGCTACCTACCCTGACAGGCAAACCTGCTTCCTATCTGACCCTCTGCCAAGCTACCTACCCTGACAGGCAAACCCGCTACCTGTCTGACCCTCTGCCAAGCTACCCTGACTGGCTAACCTGCTTCCTTTCTGACCCTCTGCTAAGCTACCTACCCTGACAGGTTAACTTGCTTCTTTTCTGACCCTCTGCCAAGCTACCTACCCTGACAGGCAAACCTACTACCTGTCTGACCCTCAGCCTAGCTACCTACCCTGACAGTCTAAACTGCTTCCTTTCTGACCCTCTGCCAAGCTACCTACCCTGACAGTTAAACCTGCTTCCTTTCTGACCCTCTGCCAAGCTACCTACCCGGACAGGCTAACCTGCTATCTTTCTGACCCTCTGCCAAGCTACCTACCCTGACAGGTAAACCTGCTTCCTTTCTGACCCTCTGCCAAGCTACCTACCCTGACAGGCTAAACTGCTTCCTTTCTGACATTCTGAAAAGCAACCCTAACTGGCTAAACTTCTTCCTTTCTGACCCTCTGCCAATCTACCTACCCTGACAGGTTAACCTGCTTCCTTTCTAACCCTCTGCCAAGCTACCTACCCTGACAGGCAAACCTGCTTCCTTTCTGACCCTCTGCCAAGCTACCTACCCTGACAGGCAAACCTCCTTCCTTTCTGACCCTCTGCCAAGCTACCTACCCTGACAGGCAAACCTCCTTCCTTTCTGACCCTCTGCCAAGCTACCCAGCCTGACAGGTAAACCTGCTTCCTTTCTAACCCTCTGCCAAGCTACCTACCCTGACAGGCAAACCTCCTTCCTTTTTGACCCTCTGCCAAGCTACCCACCCTGACAGGTAAACCTGCTTCCTTTCTGACCCTCTGCCAAGCTACCTACCCTGACAGGCTAACCTGCTACCTTTCTGACCCTCTGCCAAGCTACCTACCCTGACAAGTAAACCTGCTTCCTTTCTGACCCTCTGCCAAGCTACCTACCCTGACAGGCTAAACTGCTTCCTTTCTGACCCTCTGCCAAGCTACCTACCCTGACAGGCTAACCTGCTTCCTTTCTGACCCTCTGCCAAGCTACCCTGACTGGCTAACCTGCTTCCTTTCTGACCCTCTGCCAAGCTACCTACCCTGACAGGCTAACCTGCTTCCTTTCTGACCCTCTGCCAAGCTACCTACCCTAACAGGCTGACCTGCTACCTTTCTGACCCTCTGCCAAGCTACCTACCCTGACAGGCAAACCTATCTCCTTTCTGACCCTCAGCCTAGCTACGTACCCTGACAGGCAAACCTGCTTCCTTTCCGACCCTCTGCCAAGTTACCTACCCTGACAGGTAAACCTGCTTCCTTTCTGACCCTCTGCCAAGCTACCTACCCTGACAGGCAAACCTGCTTCCTTTCTGACCCTCTGCCAAGCAACCCTGACTGGCTAACCTGCTTCGTTTCTGACCCTCTGCCAAGCTACCTACCCTGACAGGTTAACCTACTTCCTTTCTAACCCTCTGCCAAGCTACCTACCCTGACAGGCAAACCTGCTTCCTTTCTGACCCTCTGCCAAGCTACCTACCCTGACAGGCAAACCTGCTTCCTTTCTGACCCTCTGCCAAGTTACCTACCCTGACAGTGGTTCCTTTCTGACCCTCAGCCAAGCTACCTACACTGACAGGCAAACCTGCTGCCTTTCTGACCCTCAGCCAGGCTACCCTGACAGGCAAACCTGCTTCCTTTCTGACCCTCTGCCAAGCTTCCTACCCTGACAGGCAGACCTGCTTCCTTTCTGACCCTCTGCCAAGCTACCCTGACTGGCTAACCTGCTTCCTTTCTGACCCTCTGCCAAGCTACCTACCCTGACAGGCAAACCTGCTTCCTTTCTGACCCTCTGCCAAGCTACCTACCCTGACAGGCAAACCCGCTACCTGACTGACCCTCTGCCAAGCTACCCTGACTGGCTAACCTGCTTCCTTTCTGACCCTCTGCCAAGCTACCTACCCTGACAGTTAAACCTGATTCCTTTCTGACCCTCTGCCAAGCTACCTACCCGGACAGGCTAACCTGCTATCTTTCTGACCCTCTGCCAAGCTACCTACCCTGACAGGTAAACCTGCTTCCTTTCTGACCCTCTGCCAAGCTACCTACCCTGACAGGCTAAACTTCTTCCTTTCTGACCCTCTGAAAAGCAACCCTGACTGGCTAACCTGCTTCCTTTCTGACCCTCTGCCAATGTACCTACCCTGACAGGTTAACCTGCTTCCTTTCTAACCCTCTGCCAAGCTACCTACCCTGACAGGCAAACCTGCTTCCTTTCTGACCCTCTGCCAAGCTACCTACCCTGACAGGCAAACCTCCTTCCTTTCTGACCCTCTGCCAAGCTACCTACCCGGACAGGTAAACCTGCTTCCTTTCTGACCCTCTGCCAAGCTACCTACCCTGACAGGCAAACCTCCTTCCTTTCTGACCCTCTGCCAAGCTACCCACCCTGACAGGTAAACCTGCTTCCTTTCTGACCCTCTGCCAAGCTACCTACCCTGACAGGCAAACCCGCTACCTGACTGACCCTCTGCCAAGCTACCTACCCTGACAGGCAAACCCGCTACCTGACTGACCCTCTGCCAAGCTACCCTGACTGGCTAACCTGCTTCCTTTCTGACCCTCAGCCAAGCTACCTACCCTGACAGGTTAACTTGCTTCCTTTCTGACCCTCTGCCAAGCTACCTACCCTGGCAGGCAAACCTACTACCTGTCTGACCCTCAGCCAAGCTACCTACCCGGACAGTCTAACCTGCTTCCTTTCTGACCCTCTGCCAAGCTACCTACCCTGACAGTTAAACCTGATTCCTTTCTGACCCTCTGCCAAGCTACCTACCCGGACAGGCTAACCTGCTATCTTTCTGACCCTCTGCCAAGCTACCTACCCTGACAGGTAAACCTGCTTCCTTTCTGACCCTCTGCCAAGCTACCTACCCTGACAGGCTAAACTGCTTCCTTTCTGACCCTCTGAAAAGCAACCCTGACTGGCTAACCTGCTTCCTTTCTGACCCTCTGCCAATGTACCTACCCTGACAGGTTAACCTGCTTCCTTTCTAACCCTCTGCCAAGCTACCTACCCTGACAGGCAAACCTGCTTCCTTTCTGACCCTCTGCCAAGCTACCTACCCTGACAGGCAAACCTCCTTCCTTTCTGACCCTCTGCCAAGCTACCTACCCGGACAGGTAAACCTGCTTCCTTTCTGACCCTCTGCCAAGCTACCTACCCTGACAGGCAAACCTCCTTCCTTTCTGACCCTCTGCCAAGCTACCCACCCTGACAGGTAAACCTGCTTCCTTTCTGACCCTCTGCCAAGCTACCTACCCTGACAGGCTAAACTGCTTCCTTTCTGACCGTCTGCCAAGCTACCTACACTGACAGGCTAACCTGCTACCTTTCTGACCCTCTGCCAAGCTACCTACCCTGACAAGTAAACCTGCTTCCTTTCTGACCCTCTGCCAAGCTACCTACCCTGACAGGCTAAACTGCTTCCTTTCTGACCCTCTGCCAAGCTACCTACCCTGACAGGCTAACCTGCTTCCTTTCTGACCCTCTGCCAAGCTACCTACCTTGACAGGCTAACCTGCTTCCTTTCTGACCCTCTGCCAAGCTACCTACCCTGACAGGCTAACCTGCTACCTTTCTGACCCTCTGCCAAGCTACCTACCCTGACAGGCAAACCTATCTCCTTTCTGACTCTCAGCCTAGCTACGTACCCTGACAGGCAAACCTGCTTCCTTTCCGACCCTATGCCAAGTTACCTACCCTGACAGGCAAACCTGCTTCCTTTCTGACCCTCTGCCAAGCTACCTACCCTGACAGGCAAACCTGCTTCCTTTCTGACCTTCTGCCAAGCAACCCTGACAGGCTAACCTGCTTCGTTTCTGACCCTCTGCCAAGCTACCTACCCTGACAGGTTAACCTACTTCCTTTCTAACCCTCTGCCAAGCTACCTACCCTGACAGGCAAACCTGCTTCCTTTCTGACCCTCTGCCAAGTTACCTACCCTGACAGTGCTTCCTTTCTGACCCTCAGCCAAGCTACCTACGCTGACAGGCAAACCTACTGCCTTTCTGACCCTCAGCCAGGCTACCCTGACAGGCAAACCTGCTTCCTTTCTGACCCTCTGCCAAGCTACCTACCCTGACAAGCAGACCTGCTTCCTTTCTGACCCTCTGCCAAGCTACCTACCCTGACAGGCAAACCTGCTTCCTTTCTGACCCTCTGCCAAGCTACCTACCCTGACAGGCAAACCCGCTACCTGTCTGACCCTCTGTCAAGCTACCCTGACAGGCAAACCTGCTTCCTTTCTGACCCTCTGCCAAGCTACCTACCCTGACAGGCAGACCTGCTTCCTTTCTGACCCTCTGCCAAGCTACCCTGACTGGCTAACCTGCTTCCTTTCTGACCCTCTGCCAAGCTACCTACCCTGACAGGCAAACCTGCTTCCTTTCTGACCCTCTGCCAAGCTACCTACCCTGGCAGGCAAACCTGCTTCCTTTCTGACCCTCTACCAAGCTACCTACCCTGACAGGCAAACCGGTTTCCTTTCTGACCCTCTGCCAAGCTACCTACCCTGACAGGCAAACCTGATTCCTTTCTGACCCTCTACCAAGCTGCCTACCCTGACCCTCTGCCAAGCTACCTACCCTGACAGGCAAACCTGCTTCCTTTCTGACCCTCTGCCAATCTACCTACCATGACAGGCAAACCTGCTTCCTTTCTGACCCTCTGCCAAGCTACCTACCCTGACAGGCAAACCTGCTTCCTTTCTGATCCTCTGCCAAGCTACCTACCCTGACAGGCAAACCTGCTTCCTTTCTGACCCTCAGCCAAGCTTCCCTGACTGGCTAACCTGCTTCCTTTCTGACCCTCTGCCAAGCTACCTACCCTGACAGGCAAACCTGCTTCCAGTCTGACCCTCAGCCAAGCTACCTACCCTAAAAGGCAAACCTGCTTCCTTTCTGACCCTTAGCCAAGCTACCTACCCTGACAGGCAAACCTGCTTCCTTTCTGACCCTCAGCCAAGCTACGTACCCTGACAGGCAAACCTGCTTCCTTTCTGACCCTCAGCCAAGCTACCTACTCTGACAGGCAAACCTGCTTCCTTTCTGACCCTCTGCCAAGCTACCTACCCTGACAGGCAAACCTGCTTCCTTTCTGACCCTCTGCCAAGCTACCTACCCTGACAAGCAAACATGATTCCTTTCTGACCCTCTACCAAGCTGCCTACCCTGACCCTCTGCCAAGCTACCTACCCTGACAGGCAAACCTGCTTCCTTTCTGACCCTCTGCCAAGCTACCTACCCTGACAGGCAAACCTGCTACCTTTCTGACCCTCTGGCAAGCTACCTACCCTGACAGGCAAACCTGCTTCCTTTCTGACCCTCAGCCAAGCTACCTACCGTGACAGGCAAACCTGCTACCTTTCTGACCCTCTGCCAAGCTACCTACCCTGACAGGCAAACCTGCTTCCAGTCTGACCCTCAGCCAAGCTACCTACCCTAAAAGGCAAACCTGCTTCCTTTCTGACCCTTAGCCAAGCTACCTACCCTGACAGGCAAACCTGCTTCCTTTCTGACCCTCAGGCAAGCTACCTACCCTGACAGGCACACCTGCTTCCTTTCTGACCCTCAGCCAAGCTACCTACTCTGACAGGCAAACCTGCTTCCTTTCTGACCCTCTGCCAAGCTACCTACCCTGACAGGCAAACCTGCTTCCTTTCTGACCCTCTGCCAAGCTACCTACCCTGACAAGCAAACATGATTCCTTTCTGACCCTCTACCAAGCTGCCTACCCTGACCCTCTGCCAAGCTACCTACCCTGACAGGCAAACCTGCTTCCTTTCTGACCCTCTGCCAAGCTACCTACCCTGACAGGCAAACCTGCTACCTTTCTAACCCTCTGGCAAGCTACCTACCCTGACAGGCAAACCTGCTTCCTTTCTGACCCTCAGCCAAGCTACCTACCGTGACAGGCAAACCTGCTACCTTTCTGACCCTCTGCCAAGCTACCTACCCTAACAGGCAAACCTGCCTCCTTTCTGACCCTCTGCCAAGCTACCTTGAATGGCTAACCTGCTTCCTTTCTGACCCTCTGCCAAGCTACCTACCCTGACAGGCTAACCTGCTTCCTTTCTGACCCTCTGCCAAGCTACCTACCCTGACAGGCAAACCTGCTACCTTTCTGACCCTCAGCCAAGCTACCTACCCTGACAGGCAAACCTGCTGCCTTTCTGACCCTCTGCCAAGCTACCTACCCTGACAGGCAAACCTGCTTCCTTTCTGACCCTCAGCCAAGCTAAGTACCCTGACAGGTAAACCTGCTTCCTTTCTGACCCTCTGCCAAGCTACCTACCCTGACAAGCAAACCTGCTTCCTTTATGACCCTCTGCCAAGCTACCCTGACAGGCTAACCTGCTTCCTTTCTGACCCTCTGCCAAGCTACCTACCCTGACAGGTTAACTTGCTTCCTTTCTGACCCTCTGCCAAGCTACCTACCCTGACAGGCAAACCTACTACCTGTCTGACCCTCAGCCAAGCTACCTACCCTGACAGTCTAACCTGCTTCCTTTCTGACCCTCTGCCAAGCTACCTACCCTGACAGTTAAACCTGCTTCCTTTCTGACCCTCTGCCAAGCTGCCTACCCTGACAGGCAAACCTGCTTCCTTTCTGACCTTCTGCCAAGCTACCTACCCTGACAGGCTTACTTGCTTCCTTTCTGACCTTCTGCCAAGCTACCTATCCTGACAGGCAAACCTGCTTCCTTTCTGACCCTCTGCCAAGTTACCTACCCTGACAGTGCTTCCTTTCTGACCCTCAGCCAAGCTACCTACCCTGAAAGGCAAACCTGCTTCCTTTCTGACCTTCTGCCAAGCTACCTACCCTGACAGACTAACCTGCTTCCTTTCTGACCCTCTGCCAAGCTACCTACCCTGACAGGCTAACCTGCTTTCTTTCTGACCCTCTGCCAAGCTACCTACCCTAACAGGCAAACCTGCTACCTTTCTGACCCTCTGCCAAGCTACCTACCCTGACAGGCAAAACTGCTTCCTTTCTGACCCTCAGCCAAGCTACCTACCGTGACAGGCAAACCTGCTTCCTTTCGGACCCTCTGCCAAGCTACCTACCCTGACAGGCAAACCTGCTACCTTTCTGACACCTCTGCCAAGCTACCTACCCTGACAGGCAAACCTGCTTCCTTTCTGACCCTCTACCAAGCTACCTACACTGACAGGCAAACCGGCTTCCTTTCTGACCCTCTGCCAAGCTACCTACCCTGACAGGCAATCCTGATATCTTTCTGACCCTCTACCAAGCTGCCTACCCTGACCCTCTGCCAAGCTACCTACCCTGACAGGCAAACCTGCTTCCTTTCTGACCCATGCCAAGCTACCTACCATGACAGGCAAACCTGCTTCCTTTCCGACCCTCTGCCAAGCTACCTACCCTGACAGGCAAACCTGCTTCCTTTCTGACCCTCTGCCAAGCTACCTACCCTGACAGGCAAACCTGCTTCCTTTCTGACCCTCTGCCAAGCTACCCTGACTGGCTAACCTGCTTCCTTTCTGACCCTCTGCCAAGCTACCTACCCTGACAGGCAAACCTGCTTCCAGTCTGACCCTCAGCCAAGCTACCTACCCTAAAAGGCAAACCTGCTTCCTTTCTGACCCTTAGCCAAGCTACCTACACTGACAGGCAAACCTGCTTCTTTTCTGACCCTCAGCCAAGCTACCTACCCTGACAGGCAAACCTGCTTCCTTTCTGACCCTCAGCCAAGCTACCTACCCTGACAGGCAAACATGATTCCTTTCTGACCCTCTACAAAGCTGCCTACCCTGACCCTCTGCCAAGCTACCTACCCTGAAAGGCAAACCTGCTTCCTTTCTGACCTTCTGCCAAGCTACCTACCCTGACAGACTAACCTGCTTCCTTTCTGACCCTCTGCCAAGCTACCTACCCTGACAGGCTAACCTGCTTTCTTTCTGACCCTCTGCCAAGCTACCTACCCTGACAGGCAAACCTGCTACCTTTCTGACCCTCTGCCAAGCTACCTACCCTGACAGGCAAAACTGCTTCCTTTCTGACCCTCAGCCAAGCTACCTACCGTGACAGGCAAACCTGCTTCCTTTCGGACCCTCTGCCAAGCTACCTACCCTGACAGGCAAACCTGCTACCTTTCTGACACCTCTGCCAAGCTACATACCCTGACTTGCAAACCTGCTTCCTTTCTGACCCTCTGCCAAGCTACCTACCTTGACAGGCTAACCTGCTTCCTTTCTGACCCTCTGCCAAGCTAACCCGACAGGCTAACCTGCTTCCTTTCTGACCCTCTGCCAAGCTACCGACCCTGACAGGCAAACCTGCTTCATTTCTGACCTTCTGCCAAGCTACCTACCCTGACAGACTAACCTGCTTCCTTTCTGACCCTCTGCCAAGCTACCTACCCTGACAGGCTAACCTGCTTTCTTTCTGACCCTCTGCCAAGCTACCTACTCTGACAGGCAAACCTGCTACCTTTCTGACCCTCTGCCAAGCTACCTACCCTGACAGGCAAAACTGCTTCCTTTCTGACCCTCAGCCAAGCTACCTACCGTGACAGGCAAAAATGCTTCCTTTCGGACCCTCTGCCAAGCTACCTACCCTGACAGGCAAACCTGCTACCTTTCTGACCCTCTGCCAAGCTACATACCCTGACTTGCAAACCTGCTTCCTTTCTGACCCTCTGCCAAGCTACCTACCATGACAGGCAAACCTGCTTCCTTTCTGACCCTCTGCCAAGCTACCTACCCTGACAGGCAAACCTGCTTCCTTTCTGACCCTCTGCCAAGCTACCCTGACTGGCTAACCTGCTTCCTTTCTGACCATCTGCCAAGCTACCTACCCTGACAGGCAAACCTGCTTCCAGTCTGACCCTCAGCCAAGCTACCTACCATAAAAGGCAAACCTGCTTCCTTTCGGACCCTCAGCCAAGCGACCTACTCTGACAGGCAAACCTGCTTCCTTTCTGACCCTCTGCCAAGCTACATACCCTGGCAGGCAAACCTGCTTCCTTTCTGACCCTCTACCAAGCTACCTACCCTGACAGGCAAACCTGCTTCCTTTCTGACCCTCTGCCAAGCTACCTACCCTGACAGGCAAACATGATTCCTTTCTGACCCTCTACCAAGCTACCTACCCTGACCCTCTGCCACGCTACCTACCTACCCTGACAGGCAAACCTGCTTCCTTTCTGACCTTCTGCCAAGCTACCTACCCTGACAGGCTAACCTGCTTCCTTTCTGACCCTCCGCCAAGCTACCTACCCTGACAGGCTAACCTGCTTCCTTTCTGACCCTCTGCCAAGCTACCTACCCTGACAGGTTAACTTGCTTCCTTTCTGACCCTCTGCCAAGCTACCTACCCTGACAGGCAAACCTACTACCTGTCTGACCCTCAGCCAAGCTACCTACCCTGACAGTCTAACCTGCTTCCTTTTTGACCCTCTGCCAAGCTACCTACCCTGTCAGGCAAATCTGCTTCCTTTCTGACCTTCTGCTAAGCTACCTACCCTGACTGGCTTACCTGCTTCCTTTCTGACCTTCTGCCAAGCTACCTACCCTGACAGGCAAACCTGCTTCCTTTCTGACCCTCTGCCAAGTTACCTACCCTGACAGTGCTTCCTTTCTGACCCTCAGCCAAGCTACCTACGCTGACAGGCAAACCTGCTGCCTTTCTGACACTCAGCCAGGCTGCCCTGACAGGCAAACCTGCTTCCTTTCTGACCCTCTGCCAAGCTACCTACCCTGACAGGAAGACCTGCTTCCTTTCTGACCCTCTGCCAAGCTACCCTGACTGGCTAGCCTGCTTCCTTTCTGACCCTCTGCCAAGCTACCTACCCTGACAGGCAAACCTGCTTCCTTTCTGACCCTCTGCCAAGCTACCTACCCTGACAGGCAAACCCGCTACCTGTCTGACCCTCTGCCAATCTACCCTGACTGGCTAACCTGCTTCCTTTCTGACCCTCTGCCAAGCTACCTACCCTGACAGGCAAACCTGCTTCCTTCTTTCTGACCCTCTGCCAAGCTACCTACCCTGGCAGGCCAACCTGCTTCCTTTCTGACCCTCTACCAAGCTACCTACCCCGACAGGCAAACCTGCTTCCTTTCTGACGCTCTGCCAAGCTACCTACCCTGACAGGCAAACCTGATTCCTTTCTGACCCTCTACCAAGCTGCCTACCCTGACCCTCTGCCAAGCTACATACGCTGACAGGCAAACCTGCTTCCTTTCTGACCCTCTGCCAAGCTACCTACCATGACAGGCAAACCTGTTTCCTTTCTGACCCTCTGCCAAGCTACCTACCCTGACAGGCAAACCTGCTTCCTTTCTGACCCTCTGCCAAGCTACCTACCCTGACAGGCAAACCTGCTTCCTTTCTGACCCTCTGCCAAGCAACCCTGACTGGCTAACCTGCTTCCTTTCTGACCCTCTGCCAAGCTACATACCCTGACAGGTTAACCTGCATCCTTTCTAACCCTCTGCTAAGCTACCTACCCTGACAGGCAAACCTGCTTCCTTTCTGACCCTCTGCCAAGCTACCTACCCTGACAGGCAAACCTCCTTCCTTTCTGACCCTCTGCCAAGCTACCTACCCGGACCGGTAAACCTGCTATCTTTCTGACCCTCTGCCAAGCTACCTACCCTGATAGGTAAACCTGCTTCCTTTCTGACCCTCTGCCAAGCTACCTACCCTGACAGGCTAAACTGCTTCCTTTCTGACCCTCTGCCAAGCTACCTACCCTGACAGGCTAACCTGCTTCCTTTCTGACCCTCTGCCAAGCTTCCTACCCTGAGAGGCAAACCTGCATCCTTTCTGACCCTCTGCCAAGCTACCTACCCTGACAGGCAAACCTGCTTCCTTTCTGACCCTCTGCCAAGCTACCTACCCTGACAGGCAAACCTCCTTCCTTTCTGACCCTCTGCCAAGCTACCTACCCGGACAGGTAAACCTGCTTCATTTCTGACCCTCTGCCAAGCTACCTACCCTGACAGGCAAACCTCCTTCCTTTCTGACCCTCTGCCAAGCTACCTACCCGGACAGGTAAACCTGCTATCTTTCTGACCCTCTGCCAAGCTACCTACCCTGACAGGCTAACCTGCTTCCTTTCTGACCCTCTGCCAAGCTACCTACCCTGACAGTTAAACCTGCTTCCTTTCTGACCCTCTGCCAAGCTACCTACCCTGACAGGCAAACCTGCTTCCTTTCTGACCTTCTGCCAAGCTACCTACCCTGACAGGCTTACCTGCTTCCTTTCTGACCTTCTGCCAAGCTACCTACCCTGACAGGCAAACCTGCTTCCTTTCTGACCCTCTGCCAAGTTACCTACCCTGACAGTGCTTCCTTTCTGACCCTCAGCCAAGCTACCTACGCTGACAGGCAAACCCGCTGCCTTTCTGACCCTCAGCCAGGCTACCCTGACAGGCAAACCTGCTTCCTTTCTGACCCTCTGCCAAGCTACCTACCCTGACAGGAAGACCTGCTTCCTTTCTGACCCTCTGCCAAGCTACCCTGACTGGCTAACCTGCTTCCTTTCTGACCCTCTGCCAAGCTACCTACCCTGACAGGCAAACCTGCTTCCTATCTGACCCTCTGCCAAGCTACCTACCCTGACAGGCAAACCCGCTACCTGTCTGACCCTCTGCCAAGCTACCCTGACTGGCTAACCTGCTTCCTTTCTGACCCTCTGCTAAGCTACCTACCCTGACAGGTTAACTTGCTTCCTTTCTGACCCTCTGCCAAGCTACCTACCCTGACAGGCAAACCTACTACCTGTCTGACCCTCAGCCTAGCTACCTACCCTGACAGTCTAAACTGCTTCCTTTCTGACCCTCTGCCAAGCTACCTACCCTGACAGTTAAACCTGCTTCCTTTCTGACCCTCTGCCAAGCTACCTACCCGGACAGGCTAACCTGCTATCTTTCTGACCCTCTGCCAAGCTACCTACCCTGACAGGTAAACCTGCTTCCTTTCTGACCCTCTGCCAAGCTACCTACCCTGACAGGCTAAACTGCTTCCTTTCTGACATTCTGAAAAGCAACCCTAACTGGCTAAACTTCTTCCTTTCTGACCCTCTGCCAATCTACCTACCCTGACAGGTTAACCTGCTTCCTTTCTAACCCTCTGCCAAGCTACCTACCCTGACAGGCAAACCTGCTTCCTTTCTGACCCTCTGCCAAGCTACCTACCCTGACAGGCAAACCTCCTTCCTTTCTGACCCTCTGCCAAGCTACCTACCCTGACAGGCAAACCTCCTTCCTTTCTGACCCTCTGCCAAGCTACCCAGCCTGACAGGTAAACCTGCTTCCTTTCTAACCCTCTGCCAAGCTACCTACCCTGACAGGCAAACCTCCTTCCTTTTTGACCCTCTGCCAAGCTACCCACCCTGACAGGTAAACCTGCTTCCTTTCTGACCCTCTGCCAAGCTACCTACCCTGACAGGCTAACCTGCTACCTTTCTGACCCTCTGCCAAGCTACCTACCCTGACAAGTAAACCTGCTTCCTTTCTGACCCTCTGCCAAGCTACCTACCCTGACAGGCTAAACTGCTTCCTTTCTGACCCTCTGCCAAGCTACCTACCCTGACAGGCTAACCTGCTTCCTTTCTGACCCTCTGCCAAGCTACCCTGACTGGCTAACCTGCTTCCTTTCTGACCCTCTGCCAAGCTACCTACCCTGACAGGCTAACCTGCTTCCTTTCTGACCCTCTGCCAAGCTACCTACCCTAACAGGCTGACCTGCTACCTTTCTGACCCTCTGCCAAGCTACCTACCCTGACAGGCAAACCTATCTCCTTTCTGACCCTCAGCCTAGCTACGTACCCTGACAGGCAAACCTGCTTCCTTTCCGACCCTCTGCCAAGTTACCTACCCTGACAGGCAAACCTGCTTCCTTTCTGACCCTCTGCCAAGCTACCTACCCTGACAGGCAAACCTGCTTCCTTTCTGACCCTCTGCCAAGCAACCCTGACTGGCTAACCTGCTTCGTTTCTGACCCTCTGCCAAGCTACCTACCCTGACAGGTTAACCTACTTCCTTTCTAACCCTCTGCCAAGCTACCTACCCTGACAGGCAAACCTGCTTCCTTTCTGACCCTCTGCCAAGCTACCTACCCTGACAGGCAAACCTGCTTCCTTTCTGACCCTCTGCCAAGTTACCTACCCTGACAGTGGTTCCTTTCTGACCCTCAGCCAAGCTACCTACACTGACAGGCAAACCTGCTGCCTTTCTGACCCTCAGCCAGGCTACCCTGACAGGCAAACCTGCTTCCTTTCTGACCCTCTGCCAAGCTTCCTACCCTGACAGGCAGACCTGCTTCCTTTCTGACCCTCTGCCAAGCTACCCTGACTGGCTAACCTGCTTCCTTTCTGACCCTCTGCCAAGCTACCTACCCTGACAGGCAAACCTGCTTCCTTTCTGACCCTCTGCCAAGCTACCTACCCTGACAGGCAAACCCGCTACCTGACTGACCCTCTGCCAAGCTACCCTGACTGGCTAACCTGCTTCCTTTCTGACCCTCTGCCAAGCTACCTACCCTGACAGTTAAACCTGATTCCTTTCTGACCCTCTGCCAAGCTACCTACCCGGACAGGCTAACCTGCTATCTTTCTGACCCTCTGCCAAGCTACCTACCCTGACAGGTAAACCTGCTTCCTTTCTGACCCTCTGCCAAGCTACCTACCCTGACAGGCTAAACTTCTTCCTTTCTGACCCTCTGAAAAGCAACCCTGACTGGCTAACCTGCTTCCTTTCTGACCCTCTGCCAATGTACCTACCCTGACAGGTTAACCTGCTTCCTTTCTAACCCTCTGCCAAGCTACCTACCCTGACAGGCAAACCTGCTTCCTTTCTGACCCTCTGCCAAGCTACCTACCCTGACAGGCAAACCTCCTTCCTTTCTGACCCTCTGCCAAGCTACCTACCCGGACAGGTAAACCTGCTTCCTTTCTGACCCTCTGCCAAGCTACCTACCCTGACAGGCAAACCTCCTTCCTTTCTGACCCTCTGCCAAGCTACCCACCCTGACAGGTAAACCTGCTTCCTTTCTGACCCTCTGCCAAGCTACCTACCCTGACAGGCAAACCCGCTACCTGACTGACCCTCTGCCAAGCTACCTACCCTGACAGGCAAACCCGCTACCTGACTGACCCTCTGCCAAGCTACCCTGACTGGCTAACCTGCTTCCTTTCTGACCCTCAGCCAAGCTACCTACCCTGACAGGTTAACTTGCTTCCTTTCTGACCCTCTGCCAAGCTACCTACCCTGGCAGGCAAACCTACTACCTGTCTGACCCTCAGCCAAGCTACCTACCCGGACAGTCTAACCTGCTTCCTTTCTGACCCTCTGCCAAGCTACCTACCCTGACAGTTAAACCTGATTCCTTTCTGACCCTCTGCCAAGCTACCTACCCGGACAGGCTAACCTGCTATCTTTCTGACCCTCTGCCAAGCTACCTACCCTGACAGGTAAACCTGCTTCCTTTCTGACCCTCTGCCAAGCTACCTACCCTGACAGGCTAAACTGCTTCCTTTCTGACCCTCTGAAAAGCAACCCTGACTGGCTAACCTGCTTCCTTTCTGACCCTCTGCCAATGTACCTACCCTGACAGGTTAACCTGCTTCCTTTCTAACCCTCTGCCAAGCTACCTACCCTGACAGGCAAACCTGCTTCCTTTCTGACCCTCTGCCAAGCTACCTACCCTGACAGGCAAACCTCCTTCCTTTCTGACCCTCTGCCAAGCTACCTACCCGGACAGGTAAACCTGCTTCCTTTCTGACCCTCTGCCAAGCTACCTACCCTGACAGGCAAACCTCCTTCCTTTCTGACCCTCTGCCAAGCTACCCACCCTGACAGGTAAACCTGCTTCCTTTCTGACCCTCTGCCAAGCTACCTACCCTGACAGGCTAAACTGCTTCCTTTCTGACCCTCTGCCAAGCTACCTACACTGACAGGCTAACCTGCTACCTTTCTGACCCTCTGCCAAGCTACCTACCCTGACAAGTAAACCTGCTTCCTTTCTGACCCTCTGCCAAGCTACCTACCCTGACAGGCTAAACTGCTTCCTTTCTGACCCTCTGCCAAGCTACCTACCCTGACAGGCTAACCTGCTTCCTTTCTGACCCTCTGCCAAGCTACCTACCTTGACAGGCTAACCTGCTTCCTTTCTGACCCTCTGCCAAGCTACCTACCCTGACAGGCTAACCTGCTACCTTTCTGACCCTCTGCCAAGCTACCTACCCTGACAGGCAAACCTATCTCCTTTCTGACTCTCAGCCTAGCTACGTACCCTGACAGGCAAACCTGCTTCCTTTCTGACCCTCTGCCAAGTTACCTACCCTGACAGGCAAACCTGCTTCCTTTCTGACCCTCTGCCAAGCTACCTACCCTGACAGGCAAACCTGCTTCCTTTCTGACCTTCTGCCAAGCAACCCTGACAGGCTAACCTGCTTCGTTTCTGACCCTCTGCCAAGCTACATACCCTGACAGGTTAACCTACTTCCTTTCTAACCCTCTGCCAAGCTACCTACCCTGACAGGCAAACCTACTTCCTTTCTGACCCTCTGCCAAGTTACCTACCCTGACAGTGCTTCCTTTCTGACCCTCAGCCAAGCTACCTACGCTGACAGGCAAACCTACTGCCTTTCTGACCCTCAGCCAGGCTACCCTGACAGGCAAACCTGCTTCCTTTCTGACCCTCTGCCAAGCTACCTACCCTGACAAGCAGACCTGCTTCCTTTCTGACCCTCTGCCAAGCTACATACCCTGACAGGCAAACCTGCTTCCTTTCTGACCCTCTGCCAAGCTACCTACCCTGACAGGCAAACCCGCTACCTGTCTGACCCTCTGTCAAGCTACCCTGACAGGCAAACCTGCTTCCTTTCTGACCCTCTGCCAAGCTACCTACCCTGACAGGCAGACCTGCTTCCTTTCTAACTCTCAGCCAAGCTACCTACCCTGACAGGCAAACCTGCTTCCTTTCTGACCCTCTGCCAAGCTACCCTGACTGGCTAACCTGCTTCCTTTCTGACCCTCTGCCAAGCTACCTACCCTGACAGGCAAACCTGCTTCCTTTCTGACCCTCTGCCAAGCTACCTACCCTGGCAGGCAAACCTGCTTCCTTTCTGACCCTCTACCAAGCTACCTACCCTGACAGGCAAACCGGTTTCCTTTCTGACCCTCTGCCAAGCTACCTACCCTGACAGGCAAACCTGATTCCTTTCTGACCCTCTACCAAGCTGCCTACCCTGACCCTCTGCCAAGCTACCTACCCTGACAGGCAAACCTGCTTCCTTTCTGACCCTCTGCCAATCTACCTACCATGACAGGCAAACCTGCTTCCTTTCTGACCCTCTGCCAAGCTACCTACCCTGACAGGCAAACCTGCTTCCTTTCTGATCCTCTGCCAAGCTACCTACCCTGACAGGCAAACCTGCTTCCTTTCTGACCCTCAGCCAAGCTTCCCTGACTGGCTAACCTGCTTCCTTTCTGACCCTCTGCCAAGCTACCTACCCTGACAGGCAAACCTGCTTCCAGTCTGACCCTCAGCCAAGCTACCTACCCTAAAAGGCAAACCTGCTTCCTTTCTGACCCTTAGCCAAGCTACCTACCCTGACAGGCAAACCTGCTTCCTTTCTGACCCTCAGCCAAGCTACGTACCCTGACAGGCAAACCTGCTTCCTTTCTGACCCTCAGCCAAGCTACCTACTCTGACAGGCAAACCTGCTTCCTTTCTGACCCTCTGCCAAGCTACCTACCCTGACAGGCAAACCTGCTTCCTTTCTGACCCTCTGCCAAGCTACCTACCCTGACAAGCAAACATGATTCCTTTCTGACCCTCTACCAAGCTGCCTACCCTGACCCTCTGCCAAGCTACCTACCCTGACAGGCAAACCTGCTTCCTTTCTGACCCTCTGCCAAGCTACCTACCCTGACAGGCAAACCTGCTACCTTTCTGACCCTCTGGCAAGCTACCTACCCTGACAGGCAAACCTGCTTCCTTTCTGACCCTCAGCCAAGCTACCTACCGTGACAGGCAAACCTGCTACCTTTCTGACCCTCTGCCAAGCTACCTACCCTGACAGGCAAACCTGCTTCCAGTCTGACCCTCAGCCAAGCTACCTACCCTAAAAGGCAAACCTGCTTCCTTTCTGACCCTTAGCCAAGCTACCTACCCTGACAGGCAAACCTGCTTCCTTTCTGACCCTCAGGCAAGCTACCTACCCTGACAGGCACACCTGCTTCCTTTCTGACCCTCAGCCAAGCTACCTACTCTGACAGGCAAACCTGCTTCCTTTCTGACCCTCTGCCAAGCTACCTACCCTGACAGGCAAACCTGCTTCCTTTCTGACCCTCTGCCAAGCTACCTACCCTGACAAGCAAACATGATTCCTTTCTGACCCTCTACCAAGCTGCCTACCCTGACCCTCTGCCAAGCTACCTACCCTGACAGGCAAACCTGCTTCCTTTCTGACCCTCTGCCAAGCTACCTACCCTGACAGGCAAACCTGCTACCTTTCTAACCCTCTGGCAAGCTACCTACCCTGACAGGCAAACCTGCTTCCTTTCTGACCCTCAGCCAAGCTACCTACCGTGACAGGCAAACCTGCTACCTTTCTGACCCTCTGCCAAGCTACCTACCCTAACAGGCAAACCTGCCTCCTTTCTGACCCTCTGCCAAGCTACCTTGAATGGCTAACCTGCTTCCTTTCTGACCCTCTGCCAAGCTACCTACCCTGACAGGCTAACCTGCTTCCTTTCTGACCCTCTGCCAAGCTACCTACCCTGACAGGCAAACCTGCTACCTTTCTGACCCTCAGCCAAGCTACCTACCCTGACAGGCAAACCTGCTGCCTTTCTGACCCTCTGCCAAGCTACCTACCCTGACAGGCAAACCTGCTTCCTTTCTGACCCTCAGCCAAGCTAAGTACCCTGACAGGTAAACCTGCTTCCTTTCTGACCCTCTGCCAAGCTACCTACCCTGACAAGCAAACCTGCTTCCTTTATGACCCTCTGCCAAGCTACCCTGACAGGCTAACCTGCTTCCTTTCTGACCCTCTGCCAAGCTCCCTACCCTGACAGGTTAACTTGCTTCCTTTCTGACCCTCTGCCAAGCTACCTACCCTGACAGGCAAACCTACTACCTGTCTGACCCTCAGCCAAGCTACCTACCCTGACAGTCTAACCTGCTTCCTTTCTGACCCTCTGCCAAGCTACCTACCCTGACAGTTAAACCTGCTTCCTTTCTGACCCTCTGCCAAGCTGCCTACCCTGACAGGCAAACCTGCTTCCTTTCTGACCTTCTGCCAAGCTACCTACCCTGACAGGCTTACTTGCTTCCTTTCTGACCTTCTGCCAAGCTACCTATCCTGACAGGCAAACCTGCTTCCTTTCTGACCCTCTGCCAAGTTACCTACCCTGACAGTGCTTCCTTTCTGACCCTCAGCCAAGCTACCTACCCTGAAAGGCAAACCTGCTTCCTTTCTGACCTTCTGCCAAGCTACCTACCCTGACAGACTAACCTGCTTCCTTTCTGACCCTCTGCCAAGCTACCTACCCTGACAGGCTAACCTGCTTTCTTTCTGACCCTCTGCCAAGCTACCTACCCTAACAGGCAAACCTGCTACCTTTCTGACCCTCTGCCAAGCTACCTACCCTGACAGGCAAAACTGCTTCCTTTCTGACCCTCAGCCAAGCTACCTACCGTGACAGGCAAACCTGCTTCCTTTCGGACCCTCTGCCAAGCTACCTACCCTGACAGGCAAACCTGCTACCTTTCTGACACCTCTGCCAAGCTACCTACCCTGACAGGCAAACCTGCTTCCTTTCTGACCCTCTACCAAGCTACCTACACTGACAGGCAAACCGGCTTCCTTTCTGACCCTCTGCCAAGCTACCTACCCTGACAGGCAATCCTGATATCTTTCTGACCCTCTACCAAGCTGCCTACCCTGACCCTCTGCCAAGCTACCTACCCTGACAGGCAAACCTGCTTCCTTTCTGACCCATGCCAAGCTACCTACCATGACAGGCAAACCTGCTTCCTTTCCGACCCGCTGCCAAGCTACCTACCCTGACAGGCAAACCTGCTTCCTTTCTGACCCTCTGCCAAGCTACCTACCCTGACAGGCAAACCTGCTTCCTTTCTGACCCTCTGCCAAGCTACCCTGACTGGCTAACCTGCTTCCTTTCTGACCCTCTGCCAAGCTACCTACCCTGACAGGCAAACCTGCTTCCAGTCTGACCCTCAGCCAAGCTACCTACCCTAAAAGGCAAACCTGCTTCCTTTCTGACCCTTAGCCAAGCTACCTACCCTGACAGGCAAACCTGCTTCTTTTCTGACCCTCAGCCAAGCTACCTACCCTGACAGGCAAACCTGCTTCCTTTCTGACCCTCAGCCAAGCTACCTACCCTGACAGGCAAACATGATTCCTTTCTGACCCTCTACAAAGCTGCCTACCCTGACCCTCTGCCAAGCTACCTACCCTGAAAGACAAACCTGCTTCCTTTCTGACCTTCTGCCAAGCTACCTACCCTGACAGACTAACCTGCTTCCTTTCTGACCCTCTGCCAAGCTACCTACCCTGACAGGCTAACCTGCTTTCTTTCTGACCCTCTGCCAAGCTACCTACCCTGACAGGCAAACCTGCTACCTTTCTGACCCTCTGCCAAGCTACCTACCCTGACAGGCAAAACTGCTTCCTTTCTGACCCTCAGCCAAGCTACCTACCGTGACAGGCAAACCTGCTTCCTTTCGGACCCTCTGCCAAGCTACCTACCCTGACAGGCAAACCTGCTACCTTTCTGACACCTCTGCCAAGCTACATACCCTGACTTGCAAACCTGCTTCCTTTCTGACCCTCTGCCAAGCTACCTACCTTGACAGGCTAACCTGCTTCCTTTCTGACCCTCTGCCAAGCTAACCCGACAGGCTAACCTGCTTCCTTTCTGACCCTCTGCCAAGCTACCGACCCTGACAGGCAAACCTGCTTCATTTCTGACCTTCTGCCAAGCTACCTACCCTGACAGACTAACCTGCTTCCTTTCTGACCCTCTGCCAAGCTACCTACCCTGACAGGCTAACCTGCTTTCTTTCTGACCCTCTGCCAAGCTACCTACTCTGACAGGCAAACCTGCTACCTTTCTGACCCTCTGCCAAGCTACCTACCCTGACAGGCAAAACTGCTTCCTTTCTGACCCTCAGCCAAGCTACCTACCGTGACAGGCAAAAATGCTTCCTTTCGGACCCTCTGCCAAGCTACCTACCCTGACAGGCAAACCTGCTACCTTTCTGACCCTCTGCCAAGCTACATACCCTGACTTGCAAACCTGCTTCCTTTCTGACCCTCTGCCAAGCTACCTACCTTGACAGGCTAACCTGCTTCCTTTCTGACCCTCTGCCAAGCTAACCCGACAGGCTAACCTGCTTCCTTTCTGACCCTCTGCCAAGCTACCTACCCTGACAGGCTAACCTGCTTCCTTTCTTACCCTCTGCCAAGCTACCTACCCTGGCACGCTAACCTGCTACCTTTCTGACCCTCTGCCAAGCTATCTACCCTGACAGGCATACCTGCTTCCTTTCTGACCCTCTGCCAAGCTACCTACCCTGACAGGCAAACCTGCTTCCTTTCTGACCCTCTGCTAAGATACCTACCCTGACAGGCAAACCTGCTGCCTTTCTGACCCTCTGCCAAGCTACCTACCCTGACAGGCAAACCTGCTTCCTTTCTGACCCTCAGCCAAGCTACCTACCCTGACAGGTAAACCTGCTTCCTTTCTGACCCTCTGCCAAGCTACCTATCCTTACAAGCAAACCTGCTTCCTTTCTGACCCTCTGCCAAGCTACCCTGACAGGCTAACCTGCTTCCTTTCTGACTCTCTGCCAAGCTACCTACCCTGACAGATTAACTTGCTTCCTTTCTGACCCTCTGCCAAGCTACCTACCCTGACAGGCAAACCTACTACCTGTCTGACCCTCAGCCAAGCTACCTACCCTGACAGTCTAACCTGCTTCCTTTCGGACCCTCTGCCAAGCTACCTACCCTGACAGTTAAACCTGCTTCCTTTCTGACCCTCTGCCAAGCTACCTACCCTGACAGGCAAACCTGCTTCCTTTCTGACCTTCTGCCAAGCTACCTACCCTGACAGGCTTACCTGCTTCCTTTCTGACCTTCTGCCAAGCTACCTACCCTGACAGGCAAACCTGCTACCTGTCTGACCCTCTGCCAAGCTACCTACCCTGACAGGCAAACCTGCTTCCTTTCTGACCCTCTGCCAAGCTACCCTGACAGGCTAACCTGCTTCTTTTCCGACCCACTGCCAAGCTACCTACCCTGACAGGCAAACCTGCTTCCTTTCTGACCTTCTGCCAAGCTACCTACCCTGACAGGCAAACCTGCTTCCTTTCTGACCCTCTGTCAAGCTACCTACCCTGACAGGCAAACCTGCTTCCTTTCGGACCCTCTGCCACGCTACCTACCCTGACAGGCAAACCTGCTACCTTTCTGACCCTCTGCCAAGCTACATACCCTGACTTGCAAACCTGCTTCCCTTCTGACCCTCTGCCAAGCTACCTACCCTGACAGGCTAACCTGCTTCCTTTCTGACCCTCTGCCAAGCTACCCCGACAGGCTAACCTGCTTCCTTTCTGACCCTCTGCCAAGCTACCTACCCTGACAGGCTAACCTGCTTCCTTTCTTACCCTCTGCCAAGCTACCTACCCTGACAGGCTAACCTGCTACCTTTATGACCCTCTGCCAAGCTATCTACCCTGACAGGCATACCTGCTTCCTTTCTGACCCTCTGCCAAGCTACCTACCCTGACAGGCAAACCTGCTTCCTTTCTGACCCTCTGCCAAGCTACCCACCATGACGGGCAAACCTGCTTCGTTTCTGACCCTCAGCCAAGCTACCTACCCTGACAGGCTAACCTGCTTCCTTTCTGACCCTCTGCCAAGCTACCTACCCTGACAGGCAAACCTGCTTCCTTTCTGACCCTCCGTCAAGCTACCTACCCTGACAGGAAAACCTGCTTCCTTTCTGACCCTCTGCAAAGCTACCTACCCTGACAGGCTAACCACCTTCCTTTCTGACCCTCTGCCAAACTACCTACCCAGACAGGTAAACCTGCTATCTTTCTGACCCTCTGCCAAGCTACCTACCCTGACAGGTAAACCTGCTTCCTTTCTGACCCTCTACCAAGCTACCTACCCTGACAGGCTACACTGCTTCCTTTCTGACCCTCTGCCAAGCTACCTACCCTGACAGGCTAACCTGCTACCTTTCTGACCCTCTGCCAAGCTACCTACCCTGACAGGTAAACCTGCTTCCTTTCTGACCCTCTGCCAAGCTACCTACCCTGACAGTGCTTCCTTTCCGACCCTCTGCCAAGCTACCTACCCTGACAGGCAAACCTGCTTCCTTTCTGACCCTCTGCCAAGCTACCTACCCTGACAGGCAAACCTGCTTCCTTTCTGACCCTCTGCCAAGTTACCTACCCTGACAGTGCTTCCTTTCTGACCCTCAGCCAAGCTACCTACGCTGACAGGCAAACCTGCTGCCTTTCTGACCCTCAGCCAGGCTACCCTGACAGGCAAACCTGCTTCCTTTCTGACCCTCTGCCAAGCAACCCTGACTGGCTAACCTGCTTCCTTTCTGACCCTCTGCCAAGCTACCTACCCTGACAGGTTAACCTGCTTCCTTTCTAACGCTCTGCCAAGCTACCTACCCTGACAGGCAAACCTGCTTCCTTTCTGACCCTCTGCCAAGCTACCTACCCTGACAGGCAAACCTGCTTCCTTTCTGACCCTCTGCCAAGTTACCTACCCTGACATTGCTTCCTTTCTGACCCTCAGCCAAGCTACCTACGCTGACAGGCAAACCTGCTGCCTTTCTGACCCTCAGCCAGGCTACCCTGACAGGCAAACCTGCTTCCTTTCTGACCCTCTGCCAAGCTACCTACCCTGACAGGCAGACCTGCTTCCTTTCTGACCCTCTGCCAAGCTTCCCTGACTGGCTAACCTGCTTCCTTTCTGACCCTCTGCCAAGCTACCTACCCTGACAGGCAAACCCGCTACCTGTCTGACCCTCTGCCAAGCTACCCTGACTGGCTAACCTGCTTCCTTTCTGACCCTCTGCCAAGCTACCTACCCTAACAGGCAAACCTGCTTCCTTTCTGACCTTCTGCCAAGCTACCTACCCTGGCAGGCAAACCTGCTTCCTTTCTGACCCTCTACCAAGCTACCTACCCTGACAGGCAAACCTGCTTCCTTTCTGACCCTCTGCCAAGCTACCTACCCTGACAGGCAAACCTGATTCCTTTCCGACCCTCTACCAAGCTGCCTACCCTGACCCGCTGCCAAGCTACCTACCCTAACAGGCAAACCTGCTTCCTTTCTGACCCTCTGCCAAGCTACCTACCATGACAGGCAAACCTGCTTCCTTTCTGACCCTCTGCCAAGCTACCTACCATGACAGGCAAACCTGCTTCCTTTCTGACCCTTAGCCAAGCTACCTACCCTGACAGGCAAACCTGCTTCCTTTCTGACCCTCAGCCAAGCTACCTACCCTGACAGGCAAACCTGCTTCCTTTCTGACCCTCAGCCAAGCTACCTACTCTGACAGGCAAACCTGCTTCCTTTCTGACCCTCAGCCAAGCTACCTACCCTGACAGGCAAACCTGCTTCCTTTCTGACCCTCAGCCAAGCTACCTACCCTAACAGGCAAACCTGCTTCCTTTCTGACCCTCAGCCAAGCTACCTACCCTGACAGGCAAACCTGCTTCCTTTCTGACCCTCCGTCAAGCTACCTACCCTGACAGGAAAACCTGCTTCCTTTCTGACCCTCTGCAAAGCTACCTACCCTGACAGGCTAACCGCCTTCCTTTCTGACCCTCTGCCAAACTACCTACCCCGACAGGTAAACCTGCTATCTTTCTGACCCTCTGCCAAGCTACCTACCCTGACAGGTAAACCTGCTTCCTTTCTGACCCTCTACCAAGCTACCTACCCTGACAGGCTACACTGCTTCCTTTCTGACCCTCTGCCAAGCTACCTACCCTGACAGGCTAACCTGCTACCTTTCTAACCCTCTGCCAAGCTACCTACCCTGACAGGTAAACCTGCTTCCTTTCTGACCCTCTGCCAAGCTACCTACCCTGACAGGCTAAACTGCTCCCTTTCTGACCCTCTGCCAAGCTACCTATCCTGACAGGCTAACCTGCTTCCTTTCCGACCCTCTGCCAAGCTACCCTGACTGGCTAACCTGCTTCCTTTCTGACCCTCTGCCAACCTACCTACCCTGACAGGCTAACCTGCTTCCTTTCTGACCCTCTGCCAAGCTACCTACCCCGACAGGCTAACCTGCTACCTTTCTGACCCTCTGCCAAGCTACCTGCCCTGACAGGCAAACCTACTTCCTTTCTGACCCTCAGCCAAGCTACGTACCCTGACAGGCAAACCTGCTTCCTTTCCGACCCTCTGCCAAGCTACCTACCCTGACAGGCAAACCTGCTTCCTTTCTGACCCTCTGCCAAGCTACCTACCCTGACAGGCAAACCTGCTTCCTTTCTGACCCTCTGCCAAGCAACCCTGACTGGCTAACCTGCTTCCTTTCCGACCCTCTGCCAAGCTACATACCCTGACAGGCAAACCTGCTTCCTTTCTGACCCTCTGCCAAGCTACCTACCCTGACAGGCAAACCTGCTTCCTTTCTGACCCTCTGCCAAGTTACCTACCCTGACAGTGCTTCCTTTCTGACCCTCAGCCAAGCTACCTACGCTGACAGCAAACCTGCTGCCTTTCTGACCCTCAGCCAGGCTACCCTGACAGGCAAACCTGCTTCCTTTCTGACCCTCTGCCAAGCTACCTACCCTGACAGGCAAACCTGCTTCCTTTCTGACCTTCTGCCAAGCTACCTACCCTGGCAGGCAAACCTGCTTCCTTTCTGACCCTCTACCAAGCTACCTACCCTGACAGGCAAACCTGCTTCCTTTCTGACCCTCTGCCAAGCTACCTACCCTGACAGGCAAACCTGATTCCTTTCCGACCCTCTACCAAGCTGCCTACCCTGACCCGCTGCCAAGCTACCTACCCTAACAGGCAAACCTGCTTCCTTTCTGACCCTCTGCCAAGCTACCTACCATGACAGGCAAACCTGCTTCCTTTCTGACCCTCTGCCAAGCTACCTACCATGACAGGCAAACCTGCTTCCTTTCTGACCCTTAGCCAAGCTACCTACCCTGACAGGCAAACCTGCTTCCTTTCTGACCCTCAGCCAAGCTACCTACCCTGACAGGCAAACCTGCTTCCTTTCTGACCCTCAGCCAAGCTACCTACTCTGACAGGCAAACCTGCTTCCTTTCTGACCCTCAGCCAAGCTACCTACCCTGACAGGCAAACCTGCTTCCTTTCTGACCCTCAGCCAAGCTACCTACCCTAACAGGCAAACCTGCTTCCTTTCTGACCCTCAGCCAAGCTACCTACCCTGACAGGCAAACCTGCTTCCTTTCTGACCCTCCGTCAAGCTACCTACCCTGACAGGAAAACCTGCTTCCTTTCTGACCCTCTGCAAAGCTACCTACCCTGACAGGCTAACCGCCTTCCTTTCTGACCCTCTGCCAAACTACCTACCCGGACAGGTAAACCTGCTATCTTTCTGACCCTCTGCCAAGCTACCTACCCTGACAGGTAAACCTGCTTCCTTTCTGACCCTCTACCAAGCTACCTACCCTGACAGGCTACACTGCTTCCTTTCTGACCCTCTGCCAAGCTACCTACCCTGACAGGCTAACCTGCTACCTTTCTAACCCTCTGCCAAGCTACCTACCCTGACAGGTAAACCTGCTTCCTTTCTGACCCTCTGCCAAGCTACCTACCCTGACAGGCTAAACTGCTCCCTTTCTGACCCTCTGCCAAGCTACCTATCCTGACAGGCTAACCTGCTTCCTTTCTGACCCTCTGCCAAGCTACCCTGACTGGCTAACCTGCTTCCTTTCTGACCCTCTGCCAACCTACCTACCCTGACAGGCTAACCTGCTTCCTTTCTGACCCTCTGCCAAGCTACCTACCCCGACAGGCTAACCTGCTACCTTTCTGACCCTCTGCCAAGCTACCTACCCTGACAGGCAAACCTACTTCCTTTCTGACCCTCAGCCAAGCTACGTACCCTGACAGGCAAACCTGCTTCCTTTCCGACCCTCTGCCAAGCTACCTACCCTGACAGGCAAACCTGCTTCCTTTCTGACCCTCTGCCAAGCTACCTACCCTGACAAGCAAACCTGCTTCCTTTCTGACCCTCTGCCAAGCAACCCTGACTGGCTAACCTGCTTCCTTTCCGACCCTCTGCCAAGCTACATACCCTGACAGGCAAACCTGCTTCCTTTCTGACCCTCTGCCAAGCTACCTACCCTGACAGGCAAACCTGCTTCCTTTCTGACCCTCTGCCAAGTTACCTACCCTGACAGTGCTTCCTTTCTGACCCTCAGCCAAGCTACCTACGCTGACAGCAAACCTGCTGCCTTTCTGACCCTCAGCCAGGCTACCCTGACAGGCAAACCTGCTTCCTTTCTGACCCTCTGCCAAGCAACCCTGACTGGCTAACCTGCTTCCTTTCTGACCCTCTGCCAAGCTACCTACCCTGACAGGTTAACCTGCTTCCTTTCTAACGCTCTGCCAAGCTACCTACCCTGACAGGCAAACCTGCTTCCTTTCTGACCCTCTGCCAAGCTACCTACCCTGACAGGCAAACCTGCTTCCTTTCTGACCCTCTGCCAAGTTACCTACCCTGACATTGCTTCCTTTCTGACCCTCAGCCAAGCTACCTACGCTGACAGGCAAACCTGCTGCCTTTCTGACCCTCAGCCAGGCTACCCTGACAGGCAAACCTGCTTCCTTTCTGACCCTCTGCCAAGCTACCTACCCTGACAGGCAGACCTGCTTCCTTTCTGACCCTCTGCCAAGCTATCCTGACTGGCTAACCTGCTTCCTTTCTGACCCTCTGCCAAGCTACCTACCCTGACAGGCAAACCCGCTACCTGTCTGACCCTCTGCCAAGCTACCCTGACTGGCTAACCTGCTTCCTTTCTGACCCTCTGCCAAGCTACCTACCCTAACAGGCAAACCTGCTTCCTTTCTGACCTTCTGCCAAGCTACCTACCCTGGCAGGCAAACCTGCTTCCTTTCTGACCCTCTACCAAGCTACCTACCCTGACAGGCAAACCTGCTTCCTTTCTGACCCTCTGCCAAGCTACCTACCCTGACAGGCAAACCTGATTCCTTTCCGACCCTCTACCAAGCTGCCTACCCTGACCCGCTGCCAAGCTACCTACCCTAACAGGCAAACCTGCTTCCTTTCTGACCCTCTGCCAAGCTACCTACCATGACAGGTAAACCTGCTTCCTTTCTGACCCTCTGCCAAGCTACCTACCATGACAGGCAAACCTGCTTCCTTTCTGACCCTTAGCCAAGCTACCTACCCTGACAGGCAAACCTGCTTCCTTTCTGACCCTCAGCCAAGCTACCTACCCTGACAGGCAAACCTGCTTCCTTTCTGACCCTCAGCCAAGCTACCTACTCTGACAGGCAAACCTGCTTCCTTTCTGACCCTCAGCCAAGCTACCTACCCTGACAGGCAAACCTGCTTCCTTTCTGACCCTCAGCCAAGCTACCTACCCTAACAGGCAAACCTGCTTCCTTTCTGACCCTCAGCCAAGCTACCTACCCTGACAGGCAAACCTGCTTCCTTTCTGACCCTCCGTCAAGCTACCTACCCTGACAGGAAAACCTGCTTCCTTTCTGACCCTCTGCAAAGCTACCTACCCTGACAGGCTAACCGCCTTCCTTTCTGACCCTCTGCCAAACTACCTACCCGGACAGGTAAACCTGCTATCTTTCTGACCCTCTGCCAAGCTACCTACCCTGACAGGTAAACCTGCTTCCTTTCTGACCCTCTACCAAGCTACCTACCCTGACAGGCTACACTGCTTCCTTTCTGACCCTCTGCCAAGCTACCTACCCTGACAGGCTAACCTGCTACCTTTCTAACCCTCTGCCAAGCTACCTACCCTGACAGGTAAACCTGCTTCCTTTCTGACCCTCTGCCAAGCTACCTACCCTGACAGGCTAAACTGCTCCCTTTCTGACCCTCTGCCAAGCTACCTATCCTGACAGGCTAACCTGCTTCCTTTCTGACCCTCTGCCAAGCTACCCTGACTGGCTAACCTGCTTCCTTTCTTACCCTCTGCCAACCTACCTACCCTGACAGGCTAACCTGCTTCCTTTCTGACCCTCTGCCAAGCTACCTACCCCAACAGGCTAACCTGCTACCTTTCTGACCCTCTGCCAAGCTACCTACCCTCACAGGCAGACCTACTTCCTTTCTGACCCTCAGCCAAGCTACGTACCCTGACAGGCAAACCTGCTTCCTTTCCGACCCTCTGCCAAGCTACCTACCCTGACAGGCAAACCTGCTTCCTTTCTGACCCTCTGCCAAGCTACCTACCCTGACAGGCAAACCTGCTTCCTTTATGACCCTCTGCCAAGCAACCCTGACTGGCTAACCTGCTTCCTTTCCGACCCTCTGCCAAGCTACCTACCCTGACAGGCAAACCTGCTTCCTTTCTGACCCTCTGCCAAGCTACCTACCCTGACAGGCAAACCTGCTTCCTTTCTGACCCTCTGCCAAGTTACCTACCCTGACAGTGCTTCCTTTCTGACCCTCAGCCAAGCTACCTACGCTGACAGCAAACCTGCTGCCTTTCTGACCCTCAGCCAGGCTACCCTGACAGGCAAACCTGCTTCCTTTCTGACCCTCTGCCAAGCAACCCTGACTGGCTAACCTGCTTCCTTTCTGACCCTCTGCCAAGCTACCTACCCTGACAGGTTAACCTGCTTCCTTTCTAACGCTCTGCCAAGCTACCTACCCTGACAGGCAAACCTGCTTCCTTTCTGACCCTCTGCCAAGCTACCTACCCTGACAGGCAAACCTGCTTCCTTTCTGACCCTCTGCCAAGTTACCTACCCTGACATTGCTTCCTTTCTGACCCTCAGCCAAGCTACCTACGCTGACAGGCAAACCTGCTGCCTTTCTGACCCTCAGCCAGGCTACCCTGACAGGCAAACCTGCTTCCTTTCTGACCCTCTGCCAAGCTACCTACCCTGACAGGCAGACCTGCTTCCTTTCTGACCCTCTGCCAAGCTACCCTGACTGGCTAACCTGCTTCCTTTCTGACCCTCTGCCAAGCTACCTACCCTGACAGGCAAACCCGCTACCTGTCTGACCCTCTGCCAAGCTACCCTGACTGGCTAACCTGCTTCCTTTCTGACCCTCTGCCAAGCTACCTACCCTGACAGGCTAAACTGCTCCCTTTCTGACCCTCTGCCAAGCTACCTATCCTGACAGGCTAACCTGCTTCCTTTCTGACCCTCTGCCAAGCTACCCTGACTGGCTAACCTGCTTCCTTTCTTACCCTCTGCCAACCTACCTACCCTGACAGGCTAACCTGCTTCCTTTCTGACCCTCTGCCAAGCTACCTACCCCAACAGGCTAACCTGCTACCTTTCTGACCCTCTGCCAAGCTACCTACCCTGACAGGCAAACCTACTTCCTTTCTGACCCTCAGCCAAGCTACGTACCCTGACAGGCAAACCTGCTTCCTTTCCGACCCTCTGCCAAGCTACCTACCCTGACAGGCAAACCTGCTTCCTTTCTGACCCTCTGCCAAGCTACCTACCCTGACAGGCAAACCTGCTTCCTTTCTGACCCTCTGCCAAGCAACCCTGACTGGCTAACCTGCTTCCTTTCCGACCCTCTGCCAAGCTACCTACCCTGACAGGCAAACCTGCTTCCTTTCTGACCCTCTGCCAAGCTACCTACCCTGACAGGCAAACCTGCTTCCTTTCTGACCCTCTGCCAAGTTACCTACCCTGACAGTGCTTCCTTTCTGACCCTCAGCCAAGCTACCTACGCTGACAGCAAACCTGCTGCCTTTCTGACCCTCAGCCAGGCTACCCTGACAGGCAAACCTGCTTCCTTTCTGACCCTCTGCCAAGCAACCCTGACTGGCTAACCTGCTTCCTTTCTGACCCTCTGCCAAGCTACCTACCCTGACAGGTTAACCTGCTTCCTTTCTAACGCTCTGCCAAGCTACCTACCCTGACAGGCAAACCTGCTTCCTTTCTGACCCTCTGCCAAGCTACCTACCCTGACAGGCAAACCTGCTTCCTTTCTGACCCTCTTCCAAGTTACCTACCCTGACATTGCTTCCTTTCTGACCCTCAGCCAAGCTACCTACGCTGACAGGCAAACCTGCTGCCTTTCTGACCCTCAGCCAGGCTACCCTGACAGGCAAACCTGCTTCCTTTCTGACCCTCTGCCAAGCTACCTACCCTGACAGGCAGACCTGCTTCCTTTCTGACCCTCTGCCAAGCTACCCTGACTGGCTAACCTGCTTCCTTTCTGACCCTCTGCCAAGCTACCTACCCTGACAGGCAAACCCGCTACCTGTCTGACCCTCTGCCAAGCTACCCTGACTGGCTAACCTGCTTCCTTTCTGACCCTCTGCCAAGCTACCTACCCTAACAGGCAAACCTGCTTCCTTTCTGACCTTCTGCCAAGCTACCTACCCTGGCAGGCAAACCTGCTTCCTTTCTGACCCTCTACCAAGCTACCTACCCTGACAGGCAAACCTGCTTCCTTTCTGACCCTCTGCCAAGCTACCTACCCTGACAGGCAAACCTGATTCCTTTCCGACCCTCTACCAAGCTGCCTACCCTGACCCGCTGCCAAGCTACCTACCCTGACAGGCAAACCTGCTTCCTTTCTGACCCTCTGCGAAGCTACCTACCATGACAGGCAAACCTGCTTCCTTTCTGACCCTCTGCCAAGCTACCTACCATAACAGGCAAACCTGCTTCCTTTCTGACCCTTAGCCAAGCTACCTACCCTGACAGGCAAACCTGCTTCCTTTCTGACCCTCAGCCAAGCTACCTACCCTGACAGGCAAACCTGCTTCCTTTCTGACCCTCAGCCAAGCTACCTACTCTGACAGGCAAACCTGCTTCCTTTCTGACCCTCAGCCAAGCTACCTACCCTGACAGGCAAACCTGCTTCCTTTCTGACCCTCAGCCAAGCTACCTACCCTAACAGGCAAACCTGCTTCCTTTCTGACCCTCAGCCAAGCTACCTACCCTAACAGGCAAACCTGCTTCCTTTCTGACCCTCAGCCACGCTACCTACCCTGACAGGCAAACCTGCTTCCTTTCTGAGCCTCAGCCAAGCTACCTACCCTGACAGGCAAACCTGATTCCTTTCTGACCCTCTGCCAAGCTACCTACCCTGATAGGCTAACCTGCTTCCTTTCTGACCCTCTGCCAAGCTACCCTGACAGGCTAACCTGCTTCCCTTCTGACCCTATGCCAAGCTACCTACCCTGACAGGCTAACCTGCTTCCTTTCTGACCCTCTGCCAAGCTACCCTGACAGACACACCTGCTACCTTTCTGACCCTCAGCCAAGCTACCTACCCTGACAGGCAAACCTGCTTCCTTTCTGACCCTCTGCCAAGCTACCTACCCTGACAGGCAAACCTCCTTCCTTTCTGACCCTCTGCCAAGCTACCTACCCTGACAGGCTAACCTGCTACCTTTCTGACCCTCTGACAAGCTACCTACCCTGACAGGTAAACTTGCTTCCTTTCTGACCCTCTGCCAAGCTACCTACCCTGACAGGCTATACTGCTTCCTTTCTGACCCTCTGCCAAGCTGACAGGCTAACCTGCTTCCTTTCTGACCCTCTGCCAAGCTACCCTGACTGGCTAACCTGCTTCCTTTCTGACCCTCTGCCAAGCTACCTACCCTGACAGGTAAACCTGCTTACTTTCTGACCCTCTGCCAAGCTACCTATCCTGACAGGCTAAACTGCTTCCTTTCTGACCCTCTGCCAAGCTACCTACCCTGACAGGCTAACCTGCTTCCTTTCTGACCCTCTGCCAAGCTACCCTGACTGGCTAACCTGCTTCCTTTCTGACCCTCTGCCAAGCTACCTACCCTGACAGGCTAACCTGCTTCCTTTCTGACCCTCTGCCAAGCTACCTACCCTGACAGGCTAACCTGCTACCTTTCTGACCCTATGTCAAGCTACCTACCCTGACAGGCTAACCTGCTTCCTTTCTGACCCTCTGCCAAGCTACCCTGACAGGCAAACCTGCTACCTTTCTGACCCTCAGCCAAGCTACCTACCCTGACAGGCAAACCTGCTTCCTTTCTGACCCTCTGCCAAGCTACCTACCCTGACAGGCAAACCTCCTTCCTTTCTGACCCTCTACCAAGCTACCTACCCTGACAGGCAAACCCGCTACCTGTCTGACCCTCTGCCAAGCTACCCTGACTGGCTAACCTGCTTCCTTTCTGACCCTCTGCCAAGCTACCTACCCTAACAGGCAAACCTGCTTCCTTTCTGACCCTCTGCCAAGCTACTTACCCTGGCAGGCAAACCTGCTTCCTTTCTGACCCTCTACCAAGCTACCTACCCTGACAGGCAAACCTGCTTCCTTTCTGACCCTCTGCCAAGCTACCTACCCTGACAGGAAAACCTGATTCCTTTCCGACCCTCTACCAAGCTGCCTACCCTGACCCTCTGCCAAGCTACCTACCCTGACAGGCAAACCTGCTTCCTTTCTGACCCTCTGCCAAGCTACCTACCATGACAGGCAAACCTGATTCCTTTCTGACCCTCTGCCAAGCTACCTACCCCGACAGGCAAACCTGCTTCCTTTCTGACAAGCTACCTACCCTTGCAGGCAAACCTGCTTCCTTTCTGACCCTCTGCCAAGCTACCCTGACTGGCTAACCTGCTTCCTTTCTGACCCTCTGCCAAGCTACCTACCCCGACAGGCTAACCTGCTACCTTTCTGACCCTCTGCCAAGCTACCTACCCTGACAGGCAAACCTACTTCCTTTCTGACCCTCAGCCAAGCTACGTACCCTGACAGGCAAACCTGCTTCCTTTCCGACCCTCTGCCAAGCTACCTACCCTGACAGGCAAACCTGCTTCCTTTCTGACCCTCTGCCAAGCTACCTACCCTGACAGGCAAACCTGCTTCCTTTCTGACCCTCTGCCAAGCAACCCTGACTGGCTAACCTGCTTCCTTTCCGACCCTCTGCCAAGCTACCTACCCTGACAGGCAAACCTGCTTCCTTTCTGACCCTCTGCCAAGCTACCTACCCTGACAGGCAAACCTGCTTCCTTTCTGACCCTCTGCCAAGTTACCTACCCTGACAGTGCTTCCTTTCTGACCCTCATCCAAGCTACCTACGCTGACAGGCAAACCTGCAGCCTTTCTGACCCTCAGCCAGGCTACCCTGACAGGCAAACCTGCTTCCTTTCTGACCCTCTGCCAAGCAACCCTGACTGGCTAACCTGCTTCCTTTCTGACCCTCTGCCAAGCTACCTACCCTGACAGGTTAACCTGCTTCCTTTCTAACGCTCTGCCAAGCTACCTACCCTGACAGGCAAACCTGCTTCCTTTCTGACCCTCTGCCAAGCTACCTACCCTGACAGGCAAACCTGCTTCCTTTCTGACCCTCTGCCAAGTTACCTACCCTGACATTGCTTCCTGTCTGACCCTCAGCCAAGCTACCTACGCTGACAGGCAAACCTGCTGCCTTTCTGACCCTCAGCCAGGCTACCCTGACAGGCAAACCTGCTTCCTTTCTGACCCTCTGCCAAGCTACCTACCCTGACAGGCAGACCTGCTTCCTTTCTGACCCTCTGCCAAGCTACCCTGACTGGCTAACCTGCTTCCTTTCTGACCCTCTGCCAAGCTACCTACCCTGACAGGCAAACCCGCTACCTGTCTGACCCTCTGCCAAGCTACCCTGACTGGCTAACCTGCTTCCTTTCTGACCCTCTGCCAGGCTACCTACCCTAACAGGCAAACCTGCTTCCTTTCTGACCCTCTGCCAAGCTACCTACCCTGGCAGGCAAACCTGCTTCCTTTCTGACCCTCTACCAAGCTACCTACCCTGACAGGCAAACCTGCTTCCTTCCTGACCCTCTGCCAAGCTACCTACCCTGACAGGCAAACCTGATTCCTTTCCGACCCTCTACCAAGCTGCCTACCCTGACCCTCTGCCAAGCTACCTACCCTGACAGGCAAACCTGCTTCCTTTCTGACCCTCTGCCAAGCTACCTACCATGACAGGCAAACCTGCTTCCTTTCTGACCCTCTGCCAAGCTACCTACCATGACAGGCAAACCTGCTTCCTTTCTGACCCTCAGCCACGCTACCTACCCTGACAGGCAAACCTGCTTCCTTTCTGAGCCTCAGCCATGCTACCTACCCTGACAGGCAAACCTGCTTCCTTTCTGACCCTCTGCCAAGCTACCTACCCTGATAGGCTAACCTGCTTCCTTTCTGACCCTCTGCCAAGCTACCCTGACAGGCTAACCTGCTTCCCTTCTGACCCTATGCCAAGCTACCTACCCTGACAGGCTAACCTGCTTCCTTTCTGACCCTCTGCCAAGCTACCCTGACAGGCAAACCTGCTACCTTTCTGACCCTCAGCCAAGCTACCTACCCTGACAGGCAAACCTGCTTCCTTTCTGACCCTCTGCCAAGCTACCTACCCTGACAGGCAAACCTCCTTCCTTTCTGACCCTCTGCCAAGCTACCTACCCTGACAGGCTAACCTTCTACCTTTCTGACCCTCTGACAAGCTACCTACCCTGACAGGTAAACCTGCTTCCTTTCTGACCCTCTGCCAAGCTACCTACCCTGACAGGCTATACTGCTTCCTTTCTGACCCTCTGCCAAGCTACCTACCCTGACAGGCTAACCTGCTTCCTTTCTGACCCTCTGCCAAGCTACCCTGACTGGCTAACCTGCTTCCTTTCTGACCCTCTGCCAAGCTACCTACCCTGACAGGTAAACCTGCTTACTTTCTGACCCTCTGCCAAGCTACCTATCCTGACAGGCTAAACTGCTTCCTTTCTGACCCTCTGCCAAGCTACCTACCCTGACAGGCTAACCTGCTTCCTTTCTGACCCTCTGCCAAGCTACCCTGACTGGCTAACCTGCTTCCTTTCTGACCCTCTGCCAAGCTACCTACCCTGACAGGCTAACCTGCTTCCTTTCTGACCCTCTGCCAAGCTACCTACCCTGACAGGCTAACCTGCTACCTTTCTGACCCTATGTCAAGCTACCTACCCTGACAGGCTAACCTGCTTCCTTTCTGACCCTCTGCCAAGCTACCCTGACAGGCAAACCTGCTACCTTTCTGACCCTCAGCCAAGCTACCTACCCTGACAGGCAAACCTGCTTCCTGTCTGACCCTCTGCCAAGCTACCTACCCTGACAGGCAAACCTCCTTCCTTTCTGACCCTCTGCCAAGCTACCTACCCTGACAGGCAAACCCGCTACCTGTCTGACCCTCTGCCAAGCTACCCTGACTGGCTAACCTGCTTCCTTTCTGACCCTCTGCCAAGCTACCTACCCTGACAGGCAAACCTGATTCCTTTCCGACCCTCTACCAAGCTGCCTACCCTGACCCTCTGCCAAGCTACCTACCCTGACAGGCAAACCTGCTTCCTTTCTGACCCTCTGCCAAGCTACCTACCATGACAGGCAAACCTGATTCCTTTCTGACCCTCTGCCAAGCTACCTACCCCGACAGGCAAACCTGCTTCCTTTCTGACAAGCTACCTACCCTTGCAGGCAAACCTGCTTCCTTTCTGACCCTCTGCCAAGCTACCCTGACTGGCTAACCTGCTTCCTTTCTGACCCTCTGCCAAGCTACCTACCCCGACAGGCAAACCTGCTTCCAGTCTGACCCTCAGCCAAGCTACCTACCCTAAAAGGCAAACCTGCTTCCTTTCTGACCCTTAGCCAAGCTACCTACCCTGACAGGCAAACCTGCTTCCTTTCTGACCCTCAGCCAAGCTACCTACCCTGACAGGCAAACCTGCTTCCTTTCTGACCCTCAGCCAAGCTACCTACCCTGACAGGCAAACCTGCTTCCTTTCTGACCCTCAGCCAAGCTACCTACCCTGACAGGCAAACCTGCTTCCTTTCTGACCCTCAGCCACGCTACCTACCCTGACAGGCAAACCTGCTTCCTTTCTGAGCCTCAGCCAAGCTACCTACCCTGACAGGCAAACCTGCTTCCTTTCTGACCCTCTGCCAAGCTACCTACCCTGATAGGCTAACCTGCTTCCTTTCTGACCCTCTGCCAAGCTACCCTGACAGGCTAACCTGCTTCCTTTCTGACCCTATGCCAAGCTACCTACCCCTACAGGCTAACCTGCTTCCTTTCTGACCCTCTGCCAAGCTACCCTGACAGGCAAACCTGCTACCTTTCTGACCCTCAGCCAAGCTACCTACCCTGACAGGCAAACCTGCTTCCTTTCTGACCCTCTGCCAAGCTACCTACCCTGACAGGCAAACCTCCTTCCTTTCTGACCCTCTGCCAAGCTACCTACCCTGACAGGCTAACCTGCTACCTTTCTGACCCTCTGACAAGCTACCTACCCTGACAGGTAAACCTACTTCCTTTCTGACCCTCTGCCAAGCTACCTACCCTGACAGGCTAAACTGCTTCCTTTCTGACCCTCTGCCAAGCTACCTACCCTGACTGGCTAACCTGCTTCCTTTCTGACCCTCTGCCAAGCTACCTACCCTGACAGGTAAACCTGCTTCCTTTCTGACCCTCTGCCAAGCTACCTATCCTGACAGGCTAAACTGCTTCCTTTCTGACCCTCTGCCAAGCTACCTACCCTGACAGGCTAACCTGCTTCCTTTCTGACCCTCTGCCAAGCTACCCTGACTGGCTAACCTGCTTCCTTTCTGACCCTCTGCCAAGCTACCTACCCTGACAGGCTAACCTGCTTCCTTTCTGACCCTCTGCCAAGCTACCTACCCTGACAGGCTAACCTGCTACCTTTCTGACCCTATGCCAAGCTACCTACCCTGACAGGCTAACCTGCTTCCTTTCTGACCCTCTGCCAAGCTACCCTGACAGGCAAACCTGCTACCTTTCTGACCCTCAGCCAAGCTACCTACCCTGACAGGCAAACCTGCTTCCTTTCTGACCCTCTGCCAAGCTACCTACCCTGACAGGCAAACCTCCTTCCTTTCTGACACTCTGCCAAGCTACCTACCCGGACAGGCTAACCTGCCATCTTTCTGACCCTCTGCCAAGCTACCTACCCTGACAGGTAAACCTGCTTCCTTTCTGACCCTCTGCCAAGCTACCTATCCTGACAGGCTAAACTGCTTCCTTTCTGACCCTCTGCCAAGCTACCTACCCTGACAGGCTAACCTGCTACCTTTCTGAACCTCTGACAAGCTACCTACCCTGACAGTTAAACCTGCTTCCTTTCTGACTCTCTGCAAAGCTACCTACCCTGACAGGCTAAACTGCTTCCTTTCTGACCCTCTGCCAAGCTACCTACCCTGACAGGCTAACCTGCTTCCTTTCTGACCCTCTGCCAAGCTACCCTGACTGGCTAACCTGCTTCCTTTCTGACCCTCTGCCAAGCTACCAACCCTGACAGGCTAACCTGCTTCCTTTCTGACCCTCTGCCAAGCTACCTACCCTGACAGGCTAACCTGCTACCTTTCTGACCCTCAGCCAAGCTACCTACCCTGACAGGCAAACCTGCTTCCTTTCCGACCCTCTGCCAAGCTACCTACCCTGACAGGCAAACCTGCTTCCTTTCTGACCCTCTGCCAAGCTACCTACCCTGACAGGCAAACCTGCTTCCTTTCCGACCCTCTGCCAAGCTACCTCCCGGGACAGGTAAACCTGCTTCCTTTCTGACCCTCAGCCAAGCTACCTACTCTGACAGGCAAACCTGCTTCCTTTCTGACACTCAGCCAAGCTACCTACCCTGACAGGCAAACCTGCTTCCTTTCTGACCCTCAGCCAAGCTACCTACCCTAACAGGCAAACCTGCTTCCTTTCTGACCCTCAGCCAAGCTACCTACCCTAACAGGCAAACCTGCTTCATTTCTGACCCTCAGCCATGCTACCTAGCCTGACAGGCAAACCTGCTTCCTTTCTGAGCCTCAGCCAAGCTACCTACCCTGACAGGCAAACCTGCTTCCTTTCTGACCCTCTGCCAAGCTACCTACCCTGACAGGCTAACCTGCTTCCTTTCTGACCCTATGCCAAGCTACCTACCCTGACAGGCTAACCTGCTTCCTTTCTGACCCTCTGCCAAGCTACCCTGACAGGCAAACCTGCTTCCTTACCGACCCTCTGCCAAGCTACCTACCCTGACAGGCAAACCTGCTTCCTTTCTGACCCTCTGCCAAGCTACCTACCCTGAAAGGCAAACCTCCTTCCTTTCTGACCCTCTGCCAAGCTACCTACCCGGACAGGCTAACCTGCTATCTTTCTGACCCTCTGCCAAGCTACCTACCCTGACAGGTAAACCTGCTTCCTTTCTGACCCTCTGCCAAGCTACCTACCCTGACAGGCTAAACTGCTTCCTTTCTGACCCTCTGCCAAGCTACCTACCCTGACAGGCTAACCTGCTACCTTTCTGACCCTCTGCCAAGCTACCTACCCTGACAGGTAAACCTGCTTCCTTTCTGACCCTCTGCCAAGCTACCTACCCTGACAGGCTAAACTGCTTCCCTTCTGACCCTCTGCCAAGCTACCTACCCTGACAGGCTAACCTGCTTCCTTTCTGACCCTCTGCCAAGCTACCCTGACTGGCTAACCTGCTTCCTTTCTGACCCTCTGCCAAGCTACCTACCCTGACAGGCTAACCTGCTTCCTTTCTGACCCTCTGCCAAGCTACCTACCCTGTCAGGCTAACCTGCTACCTTTCTGACCCTCCACCAAGCTACCTACCCTGACAGGCAAAACTTCCTCCTTTCTGACCCTCAGCCAAGCTACCTACCCTGACAGGCAAACCTGCTTCCTTTCCGACCCTCTGGCAAGCTACCTACCCTGACATGGAAACCTGCTTCCTTTCTGACCCTCTGCCAAGCTACCTACCCTGACAGGCAAACCTGCTTCCTTTCTGACCCTCTGCCAAGCAACCTTGACTGGCTAACCTGCTTCCTTTCTGACCCTCTGCCAAGCTACCTACCCTGACAGGTTAACCTGCTTCCTTTCTAACCCTCTGCCAAGCTACCTACCCTGACAGGCAAACCTGCTTCCTTTCTGACCCTCTGCCAAGCTACCTACCCTGACAGGCAAACCTCCTTCCTTTCTGACCCGCTGCCAAGCTACCTACCCGGACAGGTAAACCTGCTTCCTTTCTGACCCTCTGCCAAGCTACCTACCCTGACAGGCAAACCTCCTTCCTTTCTGACCCTCTGCCAAGCTACCTACCCGGACAGGTAAACCTGCTATCTTTCTGACCCTCTGCCAAGCTACCTACCCTGACAGGTAAACCTGCTTCCTTTCTGACCCTCTGCCAAGCTACCTACCCTGACAGGCTAAACTGCTTCCTTTCGGACCCTCTGCCAAGCTACCTACCCTGACAGGCTAACCTGCTACCTTTCTGACCCTCTGCCAAGCTACCTACCCTGACAGGTAAACCTGCTTCCTTTCTGACCCTCTGCCAAGCTACCTACCCTGACAGGCTAAACTGCTTCCTTTCTGACCCTCTGCCAAGCTACCTACCCTGACAGGCTAACCTGCTTCCTTTCTGACCCTCTGCCAAGCTACCCTGACTGGCTAACCTGCTTCCTTTCTGACCCTCTGCCAAGCTACCTACCCTGACAGGCTAACCTGCTTCCTTTCTGACCCTCTGCCAAGCTACCTACCCTGACAGGCTAACCTGCTACCTTTCTGACCCTCTGCCAAGCTACCTACCCTGACAGGCAAACCGACCTCCTTTCTGAACCTCAGCCAAGCTACGTACCCTGACAGGCAAACCTGCTTCCTTTCCGACCCTCTGCCAAGCTACCTACCCTGACAGGCAAACCTGCTTCCTTTCTGACCCTCTGCCAAGCTACCTACCCTGACATGCAAACCTGCTTCCTTTCTGACCCTCTGCCAAGCAACCCTGACTGGCTAACCTGCTTCTTTTCTGACCCTCTGCCAAGCTACCTACCCTGACAGGTTAACCTGCTTCCTTTCTAACCCTCAGCCAAGCTACCTACCCTGACAGGCAAACCTGCTTCCTTTCTGACCCTCTGCCAAGCTACCTACCCTGACAGGCAAACCTGCTTCCTTTCTGACCCTCTGCCAAGTTACCTACCCTGACAGTGCTTCCTTTCTGACCCTCAGCCAAGCTACCTATGCTGACAGGCAAACCTGCTGCCTTTCTGACCCTCAGCCAGGCTACCCTGACAGGCAAACCTGCGTCCTTTCTGACCCTCTGCCAAGCTACCTACCCTGACGGGCAGACCTGCTTCCTTTCTGACCCTCTGCCAAGCTACCCTGACTGGCTAACCTGCTTCCTTTCTGGCCCTCTGCCAACCTACCTACCCTGACAGGCTAACCTGCTTCCTTTCTGACCCTCTGCCAAGCTACCTACCCTGACAGGCAAACCTGCTTCCTTTCTGACCCTCTGCCAAGCTACCTACCCTGGCAGTCAAACCTGCTTCCTTTCTGACCCTCTACCAAGCTACCTACCCTGACAGGCAAACCTGCTTCCTTTCTGACCCTCTGCCAAGCTACCTACCCTGACAGGCAAACCTGATTCCTTTCTGACCCTCTACCAAGCTGCCTACCCTGACCCTCTGCCAAGCTACCTACCCTGACAGGCAAACCTGCTTCCTTTCTGACCCTCTGCCAAGCTACCTACCATGACAGGCAAACCTGCTTCCTTCTGACCCTCTGCCAAGCTACCTACCCTGACGGGCAAACATGCTTCCTTTCTGACCCTCTGCCAAGCTACCTACCCTGACAGGCAAACCTGCTTCCTTTCTGACCCTCTGCCAAGCTACCCTGACTGGCTAACCTGCTTCCTTTCTGACCCTCTGCCAAGCTACCTACCCTGACAGGCAAACCTGCTTCCAGTCTGACCCTCAGCCAAGCTACCTACCCTAAAAGGCAAACCTGCTTCCTTTCTGACCCTTAGCCAAGCTACCTACCCTGACAGGCAAACCTGCTTCCTTTCTGACCCTCAGCCAAGCTACCTACCCTGACAGGCAAACCTGCTTCCTTTCTGACCCTCAGCCAAGCTACCTACCCTAACAGGCAAACCTGCTTCCTTTCTGACCCTCAGCCAAGCTACCTACCCTGACAGGCAAACCTGCTTCCTTTCTGACCCTCAGCCACGCTATCTACCCTGACAGGCAAACCTGCTTCCTTTCTGAGCCTCAGCCAAGCTACCTACCCTGACAGGCAAACCTGCTTCCTTTCTGACCCTCTGCCAAGCTACCTACCCTGATAGGCTAACCTGCTTTCTTTCTGACCCTCTGCCAAGCTACCCTGACAGGCTAACCTGCTTCCTTTCTGACCCTATGCCAAGCTACCTACCCTGACAGGCTAACCTGCTTCCTTTCTGACCCTCTGCCAAGCTACCCTGACAGGCAAACCTGCTACCTTTCTGACCCTCAGCCAAGCTACCTACCCTGACAGGCAAACCTGCTTCCTTTCTGACCCTCTGCCAAGCTACCTACCCTGACAGGCAAACCTCCTTCCTTTCTGACCCTCTGCCAAGCTACCTACCCGGACAGGCTAACCTGCTATCTTTCTGACCCTCTGCCAAGCTACCTACCCTGACAGGTAAACCTGCTTCCTTTCTGACCCTCTGCCAAGCTACCTATCCTGACAGGCTAAACTGCTTCCTTTCTGACCCTCTGCCAAGCTACCTACCCTGACAGGCTAACCTGCTACCTTTCTGACCCTCTGCCAAGCTACCCTGACTGGCTAACCTGCTTCCTTTCTGACCCTCTGCCAAGCTACCTACCCTGACAGGTAAATCTGCTTCCTTTCTGACCCTCTGCCAAGCTACCTATCCTTACAGGCTATACTGCTTCCTTTCTGACCCTCTGCCAAGCTACCTACCCTGACAGGCTAACCTGCTTCCTTTCTGACCCTCTGCCAAGCTACCCTGACTGGCTAACCTGCTTCCTTTCTGACCCTCTGCCAAGCTACCTACCCTGACAGGCTAACCTGCTACCTTTCTGATCCTATGCCAAGATACCTACCCTGACAGGCCAACCTGCTTCCTTTCTGACCCTCTGCCAAGCTACCCTGACAGGCAAACCTGCTACCTTTCTGACCCTCACCCAAGCTACCTACCCCGACAGGCAAACCGGCATCCTTTCTGACCCTCTGCCAAGCTACCTACCCTGACAGGCAAACCTCCTTCCTTTCTGACCCTCTGCCAAGCTACCTACCCGGACAGGCTAACCTGCTATCTTTCTGACCCTCTGCCGAGCTACCTACCCTGACAGGTAAACCTGCTTCCTTTCTGACCCTCTGCCAAGCTACCTATCCTGACAGGCTAACCTGCTTCCTTTCTGACCCTCTGCCAAGCTACCCTGACTGGCTAACCTGCTTCCTTTCTGACCCTCTGCCAAGCTACCTACCCTGACAGGCTAACCTGCTTCCTTTCTGACCCTCTGCCAAGCTACCTACCCGGACAGGCTAACCTGCTACCTTTCTGACCCTCAGCCAAGCTACCTACCCTAACAGGCAAACCTGCTTCCTTTTCAACCCTCTGCCAAGCTACCTACCCTGACAGGCAAACCTGCTTCCTTTCTGACCCTCTGCCAAGCTACCTACCCTGACAGGCAAACCTGCTTCCTTTCTGACCCTCTGCCAAGCAACCCTGACTGGCTAACCTGCTTCCTTTCTGACCCTCTGCCAAGCTACCTACCCTGACAGGTTAACCTGCTTCCTTTCTAACCCTCTGCCAAGCTACCTACCCTGACAGGCAAACCTGCTTCCTTTCTGACCCTCTGCCAAGCTACCTACCCTGACAGACAAACCTCCTTCCTTTCTGACCCTCTACCAAGCTGCCTACCCTGACCCTCTGCCAAGCTACCTACCCTGACAGGCAAACCTGATTCCTTTCTGTCCCTCTGCCAAGCTACCTCCCCGGACAGGTAAACCTGCTTCCTTTCTGCCCCTCAGCCAAGCTACCTACCCTGACAGGCAAACCTGATTCCTTTCTGTCCCTCTGCCAAGCTACCTCCCCGGACAGGTAAACCTCCTTCCTTTCTGACCCTCTGCCAAGCTACCTCCCCGGACAGGTAAACCTGCTTCCTTTCTGACCCTCAGCCAAGCTACCTACCCTGACAGGCAAACCTACTTCCTTTCTGACCCTCAGCCAAGCTACCTACCCTAACAGGCAAACCTGCTTCCTTTCTGACCCTCAGCCAAGCTACCTACCCTAACAGGCAAACCTGCTTCCTTTCTGACCCTCAGCCATGCTACCTACCCTGACAGGCAAACATGCTTCCTTTCTGAGCCTCAGCCAAGCTACTTACCCTAACAAGCAAACCTGCTTCCTTTCTGACCCTCTGCCAAGCTACCTACCCTGATAGGCTAACCTGCTTCCTTTCTGACCCTCTGCCAAGCTACCCTGACAGGCTAACCTGCTTCCTTTCTGACCCTATGCCAAGCTACCTACCCTGACAGGCTAACCTGCTTCCTTTCTGACCCTCTGCCAAGCTACCCCGACAGGCAAACCTGCTTCCTTTCCGACCCTCTGCCAAGCTACCTACCCTGACAGGCAAACCTGCTTCCTTTCTGACCCTCTGCCAAGCTACCTACCCTGAAAGGCAAACCTCCTTCCTTTCTGACCCTCTGCCAAGCTACCTACCCGGACAGGCTAACCTGCTATCTTTCTGACCCTCTGCCAAGCTACCTACCCTGACAGGTAAACCTGCTTCCTTTCTGACCCTCTGCCAAGCTACCTACCCTGACAGGCTAAACTGCTTCCTTTCTGACCCTCTGCCAAGCTACCTACCCTGACAGGCTAACCTGCTACCTTTCTGACCCTCTGCCAAGCTACCTACCCTGACAGGTAAACCTGCTTCCTTTCTGACTCTCTGCCAAGCTACCTACCCTGACAGGCTAAACTGCTTCCTTTCTGACCCTCTGCCAAGCTACCTACCCTGACAGGCTAACCTGCTTCCTTTCTGACCCTCTGGCAAGCTACCCTGACTGGCTAACCTGCTTCCTTTCTGACCCTCTGCCAAGCTACCTACCCTGACAGGCTAACCTGCTTCCTTTCTGACCCTCTGCCAAGCTACCTACCCTGTCAGGCTAACCTGCTACCTTTCTGACCCTCTGCCAAGCTACCTACCCTGACAGGCAAACCTTCCTCCTTTCTGACACTCAGCCAAGCTACCTACCCTGACAGGCAAACCTGCTTCCTTTCCGACCCTCTGCCAAGCTACCTACCCTGTCAGGCTAACCTGCTACCTTTCTGACCCTCTGCCAAGCTACCTACCCTGACAGGCAAACCTTCCTCCTTTCTGACCCTCAGCCAAGCTACCTACCCTGACAGGCAAACCTGCTTCCTTTCTGACCTTCTGCCAAGCTACCTACCCTGACAGGCTTACTTGCTTCCTTTCTGACCTTCTGCCAAGCTACCTACCCTGACAGGCAAACCTGCTTCCTTTCTGACCCTCTGCCAAGTTACCTACCCTGACAGTGCTTCCTTTCTGACCCTCAGCCAAGCTACCTACGCTGACAGGCAAACCTGCTGCCTTTCTGACCCTCAGCCAGGATACCCTGACAGGCAAACCTGCTTCCTTTCTGACCCTCTGCCAAGCTACCTACCCTGACAGGCAGACCTGCTTCCTTTCTGACCCTCTGCCAAGCTACCTACCCTGAGAGGACAGGCAAACCTGCTTCCTTTCTGACCCTCTGCCAAGCTACCTACCATGACAGGCAAACCCGCTACCTGTCTGACCCTCTGCCAAGCTACCCTGACTGGCTAACCTGCTTCCTTTCTGACCCTCTGCCAAGCTACCTACCCTGACAGGTAAATCTGCTTCCTTTCTGACCCTCTGCCAAGCTACCTATCCTTACAGGCTATACTGCTTCCTTTCTGACCCTCTGCCAAGCTACCTACCCTGACAGGCTAACCTGCTTCCTTTCTGACCCTCTGCCAAGCTACCCTGACTGGCTAACCTGCTTCCTTTCTGACCCTCTGCCAAGCTACCTACCCTGACAGGCTAACCTGCTACCTTTCTGATCCTATGCCAAGATACCTACCCTGACAGGCCAACCTGCTTCCTTTCTGACCCTCTGCCAAGCTACCCTGACAGGCAAACCTGCTACCTTTCTGACCCTCACCCAAGCTACCTACCCCGACAGGCAAACCGGCATCCTTTCTGACCCTCTGCCAAGCTACCTACCCTGACAGGCAAACCTCCTTCCTTTCTGACCCTCTGCCAAGCTACCTACCCGGACAGGCTAACCTGCTATCTTTCTGACCCTCTGCCGAGCTACCTACCCTGACAGGTAAACCTGCTTCCTTTCTGACCCTCTGCCAAGCTACCTATCCTGACAGGCTAACCTGCTTCCTTTCTGACCCTCTGCCAAGCTACCCTGACTGGCTAACCTGCTTCCTTTCTGACCCTCTGCCAAGCTACCTACCCTGACAGGCTAACCTGCTTCCTTTCTGACCCTCTGCCAAGCTACCTACCCGGACAGGCTAACCTGCTACCTTTCTGACCCTCAGCCAAGCTACCTACCCTAACAGGCAAACCTGCTTCCTTTTCAACCCTCTGCCAAGCTACCTACCCTGACAGGCAAACCTGCTTCCTTTCTGACCCTCTGCCAAGCTACCTACCCTGACAGGCAAACCTGCTTCCTTTCTGACCCTCTGCCAAGCAACCCTGACTGGCTAACCTGCTTCCTTTCTGACCCTCTGCCAAGCTACCTACCCTGACAGGTTAACCTGCTTCCTTTCTAACCCTCTGCCAAGCTACCTACCCTGACAGGCAAACCTGCTTCCTTTCTGACCCTCTGCCAAGCTACCTACCCTGACAGACAAACCTCCTTCCTTTCTGACCCTCTACCAAGCTGCCTACCCTGACCCTCTGCCAAGCTACCTACCCTGACAGGCAAACCTGATTCCTTTCTGTCCCTCTGCCAAGCTACCTCCCCGGACAGGTAAACCTGCTTCCTTTCTGCCCCTCAGCCAAGCTACCTACCCTGACAGGCAAACCTGATTCCTTTCTGTCCCTCTGCCAAGCTACCTCCCCGGACAGGTAAACCTCCTTCCTTTCTGACCCTCTGCCAAGCTACCTCCCCGGACAGGTAAACCTGCTTCCTTTCTGACCCTCAGCCAAGCTACCTACCCTGACAGGCAAACCTACTTCCTTTCTGACCCTCAGCCAAGCTACCTACCCTAACAGGCAAACCTGCTTCCTTTCTGACCCTCAGCCAAGCTACCTACCCTAACAGGCAAACCTGCTTCCTTTCTGACCCTCAGCCATGCTACCTACCCTGACAGGCAAACATGCTTCCTTTCTGAGCCTCAGCCAAGCTACTTACCCTAACAAGCAAACCTGCTTCCTTTCTGACCCTCTGCCAAGCTACCTACCCTGATAGGCTAACCTGCTTCCTTTCTGACCCTCTGCCAAGCTACCCTGACAGGCTAACCTGCTTCCTTTCTGACCCTATGCCAAGCTACCTACCCTGACAGGCTAACCTGCTTCCTTTCTGACCCTCTGCCAAGCAACCCCGACAGGCAAACCTGCTTCCTTTCCGACCCTCTGCCAAGCTACCTACCCTGACAGGCAAACCTGCTTCCTTTCTGACCCTCTGCCAAGCTACCTACCCTGAAAGGCAAACCTCCTTCCTTTCTGACCCTCTGCCAAGCTACCTACCCGGACAGGCTAACCTGCTATCTTTCTGACCCTCTGCCAAGCTACCTACCCTGACAGGTAAACCTGCTTCCTTTCTGACCCTCTGCCAAGCTACCTACCCTGACAGGCTAAACTGCTTCCTTTCTGACCCTCTGCCAAGCTACCTACCCTGACAGGCTAACCTGCTACCTTTCTGACCCTCTGCCAAGCTACCTACCCTGACAGGTAAACCTGCTTCCTTTCTGACTCTCTGCCAAGCTACCTACCCTGACAGGCTAAACTGCTTCCTTTCTGACCCTCTGCCAAGCTACCTACCCCGACAGGCTAACCTGCTTCCTTTCTGACCCTCTGGCAAGCTACCCTGACTGGCTAACCTGCTTCCTTTCTGACCCTCTGCCAAGCTACCTACCCTGACAGGCTAACCTGCTTCCTTTCTGACCCTCTGCCAAGCTACCTACCCTGTCAGGCTAACCTGCTACCTTTCTGACCCTCTGCCAAGCTACCTACCCTGACAGGCAAACCTTCCTCCTTTCTGACACTCAGCCAAGCTACCTACCCTGACAGGCAAACCTGCTTCCTTTCCGACCCTCTGCCAAGCTACCTACCCTGTCAGGCTAACCTGCTACCTTTCTGACCCTCTGCCAAGCTACCTACCCTGACAGGCAAACCTTCCTCCTTTCTGACCCTCAGCCAAGCTACCTACCCTGACAGGCAAACCTGCTTCCTTTCTGACCTTCTGCCAAGCTACCTACCCTGACAGGCTTACTTGCTTCCTTTCTGACCTTCTGCCAAGCTACCTACCCTGACAGGCAAACCTGCTTCCTTTCTGACCCTCTGCCAAGTTACCTACCCTGACAGTGCTTCCTTTCTGACCCTCAGCCAAGCTACCTACGCTGACAGGCAAACCTGCTGCCTTTCTGACCCTCAGCCAGGATACCCTGACAGGCAAACCTGCTTCCTTTCTGACCCTCTGCCAAGCTACCTACCCTGACAGGCAGACCTGCTTCCTTTCTGACCCTCTGCCAAGCTACCTACCCTGAGAGGACAGGCAAACCTGCTTCCTTTCTGACCCTCTGCCAAGCTACCTACCATGACAGGCAAACCCGCTACCTGTCTGACCCTCTGCCAAGCTACCCTGACTGGCTAACCTGCTTCCTTTCTGACCCTCTGCCATGCTACCTACCCTGACAGGCAAACCTGCTTCCTTTCTGACCCTCTGCCAAGCTACCTACCCTGGCAGGCAAACCTGCTTCCTTTCTGACCCTCTACCAAGCTACCTACACTGACAGGCAAACCTGCTTCCTTTCTGACCCTCTGCCAAGCTACCTACCCTGACAGGCAATCCTGATTCCTTTCTGACCCTCTACCAAGCTGCCTACCCTGACCCTCTGCCAAGCTACCTACCCTGACAGGCAAACCTGATTCCTTTCTGTCCCTCTGCCAAGCTACCTACCCTGGCAGGCAAACCTGCTTCCTTTCTGACCATCTGCCAAGCTACCTACCCTGACAGGCAAACCTGCTTCCTTTGACCCTCTGCCAAGCTACCCTGACTGGCTAACCTGCTTCCTTTCTGACCCTCTGCCAAGCTACCTACCCTGACAGGCAAACCTGCTTCCAGTCTGACCCTCAGCCAAGCTACCTACCCTAAAAGGCAAACCTGCTTCCTTTCTGACCCTTAGCCAAGCTACCTACCCTGACAGGCAAACCTGCTTCTTTTCTGACCCTCAGCCAAGCTACCTACCCTGACAGGCAAACCTGCTTCCTTTCTGACCCTCAGCCAAGCTACCTACCCTGACAGGCAAACATGATTCCTTTCTGACCCTCTGCCAAGCTGCCTACCCTGACCCTCTGCCAAGCTACCTACCCCGACAGGCAAACCTGCTTCCTTTCTGACCTTCTGCCAAGCTACCTACCCTGACAGACTAACCTGCTTCCTTTCTGACCCTCTGCCAAGCTACCTACCCTGACAGGCTAACCTGCTTTCTTTCTGACCCTCTGCCAAGCTCCCTACTCTGACAGGCAAACCTGCTACCTTTCTGACCCTCTGCCAAGCTACCTACCCTGACAGGCAAAACTGCTTCCTTTCTGACCCTCAGCCAAGCTACCTACCGTGACAGGCAAACCTGCTTCCTTTCGGACCCTCTGCCAAGCTACCTACGCTGACAGGCAAACCTGCTACCTTTCTGACCCTCTGCCAAGCTACATATCCTGACTTGCAAACCTGCTTCCTTTCTGACCCTCTGCCAAGCTACCTACCTTGACAGGCTAACCTGCTTCCTTTCTGACCCTCTGCCAAGCTAACCCGACAGGCTAACCTGCTTCCTTTCTGACCCTCTGCCAAGCTACCTACCCTGACAGGCTAACCTGCTTCCTTTCTTACCCGCTGCCAAGCTACCTGCCCTGGCAGGCTAACCTGCTACCTTTCTGACCCTCTGCCAAGCTATCTACCCTGACAGGCATACCTGCTTCCTTTCTGACCCTCTGCCAAGCTACCTACCCTGACAGGCAAACCTGCTTCCTTTCTGACCCTCTGCCAAGATACCTACCCTGACAGGCAAACCTGCTGCCTTTCTGACCCTCTGCCAAGCTACCTACCCTGACAGGCAAACCTGCTTCCTTTCTGACCCTCAGCCAAGCTACCTACCCTGACAGGTAAACCTGCTTCCTTTCTGACCCTCTGCCAAACTACCTACCCTGACAAGCAAACCTGCTTCCTTTCTGACCCTCTGCCAAGCTACCCTGACAGGCTAACCTGCTTCCTTTCTGACTCTCTGCCAAGCTACCTACCCTGACAGATTAACTTGCTTCCTTTCTGACCCTCTGCCAAGCTACCTACCCTGACAGTTAAACCTGCTTCCTTTCTGACTCTCTGCCAAGCTACCTACCCTGACATGCAAACCTGCTTCCTTTCTGACCTTCTGCCAAGCTACCTCCCCTGACAGGCTTACCTGCTTCCTTTCTGACCTTCTGCCAAGCTACCTACCCTGACAGGCAAACCTGCTACCTGTCCGACCCTCTGCCAAGCTACCTACCCTGACAGGCAAACCTGCTTCCTTTCTGACCCTCTGCCAAGCTACCTACCCTGACAGGCAAACCTGCTTCCTTTCTGACCCTCTGCCAAGCTACCTACCCTGACAGGCAAACCTGCTTCCTTTCTGACCCTCTGCCAAGCTACCTACCATGACGGGCAAACCTGCTTCGTTTCTGACCCTCAGCCAAGCTACCTACCCTGACAGGCTAACCTGCTTCCTTTCTGACCCTCTGCCAAGCTACCTACCCTGACAGGCAAACCTGCTTCCTTTCTGACCCTCCGTCAAGCTACCTACCCTGACAGGAAAACCTGCTTCCTTTCTGACCCTCTGCAAAGCTACCTACCCTGACAGGCTAACCTCCTTCCTTTCTGACCCTCTGCCAAACTACCTACCCGGACAGGTAAACCTGCTATCTTTCTGACCCTCTGCCAAGCTACCTACCCTGACAGGTAAACCTGCTTCCTTTCTGACCCTCTGCCAAGCTACCTACCCTGACAGGCTAACCTGCTTCCTTTCTGACCCTCTGCCAAGCTACCTACCCTGTCAGGCTAACCTGCTACCTTTCTGACCCTCTGCCAAGCTACCTACCCTGACAGGCAAACCTTCCTCCTTTCTGACCCTCAGCCAAGCTACCTACCCTGACAGGCAAACCTGCTTCCTTTCCGACCCTCTGCCAAGCTACCTACCCTGTCAGGCTAACCTGCTACCTTTCTGACCCTCTGCCAAGCTACCTACCCTGACAGGCAAACCTTCCTCCTTTCTGACCCTCAGCCAAGCTACCTAACCTGACAGGCAAACCTGCTTCCTTTCTGACCTTCTGCCAAGCTACCTACCCTGACAGGCTTACTTGCTTCCTTTCTGACCTTCTGCCAAGCTACCTACCCTGACAGGCAAACCTGCTTCCTTTCTGACCCTCTGCCAAGTTACCTACCCTGACAGTGCTTCCTTTCTGACCCTCAGCCAAGCTACCTACGCTGACAGGCAAACCTGCTGCCTTTATGACCCTCAGCCAGGATACCCTGACAGGCAAACCTGCTTCCTTTCTGACCCTCTGCCAAGCTACCTACCCTGACAGGCAGACCTGCTTCCTTGCTGACCCTCTGCCAAGCTACCCTGACTGGCTAACCTGCTTCCTTTCTGACCCTCTGCCAAGCTACCTACCCTGACAGGACAGGCAAACCTGCTTCCTTTCTGACCCTCTGCCAAGCTACCTACCCTGACAGGCAAACCCGCTACCTGTCTGACCCTCTGCCAAGCTACCCTGACTGGCTAACCTGCTTCCTTTCTGACCCTCTGCCAAGCTACCTACCCTGACAGGCAAACCTGCTTCCTTTCTGACCCTCTGCCAAGCTACCTACCCTGGCAGGCAAACCTGCTTCCTTTCTGACCCTCTACCAAGCTACCTACACTGACAGGCAAACCTGCTTCCTTTCTGACCCTCTGCCAAGCTACCTACCCTGACAGGCAATCCTGATTCCTTTCTGACCCTCTACCAAGCTGCCTACCCTGACCCTCTGCCAAGCTACCTACCCTGACAGGCAAACCTGCTTCCTTTCTGTCCCTCTGCCAAGCTACCTACCCTGGCAGGCAAACCTGCTTCCTTTCTGACCATCTGCCAAGCTACCTACCCTGACAGGCAAACCTGCTTCCTTTGACCCTCTGCCAAGCTACCCTGACTGGCTAACCTGCTTCCTTTCTGACCCTCTGCCAAGCTACCTACCCTGACAGGCAAACCTGCTTCCAGTCTGACCCTCAGCCAAGCTACCTACCCTAAAAGGCAAACCTGCTTCCTTTCTGACCCTCTGCCAAGCTACCTACCCTGTCAGGCTAACCTGCTACCTTTCTGACCCTCTGCCAAGCTACCTACCCTGACAGGCAAACCTTCCTCCTTTCTGACCCTCAGCCAAGCTACCTACCCTGACAGGCAAACCTGCTTCCTTTCCGACCCTCTGCCAAGCTACCTACCCTGTCAGGCTAACCTGCTACCTTTCTGACCCTCTGCCAAGCTACCTACCCTGACAGGCAAACCTTCCTCCTTTCTGACCCTCAGCCAAGCTACCTACCCTGACAGGCAAACCTGCTTCCTTTCTGACCTTCTGCCAAGCTACCTACCCTGACAGGCTTACTTGCTTCCTTTCTGACCTTCTGCCAAGCTACCTACCCTGACAGGCAAACCTGCTTCCTTTCTGACCCTCTGCCAAGTTACCTACCCTGACAGTGCTTCCTTTCTGACCCTCAGCCAAGCTACCTACGCTGACAGGCAAACCTGCTGCCTTTATGACCCTCAGCCAGGATACCCTGACAGGCAAACCTGCTTCCTTTCTGACCCTCTGCCAAGCTACCTACCCTGACAGGCAGACCTGCTTCCTTGCTGACCCTCTGCCAAGCTACCCTGACTGGCTAACCTGCTTCCTTTCTGACCCTCTGCCAAGCTACCTACCCTGACAGGACAGGCAAACCTGCTTCCTTTCTGACCCTCTGCCAAGCTACCTACCCTGACAGGCAAACCCGCTACCTGTCTGACCCTCTGCCAAGCTACCCTGACTGGCTAACCTGCTTCCTTTCTGACCCTCTGCCAAGCTACCTACCCTGACAGGCAAACCTGCTTCCTTTCTGACCCTCTGCCAAGCTACCTACCCTGGCAGGCAAACCTGCTTCCTTTCTGACCCTCTACCAAGCTACCTACACTGACAGGCAAACCTGCTTCCTTTCTGACCCTCTGCCAAGCTACCTACCCTGACAGGCAATCCTGATTCCTTTCTGACCCTCTACCAAGCTGCCTACCCTGACCCTCTGCCAAGCTACCTACCCTGACAGGCAAACCTGCTTCCTTTCTGTCCCTCTGCCAAGCTACCTACCCTGGCAGGCAAACCTGCTTCCTTTCTGACCATCTGCCAAGCTACCTACCCTGACAGGCAAACCTGCTTCCTTTGACCCTCTGCCAAGCTACCCTGACTGGCTAACCTGCTTCCTTTCTGACCCTCTGCCAAGCTACCTACCCTGACAGGCAAACCTGCTTCCAGTCTGACCCTCAGCCAAGCTACCTACCCTAAAAGGCAAACCTGCTTCCTTTCTGACCCTTAGCCAAGCTACCTACCCTGACAGGCAAACCTGCTTCTTTTCTGACCCTCAGCCAAGCTACCTACCCTGACAGGCAAACCTGCTTCCTTTCTGACCCTCAGCCAAGCTACCTACCCTGACAGGCAAACATGATTCCTTTCTGACCCTCTACCAAGCTGCCTACCCTGACCCTCTGCCAAGCTACCTACCCCGACAGGCAAACCTGCTTCCTTTCTGACCTTCTGCCAAGCTACCTACCCTGACAGACTAACCTGCTTCCTTTCTGACCCTCTGCCAAGCTACCTACCCTGACAGGCTAACCTGCTTTCTTTCTGACCCTCTGCCAAGCTACCTACTCTGACAGGCAAACCTGCTTCCTTTCTGACCCTCTGCCAAGCTACCTACCCTGACAGGCAAAACTGCTTCCTTTCTGACCCTCAGCCAAGCTACCTACCGTGACAGGCAAACCTGCTTCCTTTCGGACCCTCTGCCAAGCTACCTACGCTGACAGGCAAACCTGCTACCTTTCTGACCCTCTGCCAAGCTACATACCCTGACTTGCAAACCTGCTTCCTTTCTGACCCTCTGCCAAGCTACCTACCTTGACAGGCTAACCTGCTTCCTTTCTGACCCTCTGCCAAGCTAACCCGACAGGCTAACCTGCTTCCTTTCTGACCCTCTGCCAAGCTACCTACCCTGACAGGCTAACCTGCTTCCTTTCTTACCCTCTGCCAAGCTACCTACCCTGGCAGGCTAACCTGCTACCTTTCTGACCCTCTGCCAAGCTATCTACCCTGACAGGCATACCTGCTTCCTTTCTGACCCTCTGCCAAGCTACCTACCCTGACAGGCAAACCTGCTTCCTTTCTGACCCTCTGCCAAGATACCTACCCTGACAGGCAAACCTGCTGCCTTTCTGACCCTCTGCCAAGCTACCTACCCTGACAGGCAAACCTGCTTCCTTTCTGACCCTCAGCCAAGCTACCTACCCTGACAGGTAAACCTGCTTCCTTTCTGACCCTCTGCCAAGCTACCTACCCTGACAAGCAAACCTGCTTCCTTTCTGACCCTCTGCCAAGCTACCCTGACAGGCTAACCTGCTTCCTTTCTGACTCTCTGCCAAGCTACCTACCCTGACAGATTAACTTGCTTCCTTTCTGACCCTCTGCCAAGCTACCTACCCTGACAATTAAACCTGCTTCCTTTCTGACTCTCTGCCAAGCTACCTACCCTGACAGGCAAACCTGCTTCCTTTCTGACCTTCTGCCAAGCTACCTACCCTGACAGGCTTACCTGCTTCCTTTCTGACCTTCTGCCAAGCTACCTACCCTGACAGGCAAACCTGCTACCTGTCTGACCCTCTGCCAAGCTACCTACCCTGACAGGCAAACCTGCTTCCTTTCTGACCCTCTGCCAAGCTACCTACCCTGACAGGCAAACCTGCTTCCTTTCTGACCCTCTGCCAAGCTACCTACCCTGACAGGCAAACCTGCTTCCTTTCTGACCCTCTGCCAAGCTACCTACCATGACGGGCAAACCTGCTTCGTTTCTGACCCTCAGCCAAGCTACCTACCCTGACAGGCTAACCTGCTTCCTTTCTGACCCTCTGCCAAGCTACCTACCCTGACAGGCAAACCTGCTTCCTTTCTGACCCTCCGTCAAGCTACCTACCCTGACAGGAAAACCTGCTTCCTTTCTGACCCTCTGCAAAGATACCTACCCTGACAGGCTAACCTCCTTCCTTTCTGACCCTCTGCCAAACTACCTACCCGGACAGGTAAACCTGCTATCTTTCTGACCCTCTGCCAAGCTACCTACCCTGACAGGTAAACCTGCTTCCTTTCTGACCCTCTGCCAAGCTACCTACCCTGACAGGCTACACTGCTTCCTTTCTGACCCTCTGCCAAGTTACCTACCCTGACAGGCTAACCTGCTACCTTTCTGACCCTCTGCCAAGCTACCTACCCTGACAGGTAAACCTGCTTCCTTTCTGACCCTCTGCCAAGCTACCTACCCTGACAGGCTAAACTGCTTCCTTTCTGACCCTCTGCCAAGCTACCTATCCTGACAGGCTAACCTGCTTCCTTTCTGACCCTCTGCCAAGCTACCTACCCTGACAGGCTAACCTGCTACCTTTCTGACCCTCTGCCAAGCTACCTACCCTGACAGGCGAACCTACCTCCTTTCTGACCCTCAGCCAAGCTACGTACCCTGACAGGCAAACCTGCTTCCTTTCCGACCCTCTGCCAAGCTACCTACCCTGACAGGCAAACCTGCTTCCTTTCTGACCCTCTGCCAAGCTACCTACCCTGACAGGCAAACCTGCTTCCTTTCTGACCCTCTGCCAAGCAACCCTGACTGGCTAACCTGCTTCCTTTCTGACCCTCTGCCAAGCTACCTACCCTGACAGGCAAACCTGCTTCCTTTCTGACCCTCTGCCAAGCTACCTACCCTGACAGGCAAACCTGCTTCCTTTCTGACCCTCTGCCAAGTTACCTACCCTGACAGTGCTTCCTTTCTGACCCTCAGCCAAGCTATCTATGCTGACAGGCAAACCTGCTGCCTTTCTGACCCTCAGCCAGGCTACCCTGACAGGCAAACCTGCTTCCTTTCTGACCCTCTGCCAAGCAACCCTGACTGGCTAACCTGCTTCCTTTCTGACCCTCTGCCAAACTACCTACCCTGACAGGTTAATTTGCTTCCTTTCTAACGCTCTGCCAAGCTACCTACCCTGACAGGCAAACCTGCTTCCTTTCTGACCCTCTGCCAAGCTACCTACCCTGACAGGCAAACCTGCTTCCTTTCTGACCCTCTGCCAAGTTACCTACCCTGGCATTGCTTCCTTTCTGACCCTCAGCCAAGCTACCTACGCTGACAGGCAAACCTGCTGCCTTTCTGACCCTCTGCCAAGCTACCTACCCTAACAGGCAAACCTGCTTCCTTTCTGACCCTCTGCCAAGCTACCTACCCTGGCAGGCAAACCTGCTTCCTTTCTGACCCTCTACCAAGCTACCTACCCTGACAGGCAAACCTGCTTCCTTTCTGACCCTCTGCCAAGCTACCTACCCTGACAGGCAAACCTGATTCCTTTCCGACCCTCTACCAAGCTGCCTACCCTGACCCTCTGCCAAGCTACCTACCCTGACAGGCAAACCTGCTTCCTTTCGGACCCTCTGCCAAGCTACCTACCATGACAGGCAAACTTGATTCCTTTCTGACCCTCTGCCAAGCTACCTACCCTGACAGGCAAACCTGCTTCCTTTCTGACAAGCTACCTACCCTGACAGGCAAACCTGCTTCCTTTCTGACCCTCTGCCAAGCTACCCTGACTGGCTAACGTGCTTCCTTTCTGACCCTCTGCCAAGCTACCTACCCTGACAGGCAGACCTGCTTCCAGTCTGACCCTCAGCCAAGCTACCTACCCTAAAAGGCAAACCTGCTTCCTTTCTGACCCTTAGCCAAGCTACCTACCCTGACAGGCAAACCTGCTTCCTTTCTGACCCTCTGCCAAGTTACCTACCCTGACAGTGCTTCCTTTCTGACCCTCAGCCAAGCTACCTACCCTGACAGGCAAACCTGCTTCCTTTCTGACCCTCAGCCAAGCTACCTACCCTGACAGGCAAACCTGCTTCCTTTCTGACCCTCAGCCAAGCTACCCACCCTAACAGGCAAACCTGCTTCCTTTCTGACCCTCAGCCAAGCTACCTACCCTAACAGGCAAACCTGCTTCCTTTCTGACCCTCAGCCACGCTACCTACCCCGACAGGCAAACCTGCTTCCTTTCTGAGCCTCAGCCAAGCTACCTACCCTGACGGGCAAACATGCTTCCTTTCTGACCCTCTGCCAAGCTACCTACCCTGACAGGCAAACCTGCTTCCTTCTGACCCTCTGCCAAGCTACCTACCCTGACGGGCAAACATGCTTCCTTTCTGACCCTCTGCCAAGCTACCTACCCTGACAGGCTAACCTGCTTCCTTTCTGACCCTCTGCCAAGCTACCCTGACAGGCAAACCTGCTACCTTTCTGACCCTCAGCCAAGCTACCTACCCTGACAGGCAAACCTCCTTCCTTTCTGACCCTCTGCCAAGCTACCTACCCTGACAGGCTAACCTGCTACCTTTCTGACCCTCTGACAAGCTACCTACCCTGACAGGTAAACCTGCTTCCTTTCTGACCCTCTGCCAAGCTACCTACCCTGACAGGCTAAACTGCTTCCTTTCTGACCCTCTGCCAAGCTACCCTGACAGGCTAACCTGCTTCCTTTCTGACCCTCTGCCAAGCTACCTACCCGGACAGGCTAACCTGCTATCTTTCTGACCCTCTGCCAAGCTACCTACCATGACAGGTAAACCTGCTTCCTTTCTGACCCTCTGCCAAGCTACCTACACTGACAGGCAAACCTGCTTCCTTTCTGACCCTCTGCCAAGTTACCTACCCTGACAGTGCTTCCTTTCTGACCCTCAGCCAAGCTACCTACGCTGACAGGCAAACCTGCTGCCTTTCTGACCCTCAGCCAGGCTACCCTGACAGGCAAACCTGCGTCCTTTCTGACCCTCTGCCAAGCTACCTACCCTGACGGGCAGACCTGCTTCCTTTCTGACCCTCTGCCAACCTACCTACCCTGACAGGCTAACCTGCTTCCTTTCTGACCCTCTGCCAAGCTACCTACCCTGACAGGCAAACCTGCTTCCTTCTGACCCTCTGCCAAGCTACCTACCCTGACGGGCAAACATGCTTCCTTTCTGACCCTCTGCCAAGCTACCTACCCTGACAGGCAAACCTGCTTCCTTTCTGACCCTCTGCCAAGCTACCTACCCTGACAGGCAAACCTGCTTCCTTTCTGACCCTCTGCCAAGCTACCTACCCTGGCAGGCAAACCTGCTTCCTTTCTGACCCTCTACCAAGCTACCTACCCTGACAGGCAAACCTGCTTCCTTTCTGACCCTCTGCCAAGCTACCTACCCTGACAGGCAAACCTGATTCCTTTCTGACCCTCTACCAAGCTGCCTACCCTGACCCTCTGCCAAGCTACCTACCCTGACAGGCAAACCTGCTTCCTTTCTGACCCTCTGCCAAGCTACCTACCATGACAGGCAAACCTGCTCCCTTCTGACCCTCTGCCAAGCTACCTACCCTGACGGGCAAACATGCTTCCTTTCTGACCCTCTGCCAAGCTACCTACCCTGACAGGCAAACCTGCTTCCTTTCTGACCCTCTGCCAAGCTACCTACCCTAAAAGGCAAACCTGCTTCCTTTCTGACCCTTAGCCAAGCTACCTACCCTGACAGGCAAACTTGCTTCCTTTCTGACCCTCAGCCAAGCTACCTACCCTGACAGGCAAACCTGCTTCCTTTCTGACCCTCAGCCAAGCTACCTACTCTGACAGGCAAACCTGATTCCTTTCTGACCCTCAGCCAAGCTACGTACCCTGACAGGCAAACCTGCTTCCTTTCCGACCCTCAGCCAAGCTACCTACCCTGACAGGCAAACCTGCTTCCTTTCTGACCCTCTGCCAAGCTACCTACCCTGACAGGCGAACCTACCTCCTTTCTGACCCTCAGCCAAGCTACGTACCCTGACAGGCAAACCTGCTTCCTTTCCGACCCTCTGCCAAGCTACCTACCCTGACAGGCAAACCTGCTTCCTTTCTGACCCTCTGCCAAGCTACCTACCCTGACAGGCAAACCTGCTTCCTTTCTGACCCTCTGCCAAGCAACCCTGACTGGCTAACCTGCTTCCTTTCTGACCCTCTGCCAAGCTACCTACCCTGACAGGCAAACCTGCTTCCTTTCTGACCCTCTGCCAAGCTACCTACCCTGACAGGCAAACCTGCTTCCTTTCTGACCCTCTGCCAAGTTACCTACCCTGACAGTGCTTCCTTTCTGACCCTCAGCCAAGCTATCTATGCTGACAGGCAAACCTGCTGCCTTTCTGACCCTCAGCCAGGCTACCCTGACAGGCAAACCTGCTTCCTTTCTGACCCTCTGCCAAGCAACCCTGACTGGCTAACCTGCTTCCTTTCTGACCCTCTGCCAAGCTACCTACCCTGACAGGTTAATTTGCTTCCTTTCTAACGCTCTGCCAAGCTACCTACCCTGACAGGCAAACCTGCTTCCTTTCTGACCCTCTGCCAAGCTACCTACCCTGACAGGCAAACCTGCTTCCTTTCTGACCCTCTGCCAAGTTACCTACCCTGGCATTGCTTCCTTTCTGACCCTCAGCCAAGCTACCTACGCTGACAGGCAAACCTGCTGCCTTTCTGACCCTCTGCCAAGCTACCTACCCTAACAGGCAAACCTGCTTCCTTTCTGACCCTCTGCCAAGCTACCTACCCTGGCAGGCAAACCTGCTTCCTTTCTGACCCTCTACCAAGCTACCTACCCTGACAGGCAAACCTGCTTCCTTTCTGACCCTCTGCCAAGCTACCTACCCTGACAGGCAAACCTGATTCCTTTCCGACCCTCTACCAAGCTGCCTACCCTGACCCTCTGCCAAGCTACCTACCCTGACAGGCAAACCTGCTTCCTTTCGGACCCTCTGCCAAGCTACCTACCATGACAGGCAAACTTGATTCCTTTCTGACCCTCTGCCAAGCTACCTACCCTGACAGGCAAACCTGCTTCCTTTCTGACAAGCTACCTACCCTGACAGGCAAACCTGCTTCCTTTCTGACCCTCTGCCAAGCTACCCTGACTGGCTAACGTGCTTCCTTTCTGACCCTCTGCCAAGCTACCTACCCTGACAGGCAGACCTGCTTCCAGTCTGACCCTCAGCCAAGCTACCTACCCTAAAAGGCAAACCTGCTTCCTTTCTGACCCTTAGCCAAGCTACCTACCCTGACAGGCAAACCTGCTTCCTTTCTGACCCTCTGCCAAGTTACCTACCCTGACAGTGCTTCCTTTCTGACCCTCAGCCAAGCTACCTACCCTGACAGGCAAACCTGCTTCCTTTCTGACCCTCAGCCAAGCTACCTACCCTGACAGGCAAACCTGCTTCCTTTCTGACCCTCAGCCAAGCTACCTACCCTAACAGGCAAACCTGCTTCCTTTCTGACCCTCAGCCAAGCTACCTACCCTAACAGGCAAACCTGCTTCCTTTCTGACCCTCAGCCACGCTACCTACCCCGACAGGCAAACCTGCTTCCTTTCTGAGCCTCAGCCAAGCTACCTACCCTGACAGGCAAACCTGCTTCCTTTCTGACCCTCTGCCAAGCTACCTACCCTGATAGGCTAACCTGCTTCCTTTCTGACCCTCTGCCAAGCTACCCTGACAGGCTAACCTGCTTCCTTTCTGACCCTATGCCAAGCTACCTACCCTGACAGGCTAACCTGCTTCCTTTCTGACCCTCTGCCAAGCTACCCTGACAGGCAAACCTGCTACCTTTCTGACCCTCAGCCAAGCTACCTACCCTGACAGGCAAACCTCCTTCCTTTCTGACCCTCTGCCAAGCTACCTACCCTGACAGGCTAACCTGCTACCTTTCTGACCCTCTGACAAGCTACCTACCCTGACAGGTAAACCTGCTTCCTTTCTGACCCTCTGCCAAGCTACCTACCCTGACAGGCTAAACTGCTTCCTTTCTGACCCTCTGCCAAGCTACCCTGACAGGCTAACCTGCTTCCTTTCTGACCCTCTGCCAAGCTACCTACCCGGACAGGCTAACCTGCTATCTTTCTGACCCTCTGCCAAGCTACCTACCCTGACAGGTAAACCTGCTTCCTTTCTGACCCTCTGCCAAGCTACCTACCCTGACAGGCAAACCTGCTTCCTTTCTGACCCTCTGCCAAGTTACCTACCCTGACAGTGCTTCCTTTCTGACCCTCAGCCAAGCTACCTACGCTGACAGGCAAACCTGCTCCCTTTCTGACCCTCAGCCAGGCTACCCTGACAGGCAAACCTGCGTCCTTTCTGACCCTCTGCCAAGCTACCTACCCTGACGGGCAGACCTGCTTCCTTTCTGACCCTCTGCCAACCTACCTACCCTGACAGGCTAACCTGCTTCCTTTCTGACCCTCTGCCAAGCTACCTACCCTGACAGGCAAACCTGCTTCCTTCTGACCCTCTGCCAAGCTACCTACCCTGACGGGCAAACATGCTTCCTTTCTGACCCTCTGCCAAGCTACCTACCCTGACAGGCTAACCTGCTTCCTTTCTGACCCTCTGCCAAGCTACCCTGACAGGCAAACCTGCTACCTTTCTGACCCTCAGCCAAGCTACCTACCCTGACAGGCAAACCTCCTTCCTTTCTGACCCTCTGCCAAGCTACCTACCCTGACAGGCTAACCTGCTACCTTTCTGACCCTCTGACAAGCTACCTACCCTGACAGGTAAACCTGCTTCCTTTCTGACCCTCTGCCAAGCTACCTACCCTGACAGGCTAAACTGCTTCCTTTCTGACCCTCTGCCAAGCTACCCTGACAGGCTAACCTGCTTCCTTTCTGACCCTCTGCCAAGCTACCTACCCGGACAGGCTAACCTGCTATCTTTCTGACCCTCTGCCAAGCTACCTACCCTGACAGGTAAACCTGCTTCCTTTCTGACCCTCTGCCAAGCTACCTACCCTGACAGGCAAACCTGCTTCCTTTCTGACCCTCTGCCAAGTTACCTACCCTGACAGTGCTTCCTTTCTGACCCTCAGCCAAGCTACCTACGCTGACAGGCAAACCTGCTGCCTTTCTGACCCTCAGCCAGGCTACCCTGACAGGCAAACCTGCGTCCTTTCTGACCCTCTGCCAAGCTACCTACCCTGACGGGCAGACCTGCTTCCTTTCTGACCCTCTGCCAACCTACCTACCCTGACAGGCTAACCTGCTTCCTTTCTGACCCTCTGCCAAGCTACCTACCCTGACAGGCAAACCTGCTTCCTTCTGACCCTCTGCCAAGCTACCTACCCTGATGGGCAAACATGCTTCCTTTCTGACCCTCTGCCAAGCTACCTACCCTGACAGGCAAACCTGCTTCCTTTCTGACCCTCTGCCAAGCTACCTACCCTGACAGGCAAACCTGCTTCCTTTCTGACCCTCTGCCAAGCTACCTACCCTGGCAGGCAAACCTGCTTCCTTTCTGACCCTCTACCAAGCTACCTACCCTGACAGGCAAACCTGCTTCCTTTCTGACCCTCTGCCAAGCTACCTACCCTGACAGGCAAACCTGATTCCTTTCTGACCCTCTACCAAGCTGCCTACCCTGACCCTCTGCCAAGCTACCTACCCTGACAGGCAAACCTGCTTCCTTTCTGACCCTCTGCCAAGCTACCTACCATGACAGGCAAACCTGCTCCCTTCTGACCCTCTGCCAAGCTACCTACCCTGACGGGCAAACATGCTTCCTTTCTGACCCTCTGCCAAGCTACCTACCCTGACAGGCAAACCTGCTTCCTTTCTGACCCTCTGCCAAGCTACCTACCCTAAAAGGCAAACCTGCTTCCTTTCTGACCCTTAGCCAAGCTACCTACCCTGACAGGCAAACTTGCTTCCTTTCTGACCCTCAGCCAAGCTACCTACCCTGACAGGCAAACCTGCTTCCTTTCTGACCCTCAGCCAAGCTACCTACTCTGACAGGCAAACCTGATTCCTTTCTGACCCTCAGCCAAGCTACCTACCCTGACAGGCAAACCTGCTTCCTTTCTGACCCTCAGCCAAGCTACCTACCCTAACAGGCAAACCTGCTTCCTTTCTGACCCTCAGCCAAGCTACCTACCCTGACAGGCAAACCTGCTTCCTTTCTGACCCTCAGCCACGCTATCTACCCTGACAGGCAAACCTGCTTCCTTTCTGAGCCTCAGCCAAGCTACCTACCCTGACAGGCAAACCTGTTTCCTTTCTGACCCTCTGCCAAGCTACCCTGACAGGCTAACCTGCTTCCTTTCTGACCCTATGCCAAGCTATCTACCCTGACAGGCTAACCTGCATCCTTTCTGACCCTCTGCCAAGCTACCCTGACAGGCAAACCTGCTACCTTTCTGACCCTCAGCCAAGCTACCTACCCTGATAGGCTAACCTGCTTCCTTTCTGACCCTCTGCCAAGCTACCCTGACAGGCTAACCTGCTTCCTTTCTGACCCTATGCCAAGCTATCTACCCTGACAGGCTAACCTGCATCCTTTCTGACCCTCTGCCAAGCTACCCTGACAGGCAAACCTGCTACCTTTCTGACCCTCAGCCAAGCTACCTACCCTGACAGGCAAACCTGCTTCCTTTCTGACCCTCTGCCAAGCTACCTACCCTGACAGGCAAACCTCCTTCCTTTCTGACCCTCTGCCAAGCTACCTACCCGGACAGGCTAACCTGCTATATTTCTGACCCTCTACCAAGCTACCTACCCTGACAGGTAAACCTGCTTCCTTTCTGACCCTCTGCCAAGCTACCTATCCTGACAGGCTAAACTGCTTCCTTTCTGACCCTCTGCCAAGCTACCTAACCTGACAGGCTAACCTGCTACCTTTCTGACCCTCTGCCAAGCTACCCTGACTGGCTAACCAGCTTCCTTTCTGACCCTCTGCCAAGCTACCCTGACTGGCTAACCTGCTTCCTTTCTGACCCTCTGCCAAGCTACCTACCCTGACAGGCTAACCTGTTTCCTTTCTGACCCTCTGCCAAGCTACCTACCCGGACAGGTAAACCTGCTATCTTTCTGACCCTCTGCCAAGCTACCTACCCTGACAGGTAAACCTGCTTCCTTTCTGACCCTCTGCCAAGCTACCTACCCTGACAGGCTAAACTGCTTCCTTTCGGACCCTCTGCCAAGCTACCTACCCTGACAGGCTAACCTGCTACCTTTCTGACCCTCTGCCAAGCTACCTACCCTGACAGGTAAACCTGCTTCCTTTCTGACCCTCTGCCAAGCTACCTACCCTGACAGGCTAAACTGCTTCCTTTCTGACCCTCTGCCAAGCTACCTACCCTGACAGGCTAACCTGCTTTCTTTCTGACCCTCTGCCAAGCTACCTATCCTGACAGGCTAAACTGCTTCCTTTCTGACCCTCTGCCAAGCTACCTACCCTGACAGGCAAACCTCCTTCCTTTCTGACCCTCTGCCAAGCTACCTACCCTGACAGGCTAACCTGCTACCTTTCTGACCCTCTGACAAGCTACCTACCCTGACAGGTAAACCTGCTTCCTTTCTGACCCTCTGCCAAGCTACCTACCCTGACAGGCTAAACTGCTTCCTTTCTGACCCTCTGCCAAGCTACCCTGACAGGCTAACCTGCTTCCTTTCTGACCCTCTGCCAAGCTACCTACCCGGACAGGCTAACCTGCTATCTTTCTGACCCTCTGCCAAGCTACCTACCCTGACAGTTAAACCTGCTTCCTTTCTGACCCTCTGCCAAGCTACCTACCCTGACAGGCAAACCTGCTTCCTTTCTGACCCTCTGCCAAGTTACCTACCCTGACAGTGCTTCCTTTCTGACCCTCAGCCAAGCTACCTACGCTGACAGGCAAACCTGCTGCCTTTCTGACCCTCAGCCAGGCTACCCTGACAGGCAAACCTGCGTCCTTTCTGACCCTCTGCCAAGCTACCTACCCTGACGGGCAGACCTGCTTCCTTTCTGACCCTCTGCCAACCTACCTACCCTGACAGGCTAACCTGCTTCCTTTCTGACCCTCTGCCAAGCTACCTACCCTGACAGGCAAACCTGCTTCCTTCTGACCCTCTGCCAAGCTACCTACCCTGACGGGCAAACATGCTTCCTTTCTGACCCTCTGCCAAGCTACCTACCCTGACAGGCAAACCTGCTTCCTTTCTGACCCTCTGCCAAGCTACCTACCCTGACAGGCAAACCTGCTTCCTTTCTGACCCTCTGCCAAGCTACCTACCCTGGCAGGCAAACCTGCTTCCTTTCTGACCCTCTGCCAAGCTACCTACCCTGGCAGGCAAACCTGCTTCCTTTCTGACCCTCTACCAAGCTACCTACCCTGACAGGCAAACCTGCTTCCTTTCTGACCCTCTGCCAAGCTACCTACCCTGACAGGCAAACCTGATTCCTTTCTGACCCTCTACCAAGCTGCCTACCCTGACCCTCTGCCAAGCTACCTACCCTGACAGGCAAACCTGCTTCCTTTCTGACCCTCTGCCAAGCTACCTACCATGACAGGCAAACCTGCTCCCTTCTGACCCTCTGCCAAGCTACCTACCCTGACGGGCAAACATGCTTCCTTTCTGACCCTCTGCCAAGCTACCAACCCTGACAGGCAAACCTGCTTCCTTTCTGACCCTCTGCCAAGCTACCTACCCTAAAAGGCAAACCTGCTTCCTTTCTGACCCTTAGCCAAGCTACCTACCCTGACAGGCAAACTTGCTTCCTTTCTGACCCTCAGCCAAGCTACCTACCCTGACAGGCAAACCTGCTTCCTTTCTGACCCTCAGCCAAGCTACCTACTCTGACAGGCAAACCTGATTCCTTTCTGACCCTCAGCCAAGCTACCTACCCTGACAGGCAAACCTGCTTCCTTTCTGACCCTCAGCCAAGCTACCTACCCTAACAGGCAAACCTGCTTCCTTTCTGACCCTCAGCCAAGCTACCTACCCTGACAGGCAAACCTGCTTCCTTTCTGACCCTCAGCCACGCTATCTACCCTGACAGGCAAACCTGCTTCCTTTCTGAGCCTCAGCCAAGCTACCTACCCTGACAGGCAAACCTGTTTCCTTTCTGACCCTCTGCCAAGCTACCTACCCTGATAGGCTAACCTGCTTCCTTTCTGACCCTCTGCCAAGCTACCCTGACAGGCTAACCTGCTTCCTTTCTGACCCTATGCCAAGCTATCTACCCTGACAGGCTAACCTGCATCCTTTCTGACCCTCTGCCAAGCTACCCTGACAGGCAAACCTGCTACCTTTCTGACCCTCAGCCAAGCTACCTACCCTGACAGGCAAACCTGCTTCCTTTCTGACCCTCTGCCAAGCTACCTACCCTGACAGGCAAACCTCCTTCCTTTCTGACCCTCTGCCAAGCTACCTACCCGGACAGGCTAACCTGCTATATTTCTGACCCTCTGCCAAGCTACCTACCCTGACAGGTAAACCTGCTTCCTTTCTGACCCTCTGCCAAGCTACCTATCCTGACAGGCTAAACTGCTTCCTTTCTGACCCTCTGCCAAGCTACCTACCCTGACAGGCTAACCTGCTACCTTTCTGACCCTCTGCCAAGCTACCCTGACTGGCTAACCAGCTTCCTTTCTGACCCTCTGCCAAGCTACCCTGACTGGCTAACCTGCTTCCTTTCTGACCCTCTGCCAAGCTACCTACCCTGACAGGCTAACCTGTTTCCTTTCTGACCCTCTGCCAAGCTACCTACCCTGACAGGCTAACCTGCTACCTTTCTGATCCTATGCCAAGCTACCTACCCTGACAGGCTAACCTGCTTTCTTTCTGACCCTCTGCCAAGCTACCTATCCTGACAGGCTAAACTGCTTCCTTTCTGACCCTCTGCCAAGCTACCTACCCTGACAGGCTAACCTGCTTCCTTTCTGACCCTCTGCCAAGCTACCCTGACTGGCTAACCTGCTTCCTTTCTGACCCTCTGCCAAGCTACCTACCCTGACAGGCTAACCTGTTTCCTTTCTGACCCTCTGCCAAGCTACCTATCCTGACAGGCTAAACTGCTTCCTTTCTGACCCTCTGCCAAGCTACCTACCCTGACAGGCTAACCTGCTTCCTTTCTGACCCTCTGCCAAGCTACCTACCCGGACAGGCTAACCTGCTATATTTCTGACCCTCTGCCAAGCTACCTACCCTGACAGGTAAACCTGCTTCCTTTCTGACCCTCTGCCAAGCTACCCTGACAGGCAAACCTGCTACCTTTCTGACCCTCAGCCAAGCTACCTACCCTGACAGGCAAACCTGCTTCCTTTCTGACCCTCTGCCAAGCTACCTACCCTGACAGGCAAACCTCCTTCCTTTCTGACCCTCTGCCAAGCTACCTACCCGGACAGGCTAACCTGCTATCTTTCTGACCCTCTGCCAAGCTACCTACCCTGACAGGTAAACCTGCTTCCTTTCTGACCCTCTGCCAAGCTACCTATCCTGACAGGCTAAACTGCTTCCTTTCTGACCCTCTGCCAAGCTACCTACCCTGACAGGCTAACCTGATACCTTTCTGACCGACCCTCTGACAAGCCACCTACCCTGACAGGTAAACCTGCTTCCTTTCTGACCCTCTGCAAAGCTACCTACCCTGACAGGCTAAACTGCTTCCTTTCTGACCCTCTGCCAAGCTACCTACCCTGACAGGCTAACCTGCTTCCTTTCTGACCCTCGGCCAAGCTACCCTGACTGGCTAACCTGCTTCCTTTCTGACCCTCTGCCAAGCTACCTACCCTGACAGGCTAACCTGCTTCCTTTCTGACCCTCTGCCAAGCTACCCTGACTGGCTAACCTGCTTCCTTTCTGACCCTCTGCCAAGCTACCTACCCTGACAGGCTAACCGGCTTCCTTTCTGACCCTCTGCCAAGCTACCTACCCTGACAGGCAAACCTGCTTCCAGTCTGACCCTCAGCCAAGCTACCTACCCTAAAAGGCAAACCTGCTTCCTTTCTGACCCTTAGCCAAGCTACCTACCCTGACAGGCAAACCTGCTTCCTTTCTGACCCTCAGCCAAGCTACCTACCCTGACAGGCAAACCTGCTTCCTTTCTGACCCTCAGCCAAGCTACCTACTCTGACAGGCAAACCTGATTCCTTTCTGACCCTCAGCCAAGCTACCTACCCTGACAGGCAAACCTGCTTCCTTTCTGACCCTCAGCCAAGCTACCTACCCTAACAGGAAAACCTGCTTCCTTTCTGACCCTCAGCCAAGCTACCTACCCTGACAGGCAAACCTGCTTCCTTTCTGACCCTCAGCCACGCTATCTACCCTGACAGGCAAACCTGCTTCCTTTCTGAGCCTCAGCCAAGCTACCTACCCTGACAGGCTAACCTGCTTCCTTTCTGACCCTCTGCCAAGCTACCCTGACAGGCAAACCTGCTACCTTTCTGACCCTCAGCCAAGCTACCTACCCTGACAGGCAAACCTGCTTCCTTTCTGACCCTCTGCCAAGCTACCTACCCTGACAGGCAAACCTCCTTCCTTTCTGACCCTCTGCCAAGCTACCTACCCCGGACAGGCTAACCTGCTATATTTCTGACCCTCTGCCAAGCTACCTACCCTGACAGGTAAACCTGCTTCCTTTCTGAGCCTCTGCCAAGCTACCTATTCTGACAGGCTAAACTGCTTCCTTTCTGACCCTCTGCCAAGCTACCTACCCTGACAGGCTAACCTGCTACCTTTCTGACCCTCTGCCAAGCTACCCTGACTGGCTAACCAGCTTCCTTTCTGACCCTCTGCCAAGCTACCTACCCTGACAGGTAAATCTGCTTCCTTTCTGACCCTCTGCCAAGCTACCTATCCTGACAGGCTAAACTGCTTCCTTTCTGACCCTCTGCCAAGCTACCTACCCTGACAGGCTAACCTGCTTCCTTTCTGACCCTCTGCCAAGCTACCCTGACTGGCTAACCTGCTTCCTTTCTGACCCTCTGCCAAGCTACCTACCCTGACAGGCTAACCTGCTTCCTTTCTGACCCTCTGCCAAGCTACCTACCCTGACAGGCTAACCTGTTTCCTTTCTGACCCTCTGCCAAGCTACCTACCCTGACAGGCTAACCTGCTACCTTTCTGATCCTATGCCAAGCTACCTACCCTGACAGGCTAACCTGCTTTCTTTCTGACCCTCTGCCAAGCTACCTATCCTGACAGGCTAAACTGCTTCCTTTCTGACCCTCTGCCAAGCTACCTACCCTGACAGGCTAACCTGCTTCCTTTCTGACCCTCTGCCAAGCTACCCTGACTGGCTAACCTGCTTCCTTTCTGACCCTCTGCCAAGCTACCTACCCTGACAGGCTAACCTGTTTCCTTTCTGACCCTCTGCCAAGCTACCTACCCTGACAGGCTAACCTGCTTCCTTTCTGACCCTCTGCCAAGCTACCCTGACTGGCTAACCTGCTTCCTTTCTGACCCTCTGCCAAGCTACCTACCCTGACAGGCAAACCTGCTTCCTTTCTGACCCTCTGCCAAGCTACCTACCCTGACAGGCAAACCTCCTTCCTTTCTGACCCTCTGCCAAGCTACCTACCCGGACAGGCTAACCTGCTATCTTTCTGACCCTCTGCCAAGCTACCTACCCTGACAGGTAAACCTGCTTCCTTTCTGACCCTCTGCCAAGCTACCTATCCTGACAGGCTAAACTGCTTCCTTTCTGACCCTCTGCCAAGCTACCTACCCTGACAGGCTAACCTGATACCTTTCTGACCGACCCTCTGACAAGCCACCTACCCTGACAGGTAAACCTGCTTCCTTTCTGACCCTCTGCAAAGCTACCTACCCTGACAGGCTAAACTGCTTCCTTTCTGACCCTCTGCCAAGCTACCTACCCTGACAGGCTAACCTGCTTCCTTTCTGACCCTCGGCCAAGCTACCCTGACTGGCTAACCTGCTTCCTTTCTGACCCTCTGCCAAGCTACCTACCCTGACAGGCTAACCTGCTTCCTTTCTGACCCTCTGCCAAGCTACCCTCACTGGCTAACCTGCTTCCTTTCTGACCCTCTGCCAAGCTACCTACCCTGATAGGCTAACCTGCTTCCTTTCTGACCCTCTGCCAAGCTACCCTGACAGGCTAACCTGCTTCCTTTCTGACCCTATGCCAAGCTATCTACCCTGACAGGCTAACCTGCATCCTTTCTGACCCTCTGCCAAGCTACCCTGACAGGCAAACCTGCTACCTTTCTGACCCTCAGCCAAGCTACCTACCCTGACAGGCAAACCTGCTTCCTTTCTGACCCTCTGCCAAGCTACCTACCCTGACAGGCAAACCTCCTTCCTTTCTGACCCTCTGCCAAGCTACCTACCCGGACAGGCTAACCTGCTATATTTCTGACCCTCTGCCAAGCTACCTACCCTGACAGGTAAACCTGCTTCCTTTCTGACCCTCTGCCAAGCTACCTATCCTGACAGGCTAAACTGCTTCCTTTCTGACCCTCTGCCAAGCTACCTACCCTGACAGGCTAACCTGCTACCTTTCTGACCCTCTGCCAAGCTACCCTGACTGGCTAACCAGCTTCCTTTCTGACCCTCTGCCAAGCTACCCTGACTGGCTAACCTGCTTCCTTTCTGACCCTCTGCCAAGCTACCTACCCTGACAGGCTAACCTGTTTCCTTTCTGACCCTCTGCCAAGCTACCTACCCTGACAGGCTAACCTGCTACCTTTCTGATCCTATGCCAAGCTACCTACCCTGACAGGCTAACCTGCTTTCTTTCTGACCCTCTGCCAAGCTACCTATCCTGACAGGCTAAACTGCTTCCTTTCTGACCCTCTGCCAAGCTACCTACCCTGACAGGCAAACCTCCTTCCTTTCTGACCCTCTGCCAAGCTACCTACCCTGACAGGCTAACCTGCTACCTTTCTGACCCTCTGACAAGCTACCTACCCTGACAGGTAAACCTGCTTCCTTTCTGACCCTCTGCCAAGCTACCTACCCTGACAGGCTAAACTGCTTCCTTTCTGACCCTCTGCCAAGCTACCCTGACAGGCTAACCTGCTTCCTTTCTGACCCTCTGCCAAGCTACCTACCCGGACAGGCTAACCTGCTATCTTTCTGACCCTCTGCCAAGCTACCTACCCTGACAGGTAAACCTGCTTCCTTTCTGACCCTCTGCCAAGCTACCTACCCTGACAGGCAAACCTGCTTCCTTTCTGACCCTCTGCCAAGTTACCTACCCTGACAGTGCTTCCTTTCTGACCCTCAGCCAAGCTACCTACGCTGACAGGCAAACCTGCTGCCTTTCTGACCCTCAGCCAGGCTACCCTGACAGGCAAACCTGCGTCCTTTCTGACCCTCTGCCAAGCTACCTACCCTGACGGGCAGACCTGCTTCCTTTCTGACCCTCTGCCAACCTACCTACCCTGACAGGCTAACCTGCTTCCTTTCTGACCCTCTGCCAAGCTACCTACCCTGACAGGCAAACCTGCTTCCTTCTGACCCTCTGCCAAGCTACCTACCCTGACGGGCAAACATGCTTCCTTTCTGACCCTCTGCCAAGCTACCTACCCTGACAGGCAAACCTGCTTCCTTTCTGACCCTCTGCCAAGCTACCTACCCTGACAGGCAAACCTGCTTCCTTTCTGACCCTCTGCCAAGCTACCTACCCTGGCAGGCAAACCTGCTTCCTTTCTGACCCTCTGCCAAGCTACCTACCCTGGCAGGCAAACCTGCTTCCTTTCTGACCCTCTACCAAGCTACCTACCCTGACAGGCAAACCTGCTTCCTTTCTGACCCTCTGCCAAGCTACCTACCCTGACAGGCAAACCTGATTCCTTTCTGACCCTCTACCAAGCTGCCTACCCTGACCCTCTGCCAAGCTACCTACCCTGACAGGCAAACCTGCTTCCTTTCTGACCCTCTGCCAAGCTACCTACCATGACAGGCAAACCTGCTCCCTTCTGACCCTCTGCCAAGCTACCTACCCTGACGGGCAAACATGCTTCCTTTCTGACCCTCTGCCAAGCTACCTACCCTGACAGGCAAACCTGCTTCCTTTCTGACCCTCTGCCAAGCTACCTACCCTAAAAGGCAAACCTGCTTCCTTTCTGACCCTTAGCCAAGCTACCTACCCTGACAGGCAAACTTGCTTCCTTTCTGACCCTCAGCCAAGCTACCTACCCTGACAGGCAAACCTGCTTCCTTTCTGACCCTCAGCCAAGCTACCTACTCTGACAGGCAAACCTGATTCCTTTCTGACCCTCAGCCAAGCTACCTACCCTGACAGGCAAACCTGCTTCCTTTCTGACCCTCAGCCAAGCTACCTACCCTAACAGGCAAACCTGCTTCCTTTCTGACCCTCAGCCAAGCTACCTACCCTGACAGGCAAACCTGCTTCCTTTCTGACCCTCAGCCACGCTATCTACCCTGACAGGCAAACCTGCTTCCTTTCTGAGCCTCAGCCAAGCTACCTACCCTGACAGGCAAACCTGTTTCCTTTCTGACCCTCTGCCAAGCTACCTACCCTGATAGGCTAACCTGCTTCCTTTCTGACCCTCTGCCAAGCTACCCTGACAGGCTAACCTGCTTCCTTTCTGACCCTATGCCAAGCTATCTACCCTGACAGGCTAACCTGCATCCTTTCTGACCCTCTGCCAAGCTACCCTGACAGGCAAACCTGCTACCTTTCTGACCCTCAGCCAAGCTACCTACCCTGACAGGCAAACCTGCTTCCTTTCTGACCCTCTGCCAAGCTACCTACCCTGACAGGCAAACCTCCTTCCTTTCTGACCCTCTGCCAAGCTACCTACCCGGACAGGCTAACCTGCTATATTTCTGACCCTCTGCCAAGCTACCTACCCTGACAGGTAAACCTGCTTCCTTTCTGACCCTCTGCCAAGCTACCTATCCTGACAGGCTAAACTGCTTCCTTTCTGACCCTCTGCCAAGCTACCTACCCTGACAGGCTAACCTGCTACCTTTCTGACCCTCTGCCAAGCTACCCTGACTGGCTAACCAGCTTCCTTTCTGACCCTCTGCCAAGCTACCCTGACTGGCTAACCTGCTTCCTTTCTGACCCTATGCCAAGCTATCTACCCTGACAGGCTAACCTGCATCCTTTCTGACCCTCTGCCAAGCTACCCTGACAGGCAAACCTGCTACCTTTCTGACCCTCAGCCAAGCTACCTACACTGATAGGCTAACCTGCTTCCTTTCTGACCCTCTGCCAAGCTACCCTGACAGGCTAACCTGCTTCCTTTCTGACCCTATGCCAAGCTATCTACCCTGACAGGCTAACCTGCATCCTTTCTGACCCTCTGCCAAGCTACCCTGACAGGCAAACCTGCTACCTTTCTGACCCTCAGCCAAGCTACCTACCCTGACAGGCAAACCTGCTTCCTTTCTGACCCTCTGCCAAGCTACCTACCCGGACAGGCTAACCTGCTATATTTCTGACCCTCTGCCAAGCTACCTACCCTGACAGGTAAACCTGCTTCCTTTCTGACCCTCTGCCAAGCTACCTATCCTGACAGGCTAAACTGCTTCCTTTCTGACCCTCTGCCAAGCTACCTACCCTGACAGGCTAACCTGCTACCTTTCTGACCCTCTGCCAAGCTACCCTGACTGGCTAACCAGCTTCCTTTCTGACCCTCTGCCAAGCTACCCTGACTGGCTAACCTGCTTCCTTTCTGACCCTCTGCCAAGCTACCTACCCTGACAGGCTAACCTGTTTCCTTTCTGACCCTCTGCCAAGCTACCTACCCTGACAGGCTAACCTGCTACCTTTCTGATCCTATGCCAAGCTACCTACCCTGACAGGCTAACCTGCTTTCTTTCTGACCCTCTGCCAAGCTACCTATCCTGACAGGCTAAACTGCTTCCTTTCTGACCCTCTGCCAAGCTACCTACCCTGACAGGCAAACCTCCTTCCTTTCTGACCCTCTGCCAAGCTACCTACCCTGACAGGCTAACCTGCTACCTTTCTGACCCTCTGACAAGCTACCTACCCTGACAGGTAAACCTGCTTCCTTTCTGACCCTCTGCCAAGCTACCTACCCTGACAGGCTAAACTGCTTCCTTTCTGACCCTCTGCCAAGCTACCCTGACAGGCTAACCTGCTTCCTTTCTGACCCTCTGCCAAGCTACCTACCCGGACAGGCTAACCTGCTATCTTTCTGACCCTCTGCCAAGCTACCTACCCTGACAGGTAAACCTGCTTCCTTTCTGACCCTCTGCCAAGCTACCTACCCTGACAGGCAAACCTGCTTCCTTTCTGACCCTCTGCCAAGTTACCTACCCTGACAGTGCTTCCTTTCTGACCCTCAGCCAAGCTACCTACGCTGACAGGCAAGCCTGCTGCCTTTCTGACCCTCAGCCAGGCTACCCTGACAGGCAAACCTGCGTCCTTTCTGACCCTCTGCCAAGCTACCTACCCTGACGGGCAGACCTGCTTCCTTTCTGACCCTCTGCCAACCTACCTACCCTGACAGGCTAACCTGCTTCCTTTCTGACCCTCTGCCAAGCTACCTACCCTGACAGGCAAACCTGCTTCCTTCTGACCCTCTGCCAAGCTACCTACCCTGACGGGCAAACATGCTTCCTTTCTGACCCTCTGCCAAGCTACCTACCCTGACAGGCAAACCTGCTTCCTTTCTGACCCTCTGCCAAGCTACCTACCCTGACAGGCAAACCTGCTTCCTTTCTGACCCTCTGCCAAGCTACCTACCCTGGCAGGCAAACCTGCTTCCTTTCTGACCCTCTGCCAAGCTACCTACCCTGGCAGGCAAACCTGCTTCCTTTCTGACCCTCTACCAAGCTACCTACCCTGACAGGCAAACCTGCTTCCTTTCTGACCCTCTGCCAAGCTACCTACCCTGACAGGCAAACCTGATTCCTTTCTGACCCTCTACCAAGCTGCCTACCCTGACCCTCTGCCAAGCTACCTACCCTGACAGGCAAACCTGCTTCCTTTCTGACCCTCTGCCAAGCTACCTACCATGACAGGCAAACCTGCTCCCTTCTGACCCTCTGCCAAGCTACCTACCCTGACGGGCAAACATGCTTCCTTTCTGACCCTCTGCCAAGCTACCTACCCTGACAGGCAAACCTGCTTCCTTTCTGACCCTCTGCCAAGCTACCTACCCTAAAAGGCAAACCTGCTTCCTTTCTGACCCTTGGCCAAGCTACCTACCCTGACAGGCAAACTTGCTTCCTTTCTGACCCTCAGCCAAGCTACCTACCCTGACAGGCAAACCTGCTTCCTTTCTGACCCTCAGCCAAGCTACCTACTCTGACAGGCAAACCTGATTCCTTTCTGACCCTCAGCCAAGCTACCTACCCTGACAGGCAAACCTGCTTCCTTTCTGACCCTCAGCCAAGCTACCTACCCTAACAGGCAAACCTGCTTCCTTTCTGACCCTCAGCCAAGCTACCTACCCTGACAGGCAAACCTGCTTCCTTTCTGACCCTCAGCCACGCTATCTACCCTGACAGGCAAACCTGCTTCCTTTCTGAGCCTCAGCCAAGCTACCTACCCTGACAGGCAAACCTGTTTCCTTTCTGACCCTCTGCCAAGCTACCTACCCTGATAGGCTAACCTGCTTCCTTTCTGACCCTCTGCCAAGCTACCCTGACAGGCTAACCTGCTTCCTTTCTGACCCTATGCCAAGCTATCTACCCTGACAGGCTAACCTGCATCCTTTCTGACCCTCTGCCAAGCTACCCTGACAGGCAAACCTGCTACCTTTCTGACCCTCAGCCAAGCTACCTACCCTGACAGGCAAACCTGCTTCCTTTCTGACCCTCTGCCAAGCTACCTACCCTGACAGGCAAACCTCCTTCCTTTCTGACCCTCTGCCAAGCTACCTACCCGGACAGGCTAACCTGCTATATTTCTGACCCTCTGCCAAGCTACCTACCCTGACAGGTAAACCTGCTTCCTTTCTGACCCTCTGCCAAGCTACCTATCCCGACAGGCTAAACTGCTTCCTTTCTGACCCTCTGCCAAGCTACCTACCCTGACAGGCTAACCTGCTACCTTTCTGACCCTCTGCCAAGCTACCCTGACTGGCTAACCAGCTTCCTTTCTGACCCTCTGCCAAGCTACCCTGACTGGCTAACCTGCTTCCTTTCTGACCCTCTGCCAAGCTACCTACCCTGACAGGCTAACCTGTTTCCTTTCTGACCCTCTGCCAAGCTACCTATCCTGACAGGCTAACCTGCTACCTTTCTGATCCTATGCCAAGCTACCTACCCTGACAGGCTAACCTGCTTTCTTTCTGACCCTCTGCCAAGCTACCTATCCTGACAGGCTAAACTGCTTCCTTTCTGACCCTCTGCCAAGCTACCTACCCTGACAGGCTAACCTGCTTCCTTTCTGACCCTCTGCCAAGCTACCCTGACTGGCTAACCTGCTTCCTTTCTGACCCTCTGCCAAGCTACCTACCCTGACAGGCTAACCTGTTTCATTTCTGACCCTCTGCCAAGCTACCTATCCTGACAGGCTAAACTGCTTCCTTTCTGACCCTCTGCCAAGCTACCTACCCTGACAGGCTAACCTGCTTCCTTTCTGACCCTCTGCCAAGCTACCTACCCGGACAGGCTAACCTGCTATATTTCTGACCCTCTGCCAAGCTACCTACCCTGACAGGTAAACCTGCTTCCTTTCTGACCCTCTGCCAAGCTACCCTGACAGGCAAACCTGCTACCTTTCTGACCCTCAGCCAAGCTACCTACCCTGACAGGCAAACCTGCTTCCTTTCTGACCCTCTGCCAAGCTACCTACCCTGACAGGCAAACCTCCTTCCTTTCTGACCCTCTGCCAAGCTACCTACCCGGACAGGCTAACCTGCTATCTTTCTGACCCTCTGCCAAGCTACCTACCCTGACAGGTAAACCTGCTTCCTTTCTGACCCTCTGCCAAGCTACCTATCCTGACAGGCTAAACTGCTTCCTTTCTGACCCTCTGCCAAGCTACCTACCCTGACAGGCTAACCTGATACCTTTCTGACCGACCCTCTGACAAGCCACCTACCCTGACAGGTAAACCTGCTTCCTTTCTGACCCTCTGCAAAGCTACCTACCCTGACAGGCTAAACTGCTTCCTTTCTGACCCTCTGCCAAGCTACCTACCCTGACAGGCTAACCTGCTTCCTTTCTGACCCTCGGCCAAGCTACCCTGACTGGCTAACCTGCTTCCTTTCTGACCCTCTGCCAAGCTACCTACCCTGACAGGCTAACCTGCTTCCTTTCTGACCCTCTGCCAAGCTACCCTGACTGGCTAACCTGCTTCCTTTCTGACCCTCTGCCAAGCTACCTACCCTGACAGGCTAACCGGCTTCCTTTCTGACCCTCTGCCAAGCTACCTACCCTGACAGGCAAACCTGCTTCCAGTCTGACCCTCAGCCAAGCTACCTACCCTAAAAGGCAAACCTGCTTCCTTTCTGACCCTTAGCCAAGCTACCTACCCTGACAGGCAAACCTGCTTCCTTTCTGACCCTCAGCCAAGCTACCTACCCTGACAGGCAAACCTGCTTCCTTTCTGACCCTCAGCCAAGCTACCTACTCTGACAGGCAAACCTGATTCCTTTCTGACCCTCAGCCAAGCTACCTACCCTGACAGGCAAACCTGCTTCCTTTCTGACCCTCAGCCAAGCTACCTACCCTAACAGGAAAACCTGCTTCCTTTCTGACCCTCAGCCAAGCTACCTACCCTGACAGGCAAACCTGCTTCCTTTCTGACCCTCAGCCACGCTATCTACCCTGACAGGCAAACCTGCTTCCTTTCTGAGCCTCAGCCAAGCTACCTACCCTGACAGGCTAACCTGCTACCTTTCTGACCCTCTGCCAAGCTACCCTGACTGGCTAACCAGCTTCCTTTCTGACCCTCTGCCAAGCTACCTACCCTGACAGGTAAATCTGCTTCCTTTCTGACCCTCTGCCAAGCTACCTATCCTGACAGGCTAAACTGCTTCCTTTCTGACCCTCTGCCAAGCTACCTACCCTGACAGGCTAACCTGCTTCCTTTCTGACCCTCTGCCAAGCTACCCTGACTGGCTAACCTGCTTCCTTTCTGACCCTCTGCCAAGCTACCTACCCTGACAGGCTAACCTGCTTCCTTTCTGACCCTCTGCCAAGCTACCTACCCTGACAGGCTAACCTGTTTCCTTTCTGACCCTCTGCCAAGCTACCTACCCTGACAGGCTAACCTGCTACCTTTCTGATCCTATGCCAAGCTACCTACCCTGACAGGCTAACCTGCTTTCTTTCTGACCCTCTGCCAAGCTACCTATCCTGACAGGCTAAACTGCTTCCTTTCTGACCCTCTGCCAAGCTACCTACCCTGACAGGCTAACCTGCTTCCTTTCTGACCCTCTGCCAAGCTACCCTGACTGGCTAACCTGCTTCCTTTCTGACCCTCTGCCAAGCTACCTACCCTGACAGGCTAACCTGTTTCCTTTCTGACCCTCTGCCAAGCTACCTATCCTGACAGGCTAAACTGCTTCCTTTCTGACCCTCTGCCAAGCTACCTACCCTGACAGGCTAACCTGCTTCCTTTCTGACCCTCTGCCAAGCTACCTACCCGGACAGGCTAACCTGCTATATTTCTGACCCTCTGCCAAGCTACCTACCCTGACAGGTAAACCTGCTTCCTTTCTGACCCTCTGCCAAGCTACCCTGACAGGCAAACCTGCTACCTTTCTGACCCTCAGCCAAGCTACCTACCCTGACAGGCAAACCTGCTTCCTTTCTGACCCTCTGCCAAGCTACCTACCCTGACAGGCAAACCTCCTTCCTTTCTGACCCTCTGCCAAGCTACCTACCCGGACAGGCTAACCTGCTATCTTTCTGACCCTCTGCCAAGCTACCTACCCTGACAGGCTAACCTGCTACCTTTCTGATCCTATGCCAAGCTACCTACCCTGACAGGCTAACCTGCTTTCTTTCTGACCCTCTGCCAAGCTACCTATCCTGACAGGCTAAACTGCTTCCTTTCTGACCCTCTGCCAAGCTACCTACCCTGACAGGCAAACCTCCTTCCTTTCTGACCCTCTGCCAAGCTACCTACCCTGACAGGCTAACCTGCTACCTTTCTGACCCTCTGACAAGCTACCTACCCTGACAGGTAAACCTGCTTCCTTTCTGACCCTCTGCCAAGCTACCTACCCTGACAGGCTAAACTGCTTCCTTTCTGACCCTCTGCCAAGCTACCCTGACAGGCTAACCTGCTTCCTTTCTGACCCTCTGCCAAGCTACCTACCCGGACAGGCTAACCTGCTATCTTTCTGACCCTCTGCCAAGCTACCTACCCTGACAGGCAAACCTGCTTCCTTCTGACCCTCTGCCAAGCTACCTACCCTGACGGGCAAACATGCTTCCTTTCTGACCCTCTGCCAAGCTACCTACCCTGACAGGCAAACCTGCTTCCTTTCTGACCCTCTGCCAAGCTACCTACCCTGACAGGCAAACCTGCTTCCTTTCTGACCCTCTGCCAAGCTACCTACCCTGGCAGGCAAACCTGCTTCCTTTCTGACCCTCTGCCAAGCTACCTACCCTGGCAGGCAAACCTGCTTCCTTTCTGACCCTCTACCAAGCTACCTACCCTGACAGGCAAACCTGCTTCCTTTCTGACCCTCTGCCAAGCTACCTACCCTGACAGGCAAACCTGATTCCTTTCTGACCCTCTACCAAGCTGCCTACCCTGACCCTCTGCCAAGCTACCTACCCTGACAGGCAAACCTGCTTCCTTTCTGACCCTCTGCCAAGCTACCTACCATGACAGGCAAACCTGCTCCCTTCTGACCCTCTGCCAAGCTACCTACCCTGACGGGCAAACATGCTTCCTTTCTGACCCTCTGCCAAGCTACCTACCCTGACAGGCAAACCTGCTTCCTTTCTGACCCTCTGCCAAGCTACCTACCCTAAAAGGCAAACCTGCTTCCTTTCTGACCCTTAGCCAAGCTACCTACCCTGACAGGCAAACTTGCTTCCTTTCTGACCCTCAGCCAAGCTACCTACCCTGACAGGCAAACCTGCTTCCTTTCTGACCCTCAGCCAAGCTACCTACTCTGACAGGCAAACCTGATTCCTTTCTGACCCTCAGCCAAGCTACCTACCCTGACAGGCAAACCTGCTTCCTTTCTGACCCTCAGCCAAGCTACCTACCCTAACAGGCAAACCTGCTTCCTTTCTGACCCTCAGCCAAGCTACCTACCCTGACAGGCAAACCTGCTTCCTTTCTGACCCTCAGCCACGCTATCTACCCTGACAGGCAAACCTGCTTCCTTTCTGAGCCTCAGCCAAGCTACCTACCCTGACAGGCAAACCTGTTTCCTTTCTGACCCTCTGCCAAGCTACCTACCCTGATAGGCTAACCTGCTTCCTTTCTGACCCTCTGCCAAGCTACCCTGACAGGCTAACCTGCTTCCTTTCTGACCCTATGCCAAGCTATCTACCCTGACAGGCTAACCTGCATCCTTTCTGACCCTCTGCCAAGCTACCCTGACAGGCAAACCTGCTACCTTTCTGACCCTCAGCCAAGCTACCTACCCTGACAGGCAAACCTGCTTCCTTTCTGACCCTCTGCCAAGCTACCTACCCTGACAGGCAAACCTCCTTCCTTTCTGACCCTCTGCCAAGCTACCTACCCGGACAGGCTAACCTGCTATATTTCTGACCCTCTGCCAAGCTACCTACCCTGACAGGTAAACCTGCTTCCTTTCTGACCCTCTGCCAAGCTACCTATCCTGACAGGCTAAACTGCTTCCTTTCTGACCCTCTGCCAAGCTACCTACCCTGACAGGCTAACCTGCTACCTTTCTGACCCTCTGCCAAGCTACCCTGACTGGCTAACCAGCTTCCTTTCTGACCCTCTGCCAAGCTACCCTGACTGGCTAACCTGCTTCCTTTCTGACCCTATGCCAAGCTATCTACCCTGACAGGCTAACCTGCATCCTTTCTGACCCTCTGCCAAGCTACCCTGACAGGCAAACCTGCTACCTTTCTGACCCTCAGCCAAGCTACCTACACTGATAGGCTAACCTGCTTCCTTTCTGACCCTCTGCCAAGCTACCCTGACAGGCTAACCTGCTTCCTTTCTGACCCTATGCCAAGCTATCTACCCTGACAGGCTAACCTGCATCCTTTCTGACCCTCTGCCAAGCTACCCTGACAGGCAAACCTGCTACCTTTCTGACCCTCAGCCAAGCTACCTACCCTGACAGGCAAACCTGCTTCCTTTCTGACCCTCTGCCAAGCTACCTACCCTGACAGGCAAACCTCCTTCCTTTCTGACCCTCTGCCAAGCTACCTACCCGGACAGGCTAACCTGCTATATTTCTGACCCTCTGCCAAGCTACCTACCCTGACAGGTAAACCTGCTTCCTTTCTGACCCTCTGCCAAGCTACCTATCCTGACAGGCTAAACTGCTTCCTTTCTGACCCTCTGCCAAGCTACCTACCCTGACAGGCTAACCTGCTACCTTTCTGACCCTCTGCCAAGCTACCCTGACTGGCTAACCAGCTTCCTTTCTGACCCTCTGCCAAGCTACCCTGACTGGCTAACCTGCTTCCTTTCTGACCCTCTGCCAAGCTACCTACCCTGACAGGCTAACCTGTTTCCTTTCTGACCCTCTGCCAAGCTACCTACCCTGACAGGCTAACCTGCTACCTTTCTGATCCTATGCCAAGCTACCTACCCTGACAGGCTAACCTGCTTTCTTTCTGACCCTCTGCCAAGCTACCTATCCTGACAGGCTAAACTGCTTCCTTTCTGACCCTCTGCCAAGCTACCTACCCTGACAGGCAAACCTCCTTCCTTTCTGACCCTCTGCCAAGCTACCTACCCTGACAGGCTAACCTGCTACCTTTCTGACCCTCTGACAAGCTACCTACCCTGACAGGTAAACCTGCTTCCTTTCTGACCCTCTGCCAAGCTACCTACCCTGACAGGCTAAACTGCTTCCTTTCTGACCCTCTGCCAAGCTACCCTGACAGGCTAACCTGCTTCCTTTCTGACCCTCTGCCAAGCTACCTACCCGGACAGGCTAACCTGCTATCTTTCTGACCCTCTGCCAAGCTACCTACCCTGACAGGTAAACCTGCTTCCTTTCTGACCCTCTGCCAAGCTACCTACCCTGACAGGCAAACCTGCTTCCTTTCTGACCCTCTGCCAAGTTACCTACCCTGACAGTGCTTCCTTTCTGACCCTCAGCCAAGCTACCTACGCTGACAGGCAAACCTGCTGCCTTTCTGACCCTCAGCCAGGCTACCCTGACAGGCAAACCTGCGTCCTTTCTGACCCTCTGCCAAGCTACCTACCCTGACGGGCAGACCTGCTTCCTTTCTGACCCTCTGCCAACCTACCTACCCTGACAGGCTAACCTGCTTCCTTTCTGACCCTCTGCCAAGCTACCTACCCTGACAGGCAAACCTGCTTCCTTCTGACCCTCTGCCAAGCTACCTACCCTGACGGGCAAACATGCTTCCTTTCTGACCCTCTGCCAAGCTACCTACCCTGACAGGCAAACCTGCTTCCTTTCTGACCCTCTGCCAAGCTACCTACCCTGACAGGCAAACCTGCTTCCTTTCTGACCCTCTGCCAAGCTACCTACCCTGGCAGGCAAACCTGCTTCCTTTCTGACCCTCTGCCAAGCTACCTACCCTGGCAGGCAAACCTGCTTCCTTTCTGACCCTCTACCAAGCTACCTACCCTGACAGGCAAACCTGCTTCCTTTCTGACCCTCTGCCAAGCTACCTACCCTGACAGGCAAACCTGATTCCTTTCTGACCCTCTACCAAGCTGCCTACCCTGACCCTCTGCCAAGCTACCTACCCTGACAGGCAAACCTGCTTCCTTTCTGACCCTCTGCCAAGCTACCTACCATGACAGGCAAACCTGCTCCCTTCTGACCCTCTGCCAAGCTACCTACCCTGACGGGCAAACATGCTTCCTTTCTGACCCTCTGCCAAGCTACCTACCCTGACAGGCAAACCTGCTTCCTTTCTGACCCTCTGCCAAGCTACCTACCCTAAAAGGCAAACCTGCTTCCTTTCTGACCCTTAGCCAAGCTACCTACCCTGACAGGCAAACTTGCTTCCTTTCTGACCCTCAGCCAAGCTACCTACCCTGACAGGCAAACCTGCTTCCTTTCTGACCCTCAGCCAAGCTACCTACTCTGACAGGCAAACCTGATTCCTTTCTGACCCTCAGCCAAGCTACCTACCCTGACAGGCAAACCTGCTTCCTTTCTGACCCTCAGCCAAGCTACCTACCCTAACAGGCAAACCTGCTTCCTTTCTGACCCTCAGCCAAGCTACCTACCCTGACAGGCAAACCTGCTTCCTTTCTGACCCTCAGCCACGCTATCTACCCTGACAGGCAAACCTGCTTCCTTTCTGAGCCTCAGCCAAGCTACCTACCCTGACAGGCAAACCTGTTTCCTTTCTGACCCTCTGCCAAGCTACCTACCCTGATAGGCTAACCTGCTTCCTTTCTGACCCTCTGCCAAGCTACCCTGACAGGCTAACCTGCTTCCTTTCTGACCCTATGCCAAGCTATCTACCCTGACAGGCTAACCTGCATCCTTTCTGACCCTCTGCCAAGCTACCCTGACAGGCAAACCTGCTACCTTTCTGACCCTCTGCCAAGCTACCTACCCTGACAGGCAAACCTCCTTCCTTTCTGACCCTCTGCCAAGCTACCTACCCGGACAGGCTAACCTGCTATATTTCTGACCCTCTGCCAAGCTACCTACCCTGACAGGTAAACCTGCTTCCTTTCTGACCCTCTGCCAAGCTACCTATCCTGACAGGCTAAACTGCTTCCTTTCTGACCCTCTGCCAAGCTACCTACCCTGACAGGCTAACCTGCTACCTTTCTGACCCTCTGCCAAGCTACCCTGACTGGCTAACCAGCTTCCTTTCTGACCCTCTGCCAAGCTACCCTGACTGGCTAACCTGCTTCCTTTCTGACCCTCTGCCAAGCTACCTACCCTGACAGGCTAACCTGTTTCCTTTCTGACCCTCTGCCAAGCTACCTACCCTGACAGGCTAACCTGCTACCTTTCTGATCCTATGCCAAGCTACCTACCCTGACAGGCTAACCTGCTTTCTTTCTGACCCTCTGCCAAGCTACCTATCCTGACAGGCTAAACTGCTTCCTTTCTGACCCTCTGCCAAGCTACCTACCCTGACAGGCAAACCTCCTTCCTTTCTGACCCTCTGCCAAGCTACCTACCCTGACAGGCTAACCTGCTACCTTTCTGACCCTCTGACAAGCTACCTACCCTGACAGGTAAACCTGCTTCCTTTCTGACCCTCTGCCAAGCTACCTACCCTGACAGGCTAAACTGCTTCCTTTCTGACCCTCTGCCAAGCTACCCTGACAGGCTAACCTGCTTCCTTTCTGACCCTCTGCCAAGCTACCTACCCGGACAGGCTAACCTGCTATCTTTCTGACCCTCTGCCAAGCTACCTACCCTGACAGGTAAACCTGCTTCCTTTCTGACCCTCTGCCAAGCTACCTACCCTGACAGGCAAACCTGCTTCCTTTCTGACCCTCTGCCAAGTTACCTACCCTGACAGTGCTTCCTTTCTGACCCTCAGCCAAGCTACCTACGCTGACAGGCAAACCTGCTGCCTTTCTGACCCTCAGCCAGGCTACCCTGACAGGCAAACCTGCGTCCTTTCTGACCCTCTGCCAAGCTACCTACCCTGACGGGCAGACCTGCTTCCTTTCTGACCCTCTGCCAACCTACCTACCCTGACAGGCTAACCTGCTTCCTTTCTGACCCTCTGCCAAGCTACCTACCCTGACAGGCAAACCTGCTTCCTTCTGACCCTCTGCCAAGCTACCTACCCTGACGGGCAAACATGCTTCCTTTCTGACCCTCTGCCAAGCTACCTACCCTGACAGGCAAACCTGCTTCCTTTCTGACCCTCTGCCAAGCTACCTACCCTGACAGGCAAACCTGCTTCCTTTCTGACCCTCTGCCAAGCTACCTACCCTGGCAGGCAAACCTGCTTCCTTTCTGACCCTCTGCCAAGCTACCTACCCTGGCAGGCAAACCTGCTTCCTTTCTGACCCTCTACCAAGCTACCTACCCTGACAGGCAAACCTGCTTCCTTTCTGACCCTCTGCCAAGCTACCTACCCTGACAGGCAAACCTGATTCCTTTCTGACCCTCTACCAAGCTGCCTACCCTGACCCTCTGCCAAGCTACCTACCCTGACAGGCAAACCTGCTTCCTTTCTGACCCTCTGCCAAGCTACCTACCATGACAGGCAAACCTGCTCCCTTCTGACCCTCTGCCAAGCTACCTACCCTGACGGGCAAACATGCTTCCTTTCTGACCCTCTGCCAAGCTACCTACCCTGACAGGCAAACCTGCTTCCTTTCTGACCCTCTGCCAAGCTACCTACCCTAAAAGGCAAACCTGCTTCCTTTCTGACCCTTGGCCAAGCTACCTACCCTGACAGGCAAACTTGCTTCCTTTCTGACCCTCAGCCAAGCTACCTACCCTGACAGGCAAACCTGCTTCCTTTCTGACCCTCAGCCAAGCTACCTACTCTGACAGGCAAACCTGATTCCTTTCTGACCCTCAGCCAAGCTACCTACCCTGACAGGCAAACCTGCTTCCTTTCTGACCCTCAGCCAAGCTACCTACCCTAACAGGCAAACCTGCTTCCTTTCTGACCCTCAGCCAAGCTACCTACCCTGACAGGCAAACCTGCTTCCTTTCTGACCCTCAGCCACGCTATCTACCCTGACAGGCAAACCTGCTTCCTTTCTGAGCCTCAGCCAAGCTACCTACCCTGACAGGCAAACCTGTTTCCTTTCTGACCCTCTGCCAAGCTACCTACCCTGATAGGCTAACCTGCTTCCTTTCTGACCCTCTGCCAAGCTACCCTGACAGGCTAACCTGCTTCCTTTCTGACCCTATGCCAAGCTATCTACCCTGACAGGCTAACCTGCATCCTTTCTGACCCTCTGCCAAGCTACCCTGACAGGCAAACCTGCTACCTTTCTGACCCTCAGCCAAGCTACCTACCCTGACAGGCAAACCTGCTTCCTTTCTGACCCTCTGCCAAGCTACCTACCCTGACAGGCAAACCTCCTTCCTTTCTGACCCTCTGCCAAGCTACCTACCCGGACAGGCTAACCTGCTATATTTCTGACCCTCTGCCAAGCTACCTACCCTGACAGGTAAACCTGCTTCCTTTCTGACCCTCTGCCAAGCTACCTATCCCGACAGGCTAAACTGCTTCCTTTCTGACCCTCTGCCAAGCTACCTACCCTGACAGGCTAACCTGCTACCTTTCTGACCCTCTGCCAAGCTACCCTGACTGGCTAACCAGCTTCCTTTCTGACCCTCTGCCAAGCTACCCTGACTGGCTAACCTGCTTCCTTTCTGACCCTCTGCCAAGCTACCTACCCTGACAGGCTAACCTGTTTCCTTTCTGACCCTCTGCCAAGCTACCTATCCTGACAGGCTAACCTGCTACCTTTCTGATCCTATGCCAAGCTACCTACCCTGACAGGCTAACCTGCTTTCTTTCTGACCCTCTGCCAAGCTACCTATCCTGACAGGCTAAACTGCTTCCTTTCTGACCCTCTGCCAAGCTACCTACCCTGACAGGCTAACCTGCTTCCTTTCTGACCCTCTGCCAAGCTACCCTGACTGGCTAACCTGCTTCCTTTCTGACCCTCTGCCAAGCTACCTACCCTGACAGGCTAACCTGTTTCATTTCTGACCCTCTGCCAAGCTACCTATCCTGACAGGCTAAACTGCTTCCTTTCTGACCCTCTGCCAAGCTACCTACCCTGACAGGCTAACCTGCTTCCTTTCTGACCCTCTGCCAAGCTACCTACCCGGACAGGCTAACCTGCTATATTTCTGACCCTCTGCCAAGCTACCTACCCTGACAGGTAAACCTGCTTCCTTTCTGACCCTCTGCCAAGCTACCCTGACAGGCAAACCTGCTACCTTTCTGACCCTCAGCCAAGCTACCTACCCTGACAGGCAAACCTGCTTCCTTTCTGACCCTCTGCCAAGCTACCTACCCTGACAGGCAAACCTCCTTCCTTTCTGACCCTCTGCCAAGCTACCTACCCGGACAGGCTAACCTGCTATCTTTCTGACCCTCTGCCAAGCTACCTACCCTGACAGGTAAACCTGCTTCCTTTCTGACCCTCTGCCAAGCTACCTATCCTGACAGGCTAAACTGCTTCCTTTCTGACCCTCTGCCAAGCTACCTACCCTGACAGGCTAACCTGATACCTTTCTGACCGACCCTCTGACAAGCCACCTACCCTGACAGGTAAACCTGCTTCCTTTCTGACCCTCTGCAAAGCTACCTACCCTGACAGGCTAAACTGCTTCCTTTCTGACCCTCTGCCAAGCTACCTACCCTGACAGGCTAACCTGCTTCCTTTCTGACCCTCGGCCAAGCTACCCTGACTGGCTAACCTGCTTCCTTTCTGACCCTCTGCCAAGCTACCTACCCTGACAGGCTAACCTGCTTCCTTTCTGACCCTCTGCCAAGCTACCCTGACTGGCTAACCTGCTTCCTTTCTGACCCTCTGCCAAGCTACCTACCCTGACAGGCTAACCGGCTTCCTTTCTGACCCTCTGCCAAGTTACCTACCCTGACAGGCAAACCTGCTTCCAGTCTGACCCTCAGCCAAGCTACCTACCCTAAAAGGCAAACCTGCTTCCTTTCTGACCCTTAGCCAAGCTACCTACCCTGACAGGCAAACCTGCTTCCTTTCTGACCCTCAGCCAAGCTACCTACCCTGACAGGCAAACCTGCTTCCTTTCTGACCCTCAGCCAAGCTACCTACTCTGACAGGCAAACCTGATTCCTTTCTGACCCTCAGCCAAGCTACCTACCCTGACAGGCAAACCTGCTTCCTTTCTGACCCTCAGCCAAGCTACCTACCCTAACAGGAAAACCTGCTTCCTTTCTGACCCTCAGCCAAGCTACCTACCCTGACAGGCAAACCTGCTTCCTTTCTGACCCTCAGCCACGCTATCTACCCTGACAGGCAAACCTGCTTCCTTTCTGAGCCTCAGCCAAGCTACCTACCCTGACAGGCTAACCTGCTTCCTTTCTGACCCTCTGCCAAGCTACCCTGACAGGCAAACCTGCTACCTTTCTGACCCTCAGCCAAGCTACCTACCCTGACAGGCAAACCTGCTTCCTTTCTGACCCTCTGCCAAGCTACCTACCCTGACAGGCAAACCTCCTTCCTTTCTGACCCTCTGCCAAGCTACCTACCCCGGACAGGCTAACCTGCTATATTTCTGACCCTCTGCCAAGCTACCTACCCTGACAGGTAAACCTGCTTCCTTTCTGAGCCTCTGCCAAGCTACCTATTCTGACAGGCTAAACTGCTTCCTTTCTGACCCTCTGCCAAGCTACCTACCCTGACAGGCTAACCTGCTACCTTTCTGACCCTCTGCCAAGCTACCCTGACTGGCTAACCAGCTTCCTTTCTGACCCTCTGCCAAGCTACCTACCCTGACAGGTAAATCTGCTTCCTTTCTGACCCTCTGCCAAGCTACCTATCCTGACAGGCTAAACTGCTTCCTTTCTGACCCTCTGCCAAGCTACCTACCCTGACAGGCTAACCTGCTTCCTTTCTGACCCTCTGCCAAGCTACCCTGACTGGCTAACCTGCTTCCTTTCTGACCCTCTGCCAAGCTACCTACCCTGACAGGCTAACCTGCTTCCTTTCTGACCCTCTGCCAAGCTACCTACCCTGACAGGCTAACCTGTTTCCTTTCTGACCCTCTGCCAAGCTACCTACCCTGACAGGCTAACCTGCTACCTTTCTGATCCTATGCCAAGCTACCTACCCTGACAGGCTAACCTGCTTTCTTTCTGACCCTCTGCCAAGCTACCTATCCTGACAGGCTAAACTGCTTCCTTTCTGACCCTCTGCCAAGCTACCTACCCTGACAGGCTAACCTGCTTCCTTTCTGACCCTCTGCCAAGCTACCCTGACTGGCTAACCTGCTTCCTTTCTGACCCTCTGCCAAGCTACCTACCCTGACAGGCTAACCTGTTTCCTTTCTGACCCTCTGCCAAGCTACCTATCCTGACAGGCTAAACTGCTTCCTTTCTGACCCTCTGCCAAGCTACCTACCCTGACAGGCTAACCTGCTTCCTTTCTGACCCTCTGCCAAGCTACCTACCCGGACAGGCTAACCTGCTATATTTCTGACCCTCTGCCAAGCTACCTACCCTGACAGGTAAACCTGCTTCCTTTCTGACCCTCTGCCAAGCTACCCTGACAGGCAAACCTGCTACCTTTCTGACCCTCAGCCAAGCTACCTACCCTGACAGGCAAACCTGCTTCCTTTCTGACCCTCTGCCAAGCTACCTACCCTGACAGGCAAACCTCCTTCCTTTCTGACCCTCTGCCAAGCTACCTACCCGGACAGGCTAACCTGCTATCTTTCTGACCCTCTGCCAAGCTACCTACCCTGACAGGCTAACCTGCTACCTTTCTGATCCTATGCCAAGCTACCTACCCTGACAGGCTAACCTGCTTTCTTTCTGACCCTCTGCCAAGCTACCTATCCTGACAGGCTAAACTGCTTCCTTTCTGACCCTCTGCCAAGCTACCTACCCTGACAGGCAAACCTCCTTCCTTTCTGACCCTCTGCCAAGCTACCTACCCTGACAGGCTAACCTGCTACCTTTCTGACCCTCTGACAAGCTACCTACCCTGACAGGTAAACCTGCTTCCTTTCTGACCCTCTGCCAAGCTACCTACCCTGACAGGCTAAACTGCTTCCTTTCTGACCCTCTGCCAAGCTACCCTGACAGGCTAACCTGCTTCCTTTCTGACCCTCTGCCAAGCTACCTCCCCGGACAGGCTAACCTGCTATCTTTCTGACCCTCTGCCAAGCTACCTACCCTGACAGGTAAACCTGCTTCCTTTCTGACCCTCTGCCAAGCTACCTACCCTGACAGGCAAACCTGCTTCCTTTCTGACCCTCTGCCAAGTTACCTACCCTGACAGTGCTTCCTTTCTGACCCTCAGCCAAGCTACCTACGCTGACAGGCAAACCTGCTGCCTTTCTGACCCTCAGCCAGGCTACCCTGACAGGCAAACCTGCGTCCTTTCTGACCCTCTGCCAAGCTACCTACCCTGACGGGCAGACCTGCTTCCTTTCTGACCCTCTGCCAACCTACCTACCCTGACAGGCTAACCTGCTTCCTTTCTGACCCTCTGCCAAGCTACCTACCCTGACAGGCAAACCTGCTTCCTTCTGACCCTCTGCCAAGCTACCTACCCTGACGGGCAAACATGCTTCCTTTCTGACCCTCTGCCAAGCTACCTACCCTGACAGGCAAACCTGCTTCCTTTCTGACCCTCAGCCAAGCTACCTACCCTGACAGGCAAACCTGCTTCCTTTCTGACCCTCTGCCAAGCTACCTACCCTGGCAGGCAAACCTGCTTCCTTTCTGACCCTCTGCCAAGCTACCTACCCTGGCAGGCAAACCTGCTTCCTTTCTGACCCTCTACCAAGCTACCTACCCTGACAGGCAAACCTGCTTCCTTTCTGACCCTCTGCCAAGCTACCTACCCTGACAGGCAAACCTGATTCCTTTCTGACCCTCTACCAAGCTGCCTACCCTGACCCTCTGCCAAGCTACCTACCCTGACAGGCAAACCTGCTTCCTTTCTGACCCTCTGCCAAGCTACCTACCATGACAGGCAAACCTGCTCCCTTCTGACCCTCTGCCAAGCTACCTACCCTGACGGGCAAACATGCTTCCTTTCTGGCCCTCTGCCAAGCTACCTACCCTGACAGGCAAACCTGCTTCCTTTCTGACCCTCTGCCAAGCTACCTACCCTAAAAGGCAAACCTGCTTCCTTTCTGACCCTTAGCCAAGCTACCTACCCTGACAGGCAAACCTGCTTCCTTTCTGACCCTCAGCCAAGCTACCTACCCTGACAGGCAAACCTGCTTCCTTTCTGACCCTCAGCCAAGCTACCTACTCTGACAGGCAAACCTGATTCCTTTCTGACCCTCAGCCAAGCTACCTACCCTGACAGGCAAACCTGCTTCCTTTCTGACCCTCAGCCAAGCTACCTACCCTAACAGGCAAACCTGCTTCCTTTCTGACCCTCAGCCAAGCTACCTACCCTGACAGGCAAACCTGCTTCCTTTCTGACCCTCAGCCACGCTATCTACCCTGACAGGCAAACCTGCTTCCTTTCTGAGCCTCAGCCAAGCTACCTACCCTGACAGGCAAACCTGTTTCCTTTCTGACCCTCTGCCAAGCTACCTACCCTGATAGGCTAACCTGCTTCCTTTCTGACCCTCTGCCAAGCTACCCTGACAGGCTAACCTGCTTCCTTTCTGACCCTATGCCAAGCTATCTACCCTGACAGGCTAACCTGCATCCTTTCTGACCCTCTGCCAAGCTACCCTGACAGGCAAACCTGCTACCTTTCTGACCCTCAGCCAAGCTACCTACCCTGACAGGCAAACCTGCTTCCTTTCTGACCCTCTGCCAAGCTACCTACCCTGACAGGCAAACCTCCTTCCTTTCTGACCCTCTGCCAAGCTACCTACCCGGACAGGCTAACCTGCTATATTTCTGACCCTCTGCCAAGCTACCTACCCTGACAGGTAAACCTGCTTCCTTTCTGACCCTCTGCCAAGCTACCTATCCCGACAGGCTAAACTGCTTCCTTTCTGACCCTCTGCCAAGCTACCTACCCTGACAGGCTAACCTGCTACCTTTCTGACCCTCTGCCAAGCTACCCTGACTGGCTAACCAGCTTCCTTTCTGACCCTCTGCCAAGCTACCCTGACTGGCTAACCTGCTTCCTTTCTGACCCTCTGCCAAGCTACCTACCCTGACAGGCTAACCTGTTTCCTTTCTGACCCTCTGCCAAGCTACCTACCCTGACAGGCTAACCTGCTACCTTTCTGATCCTATGCCAAGCTACCTACCCTGACAGGCTAACCTGCTTTCTTTCTGACCCTCTGCCAAACTACCTATCCTGACAGGCTAAACTGCTTCCTTTCTGACCCTCTGCCAAGCTACCTACCCTGACAGGCTAACCTGCTTCCTTTCTGACCCTCTGCCAAGCTACCCTGACTGGCTAACCTGCTTCCTTTCTGACCCTCTGCCAAGCTACCTACCCTGACAGGCTAACCTGTTTCCTTTCTGACCCTCTGCCAAGCTACCTATCCTGACAGGCTAAACTGCTTCCTTTCTGACCCTCTGCCAAGCTACCTACCCTGACAGGCTAACCTGCTTCCTTTCTGACCCTCTGCCAAGCTACCTACCCGGACAGGCTAACCTGCTATATTTCTGACCCTCTGCCAAGCTACCTACCCTGACAGGTAAACCTGCTTCCTTTCTGACCCTCTGCCAAGCTACCCTGACAGGCAAACCTGCTACCTTTCTGACCCTCAGCCAAGCTACCTACCCTGACAGGCAAACCTGCTTCCTTTCTGACCCTCTGCCAAGCTACCTACCCTGACAGGCAAACCTCCTTCCTTTCTGACCCTCTGCCAAGCTACCTACCCGGACAGGCTAACCTGCTATCTTTCTGACCCTCTGCCAAGCTACCTACCCTGACAGGTAAACCTGCTTCCTTTCTGACCCTCTGCCAAGCTACCTATCCTGACAGGCTAAACTGCTTCCTTTCTGACCCTCTGCCAAGCTACCTACCCTGACAGGCTAACCTGATACCTTTCTGACCGACCCTCTGACAAGCCACCTACCCTGACAGGTAAACCTGCTTCCTTTCTGACCCTCTGCAAAGCTACCTACCCTGACAGGCTAAACTGCTTCCTTTCTGACCCTCTGCCAAGCTACCTACCCTGACAGGCTAACCTGCTTCCTTTCTGACCCTCGGCCAAGCTACCCTGACTGGCTAACCTGCTTCCTTTCTGACCCTCTGCCAAGCTACCTACCCTGACAGGCTAACCTGCTTCCTTTCTGACCCTCTGCCAAGCTACCCTGACTGGCTAACCTGCTTCCTTTCTGACCCTCTGCCAAGCTACCTACCCTGACAGGCTAACCGGCTTCCTTTCTGACCCTCTGCCAAGCTACCTACCCTGACAGGCAAACCTGCTTCCAGTCTGACCCTCAGCCAAGCTACCTACCCTAAAAGGCAAACCTGCTTCCTTTCTGACCCTTAGCCAAGCTACCTACCCTGACAGGCAAACCTGCTTCCTTTCTGACCCTCAGCCAAGCTACCTACCCTGACAGGCAAACCTGCTTCCTTTTTGACCCTCAGCCAAGCTACCTACTCTGACAGGCAAACCTGATTCCTTTCTGACCCTCAGCCAAGCTACCTACCCTGACAGGCAAACCTGCTTCCTTTCTGACCCTCAGCCAAGCTACCTACCCTAACAGGAAAACCAGCTTCCTTTCTGACCCTCAGCCAAGCTACCTACCCTGACAGGCAAACCTGCTTCCTTTCTGACCCTCAGCCACGCTATCTACCCTGACAGGCAAACCTGCTTCCTTTCTGAGCCTCAGCCAAGCTACCTACCCTGACAGGCTAACCTGCTTCCTTTCTGACCCTCTGCCAAGCTACCCTGACAGGCAAACCTGCTACCTTTCTGACCCTCAGCCAAGCTACCTACCCTGACAGGCAAACCTGCTTCCTTTCTGACCCTCTGCCAAGCTACCTACCCTGACAGGCAAACCTCCTTCCTTTCTGACCCTCTGCCAAGCTACCTACCCCGGACAGGCTAACCTGCTATATTTCTGACCCTCTGCCAAGCTACCTACCCTGACAGGTAAACCTGCTTCCTTTCTGAGCCTCTGCCAAGCTACCTATTCTGACAGGCTAAACTGCTTCCTTTCTGACCCTCTGCCAAGCTACCTACCCTGACAGGCTAACCTGCTACCTTTCTGACCCTCTGCCAAGCTACCCTGACTGGCTAACCAGCTTCCTTTCTGACCCTCTGCCAAGCTACCTACCCTGACAGGTAAATCTGCTTCCTTTCTGACCCTCTGCCAAGCTACCTATCCTGACAGGCTAAACTGCTTCCTTTCTGACCCTCTGCCAAGCTACCTACCCTGACAGGCTAACCTGCTTCCTTTCTGACCCTCTGCCAAGCTACCCTGACTGGCTAACCTGCTTCCTTTCTGACCCTCTGCCAAGCTACCTACCCTGACAGGCTAACCTGCTTCCTTTCTGACCCTCTGCCAAGCTACCTACCCTGACAGGCTAACCTGTTTCCTTTCTGACCCTCTGCCAAGCTACCTACCCTGACAGGCTAACCTGCTACCTTTCTGATCCTATGCCAAGCTACCTACCCTGACAGGCTAACCTGCTTTCTTTCTGACCCTCTGCCAAGCTACCTATCCTGACAGGCTAAACTGCTTCCTTTCTGACCCTCTGCCAAGCTACCTACCCTGACAGGCTAACCTGCTTCCTTTCTGACCCTCTGCCAAGCTACCCTGACTGGCTAACCTGCTTCCTTTCTGACCCTCTGCCAAGCTACCTACCCTGACAGGCTAACCTGTTTCCTTTCTGACCCTCTGCCAAGCTACCTATCCTGACAGGCTAAACTGCTTCCTTTCTGACCCTCTGCCAAGCTACCTACCCTGACAGGCTAACCTGCTTCCTTTCTGACCCTCTGCCAAGCTACCTACCCGGACAGGCTAACCTGCTATATTTCTGACCCTCTGCCAAGCTACCTACCCTGACAGGTAAACCTGCTTCCTTTCTGACCCTCTGCCAAGCTACCCTGACAGGCAAACCTGCTACCTTTCTGACCCTCAGCCAAGCTACCTACCCTGACAGGCAAACCTGCTTCCTTTCTGACCCTCTGCCAAGCTACCTACCCTGACAGGCAAACCTCCTTCCTTTCTGACCCTCTGCCAAGCTACCTACCCGGACAGGCTAACCTGCTATCTTTCTGACCCTCTGCCAAGCTACCTACCCTGACAGGTAAACCTGCTTCCTTTCTGACCCTCTGCCAAGCTACCTATCCTGACAGGCTAAACTGCTTCCTTTCTGACCCTCTGCCAAGCTACCTACCCTGACAGGCTAACCTGATACCTTTCTGACCGACCCTCTGACAAGCCACCTACCCTGACAGGTAAACCTGCTTCCTTTCTGACCCTCTGCAAAGCTACCTACCCTGACAGGCTAAACTGCTTCCTTTCTGACCCTCTGCCAAGCTACCTACCCTGACAGGCTAACCTGCTTCCTTTCTGACCCTCGGCCAAGCTACCCTGACTGGCTAACCTGCTTCCTTTCTGACCCTCTGCCAAGCTACCTACCCTGACAGGCTAACCTGCTTCCTTTCTGACCCTCTGCCAAGCTACCCTGACTGGCTAACCTGCTTCCTTTCTGACCCTCTGCCAAGCTACCTACCCTGACAGGCTAACCGGCTTCCTTTCTGACCCTCTGCCAAGCTACCTACCCTGACAGGCAAACCTGCTTCCAGTCTGACCCTCAGCCAAGCTACCTACCCTAAAAGGCAAACCTGCTTCCTTTCTGACCCTTAGCCAAGCTACCTACCCTGACAGGCAAACCTGCTTCCTTTCTGACCCTCAGCCAAGCTACCTACCCTGACAGGCAAACCTGCTTCCTTTCTGACCCTCAGCCAAGCTACCTACTCTGACAGGCAAACCTGATTCCTTTCTGACCCTCAGCCAAGCTACCTACCCTGACAGGCAAACCTGCTTCCTTTCTGACCCTCAGCCAAGCTACCTACCCTAACAGGAAAACCTGCTTCCTTTCTGACCCTCAGCCAAGCTACCTACCCTGACAGGCAAACCTGCTTCCTTTCTGACCCTCAGCCACGCTATCTACCCTGACAGGCAAACCTGCTTCCTTTCTGAGCCTCAGCCAAGCTACCTACCCTGACAGGCTAACCTGCTTCCTTTCTGACCCTCTGCCAAGCTACCCTGACAGGCAAACCTGCTACCTTTCTGACCCTCAGCCAAGCTACCTACCCTGACAGGCAAACCTGCTTCCTTTCTGACCCTCTGCCAAGCTACCTACCCTGACAGGCAAACCTCCTTCCTTTCTGACCCTCTGCCAAGCTACCTACCCCGGACAGGCTAACCTGCTATATTTCTGACCCTCTGCCAAGCTACCTACCCTGACAGGTAAACCTGCTTCCTTTCTGAGCCTCTGCCAAGCTACCTATTCTGACAGGCTAAACTGCTTCCTTTCTGACCCTCTGCCAAGCTACCTACCCTGACAGGCTAACCTGCTACCTTTCTGACCCTCTGCCAAGCTACCCTGACTGGCTAACCAGCTTCCTTTCTGACCCTCTGCCAAGCTACCTACCCTGACAGGTAAATCTGCTTCCTTTCTGACCCTCTGCCAAGCTACCTATCCTGACAGGCTAAACTGCTTCCTTTCTGACCCTCTGCCAAGCTACCTACCCTGACAGGCTAACCTGCTTCCTTTCTGACCCTCTGCCAAGCTACCCTGACTGGCTAACCTGCTTCCTTTCTGACCCTCTGCCAAGCTACCCACCCTGACAGGCTAACCTGCTTCCTTTCTGACCCTCTGCCAAGCTACCTACCCTGACAGGCTAACCTGCTACCTTTCTGATCCTATGCCAAGCTACCTACCCTGACAGGCTAACCTGCTTCCTTTCTGACCCTCTGCCAAGCTACCCTGACAGGCAAACCTGCTACCTTTCTGACCCTCAGCCAAGCTACCTACCCTGACAGGCAAACCTGCTTCCTTTCTGACCCTCTGCCAAGCTACCTACCCTGACAGGCAAACCTCCTTCCTTTCTGACCCTCTGCCAAGCTACCTACCCGGACAGGCTAACCTGCTATCTTTCTGACCCTCTGCCAAGCTACCTACCCTGACAGGTAAACCTGCTTCCTTTCTGACCCTCTGCCAAGCTACCTATCCTGACAGGCTAAACTGCTTCCTTTCTGACCCTCTGCCAAGCTACCTACCCTGACAGGCTAACCTGATACCTTTCTGACCGACCCTCTGACAAGCCACCTACCCTGACAGGTAAACCTGCTTCCTTTCTGACCCTCTGCAAAGCTACCTACCCTGACAGGCTAAACTGCTTCCTTTCTGACCCTCTGCCAAGCTACCTACCCTGACAGGCTAACCTGCTTCCTTTCTGACCCTCGGCCAAGCTACCCTGACTGGCTAACCTGCTTCCTTTCTGACCCTCTGCCAAGCTACCTACCCTGACAGGCTAACCTGCTTCCTTTCTGACCCTCTGCCAAGCTACCCTGACTGGCTAACCTGCTTCCTTTCTGACCCTCTGCCAAGCTACCTACCCTGACAGGCTAACCGGCTTCCTTTCTGACCCTCTGCCAAGCTACCTACCCGGACAGGCTAACCTGCTACCTTTCTGACCCTCAGCCAAGCTACCTACCCTGACAGGCAAACCTGCTTCCTTTCCAACCCTCTGCCAAGCTACCTACCCTGACAGGCAAACCTGATTCCTTTCTGACCCTCTGCCAAGCTACCTACCCTGACAGGCAAACCTGCTTCCTTTCTGACCCTCTGCCAAGCAACCCCGACTGGCTAACCTGCTTCCTTTCTGACCCTCTGCCAAGCTACCTACCCTGACAGGTTAACCTGCTTCCTTTTTAACCCTCTGCCAAGCTACCTACCCTGACAGGCAAACCTGCTTCCTTTCTGACCCTCTGCCAAGCTACCTACCCTGACAGACAAACCTCCTTCCTTTCTGACCCTCTGCCAAGCTACCTACCCGGACAGGTAAACCTGCTTCCTTACTGTCCCTCTGCCAAGCTACCTACCCTGACAGGCAAACCTCCTTCCTTTCTGACCCTCTGCCAAGCTACATCCCCGGACAGGTAAACCTGCTTCCTTTCTGACCCTCAGCCAAGCTACCTACCCTGACAGGCAAACCTGCTTCCTTTCTGACCCTCAGCCAAGCTACCTACCCTAACAGGCAAACCTGCTTCCTTTCTGACCCTCAGCCAAGCTACCTACCCTAACAGGCAAACCTGCTTCCTTTCTGACCCTCAGCCATGCTACCTACCCTGACAGGCAAACATGCTTCCTTTCTGAGCCTCAGCCAAGCTACCTACCCTGACAGGCAAACCTGCTTCCTTTCTGACCCTCTGCCAAGCTACCTACCCTGATAGGCTAACCTGCTTCCTTTCTGACACTCTGCCAAGCTACCCTGACAGGCTAACCTGCTTCCTTTCTGACCCTATGCCAAGCTACCTACCCTGACAGGCTAACCTGCTTCCTTTCTGACCCTCTGACAAGCTACCCCGACAGGCAAACCTGCTTCCTTTCCAACCCTCTGCCAAGCTACCTACCCTGACAGGCAAACCTGCTTCCTTTCTGACCCTCTGCCAAGCTACCTACCCTGAAAGGCAAACCTCCTTCCTTTCTGACCCTCTGCCAAGCTACCTACCCGGACAGGCTAACCTGCTATCTTTCTGACCCTCTGCCAAGCTACCTACCCTGACAGGTAAACCTGCTTCCTTTCTGACCCTCTGCCAAGCTACCTACCCTGACAGGCTAAACTGCTTCCTTTCTGACCCTCTGCCAAGCTACCTACCCTGACAGGCTAACCTGCTACCTTTCTGACCCTCTGCCAAGCTACCTACCCTGACAGGTAAACCTGCTTCCTTTCTGACCCTCTGCCAAGCTACCTACCCTGACAGGCTACACTGCTTCCTTTCTGACCCTCTGCCAAGCTACCTACCCTGAGAGGCTAATCTGCTTCCTTTCTGACCCTCTGCCAAGCTACCTACCCTGACAGGCTAACCTGCTTCCTTTCTGACCCTCTGCCAAGCTACCTACCCTGTCAGGCTAACCTGCTACCTTTCTGACCCTCTGCCAAGCTACCTACCCTGACAGGCAAACCTTCCTCCTTTCTGACCCTCAGCCAAGCTACCTACCCTGACAGGCAAACCTGCTTCCTTTCCGACCCTCTGCCAAGCTACCTACCCTGTCAGGCTAACCTGCTACCTTTCTGACCCTCTGCCAAGCTACCTACCCTGACAGGCAAACCTTCCTCCTTTCTGACCCTCAGCCAAGCTACCTACCCTGACAGGCAAACCTGCTTCCTTTCTGACCTTCTGCCAAGCTACCTACCCTGACAGGCAAACCTGCTTCCTTTCTGACCCTCTGCCAAGTTACCTACCCTGACAGTGCTTCCTTTCTGACCCTCAGCCAAGCTACCTACGCTGACAGGCAAACCTGCTTCCTTTCTGACCCTCTGCCAAGCAACCCTAACTGGCTAACCTGCTTCCTTTCTGACCCTCTGCCAAGCTACCTACCCTGACAGGACAGGCAAACCTGCTTCCTTTCTGACCCTCTTCCAAGCTACCTACCCTGACAGGCAAACCCGCTACCTGTCTGACCCTCTGCCAAGCTACCCTGACTGGCTAACCTGCTTCCTTTCTGACCCTCTGCCAAGCTACCTACCCTGACAGGCAAACCTGCTTCCTTTCTGACCCTCTGCCAAGCTACCTACCCTGGCAGGCAAACCTGCTTCCTTTCTGACCCTCTACCAAGCTACCTACACTGACAGGCAAACCTGCTTCCTTTCTGACCCTCTGCCAAGCTACCTACCCTGACAGGCAATCCTGATTCCTTTCTGACCCTCTACCAAGCTGCCTACCCTGACCCTCTGCCAAGCTACCTACCCTGACAGGCAAACCTGCTTCCTTTCTGTCCCTCTGCCAAGCTACCTACCCTGGCAGGCAAACCTGCTTCCTTTCTGACCATCTGCCAAGCTACCTACCCTGACAGGCAAACCTGCTTCCTTTGACCCTCTGCCAAGCTACCCTGACTGGCTAAACTGCTTCCTTTCTGACCCTCAGCCAAGCTACCTACCCTGACAGGCAAACATGATTCCTTTCTGACCCTCTACCAAGCTGCCTACCCTGACCCTCTGCCAAGCTACCTACCCCGACAGGCAAACCTGCTTCCTTTCTGACCTTCTGCCAAGCTACCTACCCTGACAGACTAACCTGCTTCCTTTCTGACCCTCTGCCAAGCTACCTACCCTGACAGGCTAACCTGCTTCCTTTCTGACCCTCTGCCAAGCTACCTACTCTGACAGGCAAACCTGCTACCTTTCTGACCCTCTGCCAAGCTACCTACCCTGACAGGCAAAACTGCTTCCTTTCTGACCCTCAGCCAAGCTACCTACCGTGACAGGCAAACCTGCTTCCTTTCGGACCCTCTGCCAAGCTACCTACCCTGACAGGCAAACCTGCTACCTTTCTGACCCTCTGCCAAGCTACATACCCTGACTTGCAAACCTGCTTCCTTTCTGACCCTCTGCCAAGCTCCCTACCTTGACAGGCTAACCTGCTTCCTTTCTGACCCTCTGCCAAGCTAACCCGACAGGCTAACCTGCTTCCTTTCTGACCCTCTGCCAAGCTACCTACCCTGACAGGCTAACCTGCTTCCTTTCTTACCCTCTGCCAAGCTACCTACCCTGGCAGGCTAACCTGCTACCTTTCTGACCCTCTGCCAAGCTATCTACCCTGACAGGCATACCTGCTTCCTTTCTGACCCTCTGCCAAGCTACCTACCCTGACAGGGTAACCTGCTTCCTTTCTGACCCTCTGCCAAGATACCTACCCTGACAGGCAAACCTGCTGCCTTTCTGACCCTCTGCCAAGCTACCTACCCTGACAGGCAAACCTGCTTCCTTTCTGACCCTCAGCCAAGCTACCCTGACAGGCTAACCTGCTTCCTTTCTGACTCTCTGCCAAGCTACCTACCCTGACAGATTAACTTGCTTCCTTTCTGACCCTCTGCCAAGCTACCTACCCTGACAGGCAAACCTACTACCTGTCTGACCCTCAGCCAAGCTACCTACCCTGACAGTCTAACCTGCTTCCTTTCTGACCCTCTGCCAAGCTACCTACCCTGACAGTTAAACCTGCTTCCTTTCTGACTCTCTGCCAAGCTACCTACCCTGACAGGCAAACCTGCTTCCTTTCTGACCTTCTGCCAAGCTACCTACCCTGACAGGCTTACCTGCTTCCTTTCTGACCTTCTGCCAAGCTACCTACCCTGACAGGCAAACCTGCTACCTGTCTGACCCTCTGCCAAGCTACCTACCCTGACAGGCAAACCTGCTTCCTTTCTGACCCTCTGCCAAGCTACCTACCCTGACAGGCAAACCTGCTTCCTTTCTGACCCTCTGCCAAGCTACCTACCCTGACAGGCAAACCTGCTTCCTTTCTGACCCTCTGCCAAGCTACCTACCCTGACGGGCAAACCTGCTTCGTTTCTGACCCTCAGCCAAGCTACCTACCCTGACAGGCTAACCTGCTTCCTTTCTGACCCTCTGCCAAGCTACCTACCCTGACAGGCAAACCTGCTTCCTTTCTGACCCTCCGTCAAGCTACCTACCCTGACAGGAAAACCTGCTTCCTTTCTGACCCTCTGCCAAGCTACCTACCCTGACAGGCTAACCTCCTTCCTTTCTGACCCTCTGCCAAACTACCTACCCGGACAGGTAAACCTGCTATCTTTCTGACCCTCTGCAAAGCTACCTACCCTGACAGGTAAACCTGCTTCCTTTCTGACCCTCTGCCAAGCTACCTACCCTGACAGGCTACACTGCTTCCTTTCTGACCCTCTGCCAAGCTATCTACCCTGACAGGCTAACCTGCTACCTTTCTGACCCTCTGCCAAGCTACCTACCCTGACAGGTAAACCTGCTTCCTTTCTGACCCTCTGCCAAGCTACCTACCCTGACAGGCTAAACTGCTTCCTTTCTGACCCTCTGCCAAGCTACCTATCCTGACAGGCTAACCTGCTTCCTTTCTGACCCTCTGCCAAGCTACCCTGACCGGCTAACCTGCTTCCTTTCTGACCCTCTGCCAACCTACCTACCCTGACAGGCTAACCTGCTTCCTTTCTGACCCTCTGCCAAGCTACCTACCCTGACAGGCTAACCTGCTACCTTTCTGACCCTCTGCCAAGCTACCTACCCTGACAGGCAAACCTACCTCCTTTCTGACCCTCAGCCAAGCTACCTACCCTGACAGGCAAACCTGCTTCCTTTCTGACCCTCTGCCAAGCAACCCTGACTGGCTAACCTGCTTCATTTCTGACCCTCTGCCAAGCTACCTACCCTGACAGGCAAACCTGCTTCCTTTCTGACCCTCTGCCAAGTTACCTACCCTGACAGTGCTTCCTTTCTGACCCTCAGCCAAGCTACCTACGCTGACAGGCAAACCTGCTGCCTTTCTGACCCTCAGCCAGGCTACCCTGACAGGCAAACCTGCTTCCTTTCTGACCCTCTGCCAAGCAACCCTGACTGGCTAACCTGCTTCCTTTCTGACCCTCTGCCAAGCTACCTACCCTGACAGGTTAACCTGCTTCCTTTCTAACGCTCTGCCAAGCTACCTACCCTGACAGGCAAACCTGCTTCCTTTCTGACCCTCTGCCAAGCTACCTACCCTGACAGGCAAACCTGCTTCCTTTCTGACCCTCTGCCAAGTTACCTACCCTGACATTGCTTCCTTTCTGACCCTCAGCCAAGCTACCTACGCTGACAGGCAAACCTGCTGCCTTTCTGACCCTCTGCCAAGCTACCTACCCTAACAGGCAAACCTGCTTCCTTTCTGACCCTCTGCCAAGCTACCTACCCTGGCAGGCAAACCTGCTTCCTTTCTGACCCTCTGCCAAGCTACCTACCCTGACAGGCAAACCTGCTTCCTTTCTGACCCTCTGCCAAGCTACCTACCCTGACAGGCAAACCTGATTCCTTTCCGACCCTCTACCAAGCTGCCTACCCTGACCCTCTGCCAAGCTACCTACCCTGACAGGCAAACCTGCTTCCTTTCTGACCCTCTGCCAAGCTACCTACCATGACAGGCAAACCTGATTCCTTTCTGACCCTCTGCCAAGCTACCTACCCTGACAGGCAAACCTGCTTCCTTTCTGACAAGCTACCTACCCTGACAGGCAAACCTGCTTCCTTTCTGACCCTCTGCCAAGCTACCCTGACTGGCTAACCTGCTTCCTTTCTGACCCTCTGCCAAGCTACCTACCCTGACAGGCAAACTTGCTTCCAGTCTGACCCTCAGCCAAGCTACCTACCCTAAAAGGCAAACCTGCTTCCTTTCTGACCCTTAGCCAAGCTACCTACCCTGACAGGCAAACCTGCTTCCTTTCTGACCCTCAGCCAAGCTACCTACCCTGACAGGCAAACCTGCTTCCTTTCTGACCCTCAGCCAAGCTACCTACCCTGACAGGCAAACCTGCTTCCTTTCTGACCCTCAGCCAAGCTACCTACCCTAACAGGCAAACCTGCTTCCTTTCTGACCCTCAGCAAAGCTACCTACCCTAACAGGCAAACCTGCTTCCTTTCTGACCCTCAGCCACGCTACCTACCCTGACAGGCAAACCTGCTTCCTTTCTGAGCCTCAGCCAAGCTACCTACCCTGACAGGCAAACCTGCTTCCTTTCTGACCCTCTGCCAAGCTACCTACCCTGATAGGCTAACCTGCTTCCTTTCTGAACCTCTGCCAAGCTACCCTGACAGGCTAACCTGCTTCCTTTCTGACCCTATGCCAAGCTACCTACCCTGACAGGCTAACCTGCTTCCTTTCTGACCCTCTGCCAAGCTACCCTGACAGGCAAACCTGCTACCTTTCTGACCCTCAGCCAAGCTACCTACCCTGACAGGCAAACCTGCTTCCTTTCTGACCCTCTGCCAAGCTACCTACCCTGACAGGCAAACCTCCTTCCTTTCTGACCCTCTGCCAAGCTACCTACCCTGACAGGCTAACCTGCTACCTTTCTGACCCTCTGACAAGCTACCTACCCTGACCGGTAAACCTGCTTCCTTTCTGACCCTCTGCCAAGCTACCTACCCTGACAGTCTAAACTGCTTCCTTTCTGACCCTCTGCCAAGCTACCCTGACAGGCTAACCTGCTTCCTTTCTGACCCTCTGCCAAGCTACCTACCCGGACAGGCTAACCTGCTATCTTTCTGACCCTCTGCCAAGCTACCTACCCTGACAGGTAAACCTGCTTCCTTTCTGACCCTCTGCCAAGCTACCTATCCTGACAGGCTAAACTGCTTCCTTTCTGACCCTCTGCCAAGCTACCTACCCTGACAGGCTAACCTGCTACCTTTCTGACCCTCTGACAAGCTACCTACCCTGACAGGTAAACCTGCTTCCTTTCTGACCCTCTGCAAAGCTACCTACCCTGACAGGCTAAACTGCTTCCTTTCTGACCCTCTGCCAAGCTACCTACCCTGACAGGCTAACCTGCTTCCTTTCTGACCCTCTGCCAAGCTACCCTGACTGGCTAACCTGCTTCCTTTCTGACCCTCTGCCAAGCTACCTACCCTGACAGGCAAACCTGCTTCCTTTCTGACCCTCTGCCAAGCTACCTACCCTGACAGGCAAACCTGCTTTCTTTCCGACCCTCTGCAAAGCTACCTACCCTGACAGGTTAACCTGCTTCCTTTCCAAGCCTCTGCCAAGCTACCTACCCTGACAGGCAAACCTGCTTCCTTTCTGACCCTCTGCCAAGCTACCTACCCTGACAGACAAACCTCCTTCCTTTCTGACCCTCTGCCAAGCTACCTACCCCGACAGGTATACCTGCTTCCTTTCTGTCCCTCTGCCAAGCTACCTACCCTGACAGGCAAACCTCCTTCCTTTCTGACCCTCTGCCAAGCTACCTCCCCGGACAGGCAAACCTGCTTCCTTTCTGACCCTCAGCCAAGCTACCTACCCTGACAGGCAAACCTGCTTCCTTTCTGACCCTCGGCCAAGCTACCTACCCTAACAGGCAAACCTGCTTCCTTTCTGACCCTCAGCCAAGCTACCTACCCTAACAGGCAAACCTGCTTCCTTTCTGACCCTCAGCCATGCTACCTACCCTGACAGGCAAACCTGCTTCCTTTCTGAGCCTCAGCCAAGCTACCTACCCTGACAGGCAAACCTGCTTCCTTTCTGACCCTCTGCCAAGCTACCTACCCTGATAGGCTAACCTGCTTCCTTTCTGACCCTCTGCCAAGCTACCCTGACAGGCTAACCTGCTTCCTTTCTGACCCTATGCCAAGCTACCTACCCTGACAGGCTAACCTGCTTCCTTTCTGACCCTCTGCCAAGCTACCCTGACAGGCAAACCTGCTTCCTTTCCGACCCTCTGCCAAGCTACCTACCCTGACAGGCAAACCTGCTTCCTTTCTGACCCTCTGCCAAGCTACCTACCCTGAAAGGCAAACCTCCTTCCTTTCTGACCCTCTGCCAAGCTACCTACCCGGACAGGCTAACCTGCTATCTTTCTGACCCTCTGCCAAGCTACCTACCCTGACAGGTAAACCTGCTTCCTTTCTGACCCTCTGCCAAGCTACCTATCCTGACAGGCTAACCTGCTTCCTTTCTGACCCTCTGCCAAGCTACCTACCCTGACAGGCTAACCTGCTACCTTTCTGACCCTCTGCCAAGCTACCTACCCTGAAGGTAAACCTGCTTCCTTTCTGACCCTCTGCCAAGCTACCTACCCTGACAGGCTAAACTGCTTCTTTTCTGACCCTCTGCCAAGCTACCTACCCTGACAGGCTAACCTGCTTCCTTTCTGACCCTGCCAAGCTACCCTGACTGGCTAACCTGCTTCCTTTCTGACCCTCTGCCAAGCTACCTACCCTGACAGGCTAACCTGCTTCCTTTCTGACCCTCCGCCAAGCTACCTACCCTGTCAGGCTAACCTGCTACCTTTCTGACCCTCTGCCAAGCTACCTACCCTGACAGGCAAAACTTCCTCCTTTCTGACCCTCAGCCAAACTACCTACCCTGACAGGCAAACCTGCTTCCTTTCCGACCCTCTGCCAAGCTACCTAGCCTGACAGGGAAACCTGCTTCCTTTCTGACCCTCTGCCAAGCTACCTACCCTGACAGGCAAACCTGCTTCCTTTCTGACCCTCTGCCACGCTACCTACCCTGATAGGCTAACCTGCTTCCTTTCTGACCCTCTGCCAAGCTACCTACCCTGACAGGTTAACCTGCTTCCTTTCTAACCCTCTGCCAAGCTACCTACCCTGACAGGCAAACCTGCTTCCTTTCTGACCCTCTGCCAAGCTACCTACCCTGACAGGCAAACCTCCTTCCTTTCTGACCCTCTGCCAAGCTACCTACCCGGACAGGTAAACCTGCTTCCTTTCTGACCCTCTGCCAAGCTACCTACCCTGACAGGCAAACCTCCTTCCTTTCTGACCCTCTGCCAAGCTACCTACCCGGACAGGTAAACCTGCTATCTTTCTGACCCTCTGCCAAGCTACCTACCCTGACAAGCAAACCTGCTTCCTTTCTGACCCTCTGCCAAGCTACCCTGACAGGCTAACCTGCTTCCTTTCTGACTCTCTGCCAAGCTGCCTACCCTGACAGATTAACTTGCTTCCTTTCTGACCCTCTGCCAAGCTACCTACCCTGACAGGCAAACCTACTACCTGTCTGACCCTCAGCCAAGCTACCTACCCTGACAGTCTAACCTGCTTCCTTTCTGACCCTCTGCCAAGCTACCTACCCTGACAGTTAAACCTGCTTCCTTTCTGACTCTCTGCCAAGCTACCTACCTGACAGGCAAACCTGCTTCCTTTCTGACCTTCTGCCAAGCTACCTACCCTGACAGGCTTACCTGCTTCCTTTCTGACCTTCTGCCAAGCTACCTAAACTGACAGGCAAACCTGCTAACTGTCTGACCCTCTGCCAAGCTACCTACCCTGACAGGCAAACCTGCTTCCTTTCTGACCCTCTGCCAAGCTACCTACCCTGACAGGCAAACCTGCTTCCTTTCTGACCCTCTGCCAAGCTACCTACCCTGACAGGCAAACCTGCTTCCTTTCTGACCCTCTGCCAAGCTACCTACCATGACGGGCAAACCTGCTTCGTTTCTGACCCTCAGCCAAGCTACCTACCCTGACAGGCTAACCTGCTTCCTTTCTGACCCTCTGCCAAGCTACCTACCCTGACAGGCAAACCTGCTTCCTTTCTGACCCTCCGTCAAGCTACCTACCCTGACAGGAAAACCTGCTTCCTTTCTGACCCTCTGCAAAGCTACCTACCCTGACAGGCTAACCTCCTTCCTTTCTGACCCTCTGCCAAACTACCTACCCGGACAGGTAAACCTGCTATCTTTCTGACCCTCTGCCAAGCTACCTACCCTGACAGGTAAACCTGCTTCCTTTCTGACCCTCTGCCAAGCTACCTACCCTGACAGGCTACACTGCTTCCTTTCTGACCCTCTGCCAAGCTACCTACCCTGACAGGCTAACCTGCTACCTTTCTGACCCTCTGCCAAGCTACCTACCCTGACAGGTAAACCTGCTTCCTTTCTGACCCTCTGCCAAGTTACCTACCCTGACAGGCTAAACTGCTTCCTTTCTGACCCTCTGCCAAGCTACCTATCCTGACAGGCTAACCTGCTTCCTTTCTGACCCTCTGCCAAGCTACCCTGACTGGCTAACCTGCTTCCTTTCTGACCCTCTGCCAACCTACCTACCCTGACAGGCTAACCTGCTTCCTTTCTGACCCTCTGCCAAGCTACCTACCCTGACAGGCTAACCTGCTACCTTTCTGACCCTCTGCCAAGCTACCTACCCTGACAGGCAAACCTACCTCCTTTCTGACCCTCAGCCAAGCTACCTACCCTGACAGGCAAACCTGCTTCCTTTCTGACCCTCTGCCAAGCAACCCTGACTAGCTAACCTGCTTCCTTTCTGACCCTCTGCCAAGCTACCTACCCTGCCAGGCAAACCTGCTTCCTTTCTGACCCTCTGCCAAGCTAGATACCCTGACAGGCAAACCTGCTTCCTTTCTGACCCTCTGCCAAGTTACCTACCCTGACAGTGCTTCCTTTCTGACCCTCAGCCAAGCTACCTACGCTGACAGGCAAACCTGCTGCCTTTCTGACCCTCAGCCAGGCTACCCTGACAGGCAAACCTGCTTCCTTTCTGACCCTCTGCCAAGCAACCCTGACTGGCTAACCTGCTTCCTTTCTGACCCTCTGCCAAGCTACCTACCCTGACAGGTTAACCTGCTTCCTTTCTAACGCTCTGCCAAGCTACCTACCCTGACAGGCAAACTTGTTTCCTTTCTGACCCTCTGCCGAGCTACCTACCCTGACAGGCAAACCTGCTTCCTTTCTGACCCTCTGCCAAGTTACCTACCCTGACATTGCTTCCTTTCTGACCCTCAGCCAAGCTACCTACGCTGACAGCCAAACCTGCTGCCTTTCTGACCCTCTGCCAAGCTACCTACCCTAACAGGCAAACCTGCTTCCTTTCTGACCCTCTGCCAAGCTACCTACCCTGGCAGGCAAACCTGCTTCCTTTCTGACCCTCTACCAAGCTACCTACCCTGACAGGCAAACCTGCTTCCTTTCTGACCCTCTGCCAAGCTACCTACCCTGACAGGCAAACCTGATTCCTTTCCGACCCTCTACCAAGCTGCCTACCCTGACCCTCTGCCAAGCTACCTACCCTGACAGGCAAACCTGCTTCCTTTCTGACCCTCTGCCAAGCTACCTACCATGACAGGCAAACCTGATTCCTTTCTGACCCTCTGCCAAGCTACCTACCCTGACAGGCAAACCTGCTTCCTTTCTGACCCTCTGCCAAGCTACCCTGACTGGCTAACCTGCTTCCTTTCTGACCCTCTGCCAAGCGACCTACCCTGACAGGCAAACCTGCTTCCAGTCTGACCCTCAGCCAAGCTACCTACCCTAAAAGGCAAACCTGCTTCATTTCTGACCCTTAGCCAAGCTACCTACCCTGACAGGCAAACCTGCTTCCTTTCTGACCCTCAGCCAAGCTACCTACCCTGACAGGCAAACCTGCTTCCTTTCTGACCCTCAGCCAAGCTACCTACCCTGACAGGCAAACCTGCTTCCTTTCTGACCCTCAGCCAAGATACCTACCCTAACAGGCAAACCTGCTTCCTTTCTGACCCTCAGCCAAGCTACCTACCCTAACAGGCAAACCTGCTTCCTTTCTGACCCTCAGCCACGCTACCTACCCTGACAGGCAAACCTGCTTCCTTTCTGAGCCTCAGCCAAGCTACCTACCCTGACAGGCAAACCTGCTTCCTTGCTGACCCTCTGCCAAGCTACCTACCCTGATAGGCTAACCTGCTTCCTTTCTGACCCTCTGCCAAGCTACCCTGACAGGCTAACCTGCTTCCTTTCTGACCCTATGCCAAGCTACCTACCCTGACAGGTTAACCTGCTTCCTTTCTGACCCTCTGCCAAGCTACCCTGACAGGCAAACCTGCTACCTTTCTGACCCTCAGCCAAGCTACCTACCCTGACAGGCAAACCTGCTTCCTTTCTGACCCTCTGCCAAGCTACCTACCCTGACAGGCAAACCTCCTTCCTTTCTGACCCTCTGCCAAGCTACCTACCCTGACAGGCTAACCTGCTACCTTTCTGACCCTCTGACAAGCTACCTACCCTGACAGGCAAACCTACCTCCTTTCTGACCCTCTGCCAACCTACCTACCCTGACAGGCTAACCTGCTTCCTTTCTGACCCTCTGCCAAGCTACCTACCCTGACAGGCTAACCTGCTACCTTTCTGACCCTCTGCCAAGCTACCTACCCTGACAGGCAAACCTACCTCCTTTCTGACCCTCAGCCAAGCTACCTACCCTGACAGGCAAACCTGCTTCCTTTCTGACCCTCTGCCAAGCAACCCTGACTAGCTAACCTGCTTCCTTTCTGACCCTCTGCCAAGCTACCTACCCTGCCAGGCAAACCTGCTTCCTTTCTGACCCTCTGCCAAGCTACCTACCCTGACAGGCAAACCTGCTTCCTTTCTGACCCTCTGCCAAGTTACCTACCCTGACAGTGCTTCCTTTCTGACCCTCAGCCAAGCTACCTACGCTGACAGGCAAACCTGCTGCCTTTCTGACCCTCAGCCAGGCTACCCTGACAGGCAAACCTGCTTCCTTTCTGACCCTCTGCCAAGCAACCCTGACTGGCTAACCTGCTTCCTTTCTGACCCTCTGCCAAGCTACCTACCCTGACAGGTTAACCTGCTTCCTTTCTAACGCTCTGCCAAGCTACCTACCCTGACAGGCAAACCTGCTTCCTTTCTGACCCTCTGCCAAGCTACCTACCCTGACAGGCAAACCTGCTTCCTTTCTGACCCTCTGCCAAGTTACCTACCCTGACATTGCTTCCTTTCTGACCCTCAGCCAAGCTACCTACGCTGACAGGCAAACCTGCTGCCTTTCTGACCCTCTGCCAAGCTACCTACCCTAACAGGCAAACCTGCTTCCTTTCTGACCCTCTGCCAAGCTACCTACCCTGGCAGGCAAACCTGCTTCCTTTCTGACCCTCTACCAAGCTACCTACCCTGACAGGCAAACCTGCTACCTTGCTGTCCCTCAGCCAAGCTACCTACCCTTACAGGCAAACCTGCTTCCTTTCTGACCCTCTGCCAAGCTACCTACCATGACAGGCAAACCTGATTCCTTTCTGACCCTCTGCCAAGCTACCTACCCTGACAGGCAAACCTGCTTCCTTTCTGACAAGCTACCTACCCTGACAGGCAAACCTGCTTCCTTTCTGACCCTCTGCCAAGCTACCCTGACTGGCGAACCTGCTTCCTTTCTGACCCTCTGCCAAGCGACCTACCCTGACAGGCAAACCTGCTTCCAGTCTGACCCTCAGCCAAGCTACCTACCCTAAAAGGCAAACCTGCTTCCTTTCTGACCCTTAGCCAAGCTACCTACCCTGACAGGCAAACCTGCTTCCTTTCTGACCCTCAGCCAAGCTACCTACCCTGACAGGCAAACCTGCTTCCTTTCTGACCCTCAGCCAAGCTACCTACCCTAACAGGCAAACCTGCTTCCTTTCTGACCCTCAGCCAAGCTACCTACCCTGACAGGCAAACCTGCTTCCTTTCTGTCCCTCTGCCAAGCTACCTACCCTGACAGGCAAACCTCCTTCCTTTCTGACACTCTGCCAAGCTACCTCCCCGGACAGGCAAACCTGCTTCCTTTCTGACCCTCAGCCAAGCTACCTACCCTGACAGGCAAACCTGCTTCCTTTCTGACCCTCGGCCAAGCTACCTACCCTAACAGGCAAACCTGCTTCCTTTCTGACCCTCAGCCAAGCTACCTACCCTAACAGGCAAACCTGCTTCCTTTCTGACCCTCAGCCATGCTACCTACCCTGACAGGCAAACCTGCTTCCTTTCTGAGCCTCAGCCAAGCTACCTACCCTGACAGGCAAACCTGCTTCCTTTCTGACCCTCTGCCAAGCTACCTACCCTGATAGGCTAACCTGCTTCCTTTCTGACCCTCTGCCAAGCTACCCTGACAGGCTAACCTGCTTCCTTTCTGACCCTATGCCAAGCTACCTACCCTGACAGGCTAACCTGCTTCCTTTCTGACCCTCTGCCAAGCTACCCTGACAGGCAAACCTGCTTCCTTTCCGACCCTCTGCCAAGCTACCTACCCTGACAGGCAAACCTGCTTCCTTTCTGACCCTCTGCCAAGCTACCTACCCTGAAAGGCAAACCTCCTTCCTTTCTGACCCTCTGCCAAACTACCTACCCGGACAGGCTAACCTGCTATCTTTCTGACCCTCTGCCAAGCTACCTACCCTGACAGGTAAACCTGCTTCCTTTCTGACCCTCTGCCAAGCTACCTATCCTGACAGGCTAAACTGCTTCCTTTCTGACCCTCTGCCAAGCTACCTACCCTGACAGGCTAACCTGCTACCTTTCTGACCCTCTGCCAAGCTACCTACCCTGAAGGTAAACCTGCTTCCTTTCTGACCCTCTGCCAAGCTACCTACCCTGACAGGCTAAACTGCTTCTTTTCTGACCCTCTGCCAAGCTACCTACCCTGACAGGCTAACCTGCTTCCTTTCTGACCCTGCCAAGCTACCCTGACTGGCTAACCTGCTTCCTTTCTGACCCTCTGCCAAGCTACCTACCCTGACAGGCTAACCTGCTTCCTTTCTGACCCTCCGCCAAGCTACCTACCCTGTCAGGCTAACCTGCTACCTTTCTGACCCTCTGCCAAGCTACCTACCCTGACAGGCAAAACTTCCTCCTTTCTGACCCTCAGCCAAGCTACCTACCCTGACAGGCAAACCTGCTTCCTTTCCGACCCTCTGCCAAGCTACCTAGCCTGACAGGGAAACCTGCTTCCTTTCTGACCCTCTGCCAAGCTACCTACCCTGACAGGCAAACCTGCTTCCTTTCTGACCCTCTGCCACGCTACCTACCCTGATAGGCTAACCTGCTTCCTTTCTGACCCTCTGCCAAGCTACCTACCCTGACAGGTTAACCTGCTTCCTTTCTAACCCTCTGCCAAGCTACCTACCCTGACAGGCAAACCTGCTTCCTTTCTGACCCTCTGCCAAGCTACCTACCCTGACAGGCAAACCTCCTTCCTTTCTGACCCTCTGCCAAGCTACCTACCCGGACAGGTAAACCTGCTTCCTTTCTGACCCTCTGCCAAGCTACCTACCCTGACAGGCAAACCTCCTTCCTTTCTGACCCTCTGCCAAGCTACCTACCCGGACAGGTAAACCTGCTATCTTTCTGACCCTCTGCCAAGCTACCCACCCTGACAAGCAAACCTGCTTCCTTTCTGACCCTCTGCCAAGCTACCCTGACAGGCTAACCTGCTTCCTTTCTGACTCTCTGCCAAGCTGCCTACCCTGACAGATTAACTTGCTTCCTTTCTGACCCTCTGCCAAGCTACCTACCCTGACAGGCAAACCTACTACCTGTCTGACCCTCAGCCAAGCTACCTACCCTGACAGTCTAACCTGCTTCCTTTCTGACCCTCTGCCAAGCTACCTACCCTGACAGTTAAACCTGCTTCCTTTCTGACTCTCTGCCAAGCTACCCACCTGACAGGCAAACCTGCTTCCTTTCTGACCTTCTGCCAAGCTACCTACCCTAACAGGCTTACCTGCTTCCTTTCTGACCTTCTGCCAAGCTACCTACCCTGACAGGCAAACCTGCTAACTGTCTGACCCTCTGCCAAGCTACCTACCCTGACAGGGAAACCTGCTTCCTTTCTGACCCTCTGCCAAGCTACCTACCCTGACAGGCAAACCTGCTTCCTTTCTGACCCTCTGCCAAGCTACCTACCCTGACAGGCAAACCTGCTTCCTTTCTGACCCTCTGCCAAGCTACCTACCATGACGGGCAAACCTGCTTCGTTTCTGACCCTCAGCCAAGCTACCTACCCTGACAGGCTAACCTGCTTCCTTTCTGACCCTCTGCCAAGCTACCTACCCTGACAGGCAAACCTGCTTCCTTTCTGACCCTCCGTCAAGCTACCTACCCTGACAGGAAAACCTGCTTCCTTTCTGACCCTCTGCAAAGCTACCTACCCTGACAGGCTAACCTCCTTCCTTTCTGACCCTCTGCCAAACTACCTACCCGGACAGGTAAACCTGCTATCTTTCTGACCCTCTGCCAAGCTACCTACCCTGACAGGTAAACCTGCTTCCTTTCTGACCCTCTGCCAAGCTACCTACCCTGACAGGCTACACTGCTTCCTTTCTGACCCTCTGCCAAGCTACCTACCCTGACAGGCTAACCTGCTACCTTTCTGACCCTCTGCCAAGCTACCTACCCTGACAGGTAAACCTGCTTCCTTTCTGACCCTCTGCCAAGTTACCTACCCTGACAGGCTAAACTGCTTCCTTTCTGACCCTCTGCCAAGCTACCTATCCTGACAGGCTAACCTGCTTCCTTTCTGACCCTCTGCCAAGCTACCCTGACTGGCTAACCTGCTTCCTTTCTGACCCTCTGCCAACCTACCTACCCTGACAGGCTAACCTGATTCCTTTCTGACCCTCTGCCAAGCTACCTACCCTGACAGGCTAACCTGCTACCTTTCTGACCCTCTGCCAAGCTACCTACCCTGACAGGCAAACCTACCTCCTTTCTGACCCTCAGCCAAGCTACCTACCCTGACAGGCAAACCTGCTTCCTTTCTGACCCTCTGCCAAGCAACCCTGACTAGCTAACCTGCTTCCTTTCTGACCCTCTGCCAAGCTACCTACCCTGCCAGGCAAACCTGCTTCCTTTCTGACCCTCTGCCAAGCTAGATACCCTGACAGGCAAACCTGCTTCCTTTCTGACCCTCTGCCAAGTTACCTACCCTGACAGTGCTTCCTTTCTGACCCTCAGCCAAGCTACCTACGCTGACAGGCAAACCTGCTGCCTTTCTGACCCTCAGCCAGGCTACCCTGACGGGCAAACCTGCTTCCTTTCTGACCCTCTGCCAAGCAACCCTGACTGGCTAACCTGCTTCCTTTCTGACCCTCTGCCAAGCTACCTACCCTGACAGGTTAACCTGCTTCCTTTCTAACGCTCTGCCAAGCTACCTACCCTGACAGGCAAACCTGTTTCCTTTCTGACCCTCTGCCGAGCTACCTACCCTGACAGGCAAACCTGCTTCCTTTCTGACCCTCTGCCAAGTTACCTACCCTGACATTGCTTCCTTTCTGACCCTCAGCCAAGCTACCTACGCTGACAGCCAAACCAGCTGCCTTTCTGACCCTCTGCCAAGCTACCTACCCTAACAGGCAAACCTGCTTCCTTTCTGACCCTCTGCCAAGCTACCTACCCTGGCAGGCAAACCTGCTTCCTTTCTGACCCTCTACCAAGCTACCTACCCTGACAGGCAAACCTGCTTCCTTTCTGCCCCTCTGCCAAGCTACCTACCCTGACAGGCAAACCTGATTCCTTTCCGACCCTCTACCAAGCTGCCTACCCTGACCCTCTGCCAAGCTACCTACCCTGACAGGCAAACCTGCTTCCTTTCTGACCCTCTGCCAAGCTACCTACCATGACAGGCAAACCTGATTCCTTTCTGACCCTCTGCCAAGCTACCTACCCTGACAGGCAAACCTGCTTCCTTTCTGACAAGCTACCTACCCTGACAGGCAAACCTGCTTCCTTTCTGACCCTCTGCCAAGCTACCCTGACTGGCTAACCTGCTTCCTTTCTGACCCTCTGCCAAGCGACCTACCCTGACAGGCAAACCTGCTTCCAGTCTGACCCTCAGCCAAGCTACCTACCCTAAAAGGCAAACCTGCTTCATTTCTGACCCTTAGCCAAGCTACCTACCCTGACAGGCAAACCTGCTTCCTTTCTGACCCTCAGCCAAGCTACCTACCCTGACAGGCAAACCTGCTTCCTTTCTGACCCTCAGCCAAGCTACCTACCCTGACAGGCAAACCTGCTTCCTTTCTGACCCTCAGCCAAGATACCTACCCTAACAGGCAAACCTGCTTCCTTTCTGACCCTCAGCCAAGCTACCTACCCTAACAGGCAAACCTGCTTCCTTTCTGACCCTCAGCCACGCTACCTACCCTGACAGGCAAACCTGCTTCCTTTCTGAGCCTCAGCCAAGCTACCTACCCTGACAGGCAAACCTGCTTCCTTGCTGACCCTCTGCCAAGCTACCTACCCTGATAGGCTAACCTGCTTCCTTTCTGACCCTCTGCCAAGCTACCCTGACAGGCTAACCTGCTTCCTTTCTGACCCTATGCCAAGCTACCTACCCTGACAGGTTAACCTGCTTCCTTTCTGACCCTCTGCCAAGCTACCCTGACAGGCAAACCTGCTACCTTTCTGACCCTCAGCCAAGCTACCTACCCTGACAGGCAAACCTGCTTCCTTTCTGACCCTCTGCCAAGCTACCTACCCTGACAGGCAAACCTCCTTCCTTTCTGACCCTCTGCCAAGCTACCTACCCTGACAGGCTAACCTGCTACCTTTCTGACCCTCTGACAAGCTACCTACCCTGACAGGCAAACCTACCTCCTTTCTGACCCTCTGCCAACCTACCTACCCTGACAGGCTAACCTGCTTCCTTTCTGACCCTCTGCCAAGCTACCTACCCTGACAGGCTAACCTGCTACCTTTCTGACCCTCTGCCAAGCTACCTACCCTGACAGGCAAACCTACCTCCTTTCTGACCCTCAGCCAAGCTACCTACCCTGACAGGCAAACCTGCTTCCTTTCTGACCCTCTGCCAAGCAACCCTGACTAGCTAACCTGCTTCCTTTCTGACCCTCTGCCAAGCTACCTACCCTGCCAGGCAAACCTGCTTCCTTTCTGACCCTCTGCCAAGCTACCTACCCTGACAGGCAAACCTGCTTCCTTTCTGACCCTCTGCCAAGTTACCTACCCTGACAGTGCTTCCTTTCTGACCCTCAGCCAAGCTACCTACGCTGACAGGCAAACCTGCTGCCTTTCTGACCCTCAGCCAGGCTACCCTGACAGGCAAACCTGCTTCCTTTCTGACCCTCTGCCAAGCAACCCTGACTGGCTAACCTGCTTCCTTTCTGACCCTCTGCCAAGCTACCTACCCTGACAGGCAAACCTGCTTCCTTTCTGACCCTCTGCCAAGCTACCTACCCTGACAGGCAAACCTGCTTCCTTTCTGACCCTCTGCCAAGTTACCTACCCTGACATTGCTTCCTTTCTGACCCTCAGCCAAGCTACCTACGCTGACAGGCAAACCTGCTGCCTTTCTGACCCTCTGCCAAGCTACCTACCCTAACAGGCAAACCTGCTTCCTTTCTGACCCTCTGCCAAGCTACCTACCCTGGCAGGCAAACCTGCTTCCTTTCTGACCCTCTACCAAGCTACCTACCCTGACAGGCAAACCTGCTACCTTTCTGTCCCTCAGCCAAGCTACCTACCCTGACAGGCAAACCTGCTTCCTTTCTGACCCTCTGCCAAGCTACCTACCATGACAGGCAAACCTGATTCCTTTCTGACCCTCTGCCAAGCTACCTACCCTGACAGGCAAACCTGCTTCCTTTCTGACAAGCTACCTACCCTGACAGGCAAACCTGCTTCCTTTCTGACCCTCTGCCAAGCTACCCTGACTGGCGAACCTGCTTCCTTTCTGACCCTCTGCCAAGCGACCTACCCTGACAGGCAAACCTGCTTCCAGTCTGACCCTCAGCCAAGCTACCTACCCTAAAAGGCAAACCTGCTTCCTTTCTGACCCTTAGCCAAGCTACCTACCCTGACAGGCAAACCTGCTTCCTTTCTGACCCTCAGCCAAGCTACCTACCCTGACAGGCAAACCTGCTTCCTTTCTGACCCTCAGCCAAGCTACCTACCCTGACAGGCAAACCTGCTTCCTTTCTGACCCTCAGCCAAGCTACCTACCCTAACAGGCAAACCTGCTTCCTTTCTGACCCTCAGCCAAGCTACCTACCCTAACAGGCAAACCTGCTTCCTTTCTGACCCTCAGCCATGCTACCTACCCTGACAGGCAAACCTGCTTCCTTTCTGAGCCTCATCCAAGCTACCTACCCTGACAGGCAAACCTGCTTCCTTTCTGACCCTCTGCCAAGCTACCTACCCTGATAGGCTAACCTGCTTCCTTTCTGACCCTCTGCCAAGCTACCCTGACAGGCTAACCTGCTTCCTTTCTGACCCTATGCCAAGCTACCTACCCTGACAGGCTAACCTGCTTCCTTTCTGACCATCTGCCAAGCTACCCTGACAGGCAAACCTGCTACCTTTCTGTCCCTCAGCCAAGCTACCTACCCTGACAGGCAAACCTGCTTCCTTTCTGACCCTCTGCCAAGCTACCTACCCTGACAGGCAAACCTCCTTCCTTTCTGACCCTCTGCCAAGCTACCTACCCTGACAGGCTAACCTGCTACCTTTCTGACCCTCTGACAAGCTACCTACCCTGACAGGTAAACCTGCTTCCTTTCTGACCCTCTGCCAAGCTACCTACCCTGACAGGCTAAACTGCTTCCTTTCTGACCCTCTGCCAAGCTACCCTGACAGGCTAACCTGCTTCCTTTCTGACCCTCTGCCAAGCTACCTACCCGGACAGGCTAACCTGCTATCTTTCTGACCCTCTGCCAAGCTACCTACCCTGACAGGTAAACCTGCTTCCTTTCTGACCCTCTGCCAAGCTACCTATCCTGACAGGCTAAACTGCTTCCTTTCTGACCCTCTGCCAAGCTACCTACCCTGACAGGCTAACCTGCTACCTTTCTGACCCTCTGACAAGCTACCTACCCTGACAGGTAAACCTGCTTCCTTTCTGACCCTCTGCAAAGCTACCTACCCTGACAGGCTAAACTGCTTCCTTTCTGACCCTCTGCCAAGCTACCTACCCTGACAGGCTAACCTGCTTCCTTTCTGACCATCTGCCAAGCTACCTACCCTGACAGGCAAACCTCCTTCCTTTCTGACCCTCTGCCAAGCTACCTACCCTGACAGGCTAACCTGCTACCTTTCTGACCCTCTGACAAGCTACCTACCCTGACAGGTAAACCTGCTTCCTTTCTGACCCTCTGCCAAGCTACCTACCCTGACAGGCTAAACTGCTTCCTTTCTGACCCTCTGCCAAGCTACCCTGACAGGCTAACCTGCTTCCTTTCTGACCCTCTGCCAAGCTACCTACCCGGACAGGCTAACCTGCTATCTTTCTGACCCTCTGCCAAGCTACCTACCCTGACAGGTAAACCTGCTTCCTTTCTGACCCTCTGCCAAGCTACCTATCCTGACAGGCTAAACTGCTTCCTTTCTGACCCTCTGCCAAGCTACCTACCCTGACAGGCTAACCTGCTACCTTTCTGACCCTCTGACAAGCTACCTACCCTGACAGGTAAACCTGCTTCCTTTCTGACCCTCTGCAAAGCTACCTACCCTGACAGGCTAAACTGCTTCCTTTCTGACCCTCTGCCAAGCTACCTACCCTGACAGGCTAACCTGCTTCCTTTCTGACCCTCTGCCAAGCTACCCTGACTGGCTAACCTGCTTCCTTTCTGACCCTATGCCAAGCTACCTACCCTGACAGGCTAACCTGCTTCCTTTCTGACCATCTGCCAAGCTACCCTGACAGGCAAACCTGCTACCTTTCTGTCCCTCAGCCAAGCTACCTACCCTGACAGGCAAACCTGCTTCCTTTCTGACCCTCTGCCAAGCTACCTACCCTGACAGGCAAACCTCCTTCCTTTCTGACCCTCTGCCAAGCTACCTACCCTGACAGGCTAACCTGCTACCTTTCTGACCCTCTGACAAGCTACCTACCCTGACAGGTAAACCTGCTTCCTTTCTGACCCTCTGCCAAGCTACCTACCCTGACAGGCTAAACTGCTTCCTTTCTGACCCTCTGCCAAGCTACCCTGACAGGCTAACCTGCTTCCTTTCTGACCCTCTGCCAAGCTACCTACCCGGACAGGCTAACCTGCTATCTTTCTGACCCTCTGCCAAGCTACCTACCCTGACAGGTAAACCTGCTTCCTTTCTGACCCTCTGCCAAGCTACCTATCCTGACAGGCTAAACTGCTTCCTTTCTGACCCTCTGCCAAGCTACCTACCCTGACAGGCTAACCTGCTACCTTTCTGACCCTCTGACAAGCTACCTACCCTGACAGGTAAACCTGCTTCCTTTCTGACCCTCTGCAAAGCTACCTACCCTGACAGGCTAAACTGCTTCCTTTCTGACCCTCTGCCAAGCTACCTACCCTGACAGGCTAACCTGCTTCCTTTCTGACCCTCTGCCAAGCTACCCTGACTGGCTAACCTGCTTCCTTTCTGACCCTCTGCCAAGCTACCTACCCTGACAGGCAAACCTGCTTCTTTTCTGACCCTCTGCCAAGCTATCTACCCTGACAGGCAAACCTGCTTTCTTTCCGACCCTCTGCCAAGCTACCTACCCTGACAGGTTAACCTGCTTCCTTTCCAACCCTCTGCCAAGCTACCTACCCTGACAGACAAACCTCCTTCCTTTCTGACGCTCTGCCAAGCTACCTACCCCGACAGGTAAACCTGCTTCCTTTCTGTCCCTCTGCCAAGCTACCTACCCTGACAGGCAAACCTCCTTCCTTTCTGACCCTCTGCCAAGCTACCTCCCCGGACAGGTAAACCTGCTTCCTTTCTGACCCTCAGCCAAGCTACCTACTCTGACGGGCAAACCTGCTTCCTTTCTGACCCTCAGCCAAGCTACCTACCCTGACAGGCAAACCTGCTTCCTTTCTGACCCTCGGCCAAGCTACCTACCCTAACAGGCAAACCTGCTTCCTTTCTGACCCTCAGCCAAGCTACCTACCCTAACAGGCAAACCTGCTTCCTTTCTGACCCCCAGCCATGCTACCTACCCTGACAGTCAAACCTGCTTCCTTTCTGAGCCTCAGCCAAGCTACCTACCCTGACAGGCAAACCTGCTTCCTTTCTGACCCTCTGCCAAGCTACCTACCCTGATAGGCTAACCTGCTTCCTTTCTGACCCTCTGCCAAGCTACCCTGACAGGCTAACCTGCTTCCTTTCTGACCCTATGCCAAGCTACCTACCCTGACAGGCTAACCTGCTTCCTTTCTGACCCTCTGCCAAGCTACCCTGACAGGCAAACCTGCTTCCTTTCCGACCCTCTGCCAAGCTACCTACCCTGACAGGCAAACCTGCTTCCTTTCTGACCCTCTGCCAAGCTACCTACCCTGAAAGGCAAGCCTCCTTCCTTTCTGACCCTCTGCCAAGCTACCTACCCGGACAGGCTAACCTGCTATCTTTCTGACCCTCTGCCAAGCTACCTACCCTGACAGGTAAACCTGCTTCCTTTCTGACCCTCTGCCAAGCTACCTACCCTGACAGGCTAAACTGCTTCCTTTCTGACCCTCTGCCAAGCTACCTACCCTGACAGGCTAACCTGCTACCTTTCTGACCCTCTGCCAAGCTACCTACCCTGACAGGTAAACCTGCTTCCTTTCTGACCCTCTGCCAAGCTACCTACCCTGACAGGCTAAACTGCTTCTTTTCTGACCCTCTGCCAAGCTACCTACCCTGACAGGCTAACCTGCTTCCTTTCTGACCCTCTGCCAAGCTACCCTGACTGGCTAACCTGCTTCCTTTCTGACCCTCTGCCAAGCTACCTACCCTGACAGGCTAACCTGCTTCCTTTCTGACCCTCCACCAAGCTACCTACCCTGTCAGGCTAACCTGCTACCTTTCTGACCCTCTGCCAAGCTACCTACCCTGACAGGCAAAACTTCCTCCTTTCTGACCCTCAGCCAAGCTACCTACCCTGACAGGCAAACCTGCTTCCTTTCCGACCCTCTGCCAAGCTACCTAGCCTGACAGGGAAACCTGCTTCCTTTCTGACCCTCTGCCAAGCTACCTACCCTGACAGGCAAACCTGCTTCCTTTCTGACCCTCTGCCAAGCAACCTTGACTGGCTAACCTGCTTCCTTTCTGACCCTCTGCCAAGCTACCTACCCTGACAGGTTAACCTGCTTCCTTTCTGACCCTCTGCCAAGCTACCTACCCTGACAGGCAAACCTGCTTCCTTTCTGACCCTCTGCCAAGCTACCTACCCGGACAGGTAAACCTGCTTCCTTTCTGACCCTCTGCCAAGCTATCTACCCTGACAGGCAAACCTCCTTCCTTTCTGACCCTCTGCCAAGCTACCTACCCGGACAGGTAAACCTGCTATCTTTCTGACCCTCTGCCAAGCTACCTACCCTGACAGGTAAACCTGCTTCCTTTCTGACCCTCTGCCAAGCTACCTACCCTGACAGGCTAAACTGCTTCCTTTCTGACCCTCTGCCAAGCTACCTACCCTGACAGGCTAACCTGCTACCTTTCTGACCCTCTGCCAAGCTACCTACCCTGACAGGTAAACCTGCTTCCTTTCTGACCCTCTGCCAAGCTACCTACCCTGACAGTGCTTCCTTTCTGACCCTCTGCCAAGCTACCTACCCTGACAGGCAAACCTGATTCCTTTCTGACCCTCAGCCAGGCTACCCTGACAGGCAAACCTGCTTCCTTTCTGACCCTCTGCCAAGCTACCTACCATGACAGGCAAACCTGCTTCCTTTCTGACCCTCTGCCAAGCTACCTACCCTGACAGGCAAACCTGCTTCCTTTCTGACCCTCTGCCAAGCTACCTACCATGACAGGCAAACCTGCTTCCTTTCTGACCCTCTGCCAAGCTACCTACCCTGACAAGCAAACCTGCTTCCTTTCTGACCCTCTGCCAAGCTACCTACCATGACAGGCAAACCTGCTTCCTTTCTGACCCTCTGCTAAGCTACCTACCCTGACAGGCAAACCTGCTTCCTTTCTGACCCTCTGCCAAGCTACCTACCCTGACAGGCAAACCTGCTTCCTTTCTGACCCTCTGCCAAGCTACCCTGACTGGCTAACCTGCTTCCTTTCTGACCCTCTGCCAAGCTACCTACCCTGACAGGCAAACCTGCTTCCAGTCTGACCCTCAGCCAAGCTACCTACCCTAAAAGGCAAACCTGCTTCCTTTCTGACCCTTAGCCAAGCTACCTACCCTGACAGGCAAACCTGCTTCCTTTCTGACCCTCAGCCAAGCTACCTACCCTGACAGGCAAACCTGCTTCCTTTCTGACCCTCAGCCAAGCTACCTACTCTGACTGGCAAACCTGCTTCCTTTCTGACCGTCAGCCAAGCTACCTACCCTGACAGGCAAACCTGCTTCCTTTCTGACCCTCAGCCAAGCTACCTACCCTAACAGGCAAACCTGCTTCCTTTCTGACCCTCAGCCAAGCTACCTACCCTAACAGGCAAACCTGCTTCCTTTCTGACCCTCAGCCACGCTATCTACCCTGATAGGCTAACCTGCTTCCTTTCTGACCCTCTGCCAAGCTACCCTGACAGGCTAACCTGCTTCCTTTCTGACCCTCTGCCAAGCTACCTACCCTGATAGGCTAACCTGCTTCCTTTCTGACCCTCTGCCAAGCTACCCTGACAGGCTAACCTGCTTCCTTTCTGACCCTATGCCAAGCTACCTACCCTGACAGGCTAACCTGCTTCCTTTCTGACCCTCTGCCAAGCTACCCTGACAGGCAAACCTGCTACCTTTCTGACCCTCAGCCAAGCTACCTACCCTGACAGGCAAACCTGCTTCCTTTCTGACCCTCTGCCAAGCTACCTACCCTGACAGGCAAACCTCCTTCCTTTCTGACCCTCTGCCAAGCTACCTACCCGGACAGGCTAACCTGCTATCTTTCTGACCCTCTGCCAAGCTACCTACCCTGACAGGTAAACCTACTACCTGTCTGACCCTCAGCCAAGCTACCTACCCTGACAGTCTAACCTACTACCTGTCTGACCCTCAGCCAAGCTACCTACCCTGACAGTCTAACCTGCTTCCTTTCTGACCCTCTGCCAAGCTACCTACCCTGACAGTTAAACCTGCTTCCTTTCTGACTCTCTGCCAAGCTACCTACCCTGACAGGCAAATCTGCTTCTTTTCTGACCTTCTGCCAAGCTACCTACCCTGACAGGCTTACCTGCTTCCTTTCCGACCCTCTGCCAAGCTACCTACCCTGACAGGCAAACCTGCTTCCTTTCTGACCCTCTGCCAAGCTACCTACCCTGAAAGGCAAGCCTCCTTCCTTTCTGACCCTCTGCCAAGCTACCTACCCGGACAGGCTAACCTGCTATCTTTCTGACCCTCTGCCAAGCTACCTACCCTGACAGGTAAACCTGCTTCCTTTCTGACCCTCTGCCAAGCTACCTACCCTGACAGGCTAAACTGCTTCCTTTCTGACCCTCTGCCAAGCTACCTACCCTGACAGGCTAACCTGCTACCTTTCTGACCCTCTGCCAAGCTACCTACCCTGACAGGTAAACCTGCTTCCTTTCTGACCCTCTGCCAAGCTACCTACCCTGACAGGCTAAACTGCTTCTTTTCTGACCCTCTGCCAAGCTACCTACCCTGACAGGCTAACCTGCTTCCTTTCTGACCCTCTGCCAAGCTACCCTGACTGGCTAACCTGCTTCCTTTCTGACCCTCTGCCAAGCTACCTACCCTGACAGGCTAACCTGCTTCCTTTCTGACCCTCCACCAAGCTACCTACCCTGTCAGGCTAACCTGCTACCTTTCTGACCCTCTGCCAAGCTACCTACCCTGACAGGCAAAACCTCCTCCTTTCTGACCCTCAGCCAAGCTACCTACCCTGACAGGCAAACCTGCTTCCTTTCCGACCCTCTGCCAAGCTACCTAGCCTGACAGGGAAACCTGCTTCCTTTCTGACCCTCTGCCAAGCTACCTACCCTGACAGGCAAACCTGCTTCCTTTCTGACCCTCTGCCAAGCAACCTTGACTGGCTAACCTGCTTCCTTTCTGACCCTCTGCCAAGCTACCTACCCTGACAGGTTAACCTGCTTCCTTTCTAACCCTCTGCCAAGCTACCTACCCTGACAGGCAAACCTGCTTCCTTTCTGACCCTCTGCCAAGCTACCTACCCGGACAGGTAAACCTGCTTCCTTTCTGACCCTCTGCCAAGCTATCTACCCTGACAGGCAAACCTCCTTCCTTTCTGACCCTCTGCCAAGCTACCTACCCGGACAGGTAAACCTGCTATCTTTCTGACCCTCTGCCAAGCTACCTACCCTGACAGGTAAACCTGCTTCCTTTCTGACCCTCTGCCAAGCTACCTACCCTGACAGGCTAAACTGCTTCCTTTCTGACCCTCTGCCAAGCTACCTACCCTGACAGGCTAACCTGCTACCTTTCTGACCCTCTGCCAAGCTACCTACCCTGACAGGTAAACCTGCTTCCTTTCTGACCCTCTGCCAAGCTACCTACCCTGACAGTGCTTCCTTTCTGACCCTCTGCCAAGCTACCTACCCTGACAGGCAAACCTGATTCCTTTCTGACCCTCAGCCAGGCTACCCTGACAGGCAAACCTGCTTCCTTTCTGACCCTCTGCCAAGCTACCTACCATGACAGGCAAACCTGCTTCCTTTCTGACCCTCTGCCAAGCTACCTACCCTGACAGGCAAACCTGCTTCCTTTCTGACCCTCTGCCAAGCTACCTACCATGACAGGCAAACCTGCTTCCTTTCTGACCCTCTGCCAAGCTACCTACCCTGACAGGCAAACATGCTTCCTTTCTGACCCTCTGCCAAGCTACCTACCATGACAGGCAAACCTGCTTCCTTTCTGACCCTCTGCTAAGCTACCTACCCTGACAGGCAAACCTGCTTCCTTTCTGACCCTCTGCCAAGCTACCTACCCTGACAGGCAAACCTGCTTCCTTTCTGACCCTCTGCCAAGCTACCCTGACTGGCTAACCTGCTTCCTTTCTGACCCTCTGCCAAGCTACCTACCCTGACAGGCAAACCTGCTTCCAGTCTGACCCTCAGCCAAGCTACCTACCCTAAAAGGCAAACCTGCTTCCTTTCTGACCCTTAGCCAAGCTACCTACCCTGACAGGCAAACCTGCTTCCTTTCTGACCCTCAGCCAAGCTACCTACCCTGACAGGCAAACCTGCTTCCTTTCTGACCCTCAGCCAAGCTACCTACTCTGACTGGCAAACCTGCTTCCTTTCTGACCGTCAGCCAAGCTACCTACCCTGACAGGCAAACCTGCTTCCTTTCTGACCCTCAGCCAAGCTACCTACCCTAACAGGCAAACCTGCTTCCTTTCTGACCCTCAGCCAAGCTACCTACCCTAACAGGCAAACCTGCTTCCTTTCTGACCCTCAGCCACGCTATCTACCCTGATAGGCTAACCTGCTTCCTTTCTGACCCTCTGCCAAGCTACCCTGACAGGCTAACCTGCTTCCTTTCTGACCCTCTGCCAAGCTACCTACCCTGATAGGCTAACCTGCTTCCTTTCTGACCCTCTGCCAAGCTACCCTGACAGGCTAACCTGCTTCCTTTCTGACCCTATGCCAAGCTACCTACCCTGACAGGCTAACCTGCTTCCTTTCTGACCCTCTGCCAAGCTACCCTGACAGGCAAACCTGCTACCTTTCTGACCCTCAGCCAAGCTACCTACCCTGACAGGCAAACCTGCTTCCTTTCTGACCCTCTGCCAAGCTACCTACCCTGACAGGCAAACCTCCTTCCTTTCTGACCCTCTGCCAAGCTACCTACCCGGACAGGCTAACCTGCTATCTTTCTGACCCTCTGCCAAGCTACCTACCCTGACAGGTAAACCTACTACCTGTCTGACCCTCAGCCAAGCTACCTACCCTGACAGTCTAACCTACTACCTGTCTGACCCTCAGCCAAGCTACCTACCCTGACAGTCTAACCTGCTTCCTTTCTGACCCTCTGCCAAGCTACCTACCCTGACAGTTAAACCTGCTTCCTTTCTGACTCTCTGCCAAGCTACCTACCCTGACAGGCAAATCTGCTTCTTTTCTGACCTTCTGCCAAGCTACCTACCCTGACAGGCTTACCTGCTTCCTTTCTGACCTTCTGCCAAGCTACCTACCCTGACAGGCAAACCTGCTACCTGTCTGACCCTCTGCCAAGCTACCTACCCTGACAGGCAAACCTGCTTCCTTTCTGACCCTCTGCCAAGCTACCTACCCTGACAGGCAAACCTGCTTCCTTTCTGACCCTCTGCCAAGCTACCTACCCTGACAGGCAAACCTGCTTCCTTTCCGACCCTCTGCCAAGCTACCTACCATGACGGGCAAACCTGCTTCGTTTCTGACCCTCAGCCAAGCTACCTACCCTGACAGGCTAACCTGCTTCCTTTCTGACCCTCTGCCAAGCTACCTACCCTGACAGGCAAACCTGCTTCCTTTCTGACCCTCCTTCAAGCTACCTACCCTGACAGGAAAACCTGCTTCCTTTTTGACCCTCTGCAAAGCTACCTACCCTGACAGGCTAACCTCCTTCCTTTCTGACCCTCTGCCAAACTACCTACCCGGACAGGTAAACCTGCTATCTTTCTGACCCTCTGCCAAGCTACCTACCCTGACAGGTAAACCTGCTTCCTTTCTGACCCTCTGCCACGCTACCTACCCTGACAGGCTACACTGCTTCCTTTCTGACCCTCTGCCAAGCTACCTACCCTGACAGGCTAACCTGCTATCTTTCTGACCCTCTGCCAAGCTACCTACCCTGACAGGTAAACCTGCTTCCTTTCTGACCCTCTGCCAAGCTACCTACCCTGACAGGCTAAACTGCTTCCTTTCTGACCCTCTGCCAAGCTACCTATCCTGACAGGCTAACCTGCTTCCTTTCTGACCCTCTGCCAAGCTACCCTGACTGGCTAACCTGCTTCCCTTCTGACCCTCTGCCAACCTACCTACCCTGACAGGCTAACCTGCTTCCTTTCTGACCCTCTGCCAAGCTACCTACCCTGACAGGCTAACCTGCTACCTTTCTGACCCTCTGCCAAGCTACCTGCCCTGACAGGCAAACCTACCTCCTTTCTGACCCTCAGCCAAGCTACCTACCCTGACAGGCAAACCTGCTTACTTTCTGACCCTCTGCCAAGCAACCCTGACTAGCTAACCTGCTTCCTTTCTGACCCTCTGCCAAGCTACCTACCCTGCCAGGCAAACCTGCTTCCTTTCTGACCCTCTGCCAAGCTAGATACCCTGACAGGCAAACCTGCTTCCTTTCTGACCCTCTGCCAAGCTACCTACCCTGACAGGTAAACCTGCTTCCTTTCTGACCCTCTGCTAAGCTACCTATCCTGACAGGCTAAACTGCTTCCTTTCTGACCCTCTGCCAAGCTACCTACGCTGACAGGCAAACCTGCTGCCTTTCTGACCCTCAGCCAGGCTACCCTGACAGGCAAACCTGCTTCCTTTCTGACCCTCTGCCAAGCAACCCTGACTGGCTAACCTGCTTCCTTTCTGACCCTCTGCCAAGCTACCTACCATGACAGGTTAACCTGCTTCCTTTCTAACGCTCTGCCAAGCTACCTACCCTGACAGGCAAACCTGTTTCCTTTCTGACCCTCTGCCAAGCTACCTACCCTGACAGGCAAACCTGCTTCCTTTCTGACCCTCTGCCAAGTTACCTACCCTGACATTGCTTCCTTTCTGACCCTCAGCCAAGCTACCTACGCTGACAGCCAAACCTGCTGCCTTTCTGACCCTCTGCCAAGCTACCTACCCTAACAGGCAAACCTGCTTCCTTTCTGACCCTCTGCCAAGCTACCTACCCTGGCAGGCAAACCTGCTTCCTTTCTGACCCTCTACCAAGCTACCTACCCTGACAGGCAAACCTGCTTCCTTTCTGACCCTCTGCCAAGCTACCTACCCTGACAGGCAAACCTGATTCCTTTCCGACCCTCTACCAAGCTGCCTACCCTGACCCTCTGCCAAGCTACCTACCCTGACAGGCAAACCTGCTTCCTTTCTGACCCTCTGCCAAGCTACCTACCATGACAGGCAAACCTGATTCCTTTCTGACCCTCTGCCAAGCTACCTACCCTGACAGGCAAACCTGCTTCCTTTCTGACAAGCTACCTACCCTGACAGGCAAACCTGCTTCCTTTCTGACCCTCTGCCAAGCTACCCTGACTGGCTAACCTGCTTCCTTTCTGACCCTCTGCCAAGCGACCTACCCTGACAGGCAAACCTGCTTCCAGTCTGACCCTCAGCCAAGCTACCTACCCTAAAAGGCAAACCTGCTTCCTTTCTGACCCTTAGCCAAGCTACCTACCCTGACAGGCAAACCTGCTTCCTTTCTGACCCTCAGCCAAGCTACCTACCCTGACAGGCAAACCTGCTTCCTTTCTGACCCTCAGCCAAGCTACCTACCCTGACAGGCAAACCTGCTTCCTTTCTGACCCTCAGCCAAGCTACCTACCCTAACAGGCAAACCTGCTTCCTTTCTGACCCTCAGCCAAGCTACCTACCCTAACAGGCAAACCTGCTTCCTTTCTGACCCTCAGCCACGCTACCTACCCTGACAGGCAAACCTGCTTCCTTTCTGAGCCTCAGCCAAGCTACCTACCCTGACAGGCAAACCTGCTTCCTTCTGACCCTCTGCCAAGCTACCTACCCTGATAGGCTAACCTGCTTCCTTTCTGACCCTCTGCCAAGCTACCCTGACAGGCTAACCTGCTTCCTTTCTGACCCTATGCCAAGCTACCTACCCTGACAGGTTAACCTGCTTCCTTTCTGACCCTCTGCCAAGCTACCCTGACAGGCAAACCTGCTACCTTTCTGACCCTCAGCCAAGCTACCTACCCTGACAGGCAAACCTGCTTCCTTTCTGACCCTCTGCCAAGCTACCTACCCTGACAGGCAAACCTCCTTCCTTTCTGACCCTCTGCCAAGCTACCTACCCTGACAGGCTAACCTGCTACCTTTCTGACCCTCTGACAAGCTACCTACCCTGACAGGCAAACCTACCTCCTTTCTGACCCTCTGCCAACCTACCTACCCTGACAGGCTAACCTGCTTCCTTTCTGACCCTCTGCCAAGCTACCTACCCTGACAGGCAAACCTGCTTCCTTTCTGACCCTCTGCCAAGTTACCTACCCTGACAGTGCTTCCTTTCTGACCCTCAGCCAAGCTACCTACGCTGACAGGCAAACCTGCTGCCTTTCTGACCCTCAGCCAGGCTACCCTGACAGGCAAACCTGCTTCCTTTCTGACCCTCTGCCAAGCAACCCTGACTGGCTAACCTGCTTCCTTTCTGACCCTCTGCCAAGCTACCTACCCTGACAGGTTAACCTGCTTCCTTTCTAACGCTCTGCCAAGCTACCTACCCTGACAGGCAAACCTGCTTCCTTTCTGACCCTCTGCCAAGCTACCTACCCTGACAGGCAAACCTGCTTCCTTTCTGACCCTCTGCCAAGTTACCTACCCTGACATTGCTTCCTTTCTGACCCTCAGCCAAGCTACCTACGCTGACAGGCAAACCTGCTGCCTTTCTGACCCTCTGCCAAGCTACCTACCCTAACAGGCAAACCTGCTTCCTTTCTGACCCTCTGCCAAGCTACCTACCCTGGCAGGCAAACCTGCTTCCTTTCTGACCCTCTACCAAGCTACCTACCCTGACAGGCAAACCTGCTTCCTTTCTGACCCTCTGCCAAGCTACCTACCCTGACAGGCAAACCTGATTCCTTTCCGACCCTCTACCAAGCTGCCTACCCTGACCCTCTGCCAAGCTACCTACCCTGACAGGCAAACCTGCTTCCTTTCTGACCCTCTGCCAAGCTACCTACCATGACAGGCAAACCTGATTCCTTTCTGACCCTCTGCCAAGCTACCTACCCTGACAGGCAAACCTGCTTCCTTTCTGACAAGCTACCTACCCTGACAGGCAAACCTGCTTCCTTTCTGACCCTCTGCCAAGCTACCCTGACTGGCTAACCTGCTTCCTTTCTGACCCTCTGCCAAGCGACCTACCCTGACAGGCAAACCTGCTTCCAGTCTGACCCTCAGCCAAGCTACCTACCCTAAAAGGCAAACCTGCTTCCTTTCTGACCCTTAGCCAAGCTACCTACCCTGACAGGCAAACCTGCTTCCTTTCTGACCCTCAGCCAAGCTACCTACCCTGACAGGCAAACCTGCTTCCTTTCTGACCCTCAGCCAAGCTACCTACCCTGACAGGCAAACCTGCTTCCTTTCTGACCCTCAGCCATGCTACCTACCCTAACAGGCAAACCTGCTTCCTTTCTGACCCTCAGCCAAGCTACCTACCCTAACAGGCAAACCTGCTTCCTTTCTGACCTTCAGCCACGCTACCTACCCTGACAGGCAAACCTGCTTCCTTTCTGAGCCTCAGCCAAGCTACCTACCCTGACAGGCAAACCTGCTTCCTTTCTGACCCTCTGCCAAGCTACCTACCCTGATAGGCTAACCTGCTTCCTTTCTGACCCTCTGCCAAGCTACCCTGACAGGCTAACCTGCTTCCTTTCTGACCCTATGCCAAGCTACCTACCCTGACAGGCTAACCTGCTTCCTTTCTGACCATCTGCCAAGCTACCCTGACAGGCAAACCTGCTACCTTTCTGTCCCTCAGCCAAGCTACCTACCCTGACAGGCAAACCTGCTTCCTTTCTGACCCTCTGCCAAGCTACCTACCCTGACAGGCAAACCTCCTTCCTTTCTGACCCTCTGCCAAGCTACCTACCCTGACAGGCTAACCTGCTACCTTTCTGACCCTCTGACAAGCTACCTACCCTGACAGGTAAACCTGCTTCCTTTCTGACCCTCTGCCAAGCTACCTACCCTGACAGGCTAAACTGCTTCCTTTCTGACCCTCTGCCAAGCTACCCTGACAGGCTAACCTGCTTCCTTTCTGACCCTCTGCCAAGCTACCTACCCGGACAGGCTAACCTGCTATCTTTCTGACCCTCTGCCAAGCTACCTACCCTGACAGGTAAACCTGCTTCCTTTCTGACCCTCTGCCAAGCTACCTATCCTGACAGGCTAAACTGCTTCCTTTCTGACCCTCTGCCAAGCCACCTACCCTGACAGGCTAACCTGCTACCTTTCTGACCCTCTGACAAGCTACCTACCCTGACAGGTAAACCTGCTTCCTTTCTGACCCTCTGCAAAGCTACCTACCCTGACAGGCTAAACTGCTTCCTTTCTGACCCTCTGCTAAGCTACCTACCCTGACAGGCTAACCTGCTTCCTTTCTGACCCTCTGCCAAGCTACCCTGACTGGCTAACCTGCTTCCTTTCTGACCCTCTGCCAAGCTACCTACCCTGACAGGCAAACCTGCTTCCTTTCTGACCCTCTGCCAAGCTACCTACCCTGACAGGCAAACCTGCTTTCTTTCCGACCCTCTGCCAAGCTACCTACCCTGACAGGTTAACCTGCTTCCTTTCCAACCCTCTGCCAAGCTACCTACCCTGACAGGCAAACCTGCTTCCTTTCTGACCCTCTGCCAAGCTGACAGACAAACCTCCTTCCTTTCTGACCCTCTGCCAAGCTACCTACCCCGACAGGTAAACCTGCTTCCTTTCTGTCCCTCTGCCAAGCTACCTACCCTGACAGGCAAACCTCCTTCCTTTCTGACCCTCTGCCAAGCTACCTCCCCGGACAGGTAAACCTGCTTCCTTTCTGACCCTCAGCCAAGCTACCTACTCTGACGGGCAAACCTGCTTCCTTTCTGACCCTCAGCCAAGCTAACTACCCTGACAGGCAAACCTGCTTCCTTTCTGACCCTCGGCCAAGCTACCTACCCTAACAGGCAAACCTGCTTCCTTTCTGACCCTCAGCCAAGCTACCTACCCTAACAGGAAAACCTGCTTCCTTTCTGACCCTCAGCCTTGCTACCTACCCTGACAGGCAAACCTGCTTCCTTTCTGAGCCTCAGCCAAGCTACCAACCCTGACAGGCAAACCTGCTTCCTTTCTGACCCTCTGCCAAGCTACCTACCCTGATAGGCTAACCTGCTTCCTTTCTGACCCTCTGCCAAGCTACCCTGACAGGCTAACCTGCTTCCTTTCTGACCCTATGCCAAGCTACCTACCCTGACAGGCTAACCTGCTTCCTTTCTGACCCTCTGCCAAGCTACCCTGACAGGCAAACCTGCTTCCTTTCCGACCCTCTGCCAAGCTACCTACCCTGACAGGCAAACCTGCTTCCTTTCTGACCCTCTGCCAAGCTACCTACCCTGAAAGGCAAGCCTCCTTCCTTTCTGACCCTCTGCCAAGCTACCTACCCGGACAGGCTAACCTGCTATCTTTCTGACCCTCTGCCAAGCTACCTACCCTGACAGGTAAACCTGCTTCCTTTCTGACCCTCTGCCAAGCTACCTACCCTGACAGGCTAAACTGCTTCCTTTCTGACCCTCTGCCAAGCTACCTACCCTGACAGGTAAACCTGCTTCCTTTCTGACCCTCTGCCAAGCTACCTACCCTGACAGGCTAAACTGCTTCTTTTCTGACCCTCTGCCAAGCTACCTACCCTGACAGGCTAACCTGCTTCCTTTCTGACCCTCTGCCAAGCTACCCTGACTGGCTAACCTGCTTCCTTTCTGACCCTCTGCCAAGCTACCTACCCTGACAGGCTAACCTGCTTCCTTTCTGACCCTCCGTCAAGCTACCTACCCTGTCAGGCTAACCTGCTACCTTTCTGACCCTCTGCCAAGCTACCTACCCTGACAGGCAAAACTTCCTCCTTTCTGACCCTCAGCCAAGCTACCTACCCTGACAGGCAAACCTGCTTCCTTTCCGACCCTCTGCCAAGCCACCTAGCCTGACAGGGAAACCTGCTTCCTTTCTGACCCTCTGCCAAGCTACCTACCCTGACAGGCAAACCTGCTTCCTTTCTGACCCTCTGCCAAGCAACCTTGACTGGCTAACCTGCTTCCTTTCTGACCCTCTGCCAAGCTACCTACCCTGACAGGTTAACCTGCTTCCTTTCTGACCCTCTGCCAAGCTACCCACCCTGACAGGCAAACCTCCTTCCTTTCTGACCCTCTGCCAAGCTACCTACCCGGACAGGTAAACCTGCTTCCTTTCTGACCCTCTGCCAAGCTACCTACCCTGACAGGCAAACCTCCTTCCTTTCTGACCCTCTGCCAAGCTACCTACCCGGACAGGTAAACCTGCTATCTTTCTGACCCTCTGCCAAGCTACCTACCCTGACAGGTAAACCTGCTTCCTTTCTGACCCTCTGCCAAGCTACCTACCCTGACAGGCTAAACTGCTTCCTTTCTGACCCTCTGCCAAGCTACCTACCCTGACAGGCTAACCTGCTACCTTTCTTACCCTCTGCCAAGCTACCTACCCTGACAGGTAAACCTGCTTCCTTTCTGACCCTCTGCCAAGCTACCTACCCTGACAGTGCTTCCTTTCTGACCCTCAGCCAAGCTACCTACGCTGACAGGCAAACCTGCTGCCTTTCTGACCCTCAGCCAGGCTACCCTGACAGGCAAACCTGCTTCCTTTCGACCCTCTGCCAAGCTAAATACCCTGACGGGCAGACCTGCTTCCTTTCTGACCCTCTGCCAAGCTACCCTGACTGGCTAACCTGCTTCCTTTCTGACCCTCTGCCAACCTACCTACCCTGACAGGCTAACCTGCTTCCTTTCTGACCCTCTGCCAAGCTACCTACCCTGACAGGCAAACCTGCTTCCTTTCTGACCCTCTGCCAAGCTACCTACCCTGGCAGGCAAACCTGCTTCCTTTCTGACCCTCTACCAAGCTACCTACCCTGACAGGCAAACCTGCTTCCTTTCTGACCCTCTGCCAAGCTACCTACCCTGACAGGCAAACCTGCTTCCTTTCTGACCCTCTGCCAAGCTACCTACCATGACAGGCAAACCTGCTTCCTTTCTGACCCTCTGCTAAGCTACCTACCCTGACAGGCAAACCTGCTTCCTTTCTGACCCTCTGCCAAGCTACCTACCCTGACAGGCAAACCTGCTTCCTTTCTGACCCTCTGCCAAGCTACCCTGACTGGCTAACCTGCTTCCTTTCTGACCCTCTGCCAAGCTACCTACCCTGACAGGCAAACCTGCTTCCAGTCTGACCCTCAGCCAAGCTACCTACCCTAAAAGGCAAACCTGCTTCCTTTCTGACCCTTAGCCAAGCTACCTACCCTGACAGGCAAACCTGCTTCCTTTCTGACCCTCAGCCAAGCTACCTACCCTGACAGGCAAACCTGCTTCCTTTCTGACCCTCAGCCAAGCTACCTACTCTGACAGGCAAACCTGCTTCCTTTCTGACCGTCAGCCAAGCTACCTACCCTGACAGGCAAACCTGCTTCCTTTCTGACCCTCAGCCAAGCTACCTACCCTAACAGGCAAACCTGCTTCCTTTCTGACCCTCAGCCAAGCTACCTACCCTAACAGGCAAACCTGCTTCCTTTCTGAGCCTCAGCGAAGCTACCTACCCTGACAGGCAAACCTGCTTCCTTTCTGACCCTCTGCCAAGCTACCTACCCTGATAGGCTAACCTGCTTCCTTTCTGACCCTCTGCCAAGCTACCCTGACAGGCTAACCTGCTTCCTTTCTGACCCTATGCCAAGCTACCTACCCTGACAGGCTAACCTGCTTCCTTTCTGACCCTCTGCCAAGCTACCCTGACAGGCAAACCTGCTACCTTTCTGACCCTCAGCCAAGCTACCTACCCTGACAGGCAAACCTGCTTCCTTTCTGACCCTCTGCCAAGCTACCTACCCTGACAGGCAAACCTCCTTCCTTTCTGACCCTCTGCCAAGCTACCTACCCGGACAGGCTAACCTGCTATCTTTCTGACCCTCTGCCAAGCTACCTACCCTGACAGGTAAACCTGCTTCTTCATACATTTTATATTGTCCAATTAAATCAGATGTATTTGCCCAATCATAAATATATAGTTTTTTTTTTACTATTTGAGGCAAGGTAGCTAGGTCTGTTGTACTTTGCGCAATCAAATCCAATACCTGTTGTATCTCTTTGTAAGACTTCTGTATAGAATCAGGTTTGCCCCTCTTAATCATAAGTGCTAAGTCTTCATATAGCGAGTTTTCCATTGGTTGGAGAACTTTAGCAAAGTTTGCCAACCTGCGCCATAACATTTTTGACGCCAGAGATGTAAGCCCCAATTCATGGATTATTATGGGATTTGGCAACGAAAGGGGCAGAAGTAATACCTTTTTCCAAATCATTCCCTGTACGGAATTTAGAATATGCCCCATCGCCAATGTGCATAAATCCAGTCCATATAATATAATTGCCTCTACTTTAAGCAGGTAAAACTCTATTAGTGGGATAAGAGAGAATCTACAGAGCTTACGATGGATAATCTTCATTTGTGCTACAAGTGGCAATGCTTTAATTGATATTGCTTTTTGCCATTTTTTCAATGAATCCAAGTTCGTTAGGTTATATCCCAAATAAATCACCCCTAGTGAGCGAGAAATCATGTTTCCATTGATTAGCCATTTAAATGATGTTATTTTCCTTTTGTTAGAGAAAATCATTATATTCGATTTACCAGGGTTGACTGTCAAGTTGTGTTCTTCACAGTAGCCATAGAACAGATGTATTTTGTTTTGTAGTCCAAATGGCGTGCGATCTAAAAGGATGATATCATCGGCAAAAGCTAGCCAATTTATGCTTAGATGTCCCAATTTTGCAGCAAAGCTGTTCGATTGTTCCCACAACTTATCTATACCTGCTAGATACAAATTAAACAGAGTGGCCGCGAGATTACAGCCTTGTTTCACCCCAATAAACGTATTTATTGGGTCAGTTAGCCGACCCGTACCATCAATTCTTACACTATAACTGGTGTTAGTATGGAGCATGGCTATCATTGTTATTAAATGGACTGGGATCTGCCATTTGTGCATTTTTGCCCACAATATTTCTCTAATCACGCAGTCAAACGCTGAGGACAGGTCCACCAATGCCATATAAATTGGACCATTAAGTTCTCTTCTTGAGCTCTTTAATAAGTGCGCAAGAATAGTTGCATTCAATTGTGTTCCCATGCGTTTTCTAAAGCCTGTTTGAAAGCGTGAGATGATACGTAGAGACATTATAGATGCATTCAGTTCTCTAAGAAGTAAACTGGCAAAAAATTTTGCAGGAGTATCTATCAAAGCTATGGGTCTAAAGTTTTTTGGGTCAGCTGTTCCTCCTTTTTTATGAAGGGGAATAATTAGAGCAGATGTCCAGGAAGCTGGTAGTTTCTTTGTTTTAAAAATGATATCAAAGCTACGCATTAAGTGAGCTGCCCAAAATTTTGGATCATCCTTCAACAAGCATGGAGGAATTCCATCCGGGCCCGCTGCTTTTGAAAACTTTAAATTCGTAATCACTGACTCAATTGTTTCGATGTCCCATGGACAAGTGTGGGGCAGTAGTGATACCTTTGCATCGTACTTAAGTGAGCTGAACTTATCTGGTAATATATATTTGTTACTATAAAATTCAGTCCATAGGTCACCACTCACTGTAGAGCATTTCTCTGCCTGGCTTCTTTCCATAGGATCTCTTAGTATAGCCCAGATTTCGCGGGTTTTCCTACCTATCATGAGATTAATCATATTTTGATTTTTTCTCAGATATGCATTGAATTTAATAGTTTTGATATCCTGTTTATATTTAGTCATAATTAATTTTTTCCTATACGTTACTTGATCAAAATGAAGGGTATAGTCCCTAGCCAAATTTCTAATTTCAACATTTTTCTCTCTTTTTCTTTTCATTATCTCAAAATTATGACGTCCAACTAGATCAGTAGATGTATCTTGCTTGTTTCCAGTGACTATCTGACTGAGGTGATAGTGAATCATATTCTCATTCATGAGATCTAATGATCTACATTCTTCCGTGGACAATAGCTTGGGATTATATTTTAATATATCACGACTGACTAGGCTGTTCAATGACCTGCACGTTTTCAAATTCCACTTTATTGATAGCATCTGTCTATCGGATTCAGGTAACACCAATGGTTTGTAGATAGAATAAGTACCAAATTTACAACTCATAGTGCATGTCACAATCGAGTGATCACTCAGGGCAGATACTTCTATTGTACAGGGCAAAGCCATCGTGGCTAATGTTTTTGAGGTGACAATATAGTCAATCGAGGAATTATATATTCCCCTAGTCCAGGTGACTTTTGACCCATAACATGCAAAAGGAATAACTTGCATATCCCATTCTTTAAAAAAATCTGACCATAACTGGCCCCTCTCGCACGACAACTTTGCATACTGAACATTTTGACCTTCATCTTCCCGATTTTTTTGTATGAGAGTTGAATTGAAATCCCCACCCACAATAATTTCGATGTTGGGCATTTCATCCACCACCTCCAACAATAAAGCATTCAGTCTTTCAAGAATACCGTCGATGTGTGTTCCATTTGGGTTCCAGTATAAGCCTATTATCAACAATGGAACATTCTGATTACTCCTTGACATAACAATAATTGCTAGCATCTCCTCGGAGGAATATAACTTCCTTATTTCCACATTATATACCAAGGAGACATAAATGGCAAGGCCACCCTTTGGACGTCCAAGTTGACCCTTTTGAGCATGACTAAAAAAACTTGTAAATCCCTCCATAGGAATATCTACGGTGGCCATGGTTTCTTGTAGGATAATGATTGCTGGACGATTCTCGCAATCTAGCATCCGAAACCACGACTTTAAGTTTTTAAATCCACAACAATTCCATGATTTTACTAAAAAGGAATTGTTTTATGATTTTTCATCTCCTGGGGTCTCTTTACGGATTGATTTCATCAAGGGTTCTAGCCATGCTAGGCTTTTTATAATTTGTTCCACCGACTCTGCTTGTGAATTCACCTTTGCCTGCAACATTGTCAACTGATTGTCATTATATTCACTTTTTATATTTTGCTGACTTTCTATTTCTTGAAAGTCTAGGAACTCGGTTGCATCATTCATTGAGTAGAAGTCAAATAACTTATAACCCAGAAACTCCAAGTCCCCATAATGAGCCCGAATCAGCGAGGCAATTATAGGTGATTTAAACTTGCATATCATCCGGTAGTTACATGAGGAAGGTAATCTTATCCAGTCGATGTCATTTGATACCAAATTACGTAAAGCCGGGATTTGGCAAAAAATCTTCATTACTGCACCACGATTTAAACTAGGATTGTCAAGCACTACTTTATCAGCCCTCCAGCCTAGCACAGTTTTCATTTCCACAGGAAGATCTTTTGGTGAAACTGCCTTTCCCAGCTTTTCTAGCTCATTAAATTTTTCCGTTTCTGATAATGCTGGAAGGGGTGCCTCTTGGGCCCCTTTCATGAGATAGGCGTCTTTCTCCAAGGTCGGCGAGGCGTTGCCATCGTCGTTTTTATCTTGAGCACACATCTCTATATTCTTTGAACAAAAAGCCTCCTTCTCTACTATGCCCTTTGATTCTTTAGAAACCTGGATAGACATGGTGGTAAGTTTTTTATCAATTTTTTCAAAGAAGCTTTGTAATTGTGTTTGAATTAACAGAGGCGAGTGATCCTGCAACCCACTCATATTCGATATCTTTAAGCCTGGTCTCACAACATGTGGCGCTTCAGGTGCTTGGATCAAAGAGGGTAATATAGAATCTACTTCAACATCCTGTGAATTTTTCTCTTCTAAATATAGAATTTTTTCTTTGCCCAATTCCTTTATCTCAATGCCCATGTCATCTAGTTGCTTTTGACCAAGACATAAGTCAGAGGAATTAGGACTGCATGATTTTATATTTTTTGTTTTTTTAGAATTCTTTTTGTTTGTTTTCCTGTCGGCACTAGTGGAATGGTAGACGGACCCTTTCTTTTCTGAGCTCTTGCAAATGCTTTTTTTGCTTTCCTGGACATAAAAAATGTGGATTGTTGTAAATCAACATTTTCTTCGTCCCTGATAGACTTATCCACGGTTGATACTTGATTCGCTATGTCAAGGTCAATCAAGTCTGTCAGAGCCGTGGGACTATCAGGTCGTTCCGGCAGTTCTTCTGCTGTTGTCAATTGAAATCCACCATCATTTCTCATTAACTCTGATGGTATTAGGTTTGCTGCTACTATGATATTTTCAAGTACTAGAATGTGGTCATGTTGAAGTTTTGCAATTTCAAGGTACTCGGGAGAAATAAGTGAAGTTTGTCTGGCACCTAATGAGTTCTGCAGATTTTTATCGTTCACCATTAAATCAATATTCACATCTGTTTGAGAGGATTGGTCATGCTGTATGGGATGGTTCTTCTCAATTCCCTTACCCCCCATAAACCTGCTTCCTTTCTGACCCTCTGCTAAGCTACCTATCCTGACAGGCTAAACTGCTTCCTTTCTGACCCTCTGCCAAGCTACCTACCCTGACAGGCTAACCTGCTACCTTTCTGACCCTCTGCCAAGCTACCCTGACTGGCTAACCTGCTTCCTTTCTGACCCTCTGCCAAGCTACCTACCCTGACAGGTAAACCTGCTTCCTTTCTGACCCTCTGCCAAGCTACCTATCCTGACAGGCTAAACTGCTTCCTTTCTGACCCTCTGCCAAGCTACCTACCCTGACAGGCTAACCTGCTTCCTTTCTGACCCACTGCCAAGCTACCCTGACTGGCTAACCTGCTTCCTTTCTGACCCTCTGCCAAGCTACCTACCCTGACAGGCTAACCTGCTTCCTTTCTGACCCTCTGCCAAGCTACCTACCCTGACAGGCTAACCTGCTACCTTTCTGATCCTATGCCAAGCTACCTACCCTGACAGGCTAACCTGCTTCCTTTCTGACCCTCTGCCAAGCTACCCTGACAGGCAAACCTGCTACCTTTCTGACCCTCAGCCAAGCTACCTACCCTGACAGGCAAACCTGCTTCCTTTCTGACCCTCTGCCAAGCAACCTACCCTGACCGGCAAACCTCCTTCCTTTCTGACCCTCTGCCAAGCTACCTACCCGGACAGGCTAACCTGCTATCTTTCTGACCCTCTGCCAAGCTACCTACCCTGACAGGTAAACCTGCTTCCTTTCTGACCCTCTGCCAAGCTACCTATCCTGACAGGCTAAACTGCTTCCTTTCTGACCCTCTGCCAAGCTACCTACCCTGACAGGCTAACCTGCTACCTTTCTGACCCTCTGACAAGCCACCTACCCTGACAGGTAAACCTGCTTCCTTTCTGACCCTCTGCAAAGCTACCTACCCTGACAGGCTAAACTGCTTCCTTTCTGACCCTCTGCCAAGCTACCTACCCTGACAGGCTAACCTGCTTCCTTTCTGACCCTCTGCCAAGCTACCTACCCTGACAGGCTAACCTGCTTCCTTTCTGACCCTCTGCCAAGCTACCCTGACTGGCTAACCTGCTTCCTTTCTGACACTCTGCCAAGCTACCTACCCTGACAGGCTACCTGCTTCCTTTCTGACCCTCTGCCAAGCTACCTACCCTGACAGGCTAACCTGCTACCTTTCTGACCCTCAGCCAAGCTACCTACCCTGACAGGCAAACCTGCTTCCTTTCCGACCCTCTGCCAAGCTACCTACCCTGACAGGCAAACCTGCTTCCTTTCTGACCCTCTGCCAAGCTACCTACCCTGACAGGCTAACCTGCTATCTTTCTGACCCTCTGCCAAGCTACCTACCCTGACAGGTAAACCTGCTTCCTTTCTGACCCTCTGCCAAGCTACCTATCCTGACAGGCTAAACTGCTTCCTTTCTGACCCTCTGCCAAGCTACCTACCCTGACAGGCTAACCTGCTACCTTTCTGACCCTCTGACAAGCCACCTACCCTGACAGGTAAACCTGCTTCCTTTCTGACCCTCTGCAAAGCTACCTACCCTGACAGGCTAAACTGCTTCCTTTCTGACCCTCTGCCAAGCTACCTACCCTGACAGGCTAACCTGCTTCCTTTCTGACCCTCTGCCAAGCTACCTACCCTGACAGGCTAACCTGCTTCCTTTCTGACCCTCTGCCAAGCTACCCTGACTGGCTAACCTGCTTCCTTTCTGACACTCTGCCAAGCTACCTACCCTGACAGGCTACCTGCTTCCTTTCTGACCCTCTGCCAAGCTACCTACCCTGACAGGCTAACCTGCTACCTTTCTGACCCTCAGCCAAGCTACCTACCCTGACAGGCAAACCTGCTTCCTTTCCGACCCTCTGCCAAGCTACCTACCCTGACAGGCAAACCTGCTTCCTTTCTGACCCTCTGCCAAGCTACCTACCCTGACAGGCAAACCTGCTTCCTTTCTGACCCTCTGCCAAGCAACCCTAACTGGCTAACCTGCTTCCTTTCTGACCCTCTGCCAAGCTACCTACCATGACAGGTTAACCTGCTTCCTTTCTAACCCTCTGCCAAGCTACCTACCCTGACAGGCAAACCTGCTTCCTTTCTGACCCTCTGCCAAGCTACCTACCCTGACAGACAAACCTCCTTCCTTTCTGACCCTCTGCCAAGCTACCTACCCGGACAGGTAAACCTGCTTCCTTTCTGTCCCTCTGCCAAGCTACCTACCCTGACAGGCAAACCTCCTTCCTTTCTGACCCTCTGCCAAGCTACCTCCCCGGACAGGTAAACCTGCTTCCTTTCTGACCCTCAGCCAAGCTACATACCCTGACAGGCAAACCTGCTTCCTTTCTGACCCTCAGCCAAGCTACCTACCCTATCAGGCAAACCTGCTTCCTTTCTGACCCTCAGCCAAGCTACCTACCCTAACAGGCAAACCTGCTTCCTTTCTGACCCTCAGCCATGCTACCTACCCTGACAGGCAAACCTGCTTCCTTTCTGAGCCTCAGCCAAGCTACCTACCCTGACAGGCAAACCTACTTCCTTTCTGACCCTCTGCCAAGCTACCTACCCTGATAGGCTAACCTGCTTCCTTTCTGACCCTCTGCCAAGCTACCCTGACAGGCTAACCTGCTTCCTTTCTGACCCTATGCCAAGCTACCTACTCTGACAGGCTAACCTGCTTCCTTTCTGACCCTCTGCCAAGCTACCCTGACAGGCAAACCTGCTTCCTTTCTGACCCTCTGCCAAGCTACCTACCCTGACAGGCAAACCTGCTTCCTTTCTGACCCTCTGCCAAGCTACCTACCCTGAAAGGCAAACCTCCTTCCTTTCTGACCCTCTGCCAAGCTACCTACCCTGACAGGCTAAACTGCTTCCTTTCTGACCCTCTGCCAAGCTACCTACCCTGACAGGCTAACCTGCTACCTTTCTGACCCTCTGCCAAGCTACCTACCCTGACAGGTAAACCTGCTTCCTTTCTGACCCTCTGCCAAGCTACCTACCCTGACAGGCTAAACTGCTTCCTTTCTGACCCTCTGCCAAGCTACCTACCCTGACAGGCTAACCTGCTTCCTTTCTGACCCTCTGCCAAGCTACCCTGACTGGCTAACCTGCTTCCTTTCTGACCCTCTGCCAAGCTACCTACCCTGACAGGCTAAACTGCTTCCTTTCTGACCCTCTGCCAAGCTACCTAACCTGACAGGCTAACCTGCTTCCTTTCTGACCCTCTGCCAAGCTACCCTGACTGGCTAACCTGCTTCCTTTCTGACCCTCTGCCAAGCTACCTACCCTGTCAGGCTAACCTGCTACCTTTCTGACCCTCTGCCAAGCTACCTACCCTGACAGGCAAACCTTCCTCCTTTCTGACCCTCAGCCAAGCTACCTACCCTGACAGGCAAACCTGCTTCCTTTCCGACCCTCTGCCAAGCTACCTACCCTGACAGGGAAACCTGCTTCCTTTCTGACCCTCTGCCAAGCTACCTACCCTTGCAGGCAAACCTGCTTCCCTTCTGACCCTCTGCCAAGCAACCTTGACTGGCTAACCTGCTTCCTTTCTGACCCTCTGCCAAGCTACCTACCCTGACAGGTTAACCTGCTTCCTTTCTAACCCTCTGCCAAGCTACCTGCCCTGACAGGCAAACCTGCTTCCTTTCTGACCCTCTGCCAAGCTACCTACCCTGACAGGCAAACCTCCTTCCTTTCTGACCCTCTGCCAAGCTACCTACTGTGATGCTGGAAATGCACCTGAGGGACAGGGCCTCTGAATCCTTGTCCTTTTTCTGTTTTTACTGTGTGTTCTGTCATGTTTTCTGCCCAGGAGTCCATGAGGGACTCCTGGCAGTGCAGCTCTCTCTTTTGGTTTGGTGAACAGACCCATGGGATACCCTTATGGCACCCATGGGTAGGGGTACAACCCTGTGCCCCTAGTGTATGTTTTTGGGCACCTGTGGGTGGCCCACAGAGCAGGGTATGGGCTGGTGGCAGCTCCATGCTGAACTTGACAGGTGCTCTGGGTGTCCTCCATTTTGGGATACCCAGGCCCTGCCATTGGGATCAGTTGATTCCTGATAGAAACAAGATGGCCCCTGTGGCCTCTTGCTTTCTATTGCCTGTTGTCTTGTTTTTCCCAAAGTCCTGGGAAGCCCTGACTCTGTCCCTTCCCCCTGACTGGCTGTTGGGTGGAAGTTCCATCTATGGTGTTGTTGTGAAGGCCCAGCTAGACTGACTGGAGCCTTCCCAGTGACTATGTTATGGGTACCTCCTGTGGGTGGGACCTGGGTGAATGGAGTGTGTGACCAATATACACTCCTTGTTGTGGTTGTCTGGTTTCTGGCATATGAGACAAAGACTGAGACAGCCCTGCCCGAAACTGGCCTGAATGCAGTGTGTAGTGTTGAATGGCTGAGTACTTGTCCCAATCCACATTCCTTGTTGTGAGTGTCTGAAAGGGAGGAGTGTGGCCTGAATGCACTGTGTGCCTGATTGGCTGACTGACTGCATGAATGCCCTTCTATGTGATTGGCTGCTGTGTGTGTGCCAGCAGTGTGGATGAGAGACAGAATAGTATATCTGGGGACCTCTCACCACTGGAAATTGTTCAGAAGCGTTCAGAAGCTGAGTCTCCACTCAAGAGTAACTGGATTTGCTGACCCTCGACGCCCAGCTGGAAGAAGACGACTTGCTGTTGCTTTTGCTTCGACCGATCCGAAGGCTGCCGTGTTCGTCGAGGACTGACCCGAGAGAGGACCTGGCTATGCGCCCTCTTCCCGTGCTCCGAGGGACCATCGAGCACCGCTGAATCTTCGCCGAAGCGCCCTGGAAGTCAGACCCTCTAAAGGCTGCCGACCCGAGACGGGACCGCCGAGGAGATCGAAGTGAAGCACCCGGACCTCGACGCTGTCGAAGTCCATTGCCGTCGACCAGGATTCGCAGGTCTGTGTAACCGCTGGAGGCCCGTCGAAGTTGTGTTGCCCAGCCGTGGGAAACACTTGACGCCGTGCCGCCGACGACCGGAGCCGTCCGCTCCTTGCCTAAGAACATTTGAATTGAAGGACTTCCTCGACCGCACCGTCGACCGCTTTATCCTGCCGGAGAAAGTCGAGGACGACCAACGCGCCGAGGAGAATCCGCCGGTGGGTTTCCCGCCACCTCACGACCCCAAAGACTCGAGCGACTCGACGCCCTGGTTGGGCTACCGTCATTTACAATCTTTGCGGTCCAGAACTAGTGTCGCCGAGGTGCCCCACACGCCTCTTCCTCGCAGGACGCCGACGTCTCGACGCCGACGAGCACCGCTCGGATCGAAGCCTGCCGCCTCATCGACGCCGTTCTACCCTGTTTGTTGTCGGACGTTCGACGCCCCGTGTCTCCCGCTTGAAAGGGAAGGCATTCAAGAAGGGCCGTCGATTCCCCGACACCGAACACCGAGTTCCTCGACGCTTCTCGACGCCTCTCGACGATCCGTGACTCCTGCTTTAAAGGGGGTCATTCAAGAAGGATCTGTCGACGCCTCTTCGAAGAACTCGACTCCACCAGGTACATTGGGGGCGTAAAAACATTGTAGGAGAGAATAAGACTATTGAACAATATATGGACTGGGCTTGTGTTATATCTCTTTATTTTACAGGTTGCCCAGGTGGGGGGATCTCCACACAGAACTGTGCCCAGTAGCTAGGGCCAGTATTCTGCCTATGGTTTCAACCATCTGTTATCTCTCCTCTCTCTATTGCTGGTTTCCTTCTTATTGATCTGTGATTTTAACAGTATTGTGAATGCACTTTAATGAGGTCTAATATTAGTGGTACCACTTTAGAATTGTAGATATTTACCATTATTGATTTTCCTGAGCACAAAGTGCGTTATTGTGATAAGTGTACATAACCTTTGAATATTAATTATATAAAGACTGTGTTTTCAGTAATACAGTGTGTGGACATTCCTTTGTGGGGGCTTGGGGGATACACTGTACTTAAGAACCAGCCTGCATCACCTCCTGAGAAGCTAGGCCTTGATTGCTCGTCCATTGCTACCGTAATAGAGAATCTTGGCTGGGGTCCTCTGTGCCTCTCCTCTACCATATAGAGAGCGGAAGTACAGACCCCCCCACCGGTCTTTACAAGCTGGTGGCAGCGGTGGGATGCTTATGGTTTTAAGACTCAGTGTATAACCGTGCCACTTACAAAATATCCGCACTTTATTAGATTAAGGTTTGGGTGTGTACCAAATAACTGCATTACAGGCAATGGAGCCCATTGCAAATGGTAAATTGACTCGGCTGAGCTTAGAGGCTCTCCAGAGTGCTTGTGAAGCCAGGGAGTTAGACTTTGTGGATAAGTCTAGGGCTGAGCTGATAGCTGCCCTGGTGGACTACCAGACTGATGGTGAAACCCTTGATGAAGGGGGGGATGCAACCAGTGAGGACTCTGCCCCTGGGGTTGTTGCTGAATCTGTTTCTGGGAATGCCACCATTCCTGCTGCCTCTGTTCCAAACCCCAGCAATTCCATGGAACTTGAGTTATTAAGGATGAAATTGGCCTTTGAATATCGCAAGTTGGAAATAGAAGCTGAGCTTAAGAAAGAGGAGCTGGCACAGCAAGTGGAACTCAAGAATAGGGATCTTGCGCTCAAAGACAAGGACACTGAATGTCAGAGAATCCAGCTAGAGAGAGCTAGAGTGGAGACTTCAGCTAGACCAATTGAGAGTGGCAGGTCCCCAGCCACCAAGTTTATGAAAGATTTGGTTGGTGTGTTTGTGGAGGGTTCAGATATCCTCCAATGGATTGAAGCGTTTGAAATGGCTTGTGCAATTCATGATGTAGATAAAAGAGATTGGGCTAAGTGTTTGTTATGCAGAGTGCCTCAAACTGGATATGACTGTATTCTGAAGCTGAGTGTGGAAGAAAGGGGTCAGTATGAGTGTATGAAGTCTGCTTTGATTGCCAAGTTTGGCAAGACACCTACCCAATACCTTAAAAGGTTCAGGGATTTTAAGAAAAGAGAGAATGTGTCTTGGGTTGACTGGGTGAGTACTGCGCACATGAACATGATGGGGTGGATTGATGGTTACAAGGTGAAAACTTTTGTTGAGTTGTCCCACCTCTTGTTTTTTGAGCATTTTTCTGAAGCCTGTTCACCAGAGCTGCGTCAGTATGTGGCTGACCAGAACATTTTGGACCCCTTTAAGCTGGCTAGGTTGGCTGACAAGTGGGTCTCCCACCGGGTGTCCCCTAAGGACTCCAGTGGGAAGGACAAGGACAAAGAAAAGGGGACCTCTCAGAAAGTTGAGGAGTCCCAAAAGCAATCACAGTCGGGTAAACCAAAACCTTCCTCTCCTAAGACCCAAAAATCTAGTGGGGATAAGTCCTCTGTGGGTGGGAATAAGAGTAGTGGTCCACCTGCTGCAAAGCAGGTTCCCAGTGGTTCCAGTACTGTACCCCGCACTCCTGGCACTTGTTGGGATTGTGGGGCTCTGGATCACAAAAGGGGTGACCCCAAGTGTAAAGGTAAGGCACTTGGAGTACAGGCTGTCAGCCTGACCTACCCTTACCCCGTGTCTGAGGTGGAGGCCACTGTCCTCCCCTCCTCTACAGGAATCGCATTTGGTGCTCCGGTAGAGATTTCCTTAGTGTCCCTTGGGGCCTGGGACCAGTACGCAGAAGTACTGGCAACTATCCCGCAGAACACCCGTAGGTTTTTGAGAAGTGTCCTCTTGAATGGCCAGCCTTCTACTGGTTTGAGAGACACTGGGGCAAGCATGACAGTGGTGGACAGGACCCTGCTCAAGCCAGAGGACTATGTAGGTGCTCCTCTGAGAACCACCAGGTTAGCTGGTGGGCCTCCCAAATTATCGCCTGTAGCCCTAGTCACACTCATGATTGGAGACAAGACAGCAAAGCTTCCTGTCCTGGTTCAGGACAATGTCCCTGCTAACATTCTGTTAGGAAATGATCTAGTAGAGTTGGGGTTGATCTCGGATGGTCTTCCCATGACTGCTGCTGCAGTCACTAGGTCACAGGTGACACCGGGTCTGGCTGTGAGTCCGGTACCCGAGCCAAAGGCGAGGCCTAAGGCAAGAAGAAGGAAGACCAAGAAGGCCACCTCTGTGGAGGGAACACCTTCTCTTCCTGCTGTTCCGACAGCACCCATTGGGATCCATGCTCCGGACGGGCTGGGTCCAGTGGAAAACCCAAACTCAACTCCTGTGGGAGAAGAGACAGAAGACTCTCCTGTGGGAGAGGTTCTCAACCCGGAGGATCATCCCGACCTTCAATGCTTGTTAGCTGAAGGGGGACCCTCCCGGGCAGACTTCTGTAAGGGACAGAGAGAGTGCCACTCTCTCGAGGGACTGAGGAAACAGGCCCTGTCCCAGGCACAAGGAGAAGTGCCTAAGACATTCCGGATTTATTGGGAGGGTGAGCTCCTTGTTAGTGAGCCCACTAAGCCTGAACCTGGTGCCCGCAAGAGGTTGGTGGTACCCCAGGTTTACAGGCCCTTCCTACTGCAGTTGGCGCATGAGGTGCCCTTGGCTGGTCATCTTGGGACTAAGAAGACTAAGCAGAGGCTCTCTGCCCATTTCTACTGGCCACGGATGGGAGTAGAGGTGGAGTCCAACTGCAAGACCTGCCCCACTTGTCAGTTGTCTGGCAAGACTGGAGGCAGGGTCATTGCCCCACTGCAGCCATTACCAGTGGTTGGCACACCATTTGAGAGGGTGGGCATCGACATCGTCGGTCCCCTTGACCCTCCCACTTCAGGTGGACATCGGTTCATCCTGGTCTTGGTAGATCATGCCACCAGGTACCCTGAGGCAATACCTCTTCGGACTGTTACTGCCAAGGTGGTTGCCAGGGCTCTCCTGGGCATTTTCACCCGTGTTGGATTCCCCAAGGAGGTTGTCTCTGACAGAGGATCCAACTTCATGTCTAGTTACATGAAAACCATGTGGAAAGAGTGCGGGGTAACCTACAAGTTCTCCACCTCTTACCACCCCCAGACCAATGGTCTGGTTGAGAGATTTAACAAAACTCTCAAGGGCATGCTAGGTGCTTTGGAAGAGCCCCTAAGGAGGAAATGGGATCTCCTCCTGCCATGCCTGCTGTTTGCTTACAGAGAGGTACCTCAAGAGGGTGTTGGTTTCAGCCCCTTTGAGTTACTCTTTGGACATCCCGTGAGGGGGCCCCTCGCCTTGATCAGAGAAGGCTTGGAAGCCACCCCTCCCGGTCCCGCCAAGCAAGTGGGGGACTATGTGTTAGGCCTCAGGCGGAGGATGACAAATGATGGGTCAGGCAACAGCAAATCTCAAGGCCAGCCAGGAAATGAATAAGTACTGGCATGACCTGAAAGCTTCGCAAGTGGATTGGACTCCGGGACAGGAAATCCTTGTGATGGAGCCTACCAAGCCTAGAGCTTTGGCAGACAAGTGGACTGGACCCTTCAGGATCATCTCCAAGATGGGTGAAGTCAATTATCTGGTTGACATGGGAGCCTCTGGGGTAGCCCCCCAGGTATTCCATGTCAACAGGCTCAAGCCTTTCCACAGGCGAGCAGAGGTCTCATGTCTCTTGCTAGCTTCAGGGCAAGAGGAGGATGAGAGTGAGCCCCTTCCTGATTTGCTGCATAGCAACCCTCAGGATGGCTCAGTGGAGGGAGTACAACTCTCCAGATTTGACAACAGAGCAGCAGAGGGCCTGCAGGGCTTTGCTCCAGCAGTATGCCTCTCTGTTTTCACTGACACCGGGCCTTACACCGTGGTGTAAGCACGAAATTGACACTGGTGACAGTGTGCCTGTCAAAAGCAGGAGCTATCGTATGTCAGATACCGTCAAAAACTACATCCAGGCTGAGGTCGCCAAGATGTTGGATCTGGGTGTTATTGAACCCTCAACCAGTCCCTGGTCCAGTCCAGTGGTCCTTGTCCCCAAGGCAAGTTCCCAGGCGGGTACCAAGGATTGGAGGTTCTGTGTGGACTACCGAGGAGTCAATGCCGTCACCAAAACTGACGCGCACCCATTGCCCAGGGCTGATGAGCTCGTGGACACTATAGGTGCTGCCAAATTTGTGAGCACCTTTGACCTTACCTCAGGCTATTGGCAAATAGCTCTGACGGACCATGCCAAGGAAAAGACGGCATTCTCCACACCTGAGGGACTCTACCAGTTTAGGGTCATGCCCTTTGGGTTGAAGAATGCCCCTGCCACCTTCCAGAGATTGGTCAACCATGCGCTCAGTGGGCTGGAAGCCTTTTGTGTGGCTTACTTAGACGACATTGCCGTCTACAGTTCCACCTGGGAAGAGCATTTGACACATCTGGATAAGGTGTTGCAGGCCTTGAAAAGGGCTAACCTCACTATCAAGGCCACCAAGTGCCAGATAGCTCAGGGGAAAGTTACCTATCTTGGTCATGAGGTAGGAGGGGGTCAAATCCAACCTCTCTCCAGTAAAGTACGGGATGTACAGAACTGGGAGACTCCCACTACTCAAACCCAGGTGAGAGCCTTTTTGGGCCTCACTGGGTACTATCGCAATTTCATGGCAGACTATGGAACCATAGCTGCACCCCTGACAGCTCTAACTTCACCCAAACAGCCTAGGAAGGTTAATTGGACTGAAGACTGTCAGAGGGCCTTTGATGGCTTGAAAGAAAGTCTGTGTAGGGCACCTGTGTTGAGTGCGCCTGAATACAGCCGACCCTTTATCGTCCAGACGGATGCCTGCGACACCGGAATTGGAGATGTCTTGTCCCAGTTAGATGACAAAGGGAGAGAACATCCTATCATATTCATCAGTAGACAACTCAAGGGTAGAGAACTTAGGTGGGCTACTGTTGGAAAGGAATGTTTTAGTATAGTTTGGAGCCTTAGGCGTTTTAGGCCCTACCTTACGGGGTCCACCTTCAAGGTCCAAACAGATCATAAGCCCCTGAAGTGGCTTATGCAGATGAAGGGTGAGAATCCGAAATTGCTCAGGTGGTCGATTAGCCTACAAGGGCTAGACTTCACCATAGAGCACAGACCAGGGAAGAGTCACAATAATGCAGATGGCCTTTCCAGAAGGTATGTTGACCGTCTGGATGAGGGTGTCTATCCCGTGGGAGATTAGGCACCCTCCACCTCAGTCTGGGGGGGGCGACTGTGATGCTGGAAATGCATCTGAGGGACAGGGCCTCTGAATCCTTGTCCTTTTTCTGTTTTTACCGTGTGTTCTGTCATGTTTTCTGCCCAGGAGTCCATGAGGGACTCCTGGCAGTGCAGCTCTCTCTTTTGGTTTGGTGAACAGACCCATGGGATACCCTTATGGCACCCATGGGTAGGGGTACAACCCTGTGCCCCTAGTGTATGTTTTTGGGCACCTGTGGGTGGCCCACAGAGCAGGGTATGGGCTGGTGGCAGCTCCATGCTGAACTTGACAGGTGCTCTGGGTGTCCTCCATTTTGGGATACCCAGGCCCTGCCATTGGGATCAGTTGATTCCTGATAGAAACAAGATGGCCCCTGTGGCCTCTTGCTTTCTATTGCCTGTTGTCTTGTTTTTCCCAAAGTCCTGGGAAGCCCTGACTCTGTCCCTTCCCCCTGACTGGCTGTTGGGTGGAAGTTCCATCTATGGTGTTGTTGTGAAGGCCCAGCTAGACTGACTGGAGCCTTCCCAGTGACTGTATGTTATGGGTACCTCCTGTGGGTGGGACCTGGGTGAATGGAGTGTGTGACCAATATACACTCCTTGTTGTGGTTGTCTGGTTTCTGGCATATGAGACAAAGACTGAGACAGCCCTGCCCGAAACTGGCCTGAATGCAGTGTGTAGTGTTGAATGGCTGAGTACTTGTCCCAATCCACATTCCTTGTTGTGAGTGTCTGAAAGGGAGGAGTGTGGCCTGAATGCACTGTGTGCCTGATTGGCTGACTGACTGCATGAATGCCCTTCTGTGTGATTGGCTGCTGTGTGTGTGCCAGCAGTGTGGATGAGAGACAGAATAGTATATCTGGGGACCTCTCACCACTGGAAATTGTTCAGAAGCGTTCAGAAGCTGAGTCTCCACTCAAGAGTAACTGGATTTGCTGACCCTCGACGCCCAGCTGGAAGAAGAAGACTTGCTGTTGCTTTTGCTTCGACCGATCCGAAGGCTGCCGTGTTCGTCGAGGACTGACCCGAGAGAGGACCTGGCTAGGCGCCCTCTTCCCGTGCTCCGAGGGACCATCGAGCACCGCTGAATCTTCGCCGAAGCGCCCTGGAAGTCAGACCCTCGAAAGGCTGCCGACCCGAGACGGGACCGCCGAGGAGATCGAAGTGAAGCACCCGGACCTCGACGCTGTCGAAGTCCATTGCCGTCGACCAGGGTTCGCAGGTCTGTGTAACCGCTGGAGGCCCGTCGAAGTTGTGTTGCCCAGCCGTGGGAACCACTTGACGCCGTGCCGCCGACGACCGGAGCCGTCCGCTCCTTGCCTAAGAACATTTGAATTGAAGGACTTCCTCGACCGCACCGTCGACCGCTTTATCCTGCCGGAGAAAGTCGAGGACGACCAACGCGCCGAGGAGAATCCGCCGGTGGGTTTCCCGCCACCTCACGACCCCAAAGACTCGAGCGACTCGACGCCCTGGTTGGGCTACCGTCATTTACAATCTTTGCGGTCCAGAACTAGTGTCGCCGAGGTGCCCCGCACGCCTCTTCCTCGCAGGACGCCGACGTCTCGACGCCGACGAGCACCGCTCGGATCGAAGCCTGCCGCCTCATCGACGCCGTTCTACCCTGTTTGTTGTCGGACGTTCGACGCCCCGTGTCTCCCGCTTGAAAGGGAAGGCATTCAAGAAGGGCCGTCGATTCCCCGACACCGAACACCGAGTTCCTCGACGCTTCTCGACGCCTCTCGACGATCCGTGACTCCTGCTTTAAAGGGGGTCATTCAAGAAGGATCTGTCGACGCCTCTTCGAAGAACTCGACTCCACCAGGTACATTGGGGGGGGTAAAAACATTGTAGGAGAGAATAAGACTATTGAACAATATATGGACTGGGCTTGTGTTATATCTCTTTATTTTACAGGTTGCCCAGGTGGGGGGATCTCCACACAGAACTGTACCCAGTAGCTAGGGCCAGTATTCTGCCTATGGTTTCAACCATCTGTTATCTCTCCTCTCTCTATTGCTGGTTTCCTTCTTATTGATCTGTGTGCCATTTTAACAGTATTGTGAATGCACTTTAATGAGGTCTAATATTAGTGGTACCACTTTAGAATTGTAGATATTTACCATTATTGATTTTCCTGAGCACAAAGTGCGTTATTGTGATAAGTGTACATAACCTTTGAATATTAATTATATAAAGACTGTGTTTTCAGTAATACAGTGTGTGGACATTCCTTTGTGGGGGCTTGGGGGATACACTGTACTTAAGAACCAGCCTGCATCACCTCCTGAGAAGCTAGGCCTTGATTGCTCGTCCATTGCTACCGTAATAGAGAATCTTGGCTGGGGTCCTCTGTGCCTCTCCTCTACCATATAGAGAGCGGAAGTACAGACCCCCCCACCGGTCTTTACACCTACCCGGACAGGTAAACCTGCTTCCTTTCTGACCCTCTGCCAAGCTACCTACCCTGACAGGCAAACCTCCTGCCTTTCTGACCCTCTGCCAAGCTACCTACCCGGACAGGTAAACCTGCTATCTTTCTGACCCTCTGCCAAGCTACCTACCCTGACAGGTAAACCTGCTTCCTTTCTGACCCTCTGCCAAGCTACCTACCCTGACAGGCTAACCTGCTACCTTTCTGACACTCTGCCAAGCTACCTACCCTGACAGGTAAACCGGCTTCCTTTCTGACCCTCTGCCAAGCTACCTACCCTGACAGGCTAAACTGCTTCCTTTCTGACCCTCTGCCAAGCTACCTACCCTGACAGGCTAACCTGCTTCCTTTCTGACCCTCTGCCAAGCTACCCTGACTGGCTAACCTGCTTCCTTTCTGACCCTCTGCCAAGCTACCTACCCTGACAGGCTAACCTGCTTCCTTTCTGACCCTCTGCCAAGCTACCTACCCTGACAGGCTAACCTGCTACCTTTCTGACCCTCTGCCAAGCTACCTACCCTGACAGGCAAACCGACCTCCTTTCTGAACCTCAGCCAAGCTACGTACCCTGACAGGTAAACCTGCTTCCTTTCCGACCCTCTGCCAAGCTACCTACCCTGACAGGCAAACCTGCTTCCTTTCTGACCCTCTGCCAAGCTACCTGCCCTGACAGGCAAACCTGCTTCCTTTCTGACCCTCTGCCAAGCAACCCTGACTGGCTAACCTGCTTCTTTTCTGACCCTCTGCCAAGCTAACTACCCTGACAGGTTAACCTGCTTCATTTCTAACCCTCAGCCAAGCTACCTACCCTGACAGGCAAACCTGCTTCCTTTCTGACCCTCTACCAAGCTGCCTACCCTGACCCTCTGCCACGCTACCTACCCTGACAGGCAAACCTGCTTCCTTTCTGACCTTCTGCCAAGCTACCTACCCTGACAGGCTAACCTGCTTCCTTTCTGACCCTCTACCAAGCTACATACCCTGACAGGCTAACCTGCTTCCTTTCTGACCCTCTGCCAAGCTACCTACCCTGACAGGCAAACCTGCTTCCTTTCTGACCCTCAGCCAAGCTACCTACCGTGACAGGCAAACCTGCTACCTTTCTGACCCTCTGCCAAGCTACCTACCCTGACAGGCAAACCTGCCTCCTTTCTGACCCTCTGCCAAGCTACCCTGACTGGCTAACCTGCTTCCTTTCTGACCCTCTGCCAAGCCACCTACCCTGACAGGCAAACCTGCCTCCTTTCTGACTCTCTGCCAAGCTACCCTGACAGGCTAACCTGATTCCTTTCTGACCCTCTGCCAAGCTACCTACCCTGCCAGGCAAACCTGCTACCTTTCTGACCCTCAGCCAAGCTACCTACCCTGACAGGCAAACCTGCCTCCTTTCTGACCCTCTGCCAAGCTACCCCGACAGGCTAACCTGCTTCCTTTCTGACCCTCAGCCAAGCTACCTACCCTGACAGGTAAACCTGCTTCCTTTCTGACCCTCTGCCAAGCTACCTACCCTGACAAGCAAACCTGCTTCCTTTCTGACCCTCTGCCAAGCTACCCTGACAGGCTAACCTGCTTCCTTTCTGACCCTCAGCCAAGCTACCTACCCGGACAGTCTAACCTGCTTCCTTTCTGACCCTCTGCCAAGCTACCTACCCTGACAGGCAAATCTGCTTCCTTTCTGACCTTCTGCCAAGCTACCTACCCTGACAGTTAAACCTGCTTCCTTTCTGACCCTCTGCCAAGCTACCTACCCTGACAGGCAAATCTGCTTCCTTTCTGACCTTCTGCCAAGCTACCTACCCTGACAGGCTTACGTGCTTCCTTTCTGACCTTCTGCCAAGCTACCTACCTGACAGTGCTTCCTTTCTGACCCTCAGCCAGGCTACCCTGACAGGCAAACCTGATGCCTTTCTGACCCTCTGCCAAGCTACCTACCCTGACAGGAAGACCTGCTTCCTTTCTGACCCTCTGCCAAGCTACCCTGACTGGCTAACCTGATGCCTTTCTGACCCTCTGCCAAGCTACCTACCCTGACAGGCAAACCTGCTTCCTTTCTGACCCTCTGCCAAGCTACCTACCCTGACAGGCAAACCCGCTACCTGTCTGACCCTCTGCCAAGCTACCCTGACTGGCTAACCTGCTTCCTTTCTGACCCTCTGCCAAGCTACCTACCCTGACAGGCAAACCTGCTTCCTTTCTGACCCTCTGCCAAGCTACCTACCCTGGCAGGCAAACCTGCTTCCTTTCTGACCCTCTACCAAGCTACCCTGACAGGCAAACCTGCTTCCTTTCTGACCCTCTGCCAAGCTACCTACCCTGACAGGCAAACCTGATTCCTTTCTGAACCTCTACCAAGCTGCCTACCCTGACCCTCTGCCAAGCTACCTACCCTGACAGGCAAACCTGCTTCCTTTCTGACCCTCTGAAAAGCTACCTACCATGACAGGCAAACCTGCTTCCTTTCTGACCCTCTGCCAAGCTACCTACCCTGACAGGCAAACCTGCTTCCTTTCTGACCCTCTGCCAAGCTACCTACCCTGACAGGCAAACCTGCTTCCTTTCTGACCCTCTGCCAAGCAACCCTGATTGGCTAACCTGCTTCCTTTCTGACCCTCTGCCAAGCTACCTACCCTGACAGGTTAACCTGCATCCTTTCTAACCCTCTGCCAAGCTACCTACCCTGGCAGGCAAACCTGCTTCCTTTCTGACCCTCTGCCAAGCAACCCTGACTGGCTAACCTGCTTCCTTTCTGACCCTCTGCCAAGCTACCTACCCTGACAGGTTAACCTGCATCCTTTCTGACCCTCTGCCAAGCTACCTACCCGGACAGGTAAACCTGCTATCTTTCTGACCCTCTGCCAAGCTACCTACCCTGATAGGTAAACCTGCTTCCTTTCTGACCCTCTGCCAAGCTACCTACCCTGACAGGCTAAACTGCTTCCTTTCTGACCCTCTGCCAAGCTACCTACCCTGACAGGCTAACCTGCTTCCTTTCTGACACTCTGCCAAGCTACCTACCCTGACAGGCAAACCGGCATCCTTTCTAACCCTCTGCCAAGCTACCTACCCTGACAAGCAAACCTGCTTCCTTTCTGACCCTCTGCCAAGCTACCTACCCTGACAGGCAAACCTCCTTCCTTTCTGACCCTCTGCCAAGCTACCTACCCGGACAGGTAAACCTGCTTCCTTTCTGACCCTCTGCCAAGCTACCTACCCTGACAGGCAAACCACCTTCCTTTCTGACCCTCTGCCAAGCTACCTACCCTGACAGGTAAACCTGCTTCCTTTCTGACCCTCTGCCAAGCTACCTACCCTGACAGGCTAAACTGCTTCCTTTCTGACCCTCTGCCAAGCTACCTGCCCTGACAGGCTAACCTGCTTCCTTTCTGACCCTCTGCCAAGCTACCTACCCTGACAGGCAAACCTGCTTCCTTTCTGACCCTCAACCAAGCTACCTACCCTGACAGGTAAACCTGCTTCCTTTCTGACCCTCTGCCAAGCTACCTACCCTGACAAGCAAACCTGCTTCCTTTCTGACCCTCTGCCAAGCTACCCTGATAGGCTAACCTGCTTCCTTTCTGACCCTCTGCCAAGCTACCTACCCCGACAGGTTAACTTGCTTCCTTTCTGACCCTCTGCCAAGCTACCTACCCTGACAGGCAAACCTACTACCTGTCTGACCCTCAGCCAAGCTACCTACCCTGACAGTCTAACCTGCTTCCTTTCTGACCCTCTGCCAAGCTACCTACCCTGACAGTTAAACCTGCTTCCTTTCTGACCCTCTACCAAGCTACCTACCCTGACAGGCAAACCTGCTTCCTTTCTGACCTTCTGCCAAGCTACCTACCCTGACAGTTAAACCTGCTTCCTTTCTGACCCTCTGCCAAGCTACCTACCCTGACAGGCAAATCTGCTTCCTTTCTGACCTTCTGCCAAGCTACCTACCCTGACAGGCTTACGCGTTTCCTTTCTGACCTTCTGCCAAGCTACCTACCCTGACAGGCAAACCTGCTTCCTTTCTGACCCTCTGCCAAGTTACCTACCCTGACAGTGCTTCCTTTCTGACCCTCAGCCAGGCTACCCTGACAGGCAAACCTGCTGCCTTTCTGACCCTCTGCCAAGCTACCTACCCTGACAGGAAGACCTGCTTCCTTTCTGACCCTCTGCCAAGCTACCCTGACTGGCTAACCTGCTTCCTTTCTGACCCTCTGCCAAGCTACCTACCCTGACAGGCAAACCTGCTTCCTTTCTGACCCTCTGCCAAGCTACCTACCCTGACAGGCAAACCCGCTACCTGTCTGACCCTCTGCCAAGCTACCCTGACTGGCAAACCTGCTTCCTTTCTGACCTTCTGCCAAGCTACCTACCCTGACAGGCTTACCTGCTTCCTTTCTGACTTTCTGCCAAGCTACCTACCCTGACGGGCAAACCTGCTTCCTCTCTGACCCTCTGCCAAGATACCTACCCTGACAGTGCTTCCTTTCTGACCCTCAGCCAAGCTACCTACGCTGACGGGCAAACCTGCTGCCTTTCTGACCCTCAGCCAGGCTACCCTGACAGGCAAACCTGCTTCCTTTCTGACCCTCTGCCAAGCTACCTACCCTGACAGGCTAACCTGCTTCCTTTCTGACCCTCTGCCAAGCTACCTACCCTGACAGGCTAACCTGCTACCTTTCTGACCCTCTGCCAAGCTACCTACCCTGACAGGCAAACCGACCTCCTTTCTGAACCTCAGCCAAGCTACGTACCCTGACAGGCAAACCTGCTTCCTTTCAGACCCTCTGCCAAGCTACCTACCCTGACAGGCAAACCTGCTTCCTTTCTGACCCTCTGCCAAGCTACCTACCCTGACAGGCAAACCTGCTTCCTTTCTGACCCTCTGCCAAGCAACCCTGACTGGCTAACCTGCTTCTTTTCTGACCCTCTGCCAAGCTAACTACCCTGACAGGTTAACCTGCTTCCTTTCTAACCCTCAGCCAAGCTACCTACCCTGACAGGCAAACCTGCTTCCTTTCTGACCCTCTGCCAAGCTACCTACCCTGACAGGCAAACCTGCTTCCTTTCTGACCCTCTGCCAAGTTACCTACCCTGACAGTGCTTCCTTTCTGACCCTCAGCCAAGCTACCTACGCTGACAGGCAAACCTGCTGCCTTTCTGACCCTCAGCCAGGCTACCCTGACAGGCAAACCTGCTTCCTTTCTGACCCTCTGCCAAGGTACCTACCCTGACGGGCAGACCTGCTTCCTTTCTGACCCTCTGCCAAGCTACCCTGACTGGCTAACCTGCTTCCTTTCTGACCCTCTGCCAACCTACCTACCCTGACAGGCTAACCTGCTTCCTTTCTGACCCTCTGCCAAGCTACCTACCCTGACAGGCAAACCTGCTTCCTTTCTGACCCTCTGCCAAGCTACCTACCCTGGCAGGCAAACCTGCTTCCTTTCTGACCCTCTACCAAGCTACCTACCCTGACAGGCAAACCTGCTTCCTTTCTGACCCTCCGCCAAGCTACCTACCCTGACAGGCAAGCCCGATTCCTTTCTGACCCTCTACCAAGCTGCCTACCCTGACCCTCTGCCAAGCTACTTACCCTGACAGGCAAACCTGCTTCCTTTCTGACCCTCTGCCAAGCTACCTACCATGACAGGCAAACCTGCTTCCTTTCTGACCCTCTGCCAAGCTACCTACCCTGACAGGCAAACCTGCTTCCTTTCTGACCCTCTGCCAAGCTACCTACCCTGACAGGCAAACCTGCTTCCTTTCTGACCCTCTGCCAAGCTACCTACCCTGACAGGCAAACCTGCTTCCTTTCTGACCCTCTGCCAAGTTACCTACCCTGACAGTGCTTCCTTTCTGACCCTCAGCCAGGCTACCCTGACAGGCAAACCTGCTGCCTTTCTGACCCTCTGCCAAGCTACCTACCCTGACAGGCTAAACTGCTTCCTTTCTGACCCTCTGCCAAGCTACCTACCCTGACAGGCTAACCTGCTTCCTTTCTGACCCTCTGCCAAGCTACCTACCCTGACAGGCAAACCTGCTTCCTTTCTGACCCTCAGCCAAGCTACCTACCCTGACAGGTAAACCTGCTTCCTTTCTGACCCTCTGCCAAGCTACCTACCCTGACAAGCAAACTTGCTTCCTTTCTGACCCTCTGCCAAGCTACCCTGACAGGCTAACCTGCTTCCTTTCTGACCCTCTGCCAAGCTACCTACCCCGACAGGTTAACTTGCTTCCTTTCTGACCCTCAGCCAAGCTACCTACCCTGACAGTCTAACCTGCTTCCTTTCTGACCCTCTGCCAAGCTACCTACCCTGACAGTTAAACCTGCTTCCTTTCTGACCCTCTGCCAAGCTACCTACCCTGACAGGCAAACCTGCTTCCTTTCTGACCTTCTGCCAAGCTACCTACCCTGACAGTTAAACCTGCTTCCTTTCTGACCCTCTGCCAAGCTACCTACCCTGACAGGCAAATCTGCTTCCTTTCTGACCTTCTGCCAAGCTACCTACCCTGACAGGCTTACGTGCTTCCTTTCTGACCTTCTGCCAAGCTACCTACCCTGACAGGCAAACCTGCTTCCTTTCTGACCCTCTGCCAAGTTACCTACCCTGACAGTGCTTCCTTTCTGACCCTCAGCCAGGCTACCCTGACAGGCAAACCTGCTGCCTTTCTGACCCTCTGCCAAGCTACCTACCCTGACAGGAAGACCTGCTTCCTTTCTGACCCTCTGCCAAGCTACCCTGACTGGCTAACGTGCTTCCTTTCTGACCCTCTGCCAAGCTACCTACCCTGACAGGCAAACCTGCTTCCTTTCTGACCCTCTGCCAAGCTACCTACCCTGACAGGCAAACCCGCTACCTGTCTGACCCTCTGCCAAGCTACCCTGACTGGCAAACCTGCTTCCTTTCTGACCTTCTGCCAAGCTACCTACCCTGACAGGCTTACCTGCTTCCTTTCTGACTTTCTGCCAAGCTACCTACCCTGACGGGCAAACCTGCTTCCTTTCTGACCCTCTGCCAAGCTACCTACCCTGACAGGCTAACCTGCTACCTGTCTGACCCTCTGCCAAGCTACCCTGACTGGCAAACCTGCTTCCTTTCTGACCTTCTGCCAAGCTACCTACCCTGACAGGCTTACCTGCTTCCTTTCTGACTTTCTGCCAAGCTACCTACCCTGACGGGCAAACCTGCTTCCTTTCTGACCCTCTGCCAAGCTACCTACCCTGACAGGCTAACCTGCTACCTTTCTGACCCTCTGCCAAGCTACCTACCCTGACAGGCAAACCGACCTCCTTTCTGAACCTCAGCCAAGCTACGTACCCTGACAGGCAAACCTGCTTCCTTTCAGACCCTCTGCCAAGCTACCTACCCTGACAGGCAAACCTGCTTCCTTTCTGACCCTCTGCCAAGCTACCTACCCTGACAGGCAAACCTGCTTCCTTTCTGACCCTCTGCCAAGCAACCCTGACTGGCTAACCTGCTTCTTTTCTGACCCTCTGCCAAGCTAACTACCCTGACAGGTTAACCTGCTTCCTTTCTAACCCTCAGCCAAGCTACCTACCCTGACAGGCAAACCTGCTTCCTTTCTGACCCTCTGCCAAGCTACCTACCCTGACAGGCAAACCTGCTTCCTTTCTGACCCTCTGCCAAGTTACCTACCCTGACAGTGCTTCCTTTCTGACCCTCAGCCAAGCTACCTACGCTGACAGGCAAACCTGCTGCCTTTCTGACCCTCAGCCAGGCTACCCTGACAGGCAAACCTGCTTCCTTTCTGACCCTCTGCCAAGCTACCTACCCTGACGGGCAGACCTGCTTCCTTTCTGACCCTCTGCCAAGCTACCCTGACTGGCTAACCTGCTTCCTTTCTGACCCTCTGCCAACCTACCTACCCTGACAGGCTAACCTGCTTCCTTTCTGACCCTCTGCCAAGCTACCTACCCTGACAGGCAAACCTGCTTCCTTTCTGACCCTCTGGCAAGCTACCTACCCTGGCAGGCAAACCTGCTTCCTTTCTGACCCTCTACCAAGCTACCTACCCCGACAGGCAAACCTGCTTCCTTTCTGACCCTCCGCCAAGCTACCTACCCTGACAGGCAAGCCCGATTCCTTTCTGACCCTCTACCAAGCTGCCTACCCTGACCCTCTGCCAAGCTACTTACCCTGACAGGCAAACCTGCTTCCTTTCTGACCCTCTGCCAAGCTACCTACCATGACAGGCAAACCTGCTTCCTTTCTGACCCTCTGCCAAGCTACCTACCCTGACAGGCAAACCTGCTTCCTTTCTGACCCTCTGCCAAGCTACCTACCCTGACAGGCAAACCTGCTTCCTTTCTGACCCTCTGCCAAGCTACCCTGACTGGTTAACCTGCTTCCTTTCTGACCCTCTGCCAAGCTACCTACCCTGACAGGCAAACCTGCTTCCTTTCTGACCCTCAGCCAAGCTACCTACTCTGACAGGCAAACCTGCTTCCTTTCTGACCCTCTGCCAAGCTACCTACCCTGGCAGGCAAACCTGCTTCCTTTCTGACCCTCTACCAAGCTACCTACCCTGACAGGCAAACCTGCTTCCTTTCTGACCATCTGTCAAGCTACCTACCCTGACAGGCAAACATGATTCCTTTCTGACCCTCTACCAAGCTGCCTACCCTGACCCTCTGCCACGCTACCTACCCTGACAGGCAAACCTGCTTCCTTTCTGACCTTCTGCCAAGCTACCTACCCTGACAGGCTAACCTGCTTCCTTTCTGACCCTCTACAAAGCTACATACCCTGACAGGCTAACCTGCTTCCTTTCTGACCCTCTGCCAAGCTACCTACCCTGACAGGCAAACCTGCTACCTTTCTGACCCTCTGCCAAGCTACCTACCCCGACAGGCAAACCTGCTTCCTTTCTGACCCTCAGCCAAGCTACCTACCATGACAGGAAGACCTGCTTCCTTTCTGACCCTCTGCCAAGCTACCCTGACTGGCTAACCTGCTTCCTTTCTGACCCTCTGCCAAGCTACCTACCCTGACAGGCAAACCTGCTACCTTTCTGACCCTCAGCCAAGCTACCTACCCTGACAGTCTAACCTGCTTCCTTTCTGACCCTCTGCCAAGCTACCCTGACAGGCTAACCTGCTTCCTTTCTGACCCTCTGCCAAGCTACCTACACTGACAGGCAAACCTGCTACCTTTCTGACCCTCAGCCAAGCTACCTACCCTGACAGGCAAACATGCTGCCTTTCTGACCCTCTGCCAAGCTACCTACCCTGACAGGCAAACCTGCTTCCTTTCTGACCCTCAGCCAAGCTACCTACCCTGACAGGTAAACCTGCTTCCTTTCTGACCCTCTGCCAAGCTACCTACCCTGACAAGCAAACCTGCTTCCTTTCTGACCCTCTGCCAAGCTACCCTGACAGGCTAACCTGCTTCCTTTCTGACCCTCAGCCAAGCTACCCACCCTGACAGTCTAACCTGCTTCCTTTCTGACCCTCTGCCAAGCTACCTACCCTGACAGGCAAATCTGCTTCCTTTCTGACCTTCTGCCAAGCTACCTACCCTGACAGTTAAACCTGCTTCCTTTCTGACCCTCTGCCAAGCTACCTACCCTGACAGGCAAATCTGCTTCCTTTCTGACCTTCTGCCAAGCTACCTACCCTGACATGCTTACATGCTTCCTTTCTGACCTTCTGCCAAGCTACCTACCCTGACAAGCAAACCTGCTTCCTTTCTGACCCTCTGCCAAGTTACCTACCCCGACAGTGCTTCCTTTCTGACCCTCAGCCAGGCTACCCTGACAGGCAAACCTGCTGCCTTTCTGACCCTCTGCCAAGCTACCTACCCTGACAGGAAGACCTGCTTCCTTTCTGACCCTCTGCCAAGCTACCCTGACTGGCTAACCTGCTTCCTTTCTGACCCTCTGCCAAGCTACCTACCCTGACAGGAAAACCTGCTTCCTTTCTGACCCTCTGCCAAGCTACCTACCCTGACAGGCAAACCCGCTACCTGTCTGACCCTCTGCCAAGCTACCCTGACTGGCTAACCTGCTTCCTTTCTGACCCTCTGCCAAGCTACCTACCCTGACAGGCAAACCTGCTTCCTTTCTGACCCTCTGCCAAGCTACCTACCCTGGCAGGCAAACCTGCTTCCTTTCTGACCCTCTACCAAGCTACCTACCCTGACAGGCAAACCTGCTTCCTTTCTGACCCTCTGCCAAGCTACCTGCCCTGACAGGCAAACCTGCTTCCTTTCTGACCCTCTGCCAAGCAACCCTGACTGGCTAACCTGCTTCTTTTCTGACCCTCTGCCAAGCTAACTACCCTGACAGGTTAACCTGCTTCATTTCTAACCCTCAGCCAAGCTACCTACCCTGACAGGCAAACCTGCTTCCTTTCTGACCCTCTACCAAGCTGCCTACCCTGACCCTCTGCCACGCTACCTACCCTGACAGGCAAACCTGCTTCCTTTCTGACCTTCTGCCAAGCTACCTACCCTGACAGGCTAACCTGCTTCCTTTCTGACCCTCTACCAAGCTACATACCCTGACAGGCTAACCTGCTTCCTTTCTGACCCTCTGCCAAGCTACCTACCCTGACAGGCAAACCTGCTTCCTTTCTGACCCTCAGCCAAGCTACCTACCGTGACAGGCAAACCTGCTACCTTTCTGACCCTCTGCCAAGCTACCTACCCTGACAGGCAAACCTGCCTCCTTTCTGACCCTCTGCCAAGCTACCCTGACTGGCTAACCTGCTTCCTTTCTGACCCTCTGCCAAGCCACCTACCCTGACAGGCAAACCTGCCTCCTTTCTGACTCTCTGCCAAGCTACCCTGACAGGCTAACCTGATTCCTTTCTGACCCTCTGCCAAGCTACCTACCCTGCCAGGCAAACCTGCTACCTTTCTGACCCTCAGCCAAGCTACCTACCCTGACAGGCAAACCTGCCTCCTTTCTGACCCTCTGCCAAGCTACCCCGACAGGCTAACCTGCTTCCTTTCTGACCCTCAGCCAAGCTACCTACCCTGACAGGTAAACCTGCTTCCTTTCTGACCCTCTGCCAAGCTACCTACCCTGACAAGCAAACCTGCTTCCTTTCTGACCCTCTGCCAAGCTACCCTGACAGGCTAACCTGCTTCCTTTCTGACCCTCAGCCAAGCTACCTACCCGGACAGTCTAACCTGCTTCCTTTCTGACCCTCTGCCAAGCTACCTACCCTGACAGGCAAATCTGCTTCCTTTCTGACCTTCTGCCAAGCTACCTACCCTGACAGTTAAACCTGCTTCCTTTCTGACCCTCTGCCAAGCTACCTACCCTGACAGGCAAATCTGCTTCCTTTCTGACCTTCTGCCAAGCTACCTACCCTGACAGGCTTACGTGCTTCCTTTCTGACCTTCTGCCAAGCTACCTACCTGACAGTGCTTCCTTTCTGACCCTCAGCCAGGCTACCCTGACAGGCAAACCTGATGCCTTTCTGACCCTCTGCCAAGCTACTTACCCTGACAGGAAGACCTGCTTCCTTTCTGACCCTCTGCCAAGCTACCCTGACTGGCTAACCTGATGCCTTTCTGACCCTCTGCCAAGCTACCTACCCTGACAGGCAAACCTGCTTCCTTTCTGACCCTCTGCCAAGCTACCTACCCTGACAGGCAAACCCGCTACCTGTCTGACCCTCTGCCAAGCTACCCTGACTGGCTAACCTGCTTCCTTTCTGACCCTCTGCCAAGCTACCTACCCTGACAGGCAAACCTGCTTCCTTTCTGACCCTCTGCCAAGCTACCTACCCTGGCAGGCAAACCTGCTTCCTTTCTGACCCTCTACCAAGCTACCCTGACAGGCAAACCTGCTTCCTTTCTGACCCTCTGCCAAGCTACCTACCCTGACAGGCAAACCTGATTCCTTTCTGAACCTCTACCAAGCTGCCTACCCTGACCCTCTGCCAAGCTACCTACCCTGACAGGCAAACCTGCTTCCTTTCTGACCCTCTGAAAAGCTACCTACCATGACAGGCAAACCTGCTTCCTTTCTGACCCTCTGCCAAGCTACCTACCCTGACAGGCAAACCTGCTTCCTTTCTGACCCTCTGCCAAGCTACCTACCCTGACAGGCAAACCTGCTTCCTTTCTGACCCTCTGCCAAGCAACCCTGATTGGCTAACCTGCTTCCTTTCTGACCCTCTGCCAAGCTACCTACCCTGACAGGTTAACCTGCATCCTTTCTAACCCTCTGCCAAGCTACCTACCCTGGCAGGCAAACCTGCTTCCTTTCTGACCCTCTGCCAAGCAACCCTGACTGGCTAACCTGCTTCCTTTCTGACCCTCTGCCAAGCTACCTACCCTGACAGGTTAACCTGCATCCTTTCTGACCCTCTGCCAAGCTACCTACCCGGACAGGTAAACCTGCTATCTTTCTGACCCTCTGCCAAGCTACCTACCCTGATAGGTAAACCTGCTTCCTTTCTGACCCTCTGCCAAGCTACCTACCCTGACAGGCTAAACTGCTTCCTTTCTGACCCTCTGCCAAGCTACCTACCCTGACAGGCTAACCTGCTTCCTTTCTGACACTCTGCCAAGCTACCTACCCTGACAGGCAAACCGGCATCCTTTCTAACCCTCTGCCAAGCTACCTACCCTGACAAGCAAACCTGCTTCCTTTCTGACCCTCTGCCAAGCTACCTACCCTGACAGGCAAACCTCCTTCCTTTCTGACCCTCTGCCAAGCTACCTACCCGGACAGGTAAACCTGCTTCCTTTCTGACCCTCTGCCAAGCTACCTACCCTGACAGGCAAACCACCTTCCTTTCTGACCCTCTGCCAAGCTACCTACCCCGACAGGTAAACCTGCTTCCTTTCTGACCCTCTGCCAAGCTACCTACCCTGACAGGCTAAACTGCTTCCTTTCTGACCCTCTGCCAAGCTACCTGCCCTGACAGGCTAACCTGCTTCCTTTCTGACCCTCTGCCAAGCTACCTACCCTGACAGGCAAACCTGCTTCCTTTCTGACCCTCAACCAAGCTACCTACCCTGACAGGTAAACCTGCTTCCTTTCTGACCCTCTGCCAAGCTACCTACCCTGACAAGCAAACCTGCTTCCTTTCTGACCCTCTGCCAAGCTACCCTGATAGGCTAACCTGCTTCCTTTCTGACCCTCTGCCAAGCTACCTACCCCGACAGGTTAACTTGCTTCCTTTCTGACCCTCTGCCAAGCTACCTACCCTGACAGGCAAACCTACTACCTGTCTGACCCTCAGCCAAGCTACCTACCCTGACAGTCTAACCTGCTTCCTTTCTGACCCTCTGCCAAGCTACCTACCCTGACAGTTAAACCTGCTTCCTTTCTGACCCTCTACCAAGCTACCTACCCTGACAGGCAAACCTGCTTCCTTTCTGACCTTCTGCCAAGCTACCTACCCTGACAGTTAAACCTGCTTCCTTTCTGACCCTCTGCCAAGCTACCTACCCTGACAGGCAAATCTGCTTCCTTTCTGACCTTCTGCCAAGCTACCTACCCTGACAGGCTTACGGGTTTCCTTTCTGACCTTCTGCCAAGCTACCTACCCTGACAGGCAAACCTGCTTCCTTTCTGACCCTCTGCCAAGTTACCTACCCTGACAGTGCTTCCTTTCTGACCCTCAGCCAGGCTACCCTGACAGGCAAACCTGCTGCCTTTCTGACCCTCTGCCAAGCTACCTACCCTGACAGGAAGACCTGCTTCCTTTCTGACCCTCTGCCAAGCTACCCTGACTGGCTAACCTGCTTCCTTTCTGACCCTCTGCCAAGCTACCTACCCTGACAGGCAAACCTGCTTCCTTTCTGACCCTCTGCCAAGCTACCTACCCTGACAGGCAAACCCGCTACCTGTCTGACCCTCTGCCAAGCTACCCTGACTGGCAAACCTGCTTCCTTTCTGACCTTCTGCCAAGCTACCTACCCTGACAGGCTTACCTGCTTCCTTTCTGACTTTCTGCCAAGCTACCTACCCTGACGGGCAAACCTGCTTCCTCTCTGACCCTCTGCCAAGATACCTACCCTGACAGTGCTTCCTTTCTGACCCTCAGCCAAGCTACCTACGCTGACGGGCAAACCTGCTGCCTTTCTGACCCTCAGCCAGGCTACCCTGACAGGCAAACCTGCTTCCTTTCTGACCCTCTGCCAAGCTACCTACCCTGACAGGCTAACCTGCTTCCTTTCTGACCCTCTGCCAAGCTACCTACCCTGACAGGCTAACCTGCTACCTTTCTGACCCTCTGCCAAGCTACCTACCCTGACAGGCAAACCGACCTCCTTTCTGAACCTCAGCCAAGCTACGTACCCTGACAGGCAAACCTGCTTCCTTTCAGACCCTCTGCCAAGCTACCTACCCTGACAGGCAAACCTGCTTCCTTTCTGACCCTCTGCCAAGCTACCTATCCTGACAGGCAAACCTGCTTCCTTTCTGACCCTCTGCCAAGCAACCCTGACTGGCTAACCTGCTTCTTTTCTGACCCTCTGCCAAGCTAACTACCCTGACAGGTTAACCTGCTTCCTTTCTAACCCTCAGCCAAGCTACCTACCCTGACAGGCAAACCTGCTTCCTTTCTGACCCTCTGCCAAGCTACCTACCCTGACAGGCAAACCTGCTTCCTTTCTGACCCTCTGCCAAGTTACCTACCCTGACAGTGCTTCCTTTCTGACCCTCAGCCAAGCTACCTACGCTGACAGGCAAACCTGCTGCCTTTCTGACCCTCAGCCAGGCTACCCTGACAGGCAAACCTGCTTCCTTTCTGACCCTCTGCCAAGGTACCTACCCTGACGGGCAGACCTGCTTCCTTTCTGACCCTCTGCCAAGCTACCCTGACTGGCTAACCTGCTTCCTTTCTGACCCTCTGCCAACCTACCTACCCTGACAGGCTAACCTGCTTCCTTTCTGACCCTCTGCCAAGCTACCTACCCTGACAGGCAAACCTGCTTCCTTTCTGACCCTCTGCCAAGCTACCTACCCTGGCAGGCAAACCTGCTTCCTTTCTGACCCTCTACCAAGCTACCTACCCTGACAGGCAAACCTGCTTCCTTTCTGACCCTCCGCCAAGCTACCTACCCTGACAGGCAAGCCCGATTCCTTTCTGACCCTCTACCAAGCTGCCTACCCTGACCCTCTGCCAAGCTACTTACCCTGACAGGCAAACCTGCTTCCTTTCTGACCCTCTGCCAAGCTACCTACCATGACAGGCAAACCTGCTTCCTTTCTGACCCTCTGCCAAGCTACCTACCCTGACAGGCAAACCTGCTTCCTTTCTGACCCTCTGCCAAGCTACCTACCCTGACAGGCAAACCTGCTTCCTTTCTGACCCTCTGCCAAGCTACCTACCCTGACAGGCAAACCTGCTTCCTTTCTGACCCTCTGCCAAGTTACCTACCCTGACAGTGCTTCCTTTCTGACCCTCAGCCAGGCTACCCTGACAGGCAAACCTGCTGCCTTTCTGACCCTCTGCCAAGCTACCTACCCTGACAGGCTAAACTGCTTCCTTTCTGACCCTCTGCCAAGCTACCTACCCTGACAGGCTAACCTGCTTCCTTTCTGACCCTCTGCCAAGCTACCTACCCTGACAGGCAAACCTGCTTCCTTTCTGACCCTCAGCCAAGCTACCTACCCTGACAGGTAAACCTGCTTCCTTTCTGACCCTCTGCCAAGCTACCTACCCTGACAAGCAAACTTGCTTCCTTTCTGACCCTCTGCCAAGCTACCCTGACAGGCTAACCTGCTTCCTTTCTGACCCTCTGCCAAGCTACCTACCCCGACAGGTTAACTTGCTTCCTTTCTGACCCTCAGCCAAGCTACCTACCCTGACAGTCTAACCTGCTTCCTTTCTGACCCTCTGCCAAGCTACCTACCCTGACAGTTAAACCTGCTTCCTTTCTGACCCTCTGCCAAGCTACCTACCCTGACAGGCAAACCTGCTTCCTTTCTGACCTTCTGCCAAGCTACCTACCCTGACAGTTAAACCTGCTTCCTTTCTGACCCTCTGCCAAGCTACCTACCCTGACAGGCAAATCTGCTTCCTTTCTGACCTTCTGCCAAGCTACCTACCCTGACAGGCTTACGTGCTTCCTTTCTGACCTTCTGCCAAGCTACCTACCCTGACAGGCAAACCTGCTTCCTTTCTGACCCTCTGCCAAGTTACCTACCCTGACAGTGCTTCCTTTCTGACCCTCAGCCAGGCTACCCTGACAGGCAAACCTGCTGCCTTTCTGACCCTCTGCCAAGCTACCTACCCTGACAGGAAGACCTGCTTCCTTTCTGACCCTCTGCCAAGCTACCCTGACTGGCTAACGTGCTTCCTTTCTGACCCTCTGCCAAGCTACCTACCCTGACAGGCAAACCTGCTTCCTTTCTGACCCTCTGCCAAGCTACCTACCCTGACAGGCAAACCCGCTACCTGTCTGACCCTCTGCCAAGCTACCCTGACTGGCAAACCTGCTTCCTTTCTGACCTTCTGCCAAGCTACCTACCCTGACAGGCTTACCTGCTTCCTTTCTGACTTTCTGCCAAGCTACCTACCCTGACGGGCAAACCTGCTTCCTTTCTGACCCTCTGCCAAGCTACCTACCCTGACAGGCTAACCTGCTACCTGTCTGACCCTCTGCCAAGCTACCCTGACTGGCAAACCTGCTTCCTTTCTGACCTTCTGCCAAGCTACCTACCCTGACAGGCTTACCTGCTTCCTTTCTGACTTTCTGCCAAGCTACCTACCCTGACGGGCAAACCTGCTTCCTTTCTGACCCTCTGCCAAGCTACCTACCCTGACAGGCTAACCTGCTACCTTTCTGACCCTCTGCCAAGCTACCTACCCTGACAGGCAAACCGACCTCCTTTCTGAACCTCAGCCAAGCTACGTACCCTGACAGGCAAACCTGCTTCCTTTCAGACCCTCTGCCAAGCTACCTACCCTGACAGGCAAACCTGCTTCCTTTCTGACCCTCTGCCAAGCTACCTACCCTGACAGGCAAACCTGCTTCCTTTCTGACCCTCTGCCAAGCAACCCTGACTGGCTAACCTGCTTCTTTTCTGACCCTCTGCCAAGCTAACTACCCTGACAGGTTAACCTGCTTCCTTTCTAACCCTCAGCCAAGCTACCTACCCTGACAGGCAAACCTGCTTCCTTTCTGACCCTCTGCCAAGCTACCTACCCTGACAGGCAAACCTGCTTCCTTTCTGACCCTCTGCCAAGTTACCTACCCTGACAGTGCTTCCTTTCTGACCCTCAGCCAAGCTACCTACGCTGACAGGCAAACCTGCTGCCTTTCTGACCCTCAGCCAGGCTACCCTGACAGGCAAACCTGCTTCCTTTCTGACCCTCTGCCAAGCTACCTACCCTGACGGGCAGACCTGCTTCCTTTCTGACCCTCTGCCAAGCTACCCTGACTGGCTAACCTGCTTCCTTTCTGACCCTCTGCCAACCTACCTACCCTGACAGGCTAACCTGCTTCCTTTCTGACCCTCTGCCAAGCTACCTACCCTGACAGGCAAACCTGCTTCCTTTCTGACCCTCTGGCAAGCTACCTACCCTGGCAGGCAAACCTGCTTCCTTTCTGACCCTCTACCAAGCTACCTACCCCGACAGGCAAACCTGCTTCCTTTCTGACCCTCCGCCAAGCTACCTACCCTGACAGGCAAGCCCGATTCCTTTCTGACCCTCTACCAAGCTGCCTACCCTGACCCTCTGCCAAGCTACTTACCCTGACAGGCAAACCTGCTTCCTTTCTGACCCTCTGCCAAGCTACCTACCATGACAGGCAAACCTGCTTCCTTTCTGACCCTCTGCCAAGCTACCTACCCTGACAGGCAAACCTGCTTCCTTTCTGACCCTCTGCCAAGCTACCTACCCTGACAGGCAAACCTGCTTCCTTTCTGACCCTCTGCCAAGCTACCCTGACTGGTTAACCTGCTTCCTTTCTGACCCTCTGCCAAGCTACCTACCCTGACAGGCAAACCTGCTTCCTTTCTGACCCTCAGCCAAGCTACCTACTCTGACAGGCAAACCTGCTTCCTTTCTGACCCTCTGCCAAGCTACCTACCCTGGCAGGCAAACCTGCTTCCTTTCTGACCCTCTACCAAGCTACCTACCCTGACAGGCAAACCTGCTTCCTTTCTGACCATCTGTCAAGCTACCTACCCTGACAGGCAAACATGATTCCTTTCTGACCCTCTACCAAGCTGCCTACCCTGACCCTCTGCCACGCTACCTACCCTGACAGGCAAACCTGCTTCCTTTCTGACCTTCTGCCAAGCTACCTACCCTGACAGGCTAACCTGCTTCCTTTCTGACCCTCTACAAAGCTACATACCCTGACAGGCTAACCTGCTTCCTTTCTGACCCTCTGCCAAGCTACCTACCCTGACAGGCAAACCTGCTACCTTTCTGACCCTCTGCCAAGCTACCTACCCCGACAGGCAAACCTGCTTCCTTTCTGACCCTCAGCCAAGCTACCTACCATGACAGGAAGACCTGCTTCCTTTCTGACCCTCTGCCAAGCTACCCTGACTGGCTAACCTGCTTCCTTTCTGACCCTCTGCCAAGCTACCTACCCTGACAGGCAAACCTGCTACCTTTCTGACCCTCAGCCAAGCTACCTACCCTGACAGTCTAACCTGCTTCCTTTCTGACCCTCTGCCAAGCTACCCTGACAGGCTAACCTGCTTCCTTTCTGACCCTCTGCCAAGCTACCTACACTGACAGGCAAACCTGCTACCTTTCTGACCCTCAGCCAAGCTACCTACCCTGACAGGCAAACATGCTGCCTTTCTGACCCTCTGCCAAGCTACCTACCCTGACAGGCAAACCTGCTTCCTTTCTGACCCTCAGCCAAGCTACCTACCCTGACAGGTAAACCTGCTTCCTTTCTGACCCTCTGCCAAGCTACCTACCCTGACAAGCAAACCTGCTTCCTTTCTGACCCTCTGCCAAGCTACCCTGACAGGCTAACCTGCTTCCTTTCTGACCCTCAGCCAAGCTACCCACCCTGACAGTCTAACCTGCTTCCTTTCTGACCCTCTGCCAAGCTACCTACCCTGACAGGCAAATCTGCTTCCTTTCTGACCTTCTGCCAAGCTACCTACCCTGACAGTTAAACCTGCTTCCTTTCTGACCCTCTGCCAAGCTACCTACCCTGACAGGCAAATCTGCTTCCTTTCTGACCTTCTGCCAAGCTACCTACCCTGACAGGCTTACATGCTTCCTTTCTGACCTTCTGCCAAGCTACCTACCCTGACAAGCAAACCTGCTTCCTTTCTGACCCTCTGCCAAGTTACCTACCCCGACAGTGCTTCCTTTCTGACCCTCAGCCAGGCTACCCTGACAGGCAAACCTGCTGCCTTTCTGACCCTCTGCCAAGCTACCTACCCTGACAGGAAGACCTGCTTCCTTTCTGACCCTCTGCCAAGCTACCCTGACTGGCTAACCTGCTTCCTTTCTGACCCTCTGCCAAGCTACCTACCCTGACAGGAAAACCTGCTTCCTTTCTGACCCTCTGCCAAGCTACCTACCCTGACAGGCAAACCCGCTACCTGTCTGACCCTCTGCCAAGCTACCCTGACTGGCTAACCTGCTTCCTTTCTGACCCTCTGCCAAGCTACCTACCCTGACAGGCAAACCTGCTTCCTTTCTGACCCTCTGCCAAGCTACCTACCCTGGCAGGCAAACCTGCTTCCTTTCTGACCCTCTACCAAGCTACCTACCCTGACAGGCAAACCTGCTTCCTTTCTGACCCTCTGCCAAGCTACCTACCCTGACAGGCAAACCTGATTCCTTTCTGACCCTCTACCAAGCTGCCTACCCTGACCCTCTGCCAAGCTACCTACCCTGACAGGCAAACCTGCTTCCTTTCTGACCCCCTGAAAAGCTACCTACCATGACAGGCAAACCTGCTTCCTTTCTGACCCTCTGCCAAGCTACCTACCCTGACAGGCAAACCTGCTTCCTTTATGACCCTCTGCCAAGCTACCTACCCTGACAGGCAAACCTGCTTCCTTTCTGACCCTCTGCCAAGCAACCCTGACTGGCTAACCTGCTTCCTTTCTGACCCTCGTCCAAGCTACCTACCCTGACATGTTAACCTGCATCCTTTCTAACCCTCTGCCAAGCTACCTACCATGGCAGGCAAACCTGCTTCCTTTCTGACCCTCTGCCAAGCAACCCTGACTGGCTAACCTGCTTCCTTTCTGACCCTCTGCCAAGCTACCTACCCTGACAGGTTAACCTGCATCCTTTCTGACCCTCTGCCAAGCTACCTACCCGGACAGGTAAACCTGCTATCTTTCTGACCCTCTGCCAAGCTACCTACCCTGATAGGTAAACCTGCTTCCTTTCTGACCCTCTGCCAAGCTACCTACCCTGACAGGCTAAACTGCTTCCTTTCTGACCCTCGCCAAGCTACCTACCCTGACAGGCTAACCTGCTTCCTTTCTGACACTCTGCCAAGCTACCTACCCTGACAGGCAAACCTGCATCCTTTCTAACCCTCTGCCAAGCTACCTACCCTGACAAGCAAACCTGCTTCCTTTCTGACCCTCTGCCAAGCTACCTACCCTGACAGGCAAACCTCCTTCCTTTCTGACCCTCTGCCAAGCTACCTACCCTGACAGGTTAACTTGCTTCCTTTCTGACCCTCTGCCAAGCTACCTACCCTGACAGGCAAACCTACTACCTGTCTGACCCTCAGCCAAGCCACCTACCCTGACAGTCTAACCTGCTTCCTTTCTGACCCTCTGCCAAGCTACCTACCCTGACAGTTAAACCTGCTTCCTTTCTGACCCTCTGCCAAGCTACCTACCCTGACAAGCAAACCTGCTTCCTTTCTGACCTTCTGCCAACCTACCTACCCTGACAGGCTTACCTGTTTCCTTTCTGACCTTCTGCCAAGCTACCTACCCTGACAGGCAAACCTGCTTCCTTTCTGACCCTCTGCCAAGTTACCTACCCTGACAGTGCTTCCTTTCTGACCCTCAGCCAAGCTACCTACGCTGACAGGCAAACCTGCTGCCTTTCTGACCCTCAGCCAGGCTACCCTGACAGGCAAACCTGCTTCCTTTCTGACCCTCTGCCAAGCTACCTACCATGACAGGAAGACCTGCTTCCTTTCTGACCCTCTGCCAAGCTACCCTGACTGGCTAACCTGCTTCCTTTCTGACCCTCTGCCAAGCTACCTACCCTGACAGGCAAACCTGCTTCCTTTCTGACCCTCTGCCAAGCTACCTACCCTGACAGGCAAACCCGCTACCTGTCTGACCCTCTGCCAAGCTACCCTGACTGGCTAACCTGCTTCCTTTCTGACCCTCTGCCAAGCTACCTACCCTGACAGGTTAACTTGCTTCCTTTCTGACCCTCTGCCAAGCTACCTACCCTGACAGGCAAACCTACTACCTGTCTGACCCTCAGCCAAGCTACCTACCCTGACAGTCTAACCTGCTTCCTTTCTGACCCTCTGCCAAGCTACCTACCCTGACAGTTAAACCTGCTTCCTTTCTGACCCTCTGCCAAGCTACCTACCCTGACAGGCAAAGCTGCTTCCTTTCTGACCTTCTGCCAAGCTACCTACCCTGACAGGCTTACCTGCTTCCTTTCTGACCTTCTGCCAAGCTACCTACCCTGACAGGCAAACCTGCTTCCTTTCTGACCCTCTGCCAAGTTACCTACCCTGACAGTGCTTCCTTTCTGACCCTCAGCCAAGCTACCTACGCTGACAGGCAAACCTGCTGCCTTTCTGACCCTCAGCCAGGCTACCCCGACAGGCAAACCTGCTTCCTTTCTGACCCTCTGCCAAGCTACCTACCCTGACAGGCAAACCTGCTTCCTTTCTGACCCTCTGCCAAGCTACCTACCCTGACAGGCAAACCTGCTTCCTTTCTGACCCTCTGCCAAGCAACCCTGACTGGCTAACCTGCATCCTTTCTGACCCTCTGCCAAGCTACCTACCCTGGCAGGCAAACCTGCTTCCTTTCTGACCCTCTGCCAAGCTACCTACCCTGATAGGTAAACCTGCTTCCTTTCTGACCCTCTGCCAAGCTACCTACCCTGACAGGCTAACCTGCTTCCTTTCTGACCCTCTGCCAAGCTACCTACCCTGACAGGCAAACCTGCTTCCTTTCTGACCCTCAGCCAAGCTACCTACCCTGACAGGTAAACCTGCTTCCTTTCTGACCCTCTGCCAAGCTACCTACCCTGACAAGCAAACCTGCTTCCTTTCTGACCCTCTGCCACGCTACCCTGACAGGCTAACCTGCTTCCTTTCTGACCCTCTGCCAAGCTACCTACCCTGATAGGTAAACCTGCTTCCTTTCTGACCCTCTGCCAAGCTACCTACCCTGACAGGCTAACCTGCTTCCTTTCTGACCCTCTGCCAAGCTACCTACCCTGACAGGCAAACCTGCTTCCTTTCTGACCCTCTGCCAAGCTACCTACCCTGACAAGCAAACCTGCTTCCTTTCTGACCCTCTGCCACGCTACCCTGACAGGCTAACCTGCTTCCTTTCTGACCCTCTGCCAAGCTACCTACCCTGACAGTCTAACCTGCTTCCTTTCTGACCCTCTGCCAAGCTACCTACCCTGACAGTTAAACCTGCTTCCTTTCTGACCCTCTGCCAAGCTACCTACCCTGACAGGCAAACCTGCTTCCTTTCTGACCCTCTGCCAAGCTACCTACCCTGACAGGCAAACCTGCTTCCTTTCTGACCCTCTGCCAAGCAACCCTGACTGGCTAACCTGCTTCTTTTCTGACCCTCTGCCAAGCTAACTACCCTGACAGGTTAACCTGCTTCCTTTCTAACCCTCAGCCAAGCTACCTACCCTGACAGGCTAACCTGCTTCCTTTCTGACCCTCTGCCAAGCTACCTACCCTGACAGGCAAACCTGCTTCCTTTCTGACCCTCTGCCAAGTTACCTACCCTGACAGTGCTTCCTTTCTGACCCTCAGCCAAGCTACCTACGCTGACAGGCAAACCTGCTGCCTTTCTGACCCTCAGCCAGGCTACCCTGACAGGCAAACCTGCTTCCTTTCTGACCCTCTGCCAAGCTACCTACCCTGACGGGCAGACCTGCTTCCTTTCTGACCCTCTGCCAAGCTACCCTGACTGGCTAACCTGCTTCCTTTCTGACCCTCTGCCAACCTACCTACCCTGACAGGCTAACCTGCTTCCTTTCTGACCCTCTGCCAAGCTACCTACCCTGACAGGCAAACCTGCTTCCTTTCTGACCCTCTGCCAAGCTACCTACCCTGGCAGGCAAACCTGCTTCCTTTCTGACCCTCTACCAAGCTACCTACCCCGACAGGCAAACCTGCTTCCTTTCTGACCCTCCGCCAAGCTACCTACCCTGACAGGCAAGCCCGATTCCTTTCTGACCCTCTACCAAGCTGCCTACCCTGACCCTCTGCCAAGCTACTTACCCTGACAGGCAAACCTGCTTCCTTTCTGACCCTCTGCCAAGCTACCTACCATGACAGGCAAACCTGCTTCCTTTCTGACCCTCTGCCAAGCTACCTACCCTGACAGGCAAACCTGCTTCCTTTCTGACCCTCTGCCAAGCTACCTACCCTGACAGGCAAACCTGCTTCCTTTCTGACCCTCTGCCAAGCTACCCTGACTGGTTAACCTGCTTCCTTTCTGACCCTCTGCCAAGCTACCTACCCTGACAGGCAAACCTGCTTCCTTTCTGACCCTCAGCCAAGCTACCTACTCTGACAGGCAAACCTGCTTCCTTTCTGACCCTCTGCCAAGCTACCTACCCTGGCAGGCAAACCTGCTTCCTTTCTGACCCTCTACCAAGCTACCTACCCTGACAGGCAAACCTGCTTCCTTTCTGACCATCTGTCAAGCTACCTACCCTGACAGGCAAACATGATTCCTTTCTGACCCTCTACCAAGCTGCCTACCCTGACCCTCTGCCACGCTACCTACCCTGACAGGCAAACCTGCTTCCTTTCTGACCTTCTGCCAAGCTACCTACCCTGACAGGCTAACCTGCTTCCTTTCTGACCCTCTACAAAGCTACATACCCTGACAGGCTAACCTGCTTCCTTTCTGACCCTCTGCCAAGCTACCTACCCTGACAGGCAAACCTGCTACCTTTCTGACCCTCTGCCAAGCTACCTACCCCGACAGGCAAACCTGCTTCCTTTCTGACCCTCAGCCAAGCTACCTACCATGACAGGAAGACCTGCTTCCTTTCTGACCCTCTGCCAAGCTACCCTGACTGGCTAACCTGCTTCCTTTCTGACCCTCTGCCAAGCTACCTACCCTGACAGGCAAACCTGCTTCCTTTCTGACCCTCTGCCAAGCTACCTACCCTGACAGGCAAACCCGCTACCTGTCTGACCCTCTGCCAAGCTACCCTGACTGGCTAACCTGCTTCCTTTCTGACCCTCTGCCAAGCTACCTACCCTGACAGGTTAACTTGCTTCCTTTCTGAGCCTCTGCCAAGCTACCTACCCTGACAGGCAAACCTACTACCTGTCTGACCCTCAGCCAAGCTACCTACCCTGACAGTCTAACCTGCTTCCTTTCTGACCCTCTGCCAAGCTACCCTGACAGGCTAACCTGCTTCCTTTCTGACCCTCTGCCAAGCTACCTACACTGACAGGCAAACCTGCTACCTTTCTGACCCTCAGCCAAGCTACCTACCCTGACATGCAAAGATGCTGCCTTTCTGACCCTCTGCCAAGCTACCTACCCTGACAGGCAAACCTGCTTCCTTTCTGACCCTCAGCCAAGCTACCTACCCTGACAGGTAAACCTGCTTCCTTTCTGACCCTCTGCCAAGCTACCTACCCTGACAAGCAAACCTGCTTCCTTTCTGACCCTCTGCCAAGCTACCCTGACAGGCTAACCTGCTTCCTTTCTGACCCTCAGCCAAGCTACCCACCCTGACAGTCTAACCTGCTTCCTTTCTGACCCTCTGCCAAGCTACCTACCCTGACAGGCAAATCTGCTTCCTTTCTGACCTTCTGCCAAGCTACCTACCCTGACAGTTAAACCTGCTTCCTTTCTGACCCTCTGCCAAGCTACCTACCCTGACAGGCAAACCTGCTTCCTTTCTGACCCTCTGCCAAGCTACCTACCCTGACAGGCAAACCCGCTACCTGTCTGACCCTCTGCCAAGCTACCCTGACTGGCAAACCTGCTTCCTTTCTGACCTTCTGCCAAGCTACCTACCCTGACAGGCTTACCTGCTTCCTTTCTGACTTTCTGCCAAGCTACCTACCCTGACGGGCAAACCTGCTTCCTCTCTGACCCTCTGCCAAGATACCTACCCTGACAGTGCTTCCTTTCTGACCCTCAGCCAAGCTACCTACGCTGACGGGCAAACCTGCTGCCTTTCTGACCCTCAGCCAGGCTACCCTGACAGGCAAACCTGCTTCCTTTCTGACCCTCTGCCAAGCTACCTACCCTGACAGGCTAACCTGCTTCCTTTCTGACCCTCTGCCAAGCTACCTACCCTGACAGGCTAACCTGCTACCTTTCTGACCCTCTGCCAAGCTACCTACCCTGACAGGCAAACCGACCTCCTTTCTGAACCTCAGCCAAGCTACGTACCCTGACAGGCAAACCTGCTTCCTTTCAGACCCTCTGCCAAGCTACCTACCCTGACAGGCAAACCTGCTTCCTTTCTGACCCTCTGCCAAGCTACCTACCCTGACAGGCAAACCTGCTTCCTTTCTGACCCTCTGCCAAGCAACCCTGACTGGCTAACCTGCTTCTTTTCTGACCCTCTGCCAAGCTAACTACCCTGACAGGTTAACCTGCTTCCTTTCTAACCCTCAGCCAAGCTACCTACCCTGACAGGCAAACCTGCTTCCTTTCTGACCCTCTGCCAAGCTACCTACCCTGACAGGCAAACCTGCTTCCTTTCTGACCCTCTGCCAAGTTACCTACCCTGACAGTGCTTCCTTTCTGACCCTCAGCCAAGCTACCTACGCTGACAGGCAAACCTGCTGCCTTTCTGACCCTCAGCCAGGCTACCCTGACAGGCAAACCTGCTTCCTTTCTGACCCTCTGCCAAGGTACCTACCCTGACGGGCAGACCTGCTTCCTTTCTGACCCTCTGCCAAGCTACCCTGACTGGCTAACCTGCTTCCTTTCTGACCCTCTGCCAACCTACCTACCCTGACAGGCTAACCTGCTTCCTTTCTGACCCTCTGCCAAGCTACCTACCCTGACAGGCAAACCTGCTTCCTTTCTGACCCTCTGCCAAGCTACCTACCCTGGCAGGCAAACCTGCTTCCTTTCTGACCCTCTACCAAGCTACCTACCCTGACAGGCAAACCTGCTTCCTCTCTGACCCTCCGCCAAGCTACCTACCCTGACAGGCAAGCCCGATTCCTTTCTGACCCTCTACCAAGCTGCCTACCCTGACCCTCTGCCAAGCTACTTACCCTGACAGGCAAACCTGCTTCCTTTCTGACCCTCTGCCAAGCTACCTACCATGACAGGCAAACCTGCTTCCTTTCTGACCCTCTGCCAAGCTACCTACCCTGACAGGCAAACCTGCTTCCTTTCTGACCCTCTGCCAAGCTACCTACCCTGACAGGCAAACCTGCTTCCTTTCTGACCCTCTGCCAAGCTACCTACCCTGACAGGCAAACCTGCTTCCTTTCTGACCCTCTGCCAAGTTACCTACCCTGACAGTGCTTCCTTTCTGACCCTCAGCCAGGCTACCCTGACAGGCAAACCTGCTGCCTTTCTGACCCTCTGCCAAGCTACCTACCCTGACAGGCTAAACTGCTTCCTTTCTGACCCTCTGCCAAGCTACCTACCCTGACAGGCTAACCTGCTTCCTTTCTGACCCTCTGCCAAGCTACCTACCCTGACAGGCAAACCTGCTTCCTTTCTGACCCTCAGCCAAGCTACCTACCCTGACAGGTAAACCTGCTTCCTTTCTGACCCTCTGCCAAGCTACCTACCCTGACAAGCAAACTTGCTTCCTTTCTGACCCTCTGCCAAGCTACCCTGACAGGCTAACCTGCTTCCTTTCTGACCCTCTGCCAAGCTACCTACCCCGACAGGTTAACTTGCTTCCTTTCTGACCCTCAGCCAAGCTACCTACCCTGACAGTCTAACCTGCTTCCTTTCTGACCCTCTGCCAAGCTACCTACCCTGACAGTTAAACCTGCTTCCTTTCTGACCCTCTGCCAAGCTACCTACCCTGACAGGCAAACCTGCTTCCTTTCTGACCTTCTGCCAAGCTACCTACCCTGACAGTTAAACCTGCTTCCTTTCTGACCCTCTGCCAAGCTACCTACCCTGACAGGCAAATCTGCTTCCTTTCTGACCTTCTGCCAAGCTACCTACCCTGACAGGCTTACGTGCTTCCTTTCTGACCTTCTGCCAAGCTACCTACCCTGACAGGCAAACCTGCTTCCTTTCTGACCCTCTGCCAAGTTACCTACCCTGACAGTGCTTCCTTTCTGACCCTCAGCCAGGCTACCCTGACAGGCAAACCTGCTGCCTTTCTGACCCTCTGCCAAGCTACCTACCCTGACAGGAAGACCTGCTTCCTTTCTGACCCTCTGCCAAGCTACCCTGACTGGCTAACGTGCTTCCTTTCTGACCCTCTGCCAAGCTACCTACCCTGACAGGCAAACCTGCTTCCTTTCTGACCCTCTGCCAAGCTACCTACCCTGACAGGCAAACCCGCTACCTGTCTGACCCTCTGCCAAGCTACCCTGACTGGCAAACCTGCTTCCTTTCTGACCTTCTGCCAAGCTACCTACCCTGACAGGCTTACCTGCTTCCTTTCTGACTTTCTGCCAAGCTACCTACCCTGACGGGCAAACCTGCTTCCTTTCTGACCCTCTGCCAAGCTACCTACCCTGACAGGCTAACCTGCTACCTGTCTGACCCTCTGCCAAGCTACCCTGACTGGCAAACCTGCTTCCTTTCTGACCTTCTGCCAAGCTACCTACCCTGACAGGCTTACCTGCTTCCTTTCTGACTTTCTGCCAAGCTACCTACCCTGACGGGCAAACCTGCTTCCTTTCTGACCCTCTGCCAAGCTACCTACCCTGACAGGCTAACCTGCTACCTTTCTGACCCTCTGCCAAGCTACCTACCCTGACAGGCAAACCGACCTCCTTTCTGAACCTCAGCCAAGCTACGTACCCTGACAGGCAAACCTGCTTCCTTTCAGACCCTCTGCCAAGCTACCTACCCTGACAGGCAAACCTGCTTCCTTTCTGACCCTCTGCCAAGCTACCTACCCTGACAGGCAAACCTGCTTCCTTTCTGACCCTCTGCCAAGCAACCCTGACTGGCTAACCTGCTTCTTTTCTGACCCTCTGCCAAGCTAACTACCCTGACAGGTTAACCTGCTTCCTTTCTAACCCTCAGCCAAGCTACCTACCCTGACAGGCAAACCTGCTTCCTTTCTGACCCTCTGCCAAGCTACCTACCCTGACAGGCAAACCTGCTTCCTTTCTGACCCTCTGCCAAGTTACCTACCCTGACAGTGCTTCCTTTCTGACCCTCAGCCAAGCTACCTACGCTGACAGGCAAACCTGCTGCCTTTCTGACCCTCAGCCAGGCTACCCTGACAGGCAAACCTGCTTCCTTTCTGACCCTCTGCCAAGCTACCTACCCTGACGGGCAGACCTGCTTCCTTTCTGACCCTCTGCCAAGCTACCCTGACTGGCTAACCTGCTTCCTTTCTGACCCTCTGCCAACCTACCTACCCTGACAGGCTAACCTGCTTCCTTTCTGACCCTCTGCCAAGCTACCTACCCTGACAGGCAAACCTGCTTCCTTTCTGACCCTCTGGCAAGCTACCTACCCTGGCAGGCAAACCTGCTTCCTTTCTGACCCTCTACCAAGCTACCTACCCCGACAGGCAAACCTGCTTCCTTTCTGACCCTCCGCCAAGCTACCTACCCTGACAGGCAAGCCCGATTCCTTTCTGACCCTCTACCAAGCTGCCTACCCTGACCCTCTGCCAAGCTACTTACCCTGACAGGCAAACCTGCTTCCTTTCTGACCCTCTGCCAAGCTACCTACCATGACAGGCAAACCTGCTTCCTTTCTGACCCTCTGCCAAGCTACCTACCCTGACAGGCAAACCTGCTTCCTTTCTGACCCTCTGCCAAGCTACCTACCCTGACAGGCAAACCTGCTTCCTTTCTGACCCTCTGCCAAGCTACCCTGACTGGTTAACCTGCTTCCTTTCTGACCCTCTGCCAAGCTACCTACCCTGACAGGCAAACCTGCTTCCTTTCTGACCCTCAGCCAAGCTACCTACTCTGACAGGCAAACCTGCTTCCTTTCTGACCCTCTGCCAAGCTACCTACCCTGGCAGGCAAACCTGCTTCCTTTCTGACCCTCTACCAAGCTACCTACCCTGACAGGCAAACCTGCTTCCTTTCTGACCATCTGTCAAGCTACCTACCCTGACAGGCAAACATGATTCCTTTCTGACCCTCTACCAAGCTGCCTACCCTGACCCTCTGCCACGCTACCTACCCTGACAGGCAAACCTGCTTCCTTTCTGACCTTCTGCCAAGCTACCTACCCTGACAGGCAAACCTGCTACCTTTCTGACCCTCTGCCAAGCTACCTACCCTGACAGGCTAACCTGCTTCCTTTCTGACCCTCTACAAAGCTACATACCCTGACAGGCTAACCTGCTTCCTTTCTGACCCTCTGCCAAGCTACCTACCCTGACAGGCAAACCTGCTACCTTTCTGACCCTCTGCCAAGCTACCTACCCCGACAGGCAAACCTGCTTCCTTTCTGACCCTCAGCCAAGCTACCTACCATGACAGGAAGACCTGCTTCCTTTCTGACCCTCTGCCAAGCTACCCTGACTGGCTAACCTGCTTCCTTTCTGACCCTCTGCCAAGCTACCTACCCTGACAGGCAAACCTGCTACCTTTCTGACCCTCAGCCAAGCTACCTACCCTGACAGTCTAACCTGCTTCCTTTCTGACCCTCTGCCAAGCTACCCTGACAGGCTAACCTGCTTCCTTTCTGACCCTCTGCCAAGCTACCTACACTGACAGGCAAACCTGCTACCTTTCTGACCCTCAGCCAAGCTACCTACCCTGACAGGCAAACATGCTGCCTTTCTGACCCTCTGCCAAGCTACCTACCCTGACAGGCAAACCTGCTTCCTTTCTGACCCTCAGCCAAGCTACCTACCCTGACAGGTAAACCTGCTTCCTTTCTGACCCTCTGCCAAGCTACCTACCCTGACAAGCAAACCTGCTTCCTTTCTGACCCTCTGCCAAGCTACCCTGACAGGCTAACCTGCTTCCTTTCTGACCCTCAGCCAAGCTACCCACCCTGACAGTCTAACCTGCTTCCTTTCTGACCCTCTGCCAAGCTACCTACCCTGACAGGCAAATCTGCTTCCTTTCTGACCTTCTGCCAAGCTACCTACCCTGACAGTTAAACCTGCTTCCTTTCTGACCCTCTGCCAAGCTACCTACCCTGACAGGCAAATCTGCTTCCTTTCTGACCTTCTGCCAAGCTACCTACCCTGACATGCTTACATGCTTCCTTTCTGACCTTCTGCCAAGCTACCTACCCTGACAAGCAAACCTGCTTCCTTTCTGACCCTCTGCCAAGTTACCTACCCCGACAGTGCTTCCTTTCTGACCCTCAGCCAGGCTACCCTGACAGGCAAACCTGCTGCCTTTCTGACCCTCTGCCAAGCTACCTACCCTGACAGGAAGACCTGCTTCCTTTCTGACCCTCTGCCAAGCTACCCTGACTGGCTAACCTGCTTCCTTTCTGACCCTCTGCCAAGCTACCTACCCTGACAGGAAAACCTGCTTCCTTTCTGACCCTCTGCCAAGCTACCTACCCTGACAGGCAAACCCGCTACCTGTCTGACCCTCTGCCAAGCTACCCTGACTGGCTAACCTGCTTCCTTTCTGACCCTCTGCCAAGCTACCTACCCTGACAGGCAAACCTGCTTCCTTTCTGACCCTCTGCCAAGCTACCTACCCTGGCAGGCAAACCTGCTTCCTTTCTGACCCTCTACCAAGCTACCTACCCTGACAGGCAAACCTGCTTCCTTTCTGACCCTCTGCCAAGCTACCTGCCCTGACAGGCAAACCTGCTTCCTTTCTGACCCTCTGCCAAGCAACCCTGACTGGCTAACCTGCTTCTTTTCTGACCCTCTGCCAAGCTAACTACCCTGACAGGTTAACCTGCTTCATTTCTAACCCTCAGCCAAGCTACCTACCCTGACAGGCAAACCTGCTTCCTTTCTGACCCTCTACCAAGCTGCCTACCCTGACCCTCTGCCACGCTACCTACCCTGACAGGCAAACCTGCTTCCTTTCTGACCTTCTGCCAAGCTACCTACCCTGACAGGCTAACCTGCTTCCTTTCTGACCCTCTACCAAGCTACATACCCTGACAGGCTAACCTGCTTCCTTTCTGACCCTCTGCCAAGCTACCTACCCTGACAGGCAAACCTGCTTCCTTTCTGACCCTCAGCCAAGCTACCTACCGTGACAGGCAAACCTGCTACCTTTCTGACCCTCTGCCAAGCTACCTACCCTGACAGGCAAACCTGCCTCCTTTCTGACCCTCTGCCAAGCTACCCTGACTGGCTAACCTGCTTCCTTTCTGACCCTCTGCCAAGCCACCTACCCTGACAGGCAAACCTGCCTCCTTTCTGACTCTCTGCCAAGCTACCCTGACAGGCTAACCTGATTCCTTTCTGACCCTCTGCCAAGCTACCTACCCTGCCAGGCAAACCTGCTACCTTTCTGACCCTCAGCCAAGCTACCTACCCTGACAGGCAAACCTGCCTCCTTTCTGACCCTCTGCCAAGCTACCCCGACAGGCTAACCTGCTTCCTTTCTGACCCTCAGCCAAGCTACCTACCCTGACAGGTAAACCTGCTTCCTTTCTGACCCTCTGCCAAGCTACCTACCCTGACAAGCAAACCTGCTTCCTTTCTGACCCTCTGCCAAGCTACCCTGACAGGCTAACCTGCTTCCTTTCTGACCCTCAGCCAAGCTACCTACCCGGACAGTCTAACCTGCTTCCTTTCTGACCCTCTGCCAAGCTACCTACCCTGACAGGCAAATCTGCTTCCTTTCTGACCTTCTGCCAAGCTACCTACCCTGGCAGGCAAACCTGCTTCCTTTCTGACCCTCTACCAAGCTACCTACCCTGACAGGCAAACCTGCTTCCTTTCTGACCCTCTGCCAAGCTACCTACCCTGACAGGCAAACCTGATTCCTTTCTGACCCTCTACCAAGCTGCCTACCCTGACCCTCTGCCAAGCTACCTACCCTGACAGGCAAACCTGCTTCCTTTCTGACCCCCTGAAAAGCTACCTACCATGACAGGCAAACCTGCTTCCTTTCTGACCCTCTGCCAAGCTACCTACCCTGACAGGCAAACCTGCTTCCTTTATGACCCTCTGCCAAGCTACCTACCCTGACAGGCAAACCTGCTTCCTTTCTGACCCTCTGCCAAGCAACCCTGACTGGCTAACCTGCTTCCTTTCTGACCCTCGTCCAAGCTACCTACCCTGACATGTTAACCTGCATCCTTTCTAACCCTCTGCCAAGCTACCTACCATGGCAGGTAAACCTGCTTCCTTTCTGACCCTCTGCCAAGCAACCCTGACTGGCTAACCTGCTTCCTTTCTGACCCTCTGCCAAGCTACCTACCCTGACAGGTTAACCTGCATCCTTTCTGACCCTCTGCCAAGCTACCTACCCGGACAGGTAAACCTGCTATCTTTCTGACCCTCTGCCAAGCTACCTACCCTGATAGGTAAACCTGCTTCCTTTCTGACCCTCTGCCAAGCTACCTACCCTGACAGGCTAAACTGCTTCCTTTCTGACCCTCGCCAAGCTACCTACCCTGACAGGCTAACCTGCTTCCTTTCTGACACTCTGCCAAGCTACCTACCCTGACAGGCAAACCTGCATCCTTTCTAACCCTCTGCCAAGCTACCTACCCTGACAAGCAAACCTGCTTCCTTTCTGACCCTCTGCCAAGCTACCTACCCTGACAGGCAAACCTCCTTCCTTTCTGACCCTCTGCCAAGCTACCTACCCTGACAGGTTAACTTGCTTCCTTTCTGACCCTCTGCCAAGCTACCTACCCTGACAGGCAAACCTACTACCTGTCTGACCCTCAGCCAAGCCACCTACCCTGACAGTCTAACCTGCTTCCTTTCTGACCCTCTGCCAAGCTACCTACCCTGACAGTTAAACCTGCTTCCTTTCTGACCCTCTGCCAAGCTACCTACCCTGACAAGCAAACCTGCTTCCTTTCTGACCTTCTGCCAACCTACCTACCCTGACAGGCTTACCTGTTTCCTTTCTGACCTTCTGCCAAGCTACCTACCCTGACAGGCAAACCTGCTTCCTTTCTGACCCTCTGCCAAGTTACCTACCCTGACAGTGCTTCCTTTCTGACCCTCAGCCAAGCTACCTACGCTGACAGGCAAACCTGCTGCCTTTCTGACCCTCAGCCAGGCTACCCTGACAGGCAAACCTGCTTCCTTTCTGACCCTCTGCCAAGCTACCTACCATGACAGGAAGACCTGCTTCCTTTCTGACCCTCTGCCAAGCTACCCTGACTGGCTAACCTGCTTCCTTTCTGACCCTCTGCCAAGCTACCTACCCTGACAGGCAAACCTGCTTCCTTTCTGACCCTCTGCCAAGCTACCTACCCTGACAGGCAAACCCGCTACCTGTCTGACCCTCTGCCAAGCTACCCTGACTGGCTAACCTGCTTCCTTTCTGACCCTCTGCCAAGCTACCTACCCTGACAGGTTAACTTGCTTCCTTTCTGACCCTCTGCCAAGCTACCTACCCTGACAGGCAAACCTACTACCTGTCTGACCCTCAGCCAAGCTACCTACCCTGACAGTCTAACCTGCTTCCTTTCTGACCCTCTGCCAAGCTACCTACCCTGACAGTTAAACCTGCTTCCTTTCTGACCCTCTGCCAAGCTACCTACCCTGACAGGCAAAGCTGCTTCCTTTCTGACCTTCTGCCAAGCTACCTACCCTGACAGGCTTACCTGCTTCCTTTCTGACCCTCTGCCAAGTTACCTACCCTGACAGTGCTTCCTTTCTGACCCTCAGCCAAGCTACCTACGCTGACAGGCAAACCTGCTGCCTTTCTGACCCTCAGCCAGGCTACCCCGACAGGCAAACCTGCTTCCTTTCTGACCCTCTGCCAAGCTACCTACCCTGACAGGCAAACCTGCTTCCTTTCTGACCCTCTGCCAAGCTACCTACCCTGACAGGCAAACCTGCTTCCTTTCTGACCCTCTGCCAAGCAACCCTGACTGGCTAACCTGCATCCTTTCTGACCCTCTGCCAAGCTACCTACCCTGGCAGGCAAACCTGCTTCCTTTCTGACCCTCTGCCAAGCTACCTACCCTGATAGGTAAACCTGCTTCCTTTCTGACCCTCTGCCAAGCTACCTACCCTGACAGGCTAACCTGCTTCCTTTCTGACCCTCTGCCAAGCTACCTACCCTGACAGGCAAACCTGCTTCCTTTCTGACCCTCAGCCAAGCTACCTACCCTGACAGGTAAACCTGCTTCCTTTCTGACCCTCTGCCAAGCTACCTACCCTGACAAGCAAACCTGCTTCCTTTCTGACCCTCTGCCACGCTACCCTGACAGGCTAACCTGCTTCCTTTCTGACCCTCTGCCAAGCTACCTACCCTGATAGGTAAACCTGCTTCCTTTCTGACCCTCTGCCAAGCTACCTACCCTGACAGGCTAACCTGCTTCCTTTCTGACCCTCTGCCAAGCTACCTACCCTGACAGGCAAACCTGCTTCCTTTCTGACCCTCTGCCAAGCTACCTACCCTGACAAGCAAACCTGCTTCCTTTCTGACCCTCTGCCACGCTACCCTGACAGGCTAACCTGCTTCCTTTCTGACCCTCTGCCAAGCTACCTACCCTGACAGTCTAACCTGCTTCCTTTCTGACCCTCTGCCAAGCTACCTACCCTGACAGTTAAACCTGCTTCCTTTCTGACCCTCTGCCAAGCTACCTACCCTGACAGGCAAACCTGCTTCCTTTCTGACCCTCTGCCAAGCTACCTACCCTGACAGGCAAACCTGCTTCCTTTCTGACCCTCTGCCAAGCAACCCTGACTGGCTAACCTGCTTCTTTTCTGACCCTCTGCCAAGCTAACTACCCTGACAGGTTAACCTGCTTCCTTTCTAACCCTCAGCCAAGCTACCTACCCTGACAGGCTAACCTGCTTCCTTTCTGACCCTCTGCCAAGCTACCTACCCTGACAGGCAAACCTGCTTCCTTTCTGACCCTCTGCCAAGTTACCTACCCTGACAGTGCTTCCTTTCTGACCCTCAGCCAAGCTACCTACGCTGACAGGCAAACCTGCTGCCTTTCTGACCCTCAGCCAGGCTACCCTGACAGGCAAACCTGCTTCCTTTCTGACCCTCTGCCAAGCTACCTACCCTGACGGGCAGACCTGCTTCCTTTCTGACCCTCTGCCAAGCTACCCTGACTGGCTAACCTGCTTCCTTTCTGACCCTCTGCCAACCTACCTACCCTGACAGGCTAACCTGCTTCCTTTCTGACCCTCTGCCAAGCTACCTACCCTGACAGGCAAACCTGCTTCCTTTCTGACCCTCTGCCAAGCTACCTACCCTGGCAGGCAAACCTGCTTCCTTTCTGACCCTCTACCAAGCTACCTACCCCGACAGGCAAACCTGCTTCCTTTCTGACCCTCCGCCAAGCTACCTACCCTGACAGGCAAGCCCGATTCCTTTCTGACCCTCTACCAAGCTGCCTACCCTGACCCTCTGCCAAGCTACTTACCCTGACAGGCAAACCTGCTTCCTTTCTGACCCTCTGCCAAGCTACCTACCATGACAGGCAAACCTGCTTCCTTTCTGACCCTCTGCCAAGCTACCTACCCTGACAGGCAAACCTGCTTCCTTTCTGACCCTCTGCCAAGCTACCTACCCTGACAGGCAAACCTGCTTCCTTTCTGACCCTCTGCCAAGCTACCCTGACTGGTTAACCTGCTTCCTTTCTGACCCTCTGCCAAGCTACCTACCCTGACAGGCAAACCTGCTTCCTTTCTGACCCTCAGCCAAGCTACCTACTCTGACAGGCAAACCTGCTTCCTTTCTGACCCTCTGCCAAGCTACCTACCCTGGCAGGCAAACCTGCTTCCTTTCTGACCCTCTACCAAGCTACCTACCCTGACAGGCAAACCTGCTTCCTTTCTGACCATCTGTCAAGCTACCTACCCTGACAGGCAAACATGATTCCTTTCTGACCCTCTACCAAGCTGCCTACCCTGACCCTCTGCCACGCTACCTACCCTGACAGGCAAACCTGCTTCCTTTCTGACCTTCTGCCAAGCTACCTACCCTGACAGGCTAACCTGCTTCCTTTCTGACCCTCTACAAAGCTACATACCCTGACAGGCTAACCTGCTTCCTTTCTGACCCTCTGCCAAGCTACCTACCCTGACAGGCAAACCTGCTACCTTTCTGACCCTCTGCCAAGCTACCTACCCCGACAGGCAAACCTGCTTCCTTTCTGACCCTCAGCCAAGCTACCTACCATGACAGGAAGACCTGCTTCCTTTCTGACCCTCTGCCAAGCTACCCTGACTGGCTAACCTGCTTCCTTTCTGACCCTCTGCCAAGCTACCTACCCTGACAGGCAAACCTGCTTCCTTTCTGACCCTCTGCCAAGCTACCTACCCTGACAGGCAAACCCGCTACCTGTCTGACCCTCTGCCAAGCTACCCTGACTGGCTAACCTGCTTCCTTTCTGACCCTCTGCCAAGCTACCTACCCTGACAGGTTAACTTGCTTCCTTTCTGAGCCTCTGCCAAGCTACCTACCCTGACAGGCAAACCTACTACCTGTCTGACCCTCAGCCAAGCTACCTACCCTGACAGTCTAACCTGCTTCCTTTCTGACCCTCTGCCAAGCTACCCTGACAGGCTAACCTGCTTCCTTTCTGACCCTCTGCCAAGCTACCTACACTGACAGGCAAACCTGCTACCTTTCTGACCCTCAGCCAAGCTACCTACCCTGACATGCAAAGATGCTGCCTTTCTGACCCTCTGCCAAGCTACCTACCCTGACAGGCAAACCTGCTTCCTTTCTGACCCTCAGCCAAGCTACCTACCCTGACAGGTAAACCTGCTTCCTTTCTGACCCTCTGCCAAGCTACCTACCCTGACAAGCAAACCTGCTTCCTTTCTGACCCTCTGCCAAGCTACCCTGACAGGCTAACCTGCTTCCTTTCTGACCCTCAGCCAAGCTACCCACCCTGACAGTCTAACCTGCTTCCTTTCTGACCCTCTGCCAAGCTACCTACCCTGACAGGCAAATCTGCTTCCTTTCTGACCTTCTGCCAAGCTACCTACCCTGACAGTTAAACCTGCTTCCTTTCTGACCCTCTGCCAAGCTACCTACCCTGACAGGCAAACCTGCTTCCTTTCTGACCCTCTGCCAAGCTACCTACCCTGACAGGCAAACCCGCTACCTGTCTGACCCTCTGCCAAGCTACCCTGACTGGCAAACCTGCTTCCTTTCTGACCTTCTGCCAAGCTACCTACCCTGACAGGCTTACCTGCTTCCTTTCTGACTTTCTGCCAAGCTACCTACCCTGACGGGCAAACCTGCTTCCTCTCTGACCCTCTGCCAAGATACCTACCCTGACAGTGCTTCCTTTCTGACCCTCAGCCAAGCTACCTACGCTGACGGGCAAACCTGCTGCCTTTCTGACCCTCAGCCAGGCTACCCTGACAGGCAAACCTGCTTCCTTTCTGACCCTCTGCCAAGCTACCTACCCTGACAGGCTAACCTGCTTCCTTTCTGACCCTCTGCCAAGCTACCTACCCTGACAGGCTAACCTGCTACCTTTCTGACCCTCTGCCAAGCTACCTACCCTGACAGGCAAACCGACCTCCTTTCTGAACCTCAGCCAAGCTACGTACCCTGACAGGCAAACCTGCTTCCTTTCAGACCCTCTGCCAAGCTACCTACCCTGACAGGCAAACCTGCTTCCTTTCTGACCCTCTGCCAAGCTACCTACCCTGACAGGCAAACCTGCTTCCTTTCTGACCCTCTGCCAAGCAACCCTGACTGGCTAACCTGCTTCTTTTCTGACCCTCTGCCAAGCTAACTACCCTGACAGGTTAACCTGCTTCCTTTCTAACCCTCAGCCAAGCTACCTACCCTGACAGGCAAACCTGCTTCCTTTCTGACCCTCTGCCAAGCTACCTACCCTGACAGGCAAACCTGCTTCCTTTCTGACCCTCTGCCAAGTTACCTACCCTGACAGTGCTTCCTTTCTGACCCTCAGCCAAGCTACCTACGCTGACAGGCAAACCTGCTGCCTTTCTGACCCTCAGCCAGGCTACCCTGACAGGCAAACCTGCTTCCTTTCTGACCCTCTGCCAAGGTACCTACCCTGACGGGCAGACCTGCTTCCTTTCTGACCCTCTGCCAAGCTACCCTGACTGGCTAACCTGCTTCCTTTCTGACCCTCTGCCAACCTACCTACCCTGACAGGCTAACCTGCTTCCTTTCTGACCCTCTGCCAAGCTACCTACCCTGACAGGCAAACCTGCTTCCTTTCTGACCCTCTGCCAAGCTACCTACCCTGGCAGGCAAACCTGCTTCCTTTCTGACCCTCTACCAAGCTACCTACCCTGACAGGCAAACCTGCTTCCTCTCTGACCCTCCGCCAAGCTACCTACCCTGACAGGCAAGCCCGATTCCTTTCTGACCCTCTACCAAGCTGCCTACCCTGACCCTCTGCCAAGCTACTTACCCTGACAGGCAAACCTGCTTCCTTTCTGACCCTCTGCCAAGCTACCTACCATGACAGGCAAACCTGCTTCCTTTCTGACCCTCTGCCAAGCTACCTACCCTGACAGGCAAACCTGCTTCCTTTCTGACCCTCTGCCAAGCTACCTACCCTGACAGGCAAACCTGCTTCCTTTCTGACCCTCTGCCAAGCTACCTACCCTGACAGGCAAACCTGCTTCCTTTCTGACCCTCTGCCAAGTTACCTACCCTGACAGTGCTTCCTTTCTGACCCTCAGCCAGGCTACCCTGACAGGCAAACCTGCTGCCTTTCTGACCCTCTGCCAAGCTACCTACCCTGACAGGCTAAACTGCTTCCTTTCTGACCCTCTGCCAAGCTACCTACCCTGACAGGCTAACCTGCTTCCTTTCTGACCCTCTGCCAAGCTACCTACCCTGACAGGCAAACCTGCTTCCTTTCTGACCCTCAGCCAAGCTACCTACCCTGACAGGTAAACCTGCTTCCTTTCTGACCCTCTGCCAAGCTACCTACCCTGACAAGCAAACTTGCTTCCTTTCTGACCCTCTGCCAAGCTACCCTGACAGGCTAACCTGCTTCCTTTCTGACCCTCTGCCAAGCTACCTACCCCGACAGGTTAACTTGCTTCCTTTCTGACCCTCAGCCAAGCTACCTACCCTGACAGTCTAACCTGCTTCCTTTCTGACCCTCTGCCAAGCTACCTACCCTGACAGTTAAACCTGCTTCCTTTCTGACCCTCTGCCAAGCTACCTACCCTGACAGGCAAACCTGCTTCCTTTCTGACCTTCTGCCAAGCTACCTACCCTGACAGTTAAACCTGCTTCCTTTCTGACCCTCTGCCAAGCTACCTACCCTGACAGGCAAATCTGCTTCCTTTCTGACCTTCTGCCAAGCTACCTACCCTGACAGGCTTACGTGCTTCCTTTCTGACCTTCTGCCAAGCTACCTACCCTGACAGGCAAACCTGCTTCCTTTCTGACCCTCTGCCAAGTTACCTACCCTGACAGTGCTTCCTTTCTGACCCTCAGCCAGGCTACCCTGACAGGCAAACCTGCTGCCTTTCTGACCCTCTGCCAAGCTACCTACCCTGACAGGAAGACCTGCTTCCTTTCTGACCCTCTGCCAAGCTACCCTGACTGGCTAACGTGCTTCCTTTCTGACCCTCTGCCAAGCTACCTACCCTGACAGGCAAACCTGCTTCCTTTCTGACCCTCTGCCAAGCTACCTACCCTGACAGGCAAACCCGCTACCTGTCTGACCCTCTGCCAAGCTACCCTGACTGGCAAACCTGCTTCCTTTCTGACCTTCTGCCAAGCTACCTACCCTGACAGGCTTACCTGCTTCCTTTCTGACTTTCTGCCAAGCTACCTACCCTGACGGGCAAACCTGCTTCCTTTCTGACCCTCTGCCAAGCTACCTACCCTGACAGGCTAACCTGCTACCTGTCTGACCCTCTGCCAAGCTACCCTGACTGGCAAACCTGCTTCCTTTCTGACCTTCTGCCAAGCTACCTACCCTGACAGGCTTACCTGCTTCCTTTCTGACTTTCTGCCAAGCTACCTACCCTGACGGGCAAACCTGCTTCCTTTCTGACCCTCTGCCAAGCTACCTACCCTGACAGGCTAACCTGCTACCTTTCTGACCCTCTGCCAAGCTACCTACCCTGACAGGCAAACCGACCTCCTTTCTGAACCTCAGCCAAGCTACGTACCCTGACAGGCAAACCTGCTTCCTTTCAGACCCTCTGCCAAGCTACCTACCCTGACAGGCAAACCTGCTTCCTTTCTGACCCTCTGCCAAGCTACCTACCCTGACAGGCAAACCTGCTTCCTTTCTGACCCTCTGCCAAGCAACCCTGACTGGCTAACCTGCTTCTTTTCTGACCCTCTGCCAAGCTAACTACCCTGACAGGTTAACCTGCTTCCTTTCTAACCCTCAGCCAAGCTACCTACCCTGACAGGCAAACCTGCTTCCTTTCTGACCCTCTGCCAAGCTACCTACCCTGACAGGCAAACCTGCTTCCTTTCTGACCCTCTGCCAAGTTACCTACCCTGACAGTGCTTCCTTTCTGACCCTCAGCCAAGCTACCTACGCTGACAGGCAAACCTGCTGCCTTTCTGACCCTCAGCCAGGCTACCCTGACAGGCAAACCTGCTTCCTTTCTGACCCTCTGCCAAGCTACCTACCCTGACGGGCAGACCTGCTTCCTTTCTGACCCTCTGCCAAGCTACCCTGACTGGCTAACCTGCTTCCTTTCTGACCCTCTGCCAACCTACCTACCCTGACAGGCTAACCTGCTTCCTTTCTGACCCTCTGCCAAGCTACCTACCCTGACAGGCAAACCTGCTTCCTTTCTGACCCTCTGGCAAGCTACCTACCCTGGCAGGCAAACCTGCTTCCTTTCTGACCCTCTACCAAGCTACCTACCCCGACAGGCAAACCTGCTTCCTTTCTGACCCTCCGCCAAGCTACCTACCCTGACAGGCAAGCCCGATTCCTTTCTGACCCTCTACCAAGCTGCCTACCCTGACCCTCTGCCAAGCTACTTACCCTGACAGGCAAACCTGCTTCCTTTCTGACCCTCTGCCAAGCTACCTACCATGACAGGCAAACCTGCTTCCTTTCTGACCCTCTGCCAAGCTACCTACCCTGACAGGCAAACCTGCTTCCTTTCTGACCCTCTGCCAAGCTACCTACCCTGACAGGCAAACCTGCTTCCTTTCTGACCCTCTGCCAAGCTACCCTGACTGGTTAACCTGCTTCCTTTCTGACCCTCTGCCAAGCTACCTACCCTGACAGGCAAACCTGCTTCCTTTCTGACCCTCAGCCAAGCTACCTACTCTGACAGGCAAACCTGCTTCCTTTCTGACCCTCTGCCAAGCTACCTACCCTGGCAGGCAAACCTGCTTCCTTTCTGACCCTCTACCAAGCTACCTACCCTGACAGGCAAACCTGCTTCCTTTCTGACCATCTGTCAAGCTACCTACCCTGACAGGCAAACATGATTCCTTTCTGACCCTCTACCAAGCTGCCTACCCTGACCCTCTGCCACGCTACCTACCCTGACAGGCAAACCTGCTTCCTTTCTGACCTTCTGCCAAGCTACCTACCCTGACAGGCTAACCTGCTTCCTTTCTGACCCTCTACAAAGCTACATACCCTGACAGGCTAACCTGCTTCCTTTCTGACCCTCTGCCAAGCTACCTACCCTGACAGGCAAACCTGCTACCTTTCTGACCCTCTGCCAAGCTACCTACCCCGACAGGCAAACCTGCTTCCTTTCTGACCCTCAGCCAAGCTACCTACCATGACAGGAAGACCTGCTTCCTTTCTGACCCTCTGCCAAGCTACCCTGACTGGCTAACCTGCTTCCTTTCTGACCCTCTGCCAAGCTACCTACCCTGACAGGCAAACCTGCTACCTTTCTGACCCTCAGCCAAGCTACCTACCCTGACAGTCTAACCTGCTTCCTTTCTGACCCTCTGCCAAGCTACCCTGACAGGCTAACCTGCTTCCTTTCTGACCCTCTGCCAAGCTACCTACACTGACAGGCAAACCTGCTACCTTTCTGACCCTCAGCCAAGCTACCTACCCTGACAGGCAAACATGCTGCCTTTCTGACCCTCTGCCAAGCTACCTACCCTGACAGGCAAACCTGCTTCCTTTCTGACCCTCAGCCAAGCTACCTACCCTGACAGGTAAACCTGCTTCCTTTCTGACCCTCTGCCAAGCTACCTACCCTGACAAGCAAACCTGCTTCCTTTCTGACCCTCTGCCAAGCTACCCTGACAGGCTAACCTGCTTCCTTTCTGACCCTCAGCCAAGCTACCCACCCTGACAGTCTAACCTGCTTCCTTTCTGACCCTCTGCCAAGCTACCTACCCTGACAGGCAAATCTGCTTCCTTTCTGACCTTCTGCCAAGCTACCTACCCTGACAGTTAAACCTGCTTCCTTTCTGACCCTCTGCCAAGCTACCTACCCTGACAGGCAAATCTGCTTCCTTTCTGACCTTCTGCCAAGCTACCTACCCTGACAGGCTTACATGCTTCCTTTCTGACCTTCTGCCAAGCTACCTACCCTGACAAGCAAACCTGCTTCCTTTCTGACCCTCTGCCAAGTTACCTACCCCGACAGTGCTTCCTTTCTGACCCTCAGCCAGGCTACCCTGACAGGCAAACCTGCTGCCTTTCTGACCCTCTGCCAAGCTACCTACCCTGACAGGAAGACCTGCTTCCTTTCTGACCCTCTGCCAAGCTACCCTGACTGGCTAACCTGCTTCCTTTCTGACCCTCTGCCAAGCTACCTACCCTGACAGGAAAACCTGCTTCCTTTCTGACCCTCTGCCAAGCTACCTACCCTGACAGGCAAACCCGCTACCTGTCTGACCCTCTGCCAAGCTACCCTGACTGGCTAACCTGCTTCCTTTCTGACCCTCTGCCAAGCTACCTACCCTGACAGGCAAACCTGCTTCCTTTCTGACCCTCTGCCAAGCTACCTACCCTGGCAGGCAAACCTGCTTCCTTTCTGACCCTCTACCAAGCTACCTACCCTGACAGGCAAACCTGCTTCCTTTCTGACCCTCTGCCAAGCTACCTACCCTGACAGGCAAACCTGATTCCTTTCTGACCCTCTACCAAGCTGCCTACCCTGACCCTCTGCCAAGCTACCTACCCTGACAGGCAAACCTGCTTCCTTTCTGACCCCCTGAAAAGCTACCTACCATGACAGGCAAACCTGCTTCCTTTCTGACCCTCTGCCAAGCTACCTACCCTGACAGGCAAACCTGCTTCCTTTATGACCCTCTGCCAAGCTACCTACCCTGACAGGCAAACCTGCTTCCTTTCTGACCCTCTGCCAAGCAACCCTGACTGGCTAACCTGCTTCCTTTCTGACCCTCGTCCAAGCTACCTACCCTGACATGTTAACCTGCATCCTTTCTAACCCTCTGCCAAGCTACCTACCATGGCAGGCAAACCTGCTTCCTTTCTGACCCTCTGCCAAGCAACCCTGACTGGCTAACCTGCTTCCTTTCTGACCCTCTGCCAAGCTACCTACCCTGACAGGTTAACCTGCATCCTTTCTGACCCTCTGCCAAGCTACCTACCCGGACAGGTAAACCTGCTATCTTTCTGACCCTCTGCCAAGCTACCTACCCTGATAGGTAAACCTGCTTCCTTTCTGACCCTCTGCCAAGCTACCTACCCTGACAGGCTAAACTGCTTCCTTTCTGACCCTCGCCAAGCTACCTACCCTGACAGGCTAACCTGCTTCCTTTCTGACACTCTGCCAAGCTACCTACCCTGACAGGCAAACCTGCATCCTTTCTAACCCTCTGCCAAGCTACCTACCCTGACAAGCAAACCTGCTTCCTTTCTGACCCTCTGCCAAGCTACCTACCCTGACAGGCAAACCTCCTTCCTTTCTGACCCTCTGCCAAGCTACCTACCCTGACAGGTTAACTTGCTTCCTTTCTGACCCTCTGCCAAGCTACCTACCCTGACAGGCAAACCTACTACCTGTCTGACCCTCAGCCAAGCCACCTACCCTGACAGTCTAACCTGCTTCCTTTCTGACCCTCTGCCAAGCTACCTACCCTGACAGTTAAACCTGCTTCCTTTCTGACCCTCTGCCAAGCTACCTACCCTGACAAGCAAACCTGCTTCCTTTCTGACCTTCTGCCAACCTACCTACCCTGACAGGCTTACCTGTTTCCTTTCTGACCTTCTGCCAAGCTACCTACCCTGACAGGCAAACCTGCTTCCTTTCTGACCCTCTGCCAAGTTACCTACCCTGACAGTGCTTCCTTTCTGACCCTCAGCCAAGCTACCTACGCTGACAGGCAAACCTGCTGCCTTTCTGACCCTCAGCCAGGCTACCCTGACAGGCAAACCTGCTTCCTTTCTGACCCTCTGCCAAGCTACCTACCATGACAGGAAGACCTGCTTCCTTTCTGACCCTCTGCCAAGCTACCCTGACTGGCTAACCTGCTTCCTTTCTGACCCTCTGCCAAGCTACCTACCCTGACAGGCAAACCTGCTTCCTTTCTGACCCTCTGCCAAGCTACCTACCCTGACAGGCAAACCCGCTACCTGTCTGACCCTCTGCCAAGCTACCCTGACTGGCTAACCTGCTTCCTTTCTGACCCTCTGCCAAGCTACCTACCCTGACAGGTTAACTTGCTTCCTTTCTGACCCTCTGCCAAGCTACCTACCCTGACAGGCAAACCTACTACCTGTCTGACCCTCAGCCAAGCTACCTACCCTGACAGTCTAACCTGCTTCCTTTCTGACCCTCTGCCAAGCTACCTACCCTGACAGTTAAACCTGCTTCCTTTCTGACCCTCTGCCAAGCTACCTACCCTGACAGGCAAAGCTGCTTCCTTTCTGACCTTCTGCCAAGCTACCTACCCTGACAGGCTTACCTGCTTCCTTTCTGACCTTCTGCCAAGCTACCTACCCTGACAGGCAAACCTGCTTCCTTTCTGACCCTCTGCCAAGTTACCTACCCTGACAGTGCTTCCTTTCTGACCCTCAGCCAAGCTACCTACGCTGACAGGCAAACCTGCTGCCTTTCTGACCCTCAGCCAGGCTACCCCGACAGGCAAACCTGCTTCCTTTCTGACCCTCTGCCAAGCTACCTACCCTGACAGGCAAACCTGCTTCCTTTCTGACCCTCTGCCAAGCTACCTACCCTGACAGGCAAACCTGCTTCCTTTCTGACCCTCTGCCAAGCAACCCTGACTGGCTAACCTGCATCCTTTCTGACCCTCTGCCAAGCTACCTACCCTGGCAGGCAAACCTGCTTCCTTTCTGACCCTCTGCCAAGCTACCTACCCTGATAGGTAAACCTGCTTCCTTTCTGACCCTCTGCCAAGCTACCTACCCTGACAGGCTAACCTGCTTCCTTTCTGACCCTCTGCCAAGCTACCTACCCTGACAGGCAAACCTGCTTCCTTTCTGACCCTCAGCCAAGCTACCTACCCTGACAGGTAAACCTGCTTCCTTTCTGACCCTCTGCCAAGCTACCTACCCTGACAAGCAAACCTGCTTCCTTTCTGACCCTCTGCCACGCTACCCTGACAGGCTAACCTGCTTCCTTTCTGACCCTCTGCCAAGCTACCTACCCTGATAGGTAAACCTGCTTCCTTTCTGACCCTCTGCCAAGCTACCTACCCTGACAGGCTAACCTGCTTCCTTTCTGACCCTCTGCCAAGCTACCTACCCTGACAGGCAAACCTGCTTCCTTTCTGACCCTCTGCCAAGCTACCTACCCTGACAAGCAAACCTGCTTCCTTTCTGACCCTCTGCCACGCTACCCTGACAGGCTAACCTGCTTCCTTTCTGACCCTCTGCCAAGCTACCTACCCTGACAGTCTAACCTGCTTCCTTTCTGACCCTCTGCCAAGCTACCTACCCTGACAGTTAAACCTGCTTCCTTTCTGACCCTCTGCCAAGCTACCTACCCTGACAGGCAAACCTGCTTCCTTTCTGACCTTCTGCCAAGCTACCTACCCTGACAGTTAAACCTGCTTCCTTTCTGACCCTCTGCCAAGCTACCTACCCTGACAGGCAAATCTGCTTCCTTTCTGACCTTCTGCCAAGCTACCTACCCTGACAGGCTTACGTGCTTCCTTTCTGACCTTCTGCCAAGCTACCTACCCTGACAGGCAAACCTGCTTCCTTTCTGACCCTCTGCCAAGTTACCTACCCTGACAGTGCTTCCTTTCTGACCCTCAGCCAGGCTACCCTGACAGGCAAACCTGCTGCCTTTCTGACCCTCTGCCAAGCTACCTACCCTGACAGGAAGACCTGCTTCCTTTCTGACCCTCTGCCAAGCTACCCTGACTGGCTAACGTGCTTCCTTTCTGACCCTCTGCCAAGCTACCTACCCTGACAGGCAAACCTGCTTCCTTTCTGACCCTCTGCCAAGCTACCTACCCTGACAGGCAAACCCGCTACCTGTCTGACCCTCTGCCAAGCTACCCTGACTGGCAAACCTGCTTCCTTTCTGACCTTCTGCCAAGCTACCTACCCTGACAGGCTTACCTGCTTCCTTTCTGACTTTCTGCCAAGCTACCTACCCTGACGGGCAAACCTGCTTCCTTTCTGACCCTCTGCCAAGCTACCTACCCTGACAGGCTAACCTGCTACCTGTCTGACCCTCTGCCAAGCTACCCTGACTGGCAAACCTGCTTCCTTTCTGACCTTCTGCCAAGCTACCTACCCTGACAGGCTTACCTGCTTCCTTTCTGACTTTCTGCCAAGCTACCTACCCTGACGGGCAAACCTGCTTCCTTTCTGACCCTCTGCCAAGCTACCTACCCTGACAGGCTAACCTGCTACCTTTCTGACCCTCTGCCAAGCTACCTACCCTGACAGGCAAACCGACCTCCTTTCTGAACCTCAGCCAAGCTACGTACCCTGACAGGCAAACCTGCTTCCTTTCAGACCCTCTGCCAAGCTACCTACCCTGACAGGCAAACCTGCTTCCTTTCTGACCCTCTGCCAAGCTACCTACCCTGACAGGCAAACCTGCTTCCTTTCTGACCCTCTGCCAAGCAACCCTGACTGGCTAACCTGCTTCTTTTCTGACCCTCTGCCAAGCTAACTACCCTGACAGGTTAACCTGCTTCCTTTCTAACCCTCAGCCAAGCTACCTACCCTGACAGGCAAACCTGCTTCCTTTCTGACCCTCTGCCAAGCTACCTACCCTGACAGGCAAACCTGCTTCCTTTCTGACCCTCTGCCAAGTTACCTACCCTGACAGTGCTTCCTTTCTGACCCTCAGCCAAGCTACCTACGCTGACAGGCAAACCTGCTGCCTTTCTGACCCTCAGCCAGGCTACCCTGACAGGCAAACCTGCTTCCTTTCTGACCCTCTGCCAAGCTACCTACCCTGACGGGCAGACCTGCTTCCTTTCTGACCCTCTGCCAAGCTACCCTGACTGGCTAACCTGCTTCCTTTCTGACCCTCTGCCAACCTACCTACCCTGACAGGCTAACCTGCTTCCTTTCTGACCCTCTGCCAAGCTACCTACCCTGACAGGCAAACCTGCTTCCTTTCTGACCCTCTGGCAAGCTACCTACCCTGGCAGGCAAACCTGCTTCCTTTCTGACCCTCTACCAAGCTACCTACCCCGACAGGCAAACCTGCTTCCTTTCTGACCCTCCGCCAAGCTACCTACCCTGACAGGCAAGCCCGATTCCTTTCTGACCCTCTACCAAGCTGCCTACCCTGACCCTCTGCCAAGCTACTTACCCTGACAGGCAAACCTGCTTCCTTTCTGACCCTCTGCCAAGCTACCTACCATGACAGGCAAACCTGCTTCCTTTCTGACCCTCTGCCAAGCTACCTACCCTGACAGGCAAACCTGCTTCCTTTCTGACCCTCTGCCAAGCTACCTACCCTGACAGGCAAACCTGCTTCCTTTCTGACCCTCTGCCAAGCTACCCTGACTGGTTAACCTGCTTCCTTTCTGACCCTCTGCCAAGCTACCTACCCTGACAGGCAAACCTGCTTCCTTTCTGACCCTCAGCCAAGCTACCTACTCTGACAGGCAAACCTGCTTCCTTTCTGACCCTCTGCCAAGCTACCTACCCTGGCAGGCAAACCTGCTTCCTTTCTGACCCTCTACCAAGCTACCTACCCTGACAGGCAAACCTGCTTCCTTTCTGACCATCTGTCAAGCTACCTACCCTGACAGGCAAACATGATTCCTTTCTGACCCTCTACCAAGCTGCCTACCCTGACCCTCTGCCACGCTACCTACCCTGACAGGCAAACCTGCTTCCTTTCTGACCTTCTGCCAAGCTACCTACCCTGACAGGCTAACCTGCTTCCTTTCTGACCCTCTACAAAGCTACATACCCTGACAGGCTAACCTGCTTCCTTTCTGACCCTCTGCCAAGCTACCTACCCTGACAGGCAAACCTGCTACCTTTCTGACCCTCTGCCAAGCTACCTACCCCGACAGGCAAACCTGCTTCCTTTCTGACCCTCAGCCAAGCTACCTACCATGACAGGAAGACCTGCTTCCTTTCTGACCCTCTGCCAAGCTACCCTGACTGGCTAACCTGCTTCCTTTCTGACCCTCTGCCAAGCTACCTACCCTGACAGGCAAACCTGCTACCTTTCTGACCCTCAGCCAAGCTACCTACCCTGACAGTCTAACCTGCTTCCTTTCTGACCCTCTGCCAAGCTACCCTGACAGGCTAACCTGCTTCCTTTCTGACCCTCTGCCAAGCTACCTACACTGACAGGCAAACCTGCTACCTTTCTGACCCTCAGCCAAGCTACCTACCCTGACAGGCAAACATGCTGCCTTTCTGACCCTCTGCCAAGCTACCTACCCTGACAGGCAAACCTGCTTCCTTTCTGACCCTCAGCCAAGCTACCTACCCTGACAGGTAAACCTGCTTCCTTTCTGACCCTCTGCCAAGCTACCTACCCTGACAAGCAAACCTGCTTCCTTTCTGACCCTCTGCCAAGCTACCCTGACAGGCTAACCTGCTTCCTTTCTGACCCTCAGCCAAGCTACCCACCCTGACAGTCTAACCTGCTTCCTTTCTGACCCTCTGCCAAGCTACCTACCCTGACAGGCAAATCTGCTTCCTTTCTGACCTTCTGCCAAGCTACCTACCCTGACAGTTAAACCTGCTTCCTTTCTGACCCTCTGCCAAGCTACCTACCCTGACAGGCAAATCTGCTTCCTTTCTGACCTTCTGCCAAGCTACCTACCCTGACAGGCTTACATGCTTCCTTTCTGACCTTCTGCCAAGCTACCTACCCTGACAAGCAAACCTGCTTCCTTTCTGACCCTCTGCCAAGTTACCTACCCCGACAGTGCTTCCTTTCTGACCCTCAGCCAGGCTACCCTGACAGGCAAACCTGCTGCCTTTCTGACCCTCTGCCAAGCTACCTACCCTGACAGGAAGACCTGCTTCCTTTCTGACCCTCTGCCAAGCTACCCTGACTGGCTAACCTGCTTCCTTTCTGACCCTCTGCCAAGCTACCTACCCTGACAGGAAAACCTGCTTCCTTTCTGACCCTCTGCCAAGCTACCTACCCTGACAGGCAAACCCGCTACCTGTCTGACCCTCTGCCAAGCTACCCTGACTGGCTAACCTGCTTCCTTTCTGACCCTCTGCCAAGCTACCTACCCTGACAGGCAAACCTGCTTCCTTTCTGACCCTCTGCCAAGCTACCTACCCTGGCAGGCAAACCTGCTTCCTTTCTGACCCTCTACCAAGCTACCTACCCTGACAGGCAAACCTGCTTCCTTTCTGACCCTCTGCCAAGCTACCTACCCTGACAGGCAAACCTGATTCCTTTCTGACCCTCTACCAAGCTGCCTACCCTGACCCTCTGCCAAGCTACCTACCCTGACAGGCAAACCTGCTTCCTTTCTGACCCCCTGAAAAGCTACCTACCATGACAGGCAAACCTGCTTCCTTTCTGACCCTCTGCCAAGCTACCTACCCTGACAGGCAAACCTGCTTCCTTTATGACCCTCTGCCAAGCTACCTACCCTGACAGGCAAACCTGCTTCCTTTCTGACCCTCTGCCAAGCAACCCTGACTGGCTAACCTGCTTCCTTTCTGACCCTCGTCCAAGCTACCTACCCTGACATGTTAACCTGCATCCTTTCTAACCCTCTGCCAAGCTACCTACCATGGCAGGCAAACCTGCTTCCTTTCTGACCCTCTGCCAAGCAACCCTGACTGGCTAACCTGCTTCCTTTCTGACCCTCTGCCAAGCTACCTACCCTGACAGGTTAACCTGCATCCTTTCTGACCCTCTGCCAAGCTACCTACCCGGACAGGTAAACCTGCTATCTTTCTGACCCTCTGCCAAGCTACCTACCCTGATAGGTAAACCTGCTTCCTTTCTGACCCTCTGCCAAGCTACCTACCCTGACAGGCTAAACTGCTTCCTTTCTGACCCTCGCCAAGCTACCTACCCTGACAGGCTAACCTGCTTCCTTTCTGACACTCTGCCAAGCTACCTACCCTGACAGGCAAACCTGCATCCTTTCTAACCCTCTGCCAAGCTACCTACCCTGACAAGCAAACCTGCTTCCTTTCTGACCCTCTGCCAAGCTACCTACCCTGACAGGCAAACCTCCTTCCTTTCTGACCCTCTGCCAAGCTACCTACCCTGACAGGTTAACTTGCTTCCTTTCTGACCCTCTGCCAAGCTACCTACCCTGACAGGCAAACCTACTACCTGTCTGACCCTCAGCCAAGCCACCTACCCTGACAGTCTAACCTGCTTCCTTTCTGACCCTCTGCCAAGCTACCTACCCTGACAGTTAAACCTGCTTCCTTTCTGACCCTCTGCCAAGCTACCTACCCTGACAAGCAAACCTGCTTCCTTTCTGACCTTCTGCCAACCTACCTACCCTGACAGGCTTACCTGTTTCCTTTCTGACCTTCTGCCAAGCTACCTACCCTGACAGGCAAACCTGCTTCCTTTCTGACCCTCTGCCAAGTTACCTACCCTGACAGTGCTTCCTTTCTGACCCTCAGCCAAGCTACCTACGCTGACAGGCAAACCTGCTGCCTTTCTGACCCTCAGCCAGGCTACCCTGACAGGCAAACCTGCTTCCTTTCTGACCCTCTGCCAAGCTACCTACCATGACAGGAAGACCTGCTTCCTTTCTGACCCTCTGCCAAGCTACCCTGACTGGCTAACCTGCTTCCTTTCTGACCCTCTGCCAAGCTACCTACCCTGACAGGCAAACCTGCTTCCTTTCTGACCCTCTGCCAAGCTACCTACCCTGACAGGCAAACCCGCTACCTGTCTGACCCTCTGCCAAGCTACCCTGACTGGCTAACCTGCTTCCTTTCTGACCCTCTGCCAAGCTACCTACCCTGACAGGTTAACTTGCTTCCTTTCTGACCCTCTGCCAAGCTACCTACCCTGACAGGCAAACCTACTACCTGTCTGACCCTCAGCCAAGCTACCTACCCTGACAGTCTAACCTGCTTCCTTTCTGACCCTCTGCCAAGCTACCTACCCTGACAGTTAAACCTGCTTCCTTTCTGACCCTCTGCCAAGCTACCTACCCTGACAGGCAAAGCTGCTTCCTTTCTGACCTTCTGCCAAGCTACCTACCCTGACAGGCTTACCTGCTTCCTTTCTGACCTTCTGCCAAGCTACCTACCCTGACAGGCAAACCTGCTTCCTTTCTGACCCTCTGCCAAGTTACCTACCCTGACAGTGCTTCCTTTCTGACCCTCAGCCAAGCTACCTACGCTGACAGGCAAACCTGCTGCCTTTCTGACCCTCAGCCAGGCTACCCCGACAGGCAAACCTGCTTCCTTTCTGACCCTCTGCCAAGCTACCTACCCTGACAGGCAAACCTGCTTCCTTTCTGACCCTCTGCCAAGCTACCTACCCTGACAGGCAAACCTGCTTCCTTTCTGACCCTCTGCCAAGCAACCCTGACTGGCTAACCTGCATCCTTTCTGACCCTCTGCCAAGCTACCTACCCTGGCAGGCAAACCTGCTTCCTTTCTGACCCTCTGCCAAGCTACCTACCCTGATAGGTAAACCTGCTTCCTTTCTGACCCTCTGCCAAGCTACCTACCCTGACAGGCTAACCTGCTTCCTTTCTGACCCTCTGCCAAGCTACCTACCCTGACAGGCAAACCTGCTTCCTTTCTGACCCTCAGCCAAGCTACCTACCCTGACAGGTAAACCTGCTTCCTTTCTGACCCTCTGCCAAGCTACCTACCCTGACAAGCAAACCTGCTTCCTTTCTGACCCTCTGCCACGCTACCCTGACAGGCTAACCTGCTTCCTTTCTGACCCTCTGCCAAGCTACCTACCCTGATAGGTAAACCTGCTTCCTTTCTGACCCTCTGCCAAGCTACCTACCCTGACAGGCTAACCTGCTTCCTTTCTGACCCTCTGCCAAGCTACCTACCCTGACAGGCAAACCTGCTTCCTTTCTGACCCTCTGCCAAGCTACCTACCCTGACAAGCAAACCTGCTTCCTTTCTGACCCTCTGCCACGCTACCCTGACAGGCTAACCTGCTTCCTTTCTGACCCTCTGCCAAGCTACCTACCCTGACAGTCTAACCTGCTTCCTTTCTGACCCTCTGCCAAGCTACCTACCCTGACAGTTAAACCTGCTTCCTTTCTGACCCTCTGCCAAGCTACCTACCCTGACAGGCAAACCTGCTTCCTTTCTGACCCTCTGCCAAGCTACCTACCCTGACAGGCAAACCTGCTTCCTTTCTGACCCTCTGCCAAGCAACCCTGACTGGCTAACCTGCTTCTTTTCTGACCCTCTGCCAAGCTAACTACCCTGACAGGTTAACCTGCTTCCTTTCTAACCCTCAGCCAAGCTACCTACCCTGACAGGCTAACCTGCTTCCTTTCTGACCCTCTGCCAAGCTACCTACCCTGACAGGCAAACCTGCTTCCTTTCTGACCCTCTGCCAAGTTACCTACCCTGACAGTGCTTCCTTTCTGACCCTCAGCCAAGCTACCTACGCTGACAGGCAAACCTGCTGCCTTTCTGACCCTCAGCCAGGCTACCCTGACAGGCAAACCTGCTTCCTTTCTGACCCTCTGCCAAGCTACCTACCCTGACGGGCAGACCTGCTTCCTTTCTGACCCTCTGCCAAGCTACCCTGACTGGCTAACCTGCTTCCTTTCTGACCCTCTGCCAACCTACCTACCCTGACAGGCTAACCTGCTTCCTTTCTGACCCTCTGCCAAGCTACCTACCCTGACAGGCAAACCTGCTTCCTTTCTGACCCTCTGCCAAGCTACCTACCCTGGCAGGCAAACCTGCTTCCTTTCTGACCCTCTACCAAGCTACCTACCCCGACAGGCAAACCTGCTTCCTTTCTGACCCTCCGCCAAGCTACCTACCCTGACAGGCAAGCCCGATTCCTTTCTGACCCTCTACCAAGCTGCCTACCCTGACCCTCTGCCAAGCTACTTACCCTGACAGGCAAACCTGCTTCCTTTCTGACCCTCTGCCAAGCTACCTACCATGACAGGCAAACCTGCTTCCTTTCTGACCCTCTGCCAAGCTACCTACCCTGACAGGCAAACCTGCTTCCTTTCTGACCCTCTGCCAAGCTACCTACCCTGACAGGCAAACCTGCTTCCTTTCTGACCCTCTGCCAAGCTACCCTGACTGGTTAACCTGCTTCCTTTCTGACCCTCTGCCAAGCTACCTACCCTGACAGGCAAACCTGCTTCCTTTCTGACCCTCAGCCAAGCTACCTACTCTGACAGGCAAACCTGCTTCCTTTCTGACCCTCTGCCAAGCTACCTACCCTGGCAGGCAAACCTGCTTCCTTTCTGACCCTCTACCAAGCTACCTACCCTGACAGGCAAACCTGCTTCCTTTCTGACCATCTGTCAAGCTACCTACCCTGACAGGCAAACATGATTCCTTTCTGACCCTCTACCAAGCTGCCTACCCTGACCCTCTGCCACGCTACCTACCCTGACAGGCAAACCTGCTTCCTTTCTGACCTTCTGCCAAGCTACCTACCCTGACAGGCTAACCTGCTTCCTTTCTGACCCTCTACAAAGCTACATACCCTGACAGGCTAACCTGCTTCCTTTCTGACCCTCTGCCAAGCTACCTACCCTGACAGGCAAACCTGCTACCTTTCTGACCCTCTGCCAAGCTACCTACCCCGACAGGCAAACCTGCTTCCTTTCTGACCCTCAGCCAAGCTACCTACCATGACAGGAAGACCTGCTTCCTTTCTGACCCTCTGCCAAGCTACCCTGACTGGCTAACCTGCTTCCTTTCTGACCCTCTGCCAAGCTACCTACCCTGACAGGCAAACCTGCTTCCTTTCTGACCCTCTGCCAAGCTACCTACCCTGACAGGCAAACCCGCTACCTGTCTGACCCTCTGCCAAGCTACCCTGACTGGCTAACCTGCTTCCTTTCTGACCCTCTGCCAAGCTACCTACCCTGACAGGTTAACTTGCTTCCTTTCTGAGCCTCTGCCAAGCTACCTACCCTGACAGGCAAACCTACTACCTGTCTGACCCTCAGCCAAGCTACCTACCCTGACAGTCTAACCTGCTTCCTTTCTGACCCTCTGCCAAGCTACCCTGACAGGCTAACCTGCTTCCTTTCTGACCCTCTGCCAAGCTACCTACACTGACAGGCAAACCTGCTACCTTTCTGACCCTCAGCCAAGCTACCTACCCTGACATGCAAAGATGCTGCCTTTCTGACCCTCTGCCAAGCTACCTACCCTGACAGGCAAACCTGCTTCCTTTCTGACCCTCAGCCAAGCTACCTACCCTGACAGGTAAACCTGCTTCCTTTCTGACCCTCTGCCAAGCTACCTACCCTGACAAGCAAACCTGCTTCCTTTCTGACCCTCTGCCAAGCTACCCTGACAGGCTAACCTGCTTCCTTTCTGACCCTCAGCCAAGCTACCCACCCTGACAGTCTAACCTGCTTCCTTTCTGACCCTCTGCCAAGCTACCTACCCTGACAGGCAAATCTGCTTCCTTTCTGACCTTCTGCCAAGCTACCTACCCTGACAGTTAAACCTGCTTCCTTTCTGACCCTCTGCCAAGCTACCTACCCTGACGGGCAAATCTGCTTCCTTTCTGACCTTCTGCCAAGCTACCTACCCTGACAGGCTTACATGCTTCCTTTCTGACCTTCTGCCAAGCTACCTACCCTGACAAGCAAACCTGCTTCCTTTCTGACCCTCTGCCAAGTTACCTACCCCGACAGTGCTTCCTTTCTGACCCTCAGCCAGGCTACCCTGACAGGCAAACCTGCTGCCTTTCTGACCCTCTGCCAAGCTACCTACCCTGACAGGAAGACCTGCTTCCTTTCTGACCCTCTGCCAAGCTACCCTGACTGGCTAACCTGCTTCCTTTCTGACCCTCTGCCAAGCTACCTACCCTGACAGGAAAACCTGCTTCCTTTCTGACCCTCTGCCAAGCTACCTACCCTGACAGGCAAACCCGCTACCTGTCTGACCCTCTGCCAAGCTACCCTGACTGGCTAACCTGCTTCCTTTCTGACCCTCTGCCAAGCTACCTACCCTGACAGGCAAACCTGCTTCCTTTCTGACCCTCTGCCAAGCTACCTACCCTGGCAGGCAAACCTGCTTCCTTTCTGACCCTCTACCAAGCTACCTACCCTGACAGGCAAACCTGCTTCCTTTCTGACCCTCTGCCAAGCTACCTACCCTGACAGGCAAACCTGATTCCTTTCTGACCCTCTACCAAGCTGCCTACCCTGACCCTCTGCCAAGCTACCTACCCTGACAGGCAAACCTGCTTCCTTTCTGACCCCCTGAAAAGCTACCTACCATGACAGGCAAACCTGCTTCCTTTCTGACCCTCTGCCAAGCTACCTACCCTGACAGGCAAACCTGCTTCCTTTATGACCCTCTGCCAAGCTACCTACCCTGACAGGCAAACCTGCTTCCTTTCTGACCCTCTGCCAAGCAACCCTGACTGGCTAACCTGCTTCCTTTCTGACCCTCGTCCAAGCTACCTACCCTGACATGTTAACCTGCATCCTTTCTAACCCTCTGCCAAGCTACCTACCATGGCAGGCAAACCTGCTTCCTTTCTGACCCTCTGCCAAGCAACCCTGACTGGCTAACCTGCTTCCTTTCTGACCCTCTGCCAAGCTACCTACCCTGACAGGTTAACCTGCATCCTTTCTGACCCTCTGCCAAGCTACCTACCCGGACAGGTAAACCTGCTATCTTTCTGACCCTCTGCCAAGCTACCTACCCTGATAGGTAAACCTGCTTCCTTTCTGACCCTCTGCCAAGCTACCTACCCTGACAGGCTAAACTGCTTCCTTTCTGACCCTCTGCCAAGCTACCTACCCTGACAGGCTAACCTGCTTCCTTTCTGACACTCTGCCAAGCTACCTACCCTGACAGGCAAACCTGCATCCTTTCTAACCCTCTGCCAAGCTACCTACCCTGACAAGCAAACCTGCTTCCTTTCTGACCCTCTGCCAAGCTACCTACCCTGACAGGCAAACCTCCTTCCTTTCTGACCCTCTGCCAAGCTACCTACCCTGACAGGTTAACTTGCTTCCTTTCTGACCCTCTGCCAAGCTACCTACCCTGACAGGCAAACCTACTACCTGTCTGACCCTCAGCCAAGCCACCTACCCTGACAGTCTAACCTGCTTCCTTTCTGACCCTCTGCCAAGCTACCTACCCTGACAGTTAAACCTGCTTCCTTTCTGACCCTCTGCCAAGCTACCTACCCTGACAGGCAAACCTGCTTCCTTTCTGACCTTCTGCCAACCTACCTACCCTGACAGGCTTACCTGTTTCCTTTCTGACCTTCTGCCAAGCTACCTACCCTGACAGGCAAACCTGCTTCCTTTCTGACCCTCTGCCAAGTTACCTACCCTGACAGTGCTTCCTTTCTGACCCTCAGCCAAGCTACCTACGCTGACAGGCAAACCTGCTGCCTTTCTGACCCTCAGCCAGGCTACCCTGACAGGCAAACCTGCTTCCTTTCTGACCCTCTGCCAAGCTACCTACCATGACAGGAAGACCTGCTTCCTTTCTGACCCTCTGCCAAGCTACCCTGACTGGCTAACCTGCTTCCTTTCTGACCCTCTGCCAAGCTACCTACCCTGACAGGCAAACCTGCTTCCTTTCTGACCCTCTGCCAAGCTACCTACCCTGACAGGCAAACCCGCTACCTGTCTGACCCTCTGCCAAGCTACCCTGACTGGCTAACCTGCTTCCTTTCTGACCCTCTGCCAAGCTACCTACCCTGACAGGTTAACTTGCTTCCTTTCTGACCCTCTGCCAAGCTACCTACCCTGACAGTTAAACCTGCTTCCTTTCTGACCCTCTGTCAAGCTACCTACCCTGACAGGCAAAGCTGCTTCCTTTCTGACCTTCTGCCAAGCTACCTACCCTGACAGGCTTACCTGCTTCCTTTCTGACCTTCTGCCAAGCTACCTACCCTGACAGGCAAACCTGCTTCCTTTCTGACCCTCTGCCAAGTTACCTACCCTGACAGTGCTTCCTTTCTGACCCTCAGCCAAGCTACCTACGCTGACAGGCAAACCTGCTGCCTTTCTGACCCTCAGCCAGGCTACCCCGACAGGCAAACCTGCTTCCTTTCTGACCCTCTGCCAAGCTACCTACACTGACAGGCAAACCTGCTACCTTTCTGACCCTCAGCCAAGCTACCTACCCTGACATGCAAAGATGCTGCCTTTCTGACCCTCTGCCAAGCTACCTACCCTGACAGGCAAACCTGCTTCCTTTCTGACCCTCAGCCAAGCTACCTACCCTGACAGGTAAACCTGCTTCCTTTCTGACCCTCTGCCAAGCTACCTACCCTGACAAGCAAACCTGCTTCCTTTCTGACCCTCTGCCAAGCTACCCTGACAGGCTAACCTGCTTCCTTTCTGACCCTCAGCCAAGCTACCCACCCTGACAGTCTAACCTGCTTCCTTTCTGACCCTCTGCCAAGCTACCTACCCTGACAGGCAAATCTGCTTCCTTTCTGACCTTCTGCCAAGCTACCTACCCTGACAGTTAAACCTGCTTCCTTTCTGACCCTCTGCCAAGCTACCTACCCTGACGGGCAAATCTGCTTCCTTTCTGACCTTCTGCCAAGCTACCTACCCTGACAGGCTTACATGCTTCCTTTCTGACCTTCTGCCAAGCTACCTACCCTGACAAGCAAACCTGCTTCCTTTCTGACCCTCTGCCAAGTTACCTACCCCGACAGTGCTTCCTTTCTGACCCTCAGCCAGGCTACCCTGACAGGCAAACCTGCTGCCTTTCTGACCCTCTGCCAAGCTACCTACCCTGACAGGAAGACCTGCTTCCTTTCTGACCCTCTGCCAAGCTACCCTGACTGGCTAACCTGCTTCCTTTCTGACCCTCTGCCAAGCTACCTACCCTGACAGGAAAACCTGCTTCCTTTCTGACCCTCTGCCAAGCTACCTACCCTGACAGGCAAACCCGCTACCTGTCTGACCCTCTGCCAAGCTACCCTGACTGGCTAACCTGCTTCCTTTCTGACCCTCTGCCAAGCTACCTACCCTGACAGGCAAACCTGCTTCCTTTCTGACCCTCTGCCAAGCTACCTACCCTGGCAGGCAAACCTGCTTCCTTTCTGACCCTCTACCAAGCTACCTACCCTGACAGGCAAACCTGCTTCCTTTCTGACCCTCTGCCAAGCTACCTACCCTGACAGGCAAACCTGATTCCTTTCTGACCCTCTACCAAGCTGCCTACCCTGACCCTCTGCCAAGCTACCTACCCTGACAGGCAAACCTGCTTCCTTTCTGACCCCCTGAAAAGCTACCTACCATGACAGGCAAACCTGCTTCCTTTCTGACCCTCTGCCAAGCTACCTACCCTGACAGGCAAACCTGCTTCCTTTATGACCCTCTGCCAAGCTACCTACCCTGACAGGCAAACCTGCTTCCTTTCTGACCCTCTGCCAAGCAACCCTGACTGGCTAACCTGCTTCCTTTCTGACCCTCGTCCAAGCTACCTACCCTGACATGTTAACCTGCATCCTTTCTAACCCTCTGCCAAGCTACCTACCATGGCAGGCAAACCTGCTTCCTTTCTGACCCTCTGCCAAGCAACCCTGACTGGCTAACCTGCTTCCTTTCTGACCCTCTGCCAAGCTACCTACCCTGACAGGTTAACCTGCATCCTTTCTGACCCTCTGCCAAGCTACCTACCCGGACAGGTAAACCTGCTATCTTTCTGACCCTCTGCCAAGCTACCTACCCTGATAGGTAAACCTGCTTCCTTTCTGACCCTCTGCCAAGCTACCTACCCTGACAGGCTAAACTGCTTCCTTTCTGACCCTCTGCCAAGCTACCTACCCTGACAGGCTAACCTGCTTCCTTTCTGACACTCTGCCAAGCTACCTACCCTGACAGGCAAACCTGCATCCTTTCTAACCCTCTGCCAAGCTACCTACCCTGACAAGCAAACCTGCTTCCTTTCTGACCCTCTGCCAAGCTACCTACCCTGACAGGCAAACCTCCTTCCTTTCTGACCCTCTGCCAAGCTACCTACCCTGACAGGTTAACTTGCTTCCTTTCTGACCCTCTGCCAAGCTACCTACCCTGACAGGCAAACCTACTACCTGTCTGACCCTCAGCCAAGCCACCTACCCTGACAGTCTAACCTGCTTCGTTTCTGACCCTCTGCCAAGCTACCTACCCTGACAGTTAAACCTGCTTCCTTTCTGACCCTCTGCCAAGCTACCTACCCTGACAGGCAAACCTGCTTCCTTTCTGACCTTCTGCCAACCTACCTACCCTGACAGGCTTACCTGTTTCCTTTCTGACCTTCTGCCAAGCTACCTACCCTGACAGGCAAACCTGCTTCCTTTCTGACCCTCTGCCAAGTTACCTACCCTGACAGTGCTTCCTTTCTGACCCTCAGCCAAGCTACCTACGCTGACAGGCAAACCTGCTGCCTTTCTGACCCTCAGCCAGGCTACCCTGACAGGCAAACCTGCTTCCTTTCTGACCCTCTGCCAAGCTACCTACCATGACAGGAAGACCTGCTTCCTTTCTGACCCTCTGCCAAGCTACCCTGACTGGCTAACCTGCTTCCTTTCTGACCCTCTGCCAAGCTACCTACCCTGACAGGCAAACCTGCTTCCTTTCTGACCCTCTGCCAAGCTACCTACCCTGACAGGCAAACCCGCTACCTGTCTGACCCTCTGCCAAGCTACCCTGACTGGCTAACCTGCTTCCTTTCTGACCCTCTGCCAAGCTACCTACCCTGACAGGTTAACTTGCTTCCTTTCTGACCCTCTGCCAAGCTACCTACCCTGACAGTTAAACCTGCTTCCTTTCTGACCCTCTGTCAAGCTACCTACCCTGACAGGCAAAGCTGCTTCCTTTCTGACCTTCTGCCAAGCTACCTACCCTGACAGGCTTACCTGCTTCCTTTCTGACCTTCTGCCAAGCTACCTACCCTGACAGGCAAACCTGCTTCCTTTCTGACCCTCTGCCAAGTTACCTACCCTGACAGTGCTTCCTTTCTGACCCTCAGCCAAGCTACCTACGCTGACAGGCAAACCTGCTGCCTTTCTGACCCTCAGCCAGGCTACCCCGACAGGCAAACCTGCTTCCTTTCTGACCCTCTGCCAAGCTACCTACCCTGACAGGCAAACCTGCTTCCTTTCTGACCCTCTGCCAAGCTACCTACCCTGACAGGCAAACCTGCTTCCTTTCTGACCCTCTGCCAAGCAACCCTGACTGGCTAACCTGCATCCTTTCTGACCCTCTGCCAAGCTACCTACCCTGGCAGGCAAACCTGCTTCCTTTCTGACCCTCTGCCAAGCTACCTACCCTGATAGGTAAATCTGCTTCCTTTCTGACCCTCTGCCAAGCTACCTACCCTGACAGGCTAACCTGCTTCCTTTCTGACCCTCTGCCAAGCTACCTACCCTGACAGGCAAACCTGCTTCCTTTCTGACCCTCAGCCAAGCTACCTACCCTGACAGGTAAACCTGCTTCCTTTCTGACCCTCTGCCAAGCTACCTACCCTGACAAGCAAACCTGCTTCCTTTCTGACCCTCTGCCACGCTACCCTGACAGGCTAACCTGCTTCCTTTCTGACCCTCTGCCAAGCTACCTACCCTGACAGGCAAACCTACTACCTGTCTGACCCTCAGCCAAGCTACCTACCCTGACAGTCTAACCTGCTTCCTTTCTGACCCTCTGCCAAGCTACCTACCCTGACAGTTAAACCTGCTTCCTTTCTGACCCTCTGCCAAGCTACCTACCCTGACAGGCAAACCTGCTTCCTTTCTGACCTTCTGCCAAGCTACCTACCCTGACAGGCTTACCTGCTTCCTTTCTGACCTTCTGCCAAGCTACCTACCCTGACAGGCAAACCTGCTTCCTTTCTGACCCTCTGCCAAGTTACCTACCCTGACAGTGCTTCCTTTCTGACCCTCAGCCAAGCTACCTACGCTGACAGGCAAACCTGCTGCCTTTCTGATCCTCAGCCAGGCTACCCTGACAGGCAAACCTGCTTCCTTTCTGACCCTCTGCCAAGCTACCTACCATGACAGGAAGACCTGCTTCCTTTCTGACCCTCTGCCAAGCTACCCTGACTGGCTAACCTGCTTCCTTTCTGACCCTCTGCCAAGCTACCTACCCTGACAGGCAAACCTGCTTCCTTTCTGACCCTCTGCCAAGCTACCTACCCTGACAGGCAAACCCGCTACCTGTCTGACCCTCTGCCAAGCTACCCTGACTGGCTAACCTGCTTCCTTTCTGACCCTCTGCCAAGCTACCTACCCTGACAGGTTAACTTGCTTCCTTTCTGAGCCTCTGCCAAGCTACCTACCCTGACAGGCAAACCTACTACCTGTCTGACCCTCAGCCAAGCTACCTACCCGGACAGTCTAACCTGCTTCCTTTCTGACCCTCTGCCAAGCTACCTACCCTGACAGTTAAACCTGCTTCCTTTCTGACCCTCTGCCAAGCTACCTACCCTGACAGGCAAAGCTGCTTCCTTTCTGACCTTCTGCCAAGCTACCTACCCTGACAGGCTTACCTGCTTCCTTTCTGACCTTCTGCCAAGCTACCTACCCTGACAGGCAAACCTGCTTCCTTTCTGACCCTCTGCCAAGTTACCTACCCTGACAGTGCTTCCTTTCTGACCCTCAGCCAAGCTACCTACGCTGACAGGCAAACCTGCTGCCTTTCTGACCCTCAGCCAGGCTACCCTGACAGGCAAACCTGCTTCCTTTCTGACCCTCTGCCAAGCTACCTACCCTGACAGGAAGACCTGCTTCCTTTCTGACCCTCTGCCAAGCTACCTACCCTGACAGGAAGACCTGCTTCCTTTCTGACCCTCTGCCAAGCTACCCTGACTGGCTAACCTGCTTCCTTTCTGACCCTCTGCCAAGCTACCTACCCTGACAGGCAAACCTGCTTCCTTTCTGACCCTCTGCCAAGCTACCTACCCTGACAGGCAAACCCGCTACCTGTCTACAGTTTTGTTATCATTCAGGCATAGACCGTGAGAGGCCATCCATGCCTGGATGATGAGGTAAATTGTATTCACAAAGGCCAAATCCTTGTCATAATCTCCCGTCAGCGGGATGAGGATCTGTGTATCATCTGCATAGTTAGTGTAGGTGATACCCAGACCGTCTAGATCATCGAAAAGGGGCTTTGTGAAGATATTATAGAGGGTAGGGGATACACATGAACCTTGGGGTACGCCACATGAGATAGATGCGGGATCTGCAGCAGCTAGAGGGGAGAAGACTCGCATTGTCCTGTTGTCTAGGAAGGACTGGATCCATGCAACTGCTTCATGGGAGAAGCAGGCTGCCGTGAACAGGTGATTGCAGAGTATTGCATGGTCTACTAGGTCGAATGCGGCAGAGAGGTCGAGGAGTAGTAGGAGTGAAGTCGTACCTTTGTCTCTTAATGTGTCTATTTGGGCCTTAAGGTCCAGAAGTGCAGTCTCAGTCCCATGCTGTGGTCTGAAACCGGACTGTCGGACTCCTAGGAGATGGTTGAGTTCCAGGTGGTGTTGAATTTGTAAATAAGCTACTTTGTCTAGGATTTACAGTAAGAACGGCACGGTGGTTATGGGACGGTAATTAGTTGGGATAGATGGGTCCAGGGTTTGCTTTTTGAGGAGGGAGAGGACCCAAGAGTGCTTCAGGTTGCTGGGTATGGTGCCTGAAGTGAAAGAGGCGTTTATGAGTTTGGTGATGAAGGGTGATAGTTCACGGGCAGCATCTTTTATAATTTGGGCTGGACATGTGTCGCCCTGGCAGTTGGAGGGTTTGAGGGTAAGGATGACTTTCTAGACTTCTTTAATGGATTATTGCTTATGCTAAAGTGCTGCCTGGCCTAAACTTGTTCACAATCTGCTTGGGGAGTATTGCTGGTGTGTTACAGAGTCTAAACCTAAATAACTTGTCCTCTTCCTCCCTTTTGAGAAATTGTTAGTGCCATTTCTGCTTGGTTTACACTGTGCCGTTTTGCTCAGTTTTCACTCTTGCTCAAACTTGTCTACAATTTAAATAGGGAGTTGTGTATACTTTTCTTGACTGTTTTAACTTGCTTTGATAATAGTGATTTGTGTATTGAACGTAAGAGTGCGTAAAATAAACATATATATTCTTTTTAATACAAAGCTTTGGTCAGTGTTTCCTTGTTCCATAGTACTGAGGCCCTATTGTGTAAACCCTGAATACTGCTTATCTTCCTCTTGAGATAAGTCTGACTGCTCAGCCACAGCTACCAACTAAATCTGTGTGGTACAGACTGATACCAAAGGGGATTTGTTGCAGATACCTGTAGTCCTAATCTTCTGCAGTGCTCCCTAAGGGAACTGCATAGGATTCTGCCTAACAACCGGAAAAGTACAATTCTGCGGCCGTGTGGCGTTACACCTGCCAGGCAGTACTGGCGGGCGTAACGCCATACGGCTGCAGACGGACACGGAAACACTGCCACCATTACTGCATGATGCCAGTGTTTCTGCGGTCCCCATTCCCGTGGAGTCCTATGGGGAGTAACGGAATGCTGGCGCTGGAGTTACCGGAACACCCGCGCTGTAATGCCCCAGTGATTCCAGCAAGACCGGCGTGGGTAAATCCGCACGGGTCCGGAGGCAGCCTGCCGGTTTTAACGACTGCCCGACTCGTAATGAGGTCCGATGTCTCTCCTTCATCAAAACCAAAGAAAACCCCCTACAATCAATACTAGTGTACATAAAACTATGCACACACCCACTTAACCACTTATTATTAAAGACTTGGAACAGTTATCATAACATCTCGACCCACCCATGAACTGGCCAATTACAGCACACTAATCCAAACATTACATAAGGCCTCATTACAAGTATGGCGGAGCAGGAAAGAATTAGCAGTAACGGAATTACCGCCACTTTTCCTGCTCCACCATATTACAGGTAGGGTCCTGGAGTTGAGGATTTACCTTCAGCAAAATCCTGGAGGTAAATCCTCCAACTCTCTGTCAAAGAATCGGCAAAATCGGCGCAATTACTGTGGCGGAATTACCGCCACAGTAATTCTGCCAAAAAAGCCCCCATAGAGTCCTATGGCCTCGAAAAAACCGGGAGATTTACACCGCCACTTGCGCTAATTCCGCCAGACCAAGTGGCGGTAACAGTAATACAGTTTGGTTGTATCTTGGCAGATTTACCACCCAGATACTGCCACACTCGTAATGAGGCTCTATAGTCTTCAAGTCGCTATGGTATTTCCTTGTTCCCTGCATTGGATATTGAGCACCTTCCCTACTCAGAGGGATTCCACGAGGTGTCTGCGGGTGTGACACAGGAACCTGTTATTTGCTCCCTTCTCTTCACACTGTACACCTCCTCCCCCACAAACCAATCGCTCCCAGGTCTCCAACTCATCAATAACACCCAGACCCTTGTACCTTCCCTTCGTTCACCTCTGAGCAATCCATCCGTATATCTAGCGGTTTCACTGCCACCTGTCACTGGATAGCACACCAGTATTGGATGCTCAAGTGCTACAAACCCAAAAGATGTCTCACAGCTTGCAACACCTCCCACCCATATCTTTCCTCTCCAAACTCCTCACCCCAGCCACCAAGGGTCACAGCCTTGGGGTCCTCTTTGAGATTGAGTCAAAGCGTCAACAATTCATTATCTCTACAGTCACCGGTGCCTTGAGGAACCTACGGACAGATGCCAAATCCGCCCCCACCTCACCTAGCACTCTAATAAAACCTTAATTCCCACTCTTGTTCTCAGGCTATTTGATGACTGATTTAGCCTTCCTCGCTACTATGTTGCCTCTCAACAGGATACTAAACTTCTGGAGTCACACTATTAAAACTTTGGTGTTACTTTCCCACTGCTACCCACAGCGTTCATGCAGGGTGGCTCTGCTACCCACCGCGTTCATGCAGTATGGCTCTGCTACCCACCGCGTTCATGCAGGGTGGCTCTGTTACCTACTGCCTGCACGCAGGATGACTCCGCTGCCCACCGTCTTCATGCAGGATGGCTTCGCTACTCACCGCCTTCATACAGAATAGCTCCACTACACACCGCCATCATGCAGGATGGCTCTGCTACCCATCACCTTCATGCAGGATGGCTCCGCTACCCACCGTCTTCATGCAGGAGGGGTCCCTCTCACTCTGTACGAGATATTTTGCATTGTTAGGTGCATGTTTGCTAAATCCACCCCGCTGCTGCTGACAGGATGAGAGCCAGAGCATAAACACTCTATTGGAGGAGTGGGACTGACCTTTTACAATTAATGGTAATATGAGAACAGCAGCACCAGCAGCACTGCCATAGGAGGGGAGCGGCCTTGTACTTGTGGACATACTTGGTCATCGTGTTTGCCCTGCAGGAAAGCCGGCATCACACTGAGGGTGCATTGTCCATATGGAGGATGTGAGGGGGGACGTGGATAGGCTCCACCCGCTTGGGAAATGCTGGGGTTCTAATAGACCTTGTAAGTCGCCAGAGCACCAGGCTGCAGGCTCTACAAAAGTACTTGTATGTCCCATTCTTTGTTAATTATTAGTGTCTTTGTAGACTGTAATAAATGTACTGCAGGGTCCTAACAGGCAACTATGCACAATGTGACGTGCTGAGTTCCAGTGAACATGGTGGGGTGTCCAAATGTCATGTAGCCAGTAATGTCGGGAGGGTCCTATCAGGTAACTATGCAAAATATGACGTGCTGAGAACCAGGGAACATGGTGTGGTGTCCAAATGTCATGAAGCCAGTAATGTCCGGAGGGTCCTAACAGGTAACTACGCACAATGTGACGTGCCGAGATCCAGGGAACATGGTGGGGTGTCCAAATGTCATGTATCCAATAATGTCCGGAGGGTCCTAAAAGGTAACTCTGAAAAATGTGACGTGCTGAGACCCAGGGAACATGGCGGGGTGTCCAAATGTCATGTAGCCAGTAATGTCCGGAGGATCCTAACAGGTAACTATGCAAAATGTGACGTGCTGAGATCCAGGGAACATGGTGGGGTGTCCAAATGTCATGGAGCCAATAATGTCCAGAGGGTTCTAACAAGTAACTATGCAAAATGTGATGTGCTGAGTTCCAGGGAACATGGTGTGGTGTCCAAATGTCATGTAGCCAGTAATGTCGGGAGGGTCCTAACAGGTATGCACAATGTGACGTGCTGAGATACAGGGAATATGGTGGGGTGTCCAAATGTCATGTAGCCAGCAATGTCCGGAGGATCCTAACAGGTAACTATGCAAAATGTGACGTGCTGAGATCCAGGGAACATGGTGGGGTGTCCAAATGTCATGGAGCCAATAATGTCCAGAGGGTTCTAACAAGTAACTATGCAAAATGTGATGTGCTGAGTTCCAGGGAACATGGTGTGGTGTCCAAATGTCATGTAGCCAGTAATGTCGGGAGGGTCCTAACAGGTATGCACAATGTGACGTGCTGAGATACAGGGAATATGGTGGGGTGTCCAAATGTCATGTAGCCAGCAATGTCTGCAGGGTCCTAACAGGCAACTATGCACAATGTGACGTGCTGAGATCCAGGGAACATGGTGGGGTGTCCAAATGTCATGTAGCCAGTAATGTCCGGAGGGTCCAAACAGGTAACTATGCAAAATGTGACGTGCCGAGATCCAGGGAACATGGTGTGGTGTCCAAATGTCATGTAGCCAGTAATGTCCAGAGGGTCCTAACAAGTAACTATGCACAATGTGACGTGCCGAGATCCAGAGAACATGGTGTGGTGTCCAAATGTCATGTAGCCAGTAATGTCCAGATGGTCCTAGCAGGTAACTATGCAAAATATGACGTGCTGAGAACCAGGGAACATGGTGGGGTGTCCAAATTTCATGTAGCCAGTAATGTCTGCAGGGTCCTAACAGGCAACTATGCACAATGTGATGTGCTGAGATCCAGGGAACATGGTGGGGTGTCCAAATGTCATGTAGCCAATAATGTCCAGAGGGTCCTAGCAGGTAACTATGCAAAATGTGACATGCTGAGTTCCAGTGAACATGGTGGGGTGTCCAAATGTCATGTAGCCAATAATGTCGGGAGGGTCCTATCAGGTAACTATGCAAAATATGACGTGCTGAGATCCAGGTAACATGGTGGTGTGTCCAAATGTCATGTAGCCAGTAATGTCCAGAGGGTCCTAACAAGTAACTATGCACAATGTGACGTGCTGAGATCCAGGGAACAGGGTGGGATGTCCAAATGGCATGTAGCCAGTAATGTCCAGAGGGTCCTAGCAGGTAACTATGCAAAATGTGACGTGCTGAGTTCCAGTGAACATGGTGGAGTGTCCAAATGGCATGTATCCAGTAATGTCCAGAGGGTCCTATCAGGTAACTATGCAAAATATGACGTGCTGAGATCCAGGTAACATGGTGGTGTGTCCAAATGTCATGTAGCCAGTAATGGCTGCAGGGTCCTAACAGGCAACTATGCAAAATGTGACGTGCCGAGATCCAGGGAACATGGTGGGGTGTCCAAATGTCACATTTCACAAAGAGGCTATTGGGCACAGTTCTAAGTGCAACTTTCATATGTATGAGACAGAGTTTCTAAATGCTAAAATACTGCAGATATAATGAATTTCCCAGTAGTATGTTGTGAAGTAGTTGCTTCTGGCCCTGCCTTTGCCACACTTACTTGTTGTTGGCTTCTTGCTTCTCCTGCTGATACCTGCAGATACGATTTCGAGCCGTCTCTGAAGGAGTCATCCTTTGCCTCAGGTCCTTAGCCGAACGGGCTGCCGGGCAGTGGGCTGCCCTAGGAGATCTGGTAATGAAGGGGAGCCTTCTCGTTTGGACCAATCAGGGGGGAGGGGGGGCGGGCTTTGTGAGGACCAGGAAGCGGGGAGAGAGGGGAAGCAACCAGAGGCCGCTACGGCGGATTTTACAAATTTTAATGGAAATGGGGTCGCTGAGGTGGGCGCAACTTACTTTTTCAAACTGGAGCAAAAGGGGGCTTGCGCACACAACGCAATGCTTTAAGGCTAAACACTGGGAGCAGTGGAACCAATCAGGGCACGGGGCGGGCACAGGAGGCGGGCTTTGTGAGGACCAGGAAGGGGGGAGAGATGGGAAACAACCAGAGGCCGCTACGGCGGATATTACAAATTTTAATGGAAATGGGGTCGCTGAGGTGGGCGCAACTTTTTCAAACTGGAGCAAAAGGGGGCTTGCACACACTACGCGATGCTTTAAGGCTATACACTGGGAGCAGGGGAACCAATCAGGGCGCGGGGCGGGCACAGGAGGCAGGCTTTATGAGGACTAGGAAGCGGGGAGAGAGGGGAAGCAACCAGAGGCCGCTACGGCAGATTTTACAAATTTTTATGGAAATGGGGTCGCTGAGGTGGGCGCAACTTACTTGGCAAACTGGAGCAAAAGGGGGCTTGCACACACAACGCGATGCTTTAAGGCTAACACTGGGAGCAGGGGAACCAATCCGGGCGCGGGGCGGGCACGGGAGGCGGGCTTTGTGAGGACCAGGAAGCGGGGAGAGAGGGGAAGCAACCAGAGGCCGCTACGGCGGATTTTACAAATTTTAATGGAAATGGGGTCGCTGAGGTGGGCGCAACTTACTTTTTCAAACTGGAGCAAAAGGGGGCTTGCACAGACAACACAATGCTTTAAGGCTAAACACTGGGAGCAGGGAAACCAATCAGGGCGCGGGGCGGGCACGGGGGGCGGGCTTTGTGAGGACCAGGAAGTGGGGAAAGAGGGGAAGCAACCAGAGGCCGCTACGGCGGATTTTACAAATTTTCAATGGACATGGTCTCGCTGAGGTGGGCGCAACTTACTTTTTCAAACTGGAGCAAAACTCCACGTACTCTAGACGTGGCATTACTCCACGTACTCTAGACGACAATAGCTGCATCTTCAATGGAAAACAGGATATTTCCATTGATGCTCAGGAAGAACGTCTAGCAGCTACTATAGCCTTGAACTTGGATGATGGTGGCAGTTCATTAAGGGCGAGGCCCTGTTCCGATTATTCGAACAATAATATGGTGAATACTAACCATCTGACTCCCATTTCGTCACAATCAAAACTGCTTCTGTCTGGCTCCATGGTGGATGGTTCTGGTCCGGTTATAGGTCAAAGGTTCGAATCAAAAGGTTCGAAATACAATAGGTTCGAATCAAAAGGACCAAAATCAAAAGGTTCAAATTATTTTTTTTTATTTAATGTTTTCTCGCCCCCTTTTCCTCTTCTGCTGCTCCACTTTTTATGTGTCCTCTTCATGCAGGTCCTCCCCCTAAAACATTAGAAACATTGTCATACAATCAGATCCATCTGTGAAATGCTGTACCGTCACAATATTATGCTGAATATCTTTATATAGACAACCAAGCCAAATCAGGGAAGTTACTCCCAGATAGGGTGAGTGATTGGCTAATGATTTATTCACTGGGGGTATCCTATCCTGTAGCCAAGTCTATCCGCTAAACATAACAACAAATCTGAAGCTTAACTTGTAGGAGGATTTTGAGCACTTTAGCCAAAGGGACATTTTCCTGCCAATCGGCGCTTGGCAATGGGGACAAGACACATTTGCTGCGTATAGGGACATCTGGCACCCCTCCACTGCATAGCAGTGCCTTCTTCTAGACTCTACAGGTAGCCCAGATCTTAAGGAATATATTGAATATACATTGATAAGTACCTTGTAAATTGGTTTAATCATCACTTACCCTACATGCTTCGTTTTGAAGCAAGAGGGAGATTTCAGAATCTCTCTAGAACACCACCTTTGAACAGAAATGTGCCCCCCCCCCGCCCATAGTGATATATGTTATCATTGAGGCTCAGACTTCTACTACATATTCCAGTGCTTATCTCCTCACATGAAATTTAAAAGGGGTAGAGGTGAAAGACAGCCTCTATAGATTATTCAAATACCAAGCATTGCCTTTGGGATGTGCATTTTCCACATCAAATTTACTAGATTAATTTGTATCGATATATACAGTACGTTGACCCTGGGATATTGTGCAAATTAGAGCTTTTTTTATCATGTTTTTGTAGAGTGCTGTTGTTATGGAATCTTTTATTTGTTTTGTTTCTTGAAAAAGTGAATTTGCTCTTTTATTCATGAGATTTGTTAATGAAATATGTAAAAATACTTTCTATGGAATAAAGATGCATAAATAATTGTTAAATAAGATGTTGTAGACGGAATGACTTTAGAGTTGTTATGAAACATTTTATAACAGGAACATCCTTTTGTTTGCCTGATTTGTTTCCGCATTTCCTGCTTGGGCAGAGGTCCCTCCCTATGGTGTTAATTCGATATACTGTAAGGGGATTTTGTTTTCTTTTCATATCACAAAAACAAGTGAAATATTGTCAACCTGAACTACAGGTTGCAGGACAACAGCGGCAGGAACATTGGATCATTGCCAAAAAGAGGCGTGCTTTTGTTATGGTCACTGTAGATATGTAGGTGTTCTGCTCTATCCGCCTGAGTATAACCTTACTGAATTGGCAAATCTAGAGTTTCATGATTTCATGCACTACTTAATAACTCATGTATTGTCTTTCAGGTTCACCTTTTGCATCTTTCATCTCCAGAAAGGCAAGTGTTTAAGGCTCTCAAAACAGAGGTTAAGGCACCATTAGACGAAGGCCCAATACAAATGTAATAAATAATAATAAAAATACAGTGCTTTCTCCTATCCCTTCATGTCCTATTCCATGCCCTGCAAAGTGCTGTAATAATAGGTGATAGTGTTACCCAAGTGAATGGTACTCAGTTTATCAATCTCGTTAGGAGGAAGGGCTGAGTGGACTCTGCCCGGATTCGAATGTGCAAAGTGCGGGTTGGGGCCATGTCTGAGATGAGTGCTTTTACTCATGAGCAATCTTGCTCTACTGTGGTAGAAACAGATTGTCCCTGCACACTCGCAGGTGTGGCGTTAACTAATGCCACCCCAACATCACCCAGAGGTGTGACCTTTCACTCCGGGAATATCCCTCTGTCAAAATGATGCTCACCATCGCAGACCACAGGACAATTGCATTGCATACTTGGGTGATGGCCTATGAAAGCCATCCAAATTTGCAACTCTCCCATTCATCCTGTTGTTGATTGTGCAAGTGGTCATTGGTTTTCATGCATCACAATTTCACAGTAGCCTACTGTCCAGGCATCAGAGGGAATGCTGTGACTGTTTTTTTATGCATCACGATCCTGTCCAGTCCAGGATTCAAGAGAGAAATGCAAATGCCTTGTGGAGATGCCTACAAGACCCTGAACACGTATCACATGACACTGAGCACATAATATCGGTGCATGAGATTTTGAGCTACAAGGTGGACCACACACCTTTGGTATGTTCATGAACCTACTACTAGTGAATCCCAGCTGCAAAGGCAGCTAACAACTCTTTGGGCTATAATTCAATGAAAGCCTCTGGTTCATTCAACAATAAATCCAAACCTTCATCTGACAGGCAACGAATGGATGGTACTCAAATGGTGTTACAGGGAAAAGGCTGCTGAACATTTGGGCAAAACAAAACTTTATCCTTTCTGCTATGGTTATTGTGTTGGTGGTGGCATTAATGAAAGGATGCACAGGCCTGTATAGCCCCATTTGTGCTATGAACACAGGCAAAAGGAGACATGACTGACCTCCAATGTAAACATATGACGCCCTTTTCTATTCCACAAGCTCCTTTGCACTTGCAGTCTTTCCATGGTCACGGAAATAGCCCCTTTTATGGGAATGTAGACTATCCTTTCCATTGCTGGTTCGTTGACTAAACTCACATAATGTATTCCCTCTGAACTCTGCGAGCGGGTGCCGTCCCGCCCAGCTGGTCTGACTATGGCGGGCACGACAGCACCCACCCGCAGAGTTGTACTGTGCCGGTCCGGAAACAACAGTACCGGTAGGCTTACCAGCACCGTTGTTTCCGGACCGGCACAGTTGTTATGAGGCCCATTGACTTGTATGCAATTGACAGTATTAATGCCATCACTGCCCTTAACCTTACAAAGCGTACCATAGTAATCAAAATTGACTCCGTTTCCCAGGTCCCATTTAGAGAAGGCGTTCCCCTTCTTTGTAGCAGGCCAGTTTCTGATCTGGTCATCTAAGATAACTGAGAGATCCTGAAAACAATGTCAAGACCATCCTTTATTCTTGGAAGACGTATGGTGTGCTACAGTAATTCATTAGAAAGATTATGGACTCTGAGGTAAATACGCGGACCAGGGGCCTCATTGCGAGAACGGCGGTAGCCATGGAGCTATTAGCTATTATTGGCCAAATTTGCCCTTTTCTAACGCTGGAGTGAAACTTGGGTTCTCGAACAGAGAGGTGAAGGGGGAGGGACGGGTTGTTAGATGTTCTTTTTTTAACCATTTATCCAAATATCCCACTTGGTGCGTAGGATCATACTGCGGCCATAGTAGTCTTGCCAGGCGGCACCCCGCGACTGCTCTGTCCATCCAAGCCCATACCGGTTCCCTATTTTCTGTGAGCCATTCTCATACTACTCTCAGTTGGGCCGCTTCATAGTACCTAAGCAAGTTCGGCAGTCCCAAACCTCCCCTCTGTTTCTGCGTCATTAGCAAGTCCAGGGCCACCCGTGGACGTTTGTTCTGCCAGATACATTTTGAGACCATCCTATTGATCTCTTTAAAGAATGACTGTGGAACCGCTATCTGGAAGGCCTGGAATGTATACAATAATCCTGGGAGCGTTACCATCTTGACCGTCGTTATGCAACCCAGCCAGGAGATTCGCAGTGGGGTCCATCGTAGGAAGTCCTCCCTAATATTCTTAAATAGCTCTGGGTAATTAGCTTCAGGACATCTTATTTGTTAATGTGACCCCTAAGTAAGAGATACTCCCTACCGCCACCTTAAACAGAGAGTTCCTGCGTATGGCTTCCTACTGTTCTCTCGGCAAGCCCAACTCCATCAGTTCTGACTTGGTCATATTTATTTTCAGTCCAGAGATCTTCTCTTGTTCGATTAATATTCTGACCAGGGTTGGGATTAACTTCTCGGGTTCTGTCAACGCCAACACCATGTCATCTGCATATGCAGCTGTCTTATGAGTCTCACCGCCGAATGGAATCCCTTTTACTTTGGGATCTGCCCTAATTAAAGCGAGTAAGGGTTCCAGAAAGGTAGCATACAAATGTGGTGACAGCGGGCAACCCTGTCTCGTACCCTGTTTTATTCATATTGTATTTGAGATTTGTGCATTGATGGAAAGTCTAAGACAGATCTTTGTAATTGGCTTCCACCATGTGGATGTACTTGGGTCCCAACCCCATATGTTTCCTTACTTGAAATAGGTATGGCCATTCCACCCTATCGAAGGCCTTCTCGGCATCTAGTGCTATCGATACCGCCGGGATCTGCTCGATTTCCGCTTTCTCGATCAGATGGGTAATCCTTTGGATATTATCCCATGCGTGCCTTCCAGTGATGAAACCTGATTGGTCCTGACCTATGATTGTCAGCAAAATGTTCTTAATTCTATCTGCCAGGATCCCAATATATATTTTAGCATCTATGTTAAGTAGAGCTATGGGTCAATATGATCCACAGTTTGTTAAATCTTTATTCAGTTTCCCGAAGAGCACGACCTTCGCTTCAGCCATAGAGCGTGTTATACCCCCCGTTTGATGAAATGAGTTGAATAATTTTGTTAGAAATGGTACCAGCTCTTTACTCGTCATTTTATATATCAGTGCCATCTGGTCCCGGTGCCTTATTACTAGGAAGGGATTTAATAGTCCTTGCCACTTCTTCCGTTATAATGTTTTCAAGGATCTCCTTATCTGCCTGCGAGACTTTAGGAAGCTGGACCCTATCTAGAAATTCCTGACTGGATTGTTGGTTCAGTCTCACCATAAAATATAGCTGGGTATAGAATGTGGAGAAAGTGTCTATAAGGTCTCCAGTATCTGCAGCTATCGTGCCATCTGCCTTTTTGATATTGTCTACGTTATTTTTATCCAATTGCTGTTTTAGTAATCTCGCTAGCATTCTGTATGCTTTGTTCGCCTTTACATAGTACCTTTGTTTCAGATTTAACAACGCTCTCTCTGCCCTGCTTGTTCGTAATAGATCCAATTGCCTCACAGTATTTTACCCTGCTATAATTATGCTTATTTTTCTTTTCTGCAGGTGTCCTCTGAGCTTCTTTGAGTTCTTCCTCCATGTCTTGTTCTATCCTTTCCCTCTCTTTTCTCCTTTGCGCATTCAGGGAGATTATTTCACCTCTGAGCACTGCCATAAAGGCGTCCCAAACTACATCTAGTGGGGCTGCAGATGCGTCGTATATTTCAAAGTAGTTACTAATTTTCCCCTTTAGTATGTCCCGCATTACGTTGTCATACATTATATCTCTCTGCATTTTCCAGGTCCATACCTGTCTCTGCGAGGATATGTGTTTTAGTTCCGCCCATATTGATGCATGATAGGATAAGGAGATAGCTTTGGCCCTTATTTCTACTAACGTCCCCATTATCCCTGGCGTCCCACATATGTTATCAATTCTGGAGAAGGTTTGGTGGACATGTGAAAAGCATGTGTATCTTGCATCTTCCCCTGTTTTAGCTCTCCATAGGTCTCTCAGTGCTAGGTCAGAGATTTTCCTTCTTAGTGCTTTGGATGGGCCCATCCCCCCTGTTTGGCCTTGGCCCTGTATTACTTCTGTCTTTGTCTGGATCCCATGCTAGATTGAAGTCCCCTGTCAGAATGATTTCACCAACCAATAACTTTTCCAGTTTGCCTAGGGCCTGATGTATGAAAGATTCCTGTCCCGTGTTGGGGGTGTACAGGGTACCTATCGAGAAAATGTTATCCTCTATGCAAATCTATAGGAATAGGTATCTACCATTATGATCAGCCAGGGAATTTGTTACCTTAGCTCCCAGTGCCTTTCTAATCCCTATCAAGACTCCTGCAGTTATATTTTTAGCATTCGCCTAGTATATGCGTGATAGTTGTTGTATACGCAATCTAGTGCTATCGCTCTTCTTAATGTGTGTCTCTTGTAGGAGAACTATATCCGCCACCCCCTTTCTAATTTGCGCTTCTAGTTTCTTCCGCTTTCTGGGTGTGTTTAAACCCTGTATATTATGCTCTACTATTTTCAATGACCTATCGCCTGCCATTGCCCTGGATGATACCCTCCGGGAGTCTGCCTTCTTGTCCTTCCTTCCTCGTTTCCCATGTAAGCCCCGGTGCACTGTAGATATATTTCCCCCCAGATATTGGGAGGGAGTATTCATTAGTGCTCTTGGAACTGTTGTGGCTGCTGTTTCGTGTTACTGTGCGCACCCTTTTTGCCTCATTCCCCTGTTGTCTTTCTAATTTCTGACACTGTGAGCCCTTTATCCCTTTCCCCCCTGCCACATCCCCCCTCGCCCACACCGTTTCTTCCCTCCCGGTCTGGTTTCTGTATCATACGATCTTCCCAAAGCTCTTTGGAATCGGTTCATGTTTTCCTTGAAACTCTAGCTACTCAACCTACTGTGGATTCCAAGTGGTGCCCACCCCTCAACCCCTGGTCCGTGTGGCCTGCTGAACACTTTTGATTCCTTCTTTGCCATATCTTTCCAGTATTGCTTTCATTTTTTCGTCCCATTTCATTCCCCCTCAAACTCATCCTGCAAGGCTTCCTTATATTCCTTTTCCTTGCCACGTGTCTTCTCTTCATCCGAGTTCATCCCTTTTCTGTGTCGGGTAGGGACCTTTCAGTTTGTCACCCCTTTTCCCTTCTACAACTGACCATTCCCAAGGTCTGCTCCGCTGTCGCTGGGGGTCTCGCCTATACACACTGTGGTCCACATCTCCATCGTCCAAGCCCAAAATCAAGAGTCCGTCAGCGTATGTTGTGATCCTCCGTTGTCTTCCATCTCACGGGAATAGTAAGCCGAATTTCTTTCCCGGTGAGGGCTTTCATCACTGGACCCATTGCTCTTCTTTTCTGCAGCGCGGTTGCTGCTAAGTCTTCAAAGTGGAGGATTTGTGAGTCATTTATTGAGATAGACGTCTGGCCCTTGGCCGCAAAGAGGATTTTTTCTTTTTCTTCGTAGGAGGCTAAGGCTGCCAACACGTCTCTTGGTCTATCTCCTGGCCTCGCTGCTCACCTTGGATAGGCCCTGTTTTGCAACATCTACCCTGTAGACGAGAGTGTTCATCTCTCCCGTGATTTCCTTTAAGGAGCTTTTCAAGTCCTCGTTCAGGTTTGCCATTTGTGCCTGGAAGTATGAGTAATTCGCTCTTCCATTCCCCTGAGACATTCTTGGAGGTCCTCTTTGCTGAAGGCCATATTGCTCTTTTCCCTTTGGTCCTCCGTTTCTTGCTGTAGGGTTCCCGTCTCCTTCTGTGGCTCTCCTTCCATGTGTTGCTGCCAATAATTTTCCAATGGGCTTCTTCTCGTTCCCTTAATGGATCCCTGCGATGTCAGGGGCTGTTTCCCTTTGGGTCTTGGCATTAGGGTACACGTCGCAGCTTTATGACCGCTTGCTATGCGTTGTGGGGTCAAGGACGTAGGGCTGCCACTGTGTGCACCCTTCTGTTCTCACTGCCAAGGATTGCTTCCTGGGGCTTTCTTCTGTATATTTGTGGTTCTCAGGGCAGCTTCTCCGGTAACAACACGGAAATAGTAAGTGAAGTGGTCGCCTCTCCTGTTGAGCCCCCCTGACTCCCTCCTTCCTGTGTGTGGGTCCTATTGTAGCATGATTGTCACTGTATTTGTTTTGGTCTTGGGGGGTGACGGGCCTCTCTCTCGCTCTCAACATGGCTCCCGTCTGCCTCTTTGTCCCCTCCGGCTGTCCCTCCTTTCACAGCGGGTTTCCTCTAAGGTCAGGGGTCACCCCCTCACTGCTCAGTGGTCTCGGTCCGGCTGCGACAACACGCATCGCCCACACATTGCCTTTACTTGTCCCTCAGTCCGGGGGATCCGCAGGGGATATTCTCTTGACTGGGTGTTAAGTGAGTGTTTCAGATTTCTACTGGAAACCTTTCAGACTAATAATATCGCCTTTTAACCTTCCAATGTTGCCACCTTACAGTAGGCCGACACGGAGCTCGGGACAGTGCAGCTTCACTCCCTGGCGGCCATCTTGAATCCCCCAGTGAAGTAAGTTTTAAGCAGTACATGACAAGTTCTGCAGATTTCTTTTTTCCTGATTATGTCGGGTCCAGAGTAAGCCCCTCTGTGTTGGTTCCAGTCTGGTTAAATGTTGGATTTGTGATTGAGAATCTCACAGGACCTGCTTTGGTTGTGCTATGCCTGAAGTAACAGTTGTTGATTCATCTTGGAAATAATCATTCTACAGCATTTAGCTTGATATTTGGACATCCTGATATTGAAGTTTCTGCCGAAGTGGCTTTGAGCTATCTGTAGGAAGGTACAATGAAGGTCCTTTCCTACGTGACCTGGTTAAAGCTGTACCATTTTAAAACCAAATCGTTGGAAAGGATAGAGTGTGCATATATACACTCTTTGAGCGTGTGCTCAAGGAGAAGGGAGCAGAGCAGTTGGCTTGAGTTTTGTATCCTCCCTCTCTGGATGAGTTGACTGGGTTATTATGCAGACTGACATACCTTTTTGAAAGAAAGAGTGAAAGGCAGGAGGCGCAAGCTCTGTCTGTTCAAGGGTATCCCACTAAGAGATGTGGCCAAACGCGTACTCACAAGTCAGCTGATGTCTTTGGAGATAAAGAGCCCATGCAGATTGATACAATCCAGGGGTAGCTTCCTGAAGAGGAAATAAAGTGAAGGCAGTTCTACATGTGTCTGGTTTGTGGTCATGGGAGACATTTGATGAGGAAGTGTTCTGCTTGCCTCATATGGCTACCAAGAAATGACATCACCCTCCTGTTTGAAGAAGGAGAGCTGGGATGGATCACGTTATCTTACACAGGTCGCTAGCCAGTCAAAGTTTGTCAGCTCAGTTGGTATGGAAAACCGGTTGACCCATCACGGTTTTTTGTCTCTTAGAAGTCAGATCTTTGAGATACATGCCTTGCTAGATTCTGGTGCCTCCGGGATGTGTATGGATCAGACTTAAGGCATTAGTTTATGTTGCTCATGCTGACACGATGCAGGATTCCTTGGTTACAGGGTCCTAATCCTTAGATAATGTATGGGAGCGAGGGGCCCGCAGGCCCCCTCGAGCCACTTACTTCTCAGTACAAAGCTTGGACCATGTGCTTCCGGTAGTGGGTTCGCCCCTTGCCCTTATGTAATGCTGGCAACAGCAGCACAGATGGGACCACCGAGCAAGACACGGGGCATCCATCTTTTGTACCCCCTTTTCAACTCCATCTCGGTAACTAGGTGTTACTCACCACTCCGAATAGGTCAAAGATGCGGAGAACACGACCTTGGAGATATTGGTAGCATAGAATTCCGAATTCAGCTTTCCATCCCAGCTCCCCCGAGTATAAGACTCAGGCTTCCTCAATGAGGGGCTCTTTTCCACAATGTACCTCTCTGCTGTTTCAATAGAACAGACAGAGATGTCAATTGAATAAAAGAGCGGGGAGAACACACACCGCCAATACCAATGCTGCAAAAGAATACAAGATATTAGACAGTGTTGATGTGTGGATGTTATAAACAAGTGATTATAGCAGTAAATGATAGAACAACTACCTATAGGAATATTGGACTGGAATTGCGTTTCCCCGGAATTATCTACAAAGAATAACACGAGTGAGTGGAATAAATCTAAATCAGTATCGTTTCCCACTTTAGCTGTAATATTGATAACAACTGACCTGAATAAGGAATATTAGAGTAGGAGGAGTCCAGGATAAGGAGTTCAGAATTCTGGAGACAACGACAGGAGAAAATAACAAACAGGGAAGTTAGTATAGGTAAGTAACCTCGGACGGCACGAGGGACGCACTAGGGTCGGGTTGGTGCAAATCAGGAAAGCGTTCATATGCACTGAAGAAAAGACTCACAGGAAAGTCACTCAATGTCCCAGAATCCAACAGAAATCAACGTCCAAGGAAGACAATAGATATGTACCTGAGTACACGATTATGATTGAGTAGTTGTTGAGATGATTGATGTGCAGAGCGGCCACCAGGAAAGAACCGCAAGACACTGAAGGAAGCCGTATCCAGAAGCGTTCCGAGTTCAACAGCCAGACGGTCACAACAAGAACAAGGGAGGAGACGAAGCAATCCAATTTCAGGCAGAAGGTCAAAACCAGGAGTTCAGTTAAGGAATCGTGTAAGGATGAACGAAGAAGAAACGGATGAAACCGCGTGTAGCTGGTAACGCTAATTAGCAGCAACGAGCCCCTTGGAAGACGTTGGTTTTATAGTCGTACCAGGGGCGTGGCTTGCTGTACGTCTTCCACGTACAAGGTGTGTCAGGTGACCTGGAGTACGTCGACGTTTGTACAGACGCCATGGTAGCTTGTACCTGGACCATAGAGGAGCCTGTAACGAAGATGAATTCTGCAAGGATGCCGATGGGGAAGTCCGAAGTGTAACACTAGGCCTCACTGTAATAGTACAGCAAGTCTCAGCTTCACCCCTCCCCCGGCCACCGCAGCAGCCAAGGACAGAGGCACACACAAGGCACGCAGGCAGCTGACTATCCCCCACCCTTGCATTTCTGGAATGCTCCTTTCCCCGTGGCCGGGAGAAATTCCGGGTTGTCGAGTATTGGTATGAAGGGGGCTGGATCTTTTGTCAGTGTTTCTATTTTGGTCGCTCTGTCCCATATTTCCAAGGTTGAGCTCATGATCTCACTCATTCGGACGTTCTGGTGTCTATGCTCCGGTTTGATCCATAGCAGGTGTGGCATGTTTGATCTTGCTACCGCTCTCTCCTGTGCCTCCCATAATTTTTCTGATGTGTTTGAGATTCATTCCTTCAGGACCTACATCTGGGCTGCCTCGTAATACTTCCGGAAGTGAGGGAGAGCCATGCCTCCTTCTGATTTTTGCGCCGTAAGTGCTTGGTTTGACAGTCTCGGGGTTTTGTTCTGCCAGATGCATTCTGTTATTACTTTGGTGAGTGACTTGAAGAAAGCCGCCGGTATTCTTATTGGGAGTGCTTGAAAGTAGTATAGAAGTCTGGGCGGTAGTGTCATTTTTATGACTTAAATTCTGCCCCACCAGGATATTGCAAGTGGGTTCCATCTTTCCAAGTCTCTTTTCACCTCTTCTAGTAGTTTCGTGTAGTTCCCTGCATAGAGATTTTTTATTGAGTTGGTCAGTGTGACTCCAATGTATCGTACCCCTTATTCCGCCGTTTGCAGATGTAGCTCTTCCGTTTTTCTCTGTATTTCTTGTATGTCTCCAGCCAGGACCATTACCGATGACTTTTGCCTATTTATTTTTAGACCTGATATTGTTCCGTATTCTTCTATTTCTTGTATGAGGTGAGGTAGTGACTTCATTGGGTCGGTTAGGGTCATCAGCATGTCGTCCGCATATGCCGCTGTCTTGTGTGTCTGCCCTCCCATTTCTATGCCCTTAATGTTGAATGCCGCCCTTATCTTTGCCAGTAATGGCTCGAGAAAGATTGCATATAGGAGGGGGGACAATGGGCAGCCCTGTTTGGTGCCTCTCCCTATGTTGATCTTGTTTGAGAGTTCTCCGTTTACTGCAATTCTTGCCGAGGGTGAGTTATAGTTGGCCCGTATCATATTTATGTACGTGTTGCCCATGCCCATTTTCTCCAATATTGCAAACAACATGGACCACTCCACCCGGTCAAATGCTTTTTCGGCATCTACCGCTAGGATTGCTGCCGGGGTGTTGGTGATTCCCACTTTCTCTATCAGGTGTGCAATTCGTCTGATATTGTCATGCGTTTTCCTGCTTGGGATGAATCCTGATTGGTCTTGATGTATCAGTTTGGGGAGCAGGGGCGAAAGTCTGTTAGCGAGGACCTTTGTGTAGAGTTTTGCATCTATATGTATTAACGCTATTGGGAGGTATGAGCTCGGATTCTCTGGGTCTTTCCCCTTCTTGTGAAATACCAGTATTTTTGCCTCGTTCATTGACGTAGCGATGTTTGCCGTGTCTTTAAAGGTGTTGAAGAGGTTCATTAAGATCAGGGAAAGAATTTCCGTGTAAGTTTTATAGAAGGTGGCCGTGTAGCCGTCCGGGCCTGGGGATTTATTTTTGGGTAGATCTCTGATTGCTCTTGTTACCTCCTATGTTATTGGTTCGTTCAGTATTGTTTTTTCTTCTGGGGGGAAAACACTGAAGCACTCCAAGTGAAAGTGAGATACTTTGGCCTTCTGTGTTACAGTGAAATGTTTGTTCTACTGTGTAGGGGAGCAGAGGCCAGTAGGGCCCCCCCTCGGACTACATCTCTCTCCAAGGCGAAGACTCATGACTCGTCGGCGGCCCACTCACGCCCTGGCCAGGTTAGTGGGGCGGCTGCAGACCGACACGTGAGGCTGCGTCAAGGGTAGGACACGGACTCCATTTTGTACAGAACTAACCCCATTTTGTCAAAAAGACTGATCCAAGCTCAGGCCGAGCAGGCAGGCACACGAAAAGGACAGAAGCATGACCCTTACTTGACCGCAATCCCCAGTGCTCACACCTCCCTCACCCTCCATCCCCTGGCAGATCCGCTGAAAGCCCGCTCTCACGAGCAACCAGACATGCACAAACAACAAAGTAAAACACTGTAACAACCAAACCTTCCGCAGTACATCATTGCCCGAGCCATGAACTGAAAAACGAGGAGGTAATCGGAACTTGCACAAACCGGCATGACCTAAACCCTGCACAAAGGTCCCTGCACTTTAGAATCCAAGGCGCCTCCCCACCCCTGTGCACCCAAAAGACCCTAGTGATGTGTGAAGTAGTTAATATGGAATGTGTTGTGTTGACTAACGATTGCTGCTAGCTCTGAACATGGTTAAGCAAAGAATTATGTGTAACCACTAATGTTTACAAATATGAAGAATACACATATTCCACAATGCAATGATACTCTTTTACCTTTGTCATGCATATAATTGCCTAACTCTACCTCATTCTCGAGTGTCAACTGTAAATGTAGAAATGTATGTTGTAGTGTACGACTCCATGTAAGACACTTTTGGGTTAAAAAGGTATACTATGTGAATGTCGTCATAGAACCACCTTCATGTTGTTTCCCTCCCCTCACCCAGTCCCAGCTCCCTGGTGTCATGAAGGATCCCGCGCACGGAGCTGCAAGGCCATGTCCCCCTGGAGATAGCCATGCTCACATAGCTCAGCCTCCCCTGCTTGCTGAATCTCTTCCAAACGCCTGCCTCCCCCATCTCTGAGACGACTGAGGTCGGGCCCATTGAATTATGAGTTACCTGGCCCCGAATCCCACTGACTTCCAGGCACCAGCCCTGAGCCCCCACGGCCCAAAGGTACCCCCGCCGACCGCTGAAAACCGATAACCCACAGGAAGGGGGCACTACTCCTTGCATCTACCAAGCGTGTTCCCACTTCTCATTATTCCTCAAGTCTGAAATGATCAAGTACCTTCCCTAGCGTCCCCCCCCCCCCCCGAGACAAGACCTCAAAAGCTGCGGGGCCTGCACTCTCTGGACTTAAAACGCCCCCACAAAAGATGTATTGAGACAACCCCGTCTCACGTGTCATGGTCCCAGTCCCTACCCTGACCCCAGATCAACCTTCCATTAACCTACAGGACAACTAAACATGTAAATAGCAAACGGATGAATGCGGGTGTGCGCCACAAGGGCAAAGTAGCAATGTAGTGTAGGGGAGAAGGTTCAATAGGGCCCCCCTCCGACTACATCTCCCGCCCAGGTGAAGACGCATGACTCGTCGGCAGCCCACACGCACCCTGGCCAGGTTAGTGGGGCGGCTGCGGATCGACACGTGGGGCTTCATTAATGGTAGGACACGGACTCCATTTTTGTATAGAGCTACTCCATTTTGTTTAGACGGCTGAACCTAGCTCAAGCAGGCAGGCACACGAAGAGAACAGAGACATGACCCTCACTTGACCACACTCGCTAAAGGCCCGCATTTCCCCTTACCCTCCACCCCACGGAAGATCCGCTGGAGACTCGTTCTCACGAGCCACCAGACACGCACAGAACAACAAGCTACAACATTGTAACAGTTAAACCTTCCGCAGTACATCATTGCCCGAGCCATGACCTGAAAAACGAGGAGGGAATCGGAACTTGCATAACCTGGCCTGACCCAAAAACCCTGCACGAACGGTTTATACACTTTAAGATTTAAGGAGCTCCCCACCCCTATCCACCCGAAAGACTCTAGTAGCATGTGAAGTAATTAATGTGAGATTTGTTGTGTTGACTGACGATCGCTGCTAATTCAAAGAAACTGTTCAAGCAGATTGTGTGCGACCAACAATGTTTACAAATTCGAATAATGCATACAGTCCACATTCCATGGAACACTTTACCCTTACCATGCATACTCTTGCCTAACACTACCTCATTTTCTGATGTCAACTGTGAACGTAGAAATGTATGTTATAACTGTATAAACTCCACATATGTGAATGTTGTTGTAGAACCACCCTCATGTTGTCACCCCTCCCCTGACCCAGCTCCAGCGCCCCGGTGTTGTGCAGGAGACCGCGCACGAAGCTGCAAGGCCATTTCCCCCTCCTCCCGCCCGCATCTCCCTGGAGATGCCGAGCCCACATAGCTAGGCCTTCCAAGTCTGCTGAATCCCGTCTCAAGCGTTCGTCTCCCCCCCTTCTCTGAGACGACCATAGACAGGCCCACGAGTTACCTGGCCCCGAGTCCCACCGACTTCCAGGCACCAGTCCCAAGCCCCCACGACCTAACAGTGCCCCTGCCAAACCCAAGCCCCCACGACCTAACAGTGCCCCTGCCAAACCCAGAGAACTGATGACCCGCAGAAAGGGGGGGCGCTTCCCCTTACATCTACCAAGCGTGCTCCCATCCCTCATTATTCCCAAGTAACCAAAGCGGTTAAACAACACCCCTAGTGCCCCCATGATAGGACCCCAGGGTCCACGGGGCCTGTATCCTCTGCCCCTAAGACCCCATTGTGAAAGATGTATTGAGACAGCCCCTTCTCACATGTCAATATTCCTGTCCATGACCCGACCTCAAACCTGCCCTCCATTAACCCACAGGACAACTAAACTCGTGTAATACACATGAATGAATGTGGGTATGTGCCACAAGGGCAAAAGTAGCAATGCAACCACCAATCATCGGATCAAGTCATGTCCGGCCTCGCTGAACCCAGCTGACTGCCCACATCACTCTGGAACCGCGTGGAGCCCCGCCAATCACGGAGCAGCGAAAGCAACAATGTATATAGTACTAGTCGACGCCACCCTATCCCAATGGTTATGTGCCCCCTATAGCTAGTGACGTGCTTAATGCAATTTTGTAATAAAAAGTACTGCCTTTGTTATTGTCAGGCAGAGCGCTCTCGGAGCTTTGCAGAATCCTTTGCATGCCCTACTTTACTTGGATAAAGAGACTGTTAATATCACCCGCACTTGGTCCTGGCTTTCTTCCCCTCTGGGGTGTGTCCATTACTGCCTCTCTACTGGGGGGTGTGTGTTTGGGGATGCTTACATTCAGTTGGTGACCCCATAAACGTGATTTGAATTTCAAATTGTCCCCTTGGCACGAGACGGCCCCGGCTGCAGTGGAGACGCACGGCGTGCCCGCTCAACAGAGTCGCCCACCTACGGCAACTGGTACGCATAGTCGTGCGCACGCAGTAGGGCGAAAGGGTACGGGTCCCGCTTGAAAAAACCCACAGAGTACCACTCGCCGGAGCCGGGTGGGACCATTGAGTGCGAGGCAGCGCCGCTTGGACGGACCAAGTCCGGAGAGTCTCGGTTCAAGAAGGATACGTGAGTATTCAGTGCGAGCGATATTAACAGAGGGAAGAAAAGGGGGGGTGGGGGGGGTAGTGTAAAAACGTAAGGGGGAAAATCTTTGAACTTGTCTAAACAACTTTTTTCTATCCCTATATATGGCCATTAGGACGAGGAAGTGAATAAGGGTAAAAGAGACGGGAACCTAGCCTGAAAGGGGTAGAAGGCGGTGCCGCGTAGTGCTATCTTGACTAGTACTGGGAATAATAAGTGAAGGTGTCTGAAGTTAATATTGGAGACACGGGAATCAGCAGTGAACAAAGTTCTTCTTCTCCTTTCTTTCTTTTTCTAAGAGATAAAAAACACACGGGAAGTGGGAAAAACGTATAAGGAAAAAGAAGAGGTTGCAAAAAGTAGTACGAGCATTGAGGATTATTTGTGGAGTGGTGTGATGATTGATGACTGATTAGGTGCACAATGAATGGATGCAGAGTGTGAAAGACTTTTTCCACAGGTTTAATACAAAACAATTTTGTGTCTTTTTGGTGGTAAGGTCATGGTAAGTGTGACCTGGTAAGACAATAATAAAAAGGTTTTTGCAGCTAACGGCCATATATTATCCGTGGTATCTCGTAGTACACATCTGACACAGCACAAGTGGGCACAGGTGGGAGAAAAAGAAACAGCGTACGCAGCCAAACAAGGAGACATGGGGGCAGAAACCCCTCTAGTACACATCTGTAGAACGCTCCCGGGACATGCAGATAAAATCACTAAGTACCATGACCAATGGGTCACGGAACTAAAAGGGGCAGGCCTCCCTCAGGTTTGGCCACAGGGAGGGTCATTTGACAAAAGTATTCTGGACATGGTAGCCACTTGCATATACATAAAATATAAGGGTAAACAATACCATAACAGGAGGGAAGTGTTAGACTTATGGCGGTTATTCGAGGAGGTACCCCCGCCAAAGAAAAAGGAAACCGCCCTCGATCAACCGGTCCTCACCTCCTCCCCCTCCATAAAAACAGAGGGAGGCGGGGAGAAAGGGGAGAATCAGGGGTCAATAGAAGTAACACGATTATACCCACTTCTGAATAAACCAGCGCCTGCTGAAGGCTACAGTAATCCAACATATGTCCCACCTAACACCCCCACCACCTGGCCTACAGCCCCACCACCGGACGAGTGTCCACGATCAAGTGGTCAGGCAAGTACCCCTTCAGCGGTCATTTGCAAATTAACAGAAGATCTAGAAACTAGACTGTCAATAGCTAGAGAAGAACTGTTGATAATACAAAGCGTATGTGAAAAAGATGAGCGCAACACAACAAAATCAGGTCGGTTATCCCAGCCCCACACATCAGAGAAAGCAAATGAGGAGGGGTGGAAGAAGGGGGAGATACTTTTCAGAATACAGGAAGAACCCACACAGATCATGGAGTTAGGGACGACGGGGACTGGGAGAAGCGCAGAGGCAGAGGAAGAAGAAGGTGAAGAGCAAGAAGAACTATGGTGTGACATAGAAGAAGATAGGCGAGAGGCAGGGGGTGCGGGAACAGCCATGGGAGGAAGCCTATTGGAGTTCGATGAGTTGCCTCTAGAACCAATAAAGAATCAAGACTGGACAGGTAGGTTGCGAAATAGAGTGGGGAGAATTGCCGTAGTAGGAAGAAAAGGAACAGGAACAATTGCAGGAAAGCGAAGTAAAGGACGCCTCCAACTCCCATTAATACACAGGGAGGCAGGGAGACCAAATTATATACCGTGGGCCCAGATGGATAAAGCAAACCTACTAAAATTATTGCCCCCCTTGTCGGGAGGGGCCAGCAAGTGGATATATGCATTCGAGAAACACACCGCTGGGGTGCCCCTGGCTATAGGTGATGTGAAGAGCCTACTTGTATCAGCTGTAGGAGATCAGGCAGAGCGAGTGTGGGCAAAAGCAGGATTTCCTAGGATCACACTAGACAGCGACAGACATGATGGGGCTGCTTTCAATACAGTAAGAGCCCGAGTGTGGGATGGATTAAGAGAGACATTCCCTGACACACCAGACTTGCAGTCAGTAATGCAGTGCAATATGAACGAGGGAGAGGAGGTAATGGATTACATTTTTCGAGTGCAGGAGATGTGGAGAGCTGAAATGGGCACGTCATATGATCAGTCAACTTCCCTGTTCTTCTTTATAATGAAAAAGGGATTACCAAGTGTTAAATAGCAGGCAGGAGTCAGTAATTCAGGTTAAATAAAAAAAAGGGTTTATTCAGGTTTTACAACCGAATTTGCCGTTTGTATAACTCATATGACAATTAATGCAAAGTAAGGAACAAGTTACTTACCTGTAACTGTTGTTCTCCAGCATGGGTCTGGCATGGATTCACATGCTCATGAATATTCCCCGTCGTCAGGCTGGGAATCCTCGGTAAAGAAAAAACCAGTATCAGTTTCGTTTCTGATCTGTCTTTCGTAGTAATAACCAATCACTGGTCTCTGCGTCATACTGACCACAGCCAATGACTGCCCTCTACCTAAGCACCGCCTCTGGCAGCCATCTTCAGATTTGGAAGCACGTGAAGTGGCAGTATGACCAAGTGAAGAGCCGCAGAGGGGTAGGCGGGAGGGTTCGCATGTGAATCCATGCCAGACCCATGCTGGAGAAGAACTAGTTACTCTTACCTTGTAACGTTCTTTCGATGGGATGTTCCTCCGACGTATTCCTTATCTTAGATATAAATCCTTCAGCTTTGCTGGCCTCGGAAAATTTTTTCGCCAGAGGGCGCTGCGCGTCGATGATCGCCGAGTCGATGACCCTCGACGGCCTCCGTGCCGACGTCGACGTCATCCTGCCTATAAAGGCCGCGCGCAGCGTCCGTTGCTCAGTTCCGTTTTGTAGTCCCCAGTAATGTTTTTGGATTAGACTAATCACCTTGAAGGAGCATAGGCTGCAAACCCACAGGAAGTCATACTGCGGGGATGGATGGGAGGGTCGATAAGGAATACGTCGGAGGAACATCCCATCGAAAGAACGTTACAAGGTAAGAGTAACTAGTTCTTCGAAGGGATTGTGTCCTCCGACGTATTCCTTATCTTAGATAGACTCCCATAGCAGTGGTATTGTGACTGGAGGCGGGAGTAATAAAAGTTATGTTACCCTTCCAGAATGGACAGAGTGTAACACAGCCTTGCCGAATCTAGTTTCTTGACTAGAGGAGGAATCCAGGCTATAGAATTTGGTAAATGTATGTGCGGACGACCATGTGGCAGCCGCACATATATCTCGAATTGGCACCCCTCTTTGAAGGGCTGAGGATGTTGCGATACCCCTGGTAGAATGAGCCCTTAGATTTTGAGGAGGCTCCTTTCCTGCCAATTTGTAGCATTCCAGAATGGCTAAAATAATCCATCTGGAGATGGTTTGTTTTGTTATTGGAAGGCCCAACTTATGTCCTGCATAACCTACAAAGAGTTGGTCTGCTTGTCTGATCTTAGCCAATCTGCTGATATAGAAGCTCAAGGCTCGCTTAGGGTCCAGCCTGTGCAGTCTCTCTTCCTCCTTCCCCGGATGAGGAGGAGGGTAGAAAGAAGGTAATATAATCTTCTGAGTGATGTGAAACTCCGAGACTACCTTCGGGAGGAAGTTAGGCTTCACCTGAAGAACAACTTTGTCCTTGTAAAAGATTGTATGTGGAGGTTTACACGATAAGGCTTGCAACTCGCTAACCCTTCTAGCAGATGTCAATGCTATTAGCAAAACAGTTTTGAGGGTGAGAAGCTTCAATGAACAAGAGTGTAGTGGTTCAAAAGGGGCACCCTTTAGGAAGTTTAAAATTAGGTTTAAATCCCATAAGGGAACTTGAAAAGGTTTCGGGGGATAAACATTAGTTAATCCTTTTAGGTATTGTATTACCAATGGAATTTTGAAGTATGAAGGCTCCTCTGCAGTGCGCTTAAAGATTGATAGCGCTGCGAGATAGCCCTTAATTGTGCCAACCTGTAGGCCTGAATTAGCCAGGTAAAGTAAGAATGACAACACCATAGGTGTACCACAAGAAAAGGGTTCAATATTCTTTTCTCTGCACCAGCTGCAAAATTTGTTCCAACGGCAGCGGTATAGAGTTTTAGTTGCCGGCCTTCTGGCCGAAAGCAACACCTCCATAACATCATCCGGAAGGTCCCAATCCTTGTACCTCAACCTTTCAGACACCAAGCGTGAAGGTTGAGGGTCTTGATGGCTGGATGGAGAACCTGACCTTCCTTCTGCGAGAGAAGATCCTCTCTGTATGGCAGTCGAATTGGAGGGCAGATGGACATGTCTAGAAGGTCCGGGTACCACGTTCTCCTGGCCCAATCCGGGGCAATTAGGATCATGGTCTTCCGAAACCTTCTCAACCTCCTGATCATTTGAGGAATGACAGGGACCGGAGGGAACGCGTACAGAAGTGGGAACTCCCAGTCCACTACGAACGCATCTCCTAGAGCTCCTCTCGGGGGAAATTCCCTTGAGCAAAATCTGTCGCACTTCCTGTTGATACTGGTGGCGAACAGATCCACTTGAGGGGTTCCCCAAAGGGCGAAGATCTCTTGAAGGACTTCCTGAGCTATCTCCCACTCGTGAGAGACTGTGCTCTGCCTGCTCAGAGCGTCCGCTGTCAAGTTCTTCTCTCCGGCTAGGTGAATTGCCGATAGAGAGATTCCTTCCTGAATTGCCCAAAACCAGAGCTGCATCGCCTCTCTGCACAGTGGTAGTGAGCCTACGCCTCCTCTTTTGTTGAGGTAGTGCATGGCCACTGTATTGTCCGTCATTATTAGGACGTTTCTTCCCCGTACAGACGGCAGAAAAGCCTTCAGCGCTAGTCTGATGGCTCTCAGCTCCAACAGGTTGATATGTAGTCTGGACTCCGATGGAGACCAACGACCGCTGATGGTCAAGTCGTTGGCGTGAGCTCCCCACCCCGTGAGTGAGGCATCCGTGACTACTGTTATCTCCGGCCATGGTTGCCAAAACATTTCTCCTTTCAGGATGTTCTCCCGACAGGCCCACCACTGAAGGTCTCGGGCTACTTTGACCGGGATCCGAAGGAGATCTGTCATCCTTCCTGAGAACTGTGACCACTGAGTTCTCAGTGCCCACTGGAGGGATCTCATTCTCAGGCGAGCCTCCGGCACGAGGAATATGCAGGATGCCATGAGGCCTAGCAACCTCAGAAAGTCGTAGGCTGGGAGATATTGGGCATTCTGAAATCTGATGACCATCTGCAGAATATCTCGAGCCCTCACCTCTGGTGGCAAGGCTTTTCCCAGGGAAGTGTCCAGGACTGCTCCAATGAATTGGAGTCTCTGTGATGGTATCATCTGTGACTTCTTTAAATTGAGGGAGAAGCCCAGCTTGTGAAGGAAGTGGCAAACATAATCTAGTTGTCTCTGAGCCTGTTCCGAAGATACAGCTCTGATCAACCAATCGTCTAGGTAAGGGTAGACATGAATCCCTTCCCTCCTTAGACTTGCAGCCACAACCGACATTAGCTTGGTAAAGACCCTCGGGGCGGAGGTTAGCCCAAATGGCAGAACTCGAAATTGATAATGAGAGCTGCCAATTGCGAACCTCAGGTATCTCCTGTGCCTGGGATGGATCGGCACATGGAAATAAGCGTCCTGGAGGTCTAGAGATACCAACCAGTCCTGAAGCTGGAGGGCTTGAAGGATCTGAGAGAGAGTCACCATCTTGAACTTGTCCTTTCGGAGGAATTTGTTCAATTCCCGTAAGTCTAAGATGGGTCTCAGTCCTCCGTCCTTCTTCGGTATTATGAAGTAGGGGGAGTACCAACCCTTGTTCCTTTCCGCTACAGGTACCAGTTCTATGGCACCTTTCTCTAGCAGGTCTAAAACCTCCTGCAAGAGGAGCGGATCTGGAAGCTTCAAAGGGTTGTTCCCCGGTGGATGACTCTGAGGGATATGTAGGAAGGGCAGGCAGTAACCTTGGGCTACTGTCTCCAGAGCCCAAGCATCTGACGTAATAGCCTGCCATTCCGTCAGATGGTGAGTTAACCTGCCCCCTACTGGTGTTCTGTGAGGGGAGACCTCAGAGTGGTTTTGAAGCGGCTGATGCAGTTGCCGAAGGTAAAGTGGCTCCTGCTCCTGCGGGTGCGGCTTTCTTTCCCCTACCCCGTCCACCACGGGTAAATCTTCCTTGGCCTCTTTGAGCCGGTCGTCCCCTGCCCCTTCCATATGAGGAATAGTAACGAAAGGACCGTCCTCTCCACGATGATCCCGAAGGACGAAAGGTATTCTGACGGATAGCAGCTCCCAATGACTTGGCTGCTGCCTTGGACGTTTGCAGTTTCTCCAAACTGTCATCCGCCTTCTTTCCAAAGAGGGTAGAACCGTCAAAGGGCATATTCAAAAGCCTGGTCTGCACGTCAGAGGCAAAACCAGACTTCCTCAACCACGCATGCCTGCGGATTGTGGTACTTGCCGCCATGGCCCTGCTGATACTGTCAGCAGAATCTAGGCCAGTTTGTAGGGTCTCGCACATCGCATCTTTACCATCCCTGATGATGTTTAAAAATGCGTCCCTTTCCTCTCCTTCTTGGAGGCAGTCAGCCGCTGATGAAGCGCACTCCCAAAGGGTGTGGCTGAACCTAGCGAGCGTACAGGTCGCGTTAATAGACTTTAACGCCATGCTACAGGCAGAAAAAACCTTCTTAGCCATGGCATCATATTTTTTGTCATCCCTATCCTGCGGAGCAGTGGGGTATGCAGATGTGCTGCCTGATGAGGTTGCAGCCTGTACAACCAAGCTCTCAGGAGTAGGGTGTTTTGACAAATATTCAGGGTCAGAACTAGCCACCCTGTATTTTGTTGACAGTTTTTTATTTACTGCCGGGATAATTTCTGGCGTTTCCCAGTTTGTCAAAATCCTTCTCTGTAGAGCAGAGTGAAATGGAACCACAGGATCCTCCTGTGGGCCCTTGTCCAGTATGTCAGTGAGATCATCCTGCTGAAAGGCAGGAGAAGGTGCAGACCAACCCATAAATTCTATGATTCTAGACATCAGAGCTCTATATGGAGTCTCCGCATGTTCTCCTGGGTCTGGTTTGATAAATTCTGCTTCAGGAGAAGTGTCCAAGCCACTAGCTTCCTGAAGTGCATCCTGAAGATTTTTTAATCTTCCTTCCTCAGAGGCGAAAGTCTCTGGCTCTGGTGATGTGGTCCTCTGTAAATCAATATCTTGGTCTGAATCCTCCCTTTCCTCAAAAATCGAGGTTAAAGGGGGATACATTGGTTTTTGGAATGGTATAAACCCCATTTCCAATGCAGAAGGAGCCATCATCACAGGCCTTGAAAACGTCGATGTCGTCGACACCGACGTGAAAGTACTCGAAGGCGCCGTGAAAAGCGTCGAGAAATGTGTACTAGGCCTCGAAGAACTCGAAAGGATCGGAGTCTTGCTCGAGAACGACGTCGACGTTCTCGGCGTCGAGTCGGAGGTCTTTTGTCTAACCGTTGGCTGTGGAGTAGCCGTGGTTCTTTCCTTCACCGGCGTCGATATCGGCGTCGACGTCGGCGTCGACTCGATCGACTGATGCGCCGATGAATCCTTCGACAACGGCGTCGATGGCGCCGACCTCTGTTTCGAAGGAGTTTTCGACGATGGCGTCGATGATGCTTTATCTCCCGATGGCTCGAGGCGCTTTCGGGTTGACTTTTCCGCCGGGTACTGCGACTCGCGGCGTTTAGATTTTTTGGGTTTTTTACCCGGGGTATCACCCTCAGCTGTCTTCGAGGGGGACGAGGCCGCTTTCTCGAAGACGCTTAGCATCTTTTTCCTGAATTCCTCCCACTCAGCTTGCGAGCTGCGTTTTGTGGGGCAATGAACTCTCTCAGGAGAACTCGACGAAGATGACGAAGGGGATCTCCTACGTCTCTTCTTCGAGTGTCTCGATGTCGACGAGTGGTGGGAGCCACTTCGTGATCTAGATCGAGAGTGTTTTTTATGGTGAGGAGACGAACGTCTCGACTCTACCGAAGAAGCTTTCGAGGAAGTTAAAGTTGACCTACCTCTCTCGAGCTTCCCCCTACGCTCCTTCAAGGCTTTCGCCGTCATGGAAAGGCATTCCTCACACTCCGAACTCTGGTGCGTGATTCCCAGACACCACAAACAGACCCTGTGAGGGTCCGTCAACGACATTTTCTTCCCGCAGTCTCGGCACTTTTTGAAACCGGACCGAGGGGTCGTCGGGTCGGAGGAGGATGCCATCGATATCGAGGTAAATAGTAGTTATTATATACGTTATCTTGACGAGAACTGAGCAACGGTGTTCCGAGGCACAACGAAGCGCGGAAAAACGGAACTGAGCAACGGACGCTGCGCGCGGCCTTTATAGGCAGGATGACGTCGACGTCGGCACGGAGGCCGTCGAGGGTCATCGACTCGGCGATCATCGACGCGCAGCGCCCTCTGGCGAAAAAATTTTCCGAGGCCAGCAAAGCTGAAGGATTTATATCTAAGATAAGGAATACGTCGGAGGACACAATCCCTTCGAACAACAGTTACAGGTAAGTAACTTGTTCCTTCTCCAGCATGGGGTCTGGCATGGATTCACATGCTCATGAATAAAGAATACATAGCAGTACACACATGCACAACCACGGGAGGTGGCAAAGGCTCAACATTAAGCATCACATCAACTCAACATTAAGCATCTTACCTCCTCACCAGGCTCACCTCAGGCGAACAGGTTGCGCAGCACTGCTTGGCCGACCCTGGACTCCTCCCTGGAATCCCGGTCGACGCAGTAGAATTTCGTGAAGGTGTGCGTCGACCTCCACGTAGCAGCCCTGCATATGTCCAGCAGGGGCACACCAGATAGGAACGCCGTGGTAGCTGCGATCGCTCTGGTGGAATGGGCTCTCGGACGGCCAGGCAGCGGTCGGTTTGCCAACCGGTGACAGTACATGATACAGCCGGAGAGCCATCTGGAGATGGAAGCCTTCGAGAGAGCCTTCCCCTGATTGACAGGTCCAAAGTTCACAAAGAGTTGTGACGTCTTCCGAAAACCTTTCGTGCGGTCCACGTAGAACTTCAGCGCTCTAGCTACATCCAGCGAGTGCAAAGTCCTCTCAGCCGGCGACGAAGGCGACGGGAAGAACACAGGCAACACCAAGGGTTCGTTGAGATGAAAGTCCGACGGTACCTTGGGCATGAAGGAGGGGTGCGTCCTGAGCACTACCCTAGTGTCGTGGAAAGTCAAGTACGGGGCCTTGCAGGAAAGGGCCTGGATCTCTCCCACTCGTCGTGCGGAGGTGATGGCCACGAGAAAAGCTGTTTTCCACGATAGAAACTTCAACGGGGCCGAGTGCAGAGGCTCGAACGGAGGTCCCATGAGTTTGGTCAGCACCACGTTGAGCTCCCACGCCGGGGCCGGAGCCTTCACCGGCGGGAACGATCTGAACAGTCCCTTCATGAACTCTTTCACCAGACGATGAGACCACAAGGACGTCCGGCCCGTGGTTCTGGTGTATCGGGAGATCGCAGCAAGATGAATCTTGATGGACGCGTGTGCCAGACCAGCTTTGGCCAGCGTCAGCAGGTACGGCAGCACTCGGGGAGCCGTAATCCGTAGAGGGTTAATCTTCTGTGCGTGGCACCAGACAGAGAACCTCTTCCATTTGTGTCCGTAGCATTTAAGAGTCGAGGACGCCCTGGCCTTTGCAAGAACCTCTCTGCAATCGGCCGGTATGTCGTATCCTCCAAACTCTAGCGCTGCAGGAGCCAGGCCTGCAAGTTCAGCGACTTCGGGTCGTGGTGGAGGATGGCGCCTCCTTCCCTGGAGAGTAGATCCGCGTCCGCCGGCAGCTTGATTGGCGGGGACGCCGACAAGTCCAGAAGGTCCGGGAACCATATCTGCCTCGGCCACGCAGGTGCGACGAGGATCATCCTGCACCGTGACCTCTTGAGCTGGTTGACGAGCCGGATTAGCAGAGGCAAGGGAGGGAACGCGTAGAGGAACAGGCCCTCCCAGGGGAACGAGAAAGCATCGCCCATGCTCCTCGTCTGGGGAAACCTGCTGGCGAACCTCCGGCACTTGGTGTTCGTCGCCGTCGCGAACAGGTCGATCTGGGGTGTGCCCCACCGTCGGAAGAGGCGATCCACCAGATCCTGCCGTAGTTCCCACTCGTGGCACGAGCGCAGCTCCCTGCTGAGTGAGTCGGCGATGGTGTTTTTTATCCCTGCCAGATGAAACGGCACCAGAAGAATCCCTTGGGCGACGGCCCAATGCCACAGGTCCTGCGCCTCCTTGGACAGCGCTGGGGACCTGGTTCCGCCCTGTTTCCTGATGTAAAACATGGTGGTGGTGTTGTCGGTGAAGATCCTCACCACCTTGCCCTTGAGGGACGGAAGGAAGGACCTGAGGGCCCAAAACACTGCACGGAGCTCCAGGACGTTGATATGCAGGGACTTCTCCGTCGGGAGCCAGAGTCCCCTTGCGTGCAGATTTTCGGTGTGCGCTCCCCACCCTTCTAGGGAGGCATCCGTGGTCACAGTCACCTGGTGGGCTGGGGTCTGGAAGTCCATGCCCGCCGTCAGATGCGCGCGGGTGCCCCACCACCGTATCGCTCGTCGGAAACTCTCGTCGAGCTTGATCCTTTCCTCGAAGCTGCCCGTCGTCTGGATCCAGCGCGCATCCAGGAACTCTTGCAACGGGCGCATCCGGAGCCTGCACATGGGAATGAGGTAGATGCAGGAAGACATCATCCCGAGGAGGGACTTGATGGACCTCACCTTGGCCGCGTCGGCCACCAACATCCGTTGCACCTTGCCCAAGATGGTCCTGGTCCTCTCTTCCGACGGGGAGGCCAGAAGGGACACTGTGTCGAGCCTCGCTCCCAGAAACAGTGCGACTTGCGCGGGCACCAGGTGGGATTTGGCGTAGTTCACGGAGAATCCCAGGTCCGTGAGGAGTTGGACGGTCCTTGCCGTGTGGACCACGGCGAGCTCCCTCGTCTTGGCGCGGATGAGCCAGTCGTCCAGGTAGGGGTAGACGTGAATCCCCTCGCGGCGCAGCTGCGCCGCCACCGGTGCGAGGCACTTGGTGAAAACCCTGGGTGCCGACCGCAGTCCGAAGGGAAGGGCTTTGAACTGGTAATGACGCCCTTGGACCACGAATCTGAGGAATTTTCGGTGCCCCTTTAGGATGGGAATGTGGAAGTAGGCATCCTCCAAATCCAACGACGATAGGAAGTCTCCTTCCTCCAGCTGACCCAGGACGTGCTGGAGGGTGACCATCCGGAACTTCTGCGCCTTGATGAACTTGTTCAGGCGTCGCAGGTCCAGGATGGGGCGCCATCCTCCCGTCTTCTTCTTCACGAGGAAGTAACGCGAGTAGACTCCGGAGCCCCGAAGCCTCTTTGGGACGAGTTCGATGGCGCCCTTTCTGAGCATCGCCTTTACCTCCAGGAGAAGTTGAGGGACGTGAAGTTCTTTCCTGGCCACGGGGGGGACGCGCGGGCACCTTCTTTGAAACTCGAGCGCGTGGCCCCGGGCCAGGGCGTCCAGCACCCAACGGTCGGTGGAGATGGACTCCCACACGCTGACGAAGCCCGCCAGCCGGCCTCCCACCGGGGTGCTTCGGTGGGGGCCCGACCCCACGGCCGGTTCAATCCTGCTTGGACGCGGCCTTGCCGCCTTGGCCTCCTTGGCGACGACGGCGGGGTCCGCCAGACTTGCCTCGTCCTCTGTAGGCCTCTTGCGACGACGAGCGGGCCGCTTGACGGTAGGAAGCGAAACCGCCGCCGGAACCTTTGGAGGCGCCCTTGCCTCCGCCGCTCCGAAAGGGCGTCCGCCGTTGCTGCAGTACTCCAAGGGCCCGGGCCGTCTCAGTATCCGCCTTGATGGCCTGAAGGGAGTCGTCCACTGTCTTCCCAAACAGGTTGTTCCCGTCGAAGGGCATGTCCAGGACCCTGGTCTGGACGTCCTGCCGAAAGTCCGTAGCCTTGAGCCATCCGCGACGTCGAAGGCAAACGCCGTTGCCCATCTGGCGGAACCCAGTGTCGGCGATGTCCGTCGCCACGGTGATGGCGTGGTCCGAGGCCACCTCACCTTCCTGCAGGATCTCAAGGGCCTCCGCCCTCTTGTCGTCCGGCAGAAAATCCAGCAGGGGAGCTATCTTGAACCAGAGTTCCCTGTCGTAGCGGGCCACGATAGCCAAGGCGTTGGCCGCTTTAATCGTCGTCGCCGCCGACGAGATGACTTTGCGTCCCATGGTATCCAATTTCTTTCCCTCGCCGTCCGGCGGGGAAGTCGACGTGGAGGCCGCACCCCCCCCCCGCTTTCTTCCTGGCTGCCGCGGAGACGACGGAGTCCGGGGTAGGCTGCGCCCGGAGGCATAGGGGGGCCGAGTCCGGGACCCGGTACTTTTTCTCGTACCGGTCTCTCCTCGCTGGCGTCGTGGAAGGGTTCTTGAGGAGGGAAAGGCCCTCATCCCAAATGTCGTCCAACAGAGGCACTGCGAGGACCGTCTTCCTCTTGGTCTCGCGCCGTTGGTAAAGGAAGCCTTCCTTTTTCTTCTCCTCAGGGCAGAGTTGGAAAAGCTCGGATGCCCTGGCGATCATTGAGTGGAACGATCCAATCTCGTCGGGCGGAGAAGCCCTGGTGGGAGGCGACGACGGAAAATCCTCGTCGTATGCCTCGTCGTCCGTACCCGTCGCCGCCGTGTCAGTCCCCGTATCATCCCCTCGGGTGGACGGGGAGGAGGGCTGGACGGGGCGCGACGGTTGAAAAGGAGGCGGTGGATGAATCCTTCTTTTCTTGGTAGGGGGAACACCAGAAGGTCCCGGTTCTGGATCCCCAGACGGGAGAGGTTCCTCCGTCGGTAACGGTAGTCTCGTCCTTATCTCGGAGCATAAGGACTGTATAGCCAACAAAATGGCCGCTGAGTTGTCTTGCGGCGCTGGCAGAGGGGAATCCGACGGGCGAGCAGGGGCCCCGTCGGTATCCTCGACGATGTCGTCGTCGTCACCTGCGTCGGGGCCCATTCCGACGGGCTGGTCTTGTTCCACGCCTAGGCCGTGGCCTAAGACCTCGATCAGTTCCTCTTCTGAGGTTGAGGCCGAATCTACGACGACGCCCTGCCCCCCCCTTCTTCCCCACGGAGGGTTTCACGGGGGTCCTATCGATGGGCACGAAAGAAGACTCCCTCCGAGGAGGCAGGGAGATTCTGGGCCCCGAGGCCGCCACCACTGGTGCAGCCTCCACAGGCTGGGCCAGGGCCGCCGCGACCGTTTCGATAGAGGGCTTGGTCGAATGGATCAAGGCCTTCACCACCTTAGGTGCGCTCACCGCCTTATCCTTGAGGGAGGGGGCACTGCCACGCTCCTCCTCTGCCTTAGAGCTCGACCGGGATCTCTCCAGGAGCTTCGCCGGGTGCTCGGCCTTCCTCTTACCCGACCCAGAGCGTTGGCTCGTGGTTGATGGTGCCGGGGAGGGTGCGCCCTGCCTGGCGCCCGTAGAGCCCGACCGTTCGGCGCTCCCGGTGCCAGCGGACTCGCGGTGCTTGGCCTTAAGTTGGGCCCCCGTCGCCGGGGCGCCCTCAAAGGTCTTAGAAGACCGCTCAGATTTCTTCTTCTTCTCGCCAGACGGGCTCTTACCCTCCAGCCAGCTGGCGAGACGTTGATGGCGGTCCTTCATGGTCCGTTCCGACATGTTGCCGCAAAACGCACAGTCCTTCTCCACGTGCGTCTTGTCCCCATGAAGGCAGTAAAGGCAGAAAGAGTGTTCGTCCTCCTTGAAGACGTTCTGCAGCTGGCATCCAGGGCAGGCCCTGAACAGCTTTCCGGGCGTCGAGCTTCCCTTCTCCTGGGCCATCTCCGAGACCGGGCCTGAGAAGCTTCTGGAGTCCTCCGAAGCGTAGCTCGACGAAATCTTCACCCTTGAGGGGCACAGATGAATCCGACACGGGTCCCCGTTGATCGGATGTAGTATCGGTGGAGCTTGAGGCTCTTTTGACCGAAAGAATCGAAGTTTTTGTGAAAAAGCGCGAAAAAATAGCACTAACGCTCGAGAGCAATAGCACGAGGATCCCAACACATGAACGTGCGGTAAAAATCTGAAGATGGCTGCCAGAGGCGGTGCTTAGGTAGAGGGCAGTCATTGGCTGTGGTCAGTATGACGCAGAGACCAGTGATTGGTTATTACTACGAAAGACAGATCAGAAACGAAACTGATACTGGTTTTTTCTTTACCGAGGATTCCCAGCCTGACGACGGGGAATATTCATGAGCATGTGAATCCATGCCAGACCCCATGCTGGAGAAATAGGCTTCTCACTGGCACTGTGCTTTTCAAAACGAAATTGCAGCTTTCGAAACTTAAACCACCAATAAGGAAAATAGGCTTTTCAGTCCTGCACTTCACTTGCAATGGCCATATCTCGGAACACTCCTTTTCTGTCGGCTTTTCCTCGTGTGCCGTGTTTGAACCAAGAAGGAAAATAAAGAAAACAAAACCATGAACGTTCCTCCCAGACGGCGTTGTGCTCTCGCAATTAGAGCTCTGCTCGTAAAATGTCACAGGAGTTCCAAGAGCACCCTTTCCTTGCCGTCTTTGTTTTCGCTTTGGTTGTCCGGATCCCTGGTTTGAATGTGCGGCTGTAGGGGTTTCCTCGGTCCCAGGGACAGATTGACCTAGTATGCCCACTCGAATCCACAACGTCCGTGCTCCACTCCGCTGTGTCTGCATTCGGCTCCTAGATGGAAAAATCGGGAGAGCTAATGAGTTCCAGGTGGCCGTTTTTAACCGCACCTCCCCTCCACCCTTTTCACCTTCAGGTGTGCGCAGTTCCTTCCACCTTTCCCCAGTCAGTCCCTCCCTTTCCCTCTCCACCTCCCGAGGCATTGTTTTTTCTGCTTCTGTGTTTTTATCATGGCACAGTGCAACTTACATATCCCGTACTTTGCCCATCTCGTATCTCTTCCTGCCACGGCTATATGGACAAGGGAACCTTTCCTTCCTGGTATGCAACCCCCTTTTATTCATTTTTAGTTTAAAAGGAATATATTTGTGCTGATCCAGAGGCATTATGGGAGATGTAGTCCGTGGTCTGACATTCCCTGTTGGAAAACTTCTTGTAATTCCTACCAGTGACATATTGACCTTTCTCGTGTTTTTATTAGTGGGGATCACAGTTCTTGGTGACTCAGGACTACTCGACTTAACTCCCTGGTTGGAGTTTCCTTGTAGTTTTTCTATTTCTCCTGGCCATTGCCGGCCCACCCCACTGGCACCGGGGTTTCCAGCCTCACATACTCCCCTCAAAGGATCACGCCGATTGGGCGGATCCAAAGAGCGAGAGAGGTAGTCCGCCACCAACAGATACCTTCCAGGCTTATGTACAGTATCAAAATTGTAAGGTTGCAACGTGAGGAACCACCGCAAAACTCTATGATTAGAATCTTTTTGAGTAGCTAGCCAACGTAGAGGTGCATGGTCTGTGAATATGGTGAACTTCCTTCTGAGTAAGTAGTAGCACAAGGACTCCACCGCCCATTTAATAGCAAGACACTCCTTTTCCAGGGTTGAATAGGGCAATTCATGCTGTAGCAGTTTCCTACTAATAAAGGCGATGGGACATAGGTTATCCTCGGTTCCTTGCGACAAAACAGCCCCCAGACCGCAACCTGATGCATCTGCGGTAAATAGAAGTGTTGGGAAAAATCCGGGCAGTGTAGAAGGAACAAGTTACTTACCTGTAACTGTTGTTCTCCAGCATGGGTCTGGCATGGATTCACATGCTCATGAATATTCCCTGTCGTCAGGCTGGGAATCCTCGGTAAAGAAAAAACCAGTATCAGTTTCGTTTCTGATCTGTCTTTCGTAGTAATAACCAATCACTGATCTCTGTGTCATACTGACCACAGCCAATGACTGCCCTAGACCTAAGCCCCGCCTCTGGCAGCCATCTTCAGATTTGGAAGCACGTGAAGTGGCAGTATGACCAAGTGAAGAGCCGCAGAGGGGTAGGCGGGAGGGTTCGCATGTGAATCCATGCCAGAGCCATGCTTGAGAACAACAGTTACAGGTAAGTAACTTGTTCCTTCTCCAGCATAGGGTCTGGCATGGATTCACATGCTCATGAATAAAGAATACATAGCAGTACACACATGCACAACCACGGGAGGTGGCAAAGGCTCAACATTAAGCATTACATCAAACTCAACATTAAGCATCTTACCTCCTCACCAGGCTCACCTCAGGCAAACAGGTTGCGCAGCACTGCTTGGCCGACCCTGGACTCCTCCCTGGAATCCCGGTCGACGCAGTAGAATTTCGTGAAGGTGTGCGTCGACCTCCACGTAGCAGCCCTGCATATGTCCAGCAGGGGTACACCAGATAGGAACGCCGTGGTAGCTACGATCGCTCTGGTGGAATGGGCTCTCGGACGGCCAGGCAGCGGTCGGATTGCCAACCGGTGACAGTACATGATACAGCCGGAGAGCCATCTGGAAATGGAAGCCTTCGAGAGAGCCTTCCCCTGATTGACAGGTCCAAAGTTCATAAAGAGTTGTGACGTCTTCCGAAAACACTTTGTGCGGTCCACGTAGAACTTTAGCGCTCTAGCCACATCCAGCGAGTGCAAAGTCCTCTCAGCCGGCGACGAAGGCGACGGGAAGAACACAGGCAACACCAAGGGTTCGTTGAGATGGAAGTCCGACGGTACCTTGGGCATGAAGGAGGGGTGCGTCCTGAGCACTACCCTCGTTGCGTGAAAAGTCAAGTACGGGGCCTTGCAGGAAAGGGCCTGGATCTCTCCCACTCGTCGTGCGGAGGTGATGGCCACAAGAAACGCCGTTTTCCACGACAGGAATTTCAACGGAGCTGAGTGCAGAGGCTCGAACGGAGGTCCCATGAGCTTGGTCAGCACCACGTTGAGCTCCCACGCCGGGGCCGGAGCCTTCACCGGCGGGAACGATCTGAACAGTCCCTTCATGAACTCTTTCACCAGACGATGAGACCACAAGGACGTCCGCCCCGTGGTTCTGGTGTATCGGGAGATCGCAGCAAGATGAATCTTGATGGACGCGTGCGCCAGTCCAGCTTTGGCCAGCGTCAGCAGGTACGGCAGTACTTGGGGGGCCGTAATCCGTAGAGGGTTAATCTTCTGTGCGCGGCACCAGACAGAGAACCTCCTCCATTTGTGTCCGTAGCATTTAAGAGTCGAGGACGCCCTGGCCTTTGCAAGAACCTCTCTGCAGTCGGCCGGTATGTCGTATCCTCCAAACTCTAGCGCTGCAGGAGCCAGGCCTGCAAGTTCAGCGATTTCGGGTCATGGTGGAGGATGGCGCCCCCTTCCCTGGAGAGTAGATCCGTCCACCGGCAGCTTGATTGGCGGGGACGCTGACAAGTCCAGAAGGTCCGGGAACCATATCTGCCTCGGCCACGCCGGTGCAACGAGGATCATCCTGCACCGTGACCTCTTGAGCTGGTTGACGAGCCAGATTAGCAGTGGCAAAGGAGGGAACGCGTAGAGGAACAGGCCCTCCCAGGGGAACGAGAAAGCATCGCCCATGCTCCTCGCCTGGGGAAACCTGCTGGCGAACCTCCGGCACTTGGAGTTCGTCGCCGTCGCGAACAGGTCGATCTGGGGTGTGCCCCACCGTCGGAAGAGGCGATCCACTAGATCCTGCCGTAGCTCCCACTCGTGGCACGAGCGCAGCTCCCTGCTGAGTGAGTCGGCGATGGTGTTTTTTATCCCTGCCAGATGAAACGGCACCAGAAATATCCTTTGGGCGACGGCCCAATGCCACAGGTCCTGCGCCTCCTTGGACAGTGCTGGGGACCTGGTTCCGCCCTGTTTCCTGATGTAAAACATGGTGGTGGTGTTGTCGGTGAAGATCCTCACCACCTTGCCCTTGAGGGACGGAAGGAAGGACCCGAGGGCCCAAAACACTGCACGGAGCTCCAGGACGTTGATATGTAGGGATTTCTCCGTCGGGAGCCAAAGGCCTCTTGCGTGCAGATTTTCGGTGTGCGCTCCCCACCCTTCCAGGGAGGCATCCGTGGTCACTGTCTCCTGGTGGGCTGGGGTCTGGAAGTCCATGCCCGCCGTCAGATGCGCGCGGGTGCCCCACCACCGGATCGCTCGTCGGAAACTCTTGTCGAGTGTGATCCTTTCCTCGAAGCTGCCCGTCGTTTGGATCCAGCGCGCGTCCAGGAACTCCTGCAACGGGCGCATCCGGAGCCTGCACATGGGAATGAGGTAGATGCAGGAAGACATCATTCCGAGGAGGGACTTGATGGACCTCACCTTGGCCGCGTCGGCCACCAACATCCGCTGCACCTTGCCCAGGATGGTCAGGGACACTGTTGAGCCTCGCTCCCAGAAACAGAGCGTCTTGCGTGGGTACCAGGTGGGATTTGGCGTAGTTCACGGAGAATCCCAGGTCCGTGAGAAGTTGGACGGTTCTTGCCGTGTGAACCACGGCGAGCTCCTTCGTCTTGGCTCGGATGAGCCAGTCGTCCAGGTAGGGGTAGACGTGGACCCCCTCGCGGCGCAGCTGCGCCGCCACCGGTGCGAGGCACTTGGTGAATACCCTGGGTGCCGACCGTAGTGCTTGAGGGCTTTGAACTAGTAATGACGCCCTTGGACCACAAAACTGAGGAATTTTCGGTGCCCCCTTAGAATGGGAATATGGAAGTAGGCATCCTCCAAATCCAACGACGACAGGAAGTCTCCCGAGGAAGTATCTCGAGTAAACTCCGGAGCCCCGAAGCCTCTTTGGGACGAGTTCGATGGCGCCCTTCCTGAGTATCGCTTTTACCTCCAGGAGAAGTTGAGGGACGTGAAGTTCTTTCCTGGCGACGGGGGGGGGGACGCGCGGACACCGTCTCTGGAACTCGAGCGCGTGGCCCCGGGCCAAGGCGCCCAGCACCCAACGGTCGGTGGAGATGGACTCCCACACGCTGACGAAGCTCGCCAGCCGGCCTCCCACCGGGGTGCTTCGGTGGGGGCCCGACCCCACGGCCGGTTCAATCCTGCTTCGACGAGGCTTTGCCGCCTTGACCTCCTTGACGACGGCGGGGTCCGCCAGACTTGCCTCGTCCTCTGTAGGCCTCCTGAGACGACGAGCGGGCCGCTTGACGGTAGGTGGAGAAACCGCCGCCGGAACCTTTGGAGGCGCCCTTGCCTCCGCTGCTCCGAAAGGGCGTCCGTCGTTGTTGCAAAACTCCCAGGGCCCGGGCCGTCTCAGTGTCCGCTTTAATGGCCTGAAGGGAATCGTCCACTGTTTTCCCAAACAGGTTGTTCCCATCGAAGGGCATGTCCAGGACTCTGGTCTGAACGTCTTGACGGAAGTCCGTAGCCTTGAGCCATCCATGCCGCCTAAGGCAAACGCCGTTGCCCAACTGGCGGAACCCAGTGTCGGCGATGTCCGTCGCAACGGTAATGGCGTGGTCAGAAGCCACCTCACCTTCCTGCAGGATCTCCAGGGCCTCTGTCCTCTTGTCGTCCGGCAGGAAGTCCAGCAGGGGAGCCAGTTTGTACCAGAGCTCCCTGTCGTAGCGGGCCACGATAGCCAAGGCGTTGGCCGCTTTAATCGTCGTCGCTGCCGACCAGATGACTCTGCGTCCCATAGCGTCCAATTTCTTTCCCTCACCGTCCGGTGGGGAAGTCGATGTGGAGGCCGCACCCCCCCCCGCTTTCTTCCTGGCCGCCGCGGAGACGACGGAGTCCGGGGTAGGCTGCGCCCGGAGGCACAGGGGGGCCGTGTCCGGGACCCGGTACTTCTTCTCGTACCGGTCTCTTCTAGCTGGCGTCGTGGAAGGGTTCTTGAGGAGGGTGAGGCCCTCATCCCAAATGTCGTCCAATAGAGGCACTGAGAGGACCGTCTTCCTCTTGGCCTCGCGCCGCTGATAAAGGAAACCTTCCTTCTTCTTCTCCTCAGGGCAGAGTTGGAAAAGCTCGGATGCCCTGGTGATCATGGAGTGGAACGATCCAATCTCGTCGGGCGGAGAAGCCCTGGTGGGAGGCGACGAAGGTACATCCTCGTCGTATACCTCGTCGTCTGTACCCGTCGCTGCCGTGTCAGTCCCCGTATCATCCCCTCGGGTGGACGGGGAGGAGGGCTGGACGGGGCGCGACGGCTGAAAAGGAGGTGGAGGGTGGATCCTTCTTTTCTTAGTAGGGGGAACACCAGAAGGTCCCGATTCTGGGTCCCCAGACGGGAGAGGTTCCTCCGTCGGCAACGGTAGTCTCGTCCTTATCTCTGAGCATAAGGACTGTATAGCCAACAAAATGGCCGCCGAGTTGTCTCGCGGCGCTGGCAGAGGGGAATCCGATGGGCGAACAGGGGCCCCGTCGGTACCCTCGGCGATGTCGTCGTCACCTGCGTCGGGATCCATCCCGACGGGTCGGTCTTCTTCCACGCAGAGGCCGTGGCTTAAGACCTCGACCAGTTCCTCCTCCGAGGTTGAGGCCGAATCTACGACGACGCCCTGCCCCCCCTTTCTCTTCCCCTCGGGGGATTTCACAGGGGTCCTATCGATGGGCACAAAAGAGGACTCCCTCCGAGGTGGTAGGGAGACTCTGAGCCCCGAGGTCGCCACCACTGGTGTAGCCTGCACAGGCTGAGCCAGGGCCGCCGCGACAGTTTCGATAGAGGGCTTGGCCGGATGGATTAAGGCCTTCACCACCTTAGGTGCGCTCACCGCCTTATCCTTGAGGGGGGGGGACACCGCCTCGCTCCCCCTCCGCCTTCGAGCTCGACCGGGGCCTCTCCAGGAGCTTTGCCGGGTGCTCGGCCTTCCTCTTACCCGACCCAGAGCGTTGGCTCGTGGTTGATGGTGCCTGGCGCCCGTAGAGCCCGACCGTTCGGCGCTCCCGGTGCCAGCGGACTTGCGGTGCTTGGCCTTATGTTGGACCCCCGTCGCCGGGGCGTCCTCAAAGGTCTTAGAAGACCGCTCGGATTTCTTCTTCTTCTCGCCGGACGGGCTCTTCCCTTCTAGCCAGTTGGCGAGACGTTGATGGCGGACCTTCATGGTCCGCTCCGACATGTTGCCGCAAAACGCACAGTCCTTCTCCACGTGCGTCTTGTCCTCATGTAGGCAGTAGAGACAAAAAGAGTGTTCGTCCTCCTTGAAGACGTTCTGCAGCTGGCATCCAGGGCAGACCCTGAACAGCTTTCCGGGCGTCGAGCTTCCCTTCTCCTGGGCCAATGACCGGGCCTGAGAAACTTCTGGAGTCCTCCAAAAGCGTAGCTCGACGAGATCTTCACCCTTGAGGGGCGCAGACGAATCCGACACGGGTCCCCGTTGATCGGATAGAGAGTCGGTGGAGCTTGAGGCTCTTTTGACCGAAAAAACGAAGTTTTTGAGAAAAAACGTGAAAAAATAGCACTAACGCTCGAGAGCAATAGCACGAGGATCCCAACACATGAACGTGCGGTAAAAATCTGAAGATGGCTGCCAGAGGCGGGGCTTAGGTAGAGGGCAGTCATTGGCTGTGGTCAGTATGACACAGAGATCAGTGATTGGTTATTACTACGAAAGACAGATCAGAAACGAAACTGATACTGGTTTTTTCTTTACCGAGGATTCCCAGCCTGACGACGGGAATATTCATGAGCATGTGAATCCATGCCAGACCCCATGCTGGAGAACTGGTCTGTTAGCAATCATGCCAACCAGGGCATTAAAGGCTTTGATGACGTCCTCCTTGATTTCCAGTGGTTTATTAGTTTTTAGGGCGTCTGTTAGTGGAGCCGCAATGGTGGAGAAATGAAGTATGAATCTCCGGTAATATCCCACAAACCCTAAAAATGCCCTTATTCCCTTCCGGGTGGTTGGTATTTGTAGCTGTTGTAATGCTTGGACCTTATCTACTAAGGGGGTTATGACTCCACCGCCTACTGAGTAACCCAAGTACTTGGTGGTCTTGGCTGCTAGTTTGGATTTTTTTGGGTTTATATGGAGGCCCGCTTTTCCCAAGGTTGTCACTATCTTTTTTAGATGTACTAGATGCTCTTCCCAGGATGTGCTGAATATGACTACATCGTCCAGATACGCTGCAGCGTACTTTTCATGTGGTTTAAGTAACTGGTCCATTAGTGCTTGGAAGGTAGCTGGTGCCCCGTGTAGCCCAAAGGGTAACACTGTGAACTGGAAGAGACCCTGAGGAGTGGCAAATGCTGTTTTTTCTTGGTCATTTGGATGTAATGGAATTTGCCAGTACCCTTTTGTTAAGTCCAATGTGCTTAGATAGGCTGCTGCCCCTAATTTCTCTAATAACTCATCTATTCTGGGCATGGGAAACGCCTCATAGTGAGATATGGCATTTCGTTTCCTGAAATCCATGCAGAATCTGGTGGTTCCATCTGGTTTGGGCACTAAAACTATCGGGGAACACCAGGCGCTTTTAGATGGTATAATGACGCCCAGTTTCAACATTTCATTTATTTCTTGATTCATGTCTTCTCTTTTTGCCTCGGGTATACGATAAGGACGTAGTCGTACAATCTTTCCTGGTTCTGTGTTAATGTGGTGTGACACCATCTTAGTTCGCCCGGGAAGTCCTGAGAAAACTCCTGAAACTGGTTGCAGATAGTTGAATAATTCAGTGATTTGTTCTTCATTCAGCTTATCTCCTACCACGACATCCTGTAAACCGCTCTGAACCATGGGAACCATTTGTTCCGTTACCGATAGTTCTGACTGGGTGCTACATAAAATCGAAGTGGTTGTTTCCTTCCACAATTTAAGTAGGTTCACATGATAGTTCTGTTGCTTCACTTGTCGGTCTGGCTGTTCCACTTCATAATTTACAGGACCTAAAACCTTTGTGATTTCATATGGACCCTTCCATTGAGCCAACATCTTATTGGAGCTGGTAGGTAGTAATACCAGCACTTTGTCCCCGGTTTTCAAGGTACTTAATCTGGTCCCTTGATCGTAATATTTCTCCTGCTGCAATTGGGTTCTTCCTAACTTCTCTTGGGCCAGGTCCCGCAGGCGTCCCAGGTGTTCTTGTAGATTATTAACATAATCCGATAAATTGGTCTCCTCCTCTGATTCCCATGTTTCTCTTAACACCCTTAGGATGGACCTAGGTTGTCTTCCAAACAAGAGTTCGAATGGTGAAAACCCTGTAGAGGAATGTGGGGTGTCGCATAAGATCATTAAGACCCAAGGTAAAGTTCTGTCCCAGCCCAACCCGTAGGGCTGGTGGCTCTTCGTAACATTTGTTTTATTGTCCGATTGTGCCTTTCCACCAGACCATCCGTCTGAGGGTGATACACTGAAGTCTTGAGGTGGGTTATTCCCAAGGTCTTGCATACCTCTCATTACCACCGACATAAAGTTACTCCCTTGATCTGTCACTATTTCTTGGGGTATTCCTACTCTTGAGAAATAGGGAAGCAGGACATCGCATAATTGTTTCGCTGAGGTACCTCTTAAAGGAAAAGCTTCTGGATACATGGTGGCATAATCAACCACTACCAATATGTACTTCTATCCCCGACTGCTTGGTTCAAGAGGTCCCACAATGTCCATCCCTATTCTTTGGAACGGCTCTCTGATGATGGGCATTCTCTGCAATGGGGCCCTGGGCGGTATATGGGTGCTGGTCTTTTGACAGGTAGAACATTCTTGGCAATATTTAGCCACCTCTGCATATATTCCTGGCCAATAGTAATTCTGGAGTAATCTCTTAAGCGTCATGTTCTCCGCCAAATGTCCCCCCGTGTTGTGATCATGTGCTAGCTGCACCAAATTCGAGCGGTAAGATTGGGGTACCAATAACTGCTCCTGTTCTGTGTGGTCAGCCCTTCTAGTAATCCGGTAATAGAGGCCCTGTTTTTCCTTGAAATATGGCGTGGAACCTCTGTTAGAGTTCCCTTCCTGTGCTTGTTCTCTCACTCTTTTGAGTGAGTCATCGTTCTCTGTTTCAGTGCGGAAGGAGGGAATATGATCTTCCACTCTCCAATCTATCAGGGCTATGTCATGGGCCTCTCCCCTCCACTTTTCCTTGATTTTCCTCTTCTGAGCCTGGGACAACTGTTCTCTTGTTGGATATTCTCTTATTTCAGAACCGGCATAAGGAGCTTCCTTTAACCATTTTTCAAATTTGGGAAAGTCTGTGCCTATTAGGACTGGTGTTGGAAGGGAGGGTATTACCGCCGCTTTTATAGGTACCATGTCCCCTTTTTTCCCCCAAGATGATGTCTTGTGTGGAATACTCTTTCACATCCCCATGCACACATTTCACTGCTATGTTTCTCACCTGGAATTTCTCTGAACTGCTCACAAGTGGCTGGATCGCTGTCTGTCTGCTTCCGCTGTCCAGCATGGCTTGTGCAGGGTGGCCATCTACAGGGACTTCTATCACATAGGGTACTTTCTTCCTTCTGTATTCTTGTGATTGAAGGGTCCCGATTTCCATGGGTTCTGATTTTGTTTTTTTGGAACAGAACCTCGCGATGTGACCCCATTCTCCACATTCGAAACACTGTGGGCCTGCACTTTTTTGGATGCCACCACCTACTACTGGCCGGAGTTCTGGTCTGGTTCTAGGATCCGCTGGGAGTGTCCGGTAGGGCCCCTGGCGCCGAGTTGTAGCCTCCCCAAGCGGTTTTACCGAAGGTATTGTAAAAGATCTGGGCGTTCCTGCTTTATGGTAAGCGGTGGCCACATCTATGGCCTCAGGCAGGGTTAGGTGGTGATGCTGTCTTACCCATCTTTGGATTGGGCTGGGTAAGGCCTCCACAAACTGTTCCAGCATGATTGTCTCCGATTTGTCCTACTGTAGCGGTGCTGGGCTGCAGCCATTTTTCGGCTAAATCTTGTATCCTATAGAACAGCTGTCTTGGGCTTTCTCTGGGCTTTAATCGGGTCTCTCTGTATTTAATCCTGTAGGATTCTTCATCCATTCCAAGTCTTTCGAGGATTGTTTTCTTAAGCTCGGCATACGGGGTATCGCCTGTGGGGTTGGCGGCTTGGTAGGCCCCTTGCATGACTCCCGTTAGTAAAGGGGCCAAAAAGAATGCCCATCTCTCCTGTGGCCATTGTGCTGCTCTTGCAATACGCTCAAAGTTAACAAAGAAAAAACTTGGGTCATCCCCGTTTTGGTATTTTTTTTAGAATAGTAGGTGGTACAGCCGGTTGTGTCCTGTTTGCGGCTACAGCCTCCCTGAGGATCCTTAGCGCTTCTCTTCCTTGGTCCTGTGCCGCGCTCTGTACTTGCATGGCTTGCTGCAATGCCTGGCGATCAGCTTGTGCCTGGTGGCCTTGCACTTGAATCAACTGCTGTAGTTGCTGTTGCCCTTCTGCCAAGGTTTTTATTACTGCTTCCATGATGGATGCGGTAGTAAGGCGTTACCGTGAATCCCACCGCTGCCACCACTGTTAAATAGCAGGCAGGAGTCAGTAATTCAGGTTAAATAAAAAAAAGGGTTTATTCAGGTTTTACAACCGAATTTTCCGTTTGTATAAGTCATATGACAATTAATGCAAAGTAAATAGGCTTCTCACTGGCACTGTGCTTTTCAAAACGAAATTGCAGCTTTCGAAACTTAAACCACCAATAAGGAAAATAGGCTTTTCAGTCCTGCACTTCACTTGCAATGGCCATATCTCGGAACACTCCTTTTCTGTCGGCTTTTCCTCGTGAGCCGTGTTTGAACCAAGAAGGAAAATAAAGAAAACAAAACCATGAATGTTCCTCCCAGACGGCGTTGTGCTCTCGCAATTAGAGCTCTGCTCGTAAAATGTCACAGGAGTTCCAAGAGCACCCTTTCCTTGCCGTCTTTGTTTTCGCTTTGGTTGTCCGGATCCCTGGTTTGAATGTGCGGCTGTAGGGGTTTCCTTGGTCCCAGGGACAGATTGACCTAGTATGCCCACTCGAATCCACTGACTTCCGGGCTCCACTCCGCTGTGTCTGCATTCGGCTCCTAGATGGAAAAATCGGGAGAGCTAATGAGTTCCAGGTGGCCGTTTTTAACCGCACCTCCCCTCCACCCTTTTCACCTTCAGGTGTGCGCAATTCCTTCCACCTTTTCCCAGTCAGTCCCTCCCTTTCCCTCTCCACCTCCCGAGGCATTGTTTTTTCTGCTTCTGTGTTTTTATCATGGCACAGTGCAACTTCCATATCCTGTACTTTTCCCATCTCGTATCTCTTCCTGCCACGGCTATATGGACAAGGGAACCTTTCCTTCCTGGTATGCAACCCCCTTTTATTCATTTTTAGTTTAAAAGGAATATATTTGTGCTGATCCAGAGGCATTATGGGAGATGTAGTCCGTGGTCTGACATTCCCTGTTGGAAAACTTCTTGTAATTCCTACCAGTGACATATTGACCTTTCTCATGTTTTTATTAGTGGGGATCACTGTTCTTGGTGACTCAGGACTACTCGACTTAACTCCCTGGTTGGAGTTTCCTTGTAGTTTTTCTATTTCTCCTGGCCATTGCCGGCCCACCCCACTGGCACCGGGGTTTCCAGCCTCACACCAAGAGAGGTGCAAAAGGCTCTAGACAAAATTCCAGGGATAGAGGCTAAAGGGTGGCCAGAAATTCAGAGCATAATAGTGCACCACTGCAAACGGATCAAAGAAAGAGAGGGAGATGGCTCAGAGGAGGTTGGCAGACGAAGCAAAGTTAGTTCAAGCGAAGCTAGTGAAGGTCGCGGCAGCTGTAACCATACTCCCCCACGACAGGAGGTAGACGAGGAGGAGGGACCAAAGCAATAGACGAGGTGGGTACAGGGGGCGAAGAGGGGGCGGACAAGGGTATGGGGGTAATTGGGAAACATGGGACAGGGACCACCCAGAGAGGAGGTGGGGACACTTCTCCTGAGAGTGCAGAAGCAGACCCAATCAAAACTATCAAGATGACCAATACCACGGGCACCCGCACCCGGGAAGCCCATATGGCCTACCCAGAAACGAAGGAGGGGAGCAACGAGATGAGAGAAGGCAGGGACAACAGAGAGATAGGCAACAAAACACTCAGCAATACACCGTGAGAAGTGAACACCCCCTCACACTCAGAATAACCCCTTTACCATAGACTCAAACGGAGCACCCAGCCCCTACAGTGGGGTGTCAGTAGTGGGTGGCAACGTTTTCAGCCAGGGGAGCACAACTAGACATCCAGCATAGGACAGCCCAGAGAGAGCACTCGCGTGTCCAATCCTATCGACAACCTTCAATGCAGACGAGGAACCATTGATAGGGGCAGAGATAGAGAATAAACAATTCATCTTTATGGTAGATTCGGGAGCCGAGAAGTCATGTATACGTGAAGGCCGGTTCCCGCTTTCTAATCGTAAATTGGAGACGCAGGGGTTCTCTGGGCCAGTAGTCGAAGTTCCTTACACTGAAGATTTTGATGTGACGGTAGGGGGAAAGACAGTAAGAACACCCTTATTGTATTACGAACAATCACCCGTCAACTTGCTGGGGAGGGATCTCCTCAGCAAACTTAATATGACAATATTGTTTACAGAAAGAGGAGGGATTGTGTGCTCAACCCCGGGAATGTGCCCCTTGCGAGTGATGCTGGTAATACACTCATGTGCCATGTACCCAGCAATATGCGGGATACCCGTTGACGAGACAATGTTCATAGACAGATTAAAAACACTGGCATGGGTAGTACCGGAGTTGCAGAACCACGAATGGAGGATACCAGCAGAATTTGTTTTCCGCCCAATAGCTCGACCTGAGATAGTGCCAGGAACGGTAATGTCACTTGACATACACGCAGTACAGGTCTCGGCAAAAAGAATAGCAGTAATTGCAAGTGACATGCACGGCTGCGAGTGGCGCACGGTGCTATGCATAAGCGCCAATATCGCCCTCCAAGACCTATCAGATGAGGAACTCTTCACCGATTCAGACAAAGAAGGGGAAATAATAATGGAAATAGCCATACCCTGTGAAATAATGATACAGCAAAGGCAAGTCCCAGTGCATCTAACGGCGGTAGTAGGAAGACCGCCATCATTCTTTCAAGATGACATGCAGACAGTACCGTGGCAGTTGTGGACAAATGGTCCGCATGATGTAGGATTACTGCACGGAGTAACGCCAGTGAAGATAAATGTTAAACAAGGAGCAATATTGCCACGAGTAAAACAGTACCCACTGTCAAGAGAAGCAGAAGAGGGGATAAAAGAGACAATAGATGCCCTGCTCGAACAAGAAATAATAAGACCCTCAAACTCCCCATGTAACACTTGTATCTACCCCATCAAAAAAGCAAAGGGAGGAGGGTGGAGGATGGTCCAAGATTTAAGCCCACTTAATGACGTCATTCAGAAGGCGTTTCCCCTGGTCCCGAACCCAGCATCCATCTTGTGCAGCATTCCAAAGGAAGCATCACATTTTACTGTGATAGACCTCAAAAATGCTTTCTTCTCGATACCACTGGCAGAAGAGTGCAGATACTTGACAGCATTCACCCTAGGGGGGAGAAGATATGAACACTGCAGATTACCGCAGGGTTATTGTGAGAGCCCAAGCATATTCAATAGGATACTGCATGAAGATCTCGGGAACATGACAGCAGAGAGCACAATAATACAGTACGTGGATGACCTGTTAATTTGCAGTAAGAATGAAGCAGAATGTAGGAAAGACTATCGCCTTGTTAACGTTACTAGCTGAAAGAGGGTACAAGGTGGACAGGGAAAAGTTGCAATACTGCCAGCGAGAAGTGCTGTACCTAGGGCAATTGATCTCAAAAGATGGTAAGAAAATAATACCAGACAGAGTGGCAGCCATCTCGACTGTAAGCTTACCCAAGACAGTTCAAGATATGCAGAAATTCCTAGGCATGTGCAACTACTGCCGTGCATGGATCTTAGACTATGCTGCATACACTCGCCCCCTACTTCAAGCACTCAAGGATGCACAAAAAGAAAACACAAACATACACTGGAGTGCAGAAGTGTGCGATGCATTCCAATCACTTAAAGAATTGATTTCGAGCGCTCCAGTATTGACGAACCCAGATTATGAGCGCAAATTTTACCTATTCTCTCACTGCAAAGACACACTCATGACTGCAGTGTTAACACAAAAAACGTCACTGGGCCACAAACCATTGGCGTATTACAGCAGCACGCTGGATGCAGTCATGTAGGGGCACTTCGCGTGCGAACAGGCCCTCGCTGCCGCCGCGTTCGCCATTGCAAAAAGCGCTACTATAGTGATGGGTTGCTCATTAACGCTATACGTGGAGCACTCACTGTTTGCCATACTAGAGCGATCAAAGAGCACACTGACCACTCAGAGAGCAACCGCTTACGAAGTGATACTGTCGAGCACCAACATCCATGTTGTAAGGTGTAAGATAGTGAACCCTGCTAGTTTCATTTCAGAACCATGCACAGTCGAGGACGTGCAAGCACATGATTGTGCCACATACCAAGGCGGGGAGAGCGGGGCAACCATTGCCAGTGAGAATGCTCTAAGCGAAGGAGAAACGTTTTTTATAGACGGTTCAGCCTCAATAAACACAGACACAGGAGAGAAGCATGTAGGCATCGCTGTGGTGCGAATGGAAGACAGTGATTACGAAGTACTAGTACAGCAACGACTACTGGCGCATTTCTCTGCGCAAGCAGCAGAACTGATAGCACTGATAGAAGCCCTGCGGGCTGCTAAAGGATGTGCAGTGACAATTTATACTGACTCAGCATACATGGTAACTACAGTACACGGTGGCTTGGCAAGGTGGGGAAGAAGGGGGTTCAACAGAGCAGATGGATCACCCGTACAGCACGCCGAGCTATTAAAGGAACTCATAGAAGCACTCAAAGACCCCACCATGGTAGCAATAGTTAAGTGCCAAGCACATACAACGAACACTGATTTTGTCTCACTGGGGAACGCAGCAGCAGACGCCGCAGCAAAAGAGGCTTCATATCTGATAAAACAGGTGAGTACCTAATCAGACAAGAAACAGAGAAACAGCTCCCTGATGGATGCAGCACAATGCCAGTGTCACAGATATTGGAATTGCAGAAAGGGGCAACGGACGAAGAAAGAGTTGTGGATGAAAAGAGGGTGCAGCCAATCAGCCACAGACCTACTGTGGCGACAAAGTAACTCCAGGAAGGTAGTAATGCCAAAAAGATTGTTAGAAATAGCATTTCAATAGCTACACTTCCTTGCACACAACAACAAACAACACATCGCAGCAGACATTCAAGAAAACTGGTTTGTCCCAGGGCTACATGAACAGCTCTCAAGGTTAGCAATGGAATGTACGATGTGCCAAATTTACAACTCAGGCATGACATTGAGAACACTCAGGGGAACGATACCAAAACCAACAGGCCCCTTCAGAGAACTGCATATAGATTATGCAGACATGGGTGAAAGATGTAACGGGGCCAGATACATGATCGTAGTGGACTGTCCATTTTCACGGTGGGTCAGGTCCATGCGCTCGCCCAGACGCCAAGTGCGCAGCAAAATTCCTTGTGAGGGAAGTATTCCCACGCTAGGGAATTTGCAACGTGATTCGCTCTGACAACGGCACCCATTTTGTAAACAAACTCTTCAAAGAAGTGACAAACATGCTAGGTATTAAACACAAGCTCTGCTCGATTTACCACCCACAAAGTAACGGCGTGGTAGAAAAAATAAACAGACTACTGAAAGGGAGACTCTCTAAACTATGCTTCACTCTTAAGAAAAGCTGGGTGTATTGTCTCCCTCTGGCCTTGTTTGAGCTGAGGAATCAGCCGAGCAAAGACCATCATTTGTCACCCCATGAGATTGTGACAGGGAGGCGGATGCACACTCGCCAATGCGTAGATGCACACAGAAGTGCGACAGTGCTGGGGGAAGAGTTCAACAACTATCTCCTGAAACTGACCAGAGCAGCACGCATGATGGCAAAACAGCTCGCCCCACCACTAGAGAATGAAGAACAAAAAGACACATCAGACAATGAGAAAGAGACAAACACGGGGCAACTAGAGCCAGGCGAACAGGTATTTGTAAGGAGCTTTGTTCGTCGGTGGAATGCCCCAAGATTTCATGGCCCGTATGAAGTAGTGTTTTGTACACCAACAGCAGTAAAAGTTAAGGGCTTGAGATACTGGATCCATTTAACTGACGTAAGGAAAGCATATGGGAATGTAAATGAAGAAGGGGACACAAATGTAACAGATGCGAAGGAACACGGGGCTGAATAAAAAGAAACTTTGAACAAAAAAAAACATTTTTTTTGAGTGAGAATACAGCTTGTGTAAAAATAATATAAGAAAATATGTAAAGAAAGGTAAATGCTTAAAATATGCTTGCTTGCTCCCTCCTCTTATCTCTCTTTCTCTCTCTCCTCCACCCAACCCCCTCCACTACCCAGCCAATATCTGCTGATTAACTACTGTGGCCACAATGCTTAACGCACCTTTTATGTCTCAAAATACAGGAGAAACCATGGCAACGACCAGGCAGCCTGCTACATTTAGAGTTAGGGACCAGAATGAAAGGCATGTGACGTTTGATGTGGATTTGCGTACATACTCATATCAATGTGGCTTGACCGTGCAATAATATTCTTTTCCGTAATGTTTGGACTAGGAGTGTACTGGTTGACAGCATTTATCTCTATCAAGATAAATGAGGGGGGAGGTATGGGTAACGATACTAATCTGCAAAATACAAACGCATCAGTCAAGAAGGGAGACTATTTGATATGGGATGGGTTCCAACTAGTATGGGGATATGGCCCCCGCCCGGACCAGAATACCACCATCAGTATGCTTCCCAAAAGTCCCCACCTGCACAACAATGCAACCAACTTTAGCATCACTGAATTAAATGACCGACACCCCTCGATCATGTCATGGCTGTATAACACCTCTACAACCACGCCCAGTACGATGACCCCTCCTCCTATTAAATCCGCACACATGGCAGAAACAGCAGAAGAAAACATGATACTGTCTCATCAGATCACCACTCTCTATGAAGAATGGGAAAAGCAAGGAAAGGGGGGAGGGAAGAACTTCTACAGAAAGCAAAGGAGGCGAGATTGTACCTCAGAGGTAACAGGAGAAAGCGGGAGGTGGGTAGGAAGAAATACGATGAATACTCCGGGTTGGGGCTAGACTCATTAGAAGACCTCAGACACCCCGCCCAATCAAACAAGTGGTACGCAGATATGAGCACAACAGCCAAGCGAACGACCAACGAGAGTTGTTACGTGTGCTCCCTGATCCCCCATGCCTCTGGTACGCCTAAAGTTCTCATCCCACGTGAGCTGCCTCTTACTGATGCCCAATGTCTCCTTCATCTCACGCTGTGCAGAATTAAGAACACCTTCCAGGTGCACACTGTATCCTTTGAACTCTTAGAAAATGATCAAACGTGCTACTCGAGAAGACAAGGCGTGATCTGTCTGAGGGAGCCATTTTTTGTCATAAAAAGGAACACTATTTGCCGAAAACAACTGGAAATGCGAGGTGATGCTGTGTAAAGCTGAAGCACTGCGTGGGCTGTCTGTCGAAAAACTGCAATGGATTGAGAAAACTTGCATGCCAACGTGGAGCGAGCATGTGGCCAAACTAACATGGGTGAGCGCCGTTGAAAAACCTTTCAAGCTGCAAAAAGAAATAAAGAATGAACTATGCTTCATTGGAGAAGGAAAAGTGGACATGGGGAGAAATACAAACTGTAACAAGACCCTTATAATACCAGACATGAAAAAAGGAACAGCAGCATTAATGGACACTTACTGGATCTGTGGCAACCAGGCGTACATGCACCTCCCACCTTCATGGAGGGGCACGTGCACCTTGGCGACGTTACACTCAGCACTAATGGTAATTCCGGAGAGCCACGTTGGAGAAGAGGGCGGAACCAGAACCCGGACAACAGCGAATGCACCGCCCTCCGAGATCCCGCTGCTGTACGCACTATCTGAAGGGAGAACTGGAGAAACATTGTCGAGGAAAAGAAGGTCATCGAACTATATCTCCCAAGCATCCTCAGACCTGTTAGCCCAAATTCCAGACAAGTACAGACTGTTCAGCGCCGCCGAAAGCTTCTTTGCCTCACTCATTCCGAGCATCCAAGCGCGAGCAAATGCAAAATGGCTCCAAATTACGCGCTGGGAGTTGATCCAACTGGCCAACGACACTGAAGAAGGGTTCAATGTGATCAAAGTGGAGCTGAGAGCCTTAAGGCTAATGACGATGCAGAACAGGTATGTTCTAGACCTGTTAACGGCAATGGATGGAGGTGTTTGCCGAAAAATCGGAAGTGCCTGCTGCACTTTCGTACCTTCTGAAGACGCTGATAACGGAACCCTGTCACACGTCATCGCCGCAGTACATAACCTCGGGGAACGTATGAAGACAGAAGGTGGCGCTGATCCAAGCAAATGGTTCAATTACATTTTTTCATGGGTCCCCACATGGACGGGACTGGCAATGAAGATATTGATGCCTCTCATTGTGCTTTTGCTCGTGATTTTTTGTGTGTGCCAACTGGGTCTTCGATGCTGCGCAAACGCAGTTCCGAACGGAGCAATGATGGTGACAGTGGGCAACGCCAGACGTGGGGCACGAATGCAACAAGAGGTTCACGTACAAACCGGTGAGGATTCCGAATCGAAGTTTAGAATGGTGCCCCTGTATTACGACAAAGATGTAATAGACAGATTGTATCACACCACTATAAAAGAACCCGCAGAACTAGCATGGCATACAGAAGTGTGGGTAGATTTGGAAGGGGATGGTGGGTGTATCTATATTAATTGCACACCAGACGAGTACGCCAGAAGGGGAGAAAGCCTCAGAGGGGTTTCTAAGGCTTGGATGCCAATAAAGGGGACCCCGGCCTGGGATGAGGCTGTATTAGCGGAGAAGGAACGTGTCCGGTTGGGGGAACTAAGGTATTCGTTACTTAAGTAACGAAAGGGGGGAAATGTAGGGGAGAAGGGGTCAATAGGGCCCCCCTCCGACTACATCTCCCGACCAGGTGAAGACTCATGACTCGTCGGCAGCCCACAGACACCCTGGCCTGGTTAGTGGGGCGGCTGCGGATCGACACGTGGGGCTTCATTAATGGTAGGACACGGACTCCATTTTTGTATAGAGCTACTCCATTTTGTTTAGACGGCTGAACCTAGCTCAAGCCAAGCAGGCAGGCACACGAAGAGAACAGAGACATGACCCTCACTTGACCACACTCGCTAAAAGCCCGCATTTCCCCTTACCCTCCACCCCACGGAAGATCCGCTGGAGACTCGTTCTCACGAGCCACCAGACACGCACAGAACAACAAGATACAACATTGTAACACTTAAACCTTCCGCAGTACATCTTTGCCCGAGCCATGACCTGAAAAACGAGGAGGGAATCGGAACTTGCATAACCTGGCCTGACCCAAAAACCCTGCACGAACGGTTTATACACTTTAAGATTTAAGGAGCGCCCCACCCCTATCCACCCGAAAGACCCTAGTAGCGTGTGAAGTAATTAATGTGAGATTCGTTGTGTTGACTGACGATCGCTGCTAATTCAAAGAAACTGTTCAAGCAGATTGTGTGCGACAAACAAGGTTTACAAATTCGAATAATGCATACAGTCCACATTCCATGGAACACTTTACCCTTACCATGCATACGCTTGCCTAACACTACCTCATTTTCTGATGTCAACTGTGAACGTAGAAATGTATGTTATAACTGTATAAACTCCACATATGTGAATGTTGTTGTAGAACCACCCTCATGTTGTCACCCCATCTCTGACCCAGCTCCAGCTCCCCGGTGTTGTGCAGGAGACCGCGCACGAAGCTGCAAGGCCATTTCCCCTTCCTTCCGCCCGCATCTCCCTGGAGATGCCGAGCCCACATAGCTCAGCCTTCCAAGTCTGCTGAATCCCGTCTCAAGCGTTCGTCTCCCCCCTTCTCTGAGACGACCATAGACAGGCCCATTGAATTACGAGTTACCTGGCCCCGAGTCCCACCGACTTCCAGGCACCAGTCCCAAGCCCCCACGACCTAACAGTGCCCCTGCCAAACCCAGAGAACTGATGACCCGCAGAAGGGGGGGGGGCGCTTCCCCTTACATCTACCAAGCGTGCTCCCATCCCTCATTATTCCCAAGTAACCAAAGCGGTTAAACAACACCCCTAGTGCCCCCATGATAGGACCCCAGGGTCCACGGGGCCTGTATCCTCTGCCCCTAAGACCCCATTGTGAAAGATGTATTGAGACAGCCCCTTCTCACATGTCAATATTCCTGTCCATGACCCAACCTCAAACCTGCCCTCCATTAACCCACAGGACAACTAAAATGCAACCACCAATCAAGTCATGTCCGGCCTCGCTGAGCCCAGCTGACCGTCCACATCACTCAGGAGCCACGTGGAGCCCCGCCAATCACGGAGCAGCGAGAGCAACAATGTATATAGTGCTAGTCGACGCCACCCAATCCCAATGATTATGTGCCCCCTATAGCTAGTGACGTGCTTAATGCAATTTGTAATAAAAGGTACTGTCTTTGCTATTGTCAGACAGAGCGCTCTTGGAGCTTTGCAGAGTCCTTTGCATGCCCTATTTTACTTGGATAAAGAGACTCTTAATATCACCCGCACTTGGTCCTGGCTTTCTTTCCCTCTGGGGTGTGTCCATTACTGCCTCTCTACTGGGGGGTGTGTGTTTGGGGACGTTTACATTCAACTGTTATATAGAAAACACTTCATGTGTGAGGGCGAGATACTGAGGCTTTGTGTTTTTAAGGTTTGGCAATTACAATAACAAGGGAGATGTTCATGCACCCTCTGCAAACATTGAGGATCCCCTTGGTTGAGGTTAAATACTTGGGCTATCAGTGTGAGGGAGGATTGCTTAGACTACTTGTAATTGAGGGCGAGACTCTCAGCACCAAAGGTTATGACACTCACCTCGCAAGTCCCACGACCCAGCATCACTGCAGCAAGTTTTAGGTTTTTCTGCAAAGACACAAGAGGAGACAAAAAGAGAAATAAGGAGGGGACTCACTCACATACATGGCAGAGGAGTGTGATATGTATTTGTGTGTCACTCCTGAGTTATACATTCAAAGGCATTCATTGGTCAGGGGAGGGAAGATGGAGAGGATGAGTTAGTCAAGGTGATGTGTTTGAGAAATGGAGACTTTGGGAAAAGATGAGTTGGTCACAACTGACTTATTGAGTGTAAGCATCCCCCTACAGTGAGGGCATATGGGCACCTCTATGCTTAGAGGAAGACCTATGTGAATGTGACCTGGATGCTTTCCCTCTTAAGAGGTTAGTGAGAGAAAACCCCTTACAAGTATCGGGGTAGTAGGAATGCCCAGAGGTGATCATGCAAAGCCAAGCAGGCTATGGAAAAATGTAAAAGATTATTAGCATTCTAAAGAATACCCACTGACATTAGCCTAAAGTTTAAATAGGTGTAGAGGATAAAATAGGCTAAACTAAAGTCAAGATATAAGCTTTAATTTTATGTGCTCTTTCCTTGATCAAGTTACTTTTATTTGTAAAAGCTTGGCAAAGGTGTGTTCCCAAATATTCGCCAATGGAAATATTGTGTGGGCGACCCTGGTATCAGGTAATATTATCCCCATATATATGGTCGCCGTAAATAATATCGCCGGGAAAAGGTTGTGGCGATATTATTTGGGTGACCATATATATGGGGACAGGGAAAAAAATAATAATTTAAAAAAAAAAAAAGTTTGGGGGTTGCAGGGGTGTCCCCCGCATGTTCCATGCAATAATGTCGCCACAAAAAACGGCAATTTTTCGGCGATATTTTTGCATGGCGAGATTTTTGTGGCAACATTATTACATGGAACCACGACCCTAGAGGATGAACTACCAGGTGACCCTAAATAGGTTCATTTGAGTGCAGACCTTGTCACACTATTTACCAAAGTACCCAAGTGTTTGTGGTCTCAATATGCAAATGAGACCTATTCCTATTTCCTCCACCACTGCCAAACTGCAGAAATGACTCTAGGTTATGCCTTCTTCCCCCCTCCACCTAAAAGGCTTAACAAAGATGTTAGCAGCAAGGTGCTGCACCAGCCCCCTTTACATTTATTAGTTTACAAGGCCTTCTTATCTGCACTTGCCCACCAAGTGTACATCCAGCTGTCTTATGTCGGTCTTGATGGTCAGGATCTCGGACACGATGAGGTATAAGGTCCCTGGAATCATGAGAAAAAGAAAGGCAATCAATGCTAAGAGAGGGAGAGTGGAGAAATGACAGTGCACAAGAGGAGTACAGGAACAGAAGGTGGGTTGGGGAACAAAGGGTACATGAATGGAGAGGGGAAGCAAGGTGTGTAATGAGGAAGAACGGGTGTAAAAGGAACAGGGTCACAAAAGAATGTAGGACAGAATCGCTGGTGGGTGGGCTCTGGCTCTCTAAAGTATATGATGGGTATACGTGTCCTCGCCCACAGCGTCAGCAATACATAGAGGCTCTTCCTATGGAGCCTGAGAGGATGATGACACTGGGAGGCCTATTTCCCAAGAGGAGGTTAGTTACGCAGGAGGAATTCACTGCAAAACTGGGCAATAACCCTGTCAAATTGTTACAGTATTACCGCATGAGAACAGCGGCACATAGTAAAGGGCCGTTGTTTCCCATGGAATCCGAAGCATGTGAGTGTACAAAAATGTCGACAGGAGAATTGCGACGGCCGAAAATGCAACTTTTTATTTTTTTTATACCCCCCTTACACCACATATATATGTGGGGGGAGGGGTATGGGATATTATAGTAATAGGGGGGATGCGGGGGGGTCTCCCCCCGCATATCTATGTGGTGCAAAGAGGGTTTAATTAAAAAAAAAGTCTGCATTTTCGGCCGTCGCAATTATATGTGGTCTCAGTAATGACATAGATCCCAACACAACCTACAGAATATTCAAACGCTTCTCTGAACATAGCAACCAGCAAGACCGCGAAGACCACAGCCATCAGGTTCTTTGATATTTTTCTAGGTTGGAGACAAAAAGATAATATAAGTGGGAAAAATATGCTTGATGACATTAGAAACAAACAATATTATGGCAACAAGCAAATTTGACGCCTCTAAAAATCAATGTAACTTTTGCTATTGGAATATAGTCACAGGGATTTGTCATTACGTGTAAGTGCATGCATATTCTAAAATCCACAAAAGTTAGGAGACTATTCACAGAGAAGTTACTATGAATAACTGACTAATCCCAGATTTACCCCTCACACCTGGAGAAAGCTATTGGATTAAAAAAAGAATTTAATGTGAGGAAGGCAGAGTTACAAGCAGTAAGCCAAGAGTAAGCCTGAGTTACTAGTAGTGTGCCAAGAGTACGTCAGAATAACTCAGAGTACCTTGTTTTATTAATGGAATCAGATTTTTACTGTACATCTCTTGCATCGCAAACACTTACATTGCTTTCCTTCAATTAACCGTTAACAAGGGAAACAAGAGACATGATATTAGGGGAAAGGCTCCTGTTGCAGAAAACACATAAAACACAATCCAGTTTCACACTCTGGGATACAAATCCCAATAATGAGCGTAGCTCACCAAACCTGGTCTCTAGACATACACCCTCAAATACAAGTTTTACATTTCCCTTTGTTTCTTTTCCAAATTCAAAGAAGGTCAGTAAGTGAGGTTTCTTTCTAACTATCTGAGTGTGTCATGAGCCAAACCTCTAAACCCCTTTTCAGAACATCTGTCTGCATGGAACCCCTGGTTCAGCTGAAGCCCTGGAAGGGATACCCGTACCCAAGACTCAGTATGTAAAGGAGGAGTCACTTTCTCAAGTCCCCTTCGGACCAGCATCTCATTAAAAAAAAACACTGAACCGTATAGCTGCTGGGTCTTCTTCCTCCTCGACTGGCACTGTACCTGGATCCAGGAAAAGGGGAGACTGCATGAGAGGAGGAAGGGGATGGCTGGGTCTTGAGAGGCATAAGGGAGAAGGGTAAGCCAATGATAATGAAATCGGCAATGCCCTAGTGAGTCCATCAACAGAGGATGCAGTGCACTGAGAAGGCGGAAGCCATGTGACACCGCTGTGAGACCCTCTGTCAAAGGAGGCAAATTGGAAGTGGGCACAGTGCCGGATTGGTGCCCGAGAGGGACCCCCAAATGTGTGCTGCCCTGAGCAGAATGTATACCTATAGAAGCGATACAATCTTCCTTCTCCTTTCATCTAAACCAAGACCCAACAGTGAAGATAGGGCTGTGTTAAAGTGGCTATATTGAAGGCCTTGGCAGTTTGCCTAAGGCCGTCATAGTCTCCTCTCTGTAGTTGTAGCGTTCTTCATGTAGCTGGAAAAGTCTTCTTGTGTTTTAAAAACCACCCTCACAAAAATAGGGGAGTATGACCTGAAAATCAGTACTGTTAAGTCTTAGTGATGACAAATAGGTGCTTCTAAGTCCTTGGATTTGGTCTTGTGTTCATGGCTGAGTCTGTGGGGGGAAGTTAGACTTGGAATTGGTGTATAACTGTATGCTGATGGACAAAAAAGGGTTGGTAGCATGACAGACCAGTATCAAGTCTGAACTTGCTATGTCCATGGGATCCTTTGGGTGGGCCTTGATAGACCAAAGATCCAGAAATGTACCAGCTACCGAAGATAGGCTTTGTGAGCACCTAAAATAAGGGACATGTGAATAGCAGCATTTCTTGTGCCTTGGGAGGTCTTTCAGTAAGTTAGGTCCAAGAAGGCACTGTGGTAGTAAGTTACGAACAAGAGGTCATTTTATACATCAAATTGTATTCAAGTAAGCAAGCAAGGCTTATTCTGCCCCTATCTCTAAGGAGGTTTTAACTCTAGCCTATAAAGAAAATAACAAAGGGTGCATGTCAGGATGTCTGATCAACACAAAACGATCCTCTGTTCAAAGCCTAATCTACGCTGAATCCTGTCCCTACCACTAACAAAAAGGATAACACAAACTCAAACAAACCTTGTCTGGGGAGCATACTCTATTGAACATAGGAGGTGGTGGCTGGCTTCAGTCACCCACCCAAATGTCCCTGTAGTTTCTCCGGGGTCACTTGTCCAGCGAGATGTTTCAAAGTTCAGGTTCATCCAATGTCTCTTTATTCTTCCTTTCCTCCTAGGGTAACCGTCTCTGTTTTTTTGGGTGAGCTTGTAATCACTCAGTCCTGAAATATAGTGTCTCTTACACCACCTTGCAGTATTTCTCCCCCCCCTCCCTGAGAGGCCTGTTGCTCACACCTTGCCTTGGGGTCCTGCATCTCGCACCCTGTGTTGCTGTTCTGCTTCTCATGCCCTGTCTTGGGATCTCCTGTCTTTCACCCCACCTTGGGCTGTCCTGGGCTATCAGGTTTCTCACCCCTTCTTGAGTTATTTGGTTTCTCACCCCTTCTTGGAGTATGGCCAGGCCTCTCCACTCTTCTCATGGTGCCCTGGACACATAGCATACCTTGTTCTCTGTGGCAGTGTTTCTAGAGCGAGGCAGTGTCTTCGGCTGGTGCAGAACTGCCACTCCGGTTCGCTTGCATCGGTTCCTTCGGTCGTGGCTCCACAGGACTTCTGCGTCGATCAACCACTTCTTGGGCAGTCCAGGGTGTGCCTCTCTGTATCTCTCTCTGTTTCTCTCACTCTATCCCTCATCCGTTTTATTATTTATTAGTGTAAAGTGTGGGTGATCTCAGTTGCGATCAGCAAGTGTGTACATGTATAGATTTATACAATTTTTTAGGGACAGTTACTTTGGTGTCACCTTCAAGAGTACTTCAAAGGGCTAAATTACAGTATGTTTGTACTTCTGTCTAATCTGATTTGAGTGCTCTGTGTGTGGCTCACTAGCTTTACACCATCACCACACCTCTGAAGTCTTGCCTTACTGCTCTGCTAAACTACCTTGATAGATTTTGGCTAGACCCAAGTGTCAATTACCCATCAATTGTTCATCAACTAGGGTGGCCACTCAGACAGAACCCTCCCACAGGGCCGGTTATGGAAATCCATCTTAACACACCTTAAGAATGCTCACATTATGAATTGATAGTTCAATTGCGTTCTGGCAACCTATAAGTATCAAATGAAGAATGAAATTAGTTTTTCATTATTGGTTCATAAATGAACAGTTGCACTTACAATGTATGAATTCAATGATGAGTGTATCTTATGTTCTTTTCTTATTGGTCTTTCCCTATTTTTTGTCTCCTCTCTTATGTACGGTGTACAAATTAAAAACAACATATTTTTCTTATTTTGCTGATCTGCATCTTTCATTGTCCAGTTTGTATTTTTTATTTTGTTTAAAAATCTGATTTCCATATTGGTTAAGGTTGCTGAATCAAGTTTTGCCTTGAAAAAGACCATGGTGACCGAAACACGTGTTGGCAAGGTATTGCAACCGACACTGTGATTTGTTCATAACAATTAATGTATTGTTTCTTGTAACACATGTATTAATTTTGCCAATTAAAATAGACAATACACAAGTAACTGGGCTATTGACTGTGACAATAACATTAAATACCAGTTTATGATATTTTGCAAAAAGCACATTAGATGATGGCACACTATGTTTGTATCATAAATATGGTACTAAAGGAAGGAACAAGTTACTTACCTGTAACTGTTGTTCTCCAGCATGGGTCTGGCATGGATTCACATGCTCATGAATATTCCCCGTCGTCAGGCTGGGAATCCTCGGTAAAGAAAAAACCAGTATCAGTTTCGTTCCTGATCTGTCTTTCGTAGTAATAACCAATCACTGGTCTCTGCGTCATACTGACCACAGCCAATGACTGCCCTCTACCTAAGCACCGCCTCTGGCAGCCATCTTCAGATTTGGAAGCACGTGAAGTGGCAGTATGACCAAGTGAAGAGCCGCAGAGGGGTAGGCGGGAGGGTTCGCATGTGAATCCATGCCAGACCCATGCTGGAGAACAACAGTTACAGGTAAGTAACTTGTTCCTTCTCCAGCATGGGGTCTGGCATGGATTCACATGCTCATGAATAAAGAATACATAGCAGTACACACATGCACAACCACGGGAGGTGGCAAAGGCTCAACATTAAGCATAGCATCAAACTCAACATTAAGCATCTTACCTCCTCACCAGGCTCACCTCAGGCGAACAGGTTGCGCAGCACTGCTTGGCCGACCCTGGACTCCTCCCTGGAATCCCGGTCGACGCAGTAAAATCTCGTGAAGGTGTGCGTCGACCTCCACGTAGCAGCCCTGCATATGTCCAGCAGGGGCACACCAGAAAGGAACGCCGTGGTAGCTGCGATCGCTCTGGTGGAATGGGCTCTCGGACGGCCGGGCAGCGGTCGGTTTGCCAACCGATGACAGTACATGATACAGCCGGAGAGCCATCTGGAAATGGAAGCCTTCGAGAGAGCCTTCCCCTGATTGACAGGTCCAAAGTTCACAAAGAGTTGTGACGTCTTCCGAAAACCTTTCGTGCGGTCCACGTAGAACTTCAGCGCTCTAGCTACATCCAGCGAGTGCAAAGTCCTCTCAGCCGGCGACGAAGGCGACGGGAAGAATACAGGCAACACCAAGGGTTCGTTGAGATGGAAGTCCGACGGTACCTTGGGCATGAAGGAGGGGTGCGTCCTGAGCACTACCCTCGTGTCGTGGAAAGTCAAGTACGGGGCCTTGCAGGAAAGGGCCTGGATCTCTCCCACTCGTCGTGCGGAGGTGATGGCCACAAGAAAAGCAGTTTTCCACGATAGAAACTTCAACGGAGCCGAGTGCAGAGGCTCGAACGGAGGTCCCATGAGCTTGGTCAGCACCACGTTGAGCTCCCACGCCGGGGCCGGAGCCTTCACCGGCGGGAACGATCTGAATAGTCCCTTCATGAACTCTTTCACCAGGCGATGAGACCACAAGGACGTCCGTCCCGTGGTTCTGGTGTATCTGGAGATCGCAGCAAGATGAATCTTGATGGACGCGTGTGCCAGGCCAGCTTTGGCCAGCGTCAGCAGGTACGGCAGTACTTGAGGAGCCGTAATCCGTAGAGGGTTAATCTTCTGTGCGTGGCACCAGACAGAGAACCTCTTCCATTTGTGTCCGTAGCATTTAAGAGTCGAGGACGCCCTGGCCTTTGCAAGAATCTCTCTGCAGTCGGCCGGTATGTCGTATCCTCCAAACTCTAGCGCTGCAGGAGCCAGGCCTGCAAGTTCAGCGACTTCGGGTCGTGGTGGAGGATGGCGCCTCCTTCCCTGGAGAGTAGATCGGCGTCCGCCGGCAGTTTGATCGGCGGGGACGCTGACAAGTCCAGAAGGTCCGGGAACCATATCTGCCTCGGCCACGAGGGTGCGACGAGGATCATCCTGCACCGTGACTTCTTGAGCAGGTTGACTAGCCGGATTAGCAGAGGCAAAGGAGGGAACGCGTAGAGGAACAGGCCCTCCCAGGGGAACGAGAAAGCATCGCCCATGCTCCTCGTCTGGGGAAACCTGCTGGCGAACCTCCGGCACTTGGTGTTCGTCGCCGTCGCGAACAAGTCGATCTGGGGTGTGCCCCACCGTCGGAAGAGACGATCCACCAGATCCTGCCGTAGTTCCCACTCGTGGCACGAGCGCAGCTCCCTGCTGAGTGAGTCGGCGATGGTGTTTTTTATCCCTGCCAGATGAAACGGCACCAGAAAAATCCTTTGGGCGACGGCCCAATGCCACAGGTCCTGCGCCTCCTTGGACAGCGCTGGGGACCTGGTTCCGCCCTGTTTCCTGATGTAAAACATGGTGGTGGTGTTGTCGGTGAAGATCCTCACCACCTTGCCCTTGAGGGACGGAAGGAAAGACCTGAGGGCCCAAAACACTGCACGGAGCTCCAGGACGTTGATATGCAGGGACTTCTCCGTCGGGAGCCAGAGTCCCTTTGCGTGCAGATTTTCGGTGTGCGCTCCCCACCCTTCCAGGGAGGCATCCGTAGTCACAGTCTCCTGGTGGGCTGGGGTCTGGAAGTCCATGCCCGCCGTCAGATGCGCGCGGGTGCCCCACCACCGTATCGCTCGTCGGAAGTTCTCGTCGAGCTTGATCCTTTCCTCGAAGCTGCCCGTCGTCTGGATCCAGCGCGCATCCAGGAATTCTTGCAACGGGCGCATCCGGAGCCTGCACATGGGAATGAGGTAGATGCAGGAAGACATCATCCCGAGGAGGGACTTGATGGACCTCACTTTGGCCGCGTCGGCCACCAACATCCGTTGCACCTTGCCCAAGATGGTCCTGGTCCTCTCCTCCGACGGGGAGGCCAGAAGGGACACTGTGTCGAGCCTCGCTCCGAGAAACAGTGCGACTTGCGCGGGCACCAGGTGGGATTTGGCGTAGTTCACGAAGCATCCCAGGTCCGTGAGGAGTTGGACGGTCCTTGCCGTGTGAACCACGGCGAGTTCCCTCGTCTTGGCGCGGATGAGCCAGTCGTCCAGGTAGGGGTAGACGTGGATCCCCTCGCGGCGCAGCTGCGCCGCCACCGGTGCGAGGCACTTGGTGAAAACCCTGGGTGCCGACCGTAGTCCGAAGGGGAGGGCTCTGAACTGGTAATGACGCCCTTGGACCACGAACCTGAGGAATTTTCGGTGCCCCTTTAGGATGGGAATGTGGAAGTAGGCATCTTCCAAATCCAACGACGACAGGAAATCCCCTTCCTCCAGCTGGCCCAGGACGTGCTGGAGGGTGACCATCCGGAACTTCTGCGCCTTGATGAACTTGTTCAGACGTCGGAGGTCTAGGATGGGGCGCCATCCTCCCGTCTTCTTCTTCACGAGGAAGTATCTCGAGTAAACTCCGGAGCCCTGAAGCCTCTTTGGGACGATTTCGATGGCGCCCTTTCTGAGCATCGCCTTTACCTCCAGGAGAAGTTGAGGGACGTGAAGTTCTTTCCTGGCCACGGGGGGGACACGCGGGCACCTTCTTTGAAATTCGAGCGCGTGACCCCGGGCCAGGGCGTCCAGAACCCAACGGTCGGTGGAGATGGACTCCCACACGCTGACGAAGCCCGCCAGCCGGCCTCCCACCGGGGTGCTCCGGCGGGGGCCCGACCCCACAGCCGGTTCAATCCTGCTTGGACGCGGCCTTGCCGCCTTGACCTCCTGGGCGACGACGGCGGGGTCCGCTAGACTTGCCTCGTCCTCTGTAGGCCTCTTGCGACGACGAGCGGGCCGCTTGACGGTAGGAAGCGAAACCGCCGCCGGAACCTCTGGAGGCGCCCTTGCCTCTGCTGCTCCGAAAGGGCGTCCGACGTTGCTGCAGGACTCCGAGGGCCCTGGCCGTCTCAGTATCCGCCTGGATGGCCTGAAGGGAATCGTCCACTGTCTTCCCAAACAGGTTGTTCCCGTCGAAGGGCATGTCCAGGACTCTGGTCTGGACGTCCTGCCGGAAATCCGTAGCTTTGAGCCATCCACGACGTCTAAGGCAAACGCCGTTGCCCAACTGGCGGAACCCAGTGTCGGCGATGTCCGTCGCCACGGTGATGGCGTGGTCCGAGGCCACCTCACCTTCCTGCAGGATCTCCAGGGCCTCCGCCCTCTTGTCGTCCGGCAGAAAATCCAGCAGGGGAGCTATCTTGTACCAGAGCTCCCTGTCGTAGCGAGCCACGATAGCCAAGGCGTTGGCCGCTTTAATCGTCGTCGCTGCCGACGAGATGACTCTACGTCCCATAGCATCCAATTTCTTTCCCTCGCCGTCCGGCGGGGAAGTCGATGTGGATGCCGCACCCCCCCCCGCTTTCTTCCTGGCTGCCGCGGAGACGACGGAATCCGGGGTAGGCTGTGCCCGGAGGCACAGGGGGGCCGTGTCCGGGACCCGGTACTTCTTCTCGTACCGGTATCTTCTAGCTGGCGTCGTGGAAGGGTTCTTGAGGAGGGAAAGGCCCTCATCCCAAATGTCGTCCAACAGAGGCACAGCGAGGACCGTCTTCCTCTTGGCCTCGCGCCGCTGATAAAGGAAGCCTTCCTTTTTCTTCTCCTCAGGGCAGAGTTGGAAAAGCTCGGAAGCCCTGGAGATCATGGAGTGGAAGGATCCGATCTCGTCGGGCGGAGAAGCCCTGGCGGGAGGCGACGACGGAATATCCTCGTCGTATGCCTCGTCGTCTGTACCCGTCGCTGCCGTGTCAGTCCCTGTATCATCCCCTCGGGTGGACGGGGGAGAGGGCTGGACAGGGCGCGACGGTTGAAAAGGAGGTGGTGGATGAATCCTTCTTTTCTTGGCAGGGGGAACACCAGAAGGTCCCGGTTCTGGATCCCCCGACGGGAAAGGTTCTTCCGTCGGTAACGGTAGTCTCGTCCTTATCTCGGAGCATAAGGACTGTATGGCCAACAAAATGGCCGCCGCGTTGTCTTGCGGCGCTGGCAGAGGGGAATCCGAAGGGCGAGCAGGGGCCCCGTCGGTATCCTCGACGATGTCGTCGTCACCTGCGTCGGGGTCCATTCCGACGGGTAGGCCTTCTTCCACGCCTAGGCCGTGGCTTAAGACCTCGATCAGCTCCTCTTCGGAGGTTGAGGCCGAATCTACGACGACGCCCTGCCCCCCCTTCTTCCCCACGGGGGGTTTCACGGGGGTCCTATCGATGGGCACAAAAGAAGACTCCCTCCGAGGAGGCAGGGAGATTCTGGGCCCCGAGGTCGCTACCACTGGCGCAGCCTCCACAGGCTGAGCCAGGGCCGCCGCGACCGTCTCGATAGAGGGCTTGGACGGATGGATCAAGGCCTTCACCACCTTAGGTGCGCTCACCGCCTTATCCTTGAGGGAGGGGGCACTGCCACACTCCTCCTCTGCCTTAGAGCTCGACCGGGGCCTCTCCAGGAGTTTCGCCGGGTGCTCGGCCTTCCTCTTACCCGACCCAGAGCGTTGGCTCGTGGTTGATGGTGCCGGGGAGGGTGCGCCCTGCCTGGCGCCCGTAGAGCCCGACCGTTCGGCGCTCCCGGTGCCAGCGGACTCGCGGTGCTTAGCCTTATGTTGGGCCCCCGTCGCCGGGGCGCCCTAAAAGGTCTTAGAAGACCGCTCGGGTTTCTTCTTCTTCTCGCCAGACGGGCTCTTACCCTCCAGCCAGTTGGCGAGACGTTGATGACGGTCCTTCATGGTCCGTTCCGACATGTTGCCGCAAAACGCACAGTCCTTCTCCACGTGCGTCTTGTCCTCATGAAGGCAATAAAGGCAGAAAGAGTGTTCGTCCTCCTTAAAGACGTTCTGCAGCTGGCATCCAGGGCAGACCCTGAACAGCTTTCCGGGCGTCGAGCTTCCCTTCTCCTGGGCCATCTCCGAGACCGGGCCTGAGAAGCTTCTGGAGTCCTCCGAAGTGTAGCTCGACGGAATCTTCACCCTTGAGGGGCGCAGACGAATCCGACACGGGTCCCCGTTGATCGGATGTAGTATCGGTGGAGCTTGAGGCTCTTTTGACCGAAAGAATCGAAGTTTTTGTGAAAAAACGCGAAAAAATAGCACTAACGCTCGAGAGCAATAGCACGAGGATCCCAACACATGAACGTGCGGTAAAAATCTGAAGATGGCTGCCAGAGGCGGTGCTTAGGTAGAGGGCAGTCATTGGCTGTGGTCAGTATGACGCAGAGACCAGTGATTGGTTATTACTACGAAAGACAGATCAGGAACGAAACTGATACTGGTTTTTTCTTTACCGAGGATTCCCAGCCTGACGACGGGGAATATTCATGAGCATGTGAATCCATGCCAGACCCCATGCTGGAGAAATGGAGATTCAAATAGCCACATCAGTTGTTACTTTTAACCAATTCCAGTCACTGTTTTTATTAGTACTGACTGTTTTAGTTTCCAACCGGATCCCCCTACCCCACACCTTTCCTCTCCTAATTATACTGCCACAATAAAAGTAAAAGAATCAATAGAATCCAGAATGGTTTTCAATTTCTCTGTGGGTCCTTCAGCTATTGTATCTCCCAATGCCTACCCCAAGGCAAAATATGCATAATGAGCTATTTAGGCAACTCCTTTCCCTAAGACTACTGTCTCCCATTCGAGGAGATGTGCAAAGAAAAGTGTTCAACACTGTGTTAGTCACATTTAGGATCACGCGCGATGCAGGTTTTGATCATTTTTATTGGACTAACTGAAAATACTATGCAGACATGGAACAAAGCATTAGCTTACGGAGTCACACAGACTTCTTCATCAGATGGTGCAGTGTGAAATGATTTCTAAAGAAAAAGCCACAGTTCAGTTTGTTCACAAAATGAAGAATTTGCTTAATTGGCTGAAGGTGCAGTATGTCTGGAATCTGCTTCCTTATCTAAAAAGGCCATAACCCCCCCCCCCCCCTGGACACAGTTTGTAAGCAGTACACATTTCTATCTGAAAGTTACACTTAGTAAAAAAAAGGAAAAGACAATCTTTTTCACATGGGACTGTTAAGTTAGGCCCAGGCAGTGCAGTGTAGAATCTGGCACCTGTGGTGTCCTAAAATTACTGATGCTATTTTAGAAAGGCATATTGTGATGAGAAGTTTAAAAGCACATAATTAGGAAACAGGGTGAGTATGGGAATAGTTTCTTACCTGTAACTCCATTTCTCCAGCATTGGTATCTTTCATGGATTCACATGCTTTGAATATTCCCCGTCGTCAGGCTGGGAATCCCCGGTACATTATATAGACCCTTTCCCGTAGGAAAACTTTTTCGACGCTTATGCGTCCTATCCACCTCGTTTTGTATCATGCGTGCCCGTGCCGTCAGGACGTCATGATATAAATACAGGCCCCGCCCCCGCGCTCCCTCAGATTTCGGCCCCCAAAGTAGTGGGGGAACCGGTTTGCATGATCAGGGGAGGCAGGTGGGCGCATGTGAATCCATGAAAGATACCAATGCTGGAGAAATGGAGTTACAGGTAAGAAACTATTCCCTTCTCCAGCATTGGATCTTTCATGGATTCACATGCTTTGAATAGATTACATAGCAGTACTACCCCCAAGAGGAGGTGTGCATGCAAACCCCTATACATTCTTCGCAAAAGGCCGTTCCCTAAGATTATGTATACATCAGTAATAGTTTACATAGGGAAAAAACGGACCACATACAGTCATAAATTCCACAGGATGCCACCCCGCAGCCGGGGCTTACCTTACTGGAATAGGTGTCGAAGCACCGCCTGTCCCATCCGGGTGTCTTCGGCATGTTGCTGCGACAGGCAGTAATGGCGGGTAAAGGTGTGTGTAGTCGCCCAGGTAGCCGCCATGCAGATGTCCCCTAGAGGGACTCCGGCCCACAGTGCCGTCGACGATGCCGCTGCTCTAGTTGAATGAGCTCTTGGCCGTCGTAGAAGAGGCTTCCCTGCCTTGGAATGGCAGTACGAGATGGTAGATGACACCCATCTTGAAAGTCCTTGCTTTGAAATGGCTTTTCCTCTAGCACCCAACCCATAGGCCACAAACAGCTGTCTCGTTTCTCTGAACGGTTGCGTACGATGAAGATAAAACTTGAGAGCCCTTTTTACATCCAATGTGTGTAGCATGCGCTCCGCTCCCGAGCATGGCTCCGGAAAAAACGTAGGCAACACGATAGAAGAGTGTTTATGAAACACCGAAGGAGCTTTTGGTATGAACTGTGGGTTAGTGGCTAGGACTACCTTGGTCTTGAAAAATCGTAAGTATGGTGGGTCCACCATTAGAGCCTGAACTTCTGAGATACGTCGGGCTGAAGTGATGGCCACCAGGAAGGCCAATTTCCACGACAGAAACTTCAGAGACGATGATGACATTGGCTCAAACGGAGGTTTCATAAGAGACGTTAAGATCAGATTGAGGCTCCACTCCGGTGGAAATTTCTTCTCTGGAGGGAAACTCCGAAAGAGGCCTTTAAGGAAGTGCTTAATCAGGCGGTCGCTGAACAATGGTGCCGAGTGCCGTCGACGAGTAAACCTGGAAATGGCTGCTAGGTGTACTTTTATTGACGACACCGACAGGCCCATTTGAGCTAATAACAGCAAGTATGGAAGGAGCTGTTCCGGCCTAATCGATTGCGGGGCCAAACCTGGTTGATCCTCACACCATTGACAGAACCTTTTCCATTTGTACGCGTATGAGGCGTTTGTGGAAGGTGCTCTTGCCGCTTGCAGGATACGTCGACAGTCCTCCGGAATCGTTAGCCGACCAAATTCGGCGAAGTCAGGAGCCAGGCCGTCAACTTGAGGCTGTCCGGGTCGTGATGCCAAACGACACCCTCCTGTCGAGACAGAAGGTCGGGGGTCTTCTGGAATCTCATCGGTTCCGCCGCCGCTAAGTGTAGTAGGTCTGAAAACCACACTTGTCTGGCCCAGTATGGGGCCACCAGAATTACCCGACATGGGTACCTGAGGATCCATTGCAACGTCCTCCTGACAAGGGGAAAAGGAGGAAATGCGTACAGGAATTTGTTCGTCCATGGGAATGAGAACGCATCCCCCAGCGAGCCCTGCTGAGGCCATCTGCTTGCGTACTGATGGCATTTCTTGTTGTTCTTCGTTGCAAACAGGTCTATGGAAGGGTGTCCCCATTCCTTGAATACTTGTTGAAGTTGTTGGTCGTTCAGCACCCATTCGTGAACTTCGTTCATTTCTCTGCTGAGGGCATCGGCTTCCACGTTTTTCACTCCTGGTAGGTGAAATGCTAAGATTTGTATGTTGTGTTGAAGGGCCCAATGCCAGATTTTCTGTGCCTCTGTCGATAGGGACCTGGAACGTGTCCCTCCTTGTTTCCTCAAGTAGAACATCGTAGTGGTGTTGTCCGTCATGACACGCACCACCGAGTCCCTCAGTTGCGGAAGAAAAGACTTCAGAGCCCATCGCACTGCTCTCAGTTCTAGCAGGTTGATATGCAGGGAGGACTCCTGCAAAGACCACTGGCCTTGTACCTGTAACATATCCAGATGAGCTCCCCATCCGCTCAGCGATGCATCCGTCACCACCGTCTTTTGGAACTCTGGTTCCAGTAGAGGCATCCCTCTCGTTAGGTGAGTAGACACTTTCCACCAGCCGAGTGCTTGAACTAGTTGTTCGTCGACGACCAGTCTGTCGGACCAGCGACCTCTGCTCTGTGCCCAACGGTCCGCTAGAAATTCCTGGCAAGGCCTCATAAACAGACGGCAGTTGTTTATTAACGGAATGCAGGACGACATGGTCCCTAGCAGGGACATGTACTTGCGCACAGAGACTCTGGTACCGCCGCTCCATTCCGACGCCTTGTTTTGAAGTTTCTGAATTCTTTCGCTGGATGGTTTCACCAGGCTTGTGTGCGTATGAAACTCCGCTCCTAGAAAGACCAAGGTCCTCGAAGGCTCTACTGAGGACTTGTTGAAGTTTATTGCGAAGCCCAGTTCCTGTAAGATGGACATTGTGGCTCGTAGACTGTCTCGTGTTTGTTCCTTGGATGACCCTCTGATTAGCCAGTCGTCTAGATATGGATAGACATGATGACCATCCTTCCTTAAATGGGCCGCTATAGGGGCCAAGCACTTGGTGAACGTCCTGGGGGAGGACTTGAGCCCGAACGGGAGGACCTTGAACTGAAAATGCTTTCTCCCGACGACGAATCTTAAATATCTCCTGTGTCGTGGGCGTATTGGGATGTGAAAATAAGCATCCTGAAGGTCTAGTGAAGAGAGATAGTCCATGGGTTGCACCGATCTGATAACCTCTTGGAGTTTTAGCATTTTGAATTTTTTGCTCTTTAGCCACTTGTTGAGTACCCTCAGGTCGAGAATGGGCCTCCATTTGCCGTTTGGCTTTTTGACAACAAAGAACCTGGAATAAACTCCTTGGCCTTCCTGTGCCACAGGAACTCTCTCTACCGCCCCTTTTCGCAACATAAGCTCCGCCTCTTGTCGTAGGATTTGGAGGTGGGGCTGTGTCGAGAATAAAGGAGGAAGACGCGGAGGCTTGTCTTTGAATTGCAGCGCATGACCCATGCGAATCGTGTCTAGGACCCATCGATCTTTGGTGATGCATTTCCATCGGTCGAAGTGATGAGAGACTCGACCCCCCAGGACGTTCCGAAGGCCGTCATTGATTGCTGGTTTGCTTGTTCTTCGTTGACGACGGACCTGAGCCTCGCCGCCTGGAGGCTTGATAGTCCCTGCTTCCACGTGCCGACTGGGACGCTCGTCTGAACCCTTGTGAAGAGTACGAGGGCCTGTTAAATCCACGGTCCCTCGAGGCTCCAAAGCGGGAGTTTCCAGAAGCACCTCTGAAAGGGCGAAAAGAGCGAAAATTTCTACCCGTTTGAAGGGCGCCGAGGGACCTAGCAGTATCCGTGTCTTCTTTCATCCCTTTCAGCGCTTCATCAACTTTTTCGCCAAACAGGTGCTCCCCTTCGCATGGCATGTCCAGGACTTTGTACTGTACTTCAGGACGGAAAGTAGTACATTTGAGCCACGCTTGTCGACGAAGCACTACTCCATGGTTGATTTGTTTGAAACCAGACTCTGCTAGGTCCACTGCGATATTAATAGCGTGGTTCGAGGCCTCCTCGCCGTCCCGCACCAGTAACATAGCTGCTTTTCGGTGTTCGTCTGGCAGGTGTTCTAGGATAGGGGCTAATTTGTGCCACATTTCCCTATCATATCGTGACACGATCGCTAAGGAATTGGCTGCTCTTACTGTCGTCGCTCCGACCGAGAGCACCTTCTTTCCAAATGCGTCCTGCCTCCTAGCCTCGCTTTCCGGTGGCGTTGAACATTTCTGCTGGACCCTGGCCTTCCTAGCTGCTGCCGCCGACACCACCGAGTCAGACAAAGGCTGTGATGTTAGACATTTTGGAGTGGACTCAGGAGCTTTAAACTTTTTCTCGATCCGTCCCTTTATGGCTGGTTCCGAGAACGGATGGCGCATCGTTTTGAGACCTTCTTGCCACACGTGGTCAAGGATTGGGATGGCAAATACCGATTTTCTCCTTTGACCCATATGGTCAAAAAGGAAACAGTCTTTCCTCTGCTCCTCAGGAATCAAGCCGAATTCGGAACACGCTTTCCCCATCATTGCATGGAAGGCTCCCACATCATCAGGGGGAGATGGCTGTGTCTGGCTCCTCGTAGACTCCAATTCTACATCCGAATTCCATGTCGGGTCCCTCGACGGTGACAGGGAGATGTCTGACCCAGAGTCATCATGTATAGAGTCGGACTCCGACAACTCACCCTCCTCCTGAGCTCGAGGACGATCTTTTACCGCCTGGGGAGCCGATGGGTGATTCGTCGACGAGCGAGCCGTACAAGTTTGCTCGTCGACGGAAGGTACAGACAGAAGTGACGATGACGTCCCAGGTTGAGGGAACTGGGTATCCAGCCGCTGTAGTAGCTTCTGAAGAGTATTAAGCACATCCAGAGACAAAACTGTCTGGGGGTTCAGCAACGTGGATGATATAGGTACCATACCCCCGCTCGCACTCGTCGCCGTCGTCGTCGACGTGGAAGGCCGTAAGCCTAAATCCAATGGCTGCAGAACCATGTCACCTTCCCCTTCCGCCGAGCAGGCCGTGTCTGGCTGCAGTAAGACCTCAGGGGGGATCGGGTCATAGACCTCAGGCAGCCAAGCCATAGACTGAGTTTCCGTCGACGAAGGAATCCCAACCGCTGCTGCTTGAACGGTAATAGGCATCGTCAACGACACCGAGGTCGACGAGGAAGTCGTCGTCGTCGAGCCTTTAGACTTCGTTGTCGATTTTGATGCCGACTTCCCGGCTGAAGCTTCTCGACTCACGGAAGACCTGGGACGGTCCCCTGAGGAGGATTTAGACAGCGCCAGCCTCTCCGTCTTAGATGATGAGGAGGAGGAGGGCTTTTTATGAGATGAGGAGGATCCAGCATGTTTCCCCTTATGCTTGTCCTCAGGGCGAATTTCTGCTGGCCGCACCTTCTTCGATGGAGGCTCCGACTTGCTCCTGGAGGCCGTGGAGCCAACTTCCGAAGCCGGGTAGGCACCCGCTCCGTCATTAAGCCAGTCGACCAGCCTTCTTTTACGGTCCTTAAGGGTTTTTTGGGAGAAACCCTGGCATATCTCACATGTATCCGCCGCGTGGTGCGGGTGGAGACAGTAGATACAGTCCATGTGGCCGTCTCCTTCATAAACCTTTTTGAGGCCACAGGTTGCACATGGGCGAAATAACGCCTTTCCAGACATAATTCTCCAGATTTGAACTTCGCTTACGCGAAACAGACAAAAAAACAATCTAGTTATCACTAGTAGTAACACGAAGATCCCACTGCTTTGAAAGACGGTTGAAATCTGAGGGAGCGCGGGGGCGGGGCCTGTATTTATATCATGACGTCCTGACGGCACGGGCACGCATGATACAAAACGAGGTGGATAGGACGCATAAGCGTCGAAAAAGTTTTCCTACGGGAAAGGGTCTATATAATGTACCGGGGATTCCCAGCCTGACGACGGGGAATATTCAAAGCATGTGAATCCATGAAAGATCCAATGCTGGAGAATGTATGTTCCTCACACAGGGCCTCAACACGAGTTGGGCGGTAACCCTTAAAATCGGCGGTAACGCTATCCGCGCCGATTTTAAGGGTCCGTCGGATCACAAGTCCAAATACCGCCGGCGCCATTACAGCCGGCTGTACAAGCGTCGGCAGTAAAAGCGCCAGTAACCATTTGCACTTAAACATTAGTAATCACGAGTCCGGCGTAGGCGCAATTAGCGCCAGAAAAGCAGCGGATAATCCGCCGAAAATACCCCCAGCAAAAAGCTGGAGGTAACAGAACACAGCCCACAGCAATAATGGCCCAGGTGAAACCAATGCAAGTCAGAGGCCTACAAAGGACCCACCCATGCACAACACACCCTCCCCAACACCATGCTGCCATTTGGAGCCGGGAGCCTTGATGTGGACTTCTACCAGCTGCGCCTGGAGCTACAGAGGCCAGCCAACCAGGCCAGGGCCCTGGGAGCGCAGGGCGGGGTGGGGATGAGGAGAAGGAGGAGGAGAGCAGCACCAGCAAGGCGGCCAGCCATCCCCAGGGTCAGGCCAACACCCTGGTCCCTGACTGATGGCCAGTTGGTGACGGAATATCGGCTGGACAGGGCAACCATCACCCAGTTGCTGGACACAATCCAGGCCGACATCGGCAGCCGCATAGCCATCAGCACAGCAGTACCTCCACTAGTGAAGCTTGTGTCTGTGCTTAAATTCCAACATACCGTTGCCATGATGCTGGGACAGGTGCTTGATGCACTGTTGAATCATGTGAACGAGCACATCACATTGCCAGCCACACAAGCACAGGTGCTCCAGCTGAAGGGTCAATTCTATGCCATTGCCCAAGTCCCGAATGTAATAGCAGCCCTGGACTGCACACATGTAGCACTCATACCACCCCAGGCACATGAGGTACCCTACAGAAACAGTACCATTCCCTAAATGTGCAGATGACATGTGGTCCTGACCTCACCTTCAGCCACTGCTGTGCCCGCTACCCAGGATCCACCCACGGCTCCATGGTCCTGCGCAACAGTACCCTGCCAGCGTACATTGAAAGGCACCGAGGGCAAAACACATGGCTGCTGGGTGAGTAGAAATGTATACCATAATGCATGTCAATCCACCACTGATGGGGCTGGTCACACACAAGAAATCCATGAATCCCAATATGCAGCACCATTACTGCAGCATTCACATTCAAGCAGCTTGCACGACAAACCTTGGACATGTCCAACCCAGCAGAACACACCCATTCAGGATGTAAAAGACACGTGGCAGCACAGTGACATATGGAAGGGCCACCACCATAAAGCCTCCTGTGTGAGTAGCACAATGGCTCCCAACACTGACACAGAACAGCAATTCTACCCTGCCCACCCAACAGTAATGCAAATGTAAACCATAAATTGCCACATCCACAAATGCACCACACATGAGCAGACTGAGTAATGGCAATGTACATCCCACAAACACTGTCCCCAGAATGGGCAGGCAAATGCATGGAGAACAGTACAGAATAGTGACAATCTGCAATTGCAACTGCAGCCAATGGAATGGCAATGACACATGAGGCAGCCACATCTGTCATGCAGAAGTAAATGGTTTACCCAGTGACAAGTGAATGAGTACAGTTACATTCTGAAACATAGGCGTACCAAGTTGAGAGTACCTCATTGATTCAATAGTGCTCGTAGAACAGCACACTCCACAATGTTGTAGACCAAATGACAAGTATGGCAAAATGACACTGATGACTGAGCTCTGTACACCCACTGGACTTACCTTGTCCCCATACCGGCTTTCTCTCCCCTGCAGATGATTCTGGGTATCCCCAGTACACGTGGCTCATGACCCTTGTGCATCAGCCACGCACGGCAGCGGAGCGGGCATACAACCTTGCCCATGTTCATACACGGATCTGCGTGGTGAGGGCATTTGGACTGCTGAAGGCACGCTTCCGGTGCCTCGACCGCACGGGAGGGGCATTGATGTATGCACCAGAAAAAAGTTGTCAAAATTGTACTGACATGTGCCATGCTGCACAACATCTGCTGTCGCAGGAATGTGCCACTGCCCCCTGATGCTCACGTGCATCCACCTGAGGATGGGAGTGAAGGTGATGACGTGCCAGAAGGTGTTGCACATGCACAAAGGATTGGGCTGAGGGAGGGGAGGTTGGCCAGACAGGGATTGATTGATGCATTTTTCTAACACGGGTGATGGGTAAATTGAACAGATGTCACTTCAACATTAAATAGGATTTTTCAACCATCACTACTGTCCATGCTTTGTGAATTTTCAAACGTGATTTATTTTCTGTGTAACAATCCCCCCTCCCCCAGTGAACACTCAGCACACAATCCTCCCTCCCCCCAGTGAACACCCAGCACACAATCCCCCCCTCCCCAGTGAACTACCCACAACTGTGCAGATAGGTGCATGTGTCTTATCAGGGCACCAACAACGATGCCATGCAGGACTAGGATGGTCGTGGGCGCCTTCCTTTTCCGGGCCCCTCTGGTGTGCGTGACCTCAGGTGGCGCATAGACCAGCGCCTAGGAGATGGCTCAAGGGAACACTCCATGGGTGTGGTTGATGTTGAGGGAACTGACCCGGTGGCTTGCATGTGCTGTCGCATGAGGTTGTTTCCCTCCCTTGTTTGCTCAGCAAGTGCTGACACTGCCTCGCTCAACTCCCTCACTCTTTGGCCAAACCCTGTCAGGGCAGCGGTGCATTTTTCGACAACTCTGCGTGTGCGCACAGTGTCACGCGCTATGTATTTGCATCCATGCCGTATAAATGCACTGACAGCCTTGATGTGCCGGCTCTGCACCTTGGCCATTGATTCAACCTTGGCCTGTTTGGCCTCAATTCCGTCCAGTCGGCCCATCACTGCTGCCCCTGTGACAAAGGGCACCCCTGGTGAGGCATGTGCTGGCCTGCCACTTGTGCACTGTCGGGGGTGGGCTGCATGGGGAAATGGCGCCGCGTTGGATAGGGCTGCCAGGCTCTGAGTGCCGGTCATCAGGGCTGCCATATGATGACATGTGTTCGTCCGGATGTGGTGTGCGGACACGACGCACATGTGGTGTTTGTGCTTGCTGTGTGCCTGGCCTTGGGGTTCCCTGTGGTGTGACCATCCCTTCTGCCTCACTGCTTCCAGGTGAATGCTGTCCTCCTGCATGATGAGCACGTGGAGGTGTAACTCCCACGTCGGGCTCCGATCCACAGGTCAGTCCCTCTGCATCAGGGCTATGTGTCGTGGCTTGGGGCGAGCTGGTGGTGGCCTCCCTGCGGGCATGTGGGTGCTGCTGCGGTCTGGTAGGGCTGTGGTGTGGTGAAGTGGGGGGTGCCCTGGGTCGTCTCCCTTCCGTGCGGCCTCTTTGTGGGGTGGTGGTGCTGGTGGAGGCTCGCTGCCGTGTTGGTGTGGCCTCCTCCCCATCATCTTCGTCCCGTTGGGTTTGACGTGTGCCTGTGGGGTACATAGGGTGTGGTCTGAGTTCAATGATACCTACATTTGTGTAATGCAGTTCATGCTAACAAGTGGGATTGAAGACAGTATCAATCACGCATTCAACTTGCATTCTGTTCAGTCGCCATGTGGTGCTTGGTGTGAGTGAGTATGGAGGTACACTGCATGGGAATGTTTGTGTGACAAGATTGCATGCGTGGTTGGGGTGCACTGCGCTCAGGGTTTTGGGGGTGTATTCATGCGCACTCAAACTGTACGTAGCTGTCCCATGGCTATGGATGTCTATCCCCTGCCCCTGATGCACTGCACATGCAGGGTCGTCTAGCCAGCACTACGGTTCAATGGATGTAGGACTCAGTTATGGGTGTCTGCAGTTCCTCACACAAATTTCTTCACATTCATTCACTCAGGGTGTGCATGTGTGGTACTTTCAGTTGCATACATTCGGGTTGGGACTCACCTGCAGTTGGATCGATGCCAGTGCCTGCCTCCGCTCCACCAATTCCCTCGATGGTGCCAATATCTATCAGGGCTGTCATTTTCTCCTCCCAAGGTGTGAGTTCGGGTGGGCGTGGTGGTGGCCCTCCTCCAGTGCCCCTGCTTGCACTCCTGTGCTGTGACAGGATGCCGCTGACTCGTATACGCAGGTCGTTGAGGCGCTTGCGGCAATCCTCCCCATCCCGGGGCACGCGCCCCACAGCAGTGACCCTTTGGCTGATGTTGCGCCTAATTTGTGCTCTGCGCTGGCCACTGGTTTTGTGCTGCCGCCGCTTTGTTTGCCGTTCCGGCGGTGACGCGTTTCCCGCGTGCTAATAACGCGCGCTATTAGCGCGATATGGCGGTAGCGCACGGTGCGCTGGATTTAAGGGTTTGCGCTATTTTGCGATAACGCCATGGCCCAGGGCGCGTGCACGATAACTCGTGATTTGGCGGATTATCCGCCGGGGGTCTTGGCGTTAGTGCTATTTACGTCCAATGGGAAAACCGCCGCATTACCGCCGAACTCGTGATGAGGCCCACAGTCTCTAAATATGTGTTCTGCAGCCTCTAAGAAGTGTCAGAACACTGTAGTGATTTTAATGCAGCTGCTACGGTTTCATGGCTGGCATACAATGTGACACTACAAGATATGTTCTCGAGGTTTAACTGGTTAAGTCGCTTAAGTTACCTCAGTATGGCTCACGCTGCACAAAGGTTTCCTCGCTTGCACACTGTGTGGAAAATGCATAATATGTTACCCATTTTTTAATGGTGCAGTGTCCGCGGTTATCTCAGCGTGTCCCATGCTCGGTAATGGGTGCCACCTATTTGGGTTTAGATGCCCAAGATTTCCAAGTTTCTGTGCCCCTCATCCATTAATGTTCCGGAGCAGTAGTTTCCAACAGTTGATGGTGAGAAATGGTAGTGTAGGGTTGTCTTCTGACTTTGTTGATGTGATGACATTACTGAACCTGGGGTCAAAGTTAGCCATAGTGTATCATAAAACCAATATCTATTTTCAGACCTCTGCGTTTTAGGTCAAGCATCTTCAGGTACTTGAGCTTGCACGTCCTTCCGCGCATGCAATATTCAAGAGCCACCTTTTAAAACCATCACTGATAGATACTGCAGTGAGTGCCCATCCTGTATGAATGGTCGATCCAATGGTGTTTCTTTTGTGGTTTGGGATGGTGTATAGGTGCAGGATCATCTTTTCAAGCAGTTCCTTTCAGGTCTGACCTACATAACTCTCTTGTGTTCATTTTTTGCAATGGCTGAGGTACCCAACATTGGATGATCTGCAGTTGTATGTCTCTTGGATCTGTATTGTTTGGTTCTGCAAGTTGATATGGTAGATCCGGTGCAGACGTGTTAGGACGTTTCACATTTCCTGATGTTGTAAGGGTAAGTTCCAGGTCTTCTTTGCTCTTGATCTAGTGGAAATGTACTCCTCGTCAGAGACTGTGCTAGGTTTCTTGGTTGTTTGTATGCAATTAGGGGAGGTTCTTTGAAGATGTCTCTCAGCTCATCATCCCTGCTGAATATTGGTTGAAGATCTTAACAATCCTATTCAGTTGTGTTTTTCCTGAATGATCGGTGACAACCAAAAGAATTCATTCTGTGTCTCTGTGTTGTAGCAAGTTGTCTCTATTTTCAATGCGAGGTCGAAGTTCCTGTCAAGATGTCTGGCTAAGTGACCCTTCTGCAAGAAGGATGTGCACAGTCTGGCAAGTCTATTGTCCAATGACTTACTGTTGGAGCATATGCATTGGTCTCGGATGACCTGGCTGTAGATGACGGACCGTTTTGTGTGGCATCGGTAGAATTGTGCACTGTGCATGTATTTGTTCCTGTCAGCAGGTTTCTTGTATACAGTTGTTTCTAAATGGCCGTTCCTTTCTATCCAGGAAATGTATGCTCTACTTGGAGCATACAATGGTGAACTTGATGCATTGGTGGAAGCCATTTAGTGAGTCATGCAATTGTTTAAGAGGGTCTACACCTTCTGTCCAAATCAAGAACATCTCATAAATATAATGCAAGTATGTTAGTCAGTGCTCCAGATAAGATTTTGAGGTGGGAGTATTTTACGCATGATTTTTCAAATTGGAGAGTAAATGCAATTTCAAGAGAGTAAAAATTATTTTTCTCCTCTGCAAGAGAGTAAAACATATCAAACACATACACCCAAGACAGAGGTAAAATCGGATCCTTAGACCAGAAGAGTTGTAGATTAAAGTTGTCTGGTTTACCTTTAACCATTTTGTTACACTTGAGGAAAATATTCTGCCATTAAATAACTTGTAAATACATGCTATATACGCAGCTTCATTTTCAAAATTCTGGGGCCTAGATTACTATAGATTGAGACTAATGTATTGCTTGCAGAGGGAGTGTGGGTAAGCAAGTGTTAGGCATGTATCCATGGGAAAGGCACTTGCCAGGCACAGCCGTAGTGGTATTAACTGGCCGTTGATAGTAGCAGGTGCAAAATGGGCCGAGTACCTGGGCATCTAATAGCAGTGCCTGGCAAAAGCTTAATACTTAGGGCCTCATCACAAGTTGGGCGGTAACCCGGCAGTAATACCTCCGGGATACTGCCCAACGCTAATAGTGCTACCACAACTTGGCGCGGCGCAATTTGCGCCAGATCACGAGTTGCTGGGGGCAGTAAATCCCTTATTGGGTCCTGGAGCGCTATTACCGCTGGCGGTAATTTGCGCTGGCGGTAATACGACCGAAAAGCACCCGAAAATTGTCATTTTTACCTCCAACTCGTGATTTGGCCTGCCGTTAAATGCGGCAGTAATACCGTTAACGCTGCATTTAAGGGCTCAGGCCAACATCGTGATGAGGCCCTTAGACACAAGCCAAACCTATTGGATTTCCCAATGCTTGTTTTTAACAGGACTTCATTGAAGGACAGAGTGCTTAGAAACTGAGTGACTGAAGACAAGCCTGGTAAGACATTTTCATTACACGAGTAGCATGTTTACAACTCCAATTAAGCCATTAACTCTCAGAAGACTGCTTTGAAAAAACAATGGAGGGCACTTTGAGTGCATAGTTTGATGTTAAGGCTTGATAAAGCTAGCTCAAAGAGTTCCCATGAGGAGGTGTATTGGGAGGGGCAGGAATGGTCATAGGAATTAGCATGGCCAGTAATGACCCGTTCTGTCAGTGGTGTCAAGTCCTTAAGTTTCTCCACACAGCCTGACCCACTGGCCGATGGCCTGACAATAAACGTGTTGTCTGTGATCAGAGACACATTAATATCAATCTGTGGTTTCCAAATATATCTCAGCAGGGTTGAACTGACCTATAGGGAACTTTGGGGATTTCCTGGTGGGCCTCTGCACCCTGGGCCTCTTTTATGTGGTAACCTATTTTATTTCCAAATTTCCTCATAGGGTTGGGGTTGCTGAGCCTGAAAATGCGTAATATGGGGCCACTTTGAAAATGATTTCCAGGGACTCTTTTGGTTCCCATTCCACCCATCCTGCTTCACAGTGCTTCTTGGAACCTGTAGTGTAGTTTTGGTGAACATACTTGGCAGTCATAAGGCTGGAAATTGTAAAACCTGCGCAGGATTTCTGTGCAATGCCACACGTAAACTGCGTTAAATGTGAGCAATGAGCTCTGAACACTCTGCAGAGCTAACAAATGTGTTATGATTTTGACAGAATGGCGTGTGACTATTTGCCTTTCGCCTGTGCAAACATGTATTACCATCATTTTTGTTATAAAAGAATTACTTTGGCGACTCTTGTACATGGCCTTCAAATGATAAAATATTTGTTTTTAAACGACCATCGCATTACACATATTAGAACTAGAGAGTCTAACAAGGGTTTTATTGTGCACAGTGCATTGCATTACCACGTAGAAAACGTGCAAGAAAAGCTTTGTTGTGAGCAAAGTGGCAAAGACAATACTGGGTAATGTCGGAATAAAACAAGTGGACCCTTCGTCCCCCACCTCAAACCCTTAAATAGGGATGTGTGGGTCGGTGGGTATAACATTTTATGAAGTTGTGTAGCTTCATTTAACTGCAGCACATTTATAAATATTGTGTACTGTTATTTGTTATAATGGCGGAAGCCGAATAAAATAGTGGTACTCAATATGAAGTCAGGCCTAACTGGGGATTTGAAATCACAAAGTGCAGGCTGACTCCATGTGAGAGGCTGTTATTTAACTCCAAAGCTATCCACTCGGGAAGTGTTTTATTCACTTTCCAAACCAATAACCATGACCTCAATTACCTGTGGAGTTATGCAGTAAAGATGAAGAATTTGCTAATGAAAATATAGAAACAAAAATATTACTTTACTTTCAAATCAAGTTTGCTTTAGTATATGCCTCATTTGGAATTTGTTTTCATTACGAAGGTTGGGGTTTTATATTTCTTAGGTTCCAACAGCATAGCACAACACCTTTGTCGTGGTAAGTAGGCTTGTAATTTTCATCGCAGGCAGCTGACACGCAAGATAATTTTATGAAATTTGTGCTGAGCAGCAGCACACAGTTCTCCTAATGCCCCAAAGGGCATATTGATACAAGTCAAGTGTTGTTGCCAACCGGAGCAATGGTTGACATTTTTCAAGCCCTAATTGTCTGTGCATGTATAGAGGGGCTGAAATACTCAGAGGAAGGGGCTGCTGGTTGTGGAGATTCCAGATGATGGGTTAACAGAGCAGGGTTAAGAATACCTTTCTATTCTACATTTCAGAGAGCGGACCAACATTGGGAGTGAACACATGCATCGTATGCTTTTATTTAGGCAGTGGGGTGGGCACCTCGGATGCCATCTCCAAGTATTGGTTGCACAAGTGAATCTGCAGAGCAAACAAAGTAAAAGATTACATTGAGTCGTGTGAGGGAGCGGGGAAGGGGGGAAAATGTAGGAGGGTTTTCATTTAAATAACAGGGGTTGGGGCTGTCGAGCAGGTCCAAGCGCAGATTACATCTGCCCGGATGTAAAGGTAGCATTTAAAAGGAGTTTTTCAGCTTATTCATAAGCACAAGAGCCAACAAAAAGAACACTATCAACGGCAGCTGCATCACACATGCGGATGTGCATGAACTGCTAGGATATGTTAGGAGGTATAATATTGCACAACGTTCACCATTCCCAAATATATTTGGAAGGGGAAACACACATTTTACACCTGGGTGCAAGAGGTGCAACTGTCACTACACATTCACCTATGAATTTAAGTGCAGTGCTAGAAAAAGATCAAAACACTGTCAGACCCTCACTGGGCAGGCATTATAGATTTATAGTATATAATACATGCACCGAGCGAAGTGACATGATGTGGGCTGTCAGTCACTCCTCTGGGTGCATGTGTTATATACTAATAAGCACTGCACACAGTCGGGTCCCACTGGTGTGGCCTGACGGGCCAGCGGTGGACTGGAAACACACCAGCAATGAGGCTGACACAGTGGCATCTGACCCCAGCTGCAAGGCCTCCCCTGAGGGTGAGGGCTGGGGCAGTTTCCCCCCTCCCCCCCACACCGTCCAAGTAAAGGCCATGAAAGGCACTGCTTTCCCCTACCATCCCAGCCAACTCGAAAGGAAACTCAGGTGTGCTGTTGTAGAGTTTAATGATGCAGACTGTAGTGCCATCTAGTGGAGGAAATAGGAAGCTTTTTTATGAATAAATACTGTGAAAACCCTGCGTAAAACAATACGCAGTGCAACATAAAATGTTCCGTATTTGCAATAATTAAATGCGTACAAGGGGATGATACGCACCTTATCTGGAGGCCTGATGTTAGTGGTTTCATGAATTGTTGGAAGAACTCTTGTTCGAGGTCAGCAATGAAAAGGTTAGCATACTCAGGTGCCATTGTTGTGCCGATGGCCATTCCAGTCTTTTGCAGGAAGTGTCTCCCACTGAAGCAGAAATATGTGCTTGAGTATGAACCACATGACAGTTGTAATAACTGTGGTTGAGGTGTCTATTTTGGTGTTCTTTTTGCAGGAATTCATCATATGGAATGTTGGAGTAAAGTTCAGTGAAATCCAACGTGGCCATGAGAGCATCTGGTAGTATATAGTCTATTTCTTGGATCTTTCTGAGGCATTGTTTTGTGTCATGTACAAAACCTTTGGTATCCATCACCAGTGGTTTTAGGATTGATTTAAAATATGCAGATATGGCTTCTTTTAATGTATTTATTCCAGAGGCCCAGATTTCGAGGCTTGTGGATTTTTGGGAGCAAATAAAAGGTCACAAGACTTATATTGTTTAGTATCAGATGCTGGAGGTGTTTCTCTGTGCTGCTTAGCATGGATTTGATAATTTGTTCCAGAGTATTATGTACTCCATGGTGGGGACATCACTAAGTTCCTGGTAGTAGTTTGTGTCAAGAAGTTGTCTGTATGCTTCCATTTTGTATTTATGTGTGTCCATGGCCACAACCGTACTACCTTTGTCAGCTGATTTTATTATGATGTCCTTGTTTATTTGGTGTGCTCTTATTGCCATTCTCTCCTGGAGGGCGAGGTTCTGTTTAGTCACCTGTTTGTTGAGTATGCCTCATCTTACACATTTTCTGAGACTGTAGCCACATGGCAGTGTCCAGTTTGAGCACTTTATCGTACTTGCATAATCTAGGCAGCATGTTCTTCATTTGTTTGCACATGAAAGTATTTATTGAAATGCAAGCGTCATATGTAGTATTCAATTTCCCCACAGAGTTGAATTGTGTCTAGTTTCTGGCTGGGGCAGAAGGGCCAATGAATGTCAGTGCCTTAGAGAGCAAGTTGTTCCTCCTAACCACACTCCTTATTTATGTGACTAACATGATTTACTCTGTAATCGTCTTTTTGTGGTTTGTATGTACTTAGAAACACATGCTTTGCATAGGCCACCATCTAGTGGTTGGTGTGGACTATTACATCTTGTTTTTCTTTTCAAAATTGAAAAGGGGGTGTCGGCACAGGTGTTCCTGTCACACTACCTCTATCCTATGTGTATGGCGACTCATGATTATTCAGGCCTCGACTCCCCAGATTGCTTTTTTTACATGAGGTGGGTGTGTACTGCATGAGATTGTTCTTTTTTTAAATTTAAACTCAGCCTTTGCACCCATTTGGCGAAGGATAGGCTGATGTATGTGATTCTAAGCAGATACATGCCAGAGAAAGACGATTACTATGAAAGTAATGTTTGTCTTCTGAGGCTTGAGAGTCTGCTTAGATTCACATGCTTTGCTTAGACTAGCAAGGTGCTGGGTGAACAGATGAAACAGTTGTTTAGATGCTTTGAAAATGCTTGTCCTACCTGGGAATCTGCCCTTGCCTGTGTGTGCACACAATAATGTTGTGTAAAACAGTGTACAGAACTCCATGTAGCTGCCTTGCAAATTTCCTTTAAATAAGCATTTTCAATGTGGGCTAATGTTACCCTCGTACCGTGGGCACAGTGCTTTAGGGGTGAATGGAACAGGATTATTTGCTTGGGTATAACAGAGCTGTATACTCTTAACAATCCAGCTTGCAATGGGTGCTTTTGTAACAGGATCCCCATCCCTTCCTATTGGCATAGAAATGAAGAACAGGTTTGTTTTACTTAGTTCTTTGATTCTATTTAGTAGTACAGGACTGCCCTTCAAAAGCCAAGTGTATGAAGTGCCCTTTTTCCCCTAATGTGTGGGGTTTAGAAGAAAGCTGGCGATTCAATTGATTGACATAGAATTTCAAAATGTATTTTGGTGAAAATTGTGTATGTGTTCAAAACCAATTTATGCTTGTTTATTGAGAGGAAAGATTCTGAGATTGAAAGGTCCTGCAATTCACTTATTCTCGTGAATGAGGTAACTGCGATGAAGAAGGCAACTTTGCACAAAAGTTCCTTTATAGCGGCTTAATTCATTGGCTCAAATGGAGGATCCATTAGTGTAGGAAGGACCCTATTTAGATCCTGTACAGGCGAACGGTGTACAGCTGGATGATAAAACCTTCCATAAAAGCCTTTACCGCAGGCACTTTGAGGGAGCTGTAAACTAAAGCAAAGTCTAATGAATAAAGAAGGTAAGTAACAACCTCTTCAGGAGAGCAGTTAATAGGGCTGAAATGCTTTTTGGCACACCAGACGACAAAGCGCTTCTATTTATTGAAGTAACAGTATCTGGCATTGGTTATTCTTGCCTCCCGTAAAATATCACTGCATCGTGCTGGCAATTTTAAATAGCCAAACTCTATAACTTCACTTCACGAGCCAAGTTGCCAAAGTAGTTGCCAAGGTAGTTGTGTTTAGGCTCGGATGTGTTATTGTTGCCACTGCTATGTGAGCAGGCAGCATGATGGGATGAGGTGGGCATACAGACGTGCTCAATAGAAGTATACCTCATGGCTACTTTGTGAATCAATAGTGGCAGGTGAAAGATTTATGCTACTATCCCAGACCAACTCATCCAGAGTGTTGCCTAGTGACTCCCGCTATGGATACCTGAAATTGAAGCTTGAGCCTTTGGCATTGTTCACCATTGCAAATAGTGTGTTTGTGCCGAGTTCCCTCTTGTGATCTTTTACAAGTACTGTGTTCAGCTGTCTCTAAGACTATTGTGTACCCCTGGTATGTATTGTGCCTGAAAGAATGTATTTCTTTTGAGGCAACAGTGCCAGATGTTTTGTGCAAGGAAAGATAGCGTTTTAGTGTACTCCACCTTGTTTGTTGCAGTGCCAACCTGACAGCTTGAAGTTCGTTTTAGTATATTTATGTGCTCCATTGTTTGGTAACCTGTCCCTTTCCCCTCTGTGGTGAGGTCTCAACAATGTGCCCACCATCCTGTAAGTGAAGTGTCTAATGTTGTGGTTACTTACACTGGCAGATTAGTGAAAGGTTTTCCTTTCAGCATATTTTCTGTTGTTTACCATTGTAGCGCTTTCACAACCATTTGATACCATCACTAGGATGTTCAACTTGGCAGTCTCCTGAGACCATCGTCCTATGAGCCATCACTGTACTGGGTGCATGTTGAGACAGCATGGGGAAGGATGGAAATGCATGATGCCGTTTTGATTACTTTGCTGACTTATCTGGTGACCAAATTGGTAACATGTAATTTGAGCTATTATTGCTTGAATCCATTCTTGAGAGGGATAAGCCATGACTTTTTGTTCAAGGCATACATTTGTTTTAATAAATTGATTAGCAGAGTTTGCTAATTACATTTTTCTTGATTAGCAAACCCATTTGATTAGCAATGTTGCAGTACATTTTGTAGTGTCACCAGAAGTTATTTGCACCCAAGACATAAAATGAGCAACAATAGAGCAGTTGTGTGTACCGCTGAAGTAAGAAAGTTAGTGAGAGGAGTCGTGCCTTGCAAATTCTTTAAAATTTCACTGGACCTGCAGGTCGAGTAACTTAGTTTGCCTACCCGACGTAAAAGACATGCAGTTGACCCATTACAACGAATGACAAATTGAAATGCGCCCTTGGCAAAACAGTGCATGTCACCACAAACCCACTTTATGTTTGGCACACTGCAGCCACCCAGAGGCCAGCCATGCACAGTGAAACCTTTATTTGAAATGTACTGCAAAGTCAATGTTAAATAAAAGTTTCAAACATCTTCTGCAAATGGTACTCGCCCATCATAAAATCTATGCAAGTGAGCGAAAAGACTTTGCGAGCCCTGAATGAGTGTCTGTAAAACATACAAGTTCAGCTGCATGAATGGACACAAATAAATAGATATGATCAAAAGGCTCTAAAAACAGTTTGGCCAGCTCTCTCCTGCAGGTGTTAATATATAATGTAATCATAATCATAGAGCAAAGCAAGCTCGGGAGGCTAACTACAATGTATTGTAGTGCAGTTGATCTGTCGATGTACCGAAGGGATGGAACTATTGATCACTAGTTTGCATAATCATCTAGTTAGCTTTGTGTATTCATTATGTAAGAGGAAAGAAAGTAAGACACTTGGAAGAGTGGGTGGCGGAACAGGCTGAGGACTGGGCAAACTAGGGGGAATATTGTAGTTTACGGCCATGTCGCTTTCAGGGTAGCTGGTATTAAGCAACAGGGGGATAGAATAGAATGTCAAGTAAAAGGGGATCAGCTCATGAGTTGAGCACTAGTTAAAAAGATGTATGCAACCAGCAAGTTACAGAATTAGGTTTGCCATCAAAAGCATGTGTGTTCATGTACATTTTTTTTTCCAGACATCTTTTTATTGATTTTATACAAGCGAGTTAGACATTGTGGCATTAAGTTGCAAGCGCTGAGAACAGCGCTACGATGCTTGTTAATACAGGCGATAATAAACATAAACAACAACAACAGGTCAGAAAAATGTCAATGGGGAAGGCAGGGGAGGAAGGGCGGGGGGAAGAGCAGATGGATTATACAGTTGGGGTAAGAGCCCAGGGAAGCTGTTCATGCTTCAAGTTTGTATTGGTGGGGGGGGGGAATGGATCTGCTTAGTCCTAGGCCTTCATTAGTTCGTGTATGCTCTTGCGAGCGGCAGAGGATACCTCTGTCCTGCTCTACCACCCTCCTCTTCAGTCTTGTTTGTCCATCCCTCGTAGAAAGGAAGGCTGTCGGGCCAGGCCTGGGTATTTCTGTGTGTAGTACAGGAATGGGGCCCAAGTCTGGAAAAATGTGTCTCTTTCCAAACCGGAGGGCTGTTATTTTTTCGGCCGCTATTATGTCCCAACACTTAGCCCACCACATTTGAACTGCCAGTCCCTCTGGGTTTTTCCAAAGCCTTGCTACTGAGATTTTAGCGGCCGTCAACAGGTAGCCGCAAAGTTCTGCTCTGTGGCCTGGCAGGGGGAATTGGCCCTCGCCGCCCGCTCCCAGCAGGACAAAAACCGGATCCCATGGGATTGCCAGGCCCGTGATCATGTTGACTTGATCTAACACAGCTTTCCAAAATTGGGTGGCCTTGGGGCATGTCCATAGCAGATGGTATAGTGTGCCTTTGTCTGGGCATCCTCTCTAGCACGAAGGGGGAACTGTGGGGTTGCATTTATTGAGTGTCTCTGGGGTTCGATACCACCTGTAGCATACCTTGAATGCCCCCTCCTTGTTGGATACGCATTTAGAGCTTCTATGTGCTCTCGTCCAGATGTGGTCCCATTCCTCCGGTTCAATGGGCCTCCCAATGTCTTTCTCCCACTTGTGCATGTATGGCTCCTTGCGGGTAGGGTCGGTTCTGTCGAGGATCTTGTAAAGGGTTGATATTCTGCCCTTTGGGGGTGTCGCTGTGAGGGTTTGCTCCAGGGCTGTAAGGTCTCTGCTTCCGAGATTTTTTATGACCCTGCTTGAGAGCCAGTGCCTTAGCTGCGTATATCTAAACCTCTCCGTTTCCGGAACTTTGAATTTCACTTTGCAGGCCTCGAAGTCTAAGGGGTTTCCCTCTTCATAAAAGTGTTCATGTACATCCTTAATATGATGCATCTTCCCCAACAAAATGAAATAGTTTGTCACTGAGATTTAGATACACTAACCTCGATTTGAATATATGACATGGAGATGATGCAGTGTTTTACAGTATCAATACTGTAATTATGCATTATATAACAACTTATATTTTTAGGAATGGAATTGCATGACCGTCGCATTAAAAACAAAAATAAAGATAACATACTAGTCTTTGTCAAAAGGATAGTTAGCTCAATAAAAGTATCATCCCACTTACTTCTGGATTGTAATTATTTGAAAATGAATTTCTTGCCTAGCACTCCCACACAGGCCTTTGGTACTTAAGAGCGGATGAGAGTATTACTGCTGTACTCTCTATCTACAAGCCCCATTGAACTTGCAGTGGACAGAGAAAAGGGGGTGAAGAGACCTGGGGGCAAGAGAGGATTACAGGGAAAGATGTGCTTTCATTGAACAGGGTAACAAATAGCTAGCTTTGCTACACAAGTGTCAATTTGATTAGTAAACCTACAGAATTGCATAGCGAATTGCTATGCAACACTGATTATTTTAGGCCTTGTTGTGTGTATGAAAAGGCCCCAGAAATGTTTTGTTTTGACTTGGAACAAGACTTTACTTTTTCTCGATGGAAAAACCCAGGAAGCTTATTGTATTCTGTGTGTGCTTGTGAGAAATGTTGGCACTCTCCTCTATCCAGTCATCCAGATAAGGTTATGATTATATGTTTGTGGAATAAGTGCACCGTGGGTGTGGTGCACTTAATCCACAAAAACATACCAGTATAAAAAGCCTTTGTTAAGGCATTGTGGTCTGCCACCTCTTTTAAAGGTCTGTGTACAGGAACTGATCTTCATTAGAAGAAGACGTAACAAGAAGCTTGCCGTCATCTGGAGTTGACTATGACTAGCTTGCCCTCCCGTCTGGGGGTGGTAATCAGCGGGAGGATCTCATGGGGAGGGATTCCCCGTCTGAGATACAGGGAGGACATCAGGGAGGGGCACAGTATTTAAAAACAAAAAAACACTACTCTTTTCCATCCAGTACTTTACCTTGCTTTAATGTTATATCCTCACCCATGTGTTTTCTTAAGACTAGTAAAAACACCGGTACTGAGAGGAGGAAGAACAGGAATGACCTACAGACAGTCTTAACTAAATAAACTGAGATGAAGTAGAGGCGCAGAGCAATGCAGAGTGTCCGTGGAATGAGCAGTCTAGACACTTGAAACAAGTATTGGGACGAGAAGGAAATGTGGAAGCATGAAGAGCCCTCGTCGAACCACTAGTGACCATTCTAGTGGTTCCCAAAATCGTATTTGTCTAAAGACATTCAAAATAGAAGAGGGAAACTAGGAAGAAAACAGTCCTAAAAGCAGAGCAGCACGATAACCGGAGTAGCCTGTGAGAAAGAAGGGAGACACAGAGAACAAGGTTGGTCCGTGGCCTCGGAAGAGAGGCAGACAACAGAAATCACTTGATCATTGGTGGGGAGATTCGCCCCAAAGCTGCTGGAGATGGGTAGATCCTTCCAGGAGGAGCCGAGAGCCTGGAAGCAGTTTGGCTTGGGGGCGGAGAGGAGGATGCCAAACAGGATGCAGAGGTGGCGTACCAAAGTCAGTAGACCAAAGTGAGAGCTGGGGGAACAGGAGCAGAGCAGAGGCCAGCCCCTGAACCATGCAGCTGTGTAGAGACTCCAGCCACCCACTCTCCATCTCTGTGCAGCTGCCGCAGAAAGAGAAGAGACAGAAAGTGAGAAGGAACGCAGGAAACAGAACGGAGCAATGGGAACCTTGCGAGAAGCCCGGTAATCAGGGTCTGGGACCCATACAGAGGGGCAGAGATGGTTGTTAGGAGAGTGAGCCAATAGAATACCTGGTGGAGTAGTGAGCCAGATACAGAAGATAACGTGGGGGTCTGAGACCCTCGTTCAAGTAGGAAGAGAAGTACAATCCCTCTTCCTCGGAACAGTACCTGGCACGGGAGTGAATCATATCTGTCAACAGGGGTCTGGGACCCGCACACAAGATAAGCCTGAGAAAGTCCAGGGGAAGGGAGACATTCCCCCATCAGTTGTCAAACTGCCACAGAAGCCTGTGAGAGGCAAGGAGAAGGGAAACATTCCCCCATCAGCTGTTGAACTGCCACAGAAGCCCAATTTCACTTCTGCCCTTTCTCTCTAAAATTCTTGAGCGAGCTGCATATGCACAGGTTGCTTAGTTTCCTAAATCTTAATTCTCTTCTACCATCTATTCAATCTGGATTCCGTCCTTCTCATTCAACTGAGACTGCTCTTTTGCATGTCTCTAACCCTCTTCTCTCTGCTTGTCATTCTAAGCTCTCCTCTTTACTTATTCTTCTTGATCTATCTGCGGCATTCGATACTGTTAATCACACTCTTCTTATTTCCTCACTTTCTTCTTTGGGTATTACTGGGTCTGTCCTTGAATGGTTCTGCTCCTATCTTTCTCAGTAGTCTTATTCTGGAACTTCGGCAGGACATACCTCTTCCTCACTTCCCTTTCTCGATATTACCCAAATTGTTTTTTTCTAATTCACTGAATGGTACAACTGGCCGTATTCGACCAGTACCATTTGGTTGTTTGGAAACACTCCTGCAGCCCCCGCTCCCCATGTTTGGTAGTAATTACCTTTGTGGGTAGCAGGGGTATCCCCCCGCTTCCAGAGGTCTCGAGGCGGGGGACAAAAAAACAACAACAAAGAAATGCGGACCCTGCGGTGGGAGGGACGGATCCGACGATGCAGGGTCAGATCATGCATCGATGGCGAAAAGGTAAGTAGGGGGTCGTTGGGGGTGTGTGGGAGTGGGGTTTTAATTGGGGTCATTTTGGCCACGCCAAAATTGGATTCATGACAAATTGACCACAGTCAATTCGGCCGCGAACAATTGTGCCACGCTCAAAACGTATACATCCCTTTTCTCTCTAGTGTGCCTCAAGGTTCTGTGCTTGGTCCTCTCCATTTCTCTTTACACTGCCCCACTTTCTGCTCTTATTTCTTTTTTTAATCTTTCCTTTCATCTGTATGCAGACCATACACACATCTTTCTACTTTTCTTCCATTGACTCTATTCTGCACTCCGCTGTATCAACTTGCCTTTCTGCTGTCCAAAACTGGATGTCTTCTCATTTTATGCACCTCAATCCTTCCAAGACCGAGGTTCTGTTTTTTCTGGCTTCAACTATTCCGTCTACTCTTCCTCCTCTGTCTCTTTTCCTCCTTCCTCTCTTCTCCTCCTTCCTCTCTTCCCTTTTCCTCTTCTGCATGCAATTTGGGAGTTATCTTTGATCCCTCGATTTCCTTTAAACTGCATATCTCTTCTATTGCTCGCTCCTGGCGATATTCCCTTTTTAACATCTGTCATGCTTGCCCTTTCTCTCATTTCATGCTACTAAACTTCTTCTGTTCTGCCTGGTCTTTTCTCGTATTGACTAGTTCTCTTCTTTTTAGCTTTCCTGCCTCACATCTTCTTCCTCTCCAATCTGTTTTTTTGTAATGCTTTATTCGGGTTAAACCATTAGCAAACATACAAGACATAAACAAATCAATTTGCAAGGGGATTAGGCATGCATAGGTATGGTATACAATATTGCAGGTAGTGAGGACAAAGCAAATTGGATAAAACATTAAAAGCACATAAAGTTCCTAAGAGGTAGTGCCTATGCACAAGGGAGCTCCTGAAGGGAGAGCATGCTTGCAGCCCCTCAGGATGTTCCACATGTTTATTCAGATGCTAGACAGTACCATATTTCTTAAAATCCAAGCGCGATTACCATATCTCGCTATCGAAGAGAGAACCCTCCAAATCAAGGAACAAGAAAAGAGCGTCATAGCTTTGAAGGTACTTCTTATATTCAATAACGACAAGATGGGTCTCAGGTACATGTGTCTCAAGGACAATAAAACTGGACATATTAATGTAAAATGCAGGAGGGATTCATCAACTGCGTCACAAAGGGGGCAGATACCAGTGTTAAGAACAGACCAAGATCGAGTGTAACATGCTGTAGGTAAAAATCCTAGTCTGAGGCGCACATAAAGAGAGCGCTCGTACGGGGGGTTGCATCTCATCCAGGATGTTTTTACAATTCCCCAGCATGTCAATGGGTAAGAATTACAGTCTCTTCTTCAGCTCATAGGCTAAGGACTCCAATTTAGCTGTAGAAATAGCTTTAGCCTTGGCTTTCAATACAGCTTTGGGACAGAACAACATTCAAGTGGGGTGAGCCAGATAGAGCTAGCATTCATCCCCTTTAACAGTTACTTCACATGATATGATACAATAGGTTATTTATAACGCGCTAAATACCCAGAGGTTTCTAAGCATGGACCCGGGGATCAAACCTGTGGTGTTCTGCCTCGGCTTGCTTCCAAGGTGAGCACGTTGCCCATGAGCTATCCTCCAGAGACATAGCTCCGGAGCTATGTCACACCCACCCACGTTTATCAGCTCCATCCAATTTAAGAAAATCGCTAAATGTGTCCCTATAAGGTGAAAGACCAGGGGATGACCATATGCTTGGCCAAAACAGGACAAGTCTTAGGACAATCAGGTCAGCTTTAGGCCATGTTTGTAGGTCCAAATGGAGTAAGGAAGTTGGGTCATTTTTCGGATAACAATAGTAGTTTGTTTAGGAATGCATTCTCAATAGAGGATAAACCTTTGATTGCCCCACTGCCATTGCTGCGGAAAAACAACAAAATACCCCCACTGTATTTAGAAAGATTGATCTTGGCTTTCATCATTTGGTTGGCCCAGCCTCCTACTTCATTGATCCTAATCCCCAGATAATCGAAATGCCCAACTTGCTCCAATACACTGTCCTCTATCGTTAACCTCAGCTTGTGGGATTTGGAGAAAGGGGGCTTAAAAAGCATAACCTTGGTTTTGCTGATGTTGACTTCCAACCCGAGGGCCTTGCATCATCAAGGTGCTGCCAGGTGACGAGACACTTGAGAGCCGCCCCTCCTGGGCCTCTCTTTCTTGTTTTGTTTTTAGGCCGGCTTAGGGAACCCAAGCCTTGCCTGCACCCCTCTCCCTTTCCGTGATTGTGTTTTCCCTTCCCTCCCTCCTCCCACCTCCCAGCCAGCCTCCCAGGCGGTGATTGACCAGTTCCACCAGCAGCCTGCAAGCCTAGTCGCAGCTGCAGCCCCGGAGCACCATTTCCATCGAGGTGCTGCCAGGAGGACTCTTGAGAGCCGACCCTCCCGGGCCTCTTTTTTTTGCTGGGCCTACTTATGGCCCCCGGGCCTTGCCTGAACCCCTCTCCCTTTCTGTGTTTGTGTTTCCCCTTCCCTCCCTCCTCCTGCCTCCCACCCCGTCTCCCAGGCTGTGATTGGCCAGTTCCACCAGCAGCCTGTGAGCCTAGTTGCAGCTGCAGCCCCGGAGCACATTTTCTATTGAGGTGCTGCTAGATTTCTCCTCTGCAACTCAGTTAAGTGCCCCACTGCCTGTGGCCCCCACTTGGCAATTTAAACTTTAAAAGCATTTTTGTAGCCCCCAGGCCCCTCGTGTTTCCCTTCCACCTCCCGCCTCCCTGCCCGCCCACCACCCGCGATTGGCTGTTCATCAAGGTCATAAGGGACCTCTCCAGGGCAGCCCTCTGCCCGGCAGCCCCTGCTGCGAAGGGCCCCAAGGCCAAGGGCGGCTCCTCCATTGGCAGCTACAGAGTGTGTCTGCAGGTGTACGCAGGGGAAGCCAGCAGTTAACAGACACCAACACAAACTGTAAGTGTGGCATGGGTGGGGTGTAGAGCAATTACTCTACTCCAGAAAGCCACTGCCACTCTACCTTAACTTTCCATAACATAAACTGCCATAGACACCATGCATACATAGAAAGATTTGTGACCACTAGCCTGAATCTATTCATGACAGGATTGTAAATGTTGCCTCGCATTGCATACTAACATACTTGTCAATGTTAACAAGTGCCACACCTAGAGAGAACTTTGAACTTTAGCCTGCGTCGCAACTAGGCAAGTTTATGAATGTTAGCATGTGCCACACTTAGATGGAATTCTGAACATTAGCCTGCGTTGCATCTAGATAGGATTATGAATGTTTGCATGTGCCACACTTAGATGGAATCATGACCTTTGGCCTGCGTCGCATCTAGATAGAAACGTGAATGTTAGCAAGTGCCACACTTAGATGGCATTGTGAATACTAGCCTGCCTCACATCTTGTTAGGATATTGAAGGTTAGCAAGTGCCACACTCCGATGGAATAGTGAATGATAGCAAGCATCACACCTAGACATAATTGCGAATATTAGCACGTGCCACACTCACATAAGATTGTGAACAATAACCCGGGTCACAACGAGATAGGACCGTGAATATCGGCCAGTACCACAGTTAGACAGAATAGCAATTGTTAGCCTGTGCCAAATCTAGACTGCATCAGGAATTGTGATTATTAGCACATTCCAGACTTAGATGGAATTGTGAATATTAGCATGCGCCACACTGAGAAGGAATTGTGATTATTAGCATGTGCCACACTCGGACGGAATTTGTGAATGTCCGCATGTGCCACACCTAGACGTAATTGTTAACATTAGCCGGAGTCGCATCTACATAGGATAGTGAATGTCAGCATGTGCCACACCTAGATGGAAATGTGAAAATTAGCATGTACCACACTGAGAAGGAAGGGAATATTTTCTTACCTGTAACTCCATTTCTCCAGCATTGGTATCTTTCATGGATTCACATGCTTAGAATATTCCCCGTCGTCAGGCTGGGAATCCTCGGTAAGTTATATAGACATATTCCCTAGGAAAAATTCCGACACTTTTGTGTCCTATCTACGTCGTTTTGGGCCGCGCACGCCGGCGCCAGTAGGACGTAGAGGTATATATAGCCCCGCCCCCACGGCTCCATCAGATTTCGGCCCCCAAAGTAGTATGGGGGGGATCTCTGGTTTGCATGCTCAGGGGAGGCAGGCGGGCGCATGTGCATCCATGAAAGATACCAATGCTGGAGAAATGGAGTTGCAGGTAAGAAACTATTCCCTTCTCCAGCATTGGATCTTTCATGGATTCACATGCTTAGAATAGATTGTATAGCAGTATTCCCCCAAAAAACGGAGGTGTGTATGCAAACCAACATCACAATGATCCCCATGCATATTCACCACGGCAACACATATACTTTATAGTGTGCTAACAGTGAAAAACATTATAGCGTGTTAACATTGTAAAACCAACACTTGAAAGCACAGTTGTACAAGAGTCTAACCCCTTACATGGGGCTTACCTTATTGGAACAGGTGACGTAGCACTGCACGACCCATCCGAGTATCCTCAGCATATTGCTGTGCAAGACAGTAATGCCGGGTAAACGTGTGTGGCACCGACCAGGAAGCCGCCTGGCAGATATCCCCCAGCGGAATTCCGGACCACAGTGCCGTCGACGACGATGCCGCTCTTGTCGAATGGGCTCTTGGACGCTTGTTTAGCGGCTTCCCGGCCTTGGAATGACAATAAGAGATGGTATAAGACACCCATCTTGATAGTCCTCGTTTTGAAATGGCTTTACCCTTAGCTGAAGGGCCATAAGCTACGAACAGCTGTCTCGTGTCTCTGAAGCTTTGAGTGCGATGGAGATAAAATTTCAAAGCCCTTTCACGTCCAATGTATGGAGAGTCTTCTCCGCCACAGAAGACGGTGTAGGAAAAAAGGTAGGCAACACTATGGAAGTGTGTTTGTGGAACATGGAAGGCACTTTAGGTATGAACTGCGGGTTAGTCGCCAGCACCACTTTATTATTGAAAAACCTCAAGTACGGAGGATCGATCATCAAGGCTTGTATTTCCGACAGGCATCGGGCTGAGGTAATGGCCACCAGGAAAGCCAATTTCCAGGACAGGAATTTGAATGATGTCGACGACATTGGTTCAAAAGGAGGTTTCATCAGAGCTGCCAGAACCAGGTTCAGACTCCAGATCGGAGGGAAGGAACAAGTTACTTACCTGTAACTGTTGTTCTCCAGCATGGGTCTGGCATGGATTCACATGCTCATGAATATTCCCCGTCGTCAGGCTGGGAATCCTCGGTAAAGAAAAAACCAGTATCAGTTTCGTTCCTGATCTGTCTTTCGTAGTAATAACCAATCACTGGTCTCTGCGTCATACTGACCACAGCCAATGACTGCCCTCTACCTAAGCACCGCCTCTGGCAGCCATCTTCAGATTTGGAAGCACGTGAAGTGGCAGTATGACCAAGTGAAGAGCCGCAGAGGGGTAGGCGGGAGGGTTCGCATGTGAATCCATGCCAGACCCATGCTGGAGAACAACAGTTACAGGTAAGTAACTTGTTCCTTCTCCAGCATGGGGTCTGGCATGGATTCACATGCTCATGAATAAAGAATACATAGCAGTACACACATGCACAACCACGGGAGGTGGCAAAGGCTCAACATTAAGCATAGCATCAAACTCAACATTAAGCATCTTACCTCCTCACCAGGCTCACCTCAGGCGAACAGGTTGCGCAGCACTGCTTGGCCGACCCTGGACTCCTCCCTGGAATCCCGGTCGACGCAGTAAAATCTCGTGAAGGCGTGCGTCGACCTCCACGTAGCAGCCCTGCATATGTCCAGCAGGGGCACACCAGAAAGGAACGCCGTGGTAGCTGCGATCGCTCTGGTGGAATGGGCTCTCGGACGGCCGGGCAGCGGTCGGTTTGCCAACCGATGACAGTACATGATACAGCCGGAGAGCCATCTGGAAATGGAAGCCTTCGAGAGAGCCTTCCCCTGATTGACAGGTCCAAAGTTCACAAAGAGTTGTGACGTCTTCCGAAAACACTTCGTGCGGTCCACGTAGAACTTCAGCGCTCTAGCTACATCCAGCGAGTGCAAAGTCCTCTCAGCCGGCGACGAAGGCGACGGGAAGAATACAGGCAACACCAAGGGTTTGTTGAGATGGAAGTCCGACGGTACCTTGGGCATGAAGGAGGGGTGCGTCCTGAGCACTACCCTCGTGTCGTGGAAAGTCAAGTACGGGGCCTTGCAGGAAAGGGCCTGGATCTCTCCCACTCGTCGTGCGGAGGTGATGGCCACAAGAAAAGCAGTTTTCCACGATAGAAACTTCAACGGAGCCGAGTGCAGAGGCTCGAACGGAGGTCCCATGAGCTTGGTCAGCACCACGTTGAGCTCCCACGCCAGGGCCGGAGCCTTCACCGGCGGGAACGATCTGAATAGTCCCTTCATGAACTCTTTCACCAGGCGATGAGACCACAAGGACGTCCGTCCCGTGGTTCTGGTGTATCTGGAGATCGCAGCAAGATGAATCTTGATGGACGCGTGTGCCAGGCCAGCTTTGGCCAGCGTCAGCAGGTACGGCAGTACTTGAGGAGCCGTAATCCGTAGAGGGTTAATCTTCTGTGCGTGGCACCAGACAGAGAACCTCTTCCATTTGTGTCCGTAGCATTTAAGAGTCGAGGACGCCCTGGCCTTTGCAAGAATCTCTCTGCAGTCGGCCGGTATGTCGTATCCTCCAAACTCTAGCGCTGCAGGAGCCAGGCCTGCAAGTTCAGCGACTCCGGGTCGTGGTGGAGGATGGCGCCTCCTTCCCTGGAGAGTAGATCCGCGTCCGCCGGCAGTTTGATCGGCGGGGACGCTGACAAGTCCAGAAGGTCCGGGAACCATATCTGCCTCGGCCACGAGGGTGCGACGAGGATCATCCTGCACCGTGACTTCTTTAGCAGGTTGACTAGCCGGATTAGCAGAGGCAAGGGAGGGAACGCGTAGAGGAACAGGCCCTCCCAGGGGAACGAGAAAGCATCGCCCATGCTCCTCGTCTGGGGAAACCTGCTGGCGAACCTCCGGCACTTGGTGTTCGTCGCCATCGCGAACAAGTCGATCTGGGGTGTGCCCCACCGTCGGAAGAGACGATCCACCAGATCCTGCCGTAGTTCCCACTCGTGGCACGAGCGCAGCTCCCTGCTGAGTGAGTCGGCGATGGTGTTTTTTTATCCCTGCCAGATGAAACGGCACCAGAAAAATCCTTTGGGCGATGGCCCAATGCCACAGGTCCTGCGCCTCCTTGGACAGCGCTGGGGACCTGGTTCCGCCCTGTTTCCTGATGTAAAACATGGTGGTGGTGTTGTCGGTGAAGATCCTCACCACCTTGCCCTTGAGGGACGGAAGGAAAGACCTGAGGGCCCAAAACACTGCACGGAGCTCCAGGACGTTGATATGCAGGGACTTCTCCGTCGGGAGCCAGAGTCCCTTTGCGTGCAGATTTTCGGTGTGCGCTCCCCACCCTTCCAGGGAGGCATCCGTAGTCACAGTCTCCTGGTGGGCTGGGGTCTGGAAGTCCATGCCCGCCGTCAGATGCGCGCGGGTGCCCCACCACCGTATCGCTCGTCGGAAGTTCTCGTCGAGCTTGATCCTTTCCTCGAAGCTGCCCGTCGTCTGGATCCAGCGCGCATCCAGGAATTCTTGCAACGGGCGCATCCGGAGCCTGCACATGGGAATGAGGTAGATGCAGGAAGACATCATCCCGAGGAGGGACTTGATGGACCTCACTTTGGCCGCGTCGGCCACCAACATCCGTTGCACCTTGCCCAAGATGGTCCTGGTCCTCTCCTCCGACGGGGAGGCCAGAAGGGACACTGTGTCGAGCCTCGCTCCGAGAAACAGTGCGACTTGCGCGGGCACCAGGTGGGATTTGGCGTAGTTCACGAAGCATCCCAGGTCCGTGAGGAGTTGGACGGTCCTTGCCGTGTGAACCACGGCGAGTTCCCTCGTCTTGGCGCGGATGAGCCAGTCGTCCAGGTAGGGGTAGACGTGGATCCCCTCGCGGCGCAGCTGCGCCGCCACCGGTGCGAGGCACTTGGTGAAAACCCTGGGTGCCGACCGTAGTCCGAAGGGGAGGGCTCTGAACTGGTAATGACGCCCTTGGACCACGAACCTGAGGAATTTTCGGTGCCCCTTTAGGATGGGAATGTGGAAGTAGGCATCTTCCAAATCCAACGACGACAGGAAATCCCCTTCCTCCAGCTGGCCCAGGACGTGCTGGAGGGTGACCATCCGGAACTTCTGCGCCTTGATGAACTTGTTCAGACGTCGGAGGTCTAGGATGGGGCGCCATCCTCCCGTCTTCTTCTTCACGAGGAAGTATCTCGAGTAAACTCCGGAGCCCCGAAGCCTCTTTGGGACGATTTCGATGGCGCCCTTTCTGAGCATCGCCTTTACCTCCAGGAGAAGTTGAGGGACGTGAAGTTCTTTCCTGGCCACGGGGGGGACACGCGGGCACCTTCTTTGAAATTCGAGCGCGTGACCCCGGGCCAGGGCGTCCAGAACCCAACGGTCGGTGGAGATGGACTCCCACACGCTGACGAAGCCCGCCAGCCGGCCTCCCACCGGGGTGCTCCGGCGGGGGCCCGACCCCACAGCCGGTTCAATCCTGCTTGGACGCGGCCTTGCCGCCTTGACCTCCTGGGCGACGACGGCGGGGTCCGCTAGACTTGCCTCGTCCTCTGTAGGCCTCTTGCGACGACGAGCGGGCCGCTTGACGGTAGGAAGCGAAACCGCCGCCGGAACCTCTGGAGGCGCCCTTGCCTCCGCTGCTCCGAAAGGGCGTCCGACGTTGCTGCAGGACTCCGAGGGCCCTGGCCGTCTCAGTATCCGCCTTGATGGCCTGAAGGGAATCGTCCACTGTCTTCCCAAACAGGTTGTTCCCGTCGAAGGGCATGTCCAGGACTCTGGTCTGGACGTCCTGCCGGAAATCCGTAGCTTTGAGCCATCCACGACGTCTAAGGCAAACGCCGTTGCCCAACTGGCGGAACCCAGTGTCGGCGATGTCCGTCGCCACGGTGATGGCGTGGTCCGAGGCCACCTCACCTTCCTGCAGGATCTCCAGGGCCTCCGCCCTCTTGTCGTCCGGCAGAAAATCCAGCAGGGGAGCTATCTTGTACCAGAGCTCCCTGTCGTAGCGAGCCACGATAGCCAAGGCGTTGGCCGCTTTAATCGTCGTCGCTGCCGACGAGATGACTCTACGTCCCATAGCATCCAATTTCTTTCCCTCGCCGTCCGGCGGGGAAGTCGATGTGGATGCCGCACCCCCCCCCCGCTTTCTTCCTGGCTGCCGCGGAGACGACGGAATCCGGGGTAGGCTGTGCCCGGAGGCACAGGGGGGCCGTGTCCGGGACCCGGTACTTCTTCTCGTACCGGTCTCTTCTAGCTGGCGTCGTGGAAGGGTTCTTGAGGAGGGAAAGGCCCTCATCCCAAATGTCGTCCAACAGAGGCACAGCGAGGACCGTCTTCCTCTTGGCCTCGCGCCGCTGATAAAGGAAGCCTTCCTTTTTCTTCTCCTCAGGGCAGAGTTGGAAAAGCTCGGAAGCCCTGGAGATCATGGAGTGGAAGGATCCGATCTCGTCGGGCGGAGAAGCCCTGGCGGGAGGCGACGACGGAATATCCTCGTCGTATGCCTCGTCGTCTGTACCCGTTGCTGCCGTGTCAGTCCCCGTATCATCCCCTCGGGTGGACGGGGGAGAGGGCTGGACAGGGCGCGACGGTTGAAAAGGAGGTGGTGGATGAATCCTTCTTTTCTTGGCAGGGGGAACACCAGAAGGTCCCGGTTCTGGATCCCCCGACGGGAAAGGTTCTTCCGTCGGTAACGGTAGTCTCGTCCTTATCTCGGAGCATAAGGACTGTATGGCCAACAAAATGGCCGCCGCGTTGTCTTGCGGCGCTGGCAGAGGGGAATCCGACGGGCGAGCAGGGGCCCCGTCGGTATCCTCGACGATGTCGTCGTCACCTGCGTCGGGGTCCATTCCGACGGGTAGGCCTTCTTCCACGCCTAGGCCGTGGCTTAAGACCTCGATCAGCTCCTCTTCTGAGGTTGAGGCCGAATCTACGACGACGCCCTGCCCCCCCTTCTTCTTCCCCACGGGGGGTTTCACGGGGGTCCTATCGATGGGCACAAAAGAAGACTCCCTCCGAGGAGGCAGGGAGATTCTGGGCCCCGAGGTCGCTACCACTGGCGCAGCCTCCACAGGCTGAGCCAGGGCCGCCGCGACCGTCTCGATAGAGGGCTTGGACGGATGGATCAAGGCCTTCACCACCTTAGGTGCGCTCACCGCCTTATCCTTGAGGGAGGGGGCACTGCCACACTCCTCCTCTGCCTTAGAGCTCGACCGGGGCCTCTCCAGGAGTTTCGCCGGGTGCTCGGCCTTCCTCTTACCCGACCCAGAGCGTTGGCTCGTGGTTGATGGTGCCGGGGAGGGTGCGCCCTGCCTGGCGCCCGTAGAGCCCGACCGTTCGGCGCTCCCGGTGCCAGCGGACTCGCGGTGCTTAGCCTTATGTTGGGCCCCCGTCGCCGGGGCGCCCTCAAAGGTCTTAGAAGACCGCTCGGGTTTCTTCTTCTTCTCGCCAGACGGGCTCTTACCCTCCAGCCAGTTGGCGAGACGTTGATGACGGTCCTTCATGGTCCGTTCCGACATGTTGCCGCAAAACGCACAGTCCTTCTCCACGTGCGTCTTGTCCTCATGAAGGCAATAAAGGCAGAAAGAGTGTTCGTCCTCCTTAAAGACGTTCTGCAGCTGGCATCCAGGGCAGACCCTGAACAGCTTTCCGGGCGTCGAGCTTCCCTTCTCCTGGGCCATCTCCGAGACCGGGCCTGAGAAGCTTCTGGAGTCCTCCGAAGTGTAGCTCGACGGAATCTTCACCCTTGAGGGGCGCAGACGAATCCGACACGGGTCCCCGTTGATCGGATGTAGTATCGGTGGAGCTTGAGGCTCTTTTGACCGAAAGAATCGAAGTTTTTGTGAAAAAAACGCGAAAAAATAGCACTAACGCTCGAGAGCAATAGCACGAGGATCCCAACACATGAACGTGCGGTAAAAATCTGAAGATGGCTGCCAGAGGCGGTGCTTAGGTAGAGGGCAGTCATTGGCTGTGGTCAGTATGACGCAGAGACCAGTGATTGGTTATTACTACGAAAGACAGATCAGGAACGAAACTGATACTGGTTTTTTCTTTACCGAGGATTCCCAGCCTGACGACGGGGAATATTCATGAGCATGTGAATCCATGCCAGACCCCATGCTGGAGAACTTCTTCTTCGGAGGGAAGGTTCGGAACAACCCTGGAAGTGTTTAACCAGATGGTCACTGAACAATGGAGTTGAATGTCTCTTCAGAGTAAATCTCGAGATGGCCGCCAGATGTAGCTTTATGGATGAAACAGACAAACCTTTTTGAGCCAGGAGCAACAAATATGGTAGGAGCTGTTCCGGAGTGATCGTCAACGGAACCAAACCTGGTTGACCTGCGCACCATATGCAGAACCTTTTCCATTTGAATGAATACGACGTGTTCGTGGAAGGTGCTCTCGCAGCTTGCAAAATGCAACGACAGTCCTCTGGAATCGCTAACGCACCAAACTCAGAGAAATCAGGAGCCAGGCCGTCAGACTGAGGCTGTCCGAGTCGTGGTGCCAAACGACCCCTTTCTCCTGAGACAGAAGGTTGGGGATCTTCTGGAATCTGATTGGTTCCGTCGCTGCAAGGTGAAGTAGATCGGAGAACCAAACTTGTCTGGCCCAATACGGGGCCACTAGGATCACCCGACATGGGTATCTGTGGATCCATTGTAGAGTCCGACGGATGAGAGGGAACAGAGGGAAGGCGTACAGAAACTTGCCCGTCCACGGGAAGGAGAACGCGTCCCCCAGCGAGTCTTCTTGTGGCCACCTGCTCGCGTACTGTGAGCATTTCTTGTTGTCCCTCGTCGCAAAGAGATCTAGGGCTGGGTGACCCCATTTCGCGAAGACATGGTGCAATTGTTGGTCGTTCAGTTCCCATTCGTGTAGACGATTCATCTCCCTGCTGAGAGCGTCTGCTTGCACATTTTTTATTCCTGGTAAGTGGAACGCTAACAGATGTATGTCGTGTAGAAGGGCCCAATGCCAGATTTCCTGGGCTTCCGTCGACAGGATCCTGGAGAGAGTTCCTCCCTGCTTTCGCAGATAAAACATGGTTGTCGTGTTGTCCGTCATGATTCTCACCACTGAGCCTTTTATCTGTGGCAGAAACGACTTTAGAGCCCAAAGTACCGCCCTTAGCTCTAGCAGATTGATGTGAAGGGAGGATTCTTCCACCGACCAACGACCTTAGACCTGCAGGGACTCTAGATGAGCTCCCCACCCCGTTAGGGAGGCATCCGTCACCACCGTTCTCTGGAAAGCAGGTTCCAGTAAAGGCATTCCCTTTGTCAGGTGCTCGGAATCTCTCCACCACTGAAGAGCTAGAACGAGCTGGCTGTTGATTGTCAATTTGTCCGACCAGTGCCCTTGACTCTGTGCCCATCGATCCGCCAAGAACTCTTGAAGAGGCCTCATAAAGAGGCGACAATTGTTGATCAGGGGTATACAGGACAACATGGTCCCCAACAGGGACATGTATCTTCGCACCGACACTCTGGTGCCGATTCTCCATTCCGATGCTTTTGAATTCTTTCAAGTGATGGCCTCACCAGCCCCGACTGTGTGTGGAACTCTGCCCCCAAGAAGACCAAGGTCCTTGACGGCTCTAACGAAGACTTGTCGAAGTTCACTGAGAATCCCAGACGTTGTAGGAGGGACATGATGGCCTCTAGACTTTCTTGTGCCCTTTCCGGAGACAGACCTCTCACCAGCCAGTCGTCCAAATAAGGGTACACGTGGTGACCTTCTCTCCTTAACCAGGCTGCTATTGGGGCCAGACATTTTGTGAACGTCCTGGGGGACGATTTGAGGCCAAACGGGAAGACCTTGAACTGGTAATGGGTTCGTCCGACGACGAAACGCAGACATTTTTTGTGCCGTCGACGCATCGGGAGATGGAAATATGCATCCTGAAGGTCTAGCGATGACAAGTAATCTCCGGGTTGAATCGATCGGATCACCTCCTGGAGCGTTAGCATCTTGAATTTTATGTTTTTGAGCAGTTTGTGGATCGCTCGTAGATCCAGAATGGGACGCCATTTTCCGTTTGGTTTCTTGACGACAAAGAAACGGGAGTATACTCCCCATCCTTTCTCTGCCACTGGAACCAGTTCTATAGCCCCTTTCTGCAGCATAAGCGCCACTTCCTGCAGTAGTATTTGCAGGTGGGGCTGAGCTGAGAACACCGGTGGAATGTGTGGTGGCTTGTCTTTGAACTGTTAAGAATGTCCCAGATGAATCGTATCTAACACCCATCTGTCTGTAGTTATGCGCTCCCACTCGTCGACGCGACGAGACACTCGGCTCCCCAGGACGTCCTGAAACATGTCATTGCTGGCTCTTGGTTTGTTTATCTTTCGTTGACGACGAATAGGCACCCCGTCGCCTGGAGGTCTGGTAATCTCTTCCTCTACGAGAAGACTGGGCTGCACGCCTGAAGCTTTGGGATGAGTAGGAGGGTCTGTTGAATCCTCAGTCTCTCGATGACCCGAACCGGGAGTTACCAGAAGCCCCTCTGAAAGGAACGAAAATTCCTACCACTCTGGAGGGCTCTGAGTGAGCGAGCTGTGTCCGTATCCTCTTTCATACCTTTTAGGGCTTCATCAACATTTTCGCCGAACAGGTGTTCCCCCTCACACGGCATATCTAAGACTTTATATTGTACCTCCGGCCTGAACGTAGTGCACTTGAGCCAGGCTTGTCTTCGGAGAACTACCCCGTTATTTATTTGCTTAAATCCAGACTCAGCCAGGTCAACAGCAATGTTAATAGCGTGGTTGGAGGCCTCTTCTCCTTCCCGGACTAACAACATGGCAGATTTTCTATGTTCGTCGGGCAAGTGTTCCAGGATAGGGGCAAGTCTATGCCACATTTCTCCGTCATACCTCGACACAATCGCCAAGGAGTTGGCTGCTTTAACAGTAGTCGCACCGACCGACAGTACCTTCTTGCCAAAGGTGTCTTGTCTCCTAGCTTCGTTGTCCGGCGGGGCCGTACATTTATGCTGAGACCTGGCTTTTCTAGCCGCTGCTGCAGATACCACCGACTCTGGTGAAGGTTGCGATGTTAAGCACTTGGGAGTCGAATCCGGAGCCTTAAATTTCTTCTCCAAACGACCTTTTACTGTTGGCTCCGAAAATGGGTGACGCATGGTCTTCAGACCCTCTTGCCAGACATGATCCAAAATAGGGATGGCGAAAATGGATTTCCTTCTTTTGCCCATGTGATCAAAAAGGAAGCAGTCCTTCTTTTCCTCTTCAGGCACTAGGGCAAACTCTGTACACGCTTTGCTCATCATGGCGTGGAATGCACCTATGTCGTCGGGGGGGGGGGGGGGGGGATGGCTGCGCCAGGCTCTTCGGAGCTTCAACTTCCACGTCGGAGTCCCATGTTGGGTCCCTTGAAGGTGATTGAGAGATGTCAGAGCCCGACCCTTCTAGGTCTGAATCAGAGTCTGTAAGTTCTCCCTCTTGGGGAGCGGTAGACATCCTGGACGTTGCACGAGGAGCAGGGCCCGGCTCGTCGACGAGTGTCGTAGATTGTAGCGGCGCCGGGGCACGGGGTTGTGGTATCTTGTCAAAACGCTCTAACAGTTTCTGTAGCGTATTTAGTACCTCCATGGATAGAACTGCCTGGGGGTTCATTAACGACGGGGCCATAGGAGTGGTACTCCCACTCAAGAGCGTCACCGCGCTGGATGGTTGCAGACCCAGGTCGGTTGGGTGTACGACCGTGGTTCGTTCGTCGTCCGCCAACGAGATGGAAACGGCCGCCTCTGTCTGTAGTAAGGCCTCCAGCGGAACGGGGTCGAAGACCTCCGGTAGCCATCCCGTAGCCGGGACCATCGTTGACGATGGCATGCTCACCACAGCCGCCGCTTGACTTGCGGGAGGAGCCGTCGATGATGTAGGCGTCGACGAGCGGGCCGTCGAAGAGGTCAGTGGTGTAGGGCCTTGTGGCGTTCCCGCCTTAGAGGCCGACTTACTGGCCGAGGTCTCTCGACTCAAGGTAGACCTGTGACGGTCTCCTGAGGAGGATTTTGATGTTTCTTTCCTCTCCTTTCTAGATGAGGACGATGACGCATTCTTTTGCAAAGAGGAGGACTTCGAATGTTTCTCCGAGTGCTTCTCCGAGGGGCGTTTTTCAGCAGGACGTGCCTTCTTCGTCGGGGGTTCCGACTTAGTTCTCGAGGCCGTGGAGCCCACCTCCGATGCCGGGTTCGTACCCGCTCCGTCATTGAGCCAATCGACAAGACTTCTTTTCCGGTCTTTGAGGGTCTTTTGGGAGAAGCCGTGACAGATTTCACAGGTGTCCGCTCTGTGGTGAGGGTGAAGGCAGTAAATGCAGTCTAGATGACCGTCCCCTTCATACACCTTTTTAAGGCCGCATGTAGTGCATGGTCTAAACAACGCCTTTCCAGACATTTTTCACGAAGAAAAAACCGCAGAAGTAGAAAATACAACCTAACAAAATAGCAGATACGCGAGGTAATCCCACTACTTTGGAAGACGGTTGAAATCTGAGGGAGCCGCGGGGGCGGGGCTATATATACCTCTACGTCCTAGTGGCGCCGGCGTGCGCGGCCCAAAACGACGTAGATAGGACACAAAAGTGTCGGAATTTTTCCTAGGGAAAATGTCTATATAACTTACCGAGGATTCCCAGCCTGACGACGGGGAATATTCTAAGCATGTGAATCCATGAAAGATCCAATGCTGGAGAATTGTGATTATTAGCACATGCCACACTTAGATGGAATTGTGAATGTTAGAATGTGCCACACCTAGACATAATTGATATTGATATTTTATTTCTATCGCGCTCGTACACAAGAGTTTGAGTGCGAACATTAGCCGGCGCCGCATCTAGACGTAATCGTGAACATTAGCCAGCGCCGGAACTACATGGGATCGTGAAGGTCAGCATGTGCCACACTTAGATAGAAGGAACAAGTTACTTACCTGTAACTGTTGTTCTCCAGCATGGGTCTGGCATGGATTCACATGCTCATGAATATTCCCTGTCGTCAGGCTGGGAATCCTCGGTAAAGAAAAAACCAGTATCAGTTTCGTTTCTGATCTGTCTTTCGTAGTAATAACCAATCACTGGTCTCTGCGTCATACTGACCACAGCCAATGACTGCCCTCTACCTAAGCACCGCCTCTGGCAGCCATCTTCAGATTTGGAAGCACGTGAAGTGGCAGTATGACCAAGTGAAGAGCCGCAGAGGGGTAGGCGGGAGGGTTCGCATGTGAATCCATGCCAGACCCATGCTGGAGAACAACAGTTACAGGTAAGTAACTTGTTCCTTCTCCAGCATGGGGTCTGGCATGGATTCACATGCTCATGAATAAAGAATACATAGCAGTACACACATGCACAACCACGGGAGGTGGCAAAGGCTCAACATTAAGCATAGCATCAAACTCAACATTAAGCATCTTACCTCCTCACCAGGCTCACCTCAGGCGAACAGGTTGCGCAGCACTGCTTGGCCGACCCTGGACTCCTCCCTGGAATCCCGGTCGACGCAGTAAAATCTCGTGAAGGTGTGCGTCGACCTCCACGTAGCAGCCCTGCATATGTCCAGCAGGGGCACACCAGAAAGGAACGCCGTGGTAGCTGCGATCGCTCTGGTGGAATGGGCTCTCGGACGGCCGGGCAGCGGTCGGTTTGCCAACCGATGACAGTACATGATACAGCCGGAGAGCCATCTGGAAATGGAAGCCTTCGAGAGAGCCTTCCCCTGATTGACAGGTCCAAAGTTCACAAAGAGTTGTGACGTCTTCCGAAAACACTTCGTGCGGTCCACGTAGAACTTCAGCGCTCTAGCTACATCCAGCGAGTGCAAAGTCCTCTCAGCCGGCGACGAAGGCGACGGGAAGAATACAGGCAACACCAAGGGTTCGTTGAGATGGAAGTCCGACGGTACCTTGGGCATGAAGGAGGGGTGCGTCCTGAGCACTACCCTCGTGTCGTGGAAAGTCAAGTACGGGGCCTTGCAGGAAAGGGCCTGGATCTCTCCCACTCGTCGTGCGGAGGTGATGGCCACAAGAAAAGCAGTTTTCCACGATAGAAACTTCAACGGAGCCGAGTGCAGAGGCTCGAACGGAGGTCCCATGAGCTTGGTCAGCACCACGTTGAGCTCCCACGCCGGGGCCGGAGCCTTCACCGGCGGGAACGATCTGAATAGTCCCTTCATGAACTCTTTCACCAGGCGATGAGACCACAAGGACGTCCGTCCCGTGGTTCTGGTGTATCTGGAGATCGCAGCAAGATGAATCTTGATGGACGCGTGTGCCAGGCCAGCTTTGGCCAGCGTCAGCAGGTACGGCAGTACTTGAGGAGCCGTAATCCGTAGAGGGTTAATCTTCTGTGCGTGGCACCAGACAGAGAACCTCTTCCATTTGTGTCCGTAGCATTTAAGAGTCGAGGACGCCCTGGCCTTTGCAAGAATCTCTCTGCAGTCGGCCGGTATGTCGTATCCTCCAAACTCTAGCGCTGCAGGAGCCAGGCCTGCAAGTTCAGCGACTTCGGGTCGTGGTGGAGGATGGCGCCTCCTTCCCTGGAGAGTAGATCCGCGTCCGCCGGCAGTTTGATCGGCGGGGACGCTGACAAGTCCAGAAGGTCCGGGAACCATATCTGCCTCGGCCACGAGGGTGCGACGAGGATCATCCTGCACCGTGACTTCTTGAGCAGGTTGACTAGCCGGATTAGCAGAGGCAAGGGAGGGAACGCGTAGAGGAACAGGCCCTCCCAGGGGAACGAGAAAGCATCGCCCATGCTCCTCGTCTGGGGAAACCTGCTGGCGAACCTCCGGCACTTGGTGTTCGTCGCCGTCGCGAACAAGTCGATCTGGGGTGTGCCCCACCGTCGGAAGAGACGATCCACCAGATCCTGCCGTAGTTCCCACTCGTGGCACGAGCGCAGCTCCCTGCTGAGTGAGTCGGCGATGGTGTTTTTTATCCCTGCCAGATGAAACGGCACCAGAAAAATCCTTTGGGCGACGGCCCAATGCCACAGGTCCTGCGCCTCCTTGGACAGCGCTGGGGACCTGGTTCCGCCCTGTTTCCTGATGTAAAACATGGTGGTGGTGTTGTCGGTGAAGATCCTCACCACCTTGCCCTTGAGGGACGGAAGGAAAGACCTGAGGGCCCAAAACACTGCACGGAGCTCCAGGACGTTGATATGCAGGGACTTCTCCGTCGGGAGCCAGAGTCCCTTTGCGTGCAGATTTTCGGTGTGCGCTCCCCACCCTTCCAGGGAGGCATCCGTAGTCACAGTCTCCTGGTGGGCTGGGGTCTGGAAGTCCATGCCCGCCGTCAGATGCGCGCGGGTGCCCCACCACCGTATCGCTCGTCGGAAGTTCTCGTCGAGCTTGATCCTTTCCTCGAAGCTGCCCGTCGTCTGGATCCAGCGCGCATCCAGGAATTCTTGCAACGGGCGCATCCGGAGCCTGCACATGGGAATGAGGTAGATGCAGGAAGACATCATCCCGAGGAGGGACTTGATGGACCTCACTTTGGCCGCGTCGGCCACCAACATCCGTTGCACCTTGCCCAAGATGGTCCTGGTCCTCTCCTCCGACGGGGAGGCCAGAAGGGACACTGTGTCGAGCCTCGCTCCGAGAAACAGTGCGACTTGCGCGGGCACCAGGTGGGATTTGGCGTAGTTCACGAAGCATCCCAGGTCCGTGAGGAGTTGGACGGTCCTTGCCGTGTGAACCACGGCGAGTTCCCTCGTCTTGGCGCGGATGAGCCAGTCGTCCAGGTAGGGGTAGACGTGGATCCCCTCGCGGCGCAGCTGCGCCGCCACCGGTGCGAGGCACTTGGTGAAAACCCTGGGTGCCGACCGTAGTCCGAAGGGGAGGGCTCTGAACTGGTAATGACGCCCTTGGACCACGAACCTGAGGAATTTTCGGTGCCCCTTTAGGATGGGAATGTGGAAGTAGGCATCCTCCAAATCCAACGACGACAGGAAATCCCCTTCCTCCAGCTGGCCCAGGACGTGCTGGAGGGTGACCATCCGGAACTTCTGCGCCTTGATGAACTTGTTCAGACGTCGGAGGTCTAGGATGGGGCGCCATCCTCCCGTCTTCTTCTTCACGAGGAAGTATCGAGTAAACTCCGGAGCCCCGAAGCCTCTTTGGGACGATTTCGATGGCGCCCTTTCTGAGCATCGCCTTTACCTCCAGGAGAAGTTGAGGGACGTGAAGTTCTTTCCTGGCCACGGGGGGGACACGCGGGCACCTTCTTTGAAATTCGAGCGCGTGACCCCGGGCCAGGGCGTCCAGAACCCAACGGTCGGTGGAGATGGACTCCCACACGCTGACGAAGCCCGCCAGCCGGCCTCCCACCGGGGTGCTCCGGCGGGGGCCCGACCCCACAGCCGGTTCAATCCTGCTTGGACGCGGCCTTGCCGCCTTGACCTCCTGGGCGACGACGGCGGGGTCCGCTAGACTTGCCTCGTCCTCTGTAGGCCTCTTGCGACGACGAGCGGGCCGCTTGACGGTAGGAAGCGAAACCGCCGCCGAAACCTCTGGAGGCGCCCTTGCCTCCGCTGCTCCGAAAGGGCGTCCGACGTTGCTGCAGGACTCCGAGGGCCCTGGCCGTCTCAGTATCCGCCTTGATGGCCTGAAGGGAATCGTCCACTGTCTTCCCAAACAGGTTGTTCCCGTCGAAGGGCATGTCCAGGACTCTGGTCTGGACGTCCTGCCGGAAATCCGTAGCTTTGAGCCATCCACGACGTCTAAGGCAAATGCCGTTGCCCAACTGGCGGAACCCAGTGTCGGCGATGTCCGTCGCCACGGTGATGGCGTGGTCCGAGGCCACCTCACCTTCCTGCAGGATCTCCAGGGCCTCCGCCCTCTTGTCGTCCGGCAGAAAATCCAGCAGGGGAGCTATCTTGTACCAGAGCTCCCTGTCGTAGCGAGCCACGATAGCCAAGGCGTTGGCCGCTTTAATCGTCGTCGCTGCCGACGAGATGACTCTACGTCCCATAGCATCCAATTTCTTTCCCTCGCCGTCCGGCGGGGAAGTCGATGTGGATGCCGCACCCCCCCCCGCTTTCTTCCTGGCTGCCGCGGAGACGACGGAATCCGGGGTAGGCTGTGCCCGGAGGCACAGGGGGGCCGTGTCCGGGACCCGGTACTTCTTCTCGTACCGGTCTCTTCTAGCTGGCGTCGTGGAAGGGTTCTTGAGGAGGGAAAGGCCCTCATCCCAAATGTCATCCAACAGAGGCACCGCGAGGACCGTCTTCCTCTTGGCCTCGCGCCGCTGATAAAGGAAGCCTTCCTTTTTCTTCTCCTCAGGGCAGAGTTGGAAAAGCTCGGAAGCCCTGGAGATCATGGAGTGGAAGGATCCGATCTCGTCGGGCGGAGAAGCCCTGGCGGGAGGCGACGACGGAATATCCTAGTCGTATGCCTCGTCGTCTGTACCCGTCGCTGCCGTGTCAGTCCCCGTATCATCCCCTCGGGTGGACGGGGGAGAGGGCTGGACAGGGCGCGACGGTTGAAAAGGTGGATGAATCCTTCTTTTCTTGGCAGGGGGAACACCAGAAGGTCCCGGTTCTGGATCCCCCGACGGGAAAGGTTCTTCCGTCGCTAACGGTAGTCTCGTCCTTATCTCGGAGCATAAGGACTGTATGGCCAACAAAATGGCCGCCGCGTTGTCTTGCGGCGCTGGCAGAGGGGAATCCGACGGGCGAGCAGGGGCCCCGTCGGTATCCTCGACGATGTCGTCGTCGTCGTCACCTGCGTCGGGGTCCATTCCGACGGGTAGGCCTTCTTCCACGCCTAGGCCGTGGCTTAAGACCTCGATCAGCTCCTCTTCTGAGGTTGAGGCCGAATCTACGACGACGCCCTGCCCCCCCTTTTTCCCCACGGGGGGTTTCACGGGGGTCCTATCGATGGGCACAAAAGAAGACTCCCTCCGAGGAGGCAGGGAGATTCTGGGCCCCGAGGTCGCTACCACTGGCGCAGCCTCCACAGGCTGAGCCAGGGCCGCCGCGACCGTCTCGATAGAGGGCTTGGACGGATGGATCAAGGCCTTCACCACCTTAGGTGCGCTCACCGCCTTATCCTTGAGGGAGGGGGCACTGCCACACTCCTCCTCTGCCTTAGAGCTCGACCGGGGCCTCTCCAGGAGTTGCCGGGTGCTCGGCCTTCCTCTTACCCGACCCAGAGCGTTGGCTCGTGGTTGATGGTGCCGGGGAGGGTGCGCCCTGCCTGGCGCCCGTAGAGCCCGACCGTTCGGCGCTCCCGGTGCCAGCGGACTCGCGGTGCTTAGCCTTATGTTGGGCCCCCGTCGCCGGGGCGCCCTCAAAGGTCTTAGAAGACCGCTCGGGTTTCTTCTTCTTCTCGCCAGACGGGCTCTTACCCTCCAGCCAGTTGGCGAGACGTTGATGACGGTCCTTCATGGTCCGTTCCGACATGTTGCCGCAAAACGCACAGTCCTTCTCCACGTGCGTCTTGTCCTCATGAAGGCAATAAAGGCAGAAAGAGTGTTCGTCCTCCTTAAAGACGTTCTGCAGCTGGCATCCAGGGCAGACCCTGAACAGCTTTCCGGGCGTCGAGCTTCCCTTCTCCTGGGCCATCTCCGAGACCGGGCCTGAGAAGCTTCTGGAGTCCTCCGAAGTGTAGCTCGACGGAATCTTCACCCTTGAGGGGCGCAGACGAATCCGACACGGGTCCCCGTTGATCGGATGTAGTATCGGTGGAGCTTGAGGCTCTTTTGACCGAAAGAATCGAAGTTTTTGTGAAAAAACGCGAAAAAAATAGCACTAACGCTCGAGAGCAATAGCACGAGGATCCCAACACATGAACGTGCGGTAAAAATCTGAAGATGGCTGCCAGAGGCGGTGCTTAGGTAGAGGGCAGTCATTGGCTGTGGTCAGTATGACGCAGAGACCAGTGATTGGTTATTACTACGAAAGACAGATCAGGAACGAAACTGATACTGGTTTTTTCTTTACCGAGGATTCCCAGCCTGACGACGGGGAATATTCATGAGCATGTGAATCCATGCCAGACCCCATGCTGGAGAATTATGATTATTGACATATGCCACACCTAGACGTAATCGTGAACATTAGCGGGCATCGCATCTAGACGTAATCATGACCATTAGCCAGTATTGGTGTAAAGACTGGAGGGGGGGGTCTGTACTTCTGCTCTCTATATGGCAGAGGACAGGCACAGAGGACCCCAGCCAAGATTCTCTATTATTGGTATCGTGGTCGAGCAATCAAGGCCTAGCTTAGGAGGTGATGCAGGCTGGTTCTTAAGTACAGTGTAGTCCCCATGCACCCACAAAGGAATGTCCACACACTGTATTAGTTAAAACACTGTCTTTATATAAATAATATTCAAGGTTATGTACACTATCACAATACCTCACTTTGTGCTCAGTAAATCTATAATGGCAACTATATACAGTTCTAAGTGGTACCACAATTATTATCAGATTTCATTAAAGTGCATCAACTGTACTCTTGTTAAATGTCACACAAATCACTTAATAAAGGCAACCAACAATAGACATAGGAGGAAAGCAGTTGATTAGAACAATTGGCAGAATACTGGCCTAGACCGTTAAACACAGTTCTGTGTGGAGATCCCCACACCTGGGCAACCTGTAAAGTAAAGATATATCACAAGCCCAGTCCATATATTGTTCTATAAGTCTTATTTCCTTCTACAATGTTTCTACCACCCCAATGTACCTGGAATAGCAGAGTTCGATGTCGGGTCGTCGACAGATGCTTCTTGAGCAGCTCCCTTTAAAGCGGGAGCCACGGATCGTTGAGATCCCTCAAAGAAAGTGAACTCGGTGTCGAGGCGGCAGCTTCGGTCCCAGCAGTGCTTGTAGACGACGATTCAAAGACGTCCTGCAAGGAAGAGGCATGCGGGGCACCTCGATGTCAATAGTTCAGGACCAAAAAGAGTTTGTGAAGAACTGTGGCCCAGCAAGGGCGTCAAGTCGTCTGGCGTCTCTATGGTCTTTGGGTGGCGGGAAACCCAACGGTGGATGCACCTCGGCGCGTCGACAGCCTGGCTTTCTCCGGCAGGATAACGCTGGCGGTGGTGCGGACAAGCGCATCCGTGAGTCAAGTCTTAGGCAAAGGAGCGTGCGGCTCCGGTCATAGATGGCACGGCGTCAAGCGGTCCCCGCTTCTGGGCAACACAGGTTCGACGGGCCTCCAGCTGTTACAGCAGCCCTGCGAACCCTGGTCGATGACGGTGGACGGAATGTCTGGTGCTTATCTTCGTTCTCCTCGGCGGTCCCAGACTCCGGTCCGCAGCCTGTCGAGAGTCTGACTTCCAGGGAGCTACGGCGAAGGTTAGCGGTGCTCGATGGTCCCTTGGAGCACGGGAAGAGGTGGCCTAACCAGGTTCTCTCTTGGATCAGTCTCGACGGCTTTCGGCCTTTGGATTTCGGCGAAGGGAGACAGCAGTCAACCTTCTTCAGGCTCGGCTTCAAGATTAAGCGTCAGTTTCAACTTCAGCTTCTGAACAAATTCTAGCAGTGAGAGGCCCCCAGATATACTAGTTGATCTCTCATTCATTCTGCTGGCTCACACTCAGGCAACCAATCACTCAGAAGGGCATTCAGCAGTCAGTCAGCCAATAAGCCATACAGCGCATTCAGGCCATACCCCTCCCTCTCAGACACTCACAACAAGGAATGTGGATTGCGACAAGTACCCAGCCATTCAACCCTACACACTGCATTCAGGCCAGTTTCGGGCAGGGCTGTCTCAGTCTGTCTCTCATGCCAGAAACCAGACAACCACAACAAGGAGTGTATATTCGTCACACACTCCATTCACCCAGGTCCCACCCACAGGGTGTACCCACAACATAAAGTCAATGGGAAGGCTCCAGCCAGTCTAGCCTGGACTTCACAACAACACTATATATGGAACTTCCACTAAACAGCCAGTATGGGGAAGGGACAGAGTCAGGGCTTCCCAGGACTTTGGTAAAACAAGGTAACAGGCAATAGAAAGCAAGAGGCCACAGGGGCCATCTTGTTTCCTATCGGGAATCAACTGATTCCAAGGGCAGGGCCTGGGTATCCCAAAATGGAGGATACTCAGAGCACCTGTCAAATTAAGCATGGAGCTGCCACCAGCCCATACCCTGCTCTGTGGGTCACACACAGGTACCCAAAAACATACACTAGGGGCACATGGTTGTACTCCCACCCATGGGTGCCATAAGGGTATCCCATGGGTCTGTAAACCAAACCAAAAACAGGAAGAGCTGCACTGCCAGGAGTCCTGGGCAGAAAACAATACAGAACACAAATGAAAAAGGACTGCAGGACAGGGAGGCCCTGTCCCTCCAATGTATTTCCAGCATCACAGTCGCCCCCCCCAGACTGAAGTTAGGGTGCCTAATCTCCCACGGGATAGACAACCTCATCCAGACGGTCAACATACCTTCTGGAAAGGCCATCTGCATTATCGTGACTCTTCCCTGGACTATGCTCTATGGTGAAGTCTAGCCCTTGCAGGCTAATGGACCACCTGAGCAGTTTCAGGGTTTCACCCTTCATCTGCATAAGCCACTTCAGGGGCTTATGATCTGTTTGGACCTTGAAGGTATACCCTGTAAGGTAGGGCCTAAAACGCCTAAGGATCCAAACTATACTGAAACACTCCTTTTCAACAGTAGCCCATCTAAGTTCTCTACCCTTGAGTTGTCTACTGATGAATATGATTGGGTGTTCCCTCCGTTTTTTATCTAACTGGGACAAGACAGCTCCAATTCCGGTGTCGCAGGCATCCGTCTGGACGATAAAGGGTTTGCTATAGTCAGGCGCACACAACACAGGTGCCCTACACAGACTTTCTTTCAAGCCATCAAAGGCCCTCTGACAGTCTTCAGTCCAATTAACCTTCCTAGGCTGTTTGGGTGAAGTCAGAGCGGTCAGTGGTGCAGCTATGGTTCCATGGTCCGCCATGAAATTGCGATAATACCCAATGAGGCCCAAAAAGTGTTACGCTCACCTGGATCCCACAGAGGCGTCGATCGGAACTGGGCAGCTGCGGTCTCCACCAATGTGACGCGTAGGGCCGAGATGACGGACTGGACTGGCCCACCTAGCTTCGTTTGCTTGGCCCGTAGGAATATTCTTCTGCAAATGGAGAAAGGGAATTAACCACCCGTGGAGTTGAGCGTAAATCCCCCCACCCCCGCTGTTCTCCCCACAGATCACCTTTGATGTCCCCTCTTATAGTCTCACCTGATGGTTTGAAAAGATGAGCTCTCCATCCTGCATTGAGCGCAGGGGCATGTTGATAACCAGCTGCTTCACTGGCTCGAAGGAATTGGTGAGTTCCAGAACAATATTGACTCAGATTCCCGGCAAGACGCCGTAAGTATAAAGTTCGTAAGAGTTCAAATGCCTGACTTTCACTCTTGTCCGATTCCTTGCAGGTTGCAGCTTGACCCTAATGAAGAGTTCCTAGTGGCAACCGGTAGTATTCTGGTAAGGATTTGTATTTTCCAACACAGTTCGATAAAATAATGTCGATATGTAACCTGTTGCTTTCTCCCTTATTCAGGCGCTGAGAGAAAGTATGAAGTCTCGGGGAATAATACCTCCAGCGGTAAAATCAGGTAGGTCTATTGTGGTGAGGAGGGTTCCCCTTGTTAGTCCCTTTGTTTCACCTTGCTGTCCTTTTGTTTCCCCTTAGGGGCCGGGGTTCGGCGAAGATGCAGTAGAAGCTGCGCCGACCCGTGAAGAGAAATAGTACCCCCGGTGGTAAAATCAGGTAAGTCTATGGGGGGGGGGGGTGACTAATAGTCCTCTGTGCATTCCCTTGGCTCACCTTGCTGTTCTTGTCTTCTCCTTAGGTGCCGCAGTGCGGCGGGAACATGCAGGAGGATGCGGTGGAATGTGAAGATGCTGCGAAGGTAGATATCACAAAGGTCAGCAATGTCCTCTTCTTCAAATGAAGTTTCAGTCTCAAAACCCTCCCCCTCCTCCTCACCTCTGTCTTTTCTCCTGATTTTCTTTCCTTCTTTGTTTCCTGGTTTCTCTTTTTTTTATGAAGATATGGACGGCCACGAAAGGACGCCACCGCGACACTGTATAGTGAAAAATCCTCCGTGACCGTCGGATAAGGGGAAAAAGCCAAAGGCACAAAAAACCCCTATTGGAAGATTTCAGGTTGTGATCCGTAAGCAGGTTGGGTAAGCTTCACATGAAGGACCAATGTCCACAGAAACGGGAGGCGAAGACAGTCCAATGAGCAGGCAAGGTCGGTACACGGGATGATAAAATGTTCAACCACAGCGGAAGGCAGAGGCAGTCCAAATAGCAGGCAAGGTCGGTACACGGGATGATAAAATGTTCAACCACAGCGGAAGGCAGAGGCAGACCTATAAGCAGGAGAGAGGAGGGAAGGAGGGTAGAGCAGAGTGAGAGTAGATAGAGCAAGTAGGTAGAGAAAAGAGGAGGGTAGACGGGACGAAGGAAAGGAAGAGAGAGAGAGAGACGGGAAGAAAAGGGAAAAGGAACGAAAGGAAAGAAACAGCAGGAGCGTGCGGAGGTAACACAGAAGGCTTCCTATCGTGGCAAAAGCAAGCGAAAAAACCAGGGAGCGTTGCAACGCGTACGCGACCCGGAAGCAGAAGGCTAAAAGCTCCCGGTCGCGTACGCGAGCGGAGAAAGACTAGACCTGCAAGCACGTAGGGGAGAAAGGAACGTGACGGCAGGATCTACGGCGGACCACGTCGATACCGATCCCAGACTCGCCATCTACCCCACGATGTGACAGTCGAAGAGTTCAGCGCGGCGCTGCAGCAGGCGAGGCGACGCGCGTAAAATAACTTCTTTCTTCCAGCTCGAAGGCGCGGTGGATCGGGAATTCAGGTAAGGATCAAAGGTATTGCTCTTGTTCTAACCTTTTCTCCTTCTTTCTCCCTTTTTCTAGGAGCTCCAAACTCGAGGCGGGCGCGGCAGACGGCAGGATCGAGACTTGCAGGCACGGTGAGCGTTACGCTGCTGGATTCAGAATAACGCGAAGCGTGTGCTGCTCTTCGGGCGTGGTTTAAATAGCCTCCAAAGTAGTCCCAGGTAAGTATTCCTCCCCAGCCCCGCCCGAGTAAAAAATAGTCCCTAAGTAAAGTAGTCCCTTCCAAGCCTCTTTTGGCCTGGAGCTCTTGCAGCATGGTCTGCATCAGGTAGGTTTTAGTCTATGAGCCTGGCGCCTATGGCGCCAGGACCGACGCTCCATATGAGCCTGGCGCCATAGGCGCCAGGACTGGACCCAAATAGCCCCTAGCAGGGGTTGTTGGGCTTGCTTAGGATAACTTGATGCCTGCTTCCGGGGTTGCTGGACTTGGTCTGGGTCCCCGGGGGTAGGCATCAAGACAGCACTACCCCCCCCACCCCCCCCCCCCAAGGCCCCTCCTAAAGTCGTTCTTTCCTGTGGTTTCGGTTTGTCTGGGAAATTTCGGTGGAATTTTTTCACCAATCGGGGTGCATGAACATGGTCACTAGGTTCCCATGACCTTTCCTGTGGTCCGTAACCTTTCCAGTCGATTAAATAAAAGAGGTTTGACTTTATCAGCTTGGAGTCCAGGATGTTCTTAACTTCAAATTCGGGTTCTCCGTCTACAAGGATAGGATCTGGTGGCTTGGTTAGTCTTGTCCCTGGTTGCACTGGCTTCAAAAGTGACACATGAAAGACAGGGTGAATTCGCATATTAGCAGGTAAGTCCAACTTGACAGCCACCGGGTTGATAAGGGCCTTAATAGAGTAAGGTCCCAAATATCTGGGGTTAAAGGTCCGTGTTCCCTTTAGAGGTATATGTTTTGTGGCTAACCATACGTGGTCCCCTATCTGGTAATGTGGAGTATCACTTCTATGCCGATCAGCATCTTTCTTGTATTTTTCTTTCGCCTGTTTTAAATGTGTAGTTGCTTCCTTAAAGGCTTGTGTAATCGTAGCATGCAGATGGTCCACTGCTGGCATTTCTAAGTGTTGGGGTGAGTCAAGGTCTGAGGTTCGAGGATGGTGCCCATATAAGTTACAAAAGGGGCTTTGTCCAGTTCCAGAGTGTACTGAATTATTGTATGCATATTCGGCGATCCAAAGAATGTCTTTTCAATTACTCTCAGTCTGATGTAACATACAACGCAGGTATTGTTCGCGAGTCTGGGTGGTCCTCTCCGTTTGACCATCAGTCTGGGGGTGGTGACTGGTCGATAACCTCACATCGATTTGCGCCAATTGACAGCATTTTTTCCAAAAATGTGAAATGAATTGACTGCCCCGGTCAGAGACCAATATGGACGGAAATCCGTGTATGCAAACAATATTTTTGAGGAACTCCTTGGCCAGGATTGAAGCTGAAGATAACCCCTTTAAAGGAATAAAGTGGGCCATCTTGGAAAAAAGATCCACAATACCTAGAATGGTGTTAAATCCATTGCATGGGGGTAGATCAGTAATAAAGTCTAACGATAAGGTGTGCCATGGTGTAGGCGGAATGTCTAAAGGTTGTAAGAGTCCAGCTGGTTTTTTCTTTTGACTTTTGTTTTGGGCGCAAATGCCACAAGACATCACAAATGATTTAATATCCTTTCGCCAGGTGGCCCACCAGAATTGTCTTTTAATTTTAGCTTCAGTTTTTGCAATACCTGGGTGCCCCTCCATTAGGGTATCATGATAACGGGAAATGACTAGCTCTTATAGTTCCTTGTGTGGCAGAAATAGCCGCCCTTGGTAATAAGGCAGATCATTGGTGACAGAGTAGTCCGGGCCTTTTTTTACCCAGTCCTGCAAGGCTGTAGGATCAAAGAGTTGCTGGATCTTTACCTGAATGTCCTCTAGTGTCTGTAGAGTAGTCATGTCAAGAATTCTTTGTTCGGAAATTATAGGTACTGGTTCTGGGTTCACTTCTGCCTCTCCCATCCCTATTCGGGATAAGGTGTCTGCTTTACTATTCTTACAACCTGGTCGATAGGTTATTATGAAATCGAACTCGGCAAAGAACAATGCCCATCGGAGTTGATGTGACGATTGGGCCTTGGCTGTCTTTAAATACTGTAAGTTCCGGTGATCGGTGATCAAAGTAATGGTATGTCTGGCACCGAGAAGATAGTGCCGCCAAGCCTTGAAGGCGGATTTAATGGCTAATACCTCCTTGTCGGTAACCGCATAGTTTAACTCGGGTGCCGAGAACTTTCTGGACCAAAATGCTACTGGATGAAGCTGGCCAGATTCAGGGTCCTTTTGAGACAGGACAGCTCCCATGGCTAGACTGGATGCATCAGTTTCCACTATGTATGGAAGTTCAGGGCGCGGGTGCTTTAATACAGGTGCAGACGTGAATTTCGCTTTCAGCTCTTGGAAGGCATTTTCAGCTTCTTCAGTCCACATAAAGCGTTAATTTTTTCGCAAGAGTGCTGTGATGGGATGTACAACATGTGAAAACTCTGGGATGAATCTGCGGTAGAAATTGGCAAAGCCGAGCATGCTTTGTACTCCTTTAACTGAACTTGGTGATGGCCACTTAAGGATTGCGTCCACCATTCGGGAGTCCATTCGGACTCCCTTTGGGGTCAGGATAAACCCAAGGAATTTAACTTCTGTGGCATGAAAAACGCATTTTTCCAGTTTTGCATATAGTTTGTGCTGACGCAATTTCTCAAGGACTGCTCGGACGTGCTTCACATGGTCAGATTCTGAAGAGGAGTATACTAGAATATCATCGATATATACGACAACACAAACGTCAATGAGTTCACGAAGGACATCGTTCATGAAGTATTGAAAGGCTGCTGGTGCATTGCACAACCCGAAAGGCATCACCTGGTATTCGAATAACCCATACTTAGTGCGGAAAGCAGTCTTCCATTCGTCGCCTTCTTTTACACGTACCAGATGGTATGCCCCCCGGAGATCTAATTTAGTGTATATACAAGCATCCTTCATTTGGTCTAGTAGTTCAGGGATCAGAGGCAATGGGTACCGGTTTTAACAGTTATCTGGTTCAATGCGCGGTAGTCTATGCACGTTCTGAGGTCACCTTCCTTTTTGGGCACGAAGAACAAAGCTGAAGATGCAGGGGACTTGGATGGGCGAATAAAGCCATTGGCAAGGTACTGGTCTAAGTATTGTCGTAGGTGAAGGTTCTCAGGTTCCGTAAGGGCATAGATCCTGCTACAAGGGGGTTGTGCACCGGGTATGAGATCGATTTGACAATCGTACGATCTGTGAGGAGGCAAGGTGTTTGCCTGTTCTTTTTGGAAGACATCCTGGAATTCTTGGTATTATGGAGGTAGTTGCATGACTGCTGTGGTTACTGTGGCCAGGCCTGCGTTCTGACTTTTCTTTGGGTAACAGGTTTGTGCACAATCCGGGAAGGTTATTCTCTTCTCTCGCCAATCAATACAAGGATTATGTGTTTCCAACCAAGGTATCCCCAGTATTATTTGGAACTGTGGGGCTTTGATTAGATCAAACACAATAGTCTGTCAATGCCCATCCTGACCCAATAGTGTCATCTCTGGGGTGGAATGAGTTACAGGCCCAGAGGCAATTTCAGTTCCATCGACTGTGGTGATGACATCTGAGGTGGTTTTTCGGCAGAGAGGTAGATTCATCCTGGAAGCCAATTCATAGTCCACATAGTTTCTTATCGCCCCGCTATCAATGTATGCCCTTACTGCGTGCATACGCGATGGCTGCCCTGGATCTACGAGGACCATTGGTATGATGAAATGCGAGGTCTGAGTATCCTTCTTCAAGCTCGGCAAGCGGACCTCTACGCTTGTCGGGCGTGGTCGTTTCTCGAGTCTGACTCCATATGGCTTTTATCAGCAGATCCTACCACCTTCTTGGGTGGTTTTACAGGGCAATCCCGTAGAAAATGTCTAGAAGTTCCACAATATAGACACAATTGCATTTGCCGTCTCCCTTCTTTCCTTCTGGGTTAAGGATCCTTTAACCCCTCCGATTTGCATGGGTTCTGAAACATCTACTCCTTTGGGGTTAGCGTGGGTTTTGACCAACAACCGATTCTCAAACTTGGCTCGATCAGCCTTTCTGTTCTTAAGTCTGTGATCTAACTGGACCACTAAGTCTATATATTCAGCGCAGTCTTGAGGTGGGTTCACGACTTGAGCTAAGAAATCCTTGAGTTCTCCTCGAAGCCTTCGATGAAATAACGTGATTTGTTTTACCTCCGGCCTTCCAGTTTCCACTATCAACCTATTAAAGGTTGCGATGTAGGATAGAAGGTCCTGGTTACCCTGTCGTAGGGACAAAAGTTCGTTATCCAGGGCCTGTCCTTGGGAGTACCGGGAATTGACCAATCAGCTGCACTGCCGCTGAGATATGACAATACAAAGGCTACCTTGGCTTGATCGTTTGGGAAGGCTCCAGGTCTGCATAAAAAGTGCAAGCGGCATTGGTTCATAAACACGGCGAACCTTTTGGGATCTCCGGCAAAGCGTTCGGGCCGAGCTAATGGAATATTTCCTGGTAGGTTTATTTGCACAGGGTTACTCGATAACACAGGAGCTGGATTTCCCCCGGAACCAGGTAGGGGTGCTTGTCCAGCCTGGCTTTGCAATAGTTGCCTAGCAAGGTCATCAGTTTGCTCCTTTGACAAAATCAGTTCTCTCCTAAGAGCATTGGTTTCTTGACGGGGCGGAATGCACTTCAGCCCTCAGTTCCCCTAGTAATTGGGCCAATTGGTCAGTCTCTGAGGTATCCATAACGCCCGGGTGGGAATTTGTGGGTAGGCTTCGCGTTCTGTTACGCTCACCTGGCTCCCACAGAGGCGTCGATCGGAACTGGGCAGCTGCGGTCTCCACCAATGTGACACGTAGGGCCGAGATGACGGACTGGACTGGCCCACCTAGCTTCGTTTGCTCGGCCCGTAGGAATACTCTTCTGCAAATGGAGAAAGGGAATTAACCACCAGTGGAGTTGAGCGTAAATCCCCCCCACCCCCGCTGTTCTCCCCACAGATCACCTTTGATGTCCCCTCTTATAGTCTCACCTGATGGTTTGAAAAGATGAGCTCTCCATCCTGCATTGAGCGCAGGGGCACGTTGATAACCAGTTGCTTCACTGGCTCGAAGGAATTGGTGAGTTCCAGAACAATATTGACTCCGAGATTCCAGGCAAGACGCCGTAAGTATAAAGTTCGTAAGAGTTCAAATGTCTGACTTTCACTCTTGTCCGATTCCTTGCAGGTTGCAGCTTGACCCTAATGAAGAGTTCCTAGTGGCAACCGGTAGCATTCTGGTAAGGATTTGTATTTTCCAACACAGTTCGATAAAATAATGTCGATATGTAACCTGTTGCTTTCTTCCTTATTCAGGCGCTGAGAGAAAGTATGAAGTCTCAGGGAATAATACCTCCGGCGGTAAAATCAGGTAAGTCTATTGTGGTGAGGAGGGTTCCCCTTGTTAGTCCCTTTGTTTCACCTTGCTGTCCTTTTGTTTCCCCTTAGGGGCCGGGGTTCGGCGAAGATGCAGTGGAAGCTGCGCCAACCCGTGAAGAGGAATAGTACCCCCGGTGGTAAAATCAGGTAAGTCTATGGGGGGGTGACTAATAGTCCTCTGTGCATTCCCTTGGCTCACCTTGCTGTTCTTGTCTTCTCCTTAGGTGCCGAGTGAGGCGGGAACATGCAGGAGGATGCGGTGGAATGTGAAGATGCTGCGAAGGTCGGCGAGTTCAGCGCGGCGCTGCAGCAGGCGAGGCGACGTGCGTAAAATAACTTCTTTCTTCCAGCTCGAAGGCGCGATGGATCAGGAATTCAGGTAAGGATCAAAGGTATTGCTCTTGTTCTAACCTTTTCTCCTTCTTTCTCCCTTTTTCTAGGAGCTCCAAACTTGAGGCGGGCGTGGCAGAAGGCTGGATCCAGACTTGCAGAATAACGCGAAGCGTGTGCTGCTCTTCGGGCGTGGTTTAAATAGCCTCCAAAGTAGTCCCAGGTAAGTATTCCTCCCCAGCCCCGCCGAGTAAAAAATAGTCCCTAAGTAAAGTAGTCCCTTCCAAGCCTCTTTTGGCCTGGAGCTCTTGCAGTATGGTCTGCATCAGGTAAGTTTGCAGCATGGTCTGCATCAGGTAAGTTTTAATCTATGAGCCTGGTGCCTATGGCGCCAGGACTGACTCTCCATATGAGCCTGGCGCCATAGGCTCCAGGACTGGACCCAAATAGCCCCTAGCAGGGGTTGTTGGGCTTGCTTAGGATAACTTGATGCCTGCTTCCGGGGTAGCTGGACTTGATCTGGGTCCCCGGGGGTAGGCATCATGACAAAAAGGCTCTCACCTGGGTTTGAGTAGTGGGAGTCTCCCAGTCATGTACAGTCTGTACTTTACTTGGATTTGACCCCCTCCTACCTCATGACCAAGATACGTGACTTTCCCCTGAGCTATCTGGCACTTGGTGGCCTTTATAGTGAGGCTAGCCCTTTTCAAGGCCTGCAACACCTTAGCCAGATGTGTCAAATGCTCTTCCCAGGTGGAACTGTAGACAGCAATGTCGTCTAAGTAGGCCATACAAAAGGCCTCCAGCCCACTGAGCGCATGATTGACCAATCTCTGGAAGGTGGCAGGGGCATTCTTCAACCCAAAAGGCATGACTCTAAACTGGTTGTCAGGAACCCTAGTGATTCCTCTACTCTTACGACACGTATTCCCAGAAGGTGGTCTTATAATACTTCTAGAGTTTCCAGACCTTCCCAAGTATTGCCTGTAGCTATTCAGAAAAAGCGTTATAATACAGGTTTCACTGTCTTAAAGAAAGGAGCGTCGTTTACAGCCTGATGGCGGTTGCCGTGGAGACTAGGATGTAAACAATGAGGCATACGTCATCACGCGCACATTCTGTCACGTGATTCCATGACCATTTAAAACTCCGCCTTGACTTTGAACCAGTGCTTCTGATTTTGGCTGAAGTGCGCTACGTATCTAGTGAAACTTCACTGCTGTATCTTTGTACCTTGTTCCCTCCAGATTTGCATACCTCCTTCCTACTTGATTGATTCCACCTATTTCGACCAACCAGGGTTGTGTGATTCTTTACTTGTGGGAAGTTCAAGGTTAGTACTGTTTGGCTACACTGTTACTGGCCTCAAAAAGTAAAAGGCTTTTGTTAACCTGCCTTTTCCTTTCCGGCTCTAGGTCTGCTGTTCGTGTTTGGGTCCATTCTTCCAAATAATAGATCCCTTGGTGTGGTATTTTAACTCCATACACAGGGTTACATTGTTGGGTAGAATTCTTCGTCTACACTCCGTGGGCAAGTTACCCGGCTACCCTGACATAATCAGAAGCCTAATCCATGGACCCAAACGAACCTTTGGCCCAAATAGTACAAATGGTCACCGAATTACGTGCTGATATGACAGCAGCCCATGCAGCTACTCAGCAACGTATCAATGAAATTCAGGCCGGCATGCAACCATCTGGACCCCCGGTCCCTGAAATGGCACTACCTTCAGGTTCTGGCTTAGCCCCTCCTAGGCAGGAATCTGGGCCAGTATACATGACGGCTCAGTTCCCTCTGGCTCAGCCTGAGAGATTTAGTGGGGACCCCAGAACATACCGTACCTTTTTCAATCAATGTCGGTTGCATTTCCTTTGCAGGCCGTCCTCCTTTCCCGATTCGGCTACTAAAGCTGCTTTCCTGTTGTCTCATTTAGGGGGTACAGCAGCAGCATGGGCAAATCCATTGCTGGAACAGGGAAGTCCGTTACTATTTGACTGTGACGCCCTTATCGCAGCTATGAGTAGAGTTTTTGATACTCGTTATAAGACTCAAGCAACGGATCTTGAACTATTAGGGTACATCAAGGTGACTCTCCATTATTGGCATATCTGGCTAAATTTAATCAACTCATAGCTGAGACAGGTTGGCCTGAAGACAAGAAGGCTTCCATGTTTTATAAAGGATGATCTGAATCCTTAAAAGACACTTTGGCAACGGTGCCCATAGTGCCAACCACATTTCCTGAACTTTTGGATATGGTCCTTCAAATTGACGCCAGGAAAGCTGAGAGGAAAGGAGAAAAGAGACCCTTAGTACCTTTGGCCATGACTACCCCGGCTCCAGTTCCTGTAGCTCCGGAGCCCATGCAGATTGGTGCTGTACGGGGGCCTTTGACCTCAGAGGAAAGGGAGGCAAGGAAAAAGAATAACCTCTGTTTCTACTGTGGTTCCTCTGAACGTTTGCTAAAGGCTTGCAATAAGAAGCCAAAGCGGCAGGGAAACGCCAAAGCTCGACAGTAGAAGGGGTCGAACTGTCGAGCTTAGCATCTTTGGACTCCCTGGTTTCAAAACCCTTTGTAATTCCCATTCGCTGTTCTTGTCCCCCTACTCAAGAATGGTTCATAGATGCAGTAGTTGATTCTGGAGCTACTGGCAACTATATTGATGATGCTTTCGCAAGGAAACTAGGCATTCCGGTGGTCAATAAGTCACATCCGGAGTTGGTTAATGCCGTAGATGGTTCCACCTTACTTTCTGGTTTGGTTACGGAACAAACAGTTGACTAAACCATGATGACTTACAGTGGTCATACAGAATCCCTCTGCTTTGACCTCATTGCGGCCCCACAATATCGTTTAATCCTAGGATTGCCATGGCTAAAGCGTCACAATCCAGCCATTGATTGGAGGTCCGGTGAAGTGGATTTTGTTTCCTCTAATTGTGAGGCTATGTGTTTTTCTTCTAATACAAGTTCAAACTCTCCATGTGAGCCACTGTTAAAGGTCTCATCATCTATAGGGGCCATCACGACTCATCTTGCCAAAGGAATACAATAAATATGCGGATGTGTTCGATGCTAAGGGTGCAGAAACTCTCCCTCCACACCGACAGTATGACTGCCCTATTGATTTGGTGCCTGGAGCTAGGATACCGGCAGGTCGTATATATTCCCTCACGCATAAGGAGGATCTTATCCTCAAGGAATACATTGATAAATCCTTACAATCTGGTTTCATCCGTCCCTCCCGTTCCCCAGCAGCCTCCCCTTTGTTTTTCATGCCCAAAAAGGAAGGCGATTTATGGCCTTGCATTGACTATCGTGCATTGAATGCCGTTACCATCAGGAATCAATATCCTATCCCTTTGATTTCGGTACTTCTTGATCAACTCGGGTCATCAACGATATTTACCAAATTAGGCTTACAATTTGGTGAGGATTAGAGAGGGGTGTTAGGCGATCCTCTGCACACCAGTCCACTACACAACAGAACACTGCTCACATTTCCCCAACATCTCCTTCCACGGTTTGAGGCTCACGTGATTCGGTGAACCCAAAGGACCGAAAACTCCGTACCAGCTATGGTGTACGGCTCGATTGCAACCCTTTCTGCATTGGCAATTGCCTTGGAGAACATATAGCAGAAGGGGCGGTGTTACGTCTCCACGTCGATCACGTGATCCAGAGTGGCGTTCCTCACGTGACCTTGGTGGACGTCACATGACCCAGAGACGCACAGTATAAAGGTCTGAGAGACAGAACACTCATTGCTTCTCAGCTGTCTTCAGACCCTGTTTGGCTACCCTGTTTGGCGTTACGTCTCGCTCCTCTGTTAACTTTGATCACGGAACTCTACCTCGGACTCCTTCGGATACCCCTTTGTACCTTTGCTTGGAACTGTTTACCTGTTGCCGGATTTTGGACTTCACTCTGACTTCTTTGGATCATCCCTTGGTACCTCGCTGAACTCCTACGCCATTTCCCTTCTTGGGATTCAAGTCACGCCTTCACTCCTACAGGTGGCTGATCCTACTTCCACGCTAACCTACGGTTCTACTATTCCACGGACCGCCGCATCATCTGAGTCTCGAACCTCTCTACTAGGTTTCCTGGGTTTTCCTAACACCAGATAGGTAAGGCCTTTTAGATCCTTTGGTTTACTTGATATGTATTGTGATTGCCTGGTACTTAACCTCGTTCCTTTTGACAGCAGCATCGGTGTTCCAGAGGTTCCGTGGATCTGGGAAGTCATCTCCCACCTGTGGCCTCAAAGGTCGCACAGCGGGTTTCTTTTTAGTTCCCCTGTGCGTCACTTGGGGACGGAGGTCTCATCGGTCTACACGACACTCAAGTCAGAACAGACTGAGAAGCCGTATAGTCGTGTTAGACAATGCAGGGATCCATGGAAGAACCCATAACTGCTTTAGTCCAGGCGATTACAGTATTAAGGGCAGATATGGCTGCTGCCAATACGGTGATCCACCAAAGGTTAGATTCCATACAGAGTGTTCAGCATTCCCTTCCTGCAGACCCTGAATTCGGAGATGCTAGCTCTTCAACCACACCTCCTCCCTTGGCAAATACTAGTCCCAATTCCGGTGGTCCTCCCAACCCCTTCCCCCCTGGCCGCTCCTGAACGTTATCAAGGTGACCCCATGAAATTCAGAACCTTCATTAATCAGTGCAAGTTACATTTTTTGTGTAGACCTTTGGCCTTTTCTACTTCCACTGCTAAAGCCGCCTTTGCCCTTTCCCATTTAGCCGGGACAGCTGCCGCTTGGGCTAATCCCCTATTGGAGAATAATAGCCCAGTCCTTTATGACTTTGATTTGTTGGTTCTAGAAATGTCTCGAGTATTTGATACCCGACACAAGGCACAGTCTAGGGATTTGGAGTTGTTAGAACTAACTCAGGGTAGAAGGACTTTGATAGAATACATCACCCGGTTCAATCAATTGGTGGCCGAAACATCATGGCCAGAAAGCAAGCGGGCAGCTGTCTTTTATAGGGGGTTGAGTAACATAATGAAAGATGCTTTAGCAGTGATCCCTTCTATGCCCACTCAGTATCAGGAACTAGTTGATCTTGCCTTACAGGTAGATGCACGACGATCGGAGCGTAGAGCTGAGTTGGGGGTTTCTTCCCATCCTACACTTGTCAGTACTCCTGCTTCCAGTACGGAAGAACCTATGCAAGTGGGAGGTTTACGTAGCCCTATTACAACATCTGAGAGGGAACGTAGAAGGGTGGATAATGCATGCTTTTATTGTGGCACCACGGGACATTACGTGAAAGAGCGCACTCGACGTCCCAAGAAGAGCCAGGTTTTTCGGACAGCTCGACCTTAGATCCGGAGAGCAGGTCGAGTGTTCAGTCTTCATCTCCGGGTACCCCTCTTGCCTTTGCTCGTGTTCAACCTGTCTCTGTAAAGGCTACTCTGTGTCCCTCTACAGGCCATCTTCATGCAGTCACAATCATCATTGATTCAGGTGCTACTGGAAATTACATAGACATTGCTTTAGCCCATTCCCTCAATCTACCTTTAGTGGTAAAAACCCGACCTGAACCTGTTCAAGCCGTAGATGGCTCTGCGTTAGTTTCTGGTCCTGTTAGACACCAAACTGCACCTCTCTTGTTGACCATACAAGACATTCACACAGAGACCGTAAGTTTTGACTTGATTACCACACCACAATTCGGTATCATATTAGGGATACCATGGTTACGTGAACACAATCCGCTGATTAATTGGCAATCAGGCACTGTGCTCTTCGAGTCCGAGATCTGTCAGAATTATTGTCTCCCGACCCATCAAACAACTGATACCCCTTCTCGGGCCTTGGGAGCCTTAGCTCAACTCACGCTGAGTGTTGGTGGATCAGAGGTTGTGAATTCTCATACCGTTGGGGGGTTGGTGTCTGGGATTCCATCTGAGTACAAAGCATTCGAATCAGTTTTCGATCGTGGCTCTTCCGAGGTACTTCCTCCACATAGACCATATGACTGCCCAATCGAATTACTCCCTGATTCCACTATTCCTTCGGGCAGGATTTATTCCTTGTCTCCTTCGGAGGAACAAGCATTGAAACAGTATGTACAGAACGCCCTTAGTTTAGGACATATCCGCCCCTCTACTTCACCGGCTGCAAGCCCTATATTTTTTGTACCTAAGAAAGAGGGGGATTTACGTCCTTGTGTGGATTATCGGCGTCTCAATGCGATCACAAAAAAGGATAGATATCCAATTCCGTTAATAACACCCCTTCTGGACCACTTATCACATGCTTCTGTTTTCACCAAGCTTGATCTGCGCGGCGCATACAATCTAGTGCGCGTTCGCGAGGGTGATGAGTGGAAAACTGCTTTCTGTACTCGTTACGGCTTGTATGAATACCTAGTCATGCCCTTCGGTCTATGTAATGCCCCGGCCACATTCCAACGCTTTATGAATGACATATTCAGGGATATTCTGGATGTATACATGGTTGTGTACTTGGACGACATCTTGATCTTTTCACGTAATCTTGATGACCATGTAAAGCATGTCCGAGAAGTACTATCCCGTCTGAGAGAACATTCCTTATTTGCCAAACCTGACAAATGTCAGTTCCATAAAACGTCTGTTGAGTTTCTGGGATTCCACATTACCCCAGGAGCGTTATCCATGAACGAATCCAAGGTCAAAGCAGTCTTAGATTGGCCAGTACCTCAAACACTCAAGTCCTTGCAGGCCTTTTTGGGCTTCGCCAACTTTTATAGGCGTTTCATTTCCTCCTTTTCCACAATCGTTGCCCCGCTCACAGCCCTGACCAGTCCACAGGTACCCTATCGTTGGCAGAGAGAACATCAGGAGGCTTTTGAGGCTTTGAAAACCGCTTTCACTACCGCACCGGTACTCCAGCACCCCAATCCTGATCTTCCGTTCATAGTTGAGGCGGATGCCTCTTCTTTTGCTCTCGGTGCGGTATTGTCTCAAACATGTCCTACTACAGGCAAATTACACCCAGTGGCATACTATTCCCGTAAGTTCTGCAGTAATGAGACTCATTACACCGTTACGGAGAAGGAACTCCTGGCTGTCATTGACGCCTTTCGTGTTTGGCGCCATCATCTTCTGGGGGCTAAACATCCAATCACTGTATACTCAGATCATCGGAATTTACAGGATCTGGCTTCATTGAAGTGCATTAATAGCAGACAGGTCCGGTGGCATCTTTTCTTTTCTTCTTTTGATTTTCATATTATGTATTATGCATCGTCCTGGAACTTCACATGGTAAAGCAGACGCCTTGTCACGTTCCCTGGGGGGGGGGGGGGTCGAGTTGCCAACCTTCCCTGACACTGTTCTCGGAAGAGTCATGTGATTTGTCTCTGTACACCCTCATTGTCATTATTAGACTTGGTTCGATCCTGGACTAGCAATCATTCCGACCAGTTGCGAGAATGGGACCCCGTGTATTCTGATGGTTTGCCTTTCGTGCATGAACGTCTGTTTCTTCCCACACCTGACACTCGTAATCTGGCCCTTGAGTGGTCTCATGATGCTCCTTTTAATGCCCATCCCGGTCAAGAGCGCACTCTAGATCTTCTCAAGCGCTGGTGTTGGTGGCCCTCTATGAAGCGCGATGTGGAATGTTATGTCAATTCGTGCGCAGTGTGTGCTCAGGCTAAACATCGGAGAGGTCGACCGGTTGGGTTGCTACTTCCGCTTCCGGTACCTCCCAGACCTTGGCATACACTGTCTATGGATTTCGTTACCGATCTCCCCAAGTCACAAGGTTTTGACTCCATCTGGGTAGTGGTGGACACGTTCACTAAAATGGCTCGTTTTGTTCCTTGTAAAGGTATTCCTTCGGCCCCGGTCTTGGCGGACTTGTTTTTTGAACATGTGTTCATGTTATTTGGACTCCCTTCGGTCATTATATCCGATCGAGGATCAGAGTTCACCTCTCGCTTTTGGAGGTCGTTGACTAAATTGTTGGGCATTGATACCAGGTATTCTTCGGCCTATCATCCTGAGACCGATGGGCAGACCGAAAGGACGAATCAATCCATGGAGCAGTATCTTCGCTGCCTTATATTGCAACACCAGACCTCCTGGTTGGCCGTTTTACGGCTTGCTGAGTTCGCATACAATAACGCGGCTCATTCAGCTACAGGTTTTTCTCCTTTCTACGCCCTCTACGGCCAACATCCCAAGGTCTTGCCTGTCCCTGATGCTTCTATTTCTTCTAATCCTGCGGCCACGACATGTCTTAGGGATCTGTCTGCTGTACATGCTAGTACTGTGGTCCATCTCACTGAAGCAAAGGCTTCTATGAAGGCCCGTGTGGATGGCAAACGTCTAGCTGCTACTCCTCTGGTGGTGGGTTCTAGGGTCCGGTTGTCTTCACGTCATCTTCGCCTAGTGGGTTGCCGGAAATTGCTGCCTCGCTTTGTCGGCCCGTATGTGATCTCTCAGGTTGTGAATCCGGTGGCTTTTCGTCTAGTGCTTCCTAGTTCTTGGCGTATCCATCCTGTATTCCATGTCTCCCTCCTCAAGCCTTGTCCCGATTCTGTCCGTCTCCGAGCCCCTGTTGCACCAGTGTCCCTGGCCTCTCCTGATGTCTTTGAAGTATCGGCCATTTTGGGGTCCCGATGGTTTAGGGGTAGGCTCCAGTATCTGGTGGATTGGAAGGGTTACGGCCCGGAGGAGCGTTCTTGGGTTTCCACCTTAGATCTAGACGCCCCTCGGTTGGTCGCCCGCTTCCATAGGGATCATACGTCCTGCCCACGGGGTCGTGGGCCGTTAGGGGGGGGCTATGTTAGGCGATCCTCTGCACACCAGTCCACTAACACTGCTCACATTTCCCCAACATCTCCTTCCACGGTTCGAGGCTCACGTGATTCGGTGAACCCAAAGGACCGAAAACTCCGTACCAGCTATGGTGTACGGGCTCGATTGCAACCCTTTCTGCATTGGCAATTGCCTTGGAGAACATATAGCAGAAGGGGCGGTGTTACGTCTCCACGTCGATCACGTGATCCAGAGTGGCGTTCCTCACGTGACCTTGGTGGACGTCACATGACCCAGAGACGCACAGTATAAAGGTCTGAGAGACAGAACACTCATTGCTTCTCAGCTGTCTTCAGACCCTGTTTGGCGTTACGTCTCGCTCCTCTGTTACCTTTGATCACGGAACTCTACCTCGGACTCCTTCGGATACCCCTTTGTACCTTTGCTTGGAACTGTTTACCTGTTGCCGGATTTTGGACTTTACTCTGACTTCTTTGGATCATCCCTTGGTACCTCGCTGAACTCCTACGCCATTTCCCTTCTTGGGATTCAAGTCACGCCTTCACTAATACAGGTGGCTGATCCTACTTCCACGCTAACCTACGGTTCTACTATTCCAGGGACCGCCGCATCATCTGAGTCTCGAACCTCTCTACTAGGTTTCCTGGGTTTTCCTAAAACCAGATAGGTAAGGCCTTTTAGATCCTTTGGTTTACTTGATATGTATTGTGATTGCCTGGTACTTAACCTCGTTCCTTTTGACAGCAGCATCAGTGTTCCAGAGGTTCCGTGGATCTGGGAAGTCATCTCCCACCTGTGGCCTCAAAGGTCGCACAGCGGGTTTCTTTTTAGTTCCCCTGTGCGTCACTTGGGGACGGAGGTCTCATCTGTCTACACGACACTCAAGTCAGAACAAGGGGGATGAGTGGAAAACGGCATTCAAGACTAAGTACCGTCTCTTTGAGTATTGTGTGATGCCGTTCGGCCTATGTAATGCTCCTGCTACTTTCCAACACTTTGTTAATGATGTCTTCCGGGATATGATGGATAGGTTTCTCATCATTTACTTAGATGATATCCTGATTTATTCAGATTCATATGAACACCACGTACAACATGTGCATCTAGTATTGCAACGTCTACGGGAACATGCCTTATATGCAAAGATGGAGATGGGAATAGTTTCTTACCTGTAACTCCATTTCTCCAGCATTGGTATCTTTCATGGATTCACATGCTTTGAATATTCCCCGTCGTCAGGCTGGGAATCCCCGGTACATTATATAGACCCTTTCCCGTAGGAAAACTTTTTCGACGCTTATGCGTCCTATCCACCTCGTTTTGTATCATGCGTGCCCGTGCCGTCAGGACGTCATGATATAAATACAGGCCCCGCCCCCGCGCTCCCTCAGATTTCGGCCCCCAAAGTAGTGGGGGAACCGGTTTGCATGATCAGGGGAGGCAGGTGGGCGCATGTGAATCCATGAAAGATACCAATGCTGGAGAAATGGAGTTACAGGTAAGAAACTATTCCCTTCTCCAGCATTGGATCTTTCATGGATTCACATGCTTTGAATAGATTACATAGCAGTACTACCCCCAAGAGGAGGTGTGCATGCAAACCCCTATACATTCTTCGCAAAAGGCCGTTCCCTAAGATTATGTATACATCAGTAATAGTTTACATAGGGAAAAAACGGACCACATACAGTCATAAATTCCACAGGATGCCACCCCGCAGCCGGGGCTTACCTTACTGGAATAGGTGTCGAAGCACCGCCTGTCCCATCCGGGTGTCTTCGGCATGTTGCTGCGACAGGCAGTAATGGCGGGTAAAGGTGTGTGTAGTCGCCCAGGTAGCCGCCATGCAGATGTCCCCTAGAGGGACTCCGGCCCACAGTGCCGTCGACGATGCCGCTGCTCTAGTTGAATGAGCTCTTGGCCGTCGTAGAAGAGGCTTCCCTGCCTTGGAATGGCAGTACGAGATGGTAGATGACACCCATCTTGAAAGTCCTTGCTTTGAAATGGCTTTTCCTCTAGCACCCAACCCATAGGCCACAAACAGCTGTCTCGTTTCTCTGAACGGTTGCGTACGATGAAGATAAAACTTGAGAGCCCTTTTTACATCCAATGTGTGTAGCATGCGCTCCGCTCCCGAGCATGGCTCCGGAAAAAACGTAGGCAACACGATAGAAGAGTGTTTATGAAACACCGAAGGAGCTTTTGGTATGAACTGTGGGTTAGTGGCTAGGACTACCTTGGTCTTGAAAAATCGTAAGTATGGTGGGTCCACCATTAGAGCCTGAACTTCTGAGATACGTCGGGCTGAAGTGATGGCCACCAGGAAGGCCAATTTCCACGACAGAAACTTCAGAGACGATGATGACATTGGCTCAAACGGAGGTTTCATAAGAGACGTTAAGATCAGATTGAGGCTCCACTCCGGTGGAAATTTCTTCTCTGGAGGGAAACTCCGAAAGAGGCCTTTAAGGAAGTGCTTAATCAGGCGGTCGCTGAACAATGGTGCCGAGTGCCGTCGACGAGTAAACCTGGAAATGGCTGCTAGGTGTACTTTTATTGACGACACCGACAGGCCCATTTGAGCTAATAACAGCAAGTATGGAAGGAGCTGTTCCGGCCTAATCGATTGCGGGGCCAAACCTGGTTGATCCTCACACCATTGACAGAACCTTTTCCATTTGTACGCGTATGAGGCGTTTGTGGAAGGTGCTCTTGCCGCTTGCAGGATACGTCGACAGTCCTCCGGAATCGTTAGCCGACCAAATTCGGCGAAGTCAGGAGCCAGGCCGTCAACTTGAGGCTGTCCGGGTCGTGATGCCAAACGACACCCTCCTGTCGAGACAGAAGGTCGGGGGTCTTCTGGAATCTCATCGGTTCCGCCGCCGCTAAGTGTAGTAGGTCTGAAAACCACACTTGTCTGGCCCAGTATGGGGCCACCAGAATTACCCGACATGGGTACCTGAGGATCCATTGCAACGTCCTCCTGACAAGGGGAAAAGGAGGAAATGCGTACAGGAATTTGTTCGTCCATGGGAATGAGAACGCATCCCCCAGCGAGCCCTGCTGAGGCCATCTGCTTGCGTACTGATGGCATTTCTTGTTGTTCTTCGTTGCAAACAGGTCTATGGAAGGGTGTCCCCATTCCTTGAATACTTGTTGAAGTTGTTGGTCGTTCAGCACCCATTCGTGAACTTCGTTCATTTCTCTGCTGAGGGCATCGGCTTCCACGTTTTTCACTCCTGGTAGGTGAAATGCTAAGATTTGTATGTTGTGTTGAAGGGCCCAATGCCAGATTTTCTGTGCCTCTGTCGATAGGGACCTGGAACGTGTCCCTCCTTGTTTCCTCAAGTAGAACATCGTAGTGGTGTTGTCCGTCATGACACGCACCACCGAGTCCCTCAGTTGCGGAAGAAAAGACTTCAGAGCCCATCGCACTGCTCTCAGTTCTAGCAGGTTGATATGCAGGGAGGACTCCTGCAAAGACCACTGGCCTTGTACCTGTAACATATCCAGATGAGCTCCCCATCCGCTCAGCGATGCATCCGTCACCACCGTCTTTTGGAACTCTGGTTCCAGTAGAGGCATCCCTCTCGTTAGGTGAGTAGACACTTTCCACCAGCCGAGTGCTTGAACTAGTTGTTCGTCGACGACCAGTCTGTCGGACCAGCGACCTCTGCTCTGTGCCCAACGGTCCGCTAGAAATTCCTGGCAAGGCCTCATAAACAGACGGCAGTTGTTTATTAACGGAATGCAGGACGACATGGTCCCTAGCAGGGACATGTACTTGCGCACAGAGACTCTGGTACCGCCGCTCCATTCCGACGCCTTGTTTTGAAGTTTCTGAATTCTTTCGCTGGATGGTTTCACCAGGCTTGTGTGCGTATGAAACTCCGCTCCTAGAAAGACCAAGGTCCTCGAAGGCTCTACTGAGGACTTGTTGAAGTTTATTGCGAAGCCCAGTTCCTGTAAGATGGACATTGTGGCTCGTAGACTGTCTCGTGTTTGTTCCTTGGATGACCCTCTGATTAGCCAGTCGTCTAGATATGGATAGACATGATGACCATCCTTCCTTAAATGGGCCGCTATAGGGGCCAAGCACTTGGTGAACGTCCTGGGGGAGGACTTGAGCCCGAACGGGAGGACCTTGAACTGAAAATGCTTTCTCCCGACGACGAATCTTAAATATCTCCTGTGTCGTGGGCGTATTGGGATGTGAAAATAAGCATCCTGAAGGTCTAGTGAAGAGAGATAGTCCATGGGTTGCACCGATCTGATAACCTCTTGGAGTTTTAGCATTTTGAATTTTTTGCTCTTTAGCCACTTGTTGAGTACCCTCAGGTCGAGAATGGGCCTCCATTTGCCGTTTGGCTTTTTGACAACAAAGAACCTGGAATAAACTCCTTGGCCTTCCTGTGCCACAGGAACTCTCTCTACCGCCCCTTTTCGCAACATAAGCTCCGCCTCTTGTCGTAGGATTTGGAGGTGGGGCTGTGTCGAGAATAAAGGAGGAAGACGCGGAGGCTTGTCTTTGAATTGCAGCGCATGACCCATGCGAATCGTGTCTAGGACCCATCGATCTTTGGTGATGCATTTCCATCGGTCGAAGTGATGAGAGACTCGACCCCCCAGGACGTTCCGAAGGCCGTCATTGATTGCTGGTTTGCTTGTTCTTCGTTGACGACGGACCTGAGCCTCGCCGCCTGGAGGCTTGATAGTCCCTGCTTCCACGTGCCGACTGGGACGCTCGTCTGAACCCTTGTGAAGAGTACGAGGGCCTGTTAAATCCACGGTCCCTCGAGGCTCCAAAGCGGGAGTTTCCAGAAGCACCTCTGAAAGGGCGAAAAGAGCGAAAATTTCTACCCGTTTGAAGGGCGCCGAGGGACCTAGCAGTATCCGTGTCTTCTTTCATCCCTTTCAGCGCTTCATCAACTTTTTCGCCAAACAGGTGCTCCCCTTCGCATGGCATGTCCAGGACTTTGTACTGTACTTCAGGACGGAAAGTAGTACATTTGAGCCACGCTTGTCGACGAAGCACTACTCCATGGTTGATTTGTTTGAAACCAGACTCTGCTAGGTCCACTGCGATATTAATAGCGTGGTTCGAGGCCTCCTCGCCGTCCCGCACCAGTAACATAGCTGCTTTTCGGTGTTCGTCTGGCAGGTGTTCTAGGATAGGGGCTAATTTGTGCCACATTTCCCTATCATATCGTGACACGATCGCTAAGGAATTGGCTGCTCTTACTGTCGTCGCTCCGACCGAGAGCACCTTCTTTCCAAATGCGTCCTGCCTCCTAGCCTCGCTTTCCGGTGGCGTTGAACATTTCTGCTGGACCCTGGCCTTCCTAGCTGCTGCCGCCGACACCACCGAGTCAGACAAAGGCTGTGATGTTAGACATTTTGGAGTGGACTCAGGAGCTTTAAACTTTTTCTCGATCCGTCCCTTTATGGCTGGTTCCGAGAACGGATGGCGCATCGTTTTGAGACCTTCTTGCCACACGTGGTCAAGGATTGGGATGGCAAATACCGATTTTCTCCTTTGACCCATATGGTCAAAAAGGAAACAGTCTTTCCTCTGCTCCTCAGGAATCAAGCCGAATTCGGAACACGCTTTCCCCATCATTGCATGGAAGGCTCCCACATCATCAGGGGGAGATGGCTGTGTCTGGCTCCTCGTAGACTCCAATTCTACATCCGAATTCCATGTCGGGTCCCTCGACGGTGACAGGGAGATGTCTGACCCAGAGTCATCATGTATAGAGTCGGACTCCGACAACTCACCCTCCTCCTGAGCTCGAGGACGATCTTTTACCGCCTGGGGAGCCGATGGGTGATTCGTCGACGAGCGAGCCGTACAAGTTTGCTCGTCGACGGAAGGTACAGACAGAAGTGACGATGACGTCCCAGGTTGAGGGAACTGGGTATCCAGCCGCTGTAGTAGCTTCTGAAGAGTATTAAGCACATCCAGAGACAAAACTGTCTGGGGGTTCAGCAACGTGGATGATATAGGTACCATACCCCCGCTCGCACTCGTCGCCGTCGTCGTCGACGTGGAAGGCCGTAAGCCTAAATCCAATGGCTGCAGAACCATGTCACCTTCCCCTTCCGCCGAGCAGGCCGTGTCTGGCTGCAGTAAGACCTCAGGGGGGATCGGGTCATAGACCTCAGGCAGCCAAGCCATAGACTGAGTTTCCGTCGACGAAGGAATCCCAACCGCTGCTGCTTGAACGGTAATAGGCATCGTCAACGACACCGAGGTCGACGAGGAAGTCGTCGTCGTCGAGCCTTTAGACTTCGTTGTCGATTTTGATGCCGACTTCCCGGCTGAAGCTTCTCGACTCACGGAAGACCTGGGACGGTCCCCTGAGGAGGATTTAGACAGCGCCAGCCTCTCCGTCTTAGATGATGAGGAGGAGGAGGGCTTTTTATGAGATGAGGAGGATCCAGCATGTTTCCCCTTATGCTTGTCCTCAGGGCGAATTTCTGCTGGCCGCACCTTCTTCGATGGAGGCTCCGACTTGCTCCTGGAGGCCGTGGAGCCAACTTCCGAAGCCGGGTAGGCACCCGCTCCGTCATTAAGCCAGTCGACCAGCCTTCTTTTACGGTCCTTAAGGGTTTTTTGGGAGAAACCCTGGCATATCTCACATGTATCCGCCGCGTGGTGCGGGTGGAGACAGTAGATACAGTCCATGTGGCCGTCTCCTTCATAAACCTTTTTGAGGCCACAGGTTGCACATGGGCGAAATAACGCCTTTCCAGACATAATTCTCCAGATTTGAACTTCGCTTACGCGAAACAGACAAAAAAACAATCTAGTTATCACTAGTAGTAACACGAAGATCCCACTGCTTTGAAAGACGGTTGAAATCTGAGGGAGCGCGGGGGCGGGGCCTGTATTTATATCATGACGTCCTGACGGCACGGGCACGCATGATACAAAACGAGGTGGATAGGACGCATAAGCGTCGAAAAAGTTTTCCTACGGGAAAGGGTCTATATAATGTACCGGGGATTCCCAGCCTGACGACGGGGAATATTCAAAGCATGTGAATCCATGAAAGATCCAATGCTGGAGAAATTTATTTTCCATGTTACTTCTGTGGAGTTTCTTGGTTACGTAATCACTGATCAGGGTATACATACGAGTTCCACAAAAGTCTGTGCGGTTCCGGTTTGGCCAGCTCCTAAGGACCTAAAATCTTTGCAATCGTTCCTTGTTTTTGCACATTTTCATATACGCTTTGTGAGGTCCTTTTCTGAAATCACAGTGCCCCTTACAGCTCTCACCAGCAGTAAAAAGAAATTTGTATGGGATTCCGTTGCTAACCAGGCTTTCGAGGAGTTGAAATTGGCCTTTACCTTGGCTCCAGTTTTACAACACCCAGACCCTTCCCAACCGTTTTTGGTTGAGGCTGATGCTTCGGATGTGGCTTTGGGGGCTATCTTGTCTCAGCACTGCCGAGATTCGCAAGAACTACATCTGGTGGCTTACCACTCTAGGAAGCTCAATCCCCATGAGCGTAATTATACTATTACGGAAAGGGAGTTGTTAGCTGTCAGAGATGCCTTTCTTGTTTGGCGACATCATTTACTCGGCACTTCAAGTCCGGTTCAAGTATTTACTGACCATCGCAATTTAGTGGCCTTACAGTCCGTGAAATGTACAACGGCTAGACTTGCACGCTGGCATGAGTTCTTTTCAGCGTTTAATTTCACAATAACTTATCGTCCTGGGGCGAGACATACTAAGGCTGATGCATTGTCTCGCATTCCTGGGAATGCAATTCAGCGGGCTGATCAGGATTCTCTGTTGCTCCCACATCAAGTAGTATGCGGCTGTACCATGAACACATCTCTCAGATCATTGTTGCTTACTTGGGTTGAACAAAATTCGGATGTAGTTAAGAAGGATAAAATCACTATCATTCACTCTCTGCCATATGTTCAAGATAGGATTTTCTTGCCTACGAGAGAAACTCGTAAGCTGGCTTTACAATGGTGTCATGGCTCCAAATTCTTGGCACATCCGGGTTCTCGGAAGACCCTAGAATTATTCCGCAGGTGGTGTTGGTGGCCAAAAATGTCTGGAGATGTAGGTCAATACATATCTACCTGCGCAATATGTGCGCATAGTAAAGTCGTACATGCCAAACCCATGGGATTGCTACATCCGTTACCGGTCCCCAAGATACCATGGACCATGGTTTCCATGGATTTCATTGTTGAATTGCCCTCAATTCGTGGTTATGATACCATTTGGGTTTTGGTGGACTATCTCACGAAGTCTGCATTGTTTGTTCCATGTCAGAGTTTGCCTTCAGCTCCTGTGTTGGCCGACTTATTCATCAACCAAGTTTTCAGGCAATTCGGTCTGCCGAGTATTATCATCACAGATCGTGGACTGTCAGGTTGCTAATTACTGTCAGTCTTCATTTAATTAAGTTTCCTGTGATTAATAGTTATTAATCAATGATAATTATGTTTATGTTTTATTTTCCCTTTAATTTCCTTAACAATCATTTTATCAGAAGGAGAGTGTCCCAATCAAGCATGGTGGGAAGGAAAAAGGGAATCAATCAGGGATCTGATTGGTAGTCAAGATGCTATTTTGTGATTGGAAGTTATGGAGCCTTGGGAGCAGTTTCAAGATTCTAAACTGCCTTTCATTGTGTTACCTGAAGCAGGAAGGTCCCGTTTCCTTTGGTCTGTGTTTTTGACTTAATCTTTATATTTGGAAACATATTTTGTGAACTTGAATCCATGTCTGAGGAACTTTCTTCGTTGGACAAGACAAGCGGATTCATTGGTGGGAGCGTTGCTTTCTAAAGCTCATTTGAAGATTGTGAAATTCCTTTATTACAAAATTACTTCAGAGAAGAATGTTTATATGACTTTTATGAGCAGTATATTTAATCTAGTTTAGGTATTTAGTTTAGGAGTTATCTGGATTCTGCTCATCAGTGACCGTATGCGTTAAATGGAGTGAGAAGCTTCTTTCACACGCAACTATTTTTATTTACCTTTCATGTTTGCTTGGTCTGTCATGTTTTTCTAGCGAGCAGTTTGCTTCAAAAAGGAAAGTGTTTCCAAATTGATTGAAAAGTCTATGCGTGTTCCCTTAAAAGATTCAATCTTTAATACTGTTAAGATATTTACGCGAGGCAGCTTCGTTATTCGTCTCGCGCTTTTGAATTGTGATCTGTCTTGTGCGCATGCGCGAATTACGGAGTTGTTAGAATCTGTTATTCCTGTCATCACGCATGTGTTAATTCAGGACTTTACTTGTTTATTTCTGCACAGTTGACGGAAAGTTGTAGAGTAGTGTTCCCGTCAATTGCGCATGTAATTTTAAACGCGCATGTGCGTTATAGATTCACTGCTGTAGTGACTATTGGCTCGCGCATGCGCATTAAGTATTTCATGTTCATGGCTTGTGAACACTATTGGCTTGTGCATGCGCGTCTTGTTTTTATGCTGTTTTCTGATTGCATTTTACTTGCGCATGCGCAAAAGAGATTTAAAGTTTAAATTAATACTTTAGGTTCACACAGGCACGCAAGAGTACAATTGTAAATTGTTTCAGTACATTTGAGTGCATTTTAAGTGTGTTTAGGTTGAACACATCTACAGTTTATATATATATATGAATAGAGTGTTCAGTCTTGTTAAATAACATTCTAAAAGACTTACAATAGAATGTGTATTGCATTTCCTGTGAATTATATGAAAGAACTTTTGCTTCAACTCAGTTTAATGGATAAAAGACTTTATGATTGAGGTTTGTGAAAAGACTTTATGGAACTGATCTTTAAGGAACCATTCTTGCAACCCAATTTCTAAAAAGGCAATCTCATGAACTTCGCATAAGAGTCATGGATTACAAGACCTTGGAGTAATACTTTTAAAGTTATCTTCAGTATTCATCAAAACTATTTTAAGCAACTACACTTCAAGTCTCTCAGCTCTTCAGGGAGGCTTTACAGGTATATCTCTTACACTAAGTGGAAACTAAGGAGAAAGGTTTTAGTTAATGAGATTTTAATGTATATGTTGATTTATTTCTACAGGTTCTCGGCTACAAGAGGAGTTACCGGTGTCTTTGTTATTTTCTCCACTTCCCCCTTTCCCTCGGAGTTGAGGAGATTTATGATGTTTTATTCCAGTAGCTGACTTCACAGCTTTGGGGGATTGTGGAGGCTCAGCAGCTTCCGCAGACACAGGTACAGGACCTGACAGCTGAGAATCATCATCACAGATCGTGGCTCGCAATTCACGTCTCGTTTCTGGAGAGCTGTAACTTCTACTTTGGGTGTTGAGGATAGATATTCCAGTGCATATCATCCGCAGACTGATGGACAGACAGAGCGGGTGAACGCTACGCTGGAACAGTTTCTGAGGTGCCTTTTGTTGCATTACCAGGGGTCTTGGCTGTCTCTCTTGCCTATGGCTGAGTTTGCCTATAATAACGCGGGAAACACAGCCACAGGTACTATGCCATTTTTCGCCTTGTATGGCCATCATCTGCGCACATTGCCATTACCATTGGTTACGTCCTCGGCTAACCCTGCTGCCCAGTCCTCCGTCAAGTCTTTGGCCAAACTACAGGCGGAAATTAGGCAACATCTGCTGAATGCCCAACAGTGCACTAAGGGTTTTGCTGACCTACATCGCTTAAAATCGCTGTCATACGGCAAGGGTATGAAGGTCTGGTTGGCCACCAAACATCTCCCGGGTAGGAGAGCCCTGCTACCACGTTTCACGGGTCCGTTTGAAATCACTGAGGTGATCAATCCGGTGGCGGTTCGCTTGAAGCTCCCTGATTCTTGGAAGATACATTCTTTATTTCATGTTTCACTCCTTAAACCTTTGCAGGGCGATACCAGGTTTATAGCTCATGACCGTCCTCTTCCAGTATTGGGCTCGGATGAATACGAAGTGCAACAGATCCTCGATACCAAGGTGTTGCATGGGGAATCGGTTTTTTTTTAGTGGACTGGAAAGGATACGGGCTGGAGGATCAGACCTGGGAACCTCTCACATATCCATGCCACTCTTTTATTGTGAGATTTCTGGTCCTCGCGCCGGGGGAGGCGTTCGAGGTGGGGTACTGTCAGGAACCCTAGTGATTCTACTCTTACGACACGTATTCCCAGAAGGTAGTTTTATAATACTTCTAGAGTTTCCAGACCTTCCCAAGTATTGGCTGTAGCTATTCAGAAAAAGCATTATAATACAGGTTTCATTGTAAGGAGCGCAGTTTACAGCCCGATGGCGGTTGCCGTGGAGACTAGGATGTAAACAATGAGGCATACGTCATCACGCGGACGTTCTGTCACGTGATTCCATGACCATTTAAAACTCTGCCTTGACTTTGAACCAGTGCTTCTGATTTTGGCTGAAGTGCGCTACGTATTTAGTGATTACTCAAGTTTGGTTTATTAGTTTCCTGACCTGTTACTTTGTCCTTGAACTTCTGCTCCACGTGACTCCCACCCTTGTTACCTTGTATTTCTCCAGCCCTTTTCACCTTGTTTTGCCTTCTGCGAACTGCTGTCCCCCTAACCGCTCAAGCTGCCGACCCGGACTGCTCAAAGTATTTCTGTCTCCCCTCGATTTTGGCTTACCTTTGTCTTCCACGTTGCCGACCCGGACAGCTCCTCGGATTTCTCCCTCCACTTGATTTTGGATTGTTCTTGCCATCACGTTGCCGACCCGGATTGTTAAACGGATTGTTTTCGTCTTTTGTCTCCTAACCTTACCTGCACATCGAACTTCCATCGAACTGCACCCTGGATTGGATCCCCGCCTCTGATCACTACCTGGTATTCCGGAAGCCTCTCACTCCCTTTCATCCCGGTATGGACTAGAGACTTCCTAGTACTTGGAGGGTGTTTTGGGAGCGTCCGCGTTCCGACAGGCTCTTTAAGTGACTTCCTGGCCACTAGGCGTTCCGTTGTGCGCGGGAGTAGTCTTTTCCCATAGTGTTGCTTCCGGAACTACCTCAAGAGTGATCATTCATCTGTTTTCACGTCAGAGGCTAATCATCAAGAGGAACATGGTAAGGGTCCATCTAATCCTTCCTGATCTCTTGATCTCTAATCTCCTGATCCTTCCTGATCTCAGTGAAGATTTGTTGGCAATGTTGGTACAGTCTCTTTGCTGCCTGCTGAAGCGGAAGTCTATCTTTTGTGCGTATTGCACCAGGGAGGTGGTTGTGCATAAAGACTCACTCCAGACGCAGAGCAGTGCGGAGTGTATCGAGTGTCGACAGTGTTAGCTGGGGTGGCAGGATTCTAGCTTTTATTTGATAATTGGAGCGAGATACGATTTATGGATCCAAGAAAGGAGGCGACTACTGACTCGGTTTGCATGACATTGCAGCCACGGATACAGCGCCTTCTGAGACGCAATGTGGATGTATGCTCTGTAAAATCAAAGAAGTAATGTAAACAGGTGATTTCACCAGCTTGTGTCTCAGGTGGTGGGAGCACAAGAACCTTGCTTCCTCCAACATTAAAAGATGCTAAGACGTGGCTTAATGATTTGAGGCGGGGGGGTTGGCAAAGGTGCTAAAAGGAAGAAAAACTGAGCTGGTTACCGTATCACCATCGTTCGAACTGGTGACTGATAAGGATGCTCATCAAGCCTGTAATTACACCTGTGTTAAGGAAAGGGGCTGAGGTACATCCTGTGTTTTCCTTGCCAACTGATCCATCCGTAAGGATTGAAAACAAATGCCTGGACCTGGCTGATGCTGAGATTTTAGACAGTATGTCCTCACCGGCCCAACTCGTGCAGGAAAGGGGTGGAGCCCCCGATGAGGTTCGGCTGGCTGTTATACCGATATCGCCTATCACGAGTGGAGACAAGCTGGACTACAACTTTGATCAAGGGGTATTCCCTGCGCTCCTGGAAAACGACAGTCAGCCGGCCGGAAGCACCTTCTACAGGATTCAACTCCTGACAGGAGTCCAGCCTGTCCCCACTCATGGCCAACAAACCTAGAAATGGATATCTCCCAGCTAGCTTTAAAGCCTTCTTATAAGCAGGGAAGCTCCCCAGTTCTGCCACCTCTCCAAAAAAGCAAAATACAGTCAGTGTGTGCTCTATTGTCGGGGACTCGGTTGAATGATGCAATTCCCAATAAGATCCACCCAAAGTAAACCTGACAACTCTAGCAAGGCCTAACAAGGAGAATTTCAACAACGAGGCCATTAATCAAGGGCCCAATTCTGAATTATATTCTATCCTTGCTGAGGATGCCCAATACAAGTGGGGAGAAATGGGTCGAGTAGTGGTGCCTGAGGTTAGAATCAGTTAGCCAAACTATCATCAACGACTAATTTCTTTTTCAACTGATCCCCGCTTGCCCTTGGAGGTCACTCTGAGTGAACATTCTCTAACATCAGGCTCATCTGTTCAAGAATCAATGTTTTCTCCCAAAATGCTTCGGGGCACAGCTCCCTCATTGAATTCTACAGCCTTTTAATTAACATTTCAACGTTATGGCGGCATTAACAATCTCATAGGCCCCTTTCCTGAAGTTGTATGAACCCATGAACAAGAACACTAAAGATCAGGCCACCCTTCTAGCTATGATCCATTCGAAAATAATATAGATTGACTCATTCATAACATCTACGCAAACCAGAGTCGATCATGAGGTGGAATATCTAATCAAATTCAGAGGAAGCTTCAGGAGGCCTTGGACCTGGAAACGACCGATGAGAAGTGCCTATTAAGTTCACTGGTAGATTTGTTGCCGGTTAAGTCCTTGGTACAGAGCTGGAAAGCCGATGTGTCTGTCCCATTGGTAACGCAAAAACCTACAAACTTGGGCAGCGAAGCTAAGGCGACACTGGTGGCAAAGTCTGGGGTGAAAGCGCATGTAAACAGTCCTTTAACTCCAGGAAAGGAAGCGGTTTCGGTCTTAAAACCTGCCCATCTATCTAGAAAAACAGCTGACAACTCCAAGGAAAGTGTTCTGTGCAAGGAGAAGGCTCTTGCAACAGGCATTATGGAGGGGCCAATCTTGACGCTTATGTGTCCCCATCCAACTACCTCAGTGACAGTCCCCAGCCCAGTGGTGGCACAAAGGATCCCTTTCTCCATATTCCAATGTAATAAGTGCAGAAAACTTAATAAAGAAACTGCAAAAGAGTTGCCTCAAGGGAACAAATAAAATAATTGTCCTGCTGTAAAACCTCCGAAATCGAACAGCTCAAGAGCTTTTTTTTTTTAGAAATCTGTTGCCTCGTAAGTGCCAGTATATGTATGTCAGAGAAGTAAACACACATTTCAATCAAACGTGATATAAGAAGTGCAGTGTAAGGTGCTCCGGGAAGTCCAGTCTCGGAGCATTGCTCGAGGGAAATCATTACAGGGCAACTCGACAGTGATTATTCCAACCTATCCTTACTCACTACTCATGATGATGAGCTGGGCAACAATAGTTTAGGAGACGTGTGTTCAATGGCTTTTTGCCTCAGACACGGACAATAATTGCTGCCTCGGTTGCTAAGGAAATTCATAGATCAAGGGACTGCAGCAAAATGTCTCCCATGCCCTCTGCAACAGTTTTCTGTAATCGATCTGAAGGCAAACCTGAAACACGCCCTTTCTTGACACTGGCGTATAAACGCCGGGAGATGGACAAGAAATGGAGCCGGGCTCATACCCAGAAGGCTTCGCTCGACAACAAAGCAAGTTTAAATTGCCAACCTGTGGAACGAGACATCCTATGAAGATTCAAGATCGCCCCTCTGAACGTGGCAAATAATAACAATAAGATCAACCAGAGAAGGCGGGAGGTGAGTGCCCAGGGTGACAACACCTTATGCCTAGAGCGACTGGTGCCGGTAGATGGCGATCTGATCTTGAATCGGACTAATGTGATGAGGCTGTTCTATCACATTCCTCTGCTACAATTCCTCAAGTTGGAAGATATTGTGATTGTGGAGTTTGAGAGAGAAAGCAGAATAAACATGATCTTACCTCTAAAGTTGAGTGGTGTCAAATCATCTTTATTGGAAATGTCAAATCTACTCCTTCCAATGGGATTTGAGTTAAGTGAACCGCTAATTAAAGGAGCGATACAGCAGCCCAAATCCCTAAACTCTGAGCAACTGCCCCTGGTTGGGCAACCACCAAACATGGCAGCGGCAGGTCATGACCTAAGGGCCGGAGGCGAGACACGCAACATGAGTAATACAAACAAAGGCATGGATGAGAGCTTTCAAATGATGGCTCTCACCGTCAGGACAGCAAATAGTCTGATAAAGGTCACATTCAACTGTGCAAGTATGGGTAGCCGAATGATCAAGAGCTGGTCAACGCAGCATCACAAGACAGCTATAATATCGAGGAATCAGGGGAGTCCTCATGCAAGGATTTCACCTGACAATTAACAACGAGTAATGCCCTGGAGGATGGCTTTCTGGAACACCAGAGGATACACCCATCTTTGTAGAGACTCAGACAGTGGGCCTCATTACGAGTCCGGCGGTAACCTGCCGGTTTTTCCGGCTCGGTTACCGCCGGACTCGTATTACCATTCCGCCTCATTGATTCCCGGAATTACCGGGGCAATACAACCCCGGTGACCCGGGAATTCTGGAGGCGGAATTCGGTAAATTCACCATCTCGTGATGGTGCCGGTGTTTCCACGTCCGCCTGCAGGGTTAAACCCACCAGGTCAGACGTGGCGGGAATGATACTTCCGCCTGCATGACTCGAGATCACCCGGTATGGAAACAGCGGTGGCGGCGGATTTACCGCCACCGTTATTTCCATACCGGGTGACTCATGAGGCCCATTGTCTCTGGCGATCTGGGTGTAATTTGCCTGCAGGAAACCTGGCTACGAGATTTACCGAGCTTGGATGGCTTCTCTGCTTATTTGAACCCTGCTTACCAAGGAGCTAGAGTTCGTCCCTCTGCAGGCATGCTTACCTTGTTAAAAAAATGGGAGAGGGATAAAGGTGAATCTGGCTGCCTGAATCCCTTTTTACAAACCATTGTTTATCAAAGTAAAGGGAATGATGGGATGTCCAGACAGATAGGGGCTGATGTGGAACATTTACTGAAACCCAAAGGCCATATCCAATGGTTCTTTCTTGAAGTAAATTACAGAAGCTATAGATGACTTCAGTTTGACGCATAGTGCTCATTTTATATTCCTAGGCGGTGACCTGAATAGTCCCTGTATCGTGAGCCAGGAGAACAGCTTGCGTGTGAAACAAGGTCATTCAAATGCATGACAAACCAGAGTGGCAGAATGGCTAGAGCTGATGAACAACAGGGCCCTCTTTATGATGAATGCACAATCCAAGGGTGATCGACAGGCCAAGTTTACCTGGTCTAGCGGTTCTCACCATAGTATTTTCAATGATGTGTTTGTTTCCAGCTCGATCATCGATATAATCTCGATGGAGGTTATGCCTAAAAACGAGAGACCATGCTCTTCTATTAATCAACTGGAGGGGCCCCTGTATGGCCAACAAAGAAAGTTCGGACATCAAGTTGGAAGCCACACATGGCAGTAATCGGCTACAGATGTCTAAGCAAGATATTGGTACCCTAGCAGAAAACTATGCTAGGAAATTGGAACACCAGAGGGACCCAGACTATACAACATTGTTGTTAGAGTTCAACACAAAGTCTAAAAAGGGAGAGAATGATTTTCAATTGCATACCTATAGGTTTGACAGGAAATTTAGGAGGAAAAGAAACAGCTGCGCAGAGATCTAAAGACAATATGCCCTTCGGCTGAAGGACGTGAAGTTATGCTAATGACACTTTTTCAGGGACATCTCTAAAAGTGCTCAAGAACTGCAGCAAGAGTGCTATGGATAGTAGGCCCTTCCAGCAACAAAGAGGCTAGATATCAAGTCCTCATGCAAATTGGGCACACAGCCTGAACATGCTCAGACTGGCTGGAAGGGCAAATGTCAAACGATTGGCTCGACGGTTTTGTGTATCAATTTGGGTGAATTTAGTGCAATGTGAAGCTGGTAATTATGATCAGTGCTAATGGCCCAAGGAGTTTTTAAATGTGCCATCATGTTCCCAATAGTATGTCCCAGCATTTCATTCTGAAAAGTCACGTATCACATTTAGGGCATGTGAGCCTCTGATAAATAAAACTAAATGTTTTGGTGCTTTGTTCTCTCTTATGTTCCAGTCCGAGGCTGAAACCTGCAATAACTTCACAGGACAACCAGTCTTCTCCACCAGGATTTGCATTCAACCCACCGATGCGACCACACAGACTAATATTTTACTTCAAAACTTGGGATGGGCCCCTTCTCAATTATTCATCACGGTTCACCTCACCCTTTGTTCTGATGGTCAGAGGCTACACTACTGGGGTCGGTTCCGGGGAAACCATAAAGACTACAGGGACCTTCAAGAAGGTCAAGAGTGCCAAAGCTCCCCTAGAAGATGCCGCTTAGTCCTCAAACCCTGGTGGTCTTTGCCTGCCACTGCCAAACGTGCTGTATTGTTCAGAGGTTTACAGCTTGGATATAGATGCGGTCATCAAGAGGGCTGTAGGGCTCATGGAGCTGACCCATTGATACAGAGTGCCACGTACTGATAATGATAGACACTGGGTATTGGGCGCAGTGATACAAAGTAGGTTGATAGGGCTGTTATCACTAGACACAGTTCAAATCTGTGGAGAAATCTTTGAAACTCTGCAGAAAAATATCCCAAAATGTCCAGAAAAAAGTAAAAATGTGATGGTAAAATCTGAAAAATGGTGCAAAGCACAGTAATCCCTATAGGAAACAAACTGCGTTACGTCCCGGGAGGATAGCTCAGCGGCAACGTGCGCGTCTTGGAAGCAAGACGACACGAAGCAACACAGGTTCGATCCCCGGGTCCGCGCTTAGAAACCTCTGCGTTTTTAAGCGCGTTATAAATACGTAATTAAGAAAAAAAAAAAAACAATTACGCAACTAAGAAACCAAACAATTCCTGTAACAGCGCCTCGATGCCCGTGGGCTGTGTGAGCGCTTTAAAAATGTAAAATAGAATAGAAATAGAACATTGCAGTCTGTATTTTTCCTTCTTTCTTCTACATCTGATTTAGAAAAGGTGCGAACTTTCAGTATATTTTTTATTTGTATTTATTTTATTATTATTTTATGTTTTATTCATTGTTATATGGTTATTCAAAACAACCTTTAACAATCAGAGAAAAATACATAGAAATTCATATTACTCAATCTTCATCTTATCCCAAAACCTACATTTCATATAATTAATCAAAAGTTAAAAGAGGAGAATAGATAACATCATCACTTTCATACATTAACATTTAATTTCTTAAAAGACATATACATTTACAACAATTCCTCTTTCAATATTATTAAAAACAAATTAATAAATGATACATATAACATCATTGCTCTCAATTTCGTACTTAAAATATGGACAACAATAGAAGGACTGTACGAGCAGTGTGAAACACAATTATAAAAACTCTGCAGCATTATTAAGATCAGGGCACAACTCTAAACCTAAGAATTTTTTAAAAAGACTATTCTCAAAACAATTGAGGTGGAAAGCCCTGTTAAACCGATTTGCCAGACAGTGTGCTTATCGCTCAGAGTTAATAACTACTGAAGCTTACAGAATGCATTCCTTCTTTTCCCATCCAATTCTTTGCATCCATTTAATAAATGCTTTATATGTTATTCCTGTTTCTTACAAAATCTACAACTTAGCTACAAGTGACACCATTCGATATCTCAGTAATATTTCCTTTGTGTACAATAGGTTCCATTGAAATCTTAAAAAGCTCCCCCTAGTCTGCCTTTCAGGATGTATTGAAAGATATGGGGCCAAAACACCAGCGGCCCTATGATCCAAAGATAAATGACTAGGCAAATTGTATCCATGCATATTCTAACGTGGTTATCCAGTCTAATTCAAAGAGCTGACATTTCACTCTTCCTCGATTAGCCCTAAAATCATGACTTGTTAGACAAACTTTCCTAAAGCAGGTTTACGCAGAACTATTTTATTTATAGAGCGCTTTAGCCAAAGCACAATTACAAATAACACAGCAGTACATTTCAAAACGAGGGGTATGGAAAATATGAGCAACAGAGATTAAGCATGAGCAAGGGATTGAAGCAAATGAGTCTTCAACTGAGTCTGGATTTAGTAAGTAGAGGAAAAGTGAATATTTAAAGCAAGGGTGTTGCAGTATTTGGGTGCAAGAAGTGTGCAGTATTTGGGTGCAAGAAGTGTAAAAGAACAAACTATTAGAAGAGGCGCAGGGTGGCTTAGGGAAATAAAGAAGGAAGCAGCACTTAGAACGCAGAAAACGAGCTGGGGTATACAAAGAGACCAGAGGACAGAGGTAGGGAGGGGTAAGGCCATAAAGAGATTTATAAATGAAACAAAGAAAGTGAAAGAGAAGATAAAGATTAAAGGAGAGAAGAGAACCAAAATGAGAGGAGTAATGGGGGAATGAGAAGGGAGCAGAAATAATAAACAAATAGAGTTAAAGATAGAACGCAAAGGAGCAAAGAGAGAAAGGGATGGGCATGGCAGAAATGATAGAGGTAGCAGGCAGAGCAGGCTGTTGTAGAGATATGAAGAGAAAAAGAAAGAAGGGTGAAAGGTAACCACAAGATTGCGAGCATAGGAGGCAAAAGCCATTACAAGTATTGATGGCGTGAAGGAAATTCCGGATGGAGGGAGGGAGGGGAAAAGGAGGCAGAGGAAAAGTAGAGGACCTCTGTCTTGGAGGGGTTGAGGTGATGGAGGTGAGCAGCCATATAGGTCTTGGCAGGAAACAGAGGTGAGAAACAAGAAACTGGCATGGGGTACAGGATATGCCATAGCCAGGGCTAATGGTCAGTCTGCACTTCTTACCTCTTTACGAGTAGTAGGAGGGTGGCAGACAGGCTGTGCAGCTCGGTGTCCTGGGCATAGGCGAGACCTGTGAAACAAACAAGACCAGAGAACCTGTAGTACAGTGTCTGGGCCCCTTATTCACACATCACAAAGAAGGGCCAAACATCTGGCGCAAGTCTCACAAACACAGCCACCCCACGTTCCCACGCAGGGCTTGAGAAACTACTCACGCTTGCAAACACACGGTCTGGGTTTCTCACTTGCACACATAAAGGACTCAAATATCTCATCCAAACACACCTATGGCCCGTGCATCTTGCCTCACACAGAAAAACATCATCTCGTTACAGCACAAGAGAAGAAAGGGCGGAGTATTAAATGGTGGCACATAAGCAAGATGTATTGCTTGTACGTCTCCATTTAATGCTGCAGCCCATTCTCGTTATCAGGCAAGGTGGACTGAGGAGGGGCATGGAGCAGAGGTAACATCTCAGCTATGCTTTCCTCCTCATCTGTCTTATGTCAGGACTTCGTTGTGTGCCTGCATGAGTAAATTGAACAGATTCCAATGCAATCAGCCCCAGATTAGGAGCTGCTAATGAACAGGCGAATTCCACTGGAATCCATTAAAAAACGCTGCTTGCAAAGCATCATTTGCAGGCGGTGTTCACTTTTTTTTTATATAAAACTGAAGCATATAGGCAATTTCGTCTGGTTTTACTCTTCAATTTTACACTACACTTTGTAATTGTTTAAAATTGCATGCAGGGGACTAAATAGCACGTAAGAGCTAACAACGGTCATCACCTGCTTTCTTAAAATAACTTCTCAAGTGCCTTACACTCTCACCCAGAGATTTCCAGCACCTCAAACTCAAACAGAGAGGAACTCATTTTAATGGAGAAAATTATTTGACGGCGGGGAGCAGCTACGTTAGCAGTGCTCCCCGCTGCCACATTTACGTCATTTGCACGGCAGAGTGCTAATGTGCAGGGAAAAAGGCACTGTACAAGCATCTACGCTGTCCTTTTGCACCTGCACTTTTGCACTCCACCGTGCAAATGAAGTAAACACTGCTTGCCATGTACTCGTGGCATGCAGTGTTTACAATGGATCCCTATGGAGTCGGCCAGCTTTATGCTTGCGCATAAAACCGGCGGCCTCCATGGGAATCCCAAGCATTTGCATCGGCATGAAACTGCATGCCGGCACAAATGCTGCAGCATTTGTATGGTGGCGAGGAAGGAAGGCAACGGAAGAACTAGTTACTCTTACCTTGTAACGTTCTTTCGATGGGATGTTCCTCCGACGTATTCCTTATCTTAGATATAAATCCTTCAGCTTTGCTGGCCTCGGAAAATTTTTTCGCCAGAGGGCGCTGCGCGTCGATGATCGCCGAGTCGATGACCCTCGACGGCCTCCGTGCCGACGTCGACGTCATCCTGCCTATAAAGGCCGCGCGCAGCGTCCGTTGCTCAGTTCCGTTTTGTAGTCCCCAGTAATGTTTTTGGATTAGACTAATCACCTTGAAGGAGCATAGGCTGCAAACCCACAGGAAGTCATACTGCGGGGATGGATGGGAGGGTCGATAAGGAATACGTCGGAGGAACATCCCATCGAAAGAACGTTACAAGGTAAGAGTAACTAGTTCTTCGAAGGGATTGTGTCCTCCGACGTATTCCTTATCTTAGATAGACTCCCATAGCAGTGGTATTGTGACTGGAGGCGGGAGTAATAAAAGTTATGTTACCCTTCCAGAATGGACAGAGTGTAACACAGCCTTGCCGAATCTAGTTTCTTGACTAGAGGAGGAATCCAGGCTATAGAATTTGGTAAATGTATGTGCGGACGACCATGTGGCAGCCGCACATATATCTCGAATTGGCACCCCTCTTTGAAGGGCTGAGGATGTTGCGATACCCCTGGTAGAATGAGCCCTTAGATTTTGAGGAGGCTCCTTTCCTGCCAATTTGTAGCATTCCAGAATGGCTAAAATAATCCATCTGGAGATGGTTTGTTTTGTTATTGGAAGGCCCAACTTATGTCCTGCATAACCTACAAAGAGTTGGTCTGCTTGTCTGATCTTAGCCAATCTGCTGATATAGAAGCTCAAGGCTCGCTTAGGGTCCAGCCTGTGTAGTCTCTCTTCCTCCTTCCCCGGATGAGGAGGAGGGTAGAAAGAAGGTAATATAATCTTCTGAGTGATGTGAAACTCCGAGACTACCTTCGGGAGGAAGTTAGGCTTCACCTGAAGAACAACTTTGTCCTTGTAAAAGATTGTATGTGGAGGTTTACACGATAAGGCTTGCAACTCGCTAACCCTTCTAGCAGATGTCAATGCTATTAGCAAAACAGTTTTGAGGGTGAGAAGCTTCAATGAACAAGAGTGTAGTGGTTCAAAAGGGGCACCCTTTAGGAAGTTTAAAATTAGGTTTAAATCCCATAAGGGAACTTGAAAAGGTTTCGGGGGATAAACATTAGTTAATCCTTTTAGGTATTGTATTACCAATGGAATTTTGAAGTATGAAGGCTCCTCTGCAGTGCGCTTAAAGATTGATAGCGCTGCGAGATAGCCCTTAATTGTGCCAACCTGTAGGCCTGAATTAGCCAGGTAAAGTAAGAATGACAACACCATAGGTGTACCACAAGAAAAGGGTTCAATATTCTTTTCTCTGCACCAGCTGCAAAATTTGTTCCAACGGCAGCGGTATAGAGTTTTAGTTGCCGGCCTTCTGGCCGAAAGCAACACCTCCATAACATCATCCGGAAGGTCCCAATCCTTGTACCTCAACCTTTCAGACACCAAGCGTGAAGGTTGAGGGTCTTGATGGCTGGATGGAGAACCTGACCTTCCTTCTGCGAGAGAAGATCCTCTCTGTATGGCAGTCGAATTGGAGGGCAGATGGACATGTCTAGAAGGTCCGGGTACCACGTTCTCCTGGCCCAATCCGGGGCAATTAGGATCATGGTCTTCCGAAACCTTCTCAACCTCCTGATCATTTGAGGAATGACAGGGACCGGAGGGAACGCGTACAGAAGTGGGAACTCCCAGTCCACTACGAACGCATCTCCTAGAGCTCCTCTCGGGGGAAATTCCCTTGAGCAAAATCTGTCGCACTTCCTGTTGATACTGGTGGCGAACAGATCCACTTGAGGGGTTCCCCAAAGGGCGAAGATCTCTTGAAGGACTTCCTGAGCTATCTCCCACTCGTGAGAGACTGTGCTCTGCCTGCTCAGAGCGTCCGCTGTCAAGTTCTTCTCTCCGGCTAGGTGAATTGCCGATAGAGAGATTCCTTCCTGAATTGCCCAAAACCAGAGCTGCATCGCCTCTCTGCACAGTGGTAGTGAGCCTACGCCTCCTCTTTTGTTGAGGTAGTGCATGGCCACTGTATTGTCCGTCATTATTAGGACGTTTCTTCCCCGTACAGACGGCAGAAAAGCCTTCAGCGCTAGTCTGATGGCTCTCAGCTCCAACAGGTTGATATGTAGTCTGGACTCCGATGGAGACCAACGACCGCTGATGGTCAAGTCGTTGGCGTGAGCTCCCCACCCCGTGAGTGAGGCATCCGTGACTACTGTTATCTCCGGCCATGGTTGCCAAAACATTTCTCCTTTCAGGATGTTCTCCCGACAGGCCCACCACTGAAGGTCTCGGGCTACTTTGACCGGGATCCGAAGGAGATCTGTCATCCTTCCTGAGAACTGTGACCACTGAGTTCTCAGTGCCCACTGGAGGGATCTCATTCTCAGGCGAGCCTCCGGCACGAGGAATATGCAGGATGCCATGAGGCCTAGCAACCTCAGAAAGTCGTAGGCTGGGAGATATTGGGCATTCTGAAATCTGATGACCATCTGCAGAATATCTCGAGCCCTCACCTCTGGTGGCAAGGCTTTTCCCAGGGAAGTGTCCAGGACTGCTCCAATGAATTGGAGTCTCTGTGATGGTATCATCTGTGACTTCTTTAAATTGAGGGAGAAGCCCAGCTTGTGAAGGAAGTGGCAAACATAATCTAGTTGTCTCTGAGCCTGTTCCGAAGATACAGCTCTGATCAACCAATCGTCTAGGTAAGGGTAGACATGAATCCCTTCCCTCCTTAGACTTGCAGCCACAACCGACATTAGCTTGGTAAAGACCCTCGGGGCGGAGGTTAGCCCAAATGGCAGAACTCGAAATTGATAATGAGAGCTGCCAATTGCGAACCTCAGGTATCTCCTGTGCCTGGGATGGATCGGCACATGGAAATAAGCGTCCTGGAGGTCTAGAGATACCAACCAGTCCTGAAGCTGGAGGGCCTGAAGGATCTGAGAGAGAGTCACCATCTTGAACTTGTCCTTTCGGAGGAATTTGTTCAATTCCCGTAAGTCTAAGATGGGTCTCAGTCCTCCGTCCTTCTTCGGTATTATGAAGTAGGGGGAGTACCAACCCTTGTTCCTTTCCGCTACAGGTACCAGTTCTATGGCACCTTTCTCTAGCAGGTCTAAAACCTCCTGCAAGAGGAGCGGATCTGGAAGCTTCAAAGGGTTGTTCCCCGGTGGATGACTCTGAGGGATATGTAGGAAGGGCAGGCAGTAACCTTGGGCTACTGTCTCCAGAGCCCAAGCATCTGACGTAATAGCCTGCCATTCCGTCAGATGGTGAGTTAACCTGCCCCCTACTGGTGTTCTGTGAGGGGAGACCTCAGAGTGGTTTTGAAGCGGCTGATGCAGTTGCCGAAGGTAAAGTGGCTCCTGCTCCTGCGGGTGCGGCTTTCTTTCCCCTACCCCGTCCACCACGGGTAAATCTTCCTTGGCCTCTTTGAGCCGGTCGTCCCCTGCCCCTTCCATATGAGGAATAGTAACGAAAGGACCGTCCTCTCCACGATGATCCCGAAGGACGAAAGGTATTCTGACGGATAGCAGCTCCCAATGACTTGGCTGCTGCCTTGGACGTTTGCAGTTTCTCCAAACTGTCATCCGCCTTCTTTCCAAAGAGGGTAGAACCGTCAAAGGGCATATTCAAAAGCCTGGTCTGCACGTCAGAGGCAAAACCAGACTTCCTCAACCACGCATGCCTGCGGATTGTGGTACTTGCCGCCATGGCCCTGCTGATACTGTCAGCAGAATCTAGGCCAGTTTGTAGGGTCTCGCACATCGCATCTTTACCATCCCTGATGATGTTTAAAAATGCGTCCCTTTCCTCTCCTTCTTGGAGGCAGTCAGCCGCTGATGAAGCGCACTCCCAAAGGGTGTGGCTGAACCTAGCGAGCGTACAGGTCGCGTTAATAGACTTTAACGCCATGCTACAGGCAGAAAAAACCTTCTTAGCCATGGCATCATATTTTTTGTCATCCCTATCCTGCGGAGCAGTGGGGTATGCAGATGTGCTGCCTGATGAGGTTGCAGCCTGTACAACCAAGCTCTCAGGAGTAGGGTGTTTTGACAAATATTCAGGGTCAGAACTAGCCACCCTGTATTTTGTTGACAGTTTTTTATTTACTGCCGGGATAATTTCTGGCGTTTCCCAGTTTGTCAAAATCCTTCTCTGTAGAGCAGAGTGAAATGGAACCACAGGATCCTCCTGTGGGCCCTTGTCCAGTATGTCAGTGAGATCATCCTGCTGAAAGGCAGGAGAAGGTGCAGACCAACCCATAAATTCTATGATTCTAGACATCAGAGCTCTATATGGAGTCTCCGCATGTTCTCCTGGGTCTGGTTTGATAAATTCTGCTTCAGGAGAAGTGTCCAAGCCACTAGCTTCCTGAAGTGCATCCTGAAGATTTTTTAATCTTCCTTCCTCAGAGGCGAAAGTCTCTGGCTCTGGTGATGTGGTCCTCTGTAAATCAATATCTTGGTCTGAATCCTCCCTTTCCTCAAAAATCGAGGTTAAAGGGGGATACATTGGTTTTTGGAATGGTATAAACCCCATTTCCAATGCAGAAGGAGCCATCATCACAGGCCTTGAAAACGTCGATGTCGTCGACACCGACGTGAAAGTACTCGAAGGCGCCGTGAAAAGCGTCGAGAAATGTGTACTAGGCCTCGAAGAACTCGAAAGGATCGGAGTCTTGCTCGAGAACGACGTCGACGTTCTCGGCGTCGAGTCGGAGGTCTTTTGTCTAACCGTTGGCTGTGGAGTAGCCGTGGTTCTTTCCTTCACCGGCGTCGATATCGGCGTCGACTCGATCGACTGATGCGCCGATGAATCCTTCGACAACGGCGTCGATGGCGCCGACCTCTGTTTCGAAGGAGTTTTCGACGATGGCGTCGATGATGCTTTATCTCCCGATGGCTCGAGGCGCTTTCGGGTTGACTTTTCCGCCGGGTACTGCGACTCGCGGCGTTTAGATTTTTTGGGTTTTTTACCCGGGGTATCACCCTCAGCTGTCTTCGAGGGGGACGAGGCCGCTTTCTCGAAGACGCTTAGCATCTTTTTCCTGAATTCCTCCCACTCAGCTTGCGAGCTGCGTTTTGTGGGGCAATGAACTCTCTCAGGAGAACTCGACGAAGATGACGAAGGGGATCTCCTACGTCTCTTCTTCGAGTGTCTCGATGTCGACGAGTGGTGGGAGCCACTTCGTGATCTAGATCGAGAGTGTTTTTTATGGTGAGGAGACGAACGTCTCGACTCTACCGAAGAAGCTTTCGAGGAAGTTAAAGTTGACCTACCTCTCTCGAGCTTCCCCCTACGCTCCTTCAAGGCTTTCGCCGTCATGGAAAGGCATTCCTCACACTCCGAACTCTGGTGCGTGATTCCCAGACACCACAAACAGACCCTGTGAGGGTCCGTCAACGACATTTTCTTCCCGCAGTCTCGGCACTTTTTGAAACCGGACCGAGGGGTCGTCGGGTCGGAGGAGGATGCCATCGATATCGAGGTAAATAGTAGTTATTATATACGTTATCTTGACGAGAACTGAGCAACGGTGTTCCGAGGCACAACGAAGCGCGGAAAAACGGAACTGAGCAACGGACGCTGCGCGCGGCCTTTATAGGCAGGATGACGTCGACGTCGGCACGGAGGCCGTCGAGGGTCATCGACTCGGCGATCATCGACGCGCAGCGCCCTCTGGCGAAAAAATTTTCCGAGGCCAGCAAAGCTGAAGGATTTATATCTAAGATAAGGAATACGTCGGAGGACACAATCCCTTCGAAACGCAAGTTATAATGAAATTAATACAAATGTGACTCAGCATGAATGAAAGGCGTTATGGTCAGAGCAAAATGGGCTCCAGAGAAATTCACATGCTCCTCAGACGCACAAACAGCATTCCCAAAGCTTCTAGCCCGCAAACACAGAAAATGTCCTGCCAACAGTACCTGTGGGTTCTGCCACTGTAGAGATATCGGAGTCTGAGTTGATGGATCTGCAATGAGGAGTTCCGGTGCATTTGGCTTCTGTGGAGGAATCAAATAAGCCCCATTCAATCATCATCTGTCATATCAATGCATTACAGCCAAGTGACAAAGTCCCCTTATTTTACCATGTTCCCCAAGTCAATTCACCCTAACCCTGAGCTACCCAACCCAGCAAAAATGGGCTTTAATACTGCCCTGCATAAACAACTCCAAGTGCGTCACACCCTTCTCCATAGTTCCTCCAGTCAGCCCCTAATGATAGAGTGGCAAAGGGGGGAGTAGAGAGGGCAAGAGAGAAAGAGGGCAGAAGATAGAGTGGCAAAGAGGGGAGGAGAGAGGGCAAGGGAGAAAGAGTGGCACTGGCTTCTCACTTCATCTCTAAAACTCAGGACATCCTGTCCTCACTCTCCTCCTATCACCTCCCTCCCTCTATTCCCTGCTCTTCCTCTAGCCCTTCTGCAGCCACCCCTCCTCCCTCCTTCTCTGCCTTTCCACTTTTCTCTGCTGACAAGGTTTCCAGACAAGTCCGATCTATGAAAGTCTCGTCAAAACAGGTTCACCCCTGTTCCTCCAAAACTATCTAGGACCACATCGACTCCCTGGCTCCTGCCCTGGCTGACTTTTGCAACCACTCCTTCGCCTCTGGAGTCTTCCCATCCCCCCCCCCTTAAGCACTCCCTTGTGCACCCTCTTCTTAAGAAACCCTCTTCCGACCCCCTCCTGCCCGGCTAACTATCGCACAATCTCCATCACTCCCTTCCTGGGCAGGCTCCTGGAGAATCTGGCCATCTCCCAGCTTAATCTCCATGCTGAATCTGTTGGTAGTCTTCATGACCATCAGTCTGGCTTCTGAGCTGCCAGAAGCACGGAAACTGCTCTCCTGAACATCCGTGAGGACCTGCTCTCCAACCTTGACTCCAACACTCTGTGTGCTGTCATTTTGCTCGATCTCTCTTCTGCCTTTGATACTGTCAACCATGCCATCCTGCTCAACCGTCTCCGTGATAACCTGGGTATCACTGGTCAGGCTCTGGCGTGGCTGACCTCTTTCCTCTCCAATCGACCCTCCCAAGTCCAACTGGGGTCCTTCCTCTCTTTCTCTACCTGTGGTGTCCCCCAGGGATCTAACCTCTCTCCCTGGCTGTTCAACCAGTATCTGGCACTCCTTGCCCACCGCATCGCCGCTCTCTGCCCCAACTTTTAGTGCTATGCGGATGATACCCAGCTCATTTTCAGGCTACCCTCGGCCTCCTCCTCTCCTTCCCTCATCTCTGACTGTTTGTCTGCTATCCAGGAATGGTGTGCCGCCAACGACCTCTGGCTTAATGCCAGTAAGACTGAGATTCTACTCATCGGCACACCCACTCCCTCCTTCCCTGCAGCTCTCTGGCCGGCCTCTCTTGGCCCTCTTCCTGCTCCTACCTGCAAGGCAAAAAACCTCGGGGTCATTTTCGACTCCACACTCTCCTTCTCTGCTCACACATCTGACGTCTTTAAGAAGTCACACTGCCAGCTGCACCTCCTCAGAGGTATTCTTCCTTTCCTCTCCTTCCCCCAGAAGCTGTCTCCCAAGCCCTGGTTCTCTTGAAGCTGGACTACTGTAACAGCCTCTATCTAAATCTGCCTGCCTCTACACTCCGCCCTCTGCAACTCATCCAGAACAGGACTGCGAGACTTGTCCTTGGCCTCAAGCCCAGGGACCGTATCTCTCCAGGACTGAAATCTCTACACTGGCTCCCAGTGGCAGCGAGGATTAAGTTCAAAACCCTCTGCATTGTCCACAAGGCCTTCTGGGGCCTGGGGCCTAAATACCTTCAACTCTCTCTTCCTAAATATCTTCCTTCTCGAGCTCTTCGCTCATCCGCCTCCAACTCCCTCAGGGTCAGCCGCTTCTCCAAGCAACGAGTTGGTGGTCGATCTGTTTCTTCGGCTGGGGCCTCCCTCTGGAACAGCCTTCCTGCCTCCCTGAAACGTGAGGAGAACCATCTCTGGTTCCGGAAGCATCTCAAAACCTTCCTCTTTGCTTCTGCTTTCTCTCCCCCTGTCCCCTGCTAATTCTTGACTGAAACTGCGCTGAAACTGCAACTGGGCCACTCTCACCGATCTCAGCCCTTGGCCCAGCCACTCTCCACTTGCACTGCCTCCTTGGCAACTCATGCACTGCGGGACTGTCTCTGTATCCCTACAGCCCCCCCTTCCCAGCACTTGTCTGCACTTACTTTGCACTTGCCACCAGCTGGCCCTTATTATTTATCTTGTTATTCTTCTACCCCTGTACTGCACTTTCCCCCCTCCCTTTCCCCTTGCACATTCCCTTGCCCTCTGCACATGCACTTGCGTGATCTGAATGACACCTGGCCTAGTAGGATTGTTGTCTGTCTTCCCTTTGTTTCCCCCCCCCCGCCTCGTTGCGCCTTTAAACACTTGTGTATAGGCGCGTTACAAATGCCATATCATATCATGGCGCACAGATGTGGAAATACACCCAACCCAAAACGATTTTAAGAAATGGAGGCACAGATGCAACTATACAATCAGTGTCTTCAGTTTAGTTCTTACAGAATATTCGCATCACCCCCTCCTTGGCACTATTGAAAGAGTCTGTCAGACAAGGAATGACTATGAATCTGGCACAGGATGCAGCACATAGCAGCAACACAGAGCACAAGATGCTGAAGGGGGAAATGGCAAGGAGACCCCCGAAGCCAATGAGCAATCCCTTGCAATGAGGATGCATGGAGGCAGATGATGCATTTACTCGTGCAATGTTTCACGAGTAAAGTAAATAGAGCGGGACCGCGGCTTAGAGAATATGTGCTCAGCAGCAGCAGCACTGCTCATGGTGCCATGGAGGTAAATGCATGAAAGGAATAGCGGCCTTTCAAGCATTTCCTGGCCTTGCCAGGACACAGACGTGTGGGGGGCCCAGACCCTTCAGTTATCCCCCCCTCCTACCCCAGAGAGGGGGGAGAGCATGAGAGTGAGTGGCGTGACTCCCCTGGCCTCAGATACTGCATGGGGCAGAGATGAAGGAACTAGCTGCGGGCTCACTTACTCCGGGGGTGGGGGGCCTGCTCATTGTGAGTGAAGATTGTGACCCTCCGTGTACCCAGAGGGAGGGAGGGAGAGACCCACGCGCACACACGGGCCCGGCCATCCACCCATCCCGCGTCTACTCTGCGACCCACCCAGAGAATGCTTGCCAGGAGCAGAGGCCGTCCCTTTGCCTCGCTCGGCTGCGGCTGAGAGGCCTTTAGTGAACAGTCAGGGCCTGCCGGCGCCGCCCGCGCACTCACCCGTGTCGGCGGCCATGGGGGTCTCCGAGCCGGCGGCGCGGTGCTGAGGAGGGGCCGCGCCGCCGCTTTCCTCAGCACGCGCTGATGGCAAGGTGGCGCCGCACCCCGCCAGCCGCGCGCAGCTTCCCCCCACGCTTACTGCGCATGCGGCTCGACAAGGCAAGGTGGCGCCGCGCCCCGCCAACCGCTTCCACCCACCCCTACTGCGCATGCGCGGAGGCAGGGCCAGGGACGGAACCGAAAAGGCCCTTTTCTGGCGGGCAATCATTTTCCAATCATTCTGCCGCCACACACACACACACACACGCACGCACGCACGCACGCACGCACGCACACACGCGTTATTATTATCACGCTTTCATGTCCCCTCATCTACTCGGAAATAAAATACATTCAACAGCCAAATAAAAAAAGGTTCACCAAAACAGGAGATTTTAAAAAAAACCTTCTTCTCATAATGAATGAAAAGTACATTTGCCAAAAAATGGGGCTTACCGTTGCATAAGCTGTACCCACTTTCTTTTGAGGGCAGTGGGGGTTTTCTCCTCCGTTTTTTGTCTTCTTCCATTTGTAGTTGTGGAATTTCTCACCCTCAGCCATGTCTGGTTTTTTGGACATCTTGGCAGATTAGAGTCTGTGCAAAAGGGGAATGAGAGAGGCACAATTAGCAAGAAGTCAAGCTCTGGATGACCCTAAGAAACTTAGGGACAGAGAGGTACAGCTCCACCTCACTGATGAGGCCCAACAAGGCTGAAACACGTGTATGGGCTTGCTGTTGGTACTCTTGTTCAGAGAGGAATTGCCATAGCATTTCGGTGCTGGACGGCCCGTGTGGGCGGGACAAAGACTGATATGCAAATGTTTATTTCCCATCTGTGAAAGGTAGAGTGAGCGAACGTGTGGCTGTGGACTCTACAGTGGGTACCATGCCAAAGAACAGGCCATTTTTGCTGTGTTCATTCTCATTGAGGGGCGCCCATGGCACATTTTTGATTCAGCTTAAAAGTAACGCACACAATCTGGTGTTCCTCTCCCTGGATATACGGTTTCCAGCAGCAACTCTGTGGAAGTTCAACCAGCTCCGAGATGGGTGCCCAGGTGGCTACTTTGGAGTTGATTGGTCCCACCAATTCAAAGGGAGAAGTCGTCCTTGCAGGGGCTTCTCTGTCAATGCAAACTTGGCACTTCGGCACTACAACAAGGCTTCACTGGGCAAACCAACGGTCTAAGAGCTGCAGCAGACGTCCTCTTCAAGCTCTTCTTCGGTTCCTTCGTCCAGTGGTTGACTCTGCCTTCCAAGCCAAAAGACTTGCCTTTTATTCAGTTCTCTCCCATTCATTCCAGCCTAGCTGTCACTCTCCCAGCAAGGTGGCTGTCCTTGCCAGACAGTCAGCCAGCCAAACACCACAAAGTGCATTTGGGTCTCCTAGGAGACTAAGTACAGGGAGTTTCGGGCACCTCCCTCACTTCCTGCCTACTCCAAACACTCTAGAGCCAGAGGCAGGTTTCACTCCTGAAGCCCACCAAAGGCAAAATGAAGAAAGAGACCAAACCTGGTTTGGCGCGCAGAGAAAATCTCTAGAAGGACCTTTCCACAAAGATATGGCAAAAAAAGAAGACCGAGGACCATTATGACAAAGATGACTTCTCATCTTTTTCAAAATGGCTCCCGCGGTTTAGCGTTACCGGAGCTGCGAACAGCCGCAGTAAATGCAAACCATGGTAGTTCATAACGAAACCACTGCCACCAGCCTTTCTGTGAGGAAAGGGTAACATAAAAATGTTACATGAGTAGCTAGACACAGGGGATACTACGTAACCCCTCCAGCACTCTATTGTAAGATAGGGTGTGCTGGGTCTATAAATGTACAACGGTAAGTAAAGTCAATTTCACTTTACTGCTCTGGGAAATAGTAGTTTATCCCAGAGAAGTTAGTTAAACCTTTGGAAAGCATGAAAGGCTTCCCTGTGTCACTGCACTGAAGGTGCTGTGTGACACAATGTAAAAGATGATGCCTATGGAGTTTTTCCGACTCCATAACCAAAGAAAACAAAGTGTACACAATCACATTACAACACACGAGAGAGTGGGAAAAAGGGTCACACACTCTCCAGGTTAAAAAAATCAAGTCCTCAAAATCCAGCAAAGTTGCTGGCGGTCTCTAAGGTGGCGGGAATGAGCACATTTAAAAAAATTATCCCTAACAAAACTTCTAGATAAAAGGAGTTACTCAAACAGCGTGATCTCTGCCATGTAGAGGGCTTTAAGAGATGCAGGGAAAAGGTCAACTGGAACCCTGAGGCTTAGATGGGAAGGGGATCTCGGATCTGACATAGACTCCGGCCTGTGGGGAAAATCTGCAAAGGGGCCTCACAAACGTCGATTTCGAGCCAGTATAAATTGCACACTATTAAGCTCCTGCACAGGTGGCAATATGACCCACATAGATTATCCAAGATGTTTCAGTCAACTAGTCCCCTGTGCTGGCGCCAATGTGGTGAGAGGGTGGATTACAGGCATATATTGTGGGGATGTCCCCTTATTAAGGTATTCTGGGACAAGGTTTTGGGGTGATCAGGGAACTGGATGAGATCCAACATACTAATGAACCACCTCTTATACTATTTGGGACGGAGGAATAAGAGGGGGAGCACACAAGGTTGAAGGGGCTAGCAGCATCTCTCCTACTAGCGGCACAGGCCTGCCTTGTGATGCAATGGAAAGGGGTTAAGGTACCGGGAAAGAAAGAATGGATTCATGTTGCCAATATTATTTGCACAATGGAAAGGATAACCGCAGCTCTCCATGGGAAATCCGCCCCATATGAAATGGTATGGGGAGAATTGTTGAATAAATATGTGACCAACACCTAGGAGAGTACCGAGTATATGGAACTAGTACCCAAACTATGGTGGCTGGCTGGTCACACCCAGACATTGACAACACACTGTTGCAAACTCTCGTCTGAGTAGAACCAAAATAAAAATAAAGGTCGTCCTTAAGGCAGCGGCCTAAACCACTGATGGATTTCAAAGGTCAACCGGCCCACACACCATGGCCGTGAGGCCAATGGAAATTGACAAATGTAGTAGAAGACTCTGTTCCATGGGGGGGGGGGGGGGGGGGGGGGGGGGGGGGGTGATATAGCAAAGGCAATGAGGTTTTGATAAAAAGTTGATGCTCATATTGTGTATTAAGTAATGTTTCTCTCATATGTTTAATGTGTTTGAAAACCTTAATAAAATGAAACTAAAAAAATTTAAAATAAATGTAAAAATAAAATGAATATGTGTATGTAAGGGTAGAGGGGGGCACGGGAGACTGCTCATTATCACAGCAGTCCTTAAGTGGGTGCTTTCAGAGGTAAAGGGAAAACTGAACTATTTTTAACATTGAAGCTTCACTAGAATAGTGTCATTGAAATGTGTAAAGACGTTAGATGCCCCCACAGAAGTACGTTTGCACATGCTCCATATTCTCTGAAGTTAGCGCCTCCACCGTTATTTGCAGGGTTAGACCCCCCCCCTCACTGACATTTTAGCCTAGGTGCACCCCTGGAAGGGACTGATGTGCACGCTTGCTATTGGCAGAGAGGTGAGGAGGGAAGCCTTTACTGAAACTGGCAGCATTCAAGTTTTACTGTGCAGATGCTGAAAAATTAACTTACACAAATACAGTAAAACTTTAAAGCTGCTACTTTCATGACATCCATAGCCCACCTGCTGCAGCCAAATCAAATGCTCACATCAGCCCCCTCCCCACGGATGTGAGCCGTGATATAACCATATTATGTGTACTTTCACATCCAAGGGTAGGGGCTTATGTGCGCACTTGGTTCTTTCTTCAGCATATGTGCTATGTGGCTAGAATAGCATTTTGGTGCAGCCAGTCTAGTCACTTATTACCGTGGCATGACCTTATAGGTACAAGTGTCGGTGTACAATCCATTTTTTTTTCTCAAGAATACTTTTCAAAAGTTGCTGTCCATGGCATATTAAAATGATCAAAGGTAACTTAATGTGTATGTTTCCCCTGACAGGCTGACTCTCAACAGCTGTGGCTTTCACGTTACATATAACCCTCTGCCAAGCGACCCCGACAGGCTAACCTGCTTCCTTTCTGACCCTCTGCCAAGCTACCTACCCTGACAGGCTAACCTGCTTTCTTTCTGGCCCTCTGCCAAGCTACCTACCCTGACAGGCTAACCTGCTTCCTTTCTGACCCTCTGCCAAGCTACCTACCCTGACAGGCTAACCTGCTTCCTTTCTGACCCTCTGCCAAGCTACCTACCCTGTCAGGCTAACCTGCTTCCTTTCTTACCCTCTGCCAAGCTACCTACCCTGACAGGCTAACCTGCTACCTGTCTGACCCTCTGCCAGGCTACCTACCCTGACAGGCTAACCTGCTTCCTTTCTGACCCTCTGCCAAGCTACCTACCCCGACAGGCTAACCTGCTTCCTTTCTGACCCTCTGCCAAGCTACCTACCCTGACAGGTTAACTTGCTTCCTTTCTGACCCTCTGCCAAGCTACCTACCCTGACAGGCAAACCTGCTTCCTTTCTGACCCTCTGCCAAGCTACCTACCCGGACAGGCTAACCTGCTTCCTTTCTGACCCTCTGCCAAGCTACCTACCCTGACAGGCAAACCTGCTTCCTTTCTGACCCTCTGCCAAGCTACCTACCCTGACAGGCAAACCTGCTTCCTTTCTGACCCTCTGCCAAGATACCCTGACAGGCTAACCTGCTTCCTTTCTTACCCTCTGCCAAGCTACCTACCCTGACAGGCAAACCTGCTTCCTTTCTGACCCTCAGCCAAGCTACCTACCCTGACAGGCTAACCTGCTTCCTTTCTGACCCTCTGCTAAGCTACCTACCCTGACAGGCAAACCTGCTTCCTTTCTGACCCTCAGCCAAGCGACCCTGACAGGCTAACCTGCTTTCTTTCTGACCCTCTGCCAAGCGACCCTGACAGGCTAACCTGCTTCCTTTCTTACCCTCTGCCAAGCTACCTACCCTGACAGGCTAACCTGCTTCCTTTCTGACCCTCAGCCAAGCTACCTACCCTGACAGGCTAACCTGCTTCCTTTCTGACCCTCTGCCAAGCTACCTACCCTGACAGGTAAACCTGCTTCCTTTCTGACCCTCAACCAAGCTACCTACCCTGACAGGCAAACCTGCTTCCTTTCTGACCCTCAGCCAAGCGACCCTGACAGGCTAACCTGCTTCCTTTCTGACCCTCAGCCAAGCGACCCTGACAGGCTAACCTGCTTCCTTTCTTACCCTCTGCCAAGCTACCTACCCTGACAGGCTAACCTGCTTCCTTTCTGACCCTCTGCCAAGCTACCTACCCTGACAGGCTAACCTGCTTCCTTTCTGACCCTCTGCCAAGCGACCCTGACAGGCTAACCTGCTTCCTTTCTTACCCTCTGCCAAGCTACCTACCCTGACAGGCTAACCTGCTTCCTTTCTGACCCTCTGCCAAGCTACCTACCCTGACAGGCTAACCTGCTTCCTTTCTGACCCTCTGCCAAGCTACCTACCCTGACAGGCAAACCTGCTTCCTTTCTGACCCTCTGCCAAGCTACCTACCCTGACAGGCAAACCTGCTTCCTTTCTGACCCTCTGCTAAGCTACCCTGACAGGCTAACCTGCTTCCTTTCTTACCCTCTGCCAAGCTACCTACCCTGACAGGCAAACCTGCTTCCTTTCTGACCCTCAGCCAAGCTACCTACCCTGACAGGCTAACCTGCTTCCTTTCTGACCCTCAGCCAAGCTACCTACCCTGACAGGCTAACCTGCTTCCTTTCTGACCCTCTGCCAAGCTACCTACCCTGACAGGCAAACCTGCTTCCTTTCTGACCCTCAGCCAAGCGACCCTGACAGGCTAACCTGCTTTCTTTCTGACCCTCTGCCAAGCGACCCTGACAGGCTAACCTGCTTCCTTTCTGACCCTCTGCCAAGCTACCTACCCTGACAGGCTAACCTGCTTCCTTTCTGACCCTCAGCCAAGCTACCTACCCTGACAGGCTAACCTGCTTCCTTTCTGACCCTCTGCCAAGCTACCTACCCTGACAGGTAAACCTGCTTCCTTTCTGACCCTCAACCAAGCTACCTACCCTGACAGGCAAACCTGCTTCCTTTCTGACCCTCAGCCAAGCGACCCGGACAGGCTAACCTGCTTCCTTTCTGACCCTCAGCCAAGCTACCTACCCTGACAGGCTAACCTGCTTCCTTTCTGACCCTCAGCCAAGCGACCCCGACAGGCTAACCTGCTTCCTTTCTTACCCTCTGCCAAGCTACCTACCCGGACAGGCTAACCTGCTTCCTTTCTGACCCTCTGCCAAGCTACCTACCCTGACAGGCTAACCTGCTTCCTTTCTGACCCTCTGCCAAGCTACCTACCCTGACAAGCAAACCTGCTTCCTTTCTGACCGTCTGCCAAGCTACCTACCCTGACAGGCTAACCTGCTACCTTTCTGACCCTCTGCCAAGCTACCTACCCTGACAGGTTAACATGCTTCCATTCTAACCCTCTGCCAAGCTACCTACCCTGACAGGCATACCTGCTGCCTTTCTGACCCTCTTCCAAGCTACCTACCCTGACAGGCTAACCTGCTTCCTTTCTGACCCTCTGCCAAGCGACCCTGACAGGCTAACCTGCTTCCTTTCTGACCCTCAGCCAAGCTAGCTACCCTGACAGGCAAACCTGCTTCCTTTCTGACCCTCTGCCAAGCTACCTACCCTGACAGGCTAACCTGCTTCCTTTCTGACCCTCTGCCAAGCTACCTACCCTGACAGGCTAACCTGCTTCCTTTCTGACCCTCTGCCAAGCTACCTACCCTGACAGGCAAACCTGCTTCCTTTCTGACCCTCAACCAAGCTACCTACCCTGACAGGCAAACCTGCTTCCTTTCTGACCCTCAGCCAAGCGACCCTGACAGGCTAACCTGCTTCCTTTCTGACCCTCAGCCAAGCGACCCTGACAGGCTAACCTGCTTCCTTTCTTACCCTCTGCCAAGCTACCTACCCTGACAGGCTAACCTGCTTCCTTTCTGACCCTCTGCCAAGCTACCTACCCTGACAGGCTTACCTGCGTCCTTTCTGACCCTCTGCCAAGCTACCTACCCTGACAGGCAAACCTGCTTCTTTTCTGACCCTCTGCCAAGCTACCTACCCTGACAAGCAAACCTGCTTCCTTTCTGACCGTCTGCCAAGCTACCTACCCTGACAGGCTAACCTGCTACCTTTCTGACCCTTTGCCAAGCTACCTACCCTGACAGGTTAACATGCTTCCTTTCTGACCCTCTGCCAAGCTACCTACCCTGACAGGCATACCTGCTGCCTTTCTGACCCTCTGCCAAGCTACCTACCCTGACAGGCTAACCTGCTTCCTTTCTGACCCTCTGCCAAGCTACCTACCCTGACAGGCTAACCTGCTTCCTTTCTGACCCTCAGCCAAGCTACCTACCCTGACACTCTAACCTGCTTCCTTTCTTCCCCTCTGCCAAGCTACCTACCCTGACAGGCTAACCTGCTTCCTTTCTGACCCTCTGCCAAGCTACCTACCCTGACAGGCTAACCTGCTTCCTTTCTGACCCTCTGGCAAGCTACCTACCCTGACAGGTTAACTTGCTTCCTTTCTGACCCTCTGCCAAGCTACCTACCCTGACAGGCAAACCTGCTTCCTTTCTGACCCTCTGCCAAGCTACCCTGACAGGCTAACCTGCTTCCTTTCTGACCCTCTGCCAAGCTACCTACCCTGACAGGCAAACCTGCTTCCTTTCTGACCCTCTGCCAAGCTACCTACCCTGACAGGCAAACCTGCTTCCTTTCTGACCCTCTGCCAAGATACCCTGACAGGCTAACCTGCTTCCTTTCTTACCCTCTGCCAAGCTACCTACCCTGACAGGCAAACCTGCTTCCTTTCTGACCCTCTGCCAAGCTACCTACCCTGACAGGCTAACCTGCTTCCTTTCTGACCCTCAGCCAAGCTACCTACCCTGACAGGCTAACCTGCTTCCTTTCTGACCCTCTGCCAAGCTACCTACCCTGACAGGCAAACCTGCTTCCTTTCTGACCCTCAGCCAAGCGACCCTGACAGGCTAAACTGCTTTCTTTCTGACCCTCTGCCAAGCGACCCTGACAGGCTAACCTGCTTCCTTTCTTACCCTCTGCCAAGCTACCTACCCTGACAGGCTAACCTGCTTCCTTTCTGACCCTCAGCCAAGCTACCTACCCTGACAGGCTAACCTGCTTCCTTTCTGACCCTCTGCCAAGCTACCTACCCTGACAGGTAAACCTGCTTCCTTTCTGACCCTCAACCAAGCTACCTACCCTGACAGGCAAACCTGCTTCCTTTCTGACCCTCAACCAAGCTACCTACCCTGACAGGCTAACCTGCTTCCTTTCTGACCCTCAGCCAAGCTACCTACCCTGACAGGCTAACCTGCTTCCTTTCTGACCCTCAGCCAAGCGACCCTGACAGGCTAACCTGCTTCCTTTCTTACCCTCTGCCAAGCTACCTACCCTGACAGGCTAACCTGCTTCCTTTCTGACCCTCTGCCAAGCTACCTACCCTGACAGGCTAACCTGCTTCCTTTCTTACCCTCTGCCAAGCTACCTACCCTGACAGGCTAACCTGCTTCCTTTCTGACCCTCTGCCAAGCTACCTACCCTGACAGGTTAACTTGCTTCCTTTCTGACCCTCTGCCAAGCTACCTACCCTGACAGGCAAACCTGCTTCCTTTCTGACCCTCTGCCAAGCTACCTACCCTGACAGGCTAACCTGCTTCCTTTCTGACCCTCTGCCAAGCTACCTACCCTGACAGGCAAACCTGCTTCCTTTCTGACCCTCTGCCAAGCTACCTACCCTGACAGGCAAACCTGCTTCCTTTCTGACCCTCTGCTAAGCTACCCTGACAGGCTAACCTGCTTCCTTTCTTACCCTCTGCCAAGCTACCTACCCTGACAGGCAAACCTGCTTCCTTTCTGACCCTCTGCCAAGCTACCTACCCTGACAGGCTAACCTGCTTCCTTTCTGACCCTCAGCCAAGCTACCTACCCTGACAGGCTAACCTGCTTCCTTTCTGACCCTCTGCCAAGCTACCTACCCTGACAGGCAAACCTGCTTCCTTTCTGACCCTCAGCCAAGCGACCCTGACAGGCTAACCTGCTTTCTTTCTGACCCTCTGCCAAGCGACCCTGACAGGCTAACCTGCTTCCTTTCTTACCCTCTGCCAAGCTACCTACCCTGACAGGATAACCTGCTTCCTTTCTGACCCTCTGCCAAGCTACCTACCCTGACAGGCTAACCTGCTTCCTTTCTGACCCTCAGCCAAGCTACCTACCCTAACAGGCTAACCTGCTTCCTTTCTGACCCTCTGCCAAGCTACCTACCCTGACAGGTAAACCTGCTTCCTTTCTGACCCTCAACCAAGCTACCTACCCTGACAGGCAAACCTGCTTCCTTTCTGACCCTCAGCCAAGCGACCCCGACAGGCTAACCTGCTTCCTTTCTGACCCTCAGCCAAGCTACCTACCCTGACAGGCTAACCTGCTTCCTTTCTGACCCTCAGCCAAGCGACCCCGACAGGCTAACCTGCTTCCTTTCCTACCCTCTGCCAAGCTACCTACCCGGACAGGCTAACCTGCTTCCTTTCTGACCCTCTGCCAAGCTACCTACCCTGACAGGCTAACCTGCTTCCTTTCTGACCCTCTGCCAAGCTACCTACCCTGACAAGCAAACCTGCTTCCTTTCTGACCGTCTGCCAAGCTACCTACCCTGACAGGCTAACCTGCTACCTTTCTGACCCTCTGCCAAGCTACCTACCCTGACAGGTTAACATGCTTCCATTCTAACCCTCTGCCAAGCTACCTACCCTGACAGGCATACCTGCTGCCTTTCTGACCCTCTGCCAAGCTACCTACCCTGACAGGCTAACCTGCTTCCTTTCTGACCCTCTGCCAAGCGACCCTGACAGGCTAACCTGCTTCCTTTCTGACCCTCTGCCAAGCTACCTACCCTGACAGGCTAACCTGCTTCCTTTCTGACCCTCTGCCAAGCTACCTACCCTGACAGGCAAACCTGCTTCCTTTCTGACCCTCTGCCAAGCTACCTACCCTGACAGGCTAACCTGCTTCCTTTCTGACCCTCTGCCAAGCTACCTACCCTGACAGGCTAACCTGCTTCCTTTCTGACCCTCTGCCAAGCTACCTACCCTGACAGGCTAACCTGCTTCCTTTCTTACCCTCTGCCAAGCTACCTACCCCGACAGGCTAACCTGCTTCCTTTCTGACCCTCTGCCAAGCTACCCTGACAGGCTAACCTGCTTCCTTTCTTACCCTCTGCCAAGCTACCTACCCTGACAGGCTAACCTGCTTCCTTTCTGACCCTCTGCCAAGCTACCTACCCTGACAGGCAAACCTGCTTCCTTTCTGACCCTCTGCCAAGCTACCTACCCTGACAAGCAAACCTGCTTCCTTTCTGACCCTCTGCCAAGCTACCTACCCTGACAGGCTTACCTGCGTCCTTTCTGACCCTCTGCCAAGCTACCTACCCTGACAGGCAAACCTGCTTCCTTTCTGACCCTCTGCCAAGCTACCTACCCTGACAAGCAAACCTGCTTCCTTTCTGACCGTCTGCCAAGCTACCTACCCTGACAGGCTAACCTGCTACCTTTCTGACCCTTTGCCAAGCTACCTACCCTGACAGGTTAACATGCTTCCTTTCTGACCCTCTGCCAAGCTACCTACCCTGACAGGCATACCTGCTGCCTTTCTGACCCTCTGCCAAGCTACCTACCCTGACAGGCTAACCTGCTTCCTTTCTGACCCTCTGCCAAGCTACCTACCCTGACAGGCTAACCTGCTTCCTTTCTGACCCTCAGCCAAGCTACCTACCCTGACAGGCTAACCTGCTTCCTTTCTTCCCCTCTGCCAAGCTACCTACCCTGACAGGCTAACCTGCTTCCTTTCTGACCCTCAACCAAGCTACCTACCCTGACAGGCAAACCTGCTTCCTTTCTGACCCTCTGCCAAGCTACCTACCCTGACAGGCTGAGGGGGGATTTCTTGGCATCATAAGCCAGTGATTATAGGATGATGATAGTACAAGTTAAGGGGACTAATGAAGTTAAAACTGGAGGGCTGATTGGGTAAACGAAGAGACAAATGTAAGGTATGCTCCTGGAGGAGGAAGAGTAAAGTAGAGCATCCTAGGTGAAAAACATATACCTGTTCCCCCCATCTATTATGGCCTAAGTAATGCAGAAAGTGCGTTTGATTTATCAGCAGGTGCAGGAAGCGTTACCCATGAGGTACATCGGACGCGACAGATGCCAGAAAAATTGCCAGCTTCACTGCCACAGCAGCAGTCAAGACAAGAAACAAAACTCGAAACTGCACCCGTGGAGACTGCCAGAAAAGGGGAAGAGGTGCGTTGCCCAGCAGAAACAACCTCACTATCGAGCGACACAAAACTCTGAATTGCAAACACCAGCAGAAACAACGCGAGTACTCTTTTGGCGCCCACCAGCTTCAGCAGACGCGCCAAGCCAGAGAAAAGAAACTGCATCCATTGCCACAGCGCTCATCGCAACCCATCATCACGCTACAGGCTGTCACAGAGCCTGCTACAGGAAAAGTGATCTGCAGGTTTCTGGTGCCTTTTTCTTTTGCCTTTGGTCTTCGGCGTAGAGGAGAACGGTGTGAGGATTGTGCAAGTCGGACAATCCAAGACACACGGCTCCTCGGTGGCGTTATGATAAAGTACATGTGCCAGGAGCCAGAGCGGGACAAGCTGGATGCATATAAGTACTAAGGCTGACAGGGTACACGTGTCAAACGCCAGAGCGGGACAAGCTGGATGCACAAAGTACCCTGTCCAGGAGGAACTGTTCAGAAACAGTTTGAGCAGTGGAGAAAGAGATAACTGATCTCGCTTGAGTGGATAAGTGATCGAGGCTGTGGGAGAAACTGGCAGACTTGAACCGTGACATTTCTGTTGAACTTTTCTGGCATCAAGAACGAGAGACATTGGCGACGAATCGTGTCAACAAGAAGAAGGACGATGAAGAGCAAGTCAAGACGGGTTTCAGCCTCCTCCTGCACCCCTGCTGGAATACATATAGTTTTAGAGACTGTAAATTTAGGGGGAAAACATGGGAAGAAAAATAAGGTATTGATTTGGACATTGGTCCTGTGTTCTCTAAGTATGGTGATACCGGCAATAATAGCTATCACACTATGGTCTTTGGAATCAGCGCACCCATTAGAAAAGCTCCTGCCAAAAGCAGCTACTGAAAGCCCAGTTCATGTAATTACTGGTACCTTGTCCCCAATGGAGGAGCGACAGAGAAGGATATAGCAACAATACTTTGTTGCTTATCATGAATATGACCCATGCGATATTAAAGAAAAAAGATTGCTGGGTTTGTGCCCATTTACCACAGCACGGTGGGAAAGGGACAGGGTGGTATGTACAACCGTTACCATTGATCTATTCATGTGAGTTATCGTTAGGCGCAATGTTCTTTGGGAAATGGAACAAGAGTAGTACGGGCCAGCTAGATGAGGAAAATATGAATGAATTTGAGGAAGTGATCATGAGACCTGTGGGTTGTTCCATATTCCACAAAGCTCGCGTGTTTTCAGCAATTTTACCCATTCTTCTGCGGGATAAGCCACGCAATATAACAAGGCTAGATAGATTACATAAACACAATGTACCAACCCCGCCAGCAGAAGAGACATCAGTGATGACATTTCGGGTGGGGGATGAATTGAATAAAGATGCTGTGCCCCCAGCCTATACAGTGGATTACAGCCCCAAAACTGCTCCCCTATGTTTAAAGAAAAAGGGTTCCTATAAAGTAGGAACGTTTAGTAGATGCCTAAACACAGTGGTTTTGAAGCATGAGATAGAACCCGTGTATGTAGGGGACCCTATTTACTTCATATGTGGGGAAAAAGCATATCCATGGCTACCTAGAAACTGGGGAGGTACATGCTACCTAGGTCTATTATTTCCAGGAGTGTTCCTGTTGGAAACAGCAGAAGTAGCTAGACGAACAAAAAGCCGAACTCCAAGGAGTAGCGAGAGTGAACTAATAGCACTAGATGTAGCAAAGTCATTTGTACCATTCTTGTCCCAAATAACAAATTCCTACAACATTAGGCAACTGTCTAGAATATTAAAGAAAACGATAGACTCAACAACAGATATATTATATAATATGACCTTAGAAGAAAAAGGAGTTAGGCTGATGGCCCTGCAAAACAGAATGGCTCTTGATAGAATACTAGTTGATCGTGGGGGGGGGGTTTGCAAACTCGTAAAAACTGCGTGCTGTGTATACGTGGATGACTACTCCTCTAATATCTTCAAAGCGATTAAAAAATTGCATGTCCTAAATTCCTCACTGGCCCCTGGAGAAGTGGGTGGGGGAATAGGATCCTGGTTCTGGGGACTATTGCGGTCTTGGGGATGGAAGTTGATTTCGATATTAATGGTAGTGTTTGGGATATTCATCACATGCTGTTGCTGCATACAGTGCCTACCCATAGTATGTACTGAAGTAAGTGACAGATGTGCTAAGGGATGTGTACACATGGTAAACAAAGGAGAACCAACGAATGCCCGAAATAGCAAAGGCAGTAATGAAAAAACGACAATGAAACAATTTATGGCTATAGACATCAGACAAAGAGGATGCTTATAATAGCATACAGAGTTCAGACGTATCGTCATCAGAGGAGGATACAAAGAACTAATGGGACGTTTTGGCATTCGGCCAACAGGAGGGTTTCTCAGTCTAGAAAGATTGAACACCTTTCATTCTGGTATGACGAATGTATCTTGGTGGCCGAAGGCCAAAACCGCCTTATGTTCGGAACAAGAGAAATACGCATTGCCATGCTTGGCCGAGGTGCGGCCATTTTAGATATGCAAGAACCGTCATTTTTTTGCTCTCTTAACCATTGCTTATCTGCTTTCTGTTCAAATTGCTGCGCAGTTTACGAGCTCATGATTCTCGCAGATTCTGCTTACTTCGCTTTTATTATTCATTGTTGTCTGCACACGGAGGGGCAAGGCTGTGAGGCTGGAGCATTCACTGAAACCCTTCGCCTGCAGCCCAGGGAGGAATGTTCACACTCCCTCCCTGTAGCCTTGAAGAAGGGCCGCAGAGTATTCAATCGTGCCCCAGCTGCCAGCCAGTCTCGTTAGGAGCAGTAAAATACAAGTATAAGGCAGCAAGAGGCCTGAATTATAGACTTCTTACGGCCCCCCCTTGCAGCAGCCTATAGAGCGTGTCGGCTCCCAGGACACAAATAGAAACTTATAGATAACAGGGCCTGGAAGTTGTTGAGCGAACAGAAGCACGATGTTCTGTTCAACAACAGAACTCTGTCTCCCCGCTTGCTGAGTTGCACATTTGTTGCAATATTGTTGCATACAGTTTTAGAATAGATGTTTGAAGATGTCATACAAGTTGCACTGTCCATCATCACACTGAGTTCAAAGGAACCCAGAAAGGGGCGTTAATGAACGTGTCACAACTGATTGTGAAAAGTGCATTTTGTATATATGTAACTGATGTATGTTGTTCGCTCTCTTGCGTCTTGTGGCCAATGCTGGATTTGACTTTTATGGACTTGATTCATTCACGGTGCGTCACCCTTTCTAAACTCTCATGCTGGACTTCCTTTGCATCTTTTACTCATGGTGGCCTCGATTCATGCTGTTCCCATCTTCATCTTGTATCCTGGCTTGCAACATTGTGTTTCTGCAATTGTATTCGCTCTCCCTCTTGCTTCTCCACTCTTTTGGACTGCTTACTCTGTTCTCTCCTCCTCTCCCTTCTCCCTTTTCCTATCTCCTCCCCTTACTTTCTTCAATGCACTTACACTATCAGAATTGTCCCTGGACCTAATATGATAGCAACCTCGTCTGTTTCCTCCACCCTCCCATTACTGTTTTTTTCCTCCCCACCCCCCCTCCAGCACTATCTGAAATGTCGTCAGGCCTAGTATGATAGTCGCTTGTTTTGTTCCTCCCCTCCCTTTCTGCCCCCTCCTCCTTCCCCTTTTGTTTTTTCCGGCTCTACCAGAAATGTCGTCAGGCCTAGTACGGTAGTCGCCTGTCTGTTTCCATTTCCTTCCCATTCTCCCCCCTTCCTTCCTTATCTATGTCATAGCTCTTGCACTATCTGAAATGTCGTCAGGCCGAGTACGATAGTTAATTTCACATCCTTACTGTTCATGGCCTGTAAGAATGTCATTGTATTTTCCCTTGTTCCCTCCCTTGCCTTGAAGCGCTTTGAAACACATTGTGGATATGCGCTATATAAATAAACTATCATATCATATCATATAGTAAAGAGTCCCTTGCTACAAAAACTGACGATTGTTTAAGAGTTCTCTGTAAGCATAAGAATCTCCTGACTAAAGGCAAGAAAATGGAGCCAATAGAAAGATTGTTAGCAAACCAAAGTCTGGGTAGTGGTTCAGATGAACCTACTTTCCCAGCAGATGTAGATAACAGTGATGATATTGAGATTGATCAAAGTATTGATAACCTTGAAGCAGAGTCAGAAGAGGAGGGTGAGGCTGTTGTAATTGTCCCCCCTGGGCCTCCGTCTGCTCTACCAGCTGTACCTACTGGACCTTTGCCAGGTTCCACACTTAGTCCTCAATGCCTTGAACTAGAAAAAATGAAGCTTGAATTAGAGTTTAAAAGACTTAATGCTCAAACAGAACAACGGCACCAAGAACTAAGGCTCAGAGAAATGGAGCTCAAGCATGAGCTAGAGATGAAGAAATTGTCTGTTGAAAATCCTTCTCTCCCCGGATCCTCTAGGACTTCCAGTCCCAAAAGACCCTGGATGCCTAAAGAGATTGTGGGTATGTATGAGCCTAAGTTGGATGTATTGGATTGGTTGGCTATGTTTGAGTATAATCATGGGCTCCAGGACATCACAGGGAATCAGTTGCTTCCTTGGTTGTTCTCTAGGCTCCCTTCTGTTGCATCTGATGTGGTAATGGAATTGGGGGAGGTGGATAGGATGGACTATGAATGTGTGAAACTAGCTTTGATAGCTAGATTTGGGAAGACCTCTTCCCAGTACCTTAAGAGGTTTAGGACCCTCAAAAAGCATGATGGTACCCCTTGGGCTACCTGGGTGAGTGAAAGTTTGAAAAACTTAGAGGGATGGATTAAGGGTTACAGAGTAAACACTTATGAAGGAATGATAAATCTTGTGATGTTGGAGTCAATTTATGATGCCTGCTCTCCTGAGCTCAGACAGCACTTGGCTGATTCAAAGGAAATAGATTCCAAGAAGCTAGCTAAGGCTGCTGACTTGTGGGTTGCCAACAGGGCTACTCACAAGGATTCTGGGGCAACTCAGAAAAAGGATGAGGGGAAACAGCCTAAAAAAGGACTCCAAAGAGAATTCAAATAATTCCAATCCCAAAGAGGGCCCCAAACAAAACCATAAGGGTAAACCACAAGGGAAACCAAATCAGGCTAGTGTACCTTCTGGTCCCAGACCAGAAGGAGGTCAGAGTAAGCCACCATTCGTGAACGCATGTGGAAAATGCTATGTTTGTAGCTCTCCTGACCATGTGAAAGGGGATCCCAGATGTAAGGGTAAACCTTCAGGGGTCCACACTGTCTCCCTAGCCTTCGCTCCAGAGGACGAAGTACCAATGACAAGTGGAAACTTTCTACTACTGGCTGATGATCCCATTGGAGTCTCAGCCAGTGTTTCCTTAGTATCCCTGGGGTTGTGGGAACAACAGAATTTAGATGTGTATAATTCTATCCCAGATAATACTAAAGAGTATAAGGACAGTGTCCAGGTGAATGGTCAGGAGACTCCTGCCATTAGGGACACTGGGGCCAGCATAACTGTGGTGGATGAATCATTTTCCAAGGCAGAGGAGGTTGCTAGGGCACCCAAATGCCTCACCAAGTTAGCTGGAGGGCCTGTGCAGATGTGTCCCCAATTACCTGTTCTCATCCAGTGCAATGATATGACTGTGAAGATATCTGTCAGTGTACAATGTGAAGTACCAGGAAGGGTTCTGTTGGGAAATGACCTGAAAACTCTTGGAGTTGTGCCGCACACCCTCAGACCTCCTAATGAAAGGTTACAGGAGCTAACCAGACCTGCAAGAGAGAAAACCTTGAGAGGTTCTTCTCAGGAGATGACGGACACAGAAATCACTCCTACTCCACTGGAGTTACTTACTGCTATAGCTGAAAAGCCAGAAGCAAAGGGGAAACCCAAGACTTCAAACAGAAAAACAGCAGCAAGCACTCCAGTACTTCCAACAAGGACTTCCCCTAGGTTGTCCAAAGTTACACCTGTAACTCCACCTCCAGCTGAGGCTGAGAGGGAGGTACAACCCTGTGTGGTTGAACTAGACTCTGAAGAAGAGCTAGTAGGAGGCCAAGAACATATTGGAGATCTGGACTCTGCTGACCATCCTGAGCTGCAGTCTTTACTGGCAGAAGGTGGACCCAGCAGGTCAGCTTTTCGTAAGGGACACAGAGAATCTCCAACTCTGGAATGTCTCCGCCACCAGGCAGCTTCTCAGGCTGATGGGCAAGAGCCTGGGATGTATAGGTTGCACTGGGAAGATGGCCTCTTCTAGAGTGAACCAACTGAGTCTACACCTGGAGACTGCAAACGACTTGTAGTTCCTCAAGAGAACAGACTCCATTTCTAGCAACTAGCCCATGAGATTCCTTTGGCTGGTCACTTGAGTTTCAAGAAGACCAAGGAAAGGCTCTCACTCTACTTTTATTGGCCAAAGATGGGGGCTGAAGTAGATAAGTTTTGCAAGAGCTGCCACACCTGCCAAACTTCTGGTAAGAGTGGTTCCAAGAATGTGGCACCTTTAGTGCCTCTCCCAGTGGTGGGAGTCCCATTTGAGAGAGTAGGGATTGACATTGTTGGTCCCCTTGATCCTCCAACCTCCTCAGGCAACAGGTTTATCCTTGTTGTAGTAGACCATGCTACTAGGTACCCTGAGGCAATTCCTATGAGAACTATTACAGCTCAGGCTGTGGCTAAGGCCCTCCTTGGTATTTTTACCAGGGTTGGGTTTCCTAAGGAAGTAGTCTCTGACAGGGGGTCAATTTTTATGTCCCACTACATGAAAGCCATGTGGAAAAACTGTGGAGTTACCTACAAGTTCTCTACCGCCTACCACCCACAAACCAATGGATTGGTTGAAAGGTTTAATAGGACAATGAAGAGCATGATAGGTGCTTTAGAAGAACCCCTTAAGAAAAAGTTGGACCTTCTACTGCCACGTCTTTTCTTTGCTTATAGAGAAGTCCCTCAGGAGGGAGTGGGTTATTCTCCCTTTGAACCTCTTTATGGCCATCCAGTCAGAGGTCCATTGGCCCTGATTAATGAGGGGTTGGAGAGTGCTCCTTCCCCCAAGCCAGTCAGAGTGACTGACTATGTGATAGGTCTCCGGAGGAGAATGTCATACACGATGGCAGAAGCTAGTGATAACCTGAAAGCTGGTCAAGCTTTGGTCAAGCATTGGCATGGTCAAAAGGCTAACATGGTTGAGTTTACTCAAGACCAGCTAGTTCTCGTTATGATTCCAACAAGGCAGAGGGCCTTGCAAGACAAATGGATGGGACCCTTCAAGGTTGTGGGAAAACTTGGAGAGGTAAACTATCTGGTGGACTTGGGCAATCCCAAGGAGGCTCCCTGAATCTTCCACACCAACAGACTAAAGGCTTATGTCTCTAGACCTGATGTAGGAGCCTTGCTTCTAACTTCAGCAGAAGAGGAAGAAGAGAGTGAACCTCTCCCTGATCTCCTCAGAGGCCTACCTTTGGATGAAAAGATTGAATGAGTTAATCTCTCTTCAAATCTGACACCTGAGCAACAAGAAGAGTGCAAATCTATGTTAAATCAGTTTGCCTCTCTGTTCTCACTTTCACCAGGCTTGACCCCTTGGGGCCAGCATGATATACTCACTGGTGACTGTCTGCCAGTCAAAAGCAGAGGATACAGAATGTCAGAACATGTGAGATCCCACATCAAAGGAGAGGTCAGCAAGATGCTGGACCTCGGGGTAATAAAGCCCTCTACTAGTCCATGGTCTAGCCCAGTTGTGATCCAAAGGATCGAGATTCTGTGTGGATTATAGAGCTCTTAATGCAGTCACCAAGACTGATGCCCATCCTTTGCCAAGGACAGATGAGCTGGTGGATAAACTTGGTGCAGCCAAGTTCCTCAGCACATTTGATCTGATGGCGGGCTATTGGCAAATAGCCCTGACAGACCATGCCAAGGAGAAAACTGCATTTTCTACCCCAGTTGGCTTATACCAGTTCACGGTTATGCCTTTTGGATTGAAAAATGCACCTGCTACATTCCAAAGGATGGTAAATCAGGTTCTAGCTGGGATGGAGGACAACTGCATGGCATACTTGGATGACATTGCAGTGTTCAGCCACTCCTGGGAGGAACATGTTGACCACCTAGGACATGTTTTGCAGGCTCTTGAGAAGGCCAATCTGACCATAAAGGCAAGTAAATGCCAGATTGGACAGAGTAAAGTGGTCTACCTTGGGCATGAGGTAGGAGGTGGAGAAATAAGGCCTTTGCTCAGTAAGATTGAAGCTGTGCAAAATTGGACAACACCTACTACTCAGACCCAGGTGAGAGCCTTCTTAGGCCTCACTGGGCACTACAGGAATTTCATTGAGAACTATGGGACCATAGCTTCTCCACTGAATGTAATCTCCTCTCCAGAATTCCCTAAGAAGGTCAGATGGAATGAGGAGTGCAATCAGGCCTTTGAAAACCTGAAGAAAGCTCTTTGCCAAGCTCCAGTACTGAGAGCTCCTGACTATCACCAAACTTTCATTGTACAGACAGATGCTTCCAATGTAGGTATAGGTGCAGTCCTTAGCCAACTGGATGGGAAGGGTAGGGAACACACCATTTGCTTCATCAGTAGAAAACTGAAGGATCCTGAGACAAGGTGGGCAACTATTGAAAGAGAATGTTTTGCCATTGTGTGGGCTCTGAAGAAGTTTAGGCCATACTTGTATGGTTCTCCTTTTGTCATTCAGACTGACCACCAACCCTTGAGATGGTTGATGCAAATGAAAGGGGAAAATCCAAAACTATTGAGATGGTCGATCTGCCTTCAGGGGTTTGATTTTACCATTGAGAACAGGTCAGGGTGTCACCACCAAAATGCTGATGGTCTCTCTAGGATGTTTATAACCGACTAGAGGTATGAGATTCATCCAGGAGTGGATTCAATCCTCCTGTCCCTTAGTCTGGGGGGAGGGGGGCGATTGTTAGGGAGAATTCTCTGTTAAGGCTAATTTCCCAAACCTAGTGAGTCCCCCAGCAGCTTTGCTGGATTGTTGGGGTTTGTTTTTTTCTCCTGCTAAGAGTGAGACTCTTTTCCTCCCACTCTTAGGCATGATTTGAGATGTACCTTTGACTTTGTATGTGTTTTATGGGCTATGGGGTCTTTTACTCCATAGGGCTTCATGTGCTTTTGGTATGTGTGTTACACAGCACCCTCAGTGCAGTAACACAGGGGTGTCATAGTGACCCCCAAACATAGACTCCATACCCTGGGACTGACTACTGTCTCCCAGGGCATGTAAAGTCACCATTGGCTTTACTAGTCTCAAATTGTGAACAGAACCAGTACAAACCATCATATTGTGGAAGTACTGGTAGGGGTAATTCGATTGCCCCTGGGTCTGTTTTCCAAGGGGGCACTGTCCCGTCCCACCTTGTTGAGTTTCTGGCTGGTGGCAGTGGTTACCACGCGAAATATTCCTTCGGAATATTCTCAATGGGGTTTTCCCATTGATTTTAAACGCACCACTTTTTGGTGCAATGTTAAAGATACCGCCGGGTTATTTATTTAATATTAATTCCCCGGTTGGGTCTTTTTGCCAGAACTCGGTTTTAAAATGGCGTTTGTGTCCGTCTCTGTGACACCAACAAAGGTCGAGCCCTTTGTTCCACTATTTTGGCGGGCTTCTGCACAGAAGCCCTCCAAGTGGTGCCACTCAGTCTGGGTTCCATAGGAGGGGTGGAGGGGGGTTTAGGCACCCTGGACTGTGTTGCCTCGGCAACCCAAGTCGCACTCTCTTCTGATTGGCCCAGTGGTGATCCGCCCGGCTCACCACTTAGCATGTGTGATTGACAGCTAGGCTGAATGAATGGGGGTTTTATGCATAAAAGCAGGGCCTTTGGGACTGGAACTTCAGAAGTCGCCACAGGACCTAAGAATCCGACAAGGAAGAAGCTGAGCCACCTGCAACCCGACGACACCATCGGTGAAGCCCTGCTGCAAGGAACTCACCACTTTCCAACGACAGGGAAGATCTTCTGCTGGAGAGTCTTTCCCCCTTTGAGCTGGTGGGACCAACCAGTTCGCCTTCTTTCGTTCCCAGAAGCGTTACTTGGTTGAATCGCCCGTGCCAAGCACCCCGACGGCCGGATAGCCAAGCTCACCACTTTTGACCGTGAATAAAAGGACTGCACCTTTTAAATCGGGAACTCCTTGGCTGGTTTCATCCCTGGGCAGTGCAACGACTCCAATCTTCCTCCACGGCGAGATCCTCTCTTCCTCTGACTGGAACAACGAGCTGCAACCACTGCCAGGAACAACTGCCCCCGCTGGAGCTTCCTTCCCATTTAAGGTACTGTGTCCTGCCTGGCCTCCCTTTCTACAGAGTGCTCAAGGTGTCCCCTAAATCCTTGACCTCTATACTGGGTTGGCCCCAGACCTGCTAAGCTTTATCTTTCTGAACTATTTCAACCCTTTTTGACTTTTCTGCAAAGACTTTGAGTGCATTTCCACTGATAACATTTCCCAAATATCTTTATGAATGGGGGTTTGTTCTGACCTCCATCTGGTTTGGGTCCAGATGGTGCACTAGCCTGATTTGGTTTCCCAGGTGGCTTACCCTTATGTTGCTGTTTGTGGCCCTCTTTTGGATTGGAGGTATTAGAATTCTCCTTGTTATCTTTCTTTGGCTGTTTTCCCTCATCCTTCTTCTGAGTAGCCCCAGAATCCTTATGAGTAGCCCTGTTGGCAACCCACAAGTCAGCAGCTTTAGCTAGCCTCTTTGGATCTATCTCCTTAGAATCAGCTAAGTGCTGTCTGAGCTCAGGAGAGCAGACATCAAAAATAGACTCCAACATAACAAGATTCCTCATACCTTCAAAAGTGTTCACTCTGTAACCCTTAATCCAACCATCTAAGTTTTTCAAACACTCACATACCCAGGTAGCCCAAGGGGTACCATCATGCTTTTTGAGGGTCCTAAACCTCTTAAGGTACTGGGAAGGGGTCTTCCCAAATCTAGCAATTAAAGCTAGCTTCACACACTCATAATCTAGTCTCTCCACCTCCCCCACTTCCATTGAAACATCAGATGCAACAGGGGGTAGCCTAGAGAAGAGCCAGGGAAGCAACTGATTCCCTGTAAGGTCTTGAATCCCATGGTTATATTCAAACATTGCCAACCAATTCAAAATATCATTTTTTTTTTTTTACCATTCATTTTTATTAACTTTTCCAATAAATGCAACTGAGAATTTCAACAGAAACAAATGAATTTCAACAGAAACAGATGAAACAACCCCCGTAGATCCCCTCCGACCCCCCCCCACACCTCCCGATCCAACAGGTCCCCGATTTTCCAGTCTTGATATGTATAAGAACTGCACACAAAGTTCTAACCCCTCTAAAGCCTTTCGGCCAGAGTACCAGGGCGTCTCCAGGAGTCAGGATCAAAAGCCGACTCCCTCTTGGATTAGCCGTGGATGGTGACCCAACTCCTCCCAGATCCGATTCGTCCTGAGGGCTGATAATGCCCAGTAGTTCCATAGCTTTGGGACCCCACGCCCGTCGGGCCCCCGCTTTTAGGAAAGTCAGCAAACTGGCCCAGTCCGAGGAGAATCGCATGTGTTGGCCCTGAATAGAATAAGTGAGCCATTCAACCGCCACCAGAGACCACAACTTAGCAACCCATTCGTGTTCCTGAGGGGGATCCCTCGACTTCCACCTCTGGGCTAGTACTAGCGCCGCTGCCATCACCATTATTACATAGAGTTTGAGATCCCTTCTCGAGGAAGGAGATGTAAGCAAGCAGTTCAGGCCCAGTAAGGCCAAGCCCCTATTTTGGCACGGCTGAATTCCCAGCACCTGGGCGACGGCCTGATGGACCTGAGTCCAGAATGAGTCAATTTTGGGACATTCCCACCAAACATGGGCCCAGGAACCCTCCGAGCCGCATTCCCTCCAACACAGCCTCGAGACATTGGGGTATACTTTATTTAACCTGGTTGGGGTTAAGTGCCACCTCGTCATCAGCTTCAACCATATCTCCCGGATTTGAATCGATATGGCGAGTTTCGGGATCTGAGACCACAGTTTTACCCATTGCTGCTCCTCAATAGCCATCCCCACATCCTGCTCCCATAGGGCCATATACTTCCTCGCTGGCAGCATTTCCTGACCTTTAATCAGTTTATAGATGGACGATACCACCCCCCTATCCCTGGAGTCTGTATTTTTCAAAGTTGGTGAGAGAGTGCGATCGAGCATGTTTAATCTCCCGCTGGGAGACTCAGTGTCTAATCTGGAGGTAAGAATACCTATGCTTTTCCCCTATGCCGAACTCCTTCTTACATTGCTCAAATCTTTTCACATCTCCCCCCTCCAACACATCACGTACCATCCGACAGCCTCCTTGAAACCAAGGAAGAAAAGCCAGCGGGTCGATAAGAGCTGGAGTGAATTGTGGATTTCCGTGTAAGGGCGTATACGGAGAAGGGAAGGTAGTGATGTGTGCTCTGCTGATGGCTTGATCCCATGCATCACCTGTGGTTGAAGTTATGTCACTACAGTACATACACAAAGGCCTATCCTGCCTCAGGACCCACAAAACCCCCTCCAAATCCTTCCCCACCACAGCTCGATCCATCCGCCTCCACACCTTCTCCCTATTATCTCTCTGCCAGTCCCTAACGACTCTAATCTGAGCCGCAAGATAATAAACCTTAGAGTCCGGCTCTCCCAGCCCTCCCCTGCCGGGGGAAGCTTTCATAAGAGCGGCCGCTACCCTCGGGCACCTTTGACTCCACACGAACCTAGTGATTATTTTCTGTAGGGTCTTAAAGAAGGACGAAGGGAGTCGCACGGGGAGTGCTGCGAAATGGTAAAGGAGAAGGAGCAGGATTTTCATTTTTAGGGCGTTGATTCTCCCCAGCCACGAAATCTCCAGGGGTCCCCAGTCCACAAACATCGACTTCACCTTCTGAAGGAGTTATGGGAAATTCGCTTTGTAGAAATGCCCACGGACCGCAGCAGGGAAACTCCCTTTAGTGAGGTGCCAACCCACCTGTACGGATAAGCCTTGCTGAGATCCTGGACCTCACTTGGAGACAGATTGAGGGGTAATGCTTCAGACTTGTGGGCGTTGATTTTTAGGCCTGCCACTTGGCCGAACCAGTTTAACTCCCTTGCCACCGCTAGCAGTAAGGTAACCGGCTTGGTCACTACAAATATCATGTCGTCTACAAAAGCCGCTATCTTATGAAGCTCTCCACCAAACGGGAACCCCTTGATGTCCTCAGAGGACCGAACTTGTCGATCTGGAAAAATGAACACCTTTCATTTGGAACAGCAAATGTATTTTGGTGGCCGAAGACCAACCGTCTTATGCACAGAATGATAGAAATACATATTTGTATGCTTAACTAATGAGCGGCCATTTTGATGTAGCAGGGATCGCCATTTTGTTCTCTAACCATTGCTCACTGCTTTCTGTTCAAACGGCTTTGCAGCTTTCATTTCTCACGAATTCTGCTTACTCTGCTCGACTGTTAGGAACAAGTTACTTACCTGTAACTGTTGTTCTCCAGCATGGGTCTGGCATGGATTCACATGCTCATGAATATTCCCCGTCGTCAGGCTGGGAATCCTCGGTAAAGAAAAAACCAGTATCAGTTTCGTTTCTGATCTGTCTTTCGTAGTAATAACCAATCACTGGTCTCTGCGTCATACTGACCACAGCCAATGACTGCCCTCTACCTACGCCCCGCCTCTGGCAGTCATCTTCAGATTTGGAAGCACGTGAAGTGGCAGTATGACCAAGTGAAGAGCCGCAGAGGGGTAGGAGGGAGGGTTCGCATGTGAATCCATGCCAGACCCATGCTGGAGAACAGTTACAGGTAAGTAACTTGTTCCTTCTCCAGCATGGGGTCTGGCATGGATTCACATGCTCATGAATAAAGAATACATAGCAGTACACACATGCACAACCACGGGAGGTGGCAAAGGCTCAACATTAAGCATTACATCAAACTCAACATTAAGCATCTTACCTCCTCACCAGGCTCACCTCAGGCGAACAGGTTGCGCAGCACTGGTTGGCCCACCCTGGACTCCTCCCTGGAATCCCGATCGACGCAGTATAATTTCGTGAAGGTGTGCGTCGACCTCCACGTAGCAGCCCTGCATATGTCCAGCAGGGGCACACCAGAAAGGAACGCCGTGGTAGCTGCGATCGCTCTGGTGGAATGGGCTCTCGGACGGCCAGGCAGCGGTCGGTTTGCCAACCGATGACAGTACATGATACAGCCGGAGAGCCATCTGGAAATGGAAGCCTTCGAGAGAGCCTTCCCCTGATTGACAGGTCCAAAATTCACAAAGAGTTGTGACGTCTTCCGAAAACACTTTGTGCGGTCCACGTAGAACTTCAGCGCTCTAGCCACATCCAGCGAGTGCAAAGTCCTCTCAGCCGGCGACGAAGGCGACGGGAAGAACACAGGCAACACCAAGGGTTCGTTGAGGTGGAAGTCCGACGGCACCTTGGGCATGAAGGAGGGGTGCGTCCTGAGCACTACCCTCGTGTCGTGAAAAGTCAAGTACGGGGCCTTGCAGGAAAGGGCCTGGATCTCTCCCACTCGTCGTGCGGAGGTGATGGCCACAAGAAACGCTGTTTTCCACGACAGAAACTTCAACGGGGCCGAATGCAGAGGCTCGAACGGAGGTCCCATGAGCCTGGTCAGCACCACGTTGAGCTCCCACGCCGGGGCCGGAGCCTTCACCGGCGGGAACGATCTGAACAGTCCCTTCATGAACTCTTTCACCAGACGATGAGACCACAAGGACGTCCGCCCCGTGGTTCTGGTGTATCGGGAGATCGCAGCAAGATGAATCTTGATGGACGCGTGTGCCAGTCCAGCTTTGGCCAGCGTCAGCAGGTACGGCAGTACTTGGGGAGCCGTAATCCGTAGAGGGTTAATCTTCTGTGTGTGGCACCAGACAGAGAACCTCTTCCATTTGTGTCCGTAGCATTTAAGAGTTGAGGACGCCCTGGCCTTTGCAAGAACCTCTCTGCAGTCGGCCGGTATGTCGTATCCTCCAAACTCTAGCGCTGCAGGAGCCAGGCCTGCAAGTTCAGCGATTTCGGGTCGTGGTGGAGGATGGCGCCTCCTTCCCTGGAGAGTAGATCCGCGTCCACCGGCAGCTTGATTGACGGGGACGCTGACAAGTCCAGAAGGTCTGGGAACCATATCTGCCTCGGCCACGCAGTTGCGACGAGAATCATCCTGCACCGTGACCTCTCGAGCTGGTTGATGAGCCGGATTAGCAGTGGCAATGGAGGGAACGCGTAGAGGAACAGGCCCTCCCAGGGGAACGAGAAAGCATCGCCCATGCTCCTCGCCTGGGGAAACCTGGGGAAACCTCCGGCACTTGGAGTTCGTCGCCGTCACGAACAGGTCGATCTGGGGTGTGCCCCACCGTCGGAAGAGGCGATCCACTAGATCCTGCCGTAGTTTCCACTCGTGGCACGAGCGCAGCTCCCTGCTGAGTGAGTCGGCGATGGTTTTTTTTATCCCTGCCAGATGAAACAGCACCAGAAATATCCCTTGGGCGACGGCCCAATGCCACAGGTCCTGCGCCTCCTTGGACAGTGCTGGGGACCTGGTTCCGCCCTGTTTCCTGATGTAAAACATGGTGGTGGTGTTGTCGGTGAAGATCCTCACCACCTTGCCCTTGAGGGACGGAAGGAAGGACCTGAGGGCTCAAAACACTGCACGGAGCTCCAGGACGTTGATATGTAGGGATTTCTCCGTCGGGAGCCAAAGGCCTCTTGCGTGCAGATTTTCGGTGTGCGCTCCCCACCCTTCCAGGGAGGCATCCGTGGTCACTGTCTCCTGGTGGGCTGGGGTCTGGAAGTCCATGCCCGCCGTCAGGTGCGCGCGGGTGCCCCACCACCGGATCGCTCGTCGGAAACTCGTCGAGTGTGATCCTTTCCTCGAAGCTGCCCGTCGTTTGGATCCAGCGCGCGTCCAGGAACTCCTGCAACGGGCGCATCCGGAGCCTGCACATGGGAATGAGGTAGATGCAGGAAGACATCATTCCGAGGAGGGACTTGATGGACCTCACCTTGGCCGCGTCGGCCACCAACATCCGCTGTACCTTGCCCAGGATGGTCCTGGTCCTCTCCTCCGACGGGGAGGCCAGAAGGGACACTGTGTCGAGCCTCGCTCCCAGTGAGTCTTGCGCGGGTACCAGGTGGGATTTGGCGTAGTTCACGGAGAATCCCAGGTCCGTGAGAAGTTGGACGGTCCTTGCCGTGTGCTCCACGGCGAGCTCCCTCGTCTTTGCTCGGATGAGCCAGTCGTCCAGGTAGGGGTAGACGTGGATCCCCTCGCGGCGCAGCTGCGCCGCCACCGGTGCAAGGCACTTGGTGAATACCCTGGGTGCCGACCGTAGTCCGAAGGGGAGGGCTTTGAACTTGTAGTGACGCCCTTGGACCACAAACCTGAGGAATTTTCGGTGCCCCTTTAGGATGGGAATGCTGGAGGGTGACCATCCGGAACTTCTGTGCCTTGATGAACTTGTTCAGACGTCGCAGGTCTAGGATGGGGCGCCATCCTCCCGTCTTCTTCACGAGGAAGTAACTCGAGTAAACTCCAGAGCCCCGAAGCCTCTTTGGGACGAGTTCGATGGCGCCCTTCCTGAGCATCGCCTTTACCTCCAGGAGAAGCTGAGGGACGTGAAGCTCTTTCCTGGCCACGGGGGGGACGCGCGGGCACCTTCTCTGAAACTCGAGCACGTGGCCCCGGGCTAAGGCATCCAGCACCCAACGGTCGGTGGAGATGGACTCCCACACGCTGACGAAGCTCGCCAGCTGGCCTCCCACCGGGGTGCTTCGGTGGGGGCCCGACCCCACGGCCGGTTCAATCCTGTTTCGACGAGGCTTTGCCGCCTTGACCTCCTTGGCGACGACGGCGGGGTCCGCCAGACTTGCCTCGTCCCCTGTAGGCCTCCTGGGACGACGAGCGGGCCGCTTGACGGTCGGTGGAGAAACCGCCGCCGGAACCTTTGGAGGCGCCCTTGCCTCCGCGGCTCCGAAGGGCGGCCGTCGTCGTTGCAGAACCCCAAGGGCCCGGGCCGTCTCCGTGTCCGCTTTAATGGCCTGAAGGGAATCGTCCACTGTTTTCCCAAAAAGGTTGTTCCCATCGAACGGCATGTCCAGGACTCTGGTCTGTACGTCTTGACGGAAGTCCGTAGCCTTGAGCCATCCACGCCGCCTAAGGCACACTCCGTTGCCCAACTGGCGAAATCCAGTGTCGGCGATGTCCGTCGCAATAGTGATGGCGTGGTCCGACGCCACCTCACCTTCCGTTAGGATCTCCAGGGCATCCGCCCTCTTGTCGTCCGGTAGGAAGTCCAGCAGGGGAGCCAGTTTGTACCATAGCTCCCTGTCGTAGCGGGCCACGATAGCCAAGGCGTTGGCCGCCTTAATCGTCGTCGCTGCAGACGAGATGACCCTGCGTCCCATAGTGTCCAATTTCTTTCCCTCGCTGTCCGGCGGGGAAGTCGATGTGGAGGCCGCACCCCCCCCAGCTTTCTTCCTGGCCGCAGCGGAGAAGACGGAGTCCGGGGTAGGCTGCGCCCGGAGGCACAGGGGGGCCGCGTCCGGGACCCGGTACTTCTTTTCGTACCGGTCTCTTCTAGCTGGCGTCGTGGAAGGGTTCTTGAGGAGGTCGAGGCCCTCATCCCAAATGTCGTCCAGTAGAGGCACCGCGAGGACAGTCTTCCTCTTGGCCTCGCGCCGTTGATAAAGGAATCCTTCCTTTTTCTTCTCCTCAGGGCAGAGTTGGAAAAGCTCGGACGCCCTGGCGATCATGGAGTGGAACGATCCAATCTCGTCGGGCGGAGAAGCCCTGGTTGGAGGTGACGACGGCAGATCCTCGTCGTAGACCTCGTCGTCCGTACCCGTCGCTGCCGTGTCAGTCCCCGTATCATCCCCTCGGGTCGTGGACGGGGAGGAGGGCTGGACGGGGCGCGATGGCTGAAAAGGAGGTGGAGGGTGAATCCTTATTTTCTTGGGAGGAGGAACGCCAGAAGGTCCCGGTTCTGGGTCCCCCGACGGGAGTGGCTCCTCCGCCGGCAACGGTAGTCTCGTCCTTATCTCCGAGCATAAGGACTGTAAGGCCAACAAAATGGCCGCCGAGTTGTCTTGCGGCGCTGGCAGAGGGGAATCCGACGGGCGATCAGGGGCCCCGTCGGCACCCTCGACGATGTCGTCGTCACCTGCGTCGGGATCCATCCCGACGGGCCGGTCTTCTTCCACGCCGAGGCCGTGGCTTAAGACCTCGATCAGCTCTTCCTACAAGGTTGAAGCCGAATCTACGACGACACCCTGCCCCCCCTTTTTCTTCTCCGCCGGAGATTTCACGGGGGTCCTATCGATGGGCATAAAAGAGGACTCCCTCCGAGGTGGCAGGGAGACTCTGAGCCCCGAGGTCGACACCACTGGTGTAGCCTCCACAGGCTGAGCCAGGGCCGCCGTGACAGTCTCGATAGAGGCCTCGGCCGGATGGATTAAGGCCTTCACCACCTTAGGTGCGCTCACCGCCTTATCCTTGAGGGGGGGGACACCGCCTCGCTCCCCCTCCGATGGGGCCTTCGAGCTCGACCGGGGCCTCTCCAGGAGCTTCGCCGGGTGCTCGGCCTTCCTCTTACCCGACCCAGAGCGTTGGCTCGTGGTTGATGGTGCCGGGGAGGGTGCGCCCTGCCTGGCGCCCATAGAGCCCGACCGTTCGGCGCTCCCGGTGCCAGCGGACTCGCGGTGCTTGGCCTTGTGTTGGACCCCCGTCGCCGGGGCGTCCTCAAAGGTCTTAGAAGACCGCTCGGATTTCTTCCTCTTCTTCTCGCCGGACGGGCTCTTCCCTTCCAGCCAGTTGGCGAGACGTTGATGGCGGTCCTTCATGGTCCGCTCCGACATGTTGCCGCAAAACGCACAGTCCTTCTCCATGTGCGTCTTGTCCTCATGTAAGCAGTAAAGACAAAAGGAGTGTTCGTCCTCCTTAAAGACGTTCTGCAGCTTTCCGGGCGTCGAGCTTCCCTTCTCCTGGGCCATGTCCGGGACGGGCCTGAGAAACTTCTGGAGTCCTCCAAAAGCGTAGCTCGACGAAATCTTTACCCTTGAGGGGCGCAGACGAATCCGACACGGGTCCCCGTTGATCGGATGGAGAGTCGGTGGAGCTTGAGGCTCTTTTGACCGAAAAAACGAAGTTTTTGAGAAAAAATGTGAAAAAATAGCACTAACGCTCGAGAGCAATAGCACGAGGATCCCAACACATGAACGTGCGGTAAAAATCTGAAGATGGCTGCCAGAGGTGGGGGGTAGGTAGAGGGCAGTCATTGGCTGTGGTCAGTATGACGCAGAGACCAGTGATTGGTTATTACTACGAAAGACAGATCAGAAACGAAACTGATACTGGTTTTTTCTTTACCGAGGATTCCCCAGCCTGACGACCGGGAATATTCATGAGCATGTGAATCCATGCCAGACCCCATGCTGGAGAAATATTGTTGTCTGAACGCGAAAGGGCAAAGCCTCCTCGTGGGCAGCCCAGAGAGGAATGCCCAGCTCCCTCCTCTGTAGCCTTGAAGGAGAGCCGCAGTGCATTTAATCATTTCACAGCTGCCAGCCAGTCAAGTTAAATGGCAGAAAAATACTAGAATAAGGCAGCTAGAGACTTGAAATATGCTCTTCTTACGGCCCCCCCTTTTGCCAGCCCTGTAGAGCGTGTCGGCTCCCAGGACGCGAATAGCAACTCACAGATAGCAAGGTCTGGAATGTGACTCTTTCCCCGTAGGTAGCCGCTTACAAGAACAGAAGCACAATGTTCTGTTCAACAACAGAAGTATGTCTCTCTTCACTTGCCGAGTTGCATATTGTTGCATATTGTTACTAGAATAGTTATTTGAAGGTGTCATATTCGTCGAAACTGTCCATCATCACACTGAGTTCAAAGAAACCCAATAAAGGGCGGTGCCATGTCACAGCTGATTGTATGATGTGCATTTTGTATATATGTAACTGATGTACGTTTTTCACTCTCTTGCATCCCTCGAGCTCTAGAGATACACGTCGCGGGGCGTGAGACCGAGTTGGCCAACTGAGACTATTTGATTTGCAATAAACCCTAGCTTTTGGGAATACAACCTTGTGTCTGGCGTATCTTTTGTGTGTGGTGATTTGCCTTGTTTCCATATCACGAGGGACCCCTAGGGGCCCCTTTCAAGATGGCGCCCGAACAGGGACTCTCCCCCACTTGTCCCATCGTGTACGTTGTAACAGAGTAAAGGCGGAGAACGGCGAGGACAGGACGATCGAGCCGGGATCAAGAGGTGTTCGGGGCGCCCTGTAGAAGTGATGAGAGATTCCTTTGCAGATCTGCACACATCTGATCCCTGATCGACGTACCGGGCCAGAGGACAAGGAGGCAAGGGTCCCGAAACGAGGCAGAAGCCAAGAAACGCAGACACAACGTCATTGGTTGTGTCAGTATACAGACGATTTGTGTCCTGGAGGACAATTTGATTTATCAGGTGAGTCATTCCCTGATTCGAAAAAGAAACCCTGATATTGGTGGAGAGTTGCTTTTTCAAATTCAAACGCCCAGAGTAAGGTTGGTTAGCCAAGGGGAAGGTTAAAGACATGCCTGGGGTACTGTCCACTCTAGCAGGTCTTTTCCGCTGCGGTAGACAGTCTTTGGAAAATGGCCAAAGTGCACCGCCCGGGGGAACGACGGCTTATGACATGTATGCGAAATATGGTGTGGGAGCGATAATATTCTGTGAGATTTGGCATAGGCAAACCAGAAAGCAACAGGACCATCAGTGGCCGATTAATGGTAGTTTTGAGGTTGCAATAATAGATAACCTAGAAAGGGTGTTGATAAGAAAGCAAGCGCATCCTGCAGCATTTGAAACTATTAAGGACTGGAGAAGGGAAGCAATGCTCCGACTTAGAAGTAGAGAGAAGCATGCGCGTAGGCACAAATCGAGGAGTCAGGTAGCTGAAGAGAAGGAAGAGGAGGAGTGGACGGAGAGTCTAAGAAGGGCAGGGAGACGTGAACAATTGAGCTTAGAAAAAATATACCCACAACGGGAATTGCACATAGCAGATGTGTTGAACACATCACGTACCATCCGACAGCCTCCTTGAAACCAAGGAAGAAAAGCCAGCGGGTCGATAAGAGCTGGAGTGAATTGTGGATTTCCGTGTAAGGGCGTATACGGAGAAGGGAAGGTAGTGATGTGTGCTCTGCTGATGACTTGATCCCATGCATCACCTATGGTTGAAGTTATGTCACTACAGTACATACACGAAGGCCTATCCTGCCTCGGGACCCACAAAACCCCCTCCAAATCCTTCCCCACCACAGCTCGATCCATCCGCCTCCACACCTTCTCCCTATCATCTCTCTGCCAGTCCCTAATGACTCTAATCTGAGCCGCAAGATAATAAACCTTAAAGTCCGGCTCTCCCAGCCCACCCCTGCCGGGGGAAGCTTTCATAAGAGCGGCCGCTACCCTTGGGCACCTTTGACTCCACACGAACCTAGTTATTATTTTCTGTAGGGTCTTAAAGAAGGACGAAGGGAGTCGTACGGGGAGTGCCGCGAAATGGTAAAGGAGAAGGGGCAGGATTTTCATTTTTAGGGCGTTGATTCTCCCCAGCCACGAAATCTCCAGGGGTCCCCAGTCCACCAACTTCGACTTGACCTTCTGAAAGAGTTGAGGGAAGTTCGCTTTGTAGAAATGCCCACGGACCGCGTCAGGGAAACTCCCAGATACTTTAGTGAGGAGCCAACCCACCTGTACGGATAAGCCTTGCTGAGATCCTGGACCTGACTTGGGGACAGATTGAGGGGTAAGGAACAAGTTACTTACCTGTAACTGTTGTTCTCCAGCATGGGTCTGGCATGGATTCACATGCTCATGAATATTCCCCGTCGTCAGGCTGGGAATCCTCGGTAAAGAAAAAACCAGTATCAGTTTCGTTTCTGATCTGTCTTTCGTAGTAATAACCAATCACTGGTCTCTGCGTCATACTGACCACAGCCAATGACTGCCCTCTACCTAAGCCCCGCCTCTGGCAGCCATCTTTAGATTTGGAAGCACGTGAAGTGGCAGTATGACCAAGTGAAGAGCCGCAGAGGGGTAGGCGGGAGGGTTCGCATGTGAATCCATGCCAGACCCATGCTGGAGAACAACAGTTACAGGTAAGTAACTTGTTCCTTCTCCAGCATGGGGTCTGGCATGGATTCACATGCTCATGAATAAAGAATACATAGCAGTACACACATGCACAACCACGGGAGGTGGCAAAGGCTCAACATTAAGCATTACATCAAACTCAACATTAAGCATCTTACCTCCTCACCAGGCTCACCTCAGGCGAACAGGTTGCGCAGCACTGCTTGGCCGACCCTGGACTCCTCCCTGGAATCCCGATCGACGCAGTAGAATTTCGTGAAGGTGTTCGTCGACCTCCACGTAGCAGCCCTGCATATGTCCAGCAGGGGCACACCAGAAAGGAACGCCGTGGTAGCTGCGATCGCTCTGGTGGAATGGGCTCTCGGACGGCCAGGCAGCGGTCGGTTTGCCAACCGATGACAGTACATGATACAGCCGGAGAGCCATCTGGAAATGGAAGCCTTCGAGAGTGCCTTCCCCCGATTGACAGGTCCAAAATTCACAAAGAGTCGTGACGTCTTCCGAAAACACTTTGTGCGGTCCACGTAGAACTTCAGCGCTCTAGCCACATCCAGCGAGTGCAAAGTCCTCTCAGCCGGCGACGAAGGCGACGGGAAGAACACAGGCAACACCAAGGGTTCGTTGAGGTGGAAGTCCGACGGCACCTTGGGCATGAAGGAGGGGTGCGTCCTGAGCACTACCCTCGTGTCGTGAAAAGTCAAGTACGGGGCCTTGCAGGAAAGGGCCTGGATCTCTCCCACTCGTCGTGCGGAGGTGATGGCCACAAGAAACGCTGTTTTCCACGACAGAAACTTCAACGGGGCCGAGTGCAGAGGCTCGAACGGAGGTCCCATGAGCTTGGTCAGCACCACGTTGAGCTCCCACGCCGGGGCCGGAGCCTTCACCGGCGGGAACGATCTGAACAGTCCCTTCATGAACTCTTTCACCAGACGATGAGACCACAAGGACGTCCGCCCCGTGGTTCTGGTGTATCGGGAGATCGCAGCAAGATGAATCTTGATGGACGCGTGTGCCAGTCCAGCTTTGGCCAGCGTCAGCAGGTACGGCAGTACTTGGGGAGCCGTAATCCGTAGAGGGTTAATCTTCTGTGCGTGGCACCAGACTGAGAACCTCTTCCATTTGTGTCCGTAGCATTTAAGAGTCGAGGACGCCCTGGCCTTTGCAAGAACCTCTCTGCAGTCGGCCGGTATGTCGTATCCTCCAAACTCTAGCGCTGCAAGGAGCCAGGCCTGCAAGTGCAGCGATTTCGGGTCGTGGTGGAGGATGGCGCCTCCTTCCCTGGAGAGTAGATCCGCATCCACCGGCAGCTTGATTGACGGGGACGCTGACAAGTCCAGAAGGTCCGGGAACCATATCTGCCTCGGCCACGCAGGTGCGACGAGGATCATCCTGCACCGTGACCTCTTGAGCTGGTTGATGAGCCGGATTAGCAGTGGCAATGGAGGGAACGCGTAAAGGAACAGGCCCTCCCAGGGGAACGAGAAAGCATCGCCCATGCTCCTCGCCTGGGGAAACCTGCTGGCGAACCTCCGGCACTTGGAGTTCGTCGCTGTCGCGAACAGGTCGATCTGGGGTGTGCCCCACCGTCGGAAGAGGCGATCCACTAGATCATGCCGTAGCTCCCACTCGTGGCACGAGCGCAGCTCCCTGCTGAGTGAGTCGGCGATGGTGTTTTTTATCCCTGCCAGATGAAACGGCACCAGAAACATCCTTTGGGCGACGGCCCAATGCCACAGGTCCTGCGCCTCCTTGGACAGTGCTGGGGACCTGGTTCCGCCCTGTTTCCTGATGTAAAACATGGTGGTGGTGTCGTCGGTGAAGATCCTCACCACCTTGCCCTTGAGGGACGGAAGGAAGGACCTGAGGGCCCAAAACACTGCACGGAGCTCTAGGACGTTGATATGTAGTGATTTCTCCGTCAGGAGCCAAAGGCCTCTTGCGTGCAGATTTTCGGTGTGCGCTCCCCACCTTCCAGGGAGGCATCCGTGGTGACTGTCTCCTGGTGGGCTGGGGTCTGGAAGTCCATGCCCGCGGGTGCCCCACCACCGGATCGCTCGTCGGAAACTCTCGTCGAGTGTGATCCTTTCCTCGAAGCTGCCCGTCGTTTGGATCCAGCGCGCGTCCAGGAACTCCTGCAGCGGGCGCATCCGGAGCCTGCACAGGGGAATGAGGTAGATGCGGGAAGACATCATTCCGAGGAGGGACTTGATGGACCTCACCTTGGCCGCGTCGGCCACCAACATCCGTTGTACCTTGCCCAGGATGGCCCTGGTCCTCTCCTCCGACGGGGAGGCCAGAAGGGACACTGTGTCGAGCCTCGCTCCCAGAAACAGTGCGTCTTGCGCGGGTACCAGGTGGGATTTGGCGTAGTTCACGGAGAATCCCAGGTCCGTGAGAAGCTGGACGGTCCTTGCCGTGTGGTCCACGGCGAGCTCCCTCGTCTTGGCTCGGATGAGCCAGTCGTCCAGGTAGGGGTAGACGTGGATCCCCTCTCGGCGCAGCTGCGCCGCCACCGGTGCAAGGCACTTGGTGAAAACCCTGGGTGCCAACCGTAGTCCGAAGGGGAGGCCTTTGAACTGGTAGTGACGCCCTTGGACCACAAACCTGAGAAATTTTCGGTGCCCCCTTAGGATGGGAATATGGAAGTAGGCATCCTCCAAATCCAACGACGACAGGAAGTCTCCTTCCTCCAGCTGACCCAGGACGTGCTGGAGGGTGACCATCCGGAACTTCTGAGCCTTGATGAACTTGTTCAGACGTCGCAGGTCTAGGATGGGGCGCCATCCTCCCGTCTTCTTCTTCACGAGGAAGTATCTCGAGTAAACTCCGGAGCACCGAAGCCTCTTTGGAACGAGTCCTTTACCTCCAGCAGAAGCTGCGGGACGTGAAGCTCTTTCCTGGCCACGGGGGGGACGCGCGGGCACCTTCTTTGAAACTCGAGCGCGTGGCCCCAGCCTAAGGCGTCCAACACCCAACGGTCGGTGGAGATGGACTCCCACACGCTGACGAAGCACGCCAGCCGGCCTCCCACTGGGGTGCGTCGGTGGGGGCCCGACCCCACGGCCGGTTCAGTCATGTTTCAACGAGGCTTTGCCGCCTTGACCTCCTTGGCGACGACGGCAGGGTCCGCCCGACTTGCCTCGTCCCCTGTAGGCTTCCTGCGACGACGAACGGGCCGATTGACGGTAGGTGGAGAAACCGCCGCCGGAGCCTTTGGAGGCGCCCTTGCCTCCGCTGCTCCGAAAGGGCGGCCGTCGTTGTTGCAGAACCCCAAGGGCCCGGGCCGTTTCTGTGTCCGCTTTAATGGCCTGAAGGGAATCGTCCACTGTTTTCCCAAACAGGTTGTTCCCATCGAACGGCATGTCCAGGACTCTGGTCTGTACGTCTTGACGGAAGTCCGTAGCCTTGAGCCATCCACGCCGCCTAAGGCACACGCCGTTGCCCAACTGGCGAAATCCCGTATCGGCGATGTCCGTCGCAATAGTGATGGCGTGGTCCGACGCCACCTCACCGTCCTGTAGGATCTCCAGGGCATCCGCCCTCTTGTCGTCCGGAAGGAAGTCCAGCAGGGGAGCCAGTTTGTACCATAGCTCCCTGTCGTAGCGTGCCACGATAGCCAAGGCGTTGGCCGCCTTAATCGTTGTCGCTGCAGACGAGATGACCCTGCGTCCCATAGAGTCCAATTTCTTTCCCTCGCCATTCGGCGGGGAAGTCGATGTGGAGGCCGCCCCCCCCCCCCCGCTTTCTTCCTGGCCGCCGCGGAGACGACGGAGTCCGGGGTAGGCTGCGCCCGGAGGAACAGGGGGGCCGCGTCGGGACCCGGTACTTCTTTTCGTACCGGTCTCTCCTAGCTGGCGTCGTGGAAGGGTTCTTGAGGAGGGCGAGGCCCTCATCCCAAATGTCGTCCAGTAGAGGCACCGCGAGGACAGTCTTCCTCTTGGCCTCGCGCCGTTGATAAAGGAATCCTTCCTTTTTCTTCTCCTCAGGGCAGAGTTGGAAAAGTTCGGATGCCCTGGCGATCATGGAGTGGAACGATCCAATCTCGTCGGGCAGAGAAGCCCTGGTGGGAGGTGACGACGGAAGATCCTCGTCGTAGACCTCGTCGTCCGTACCCGTCGCGCCCGTGTCAGTCCCCGTATCATCCCCTCGAGTCGTGGACGGGGAGGAGGGCTGGACGGGGCGCGACGTCTGAAAAGGAGGTGGAGGGTGAATCCTTCTTTTCTTGGGAGGAGGAACGCCAGAAGGTCCCGGTTCTGGGTCCCCCGACGGGAGTGGTTCCTCAGCTGGCAACGGTAGTCTCGTCCTTATCTCCGAGCATAAGGACTGTATAGCCAACAAAATGGCCGCCGAGTTGTCTTGCGGCGCTGGCAGAGGGGAATCCGACGGGCGATCAGGGGCCCCGTCGGCGCCCTCGACGTGGCTTAAGACCTCGATCAGCTCTTCCTCCGAGGTTGAAGCCGAGTCTACGACGACACCCTGCCCCCCCTTTTTCTTCTCCGCCGGAGATTTCACGGGGGTCCCATCGATGGGCATAAAAGAGGACTCCCTCCGAGGTGGCAGGGAGACTCTGAGCCCCGAGGTCGCCACCACTGGCGTAGCCTCCCACAGTCTGAGCCAGGGCCGCCGCGACAGTCTCGATACAGGCCTTGGCCGGATGGATTAAGGCCTTCACCACCTTAGGTGCGCTCACCGCCTTATCCTTGAGGGGGGGATACTGCCTCGCTCCCCCTCCGATGGGGCCTTCGAGCTCGATCGGGGCCTCTCCAGGAGCTTCGCCGGGTGCTCGGCCTTCCTCTTACCCGACCCAGAGCATTGGCTCGTGGTTGATGGTACCGGGGAGGGTGCGCCCTGCCTGGCGCCCGTAGAGCCCGACCGTTCGGCGCTCCCGGTGCCAGCGGACTCACGGTGCTTGGCCTTGTGTTGGACCCCCGTCGCCGGGGCGTCCTCAAAGGTCTTAGAAGACCGCTCGGATTTCTTTCTCTTCTTCTCGCCGGACGGGCTCTTCCCTTCCAGCCAGTTGGCGAGACGTTGATGGCGGTCCTTCATGGTCCGCTCCGACATGTTGCCGCAAAACGCACAGTCCTTCTCCATGTGCGTCTTGTCCTCATGTAAGCAGTAGAGACAAAAGGAGTGTTCGTCCTCCTTAAAGACGTTCTGCAGCTGGCATCCAGGGCAGACCCTGAACAGCTTTCCGGGCGTCGAGCTTCCCTTCTCCTGGGCCATGTCCGGGACGGGCCTGAGAAAACTTCTGGAGTCCTCCAAAAGCGTAGCTCGACGAAATCTTCACCCTTGAGGGGCGCAGACGAATCCGACACGGGTCCCCGTTGATCGGATGGAGAGTCGGTGGAGCTTGAGGCTCTTTTGACCGAAAAAAACGAAGTTTTTGAGAAAACGTGAAAAAATAGCACTAACGCTCGAGAGCAATAGCACGAGGATCCCAACACATGAACGTGCGGTAAAAATCTGAAGATGGCTGCCAGAGGCGGGGCTTAGGTAGAGGGCAGTCATTGGCTGTGGTCAGTATGACGCAGAGACCAGTGATTGGTTATTACTACGAAAGACAGATCAGAAACGAAACTGATACTGGTTTTTTCTTTACCGAGGATTCCCAGCCTGACGACGGGGAATATTCATGAGCATGTGAATCCATGCCAGACCCCATGCTGGAGAATAAGTATTATAGAGTGTTCAAATGTTTGTGGTGTTTTCACCTCTAAAGTCGGCAACACACGAGGAAGATACCTTTGTGAATATGCGCAAGGTCATTCCCCCTCCCACCCTGCGAAGACTGCCAAGCAAAAAAGCAGAGGCCCGCGCCGCGCTGTTCCAGCTCCCCCAACCAGACTGGAGCCGCTTCAAAGATTTGTAGCCCCCTCTGCAGCTCCCAAGGCCACTGCCCGCCACCTGCGTTATTTACAACACGGCAGTAAACCCCTGCCTGAATACACAGATCCACAGGCGCCCCCTCGTAAACCCCACAACCCACCGGATCACCTTAAGACTTACGACTCTGTGTGATCAAGACACCCAACACTGTGGCAATATACAGCAGCCCATTCATAATAACTTCTAACAAGACAGAAAGACATGTACCGCCCATCCCATGCCCTAGGACCCAGCCCCTCGACCTGTGGTACCGGTCAACAGGACACTGGTAATCGTGCCTTGACAAATGACCACCAAACCCCTCACAAGGTACATTCCTCCTGTGTTGCATTAACCTGTAAGATAACCTATTGAAAGATTTACTAAAGAAAATAATATTGCATTGACTGAATGACTGCGGTGTGCATGGCATAGGGCCAATAAGTCAGGAAAGGCATTCATCTCTGACACAGGCCGCATTGGCACAACAACACCGCCCGGATGAACTCAAGCCGACCTGCCAGGCCCAGCCCAACCCACGAGGCTGACCAGTGACGTCTTCCAGCCAAGACCAACCACACCACAGCAGCACCTATAGATAGTCGTCGCCACCCAATCCAACTGAACTTGTGCCCCCTATAGTATGTAGGTTCTGATGACTTTTTTGTAAATATATACGCCTGTCTTTGCTATTGTCAGACAGAGCGCTCTCGGAGTTTGCAGAGTTCTTTGCATGCCCTATTCTGATTGATAAACTCCCACTTAAGCTCACCCGCACTCTGTCTTGGCTTTAATCCCAACTTGGGAGAGTCCGTTATTTTCTCTGATTGCGGGAGGATAGTGCTGGTTGGGGACGCTTGCTTTCACTTCACAGGCAGAGGGAAGCAGAATCTCCAGGGGGGTTTTCCATTCCACAGTTGCTGCCATCTGATCCAGGTTAGTGGAAGTTACCATTGTGACTTGCAAACCCCTTCATGACAGGGACAGTTTCTTCTTCCACACTGCAATCTCCTCTCTGGTAGCAGGGCCAGTGTTTGGGCGGCTTTCTCCGCCACGTCTCTCAGGGTCTCTTCAGCTCATTGGGGCTCTCTCCTGCTCTGCGGTACCTTCCAGCATCCCCGACTCGCTCACAGTGCTGTTCTTGGCTGCTGCTTTTATGCTCCCAGCTAGAGTCAATTGGTGTCAGGTGTGAATAGTTGTCCCTCCCTGCCTAACTCTACCTAACCTCATTATCAGGACAACATGGAGACTGCCCACGGGAATCCAATGCCCATGGACTCCTATGGACCATCCTCATGACTCCCATCTGCCTCTTCCTCGTCCCAGTCCTTGTGTATTTCAATAACGGAATGGGATAATGGGTGTTAAGTGGAAATATCCCTTGGATGTTAGTTTACATCCCCTTTGGTATTCTAGAAGAAGGGGATTATGGGATATGTAGTGCTGTAGAGAGGCAAAATTCATATTGGGTTTTAGAGGTAATTTTGAGTTCCCCTGTTCTCTCTGTCCTTTCCGTAATGGAAAGTGCTAGGAGGGATGGGATTTTGGTGGCAACATCCCATAAAGACTGCTCGGATATCCGGTAGGGGTGCATCCAAAGAATAGGATACTGCGTCTCGCCCAAGGCTGCTCCTCTTGCAGTCTCCAAGTACCCCCTGCCCAGGTGATCCTCCCCCGCTCATCCACCCCAAGGGTTGGGATCCAAGAGCGATGGGCCTCCCTTGGCCAGCTGAACAAACGAACCCCGGGGAATAACCTGGGAGAAACGGCTCAGGTTTCTCACAGGACACGCTGCAAGTATCCTGCTGACTGTGCTGCTGTAAAAGGGCAATTCAAACACAACAATGGGTTTAAATACCAGGTTATACACAAACAACACATTTAAGGGATACATCAGCTCAGGTTGGTGTAACTACAAGGCCTCCTTGCTCTAGAACAAGTTGATCCACATATGCCCACTTGAATTGTGTCTGATTCGAACTATGTAGTACGAAATTATAATTTTGGCCTTCAATGGTGGCAAGCCAACTCATTCAGAGATGCTAAAGGCAAGGCAATATGGTCTAAAAAATTTGGCAAAAAGCATGAGACATCAAAATGGCTAGACCTTTCATCGGGGTTATGCACACAAAAGCACACCTCTGTGCATAGTGCAGGCAATGCGCTTGCTGACCAGTCTGCAAGACAGCGGACTGTACAAAAAGTGGTAGCGGCATTAACATGCTCAGCCACGTACATAGATAAGGACATAAAAGCATGTCTGGATGCAAACAGTCCTAACCCACCAGGGTTCCCCACTACTTAAAACTATGCTATAAAAGAGAAAACAGAATACAGTGACAGTCACAATACCTAGGTCAAAAGGAGGCCCTGTTCAAAGGGTATTACCGATCAAGCAAAATAGATAAAAATGTATCTATGCAGCACATTCAAGTGTAGCCACAACCCACTTTGGGGTTTCAGCTACTACACAGCTCTTGCAGGATAGATATTGATGGCCAGGATTTAGTAAAGAGGTACGACAGTACATAGCAAAGTGCTCCATATGTTCACAGACAACGGTGGACAATTCCCAAAAACTACCAGTAAGCACACTAACACGGGCAACAGTGCCTTTTGAATGCATGTATATGGACCACATAGTTCATTGATACCCGCCACTTGGCTAATACTCCAGAAGAATGCTGATTGTAAAGGGGTCATAAAAGGTTTGCTGTCCTTAGTAGCTATGACAGCACCAAAATTACTCCAGTCTGACAATGAGCCAGCCTTTTCAGGCAGAGCCTTAAGAGAGGCCTTGTCAAGCTGGGGTTGTACTCTGCAGTTCTCCATCCCATTTTGCCCACACGCTAATGGCGTTTTAGAGAGCCAGTATCCTATTGGCTCTCTCAAAGCAAGCCTTGACTAAATGCATCCTTTCTTCTGGGGGTAATTGGGTGAATCATGTACCTATAGTGCAGCCTAGCATGAATAACCTGCCACACCTTTCTCAATTTGAAGGTAAAACACCTTATGAGTTGCTGTTTGGCGCTCATATGTATATGCCTGACTTACAAACTCCTTATAGTTCTCTCACCAAGCCAGACCAGCTGTTTCTCATACATTTCCTGAGAGACTCCATCCACGGTGAAGAAGCATTTCCACAGCAGCAAGACAAAGACAAGTCACAGAATACCTTGAAGTCTGGGGACTAAGTCCTACAGGAAATCCATGATAAAGAAGCACTAGGACGATGCAAGAGACCTCCTTTGACATTACTGAAACTTATTGGCTCAGGAACAGCAGTCCTACCAACCCTGACTACTAAAAAAGGCACTCGTCAAGTGTCCGACCACCTAAAGCCATCTCCAGATGGTTACACCCCTATTCCTGAGGGAGGAGACTCTCTACCTTGAACAGGCAAGAATAGAAGAGCATGAGATGTTGACAATTTCTTCAGAAACCTCCACATCATATGAAAATATGTTTATTTTTTGGGAACAGATGATGCAGAAATAAAGTCAGGCATGAGGTCCACAGTGAAGAGGAGGATTTTTGGAAGCATCAAACAGAGCACTGCAATTGGCCAAAGGCTGCTGGAGAGAACACCAGACTGGCCAAAGGTTATCCAAGTCCTGTTGGAAAGCTCCACCCCAACAAATGGGAGCTCCATCCTGGGATACATTATGAACTAGCTGACAAATACAGTCTTTTCTTTCAAACCATTGAAAAGTATTCTGGACTTCTTTGGAAACAGACTGGGGGATCACACCTGTGTACTACATCGTCGCAGCTGGATTTATCCTGATCATCTTTTTATTTCATCATGACAATTAACAAAGAACTTGTTAAATGCACCAAAGCTGTATCCTGACTAACGGAGGAGAACTGTTTGGAATTTTTCATGTGAAGAACATCCACCCATCTGATTCATCAGCGACCAACGGCGACTAAAGATTGTCAGCTGAGCAGTACCTGCTGCTCTTCTAAAGAAGCTAAAATGTTTATGTTTCAGTATTTAGTGACCAGTGAAGATCCTGCGCGAACACATTTTAGCTAATACGAATTACATAATGTTTTACATGCTCTTCCGTCTTTTCACTCTTTTTTCCATGATCCCTCCATGGCTTGTTCTACGGCCTATGGGGGTGGAGGGGTGACATGTACTTTCATGTCTAAACATGTTCAAAGCCGTATATTTGAGCAATAGGCCTAAGCCGTTGATGCAAATGCAGATTCATGTTTAGTAAATGTGAGCACTGCCTTAGAAATGCACTCTGAATTACATTACATCAGTGTCTTCATTTGAGAGTCTGGGATGAGAGCCAAGTGACATTGTTATTAGAACTCTATGGCCGTTTTAGTAAACGATTCTTCTGACTGCCCGCCAGGCTTTCTGGGATGAGCGCCAAGTGTTCCGGTTAATGGTAACCAAAACTGAGATAGCAATATAAAAGAACTACAAAATTATGGAACTACAGAACTTCCTGCTGAGCTTTTTGCTGTGAAGCAGCTAATGTAAGAGGGTGAAATGTGCATTAGGCTTGTTCTTGAGACAGACCAACTTTTTACTTCGTAGGAAAGATGATGAGCACTGATACTAAGCCAAGGGGCTTGATAGCTTGTTGTTTAACCAACTTTAAGCTGCTGGCAGATAGATATGCTAATAGTAGGTGTAAACAGTGGGAGCCAGAGAGTATAAAAAGGGCTGTGTTTGGAAGACAGGGAGATTTTGGCTGTGCGCTGCTCCAATGGGAGCTGGAAAGACGACCAGAGGCAGGAAGAGGAAGAAGCACGACACTCTATGCATAGGGGGGTCAAGTCCCCCCTTTTTTTCCTGGGTGGATTTTAAAGCCACAAAACCTGATTTTGGGCTGTTTTGAGGCATTTGGGGCCCCAGAGGACTCTGCCCATTGAAATTTGAGCAGAACTATTACTTTTTGACTGAGTTTTTGTGTGTTCGTCTGTCCCTGTTTTATGTTGCGCCCTGAGTCCTACGGGCGTGCAGCGCTATAGATGCAATAGATAATTATAAATACTAATATTTTTTTCCTATTTTTTATGCTTTTTGATTACAAGACCATGGTGTTTTTTATTGGTGGTTTTTGTTATTTATTGACTTTTTTTTTTTACATTTTTCTTGGATTGGGTAAACTGCTTCAGGCATCCAGTCTTCTCCAAACCCTCATTTCTCTACCTTCTACAGATTGTGAGTATGAGAGGTTTTTGTTTCACCCACCATTGATATCACATTGAGAAAGGTGCTGAGGTATGGAAAGGGCAAGTGATTATTTGGAGATTTCCTAGAAAGATTGGCGAGATCACCTAGTGAATCCTGGTCAGACAGGTAGTTGTTTTTTGAGGTGACTATGGTATTGTGGAGAAGGTTGATCAGTCTTAAGTCCTGAGTAGATGGACATTCAGGAATTGTACTGGGCCACCCCCTAGTAGCAGCTTCTATCACCCAGTAGCAGCTTCTATCACCCTTCAGCTTGTAGGTGACACCACCCTACTTTCCTACAGGAGCTACAGGGCATGAACGGCAATGGCCACCTAAAATGCAGGAGCTACAGCAACATCCCCTATGTGCAGGAGGACAAACAGCCCTTGTATCCTTTGGAATTGCACTGCCATTCACTCATCGGCAGAAGCTGCATCCGTTGTGTGCCCAGCCCCAACCTGAGAAACCTTGAATAACCTACTGGCCATCAAGAGCTGCAATCACTCTTGCATGATCTTTACTAACTTTCCTAGCTGCAGGAACTGCACAGGTCTCAAACTCTGGACCTATACCCCTATTTCCTCCACCACTGCCAAACTGCAGAAATGACTCTAGGTTATGCCTTCTTCTCACCTCCACCTAAAAAGCTTAGCAAAGATATGTTAGCAGCAAGGTGCTGCACCAGCCCCCTTTACATTTATTAGTTTACAAGGCCTTCTTATCTAAAATGTTGCACTGGCCCACCAACTGTACCTGCCATAACTGCAGCCGTTCGATCTTCATGGTGGTGATCTCTGACATGATGTGGTATAAGATCCCTGGAATCATGAGAAAAAGAAAGGCAATCAATGCTAAGAGAGACAGAGTGGAGAAATGACAGTGCACAAGAGGAGTACAAGAACAGAAGGTGGGTTGGGGAACAAAGGGTACATGAATGGAGAGGGGAAGCAAGGTGTGTAATTACCAGGTTACTCACCGTAGTGACCACCTTACTCCTAATCCACAGTCCCCTTTCCTCCATACTTGTGGGACATCTCTCCGTCCTGTGGGACAGGACCGGAGCACTTTGTAAAAAGCATCCACATTTTTCCAAAAATGTGTCCTTCCTCTCTTTCCTGCGCGGGGCCTAGCACGCGGCCGTAACCCCGCCCACCTTGGCTCCGCCCCGGGCATCGCCCATCGGTCCTTTTCTATCGCAGGGTCAAAGACCCATTAGCAATAACAGAGGAACCTTATTAGAGAGGACAGCGGGCGGGCGTATGGAGGAAAGGGGACTATGGACTAGGAGTAAGGTGGTCACTACGGTGAGTAACCTGGTAATACTCCTACCTCCCGTCCCCTTTCCTCCATACCTGTGGGCGATTCCCAAGCACTCCTTACAGGAACGAGGGGTGGATGGAAATACCCCTTACTGAAACAGGTTCTTTAGCACAGCCTGACCAAACTGAGCATCGGCCCTAGAGCTCATATTGAGGCAGTAATGCTTATAGAAAGCAGATGGGGAGGACCAAGTAGCTGCCCTAGCGATGGACTCCCAGGGAACATACTTCTGAAAAGCAACCGCGGCTGCCTTGCCCCGCACCAGGTGTGCATGGATACCTTTAGGAGGTTTCAGCTTTTGGACGGTGAAAGATTCCGTGATGCAGTCGGCAATCCATCTGGAGATAGATGCCTTAGACGCCGGCTTGCCCTGAGGGTTACCGAAGGTCACAAAAAGTTGTGAAGAACTCCGAAGCTCGGAAGTCCTGTCCAGGTAGAACTTAAGAGCTCTTCGGACGTCAAGACAATGTAGAACCCTTTCAACCTCTGAAGCAGGGTTCGGAAAAAAGACCGGAAGGGAGATCGACTGATTCAGATGGAATTCGGTCACTACCTTCGGAAGGAAAGCCGGATTTGTCCAAAGGACTGTCCTTATGAAAAACGAAGAAAGGATGCTCCACCGACAATGCCTGGAGCTCACTCACTCTCCTCGCTGACGTAACGGCGACCAGAAGGACACTTTCCAGGCCATGTACTTGAGGTCAACCGTAGCCATCGGTTCAAGACAGAACATGAACCCCTGACGCTGCTAGGGAGGATACGAAAGACAGCACTGTGTCAATCGTGGCCGCCCTCGGATCCAACTCTTTTTCCAAATACCAATGTCAGAACCTGAGCCATTTACTCTTGTATTGAGATCTGGTCGAGGGTTTCCTGGCTGCTTGGATAATGCGCATGTTATTCGCAGACAAATTCAAATGCTCTAAAGACTTGAACTCAGGCACCATGCCGGCAAGCTGAGCGATTGTGGGGAGGGGTGCCACAAATGTTCTTCCCCTTGGTGAAGAAGATCGGGAGTTACTGGTAACCTGATCGGTGGACACACCGACAGGTGTTCAAGTTCTGCGAACCAAAACCAAGCCGGCCACCACAGGGCTATCAGTAGGAGAGAACAGTTCACCGAGCTCTTCAACTTCCAAATTGCACGATGAACTAGAGGCAGAGGCGGGAAGGCGTAAGCTCTCATGTTGTGCCATGGAATCTCGTGAGCATCCCCCAGAGAGGAGGCTCCCAGACCCCCTCTGGAGGCATACTGAGGAAGCTTCTTGTTTACTGCCGTGGCGAAGAGGTCCACCTCCGGTGTGCCCCAACGCGTGAAAAGCCATGAGAGGGCCTCCGCCTTCAACTCCCACTCGTAGCTGACCACTGTCCGCCGGCTGAGGGCATCCGCTGTGACATTCAGCTGGCCCGGGATGTGCACTGCAAGCAGCCAGACACCACGAAGCACGGCCCACTCCCAAATCCTGATGGACAGGTCCACAAGGGGGGGGGGGGGGGAAAGACTTCGTTCCCCCTTGCTTGTTGATGTAATACATTGACACCACATTGTCCGTTCTTATGCGGACCACTTTGTTGACAATGAACGGTCTGAACGCACTGAGGGCTAAGAAGATCGCCAGAAGCTCCAAATGATTTATGTGCAGAAGCTTGTCCTGAGGCGACCAGAGGTCAGAGACCTGAAGAAGATCTAACGTCGCACCCCACCTGAGGAGGGAGGAGTCCGTCGTGATCGTTACCATAGGGGCCGGGTCCTGAAACCCTGCACCCCCAGACAGATTGCTGAGAGATGACCACCAATCCAGGTCCACTCTCATGGAATCCGGAATCATTAACCGCATGGAGTCTGGGTCCACTGCCTGATGCCAAGAATTCCGAAAGACCATCTGGGTCCGTCTCATTTTGAGACAAGCAAGAGGAAGAGCCAGCACACACAAGGCCATGAGGCCCAGAAGCCTCTGGAACCACCAGGCCGACATACTCTCCGACTGAGCAAACTTCTGACACGTGGCCAACAGATCCGCCATTCTGTCCCCGGTCAGGTACACTCTGCAGTTGATCGTGTTCCAACGAAAACCCAGAAAGATCACGTCCTGGGAGACTGTCATGGAGGATTTCCGCCAGTTCACCGGCAGCCCAAGATGGAACAGGAGCTGAAGGAGAGACTGGAGATTGCCCGCTGCTGCCAACGGGCAAGGGCTGCGTAAAAGCCAGTCGTCCAAATAAGGATACACATGGATACCCTGAAGATGAAGATAGGCTGCAATCACCGACATCATCTCCTTGAAGACACGCGGCGCCAAACTGAGGCCAAAACGAAGCACCCGAAACTGGAAGTGCTCCTCTCCCAAAGAGAAGCAGAGGTACCTCCTGTGTGGGTTCCAAATCAGGATATGCATGTACGCGTCCTGAAGATCCACAATGCTGAGCCAGTCACCCATCTGCAAAGAGGAACGTATCTGGCTGGGCGTGATCATCTTGAATTTCTCTTGGGGAAGGAACAGGTTGAACTGGGAAAGGTCTAGGATGGTGCGCAGGCCAGCCTGGTTGGGTTTGGGCACCGTAAACAGCCGGGAATAAAATCCCTCCCCTCGCTCCCCAAGGGGAACGGGTTCCACAGCCCTGAGGTCCAGGAGCTTCTGAACCTCGGCATTGAGGGAGGGTGAGCCTGGCGGCTGAAAAGGAGGGTTAGGGGTGGGGTAGGGGGTAACGGTAAGCGGAAGCCCGCTCGAGCGACTGACAAGACCCATCTGTCTTCTGTGATGGTCTGCCACGCCTCGCAATGAGACGCAATGTGTCCTCCCACCGGGGTCTCGTGCGAGCGCGGGAAACCCTCATTTGGCAGTTTTTCAGTGGCGGTGCCACCTGAACCCGAGGAAGAGGCTGAGGAGCGGGAGAAAACCCGTGTACGCTGTTGTCTACGGCGGTTATTCCCCGCACGAGTATCCACTCTGCGAGATTTGCGGTCGAGGAAGCCCCTGAAACCAGAAGGTCGACTCTGCGATAGTGGCCTCTGTGGTTTGAAAGGAGCTTTGACCAGAACAGACAATGATTTAGCCGTCTGAGTGCTATCTTTGGTTTTGGTGAGCTCTACATCAGTAGAAGAGTGAAAAAGCTCCTTACCATCGAGTGGAAGGTCCAATACCTTGTCTTGCACCTACTTAAAAAACTTAGTGGCATGCAGCCACGCTTGCCGCGAGGTATCAACCCCAAGCATCAGACCCCGAGCCGAGGTGTCTACGTGGTGAGCCGCAGCCTCCAGGAGATCCTGGGCCAAGACCCTGGCATCAGACAGGCCACCTCTGAAGTCTTCCAAAAGACCTTTCCACATCCGCATGTTAGCTCCCGCCAAAATCAATTCGGCATTGGCCTGCCTGAGCTGCAAGGCCGAATTGGCAAAGATTGTCCTCCCTAGGGAGTCTAGGAGCTTGTCCTCCTTTCCCAAGACCTGAGTAGCCGTTGTGGAAGAGGATGCTGCAGGTCTGGATTGCAACGTAGCCGCAGCCACCACTGTGGAGGAGGGAGGCGGACAAGACAACAAGGCCACTTGGAGCGGGAGCCTCGGGCACCGGAACATCTAAGAAACTCATCATGTCCAGTACCCGGTCATGAAAGGCTCTAATAGAGCGGGGAAGGTCCTCGTTGTCCTGATCGCCTTGAGGGTCATCTGACAGGTCAGGATCCTGCTGAGCCGTGTCAGGCACTGCTTTGTCCACTGGGGACAATGGTGGCAAAGGCGGAAGAACAGGGTGAGGCCCCACGGGCAAAGGGGGCGCCGGCGGAACCACTGCAGGAATGGATGGAGCCTGAGGCGCAGGTGGGCATATTTCCCTGAAAAGCCCTTTGAAGTATTCCCTCATGGGGTTGGTGCGCATAAGGGCTTGAAATTTACCGAAAAAGGCATCCTCAGGAGATTGTTTCAGAACCTGAGGAGGCCTCTCGTGAGGTGGACAAATCCAGGGTCGTAACGGAGAAGGGTGCCACACCGGCCCTTCCACCGACGTATCCACATAAATCAAGGGAGCCGCTGCTGCGGGCAACGAAACATTGTGCGGAAGAGGCATCCGGGCGTTCCAATCATAAACCGGCTGGTAAGGATGCGCACAAGGGACCTTAGGTTCACCCAAAGGACCAAACCCTACACCAGGGGCCGATGGCGTAGTTGTAGGGGTAGTACCTAAAATGCCTGCCGTGGTCGTGGCAGGAACGGCCGCCATTTTGTCCTCATCTGAGGGGAACTGCGGCACGTGAGGAGGTGAGGCAGGGGTCCCCGTCGATGGATCAGGGGTCTTAATTTTAGCCTTAACGTAAGGAACCTCGGCAGAACCGGTACTATGAGGCCTGGAATGTTTCTGCGACATACCAACCGCCAACTGAGCCTTCGAAGGAAGGGCCTCGGCACTGCTGGTAAAAGAAGAGCTATGCTTCTTTGCCCCCTCAACATATCTGGTGTCACCACAAGAGCGGGAACGGCGAGCAACCGCATTCACTGACAGAGCCTTAACCGGCCCCTCAGAACTGTTGGTAACCTTAGCCTCTGCACGAGGGACCTCGGACCTAGGCCCGGTAAAAGCCTTATCAGCACGGGCCTCGAACATCCTCTCGGTACCACAAGCCCAGCCTGGTACCCCGCGACTCAGTAGAACTGGGTCTACAAACAGCCCCCACAGGAGGGGCCTCAGAACATACTCCGGTGTACACAGGCCCCTTACGGAGACCCTCGGAGAAAACTCCGGTAGAATTATTAGGCTCGACAGGCACCTCAGAGCGAACCCCGGTGACAGAGTGATCAACTCCCCTCCCCTCCCGGCCCGGGGTGCTCTGAAAAGTAAAGAACTTACCGGGCGTTTCTTCTTCTCGTCGATGAACGCCTGAAAATGAGAAGGAGGAGTGCGTCGGAACACCTCCTCCCACCGCTCCAACTGACGTTGAAGTGCCCGGACCGGAAGGGAGTCACAGTGAAAACAGGAGTCCCAACGGTGTTCCGGACCCAAACACTCTAAACAAAGAGGATGGGGATCCGCCCTCACGAAGCGACGGTGACACGATGAGCAGTCTGGAAAGTCTAATTTACAGACTCAAAGGCGAAAGCTAGCGAGAGCCAGAGAGGAAAACAGGGAAGAAAGTCTTCAGAGGATGCAAGTGCGTCCGGCCCCGATCGATCGGAGAAAAGGACTGATGGGCGATGCGCGGGGCAGAGCCATTGTTACGGCCACGTGCCGGGCCCCGCGCAGGAAAGAGAGGAAGGACACATTTTTGGAAAAATGTGGATGCTTTTTACAAAGTGCTCCGGTCCCGTCCCACAGGACGGAGAGATGTCCCACAAGTATGGAGGAAAGGGGACGGGACGTAGGAGTATGAGGAAGAACGGGTGTAAAAGGAACAGTGTCACAAAAGAATGTAGGACAGAATCTCTGGTGGGTGGGCTCTGGCTCTCTAAAGTATATGATAGGTATACATGTCCTCGCACACAGTGTCAGCAAAACAGAGGCACTTCCTTTGGAGCCTCTATGTATTGCTAGAGATGGAGGAGGAGATGGTGTGGTGGTCTGACCATGCAGTTGGTTCATTTGTAAGGATGGAGGTGGACCAGTTGTGATCCGCCAGCCAGTCCAAGGTTCTGCCTTTGTTATGTGTTGGGGCTGTGATCCTGTGCTTGAACCCTAGTTGCGAAATCGTGTTTTCCAGGGAGAGCGCATTGGCGTTATTAGGATCGCCGAGGCCCAGGATGAAGTCCCTAGTAGGATGACTTGAAATCCTGTTTTGGTATTAATGGTCAGGAGGCCGGATATCTCTTCCTCAAATGAGGAGATGAGGCCAGGAGGTCTCTATATGAGGTGCATAAGGATGGTTTGTGTAGCGGAGAGTTGGAACTTAACAGACAGGAGTTCAGCGGACCGGAAGCTGGACGGAGGAGTCAATCTAAGGCCAAGGGATGTTTTGGCAACAAAGGCTACTCCTCCTTTACCTGAGTCCCTGTCGTTCCTTAGTATTGAGTATCCCTCTGGGAGGACGAGGGATAGTGCTGGGCCTGATGCTTGATGCAGCCAGGTTTCAGCAATAGCCAGGAAGGAACAAGTTACTTACCTGTAACTGTTGTTCTCCAGCATGGGTCTGGCATGGATTCACATGCTCATGAATATTCCCCGTCGTCAGGCTGGGAATCCTCGGTAAAGAAAAAACCAGTATCAGTTTCGTTCCTGATCTGTCTTTCGTAGTAATAACCAATCACTGGTCTCTGCGTCATACTGACCACAGCCAATGACTGCCCTCTACCTAAGCACCGCCTCTGGCAGCCATCTTCAGATTTGGAAGCACGTGAAGTGGCAGTATGACCAAGTGAAGAGCCGCAGAGGGGTAGGCGGGAGGGTACGCATGTGAATCCATGCCAGACCCATGCTGGAGAACAACAGTTACAGGTAAGTAACTTGTTCCTTCTCCAGCATGGGGTCTGGCATGGATTCACATGCTCATGAATAAAGAATACATAGCAGTACACACATGCACAACCACGGGAGGTGGCAAAGGCTCAACATTAAGCATAGCATCAAACTCAACATTAAGCATCTTACCTCCTCACCAGGCTCACCTCAGGCGAACAGGTTGCGCAGCACTGCTTGGCCGACCCTGGACTCCTCCCTGGAATCCCGGTCGACGCAGTAAAATCTCGTGAAGGTGTGCGTCGACCTCCACGTAGCAGCCCTGCATATGTCCAGCAGGGGCACACCAGAAAGGAACGCCGTGGTAGCTGCGATCGCTCTGGTGGAATGGGCTCTCGGACGGCCGGGCAGCGGTCGGTTTGCCAACCGATGACAGTACATGATACAGCCGGAGAGCCATCTGGAAATGGAAGCCTTCGAGAGAGCCTTCCCCTGATTGACAGGTCCAAAGTTCACAAAGAGTTGTGACGTCTTCCGAAAACACTTCGTGCGGTCCACGTAGAACTTCAGCGCTCTAGCTACATCCAGCGAGTGCAAAGTCCTCTCAGCCGGCGACGAAGGCGACGGGAAGAATACAGGCAACACCAAGGGTTCGTTGAGATGGAAGTCCGACGGTACCTTGGGCATGAAGGAGGGGTGCGTCCTGAGCACTACCCTCGTGTCGTGGAAAGTCAAGTACGGGGCCTTGCAGGAAAGGGCCTGGATCTCTCCCACTCGTCGTGCGGAGGTGATGGCCACAAGAAAAGCAGTTTTCCACGATAGAAACTTCAACGGAGCCGAGTGCAGAGGCTCGAACGGAGGTCCCATGAGCTTGGTCAGCACCACGTTGAGCTCCCACGCCGGGGCCGGAGCCTTCACCGGCGGGAACGATCTGAATAGTCCCTTCATGAACTCTTTCACCAGGCGATGAGACCACAAGGACGTCCGTCCCGTGGTTCTGGTGTATCTGGAGATCGCAGCAAGATGAATCTTGATGGACGCGTGTGCCAGGCCAGCTTTGGCCAGCGTCAGCAGGTACGGCAGTACTTGAGGAGCCGTAATCCGTAGAGGGTTAATCTTCTGTGCGTGGCACCAGACAGAGAACCTCTTCCATTTGTGTCCGTAGCATTTAAGAGTCGAGGACGCCCTGGCCTTTGCAAGAATCTCTCTGCAGTCGGCCGGTATGTCGTATCCTCCAAACTCTAGCGCTGCAGGAGCCAGGCCTGCAAGTTCAGCGACTTCGGGTCGTGGTGGAGGATGGCGCCTCCTTCCCTGGAGAGTAGATCCGCGTCCGCCGGCAGTTTGATCGGCGGGGACGCTGACAAGTCCAGAAGGTCCGGGAACCATATCTGCCTCGGCCACGAGGGTGCGACGAGGATCATCCTGCACCGTGACTTCTTGAGCAGGTTGACTAGCCGGATTAGCAGAGGCAAGGGAGGGAACGCGTAGAGGAACAGGCCCTCCCAGGGGAACGAGAAAGCATCGCCCATGCTCCTCGTCTGGGGAAACCTGCTGGCGAACCTCCGGCACTTGGTGTTCGTCGCCGTCGCGAACAAGTCGATCTGGGGTGTGCCCCACCGTCGGAAGAGACGATCCACCAGATCCTGCCGTAGTTCCCACTCGTGGCACGAGCGCAGCTCCCTGCTGAGTGAGTCGGCGATGGTGTTTTTTATCCCTGCCAGATGAAACGGCACCAGAAAAATCCTTTGGGCGACGGCCCAATGCCACAGGTCCTGCGCCTCCTTGGACAGCGCTGGGGACCTGGTTCCGCCCTGTTTCCTGATGTAAAACATGGTGGTGGTGTTGTCGGTGAAGATCCTCACCACCTTGCCCTTGAGGGACGGAAGGAAAGACCTGAGGGCCCAAAACACTGCACGGAGCTCCAGGACGTTGATATGCAGGGACTTCTCCGTCGGGAGCCAGAGTCCCTTTGCGTGCAGATTTTCGGTGTGCGCTCCCCACCCTTCCAGGGAGGCATCCGTAGTCACAGTCTCCTGGTGGGCTGGGGTCTGGAAGTCCATGCCCGCCGTCAGATGCGCGCGGGTGCCCCACCACCGTATCGCTCGTCGGAAGTTCTCGTCGAGCTTGATCCTTTCCTCGAAGCTGCCCGTCGTCTGGATCCAGCGCGCATCCAGGAATTCTTGCAACGGGCGCATCCGGAGCCTGCACATGGGAATGAGGTAGATGCAGGAAGACATCATCCCGAGGAGGGACTTGATGGACCTCACTTTGGCCGCGTCGGCCACCAACATCCGTTGCACCTTGCCCAAGATGGTCCTGGTCCTCTCCTCCGACGGGGAGGCCAGAAGGGACACTGTGTCGAGCCTCGCTCCGAGAAACAGTGCGACTTGCGCGGGCACCAGGTGGGATTTGGCGTAGTTCACGAAGCATCCCAGGTCCGTGAGGAGTTGGACGGTCCTTGCCGTGTGAACCACGGCGAGTTCCCTCGTCTTGGCGCGGATGAGCCAGTCGTCCAGGTAGGGGTAGACGTGGATCCCCTCGCGGCGCAGCTGCGCCGCCACCGGTGCGAGGCACTTGGTGAATACCCTGGGTGCCGACCGTAGTCCGAAGGGGAGGGCTCTGAACTGGTAATGACGCCCTTGGACCACGAACCTGAGGAATTTTCGGTGCCCCTTTAGGATGGGAATGTGGAAGTAGGCATCCTCCAAATCCAACGACGACAGGAAATCCCCTTCCTCCAGCTGGCCCAGGACGTGCTGGAGGGTGACCATCCGGAACTTCTGCGCCTTGATGAACTTGTTCAGACGTCGGAGGTCTAGGATGGGGGACGTGAAGTTCTTTCCTGGCCACGGGGGGGACACGCGGGCACCTTCTTTGAAATTCGAGCGCGTGACCCCGGGCCAGGGCGTCCAGAACCCAACGGTCGGTGGAGATGGACTCCCACACGCTGACGAAGCCCGACAGCCGGCCTCCCACCGGGGTGCTCCGGCGGGGGCCCGAACCCACAGCCGGTTCAATCCTGCTTGGACGCGGCCTTGCCGCCTTGACCTCCTGGGCGACGACGGCGGGGTCCGCTAGACTTGCCTCGTCCTCTGTAGGCCTCTTGCGACGACGAGCGTGCCGCTTGACGGTAGGAAGCGAAACCGCCGCCGGAACCTCTGGAGGCGCCCTTGCCTCCGCTGCTCCGAAAGGGCGTCCGACGTTGCTGCAGGACTCCGAGGGCCCTGGCCGTCTCAGTATCCGCCTTGATGGCCTGAAGGGAATCGTCCACTGTCTTCCCAAACAGGTTGTTCCCGTCGAAGGGCATGTCCAGGACTCTGGTCTGGACGTCCTGCCGGAAATCCGTAGCTTTGAGCCATCCACGACGTCTAAGGCAAACGCCGTTGCCCAACTGGCGGAAACCAGTGTCGGCGATGTCAGTCGCCACGGTGATGTTGTACCAGAGCTCCCTGTCGTAGCGAGCCACGATAGCCAAGGCGTTGGCCGCTTTAATCGTCGTCGCTGCCGACGAGATGACTCTACGTCCCATAACATCCAATTTCTTTCCCTCGCCGTCCGGCGGGGAAGTCGATGTGGAGGCCGCACACCCCCCCCCGCTTTCTTCCTGGCTGCCGCGGAGACGACGGAATCCGGGGTAGGCTGTGCCCGGAGGCACAGGGGGGCCGTGTCCGGGACCCGGTACTTCTTCTCGTACCGGTCTCTTCTAGCTGGCGTCGTGGAAGGGTTCTTGAGGAGGGAAAGGCCCTCATCCCAAATGTCGTCCAACAGAGGCACCGCGAGGACCGTCTTCCTCTTGGCCTCGCGCCGCTGATAAAGGAAGCCTTCCTTTTTCTTCTCCTCAGGGCAGAGTTGGAAAAGCTCGGAAGCCCTGGAGATCATGGAGTGGAAAGATCCGATCTCGTCGGGCGGAGAAGCCCTGGCGGGAGGCGACGACGGAATATCCTCGTCGTATGCCTCGTCGTCCGTACCCGTCGCTGCCGTGTCAGTCCCCGTATCATCCCCTCGGGTGGACGGGGGAGAGGGCTGGACGGGGCGCGACGGTTGAAAAGGAGGTGGTGGATGAATCCTTCTTTTCTTGGCAGGGGGAACACCAGAAGGTCCCGGTTCTGGATCCCCCGACGGGAAAGGTTCTTCCGTCGGTAACGGTAGTCTCGTCCTTATCTCGGAGCATAAGGACTGTATGGCCAACAAAATGGCTGCCGCGTTGTCTTGCGGGGCTGGCAGAGGGGAATCAGACGGGCGAGCAGGGGACCCATCGGTATCCTCGACGATGTCGTCGTCGTCACCTGCGTCGGGGTCCATTCCGACGGGTAGGCCTTCTTCCACGCCTAGGCCGTGGCTTAAGACCTCGATCAGCTCCTCTTCTGAGGTTGAGGCCGAATCTACGACGACGCCCTGCCCCCCCTTCTTCCCCACGGGGGGTTTCACGGGGGTCCTATCGATGGGCACAAAAGAAGACTCCCTCCGAGGAGGCAGGGAGATTCTGGGCCCCGAGGTCGCTACCACTGGCGCAGCCTCCACAGGCTGAGCCAGGGCCGCCGCGACCGTCTCGATAGAGGGCTTGGACGGATCAAGGCCTTCACCACCTTAGGTGCGCTCACCGCCTTATCCTTGAGGGAGGGGGCACTGCCACACTCCTCTGCCTTAGAGCTCGACCGGGGCCTCTCCAGGAGTTTCGCCGGGTGCTCGGCCTTCCTCTTACCCGACCCAGAGCGTTGGCTCGTGGTTGATGGTGCCGGGGAGGGTGCGCCCTGCCTGGCGCCCGTAGAGCCCGACCGTTCGGCGCTCCCGGTGCCAGCGGACTCGCGGTGCTTAGCCTTATGTTGGGCCCCCGTCGCCGGGGCGCCCTCAAAGGTCTTAGAAGACCGCTCGGGTTTCTTCTTCTTCTCGCCAGACGGGCTCTTACCCTCCAGCCAGTTGGCGAGACGTTGATGACGGTCCTTCATGGTCCGTTCCGACATGTTGCCGCAAAACGCAGTCCTTCTCCACGTGCGTCTTGTCCTCATGAAGGCAATAAAGGCAGAAAGAGTGTTCGTCCTCCTTAAAGACGTTCTGCAGCTGGCATCCAGGGCAGACCCTGAACAGCTTTCCGGGCGTCGAGCTTCCCTTCTCCTGGGCCATCTCCGAGACCGGGCCTGAGAAGCTTCTGGAGTCCTCCGAAGTGTAGCTCGACGAAATCTTCACCCTTGAGGGGCGCAGACGAATCCGACACGGGTCCCCGTTGATCGGATGTAGGATCGGTGGAGCTTGAGGCTCTTTTGACCGAAAGAATCTAAGTTTTTTGTGAAAAAACGCGAAAAAATAGCACTAACGCTCGAGAGCAATAGCACGAGGATCCCAACACATGAACGTGCGGTAAAAATCTGAAGATGGCTGCCAGAGGCGGTGCTTAGGTAGAGGGCAGTCATTGGCTGTGGTCAGTATGACGCAGAGACCAGTGATTGGTTATTACTACGAAAGACAGATCAGAAACGAAACTGATACTGGTTTTTTCTTTACCGAGGATTCCCAGCCTGACGACGGGGAATATTCATGAGCATGTGAATCCATGCCAGACCCCATGCTGGAGAAATGCAGGTTGTTAGCGGATATGAGGTCTGCGATGTCCAGCACATGGGCAACCAGTGAATGGGCATTGATGAGAGCACCTTTGATCAAAGGGTGTTCAATTATGCTGATGGGGGCTTTTATTGGTGTTGACCAAGATTTGCGAAGGGCTGGCTTGAACTTGGTTATGATGAGAATGGGGGGGGTGTTTTTTGATGGGAGACCTGGGGGGTAAGAACCGGGGGCCAAGTCTTAGGTTTCTGTCCTTCCCTGGGCATGGGTTCCAGGTTGTGGGAGGAGCAGCAAAACGGCGGATCCATTCTAATGGACTGATGGAGCAGTTTGGCTGGTTGATTTGTTTAGTATCGACATACCCGATAGTTCTGGTGTATGTGAGACGTTGAGGTTGGGGTGATTGAGGTAGTGGATTCGTAGGGGGGAGGGTTGTGTTGTTGGGGTGGAGTAGGTAAAAAGTACCGTCAAGGTAAGAGTGGTTATGTAAAGGTTTGCCATGAACAAACTGTTTGGGTCCGGGGTTTACTGGAGTTTTGTTGTTGCACAGTGGGCTAGTACAATCAGGGACAGTTGGCTAGGCCCAATGAGCTAGCTGGAGTAGGGAAAATTTGCTAGTACAGTTTAGTCACAATGTACAGTGTAGGTACAGTAGGTTGGTTCAATTGTGGAGAATAGGCTAGTTCAAAGTAGGCACAGTGGGCTGCAATAGGCTACACAGGCTAGTTCAAAAATAGGCACAGTGGGCTAAAAAAAGGTTACACAGGCTAGTTCAAAAATAGGCACAGTAGGCTACAACAGGGCTACACAGGCTAGTTCAGAAATAGGCACAGTGGGCTGGTACTGTCAGGCACAATGGGCAAATTAATGGAAGATACAGTGGGCTAATACCGTGGAGGCATAGGGGTCCGGCACAGCCATGGCATGAGATGTGTTTGTGCGTGCGCAGAGAACAGTACGTAATATACATGCATAAAGTCATAGGTGATGGGGAGGACCATCAAACATAATAGGAGTGAGGGAGGATATACTATATATATATATATATCGGTAGGGGGAGTCGCAGCAATCACTGGCCACAGAGTGGCAGGCGCAGTTGCTGGGCAGTGCGATAGGCTCCGGGCACATTCAGTAGGCTAGTCCCAAAAAGCATAGTCACCAATGTGAGGTAGGCTAGTCCCATAAAACAAATCCAATAGGGTGCATTAGGCTAATTCAATAAGGCATGAAACAGCAGTGCGTGGTAAGATGGTCGCATGGAGGCATTCAGAAGTAGGTATTCAAGTCTGTACACTATAGCGCGATAGTCGTATTCCGAGGGGAAATGCTGTATGCTAACGTTGGGTAAGGTTTGTCACCTCATGGATCACGCAGGCAGTAGAGGCAGAGCAATGTAGCTTTACACAACACACTCCTCGCAGGCCAGAGGGGTACTCATACTAATACACCACTCTTTAAGCTTTCAACAGGAAGCGATAATAACAGACCCAGAGAGACGTCACATCATAATAATGGGGGTACTGGCAGGCGAAAAAGTCATATTAGTAAACACGTATGGACCAAACAGAGATGACCCGGGATTCTATGGCCAGATTATAGGGAGACTAAAAAAGATGGCAGAAGGCCCCATCATATTGGGGGGTGGGGGGGACTTCAACACAATCCTAGATTTACATAAAGACCGGACAACTATCACACAATGTGCCCCTACAGCTGTGGCCAAAATGATTAAACAAGCGATGAAACAATTAGGATTGATAGATGTGTGGAAAGAGGAACACCCTAGGTCGACTGAACATACATACTATTCAACAGTTCAAGATGCTGCTTCATGGATCGACTATTAGCTACTCTCGTCTACATGGGCTTCGCGCCTACGCTTGAGCAAAATCCTACCCCGTTCCCTATCAGTCCACTCCCCGGTGGCGATATCGCTAGAGCTTATCGATCCACCTCGCCCCCACCCGCTCTGGACTATGTCGCGAAACATCCTGTTAGACAACACGTTAGTGGAGAGCCAGCACGAAAAAATAGAAGGGTTTTTTGAGGTTAATGACAACTCGGTCTCCAGTTATGCCACAGTGTGGGAAACCTTTAAGGCCTGGCTGCGCGGTATGCTTATTTCAACCACGTCTGGAACACTCAAGGCCATTAGATCGTAATTAGCAGAGACTGAACAGGAACTACGCAGACTAGAGAACGATTACAGCGTAAATGCTAATGAGACACAGCTAGGGGTAATTAAGGATAATTTGTCGAAGTTCCGGGAATTGGCTGATTGCTAGGTACAATACATGACAAAGCTCACTCAGGCCCAGAGCTATGGCAAAGAGGACCAACCGGGAAGATACTTAGCTAGTATAATCAGAGGGGAGAGAGGGGTGAAGCCCATCACTGGAATCGAAGGGGTAGGGGAGAGTTTTGCACATCCAACGCTGCAATAAATGAAGAATGTATGCGATATTATAAAACGCTGTATGCAAACGCAGACATTTGCACTGAATAAGTGGTTGACATCTATTTAGATAGTAATGCACTGCCGACTTTCCCTGGTCGAAAGCTGAAGCATTAGATGCCCCGATCTCCTATGACGAGATTTCGGAAACCATAATGTCACTCTCGTCTGGCAAAGCCCCCGGACCCGACAGTCTGGGCATAGAGCTATATAAGACTTACTGCAGCGTATTAGCACCATGCTTACTCAGGGTATGGGAGGAGTCTCTGAGAGCAGGGCAATTCCCACCCACGCTTACCAAGGCCGTAATATCAGTTCTCCCTAAGCCTGGTAGACCACCGGGCGAGGTAGCTTCATAACGACCATTATCTTGAATCAACATCCATGCCAAGATCTTTGCACAAGTACTTGCAAACAGACTATTACCACACATTACCTATTTAGTGCACCCAGACCAATCAGACTGTATTCCCACGAGATCAACGGCCCTCAACCTGAGAAGGCTCTTTGGCATTTTAGCACAAATAAACCCACAGGCCCAGGCAGTGGCAGCATCATTAGATGCCGAAAAGGCCTTTGATTCAGTAACATGGATATACTTATTTCGGGTGCTCAAACACTTCAGGCTGGGCCAACACTTCATCGAATACGTGAGACTGTTATATACAAACCCGATAGCCAGAGTCCGCACAAATGCCATAATGTCCCAGGTGTTCCTATTAGCCTGGGGTACGCGCCAGGGCTGCCCCTGTTCGCCACTACTGTTTGCGCTAACGATAGAGCCTCCGTCGCGACTAATCACAGATAAACACGCGCACAGGGAATACACATAGCTGGACCCCCACAAATCATATCACTATATGTAGATGATAATTTACTGTACATACGAAATCCAGAGCAAAGCCTAGGCCCAATCATGGAGGAGGTTGCCAGATTCACAAGCCACTCGGGTTATGAGATTAACACTTCTAAGTCTGAGCTATTCCCTCTGACGGATGTAACTGTGCCGCCAAGGGATCTCAAAGGGTTCCGATGGGCCCCAAACTGCCTTTAAATACCTGGGCGTCAAAGTGTCACGGACACAACGAACCCTGAAGATAATCCCGAAACATAGTTAAATGGCCTAACAGTCAAACTGGCATTGTGGGCCAAATTTCCGATGTCCCTTTATAGCAGAATATCCCTGTTGAAAATGGTGGTCTCTCCCAAAACTCCTATATTATTATGTTGAAATTCCAATCTTGCCAGGGAGGTTGACTGAATTATATGAGAGGGGGCGTGCTGGCGGCACTGAATTTTGAACTATGTTACTTAGTGGCTCAGGCACAATACGCAGGACGCTGGTACGCGACTACCCCAGGCCGTTACACCTAAGCCTTGAAATATACAGCATAGCCCTGACAGATCTGAAATCAGTAATACTTGAGGACCAAAAAATGGATACCTGCACATTTCAAGCGGTGCGTACAACAGTCAACGCATGGGCCCGACTATCTGGGCAGCTGGCTACAACGATACCATATAGCAAAAGGATTGGGATCTGGTGCTGCCCTGGGGTCCCCCCTAAATATGACCCCGACATACAGACAGCCTGGGACCCTGAGAGGATGACGACACTGGGAGGCATATTTTCCAAAAGGAGGTTACTTACGCAGGAGGAATTCACTGCAAAACTGGGCAATAACCCTGTCAAATTGTTACAGTATTACCGTATGAGACCAGCGGCACAAAGTAAAGGGGCGTCGTTTCGCCTGGAATCCGAATCATGCGAGTGTGTGGAGATGGTGATACAGGAGAACCCACAGCAGGGACTGGTGTCAAAACTATACAATGGGGTACAGTCAGCCCAGCCATTGAAAAATACGTTGAAAGCTAAATGAGAAAAAGCCCTAGCCACTGACATTGACAATACTAAATGGCATAGATACTGTTTATGGACAAGAGAAGTGGCACTTAACGCACGCCTGCGTCAGATTCAATTCAAGGTATTAAACCAATTGCAGTATACTCCTGCCAGGGTAGCCCGATTTTTCCCAGATGGTGATGATAGGTGCATGAAATGTGGCAGCGGGGGCGCCGACGACTCAATTCATATGTTCTGGTCCTGCCTGAAAATACTTAAATAGCGGGAATAATATACCAGATTACTAGAATACCCCCAACTCTGCCCCCCCCAGTCCCCCCAATACTTGCTGGGAGATATTGGTAAAGCCTCAGCCAAAATACGCAAACTGTTTAATGTAAGGTGTATAGTAGCGGAAAAATGTATTTTGTTGAAATGGAAATCCAGGATAGCACCATCAGCAACAGAATGGCTCAAGGAGCTGATATATGTTAACGAGAGGCAGGAGGGCTTCATTGGTACCATCAATACAACCAATAGATCCATGAATATATGGGGCCCCCTGCATGCATACTTGGACAAGGCACAGTCTAATAATATATAGATACGCCTGTTTGCTTATATGCCCATTTAAAATCAATGTATGTATTGAACTATTGCGATACTTATAGATATATGTACTGCATCCAATCTGACTGCCTGAATAAATAAATAAAATTGTTAAAAAAAAAAATAGGCAGCAAAATATGAGGTCAAACTAACATACCGCTAATAAAAATGAAGTTAGACTAGTGCCTAAGAACAAGAGTATTTGGAAATACAAAATCAATCTGTAGAGAAAATAAAATGAGCGTTCACTGATATATGACTAGTGTAGCGAGAAGAAAATAATTGATCCTAGGACTCACTGGGGGACAAACAAGAGACAGACAGGATACAATAAGAAGGGGGTAGGGAAGGAGGGCACCATTAATTAATATGGATACATGCAACAAATGCTAAACATTGCTTGAAATTGGTGAACGTTAGACTAGGAGAAGTTAATTCATGAGCGGTCATACTATAAAAATCGAAGTAGTTGATAAATAGATCCCATTTCATAATGTACTTGAGTACAGTATCAATCAGGTACAATTCTGTGTAAATAGCAAATATTGTTCCACCAACCTTTAAAAGACATTTTTGAAAATGCTTCTTGTTTGCAGTGATAAGCTTGATGGCAGTGGCAATAAATATGCCAGATAATATGGAGGATGGGAGTGATCCACCTTGTGGGATAGCCCATACTACCAAGGAAAACATTAGCAAAAGTAAGAGGGATGTCAACTTTAAAAATAGCTTTCAAGAATTTCCAAATTTCCTGCCACATCTTAAAAACATAAGGACAGTCATAAAACATGTGCTTATAAGTACCAGGGGTATCCCCACATGACCAACAGTTTCCACCACATTCCCTTTTAGATTTTGTCAATTTTTGAGGGGTAATAAAGGCTCTGTCCATAAAAAAGAATATTTTCTGTAACATTGGCAGAGGTGGAGATGCACCTGATCCTAGCCCATAATTCAACCTATGTATTGTCATCAAAGACTTGATTACAAAACGTCTCCCATTGGGATTGAACCAGCCACCTAATATTAGGAGAGTCAACATTAGCAAGCAATTTATAAAAATTGGCAGCTCTGACATCAGAGGCCATAGCCAATAGTTGTAACCTGGAGGTATCAGGTGTGAGAAAATTGCTTGTGTGCGTTTGTAGGCTGTCAACTTATTGTAAAAGGTGAAATCGGAAACTGGTAAGGAGAAGGAACGTCTGAGATCTTGAAATGATGTAATAGAGTGTGTTGTACAATCTGATAAATGAATCTGATACCCTTGATAAGCCACTACTTATGATACAATGCTCTGTCGTTGATAATGATGGACCTGTTGTGCCACAAATATGGTGATAGTTCACGGGACGGGGATTTCATTGCTGGGAAAGGAAGATTCTTAGGGTATATCTTGAGGCTTTCATAGTTTCGTTGCTCCAGAGTGGCCAAAAATATAGAACATGACAATTTCACCAGGGAAAACAAATTGTTTCTCAAGTCTGCACCAGGAAGGGATTTCACCAGCATCAGGTGGAACTTAAGAGTATCGAGGCGTCCCCACCAGTATAGATATAAAGGAGACCAGACAGAGGATAATTGCTTAAGTCTATTGAGTAAGAAATCAATATTCAATTTAAGAGTGCAACTAACGGAGGACGCAAACCGTAAGCCTAAGGAACAAGTTACTTACCTGTAACTGTTGTTCTCCAGCATGGGTCTGGCATGGATTCACATGCTCATGAATATTCCCCGTCGTCAGGCTGGGAATCCTCAGTAAAGAAAAAACCAGTATCAGTTTCGTTTCTGATCTGTCTTTCGTAGTAATAACCAATCACTGGTCTCTGCGTCATACTGACCACAGCCAATGACTGCCCTCTACCTAAGCACCGCCTCTGGCAGCCATCTTCAGATTTGGAAGCACGTGAAGTGGCAGTATGACCAAGTGAAGAGCCGCAGAGGGGTAGGCGGGAGGGTTCGCATGTGAATCCATGCCAGACCCATGCTGGAGAACAACAGTTACAGGTAAGTAACTTGTTCCTTCTCCAGCATGGGGTCTGGCATGGATTCACATGCTCATGAATAAAGAATACATAGCAGTACACACATGCACAACCACGGGAGGTGGCAAAGGCTCAACATTAAGCATCACATCAACTCAACATTAAGCATCTTACCTCCTCACCAGGCTCACCTCAGGCGAACAGGTTGCGCAGCACTGCTTGGCCGACCCTGGACTCCTCCCTGGAATCCCGGTCGACGCAGTAGAATTTCGTGAAGGTGTGCGTCGACCTCCACGTAGCAGCCCTGCATATGTCCAGCAGGGGCACACCAGATAGGAACGCCGTGGTAGCTGCGATCGCTCTGGTGGAATGGGCTCTCGGACGGCCAGGCAGCGGTCGGTTTGCCAACCGGTGACAGTACATGATACAGCCGGAGAGCCATCTGGAGATGGAAGCCTTCGAGAGAGCCTTCCCCTGATTGACAGGTCCAAAGTTCACAAAGAGTTGTGACGTCTTCCGAAAACCTTTCGTGCGGTCCACGTAGAACTTCAGCGCTCTAGCTACATCCAGCGAGTGCAAAGTCCTCTCAGCCGGCGACGAAGGCGACGGGAAGAACACAGGTAACACCAAGGGTTCGTTGAGATGAAAGTCCGACGGTACCTTGGGCATGAAGGAGGGGTGCGTCCTGAGCACTACCCTCGTGTCGTGGAAAGTCAAGTACGGGGCCTTGCAGGAAAGGGCCTGGATCTCTCCCACTCGTCGTGCGGAGGTGATGGCCACGAGAAAAGCTGTTTTCCACGATAGAAACTTCAACGGGGCCGAGTGCAGAGGCTCGAACGGAGGTCCCATAAGTTTGGTCAGCACCACGTTGAGCTCCCACGCCGGGGCCGGAGCCTTCACCGGCGGGAACGATCTGAACAGTCCCTTCATGAACTCTTTCACCAGACGATGAGACCACAAGGACGTCCGGCCCGTGGTTCTGGTGTATCGGGAGATCGCAGCAAGATGAATCTTGATGGACGCGTGTGCCAGACCAGCTTTGGCCAGCGTCAGCAGGTACGGCAGCACTTGGGGAGCCGTAATCCGTAGAGGGTTAATCTTCTGTGCGTGGCACCAGACAGAAAACCTCTTCCATTTGTGTCCGTAGCATTTAAGAGTCGAGGACGCCCTGGCCTTTGCAAGAACCTCTCTGCAATCGGCCGGTATGTCGTATCCTCCAAACTCTAGCGCTGCAGGAGCCAGGCCTGCAAGTTCAGCGACTTCGGGTCGTGGTGGAGGATGGCGCCTCCTTCCCTGGAGAGTAGATCCGCGTCTGCCGGCAGCTTGATTGGCGGGGACGCCGACAAGTCCAGAAGGTCCGGGAACCATATCTGCCTCGGCCACGCAGGTGCGACGAGGATCATCCTGCACCGTGACCTCTTGAGCTGGTTGACGAGCCGGATTAGCAGAGGCAAGGGAGGGAACGCGTAGAGGAACAGGCCCTCCCAGGGGAACGAGAAAGCATCGCCCATGCTCCTCGTCTGGGGAAACCTGCTGGCGAACCTCCGGCACTTGGTGTTCGTCGCCGTCGCGAACAGGTCGATCTGGGGTGTGCCCCACCGTCGGAAGAGGCGATCCACCAGATCCTGCCGTAGTTCCCACTCGTGGCACGAGCGCAGCTCCCTGCTGAGTGAGTCGGCGATGGTGTTTTTTATCCCTGCCAGATGAAACGGCACCAGAAGAATCCCTTGGGCGACGGCCCAATGCCACAGGTCCTGCGCCTCCTTGGACAGCGCTGGGGACCTGGTTCCGCCCTGTTTCCTGATGTAAAACATGGTGGTGGTGTTGTCGGTGAAGATCCTCACCACCTTGCCCTTGAGGGACGGAAGGAAGGACCTGAGGGCCCAAAACACTGCACGGAGCTCCAGGACGTTGATATGCAGGGACTTCTCCGTCGGGAGCCAGAGTCCCCTTGCGTGCAGGTTTTCGGTGTGCGCTCCCCACCCTTCTAGGGAGGCATCCGTGGTCACAGTCACCTGGTGGGCTGGGGTCTGGAAGTCCATGCCCGCCGTCAGATGCGCGCGGGTGCCCCACCACCGTATCGCTCGTCGGAAACTCTCGTCGAGCTTGATCCTTTCCTCGAAGCTGCCCGTCGTCTGGATCCAGCGCGCATCCAGGAACTCTTGCAACGGGCGCATCCGGAGCCTGCACATGGGAATGAGGTAGATGCAGGAAGACATCATCCCGAGGAGGGACTTGATGGACCTCACCTTGGCCGCGTCGGCCACCAACATCCGTTGCACCTTGCCCAGGATGGTCCTGGTCCTCTCCTCCGACGGGGAGGCCAGAAGGGACACTGTGTCGAGCCTCGCTCCCAGAAACAGTGCGACTTGCGCGGGCACCAGGTGGGATTTGGCGTAGTTCACGGAGAATCCCAGGTCCGTGAGGAGTTGGACGGTCCTTGCCGTGTGGACCACGGCGAGCTCCCTCGTCTTGGCGCGGATGAGCCAGTCGTCCAGGTAGGGGTAGACGTGAATCCCCTCGCGGCGCAGCTGCGCCGCCACCGGTGCGAGGCACTTGGTGAAAACCCTGGGTGCCGACCGCAGTCCGAAGGGAAGGGCTTTGAACTGGTAATGACGCCCTTGGACCACGAATCTGAGGAATTTGCGGTGCCCCTTTAGGATGGGAATGTGGAAGTAGGCATCCTCCAAATCCAACGACGATAGGAAGTCTCCTTCCTCCAGCTGACCCAGGACGTGCTGGAGGGTGACCATCCGGAACTTCTGCGCCTTGATGAACTTGTTCAGGCGTCGCAGGTCCAGGATGGGGCGCCATCCTCCCGTCTTCTTCTTCACGAGGAAGTAACGCGAGTAGACTCCGGAGCCCCGAAGCCTCTTTGGGACGAGTTCGATGGCGCCCTTTCTGAGCATCGCCTTTACCTCCAGGAGAAGTTGAGGGACGTGAAGTTCTTTCCTGGCCACGGGGGGGACGCGCGGGCACCTTCTTTGAAACTCGAGCGCGTGGCCCCGGGCCAGGGCGTCCAGCACCCAACGGTCGGTGGAGATGGACTCCCACACGCTGACGAAGCCCGCCAGCCGGCCTCCCACCGGGGTGCTTCGGTGGGGGCCCGACCCCACGGCCGGTTCAATCCTGCTTGGACGCGGCCTTGCCGCCTTGGCCTCCTTGGCGACGACGGCGGGGTCCGCCAGACTTGCCTCGTCCTCTGTAGGCCTCTTGCGACGACGAGCGGGCCGCTTGACGGTAGGAAGCGAAACCGCCGCCGGAACCTTTGGAGGCGCCCTTGCCTCCGCCGCTCCGAAAGGGCGTCCGCCGTTGCTGCAGTACTCCAAGGGCCCGGGCCGTCTCAGTATCCGCCTTGATGGCCTGAAGGGAATCGTCCACTGTCTTCCCAAACAGGTTGTTCCCGTCGAAGGGCATGTCCAGGACCCTGGTCTGGACGTCCTGCCGAAAGTCCGTAGCCTTGAGCCATCCGCGACGTCGAAGGCAAACGCCGTTGCCCATCTGGCGGAACCCAGTGTCGGCGATGTCCGTCGCCACGGTGATGGCGTGGTCCGAGGCCACCTCACCTTCCTGCAGGATCTCAAGGGCCTCCGCCCTCTTGTCGTCCGGCAGAAAATCCAGCAGGGGAGCTATCTTGTACCAGAGTTCCCTGTCGTAGCGGGCCACGATAGCCAAGGCGTTGGCCGCTTTAATCGTCGTCGCCGCCGACGAGATGACTCTGCGCCCCATGGCATCCAATTTCTTTCCCTCGCCGTCCGGCGGGGAAGTCGACGTGGAGGCCGCACCCCCCCCCGCTTTCTTCCTGGCTGCCGCGGAGACGACGGAGTCCGGGGTAGGCTGCGCCCGGAGGCATAGGGGGGCTGAGTCCGGGACCCGGTACTTTTTCTCGTACCGGTCTCTTTTCGCTGGCGTCGTGGAAGGGTTCTTGAGGAGGGAAAGGCCCTCATCCCAAATGTCGTCCAACAGAGGCACTGCGAGGACCGTCTTCCTCTTGGTCTCGCGCCGTTGGTAAAGGAAGCCTTCCTTTTTCTTCTCCTCAGGGCAGAGTTGGAAAAGCTCGGATGCCCTGGCGATCATTGAGTGGAACGATCCAATCTCGTCGGGCGGAGAAGCCCTGGTGGGAGGCGACGACGGAAAATCCTCGTCGTATGCCTCGTCGTCCGTACCCGTCGCTGCCGTGTCAGTCCCCGTATCATCCCCTCGGGTGGACGGGGAGGAGGGCTGGACGGGGCGCGACGGTTGAAAAGGAGGCGGTGGATGAATCCTTCTTTTCTTAGTAGGGGGAACACCAGAAGGTCCCGGTTCTGGATCCCCCGACGGGAGAGGTTCCTCCGTCGGTAACGGTAGTCTCGTCCTTATCTCGGAGCATAAGGACTGTATAGCCAACAAAATGGCCGCTGAGTTGTCTTGCGGCGCTGGCAGAGGGGAATCCGACGGGCGAGCAGGGGCCCCGTCGGTATCCTCGACGATGTCGTCGTCGTCACCTGCGTCGGGGCCCATTCCGACGGGCTGGTCTTGTTCCACGCCTAGGCCGTGGCTTAAGACCTCGATCAGTTCCTCTTCTGAGGTTGAGGCCGAATCTACGCCGACGCCCTGCCCCCCCTTCTTCCCCACGGAGGGTTTCACGGGGGTCCTATCGATGGGCACGAAAGAAGACTCCCTCCGAGGAGGCAGGGAGATTCTGGGCCCCGAGGCCGCCACCACTGGTGCAGCCTCCACAGGCTGGGCCAGGGCCGCCGCGACCGTTTCGATAGAGGGCTTGGTCGAATGGATCAAGGCCTTCACCACCTTAGGTGCGCTCACCGCCTTATCCTTGAGGGAGGGGGCACTGCCACGCTCCTCCTCTGCCTTAGAGCTCGACCGGGGTCTCTCCAGGAGCTTCGCCGGGTGCTCGGCCTTCCTCTTACCCGACCCAGAGCGTTGGCTCGTGGTTGATGGTGCCGGGGAGGGTGCGCCCTGCCTGGCGCCCGTAGAGCCCGACCGTTCGGCGCTCCCGGTGCCAGCGGACTCGCGGTGCTTGGCCTTATGTTGGGCCCCCGTCGCCGGGGCGCCCTCAAAGGTCTTAGAAGACCGCTCAGATTTCTTCTTCTTCTCGCCAGACGGGCTCTTACCCTCCAGCCAGCTGGCGAGACGTTGATGGCGGTCCTTCATGGTCCGTTCCGACATGTTGCCGCAAAACGCACAGTCCTTCTCCACGTGCGTCTTGTCCCCATGAAGGCAGTAAAGGCAGAAAGAGTGTTCGTCCTCCTTGAAGACGTTCTGCAGCTGGCATCCAGGGCAGGCCCTGAACAGCTTTCCGGGCGTCGAGCTTCCCTTCTCCTGGGCCATCTCCGAGACCGGGCCTGAGAAGCTTCTGGAGTCCTCCGAAGCGTAGCTCGACGAAATCTTCACCCTTGAGGGGCACAGATGAATCCGACACGGGTCCCCGTTGATCGGATGTAGGATCGGTGGAGCTTGAGGCTCTTTTGACCGAAAGAATCGAAGTTTTTGTGAAAAAGCGCGAAAAAATAGCACTAACGCTAGAGAGCAATAGCACGAGGATCCCAACACATGAACGTGCGGTAAAAATCTGAAGATGGCTGCCAGAGGCAGTGCTTAGGTAGAGGGCAGTCATTGGCTGTGGTCAGTATGACGCAGAGACCAGTGATTGGTTATTACTACGAAAGACAGATCAGAAACGAAACTGATACTGGTTTTTTCTTTACCGAGGATTCCCAGCCTGACGACGGGGAATATTCATGAGCATGTGAATCCATGCCAGACCCCATGCTGGAGAAGTAATTGAAACAGTTGTTGCACCATTTAAAACGGAAGACATCCAGTTCCTGCTTGAGGCAGAATGAATTGAGAAGTAATAACTCTGATTTATCTCTAATAAGCTTGTATCCAGATACCTTGATTGGGTTTCGGCTAACCACTCAGAGTTGCTCTGTTCACTATAACTAGGGTGGCCTCCTAAAATCTGTCCACCAGGCCAGGTTCTAGAAATCCATCTTAACACATTCCCATCTAACTTTGCACATGGAAGCAGTCCAGTAGGGGTGTCTGGGGCTGAGGATTCCTAGTGGTCACCATTTGTCTTAAGGTGGCGTTTTCTGCCTTTGCAGCTTGGACCTCAGTTATGAGGGTCTGAGCAGCTGCAACGAGTTGTTGCATTTGATCCATCCCAAATTAAGATGCTGGGTGTCAAACTGTGATGTATCTGCTACCTTGGAACCATGGTGACTGGTTGAAGACTCCTAGGATGGCATGGTTCAGGGGTGATGATATAGGAACCCTCCACTAGGTCTAATCCAACTTGTGTCTGGGCCCACGCATGAAGCCGTCCATACCTTAGATTGTATCTTTGATCATTCTAATTCTGTATTAGTAGCTCCCTCAATCTTCTTTCCTTGAACAGACCATGCAAGCATCCCCTTTTATATTAGAATGGAAATCAATCAGGCTACCCCACAGGTTGGCAGTTGGGTGTACAAGCATCATAAGTGGGATAATATGATCTTGGAGAGTCTAATGCAATTTCTTGGGGATCCTGATCGGGGATCCACACCCTATTACCCTTTGCAGATTTTTTAAAATCTGTATGCCAAACTCATTGCTGCGACTAATACTCCATCATCTTGGGATCTGAGAAGACCAAGGGGAGTAGGCAGTAAGTGGAAAGAGTGGTTCTACAGCACATTAAAAAGCAAATTAAGAACGTTAAAAAGAGCATGGAGGAGAAATTATGATGACCAGGCAAAATGTGTTTATAAAACTTCCATTGCACGCATATAAAAAAGAAAATTCAAACAAAACTGAGTTTCTTCTCCACCCGTATTTTTACCAGTCTAAATATCACACAAGAATATTTTAAAGTACTGTCAGAACTTTCTTCCCCACTGGCGCTAAGGAACCCTATTCCACCATCACAACATTTGTATGAAGAGATGGCCCAATTCTTCATGGAGAAAATCACTACAATACTAGAGGAGTTCAATATGGCTGAAACTGGGACATCCTCTGCCTGTTTGATACAAACCCCATTAAAAAGGTTTGCTACCTTTGATTCAGTCTCTGTACCTTCTGTGCTAGAGTTGATGGAGAATTGTTCACCATCTGGCTCAATTCACGACCCATGTCCGGCAAGGATCTTAAAGAATGTCCAGTCGGTGATCACCCAAGATCTCTGTTTGCTGATAAACAGCTACTTTTGGACCTAGTTCCATTACGGCTTAAGAGGGCTGCAGTGATTCTGTTGATTAAAATGCCCTCTTTAGGCCCTATGCACTATTCCAATTACCAACCCATCTCTTTGCTTTCTATGAGCAATCACAGAGATTCGTCCCTTCTCCCCAAAGGGAAGACTCCCCCTGTGAGGCAAGGGATTTGCGCCCGCCCGCAAGACCCTCCCTTGGGGTTGAGGCAAGTGGGACCTCACGGTAGAGACTCCCCTCTTTGAGGACAAGGACTCCCGTTCCTGTGAGGAACTCCCTAAGTCAACTACCATAGCCATGCATATGGGATTATTTTCTATGAAGAATAATATGGTAACTTTATGTCTGACTGAAGTCAATGTGAAAAGAAGCATATATGGAAAAAGAAAGGAAGATGTCTCTTTACCCGGAGACGTGTATTTAACTGGACGAGTCAGAGCAGAAGGAGAGTGCTATGTGCAGAGGAAGCCCCCTGACATCATTACACTGTGTTAAGGTGGACTCAAGGCAGGTCACAGAGCCTGCAAATTTCGCCGACTCAGAGAAACACAGTGGGACACGCTGGTGCCCCAGTGTATGCAACGGAAAAGAAAGTGGTACAAGAAGGAACAGAGAGAAGAAATACCTGCAGCGTGGTGGGTGGGACACCCGAGGAAAAGCGCACAGACTACCGTGACGCGAAGCCTGATCAACTTCTGATCGCCAGTTAGAGTAGAAGTTTCAGCAATGGATGACTTGAGATGGTTAGTCGACCAAGGAGGCTTGGAGTTTCTACTTTTGATGGACCTCTCTGCGGCCTTCTCGCCTTAGCGAATGCGAAGTTAGAGATAAGGCCTTAGCGTGGTTTTCCTCCTTCCTGTTGGACAGAACGCAGTCTGTGGTTCTTCCACCGTTTTAGTCGGTCATAAAGCTGGTGACCTGCGGTATTCCCCATTGCTCTTCCTTGAGTCTGAGTCTGTTGTTCAATCTGTATATGAGACCATTAGCTCATTTGGTGACAGATTTTACATCTAAGCCGATGACACACAATCGATCTTTCATATGGCTGAGGCAGCAGTTCTCAAGGGGATAGGATCAGAACATGCCTGCAAGAGTTTCCTTTGGCGATGTGTTCAAATCGACTTAAATTCAAAGTTCAAAAGAAATGAAATGCTGCTATGGTCTTCAGTTATGCTTCATCTGGGATCTTCTGATCAAGCAGATACTTCAACAGCGAACTGACTCCGTCATTGCTGGCCCCCTTGCCTAGGCACTTATCCTTTCGCTTCCTTGAAGGCCAGGAATTCGGGCGGTTTGGGGGTATTGGCTGGATGTGTTGAGACATCTTGACGTCAAAATTTCATGTGTCTAGCTCCTGGCTTTTCCACATATGTTCTTTAAAGTGATCTTTGGGCTATTTTACTTTCCCACAGAGGATCCAATTGGTAAACGCATTCATATCAAACAGATTGCATCTCTGCAATGCAATGCATTTGTTTCTGCCTTAAGCATCTATTGGCAGATTTCAGAGAGTCCAAAATGCAGCCGCAAAGGTACTGCTAAAATTGTGTCGCAGTGATTACATTTTTCCAGCCCTCCGTGCTTTGCATTGGCTCCAAATGGAGGAACGCATAACATTCAAGGCGCTCTGTATCATTCACAGGGCCTTCTATAATGCGGGCCCTGGTTTCATGGTAGCTAGTTGCAACAGCATACATCCCCCAGGGTGCTTCATTCGGACTCAGCAAATCCTTTGGCCACCTCCAAACTCAGGTTAGAAAGATGAGGGGGGGCGCTCGTTCTCTGTCCAGGCAGCAAAATATTCTGGAACTCCCTTCTGGTGACCCTTTGGGGCACCCTCAATCATCTTGATTCTAGATACAATTTGAAGTCCTTTTTGTTCCCCCATGATGCTGGGTTTCTGGATCCTGAAGGTTCAGCTAAGTCTGTTACCCTGATCAAGGTGGATGATGTGCTTTATAAGTGTTTGACCACTGGGAGCACTGCAAGTGGAAAACGAACAGCCCATAACCCCAGAGGTGACAACCTAAATGAAAGCCTCCAAGGGGATAAAACCCTTTACTTATCGGCAGTGGTCCTAGTAGCTCAAAGGTAGGAAAGCATAGGCTGGCATGGAAAAGAAGTTGGACTGCAAGAGCTGAACAGGAGCAGGAATCAGAATAAAGCAGCAGAAAGGCAGGACCCCAGAAGACAAGGACCAGAGAAACATGAGTAGACGATAACTTGGACAAGAGGAGCGTCAGCACAGCTTAGTTTGAGATGTGAAGAAAGCTGTGCATTGCACTGTTGTCAAGGACCCTGAAACGTTCGTTCTCCAATCTCATTAGGAAGGTGCATGCCAGGAAGTGAAAATGGCAGCCGCCACCTTGATTGTGGCTGCACGTCCTTCCCCAACCGCCATGTTGGTTAAGGCTATGTCTGTCTGACGGAGAATGCTGCTTGGGTGCTGGTGATCGAACGCCAGAGGAGATGCGTGCGTCACCAGAGGGGCTTTACCGGTAAATTCCTGACAAGGAGTCCCACTTCTAATGATGGAAATATTCAAAGCATGTGACACTATGAAAGTTCCAATGCTGGAGAATTGCTGTTTTTCTTTGTGTTATACACGACTACTATTGTTTACACATAAAAAAGCTTGCAAGCATTGTTTAATGCAACTGTTGATTCTGCAACTTTAGGATTATGTTAAATAACGATATGTATGGGATGTTCAAATGTTTACTTTTAAGCCCCTATAGAGTGATAGTTTTAAGTTAGTCCAATCAAATGTATTTAGACCTTCCAAAAGGCTAAAGAATCTTTCGAAATAATGTAACATTTTTAAACAGTCCATCATGTTCAACTGCTTCCGCTTCTCATCATTGTAATAGCAAAAATAGTTATTACTGTCCCCAGGTATAGTGGTATTTAATATATCGACCTTGCGAGGATGAAATGATGAGCTATCTTCCCAACATAACAGATGCATCTCCCAGCAAGAGTGTCTCTGGAAAAATAAAACTAAGCCAGCCCAGTAAATTATACTGAGGTTGGTATGGATGAAAGTGGAATGGCTTGGCTGTGGGGCATTTTACTGGGAATCATAAAAAAAAAAGCTAAGAAGCCATAGCCGTGCTTTCTGGTCTGGGGAGATGCAATACAACATACAGATTATTCTTAAGACTCACCGAACATGGTAGCCACAACAACGATACCCAGCAGCATCAACTTATTTTCGGTTATTTTTCTAGGTTTGAGAAAAAAAGATAATACAAGTGGGAAAAATATGTTTGATGACATTAGAAACAAAAAATATTATGGCAACGAGCAAATTTGGCGCCTCTAAAAATCAATGTAACTTTTGCTATTGGAGTATAGTCACAGGGATACTGAGTATACCACATTTTAAAAACCTTTTTATTGAAGACATGAGAAGAGAAAAAAATCTATGTTGTTTTTGTCATTACGTGTAAGTGCATGCATATTCTAAAATCCACAAAAATTAGAAGACTATTCACAGAGAAGTTACTATGAATAACTGAATAATCCCAGATTTACCCTTCATACCTGCAGAAAGCTATTGGATTCAAAAAAGAATTTAATGTGAGGAAGGCAGCGTTACAAGCAGTTTCTCAAGTCTGCACCAGGAAGGGATTTCACCAGCATCAGGTGGAACATAAGAGTATCGAGGCGTCCCCACCAGTATAGATATAAAGGAGACCAGACAGAGGATAATTGCTTAAGTCTATTGAGTAAGAGTGCAACTAACGGAGGACACAAACCGTAAGCCCAAGTAATTGAAACAGTTGTTGCACCATTTAAAACGGAAGACATCCAGTTCCTGCTTGAGGCAGAATGAATTGAGAAGTAATAACTCTGATTTATCTCTAATAAACTTGTACCCAGATACTGAAGAAAATGTGTGTAACTTGGCCAACAAATGGGGCAAGTAATGTTTAGGGTTTTTCAAAAGAATGAGAATATCATCAGCACAGGCAGCTATCTTGGTTTCATGGATGTCTTGACAGATACAAGGGATGTTTTTTTATCAGCTCTAATATGTTCCAAAAGGGGTTCAAGAGATAATACATATAAAATGGGAGGTAGGGCGTACCCTTGCCTAGTGTCTTTGTAAATGAAAAAAAAGAGGAATGACAACGAATGCAAATGGAGGATTTCAGATCAGAATATAGAGTTTTGACTAAAGATATAAAGCCCTCCCCACACCCATGCCAATGCAGGGACTGGAACACATATTCCCAATGACCCCGGTCAAAGGCTTTCTCAGCGTCTAAAGCAATAGCGGCATAACCCAATTTGTCATTTTTGCACTTAGAGATAATATATTTTGGATTTATATTTTAAGATCGCTCCTGAGGCTTGTTCGGTGAGTTTTCTATTAATCTGAAAAGTAGGAACAGGACAGTGCAAAGGTCTACACTTGAAGAGGAGCGATAATTTTGTTTTTCAGCATTGGTGAGTCGGAGATATAAGGCGTCAAGGTCTTTCTTATATCGCTTCCTTTTCATGTTAGAATAGGCCATTATAGGATCTCTTAAGGCAGCTTTAAAAGCATCCCAATCAGTGGATACGGAGGTATCTTCATCTACGTTTTCCGCAAAGAACTGTTGTTGGAAGGACATAGATGACTGAATAAATTGTTGGTCCTGAAGTGGACTATTATTGAATTTCCATTTGGAAGATGGTTTGATATCGGAGAGATCGAAGGAGGTAATGACAGGTGCATGGTCACAAATAACAATACTGGTTATGAGGGAATCTATAATAGTATTGGTGAGGGATTTGGTAGTGAAAATGTAGTCAAGGCGTGAGAGAGTGTCATGGGGATGAGAATGAAACGTGTACTCTAAGTCAGCTGGGTGGGCAAGTCTCCAGGTGACAATAAGGCTTGTTTCTGTTAAGCAGTTCGTAAACGCTTTATAGGACTTAGTCCAAATGTTCGTTTAAATGTTCCTTCTGTCTAAAAAAAGGTCCAGGACATGGTTCATGTCACTGCATAAAACAAGATTAGTGAGATTTGATTTGAGAATAGTCTGTTTGATCGAATCCCAAAAATAAGGTTATGATAAACACCTATCTAACCCAAAATATACAGATGGGAGCAAGCTACGACCATCAAATAATAATAATGCAGTCCTAGTGGTGTCTCGTCAAATTAAAAGGGCATATACTAAAAAAGCTATTGCCAATCCTTACCTCTAAATACAAATAGTGTTGGGGTAATGTTTATGAAAAAGAAAGAAGTGTTCACAAAAATAATATGTCAGGATGTTCGGGCCATTGGCTTCCCTTACCCACGTTTTCAGCACGGGACAAGGCGGTTCACTCGAGCGTAGCACAATCTTTGGCTTCTTCGGCATTAGGATACAGTTCAAATACTAGCATCAGGGCTTTCTGTGCCCAAGTCTCTTTCACTCATCAAAGTCTTTTGATTCAGAGGGCCTGATGTACCAAAACAAATGAAACGTTATTTTGCTCTTACAAGTACTCTATTCCAGTGATTCACTGTTCACCCTGGATCCCCCTCAACCAGCCTCAGATCCCTTTTACACAAGGGTCGTTACTTTGGATGCCCCTCTTTCGGGCTCAAATCCCCTTTTACAATTTTCGTAAAGTATTATTTCCGGGGTGACCCACAGTTCTCCCCGGAACCCCCTCAGCCGGGCTCAGATCCTTCCTCTTACACAATTAGTCTCCCTCAGCCGGGTTCAGACCAATTTCAGTTAGTCTTAACTATCAAAGATTTTCAAATGTGCACAGGGTTTTTGCTTGACCCGTTGCAGGACCACTTCAATTTCATAATTCCTTTTACATTTGCCACCTCTCAGTTGGATAACTAAGATAGACCGAATGAGCACCCACGTAGCGCTGGACCACTCCGTTTATGGTATCGGTCTTGGCTTAAAAAATGCAGTCACCCATCTGCTGTTTGATTATATTCTCGTCGCTCGTCACATAAGCTTCACACACTGTTCTCTTCAGATTTCTCCATACAATGTTGGCGCTTGCAACCTTGGCTCTAACACAGACTGGTCTGGTATCGGTCTCCCTGACTTACCGGCTGTGCTAACTTTACTGGCGCTGCTTTGTTGTAGGAGCCAAGGACAGTACCAGGGTGGCAAACACTCCTCCCCACCTTGGCTATCGACATGGGAGAGCCCTGGGTACCTCTGACACACTATGCAGGTTTCTTTCTTATTCTCAAGGGTTCAGGAATGAAACGGTCTTTCTCAGGAAAGGCCAAGGGCACTTCACTCCTTGTAACCCTCTCCAGCCTTGCCGTCTTTCTCCCCGTATTAAACTGGCATCTTGGAACTGTTGCTTCCTCGTGCTTTGCCTGGCTCCAAGTGTGCTTTCATGCTCCGCCTTTTATCCGTGTGGGGAAGTGTGATGGAAGTCAAGTGTGTGTAATGATGAGCAATTGCCTGACTGCCTGACCATTGTGTTGGGACACGTCAGGTATACGGCCCTGGGTGTTAGTCCGTTTTCTCTCTCAGTGAGCTGTCCTTGAGAAGAACTAGTTACTCTTACCTTGTAACGTTCTTTCGATGGGATGTTCCTCCGACGTATTCCTTATCTTAGATAGAAATCCTTCAGCTTTGCTGGCCTCGGAAAATTTTTTCGCCAGAGGGCGCTGCGCGTCGATGATCGCCGAGTCGATGACCCTCGACGGCCTCCGTGCCGACGTCGACGTCATCCTGCCTATAAAGGCCGCGCGCAGCGTCCGTTGCTCAGTTCCGTTTTGTAGTCCCCAGTAATGTTTTTGGATTAGACTAATCACCTTGAAGGAGCATAGGCTGCAAACCCACAGGAAGTCATACTGCGGGGATGGATGGGAGGGTCGATAAGGAATACGTCGGAGGAACATCCCATCGAAAGAACGTTACAAGGTAAGAGTAACTAGTTCTTCGAAGGGATTGTGTCCTCCGACGTATTCCTTATCTTAGATAGACTCCCATAGCAGTGGTATTGTGACTGGAGGCGGGAGTAATAAAAGTTATGTTACCCTTCCAGAATGGACAGAGTGTAACACAGCCTTGCCGAATCTAGTTTCTTGACTAGAGGAGGAATCCAGGCTATAGAATTTGGTAAATGTATGTGCGGACGACCATGTGGCAGCCGCACATATATCTCGAATTGGCACCCCTCTTTGAAGGGCTGAGGATGTTGCGATACCCCTGGTAGAATGAGCCCTTAGATTTTGAGGAGGCTCCTTTCCTGCCAATTTGTAGCACTCCAGAATGGCTAAAATAATCCATCTGGAGATGGTTTGTTTTGTTATTGGAAGGCCCAACTTATGTCCTGCATAACCTACAAAGAGTTGGTCTGCTTGTCTGATCTTAGCCAATCTGCTGATATAAAAGCTCAAGGCTCGCTTAGGGTCCAGCCTGTGCAGTCTCTCTTCCTCCTTCCCCGGATGAGGAGGAGGGTAGAAAGAAGGTAATATAATCTTCTGAGTGATGTGAAACTCCGAGACTACCTTCGGGAGGAAGTTAGGCTTCACCTGAAGAACAACTTTGTCCTTGTAAAAGATTGTATGTGGAGGTTTACACGATAAGGCTTGCAACTCGCTAACCCTTCTAGCAGATGTCAATGCTATTAGCAAAACAGTTTTGAGGGTGAGAAGCTTCAATGAACAAGAGTGTAGTGGTTCAAAAGGGGCACCCTTTAGGAAGTTTAAAATTAGGTTTAAATCCCATAAGGGAACTTGAAAAGGTTTCGGGGGATAAACATTAGTTAATCCTTTTAGGTATTGTATTACCAATGGAATTTTGAAGTATGAAGGCTCCTCTGCAGTGCGCTTAAAGATTGATAGCGCTGCGAGATAGCCCTTAATTGTGCCAACCTGTAGGCCTGAATTAGCCAGGTAAAGTAAGAATGACAACACCATAGGTGTACCACAAGAAAAGGGTTCAATATTCTTTTCTCTGCACCAGCTGCAAAATTTGTTCCAACGGCAGCGGTATAGAGTTTTAGTTGCCGGCCTTCTGGCCGAAAGCAACACCTCCATAACATCATCCGGAAGGTCCCAATCCTTGTACCTCAACCTTTCAGACACCAAGCGTGAAGGTTGAGGGTCTTGATGGCTGGATGGAGAACCTGACCTTCCTTCTGCGAGAGAAGATCCTCTCTGTATGGCAGTCGAATTGGAGGGCAGATGGACATGTCTAGAAGGTCCGGGTACCACGTTCTCCTGGCCCAATCCGGGGCAATTAGGATCATGGTCTTCCGAAACCTTCTCAACCTCCTGATCATTTGAGGAATGACAGGGACCGGAGGGAACGCGTACAGAAGTGGGAACTCCCAGTCCACTACGAACGCATCTCCTAGAGCTCCTCTCGGGGGAAATTCCCTTGAGCAAAATCTGTCGCACTTCCTGTTGATACTGGTGGCGAACAGATCCACTTGAGGGGTTCCCCAAAGGGCGAAGATCTCTTGAAGGACTTCCTGAGCTATCTCCCACTCGTGAGAGACTGTGCTCTGCCTGCTCAGAGCGTCCGCTGTCAAGTTCTTCTCTCCGGCTAGGTGAATTGCCGATAGAGAGATTCCTTCCTGAATTGCCCAAAACCAGAGCTGCATCGCCTCTCTGCACAGTGGTAGTGAGCCTACGCCTCCTCTTTTGTTGAGGTAGTGCATGGCCACTGTATTGTCCGTCATTATTAGGACGTTTCTTCCCCGTACAGACGGCAGAAAAGCCTTCAGCGCTAGTCTGATGGCTCTCAGCTCCAACAGGTTGATATGTAGTCTGGACTCCGATGGAGACCAACGACCGCTGATGGTCAAGTCGTTGGCGTGAGCTCCCCACCCCGTGAGTGAGGCATCCGTGACTACTGTTATCTCCGGCCATGGTTGCCAAAACATTTCTCCTTTCAGGATGTTCTCCCGACAGGCCCACCACTGAAGGTCTCGGGCTACTTTGACCGGGATCCGAAGGAGATCTGTCATCCTTCCTGAGAACTGTGACCACTGAGTTCTCAGTGCCCACTGGAGGGATCTCATTCTCAGGCGAGCCTCCGGCACGAGGAATATGCAGGATGCCATGAGGCCTAGCAACCTCAGAAAGTCGTAGGCTGGGAGATATTGGGCATTCTGAAATCTGATGACCATCTGCAGAATATCTCGAGCCCTCACCTCTGGTGGCAAGGCTCTTCCCAGGGAAGTGTCCAGGACTGCTCCAATGAATTGGAGTCTCTGTGATGGTATCATCTGTGACTTCTTTAAATTGAGGGAGAAGCCCAGCTTGTGAAGGAAGTGGCAAACATAATCTAGTTGTCTCTGAACCTGTTCCGAAGATACAGCTCTGATCAACCAATCGTCTAGGTAAGGGTAGACATGAATCCCTTCCCTCCTTAGACTTGCAGCCACAACCGACATTAGCTTGGTAAAGACCCTCGGGGCGGAGGTTAGCCCAAATGGCAGAACTCGAAATTGATAATGAGAGCTGCCAATTGCGAACCTCAGGTATCTCCTGTGCCTGGGATGGATCGGCACATGGAAATAAGCGTCCTGGAGGTCTAGAGATACCAACCAGTCCTGAAGCTGGAGGGCCTGAAGGATCTGAGAGAGAGTCACCATCTTGAACTTGTCCTTTCGGAGGAATTTGTTCAATTCCCGTAAGTCTAAGATGGGTCTCAGTCCTCCGTCCTTCTTCGGTATTATGAAGTAGGGGGAGTACCAACCCTTGTTCCTTTCCGCTACAGGTACCAGTTCTATGGCACCTTTCTCTAGCAGGTCTAAAACCTCCTGCAAGAGGAGCGGATCTGGAAGCTTCAAAGGGTTGTTCCCCGGTGGATGACTCTGAGGGATATGTAGGAAGGGCAGGCAGTAACCTTGGGCCACTGTCTCCAGAGCCCAAGCATCTGACGTAATAGCCTGCCATTCCGTCAGATGGTGAGTTAACCTGCCCCCTACTGGTGTTCTGTGAGGGGAGACCTCAGAGTGGTTTTGAAGCGGCTGATGCAGTTGCCGAAGGTAAAGTGGCTCCTGCTCCTGCGGGTGCGGCTTTCTTTCCCCTACCCCGTCCACCACGGGTAAATCTTCCTTGGCCTCTTTGAGCCGGTCGTCCTCTGCCCTTTCCATATGAGGAATAGTAACGAAAGGACCGTCCTCTCCACGATGATCCCGAAGGACGAAAGGTATTCTGACGGATAGCAGCTCCCAATGACTTGGCTGCTGCCTTGGACGTTTGCAGTTTCTCCAAACTGTCATCCGCCTTCTTTCCAAAGAGGGTAGAACCGTCAAAGGGCATATTCAAAAGCCTGGTCTGCACGTCAGAGGCAAAACCAGACTTCCTCAACCACGCATGCCTGCGGATTGTGGTACTTGCCGCCATGGCCCTGCTGATACTGTCAGCAGAATCTAGGCCAGTTTGTAGGGTCTCGCACATCGCATCTTTACCATCCCTGATGATGTTTAAAAATGCGTCCCTTTCCTCTCCTTCTTGGAGGCAGTCAGCCGCTGATGAAGCGCACTCCCAAAGGGTGTGGCTGAACCTAGCGAGCGTACAGGTCGCGTTAATAGACTTTAACGCCATGCTACAGGCAGAAAAAACCTTCTTAGCCATGGCATCATACTTTTTGTCATCCCTATCCTGCGGAGCAGTGGGGTATGCAGATGTGCTGCCTGATGAGGTTGCAGCCTGTACAACTAAGCTCTCAGGAGTAGGGTGTTTTGACAAATATTCAGGGTCAGAACTAGCCACCCTGTATTTTGTTGACAGTTTTTTATTTACTGCCGGGATAATTTCCGGCGTTTCCCAGTTTGTCAAAATCCTTCTCTGTAGAGCAGAGTGAAATGGAACCACAGGATCCTCCTGTGGGCCCTTGTCCAGTATGTCAGTGAGGTCATCCTGCTGAAAGGCAGGAGAAGGTGCAGACCAACCCATAAATTCTATGATTCTAGACATCAGAGCTCTATATGGAGTCTCCGCATGTTCTCCTGGGTCTGGTTTGATAAATTCTGCTTCAGGAGAAGTGTCCAAGCCACTAGCTTCCTGAAGTGCATCCTGAAGATTTTTTAATCCTCTTTCCTCAGAGGCGAAAGTCTCTGGCTCTGGTGATGTGGTCCTCTGTAAATCAATATCTTGGTCTGAATCCTCCCTTTCCTCAAAAATCGAGGTTAAAGGGGGATACTTTGGTTTTTGGAATGGTATAAACCCCATTTCCAATGCAGAAGGAGCCATCATCACAGGCCTTGAAAACGTCGATGTCGTCGACACCGACGTGAAAGTACTCGAAGGCGCCGTGAAAAGCGTCGAGAAATGTGTACTAGGCCTCGAGGAACTCGAAAGGATCGGAGTCCTGCTCGAGAACGACGTCGACGTTCTCGGCGTCGAGTCGGAGGTCTTTTGTCTAACCGTTGGCTGTGGAGTAGCCGTGGTTCTTTCCTTCACCGGCGTCGATATCGGCGTCGACGTCGGCGTCGACTCGATCGACTGATGCGCCGATGAATCCTTCGACAACGGCGTCGATGGCGCCGACCTCTGTTTCGAAGGAGTTTTCGACGATGGCGTCGATGATGCTTTATCTCCCGATGGCTCGAGGCGCTTTCGGGTTGACTTTTCCGCCGGGTACTGCGACTCGCGGCGTTTAGATTTTTTGGGTTTTTTACCCGGGGTATCACCCTCAGCTGTCTTCGAGGGGGACGAGGCCGCTTTCTCGAAGACGCTTAGCATCTTTTTCCTGAATTCCTCCCACTCAGCTTGCGAGCTGCGTTTTGTGGGGCAATGAACTCTCTCAGGAGAACTCGACGAAGATGACGAAGGGGATCTCCTACGTCTCTTCTTCGAGTGTCTCGATGTCGACGAGTGGTGGGAGCCACTTCGTGATCTAGAACGAGAGTGTTTTTTATGGTGAGGAGACGAACGTCTCGACTCTACCGAAGAAGCTTTCGAGGAAGTTAAAGTTGACCTACCTCTCTCGAGCTTCCCCCTACGCTCCTTCAAGGCTTTCGCCGTCATGGAAAGGCATTCCTCACACTCCGAACTCTGGTGCGTGATTCCCAGACACCACAAACAGACCCTGTGAGGGTCCGTCAACGACATTTTCTTCCCGCAGTCTCGGCACTTTTTGAAACCGGACCGAGGGGTCGTCGGGTCGGAGGAGGATGCCATCGATATCGAGGTTAGATATTATATCGAGAACTGAGCAACGGTGTTCCGAGGCACAACGAAGCGCGGAAAAACGGAACTGAGCAACGGACGCTGCGCGCGGCCTTTATAGGCAGGATGACGTCGACGTCGGCACGGAGGCCGTCGAGGGTCATCGACTCGGCGATCATCGACGCGCAGCGCCCTCTGGCGAAAAAATTTTCCGAGGCCAGCAAAGCTGAAGGATTTCTATCTAAGATAAGGAATACGTCGGAGGACACAATCCCTTCGAAAGTGTTGTTAGGAAAGGGGGCTAGGGGGTTGAGTTCCTAAGTATCCTACCTGGTAGGATGGGGAAAAGGTGTTACAGGGAAGGGGATACCGCATCTCACCGTCCGGTGTCCCACTCCCCGAACACCCCTCATCCAGGTGATCCTCCCACACTGGTCTACCACCAGGAACTGGATCCAGAAGTGATGGCCGTGTCCTGGCTGCCTGGATGACAGATCCCCAGAGACTAGTGGGTGATACACCTTCAGGTTTCTCACATCTGCCACTTTTGTTCTGCAGCTCTATACTTGACCTTTAGATCTGCTAGATCAAATCGTACCAAGTGTTACGCTTGGTGGCATGTTTCAGGCGTTGCCTCATGACTGGGGAAAGAATGTCAAGAGTGTTAGAGATGGTGAGATGGAAATTGCTGAGAGCAGATTTGTAGGTAGAGTCTACAGTGGGAGGAGAGGGTGGGATGAAGGTGGATGAAAAAGCAGCAACTGACACTCAGTTCATCAGGCGAAAGTCTGAACGAGGTTGGCAGATGCTGGGGGCGGTGCAGTCAGAGGGTTGAGAGGGACAAGGTGGAAGGAGAGGAGGGAGTGGTATGACCAGGAGAAAGGAGTGGTGAGTGGGGAGGAGAGCAAAAGATCTGTGTGGATGAAAGCGTCAAGAGTGTGACCAGCCAAGTGGGTAGGAAATAGGTGAGAATGGAGAGGGATAGCGAGGGACAAAGGTCACAGAAGAGAGTGGGAACCGTGCTTGAAGAGTCAAGGTGGATGTTGAAGTGACCCAGTAGAATGAGTTTAGTGGAACATGTCAGGAGAGAGGAGCAGAAATCAGCCCATTCGTAGAGGAACAGGGTGATATAGCCAGGTGGCCTATAGATAGTGGCAATAGTGGCAATGGTCAAGGAGGAGGTAGGCGAAAGCAGCCGAGGACAGGAGCGGTTTACCAAGGCCAACCTCTGTCAACTTTTGAAAAGAAAGTGCATTATAATAAGTTAAATGAAACTGGTTATCTATTCAATCTTTGACAAACAGAAGTGATTTGATTAAACCTTCAATTTCTTGGATAACGATACTGGAACAAGGAAATTACATAAAAACAAGCACACAAATAGGACCAATATGTTTTCTTTTTTTCTCCTGAAGAACCACTGCAACTGGCAATGGGGAAACACGTGTTAACTAAGTGTGAAATTAACACTATGAGAAAATAAACAGAGAAAATAAACCCATTTTGACTCTGAAAAATTGTTTATGGAAAAAATGAACACAGTTTTACTCTGAAAAATTGTTTATAACTAAGTGTGAGATCAACACTATGAGAAAATAAACACAATTTGACTTTGAAAAACAGTTCAATGTAACTACACAGATAAATGAGAATTGACTCAACGAACAGCAATTTTTCATTTATTTAAAAATTCAAGGAGTTGTCGCATTAGAGTATAATTTTTCGCATATCGATCATTTAATGAGGTAGGAGAGATGACCAGCTTGCAGGCCATGCTCTCGAGGAGGAGTATGACTGGGTGGGTACAAGGGAAGAAGGGACCCACTCAGGGAAGATCAGGGTGACATCACAACCAGAACGGTTAGGGCGAGGCTTAGACAGGATCTTGTAGCCATAAGGGAGAAGGGAGTCAAAAACAGTGACTGAGCTGGCATTGAAGGACGTCTCGATAAGAGCGAGGATATCGAGGTCAATGTCTTTAAGGAGGAGGCAGATGTCAACAGAGTGTTTGATAGCAGAGCAAGCATTAAGCGTGGCTAGATGAAGCCGGTTTCTGTATTTGAAGAATTTCCGAGGAGGGGGACAGGGGCGTCGTACACCATTTGGAGGAGGGGGAAGAGGGACAGGTAGAGAGGAGGAAGGAGTAGCAAGCATAGGAAGGAAGTTGATGAGGTACGGAAGGTGCCGGTCAAAGAGGAGGCGTTTGGTTGAGGACCCTAAGCCATGACAGTGTCATTGCGATAGACATTAATGATGCACCTGGATTATGAGAAACCTGCCAAGAGTACTTCCCATCTAGTGCCACCTTTAATGGGTGAGGATAGGAAAGGAGAGTAGAAATAAGATGAGGGATCCAGAGATCTGGAGAGGGGACAGAAAAGAGGATATCAGTGACAATCTGGTAGTTGCGCTGACGTAGGTGTCTACAATGGGTAGACAAGGGTTGGTGGCCCGAAACTCTTTTTTAAACTTTTTCCTTCCAGACTTTGTGAGAGACGGAGGGTAGGTGATAGTAAAGCAGTTAGAATAGATAGGCGCGATAATGAGTGAGAAAGGAGGAGAGAATGCATGGCCTGAGCACAAACTCACCAGGCAACCTAGGAGCCTAAAAGGAGAGCAAACAGATGCAGTAGAGACACTTGGGTCAAAATTTAGGGGAGTACAGCCGTTAAAACACACCTAGATTCAAAATTGCCCAAACAGCACACAACTGCAAGGCAAAAATGGGTTGGGGTACAAGTTGTAAAACACACCTAGATTCGATATTGCCTAAACAGCACAAACGTGCAATGCAGAAATGGGTGGGGATGCAAGCTTTAAAAACACACCTAGAATCAAAATTGCCCAAACAGCACACAAATGCAGTAAAAAGGAGGTATATGTCATGATCTCTGCTTCCAAAAGGTCAGGGTTTTCCCAACTCCCTTGGAAGCAGATCCATAACCCAGGTTCTGAGTGCCAACCAGTCCCAATTGGGACCTTTTGGACCCAGTCCTGGCGCCAGTGGCACCAGGCTCATAAATATGCCCAGTCCCAGCGCTGGAAGCGCCGGGCTCATAATGCTTGGGTGGACTTACCTGCAGCAGACCATGCTGCTTACTTGCCTGCCAGTTGAGCCTCTGATCCTCTTCTGTTTGGAACTACTTTTCCTGTTGGGTGGGGCAGGAGCCACTCCCTAGGTTCAGAACACTGGAACTCTTCTGGAAAGCAGGAACTCTTTTCTTACCCAGGCGTGGCTGCGGAAGGAGACACCTAAGCACTACAGGAGGCTATTTAAACCACACCCGTTGGATGAATCTTGCTTTGCGTTATTCTGCATCCTCTGCAGCAGAACGCTCATCGTGTCTTCTGCATCTGATCCTGGGCCTAAGGAAAAAGGCTTACCATCCTGAATCCAGTCTTCAGCAACACCTATAAAGACAAGAAAGAACAGGTTAGCATTACGGTCTTCAGTGACAGCGCTTCACTTACCTGGCCCATCGGCTGTCACCAACGCCTCGCGCTGCATTCCGGCATCTGAAAGACAAAGGCTTACCTACTCTTCGTGCGCTCCGGAGGTCTTCGCACTGCATTCCGGCATCTGAAAGACAAAAGCTTACCAACTCTTCGCACGCTCTGGAGGCCTTCGGCGCTGCATCCCGCATCTGAAAGACAAAACAAGGTGCGTTTAAAGACATTGGGGAACTTTAATACTCACGTGCCATTACTCCTTTCCACATCTAACCCAGTGGGTATTCCGGCACCCTGCAGCCGCTCCGAACTTGTACCTGCAAAATAAAAAGACAGTTAGAGCGCATCGTGAAGCAGGCAACAAGCGCTTACTTACGTGCTTCCAGGCGCTTCTATTCATCACACGGGCTCCATCTTCAACTCACTTCAGCCCGTCATCCGCCATCGGCGGAACCCTGCAAAACAAGAGACATCATTACTAAAGACTTTTAAAGACATTAGAATTACTCGAAAGTTACCGTTCGTGTAGTAAATGACGGACAGCAGTCCTCTGAAGTCAAGAGGCCTGCTCCCCTTATCCAGTGAAGAAACTGGTTACAGCACCCTGCCCCGAAGCAGATGGAGAGCACGGCGTTCACTTACCTAAGGTGAGCGCGTTAACCTCTGGGGTTCTACAGGAGAAGAAAAAGGGAAGAAGAGAGAGACATTCAATAACCTAGTTCATTAATCCCATATTTTCTATCTGCAGACACCTTACCCTTCGAGTCAGACATACAGTGCACAGAGGTCCAGCCCAAAGAGCCAGCCGTGTGTTACACATCACCTTTGAAGATACGGTATACGCCCAGTCAAGACCGGCGCCTCTACGGGAATCAGGTGAGCGTTACAGTATAGGAGAACAGCAGAAAGTTAGTGAGTAGACATCAGATAGTCAAAGCATAACTCACAGGTGCTGTGCAATGGGAGAAAATTGTCCAGAGTCATGCTGGGGTACTGTTCGAAGAGGTGAGAGGTAGTGAAGTGAGAGTTGCTGCAGGGAGGAGATTGGGGCCCTCCAAGCTCTCCACAGCCCGAACATGCACAGGCGGGGGCCTTTATGTGGGCCTTGGTGCTGCGGGCCAGCTATCTCGCCTGCTGGCTCCCGTCAGGCCAATGTAGATGAAGAGCTGGCCAATCAGAAGTAACGCAATGCTGTTACTGTGGAAACCCTCTGAGGCACTCTGGTGCCGAGGAAGATGGCAGCCATGTTGAAGAACAGCCAGCAATACGGGGCCAGTGTATCACACATGTGCAGGGACAACAAATGCAAGCCCAGGTACATACACTAACAGTGATAGTGGAATCTAGTCTAGTGACCCCTAAGATGCACATCATAGATAAATAGGGACCTGTTTAGATCCAAGAAAGAAGCTTTTGCTCAAGGAACACCGTTAGATCCTGAAGATGATGTAGAAAAGTTAGATGCCATGTCAGACCATGTATGTTTTGTGAAATATTTTGACACCTTTAATTTCTATAAGCGAAAACAAGTGCAGTGGTTAGACAAAACCCACTGAGGGCATTGTCCTGTTACTTTTCTCTACTCACCACCAGAGTTTAAGGCACACTTCCCTTACGTACCAAAGCCCCAGGTGAAGGGAGAGTGTATAGCACAAAATTAATATATATTTACCGTCCCCTACAGATGGCCAGTTTATGTGGTTGTAGGAAGCACAGAGGAGGCAGACTCGGAAGGTAGTTTAAGCTTCCCCTTTTATTAAATGGAATAAATCAATTGAAGCAAAACTGCATTGCTGGGTTACTTTACCCCTTCAATTCAGCATGCCTTTCCCAGTAAAACAGTCTAGGTAAGGGTTCTTATCCTTTCTCCTATTGCTCTTCATAGGCCCAACGCTCCTGTGGGTCTTCCTCCGGCAGCAGGATGTCCTGGAATGCAAGACGTGTAACAATGTAGCAGAGATTTCCTCCCTTTATATAGTCCCACCTGCCTACTGCAGGCAATCCACTTCTTCCTTCCTCGGAGCAACCAATCCCTTCTCTTCATAGTAAGCCCCGCCCCCTGTAATGGCTGCCATTCTTCCCTCGTGTCCTCCTGTTCTGCTCCAGGCTTTCATGGCATTCTTTCCCCCTGTTGCTGGCCGGTTGTTGTTCTGGCTTCCAAGGTATGATTGCATACATCTTGTTTAAGGTACAGGGAATTTACCCTGTCCCACTGAATTGGGTCCCTTTCAGCAGCCACAGTGTGGTCCCCTACTGTGGCCGCAATATTATTGCCTGTATTTGCTGTGTCCCTGTCCCATGCTGTGTCTTTTTTCCAGGCGGCGAGTGCCACTTCCCGGAATGCCGTGTTCTCTGCGTGCCTTGCTGCTACAGCCAGCGTCTCTCCAGTGAGTGCCGCACTGGCCGCTGTCTCTGCAGCAGCTGCTGTGCCCGAGAACAGGGAGTTCACCATGCTGCATGTGGTGTCTCTAGAAGCGGCGGTTGCCTCTTCCCGAAATACTGAAGCAACCGGTCTCACTCCAAGTGCCGCGCTGTTCGCTCTGACCGTCGAGACAGTTGGGGTTGCAGTGGTTGCCTCACTGTGGTATTCCCGGTACCCACAGTGGTCTACACATTCTGTGTTGTATGATAAAGCATTCTATGCCACAATGACAGAGGATACATGGCAAGATACAGTACCCCTTAGGCTGTCATGGGGTTTAAGCACATGGAACAGACACTCTAGATGTAGCATGTAGAAATCCATATTTGATGTATTTCCTCAATCACACTCAGTATGCTGTAATGTGTAGTTCACCCTATTTACCCACATATCCAGACTGGAAACCCAAAGAGGTTGGATTTTGGTGGACAACTAAACAGCTTAACAAAGCAATAAAGGAAGGTAAATGACACATTGCCTCAGGCATTCCAGTAGATTGGAATCTTGGCGGCAATGAATGTCATAAAAGGTACATGGGTTTAAGCGTAGGGCCACACATAGCTTGGGCTTCACAAAACTATGCCATTTCCTTAGGCAAGGCATGTCAGTTAACGTCAAAGCAAGCACCTTTAATTGAGGTTGTTAGCAAAATAGACACATGGGGGAAGGTCAGGTAATTGGTTAGCAATCCTAGACAGGATAGGTCACCTAGAAAGGGCTAAGAACAAAAGGGAGGCCAAAGAAGCTGAACCTACCTGGAAGAAAGCTGTCCTGGAAGTCCAAGGACTGGCTGAACTGCCCATCGAGATGACTCATTCTGCAGCTGATGAGAACTTCATTGCATTGCAGCAGGGAATCTGCAAGCTGAGAGATGTGGTAGTAGATATGGGGCAGATCATCCAAGAAGACTTGGAAACTTTACAAGATGAATAACAAGCAGTCATTGAGATTCTGAAGATCAGACTTCCTGGACACACTGTCTACAGGGGTTCAAGACTGCGCTATTATCACACAGCCAGGGCAAGTGACAGAACGGAACAGAGACAAGCTCAAAGACAGGCCATTTCAGAGTCCACCTACACTCTACTGGCTGTAATAAAAAAAGATTTTTATGGAATATCAGCGTGTGATAAAGACTTTGTCATGGACACTGCATGGGATCCTGAACATTCCCATGCCAGCAGAAACACCTATGTTGTGTGAAGAACTGCAGTCCTTTGGCACCATGCACCAAGTAGACAAGCAATGGATACAAACAAACTATGAGGTGCCATATACCCATGCCAGTGTGACTCATGAGGACTCTACAGTACAACCGTATTCCACGAAGGACTATGTGGGAACACCCGATGCATGGTGCCAGGACCTTTCTAAGATCAGTCCATGTGAGCAGAATTCGGACTCGCCCAAATGCATGCTGAGTGCAATTTGAATAGAAACCTTCAGTAGCAACGTTCTACTACCTAATGGATCCCACATTGTACAGTTTAACGCTTCATGCTGTGGTGTGCCTTTGGGGATTGAAAAAGAAGTTTGAAGCACAAAAATATTCTGATTAATAATTGTTAACGAGCTCACTACATAAGGTACAACAGATGGAGAGAAAGGAATTATTGATAGAGAAAAGGAAAAACAGAATCCTAATTTGATCTACACAACAATTTATTTGTTGCAAATAGGAAGATTAAGCAGATCATCAATAGGAATCGGCAGGCTTTGAAATTCGATCTTGTATTGGATAGACTATTCCCAAATCCCCCGATCTTTTCATATAAAAAGAGACTATCACTGAGAAGAACAAGTTACTTCTTACCTTGTAACGTTCTTTCGACGGGATGTTCCTCCGACGTATTCCTCATCTTAGATATATCCTTCCAGCTCCGCTGGCCTCGGAAAATTTTTTCTCTAGAGGGCGCTGCGCGTCGACGTCCCTCGAGTCGATGTCCCTCGACAGCCGCCGTATCGACGCTCGACGTCATCCTGCCTATAAAGGCCGCGCGCAGCGTCCGTTGCTCAGTTCCGTTTTGTAGCCCACAGTATTACTGTCTGGACTAGACTAATCACCCTGAAGGAGCATAAGCTGCAACAACAAGGGAAGGAGAACTGCGGGGATGGATGGGAGGGTCGATGAGGAATACGTCGGAGGAACATCCCGTCGAAAGAACGTTACAAGGTAAGAAGTAACTTGTTCTTCGAAGGGATTGTGTCCTCCGACGTATTCCTCATCTTAGATAGGCTCCCATAGCAGTATTCTATATTCGGAGGAGGGAGTACTGACTTCACGCTGTCTTCTATTGATGAATAGAATGCAGTACAGCCCTTCCAAACCTAGTCTCTTGACTGGAGGAGGAATCCAGATTGTAAAAACGTGTAAAGGTATGGACAGACGACCATGTAGCGGTCGCACATATGTCTTTAACCGGCACGCCTCTTTTGAGGGCCGATGAAGCTGCAATACCTCTGATCGAATGAGCCCTAAGGTTTTGAGGGGGCTCTTTCCCTGCCAGTTTATAACATTCCAGAATGGCTAGAATGATCCATCTGGAAATGGTCTGCTTAGTTATTGGTAACCCCAGCTTGTGACCTGCGTAACCTACAAACAGCTGGTCTGCCTGTCTTATCCTGGCTAGTCTACTAATGTAAAAACTTAAAGCCCAAGCCCTCCTAGGGTCTAGTCTGTGTAACCTCTCTTCCTCTTTCCCCGGGTGAGGAGGAGGATAGAAAGATGGTAGGGTAATCTTCTGAGTGATATGGAATTCAGAAACCACCTTTGGGAGGAAATTAGGCTTCACTTGCAGGACAACTTTGTCTTTGTGAAAGATTGTATGAGGGGGTTTACAAGAAAGAGCCTGTAATTTGCTCACCCTTCTAGCAGATGTAAGTGCTATTAATAAAACAGTTTTAAGGGTAAGGAATCTTAACGAACAAGAATGGAGAGGTTCGAAAGGTGTACCCATCAGGAAAGTTAGTACTAAGTTTAAATCCCATAGGGGAACTTGGAATGGTCTTGGGGGATAAACATTGGTTAACCCCTTTAGAAACTGTATTACCAAGGGTAATTTGAAATAGGATGGTTCTTCCGCAGTACGCTTAAAGATGGATAGCGCTGCGAGATAGCCCTTAATGGTGCCAACTTGAAGGCCTGAATTTGCCAAATATAGTAGGAAGGACAAAACCATTGGTGTACCACATGAAAATGGGTCGATATTCTGTTCTCTACACCAGCTGCAAAATCTGTTCCAACGGCAGCGGTATAAAGACTTTGTTGCTGGCCTCCTTGCCGAAAGCAACACCTCCATAACATCATCAGGGAGGTCCCAATCCTTGTACCTCAGCCGTTCAGAAGCCAAGCGTGAAGGTTGAGGGTTTTGATATCTGGATGGAGAACCTGACCTCCCTTCTGTGAGAGTAGGTTCTCTCTGAGAGGAAGTCGAATTGGAGGGCAGATGGACAAGTCTAGAAGGTCCGGGTACCACGTTCTCCTGGCCCAATCCGGGGCAATTAGGATCATGGTTCGCCGGAATCTTCTCAACCTCCTTATCATTTGAGGAATGACAGGGACTGGTGGGAACGCGTACAGAAGCGGAAACTCCCAGTCCACTATGAACGCGTCTCCCAGAGCTCCTCTCGGAGGAAATTCCCTTGAGCAGAACAGGTCGCATTTCCTGTTAGGCTGGTGGCGAACAGATCTACCTGAGGGGTTCCCCAAAGGGCGAAGATCTCTTGAAGGACTTCCTGAGCTAGCTCCCACTCGTGGGAGACTGTGTTCTGCCGGCTCAGAGCGTCCGCTGTCAAGTTCTTCTCTCCGGCTAGGTGAACTGCCGATAGAGAGATTCCTTCTTGGATTGCCCAAAACCAGAGCTGCATCGCCTCTCTGCACAGGGGTAGTGATCCTACGCCTGCTCTTTTGTTGAGGTAATGCATGGCCACCGTGTTGTCCGTCATTATCAGGACGTTCTTCCCTTGTACAGCTGGCAGGAAAGCCTTCAACGCAAGTCTGATGGCTCTCAGCTCTAACAGGTTGATGTGTAGTCTGGTCTCCGATGGAGACCAACGACCGCTGATGGTCAAGTCGTTGGCGTGGGCTCCCCACCCCGTGAGTGAGGCATCTGTTATCTCCGGCCAGGGTTGCCAAAACTGTTCTCCTTTCAGAATGTTCTCCTGACAGGCCCACCACTGAAGGTCTCGAGCCACCCTGCCGGGAACCTGAAGAAGATCTGTCATTCTCCCTGAGAATTGTGACCACTGAGTCCTCAGTGCCCACTGGAGGGATCTCATTCTCAGACGAGCCTCTGGCACAAGGAAAATGCAGGATGCCATGAGGCCTAGCAACCTCAAAAAGTCGAAGGCTGGGAGACGTTGGGCATGTTGGAACTTGGTAACCATCTGTAGAATATCTTGAGCCCTCACCTCTGGTGGCGAGGCTTTTCCCAGGGAAGTATCCAGGATCGCTCCTATGAACTGGAGTCTCTGCGATGGTATCATTTGTGACTTCTTTAAATTGAGGGAGAAGCCCAGTCTGTGAAGGAAATGGCGCACGTGATTTAGCTGGATCTGAGCTTGCTCCGGAGAAACAGCCCTGATCAGCCAATCGTCCAGGTAGGGGTAGACGTGAATCCCTTCCCTCCTTAGACTTGCAGCCACTACCGACATTAAGTTGGTGAAGACCCTCGGGGCGGAGGTCAGCCCAAATGGCAGTACTCGAAATTGATAGGGAGAGTTGCCAATTGCGAACCTCAGGTATTTCCTGTGTTTGAGATGGATAGGCACATGGAAATAAGCGTCCTGAAGGTCCAGAGATACCAACCAGTCCTGAAACTGAAGGGCCTGGAGGATCTGAGAAAGAGTGACCATCTTGAATTTGTCTTTTCTGAGGAATTTGTTCAATTCTCGCAAGTCCAAGATGGGTCTCAGTCCTCCGTCTTTCTTCGGAATGAGAAAGTAAGGGGAGTACCAGCCCTTGTCCCTCTCCGCTACAGGTACCGGTTCTATGGCACCTTTCTCTAGCAGGTCCAAAATGTCCTGCAAGAGGAGCGGATCTGGAGCTTTCTGAGAGCTGATCCCCCGGTGGATGACTCTGAGGTATACGTAGGAAAGGCAGGCAGTAACCTTGGGCGACTGTTTCCAATGCCCAAGCATCTGACGTGATAGCCTGCCATACCGTCAGATGTTGGGTCAACCTGCCTCCTACAGGTGTCCTGTGAGGGGAGTCCTCAGAGTGGTTTTGGGGCAGCTGATGCAGATGCCGATGGTAAAGAGGCACCTGCTGTTGCTGCGGCTTTAGAATATCTACCCCGTCCACCTCGGGTAGTTCTTCTTTGACCCCTTTGAGCCGGTCGTCCTCTACCTCTTCCGAATGCGGAGTAGAAGCGAAAGGACTTGCCCCTCGCAGAGGTTCCTGTGGGACGAAAAGGAGTCTGACGGATTGCAGCTCCTAGGGATTTTGCTGCAGCTTTTGAAGTTTGCAGTTTCTCTAAACTGTCATCCGCCTTTTTCCCGAACAAAGAAGAGCCATCGAATGGCATGTTCAAGAGCCTGGCTTGCACATCTGGGGCAAAACCCGACTTTCTCAACCAAGCGAATCTCCTGGTTGATGTACTTGCCGCCATTGCTCTGCTGATACTGTCAGCCGAATCAATGCCCGTCTGGAGGGATTCGCACATAGCGTCTTTACCGTCCTGTATAATATTCAGGAACGCATCCCTTTCTTCTCCCTCCGGGATGCAGTCAGCCGCTGTAGAAGCACACTCCCAAAGTGTATGGCTGAACCTAGCAAGAGTGCAAGCAGATAACGCCATGCTACATGCTGAAAAGACTTTCTTTGCCATAGCATCATATTTTTTATCATCCCTGTCCTGTGGGACTGTAGGATAAGCCGTCTTGACAGAGGTAGAGGATGCTGCTTGTACCACCAGACTTTCTGGGGATGGATGTTTAGACAAAAACTCTGGGTCTGTGGAAGATACCCTGTACTTTGCAGACAGTTTTTTATTTACTGCTGGTATTACATCTGGGGTTTCCCAGTTTGTCATGATCTTTCTCTGAAGAGCTTTATGAAAAGGCACCACAGGATCCTCTTGTGGGCCTTTGTCAAGAATATCCGTGAGGTCGTCTTGCTGGAAAGATTGTGAAGGTGCAGACCACCCCATGAACTCTGTAATCCTGGCCATTAAGGCTCTGTAGGGGGTTTCAGCATGCTCCCCCGGGTCTGGCTTAGCAAAATCCACCTCAGGGGAAGTGTCTAACCCACTTGCCTCATGTAAAGAATCATGAAGATCCTTTAATCTGCGCTCTTCAGAGGAAAATTCCTCTCTAACTGGGGTTACAGGTCCCTGTAACTCAAATGTGTCTTGTTCAGACAAATCACCCTCTTCTAAAATTGAGGATATAGTTCTCAATTGTTCTGAACTCATAAAGGGAGTAAATCCCATTTCCAAGGCAGAGGGTGCCGAACTTGTCGTTATTGGCCTCGAAAACGTCGATGTCGTCGAAGGCTTCGAGCGTGGCGTCGAAAACAGAGGTGGAGGCCTCGAGGACCTCGACAGAATTGGAATTCTACTCGACAATATCAACGCCATTGACGTCGAGGGCCTGGGGATAGTCACTGGATGTGTGGTCACCGTGACTTTTCTTGGCGTCGACGCCGGTGTCGAGTCGACAGACCCGTGTGTCGAAGGTCCCCTCGACAACGGCGCCAAAGACATCGACCTCGACGGAACCTTCGTCGACGGCGTCGACGGAACCTTCGAGGAAGGTTTGGAGGTCATAGTCCTGCTCGAGGGTTCGAAACGCGCTCGAGAGGTTTCTTTCGCCGGGTACTGCGACTCGCAGCGTTTTTGACCTTTGGGTCTTTTCGACCAGAGCATCGCTCTCGGCAGTCTTCGAGGGGGTCAAGGCCGCTTTCTCGAAGACGCTCATCATATTCTTTCGGAATTCCTCCCATTCAGCCCGGGAACTATGTTTCGTGGGGCAAGGGATTCTTTTTGGCGAAACAGAGGAAGAGGAAGACGGAGAAGGGGATCTTCGACGCCTCCTCTTCGAGTGCTTCGATCTTGAGGAGTGATGAGACCCACTCCGAGACCTGGAGCGCGAATGGTAACGAGGAGACGAATGTCTCGACTTCGTCGACGAAGAAGAAGCTTTAAAAGTCTTACCTTTCTCCAGCTTCCCCCTACGCTCCTTCAGGGCCTTAGCTGTCATGGACATCAAGTCCTCGCATTCCGAACAATGGTGTTCAGCTCCCAAGCACCACAGACAATTTCTGTGAGGATCGGTCAACGACATCTTTTTCCCACAATCTCGACATTTTTTGAAGCCGGATCGAGGAGTTGTCGGTTCCGACGAGGAAGCCACCGAGTATGGATCAAATAACTCGAGGTAAATAGGATTAATCTGACTGAGAACTGAGCAACGGTATTCCGAGGCACCGAGTAAGCGCGGAAAAACGGAACTGAGCAACGGACGCTGCGCGCGGCCTTTACAGGCAGGATGACGTCGAGCGTCGATACAGCGGCTGTCGAGGGACGTCGACGCGCAGCGCCCTCAAGAGAAAAATTTTCCGAGGCCTGCAGAGCTGGAAGGATATATCTAAGATGAGGAATACGTCGGAGGACACAATCCCTTCGAAATAGGTTTATACGAGCAGAGACGAATGAGAGAGTGGAAATAAAACAAAATTGCAAGGGACACAACAGGTAAACTGTATGTATAGCCATAATCATGGGGGTTTTCCTGTTTCCATTTCCTAGTGAGGATGAGGGTTGTGTGGATTTTCGGCCACTCTTATATCCAAAGGGCTGCACGACTTTTCCGAGGGCCACCTACATCTGGGTCTGGAAGGGATGGCCTTGCAGTGCATTGGTTTGGAGTCGGGGGGATGAGCCTTCACCAGCTCAGAGGAGCCATCATTGATTCCCAAGCAAAAGGAGAGGCCCCCCCAGACCTTACAGTGGTGCACCTGGGAGGAAATGATTTTGCGTCTGTGGGACGGAAGGGAGTACGGGAGCAGCTCATGGCAGACCTTGAATGGATTGCACAAAGGTTTCCAAACATTGTGGTGGCCTGGTCCCCTAACTCAAGGGAATACAAGGGCCATCAACCACTCTGTGTGGAAACTGAATGGCGAGTTCACTAGACTGACAGAGGGCAACAACAGAATGCAGACCATTCACAATGGCAATATCAAAGGTGCTGTGATGTTTCACAGAGATGGGGTGCACCTTTCCAAAACAGGCATGGAGCTGTTCATTGGAGACATAATGGATTTTGCCCAGACGCTATTTTAGGGGAGGCTGTTGCCCAGTAACTGATGGATGCACTCGAATATGTGAAATGTGAATAAAAATGGTAGTAAGTATGTTGGCAGTGAGACTCCCACTTCCTAGCAATTGTTTGCATTCATGGCATGTCAAACAATTCAGTATGTCTGTTCTGCTTATTTCTTAGCTACCCATCACCACTTGCATCAGCCTAAATCAATATGCTTGGCCTTGCATTCATTTTGTCCTTGTGACCTTTCCCCTTACAACAGACATCCCTATGTGAATGAGCAGGTGTTTTTGTCAAAAGTGTGCCAGCAGTTGGCTGGAAAGGCCTGCCGTGTACTTTTGTTATCTTCCCTGTCTGCGTCTTCATTGCCTATGGCTTTTCAACTCACCCAATCGCTAATATGTTGCATGGTTGCTTCTCACCTCCATTTCCCATCCACCAGCATCCCATGGAGGAGGGCATGGTGCAAAGCATGTTGGCTGTTTCTGAATATGTAGTGTGGCTGCAATATTCGTCCCCACGCTTGGATTTGTGTAATGTTTAGCGGAAGAGGACATCGTCCTTAGCTTTTTTGTTGTCTTTCTTTTAGGTGCAGGTGTGTTGTAGCCGTCTACCCACTTGAAGGAAAGCAGTCAGCTAGTCCTTAGCATTTCATGTGAGTGTTTGCAAAGTAGTACTCCGTTTATTGTAGTGTGCAGGGAGTACCTCATATTGCAGAGGGCTGCTACAGTTTGTGAGCAAAGTCTGGACCTTTTGGTGTAGTTGTGTGGAGTAGGTTTGTGGCACTGAATACCACTTAGTCTGCTACGTTCCATACTTTGAGAAGCACACATACTTATTGTTTCAGTCTTCATCTGGTCTTTGGGCAGTGAAGGGTTCCACAGCAAAGGTACTCATGGCTTCTCTGCGATCAATGTCTGATGCGGAGGCATTAGCTGCAGTGATGGAGTCTGGCTCAGAGCAAGGTACAGAGGTGGACATGCAATCTGAAACAGATAGTGCTTCTGAGGGTCAGGAGGGAAGTGATTGGGGAAGTGAGTTGTCCATTGATGAAAGTCCCTCCTCAAGCTCATCATCGTCATCATCAGATGACGAAGAGCAAGGAAGAGTGCATCCACCTTTTCGCACACTTCCAACACGCAGGGAACCTGTAAGGGGGAGGGACGTGCAAGACGGCCACGCAATGTGGCAGTTCCTGACATGGCTGAAGAGTCGCACTGGGTGCCTTTAGCAATGGCTCAGCCTGTTGTGCCCCCTTTCACTGGTATATCAGGGTTCACAGTGAATACAGATGGATATCAGCCTATTGATTTTGTCAACCTTTTTGTTGATTATGGGTTCATTGCAGATGTGGTTCAGCAAACCAATTTATACGCTGCACAGTTCATGAGGTCAAGGGGTCCCACCCTGAAACCCCAGTCCAGAGCACAAGCATGGGTTCCCACAACCGATGTTGAAATGAGAAAGTTTTAGCGTCTCACTCTGCTCATGGGAATTGATCACAAGCTATCTGTCGCGATATACTGGTCTACTGTAGCACCAGTTTATTGCCTGTTTTTTTACAGCTACAATGAGCAGAAAAACGCTTTCAAGCACTGCGCCGTATGTTGCACTTCAATGACAACTCGGCAGCATTACCCAGAACGGACCCAAACTCTGATAGGCTCTTCAAACTCCAGCCATTTCTGGACCACTTCACTCACCGATTTGCAGAGGTGTATGTTCCTAGCCAAAAAATATCCATCGATAAATCGTTGGTGTTGTTTGTTTGTTTTTATTATTTATAATGCGCAAGCATACCCAAGGGTATCAGGGCGCAGCCTTTACAAGAATTTTCGAAGCTTAGTTACAGTACAAAGAATATACATGATACAAGAATAGAATACACCAGTGTTATATACAAAACAGTAGTGGGCCAACATGGCCAGCAGGTAGTTATATACAGGTGAGCAGGAAAGCACACATGGTTACAGTTTGTGCAGGTAGCGCTAGGCGTTTCATGGTGTTAGTGGGTGTCCAGTTTCAGCCAGGAGACTACCAGGGAGCGGAGGTTCTGGTAGGGCATGTCTACATGGTGTATAAAGGTCGGCTACTGTTCAGGCAATACATTCCAAGCAAGAGATCACGATATGGGATTAAAATGTACATGTTGTGTGAAAGTACCACTGGGTATGTCTGCAGCATGAGAGTCTACACTGGTAAAGACTCTCCCCTAAACCCTCCGGGCTGCCAAGCCCATTTAGGGACAAGTGAGAAGATAGTTTGGGATCTTCTCACACCATGGCTCAACAAGTGATACTTTATACAATTGTACTATATACATTTGTATCTAGACAATTTCTACACAGGAATTCCACTGTTCAAGGAATTGTCCAATGTGGGCACACTGGCATGCGGTACAATCCGCAGTAACCGCAAAGGCTTCCCCAGACAACTTGTATGTAAGAAGTTGACCAAGGGACAATGTATGCGTTTTTTCCCCACATTTCGGACAGCTCTGAGATCAATTTTTTTGTGCGTTTCAGGACTGCTATATCCAAGACGAATTTCAAGGAAGCATTGAAGTTCAAGAGTCTAACCATCAATTTAGATAAAGTTATGAGATGTTCACAAATCATCTTTAAGTTGATTGCCGTGAGCGTTTCCAAATAAGGTGCTGACACCTAATTATCTGCACTGACCAAAATGTCCCTGTTAACCCAGGACACAAGTTTCCTACATGTGCTTGGGTTCCATCAGACAGATATTGCATAACGGTCACTCACAACCAGGGCTGTTTGAGGTGAGACGTCAAAGATGTTACAAGTGAGATGAGGAACAGTGCTCAAGGCACCATGGTCTCCCAGTCCAGGTTGGATAATCAGAGTTGGAGCAAGAAAACCAGGCAGCTCACTAGATGCCAGAAAGTAATCGATTAAAGAGCATGACATGAAAACGCTGCCAAGAGATCTTACTACTCAGCGGTGCCAAAGATAATGGAAAAATATTCCAGGCTTCAAAAATGTCAGTCCATGACTTACCCCTGGTATGAGCCTGCTTCGCATAGGACATCGAATCGGAGAAAGGTGGACTAATTCCTCCAATGACCAGAATAGCATTAAAGCAACCCCCAATCAGTAATTCATAGCTGGGATGATCCAACGTGGCATCGGTCAGTGTCGCATTCAGAGATTGTAAAATCGTCTCTATGGATACAGCTATAGGGTTCCAATAGAGCGATATCAACAGAATTTTCTGAATCGAAGCACCCGCAATATTGACTTCAACCATCACTAAGGAATCAGTGTGGACCATTAGTTCAGCCGTGAATCTTAAGCTATTCTTAATAAGGATAGCAAGGCCACCACTAGGATGGCCAACAGAAGCACGACGTGCTAGAACACAGAATGATACATAACCTTCTAAAACAATGTCCGTGCTTGACATAGTTTCTTGTATTAACATAATTTCGGGAACATTAAGGGGGCCTACCGCTTTGGGCCAGGCATAAAAGTGATTTGCCCCACAGCAGTTCCATGAAAGGATAGTTACGAGGTAGAAGTGCCTTCTTTCATTTTGGCTGCCGCTTTGATGAGTGGTTCGAGCCAACTAAAACCATTTAGAGCGTTGGTGAGGGAGGCAGGTTGAGTCAAGATTTCACTATTTGCCGTTGCCACTGCATTCAAGGCAGGGCCCTTAGGGGTCCGGTCTTGTGGAACCGGCAAAACAATCCAAAAAGGACCATGCAGTATCCATCTCACTAAAGAGATAAGGATAGAGGCCCAAGGTCTTCAAGTCCTCCTTATAATCTAAAATGAGCTTTGTAACGATGTGAGATTGAAATGTACACAACACTCATTATTTTGGTTTGCGAGTTATACCCACTCAATGTCTTTCGTAGATAAATTCCATAGCGATGGAATTTCATAAAAAGCATTCATCAGAAAAGACCTTTTAATCCATGCCATTCCATGAATGTTCGGTGTTCGGATCACTGACCCAGCCCAGGATGTCATCTCCTTGGGCAATTCCAGGAACACAGGGATTTGGTCTCTTAAATCTACGAGTTCCAACTGATTTTTTGCCCAAATTGGCCACAAGCTTGCATTCACCTTCAGGCTTGACCGAGAGATTAGGATCAGGCTTGCATGTGCACTGCACCTCTGACTTGGTATCGCTCCGACGAGCCTCCAAGCTTATGGCTGCAGTCACCCTAGGCCCGCCCCCATTGTTGTGAGATTCGGGCACGTTAACAGGCTGACCAACTGGCAGTCGATTCTCTGATGTTACCGAAGAGACCACCTTTTTGGTTTGTGCAGTAAGTATGTAACTGGGATTGCGTCTTTTCAGGAATCTTTACTGCTGTTCGCGGTGAGGGGGCTCTAACATCACCTGTACCCATAACTTTGATTTGCAGGAGTTTTTTACTTTCATCATTTAATTCCAATAGGTTTAAGGCGGGCTCATCCACACTCACGGTAGACTTCGATTTAGACACTATGTTGTCAGTTACAGATGGCCCGGATTCAACAATTGCGCCACTTCTAGCCGAAGTGTCATTAAGCTTAGCTTTAGAGAGATTTTGTCATTTCTGCGCTCTTAGAAACGATTTCTTCACTGCGGGACATGAAATGAGATCCTGTTTGGCTAAAACCCTTTGTACCTGGCTCAGTAACTAATTGGGGGTTCCGAGACTTTAAGGTAGCTTGCGAGTCAATAATGTCCGTCAGAGCAGATGGACTATCAGGGGACACTGTTGACTATCAACAGAAGCTTCCAATGTTACAGTCCCTTGGGTTTTCAAGAGGGCATTAAACAGAAGTTGCGCAACTTGGAGCAGGCGATCATGATGGCATTTGGTCACTTCAAGAAGGTTGATCGTTTCATCATTTGACATTTCAACTACCACAGGTTGTAGACCCTGCAGAACCTGGGAATACAGCGTGCCTGTATAGCCTTGGTCTTTCACCACAGGGTCCATTTGGGAACCCTGTGCTCTTGATTCTGGCACGGGTGGTTGAAGAGGTGGCACTGGTTGATGTAGAGTCAACATTTTCTCTAAGTACGCAACATAGAAGGAGTGTGAGTGTTCCTGAGCCAGTATATAACCTTCTATTTTACTGATTTTTTCAAGCATGAGTCCTAACGATCCTTTCATATCTCTGAGGGAGTAGTGAGTGAGATCGTGGACTTTTTCCAGGAGATTCAGAATTCTTGTAATTACGGGAAAGTTATGTAAATCTTGCTCAGCGAATCCTCCGGAGTCGAGGAGGGGATATCCGCCGATTTAGGTATATGGTTATCAGAAGAAACTGACCTTGGATCATGTTCGCTGAGTGAGTTTGACAGGGAGGAGCATCTTCTTGTTGCGTTGGGAATATGTTGGTTCTGACACCCTGAAGACTGGAGCCAAAAGATTCCCTTACAGGTACAGTAAAACCTTTGTATGAGAATTTGTCAGGTAAATGTATATGCACTTGCTCACCAAAGGCATGTGTCCTAGAGGCCGGGGTAGAAGGGCCAAGAGACAGACGAACATGCTTACCCAACTCACTCATGACGGCAGGAGCAAGCATCGAGGTGTCCAATGTGGGCACAAAGTCATCCTGAGCGTCTTTGTGAGGGCAATTCAACTGAGCCATGTCGTCTGCATCATTCGACGAGATTCTTTCATCATCATTCTCCTCTTTAACAGAGAAAGAGGGCATAGTGTGATCAAGGTTTTTTTTTGGGAGATGAGTCCTTCCCTGTGCTCAGGTGGAATCACAGTGGGCAAAGTCAGATCATCCTCTGTAGCTGAAAGACTTGCCACTGGAAGGATAAGAAACAACATGGATAGAAGGGACTTTAGTGGTCGGAAGCAAGGGGAATGAGGCATTAGCGGGTTCATTAGCCTTGCCTTTAATTGGACAGATGGGGGTGTTCACAAGGGCGATTTGTGCTTCTCAAGTTGCGACTCAAGTTCCCGGTTCCCCAATAGAAATGTAATCAGAAACAGGTACTATGGTATGCAGAAAGACTAATCACAGACTATTTTTAGAAAGAGAGAGATCGAAGGTTTCTCTTTCGTAAATTTGATCCAACCTCTAAGGTAGGGACCAGTAGAATTTGTATTTGTTTATTTATAACGCGCAGACCATCCGGCCCGGGGGCATCAGGGCGCAATTTGTACAGGGTTGCAAGAAAAGAACATACAGGGAGATAAATTACAATAAAAGTATACCAATACAGCATAATAACAATCTTAATAATTACAAATATTACACATGGTACAGTGTCCCTAGGCTCCGCAGAGGAAGTATCCCTGAGGTAGTTGGGAAGGTAGCAGACCGGAAATCGTGCAGGGGAACAGGCGGGCTGGGTAAGTAGGACAGATGTCTAATACAACTATTGCTGGTCAAAGAGCCAAGATTTGGTTTTATTCTTGAAGGTGTTGAAGGAGTCTTCAGCTCTGATGGCAGCGGGGAGGGTGTTCCAAAGTTTGGAGGCTAGGACAGGGAAGCTAGTGCCTCCCGCTTTTTGGAGCTTAAACCTAGGGATAGTAAGGCAGTGAGTCTGAGCAATTCTTAGTGGTCGGGCAGTGGAGTGGCGTGAAAGCCGACTGCAGAGATAGATCGGAGCCTTGTTGGCTAGGCATTTGTGCGTGAGGGCAAGCGTTTTTAGGGAAATTCTCTGCTTCACGGGTAACCACTTAAGGCTAGTTCTGGCTTCTGAGATGTGGTGGTTACGAGGGATGTTCAGGGCCGCTCGAATTGCATTGTTCTGGGTGGTTTGGAGTTTGGACAGGTTTTCTTGGCTGGTGCCTAAATATAGAGCACTGCAGTAATCTATTTTTGCCATGATAAGTGTTCTCGCTAGTGAGACGCTATTGTGGGTGGTGAGGAATGGTCTGCAGGCTGAAATGAGTTTGCACGTGTAGGCGGAGGTGGACCTGACTGCATTAGTTTGTCTTGACAAGGATAGAAGGAACAAGTTACTTACCTGTAACTGTTGTTCTCCAGCATGGGTCTGGCATGGATTCACATGCTCATGAATATTCCCCGTCGTCAGGCTGGGAATCCTCGGTAAAGAAAAAACCAGTATCAGTTTCGTTTCTGATCTGTCTTTCGTAGTAATAACCAATCACTGGTCTCTGCGTCATACTGACCACAGCCAATGACTGCCCTCTACCTAAGCACCGCCTCTGGCAGCCATCTTCAGATTTGGAAGCACGTGAAGTGGCAGTATGACCAAGTGAAGAGCCGCAGAGGGGTAGGCGGGAGGGTTCGCATGTGAATCCATGCCAGACCCATGCTGGAGAACAACAGTTACAGGTAAGTAACTTGTTCCTTCTCCAGCATGGGGTCTGGCATGGATTCACATGCTCATGAATAAAGAATACATAGCAGTACACACATGCACAACCACGGGAGGTGGCAAAGGCTCAACATTAAGCATTACATCAAACTCAACATTAAGCATCTTACCTCCTCACCAGGCTCACCTCAGGCGAACAGGTTGCGCAGCACTGCTTGGCCGACCCTGGACTCCTCCCTGGAATCCCGGTCGACGCAGTAGAATTTCCTGAAGGTGTGCGTCGACCTCCACGTAGCAGCCCTGCATATGTCCAGCAGGGGCACACCAGATAGGAACGCTGTGGTAGCTGCGATCGCTCTGGTGGAATGGGCTCTCGGACGGCCAGGCAGCGGTCGGTTTGCCAACCGGTGACAGTACATGATACAGCCGGAGAGCCATCTGGAAATGGAAGCCTTCGAGAGAGCCTTCCCCTGATTGACAGGTCCAAAGTTCACAAAGAGTTGTGACGTCTTCCGAAAACACTTCGTGCGGTCTACGTAGAACTTCAGCGCTCTAGCCACATCCAGCGAGTGCAAAGTCCTCTCAGCCGGCGACGAAGGCGACGGGAAGAACACAGGCAACACCAAGGGTTCGTTGAGATGGAAGTCCGACGGTACCTTGGGCATGAAGGAGGGGTGCGTCCTGAGCACTACCCTCGTGTCGTGAAAAGTCAAGTACGGGGCCTTGCAGGAAAGGGCCTGGATCTCTCCCACCCGTCGTGCGGAGGTGATGGCCACAAGAAACGCTGTTTTCCACGACAGAAACTTCAACGGGGCCGAGTGCAGAGGCTCGAACAGAGGTCCCATGAGCTTGGTCAGCACCACGTTGAGCTCCCACGCCGGGGCCGGAGCCTTCACCGGCGGGAACGATCTGAACAGTCCCTTCATGAACTCCTTCACCAAACGATGAGACCACAAGGACGTCCGCCCCGTGGTTCTGGTGTATCGGGAGATCGCAGCAAGATGAATCTTGATGGACGCGTGTGCCAGTCCAGCTTTGGCCAGCGTCAGCAGGTACGGCAGTACTTGGGGAGCCGTAATCCGTAGAGGGTTAATCTTCTGTGCGTGGCACCAGACAGAGAACCTCTTCCATTTGTGTCTGTAGCATTTAAGAGTCGAGGACGCCCTGGCCTTTGCAAGAACCTCTCTGCAGTCGGCCGGTATGTCGTATCCTCCAAACTCTAGCGCTGCAGGAGCCAGGCCTGCAAGTTCAGCGATTTCGGGTCGTGGTGGAGGATGGTGCCTCCTTCCCTGGAGAGTAGATTCGCGTCCACCGGCAGCTTGATTGGCGGCAGGAACCATATCTGCCTCGGCCACGCAGGTGCGACGAGGATCATCCTGCACCGTGACCTCTTGAGCTGGTTGACGAGCCGGATTAGCAGCGGCAAAGGAGGGAACGCGTAGAGGAACAGGCCCTCCCAGGGGAACGAGAAAGCATCGCCCATGCTCCTCGCCTGGGGGAACCTGCTGGCGAACCTCAGGCACTTGGAGTTCGTCGCGAACAGGTCGATCTGGGGTGTGCCCCACCGTCGGAAGAGGCGATCCACTAGATCCTGCCGTAGCTCCCACTCGTGGCACGAGCGCAGCTCCCTGCTGAGCGAGTCGGCGATGGTGTTTTTTATCCCTGCCAGATGAAACGGCACCAGAAATATCCTTTGGGCGACGGCCCATTGCCACAGGTCCTGCGCCTCCTTGGACAGTGCTGGGGACCTGGTTCCGCCCTGTTTCCTGATGTAAAACAGGTGGTGTTGTCGGTGAAGATCCTCACCACCTTGCCCTTGAGGGACGGAAGGAAGGACCTGAGGGCCCAAAACACTGCACGGAGCTCCAGGACGTTGATATGTAGGGATTTCTCCGTCGGGAGCCAAAGGCCTCTTGCGTGCAGATTTTCGGTGTGCGCTCCCCACCCTTCCAGGGAGGCATCCGTGGTCACTGTCTCCTGGTGGGCTGGGGTCTGGAAGTCCATGCCCGCCGTCAGATGCGCGCGGGTGCCCCACCACCGGATCGCTCGTCGGAAACTCTCGTCGAGTGTGATCCTTTCCTCGAAGCTGCCCGTCGTTTGGATCCAGCGCGCGTCCAGGAACTCCTGCAACGGGCGCATCCGGAGCCTGCACATGGGAATGAGGTAGATGCAGGAAGACATCATTCCGAGGAGGCACTTGATGGACCTTACCTTGGCTGCGTCGGCCACCAACATCCGCTGCACCTTGCCCAGGATGGTCCTGGTCCTCTCCTCCGACGGGGAGGCCAGAAGGGACACTGTGTTGAGCCTCGCTCCCAGAAACAGAGCGTCTTGCGCGGGTACCAGGTGGGATTTGGCATAGTTCACGGAGAATCCCAAGTCCGTGAGAAGTTGGACGGTCCTTGCCGTGTGAACCACGGCGAGCTCCCTCGTCTTGGCTCGGATGAGCCACTCGTCCAGGTAGGGGTAGACGTGGATCCCTTCGCGGCGCAGCTGCGCCGCCACCGGTGCGAGGCACTTGGTGAACACCCTGGGTGCCGACCGTAGTCCGAAGGGGAGGGCTTTGAACTGGTAATGACGCCCTTGGACCACAAACCTGAGGAATTTTCGGTGCCCCTTTAGGATGGGAATATGGAAGTAGGCATCCTCCAAATCCAACGACGACAGGAAGTCTCCTTCCTCCAGCTGACCCAGGACGTGCTGGAGGGTGACCATCCGGAACTTTTGCGCCTTGATGAACTTGTTCAGACGTCGCAGGTCCAGGATGGGGCGCCATCCCCCCCGTCTTCTTCACGAGGAAGTATCTCGAGTAAACTCCGGAGCCCCAAAGCCTCTTTGGGACGAGGTCGATGGCGCCCTTCCTGAGCATCGCCTTTACCTCCAGGAGAAGTTGAGGGACATGAAGTTCTTGCCTGGCCACAGGGGGGACGCGCAGACACCTTCTTTGAAACTCGAGCGCGTGGCCCCGGGCCAAGGCGTCCAGCACCCAACGGTCGGTGGAGATGGACTCCCACACGCTGATGAAGCTCGCCAGCCGGCCTCCCACCGGGGTGCTTCGGTGGGGGCCCGACCCCAAGGCCGGTTCAATCCTGCTTCGACGAGGCTTTGCCGCCTGGACCTCCTTGGCGACGACGGCGGGGTCCGCCAGACTTGCCTCGTCCTCTGTAGGCCTCCTGAGACGACGAGCGGGCCGCTTGACGGTAGGTGGAGAAACCGCCGCCGGAACCTTTGGAGGCGCCCTTGCCTCCGCTGCTCCGAAAGGGCGTCCGTCGTTGTTGCAGAACTCCAAGGGCCCTGGCCGTCTCGGTGTCCGCTTTAATGGCCTGAAGGGAATCGTCCATTGTTTTCCCAAACAGGTTGTTCCCATCGAAGGGCATGTCCAGGACTCTGGTCTGAACGTCTTGACGGAAGTCCGTAGCCTTGAGCCATCCACGCCGCCTAAGGCAAATGCCGTTGCCCAACTGGCGGAACCCAGTGGGGAAGTCGATGTGGAGGCCGCACCCCCCCCCCGCTTTTTTCCTGGCCGCCGCGGAGACGACGGAGTCCGGGGTAGGCTGCGCCCAGAGGCACAGGGGGGCCGTGTCCGGGACCCGGTACTTTTTCTCGTACCGGTCTCTTCTAGCTGGCGTCGTGTAAGGGTTCTTGAGGAGGGTGAGGCCCTCATCCCAAATGTCGTCCAATAGAGGCACTGCGAGGACCGTCTTCCTCTTGGCCTCGCGCCGCTGATAAAGGAAACCTTCCTTCTTCTTCTCCTCAGGGCAGAGTTGGAAAAGCTCGGATGCCCTGGTGATCATGGAGTGGAACGATCCAATCTCGTCGGACGGAGAAGCCCTGGTGGGAGGCGACGACGGTACATCCTCGTCGTATACCTCGTCGTCCGTACCCGTCGCTGCCGTGTCAGTCCCCGTATCATCCCCTCGGGTGGACGGGGAGGAGGGCTGGAAGGGGCGCGACGGCTGAAAAGGAGGCGGAGGGTGGATCCTTCTTTTCTTGGTAGGGGGAACCCCAGAAGGTCCCGGTTCTGGGTCCCCCGACGGGAGAGGTTCCGTCGGCAACGGTAGTCTCGTCCTTATCTCTGAGCATAAGGACTGTATAGCCAACAAAATGGCCGCCGAGTTGTCTCGCGGCGCTGGCAGAGGGGAATCCGACGGGCGATCAGGGGCCCCGTCGGTACCCTCGACGATGTCGTCGTCACCTGCGTCGGGATCCAACCCGACGGGTCGGTCTTCTTCCACGCCGAGGCCGTGGCTTAAGACCTCGACCAGCTCCTCCTCCGAGGTTGAGGCCGAATCTACGACGACGCCCTGCCCCCCCCCTTTTTCTTCCCCACGGGGGATTTCACGGGGGTCCTATCGATGGGCACAAAAGAGGACTCCCTCCGAGGTGGCAGGGAGACTGAGCCCCGAGGTCGCCACCACTGGTGTAGCCTCCACAGGCTGAGCCAGGGCCGCCGCGACAGTTTCGATAGAGGGCTTGGCCGGATGGATTAAGGCCTTCACCACCTTAGGTGCGCTCACCGCCTTATCCTTGAGGGGGGGACACTGCCTCGCTCCCCCTCCGCCTTCGAGCTCGACCAGGGCCTCTCCAGGAGCCTCGCCGGGTGCTCGGCCTTCCTCTTACCCGACCCAGAGCGTTGGCTCGTGGTTGATGGTGCCGGGGAGTGTGCGCCCAGCCTGGCGCCCGTAGAGCCCGACCGTTCGGCGCTCCCGGTGCCAGCAGACTCGCGGTGCTTGGCCTTATGTTGGACCCCCGTCGCCGGGGCGTCCTCAAAGGTCTTAGAAGACCGCTCGGATTTCTTCCTCTTCTTCTCGCCAGACGGGCTCTTCCCTTCCAGCCAGTTGGCGAGACGTTGATGGCGGTCCTTCATGGTCCGCTCCGACATGTTGCCGCAAAACGCACAGTCCTTCTCCACGTGCGTCTTGTCCTCATGTAGGCAGTAAAGACAAAAAGAGTGTTCGTCCACCTTGAAGACGTTCTGCAGCTGGCATCCAGGGCAGACCCTGAACAGCTTTCCGGGCGTCGAGCTTCCCTTCTCCTGGGCCATGACCGGGCCTGAGAAACTTCTGGAGTCCTCCTAAAGCGTAGCTCGACGAAATCTTCACCCTTGAGGGGCGCAGACGAATCCGACACGGGTCCCCGTTGATCGGATGGAGAGTCGGTGGAGCTTGAGGCTCTTTTGACCGAAAAAACGAAGTTTTTGAGAAAAAACGTGAAAAAAATAGCACTAACGCTCGAGAGCAATAGCACGAGGATCCCAACACATGAACGTGCGGTAAAAATCTGATGATGGCTGCCAGAGGCGGTGCTTAGGTAGAGGGCAGTCATTGGCTGTGGTCAGTATGACGCAGAGACCAGTGATTGGTTATTACTACGAAAGAGATCAGAAACGAAACTGATACTGGTTTTTTCTTTACCAAGGATTCCCAGCCTGACGACGGGGAATATTCATGAGCATGTGAATCCATGCCAGACCCCATGCTGGAGAATGGAGAGAAGAACAAACGTGTGCAGGTAGCTCAGACTTCAGAACAGAGGTGACAGCAGAGTCACCTCCATCGCCCATAAGTCAATACCTATAAGGTAGGCTTAAGAAGACAGACGGTTCCCAAAGAGGCAAACCCCCTAAGTACACACTTTGATCTGTCGGGTTTCAAAAGCCCCACAACCCCCAAACACCCACTTAGGCGGCTACTTGAATCGTCTATACACAAATCACTGTGTTTGTAAATTCACAAAGACATAGATCAACAATCACACGTGCTTCAAAAACATCAATGGTTTTCAATTTGGCAGACACCTGACATGTGCATGTCAGTCCCCTGGGAATCAAAAACTCCAAGACCCACAGTCACCCTGTGAAAAAGTAACCATAGAAGAACATATAGATTGCACTGCGAATACACAACATTTGCCCCCATTTGCCCCAGAGAAAACCAGCTTCTCCAGGCGTTTCCCCAAGGAAGGGAGTGATAGAGATGGGGCTTGTAGTTAGCCATACAAGAGGGGTCGGAAGAAGGCTTTTTCAGGAGGGGGCGCACAAGAGAGTGCTTGAGAGAAGAGGGTAAGGACCCAGTCGCAAGAGAGTGATTGCAGAAATCAGCAAGTGCAGGGGCAAGGGAGCCTATGTTGTCCTTAATAGTTCTGAAAGAACAGGGGGAAATCTCTTTGGAGGAGACCTTCTTAGAGCAGACAAACCTAGAGACCTTGTCCGATGTGATAGGAGAGAAGGAGGAGAGGCTGATGGAGGTTGGGATTTCAGGGAGATGAGAGGAAGGGGGGGAGAAGGGGAGTAAGCAAGAGTGCTTAGGATATTCTGAGTCTTTGCAGTGAGTGGCCAGTGCAGTGCAGAGGGCCTGAGAGGTAGGAGGTGAGGTGGAGACTGCAGAAAGATTGGCTTGTTGTTGGATGCTCCAGAGACACAGGCCTGGATGTGGGCCCTCTTCTTAGAACGAATGGTGAGCCGATAATGCCTTGTGGGGGCTGCCTATAGACCTTGTTCTACTGAGTCGTGGGGTACTGGAGCTCACTCTGAGGCCTCTTTATCGGCTTCCCACAAAAGTCCCGGGTGCGCCCCGAGGCCTTGGTTGGGCTTGGTGTTACCAAACGAATGTTTGAGGCCCACACTAGTAAGGCTGTGACCGGACTTGGGTCCGAGGTCCCTCATTCAGAGGCTAAGGATACCAACATTTCTGAGAGGCCCGTCAAGGCCTTGTCGGTGAAAGCTGTTTCTCACCGTTCCCGCTCTTGTGGCAACGCCAGAACTTTTGAGGGGGCAAGGAGTGGAAATTCCTCCTTCACTGGTAGTGCCGAGGTCCTTCCTACAAAGGCTAGTTTGGCTATTGGTATGTCGCAGAAACATTCCAGGCCACTAGTACCGGCTCGGCCGAGTTTCCTTGTATAAAGGTTAAAATGAAGACCCCTGATCCACCGACGGGGACCTCTGCCTCACTTCCACATGTGTCGCAGTTCCCCTCAGGTGACAGCAAAATGCCGGCCGTTCCTACCACGACGGCCATTTTGGGTGCTTCCCCTACAACTACGCCATCGGCATCAGGTGTAGGAGTTGGTTCTGTGGGTAACATAAGATTCCTTGTGCGCATCCATTTCATCCAGTTTACGATTGGAACGCTCGAATGCCCCTTCTGCACAATATCTCGCTGCCTGTGGGTTCGGCACCCTTGATTTTTGTGGACAATTCGGGGGATGGGCCTGCTTGGCAGCCTTTCCGCTTTGCGTCCCTGGAATTATCCTCCTCATGAGAGGCCTCCTCCAGCAGCTCCAAAACCGTCTCCGGAGGACGCCTTTTTCGGCAAATTTCAGTCGCTCATGTGTACCGACGCCATGAGAGAGTATTTCAAGGGTCTTTTTAGGGAGATATGCCTGCCTGCGCCTCCTGCTCCACCCGCCCCTCCGGTGGTTCCACCGGTGCCGCCCTTGCCTACGGTGCCTTCACCGACCCTTCCGCCCTTGCCTCCATTGTCCCCCGTGGACAAGGCGGTGCTTGACATGGTTCAGCAGGATCCTGACCTGTCGGATGATGCGCAGGGCGATCAGGACAGCGAAGACCAGCCCCGCTCTATCAGAGCTTTTCATGACCGAGTACTGGACATGATGTGCCTGTTGGATGTTCCAGTGCCCGAGGCACCCGCTCCGCAGGAGGATGTGCTGTCAGGGGCGTTCACCCTGTCTCCTTCGGAGCGTACCAGTCTGTTCTTGCAGAAGGACGTTTTGTCTGAGGTCCGTAGGGTCTGGGAAAAGCCACACTCTGGACTTTGTCAATAAGAAAATTGACGCACGATACCGGCTGCATTCGTCGGAAGAAGTGGCTCTATCCTCTTGTCCGCCCCCCTCCTCTACGGTGGTGGCTGCGGCCACTTTACAGTCCAGGCCTGCAGCATCCTCTTCCACGACGGCTACTCAGGTCCTGGGGAAAGAGACAAGCTCCTCGACTCCCTTGGGAGGAAGATTTTCGCTAACTCGGCCTTGCAGCTCCGGCAGGCCAATGCAGAACTGGTGTTAGCAGGGGCGAATATGAAGATGTGGAAAGGTCTGGCGGAGTTCGAGGAGTTAATTCCAGTCGAGAAGCTGGAAGACTTTAAGGCGGGATTATCCGATGCCAGGGTCTTGGCCAAGGATCTGCTGGAGGCCGCGGATCATGACGTTGACACTTCGGCTAGGGGCCTTATGCTGGGAGTTGATACATCTGGACAGGCGTTGTTCCATGCCACCAAATTCTCAAAAGAAGTCCAGGACAAGGTGTTGGACCTGCCGTTTGACGGTAAGGAGCTTTTCCACTCCACAACGGATGTGGAGCTCACCAAAACCAAGGATAGCACCCAGACAGCTAAGTCCTTGTCCGTCCTGATTAAAACTCCCTTTAGAACCCAGAGACCGTTGTCGCAAAGCCAGCCCGGCCCTCCTCTGGTTTCAGATGTTTTCTAGACCGGAAATCCCCTAGAGTGGATACCCCTTTGGGTAATTCCCGCCAGAGGCAGCAACGGACTCAGATTTTCTCCCGCTCCTCAGCCTCCTCCGGTTCAGGTGGTAACACCACTGAAAAACCTGCCAAATGAGGGTTCTCCGTGCTCGCACGAGACCCCGGTGGGAGGATGCATTGCGTCTCATTGGGAGGCGTGGCAGACCATCACCGAGGACAGGTGAGTCTGGTCAGTCGCTCTGGCAGGCTTCCGCTTACCTTTACCCCCCTACCCCACCCTTATACGCTCCTTTCCAACAGTCGGGGTCATCCTCCCTAAAAGCAGAGGTTCAGAAACTGCTGAACGTCAGAGCTGTGGAACCCGTTCCCATTGGGGGGCGAGGGGAGGGCTTCTATTCCCAGCTGTTTACAGTGCCCAAACCCAACCAGGCTGGCCCGCGCACCCTCCTAGACCTTTCCCAGTTCAATCTTCCTACCCCAAGAGAAATTGAAGATGATCACGCCCGGCCAGATACGGTCCTCCTTGCGGATGGGCGATTGGCCCAGCGTGGTGGACCTTCAGGATGCTTACATGCATATTCTGATCTGGAATCCACACAGGAGGTATCCGTTTCCCTGTGGGAGAGGAGCACTTTCAGTTTCGGGTGCTTCCTTTTGGCCTCAGCTCGGCGCTGCGTGTCTTCACGAAGATGATGTCAGCGATTGCGGCCTATCTTCGTCTGCAGGGTATTCATGTGTATCCGTATTTGGACGACTGGCTCTTACGCAGCCCTTGCCCGTTGAAAGCCGTGTGCAATCTTCAGTCTCTCCTTCAGCTCCTGTTCCATCTTGGGCTGCAGGTGAACTGGCGGAAATCTTCCATGACGGTCTCGCAGGACTTTATTTTCCTGGGTTTTCGCTGGAACACGATCGACTGCAGAGTGTACCTGACCGTGGACAGAATGGCGTTTCTGTTGGCCACGTGTCAGATGTTTGTGCAGTCGGAGAGCATGTCGGCCTGGTGGTTCCAGAGGCTTCTGGGCCTCATGGCCTCGTGCGTGTTGGCTCTTCGTCTCAAGATGAGGCGGACTCAGATGGCACTTCAGAGTTCTTGGCGTCAGGCTGTGGATCCGGACTCCAAGTTGATAATGGTTCCGGTTTCCATGAGAGCGGACTTGGAGTGGTGGTCGTCTCTCAGCAACCTGTCTGTGGGGGCGGGGTTTCAGGACCCAGCCCCCATGGTTACGGTCACAACGGACTCCTCCCTTCTAGGGTGGGGTGTGACGTTGGATCTCCTTCAGGTCTCAGATCTTTGGTTGCCTCAGGACAAGCTCCTCCACATAAATCATCTGGAGCTCCTGGCGATCTTCCTAGCGCTCAAGCCGTTCAGACCGATCATTGCCAACAAAGTGGTCCGTATCCGCACGGACAATGTGGTGTCAATGTATTACATCAACAAGCAAGGGGACACCAAGTCTCCCCCTCTCGTGGACCTGTCCATCCACATTTGGGAGTGGGCGGTTCGTCATGGTGTCTGGCTAGTAGCAGTACACATTCCGGGCCAGCTGAATGTCACGGCAGATGCCCTCAAGTCAGCGGACGATGGTCAGCTACGAGTGGTAGTTGAAGGCAGAGATCCGCTTTGATTTTCCTGCGTTGGGGCACTCCGGAAGTGGACCTCTTAACGACAGCGGCAAACAAAAAACTTCCTCTGTACGCCTCTAGAAATGGGCTGGGAGCCTCCTCTCTGGGGGATGCTCTCGAGATCCCATAGCACAACACATGAGAGCTTATGCCTTCCCGCCTCTGCCTCTAATTCAGCGATTTGCAAACTGAAGAGCACAGTGACCTGTTCTCTTCTACTTATAGCCCGTGGTGGCTGGCCAGGTTTTGGTTCTCAGAACTTCAACACCTGTCAGTGTATCCACCGATCAGGCTACCAGTGTGTCCTGATCTTCTTCACCAGGGGGATCGACAGCTGTGGCACCCCTCACCACAATCGTTCAGCCTGGCGGCATGGTGCCTGAGTTCAAGTCCTTAGAACATCTCAACCTGTCTGCGGATAACATGCGCATTATTCAGGCAGCCAGGAAACCCTCGACTAGGTCTCAGTACAGAAGCAAATGGCTCAGGTTCGGTCATTGGTGTTTACAAAAACAACTGGACCCAAGGGGGGGGGGGGGGGCTACGATCGACACTGTACTGTCCTTTGTATCCTACCTAGCAGAGTCAGGAATTCACATTCTGTCATGCAGAACTTATCTTTCAGCGGTATCTGCCTACTAATCTACGGACCAATGCTCTTACTCTGTCTAATCCAGTGGTTAAGAGGCATTTCGCAGGTTTGACACGCCTTTATCCCCCGGTTTGTAATCCGCACCCGTCGTGGGATCGAAATGTGGTCCTTACGGCGTAGTGCCACAAACCCTTTGAACCAATAGCCACGATGGACCTCAAGCACCTGTCGTGGAAGGTGTCCTTTTTGGTTGCCGTTACCTCAGCGAGGTGTGCGAGTGAGCTCCAGGCTTTGTCGGTGGAGCATCCCTTCTTGGTTTTTCACAAGGATAAGGTGGTCCTACGGACAAGCCCTTCTTTCCTGCCGAAGGTGGTCTCTGATTTTCATCTAAGTCAGTCAATCTCCCTGCCGGTCTTCTTCCCGAACCCTGCTTTCGAAGAGGAAAGGGTTCTTCACTGCTTGGATATTAGAAGGGCTCTTAAGTTCTATCTGGACAGAACCTCCGAATTTAGGAGCTCTTCTCAACTGTTAGTGACCTTTGGTAATCCACAAGGTAAGCAGGCCTCTAAGGCGACTATCTCCAGATGGATCGCTGCCTGTATTACAGAGTCTTACACTGTCCAAGGACTGCAGCCTCCTAAAGGTATTCATGCACACCTGGTGCAGGGCAAGGCAGCTGCAGTTGCCTTTCAAAAATACGTCCCCTGGGAGACCATTGCAAAGGCGGCTACTTGGGCCTCTCCATCAGCTTTTTATAAGCATTATTGTCTAGACCTGAGTTCCAGATCTGATGCTCAGTTTGGCCAGGCTGTACTGAAGAATCTTTTTCAGTAAGGGATTTTCCATCAACCCGTAGTTCCTGTAAGGAGTGCTTGGGAATCTCCCATAAGTACGGAGGAAAGGGGACAGGACGTAGGAGTATTACCAGGTTACTCACGTAGTGGCCACCTTACTCCTAGTCCATAGTCCCCTTTCCTCCATACGCCCACCCGCCATCCCCTCCAATAAGGTGCCTCTGTTATTGCTTAAAGGTCTCTGACCTGGCGATAGAAATAAAGTGAGGAAGGACACATTTTTTGAATTTTTTTGGGATGCTTTTACAAAGCGCTCTGTTCCTGTCCCACAGGACGGAGGAATGTCCCACAAGTATGGAGGAAAGGGGACTATGGACTAGGAGTAAGGTGGTAACTACGGTAACCTGGTAAAGCTCTCCCAAAGGTTTAGAAATTAATCCTCGAAAGATTCAAGCGATAATAGATTGGCCTTCACCTTCCAGGGTAAAAGAAGTGCAAAGTTTCATTGGCTTTGCTAATTTCTATCGCCGTTTTATTGAAGGTTTTTCTCAAATTATTTCTCTTATGATTAAGCTGCTCAAGAAAGGGGCAAAGTTTTTGTGGAATGTAGAGGCAGAGAAGTATTTTCAGATGCTAAAGGCTAGTTTTGTTTCCAGTCCTATTTTGGTGCATCCTGATCCTGCTAAGCCATTTTTTGTTGAGGCAGACGCTTCAAATTTGGCGATGGGAGCAAATCTGTCTCAAAGAGATCCGGAGACAGGACAATTGTATCATGTGGCTTTCTTTTCCAAAAAATGTTTGCCAGCGGAAATTAATTATACCATTTCAGATCGGGAACTTTTAGCAATAAAGTCAGCCTTTGTGGAATGGCGTCATCATTTGTTAGGGGCAAAACACACTAACAGTTTTAACTGATCATCGCAATCTGTTATTTTTGAAATCAGCTAAGACGTTAACTTCTAGACAATTACGATGGTCGTTATTTTTCACGGATTATGATTTTGTAGTCACATTTAGGCCGGGAAAGCTAAATGGTAAGGCAGATGCTTTGTCTCACCAATTCCCAGGAATCGAATCTGTGAAAAGTGAGTGTAATCCTCAGCCTTTGATTGCTTCAGAGCGTTTTGTGTTGGCAGGAACTCAGATATCCAGGAACTTGGCTGAAGAGATAAAAAAAGATGATGACGACAGAGCAAATGGAACAGCGGCAAGATCCTGCTCGCAAGATCCAGAATGGTCTGATGATCGACTATATTTACCATCGCAAGAGCTGAGAGAACGTGTATTAAAGGACTGTCATGAATCAGTGTTTTCCGGGCACCCTGTATTTAGAAAAACTTTGGAATGAGTTCGGAGGGAGTTCTGGTGGGAAAGGATACGGCAAGATACATTGAACTTTGTGAAAACATGTTCAGTTTGCACACAAGCAAAACATCATTCTGGAAAGTCCATGGGATTGCTGGAGGCTCTTCCTATTCCCCCCCCCCCCGTCCTTGGCACACTGTAGCTGTAGATTTTATTTCGGATTTGCCCAGAGATCAGGGCTGTACGTCAGTCTTAGTGGTAGTTGATCTAAGGAAGGACATTTTATTCCATTAAAGGGAGAGGTTACTGCCGAAAGTCTGGCTCAGAATTATCTTCAAAGGGTGGTCAGATTGCATGGTCTACCCAGCAGAATCATTTCAGACAGAGGCCCTCTATTTATTTCAAAATTTTGGAAAGCATTTTGTAAAAGCTTGGGAATGGAAATTAGTTTATCTTCAGGTTACCATCCAGAGAGGAATGGTCAGGTTGAGAGGGTAGATCAAGAGTTAGAGAAGTATTTGAGGTGTTATTTGGATGGGAATTCAGAATGGGGAGACCTAATTTGGCTTGCAGACGTTGCTTACAATAATAGTGAAAAAGAGTCTATTTCCATGTCTCCTTTCTTTTTGGGAAGGGGATTTCATCCTCGTTTTTTGTCTGATGTCATTGATAAGGAAGAATCAAATCCGGCACTTGAAGTTAGTTTACAGGCTATGAGAAAGAATTTAGTGAGAGCAAAAAAGAGTTTACTGGAAAGTAAAGTTAAGTATAAAAAGTATGCTGATTCTAAGAGAAGTGGGTGTCCTCAGAATAAGGTGGGAGAGATGGTCTGGTTATCTACAAGACATTTGAAAATTAAAGGAAAAAATAGATTCAGTCAAAGGTATGTTGGTCCATTTGAGGTGGAGAAGGTGATACATTCAGTTGCTGTGAAATTGAAATTACCAGTCAATTTAAAAGTTCATACTACTTTCCATGTTAGTTTATTAAAACCTGTATACCGGGGAACTAGATTAAGAGTTCCTGGGAGTCCTATTTTAGTGGAAGGAGGATTTGAAGAGTTTGAGGTAAAATCCATCTTTGATTCCAGGTTGGTAAGGGGAAAGTTACACTATCTTATTGATTGGGCTATTTGTGGTCGAGAAGAGCGAACATGGGAGAAAGTTGATGCTGTCCACACACCCTTTTTGGTAGCCAAGTTTCATAAAAGATTTCCTTGCAAGCCAGGCACTGACAGGGCTTTGAGGAGGGGTGTACTGTCAGGATTGTCTTCAGGAAATTATATATATTAAGGTAGTTCCGGTGTGTGGGTTAATTACTTTTGGGAGTGAATTTAGGAGAAAATGTTGAGGTGTCATAATATTTTTGTGAAGGTTTCCTTAACTTCAGTTTAGTGTACTGATAGGAACCCAAGCCAAGAAGGAGGACAAAGTCAGCAAGCTGATTGGCTGGGAATTCCTTTTGTTTGGTGGAAGGGAACTCCAACTGCCTTTCATCGTTTTCCAACAGCTGAGCAGGTCTGGCATTTCAGGTTATCCAGTGTCTTGGGCCTAAATCTGAGTTTCAACAGGAACAGGAGTTCGCAGAAGCAAGCATTATTCCAGTATAGTAAAGGACTGGTAGCTGTTTTCACAAGAAGCAGTGAAAGAACCATTCATTAAGATAAGTGACTTAAGACTGATATTTTTATTTGTGAAGTACAACTATTTGAACCATTGGCTGAGCGTGTTGGTGAAAACTAAGATTCAAGACATTTCGTCTTAAAAACAACTACTTGTTCAGCTTGTATATAAAAAGGTTTATAGCGCTTGTTATATTGTGCATTTAATCTGAACTGCAAGTGCGCGAGCCCAGACTCAATTGATATCTGTTCACGGCTGCCCACGCTTACAGAGTCACAGGAGAATAATTGTAGAAGTTGTTTTTTCTCAATTTAATCTCTGCGCATTTAAGCGTGTTGGTAACGCTTGCTCACGGAAAGACATGGCCATGTTTATTCAGTTCACAGCTGTGATTCAGTGTCAGCGGCTCGCAGACATACATGGATCCTGCTTTATTATTCAGGTTCTCGTTGCCGCCCGCGCAAAATGCATGCAGAGAGACGTTTAGATGTCAGCTGTGTGTTGCACATTCTTATTTTCAATTATAACAGAGTCAACAAGAAGAGATTCCATTGTCGTGACCATCTTCTTTATAGGTGAGGGAAGAGGTTTGGGCTCTCTGTGTGAAAGGGGCAGGCTGTACTTACTGTGGGAGAGTGACTTGGGTTTTGCATGTGTGTGGGGGGGCTCGGGGGGGGGGGGACTTAGGATCTCTGTGCTAAAGGGAGACTCCAAGCAAGATATACTTGGGCTCACTGGCTGAGAAGGTGAGACATGTGGTAATAGTGTGAGATAACCAAACTTTGTGTTCGAGGGATGTTACTTTGCCTCCCTTTGTGAGTGTGCATGCAAACGGGTGAGATGCTTTGGGCCCTGTGCGTGCGGGCATCGCTTAAGTGTCCCGTAATAGTGAGACATTTGGGTTTCCTGATTTTCAGCGGGAAAACACTGAAGCACTCCAAGTGAAAGTGAGATACTTTGGCGTTCTGTGTTACAGTGAAATGTTTGTTCTACTGTTATATAGAATACACTTCATGTGTGAGGGCGAGATACTGAGGCTTTGTGTTTTTAAGGTTTGGCAATTACAATAACAAGATTTTAAGGGAGATGTTCATTCACCCTCTGCAAACAATGAGGATCCCCTTGGTTGAGGTTAAATACTTGGGCTATCAGTGTGAGGGTGAGACTCTCAGCACCAATGAATACAAAGGTTATGACACCTCGCTCTCGAACGTCCCATGCTCCAGCAGCGCTGTGGCTACTTTTTCCATTAGCTCCCTCTGCAAAGACACAAGAGGAGACAAAAAGAAATAAGGAGGGGACTCAATCACATACATGGCAGAGGAGTGTGAAATGTATTTGTGTATCACTCCTGAGTTAAACATTCAAAGGCATTCATTGGTCAGGGGAGGGAAGATGAAGAGGATGAGTTAGTCAAGGTGATGTTGAGGAATGGAGACGTTGGGAAAAGATGAGTTGGTCACAACTGACTTATTGAGTGTAAGCATCCCCCTACAGTGAGGGTATATGGGCACCTCTATGCTTAGAGGAAGACCTATGTGAATGTGACCTGGATGCTTTCCCTCTAAAGAGGTTAGTGAGAGAAAACCCCTTACAAGTATCGGGGTAGTAGGAATGCCCAGAGGTGATCATGCACAGAAAAGCAGGTTATGGAAAAATGGAAAACATTAGCATTCCAAAGAATACCGACTGACATTAGCCAATAGGTGTAGAGAATAAAATAGGCTAAACTAAAGTCAAGATATAAGCTTTAATTTCATGTGCTTTCCTTGATCAAAAGTTACTTTTATTTGTAAAAGCTGTTCAATATTTTGTGTTTTCCTATGAGCACTGAGCTGCAGCTCGCCCCAGGGAGGGCAGCACCACAGCCATGATTACTTGTATAGTACGTCTGAGCCATGAAAATTGACAATTGGTTGGCATTCATCATAATAGACCAGAAGGCTGTGGAGCTGTGACAGGAATCCCCGATCAGAATATAGGCATTCCCTGAACAGGTAAATGACCATAAGCAATTCCTCATGGAATGTACATTTCAGATTTAAGGCATTCGCTAGAGTATGAAAAAGAAAAGTGAAAATAGCTCAATGGGAAATATTTCCGAATTTGTTTGAGGACGCTTCTAAAGAGGTTGGCAAGTCACAGATGAGGAGGACTCTTAGGGATACAAATGACAAAATGGAAAAACAAAGTGCAAAAATTGAAAAATAAACACAAGAACGGATCAGAACAGCTACTTGTACCTTAGTGGTTTTCATTACCTCTCTGCATCCACAACGGGGTTCAGAAACTACTGCAGGAAATCGAGACACAGAGGAAGGAGGGGAGGATGTCATGGATTTCTTTAGTACTGCAAATGTTGATCCAACAGCAGCACAAGCTTCAGCAGCAGTGGCATGCTCCCAAGCAGCGGCACACCAGCAAGTTCAACCCCAGATGGAATATGAACCAAGCCGACAATCGCAGCAGGAGACTCTGCAATCATACACCTCATTGACCAAGCAAGTGATCCTATCCTGACCATTAGCCTTTACCATTCCCATCCAGATGATGTGTATAGTTCATCTGGTTCTTATTTACAGGAACATGAATGGAAATTACAAGTGATTGCCACCTATGGTCTAGGTCATTTAGTAATGTTCAACACCTCATGGATACAGGGCGAGCTTCGAAATCTGTTGAAAGATTTTCCAAATATTAGGGAAAAATCACATACGTTTATTGAGGAAATAAAGCCGGGAGTACAATATTATAAACCAACTTGGGCAGACATTAATCAGTTTGTGATGGTGCAGACAAGACCAGTGACTCGTAATACCACGCCCCCAGGAGTACCCAAAAAAGAACGGACATACAGAATACAAAAACTGGAATAAATTGTTTTTATTTATGAAGCCGCCATGTTGATTAGCTGAATGTAACACAAACAGTATATAGTTAGTTTTGCCACACTGTAGGGAACTAGTTTGTTATATTGTAGGGAGGGTTACGTTGCTGAGTACACAGAGAGGGAAAATAGTGAATGGCGGCATGCATTGCTAGGTAGGGTGCATACAGGAACATTGTACATGACAAGAGGATCACATTTTATTTGAGCAAGACCCTGCACAGCTCGCAGTTAATGTTACCCAGCATTTGAATTTAAATAGCCTAATAGAGATATCTGTTGGTCCACAGCAGTGTGAAGAAGGTTGAGGATGCCAGGGTTGAGAAAGAAGGGAGAATGCGATAGAGAGCCGAAACTGCACACATTGACCCTTTGTCAGGATACCAGCTTCAATAAGCAACAATTAAGTTTGTTTCTGGTGATGGCGGAGAGGAACACAGAGCTTTGATCGACAGGTGCACGCAGTAACATTGCCAATAATACAACAAGATGAACACAATGCCCCGAATGGTAAAAGAGGTTCAGTGCACACATGAAGAACACAGTAGCAGGATGAATAAACTGAAGTAATGGGCCTTGCACACTGGCCTGCACCACAATGAAGTAGCTATTCAATTTGATTATGCACCTGTAAGCAGCAGTGTGTACCGTGAGGGAGGACATGATGAACTGTCCAAGGTTAAGAAACTGTCAGGGGGTGTGGCTAGGCAGCGCGCCATGTGGACATGCCTGCTGTAAGCTCCGGGACGGGCCCCAACTTAAAGGCTAATAGATGCCCTTAATCCCCTAAGTTTCTACATGGAAGACACTGAGAGTGCCTTGCAGTACGGCGGCGATTCGATGTGGAGTTTGTAATCATCTGGGAGCTGTTTTCCCGAAGCTCGGAGCTGAGAGAGGGGAAGCCGAAGGCGCGCATGAGCTACTGTATACGAACTCGGCTGTGCAATCCGAAAACGAGTGCAGGAGCTGGAGGTGGTGAAAGGCTGCGGGAGAGGAGCACTGAGGCGAGTCGGGTGTGCAGACGCAGGCAATTGTCAGTGAGGGAGCTGCGTCCTGCGGTCCGACGGCACCACCTGCGGTGGAGGCAGTGGAGGAGCTGAGGGCGCCGCGGAGAGAGGGAGCGAGCTGCCCGGCGTGCCAGAGAAGAGGCGGAGGCTGAGGCGTTGAGCCCCACAGCGGTCCGCGGGCCATGCGGCGCTAGAGCGAGAAGACAGGTCTCCTGGATAGCGGGAGGGTGACACGGAGGAGCCCGTGGGAGGAGCAGAGGTTGGGACGGTGAGCCCGGAGGATGTTGGTGCGCTGGCCGTTGGAAGAGCGGAGGGCCCCGGAGTGAAAAGGGACGCTGGGGCGGGCGGCCTGGTGAAGCCTGTTGGTGGAGTGGTGAGGTGCGGGCTTATTTGGAGCATGCCTCCCCTACCCCCCCTACGAACCGCTGGCTTGGGGAAGCGGCTGCAGGTGGCTTGGGATGGGCTACTGAGAGCCGTTGACTTCATGGGGCTGGAGAATGCCCATAATTGAAACTGAGGAGCAGTGTGGTGGAGGGAAACGAGGACGCCACCCGTTTGTACTGCTGATGGGAAAGCAGTATACTGACGCCTAGTCCGGGAACTGGGACCTTGATGGAGCAGCACTGGCAGGCCAGCCGAAGAGATAAATAAGTTCCTGGTATAAATAGGCGCCAAGTAGCTGGATGGGAAACTAGCACGCCTGAATACTGCGTCATAGGAGTATCAGCCTCCCGCGCGCTGCAGTCTGCAGACACAGCTTCAAGGGAACTCCTGAGGGCACTCTACTGATTTGAGCAACCTCTCCCCGGCGATGCCCAAAATAGGAAACAAGAACAGAGGGAGCAAAATTACAACTTTCCTAACTGCAGCAACGCATACCCCGCAGAAGATGGAGTCGATTGTGGCGGAGGTTCACGCCTCACAGGGATCTGACTTAAACCTTGATCCGGCCATATCCAGACACGAATTAGAGGGAATGTTGAGGACACTTAAGCAGGACATCACGACGGCAATATCAGAGATCCAGTCTTCAAAAGACTCTTTGGCATGGTCTATCACGGAAATAAGCCCCAATTTGACTGGCCTTAAGACCAGGGTTGATGAATTAGAGAACCTGGCATGTGAGCACGAGCGGGACAACGAGGACCTCGCCAAGAGAATGCAGAATGTGGAAGACAGACTGGAGGAGATGGCGGCAAAACAGGCGGACTTGGAAAACCGCTCAAGGAGGAATAATATTAGGATTCGGGGAGTGCCAAGACAGGTTCAGGACCAGGATCTTGCTGAATATGTGCGTGATCTTTTTAAAACCTTGTTGAAAATGCGAGACTCCGACGAACTGATCCTGGAAAGGACTCATCGGGTGTATTCCTCTATTCAGCAAAAGCGTAATCTTCTTTCCGATGTCCTGACTAGGGTCCATTTCTTCCGGCAAAGAGAGGAAATAATGGCGGCAGCTAGAAAGATAGAAAAGGTGGAATTTCGCGGCTCTGCCATATCATTCCAGGGCCTCTTACCATACACTTTGGCAAATCGCAGGCACCTCCAGAAAGTCACCACCTGGCTGCAGGCAAAAAATATCCGCTACAGATGGGGATACCCGTGCAGACTACTGTTCGAATACCAAAACCGCTCTTGCATCATCGGTTCCGAGGGAGAAGCAGAAGGGTGGCTGCGAGGCGTTGCGGGCGAGTCAGGCGGCACAGGTGCTGAAGTGGAGAGGGAGTCTGTTAGGTCTACGCCGAAGGACAAGAGGCGAAGGCCCAGGGGTTGGGCTCTAGCTAGATCACCCAAGATACCGGGGGATGCGGAACAGGGGAGCACCACTCCCCCCGGAGTGGGTGGCGAAAGTTAATATGAAGAATCCATACTCCTCGGCAGGAAGCTTAGATGGACTCTAGCAGTACAGTTGGTTGGATGATGGCAGGCTGGTTCTCTTCTCAGTGGCAAGTATTCGCCTGAATATGTGAATGATGTCAGCAAGGTGACTAATGAGAAGCGAATGGAGGCGGACGTTGGGTGCCTCATGTGGGGCAATCATTTTAATAAGTTGAGATAAAAAGGATTTACATTCGCCCTGTTCTGGGTACAGCTATAAGGCGACTGATGAAATGGGGCTGTGAGTTGTCCTTCAAACGATTAATTAGAACAGCCGCACAAGTAAACTGGTTGGGCTGCTTGGCTCGGGTCCTGCTCCGGGGTTGCAGAGCATGTAAAGATGCAACAAGGCCTGATGGGACTTTTATGTACGCTCATTAGATGTGTGATTACCACAATTTGCCCTTATCTTCCCTGAGTGGATTCCTGCTACTGTCACTCCTACGCAGACCTACTTCTCTTTTGAATGCCTTGTCTGCCGACTCTCTCTCTCTCCTAGCCATTCCCTTACCGTGGCTACTTTCTATCGGCCACCTGGTCAACTTTCCTCCTTCCTCTGAGTGGGCTGACCTCTCCTCCTCATTCCTGTCCTCAACCACCCAACTCCTCTTTCTTGGTAACTTCAACATCCACCTAGATGCCTCCTGTCTCCCCTCTGGACTCTTTCGTGACCTCTGCGACTCTCCCTCACTCTCTATTCTCCCGTCTGGGCCTACTCATTCTGCAGGGCACACGCTTGATGCTCTGATCTCTTCTGACCTTCCCCTCTCCGTCCCTCTCTCCACTCCTCTCTCCTGGAGTGATCACTCTCTCCTATCCTCCCACCTCACCCTCCCTACCCCACAGGCAAAGCTACCCTCATCACTGCCACCCACCTTCTCGGTCATCCGACCCATGAAGCGCGTGTCAGTTGAGGCTTTCGCTGCCACCTTCTCGTCCCTCCCTCCCCCCTTGGCTGACTCCCACCCTGACACAGCCCTCTCCACGCTCCACTCTGCTATATCTGATACTCTTGATATCCTTGCCCCTGTCATGAGAATCCGCCTGAAGCCTAAAGCCAAATGTAACTCCTGGTATGACTCGGATCTCGTCACCCTAAAACGCAAGTGCAGGGTGACAGAGGAAATGGCGTGCTTCATGTTCATCCTCTGACAAACTGGCCTGCCGCCTGCTCCAAAGGCAATACCGTCTCTCCGTTCTCACCAAGAAGAGAGCCCTTATCCAAGCCTGCATCTCTGTGGCATCTAACAATTCGGCCGAACTCTTTAAAATCTGCAAGGAACTTGCTAACCCTGCTGCAGTCTCTACCTCTCCTGTCCCCTCCCAGGCCCTCTGCACTGCACTGGCCTCTCACTTCATCTCTAAAACTCAGGACATCCTGTCCTCACTCTCCTCCTATCACCTCCCTCCCTCTCTTCCCTGCTCTTCCTCTGGCCCTTCTGCAGCCAACCCTCCTCCCTCTGCTGACGAGGTTTCCAGACAAGTCTGATCTATGAAAGTCTCGTCAAAACAGGTTCACCCCTGTTCCTCCAAAACTATCAAGGACCACATCGACTCCCTGGCTCCTGCCCTGGCTGACTTTTGCAACCACTCCTTCGCCTCTGGAGTCTTCCCATCCCCCCTTAAGCACTCCCTTGTGCACCCTCTTCTTAAGAAACCCTCTTCCGACCCCTCCTGCCCGGCTAATTATCGCCCAATCTCCATCACTCCCTTCCTGGGCAAGCTCCTGGAGAAACTGGCCATCTCCCAGCTTAACCTCCATGCTGAATCTGTTGGTAGTCTTCACAACCATCTATCTGGCTTCAGAGCTGCCAGAAGCACGGAAACTGCTCTCCTGAACATCCGTGAAGACCTGCTCTCGAACCTCGACTCCAACACTCCGTTTGTTCTCATTCTGCTCGATCTCTCTTCTGGCTTTGATACTGTCAACCATGCCATCTTGCTCAACCGTCTCCGTGATAACCTGGGTATCACTGGTCAGGCCCTGGCATGGCTGACCTCTTTCCTTTCCAATCGACCCTCCCATGTCCAACTGGGGTCCTTCGTCTCTGACATCTTTTTCTCTACCTGTGGTGTCCCCCAGGGATCTAACCTCTCTCCCAGGCTGTTCAACCAGTATCTGGCACTCCTTGCCCACCGCATCGCCACTCTCTGCCCTAACTTTCAGTGCGATGCGGAGGATACCCAGCTCATTTTCAGGCTACCCTCGGCCTCCTCCTCTCCTTCCGTCATCTCTGTCTGCTATCCACGAATGGTGTGCCGCCAATGACCTCTGTCTTAATGCCAGTAAGACTGAGATTCCACTCATTGGCAAACCCACTCCCTCCTTCCCTGCAGCTCTCTGGCCAGCCTCTCTTGGCCTTCTTCCTGCTCCTACCTGCAAGGCAAAAAACCTTGGGGTCATCTTCGACTCCACACTCTCCTTCTCTCCTCATATATCTGACGTGTCTCAGAAGTCAACACTACCAGCTGCACCTCCTCAGAGGTATTCTTCATTTCCTCTCCTTCCCCCAGAAGCTCACTGTCTCTGGAGCCCTGGTTCTCTCGATGCTGGACTACTGTAACAGCCTCTATCTAAATCTGCCTGCCTCCACTCTCCGCCCTCTGCAACTCATCCAGAACAGGACTGCGAGACTTGTCCTTGGCCTCAAGCCCAGGGACCGTATCTCTCCAGGATTGAAATCTCTACACTGGCTCCCAGTGGCTGCGAGGATTAAGTTCAAAACCCTCTGCATTGTCCACAAGGCCTTCTGAGGCCTTGGGCCTAAATACCTTCAACTCTCTCTTCCTAAATATTTTCCTTCTCGAGCTCTTCGCTCATCCATCTCCAACTCCCTCAGGGTCAGCCGCTTCTCCAAGCAACAAGCTGGGGGTAGATCTCTCTCCGCGGCAGGGGCCTCCCTCTGGAACAGCCTGCCTGCCTCCCTGAAACTTGAGGAGAACCATCTCCGGTTCCGGAAGCACCTCAAAACCTTCCTCTTTGCTTCTGCTTTCTCTCTCCCTCTCCCCTGCTAAATTCTTCACTGAATCTGCAACTGGGCCACTCTCACCGACCTTGGTCCTTGGCCCAGCCTCTCTCCACTTGCACTGCCTCCCTGGCAACCTCTGCACTGTGGGACTGTTCTCTGTATCCCTACAGCCCCCCCTTCCCAGCACTTGTCTGCACTTACCTTGCACTTGCCACCAGCTGGCCCTATTATTTATTCTTCTTACCCTGGACTGCACTTCCCCCCTCCCCATCCCCTTGCACTTTTTCCCTACTCCCTACCCCTGCACTTGCACGATCTGAATGACACCTGGCCTAGTAGGATCGTTGTCTGTCTTCCCCTTGTTTCCCCCCCACCTCGTCGCGCCTTGAAACACTTATGTATAGGCGCATTACAAATGCCATATCATATCATATGTGGGGATGAATTTGAGAGGTTTGAAGTTGGGTGCCCGGCACATGGATTATGCCCGTCATTGTTAACCTGGAAGGGTTACTGTTCAAATCAGTTGCATTACAAGTTTGGCAAGCACTTCGTGATTTGTATTTTATTCTTTTCTTTTTTCGTTTTTTTTCTCTCCTGCATTTTTATGTCTTAAGGAGCCTGGTCTTCAAAGGTAGTTGCGGGGTCCGGACTGGTCTGTTGGGTTGGAGGCGTCATGTGACCTTTTGAAGTATGTCTGATAGACAGTATGGTGAAATACAAATGTTGGAGATGGTGATTGGGAGGAACCAGTTTCATTACATGCTAGATCCACTTGGGCCCACTGGGGATTGGGGACTGGTGAGGGGGATGGGGAAGTGGCACCTACTTTTAGCCATTCTGAATGGGTGATGAGGGACGCTTGCTTGAAGGAGACAGTGACACGGCTATGACTAACCCGAATTGTTGCTGCCTCTCCCTGAATGTGCAGGGGTTGAATTCTCCGATTAAACAAAGGGCATTGATGCACCACATGGCCACCTTAGACTCCTCGATCCTGTTTCTTCAGGAGACTCACTTGCTCCCATCTGATGAATTCAGGCTTAATAATAAATTATATCCCACGAAATTTTGCGCTTCTTCGGGGAGGAAGAGAGGTGGGGTGGCCATACTGGTTCGCAGAGGAATCTTGTTTGTGGTTTGCAAGACGCTGAAGAATGTGGGGGGCAGGTATGTCTTGGTTGTAGCTAGACTACAGGGGAGCAAGGTAACACTGGTCTCTTTGTATGCATCTAGTGCACAGCAGGACATATTCTTTGAGTCTGTCTCCAAACTCCTGTTTGAACATGCGGAGGGTGAAATAATAATTGGGGGTGATTTTAATGCTGTAGTTAACCCTCTGATGGACAAGTCTCTTCCTCCAACGAGTGCTGACAAGAATAATTATTTGGCACTTACCACGCTCGTGCGAGAGCACTCCCTTACCACGCTCGTGCGAGAGCACTCCCTTATAGAGGTATGGAGATTTTGTCATCCAGAAGAACGAGAATATACATACTACTCTGCGGTGCTCAGGGGATTCTCCAGGCTGGATATGTTCTTAGTGTCCGACAAGCTTATAGCCCAAACAATTGACGTAGATATATTGCCCAAAGCCTTGTCAGATCATGCCCCGGTACTACTCACGTTGTCTTCCTTTAAGGACTCTCCAAACCCAACATGTACCTGGAAACTGAATGAATTCCTCCTGGAGGATCCCCAGTTCCGCTCATGTATTTCCGAGGCTATTAACCATTATTTTAATGAGAATGAGACGGATGAATTGCCATATACTAAGGTATGGGATGCAGCAAAGGCTGTGCTTCGGGGTCAGATAATTGCTTACTCAGTGGAAAAAGGGAGAGCAAGGAAACAAATACAGTCCCAGCTGGAGCTCCGGAAGAGGGAGGAGGCACATAGATGTAGGCCCACTCAGAAACGTGAGGTTAGGATAGCCCAGAGGGCCCTCGAAGCTCATCACACATGAGCCGTGCAGCGTATAGCATGATGAGAGCTAAACTATACTACTATTCTAAAGGTAACAAAGCCAATCGGCTATTGGCCGCTAAGTTGAAAATACGCGTGAACCGCAATAGGATTGAAGCATTGGTGGATGGGGAAGGGAGGAGGGTCACTTCAGATTTCTTTCTTTGCTTCTAAGGCAGTGATGTACCCTTCGAGGTAAGTCAGTTTAGTTAGCATTGAGGCTTGGATTGACGTATGATCCTTCATGGTATCTCCAATAGTTTCATATAGTTTGGTAAATGGAGTAGTTTCATATAGTTTGGTAAATGGAGTAAGCTATCGTTAAGGCTGACATCAGGGTACACAGATCGAATTTCTTTGATGGAAGGTCTTTTGTTGTAAAAGAACTTTGAGAAGATGGGCTGCTCCTAATTGGAGATAGAGGATGCGTTGTTGGTATACTTACAGAGGACGGCATTCTGATTGGTTGCTCCAAGGAATATCTTCTTTGATTATTATAGTTGTCTAGATTTGAATAGAAAAGAGTCTAGACTTTTCTCAAATTGGAGTCTATTTTTGGATTTCGGTGGATATTCATTTTCGTGCACAATTTCCGGGGTTTGTATACTGTGTCTGAGAGGTTCTTCTAAGGCCACTGGTGGTGGGGTTATCACCTGATCTTTGTTTTCATATGCCCATGAGCGGGGCTTCGGGTCACGGTTCAGTGGCAGGTCTTGTTGCAGTGGCTGATTTGACCTAGTTATGGGTGTACCCCCAAGAAGCGGTGGGTTCAGGCTTTTTGTTGGAGTTAAGGACCTCACCACCAGGTTTCCCTCTTGGGATAAGTTCTGAATTTTGTGTTCTGGTTCAAGTCCATTGTTGCTGGAAGTTGGTACTTCTTCTTGGGCAAGCTCAGGGACTTTGATTCTGTCAATTAATGCGTTTGACATTGGCAGTACTGGGGATGACGTTGCGGGGGAGTTTAGGTCTAAATCATGCTCGATGGACGGTAGGGCTGCTTTTGCTTATGATCTTACAGGTGAAGAATTTTCTATGAATTGTCAGTTGGCCCCGTTTATTTTTTGTGCGAGGTAGACGTCACCTTTCAGGGAGGGAAGAGCAGATTTTCGTTGGACTATTATCAAACTGCGCTGCTTGTGAGGTGGTGTAATTTCATCAGCCGCCTCAAGTATTTCAGCGTCTTTTAGTTCTTTGCATTTGTCTTGGATGGCTTTAGAATGTCTGCAAAAGAAATCCGATAGCAATTTCAAAGGATGTTGAGGTTTTTTTATACCCTTTTTTTTTACGCCTTTGAGAACTGCCCTGCCTATTTTATTTGACTTACCCTGTTTTTCAGTTGCCCTTTGCTTCGCTAAGGGATTTGTTTGTTTATTTGGTTTGGCTTTGTCGAGATTTTCTTCAATGAAGTCTCCTGTTGTCCGTGTTCTTTTTTTCTGGTTTTCTAATATTCTCTCTTTCCCCTTTTCTTGGGGCATTTTTTGCGGTGTGGGGTCCACATTAATATCTTCTGGTCCTTTCGCATCAAGAGGTGTCATTATGGTATGTTTTGTATGGATCTGTGCTATTACCTTTAATACGGTAATAGGGGGTGGGGCTATGTCCGTGTTGGTTTCACTTTCCGCGTTGGGAGCCTGGCGTCTGTGGATGCAGGAGAGCCATTTCAGCTGGCTGGCTCTCTCTAGCCTTGTCAGGCCCCCGGTCAACAACCTTCCTCACAGGGGCTTCGCTCCCCTGAGGGGCGGCCGAAGCGGCCCGAATGGACTGTCCTTCTTCCTCCCGGCGACAAACCATCCTGCCCCGCCTCTCACATATCCAAAGGGCTCGACGCGGCCCCCCCTTCCAGGGGACTGCAGAGCTCCGGACGAGGCAGAGACTGTCATTGTGAGTCCCAGCAAAGCGTCAGCCGGCAGAGCGGAGGACCTCAATGCGGCCCCCCTTCCGAGGGACTGCGGAGCTCTGGCGAAAGCCGACCTAGCGCATAGAGGGACGGAGGTCGCGGGGGAGACCGGAGTTATGTTGCAGGCGTCATTTGCGTAAGGTTTGTTTCGTGGAGAAAAGTGGCTGCTTCCTTTTGAAATAGGGAGCCGTAAGTTGTAAAAGTACTGTTTGCCACTGACTGTTTTTGATGGTGTGTACCCAGGGCCTCCGTTTATTAGCTGGTTTACCTTGCTCAAGGCAGTTGAGGTAGAGGAAGGTTGTTTATGGTCTTGCAAGATGGTTGTGCTTTTGTTCGGTGACATTTTGCAAGAACTCCTTAGGCAGCGCCCTGTGACATCCTCTAGGTCAATAGGAGGGGTCCGAGGGGGGACGGTTTTAGCTGCTTTTGCAGTCCTGCCTGGCATGACTGCAGGACTGCCACTCACCGCCACTCCGCCTAGCATACCTTGTTCTCTGTGGCAGCGTTCCTAGAGTGAGGCAGTGTCTTCGGCTGGTGCAGAACTGCCACTCCAGTTCGCTTGCATCGGTTCCTTCGGTCGTGGCTCCACAGGACTTCTGCGTCGATCAACCACTTCTTGGGCAGTCCACGGTTTGCCTCTTTGTATCTGTTTCTCACTCTATCCATCATCCGTTTTATTATTTATTAGCGTAAAGTGTGGGTGATCTCAGTGTGCATGTATAGATTTATACAATTGTTTAGGGATAGGTACTTTGGAGTCACCTTCAACAGTACTTCAAAGGGCTAAATTACAGTATATTTGTACTTCTGTCTAATCTGATTTGAGTGCTCTGTGTGTGGCTCACAGTACCTTTACACCATCACCACACTTCTGAAGTCTTGCCTTACTGCTCTGCTAAACTACCTTGATAGATTTTGGCTAGACCTAAGTGTCAATTACCCATCAATTGTTCATCAACTAGGGTGGCCACTCAGATAGAACCCTCCCACAGGGCCGGTTATGGAAATCCATCTTAACACACCTTAAGAAGGCTCACATTATGAATTGATAGTTCAATTGTGTTTTTCTGGCAACCTATAAGTATCAAATGAAGAATGAAATTCATTTTTCATTATTGGTTCATAAATGAACAGTTGAACTTACAATGTATTGATTCACTGATGAGTGAATCTAATGTCCTTTTCTTATTGGTCTTTCCCTATTTTTTGTCTCCTCTCTTATGTACGGTGTACAAATTAAAAACAAGAAGTTTTTCTTATTGTGCTGCTCTGCATCTTTCATTGTCCAGTTTGTATTTTTTTATTTTGTTTAAAAATCTGATTTCCATATTGGTTAAGGTTGCTGAATCAAGTTTTGCCTTGAAAAGGACCATGGTGACCGAAACACGTGTTGGCAAGGTATCGCAACCGACACGGTTATTTGTTCATAACAATTAATGTATTGTTTCTTTCAACACATGTATTAATGTTGCCAATTAAAATAGGCAATACACAAGTAACTGGGCTATTGACTGTGACGATAACATTAAATATCAGTTTGATATTTTGCAAAAAGCGGATTAGATGATGGCACACTATGTTTGTATCATACATATGGTACTAAAGGAAATGGAGATTCAAATAGCTACATCAGTTTTTATTTTTAACCAAGTCCAGTCACTGTTTTTATTAGTACTGACTGTTTCAGTTTCCAACCGGATCCCCATACCCCACACGTTTCCTCTCCTAATTATACTGCCACAATAAAAGTAAAAGAATCAATAGAATCCAGAATGGTTTTCAATTGCTCTGTGGGTCCTTCAGCCATTGTATCTCCCAACGCCTACCCCAAGGCAAGATATGCATAATGAGCTATTTAGGCAACTCCTTTTCCTAAGACCACTGTCTCTCACTCGAGGAGATGTGCAAAGAAAAGTGTTCAACACTGTTAGTCCAGATTTAGGATCACGCGCGATGCAGGTTTTGCTAATTTTTATTGGACTGACTGAAAATATTATGCAGACATGGAACAAAGCATTAGCTTATGCAGTCACACAGACGTCTTGATCAGATGCTGCAGTGTGAAAGGATTTCTAAAGAAAAAGCCACAGTTCAGTTTGTTCACAAAATGAAGAATTTGCTTTATTGGCTGAAGGTGCAGTATGTCTGGAATCTGCTGCCTTATCTAAAAAGGCCATAAACCCCCCCCCCCCCGACACAGTTTGTCCCTCGTAGCACGGGAAGAGGTGGCCTAACCAAGTCCTCTCTTGGATCAGTCTCGACGGCTTTCGGCTTTTGGATTTCGGTGAAGGGAGACAGCAGTCATCCTTCTTCAGGCTCGGCTTCAAGATTAAGTGTCAGTTTCAACTTCAGCTTCTGAACGAATTCTAGCAGTGAGAGGCCCCCAGATATACTAGTTGATCTCTCATTCATTCTGCTGGGTCACACTCAGGCAACCAATCACTCAGAAGGGCATTCAGCAGTCAGTCAGCCAATCAGGCATACAGTGCATCCAGGCCATTCTCCTCCCTCTCAGACACTCACAACAAGGAATGTGGATTGGGACAAGTAGCCAGCCATTCAACACTACACACTGCATTCCTACCAGTTACGGGCAGGGCTGTCTCAGTCATTGTGTCAAGCACCAAAAACCAGACATCCACAACAAGAAGTGCATATTGGTCACACACTCCATTCACCCAAGTCCCACCCACAGGGTGTACCCACATCATAAAGTCACTGGGAAGGCTCCAGCCAGTCTGGCCTGGACTTCACAACAACACCATATATGGAACTTCCACCCAACAGCCAGTCAGGGGGAAGGGACAGAGTCAGGGCTTCGAAGGACTTTGGGAAAACAAGGTAACAGGCAATAGAAAGCAAGAGGCCACAGGGGCCGTCTTGTTTCCTATCAGGAATCAACTGATTCCAATGGCAGGGTATCCCAAAATGGAGGATACTCAGAGCACCTGTCAAATTCAGCATGGAGCTGCCACCAGCCCATACCCTGCTCTGTGGGTCACACACAGGTACCCAAAAACATACACTAGGGGCACATGGTTGTACCCCCACCCATGGGTGCCATAAGGGTATCCCATGGGTCTGTACACCAAACCAAAAACAGGAAGAGCTGCACTCCTGCACCCATATGGACTACTGGGCAGAAAACAATACAGAACACAAACGAACAAGGACTATAGAACAAGGACAGGGAGGCCCTGTCCCTCCAATGTATTTCCAGCATCACAGTCGCCCCCCAGACTGATGTTAGGGTGCCTAATCTCGCACGGGATAGACACCCTCATCCAGACGGTCAACATACCTTGTGGAAAGGCCATCTGCATTATCGTGACTCTTCCCTGGTCTATGCTCTATGGTGAAGTCTAGCCTTGCAGGCTAATGGACCAGCCAAGCAGTTTCGGGGTTTCACCCTTCATCTGCATAAGCCACTTCAGGGGCTTATGATCTGTTTGGACCTTGAAGGTAGACCCTGTAAGGGAGGGCCTAAAACGCCTAAGGCTCCAAACTACTGAAACACTCCCTTTCAACAGTAGCCCATCGGTTCTCTACCCTTGAGTTGTCTACTGATGAATATGATTGGGTGTTCCCTCCCTCGTCATGTAACTGGGACAAGACAGCTCCAATTCCGGTGTTGCAGGCATCCGCCTGGACGATAAAGGGTTTGCTGTAATCAGGCGCACACAACACAGGGGCCCTACACAGACTTTCTTTCAAGCCATCAAAGGCCCTCTGACAGTCTTCAGTCCAATTAACCTTCCTAGGCTGTGTGGGTGAAGTCAGAGTTGTCAGTGGTGCAGCTATGGTTCCATGGTCCGCCATGAAATTGCGATAATACCCAATGAGGCCCAAAAAGGCTCTCACCTGGGTTTGAGTAGTGTGAGTCTCCCAGTCATGTACATCCTGTAATTTACTGGGGAGAGGTTGGATTTGACCCCCTCCTACCTCATGACCAAGATACGTGACTTTCCACTGAGCTTTCTGGCGCTTGGTGGCCTTTATAGTGAGGCTAGCCCTTTTCAAGGCCTGCAAACACCTTACCCAGATGTGTCAAATGCTCTTCCCAGGTGCAATGTAGACGGCAATGTCGTCTAAGTAGGCCACACAAAAGGCCTCCAGCCCATTGAGCGCATGATTGACCAATCTGTGGAAGGTGGCAGGGGCATTCTTCAACCCAAAAGGCATGACCCTAAACTGGTTGTCAGGAACCTTAGTGATTCCTCTACTCTTATGACAGGTATTGAGGGTTCAATGACACCCAGATCCAACATTGTGGCGACCTTAGACAGGATGTGGTTCTTAACGGTATCTGACATACGGTAGCACTTGCTTTTGACAGGCACACTGTCACCAGTGTTAATTTCGTGCCTACCCCACGGTGTAAGGCCTGGTGTCAGTGAAAACAGAGATGCATACTGCCGGAGCAAAACCCTGCAGGCCTTCTGCTGCTCTGTCGTCAGATCTCGAGAGAGATGTACTCCCTCCACTGAGCCATCCTGAAGGTTGCTATGCAGCAAATCAGGAAGGGGCTCACTCTCATCTTCTTGCTCTGAAGCTAGCAAGAGACATGAGACTTCTGCTCGCCTGTGGAAAGGCTTGAGCCTGTTAACATGGAATACCTGAGGGGCTACTCCAGGGACTCCCACGTCAACCAGATAATTGACTTTGCCCATCTTGGAGATGATCCTGAAGGGTCCAGTCCACTTGTCTGCCAAAGCTCTAGGCTTGGTAGGCTCCATCACAAGGATCATGCCAGTACGTGTTCAATTCCTGGCTGGCCTTGAGATTCGCTGTTGCTTGACCCATCATCTGTGTCATCAGCCATCTGAGGCCTAACACATAGTCCCCCACTTGCTTGGTGGGACCTGGAGGGTTGGCTTTCAAACCTTCTCTGATCAAGGCAAGGGGCCCCCTAACGGGATGTCCCAAGAGTAACTCAAAGGGGCTGAAACTAACACCCTCTTGAGATACTACTCTGTAAGCGAACAGCAAGCATGGCAGGAGGAGATCCCATTTCCTCCTTAGGGGCTCTTCCAAAGCGCCTAGCATGCCCTTGAGAGTTTTATTAAAATCTCAACCAGATCATTGGTCTGAGGATGGTAAGAGGTAGAGAACTTGTAGGTTACCCCGCATTCTTTCCACATGGTTTTCATGTAACTAGACATGAAGTTGGATCCTCTGTCAGAGACAACCTCCTTAGGGAACCCAACATGGGTGAAAATGGCCAGGAGAGCCGGGGCAACCACCTTGGCAGTAACAGCCAGAAGGGGTATAGCCTCAGGGTACCTGGTGGCATGATCAACCAAGACCAGGATGCACAGATGTCCACCTAAAGTGGGAGGGTCAAGGGGACCGACAATGTCAATGCCCACCCTCTCAAATGGTGTGCAGACCACTGGCAATGGTTGCAATGGGGCAATGACACTGCCTCTAGTCTTGCCAGACAAATGACAAATTCAGCAGGTCAAGTAAAGTGACAACTCAAGTAAAGTTAGAAATTCTGCTGACAAGACTTCAACTTCTGTGAAAAAAGCTAAGTACAAAAAGAAAAGTTTCAAATTTGTTATTTAAATCAGTTTCTTTGGTTATAGAAAGTAGCTATCACCTATTTAAAAAGACTTGCTCCGGACACTTAAAGGTTAATGTAGTTTGTTTTGGTTACGTTGAGAAAGAAAGAAATAACGTCCAAAACAAAATGTCCGCACGCGCACGCTAGTGAGTTTCTTTTCTAACTGTAACGTTTGCTTACCTTGTTAGCACCGTCGTTGAGGCTCCAGTGTTTGAATCAAAAAATTCGGGCTCCTGGTATGGAACCTATTCTACCCAGGAGGGTTAATTCAGAAACAAAATACACCAATGAATAGGTTCAAGGGTACTCCTACACGAAGGGATCCCACAATTGGTTTGAAAAAATGACTATTGGAAATTGTTATCATAGAGAAAGATCGAGGACTTTTTATGTTGTAATTGCACGAGTCAAAAACATAACAACACAAATTACAGAGAGAAAATAGACATCATCAATGGTTTGTTGGACCATAACAGAACATAAACGTAAATGCTTTGAAACACCATTTACCACCAATGCTCGGGACAAAGATGAAAATGGTGTGTGTGCAACAAACCCAACCTCTGTGGAGGTTTGTCAAAACAGACACAGTTCAATTGTGAAAATTCAAAGCGGAATTCTGAAGACAAAGTAAAACAACTAAGAGGCAACAGATAAGATTTTTCATGTGTGAACAGCAATCAATGTGCTGTGAATTCGGGGAGTAGTATGTCTACACCAGGTGTTTCGGCCGTTTCGAATTGGGCTAAATGAGCCTCATCTTTAGGACGGCCATCATCAGGACAAGGTTCTGTACACGGGACATCTAAGCTGTGGAAGGGAGATCACAATCAGGCGGGTGTATGAGCCACAGAACTAATTTAAATTGACTGAATCAAAAATGTGTAGTCACAAAATAGAAAACACACAGCTTACCTATGTAGCAATTGATAGGCACTGTATTAGAGATCCATACGCCACACTGGGCTGGTCTCTAGGTACTCCTGTTGTGTTAAACAGAAAAAAGGGGAGGGGGAGTGAGTCTAAACCCCAACCGTTATGTACATAATAAATATAAATGTACACAAAGCATAAAACGTGTCTTACCTTTCACCGAATGACTACAGGTGAAAAGCGGTCAGCCATCAAAGGTATGGCTGCAAGTAAACAGAAAGTCACATTTAAGTGTCTGAATGTAACGACTGCTCATGTGGAACTAAAAGTGCCCATGCTGGCGAATTTACCTTTGGTGGTGGGCCAGATAGGCTGTCAAAAGGCTGCGTGCAGCGAGCGGGGCATCTTCGAGTGACTGGAGCACACTGCACAGCGTGGGAAAAAGCTGTTGCCAAGGCTGCATGAGTGTTTTATATGGCACCCATGTTAGGATCAGGCTAGAATCGAGCAGCCAGAGAAAAAATGTATAGCGCTCGAGGTGGTGGAGCATAGTGATAATAAATCAATTTAGAGGGTGCACATCTGTCTTAAAAATTAATTTAGGAGCTAAAATTAGCCAACTGGTTGTCATGGTAACCGTCATGCGACTCATAAAAAAAAGTGTAAAAAAAAAACCATGCATCAACAGAGCGTAAGATGACCTCATGGGGATGTTAACAAATTCGTTGAAAAGTCGGCGCATGATTAGAAAATGGACCCAATATGTACAGCTCTTGGAATGCATAGCCAAATAGTAAAGCAATAATAAATACATGGCACATAATGCAGGTACATAATGGCATAGTCATAGAGAGCCACAAAATGTGCCGATTAAATACCAGCCGTGGGCAAAAGAACATATACATTGTACCGCTATCCTAAATAGATGGCAATAGAGAGCCGCAAACAAAGTGCTTACTAAATGTGCACACAGACATAAGAGTTGGACTGGATGGAATTCGATGTATAGAGATTCGAAAAAACAATAGCATTTTTTGGAAAAGCATTCCAGTAGGCATACCGGGCACATAATTTGGTCTAGATGTAAAAATATCTAAACAAATGAATGTTCAAGAAACGAAAACACAACAATTTTGAAAACCGTGTTACAATGGACATTCAAGTGTGTCAAAGATGGTTTAAAGAAAAGACTTCCATTCCACTGAAATGTTTAAACCAGAATTTACGGTGTTAAGTCTGTGCACCCACCGTTGCTCTAACTGAGTCAATGTTTTATTCAAATCCCCACCCCTCCTTGTCGGTTTCACTTTCTGAAGAACAAACAATCTCTGGCGGGCCTGGGCCGGAGGAGGGGGGAGATGGCCTTGCAGCGCAGAACGCGGCACCCTGCACTGGGCGGTGTATCATGCCTTGGGTGAGGGGCGAATGACAACACGTGGGGACTCTTAAAATGGCTTACATACATTTACATTAGACAGAGTACACACTGAGGGCTATACCATTTTAGCACAACATTTCATATCAACAGTTGACATACGAACATGAGGTAGCGTTAGGTGGGTTTGTGTGCAAAGAGGGCAAAGCGTATTATTGTATGATACATCTTAGTGTCAGCTTCTTAATTGGTTTGTATGCATTTTTCTCATTATAAACAATAACTGTTGCATATTCCTCTTTACCCACTCTTTTCCATATTAGCAGCGAACGTTAGTCAACACGACATATTACAAAAATGTTTTTCACACATTACAAGATGCCTCGGGGTGGGCGGGGGTGTGAGGCGCCACACAGTCTAACGTTGAGGCTTGGTACAAGGTAGGTGCATGCATGCAGGTTTGGGCTGGTTTCAGTTACTTCCTAATGAGCCCGGTCATGGCTGGGGCAATGTAGTACTGCGGAAGTTTAAATGATAGTGTTTATTTTGTTGTTTGTTCGTGTCTGGTTGCTCGTGAGAACAAGCCTTCAGCGGATCTACCATGAGGTGGAGACTGGGGGAAGTGTGGGCCTCTGCGAGCGCGGTCGAGTGGGGGTCAGGCTGCAGCTTTGTGTGTGTGCAAGTTTGTTCTGCCGGTGTCAGATCTAAGCGCTTCTAACAATGGAGTTGTTCCAATACAAGATGGCGTCTATGTTATGCCACATAATGTGGTCGTGCAGCCTCACGTGTCGATCCGCAGCCGCCCTGCCGCCTGGGCCGGGGGCAGGTGGGCTTCCGACGACCCATGAGTCTTGGGTCGGAGATGTAAGAGGGAGAGGGGTCCTATTGACCTATCCTCCTACACACTGTTACCTGAAAATAGTGCTCTCATTCGCTCTCTTTGCGGCTCTAATGAAATTAGCTTCCATAAATTACTACTCCACTAGTCAAAGCAACGAATAACATTGAGGACCCTTGGTTGCAATTGTTTGCGGTTTGTGTCAGTGTCGGTGCTGTTTTCTTTTGTTGATCTCGCAATGGTAGAAATGTCAAAAAGAGTGGGCACCACTTGAACATAATCACTTTAAGTGAAACTCAAAAGTCTCAAAGATTCATTAATTTACGTAATTAAAAAAAGTCTTGTTGGGAGCTGACCGCGAAGAGTCTGGCGATACCCTGACTCAAAATACACACATAGCAGAAGGCGGAGTAGTAAACAGTCGCTCTCTATTCGATCCCAAGGTGGTTTCAAGCAGCAATTCTGACTCACCACAGAATTCTTCCTAATTTTAGCAAGGTCATATTCCTTCCAGGTAACCCTCTGACAGACTGATTATTTCTTTCATCTCTCTAACTTGATTATCTCTCTAACTTGCTTTCACTATTTTCTTTTTGGCTATTTTCCTATGACGTCAATTGAAACAACCTGCAATGGGTATGTTGTGTTATGTTTACCCTTCTTTTTTCCTGTGTTTTATGTATTACTTGCATTTAGTATCTGACTTGCCCTGATGAAGGAAATAAGTCTATATTTTAAGGATATTTTGACCGCTTCCTCACTAAGAAGTTATTAGTGACCATTTTTTTTTAAAAACTCTTTCGGATATAAATTGGTTCCAAAGAAACAAAAAACCAGTGTCAAGAAATTCTGAAATTTAACATCCCAGCTGGGATTAAATGGAGAGCGTTGATCTGAGGTGACTCAGTCGTCAGTGTGTGAGGCTTCCCAACGGAGAGAATGAGACCACTGTGAGGGCATAGACAAGCTCCCATGCTCATTTGTGCCATGCCCTCTCTGTGGACGAATGCTCTCCGGTATTGAGTCAAGATTTGTCTGCAGAAGGTGCCCCACTGACATCAGTCTTCTGTCTATGGCCTGGATGGCGGCTGAACATGGTACTAATAAAGAAAAGGAATGGGGGCTTTGATAACAATAGTAAGGTTACCTCTGATCACTTCATAGTTGCCAACCTATAACCATGCACTACACGGCCTGCTCCATGGTCAAAGGCTCCGATTAATGACAGTAGATATAATAAGAAGTTTTTTAAATGTGAGTTTTAAAGGAGTCTTTGCGGTCCTCCAACATTAGCTTCAGGCTTAATCCTCCAAAATTACCATTGATAGCAAAGCCTGAAGTGCTGAGGAGGCCGAGTTGTTTCCAGTTAGTCAGACCCCTAGACACAGCTACCTGTAATAAAGACAACTTTATTAAAAAAAATAGCTTTGGTCCCTAAAGTTTGCCATTGTGCACTAGTCACCACAATTAACTCCGCCCACCCTAAGCCCTGCCTCCTGAAAGCATCTCAATGAACCGCCCACCTTAGGCCCTTTGTTAGGTGCTGCCCACGGTGCCCTTTGCCTTAAATCTGCCACTGAACACGTGGCACCTTTTCAGCTCTCCTCTCCCAAATGCATTAAGTAACGGGCTGCAGCACTCATTGGGGCGACCTTACACTCACTCCTGGCTCCGCTGGGGTGTGACTAGTAAGACTCTTCTGGCTCTGCCCCTAGTGGGCCAGGGCTTCTTCAGGGTGGCGAGTTTCTACCAACACTACACCAGGCATTGCTGTACAGCAACACTCACAAAGTCTCGCCAATATACTTTCTATTGGCCCAAAAGATCACCTCTTGCACATCAATTGATGTTTGGTTTTTATAATCAATCTTCAGGGACCTAAGCAGCACCTATAAACTAGCATGTGTTCTTTTTGCGCTGTGCAAATATGCACTCCATTGTCCTAAATTGAAATCTGAAAAGAAAGTACTCTTTTATCAAAAGAACAAAAACCTATCATGTGTCACTGTTACCAGTCAGCTTGTGTAAAGGAATCCTCAGCACGAGGTTGTCTGGGCCAGAATGTGCTCTGCTTACATAAAGCACTTCTTACTGAGATGTACGTGGTGGCTGCCAGTCCACCACCTGAATGTACATCTTAATGCTCCAGGTAAACTGTGCACTTAGAAGTCCAGTTTCCCGCTCCCCCCCAAAACCAAACGGAACTGAAACCAACGGGCGCGGCACAAGCTACTTATACTGCTGGTGACGTTGACGCACTACGGAGTCCGTCGAGGGACATCGACACCACGACCTCATGCACAGCGCCCTCTGACGAGAACATTTTTTGCTGAAGCAGCAATGATACGCGTATCATAGATGAGGAATACGTGAGAGGCCCAACTGAAGACACATCTGCAGCAGGCTCATAAGAAATCATGAACTGTCCTACCTAGGGCAGCAACCGACCAGAGGTCCTCGTACCATGGGGACTGCAAAATGAGCTCCACCAGCAATGCCTTCATTTACTGCTCTCACAAAGACTTCCTTAGGATCAGTATTAACTCGCCTGGCTCTGGGTGCATGTCCCCTCCTCCCATTTCCTCTCCACAATGAGCAACAAAAACTGAAGCTGAGGCTTCATCTTCCCTCAAGCAAAATCACAAAAACAAGCTGATATTGTTCAGTGTTTCAGAAATTACAGATTGTGCTTTTTAAACAATCGCAAAATAAAAAGGTTTAAACCTAAACCTAGCGATTACATATTTTAATTACACAGTTTGTGTGTAACCCTTTTAGCTGACAGTATTTGAAACATTGTCAGAATGGAAAAGCTGAGTGCTCAAAAACAGCCTAGCAATCTATTGCTGTAGAATTAAGAGTGTAACACTCGTCTGATTCAGTTTCATCGGTTTCTTGGAGGTCGTCATAGCTTTTAATATACTGTACTTTGCCTTCAATGCCACAATGGTTCTCTGTTTTATTTATTTATTGTTTATTTCTACAGTGCTTATACACAGGTGGAGTGCTTCAAAGTGCTTCACGGCGAGAAGGGAACAAGGGAAAACGGTAGTCATTGGGCCTTGAAATTCCAAATGATCTAACAGAAAAAGGAGCCTACTAGGCCTGGCGGCATTACTCCTAGTGCAAGTGCATAAAGTGTTTCAGGCGTGATCAGGTTGGGAAGAGGCAAAAAAGGGGTATGAGAGGGCCAGAACAACTAACTTACTAGTCCAAGTACTTTCAGGGCATGCAAGTGTACAGACAGAAGGGCAAGGAAGGGAGGAGGGGACAAATGCACCCAGACCAGCAGTGCCCTGGGCTAAGTGCAGAGTGGTTACCCCTCTCATGGATCATAGGCAGTAAGTGCAATAATGTTGAACAAAGTGCAGAGGCCCGGAGGCAAGTGCAAGACTGGAGGGAGTGCCTAGGACTGGTTATGGGCGTGAACCAGGCAACCAGTCAGTAAAAGCTGAACAGTTCGGAAGAGAAGGAGGGGGAGGTTAGCAGGGGACAGAAGGAGGAAGAGAAAAGGAAGGTATTGAGGAGTTTCCAGAATTTAAGGTGCACCGGCTTAAGGCGAAGAGAGGCAGGGAGGCTGGTTCCAGAGGGAGGCACCTGCAGAGAATAAAGATCAACCCCTAAATCTCTGTTTGGAAAAGCGGCTCACCCGCAGAGAGTTGGAGGAGGATGAGCAGACGGCTCTAGAGGGAGAGTATTTAAGAAGAAAGCATTGTAGATAGGGCGGGCCTCTGCCCCAGAAAGCTTTGCAGACTATGCAGAGGGTCTTGAACTTGATCCTTGCAGCCACAGGGAGCCAGTGGAGGGATAAGCACATAATCAGTGGTTCCATCCGCAGAGAGGACCCCTGTGGTTTGGAAAGAATCTACAAAATCAGTGTAATTAATTCTCCAATTAGGCAGTAAACATGTTGTGACCCTGCTTGAAAATAAGGCTACAACCAGCACAGCTTTTGGTATCGCTTTGTTATTGGATTTAAATGACAGAATAGAATATGTTCACAGGATAAACATTTTAAGGTATAATTCTGAGGTTTGTAACATGTTCATATTATTGGTAATATACAATGCGTTTCCTGGACTTAGGAATTGGAGCAGAGTAAGGTAAGGAGAAGGGGAAGTGTAGATTCCATACCTAGGCATTCGACTCAGCCGAGACTTTCTTTCCTTGCTTGTTTCCGGAGAGTGGATCGGTGTGGGTTTCCTATTTCTTTATAATGAAAGACTCCGTAGGAACAGTGATGCTGCCTGTCCTGCAAAACAAATAGCCATGATTTCCATCTCCTGGATAAGAACACACTTCAGATTTCAAATACCATGCAGCATTTAAGGCCTCGTCTGATTTCCTCTTAGTTCTCTATAGCAGCTGCTACACTTTGGAACTCTGCCACTGCGTACTACGGACAACCACCCATCATGTTGGCGTTCTCTCAAGTGTTATTCGTTTTAATGTTTTTGGCTTCTCCTCCCCCACTTGCCTGCAGTTAGCGCCAAGAGGCCTCTGTGCGTTTTTACGCTTTTCACATTTTCTTAACATAACATAACCCACCGTTGTTCAGATTAAATATTTGGAGGGAGGCCTGGTCAGCGTGAGGTGATGTGGCACGCACGCTTCTCTAATGCCGGGGTACGTGGCATCCCCCCAGCCTCCTGATGTCACCATTCGGAGCCCAACCGCCAAAGTGAAGGCATTCACTTCCTAACGGAGGGCTGCAAGCAGCCCCAAACCACTGCATGCGGCAGGCACCCTTTCACTGCGAGCCCATGCATGCACATGACTGTTTCCCACTCCCCGGGACCCTGGCATGTTCACAGCCTGCAGCCGCTGTCACCTTTCTGGGCTGCGTGCTGTGCAACTGTGCAGCTGCGGACTGCTGAACACTGTCAGACCATGTGCTCACCCCAACGAACATGCTCTTTATCCAGTACAAGTAACACTTTCTTCTCACTTAAAGAAACAAAATCCGTCTCTCTGCTGGCACAACCTCTATCCTTCAGCTGGCGCTCTCTCCCCTTCATGCCAGCACAGTGCTTGCTAGCCCCCGTCCTTCACCCATTCAGTCACTTTTCCCCTGGGGCAGTGGGCTTCCCCCATCCTTCACGCATTCAGCCACTTCATCCCTGGGACAGTGGGCTTCCCCAATCCTTCACTCATTCAGCCACTTCCTCCCTGGGGGTCAGTGGGCCTCCCCCATCCTTCACCCATTCAGTAATTTCCCCCCTGGGGGCAGTGGGCTTCCCCCATACTTCACTCATTCAGTCACTTCATCCCTGGGGCAGTGGGCCTCCCCCATCCTTCACCCATTCAGTCACTTTCCCCCTGGGGCAGTGGGCTTCCCCCATCCTTCACTCATTTCCTCCCTGGGGGGCAATGGGCCTCCCCCATCCTTCACCCATTCAGTCACTTTCCCCCTGGGGCAGTGGGCTTCCCCCATCCTTCACTCATTCAGTCACTTCATCCCTGGGGGGGCAGTGGGCTTCCCCCATCCTTCACCCATTCAGTCACTTTCCCCCTGGGGCAGTGGGCTTCCCCCATCCTTCACTCATTCAGTCACTTCATCCCTGGGGCAGTGGGCCTCCCCCATCCTTCACCCATTCAGTCACTTTCCCCCTGGGGCAGTGGGCTTCCCCCATCCTTCACTCATTCAGTCACTTCATCCATGGTGGCAGTGGGCTTCCCCAATCCTTCACTCATTCAGTCACTTCCTCCTTGGGGGGCAGTGGGCCTCCCCCATCCTTCACCCATTCAGTAATTTCCCCCCTGGGGGCAGTGGGCTTCCCCCATCCTTCACTCATTCAGTAATTTCCCCCCTGGGGGCAGTGGGCTTCCCCCATCATTCACCCATTCAGTAATTTCCCCCCTGGGGGCAGTGGGCTTCCCCAATCCTTCACTCATTCAGTAATTTCCCCCCTGGGGGCAGTGGGCTTCCCCCATCCTTCACTCATTCAGTCACTTCATCCCTGGGGGCAGTGGGCTTCCCCCATCCTTCACCCATTCAGTAATTTCCCCCCTGGGGGCAGTGGGCGTCCCCCATCATTCACCCATTCAGTAATTTCCCCCCTGTGGGCAGTGGGCTTCCCCAATCCTTCACTCATTCAGTAATTTACCCCCTGGGGGCAGTGGGCTTCCCCCATCCTTCACTCATTCAGTCACTTCATCCCTGTGGGCAGTGGGCTTCCCCCATCCTTCACCCATTCAGTAATTTCCCCCCTGGGGGCAGTGGGCTTCCCCCATCATTCACCCATTCAGTAATTTCCCCCCTGGGGGCAGTGGGCTTCCCCCATCCTTCACTCATTCAGTCACTTCCTCCCTGGGGGGCAGTGGTCCTCCCCCATCCTTCTCTCATTCAGTCACTCCCTCACTGGGGGGCAGTGGGCCTCCCCCATCCTTCACTCATTCAGTCACTTCCTCCCTGGGGGGCAGTGGAATTACCCCTGTCCTTCACCCACTCAGCCACTTCCTCCCTGGGGGGCAGTGCGCTAGCCCCCATCCTTCACCCATTCAGCCACTTCCTCCCTGGGGAGCAGTGGGCCTCCCCCATCCTTCACCCATTCAGCCACTTCCTCCCTGGGGGCAGTGGGCTAACCCCCATCCTTCACTCATTCAGTCACTTCCTCCCTGGGGGGCAGTGGGCCTCCCCCATCCTTCAACCATTCAGCCACTTCCTCCCTGGGGGGCAGTGGAATTACCCCATCCTTCACTCATTCAGTCACTTCATCCCTGGGGCAGTGGGCCTCCCCCATCCTTCACCCATTCAGTAATTTCCCCCCTGGGGCAGTGGGCTTCCCCCATCCTTCACTCATTCAGTCACTTCATCCCTGGGGGCAGTGGGCTTCCCCAATCCTTCACTCATTCAGTCACTTCATCCCTGGGGGCAGTGGGCCTCCCCAATCCTTCACTCATTCAGTCACTTCCTCCCTGGGGGCAGTGGAATTACCCCCATCCTTCACTCAGTCACTTCCTCCGTGGGGGGCAGTGGAATTACCCCATCCTTCACTCAGTCACTTCCTCCCTGGGGGGCAGTGGGCTAACCCCCATCCTTCACTCATTCAGTCACTTCCTCCCTGGGGGGCAGTGGAATTACCCCATCCTTCACTCAGTCACTTCCTCCCTGGGGGCAGTGGGCTAACCCCCATACTTCACTCATTAAGTCACTTCCTCCATGGGGGGCAGTGGGCCTCCCCATCCTTCACCCATTCAGTCACTTCCTCCCTGGGGGGGCAGTGGAATTACCCCTGTCCTTCACCCATTCAGCCACTTCCTCCCTGGGGGGCAGTGGGCTTCCCCAATCCTTCACTCATTCAGTCACTTCCTCCCTGGGGGCAGTGGGCTTCCCCCATCATTCACCCATTCAGTAATTTCCCCCCTGGGGGCAGTGGGCTTCCCCCATCATTCACCCATTCAGTAATTTCCCCCCTGGGGGCAGTGGGCTTCCCCAATCCTTCACTCATTCAGTAATTTCCCCCCTGGGGGCAGTGGGCTTCCCCCATCCTTCACCCATTCAGTAATTTCCCCCCTGGGGGCAGTGGGCTTCCCCCATCATTCACCCATTCAGTAATTTCCCCCCTGGGGGCAGTGGGCGTCCCCCATCATTCACCCATTCAGTAATTTCCCCCCTGGGGGCAGTGGGCTTCCCCCATCATTCACCCATTCAGTAATTTCCCCCCTGGGGGACAGTGGGCTTCCCCCATCCTTCACCCCTTCCTCCCTGGGGGGGGGGGGCAGTGGGCCTCCCCTATCCTCATCCTTTCCTTTTTAGAAATGGAGGCAGTCCTAGCGCCTATAGATTTGAGGCGACAAATCCTACTGCTTGTTACAGTGGCAGGTAATGTATGTGGCTCTAAGACAATCTGCCTGTGTGCTGGGCGGGAAGGCGATACATGTGAGTGATGGGCGCAGATCAATGCACTGACCTGACGGCTGCATGACTCTGCTCTCTGGCCGGGACAGACCTTAGATGAGCCGCCGCCAGTGAGGGGGGTATCAGTCTCCATGGTGTTCAGTTATCCATCTTGCACTGCAGGAATAGATATGTACTGCCCGGGCTGCTGCTGCCACAGAGCAGTGGCAAACGTTGCCATCCAGCTCGGTGTGAATTTGGTCAGCATTCCACATTTTAAACATTTGAGCATCTCTGGAAGCCAGTACCAGCAGCAGCACGTGGACGCGTGGCCTGCACGTGTGCAGCGATTTCCCTGGCGAGACTCCACAGCAGCAAGGCCATCCCTGCGGAGTTGCGTGGTCTTGCTTTGTGCGGAGTAACAGCTCGCCTGCCCAGTGCATTTTAGCCACAGAAAGGCGTGTGCTCTGAGCAGAGTTCAGCAGCAGCACCATAGGCTGCAGGTATTAGCAGCCTGCACGGACTAGGCTTCATTTCATAAGCCCTGCGCTCCTCAGGCACACTCTTCTTTTGCAAGAACAGGTGTCGATGCCAAAGCAGAAACCCCCCCACCCCCAGGGCCCCCCCCTTTCCTACCGGTCAGCTGAAGGGGGCCTGTGTGCAGCGGCCAGTGCAGGGGTGCGGGCCTGTGTGCAGCGCAAGCCATCTACAGGCAATGAATGGGCTGGAAGCCACAGCACTCTGCGGGGCCCGGGCTCTGTGCCCGCCCAGGCGCACAGCCAAGCGAGGCCTCGCCAAGATGGATAAGTAAGGTGCCGCCGTAATGGCCTTGCCACGGGCTCGGGGGGGGGGTCACAAGACCCGCATTATGCCGCTGGTGAGATAGTGCGCACTTACCGGGGGTCGGCCTGTTGCAAGTCGGGACCAGGTGTGGGTGGCCGGGCGGGGGCTGGCACGCACGCCCATCCGCCAGCCCGTACGTGAAGCAAGGGAGGGAGCCGTGAGGGGCGTACGAAACCAGTCACAGACGATCTCCTCACGACGAAGATCCCGCCACGCGCTTCCAACTGCTGCTACGGTCACGTGGCGCTGCCCAACCGCCACGCACCACGTGACCATAACGGCAGGGAATGCTTTGCCGCTTACCGCGCATGCGCCGTGCCTCTGCGCATACGCAGTAGTAATGCATTCACCCAAAGCGGCATCTGTAACGGCGGGAAATGCTATGCCCGCTTGCCGCGCATGCGCGGCGCGACTTCAGCAACAGGAGCATTTTCTGGCGGGCATTTTTAAATAATGCGCACGCGAGAGCCGCTTCCCCCCACGCACGCACACACACCGTTATTATTATCACGCCCCTTCCTGCGTGTGTGTGCCAGAGAGTTAGGCGCAGCGCAGGGGCACCGTACGAGGGGCGCACCGTACGAGGGGCTGCGGGGCCCGCCCACCCTACGAGGGGCTGCGGGGCCCGAGCCTCCACAACCCGCAAAATGAAGTCGGGGCTGAAGCCGGCCCCCCACCCGCCTGGGAAAAGAGACGCAGTATGGATGGCCCTTTGTTCATCCATACTGTATCTCCCTCCCTCTGGCGGCCCGGGTAAAAGCCAGAGAAAAACGATGTTTAAAAATTGGGGGACAGATGCAAAGCAAGAGGCTCTTGCTTTGCAAGTGTCCCTCAATTTCTAAAAATCGTTTTGGGTTGGTGTATTTGTACATCTGTGTACCCCTCTTGGTAAGAGGGGTGCACAGATGTACATAGCTCTCAACCATTTGGGTCGCGAAGGCGGGTGAAAACACCCGATTTTAGTTTTGGCGGGTGAGACTCCCATTGAAATGAATGGGCGTGCTGGAGGCTTGGCGGGTGAGTCAGCTGTTTACAAGGCGGGTGACACCCGCCAAAAGCGTGAGAGTTGAGAGCTATGGATGTACAGGTACACCCAACCCAAAACGATTTTTAGAAATTGAGGCACAGATGCAAAGAAAGTCTGTCCCTCAATTTCTAAAAATCGTTTTGGGTTGGGTGTATGTGTACATCTGTGCACCCCTGTTGGCAAGAGGGGTGCACAGATGTAGAGGTACACCCAACCCAGAAGGATTTTTAGAAATGGAGGCACAGATGCAAAGCTAGTATGTCCCTCAATTTCTAAAAATCGTTTTGGGTTGGGTGTATTTGTACATCTGCGCACCGCTGTTGGCAAGAGGGGTGCACAGATGTAGAGGTACACCCAACCCAGAAGGATTTTTAGAAATGGAGGCACAGATGCAAAGCAAGTATGTCCCTCAATTTCTAAAAATCGTTTTGGTTTGGGTGTATTTGTACATCTGTGCACCCCTCTTGGCAAGAGGGGTGAACAGACGTAGAGGTACACCCAACCCAGAAGGATTTTTAGAAATGGAGGAACAGATGCAAAGTGAGGGAGGGGGCAGGGAGAGGGCAAATGAGACCGTTTGCATGTCTCTCAGTGTGCACGTGGTGAGGGTGAATGCTATGGGCGGGGAGCGGAGGCGTATGAGCCAGCACTTTCTAGTAGAGCTGCCATATTTGAAATGGGGCAATGCTAATACTCCTCAGTTAGCTCGCTATACTCTTGATGGGATAGAACTGCTGTAACAGGGCTTCTATAATTGTTGAATCTTCTCAGCGATAATAATATGCTTTTGTTGAGGCAATGCTAGTTCATCTTAGTGGGGCTGCTATACTTTTGATGAGGCAACATCAGCACCTCTCAGTTGAGCTGCTACACTCTTATTGACAAGGCCCCAGGACTTCTCAACAGATGTATTTCTTTTTATTTTAATTGGTTATTTATAATGCGTGTACTACCCAGAGGTTTCTAAGCGCGGACTGAGGGAGCGAACCTGTGTTGCGCGGACCGAGGGAGCGAACCTGTGTTGCGCGGACCGAGGGAGTGAACATGTGTTGCGTGGACCAAGGGATCGAACCTGTGTTGCTCTGTGTCGTCTTGCTTACAAGGCGAGCACGTTGCCCCTGAGCTATCCTTCCGATACTCTAAAGATCTGAAGTACATTTAATGATACAGAACAAGAACTATTGAGCAAGTCTGTCATCATCAGAATAACTCAACACTGTCGTGGTTATACAAGAGCTCATATATTTAAAGGGATGGAATTACTCAGAATGTAGCAGCACTATTCAATAACCCAAAGTTCTTAAGCATAGTGAATGTGAAAATAATACACTTCTCACTGTTGGGACAGTACTGCCACTTCTCACAGAGGCTTCTAGACCTTTTATGGGGCAGCACTGATCCAGCCTACTGCTCACATGCTCAGAATTGTCATTTCTCAGCAGGACTGCAACACTATACCGTTGTGTTCTGTATGTTGAGTGCTTCTTCACCACCAATGTGGATTCATGGCTCTCTCCCAGTGTCTAAATAGTAGATCTGTCTACATTCAATTGGCAACAGGCATGTCCGGAGCTGCCTGCTGTCGATAAGGTGCCGCTCAGGATGTTGGGAGCCGTGATGGGGCAAGGGATAGAAGGCTCGAGCCTGTCGGATAGCAGATTCTGCAGGGTTTTAAAACCTGCTCACTCCTTCTGGAGGGGCCATGGGGCAGTATGAGCCTGATCCCACATACAGGGGGTTGTTATCCCTTCATCTCTCCTGAATGAAAGAATGAGCTCTCTCAGACACAAGTTATCACCCCTGCAGACACATTGAATGAATATGGTATGGATCTATAGATTGAGAAAACAGGAGTGACAATTCAGAGTGTTTTAACAGAAATATAATTGTCTTCCCAGATGGGAGACTGACTCCATTAATATACATGGGGTCACTGAGATGACCAAGAGTGAAACTGTACATTCAGTTGTGAGATTACCAGCAACGGTTGATACTATGCTCGAAGGAGTGAGGTGCCCACTCAATATATCACACTGTTTATAGGTGTGAGACCCATCCTGAATGCTTGCCCAAAGAGCCTTGGCCAGAGTTTCACACTGAATAAGTGAGCATGTGATCCGGGGTCTGCAGCCCACACACACGAAGGGGATTCCCATGCTCCCACTTGCGAGATTTGCACCAAATTAGTGAGATTGTGCTCCAAGGTAGGAGGCACACGCAGTCATTGCTCTGACATTTGACACACTCACAGGATGGGACTGCATTTCGTTCTCCCATCCTAGTTGTGTTGCTCTGCCTCTTGAGGGCTACTACAACCTGGATGATTCTAGAGGGGTAGAGTAGGGGCAGTGATGGCCTACTGGAATGCAACTCGAAGACTTAAATCTCCTTCTTACTTGACTTTAATATATGCAGTGCACGCTAGCCAATGTTTGCACTGTTCTGTGCAGCAAGCGCCTCAATCCCCCCGTGCGCCGTTGCACCAAGTTGGCGACTGCATGAAAATCTGCGGTCCTATAACTGCCAGTGATGTCACTTCCTGTATTTGGGCCCCCCTAAGGAAATTCATAAGTCGGCTCCCATGGTTAGGCGCCTTCCCCCGCTCTCTTCACCACACCACACTATGTTCTATCATGCACCAGAACACGGCCCTCACCCCTTCCTTCCATTGTGTGTGCTAGAGAGTTAGGCACATTCCCCTAGGTCCTCCCCTTCCCCACTTGCTTCACCACACCACACTATGTTCTATCATGCAGCAGAACACGGCCCCCTGCCCCTTCCTTCCCATGTGTGTGTGCTAGCAGAGACCTAGGCGCCTTCCCCTAGGTCCTCGCCCTTCCCCAGCTCGCTTCACCACACCACACTATGTTCTATCATGCAGCAGAACACGGCCCCCACCCCTTCCTTCCCGCGTGTGTGTGTGCTAGCAGAGACTTAGGTTCCTCCCCTAGGTCCTCTCCCTTCCCCCGCTCACTTCACCACACCACACTATGTTCTATCATGCAGCAGAACACAGCCCCCACCCCTTCCTTCCTGTGTGTGTGTGCTAGCAGAGAGTTAGGCGCCTTCCCCTAGGTCCTCGCCCTTCCCCCGCTCACTTCACCACACCACACTATGTTCTATCATGCAGCAGAACACAGCCCCAGTCCCTTCTTTCCTGTGTGTGTGTGCTAGCAGAGAGTTAGGCACCTTCCCCTAGGTCCTCGCCCTTCCCCCGCTTGCTTCACCACACCACACTATGTTCTATCATGCAGCAGAACACGGCCCCGCCCCTTCCTTCCCATTTGTGTGTGCTAGAGAGTTAGGTGCCTTCCCCTAGGTCCTCGCTGTGATGCTGGAAATGCATCGGAGGGACAGGGCCTCCGTATCCTTGTCCTTTACTGTTTTTATCTTGTGTTCTGTCGTGATTTCTGCGCAGGAGTTCATGTGGGACTCCTGGCAGTGGAGCTCTCTCCTTTGGTTTGCTGAACAGACCCATGGGATACCCTTATGGCACCCATGGGTAGGGGGGCAACCCTGTGCCCCGAGTGTATGAATGTAGTATGGAGTGTTGGATGGCTCGGTACTTGTCCCAATACACATAACTTGTTGTGAGTGTTTGGAGAGAAGTGAATAGCCTGAATGCACCGTGTGCCTGATTGGCTGCCTGCCTGCATGAATGCCTTTAGTCGTGATTGGATGCTTGAGTGTGACCCCGCAGAATGAATGGGAGATCAACAGTATATCTGGGGACCTCTCACAAGTCTACTACGACGAGTAACTGGAGTAACTGAAGCTTGGCCCTGAAGCCCTGCTGGACGAGAAGAACTTCTGTTGCTTTCCTTTCTCAATCTGAAAGCTGTTGTGCCTTCAAGGACTGACCCAGAGAGGACCTGGTAAGGCGCCCTCTTCCCGAGCTACGAGGGACCATCGTGCACAGCTGATCTTTGCTTAAGCTCCCTGGTAGACAGACCTTCGAAAAGCTGCTGACCCGATACGGGGACTGCTGCGGAACTCCAAGGAGAAGCACCCGGACTGTTGTCCACCACTGTCGCCGACCGCCATCGCCGACAAGAGCCGCCGTGCTCCCGTTTTGCCTAAGAACTTCATTGATCCAAGGACGCTCTCGTCCGCTTCGTCGCAGCTGTATCCTGCTGGAGAAGGCCTGACCGTAGACGCGCAGAGGAGCATCCACCGGTGGGTTTCCCGCCACTCAAGGACCACAGAGACGCCGACGACTCGACACCCTTGCTGGGACACAGTTCTTCAACTCTTTGCGATCCAGAACTGTCGAAACCGAGGTGCCCTGCATGCCTCTCCCTTGCAGGACGTTTGCACTTCCCCGCCAACGAGCACCGCTAGGAACGACGCGGCCACTTCACCGTCGTAGCTCGACCTGTTCTCCGTCGGACGTTCGACAACCCGCGACTCCTGCCTTAAAAGGAGGACACTCAAGAAGGGTTGACGATTTCCCCGACGAGGAACGCTACAAGGCCAGGGACTTTGGGGTTGCATAACTATTGGAAAGTCTAGTGTGAACAATATATGGACTGGGCTTGTATCTTTATCCTACAGGTTGCCCAGGTGGGGGGGATCTCCACACAGAGCTGTGTTTTATGGTAGGAACCAGTATTCTGCCAATTGTTCAACCACCTTGCTTTCCTTCCTTTTTCTATTGTTGGTTTCCTTTATTGGATCTGTGTGTCATTCTGACCGAATGCACTTTAACGAGGTCTAATAACGTTTGTGGTACCACTTTAGAATTGTATATATTTATCATTGCCGATTTTCCGAGTACAAAGTGAGTTATCGTGATACTGTACATAACTTTGAATATTGATTATATAAAGACTGTTTTTTAACCGATTCAGTGTGCGGACATTCCTTTGTGGCTGCGTGGAGACTACACTGTACTTAAGAACCAGCCTGCATTACCTCCCGAGAAGCTAGGCCTTGATTGCTCGTCCATTGCTACCACAATAGAGAATCTTGGCAGGGGTCCTCTGTGCCTCTCCTCTACCATATAGAGAGCGGAAGTACAGACGCGCCCCACCCCACCAGTGCGGTTTCTCTACACTGGTGGCAGCGGTGGGATGATTATGGTTTTAAGAATCAGTGTATAACCGTGCCACTTACGAAGGATATCTGCACTTTATTAATTTAAGGTTTAGTTGTGTACAAGATATCTGCATTACAAGCAATGGAATCTATTGCGAATGGTAAATTGACTCGGATGAGCTTAGAGGCTCTCCAGAGTGTTGTGAAGACTTTGTGGATAAGTCTAGGGCTGAGCTCATAGCTCCCCTGGTGGATTACCAGAATGATTGTGATACTCTTGAAGGGGGGGGGATGCAACCAATGAGGACTCTACACCGGGGGTTGTCGCTGAATCTGATTCTGGGAATGCCACCATTCCTGCTGCCTCTGTTCCAAACCCCAGCAGTTCCTTAGAGCTTAAGTTATTAAATTGGCCTTTGAATATCGCAAGTTGGAAATCGATGCTGAGCTTAAGAAAGAGGAGTTGGCACAGCAAGTGGAACTCAAAAATAGGGATCTTGAACTCAAAGACAAGGACACTGAATGTCAGCGAACCCAGTTAGAGAAAGCTTGAGCGAAGACTTCAGCTAAACCAGTTGAGAGTGTCAGGTCCCCTGCAACCAAGTTTATGAAAGATTTGGTTGGTGTGTATGAGGAGGGTTCTGATATCCTCCAATGGATTGAAGCATTTGAGATGGCTTGTGCAATCCATGATGTTGATAAGCGATTGGGCTAAGTGTTTATTAAGCAGAGTGCCTCAAACTGGATATGACTGTATTCTGAAGCTGAGTGTGGAAGAAAGGAGTCAGTATGAGTGTCACGCCTGTGCCACTGGCGCACACATTGGCAACCATCATGGACGATATGGTACTTGTTTATCTTCATAATACTTCTTAAACAACCCCTAGTCACATTTTGGTCATTAATTTCCATTTGTACAACATTGGTACTTTTCTATTTTATTCAGCAAACTACATGTACCATAATGCACCTTGCTTCAGCTATCAATTCCTGGCCATTCACATTCGTCTGTATTGGAACCACAATCCCCAGAAGCCCTAGCAATCAGTGCTGCTTCCACCATCTAAGGACCAGAGAGGGAGGAGGCAGATTATCTTCAGCTGTGCTGCTCCAGGTGCTGCCAATTAGCCTGCCTCAGTACAGGTCAGGGCTGTATTTAAGCAGCTGCCTGCAGGAGCTCATTCTCTTTCACCAAGAGTCCTCCCAGCCCCTTTTTGCCTTGATTTGTATGCTGTTTCTGCTGCTGCATTTTCCTGCTTCTGATCCAGTGCTCTTTATGGGCTCCCTGCCTTGCAGCCTGCTACACCCTGCTGCCTACAGCCCTAGCCTTCTGGACTCCCTGCCTCACAGCCCTGCTCCTCTGGGCTCCCTGCCTTGCAGCCTGTTACACTCCGCTACCTACAGCCATAGCCTTCTGTGCTCCCTGCCTCACAGCCCTGCTCATCTGAGCTCCCTGCCTTGCAGCCTGCAATCCTCCGCTGCCTATAGCCCGGGTCCTCTGGGCTCACAGCCGTGCTCGTCTGAGCTCCCTGCCTTGCAGCCTGTTACACTCCGCTGCCTACAGCCATAGCCTTCTGGGCTCCCTGCCTCGCTGCCCTGCTCATCTGGGATCCCTGCCTTGCAGCCTGCAATCCTCAGCTGCCTATAGCCCGGGTCCTCTGGGCTCCCTGCCTCACAGCCCTGCTCCTCTGAGCTCCCTGCCTTGCAGCCTGTTACACTCCGCTGCCTACAGCCATTGCCTTCTGGGCTCCCTGCCTCACAGCCCTGCTCCTCTGGGCTTCCTGGCTTGCAGCCTGCTACTCTCCGCTGCCTACAGTCATAGCCTTCCGGGCTCCATGCCTCGCTGCCCTGCTCCTCTGGGCTCCCTGCCTTGCAGCCTGCAATCCTCCGCTGCCTATAGCCCGGGTCCTCTGGGCTCCCTGCCTTGCAGCCTGCAATCCTCCGCTGCCTATAGCCCGGGTCCTCTGGGCTCCCTGCCTTGCAGCCTGCAATCCTCCGCTGCCTATAGCCCGGGTCCTCTGGGCTCCGTGCATTGCAGCCTGCTACACCCTGCTGCCTACAGCCCTAGCATTCTGGGTTCCCTGCCTATAGCCCGGGTCCTCTGGGCTCCCTGCCTTGCAGCCTGCTACTCTCTTCTTCTTTCAGCCCTGACCCTCTGGTCTCTCTGCCTCGACGCCCTGTTCCTTTGGGTTCGCTCCTTGCTGCCCTACTCCTCTGGTCTCTCTGTCTGCCGCCTACTACAGCTCTCAGTCCTGCTCCTCTAGGCTCTGCTTTGCAGCCTACTACAGTCCTCTGCAATCCACTACAGTTTTTCTGCACCTTTTGCCATCCGGTACTGCACCCTGCTTCCTTGTTTGCAGCCCCCCCTATTTCCTGGCTGCTGCTCCCTTGCTCTCTTCCTTGTTTTGCAACCCCTTGTTCTTGATCACTGTCCTTCTCTTCCTTGAGTCCTCTGTCCTCCCCTTTAGTTTACCCATTTCTATTGTACTGTTTTTTCCTTCATTCCCTTCTGCTAGATTTTTCTTAGACTTCCCTTTCCCTGGTTATTTCTGTTCTTGTCTCTCTTGTGTCTTATGTTGACCCTTTGAACAGAGCTTGACTTTTGGTTTCCGGCATGCAACCTCTGCCCCTTCCCTTATCGCGTTCTCTGTGCTACAGACACCCACAGCTGTTGTTCCCAGTCATGAGCAGACAGAGTGGGCACCTGTAATAGTAATCTGTGCAGAAGGCTGGAGTTTCCACTCTTTCCCATTTCTGCATACACCCCAATAGGGAATCCAGTTTGTTTGTATCTTTCTAGTTTCCTGCCCCTTTCTGTTCACAACTACAGTTGCCTACTTTTCTCTCTTGTTGAGTTTCCTGCTGTCTGTGTACTTATCTGTCACCTTACACCAGCACAGCCGCCCAAACCCTACCTGGGGGGCCCTGTGCCACTCTTGACTGAGTGCCATCCTTGACAATGAGTGCATGAAGTCTGCTTTGATTGCCAAGTTTGGCAAGACACCTACCCAATATCTTAAACGGTTTAGGGATTTTAAGAAACGAGAGAATGTGTCTTGGATTGACTGGGTGAGTGCTGCGCACATGAACATGATGGGATGGATTGATGGTTACAAAGTGAAAACGTTTGTTGAATTGTCTCACCTCTTGTTTTTTTAACATTTTTCGGAAGGCTGTTCACCAGAGCTAAGTCAGTATGTTGCTGACCAGAACATTTTGGACCCCTTTAAGCTGGCTAGGTTGGCTGACAAGTGGGTCTCCCACCGGGTGTCCCCTAAGGACTCCAGTGGGAAGGACAAGGACAAAGAAAAGGGGGCCTCTCAGAAAGCTGTGGAGTCCCAAAAGCAGTCACAGTCGGGTAAACCAAAACCTTCCTCTCCGAAGACCCAAAAACCTAGTGGGGATAAGTCTGTTGTGGGTGGGAGTAAGAGTAGTGGTCTGCCTGCTACAAAGCAGGGTCCCAGTGGTTCCAGTACCATACCTCGCACGCCCAGCACATGTTGGGATTGTGGGGCTCTGGACCACCGAAGCGGTGACCCCAAGTGTAAGGGTAAGGCACTTGGAATCCAGGCTGTCAGCCTGACCTACCCCTACACCGTACCTGAGGTGGAGGCTACTGTCCTCCCCTCCTCTACCGGGATCACCTTCGGTGCTCCCGTAGAGATTTCCTTAGTGTCCCTTGGGGCCTGGGACCAGTACGTATAACTACTGGCGACTATCCCACAAAACACTCATAGGTTTTTGAGAAGTGTCCTCCTGAATGGCCAGCCTTCTACTGGTTTGAGAGACACTGGGGCAAGCATGACAGTGGTGGACAGGACCCTGCTCAAGCCAGAGGACTATGTAAGTGCTCCTCTGAGAACCATCAGGTTAGCTGGTGGGCCTCCCAAATTATCGCCTGTAGCCTTAGTCAACATTACGATTGGAGACAAGACAGCAACATTTCTGGTCCTGGTTCAGGACAACGTGCCTGCAAACATCTTGTTAGGAAACGATTTGGTCGAGTTGGGGATGATCACAGGTGGTCTACCCATGGCTGCGGTAGCGGTCACCCGATTGCAGGTTACACAGGGTCCGGCTGTGAGCCCAGCCCCCTCGCCAGCAGGGAAACCCAAGGCGCGACGGAAACGGAAGAATAAGAAGGTGACGTCTGTGGAGGGAGCCCCTGCTCTTCCTGCTGTTCTGACAGCACCCATTGGGATCCATGCTCCAGACGGGCTGGGTCCAGTGGTGAATCCCGTCTCAACTCCTGTGGGAGAAGAGCCAGAAGACTTTCCGGTAGGAGAGGCTCTCAACCCGGAGGATCATCCCGACCTTCAATGCTTGTTAGTTGAAGGGGGACCCTCCCGGGAGGACTTCTGTAAGGGACAGAGAGAGTGTCACTCTCTCGAGGGTCTGAGGAAACAGGCCCTGTCACAGGCACAAGGAGAAGTGCCTAAAACATTCCGAATTTATTGGGAGGGTGAGCTCCTTGTTAGTAAGCCCACTAAGCCTGAGAGGTTGGTGGTACCCCAGGTTTACAGGCCCTTCCTGCTGCAGCTGGTGCATGAGGTGCCCTTGGCTGGTCATCTTGGTACCAAGAAGACTAAGCAGAGACTCGCTGCCCATTTCTACTGGCCAAGGATGGGAGTAGAAGTGGAATCCCACTGCAGGACCTGCCCAACCTTTCAGTTGTCTGGCAAGACTGGAGGCAGTGTCATTGCCCCACTGCAACCATTGGCAGTGGTTGGCACACCGTTTGAGAGGGTGGGCATCAACAACGTCGGTCCCCTTCATCGACCCACGTCAGATGGACATCGGTTCATCCTGGTCTTGGTAGATCATGCCACCAGGTACCCTGAGGCTATACCCCTTCGGACGGTTATGGCCCAGGTGGTTGCCAGGGCTCTCCTGGGCATTTTCACCCGTGTTGGATTCCCTAAGGAGGTTGTCTCTGATAGAGGATCCAACTTCATGTCGAGTTACATGAAAACCATGTGGAAAGAATGCAGAGTAACCTACAAGTTCTCCACCTCTTACCACCCCCAGACCAGCGGTCTGGTTCAGAGATTTAATAAAACTCTCAAGGGCAGGATAGGCGCTTTGGAAGAGCTCCTCAGGAAGAAGTGGGATCTTCTCCTGCCATGCCTGCTGTTTGCTTACAGAGAGGTACCTCAAGAGGGTGTTGGTTTCAGCCCCTTTGAGTTACTCTTTGGACATCCCATGAGGGGGCCCCTTGCCTTGATCAGAGAAGGTCTGGAGGCCGCCCCTCCCAGTCCTGCTAAGCAAGTGGGGGACTGTGTTAGGCCTCAGACAGAGGATGACACAGATTATGGGTCAAGCAACGGCGAATCTTAAGGCCAGCCAGGAATTGAATAAGTACTAGCATGACCTTAAAGCATCGCAAGTGGATTGGACTCCAGGACAGGAGGTCCTCGTGATGGAGCCTACCAAGCCTCGGGCTTTGGCAGATAAATGGACTGGACACTCCAGGATCATCTCCAAGATGGGTGAGGTCAATTATCTGGTTAACATGGGAATCCCAGGGGTGGCCCCTCAGGTATTCCACGTTAACAGACTCAAGCCTTTCCACAGGCGGGCCGAAGTCTCATGTCTCTTGCTAGCTTCAGAGCAAGAAGAGGATGAGAGTGAGCCCCTTCCTGATTTGCTGTATAGCAACCCTCAGGATTGCTCTGTGGAGGGAGTGCATCTCTCTCCAGATTTGACAACAGAGCAGCAGAGGGCCTGCAGGGCTTTGCTCCGGCAGTACGCCTCTCTGTTTTCATTGAGACCTGGCCTTACACCGTGGTGTAGGCACGAGATTGACACTGGTGACAGTGTGTCTGTCAAAAGCAGGTGCTACCGTATGTCGGATACCGTTAAGAACCACATCCAGGCTGAGGTTGCCAAGATGTTGGATCTGGGTGTTATTGAACCCTCAACCAGTCCCTGGTCCATTCCTGTGCTCCTTGTTCCCAGGCAGGTACCAAGGATTGGAGGTTCTGTGTGGACTACGGAGGAGTCAATGCCATCACCAAAAGTGACGCGCACCCATTGCCCAGGGCTGATGAGCTCGTGGACACCATCAGTGCTGCCAAATTTGTGAGCACCTTTGACCTTACCTCAGGCTATTGGCAAATAGCTCTGACGGACCATGCCAAAGAAAAGATGGCGTTCTCAACACCATAGGGACTCTACCAGTTTAGGGCCATGCCTTTTGCATTGAAGAATGACCCTGCCACTTTCCAGAGATTGGTCAACCATGCGCTCAGTGGGCTGGAAGCCTTTTGTGTGGGTTACTTAGACGACATTGCCGTCTACAGTTCCACTTGGGAAGTGCGCTTGATGCATCTGGATAAAGTGTTGCAGGCCTTGAAAAGGGCGAACCTCACTATCAAGGCCACCAAGTGCCAGATAGCTCAGGGGAAAGTCACATATCTTGGTCATAAGGTAGGAGGGGGTCAAATACAACCTCTCACCAGTAAAGTACTGGACGTACATGACCAGGAGACTCCCACTACTCAAACCCAGGTGAGAGCCTTTTTGGGCCTCACTGGGTATTATCGCAATTTCATGGCAGACTATGGAACCATAGCTGCACCCCTGACAGTGTTGACTTTGCCCAAACAGCCTAGGAAGGTTAATTGGACTGAAGACTGTCACAGGGCCTTTGATGGCTTGAAAGGAAGTCTGTGTAGGGCACCCTTGCTGTGTGCACCTGATTACAGCAAGCCCTTTATCGTTCAAACTGACGCCTGCGACACCGGAATTTGAGCTGTCGTGTCCCAGTTAGATGACAAAGGAAGAGAACATCCGATCATATTCATCAGTAGACAACTTAAGGGTAGGGAACTTGTTGACCGTCTGGTTGAGGGGGTCTATCTCGTGGGAGATTAGGCACCCTAACCTCAGTCGAGGGGGGCGACTGTGATGCTGGAAATGCATCGGAGGCACAGGGCCACTGTATCCGTTTTATCGTGTGTTCTGTCGTGTTTTCCGCGCAGGAGTTCGTGGGACTCTTGGCGGTGCAGCTCTCATCTTTGGTTTGGTGAACAGACCCATGGGATACCCTTATGGCACCCATGGGTAGGGGGCATCCCTGTGCCCCTAGTGTATGTTTTTGGCACCTGTGTTTGACCCACAGAGCAGGGTACGGGCTGGTGGCAGCTCCGTGCTGAATTGACTGGTGCCCTGAGCATCCTCCATTTTCGGATGCCCAGGCCCTGTCATTGGAATCAGTAGATTCCTGATGGAGACAAAATGGCCCCCATGGCCTCTTGTCTTCCATCGCCTGTTACCTTGATCTTCCCGAATTCCCAGGAAGCCCCGACTCTGTCCCTTCCCCCTGACTGGCTTTTGGGTGGAAGTTCCTTATATGGTAGTGTGGGGAAGTGCTGACCACACTGGCTGGAGCCTTCTCAACGACTGTATGTTGTGGGTACGCCTGTGGGTGGGACCTGAGTGAATGGAGTGTAGGACGAATATGCATTCTGTGTTGTGGGTGTCTAGTATCTAGTGGTTGACACAATGGTTGAGACAGCCCTGCCCGAAACCAGTTTGAATGTAGTATGGAGTGTTGAATGGCTCGGTACTTGTCCCAATACACATAACTTGTTGTGAGTGTCTGGAGAGAAGTGAATAGCCTGAATGCACCGTGTGCCTGATTGGCTGCCTGCCTGCATGAATGCCTTTAGTCATGATTGGATGCTTGAGTGTGATCCAGCGGAATGAATGGGAGATCAACAGTATATCTGGGGACCTCTCACTGCTAGGAATCGTGTTCAGAAGCTGAAGTCCACTACGAAGAGTAACTGGAGTCACTGAAGCTTGACCCTGAAGCCCTGCTGGACAAGAAGAATTGCTGTTGCTCTCCTTCACAATCTGAAAGCTGTTGTGCCTTCAAGGACTGACCCAGAGAGGACCTGGTAAGGCGCCCTCTTCCCGAGCTACGAGGAACCATCGTGCACAGCTGATCTTTGCCTAAGCTCCCTGGTAGACAGACCTTCGAAAGGCTGCCGACCCGATACGGGGCCCGCTGCGGAACTCCAAGGAAAAGCCCCCGGACTGTTGTCCACCACTGTCGCCAACCGCCATCGCCGACTGGAGCCGCCATGCTCCCGTTTTGCCTAAGAACTTCATTGATCCAAGGACGCTCTCGTCCCCATCGTTGCCGCTGTATCCTGCTGGAGAAGGCCTGACCGTTGACGCGCCGAGGAGCATCCACCGGTGGGTTTCCCGCCACCCAAAGACAACAGAGACACCGACTCAACACCCTTGCTGGGCCACAGTTCTTCAACTTTTTGCGGTCCAGAACTATCGACACCGAGGTGCCCCGCACACCTCTTCCTATATAAAAAAAAGAAATGTGGATGGTTCCAATGTAATTATAGTACCATTACTCTAAAGCAGACATTACCAGCAAATCTTACAAATGCTTATTTAATCTTCTTAAAACCAAAATTTAATAACTAATCTGTACTTAAACATTAACAAAAATTCAATTAAAAAACTATAAACTGTTAGAATACGCCAAGAGGTATCTAACTGGCCCAAGATTCTATAACAACCAAACAGATACATGATTACCACTAAATTATAACAAAAAATAGACAGAATACGCCAACAGATATCTAACTGCTCCAAAAATCTGCAACAAGCCAATATATAAAACATTAGCCAGAAACAACAAGTGAACACTGAAAACAAACAAACAAATAGACTGTAGCATAACAAAAAATGTTTTTTTTTTAATCCGACATGGTTTTATTTTCCCACAGACCCAATGATTAGAAAAACAAACACAGGAACTGAGCAAATTGCACAGTAGACTGGTTTGTAAACTAAATATGAGGGTAAAAAAAGCTGAAATGTCTATTATGCAATATAATAAGTCTTTATAAAATACATACACTAACTATGCTCTTTTCTTTTATCACAGAAATTGAAAAAGAATATGTACTCCAGTTAACAAACTCATAAAAAAATATATCCAATCTCAACAAATCCAACAGTAAGTATATACTAATAGAACACATAAATACTGCTGCAAAACAGAACCATTGAACAAACATCTAACCATACACCACAATACAAAATCTTCACTTCCATGGATATGTTATACTACAGTGCTTGTTACCAAACTCTACAATCTTAATAACATTACGTAACCAAAACATCACATACAAACTATACAAATCAAACAGTACAGAAACTGTACATTTCAAACATTTGATAGATATTCAATTCCATGGGTGTGATCTATGGGTGTGATATGCTACAGTGGTCGTGGCCAGGGCCTAGAGTCTTGGGTGTATAGCCTACGGCCTACAGCCTTTGCCCATGCACCCAAGACTCTAGGTCCTGCCACAACCACTGCAGCATATCACAATCACAACCACTGCAACATATGACACCCATGCTGCCTTATAACTTCAGTGCCTATAACTTCGATCTTGGGTGCATCGGCCATGCACCCAAGACTCTAGGTCCTGGCCACAACCACCGCAGCATATCGCACCCATGGTGGCTTATAACTCAGTATCACACCCATAGAATCAAACATTTTAACTGCGGCATATACTCAATTTGCACCCAAAACTCTAGGCCCTGCCCACAACCACCTGATAGATATTCGATTCTATGGGTGTGATATGCTGCAGTGGTTGTGGCCACGGCCTAGAGTCTTGGGTCTATGGCCTACGGCCTGCGGCCATGCACCCAAAACTCTAAGCCCTGGCCACAGCCACCGCAGCATATCACACCCATGATGGCTTATAACTCAGTATCACACCCATAGAAACAAACATTTTAACTGCAACATATACTCAATTTTAATGTCCGCTGACACCGCGCGTCTCCTTAGAACAGTTTCAACTTGCCTGCGGAGCGAACAGGGAAGTGTCTCTGCGGAGTGGACATAGATATCACTCATTTTTTGACACCTACTTTTTGATCGTTTTAAAGAAAACTACTGGACGGATTTTCACCAAATTTACAAAAGCATGCTTTCGGGACCAAGCCCGTGCTCCTGCCGGTGAAAATCCATCCAGCGGTTTTTCCCCCATTCAGTCTATGGGGAAAAAAGAAATTTTGGGACCCCCACTATAACTTTGCCCCCCCCTGGACCAAACCTCACCAAACCATGCAAAAGAATTCAGAGTGGGCCATATACTTTTTCCGCAAAGTTTGGTGAGGATTCGTCCAGGGGCAGCGAAGTTATAAGCCGCCCAAAAAGTGTTCTTCCTATGGGATTAGCAATTTAACCATAAGTACACGGCCACTACTGTGGCCGTGTAACATATATATATATATATATATATATATATATATATATATATATATATATATATATATATATTACATTGCCACGGTAGTGGCCATGTAGTTATGGTTAAGTTGCTGTTTTCATAGGAAGAACACTTTTTGGGCGGCTTATAACTCCGCATCCCGTGGACGAATCCTCACCAAACTTTGCGGAAAAAGTATATGGCCCACTCTGAATTATGTTGTACAGTTTGGTGAGAAATCGTCCAGGGGGAGGGGAGTTATAGGAAGGGGTCCCAAAATTTCTTTTTTTGCCATAGACTGAATGGGGAAAAACTTTGCGCACGGCTACAGGTGAAACCGTTAGACGGATTTTGACGAAATCTGCGGCAAGTACAGGGGCTTGGTCCAGAAAGCGTGCTTTCGTAAATTTTTTCACCATACATGCAGTACGTTCATTTATAATTATGAAAAAGTAAGTCAGAAATAATTAGTGATATCTATGTTCGCTCGGCGGTCACACTTCCCTGTTCGGTCGACGAACAAGAAACCGATTGGCTAAGGGGCTGCCGTCATGACCGCGTACACGCAACGTCTCTGTCCATTGGCTGCTGCGAGACATCTTCTGCGTCAGATGGTTTGGATGCGCCCAACTTCTTGGATCCGCGGAAAGCAGAGTAACAAACAGCGTACACATGCTTTTTCCATTATCCTATTTTGCTGTGGCACAGAGCATTTGGAAAGGTTCACACAGTAAAAAATGGGTGATCTATGCGTTTGTTCCTCGGCTGTCATGAGGTAATTTCTATGGACACCTTGTACGTACAGTAAATGTGGCGGATAATAACGATAGCACTTCAATGCATATAGTGGGCAGGAAATGTGTAACACTTGACTGCATGTAGTTGATAGGAAATTTGTAACTCTTGAAAGCACACGGGTATAGGTAGGCAACATTGAAATTGACAACATGCCGTGACCGTATTATTTTTGTAATGCCTATTATTACAATCATTAGTACGCCGCCATGGGTGGCACATGCTACGGTGGCAGTGGCCAGGGGCTACAGTCTTCACATATGCGTGATTAATGCACTTGTTCTGGGGGTCGCTCGTCATGATGTAATGTGTATGGACATCTTGTACGCACAGTACACTTATACCTACTTAATGACGTATGTTCTATGGCCTCCTTGTACGCACAGAAAAGGAGGGGTCCAATAAGGGCAGTATTTGAGGCCGTGTATTGCACGGGGGAGTTGTTACATTTGTACGGACATGTCTGGTGTTAGGGAACATTGAAGTTGCCTACATGCTGTGAATACAGTACTGTTTCCAATGCCTATTAATATATTCATTAGTACGCTGCCATGGTTGGCACATGCTACGGTGCTTGTGGCCAGGGCCTAGAGTCTTGGATGCATGGCCGCCGCATGTGCCAACCATGCATACACCCCTTGTGTTGCATTTTTATTGGCAAGTTGTGGGGAGTGTGTGCAGTGTTGGGTTCATGGCTGAAGGCCATGCCCCCAACAAGAAAGTGGTAAGTACTACACTTGGAAGAGACTGCACACCCATCCCATGTAAGATCTACAGACATACACCTAGGAGGGAAGCCTCTGGACAGAGGTACAGCAGGATAACACACCTATAGAATAACCCCCACTAACACACATCACTGAGGTGGTTGTGGGGAGACCCTGCGATCTTGGGTGCATGGCTAAAGCCCATGCCTGCAATACAGAAGTCATAAGCAGTGGAGTTACAAGTTAATATGGGTGTGGTGGATTCTGGTCGTTGTTTTGATGCCCTAGTTTCTTCACTTCATGGCTGCAGACGATGGTTCGAAAAGTAACTTTATAAGCAGGTAATTTACAAGGACCATGTTTCACATATGCAGTGATGGTTGTGGATAGGACCTGTACTCCTTGCAACTTGTTTGTAAGGCGTAGGTGGTAGGTTACTCACCGCAGACGAAAGGCAAGCCTACAGGCACTGCAGCATATTACTACCACACATTAGGTGAGTACATTCCCATGTGTAGAAAATGCCTGCCAATATACTTACTCCTTACTTTGTTCACAATCCAGAAACTTTTTTTATGTTTGCTTTTCGTACTTGGCGGAAGTATCACTTTTTCCACTTCTGTGATGAAAGAAAAAGGTGTGTTAATGGTTGCAGATTCTCCACATTTACCACATTGCCTAGTAGACAGTTAATTTTATTTAGACCCTCATTTTTACTTTACAAACCAGTGTACTGTGCATTGCACTCAGTTTCTGTGTTTGCTTTTCTAATCCTTGGGTCTGGGGAAAAAAATCCTTGTCGGATTAAAAAAACCCTTCATTTCTTATGGTACTAAGTACTTCATTTTTTCCTTTCAGTGTTTTCCTCATTTTTCTGATCAATGTTATGTTTGTTGCCTTCCTGCCCATTTTTACCTGTAGGTGTATTCTAACTGTGCATTTGTTCCTACAGATTTCCAATTCTCATTCATTTGTGTCGTTGTTACATCGTGTTTCCTTCATCTTTCCTATTAATGTTTTCTATGTTGTCTTCCTGCCGATTTTTAAAAACACTTAGGGCCTCATTACACGGAAGGCGGTATTAGAACACGGACCAAGGTGCTATTAGCACCTTGATCCATGCTGGTAAAATACCGGCACTGCCTTGGTGGAAAGGGGAATTACTGCCCCATTCCAAGGTTGGCGGGCGGTAATTCCCCCTTCCACCACTGCCCTTCCCCATTCCCATTTTTGCCCCATAGGGCATAATGGGGATGGGGAAGGTGCTAATTACGGCACCGCAATTTTGCGGTGCCGCAAATAGCACCAAGGTCCCTTAGTGGGTTGGTTTTTAACGCCTGCTAAAAGCAGGCTTTAAAGCATCAACCTGCTAAGGGACCTCGTAGTACGGCAGTAAGGGTTAATGGCCACTGTTACCATTAACGGTGACCGTTAACTCTTACCGCCGTCCGTGTAATGAGGCCCTTAGATACCTATAGGCATATTCTACCTTTGAATTTGTTTCCAACGATCTGTGATAATCATTTATTTGTGGCATTCTTCCATCCTGTTGGGTAGTTAGATACCTGTAGGCGTATTCTAACTGTGCATGTCTTCCTACAGATCTGTGATACTCATTCATTTGTGTCGTTGACATATCCTGTTTCCTGCATCTTTCCCATTAATGTTTTCTTTGTTGCCTTCCTGCCCATTTTCAACTACAATTGGATACGTATTGCCGTATTCTGCCTGTACATTGGTTTCCAACAATCGGTGATAATCATTTATTTGTGTCTTTCTTCCATCCTGGTGGGTAGTTAGATACCTGTGGGCGTATTCTAACTGTTTGTTGTCTTTCACTTACTTTGTTCACAATTTTGAAGTGCACATTATTTCGTAAATTTTGGCTTCAAGAACATTAAATACGCATTTGTTAGGTTAGCTGGCAACCTCTGCTTTAGAGTAATGGTGCTATCATTACATTCAAACCATCCACAATTCTTTTTAATGCATGCAGTGTAGTGACCTGCATTGGTTGTAGCTCCTGCATGGTAGATTATTCCTACTGTTGTAAAGGTTTTCTTTCCAAGTGACACTTGACCGTGTGTAAATCCATTTAGTTAGCAGTTGTTTTTGGTGCCATCTGCATTATAACATAGAAGCATAAGTATTATGTAGGCACTATGTGATTGTATCAGTAAGGTAGAGCGATTGTCTGAATTGCAAATACTACATAATCTGCCATGGATTGCATTTTGTACAAGTTGCTGAAACGGAATGCTCTCACAATTTGGTATGGAAATATACACAAATCGCTCATTTGGGATTTCTTCCTGTATCACTTTGTTACAGAGAGTGCATGAATGTTTCCACAAGAACGAAATTTGGACGATTTCATTTACAGGTATACTTTTGTTTTCCAATACTAATAGTATGTACATTAGAAATTCTTGTGGATCTTCTTGTGAGTTCATAGTGAATCTCACCATTCCAGCACAGTCGTCCAATAGTTGCCTTACTCCATAAACACTGTATGTGTTGTCAGGATTGCTTGTTGCATTTCTATGCAGTACTAACATTTGCAAACACAATTGGTCTGTGCTGTGCAGGTAAATATTGTTAGCAATTGGTGGCAATTGAAATAGAATATATTCATTGCTACATTTGCATAGCAATTTACCCCAATTTCATTTGTAAACTTGAATGGGCCAGCAAGTTCTGTACCTGAGTGCATTTTTTGTTTTTTCTGTTGCTTCTTTGCCGACGTGCCTGGTTTACATTCCCTAATAGGTTCTTCTGTGTTTGTGGCAATTGATGACACTTTAGCTTCTTTTCTTTTTTTTTGCAGAATTTCCTGTTGCATTCTGTTGCATTTCTGTTTCATTTACTTTTCTTTTACCACGTTTCACTTTATCTGGAATAAGGTATTGTTTCAGATGAGGGGTCTATAGTGAACTCAATCTATTATATTCTAGAATGCAAGGAATATCAGCTTTGACTTTACTTGAATCAAAGTTTATTAACAAAAGACCGTCAAGTGTACGTAAGCGTGATAATGCTACGTAGCTCATGCCTTCCTTAAACACTGTCTTTCCTATATCTATCAAAGCTTTATCTAGGGTCAGACCTTGGGATTTATGAATGGTAACTGCATATTCAAGAGTTAGAGAAAATTGCTCTCTACGTACATACATGTCTTTGAAGAGAAGGAATCGAGCCATTGAGTGCCCTATCCTTTTTACTTCTGAAACTTTATCAACGCGAATATTTACAACTGAATGCTTTTATCACGTGGGTATGATTGAAAGCCATCAACTGTGCCCAGTGCTCCATTAACCAGCCTTTGCTCTACGTCAAGGTTACGTTTAAGCATTACTCTACAATTTAATGATAATTTCAATATTTTTTCCAACCCAGCTGTGTTGGAGATTGAATGTTCTAAACTATTTAGTCTTGTTGTGGCTTGCTCACACATGGGTACTGTCTAACCATGTACGTCTAGTTTGTCTATGGCGCTAATTTCTACTATTGCTTGCATTTCTTTCTTTAGCATTGCTTCATTGAATTTGAAACAGCTTGCAGGAGTTGGCATTAAGGCCATACAATTGACATTTTTGTGGGCTAATTGTTACACAATATCTGTAGCACATGCATTATCGCCATAAGTGCATGTATATGCCGCTTTCTCAATACAGCTTGTGCTTCTTGCGATAATACACCAACTCTAATACTTTTTAAGATGTTGGCATAAGTGAGATCTGCAGATTGCCGCATCTGCAGATCTCACTTATGCCAACATGTTCTCAGTTTATTCTCTGTATTGGAAATGTTGCCAAAGGTTAACATTACCTATGCTACCAACAGTTTTCCGGCAGAGTTTGTGGCCTAAGGTTTTAAAAATCGGTTCACCTTTTACTGGTGTCAATTGTAGAAGATCTCCGAAAACGATAATGTAATTTCCAGCAAAGATTTCTTCCTTATTACTTCTAAGTACTTCTTGCAATCTGAGATGAATCAAAGCCAACATTAGATTGGAGACCATGCTCACTTCATCTATTAGTAGCATTTTCATTTGCTTCAATACTCTCCGTAATTCCATTGCAGCTTCTGCAGAAAGTTTGTAGTAGTCTAATTTATTTTGATGCTCTACTGGAAGCAGTAGTAATCGGTGTAAAGTCACACCGCCTATGTTGTAGGCAGCTAAACCTGTGGGGGCTGTTACTACAGCTGACAGCTTGTTGTTTGTCAATTGCTGCAGGAACTTGCTAATAATTTTGATTAAGAATGTTTTCCCTGATCCAGCTTCACCATTGAAGTACAGCAGTGTAGGTTTGTAATTTTGGCAGATACATTCTTTATTTTCGTGCTGTACGCCATGCACAATTTGTTTTGTTACCTTTTCAAAAATGGTGTGCTGATCGTTGTTAAGTTTTCCTTGTTGCACAGTTAAGTCCTCTGTATCTTCTTGATACTGATAAATGGTGTTTTCTACTTCTGCCATAGCAACTTCAGCCTCATTTGCTATCAGTGGTTGTCCTAATGGCTCTTGACTTCCTGTTACAGAAGGTTGACTACTGTCGGAAGAATCTTTATCTAGTTGGGCCTGAATTTCTTCTCTTGTTGCTGCTCATTGTGTAACATTGTTTTGTACTGCATAAAGTTAACATCGGTAATAGTGCTTTCATTTGCTTTGAAAGCATCTTCATAGCTCTCATAATTACCTAGTATGTCTTCCTCTTTGCTCCATGGTTTAAAAGGTAGCAAAAGAGACATGTAATATAGTTCTTTCTGTTGAGGAGTTTTTAATGACAACTTCACATGATTAATTAAGCTTCGTTTGTTAAGTTTCACTAAGCTACTGTTACACATTCTTGGCGATGGTCAATATGGCAAGACAAGAGAGTAGGAAGAACGGTACAGAATGCCATACTACAGGATCCCGTAGCCTCGGTACTTTGTTAAGATGACCGCGGTCTAGTTGATTCACGCACATCTGACGTCTTTATGTCTGTTCACGTGACTCCTAATAAGGAAGGAAGTGTATTCAGAGTACGCGTCGCTACTGCCTATACAGACGCTCCGTAAGTTCGCTTCTAGGAATTTCCTCTTCAGACACTCTAAGACTTACTTTCTCCTCTGAATGCTAACTTCTGTCTTTCTCTCTGCTCTCCCAAACCTGCAGGCTTACTCTCAGGCCGTCTCCCATCTCTTCCGTAGCTTTCGAGACAGAAGCTCCATTCTAAGTCCACCTAACCACATCTCCTCTGCATCTTACCTTATTCTGCCTCTTCCCCAATATTCATTCCTCCGCCTTTTTCGTTCCGCTCAGCACCACAGTTGTAGGTCACGTCTTCCAACTCCTCAGCTTTCCGGGTGTGCCAGTAAGACTCTTCATTCCGTAGTGAACCAGGTTCAGAAAAACACATGCGTTTCTCCTCCAGTTGTTACTAGCCCTCCTTTTCCTTTCTACCTTTCTTACCTGACACTTACCTGTTATTCTTGTATTCCCGGAAAGGAATCCCATCTTCGATACACGCTGGCTCGACTAGAGGGGACCGTCCAGGTTGCTGCCTTCCGACCCAAAGATCCACCGCAACTCCACCGCAACTCAGGGTTTTATTCCCTAGGAGGGTTTCCCTGGGAGCCCTGACTCCCTCCTCGCTGTCTTCCACCCCGGGGAGAGAGGGAGAGCAGGACACCCACGGGGGATTCCCCACTCTCTATCCAGTTGCCTCTATTGCGGACCATGATCGGCCTAGGTTAGTGATATTCACTCTTAAAGGAGCTGACAGTTTAACAGCTCCCTTCACAATCGGTCACTCTATATCTACGTTTACTTTCATCGGGTTTTACATTATTTTTGTATGCAAAGTTTTGAGCTATGTGATACAGACACATGCTTTCCAGAGTGGTACTCCTGTTCAGATAGTATGTGTCCAGTAAATTGTTTTTCAGAATGTCTCGGCTGTTGGGATCATTTCTGGAAATAGTTTCTATGTCCTCATATAATTTTAGCACTCTTTTTCTAGATTTTGCAGGACCAAGACTGAGCCATACTATGTTGTCTGATTTTCGTACAAAGCAGTGCCGGTTAAATGATCTGCTGCTTCATAGGCCCCACATTCTCTATGGGAGAGCATTTTTATGCCTAGGCTGTACAATTTTGTGCGATAATGTTTTGTTAGGTCATCCCAGAGGTCTTGAAGCTCTGTTTTTTTCTGCTTTTGTTAAGTAGGCTGTAACATATCGTGCAACAGCAGTTGAATTGTCTGCAATGTACTGCACATCTATGTTTGCATTCCATAATAGGGCAATGATTACATTATAATCATTGATATATTTTGATTCTTCCCTTCTTTTTATGTAATACGTGTTTTTAGGTGATTTACCTTTAACACTATGTCGAACTGAAGACATGAAGTTGTTTAATTCACCTGTTTCTGTAACTGGTCCAGGGAAACCAAAGCGGCATTTGGTGTAGTATTTATCTTTGTTTTTGACAATATTTGCCACATTTGTGTCTTTGAAATTGTAAAATCTGCCCATGCAGCTCACTATGACTCTGTTGTGAAGGGATTTCACATGTGACATATTTTTGGATAAACTGCAAAACAGTGCTGTTACTGTTGTGACCAAATTTCGGTGCACCTTTGATCCATAACAGCATGTGAATATGTGGCGCTCCTCTCGCTTGATATTCTTTTCTCCAAAAGAAGTGTTGCACTTCTCCAAGGGGAGGAACACTTTTATTGCAAATAAAGTGTAGCATTGCAATGAAACGATGATGGAAATATCTTGAGACATTAACTGGATCTAGAGAGCAAAGTTCCCCAGGTGTTAATATATCTATGTTGTTTTTGTTGCTGTTTGCTATGCGTATAAACTCATGCAAATCTTCCCATGCGTATTCTGCACAACTTAGCGTAACAAACCAAGTTGGTGGTTCAAGGTTTCTGATCATGCAACGCACGTCTCCATGCCGTCTAAACCAGTATTCCTTTGTACCGCGCATGTTTGCAAACAAATTTGTTATACTTCATTGTAAAACCTCATCTTTTTCTTGTACTTTTTGGATTAACTGCGTAGCTGACATATTTTGAAAGTGCGTTCCAGATTTTAACATAGTGTTGCTAATTCACTTTCGTAGAGTAGGTGGAATATGTATTCCACATTTTGTCTAAATTTGGGATCTTGGGAATACATTCTTAATGAGCGGTATTCTGATGCCCCAATCTGAGTGGGTCTATCATCGTACCTCCCACCTTTGCTAGTAGGAAATAGCAGTGGAAAAGCATGTGCTTCTATACTTTCTTCCCAATGATCTCTTTTGTTAACCCTTTGGATTGTCGCATTTGGTAAGTTTCTAGTGCATCATCTATACTTTCATTAGAATGCAAGGGATGAATTGTGTAATGGTCTAAGAGAGTGGATACTGTAGCTGGATCCAGAAGTTCAAATTGTCCAGTTTCTGATGGCTCTTGAATTATTTCAGTTGTTTGTCTTAAGCTTTCATCAATATTTATTTCCTTGTAGTACTCATTGTTGTCTTTCAGATATTGCAATGCTTGTGTAACTTTGTGTAAGTCTACTAATTGTTGCCAAATTTTTTTGTCCTTTATTGGTACTCCATTTACCAAGACTATTAAAGAATGCTCTATTGAACGTTCCACTCCTAGAGTGTGCACATTTTCTGTTAGATCTAATGGCAAGTACACAACATTGCCACGAATGCCTTTCACCAATTCAGAGGAAGGTAATTTTGCTGTTTTTGGATGAAGGCGTATAATTGCTTGAAATGGGTGCACTGTTTGAATTATTATGCTCTCATACAAATTGAGCTGTTGCAGGATTTTTGGTAATGGAAACAATTCCAAATTATTTGTAATTGCACATGAAGGAGTGTGGTTGTTGTCTAATATTGCAGTACAGTAACTGCAACATATTACACGTTCAGTTACTTCATATTTGCTTTCAGCTAAAAGGTACAAAGCTCATTCAAACCATTTAGAGTCTTCATTGTTTTCTATTTTGTATGCTATGTCCACATTTTTTGTGTTCCTTTTGTAAAACATTCTGCAGCAACATACCCACACATGGTTTGGTACTTCTGCCGAAGACCTTTTAAATGTTAGTATTTCTTTTCTGTATGTGTGTAATAGAAGGTTGCTATGTGCAGAATTGTCGCTGCTATGCTCTAAAACTGTTGCATTTTTTACATGGCTCTCACTTCCAAAATACTTTTTCTGAATACGGTCCATTTCTTCTTGTAAGTATTTGGGTGTACCATGCAGAAGAGTGGTATTTAAGTTGCCTAATTCTGAAGCAGGACTTTTTGCACAATATATTTCATACACTAAATTTCTTACTTTAGAATGATGTACTGATATTCTTTTGATATCATGGAAGGTATGTTTGCAAATAGGCCCAGAAATGCAGGCTAGTGAATGTCCTTTTAGTCCTGTGTGTTTTCGCACTACACAAATATCCATATTTTGCAGCACTTTGATTTTACTTTTGTCTTTACGTTTTACATATGGATTGAGGAACACATGTAAAGATTTGAAAGCTTTATTTGTATACTGGACGGTGTGGTTCTGCTGATTCGAGAGGTAATTCTGAGTTTTCAGAAGACAGTTTTGTAAGCAGTGTTTCTTGTTCCATGATGGTAGTATTAATTTTCTCATACCCACGTCCACTGCTATGGATGGCAATTGTGTTTATTTGATTTTGCTTGTACACTCCTTCATTGAAATATGTCTCTGTGGTTGTTGTGTGACTCCGTTCACCACCACAAACATGCAAAAAATTATTTTTGTTCACGTTCCGTTTATTGCTAAGTTTCATTTGTAGTTTGGTACTTACTTTTGTTAGTGCTTTCATCCTTTTTAACACTAATATGAACAACTTCCTTTTGAGAAGGATTGGACTTGTATGGGAGGACTGGTCCAGGAGACCCCCCTCCCATGCCTCTTCTCCCCCGGTGAGGTTCATGGCTCACCAGGTGTCATTCCTGCCACCAGGGCCCAGGTGGTGGGTGGGGCATTGGCTGAAGACATTGACCAAACCTGTTCAATTTAGCTAGGCCCTGGAAGCCATTTTTGTATAATAAACATGGCTTGAGCCCTGTGCACCGCCGCGCGGCCCCCATCCTTGGAGAGTATCACTTATCCCTGTGGCCACAGCTCCCTGGCAGATCCGCTAAGAGCCCGTTCCCACGAACAGACGGACATGAGCTAGTGTTAGATACCAACACTGTAACATTTCACCTTCTGCAGTGTATCGCTGTTTCCAGCATGACCCGGCCAGCAGGGCCTGGGTGGAAAAGAACTGTACAATGGTCCCCTGACAAAAGCAAAGTCCCCAAATACTAATGAGCAAACCACCTTTGATGAAAGCGTTCTCTCCACAACCTCTCTGACTAAAAAACCTGTAAAATATATGAAAATGGCAGGATGGGTGCTCATATAACATTAGGGATGAAGCACCCACATCCCTGTAGCTATGCGCAAATGGTAAACGCGTCCCGGTGGTTTTTCATGTTATGTGTGTTATCGAAAAGACTGCACCCCACAGTCCCGCGCCAAAACTGAACTAATGCTGCTAGAGTGCAAGGGAAGACAAATGCAACCATACTGAGGGCTCATGTAAGGGGTGCACGAAAATGCACCATATGTGTGTCCGAGCCCACTATGTGCCACTGCCGCCAGTCGCAGTGGCGGGTTGTTCCTGCGTGCTCCACCAACTTTACTACTACCTCACTTACCGTGTATGTATAAGCTATAACAAAATGTTGTAGTTGCTAAAAACGTAGTGTACAAGTAATGTGCTCAAACTGGCCATATGGATGGCACCAGCAATGTCAAAAACCTGAGCTTTGGAAAGACTTAATGAGTATTGTATATTATATGAATGTTTATGTCTCTTCCACCTAAAGTCTGCAACACACGAGGAAAATACCTTTGTGAGCACATGCAAGGCCATTCCCCCTCCCTCCCAGTGAAGCCTACCAGACGAAAAAGCAGAGGGCTGTGCCGCACTGCTCCACCTCCCCCAATTCGGCTGGAGCCGCTTCAAGCATTCGCATTCCCCCGCAGCACCCAAGGCCACAGCCTGCCACCTGAATTATTTACAACCCAGCAGTAAACCCCGGCCTTAAAACACAGATCCAAAGGCACCCTTTCTTAGACTCCACGACCCGCTGGCCCACCATAGGTTAATGGCCCCTGTAAAATTAGGACACCCAATATTATGGCAACATCACAAGAGCACATCCATAATGACTTCTAACAAGACATGATAACATAGACCGCCTGTCCCATGCCCCGAGACCCAACCCCACGACCTCTGATACCCGGTCAACAGGATGGTGGTAACCATGTATTGACGAATCGCCGACAGACCCCACTCCAGGTGCATTCCTCCTGTGTTGCATTAACCTGTAGAATAACCTATTGGAAGATTTACCAGGGAAGATAATATTGCAATGTTGAATGACTGCGGTGTGCGTGGCCCTAGGGCAGAAAGTCAGGAAAGACATTCATCTCTGACACTGGTCACGGTTGGCACAACAACACCGCCCGGATGAGCCCAGCTGACCTGCCAGGCCCAGCCCAACCCACGAGGGTAACCGGTGACGTCCTCCAGCCGCGGCAAACCACATCGCAGCAGCACCTATAGCTAGTCGTCGCCACCCAATCCCCACGAACTTGTGCCCCCTATAGCATGTAGGTTCTTATGACGTTTTTTGTAAATATATACGCCTGTCTTTGCTATTGTCAGACAGAGCGCTCTCGGAGTTTGCAGAGTTTTTTGCATGCCCTATTTTGATTGATAAACTCCCATTTAAGCTCACCCGCACTTTGTCCTGGCCTTATTCCCATCTTGGGAGAGTCCATTATTGTCTCTCATTGCGAGGAGGATCGTGCTATCTGGGGACGCTTGCCTTCAGTGGTGACCCCAAAAGCGTGATTTTAACTTCCCTCCTAATATATATATATATCTACCGTCCCCTTTGGCACAAAAATCTCCGGTCGAAAAGGGATATGCACAGTGCGCCGGCTCCGGGAGGCTGCCCGCCAACGGCGACCGGTACGCTCAGAAGTGTGCACTCACCAGAGAGAGGGTACGGGATCCCGGTTGAAAAATCCCCTTTGAGTACCGCTCGCCGGAGCCGGGGCTGACCGTTGAGCAAACGGCAACACTGCCTGGACGGACCCCGTTTCGGAGACTCTCGGTTCAAGACGGGCACGTGAGTATTCAGTGCGAGAGACCTTAAAGGGAGCAGGGGAGGAAATATAGGACAGGGAATGAGGCTGGTTGAAAAGGGGGCACTTTGGGTCTACTAAGGACCATCCTAAACTTTCTTTGCTTTTTCTTTGCATATGGCCATTAGGATTAAGTGGTGAACAGAGATAAAGAGACGGGAACCTAGCTCCGCAAGGGGGTGGAAGGCGGCGCCGCATAGTGCTATCTTCACTAGTACTGGGAATATATGAAGAAGTGGAATATGAGATAAAGGTGTCTGGTAAAGGAAGACACGGAAAATACATTAGTGACTGCTACTATTTCTATTTTTCTCTCTGGGTTTACGGGTAAATAAAAGCGGGTTAGTACAAACAAAGATATAATGTAAGTAGAAAAATAATTTTACATCAAAACTAGAAAGACAAATATAAATATATCAGATTAAGACGGACAGGGACAGTTGGAAAGGGAGGATAGGGAGGACAAACTGGGCTGTGAATAGAGTGCTGCTTATGAGTGTGTATGCATCGTATATGTCAGAGCATATTTGATATAAAAAGTGTGTAAAGGTGGTCAGAAATACGTAATTGTGGTATGGTTACGGTAAGTGTGACCAGGAGAAACATCAGAAAAAAGAGTGTAATGTGGTACAGTGAGTGTTCATTTCTTTGATCTGCTGGGTTCAATTGTCACAGTTATTGATGGTTTGCTCTTGTACGTGCCCCCTAAAGAGTATAGAATAGAGGCTGTGTGCAGCCATTCTCATACTGTACAGGTGACGGGAAAACGCGCCAGTGCTCAATAAGACATAAGTACGAGAGTTCACATGGTGACACGCTCAAAGTAAGAGACAGACATACATACATAGAGAGGTACACTAGCATCCAGTAAGTACGAAGTATGGGGGCAGAAACACCCTTATCACATATTTGTAAGAGCCTACCTGGGTACGCAGAACGGATTAAGAAATATCATGGCCAGTGGATCACAGAGTTGAAGGGAGAAGGATTACCTCAGATATGGCCAGAAGGGGGGTCATTTGACAAAAGCGTCTTAGATATGGTAGCCACATGCATTTGTTTGAAATATAAGGGGAAGCAACTACACAATAGGAGGGAAATATTAGACCTATGGAGACTGTTTGAAGAAATACCCCCTCCTAAGAAAAGGGAATTAGATACTGACCTACCATCTACTACTGACAACCCATTGCTGATACCAAAAGATGACAAGATACTTCCAGAAGAGAAGCCCCCGATTGAGGTAACTAGGTTGTACCCAATACTAAATAAGCCAGTGCCCGCAGAAGGATATAGCGACCCAACTTATGTACCCCCAATGACGACCACTACCACTCAAGGGCCAACTGCACCACCACCATATGAGAGTCATAGGGAATGAGAGCAGGTAAGTACACCAAGGGTGAATATAGAGAAATTGACAGGGGATCTAGAATCCAGACTCTATATAGCCAAAGATGAGCTCTCGAGAATTAAAAGTATATGTGAGCGGACTGCAATCAGCACCGCTAGATCGGAGCCTGCATCAGGAGCGCAGAGTGAGAATAGGGCATTAGGAGAGGGATGGAAAAAAGGAGAAATACTGTTTAGGATAGAAGAAGAACCAACACGGATAATTGAACTCGAGGGAAGAGAGGGGTGTACTGGTGAAGAGGAAAGGACCACAGGAGGCAGAGAGGAGCTATTATGCGATATAGGGGATGACTTAGAAGAAGGTGAAAGGCTAAGTGTGGCAATGGGAGGGGGAAGCGAGGAGTTAGATGGCGCATGTTCAATGACAACAATGGACGAGGAGTGGACAGGGCGACTAAGGAACATATTGGGAAAAATGGCGCCATTAGGAAAATCGGGAGTAAGGATGAGTACAGATACAACAACAAAGGGGAAGCTACAACTCCCATTGATACATAGAGGAGGAGGGAGGCCAAATTACATACCCTGGGCTCAGATGGACAAGGCCAATTTGCTAAAATTATTGCCCCCGCTATCAGGAGGGGTAAGCAAGTGGATATATGCCTTTGAGAAACACACAGCTGGGGTACCTCTAGCAATAGGTGACGTGAAGAGTTTGCTAGTATCAGCAGTTGGGGATCAAGCTGACAGAGTATGGGTAAAAGCTGGCTTCCCTGGAGTAACGTTAGACTGCGATCGTCATGATGGTGCCTCTTTCAATACAGTACGTGCCAGGGTGTGGGATGCCTTGCGGGAAACGTTCCCAGATACCCCAGATTTACAGTCAGTAATGCAATGTACAATGAATGACGGGGAAGATGCTATGGATTACATTTTTCGAGTCCAAGAGATGTGGAGAACCGAAACGGGCACGCCCTGGTATCAGTCAACATCATTATTTTATTTTATAATAAAGAGGGGGCTCCCAAAAGAAGTGCAAAAAGCACTTGACAAAATAGCAGGTATTGAAGCAAAAGGTTGGCCCGAAATTCAGAACATAACAGTTCACCACTGTAAACGAATAAAAGAAAGGGAAAAGGAGGTGGCGCAGAGAAGATTGGCAGACGAAGCGAAACTAGTACAGACAAAGCTGGTGAAGGTCGCCGCGGCAGTAGCCGCGCTCCCACACAGCAGGGAGGGGGATGATGAGGAGGAGGGGCTGGTAGCAATACAAGGGAGGATGGCAACGAATTGGACAGGAGCAGGACAGAGGCAGTGGAACGAGCAGGAGCAGAACGGAGGTCCGCAGTGGCAAGAGTAGTCCCCTCGAGGGGGACGAGGTGGGTACAGGGGTCGAAGAGGGGGTGGACAAGGGTATGGGGGAATGGGAGGAAACGGATGGCAGGGTCCCAGGGGTGCACAAGGAAGTTGTTGGAACTGCGGGAGGTGGGGGCACTTTTCAAGAGAGTGCAGAAGTAGACCAAACAACGGGTTTCCGGAGGTAGAACACTATGGCCATCCTCATCCGGGGAGCCCATATGGTCTCCCAATGGGACAACAACAAAGGGACCCAGGGCAGGGGTACCCTGAACAACGGCAAGGACACCAATACAGAACACAGAATCACCCGCAATACAATGACACTATGCACTACACCCCAGGCAACCCTTTCGCGACAACAGCAAATGGAGCCCCAGCACCAGCCCCCTATAGCGGTGTATCAGTAGTTTCAGGGAGTGTGTTCAACCAGGGGGGGCGATGGGACACCCCGCATAGGACAGCCCACAGAGAACACTTGCGTGTCCTGTTCTATCTACCACCTACGATGCAGCAGAGGAACCATTGGTAGGGGCGCAGATAGGGGACAAGCAGTTCATATTCATGGTGGATTCGGGAGCGGAGAAATCATGTATTAGGGAGGGCCGGTTTCCGTTATCTAACCGGAAGTTAGAGACGCAGGGGTTCTCTGGGGCTGTAATTGAAGTTCCTTATACAGAAGCTTTGGACGTGACAGTGGGGGGTAAAACTGTAAAAACACCCTTACTGTATTACGAACAATCGCCAATAAACTTGCTAGGGAGGGATCTTCTTAGCAAGCTTAACATGACAATATCATTCACAGAAAGAGGAATAGTGTGTTCAACACCAGGAATCTGCCCATTACGTGTAATGCTGGTAGTACAGGCTCAAACAACTGCTCCAGAAATACGTGGCCTGCCAGTGGATGAAAGAATGTTTATTGAAGGTTTGAAAACACTGGCCCAAGTAGTTCCTGAGCTAAAAAAGGTGGATTGGAGAATACCCGCCGAATTCATCTTCCGCCCAATAGTACACCCAGACGTAGCACCAGGGTCAGTGGTATCATTAGACTTGCATGCTGTACAGGTATCAGCGAAAAGGATTGCAGTAATTGGGATGGACATAGATGGATGTGAATGGCGCACTGTGCTGTGCATCAAATCAACGCTAATATTGCCCTACGAGACTTATCTGATGAGGATCTCTTCTCTGATTCAGACAATGATGGTGAAATAATAATGGAAATAGCAATGCCCTGTGACATTTTGATTGAGGCTAGGCAAATTCCCGTTCAATTGATGGCAGTAGTGGGAACACCACCGTCATTTTTTGACGATGACATGCGACTGGTGCCAGGCAATTTGTGGAAAACAGGCCCCCATGATGTGGGGTTGCTGCATGGAGTGACGCCAGTGGTCATAAAACTCAAACAGGGGGCAATCCTGCCCCGGGTAAAGCAATATCCATTGTCCCGCGAGGCGGAGGAAGGAATAAAAGAGACAATAAGTGCATTATTAGCTCAGGGAATAATAGTGCCTTCAAACTCACCATGCAACACTTGTATCTACCCAATTAAAAAAGCAAAGGGAGGGGCTTGGAGGATGATCCAGGATTTGCGCCCCTTAAATGACGTCATACAGAAAGAGTTCCCTTTAGTTCCGAACCCTGCTTCAATATTGTGCAGTATCCCAAAAACGGCATCACATTTTACAGTGGTCGATTTGAAAAACGCATTCTTCTCCATCCCCTTGGCTGAAGAAAGCAGATACCTGACAGCATTCACCTTAGGGGGAAAGAGATACGAACATTGCAGATTACCGCAGGGATACTGTGAGAGCCCAAGTATATTCAACCGCATACTGCACGAAGACCTGGGTAATTTATCAGTTGAAAGCACAATCATTCAGTATGTAGACGATCTGCTCGTCTGCGCCCAGCATGAAGAAACGTGCAGAAAAGACTCAGTAACACTCCTGTCACTGCTGGCAAACAAGGGGTACAAAATGGACAAGGAAAAGCTACAATACTGTCAAAAAGAGGTCTTATACTTAGGGCAGCTGATATCGAAAGACGGAAAGAGAATAATCCCTGACAGGGTAGAAGCCATAAGATCAGTAAGAGAACCCACGACAGTGAAGGAGATGCAGAAATTCCTGGGAATGTGCAATTATTGCAGAGCATGGATATTAGATTATGCAGCCTACACGAGACCACTACTGCAAGCACTTCAGGAGGCACAACACGAGAATAGGAAAATAGAATGGTCAGAAGAGATGAGTGACTCATTTAAGTCACTAAAAGAATTGATTTCGAGTGCTCCAGTACTCGCCAACCCTGATTATGAACGCGAGTTTTTCCTATTTTCACATTGTAAGGGAACACTCATGACCACTGTACTGACACAAAAGACTTCTCTGGGACACAAACCATTGGCTTACTATAGTGGCATCTTGGATGCGGTGATGCAAGGACACTTCGCGTGCGACCAATCTCTCGCCGCCGCTGCGTTCGCCATTGAGAAAAGTGCCACAATAGCAATGGGATGCCCTGTCACATTGTTTGTGGAACATTCATTATTTGCAATACTTGAAAGATCAAAACGTACACTGACCACACAGCGAGCAACTGCCTATGAAATAATATTGTCAAGTGCCAATATCAATGTGGTACGATGCAGGACAGTGAATCCGGCAACATTCATTACAGAAGCATGCACACTGGAGGACATTCAGGAACACAACTGTGCAACTTACACAGGGGAAACAGGGGAGGACACGGTGGTGTGCGAGAATGCCCTGAGCGAGGGGGAGGTGTACTTTGTGGATGGGTCAGCATCAATTGACATGGACACGGGAGAGAAACATGTGGGGTTGGCAGTGGTGAGGTTAGAAGATGGTGAGTATGAGACACTAGTGCAGTATCGCCTTCCATCCCATTTCTCAGCACAGGCAGAGGAACTCATTGCCTTAATAGAAGCACTACATGCCGCTAAAGGTTGTGCAGTAACAATATACACAGATTCAGCTTACATGACGACAACAGTACATGGAGGTCTGGCAAGATGGGGGCGGAGAGGGTTTCGAAGAGCAGATGGGACTCCAGTGCAGCATGCGGAATTGCTGAAGGAGTTAATTGAGGCCCTAAAGGACCCAACAGTGGTAGCAATAGTGAAGTGCCAAGCACATACGTCCAACACAGACGTTGTGTCTTTGGGGAAGGCGGCAGCGGACGCTGCTGCCAAGGAAGCTTCATACTTTGAAAAACATGAAACAGGTGAGTACATGCTGCAGCACAAGACAAACGAAGAACTCCCAGAAGGATACAATGCGATGCCCATATCACAAATACTAGAGTTACAAGAAGGAGCAAGTGGCGATGAAAAGATGATGTGGGAAAAACGAGGGTGCAGCCAATCAGCAACAGACTTACTCTGGCGACAAAATAACTCAGGAAAAGTGGTAATGCCAGTAAAACTATTAGAAATAGCGTTTCAACAATTACACTTCCCAGCACACAACACGAAACAACACATTGCAGCAGAGATACAAGAGGAGTGGTTTGTGCCCTGTCTTCAGGAGCACATATCTAGATTGACAATGGAGGGCACAACATGCCAGATATACAACTCTGGAATGACATTACGTACACTCAGGGGAACAATTCCAAAACCCATTGGGCCATTCAGAGAGCTACACATTGACTACGCAGACATGGGAGAAAGGTGCAATGGGGCACGCTACATGATTGTGGTTGTATGCCCATTTTCGAGGTGGGTGGAAGAAGGCCCATGTGCGCGCCCTGATGCTAAAAGCGCTGCAAAGTTCCTAGTAAGGGAAGTATTCCCGCGCTGGGGGATTTGTGACGTAGTTCGCTCAGACAACGGCACTCACTTTGTGAACGAGCTCTTCAAAGAAGTAACGACACTATTGGGAATAAAACATAAATTGTGCTCGATTTATCATCCTCAAAGTATTGGCGTGGTAGAAAAGATGAACGGCCTGTTAAAAGGAAGATTATCAAAATTATGCTTCTCATTAAAGAAGAACTGGATTTACTGTTTGCCCCTTGCGCTGTTTGAGCTGAGAAATCAGCCAAGCAAGGACCACCATTTGTCCCCGCACGAAATAGTGACCGGGAGACGAATGCACACAGCACACTCCCCACTGCGCCAACACTCAGACGCGCACAGAAGCGCTGCAATATTGGGAGATGACTTCACAGACTACCTGAAAAAGCTAACCAGGGCAGCGCGCGCAATATCAAAGCAGCTCTCCCCACCATTCACAAGGGAAGAAGGGAATACAACGGAGTCCCTTACAGAACATGAAACACCGGTACAACTGATGCCAGGAGAGTTCATTTATGTCCGGAGCTTTGTGCGCCGGTGGAATGCACCACGGTTCCACTGACCATACGAAGTGGTATTTTGTACTCCTACAGCTGTAAAAGTGAAGGGCCTTAAGTACTGGATACATTTGACGGATGTACGAAGGGCATATAATAGAGTGAGGGAGGAGGTGGATGAGGGGGCACAGACAACAGCAAACAATACAAATGAAAATAATGAGTGAATGTGAACATGTGTGTGAAGGAAATGCACCTGATTGAGAAAGTTGATGACGAGAACCATTACATTTAAGGGTATCTATAAAGATGAAAAGATTGAAAAAAAAATGTATATATGGACTTATGTGTAAATACTAATGTGATAAAAATGTATAGTGTCTGCTCCCTTGTCTGTACATCCCCACCCCCCTACCCACTTCCATTCCCCTTCCATGATATCTTGGCACTGGTAGTGCCAACAAAATGTTTACATGCATGCACTTAATGCACTTTTATATCTCAAACAGGAAATACCATGGCAACTAACGGGCAGCCTGCAACGGATAGATTTATTAGATATAGAGAAATTTTAGCTGAGAGATGTAGATATTCGTATGAGTGTGGATTATCGATATGCATTACCTTATTTTTTACAATGATGTTTGGCCTGGTTATGTTTTGGTTAATAGCGTTCATCTCTATCGAGATGAACGAGGGGGAGGGATTAACGGGACTAATGTGACCAATGAAACAGCAATTGTAAATACTAAAGAAGGTGATTTTTTGGTATGGGATGGAACTAAACTGGTATGGGGATATTACACGACACCATCCAATGTTGCTATCTCGCATAATGAAGGTCTGCAGGGAAAAATGCAAAACAGCACACTTTCCCCGCCAAAGTTATCTAATTACAATGCCTGCAGTCTAAATGATCGTAACCCCTCTGATATATCCTGGTTAAATAACACCCCCACCAGCAGGCCCACTCCCGTAACCAAAAACACACTGCCAGATAGCATAAAGAAGGAGAATGAAGAAATGACAGCGAGATATGAACTATTATATGATAATTGGGCAAAGGGGGGGGAGAGGGAGAGAGGGGGGCCCACACTGTCCATCGCCCATGAGGCCGGGAAATACCTTAGAAAAAGGAATAACAGGCGGAGAAGGGAGGCGGGGAGGAGGAAATATGATGAATATTATGGGTTAGGATTAGACAAAATGGAAGACCCACGACACCCCCACCAGACAAATAAATGGTATGCGGACATGAGTGCAACGGCTAAGCAAACAACGAACGAGAGCTGTTATGTCTGCTCCCTCATTCCCCATGCTTCAGGTACACCCAAAGTATTGTTACCGAAAGAGTTGCCTATTGACGATGCCCAGTGTCTCCTTCATCTCACGTTGTGCAGAATTAAGAACACATTCCAGGCACACGAGGTAACTTTCAGGATGCTGCAGAACGAAAAGACCTGTTACCCAAAGGCAGTAGGAGTGGTCTGTTTGGAGGAGCCATTTTTTATAATACAAGGAACACTTTTTTCGGACAACAAGTGGAAGGACGAAGAAATAATGTGCAAGGCTGAAGCACTGCGGGGTGTGGCACCAGAGAAACTGCAATGGATAGAAGAGACATGCACACCCATATGGAAGGAACACATCTCAAAATTGACTTGGGTAACGGCCATCGTAAAACCCTTCAAGCTGCAGAAAGAAATAAACTATGAACTGTGTTTCAAGGGAGACGGGAGAACCACCATGGGGGCAAACAAGAGCTGTAACAAGACCCTCACCATCCCAGATATGAGAAAAGGGACAGCGGCCCTAATGGATACCTATTGGGTATGTGGCAACCAAGCATACCTGCACCTCCCACAATCCTGGGGTGGCAGCTGTTCATTGGCCACCCTGCACTCCGCGCTAATGGTATTACCGGAAAGCCACATTGATGGGGGCAAGGAGACGCGAGGAAAATCTCAACAGAGTGGGGCCCCACCAACTGCAGAATTACAAGTATATGTCCTGTCCTCCGGAAACAAGGAAGGGGCGCTGTCCCGAAACAGACGGTCATCGAACTACATATCAAAAGCATCATCAGAACTGCTGGCACAGCTCCCAGATAGATATCGATTATTCAGCTCTGCAGAAACGTTCTTCGCCTCACTCATCCCAAGCATCCAGGCGCAAGCGAACGCAAAGTGGCTCCAAATCACACGTTGGAACTGATCCAATTGGCAAATGATACTGAAGAAGGGTTTAATGTAATAAAAGTAGAACTACGAGCACTACGGCTAATGACCATGCAGAACAGGTATGTCTTGGACCTGTTGACAGCAATGGACGGAGGTGTTTGCCGAAAAATTGGAAGTGCCTGCTGCACTTTCGTACCTTCTGAAGACGCAGATAACGGCTCCCTGCCCCATGTGATCGAAGCAGTACATAGCCTAGGAGAAAGAATGAGAATGGAAGGTGGAGCAGAAGAAAGTACATGGTTCGACAATATCTTCTCCTGGGTCCCATCATGGCTGGGAATGACTGTCAAGCTTTTGATGCCGGCTGTAGTGTTCCTCCTTTTCATTTTCAGCCTATGCCAGGTGGGTCTTCAATATTGTGCCAACGCAGTGCCGAATGGTGCAATGATGATGGTGACAATGGGCAACGCACACGGTACAATACAAACTATGCAGGAAGCACAGGTACAAACGGGTACAGATTACACGTCAAGATTCCAGATGGTGGCCATGTACCATGACAAGGATATAGTAGATAAGCTATGGCACACTACAATTAAAGAGCCCCGGGTACTCGAATGGTACGAGGAAGTGTGGGTGGACCTAGAAGGGGATAGCGGTTGTATATACCTGACTTGTACCCCAGATGAATATGCCAGGAGAGGTGAAAGCCTGCGAGGGGTATGCAGGGCATGGATGCCCATAAAAGGCACCCCTGCATGGGATGACGCTATAGCTGACGAGGAAGAGTGCAGGAGGTTGGAGGATTTAAAGTATTCGTTACTTAAGTAAGGAAAGGGGGGAAATGTATGGGAGGACTGGTCCAGGAGACCCCCCTCCCATGCCTCTTCTCCCCCGGTGAGGTTCATGGCTCACCGGGTGTCCTTCCTGCCACCAGGGCCCAGGTGGTGGGTGGGGCACTGGCTGAAGACATTGACCAAACCTGTTCAATTTAGCTAGGCCCTGGAAGCCATTTTTGTATAATAAACATGGCTTGAGCCCTGTGCACCGCCGCGCGGCCCCCACCCTTGGAGAGTATCACTTATCCCTGTGGCCACAGCTCCCTGGCAGATCCGCTAAGAGCCCGTTCCCACGAACAGACGGACATGAGCTAGTGTTAGATACCAACACTGTAACATTTCACCTTCTGCCGTGTATCGCTGTTTCCAGCATGAAAAGAACTGTACAATGGTCCCCTGACAAAAGCAAAGTCCCCAAATACTAATGAGCAAACCACCTTTGATGAAAGCGTTCTCTCCACAACCTCTCTGACTAAAAAACCTGTAAAATATATGAAAATGGCAGGATGGGTGCTCATATAACATTAGGGATGAAGCACCCACATCCCTGTAGCAATGCGCAAATGGTAAAAGCGTCCCGGTGGTTTTTCATGTTATGTGTGTTATCGAAAAGACTGCACCCCACAGTCCCGCGCCAAAACTGAACTAATGCTGCTAGAGTGCAAGGGAAGACAAATGCAACCATACTGAGGGCTCATGTAAGGGGTGCACGAAAATGCACCATATGTGTGTCCGAGCCCACTATATGCCACTGTCGCCAGTCGCAGTGGCGGGTTGTTCTGCATGCTCCACCAACCTTACTACTACCTCACTTACCGTGTATTTATAAGCTATAACAAAATGTTGTAGTTGCTTAAAACGTAGTGTACAAGTAATGTGCTCAAACTGGCCATATGGATGGCACCAGCAACGTCAAAAATGTGAGCTTTGGAAAGACTTAATGAGTATTGTATATTATATGAATGTTTATGTCTCTTCCACCTAAAGTCTGCAACACACAAGGAAAATACCTTTGTGAGCACATGCAAGGCCATTCCCCCTCCCTCCCAGTGAAGCCTACCAGACGAAAAAGCAGAGGCCTATGCCGCACAGCTCCACCTCCCCCAATTCGGCTGGAGCCGCTTCAAGCATTTGCATTCCCCCGCAGCACCCAAGGCCACAGCCTGCCACCTGAATTATTTACAACCCAGCAGTAAACCCCGGCCTTAAAACACAGATCCAAAGGCGCCCTTTCTTAGACTCCACGACCCGCTGGTCCACCCTAGGTTAATGGCCCCTGTAAAATTAGGACACCCAATATTATGGCAACATCACAAGAGCACATCCATAATGACTTCTAACAAGACATGATAACATAGACCGCCTGTCCCATGCCCCGAGACCCAACCCCACGACCTCTGATACCCGGTCAACAGGATGGTGGTAACCATGTATTGACGAATCGCCGACAGACCCCACTCCAGGTGCATTCCTCCTGTGTTGCATTAACCTGTAGAATAACCTATTGGAAGATTTACCAGGGAAGATAATATTGCAATGTTGAATGACTGCGGTGTGCATGGCCCTAGGGCAGAAAGTCAGGAAAGACATTCATCTCTGACACTGGTCACGGTTGGCACAACAACACCGCCCGGATGAGCCCAGCTGACCTGCCAGGCCCAGCCCAACCCACGAGGGTAACCGGTGACGTCCTCCAGCCGCGGCAAACCACATCGCAGCAGCACCTATAGCTAGTCGTCGCCACCCAATCCCCACGAACTTGTGCCCCCTATAGCATGTAGGTTCTTATGATGTTTTTTGTAAATATATACGCCTGTCTTTGCTATTGTCAGACAGAGCGCTCTCGGAGTTTGCAGAGTTCTTTGCATGCCCTATTTCGATTGATAAACTCCCATTTAAGCTCACCCGCACTTTGTCCTGGCCTTATTCCCATCTTGGGAGAGTCCATTATTGTCTCTCATTGCGGGGAGGATCGCGCTATCTGGGGACGCTTGCCTTCAGACTGTCTACGAGTGCTTGCAGAATTAACTTTCTACAGTACGTTTTAAGGGGTGAGGATGACTTTGGTCCTCTTCTTAGTAGATTCTGAAGGACTCTGTGACAAAACATTTTTGCTAAAATACTTTTTTTACTATGGGTTCTATCTTGGTATGGTACTATTTTCTTAAACTATCAGGATTATTAGGAACATTGTTAGCTGTACTGGCAGCTGTTTCTTTGACATCATTTCTGTGTTTTGTGATACTTTTTGATGGAGGACGTACAGTTTCGGCAGTTGACACTTCTTTTATTATGTTACCCAATTGCATTAGGTGGTTTGTACCAGGATTCTCCCCTAACTCTGCAACAGGTGGATGCTTACATTGGGTACCTTTATTTTTATTTGCTCTAATTTTGCTTTCCTTTCTACGGAGCTGCTTTTTGGTAGACATTCTTTGGTGTCTGTTGAGAAAAAGAAATATTCTTTGGTCTGCTGTCCAATGTATGTGTGCTGTGTGCATGTGTGCACAAGTGTGATGGGGAAACTCTTTGGCACGGTGTGTAAACGCACAGTGACCTCTAACTATCATTTGGTAAGGCTACATTACTGTTTGAATAGTAGTACAATGTGCTTTAGATGAGAGTACACAGTGCCCTACTTCTGCCGAGAACCATTATTAATAACCAAAATGGCAAAAACGTGCTACCGCCACTTATTTTCACAATCTAACCTTCTACGGATTTCCTATGTCATTTCAGTGCCAAGCACACAGCCATTTGTCAGCCATTCCACCTGTTAATCATTGTCCTGTAAATGGATATTTGTAGGCAGAATGGTTTACAATTGAATGCTTCCTTTGGTGCCCAAAAGAAACAAATAACCCACGCAGCCTCTTTAAGGAGAAGTTACAATATGAAGGTTGTACTGTACTTACGTTTTTGTGCAAGATGACAAGGTTTCTTCGGATATGTCGTCTGCAGTGTAGATGTTGTTGATTCTCAGGAGAGTAGTCTTCACTGCGAATTAAAAAAACAATATCAATTACTTTGTGTGTTTGCAGCCGTCATGATACTGCAGCCTTTACTTGTACTTATTTCGTCATACGAATCAACTTTCATGTTTCAACCCAATCCACGTGCACATTTCACTTCTCTCTGCGCACTCTTTGTATACTCATTTCAATATGGTACTTCAAAGTATCTTTTTTTAGGGGTTTGGAAATGCCTTGTTCTTTACAAAGTGTAGTATGCATAGGTGAGAGGTTTGTAAGCGATAGATAGGGCAACCTAGTAGATGGGCAAACATTTTGTACTTCTTATTGAAAAGCACGGTGTCCAAAAATTGGGAGACCCTCGAAGGACATGTCAGCACCACAATCGGGAGCGATTACTATTCTCATACGATCACATTGCAAGTAGCATTACTGTTGGTAGTACAGAGGACAGAACTGCGCCATTTTCACATACAAAATGAAGGTCTGCCCAAAATTATACTTTTCAACTCACACGCTTTTGGCTGGTGTCACCCGCCTTGTAAAGGGCAAATTAACCCGCCAAGCCTCCTGCACGGCCATTCATTCAAATGGGCGTGTCACCCACCAAAAACAAAATCAGCTCATTTCACTTAGAAAGTAAGCAGTCATGCAATTTGTTAATGGCAAATCGGCAATCATGCACCTTACAAGGGGGAGCGTTGTTATGTGCTTCCTGTGGAAATTTACCGGCATTATTTTGTCTATTTTAAATTATAAGGCTTCCACATGTACTCTGATTAGAATGAACATACCTGTACTCTATACTGATGCATGTGGTCATGCATGGAGTTGTACGTAGAAATTCGCAATCCTTGTACAGTAGCTTGTGAAGTAGGTGCTTTGCAATGGTATGCGCTTTCCATTAAGAATCATCGACAGTCATTTTGAAGTGTGCAATGTTGATGACGGAGTTAAAATTTGCGAGGTTCAATGTGATTGGTGGCTGATTGTGTGCCCGGTTAGTTGTGCCCAATGATGGGCTCGCTTTGGTACCGCTGTAGAAAGGGTGGAAAGACTGGGTAAGAGTTACGTGCTGCACGTAGGCAACGCTTGTCTGCTGGTAGGGCGTGCCACATACGGGTATCTACAGCTAATCCTGCATGGAAACATGACTGTAGCCATCAGCCAATCAGATGTTCACATTACTCTTTTCTGTCGAAAGACGGTGCACACACTGAAAATGGCAGAGGTGCAGAGGGTCGGGGTTTTGCTGTTCGGAGACATTTTTATGCAAGGCTTACAACACTATGCCAAGAGTAGGCATGTGGCACACCATTTCGATGTGCGAGGAGTGGAGGTGGTGTGGAGCGCTGACACTGATGCCAATGCTGCAGCAATTCTGCAAGTTTGCAGAGATATGCGTAGAATGACCACTCCTCATGTAGTAATTTTGCACTACGGTGCTTGCCACTTGGGATACCTGACTTTGCGTACTTTGTTGGCAGATTTGGCACAGTTGGTTGAAGCAATCATGACCATCTGCCCAACATCCAAAGTTATTTTTTCTGCTTTGCTCCCCAGACTACAATGGACCAACACTTCTGTTTTCTGTCCAGATCAAAGCATCGGGAGGTGCATCATCAATCGTGGCATGCATGCATTCATGCTGCGAGTTGGTATGTTTTTTTGTAGCCACGATAACATTGCTCCCAGCAATGTGCATTACTTTGAAGGAGATGGAGTTGCACTATCCTCTTTGGGAAATGCGATGTTCTTTTGGAACATACGGCTTGCTTTAGAGAAGGTTCTGTAATGATTGCAAGAGCAAAGCAAGAACAACAACTACAAAAAAATGCATATAATACCACATGTCTGTACGATATGTGGTCAAAAAAAAAAACGGCTCTTCTCAGAGCCTACCTTAAAGGGGAAAAAGGGGACTAGTACTTTAATGTACCGTTGTCACGCTCTACTCCTCTACATGTCCGCGAACATAGTGGTAGTTAACTGCCAGCACATATCCCCACTGGGGATTGAAGGGTGGAGCCGCATGTAAATGAGAATGAGCGGAACTTGGGATTGGTCCACAAAGTTCAGTAGGTGTATTCTGACAGACGTACTTTGGTAAGACCGTCTTTTCCCTCACAGGACACCACACAGCCATGGCTTTCCATGCTCGAAAACAGATTGTTTGGATTGTGGGAGACTCATGGATCCACTGGTTGAAGGTGCATGCCGAAAGCTGCAGTTTATCTACAAATCTCAGATTTCCACATGCGGAAGTGCACTGGCATGGCGTTTGCGGCATGAGATGGCTGGACTTGGTACCTCTTTGTCTTACTTTACAGAGAGAGCGTCCTCCAGACATACCCATCATTCATTGTGGCGGAAACAGTTTAGGCCATGTATCAGTAATTTCTTTACAATTTGCCATGAAGGAAGGACTCGCGAAGCTCATGGACATGTTCCTAAATTGTCAAATACTTTTTTCCCGTATTTCCCAAAGACAAATATGGTTGCGTTCTTCTGCATTTGGTCCACAAATGGAGAAAGCGAGACGCAATGTGAATAAGGCTGTGTGTGCCTTTTTAAGAGATGTTGGAATGTCCTCTTTCCATAATGAAAACATTTTGTTTCGTAGCAATTTCATTTTCCGCAGAGATGGAGTCCACCTCACATATGCAGGCAATCATTGCGCCCTCTTTTGCAATCACACTAACCTATCTGACAATCCGTTTTACCCAATCCATTGCTTTTTAACCCACACAACACACCACCAAAAGGCTCTTTTCAGAGCCGCCACTTACTCCCAACGTACACTTTTTTGCTTTTGCTCCGCTTGCACCCTCCCTTTTTGCCCTCTATGACTGTTCGCACATTTTTGTTGAACTCTGCAGGGCTCTACGGCCTTCACTTCATAGTTCTATTGTTACACTGAGAAAGGCAGCTCTGATAAGTGACTGAAAGCCTTTTCTGTCATTTTTGTTGTTTTTACGTTCATTGATTAACAGCACTCCACACACTAGGAGAAGAGGCGAGAGGAGGGTAAGGAAGGGACACCAGCTACGGGGATAAGAAAGGGCAACTGAACAGAGAAATATTAAGGGTAATCTTTATTTAGGTAGGAAGCTAATCTTCTGGTGCTCGCTGACTGCAGCCTCAAAAGCACTTCGAAGACTGTCCCCTCTGCAGAGTACTGCGTCACAGTACGTGCACACTACTGTCACCTTTGAAAGGTAAGGGTCCACAGCATTGCGAATGGCTTGAAGCAGCTGGAGGGAAGCGCACGCCCACAGGAGTGCCTCTTGTGGTGGGAGGATAGGATTCCGAGGATGCTGTGGAGGAACTCAAACGACTACGCTCTTCACATGGCACAACCTTGCGAATGTCCGCAGTGTGGAACAAAGTGAGGTGGCGCTTCTTGGTTGTCGTACCGAAACTGTACGCTCCACATCTCCCGCGACTCAACACCACATCGCACTGGTTACACTTCACCAGGTTCGCACGTGCTTTTGGTACGTTCCCATAAATGGAAAAGAACCACCACACCCACGACTCCCACCGAGTGCTCCTAGTGCACAGTTCCTCCACTTCATTCTTTTCCTCCTCTTCTTCCTCAATCTCTACATCCTCACCAAATATCTCTCTGCAGGCCCTTGGTGAGGTGGTGATGGTGGCGGGTTTGGGGGAGGTACAGAGGCTAATAACCCAACAGCAGCCATGGAAGCCATAGTAATTTGTTTCCTTTTCGTCACTACAACAGTAAAGGCAACGCACCTCTATCTGCTATAGCTAGAATGACAATGAAGATGCGCTCCGGGTGTGTGGCCTTTTGAAGGGGTACAGGGGTGTGCCTCGTGACCGTCTTCATCCTTACAAAGTGATTCACTCACTTTTACACAGCAACTCCTGAGGTGGCCTATTGTTTGGGATATGTGAAATTACATTTTTCCACTCCACAATACTTTGCCTTGTGTCTACAAGTTCATTTTTAGTGTCGCGGAAGCACACAAACTGTGGAAACTAGTCCCCACGCTCAGCGTAGGTGCGGTCACAAGATGATGTCCTCAACACATCCGCCCCATCATGAAAGTTCCCTGGACAGTAAATGCAAAGAATCACACATGCGCATGTGCACAAGTGTCCTATGGACAGTGTTCGGGTTCTCAAAGTACTTCAAAGTGCGACAGAAGTGAGACGGTCAGTTAGGAACTGGCGCAATGTTGGCAATCCTTTTGTTTGTACTGCGCATGTGCTTGCATGCTATGTTCACTGTACGGACAGTTCCAGTGTCGTTAGGACAACTCCATTTTGTTTGCCTACAACCTTGCCGCCCACCGTGCCTGTTCTACGGACGGCTATACTGTCCTTCACACACTCCCTTTCTACTCATTTACACCCATTCCGGCCATCTTGTGTGTTCTACGACCATGTATTATCTCGTTCCCAAACGGTACGCCGAGTTAGTATATCCTTTGGACACCCCTTTCTGTTTATGTACGCACATTGTGCAAAGAAGTTGCAGTCACACATCACATCCGTCTTACTTGGCATTAGACAGCACCCACATTCCATTGCTTGCGGATAGGTCGAACAGGCGCGCTGTTCGCAAACTTTTTACGTCTTTTCAAAAAGAAAATTAAACACTTACTCTATCTCTACAACTACTGTACAAAACCATTTACTATACTCACAAAAACACCCATCAATCTAAAGAAAGAGCAGGGGAAGCGGACACTGAAGCAAATATGGGGGAATTTGGATTTAACATGTTCTGGTTATGAGGGGAAGATTTGTGAGGGGAAGAAGGGAAGGATACTTCGTTGAAACGTCTATTTTCCTGTTGCAGGTTTGGGGATGGGTCACTAGGGAATGGAGAAGCAGGGCAGGAAGGGCAATGGTACCAAACTTTCCCTCTCACAACGTCCTCCACAAACTTCTGTAAACTTTGAAAATTGTCATTCAAAACATCAATTTTCTACTCTATCCTTTTTGTTCTGTCTTCTTCCATCTCATCTGTTGCCCTTTCTTCTTTTTTTTCCTGGTCTGTTGAAAAAAAAAACACCTCAAGTTAAATGCCTATAAAATACTGGTCACTATTCTCCATATGCAGACCAATATGTACCATTGTTGTCACTGTCTTCAGACATTTCCCCGTGCAGGAAATACTCCTCCAGCCAATCCAAGTACTAGCCATTTCTGAGTCAAAACAACATAAATAAATTATTATTTCTGCACCACATACCAAAAAAAAGCACACCCACTTTAAAAAATGACCTGCACTCACTCTTTTGCTGTAATCTCCCATCGTCCAAATGCGTCCGTCCACTATCGTTCCAGACTGCCGAGTTTCTGTGAAGTAATTACAGTGGTTGCACCCTTTCTTTTTTATTTTGGTACCATCCTCTTCATTCTACATGGTTATTAAATGTGTCATTTCCATTTCCCACCTTCAGGTTTCCATATTTACTTATTACTACTTACAATGGCCCTCATTACGACCCTGGCGGAAAGTGACTGACCGGACCGCAACAGCGTAAATAGCGTTTCCGCCATTGCACGAAGGAGCAAAGTGCGGCCCATTCCGACCCATCGGGCACGAGCACCACGGCATGGCGGAAGTGCAAAGTCCGCGATGGCGGAAATGACCCCAAAACGGCCCACACCGCCGCCGTACGTCGCCCTAGGTGCAATACCGCCACCCATCACAGCGGACACCGCAGAGTGCGCCTACCGGAAAGTACGGTGACCAGAAACATACGGAAACGGAAGTAAAAACATGGGCCCGGAACGGGAAACATCCCGCCGTACACCTATAAAACCACTAAAACCACACAACCACTAAAAACACTACCCCGAGACACACCCCAACCCGTCATCCACCCTAGCGAAACCAAGAAAAATGGGAAAAGTAGCGAAGAAAGCGTGCGACCGCAAGCGGCAGGTCCACTTCTCCCGTGAGGAACTCACCGTGCTAACAGAGACCCTCCAGGAGAATGCTGCCGTCGTCTTCTCCACGCAAATGACCAGGACGGCACTTGCGAACAAGAAGGCCATATGGGCTCTGGTGGCACAGCGGGTAAGTGCGGTGGGGACCGCGCCCCGCACCCCACAGCAATGCCGAAAGCGATGGGACGACCTGCGGATACGCGTCCGCAGCATACTCTCTGCCAACCGCAACATTGCCACAGCCACCGGGGGAGGCCCAGAATCACCCATCAAGTTGACCCCCTGGGAAGAAATCTGTGCCTCCACCATCGGAATGGAGAGCATAGAGGGAGTCGGAGGGATGGAGAAAGGAGTGCAGACATCCGAAGATTCAGGTAGGTGGGCCAGATAAAACAATGCTAAATCCACAATGTCCAATCATGTGAACTACCATGTGTCCACATAGTGCAACAGAAACACATGTCCAGGAGAACGTCCACACACATCGCCCTGATAGCGCACTTTAAAACTCACAATAAATACATAAATAATTAAAAACCCCTAAAACACCCACCACACGTCCAGCAGGCACACCCTAACTGCAGGCTGCCAAACAACTGCACCCTCACTCCACACACAAATGAAAGCACCTCCAAGGCACCGACCCAAATCACCCTCATGTACCACCCCAATGCATGTGATACAATGCCATTCCAATACCCACAGACCCATTAATAACCCTCGCCCTCCTTTACTCCACCACAGGGTCCGATCCAAACGACGACCATCAGGACACCCCTACCAGCACACCTGCAAAGAGGGCCAAGACCAACGGCCAAAGACCCTCCACCTCAGCTGCACGCATCAAGACACGGCAGCTGCACACAACAGGTGGCAGCACACAGGAGGGAACATCAACAGGCACCCCAGCAGCCAGCATGCCCACAACACCACCACCACAGGTGCCCCCAACGGATGCCACAGAAGGCACTGCCTCTGGTGGCAGCAGCACCATAGGTGACACCCCAATGATGGCAGCATGCTCCGACACAGAAGACGGGGATGTCGAAGTCAGATCCATCCATGACCTGTCCCAATCCCCCTGTCTGTCCCATCCCGTACAACATGAGGATACCACGCAGGGGCACCCACAAGACGACGACTGGCCATCCCCCACAAGCCCTGTGGCAAGGCAACATGAGGTCAACAGCCCCTCTGTGACACCCCCGCAAATGGCCATGGCCCAGCAGAGGCAACAGTCCCTCGACCAGTTAATCGTGCAACAGCAGCAACTGGCCACGCTCCTCAAGGACCATGCCGATGAATGTGGGCGCACTAAGGCAGACATAGAAACATCAACTGAGACACTCAGGGCAGAAATGGAGAGAAGTACAGAGACACTAAGGGCACAGATGGAGAGTAGCACCGAGAGCCTGAGGGGGGAACTGCATGCGACGTCCAAAGACGTATGCGCCGAACTTGCCGCAGTGCGCCGTGTGCTCACTGAGCTCTCACAAACCCTTAGGGACATGCATGGACGTGAGCAGGCAGAGACATCATCCGTTGCAAGTTCCGTCCAGGGCAGCCCCCAACGTAGATCTGGGAGGAACCTGCGCTCCACAGGCAGGGGTGCCCCTGACACCCGCAGAGGGGGCTTGCAATAGCGACAGCCCACTGACAATGAGCATCTTTGGACACTGGTGTTCGGGGGGGAGGTAGGAGGGGGTGTGTTGGGCTCACTAGGGTGGCGGGTCGATAGGGTGTTCAACATGATATCACATATGCCATAAACAGTGCACGATCAACCAATGAGATGTGTGGACAATGATTTTAGTGTACTAGGCCATCATAGGCGTACAGTCCATATTGTGCATGTACCAGACACACACAGTGCCACGAGTCCCGTGTCCATGTATCAGCCACCAGGCGTGAGTGCTAGAAGCATGCATCAATGAGATGCTGACGAATGTCACGGCCCTCCGGTGCCTCGCAGACTCCTTGAGGTGCTGCCACATCCCCACCCTCATCATGACCATCATCAGGTGCTTGCAGTTCTGCGTCAGGGGGCATGGGCACATTTCTACGTACGCACATGTTGTGGAGCATGACACATGCCATGACCATCTTAGCAACCTTCTCATGGCGGTACAGGAGTGCCCCGCCAGACCTGCTGAGGCAGCGGAAACAAGTCTTCAGTAGGCCGAATGCCTGTTCAATGACTACACGGGTACGTGAGTGGGCATGGTTGTAGTCCTCCTCTTGCTGGTCCCGTGGGTTCCGGACTGGTGTGAGGAGCCATCTCTTCAGTGGATACCCAGCATCACCTGTATGTGGACGATAAACGTATGATGTGGAATGCCATTGCTACGTACGCACACCCCCCCCCCTTCCTGCCAGGTCATTGCCGCATCACATACACCACATCATCATGCATGAAAAGAGACTCACCGAGTAGCCAGGATCTGTTCCCTGCGTGTCGCTCCATGTAGCGTGGTATAGTAGAGTTCCTCGAGACCATAGAATCATGGGTTGATCCTGGGAATCTGGCACAACAATGTGTAATGATCCTGTTGGAGTCACACACCATCTGAACATTCAGGGAATTAAATTGTTTTCGGTTGCGGTACTGGGCCTCCATGGCATGTGGGACGACCAATTCCACATGGGTGCAGTCGATGGCACCAATGCAACCCGGTATGCCGGCAAGTGCATGGAATCCCACTTTTGTGTTGGTAATTTCCTGCTCCGAGCGTGGTAGAGAGATGTAGTCGTCTGCGTGCTGCAGGAGGGCATCGAGCACTTGCGATAGTGTCCATGAGAACATTGGCTGAGAAATGCCATGCAACTGTCCGACTGTGTGCTGGTAGGTGCCTGTGGCCAGGAAGTGGAGTACAGACACCACCTTCAGTAGGGGTGGGATGGCGGTTGGGCTATCTATCATGCTGACAAGGTCAGCCTGTGTCATGTCCACAATGGCGGCTATGGTGTCCCGGTCCAAACGGTAGAGGGTGTGGATCTGCTCATCAGTGAGGTTGAACGGATGTGCTCGGAGGCGTGGGATTGCGGGCTGCCTGCGTGGTGGTAGTGGCTGTGCTGGCGGCCCTTGCTGGCCCTGCCTTGGCCTCCTCCTCCTCCTGCGTCTCCTCTGTGCGGCCGGTTGTAGTTGGTGTTCGTCTTCTTCTTGGAGTTGCAGTACTTGCAGTGCTATCAAGTCCCCCAGGGCCAACATCGCGAGTCCTGCCGGTAGCATTTCGGAGTGGGTGTGGTTGTGGGAGGAGACTGGGTGTGCATTTTATGTGTTTTCGGGCTGTATGGCCTCCACCTGTGTTGAATCATTCCACCTGTGCAAGCTGCTCTCCCATTTGGGCGAGCACGTCCCGCACACAACGCTGCGAATCGAGGAATGGCATCTTGCTATTGCAATCATGTATTTGTACCCGATGGCCGTGTAACATTTGTTGATATGTACATTCGGCTATGGTCCCATTGTTTCACATACAATCTTTGCAGTCGCGAACAGACTTGTGATGGGTCAGTGGAACGTAGTACTCGAGTAACGGTGGGCCCTCATGCATCACTGTACCGAGTTGCAACGACGGGCGGGGCGTCCCATTAGTGGGTGATGGCAGTTGACATTTTCACACACAGCCGCACTAGCTGGAATAATTTGTGATTTCAAACGGCCACAGATGCCTTTTCGACGTGATGTTGCAAATGAGGAATTCGAAGGCCGGCGCTTTCGGTATTCAGCTAGCGGAGAGGAGATGCCCACAGGTCTGACTGCAAATATAACGTTCTATTGTTAAATGTCCTTGAGACAGGGGCCATGGCGAGGAAGCAATGATTGATATGAATAGTTTGGGATGCGCAATAGTGACGTGGCCGATGAGGCCGGACGTTCCCAAATACATGTAACTCCACAACACTGGAATTACGGGCTGGGGCACTGTGGATTTTGCAGGCTGCATAACGCACAGACTCAATGGAAATTTCGAATGTTTTGTGAGTATATATTCAGGCGTTTTCATGACAGGATGAGGGAATGATGAATGGATGCATGGGCAGGTGATTTGATACAGGGTTTGCCATGTACAGGGCTTCTTGGAATCTATCCGCCTCCCCTGCGCTATGTGATGCAGGGCTGCCATAGTGGGACCATCGTCTATCTGGCCTTGTTGAGCCCTCCCTGTCTCGACGCGCCTTCAGACACTTGTGTCCATGCACGTTAACATTCCCATCTGATGAAATCTGTTTTGACAGACGCATGCACAGGTACACTCGTTTGTGATGGTGTTTACACCTCGATATGGATAGTTATGAGTCGCAAGTGGTTTTGGGGTGGTGATGATCCTTTGGAGTGGGCTAGCATGCATATGGCTGTGGATTTAGTGTGATCATTGAAGTGAGTTGTTCGAATGTAGTTCTGATGGCCATTCTGTTCTTTTTCTTTTCTTTTGGTTGACAGGTATCTCCTCCCCTTTTGCCACTGCCATCTGTATGCCACTCCTGCAGATGGCGTTTACTCCCGACACCTGCTGCTTCGTGTTAATCAGTGGAGCAGCATTACGATCTTATGGGACGATCGCCAATGGGCCACATGCCCTTACGCAGTACTAGTGGCTCGGAGCAACATTTCGGCCTTTCAGCTGGACTAGTGCCTCCCCATTGGGACGGGCCTGCGGTTCTGTGCGCTTCCATGTTGCCTTTTCGTACGTGAATGTGGCTCTGTGTACCATGATGGAACAGGGCGTCACACAAGTAGTAGCTGGTCATTCCTTGCGGATGCAGCCCACGATGGTGATATGTGTTTTGGAGTTCATGGACTAATGGCTGTATGAGCTTGGTGATTTAGTTGTGCATTAAATTTCTATTCTGATATGGGCCGTGTAGCGTTCTTCTTTGCGAGTGATGTGGCAATTGGGGAGCGATGTATTGTGAGGAGATCTGCATTGGGTTCCGGCTTCGGAGTATAGTCGCGTGGTACTGTGCTGGGCGCGTTTGCCTACGGAGCCCAGTGAGGTCAGGGATGGGGGCTGCCAATATGACTGTTTGAATGTTGTCATGCTCAGGGGCGGGGGATTGGGTTTTGTGTAACAGACGCCGGTCAGCCAGGTGGACTGGTGGAATGTTGTGATTTTCGGAATATTGCTGGTCACAGGTGCCTGTGTTTGCGTGCGTTTCGGGGGGGGGGACTGTGGTCATGTCCATTGGAATGGCTTCTGTATTCGTGCCATCTGTGCCCTGCAGCTCCCATTGGCCCCTCTTGTGAATCTTTTGTTCGTTGGCATGCATGGGTGACTTGTACATTTCACTGGTTGCATTGTGACTTCATTGCACCTACGGGGACTTGTACTTTGTGAGCAGGGAGCGGTGTACAGGCACTCAGTGGGGCCGTTTACGGTTGATTCGCGATGCCGTACTTCTCACCATGGCGGAATGGTGCTTTCCGCCATGCTTGATGGCGTTAGGTACATGTCCGCTAGGGTCGGAATTCGCGTACCCTTGCGCCATGGTGGTATTTACGGTTTGCCATGGCGCGCGCGCGCGTACTTGGTGCAGTTAGCGTTGGCGTTCACTACGGTGTCGCTAATGGCTTCGTACTTTGCGGTGACGGGTCATAGTCGCACCGAGCGCTATTCGATGGCGGTATTGCATTTCCGCCATCGTTTTCCGATTTCCGCCAGGGTCGTAATGAGGCCCAATATCTTTATGCCCTTCTTCACCGTTTCCCACTTTTTGTGTATGACAATAGTACATTTTCAGATACCCCCGCCTCTTTGGGTAATGTTGATCCTGTCCGCCCCCATCCGCAAACAGGCGCTCAGTCCGTCCCTTTCTAAAGTCAATAGGGAGGGGGTTCTGAATGTTGTATGTTAAATGTATGGCAAGTACATGGCTTATACTACATATCTCTCAAAATCACATGATTACAGTGCATATTCTGCTCACCAACTTCATTGCCACAATTTCATACTTGAGTTCCACCTTCCAAAAACCTAATCAATTCCCTACAAAAAAAACCTTGTTACGGGGACATTACGGTTAAATTGCCCTCCCAAAAACCAGTGAAATTCACTACAAAAAAAACTTTGTTGAGGGGACGTTATGGTTAAGTTGCCCTAACAAAAACCTGTACACTTCACTAAAATACATCTTTCCTCCTCCCCTTTATGCTTCAAATTAAAACCGAAAAACCCCTGAAATTCACCAGTTATGGTAACCTGATCCCCCAACCCTGCCACCGCCCCTGTGCACTGCTAACACTAACACCCAGACCATGAAAGATGTCATCTCAAATGTCAGTGATGACATCAATGACGACATCACTTGTTTAGCCCCTTTCTTTTCCTTCCTTGCCATACATATATATGTACAATCAGTAAAAAAAAATCACTTAAGATAAGTTTTTTTGTTTTTTTGTTTTTTGTTTTATTGGTTAATCAAATTTAAACCTTTAACACTCCTTCATGTCAGTTCATCAATATTAGATGAGTGCATGTCCAAAGTTACGTAGATGCAGTGACTTTTCCCAAAACCAATTCTCTTGGTCTGTCCAGTTTAGTCAATTTAGCTCACACTTCAGGATCGTCAACCTCCTGGTCCAGTTTTAGTGCTTCGACAAATTTCAATGCATCTAAGGTCTTACCGACCTTTTCGACTGTCATTAGCCGCTCCCAGTACTCCTCTTCCGTCTCCTCAGTAATATTGATGGTATAGCTTCCCATGTATACTTGTCGTTTCAGTGCGAGCGTCGGACAAACTAGCATCACATGTCTGATAGATTCTATTTGGGTCCTGTTTTTACAGAACCTGCAGTATGCCATCGATTTGTCAATAAGTCGTCTTCTCCATTTTACCTCTCGGGAATACCATACATTAAGCCTGCAACGCATGAGCAAGTCTCTGTAATGGGCAGATGGAAATTTCAGCAAGTATGGTGGGAGCATATTTAAACCCTTTCTTTCCCAGATGATGTTGTGGCACAGATTCCTTGACAGGCTTTTCTCCTGTGTTTCTTCCCAATCCTTTTCCCGAACAGATCTTTTGGCCTTATCTGGATTACACTTTAAGGTCTCTTCCGAGATGTCTAGCTTTTCCAAAGTCGCTTCACATCTTATCTTCCATTCGTGTAAGATCTTATCTCCATTTTGCGTCTCGGTCTGTATTAAGATTTTAAACGGCTGGGCTGGGCTGTCAAGGATGCACTTTCTATAGAGGGACAAGGTTTTCCATATTGCGATTGAAGCCATAGATTGGAGCCTTAATTCTGTCCTTGTGATCTCTATCGGGAGAGAGTTCGGGAGGCGTAAGATCTTTCGCCAAAAGTAGGCTTCGCATAAATTCCAAACTTCCCATTTTAGGGCTAGAAGTGCCTCTGCTCCATACGTGATTACTGCCACCACCTTTTGTTTATAAAAAGTTGTTACCGGAGCCAGTGAGAATTTGCCATATCTGCGGTGTAGAAGTATTCCTTGATTGGTCAAGGCTGATAATTTTTCTCGGATCAGCATGTAATGTGCCTGTTCATTGCTGTTTTTATTAATCCTTATCCCAAGGTATATTGTGGTATCCACCTCCTCCAGATTTTCCTTGTCTAAGGACCACGTCTGGATTTTTCCTGATGATTATTTTCCACGGCAGGCCCTCATGGCTAGAATCATCGTTTTTTTTACATTGATCTTCATGTCGTTGTTTTTTAGATACTTATTAAAGGCCAGAATCCGTCGCTGCAGTCCTATCGGCGTTTGATCTGCGAATACCGCGTCATCCGCATACATCATCCATGGTACCTCAGTTCCGTTGATCTTCGGAGGGAAAGCCCGTATCTGATCCTGGGTGGTCTTCATGTCTGCCATATATAGGACAAAGAGGAAGGGGGCTAGAGCACATCCTTGTTTTATGCCTCGAAAAGTTTTTATCTTCCTGGAAAGTCCTCCATTAGCAGTAATTTGGATCTGTATCGAGGTATCGGTGTATAGGGCTTGGATAGCTTCCAGCAGATCCTTTGGGCACCCCCAATTCCTCAATTTTGACCACAGGCGCTCTCTATTTATACTGTCAAACGCCTGTTCCAGGTCAATGAAGGCCAGGTAGGTCATTTTATTTCCTTCCAAAGCCTTTGCCTTGAATAAGTTGATCAGAAATTAGTTGAGGGCGGTGCCAACACCGCTTACGAAAGCTGTTTGTCTCTCATCCAGGATGTTAATCTGGGTAGCCCATTTTTTTAGATCCCTTAAGAGGATATGATATGATATGATATGATATGGTATTTGTAACGCGCCTATACACAAGTGTTTCAAGGCGCGACGAGGCAGGGAGGGAGGGAAACAAGGGGAAGACAGACAAACGATCCTACTAGGCCAGGTGTCATTCAGATCGCGCAAGTGCAGGGGTAAAGGGAAAAGGAGAAAGTGCAGGGGGAGGAGGTGGGGGGGGAAAGTGCAGTACAAGGTAAGTAGCGTAATAAAATAATAAATAATAAATAATAAATAAAAAGGGCCAGCTGGTGGCAAGTGCGAGGTAAGTGCAGAGCAAGTGCTGGGAAGGGGGCTGTAGGGATACAGTGACAGTCCCACAGTGCAGGGGGAGCCAGGGAGGCAGTGCAAGTGGAGAGTGGCTGGGCCCTGGACCGAGGTCGCTGAGAGTGGCCCAGATGCAGGTTTAGTACAGAATTCAGTGGGGAGTTAGGCAGGTTTAGCAGGGGAGAGGGAGAGAGAAGGCAGAAGCGAAGAGGAAGGTTTTGAGGTGCTTCCGGAACCGGAGATGGTTCTCCTCAAGTTTCAGGGAGGCAGGAAGGCTGTTCCAGAGGGAGGCCCCTGCTGCGGAGAGAGATCTACCCCCAGCTCGTTGCTTAGAGAAGCGGCTGACCATGAGGGAGTTGGAGACGGATGAGCGGAGGGCTCGTGAAGGAAGATATTTAGGAAGAGAGAGTTGAAGGTATTTAGGCCCCAGGCCCCAGAAGGCCTTGTGGACAATGCAGAGGGTTTTGAACTTAATCCTCGCAGCCACTGGGAGCCAGTGAAGGGATTTCAGTCCTGGAGAGATACGGTCCCTGGGCTTGAGGCCAAGGACAAGTCTCGCAGTTCTGTTCTGGATAAGTTGCAGAGGGCGGAGAGTGGAGGCAGGCAGATTAAGATAGAGGCTGTTGCAGTAGTCCAGCCTTGAGAGAACCAGGGCTCGGGAGACAGTGAGCTTCTGGGGGAAGGAGAGGAAGGGAAGAATACCTCTGAGGAGGTGCAGCTGGTAGTGAGACTTCTTAGAGACGTCAGATATTTGAGGAGAGAAGGAGAGTGTGGAGTCGAAGATGACCCCGAGGTTTTTAGCCTTGCAGGTAGGGGCAGGAAGGGGGCCAAGGGAGGCCGACCAGAGAGCTGCAGGGAAGGAGGGAGTGGGTGTGCCGATGAGTAGAATCTCGGTCTTACTGGCGTTAAGGCAGAGGTCATTGGCGGCACACCATTCCTGGATAGCAGACAGACAGTCGGAGATGAGGGAAGGAGAGGAGGAGGCCGAGGGTAGCCTGAAAATGAGCTGGGTATCGTCCGCATAGCACTGGAAGTGGGGGCAGAGAGCGGCGATGCGGTGGGCAAGGAGTGCCAGATACTGGTTGAAAAGCCAGGGAGAGAGGTTGGATCCCTGGGGGACACCACAGGTGGAGAAAAAGATGTCAGAGAGGAAGGAGCCCATTTGGACCTGGGAGGGTCGACCGGAAAGGAAAGAGGTCAGCCATGCCAGAGCCTGACCAGTGATACCCAGGTTATCACGGAGACGGTTGAGCAGGATGGCATGGTTGACAGTGTCAAAGGCAGAGGAGAGATCGAGCAGAATGAGAACACAGGGAGTGTTGGAATCGAGGTTCAGGAGCAGGTCCTCACGGATATTCAGGAGAGCAGTTTCCGTGCTTCTGGCCGCTCTGAAGCCGGATTGATGGTCATGAAGATTACCAACAGATTCAGATAGACGCGAATAGCTTGCCGATTGAATCTAACAACGCTATCGGTCTGTAATTCCTGGGATTCCCTCGATCCCCCTTTTTGTAGATAGGCACAATATAAGCCTCAGTCCACGTGGTTGGAATTTGCCTTGCTTTCATTATTTGTTCGAAGAGCGCATGTATTAAATCGGACCAGTCTTCACAGTTGTCTTTCAGCATTTTATTCGAAATGCCATCTGGGCCTGCTGCCCGAGAAGTGCTAAGTTTTTTAATTAGCATAAGGATGTCATCTCTATCGAATATCAAGGCCCATGGGGTAGCAGCCGGGATCTTCTCTATGGTTTTTCCTTGGGTTTTCCCTTCATATAATGAGGTATAGTGCTGAAACCACTTTTCTTCCGAGACTTGGTTCACACCTATACCAGATTGATTCAGGTCCCTGTTGTTAATTAGGTCCCACGTACTTCTTGTGTTATTAGTCGATAGTGCAGCTAGCATCTTCTCTGCATCTCTTTGTAGTCTCAGATGTCTATTTGAGCGCAGCCAGTTTTTATATCTTTGCCGGCATTTTCTCAGAAGTTCACATTTCCCAATGCGGTTGGTCTGGTGTATGAGTCTGAGGTCTGCTCTATATTGTTTTCGCCTGGCAACTACAAGTTCATCAAAGGCATGCTTTTTTTCAATTTCTTTTACTTTAGTTGGATCGTGCTTCACCACAAAGGCTTTCAATAGCCATTTGTATTCGACCCTCTCGTCTCGTAGCTCTGTAGCCTCCTTATATTCCTGTACCAATTTTGGTATGATCTGATTTTTCAGCCTTAGTCGGTTTCTTCCCCACGATACTTCAGTTTCCATCATTCTTTTGTTCCCTGTGATCACTCGTTTTTCCCAAGCAAGTTCTGTTGCAAGCAAGCTATGATCACTATTTGCTTGTTTGATTATTGTAAACGAATTTATCCAGGCGAGTGTGTTGCCACCCATGAAGCAGTAGTCGAGGCATGTTCCAGATTTTCCGCTGTGCCATGTATTAGCGCCCGTTAGGTCTCCTCTTGTTTGGCTAATTAACATCCTCATATCTCTAATTTGCATTTCCTTCATCCATATTTTTTCTTTTCCCAGTAGATTTTCTATGTCTTTAATTTTTCCCTCTTTGTCCAACAATTTGATATTTAGATCCCCATTTAGCAATATCAATTGATCTTTTTCCTCGATCATAGATTTGTCAATTTCATTCATGATGGATTTTAAGTAGGTTGCCTGACTCTGCATTTTTTCGCTCCAGTAGGTGTTTATCAGGAGCATTTTTGCCGGCTCCACCTTTTCTTCTATTTTATATGCTATTTTTAGTATTTGCACATAGGGATTTGGGATGGAGTGTTCGAGGATTTGCAAGGGGCTATCCAATCTCTTCATTATCATGAGGCCCGCATATGGTCTTCCTTTTGGACCCTTTTGTGGCCGGATTAATGTAGACTTCATAACCTTCACATACAGGTGGCTCACGAAGCCAAGATTCCTGTATGGAAATAAGGTCATATTTGGCCAGGAAGCTACTATCCTTTGTGAACAAATGTTGGAAGCCTCGGGTATTCCAAGAGGCACAATGGATGGGTCCAAGTTGGCCCTCCTTATTCTATTGTTTCTTCTTAGCGTTTAAGGGATTCGCCATCCATGACCGATCCTTTCCTTTGTTACCTGCTTTGTTCAGTTTGAGTTTGTCTTTCTTTGGGTTCTCTGAATTGTCGATCGTAAACCTCAAGGTTTTCAGTTTGTTATCGATTTCCTTTGTTGCAGATGACTTTGCATTTTGACCTTCTTTCCCATTTTTTTCCTTTTCTGTTGAATCCTTTTTTATGACATCCTTATTAGTTGGTCTGTCTTTTTTGCCGATGTTTTTCCCAGTCTCTTTATCCTTAGCACCTACAGAGATCAGCTCCTTGGGTTCCCCTCCCTCTCTCATTGTTGATTTTGGTAAATCTTGCTTGGAGCCATCATCAAGATCCACGATTCGGAAGCCCTTTTTCCTAAGGATATCGCTTGCCTCTAAAAATGTCTGCTTGATCCTCTTAGAAGTTAAGTGTAGTATAACTTGATCCAACCTCTGTTCCCTTGGGAATTCCACTACTTTTATATCATCCGTTGATATTGAGCATAGGGCTGAGGTTTGGTTACACAGTGACATTACAAAACTTCTGTTTAATAGTGCCAGTCTGGGGCCATTGGATGCGGTTTCTAGTTTTAAGTAGAATCCTTTTGGTAGGCTAGATTTGTTTGGGCTTAGGGCAGACATTCTTTGCCTTTTCTTGGAGACATTAGGTTCTTTTTCTCTGTTATTATTATTTTCTTTTTGCTGGCTTGGTCCGAGGTTTTCCTGATGTGTTTTTGGATTGTTCTTTTTGTTGGCCAGCTCTTGCCTTTTTTGTTCAAGAGTTCTAAAGGGGGTAAGCTCTCTTTCATCCTCATTCACTAACTTACTTTTTGTCAAATCAGTCCTTTTTGCTGATTTTCTGGGGGTCTTAAGAAAGGCCTCTCTTTGAGACGTCTTACAATCTCTAGGTTTTGAGGCCAATTCAGCAGTATCCCAGTTATCAATGGTTTGCCACTCCGATATGCTAATACTTTCCCAGTCCTCATCTTCACTATTTTCACCCATACATTCAATCAAATTGCTTAAATCAGCTGGGTGTTCCCGTTCATCCCAATCTTCATCTACTGATTGAGCAGTATTGCCTAGGGCGAGTTCCCCCTCAACCTCTAAGCTTTCCACATTGCCCATTATCAGTTCTCTTCTGGGCTTCTTCGCGGGCTGTATGGTTTCTCTTCTGGGCGGTGTTCTTAGATTTCTCAGGAATGCTCTTGAGCCATTTACCTTTGCGTTTTAAGGCTTCATTTTTTGGTTTCTTCTCATTTTCATGTTTTTTTTGTCCCACCTTTGTCTTCTGCTGGACTTGCGGCTTTGGCGTTCCTCCAGCAAAGATGGCAAAATTGGATTGTTCCGACTGAGGTTTTTGATCATGTTTCAACCCCCTCTCTTTCCTCGGGGAGATCACGATTACTTCCTCGCATGGTAGCTCAGTTTGTTTGGGTTTGATGACATTCCCTTGTTTCAATTTCATAGGACCTTTTCCTCCTTTGTGGTTTTCTCCCACAAGGTCACCTTCATTGTTTCGTTTATGCTGGGCCCTCATCCATTTGCAGTCCTCAAGAACAGCCTCCATCAATAATGATTTGTCATTGGCATCTCTTCTCGCTAGTTCGCCCAATCGATTTTGCCAAATTTGCGATTGCTCAGTTTCTTTATTCATTCGTGCATTCAAACCCTGCAAAGACAGATCCATTTGCACAGAGGCCTCCTTTATTTGTATGTTAGTGGTAGTCACTTCTTGGATCGAGTCTTTGATCACTTCATAAAGTTTGAGAAAGGGGGCCATTGCAATGTTTAGTGAGGCCATGATCACAGTTTGTATGTGTTCCATATCCTTACCTCTTTCTAGTTTACAGGTTTCGCTAATTGTAGATGCAACTTGATCTTTCGACCAGTCATCTGGATGTACAGCTGCATCATTCATGATTGTAGTCTGAGTCATTTTCCTTGCCGTTTGCACCTTACAAGCTGACAATTGCGGGCTTAGCTCCCTCAATGGATTTCCAGATCTTAAGTTTCCCTCATCAAAGGTTAGAGGCATTTTCGATGGTAAATGACCTCCCTGATGGTTTGTTGATATTTTTCGGGGGGTCTCCGCCTCAAAAGATCTCCCTGTTGTTTGTTTTTTGTCCAATGCTGCCATCCGCTCGTTTATTAGAGAGAAGCTCTTTCTTTTCTCTCTTTCAATTTTTCCCGTTAATAATGTTATGTCTTGCATGATTTTATTTGCTAGACATGAGTTGCTTAGCCTGGCAGGTGTCGGTACGATCTTTTCATTAGATGCGAGACTCCCCAATGAAGATGCCATCTCCGAGTTACTCTTAGGTAGCTTTTCCCCTAGGCTCTTGGAGGCCTTATCCAGATCTTCACTTCTGTATGGCTGGAAGATATCGAAGTTTTCTGGGGCCACCTCCTTAGGGATTAGCTGTTGCAATGTCTTCCCTGTGTCGATAGATGAGTTCTGTAGGGCTTTATCCCATTGAGTCAGCTCATTCACATCCCACTGATCTTCCAGATCTTCACTCCTGTATAGCTGGAAGATATCGAAGTTTTCTGGGGCCACCTCCTTGGGGATTAGCTGTTGCAATGTCTTCCCTGTGTCGATAGAGGAGTTCTGTAGGGCTTTATCCCATTGAGTCGGCTCATTCACATCCCACTGATCTCCCTGTTCCCAAGAGGTCTCCGGAGCTGGGTGGCATCTTGGGATTTGATTAAGGGGAGCCAACACATGGTTCGAGTCCTTTTAAAGAGTGCAACCAAACACCACTGCACATTCCCCCATTATAGTAAGCTAAGCAACCATAACTCGCGCCATCTACGTGCATTGCTAAGACTAACACCCAGGACATCAAAGAAGACATCACAAATATCATTGATTTTTTCAAAGGATGCTGAACTTCCTAGCATTTCCTCTCTGAACCCAAATACTTCCCTATGGCAGAGGCAGTCCCTTTTACAGTACTTAATGGCAAAGATTCTCTTTTATCTTAAAAAGAACTTCAGGTGCTAATTTCCCCATTCCAGCTAGAGCACCACTCGACTTTCATGAGCCTCTTCTCTTCTACTCACCAGCCTCCCTTATTCATTAGTAGGAGACGGCGTTATGTGCTTCTCAAGCGCTCGTTCCTGTAGTCTCGTTTTAAGCCCCGCCTCTCTGGCTCTTTCTCCCTCTCACCGTGAAAATTGTTCAACGCCTTGGAGCGTATTTTGCAGCCTTACTGGGTGAACTTGATCATCTGCGTGTACCTTGAGGATGGGAAGGGTTGGTTCGGTTCGGCTGTTGTCGCTGCCCCTTCTTTCCTTTTTCCGTGGCGATCAGCTGTGCGTCAATGGTATGAAATGGAAGGGCGGTTTGGCTCGGCAGTTCTCGCCGCCCCTTCGCTCCGTCTTTTCAGCGAGCGTCAGCTGTTCGTATGAAGGGCGGATCGTAACAGCTGCTGGACCCCGCCCCTTCACTTAATCTCCATCTCCACGATCATACGTTGCGGAGTTGGGTGTGCAGCCTCTCTCCCACCGGCTCCTTGTGATTCCTCTGTCAAGCCCGGCCTCTCACTCAAGGAATCACCCGCAGCATACCAACAACGAACGGAACAAGTCCACCGGCACTTGTTAAGTTCAGCTTCTCATCTACTCTTCAGTTTATAACTCTCCACTCAATATGCCCACGAGTAACGGACATCTTTTTCTGACAGCACGTCTGGTGTCTCCTAGCAACCAAAATAAAAACAGAGAGCTAAGCTTACATAATGGGAATTAGCTTAACCCTTTCCTCCCTGAACTGGCATACAACATAACCCTTTCCTTGACTGTAATAGGCCGCATTACACAGAGTCAATGTTGTCATTGTTGCAAAAGAACATGCGATCTCTAAGCATAAAAGCAAACATGCCTCGGTTGATTAAACACCTACCAATATGTTGCTGAGGACAAAAAACAGAACTATTGTCCCATATTACCCTAGGTACCAAACCAGATAAAATTACCTTGGCATTTGGAAGTAGTTTCATTACTGCCTGAACCAAGTTTTCTAGATCTTTTAACAAAGTAGGTGCACTGACATTGCCCAAATGCAAAGCACCACAGTGCAGGGCAACAACATGTGGACTGTTAACCCTAGCCTTATCTTGGCAAACGTCTACCATTGCCTGCAAATTGAAACCAGGCACAGTGCTCCACACCACCTCCACTCCTTTAACATCAAAATTGTTTCCCACATTCCTACATTTTGATACTGCTCCAAACCATTCACAAACATATCTCCAAGCACCATCACCCTGACTTGCTCCGCCTCCGCCATCTTCACTACACACAGCCTCTCTCAATACGAAGCAGAACCTCAACACCTGATTGGCTTATCCTCAAAATACACTCCCATTTCATGCTCGGAAGCCCTGGATGTGCATGTCCTGTCTGCGAACAGCCGCGCTGTCCACGGAGCACGTAAGTAACACTGGGGCAGCCCTTCTACCCTTTCCACTTCACTCTCTACACCATTCCCTCATTGGCTATTGTTAAGCAGTCACACAACCATCCACCAATCACATGCAAGACCTCTACATCTAACTCCATCATCACAATTTAGCACTTTAGATATACTGTTGATCATTCCGAGTACACAACACATCCACATGCATGAACACAAAGTACAGGTATGAATATTTTTTGCACAGTACATCATACATGCCAACATTCTGACCTACCTGGAAGGGACATTTCCTCTGAAAAATCGGGAGACAACACTTGTGTCATAAGAATGCATTGGGCAAAAATGTATTTTCAGCAGGAGAATGTGAAAAAACGAACAATATTTTTCACGGAAAAATCGGGAGTCTCCGGCCAAAATCAGGAGGATTTGCATGTATCGTACAAGTACATCTCTTCTATAAATGCATATGAACAGAGTAACTGCCACTTACCCTGTGCAACCTGTAAAACAAGCTTACTTTCATTTCTCCCATCTGCTATGTTCAAGTGTCACTTGCAAAGTTGTCTGCTCTCCAAATTTTTATTTACCCATATTATTAACTGCAATGTTCAAATTGTTATTTTCTTCATTCATTCTATCATTTCTGTAACCACTGCCACGTATTTAACCACATTTAAACCATGATAGCATTTGATGCATTATAGTGCATAAAATGTAAATACAATTTCCTTTCTATACATTCTGCATATTTCACATACATTCTATCATTTCAACTTCCTTTACAAATGACTATAATAGTAATCTGACACAACACACACAGCTATCTAACAAAGTGTCATTTCATGTTAAAAGATGGGAGAAATACAGTATAATTATGGAAAAAGGCTTTCTAGTGTGTTATAAAATTACATGCAGCCAGGATGAGTACGTGCATCTTTATTTATGCACACAGATAGCCAATGTCATTTGAAAGGCTCCCAGCTGAAACAACACCACTGCCTCTACACCTGTTCTTCCAATCTAGACAGCTCTCTCATTCCAGCTGGTTGCCCATTCCGTTCTAGATTTCACAACAGCATTCAACTATGCACAGGTGCAGTCATATCTATCACATCATCTACAACTATGTACAGTGTTGTAAAGCAAGACATACAACATCTCCCTCCTTCCCTTCAGTCTGCAACACAAACACCAGGTCCTTCCTTGCAATGCTTACTTTATTTCGGACTCTCCCATCTCCAAGCACCACAGAAATCAGTACTATCCCCTAGGCAGTCCACGTACCACAATCAAAATGTTTGGTAGCATTGTAGAGTTATGCTGCAGTGGTTGTGGCCAGGGCCTAGAATCTTGGGTGCATGGCCTACAGCCTATGGCTTTCGGCCATGCACCCAAGACTCTAGGCCCTGGCCACAACCACCGCAGCATAACACACCCATAGAAACTAACAACTACCAAATGACCACAACCCAAAAACTTAATATATCCACCTCAAAACTATCCACTTTAATTAACATTCTAAAAAATAATTACAACCAAAGTACAAACTCTTCAATACATACCCTCTTCACCCAATGCTCTTCTAACAACCCAAAACCAACATCATATTAAAGTAAAATAGCCAGTAGTGCGCCCAGTGTTAGCATGTCCGAGTGTTAGTATGTCCGCGGACAACCACAGTGACCGCCGACACCATGAGCACATCACAACCTTCTCCCACCTAAACAAATACAGCATTTGACCCACCTCTTACAGCCCCGCCCCCTCCAAGCACTCATACACACCAACACACTCCCCAAAATTGGATTTATGCTCACTTCCAGCGAATGTCCGCGCATCCAATATGGCGGGCGCATCGAAACAATGTGACGTACCTCACGCCTCATCCCAGCCAATCAGACAACACGTCGTATGTCAGTGGAAGCCAATTAGCCAATCGGTGCCCTGTCCGCGGAGCGAACAGGGAAGTGTGTCCGCGGAGCGGACATAGATATCACTAATTTTGTGCTTTACGTTTTGGTCGTAAAAAAAAACTACTGGATGGATTTACACCAAATTAACAAAAGCACGCTTTCAGGACCAAGCCGCCGCTCCTGTCGGTGTAAATCCGTCCACTGGTTTGGGCTCTAGGTGCACACAAATTGTTTCCCATTATATCTATGGGAAAAAAAGAAATGTTGGGGCACTCCTCTATAACTTTGCCCCCCCTTGACCAACCCTAACCTAACTCTGCAGAAAAATAGGCCATATACTTTTTTTGCAAAGTTTGGTGAGGAGTCCTCCAGGGGGAATGAAGTTATAAGCCGCTCAAAAAGTGGTCTTCCTATGGGTTTAGCAACTTAACCTACTGTGGGCCGTGTAATATCTCTATATATATATATATATATATATATATATATATATATATATTTTATAAGTAGCTTGCACCAGACTGTCTCTTAATCTTGCTTGGCTCTGAAATGGGCTTTTCGTGCCCAATCCACCACTCACTGGTGGTTGTGTGGCCTTTAGCAGGTTAACTGAGCCTGCATCAGAGGGAAAGGTAGATCTTGTTCCTTTCGCGGGATATCAAGCCGCTTTCCAGCTGTTTTACAGCTTCTTTGTAACGCCTAATTCGCGGCGTGAATTCTTCAATTATTTCTCCTTTTAATGGATTTACCATAGACTTATGTCACCACCAGGCCCGGCGTCTGATCTACTCTTCCGTCGTTTTTAAATGCGGGGCAGATAGATGCGGATAGACTCTCCGGCTCTGCCTCCCTAAGAGTGGGGGCTGGAGCACTCTGACACTCTCTCTCCGCCCTTGCGAAGGTGGGAGGAGGAGAGCGAGGCCATCCGCTCAGTTCTGTGAGCCTGGGCTAAACCGCTGAAATGCCGGTAATACAGCATGGCGTCGCCCACCCTGTGGAGCCGATGCAGTACTTATTCCTTTGTGGTCGCAGCTGAGCTGACGGACGCGTGTGCCCGGCGCCTTTGTAATGCTTAATATGTTTGCTGTGCGCTCGTGTAGCTTTCTGCCATAATATATATTTACGAATAAATATAGAAACATGCAGTTATGCTCCCTAGATAACGTTACCACATGTATTTCCTCTCCTGACTACACATAGATAACTAAACAACTGTGTTATGCAGAGAGGTGCTAAAATGGTATGTATCTGCTGAAGAGCAGTAAAAGAAGAGGAGGAGCCCATGGACAGGATGTGTGTCATAGCTGGGCTGTGCAGGACAGGAATACAGAGACCTTGGGAGTTGTAGTTTCAGAAAAGAAAAATTTATTATGGACACTTTTCAGAGTTTTCTTGTGTTTTTCTTGAAACTGCTGAAGAGTAATACATTGAAGTTGAAGCATAATGCTCACCTCCAGCCTTGTCATAGAATTAGAAATGGACAGACCACGAGTCAGCAGAGCAGCAACCACATATTCCCAGAGTCTGTGTGAGGTTGCGCCCCTGCCTTACTCGAAAGCAACTCAGATTGTAATTCCTCCCTTGTGTGCGTGCTATGATATTGACAGTGGCTAGGGGTGCATTGGCTGTACCTTTGTTATCACCCTTTCCCCTACTATGTAACAAAGTGTGGAAACAAGAGAAAAACAATAAGGGCAAAAGGTCAAAAAGAACAAGACAAAACATCACATTCGCTAGCATTTTTCCTCCTTTCAGGCGCCCCCAGTGCTTGACATAGACCCATTTATGGATGCTGCAGAAGGAAGAACAACAAAAAATACTTATATGGCAGTAACTTGCCTTTTTTCTCCCTCCCTTCATTTACTGCAGGAGGGGCGTTGCTTTTGTTCCGTCGGACATCTGAGATGTGCATCCATTTCTTCCTAACATAAACCTTAATGGCAGTGGGGATGATGAGAGTCACTATGTAGGGCCCAAAAAGCATGTCTCCCTTGTAAGGAAGGCATGATATCAAAGTTAGACAGACACAAGTGATCACAGTTCAAGCGTGTTTATTTAATTGTTATCAGGGGTATGAAAAACATCTATATAACTCTAAATCTATGATGGGAGCTAGCTACAACCATTAAATAATAATAATACAGTCCTAGTGGAGTCTAGTCAGATAAAAAGGGCCTATACTAAAAAACCTATTGCCAATCCTTACCGCTATGCTACAAAATAGTGTGGGACAATGTTCCCAAAAAAAAAAAGAAGTGCTCACAAAATGATAAGTCAGGATGTTTAGGCCGGGGCCTACTTTCCCCATGTTTTTAGCACGGGACAAGGTGGATCACTTGAGCACAGCACACTCCTGGGATTCACCAGCATGAGGTCACAGTTCATTTCTCTTACATCAGGGCCTTCTGAGCCCAAGTCTCTTTGGTACAAAGTCTCTTGCCTCAGAGGACCTGATGTCCCATCAACAATACAGAAAAGTTCCTTCCTTATTTCCACATTGGGCGATTTACTTTCCACCCTGGATCCTCTTCCTCCATCCTCAGATCCCCGATATGCACAAGTAGTCCCCCTCTGCTGGGCTCAGACCAATTTCAGTTTGTAGGCATCCCTCGGTCAGGTTCACAAATGCCACACCTTCTTGGGTGAGTTTCACTATTCACCCCGGATCCCCCCCAGCTGAGCTCAGATCCCCTTATCCACAATTAGTCCCCCTCAGTCGGGCTCAGACCAATTTCCAAAACAATAGCTTCTTGGGTGAGTTTTACTAGTCACCCCGGGTCCCCATCTGCCGGGCTCAGATCCCCAATATTATACAATTAGTCCCCCTCTGCGGGGCTCCGACCAATTTCAACTCCTAGGTCATCGAAGACTTTCGAATATGCATGGGATTCACCTCAACCCATTGCAGGACCACTTCGATTAATCTTTCAGTAATTATTTACACGCTCTGGGGTACCAAACAGAGACCTTCAAGTGAGCACCCAGTGTGTCACTAGACCACTCTGTTTCTGGTGCCGATCTGGGTTTCTTAAAGTTCAAATCGTGCACAAGTTCTTTGGTCACACAATGGTGCCGCTTGCAACCTTGAGCATAACACAGCCCGGCTTACTACCTCAGCTTCTCCCGACTCACCGGCTGTGCTGAGCTCGTTGGTGTCACTTTGTTGTCGGAGTCAAGGATGGTACCACAGTAGCAATCGCTTCTCTCCGACTTGCCTATCAATGCGGGAGAGCCCCGTGCCCCTTTGAATTACGCTACCATGTTTGTCAGCTGTAAGTCCTGGTCTTATGTTTCTTTTCCTTGAGGTTTCCTGAAAGTCGCGATACTTTCTCGAAAAGGTCAAGGGCGATTCCCTCCTTGTTGTCCTCCTTTCTCCTCTTTTTAAACTGCCATCCCGGAATAGCTGCTTCCTCGTGCATTTGGCCTTGCTGAGAGGGTGCCTTTGTGCTCTGCCTTTTATCTGTGTGGGGCTGTGTGATGGAAGTCAGGTGTGTGTAACTAGCAGTGATTGCCTGACTCTGCCTGACTCTTGTGTTGGGACATGTGAGGTAGACAGCTCTAGTGTTAGTCCGTTGTTTCTCACGATGAACTGTCCATGAGAATGTGTTTATGTTATAAATGGGGGGGGTGTTGAGTTGCTAGATATCCTACCTTGTAGCATGGGGAACGGGTGTTAATACGAAGGGGATACCACGTCTCGCCAGTCAGTGTCCCACTTCCACTTCCCGAACACCCCCCATACAGGTGATCCTCATGCACTGGTGCACCCTCAGAACCTGGATCCAATAGCGATGGCCATGTCCTGGCCACCTGGATGACAGATCCCCAGGGACTAGCAAGTGAGACACCTTCAGGTTTCTCACACCCTCCACTTCTTTCTTGTGAAGTTTTACACCAGCACTCTGTCTCCCATTTTTAGTTGGTATGGGTTTGGAATGTCCTGTCCTGTTCTTTTTTTTCTGGTGAAGCCTCAGATGATGGCTGTGCCGGTTGGTGTTGCCGGGCCCAGTCTGTAGGGAGATAAATCTGAGAGATAGAGTAAGCTCCTTAATGTACCTCCTAAACTCCTCCCCCAGAACCTCAGCTGGACTGTGGGCATCAGAGGTAGGCCAAACATTGGGTGCAGAAGCATGAAGAGTTAAAATTTGCCTGCTGGTCACAATCTCATGAGGTGTGATATGGTGATCAGATCCAGGCTGATTGCGCAGTGCAAAGAGAGCCAGAGGTAAGCAGTGGAGCTAGCTCTTACAAAGTGTATCACACAGCTTTGCAATGCACTCCTTCAGCCATTCAGGCGTTCCACTAAACAGTTGGCTTGAGGGTGGTATATAGAACAGCCCCGGTGCTTGATGCCTAATAGGGATCTTATCTCCTTAAATAACTCATTGGAGAAGTGCGGGCCATTGTCGGAATTTAATACTTTGCACACTCCCCACAATGGGAAAACCTCATGTACGAGGAATTTAGCTGCTGATTTTGTATGACAATGGTTACATGGGCCTGCGTCAAGCCAACATGATTATGGACATGCCACAACAATTATATAGTGAGAGTTTACACGCCTGTTTTGCATATCAATAGAATCGACATGCAAATGGAGGGAAGGCCCCAAAGGGCAAGGCAATGTTGCTTTAATAGTCTTTAGCATATGCCTTGCAGTAAACCACAGACATTTCACAGTTAGCAATTAATTCAGCCACAAGCTCATTCAAGCTAGCGATGAACAACTCTGCTTGGAGATCCGTTACAATGCTTTCTTTCGATGAGTGGTGTAAATGATTGGGTGCAATCTTAATTAACTCTACTGGCATCACTGGCTTCCCAGAAATGTTTTAGGCCATAGTAAATTGGTGGGGAACAAACAACACCCCTGCTTCTTTCAAAACTCCTGTTCATGTATAAGTGCTCTGCCCTGTAGCTTTGTTATCTGTGTTATTGGCAGGGCATTACAGCAGTCTGCTAATTGGATCCGCTGCTGTGTCATGCAGGTGAATATGGGCAGCTGATCTGTAATGTGTGGCAGATAAGCTGATTGTTTAACTGCCATGTCTGCTGCTTCATTGCCACAAGACACAAATTGAGTACCCCCCGTGTGGGCGCCAAACTTTACCACCGCTAGAACTGATGGTGACTGTAATTCTTATGTCAATCGGGATAGCAAATGTGCATGCTGCACTGGTGCCACGTCACTTTTCCTGAAACACCTTCTCTTTCACGTAGACAATACAAAATGTACCATGCAGGTAACATTTGCTGACTCACTATAAATGGTGGTGCAGCAGCCTTTACACATCTATACAGCTGATATCAATGCCACCAAATCAGCAACTGGTGCTGAATAATGTGATGTAATCTTATCTGTGCTGCCACCTCAAAACCGCCCCTCAAAGCACACGACTGCTGACCCGTGTGACGACATCCTGTGTTCTGATCTTACGTCGACAAACAGACTGTGAAGTTATTCCTTTTCTACAAAAAGGTTTATTCTTCTTAAATGTCAGGATGGAGTAAGGTCGACCTTGCCCTATACTAAGGTGGGATTTCCCTACCTAAAGAAATTAAGGACAGTCTTTGTCATTAAGTTCAACTCCAAAAGTCTGTCTGTGTCGAAAACCTATACTTGCCCTTACAACTAAAGATATACAATGTGTAGGGATGCACACAACAAAAGAAACAGTGTTCCATCATAAAGTTCTGAGGTTCTTCCAGCTCTTGGCTTGCTTTTCAGTTTCCCCCTCCCCATGTTCAAAACAGTTCCAACATACCTCAGGGTTCCCGTCCCCAAATTCAACTCAGTTCCAAAAGACCTCTGGGATCCCTTGCCGAATTTCAACACAGCTCCAACATGCCACCGGGTTCCCTTGCCCAAGTTCAGAACAGTTCCAACATGCCTCCGGGTTCTCTTGCCCAAGTTCAGAACAGTTCCAACATGCCTCAGGGTTCTCTTGCCCAAGTTCAGAACAGTTCCAACATGCCTCAGGGTTCCCTTGCCCAAGTTCAACACAGTTCCAACAAACCCCCGGGTTCCCTTCGTGAATTTCAACACAGCTCCAAGAGACCTTGGGGTTCCCTTCCCAAAGCTCAACACAGTTCATAAAGTCTTGTGGCTCCCTTCCCCAAGAAGGTAACTCTTCTAGCTTCAAAACCACAGTCAGTTCAAATCTCTCATCTTTCAATAATAATGCCTATTCAACTGTGTAACCCTTCAGCTTTTCAATACTGCATGTAGATTGTTCCTTTCTTCAATCACTTCAACACTTATTATTATATTATACAAGACAGTTGGCCTCATTCTGAGTCTGGCAGTAACCCTGCTGGTGCTACCGGTGGGTTGCCGCCGGACTCAGAATTATTTAGCGGCGCCTGACTTCCAGGTGCCACCGGGATATTCCAAGTCCGGTGGCTGGGAAATCAAGCTCCAGCAATTTTGTTATCCCCCATTCCCATAGAGTCCTTCAGGACTCTATGGGAATGGGGACACAGGAGCACCGACACCATTGACAACAGTGCCTGTGCTCCTGTGACATGTCTGCCTATCGCGGCTACTACTGCAGCTCCGGTAGGCAGACTTGTAGTTCGCCAGTCCAGAAAAACAACGGTGCCGGTAGGTTTACCAGCACCGTTGTTTCCGGACCGGCAAACGTATAATGAGGCCCAGTATTTTGACTTTCCTTGGATCTTTCCAAGTAAGGTTTATTCCGTCTAGGCGCAGTTGTTGGACCACACGATCTGCCCATTACAGGTCACGCAATGATAGCCCTTTTGCCTTTTGCTACCCACTTATGTTTTCTCTCAATAAACCTGTATCATTAGGCGGCACTCAATTCTGCTTATCTTTAACAGTCTCCTGGCTTTGCTCCAATGTGCTTTTCATACTTTATATAGCTTTAGACTTAAACTTAATTCAGATTCTTCTTGACATAACTTGTATCTCACACAATTCTTCAGACCTTCTTGCCATCACAGGTTTTCTCTCTTTAAAACTGGTGGACAAAATCCACATTCAGTTTGGTTTTCCGTGGCAGTCTCTTTACTATGCCACAACTTGTTTGTTCCCTTTCTACCACCTTGTTTTCACATTATCCATTAGAGCGTATCACTTGCTTTTCACTTGCTTCATAAGTGAGTATTACTAGCTTTCACTTTGTTAATACTTTCATATGGTCCATCAATGCCTATTCTTGTTTGCACTGCGTTCATAAATACATATCACTTTCTTTGCACTCATGCAGTATTTTCATATACTTTTCAAATATTTTCTTTAGTTTGTTATTCAATAATACTTGTTGTATTTCAAAAGTACTTTGCAGCTTGTTCGGTATTCAAAAATTATTCCATTTCGTCTTCAAACCCATTTGTTATGCATTTCCATTCGATCAGCATTTCCATCTGCCCAATTCCAGCCTCTGTTGCACCCAGGTAGGAGTGTTCCCTTTCTTTCAATCACCGGTGTGCGGCCGCTCCTCCGGGATTCTTCTTTCTCCTCCTCGGCTTTCGCCCACTCCCCTTGTACTTGTCGGGAGTTCCGGCAAGCAGTACTTGCCGCCTTCAAACCTTGCTGCAGGGGTCTGCGACACCCGGGAGTATTCTGTGCCCCACAGCTCTGGTTGTGGACAAACAGCACAAGGGATTGCAGGTTACTCAACCCTCTCGTAGCCCATTTGCGCCCTGGCATCTCTCTCCATTTTCTGCATCAAACAGCATCCTTTTCACCTGCCACTCTTTAGCCTGCTCCATGTAGAGTCACTGTGTCCTTCTCACCAGGTGGGTTTCTCCTTCTCTCTTGCTGGTCTTAACTTTGCTTCAGGTGAAAGCCCTTGTCTGACCATAGTTAACTCTATCAGTGGGACATGCCTGGCCATTGTGATAGTATTCCTCCATAGTCCTCTTCCTAGTCCCAGTTTCAAAGTGATGTGAATAAATGGTGGTGTGCATAAGTCTCAGGAGCCTCCGCCTCATCCCGGTCTTAAAGGAATAGGATTGTGGGACTGTTTGTGTGTGTAACAGAGTTAAAGACTGAATAGAAAGGTGCCTAATTCCCAGTGGGGTTTTCTCTGTCGTGTTACAGCTCTGCTATTCCTCTGGATTAACAAGAGGAGATGGATGTGGGTTTACTGTATGCATAAAAGGAGGTGTCCTCCTAGTTGATCTCTTCTTTGTCCCTCTACCAAGATGGTATTTCTGTGTCTCACCAAAGGACATGCTCCCTTAATTTCCAAAGTCTCCTCCACCCGGGTGATCCTCCCTCGCATATCCACCTCCAAGGTCGGTTTCCAAAAGTGATGGCCTTTCCCTGGCCACCTGAGCAGAGGATGTTGGGAAAAAAGAAGTGAGATTGCTAAAGGTTTCTCACACTTCAAATGCCTCTTCTCCCTCTGTGGGCTGGCCCTCTATTCCTTCTTCATAGGTGGTGCAATCATGAACCTTATCACCATGCTGTAATGGCTGGTGCAACGAAAGTCACAGGGTTGACAACATGACACTTCACAATGTGGACTGATGGGTTTGTAAGTATATGTTATGATATGATATGATTTGGTACTTATAACGCGCCTGTACACAAGTGTCTCAAGGCGCCACAAGACAAGGCAAACGAGCCTACTAGAACTTTTGTCATTCGGATTGTGCAAGTGTGACAGCTAGAGTGCAGGGGGAAGGAAGAGCGGGAAATCCAGGGGAGAGGAGAGGGGGAAGTGCAGTCAGGGCAACATGGCTCTGAGTAAGTGCAGTCAGAGCAGCACAGCTATGGGTAAGTGCAAGGAGGCAGGGGGCTGTAGGAGTTGCAGTTACTGTCCCTAAGTGTGCGGAAGGCCAGGATGTAGTGCAAGGATGACTGGTCATGGAGGAGTCTGGTAGCCAGTGAGGTTCTGAGGGTACCAAGCAACCAGTCAGGGCAGCAGACAAGTAGGTTAGCAAGGGGAAGCGAGAAAGAGAAAAGGAAGGTATTGAGCAGCTTCCGGAACTTCAGGTGGTCTGGCTCAAGTCGGAGGGACAGGGAGGCTGTTCCAGAGGGAGGAACGGGCAGAGGGGAGAGATCTACCCCCAACTCTCTGCTTGGAGAAGCGTCTGCCCTCAGAGAGTTAGAGGTAGCTGAGCAAAGGGCTCTAGAAGGAAGGTATTTAGGCAGAGAGAGTTGGATATATTAAGGAACCCCGTCCCAGAAGCCTTGAGGACAATATAGATGGTCTTGAACTTGATCCTTGCAGTCACCGGGAGCTCTTGGAGACATTTCAGGGCTGGGGAGATGCAGTCTCAGGCCCAGGACACGTCTTGCCTGAATTAGTTGCATGGGGCAAATAGTAGAGTTAGGCAGATTGAGAAAGAGGCTGTTGCAGTAGTCCAGCTGGAAAGAACCAGAGCTCTGGAGACAGTGGGTCTCATTACGAGTATGGAGGTAGCCATGACGCTTTTAGTGGCACGGCTACCCCCATACTGGGTACCGGGTCCGGGTTCCAGGAATGAGGAATTACAGGGCCATTCCGACCTTGGAGGGCACAGTAATTCCCTTTCCTGGGACCCGGACCCGGTACATCCCCATTCCCATTTGAGCCCCCATAGGGCCTGTTGTTAGCATCCTGGTCTGCAGCGGGTCCCGCTAAGGACACCTGGTCTGACCAGGCGTTCCAGAGCGGGACCCGCTGCAGACTTCGTAATAGTGCAGCCCGTAATGAACGGTGCCGGTCCCTTTCCGGCACCGTTCATTATGGGTCCGCACTCATTGTAATGAAGCCCAGTGTGTTTCTGGGGGAAGGTGAAAAAAGGTAGATTACCTCTGAGGAGGTGCAGCTGGAAGTGGGCCTTCTTGGCAAGGTCTGTTATGTGGGGAGAGAAGGAGAGAGTGGAGTTGAAGATGACACCAAAGTTTTTGTCTCACCGGAAGGTGAGGGTAGAGGGCCCTAGTGAGAGAGGGAAAGTGTGAGCAGGGGTCCCAATGAGAGGATCTCAGTCTCACTGGCATTGAGCAGAGATTGTTGGAGGTGCACCATTCCTGAATCGCGGATAGACAGTTAGGAATAAGGGAGGATGGAGAGGAGGCTTAACTTTGTACCCTGATGCTCGTTCGGTGGGAGCGTAGATTCAGATTTTTCTATAATTGTGAATGATGCATGATCTACATAGAGCGTCGCTGAACAACCCATTGTGATGACAGCTGAATTTTCAATTGCGAAAGTTGATGGTGCAAGCACATGTTCACAAGTAAAATGGCCCTGCATAACTGTATACAAAGTACCACTGTAATAAGCCAGTGGTTTGTGCCCTTGGGGCTTTTTCTAAGTGAGGACAGCCTTCATCACTTCCCCCATTTGAATGGTAAAATAAGACACATTCTTCATTGCAGTCTGGAGTGGTTAGTACTGGTACACGTGTTTGCGCATTTTTCAGTTCTCTGTACAAATCTATCATTTCTGCCATCCAGTTAATGGGGCCGTTCACCTTCTGGGCTGCCTTGAGCCCCTGCAGGAATGGTTTTGTGCAACTAGAGAAATTGGAAATCCAGGACGGGCAGTAATTACACAGGCCTAGGAACTGCTGCATTTCGTTCACTGTGTTAGGCTGGGGTGTACTGTGCACTGCCGATGGCCTTTCAGGTGTTAGTCTCCTCCCTTCTGATGACAATATCTGCCCTAAGTAAACCAACTCCTTCTGGCAATATTGTAGCTCGTCTTTATCCACCTTGTACCCTTTCTCAGCCAATACTATCAACAGTGTTAATGTATCCTCCCTACATCGTTCCTCCTTTGTGCTACAAACCAGGAGATCGTCCACATATTGTATGATTGTGCTCTGTGTTCGTAGATTTCCCAAGTCAACCTGCAATACTCTGTTGGCTATGCTTGGGGACTCGCAGTACCCCTGTGGAAGTTTAGGGTGCTGAAATCGCTGACCTTGGTAAGCAAACGCAGTGAGGTACTGACAATGGAAAATAAGGCATTTTCCAGGTCAATCAATGTAAAGCATGTCATCATCATGGGAATGTTGCACAAAATGGAGGCGGGGTTGGGTATCACTGGAAACTCCACCTCCACAATGTTATTCAGTGGGTGGAAATCCTGCACCATCCTCAAAAAACAGCTCCATTTAGCTTTTTTCGCTGGGTACACAACAATGTTGCACAGAGAATCTGAATACCATATCATGCCCTGTTGCAAGAGTGCGACAATGGGGTCATATATCCTCCCGCCTGCCTCTCTGGACAAGTGGTACTGCATGACCTGGCGCAACATGCTCCCCTCCTTCAGTTTGAAACGTGCTGCCCCTTTTCCTTTTAGCAGTCCTATTGCTCCTTCCTCACAAACACACACATCTCATCAACTTCCAATCACATATATTTCATCAGTTAACAAAATCATCCATAGTATAACCAATCCAATCAATCCCAAACCCCTCCCTCAAATCTGCTTTAACACAAAAAAGTCTATCCTCTAAACTCACCAATTTCCAAACAAACCCCTAATCACAACAATATACTGTCAACTAAAACACCCCTAAATACCACAGTGACTACTTTTGTTTTTTTTTCTTCAAAAATCCTTGATTTAACGTACTATGGGAAAAGTCGTACACATGCATACATAATTCACATTTCAACAAGATCACATGACCAATATTGCATTGCGAGAAGGCAAACAGGCAGGTGATACCAGGTGACCTATTTTCTGCGCAGCAGAAGGAATCTAGCCTCGCGGCCCCATCCAGAGGCGCCATTGGCCAACCACGCAGCCCCGGGGCAACTTTCCCGCCCATTCTCATTACGCCAATGCAAAATGTCTCTAAGTGGGGGCTTACCCAGTATAGCTGGGCAGTTTTCTGCAACGTGAAATAGTACTTTCTTATTTTTCACGAATCAAAAAACAAAATCACTTCTGTGCAGTGTGGTACCTTATCTGTCACAAAAATTACTATACACCAAAGTGCCATCACTACGCTACTATCAACATCATTGATCCTCTGAACAGAGGAGCTCCCCTTCCATAATCCACATGCACTATTCTACTCCAACACTGTACTAATTATGATGTAATTATCAAAATCTCCTTAAACCATTATGCGGCACTGTTTCTCTCCATCTCAGGAGAAATCTCTCTTTACAAATCACATGCACTACTACACAACATAGCCTTTCCCCACTATCGGGAGGCCCCCGCACTAATTGCGCTACTCAATAAGAAAAACAGAAAAGGACAAGTTTACAAAATGATATACCACACTGCACCTTGTGCTTTCATGCGAGGGTGCACACACATGTCTGTCAATCCTTCAACTCCCTCGACGCTGGACCTCTCCTAATTGCCTGCACCACCCCGGGCAGGTGGCCACACCAAAGAGATCAGGCAGACATTTCAGGAACTCAGCATCTGCTATTCCTCCTTGGTTGTTTGAGAGGGTGGGCATTGACATTGTTGGTCCCCTTGACCATCTCACATCTTCAGGAAACAGGTTTACGCTGGTTGTAGTAGACCATGCTACTAGGTATCCTGAAGCCATACCTATGAGGACTATAACGGCTCAGGCTGTGGCTAAGGCTCTACTTGGTATTTTTACCATAGTAGGGTTTCCTAAGGAAGTGATATATGACAGGCGATCCAATTTTATGTCCCACTACATGCAAGCCGTGTGGAAAAACTGTGGTATCACTTACAAGTTCTCTACAGCATACCATACACAGACAAATGTACTGCTAGAGAGGTTTAATCGTATTATGAAGAGCATGATAGGTGCTTTAGAAGAACCCGTTAAAAGAAAGTGGGACCTTCTACTGCCATGCCTTCTCTTTGCTTATAGAGTGGTCCCTCAGGAGGGAGGAGGTTACAGTCCCTTTGAACTTCTCTATGGCCATCCAGTCAGAGGCCTGTTGGCCCTGATTAAGGAGGGATTGGAGTGTGCTCCTTCCCCCAAGCCAGTCAGAGTGACTGACTATGTGATAGGCCTCCGGAGGAGAATGTCACACATGATGGCAGAAGCTAGTGATAACTTACAAACAGGTCAGGCTCTGGTCAGACATTGCCATGACCAGAAGGCCAGCATGGCTGAGTTTACTCAGGAACAGCTTGTACTAGTTATGGTACCAACAAGGCAGAGGGCCTTGCAGGACAAATTGATAGGACCCTTCAAGGTTGTGGGCAAACCTGAAGAGGTGGACTATCTGGTGGACTTAGGCAGACCTAAGGAGGCTCCAGAGTATTTCACACCAACCGTTTGAAGTCATATGTCTCAAGACCAGAAGTGGGAGCTTTGCTTCTAGCTTCAGCTCAAGAGGAGAAGTAGAGTGAACCTCTACCTAACCTTCTCAGAGGCCAACCTTCAGATGAGAACATAGGAGTTAATCTCTCTTCTAACTTGACATCTGAACAACAGGAGGAGTGCAAGTTTCTGTTAAATCAGTTTGCCTCCCTGTTTTTACTTTCACCAGGCTTGACCCCTTGGGGCCAGCATGATATTCTCACTGGTGACTGTTTACCTGTGAAAAGCAGAGGTTACAGAATGTCAGAACATGTGAGATCCCACATAAAGGAAGAGGTCAACAAGATGCCTGATCTCGGGGTTATAGGGCCATCTACAAGTCTATGGTCTAGTCCAGTTGTGCTTGTACCAAAGGCAGGATCCAAGGAGTTGAGATTCTGTGTGGACTATAGAGCTCTAAATGCAGTCACTAAGACTGATGCCCATCCTTTACCAAGAACAGATGAACTGGTGGATAGACTTGGTGCAGTTTAAGGTTATGCCTTTTGGATTAAAGAATGCACCTTCTACATTCCAAAGCATGGTCAATCAAGTTCTGAATGGCATGCTTGGATGTCATTGCAGTGTTCAGCCCTGCTTGGAAAGAACATGTTGATCACTTAGGATATGTTTTGCAGGCTCTTGAGCAGGCTCATCTGACCATAAAGGCAAGCAAATGTCAAATTGGTCAGAGCAAAGTGGTCTACCTTGGTCATGAGGTAGGAGGAGGTGAAATAAGGCCATTGCCTTGCAAAGTACAAGCTGTACAAAACTGGGCCATCCTACTAGTCAAACCCAAGTGAGAGCCTTCCTAGGTCTCACTGGGTACTACAGGAATTTCATTGGGAACTATGGGACCATAGCTTCTCCTTTGAATGTAGTCTCCTCTCGAAAATTCCCTAAAAAGGTTAGATGGAATGAAGAGTGCACTCAAGCCTTTGAAAACCTGAGGAAGGCCCTTTGTCAAGCTCCAGTCCTAAGAGCAACAGGTATATTTGCAGTCCTTAGTCAACTGGATGAGAAAGGTAGGGAGCACCCCATTTGCTTCATCAGTAGGAAACTGAAGGAACCAGAAACAAGGTGGGCAACCATAGACCGTGAATGTTTTGCCATTGTGTGGTCTCTGAAGAAGTTTAGGCCATACTTGTATGGATCTACTTTTGTGATTCAGACAGACCACCAACCCTTGAGATGGTTAATGCAAATTAAAGGGGAAAACCCAAAACTACTAAGATGGTCAATCTGCCTGCAAGGTTTTGATTTCACCATTGAGCACAGGTCAGGATATCAGCACCAAAATGCTGATGGTCTCTTTAGGATGTTTATAACTGACTAGAGGTAGAGATTCATCCAGGAGTGGATTAAATCCTCCTATCCCTTAGTCTGGTGGAGGCAAGTGTTAGGGAGAATTCTCCAGAATGGCTAATTTCCCTTACCTACTGAGTCCCTCAGCAGCTTTGCTGGATTTCTAGGATTTATTTTATCACCTAGTAAGTGTGTGAGCCTTTTTTCCCCCACTCTTACATGTGTTTGTGGCTATGTCTTGTACATTTTCTGTGTTCATGGACTGTGGAGACTCACCTACTCCACAGGCATCATCTTTTTACTGTGTGTTACACAGCACCTTCAGTGCAGTGACACAGGGTTGTCTTTTTCAGACTTCCCACTGAAACTCAATTTTCCTGGCTACTGTCTACCAGAAACATGTAAAGTTGCCTTTGACTTTATTAGTCTTTTTAAATCACAGACCCAGTACAAACTATCTTACATAGAGTACTGGAAAGGGTTAATAGTTATCCCTTTTTGTCTGTCTCTCATGGAACATTATTTCGTTCCCCTTTCTTTACGATTAGGCTGGTGGCACCCTGTTTTTCCAACCGTGGTCTATTTAAATAGCCTTGGTACTGTTTTAGGCTAAGTAAGTAGCCTAGAACTGTAAACCCGCTGGACCCCTTTTATTTTATTCCATTTCCGTATGGGTTGATTCGGTCTTTCTCGTGTTTTACTCTGCGTGCCACACCAGCTTTGATTCCTTTGTTTGCTGACCTTTGGCGGGCTTCTGCACAGAAGCCCTCCTTAGGCGCCTGAATGTCTGAGGGGGACAGGATGTGAGGGAGGAGTTTGAGACTTCCTGCACAGGGTATCCTTGGAGACCCATGCCGCACTCTGTGTGATTGGCTATGGTGACTGTCCCGCCAGGACAGCCACCCTGCTGTGTGATTGACAACCAGGCTGTGTGAATGGGGGAAAACTGCATAAAAAGCAGGTCTCTGGGACTAGGAAGGCAGAGTCGCCACTGGATCGAGAAAACCGAAGAGAATCTGAAAGAAGAGGACCTCTACCATGACTGAAGCTCCCGGTGAAGCCCTGCTTTGGGTCCGATTCTCCAAACTTCGACGACAGGGAAGTACTGCAAGGAATCTTCTCCCCTTGAGCTGGTGGGACCAACTAGTTTGCCAAACTGCAAGACAGGCCTCCCTCCTCTGGTCCAATTTGCTGTGCACAGCTACAGTGAACCGGATAGCCAGGAGGATCGGACCCTGCTTGGGCTTTAAGGAGCACACCTTTTATTCGTTGCTTTGCTCCGCTGCTGGTTTCTTCCCTGAGCAGTGCAGGACCCTCCAGTCTTCCTCCTTCTTGTCAGTCCGACAGTTGCTTCAGGAACCGTGAGCCTGCAGGATCTGCCAGGAACGTCTGCCTCAGCTACAGCATTCTTCTGCTCTAAAGGTACTGTGCTAACCCAGTTTTTCGTTCTGTCCAACCGTGGTGAAAGTGTTTGAAATCTTTCGCTAATCCGAGGCCTTGTCCTTCTCTACTCTTTAAAGTAACTTTTCTTCTGACCAACTTCATTTCAAACTCTTAGCAAAGACTTAATCGTGAACTACTGTGAACTGTGTGATCCTCTGCAAAGACTTGTGTCCATTGACTTTGGCTCAGGCCCCCTTGATTTGATTTCCTCACCGTAGTTGCCTTTTCTAAATTGCCCTGCTTACTTACTTGTTGGTGCTGCTTAATTTTTGTCTAACTTTGTCTTTCCCTCCCTTTTAAATTGCTGGAGTGTCATTTTGCTCACACTTCATTTTGAGCTTAACTTGTCCAGAATCTATTAGGTGGTGTGTAGTGTATTAAGAGTGTGATTTTTCTGCTGTTTTTACTTAATGAACTGTTTTATAAATGATGTGTAAATAAATGTATATCATTTTACTCAGAAACCTTGAGTCAGTGTTTGCTTGAACCATAGTAAATTGCTGTCCTTTGTGTAACTATTGGTACTGCTCGATTTACTCTTGAGATAAGTCTGGCTGCTCAGCCATCGCTACCACTTTACTGTGTAGTACAGGCTTGTACCAAAGGTGAATTTGTACTGTCACTTGTAGTCTTAATTGTGTGTGGTGTTCCCAAAGGGTACTGCATATGATTCTGCCCAACGCCTTCAACACCTCCAGGTTATCCAGAACGGGGTGGTTAGGGTCATCAAGGACCTTCACAGGAGAGACCATCTGTCAGAGGCAAGGAGGAGTCTTCATTGGCTCACTATACAGGCTAGGGTGCATTTTAGGCTATTACTCATAACCCACAAATGCCTTGTGGGCCAAATGCCATCCTACCTAATGGAAACCATCATAAAAAAAACCTAGCACATGGTCTCTGAGATCAGATAACACAAACCTTCTCAAAACTACGCATTGCAACACCAATAAAGCATGCAACAGAACATTTAGTATAGTGGCACCACTGGCTTGGAATGCCCTAATGCCGGTATTGAGAACCATATCCTCGATGGAGGTTTTTAAGAAGAAATTGAAGACTATTCTCTTCTTCTAGTCCCAGTTAATAAGATATTCTACCGAGCCAATAGGGCAACTTCACTTTCCAGGCCTGTTTCTGTTGTGTTTGTTCTCTGTCTGTGAGTTAGCGGCCGTAAGCCTTTAGGTACCAGGAGTGCTTTATAAATTTACAAACATAAACATATATAAACATAATAGTTGTAGTGTTCCCTTTTTCATGATGGGTTGAAACTGGATCCAACAATGGAAGCCACTTCTTCACAGCACTCCCTGGCATTAAACACCAGATGTGTTCAATTTACCAGCCCCAAGCAACCAGCGTTGTTGAGAGGATCAACGTCTCCTTTAAAGCAAACTTTCCAAGCTCTGCACCACCTGCGAGAAAAACTGGGCGCATTGCTTGCCCATGGCCCTGTTCAGCTTACACACTCAACCAAGTAAAGATCATCACCACTCACCCCATGAAATAGTAACTGGCTGGTGCATGCATACCCCCGGCTCCCCAGTAAGGAGGGCATCAGATGCCCATAGGGCTGTAGCGGTTCTGAGTAAAGAATTCACATGCAATTAAAAGTCTCCCGACAGATTGCAACTCCCCACCTAGAGAATACACTGAACATTGTAGAGCAGCCTACCAAAGACCCCATGCCCAAGCAACCGCTGCTACCAGGAGAATTAGGATATGTCAAAAGCTTTGTGCATAAATGGAACAGCCCTAGATTCCATGGCCCCTATGAAGTGATGTTTTCTGCCCCTTTTGTGGTAAAAGTGAAGGGGCTTCGATATTGGATTCACCTCTCTGATGTTTGTAGAGCACCCCTGAATACCTCACCAGTACCCTAAAGAAACTACCAGTATACATCAGAACAACTACCTCAAAAGTAATAACATGACTACATATCCCAGATTATAAACATACATTTCTGCTCAAAGCATAAGCACTTTTAAATAATAGAAAAATCCTCTCTCTCTCCCACCCCTGTTTTTGTTTCCTCTACAGGAGTGTACGAAATAGAATCCTCAATGTCAAATGATTCATTGTATATTAAAAAAGTAGATAGTTATACTGTTAATTCAAGATGGTTATATTCTGACACCTGTTGGATCCACTTTACTGCCCTCCTATTCACCATATTGATATTTATGTTAGGAATGTAATGGGGTACATCTTTTATCTGGGCAAACCATTCAAAAGGGGTGCACTGCTAAACATAACAAGTAATGCTACTGTACATATGTATAATATTTCTCAGACGAGCAATACCAGTGTCAACATGCAAGGAAATACACATGGCTGATTGAGTGTGAGCATGAGCAACATGTTAGTAATCTTATTTTGTGCAATTTTTAGAACATTTTTTGGTAACACAAATATTAGTAGCAATGTTAGCAGTAGTACACTAACAAAGAGATATATATCACAGCATGATAGAATGAGAAGGCAAGCGCATATGCCCATATATGATGCATACCACGGCCTAGGCCTGGAGGCTATCGAATATACTAAACGTCCTGAGCACTCCAACAGCTGGTACACCAACATGAGTGCAGTGGGCAGACAAACAACAAACGGCAGCTGCTATGTATGTATGCAATGATTGTGCTGTCGACTTGCGCTAGACCCTACGAGTAGGTAATTTATGCATAAACCATTCAAAAATTAGCCAAAGTTATTGTAGTAATGTTATGTATTCTTGTGCTCAGTAACACTTGCTCGTCCTCAGCTGCTATGCATGCTCATTAATACTGCACACATAGGGGGCACCCAAGGTTTCAGTACCAACGGAAGTTCCAATTATAGAGGTACAATGCCTGGTTCATCTTGCTCTATGTAGGGTAAAAGGCATCTTCCAGGGACACAGCATGCTACTAGAGCTTGTGGATCCAGACACCCTGCAATGCAGCAACAACCCAAAAAAACCTCAATTCCTTACAACAACCATATTTAGTAATCGATGGACTAAAGCACGTAAACAACAAGTGGCAAGAAACCACGCTCAGCTGCCTAGCTGAAGGGCTCCTGCGGTGCAAAGAAGAAGTGGTGGCGTTTTTGGAATGAACATGTGCACACATATGGACAGAAGACATCACAAAGTTAACATGGATTGCGGCAATGGAGAAGCCAGTGAAAGTGTACAGAGAGCAGAGTTACAAACTATGCTTTAATAGTGAAGCAACTATCTTTATCGGTCGAATGAGAAATGCAATAGGACCCTCCTGATCCCAGACCTGAAGAGAGGCAAAGCAGCTGTGATGGATTACTACTGGGTCTGTGCTCAACAACACACTAGCAACTTACGCCATCATGGAGGGGCTATCGTTTACTGGCCACGCTGCAATCAGTGCTACTAGTAGTCCCAGAAGAACACTTGAAAGGGGGACCAATACCTGACCCCAAGAGTTTCCCCGGCGTTCGAAGAACAGAACACAATGCTGCCACCAGAATTTTGCAGCCTACCCTGGAAGAGCCAATATGATAAACTGCAAAGAAAGAAGAGATCATCAAACTATCTATTAAAGGACTCCACCGCACTGCTTGGGGAGATACCTGAAGAATACCGATGCTTCAGCTGTGCTGAAACTTTTTTCACCTCGCTCTTGCTACCCGACGTACAGGTAGCAGCTAATGCGAAATGGTTGCAGATAATACACTGGGAACTGGTCCAGTTGGAAAACGACACCGAGCATGGGTTCGGCGTCATAAAGGTCGAGCTGCGTGTCCTAAGATTGATGATGATGCAGAACCGCTACATCCTCGATATGCTGACAGCAATGGAAGAAGGCATGTGCCAAAAAATTGGGAATTCATGTTGCCTCCCAAAGATGCAGAGAATGGATCGTTGTCTCACATAATGGCGGCAGTACACGACCTGGGAGTGCGCATGAAAAAGAAGCTGGTATCCAAGGGGAAGATTGGTTAGACACCGCCTTCGATTGGGCTCAATCCTGGCTAGGAGCCCTTGTGAAGATGCTGGTAGCTGTCATCGTGTTCATCCTGGTTATCTTCTGCATGTGCCAAATGGTACTCTGGTGTTGTGCTAAAGCAGTGTCTAGTGGTGCAATGATGATGGTATCAATTGGTGTTTCAAAAGTACCTCGTAATACAAAAGAAACAGAAATACAAACTGATCATGACATTCCCCAAATGCTCCCTATTTACTACAGAGATGAAGTAGATCGCTTATACCAGACCATCATTGTCCCACCCCATGACCCTGAAAATTACAAAAAATGTTTGGGTAGATTTATCTGGGAATGGCGGATGCATTTGTGTGACATGCACATCCGAAGAATAAGCACAAGTAAGTTTGTGATCAGTATGTAGAGAGTGGATGCCAAAAAAGGAAATCCACCTTATGAAGCCGCAATGAGAAGGGAAAATGAGCGCAAGTATGCAAAGGAATTTGTTACTGTAGAAGTAACAAAAAGGGGAATGTTGAGAAGGAAATGTACCTCTCCCACCCCACTAGGCGCTTTAGAGTAAGGCAAATCCCATAACTACACTTGCGATGTACCATTGGGGGGGGGGGGTGCTAAGAAACCCTGCAGGTAAACAATATGAAATGAAATACCGATGCGTACATTTAGTGCAGGCATATATAAGTAAGCACCATTTTTGTACTTATGGTAGAAACATTCGGCCCCTCATGGCTGCGCGGTAAACACAGGCCCAATGAAGAAACCTAAACAGGCCCAAGCAATAATGGTAGCGAGACCCACGCTGATAATTCCTATAGAAACTTCCCTTTGTTCCATAACTGTGGCAAATACATGTTATCCCAAGAAGGAATGTGCCCTGCAAGGCCGCAAGACAGTACCAGGTGCCTCACAATGCAGGTTTATCGCAGCCAGGCCAAAAACAGACCTCCAACCCCCACCGAGCCCACCATGCGTTATGACACCCACAACTGCCCTAGCACAAGACCCCCAAATTCCGCGATAGTAGGTGACCTCAGGCCACCAACCATAAACCCAGTGGTCATGAAAGATCTAAAAGAACACAACCATTCCACCTTATTTCATAATGACAAACCTTGCAATACGAGGTACAGGGTGGAATACATTATAGTCCAAAGCGAGGGTGGAAGCCTTGGGTGTGGAGAGTGCGATATGCACTGAGTGAAGAATGTGTGGGTCAGCTCGATCTTAAGCCTCCCCTGTGCCAGTCCCTGAGTTTCCCAGGTGCACGACATAATGATATAGTAGCATTGTCTTACTGAGAGAGGATCAACCTTTCCTTCAATTCAGATGTAACACTATAAAGTGGTTGATCTCTCAGGACACCTGAGACACTGTCTATGCCCAGTAGCTAAATGCCCATTGTCAAGTTGACCGGCCAACTTTGTAACCACGGTCGACTGTTATGTATTTTATCTATCGTTTGACCATTCAAATTTCACCCTACCACTGTCATGGCCCTTTCACATTTAATGTCTGTAACTTTTCCAAATACCATGCCTGTATCCAAAGCTTAAAGTATGCTTGCATCCAAATGTGCCCTGATACCTTTGGGTTTGGTGCCCAATACAAATAAATAAATAAACAAACAAACAAACAAACAATAGCAACTAATTGCAAAGTTGACCTTGATTCCCTGGAGATGATGAGCCCAGCTGACCCCACGTGATGGAAGACGGACGGACGGGGCTGGGACCAACAGCAGCCTGGTATCCCCTATCGAGCAGGCCACCCAGTATAGGGTCTCACCAACCAGCCATGCTGGCTTTTACTGTATATGTGTCCATCAGTGCTGACAATGTTATTCCTGATAACATTCCACTTGTACCATTTTTTGGCAGAATGTTCTTGAGCAGCAGAGTTCTTTGCTGGCATACTTATTTTTTGTGTGATGACTACAATGTGCTATCCTTGCAAGAATCTCTTGGCCTTTTATCCCTAGCGTGTTGTATTCTTTCTGGCATGAGCGTTTGTGGGCGTGCCTTCATAAGAACACCATGTTTCTGCCTGTTATTTTGTATTTATTTTTAGATTTTATTTGGTGTATAGTTTACATGAAACTTTTACCAATCACAATACAAAGTTATGAGAAAAATAAAACAAAACACCACAGAACAACACAATATAGAATCCAAGAGAATTCATCACCCACCTCTTGTAAGATTACATTTCAATAATTCTGATTTCATCCTAATTTAGAATAGATCTTATATCCAAAGTAATAATACTTGATGTCTGGAAAGATGTCCATTAAAAAATGTGTTAGTCCAAAAATTAATTTAGGATTGTTTCCTTCATAAATGCGATCCCACCAGTCCTCGTCATTGGTCCATAGGGCATCTGATATTAAATGCCCAGGTGTGTTGTTCTTTGCACTTTCACTGCTGCACAATTCAGGATGACGTGTTTTAAGTTTTCTGTCTGTCCATAGAAAAATCTGCATACTGAGTCTACAATTCCTTCTTGTTTCCTTACAAAAAGTACTTCTTTTGTGTGAATCACGTTCATTGTGAATCGTAGAAATAAGTTTCTCCGCATTGGGCATGGAAATTTCAGAAGATACGTTGGTGTTCGATTTAGCAATCTGCCGTGCACTTTTGCCAGGATCCACAGTTTTGATGATTCCATTTTCTTTTCCGGTGCAGCTCCAATCAGCGCTCCATAGTTTGGCGTTAGCCTTTTTGGGATTTGTTTTTAGTTGGTCTTCACTCGAGTCAATGTCCTGTAAGATCTGTTTACAGTTTATGGACCATGCCAATAACACTGCAGCTTGATTCAAGTTGTGTTTCTTTTTTAGAATCTTGAATTGTGGCAAGCAGTCATGAGGAATACATTTTCTGAACAAATTGAGAGAGTTCCATATAACTCGGCCATACATAGACGTTAGGCCCAGCTCCCAACGAATTACAGCTGTTAGCAGTGAATTTGAAAGCTCCAAGATCAGTTTTCAGTAGCTACCTTCTAGTAGCTCCCAGATTTCCCATGACGTGGAAAGTGTTGCTTCTGCGCCGAATGTCAGAACTGAAATTACTTTCATTTTTATAGAATTCCATAACCGGAGCTAGAGAGAATTTCCTATATTTTTTATGAAAAACATGGGCCTGGGATCTCAAGCTCAGAGCTTTTCTTTTTAGCTCAAAGATTTTCGCTCTGTTGCCTCGATTGGAATGGACTAGTGTTCCAAGGTATTCCGTCACCTTTACAGTCAGCAGGTAGTCATTGTTTAGTTTCCAACAAAATGATGATTTCTTTTTCTTGCCTTGCAGATTTTGTAATATTAAGATTTCCGATTTTTCTGTATTGATTTCAAGGTCGTTAATCTTCATATATGTCTGTAAGATGACCAGGCTTCTTTGTAGACCTATTTGTGTTTGGGATATCAAGACTATTTCGTCAGCATATATCATCCAACCTAAGGATTCACCGTTTAGCTTTGGAGATGTGTCACAGGATTGTTTAAAGCGTGTTTTAGGTCGGTGTACATTTTCTTAGATTTGTTATGTCCCTGCTTAATTCTTTCGTTGCGTGACTACTATGGAGTCATATGTATGTTTGTTGCTGTATTGCAGTTCCCCAGCCCTTGGTTTGTTTGCTTATAGCATTGTAGTAACGGGGTGTAGTCAACACCTCCTGTGTTTCTGGTAATTGAAGCTGTTAGATTCTCGTTCAGTTGGCTGACATCACAAGGTCTTATTCGTAATCTATTAGGACCGGGTTCCACTTCAAGCCCAGCGCTCTTCGATGGTGATTTTGTTGTCACAGTGCCCTTCCAACTAATCTCCAAAATGTCGTGATCACTTTTCTCCATTCTCACTATGTTGAGTGAGACTATCTCATGCAAGCTGTTTACTGAAACGTACACATAATACAAGGTGGTGGAAGAAATCCCACGCCGCCATGTCACGGCAACAGGAATGTCACCCTGAATGTTCCTGTTTAACCTATGAAAGTTGTAGTCATCCATGAGTTGTAACCAGCTCAGCACTCTTTCTTGTTTCGATTTGGGCCATTGTGGGGATTCGACATTCGCCGTCATTAATTTATTTGAATCATGTTTTAGACAATCTATGTTCAAATCTCTGCATATGAAAATCTTTAAGTTCTTTTTAAGTTTCCATCTTGGACCGTCTACCAGGTTACCAATCTGATCTATAAGAGTCACAGTTCCGATGTCAACTGGGTTGCAGTATATGTTTATTATGAGAAGCCAGTCACACAATCTAGTGCAATTGTTACACTTTGAGTGTAAGGGCTAGGATTCTAAGTTTCGGTTATCATTCATTTTAGACTATTACATACAACCGTAAGTAGACCTCCTCTTGGGCATCCTCGTGGAACTTTAACCGCTGGGTTAATGCAGACTGTGAAGCCGTCAATCACTGGATTTTCTCTTATCCAGGTCTCCTGGGGGCATATCATATCAGAGTAGACCATTTCCACTCTGAGTTGTTAAAGAGATGCAAAAAACCTCTTGTGTTCCTGGAGGTTAGTTTGATGTTCACTATCGGCTGCTTCACTGGCTGTTATTTCATGGAATATGCAGCTAGATGTATTGCTAACCAGTTCCGCGACTCACAGTCTGATTTACTTTCTTCTTTGTTTTTGATGTTTATTTGTTCACAGCAGATATTTCTAGTCCCACTGTCGAAATTTAACTTGAACGTTAGATGGTCTTTATCGTTCAAAGTCAGTTCCTCTCTTCCACCCTGATTTGCTTCCGAGGCCCATGTTTGGACATGTCTTTTTTGTAATCATCACAGCATTTCATGTCATTTTGCCTAATGCACACATTTTCAGCTTTTCCTGAGGGAGGTTTCAAATTGGTCTGTTCTCGAAGTCCAAAACCCAGCCCTCGTAGGTCTTGTGCTGTGGCTAGAATGTGTCTATACACTATACCTGACAGAATGTGTATGTTGACACTGTCCAGTCTTTCGCCACAATGAAATTACACAAATTTGGATATCTCTAGTGATTAATGTTTGAAGACTTGCAATATGATGTAATAGCCTAAGAACGTCGTTTCTATTTAAAATTAGGCCATCATCAATATGTAGCATGCGCTCGAGTTCTAGTATAATGTGTACTTTCTTTCTTTTTGTTAAGCTATAGCAGTGTTTTTTGGTATTTTAAGTTGTCCTTTTCTAGTTTATGCTCATAATGAGACGTTGTAAGAGGCTTTTGATGTGACCTTTGGCCACATTGTTGCTCATCCTGTCGGTCCTCATCAGGGGAGTTGCTAGGTCTGGAAAAGACCCGGGGCTAAACTGATGTCGGAACTGTTGGGACTGGGGGCTAGCTAGTCTTTTGGCTGTAGCTCCTGAGATTCTATCCGGGGCTACAACCAAAAGATCAGGGGCTATAGCCCCCTTAACCCCCCCCTAGCAACGCCCCTGGTCCTCATCCATTTTGAACGAGACCTGTCTGTATGTCGGTCCATTTTGAAGTCTGGAATCTAGTTGATGCTTTTTTTTCAGCTCTTTCTCGTCTTTGAACCATAGGAATGAATATAGGACTCTGGTTACCTGTACTCACTTGATGTTGTCCGTTTGATAATTCAACTGGCACATGCGGCTCGAAGGATACTCTGCGTGCTTCTATGTTGAAGTTGCTATTTCCAACACTGTCTTCGCTATCGTAAACTGAAAGATCCAACAGCTCTGATCAGTTATTGAAAATCCGCTTTGTGAGAATCCTCCTCATTTTCCCCTGGAGGAGTTTCTATGGCTTCCAGCGTCCTCTCATTGCCTTCCTGATTAATTGATTTCTTTTTTGTTATTGCCATCTTTGTTTGCCTCGTTAGGTTTTTTATGTGTAGATTCCGTAAAAAGCCCTAGACATTTATCGCATTTGCGCGACTTGATATTTTAAATTTTTCGTTTTATTCTTGAGGATTATATCAATTTTGGTCTTGTTTGACCCATTCTGTTTCGGTTTTGCACCAGATATTGCATTATTAGGTCCCGTTTCAGATTGAACTTCCACTAGCTGTGGATTGTCATTATTCTCAGCATCCAATTCAATCGTATCGGTCAGCCTCTTATCAGAAGCTATCAATATGGCTGGTTTTCCTGCCAAGTTTCTTGCTGCATGTATTTCCATAAGAGCTGGTTTAGGGATTTGTGACGGTGCTTCTGGGATCACTGTCAATGGATCTTGAATTTCAATTTGGACATCTGGTTTGACGAGACTTTCATTTGTCCTTGCCTCCTGCCCCAAAAATGATTTAGACCGAATTTGTGTCATTCGTAGGGGGGATCCGTCATTAGAGACACTCTGTGTTTTGTGGGGGGGACCAAAAAGCAGTGGCCACTGTTGCGTTTGGTCATTTCCATTGATCTGGATGTTTGAGAGGTTTAACAGAACTCTTTTTTCTTCTCTCACTTCTTTCAATGGAACCAAGAGATCATTTTGAGTGTTAGTATCGGCTGTCATGTTTTGTTCCCAAACACCTTTGACTGAGTCCATGAAGGATTCAATAAAGACTAGCTTGGAATTCTTCATTGCAGTTAATGTTAGTTGATCTCTAAAGCTATTGTTTATAGATGACTGTAGGAATGGAGCCAAGGATATATTGATTGATGACATGATGATTGCTTGGTGACTAATTGAATCTAGCTGGCCCAGGCCTTTACAGGTACGATCATCCTTGCTCATATATTCGCGGCCTCAGTTTGCTAATATTTCTGATGTGTCTGATGGACTTGTCTCTGAGTCTGATGACGTTAGGATTTCTGTTTGCTTCCTAGAAGCATCGGGAGTCAGCTTTAGATGACCAGAAGGGGTAAAACTCTCCTGCCCTTTAATCACACAATGTGTGTTTTGGATGGCTTTGTGGGAATGGCTAGCTAAGGCACGCCCTGCATTCACAACTTGATTTATTTTTCTTGGATCAGAGACTGCATCTGCAGAGTCAGTTGGCGTTCCCTCTGGCATTATCTGGCTCCTTGCTTGCAGTTCTGGTGGAGTCCTTGATGAGCCCTTAATATGGCAGCAGGAATCTGGCTCGCCTTTACCATGCCGACTCTATCCACATTGTTAATTTGGTTCTTTGTAGATCAAGGCGCGCACAGCCAAGAATGAAGAGATTTGAATTGCCAACTCCGATCCATTTTTTGCACTTCTAGAACTGTTTTGCTGGTTGTGCTGTGAGTTGGATATGGATCGATATGCATGATTAAAGGGTTTACTTGGGCTCTTCTTCGTAGCCTCATTGGAGAGTGTTGACTCTGCATGGACGTCGTTGTCCTGCTTGTTGCGTTGAGGGTCTTCTTCCTTGGAGCTGCATTCTGCAGACACTTCAGTGCCTCGTTTTTGAATTTCCGTTGATGTTTGTGTCATGTCATCTGAGAGTTTTGTGCGTTGTGTATGATGCAGAGTAGGCAGGGCCAGACAGAAGCCAGTCGCTTACTGCACTGACTTCTGACAATATGCCTGCATCAGAGATTTCTCTCGTCAATTGTTTATTAAAAGTAGACAATGATATTGTTTTTTTCCATGGTAACGAGCTGGACAGTGATTTCGTTCATTTAGCTGGCAAAAACGTGCGTCCAAAAAATGGGCACTGTACTGTTTCTTTATCCCTCAACTGGCCAGAGGGTTTAAAGATCGTCGCTATTTGTCGCACAATAATGTTTTCGTGGGAATGAACAGCCGAGACCGCCTTCTCAGCATCGCCCAACAGCTCAGCGCTGCCCCATGGGCCTGCACTGCCAGCAATCTCTGCGGCCAGAGCCTTAGCAGGTTTTTCACAGCCAACATTGCTTTCCTTTTCACATTGGAAAGATTGTGCTGAGTTCATTGAATTTGGACTCATCATTTCCACGCCCATCCCCGCCCCACCCACCATATTTGTTAGATCGGTGTCAGGGTCTGGGTGTGTGTCGGTGGACTGAATATATTGTGACAATTTGTTTCGTTTAACAAGAGTTCTTGTGCAATTATCACACATACCTTGTGCTTTTTCTGAAGTCTGCTTGCTCAAATTGTCGTCCATTTCGGCACAAAAAGGCATTCCACAGAAATGCTTCCACCAGCAGTTGCAAATGGGTTTGGCTGCGTGTGGAAACACATTCCATGCAGTCCAAGGCGAGTCATAGGTCGGGAGACGTATAGATTGCAGCACCGTCTCCCCTTTTCTCCCACCCCAGGGAACACAGGTAACACACTCCCACCACTCTGCAATACTCTGCTAGGTTGGGGTGTTTTATAGGTTGGCTCCTCCTCCTGGAGAGATGAACCAAGTGAAGAAAAGACTGCTCTCTGTTCATCCAGCAGCAGAGTAGAGAACAGGCACAGGCAACACACTCCCACCACTCTGCAATGCTCTGCTAGGTCGGGGTGTTTTATAGGTTGGCTCCTCCTCCTGGAGAGATGAACCAAGTGAAGAAAAGACTGCTCTCTGTTCATCCAGCAGCAGAGTAGAGAACAGGCACAGGAAACACACTCCCACCACTCTGCAATGCTCTGCTAGGTCGGGGTGTTTTATAGGTTGGCTCCTCCTCCTGGAGAGATGAACCAAGGTGAAGAAAAGACTGCTCTCTGTTCATCCAGCAGCAGAGTAGAGAACAGGCACAGGCAACACACTCCCACCACTCTGCAATGCTCTGCTAGGTCGGGGTGTTTTATAGGTTGGCTCCTCCTCCTGGAGAGATGAACCAAGTGAAGAAAAGACTGCTCTCTGTTCATCCAGCAGCAGAGTAGAGAACAGGCACACGCAACACTCTCCCAACACTCTGCAATGCTCTGCTAGGTCGGGGTGTTTTATAGGTTGGCTTCTCCTCGTGGAGAAATGAACAAAGGTGAAGAAAAGACTGCTCTCTGTTCATCCAGCAGCAGAGTAGAGAACAGGCACACGCAACACTCTCCCACCACTCTGCAATGCTCTGCTAGGTCGGGGTGTTTTATAGGTTGGCTCCTCCTCCTGGAGAGATGAACCAAGTGAAGAAAAGACTGCTCTCTGTTCATCCAGCAGCAGAGTAGAGAACAGGCACACGCAACACTCTCCCAACACTCTGCAATGCTCTGCTAGGTCGGGGTGTTTTATAGGTTGGCTTCTCCTCGTGGAGAGATGAACAAAGGTGAAGAAAAGACTGCTCTCTGTTCATCCAGCAGCAGAGTAGAGAACAGGCACAGGCAACACACTCCCACCACTCTGCAATGCTCTGCTAGGTCGGGGTGTTTTATAGGTTGGCTCCTCCTCCTGGAGAGATGAACCAAGTGAAGAAAAGACTGCTCTCTGTTCATCCAGCAGCAGAGTAGAGAACAGGCACATGCAACACACTCCCACCACTCTGCAATGCTCTGCTAGGTCGGGGTGTTTTATAGGTTGGCTCCTCCTCCTGGAGAGATGAACCAAGTGAAGAAAAGACTGCTCTCTGTTCATCCAGCAGCAGAGTAGAGAACAGGCACATGCAACACACTCCCAACACTCTGCAATGCTCTGCTAGGTCGGGGTGTTTTATAGGTTGGCTCCTCCTCCTGGAGAGATGAACCAAGTGAAGAAAAGACTGCTCTCTGTTCATCCAGCAGCAGAGTAGAGAACAGGCACACGCAACACTCTCCCAACACTCTGCAATGCTCTGCTAGGTCGGGGTGTTTTATAGGTTGGCTCCTCCTCCTGGAGAGATGAACAAAGGTGAAGAAAAGACTGCTCTCTGTTCGTCCAGCAGCAGAGTAAAGAACAGGCACAGGCAACACACTCCCACCACTCTGCAATGCTCTGCTAGGTGGGGTGTTTTAGAGGTTGGCTCCTCCTCCTGGAGAGATGAACAAAGGTGAAGAAAAGACTGCTCTCTGTTCATCCAGCAGCAGAGTAGAGAACAGGCACAGGCAACACACTCCCACCACTCTGCAATGCTCTGCTAGGTGGGGGTGTTTTAGAGGTTGGCTCCTCCTCCTGGAGAGATGAACAAAGGTGAAGAAAAGACTGCTCTCTGTTCATCCAGCAGCAGAGTAGAGAACAGGCACAGGCAACACACTCCCACCACTCTGCAATGCTCTGCTAGGTCGGGGTGTTTTAGAGGTTGGCTCCTCCTCCTGGAGAGATGAACAAAGGTGAAGAAAAGACTGCTCTCTGTTCATCCAGCAGCAGAGTAGAGAACAGGCACAGGCAACACACTCCCACCACTCTGCAATGCTCTGCTAGGTGGGGGTGTTTTAGAGGTTGGCTCCTCCTCCTGGAGAGATGAACAAAGGTGAAGAAAAGACTGCTCTCTGTTCATCCAGCAGCAGAGTAGAGAACAGGCACACGCAACACTCTCCCAACACTCTGCAATGCTCTGCTAGGTTGGGGTGTTTTATAGGTTGGCTCCTCCTCCTGGAGAGATGAACCAAGTGAAGAAAAGACTGCTCTCTGTTCATCCAGCAGCAGAGTAGAGAACAGGCACAGGCAACACACTCCCACCACTCTGCAATGCTCTGCTAGGTCGGGGTGTTTTATAGGTTGGCTCCTCCTCCTGGAGAGATGAACAAAGGTGAAGAAAAGACTGCTCTCTGTTCATCCAGCAGCAGAGTAGAGAACAGGCACACGCAACACTCTCCCACCACTCTGCAATGCTCTGCTAGGTGGGGGTGTTTTAGAGGTTGGCTCCTCCTCCTGGAGAGATGAACAAAGGTGAAGAAAAGACTGCTCTCTGTTCATCCAGCAGCAGAGTAGAGAACAGGCACAGGCAACACACTCCCACCACTCTGCAATGCTCTGCTAGGTGGGGGTGTTTTAGAGGTTGGCTCCTCCTCCTGGAGAGATGAACAAAGGTGAAGAAAAGACTGCTCTCTGTTCGTCCAGCAGCAGAGTAGAGAACAGGCACAGGCAACACACTCCCACCACTCTGCAATGCTCTGCTAGGTGGGGGTGTTTTATAGGTTGGCTTCTCCTCCTGGAGAGATGAACAAAGGTGAAGAAAAGACTGCTCTCTGTTCGTCCAGCAGCAGAGTAAAGAACAGGCACAGGCAACACACTCCCACCACTCTGCAATGCTCTGCTAGGTGGGGGTGTTTTAGAGGTTGGCTCCTCCTCCTGGAGAGATGAACAAAGGTGAAGAAAAGACTGCTCTCTGTTCATCCAGAAGCAGAGTAGAGAACAGGCACAGGCAACACACTCCCACCACTCTGCAATGCTCTGCTAGGTCGGGGTGTTTTAGAGGTTGGCTCCTCCTCCTGGAGAGATGAACAAAGGTGAAGAAAAGACTGCTCTCTGTTCATCCAGCAGCAGAGTAGAGAACAGGCACACGCAACACTCTCCCAACACTCTGCAATGCTCTGCTAGGTCGGGGTGTTTTAGAGGTTGGCTCCTCCTCCTGGAGAGATGAACAAAGGTGAAGAAAAGACTGCTCTCTGTTCATCCAGCAGCAGAGTAGAGAAAAGGCACACACAACACTCTCCCAACACTCTGCAGCCTCCACTAGGTGGGGGTGTTTTATAGGTTGGCTTCTCCTCCTGGAGAGATGAATAAAGGTGAAGAGAAGACTGCTCTCTGTTCGTCCAGAAGCAGAGTGGAGAACAGCCACAGGCAACACACTGCCCGTTATTAAGGCCCGGGATATATGCATTGGGATTCTTTTTCTGTTTGCTGGTTTGCACTATTTCGACACTCTAGGAAGACTCCTGACATGTCATGTCTTTTGGGAAACTTGACGCTCATGCCTGTGCGGCGATCGTGGTTACGTGCATTGTTTTTATTAGCCACGGCAACATCTGGAGAGACATGTTTCTTCTTTTGACTTTGTTTCCTACTGCGCAGAGCTGGATCAGTCCCATTAGCTGGTTTCAGTGCTGTGTTTAAACTTTGGTTAGAATGAGCAAATGTGTTCTTAATTACATTGGCCTGTGCCGCCGGCTGCTCAGCCTTATCCAGGATCTGAGAATTAGCATTTTCATGTGAATCCTGGATGGTTATTGCTGAGCAATTTGGGTTTTAGGAAAGGGGTGACCGTTTCTCGATCACTTTCATTAATTGCATTCAGTTCAGAGATAGATTTCGTGATGCCCATGACAATTGATTTAACCTGTTTGGACGGTCTCTTATTTGCCCTTGTTTTCCAGATGCGAGTGGCTGTGAGAACACTAGAACAAGCTGCACGGTCTACAGAGCGTAATGTGTACTTTCGGTTAGTTGCTGGCATTTCCGATAAGGCCACCAGATCAGCGCTTTGTTTTATCACTGAAAAGTTTAAAAAACATGTAGGACAAGGAGCATAGATTCTGAGGCTCAAAGGTCTAGACCCACATTCGCCTCCTTTGTAGGTGTTACTAAAGGTCTCTTACCCAGAGCTCTGTTGTGTGTAGTTACACTGCTTCACATTAATTAGCTCTTGGTCAGTTCTGCACATGGTCAGTCAAACTGTTGTGGCAAAGTACCACCACATACCACCATGATAACAGTAACCACTTTGCTACACTTCTCGTCAGGCTGCGCTCAGCGCCGGACTGGAGCAATTATAGGGCAGCAGGGAGACTGACACACAAGCTCCTCCTCCAAGCAATAGAAGTGGCAAACAGACTGCTGCTGGATTTCAGCGACAGGAACCACTTCGCTCCACTTCTCGTCAGCGCATCGCTCCGCGCCGGACTGGAGCAGTTATAGGGCAGCAGGGAGACCAACACACAAGCTCCTCTTCCAAGCACTAGAAGTGGCAAACCGACTGCTGCTGAATTTCCGCTACAGTAACCGCTTCGCTCCACTTCTCATCCGCCTTCTTGATCCATTATTGTCGAGGTCCTTTCCTATGTTCTGTGCATGATCATCAGTCTTGTGCATTCCGTGTTCTCCCTAACTTTAATGGTGCCCCGTGATCTGCAACATAAAGAAAGTCATGTGAGTTTTTCTGTCGATATTGGCTTTTTACTTGCAGTTGTTCCTGTGATGCTGGAAATGCATTGGAGGGACAGGGCCTCCATATCCTTGTCCTTTATTGCTTTATCATGTATGTATGTTCTGACTTGTTTTCCACACAGGAGTTCATGTGGGACTCCTGGCGGTGCGGTTCTTCCTCTTTTTGGTTTGGTGAACAGACCCTTGGGATACCCTTATGGAACCCATGGGTGGGAGTATGACCCTGTACTCCTATTGTATGTTATTGGGCACCTGTCTATGGCCGACAGAGCAAGGTATGGACTACTGGCAGCTACATGTTGAATTTGACAGGTGCTCTGAGTATCCTCCATTTGGGGATACCCAGGCCCTGCGATCGGAATCAGTTGATTCCTAATAGGAAACAAGATGGCCCCTGTGGCCTCTTGCTTTCTATTGCCTGTTACCTTACTTTTCCTGAGGTCCCAGGAAGCCCTGACTCTGTCCCTTCCCCCTGACTGGCTGTTGGGTGGAAGGTCCATATATGCTGTTGTGGGAAAGTCAAGGTCAGACTGGCTGGAGACTTCCCAGTGACTGTATGTTGTGGGTACACCCGTGGGGTGGGACCTGGGTGACTGGAGTGTGTGACGAATACGCATTCTGTGTTGTGGGTGGCCAGTATCTGGTGGTTGACACAATGACTGAAACAGCCCTGCCCAGAACTGGTATGCATGCAGTGTGTAGTGCTGAATGGCAGAGTGCTTGTCCAAAGCCACATTCCGTGTTGTGAGTGCCTGGATGGAGAAGAATGGCCTGAATGCACTGTTAGCCTTATTGGATGCCTGACTGCATGAATGCCCCTCTGAATGATTGATTGCCTGAGTGTGCTCCAGCAGAGTAAATGGGAGATCAACAGTATATCTGGGGGCCTGTCACTGATGGAAATTGTTCAGAAGCTAAAGTAGATACTTGATGCTTATCCTTTAAGCCCACTGGAAGAAGAACAACTGCTGCTGCTGTCCTTCACAAATCTGGAAGCTGCTGTGCCTTCAAGGAACTGATCCAAGAGAGGACCTGACTAGGAGACCTCTCCCCGAGCTATGAGGGACCATTGTGCACCAGCTGAACTTTGCCAAAGCTCCTTGGTAGACAGACCTACGAAAGGCTGCCGACCGGAAAAGCGAACCGCAAAGGAGAATGAAGAGAAGCATCAGACAGCTATCCACTGACGCCGACTGCCGTCGCCGACCAGTGCCGAAGTGCTCCCTTTGCCTAAGAACATTTGATCCAAGGACTCCCTTGTTCATCACCGTCAACTGCTTTTGTCCTGCTGGAAAAAGTCAAGGCTGCCGACGACTGAGGAGAATCCGCTGGTGGGTTTCCCGTCAACCAAAGACTGCAGAGACGCCGGAAGACTCAACGCCCTTGTTGGGCCAAAGTTCTTCACTAACTCTTTGTGGATATGAACACTCGTCATCGAGGTGCTTTGCACGCCTAAGCTTGCAGGAGGTTTTCGACCGATCATCAATGAGCACCACAAGAACTGAAGCTGTTGCTGCAACGACAGTATTCACCCTTTTCTTCACTGAATCTCGATGACCTGTGGCTCCTGCCTGAAAGGGAGTGCACTCAAGAAGGGCCCGTCGATGACTTATTGAAGAACTCTACGTAACCAGGTACGTTGGGGTCGTAGACCTATTTAGAAGGAGATAAGGCACTTGAGAACACTACATGGACTGGGCTTGTACGATATACCTTTATTTACAAGTTGCCCAGGTGGGGGATCTCCACACACAACTGTGTCTAGGTAAATGGGGCCAGTATTCTGCCTATTGTTCCAACCAACTGTTTTCCTCCTAAGTCTTTTGTTGGTTCACTGGATTTATTGATTTGTGTGACATTTAAACTACAACAAGTTAATGCACTTTGAAGGAATCAAAGTAATTGTGGTAGCATGTAGAGCTGTGTATAAATTTGCCATTGTAGATTAACGGAGCACAAAGTGAGTTATTGTGATTGTGTATATAACCATGAACCTTAATTATATAAATACTGTGCTTTCACTAATACAGTGTGTGGACATTCCTTTGTGGGGGCTTGGGGACTACACTGTACTTAAGAACCAGCCTGCATCACCTCCTGAGAAGCTAGGCCTTGATTGCTCGTCCATTGCTACCGTAATCGAGAATCTTGGCTGGGGTCTTCTGTGCCTCTCCTCTACCATATAGACAGTAGAAGTACAGACACCCCCCACCAGTATCTTTACACTGGTGGCAGCAGTGGGATGCTTATGGTTTTAAGAATCAGTGTATAACCTTGCCACTTACAAAATATCTACACTTTGTTAAATTGAGGTTTAGTTGTGTACAAGATAACTACATTACAAGCAAAGGAATCTATTGCGAATGGTAAATTGACTCGGATGAGCTTGGAGGCTCTCCAGAGTACTTGTGAAGCCATAGAATTAGACTTTGAGGATCAGTCTAGACCTGAGCTGATAACTGCCCTGGTGGACTACCAGACTGATTGTGAAGCTCTTGAAAATGAGGGGGGGGATGTAACCAATGAGGGCTCTACTCCTGGGGTTATTGAATCTGATTCTGGGAATGCCACCATTCCTGTGGCCTCTGTTCCGACCTCCAGCAATGTTTCTTCAGAGAATGCCATGGAACTTGAGTGCCTTTGAATACCGAAAGTTGGAAATAGAAGTTGAACTTAAGAAAGAAAAGTTGGCACAGCAAGTGGAACTAAAGAATATGGATCTTGAACTCAAAGACAAGGACACTGCATGTCAGCAAATCCAGCTAGAGAAAGCTAGAGTGGAGACTTCATCAAAACCAGTTGAGAGTGTCAGGTCCCCAGCCACCAAGTTTATGAAAGATTTGGTTGGTGTGCATGCGGAGGGTTCTGATATCCTCCAATGGATTGAAGCATTTGAAATGGCTTGTGAAATTCATGATGTTGATAAGAGATTGGGCTAAGTGTTTGCTAAGCAGAGTGCCCCAGACTGGATATGACTGTATTCTGAAACTGAGTGTGGAAGAAAGGGGTCAGTATGAGAGCATGAAGTCTGCTTTGATTGCCAAGTTTGGCAAGACACCTACCCAATACCTTAAAAGATTCAGGGAATTTAAGAAATGAGAGAATGTGTCTTGGGTTGACTGGGTGAGTGTTGCGCACATGAACATGATGGGGTGGATTGATGGTTACAAAGTTAAAACATTTGTTGTCATGTCCCACCTTTTGTTTTATCGAGCATTTTTTGGAAGCCTGTTCACCAAAGCTGCGTCAGTATGTTGCTGACGAGAACATTTTGGATCCCTTTAAGCTGGCCAGGCTGGCTGACAAGTGGGTCTCCCACAACTAAGGATTCCAGTGGGAAGGACAAGGACAAAGAAAAGGGGACCTCTCAGAAAGCTGAGGAGTCCCAGAAGCAATCACATTCGAATAAACCAAAACCTTCCTCTCCTAAGACCCAAAAATCTAGTGGGGATATGTCCTATGTGGGTGGGGGTAAGAGTAGTGGTCCACCTGCTGCAAAGAAGACTCCCAGTGATTCCAGTAGCGTACCCCGCATTCCTGGCACTTGCTGGGGCTGTGGGGTTCTGGATCACAAGAAGGGTGACCCCAAGTGTAAAGGTAAGGCACTTAGAGTCCAGGCTGTCATCCTGACCTACCCTTACCCCATGTCTGAGGTGGAGACCACTGTCCTCCCCACCTCGACAGGAATCACATTTGGTGCTCCTCTATAGATTTCCCTAGTGTCCTTTGGTGCCTGGGACCAGTATGCAGAAGTACTGGTGACAATCCCACAGAACACCCGTAGGTTTTTGAGAAGTGTCCTCTTGAATGGTCAGTCTTCTACTGGTTTGAGAGACACTGGGGCAAGCATTACAGTGGTGTACAGGACCCTGCTCCAGCCAGAGGACCATGTAGGTGCTCCTCTGAGAACTACCAGGTTAGCTGGTGGGCCTCCCAAATTATCACCTGTAGCCTTAGCCACACTCATGATTGGAGACAAGACAGCAAAGCTTCCTCTCCTGGTTCAGGACAATGTGCCTTCTAACATTTTGTTAGGAAATGATTTAGTGGAAATGGGGATGATCTCGGACGGTCTACCCATGGCTGCTGCGGTGGTCACCCGATCACAGGTCACATCGGGTCCGGCTGCGAGTCCGGTACCCTCGCCAATGGGGAAACCCAAGGTACGAAGATGGAAGAGCAAGAAGGCAGCCTCTGCAAAAGGGACCCCTTCTCTTCCTGCTGCTTCAGCAGCACCGACTGGGATTCATGCTCCGGACAGGCTGGGTCCAGTGGAATACCCAAACTCTACTCCTGAGGGAGATGAGGCAGAAGACCCTCCTGCGGGAGAGGCGCTCAACCCGGAGGACCTCCCCTACCTTTAATGCCTGTTGGCTGAAGGGGGACCCTCCCGGGCGGACTTCTGTAGGGGTCAGAGAGAGTGCCACTCTCTCGAGGGTCTGAGGAAACAGGCCCTATCCCAGGCACAAGGAGAAGTGCCTAGGACATTCAGGATCTATTGGGAGGGTGAGCTCCTTGTTAGTGAGCCCACTAAGCGTGAACCTGGTGCCCTCAAGAGGTTGGTGGTACCCCAGGTTTATAGGCCCTTCCTGCTGCAGTTGGTGCATGAGGTGCCCTTAGCTGGTCATCTTGGTACCAAGAAGACCAAGCAGAGGCTCTCTGCCCATTTCTACTGGCCAAGGATGGGAGTAGAAGTGGAGTCCCACAGCAGGACCTGCCCAACTTGTCAGATGTCTGGCAAGACTGGAGGCAGTGGCATTGCCCCACTGCAGCCATTGCCAGTGGTTGGCACACCATTTGATAGGGTGGGCAATGACATTGTCGGTCCCCTTGACCCTCCCGCTTCAGGTGGACATCGGTTCATCCTGGTCTTGGTAGATCATGCCACCAGGTACCCTGAGGCTATACCCCTTTGGACGATTACTGCCAAGGTGGTTGCCAGGGCTCTCCTGGGAATGTTCACCAATGTTGGATTCCCCAAGGTGTTTGTCTCTGACAGAGGATCCAACTTCATGTCGAGTTACATGAAAACCATGTGGAAAGAGTGTGGGTTAACCAACAAGTTCTCCACCTCTTACCATGCCCAGACCAATGGTCTGGTCGAGAGATTTAATAAAACTCTCAAGGGCATGCTAGACGCTTTGGAAGAGCCCCTAAGGAGGAAATGGGATATACTCCTACCATGCCTCTGTTTGCTTACAGAGCGGTACCACAAGAGGGTGTTGGTTTCAGCCCCTTGGAGTTACTCTTTGGACATCCTGTGAAGGGACCACTTGCCTTGATCAGAGAAGGTTTGGAGGCCACCCCTCCAGGTCCCTCCAAGCAAGTGGGGGACTATGTGTTAGGCCTCAGATGGAGGATGACACAGATGATGGGTCAGGCAACAGTGAATCTTAAGGCCAGCCAGGAATTGAACAAGTACTAGCATGACCTTAAAGCCTTGCAAGTGGATTGGACTCCAGGACAGGAGATCCTTGTGATGGAGCCTACCAAGCCTCGAACTTTGGCATATAAGTGGACTGGTCCCTTCAGGATAATCTCCAAGTCGATTATCTGTTTGACATTGGAGTCTCTGGGGTAGCCCCTTAGGTATTCCATGTTAACAGGCTCAAGCCTTTCCACTGGCGAGCAGAAGTCTCATGTCTCTTGCTGGCTTAATAGCAAGAGGAGGAGGAGAGTGAGCCCCTTCCTGATTTGCAGCATAGCAACCCTCAGGATGGCTCAGTGGAGGGAGTGCATCTCTCTCCAGATCTGATGACAGAGCAACAGAGGGCCTGCAGGGCTTTGCTCCGGCAGTATGCCTCTCTGTTCTCACTGACACCAGGCCTTACACTGTGGTGTAGGCACAAAACTGACACAGGTGGCAGTGTACCTCTCAAGATAAACAAACGTAGGGGAGTCCCCCAAATGAACCATTCAACAACTAATTTAATGGCCCAGTTTTAGCTCATACCAGGTCCCATTCCATATGCTGTTTGAATCACCACACAGAATGTAAAATATGATACACAGTGTTTGTCATTTTATACAAAATAGTAATAATTTATTGCGTAGGCCATTGGTCCTACGTTAACAAAATAAAAACCACATAAATACATATATCGATATGGAAGATGTATGTATACATCTAATAGCATTTCAGTGATTTAATCATAAAACAAAAGGTGACACAGAGTCAGTTCTATAATTAGGAGGGAGGCGGGCACAAAACACTGTCTTGACCTGCGATGTGTATTTTTAGTCATGTACAATTCTTGTCATGCATAATCAATTTTAGAATATGTATTAGGTGACACTATGCTTTGGAGGATTTCTGTGACTTATTAGCCAGATAGGGTCAGGAAGACAGTGTTTTGTGCCCGCCTCCCTCCTAATGAACCCTGGTCCATTCCAGTGATCCTTGTCCCCAAGGCAAGTTCCCAGACAGGTACCAAGGATTGGAGGTTCTGTGTGGACTACAGAGGAGTCAATGCCGTCACCAAAACTGACGCGCACCCGTTGCCCAGGACTGATGAGCTCGTGGACACCATAGGTGCTGCCAAATTTGTAAGCACCTTTGACCTTACCTCAGGCTATGCACAAATAGCTCTGATGGACCATGCAAGGAAAAGACTGCAGTCTCAACAACTGAGGGACACTACCAGTTTAGTGTCATGCCTTTTGGGTTGAAAAATATACCTGCCACTTTCCAACGTTTAGTCAATCATGCACTCAGTGGGCTGGAGGCCTTTTGTGTGGCCTACTTAGACAACATCAGTGTCTACAGTTCCACTTGGGAGGAGCATTTGACTCACTTGGATAAAGTGTTGCAGGCCTTAAAAGTGCTAACCTCACTATCAAGGCCACCAAGTTCCAGATAGCTCAGGGGAAAGTCACTTATCTTGGTCATGAGGCAGGAGGGGGTCAAATCTAACCTCTCCCCAGTAAGGTACAAGATGTACATGACTGGGAGACACCTACTACTCAAACCCAGGTGAGAGCCTTTTTGAGCCTCACTGGGTATTATCACAACTTCACGGCAGACTATGGAACCATAGCTGCACCTCTGAGAGCTTTGACTTTGCCCAAACAACCAAGGAAGGTTAATTGGACAGAAGACTGTCAGAGGGCCTTTGTTGGCTTGAAAGAAAGTCTGTTTAGGGCACCTGTGTTGTGTGCGCCTGATTACAGCAAGCACATTATCGTCCAAACGGATGCCTGCAACACCGGAATTGGAGCTGTCTTGTCCCAGTTAAATGACAAAGGGAGGGAACATCTGATCATATTCATCAGTAGACAACTCAGGGGTAGAGAACTTAGGTGGGCTACTGTTGAAAAGGAATGTTTCAGTATAGTTTGGAACCATAGGCATTTCAGGCCCTACCTTACCGGGTCTACCTTCAAGGTGCAAACAGACCATAACCCCTGAAGTGGCTTATGCAGATAAAGGGTGAAAACCCAAAACAGCTCAGGTGGTCCATTAGCCTGCAAGGGCTAGACTTCACCATAGACCAGGGAAGAGTCATGATAATGCAGATGGCCTTTCCAGAAGGTATGTTGACCGTCTGGATGAGAGCATCAATCTCATGGGAGATTAGATGCCATAACCTCAGTCTGGGGGGGGGGGGGCAGGGCCTCCATATCCTTGTCCTTCATTGCTTTATCATGTATGTTCTGACTCATTTTCTGTGCAGGGGTTCATGTGGGACTCTTGGCGGTGCAGCTCTTCCTCTTTTTGGTTTGGTGAACAGACCCTTGGGATACCCTTATGGAACCCATGGGTGGGAGTATGACGCTGTACTCCTAGTGTATGTTTTTTGGGCACCTGTGTGTGGCCCACAGAGAGGTATGGGCTGGTGGCAGCTCCATGCTGATTTTGACTGGTGCTCTAAGTATCCTCCATTTTGGGATACCCTGGCCCTGCCATTGGAATCAGTTGATTCCTGATAGGAAACAAGATGGCCCCTGTGGCCTTTTGCTTTCTATCGCCTGTTACCTTACATTTCCCGAAGTCCCGGGAAGCCCAATTCTGTCTGTTCCCCCTGACTGGCTGTTAGGTGGAAGTTACATATATGGTGTTGTGGGGAAGTACAGGCCAGACTGGCTGGAGCCTTCCCAGTGACTGTATGTTGTGGGTACAACCGTGGGGTGGGATCTGGGTGAATGGAGTGTGTGACAAATACACATTCCGGTTTATGGGTGTCAAGTATCTGGTGGTTGACACAATGACTGAGACAGCCCTGCCCGAAACTGGTATGCATGCAGTGTGTAGTGCTGAATGGCTGGGTACTTGTCACAATCCATATCCTGTGTTGTAAGTGTCTGGATGGAGAAGAATGGCCTGAATGCACTGTGAGTCTCATTGGCTGCCTGACTGCCTGAATGCCCTTCTGAGTGATTGGTTGCCTGAGTGTGACCCAGCAGAGTGAATGGGAGATCAACAGTATATCTGGGGGCCTCTCACTGCGAGAAATCATTCAGAAGCTGAAGTAGAAAATGACCTTGAAACTGACACTTAACTTTGAAGCCCACTGGAAGAAGAAGAACTGCTGCTGCTGCCCTTCACTAATCTGAAAGCTGCTGTGACTTCAAGGAACTGATCCAAGAGAGGCCCTGGCTAGTAGACCTCTACCCGAGCAACGAGGGACCATCGTGCACCAGCTGATCTTTGCCAAAGCTCCCTGTTAGCCAGACCTACGAAAGGCTGTCGACCGGAGTAGGGGACCGTTGAGGAGAATGAAGAGAAGCACCGGACAGCCGTCCACCGTCGACGACCGCTGTCACCGACTGTCACCGCAGTGCTTCCTTTGCCTAAGAGCAGTTGATCCAAGGACTCCCTTGTTCATCACCGTCGACCGCTTTCATCCTGCTGGAGAAAGTCAAGGCTGCCGATGACCGAGGGGAATCTGCTGGTGGGTTTCCCACCACCCAAAGACCACAGAGACGCCAGACGACACGGCGCCCTTGCTGGGCCAAAGTTCTTCAATAACTCTTTGCAGATACTAACACTCTTCGTCGAGGTGCCCATGCCTCAGCTTGCAGGACGTTTTGACCAATTGTCAATGAACACCGCAAGAACTGAAGCTGCTGCCACAACAACAGTGTTCACCCTTTTCTTCACCGAATCTCGACGACCCGTAAAAGAGCGTGCACTCAAGAAGGGCCCGTTGACGACTCATCGATGAACTCTACGTAACCAGGTACTTTGGGGTCGTAGACTTGTTTAGAAGGAGATAAGGCTCTTGTGAACACTATATGGACTGGGCTTGTACGAAATATATTTATTTACAGGTTGCCCAGTTGGGAGGATCTCCACACAGAACTGTGTCGAGGTAAACGGGGCCAGTATTCTGACTGTTGTTCCAACCAACCATTTTCCTCCTAAGTCTATCGTTGGTTCACTGGATTTATTGATTTATGTGACATTAAAACTACGTCTAGTTAACACACTTTAAAGGAATCAAAGTAATTGTGGTAGCACGTAGAGCTGTGTATATATTTACCATTGTAGATTAACGGAGTACAAAGTGAGTTATTGTGATTGTGTATATAACTTTGAATCTTAATTATATAAAGACTGTGTTTTCACTAATAGTGTGTGGACATTCCTTTGTGGGTGACTGAGGACTACACTGTACTTAAGAACCAGTCCGCATCACCTCCTGAGAAGCTAGGCCTTGATTGCTCGCCCATGTTTTACCAAATAGAGAATCTTGGCTGGGGTCCCTTGTGCCTCTCCTCTGCCTTATAGAGAGCCAGAGTACAGAGACCCCCCCCCCAGTCTTTACAGTCCGCATAAGAGCATGCACATAATCACCCTATGCTCCCACACATGTCTTGTTCATATTAGCCGCCACTTCAGGCTCAAATCCTGCCAGTCCCTTTGCCCTGTAACTCATGAAACCCTCCACCCACTCATCTATGAAAAACACAGCCCCTTCTATGCGCATCAGTGATGTGGTCCTTCCCAGGGGTATTGTGTGAATGTGCTTATCTAGGCATGTAAACATGTGATGCTTGGCAAAAGACACCTCCCCCTTTTTTGGCCATTGCCTCTCATAATGCAGCACTATATCACGCATGTCAGTACTCTCTGCAATCCTCTTTATCTTTAAGTAACTGTCATCGTGCGCTAGGTAGCTCATTTTGGTGGTAATTTAGTGGTGAGAGTACCTTCTATAACACTGCTCTATGATAAGACAACCCTTCCCCGTTTTATAATTGTGGTATACCTTGGGCTGACTGTAAACAATTACTCAGACTTAGCACATTTAAAAGAGAACACCACTTGTAAAACTTGCATATGAGTTGTCAATGACTTATCTACATCAATGACCTACACCCTTGGAGGGCTCTGTTCCCCCTTTTGGCATGCACGGTGGAACACATTCATACAACCCACCAGTCTTCTATCTTGCATATATTTCCATTGCTCTATGATTTTTGTACCTCGAGTGGTATTTTTACCACTATGGTTTGGACACCACAGCACCTCCTATTTACTTTACCCTGTTGAACTATGAAGCTTTGGAGAGATACAAGAAAAATCCTTACACCGAACCAGTCTTCATACCTTTTATAAATCTGTTAAACACCATGTGATTTACAATAAAAGCATCATACAATTACCACCAATACCTTCCCCAATTTTACCCACATTAATACTGCTGCAGTCCCTAAGAGAGAAAATAAAACAAGCATTGCAACACATGGAGAACATTTGTTAACGGGGCATTTGTTCTTTTAAACATGTAAGAAGAAAACTTTGCATTCTGTTTTAAAAATAGACTCCTCTGCTGACTGATGATGAATCACATTCAAACCACGCTCTCCTCATGTTGAACTTCACTTACAATTATTTATGAGGCTTCTGCACTTCGTCTGGACAATCTCTTTCTGCCGTGGTTTATCTGTGCAGGAGTATTACAACCCCCGCACGGCCCCCGGGTCAGCCTTGGGATCCTGGCAAACTTCAATGCCAGGGCGTCACCTCTCTCCGCACTCTCTTCTGCAGAATGCAGCCCAGGAACCCAGCCCCCGTCCTCAGCAAAGGGAAATAGGAAAAAGCCCAGTCTCTCGGTTCAACCTCCTATTTAATCAATCTCGTTGTCAATCAAGAGTAGCCCTGCCTTTCCCTTGATATAGTTGACACCTCCTAAGCTTCTGAATCCACTGTCCAATCACTTCACGATAGCGTTCATGTATCTACTTCTTCCTTTGCAAACAAGAGTTTTCAGAATGCACGAGAAGACAATTATTCTTTTCTTATTTATTTTTTTACATTTCTCTTCCAATAAGAAACAATAAGACAACATTTCCATCCGTTTTTACTGAAATTGCATTGCAAAGTTAACCAAGAGAATTAATTAGTTAATGGGTTTTGTTAATAGGGACGTTAATTTGTTATATATGTTATTTTCCAATGCAGTTCTTCACAGATAGGAATGCTCATAATGTTTATGTGTGTGTTGCACACTGAATCCATTGTCTTTTTCTGCATTCTGCTTTGTCATGTAAAGCCTAATGTGGCATTTCACCTGCCTCATGTAATTTCCCATCTCTTCTCTGCATGTAGATCAATCCCACACAAAATGCTTCTCTATATGACTAAACTGCTAAAGGTTTTGCACCCATTTTACTGGCTGTATCTGCACACGTTTTGTTGGGTGTTTTTTTTTTAAAGTGAGCACCCATTTTACTGCCTGCTACTGAAAACACTGCCATCTATCCCTACAGCAAGCAAGGTCTATGGACTGATGCTGGAGATGTGTCACTGGACCTAGGGATCAATGAGGACATGTTTCCTGAGGAAGAGCATGCTCTCACAGATCAAGGTCTATGGACTGATGCTGGAGATGTGTCATCGGACCTAGGGATCAATGAGGTCATATTTCCTGAGGAAGAGCATGCTCTCACAGATCAAGGTTTATGGACCGATGCTGGAGATGTGTCATCGGACCTAGGGATCAATGAGGACTTGTGTACTAAGGAAGAGCATGCTCTCACAGATCAAGGTCTATGGACTGATGCTGGAGATGTGTCACTGGACCTAGGGATCAATGAGGACATGTTTCCTGAGGAAGAGCATGCTCTCACAGATCAAGGTCTATGGACCGTTGCTGGAGATGTGTCATCGGACCTAGGGATCAATGAGGACTTGTGTACTAAGGAAGAGCATGCTCTCACAGATCAAGGTCTATGGACTGATGCTGGAGATGTGTCATCGGACCTAGGGATCAATGAGGACATGTTTCCTGAGGAAGAGCATGCTCTCACAGATCAAGGTTTATGGACCGATGCTGGAGATGTGTCATCGGACCTACGGATCAATGAGGACTTGTGTACTAAGGAAGAGCATGCTCTCACAGATCAAGGTCTATGGACTGATGCTGGAGATGTGTCACTGGCCCTAGGGATCAATGAGGACATGTTTCCTGAGGAAGAGCATGCTCTCACAGATCAAGGTCTATGGACCGATGCTGGAGATGTGTCATCGGACCTAGGGATCAATGAGGACTTGTGTACTAAGGAAGAGCATGCTCTCACAGATCAAGGTCTATGGACCGATGCTGGAGATGTGTCATCGGACCTAGGGATCAATGAGGTCATGTTTCCTGAGGAAGAGCATGCCCTCACAGATCAAGGTCTATGGACTGATGCTGGAGATGTGTCATCGGACCTAGGGATCAATGAGGTCATGTTTCCTGAGGAAGAGCATGCTCTCACAGATCAAGGTCTATGGACCGATGCTGGAGATGTGTCATCGGACCTAGGGATCAATGAGGTCATGTTTCCTGAGGAAGAACATGCTCTCACAGATCAAGGTCTATGGACCGATGCTGGAGATGTGTCATCGGACCTAGGGATCAATGAGGACTTGTGTACTGAGGAAGAGCATGCTCTCACAGATCAAGGTCTATGGACTGATGCTGGAGATGTGTCATCGGACCTAGGGATCAATGAGGTCATGTTTCCTGAGGAAGAGCATGCTCTCACAGATCAAGGTCTATGGACCGATGCTGGAGATGTGTCATCGGACCTAGGGATCAATGAGGTCATGTTTCCAGAGGAAGAACATGCTCTCACAGATCATGGTCTATGGACCGATGCTGGAGATGTGTCATCGGACCTAGGAATCAATGAGGACATGTGTCCTGAGGAAGAGCATGCTCTCACAGATCAAGGTCTATGGACTGATGCTGGAGTGTGTCATCGTACCTAGGGATCAACGAGGAAGAGCATGCTCTCACAGATCAAGGTCTATGGACTGATGCTGGAGATGTGTCATTGGACCTAGGGATCAATGAGGACATGTGTCCTGAGGAAGAGTATGCTCTCACAGATCAAGGTCTATGGACCGATGCTGGAGATGTGTCATCGGACTTAGGGTTCAATGAGTCCATGTGTCCTGAGGAAGAGCATATTCTCACAGATCAAGGTCTATGGACTGATGCTGGAAATGTGTCATCAGATCTAGGGATTAATGAGGACATGTGTCCTGAGGAAGAGCATGCTCTCACAGATCAAGGTCTATGTACCAATGCTGGAGATGTGTCATCAGACCTAGGGATCAACAAGGACATGTTTCCTGAGGAAGAGCATGCTCTCACAGATCAAGTTCTATGAACCGATGCTGGAGATGTGTCATCGGACCTAGGGATCAATGAGGACATGTGTCCTGAGGAAGAGCATGCTCTCACAGATCAAGGTTTATGGACCGATGCTGGAGATGTGTCATCGGATCTAGGGATCAATGAGGACATGTGTCCTGAGGAAGAGCATGCTCTCACAGATCAAGGTCTATGGACCGATGCTGGAGATGTGTTATCGGACCTAGGGATCAACGAGGTCATGTTTCCTGAGGAAAAACATGCTCTCACAAATCAAGGTCTATGGACCGATGCTGGAGATGTGTCATCGGACCTAGGAATCAATGAGGACATGTGTCCTGAGGAAGAGCATGCTCTCACAGATCAAGGTCTATGGACTGATGCTGGAGATGTGTCATCGGACCTAGGGATCAACGAGGAAGAGCATGCTCTCACAGATCAAGGTCTATGGACTGATGCTGGAGATGTGTCATTGGACCCAGGGATCAATGAGGACTTGTTTCCTGAGGAAGAGCATGCTCTCACAGATCAAGGTCTATGGACTGATGCTGGAGATGTGTCATCGGACCTAGGGATCAATGAGTCCATGTGTTCTGAGGAAGAGCATGCTCTCCCAGATCAAGGTCTATGGACCAATGCTGGAGATGTGTAATCGGACCTAGTGATCAACAAGAACATGTTTCCTGAGGAAGAGCATGCTCTCACAGATCAAGGTCTATGGAACAATGCTGGAGATGTGTCATCGGACCTAGGGATCAATGAGGACATGTGTCCTGAGGAAGAGCATGCTCTCACAGATCAAGGTCTATGGACCGATGCTGGAGATGTGTCATCGGACCTAGGGATCAATGAGGACATGTGTCCTGAGGAACAGCATGCTCTCACAGATCAAGGTCTATGGACTGATGCTGGAGATGTGTCATCGGAAATAGGGATCAATGAGTCCATGTGTCCTGAGGAAGAGCATGCTCTCACAGATCAAAGTCTATGGACCAATGCTGGAGATGTGTCATCAGACCTAGGGATCAACAAGGACATGTTTCCTGAGGAAGAGCATGCTCTCACAGATCAAGGTCTATGGACTGATGCTGCAGATGTGTCATCGGACCTAGGGATCAATGAGGACATGTGTCCTGAGGAAGAGTATGCTCTCACAGATCAAGGTTTATGGACCGATGCTGGAGATGTGTCATCGGATCTAGGGATCAATGAGGACATGTGTCCTGAGGAAGAGCATGCTCTCACAGATCAAGGTCTATGGACCGATGCTGGAGATGTGTTATCGGACCTAGGGATCAACGAGGTCATGTTTCCTGAGGAAAAACATGCTCTCACAGATCAAGGTCTATGGACCGATGCTGGAGATGTGTCATCGGACCTAGGAATCAATGAGGACATGTGTCCTGAGGAAGAGCATGCTCTCACAGATCAAGGTCTATGGACTGATGCTGGAGATGTGTCATCGGATCTAGGGATCAACGAGGAAGAGCATGCTCTCACAGATCAAGGTCTATGGACTGATGCTGGAGATGTGTCATTGGACCCAGGGATCAATGAGGACTTGTTTCCTGAGGAAGAGCATGCTCTCACAGATCAAGGTCTATGGAACGATGCTGGAGATGTGTCATCGGACCTAGGGATCAATGAGTCCATGTGTTCTGAGGAAGAGCATGCTCTCCCAGATCAAGGTCTATGGACCAATGCTGGAGATGTGTAATCGGACCTAGTGATCAACAAGGACATGTTTCCTGAGGAAGAGCATGCTCTCACAGATCAAGGTCTATGGAACGATGCTGGAGATGTGTCATCGGACCTAGGGATCAATGAGGACATGTGTCCTGAGGAAGAGCATGCTCTCACAGATCAAGGTCTATGGACCGATGCTGGAGATGTGTCATCGGACCTAGGGATCAATGAGGACATGTGTCCTGAGGAACAGCATGCTCTCACAGATCAAGGTCTATGGACTGATGCTGGAGATGTGTCATCGGAAATAGGGATCAATGAGTCCATGTGTCCTGAGGAAGAGCATGCTCTCACAGATCAAAGTCTATGGACCGATGCTGGAGATGTCATCAGACCTAGGGATCAACAAGGACATGTTTCCTGAGGAAGAGCATGCTCTCACAGATCAAGGTCTATGGATTGATGCTGCAGATGTGTCATCGGACCTAGGGATCAACGAGGACATGTTTCCTGAGGAAGAGGAGGCCTTCATGGATGCATCCAAAATCATCAATGTTGATGTCGTATTGGCCAGTGCTGGCAACAAAGATATTGAAGAGGGATCCACTGCTGTTTCGATAATAGAATGATTGTTCAGGGGGGAGATGAATATATACCTCAAATTGACATTTTAGATCCAATAAATGTCTGAGAAGATTCACTGTATTCCTTAATTACTAGTGATGCTAATAATGTGAATTTCTGGGGAAACATGGGGAGAAAACCTCTCAGAAGAGGGCACTGATCTAAGGGATAATGTTGACATAATTACTTATATTTTAGATGATGTGACAGAGCCGGAAGGACAAGCTGCTGTGGAATACTCCTCTAATAGGTGCAGATGAAGAGATATGAATTTGGATCATTCTTCCATTCTGTGTCACCTCAAGGGCAGATGTCATCTGGTAGGACTTATTCTGCTCTTCACGCGGGGTAAGATAGCGCACAAGATCCCATTTCATGTCAGCATTCCCCTCGTGTCTCCTAAATCTGAACACACAGACAAGTCCCAAATAGCTACCCTTCGATGTTACAACAGCTGGGGGCTTGTGATTTAACAAAGTGAGATGTCATCTTTATAAACATATATCAAAAGATGAAAAGGGTCGGGTATATACAAAAATATGAAATGTATTGAACAGGCATAGTAAAACTCAGACCGCTTGGTTATGAGAGTTAACACACAAAGACTAATAAAAAAATCTAAAGTCATGACTTTTATAAAGGTGACCAATGCATAGATGAAGCTCAAACAAATGCAAATGCATGTTGACAAGTCACCCACAGATGACTAACATCACCTCCATTCTGTGTCATAGCCTATCATATATAGAGAAGTCATTTCTTTTCTCTATAGCCATCATGGTGGGCTTGATCAGACATGAAATGTATTTTTGGCTTTTTATTTTTTATTAGTCTTTGTGTGTTTACTCTCCTGACCTGTCCTCCTCTGACTTGTCTACCAGGTTTAGAAATTGTCTGGAGGCTGTGGGGGAATGGATGGGAAGTCACTGGCTTAAGTTGAACGGCGACAAGACTGAGGTGATGGTGGCAGGCTCTTCTTCTCTGTCTTCGTATTGGACCCCAGCCTTTTGACCTTCTACTTTAGGTCCCTTTCCCTAACCAGTGCCTGTAGTCCAGGATTTGGGTGTGAAAATATCCCCCTTACTCTCTATGGAGCCCCAAGTTGGTGTAGTCTGTCAGCTTGGCTATTTCCACCTATCGTCTGTGCTACGGATGCTTCATTGGCTTTCTGGCGCCCAGTGCCTTCAATTCAAGGCATTTTGCCTGGCACATCGTACTGAATACCTTCAGACTAAATTCCATCCATATATTCGTGGACGTGCCTTGCGATTTGCAAATGCCCTTCTCATCCCTGTTCCGAGGTTTAAATCTAGCCGGATTGGTGGACATTCCTTCCTCATCACAACAGCATCCTTGCGGAATTCTCTTCCACATATGCTGCGTGTAATCTCCACTCATTGGTCTTTCTGTCAGGCATTGAAAACACATCTTTTCTACACTGTTTTTCCTCTTTCTTCCAAGTAGCGCCAAGATGCCTTTTTAGGTGAGCCTAGCGCTCTATAAGTTCTGCTAACATAACATGCGTGGAAAAGATTTGATTGAAAATGCTGAACAACACTTGTGACCGCAGCCACACTTTGGCACTCACTCCCCCCAACCCTGAGAGCTGAACCCTCGTACAGACTGTTCCAGAAACAGCTAAAGACTTACCTGTTCAACTAATGCCATACATCACCTGGCAAAGACTCTTCCACCACCTGGGGATTCCCAATCCCTTATATCCTCCCCATAAGTATAAGTATAACCGTTCCTGTATATATGTGTGTTTATCAGTAGCTAACACCTAGAAGCATCTGGGTTATGCGCACTCCTATAAATGAATGAATAAATTAAACAAACAGAAATTGGGGGGTGCAGAAATTCTGTTGTTGCGATTCCTCTGAATAGTGGATCAGTTCAAGGGTGAAATTCTTTGCCCCCACGGTCAGACCCTACTCTTAGTAAAGGTTGCACTGATTGGCCTAAAAATGGAAAAACTCCTCCAAGCCCCAGTCTTGAAGGCTCTTCTGCCACCTCTCTCCTCCACCTCCGCCCACTCCCGGTCCCCTCTGCCACTGGGTGCACCTCAAGCATGTACCTCTCCCCAGAAGTCTTTCAAATGTGGACACCTGCTCCACGTCGCTACTCTCAACTCTTTCAAAGTCTGGTTGGTTGTTTCTATGAGGCTATTACTGAGGGCTACTTCTTTTTCAGGCTTGGACTTGAATTAATGGTATAGCAAGAGTCTCTTCCATACTATAGGGGTCTCTAGTGATAGCAGGCCCAGCTCATATCGAATAACACTAATGGGTATCGCCGATGGCAACCTTAAAACTTTCTTCCATATACTTCCTCCCAGCTGACCTAAATCTTCCTGCAGTAGGCTGTGGTGGATCCCAGCCCCATAAATCACCATATGCACGATTGTGGATTTATACAATTTGAGGAGAGGAATTATAGAACATTTAACACATTTGTAGTTAAAATTCCTAATGTGCGCTATTGCTTTGGTAGCCTTTGTGTAAAAGCCTTCCATTAATTATTTTTTACATCAGGTGTTCGAAATGTCAAAGCCCAAATATTTCATGCGATCGACCTCCGTCACCCTCATTCCTTCAAGCCAAACCGGTCTTTTTGTCCCTCGTTTGCCTGCAGTCAGTGTTATCACGAACGTTTAACAAATGTTTGTAACTAGGTAATTTACTCTGCAGTATGCAGAAAGGCTGTCCAGTACCTTTTGGATGCCCACTTTAGTGCAGTCTAATAATATGATATCATCTGCATAGGTTATCCACAAAACTATGGTGCCCAGAATTGTGGTTGCAATGAAGGAAGCCTGTTCTAAATGTTCACCCAAATCTCCAACATAGGCGTTAAAGAGGAAAAGCGCTAGAATGTAACCTTGTCAGAGACCGTAATTTGTTTCAATTTCATCTGGCAATAGCCCCTCTTGGTCCAGACGAGTCCGGACTACTGAGTGCTCATGTAAATGGACAAACGGGGCCAGCAAGCCAGATAGAAGTCCCCAGTCTTCCAGTTTCTCCCACAACTTGTTTCTGTCCACACGGTCAAAGGCCAGGGATAGGTCGGCCAATGCCACATAGATTTCCTGATAGTGGCCCTCCCAAGCCAGGCACTGAGCATAGATCAGCATCCAGCCTGCTAGGCTTGTACCTACGTGAGGATGGAATCCAAGCTGATTAGGCTGGAGAATGTTATTTGCTCTTATCCATTCTTCCATTCTCTCTGGAAGATCTCTCTGACCTTTTTTTAAAATGGGCACTATATGAGCCTCCTTCCAAGTTTCGGGGTAACCCTTGCTTGGATAATTGAACTGAAGTAACTATGAAGAGTCAAGGACCATAGGTCCGGCTTTGCTTTCATGACCTAATTACATAGGCCATTTGGCCCTGGAGTTCTTGAGTTGCTTCTGTTGAGAATAATGCTCTTGATTGGTTCGGCAGAAGGTCGCAGAACACAGTTTTCTGATTTCTGTTTCTTTTAACTAACTGTAGGGTCCACTGGCTTATTGTACAGTTTTGAGAAATGTAAAGTCCACATCTGTGCAGAGATGGGATTGGATTGAGCTTTGTTTTGGAAATTCTCTTTTTGTTGGATTCATTTCCAGTAGTTTCCATCATTTTTTGTTAGGAGGGAGCTCAGCATGTTTTCACGATCTCTTTGGTAGCCTTCGCTTTGATTCCTTTCAGCCTGTTCCTCTAACTCTGCTTCAGTTTCTTCAGACAGTCTTGTGCATTCACCCCACTTTCCGCACCAACCTTCTGAATTCTTTCCTCTATTCTCTTTTAATTAGTTGGATTCCTGGGCTGTAATTTAGTCTCTTTTGTGGCATTCTAGGTTTTCTTGGGATCAGGGCATTCTTAATAAATATCGGGAAATGATAGACAGAGCATATATCGCTATTGATTTCCCCAAAGCGACCTCCTGAGACGTCCTCCAATTTATTGTTGAAGTCCCTAATGTCGCAGGAGGCCCAGGTTAGTCTATTTTTCTCACTTGATACTTAACCCTTCCCATATGTGTCTTTGAACCTGAGGGATTTAGCAGATAGAGAGACGCTATCAGTCTCGCATGATCGCTAGGGAAGCCATTTTCCACCTTTAATTTATATTCATTTTTGTGTATTTCTTCAGAGGCAAAAACAAAGTCAATCAAAGAGGATTTCTGACCGCTACTCCATGTTTTTGCAAAAGTTCCCCCGTGCCTCTTTCTCATTCAGGTTGCTTAAGTTCCAGTCCTCCAGAAAGTCGCTCCATCTCAACCCTCTAACGTCTTGCGAGGATCTGCGTGAAAGTAGGGGGTAAAGAAATTCTTTTATTGAGATTCCTCTGAATAGTGGATCGGTTCAAGGGCGAAATTCTTTGCCCCCAAGGTCAGAGGCTACTGTTAGTAAACGTTTGCACAAATTGTCCTCAAAATGGCAAAACGTCAATTCCTGAAAGTTGGGAGACAATTTTCTATTTTGGGAAAAGGGGTCTTAAGCCTAATCTCAAGAAGAAGATAATGACCTCTGCATGTTCACAAACTGAGGGCTTTAATTTAGAAATGCCCTTACATTTGGAGGAATGCACAGAGAACAGAGTAAGTCAATCCTCTTCTATGGCGGGCATATCTGAGATTCCCACTACATAACCAGCACAAACCCGGGGTACGTCAGTTGGTCAATCAAAAGAGCAAAGGCCAGCTGGAATAGTTGGCTACGCTGAGTTTTACCTAGGGTATGGCTTGAGCGTGTGTTTCTGTCTCAGGAGCAAATGGTGTTCAATAGAAGTGCAATCTTACGATTGACGAAGGAGATTCCTGAGCTTCATCTTCTTTCGACATACGATATTGATTATGTACATTTCCCCCCATGAAACTTGCACAAATGTTTTAGAAATTGGTCTCAAATGTAAAATTGGGGCAGATACCCTATAACAAGTATCTGAACAGTTTCAAAGACTGGGTTATGAAATCTCTCATTCTGCTCCAAATAAAATGGGGGGTCTCAAATGGAAATAGAAGTATCGGGAGGGGTGGGATGACCCTTTGGAGGCTCGTTTGGAACCATAGAACATTTATGTAATGGCAAGAGTAAATGTGGAGGGAGGGTCAAAACTAACGCCCGTTCAGCAAGGTTCTAAGAATGATATGTGGTCCCTGCTCCCTGATATGCTGACCCAAGTCTTTAAGAAATTGTGGGAAATCTGACACTTTAACTAAACATTATGTGTCATTGATAAGTTGGAACACAAAAGGGTTTCAAAAGTTTTAGGAATAATGTGACCAGGGCCCATATATTTGGCGATTTTGTCCTGGGTATGTTGCAGGAGACCTGACTGACTGCTGGTATTAAAATAGACAGAATTTCAATACTACAGCAAATGGCCTCCCATGCTGTCCGGGGGCTTACTTATTGCCACCAGAAATTCAATAATAAAGCAGTTAGAAGTCATACCATCTACCTACCAAGGTATCCTAGCAACCTGACTATTTTTGCAGGTAGATGAGATTGGGCAATTTCCCACACTAGTTAATCCATACTGGAACCCTCCGTGTCCTAACTTGGATGACTTCCTTGCATGTTTGTTGGACAGAGTGTTGAAGGGTATGCCCGTGCAGGGCTTGCAGGGGCTGGTGATGGCAGGTGATCTAAATTCGTATTGTTTACTTCCTTGTGCCTCTATGTATGAACATTCTGTGGCCTTTGATAATGTGTTAAAATGGTTGAACTATTCTGGAGTTTGAATTAAGGGGGATCTGCCTCCAGAAGCCACATGGAAAAGTGGAACCTCCAGTTCAATCATTGATGCCTTTGCCTATTCCGAGGACTGGAGTTTGAATTAAGGGGATCTGTATCCAGCAGCCACATGGAAAAGTGGAACCTCCAGTTCAATCACGGATGCCCTTGCCCTCTCCAGGGACATGTTTGATCGCTGAGCTGAAATTAAAATTCAGGAGACTCAGTACAGTGACCATAACATGTTAACTGCTAAGTTATCAATAGGTGTTGAAAAAACTGAATGGATGTCCCAGGAGATTTTGGGGCTAAATCTGAGAGGTAGAAGTATCGCCATGTTTAGAGGGGGAGGGTCCCGGCTTATAAAAATGCTAAAAAGCAGAAGAAATGTGATGACGGAATGTCAATTTAAGAGGGAATGTTCTGTTGTGTCTCATGTGGGGCTAATGTTCCGCTCATTCCTTTCACTGGGCCCTCCCACTTCCCTTTCACTCCTCTTTCACTCCTCTTTCACTCCTCTTTCACTCCTCTTACACTCCCCTTTCACTCCTCTTTCACTCCTCTTTCACTCTGCTCTTCTCTTTTACTCATTCTAACTCACAGTCCTTTTTTCACCTTCTTTCTGTTCATCCATCTCTGTCTCTACTCTCTCCAGGTTTCCATTTTTGGTAAAGACAACACATTATTATCAGTATTTTCTTGGCAATCAAGATGTTCTACTATATGTATATTCAGTTTCTGAACCATGGTCTGTACCTGGAGTCAGCTCTTGGCAGCCGTCCTTACTTTTGGGATACACATCTGGCCAGCTGCTGTTAGGTATGCTTGCAATTAGTGCCTAGTAGGAGGAGCAGTAATTTGTCACTTGAGAGGGGTTTTATAGATGGTTCTAATACCCACACGTCTCTCTGCACCGGAGACTGAAGGAAAAGCATGTCAATATGTCCATTAAGAGGGAAAAGCCAAGTCCTGAAGGCCTTCTGAAAAGGAAAGTGGGCTTCACAGAGTAAGTGATTCCACTCATTCCCTCCCTGGCAAAGCTGGAAATCTGGAGCATAAGGAATGTTCTGGAAAATAGAGAGTGGAGGGAATGTAGTTCTTCAATTTCTCAATGATAAATGCGGGATCCTTTCCAAAAAACCCTCTGTGATTGATACAAAGCGCCTTGAAGATAATCACTACTAGAAGTATTTATTTATTTATTCAGATGTGTAGAGCGCACGTCAGTCCGGGGGCATCGTGGCGCTTGTTACAGACATATGTTAGTTACATAGAATACATAGTTCACATACAATAAATTATTTACAGTGGTAGATATGATATTTGTACAAATTTGCGATGCAGTGTATTTACATAGATTGGCGATTGACATATCTTATTGGGCAAGGAAAGAGGTCTTCAGTTTCCTACGAAATCTCGGGAGTGAGATTTCCGCTCTAATGTCTGCAGGAAGGGCATTCCAGGTCTTGGCGACAATGTAGGGGAAGTTTAGGCCACTGGCTTTGGCTTTTTTGATGCGTGGGATGTAGAGTAAGTTGGTGTATTGCGTTCTGGTGGGACAGGAGGAGGAGGGTTTGGAGATGGTCTCTGATAGATAGGACAGGGCGGAGAGAGAGAGGCATTTGTGTGTGAGGATTTTGAGCGTGATCCGCTCTTTGACCGGGAGCCATTGGGCTGAGTGTCTGGCATGGCAGATGTGCTCTCTTCTTGGGATGCTGAGAGCGGCCCGGAGAGCATTGTTCTGAGTGACTTCAAGTCTGTTTAGGTTTTTTGCTGATGTGATTGCGCTTACTTGCCTGGTCATATATAGTGAGGAGTCTAGGTATACTCCCAGTGTCAATACAGCTTTACAGTCAAGTAAGTAGAGCTGTCTAATTACAGGGGATATCTGAACCCTTCTGCAGGACTTGAGGCAAAGATAAGGGGACTCATCACAAGGTTGGCATTATGCCGGTGATAATACCGCTGGGATACCGCCAACGCAAGTAGCATTACCGCTACTCGTCATTTGCGCCGGATCACGACTAGCGTTTGAGCGGTTATGCCCCATTACCCATTGGGTCAATTGGACCCAATGTGGGTTTTAATGGTGCTATTAGAGCCGGCGCAATTAGCGCTGCTCTACAAGCACCCAAAACGGGCGGTAAGGGGATATTTTTACCTCCAGCAAAAAGCTGGCAGTAAAACTCCCACTTACCGCCCAACTTATAATAGGGCTAGCCCTTAAATGGGTTGGTAATAGCGTTACTGCCGCATTTAAGGGCAACTGCCCAACTCGTGATGAGGCCCAAAGACTTTTCAACTTTATAGTCTAAATTATTTACACAAGAGGCTGGAGAAGGGATTTCCCTGTGGAGATTGGCCAGAAAGACTGGTTCCATTAATCTTCGAGGGCCACCTATGATCCATATCCGTCTTCTGAGAGTTGAGTTTAATCCATTGTTTGCTCATTGCCTGTAAATTGTGCTGCAATGTCTCATTCGAGGCCCGGGTAGGTGTCCATATAGAGTAGGACCACTGGCACACAGCTCCTTATAGGGTTAGAAACAAATAAATGGGTGATAAGAGATAAGCCCTGAGGAACACCGCAGTTAAGCACAGTGGGGCTAGAGGTGCAAGGGCTCAACATTACTGACTTCTGTTGGTTAGCGAGAAACATAATACAAGTCAGTGCTTTGCCACCAATTTCTGCCTCCTGCAGTCAGCATCCCTGATACCATGGTTGATGTGTCGAAGGCTGCCAAAAGATCTAACAGCAGCACCGCAACAACCCATCAATAATACACCTGGGATCATCCAAGACTGACATGAGACTTGCTGTGAGTCAAGGAAGGTGGATGAACTTATACAACTTTAAGGACTGTAGGTAACTCTACTGAGAACAAATTGGAAGAAGTGGGACAATGCAGGGTTTGAAACTGCCAGAAGCTTGACAGCAACAGCTGCCATGGGCTACCTTTGCTTCCCGGAACAAGTGCCCTATGGGACATTAACTCTGTGTCTTTAGGGATGTGCCTAGGGGGACTTTGGGAAACATCTAGAAGAACCTTTAACCGTACTGGGTGATATTTAATGGACAAAAGGTTATAGTTTGTCTCTGAAGTGGAAATTAGATCAGTGGTGTGCTATGTATTAACTCCTTGTTCCCTGGAGTTAATACATAGGTAGCTCCTGTTTACTCAGTGATGCCGATCCCCAAGAGCTGTTTTTAGCTCCTGCTCAACAAATCCTTGCTTTGCTCCCTGCAATGTAAGGCAAGAGCAGACCTAGAGAAACTGGGATACATGATATAAACAGATTAGCATTGGGACATTTGGAGGTGCATGCTTGAAATTCTTCAAAATGGACTAATAATATTGAACTTTGCTTTTCGCAAGTAAACCTCATATGAAAGGGACATGGGTAAATTACATCAAAAATCATTCCTTTATTTTGAAAAGGGTTAAACAGCAATACCCATGTTGAAAGCTAACCAAGTGGGAGGGCTTCTTCTCATCCTGCCATATAGCAGAGGTGATTGAGAAGTTAAAGGACTCCAGAGCACCAGGACCCAATGAACGGCAAACATTATCATGAGAAGATATGCTATGGAATGGGACGAGAGCCTTGCAATTATGTTCTGTAAGATTATATCTTCCTTAATTCTAGCCGGACCTGGACTGTATCTTTGCTGGTCATGATTTTCAAAAAGGCAAACCAGGGGGATCCAAGACTCTACAAGCTAATGGCTACAGGCTAACAGCAACAGGCCAATGGCTACAGGCTAGCAGCAACAGGCCAATGGCCACAGGCCAATGGCTACAGGCTAGCAGCTAAATGCCAATAGCCTTTCTAGATGCAAGATCTTGCATCACTCATACTAAAGGACCCAACTACCTGGGCTAAGAGTAATAACATCACTACAAAATATCAAGCAGGTTTCCAGAAACAGGTGGGGACTTATATTGATGGAGCTATCATTACCAAACTGATAGCGCAGACTAGTATGACATTACCAGACATGTAAAGCCCCTGCCGGCGCCAATTAACACAATAGTAATAGCATGTAAAAAGTGGCTCATAATTAGTGGCCAGTGACTGATGTCTGTTAAGCAAAATCACATTCAAATTGTGATTCAATTTCAAAGGTAAAGGAGCATCACCTGGGCAAGCGCTATAGGAGATGTTGGATAGCGCCTCTGGTGGCTACAGCCCGTTTCTCCTGATGGAAAACATAGATCTTCTTCTTTAAACTTTATTTTGGTTTTAAGTAACAATAAAAGTACAGAATAGAAATAAAAGGCATTGAATAAAAGATTTTAAAATCCTAACACATACCGATAAAAAGACAGAAGAAAAGTCATAAGACATGGGCCTCATTATGAGTTTGGTGGTATCTTGGTGGTAAATCAAACATATTTACCATAGCCACCACTTGGCCTGGCATAATTACCGTTGGATTACAAGTGGTGGTATGGCGGTGTTAGTCCTCATTTATGGAGTCCATATGACTCCATGGGGATTTCGGCGGAATTACTGCTGACGCTAATCGTACCAGTGCAAATTCCACCAACATTTAGCTGGAGGTATTTCCTCCACCGTACCGCCAAACTCATAATGAGGCCCATATGGCTAATAGAATGGGTAATCAGACTAGGTATCATAATTCATAAGTGGCTATAAAGCGAAACGACATCAAATTCTAGTAATCAAAATACATGTAAATAGATGAATAATTAAACCAACAATAAAACTAATGACCTAGTTGAACTATTTTCCATGTGTAATACACAATCAATCACACCAATTATTATATGTCATTACTAGAAAACTGCAGAGTAATATCAGATTGCGGTATTCAAGGTTCAATTTAATTAGAAGAAAAAGGATTAGGTACAGCAGTGGAGAGGAAAACCTAACCGCATAATAGTCTGCTATCGAGTTGCAACTAGGCACTATAATTCATTCTTTCTCGGTCCATAATGGCTCATGACAATGCCAAGATCCTACATCTTATCCACCAGGCCTGGGCCAAATAGGCAAAGATTCCATCTATGTCTTTCAATTTCTTGCACAGAGCGTCTGCCTCATTGGGAGACTGTATTCCTCTATTACTTAAATATACGTTTACATTTTTGTTGCTCCCGCCTTTATCCCTACGGCACAGAAAGAGAAACTGTTGTAAGTTTTCGACCGCTTCAGAAGAAGCTGGACATCGATCTGACTGGTCCTTATTTCAAAAAGACTTAAATAAGACTTTCGGCAAAGTGCTCAGTCGCAATTTTCTGTATAAGGACCTTTTGAATGGATCGTTAATGAAGCACAGATGCGCTTGTGTGATATTTAAGTGAGAATAGTCTGTTGCCAGAGCCATACACTTGTTGACGTTCTTGCCCATGGGCCACTCTACATGTGCTTGGATGACAGTTTGTCTACTTTTCAGGGTGACCTCAGAGGGATTTAACCAGAGCTCCCCCAGATGAACCCTGTGTACGTGATCCCTTAGGTGTTCACCCCATGGGAGGGAACTTGCATGTTGCTGCCCCAGCAGATCAAACAGGGCTTACCTATATTTAATCATACGTAGATTGGTGGATCAAACGCGAAGCCAATAGAGCACTGGTTTCAATTGGATATGAACGCCAATAGATGGTAGCCATGTTCTAGATGTAGTGGGATATTTAGCATGCTGGGGGACGACGACTGTTAGGGAGAATTCTCTGTTTAGGCTGCATTTCCCTACCTAGTGAGTCCCCCAGGAGCTTTGCTGGATTTCTGGGGTTTCTTTTTTTTCTCCTGCCAAGAGTGAGACTCTTTTACCCTCACTCTTGGACCTGTTGAAGTGTGTTTTCTTGGTTAAACCTTGTGTTGAATGGGCTATGGGGTCTTTTACTCCATAGGGCCTCATGTATTTTTGTGATATGGGTTACACAGCACCCTCTGTGCCGTGACCCAGGGGTGTCCTAGGGACTCCCCAACATAGACTCCATACCCTGGGTCTGACTACTGTCTCCCAGGGCATGTAAAGTCACCAAAGACTTTGCTAGTCTTGAATCCTGAACAGAACCAGTACAAACCATCATATTGTGGACGTACTGGCTGGGGCAATTCGATTGCCCCAGGGTCTGTTAGTCGAGGGGGCACGTCTCCGTCCCCCCTGATCGAGTTTTGGCTGGTGGCAGTGGAAACTACTTTTTATATTCGACCGCGAATATTTCCCTATGGGATTTCCCATTGTTTTAGGCTAACACATTTAATTATTTATTTACGGTAGCCTTAAACATACCGCCGGTTTATATATTTATTATTATAACTCCGGTTGGGACTTTTTGCCAAAACTTGATTCTAAAATGGCGTTGGCGTTCGCCTCTGTAACTCTGACCCAAAGTGGAGCCCTTTGTTCCACTTTTTGGCGGGCTTCTCCACAGAAGCCCTCCAAAGTGGTGCCACTCTGTCTGGGGTACTTAGGAGGGGTGGAGGGGGATTTAGGCACCCTGGACTGAGTTACCTTGGTAACCCAAGTCGCACTCCGTCCTGTTTGGCCCAAGTGGTGAGCCGGCCGGCTCACCACTTAGCATGTTTGAGTGACAGCTAGGCTGGGTGAATGGGGGTTTGCTGCATAAAAGCAGGGCTTTGGGGACTGGAACTTCAGAAGTCGCCACAGGACCAAGAATCCGACGAGGGAAGAGCTGAGCCGACCTGCTTCGACGACACCACCCGGTGGAGCCCTGCTGAACCGTCTCACCACTTTTCCCGACGACCGAGGAGAACTCTTAACGGAGTGGCTCCTTCCCTTGACTGGTGGGGACAACCAGTTTTCGCCTTCTTTTCGCTTCTCGAGGTATCTCGTGGCCGCCTTGCCCGTGCCAAGCACCCCGGCAACCGGACTACCACACTTTTACCCCTAACCGCGAAAGTCGGTACAACCCTTTAACCGGAAGACTCCGCGGCTGGTTTCTTCCCGGGCAGTGCAACGACCTTCTTCTTCTGCTCTTCAGCGAGAACTTCTTCTCCCCTGACCGACGTCGAGCCTTGCTGCCACTGCCTGGAACAACTGCCACCGCTGGAGGATCCTTTCCGCTTAAGGTACCGTGTTCCGCCTGGCTTCCCTTGCCACCGACTGTACGGGGTAGATTTAGCCCCCGGCTTTCGAACCTGGGAGTGCCTGGGACACCCTGGCTAAACTTTCTAAGCCACTCTAAACTCCTTCTAACTCTTTGCAAGACTTTGAATCCCTAATAACAGTGTGATCTTGGGCACATTTTTCGCTCCGGCTACTCTAAGAGTGGGCCCTGCCTAGTGACTTTTGCTCACCTGTGACTTTGTGCTTCCTTGAGCCTATTGCCAGTGTTCTGGATCTTAGAGTGGTGTGTTTAACCCATTTCTGTTTCTTTTTATCCCTTTCTTGAACCTACTAGAGTGTCATCTAACGTTAAGCGCTCACCTCTGTTTTAATTATGTGGTGTTAACTTAGAGTTGTCTAGATAGGAGTAAGGGTTGAAACTGCTTTCATTATAACTGTGTTTGGAGTGTTTTTACTATATTTTGCTAGAGTGATTTCAACTTATGTGTGTTTAATAAATAAATAACTATATACTTTTGAAACCAAGCTCTGGTCAGTGTTTGCTTGTGCTATTGTATTGGAGTACCTATTGTGTATACTTTACATACTGCCTAACTCTTCTTGAGGGAAGTCTGACTGCTCAGCCACAGCTACCAGGTAAATCTGGGTGGTGCGGACTGCTACCAAGTGGGTTTACTGCTATACCTGTAGTCTTAAATCTTTTGCAGTGTTCCCCAAGGGAACTGCACAGGTTTCTGCCTAACAACGACTGTGAACAGCTTTATTATAAAAGAGTTTTCAATCACGCTCAGTCTAGAGATGTTTCAGTGCCCCAACAATTCTGCACCGAGTATCGGCGCTGATAGGGTCTACATTTGATAGATTATCAAAGCCGAGAGGAGAATATTTTTACTATAAGATTTGCAAAAGGTAAAGATTGCACTGCTCCTTTTCCTTAGGATCAGGTTGGCTTTAGCAATATGGTTTTCATAATTCATGTTTCACCCAAACCTGATTCTGAGGTAATCAAAGAAAGGGACATCCTCGATTCTCGTTTCCCTTATACATATTTTCATGCAGGAACGGGATCTAGACTTTTCCCCACACCTACACAATTTGGTCTCATCTGTGTTAATTGTGTTACTTGACAAAATGCTCTTTAAGTTCAATTAGGCCACTTGGAGTGCAGGAAATGAGGACCCCATCACCCTCAAACATTTGCAATGGAATCTTTTCAACCTATGCTGGGAATGTCAGAAGTGTGTGTGACAGGGTATATCATGCACTCAATTAAATAACACATTAAACAAGGTGGAGGCTAGAATACACCCTTGTCTAACACCCGTCCCAACAGAAAAGGGGTACTGCGTCAGTATCCATTGGACTACAGATTTCTAGTGCAGCAACTAGTTCATTTTCTTTCTTCATGCAATCCTTGTCAAACCAGGACTCCCTCTTCAGTTGGATTGAGGTCACTGCTTTATGATTTTTGGTAAAAAAGGGAGCAACACTAGAAGTGACCCTTTCATATGAACACCATATGACACTAAGATCAGGATGTTGAGCGTTAGAAACAATTTAAATAACATGGATTTTATGATAAATTAACAGAATAATATTCTTGAGGTCAGTCTTCCAATCTCAAACACCTATTATTCATTGAGGGACGTAACACATGGGCCATCTCAAACAATATAAATTCAATCCAATCAAGGTCGCACCGATGTTTGCGCCGGCCAGTTGTGTTCCAAGACACCACATTCAACTCCTTCATAAGATCCCTCTCTTGTGTTCATTCAATAGTATTACAAAGAATTGGCAAATGGGGAAGGAAATGCCAAACACTGATTCATGCAATGTTGAAGAGTATCAGATCTGGGTTGGGCAAGTGGGGAGGTGGATGCCAAACACTGATTCATGCAATGTTGAAGGGTATCAGATCTGGGTTGGGCAAGTGGGGAAGGGAATGTCAAGCACTGATTCATGCGTTGTTGAAGGGTATCAGATCTGGGTTGGGCAAGCGGCTAGGCGGATGCCAAACACTGATTCATGCGATGTTGAAGAGAATCAGATCTGGGTTGGGCAAGTGGGGAGGTGGATGCCAAACACTGATTCATGCGATGTTGAAGAGTATCAAGTCTGGGTTGGGCAAGCGTGGAAGGGAATGTCAAGCACTGATTCATGCGATGTTGAAGGGTATCAGATCTGGGTTGGGCAAGTGGGGAGGTGGATGCCAAACACGGATTCATGCGATGTTGAAGAGTATCAGATCTGGGTTGGGCAAGCGGGGAAGGGAATGTCAAGCACTGATTCATGCGATGTTGAAGGGTATCAGATCTGGGTTGGGCAAGTGGGGAGGTGGATGCCAAACACTGATTCATGCGATGTTGAAGAGTATCAAGTCTGGGTTGGGCAAGTGGGGAGGTGGATGCCAAACACTGATTCATGCGATGTTGAAGAGAATAAGATCTGGGTTGGGCAAGTGGGGAGGTGGATGCCAAACACGGATTCATGCGATGTTGAAGAGTATCAGATCTGGTTTGGGCAAGCGGGGAAGGGAATGTCAAGCACTGATTCATGCGATGTTGAAGGGTATCAGATCTGGGTTGGGCAAGTGGGGAGGTGGATGCCAAACACGGATTCATGCGATGTTGAAGAGTATCAAGTCTGGTTTGGGCAAGCGGGGAAGGGAATGTCAAGCACTGATTCATGCGATGTTGAAGGGTATCAGATCTGGGTTGGGCAAGTGGGGAGGTGGATGCCAAACACTGCTTCATGCGATGTTGAAGAGTATCAAGTCTGGGTTGGGCAAGTGGGGAGGCGGATGCCAAACACTGATTCATGCGATGTTGAGGAGTATCAAGTCTGGGTTGGGCAAGTGGGGAGGCGGATGCCAAACACTGATTCATGCGATGTTGAAGGGTATCCGATCTGGGTTGGGCAAATGGGAGGCAGATGCCAAACACTGATTCATGCGATGTTGAAGAGTATCAGATCTGGGTTGGGCAAGCGGGGAGGCGGATGCCAAACACTGATTCATGCGATGTTGAAGAGTATCAAGTCTGGGTTGGGCAAGTGGGGAGGAGGATGCCAAACACTGGTTCATGCGATGTTGAAGGGTATCAGATCTTGGTTGGGCAAGCGGGGAGGTGGATGCCAAACACAGACTCATACAATGTTGAAGGGAATTGGTTCTGGGTGGATTAAATCAACTGGGGATCAATCTCTCCTCTCAATGTGAAGACCTGCTGGAGGAATAGTGTGGAGGTCAATTGATAGAAGCCCCTATACAAGTTCCTCATTACAGAAGGTAATTGTGATGTCATCTTAGCCACTATCCCCTGAAACTCCTAGCTTCAATGGTTACTTCTCACATGGTTGATAAGCAGTGTTTCTGATGGCGTATCCAATAGATACATTTTTTGATAAGACTGTCTCTCCCCTCCTGTTATCCTGATATTAATTTTGGTACATTAGTCATGTATAATACTCCTCCTCTATGCATATAATCAGGAGGTGTTAATAGTGGTGTGTGTCTTCTCTAAACTTGGTATACAATCTCCCCAAATCTCCCCAGGGCCGATAGCCATTCCCCACATTGGTATGAGGTGCATCATCTGAGGTTTTGGGGCCTTTTACCACATCATTACTAGGTGGCACATGGCCCATGTTTGGGGATGAATGGGTTTTAATATGATTTTTAATCACCTGGAAAAACAGATTCCGTTTGCAGCAGGCATTTGATTAGTTAGCCATAAATGGGTAGACACAGCAAACCTAGGTGGTGGCCGACCCACAGGTGCATTCATCAAAGTAGTTAGGTTTTTAAGATTTTGCTTGAATTTACCAAACTCTTTATTTAAATAACCAATAGATTGTTGCAAACTTCTAATTTCAGCCATTAACATAAAGCAACTGGAAGAAGCCCCCCACTGTGTGTTAAACGCAAGGGGTCTGGGACTCGATTTCCATTTTGTTCATCATGTTTCAATATGGGGGTGGCAACAGTATTATCTGGATTAGGGTATGCTATGCCAGTTCACTGCGTCTTGACCAAATTAGTTATTGCATCAAAGCGATTGGACATTTTGATTCATTCAGAGATAACAAAAGGGACCTGCAAGGAGTCTTCCGTCTCTGATTGGCCAGTAGATGGTTGATTTCTGGACAATCTCTGGACCCTTCCGAGTGCAATGCATCTCAACTGGAAGGACATCATTACACCTCCCCATTTGGTTAGACAGTGTTCGGGTCACAATAGGATTGCAGTCTTAGAATTATGTAATTTGGTGGTATCTTTACATGGTTTAGATTTAGGAAAAAATCATTGTGTTTGGTGGGTTTTCACAGAGTTCTTCCATGTTGTCCTCTTCGGTGCTTCTCGCGGCTTATCTAAAACAGGGAGGTCTGATACAGGTGCTCCAGCTGGAACATTAATATTGTCTAAGAGGCCCTCAATCTCATTTAGTATGAATGCTCTGATGCTTGACCATATCTGAGCTATGAGTGAAGCTTTTCACACACGTTGAGCACTGGTGGGACGCGCTCCAGTATGGATCCTCTGATGACTGCTCAAGGCTGAGGGGTCACTGAAGCTTTTCTTGCACTCTGTGCATTGATAGGGCTTCTCTCCCGTATGGACCCTTTGATGCACGTGCAGACGTGATCTCTGAGTGAAGCTTTTATCACACTCTGTACACTGGTATGGTCGCTCCCCAGTATGGATCCTCTGATGCTGCTGCAGATGTGATCTCTGAGTGAAGCTTTTATCACACTCTGTACACTGGTAGGGTTTCTCTCCAGTGTGGGATCTCATATGAGTCATCAGGCTTGATGCACGATTAAAGTGCTTACCACATTCTGTACACCCATAGGGCTTCTCTGCTGTATGGTTCCTTTGATGCTTGACCAGATCTGAGCTATGAGTGAAGCTTTTCACACACGTTGAGCACTGGTAGGGCTTCTCTCCTGTATGGATCCTTTGATGACTGCGCAGGGCTGAGGGGTCACTGAAGCTTGTCTTGCATTTTGTGCATTGATAGGGCTTCTCTCCTGTATGGACCCTTTGATGTACGTGCAAATGTGATCTCTGAGTGAAGCTTTTATCACACTCTGTGCACTGGTATGGTTGCACCCCAGTATGGATCCTCTGATGCTGCTGCAGATGTGAGCTTTGAGTGAAGCTTTTCACACACTCTGAACACTGGTACAGCCGCCCCCCAGTATGGATCCTCTGATGACTGCTCAAAGCTGAGGGGTGACTGAAGCTTTTATTGCATTTTGCGCATTGATAGGGCTTCTCCCCAGTATGGATCCTTAGATGGACCTGCAGATGTGATCTCTGAGTGAAGCTTTTATCACACTCTGTGCACTGGTAGGGTTTCTCTCCAGTGTGGGATCTCTTATGAGCCATCAGGTTTGATACACGATTAAAGTGCTTACCACATTCTGTGCACCCATAGGGCTTCTCTCCAGTATGGATCCTTTGATGACTGCTCAGGGCTGAGGGGTCACTGAAGCTTTTCTTGCATTCTGTGCATTCATAGGGCTTCTCTCCTGTATGGATCCTTTGATGCAGGTGCAGATGTGCTCTTTGAGTGAAGCTTTGCAGGCACTCTGAGCACTTGTAAGGTCTTTCCCCTGTGTGGGTTCTCCGATGTCTTCTCAGGAGTGACGCCCAATTAAAGTGCATATGACATTCAGTGCACTCGTAGGACTTCTTCCCAGCATGCATTTGTTGATGGCTGCTTATTCTCTGTTGAAAGAAGCAGAGGTACACGTTATCATTGTATGTCATTGTACAGCCTAAAGAACAATAGTTCTATCACAGAGCTGTTAATCCTCATTTTACCCCCCGCTCACAAACTCACTGGGTGATCCTGTGAGAAGCCACCCTTGTGAGCCCTCACCAATCAGGAGAGAGACATGGGGAAATGTACTTGTTGGGAGAATCCATCACAGACTTACAGGTACAATATTGAGTACAAATCTAGTCATATTTTCCCCCCATACATGAACAGATGAGACCTGGGCATGAATTTCACTTTCACTGTTTGATGCAGTATTTTTCTAAAAGAAGATATTCACAGGGGAACAATAGAATTATCAGTGAGTAGCTATTGACTATGGGACTATATTCCATCCAGAGGTTCTGAGGGGAAGCTGATAGACAATGAAAGCAGAGCTCGAGTTTATGATGCCATTAGGTACCGGGAGATGGAATATACCCCAAGACTGACAGCTGCCCAATCATATTGTTATGTCATCTATGCAGAGGTGTATTTAGGATTTCAGCTGCAATAGGCCCAACAAAGTGCTTGCGCCCCTGCTTTACTCCGCCCCATTTAATAGACTACATCCCCTTCAGCCCTAATTACCTTAAAAGATATAGAAAGATGAATAAAATTGAAGTGGAAAAGAACATATTACATCCTTTGCTTTTTAGAAGTTTCTATTAAGTGGTATATAGTTGGGATTTCAGCCTGGATTTGGGCCACTACTGTACTTTTAAAGTAGTAAGTAGGGCATGATTCATAGCCTTTGGCTGCACTACTACTTATACTGATAACATACTTGCTCAACCCACGTAAGCCACTCTAAGGGGTCGATTCATGGAACAAACGTGTGCCGAAAATCCCAGCGCAAGCAGGCGCAAGGTGGCGAAAGCGTGAGAAAGCAAGCACATGCGTGCGATTCAAGGAAGGCGCTGCGCTTGTTTCCCACTGGTTGTGCGCCAAATTGGTGCATGTCGCACGCGGGCACACACGTCATCAAACGGCGTGCGCTATGCGCACCGCAAAAGCGAACAATGGCGCAGCGCACACAACAAAAGTGGACGGAACAGTGGGCGGAACACGCGGAATGGGGAATAACGCGTGAAAAAGAAGGCGTAACTGGGGAAGTACTGCAGGGAACTACACAGAACGCCCACACGCACGCGAACAACCCGTATTCATGGATTCGAATACGGGAAACCCGCGCACGCCAAAAGACGCGCACAGGCGTCAACGCATCCGCCACATGAAGGCAGGCGGAAGCGTCCCAGTGCACAGTATAAAAGTGTGCGCAAACAACAAACACGTATATACAGCTACGATGAATGCCCCATTTGTCGCAGCGCTGATCGTGGGACACCGCAGGAGGAGGAGAACAGCCAGGGCACGCATTTTTTTGCCACGGACAAGCCTTTTTGGGAGCCCCTGATGACCAGGTCTACGGCAGGTATAGGTTTCCACCCCGTATGATCCTAGACCTGGTCAGGGAGTGGGAAGATGACCTTACATCCCCCACCCTTTGCTCCCAAGCATTGAGCCCCTTGGAGAAGGTGCTCAATGTCCTGCATTTTTTGGCCACTGGGTCATTTCAGCGGACTACTGCCATAGTGGGGGGGGGGTCTCACAGGCCTCGTAGTCACGATGCCTACACCAGGTCTTGGCAATCATGACACCGCGCCCCTCAGTCCGCAGGCAAATATACATTCCCAGAACACCCGCAGAAAGGCAGGCCGTTGTCCTGGACTTTTACAGGGTGGCACACTTCCCCAAAGTGCTTGGTGGCATAGATTGCACCCATGTGGCCCTACGTCCACCTAGGGCCACTGAGCACCTCTACCGAAACCGCAAGCACTGGCATTCCATCAACGTATAGGTGGTATGCGATGCAAAGGGAATCATCACCTCTGACTATGCAAACTACCCTGGCTCCACCCATGACAGTTTCATATACAGAATGTCTGCCCTGACCCGGGCTCTGGAAGCTGGGCAGCATGGCAACACATGGCTCCTAGGTGAGTACAAATGCCCCTGCACATGCATGCATGTCACACACACACACAAATACACAAACCCCAATAATCACAACCATTATCACCTATCCAGGGGACAGTGCCTACCCTCTGAGCAACCACATGATGACGCCAATCCGGAACCCCACCACACCACCCCAGGTAAGATATAACGCGGCCCATATTGCAACCAGGGCCATAGTGGAGCGCACATTCGGAGTGCTTAAGTCACGCTTCCGCTCCCTTGACCGCTCCAGCGGGCAGCTACTCTATGCACCCCCAGTAGTGTGCAGGATCATTGTGGCAGCATGTGTCCTGCACAATGTTGCAACACGGCAGGGTGTACCGGTGGACATGGTGGTGCCCCCACATCCCCAAACACAGGCACAGGTGCTGCCCATGGGTGGGGATAGGGCACGTGGCGAGGAAGCCCGGACCCAGCTTGTGGACACATTTTTCACCTAAACTCCCACCCCTGCGGAGTGCACACAGGCCTGGCACATACCAGGTGACAATTGATGATGACAAAGAGACAGTCAACTGTCACAACCCTACCACCCTGAGATTGTTGCCATGGAAGTGCTACATTGTGTGCATCCCTAGCTACTTAAACACAACCAATCCTGTGCGACCAAAAGGCACACATGCAAGGTGTGAATCACACACACCTTCAAAACAGGCCATGACTATCACTGCTATGTCACTCAAACCCTCCCAAACCACAACATGACATGGCAAGCAATAGCCATACACCAACACAGTACCAATAAGGTACACATTGCAATGTGAAAGATGTAAATTGGCATCAGACAATGATGCCTGACATGGAATCAGATGAAATGACTGACCAACAACCTCCCACCCAAAATAAGTCATACCCAAATGCATTCCAAAAGTCGTAGTTGTAACATAACAATGAATGCCTGTCTACATGCACATTGTGCATTGCAACATCAACAATGCAGCTTCTGTGTGCCGTGTCCACCTCCTGCAACACACTGCTCAGTGCACAGCACAGTTAAAAGCCATTGCGTGTGATGCACACCCTGAGCATCACATCTAAGCGACAAACCACATCAAAAAGAAAATTAGGCATGAACAGGATGCACAATTGGTCATAGGACATGTGCTACAGGGACACAGTGGGCACCAGAAGGAAAACAGAGTGTACACGTGGACATGGAAGGGTGGTTGTACATGTAGTGCATTATAGTGCGAGTGTGTGGGTCAGTAGGGACATGCACTCAACATATGCATGTGCAATCAAGTGACCATCAGTGTCCTCTACACATCACATGTGAACATTCACCATGTGTACACCCCAGCATGTCAAACCACAACTATCCCCTCACACCTGAAAGGTAAACACAACACATGAACAGGCATTGATCAGCAGAACACATCATGTACATAGGATACCACAAGTACAATGTCAGGGTGCCCATCACAATGCAGGGCAAGGCAACTGTCACCAACAAAGCACCCCCCCTCCCAAATCACCATGAACCACTGAACAACTGCACCGGGGATATGGAGCCTTCATCCTTGAATTTCACCTGGACACAGGATCACCCTTCCCATTTGTCACCATCTCCCACCTTGTGTGTAAAAAGTTGCCTGCACCCTCAGAGTCCACCTTGATTTGCAAAAACACTACATCCAAGAGAACTCAAAGCAGGCCAACACAGAAGCCAAGCAAAAAGCCTGCAGGCAGAAAAACTAACCAGAACATCCTCCAGTAGATGACTTGAAGTAGCAGCACATCACAAAGGCCAAGTACTACCACAATGATGTAACAACCAAGGTAGCACAGTAAAACAATGTCACAACAGGATGTGTAACATGTGTGGTACATAACACAGAATGATGCACCACGAACGGATGTGTACTGTCACAGCACCCGTGTACAGGCGCAGGAGTGGCACGAACCAACCACCCCCACCGTGGTCTGGGTGCCTGCAAGGTCAAACTCACACAGGCCTCTGAGACGCTGGTAGGGAAGGAGGGTCAGGGATATGCAGTCGGGACAGGCATTGGCATACTGGATAACCGGAATGAGGGGCAGGAGAGGGGAGTAGGATTGACACGGGAAAGCAGGGAATGCACAGAAATGGAGTACTCACATCAACAAATACACAATTAGACCAAACTTGGTCATCATGCACATAGCAGCAAATTACTCAAATGGAAGTCAAAGAGAAACCTATCTCTGGGGTGAGTGCTGGCCTCCTGCCTGCGCACTCTCAGGTCCGGTAACAGGAGCACTTCAATGCTGCAAAGAGAGCCACAGTTAATAATCTGTGTGTTCCCATAACACACAAATACACCATCAAATATGCCCCAAAGTAACAAACTACTCTACAAACAGACAATCTGGTGTAGATGCTTCGTACCCATATATAACTTTACCCCTGTGACGGGTCATATACAGTCAATGCAGTAAGTCAGCTGCCGGTGGGTGCGTGGCAAATGGAACACCAATGTGTCACGAATAACACACCATGCAATGTTCCCTGGGCAAGCAGACAGACGCATACAGCAAGGTATGACTTCAGAACAAGTCCTGTTCCACCATGACCCAAATAAAGTAGGCAGTGCATGTTTCAAATTCTACATGGAAATGAAATGCACTGCACCCGAGTCTGTCCCTTGCTGTCTGTCCCTGTGAGCTGCTTCTTTCCATGTCTCGGAACGCTACATGGCTGATACAAGTGCCTCAATGGACCATGGTGGACCGGAGGGAATGTGCCACTGCCCCTGCAGGTGCCCCAGACAACCTTACAATCAACTAGCCATCAGTCCACCAACACATCTGAGCTGTATTGTGCGCTTCAACACAAATATTCGTCCAAGCTCACCCTCAGTGCTGCCACTAAGCATGCATGTGCAACTGGCCTGGTGGAAGGTTTGCTGTGTTGTGGCCCCCCTGTGCTGCTCACCTTGCCTGGAGTCCCTTGAAACACGTCAGCAGTTTTCGGATGTAAGATTGCAATCCCTGTGCCTCTGCTTGCGCACACATGTGGGCACCACCAAACGTGTCCAGATTCTAGACGTCCAATGGCCCATGTCTGCTGGCAAAGGTGTACTGGAGGCTCATCTCCCTGCAGAAAGGGCATGAAACACATGATTAATGCTTTTGATTAATCTGTGGGCGTCTCTTCAGGCATCTCATCAATGGACCATGTCAGAGACGTATGTAAAACACAAGGGATTGTTTTGGGTATTACGCCTGTGGGTTGCCCAATAGTATGATCACACTAGAAACTCACAGTTTCTGTTGAAATAGGTAAGGTTGGAGAAATCGCTCTCATTGGACTCGCAGTTGCAAGTAGGTACACTTTGTCGTGCTAAAAGCACACATAAGGCTGTTCCCGACTAAATGTGTGTCTGCCATTGGCCGGTAGAAATTTGAAATCTTTAATGTAATTTCTCCTTTTGGCAGGTGCAGAAATGTCTGTTAAAACAACAAATATGAGGAGGTCTGGCGGGCGGCGGCGTAGAGAATCATCCGCGCGCAGCCCGCCAGACCTCGGTACAGACGAAAGCAGCAGGTAAGCCCTTTACTTGTACAATGAGCACTAGATGCTCGCTTCTAATTAGCGGACAGACCCGACACATGCCCGGCCTCGAGCATAATGTGTATATCTGAAATGGGACATGGCACGCCATCGCGCGGCCATACGCACACAATTGTATGCAGTTTTGGTTAATGAATAAGTTTGAAACCAATGCGCACGATGCTAGTACATTCCATGTTCTGACTCACACACGTGACAGTACGTACCCTAATTTGCTATTTGCTACTGTCTTGGCTCCTAGGTCCCAGGCTGCCTCACCCCTCCGTGCTCAGAGTCATTTACCACATGGAAAGGGTAAGATTTCCCTTCCCTTAATATTGAACATGTGCAGTATGTTGTAATTTAGTCATATACAAGACAAATTAGGTGGCAAGGCACAGATTCAGTTAACCTGCCCCCTCCTCTTTCTCTTCCCTCCCCCCTCCTGTCATCCCTACAGGGAGAGGATCACGAATAATGCAGACAATGCTGCCAATACAAAACAGGAGGAACCCAACAGCGCGCCTCCACAAGCCCTGAGGAATGTGGTGTAACCACTATCATACCACAGAAACCGGTCAGCTACTGGGAGACCTGCCCTAGCGCTCTAGCAAATAGCACAGGCAGGGGCTTCCCCCCTTCTTAGGACCCTGAAAAACTAATATCAAGGATCCCACAGACTCCCCTAATGCTTAGATGCAAAAGAGGAACCCACTGGAGAATATAATGCACACTCTCCAGTTGTTTTAACAGACATTTCTGCACCTGCCAAAAGGAGAAATTACATTAAAGATTTCAAATTTCTACCGGCCAATGGCAGACACACATTTAGTCGGGAACGGCCTTATGTGTGAGGCTGGAAGTATGCACCGCCATGGTACATTGTGCCCATGCCCATGCCGAGCCAACAACAAATGGCAACTACCTACCACTGCATGTTAGGAGTGAAGAGTGCGAACATGTCTCTGGTAGGAGGAGGTCGGCAAGTGGGAATTCAAATTGTGACCCTCCAGAAGTCCTGGGTGAGCCCAGAAATCATTCTGATGTCACACGAGAGGAGGAGGCCACAATGACGAAAGGATCGACAAAAAATCAAGGAAACAACCGAATAATAAATGCGGTGTGCCAAATGAGGAGACCGCTCTAACGACGCCAGTCACCCCAGTTGTGACATCCCCTATCCATGAGAGACGTTTACGTAGGCTCTCAGTAGATCACGTAGATGAGTCTCCTAAACCACCCCACAAGGGTTCATCGCTAAAGATCCTAGCATGGACAAGAGTGACCTCAATGCATAAGGGGAACGGAAAAATCTTAAAGTACCAGGCCCAAAAGAAGAAAAAAGATGACTTAGTGATCAACAAGATAAGATCTTCAGTTATAAAACCCCCTGATGTAGAGTCAATCAGAAAAGTGAACATCGTGGTGATAGAAGAGGCCCCCAGTGAGGAGTGGGTGTGTGGTGCGCGATGGAAGGAAAGAACATCTAAAGTTGGAACGGCCAAGCCCCCTCGTAGAAGAGACTCAGTAGGACTCGCAGATCAACTCCTGAGAGACCTAGTGGAATTGAATTCCAACTTGTCAAAACAATGAAAAAACTCATCAACAAATTGCTGTGGAAAGCCATCCCCACAAACTGAATGCCAAATGACCAAGGAAAAGAGTCTACTTGACATGATGACTCTAGAAGAAAATACACCATCCTTTGACTCACAACCCACTTCGCCCCCCCTTGTTGCGTGTGGGTCATCTTTTTCTGCCCTTACCAAGTCTATAGTTTCCATGATTCTTGCCGAGGTGGGCGAGGGACTGTTATTTCGTTTTGATCCACTCTCACTCTCACTTCGCACTCTCCGTGACACCCACTCCGCTGACTTTTCAGTATCCCTTACAGGCAATTCATCTTCATCTTCATCATCCTCAAGCTCTGAATCGCTTGATCTCACATATTCCCTGTCAGTGTCCAGCTCATCGCTGGCTGCATTAGTGTTGTCTGCGCCTTGGTTTGGCGCCACACGGTCATTCCACGCTTGTTTTAAGTTGTTATGGGCCCCGCATTGGGGCGGCGTGGCCGCGGTCATCCCACATTGGGGCACAGTTCTCACATCATTTTCCCCTCCCACCCCCGCCGGTGGCATTCCTCCTCGTACTGGGGGGGGGGTGTTTGAATTAAATGTTCGGGTGTTTGGAACTACTAGCCCCCGCTTGGCGTACGCTCGCGTATTAGGCGGAGCGCTGGACCTCATCTTTGCGGCTTTCTAAGGGGCCTCAAACCCCCCACAGACTCTCTGCAGTTCAACAGAACGTAAGCCGCGTTTTTTTGTTTCCCCACAGTGTCTATCGCACAACTCACGGCGGCTGGCCAGGTGGAACTGATAACTGATAAAGGGAGGGGGGAGGTGAAAGAGTACTCGGCAGCTCTTACCGGGACCTCTTGTGCCTTACTTTGCCTTTGCCAGCTTCAGTCAGCATCTGTCGGACAGCACTCCGGCCCTCCGGCCCTCACAGGCCCCCCACGGACCACCAGGGAACACAGGAAACACTTGCCACACTCCGCTACGCTCCGCTTCGCGTAGGTGGCCGTTTTAAAGGCTCCTCCTCTTCCTTCAACGCGGCACAGAAAAAAAGGCAAAAAATGAAATGCCAAGACTCTCCACACAGGAAACACTCGCCACACTCCGCTAAGTGGGTCTATGCAGTGCAGCAAATGTGTATGTCACTCACTACCTACATGTACAAGGACTTCATGGTGTGTGTCAGAAAATGTGTGGGCAGTGCAAGGTCAACTTCAGGCATCACGTGCAATGTGCTGGGTAGCATATCTACAAGCAAAGCGCCCCTCCACCCAAGTGCAAAAGCAGGGATGCCTAGCATGGCATCAAAAGGCTGACCATAGACCTGTGTATTGACAGGCAGTGTTGACTAGCATCAACAGCTTCATGTGAGTCAATTGACAACACTGCAAATGATGATGGGACAGTAAGCAGGACACATGATGAAACGTCTGGAGGCCCCCCACGTGTGAAGAAGACACTACACCAGTTGGACAGAGTCATTGGCCATTAAACAGGCTGAGGCCTGTGACCCAGACAGATTGTCAGACCCTAAACATGTGTGCAACGCAGTACTGAGCCACAGTTGACATGGGAAGGCTGATGAAATGCCATGCAATGTATGTCACCCAGGACTTGTATTACAGTGATCATCCAGTCAAGGACACATAGGGGCATGCGTGCAATGCACATGGAGCATGAATGGGCACTCATGTCCCTGTGGGGCATCTGACCTCTGCACAGTACAAGTGAGATACCCTGCATCAAGTACCAAGGCTGTACCACACAGCATATGTCTGGCAGATTGGTCGCTGGAAGTTAGCATGTACACAGGACGCATGAGCAGGGAAGTACCCAACGGCAACATTGAAACAGACCAGTGCAAAGGTGGAATTGGGGTGCAGAGCGGGGGGTGGAGGAGCAAGGGAGCATGCCTACATGGAGTACCTGCATGCTGGCAGAGGACACATGCACGTCAGTCATGCTATGACATCGTGCCTGGGCTGAGAGGAAGGTCACCCCACGCTACATGCAGAAGGGCCAGTGAGCTGGAACATGGACCGGAGGGGCATACTGGTAACCAGCATGTGAGTAGGGTGCAATAGTGGTGATGCGGACATTCCCCTTCTGCTCCACATGTCCACCATCCAGCAGAGCAGACATGCATCCCGGAAACATTGCATTACTTGCACATCAGAACCATGTACACGTCATATGTAGAGGCAATCATGCACAACACATCCCACAAGTAAAACACACACGTCCTCAACAAACATGCATCAACACTCACTGGACTGGGCATCAAAGTCCGGCATCTCTCCCACACCTTCGACCGATTCAGATGGTATGAACTCCGCAACGAGTGACTCATGCGGAGTGAGGACTTCCTCCTCTGGTGCAGGCCCACCGCCAGTCACCAGAGTCAAGTTGTAATTTGAGGCACGCTTAGCCTTAGCGCTGCGTTTGATGTCATTCCAACGCTTTTTGCACTCTTGCGCACCTCATGGCCGAATCAACTGACATGTTCCGCAACATGCTTCCAGTGGGTATCACGTTGGGCAGCCGTAGTCTGACTATTGGCACCCACTATCATGTCACGGCTGTGGCCCCGCACGTAGCCCACGAGGAAGTCCAGTTCCTGGTTGCAGAAAGGCTTCTTCCTCGACGTGCAGGAGGTCGTGGCTGTGTGTGGGGTCCCAGCCTGTGCTGCAGGTGCAACCTTCCTCCTCTTGGACTGTGGCTCAGACCCTTGCTGGCTAATGCCGCCCTGACCAGTATGGCCAGTGGGTTCGGTGGATTGAGCCAAGGGAGTGGCAGGTGGAGGGATGACCAAAGGCCTGACTTCTGTCAGTGGCAGCTGGGTGCCCTCTAATGGACCCTGCAAAGCAACAGCCGCTGTGGCAGGGTCATTGACCGCAACTGTCCTGGTTGGCAGACTCACAACCGGGGTGTTGTTGGGTGCATCTGCCCCTGCACTTGCCAACACCCGGCTGTTCGGGGCAGCAGTTGACATAACTGCCCCAGGGACACGTGTCTTAGTCAGGGCAGCCCTGCGTGCCCCTAAGGTTTCCCTCCTGGCCTGTTGGAAATCTTCCAAGGGCTCCTCAAGTGCCAACGCAGCCTGCGCTGGCAGACCCTGAGCCTGGGTGGTGGTGTCCGCAGCTGCACCTGCAGCTACCACTACCCTTGGGCCCGTGGCAGTCGATGGAACGGACTGCCGGGTCACACAGGCACCAGTGCCAGATGCAGAAGCTGCATCTCCGAGAACCACAGGGGTGGTGGCATGACTGCACCGACACATGGCACAACATCCTGCTCAAGTGGCGCACCCCTGCCTCTTCTCCCTCTGCGGCTGCCATGGACACCCTGGAGTCCCCCTACTCCCTGGTCACCCCGGCCACGTCCCCGACCACACCCGCCACGAGGAGTACGCCCAGCTGAGGCGCGCCTCACCTTTGGTGGCCTCCCAACCATGGCACAGATGGAGTAGTCCTGGCACAGATGGAGTAGTGCCAATGGGAGGTGTACACCACAATTGACCTGGGCAATTGGGGTGAAGGGGGTGGGAAGCAAGATGTTAACAGCCCCCCTGCACCTGCAAGGCTGTATGTGACCCCAGTGATGTAGTGACGGGTCACGCAACGCTCAGGCACCCCAAAACTGCAGTAGAACCGTGCACGCAACCCTGCAGCCTACGTGCGTGGAATCAACCTCCCGCAGTACGCGGTGGCACCCAGTAACACGTAAAATGCGTACGCGTGGGACACGCAGGCTACTATGACATCAAAAACGGGGCGATACACCGGGGCACCCGCAGTGGGAAAAATAGCGTGCGCGACTCACCGTCTGACTAGCGCGATGCAGAAAAACACGCGTAGCCAATACCCCTGCCAAAAGAAGAGATACGTCCTTGATAGCTGTGAAGTTGTGATGTCGCGCGAAACAACAAGAAGCAGCAACACACGTCGGTCTCCACGAAAGGCACGTACAGCGAACTGCTGGCCCCGCTCACCTTTAACCTGTGCTGAGGAAAACGCCTGTGCATTGTTTTCGCGCGCGTGCTAATCCACTATGCCCATCTCACGGGGGAAACGCCCGTGCATGCCCGCGAAGGCACTTTGGTCCAATGAAATCGCATACATGTGCTGACGCGCTTACACGCTAAGGGCCTTTCCTCAAATTACACGCTGACGTCCAATTATTTCACGTGCCAAATCACTCAGTATCAAGCTGGCCACGCGAAAAACACATGGAAGACCACGCTCCTGCCCAGAAGGCCGAATTACTGCCCCTCAGAGCCCCGAGTATGCTCCCACCTGCCATCTGCTGCTGCCTGACTGCCTGCTGCCCACGTGCCCTGCTATTTGCTGCCTGCACATCAGCCAGGGGTGCAGTTGCTGTGACCACCCCTGCTGGAACTGAAGACTCCCGACTGGGATACCATCGCTCCACAGCCCAGCCCCAGGACCCAGTTGCCCACCCACACCTGCCTCTGTCTGGGGTTGCCATGTCGGGCACTACACCATCTGGCACCACTGGCAACCCCCAGCCAGAGAGGCAGAGGGGCACCAGCTTCATTCCCACCGAAGTTGGTGTCCTGGTGGAGCAAGTCCTAGGGCAGTATGATGCCCTCTTCGGAAGTACGCGCGCCAACAAGGAAGGACGGATTCGGATCTGGACAGACATCGTGACTGCCATCAACGCGGAGGGGGTGGCAGTCCGCGACTTCCAACATGTCAAGAAGCGCTGGGAGGACTTCAGGTCCAGGACCCTCAACAAGGCCCGGCACCTCTTGAAGACAGCGGATGCTAAGGGGCGCCGGGGCCACCTGTCGGAACATCAGATGAGGGTCCTGGAACGCATATGCCCAGCACTCCACGTCCAGGTCCTTGAGAGGCAGACCCATCTGGAGTTGAGCGGTAAGTGTACATGCATACTGATTGGAAGCTGTGCGTGTGGTGGTGTGCCAGTAGTGTGCAGGTTGCACATGTGGTTTTCTAGGGCCATGTATGGATGTGTATGTACAGGGCTGTGAGGCTGACATATGCAAGTCCTTTCATGTGTGAGATACATGGATGGTGTATGTGTGGGCAAGCATGCAGGCCAAATGCAGATGTGTGAGCACACATGTTTGGATAACTGTGTATGTCAGTTGGCATGGTTGTGGTGTCACACATGGATGTTGGTTCCAGCTGCATGTATCTGCACCGTGTACATGTGCATGTGTGTGTATTTGACAAGGGTGCAACAGTGATGCAACATGGATGCATGTGACACTGATATGTCGAAGACTGATTGGCAGATGTGACATGGATGCCGATCTCAACACTGCGACAGTTGGCGGAGGTGTACACATGCATGTAAGTGTGGTGGCGTGTGTGCATGTGTAGTGCACTCCCTGTGTTTCATGTGATGTCTGCCTCACCTTTGGCTGCTCATGCTGTTGTATGTGTATGGATGGTGCTGATTGTTGCGATATGGCTGTGGAATAGCTCATGTGTGTGAGTTGAAATGACATGTGTGTTGGGGATTGTGATGCCATGTCTGAAGTTTGACAATGCCACTCATGTACAACTGTCATGTGTGTATGAGTCCATTGTACAGTGCCCTGATGCCTGTGTTTTATTTCTCCCTGTCTGCAGCGTCAACTGATGAAGAGGGCGGAGAAGGTGCTGTGGAGCCCAGCGGCAGGGATCGCACTGCCAGCCGGAGACGCAAGGCCCGGCTCCCCTCCCAGGTTGTCATCTCGTCGGGGAGTGAGGAGTCCGGTGCCGCATCACAGGCCGCAGCTGCCGAGGGTAGGTCCAAGAGGCGGAGGTCAGAGTTGGACTCCTCGGCAGCAGAAGGGTCAGCTGAGACCCCACAGGTCCCAACGGAGGAAGATGGCATGGAGTCATCCAGGTTGGTGGGGGCTTTGGTGGAGGAGGAGGCCGTGCAAGGGACAGAGACGGGGTCTGGAGGTGGGGATTCCACTGGTGCTAGTGGTGCAGTGCAGGACCAGGGACAGGAGGCAGCACAGGCCATCGCGGAGGTGCCTGTGTGCAATCATGTCCCTGATCCTGTCACTGCATCATCTTGCACCAGCAGGGATGCCTACGTCCAGACCCGTTCTCAGGGAGGGGATTGGCTTACACCAACTGGCCTTCCTCTCCCTGCGGATGTGGCTATCCGGCACCGGGTTGAGCCTGTCCTGGGTGGGGTGGCGTTGCGTCAACGGGCCATGCGAGCTGACCTGCAGTCTTTTCATGAGGAGACTGCACGTCTTCTTGCATGGCTCGTTGACCGCGTTGACCCACTGGGACAGCTCACCAGGGCCGGATTCCTCTGTTTCCTGGACCTTGTTCCGACCCCCTCCTCAACTGAACCCCCTATGCCCCTCCATGCCATCTTCCCACCCATGTATCACCTGGGTGCCCTGTGGAGCTGCCTCTGACCCTGCGGCCAGGCTGGTGGACAACAGATCCTTGCCACAGTCGGGAGTCGGACGTCCAGCAGGAGTGGCCACCTCAACAACTGCACCCCAGCTGGAGGAGGATGTGCAGGCAGCCGGAGCCAGGGCCCAGGCAGGGTCACAGCAGCAGCAGCAATAAGGTGGGAGCCATGATGGCTCGGGGCCTTCATCATCGGAGGGGCAGGCATTGGCCGAAGGGCAGGAGGACCCTGGACGGGAAGTGCCTTCCGTGTGGCAGCGGTTGGGCCATACGATAGATGCGGAGCGGCAGCGGGCGGAAGAGGCGCGGCTCACAATGGTCAGGGCGGAGAACTCCATGCATAGGGCCCTGAGGCAGGCCGAGTGCCTAGAGGCCATTCGCAGGGACCTGGAGATCCAGATATTATCGTCCCTGCGAACCCTCGTGGCCATGGCAGAGGACCGCCTCCGGGACATCGAGCAGGAGTTCGATGATGCCCTGGCCCGGGACATCAACATGTGAGCCATTGGACTTGCCCGCTGCCCTTGTAAATAGTTATTTAGTTAGTTGGTATTAGGTTTCCTTTCGTTTTTTCATTATTTTGGACTGCTTGGACAATGGACCACATTTTTGTATATAGTTTTTTATTAGGTAGTAGTTTTTGGTAGGTTTCATTTATTGAGTTGGGCTCATGGACCCTGGATTGTTCATCTGTATATAGTTCACCATTGGATTCTTCTATTTTTTTTTTAATTTTCACCATGGAGCAATGGTTTTTACTTTGTTTATTACCTTGGATTGGATTTTTTGGACGGTGACTTTGGACACCATTTATTTTTGGATTTCTTTGGCTTATGATTTCTTGTTTTTCATTATTCATCGGACAAGGACCATTTCTTTTGTTATTCCCATTGTTGTATGTTTAATTTGATTTACGTTCATGTTATCTTTAATATATTATTTTCATACTTCCATTTCTGGTATTATCTCATTGGTTTCATGCATGTCATGATATGGGTTTTGACATTCACTTGCACCCATTGCGTGTGTGTGACGGACATGTGTTCATTTACATACTTGCATTTGGGGTTCTATCATGTAATTGGCATTTCTATGTGGGTGGATGCAATACTTGGGTGGGTCTTTGGCCTGTGGAGGCTGGCCATAAGGGCCAGGGATCTAGATTGTGATGACGTGTTGGCTGGGGGACATGAGTGGGGGCCTGCTGGCAGGTGCCCTGCACTGCTTGGGTGGTGGGGTTGCAGGGGGACATGAGTGGGGGCCTGCTGGCAGGTGCCCTTCACTGCTTGGGGGTGGGGGTACAGGGGGACATGAGTGGAGGCCTGCTGGCAGGTGCCCTGCACTGCTTGGGGGGTGGGGGTGCAGGGGGACATGAGTGGGACATGAGTGGGGGCCTGCTGGTCGGTGCCCTGCACTGCTGAGGGGTGGGGGTGCAGGGGGACATGAGTGGGGCCTGCTGGCTGGTGCCCTGCACTGCTTGGGGGGTGGGGTTGCAGGGGGACATGAGTGGGGGCTTGCTGGCAGGTGCCCTGCACTGCTTGGGGGGTGGAGGTGCAGGGGGACATGAGTATGGGCCTGCTGGCAGGTGCCATGCACTGCTTGGGGGGTGGGGGTGCAGGGGGACATGAGTGGGGGCCTGCTGGCAGGTGCCCTGCACTGCTTGGGGGGTGGGGGTGCTGGGGGACATGAGTGGAGGCCTGCTGGCAGGTGCCCTGCACTGCTGGGGGGTGGGGGTGCAGGGGGACATGAGTGGGACATGAGTGGGGGCCTGCTGGCCGGTACCCTGCACTGCTGAGGGGTGGGGGTACAGGGGGACATGAGTGGGGGTCTGCTGGCAGGTGCCCTGCACTGCTGAGGGGTGGGGGTGCAGGGGGACATGAGTGGGACATGAGTGGGGGCCTGCTGGCAGGTGCCCTGCACTGCTGAGGGGTGGGGGTGCAGGGGGACATGAGTGGGGGCCTTCTGGCAGGTGCCCTGCACTGCTGAGGGGTGGGGGTGGAGGGGGACATGAGTGGGGGCCTGCTGGAAGGTGCCCTGCACTGCTGAGGGGTGGGGTGTTGGGGGACATGAGTGGGGGCCTGCTGGCAGGTGCCCTGCACTGCTGAGCGGTGGGGGTTCAGGGGGACATGAGTGGGGGCCTGCTGGCAGGTGCCCTGCACTGCTTGGGGGATGGGGGTGCAGGGGGACATGAGTGGGGGCCTGCTGGCAGGTGAGTTGGTGATCATATTGCAAGGTGACATTTGGCCTGGCTGGGTGGCATGCCCATGCTGGATGGGCTGCCTGCGGGACATGACCAGGGGTGCAGGGTAATCCCCTGTGGTGTGTGCTGCCTGCAGGGGCCGTGGAGGGGGTGGAGGGGACACCTGGGAGGAACCACACTGCCAATTCACGTGTTGGACTCCCCGCGCACCACACTGGATACAGGTACCCCGCTCTGACAGCAAACTCGCGTGTGAAAATCACCACTAGTAAAACAATTTGAATATATTGACTGAATTGCTGCAACTGGTTTTTGTGAATTCTGACTGCAGTGAAAAAAGTATTTTTTTGATATCCAGATATAACAATCATATTGAAACAGTGAAAATATTAAGTTTTGTTTGGAAAGTTAGCTTTCCACTATTGGATGGTGTGCAGGGGACGGGAGTTCCTATTACCGATAGTTTTTTTTTAGTTGACTTATTGATACCAGAGTCAGTTCTTTTTCTCCCCGGCACCCTAGAAAAACTGATCAGTATAAAAGCCAGTGGATCTGTGAATTTAGTAACATATTTATTGACCTTATACACGGAAAATATAAATAAGAAAGGGTGTGCTTTCTCTCTTTGTTCTTTTTTTTAAAAAAAAACATTTATGGACATGATAAAACTTAGACTGAACCCAAAATGTGGCCTAATACAGAACTCCCTGTCCTCCACCTCACCCAAAGCGCCATTTGCCTTGTTGGAGGACATTTAAATCATGGAGCAGAGACGTTGTGTTTGATGGAAATAAATCTACAAGGTGTGCAAATCCCTGTAGCCTTTTTAAAAACATGTTTTGTTTAATCCGGCCATTCAGTATCATCATCAATAATTACGATAACATGTTTCTGTCTACATTTAACAGTGGTATTAGCAAGTGACAGCCGCAAAGTGCTTTGACCTTCCTTTCTTCCTGAAACACTACTATACTGCTTGGAGAAACTGATGTTATCCAAACACTGTTAAAAGATGAGGTTCTTTTAAGAGTTCACAGACATACAACGGCGGCCGTCCACGTGGGAGTGAGAGTCCCTGTCGCTGCCCATGCCTAATGCTGGAATCGATTGTGTGGAGTCAGACTGGCCTCTAGAGAAATCATGGGATGTACAAGACTGGTTGGTGCCGAAGAAAAAAGCCACCATGACTAAATTGTTGCTTCACCTCGGGAGCCTTTAACTCCTGGCTGACCACTTCTTCAGCAACCATTTCATTGTGTGACCCTGGGAAAGTCAAGTGTGACATTGCCCGCAGTGCCCGAGTTCTAACGTTCTTTACCTAGAATTCAAAAGCACACAGATTCCTATAGGGCGTGCTTATGGTCCCCTGCAGAATGAGGGTTTGCAGGATTTCTGTCCTTCCAGGCAATAGGTAATCATTTCTGAATTGGAGGGCTGTGAATGACAGCAGGAGTGATGGCCTGTGCATAATAGGTGGTGCTGCTCCCAAGACCCATTATGCACTGCCACTGCCTACTACCTGTGCAGATATTGGTCAATGCAAATCAAACATTTCTGCAGCAAACAGCAAGTACGGGACCAGTGGATGTCCTGTGCCTTTGCAACACAGGTGGATGGAATTCATTTTATTTCGCGTGTTCACAGAAAAACATGACACTAATGTTGAAACCTACTCTCCCATCCATGCATATAGAGGACACCGCAATCTGTTGATCGAATGTGTGGGAAGCGTTGCATGCATCACTATCTATCATATGTCCATGATTATGTAGGACATGGGACATGCTTTGCCTGTATGTCTCTGTATGCATTTAATCCCCTGCTAAGGGTCTCGGGAGGATAGCTCAGCGGCAACGTTCTCGCCTTGGAAGCAAGATGAGACAGAGCAACACAGGTTGGTTCCCCGGGTCCGTGCTTAGAAACTTCTGGGTATGAAGCGCGTTATAAATAACCTATCATATCATTCAGAAGCACAGTATGTGGCATCAATTTGCAGTTATTTTTTTGTTGCTATTTTGGTGCATGTTTGATGGACATTATTGCAAACTTGTGCTTCAAAATCTTATCATGTAGAACGTTGCCTAAATTGACAAACCTTGGCACTCCAGTCTAGGCATTAGCACCAGTCCACTTGCTGGCCAGACACTGATGGCCCACACTGGCTGACAGAGCACAGTGGCAGCACCATTACTTTGGCAGCGGGTAGACGGAGGCCTCCAGCATCCATTTGACAGGGAGTGTAGTGGGTCCTTTGCACATCCTCGGTGACCCCTAAAATCATGCACCTCACCTCCAGAGCAGTGAGGGTCCCTCAAGCGAGCTTCTTTGAACCAGTCAGCAGAGAGGGTCGCTAAAGCCTGACAGGTGCCAGGGAACCTCCCATGATGCAAGAACAAGGTACTGAAACCAGATTCCCTCAACCTCTGCCCATACCGAGCAATTCCATTTCAATTTTAAGGTGTCACAGGAAAGATGATGGCGACCTTAAATTCGGTCTGGTTACTGGTTTTGGAGGTGTCTGGCGCGCATGTAAATCCTGAGGGCCTGCTGTGACTGAGCGTTGTTGCAGAAAAACTGTCACTGTGGGACATGTGCAAGAGTCACCAAGTACAGGCACGGTTTGATATCTCAGTGCGTTAAGTGTTAGCATCATATATGGAACGATAACAGCTTCTTACCTCGATCCGGGGCAGGGGACACAGTGATGATAGACAGTGCTTCCTGATGGGTGTGTTTCAAAAGCGTCCTGCCGCGTGTATTAACGTGAGTCATGCGCCGTGACGTCACAGGACGGTAGCCTCCGGGCCTGGTTTGCGCTATACAAATAAAACAAATCAAATCAAATCAAATCATTCCAGAAGGATTCTTTTTTGTAGACAAGAACATATATATTTTAACCGTAGAAATGATATTTTTCTGTAATCATTTCTTGATTGTGCCTGGTAACTCACAGACGATAAAAGATGTATTTTTACATACAGTGCTGGTCTGCTGGTACCCTGATCTGTGTGGGTGGAAGCAGGGAGCAGGCTCCTGTGTGTTGGGAGTATTTGGAAGGAATAATATTACAGAATCTTCCTGTGTTGGTAGTTTCAACTTCTGGAAGGCTTCTTCCGCTTCTGTCGACCAACAGAACTTTTGATTCTTCTTTAACAATGAGGTAATTGGATGTACAATTTGTGAAAACCCATGGTATAAACCGACGGTAAAATTTGGCGAATCCGAGCACGCTTTGCACTCCTTTCATGGATGTTGGTGAGGGCCCTGGAGGATTGCATCCACCTTTCGTGTATCCATATGTACGCCTTGTGGTGTGAGCATGAAACCGAGAAACTCGACCTCGGTTACATGTAAAAAAAGTTTTTTCCAACTCGGCATACAATTGGTGTTGTCGAAGCTTCTCTAAGACTGCCCTGACATGGCCTACATGTTCTTCCATGGAATTTGAGTAGATAAGAATGTTGTCAATGTAAACAAGAGCCAAAACGTCCAGTAGTTTACGGAGTACATCATTCATAAAGAATTGGAACGCCGCGGGGGCATTGCATAGTCCGAAGGGCATGAGCTGGTATTCGTGCGGAAGGCCATTTTCCAGTGGTCTCCCTCTTTTACTCTTACAAGATCTTAAATCCAGTTTTGTGTAGATTTGAGCATGTTTCACTTGGTCCAGGAGCCCTGGCATAAGTGGTAAAGGATATCAATGTTTTACTATGATCTGATTCATGGCTTTATAGGCGATGCAAGTTCTTAAATCCCCCTCCTTTTTAAGCATGAAGAATAAGGGCGAGGAGGCAGGTGACTTGGACGGGCGATTGAAACCTTCCGCCAGGTACTGATCCAGGTAAGTTCTAAGATGCTGATTTTCCTGTTCTGTCAGAGCATAAATTCGGCTGCAAGGGATCTGGGCTCCGGGTACAAGATCTATTTGACAATCATAGGGTCTGTGTGGGGGCAGAACGTTGGCTTGCCCTTTTTTGAAGATATCCTGGTAATCTTGGTATTGAAGCGGAAAGGAGCTGATAAGGCCCAACACAATTCCTTTCTTCGGTTTCAGAATGGTGTCATCTTTTTTGTACCATGTGTCGGCACAATCATGAGGAAATTTCAGAACTCATTTTCGCTAGTCGATCCTAGGATTGTGGGTCTTCAGCCAGGGCATTACCAATATCATCTGGAACTGAGGAGCACTGATGAGATCGAAAGTAATGTCCTCTTGATGCCCATCCTGACACAGAAGCTTGACTTTCTCAGTGTATTGTGTCACTGGGTAGGATGATAGCTGAGAACCATCCAGAGCAGTGATGTTTTCCGATTTCTGCTTCTGTCGGAGAGGAAGGCCTATTCGGAGAGCCAAATATTGGTCAATGTAGTTACCCACAGCTCCAAAATCAATATATGCCTCCAAGGCATGTATTTTTGATGGTTGCTTGTGATTCACCAAAAGCACTGGAAGGACTAGATGTAAGGCCTGTACGGATTCCTTTTTCATGCTCGACAAGTGGACCCCTACACTTGCCGGGCATTGGCGTTTCCCGAGTTCTGTTCTTCTTCTTCATCAGTTTTGTCTGTTGCCCCAACCATTTTCTTGGGTGGTTTTACCGGGCAGTCATGGAGTAAGTGACCTGCTTGTCCACAATAAAAGCAAAGCTGTTGTTGTCTACTTTGTTCCCTTTCTGCTTTGGTAAGGGGTCTTCGTAATCCACCAATTTGCATTGGCTCAAACTGTTCATGTGGTTTAGTCTGATTCTCACGAGGTCGTACGTAAAGTGATCGTCCCTCTGATCTAGCTCGATTCATTTTCCAATTCTGCAACCTATGAACGAGTTGCACCTTCAGGTCTATGTAGTCCGCACACCTCTCAGGGGGATTCACCACTTGCGCCAACACATCCTTAAGTTCTCCACGTAACCCTCAGTAAAAGAGTGTAGTCCTCTTCTCTTCTGGCCAGTTGGTCTGGGCTATGAGACGATTCAAGGTTGCAATATAGGTTAATAGATCTTGACTCCCTTGTCTGAGATACAACAACTCGTTGTCCAGAGCTTGTCTTTGAGTATGACGGGCAAACAATTTCTCCATCTCATGTTGGAAAGTTCCAGAGTAAAGGATCATCTTGATTTACCAAAGGTATAGACCAGTCTGCCGCACTACCTCCTAAATACGAGAGTACACACGCCACTTTGGCTTGGTCATTAGGAAAGGCTCCTGGTCTGCACAAGAAATGAAGGCGACATTGGTTCATAAATACAGCAAACTTGTTTGGGTCAATGATGAAGCATTCAGGAGGGTCTAGAGGCACTGCTCCTGGAAGAACCACCTGAACCGGTGTTGATTGTTGTGGTGTGGAAGAATGAGAAGAATGGGTCACTCCAGGCAGTGGAACATGTCCAGCTTATGCTTCTAGCATTTGTCTTGCCAATTCGACAGTTCTTTCTCGAGTTACAATAAGATCCGTCCGTAATGCATTGGTTTCCTGTCTAGAAGCATGTACTTCAGTCCGTAATTCCACTAGTAAGAGGGCTAACTGATCTGTTTCTGAAGTTTCCATAGTGCCCAGGCAGAGAGTATTAGAGGCTTTGCGTTCTGTTACGCTCACCTGGTCTGTGCGGAGGCGTTGGGGCATGGTTGCAGCCCTCCCTAAACTTGAATCACCCCCTTCAGGCCTCTCCATTAGTAGAAAAGCTGTGAGCGGTGATACGTGGTGATACTGCTCCTGAGTGGAGATAACAGTGTGTGAGTGTGCCAATCTGGGATTGTTGTAACTCTCGAACCCTTCACCACAAAGTACGGTTTCTGTGAGCATACGCCAACCCATAAAGCTCACCTGTCAATTATGGAAGATAAGCTCTCCGTCCTGCTACTTCTGGCAGGGGCGCGTCAAATGGGATCTAGTTCCTTCACTGATCCCTGATAAGGATTAGTCTAGTCCAGCTGCGACTATGCTTCTCCTTATGATTGGTAAGTCTTTCTTGAGCTCTTGTGATGCTGTTCATTCTGTTTAATGTCTTTATATGTTGCTCCTATTTATGCCCGCAATAATGTCTCTCTTCTGTTTTCTTCCCTTAGATGGAAATGTGGCCTCAATTCAGCTGTGAGACGCGAGACGCGGCCGGATGGAAGATGGATGCTACCACAATGTTCGATAGCAGGTAAGTGATGGTTTAAGGAAAAGCGCAAAGTATGGCGAAGCGCAACCTTAAACTGACTGTTTATTCGATGTCTAACCTTGTCTTCTGTTTTTCCTTGCAGGCGATGCTGTTGACGATGGAGCGTGTCATGCTGCGGTGCCAAGAAGAAGATTTTGGCGTTCCGGAAAGTGTAAAGATGAATACTTGGTTTGCTGAAGAGATGTACAGGTAAGAACAGCTTCCCCCAGTTGGTAAGTATGTTGGCAGGAAGTAGGATGTCCAGGAAGCAGGATCTTCAAAGGTAAGTCTGACCTCACGCGACGGTGAGCAAAGTGTCTGTCTTGAGGATCGGGGCAGCTTATATAGCTGAGATCGTGGGCACGCCCATTAGGGCCTGCTTACCAGCCACACCTTGCCACTCCTAGAGAGTGAGCATGTCGAAGGCAATCCATTAGCAGCCAAACCCAAGAATACACTTGGGGCTGCTTAATGGATGGAATGTTCGAGGTTAATGCTTCTGAAGTGCTATGTCCATAATAAAAGCTTTTTGGTGTTAATTGGATGTTGTTGTTTACTTTTTTCATGAGCCTGGCGCCAAAGGTGCCAGGACAGTGTCCACCTAGGTCTCCTGTTCATGCTACCCCTGCATGCCTGTGCCTCTGCTGAGGAAACATGCCCTGTCCCAAGCACAAGGAGAAGTGCCTAGGACATTTTGGATCTATTGGGAGGGTGAGCTCCTTGTTAGTGAGCCCACTAAGCCTGAACCTGGTGCCCTCAAGATGTTGGTGGTACCCCAGGTTTACAGGCCCTTCCTGCTGCAGCTGGCGCATGAGGTGCCCATGGCTGGTCATCTTGGTACCAAGAAGACTAAGCAGAGGCTCCCTGCCCATTTCTACTGGCCTCGGATGTGAGTAGAAGTGGAGTCCCACTGCAAGACCTGCCCAACTTGTCAGTTGTCTAGCAAGACTGGAGGCAGTGTCATTGCCCACAGCAAACATTGCCAGTGGTTGGCACACCGCTTGAGAGGGTGGGCATCGACATTGTCAGTCTCCTTGATCCTCCCACTTCAGGTGGACATCGGTTCATCTTGGTCTTGGTTGATCATGCCACCAGGTACCTTGAGGCTATACCCCTTTAGACTGTTACTGCCAAGGTGGTTGCCAGGGCTCCACAGGGCATTTTCACCCGTGTTGGATTCCCTAAGGAGGTTGTCTCTGACAGAGGATCCAACTTCATGTCTAGTTACATGAAAACCATGTGGAAAGAGTGCGGGGTAACCTACAAGTTCTCCACCTCTTACCACCGCCAGACCAATGGTCTGGTTGAGAGATTTAATAAAACTCTGAAGGGCATGCTAGGCCCTTTGGAAGAGCTCCTAAGGGAGACATGGAATCTCCTCCTGCCATGCCTGCTGTTCGCTTACAGAGAGGTACCTCAAGAGGGTATTGGTTTCAGCCCCTTTGAGTTACTCTTTGGACATCCCGTGAGGGGGCCCCTTGCCTTGATCAGAGAAGGTTTGCAAGCTACCCCTCCAGGTCCTGCCAAGCAAGTGGGGGACTCAGACGGAGGATGACACAGATGATGGGTCAGGCGACAGCGAATCTCAAGGCCAGCCAGGAATTGAATAAGTACTGGCATGACCTTAAAGCCTCGCAAATGGATTGGACTCCAGGTCAGGAGATCCTTGTGATGGAGCCTACCAATCCACGAGCTTTGGCAGACAAATGGACTGGACCCTTCAGGAAAATCTGCAAAATGGGTGAAGTCAATTATCGGGTTGACATGGGAGTCTCTGGGGTAGACCCTCAGGTATTCCATGTCAACAGGCTCAAACCTTTCCATAGGCGAGCGGAGGTCTCATGTCTCTTGCTAGCTCCCAGAGCAAGAAGAGGATGAGAGTGAGCTCCTTCCTGATTTGCTTCATAGCAACCCTCAGGATGGCTCAGTGGAGGGAGATACTGTTAAGAACCACATCCAGGCTGAGGTTGCCAAGATGTTGGATCTGGGTGTTATTGAACCCTCAACCAGTCCCTGGTCCAGTCCAGTGGTCCTTGTCCCCAAGGCAAGTTCCCAGGCAGGTACCAAGGATTGGAGGTTCTGTGTGGACTACCGACGAGTCAATGCCGTCATCAAAACTGACGCGCACCCATTGCCCAGGGCTGATGAGCTCCTGGACACCATAAGAGCTGCCAAATTTGTGAGCACCTTTGACCTTACCTCAGGCTATTGGCAAAGAGCTCTGACGGACCATGCCAAGGAAAAGACAGCGTTTTCAACACCTGAGGGACTCTACCAGTTTAGGGTCATGCCTTTTGGGTTGAGGAATTCCCCTGCAACCTTCCAAAGATTGGTCAATCATGCGCTCAGTGGGATGGAGGCCTTTGGTGTCGCCTACTTAGACGACATTGCTGTCTACAGTTCCACCTGGGAAGAGCATTTGACACATCTGGATAAGGTGTTGCAGGCCTTGAAAAGGGCTAACCTCACTATCAAAGCCACCAAGTGCGAGATAGCTCAGGGGAAAGTCACGTATCTTGGTCATGAGGTAGGAGGGGGTCAAGTCCAACCTCTCCCCAGTAAAGTACAGGATGTACATGACTGGGAGACTCCCACTACTCAAACCCAGGTGAGAGCCTTTTTGGGCCTCAATGGGCATTATCGCAATTTCATGGCAGTCTATGGAACCATAGCTGCACCTCTGACAGCTCTAACTTCACCCAAACAACCTAGGAAGGTTAATTGGACTGTCAGAGGGCCTTTGATGGCTTGAAAGTAAGTCTGTGTAGGGCACCAGTGTTGTGTGCGCCTGACTACAGCAAACCCTTTATCGTCCAGGCGGATGCCTGCAACACCGGAATTGGCGCTGTCTTGTCCCAGTTAGATGACAAAGGCAAGGAACATCCGATCATATTCATCAGTAGACAACTCAAGGGTAGAGAATTTAGGTGGGCTACTGTTGAAAAGGAATGTTTTAGCATAGTTTGGAGCATTATGAGTTTTACGCCCTACCTTACGGGGTCTACCTTCAAGGTCGAAACAGATCATAAGCCCCTGAAGTGGCTTAAGAAGATGAAGTCAAGAAAGTCAAGACCCTAGGCTTTTACCTTGACGCCACCTTAAACTTTGGCAAACAAGTCAACTCCCTAGCCTCTTCTACAGCCTACACTTGCAAACTCATTAGAGCCAGCAAGCAATTCCTCTCTACAGACAGCTGCATCACGCTTGCCAGAGCCCTTATACTGTCCAAACTGGACTACTGTAATGGTCTCTACATTGGGGCTAACAAACAGACTATCCAAAAAATCTAGGTCCTACAGAATAATGCCCTGAGAGCCGCGCTCAAGATCAACAGGAAAGAGCATATCTCCTCTATAAGAAGAGAATATAAATGGCTATCCATTCAGGACAAAATCCAACTCAAAATTGCCTCCCTTACTCACAAGTGCCTCAATAACATGGCACCACCCTACCTCATGGACAGGCTACACTTAAGAACCTTACCTAGACCAACAAGAACGGTCAATGCGAATTGCCTCTATGTCCCTGGCTTTAAACGTGCCACTATTGGAGGACATAGCTTCGCAGTCAAAGCAGCACAGCTTTGGAACTCCCTACCACATGACATAAGAGAACCCCAGCCCTTTGCGAAATTCAGGCAGAATTTGACCAAGTGGCTGAGAGCCAATGACATCTAACTAATCCGACCTGCTTGACCTGACTGTCCCTACTGGCGATCCACCTGCATGCCCCAGCTCTGATACCTCGGTCTGTATTTTACACCATTGTATATTACTGTACTTATTCCACTATTTTACACCATTGTATATTACTGTATATCACCTCCACATTGTTAAGTATTCCTGTACCCTTATCACCTCTTGTCTGGACCTAGCTCCAGCCCTGCTCATTCTTGCCTATTGTATACTGCATTATGACCATGCACATGTACCTGTATATATTTTATTTATTGCAGAATGTACTATGATTATGTAGATGTACCTGTAACAAAGTTGAGCATATTCTTGTCTTGTGCGCCCTGATGCTCCAGGGCATGGCGCGCCCTACAAATAATAAACTAAACTAAACTAAGGGTGAACACCCAAAACTGCTCAGGTGGTCCATTAGCCTGCAAGGGATAGACTTCACCATAGAGCATAGACCAGTGAAGAGTCACGATAATGCAGATGGCCTTTCCAGAAGGTATGTTGACCGTCTGGATGAGGATGTCTATCTCGTGGGATATTAGGCACCCTAACCTCAGTCTGGGGGTGGGGGGACGCCTGTGATGCTGTAAATGCATTGGAGGGACAGGACCTCCCTGTCCTTGTCCTGTAGTCCCTTTTCATTTGTGTTCTGTATTGTTTTCTGCCCAGGAGTCCATATGGGACTCCTAGCAGTGCAGCTCTTCCTGTTTTTGGTTTGGTGTACAGACCTATTGGATAACCTTATGGCACACATGGGTGGGGGTACAACCCTGTGCCCCTAGTGTATGTTTTTGGGCACCTGTGTGTGGCCCACAGAGCAGGGTATGGGCTGGTGGCAGCTCCATGTTGAAGTTGACAGGTGCTCAGAGTATCCTCCATTTTGGGATACCCAGGCCCGGCCAGTGGGATCAGTTGATTCCTGATAGGAAACAAGATGGGCCCCTGTGGCCTCTTGCTTTCTATTGCCTGTTACCTTGTTTTCCCAAAGACCTGGGAAGCCCTCACTCTGTTCCTTCCCCCTGACTGGCTGTAGGGTGGAAGTCCCATACATGGTATTCTTGTGAAGTCCAGGCCAGATTGGCTGGAGACTTCCCAGTGACTGTTTGTTGTGGGTACACCCTGTGAGTGGGACCTGGGTGAATGGAGTGTGTGACCAATATGCACTTCTTGTTGTGGATGTCTGTTTTCTGGTATGAAACACAATGACTGAGACAGCCCTGCCCGAAACTGGTATGAATGCAGTGTGTAGTGTTGAATGGCTGGGTACTTGTCCCAATACACATTCTTTGGTGTGAGTGTCTGAGAGGGAGGAGAATGGCCTGAATGCACTGTATGACTAATTGGCTGACTGACTGCTGAATGCCCTTCTGAGTGATTGGTTGCCTGAGTGTGACCCAGCAGAATGAATGGAAGATCAACTAGTATATCTGGGGGCCTCTCACTGCTAGACATCATTCAGAAGCTGAAGTTGAAACTGACGCTTGATCTCAAAGCCAAGCCCGAAGAAGAAGGTTGACTGCTGTTACCTTCACCGCAATCTGAAAGCCGCCGTGACGTTGAGATGGATCCAAGAGAGGACCTGGTTAGGTGCCCTCTTCCCGAACTCCGAGGGACCATCGAGCACTGCTAACCTTCGCCGAAGCTCCCTGGAAGTCAGACTCTCGACAGGCTGCCGACCGGAAACGGGGACCGTTGAGGAGAACGAACATAAGCACCGGATATTCCGTCCACCGTCGTCGACCAGGGTTCTCAGGTTTGCTATAACTGCTGGCGGCCTGTCAGAGCTGTCTTGCCCAGAAGCGGGGACCGCTTGACAACGTGCCATTGACGGCTGAAGCCGCAACACTCCCTTGATTAAGACACTTGATTACCGGACGTGCTTGTCTGCACCGCTGACCGTCTTATCCCGGCCAGAGAAGGACAGGCCGTCATCGCACCGTGGAACATCCGCCGGTGGGTTTCCTGCCACCCAAAGATCGTAGAGACGCAGGATGACTCAACGCCCTTGCTGGGCCACAGTTCTTCACAAACTCTTTGCGGTCCTGAACTATCGACATCGAGGTGCCCTGCACGCCTCTTCCTTGCAGGACGTCTTTACTGTCATCGACGAGCACCGCTGGGACCTACGCTACCGCCTCAACGCCGAGTTCACTTTCTTCGAGGGATCTCGAGGATCCGTGGCTCCTCCTTTAAAGGGAGCCGCTCAAGAAGGATCCGTCGATGACCTGTCATCGAACTCTGCTATTCCAGGTACATTGGGGTGGTAGAATAATTTTAGAAGGGAATAAGACTAATTTAACAATATGTAGACTGGGCTTGTGATATATCTTGATTTTACAGGTTGCCCAGGTGGGGGGCTCTCCACACAGAGGTTTGACTTAGTAGCTAAAGTACTATTCAAAATTGGCACTAATCTGCAACACCTGAGCAGACTGCCTCTGTGAAGATTGCAAGAGGCATGAACGCACTTGGAGGACAAGAGCAACTGAACTGCAGAAGGTACACAAAGCTGTGAACTAGAGTGTGCACCTCACCCCCTATTTTTTCTAAATATTGATTCGGGAGTCCCGGGCTCCAGAGGAGGCCTGTCAGAGCTGTCTTGCCCAGAAGCGGGGACCGCTTGACAACGTGCCATCGACGGCTGGAGCCGCAACACTCCCTTGATTAAGACACTTGATTCCCGGACGTGCTTGTCTGCACCGCCGACCGCCTTATCCCGCCAGACAAGGCCAGGCTGTCGTGTCACCGTGGAACATCCGCCGGTGTGTTTCCCACCACCCACAGATCGTAGAGACACAGGATGACTCGACGCCCTTGCTGGGCCACAGTTCTTCACAAACTCTTTGCGGTCCTGAACTATCTATTTGTATTTGTATTTATTTGTATTTATTTTATTTATATAGCGCAGGCCAGGCCCAAGGGCAACCGGGTGCATATCTTAGTCAAACAGTTACATAATATTTACAAGTAAGGGAACAGTACATTACAGATAATCACAATAGTCCCGACCGATTGCGACAAGTAAACAGTAGGTGTTACAGATCAGACATAGATCATCAGTGCAAGTAGGGTCCCAGCTGGCCCATTCAATAAAGAGGAGCAATTGTTAGTAGGAAGTGACTAACCAGAGCTTGGCTTTGTGTTTGAATTGGTTGAATGAAGGTAGGGTTCTGATCAGAAGTGGTACGGTGTTCCAGAGCTTGGCTGCCAGGACAGGGAAGCTGGTGCCTCCAGCAGATTGAAGCTTAAATCTGGGGATCGCAAGACCTTGGTTTTGTACAGATCTGAGTGCTCGTGCTGGTGTATAATGAGTGAAGCGTGAGGCTAGATATGAGGGAGCTTGGTGGTTGATGCATTTGTAGGTGAGGGCCAGTGCTTTCAAGGAGATCCTTTGGGCGACTGAGAGCCAGTTGAGGTTCTTTCTGGTTTCTGAGATGTGGGCAGATCGAGGGATGTTAAGGGCTGCTCTAATGGCATTATTTTGGGTCGTCTGGAGTTTATTAAGATTACCCTGGTTGGTGCCCTGGTACAATGCATTACAGTAGTCCAATTTGGACATGACCAAGGTCCTGGCCAAGGTGATGCAATTCTGGGCCGTGAGGAAAGGGCGGCAGGCTGAGATCAATTTGCAGGTGTAAGCAGACGCGGAGGCCACTGCATTGGTTTGTCTAGTGAGTGTCAAGGAAGCGTCCAAGTGTATGCCCAGAGTTTTAGTGTCTTTGGATACTTTAATCAGTCGAACAGGTGACTTAGTTTGTTAAGTCTCTGTTGAGTGCCTAGGATGAGAAGCTCAGTCTTGTCATCGTTGAGGCACAGTTCATGCTGGGCCATCCATGCCTGTATGACAAGGTAAATGTCATTAAGGGCTTTGGAATCAGTAATGTAGTCACTAGTGATGGATATGAGTATCTGAGTGTCATCAGCGTAGTTAGTGTAAGTGACACCCATATAATCAAGCACGTCATATAAAGGTTTGGTGAACACATTGTAAAGAGTTGGGGAGACGCAAGAACCCTGCGGGACTCCACACGGGACTGGTGTGGGATCGGCCGATGCGGTAGGAGAGAAAACTCTCATGTGCCTATTGTCAAGGAATGACCTGATCCAATTGGATGCATTGTCAGAGAAGTGGGCCGCTGACTTCAGATGCCTGCATAGTATTTGGTGATTGACCAAATCAAAGGCAGCTGATAGATCCAGTAGTAGTAAAAGGGCCAGTTTACCGTTGTCTTTAAGGTCATCAATTTGAGTTTTGAGATCGAGTAAAGCTGTTTCAGTCCCATGCGTAGGTCTGAAGCCGGATTGTCTTGAGCCAAGGAGGTTATTAGTTTCTAAGTAATTCTGAATCTGCAGGTAAGATGCTCTGTCGAGTATTTTAAGTAGGAACGGTACGGTGGTAATGGGTCTATAGTTAGTTGGTATTTCAGGGTCTAGTGTCGTTTTTTTTAGGAGGGGGATAACCCACGCGTCCTTAAGTTATTAGGTACCGTACCTGTTAGGAAGGAGGAGTTAATGAAGGCAGTTATAAAGGGAGCAAGGTCGTGTGCTGCTTCCTTGATGATGGGTGCTGGACAGGAGTCGCCTTGGCAGTTGGAAGGTTTTAGATTGCGAATGATGTTTTCGACCTCAAGGATGGTGAGTGGGGTGAAACTAAAAGGGGTGTGAGTAAATGGGGCCGTTGGAATATGGGAGGGTTTGGTGAGGGGGTTGGAGAGTAGGGTATTTTGTTTGGCGTTAATTTTAGATTGCAAAGTGGTAATTTTGGTGAGGAGGGCGTTTTGGATGTTATTGCACCATTTGCTGTCTTTAGTGCAGGTGTCAGGCGCCGGGGATGGTGATTCCAATTCTTTAAGGATTTTAAATAATTCCTTAGTGTTGGATTCCGCTTGAACGATGCGTTGGTTATAGGTCTCCTTTTTGGCTTGTAGGATCGCCTCTTTGTAGTTATGGGTAGTAATGATGAGGCGATCTTTGTTAAGGTCACAAGGGTGACTCTTCCAAAGTGATTCAGCCTTACGTTTTTCTTTGCGTAGAATTCTTAGCTGCGGTGTGAACCAAGAGTTCAGGTGGGCCTGTTGTTTGGCTTTCCGTAGTTTGAGTGGTGCTATATTGTCAATAGCTTTGAGCAATGTTTGTTTGAAGATGTCTACTAGGGCTGTGGGGTCGTTATGTTGGGACACGCATTTGTTCAGGATGGGAAGGATGAGAGGGAGGAGTTTATCCTTAGTGATGTCTTTTTTGTTCCTAGTGGGAATAGCTGGAGCTATGGTAGGAGCAGTGTGGGGGTTGGTCGCTGGTAAGTGGAAGGTGATAATGTGATGGTCGGACCAGGCGCAGGCATGGTTGGAGTTTATGGTTGTGTTGCAGTTAAGGTCAGTAATCCAATCGAGCGTCCTGCCCTTAATATGGGTGGGTTCGTCAATGCGTTGTTGGAAGCCTAAATTAGCTAATGTGGTAGCTACTTCAGAGGCCAAGTGATCCTTAGTGTCGAGAAGGCCCAAGTTGAGGTCGCCTAGTAGCAATACCTTCGAGTTGGGTTTGGTATTGACGGTCAGAATGGCCGTGATCTCATCAATGAAAGAGCCAAGTGGTCCTGGAGGTCTATAGATAAGGTGGATGGTGGCAGTGTTGGTAGGAGATAGGGTGAGTTTCACAGAGAGGGATTCTGCGGAGCTGAGCTCAGGGTTGGGGATGGTTCTGAGAGTGATGTTATTTCTGTGTATAAATGCGACTCCACCTCCTTTAGATGTAGTTTGACGGTCCGCTCTAGTGATAGAGTAACCGATGGGAATGGCGAGGGTAAGGAGTGGGCCAGAGGCAGCATGTAGCCAGGTTTCCGTAATGGCTAAGAAGTCGAGGTTTTGAGTGGTGATAAGGTCGGAGATGTCCAACGCGTGGGCTGTAAGAGATCTAGCATTGATGAGGGCGCCCTTGAGTTCTTTGGCAGGGAAGGTACAAGGGGGTGGTGGTATATTCTGTGTAGTGGAAGTGTTGTGAGTGTGCTGGGTGCTCGCGGCACAGGGGGCACGGGGCAATCTGAATCCCAGTCTAAGATTCCTGACTTGGAGCGTGCACGGTTGATTAGGTGTGGGTTTGGTGGCAAAGTGATGGAGCCATAGGGCAGGGTCATTAAGGTATGGGTTGCTGAGGGGCATAGTGAGAGAGAGTGGCTTGGCGTAACAGTGGTTAGACTTAGCAGTACTGTGGGTGGGGGGGCAGAGCAATGTGGCAATGGTGAACCCTACTATGGTAACAAGAATTGGGTGGCTGGCAAATGACAGTGGCCGCATATCGTGAGCCAAGTGTCGTAGCCGACTGTGTAATGGAGTAAGGGAACACTGGGAGGTATGTGGAGGGGTTCTGCACTGGTCAGGGGTGGAATCCACCAGGCAATGGCAATCCACGTGCAGTTTGCTAGGTGAATGCATGTGCAGATGGTAATCAGAAGGCAGTGGTTCAGCTAGTCTGGCAAGGAAGGTGAGGAAATGCAATCAATGACTCAAGGCCGAGGTTCAGCTAGGCTAGCAGGTGGGTACTTGAGCAGAAGCAGAGGGCATGTGCAAGCAGGTACAGTGGACCAAATGGGTTCACCTAAATGCAGAATTCACAGGTGGGCTAGAATGGCATGTGCAGGCAGGTACTGGAGACCAGAGAGTTCACCAAAATGCAAAGATTCACAGGTAGGCTAGAATGGCATGTGCAGGCAGGTGCTGGAGACCAGAAGGGTTCACCAAACTATCGACATCGAGGTGCCCTGCACGCCTCTTCCTTGCAGGACGTCTTTACTCTGTCGTCGACGAGCACCGGTGGGACCGACGCTACCGCCTCAACGCCGAGTTCACTTTCTTCGAAGCATCTCGAGGATCCGTGGCTCCTGCTTTAAAGGGAGCCACTCAAGAAGGATCCGTCGATGACCCGTCATCGAACTCTGCTATTCCAGGTACATTGGGGTGGTAGAATAATTTTAGAAGGGAATAAGACTAATTTAACAATATGTAGACTGGGCTTGTGATATATCTTGATTTTACAGGTTGCCCAGGTGGGGGGCTCTCCACACAGAGGTTTGACTTAGTAGCTAAAGTACTATTCAAAATTGGCACTAATCTGCAACACCAGAGCAGACTGCCTCTGTGAAGATTGCAAGAGGCAGGAAAGCACTTGGAGGACAAGAGCAACTGAACTGCAGGAGGTACACAAAGCTGTGAACTAGAGTGTGCACCTCACCCCCTCTTTTTTCTAAATATTGATTCGGGAGTCCCGGGCTCCAGAGGCACAGCACCAGGGTGATCCATGCCCCACTTAGGAGAGCCATAATGCTGGTTTTCACCCCTCCCTCCACCATGGGATTTATACTATGCAATTGGAGGGGAGTTGGTTACTGGCTACCAGCATTGACTACAGCTACCAGAAATCCCTGAGGCCAAAATTGGCAGTAATCAGCAATACCTGAACAGACTGCCTCCCTGAAGATTGCAAGAGGCATGAAAGCGCTTGGAGGAGAAGAGCAACTGAACTGCAGAAGGTACACAAAGCTGGGAACTAGAGTGCGCGCCTCACCCCCTCTTTTTTCTAAATAGTGATTGTGTATATAACCTTGAACCTTAATTATATAAAGACTGTGTTTTCAGTAATACAGTGTGCGGACATTCCTTTGTAGGTGCTTGGGGACTACACTGTACTTAAGAACCAGCCTGCATCACCTCCTGAGAAGCTAGGCCTTGATTGCTCGTCCATTGCTACCATAATAGAGAATCTTGGCTGGGGTCCTCTGTGCCTCTCCTCTACCATATACAGAGCAGAAGTACAGACACCACCGTCCAGTCTTTACAGGGTCACAACTGTTAGACTTGTGGAAAGCAGAGTTGAAATCAACTCTAACAAAAGTAGCCACTGCAAGTCTCAACTGAGAAGAGCAAAGCTAAAGACCCCAAGTCTAAACAGTACCTCTGGTTGGAAGAAGAGTGGTCCAGCTGCCCTGTAGCAGCGGTGCAGATCCTGGGTTCCTGAGCCTCAGTCGTGGGGACAAGAGGGAGGATGCCTGGAGAACTCCTGCGGCAGAAATTTGGAGGTCGTCAGCAGCTATGGGCTCTTTCGGATCAGCAGCACTTTGCGGTTTCAGCTCACAGTAAACAGCACCACTGCGGATCTTGGATACCGGTTGGGCTTCCTTCACTGCGGATTTCTCAACCCCTGGCACTCGGTTCCTGCAGCAGCAAAGAAGTACAGCCTGTCGGGGAAGATGGTCCAGTGGAGTTTGCCTCGGGGTTAGTTGGTCCCACTAACCCAAGGGTAGAAGTTGTCCCTTCCGCAGCTTCTCTTGTCGATTAGAAAAGCATAGCCAGGGCTTCACCCGGCAATTCCAAGGTCCGGGAGGATGCAGCAAACATTGTTCACGGTTTCTTCGTCGGGTGTTTTTCCCAGTGGTGTACACTGCCTCTAGTCCCAAAACCCTCGCCTTTTAAGCAGGTTTCTCCCATTCAGGCACAGCCTAGGCTGTCACTCAAACAGCAGGGTGAGCCAATCAGGACTGGAGTCAAAGGACAGGGGAGTTTCGGGAACCTCCCTGACATCCTGCCCTTCCAGACACACTGGAGCCAGAGGCAGGTTTCAGGACGGAAGCCCGCCAAAGGCAAAACAAACAAAGGGCTCCAACCTGGCTTGGCACGCATAGTAAAACCCAAGAAAGACCACACAATTAGAAAATGGCAAAAAAAGAAGACCAGGGCCATTTTGACAAAATGGTCAACCATGGGTGCAATACTGCAGCTGAGGATTCAGCCTGCGGTAGGAAAGCAAACGGTAGGAAAGTTAAACCACTGCCACCAGCCATTTAATGTAGTGATGGTAACATAAGAAATGTTACAGGAGTAGGTAGGATAAGGGCTACTAAGTAACCCCCCAGCACGCCACATAAGATGGTGTGTGCTGGACCTACAAAGAGAAAAGGGTAAGTAAAGTCAATTTCACTATTCTTGGGAACGGTAAACCTTATGAGAAATCTAAAGGATTTTTCTGTTATACTGCACTAAAGGTGCTGTGTGTCACCATACAAAAAGTAGATGCCTATGGAGTTTGTGAGACTCCAAAAACAAAGGAAACACATAATCCAAATCAGCATACATGCCAACATTCAGACACAGCTGGGAGGGAGATTTCCAGAGGGAAATCGGGAGACGAACATTTCCCCACAGGAATGCATTGGGGCTATACCTATTTCAGGCGGGAGACAGTGAAAAATAGCCTGATTTTTCACTGAAAAATCGGGAGTCTCCCACCTAAATCGGGAGGGTTGGCATGTATGAATCAGGTCAAAACACATGAGAGAGTGAGAAAAACGTCCCACTCACGCCAGGGTTAAAATTAAAAAAGTACTAAAGTCCAGCAAAAAAGCTGGGGGTCTCTAAGGGTGAAGGGAATTAGCACAGAAATGAGAATTCTCCATAACAATGGCCGAGGCAGTGGTTTCCAGACAGTGCATTTATTGTCATTATTAAAGCCATTAGCAGAGACAATAGCAGAGGCAGGGAGACAGCGTTCTTTTCCTGGAGACTCGCCTGAGTTGCAGGAGACCATAGTGCCATCATCCCTCCCTATTAATCCCCAACGCCGCCTTCCTTTACTGGGGATTATAGGTATAAATAATGTACATGGTGTGCTGGCAATCTATACTGCCCCTTGCCCAGGTTTGCCACTTGTATTATCCTCTTCTGCCACCTCCATCATTTCCTGCTCACTATTCACTACCATCGTTAAGGCCCCTGTTAGGCCATTGGTCCACTCAACAACCTTATAATTTATGCACAGTGTTTATGATAGAAGCACTCAGCTTTCTCTCCCATAAATACAATTATACGTGCTGTACAAATGGAAAAAGCCCCCATGCCATAAAGGGCCCCTTTAGCCAGTCCTGTTTGTCTAGACAACAGCATGTTGCATGCTGGGAATTCTAACACTTAAAAGGCCATATTTAACGGGACACGTGAAACTACAACTCCCAGAATCCAACGCATGTTTGGCTAAAACGCCAGGGATGACTGAAGATGAGGGCATGACATGGGTCCATTTGGCAGCAATGACTCCTGTTCCCAAATAAAGAACCCACGGGGCACCTCACCTCATCTGGCTCTTGCCCAGCCATTGCTCTCCAGTGATCGTGGGTGGATTTCTCTCCTGTGATCTTGGATGGATTCCTCTCCAGTGATCTGGGATAGCAGCCTCTTTAGTGATCTCGGGTGGATTCCTCTCCTGTGAACTTGGGTGGATTTCTCTTCAGTGATCTTGGGTGGATTCCTCTCCAGTGATCTTGGGTGGATTTCTCCCCAGTGATCTTGGGTGGATTTCTCCCTAGAGATCATGAGGGATTCGGAGCAAACGCACTAAGGAAGAGAGGAGCGTCCTGGGTGATGTGGAGGGTCCCAGGACTGCACTGAGGCTGCGCAAAACAAGAGACACTAATCACCAAGCACAAGAGACACTAATCACAAGCCCAGGGTACACTACTCTCCGGAGCATGCGCAGAGACTGTCACTACTGAAGTGCTGCCAAACCCATATTAATTGGCTCCTAGAGCACCCCACCCCCTGTGGCCCCTCAGGAACCAATTTGAGAAACAGTGAGAGTAATCTCATTGGTCAGATATCAGTTAAATGCTGCATTGAAAGGCTGGCTATTGGTGAGCTCATACTGGGCACATGTCTAGTGTCTACCATCTCTCCTTAAATGCCATCTTTAATGGGCTGGAACACCAGGGAACACTCCTGGAATTAGCCCCCAGCCCTCCAATTCATGGGATCTGCCCATCCCAAGTATTCTCATTAGAGTGATGGCTGGTTCACTTAATATTTGTTTGCATAATTGTATTGAGAATCAGCCTTGAATTATTTGTGCACGTATTTCATCCTCTTTGTTCAGAGTAACACAAGTGAAGGCAAGTTGTCTCAAGTGTGCATGCAACGCATCCAGCATCTCTTCTTATTCCTGCTTGGCAACTCGCAAGAGAAAACATTCATAGTCCACATTAACCATTCGACTGAATGAGTTACTCGGCCCCACTTTCGCAGCTTGATATGAGTTGTCGCGGGGTTCAATGTCTTGAAGATCCTGTGCACAGCAGGAGATTCTGAATATGAAGGGTGGATCGCATAGCGCTATCATTCATCCCTTCCGTGGCATAGAAATACATCACTAGGCGCTCCACACAGACAGCCCATCTTGGCCCTCGGCTGGATGGTGCACCCAGAAGGTCAAACTCCATGAAAGGGGCCAAAGACCCCTGTTGTTTGGGAGCCATACTGTTGTGGACTAAGCAAGGACCACACGTAGTCGTGGTGGTATGGTTACAGATATTCTCTTCACACATACACAGCTTCAGTGATCAGCCTTGTCCATGCTATGTTGACATCACAAGCATTAATATGTCTAGTCCATGCTGCAATCACCTGTATATTTTATAGGTTGTTTAATCCGCTACAAAGTTTATGATCTTTACAGGGAGTGCTGGGCTGCCGTGTTGTTTGCTGGCTCGCCGCGATCAGAATGTCTGAGTGGGATCTGCATGCTTCCTGTCCCTCATCGGGATCTCGTGAGACTGCCGTGCGACTTCTGTGAAGTCCTTTACTCTAAATACCTCCTTTTGTTAGAAAGCTTGAGTTATTCCATCGGGTAGTCAGCGTATCTTCCTGGTCATCTTGTTTATCTTTGCGGTTGACTGCTCCCTGCATTCTCTTCTTTTGGTGTTGCACTCCTTTCTGTGGATCTTTCTTATCTCATGCCACTCCTCTTTGTACTGGCTTCCCCGTCTGATAGTGTCCATTCATCCTACTGCGCTCCATGTTCAGGTTGCTCGCTCGTTGTCGACTTCTCCGTGGCTGAGCTCTCCCCTTCGGCTCTCTGCTCTGGGATTGCGGGGCTGAGTGTTTCGCCTTCCCCCTTTTCGTACAGCGCCACCCTTTCCAGATTTCATCGCTTACCATTTTGGGTGAGCCCATGATTTGTCCCTTGCTGCACCACTCTCACTGGTCTAATGAACTTGGACCCTGTCACTGGGTCTCTATGTAGCATTTTAATCTTTATCAAGTCACCTTCTCACACTGTGCTTTGTTAGGGCTTTCTTCTCTCGTCACTATAACTTTTCATGTTCTCTTTGCTTTTCTTCACCAGCCACACTAATTCTCCCATTTCGACCATTTCGTCCTCTCTTATATTTGCCAACCATGGCGGAACCAGCATGGACGCTGCTCTGCGGCCTCTGAGCAGGTGGAACAGCGATACATTTGTGACCCATTAGGGTTAAGACGATGGGTAGCCATTTCTTCCTTGACTGTGCTATGCGGTTCGAGCCAAGGCACAGTAGCCAACTGCAGGGCCCCTTGATAAATCTGTTGGTGCGTTCGGCTGAACCCATTTGCTTGTGGATGATATAATGCTGTTTTAATCTGATGAATATTATTCTCTTTCATGAACTTTTCTATTCCTCCCTTGTGGCTGACCAGTTCTCTTGACAACCCTTCTCTTTGAAAATTATTCTTGAGAAACTGAATCACGGTAGCTGTGGCTATGTTGGATACAAACTCGACTTCTACCCATTTGGATAAATAATCCACTAGCACTATGCCATACTTGTGTTCATGTTCCATTAGCTCAAGTGGGTCTATGAAGTCTATGCCCAGTTTTTGCCACACCCCACTGGCACTTCTTTTGGGTGTAGTGGCGCTTGTCTGATCTTTAGTCGCTTGTCGCTATTTACACATTCATGACATCTCTCTGTTATTGTCCGTATTTCCAAATCCATTCCTGGCCACCAAAATCATTCCCTCACTCTCTTTCTCGTCATGTTGTTTCCAAGATGGCTGGTGTGAGCCCTACATATGATGGTGCTCCTGATTGCTACAGGTGGGAAGACCTGACCGCCTCTCACAAGCATTCCTCCCCATTTGAAGATCTCATCAGCTACTTTCCAATAAGGACGCATCCCTTCTGGGATGGATTTCTCATTCGGCCACCCCTTCCTGACCCATTCCATGATTTTTGTTGCCGTGACATCTTTAGCTGCTTCTTCTTTCCAGTGGCCCTCGATCATTTTGAGGAATTCTCGGCTCTTTAGTTCGGAGAGTGATGCGACCACACATCTTGTAGAAAGCTGTTCTCTGTGTCTTTACGCACCGGCAGTCTGGACATACAATCCGCTTTGACATTCTTCCACCCTGCTATGTGCTGTATTTCGTATGTGTATTCTTGGAGCTTTGCTTCAATGCGAGCGAGTCGTGGGGTCGATGTTCGGGGCCCCCCAGGCTCAGTAGGTGTACTAGGGGTTTGTGATCTGTAACAAGTACACATTTTGTCCCCCAGACATATGTGCGAAAGTAATCTACTGGCCACGCACATGCCACCATTTCTTTTTCTATGATGGAGTAATTTTTCTCTGCTTTCTACAGTGCTTTAGATGCAAATGCAACAATGTGCTCTTCATCACCTTTCTTTTGTGTGAGCATCGCTCCTATTCCATACGCAGTGGCATCAGTGGTGATCATGGTTTTCCAATGGGGATTGAATGGTTGCAGACAAGGATCGTGCATGATGCCCTCTTTGACTTCTTCAAAAGAGATTGTTCTGCGTTCCAATGGTACTCCGCACCTTTCTTGAGTAATTCTCTCATGGGGGCAGTAGTCTCTGGAAAATTTGGCACACATTTTGCGTAATGTTCTGATAATCCCAGAAACAATCTAAACTCTTCTTTACTATTGGGGGGAGGCGCCTTCACAATGGCTTGCAGTAGTTCTTTCTTTGGGCTGATGCCTGTCTTGGATATGGTATACACGAGGTACTCTAATTCGGCAGCCTGTAACACACACTTATTATAGCGTAGCCAAACCCCTGCTTCTTGTAGCTTTGTTAACACCTTGCAAAGAACTATATCATGTATCCCTTGTCTTCCGCTTAAATTAAAATGCCGTCCTGGAAGTATGAGACATTCCCTATATTTTTCAACAAGGAGTCCATCATGCGTTGGAACGTGGAAGCCGCTGAAGAAACCAGAAAGGCATTCTGGTGAACTGATACGTTCCAAATGGGGTTATGAAAGTGGTGAGTGGTCTGGACTCTCGGTGCAAGATGACCTGTTGGTAGGCGTCTCTCATATCTTACTTCAAAAAGACTTTTGCCTAATTCATCAGCAAGATCAGTTCATTTATACTCGGCAAGGGATAACTATCCGCCATCACCTCAAGATTTAGACCGCGGAGATCGATGCAGATGCGTAGATCCCCAGTGTTCTGTTTCTTTATAAGCCCTACCGGGCTGAGCCATTCTGACGTCCCCACTCTCTCTATGGTTCCTTCTTCTAGCATCTTGTTCAGTCTCTCCTGCAATGCGACACTCACTGTCACCGGCACTGGTCGCACCCTGTGTTTTACTGGCACAGCTCCTTGTTTTAACTTTATTTTGTGTCCATAATTCTTGATTCTGCCGGGCATGCCTGAAAATATTTCCGGAAACTCTTCTTTGGTGATTGACGTCCCGCTTTTATTAATGGGCAAAACTTGTCCCTCCACGCTGGTGTCCAACCTAATTTGCAATTTGGCCAGGTCATCCCAGCCTAAAAGAGTGACCTTTTTTCTGCAAATTACACTTTGATTTTTGAGACTCTTCCCTTGAACTCCACTGTCACCCTGTGGTACCCTAGGAGATTCAAACAGGCACCTCCACAGACGTGGGATTGAGGTTTGTCTTGTACGCCTCCATTCTCTCTTTTCCCACCATGCTTTTGTACAGGTTCAAGGGTAGTAATGTAAGGTCTGACCCCCATCACCCTCGTTTCATGACTTTCACTGTTACTGGTGTAATGGGGCTTTTCCCTCTGAGTCATGGGGCTGAAAACCATGAGAACTGTGGTGCATGCTGCTTCATCAGAGTAGGGTAATCTCTGCCCTCTTCACTCTGAATTGTCACCACAGCCTTTCTCCCTTTCAAGGTGCACACTGATGCAAAATGTCCATACCTTGTACATTTCGAGCATTCTTTATTTCTTCCAGGACATTCTCTGCTGTTGGCTAAATGACTAGTGCTGGCCCACCTGTGGCACTCCAACGGTTCACGTCTCCCTGCTGTGTCATCTTTGGCATCGCGTTGGCCCTTTTCTCTTCTGCTTCTGGACTGGTTCCACTGAACTTCCGGTGACTGCGAACTGGCCACTCACTCCTTGGGCCTGCAGGATGTCTCCTCTACTGCACTCGCCATCTGGATGGCTTTGTCCAGTTGTAGCTCCTTCTCCAGGATGAACTTATCTTGTACTTTTTGGTAATTCGTGTGCACAATGAGCATGTTACATATTCTTTCTTCTGACGCTGCCCCAAAGGCACACAATGCTGCCAACTCTCATAACTTGACTACATAATCGTCGACAGATTCCGCAGGTTCTTGTTTTCTGCCATACAACCTGATCCTGTGTAGAACAAGGTTTTCTTTGCAGGAAAAACCTCCTGGTAATTCTTTGCTTTGCATCCTGTTAGGCATCATCACCCTCTCCCATCGGGGCTTCAGGATTAAGGCCTGAAAACGTTCTTTGTGCCTCTACCCCCTGCGCACTAAGCAACATGGCCTTCTTACATGCTGCTGGGTAGCCCGTTCTACCCATCGCCTCCAAGTACGTTTGAAACCGAGGTTCCCATTGGAGCCAAGGAATGGCTGGCTCACCTGAAACTTGTAGGAACTGCAGAGGTGGCATTGCTCCTTGCTTCGTGGAGAATGTGGGTCACTCTTGGATCCTCGTCATCAATTATGTGTTGGACTAAGCAAGCCCCACACGTAGTCGTGATGGTATGGTTACAGATATTTATTCTCTACAGTGATCAGCCTTGTCCATGCTATGTTGACATCACAAGCATTAATTAGTCTAGTCCATGCTGTAATGACCTGTATATTCTATAGGTTGTTTAATCCACTACACAGTTCATGATCTTTACAAGGAGCGCTGGGCTGACGTGTTGTTTGCTGGCTCGTCACGCTCAGAATGCCTGAAAGGGATCCTTGCGCTTCCCGTCTCACCTCAGGATATCGCAAGACTGTTGTGGGACTTCCGTGAAGTCGTTTACTCTACACATAGCTTGGACAGTAGCACCCCCTTCATCGTCATTCATCTCTACATACACTATGTTCTTGTAATGCTGCACATCATACAGTGAGTGTTAACCAATTAAGGGTGATGTCCCTTAGACTAGCGAGTTTGTGGTGTGTGACCAGCAAGGCTCTCCTTTAGGAATTTCTTGGCCATCCTGAGTTTTTCTTTCCTTTTTCCTTTCATACAACCCCTGCAAGGCGCACAAGCCCTCCCGTGAGGAGCCGCAACCTCAGGGCATTCACAGAGATCTGCCCTACCTGAGCGCAGTACAAGGAGTCTTATTGTACAAAGCGTCTAGGATGCAGGGCTGTAATGGCATGCCTCCAGATCTGAATCAGACACTGCTGGGCTTCGGGCTCATTGTGTGTGTGTCACCCCACTTTGTCTGGGTGCGCATAGCAGGGTTCTTCAGCCTCAGTACCTCAGCAGGTGATAGAAGTCTTCACTGTCATCGCCAACTCTCATCGCAAATGTTGCATAAGCTTGGGGGTCTGTGGCTCACAGCCCCCAGAACCTGTCATAATACAAGTGGTCAAAAAAGACACTGGAAACAGGTGTGTTTCGGTATCAGTGCCCGCTCGTGCTCTAACGGGCACGCATCACGTGATGCTCTTTTTATATTGTGAACACCATGACGTACAAGGACATTCTTTTAAAGTCCTATATGGTATAACAGACATTTAAGAGGCCTTTCACAGGCAGGTCGTTGGTCAGCTCACATTAGGTATCGTTGTTTGCTTTCTCTGCTTAAAAGTTAATTGTAGCTCATTTTCCAAACAGTGTTTGATGTAATTGTCTGGCGGCCCCTCGAGCTGTCGGCAGATTCCTCATTTACCAACTACTTTGACTTAAGTTCATATGGACAGCGTGCAATTCTAAGTCACGCACATCAGCAGGAGTGGCGCTGAATCAGATTTGTATCCAGGTAAGATATAGATTTAGCGGGTTGAGAAGATTTTAGGAAGTCACAAGATCCAAAGTTTTTGTTAGATCACAGGACTGTCCATTTCTGTTGGATGATAGTGATTCTAAAAGTATTTGCCCATCTTCCCCATATGACAAGGTCTCTTGAGGGGAGAGGGGGGAGAATTGGATTCTGGGGGTTCTCCCTCTTTGACGAGCAGATGTGGGTGGTGCATGAGTGCATTCACGACAATGATTGATTGTTGTTGTAAACATTTTGGTCAGACATCTTTTCATTATTAGTCTAAACCAGTCTATATTATGATGGTTGGTTTTTAATTCTTATGCTGATATATATATATATATATATATCTCACCAGATACTGACAGTTCGAGAAGCCCCACTGACGAGAATAAGGCATAGATGCATAACGTGCCCAGATCAATTCATGAGGCAAGAGAAGGAAGCAAAGCCCTAACTAGTAAATGCATATATTGTATTAGGAAAATGAGAGGTTGCCGCTTGATAATCAGGGAGCATACTGTTTATTGCACCAGGATGGTGGCGCCCCAGGGGGCTACTGAAGATATGGTCGGTATAGAACTAGGGGCTCATAGATTGTCAATAGAATGAAGACCCTATCCTCCTATGGGCTCCACTGTCACACTGGGACCAGTCCCCCTGGAGATTGTAATATGCAATCATCAGCAATGAGCGTTAGGTCTGCACAAACAATGGGAGAAGCGTTGCTGGTGAAGACGTTGTGGGCCGAAAGAGGCAAAGTGGCATAGACTTAAATGTACACATATTGCCCAATTCCAAAGGGAGTCTAAGGCATAGTATGGAAGGACTAGAGGGGGGAGATGGACTACAACCAGCAATAGTACAACTCCCTTGCCTGATATCACTGCAGGGGAAGAAAAAATAGGGACCCCAAAGCCCGGTATTATTGTGAGAGAGGGAAGAGATGCAATTGTTAGTGAAAATAACATGGACTATCGTGGGCTTGGTATGAAATATACAGGCCCCAGACTGGTGCAAATTCATGAGAAAGCATCAGATATTGGGCCTCATTCTGAGGTGGGAGGTAAGGGGTTAACGGTGCCGGTAAGGGTGCTGGTGCCGTTAACCCCTTACCTCCCTATTACGAGTCTCCTCGCGGGACCCGCAAAGGGCGCCTGGTAAACCAGGTGCCCTTAGCTGATCCCGCTAGCAGACCAGGGAGCTAACAACGGGCCCATTATTAACGGGCCCGTTGTTAGCTCCCTCCCCATTCCCATTGAGCCCTATGGTGGCTCGAATGGGAATGGGGATGTACCGGGTCCGGGTTCCTCGAATGAGGAATTACCGGGTCCTCCAAGGTTGGAATGGCCCGGGAAGTCCTCATTTGAGGAACCCGGACCCGGTACCCGGTAAGGAGGCAACCTCGTAATGACCCCCATTGTGCTTCCTGGAAACTTGGGCCATAGCGGAAGTGCCCTTTCAAGGGTCTGCTGCTTTCCACAGTTCCGGGATAACAAGTCCAAAGGGATGCCCGAGTGAGGTTCTCTTGCCATGGGTCGACGCTAGCCTGAACCTGGATATTACAACAGCAGACAAGGGCTGTGCCAACCTACAAGAACTACATTTGAGTAGAGACTCGATGAAACCAATGATATTGCATTATATACAGAACAGACCAGAAAAGCTTGCTGGTATTGATACTATTCGTTTACTAAGAATATTCCACTGGCATCCTCTTTCTAATAGTTAGCGATTTTAATCTCCAGTTTGAACGCTTGATACATGTAGAAGGAATCATACAGGAAGAGAACCTTGCATGCAATATTGCGGCACTGAACGCGTATCACCAAACATGCCCATAGACGAGCTATGGACATGGCGCGTGTTCGCAGCAATCTGTATGTAAGGGCCTTATAATGGTGGAACCCAAGGGGACCAGCCAGCCAATCATACATTCATTTCCGGCCCCAGGCAGTCTGACACTGATTTTATATTAAACTACTGGGATTTAGTTAAAGGTTTTAAACTAACCGATCGCTTAGAGAGCGATCATAAACATCTACATTGAGAGTTTGGACTGAATGCACTACCAGGGAAGAGCGGAGAGAACCAGCCAATGAATGTAAATATAGATATTAATGGTAACGCACGACGATCAAGAAAATGGCCTGTACTGCAGGAAAAAGATATTAGGCCTTATTACGAGTTTGGAGGTGCGGCAAAAAGTGGAGGTAATTCCGTTACCTCAATTTTTCCCACACCACCAAACTACAAGTTTGGCGATTTTACCACCAGAGCATTACTGGGTAGTAATATTGCTGATTTTTGGAGGTACATTGGCAGAGTTATCTCCCCCTTCATACTGGCGGTAAATCCTCTACTGCCAAAAATCATCGGTATTACCACCCGGTAATGCCACCATAAATCCCCAATGGAGTTAAATGGACTCCATAAAAGATGTAACACTGTCAGTATACTACCGCCGGACCAAGTGGTGGTAATGGTAATACTGTTTGGTGGTATCTTGGTGGTATTACTGCTTGAGATACCACCAAATGTTTAATGAGGACCGTTATTTCCAATATATATGTGCATATAATGAGGAATTTGGAGACACTCTAAAATGCAGAAAGCATAACTGCTGGTGACATTATGAGAACACAGAATGAATTAACGAGTAACGTCTTCCGCCTTGTATTGTATTGTAACATCATCTGTATAGCGCCATTTTCCCATTTGTATGGCCTCAATGTGCTTTGTGGTTGGAACACCCTCAGGGATCGAAGTCCAGGTATGGGAAAACAATCTAAGATTAGACTGTAAAATGCATGTGTGCATTTGGACGAGATTAGGATTTAGGAGAGCGGGCTAGGCTCCAGTAAGCAGCCCAAGAGGTCAGGTACGTGGGCATGTGCTGTGGGTGGTCCTGGCAGAGTGCTCATGCAGGAGACTCAATGTGTCCCCAGCTAGACCGAATATGTCATAGGTTGTCGCTGTATGCTAATGGCAGAGGTGTAGAGGCAATTCTGGGGTTTCAGTGTGAAATGTATGTGACCAGCTAGACCACATTTGTCACAGCCTTAGCTGCGTTATAGAGTGTGTGGTCGGAGAGCCGTGTCTGTGGCAGATGTCCACAGAAATGGTGCATTTATACATACCTTAAACTCGGATGCAGTTGAACTTCCATGTCACTGTGAGATGATTTTTCTGGCACTATGGGCCGGCTACCCCTAAGTCTCCCAAGGCTTGTCAGAGAGCATCTTATAGTAGGGGTAGAATGCACCATGGAAAAGGACCAGGCAAATGGGATTCTTTGAGTGCAATAGGCAAGTACATATAACAGATATTGCATCCACGTGTCTTCCACATTCTAAAGAAGCGTACCAAGTAATTCAATAAGTTCAATGCCAAGGGATACTTGCATGTAACCACTGTGAGTTTCAACAGCTAACCTAAGCAGTTATAAGTTTGAATCGGGTTGCTAGCAAGTAACTTGGAGCGTCATGGGTGGGCTGAAACCATGTAGGTGTACTGCTCTAAGTGGGGCCACATGTGTTAATTACATGCAGTGCCAAGGCACATGTCTTGGCTCAGCCCTATGACATGTCCTTGGCGGTAATGTAAGGGTCTCACCTATGACCTATGATATATTTCCCGTCCGCCTAAACATCTAAGTGCGTCATGTTTTTGCCCCCAAGAACTGTCGTAGTGCGTCACCATTCCTCCCCCAAAATACATCTAAATCCGAACCGTGTCCTATACCCAAATTCAACTAGGTGCAGTACTTTCCTACCTCCAGTGAACCTATGAATCAAGCCTTCTGCGCGCTTGGGCAAGACCTTCGGTAATTAGATAGGGCAATCCATCTAAGTGTGTAACGTGCCCTATCCCCATAATCCAACTATGAGCACTTCATTTTCTACCTCCAGAGGTCAATCTAGTCGGGCATTCTGAGTGTTTTGGGCAAGCCCCCTTTGATATTAGATAGGACAGGATCTGCCGGTTCAGGGCCTCTAGGTATTCGACCGAGGGGGGAGTTTGGATGAAACCCTATTGCATACATCAAGGTCTGATCCGCTGTCCAGACACTTTCCAGTGGCAACGCGCAAGCTACTATCAGATTGTCAGATGTAGTCTGGTAACCAGGGTGCACCAGATGGAGTGCAAGAAATCTCGGGGGCAGATGTGTAATCGCGCGCAGGACTAGAATAGGTAGAGTTTAGCAAAGTGGGCCACAGTGAAAGCAGACGGTATCCTCTGTAACGTGATCAGTTGATGTTTCAGTTAGTCTGGGCCAGTGCTTATTTACGAGGGCAGTCATGGAGTACAGGGGAAGGGGATTCAGGACGAGGAAGGGCATAGCCATATTTTGAGGGCCTTTTTGAATGTGAGGTGGTTGTCAATGCGGCAGATGTGGAGCGGGAGAGAGTTCCAGATGGTGGGAGCTTGGATGGAGAAGGAGTATCCTCCCAATCTGGTGGAATTGCAATGGGGGATAAACAGGAAAAGTGCTGTGTCTGATTTGAGGATCCTGGTGGGTATGGTGGTGGATATGGTAGGGTATGAGTTTATCCTGGAGGAATTTGGGGCTGGTTTTGTGGATGGCAATGTGAATAATGCACATGGCTTCAAATGTAGACCATCGACCAATAGAGAGCCAGTGTAGGACTCAGAGTGTGGGGCTGATGTGTTCTCTAGGTGGGAGGCCAATGAGAAAATGGGCAGCAGTATTTTGGATATTTGGAGGTCCCTTCATTTGAAAGCCGGTGTGCCTAGAAGATAGAGGCAGTTTGCATAGTCTAAGCGGGAGAGGATGATGGAGAGGATGGCAGAGATTTGATGTGGGTAGGTGAGGTACGGGAAGATTCACCGGAGGATGTGTAGGTGGAAGATGCAGATTCTGGATACAGAGTTGATGTGTTGGGAGAGGGACAGATCCGAGTCCAGCGTGCATCCAAGGATTTTCACTAAGGTGGAAGTTGGGAGGTGCAGGAGGGCTTTGAGAGTGAGGCCAAGATATAGGTTGGGGAAGGAGAGCGGTTTACCACAAACTAGGATTTTTGTTTTTCCTGGGTTGAGGAGGAGGTGGTTGGTCGTCATCGAGTGGTCGATATCAGAGAGGCATGATGCGAGATCTGGGCGGGCCGCACCTGGTTATTTCGGGATTGTGAGGATGATCTAAGTGTTGTCTGCGTAGTTGTAACAGATAAGGTAGTGGGAGCAAATTAGTGCAGGGAGGGGGCAAATATAGATATTGAAGAGGAGGGGTGATAGGGATGCTCCCTGCACAACCCCTTTCAGGACTGGGCGAGAGGTGGAGGGGAAAAGGGGCGGAGCATGATTTGCAAGTGGTCCAAGATGAAGGAGGAGACCCATGTGAGAGCGGAGTCCTTGATTCATAAGGAGTGTGGCCAGTTTAGAAGTATGGTGTGGTCAATGGTATCGAAGGCAGCCAAGAGGTCAAGAAGGATTAGCACGGTGCATCTATAAGGTGGAAGAAAAACCTCTGGCAGAATGCTACAGGTAATTCCTACGATTTACAGCCAAAAAACTGTCAAATCTGCAGAGTTCCCACCAGAGGTTTTCTGCCAAAATCCCCATGGAGTCCTATGGACTCCAATAAATGGGGACTAACACCGGCCTACCACCACTTGTAATCTGGCGGTAATTCCATCAGACCAAGTGCAGTGATGGTAAATCTGTTTGTTGGAGTTTGGAGCAGGAGAGTAATGAAAGGAAAACATCAGCTACAGGTAGTGAGAGGAGTGCATGGGAATGATAGTGTCCTTGTTCCCCGCTACCGAGGACCTGCCAGGAACCTGTGTGCCTTCCACTGCACTGTTGTGTACAGGTCTAGTTGTTACACTAACCGCTGCAAGGCTGCTGGAGTTTGGTGTGTCGCAATGCCATGTTGCAGGTATGCTGTTTCTTGTTCCCCATATCCGTTCTTTTGTCTACCTTGATCTCCTCTCCCTGGTCCTGCCCGCTGTTCTTCCCTTTCCTCCCGCGTTCCTCAATCTTCTGGTCTTCGCGTCCCTCTTCTCCTGCTTCCTTCTGGATCGCCCTCCACTCCTTGTCTGCTGCTGCCACGGCCGCCTGTCCGGTGCTCGTGTCTCCATACTGAGTTGCCTCAGCTGCATGTCCTGAGCCGCCTGCTTCCATTCCACTGCTAGGGATTTTCTTCCTAAAGAGGGTTTCCCCCCGAAGACAGGCTGTCACCTTGGGTGGGACCTCTTGGTCCCTAGGGGCAAATTCCCAGGGACCAGGCAGCCTCCTACAGGGATACGCCATTTATCTTCCCACCGAGACACCGCACAAGGAACCAGATAAGAAACACTTCTTCGCAGAGCACATCCAATATCACTTCTGACAGATAGGAAGAGACAGAGTCTGGCAGAGTGTCAGAGCGGCACCCCCTATAATCCTTTGTAGTGGAATAACAAGACTGATAGTTTAGGGACAGTTCAGGAGGTCACAGAGGGAGTTTAGATAATGTCAGAACCTAGATAGTAGGGAGAAACACACAACACATACTAGCCTGGGGGGTAAGAATGCCTGTGTTATGGAGAGATTGCTGCTTCTGGGTGAGAGAGTGGGATGGCCCTAGAGCCCTAATCAAAAGTTCAATACAAATACTTTTAAAAACCACCTCTGGGAGTTGGAGTATTCTTTGAGCTAGTCTATTATCCTTGGGGATCTCAGGATCAGCTTTGCAGTGGTTTTCTTTTTATCCATTTAACCGTTCCTTCGTTTTTTCTTGGAAAAAATTAAAACACTTTTTCTCATTCTGATCCTCTGTCATTTGGTGTTCCTATGGACTTTGTTTTGGGTCCTCCCTTACTTACGTCACTCTTCGCTGCTTTCATTTCAGGACACAGCTTAGAGGCTCACCCTTTCGCTGATGATACTCAGATTTTTCTCTTTTACCCCCTTTTAATGTTTCTATTGATCAGCATTTTTCTTCTTGACTTTAAACTGTGAAATCTTGACTGTCCTCTAGGTTTCTTTACCATATTTCTAAACAATTCCGGCCTCTTCAATGTTGTCTCCTTGCTTTATTTATTTTCCTGCGCTTCAGCGTCTTGATGGGTACCAATCTCGCAATTTGGGCTTTATATTTTATCCTTTTTCTTACAGGCCAGATGGATACTTTAGTTCTCTCTTGCCATTTTCATCTTTTTAATGTTAAAAAAATCTGTAATTTGTTAACTTTTACTTTCTATAACATGTTGTTACAAATTATTGTAATATCTTGTCTAAATTATGTATATGCGAATGTTCCTAATTTTGTCTTTTTCTTCTTTGTTCTGTTTTGCTGTAAGAATTCTGTTTCTCTTGTAGTGTTTCTTCTCATCTATATTATGTTGGTTCTGATTAAACTGAGATTTGTGCACCAGTTTCTTTGTTTGGTCTTTAAATCTTTTCACTCTTCGGATCCCGTTTACCTTTGTTCTTCAGTTTCTTTGTATAATCCACAAAGGCTTCGTCATTCTGCCTCCCACTTTCATCTTCTTTGTTCCTTGCCCCCCTTATGTTCACTCTCCTTTTCGTTCATTTTAACTCTTCGCTCCTAAATTATGGAATTCTGTTCCTTTAGATATTTGGTTGTTTTGAGCTTTAAAGGAACTAATTACAAATCTGGCGGTCTAATTCTGCAGCCTGTGCTGAACAATGCAAGGGCAATCTCATGCTTGTGATTATTTCAAATTCACCCTCTCAGTTCAGCTTTACTACTGCTGATCCACTATACCTTCCGCCAGTTATTTCATCCATTTCTGAAGTATAGAGAACTCCCCCACGCCCCTCCAAGAGGGCATTTTCTTTAAACTGGGAATATCATGATAACATTATATGTTGTGCAATCATGTACATAATCATCCTCGTCCATTGGTTCTGCTATAATTGTCGCTGGATTCACTATTCTACACCTAATAATTCTGATCGCAGGGTTCGAAATAATAACCTCATAATCTAATGCTCTTTGTGTAGTCAATGTACTCTTAGGCTTTTCTAAAATAGCAAATAATGCATGCTCAACAAACAATGTTACTGGGCACCCCATGGTAATACTTGGAGCTTTTTCAATTTCAAATGCATCAGCAGCTAAAGATTGTTCGCAAGGATAATGCCCTTTCATAACTGGATCCAAAATCCCACTGTAGTGGGCCAATGGTTTGTGACCATGTCCTAATGCTATTTTCTGGGTGAGAACTAACTGTTGTCATTACTTCTCCATTTCAATGGGCAAATAAGTAAAACTCTTCATGATAATCTGAAATCCCTAACACAGGGACTGTACTGGTTGCCTTTTTTAATTCCTCAAATCCTTCAGTCATGTCATCTGTCCATGTTATCTTACTCTTGTCCACGTGTGCTTCTCTAAGTCCTTTTACAAGTGGTTGTATATATGTACTGTAATCGAAAACCCAGGCCCTACAATATTACATAGGCCTAAAAACAGTTGCATTTCCCTCACTGTTTTAGGTTCTAAAGTCTTCATAATTGCTTCTGCTCTTTCATGTGCCACTTTTCTCCCTTCTTGAGGGATTAATTGGCCTATATTCAGGACCTCTTCCAAACAATATTGTAGCTTTTCTTTGTCCACTTTGTTTCCTTTCTCTGCTAGTACAGTCATGAGTCAAACAGAGTCATCCCTGCATCTTTCTTCTGTCTCACTGCACACTAAAATGTCATCCATGTACTCAATAATTGCACTTTCGAGCTGAACATTGCCTAAATCCATCTGGATGTCCCTATTAAAGATTGAGGGGGACTCACAGTACCCCTGGGGCAAACAAGTATGTTTCAGGCAAACAATTAGGTAACATCTTGTGAGTCCTCATGGAGGGGAATTGAAAAGAATGTGTAGTGGGATAATTGTTGGCTAGAGAGCAGGTGACCCCTGCCTTCCCCAGAAAACACGGAATTACAAAATCAGAAAGAACACATTTGAAACTGCACCTTAACATCACCTGGAAATGCAGCTGGCACAAAGAATAGTTAGTTTTGCTACACAAGAAGGGACAGAGGAGACATTAACTTGCACAATGAGTGTGTCTTTTTAAATAGAATAGACTAGTCGGCAGGTAAGCGTGTACCAAGGATGAGGGACTCACAACACTATTAGGGCAGCATTTCTATAGGTAGGGATGAGGTTGAACGTACCATATGTAGACATTTTATGTGCCAGGCATGCACCAAGCCTCGGTAGGCAAAAAATAAATATAGAACAAATGTGTCCTGCAGAGGAACAGAAGTTGCCATTTTAAATTGCACCAGCAGCAGAGAATTGAGCACAGCTGCTTTAAGAAAAGCCCAGTTAAGCACTCTCCAATAAATACAGTTAATTCAGGGAAAATGCTGTAGCCAGCTAGATGGTAGCTACATTAAAAACAATGTCAACAGCCCAAGGCCTTCGGAACAAGAAATGATTGTGTGCGGTCAGCTGTCAGATAAATTGAGTTGCAAAGACACAGTAAACCATTTCAAGTATCTAGGATGATTTGGGCATCCCAGAAAGTTAGGAGGAGCTGGCAGATTAATGTTTCTGCAGTCGGCTAGGCGTGACAGAAGGAGCAAGAAGTGACTAATGAAAAAATAACTAATTACAGCGAGAAGATCTTAGCAGGGTAAAAGCAGGATGACTCACATAATAATTATTCATAAATATGTCAAGAGCAGGATGGCGATCACGGATTGCGAACAAGGCCTTGAGCCTCAGCGACTCATGGAATGGGAGGTAACATGGGCTATTTAATTGAATTAAAATAAGGTGATGAGCTTGTCTCTTTTGCTCTCACCTATATAAATATGTCATCATGCAGCTAGTTCATGGATAGTGTGACCACATCCTGACCGATAAAGCACAAGTTTCTTTTTTCACTGCAGAAGTAATTTACGGGCCTACCAATTAATTTCCAGATATGATGAGGTAGCACTTTTTAGGGGAAGGTCCATGGGTGGGATTTTAGATAGCGATTGTCCAATCCGTAGTTGTAAACATAAAGGATTCCATATGTAGCTTAGTAGAGGGAGCCAATTACCAGGAGCGATATGTTTTCATAACTGTAACATCCCAATGACTCATTTGTACTATATAAGCTCCTGTTGTCTGTTCAAACGTTGGAGAATGTTGGAGGGAAAGCTTAGCTTTTGATCTTGCTTGTTCCCCAGTCTATTGCAATAAACTGGTTACCTTGCATTTGGAATACCACAACCTTTCTGTGTTGTCTCTTTTTTGACAAATACCAGTTAGAGCGCAATTTGGCTTTTTGAGACCCTCTTTTCATCTGTGTTCTTTTTTAAATCTATAACTGTAAAGTATGTGGCCTTGGATGTGATATTACATAATATTATAGCAGGATTTTGAATTAAAGGGAACTCTGCTTCAACAATATTGTTTAGGGGGCGAAGATCCTGAATAAATCTCTACATCCCCCAGTCGATTCCTTCATTGGATACACAGCCGTGTTACATGGGGACTCAGATGGCAACAATATTCCTTGCTTCATTAAAGTGGAAATGGTCTCAAATGTACCCTCATCCGCTTCTCTGGACATGGGATATTATTTTGCTCATGGCAAAATTGCTCCTGGTTTAAGCTTAATTGTAACTGCTCCTACTCTTTTCAATACACCCACATTGTATGGACCGGTATTCCACAGAATGCTTGGCACTTTCTCCAAATCTACCTGAAAAAATGACGGTTTCTTTTTTACCATCGCCATTCTTTGCAGTATTTTTCTATTCTCCGATTTGATCCAATAAGTGAGACTTATGAAAAATACTACCTCATCATCTGAATAATCACCCCTAAAAAGCTCTTCATCTGTCACGTCTGTCAACCTATATCGTTCACTGAGGGCTATCACTGCTCTCCATCCTCTCCCCTCGTCATCTGTTCCATGAACACCACCATCTCCTCTCTTACCACTGCTGCCTCTAGCTCTAGGGGAATCACTGGTCCTTCTTCGTCATCCATAGGTATCTCTGTTCTAAACAAACACTCTTCAGGTATTCTCAATATGTTACCTACTAACTTGGGTAACCATGATAATAAAACAGTCACTCCATACAAGAATACTTCTGATTTAAAGGTACTCCTTGCAATGTCTTCAGGCCTGTATAGGCCAATAGAAACTCTTTCAAATTCATGTAATGTATCCCTGGAGTGAAGCACACTATCCTGTCATCAGTAAAAGAGATTGGGCCTCATTACGATTTGGCGATAGCCAAAATCGGGTCCGGGTTCACAGAATGGGGAATTACCGGGCCATTCCGAGTTCGGAGGGCCCGGTAATTTCTCCCTCCAGGAACCCGGACCCAGACCTTCCCCATTCCCATTTCAGCCCCCATAGGGCTGAATGGGAGGGGGAGAGGGAGCAAACAACAGGCCGATTACGAGCGGCCTGTTGTTTGCTCCCTCTTCCCCTCGCGGGACCCAGTAAGGACGCCTGGTTTGACCAGGCGTTACTTACCGGGTCCCACGAGGGGAGCTTGTAATGAGGCGGAACGGGTTTAACGGGTCTGCCTCCTTTAGCGAAGCCCGTTAACCCGTTCCGCCTCACTTGTCATCAAGTCATGTCCTAGTATGTTAACTGGTGTCTGCCAAGAATATAATTATGGCATAGACATGTCATGTTCTCCCATAGAGATTGGTAATTGATATGTAAAAGGAACTAAGCTCATCGCCCTAGGACATCCCTCTGTATTCATGGCAATGCCTGACTTTGGGTATCTTCCTTTGTGGACACAGGAATAAGCTGCTCCAGTGTCTACGAGAAACAAAAATGTCTTGCCTCCTATTGTCACCTTGGGCCTTGGTTCCACTTGGGGGTATGGTGTCACTGATAGTACTGAACACATCAGGTCACCCTGTGAGCCGTCCTATTGTGGATATAATTCATCCATGTACCTGTAAAAGGATATCCTCCGACCACGATCACACTCCCTAGTCTAGGTGCGGGTGCTTGTAATACTCCTTTATTCCTGTTCCATTGTGGTACCATGGCCTGTTGCGTCTGTGTCTGCTGGGTTTGTATCTGTTGTGCTTGCATAGACACTTGCTGTGATTGCCCTTGTGGAAATTGCATTTGTAATGGAGCTTGCTGTGTTTGCTGTGGTTGCAGCGCACATGCCTGATTCTGTGTGTGATCTTGGGCATAATACTGTTTTGGTTCTGCATTATATTGTCGAACATAGGCCATCCCCCCTCTTGGAGTTTGCCAATTCTGATGCATACCCTTTCTACTTCTACATGTTCTGGCTATGTGTCCTATCCTTCTACGATTTCAACATTGTGGCGGCTGTCCGCCATTAAATCCTCCTCCCACCCTGAGGGTTCTGTAATCCACCTTGTCCTCCCTAAATCCATTCTGTCTTCCTCTTGGCCAAATGTTATACTCCCTCTGATCTATAGGATATACTAAATTGCTTTGCTGCGCTGGTCACATCTCCTGTATCATCACACCTTCACTACTCGCCAATACTGCTCCCTCTATGGCTAATTTTGACAATTCTTTCTGCACTAACTTCGCTTCCTCCTGCTTTCTGCTCTCGGCTTTCTTCTTATTCTCCTGTAACAATCCGCAATGATATATGATAGTCAATTGTATTTCTGACCATGGCTTCGCTACCATCCCTACCTGTCTCTTCATTTGCCTTTGCACAGGCTCAGGCAGTCCCTGACATAAAAATTGGTAAAATAATGCCATTGTTGTGTCCCAAGGCTCTCTTGTCTGAAGATGCCATTGCCCTTGAATATCTTGAATAAAAGCAACATGGTCTTCCTCCTCCCTCATAATCGCAGCCATGTCTGATTTATTGGGATATTGTACCCTAGGCACACACCCTACATCTGCTCTGCAATTATTAAATGGTGCTCCATCGTGTGTTGGGTTTTGTGCACTAACACCCACATATCCTGCTCGCTTTCAAATGTCATCAGTCCTCTCTCCCAGGATGGCTGCTAACAAGGCTTTTGCGTCACCTATAGATAACATCATTCCTGATGTCATTCTCTCGAGCTCATAAATCCAATTCCCTGCACCTGAAGTCAAACTAGGTAATTTACTTTTCAAATTATCCTTATCCATTTGTGGCCACAGAATATATTGTAGTCATCCTCCCCCTTTCTCTAATAATGGGAATTGTGAAAGCCACAATCCATAATCATACGCACCTACACTTCTTGTTTTACAAGAGTAGCTAGTTTCACCCATTTGTTGCCATCCTGGTAGTGACCCCAACCTGCTTACATAAGGCAAGGATACTTCCCCTGCGCTGTGTGACCGTACGTGTGGTAGCTCAGTATATGGAGATGGTTCTGGTGTTTTTTCTTTAGGGTCTGCTAGATATGACCATTGTACCCCTTTTTCTACACTTGATTCTTTCGAAAAGCCACCTGCATCCTCTCTTCACGCTTTCTCGTTTTCTTCCTTTTCTTCATCTGACATCATTATTCCCCAACTTATATGGCTATCATCCCTCAGACAGCGTACTGTGCTAATCTGCTATGACGTCATCTGTCCTACCTCTTGTTTCCCTTGATAAACATTCTTCGACATTCTCTTTGGTTCTATATCCAAATGTATCCCTTATTCTCCTATATAAATCCCCAATCCTCTTTCCTATGTTTTCTGCATCCTGCTCGTCAGCGCATGTCTGTATTCTTGGTATCCCTTGCAGCTCCCTGTGGGGCAATTGTGACCCTCTTTCTTCATCAACTCGTTCTCGTGCTTCAATCGGCAATATACTCCTATTAAATAATCTATCTTGTCATCTTTTAGTCCCCTACTTCTGTTCATCTCTTCTTCCTGTGAGAAACCAGAAGGTGCCTCACCCACTAGTCCTGGGGATTTGTCATCCAGGTGGCCAGGACACAGCCATCGCTTTTGGATCCAGTCCCTGGGGGTGGATCTGTGCGGGAGGATCACCTGGGTGAGGGGTCTTCGGGGAGCTGGAGTGGGATGCCGGATGGTGAGACGTGGGATCCGCTTCCCTATAATATCTTTACCCCATCCAGGTAGGATATTTAGGAACTCTACCACCTGCCCCTTTTACTACACAAACACTTTCTCAGACAGCCCGCTATGAGAGAAAACAGACTAACACCCGAGCAGTATAACTGACATGTCCCAATACAATGGTCAGGCGAGTTCAGACAATTACTGGCCATCACAAACACCTGACTTCCATTAAGCTTCTCCTTGTGGATAAAAGGCAGATCACGAGAGCACACTCTCAGTGAGGCAAAGCACACCAGGAAACCTATGTTTTAGGACGGCAGCTGACCGAGAGAGGAAAGATGGCAAAACAGAAGGGGATCTCAACGATTGATGTTCCCTTGACCTTTTCGACAAGAAAGTGTTACTTTCCCAAAACCTTGAGAATAGAAAGTGTAAGACCAGGAAAACACACTGAAGAATCCTGCATTGTGTGTCGGATGTACCCGGGGCCCTCCTGCGTCAATAATCAATGCCGGGAGAAGCGCCAGCTGCCTTGGTACTGTCCTTGGCTCCAAGAACAAAGTAGCGTCAGTGAAATCAACACAGCCAGTGAGTTTGGGAGAACGATACAAGACCGGTCTGTGTTGAAGCCAAGGTTGCAAGCAGCAACATTGTATGGTGAGCGCTGCAATGAACATTGTTAAAACGCGTGTGATAAGAGACACATGTAAAGTTGAACTGCTGATGAGTGATTGAACTTTAAAAGCAAGATACAATACATTTGAAAGAGTGGTCCAGCACCATGTGGGCGCTCAGTCGAAAGTCTTCGATCTTGATAAAGTAGATACATTTGGTCCGAGCTCAGAAGAGGGGAACTCGGTGTGAACAGTAAATCACCTGAGAAGTTGTACATGTGAAATGTTTCTAAGCCCGGCAGAGGGAGACCAATCGAAGATTTGTGTCAAAGTGGGTCTGAGCCTGGCGAAGTGAGATCCGGGGTGAACAGTAAATCATCTGAGAAGTTGAATGTGTGAAATCCTAAGAAGAAATACACTTGAATATTTGTCGTGTTGCATCAGGCCCTCTGAAATAAGAGACTTTGAATGGCAAAGAGACTTTGGCACAGAAGGCCCTGATGTGGAGATTTATGAACTGCATCATTGTGCTAGGGAAGCCAGAGAATGTGCTAAGCTTGGGTGCGACGTTGGCCCATGCTAAAAATGTGGGGAAGGGAAGTCAACGGCTTAAATATCCTGACATATCATTGCTTGAACATCTTTCTTTTGCATAACATTGTTTAACACACTATTCGTAGTTAGAAGTAAGGATTGACAATGGTCTGCTAATTTGTGCAAAAACACAGAAGCCTGGGTACGCCTTAAGGTAAAAGATGCATATTTTTACAAGAGACATGGTTAGTCACCCAACCAGTACTGGACAGCTACGAGGTATTTCAAAAAGGAGCTAAAACAAGTGGAACTCGTAGACCAGCAAGTGGGTTAATTACGGAAATCCAGACTGGTCACGGCCTCAAAGCGGCCCCAATACCCAACCTCCCTTACGGGATCTTGGCCATTCAGCTACATAGCAACGATCCTTCACTTTCATTGCTATTGATCAACATCTATTGGCATAACGGCGTGGCTGATTTGGATGTCTTCTTGCAGTACATTCAAGAATTTATAATTGAATGGAAGATTTTCAACGAGAGTGGGCAGGTTTTGGTTGCCAGGGATTTAAATGCAGACTGGCCAAACACTTTCCCCGGTGATGACTTATGGGAAGTAACCCCAGAATCCATCCCATCAAACCCAAAAGCCCTAGCAGGCCTAAAATGGGTAGCTACATTGACATTGTTGGGAATACATAGGCGTAGCCATGTTGATGTGAATCTGGGTAAACAAACTCCTACTTGGCACAGAAGAAACACCCATTCTACACTCAACTATGTTTTTATCGACCATGGGGGTCATTACGAGAATGGAACAGTCTGAAATGCTCTCAGGAACACGAGCATGCTTCCCATTTGCCATTACCGTTAAAGTAAGTGCAAGTAGAGCTCAGTTTATAGAAAAACAGAAAGCCGCAATTCTTTTGACGAATGAGTGTGAAAGTGAATGGGAGCTCACAAAGGCCAGTGATTCAAACGGAAGCTGAATTAATATGACTGACCAACAACCTCCACCCTAATGAACATGACATGGGAGTCAACCAGGGAATGGGGTCAGGACCCCGCTTTGAGAAATCTTGTACTGACCCTCCTTTAAACATAGGATTTTCACCTATTACAGTGCCAGTCAGGACTGGGTCAAATGCACAATCCAATGACTCAAAAACCCAAGATGGGCTTGCAACAAAAGTGGATCAACCCCTTAATACATTGGTTGCTACCCCATTTAGGAAAATTAATAGGTTGACTATCCCTGCAACCTGAAGGAATCCGACAAGCATCTGACTGCCACTAAATCAATATGGCGTCCGAGAGGCCTCTCCATCAAACAACCCTTTAACAACCAAAGGTTTTATTACGGGAGACCCCAAATGAAGGAGAGGGAGAAACCAGGTCCGGAAACTCACTGAAGAGAATGCGAAATGGGTGAGGTGTCCGACACCATCCTGCTTGACGGCATTAAACTCATTGAACAGGACACAGGCAGATTACAAACCCAGGATGTTCCGCTGAATAACTCAAATAATGCTCAGAGAACGACCAAGGACACATGTCCCTCCTTACCGTCCAACTTTAGTACATCATCTGGGGAGAAAATACCTGTGCTAACTGCTAATAGGACTGAACATGACTTTGACCTAGAACCAACGGCACAAACCCCGACCCAAAAGCTTATTGGGGAAAACTACCAGCCCGAAAAACTCGAAAGTTGTTTACAACAAAGAAAACACTGATGAAGACACCAATATTTGTGATCTAAACTGTGAAGTGCTCGACAGCACAAGGACTGGACCACAAAGGAAAACAAACAAAAGACCTAGGCTTTCAAGATAATGCTGGAGTTTTCCTGTATCTAAAGAGGGCAGCTATTCCCCAAAAGAACACCTTTCGATTGGACACAAGTACCAACAATCACTGGACAATGAAAGGCCCCTCAAAACGCCCAAGAATACACAGACTCGAAAATGATAGCAATCTTGTCGGTCACATTAGCTCCCTTCATGAAACTTTACATCAATGACCAGTTAAAAGACCAAACCACAATGATTGCAATGACGCACTCAAATATGTTATTCGTAGAAGGCTTTTATACAGCCATCCAAAACAACTTGGATAAAAGCATGGCGCAGGTCACAAACATTGTGCACAGCATATTAGATCCCATCATTAAAGAAGAAAATGAAAGGGGTATCAAGAGACAAACACAAATATCAATGTTACTAAAGAAAAAGTAAAAGGAAACGAGATTACCTCATTCTAACAACAATCGGGAACAAGATTTGAACCTGAGAGATATGGTCTCATTAAACCTCTCTACAGAAGCTGATGTAACTGCACCTACAGAACTCGACGGGGAGAAGAACACTGGCATTGTCCTACTCAAGAGTGGAGATGAGCAATCCATCGAACTTAACAGCACTCTGAATAAAGAACCAGAGAGGAGAGTAATAGACCCACAGGATAAACAGCAGGAGCAAGAAAATTGTAAAAAGGCAACCCCACAAAAACAGTATGTAATATTTTCAAAACATAAAGGGAAAAGAAAAAAACATAACCACTCACCCCTAGAAATTAGTGGGGAGAGCCGTTACACCGAAAAGAGGAAACTTAGCAAAAACTATGAACGGGGAAGTAACATCAAAGAAAACAAAAAATCAAAAACAGACAAAAAAAGGCAAATCAAACCTATCTCGCACATTCATTAGAAATCTTGTACTGCCAGAGGATTCAATAGACGCACAACGAATGAAGACCAAAAATCTAACATCTCAGAAAGCCGTGTCTGAGTCACACAAACCATGGATAAACAAGGAGGATAACCAGATAACATTGAGACAGCCCAATACTATTTAGGAAGATCTCTTGGACATCTCCATCTATGCAATGTCAGACAGAGAGGATGGTAGAGGCAAGAAGATTACTGAAAGAAAGGAGGACGAACATAATTGACTAATATATACGCAATTCAAACCGTTGAACTCGACTGTTCAAATCTGGCTAATGCTACTCTCCCAAAACCTGAATCCTTACAAAATAAACCTAAAATTACATCAAAAGAGATGTCAAAACATGAAATACTAACCTCGTCTAATCAACGAGGTAATGTTAAGATGTCTGTTAATGAATTACTCAAGGATCATGGGAGCATTATTACTAGACCTTTACGAACAATGGAACAAACAAGGAAAACCTTACATCCCATCTTGGAAGGCAAGTGGCAGTGACTGTAAGGAATTCATGGTGGCAACAGTGAAAACAGACACAAGTGATCACAGTTCAAGGGTGTTTATTAAACTGTCTAGGTAGGTTTGAAAAACGCCTAATCTAAACCTAAATCTAAGATGGGAGCAAGCTACGACCATCAAATTAAAATAAGGCAGTCCTAGTGGCGTCTTGTCAAATAAAAAGGCTTACACTAAGAAAATCCTATTGCCAATCCTTACAACTAAAGACAACAAGAGCGTGGGATAGAGTTCACAAGAAAGAAAGAAGTGTTCATAAATGATAAGTCAGGATGTGGTAGCAGGGGGTCTCCCTTCCCCACGTTTTGAGCACAGGACAAGGCGGGACTCCTGAGCACAGCACACGCTCAAGCTTTCCCAGCATGAGACAACAGTTCAGTTTTCAGGTATCAGGACCTTCAGTTGTTAACTCTCTTTTCTACAAAAAGTCTCTTGCCTTAAAGGACATGACGTGTTAAAAAAAAAATTATTGCCTACCACATGTATGTTGGGTGATGACTTTTCACCCTTGGATCCCCCTCTTTCAGGCTCAGACCCGTATCAAATATCAGCCTCCCTACGTCGGGTTCACAATGGCTTTTCAAAACAATCTCACCTGTAACATTCACAAGTCTTAATGTCTTTTTAAACAGTTCACTGTGGATATCCCTCTTCTGTGTTCACTCTTGTCAACACACTGTTCATTGGGTTTTCAGGCTTTGCCTCGCTCTATCGGCCTCCCTCCGTCGGGTTCACTCTTGCCAATTACACAGTTCTTTCTCTTTTATCACTATGCAGGATTCATCTCCCTTACCCTTCCAATTACATGCCGCTTGAAGACTTTCGACTGTACAGGGGGACGGGTGGTGGTTTGCTAGTCCCCTGTATGACCACTTTCACCTTTTCCTTGCGGCTCTCTTAGGGCCTTCTGTTTTCGTAGTTTCAACAAACGTGGGATCAGCCAGAGTCTCTCCAGTGAGCACCCACCTGGTGCCGGACCCCTCTGCAGCTAGTTTTCCCTTAATGTTCACAGTTCTTTTAACTTTCCTTTAATTTGCCACTTTGCGATTTTCGTTCAACACAGTTCGATTTCTTATCAGGCTCTCCCCTCGACTCACCGGCTGGGGAAGGGAAAGGGTCATCAGGTGTGTGTGATTCTCGTCAATTGCCCTACTTTGCCTGACCCTTGTGATGGGACATGTCAGATAAACAGCTATGGCATTAGTCCCTTGTCTTTCGTAATGTGCAAAAGTGTTTGTGACGGAAAAGGGAGCGGTAGAGTTTCTGAGTATCCTACGTGGTTGGCAGGGGAAAAGGTTTTAGAAGAAGGGGGATACCACGTCTCACCCATCGGTGTCCTACTTCCACTCCCCGAAAACCCCCATCCAGGTGATCCTGCCTCACTGGTCCACCCCCAGGAACTGGATACAATAGCGATGGCCGTGTCCTGGCCACCTGGATGACAGATCAGGACTAGTCAGGGAGACACCTTCAGGTTTCTAACAGGACCCATCTCATCATCCAAGATGACGCAGAGAGAAGTTCAGATCAGAATGCATCATTCAGCGAGAAAGAACAAACTCATGCTAATGAAAGATTAGTGGTCCTGGCTAAGGGAACAAGAGAACCTCAGGACCGGAATCTGGCTTCAACCAGATATGTCAACCGACATCTAGCTGACAATACTAACCACAAGCAGACGTCCAGACCTCTGCATCCAGAGACGATGGTTGAAGATCTGGATAAAAATCAGCTGGGGACAAAGGTAAACATTCGAATTACCATTGGACCAAGTGGTGAAAAAAATATAATGTTCTCCTTTTAGAACCTTGGAACATCAAGATGGGGGAAACTAGAAATGCAAATGAAGACTCAAAGCGAGTGACCAATGGGCACTAAGACGACAAGAAACAAAAAACAAGGAAAAACTCAATTAAATGTACTTTATTTACTGCTAGAACGGATCCTTCATATATATGATGGCCTAATTATGAATCGAACTAATGTTCTAAGACTACTGCACCATAGCCCAAAATTAAGTCCAGTAAACACAGAGGACCTGATAATAATAGACTTCCTGGAAGAAGAAAAGCTTGACAAGGCCTTAATATACCTTGCATCTTACTTAGTAAAACAACTCTTGTTGGATGGGGCTCCACAACTGCAACCGCTGGGTTTTGATCTGAGACAAATTGGCTCAGTCACTTCTGACCGCGACTGGGGCTACAGGGGAAGTTAAAGGCGCCAACTACTGAGCACAAAAGAAGCTCATATAGGGAGAGACCAAAGGAGCACCAACCAGAGACATGGAAATGCGCAAACAAAGAAGCCAGATTAACAATCACTCTGAAAGGAACACAAAGAGACGAAGAAGGCAGATTAGGAGCATTGAGCAAATACCATATCAATGAGGAAGAAAACTGGAACTAGCCAGCTGACGCCCCGAACACTTGATAAGGATGGTTTATTGTTAGGGAGAATTCTCTGTTTAGGCTTAATTCCCTAACCTAGTGAGTACCCCAGCAGCTTTGCTGGATTTTTGGGGTTTATTTGTTTCTCCTGCCAAGAGTGAGACTCTTTTACCCTCACTCTTGGACATGATTTGAGTGTGTTTCTTTGACTCTAGATGTGTTTAATGGGCTATGGGGTCTTTTACTCCATAGGGCTTCATATGTTTTTGTGATGTGTGTTACACAGCACCCTCAGTGCAGTAACACAGGGGTGTCATAGTGACCCCCAAATATAGGGCCTCATTACCCGGTAGGCGGTGAGCCATGGCGCTACTAGCGCCATGGCTCATGCCGGTAAAATACCGGCACCGCCTTGGCGGAAAGGGGATTTACCGCCCCATTCCAAGGTTGGAGGGGCGGTAAATCCCCTTTCCGCCATTGCCCTTCCCCATTCCTATTTCTGCCCCATAGGGCTCTATGGGAATGGGGAAGGCGCTAATTACGGCACCGCAATTTTGCTGTGCCGTAATTAGCTCCGAGGTCCCTTAGCGGGTTGGATTTTAACGCCTGCAAAAAGCAGGCGTTTAATCCCCCAACCCGCTAAGGGACCTCGTAGTAAGGCGGTAGGGATTTACCGGTACCGGTAAATCCCTAACGCCTTCCATGTAATGAGGCCCATAGACTCCATACCCTGGGACTGACTACTGTCTCCCAGGGCATGCAAAGTCACCATTGACTTTACTAGTCTTAAATTCTGAACAGAACCAGTACAAACCATCATATTGTGGACGTACTGGCCGGGACAATTCGATTGCCCTGGGGTCTGTTAGTCGAGGGGGCACGTCTCCGTACCCCCTGATCGAGTTTTGGCTGGTGGCAGTGGATACTACTTTTTATATTCGACCGTGAATATATCCCTATGGGATTTTCCCATTGTTCGAGGCTACCAACTTTAATTATTTAATTCCTATAGCCTCGAACATACCGGCGGTTTATTTATTTAATATTAATCCACCGGTTGGTATTTTTTGCCAGAACTCGGTTCTAAAATGGCGTTTGTGTTAGCTTCTGTGACTCCAACCCAAGTTGAGCCCTTTGTTCCACTTTTTGGCGGGCTTCTCCACAGAAGCCCTCCAAAGTGGTGCCACTCTGTCTGGGTTAGCAGGATGTGCGGGAGGGGGGTTTAGGGACCCTGGACTGAGTTGCCTAGGCAACTCAAGTCGCATTCTTGTGTGATTGGCCCAAGTGGTGAGCCGGACGGCTCACCACTTAGCATGTTTGAGTGACAGCTAGGCTGAGTGAATGCGGGTTTGCTGCATAAAAGCAGGGCTTTGGGGTCTGGAACTTTAGAAGTCGCCACAGGACCTAAGAATCCGATGAGGGAGAAGCTGAGCCGACCTGCTACGACGACACCACCGGTGGAGCCCTGCTGAACCGTCTCACCACTTTTCCCAACGACAGAGGAGATCTCCAACCCGGAGAGTCTTCTTCCTTCGACTGGTGGGGATAACCAGTCTGCTTCCTCTTTCACCTTCCTGGAGCATCTCGTGGCTGCCTTGCCTGTGCCAAGCACCCCGGCAACCGGGATACCACGTTTTACCACTACCGCGAAACAAAGGGTAGTACCTTTAACCGGAAAACTCAGCGGCTGGTTTCTTCCCTGGCAGTGCAACGAATTTCATCTTTCCTCCAAGTCGAGATCTTCTCTTCCTCTGGACGAGGCCGCAACTTGCACCCACTGCCAGGAACAACTCCCCCGCTGGAGGATCCTTCCCACTTAAGGTACCGTGTTCCGCCTGGCTTCCCTTGCAACCGACTGTACGGGGTAGATTTAGCCCCTGGCTTTCGAATCTGGGTTAGCCGGGGACACCCTGGCTAAACTTTTCTGAGCCTATCTAAATCCTTTTTGAACTCCCTGCAAGACTTTCTAAGCCTCTTGTAATTGTGTGATCTTGGGTGCATTAGTGCCCTGCTCTCTCTAAGAGTGGGCCCGGCCTATGAACTTTGGCTCACAAGTAACTTTTGACTTTCCTGCCTTGCTAAAGTGTTCCTAAGTATTAGTGTGGCGCACCTTCCTACATTCTGCCTTTTTCCCTCCCTTTTTCGTTAACTTATTGGAGTGCCATCTATAGTTAAGCGCTCACCTCTGTCTGGAAATAAGTGATGTTAACTAATACTTGTCTGATAAGGAATAAGGGGTGTATATATATTAATAGTAACTGTGTTTAGAGTGATTTACAATAATAGTGCTGGAGTGTTTCAATAAGTGTGTTTTTAAATAAATAATTATATACCTTGATACCAAAGCTCTGGTCAGTGTTTGCTTGTGCTATTGGGTCTGAGTGCCTATTGTGTATACTTTGCATACTGCCTAACTCTTCTTGAGGGAAGTCTGACTGCTCAGCCACAGCTACCAAGTGAATCTGGTGGTACAGACTGCTACCAAGTGGGTTTACTGCTAATTACCTGTAGTCCTAAATCTTTTGCAGTGGTCCCAAAGGGAACTGCACAGGTTTCTGCCTAACATTTATAACTGCCCAATCCCAGCACTACAAACAATATAGTGTTGGGAAGTTTGAATACGAGAGGATTGAGGCACCTGTTGGGGAAGGGGGAACTGGTCTATAATCATTTCAATATCGTCTGCCTTCAGGAAACTTGGATGAGTAAAGCGGCCATTTTAGATGGATATATTGTATACCTGAACCCGGCAGTAAAAGCACTGAAAGGAAGACCAATGTCAGGACTACTCCTTGCCATAAAACAGGAGGTTGACATGAAGGCAATATCAGTTCTAAACCCTACACCATACATCCAAATTATGGCGCTTCAAATTGAGATTCATAAGGGAGTCGCAGTCCTTGCAGTCAACCCTCTCTCCTGGTCCTGATTCAACCTGCAGTCTCTCTACTGTCTCCACTGAAAAGGGAGGCTCTACATAAAGCCCTCCCTGCCGCGGAGCGGCCGCGGAGCCAGTCGCTGAGGGAGTCGCAGTCCTTGCAGTCAACCCTCTCTCCTGGTCCTGATTCAACCTGCAGTCTCTCTACTGTCTCCACTGAAAAGGGAGGCTCTACATAAAGCCCTCCCTGCCGCGGAGCGGCCGCGGAGCCAGTCGCTGAGGGAGTCGCAGTCCTTGCAGTCAACCCTCTCTCCTGGTCCTGATTCAACCTGCAGTCTCTCTACTGTCTCCACTGAAAAGGGAGGCTCTACATAAAGCCCTCCCTGCCGCGGAGCAGCCGCGGAGCCAGTCGCTGAGGGAGTCGCAGTCCTTGCAGTCCCTGCAAGTCCCAGCGAGCAGCGAAGGGAAGGGAGGGAGGATGGAAACCTCCCCATTGACCAACTTGATGAACCTCCGGTCGGGGGATGGGGAAGGGGCGAAAAGACTTCTAAGAAGCTCAAAACCCAGTAATACCTCGAAAATGGCGCCCAAACCCCTTCCACACCCGCCAAGGACCCACTCACTTCTATCCTTATCCGGACCACCCGAGCAGCGGGCGACAAACCCCACAGACCCGAGTCCAATTTCGGATCAGGGACAAGAACGGGGGATCGTCACATCTCTCCCTGACCCGCCTCCAACAGAGCCTTCCTCCCCGCCAAGCTACCAAAGACATCGAACCACTTCCGATTCCCCGGGGTCGGAATGCAGTTCAACACCAGTAAACGCAACACTGACCCGCAGCAAGCGCCTTTCAGAGCCGGGGAGGAACCCGGCAGTCCCGTTCGCACAGTTGCACCTCAAAAAGACGCCAAGCAGGCCCGGAGATGCAAACACGAAACCTGCGTCGGACCGGCACGAACCTGCACCTCCAGGCACGAACGACGCTCATGCTTTGCCGCCAGCACAAGGTCGAATGGGGACGCCGACAACGGAAGACCTGGAGCACGGCCCTCCGAGCGCGAGGCAGAACGTCATCCACGTTGGAAGCGCCCCAAGGGCCCCGCTCACAGCATACGCTGGGGCGGACACAGAGAATCCTACCTGTCCCTTGAGTGCCTCGATGCTGCCGCCTTTGTCCGCGGAGGCGGTGGCGTTCGTAGCCTCAGCGGTGGCAGAGGAGGAAGGCCCAGCTCACGGACCAGTCGAAGTAAGGGAAGAAGCACCTCTGGTAATCACGGCGCTGATCCACGCCTCATCTGAAAGAGCTCCCCCTACGGCAAGTCCAGGCAGTGCGGCTTCAGCCTCCAATTCAATCGGCCCACTGGGCACTAACGGCGAGAGAGTCTTGACAATGGAGGGGGATTGGGTAGAGTTCGAGGAGGTGAACAGCATTCCCTCTCCCATGCCACCCTCTACGCGAGGCCACTCGACATCTAAGCAGAAAGTCAAGTCCACCGGAACATCAAAAAAAAAAAAATAAGCAAAAAAACACAACACAAAAAAACAACAAAACCACCACAAGTTTATTAATCCATAAGCCCACATTGAACTCCTCGCAACAACAACAACAACAACAAAAAAAAACTAACAACAAAGCTAGGCAGAGTGGACTCGTGAAGACCGCACACGGCAAAAATCAGCTGGGCATGACGGTGAAAGATTTCTTTAATCGCTTGGGCAAAAGAAAACTTGTCATCGACGCAGAAATCTCGGATGCAGACATTCTCGAAGCAATCACTGACCCAGCCCCCTCCTCTAAAATGAGGAAAACAGAGGGAAGCATGGGCCTCAGGCCGCCCCTACGGACAGAAACCCTACCTCTTGGCCCAAACAGTGAGAACTGGCCAACCCAGGCTACGCCTCTACTCAGTGCAACAGAGGACGTCACTGTTGAGTTGGCATCACCGGGCTGCAGTGAACTGGGTGGCCCAGACCGCCAGGATCAGCAATTCAGAGAAACCAACTCAGCATCCGCGATTGAGAACCCGGACGCTGTAACACCGAGCACTCTGAGGAAGTCCCTGCCCTCAAGCACTCAGAACGAGAAGACAGACCCGTCAGTGTTCCCCTCCGACTCAAGCACTCAGGGCGTTAAGAACGATCGACCCCCCTTCCAGCATCAAACAACACAGTCCCCGGGCACCCGGGAACGGCTGACCCCTGGACACGTGTGCCCAATCTCCGGACTCATAAAGAAGCCAATCCTGCCAGAACCAGGGAAACGCCGAAAGTCCGGAGCAGAGTCACCAAGGGCAGCATCATGTCAAACCTCAGAGGAAATCCCAATCCAGACAGAGGGGGTAAGTTCAAATCCTCTGACCCCCCTTGACAAAAAACACCAGGAGGCAGCAAACCAGAAACTGAACAAACTCTGCGCCCTCACATCCCACCAAGTGGCGCAACAACTATCGCTGGACGAGATCTTTGCAACACCAAACAAAGCCAGAAGAAGCAGCGAGGTAGCTCAACAAAGTAAACAGGAGACTCCTGGCAGGAAACATGACACCTTAGCTCTCATGTCAGCAATAACAATAGCTCTCGCCCCTTTCTGCAAGCTCTACGAGGCATTGAGCGACTCACTGAAAGACCAGACCACCCTGCTAGCAATGACTCACACCAAATTGCTTTTTCTTGAAGGTTATATAACAGCCCTGGAGATCCGCACAAACGATAAGATCACATCTGTTTCAGAGTGCTCATCAGCCCACACGGGACAGGACAGGCAGTTACCAAAAAACGATTCCGCAAAGTCCTACTTAAGGACAAATACCGCCTCACAAACCGAACCCCGTTGCCCACCGAGGGGCACGGCAGAAAACCTGTCCACAACATTAAAACAAAAGCGGGAAGGGAACTACGTGCTTTTCAGTGCGCCCTCAACCATCCCTAAGCCCATCCCGCTCTGGCCGACGACAACAAAAGCACTGGCATTAACACCAGATAGCTCAACCACCACAAGGGAATCCAGGCCGGTCCCGGCAGCAAAGTCAGCACTCACCCAGGGCGCTAAGAACAGGACAACATCCCCTGGGCCTGACCCTGCACAAATTGTACTAACTCTCGGAGTCACGCCTAGGCCAACCTCGGCAATCGGACTGATCCCCCAAGAGCCGACTGCCAAGAAAAAAACTCCACCGGGTACAGCCCCTGTTCCAATTGAAAAATCGCCCGAAAACCAGTCATTACCAACATCACCGAAATCGGTTGAGGACTTTCTGAGGGACAAGGACGCGATGAACATCTCCCAGCACTTGGACCCAACGGTCGACTTAGACCTAATAGACCTGACATCTGATAAAGTCTTTCCTCCCATCCCGCTACAGACGGGGAGAAATGGGAGCCCTGGATCATCACACTCCAGGTCGAAGAGAATCCCAGTGCCAGCTCCCAAAAGCCCCCTGGCAAGATCGAATGAAGAGAGCCACTGGAAACAGCCTTCCAAACAAAAAACAGCTGCACCCCCGGCGGACACATCAAGAACCCGAGGGGTGACAACCCGGTCGAGGTCCCGTGAAAAACTAAGAGACCAAGGAAGACAGACAACAACACATCTTCCAAATAAACAGACAATACAAAGACCAGAGCAGCAAACAACGACGTACAAACTTGAACAGAAAGCCTGGAACAAAGATCTCCAAACTTTGAACAGAAACACCCTACTCAGAATCTTCAGAAAAACAAACACGCTAAAACAATTGAGGTCAGAAGACTTGGCATTGGAAGAACCGTACCACAAAAAGGCAATAGCAAAAGCATACATACATCTAAAACCATCTTTCCAGATAAAAGACTTCGAGGAGGGCCAAAGAGAGCTACACAAGTACGGAATCAGGATACTTGACTGGTCGGAGAACAGAGGCGTTGCATTACGGTGGAGAGAAAAGTCCAGAACCCCGCAACCGAGACGCCAACTAACTCCAAAACTGAGGAGACTCCACTCAGACTCTTACTCAGGCACCCCTCGCTGGAGAGCAAAGAAAATAGTCTCCCCGTTAAGACGATATCACACAACCAACCAAGAGAGCATCACCTCAGCACCTTACCGGAGAATCCCTCCCCAAAACGCCCTCGAGCATAACAATGTGAGAGAACGAGACTCAGATCACAACTTCAACATGGAAGTCAGGGCCAAAGAAGCAAGGGAGGCAAAAGCAAAGGCGATAGAGCAAAAGCGGCAGTTCTACACTCAAGTTGGAACTCGTGAATCCAAATCCCCGGACGTGCAATCGACCCTAAAACAAAGCAATGCCAGAACCACAGAGCACCCCGCGCTACAGGAGGGCCCAAACAAAAGGAACTCGTTCTGGTCCAGGCTGCCGAAAGCTTTCTCACTAACCTCAAAAAAATAGCAACCCGAGGCCCCCGCAGCAGGGCCGGACCGGGCGAAAAGAGAAGAATCTCCCGGGGCTGCTGTTACCACCCTCAAACTAGGATCTTGGAACACGTGTGGGTTCAAACACCTGACGCAAAGAGGAGGAATTAATCTAGGGCAGTTTGACATCTTGGCCCTACAAGAAACATGGCTTACGGAGGTTCCGGCTCTTGATGGCTTTGAAATTGTGCTCGCCCTGGCGATGAAAAGCCGCCTGGGTCGGCCATCATCAGGAATTCTTCTGGCGGTCCGCGCGGGCAGCGGAATCAGCATATCAAAAGTTCTAGCAACCTCGAAACATCATCTGGTTGCCACCATGTCGTGGGATAACAATCCAGCGCGGGAAAAAACAAAAAAAGATGTGGTTCTGATGGTCAACCTAGGAATCATCGTGGCGTACTGGAACCCTCAAGTAATCTCAGACGCAAAGTTCCTCAAACTGATCGAAACATCAATCGACATCCTCCGTGTGGATGAAAACACTGCCCACATAATAATATGTGGAGATTTAAACGCAACCTGCCAGACAAGAACGGCCTGGCCAAGAGCAGCGAACAGAAAGAGCAAATCTGAAGATAGAGGAGCTCAATGGAACGACTTGATGGCGTCAAGAGGGTTTTTCAATATGGCCCAGTCCTTTCCCAACCCAAACAAACTCCCGACATGGGAAAGAATGAAAAAGTCTGCCACAATAGATTACATCTTCATATCCTCAGAAATACAGAACGCGATGTCCTCATTTGATGTGATCGAAACAGAAGCGAGCGATCACAACTTACTCAAAGCCACTTGGAACTCACTCAGAGGAAAAAACACCTCGATGGGCTATTCGGTCGAAAGCAACAACCAAGGGACACGCCTCAGATTAACGGAAGAACGTATCGCCCAATTAACATCAAAATACAGAGCGGGCGGTCCATCGACAGACTACCAACCACTCTTAAGCCCCTTCAAAGTCACTTCAAAAGGGAAAAAATCTACGGCCTTGACTAAAACTCACAACTTCGACAAACAGGTGGTGGAAAGAAGAGCAGTACTAAGAAGACTAAAAAGGCGGATCAAAACTAACTACTCGGAAGCACTGCAAGAAGAACTGACACCGGAAACGAAAAAATACAAAGCCTGGATAAATAACCACCGCATAATCTTATACCAAAACGATTCAGAAGCCATGCTGAAAAAGGGGGCCGGAAAAGATGCTAGAGAATTCTGGAAACTGCTAAACCAAGCGGGTCCCTCAAACCAAATAACCCCCTGCAATGCAGTAAGTGAAGAAAACTGGTAAACTTACTTCACCGATCTGTTTCAGGAACCACCATCAGCGCCACCCTCAACTGAAGCTGAGGCTGAAACAGAGTGGGTAAACGTTTCTGACAAAGAAGATATCCAAGACGCACTCAGAAAACTCAAAGCCTCGCGAGCACCCGGCCAAGACGGGATCACAAACACTGATTTGAAATTACATGCCGAAAACTGGGTCCCCTTTATCAGTCAGGTGTTCAGCAACTGCTCAAACACCAGATCCATCCCGAGGTCCTGGACTTCTGCCATAGTGGTCCCTATTTATAAAAAGGGAGCAAAGTCAGACCCACAGAATTACCGACCAATCGCACTCCTGGACACAATCGGGAAGATTTACGGGTCACTGCTGCTAAAACGATTCCAAAAATGGGCGAAGGCTGCTCCTTGTGCCGATCCATTTCAAGCAGGTTTCAAGAAAAACTCATCCGCCACGGTAAACATCATGCTTATTAAAAGCAAGACCCTTCAAACCACATCGAGAGTTTTTCTCTCGTTCATAGACCTATCGCAAGCATTTGACCTGGTGGATCGAACAAAGCTATGGGAGAAGTTAACAGCATGGGATTGCCCCTCGAACATCCTCGCCCCAATAAAAGCCCTTCACAAGGAGACCACCATGAGGGTCAAGCTAAACCAGCAGGGCTTACTCTCAGGAGAGATCTCGACCAATCGAGGGGTGAAACAGGGGTGCCCGCTGGCTCCAGAACTCTTCATAGCATTCATTGGTGACCTGAAAGAAGTAAACAAGAGCTCCAGATCATTCCCCCCCAAAATCAGCAACGTGCCAACAGCACGCTTACTATACGCCGATGACATCACCTTACTGGATAGAACAGAAATCGGACTCCAGAGACAAATGACCGACCTGGCTGACTACATCAAGCAGGCAAACCTTCTTATAAACAAAGCAAAAACAAAAGTCCTCATACTGGAAAAAAAACCTAGAAGATCGAACCGCTTCAATTGGAGCCTGGAAAAAGTCAACGTCGAAGTAGTGAAAAACTTCAGATACCTGGGAACAATAATAGACAGCACTCCCACAGAATCAGCCATGCAAAAAGATCTTTGGAGGAAAACCAGATTACTGACCTCCCAAGCCCAACTTCTGGATAAGAAATTTGGGCGCTTCTCATTGATACCTACGATAAGGTTCTATAAAGCTAAGGTGATACCTGCCGTATGGAGCAGAGGCGATGCCAGCTATCCCAACTACAATATGGAAAAAACTCGAGGGCTTCTTCTGGAAAGCAGTCCTGAACCTGCCGAATTCCATCCAGATCGAAGCAATCAGGCGAGAACTGGGCCTCTCCTCACTGAGTGCCAAAGTGAACCTAGCGAGCATATTCTTGTACAGGAAAACAATTCTTCCCGATGCGCCTCGCCTCTACAACCTAATAGACCTGGAGATCAAAGCAGGCACTTGCAGGATGATCGTCAAATGGGCTGAGCAGATACAATCGAAGTTGGCCGAAATTGGATGCTCCAACGAGGATCTCATCAAGAATGCAAACAAAATAAAAAAAAACTGGAAGAGGCGGACTGGATTGATACCCAAGAGAGCGCCAAAGGAAACAAAACACTGGCTCTTTTTCCCCAAAACCCAAAGAAGTTAAACCAAACAACACAACTATTCAGAAGATTCCCAAGCAAACCATTGCGGCAATTCCTCCTAAGAGCACGTTTAAACTTGCTACATACCAACGAGATCCTGTTCATGAGAGGCCAGACGCCCTCCAAAATTTGCCGCCTCTGCAAAGCCGACACAGAAACAGTCAGACATCTGCTACTCCAGTGTCCTGGGACTGAACAGGCTCGACAATTCTACCTACACCCACTCTTGGAAACCCATGTCGTGAGCGAAGAGGAAATATGGTGGGTCCGTCTAATCAGCGGCCAGAAGACAAACTGGTCTATTGCAGCAGCAAAAATCCTACAGGTCGCCTTAGTGCAGTGCTCACAAGGGGTGTCAGCATAAGTTTCATCTGATCAAAACAAAACCGAGCACTTGTTAAAATCCAGAAAACTGGATAAATACAATAATAAAAAAAAATAATAATAAAAAAAAAAAGAACAAACATAATGGTCTTATTTAATCTATGTTGGAATTGTATGTCACCTGGAGCAGAACGATTCATAGATATTATAACAGATTTAATAGATACCTCCCTGGAACAGTGGATGGATCCCATCCTGATGTTGTGTGGTGACTTAAACATCCATTGCTTCGATGACAACCAAATCATACTAACAAGATAGAGCTACGACTTTGACGCCTGATGAGCAAAGGGATCACACTTGGAGGGAAGCTTTGATCACCAGAAACATCAATTTGCTGAATGGACAAACCCCCAGAGACATTCCCCCTAAATCAACGTGGAAAAGAGGGAGGGAATCAAAGATTCTAGACTACATCTTCGTATACGGCAACATGATACATCAAATTAAGTCACTAGAAATCACTCACACAATCCAAAGTGATCATAACATACCAAAACTCACTTGGGAAGAGAGCCATACTATTCCCAACCATTAGAGGTGTTTGCAGGATGAAAAGTCCAGAATTGACCAGCTGTCCAAAAGATTTAAGGTTCAGGTAGAGCTAACATAGAAAGATCACACAAGCCCATTTGTGCCCGTACGGGACCGCACTGACTTGGGGAAACATCAAGACCTAGCCACACATTATACTTATACGCACCATAGGTTGACTGCCCTTGCTCCTTCCAATCTCTGCTGGCCTAATGGATTTTTAAATTGCTATTCCCCATGAGATGAGGAAGGAAGAAACTAATTTTGTAGATAGCTTCTTACTGAAAGGTATGCTTATTAATGCGAGATCAGCGGTTGCCCATCGGGACTATATTCACTCCATTCATGAAGAGTTTCAGCCTGACTTTGTGCGCCTGACGGAAACTTGGTTCACCGCCACCTCGGATCCTGATATAATACAAATGCTCCCTCTTTACTATGGTATATTGCATCAGGACCGCCCGCTCCCAAAACTGAAGGTGGAGTGGCCATTATGTTTAAGAGTTTGTTAAGTTGCTTGTGAAACACTGCAGCCATCTCCCGAGCGCTCAACCCATTTTTTTAGTAACCTATCATCTGCCTAGCTACTTAACTAATCAGTTCTCAACAATTTTGCTCAATTGGCTGCTGACCTTTCCCTAACATATTCTAACCTAGTTATCTTAGGTGATTTCAACCTTCATCCTAATGATCGTAATGATTTACAAGACAGTACATTTGTCTCTGTACTACAGGACTGCACATTTATCTTGAGAAATCCTAGCCCTACTCATGTAGGGGGCAATCAGATCTGATCTTTTCTGATTTTGAGGGGCTCTTGGTATATCCCCCCATCCTTTGGTTTGGTTGGATCACTATTTTTTGCCTTTTTCTTGATCCAAATTGAAGTCTGTAGCTTTTCCCAAAACTCATCGACATTGGGATAGGGTGTCACCTGAGTCTATCTCTAACTCACTTACTACCCTTAGGTATAGTGGAATAGCCAATGATGCAAAATCAATTCAATCGACGGCTGATATCCTTGCTCCCCCTACACAATCTATGGGTCATGCTCAACCGTCTGCTCCCTGGTATTCGTCTGCACTTAAACTGTTGAAGCACAATTGTCGGAAGGCAGAAAGGAAGTGGCACTCCGATTCGGATCCGTCTGCAATATCTGCCTATTTACAGGCTTGCACTATTTATCATACTGCCATAAAAAAAGCCAAGTCGGATTTTTTTGCTAATCGTATTCTTACTGCTTCTTGTTCCACTCAAGAGCTGCTTCGAGTGGCCAAGGAATTAACCACTCCTACAAAGGTTCCTTTAATGACTCTGCAAACTCAGGCCCACTGCAACCGCATTGCCTCCCTTTTTAGGGACACAATCTTTAACATTTGAGAGTTGATCAGATTAGGAAGCCCGGCACGGACCGACCCCTCCATTAATCTTGCTGCTACTGAAGATACTCACTCGAGTGCCTTCTATTTCAATGCAGTGATGGACAGACTGGTCTCCTCTGCTCTGAGGAAACTCCGCTCTTCCTCCCCCATGGATCCTATTCCTCTTCACATTCTTCAAAAAGCTTCTAACAATTCTTGGGCCTCATTACGACATTGGCGGTAGCCATGCCGCTATTGGCGGCATTGCTGCCGCCAAAATCGGGTCTGGATCCGGGTTCCCAGAATGGGGAATTACCGGGCCATTCCGAGTTCGGGGGGCCCGGTAATTCCTCCCTCCAGGAACCCGGGCCCAGACCTTCCCCATTCCCATTCAGCCCCCATAGGGCTGAATGGAAATGGGGGAGGGTGCAAACAACGGGCCGGTTACGAGTGGCCCGTTGTTTGCTCCCTCTTCCCCTCGCGGGACCCGGTAAGGAACGCCTGGTTTGACCTGGCGTTACTTACCGGGTCCCGCGAGGGGAGCTTGTAATGAGGCGGAACGGGTCCGCCTCCTGTATCGGAGCCCGTTAACCCATTCCGCCTCGGTCGTAATGAAGCCCTATGTCTCTTTTTACTGCTGCACTTGACTACTCCTTTTCTACTGGGCATATCCCTGACTCTTGCAAGGATGCAGTGATCTCTCCTCTACTAAAAAAAAATCACACCTTGATCCTGCAGTCGTGGAGAATTATCATCCTATTTCCCTTCTTCCGGTATTGATGAAATTAATGGAATCGATTGTGACCCCTCAACTGTCCGTTTATTTTGGAAGCCAATCTTCTTCTCCATTTTTTCAGTCTGGATACTGCCCTGGTATGGGTACTGGATCCGTGATGGTGGTGCTCATGGACAATATTGCCTTACTTCAGGACCGTGGAGAGGTAGGACCATTGATTTTCCTTGACCTCTCCACAGCCTTTGACACTGTCGACCATCAGAAGCTGCTCCATTGTCTTCATGAGGCGGGAATTTTGGGCATCCTGCTCAAATAGTTGTCCTCTTTTTTGTCTGAACGTGTTCAAACAGATTCTCTTCCCCCGTTTACTTCTCCAGCTATTGTCCTGAACTATGGAGTCACTCAGGGCTCTAGCCTGTCCCTGTTGCTTTCTAATCTTTATATGCAGGCATTGGCTAAACCTATTGCCAGCCATGGAGTACATTTTTACTCCTATGCTGATGATACTCAGATTCTGTTTCGTTTAAATATTCCCTCTTCTGCCCCCCCAATACATTGAAAAACTGCCTTGTTGCAGTCAGAGATTGGATGGCCAACAACTGGCTTAAATTAAATGGGAAAAAAACAGAAGTTCTTCTGTTTGGTTCTAATGTAAAGGGTCAGCTGTGGACCTGTGATTACTGGCCTCCCTCCCTGGGACCATGTCCAGAGCCCTCTCCAGTAGTGAAGAGCCTTGGGATTAAATGTATGGCTACCGGCTCTTGGAAGCCCAGGTTTCTGCAGTCTGCTGGATGGGCTTTATAAAACTTAAGGTTCTGAAAAAAGTTGTAACTTTCCTTACAGTTGCCCTCAGCTCACAAATCGTTACAGCGTCAATTATGAGCTCTTTAGATTATTGCAATGCAATCTATCTTGGTCAACTGGAGATGCTACTCCAACGTCTTTAAATCCTCCAAAATGCAGCAGTGTGTCTCACTCCTGGAGCTCCCAGACCTGCTCATTCTCAAGATCTGTTACATCAACTACATTGGCTTCCTATTAGAAGCCGAGTTAAGTTCAAGGTTCTCTGTCTTGCTCATTGTGCTATTCACGCCGGGGCAGAATTCCTGCGTTCCAAACTTGTGCCCTACATTCCAGGCCGATCATTGCATTCAACAAATCAATCTTTGCTTTGCGTTACTAGCTTCTGTCGCGCCAGAGCGGGAGGGAGATCTTTTTCAATTCTTGCCCCCTTGCTTTGGAACACCCTACCTCCTGACCTTCGCAATCTTCAGGATTATTTTCCATTTAGCAAGGCTCTAAAAATGTACTTGTTTTAGTCTGTTTTTCTATCAGTCTCCTTCTCACCCTCGGCGCGTTGATACCTTAATGTCTTTGTGCGCTCTTTAAATACCACATACAATACAATACACAGTTGAGATCCCGAACTACTTGAAAATCTTGAGGGATTTTGTTGAATACAGAAAGTTTGGAACCAAAAACTCATTTGCCAACCTACATGCCTATGATAACGAGGCAACCATAAAAAAATGCTCATTTAGAAAAAGCTTAAGAAACCTAAGGTGTAATTGATCGCAAGAAGCTATGGAAACAACACAAATGTTGAAACAACAATACCAAAATTGGGTGCGGGCAAGAATGCACTTAATGATGCAGCGAGACGCAGAAGAAATGCTGGGATATATTGCTGCGACTGCGAAGAACACACAAGAAATATGGCAACTTATCAACTCCCTAAATACACCACAGTCGGCATTGACTATCAATGCAGTATCTGCAGAAGCCTGGGTGGAACATTTGCCACACTATTTTCGATTGATGAACAATCTGAAACAAAGGAAGAGGATAGAACTCAGAGTCATGGACGTTTCACACTACCAGAGAAGACATCTTGGACCTAATACAAAAGCTTGGTAGCTCTCGAGCCCCGGGTCCAGGTGGTATGACAACTACAATGCTAAAATAAGATCCTGACCTGTGGGTGTCTTTTTTAAGCAAGCTATTTGAGCATGTAAAGAACACCAAAAAGAGTCCCACCATCTTGGAAAACATCTGTTGTGGTGCCTATCTTCAAAAAGGGGAATAGACCGGACCCAAAAAACTACAGGCCAATTGCCCTCTTGGACGTAGCAGGGAAGATTTTTGCAGTCCTGGTCCTGAAGGCCCTAACAAACTGCACCACTAAAACTAATACCTTTGATACATTAAAAATAGGGTTTGTCAAAGGAGTGGGAATGTCGTTGAATGTATTCCTGATTAACATTCTAAAAGCACGAACAGCCTTGGGAAACAAAAGAAGGTCTATCTTGCCTTCATAGATCTTGCACAGGCTTTTGATACTATAGACCGTGCTAAACTATGGCCTAAACTCGAAGCATGGGATTGTCCAAAAGATGTGAGGGAGGCAATTGGTGACCTGTATTCTGAAACATCACTTCGAGTAAGATTGGATACAAGTGGTCTGCTCTCGGACTCTATACCAAATGAAAAGGGTCTAAAACAGTGATGCCCTCTCACTCCAGCACTTTTTAACCTATTCATATCGGATATACAGAACACAATGGCTAAGGTTAGAAAATCGATGGCTGGAGCATAGATCAGCTGCTACATGCGGATGACTTGCTCTTGATAGACCAAACGCCCATTGGACTACAAAGGCCATTCAACGCTTTGCAAGATTATGTTAAATCAAATCAAATGGCCTAAATATCAATATGGAAAAATCCAGAATCCTGGTAATTGGCCCTGCTAGTAACATCAAATCATGCAAACATTTGTGGTTCTTGAACAACAAAAAGCTAGTAAAGGTTAGCTCACTGGTCTACCTGGGGATATGCCTTAATGCAAGCGTGAGAGACACCCCGAGATAACTAATTTCCTTTTATCGGATGAAGGTGACTCCTATTGCATGTATCGGCTGCCCTAGAGGGCATGTTTTGGAAAAGAATTCTCGATATACCAAAATGTACACCAATTCAATTGATCCGAATGGAACTGGACCTAATCAAGCTCTACGCAATGGTGGTATGGAAGTCTTTATCCCTATATCGGAAGGCTATTTTACCAAACCCTACATGAGGCTTCAAAATGATAAAAGGAGTGATTATCACAGGTTATGACTTGGTATTGAAGGAGTGGAGGGACATTTGTGATGCGATTCTACAGAACCTACAGATGTCAGAGGACACCCTAATCACAAACCCGCTCTTGGTCAAACGCAAACTCTGGAGGCAAGGTTGGATTGAAACACAATCACAAAGACAATCATTCAAGTTATTTGCGCCGACTCTCCCCGAAGCAAGAAGCTATAACTCAACACCTAAGTAGCTGCAGAAGTTTTCAAACAGCTGTTATCGAATTCAGTTTCTGAGATTTTGACTACATCTATTTCCAACACAAGAAATCTTGAGAGGAAGGGTGCAAACACCTCAGCCGCATCAAGAATGCAGATGGTGCAGACGCAAAGATTCTATAGAGTCCTTGCAGCATCTGGTGCTTTTCTGCTCTGCACTAACAGAACTTAGAACAAAGATGTTGGGGAAATGTTTCCATGAGCAACCTTCGCTCTCTTACGAACATTGGTGGGCCAGATTGATGCAAAGAGAGAGAGAGAGTATCACTGGCCTTGGCATTGATAACATTTCTAAAGGACATTTTTATGTTAGTCGAAACATTGAAGAAACCAGAGACATTTACATCAGTATAATTGCTGGATGTGAAATTCCAAAATGAGTATCAAAATGAGAATTCGAACACTATGAATGTTTCTGAATGTCCTGAGCAAAAGGTTTGTTTCAAGCCAAAGGCTTAAAAAAAAAAAATAAAAGTGGTTAATAATTAGTAGTAGTCATTTGTATAGCGCCTTTATCCTATTAATATGGCCTCAACGCACTTGTGGTGGGAATACTCTCGGGGGACCAAAGTCCAAGGTGTGGGAAATTGTATGAAGGCTAGGATGCGTGTGTGCACCAGTGACTGATGTCTATTAAGCAATATCACACTGAAATAATGTCACAGGTTAAAGAGCATCAGATGGGCAAGCGGTATAAGAGATGTTCGCTAGCGCCTCGTGTGGGCTGCAGCCCGTCTCTCTTGATGGAAAACATAGATGATCCTCTTTAAACATTATTTTGGTTGTAAGTAACCATAAAAGTACCAACAGAAATAAAATGCATTGAATGAAAGATTTTAAAATCTTAACACATACCGATACATTTATAAAACAGAATACAAGTCGTAAGACATGGTCCCATGGATAACAGAACGGGTAATCACACTGACGATCATCATTTTAAAAAATCTTTTTTTATTGTTTTGGTTAAATAGATCAACCTTGCAGTAGATAAAATACACAAATCATTAAAATTGTTTACAATAAAAGCACATAATGAGAAAAAGAGAAACATGAAAGAGAATTAAAATAGCAATATCTCTCTCGGTAATAAATGATGGGGGAGATTCAGGGTGTGCTAATTATAACATTTTAACATTTTAGTTTATCAAATAAATCTCAGATCAGTGCATACTGAATCCATACACGAAGATGCAGGGAAATGTCATCAATGACAAGCTTATTGACATTCATTAACCGCTTAAATCATTCCAATCTGATTATACACACAGTCTTGACAGTGAGAGTCTGTTTGTGTTGCAAGGATTGAGACAAGTTACAATGTGAAAGGAAAAAAGAACAAAGAAATTAGGAATTTAAAATACATTATAACACCTTATATGCATCACATTGCAGTGTCAGGGATAGTTGCACAGTTTTAATTCAAATATTGCTCTTTCCTCAAACCTGATTTGAATCGTTTAGTACTAGACCTAGGATTGGCAGTTCTAGAAAGTTCATTGCTGAATTTGCCGTCCACTAAATAGTTTGATTCATAATCGTTCACGGGTTTGACGTTTGAAATCATTGACTAATTTGCGTAAAGGCATTTTTCGCAGTTTTAAAAGGGCAGGACAATAGATTAGGATATGCTTTAAAGTTTCTGGTTCAGAGAGGTCATGCTCTGTCAGCAGCTGTCGAATTTGTCCTCGTTCCTAGATGATTACTTGTGGGCCATTAATTTACTCTAAATCGGAGAAACAGTGATCGATATTTTGGGGATGGAAATTTCAAGAGATATAATTCAGGTTTATTCATGGATTTTAGAGTGAAATAACATTTTTAGAACACTGGTATTTCTGCAGCGTTTGTCACATATTCTGCCAATAATTTGTTTTTTTTCCTTGTTGGGATTATAGGTTTCTTGCACTCTGTGCATACATAGGGTTTTTCCCCTCTATCTGACCTTTGATGGTTGTTCAGGGCTGAGATGCCACTGAACCTTTTCTTGCACTGTGTGCATTAATAGGGCCTCCCCTCCGCCCCTTGTATGGATCCTCAGATGGCACCTCAGGCATGAATGGTAACAGAAGCTTTTCTTGCACTGTGTACATTAATATGCCTCCCCCCCAGGGTATGGATTCTCAGATGGTGCTTCAGGCTTGAATGGTAACTGAAGCTTTTCTTGCAACACTGGTATTTTTGCAGCATTTGTCACATATTCTGCCAATCGTACCACCATAATTTGTTTTTTTCCTTGTTGGGATTATAGGTTTCTTGCACTCTGCAGACATAGGGCTTCTCTCCAGTATGTGACCTTTGATGGTTGTTCAGGGCTGATGGGTCACAGAAACTTTTCTTGCACTCTGTGCATCGATAGGGCTTCCCCCCTGTATGGATCATCAGATGGTACCTCAGACTTGAATGGTCACTGAAGCATTTCTCACACTCTGTACATTGGCAGGGTTTCTCTCCTGTGTGGGATCTCTTATGAGTCATCAGGTTTGATATATGATTAAAGTGCTTACCACACTCTGTGCAATCATAGGGCTTCATCCCAGTATGGATCCGCTGATGCGTCTGCAGATTTGAGCTCTGAGTGAAGCTTTTCTCACACTTCGTACACTGGTATGGCCGCGCCCCAGTATGGATCTTCTGATGTGAGATATAAGTGAAGCTTTTCACACACTCTGAGCACTGGTATCGCCCCTTCCCAGTATGGATCTTCTGATGCAGGTGCAGATGTGATCCCTGAGTGAAGCTTGCCTCACACTCCGAGCACTTGAAAGGTCTTTCCCCTGTGTGGGTTCTCTGATATAATCTTAGATGTGATGCCCAATTAAAGTGCATATCATATTCTGTGCACTCGTAGGACTTCTCCCCAGCATGCATTGTTTGATGGCTGCGTATTCTCTGTTGAAAGAAGCAGAGGTACACATTTTATTATTTTATATACTCGTACAGCTTAAAAAAACAAAATATCTAGCACAGGACTGTTAATGAACATTTTACGTCCGCTCACAAACTCACTGGGTGATCCAGTGAGAAGCCACACTTCTGAGCCTTCACCAATCAGGAGAGAGACATGCAAAAAATGTACTTGTTGAGAGAATCCTACACAGACTTACAGGTACAATATTCAGTGCAAATCTAGTCGTATTTGCCCCCCATACATGAATAGATGAGACCTGGGCATGAATTTCACTTTTACTGTTTGATGCAGTATTTTTCTAGAACAGGAAATGTATTGGGGAAAAATAGAATTATCAATGAGTAGCTATCGCCTATCGGACTATATTCCATCTGGAGGTTCTGAGGGAAATCTGATAGACAATGAAAGCGGAGCTCGAGTGTATGATGCCATTAGGAACCTGGAGATGGAATATATCCAATGACTGATAGCTCCCCAATAGTAATGTTATGTCGTCTGTGCAGTGGCGTATTTAGGATTTCAGCTGACCTAGGCCCAACAAAGTGCTTGCGCCCCTGCTTTACTCCGCCCCATTTAACAGACTACAACCACTTCAGCCCTAATTACCTTAAAAGATATAGAAAGATGAATACAACTGAAGTGGAAAAGAACATATTACCCCCTTTGCTTTTTAGGAGTTTCTATTAAGTGGTATATAGCTGGGATTTCAGCCTGGATTCAGCACTTACACTAAACCACATTCACATTATTTCCCTGCACTTGCAGGAAGGCGCAATTAGTTCTGAATGTTTGACTTTCAATACTTAAAATCAGTGCTCACAATGTGCACGCACCGAGTCCCCATCACACTACACTGGCCATTGGCTTCTGATAATTGACTCTTGGCGAGTTAGCAATGGTGTACTCTCTGTGTTTGTATAGAATTGCGGTGGAAAGTGCATGTCTATGGCTGGCTAGTAGTTTGCAACTTGAAACATTTCACCCTGCTTAAAATAATCTCAGTTTTGCAGACCTGACTGACCTTCACATGATCCATAATCAAGGAATCATTGCATCTGAATACTTTCTGAAAACAAGATCGATCTCATTCAAGGAGGAGAACAATATGCTCTTGGAAATGTTGAATTTTGCCCTACAGAACAATATTTTTTGCTTTAACAATAAAATCTACAGACAGAAGCAAGGCCCTTCTGGGGCCTTGGGCCAAAATACATTCAACTCTCTCTTCCTAAATATCTTCCTTCTCAAGCTCTTCGCTCATCCACCTCCAACTACCTCAGGGACAGCCGCTTCTCCAAGCAACGAGCTGGGGGTACAGCTCTCTCTGCAGCAGGGGCCTCACTCTGGAACAGCCTTCCCATCTCCCTGAAACTTGAGGAGAACCATCTCCGTTTCTGGTTCCAGAAGCACCTCAAAACCTTCCTCTTTGCCTCTGCTTTCTCTCCCTCTCTCCCCTGCTAAAATCACTGAACTGGCACTGAATCTGCAACTGGCCACTCACCGATCTCGGTCCTTGGCCCAGCCACTCTTCCCTGCACTGCCTACCTGCACTAGGGGACTGTCTCTGTATCCTACAGCCCCTTCTCCCGGCACTTACCTTGCACTTGCCACCAGCTGGCCCTATTATTTATCTTGTATTCTACTAACCATTTACTGCACTCTCCTTGCACTTGCCACCAGCTGGCCCTATTACTTATCTTGTATTCTACTAACCATGTACTGCACTTTCCCTCTCCCCTTCCCCTTGCACTTTTCCCAGTCCCCCTACCCTTGCACTTGCGTGATCTGAATAACACCTGGCCTAGTAGGATCGTTGTCTGTTCTCCCCTTGTTCCCCCCCGCAGCGTCGTGCCTTGAAACACTTGTGTATTGGCGCGTTACAAATGCCATATCATATCATATCATATCAAGGCACCGCAATGGGGTCTAAATTTGCCCCATTGTATGCAAATTTATTTATGGGCTTCTTTGAAATAAAACATGCCTGGAAGCACAAAGCCTTTACCGACTCCAAAAATATCATTTCTTGGGGTCGGTTCATTGGTGACATTTTTGTGATTTGGGAAGGAGACCAATTGAACTTTGATGAATATGTGGAGTATTTGAATGAAAATGAATTCAATTTAAAATTCACTACAAATTTCAGCAAGGATAAAATTCAATTTCTAGATCTAGAAATGTATGCGGCAGAGGACAAAATCCACACAAATCTGTATGTTAAACCAAGTGCAGGCAACAGTCTGTTACATGCCCGAAGTAATCATCCGAAGCACATTACATCTAATATCCCATATGGAGAAATATTAAGGATCAAGGGGAATTGCAGTACAGAACGAGCATTTGAATATAACACAGAAAGAATGATTATTAAGTTTACACAAAGAGGATACAAAGTAAAAAAAAGTAAAGGAATCGATTAAAAAAGCTGAAAAAATGTCAAGAGAATACTCAACAAATACTTGTTGTAAGATAAATACAATTATACGTGCTGCACAACTAGGCAAAGGTCCCATGTCAAAGATGGACACCTTTAGTCGGTCCTGTTTGTTTAGACAACAGCACGCTGCATGCTGGGAATTCGAACACTTAAGGGACATGTGGTACTACAACTCCCAGAATCCAAAGGATTGATATAATATGATGGGTTATTTATAACGCACTTAATACCCAGAGTTTTGAAACGCGCGGACCCAGGGATCAACCCTGTGCTGCTCCGGGTCATCTTGCTACCAAGGCGAGCACGTTGCCCCTGACCTATCCTCCCGAGATTATTGGCTAAAATGCCAGGTGTGGCTGAAGGTGAGTCCCATGACATGGGTCCAGTTGGCAGCAATGACTCCTGTCCCCAAAGAAACAACCCAGGTGGCACCTCACCTCATCTGGTTCTTTCCCAGTCATTTCTCCCCAGTGATCTTGGGTGGATTTATCTCCGGTGATCTTGGGTGGATTTCTCTCCAGTGATCTTGGGTGGTTTCCTCTCCAGTGATCTTGGGTGGATCCCCTCCAGTGATCTTGGGTGGATTCCTCTCCAGTGATCTTGGGTGGATTCCCCTCCAGTGATCTTGGTTGGATTTCTCCCTAGAGATCCTAAATGGATTACTCTGCAGTGACCTCTTGCAGGATTCAGAGCGGGCACACACAGCTAAGCAATACTGTTCCAAGTGTGCCAGCGTCAAACTATATCATCATTACTGCAGCAAAACAAGAAACGTTTCAAAATCCTCCCAGAAAAAAGTTTCAATTTTTGATATTGCCCCTCAAATGGTTGTAATAATCCCCAAATAACAATGAAAAATGGAAAACACATAATGCAAATTTACTTGGAATGTAAATAAAATTACACATACGATGTGCCAGTCTCCTCGTACATCTGTAGCGATTATTATTTCCCTTCGGCTATTCGTGTTTTTCAGTACATTTATGTGTTACACGGACTTCACAAAATTGTCCCGGTTTTAAAGTGTGTTGATTTAAACATGCAGTACCATTAGGATTCTGCCGTTGCACTTATTCCCTCCACCCCGCACCAACCTCCCCTTTACTCCAGCGTTGCCAAATGTGTCTGCAGGGCTCACTAGCTGCAGCACTGGGAAATTCAGGCCATTAAGGATGAAGGCTCCACCCCTTTTAGCGTGTTGTGACCTGCAATTGAAAGACACTTTTCACGTATTACTTACTTTCGAATATCTACAAAATTGTAAAAGATTGGGAACACGAGAATAAAAAAATAAAAAAACAGTACCTCTGCTCCTCTTCGTGCACTGACATTGTTCTCAAATCCCTGAGAATCGGGGACAGAGCCTATTTCTAGAGTCCAAAAGACAGCAGTAAACACATCACTTGCTGACTGACTCACCGCTAACAGGGAGCTCAGGGTTTAGCCCTGCCTTAAGAAATGCGCAAGCAGAGCCAGCGTCAGCATGCCATCGGTGGTGGCAGCCAGTTCATGTAAACCACCCAGACGGATTCACGTGATGCACAATCCTGCTCCAAAGAGGCCCTATGTCCAGAGGCCTAGCGGGGATGTCCCGGTGTCCAGGTGGCCCAGTCCAGCCCTGCTAGGGGAGCTTATATGTGAGCACAGCGGCATAAAAATACTTTCTGTATCCCAGAATTCCTGGCTTGGGGATAGCACACACTTTTCACCCCTATAGATTTTGCAGAATTGCATTCTGCAGTGCAGACTGTATTTTCGTGATTCCTATATATATCATGTGGTTTTTCCATTTGTTTGCCATGTTAGTTGTGACCCTAAGGAAATGTACTTGAATGAAAGTCATTGGCCATTTTACACAAGAAAGGCCATTTTTGTGGAGGTGGTGCGTGTCGACATTAGCCTCCTTTTTCTCACTGTGCTCCACCAGCCTTGCACTTCCACTCTAAACAAGAGAACCCCCCCAAAATATCAAGGGGACTCAACAAGAAGTGCCGTAATGAAAGGAGGTGTGTGTAAGGTGTGCTGGATATCTCCAAGGGCTTTATGCACTGGGATGACCAAGGGCTGGGCTAGGTGATCGATGACATGTTATTTACAGGTAGAGCAATAGTCCAAAGCTATTAAGAGTCCATTCCAACTATGGGGTGTTATGGGAAGGCGGAAGTCAGGAGTGGGTGATCAAGATGTGTGTAATGTGCAATGCACCACAGGATGTCATCCATGTATGGCACCAACTGGCTGGAGAAGTGCTGCTGTGAGTCTGCATGGCTTGAGCAATTTTTTGAAACAAGTTGGTCAAGCTAAGCTATGTTATCATCATTTCGCTATTGTACTGTGTTTACTTCATTACAGGTCGTGCTGTGTTTCCATTTCTAGACTATATCATGTAGTACTAAGCTTGTATGTTACGTTATGTTACATATGTTCTGTTAAGCATCCTATGATTGGCTGCTCTGTCCTCATTGTGCCCTGTTTTATTCAGCAGCAATATTATGGTCTGTCATTTAAGATGGATTACGGCGTATTGCTAAACTGAGCAGTACCTTTAATGCGAAACCAGGGCGTGCTCTGTGAGTTTGAGGGTAGCATGCAAATCCACTGTCTGTGCCTAGGCTTCCAAGCAATCCCAGAGCACCTGGTGAACCATCCTTTGTAAATTAATTTTCTAAATGGTAGTTTGTGTTCTAAGTGAGTGTGACCTCTTGTGTTTGTTTGGCGAGAGGTATGACGCTGTGGTTTAAATTGCTCTTGCGATTACCCTTTCACAATAGTGTCTGGTAGCAACCTTCATTTATGTCTACATGCAAAGGCTCCCTGCGGCCAAATGCACGCTGGAGCACAGTGAGCTCCTATATGTTTAAAACCGGTGCTTTAAATGCACTCATTTTGACTCGTATTCAGCATTTCGTTGTGGGAAACAGACAATCACCTCTTAGAAGAGTTGGGCCCACTCGCTGTGCTCGCTCGTTTGGCAAAATATGGGGCCACTTTGAAAACATTTTCCAGGGCCACTTTTGGTTCCCAGTCCAGCCCTGGGTGCTTCCCCCGCCCCGGGTGCTGATTAAAGTTGAGTACGCTTTATAAAGAATGGGTGGTCTTCAATCAGTGATCACAGCTATCAAACCAAGCACAGAATTTAAACACTCAGAGATGTACATTTTCAAACAAAACATGGTGTGATCTTCAGTCTAGCAACATTTCTGCTTTCTCAGTTGATCTTTCAGGAGTGAGTTGGATTTGTTTTGTCTTTCCTCAACAGCAAGCCAACTTTTATTTCTAATTGAGGTGGGTGGCCGGGGGAGAGGGTGAGGGAAGTGGGAGGGGCTGTGAGTCTTGCAGCACAATCTCTGACCTAAGTGATGAAATGGGAAATCACAGAGTGTGACATTAACACTGCGTAGGCCTTCTTTATGTATGACACTTCTCTTTTTATCAAAAAGACAAAGTTATAGATGGAAAGTGTTATGTTAGTTTACTCAGGGGTCCTTCGATCACACCACATAAAAAGCAGTAATCCAAAAAAAAACACACACTGGGCAAGAAGCAACGCTGTTTTTTACAGCTGGGGGAGCACAAAACAAACAGAACAGTGAATGGGTACTGATTGATGAGAGCTGACATCTGGGCATACAACGAACACTGGTTTTATACTATGAACACAATGGACAAGAAACTAGACACAGTTGTAGCTCAGGTTTTCACATTTTTCAGTGGTTTCCAGAAAGGTCACTGTCTGAGCTTCGTCATATCCTCATAACGAATATATGTTAGTGAAAGAGGATTGGAGCAAAGTGATCTACTGCATCACAACTCGTCACCTCCCCATGTGGCGCAACATCCATTCTCACCCCTCGCAGGAACAGTTGGCAATTAGCGAAACAACTTTTGTGCTGACCGCCGAATGACCGAGAATGAGTTTTGCAAGCCTCTAAGACCCCAGCTGGTAAGTTCAGAGACAGGACAAATTAAATCGTGAGGAAGGAAAGCGAAGCAAGTAATGTTTCCAACTAGGAGTTGCAAAGTTGAACTTGCAATGAACCGTGCACAATGATGGGAATGGAAAGGCAGTGTCAACCGATGAAGTCTTTGGGAAGGGGATGTAAAGGTTATAATTTAGTTTTCACACTGTCACATCTCACGCAGATATTGGTTGAAACGTACTCAGTCACTCACTCACTCCACACATACTCCTCCTGGAACAGCCAATCAAAAATCAAGTCTAGCCGATACAAAATAAAAGTAGCATACAATCAGCACTACAGGAAACCAGATGATCTCAATGCTAATCAATAGCTTGCTCCAGTCACGAGGATAGAACAAGCCAACAAGGATAAGCAGTGTATAGATTCACCTACAGTGTAAATGACAATGCCCAGTCAGAGGACGGGAAAGAGTGAATAATCTGTAATATGTGTTGTGATTTTTCCTCTGGTACTGGCTATAAAGCCCGCCATTTTATGTCACCATTTTGAATATCTTCTTGATAATTCCCCGACCTAGGCTGCGCTGTAATGAACTTTTTGTTTTTCTCACATCTCGTGCATTATTTATTGGCTCCTTGGATTGATTTTATTATTGAAGTTGGGACTTGCTTTACACCCTCTTGGGCTCTTTACTCTCTCAGACCCCTCTTCAGCTTGCAGCTCCTCTTGGACTATTCGGTCTCTCAGCTCCTCTTGGGCTATTCGGTCTCTCAGCTCCTCTTGGGCTATTCGGTCTCTCAGCCCCTCTTGGGCTATTCGGTCTCTCAGCCCCTCTTGGGCTATTCGGTCTCTCAGCCCCTCTTGAGCTATTCGGTCTCTCAGCCCCTCTTGAGCTATTCGGTTTCTCAGCCCCTCTTGAGCTATTCGGTTTCTCAGCCCCTCTTGGGCTATTCGGTCTCTCAGCCCCTCTTGGGCTATTCGGTTTCTCATACCCTCTCGGGCTATTCGGTTTCTCAGCCCCTCTCGGGCTATTTGGTTGGGCTATTCGGTTTCTCAGCCCGTCTTGGGCTCTTCAGTCTCTCAGCTCCTCTTGGGCTCTTCAATCTTTGGATCCCTTCTTGGGGGTATTGGGTTTGTTCTCCTCCCGTTTCCCTGGATACACCTGATTTGTTGCAGTGGCATCTTTCGGGGAAGGCACTATCTTTGGTGCAGGTGGCAGCATGGTTCCGGCTTCTCCTCTGTATTCTGCACTGTTGCTTGGGTGTTCCCGCTGGTTCTGCACAGGGCTTCGGCATCGGTTCCTGCAGTTTCTGGTTGCATCTCTTCTCTGGGCGATTGGCCCAAAATTTTCCAGCTTGCGAGTTCCTTCCAAGTAGCAGTGCTCCACTGGCTTTCTTTCTCCTCTGCACTCCACTCCACCTTCCTGGGACTCGTTCTTGACTCTGGGCCTCATCACAACTCAGGCGTTAAGGGATAACGCCGTCGTTAACCCTTAACGCCTGATTACAATTTTAACGGCTACTTTTAGCAGGTGTTAAAATCCATGGCGCTAAACCGCCTTGGTGCTAATCACGGCACCGTAATTTACGGTGCCGTAATTAGCGCCTTCCCCACTCCCATTATGCCCTATGGGGCAAAAATGGGAATGGGCAAGGGTAAATGGGGAAATGGGGATTTACCGCCCCACTCACCTTGGAATGGGGCGGTAAATCCGCCATCCACCATGGTGTAAACGCAGTTTACACCATGGTGGTAAAGTTGGTGTACTTACCGCCTGGGTCGTAATGACCCCATCTGTCTTGAAGGAGGACGGACAATCCTTTACACGACTCTGTAGGCATCCAACTCTCTCCTGCGCTCCCCCTTACCGTCGTGCTCAAAGGCCCCTTTCTGTTCCTTTGTGTAAGGGAAGGCAACAATCCATTGTTCTGGGAATTCCTGTAAGTTGGGGACAGTAAAGGGTCAGAAACTACACTGTCCACTTCAGTATGAATGTTCACAGAGTTGTCGTGTGCAAACCCCACATAGCCCATAAAAACATTAGCTTCTGAATGAGAATACGACATATAAGTTAACGGAAGGCTGTCCTCTAAGAAGCGTGGGGGGGTCACCAACAGTGGTATTCAGATTGCCATGCCCCCTAGGGGTTGTTAGGTTCACCTCCCAAGTCCATAAGGGGGTTGGCTCCCACTTGGGGAGAAGGGTGAATTCCGTGGATTAGTCAGTCCTGCTCCAGTAATCTACACACTGGGTCCCGCTCTGCTGCTCCAGTGCTGGGCCCCATTCCAGTGTGCTGACATTTGGGGTGTCTTCTCATTCCCCTGCTCCAGTCCTGGGCCCCATTCCAGTGTGCTGACATTTGGGGTGTCTTCTCATTCCAGCCCCACTGTGCGGTACTTGTCCCCTCCCCCCTTCTTCTACCTGTTCCCAGTAGGGTGGCCAACTGTCCCGTATTTTGCGGGAATATCCTGCAATTGAGGACTCTGTCCTGCAGTTTGCAGAGTGGCGGTGCGGGACGCAGGTTGTCCCGACTTGCTTTGTTCCCTGGAGTGTAACTCTCAGGAGACAGCAAGTCGGGACAAATTGCGTCCAGCACAGCCACTCTGGAAACTGAAGTGGCCATCTACACACCACGGCGCTACCACCTGCTGCAGGTCGAGCTGCTAACGCTCTGACATCCCGTTCTTGCTTAAAACTTTAGACCGTGCGGCATACCTGCAGATCCAAGACTACTTGGAATCCAATAATCTCCTGGGTCTATGTCAATCTGGATTCCGTCCCAGACATGGGACCGAAATGGCTCTGATAGATTTGAAAACCCAAATTGAGGTCTTGAAAGACAATGGGAAACTAGCCTTGCTACTTCTCCTAGACCTTTCCGCGGCCTTTGATCTGGTCAATCACCAAATCCTATGCCAGCACCTTCATTCTGCTGCCCACTTCTCTGACTCAGCCACGGCGTGGATCAAATCCTTTCTGAGTAACAGATCCATGAGGGTCTTCTCACCCTCTGCAGCCGGCGACCCCGCTCCGATTCACTGCAGCGTCTCTCAAGGATCTTGCGTGTCACCTACACTCTACGACGTCTTCACTAAGCCGCTCTTTGATGTACTTGACTATCTGGGTGTCTCCTACACCAACTATGCTGACGACACCCAGATACTCATTCCCATCACTGACGACAATATAGCTGACACCAAGGCCTTGAACAACGTCTACCTGGTCATCCAAGCTTGGATGGCCCAACACGAATTATGCCTTAACGACGACAAGGCGGAGCTCCTCATCTTGGGCTCCTCGCAATGTCTCAACAAACTAGATCCTTCCTATCAGTCATTCATCATAGACGGAAACATCATTAAGGTCTCTAAAGACACAAAAACATTACGTTTCTATCTTGATGCCACTTTGTCTCTGTCACGACAAACAAATGCAGTTAGATCAGCCACTGCTTACACCTGTAAACTTATTGCAGCTTGCAGACCTTTCCTGACTACACCGAACAGTGTCACCCTAGCCAGAACTCTCATCATGTCAAAAATTGACTATTGTAGTGCCCTCTACTTAGGGACTAGCCAACGGAACCTGAATAAACTACAAATCACCCAGAACAATGCCATCAGGGCAGCTCTAAACATTCCCAGAAACCATCATATTTCTGAATCTAGAACTAACCTACACTGGCTACCTGTCAAGCAGAGAATCTCACTGAAGACACTTGCACTCACCCACAAATGCCTGGCAAACAAGTCCCCCTCTTACCTCTCCAACCAGCTGTCCCTCCACACCTCCAACCGACCACAAAGAACTGCCCAGACCCACAGCCTATCGATACCAAGGTTCAAACTTCAAAAAACTGGGGCAAGAGCTTCCCTGTTCTAGCCTCTAAGTTGTGGAACACCCTCCCTGCTACCATCAGATCTGAGGACTCATTTAACACCTTCAAGTTGAAAACGAAAACATGGCTCTTTGATTAGAACTGAGGCATTCCTTTATTGCTTTATGTGCCATAGTTTCGCAGTCACCTGTTTTTGCCTTTGACTCCTTTCTAATTTATGGCATATTTTACTTTCCGAACTACCATGACTACCGTTTTATTCTCTCTATGTTATGCTTTGATCTCAATGTTCCTTGCTTGTATATACATATTCCTGCCATTATATCTCATCATTTTAACTGCCGTTGTAAATACATTTATATAACTATGTAACTATGTATGTAAATAATTTCAAGATTTGCGCCCTGATGCCCCGCGTTATAAATAAAATACAAAATATGTCTTCATTCCACTGCTAATGCTTTGTTCCTGGGGTCCTGATGGTTATGTTTACAATTAAAAAACGTGACCATCACCTCCCAAGGACAAACCATGTGTATTGCAATTAAGCCAGGTGGTAAGAGCCATTAACAAATTTAAATTAGAAAAGGGGCGGGACAAACGTCAATGACGCTGTGACGTCATCACCGCCTTGTGGGCAAGTGTCCAGCAAAAGGATATAAAAAAGTTGGCCACCCTAGTTCCCAGGTCCTGTGTCTTTACCTGGCGAATCCTGTCTTCCGGCTACTCCTAGCACCCTAGTTTTGCCTGTTCCCATGTGATCTGACCTCATCTATTCTGCATAGGATTTTCTTCTTGAGTTTTGCCATCCAAGGGGCCATTTTTCAACTGTTCGGTCGAAGGGGATAAGTGGGGGCTCGAATGGACACAACCCTCTCTCCTGAACATGAACTAGTCTAGTAGGTGACACGTGACTCTTAAATCACGTTTATCACATTGCTCCCCAGTTCCCCGGGTCATCCAGTCCCACTCGTTAGCCTTCAATATGTGTTTCGTCACTTTTTTGCAATGTCGAAAAAGCTGAACACCTGCAGAATTTGGCGTCAGCAAGTCATGCATGCACCGGGAGTGTGAGCACATGAAAGAAATCAGTGCGGTAGGGGTGCTGCTCTGAGGCCAAAGCTGCCGGGTGCTCGGGTGATCAGTATGTATACTTCTGCGCAGCCGCATTAAATCTCTGCATCCTGATGCTCATAGACCGCTCTGCGCATACTCACATTATCAGTATTTATACTTTCACGCAGCCGTACTGAGTCCTTGTAGTCTGTGCTCATAGACCTCTCTGCGCATGCTTTGATGATCAGTATCTATACTTCTACGCAGCCGAACTGAGCCCCTGCAATCTGATGCTCATAGACAGCTCTGCGCATGCTCTGGTGATCAGTATTTATACTACTGCGCAGACACAGTGGTGAGACCGTTTGACCCATTGCGGAGGAGCTGCCTGGCCCTAAAGTCATCTCACCCCTAGTGGGTGTTGCTCCCATCTCTGTTAAAGATCTTTGACCAGAAATCCCCCGGGATCAAAGGCAGGAAATCCACCCAGAATCAAAGGAGAGAAATCCCCCAGGATCAAAGGAGAAAAATCCCCAGGATAAAAGGTGAGACTTCCACCGAGAGGGTCCAGTGGAGGTGGGTTGTTTCCGGTGTTGTTTTCTTGTGGAGGGAAGTCACTGCTGCCATCTGGCCCCAGGCCACGAGAGTCACCTTCAGCCAGCACTGACCTTGCAGCCAGCATTGCTTTTAATTCTGGGAGTTGGAGTTTAAAGTTGTCCCATTAAATAAGATGCTGTAAGGTCTGTAGTTCCCATAATAGAGTTGATGTCTTCTAAAAACACATACATGGCTAAAGGTGTACTCATGCCTACGGCTAGTTCGCAGCTATCAACAACTGCATTTGTATTTTGTATTTATTGAATCCCAGGTGCTGCAACCACTCAACACTCTCAGCCTCTGATGCTACCCACTCACTGCACCACCTCACTCTGGCACTTCAGCACATACTTGCCAACATTCAGTAACCAAAAAAAAACCGTAGGATTTTTCAAGTTTCAAAAATAATAATTTGCGTAACAATGACATCACAGGAAAATACAAAACATACATTGTTGGCACCATTGAAGCATTCTGAAATACACAACCCATCAAACAGCACAACATGGAAAGATGTTCAAATGTAAAACAAATGTATAATTCTGAATGGTAAGTTAACACCAAATCACACAGAGCTGGTAGGCAACATTTTCCACTGCTCTGTAACAGCAGCTTGGGCAATACATATGTATTCCTGCAGTCTGATAGGCAGGTACTGTGTGATGGTGGTACGCTCTGCCACTTGCCTTCACTGCTGGTTCACCTAAGGGTTGTACCAGCAAGAGTGCAGGACAGAGTCAAGTAGCTGTCAGGTCAGTGGATTGGTCTGAGCCCAATCAAAGAATAACCTACCAGTCCACTGTACAGACAGTCTAATTAATGTGTTGCATGCTTTGTCCTGGAGCTTGCCTAAGAGTCACATAAATTACTTGCCACTATAAAAAGCAGTAGGATCTGTCACTGAAATCTGTAGGCAGTAGGACTGCTTAAAAAGCAGTAGCTTACTGCCTAAATCTGTAGGGTTGGCAAGTATGTCAGCATGCTACCCACTCACTGCATCGCCCCACTCTGGCACTTCAGCATGCTACCCACTCACTGCATCGTCCCACCCTGGTACTTCACCATGCTACCCACTCACTGCATCGCCCCACCCTGGTACTTCAGCATGCTACCCACTCACTGCATCACCTCACTCTGGTACTTCACCATGCTACCCACTCACTGCACCACCTCACTCTGGCACTTCCGCATGCTACCCACTCACTGCAGCACCCCACTCTGGTATTTCACCATGAGACCCACTCACTGCATCACCTTACTCTGGTAGTTCACTATGCTACCCACTCACTGCACCACCTCACTCTGGCACTTCAGCATGCTACCCACTCACTGCACCACCTCACTATGGCACTTCAGCATGCTACCCACTCACTGCATCACCTCACTCTGGTATTTCACCATGCTACCCACTCACTGCATCGCCCCACCATGGTACTTCAGCATGCTACCCACTCACTGCATCACCTCACTCTGGTACTTCACCATGCTACCCCCTCACTGCATCACCTCACTCTGGTACTTCACCATGCTACCCACTCACTGCATCACCCCACTCTGGTACTTCAGCATGTTGCCCACTCACTGCATCACCCCACTCTGGTATTTCATTATGAGACCCATTCACTGCATCATCTCACTCTGGTACTTCACCATGCTACCCACTCACTGCACCACCTCACTCTGGCACTTCAGCATGCTACCCATTCACTGCATCACTTCACTCTGGTACTTCAGCATGCTACCCACTCACTGCATCACCTCACTCTGGTACTTCACCATGCTACCCCCTCACTGCATCACCTCACTCTGGTACTTCACCATGCTACCCATTCACTGCATCACCCCACTCTGGTACTTCAGCATGCTACCCACTCACTGCATCACCCCACTCTGGTATTTCACCATGAGACCCACTCACTGCATCACCTCACTCTGGTACTTCACCATGCTACCCACTCACTGCACCAGCTCACTCTGGCACTTCAGCATGCTACCCACTCACTGCACCACCTCACTCTGGCACTTCAGCATGCTACCCACTCACTGCACCACCTCACTCTGGTACTTCAGCATGCTACCCACTCACTGCACCACCTCACTCTGGCACTTCAGCATGGTACCCACTCACTGCACCACCTCACTCTGGCACTTCAGCATGCTACCCACTCACTGCACCACCTCACTCTGGTACTTCAGCACACTCTCAGAGCCTGAACTCATGATTTCTGTCTTCATATGTATGCTAGGAATGCACTTCAAGTCCCCTGGAGTACTAATGGATACTCAGGCTCTTAAAGCATGTACAAGATACTGTGATTCCTGAGTACATGCATGTGCTGAGTGATGGGAATGCACATCAAGTCACCTGGCGTACTCGTGCATATCTCATGCTCTTAAAGCATGTACATGTTACTGTGATTCCTGAGTGCATGCACATGCATGTGCTGAGTGATAGGAATGCACATCACGTCACCTGGCGTACTCGTGCATATCTCATGCTCTTAAAGCATGTTCATGTTACTGTGATTCCTGAGTACATGCATGTGCTGAGTGATAGGAATGCACATCAAGTCACCTGGCGTACTCGTGCATATCTCATGCTCTTAAAGCATGTACAAGATACTGTGATTCCTGAGTGCATGCACATGCATGTGCTGAGTGATGGGAATGCACATCAAGTCACCTGGAGTACTTGTGCATATCTCATGCTCTTAAAGCATGTACATGTTACTGTGATTCTTGAGTACATGCATGTGCGGAGTGGTAGGAATGCGCATCAAGTCACCTGGCGTACTCGTGCATATCTCAGGCTCTTAAAGCATGTTCATGTTACTGTGATTCCTGAGTGCATGCACATGCATGTGCTAAGTGATGGGAATGCACATAAAGTCACCTGGCGTACTCATGCATATCTCAGGCTCTTAAAGCATGTACATGTTACTGTGATTCCTGAGTGCATGCACATGCATGTGCTGAGTGATGGGAATGCACATCAAGTCACCTGGCGTACTCGTGCATATCTCAGGCTCTTAAAGCATGTACATGTTACTGTGATTCCTGAGTACATGCATGTGCTGAGTGATAGGAATGCACATCAAGTCACCTGGAATACTAGCAGATACTCAGGCTCTTAAAGCAGGTACATGTTACTGTGATTCCTGAGTGCATGCACATGCATGTGCTGAGTGATGGGAATGCACATCAAGTCACCTGGCGTACTCGTGCATATCTCAGGCTCTTAAAGCATGTACATGTTACTGTGATTCTTGAGTACATGCATGTGCGGAGTGATAGGAATGCACATCACGTCACCTGGCGTACTCGTGCATATCTCAGGCTCTTAAAGCATGTACATGTTACTGTGATTCCTGAGTGCATGCACATGCATGTGCTGAGTGATAGGAATGCACATCAAGTCACCTGGAATACTAGCAGATACTCAGGCTCTTAAAGCAGGTACATGTTACTGTGATTCCTGAGTGCATGCACATGCATGTGCTGAGTGATGGGAATGCACATCAAGTCACCTGGCGTACTCGTGCATATCTCAGGCTCTTAAAGCATGTACATGTTACTGTGATTCCTGAGTGCATGCACATGCATGTGCGGAGTGGTAGGAATGCGCATCAAGTCACCTGGCGTACTCGTGCATATCTCATGCTCTTAAAGCATGTACATGTTACTGTGATTCTTGAGTGCATGCATGTGCCGAGTGGTAGAAATGATGGAGGCAGGAACCCACTCAGGGAAGGTCAGAGCCACTCCACCACCAGGCCGGGAGGGCCTGGGATTGGGCAGGATCTTGTAGTCCTCAGAGAGAAGAGTGTTAAAAGCAGTGACAGAGCTGGCCTTAAACAAAGTTTCAGTAAGAGCAAGGACGTCAAGGTCAAGGTCTTCAAGGAAGTGACAGATGTCAGAGGAGAGTTTGATAGCAGAGCGAGAATTGAGAGTAGCTAAGTAAAGCTGGTTGCCCCCTTTAAAAGATTTGCGTGGGGGGGCACAGAGGTGGGGTTCCAACAGTGGGGAGACGAGGAGTGAGGGAAGGAGGAGTGGAAGGAGAGGGGGGAAGTTTGTTTGTTTTTTTGTTTGTTTATTATTTGTAATGCGCAACATACCCAGCGGTAGCAGGGCGCAACAGTTACAAGTATATGCGAGGCTTGGTTACACAAAGATATATACAAATTACATACAGGTAGAAATTACAAGGTAAGTATACAAAGAGGGCATATTTACAGGCATAGTGAGCATCAGGGGGAAGAGTGGGCTATTCCCAGAAAGGTGTATACAAAACTAAGGTCTGGTGTGGGGATAATTAAAAGGTGCAGGGATAATTACATGGATACTATCAAAGCAGAGAGCATGTTAGGTCATATGATAGTTATCAGGGCGAGGGGCGATTAGTTACTGGATAGTGCTTATGAGTACAGGTTATTGGAATTCAGCCATGTAATGGTGTTGGATCTAAACTTATGGTAAGTTTGGTCTGTTTTTAGACTAGGGAGCAACGTGTTCCATAGTTTGGCAGATTTCACTGGGAAGCTGTTACCTCCAATGGTGGATCGTTTAAAGCTTGGAATGGAGAGTCGATCTCTGTTAGCACGTCTTACTGGTCTCGTGGAGTTTCGCTTATGAAATCTCTCAGCCAGGTAGATGGGTGTGGCATTATTGAGGGATTTATGAGTCAGCGATAGAGTTTTAAGAAGGACTTTGTCGTGAGTTGGGTGCCAATTATTCTGTTGACAAGTCTCTGAAATGAGGTCTCTTCTGGATATGCCTAGGGCCGCTCTAAGAGCGTTATTTTGTAAAGTTTGGATTCTTTTGATGGTGGCTGTGGATGAACCTAGGTAAAGGGCGTTACAGTAGTCCAGGTGTGACATGATAAGGGCTCTGGCCAAAGTAATGCAACTGCTATCCAAGAGGAATGGCTTGCCAGTGCGTATCAATTTGCACGTGTAAGCAGTGGAAGATGCATGGGAGTTGACCTGTTTAGTAAATGAGAGGTTTGAATTGAGGTAAAAGCCAAGTGTTTTTACTTCATGTTCTACTTTTATGATGTTGCCATCAATTGTGAATGAGGAATATTTGGAGCCTAGTTTTTTTTAAATTGGACAGGGTGCCTGGGATGATGAGTTCAGTTTTATCATCATTCAGGCATAGACCATGTGTGGCCATCCATGCCTGGATGACGATACACACTCTGTTCACCAAGGCAAAATCCTTTTCATAATCCCCTGAAAGTGGGAGGAGGATCTGGGTATCATCTGCATAGTTAGTGTAGGTGATACCGAGATGATCCAGATCATCGAAAAGGGGCTTAGTGAAAATATTGTAGAGTGGGCGAGACACAAAAACCCTGGGGAACACCACAGGTGATGGGTATAGGGTCCGCAGCTGCTAGCAGCGAGAAGACCCTCATTGTTCTGCCGTTTAAGAAGGATCTGATCCAAGTAATAGCGTCATCAGAAAAGTGTGCTGCTGAATTTAGATGGTTACAGAGGATGGTGTGATCGACTAGATTGAAAGCAGCTGAGAGATCTAGGAGTAGGAGTAATGCTGATTTACCATCATCTTTGAGCTCATCGATTTGGGTCTTCAAATCGATGAGGGCAGTTTCTGTGCCATGCTGGGGACGGAAACCTGATTGTCTGGCCCCTAGCAGGTGTTGTTGTTCCAGGTGTTTTTTGAATTTGAGTATTGAGAGCTGGTTTTGCTACCATAAATTGCGCACACAACCACAGTTAGTAAATTGTAATAAGTATTATTTAATTCTATTCAAAAACAGCCGACACGTGTTTCGAGCTCAACCGCTCTTTTTCTAGGCTGCGATATTAAATACATAATTTATACAAGAACACATATTTGACATGATCATATATGGTGGACAACAAACCATATAATGAGGAACAAAAAACAACAGACCGAAACAGCAAGAGGGGAGGCGGGAAAAAGGGGAAAAATATTAATAACCCAACGAAATAAGTTATATATTAATGAAAATTATAGTCCAAGGTCAGTAAGCACACCACATTGATTGAATAAGTATACATGAAAGGATATGTTGTGTTGGCAATATTGATAGCCATCCACGGAGAACAATTATCACACAAAGTGGGGAAAGAACAATAAGAATAAATTAGCAGATTGTTGAGATAAGAACAATCATGTAAATACAACCACGGTCACCCGTTATGTCATAAAAACAAATGGCAATTGAATTTGAGTGTACGCTACCTTATCCAGGATTTGTAGAAGGAAGGGCATGGTAGTAATGGGTCTATAGTTAGTTGGTATAGATGGGTCGAGAGTTGGTTTTTTTAAGAGTGGGAGTACCGTTGGTAGGAATGATGCCAGAAGTGTAGGACGCATTAATAAATTTGGTAATGAAAGGGGATAGGTCACGGGCAGCATCCTAGATGCGCTGCGCAGGGCATAGGTCTCCCTAACAATTCTAGGGTTTAAGGGATAGAAAAATTCTTTCCACTTCAAGGATGGAGACCTTGGGAAAGTTGAATCGCGTAGATTCATCTATGGTCACCTTACCAGTAATATTGGCAGCAGGGGGATCATTTAAGGCAGTTCTTTACATGACATTTTATTTTTTAAAGTGGGAGGAAGTAGGGGGTAGGGCTGAGAGCCCTTGCCCATGATAGTGCCATCATGATGGACATTTTCATGTTATCACTGACCTGAAACTGGTGGCTTCAGTACATGCCGTTCAAACGTTCCTTCTCAGAACGCTGCAAAATGAAATAGTATGCTGCATTTAGTCACGATCGCTCGTGGTCGCTTCTAGTACGTGCCTGTCTGTGTGAAAGCAGAGTGCATTTCTACAAACATCCAGTCCAACCATCCCACACTTTTATCTTTTACCAAAGATACATAAATGATTGACAAACCCGCCAGGGAGACCAATAGTGGCGGCCACAGGAGGCATACTACAACCTTTAGGGACCTATATCGATTACTTTCTCAATCCCTTAATACAAAAAACACAAACTTATGTCAAGGATAGTACACACACCCTCAATATTTTGGAAAGGATACAACTATCTGAGCAAGATATCCTATTCACCATCGATGTGGCATGTCTTTACACGAGCATTCCCCATAACATGGGTCAAGAAGCGGTTGAATGGCTCCTTCTACAAGAAGACGATATAGGGGCGGCTAAAGAATTTATTATGTCACTTCTGATTTTCATCTCCACGAATTCTTACTTTAGATACAAGAACGACTACTACATCCAAACTTCGTATGGCACCATCGTATGCCAATGCTTTCATGTACCGCTTTGAAATGACAAATATCTTAGAAAAAGCACAGTGGAAAGACAAGCTCAAATTGTGGGTATGGTATATCGATGATATCTTCGGTATATGGCAGGACACAAGAGAAACATTAAACGAATTTCTACAATACATCAACAGCATTGACCACCGGATACAATTCACCTCTGAGATAGGGCCATTGTATCCGCACAAAACGAATTTGTGAAGTTTAACCATTCGTTAATTAAAAGAAAAATCGAATTGAATTACAATTCGCAGAATAAAAGCACTCTGAAGCAACTTTATCAAAGATGGCTTTACTGTCATTAATATTCTAAAACAAATGTTCTAACCCCATTGGGGGAATTTAGGTGTGCAGCCCACACCGAAGGCTAATCAGCCTAGGTCCTTTCTCTTTCAGCACATAACGAGTGTCCCACACAGTGACACGGTATAATGGGCTGCACCCTTTGAAGCAAATCTAAAAGCATACTCATCAGATACCATTCTATTCAAAATCAAAAGAAACAAGCTGTGCACCCTCTCCCATTCTTCAATTCTTGTAATCACAGGAAGTGATGTCATTTGACCCCACCCTAAAGTGATATTGCGGGAAGCGATGGAACACGGCCTTTTCCCATTGTCAAAACAGGAAGTGGCATCACATAGCATTGTACACTACGAAAAATATGATTACGATATCACTATAATGTGATATACATTTCATACAAGAATGGATCGCCATATGTATTGTTAAGATCAGTGTGTATAGGCCCATATTACCAAATTACTGTGAATGCTAGCAGACATCCAAGGCCAAATGATAATGATGTGTTATTATATAGCACTTACGCTTAAGCGCTTTATATAGAAAAAATATACACCTAATATCACCCAACCTGGGTTGGTACTCATTTATCGACCTCAGAAGGATTGAAGGCTGAGTTGAGGCATTTAAGAACAGACTAAATCAGTTGCTCACCCCCTAAAGAGTGCCTGAAATAAACATTAAATGAGTCTAGCAATTACTGTATAGACTTCCAGAAAGACACATTATTTGGTATTCCTATTTCTTTCTTATTTAGGGTCAGTGCTGAAAGTGTTGGACTTGTGGCACTCCTGTTCTTATTTTTCTTCTTTTTTTTAAGGGGCCTGAACAAGAAAGCCATCCATTCCAGAAGTAAAGAGCCACATGGTGCTGGCCACAGACCAGGAGCTTGCATTACAAAAAAAAAAAAGTTTGTTTTTAAAATAATTTTTTTAGAGGTTGCTAGGGGGACCACAGAGGTCGCAAGGGAGACCTGAGGTTGCAGTTGTGACCTCTTGTGACCCCTAAATGACGTCCCTGCAAGCAGACAGAAATCAGTGAGCACCCTCGAAATATACAGATTTACAGATCATTAACAAATTGGTAAGTACACCTAAATTGTATTTTAGCCAGAAAGCACTCAAAAGAAGTAAAACAGGTGGGCATTAAGAGAGCAAAAGACAAGCCATCAATATGAGGCATATCACGATGCATAGTGCTGTTGGTCAGAGATTAGAGGTTACAGATTGGGCAGGTAGGAAAAGGAGCAGTCAGCAATTTGAGCAGTCATAGTGACCAGGGACGGAGGGGTAGACCATTGAGATCCATAAATGCTTAACAGGGCAGTTGAAGTCAAGATTTTGTTCGTGGTCGGAGCTTGTGGGGGACCAAGTCTGTATGAATCCTTTGGGAGTGATGCTGAGTAGATGCAAGGAGAGGTGCTCCCTCCAGTTCCAGACAGAGTAGACCCTGTGACCTTCGGAAGATGGCCTTGGGAAGAGGCTGGCTCTCTGCCTGCTGGCTCCACTGCTGGTTGAATAAGTTGATGAAGGTCCAGCCAATCAAGTGAGGCAGACTCAAGCTGCCCACAACGAGGAAAAGAAAGAACAAAAAGATGGCGGCTGCCATCTTTAAAAATCAGCATGGCTGCTGAGCTGGAGGGGCCTCTGTAGAACAACTGTGCTGCAGCCTGCAAATGTGCCAATTAAGCACTGTGGGTGCATTTGCTAGCATCCGAGGCCCAAGTGGGCAGTACGCCTCCAAAGGGACCAAACATTAATGTACCTCAACCTTCAAGCTGAGGCACAATCATGAGGGGTATTCCTACTCTTAATCCCATAGTATTTACCAATTTACTGCATGCGATAAACAAGAAATGCGTCCTCAAACCACTACCCAAAAACGCATGCAATAAAATGACTGTGTTTTTATATTGAAACTGCATTATAGTAAAACTGAACCCACAGATAGAGTAAACGGTCTTGGGCAGGCAAGGAATTGGGCAGACTAGGTTTGAAATGGTAGGTATTTGTGCTTGTCTGTCATGGGGTGGTGTAGATGTTTGTAAGCAACAGCTTGAGGCATAAGGGGAGTTACTAAGGGACGTGAGAGGTTGTAATCTTCATTTTACAGCCATTACCAAGTAACTGGACAGAACACCTTTGTATCCTCTTCTGAATTTGTATTAACAGCCACTTTAAATCTTAGGGTGAAAGTATATTTTCCTGCAGAAAGTGGCCCTATGGCCCGTCCTTGTGACTATATAGTGTATAATATGTATGTAATTAAACTAATTGTAACTTGTAAACTGTAACCATGCTCTAAGTAATCTTGATATGCTGAGCGCCCAGCTACCTAAGGGTTTTGGGCACCCTACAAATAACAAACAAACAAACTATGATGTGGATCTTCAGTGCCTTACTGATCTAAGATATGATGTACTTGGATACTATACCAGACGAGTAGGATAAAGGGAAAAGGTAGAGCATGTCAGTCTAGAAGGATAAAAGCATAGGGAATTATTGTAAAAGGACAAATGCTTAATTATTCTGCGACCAAAGGTATATCTGTGTTGGTAGTTTCTCAGTGAAGTACTGAAATGAGTGCTCCAGCGTAATCTAGAAGCACAGAGGCTTGTTGGTCCATTAGATGTTTCTGTGACATGACAGAGGCTAGAGCGATAAATGTGGGATTGCCTAGCAGACTGTCTGAAGTGATCCCCGGCGTGTGAGCCATCCCTCAGAGTCAGATACTTGCACAGCCGCAACCTGAAGGACTAATGTAGTGGGCGGCAATAGTGTACAATTCTGATAATGTATTGTAGTATATTGTCTGAGAGGTCTGTAGCTGTACAGATTGTGGTTGCTGTACAGGGGTCTGTTTGCCACATGAGTGTCACCACATATGTGTATGTCATGCGTGTTGCTTGATTAGCACTTTATGGGACATTAATTCCACTTCAAAGAACTGAGGAGGGTGAGAGAGTCTTTGGGGATGCAGGCCAGCAATGCAAGCACCAGTGCATCCAAGGCTCTGCACTGGAGGGTTCCATGTTTTAATATCCCGCAACAATATCGCAATACAAAATTATCGCCATATTTTTGCAGCGATATTGACCCATGGACCCTGCATTATTTTAAAATGTGCGGGGGACACACAGCAACCCCCGCTCCCACAAATGATCGCCCCAAAAATATCACCTATGGCTAGACAAACGGCCATATTTACAGCAATATTTTTGGTGGGGATATTTTGTAGGGATACCCACTGGAGCATCCCTTGGACACAAATAACCAATTTATAGGAGAGAGAAACGGTTGTACTTGTTGACACTTCCATGTTAGGTTGCCCAGTAGGACACAATCAGGAAATGGACAAGATAGCATCCGACTTTTATTTTTCCAACACAACCCTAAGATTAAATTCTATAAAGGAATATCAAAAACCTCTTGTCTGAATGTCTTCACAAAACCAGTCTAGTTCTCTATCCTGATTCTTATACTAACCTAAGCTTTGTCCCTACCGCTATTAACAAACAAAACACAAATCCAAAAAAAGATGCCCTTGGACCTCGTAATTGAATTGCGGCTGGTTTCTGACTCCCACCCTGGAATTACTTTTCAACAGAGCTCCTTGCCCCTGGTGCACAGTCAATGACTGAATGTCCCCAGTCCTCCTTTTTTGGGAACCAGTTGGTTTGTGTGCTTCCCCCTGTAGTGATGGCATGCCTGGTACTCTTTACCAAGAAAGTTCTGGACATTCTTGCCCTCGAGGCAGCTCTTGGATTTCATGCCACCTTGGATTTTAGGTCTTTCTCACCCCGCCTTGGGAGACAGTTTTGCTCACCCTGCCTACAGGTTTTGTTTCCCTTGCCCCACCTTGGGATCTGGTCTTGCTCATCCCGCCTTGGTGTCTCAGTTCTTTCACCCCACCTGGATTCTGGTTTCTTGCACCCTGCCTTGGCGTCTTGCTTTTCTCACCCCTTCTTGGGGTCTGGTTGCTCTCAGCCAACTATGGGGCTTGGTTTAGTTCACCCCACCTTGGGGTCTACTTTCCCACATCCCACCTTGGGGTCTTGCCTCTCTTCCTCTCTTCCTCTCTTTCTCTCTTTCTCTCTTTCTCTTTCTCTCTCTCTCCCGCCTTTGACCCTGGTTTCTCCTCCCGTCGTGTGGTTTTGTGCCTCCCACATTGGGGTATGGTTTCTTGCGCCTGACCTGGGTTCTTGCTTCTTGAACCACATCTTGGGATCAGGTTGGGCCTTGGCCACCCTCTCTCACTTCCCCCGGAGTCACCACGTGCCTCTCATCTCATTGTGGTGCTCCTCAGGAGAATTGAGCTCGGTCTGGCGTCGCCTTTTCCCTTTCCATTTTCTTAATTTTTTGATTCTGCCAGAGTTTGTGACTGTCTACCGTGGGCTTCATGCAGCTCCCCGGTGCTGGTTCCTCGGCCCCCCGGCTGTCTGGTGGCTTGTGTTGCATGTTGTTGCCCTTGCACAGGCATTCCCGGGTCCTCCCCCGGCAGGTCTGTCATTATTCCGTGTGCTCGGCCTTGGTCAGCACGCCACACCTGGCATACTCTCTTGTCTTCCTATCACATTTCCCAGGGGGAATCCTCCGTGTATCTTCCCTCTGCTAGGTGGTGGGACTTCCCAGGGTTTTCTCAATCCCAGCAGATCCTGTGCACACAGATAATCAGAAACAACACCAACCATCCTTACAAGATGTTTCCTGTCCTCAAACATGGATTGATGATTGGTTGACATCTGTGTAGACTTGAGAAGTGGCAGATGCTAACACTAGGTTGGCAGTCTTTACCACGACTTTACTAACCGATGTGATAAAGAACCCAGCTGCCATTGTTCTTTCATTGGCTGTAACTGTTGTGTTCTCTGCCTGGAGACGCTATCACTTCACTCTAGTCCACCAGTGCAGGATTCTGGCAGTTACTCGTGCACACAGGTAAAAGCGCAGAAGGTCCTCAGGCCGTGAGGTATTCTTGCGAGCCGTTTCTGTTCCATAAACCAGGTCTCACTCTTAAGATATACTGGGGGCCCCCTTACTGGCGGTCTTGTGAAATACATGACCTGGAGGTATTTACTGCTTTGAGATCCATGATGTAAACAATCTCCATAATGTGCACAGGCTTGTGTAAAACACACAAGGCTAGGGATGGATTGGGGAGCCTGGGGAATCCATCATGTAGCTCCTCTGTGGCCTATCGTCATGTCTAGTCCAAGATGGCGGCTTTCATTAGTTGTATTATGCCCTCAGTAAGTTGGCGTCCATTTGCTACCGGGTCACTATAAAGTTGCATATTGGCACAGCTTGGATTTGGCAGTGGAATAAGATGCATCACAACACATTGCACTGAGTCTGTTACTGTGTTCTTCCCTCCCTCTCCTTGTCCTTGTTGTGTCTCCGTTCCTCACCACTTCCTCCAGTCTGGGTCCCTACATTGTCGACAGCTGTCTTGGATCTCCTCCCTTCCTGATCTGTCCAGGATCCCTGCTCCATCAGTTTACACTATGGTTCTCCGCTCCATCAATCTACCCTAATGGGTCTCTGAACCCACACTCTGGGTCCTGTCGTAAGTGAGAAACAGGAGACAGAAAACTCATTGTGGTTTTCATGTGATCATTTAATTGTTGTCTCAAAACCCTTTTCTAACCTTACGCTTCTGGCCCCTATGCGAAGAGAAAGAAACTTGTTTAAAATGGTGCACGTCGTAAAGGCTGTCTGCCATCTAGAAACCTAAGCTAACCTGATCTTGGTCCCTACCACTAAATGGGAAAGCCTCTAACATGAACACAAAAGATATCCCAAGGGACTGCCACCCAAATGACAAGCTCTTGGCTGGTTTCTGACCCCCACTGCATTGTGTCTGGATTAGACGAGGCTGCTCACTCTCAGCAAGGGACCCTATTGATCATCACAAATGGCTCTATGATTTCACCCTCTTTGCAGATCAATAAGAGTGTTCATTAACTCTTCTCAGGACTACCCGCCTGATGTACAGGAGAATTAGGAAGGTCTCTAGGTCTCTTGGGCTGCTACACAGTTCATGTCTGGTGTGCAAGAAAGTGTCTGTCAGTGTCTGATTCTCTTATGGCATGTTTTGGAACCTTTTTAGCTCCTACCCCTCCCTGGGGTTTGGAGTTTCACACCCCCTCTTGGGGTATTTGCCATTTCAGCCCCTCTTGGGCTCTTCAGTCTCTCAGCCCCTCTTGGGCTCTCCAGTATCTCAGCGCCTCTTGGGCTATCCGGTTTCTCAGCCCCTCTTGGGCTATCCGGTTTCTCAGCCCCTCTTGGGCTATCCAGTTTCTCAGCCCCTCTTGGGCTATTTGGTTTCTCAGCCCCTCTTGGGCTCTCCAGTCTCTCAGCCCCTCTTGGGCTCTCCAGTCTCTCAGCCCTTCTTGGGCTCTCCATTCTCTCAGCCCCTCTTGGGCTATTTGGTTTCTCAGCCCTTCTTCGGTTCTTCAGTCTCTCAGCCCCTCTTGGGCTTTTCAGTCTCTCAGCCCCTCTTGGTCTCTTCAGTCTCTCAGCCCCTCTTGAGCTATTCGGTTTTTCAGCCCCTCTTGGGCTCTTCAATCACTTCACCCCTTCTTGGGGTATAGCCGGGTATGTCCGTCCTCCTGGATGCACCTGATTTGTTGCAGTGGTGTCCTTCGGGGAAAGTGCTCTCTTCAGTGGAGGTGGCAGCATGGATCCGGCTTCTCCTTGGTATTCTGCGCTGTTGCGTGGGTGTATGTGTTACTGCTGATTCAGCACCGGACTCCGATTGGATCTCTTCTCTCTGCGGCTTTCCCAAGCTTTTCCATCTCCCAAGTTCCTTCAAAGTGGCATCACTCTGCTTGCTTTCCTGCTCCTCTGCACTCCACTCCGACTTCCTGGGACTCCTTCCGGGCTCTGCCTTCAAGAGGGACAGGCAATCCTTTACATGGCTCTGTAGGCGTCTGACTCTCAATGCTGCCCTCCCCCTTCCTGTTGTGCTCATATGCCACTTTTTGTTCCTCCTTGTAAGGGAAGGCAACAATTCATAGGTCTGCAGCTTCATGGAAGATTGCAGACCAAAAGGGTCAGAAACTACACCAGACACTTCAGTATGAATGTTCGCAGAGTTGTCTTTTGCAAACACCACAGAGCCCATAAAGACATTATCTTCTTGCAATAAGGGGATGTAAGACATATCCCTGTTAAGGGAATGGCCTGTACTCTAAGGGGGCTGGGGAAAACCCCCAGTGGGGTCCATCCTGCTCTGTCCCCTAGGGATTGTTGGGTTTACCTCCCAAGTCCCAAAGGGTGTTAAGATTCTGGGCTTCTATCTCTCCCTGCTTCTCAGTGCTGATGCTCACATCAATCAGACAGTAAAGAATGGGTCATACTGTCTTTGGCTGCTGAGAAACCTGCACCCTTTCCTGTCTGCGCCCAATTGCTCCTTTGTTGGCCGGGCAGTGGTCTTGTCGCGATTAGACTACGGCAATGCTCTGTTAGTCGGAGACAATAGGAAGAACTTTCAACCCCTGCAAACCCTTAAAAATGATGCAGTCTGCATTATTGGGAAGAAATCTCGAAGAGAGTACATCTCGGCTAGCCGAAGAGATCTTCATTGGCTCCCGGTTTCCGCTCAGCTAGAATTTAAGGCTGCATCACTAACTTACAGGGCTATATATGGCATCGCTCCAGTCTATAGTAAGGATTTGGTCTCTTTTTACGAGCCATCAAGGAAACTGCATTCAGTCACTTTGGCATTGGTAAAAATTCCTAAATTCTCTCTTGCCAATTGCTTGGGAAGAGCCTTCCCAACCAGGGTGGCTAATATCTGGAATGCCCTGCCTTGGAGCTTAGGTAGATAAAGGAATATGATATTTTTCATCGGAAACTGAAGACTGCTCTATTCCTCTAATCAAATCTCAGCCTTGATCTAATTCTTTCCCGCCTCGGTGGACTTTCCTGCGTGCTTGTCCCGTTCCTGGGTTTGTCCTTTGTGTTTGTGTTTGCGCGCCCTGGTGCCTGCGGGCTTCGGCGCCCGATAAATAAATTAAAAATAAAAGGAGCGTGGCTCCCATTGGGAGAGGGGATGAATTCTGTGAATTCGTCACAGTCCTGGTCCAGTAATCTACACACTGGGTTCTGCGCTCCTGCTCCAGTCCAGGGGCCCCACTCCAGTGCATTACCGTTTGGGGGCATCTTCTCATTCCAGCTCAGTTCTGTGTTTACTATTCTCCCTTCTACCTGTTCCCAGCCCCTGTGACTTTTTACCTGGTGAATCCTGTCTTCCAGCTACTCCTAGCACCTGAGTCTTGCCTGTTCCTATATGAGCTGACCTCATATTCTTCATACGATTTCACCCATCTACCAAGAATTCAGAAGAGGCGCCAAGTGTTCAGCAGTTAGAATTCTCTCTACATATAGATTTTCCTCTTGAGTTTTGCCATCCTAGGGGACATTCCTGTTCAGTCCAGGAGGAGAAGTGGGGGCTTGAATGGACACACCAAGGCAAGAAATGGGCCGGAACAAGACGGAGCTCTGCTCTGGCAAACAATGTCTTGCCGGAGCGTCGCTTTGGAGGGGTGGGGCTGTGGGGACTGGGTTCTATGAAGAGATAAAGGTGTCGGTAACACCGGCTTTTTTTGCCGGTGGGGTGCCTGCATTTGCCTGTGGGACTCGGGTGCCCCACCATCAAACTTGTAGTCAGCTGGTCCAGTAAAGTGCCAGTATACATGAATACCGGCACTTTAATACCGGACCGGCTGACTCGGAATGAGAACCACTGTGTTGCGCAACCTGGCCAAGGGCCATGCCCCCTGGCCCTGCTGCCGCCTTCCTACAGCCCTGCCCCTCCGAAAGAGGTGACAGTTCCCCCAGTAAATTTCTTCCATGTACAGCACTGGAAATACCCCCTTCACTCCTTAACATGATCCCAGACATACATGCAGGTAAGGCCAGCAGGTGACAAGTGACTCCTAAATCATAAAGCAGGTATTAATCCCCAGCACTGAACTTCACTCACACTCCTTATCTTTAAACATGGGTTTTTGTCCCTTTGGTGCAATGTAGAAAAAGTTACACACCTACAGAATGTTGTGTCTGGATGCCACTGCACCAAGCGCAGACAGGCGGGTGCAGTCAGAAGCACCCGAGTCTTGAGTGATGATCTTCTTCAATGGGTTTAAGGATATGTTATGATATGCAGAGAGTAGGGATTAGGGGACCAAGTTTATCTATATAGGGAAAAACCATGCCAGGTGCAACCTGCTGCGGGTAGTCCCAAGGAGGGTGCATCAGTAATGTAATTGTACAATTAGGCTGTTCCACTCGACTGAGATGTTCAGGCCCCTGTTGGAAGTGTCTAGTCGATACATCCATCTTGGCACTTCCCGGAGCTGATTGTACCTGGCGTGGTTTTCCCCTATATTTACATATACTTGGTTCTATCTTGTTCTATGTGCATCGGAAGTAACCCATCTTCTCAATAGGAGGAGGGAGCAACTCCACCTCACCTCAGGATCTTATACGTCTGACCCCACGAGTGCAGTTATCAAAGGGTACTTTTCTCCCTCACACCCACTCATTTCCTTCCTTTTGCATATAAGCTTGGCATACAGATTTATGTCATGTCCTGGTCCCATTGACTGACACATGAGGCACTACTTCCAGTCCGCCTAAACTCGGACCACAATCCATGACACCACCCAGATGCGCTCTGGACACTTTTGATATTAATTGACTTCATTGCCATATCTGTCCCCATGCGAGCGGGGTTCCATGGGGTCCACCGGCTCCCACAGTAATTTGTGGAGTGAGCGGCACGCCTCGCCCTTTTCCAATACATGAATTTAAGTGTCTTGTTATGGCACTACATGACCCGTTTTGTAGATTTATTTGTGGACCTGCACATGACATTATTGCATATGGTGCTGTAACGGTCAACTGGTATCCATGGGGACGCCACTCAGCCCTGGCTGGACCACTCACACCCTCGAACCCCTCTCCCTTGGTAATGTTTCAGATGAGGATTGGGCCTTAATTCTTTGTATGATGCGCTCTCTGTCCTGCTTCTCAATGCAGGGGCGCGTAGCTTGTGCGGGCGTGTTGCGACCATGTTGCTTCACTGGTGAGGGCCCTGTTCGAGTCCAGTCCTGCTGTGACTCCAACTCTGTAAAGGCAGGTTGTTCCTTTACAGTTTTGATATTCAGTCTCTTCTTTCTCTCTTTGCCCTTATTCTTTTGCTAATCTATCTGTTTCTTTCCAATAGGTGTGGAAAGTGATTTTTGGCGTTTCCGTGATGATTGGAGTTGAGCACGAGTCCGTAAGCGAATGCGCGGTGCGTAGCGTTATTCCGTAAGTAAATGCGCAGTACGCTGCGTTATTTTGCCTTTTCTTATGCTAACCTGTGTCTCTTCTCTTGCTTGTAGGGTGCTGTGATGTTCCGGAATCGATGCTGACAATCGAATCAGGTAAGAGTCTTGTGGTTCCTTAATAAGAATGAATAAGCGCTCACTAATGCTGTTTTCTCCCTCTCCTTTCCAGGTTGCGGTGTTCCGGAGAAGGATGCAGCGCCTAGATGCTGGTGTTCTCTGGACCGAGTAATCGATGGACTGAAGGCAGGTTGCTACTCACAGGTAAATGCTGTAGTAATGATGTTCTTGTTCTTTCACGGTGCGCTGTTCCAGGATACGGCAGGCAAGGAACTCAGGAGACCGAGCTGGACACAGTGAGCGACACGCTGCTAACCGCAGAGTAACGCGAAGCGTGTTCATTTGTTTGGGCGTGGTTTATATAGCCCCAGGTATCCCAAGGCCTGACCACACCCAAAATACTAGACCGCATTGGAACTGAGCTCTGTGGGAGCCTCCATGTTGGACAAAAGCCCATTACGAAGTCCAGACCCCATGTTACCTTCACATTGAGTACTCCAGGAGAGTCTTTGGCGAGATGACAGGGCCTTTGAGGCCATAGTGGGAGACATGACCTGGCTCCAGTGGGGAGGCTGACTTGCCTATGAGGGTTAGGGGTAGGGATCATGACAGCATTCCCCCCCCCCCCCAAGGCCCCTCTCACGGTAGTCCTTCTGCCTGGTCCTGGTTTGGTTGGGTGATTCTGATGGAACCGTTTTATAGAGCGTGGCGCATGGACGTACTCGCAAGGTTCCCATGTTCTGTCCTGCAGGCCATATCCTTTCCAATCTACTAAATAGCATAGCTTAGATCTGGTGTATTTCGAATCTAGGATGTCTTTAACTTCAAACTCCGGTTCTCCGTTGACTATTACTGGTTTTGGTGGTGTTGTAACACGGGTTCCAGGTTGAACAGGTTTCAGAAGAGATACGTGGAACACAGGAATAATCTGCATATTTGATGGTAAGGCTAGTGTAACAGCTACTGGATTTATTACAGATTTAATGGTGAAAGGTCCTAGGTATCGTGGGCGAAAGGTCCGGGTTCCTTTTATGGGCACATGTTTTGATCCTAACCAGACTTCGTCCCCAACTTGATAATCGGGAGCCTTCCTATGATGCTGATCGGAGAATTTCTTTTGGTTGGTCTTAGCTTGAAGTAAATGTTCACCTGCCTTTTTGAAGGCTTGAGAGATGGTTGTGTGTAAAGTTTTAATTGATGGTATTTCCAAAGTAGTTGGAACATCTAGTTCAGAAGTGCGTGGATGTCTACCATATATGGTATAGAAATGAGTCTGCTCAGTGCTGGTGTGTAAAGAGTTATTATAGGCATATTCCGCTATCCATAACAAGTCTTTCCATCTTCCCTCCACTTGATGTAGCATACAACGTAGGTATTACTCGAGTGTCTGGTTCGTTCCACAAGTCACCATCCGTTTGGGGATGGTGACTTGTGGATAATCGAATTTCAATTTGGGCCATTGAACAGCACTTCCTCCAGAGGTTAGACACAAATTGACTACCTCGGTCTGCGATCAGGACCGAAGGAAAACCATGTAGCCGTATGATATGTTCAAGAAATACCTTTGCCAGGCTCGATGCATTTGGGAGACCTTTCAAAGGATTGAAATGTGCCATTTTCGAAAATAAGTCTACAACCACTAGAATGGTGTTGAATCCTTGACTGAGAGGTAAGTCTTTGATGAAATCGAGAGACAACGTATGCCAGGGTGCAGGTGGGATCTCCAATGGCTGAAGAAGACCAGCTGGTTTCTGCTTCTGCGATTTATTTTGTGCACACACACCGCATGACTAGATAAACTGAATAATGTCTTTGCGCCAAGTGGGCTACGAGTAATTTCGTTTTACCTTGGCTAATTTTTTAGCGTTTCCAGGATGACCTTCAATTAAGGAGTCATGATAGCCAGAGATGACTTGTTCTTGTAATTCTTTACTTGGCAGGTATAAACGGTTCTTGAAATATGGTAGTTGATCTTTAATTGCGTGATGTTCCCCTCGTATACTCCATTCTTGCAATAGCTTGGGACTCATCAAGAGTTGAATCTTGTTCTGGAGTTCACTTTAAGTCAATGTTGCTGTAAGGCCAAGAAGTTTGTCACTTGGAATAATGGCCACTGGATCTTGGGTCGTGTATACTTTTTCGTCAGTACCCATGCGGGAGAGGGCATCAGCCTTTCCATTTCTGACTCCCGGTCGAAACGTGATCACATAGTCATATTCTGCGAAGAAGAGGGCCCAGCGCAGTTGACGTGAAGATTGAGCCTTTGCTGTTTTTAAATGTTGTAGGTTTCGATGGTCAGTTATTACAGTGATGGTATGTCTGGCACCTAGGAGGTAATGTCACCAGGCCTTAAAGGCGGATTTAATAGCTAGAAGTTCTTAGTCCGTGATAGCATAGTTGAGCCCAGGGGGCAAGAACTTACGTGACCAGAAAACCACAGGATGCAACTGACCCGTTTCGCGGTCCCTTTGTGAAAGAACAGCTCCCATTGCCATGCTTGAGGCATCCGTTTCCAACACGTAAGGGAGGTCTGGGCAAGGATGTCGTAGAATTGGGGCAGAAGTGAATCTCTTTTTGAGTTCTTGAAAGGCCTTTTCTGCTTCTTCTGTCTATTGGAATTTCTTATTGTTTTTTCGTAATAATTAGGTGATCGGATGCACTATCTGAGAAAAACCTGGAATGAATCAGCAGTAAAAATTTGCAAAGCCCAGCATGCTCTGGATTCCTTTGAGAGAAGTTAGTGATGGCCAAGTTAGAATGGCATCTACCTTGTGCATATCCATCCGGATTCCTTTTGGAGGAACTCGACTTCGGTGACATGAAATGAACATTTTTCGAGTTTAGCATATAGTTGATGTTGGCGGAGTTTTGCAAGGACAGAACGAATATGCTTGACATGGTCTTGTTTTGAAGCAGAATACACTAAAATATCGTCAATGTAGACCAAGGCACACATGTCAAATAATTCCCTTAAGACATTGTTCATGAAGTATTGGAATGCAGCGGGAGCCTTGCAAAGCCCAAAGGGCATTACCTGGTATTCAAACAGGCCATATTTGGTGCAAAAGGCGGTTTTCCATTCCTCTCCTTTCTTTACTCGAACGAGATGGTATGCTTCCCTGAGGTCCAATTTAGTATAGATTTGGGCGTCTTTGACTTGATCTAACAGTTCTGGAATAAGAGGCAGTGGGTATCTTTTTTATGCGCGGTAGTCGATGCAAGTCCTTAAATCTCCTTCCTTCTTTGGTACGAAGAATAAAGGAGAGGCTGCCGGTGATTTAGACGGGCGGATAAATCCATTTATCTAAATAAGATTTCAAATGGAAGTTTTCAGGTTCAGTGAGTGCATAGATTCGCCCACAAGGAATTTGTGCACCAAGTACAAGATCGATCTGACAGTCATAAGCCCTGTACAGCGGTAAGGTATTAGCTTGTTCTTTTTGAAATACGTTTTGAAAATCTTGGTATTCATTTGGTAGGGTTCCCGTCACGCCCAGTACTATCGCCGCTGTTCCATGCACAGACGTATTTGTATCTGTCTGCTGCTTCTCTCTGTGATAACAAGTGAGAGCGCAATTGTCAGAAAAGGCCAGTTTCTTTGCACGCCAATCTATTTGAGAGTTGTGAGCTACTAACCACGGCATCCCTAAGATTAGCTGGAACTGAGGCGCCTTGATGAGGTCGAAAGCAATAGACTCCCGGTGTCCATCCTGGCACAGAAGAGTTAATGCTGCTGTACATTGGGTTACTGGACCGGAAGCTATTTCCGTACCATCAACGGTGGTGACCTTTTCAGTAGTCGACTTTAGGCATAAGGGAAGCTCCATCTTTGCTGCCAGATCTTAGTCCATGTAGTTCCCAACTGCTCTGCTATCTATGTATGCTTCTACAGCATGCATTCAAGACGGTTGTTGGTGGTTGATCAAAATCACAGGTAACGGAAAGTGTGAGGTCTGTGGCTCACCTTCCTTGCTCGACAACCAGACCTCTACACTTGCCGGCTTGGTAGTTTTCCGACTCCTTGTTGTCATCTTCTTTCTCTGTGGCCCCAACGGTTCTCCTTGGAGGCTTCACTGGGCACTCTCTAAGGAAATGGCCTGATTTTCCGCAGTCTAAACATAACTGCTGTTGCCTTCTCTTGTCTCTTTCAGCCTTGGTTAAAGGGGCCCTTACCCCTCCGATTTGCATAGGTTCTACCATATTCTCTGCCGAACGTGAGACATTGTCCTTTGACTGAACATACATAGCACAAGTGTCCAGTCTAGTCCGATCTGCTCTTCGGTCTCGCAACCTATGATCTAGCTGAACAACAGGATGATGAATTCTGCACAGTCTTTTGGTGGATCAACCACTTGAGCAAGAACGTCCTTTAACTGCCCCCATAGACCCCGGTGGAATAACGTGGTTCTTTTATTTTCAGGCCACCCTGCTTCAACCACGAGCCTGTTGAAGGTTGCTATATATGTTAACAAGTCTTGATTTCCTTGACTAAGGGACAAAGGTTTGTTGTCCAATGCCTGTCCATGGGTACGGCGAGCAAAGAGTTTCTCCATCTCCTGTTGAAAACCCCTGAACTCATGTAGCAGAGGATCATCCTGACTTACTATTGGTACAGACCAATCCGCAGCACTGCCACTCAAATAAGATAAAACAAAAGCAACCCGTGACTGGTCGTTAGGAAAGGCCCCAGGTCTGAAAAGGAAATGAAGACGACACTGGTTCATGAATGTTGCATACTTCTTGGGATCCCCTGTAAATCGTTCAGGAGGAGCTAAAGGAACTGCCCCAGGAAGATTTATGTGTACAGGACTGGCTGATGGCGTTGGTATTGATGAAACGCTACCAGGCAGTGGGGCCTGTCCCGCCTGTGTGTTAGGCAGAATCCTGTGCAGTGCCCTTAGGGACACAACACACGATTAAGACTACAGGTGGCAATACAAGTTTTACCTTTGGTACAAGCCTGTACTACTATGTTAGAGTGGTAGCAGTAGCAGAGCAGCCAGGCTTATCTCAAGAGTATATGCGTAAGTACCCTGTGTTTGAACAGGCCGGTATTATGAAACAAAACACGTTACCGTGAATACGATTGCAATCACTTTTTGACCGTTCGGTCTACTAAATAAATGCGCATCCATGGCAAGAAATGCTTACCGGTACAAAAACACACTTAGCACCTGAGATACCCAGAGAGAGTTGGGGGCAAAAATCATAGGCAATACTTTTGTCAGGCAGACAGAATCGAAGAACACTCATAGACAGAAATTCAAGGGTCAATAGGCCGGAGCCAATGTCAAGTGGAACCGGGTTCCTGTTGTCGAGGATCACACAGTCGGACAGTTCACATTTCAACGTAGCCAAGAGTACTTAGATATTGTCAATGTTCAGAAGCAAAAGTTATAAGAAGGAGGGAAAATAAGGACAAGCCTTGTAGAACGAGAAATAGGGATTCACCCAAATTCCTCAAGCAGGACACAGTACCTTTCTCAATGAAGAAGCTGGTGCCACGGCAGTTTTTCTTGGTAGTTTCCTGCAGACCCGCGATTCCTGGAGCTTCGGCAAGAAGGACGATGAGGGGGGGTCTGCACCACACATGGATGAGGCCGGCAGCAGCAACGATGAATAAAAGGTGCGCTCCTTAAAAACAGGAGAGGCTCTTCAGGTGGCTATCTGGACCACTACAGCAGTGTGCAGCCATTTCGACCACGAAGGAAATCCTCTGGCTGTGGAAGATGAGCTGGTTATCCCTACCAGGCTCAATGGAAGAAGACTCCGGACTGGATCTTCTCTTAGTCGTTGAAGGGTAGATAGCTCAGGACTGCAGCAGGGCTTCACCGGGACAGGATAGTTGCAGCAGTCGACGTTTGCTCTGCTTCTCTTCGGTTCCTTGTAGTTCCAGTGGCGACTCTCTGACTTCCAGCCCAAGAGACCTGCCTTTTATGCGAAAATCCCCCATTCACACAGCCTGGCTGTCAATCACACAGCAGGGGGGTTGTCCAGCCCGGACAACCACCTCAGCCAATCATGGTAAAGTGCGACTTGGGTTTCCTAGGATACCCTGTGCAGGGGGTGACTACATCCATCCCTCACATTCAGCCCACCTAGACACCCAGGCGCCTAGAGGAGGGCTTCTTGGCAGAAGCCCGCCAAAAGACAGTGAACAAAGAAGGCAAACCTGGTTTGCCGCGCAAAGTAAAACACAAGAAGGAGTTTAACAAAATTAAATGGCGAATAAACCTTACCGGAGCCAAAAGAAAAAGCATTTGGTCAAGCGGGTTTAAGTTCGAGGCTAACACAATAGCCTACAATATTACCAAGTTTATATAAGATAATCGCGGTAGAAAAATTAGGGTAGATGCCACTGCCACCAGCCATGTCTAAATGATAAAAGAGCGAAACAGTGCTCTAGGAGGTACAGATAAAAAGGGCTAAGGATTAACCCCTTCCAGTACTCCATGTAAGATGGAGTGTACTGGATTGGTAGTTAATCCAGGTAGTTATGGTAGTTAATGGCAGCTTTACCCTTTTCTGGGGGACAGGAGTCCGCATCAGAAATGGAGTCAGTGGGAAGTCTGAACGACAACCCTGTGTCACTGAACTGAAGGTGCTGGGTAACACACAAAAGAAGGGGGCTACTGAAGCGGTGTTCTTCAGAGCCCACAATCACAGAAAACAGAGAAAAAGACACCTAGCAAAACATGGGTAAGAGTGGGGAAAAGCCTACACTCTTACCAAGTGGAAAGAAATAACTCCAGGGATCCAGCAAAGCTGCTGAGGGACTCACTAGGTAAGGGAAATTAGCCATCAAATGAGAATTCTCCCTAACACTGTGATTGGAGTAATTGTCTGCTCAATTCGTTGGTACGCTCTTTAGTAACTATCAATTCTTTCCTCAGGGCGTTGGTCTCTTGCCCGGCTGAATGTACTTTGGCACGTAACTGTCCCAACTACTGAGATAATTGGTTGGTTTCTGATGTTTCCACGACGCCCAGGTGGATAGTGGTATGAAGGCTTCACGTTCTGTAACACTCACCTGGTATCCACGGGGACGCCACTCAGCCCTGGCTGGACCACTCACACCCTCGAACCTTCTCCCTTGGTAATGTTTCAGATGAGGATTGGGGCTTGATTCTTTGTATGATGCGCTCTTCTTCCTGCTTCTCAATGCAGGGGCGCGCAGCTGGTGCGGGCGTGTTGCGACCTAGTTGCTTCACTGGTGCGGGCCCTGTTCGAGTCCAGTCCTGCTGTGACTCAACTCTGTTAAGGTAGGTTGCTTCTTTACAGTTTTGATATTCAGTCTCTTCTTTCTCTATTTCCCCTTATTCTTTTGCTAATGTCTCTGTTTCTTTCCTATAGGTGTGGAAAGTGATTTTTGGCGTTGCTGTGCTGATTGGAGTTGAGCACGAGTCGGCAAGCGAATGCGCGGTGCGCAGCATTATACCATAAGTAAATGCGCAGTGTGCTACGTTATTTTGCCTTTTCTTGTGCTAACCTGTGTGTCTTCTCTTGCTTGTAGGCTGCTGTGATGTTCCGGAATGGATGCTGACCGGGAGACAATCAAATCGGGTAAGAGTCTTGTGGTTCCTTAATAAGAATGAATAAGCACTCACTAATGCTGTTTTCTCCCTCTCCTTTCCAGGTTGCGGTGTTCCGGAGAAGGATGAGGCGCCTAGATGCTGGTGTTCTCTGGACCGGGTAAGCTATGGACCGAAGACCGGATGCTACTCACCGGTAAGTGCTGTAGTAATGATGTTCTTGTTCTTTCAGGGTGCGCGATTCCAGGATACAGCAGGCAAGGAACTCAGGAGACCGAGCTGGATACGGTGAGTGTCAAGCTGCTAACTGCAGAGTAACGCGAAGTGTGTTCCTCTGTTTGGGCGTGGCTTATATAGCCCCAGGTATCCCAAGGCCCGACCACACCCAAAACACTAGACCACATAGCTTAGTTCTTGGAACCGAGCTATGTGGGAACCTCCTTGTTGGACAAAAGCCCATTACGAAGTCCAGGCCCCATGTTACCTTCACATTGAGATTGAGCCTGGTGCCAGAGGCGCCATGACTGACTCCAGGAGAGTCTTTGGCGAGATGGCAAGGCCTTTGAGGCAATAGTTGGAGACCATAACCTGGCTCCAGTGGGGAGGCTGACTTGCCTATGAGGGTTAGGGGTAGGGATCATGACAGTGCTGTGTAACGCCTCTCCAATATGGAGGACGTCTTCACCGGCACTACCTCCTCTCGTTCCCACAGTTACTAAATAAGCATGGGACTCGGCTTGGCACACCTAAGTGTATTTCTGAGTGCTGTGCCGTGCCTGTGCATCCAGTCCTCCAGCTAGCAGGTAAGACTGGCATCGTGCACACACCTCGTCGGCCCGGTATCTTTCTTCTATTTTCGTTCAGTTCCGACATGAGGATACGATCCGTATGGCCGATAGCACAGACATTTGGATAGACACATTGCAATGGGGATAAATATTATCTATTTGTTCCGACGCGCACCATCTAGCGTTTTGTACACGAAGGCATGATCCAGTTGACTTATAGCACAGGCATCTTGATGGATTTTTTGCAATGGGGATGTAAATTCATGCAGCAGCCTCGCAACTATCATCTCACATGGGGATACTTAACCCGTTAGATCTGTGCATGCTCTCACAGGGAGATCGACACGCATCCCGTGGATATATACCTCCCTCACAGCATTTAAATATCTGTGACATGGTTGCCTTGGCTTACAACACCAGATCAGTACATCCACTTATCTATGACTTGTCCTTCAGCCCATTTGTTTACCGGTAAGTGCAAACACATATATTTGGTCCTTTGAAACGCTGTCTTAGTACACTGTGAGCATCTCTCTAATCGGTTTTCCTGTTTCACAGGACACCGGGAACCACTTTTCCATGTAGACGTTCAGTAACCAAGGCGTCACCGGGTTCCAGGTAATCACCCATCTAGTTGCCATTCTCTGAAGATACAAATAGAGATGATTTACTAAATAACCATTCATGTGTATTACAGATATCTGATACACCACATTTATGAATGCACTTCTGTCATGCACGAAGTCTCCATGCACGGTAGCTAATTTGTTACCCCACTGGGGCATGTCTTTGAAGTAAGCGACAAGCAATTAAGCTTTTGCAATGCATAAATATACCCAAATATAGACCCCCTATACTTACAGATGTGGGCCTCATTACAACTCTGGCGGTAACCGTGCTGTTAAAAACGGCACGGCTGCCGCTGAGTTGCATTTTTTCCGGCACCAAAGAATGGGCAAGAACCGGGTCATGCCGAGCTCGGCGGACCCGGTAATTGGCCATTTGCGGGTGCCAGAATCAAGGGCCTCCCGATCCCCATTCTGCCCCATAGGGCTGAATGGGGATGGGGACATCGGATGCACCGGCACATTCAGAGTTGTGCCGGTGCATCCAACGTGCTCTGCTCGTGGGTGCCGTTACCCCCGCCAGGAAAAACCTGCCGGGTGAGACGGCACCCGCGAGCAGAGCTCATAGTGTGGTGGTCCGGGTACTACTTACCGGCATGCTTACCTGTACCGTAGTTCCCGGACCGCCATGCATCTAATGAGGGCCTTTTTTGAAGACCTACACAGGAGATCCCATATAATGACAACACACCTTAATTGACGGTCCTGGTGAAGGCCAATCCAACCACAGCTCAGTTTAACTGCTTTGAATGGTTGAAACACAGTTGTGTCGACAACCTAACCGCGATACAGTGTTTATTGTTCACACTGTCCACCAAGCTGATTAATTTAGCATGATCAATGTCATATGGTTCCAAGATAATGAAAAGAGACTGTTCTGCATATGTTTTGTTTATCCCTGTGTTGCACTTTGTTTAAAATTGTGTTTGAATATATTATACCAAATCCACGGGTCACACTTTTTATGCTCGCTGTTCCCAAACCAGGTAAACGCATTAAAATATTGGGTCACAGTATATTCGGGTTCGTCCTGATCATTTGCTTACTATATATTCTCAACAAGTCATGCACGCACCAGGAGTGTGAGCACATGAAACAGACTGCAATAGAGCTGCTGCACTGAGGCCAAACCTGCATCGTGCTCGGGTGATTCTAACTCAGATTCTGCGCAGGTCAGAAAAGGACTGCAAGACTTGTCCTTGGCTTCAAGCCCAGGGATCGTATCTCTCCAGGACTGAAATCTCTTCACTGGCTCCCAGTGGCTGCGAGGATTAAGTTAAAAACCATCTGCATTGTCCACAAAACCTTCAACTCTCTCTTCCTAAATATCTTCCTTCTCGAGCTCTTCGCTCATCCGCCTCCAACTCCCTTAGGGTCAGTCGCTTCTCCAAGCAACAAGTTGGTGGTAGATCTCTTTCTTCGGCTGGGGACTCTCGCTGGAACGGCCTTCCTGCCTCCCTGATACTTGATGAGAACCATCTCTGGTTCCGTAAACACCTCAAAACCTTGCTCTTTGCCTCTGCTTTCGCTCCTCCTCTCCCCTGCTGAACTCCTTGCTGAAACTGCACTGGTCACCTGACCACCCTCTGATCTCGGCCCAGGTCTCCTCGCCCACCAGTTTCACCCTGCACTGCCTCCCTGGTAACCCCCGCACTTGGGGACTGTATTCTCTATCCCTACAGCCCCCTACCAGCACTTGACACTGTCTGCACTTACCCTTGCACTTGCCACCAGCTGGCCACACTTTTACTTATTGTTTTTTATTTACTCTATTTAATTTTACTGTCGATCCCATGTACTGCACTGCCCCCTCCCACTTTCCCCCCGCACTTTACCCATTCCTCCTTCCCCTGTCTTTGCGCGATCTCAATGTCACCTGACCTAGTAAGATCTTTTTCTCTGTCTTCCCTCTGTTCCCCCTCCCTTGCCTCGTTGCACCTTGAAACACTTGTGTATAGGCGTGCTCTAAATGCCATACCATATCATATGATATCACTGAGACTATAGACTGTTATTGCGCATGCTCTAGTGATCAGTATTTGTCATTCTGCGCAGCCGCAGGGCTGAGACCCTTTGATCACACACATCTCTCACCTAGTGGGTGTTGCTGCAATTTCTGTAAGAGGTCCTTGACGAGAAATCCCCCAGGATCAAAGGTGAGACATCCACCAAGGGTCAGTGGGGAGAAATTCACCCAAGATCAAATGACAGAAATGCCCGGATAGGGTCCAAATGAGGTGAGTTGTGTCATGTGTTGTTTTCTTGTGGGCACAAGTCACTACAGCCAACTGGGCCCAGGTCACGAGGGTCACCTTCAGCCGGAAGCGACCTTGCAGCGAACATGGGTTTTGATGCTGGTCGTGTTTTCTAAACACACGTGAATGGCTGAAGGTGTACTCTATGACTTGGGGCTAGTTCCCAGCTATCAACACCTGCATTTGTATCTTTTATTCATTGAAGCCCCAGGGGCTGCAACCACTCAACACTCTGAGCCTCTGATGCTACCCACTCACTGCATCACCTCACTCTGGTACTTCAGCATGCTCCCCACTCACTGCACCACCTCACTCTGGTACTTCAGCATGCTACCCACTCACTGCATCACCCCACCCTGGTACTTCAGCATGCTACCCACTCACTGCACCACCTCACTCTGGTACTTCACCGTGCTACCCACTTAATGCATCACCCCACCCTGGTACTTCAGCATGCCACCCACTCACTGCACCACCTCACTCTGGCACTTCACCGTGCTACCCACTTAATGCATCACCCCACCCTGGTACTTCAGCATGCTACCCACTCACTGCATCACCTCACTCTGGTACTTCACCATGCTACCCACTCACTGCATCACCTCACTCTGGTACTTCAGCATGCTACCCACTCACTGCATCACCCCACCCTGGTACTTCAGCATGCTACCCACTCACTGCATCACCTCACTCTGGTACTTCAGCATGCTACCCACTCACTGCATCACCTCACTCTGGTACTTCACCATGCTACCCACTCACTGCATCACCTCACTCTGGTACTTCAGCACACTCTCAGAGCCTGAACTCCTGATTTCTCTCTTCATCTGTATGATACAAATGCACTTCAGGTCACCTGGACTACTCACGCATACATCATGCTCTTAAAGCATTTACGTGTTACAGCACTTCCTGAGTGCATGCACATTTATTCACTGGATGATAGGAGTGCACTTCCGCTACTTTGAGTATTCACGTATACCTCAGGCTCTTAAAGCATGTACATGTTGCAGTGCTTCCTGAGCCAATGCATGCGCTGGATGATAGGAATGCACTGCACGTCACCTGGAGTACTCAAGGCTACCTCAGGCTCTTACAGCATGTACATGTTGCAGTGCTTCCTGAGCCAATGCATGCGCTGGATGATAGGAATGCACTGCACGTCACTTGGAGTACTCAAGGCTACCTCGGGGTCTTACAGCACATGTTGCAGTGCTTCCTGAGCCAATGCATGCGCTGGATGATAGGAATGCACTGCATGTCACTTGGAGTACTCAAGGATACCTCAGGCTCTTACAGCATGTACATGTTGCAGTGCTTCCTGAGCCAATGCATGCGCTGGATGATAGGAATGCACTGCACGTCACTTGGAGTACTCAAGGGTACCTCAGGCTCTTACAGCATGTACATGTTGCAGTGCTTCCTGAGCCAATGCATGCGCTGGATGATAGGAATGCACTGCACGTCACTTGGAGTACCCAAGGGTACCTCAGGCTCTTACAGCATGTACATGTTGCGGTGCTTCCTGAGCCAATGCATGCGCTGGATGATAGGAATGCACTGCACGTCACTTGGAGTACTCAAGGGTACCTCAGGCTCTTACAGCATGTACATGTTGCAGTGCTTCCTGAGCCAATGCATTCGCTGGATTATAGGAATGCACTGCATGTCACTTGGAGTACTCAAGGGTACCTCGGGCTCTTACAGCATGTACATGTTGCAGTGCTTCCTGAGCCAATGCATGCGCTGGATGATAGGAATGCACTGCACGTCACTTGGAGTACTCAAGGGTACCTCAGGCTCTTACAGCATGTACATGTTGCAGTGCTTCCTGAGCCAATGCATGCGCTGGATGATAGGAATGCACTGCACGTCACTTGGAGTACTCAAGGGTACCTCAGGCTCTTACAGCATGTACATGTTGCAGTGCTTCCTGAGCCAATGCATGCGCTGTATGATAGGAATGCACTGCACGTCACTTGGAGTACTCAAGGGTACCTCAGGCTCTTACAGCAAGTACATGTTGCAGTGCTTCCTGAGCCAATGCATGCGCTGGATGATAGGAATGCACTGCATGTCACTTGGAGTACTCAAGGGTACCTCAGGCTCTTACAGCATGTACATGTTGCAGTGCTTCCTGAGCCAATGCATGCGCTGGATGATAGGAATGCACTGCACGTCACTTGGAGTACTCAAGGGTACCTCAGGCTCTTACAGCATGTACATGTTGCAGTGCTTCCTGAGCCAATGCATGCACTGGATGATAGGAATGCACTGCACATCACTTGGAGTACTCAAGGGTACCTCAGGCTCTTACAGCATGTACATGTTGCAGTGCTTCCTGAGCCAATGCATGTGCTGGATGATGGGAATGCACTGCACTTCACTTGGAGTACTCAAGGGTACCTCAGGCTCTTACGGCATTTGGATATTACAGTTTTCCTGATGTGAGAAACCAGAGGGTGTCTCACCCACTAGTCCCCGGGGATCTCTCTCTCAGGTGGGCCAGGACACGGCCATCGCCATTGGATGCAGACCCTGGGGGTGGACCAGTGCGGGAGGATCACCTGTGTGAGGGGTCTTCAGGGAGTGGGGATTGAGATAGCCGATGGTGAGATGCAGTATTCCCCCATATTTTGTTCTTCTACCCCATCATATTTTTTAGGATTTTCTGAAGCCCCAACTCCGCCCGTCACTTTTTACACAGACACTGGGTAGAGGAAGAGGGTGTTTGAGAGTAACCAGACTAACTCTCTCACATCATACTGGACATGTCCTGTTAATCGGTTCAAGCAAAGTCGAGCACATTACCAGAAGTACATACACCTGATACCAACCAGCTCTCCTCACATGAATTAAAGGCAGCACCTAAAGACACATTCTGAGCAAGGCGGAACACGAGAACGAGTAGAACCTCCGGGATGAAGGCACACCTACTGGGCAAGAGCAGTAGGCCAAAAACCGCAAGGGTTCCCTACTGGGGTTTATTGCCTCTGACAGACCATAAAAGACGCATGGAGAAGGCCAGATCCCACAAGTGAAGATTGCATTGTGTTTCAAGGACGCCAGCGACCCTCCCGGGTGAACAGCAGAGTTGGGGAGGCGAGGTCAAGCCTGTGGTACTAACCTTGAATCGAAAATCGGAAAGCGCCAAACAAGAAAGAAGCACACACAGCCAGTGAGTTGGCAAGCGACCTGAGAGACCGATGTGTTTTAAAGTGAATTAAGTAGCAACATCATATCACAAGTGAAGGCTGTGCGCATGTGGATGACACGCGAAGAAAGGCGCTTTCATCTAGTATGCCAGTCTGTACTCGTAAGAATCTTGCTAGAAGTTTGGCACCAAGGTAAGTGGTGAAGCCTTATCCTACCCTATTGGGGGTGTGTCAATCATCTAATTCCCCTTCTTTAGAATGTCCCCCCGCACTCAGGTTGGAATCGGAAAAACTGCTGACAAGCAACAACATCATTTCACCAAAATGCCTGGGGTAGCGGAAGGACATCACAAGACCCTTGACATCTGATGACTTCATAGGAAGTGATCTCATTTGACCCACCCCAAAGTGACATCACGGGAAGCGATGGAACACAACCGTTCACCCCTTTGCAAAACAGGAACTGCCAGCACATAGCATTGTTCCTATAGTTACAATATCACTGTAATGTGATATACATTTCATACAAGAATGAATCACCATACGTATCTTTAATATTAGTGTATATAGGCCCCAATTATCACATTTCTGTGAATGCAAGCAGATATCCAAGGCCACATGATAATGATGTGTTATTATATAGCACTTACGCTTAAGTGCTTTATATAGAACAAATATACATCCAATACAACCCAACCTGTGTTGGTACTCATTTATAGACCTCAGAAGGATGAAAGGCTGAGTTGGCCTTGCCAGAATTCGAAACTGCAACCTGCAGATCTCGCACACATTGCAGCAGCAAACACTCAACCCACTGAGCTATCTTACCAACTATAGCTATCTTGCCGGCTATAGTAAATTGAGCAATTACATGTCTGAATGTTCTCAAAGTCAGAAAGCAAATTACACACTGTAGTGAATACCAATGAACTGGTAACTGAGATTTAACAGCAGGCCAGTTCATCTGCAGGTCTGGTGCAAAGTTGACCACAGGTCAAGCCTACGAGGATCTACTTTTCAGGCTTCAGAGGTTGGCAAAATACATACCATTGGGAGGGTTCATAACTGTGCATTAAAGAATTTAGAGTAGCGACGGGAAAGCAGTGCACTCACACGACATCCCGTACTCTGGGCACTCGTACATGCAAACAAACATCCTGAACAGCATGCCATGGAAATAGGAAAGATAGACACATTACAACAAAGCACTAATTGTTGCACAATGAAATCAAGGGCCACTTGATGTGCTATGGTCAAACATTTCTACATTGCACACAGGCTATTAGGCATAAGGACTTTGTGAAGTGACTGAGGACACCGAGATGGAATGTGTTGTGATGATCGTAAGAGAGACACCGGTAGTAAAAAACATGCTATAACTGCAACTTAAGAAAAGCGAAAAACCTATAGTTTTTGGGCCTCATAACAACTCTGGCGGTAGCCGTGCCGGTACAACCGGCACACCTGCCGCCGGAGATGCATTTTTTCAGCACCCGCGAATGGGCAAGAACCGGGTCATGCCGAGTTCGGCGGACACAGTAATTGCCCATTTGCGGGTGCCGGCGATAAGGGACTCCCATGGGCCGAATGGGAATGGGGAGCTCTGATGCACCGGCACTGTCAATGACAAAATGCTCTGCTCGTGGGTGCCGTTACTCCCGCCAGGTCAGACCTGGCGGGTGAAACGGCACCAGCAAGCAAAGCTCGTAGTATGACGGTCCGGGAACTACGGTACCGGCGTGCTTACCGGCACGTAGTTCCCGGACCGCCATGCTTGTAATGAGGACCTTTGTCTGCATTGTGAATTTGAGGTGTTTAAGAACAGACTAAATCAGACTAAATCAGTGACTCACCCCTTGAAGTGTGCCTAAATTAAATCTTTAATGAGTCTAGCAATTATTGTATAGAATTCCAGAAAGACTATTTTGTATTCCTATTCATTCTTATTTGGGGTCACTGCTCAAAGTGTTACACTTGTGGAACCCCCTTTTTTTCAGAGGCCGGAACAAGAAAGCCAGCCACTTCAGAAACAGCCATATGGTGCTGGCCACAACCCAGGAGCTCCCATTTAAAAAAAATAAATAAAAAAAGAAAAATAAATGTGTTTTATTTGTGTAAATTCTTTAAGGGGTAGCAAGGGAGACCCCCAAATGACATCCCTGCTTGCAAGAACGATTACATATTTTTTCACGATACATGATGCTGCTGAAATATGCAGCACTGTTCCTCAGAACCAGGGAAAGGTCATTACCCATTTCACGCACTGCAGGTGGTTTAACATCCTTACTGCCCATTGGCAATAACTTTTCTCTTTTGAACGTATGTTTTTTGCTGCAAATGGAGTCTTTGGGCGGGCGTGAAACAGTTATACAGGAACAGCCTTCACCTATGCCGACCACCGGCAAGATTATCTGCATCTACAGAATTAAATACATTTGCAGAGAACTCAAATAATCGTGCTGTGATTGAGATCTCTTTAAGCATCTTGGGTCTTTGCTACAGACACTAATTAGAATTGTCGGCCATGACTGAAGCACTATTGGCTCTTTGTTCAAAAATTGCATGTGACCAAAAAGAGCTGAAATGTGCAGCTAGCCGTATAGTAGATGATATACTCCTAAACAGGGGTTTGAACTCTGAGGGTGCACTTATTAGTATTATGCATACCCTGAAACCAGTAATGCAATCCAAAGTGCTCACGCATGATGACGATTTGATCACATTGGAGCCTGATATCTATAGTGCTGCTGAGCTGGGTAGAGAATTGAAGATCACCAATAAGGCAACTTGCTTAGTAATGGCAGTTCTTGCTGAGCCAAAGTGCTCACACATGATGACGATTTGATCACATTGGAGCCTGATATCTATAGTGCTGCTGAGCTGGGTAGAGAATTGAAAATCACTAATAAGGCAATTTCCTTAGTAATGGCAGATCTTGCTGAGCCAAAGTGATCCCACATGATGACGATGTGATCACATTGGAGCCTGATATCTATAGTGCTGCTGAGATGGATAGAGAATTGAAGATCACTAATAAGGCAACTTCCTTAGTAATGGCAGATCTTGCTGAGCCAAAGTGCTCACGCATGATGACGATTTGATCACATTGGAGCCTGATATCTGTAGTGCTGCTGAGCTGGGTAGAGAATTGAAGATCACTAATAAGGCAACTTCCTTAGTAATGGCAGATCTTGCTGAGCCAAAGTGCTCACACATGATGACGATTTGATCACATTGGAGCCTGATATCTATAGTGCTGCTGAGCTGGGTAGAGAATTGAAGATCACTAATAAGGCAACTTCCTTAGTAATGGCAGATCTTGCTGAGCCAAAGTGCTCACACATGATGATGATTTGATCACATTGGAGCCTGATATCTGTAGTGCTGCTGAGCTACATAGAGAATTGAAAATCACTAATAAGGCAACTTCCTTAGTAATGGCAGATCTTGCTGAGCCAAAGTGCTCACACATGATGACGATTTGATCACATTGGAGCCTGATATCTATAGTGCTGCTGAGCTGGGTAGAGAATTGAAAATCACTAATAAGGCAATTTCCTTAGTAATGGCAGATCTTGCTGAGCCAAAGTGATCCCACATGATGACGATGTGATCACATTGGAGCCTGATATATATAGTGCTGCTGAGCTGGATAGATAATTGAAGATCACTAATAAGGCAACTTCCTTAGTAATGACAGATCTTGCTGAGCCAAAGCAATTGCAAGTTTGCAAAAAGAAATGCCAAAAGCTATTATTACAAAGGCAAAGAAAACACCAGCGACAAAGACTCTGGGAAAGTAAGAGCTGTACATTATGACTATTGCTGCCTCGTTAAAGAAGAAAGGCTTTGTGAAAAGGAAATCACACCCAGAGAATAGTCTTGCTAGAATGCCTAAATCCAATCACATTCAGAGACAGGGAAGTAAGTGCTATACATTATGACTATTGCTTCCTCGTTAAAGAAGAAAGACTCTGTGAAAAGGAAATCTCGCCCAGAGAATAGTCCTGCTAGAATGCCTATATCCCATTACATTCAGGGACAGGAAAGTAAGAGCTATACATTTGTTCCAATGGAGCAATGGCTTGTGACATCTGGAAATGCATCCACAAAGGATTCTGAAGAGACAGAATAAATAGACAATGAAACTACATATTCCGATTATCAATCGTGGCCATCGACAAATTCAGAGGCCGATAATGGGCTTGACGAGAAAATATTAGCAATGTTGAGCTGATGCAGGACAAGCCGGGAACACAAAAGCTAGGTCCTACGGCAAAGCTCAATAAATATAATGTGACTAAATGAAAAACTCTGGAGCCCCTGGCGACCTCATCTTGCCTTTACATTAATAGAAGCCGAGTAATCCAGATGATGCAGAGAATATCTCAGTTTGCTATGATTGCTTCTAGTGACATTTCTTTTATTGAACTTCCTGCCTCAGCCAATCAGCTGATGTGGCAGGATGTTATGCTATATGATGCAATGCTATGGTATGCTACATTAAGCTCTCTCTCAGGCATTGGTAGAGCTATGATCCCACTTGAATCCAAGCTAGTGGATTTTAGATCAGCACTGAATCAGGAATATCGGAGATGGCCACTGTTAAATAGGAAATGAATGGTGGATAATCATCTGGGAGTTCATCTATCTAAACGGATTAACAGGGTAATTCATGGAATAAATGAGCGCTGAAAAGGGGAGCGCAAGCGTGAAAATCGCAGCGTACGCGTGCTAAAGCCACGCACGCAGCCGTTCATCGATTCATGGAATGCGCTGCGCTTGTAAAACCTGGGATGTGCGCCAAATCCGTGGGTGGTGCACGCGGGCACACACATTTGTAAACGGTGTGCGCGACGCGCACAGGGAAAGCGCATATCGTGTAGCGCACACAAGAAAAGTGGGTGGAACACGGGGCACAACACGTGAAAATGTGGGCGTTTCGGGAGAAGTACGGGAGATAAATGCTTGCAACGCCCACACGCACGCTAACAACACATATTCATGGAATCGAACAGGGAAAACCTGTGCGCCAAAAAAGACGTGCTAATCCAGAAACACGTACGCCAGCAGGAAGCAAGCGTAAGCGGCCCTGCGCAGCATAAAAGTGTGAGCAAACAACAAACAAGCTCATACGCTACGATGAATATACCGTTCCTCGCAGCAGTGGTCGTGGGACACCGCAGGAGGAGGAAGATAGCCAGGCCCCACATTTTTGTTACCCAGGACCAGCCTTTCTGGGATGCCTGATGACCAGGTGTATGGGAGGTGTAGGTTTCCACCACTAATAATCCTAGATCTGGTCAGGGAGTGGGAGGATGACCTCACATCACCCACCCTGTGCACCCAAGCACTGAGCCCCTTGGAAAAGGTGCTCAATGTACTGCACTTCTTGGCTACTGGGTCATTTCAGCGGACAAGTGCCATAGTTGGGGAGTGTCTCACAGGCCACGCAGTCACGCTGCCTACACCAGGTGCTGGCCATCATGACTGCACACCCCTCAGTCCACAGGCACATATACATGACCAGAACACCTACAGAAAGGCAGGCTGTCGTCCAGGACTTTGACGGGGTGGCACACTTCCCCAAAGTGCTAGGTGCCATTGATTGCACCCATGTGGCTCTACGTCCTCCCAGGGCCACTGAGCATATCTATTGAAACCGTAAGCTCTGGCATTCCATCAACGTGCAGGTTGTATGTGATGCCAAGGGAATCATCACCTCAGTATTTGCCAACTATCCGGGGTCCAGCCATGATAGTTTTATATTCAGAATGTCACCCCTAAACCGGGACCTGGAAGCTGGGCGGCATGGTGACACATCTCTAATTGGTGAGTGAAAATGCCTCTGCACATGCATGCATGCATGTCAGACACTGATGAATGTGAAAACCCCACTTATGACAACCATTATCACCTCCCCAGGGGACAGTGCCTCCCCTCTGAGCACCTACATGATGACGCCAATACGGAACCCCACCACACCACCCGAGGTAAGATACAACAGAGCCCATATTGCAACCCGGGGCATAGTGGAGCGCACATTCGGAGTGCTGAAGTCACGCTTTCGCTCCCTTGACTGCTCTGGTGGGCAGCTGCTATATGCGCCCCCAGTACTGTGCAGGATCATAGTGGCAGCATGTGTCCTGCACAACGTTGCAACCCGGCGGGGCCGCTGCACATGGGAGGTGAAAGGGCATGTGGTGTGGCAGCCCGTACCCAGCTTGTGGCAAATTACTTCACCTAAAATCCCACCCCTGCGGAGTGCACACAGACCTAGCACATACCAGCTGACAATTTATGATGATGACAAAAGGGGCAGTCAACTGTCACAACCATACCACCCTGAGATTGTTTACCTGGAAGTGCTACATTGTGTGCATCCCTAGCTACTTAAACACACCCAATGCTGTGTCAGTAAAATGCACACATTCATGCAGCTTGAAGGACTACCCCCTTGCAAAACACAACAAACAAATAGTGGCATGTCACCCAACCCCTCCCTAACCCCATCTCAGCTACCTAACACACCATGGCATGGCATGCGATGTGAAAGCAACCAAATGAATGCACATCACATGACACAAGTGTCACAAAGTGCACCGTCCCAAATGGAAACAGGCCACAGACAATTGCCTCTCACCAATGAAAAAAAAACAGCACACATTAACAAATACTTACCAGCAAGAGAAAACATCAGTACAGGATCCAACAGTGGCAACATATGACAGTAAAAAATTAAAGTAGTGCAAGTGTCATAACCTGACTAAGGCAGCACATCGACTCCTTACAACTGCAGAGTGTTGCTGGTAGGCAAATGTGGCAGTGTTCTGCATACAACAAGAACTGCATCTGCAAAGGAGACAGGCTTTTTAAGACATGAAGAAGCTACATGTATATAAGCAAAAAGTCCTGTATGCCAAACCATATAGATATCCACCATGCAGTGGAGAAATGAACAACAATCCCAACTAGGGATGTATACACAGTTTTGACTACAGACTGCCCACACAACATACGGGAGCCCAATGCCTCTGTTTAAGTTACTGTCACTTGGTCACACCCTTTGCGAGCCCATGGAAAGGGGAAGCAGGAGGGGTGTGTGTGTCAGGAACCCAAGTTCCTAACCCAAAGACAGGACAAGCCTGCATGTGCCCAGCTGGAATACACAGTGGATGCCTACGGGAGCCACACAAAGCAACACACTGTAACATTCATTCACAATCTGAAAGAAAATGGTAATGAACAAAAATGTAAATGCAAGTGAAATATAGAGAAAGCAAAAGTAAAAGTAAAGCAAAAGAAACAAATTAAATAATAAAGTAAAAATCAGAAGCATAACCAAATAAAAATAAATGTATGAAAATCAAAATAAGAAATCAAGATTAAAAAATAATAGAAAGAAGAAGAAGAAATCAATATAACAAATTAAATACTATTTTCATTTAGCAAATTGGAATGAAATGGTAAAAATATCAAAAATGGCCATGTGTGGACCGGGGGGGGGAAAGGCCACCTAGGAGGGACTAAGTACAGGGTGCACCCCAACACCCACATGCGTGGATAGTGGGAAAAAAAAACCCTCCATGGGCTCATGGCCTGCACGGCTACCCTACAGTGGGAGAACTGCCGTCGCTGTCATCACCCTCTGGTGGTACATCAGAAGGTGGGCATGATATGGGAGGCAGACCACACAAAGCACTGGCATGCTCCTCCATGGCAGCAAGCATGCAGGTCTGAAAGGTTTGGTTCTGCAGGATGATGGTACGTAGATCCCCATGCAGCACCTCACGGGTAGCATGCATTTCTACCTGCAAGGCCTCGCGTGATGCCCGGATCTCCTCACAGGTTGCCTGGAGCTCAGCTGAGAGTGTGCGTGTCTGCTGCTCCAGCTGCTGTTCTGAGCTTGTACTACGGGACACCTCAAGTTCACCCAGAGTATCTCTGAGGGACCTGTGTTCTAACCTCAGGGCATCCCTGTGGGCCTGTGGCTCTGCAGATATGGCTGTGCGCATCCAGTCCAGCCCATCGGTCCCTGTTGGACGCCAACATGTCCTCCCTGTGTGAGTGGCAAATGGACTCTGTTGCCTGCTGCTGGAGCTCCACCTGCCTTTCAGGGCGGAGAATGGAAGTTGCCACCCTATCCATGGCCTGAGCCATCATTTCACACGATGCCCCCTGTTGTGCTGCTATAGTGTACATGGAGTTCTCCCACACAGTATTGCCTGGTGACGCACGGTCACCGCATTGGCGGGCACCACACCTGTTTGGGGCAAAGTGATGTGCACCTTGCTGTGCTGGCACTGCCTGAGGCTGCAGGACTGCATTCCTCCTTTGATCTGCTGGCCCAGGAACAGGAGCAAATATTGTGGAGCGTGACCCTGCATCCGTAACCGCCACAGGCAGACTTTCCAACACTGAATGCCCCATAGAGGGGTCTACCCCCCAGTGTAGGTGGGTTGGACAGAACAGCATCCCTGCCAGAAACACTCACCTGCGACGGGACATATGTCTCAATGTCAGATTCAGCACCTGATTCATAGAGGTCTCCGGAGGTGTACCCAGAGACACCCGTGGACAGTATGGTCTGTAGGAGTAATGGGTTTTCACCCACCTCCACCCCACGTCCTCCACTGGTGCCTGGTTGTGGCTGTGAGTACTCCTGCCTCTGCGCCATCTCCTCCTCCTCAACAGCATCTAGTGCCTCATCACCTGCAAAAACATAAAAGAAAAGTAAAGAAAGCAGGCATGAGCACCATAGCCCACACACATAGGCATGAGGAGGCAGACATCCAGTACATAAATGACACATGTCACACATGACAATAACTCTGGCATGCATGCACTGGAAATGAGTTGGAAGGGGAGGCAAAAAGTAGAGACTGAGGACTCCAAGATGGAAAAGCAACACATGTGCTGCATGCTGGATAGCACTGGCATCACACATTAGCCTGTGAGTGGCATGGACAATCCACATACATGACACATGCCAGCACACAGATGGCATGTAGCATAGCCATGGCAGATTTGACAAGGACACCCAGATGGTAGCAAATCAGTACTGTCTCCCATCCATGTGAGATGGACATCATGAAATTGAACATGCAAAATAGTGTGACAAAACACGCATGTGCCACACGCTGCAACAATGCCAGTGTTCACTAATGCAGTGATGGCAGGCACATGGATACATCAATGGTTGGTCACTTCGACATGACAGAAGACAATTGTCATGTTCAAGATTCAAACAGGGCCCCAAAGTGATTGTGTGCAGGCCATGTGTAGGTGCACATTACTCAGTCAGCCTGATTAATGGAATCATTCCCATAATAAGGAAACATGTGGGCCATTGTGGGGTGTAATCTATGTCTGAAGTATGTTACATTTGGCGCAGAAGGGCACACAAATGTGTGATAAACATGCAAAGGATTTCATCAATCAGGCAGAATGAACAGAAAAACAGTATGAACAATGTTGTGGCAAGATGGCAGTTGAAGGGCAAGTGCAGTAATCAGGTGCAAATTGTCAACTGCGGTCAGAAGGGATACTTGAAAACCCAATGCCGGGCTATGGTTTGGAGGCACCACATGGCTGACCCATAGCAGTCATAACTACACAGCCTTACCTGGCACTCAATCAGAACACATCACCCAAGCAACATACACATGGTTTGCACACACATGCATGGCCACTCACCGGACATTGACTCAAGATCTGGTAGGTCTCCCACGCCTTGGATTTGATCGTCTGTGATGAAGGCTCCAGCGATAGACTCATGTTCTGTGAGTACTTCCTCCTCTGGTGGAGACCCACTGCCAGTCACCAGAGTAAAGGCATGATTGGAAGCCAGCTTGTTCTTTGCTCTGCGTTTGAGGTCATTCCACCGCTTAGAGCAATCATCAGCTGTGCGCCTGACAAATCCAAGGGCACTAATCTGGTCCGCGATGCACTGCCAGTGGGCCATACGTTGAGCAGTCGTAGTCTTGCACCCTGCAGTCACCAGCATTTCGCGGCCATTGGCCGACACGTAGCCCACAAGTGCGTCTAATTCCACATCATTGAAACAGCGCTTCCTTGACGTGCCGGAGGGGGGAGCCGTGTCTGAGGTCCCAGCCTGTACCGCAAGAGCACCCTTCTTCCTCTTGGTAGGTGGTGCAGACCCTGAGTGGCTTACACCGGTCTGCTTGGTAGGGGCTGAAGCGCAGGTGGATTGGGCACTGGAAGTAGTCAAAGGCACGATGACCAAAGGTCTCACTGCAGGCATTGGCTGCTGAGTGATGTTGGCAGGACCAACCTCGGTGTGATGGACTTGGACCAACACTGTCCCGGCTGGGAGACACAGAGCTGGGGTGGATTGAGCTGCAGCTGCCCCTGCAGCCTCCTCACCCTGGCTACTTGCGGCAGCAGATGACATTGTTGTCCCAGATCCACAGGGCCTGGTGACAGCAACTTTCACCGCCACACGTGGCTTTGACTTTGTGACACGGAAGTCAGCCTGGGAATCCTGTGCCAGTTCGGTTGACAATATGGGCCGGTTTAACAAGGCCTGAGCTGGGATGGTGTCAGCTACATCTCCCCGACCCATTGGGGGGGGCATAGGTGTCCCGGATTGGTCCTCCACACACTGGCCTCTTGGGCCACCCTGCACATCCTGGCCACGTCCCCTACCGTGCCCACCTCTTGGAAGTGGGCCACCTTTGCCTCTCTTACCGCTTGGTCGCCTCCCAACCATGGCACTGATGTTCTTGTGCGAATGGGAGGTGCAGTAAACAATTGTCGTGGGCAATTGAGGTAAAAGGGGTAGGGTACTAGATGGAATACGTACGCTAGTTCTCTAGCAATGCTGTCTGTGACCTCTGGGGGAAGATGACGGGTCACGCAACGCTCAGGCACCCCGAAAACAAAATTTAACATGCACGCGACCCCTGGTAGCCCACGTGAGTGGAATAAGGAACCCGCACTACGCTGTGGCACCCAGAAACACAAAAAGAAGCATACGCGTGGTTCACGCAGGCTACAATGACCTCTGAATGGGTACGCGACACACAGCGGCAACCACAGTTGAAAAATACATGCGTGACTCACCGTCTGCCTGGAAAAAGAACGTGAAAAATACACACGTGTGCACGTTGGCAGCACCCCCGCCAAAAAAAGAATTGAACGCTGTCTGAGTATACAAGGAGTACGAACTGGAACCGTTGTGAAGTAATCGTGTGTGAACCGTCAAGAAGTACAAGAATCACCTGCTCGCTCTCCACAAAAAGCATGTACAAGAAAATGGTGTCCTACGCGTACCTTTTAAACCAGCCCACACGTGCAATGTCACTTACGCGTGTACACGCTAAGGGCCTTTCCTCGAATTACACGCATTAACACGCAGACGTGCTGTTTATTCACGTGCTTATTCACTATGCACCCGTCACGAGGGAAACGCCCGCGCACGTAACGTCACAGACGCGCTTATGCGCTAATGGCCTTTCCTCGAATTACACGCTGACGTGCAGATTTTTCACGTGCCAATTCACTCCGTATCAAGCTGGCCACGCGACAACACATGGAAGACCACGCTCCTGCCCAGAAGGCCATTTTCCTGCCCCCACAGAGCCCCGAGCCCGCTCCCACCTGCCATCTGCTGCTGCCTGCCTGCCTGCCTGCTGGCCACGTGCCCTACTATTTGGTGCCTGCACGTCCGCCATCTGCAGGGGTCCAGTTGCTGTGACCACCCCTGCTGGAACAGAAGACTCCCGAGTGGTATTACATCGCTCCACAGCCCAGTCCCAGGACCCAGTTGCCCACCCACACCTGTCTCGGGGGTTGCCATGTCCGACACAACACCATCTGGCACCAGTGGCAACCCCCCGGCAGAGGGCTGCCAGCTTCAGTGCCAATGAAGTTGGCATCCTGGTGGAGCAAGTACTGGGGCATTATGATGCCCTCTTTGGAAGTTCACGCGCTGACAATGAAGGACGGAAGGGGATCTGGAAGGACATCATGGCTGCCATCAACGAGGAGGGGGTGGCAGCCCGCGACATGCAACACATCCGGAAGCGCTGGGAGGACTTCAGGTCCAGGACCCTGAGCAAGGCCCAGTGCCTCTTGAAGGGAAAGCATGCAGAGGGGTACTGGGTCCGCCTTAGCAACATCCAGATGAGGGTCCTGGAACGCATAAACCCAGCGCTCCACCACCAGATCCTTCAAAGGCAGACCCGTCCGGAGTCGAGCGGTAAGTGACCATGCCTACTGATTGGACGCTGTGCATGTCAAGGTGTGGCAGGAGTGTGCAGGTTGGACATATGTCTTGAAAGGGCCATGAAATGGATGTGTATGTACAGGGACATGAGCCTGCCGCATGTGAGTCCAGTCATGTGTGAGGCACATCAATGGTGTATGTGTTCAAATGCATGAAGGCCAAATGCATGTGTGGGTGCACATATGTTTCCATTTCTGTGTATGTACTATGGCATGGTTGGGGTGTGACACATGGATGCTGGTTCCACCTTCATGTACATGCACAGTGTACATGTGCGTGCGTGTGGATTCGACATGTGTGGCACTGTGATACACCATGGATGCATGTGACACCGACATGTAGGAGGCTGATTGGCAGATGTGACATGGATGGCGATGATTTCACTGTGACAGGTGGTGGAGATGTACATATGCATGTATGTCTGGTGGCGTGTGTGCATGTTTTTGGCACTCCAGGTGTTGCATGTGACGTCAGGCTGACCTTCGGATGCTCATGCTGTTGTATGTGCATGGATGGGGCTGCCTGCTGCATCATTCCTGTTAATTTGCGCATGTGTGTGGGTTGAAATGATGTGTGCTGCGGAGTGTGATGCCACCTGTGAAGTTTGACACTGCCACTCATGTGCAAATGTCGTGTGTGTATCGGACCATTGTACAGTGCCCTGATGCCTGTGTTCTGTCTCTCCCTGTCTGCAGCGTCAATTGATGAAGAGGGCAGAGACGGTGCTGTGGAGCACAGCGGCAGGGATCCCGCCGCCAGCCGGAGACGCAAGGGCCAGCTCCCCTCCCATGTTGTCATCTCGTCGGGGAGTGAGGGGTCTGGTGCCGCGTCCGTGGCCGCTGAGGGTAGGTCCAAGAGGCGGAGGTCGGAGGTGGACTCCTCGGCAGCAGAAGGGGCAGCTGAGACCCCACAGGGACCTATGGAGGAAGATGGCATGGAGCCATCCAGGTTGGTGGGGTGTTTGGTTGAGGAGGAGGCCGTGGAAGGGACACACACGGGGTCTGGAGGGTGGAATCCACTGGTGCTAGTGGTGCAGTCCAGGGGCAGGGACAGGAGACAGCACATGCGGCCGCGGAGGTGCCTGTGTGTAATCCTGTCCCTGATCCTGTGACTGCATCATCCCGCACCAGCAGGGTTGCTTTCGTCCAGACCCGTTCTCAGGGAGGGGATGCGCGAACAACAACTGGCCTTCCTCTCCCTGCAGACGTGGCAATCGGGACCGTGTTGAGCCTGTCCTGGCTGGGGTGTCGGTGCGTCAACGTGGCATTCGGGATGACGTGCAGGGTTTTTGTGAGGACTCTGCACGTTATTTGGGATGCCTCATTGACCGCCTCAACCTACTAGGACGGGTCACCAGTACTGGGTTCCTCCGTCTGCTGGACCTTGTACCGACCCCCTCCTCAACTGAAACCCCTATGCGCCAGTCGTCCTCCGTGCCATCTTCCTGCCCAAGTATCACCTGGGCACCCTGTGGAGCTGTCTCTGACCCAGCGGTCAGGCTGGTGGAGGACACATCCCTGCCAGAGTCGGGAGTCGGAGGTCCACCAGGGGTGGCCACCCCAACAACTGAACCACAGCAGGAGGAGGATGTGCAGGCATCAACGAACAGGGCACATGCACGGCAGCAGCAGGCTCAAGATGGGAGCGATGATGGCTCGGGGCCATGAACATCAGAGGGGCAGGCATCGGCCGGAGGGCAGGAGGACCCTGGATTGGGAGTGTCTTCCATGTGGCAGCGGTTGTGCCAGCAAACAGATGCGGAGCGGCGGCAGGCAGAAGAGGCATGGCTCACTATGATCAGGGTGGAGAACTCCATGCGCAGGGTGCTGAGGCGGGCTGAGTGCCTCGAGGAAATTCGCTGGGAATTGGAGGTGGACATGGCGTTATCCCTGCGAGACCTCAGGGCCAGGGAACAGGCCCGTCTCCAGGACGTTGAACAGGAGTTCGATGATGCCCTGGCCCGGGAAATCAACAAGTGAGCCGTAAGACTTGCCCGCCGCCATTGTATATAGTTCATTAGTGTTAGGTTTCCTTTATATCTTTCTTTCATTTGGGGTGCATGGACTATGCCCCACCTTTTTGTATATAGTTATTTGTTAGGTAGGGTATTTTGTAGGTTTCCTTTGGATTGTTGGGCTCATGGACCCTGGATTTTTACATTGTATATATTTCTGGACTGGATTTGACTTAATTGATTTTTTTTTTACCAATGGAGCAATGGTTTTCTTTTTTGTTTACCTTTGGATTTGATTTGATGGACGAACGTTTTGGAGCCTTTTACATTTGCATTTTGTTACGCTCACCTGGCTCCCACAGGGAGGTCGATCGGAACTGGACAGCTGCGGTCTCCACCAATGTGACACGTAGTGCCGAGATGATGGACTGGACTGGTCCACCTAGTCTTGTTTGCTTGGCCCGTAGGAGTATTCTTCTGTAAATGGAGAAAGGGAATTAACCACCCGCGGGCTTGAATGCGGACTCCCACCCCCACTGTCTTCCCCCACTGACCACCTTTACTGTCCCCTCATGAGTCTCACCTGATAGTTTGGAAGGATGAGCTCTCCATCCTGCGTTTGGGCGCAGGGGCGCGTTGATAACCAGTTGCTTCACTGGTGCGAAGGAATTGGTGAGTTCCAGGACAATCTTGCCTCTGAGTTTGTCGGCGAGCCGCCTAAGTATATGGTTCGTAAGAATCCAATTGCTTTTCACTCACTTCAGATTCCTTGCTGGCTGCTGCTTGACCTTAATAATAGTTCCTGGTGGCAGCCGGTAACTTTCAGGTAAGGGTTAATATTGTTCAATACAGTTCAATAGAATAAAGTCAGTAGGTAACCTGTTACTTTCTCCCTTATACAGGTTCTGGGGAAAAATCATGCAGATTCAAGTGTAATACCTCCGGCGGTAAAATCAGGTAAGCCTCTTGTGGAGAGGAAGATTTCCCCTGTTTGTCCCTTGATGTTAACCTTGTTGTCCTTTCGTTGTTCCCCTTAGGGGCCGGGGTGCGGCGGAAACGTAATGGAGGCTGTGCTGACCCGTGAAGAAGAATAGTACCCCCGGTGGTATTTTCAGGTAAGTCTATGGGTACTAATACTGTCTCTGTTAATTCTCTTTGGCTCACCTTGCTGTTTCTTGTCTCCCCTCCTTAGGTGCTGAAATGCAGCGGGAGAATGCAGCAGGATGCGATGAAAATGAAGATGCTGCGAAGTCCGGTGAGTTTAGCGCAGCGCTGCTGATAATGATAATGTCTTCTTTCTTCCAGCTCGAAGGCGCGGTGGATCGGAAATTCAGGTAAGGATTAAAGTACTGTTCTTCTAACCTTGTCTCCTTCTTTCCTTCTAGGAGCTCCTGACTCGAGGCGGGCGTGGCTGAAGACTGGATGCAGATAAGGGCACGGTGAGCATTACGCTGCTGGATGCAGAATAACACGAAGCGTGTGCTGCTCTTCGGGCGTGGTTTAAATAGCTCTCAAAGTAGTTCCAGGTAAGTATTCCTCCCCAGCCCCACCCGAGTTAAAAAAAAGTTCCTTGGTAAAATAGTCCCTCCAAGCCACCTTTGGCTTGGAGCTCTTGCAGCATAGTCTGCCAGGTAAGTATGCAGCATGGTCTGTTTCAGGTACGTGTTTATCCATGAGCCTGGCACCTATGGCGCCAAGACTGACCTTCCATATGAGCCTGGCGCCAAAGGCGACAGGACTGTACCCAAATAGCTCCCAGTGGGTGTTGTTGGGCCTGTTTAGCATAACGTGATGCCCGCCTTCGGGGTTGCTGGACTTGGTCTAGGTTCCCGGAGGTGGGCATCATGACACATTTATTTGGATTCAGCATTCATATTTTTGCATTCATTTTGGACATGCAGCCTTTTGTTTATTATTTCTTTTATTGTGTGATTTTCTTTCATTCCCTTGCTTTTGTATTTAATACATTTTGGTTTCATACTCCATTTGTGTGGTATTCTCTCATTGGTTTCATGCATGTCACGATGTGGGTTTTTCTCATTCAGTTGCACCCATTGTGTGTGTGTGTGACGGACATGTATTGATGAGCATACTTGTCATTTGGGATCTATCATGACATAGGGATTTCAATGTGGGGTGGATGGAATACTCGGTTGGGTGTTTGGACTGGGATGGCGTGGTGTGGGATTTGGGTGGCCATAAGGGCCATGAGTGTGGATCGTGATGACGTGTTTGGGGGGACGGGACATGAGTCGGGGCCTGCTGGCAGGTGGACGTCAATGGTGGGTGGTTGAGTGGGTGGGGAGACATGAGTCGGGGCCTGCTGGCAGGTGCCCGTCACTGCTGGGTGGGTGGGGTGCAGGGGGGCATGAGTCGGGGCCTGCTGGCAGGTGCCTGTCAATGGTGGGTGGGTGGGGGGACATGAGTCGGGGGCCTGCTGGCAGGTGCCCATCACTGGGGGTGTGTGGATGGGTGGGGGACATGAGTCGAGGCTCACAAGTGTGCTCACAAGTGCATGGTGCCATGTGGGCTGCCTGCAGGGCATGGTGAGGTTTGTAGGGTAGTCCCCTGTGGTGTGGGCTGCCTGCAGGGCATGGGGAGGGGGGAAACCGCACACCCGGGAGGGCCCACGATGCCAAATCGTGTGTGAAACTTCCCGCGCACCCCCGAAATACACGTACCATGCTCGCAAAGGGCCTATCCCGTGTGAAACTCCCCGCATACCCCACAAATACACGTACCCCGCTCGCACAGGGCCTATCATATGTGGAACTCCCCACGTACCTCCCAAATACACGTACCCCGCTCTCGCATGGAGTATCGTGTGTAAAACTTCCCGTGCACACCCGAAATACACATACCCTGCTTGAACAGGGCCTATCACGTGTGAAACTCCCAGCGTACCCCCCAAATACACGTACCCTGCTCTCGCATGGAGTATCGCGTGTGAAACTTCCCGCACACCCCCGAAATACACGTACCCCGCTCGCACAGGGCCTATCGTGTGTGAAACCCCCCGCATACCCCCCAAATACACATACCCCGCTCGCATAGGGCCTATCGCTTGTGAAACTACCCGCATACCCCCCCAAATACACGTACCCCGCTCGCACAGGGCCTATCATGTGTGGAACTTTCCGCGCACCCCCGAAATACACGTACCCCGCTCTCACCTGGAGTATTGCGTGTGTATCTTCCTGCACACCCCCGAAATACACGCAGGAACCCCATCCACCCTCCACATGCCCCGCAGGCAGCCCACTCACCCTCCACATGCCCCGCAGGCAGCCCATCCACCCTGGGCATGCCCCTCTGGCAGCCCACGCCACAGGGGGGTGCTTTTTCTACGCAATTTACCTGGCGCGAGCAGGGTACGCGTATTCTGAGGGGTGTGCCTGTACTTTTTCACGCTTTTGGGTGCCGTGAGCGGGGTTGCGCGTTGTATTTTCAGGCGATTGCAGTGTACCGGCCCTGTAAACTGGTGCAGGGTTAGCGCGGCCCTTTGTGCTGTATTGGGGATTTCAATGCCTTTTCCTTGCGCTAGAGGCGTTCTTGGGGGCGTAAGTGGTGCTGCGGGATGTTCTCTGCGCCATCGCTCAAAATGGCTTGGGAATTCCATGAATATGCGATGCGCCAGAATGCCGTTTAGCGCACACGGCTGATGCACGGTGGCCCACGCTCACTCTCTGCGCTGCTTGCGTGCGCTGCCTCTGCGCTGAAATCTATGAATTACCCCGTAAGTTTATATCTTGGAACTCCCGAGGGTATTGCTCCTTTTTATGAAGGATGTGAATTGTTAGCAAAGTCTGATATATTTTGTGTCCAGGAGACTTGGTTGTTGCAGCCCTGTTATGGAGATGGCTTTATTCTGATTCAAAGAATGACAACAAAGAAAGTTTTGGGGAGACCTAGTGGGGGATAGATGGTTGGTGCAACATGCGATTATAACATAGTAGAGTACATGCCTCAGTGGCAAGTTAAACACGCGTTAACACTTGTTGTATCTGGGCTAGGAATCAAGCAACAATTTGAGCTTCTTGCGATTAGTTTATATCATCCTCCTAGTGGGTCATATACCACACTATTGCAAGATTATATAGAAATGATCTTGCACCACTGGGTTTATCATGATAAAGGACAACGCTATATGGTCATAGGAGATTTGAATACATTCTGTTGTGAAATTAACTGCAATTATTCTGAATTGTCTGCAAAGCTATTTTCTAAGGAAGATTCCTGGTCGATGCAACTGAAATTATTCATATGCCAAAAGACGCCTTAATGTAGCATATTTCACTGCATTGGTGGGTTATACGAGTGGAAACGCAACAGATATTGCAGAACTGGAAATCATCCTAACATTCGTTAAGCGAAGGCAATTGGTATATACCTGTTTACTTTGTTTGAATGCCTGGAAAAAGACTGTGAAGGTGGAAACACGTGTCGGTTGTGTGTTTTGATTAAACCAACATGTCATCTGCGCAGTGTGATTGTGCATACTTACAGTGGTATTCCCCTCAGGGTCCAATTGGGGACAGGGCCTCAACTGTCACGGTCACCAGCAGCAGATTTGCTTCATTGTATACGTGTTTTACATGCGCAGTGGGTTCAACGTCTAAGTGCCCTTTGCTTTGTAACTGCAATAGTGTATGAGGCATTGTACACTGAAGACAATAAGACATGTTGGCATTATTTAAATACATTTATGGCAAAAGATAGCATCACCTTGGCCAATCCGATAGCAGGAACTGCGTCAGAGTCTTATATTAAGAGTTTATATTATAGACTATCAAAGTGCTGCAGTACTTCTGGATAGAAGGACCAGAGAGATTATAAAATGGGATTATGATTATAGCTGGTTATCCTTTGAGGTGGATGGCATTCTGAGAATTATAATGAAATTAAAGCCATCCGGAGCACCAGAGCTGGATTGTATACCCTTGATATTTGTTTAGGGTCCTTTATCACACTTGCACCCTCTTTATTTGTTGGTTTTCATGTATTGTAGTTTTTACACAATTTAGTATTCAATATGCCTTTCTTTGGTTCAAGGTTAAAGTTCCATTGATTTTAGATTGCAGCATATAATGGTTTTGCTTAAATTTAAAATTTCATTTAGTTTAAGTGTTAAAGCGCCAATGATTTCAAAGTTTCATTCATTTTAGGATTCAGCACATGGTTGGCTTTCACTTTAGAGTTTAACATATAGTGGTTTTAAAGCTTCATTCATTCAGTTTTGCTTATTGGTAGTGTTTTCAATCATTTCGGTATTCAATACAGGTGGATTGCATTCATAACACACTTTTAATTCAACCCGTGATTTAATAATGCTTAATTTTGCTTTATGTATAGAGCCCAGCTCTCTGAGACTTTCGAAAATGTGTTTCCTTAAACACACGACAGTTCGATACAAAGTATTCCACCAGAATAAAAAGAGTTCAAACGCTTGCGTACCAGTTTTCTTACTTGTTAGAAACTCACTGGCCGCGTTCACAGCTTTCCCCAGCAGCATGGATCGTACGGCCTTCTGCGTGTGATGTGTAAGGAACGCATGATGGCAACAGTAAAGACAGACACAAGTGATCACAGTTTACGGTTGTTTATTTAACTGTAAATGCAGGGTGGAAAAATGCCTAACCTAAACCTATATATAAGATGGGAGCAAGCTTCAACCATCAACTGAAAAATAAGGCAGTCCTTGTGGCATCTTGCCAAAGTAAAAAGGCCTATACTAAAAGAAACTATTGCCAAATCCTTACAACTAGTTATAGAAAGAATGTGAGAGAGGGTTTTCAATAAAGAAAGAAGTGTTCATAAATAATAAGTCCGAATGTGATTGCTAGGGGTCTTAATGTCTTTTCAAACAATTTACTGTGGACATCCCTCCATCGGGTTCATTCTTGTCAACACACTGTTCATGGGACTTCCGACTTCGTCCCTTCTTGTTAGCATCCCTCTGCCACGTTCACTCTTGCCAACTTTTACGACATGCAGTTCATACGCTAGATTCATCACTGCGGACTCATCTCCATTTTCTTCACAATCATCTGTCGGTCAAAGACTTTCGACGGTGCATGCGATTTTACAAGACCCCTGTATGACCACTTTGACCTTTCTTCGCCTCTTACCATGGCCTTCTGGATACGGTAGTCTCTATGATCGGGTAATCGCCCACAGCTTCCTGCGTGAGCACCCACGTGGTGACAGACACCTCTGTTGCTGGTTTTCCCCCTCCTTCATCAATAGTTTCTTTAAACCTTTCAAAGTTCAAAGTAGCCGTTGGCTACTTTTCGTTCAACACAGTTCAGTTTCTTATCGACTCTCCCCTCGACTCACCAACTGTGATGACTCGCTTGGTTTTCTCTTTCTTTGGAGTCAAGGTTGGTAGCTCTGAGTTAAGCGTCTCTTCACAATGTGGTAATCAGCAGAGGAGGGTCTTGTGTACCACTGACACCTGCTGCAACACACGCTGGCTATTGTTTGCAGTCTTCTTTTCACCCTCTCAGTATGCGCTGTCTTTTGCCTCTTCTTGATCTGCTGTGCTGGGTTAGCTCTAACGTCGTGTGGTCTGCCTTGCTCATCCTGTGCTCGCATGCTCCATCTTTTATTCCTGTGCGGAAGTCCTGACCCTTGTATTGGGACATGTCCGGTAAACGGCTCTGGTTTTAGTCTGTTGTCTTTCGTGTTGTGCGAAAGTGTTCATTTCGGAAAAGGGGGTGGGGCAGTGGAATATCCTACATGGTAGAATGGGGAAAAGGTGTTGAAAGAAGGGGGATACCGCGTATCACCCATTGGTGTCCCACTCCTCAAGGACCCCCACCAATCCAGATGATCCTCCCTCACTGGTCCACCCCCAGGAACTGGATCCAATACTAATGGCCATGTCCTGGCCACCTGGATGACAGATCCCTGGGGACTAGCTAGGGAGACACCTTCAGGTTTCTCACAGATGTCAGAGCCCAACTCCTGCCCCTCAGGCACTCCTGTGGTGAACTCCTGCCACAAGGGAACAAGCACCTTGACCACAAGGAAAAGGGACAGCCTTTCCACACGGCTGCCTTCACAATGTTTGGTTTATTCCATGGAGCCCCAGCTCCTGTGCCACGTTTCCATAGATCGCCCCTCCCTGCAGACCTCAGTGTCTCGGCATGTTTTCCAAACAAAGTTCAGGTCTGCTTACACCGGCCTTCCCGTTGCTGTTCCTGTCACTCCCTTTGCTGGTGGGCTGGCCTCCCTGTATACACATGTAGCCCATCGACAGGCTGTAGGTGTGGATATCCAATCAGCCCTGCTTGACTACGATTAAAGGGACATGCCTGACCTTCACTGCCCTTAACAGGTATCGTCCTCGTCATCGTACCAGAGTGGTAAAAGAGTGTAGTCTTCATTGCTCTTAGTTGCCTCTTCTTCATCTCTGTACTGTCCGGGTTCATATGTGGGATAACAGGGGGAGCTGACTTATAATGACCTATAAAGGTTGGGGAGGGGTTGGGTTGGTCGACAGTAGGGAAAGGGGGCTACCATGTCTCGCCCAAGGGCTCACAACTCCCCAAGGACCCTCCACCCAGGTGATCCTCCCTCGCTTCTCCACCCCCAGGATTCGGATCCAATAGCAATGGCCTTTCCCTGGCCACTTGCGCAGAGGATCCAAGGGGTTTTAAGAGTGAGAATATTCTCAGATTTCTCACACATGTCAACGATTTTTTCTACATGATTGCTTTAAGGTATTGGGTCGATATCTAATATTTGTACTTTGTTATATTTGCTGAGATCTACCTTGGCCACTAATGGGAGTAACTCATATATCTCTATCTCTTATACCAAGGCATTTGATTAATTGTCGGAAAATCTAGTATGGTAAACTTCTATTTTGTAGATGATCAGACAACTGTACCAAAATACTCATGTTGGCATAAGATCAGATGGTAATGGCACCAGTCTGTTGGAAAGTGACACTAATTACAGAGTCAAACAGGGGTGCGTCTTAGAACTCCTCCTATATAACCTATTTGTCTCCGATATGCAAGATTGCCTGAAGGAATGTCAGAACTTTCTGCCTAAGATTGATAAAAGACCCTTGGCCTGACTTTCCTTCACCAATGACACCCTGTTATTGGATAAAACGTTGATAGACTTGCAGCAGAGTATCCTGGCATCTGAGAACTATTCTAAAAATAATGGATTAATTATAAATCCACATAAAACAAGAATTATGATAATTGGAGAGAATAATATAAAAGCAAGAAAGTTTACTTGGAAATACTCCTACTATTGAGGACATTAAAGAATATATCTATTTGGGAACTTTAATAAACTCACGATTAAATAGGGGTACATCGAGGGATTACGTGGATGCAGAGATCTTTAAAAAATATGCCTAATTAAAACTTATCGCACACAAAGGCGGTTGCTCTGTTGCTGAATTAGTCAAGAACAAGCTGCATAGTTTCAGGTCTTGTGGATGGCCTAGAGCCGCGTATGGAAGGGAAAATAACCTGGCTACACAGCCTTGAGGGAAAACTGTGGTGGTATCTACTAGGTGTACCTCAGTGTGTTCCAATAGAAGCCATTGATGTGTGTACTGGGGTTTACCTCTTTTTTGACAAGTTGGAAGTTGAGCTGAGTTTGTTTCTATTTTAAGTTATTTTATGTGGACACTAAAACTGAAACCCTATTAAAGAATGTTGCCTCAATGGCAAAGGCTGAGAGGGACAAAACCAAATCTTTTCGTACATTTGGACTTCAGGTGTGTGAGTTTTCTTAGAGAGGTTGATTTTGGGATGGATGTGCCATTCATTCTGATATTGGCTGTTAGAGATTTTAAACGTTAATCTAAACTTTGGTCCGGGACTCAAATTATAAATCATCTGGCACTCAAGTGTACATTTTCTGACTCAGGCCAGGCAGGCCAATTTGTGATTTTACATTCCGTTTGAGGATTATATAGCTGGCTACAAAGACTTTGTTTTTAGATTGGAGGACATTGAGTAAGATCAATTTTCGGCCACATTTTCTTCTGAAGATACTTTGATAATTACAACTGCAACATTTTATATTTGGAAAATGTTTTTAAAATGATTAGAGTGTTTAAATACATAGATTTTAGAATTTTGTATAAATAAGTTTGTATTCATTATTTTTCTATAATGCTTGATGTATTGGACTTGTGATATGTTATGATGACTTAAAGGTTTGCAAGAAACTGAAGAACACAATAAAGTAAAACATTAGGAGAAGTAACCCAAGTGAACGGGACACACATTTGCCCAGGAGGGGAAACCCAACAGAATAAGAATTTTGTAACAAGATCGGTGCTCCAGATAAGATTTTAAAGTGGGAGTATTTTACTCCCAATTTTTGAAAGTTGGGAGTAAAATGATTTGTTTGTGGAGTCAAAAGTAAGTCACATTCCCATAAGTGAGTAAAACATTTTTTTTAATAACATTTATTTGCACTTAGTTATTCATTTGCGTTAAAAGATGCATGTTAACTTCTTCGGATCAGGCAGTGATAATAGTTTCTTCCTGTGGCACTATGTACACTACCGGACCATACGTAGCCATGGAGCTGTGTGGGTGAAAGCAGGGCCACAAGCTCCTACGTATCCATTTGCTATTTTTTATGGGAGTGTTTTTACTCCCTATTTTTATGTCATGGGTGTATCTGTCTACTTTTAGGGTGTAAAAGTGGCCAATACACCCCTTATCTGGAGGGCTGAACAAGATCCACTAACAGCAGTGAGGAGAAATACAAAACCTATGATAAAATCCCAAAAGGGATTCCTAAAGACAAAAGAAGATTTAATGATGCAGTTGATGAACTAAGGAAACTGATTCATGAAGTCACAGGAGACTATTTGCGAATCAATGTCTAATACATAGGACATACATTGGTACTAGGGGTGTCACGGTATTCAATTTATGGCGGTACGATAACCTTCTTGCCAAATGACGATATATCATGGTTATTGCGGTATAGCAGGTGGAGTTAACTAATCTTAACAGATATTTTCTTAAAAGGTCATACATTGTCAGATTTATCATCACAAACAAAACCAGGCACCCAAGGCCAGAATTGGGCTTTTCAACATACTTTCCACTGAAATGCCACCCCTTGCTTCCACCAAACAACACAAACACACGTGTGGAGAGGAGGAAGGGGGGAAAGCCATGCTGCGACTGGCAAAGTAAACTGAATAGCTTTTCTTAAGTGGTCTTTTAGGCTTTTTGCTCCCCCACTGGCTACTGGTGAAGATGAACATGTTGCCATCTTGGTAATCTGCATGCCACAGATCAATGGAGGCTGGTGGTAGTATGCGCTTGTGCGCATACACACACACATGCACACACACTCTCTTTCTCTTTACGTTACAGCCTTTAGTTTACTTGCGGGCCAAAAGGTGTTCAGTAATCACGGACATGTTACCCTTTGGTATGGCAGCAGGGAATACCCGCAGGGATGAGTGAATTTCGGGGTGTGACTTATTATATGTAAATTCAATGATAGAACCAGGGAAATCCCCCATTGTCATATGTTTAGAAAACATAATCCATTATCAATATATAAACCCCAAAGCCGCCAACCCAAAGTGAATCCTTTTCCTTCTTAGCACTGTATTTATTCTTCCTTTTGCTAACATATTGATTTTGTGTCAGGCATGTGTGGTTTACGTAATGGCATTAAAAACTGCGCCAACTGAAACTACTTGCATTTGAAGTTCTTTAACTTACCATTAAGTCAATGGGCCTCATTACGACCCAGGCAGTAAGTTACCGCCTGGGTCGTACCTTTACCACCATGGCGTAAACTACGTTTACGCCATGGTGGTTGGCGGACTTACCGCCCCATTCCGAGGTCGGCGGGGCGGTAAGTCCCCAATCCCCATTTACCCTTCCCCATTCCCATTTTTGCCCCATAGGGCATAATGGGAGTGGGGAAGGCGTTAATTACGCCACCGTAAATTACGGTGGCGTAATTAACAACATGGTCCCTTAGCGCCATGGATTTTAACACCTGCTAAAAGCAGGTGTTAAATCCGCCATGGCGCTAAGGGACCTCGGAATCAGGCGGTAAGGGTCGGCGCTGTTTACGCTGCCGTAAACCCCTTACGCCTGGGTTGTAATGAGGCCCAATGCTTTTTAGTTAACTTACGATCACGCAGGCAGGATTTTCCAGTTGTAGCAAGGTAGCATTTTCAAACTTGTCTCTGCACATATTTAGCTGATCCTCCAGGAATCTAAGGCTGCTGCAGAATTGGTCTTCCATGGCGCTCACTCGTTGATCGCCTTGAATGAAAGAGTGATTAGTGATATAATGCACATTTTGATCAATGAGCTTGCTGCTCAGTCACAGGTCATCGCTTTGAAAATTGGCCTCGACTTGCATTTTTTTGGAACCACATGGCATGGGCATCATGACCCCTCGCTGCGACAAAAAGTCTGTTTTGACAACTCTTTTTCCAATTAAAGGGAGAAAAGTGACTCGTGTGGTCTGAAAGCCCATGTCATTGTGTCTCTTTTGTCAAAATGTCATAGCCAACACAGACACACCGAAAGGTTGCATAGTGATCGAATCACTATAGCATGTTTACCATCTGCCTGGTGTATTATGAAGGTCTGATGTCGGAGTCACCACTGACCATGTAATCCTAAAGGGACAGCGTTCAGTGGGCGCTGTTGATTCCTTTCTTGATTCTTGCAATACATGTTCATGTACCTTCTTAAAGATAGTGGCAAAAGAAAATAAACTTTGAAAATGACAAAGTTAAAATACATATCGGCACAAATATGGCCTAGACCACCACCTCACTACAGCCCCATCATTACCGTTTTCCCCAGTTCTGAGTGCATTAGGGCCCTTGTGATGCGAGTTCAGAGGGAGGAATGCTTTCATGGGTGGTGTCACAAATTGAGAATAGACCTAAGAAATATTTCACCCCCATTGCTCTCGATACTTTAAATTGAATGTAGAATCTGTCCTGCCTGCTTGAGTCCAGTGCCATGTGCAGAAGGCAGGTACGTGAAGGATCAAGCAAAGCAACAACTCTAATGCCAATGTGCAAATCTACACAGAGGACAGTGGGGGTGAGGGCAGTTTATTTACTAGCAGAAAGCACTGATAGGCCCAGTGTTCACAGTCTACAGTAGGGTTGGACTGGGGCATAAGATTGTCTCAGGCACCAACATAAAAGTGGCCCACAGTGCCAAAAGGAATTAATTCCCATTTGCAACACTGTTTGAATGATACCCAAGTGGGCATTTTTGATCAAATGTGATGCAAATTGTACATTTAAAAGAATATTTTTTCATCAGCAGTGGTCAAAACTATTAGCCGCATAGTGAAGTCACTCATCAAACTGGCCCACTTTGGCCAAAAAAGTGCCCCACTTTGACCCAATAAACTGGCCCACACAAGCATTTCGTGTTTTTGGTTCGTCCATGGGCCTATTTCCCTAAAGGATAGTCCATGCCTGGTCTACAGAGCTAAAGTTGTTTGTGGACATGCATCAGAAGGGCATCCAGTTAATTCCCCCCTTTGAATTCTGGGATGTGCAGTTCCCCATCTTTCAAATTGGTGGGAAAACTACAAATCTCAGAATTCTAAGCTAAAACAGAACTGGATGGCTATCCGATCCGTGACCATGAGAAACTTAAGTTCCTTGAATCTAAACCTTGGGGAGAGTAATTCGATATGCATGACTTCACTGGCTGTCTTTTTTTTTTTTTTTTTTACAATTTGCACAGCCAGATCATGAGCTGTTGCAATGTGTGTTTGCTCAGTGCAGTAGTAGGACCTTAACTTGCTGAACTAATGGCACATGATGCCGGGCCAGGCTGAATTGATACATTTCTGCTCCTGCTAGCTGAGTGGTTGCTAGGCAACGTGCTCATGGCTCCACTGAACGTTTTATTACATTTGTTTACATATGAACAAAAGGAAAAATAAAATGCTCACTTTCAGTTCAGGCCCTCAGCTCACCCTTGTCATGTCCCTGTGGTCTTACTAATTGCAAATTGAAAATTGGGACAATCACCATAGAAGATCTGACCTGTAGCGCGAAGCAGCATGACTGTGTGAAAACGTTTAAAATCTGTATGCTGCCTTTCAAATAAATAATGCCTGAAACAAAATAACTTTGTTCTAGTTTGCCCATGAAATCCAGGTCTGGCGGAGCCTATGAACTGGAGTCTCCGGTATGCTTATAGAGCCAGCCAGTCAGCTCATCGTTACCAGCTTTGCATGGAGAACACTAAGGTTCAAGCACTGGGCAGCTTTCAACACAATTTGCACAAAGTCGGCTGATCTTTGACCCAGCTCTACTGATCAAAGAGAAAGAGCAGTCACAGCAGCAAAGCTGCATTTACTAATGTGGCCTCACTTCCCTGTGCTCTTGTCTGCCAAACAAGGCCCCCTTGGAAGACGGCACATCCAACAGTGCAAGACCAAGACTGCACAGCACTTGCTTACTGCAGCCTTTCCGAATCAGATTAAAAAGCCCACTTAACGGTATGAACGGTATACCGGTATAAACAATGTGACGGTTATTATTGTTCAATTAAGTTGTTCACGGTATCTTTAACGGTATACTGTAATACTGTTACATCCCTAATTGGTACTAGGAGTATCCTTAGGAGAATGGAGTCAGCCTCCAGATAGGGTAGTGTTGGACAGCAGACCTGTTTATTTGGACAGTCACAACTGACTAACAAGCACCTTAGTGAAATAGGCGGGGACCACCCATTTTGATGGGGAGAGAGAGGCCTTTTGAAGTTACTTGAATATAGATACAGGGCATCGTGTCTACGAAGAGTCTGTGTCCTCCTTCTGACTTGCCACAGCCCCCTGGTGCATGTGCACAGTTGTATGCCATACGCGTGAGGCAAGCACACCTCCCCTTCCCAGACAGCATGCTAGGCAATGCAATCCACCATAGCACCTGTGGACTAATGTAGCGACATGGCATCAGGAAATTAGTCGCGCATCCTCTCTCTGTGAGACGGCCAGACTCCCTTGAGGCCCTCTCGAATCACCTTTTGGACCCACATTCTGTAGCTGCCGGATCACCCCATTTTTTTGTGTCTTGCTCCCCTTGTGCTGGAGGTTTGGAAGTTACTCCAACTCACCTCACCTCACTCCTCAATATCTACTGAGACCCAAGAGAAGCAGGGAAAGCCCATGGCCACAGCTTTATTGACAGTGCATGTGTGAATCTAGCTCGGGCATATGTGTGATTACTTAAATGAACAAGCAGTTCTTTCAGCATGTTGCGGGGAAAACAGGAAAATATTCGGTGGGCTAGTTCTGTTGGCCTAGCTTGCTGATGCACATTCCAAACTGTGAAGCGACGAACCGTGTAGCTGACTGACAACCGTGTGCTAAGAATATGTCTTGTGCGTATTATGTTTGCTGTGCTCTTTTTTGTGGTAACTGTGTGTCATGTAATCCTGATGGTCAATATGTATAAATACAAAGACTTTGTGATGAGAAGGCAGAGGTACGGGCGACGCATTTGCTGTTGTTTTGCTCTGCGCTTCAGTGTATTCTGAATGAATAAACCGTTGACTGCCAAAATAGCGATGTGCCGGGATCTCATTCATGGTCTGTCAAGGAGTGTGCATTATGAATGTATTATAATCCCACACATTATCTGTGATTATGACTGTTTGTAAGAAGTGTGGCTCTCTCACTGTCAGAGACCACTCTGCCGCCTTTGACAGCACAGGTGCAGCGGCTCTTGCAAACAGTTAGCCTTGTAGCTTTTGCACTTCATAGTGTCACGTTGCAGAACACTCTGTAAACTTCATGAGGGGGCAGCTATATTTTATATGTGGTTATCTTGCCCTCACCCTACACCCCATGCAATGTTTATCTGTCCTATTTATAAGGGCAGTAAGGTGACTAACTTCAAAGCTGAGCAGCAGGACCTCTCACGCAAGGTCACTTAATATCCGAATAGAGATGTGTTCAAGGGCCTGCCACCTCACCTTTCATAACATGATTTAGGGCAATAGGGAACGGTGCAGGTGAGTAGACAACAAACAGTTATGTACGGTGTAAGTGTGCAGAAGTAAGGCTCAGACAGAATGGTGATGCGTTTCTGGGCATAAACTTTTATTAACTAAGAAAAGGTTGAAAAATGCCTCTGTCTCTAAAGCTAAGAGGGGTTTCCCTGCATCAAAGAAAAATAGTGACATTGCTCGGAAGTCCAAAACGAACAAGTTTATCACTGTCGTGTCCAAAATCCTTCTTCTGTCCCTGACACTAATACTCCAACGCATCTGTGCAAGGGTGATCTTCTTAAAGTGAGAAGTTTTCTTTGTGTTTTCAATCAACAGAGAAGTTCACAGTCTCTCTGGTAATATAAGGTGATGAAATAAACAATGTTAAGAAATGCAGGTTTCCCAAGCTAGGGTTATTTATCTTATAAGTTATAATTGGTTATTTATAACGCACTTAATACCCAGAGGTTTCTAAGCGCTGACCCGGTGATCGAGCCTGTGTTGCTCCGCTTCGTCTTGCTTTCGAAGGCAAGCACATTGCCCCTGAGCTATCCTTATGCTCCTTCCCCGTAGACTTCTTTTAACCTGTGCTCCTTTTGGCCTTGTGAACCCTGTTATCCTCTTAGGCAAATGTCACTTTGCAATTCACAGGGATATGTCTCTTGGATTTATCTTTATGTTATCATCTTGGTGTAGTTTGTTATAAAATGTACGATTCCTTTTTTACCAATTCTGGGGTCCTTTATCCTTTCAATCTCTCACATGGGTGCGGCTCCCAAACTCACAAAATAGCTTGGTTCACTATTCTGTCAAGCTAGTGTCCTCTCGTGGATGTCTCTCTTTCACATGGGCACAAGACACTCTTATTCTTCTCATGTAGGTCCCGGACCCTCTTCTGCTTTCTTATTTAGGGTGTTTGCCTCTCAAATGGGTGCGGGCATCAAACTGTGTTCATTGATATATACGTTTAGTTTACTCCCCTGCGAAATGCCCGATTCTGTTAACCTAGTGACTCTCGGAGTCCCAAACCCCCTTTATTCCATATGGGTGCAGGGCCCAGACTCGCAATATTCCTTCAGGGTCGTATAGCCTCCTTTTCCAATGTGCGTGTTCACCCTTGTGCTTCCCCCAGACCTCCAAAACCTCCTGGTAAATCTGGCTCCCAAACTCACAATATAGCTTGGTTCACTATCCTGCCAAGCTAGTGTCCTCTCTTTCACATGGGCACCAGACCCCCTTATTCTTCTCATGTAGGTCCCAGACCCTCTTCTGCTTCCTTATTTAGGGTGCTTGCCTCTCAAATGGGTGCGGGCACCAAACTCTGTGTTCGTTGATATATACGTTTGGTTTACTCTCCTGCCAAATGCCCGATTCTGTTAACCTAGTGATTCAAGTTGCGGGCATCAAACTCTGTGTTCGTTGATATATACGTTTGGTTTACTCTCCTGCCAAATGCCAGATTCTGTTAACCTAGTGATTCTCGGAGTCCCAAACCCCCTTTATTCCATATGGGTGCAGGGCCCAGACTCGCAATATTCCTTCAGGGTCGTATAGCCTCCTTTTCCAATGTGCGTGTTCACCCTTGTGCTTCCCCCAGACCTCCAAAACCTCCTGGTAAATCTGCGTAACTGTTTTCTGCTTCTTGGTAGGTACCAGAGTTTCTCCAGTGACTCCTTTGTTCTTCAAGGCTCCGACGCTGTCGGATCAATTGTGGGGTCTGCAGCGGTTCTATAGGTGTCTCTCTCCATCCGGCGGCACGACTTTCGTTGTTAGTGGCTCGCCGGACTCTGCGATGCCCAGAATTACGTCTTGGCAGCAGCCCTTGTAGTCCCTCCAGCTTGGACCACATTCAGGCTCTCCTATACCTCGGTTTGCGGCACCCCTTGTGGCTTCTCTCTGCTCGCCCAGTGCACGACTCCCGCAGTTCCTCTTTTGATGATCGTCCTCTCTAATCCTTTGCATACTGCTGGTGTTCAAGGGGTCCCTTGCTTTTCTACTCTGTTTGAGCCATTGTGCAGCCAGCAACCACTAGACCGGTCATTATAGTTCTCAAGAATAGCCTCCATTGCTCTGTTCCTCCTCCTCCTCATCTCAGTATCAATATTAGAACTCTCCTTTGGGTAGAATAGGATCTTCCTCTCTTTAATTGTTAATGAGGCTCTATCTAGGTAGTTTCTGTTCTTCCTCATCCCAGTACTTTTAAAGGGGATTGGTACAGAAGTGAAGTGACCATGAGAGGAGTGTGTGTGTAGGGTGGTGGTATATTATCAGGAGTGTTAGTCAGAACTGACCTACTAGGTTGGTTGACCTCATAAGAAATAATATTGTCCCTAACTGGGAACAGGGAAGGAGAGTTTGGATTGGGCAAGGAGGGAGGATCTAATAAAGTGGAGGAATACCCCATTCTCTGGGAATAGTCGTCCCTAATCCCATAAGAGGCTTCCTTCCCCATGTGATCCTCCCTCGGTGCACCACCCCCAGGAAGACTATTGTACTGTGGATGCACCACCCTGGCCCCATCAGAAAGGTCTCCCCTGAGGGGAGAAGGGACGACATCCTCAGATTTGTCACATACGTTTACCCTTTCCGTCTTGCTTCCCGCTAACAGGTTTCCCCAAGGGTTTTGAGGAAGGTCATTGCTGCCCTGAAATCCTTTTTCACCCTGGGTTTCCCAATCCAAGATGGGTAGATCCTCAATTATCCTGGTCTCTTCCCAGGTGTCCTTAGGGGAATATTTGCTTGGGACTTTTTCTTGGTGTGATGATCTAAGGTGTTTCTGTGGATCCTATATTAATGTCCGCCTTGGCGATTTGTGATGCCCGTTTGGAAAACTGGGGAAAGCTTCTACCTTTGATTAGTGGAGCCGGTAGTTTGTGTCACTGCCCCTGGGACTTGTACCTCTTCCCCTAAAATGGTGGCTCTGTTAGGGGTATTTTTGTTGTGTCTGCATGGAAACATTGGACTTTTCTCCTTCAGTTTCTTACTCCTCCCAGAGGAATTATTTCAGGAAGGATGGCACATTCCTTACTCCCTGTGTCTAATTGGGCCAGAATCTCTTTATTCTTAATCCTAACAGGGACTTTTTACATGGTATTTTGGTTGCCTCCCAATGGTTTTTGCATTTGCTTTTTTTTGTTTCTCTTCTCCGGTCTATATCCACATCAGTAAAATCTGGGTATACCGGATGGAAAAAATGTGTGGGGACGTTTTTGGGCTTCCCTTATATTGATTCCCCAATGTAGGAGATGGGGTGGAGAAGATGGGATGTCTCCATCTCCATCTCCAACTCCTATTATGGGAGTGTACATACATTGCTGGCCATCCCTGGGACTTTTTGGTCCAGCTCCTGGGAATTATAGGGGTTTGTCACTGGAGTAAATTTGTCTTGCTTCTTTTGTCCCTCCTAAAAGTAATCTTGGTATAAGACCTCGGATAGGGGGACCTCTGAGTTCTCTTGTTTTACTGGGGGAAACTGATGATTCTAATCCAGTAGGTTGTTCCAGAAAAGATTTCCCTTCCTGTTCCCTTTTGGATACTATGCTTTCTACCAAACCGTTGGCTTGAGGATGGTAAACCGGGCATAGTTTATGGTTTATCCCCACTGTTGTGATTTCCTTTATTAAATCATTAGCAAAGTGCTGCCCATTATCAGAACCAATTTCATCTGGAATCCCCCACCTCGGGAACACCTCCCTCACCAGAAATGTAGCCACAGAGTGGGCATCATTGTGTGCACAGGGACCTGCCTCAAGCCAACGTGAGAATGGACATACCACTATAAGCAGGTACTTGTAAGAAGTACGCATTTCTTACATATCAACATAATCGATATGCAAGTGCCAGAAGGCAGAAGTTTGAAAAATCATGGGTGCACTGCTTGCCGCTTGCTTTGTTTGTGCTATTAAACACGCCTGGAGGAGATCACCACCTGACTCCTCATGAGATTGTTACAGGGCGGAAAATGCATGTGCTAATTCCGTCACTGCGTACAATCTGTGATGCTCACTCTATCTCTGCTATTCTGGGGAGGGGAATTTGATGTGTTTCTCAAAGAATTTACCCAGTCCCTTAAATATATCTCCTTGCAGAGGAGGCCTAAAACCAATCTGGACAAACAGGTGATCCAAACGGACATTTCCCACAAGCAGCACCTCTTTATCCGGCTGTCCACATCATTGTGCGCAACCACGTGGGAAAGTGGAAAGAGGAACACTTCACAGGCCCGCACATCATCATCTATTCAACACCAACAGCTGTTAAATTCTAAGGATGACACCGATCGGTCCACATAACGGACGTTCGCAGAAAGAAAAGGATCATCTCCCAAAGCACAACATAATGGGGAGCATAACTGACTTTTCTTTTAATTTTTTAACGGCCTTTAGAATGTATAAAAAGGCAGCGAAAGAGGGAGCTGAAGAAGGTTATAGTGCAAACTGTGTGGCAAAGAAACATTTTCAGGTTTCTGGAGCGTAAAGATGTTAATATGTTTTAGTGTAGTTTTAATGCTTTTGTTTTATTTGTTTTTTTAAAGATAAAAGTGAAATACAATTGAATGCAGAAAGAAAAATGTGATGAATGAGGAAGGCTTCCACCAGGCCACTGAGGAAGAGCATAATTCATTTGGTATGATGAAATGATGTGCGTGGGAAGAGAGAGAGTAAATGACACCTGCTACGTGGGCTCACTCATTCCACATGTAGTAGGAGTATCCAAGCTTTTCCTGCCCCAAGCTGTGTCCTAGGCGGAGGTGGGATGCCTGGTGCACCTGTCTCCCTGTAGAACTCAAATTTATTCCAGGGGAAAAAAGTAGCTGTTCACTGTGTGGCTGGAGGGGAAAATGTGTATGAGGACTATTTTGTAAAATTAACACAAATGCTTCAAAATGAGGAAAACCCGGCATAAGGTGGTGGAGTATGTCACTGAGGGTTCTAAAAAAGTGGGAATTACAAATAAGCTCAGTGCTGGGGTGAGCATGGGTTGCTCTATGGTGAGCATTTGGTTGCTCGGTGCTGGTGTGAGCTTGGGTTGCTCAACGGGTGAGCATTTGGTTGCTCAGTGCTGGTGTGAGCTTGGGTTGCTCAATGGTGAGCATTTGGTTGCTCAGTGCTGGTGTGAGCATGGGTTGCTCTATGGTGAGTATTTGGGTGCTCAGTGCTGGAGTGAACATGGGTTGCTCTATGGTGAGCATTTGGTTGCTCAGTGCTGGGGTGAGCATGGGTTGCTCAATGGTGAGCATTTGGATGCTCCGTGCTGGTGTGAGCATGGGTTGCTCTATGGTGAGTATTTGGTTGCTCAGTACTGAGGTGAGCATGGGTTTCTCAATGGTGAGCATTTGGTTGCTCAGTGTTGGTGTGAGCTTGGGTTGCTCAATGGTGAGCATTTGGTGTGAGCCTGGGTTGCTCTATGGTAAGCATTTGGTTGCTCAGTTTAGGTTTGAGCAGGGGTCGCTCAATGGTGAGAAATATGTCTTGTGCCAATTGTGGTGCATGTGTGGATGCAGACTATTGGTTGGTTCTATACAGTGGTTTTGGAATAGTTGCTTTTGGCGGTCAGTGGGGTTAGAACCCTGTTGTTTGTGTTAGCACAACTAGTTGTTGGGGATTGATGACACAGGGGGCCTCATTACGACCCTGCCGGTCCGTTAAGAACGGTGGTGGTAAAACTGCCACCACCATTCTTTCCAGACCGGCTGATTAAGAGTCCTGCAGGCAGGAGGTGTCACTCCCGCCAGGTTTGACCTGGCGGGTTTAACACCACCCGCCTGCAGGCGGACATGGAAACACCGGCTCTGTCATAGACGGAACCAGTGTTTCCATGATCCCCATACCCATGGAGTCCTATGGGGCTCCATGGGAATGAGGACTTACACAATTCTGCCTCTGGAATTCCCGGGTCACCGGGGTCATAATGCCCTGGTAATTCCGGGAGTCACGGAGGCAAAATGGTAATACGAGTCCGGCGGTAACCTGCTGGTTTTTCTGGCTCGGTTACCGTCGGACTCGTAATGAGGCCCAGGGTTTAGTAGTGCTGTAGGTTGATGATGATTGTGAGCTGGATTGTGGGCTGGTTCCCTTGTAGTGAGTTCCATAAAAGGCCTGTTATGGTACTGGTGATTGTTCTGGAAATGGTTTAGCTATTTGGTAGCTACACTAAGGATTTGGAGGGGAGTAGCTTTATGCTTGGAGCAGTTTGATGATGTGTATCTCGAAGGACAGTTGTCTTTCATCTATAAATTGTTCAGTAACGACTGTGCCTTCTGTCTCTTCCTTTTATTATATTGTTATTAAGGGGGGGAGATGTGTTGGGTTTTACCTATTCTGGCTATGAGGCTTTTTCCTGTATGTGTGTGTGTCTGAGCTTGGAATGTTTGGTACGGAGTGTTGGCTTGTTGGAATGTGGTGATGTAGGTGCTGTGTTTGAGAAAAGTCATTATGCTTGGCACAGGAGGACCAGTGATTGTTTCTCTCCCATAGACTTATCTTATGTTTCCACCTATACTATATTACTCTTGAGTTATCTGTACAATCCAAACTTCCTTATTTAACAATCCACTACAGCTAGTGCAGCCCAGTATTCCAAGTGACATAATAGACAACCTGAGCTCCACTCTCACTGTCTACCAGATTTCACTGAAAACCCCTTCAGGTAATATTCTCTGTATTTGATTGATAGGTAGCCACAGATAAATTTATATTTTTGCAATTCATTTCAGGCTTTAAAAATACTAGAAATTAGTTCTTAGTCTCTCCTATCCCTGCACGGCAATGGACCCTGTTCTACTAGATTCATGCTCAGTATTGAACCTGTAAATAACTGCTGCACTGTCCAGCAAGCATATTTTGTCAATTTCTCTCTCCTGATTGGTGAAGTCTTCCCTGCTAGAGCCCTCAGATCCTCTAACTCCAACTCTCTGATTCTCAAATGCTTGTCCAAGCAGAGAGTGTGGGACAGGTCTCTCTCCTTGGCTGGTGCCTCTCTCTGGAACAACCTCCCTGCCCTTTTCAAACTTGAGCAGGACCTCCTTAAGTTTTGGAAACTTCTCAAAACTCAGTTTTTCTCTACTTCTTTCCCTTCCCTGCTAAGCACTCCACTACCACTGAGACTGGCAACCTGGTCCTACATGAATCTCACAGGTTACCAGGCCCTCTGCCCAGTCAACACCAGTACCCTCCCCCACCCCTCAGCACTGCCCTTGCGGGCCCCCTGACTGGTGGCTGTATATACCTTGGGATCCATCCACCCAGCAATTAGCCAGTGTACACCCACCCTGGCTACCCTTTGCACTTCACTACTGGCCTCACCGGCACTTGCCCATAACTTACTCCCTCCCCCTCCCTTCATTATCTCCTGCACTTCTCTCCACTTGCACGTCCGAATGTCACAAGGCCTAGTAGGAACATGTTTGTATACTTACTGTTCTTTTATCATTGTATTCACTCCCCTTTTTTCCCTCTCCACTTGCCTTGCGGTGCTTGGAAACACCATGTTGTTGTTTAAGCAACTACCAACTGCTAAATAAATAAATAAACAGGTTTATTTTGTTATAATAATTACGAATTGGACTGTTCTGATATTTTCAAGATCCTGTTTTTTCACTCTTAGAATCGATCGGAGGTAAGACACAAATCGTTTCACTCAAGATCCCAAGAGTGTTTGTGATTGGGGAGTAAAACGAGAATTACAGCTCTGCTGCAGGTCCATTATGATGACATAAAATAACACTTTTCACCTCTGCTTCTTTCACCAGAGAATGAGCCGCCATCAGGAGATCCATGCCAGGCAGAAGTCCTATGAGTGCACAGAATGTGGTATGCATTTCATTTGTGCATCAAAACTGAAAACACATCATAGATCCCACACAGGCGAAACACCGTTCAAGTGCTCAGAGTGTGGGAAAAGCTTCACACACAGCTCAAATTTGCACAAGCATGAGAGGCTGCATACTGGAGAGCGACCGTACCAATGCTCAGAGTGTGAGAAAAGCTTCCTTTACTCCTCCGCTTTGAAAATCCATCAAAGGTCCCATACTGGCGAAACTATTTGTAGGTGCATGGAATGTGGTAGACACTTTAATCAGTTATCATCCCTGAGGTGTCATCAGAGATCCCACACTGGAGAGAAACCATACCAATGTACAGAGTGTGAAAAAAGCTTTAGTGTCTCTTCAAGCCTGAAGATGCATCAAAGGACCCATACTGGGGTCAAACCACATCAATGCACAGAGTGCAAGAAAAGCTTTATTAAATCATCAGATCTGATCAGGCATCACAGGATTCATACAGGGGAGAAACCCTATGAATGCACAGAATGCAAGAAAAGCTTCAATCAATCCGCTGATCGGATCAGGCATCAGAGGATTCATACAGGGGTGAAACCCTATGGATGCACAGAGTGCAATGAAAGCTTCCATCAGTCCTCATCTCTGATCTTGCATCAAAGGAGTCATACAGGGGTGAAACCATATGAATGCACAGAATGCAAAAAATGCTTCATTCAGAACTCATCTCTAATTAAGCATCAAGAGATTCATACAGGGGGGAAACCCTATGAATGCACAGAGTGCAAGAAAAGCTTCCATCAGTCCTCAACTCTGATCTTGCATCAAAGGATTCACACAGGGGAGAAACCATATGAATGCACAGAGTGCAAAAAATGCTTCATTCGGAACTCATATCTAATTCAGCATCAAAGGATTCATACAGGAGAGAAGCCCTATGCATGCACAGAGTGCAAGAGAAGCTTTAGGTTCTCCTCAAGCCTGACTTGGCATCAAAGGACCAATACAGGGGAAAAGCCCCAACAATGCATGAAAAGAAAGAACAGTTTTGGTCATACTACAGATTTGAAAATCCATCGAAGAACCCATACTCAGAAGAAGCTATGTGAATAAACAGAGACTAATTCTCTGCCCTAAGCACCCATCAAACAATCCATTCTGGGGGGGGGGGGGGTAGCTGTATGGGTGCACATAGTGTGGTAAGCACGTCAATGTTGTATAAATCTTGAGACGACACCACTGATCACAAAATATGTGTTTGCCCCCAGATGGTTGTGACAGTGTTGACAAAGCTCTCTGGGCTCATTAGTGTGCATTTGTTTAGGGAGGGCCTGAAGCTCCCTGCTAATTTGTAGGGTAACGCAGAAGATTTGGAAAACACTCTGTGCTTCCTAGAAGGTAAATCAGTACCGAAGGATGGACAAATGCATTTGGGTATGTTCAAGTCTAATGCAATAGACTGTAATGACTTTATTGTGTTGTGTTTTATTGCAGAGCGTAATGTGCAGTGAGAATCTTGGGAAACTAATGGATGGACTAGTAGGGTCCACATATAAGAATTTAAACATGTATGATGCGTGAGATTATGTAGAGCTCCTGAAGAATGTCCGGCATTGATCAAGCATGATGGACAGAAACATGACAGGTTGAGCAAGAGGGCACAGAACAAAACTGTCCCTATAATCAATATCAGCATATAAATAATCTTAGCACAAACATGGTGGTGTTATTGAAATTTTCATTTGTTTGAGAAGTCACACATGTTGGCGGTTTTAAATCATTGAGTTTGAAAGTATTGTAAGTCATCTTTTAATATTTTTGTAAGAATAAATGATTTTAATATTGTAAAATGTGAGGGTATTTTCTACTAAACTGCAAAAACAGACTGTTGTCCTTCACTGAATGTCATAGTATTGATTTTGTGAGTCCAGGGCAGGTGAATGTGTTGCATCCCCTCTCAGCTATGCATTTCCCGGGGTCCCCTTGTTTTTGTGACATACAACAGTATTGAACCTTTGTAACTAAACAATGTACCTGTTGGTCCTCAGTGTAATATCCAACAAGACCTAGCTAAAATTATCCTTGCACAAAAGCTGCATGGTTGAACACAGAGGTGGGGAGGTTACTATTAATTCTATTGCAGAACATTATACCGCAGACCAGCATGCAGAGCTCAGGTTACGTTCATCCTTGCACAAAAGCTGTAGGGTTGAACACAGAGCTGGGGAATACTGCAGACCCGCATGCAGAGCTCAGGTTATGTTTATCCTTGCACAAAAGCTGCATGGCTGAACACAGAGCTGGGGAGGTTACTACTAATTCTATTGCAGCACATTATACCGCAGACCCGCATGCAGAGCTCAGGTTACGTTCATCCTTGCACAAAAGCTGCAGGGTTGAACAGAGAGCTGGAGAGGTTACTGCTAATTATATTGCAGAACATTATACCGCAGACCCGCATGCAGAGCTCAGGTTACGTTCATCCTTGCACAAAAGCTGCAGGGTTGAACAGAGAGCTGGAGAGGTTACTGCTAATTATATTGCAGAACATTATACCGCAGACCCGCATGCAGAGCTCAGGTTACGTTCGGTCTGTATGCATCGACACATCTGTAAAGCTATCTTTCATTGTCGCTCCCTCCCAACGAACCTAACTCACCCCACCTCATTCAAATCTGCAAGAGTGCTTTGAGACCACACAAATGACTGCAGTGTGTGCTGTAGATGACACGAATATAACATGAAACCCTGATTTTAGGTTCCTCCCTATCATGGAATATATTAAAACATGCCCAGAACTAGGAGATACTAACCCCGGGTATAAATAAAATAATGGGGAACAAATATACAACAAAGAAAACAAACATCAGAGGCAGCCAAAACACGGTGCAAGACCTTACACCCATGCGTAAAGACGGTAAGCGGCTCCATGAATACACTGAAATATACATCAATCTACTGAAGAACCAACAGCTGATGAGGAGGAATTAATGCATGACTGGTAACAAAAGCAAAACTGAAACCTAGATGATGTCAGGTAAATTATGGTGACTATTTGACCCCACTCAGGGGTGAAGAAAGACAAGGAACTTGTTGTTCATATTTGTTAAGGCACCAGGCCCTCGGAGGCAAGAGACTTTTCTCCAGAAAAGAGACTTAACCATCGGGAATGTGGATTTCTTCTCTCGGTTCCCCTGTGAAACAGATGCGGCTACATTGTATAGGGGAAGGGTATGTGAGAAACCTGAAGGTGTCTCACCTGCTAGTCCCCCGGGGATCTGTCATCCAGGTTGCCAGAACATGGCCATCGCTATTGGATCCAGTTCCTGGGGGTGGACCAGTGCAGAAGAACCTGGATGGGGGGTCATCTGGGAGTGGAAGTGGGACACCAGATGGTGAGACGCGGTATCCCCTTCCCTGTAACACCTTTTCCCTATCATACCAGGTAGGATACCTTGGAACTTCACCCCTCTACCCCCTTTCCTGACACAAACACTTTTACACAGACAGTTCACCCTGAGCGACAACGGACTAGCACCAAAGCCGTATACCTGACATGTCCCAATATCATGGTCAGGCAAGGTCATTACACACACCTGACTTCATCACACTTCCCCACACGGATAAAAGGCGATGCACCAAAGCACACTCTGAGTGAGGAAAAGCACATGAGGAAACAGCAGTTCCAAGATGGCAGTTCAAAACAAGGAGAAAGACAGCGAGATCCGAGAGGGTTTCAAGTGCCCTTGACCTGTAAAGACTGTTACTTTGGAGAACCTTGGAAAGTAAGAACCCTAAGACCGGGAACTAAAGCTGAACAAATTAACACTATGCATCGAAGGTATCCATGGCTCTCCTGCGTCTATAACCAAGGTGGGGGAGGAACGACTGCCACTGTGGTACTGTCCTTGGCTCCTACAACAAAGCAGCACCAGTAAAGACAGCTCAGCCAGTGAGCCAGAGAGACTGATACCAAACCAGCTTGTGTTTGAACCAAGGTTGCAAGTGCAATATTGTATGGGGAAATCCAAACAGGACAGTGTGTGAAATGCATGTGATGAGTGATGCAAATATAATTGGAAACCAAAGGAGTGAATGAACTTTGGAAAGGCCAAGTGAAATACTATATACAGAGTGCTCTGGCGCTACCTGGGTGCTGTTTCGAAGGTCTCTGTTAGGTATCCAACTGAATGGCAACTGTATTGCAAAACAGAGGTTTTGTATCCAAGTGGTCCTGCGCACATTCGAAAGTCTTCGATAAACCAAATTGAACAATAATTAGTCTGAGCCCGGCTGAGGGAGACTAATTGAATAGGAGAAGGATCTGAGCCCGACTGAGGTGGATCTGGGGTGAACCGGGAGTCACCTGAGAAAACAAATATTCTTTGAACTTTGTAACGATACTGATCTGAGCTCGGCTGAAGGGGATCCAGGGTGAAGCACCCGAGTTGAATACCTGTAAGAAGGAAAGAACTGTATATCTTAATTTTTTGTACATTAGGCCCTCTTTACTTTATTTTATTTACTTATATTTATACCGTGCACCACTGACGCAGAGGTTTAAGGGCGCCTCTGAAGCAAGAGACTTTGATGAGAAAAAGAGACTTGGCACAGAAGGCCCTGTTGCTGGAAATAGAACTGTATCCTCGTGCGAAGAAGCCAGTGTGTGCCTTACTCGAGTGAACCGACTTGCCCCACCGAAAAACGTGGGGAAAGGAGGCCAATGGGCCAAACATCCTGACATATCATTTTGTGGACACTTCTTTCTTTTTCATGAACATTACCCCACCCTATTTGTAAATTAGCGGTAAGGATTGGCAATAGGATTTTGTAGTATAGGCACTTTTCTTTTGACAAGACTCCACTACGACTGCATTATTATTATTTGATGGTCGTAGCTTGCTCCCATCTGTAGATTTAGGATTAGATGGGCGTTTATCACAACCTTGTGAAAGTTCAATAAACACCCTTGAACTGTGGTCACTTGTGTCTATCTTCCTGTTGATACCTTGCCTTTCTTACATAACAAACTTAATAGAGCACACATGCCATCCACCAACTAGCCTGAGGTGTTCCCAATAGTGTCATTAGAGCCCTATTTGTCACATAGCAGAGAACATAAATGAGGTCTCAACATAGACCACGTTGAGAAAGATTGGATTGTGGTTGAAGGCGATGAGCAGAGGGAGCACAGCAAGTCAGGAGTGGAGGAAGAAAGAGGAGGGAGAAGGAGTGAGGAGTGGAAGAGGAGGGTAAGAACTATAATATTATGAACAAAATCTTGCCGTTAGAGGAGAAAGAGCGAGGAAGGAGAAGGACGAGAACAAGAATTCCAGGTGAAGGTTGGTATTATGGGAGAGGGAGAGAAAAATGGTGACAGGAGAAGTGAGAAGGAACATCAGAGAAAGGTTTGGAGGTGGAGAAGAGAACGGAGGAGGAATAGTAGGAGGAGGAGGGAAGGCTATGTTAGAGAAGATTTCTCTTTACTGCAGCTTTCCTTCCATTTTTATGGACCCCCAAACCTTTTGCTTTCATTTTTTAATCTGACCTGTACTTTTTACAGTACAGTGAAGCCTTGAGCTTCACTACACAGTCTTATGCTCATCTGTTATGGGGAAACTGACATGTCCTTCAGGCTGTCAGTGCTGGGAAACATTGTTTCTCTCAGTCTTGCGACTTTCTTACTACGTTTAGTAACTTGTTATCAGTTGTGTCAACGTTTATCTTTGTACAGTGCATCTTACAATGCAGTACAATGGGGTACACTTTTTGTTTTGCCATAGACTAACACTCAAAGGATTCTTGGTTACACTGGGTGTGCTAAATGGACAAGCTGGTGGCAGCAGTGACTTTTTTACCATTTTGTTGGTGCTTTTTGTTTTAGCCTTACCGCATTTACCACGCTTAACGTGTTTGGCTACTAAGTTGGCTAGTGTCCAAACATGGCCATGCCACATGGTTCTTTGCTTGTCCTTTGGCCATCATGTCTTTTAGCCTTCTTCCTAGCCTGTGAGGCCAGGAAAATCCTTATATGGACTTCCTTTACCTGGGAAAGAACAAGATTTTGGTGGGCTACTGGAGGGCTATGTGTGTTTGCTGGCAGAATGTGGGCTGGGACTGTCTGGTCCCAATCCACAAACTGGTTTCAGTGTCTCTGAGTGGTATGCCTGAATGTTCCTGCCAGTGGTCCTGATTGGACCACTGCTGGGGTGTGTGTGGCTAGTCCTGCTATTGGGAGTTTTGGCTCTTACCTGGCTTTTAGGATAAGAGGAGGACCCCTGCACCCATTCTTCAGAGATCCTGGAGTAACCTGAAGGAGCCTAGATGCCTGTCCAGCTGTGAGACCCATGAACAGACCGTAGACCCGACTGAAGGAGTCCTGGCGACCAATTTCAGCTGCTGTCCTGGTGAAGCCCTGTCTTGCTCTTGATCTCCTGTGAGGGAGCTGCAACCCTTGGATGGGTGGGAACATCCATTCATGTTGTCTGCTCAGTACCTTGCGAAGAAGAGCCTTCGGAAGTGTCCTTGACCACCCTGTGGCTGACTAGCTCTGAGTTTGGGCTACCGTGCTACTGACGTCGCCGTTCCGAGTTGAGGTCTGGAACTTGGGGGGATCCTTAGCTTGTCCTACAAGACTTACCTCAGCACAATTCCAGAGTCCTAGCATCAGGGGGACCTGAGATAGGAGGGAAAGTCTGTCAAAGACAAGTGAGGCCCTATGCGTCACCATGCTGCGGTGACCATCGGCTGAAACAGCTTACCTGTGTTGAGTCCAGTCCTGAGAGGGGTCCAGCATCGTGTTTTTCTGCATTCTTCATCTGAGAGTCCTTGCACTTGCAACCCCTGCGAATCAAGGACTGAGGCTGATTGCGGGAACATCAACCTCAGACCTTGTTCCCTTGACCTGCCAAGTCCTGGGAAGAATCGCAGTATGGGGTGTAAGTAACAGTGGTTCTTACCTGCCCCTAAACTCCCTTTAAAAGTTTTCCTAACTTTTACAAAACTTTTGCTATACTTTGGCTTTGCCATTGCTTCCTTGCGCACACCTTCCGAAAGTCGGGGACACTTCTATTAGTTAGAATACAGTGGGCCTCATTACGAGTTTGGGGGTAGCCATGCCCTTAATAAGGGCATGGCTACCCCCAAACTCGGGTCCAGGTCTGGGTCCCACAAAAGGGGACTTACCGGGCCGTTCTGATCTTGGAGGAGCCAGTAATTCCCTTTCGCGGGACCTGGAGCCGGTACGTCCCCATTCCCATTTGAACCCCCATAGGGCTCAATGGGAATGGGGAGGATGGTAGCAGCGGTACCGTTCATAACGTACCGCTGCTACCATCCTGGACTGCTCGCGGGTGCCGCTCTGCATGCCTGGTCTGACCAGGCGTCCAGAGCGGCCCTTGCGAGCAGGCTCGTGATGTGGCGGTCCGGTATGAACGGTGCTGGTGCCTTACAGACACTGTTCATCCCGTGGCTGCCACGGTTGTAATGAGGCCCATTGTCCACTAACCCTTGGAACAAAACCACCATGGAGCTCTATGGACCCCAGAAAATGGGGACTTACACCACTTGTAATGAAGCAGTTAATCCGCCTGACCAAGCAGTGGTAACAGTAATGTATTTTGTTTGGGGTGTTCTGTCAGATTTACCAGCGAAATACCGGCAAACTTGTAGTGAGGCTCGTTGTATCCATATCAATAATAATTTTGGGAGAAGTTATCCAGGGCACCATCCATTGAGTACCTACGTTTAGAATTAGACCTGCTGTCCCTAAGATCACAATTGTTGAGCCGTAGAGGTGCACTGATGTTAAAGGCTATCACCGGTCCTAGCTGCCCACTACTGAGTGTGCTGGGTAAGTCCTACATACTCGGAGTTGCCTGTGGATCCTCCGAGCCATTTGTAAAGGGTTTTAAGGTACTGTGCACTGCGATTGATTGGTCCCCGACCTGAAGCGCTGCTCTGATTATCTATCTAACATTGCAAGGAGTGTTTAGCAGACGTCTAGCAATATGGGACTGGCAGTGTAACTACGCGCACCTCTCTAAATTGAAAGGTTATGAGTGTGTGGCCAGGGTGGTACATCGTTACGTGAAACCGGAATCGTACCTGTTACTTTGCCCGGACCCGGCAGTGCGTAATTTCCGTTTCCGCACTAACCAGTTACCTGTCCGGGCTATGGTAGGCGCAATGTTGACGCTCCAGAAAGAGGAAAGCTACTGTAGAATGTACAGAATTAAAACTAATTTAGAGTCTGCCAGACACATCCTTACAGAATGTCCTCGTATGGGTCCGTTATACATGGTTATGTTGGGGCAGTTGGTTCACGAGCTTCCCTCAATAAAATCTGAAGCGTTCTGGACCTTTTGCCTAAACACTGATTCCAATATGACCCACTTGGCATTATATAGGGTGTGGAGAAGGGTTGTTATATATCTCATTGACGAAAAGAAAATGTGTATTGCAGCATTAATGAATGGCACGTGGAAATGTTATGATATTTATGTATATGTTATGTCCTGAGGAAATTAATGTATTGTCTGATTTTTTTATTATGAATGGAATAGATGTTAAAACTGTCAAATTGTGTAATTGAAATTGTAATACTGGGTATTTTCAATATGTCTGATATTTGATTGAAATAATATTGATTGTAAAAGTTCTTGTTAGAACTAAATACAATAAATTAAAGTAAAATGAAAATAAATAATAATGGCTTTAATAAATTGGGTACATTTAATATTGAGGGTATTGCATGCTATAAAATGCCTCTCTTAAGAGTTACCTGTTTGAAGTTCCCACACATATCCAGTGATGGAGTGGTGGGGCAGAGGCGTGTTAAACATGGGAAATAAACCCACCCCGATGACATGTGTCAGGGGAAAGGCAGGGTCTGGACCGGGAGAGGTGGGCATGGAGTTAAACCTCTTTATTACCATCTGGCAGGACAACAAGATAGGTTGTCGAATTCCGAGGAGCTGTCAAAACTACAGGAAACTTGTGTCATGGACTCACTGGTGCTCGATGGCTGCACTGCATTCCAGATTAGTGCAGCAACGAAGGTGAGAGGGCGCTCTCTCATGGGGAGCTAGCAACCATAGTAAAATCACTTGTATTGTATGGGAATTGATAATGTGCGACAAAGACCCGAAGGCATGAAGGCAGAAACCGCCAGAGAGGAGAGGAAGCGACCCAGTTAAAACAGACACGTGTTTAGCTGCTTGCGGAAGATGGATAGGGCCTGGGTGCTCCTGACATGCAGAGGGAGAGCATTCCACAAAGTCGGAGCCAACACATAAAAGGATCTGCCTCCCGCACGAGAGCGTCAGAAGTGGGGGACAGTCAACAGAAACTGATTGGCTGAGCGAAGATCTCTCTTAGGTTGGTAGAGGGACCGCTTTGACTGAAGGAACTTAGCTCCCATGGAGTGGATAGCGCGGTGGACCGTACAGAGGACCTTGAACTTAACCTGCAGCCAATGAAGACGCTGAAGGAGGTCCAGAGAATGGGATAGTCTAGGGGCGCTAAGAGCCAGCTTAGCTGCCGCATTCTAGAGGATCTGAAGTCATTGGATCAATACCTCTGGCTGGCCCAGATAGATGCCTTTACAGTAATCCATTGCACCCATAATAGCAGCAGTGACGATTTTGCTCCTAGCCTCGTTGGACAGAAACGGGAGCACCTTCATCAGAACCCTAAGTTTCACAAAGCCACTCCGGCAAACCACAGAAATGTGCGCCTTCTGAAGGCCATTCCCATTTTATTACATCATACCACACCGAATATCCAATTTACCTCAATAAACTAAATGTTTGCCCCTTGAAACATTTTGTGTATAGGTGCATTATAAATGCTCAATAAATAAATAAATAAAGTAACAAGGGCAAGTAATTGGCAACATTTACCCCCAGATTGGCAATGATTCAGGGGAATCTGCCCTCTCTGATTTAAAACTGAATATGGAGCACCTGTTGGCGACTCCGTCGTGCAAAACAAAAACCCTTGCTATATACTTGGAGGCGATTTTAACCACAAAATGCCCCCAGCCCCTGAAAATACCCTGGATGACACTGAAGATTAGATGTTTGACATTCCTCTGCCACGCATGTTAGAGTCTCGTACATGTGCCAATGGCCTCAAGTTTTATTATTGGCTATATGAGTGGGGACTAAGATCTGATTTTGGGCGTCCTGGGAATGGCATTCCAGGTAATCACACATTTACAAGCTGACCAAGTGGGAGGCTTCAAGCAGGAAAGGAGCCTAGGTGGGAAGTGAACAGTTTTTTCTGGTGGCACAACCACTAACACTCTGTGATGGGCCAGGGAGCCTGGTACCTGATGCCGAAACCAGAAACAAGCAAGGAGTCGAAAGCCACAAGCTTCACACGGCGAGTTTCAGTTCAAGCGGGACAATCGCGAACGGGGAGGCAAATGCTCATGTTGCTTGAACTGCCAAAACCATTCCTGGTACGAAACTCTGGGAAACCGAAACGAGCATAAGACCACAGTAATCTGGAATGAGAGTGTTACTAATATCGCCTATACTGGCTGCAGAAGTCACTGTGATGGTGAAAGTCTGAAAGTGCAGAACAGGCATTCAGCTGCATATAAAAAGTGTGAAAGAACTACGAACTGTGACGTTCCTTCAGATGGCATTACTTCTCCCCAGGTGGGAGCCCCTTTCCATGATGCTAGGGTGGTGCGGCTGCTAACAAATACTCCCCCTTGGGATAGTAACATGCAGGAGGACCTCCCCTCCTTGGGACAAGGATCTAAGTCTGGGGAAAGGCCTTGTAATACCAGAACGCATCACCCAAGTCTTCTGCAACTGTTGAAAACAGAGACTATGGGCCTCATTACGAGGTTGGCGGTAACCAGCCGGTGGTGCCGCCAACCATATAACACTGATTCTGCTGCCTGATATCCTGGTGCCACCGGGATATCACAAGTGGCGGCGGAACGGTAAATCCCCATTCCCATGGAGTCTCACATGACTCCATGGGAATGAGAACACTGAAGCACCAGCACTGTTATTAATGATGCCAGTAGGGGCCTGATTTACCAGCAGGTCAGGCCTGCCAGGGATCCATGGCCCCAACCAGCATTCTCGAAGTATGGCAATTTGGAAAGGATGCCAGTATGTTGCTACCGGCACCCTTATTTCCGGACTGCCGCAATTGTAATGAGGTCCTATGTGTTATTGTAACAATCCGGACAGTTCCCCTTTAACAAATACTGTGACGATGAAGAAGAACTCCAGAATATGACTAGAATAAACGCAGAGTCATCAACCAGCTGTCAACAGTTATGCTGACACTGCACTGGGGAGGACCTGGCTATTTAAACTAAACAGATAGAAAGGACCAGTAGAGCAAGACCTGGAGCGAGAGCAGTATCTGAAAGGAACGGTCGGCAAGCAGAGATGCAACAAGAAGTCCATGAGGTTGTAACTGGGCTTCGTGAACCTGCAGAGACTCTCGGTGAGCTAGAGTGGCAGCACTACAGTGGGATCCATGGAAAGCATCCAATCTGTTGTTTAGAGGCCAGCAAGCGTGATGTAATGAGATGGACGAGCAGTGGCGTACCTGTGATGGGTGTTCCATGTGGTCCGACAACTGCGCTGAGACTGACAAGCAAAGGAGACGCAGACAAAGATTTTGTGGTTACGTGACCTGTAGTGGGTGGACGGTCAAGGCCCGAAACGTATGCCAGAGCCAGCAACTGCATTGGGCAGCCAAGCCAAGTGGGCCCAATACAGTGGAAGCAGGAGGACGGGAATTGTTGGAGTACGGTCCCAAGTGGAACTGTTGACGCGTTCCCCAAGAAGCAGGTATAGGGAAGTGTTGAATGACCCAGAGGGGCCAGGGAATCAGTAAGAGAATGTCAGCGAGAAGTGAAGAAGTAGTGAATCACTTTGTATCAGAACTGCCAGGACAAGTCCACAAACATGTGGAGTTGCAGAAAACAGGAATGCTCTGGGAGCCTGTCCCTCATCCCAGAAGGGGCGGGTTATAGAAAAGCAAGAAAGAGCAACACACCTGGAGGGAGTTAAGTGAATTAATGAAGCAGTTAACGTGAATATAACTTCAAGGAAACCATTTAAGGAAACAGCTGGCCAGATAGGAGAAGGGAGTCATTTTCCTCAGTGGTAGAAGTCTCTGGAAGTGGGAATAGACATTTCAGTGTTGGTTTTCACAATAAAAGTCTATAACAACCATAATGCCTCTGTCTGGTCAGAGTCCTCATTCTATGCCGCCACAGAACACTCTCTGAAGGCTCCGGAAGCCGTGCTCAGTATCAAAAAGTACAAGATTTATACGGACACAAGTCTTGTGGACCAGGGAGTCAAAGGAGTATGTGTAATTTATGTCCAGGCTGGGAAAGCCAACACATGTATCAAAGTGCTTTATTTGAGGAGTAACAGATCTATCACAGATCAAGAGGACTTCGGGGAGTCCGAGTGCTGCAAGAAGTGGTAGAAAGAGAATACATGTAAAAGTAATCCTGGAGGGATTTTTACTACCGGTAAAGGCTAAATTGATCCCAGAGGAATTTAGCCAGTGGTAAACAACGAGTGAGATAAAGCAAGAGGAATTGTTGTTTGTTCTACATAGAGGGGGAAAACAAGAATTGTATAAAAGACACTTATATTTTAATCGACAAACTGTACACAAGGATTGGCTATCGAATCGGGATATCCTAACAGAACTCAGAGATTGAGATAAGTGCTCCAACAGCCGGGCCAGGCAGAAGCACATGCCAAGGTTGTTCTACAAGCCCCTTTTCTTTTTGGATAGGTTTTTCAAAAGTGGTAGGGCCAGTTAGGAACGTAGGAATTTGGACTCCTGACTCTTTATTTTGGACTACAGTGAGCACCCTTAGCTTGTGTTTTAGAAGGCAGGGCATTTTCCTCATAGTCACTAGACATAGTGACAGGGCCAGTTAAGCATTTTCTTTTTATATTATAATAAACACGTATATAACATGACCCACTGTTGTCCGAGTCCTCCTTCTAGTTCACCACATAGCCTATTCGGAAGTTTTAAATGCCCTAAGGAAGCAAGCATAAGGAAGAGCGCAGGCCTGGACGGTATCCTTTCTGACCTAATTTGGTCGTTTGAATCCTTCTGGGGTCCGGTCCTATTTCATTTAATAGCATATTCGAACTGCAATCTTTTCCAAGATCTTGGAGGCAAGCCATCATTGTGCCCATATACAAAAAGGGGATTAGGCACCTGCCAACAGCATATTTATTCTACTCCCTCTTGGACTCCCAGCTAAAGATTTTTGGAAGGGTTGTCTTGTCATGTCTAGCACATTCTCGTTGACAGCCAGCTGGATTTCGGGGCCGCAGCCTTCACCGGCGGTAACGAGCGGAAAAGTCCTTACATGAACTCCTTAACCAGGCGATGTGACCACAGCGACGATCGCCCTGGAGTTCTGGTGTAGCGTGAGATGGCAGCCAGATGGATCTTGATAGAGGAGTGCGCCAGCCCTACCTTGGCCAGTGACAGCAAGTACTGTAGCACTTGAGGGGCTGTAATCCGTAGAGGGTTTATCTTCTGTGCACTGCACCAGACGGTGAACCTCTTCCATTTATGTCCATAGCCCTTAAGAGTCGAAGAAGCCCTGGCCTTGGCAAGTACCTCCTTGCAGTCCGCCGGGATCTCATATCCTCCAAACTCTAGCGCTGCAGGAGCCAGGCCTGCAGGTTCAGCGACCCCGCGTCGTGGTGCAGAATCGCATCTCCTTCCCTGGCGAGAAGATCTGTGTTTGCTGGAAGCTTGACTGGAGGGGGATGCTGACATGTCCAGACGGTCTGGGTACCATATCTGCCTTGGCCATACCGGTGCGATGAGGATCATCCTGCATCGGGACTGTCTGAGTTGACTGATGAGTCGCAGGAGCAACGGCAATGGTGGGAACGCATAGAGAAACAGGCCGTCCCAGGGGAATGAGAACGCATCCCCCATGCTCCCCGCCTGGGGAAACCTGCTAGCAAACCTCCAGCACTTGGTGTTCATCGCTGTCGCAAACAGATCAATTTGGGGATTGCCCCATCGTCGAAACAGTAGATCCACATGATCCTGCCGAAGTTCCCACTTGTGGCAAGAGCGCAGCTCCCTGCTGAGTGAGTCGGTGACAGTGTTCTTCACTCCTGCCAGATGAAAGGGCACCAGGAACATCCTCTGGGTGACGGCCCAGTGCCATAGGTCCTGCGCTTCCTTGGAGAGAGCTGGGGATCTGGTGCCCCCTGCTTCCGAATGTAGAACATCATGGTGGTGTTGGTGAAGACCCGCACCACCTTGCTCTTGAGGGATGGATGGAAGGACTTGAGGGTCCAAAACACAGCTCGGAGCTCCAGGACGTTGCTGTGCAACGACCTCTCCTCTGGGAGCCACAGGCCTCTTGCGTGGAGCTTTCCTGTGTGTGCGCCCCATTCCTCCAGGGAGGCGTCCGTCGTCACCGTCTCTTGATGCGCTGGGGTTTGTAAGTCTGTGCCCGCCACGAGATGCGCGTGGACACCCCACCACCGAATCGCTCGACAGAATCTCTCGTTGAGGGTGATATTTTCCTCGAAGCTTCCCGCCGCTTGCATCCAGCGGTCTTCGAGGAACTCCTGCAGTGGCCACATCCACAGCCTCACAGCCGAACGAGGTAGATGCATGACGACATCATGCCGAGTAGGGACTTGATGGACCTCACCGTGGCAACTTCCATGGTCAACAGCCATTGTACCTTGCCCAGGATGGCCTTTATCCTTTCCTCCGACGGTGCGGCAAGGCACGCCACCGTGTTGAGTCTGGCTCCCAGGAACTGAGCATCCAGAGATGGCTCCAAGCAGGACTTCACATAGTTTATCGAGAACCCCAGTTCCGTGAGCAGGCGGAAGGTCCTCGCTGTGTGCTCGACGGCAAGTTCCCTTTACTTCGCTCGGATGAGCCAATTTTCCAGATAGGGGTAGACGTGGATCCCCTACAGGCGCAGCCGCACCAGCACAGGCGCCAGACACTTGGTGAAGACCCTTGGGGCCGACTTCAGACCAAAGGGGAGGGCTTTGAATTGGTAGTGCCGACCTTGGACCATGAAGCGCAGAAACATCTGATGCCCCTTGTGTATGGGGATGTGGAAGTAGGCATCCTCCAAGTCCAACGATGACAGGAAGTCTCCCTCCTCAAGCTGTCCCAGTACGTGCTGAAGGGTGACCATCCAGAACTTCTGGGATTTTATGTATTTGTTGAGGCGGCGGAGATCTAAAATGGACCGCCAACCGCTGGTCTTCTTTCGGACGACAAAGTCCTGAGAGTACACTCCAGAGCCCCGGAGCCTCTTGGGGACGAGATCTATTGCGCCCTTTCTCAGCATTGCCCGTACCTCTAGAAGTAGTTGTGGAATGTGATTTTCTTTCCTGGCCACAGGTGGAAAACGGGGACACTTCCTTTGGAACTCCAGGGTGTGTCCGTGGGCCAGCGCATATAGCACCCAGCGGTCAGTGGAGATGGACTTCCACATGCCACGAAATTCGCCAGCCAGCCTCCCACCGGGGTGCTCGAGTGGGGGCCCGACGCCATGGCCGGTTCAGTCCTGCTTCCCTGAGGCTTTACCACCTTGGGCCCCTTGGCGACGACGACAATGTCCTCCGGCCTTGCAGCGGCCTCTGTTGGCTTCCTGGGACGAAGAACGGGCCGCTTGACGGTATGAAGAAGAGCTGCCACTGAATCCTTTGGAGGCACCCTGAGACTTGCCTCCGGCGGAGCGAATGGAAGGCCGTCATTGCTGGAGTGTTCCTAAGGTAAGGGCTGTCTCAGTGTCTGCCTTGATGGCCTGCAGTGACTTGTCCACTGTCTTCCCAAGCAAGTTGTCCCCGTCGAAGGGCATGTCCAGTACCCACGTCTGTACGTTCTGAAGGAAGTCGGTGGACCTGAGCCAACCACGCCGGCAAAGGCAAACGCTGTTGCCCATCTGGCGAAGGCCGGTGTCAGTGATGTCCGTGGCCACCGTGATGGCATGGTCAGAAGCCACCTCGCCTTCTTGTAAGATTTGAAGGGCCTCCGCCCTCTTGTCATCAGGGAGGAAGTCCAGGAGGGGAGCGATTTTTAAACCACAGCTCCGTCGTATTGGACCACGATAACGAGACCGTTGGCCGCCTTAATGGTTGTTGCCGCCGACGAGATGACCCGACGTCCCATGGCATCCAGCTTCTTCCCCTCTCCATCCGGTGGAGAAGTAGAAGTCAATGTCGTCACCCCTGCCGATTTCTTCCTGGCCGCCGTGGTGACCACTGAGTCCGGGGACGGCTGCGCTCTAAGGCACAACGGTGCAGAGTCTGCAACCGGTATTTCTTTTCGTACCGGTCTCTCTTCGCCGGGGCCGAGGATGGGTTCTTTTGGAGGGACAGCCCCTCGTCCCAGATGTAGTCCATCAGCGGGACCGAGAGAACGGTCTTCCTCTTGGCCTCTCGTCGCTGACAAAGGAACCCCTCCTTCTTCTGCTCTTCAGGTGCAGCCGAAAAAGCTCTGAAGCCTTAGCGATCATGGCATGAAACAAGCCAATTTCGTCGGGAGGAGAAGCCCAGCGTGGGTCTGTTCCCGCCGTCCCCATCTCATCCCTCGGAGGAGGTGATGGAGGTGAAGGATGGCAGGGAGGGGGTGGATGGGTCTGCCTCCACTTGGATGGAGGCTCCTCTGAGGGTCCAGGCGCCGCTGGATCTCCCGCCGGAGGCAAGGGCAGCCTTGTCCTTATTTCAGAGCACAGGTTGTGCAGGACCAGTAAGAAGTCCTCCGATATATCCGTTGGTGGTGGCAGCGGTTGCGACGGGAGCGTTGGCAGCAGCGTGGTGTCCTGCAGTTCCTCGTCGTTCTGCCGGTCCTCGTCGGTTCCCTCGTCCCTTACCACATCCACCTCGTCGGGTTACTTCCCGTAGGACTTGACCTTGACGAATCTCTTGTCAAGGGCACCAATGATGCCCGCAAGCTCGTCCTCGGACGATATATCTGAGTCCGGTAGGGCTAACATGCCCCCCCTTCTTCTCGGCCAGGAGTTTCACGGGGGTCTTTTTGATGGGCAGGAAAGACGATTCCCTCCTCGTAGACAGGGAAACTCTCAGCTTGGGGGTCGTCTCCACTGACGCATCTGTGTTCTTCGCCAGGGATGCTACCACTCCCTCAATCGAAGCCTTAGCCTGGTGAATTTGGGCCTTCATGACCTTAGGCGCGTCTGAGGCCTTCACCGTAGGGGGAGGGTCAACGCCTCGCTCCCCCTTGGCTTTCTCTGTCAGAGTCGCCTGGGCCTTCTCCCGAAGCTTACCGGGTTCTCCAATTTCCTTTTAGTCGAGCCGGAGCATTGGCTCATGGTTGACGGCGCCGACGATGCTGCGCCCAGCCTGGCAGCCGCGGAGCCCGTACTAACGGCGCTCCCGGTGTCCGCGGACTCGCTGTGCTTTGCCTTTTGTTGGGCCCCCGTTGCCGGAGCGCCCTCAAAGGTCTTAGAAGACCGCTCAGATTTCTTGGGAGAAGTACATTGCCCACACTCACCTGCCGCCGGGTTCTTCGCCTCCAGCCAGTCAGCGAGACGCTTGTGACGGTCCTTCGTGGTACGGACGGACATGTCCTTGCAGAACGCACAGGCCTCCTCCACGTGCGACTTGTCCGAGTGCAGGCAGTAGAGGCACCGGGAGTGCCATCCTCCTTGAAGACGTTCTGTAGTCCACATCCTGGGCAGATCCTAAACAGCTTGGATCCAACGGGCGTCGAGTCTCTTTTGTCTTCGGCCATGTCCACGCGGGGTAGGCCTCAAAGGTCTTCCTTAATCCTCCAAGAAGTGAAATTCAATGAAAATGTGCCCTTGAGAGGCGTAGAGATTTCCGAAACGGGTCCCCGTTAATCGATGAATCAGTGGAGCTTGAGTCTCGATTTGACCAAAAAAATAACAGTAAACTCTTTGAAAAAACTCAATATGCAATACAAGCTCGAGAGCTAAACACGAGGACTCCCAACACTTGAACATGCAGTAAAAATCTGAAGATGGCTGCCTGAGGAAGAGCTTAGTTAGAGGGCAGTCATTGGCTGGGGGCAGTATGACCCAGAGACCAGTAATTGGTTATTAGGAGAAAGACAGTTCAGAAACGAAACTGAAACTGATTTTTTCTTTACCGAGGATTCCCAGCCTGACGACGGGGAATATTCATGAGCATGTGAATCAATGCCAGACCATATGCTGGAGAAATGGAGTAAGCTGTTCTGGTCAGTTGTTTTTTAGAACAACTCAGTCTTTAAGGTGGTGCCTGTTCTGTATATGTGCAGATCAAGGAAATCGACTGAGTCAAAAATCCCACTGGATAGTGTCTATTGCACATGTTCAACCACTGATGAAATAGGCCTAAGTCAGTGGAGGCACCACTCCAGATCAAAAGTACATTGTCGATATAGTGACACCATATCAATATATTATCCTTGAAGGGGTTGGTGCTGGAGTAGACGTGATCAAGTTCGTATTGGACCATGTACAAGTTGGCCACGTCTGGTGCAAAGGTGGCCCCCATACTGACGCATATTTTCAGACATAGCTAATCTAACATATTCCAAGATGAAGGGCATAGGTACTGTTAGATTGTCTTGTCTGGAGTCTAGAAGGGTTTTTAGTGCCTACCGGGCATCTTGTTGCGGGATCAGTGATATGAAGGACTCGACATGAAGGTTAGTTAGAATGCAGTCTTTTGGTAGATTGATATTGCTCAAGATATTTACAGGGTAATTCATAGAATTTCGCAGAAAAGTGTCGCAAGCGGCTGGCACAGAGTGTCCGCGTGCGATTGACTGCGCCAGGCACGTGCGCTAAAACCGATTTCTGCGCACAGCGTATTCATGGATTTCAGGCTCCCAAACCAGCCGTGGCGCAGAGTATCGCAGCGACCCTGCAGCAGCGCCAGTAACGCCCCCAAGAACGCCCTCGCGCAAGGAAAAGCCATCAAAATCGCTAAATCATCGCAAAGGGCAGCGCTAACCCTGGACCAGTCCACAGGGCTGCCAAACAAGGAACGCAAAGCGGGTAACGTGCATATCAGGGGTACGCGTGAAGTTTTACACGCGATTAGCCAGGGCACGTGTATCACAGGGGTACGCAGGAATTATCACACGCGATTTGGCTGGGTACGTATATTACAGGGGTGCGCGGGAATTATCACACGCGATTTGGCTGGGTACGTGTATTCCAGGGGTGCGCAGGAATTATCACACGCGATTTGGCTGGGTACGTGTATTCCAGGGGTGCGCGGGAATTATCACACGCGATTTGGCTGGGTAGGTGTATTACAGGGGTACACGGGAAGTTCTACACGCGATTCGGCTGGGTACGTGTATTACAGGGGTGCGCGGGAATTCTCACATGCGATTTGGCCAGGTACGTGTATTACAGGGGTGCGTGGGAATTATCACACGCGATTTGGCTTGGTACGTGTATTACAGGGGTGCGTGGGAAGTTGTACACGCGATTGGCCAGGGTACGTGTATTACAGGGGTATGTGGGAATTATCACACGCGATTTGGCTGGGTACGTGTATTACAGGGGTACACGGGAAGTTCTACACGCGATTCGGCTGGGTACGTGTATTACAGGGGTGCGCGGGAATTCTCACATGCGATTTGGCCAGGTACGTGTATTACAGGGGTGCGTGGGAATTATCACACGCGATTTGGCTTGGTACGTGTATTACAGGGGTGCGTGGGAAGTTCTACACGCGATTGGCCAGGGTACGTGTATTACAGGGGTATGTGGGAATGATCACACGCGATTTGGCTGGGTACGTGTATTACAGGGGTACACGGGAAGTTCTACACGCGATTCGGCTGGGTACGTGTATTACAGGGGTGCGCGGGAATTCTCACATGCGATTTGGCCAGGTACGTGTATTACAGGGGTGTGCGGGAATTATCACACGCAATTAGGCTGGGTGGGTCCTCACAGGTGTTCCCTGTACACCCTCCACAGCCCCTGCAGGCAGCCCACAAAACAGGGGACTACCCTGCACACCTGCTCATGTCCCCCTGCACCCCCACCCCCCAGCCACCAGGGTCACCCTCCACCAGGCCCCCACTCATGTCACCCACCACCCCCACCCCCCAGCCACCAGGGTCACCCTCCACCAGGCCCCCACTCATGTCTCCCACCACCCCCACCCCCCAGCAGTGCAGGGGCAGCCTCCACCAGGCCCCCACTCATGTCACCCACCACCCCCACCCCCCAGCCACCAGGGTCACCCTCCACCAGGCCCCCACTCATGTCACCCACCACCCCCACCCCCCAGCCACCAGGGGCAGCCTCCACCAGGCCCCCACTCATGTCTCCCACCACCCCCACCCCCCAGCAGTGCAGGGGCACCCTCCACCAGGCCCCCACTCATGTCTACCACCACCCCCACCCCCCCGCCACCAGGGGCACCCTCCACCAGGCCCCCACTCATGTCTCCCACCACCCCCACCCCCCAGCCACCAGGGTCACCCTCCACCAGGCCCCCACTCATGTCTCCCACCACCCCCACACCCCAGCAGTGCAGGGTCACCCTCCACCAGGCCCCCACTCATGTCTCCCACCACCCCCACCCCCCAGCAGTGCAGGGGCAGCCTCCACCAGGCCCCCACTCATGTCACCCACCACCCCCACCCCCCAGCCACCAGGGTCACCCTCCACCAGGCCCCCACTCATGTCTCCCACCACCCCCACCCCCCAGCAGTGCAGGGGCAGCCTCCACCAGGCCCCCACTCATGTCTCCCACCACCCCCACCCCCCAGCCACCAGGGTCACCCTCCACCAGGCCCCCACTCATGTCACCCACCACCCCCACCCCCCAGCCACCAGGGTCACCCTCCACCAGGCCCCCACTCATGTCTCCCACCACCCCCACCCCCCAGCAGTGCAGGGGCAGCCTCCACCAGGCCCCCACTCATGTCACCCACCACCCCCACCCCCGAGCCACCAGGGTCACCCTCCACCAGGCCCCCACTCATGTCACCCACCACCCCCACCCCCCAGCCACCAGGGTCACCCTCCACCAGGCCCCCACTCATGTCTCCCACCACCCCCACCACCCAGCAGTGCAGGGTCACCCTCCACCAGGCCCCCACTCATGTCACCCACCACCCCCACCCCCCAGCCACCAGGGTCACCCTCCACCAGGCCCCCACTCATGTCACCCACCACCCCCACCCCCCAGCCACCAGGGTCACCCTCCACCAGGCCCCCACTCATGTCTCCCACCACCCCCACCCCCCAGCAGTGCAGGGGCAGCCTCCACCAGGCCCCCACTCATGTCACCCACCACCCCCACCCCCCAGCCACCAGGGTCACCCTCCACCAGGCCCCCACTCATGTCACCCACCACCCCCACCCCCCAGCCACCAGGGTCACCCTCCACCAGGCCCCCACTCATGTCTCCCACCACCCCCACCCCCCAGCAGTGCAGGGTCACCCTCCACCAGGCCCCCACTCATGTCACCCACCACCCCCACCCCCCAGCCACCAGGGTCACCCTCCACCAGGCCCCCACTCATGTCACCCACCACCCCCACCCCCCAGCCACCAGGGTCACCCTCCACCAGGCCCCCACTCATGTCTCCCACCACCCCCACCCCCCAGCAGTGCAGGGGCAGCCTCCACCAGGCCCCCACTCATGTCACCCACCACCCCCACCCCCCAGCCACCAGGGTCACCCTCCACCAGGCCCCCACTCATGTCACCCACCACCCCCACCCCCCAGCCACCAGGGTCACCCTCCACCAGGCCCCCACTCATGTCTCCCACCACCCCACCCCCCAGCCACCAGGGTCACCCTCCACCAGGCCCCCACTCATGTCTCCCACCACCCCCACCCCCCAGCAGTGCAGGGGCAGCCTCCACCAGGCCCCCACTCATGTCTCCCACCACCCCCACCCCCCAGCCACCAGGGTCACCCTCCACCAGGCCCCCTCTCATGTCACCCACCACCCCCACCCCCCAGCCACCAGGGTCACCCTCCACCAGGCCCCCACTCATGTCTCCCACCACCCCCACCCCCCAGCCACCAGGGTCACCCTCCACCAGGCCCCCACTCATGTCACCCACCACCCCCACCCCCCAGCCACCAGGGGCACCCTCCACCAGGCCCCCACTCATGTCTCCCACCACCCCCACCCCCCTGCCACCATGTGCAGCCCCCACCAGGTCCTCACAATGTGCGTAATGGTCAGCCTCCACAGCCAAAAAGCCCTACCAAGTAACCCATTCACCCACATGGAAATGGAAATCACATGTTACACCCCCAATGTTCATGAAGCAAATGAACCCATGTCCGTCACACACATATTTTCCAATTGAATGGGAAAACACACAACATGACATGCATGAAACCAATGAGATGAAACCACACAGTGAACAATGTAAAAAAAAATGTATTAGAAAAAAATACGAATGCTAAAGAAAGAAAACTAACTACAATGTAAATGTGAAAAAAGAAGCTGCATGTCCGCATAAAAACACAAAACTAGAAAATCTAATCCAAAAAATTTTGTCCAAAGTCAAATGTCAAAACTCTCCGTGCAACAAAGAACTATGTACAAAAATAACAAGGGTCCATCATCACAACAGAACTAAGGAAACCTCCTAAAAAACCTACCTAAATATCAACTATATACAAAAAGTGGAGCAGTGTCCGTCGACTCCAAATCATAAGAAAAAACAAAGGAAACCTAAAACTAAAGAACTATATACAAAGGCGGCGGGCAAGTCCAGCGGCTCACTCTGTGGTGTTCCGGGCCAGGGCATCATCGAACTCCTGTTCGATGTCCCGGAGGCGGTCCAGTTCCATGGCCCCGAGGGTCCGCAGGGACGACGCCGTGTCCTCCTCCAACCCCCTGCGGATAGCCTCGAGGCACTCGGCCCGCCTCAGGGCCCTCCGCATGGAGTTCTCCGCCCTGACCATTGTGAGCCGCGCCTCTTCCGCCCGCCGCCGCTCCGCACCTATGGCGTGGCCCAACCGCTGCCACACGGAAGACACTCTCTGTCCTGGGTCCTCCTGCCCTCCGGCCGATGCCTGCCCCTCCGATGTCGAAGGCCCCGAGCCTTCATGGCTCCCACCATCTTGCTGCTGCTGCTGCTCTGCCTCTGCCCGTGCACTGCCTCCTGCTGCCTGCACATCCTCCGCCGGCTGGGGTGCACCTGTTGATGTGGCCACCCCTGCTGGACGTCCGACTCCCGACTGTGGCAGGGATGCCTCCTCCACCAGCCTGGCCGCACTGTCAGAGGCAGCTCCACAGGGCACCCAGGTGACTGATGGGTGGGAAGATGGCACAGAGGACGACTGGCGCGTAGGGGGTCCAGTTGAGGAGGGGGTCGGAACAAGCCCCATCAGACGGAGGAATCCGGTCTGGGTGACCTGTCCCAGCAGGCTGACGTGGTCAACGAGCCATTCGAGATGACGTGCAGTCTCTCCATGAAAAGACTGCAGGTCACCTCGCATGGCCCGTTGACGCAACGCCACACCAGCCAGGACAGGCTCAACCCGGACCTGGATAGCCACGTCCGCAGGCAGAGGAAGGCCAGTTGACGTCAGCTCATCCCCTGCCTGAAAACGGGTCTGGACGTAGGCATCCCTGCTGGTGCAAGATGATGCAGGGACAGGATCGGGGACAGGATTGCACACAGGCACCTCCGCGGCCGCCTGTGCTGCCTCCTGTCCCTGGTCCTGGACTGCACCACTAGCACCAGTGGGATCCCCACCTCCAGACCCCGTCTCTGGTGCTTGCACGGCCTCCTCCTCCACCAGACCCCCCACCAACCTGGATGACTCCGTGCCATCTTCCCCTGTTGGGCCCTGTGGGGTCCCAGCTGCCCCTTCTGCTGCCGAGGAGTCCAACTGCAACCTCCGCCTCTTGGACCTCCCCCCGGCAGCTGCGGCCTGGGACGCGGCACCGGACTCCTCACTCCCCGACGAGATGACAACACGGGAGGGGAGCCGGGCCTTGCGTCTCCGGCTGGCGGTCGGATCCCCGCCGCTGTGCTCCACAGCACCTTCTCCGCCCTCTTCATCAGTTGACGCTGCAGACAGGGAGAAACAAAACACAGGCATCAGGGCACTGTACAATGGACACATACACGCACGACAGTTGCACATGAGTGGCATTGGCAAACCTCAGACATGTCATCACAATCCCCAACACACATGTCATTGCAACTGGCACACATGAGCCATACCACAGCCATATCGCAACTGCCACCACCATCCCTACACATACAACAGCATCAGCAGCCAAAGGGGAGCCATACATCACATGCAACACAGGAAGTGCACCACACATGTACACACACCACCACACTTGCATGCATGTCTACACCTCTGCCAAGTGTCGCACTGTTCAGACGGGCATCCATGTCACATCTGCCAATCAGGCTTCCACATACCGCTGTCACATGCATCCATGTAGCATCACTGTTGCACCTTTGACAAATACACACACATGCACATGTACACAGTGCTCATACATGCAGCCGAAAACAACATACATGCCTGACATCATGGACATGTCTACTTACATACACATTCATCCAAACATGTGTGCACGCACAACTGCATTTGCCATGCAAGCCCACACACACAAGCACCATCCATGTCTCACACATTACAGCCCTCGCATGTGTCAGCCCCACGGCCCTGTACACCCCCACCCATACTCCACCCCATACAAACAGATGTGCAACCGGCACAATGGGGAATGATCACCACACGCCCTGCTCACAACCAGGATGCATGTACACTCACCGCTCGACTCCAGACGGCTCTGCTTCTCTAGGACCTGGACGTGGAGCGCTGGGGATATGCGTTCCAGGACCCCCATCTGTTCTTCCGACAAGTGGCCCCGGCGCCCCTTGGCATCCGCTGCCTTCAAGAGGCGCCGGGCCTTGTTCAGGGTCCTGGACCTGAAGTCCTCCCAGCGCTTCCTGACATGTTGTAAGTCCCGGACTGCCACCCCCTCCGCGTTGATGGCAGTCACGATGTCAGTCCAGATCCGAGTCCGTCCTTCCTTGTCGGCGCGGGAACTTCCAAAGAGGGCATCATACTGCCCCAGGACTTGCTCCACCAGGACACCAACTTCGGTGGCACTGAAGCTGGTGCCCCTCTGCCTCTCTGGCCGGGGGTTGTCAGTGGTCGCAGATGGTGTTAGCCCCAACATGACAACCCCAGAGGCAGGAGTGGGTGGGCAACTGGGTCCTGGGGCTGGGCTGTGGAGCGATGGAATTCCAGTCGGGAGTCTTCTGTTCCAGCAGGGGTGGTCACAGCAACAGCACCCCTGGCTGATGTGCAGGCAGCAAATGGCAGTGCACGTGGGCAGCAGGCAGTCAGGCAGCAGCAGATAGCAGGTGGGAGCGTGCTCGGGGCTCTGGGGGGCAGTAATTCGGCCTTCTGGGCAGGAGCGTGGTCTCCCGTGTGCTCACGCGTGGCCAGCTTGGTACGGAGTGAATTGGCACGTGAAAATCCTGCACGTCAGCGTGAAAACCGAGGAAAGGCCCTTAGCGCGTAAGCGCGTCAGCACGCATACGCGATTCCATTGGACCAAAGGCCCTCAGCGCGTAGGCGCGTCTGTGACGTGACCCGCACGGGTGTTTCCCACACAGCACGTGATGACAGAGCACACGTGGAAAGACTGCACGTCAGAGTCTCATCCCGTGCACTGCCTCCTGCTGCCTGCACATCCTCCGCCGGCTGGGGTGCACCTGTTGATGTGGCCACCCCTGCTGGACGTCCGACTCCCGACTGTGGCAGGGATGCCTCCTCCACCAGCCTGGCCGCACTGTCAGAGGCAGCTCCACAGGGCACCCAGGTGACTGATGGGTGGGAAGATGGCACAGAGGACGACTGGCGCGTAGGGGGTCCAGTTGAGGAGGGGGTCGGAACAAGCCCCATCAGACGGAGGAATCCGGTCTGGGTGACCTGTCCCAGCAGGCTGACGTGGTCAACGAGCCATTCGAGATGACGTGCAGTCTCTCCATGAAAAGACTGCAGGTCACCTCGCATGGCCCGTTGACGCAACGCCACACCAGCCAGGACAGGCTCAACCCGGACCTGGATAGCCACGTCCGCAGGCAGAGGAAGGCCAGTTGACGTCAGCTCATCCCCTGCCTGAAAACGGGTCTGGACGTAGGCATCCCTGCTGGTGCAAGATGATGCAGGGACAGGATCGGGGACAGGATTGCACACAGGCACCTCCGCGGCCGCCTGTGCTGCCTCCTGTCCCTGGTCCTGGACTGCACCACTAGCACCAGTGGGATCCCCACCTCCAGACCCCGTCTCTGGTGCTTGCACGGCCTCCTCCTCCACCAGACCCCCCACCAACCTGGATGACTCCGTGCCATCTTCCCCTGTTGGGCCCTGTGGGGTCCCAGCTGCCCCTTCTGCTGCCGAGGAGTCCAACTGCAACCTCCGCCTCTTGGACCTCCCCCCGGCAGCTGCGGCCTGGGACGCGGCACCGGACTCCTCACTCCCCGACGAGATGACAACACGGGAGGGGAGCCGGGCCTTGCGTCTCCGGCTGGCGGTCGGATCCCCGCCGCTGTGCTCCACAGCACCTTCTCCGCCCTCTTCATCAGTTGACGCTGCAGACAGGGAGAAACAAAACACAGGCATCAGGGCACTGTACAATGGACACATACACGCATGACAGTTGCACATGAGTGGCATTGGCAAACCTCAGACATGTCATCACAATCCCCAACACACATGTCATTGCAACTGGCACACATGAGCCATACCACAGCCATATCGCAACTGCCACCACCATCCCTACACATACAACAGCATCAGCAGCCAAAGGGGAGCCATACATCACATGCAACACAGGAAGTGCACCACACATGTACACACACCACCACACTTGCATGCATGTCTACACCTCTGCCAAGTGTCGCACTGTTCAGACGGGCATCCATGTCACATCTGCCAATCAGGCTTCCACATACCGCTGTCACATGCATCCATGTAGCATCACTGTTGCACCTTTGACAAATACACACACATGCACATGTACACAGTGCTCATACATGCAGCCGAAAACAACATACATGCCTGACATCACGGACATGTCTACTTACATACACATTCATCCAAACATGTGTGCACGCACAACTGCATTTGCCATGCAAGCCCACACACACAAGCACCATCCATGTCTCACACATTACAGCCCTCGCATGTGTCAGCCCCACGGCCCTGTACACCCCCACCCATACTCCACCCCATACAAACAGATGTGCAACCGGCACAATGGGGAATGATCACCACACGCCCTGCTCACAACCAGGATGCATGTACACTCACCGCTCGACTCCAGACGGCTCTGCTTCTCTAGGACCTGGACGTGGAGCGCTGGGGATATGCGTTCCAGGACCCCCATCTGTTCTTCCGACAAGTGGCCCCGGCGCCCCTTGGCATCCGCTGCCTTCAAGAGGCGCCGGGCCTTGTTCAGGGTCCTGGACCTGAAGTCCTCCCAGCGCTTCCTGACATGTTGTAAGTCCCGGACTGCCACCCCCTCCGCGTTGATGGCAGTCACGATGTCAGTCCAGATCCGAGTCCGTCCTTCCTTGTCGGTGCGGGAACTTCCAAAGAGGGCATCATACTGCCCCAGGACTTGCTCCACCAGGACACCAACTTCGGTGGCACTGAAGCTGGTGCCCCTCTGCCTCTCTGGCCGGGGGTTGTCAGTGGTCGCAGATGGTGTTAGCCCCGACATGACAACCCCAGAGGCAGGAGTGGGTGGGCAACTGGGTCCTGGGGCTGGGCTGTGGAGCGATGGAATTCCAGTCGGGAGTCTTCTGTTCCAGCAGGGGTGGTCACAGCAACAGCACCCCTGGCTGATGTGCAGGCAGCAAATGGCAGTGCACGTGGGCAGCAGGCAGTCAGGCAGCAGCAGATAGCAGGTGGGAGCGTGCTCGGGGCTCTGGGGGGCAGTAATTCGGCCTTCTGGGCAGGAGCGTGGTCTCCCGTGTGCTCACGCGTGGCCAGCTTGGTACGGAGTGAATTGGCACGTGAAAATCCTGCACGTCAGCGTGAAAACCGAGGAAAGGCCCTTAGCGCGTAAGCGCGTCAGCACGCATACGCGATTCCATTGGACCAAAGGCCCTCAGCGCGTAGGCGCGTCTGTGACGTGACCCGCACGGGTGTTTCCCACACAGCACGTGATGACAGAGCACACGTGGAAAGACTGCACGTCAGAGTCTCATCGCGTGTAATTGGACAAAAGTGCGTGTACACGCGATTGGCCTATGTACGTGTATATGAGGTGTGCGCGGACACTTACACACGCAAGTACGTCAGCGCACCTGTATCCCGGTGTACGGCCATTTCCACCAATCACACGCAATGAGACTCTGACGTGCAGTCTTTCCACGTGTGCTGTCATCACGTGCTGTGTGGGAAACACCCGTGCGGGTCACGTCACAGACGCGCCTACGCGCTGAGGGCCTTTGGTCCAATGGAATCGCGTATGCGTGCTGACGCGCTTACGCGCTAAGGGCCTTTCCTCGGTTTTCACGCTGACGTGCAGGATTTTCACGTGCCAATTCACTCCGTACCAAGCTGGCCACGCGTGAGCACACGGGAGACCACGCTCCTGCCCAGAAGGCCGAATTACTGCCCCCCAGAGCCCCGAGCACGCTCCCACCTGCTATCTGCTGCTGCCTGACTGCCTGCTGCCCACGTGCACTGCCATTTGCTGCCTGCACATCAGCCAGGGGTGCTGTTGCTGTGACCACCCCTGCTGGAACAGAAGACTCCCGACTGGAATTCCATCGCTCCACAGCCCAGCCCCAGGACCCAGTTGCCCACCCACTCCTGCCTCTGGGGTTGTCATGTCGGGGCTAACACCATCTGCGACCACTGACAACCCCCGGCCAGAGAGGCAGAGGGGCACCAGCTTCAGTGCCACCGAAGTTGATGTCCTGGTGGAGCAAGTCCTGGGGCAGTATGATGCCCTCTTTGGAAGTTCCCGCGCCGACAAGGAAGGACGGACTCGGATCTGGACTGACATCGTGACTGCCATCAACGCGGAGGGGGTGGCAGTCCGGGACTTACAACATGTCAGGAAGCGCTGGGAGGACTTCAGGTCCAGGACCCTGAACAAGGCCCGGCGCCTCTTGAAGGCAGCGGATGCCAAGGGGCGCCGGGGCCACTTGTCGGAAGAACAGATGGGGGTCCTGGAACGCATATCCCCAGCGCTCCACGTCCAGGTCCTAGAGAAGCAGAGCCGTCTGGAGTCGAGCGGTGAGTGTACATGCATCCTGGTTGTGAGCAGGGCGTGTGGTGATCATTCCCCATTGTGCCGGTTGCACATCTGTTTGTATGGGGTGGAGTATGGGTGGGGGTGTACAGGGCCGTGGGGCTGACACATGCGAGGGCTGTAATGTGTGAGACATGGATGGTGCTTGTGTGTGTGGGCTTGCATGGCAAATGCAGTTGTGCGTGCACACATGTTTGGATGAATGTGTATGTAAGTAGACATGTCCATGATGTCAGGCATGTATGTTGTTTTCGGCTGCATGTATGAGCACTGTGTACATGTGCATGTGTGTGTATTTGTCAAAGGTGCAACAGTGATGCTACATGGATGCATGTGACAGCGGTATGTGGAAGCCTGATTGGCAGATGTGACATGGATGCCCGTCTGAACAGTGCGACACTTGGCAGAGGTGTAGACATGCATGCAAGTGTGGTGGTGTGTGTACATGTGTGGTGCACTTCCTGTGTTGCATGTGATGTATGGCTCCCCTTTGGCTGCTGATGCTGTTGTATGTGTAGGGATGGTGGTGGCAGTTGCGATATGGCTGTGGTATGGCTCATGTGTGCCAGTTGCAATGACATGTGTGTTGGGGATTGTGATGACATGTCTGAGGTTTGCCAATGCCACTCATGTGCAACTGTCGTGCGTGTATGTGTCCATTGTACAGTGCCCTGATGCCTGTGTTTTGTTTCTCCCTGTCTGCAGCGTCAACTGATGAAGAGGGCGGAGAAGGTGCTGTGGAGCACAGCGGCGGGGATCCGACCGCCAGCCGGAGACGCAAGGCCCGGCTCCCCTCCCGTGTTGTCATCTCGTCGGGGAGTGAGGAGTCCGGTGCCGCGTCCCAGGCCGCAGCTGCCGGGGGGAGGTCCAAGAGGCGGAGGTTGCAGTTGGACTCCTCGGCAGCAGAAGGGGCAGCTGGGACCCCACAGGGCCCAACAGGGGAAGATGGCACGGAGTCATCCAGGTTGGTGGGGGGTTTGGTGGAGGAGGGGGCCGCGCAAGCACCAGAGACAGGGTCTGGAGGTGGGGATCCCACTGGTGCTAGTGGTGCAGTGCAGGACCAGGGACAGGAGGCAGCACAGGCGGCCGCGGAGGTGCCTGTGTGCAATCCTGTCCCCGATCCTGTCCCTGCATCATCTTGCACCAGCAGGGATGCCTACGTCCAGACCCGTTTTCAGGCAGGGGATGAGCTGACGTCAACTGGCCTTCCTCTGCCTGCGGACGTGGCCATCCAGGTCCGGGTTGAGCCTGTCCTGGCTGGTGTGGCGTTGCGTCAACGGGCCATGCGAGGTGACCTGCAGTCTTTTCATGGAGAGACTGCACGTCATCTCGAATGGCTCGTTGACCACGTCAGCCTGCTGGGACAGGTCACCCAGGCCGGATTCCGCTGTCTGATGGGGCTTGCTCCGACCCCCTCCTCAACTGGACCCCCTACGCGCCAGTCGTCCTCTGTGCCATCTTCCCACCCATCAGTCACCTGGGTGCCCTGTGGAGCTGCCTCTGACAGTGCGGCCAGGCTGGTGGAGGAGGCATCCCTGCCACAGTCGGGAGTCGGACGTCCAGCAGGGGTGGCCACATCAACAGGTGCACCCCAGCCGGCGGAGGATGTGCAGGCAGCAGGAGGCAGTGCACGGGCAGAGGCAGAGCAGCAGCAGCAGCAAGATGGTGGGAGCCATGAAGGCTCGGGGCCTTCGACATCGGAGGGGCAGGCATCGGCCGGAGGGCAGGAGGACCCAGGACAGAGAGTGTCTTCCGTGTGGCAGCGGTTGGGCCACGCCATAGGTGCGGAGCGGCGGCGGGCGGAAGAGGCGCGGCTCACAATGGTCAGGGCGGAGAACTCCATGCGGAGGGCCCTGAGGCGGGCCGAGTGCCTCGAGGCAATCCGCAGGGGGTTGGAGGAGGACACGGCGTCGTCCCTGCGGACCCTCGGGGCCATGGAACTGGACCGCCTCCGGGACATCGAACAGGAGTTTGATGATGCCCTGGCCCGGAACACCACAGAGTGAGCCGCTGGACTTGCCCGCCGCCTTTGTATATAGTTCTTTAGTTTTAGGTTTCCTTTCATTCTTATTATTATTTGGAGTCGACGGACACTGCTCCACTTTTTGTATACAGTTGATATTTAGGTAGGTTTTTTAGGAGGTTTCCTTAGTTCAGTTGTGATGATGGACCCTTGTTATTTTTGTACATAGTTCTTTGTTGCATGGAGAGTTTTTACATTTCACTTTGGACATAATTTTTTTGATTTGATTTTCTAGTTTTGTGTTATTATGCGGACATGCAGCTTATTTTTTCACATTTACATTGTAGTTAGTTTTCTTTCTTTGGCATTTGTATTTTTTTCAATACATTTTTTTTTCCATTGTTCACTGTGTGGTTTCATCTCATTGGTTTCATGCATGTCATGTTGTGTGTTTTCCCATTCAATTTGAAAATATGTGTGTGACGGACATGGGTTCATTTGCTTCATGTACATTGGGGGTGTAACATGTGATTTCCATTTCCATGTGGGTGAATGGGTTACTTGGTAGGGCTTTTTGGCTGTGGAGGCTGACCATTACGCACATAATTGGGGATTGTGAGGACCTGGTGGGGGCTGCACATGGTGGCAGGGGGGTGGGGGTGCAGGGGGACATGAGTGGGGGCCTGGTGGAGGTTGAGCCTGCACTGCTGGGGGGTGGGGGTGGTGGGAGACATGAGTGGGGGCCTGGTGGAGGCTGCCCCTGGTGGCTGGGGGGTGGGGGTGGTGGGTGACATGAGTGGGGGCCTGGTGGAGGGTGACCCTGGTGGCTGGGGGGTGGGGGTGGTGGGAGACATGAGTTGGACATGGGTGGGGGCCTGCTGGCAGGTGCCCCACAGTGCTGGGGGGTGGGGGTGGTGGGAGACATGAGTGGGGCCCTGGTGGAGGGTGACCCTGGTGGCTGGGGGGTGGGGGTGGTGGGAGACATGAGTTGGACATGGGTGGGGGCCTACTGGCAGGTGCCCCACAGTGCTGGGGGGTGGGGGTGGTGGGAGACATGAGTTGGACATGGGTGGGGGCCTGCTGGCAGGTGCCCCACAGTGCTGGGGGGTGGGGGTGGTGGGAGACATGAGTGGGGCCCTGGTGGAGGGTGACCCTGGTGGCTGGGGGGTGGGGGTGGTGGGAGACATGAGTTGGACATGGGTGGGGGCCTACTGGCAGGTGCCCCACAGTGCTGGGGGGTGGGGGTGGTGGGAGACATGAGTTGGACATGGGTGGGGGCCTGCTGGCAGGTGCCCCACAGTGCTGGGGGGTGGGGGTGGTGGGAGACATGAGTGGGGCCCTGGTGGAGGGTGACCCTGGTGGCTGGGGGGTGGGGGTGGTGGGAGACATGAGTTGGACATGGGTGGGGGCCTACTGGCAGGTGCCCCACAGTGCTGGGGGGTGGGGGTGGTGGGGGACATGAGTTGGACATGGGTGGGGGACTGCTGGCATGTGCCCCACAGTGCTGGGGGGTGGGGGTGCAAGGGGACATGTGTTGGTGTTCATTAGTTCAAGGAGACATGTGCCTTTGCTGGGGGGCATGCCCATGTTGGGTGGGCTGCCTGCGGGACATGACCAGGGATGCAGGGTAGTCCCTTGTGGTGTGGGCTGCCTGCAGGGGCCGTGGAGGGTGTACAGGGTACACCTGGGAGGACCCACACTGTCAAATCACATGTGGGACTCCCCGGCACCCCTGAAATACACGTACCGTGCAGAAATCGCGTGTAAAACTTCCCGCGCACCCCTGAAATACACGCGCCCAGGCTATTCGCGTGTAAAACTTCCCGCGCACCCCTGAAATACACGCGCCCAGGCTATTCGCGTGTAAAACTTCCCGCGCACCCCTGAAATGCACGCGCCCAGGCTATTCGCGTGTGGAACTTCCCGCGCACCCCTGAAATGCACGGGCCCAGGCTATTCGCGTGTGGAACTCCCCGCGCACCCCTGAAATACACGCGCCCAGGCTATTCGCGTGTGGAACTCCCCGCGCACCCCTGAAATACACGCGCCCAGGCTATTCGCGTGTGGAACTTCCCGCGCACCCCTGAAATACACGCGCCCAGGCTATTCGCGTGTGGAACTTCCCGCGCACCCCTCAAATTCACGCGCCCAGGCTATTCGCGTGTGGAACTTCCCGCGAACCCCTGAAATACACGCGCCCAGGCTATTCGCGTGTGGAACTTCCCGCGCACCCCTGAAATACACGCGCCCAGGCTATTCGCGTGTGGAACTTCCCGCGCACCCCTGAAATACACGCGCCCAGGCTATTCGCGTGTGGAACTTCCCGCGAACCCCTGAAATACATGCGCCCAGGCTATTCGCGTGTGGAACTTCCCGCGAACCCCTGTAATACATGTAGCCCGCTCCCCCAGGCCCGATCGCGTGAGGAACTTCCCGCGCACCCCTCAAATTCACGCGCCCAGGCTATTCGCGTGTGAAACTTCACGTGAACCCCTGAAATACACGTAGCACGCTCCCCCAGGCCCGATCGCGTGAGGAACTTCACGCGAACCCCTGTAATACACGTAGCCCGCTCCCCCAGGCCCGATCGCGTGTGGAACTTCCCGCGCACCCCTCAAATTCACGCGCCCAGGCTATTCGCGTATGAAACTTCACGCGAACCCCTGAAATACACGTAGCACGCTCCCCCAGGCCCGATCGCGTGAGGAACTTCACGCGAACCCCTGTAATACACGTAGCCCGCTCCCCCAGGCCCGATCGCGTGTGGAACTTCACGCGAACCCCTGAAATACACGTAGCCCGCTCCCCCAGGCCCGATCGCGTGAGGAACTTCACGCGAACCCCTGTAATACACGTAGCCCGCTCCCCCAGGCCCGATCGCGTGTGGAACTTCCCGCGCACCCCTCAAATTCACGTCCCCAGGCTATTCGCGTGTGAAACTTCACGCGAACCCCTGAAATACACGTAGCACGCTCCCCCAGGCCCGATCGCGTGAGGAACTTCACGCGAACCCCTGTAATACACGTAGCCCGCTCCCCCAGGCCCGATCGCGTGTGGAACTTCACGCGAACCCCTGAAATACACGTAGCCCGCTCCCCCAGGCCCGATCGCGTGAGGAACTTCACGCGAACCCCTGTAATACACGTAGCCCGCTCCCCCAGGCCCGATCGCGTGAGGTACTTCACGCGAACCCCTGTAATACACGTAGCCCGCTCCCCCAGGCCCGATCGCGTGAGGAACTTCACGCGAACCCCTGTAATACACGTAGCCCGCTCCCCCAGGCCCGATCGCGTGAGGAACTTCACGCGAACCCCTGTAATACACGTAGCCCGCTCCCCCAGGCCCGATCGCGTGAATAACTTCACGCGAACCCCTGTGATGCACGTACCCTGCAAATCGCGTGTGACACTTCCCGCGCACCCCGGTATACATGCACACGTATTTTTTGTCAGCGGGTGTCCGTGTTTGTGGGTACCCCTTTGCACGTCATTTTTCCTGGAGGGCCACAGTATGGGACATTCATCATGGCAGTATATAGGTGCTATTTGTTGGAGCACCTTTTGGCGCACATTTCTTACAGCCGCAGAGACGCTACCGCCTCCTTTCTTGTGGCGGTCGTGTTTGTGCCTGTGCGCTGGTTTGAGCGTGCGCTTTTTTCCCCTATTCTATTCCATGAATACGTGTTGTAGGCGAGCGTGTGGGCGTTCCGCGCACTTGTGCCCTGTACTTCCCCCGTGACGCCCACGTTTTGGCAAGTTGTTCCCCATTCCGAGTGTTACGCCCGTGTTCCGCCTACTTTTATTGCGTGCGCTGCGCTATGTGCGAATTTCGCTGTGGCCTGTGCGATTTTCGCTGTGACCTGGCGCACGCTGTTAGATGGCCTGTGCGCCAACGTGCGCCAACGTGCGCCGCGCACTTTTTTATCGCACATCCGCTGGTTTTCTCGCGCACGGCCTTCCATGAATCGACGTGCGCTGCTTTTCGTGCGATTTTCGCACTTGCACTGCGATTTTCGCTATTCCACTGCGATTCGCACGTTTTTGCCCACTTGCGCCGCGCTAATTATTCCATGAATCGGCCTCTTACAGGGTAATTCATAGAATTTCGCAGAAAAGTGTCGCAAGCGGCTGGCGCAGAGTGTCCGCGTGCGATTGACTGCGCCAGGCACGTGCGCTAAAACCGATTTCCGCGCACAGCGTATTCATGGATTTCAGGCTCCCAAACCAGCCGTGGCGCAGAGTATCGCAGCGACCCTGCAGCAGCGCCAGTAACGCCCCCAAGAACGCCCTCGCGCAAGGAAAAGCCATCAAAATCGCTAAATCATCGCAAAGGGCAGCGCTAACCCTGGACCAGTCCACAGGGCTGCCAAACAAGGAACGCAAAGCGGGTAACGTGCATATCAGGGGTACGCGTGAAGTTTTACACGCGATTAGCCAGGGCACGTGTATCACAGGGGTACGCAGGAATTATCACACGCGATTTGGCTGGGTACGTATATTACAGGGGTGCGCGGGAATTATCACACGCGATTTGGCTGGGTACGTGTATTCCAGGGGTGCGCGGGAATTATCACACGCGATTTGGCTGGGTACGTGTATTCCAGGGGTGCGCGGGAATTATCACACGCGATTTGGCTGGGTAGGTGTATTACAGGGGTACACGGGAAGTTCTACACGCGATTCGGCTGGGTACGTGTATTACAGGGGTGCGCGGGAATTCTCACATGCGATTTGGCCAGGTACGTGTATTACAGGGGTGCGTGGGAATTATCACACGCGATTTGGCTTGGTACGTGTATTACAGGGGTGCGTGGGAAGTTGTACACGCGATTGGCCAGGGTACGTGTATTACAGGGGTATGTGGGAATTATCACACGCGATTTGGCTGGGTACGTGTATTACAGGGGTACACGGGAAGTTCTACACGCGATTCGGCTGGGTACGTGTATTACAGGGGTGCGCGGGAATTCTCACATGCGATTTGGCCAGGTACGTGTATTACAGGGGTGCGTGGGAATTATCACACGCGATTTGGCTTGGTACGTGTATTACAGGGGTGCGTGGGAAGTTCTACACGCGATTGGCCAGGGTACGTGTATTACAGGGGTATGTGGGAATGATCACACGCGATTTGGCTGGGTACGTGTATTACAGGGGTACACGGGAAGTTCTACACGCGATTCGGCTGGGTACGTGTATTACAGGGGTGCGCGGGAATTCTCACATGCGATTTGGCCAGGTACGTGTATTACAGGGGTGTGCGGGAATTATCACACGCAATTAGGCTGGGTGGGTCCTCACAGGTGTTCCCTGTACACCCTCCACAGCCCCTGCAGGCAGCCCACAAAACAGGGGACTACCCTGCACACCTGCTCATGTCCCCCTGCACCCCCACCCCCCAGCCACCAGGGTCACCCTCCACCAGGCCCCCACTCATGTCACCCACCACCCCCACCCCCCAGCCACCAGGGTCACCCTCCACCAGGCCCCCACTCATGTCTCCCACCACCCCCACCCCCCAGCAGTGCAGGGGCAGCCTCCACCAGGCCCCCACTCATGTCACCCACCACCCCCACCCCCCAGCCACCAGGGTCACCCTCCACCAGGCCCCCACTCATGTCACCCACCACCCCCACCCCCCAGCCACCAGGGGCAGCCTCCACCAGGCCCCCACTCATGTCTCCCACCACCCCCACCCCCCAGCAGTGCAGGGGCACCCTCCACCAGGCCCCCACTCATGTCTACCACCACCCCCACCCCCCGCCACCAGGGGCACCCTCCACCAGGCCCCCACTCATGTCTCCCACCACCCCCACCCCCCAGCCACCAGGGTCACCCTCCACCAGGCCCCCACTCATGTCTCCCACCACCCCCACACCCCAGCAGTGCAGGGTCACCCTCCACCAGGCCCCCACTCATGTCTCCCACCACCCCCACCCCCCAGCAGTGCAGGGGCAGCCTCCACCAGGCCCCCACTCATGTCACCCACCACCCCCACCCCCCAGCCACCAGGGTCACCCTCCACCAGGCCCCCACTCATGTCTCCCACCACCCCCACCCCCCAGCAGTGCAGGGGCAGCCTCCACCAGGCCCCCACTCATGTCTCCCACCACCCCCACCCCCCAGCCACCAGGGTCACCCTCCACCAGGCCCCCACTCATGTCACCCACCACCACCACCCCCCAGCCACCAGGGTCACCCTCCACCAGGCCCCCACTCATGTCTCCCACCACCCCCACCCCCCAGCAGTGCAGGGGCAGCCTCCACCAGGCCCCCACTCATGTCACCCACCACCCCCACCCCCCAGCCACCAGGGTCACCCTCCACCAGGCCCCCACTCATGTCACCCACCACCCCCACCCCCCAGCCACCAGGGTCACCCTCCACCAGGCCCCCACTCATGTCTCCCACCACCCCCACCCCCCAGCAGTGCAGGGTCACCCTCCACCAGGCCCCCACTCATGTCACCCACCACCCCCACCCCCCAGCCACCAGGGTCACCCTCCACCAGGCCCCCACTCATGTCACCCACCACCCCCACCCCCCAGCCACCAGGGTCACCCTCCACCAGGCCCCCACTCATGTCTCCCACCACCCCCACCCCCCAGCAGTGCAGGGGCAGCCTCCACCAGGCCCCCACTCATGTCACCCACCACCCCCACCCCCCAGCCACCAGGGTCACCCTCCACCAGGCCCCCACTCATGTCACCCACCACCCCCACCCCCCAGCCACCAGGGTCACCCTCCACCAGGCCCCCACTCATGTCTCCCACCACCCCCACCCCCCAGCAGTGCAGGGTCACCCTCCACCAGGCCCCCACTCATGTCACCCACCACCCCCACCCCCCAGCCACCAGGGTCACCCTCCACCAGGCCCCCACTCATGTCACCCACCACCCCCACCCCCTAGCCACCAGGGTCACCCTCCACCAGGCCCCCACTCATGTCTCCCACCACCCCCACCCCCCAGCAGTGCAGGGGCAGTCTCCACCAGGCCCCCACTCATGTCACCCACCACCCCCACCCCCCAGCCACCAGGGTCACCCTCCACCAGGCCCCCACTCATGTCACCCACCACCCCCACCCCCCAGCCACCAGGGTCACCCTCCACCAGGCCCCCACTCATGTCTCCCACCACCCCCACCCCCCAGCCACCAGGGTCACCCTCCACCAGGCCCCCACTCATGTCTCCCACCACCCCCACCCCCCAGCAGTGCAGGGGCAGCCTCCACCAGGCCCCCACTCATGTCTCCCACCACCCCCACCCCCCAGCCACCAGGGTCACCCTCCACCAGGCCCCCTCTCATGTCACCCACCACCCCCACCCCCCAGCCACCAGGGTCACCCTCCACCAGGCCCCCACTCATGTCTCCCACCACCCCCACCCCCCAGCCACCAGGGTCACCCTCCACCAGGCCCCCACTCATGTCACCCACCACCCCCACCCCCCAGCCACCAGGGGCACCCTCCACCAGGCCCCCACTCATGTCTCCCACCACCCCCACCCCCCTGCCACCATGTGCAGCCCCCACCAGGTCCTCACAATGTGCGTAATGGTCAGCCTCCACAGCCAAAAAGCCCTACCAAGTAACCCATTCACCCACATGGAAATGGAAATCACATGTTACACCCCCAATGTTCATGAAGCAAATGAACCCATGTCCGTCACACACATATTTTCCAATTGAATGGGAAAACACACAACATGACATGCATGAAACCAATGAGATGAAACCACACAGTGAACAATGTAAAAAAAAATGTATTAGAAAAAAATACGAATGCTAAAGAAAGAAAACTAACTACAATGTAAATGTGAAAAAAGAAGCTGCATGTCCGCATAAAAACACAAAACTAGAAAATCTAATCCAAAAAATTTTGTCCAAAGTCAAATGTCAAAACTCTCCGTGCAACAAAGAACTATGTACAAAAATAACAAGGGTCCATCATCACAACAGAACTAAGGAAACCTCCTAAAAAACCTACCTCAATATCAACTATATACAAAAAGTGGAGCAGTGTCCGTCGACTCCAAATCATAAGAAAAAACAAAGGAAACCTAAAACTAAAGAACTATATACAAAGGCGGCGGGCAAGTCCAGCGGCTCACTCTGTGGTGTTCCGGGCCAGGGCATCATCGAACTCCTGTTCGATGTCCCGGAGGCGGTCCAGTTCCATGGCCCCGAGGGTCCGCAGGGACGACGCCGTGTCCTCCTCCAACCCCCTGCGGATAGCCTCGAGGCACTCGGCCCGCCTCAGGGCCCTCCGCATGGAGTTCTCCGCCCTGACCATTGTGAGCCGCGCCTCTTCCGCCCGCCGCCGCTCCGCACCTATGGCGTGGCCCAACCGCTGCCACACGGAAGACACTCTCTGTCCTGGGTCCTCCTGCCCTCCGGCCGATGCCTGCCCCTCCGATGTCGAAGGCCCCGAGCCTTCATGGCTCCCACCATCTTGCTGCTGCTGCTGCTCTGCCTCTGCCCGTGCACTGCCTCCTGCTGCCTGCACATCCTCCGCCGGCTGGGGTGCACCTGTTGATGTGGCCACCCCTGCTGGACGTCCGACTCCCGACTGTGGCAGGGATGCCTCCTCCACCAGCCTGGCCGCACTGTCAGAGGCAGCTCCACAGGGCACCCAGGTGACTGATGGGTGGGAAGATGGCACAGAGGACGACTGGTGCGTAGGGGGTCCAGTTGAGGAGGGGGTCGGAACAAGCCCCATCAGACGGAGGAATCCGGTCTGGGTGACCTGTCCCAGCAGGCTGACGTGGTCAACGAGCCATTCGAGATGACGTGCAGTCTCTCCATGAAAAGACTGCAGGTCACCTCGCATGGCCCGTTGACGCAACGCCACACCAGCCAGGACAGGCTCAACCCGGACCTGGATAGCCACGTCCGCAGGCAGAGGAAGGCCAGTTGACGTCAGCTCATCCCCTGCCTGAAAACGGGTCTGGACGTAGGCATCCCTGCTGGTGCAAGATGATGCAGGGACAGGATCGGGGACAGGATTGCACACAGGCACCTCCGCGGCCGCCTGTGCTGCCTCCTGTCCCTGGTCCTGGACTGCACCACTAGCACCAGTGGGATCCCCACCTCCAGACCCCGTCTCTGGTGCTTGCACGGCCTCCTCCTCCACCAGACCCCCCACCAACCTGGATGACTCCGTGCCATCTTCCCCTGTTGGGCCCTGTGGGGTCCCAGCTGCCCCTTCTGCTGCCGAGGAGTCCAACTGCAACCTCCGCCTCTTGGACCTCCCCCCGGCAGCTGCGGCCTGGGACGCGGCACCGGACTCCTCACTCCCCGACGAGATGACAACACGGGAGGGGAGCCGGGCCTTGCGTCTCCGGCTGGCGGTCGGATCCCCGCCGCTGTGCTCCACAGCACCTTCTCCGCCCTCTTCATCAGTTGACGCTGCAGACAGGGAGAAACAAAACACAGGCATCAGGGCACTGTACAATGGACACATACACGCATGACAGTTGCACATGAGTGGCATTGGCAAACCTCAGACATGTCATCACAATCCCCAACACACATGTCATTGCAACTGGCACACATGAGCCATACCACAGCCATATCGCAACTGCCACCACCATCCCTACACATACAACAGCATCAGCAGCCAAAGGGGAGCCATACATCACATGCAACACAGGAAGTGCACCACACATGTACACACACCACCACACTTGCATGCATGTCTACACCTCTGCCAAGTGTCGCACTGTTCAGACGGGCATCCATGTCACATCTGCCAATCAGGCTTCCACATACCGCTGTCACATGCATCCATGTAGCATCACTGTTGCACCTTTGACAAATACACACACATGCACATGTACACAGTGCTCATACATGCAGCCGAAAACAACATACATGCCTGACATCACGGACATGTCTACTTACATACACATTCATCCAAACATGTGTGCACGCACAACTGCATTTGCCATGCAAGCCCACACACACAAGCACCATCCATGTCTCACACATTACAGCCCTCGCATGTGTCAGCCCCACGGCCCTGTACACCCCCACCCATACTCCACCCCATACAAACAGATGTGCAACCGGCACAATGGGGAATGATCACCACACGCCCTGCTCACAACCAGGATGCATGTACACTCACCGCTCGACTCCAGACGGCTCTGCTTCTCTAGGACCTGGACGTGGAGCGCTGGGGATATGCGTTCCAGGACCCCCATCTGTTCTTCCGACAAGTGGCCCCGGCGCCCCTTGGCATCCGCTGCCTTCAAGAGGCGCCGGGCCTTGTTCAGGGTCCTGGACCTGAAGTCCTCCCAGCGCTTCCTGACATGTTGTAAGTCCCGGACTGCCACCCCCTCCGCGTTGATGGCAGTCACGATGTCAGTCCAGATCCGAGTCCGTCCTTCCTTGTCGGCGCGGGAACTTCCAAAGAGGGCATCATACTGCCCCAGGACTTGCTCCACCAGGACACCAACTTCGGTGGCACTGAAGCTGGTGCCCCTCTGCCTCTCTGGCCGGGGGTTGTCAGTGGTCGCAGATGGTGTTAGCCCCGACATGACAACCCCAGAGGCAGGAGTGGGTGGGCAACTGGGTCCTGGGGCTGGGCTGTGGAGCGATGGAATTCCAGTCGGGAGTCTTCTGTTCCAGCAGGGGTGGTCACAGCAACAGCACCCCTGGCTGATGTGCAGGCAGCAAATGGCAGTGCACGTGGGCAGCAGGCAGTCAGGCAGCAGCAGATAGCAGGTGGGAGCGTGCTCGGGGCTCTGGGGGGCAGTAATTCGGCCTTCTGGGCAGGAGCGTGGTCTCCCGTGTGCTCACGCGTGGCCAGCTTGGTACGGAGTGAATTGGCACGTGAAAATCCTGCACGTCAGCGTGAAAACCGAGTAAAGGCCCTTAGCGCGTAAGCGCGTCAGCACGCATACGCGATTCCATTGGACCAAAGGCCCTCAGCGCGTAGGCGCGTCTGTGACGTGACCCGCACGGGTGTTTCCCACACAGCACGTGATGACAGAGCACACGTGGAAAGACTGCACGTCAGAGTCTCATCGCGTGTAATTGGACAAAAGTGCGTGTACACGCGATTGGCCTATGTACGTGTATATGAGGTGTGCGCGGACACTTACACACGCAAGTACGTCAGCGCACCTGTATCCCGGTGTACGGCCATTTCCACCAATCACACGCAATGAGACTCTGACGTGCAGTCTTTCCACGTGTGCTGTCATCACGTGCTGTGTGGGAAACACCCGTGCGGGTCACGTCACAGACGCGCCTACGCGCTGAGGGCCTTTGGTCCAATGGAATCGCGTATGCGTGCTGACGCGCTTACGCGCTAAGGGCCTTTCCTCGGTTTTCACGCTGACGTGCAGGATTTTCACGTGCCAATTCACTCCGTACCAAGCTGGCCATGCGTGAGCACACGGGAGACCACGCTCCTGCCCAGAAGGCCGAATTACTGCCCCCCAGAGCCCCGAGCACGCTCCCACCTGCTATCTGCTGCTGCCTGACTGCCTGCTGCCCACGTGCACTGCCATTTGCTGCCTGCACATCAGCCAGGGGTGCTGTTGCTGTGACCACCCCTGCTGGAACAGAAGACTCCCGACTGGAATTCCATTGCTCCACAGCCCAGCCCCAGGACCCAGTTGCCCACCCACTCCTGCCTCTGGGGTTGTCATGTCGGGGCTAACACCATCTGCGACCACTGACAACCCCCGGCCAGAGAGGCAGAGGGGCACCAGCTTCAGTGCCACCGAAGTTGATGTCCTGGTGGAGCAAGTCCTGGGGCAGTATGATGCCCTCTTTGGAAGTTCCCGCGCCGACAAGGAAGGACGGACTCGGATCTGGACTGACATCGTGACTGCCATCAACGCGGAGGGGGTGGCAGTCCGGGACTTACAACATGTCAGGAAGCGCTGGGAGGACTTCAGGTCCAGGACCCTGAACAAGGCCCGGCGCCTCTTGAAGGCAGCGGATGCCAAGGGGCGCCGGGGCCACTTGTCGGAAGAACAGATGGGGGTCCTGGAACGCATATCCCCAGCGCTCCACGTCCAGGTCCTAGAGAAGCAGAGCCGTCTGGAGTCGAGCGGTGAGTGTACATGCATCCTGGTTGTGAGCAGGGCGTGTGGTGATCATTCCCCATTGTGCCGGTTGCACATCTGTTTGTATGGGGTGGAGTATGGGTGGGGGTGTACAGGGCCGTGGGGCTGACACATGCGAGGGCTGTAATGTGTGAGACATGGATGGTGCTTGTGTGTGTGGGCTTGCATGGCAAATGCAGTTGTGCGTGCACACATGTTTGGATGAATGTGTATGTAAGTAGACATGTCCGTGATGTCAGGCATGTATGTTGTTTTCGGCTGCATGTATGAGCACTGTGTACATGTGCATGTGTGTGTATTTGTCAAAGGTGCAACAGTGATGCTACATGGATGCATGTGACAGCGGTATGTGGAAGCCTGATTGGCAGATGTGACATGGATGCCCGTCTGAACAGTGCGACACTTGTAGACATGCATGCAAGTGTGGTGGTGTGTGTACATGTGTGGTGCACTTCCTGTGTTGCATGTGATGTATGGCTCCCCTTTGGCTGCTGATGCTGTTGTATGTGTAGGGATGGTGGTGGCAGTTGCGATATGGCTGTGGTATGGCTCATGTGTGCCAGTTGCAATGACATGTGTGTTGGGGATTGTGATGACATGTCTGAGGTTTGCCAATGCCACTCATGTGCAACTGTCGTGCGTGTATGTGTCCATTGTACAGTGCCCTGATGCCTGTGTTTTGTTTCTCCCTGTCTGCAGCGTCAACTGATGAAGAGGGCGGAGAAGGTGCTGTGGAGCACAGCGGCGGGGATCCGACCGCCAGCCGGAGACGCAAGGCCCGGCTCCCCTCCCGTGTTGTCATCTCGTCGGGGAGTGAGGAGTCCGGTGCCGCGTCCCAGGCCGCAGCTGCCGGGGGGAGGTCCCAGAGGCGGAGGTTGCAGTTGGACTCCTCGGCAGCAGAAGGGGCAGCTGGGACCCCACAGGGCCCAACAGGGGAAGATGGCACGGAGTCATCCAGGTTGGTGGGGGGTTTGGTGGAGGAGGGGGCCGCGCAAGCACCAGAGACAGGGTCTGGAGGTGGGGATCCCACTGGTGCTAGTGGTGCAGTGCAGGACCAGGGACAGGAGGCAGCACAGGCGGCCGCGGAGGTGCCTGTGTGCAATCCTGTCCCCGATCCTGTCCCTGCATCATCTTGCACCAGCAGGGATGCCTACGTCCAGACCCGTTTTCAGGCAGGGGATGAGCTGACGTCAACTGGCCTTCCTCTGCCTGCGGACGTGGCCATCCAGGTCCGGGTTGAGCCTGTCCTGGCTGGTGTGGCGTTGCGTCAACGGGCCATGCGAGGTGACCTGCAGTCTTTTCATGGAGAGACTGCACGTCATCTCGAATGGCTCGTTGACCACGTCAGCCTGCTGGGACAGGTCACCCAGGCCGGATTCCGCTGTCTGATGGGGCTTGCTCCGACCCCCTCCTCAACTGGACCCCCTACGCGCCAGTCGTCCTCTGTGCCATCTTCCCACCCATCAGTCACCTGGGTGCCCTGTGGAGCTGCCTCTGACAGTGCGGCCAGGCTGGTGGAGGAGGCATCCCTGCCACAGTCGGGAGTCGGACGTCCAGCAGGGGTGGCCACATCAACAGGTGCACCCCAGCCGGCGGAGGATGTGCAGGCAGCAGGAGGCAGTGCACGGGCAGAGGCAGAGCAGCAGCAGCAGCAAGATGGTGGGAGCCATGAAGGCTCGGGGCCTTCGACATCGGAGGGGCAGGCATCGGCCGGAGGGCAGGAGGACCCAGGACAGAGAGTGTCTTCCGTGTGGCAGCGGTTGGGCCACGCCATAGGTGCGGAGCGGCGGCGGGCGGAAGAGGCGTGGCTCACAATGGTCAGGGCGGAGAACTCCATGCGGAGGGCCCTGAGGCGGGCCGAGTGCCTCGAGGCAATCCGCAGGGGGTTGGAGGAGGACACGGCGTCGTCCCTGCGGACCCTCGGGGCCATGGAACTGGACCGCCTCCGGGACATCGAACAGGAGTTTGATGATGCCCTGGCCCGGAACACCACAGAGTGAGCCGCTGGACTTGCCCGCCGCCTTTGTATATAGTTCTTTAGTTTTAGGTTTCCTTTCGTTCTTATTATTATTTGGAGTCGACGGACACTGCTCCACTTTTTGTATATAGTTGATATTTAGGTAGGTTTTTTAGGAGGTTTCCTTAGTTCAGTTGTGATGATGGACCCTTGTTATTTTTGTACATAGTTCTTTGTTGCATGGAGAGTTTTTACATTTCACTTTGGACATAATTTTTTTGATTTGATTTTCTAGTTTTGTGTTATTATGCGGACATGCAGCTTATTTTTTCACATTTACATTGTAGTTAGTTTTCTTTCTTTGGCATTTGTATTTTTTTCAATACATTTTTTTTTCCATTGTTCACTGTGTGGTTTCATCTCATTGGTTTCATGCATGTCATGTTGTGTGTTTTCCCATTCAATTTGAAAATATGTGTGTGACGGACATGGGTTCATTTGCTTCATGTACATTGGGGGTGTAACATGTGATTTCCATTTCCATGTGGGTGAATGGGTTACTTGGTAGGGCTTTTTGGCTGTGGAGGCTGACCATTACGCACATAATTGGGGATTGTGAGGACCTGGTGGGGGCTGCACATGGTGGCAGGGGGGTGGGGGTGCAGGGGGACATGAGTGGGGGCCTGGTGGAGGTTGAGCCTGCACTGCTGGGGGGTGGGGGTGGTGGGAGACATGAGTGGGGGCCTGGTGGAGGCTGCCCCTGGTGGCTGGGGGGTGGGGGTGGTGGGTGACATGAGTGGGGGCCTGGTGGAGGGTGACCCTGGTGGCTGGGGGGTGGGGGTGGTGGGAGACATGAGTTGGACATGGGTGGGGGCCTGCTGGCAGGTGCCCCACAGAGCTGGGGGGTGGGGGTGGTGGGAGACATGAGTGGGGATCTGGTGGAGGGTGACCCTGGTGGCTGGGGGGTGGGGGTGGTGGGAGACATGAGTTGGACATGGGTGGGGGCCTACTGGCAGGTGCCCCACAGTGCTGGGAGGTGGGGGTGGTGGGAGACATGAGTTGGACATGGGTGGGGGCCTGCTGGCAGGTGCCCCACAGTGCTGGGGGGTGGGGGTGGTGGGAGACATGAGTGGGGCCCTGGTGGAGGGTGACCCTGGTGGCTGGGGGGTGGGGGTGGTGGGAGACATGAGTTGGACATGGGTGGGGGCCTACTGGCAGGTGCCCCACAGTGCTGGGGGGTGGGGGTGGTGGGGGACATGAGTTGGACATGGGTGGGGGACTGCTGGCATGTGCCCCACAGTGCTGGGGGGTGGGGGTGCAAGGGGACATGTGTTGGTGTTCATTAGTTCAAGGAGACATGTGCCTTTGCTGGGGGGCATGCCCATGTTGGGTGGGCTGCCTGCGGGACATGACCAGGGATGCAGGGTAGTCCCCTGTGGTGTGGGCTGCCTGCAGGGGCCGTGGAGGGTGTACAGGGTACACCTGGGAGGACCCACACTGTCAAATCACATGTGGGACTCCCCGGCACCCCTGAAATACACGTACCGTGCAGAAATCGCGTGTAAAACTTCCTGCGCACCCCTGAAATACACGCGCCCAGGCTATTCGCGTGTAAAACTTCCCGCGCACCCCTGAAATACACGCGCCCAGGCTATTCGCGTGTAAAACTTCCCGCGCACCCCTGAAATACACGCGCCCAGGCTATTCGCGTGTGGAACTTCCCGCGCACCCCTGAAATGCACGGGCCCAGGCTATTCGCGTGTGGAACTCCCCGCGCACCCCTGAAATACACGCGCCCAGGCTATTCGCGTGTGGAACTTCCCGCGCACCCCTGAAATACACGCGCCCAGGCTATTCGCGTGTGGAACTTCCCGCGCACCCCTGAAATACACGCGCCCAGGCTATTCGCGTGTGGAACTTCCCGCGCACCCCTCAAATTCACGCGCCCAGGCTATTCGCGTGTGGAACTTCCCGCGAACCCCTGAAATACACGCGCCCAGGCTATTCGCGTGTGGAACTTCCCGCGCACCCCTGAAATACACGCGCCCAGGCTATTCGCGTGTGGAACTTCCCGCGCACCCCTGAAATACACGCGCCCAGGCTATTCGCGTGTGGAACTTCCCGCGAACCCCTGAAATACATGCGCCCAGGCTATTCGCGTGTGGAACTTCCCGCGAACCCCTGTAATACACGTAGCCCGCTCCCCCAGGCCCGATCGCGTGAGGAACTTCCCGCGCACCCCTCAAATTCACGCGCCCAGGCTATTCGCGTGTGAAACTTCACGTGAACCCCTGAAATACACGTAGCACGCTCCCCCAGGCCCGATCGCGTGAGGAACTTCACGCGAACCCCTGTAATACACGTAGCCCGCTCCCCCAGGCCCGATCGCGTGTGGAACTTCCCGCGCACCCCTCAAATTCACGCGCCCAGGCTATTCGCGTGTGAAACTTCACGCGAACCCCTGAAATACACGTAGCACGCTCCCCCAGGCCCGATCGCGTGAGGAACTTCACGCGAACCCCTGTAATACACGTAGCCCGCTCCCCCAGGCCCGATCGCGTGTGGAACTTCACGCGAACCCCTGAAATACACGTAGCCCGCTCCCCCAGGCCCGATCGCGTGAGGAACTTCACGCGAACCCCTGTAATACACGTAGCCCGCTCCCCCAGGCCCGATCGCGTGTGGAACTTCCCGCGCACCCCTCAAATTCACGTCCCCAGGCTATTCGCGTGTGAAACTTCACGCGAACCCCTGAAATACACGTAGCACGCTCCCCCAGGCCCGATCGCGTGAGGAACTTCACGCGAACCCCTGTAATACACGTAGCCCGCTCCCCCAGGCCCGATCGCGTGTGGAACTTCACGCAAACCCCTGAAATACACGTAGCCCGCTCCCCCAGGCCCGATCGCGTGAGGAACTTCACGCGAACCCCTGTAATACACGTAGCCCGCTCCCCCAGGCCCGATCGCGTGAGGTACTTCACGCGAACCCCTGTAATACACATAGCCCGCTCCCCCAGGCCCGATCGCGTGAGGAACTTCACGCGAACCCCTGTAATACACGTAGCCCGCTCCCCCAGGCCCGATCGCGTGAGGAACTTCACGCGAACCCCTGTAATACACGTAGCCCGCTCCCCCAGGCCCGATCGCGTGAATAACTTCACGCGAACCCCTGTGATGCACGTACCCTGCAAATCGCGTGTGACACTTCCCGCGCACCCCGGTATACATGCACACGTATTTTTTGTCAGCGGGTGTCCGTGTTTGTGGGTACCCCTTTGCACGTCATTTTTCCTGGAGGGCCACAGTATGGGACATTCATCATGGCAGTATATAGGTGCTATTTGTTGGAGCACCTTTTGGCGCACATTTCTTACAGCCGCAGAGACGCTACCGCCTCCTTTCTTGTGGCGGTCGTGTTTGTGCCTGTGCGCTGGTTTGAGCGTGCGCTTTTTTCCCCTATTCTATTCCATGAATACGTGTTGTAGGCGAGCGTGTGGGCGTTCCGCGCACTTGTGCCCTGTACTTCCCCCGTGACGCCCACGTTTTGGCAAGTTGTTCCCCATTCCGAGTGTTACGCCCGTGTTCCGCCTACTTTTATTGCGTGCGCTGCGCTATGTGCGAATTTCGCTGTGGCCTGTGCGATTTTCGCTGTGACCTGGCGCACGCTGTTAGATGGCCTGTGCGCCAACGTGCGCCAACGTGCGCCGCGCACTTTTTTATCGCACATCCGCTGGTTTTCTCGCGCACGGCCTTCCATGAATCGACGTGCGCTGCTTTTCGTGCGATTTTCGCACTTGCACTGCGATTTTCGCTATTCCACTGCGATTCGCACGTTTTTGCCCACTTGCGCCGCGCTAATTATTCCATGAATCGGCCTCTTAGTGTGTCCATGGTTTCTTTAAAATAGGATTCCATTTTGGCCACTAATGGTTTTAGGAAATAAATCAGTGTATAAAGAAAGTGGTTCAAGGAGAGAGTCGCAGGCTCAGACTATCGGTCGTCCAGGGGGATTTGTAGGATATTTATGGATCTTGGGCAGGATGTAAAAAGCAGGGATTCTGGGGTGTGTTTTGTTCAGAAAGGATCTCTCATCCTCGCAAATCCAGCATTTTTCCTCCGCATGTGGTGTCAAACGCTTGATCTCATCTTGAAGTCTTGTAGTTGGATCATGATTCAACTTCAAGTAGGCCTCTGTGTCTGAAAACAATTGCAGACATTCCTTCTCATAGTCCATGGTGTTCAGGAGTACAATGCTGCCGCATTTGTCGGCTGGTTTGATGGTGATTGTTTTGTCAGTAATCAAGGAAGTTAAGGCACATCTTTCCTCTCTCGATAGGTTGTCTTGATAGTAGTTGGTGTTTTTGAGGTTACCCAAAATATTGGTGGTAACTCATTTTCCGAAAAACATTGTTTGCAGTGGGGATAAAAGATTCATTTTGGCTTGAACCCTGTTACGTTGATGCAAGTTTCAGTAGCTGGGGTCCTCTCTGCAGGTATGGAGGTGCAATGTTCTGGGAGATATACCTCAAAGACATACTTGAGCATAGTGTTCCTGAAGAACCTCTTTAACAACTCCAGTTCTGTTTCAAAAGGATCCACCCTGGTATATGGGACAAACGATAAGCCTTTTCCTAATAAATTATGTTCGGTTTCCGTGTGGAATGTGTGGACAAATTCAAAATTGGAATACTGTCATCATTCACTGATTTGTGTACCACTGTCGAGTCCTCATACTTTGGCCTGATGGCTGTGGTCTCTGTTCCAGACGTACCTCCGTCCACCCTTCTGAAAAAAAGGATGCTGTAGTTGCCCGGAATTGTTGTTCGTGTTGCCTGAGGTACCCGGATTGCTGTCTCTGGAGGATGCTGAAGTGTCTGAGAAGGTGACGTACCTGTTTCACCTGTTGAGACCCCCCTGTTGTTGGTCCGTGTAGAAAGTATCTCGGAGGTAAGGATATATCCTCTCCTCGCTGTAGTTCTGGAGATCTTTTTTCCATTTCTGTACTTTTCTGTCCAAGTTAATAGACTTGAATTTGGCGATCTCCTCTTCCAATTTCTCTAATTTCTTTTTAGCATCTTGGATGGTAAGATTCTCCAGGAAGTGCTTTTCTAAATCCATTAGCTCTTCTCCCTGCTTTTTGCATTCCTCATTTGCCGTATCAATAACAAGGATGAGCCAATCCCGGCTGCACCTATTTCCTACGCCACTGAAATTTAATTTGAATTTTGGGTTATCCGTGAAGACTTGTGGGATGTTCCTAACTTGTAAACCTTCAGGGATAATCCCGGCTTTTAAATACTTGAGCAGGAATTTCCCATGCATCTCTGTACCCAGTCATCTTTTATAATGTTCATCCGTGTATGACACAATGGGCCTCATTACGAGTCCGGCGTTAACCGAGGCGGTAAAACCGCCTGGTTAACGCCGGACTCGTATTACCATTCCGCCTCCGTGATTCCCGGAATTACCGGGGCATTACAACCCCGGTTTTCCGGGAATCACGGAGGCGGAATGGTGTAAATCCCCATTCCCATTGAGTCCTATGGGACTCGATGGAAATGGGGATCATGGAAACACCGTCAGCATCTCGTAATGCTGCCGGTGTTTCCTCGTCCGCCTGCATGCGGGAGGTGTTAAACCCGCCAGGTCAGACCTGGCGGGAACATCACCTCCCGCCTGCAGGGGTCGGACTCAGGCGGTCCGGAAAAAACGGTGGCGGCGGGTTTACCGCCACCGTTATTTCCGGACCGCCTGGGTCGTAATGAGGCCCAATGTTGACATTCTCCATGCTATTTTTTAGGAGTACATTGTGATTTAGGAAATTAGGAAAATTTTGGAATGTTTAGAAAAAGCACACAGCCACGGGCTGTGCAGGTGCAGTGTAATCAATATGGCTCCTGGTGATTCCCTGCAGCTTAGTCAAAAAAACAAGTTTCACGTGCAAGAAAAAACACAACCTCAGAGAAAGTCTAGTGCAGACCTACATCGAAGCAACCAAAGCATCAACAGCAGGAACCCTGTGGGGGCTGCCAACCATAAGTGGTCACTATAAATGTGGACAATTAATGGCATGTAACTTTACAGACACAACAAAGGTTTTCGAGCTACAGACGATAGCAAAAATGTGTACACTGCCTAGATACAGTGAAAAACGGCCTCAATGTCATGGTCGAGTGGAAACACTTCTTGGGGTGAATATGGTATATAGCACCTTACCACAAAAGGGCCCCACATACCACACATACCTTGATGACTGTACCTTAAAGATGGGGAGATCACACATTTTTCATGCACCCAAAAAAATGTACCTTTGATCATATGTCATGCGCAAAAATGTTTTTGAACATGTTTTTCATAGTATCTCTCTGTAAATGTTCTTTTGAGAATGTCTTTTCAAAATTTCTTTTTCAAAACATTAGCTTTAAACTATAAATTTGAGATGAATGTGGCTTATGAGTCGATACATTTCTGCATATGTTTATAACACTCGAACAGTGCAGAGTTTCGGCCATAAATAGACCCCTTATGTGATACATCGCATTTTTCCTCTAGAATGAGAGCAAATTCTGGTACATTACCATTTCATGTAACACTTCAGTGATATCAGATGCAGCTAAACTAGTTTATAGCTATTTTCCGGCTCAACTTATATTGTCAACCTCACACTCTAAGAAGAGCTTCAACATTCAGTGTGTGGCGATCTTTTAGTTGTCTATGCGTAAATATGGATCGCAGATCATTTTAGTTCTAATTCCTAGGTCCATAGTCCATGTGAACAGTACAATCACATTGCTCCCGGCACCCTTATATCCCCTTCCAACATGGCCACTGAGCTATTAATATCCATTTGCCTTGGCCAATGGACGCCTCATAACAATTCAGTACAAGGCATAAGCAGCAGTGCTTTTCGCATTCAGTACACACGGCTCTCCACAGTCCGGACTTGTGGGCAGTATCAGGGAACCACAGGATCTCCTGTACAATAGGTAAGATCTCAATCCCATGTTGATCGCTATATTAATGGAGGTCTAGGCCGTGCATGTCTTGTACTATTGATGCAGACACCGACCGCATGCAGTTTTACAAGAGCATGTCATGGATCCATGGCTGTCAGCAACCAGCATTGCGAGTTGCTCGTAGGAGCACCATTCACCCTCGTAGCATCACTATGGCATTTTCTGTACTTTGTTTACTCATAGCGAGCCTCAGACCACAAACACATCGTAGATATTGGAATCTACGCGCTAGGGACCGTGACCATTAAAACTCACTGGCAAACAGTCTGCGAAAGCATGAAAACTAACGGATGACACAAACATATACAAGAAATGTAGAACAATCAAAACCACCACTGTGGGCTGGATTCTACATGATTCATTAATCTCTTATTTTCGATCAAGACACACTACCTGTACACCCTCGCCATAGTGCATGCGTTGACCCTTCACATGCCACGGACTATGCATTTCAGCATCTATGAATTATATTAATTGATCTTTAAGTTTTTGATGGCCTTATCTTGCCTCTATCGCCCCCGTCGATATCCAACACCCACAGGTGGTAACGTATGTACATGGGACACACTACGCTCATTCCGAGGTTGGTGCTAGTCATGGTGCTATTAGCGCCATGACTAGCGCCATGACTAGCACCAATTACGGTACCACCACCGACGTGGTGGTATGGGGACTTACCGGTCCATTCCGCCCTTTGCGGGACCGGTAAGTCCCCATTCCCATTTGAGCCCCCATAGGGCTCAATGGGAATGGGGAAGGCGGCAATAACGGTACCGCAAATTGCGGTACCGTTATTGACCCCAGTATCCCTTTGCGGGTCCCGTCCTTAACGCCTGGTAAAACCAGGCGTTAAGGGAAGGACCCGCAAAGGGACCTCGGAATAGGGCACAAAGGGATTACCGGCACCGGTGTCATTACCGGTGCCCAGTATCCCTTTGTGTCCACCTTGTAATAAGGGCCATGGACATTATTGTTATTTTACAGCAATACCCTTAATAAGACGATCAAGCTCCGAAGTTTCATTGGTGCTGTATGATCAGAACCCACCACTAAATTCGAAGTGGTTTCCCACTATACTCTGTTGAATCAAGTTATACATGGTAAGAATAACACCCCGTCTTGGGTTGGGTTTCTTCATTGAAAACAAGCAGCATTAAGTACTTCACATTAAATATTTTCAATTACTGACCCAAATGACTACTCATGCCCTTACACATTCAAGGCTATTATGTCAAACTCCCAGCATCTAATTATTCAAACCAGTACCACAGATTTTTCACTTTCTAATAAAAACATGTTTTATTTTGTACCAGGATAACACACAATTCACTTAGATACATTCATTAGCCAAAAATGTCCTTCATACAATGTTTTATACAATCATGACAACACATATCTGTTACAGACACAAATAGAACCAATGTTTACAATCTTAACTTTGTGCCATTTCTCAATTTCTCTTTTATTTGTATTTGGCCTGCCCTAGCTTATGCAGTGTTGGTGGTAGCTGTATCTCAAAGGTTGACACAGTGTGTTTTGGCCGTCTCTTCAACCAACTGCGGTGTTACAATTTTACAGCCTTCATCAGGACGGAATACAATTTGTAGAGTACACAGCAAATGTGTATTGTGTCTGTATTGTGTCTACAAAAGGAAATAAAACAAAAGAGTGATATGTAACTTCAGAACGGATGTCTAAATGCATCTGAAATCTACTGAGAGGGTCAACACATGGCACGACATCCTACCGTTGGAGTACTAGCCCAGCAGAATCACCAGGAAGAGATCCCAATGTTAGAGCAAAGTCCAGTGTTTGGAGGTGCTCACAGGCGAGCTGCATACAAAAGAGATGCATGACTATGAATCGCAGCAATTAATGCCACAGTGTGATATAAACATAATGAAAAGTGGGTAAAGGTCCCATGTCCTACCTTATGAAAGCTGACCCGTCACAGAGTTATAACTACCCAGTGTGCGAATGTAGATACGTGAGTGTGTAAAGGCTCACTCCCCGAATTACCAATGCGGTCATAAAGTATAACACATCCCAGTAGGGAATGAGACTAGAAGAACAGGTTGCAAGATTAATAAGTCTTTATGTAAAATTTGCATCCAGAGAACTCTGCTGCCTAGAGAGCGCTCTGGCAAACAATACATGTACATGGAATTATAAAGTAAAACAGCGTCATCGGTGCTGTCACTAACATAGGGTACTACAACAGTGCAGGATTGGTTGGCGAGCGATATTACATATGTTGCTGTAGGCGCTGCTTCTTCCGGATAGGCTGCCGAGTTGGCTGGAGGATGTGCGTCACAAGGTCCAGCTGCCTGTGTCCAGGAGGGGTGAGGGTTAGCTCACGAAGAGATAGAGTTGATACTAACTAAACTGGCATGAGAAACTACCATTAGACATATAATAAATGACAATTCTTAATACACCTTTGAGTAAATCTTTGCTTGCAAACCTATAAATTGCATTCACGTGATTACATCGTCTTTCATTGAGACTTTTATGGGACACAGGGCTTAGGGGTCTTGTCCCTTGTGATAACCTGGGTGGCTGGGTGGGTCTCCGCACATCAAACGAGTGGGGAGCATAATAACACATGTTAGTTTTAGGACACGATATACTGTGATAGGGGTCTGGATTTAGTGGGGGCACTCTAGGGTGGGCTGCACAGCAGGGTCACACTTCTGGCACATCAAGAGAATACCTTAGGAGGGCACTGGGTTACATTGGCAGTAATTTTCCAACAGCAGGGGTGAGGGGGCAGGAGCAGGTTTGTGGAGATGGATGAGCTACAAGTCATTGTTCGGACCGGTTCACACACAGGACAATGATCACAGAGGAAGAGTGAGATGATACATTTCACTTATTTGTTTCAATTATCCCCGGCGCATCCATGAGAAAGGAATTTGTGAAGCTTTCAGACAGTGGAAGAAAAGGTGGGGGCCATGAGCATGCTGTGCAGGGTGCTGCAAAAGGGGAGAGAAGCCGTTTCGTAGTATTGGAGTGAGGCCTAGTCCAAAGATGGAGTCGAGGGCACACAAAATGGAAGCCAACTGTATCTCGCAATAGCCCCACCTATGCTGATGTTAGCATAAGGGCAATGGAGGCATCCCCCACTAGTGCATGAGCAAGTGGTCCATTTCGTATAGAATGTATGAGGGGTGCCCAAACAGCCCTTTGCTCCCACACAAGTGGATGTACTCACAAAGAGTTATATGCAAAAGAAATACAGGCATGTAGGAATCCATATATATAATTGGTGAAAGAGAACCGAATAACTCTAAAATGCGTACCCATTCTGCAATAGGACGGGCTGATCCCAGTCCGTGTATTTGATGCGGATCAGGGCGAATCGAGTTGCCTAAGACAAGAGGTCAAAAAAGGGACAGGGAGTCCCAGCGATGTAACGGACCCCAACACCAAAATCATTTACGTGGCATAATTATTACAGTACCGCTCGTGTGCGCAACCTTCCAAACGGCCCACATAATTGCTGTCACGTTCACACGGACGACTCACGGCTGATCAGTTAAATGGCCTGTACATCCCAAAACCAATCCAGATATCATGTATACTTTCGTATACTTACTGTTCCTCTAGTGTTGTAATACTGCATTTGAACCCGGTTGCTGAGCAACCGCTCACAACTAATCTGGGCTATTTATACAACCATGAAAATTTGGCAGCCATCTTGTAACCGCTAGTATAAAAGGTGAACTACACCTCGATGCAGGAGTTATAGTATACATAATATAAATAAACCCAAGTGTCTACGACTCAAATATGGGTTTTACTCTTGAAAAACTGACTAGACAATGTTTGTATCTATGTAGTCAAAAAACAAATTGTAATCAATAAACACCACCCGTACCTCCTAGCCAAAGCCAACCCTAATAAAGCCTTTGCCTGCAGGAGGATTGAGTTTTTTTTAGGATGCTATTTTCAACAAACATGATTGAATTCATAGCGCCCATGTATGGATGGACAAATGAGACATGCCACAACAATCGTAAGCTACAGATGTAATACAGTAATATACAAATATATACAAAGGCATGCATCATTACACAATAAAATTACAAAATGACCTGCGATTTTATACATCACAATAGCTAAAACACTATTAGTCAGCAGGTAAAATGGTCAGTATGGGCACCAAAAAGTTCTACAACAAATATTCACTTTCCCATGGAACAGATGTCGACCCACCTTGTTATTTCATGGAAACCATACAAATCATGTTACATAGCACACTAGCACAGTAGTATTATTCAAACAAAGATAAGGTTGTTCCACTCAACTGAAATGTTGAGGCAATTTTTTACAGTGTTCAAATTATAGATCCGATGCTGTTCAAGTTTATATAGTTGAGCTGCCATATTACCCCCTCTGGGATGTGGTTTTAGTATTTGTACCACAAACTATATTAGGTCTCCGTCAGTGTGCCGTAGACACATATAATGTTCCACTAATGGTTTTTCTGGCACTTGGTTTCTTATACCGGAGTGATTCTCCGAAATGTTCTGTCCCACCTCTCGAATGGTTTTACCAACATATAGCAATTTACAGGGGCATTCGATTTTATAAATCACAAATTTGCTCTTACAATTTGTGTGAGCCCTCAGTTCCCATTTGAATGTGCCATGTTCGAACCACATCTTGGGAGACAGTAAAATTACATGCGACACACCCGCCACATTTATGATGACCCTTTACCGGAGGTAAACCCCACAATGGTAAGATTCCTTCATTTTCCTGTGCTGTTTTATATGTTTGAACCAGTTTTTGTCTCAGTTTGGCATTTTCTTCTAAATGCAAACAACAGTTTTTTACCCGATGCCAATTTGTTTGTAGTATTCTTTTTATCTGGTTACTTGCCGGGACAAACACACACCATTTTTTCTTGTTTGTTCCTGTTTTGTTTTGTAAGAGCCACTTCTCTATTTGGGTTGGCGGCCCTCATCAAGTTATGTCTTATGGTTTTTCTAGGGTATCCTCGGTCTGTAAATCTTTTGTTCAGGTGTTCCGCATGTGCTGCAGTTTCTCCGGATTCTTAGGAACTGACTGTAAGGGAGGTTTAATTTTAGACCCACCGGGTGGAATCTTCTAAAATAACCAATTTCTGTCTGATGGCTTCCTATATAGGGTGCTGGAGTACCCCTCGTCACTTTTGTAGATAGTTAGGTCCAAGAAACTCACCCTTAGATGGTAAAAGTCTCTTGTAAAGTTGAGATGGTCATCCCAGCTATTCAGCCATCATTTTCTGCTACAGACCAGATACAGAAAATGTCATCAATGTAACATTTCCATATCAGAATGTTCTTGGTCCAGGGGTTATAAATTGAAAAGATGCATAGGGTTTCAAACTATGCCATATATAAATTGGCAACATCTGGGGCAAAGGTGGCACCCATGCTTACTCTTTTTTTCTGTTGGTAAAGTTTTTTCTTATATATAAAGACATTTCCCGATATAGCCAACCTGGCACATTCAACAATAAAACAACTAGGTGGTTTAAGTGGGGGGCTCCGTGCATCCAAAGTAGTCACGAGAATGTCCAAGCATTCCTGTTGGGGAATAGAAGTATATAGGGATACCACATACAGTGTCACTAGAATGTCGTACTGCCCTCTGGGTATTGTAATGAGTGTTTTAATCATGTCAGTAGACTCCTTCACGTAAGATGTCATGGCAGTAACGAACGGCTTCAGGAAAAAGTCTGAATAGACTGATAATGGTTCCAGAATCAAGTCAATAGCCGCCACAATACGCGCACTGGTGGTATTGTCATGTTTTATGTACCTTGGGTAGGATATAAAAGGCCTGTATTTTAGGGTGGTCTTTTATAGGAAAGGTTTTTTTTCGTCGTCACAGATCCATTCTTGATTGTGTGCATGTCTGAGTAAACTCTCAATTTCTTCTTGTATCTGCTGTGTAGGCTCTTCCGGCAGTTTTTTTATATGAAACTGTATCGGCTAAAAGGCGCTTGCATTCAGCTTCATATATCAGAATATAAGGCAAAAAGAAAGTGTAGAAGAGAACAATCGATATCCAAATCAGTCAATTTAGACCAGAGTTGATTTCGAGATACTGAATTAAAAGCCTTCAGGAAATCTATGAAACAAACATAGATGTTCCCATATGAATCCTCCTGGCAGTTACTAATGGTGGTTTGAAAGGTACTTGGATTATGTAAAGTGCCATAGGATCTACGAAAACCCATTTGGAAGGGAGACAATAGGTAACTAGCTATAGCCCAGAGTGGTTTTATAAATGGCTCTAATACCATAGGTCACTCAGCACTGGAGACTGAAGGAAAAACATGTCAATATGTCCATTAGGAGGGGAAAAGCCAAGTCCTGAAGGCCTCCTGTAAAGGAAAGTGGTTCTTGATACTTCTGATGGCAAAATGAAGAGACATCCAAATAAGAAGAGTGGGGCTCCATTGAGAAAGTGATTCCACTCATTCCCTCCCTGGCAAAGCTGGGAATCTGGAGCATAAGGAAAGCTCTGGAACATAGAAAGTGGAATGGAATGTAGTTCTTCAAATTCTCAATGATAAATGCAGGACCCTTTCCAAAAATACAAAGCGCCTTGAAGATAATCCACTCTCTTACTAGAAGTGAGTAGATCTGTCTATTAACAGGAGATATCTGAACTCTTCTGCAGGAATTGAGGCAAACATAAAGACTTTTCAACTTAAAAGCCTAGATTATTTACACAAGAGGCTGGAGAAGAGATTTACCCGTGGAGATTGGCCAGAAAGACTTGCTCCATTAATCTTCGGGGGCCACCTATGATCCATTCCCGTCTTCTGAGAGTTGAGTTAAAGCCATTGTTTGTTCATTGCCTGTAAAATGTGGTGCAGTGTCTCAACGAGGCCCGGGTAGGTGTCTATATGGAGTCGGTCCACCAGCCCACAGATCCTTATAAGTTCAGCCAGATGTTGCATGCAAATGTTAAATAAAATGGATGATAGGCGATGAGCCCCGAGGGACACCACTGTTAAGCACAGTGGGGCTAGAGTTGCAAGGTCCCAACATTACTCACTTCTGTTGGTCAGCAAGAAAGATAATCCAAGTCAGTGCTTTGCCACCAATTCCGGCCTCCTGCAGTCAGCATCCCTTGTCGAAGGCTGCCATAAAATCTAAAAGCAGCAGCACAACAACACGACCCCATGAATAAAACACCTGGGATCATCCAAGAGAGACAGGAGGCTTGTTGTGAGCCAAGGAATTTGGATGAATCTATACAACTTTAAGAGATGTAGGTAACTCTACTGAGATCAAATGGGAAGAAATGGGACAACGCAGGGTTTGAAACTGCCAGAAGCTGGTAGGTATTTAGTTCCTGCTTGTAGCCTATAGGAGCCTGGTCAGCTTGACACCAACAGCTACCGGGAGCTACCTTTGCTCCTCAGAACAAGTTAACTCTGTGTGTTTGGGGATGTGTCTAAGGGGACTTCGGAAAACATCTACAAATATCTAGAAGACAGTTCAACCATACTGGGTGATATTTAATGGACAAAAGGTTATAGTATGCCTCTCAAGTGGAAATCAGATTTGCGATGCGCTACGTATTAACTCCTCGTTCCCCTGAGGTAGCTCCTGCTAACTCAGTGATGGCGATACCCAGGAGATGCTTTTAGCTCCTGCTCAACAAATCCTTTATTTGATCCCTGCAACGTAAGGCAAAAGCAGACCTGGATTAAATTGTATAAACAAATGAGCTTTGGGACAATTGTTGGTGCATGCTTGAAATGATACAAATTGGAACCAAAATAACACTGGACTTTGCTTTTTCGCAAGTAAATCTCATATAAAAGTGGCCAGGGTAAATTAAATAAAAATCCTGTCTTTATGTTGAAAAGGGTTAAACAGCAATACCCATGTTGAAAGCTAACCAAGTGGGAGGGCTTCTTCTCATCCAGCGATACAGCAGAGGTGATTGAGAAGTTAAAGAACTCCAGAGCACCAGGACCCAATGAACGGCAAACATTATCATGAAGATATGCTATGGAATGGGACGAGAGCCTTGCAATTATGTTCTGTAAGATTACATCTTCCTTAATTCTGCCTGGACCTGGACTGTATCTTCGCTGGTCATGATTTTCAAAAAGGAAAACCAGGGGTATCCAAGACTCTACAAGCTAATGGCTACAAGCTAGCAGCTACATGCCAATAGCTACAGGCTAGCAGCAACAGGCCAATAGCTATAGGCTAGCAGCTACAGACCAATAGCCTTTCTAGATGCAAGATCTTGCATCACTCATACTAAAGAAGCCAACTAGCTCGGCTAAGACTAATAACATCACTACAAAATATCAAGCAGGTTTCCAGAAACGGCTGGTGACTAATATTAATGGAGCCATCATCAACAAACGGATAGCACAGACTAGTGTGGCATTACCAGACATGTAAGGCCCTGGTGGCGCCCATTAACGCAATAGTAATAACATGTAAAATGGTTCATAATTAGTGGCCAGTGACTGATGTCTATTAAGCAAAATCACATTCATATTGTGATTCAATTTAAAAGGTAAGGGAGCCTCACACAGGCAAGCGGTATAAGATTTGTTCAATAGCGCCTCTGGTGGGCTACAACCCGTGTCTCCAGATGGAAAACATAGATCTTCTTCTTTAAACTTTATTTTGGTTTTAAGTAACCATAAAAGTACAGAACAGAAATAAAATGCATTGAATAAAAGATTTTAAAATCTTAACACATACCGATAAAAAGATAGAAGAAAAGTCATAAGACATGGGCCTCATTATGAATGTGTTGGTATCTTGGCGGTAAATCTGCTGAAATACCACCAAACTTATTTACTTTTACTGCCACTTGGTCTGGTGAATTACCGCTGGATTACAAGTGGTGGTATGGCAGTGTTAGTCCCCACTTATGGAGTCCATATGACTCCATGGGGATTTCAGCAGAATTACCACAAGCATTAAAATTCTAGTATTCAAAATACATTTAAATAGATGAATAATTAAACCAACAATGAAACTAACGCCCTAGTTGAGGAACTATTTTCTATGTGTAATACACAATCAATCACACCAATTATTATATTTCATTACTAGAAAACTGCAATATCAGATTGCAGTATTCAAGGTACATTTAAATAGAAGAAAGAGGATTAGGAACATCAGGGGAGAATAAACCCTAAACATACAATAGTCTAGTATCAAGTACAGGATGCTGTTGATGTGGGGGACTGCCACATACTGCCTTACCCTTGTCCTCAGGCTCCAGTGATGGATCGATATCCGGCCTGTACATTTCTGCAGCAGTTGGCCAACCTGCTGAGCTATCATACTGGGAATGGTGCCTGTACCATGCAGGTTATCACTAGATATTCGCTGTGGATGCTTAACTGATGAATAGTTTCTATACATATTGATAGCATGCAACATTCACCCAAAAGGTATCCTGGCGATGAGTGCTTAGGGCAAAGTAGTGTGCAGCAGTGCTGCTTATGCCGGACTTCAAAGATTCTCAAAAGATCAGATAATCATCAGGAAAAGGAACAGTGATTGGAAGGGAATTCCACTTTCTAGCTCATACATCACCTCTAGCCTTCAGGTGGAGAACTTGTAGAACTGTTAGGAATATACATGTTTCTCTTTGCAAAATATCTCTTGATTATATTTCCAATAAATGATGGACCGTTCTTATGGAAGTCCTTGTCCAACATAAGGATATAAATGGAGCTTCTGTCACTCTGTACACTAGTATGGTCAGTCTCTAGTATGGCGCCTTCGATGGCTATAAAGACATGTTCTCTGAGTGCAGCTTTTCTCACACTCTATACACTGGTAGGGTGTCAATCCTGTGTGGGATCTCTTATGAGTCATCGGGTTTTATTTATGTACACCCATAGGGCTTCACCCATGTATGGATCCTTTGATAACTGCTCAGGGTGGAGGGGTCACTGTATCTATTCTTGCACTCTGTGCACTCATATGGCTTCCCCGCAGTATGGATCTTCTGATGCTTGATCATACTCGATATACAAGTGAAGTTCTTCGTACACTCTGAGCCCTGGTATGGCCGCTTTCCAGTATGTATCTGTTTATGGCCAGTAAGAGTTGATTGGAGAGTGAAGCTATTCTCACACTCTGTACATGAGTATGGTTTCCGGCCAGTGTGGGATCTCTTATGAGTCATCAGGTTTGATGCATGATTAAAGTGCTTACCACATTCTAAGCACTCATAGGGCTTCTTCCCAGTATGGATCCTTTGATGACTGCTTAGGGTTGAGGGGAAATTGGAGTATGGATCTTTTGATGCCTGTACAGGTCTGTGTAACGCTCACCTGATTCTCGCAGAGGCGCCGGTCTTGACTGGGCGACTACCGTATCTTCAAAGGTGATGTGCAGCACCCGGTTGGCTCTTTGGGCTGGACCTCTGTGCCCTGTATGCCTGACGTGCAGAGTAAGATGTCTGCAGATAGAAAATACGGGGTTAATGAACTGGGGTTATTGGGGTGTCCCTATCTCTTTCCCCTTCTCCTCTCCTGTAGACCCCCACAGGTTAACGCTCTCACCTTAGGTAAGTGAATGCCGAGCTCTCCATCTGCCTCGGGGCAGGGTGCTGTAACCAGTTTCTTCACTGGATAGGTAGCGCAGGCCTCTTGACTTCAGAGGACTGCTGTCCGTCGTTTACTGCACGAACGGTAAGTTTCGAGTAACTCAAATGTCTTTAAAGTCTTTAATAATGATGTCTCTTGTTTTGCAGGGTTCCGGCGATGGCGGATGACGGGCTGAAGTGAGTTGAAGATGGAGCACGTGTGATGGATAGAAGCGCCTGGAAGCACGCAAGTAAGCGCTTGTTGCCAGCTTCACGATGCGCTCTAACTGTCTTTTTATTTTGCAGGTACAAGTTCGGAGCGGCTGCAGGGTGCCGGGATACCCACTGGGTTAGATGTGGAAAGGAGTAATGGCACTTGAGTATTAAAGTTCCCCAATGTCTTTAAACGCACCTTGTTTTGTCTTTCAGATGCGGGATGCAGCGCCGACGGCCTCCGGAGCGTGCGAAGAGTTGGTAAGCTTTTGTCTTTCAGATGCCGGAATGCAGTGTGAAGACCTCCGGAGCGCACGAAGATTAGGTAAGCCTTTGCCTTTCAGATGCCGGAATGCTAACCTGTTCTTTCTTGTCTTTATAGGTGTTGCTGAAGACTGGATTCAGGATGGTAAGCCTTTTTCCTTAGGCCCAGGACCGGATGCAGAAGACACGATGAGCGTTCTGCTGCAGAGGGTGCAGAATAACGCAAAGCAAGATTCATCCACCGGGTGTGGTTTAAATAGCCTCCTGTAGTGCTTAGGTGTCTCCTTCCACAGCCACGCCTAAGTAAGAAAAGAGTTCCTGGTAAGAAAAGAGTTCCTGCCTTCCAGAAGAGTTCCAGTGTTCTGAATCTAGGGAGTGGCTCCAGCCCCACCCAACAGGAAAAGTAGTTCCAAACAGAAGATGATCAGAGGCTCAACTGGCAGGCAAGTAAGCAGCATGGTCTGCTGCAGGTAAGTCCACCCAAGCATTATGAGCCCGGCACTTCCAGCGCTGGGACTGGGCATATTTATGAGCCTGGTGCCACTGGTGCCAGGACTGGGTCCAAAAGGTCCCAATTGGGACTGGTTGGCACTCGGAACCTGGGTTATGGATCTGCTTCCAAGGGAGTTGGGAAAACCCTGACCTTTTGGAAGCAGAGATCATGACAGTACCCCCCCTCAAGACCCCTCCCAAACCGGGCTTCTCCGGGGGTTTTGGCTTGTCAGGAAATGTTCGGTGAAATCTTTTGATTAGGCGAGGAGCGTGGACATATTCAGCAGGTTCCCAGGATCTCTCTTGGGGGCCGTAGCCTTTCCAGTCAATTAGGTAGAATAGTTTAGATTTGGAGATCTTGGAGTCCAGAATGCTTTTGACTTCAAACTCGAGTTCTCCATCAACTAGGATAGGTTTTGGAGATTTGGTTAGTCGGGTTTGAGGTTGCACGGGTTTTAATAGAGAGACGTGGAAGACCGGATGTATCTTCATGTGCGGGGGCAAGTCCAACTTGACCGCTACTGGGTTTACTATGGTAGTGATGGAATAGGGACCAAGGTATCTTGGGTTGAATGTGCGTGGCCCTTTTAGAGATAGATATTTGGTGGATAACCAGACTTGATCCCCTACTTGATATTGAGGGGCTTCCTTCCGATGTTGATCTGCTCCTTTCTTGTATTGTTCTTTAGCCCTTTGAAGGTGAGAAACAGCTTCCTTAAAGGCTTGGGTGATTGTAGAATGTAGGTAGTCTACTGCTGGTGTTTCAAGATCTTGGAGGGGATCCAACTCCGAGGTTCGAGGGTGACTGCCGTACAAAAGAAAAAACGGGGTTTTCCCAGTTCCCGAATGGACAGAGTTATTGTAGGCATACTCGGCTATCCAAAGGATATCTTTCCAAGTTTTTTCAGTTTGTTGCAGCATGCAGCGTAAATACTGTTCCAGAGTTTGATTGGTCCTCTCAGTTTGTCCGTCGGTCTGAGGGTGGTGACTGGTCGATAGTCTCACATCAATTTGAGCCGACCGACAGCAACTTCGCCAAAAATGAGAAATAAATTGACTACCTCGATCCGAAATTAGAACCGAAGGAAAACCGTGCAGTCGGACGATGTTTTCGAGAAATTCTCGGGCCAGAGTTGCTGCTGTTGGCAAGCCTTTGAGCGGAATGAAATGCGCCATCTTGGAGAATAAGTCCACGATTACTAGAATCGTATTGTATCCGGAGCATGGAGGTAGATCGGTGATGAAGTCCATAGAAAGCGTATGCCAAGGGCGAGGTGGGATGTCAATAGGGCGTAAGAGGCCTGCTGGTCTTTCCTTTTGACTCTTGTTTTGGGCGCATACTCCACAGGACATTATAAAGTCTCTGATATCTTTTTTCCAAGACAGCCACCAGAAGTAGCGCTTGATCTTTTCTGAGGTCTTGGCTATACCGGGATGACCTTCCATTAAAGAGTCGTGATAACAAGAGATTACTTTTTTCTGTAAATCTGTGCTGGGTAGGTATAATCGTTCTTGGAAATACAATAAGTTGTCCTTTACTGCAAAGTCCTTTCCCTGCAGATGCCAATTCTGTATGTCTGCTGGAGTTACAAGTTGCCTGGCTTTATCCTTAACTTCCTCTATGGATTCTGTGGCGATTACACCCAGAATTCTTTGTTCGGGAATGATTGGTACAGGTTTAGGGTTGATCAAGTGTTCTTCCACTCCCATCCGAGAAAGGGCATCGGCTTTACCGTTCTTTGTACCAGGTCGATAGGTAATTATGAAGTCAAACTCGGCAAAGAATAATGCCCAACGGAGTTGTCTAGAGGATTGGGCTTTTGCGGTTTTCAAATATTGCAGGTTTCGGTGATCCGTAATCACAGTAACGGTGTGTCGGGCCCCCAGCAGATAATGCCGCCAAGCCTTAAAGGCAGACTTGATAGCCAGAAGTTCCTTGTCAGTAATCGTGTAATTGACTTCAGGAGGCGAGAATTTGCGGGACCAAAATGCCACGGGATGCAACTGATTGGTTACCGGGTCCTTTTGTGATAGAACTGCCCCCATGGCAAGGCTTGAAGCATCAGTTTCCACGATGTAGGGGAGTTCGGGGCGAGGGTGTTTTAAGATTGGTGCAGAGATAAATTTAGTCTTCAAATCCTGGAAAGCTTGTTCCGCCTCGGTAGACCATTCAAAACGTTTGTTTTTCTTTAACAAGGCAGTGATGGGCTGGACTATTCGAGAGAACTCGGGGATAAACCTGCGGTAAAAGTTAACGAAGCCTAACATGCTTTGCACACCTTTTACGGAGGATGGTGATGGCCATTTGAGAACTGCATCGACCTTCTTTGAATCCATACGCACTCCGCCAGGTGATAATATGAATCCCAAGAATTCAACTTCAGTCACGTTGAAAACACATTTTTCCAACTTAGCGAAAAGTTTGTGTTGACGCAATCTTTCGAGGACCATTTTCACGTGTTTCCGATGTTCAGATTCCGATGAAGAATAAACGAGAATGTCGTCGATTTAAACAACAACACACACATCTATGAGCTCTCTGAGGACATCGTTCATAAAATATTGAAAGGCGGCCGGGGCATTGCAAAGTCCGAAGGGCATGACCTGATATTCAAATAGCCCATACTTGGTGCGGAAGGCCGTCTTCCATTCATCGCCCTCTTTTACTCGTACCAAGTGGTAAGCTCCTCTAAGATCCAGCTTTGTATATATGCATGCTTTTCTGACTTGGTCCAGGAGTTCAGGGATCAAAGGTAACGGATATCTATTCTTAACGGTGATCTGGTTCAGGGAGCGATAATCGATACAAGTTCTAAGGTCTCCTTCCTTTTTTGGAACGAAGAACAAAGCTGAAGAGGCAGGGGACTTGGAAGGACGAATAAACCCATTTGCCAGGTATTGATCCAGGTATTGTCGAAGGTGAAGGTTCTCAGGCTCGGTGAGGGCATAAATTCTACTACAAGGAGGAGTAGATCCAGGTATCAGGTCTATCTGGCAGTCATAAGACCTATGAGGAGGTAGAGAGTTAGCCTGCTCCTTCCGGAAAACATCTTGGTATTCTAGGTATTCGGGAGGTAACTGGGGAGTCTCTGAAGAAATTGCTGCCAGTGCAACACCAGGTGGAGGGTGACAAGTAGAGACACATTCTGGAAACTGGACCGTTCTTGCTCGCCAATCGATCAGAGGATTGTGTTTCTCTAACCAAGGTATTCCTAGAATAATCTGGAACTGAGGGGCCTTGATCACATCGAACACGATCTTCTCATGGTGTCCATCTTGACTTACTAGCGTCACCTCTTGAGTGGTATGCGTTACTGGCCCGGAGGCTATCTCCGTACCATCCACCGTAGTAATGACGTCCTTTACAGCCTTGGGACAAAGAGTTAGATTCATCCTCAAAACCATTTCATGATCCACATAATTGCCGATGGCACCGCTGTCGACGTAAGCTTCAATTGCATGTAATCGATCCGGATTATCAGGGCCAATGAGGACCATAGGTATCACGAAATGCGAGGTCACGGAACTGGTTTTCACGCTCGGCAAGAGGACCTCTATTCTTGTCGGGCGAGGTCGTTTCCCTGCTCAGAGTTTGTAACTGTGGTAACTGCAGCTCCTACTGCCTTCTTGGCAGGTTTCACCGGACAGTCTCGAAGAAAGTGCCCTGAGTTTCCGCAATATAGGCATAATTGCAACTGTTTTCTCCTTTCCCGCTCCCTTTGTGTTAGAGGACCTTTCAGACCCCCTATTTGCATGGGTTCCCCGGAGTCTACTCCTTTGGAAGGAGTTGGCGGTTTGGAAAATACTCGAGCATCAAACTTGGAACGATCGGCCTTCCTGTTCTGCAGTCTGTGATCTATTTGAACGACCAAGTCTATATAATCCGAACAGTCTTGTGGGGGATTCACTACTTGGGCTAAAACGTCTTTGAGCTCTCCACGTAGACCTCTATAAAACAGCGTAATCCTTTTGTCCTCAGGCCATTGAGTTTCCACTATTAGTCTATTGAAAGATGCAATATAAGCCAAAAGGTCTTGATTACCCTGTCGCAACGAAAGAAGCTCATTGTCCAAGGCCTGCCCCTGTGCATGTCTTGCGAACAGTTTTTCCATACTAAGCTGAAAGGCTTGAAAATCATGGAGAACCGGATCATCTTGATTAACTAGAGGGATCGACCAGTCTGCCGCATTGCCACTAAGGTACGAAAGTACAAAAGCTACTTTAGCTTGATCAGTTGGAAAGGCTGCTGGCCGGCATAAGAAGTGCAACCGGCACTGATTGATAAATATCGCAAACCTCTTTGGGTCACCAGAAAATCGTTCGGGCGGAGCCAGAGGTACATCCCCAGGTAGGTTGATCTGCACTGGATTCATAGAGGATGTTGAAGGAAGATTTGCCCCTCATGCGGGTAGCGGGGTCTGTCCGGCTTGTGACTGTAGCAATTGTCTAGCAAGATCATCTGTTCTCTCCTTGGAAATAATTAGTTCCCTTCTTAGAGCGTTCGTTTCCTGACGAGCTGAATGCACTTCTGCCCTTAGTTCCCCAAGTAACCGGGCTAGGTGGTCAGTATCCGAGGTTTCCATAGCGCCTGGGCGAGAGTTTTGTGGTAGGCTTTGCGTTCTGTAACGCTCACCTGATTCTCGCAGAGGCGCCAGTCTTGACTGGGCGACTACCGTATCTTCAAAGGTGATGTGCAGCACCCGGTTGGCTCTTTGGGCTGGACCTCTGTGCCCTGTATGCCTGACGTGCAGAGTAAGATGTCTGCAGATAGAAAATACGGGGTTAATGAACTGGGGTTATTGGGGTGTCCCTATCTCTTTCCCCTTCTCCTCTCCTGTAGACCCCCACAGGTTAACGCTCTCACCTTAGGTAAGTGAATGCCGAGCTCTCATCTGCCTCGGGGCAGGGTGCTGTAACCAGTTTCTTCACTGGATAGGTAGCGCAGGCCTCTTGACTTCAGAGGACTGCTGTCCGTCGTTTACTGCACGAACGGTAAGTTTCGAGTAACTCAAATGTCTTTAAAGTCTTTAATAATGATGTCTCTTGTTTTGCAGGGTTCCGGCGATGGCGGATGACGGGCTGAAGTGAGTTGAAGATGGAGCCCGTGTGATGGATAGAAGCGCCTGGAAGCACGTAAGTAAGCGCTTGTTGCCAGCTTCACGATGCGCTCTAACTGTCTTTTTATTTTGCAGGTACAAGTTCGGAGCGGCTGCAGGGTGCCGGGATACCCACTGGGTTAGATGTGGAAAGGAGTAATGGCACGTGAGTATTAAAGTTCCCCAATGTCTTTAAACGCACCTTGTTTTGTCTTTCAGATGCGGGATGCAGCGCCGACGGCCTCCGGAGCGTGCGAAGAGTTGGTAAGCTTTTGTCTTTCAGATGCCGGAATGCAGTGTGAAGACCTCCGGAGCGCACGAAGATTAGGTAAGCCTTTGCCTTTCAGATGCCGGAATGCTAACCTGTTCTTTCTTGTCTTTATAGGTGTTGCTGAAGACTGGATTCAGGATGGTAAGCCTTTTTCCTTAGGCCTAGGACCGGATGCAGAAGACACGATGAGCGTTCTGCTGCAGAGGGTGCAGAATAACGCAAAGCAAGATTCATCCACCGGGTGTGGTTTAAATAGCCTCCTGTAGTGCTTAGGTGTCTCCTTCCACAGCCACGCCTAAGTAAGAAAAGAGTTCCTGGTAAGAAAAGAGTTCCTGCCTTCCAGAAGAGTTCCAGTGTTCTGAATCTAGGGAGTGGCTCCAGCCCCACCCAACAGGAAAAGTAGTTCCAAACAGAAGAGGATCAGAGGCTCAACTGGCAGGCAAGTAAGCAGCATGTAAGTCCTGCAGGTAAGTCCACCCAAGCATTATGAGCCCGGCGCTTCCAGCGCTGGGACTGGGCATATTTATGAGCCTGGTGCCACTGGCGCCAGGACTGGGTCCAAAAGGTCCCAATTGGGACTGGTTGGCACTCGGAACCTGGGTTATGGATCTGCTTCCAAGGGAGTTGGGAAAACCCTGACCTTTTGGAAGCAGAGATCATGACAGTCTGACTTATGAGTGAAACTTTTCTCACACTCCGTACACTGGTAGGGCCACCCCCAATATGGATCCTCTTATGCTGCTGCAGATTTGAGCTGTTAGTGAAGCTTTTCTCACACTCTGTACAGTGGTATGGTCGCACTCCAGTGTGGATTCTCTGATGCAGGTGCAGATCTGAGCTGTTAGTGTAGCTTTTCTCACACTCGGTACACTGGTATGGTCGCTCTCCAGTACGGCACTGCTGTTGCTGGGTTATATGTGAGCTCTCAGTGAAGCTTTTCTCACACCCTGAACACTTGAAAGGTCTTTCCCCTGTGTGGGATCTCTGATGCTTTCTCAGCTTTGCTGTGTGATGAAAGTGCTCATCACATTCCGTGCACTCATAGGACTTCTCCCCAGCATGCGTCATTTGATGTCTGCTCATTCTCTGTTGAAAGAAGCAGAGGTACACTTTATTATTTGATGTCATCATACAGCCTAAAAATCAATCGATCTACCAGAGAGCTGTTAATCCTTGTTTTACACCCCGCTCACAAACTCACTGGGTGAACCTGTGAGAAGCCATGCTTGTGAGCCTTCACCAATCAGGAGAGAGACATGGAAAAAATGTACTTGTTGCAAGAATCCTACACAGACTTACATGTACAAAATTGAGTACAAATCTAGTCGCATTTGTCCCCCATAGATGAACAGATGAGACCTGGGCATGGATTTCACTTTCACTGTTTGATGCAGTATTTTTCTAAAACAAGAATTTCAATGGGGAAAATCAAAATAAAATGATCAATGAGTAGCTATCAACTATGGGACTATATTCCATCCAGAGGTTCTCAGTAAATCTGATACAGACAATGAAGGTGGAGCTTGACTTTATGATGTCACTAGCCATACCACCCAGCGTTGCCCGGGTCTGTAGCTGACATGTACATAGGGGTCTGCTGGGGTCTTGATTGATCCCCTCAAACCCTGCTGACACCCCAGAACGGCAGAAAAGTGCCACTGACCCCCCAGATAATCCTCATGAATAGAAATTAAGACGAAAGGAAATCAACCTACAGTATGCACTGACTGTTTTACTACATTGCATTTTTTATTAAATGACATTGACAAACATCTTATAACATTACCTATGTTACAGCATTGCGTATGTAATACTTTGACCTACCTTGTAACATTGCCTATATTGTAGAATCGTGTATGTTGTATTGTGTCCTAACTTCCTATATTTCAAAAATCGTGGAAATCGGCAATCTCCCAAAATCACCAATACTTATAACACAGGGCCAGACCCTGCTCCGTGCAGGGCGAATGGGTGGGATTGGTCAAATTTTACTATAGCCAGTACACCCCAGACTAGTATGCCGACCTTAGGCCAAAATTTCAGCCCACCAACTGTTATATGGCTGGAGCCAACCCCCGAACATACAAACACATTTTCACAAATATATATATAGATTTATACTCAATTTATATCAAATAATATCAAAACATTTTAACATCTGTTTTATACCTACCTTATATAAAATATACACTTTATATCAAATTGATATCGTTTTCTATATCGTTTCGATATCAAATGTATATTAACATTATATCAAAACGATATCAAAAGGGGGAGTGACAAGGACCAGAAAAAGTTCACTATTGCCAGTACACCCCAGACTGGAATGCCGAACTCTGGCCAATATATCAGCCCATCAAATGTTACAGAGCTGAAGCTAACCCTGAACATACAAACACACTTTCACAAATATATGTTACAGAGCCTGCGGTAGTGGTCCTGTAGTTACGGTTAAGTTGCTCAACTCATAGAAAGAGCACCTTTGAGGGCGGGTCCCAAAATGTGCGGAAATCCTCATAGACATAATGGAAATGGAAAAGAAATGTTGCTCACGCCTACAGCCCAAACCGCTGAACGGATTCTCACCAAATTTGCGGTCCTGAAAGTATGCTTGTGTAGATTTGGTGTAAATCTGTCTAGTAGTTCTTGTTAAAAACGGCCAAAAAGTAGGTCACAAATAATTTGTGATATCTCGGTCCTGTTGCCCATACTCCAAGCATTGCCCATACTCCAAGCATTCTGCACATAGCACACTATCCAAGCACATATAAGCTGCCCTTCAACCATATCCTCTACCATACTGACATTATGCAAACACTGCACCAAGTGGCCACACTGCGTGACTTTTCACAACAAAGTGCAACAGGTACCATAATCTACAAAGAAAACACTCTCTCCTGCCCCACCTGTACACTTTCAATCACATACTATGGGCGTACCCACTTCCATTCACAAAGTATTGGGCCACTGCCAACCTACCCACAAAATGGGCTTGCAACAATGGCCTATTACGGCTGAAAGGTGCTCCACAACCATTCCTTACATGTCACCACCCTCTAACTGATGCACAGTCAAAAATGCATAACTGCTGTGGGTCGCCTCAAGGCCTAGGCTCTTGAGTGCATGGCCTATGGCCTTCGTCCATGCACCCAATAGTCTAGGCCTTGAACACACCCACAGCAACGTAATGCCACCATGCATGTCACCATGTCAGCAACTATGACATTCCACATACACACCACTGCCACCAGTACTCCTACCCAACCTGTGCACCACCATGGAGCTATGCAGCAACAAATTGCAACAGTTAACATAATCTACAAACAACGCACTCTCTCCTGCACCCCTGTGCACTTTCATTCACATACTATGGGCATACCCACTTTCATTCACAAAGTACTATGTCACTGGCAACATACCCACAGTCTTTTTGCAACACTGGCCCTACTGCAACCAATCTGCACAAACCACACTATTCAAGTACCACCCTCTACCGGATGCAGAGTCAAACATGCCTTCCTGCGGTGGGTATGGTGCAGCCCTACGCTCTTTAGTGCATGCCCTACAGCCTACGGCCTATGGCCTTCGGCCATGCACCCAATAGTGTAATCCTTCCACAGACCCACTGCACTTTCATTTGCTCATGCATGCCACCATGTGCCCAACTACTGTGTTCCATCCGCAGCGCACAACCACCAGCCATCCCACCAAACCTATGTCATGTGCAATTCACTCCCCTTCTGCAATTGACCTGCCACCACTCACCACGAAAAGAGGTTGCTGCAAACAGGTTGTGGCAGAAGCTATGTGTCGTTACGACAGCTGTCTCCAATCACCACACAAAGTACTCGCCTACATATGTCACATGAACCACTTCTCACTCCCCCAGCCGTTCCCTCCCTTATTGCCGCCAACACAATGCGTACATTGCATTTTCTAGACCCTTCTGCCGCCGCACTGTCCCCCGATACACCATGGCGGCTTTCCCAAGAAAAGAAGACACTCAGCACGCTTCATTCCAGCCAAACACCAGCAGCATTTAAACTTTTCCGACACCACGCCGTACCGCTATCCAATGACACTTCTGTCCGCGGAGCGAACAGGAAAATGGGTCCACGCAGCCCAGATATCACACATTTTTTGGGACGTACTTTTCAGTATTTTACAAAAACATTACTGGTCGGATTTCCACCAAACACACAAAAGCACACTTTCTGACCCATGCCCCCGCTCCTGCTGCAAATTTGGTGAAATTCCATCCAGCTGCTCGGGCTGTAGCAGAATGCAAAGTTTTTCCCCATTCAGTTTAGGGGAAAAAAAATGTTGGGACCCCCCCTATAACTTTGTCCCCCCTGCACGAAACCTTGCCCAACTTGGCAAAACAATTCAGAGCCGACCATATACTTTTTTTGCAAAGTTTGGTTAGGATTCCCCCAGGGAGAGCAAAGTTATAAGCCGCTTAAAAAGGTGCTCTTCCTATGAGTTTAGCAACTTAACCATAACTACACGCCCTCTAGCACGGGCCGTGTAATATCAACATACATATTCAGTGAAAAAATGTTGTTAAAGGGACGTTATGGTTAAGTTGCGCTACTAAAAACCTATGACATTCAGTGAAAAAACTTTGTTAAAGGGAGGTTATGGTTTCAAGCGGACATAGATATCACTAATCATTTGCCTTATGTTTTGCTCATTTAAATAAAAACGACTGGACGGATTTACACCAAATTAACAAAAGCACGCTTTCAAGACCAAACCTGCCGGAGAATTTGGTGAAAATCCGTCCAGCGGTTTGGGCTGTAGGCGCAACAGAAATTCAGTCTATGGGAAAAAAAGACATTTTAGGACCCCCTTATAACTTTGCCCCCCCTTGACCAAACCTCACTAAACTTTGCAAAGAAATTCAGAGTGGGCCATATACTTTTTTTGCAAAGTTTGGTGAGGATTCGTCCAGGGGGAGTCGTGTTTGACGCTGATCTGCTGTTTCTTGTTGACGTTTTTCAATCACTCAGCCTGTTGCGTTCGAAGCAAGTCTGAAGCTGTAGAACACGATCAAAGTGCTCGCAACCGTCGCTGTGCTGCTTCCTCTGCACGTATTTGAGCCAGCGTGTGTTGCTTTTACGTCCAACAGATGGCGCTGTTTTTCAGAAAAAGCATGTTTTTACCAGTCACAGGTGTGACATCTATATATAGTAGGTATATAAAACACGTGCCTATTCGAATGCAACGTTGTGTCAAAATTTCAAAGCAATCGGTGAAGAACTTTCGGAGATTTAAGATTTTGAAAAAACAAACATTTACATTTTTATTTAGATAGATAGATAGATAGATAGATAGATAGATAGATAGATAGATAGATAGATAGATAGATAGATAGATATAACATGACAAGAATTGCAATATTGGACCTCTATGGTGCATGCTCCAGACAATGCCTATGCTTCAGCATGATTTGGTTGCTATACTCGAAAGAACTCTGTAGTGCAATGGTGTTCATAGCAATGGATTGTGTAATGAATGATGTATCTCATGATAGTTCTCCCAGTTACCTCTGATAGTTTTGTAGCAACATTATATGGACAATCCCTTGTGGAGGCTGTTCATTAAAAGTAAACGCACATGTGTTTGCATCAGTGATGTCATGAATGACATTAGTCATGTTATCTTTGAGGTAATGGGTGTTACTCTTTGCAGAGCACAGTGGTAGCACAAGTAATGGTTGCATACATTACCATAACTGGCAAATTTCTTGGGTTTTTCGGTTTTACCTGTAACCATAATGTCCCTGTAACAACGTTTTTCCATTGAATTTCATAGGTTTTTTATAGCGCATATATATATATATATATATAATGTTGTTTTATATATATATATATATATATATATATATATATATATATATATGTATATATATATATATATATATATATATATATATATATATATATATATATATATATATAAAACAACATTTTTCATGGAACTTCATAGGTTTCTTTGTAGTGCAACTTAACCATAACGTCCCTTTAACAACGTTTTTTGTTAGTGAATATATAGATAGATTAAGTACCCGGAGATGGAATATACCCCATGACTGATAGCTTCACAATCATAATGTGATAATATCTATGGCCCTGGTCTTTTTCACACTCCATGTGCTGTCCTCAGGCATGAGAGGGGAGGGAAGGCATGAGGGAAATATATAAAACAGCAAAAATAAAGTTAATCTCCCCCAAGGAGAAACAAGTGCCCCACCAACCAATACCCCCTGAACATCACCATGACAGTTCCCTAACGGAACCACGGTTCCTGTGCGATCACATGCAGTGTGGCTGGTGGCAGCATCAGAGCCAAAGCTTTCACAAACACCCAGAATCATGGTTCCTGTGAGGTCACATGCAGTGTGGCTGGTGGCAGCATCAGAGCCAAAGCTTTCAGAAACAGCCAGAATCACAGCTCCTGTGATGTCACATGTAGTGTGGCCTGTGGCAGCACCAGAGCCAAAGCTTTCACAAACAGCCAGAATCACAGGTCCTGTGAGGTCACATGTAGTGTGGCTTGTGGCAGCACCAGAGCCAAAGCTTTCACAAACGGCCAGAATCACGGCTCCTGTGCGGTCAAATGCAGCGTGGCTGTGGCAGCACCAGAGCAAAAGCTTTCACAAACAACCAGAAACACAGCTCCTGTGAGGTCACTTGCAGTGTGGCCGGTGGCAGCACCAGAGCCAAAGCTTTCACAAACACCCAGAATCATGGTTCCTGTGAGGTCACATGCAGTGTGGCCTGTGGCAGCACCAGAGCCAAAGCTTTCACAAACAGCCGGAATCACAGCTCCTGTGAGGTCACATGCAGTGTGTCCGGTGGCAGCACCAGAGCCAAAGCTTTCACAAACAGCCAGAACTATGGCTTCTGCATGGTATGAAGGCATCGGGAAGTAGACACAGACATAAGAGATGTAGTTTTGGCTACAAGCCCGAATTAACTTAAATGGAGTTTGGGAAAAAGGCCTAACTTGCCCCACTCTAGGTGGGTTCACCCTACCTAACAGAAAACTAAGTAACGTCTGCATCAGGATGTCCCAATAAACTTCTGTCTGTGTCCAAACCCTAGCCTTGCTCCCACCTAATACTTGAAACAAATGTTGACGGGTTGAGACTTTGAATGATAAATGTTCAATAAATGTTCAGAGCTTCTCTCAGCTCTTAGCTTGAAAGGGGGTTCCCTTGCCCAAGTTTCAAGACAGTTCACACTGACAAGTATGGGGAGTGTCCTGGCCCCTCTTGTCTAACAAAAGGCTTCTTGAAATGTTTCCAAAACTAAAGTTCTTTAACACAACAAACTGTTCCTTTGATTCACTAGGAACCTGGAATATTCTTCTGCCAGGTGTACGTGAGGATTCACACATCCAATAAGAGAACCCACGAGTGTAAGTGTCGATCGCATTACATCTACGAATACAAACATAGCATCACGTGACATAATGGGCTCCAATTGGAACCCAACTGTTAAGACGTCTTCTCGTATTTAAACAGATGTCGGGAGCACATGACGCATACATCCTGGGCCACGCCCATGTTGAATCCGCAAGACGGCACCGTACGGAACGAGGACAAAATTCCCTGAGGTAAGAACCAGACGCCTACAACCAAACGAACGCTCGCAGTCCATATTGCATCGTTCCACCTGCCAAGTATACGACTGTGAGGGCCTCAGTCAGCTTGCCTTTCTCACTTCCTTCCCCCCTCTCTTTTTTGCTAGTTTCAAACACGCGACAGACCCAGTAGTCGTGATTGCTTCCCGAGCAGCAAGATGATTTGCAGTTTTGCATAGATACGGCTCCCCGCCATCCAGCAGACTTTCCACTGTGTACACCGACACCCGGAGTAGGACTTTGGGACTTATACCTTGAAGGTAAAATTTTGTCTGGCCTGACTATAACATGGGCGGTTTTTTCTCTCCTCCTCTCTGTGTCTGATGTGGGTACTCTGTTGCCCTTCTTTGTCTTCTATTATATACAAACAGCACAGCAGCTATTGGGGCAGATGACCTAGACCCGCCCTTTAGCACCAAGAAGTGAAGATTTCACCTCTCTGCGCAATTTTGGTGGAATGTATGAAGTGTCAACCTAGACCATCTAATAGATGGTAAGCCATTGTTTAGATATACGCGTGGCTAAGTTAGCGGCGACTGTGAAATTGTGAGATTTCATCTCCTGTTTTTGATAAAGGTTCCACTTGAGGAGTCTTTGTTATTAAGTTTTGTGAAACTGTGTAGCCCTCGGATCCTTGTGTGGTCCCTATGTTGGCTTTTAGTGTTTATTTAATTTACACTAGCATAATTGAGAAGCTGAATCGAGTTAGTTAGAAACTCAAAGCTGGTAATTGAATACTAGTGAGATTTGGCTTGACATTTGGATACATGTTCTGATTGTCCTTTCTTGTTTTCTTTTTTCTTTAGGTAACACGTGGACTGACAAAGTTTTTTTTTTGTGGATGTATCTGTAATAGAAATTATTTGTAGCACATTTATTTCACGCTACTACTTGTATTTCTTTGTGGATAGTATCGAATTTTAAAGCACCCAATTGTTGGGTTGGCTTCTTTCATCTATCTTAGCTCACAGCGCTGTAGGCGCCACACAGTGGGCCTCATTACAACCTTGGTGCTAAGTGCACCAACTTTACCACCATGGTGTAAACTCTGTTTACACCATGGTGGATGGCGGATTTACCGCCCCATTCCAAGGTGAGTGGGGCGGTAAATCCCCATTTCCCATTTTCCCTTCCCTATTCCCATTTTTGCCCCATAGGGCATAATGGGAGTGGGGAAGGCGCTAATTACGCCGCCGTAAATTACGGCGGCGTAATTAGCACCATGGCAGGTTAGCGCCATGGATTTTAACGCCTGCTAAAAGCAGGCGTTAAAATCAGAATCAGGCGTTAAGGGTTAACGGTGGCGTTAACCCTTAGCGCCTGAGTTGTAATGAGGCCCAGTGTGTAAATTGACGACATAGACTTGACTATCTTGACAGCTCCCTGAAGAATTTCCCTTCACTTGGTTTATACCCCTCTTTTTTGTTTGTTGGAAAGAAACATGTTGGATTATTTTGTGTTGAGAAGGGTGTGTATGTAACATTTTGAATGAGAGAATGAAACGTTATTTGAAAAAACCTTGTTTGTTTGGTTAAAACAGCTGCGTATTTGCACAAGCACAAGACACTTTATCTGCAAATACCTTAGACCTTAGAGGGCAGTTACTTTGACCAGCCCCCTACACCTAAAAGACCGACAGTCTGTTCTATGTTTTGCACTGATGTCTTTTTTATTGTTGAAGCTGAAGAACAGGAGAGGCAAAGTTGAGTGGAAGTAAACCACACTGCTCCCTTCTCCAGAATTATCCTCTGTCAGTACAATATTAACAGTGTACTGTGGTGTTCTTTGTGTTTTTATATGTGTTTGACTTTCGTACATCAATAAAAATCATATATTTTTGTAGTCTGTTGACACTGCCTATTAATTTAATGAAATAAGAGGCAGACTACCATCCAATAGCATTGTTGGTCCAGAGGTTACCTGTGTGAAATGGAATCAATATGCCCGTTTGACCCTAATGTTGTTTACTAAAGGTTGTTGACCTTTTAAGGGTTGGTTGAATACAGGCTTTCTTTCCCTTCTACCTCCTTTTTGTGTTGTTTCCACCAACTAATACCCCCTGAACATCATCATGACAGTTCCCTAACGGAGCCACGGTTCCTGTGCGATCACATGCAGTGTGGCTGGTGGCAGCATCAGAGCCAAAACTTTCCCAGAACCACAGCTCCTGTGAGGTCACATGTAGTGTGGCCGGGGGCAGCATCAGAGCCAAAACTTTCAGAAACAGCCAGAATCACAGCTCCTGTGAGGTCACATGTAGTGTGGCCGGGGGCAGCATCAGAGCCAAAACTTTCAGAAACAGTCAGAATCACAGCTCCTGTGAGGTCACATGTAGTGTGGCCGGGGGCAGCATCAGAGCCAAAACTTTCAGAAACAGCCAGAATCACAGCTCCTGTGAGGTCACATGTAGTGTGGCCTTTGGCAGCATCAGAGCCAAATCTTTCAGAAACAGCCAGAATCACAGCTCCTGTGAGGTCACATGTAGTGTGGCCTGTGGCAGCACCAGAGCCAAAGCTTCCACAAACAGCCAGAATCACAGCTCCTGTGAGGTCACATGTAGTGTGGCCTGTGGCAGCACCAGAGCCAAAGCTTTCACAAACAGCCAGAATCACGGCTCCTGTGAGGTCACATGCAATGTGGCCGGTGGCAGCAGCAGAGCCAAAGCTTTCACAAACAGCCAGAAAGATGGCTTCTTCCATGGTATGAAGGCATCGGGAAGTAGACACAGACATAAGAGATGTCGTTTTGGCTACAAGCCCGAATTCACTTAAATGGAGTTTGGGAAAAAGGCCTAACTTGTGTGTGGGAGCGAGGGGCCAGCAGGCCCCTCTCATCCTTCATGTCTCAGTACAAACTCGGACCAAGTGCCTCCAGTAGTGGGTTCGTCCCTCGCCCTTATGCGATGTCAACCCTGGTTGGCATTCGTGTAGATGGGACCACTGTGCAGGACACAGGGCTTCCATTTTTGTACCCCCTTTCGACTCCATCTTGGTGACTAGGCCTCACTACGATAGTACAAGAATGCTTCTTCTCCCTCTCCTCGCAGCGGCTAGGCGCACGGAGCACATGGCCCCCATCCTCATTCCCACTCTGACTGGAAAACTCTGCGGTTCCATTCTCACGCTGAAGCCGGAGGTATTTGCAACAACTAATAAATGTAACACATCACTCTTCCTCTGAGATCACTGCCTTGCATGTGAACCAGCATGAACCAAGACTTTAGCTCGTTCATCTCCACAAATGTGCCTTTACCCCGCACAGTGGAAACTTACTGCCATTCTGACCCTGTGTCCATGCAAGGTATTCCTTCATGTGCCAGACCATTGACCATGCCATGATGCCCACCCAGCAGAGCCCCAACTAACATTAGACCCCTGCTGCAGTATATCGTTGTTTAACACTTATAAATGCCACATACCTGAGATTCTTGTAAACACAGACCCACCCTTCAATCAGTGTATTATAGTGGTCAAAACCTTTAACCCAAGCCCTGTATAATTCAATGTAATTGATAGTATAGGTATATGTGTGACTTTTTATAGAGACGATAAACTACTGAAAGACTGAACAATTGTTATTTAGTGCATGCAGGTTTGAGCATATATTATGTTAGCTTAGATAGTGACCACCCTGCTTCACAGCGACCTGACCTTCACCCATTCGGAGCACAGATGTCTGACGTCCATCCTCCCGCCAACCAACAAACCAATCTGGAGGAAGATATGTCACCCACACCTAAAGCACCACACAACCTGGCCAATCCGGGATCAATGTAGTATCCTATGTTAGTTGCGTCATTCAGCTTATAAAATGTAATGTAACGTTAATTTTGTCAGAGCACTCTCAGAGATCTTTTGAATGCATTCGAGATAAACCTTGCCTTGAACTCTCGCAGCCTGCTCTCTTTGCCTTCTTCCCTGTCAGGGGAGTATCCGTTTTATTCTCTTGCACGTACAAGACGGGGAGGGCACAAACATTTGGTGACCCCCTGCGACGTGATTTGGAGAGGTGCCTTGAGGGCCGTGCTGTGCGGCGAGATCCGGGACGCCCCCCAGCAAAACCATCGCCTCCGTGGCTGACCAGCCTGTGCGCACTACAAGAAAGGGTCAAGGGTTCCCGGTTGACGAACACCCGACTGAAAAGCTGCTCGCCGAAGCGGGCTACGGCTTGGTTGGGGTGCAAACCTTACTGGGATCAGACCGCGAACGTGACTCTCGGATTACCTAACTGAGCACGTGAGTGCCGGTTGCGAAGGTTCCCAAGGAAAGGTAAGGGGGAAGATAAGGGAACAAGGGAACAGGTGATTGTGGGTTATAGCCAAGAGTAGGGGTTGTGTAAATGAGGTTGAGGCTTTTCTGATCTGTCCTTTATATAGCCATTAGGTTTTGTGAAAAGTGAGAAGAAGAAGAGAAGAGGTATCCTAGCCCGAACGGGGTAGAAGGCGGCGCTGCGTAGAATTGTCTCGTCCAGTGCACATTAATAATTGAAGATAAAGGGAAAATAGTAGGAGTCTCGTATATTGAGTAGACACGGAGTAGTTATTTAGAATTTTCTTTTTCCGTGTAAGCAAGAATTCTTGGGAAAGAGTAAGAGGGTGTAAGAGGTGGGGAGTGAATGAGAAGAGAAGGTAAAATGGGGAAGGGTGAAAAGGTTTAGTAACGGAAACAAAGGGGAAATAAAAGCACGCAGGCAGTGCATGTGCATGTTATGTGTTATATGTTTTTTGTGTTCTGTCCATTCTTTGTCGAGTATATCAAAGTATTGTAAGTGATTTGTTGGTAAAGGGTTACACATGCAAAAGCGAACTGTGAAATTGAAAATGCAATAATTCTAAAAGTAACGTTGAATATTGACACACATTAACCGCCAGTAATTGAGAAACATTTAATACATTGTTGTTTTATACAAAGGGAAGGGTGGTTGAAAGGTGCAATTAGAGGGAGAGAGAGGTGCAAGGACATACACAAGTGTGAGGAGAAGAGCCCATCATGGGGGGAATAACGCCTTTAGCGCACATTTGCCAACACCTCCCACTATATAGTGACAAGATACAAAAGTACCACGATCAATGGGTGACGGAGATAAAAGGGGACAGTGTGACACCAATTTGGCCAGAGGGAGGGTCGTTTGATAAAAGAGTGTTAGACTTGGTGTCTACGCACTTATTGGCAAAATATAAGGGAAAACATTTGCAGAACAGGAGGGAAGTATTAGACCTGTGGCGAATGTTCGAGGAAGTTGCCCCCACAGTAGAGGTAAGTAAGGAAGAACAATCGAACAACAGAGAACGCAGGAGGAAGTAAGCGGAACGCCAAAGGGCGAATGCACCACGACAACAGCTGAGGGTGATACAACCAAAATATACCCCTTAATGACAAGACCAGCAGTAGGATACAGCGAGCCTCTGTACGTACCAGCATGTCCAACCCCCACGTCCTCAAATGGAGCGGTGGCCACAGCACCACCACCGTATGACAAAGGAGGCCTGTATGGCCCAACTTGTGCGCCCCCTGTAAATTTAGCGCACTTAACCGGAGAGTTAGATCGCCAGCTAGCGCAAGCACAAATGGAAATAACGCAGCTGAGATCAGCTGTGTGATAGGGGTCAAATGCTACCAGGGGAGGGGAAGTACCACCATTGTCCGTAGCAGATCTCACACCCTCGCTAAACACAGCAGGGGAGTAAGCCCCAGAAACCCCAGAGCTGGCACGATCCATATCGTCCCAGGGGACACACATACCACAAGGGCGAGAAAAAGAGTGGCGATCAGGAGAGTTCCTGTTTCATCTGCATGATAAACCAGTGAGAATCATACGCCCAGCCACCCCAGAAAGTCAGCAAGGGGAAAGACAGGAGGAGAATGGCGAGCAAGAAACGGAAATAGAAGAGGTGTGGAGTGATCTAGATGAATATGAAGAGGGAGCAGCAGCTGCAGGATCCCCGCTACCATCTCACCTCGAATACTTTGATGACCCATCACCCCCACAATGGCAGAGTAGACTAAGGCAACAAGTAGGGAATATGTTGGTAAGTAAGCTAAAGAAAGGGATGGTAAGTAAACCAGGAAAGAAACATAAGTTACAGATGCCGCTGATACACAAGGGAGCAGGTAGGCCACACTATATCCCGTGGGCCCAGATGGACAAACACAATTTGTTGAAACTCCTCTCCCCACTTGCGGGAGGGGTGGGGAAATGGATACATGCATGGCAGGAGTACCACTAGCGATAGGTGATGTATAAAGTTTGCTAGTATCCGCCGTTGGGGACCAGGCAGACGCTGTGTGGGAAAAGGCAGGGTTCCCGGGAGTGACGATGAGTTGTGACTGCCACGACGGATTGCCCTTCAACAATGTTCGAGCACAAGTATGGGACGCATTGCGGCGCTCATTTCCAGATATCCCAGATTCATATTTAGTAATGCAGTGTACGATGGAGGAGAACAAGGATCCTACGCAATTCATACTACGGGTGCAAGACTTGTGGAGAAGTGAAACTGGTACGGCGTGGAATCAATCCACCGCCTTGTTCGATTTTATAATCAAGAAAGGGCTCCCGAAGGAGGTACAGAAGGCCTTGGACAAAATAGCTGGCATAGAAGCCAAGGGTTGGCCTGAAATTCAGAGTATAATTGTGCACCACTGTAGGAGGATCAAAGAGAGAGAAAAGGAGATAGCGCAAAAAAGGCTGGCAGACAAATCGAAACTGGTACAGAACAAATTAGTGAAGGTCGCCGCCATGAACGCCAGCGTAAACACAGATAGGGAAAACGAGGGGGATGAAGGTGCGGGAAGCAGGCCAGTCGGAACAGCAGCGCTGTGGGCAGCAGTAGAACAAGGACCGTGGAACGGAGAGGAGCAACACAGAGGATCACAGTGGCAAGAAAGACCAGTAAGAGGACGAGGTGGGTACCGTGGCCAGAGAGGAGGGTTCGGAGGCATGGGGAATAGGGGATTTGGTGGGCAAGGGATGAGAGGGGGACAGCAAGGGTCATGTTGGAACTGTGGGAGATGGGGGAATAATTCAAAAGATTGCAGAATGCGGCCTTCAGGGTATTTCCAAGGGCAGCCGCCTATGGACAATGAACAAGGATGGGGATGCCCACACCCAGGTAGCCCCTATGGATTTCCAAAGGGAGGGGGAAGACCACAGGACCAGTGTTATAACGAACAGCAAATGCAACAAAGACAGCCACCCCCACAACCACATCACAGTATATCACAGCCCATGGCGAGACAAAACACTGTAGGGAACGCAAGCAACAACAGGTTTGCTACAGCTGCAAACGGTGCACCTACACCATTCCGTGCCGTAACAGTAGTTGGAGATAACGTCTTTTCAGTACCGGAACAAGAAAGGTACACAGATTAGGACAGTCCACAGGGAGCACTTGCGTGTCCAGTCCTATACACCACCCTACGTGCAGAAGAGGAACCACTAGTGGGGGCAGAGATAGGAAACAAGCAGTTTATCTTCATGGTAGACTCAGGAGCGGAAAAATCATTTCTTATGGAAGGGCGGTTTCCGCTCTCAGGCCGGAATTTAGAAACGCAGGGGTTCTCTGGGGCTATTTTAAAAGTTCCTTACACAAAAGATCTTGACATAACGGTGGGGGGAAAAACAGTGCACACACCCTTACTGTACCACGAAGACGCGCCAATCAATTTACTGGGTAGAGATTTGCTAAGTAAATTGAACATGACCATCTCGTTTACAGAGCGGGGGATAGTGTGTTCTACCCCGGGAGTATGCCCAGTATGAGAAATGTTAATGATTAGGACAATGATGAACAAAGTTGTGGTGCGAGGGGTACCCATTGACATAGACATGTTCATCTGTGGCATCAAAGTGTTAGCCCGAGTAGTACCTGAGATAACGAAAAAAGAATGGAGGACACCATCAGACTTTATATCCCACCCAATTGCACATACAGATGTCGTGCCAGGCACGATAATGTCCATAGACATCGAGGCAGTTCAGGTATCGAGCAAACGTATTGTGGTCATAGGATTGGACATGCATGGGTGCGAGTGGAGGACTGTGCTATGCATAGATCCAAACATAATGCTAAGGGACATAACTGACAAAGAATTATTTACTGACAATGGAGAGATAATAATGGAAATAAGCATATGTTGTGACATTATGATCCAGTACAGAGAGGTACACAACCCACTTATGGCTAGTGTCAACGCCCCACCGACAATATTTGAGGAAGACATGACAAGGGTAGCACCAGAAATTTGGACTACAGGGCCCCATGATGTAGGGTTACTACATGAAGTGACACCAATAAAGATAAAACTCAAACCAGGTGCTATACCGCCAAGAGTGAAGCAATATCCAATATCCAGGGAAGCAGAGGAAGGGATTAGGGAGACAATAAATGCACTCCTAAACCAAGGTATCATATTGCCATCAAACTCCCCGTGGAACACAGCCATCTTCCCGATCAAAAAAGCAAAAGGAGGTGCGTGGAGGATGATCCAAGATCTCCTCCCACTAAATGACGTCATTCAAAAAGAGTTCCCGTTAGTGCCTAACCTGGCATCAATACTGTGCAGTATACCTAAGGAATCTACATGTTTTACTGTGGTTGACCTGAAGAATGCCTTCTTCTCCATACCATTCGACCCAGGATCACAGTACCTTACAGTATTCAAACTGGGGAACAACAGATATGAACATCGCAGACTCCCACAGGGGTATTGCGAAAGCCCGAGCATTTTTAACAGAGTACTACGTGAAGACATTGGAAATATAGATGTAGAGAGCACCATTATACAATACATAGACGATTTGCTCGTCTGCAGCAAAACAGAAGAAAAATGCAGAGAAGACTCCATAACACTATTAAACGTGTTAGCTACAAAGGGGTACAAGGTAGATAAAGGAAAACTGCAATACTGCCTTGCCGAGGTTATATACCTCGGACAATTAATATCAAAAGATGGAAAGAGAATACTTCCAGACAGAGCAGCTGCCATACGTAACATGATCATACCAAAAACAGTGAAGGACATGCAAACATTTCTTGACATATGTATTTACTGCCGAGCATGGATCCTTGATTACGCAGCATACACATGTCCATTACTGCAAGCATTAAAAGAGGCGCAGAAGAGCAGAGCCCCAATAAAATGGACACATGACATGATGACCCAGTACTCCATACTACAAGACCTTATTGCAGATGCCCCAGTCCTCGCGAACCCAGATTATGAGAGTGAATTTTTCCTGTTCTCACATTGCAATGGAACACTAATGACAGCAGTACTGACACAAAAACATCATTATGCCACAAACCATTGGCCTATTACAGCGGGACACTAGATACAATATTACAAGGTCACTTTGCGTGCGAACAAGCCCTCACAGCTGCGGCCTTCGCGATTGAAAAGAGCACCACAATTGTGATGGGATGTTCAGTAACGCTTTATGCAGAACATTCATTATTTGCAATTCTTGAGCAGTCAGAATCAACATTAACCACACAAAGAGAAACTGCGTACTAGATAATAATTTCAAGTCCCAATGTGCATGTGGTCAGGTGTAAAACGGTAAACCCAGCAACATTCATAACAGAGCCATGTACCACGGAGGACATGCAAGAACACGACTGTGCAACCTATGAGGGGGAGGGCGATGATAAAACACTCTGAAGGAAGGAGAGATATATTTCATAGATGGATCAGCATCAATAAACCCAGAAACAGGAGAGAAGCATGTAGGGATGGCAGTAGTATGCATGGAGGAAGATAGCTATGAAGCAATTGTCCAAAAGTGCCTCCTGTCCCATTACTCCGCACAAGCGGCTGAACTAACTGCACTGAGTGAAGCTTTACGAACAGCCAAGGGTGTACAGTGACTATATATTCAGATTCAGCATATGCAACTACCACTGTCCATTCAAGATTATCACGCTGGCGTAGGAGAGGGTTCAGACGAGCAGACGGCTCCCCAGAACAGCATGCCACACTATTAAATGAATTAATAGATGCATTAGCGGAGCCATCAGTAGTGGCAGTGGTGAAATGCCAAGCCCATACCAACAATACAGATGCAATCTCATTGGGAAACGCGGCAGCTGACGCAGCAGCGAAGGAGGCCTCGTATTTCAATACAACACCAACACCCGAGTTCATTGTAAAGATAGCCACTACAGAGCCACTAGAAGAAGCCTATAGTAACACACCAATAGCACAGCTAATTAAGTTACAGAGGAGAGCACCACCGGAGGAGCAAGAGTTGTGGAGCAAGCAGGGTTGCAAACAGTCACCTACAGACCTCATTTGGAGACAGGAGACAACGGGGAAGGTAGTGATGCCGGTAGAATTACTAGAGGTAGCCTTCCAACAGCTGCACTTCCCAGCCCATGTAGCGAAACAACACATCGCCGCAGACATCCAGGAACATTGATTTGTCCCCAACATACAGGAACACTTGTCAAAATTTGTTATAGAATGCACAACATGTCAAACATACAATTCAGGTATGACATTAAGGATGTTGCGAGGCACTTTGCCACGACCAGCAGGGCCATTCAGGGAGCTCCACATAGATTACGCCAACATGGGAGAGAGATGTAACAGTGCAAGGTATCTAATTGTGGTGGTATGTCCCTTCTCAAGGTGGGTGGAGGCGGGTCCATGTCCCCACCCAGATACAAAATGTGCGGCAAAGTTTCTGGTACGAGAAGTGTTTTCCCGATGGGGAATATGTGATGTGATACGATCTGATAACGGCACACACTGTGTGAATGACCTCTTTAAAGAAGTGACGTCACTGCTGGGGGTAAAGCACAAACTGTGTTCCATTTATCATCCGATAGCGAATGGGGTGGTAGAAAAGATCAACGGTCTGCTTAAAAGTAAGTTACCAAAATTGTGTGCTACACTGAATAAAAACTGGGTGTATTGTTTGCCCCTAGCACTGTTCCAACTCAGAACGCAACCATGCAAGGACCACCATCTGAGCCCCCATGAAATTGTAACTGGGAGGCGAATACATACGCCACTCTCCCCAATTAGGAGAGCATCAGATGCACACAGAGCTGCCACAGTGCTGGGGGAGGAATTTAAGGAATATTTGACCCAGCTGACGCACGCAGTACGCAGCATAGCGTGACAAATAGCACCACCCTTTACTGAGAATGTGGCAACTGATACTACCACGCCAGCTGCAGACAGCCCAAGTGGGCCACTGATGCCAGGAGCGCAGGTATATGTCCGGAGTTTTGTGAAGAGATGGAATTCACCCAGGTTTCATGGCCCCTACGAGGTCATATATAGTACACCCACTGCAGTGAAAGTCAAGGGACTGAAATATTGGGTGTGAGGAGGACACGCGATAGTACACTCCCTCAGACCAAGCAGGAACAGGCAAGTGGTACTGCAAATGAGATTGAGAAGCAATGTTAACATGACGTGATGAAAAAGGAACATGAAAACAAAAAGTAATAACGTGCCCTTCGTTTTCCCATTACCTATGTATGTATCCTTCTTCCTTTTATTATCTTTTTCATCACTATATATTTTTTCTCCCTTCTGCTATAAACAAAGGACATAATTGAAAGAACATGTAAAAATGATGAGCAAAAGGAAAAGGAAGTGATGATTAAATATGAAAAGTAAATATGTGTATATGTACATATTCTAGTGACTTAACAAATTTGTATCGCCCCTCCAGGTGACCAATAGCCCAACGAAGCGCAATCATGGAGAATACACTAATGTTAGATAGTAATATGGACGCCATTAGGGCCAATAGGTTTAGCAATATTGAATGTGTTTTGAAATGTGCTGCAGTTTTGTTTTCTGTGATGTTGTTTTTCTTGGCCTGGTACTATACTCTCTTATCTCTGGTAAATGACATGCACAGAGGGGGTAGCGGGGCTAATCTGATTCGAGAAGGTTCCCACCTAATGGACTGGAGTAAAGACAATGTGGAGGGAAACATATAACATTGATACTAATGGTACAAATGTAACACAAACGTTAGAACACGCTGCTACAGATCCAATGACTGTCTCCTTGTTATATCCTGGCATAAATATGAGCGATGCTTATGAATTGAATGTATATGATGGTGACTATTACTGGCCAAGCGATGTAACCAACACAAGCACACATGCACAAACAACCATAGACCCTACCTCATATTACGCCGCTGACCCTAATGAGTATACACATGCCATAATGAACAGCAATGACACTGTCTGGGCTGGAATATTCCCAATACATTACCAAACAGTGAGGAACAAGGGCGGAGAGTAAAGGAGAAGAAAAAGGGGGGCGGGAGGGAAAAGGTACGACATTTATCATGACCTGGGGTTAGACGAAATAGAAGACCCTCGCCAACCTGATCAATCAAACAAATGGTATTCAGACATGAGTACCACGGCAAAGCAAGCAACAAATGAAAGCTGCTATGTCTGTTCACTCATTCCGCATGCATCTGGCACACCGAAAATGTTGGTTCCACAAGAAGTGCCCTTGTCGGAGGCCCAGTGTCTGATTCATCTTGCTCTGTGTAGGATAAGGAGCACCTCCCAGGCACACACGGTCACAATAGAAATGCTGAAGAATAAGAAAACGTTCACCAGCAGACGTCAAGGAGTAATTTGCATTAAAGAACAGTTTTTCGTCATAAAAGGAACAAGGTATGCAGAAAACAAATGGCATGATGAAATCATCGAGTGCAAGGCTGAAGCACTCCGAGGACTCCCAGAGGAAAGTTTAAAGGATGAGAAAAGAGGGCGGAGTAGAACCAAGCACGTGGTTTGATAACAAGTTTAGCTGGATACCATCATGGATCAAGGTGATGATGAAAATACTTCTTCCTATTATCGTCTTCTTGATGCTGTTGTTCTGTGTGTGCCAGTTAGGTCTTCCATGTTGTGCAAAGAGCATGCCCACCTCAACTATGATGATGGTAACAATGGGCCGACCGACAACGGTAGCAACTATGGTAGATGCACAAATACAAACAGGAGAATACAATACTCCAAAATACAGGATGACCACCATTTACAGGCAATATGGGGACAGGGTTGATAATTTGCACCACACTACAATTAAAGAACCAAGAGAATTACAATGGTATAAGGAGGTATGGGTAGATCTAGATGGGGATGGTGGGATTTACTTAATGTGTACACCAGACGAATATGCAAGGAGAGGAAATAGTTTGAGAAGTGTGTGTAGAGCATGGATGCCTATAAAAGGAACCCCAGCCTGGGACGAAGCAGTTGCTGAAGCTGAGTACTACCGAACGGAGAATGAAAGAAAACAAGAATAGTAATTTGTTACTTTAGATGTAACGAAAAGGGGGAATGTGTGGGAGCGAGGGGCCATCAGGCCCCTCTCATCCTTCACGTCTCAGTACGAACTCGGACCAAGTGCCTCCAATAGTGGGTTCGCCCCTCGCCCTTATGCAATGTCAACCCTGGTTGGCATTCGCGTAGATGGGACCACTGAGCTGGACACAGGGCATCCATTTTTGTACCCCCTTTTGACTCCATCTTGGTGACTAGGCCTCACTGCGATAGTACAAGAATGCTTCTTCTCCCTCACCTCGCAGAGGCTAGGCGCACGGACCACATGGCCCCCACCCTCATTCCCACTCTGACTGGAAAACTCTGTGGTTCCATTCTCGCGCAGAAGCCGGAGGTATTTGCAACACCTAATAAATGTAACACATCACTCTTCCTCTGAGATCACTGCCCACAACCAAGACTATAGCTCGTTCATCTCCACAAATGTGCCTTTGCCCCTGCAGCCTTGCCAGTGGAAACTTACTGCCATTCTGACCCGGTTTCCCTGCAAGGTATTCCTTTCATGTGCCAGACCACTGACCATGCCATGATGCCCACCCAGCAGATCCCCAACTGACATTAGACCCCTGCTGCAGTATAACGCTGTTTAACACTAATAAATGCCACATACCTGAGATTCTTGTAAACACAGACCCACCCTTCAATAAGTGTATTATAGTGGTCAAAACCTTTAACCCAAGACCTGTATAATTCAATGTAATTGATAGTATAGATATATGTGACCTTTTATAGAGACGATAAACTACTGAAAGACTGAACAATTGTTATTTAGTGCATGCAGGTTTGAGCATATATGATGTTAGCTTAGATAGTGACCACCCTGCTTCACAGCGACCTGACCTTCACCCATTCGGAGCACAGATGTCTGACGTCCATCCTCCCGCCAACCAACCAACCAATCTGGAGGAAGAGATGTCACCCACACCTAAAGCACCACACAACCTGGCCAATCCGGGACCAACGTAGTATCCTATGTTAGTTGCGTCATTCAGCTTATAAAATGTAATGTAACGTTAATTTTGTCAGAGTGCTCTCAGAGATCCTTTGAATGCATTTGAGATAAACCTTGCCTTGAACTCACGCAGCCTGCTCTCTTTGCCTTCTTCCCCGTCAGGGGAGTGTCTGTTTTATTCTCTTGCACGTACAAGACGGGGAGGGCACAAACATTTGGTGACCCCCTGCAACGTGATTTGGAGAGGTGCCTCGAGGGCCGCACCGTGCGGCGATATCTGGGACGCCCCCCAGCAAAACCATCGCCTCCGCGGCTGAACAGACTGTGCACACTACAAGAAAGGGTCAAGGGTTCCCGGTTGACGAACACCCGACTGAAAAGCTGCTCGCCGAGGCGGGCTACGGCTTGGTTGGGGTGCGAACCTTACTGGGGTCAGACCGCGAACGGTGACTCTCAGATTACCTGACTGAGCACGTGATTGCCGGTTGCGAAGGATCCCAAGGAAAGGTAAGGGGGAAGATAAGGGAACAAGGGAACAGGTGATAGTGGGTTATAGCCAAGAGTAGGGGTTGTGTAAATGAGGTTGAGGTTTTTCTGATCTGTCCTTTATATAGCCACTAGGTTTTGTGAAAAGTGAGAAGAAGAAGAAGAGAAGAGGTATCCTAGCCCGAACGAGGTAGAATGCGGCGCCGCGTAGCATTGTCTCGTCCAGTGCAGATTAATAAGTGAAGATAAAGAGAAAATAGTAGGAGTCTCGTATATTGAGTAGACTCGGAGTAGTTATTTAGAATGTTCTTTTTCCGTGTAAGCAAGAATTCTTGGGAAAGAGTAAGAGGGTGTAAGAGGTGGGGAGTGAATGAGAAGAGAAGGTAAAATGGGGAAGGGTGAAAAGGTTTAGTAACGGAAACAAAGGGGAAATAAAAGCGCGCAGGCAGTGCATGTGCATTTTATGTGTTATATGTTTTTCCTGTGCTGTCCATTCTTTGTCGAGTATATCAAAGTATTGTAAGTGATTTGTTGGTAAAGGGTTACACATGCAAAAGTGAACTGTGAAATTGAAAATGCAATAATTCTATAAGTAACATTGAATATTGACACACAATAACTGCCAGTAATTGAGAAACATTTACTACATTGTTGATTTATACAAAGGGAAGGGTGGTTGAAAGGTGCAATTAGAGGGAGAGAGAGGTGCAAGGACAAACACAAGTGTGAGGAGAAGAGCCCATCATGGGGGGAATAACGCCTTTAGCGCACATTTGCCAACACCTCCCACTATATAGTGACAAGATACAAAAGTACCACGATCAATGGGTGACGGAGATAAAAGGGGACTGTGTGACACCAATTTGGCCAGAGGGAGGGTCGTTTGATAAAAGAGTGTTAGACTTGGTGTCTACGCACTTATTGGCAAAATATAAGGGAAAACAGTTGCAGAACAGAAGGGAAGTATTAGACCTGTGGCGAATGTTCGAGGAAGTTGCCCCCAAAGTAGAGGTAAGTAAGGAAGAACAATCGAACAACAGAGAATGCAGGAGGAAGTAAGCCGAACGCCAAAGGGCGAATACACGAATACACCACGACAACAGCTGAGGGTGATACAACCAAAATATACCCCTTAATGACAAGACCAGCAGTAGGATACAGCGAGTCTCTGTACGTACTAGCATGCCCAACCCCCACGTCCTCAAATGGAGCGGTGGCCACAGTGCCACCGCCGTATGACAAAGGAGGTCTGTATGGCCCAACTAGTGCGCCCCCTGTAAATTTAGCGCACTTAACCGGAGAGTTAGATCGCCAGCTAGTGCAAGCACAAATGGAAATAACACGACTGAGATCAGATGTGTGATAGGGGCCAAATGCTACCGGGGGAGGGGAAGTAACACCATTGTCCGTAGCAGATCTCACACCCTCGCTAAACACAGCAGGGGAGTTAGCCCCAGCAACCCCGGAGCCGGCACAATCCATATCGTCCCAGGTGACACACATACCACAAGGGGGAGAAAAAGAGTGGCGATCAGGAGAGTTCCTGTTTCATCTGAATGATAAACCAGTGAGAATCATACACCCAGCCACCCCATAGAGTCAGCAAGGGGAAAGACAGGAGGAGAATGGCGAGCAAGAAACGGAAATAGAAGAGGTGTGGAGTGATCTAGATGAATATGAAGAGGGAGAAGCAGCTGCAGGATCCCCGCTACCATCTCACCTCGATGACTTTGATGACCCATCACCCCCACGATGGCAGAGTAGACTAAGGCAACGAGTAGGGAATATGTTGGTAAGTAAGCTAAAGAAAGGGACGGTAAGTAAACCAGGAAAGAAACATAAGTTACAGATGCCGCTGATACACAAGGGAGCAGGTAGGCCACACTATATCCCGTGGGCCCAGATGGACAAAAACTATTTGTTGAAACTACTCTCCCCACTTGCGGGAGGGGCAGGGAAATGGATACATGCATTTGAGAAGAACACGGCAGGAGTACCACTAGCGATAGGTGATGTAAAAAGTTTGCTAGTATCCGCCATTGGGGACCAGGCAGACGCTGTGTGGGAAAAGGCGGGGTTCCTGTGAGTGACGATGAGTTGTGACCGCCACAACAGATCGCCCTTCAACAATGTTCGAGCACAAGTATGGGACGCATTGCGGCACTCATTTCCAGATATCCCAGATTTATATTTAGTAATGCAGTGTACGATGGAGGAGAATGAGGATCCCACGCAATTCATACTACGGGTGCAAGACTTGTGGAGAAGTGAAACTGGTACGGCGTGGAATCAATCCACCGCCTTGTTCGATTTTATAATCAAGAAAGGGCTCCCGAAGGAGGTACAGAAGGCCTTGGACAAAATAGCTGGGATAGAAGCCAAGGGTTGGCCTGAAATTCAGAGTATAATTGTGCACCACTGTAGGAGGATCAAAGAGAGAGAAAAGGAGATAGCGCAAAAAAGGCTGGCAGACAAATCGAAACTGGTACAGAACAAATTAGTGAAGGTCGCCGCCATGAACGCCAGCGTAAACACAGATAGGGAAAACGAGGGGGATGAAGGTGCGGGAAGCAGGCCAGTCGGAATAGCAGCGCTGTGGGCGGCAGGAGAACAAGGATCGTGGAACGGAGAGGAGCAACACAGAGGATCACAGTGGCAAGAAAGACCAGTAAGAGGACGAGGTGGGTACCGTGGCCAGAGAGGAGGGTTCAGAGGCATGGGGAATAGGGGATTTGGTGGGCAAGGGATGAGAGGGGGACAGCAAGGGTCATGTTTGAACTGTGGGAGATGGGGGCATTATTCAAGAGATTGCAGAATGCGGCCTTCAGGGTATTTCCAAGGGCAGCCGCCTATGGACAATGAACAAGGATGGGGATGCCCACACGCAGGTAGCCCCTATGGATTTCCAATGGGAGGGGGAAGACCACAGGACCAGTGTTATAACGAACACCAAATGTAACAAAGACAGCCACCCCCACACCCACATCACAGTGCATCACAGCCCATGGCGAGACAAAACACTTTAGGGAACGCAAGCAACAACAGGTTTGCAACAGCTGAAAACAGTGCACCTACACCATTCCGTGGCGTAACAGTAGTTGGAGATAACGTCTTTTCAGTGCCGGGACAAGAAAGGTACGCAGATTAGGACAGCCCACAGGGAGCACTTGCGTGTCCAGTCCTATACACCACCCTCCGTGCAGAAGAGGAACCACTAGTGGGGGGAGAGATAGGAAACAAGCAGTTTATCTTCATGGTAGACTCAGGAGCTGAAAAATCATGTCTTATGGAAGGGCGGTTTCCGCTCTGAGGCCGGAATTTGGAAACACAGGAGTTCTCTGGGGCTATTTTAAAAGTTCCTTACACAGAAGATCTTGAAATATCGGTGGGAGGAAAAACAGTGCACGCACCCTTACTGTACCATGAAGACACGCCAATCAATTTGCTGGGTAGAGATTTGCTAAGTAAATTGTACATGACCATCTCGTTTACAGAGCGGGGGATAGTGTGTTCTACCCCGGGAGTATGCCCAGTACGAGCAATGTTAATGATTAGTACAATGATGAACGAAGTTGTGGTGCGAGGGGTACCCATTGACATAGACATGTTTATCTATGGCATCAAAGTGTTAGCCCGAGTAGTACCTGAGATAACGAAAAAAGAATGGAGGACACCATCAGACTTTATATTCCGCCTAATTGCACATACAGATGTCGTGCCAGGCACGATAATGTCCATAGACATCGAGGCAGTTCAGGTATCGAGCAAACGTATTGTGGTCATAGGATTGGACATGCATGGGTGCGAGTGGAGGACTGTGCTATGCATAGATCCAAACATAATGCTAAGGGACATAACTGACGAAGAACTATTTACTGACAACGAAGATGATGGAGAGATAATAATGGAAATATGCATACCATGCGACATTATGATCCAGTACGGAGAGGTACACAACCCACTTATGGCTAGTGTCAACGCCCCACCGACAATATTTGAGGAAGACATGACAAGGGTAGCACCAGAAATTTGGACTACCCGGCCCCATGATGTAGGGTTACTACATGAAGTGACACCAATAAAGATAAAACTCAAACCAGGTGCTATACCGCCAAGCGTGAAGCAATATCCAATATCCAGGGAAGCAGAGGAAGGGATTAGGGAGACAATAAATGCACTCCTAAACCAAGGTATCATATTGCCATCAAACTCCCCGTGTAACACAGCCATCTTCCCGATCAAAAAAGCAAAAGGAGGGGCGTGGAGGATGATCCAAGATCTCCGCCCACTAAATGACGTCATTCAAAAAGAGTTCCCTTTAGTGCCTAACCCGGCATCAATACTGTGCAGTATACCTAAGAAATCTACATGTTTTACTGTGGTTGACCTGAAGAATGCCTTCTTCTCCATACCACTCGACCCAGGACCACAGTACCTTACAGCATTCACACTGGGGAACAACAGATATGAACATCGCAGACTCCCACAGGGGTATTGCGAAAGCCCGAGCATTTTTAACAGACAATTACGTGAAGACATTGGAAATATAGATGTAGAGAGCACCATTATACAATACGTAGACGATTTGCTCGTTTGCAGCAAAACAGAATAAAAATGCAGAGAAGACTCCATAACACTATTAAACCTGTTAGCTACAAAGGGGTACAAGGTAGATAAAGGAAAACTGCAATACTGCCTTGCTGAGGTTATATACCTCGGACAATTAATATCAAAAGATGGAAAGAGAATACTTCCGGACAGAGCAGCTGCCATACGTAACATGATCATACCAAAAACAGTGAAGGACATGCAAACATTTCTTGGCATATGTAATTACTGCCGAGCATGGATCCTTGATTACACAGCATACACACGTCCATTACTGCAAGCATTAAAAGATGCGCAGAAGAGTAGAGCCCCAATAAAATGGACATATGACATGATGACCCAGTACTTCAGACTACAAGACCTTATTGCAGATGCCCCAGCCCTCGCGAACCCAGATTATGAGAGGGAATTTTTCCTGTTCTCACATTGCAATGGAACACTAATGACAGCAGTACTGACACAAAAAACATCATTAGGCCACAAACCATTGGCCTATTACAGCGGGACACTAGATACAGTAATAAAAGGTCACTTTGCATGTGAACAAGCCCTCGCAGCTGCCGCCTTCGCGATTGAAAAGAGCGTCACAATTGTGATCACTCAAACATGCTAAGTGGTGAGCTGGGCGGCTCACCACTGGGCCAACCAGAGCAGAGTGCGACTTGAGTTGCCAAGGCAACGCAGTCCAGGGTGCCTAAATCCCCCTCCACCCCCTCTAAGTACCCCAGACAGAGTGGCACAACTTGGAAGGCTTCTGTGGAGAAGCCCGCCAAAATGGTGGAACAAAGGGCTCGAATTGGGTTGGGGTCACAGAAGCGAACACAAACGCCATTTTGGAACCGAGTTTCAGCAAAATATACCAACCGGCGATTTTATATTAATTTAATAAACCGGCGGTATGTTCGAGGCTATATTAAAAAGTGGTAGCCTCGAACAATGGGAAAATCCCATAGGGATATATTCGCGGTCGAATATAAAAAGTAGTATCCACTGCCACCTGCCAAAACTCGATCAGGGGGGACGGAGACGTGCCCCCTCGAACAACAGACCCCGGGGCAATCGAATTGCCCCGACCAGTGCGTCCACAATATGATGGTTTGTACTGGTTCTGTTCAGAATTTGAGACTAGTAAAGTCAATGGTGACTTTACATGCCCTGGGAGACAGTATTCATTTCCAGGGTATGGAGTCTATGTTTGGGGGTCACTATGACACCCCTGTGTTACTGCACTGAGGGTGCTGTGTAACACAAATCACAAAAACACATGAAGCCGTATGGGGTAAAAGACCCCACAGCCCATAGAACACATATAGATTCAAAGTAGCACACTCAAATCATGCCCAAGAGTGAGGGTTAAAGAGTCTCACTCTTGGCAGGAGAAAAAAATAAACTCCAAAAATCCAGCAAAGCTGCTGGGGGACTCACCAGGTTTAGGAAATTAGCCTTTACAGAGAATTCTCCCTAACAACTATTTTGTTACAGGGACTATTTTTTACTCGGGCGTGGCTCTAGGGAACTACTTTGAAGGCTATTCAAACCACACCCGAACAGCAGCACATGCTTCGTGTTATTCTGCATCCAGCAGCGGGACGCTCACAGTGCCTGCAGCCAGCATCCAGTCTTCTGTCACGCCCGCGTGCCTGCAGCCAGCATCCAGTCTTCTGCCATGCCCGCCTCAAATCCGGAGCTCCTAGAATAAAGAAGAAGAAAAGGACAAGGTTAGAAAACAAACTTATTTCAAATTCCTCACCTAATTCCGGAACCATTTCATCTCCGGACCTGGAAAGTACATCAGTCCTGCACGCGTCGCTTCGCCAGCTCCAGCACGGCGCCATACTCACCAGTTCCCACAGCATCTTTCGATCTGGCACTGTCTCCATCATTTCTTCGCCGTAATCTGGCACCTAGGGGACACAAGAAAAAACAAGATGAGCCAAGGGAATCAACAAATACAACCTCTTAGCACCATAGACTTACCTGATTTACCACCGGCGGTATTATTCCATAACTCTCCACATTTTCATATGCTGCATCTGTAAAGAGGGAGAAAAACAACACGTTAACGCATGCAATAGTTACCGGACAGCGTTGGGTAACACAGACTCTTTCTTACCTGAACGCCAGCAGCAGCTACGAGACCTCCTTCTCACGAACTCAGTTGCAACTTAAGGAAGGAAGGGGACAAGAGTGAACATCGGGCACATTGAACTCTTTGAACTTGATACTTACCAATCCCGCCAGGGACTTCAGAGTCAATACTTACCGGAACTCTCCCAACGCCTTCAAACCAGTGAAGTAACTGGTATCTACGCGCCCCTGCAAGACATGCAGGATGGAGAGTTCATCTTTTACGAACATAAGGTGAGGTTACTAAGGGGATATGGGAGGTGATTAGTGGGGGAGAGCGAGAACAGTTGGGAGGCCATCACTAAAACCCACAGGTGGTTAATCCCTGTCTCCACTTGCAGGAAAATACTTCTTCGGGTCCAGCAGACAAGACTAGACGGGCTAGTCCAGACAGTCATCTCTGCACTACGCATCACGTTGCAGGAGACCGCAGCTGTCCGGGTCCGATCGACACCCCTGTGGGGTCCAGGTGAGCGTAACACAAGCGGGGTTGCAAACAGTCACCTACAGACCTCATTTGGAGACAGGAGACAATGGGGAAGGTAGTGATGTCGGTAGAATTACTAGAGGTAGCCTTCCAACAGCTGCACTTCCCAGCCCATGTAGCGAAACAACACATCACCGCAGACATCCAGGAACATTGATTTGTCCCCAACCTACAGGAACACTTGTCAAAATTTGTCAAAGAATGCACATGTCAAACATACAATTCAGGTATGACATTAAGGATGTTGCGAGGCACTTTGCCACGACCAGCAGGGCCATTCAGGGAGCTCCACATAGATTACGCCGGCATGGGAGAGAGATGTAACGGTGCAAGGTATCTAATTGTGGTGGTATGTCCCTTCTCAAGGTGGGTGGAGGCGGGTCAATGTCCCCACCCAGATGCGAAATGTGTGGCGAAGTTTCTGGTACGAGAAGTGTTTTCCCGATGGGGAATATGTGATGTGATACGATCTGATAACGGCACACACTGTGTGAATGACCTCTTTAAATAAGTGACGTCACTGTTGGGGGTAAAGCACAAACTGTGTTCCATTTATCATCCGATAGCGAATGGGATGGTAGAAAAGATCAACGGTCTGCTTAAAAGTAAGTTATCAAAATGGTGTGCGACACTGAAAAAAAACTGGGTGTATTGTTTGCCCCTAGCACTGTTCCAACTCAGAACGCAACCATGCAAGGACCACCATCCGAGCCCCCATTAAATTGTAACTTGGAGGCGAATACATACGCCACTCTCCACAATTAGGAGAGCATCAGACGCACACAGGGCTGCCACAGTGCCGGGGGAGGAATTTAAGGAATATTTGACCCAGCTGACGCGCGCAGTACACAGCATAGCGTGACAAATAGCACCACCCTTTACTGAGAATGTGGCAACTGATACTACCACGCCAGCTGCAGACAGCCCAAGTGGGGCACTGATGCTAGGAGCGCAGGTATATGTCCGGAGTTTTGTGAGGAGATGGAATTCACCCAGGTTTCATGGCCCCTACGAGGTCATATATAGTACACCCACTGCAGTGAAAGTCAAGGGACTGAAATATTGGGTGTGAGGAGGGCACGCGATAGTACACTCCCTCAGAGCGAGCAGGAACAGGCAAGTGGTACTGCAAATGAGATTGAGAAGCAATGCTAACATGACGTGATGAAAAAGGAACATGAAGAAAAAAAAAGTAATAACGTGCCTTTAGTTTTCCCATGACCTATGTCCGTATCCTTCTTCCTTTTACTCTCTGTTTCATCACTATATCCTTTTTCTCCCTTCTGCTGTAAACAAAAGACATAATTGAAACGAACATGTAAAAATGATGAGCAAAAGCAAAAGGAAGTGATGATTAAATATGAAAAGTAAATATGTGTATATGTACATATTCTAGTGACTTAACACATTTGTATCACCCCTCCAGGTGACCAATAGCCCAACGAAGCGCAATCATGGAGAATACACTAATGTTAGATAGTAATATGGACGCCATTAGGGCCAATAGGTTTAGCAATATTGAATGTGTTTTGAAATGTGCTGCAGTTTTGTTTTCTGTGATGTTGTTTTTCTTGGCCTGGTACTATACTCTCTTATCTCTGGTAAATGACATGCACAGAGGGGGTAGCGGGGCTAATCTGATTCGAGAAGGTTCCCACCTAATATGGACTGGAGTAAAGACAATGTGGAGGGAAACATATAACATTGATACTAATGGTACAAATGTAACACAAACGTTAGAACACGCTGCTACAGATCCAACGACTGTCTCCTTGTTATATCCTGGAATAAATATGAGCGATGCTTATGAATTGAATGTATATGATGGCGACTATTACTGGCCAAGCGATGTAACCAACACAAGCACACATGCACAAACAACCATAGACCCTACCTCATATTACGCCGCTGACCCTAAAGAGTATACACATGCTATAATGAACAGCAATGACACTGCCTGGGCTGGAATATTCCCAATACATTACCAAACAGTGAGGAACAAGGGGGGAGAGAAAAGGAGAAGAAAAAGGGGGGCGGGAGGGAAAAGGTACGACATTTATCATGACCTGGGGTTAGACGAAATAGAAGACCCTAGCCACCCTGATCAATCAAATAAATGGTATTCAGACATGAGTACCACGGCAAAGCAAGCAACAAATGAAATCTGCTATGTCTGTTCACTCATTCCGCATGCATCTGGCACACCGAAAATGTTGGTTCCACAAGAAGTGCCCTTGTCGGAGGCCCAGTGTCTGATTCATCTTGCTCTGTGTAGGATAAGGAGCACCTTCCAGGCACACACAGTCACAATAGAAATGTTTCAGAATGAGAAAACGTGCACCAGCAGACGTCAAGGAGTAATTTGCATAACCGTTTTTCGTCATGAAAGGAACAAGGTATGCAGAAAACAAATGGCATGATGAAATCATCGGGTGCAAGGCTGAAGCACTCTGAGGACTCCCAGAGGAACGTTTAAAGGATGAGAAAGGAGGGCGGAGTAGAACCAAGCACGTGGTTTGATAACAAGTTTAGCTGGATACCATCATGGATCAAGGTGATGATGAAAATACTTGTTCCTATTATCGTCTTCGTGATGCTGTTGTTCTGTGTGTGCCAGTTAGGTCTTCGATGTTGTGCAAAGAGCATGCCCACCTCAACTATGATGATGGTAACAATGGGCCGACCGACAACGGTAGCAACTATGGTAGATGCACAAATACAAACAGGAGAATACAATACTCCAAAATACAGGATGACCACCATTTACAGGCAATATGGGGACAGGGTTGATAATTTGCACCACACTACAATTAAAGAACCAAGAGAATTACAATGGTATAAGGAGGTATGGGTAGATCTAGATGGGGATGGTGGGATTTACTTAATGTGTACACCAGACGAATATGCAAGGAGAGGAAATAGTTTGAGAAGTGTGTGTAGAGCATGGATGCTTATAAAAGGAACCCCAGCCTGGGACGAGGCAGTTGCTGAAGCTGAGTACTACCGAAGGGAGAATGAAAGAAAACAAGAATAGTAATTTGTTACTTTAGATGTAACGAAAGGGGGGAATGTGTGGGAGCGAGGGGCCATCAGGCCCCTCTCATCCTTCACGTCTCAGTACAAACTCAGACCAAGTGCCTCCAGTAGTGGGTTCGCCCCTCGCCCTTATGCAATGTCAACCCTGGTTGGCATTCGCCTAGATGGGACCACTGAGCAGGACACAGGGCATCCATTTTTGTACCCCCTTTCGACTCAATCTTGGTGACTAGGCCTCACTGCGATAGTACAAGAATGCTTCTTCTCCCTCTCCTCGCAGCGGCTAGGCGCACGGACCACATGGCCCCCACCCTCGTTCCCACTCTGACTGGAAAACTCTGCGGTTCCATTCTCACGCTGAAGCCGGAGGTATTTGCAACAACTAATAAATGTAACACATCACTCTTCCTCTGAGATCACTGCCCTGCATGTGAACCAGCATGAACCAAGACTATAGCTCGTTCATCTCCACAAATGTGCCTTTGCCTCCGCATCCTTGCCAGTGGAAACTTACTGCCATTCTGACCCTGATTCCCTGCAAGGTATTCCTTTCATGTGCCAGACCACTGACCATGCCATGATGCCCACCCAGCAGATCCCCAACTAACATTAGACCCCTGCTGCAGTATAACATTGTTTAACACTAATAAATGCCACATACCTGAGATTCTTGTAAACACAGACCCACCCTTCAATCAGTGTATTATAGTGGTCAAAACCTTTAACCCAAGACCTGTATAATTCAATGTAATTGATAGTATAGATATATGAGTGACCTTTTATAGAGACGATAAACTACTGAAAGACTGAACAATTGTTATTTAGTGCATGCAGGTTTGAGCATATATGATGTTAGCTTAGATAGTGACCACCCTGCTTCACAGCGACCTGACCTTCACCCATTCGGAGCACAGATGTCTGACGTCCATCCTCCCGCCAACCAACCAACCAATCTGGAGGAAGAGATGTCACCCACACCTAAAGCACCACACAACCTGGCCAATCTGGGACCAACGTAGTATCCTATGTTAGTTGCGTCATTCAGCTTATAAAATGTAATGTAACGTTAATTTTGTCAGAGCGTTCTCAGAGATCTTTTGAATGCATTCGAGATAAACCTTGCCTTGAACTCTCGCAGCCTGCTCTCTTTGCCTTCTTCCCCGTCAGGGGAGTGTCTGTTTTATTCTCTTGCACGTACAAGACGGGGAGGGCACAAACACTTGCCCCACTCTAGGTGGGTTCACCCTACCTAACAGAAAACTAAGGAACGTCTGCATCAGGATGTCCCAATAAACTTCTGTCTGTGTCCAAAGCCTAGCCTTGCTCCCACCTAATAGTTGAAACAAATGTCGACGGGTTTGAGACTTCCAATGATAAATGTTCAATAAATGTTCAGAGCTTCTCTCAGCTCTTAGCTTGAAAGGGGGTTCCCTTGCCCAAGTTTCAAGACAGTTCACACTGACAAGTAGGGGGAGTTTCCTTGCCCCACTTGTCTAACAAAAGGCTTCTTGAAATGTTTCCAAAACTAAAGTTCTTTAACACAACAAACTGTTCCTTTGGTTTACTAGGAACCTGGAATATTCTTCTGCCAGGTGTACGTGAGGATTCACACATCCAATAAGATTCCCAGTACACTCTACTGCTTGGAACGTACTCACTGTTTCTCGTTCTTCCTCTTAATCAGATTACCAATCTTCTTCACAGGCTTTTGTATCATCGTTGATCAGGCCTTCAATTGGCTTCAGGTAATGATTGTTTAATTTCCTATTCTAAGGTTCCCTTGCCCTGGTCCACTTTCCTGCCATGACGTTACCCCTAACTCTAATGTGTCTGTATTGAATGCCACTGTGTTCCTTGGATTCAGACCAGTTTGCTACCAATCAGTGCGCTTCCCTTTGGGCTTTCTGCTCCCTTCACTTGTTAGCCGCCAATACGCCCTGGTGTCCCTTTCCCAGCCGTCGGGACTCACTGGTTCCTCCAGGCATCTATGGCACTCTTGCCGCTCTTCCTGTGCAACGTTGAACCGACATGGTTGTTTGTTTCCCTCTTTGGTTAAGTATGAGCTTGCCAGCTGTGACGGCCATTCAGTGCTTCCTCTGTAGTTCCAGTAAGCCTGCTGTGCCGTACAACCACCTACTCATGCTGCAGAGCATCTTGCTAGCTCCCAGAATTCGCGCAGCGTGTCACCTTTCCAGCAAAACTCTGTCAGCATCACTCGGCGGGGCTCCTTGCCTCGCCTCACTGGTTCTCTCTCACAGGCTTCTCTGCTTCTCACGGGAGGTACATCTCCTGTTCAGCAACAGCTATTCAATCTGCCCTCGAAGGAGAAGACTCTCCTATTCGCAGCTGAGCTGCTTTTAAAGTTCCCGTATTTGGGAGGCTTAGTCTGAACACTAAACCTCTCACCTTTGTTGCTTAAGTCTTTCTTCAGTGTCCAGTGCAGCTTCCTTGTCCCAGTACTTATGTGGTGTGTATATGTATGAGTGATGTTGGGAGAACAGGATTCATAAAGGTATGGGGGCTTGTTCTGATGTTTGAATCTTAGAGTATATAATCTCATACATTATGTATAACTAGAACATGTTACAATTAGTATTATTCACCAAATACTGTTCCAGCAGATATACACTACAACAAAGACAACTAAGACCAATACGTGTTTTGCACAGTGGTTTATGATACAGAGCTATAACATATGTTCCCAAGACCAAAGAAGAGCAAATGGAACAGACAAGAAAACAAAAAGAAAAAAAGGAAAAGAAAAGATACAGAAATAATTCTGATAAAATGCTTGGAACTCACTAAATAGTCACATATTGTATCAGAAAAATGGAGATGAACTCTCTGACCTGAGCAAACAACATACTCCTGTGAGGTGGGTCTTATAATTAATCCAAGGCAAAGAGATGTATCCAACATGGCTGTAGACAAACCTACCCAAAAATGGAGAATAGCTATGACCAAAGCTCCAGAAAACATTCCTCTACTTAGTGTGGGTCTGTGGACAGATCTTCAGCTTGGAATACACATCCCAGAAATTCCAATTGGACTTTTCAGAACTCACATTTCTCACTATTGAGAGCAAAATACTGTTCCTGTAACATTGTCAGCACCCTCTGTACCCAATCTAGGTGTTCAGCGTCTGTAGATGCATAACGCAAAATTTTGTCACTGATATTCAGTACACCAGCCAAGCCAACACAATTTGAATGATGAGTTGGAAAACCTCTGGATTGGCTGATATCCTGAAACTGAGCCTTTTATATCTTGTGGCGTGGTGGAGTGAGGAGCAAGCTCGGACTGGCTTATAGGGCAATATGCCCATGGGCGAACCAAAAACACAAAATATCTGTGTGGGTCCATTTTTTGGGACAAAGTGGGGTACTTTTTTGGCCAATATGCTCCAGTTTGATGAGTTACTTCACTCTGTGGCTAATAGTTTTGACCAAGGTTGCTGAATAGATATTCTTTATAATTGTCAGTATCGTGTCTCAATTTATGTGGCTTGTCGTCCTCTTCTGGCTTAGGCTTCTTGGTTTTATTTTCCTTTGGAGCGAAGAGGTAAGGCCTATCACCCCAAGTCGCCACTGCGCCTACCCAAGGTGGAATCTGATAGAGCACAGGGCCCACCCGGAGAGCTAGGTCTCGTAGGAAAAAAATAAACTTCCAAGGGGAAAAACATGTTGCTCCCACGAAGTGCTGGCCTCAGTAACTGGCTCAAGAGTAAAGACTTCCATCCCAGCACAGGTAGGGCGGAGCTGACGAAAGTGGAGCCCAGAAGGGTGCAGAGTTCAATGCGGGTTAAGAATTGCAGCGTTCCCCTGGTAGCAGTAAACAGCAGGCTGGTAAGATGCACCGCAACGCGTGCAAGCAATTCCTGGGGATACTGAGGAGACACACCGGTCAAGGGAAGCAGCAGAAGCAGATACAGGGAGAGAGAGAGAGATAGGACTAGCAGAGAGAAGAACAGGAAGAGAGGGAGAAGGTGAGCCTGACCTGAGTCGGCTCCAAGAATGGAACGCAACTCGGCTCCCGAAGGGAGCGGTTGCGTGGCACACAGGAGAGCAACACATGTGTATGAGTAGCAGAAAGCAGATCGAATGTAAGTAGCATTTTGCAACGGGACAGAGCAGTTGCAACGCAACACTTACCTGTTTGTTTCTGCCTATATGACGGTCGGCTTCTTCCTGATTGCTCTCACGTGATGACGTGCACATCGTGTGCAGCCATCTTGGGACGGGCAGAAACGTCTCAAATGTTGCCAAACAGACGTGTGCGGCAACAGTCTCCAGGGACGTAGTGTTCCGTGTGAGAGCATAACATTATGCCCCCTCCTATGTCCTGCACCCCCGGGTTTCCAGGGATGTGCCCGATGTAACTGGAGGATAAATCGAGGGGCTTGCATGTTGGAATATGGTTCCCAGGAGCTATTGGGGGCAGAATAGCCAGCCCAGTCTACAAGGTACTGGAGGACTCCTCGATGAAAGCATGAATCACATATCCGTATGACCTCAAATTCCTTCTCACAATCCGGTAAGCGAGTACAACCCTTTTCTTATCCTTCCCTACCAAAGGTTTTAGCAGTGAGGTAGGAATGTTAGGATGTATACGACTCCAGGATTGGGGCCGACGGAGTCTATAGGCAACAGGGTTAATGGCCTTCATGACCGAAAAGGGTCCAAAGTAACGTGGTGAAAACTTCCCTGGCTTCATTCGACGAGACAGGTACTTAGCCGGCAACCAGACCAGATCTCGTTTTCTGTACACCTTGTCCTGTCTTCTTCTCAGATCGGCAAAGTCCTTGATTCGCGCCTGCCCTTGATACTGGGCTTGACTGGTCCTTTGTTGGATCGCTTTGAGGTTCTTGATGTTTTCCTTGACTGTAGGTACCGCGTTAACCACTGAAGATAATCCAGACTGGAAGAAAACCGTACGAACAGAAAAACGGACTCTCGACGAGTGCTGAGTGCAACATGTTGTTAAAAGAGAATTCTGCCAAAGGTAGTAGTGTGGTCCAGTTGTCCTGTGTATAGTTGGCAAAACATCTAATGTACTGCTCCAGAGTCTGGTTCAAGCGTTTGTTCGGTCTGTCCATTTGTTTCTGGGTGATACCCTGATGACATAGCCCTGCAGATTCCAAGATGCTTACATAAGGCTCCCCAGAACCTGGAGGTGTACTGCACCCCACGATCGAAAATGATGGTTTCTGATAAGCCATGTAGACGCAATATGTCCTGCAAAAACACTGGGCTGATTTCTTCCACAGTCGGTAGTTTACGTAGACTAGAGAAATGAGCTAACTTGGTGAAATAGTCTATCGTGACCATAATGACGGAACTACCTTGGGAAAGTGGCAAATCCACAGTAAAGTCCGTCAAGATCTTTTGCCATGGGTGTGTGGGGAGCGAAGGAGAACTAAGTAGGACAGCAGGGATACAACGTGTGGGTTTGTTTTGTGCAATATTGTGCAGTCCTAAATGTGGTTTTCACGTCGGTTACCAAGGAAGGCCACCAGAAGTACCGTTGGATCAGATCGATGGTGTATTTCTGCCCACGATGTCCTCCAACCAGAGAGTCATGTCCTAGTTCCAACAACTTCTTTGGAAACCCTGTTGTGGATACATAGAACTTGCCTTTTCAGTAATATGAGCCGTCTCTTTGTATGAGCTGATTCCGTAACGTAAGAGCTGAAGGGTTGTAACAGGCCTTGTCTTGGAATTGCTGGATCCAGCTATTCACAACATGACTAAAAATGGTTTCGGGGAACATCTTTCCCCGTGGGGCTCCTTGCTTGTCCACCAGACCATTCCGGGATAACGGATTGGCAACCATATTCTTGGAACCAGGAAGATAAGTCAGCCTTAGATCATAGTGGGAGAAAATATGCGCCCACCTCGCCTGCCGACTGTTCTGGCACTCCCGGTTCTGCAGTGAAATCAAATTGCGGTGTTGCGTTCTTATCTCGATGCGCTAGGATGCCCCCAAAACCAGATTTCTCGACTCCTTGCAGGCGAGCTTGATTGCAAGCAGCTCTTTCTCCAATACAGAGTAGTTAACCTCTGCAGGTGATAAGGTCTTGGAGTAGTAGACCAGTGGGTGTTCCTTGCCGGTAGTCTGTAGTTGTTTCAACACTGTCCCTACAGCTGTGTCAGAGGCATCAGTTTCCAGGATTAAGGCTTACTGGTGGTCAGGTTGCCTTAAGATGGAAGCCGTGGTTAACAGCTTCTTAAGGGCACAAAATGCTTCATCACAGTTATGATTCCACACATATGGGGTGCCTTTCTTAAGCAGTCGGGTGAGTGGTACCACACAAACAGAGAAGTTCGCAATAAACTTCCTGTGGAAATTTGCCATCCCAAAAAGCACTGTAACTCCTTAACGGACTGTGGGACTGACATCTGTAAAATCGCCTAGGTCTTCCTTGGGTCCATGGTTACTCCTTGATCCGAAAGTATTTAACCCAAATAGGGTACTGAAGAGACGTCAAACATACATTTCCAGAGTTTCACCTTTAGACATTGCTTTTGAAGGCGTTCCAGGACTTCTTGTACATGTTGGGTGTGTTCCTCAGGGTTGCCAGAAAACACCAGTATGTCGTCTAAATCGAGAACTACACTCCGCATCAACAGATCAGAAAAAATCCTGTCCATGTACCTCTTCAACACCGCAGGGGCATTTGCCAAACCAAAGGGCATCACCTGATATTGGTAATGCCCGAAGGGTGTTCTAGAGGCGGTTTTCCACTCATCGCCGGCTTTAATCCTTATGAGGTGATAGGCACCCCGAAGAGCCAGCTTGGTGAACGTCTTGGCGTTCTGAACGGCCTCTAGGATGTCCAGTATCAAGGGGTAGCAGGTATTTGTCCTTCACCGTTATCTGTGGTAGTCCAGGCAGGGCAGGTGTTTGTCCAGATATTTCCTTAGAGCTATTCGTTCGGAGAGGGGGACAAGGGAAACAAACGGCTGAAAGGAACCATCGTCCTAGGCAGCAGATCTATAGTACAGTCATCTACCCTGTGTGGTGTCAGAACATTCTTGACGTCGGTATCAAAGACCTTGTGGAATTGTTGGTATTTGGTTGGGAGTGTTGTTGCCACGGTGGTCCTCTTGCATGTTGGTGTGGCAGCGTGTACGGTCCATTCTTTGTCCTGGCCCTCAAGACAAGAATACATGCAATATTTGGATCCCAGAAACAGAGTCTGGGCTGACCAGTTGACATAGGGGTTATGCTTAACTAGCCAAGGCATCCCCAGGATCACAGGGTAGTGAGCTGTCCATATGAGATCGAACGCATGGACCTCCTTATTTTTGGAAATAGACATCTCCAACACGACTGTATGTTCTTCTATAGGTCCCCCACTCAGCAGCAGGCCATCAACCCCCTACACGGGTACGCCCCGAGGTTCATAGTGATAATGTTAACAACAAAAATGTCGAAAGTCAAAATGTAGAAAAAAAAATGTAGAAAAAAAAAATGTCGACTTTTTTTTTCAATGCATTTTTTTTCAAAATGGGGGGGTTCCCCTCCCAACCCCCCTTTTTTCATTTCTTTTACTCCCGAACCCCTAAAATAAATATATAATTTTAAAAAACGAAAGTCGACATTTTTTTTTTTCGACATTTTTTTTTCGACATTTTTGTCTGTCGACATTTTTTTTTCGACATTATGACTGACCACCACACCCCGAGATTTCCTCTTTGTGGGGATCTGGATGTGCTGAACCCAACCTGAGTCAATGAACACTCCTGCAGCCCCCGAATCCACCATGGCATGTGTTTCAAACATAGGGTGACCCGGGATTGAAAAGTGAACAAGAAGCAGTACCAAACCAGCACCCCGGTCTCCAGAGAAATCATTACTTGAGGGACAGTGGCCTGCCTCCTGCTCGGAGAGCCGTACTACGAGCAGGAGCTGGTGTTTTCCGCCCTACGAGCAGGAGCAATTGGGCATGTACGTAACAAATGTTCTGCTGATCCACAGTACATGCACAGACTTCATCGCCTGCGTCTGGAACGTTCTTCATCTGACAAGGTTCCCCTTGCTGCGCCAATCTGCATAGGCTCTTCCTTACTGCCAGTCCTGGTATCCGTTGTTGGACAAACTGTGTGGTGGGACATGGGTTTGTGTTCCGGGAGCATCTCGCTTCAAGCACCTCTCCTGTAGACGGTAATCTATCTGTAGAGCAAGCTTCGCCAGATCCTCAAAGGATGGGGGTCTTGGGATGCGTGCCAACTAAACCTTTAGATATTCTGCGAGGCCTCTCCGGAATAACATTATGCAGGCTTCTTCAGGCTAAGTGGTTTGATGAGCCAGTTGTTTAAACTTGGTTACGTATGTTAGCACGTCCATATTCCCCTAGGTGAAGTCCAACAGACTGTCTTGCTTCGTGTACATGAGGTCCGGATGGCCAAAGATACTGGAAAATGCCTCAAGGAAACTCTTGTAGTCATCCAACAAGGGGATAGATGAAACCACTGGAGGTGTAGCCCATGACAAGACGCTGCTCGTGAGATGAGAAATGACAAAACACACTTTTGACTTTTCAGTTGGAAAGGAACTTTGCCGAAAGGTAAAAGCCACCGTGCAGGGATTCAAAAATTCCTTGTATCTCTTGGGTTCACCATCATACTTCTTTGGTGACGGTCCACGATACTGTCCCCCTTCCCCAGAGGTATCCCGCTGTAGCAGGGCTTGTCGGAGGACTGCATTATCTGTCTTCAGGTTTTGCACCTCCAGGGAGAGGCCCTGTACTGCAGCCACCAATTCTCCATGTCAGTGGTGTCTTTTTTCTTCTTTTGGCGTTGCAAGCTGTCAGTAACATGTCTCACCTTACGTGGCTTGTCGTCCTCTTCTGGCTTAGGCTTCTTGGTTTTATTTTTCTTCGGGGCGAAGAGGTAAGGCCTATTAGCCCAAGTCACCACTGCGCCCACCCAAGGTGGAATCTGGGTAGCACACGGGCCACCAAGAGAGCTAGGTCTCGTAGAAAAAAAAAACTTCGAAGGGGAAAAACCTGTTGCTCCCACAAAGTACTGGCCTCAATAACTGGTTCAAGAGTAAAGACTTCTTTACCAGTACAGGTGGGGCGGCGCTGACGAAAGCGGAGCCCAGAAGGGTTCAGAGTTCAATATAGGTAAAGAATTGCAGCATTCCCCTGGTAGCAGTAAACAGCAGGCTGGTAAAATGCACCGCAAAGAGTGCAAGCAATTCCGGTGGATAATGAGGAGACAATCCGGTCAAGGGAAGCAGCAGAAGCAGATACAGGGAGAGAGAGAGAGAGAGACAGGACTAGCAGAGAGAAGACCAGGAAGAGAGGGAGAAGGTGAGCCTGACCGGAGTCGGCTCCAAGAATGGAACGCAACTCGGCTCCCGAAGGGAGCGCTAGCGTGGCACACAGGCGAGCAGAACATATGTATGAGTATCAGAAAGCAGATCGAAGGTAACCGTAACTAGTGTTTTGTAACGGGAGAGAGCAGTTGCAACGCAATGCTCAGCTGTTCCTTTCTGCCTATATCTTCCTGATTGCTCTCACGTGATGAAGTGCACGTTGTGCGCGGCCATCTTGGGAAGGGCAGAAATGTCTCCAAGGTTGCCAGAGAGACGGGTGCGGCAACAGTCTCCCGGGAAGCAGTGTTCAGCGTGAGAGCATAACAAAAATTTACAATTTGCGTCACATTTGATCAAAAACCTACCCCTTAGGTACTATTCAAACAACGCCCCCAAAGCACTTAATTCCCATTTGCAACTGTGGGCCACTTTTGCGTTGGTGCCCAAGACAATTTTATGCCCCAGTCCGACCCTGGTAAGGAGGCTAAAATGGGGATGGCATTCTGGGCTATAAACTTTTATTTTAGAGAACAAAAAAAACTCTCTCTCCGTAGCCCTATAATGGATAACCCTAAACAAATAACTTGGGTGCAGTTCATCGAGATGTAAGTCAAAAACCCCAAATACTGTCCTCTTTCCAAAGCAATTACTCTGTCCCTGCCACAATTAAATAAACAGAAAAGGTTCAACCAGTTCCTTAACACCACTACCAGGAGAATGACTCCCTTCTGCTGGTACAATGAGCAAGGCTTTGGAGTTCACATCAGTCTTTTGCAATAGGGCCTATTTTACCCAAAACTAGCTCGACTTGGACAATGGGCCTCATTACACGTAGGCGGTAACCATGGCGCTATTAGCGCCATGGTTGCCGCCGGTATTTTACCGTGTCTGCCTTGGTGGATGGCGGAATTACCGCCCTACTCCAAGGTGAGCGGGGGCGGTAATTCCCCATTCACCAAGGCTCTTCCCCATTCCCATTTTTCCTCTATAGGGCCTAATGGGAATGGGGAAGGTGCTAATTACGGTACCGCAAATTGCGGTACCATAATTAGTTCCGAGGTCCCTTTGCGGCACCCTACTTTAACGGCTGGTAAAACCAGCCGTTAAAGTCGGGTCCCGCAAAGGGAACTCGTAGTAAGGCGGTAGGGGTTTACCGGCACCGGTGCCCTTACCGGTACCGGTAAATGCCTACCGCCTACCGTGTAATGAGGCCCAATGACTCCATTCTCCTGGTCTATCTGTATGATTTTTGATGACTGTCCTAGTCTTTAGCACAAGCTCTTTAATTCCTCCTACGGACTCTTGATCACTTGTATTACCGATTTATCAACTCTTTTTCATATAGTTATTTTCCTCTCAGGGTTTCTTGAATCGTGTACCAGCTCTTGCTTATTATTGTTGGGGAGATAACTCCCATACCGTTCCTGACCTCTCTAGTCTTTTACACTTTTCATATCTTCACGGTTATCTGCTGCAACAAGGGATATCACTCTCAGAACTTCCTTGATTCTTGGTTCTCCGAGTATCACTACTGTGATGAGGGAGATAACTCCCAAAGAATTATTGACTCTTGGTTCTTTGGGTATCACAACTGTGATGAAGGAGATCACTCCCGAGGAATACTTGACTCTTAGGTTGACCCAAACCCCTACCGGCTCTTCCACTATTCTGGTTAACTGCAATGATGTCTTGGCCCCCGCCACTTGGAACGCCACCCCGCTTGAATTGAAAAAGATCCCTTCTCTTGCTGAATTCAAGAAGAAGTTGAAAACCTTTCTCTTCAATGCACTCCGTACCTAGTATCCTTTGCACTTGTCGCTGATCTCCTGTATACTGTCTTGTCTGTTTTGTGTGTGCCCTGAGGCCTCTGGGCGAGCTGGGGCATTATCAAAAATGTAAATAAAATGATATGTTGGGACTGTTCTGCCAGTTCTTCCTCAGGTGGTGGGCTGCTTCGTGCTATTTCACGTCTCCTGCTTTCTTCAATCGGATCCTCGCTTCATCCTTGTAGCTTTGCAGAGACTTGGACCACACGGTTCTGGTGTAGTGCAGGACCACGCAGTCCACCTCCGCGAGGTTGCACCACCGCTGGTTCTTCTTCCACTCTTCACCCAGTCAGGAACTGGGCTCTGTGGAGTGAGGAGTCAGAAACAGAGGTGGCATTTTGGTTATACACTTTTATTCAAAATCAGAAATGAAATCCTATCTTTCCCTAAATCTAAAGGGGGAACCCATACCTAAAGAGAAGATAACTAAGGTGCTTATCGTCAGGATGAAGGAACGTCTCTCAAATATTAGAATTACAGCAAGAAGCAGCAGTAGAGGAATGCTGATATGGGTGAGAGATGCAACGGATCCCACTACATGATAGTGGTGGTGTTTCCCTTCTCAAGATGGGTAGAGGCAGGCCCCTGTGCCCACCCAGACGCAAAGTGTGCAGTGAAATTCCTAGTGCAGGAAGTATTTTCCCGCTGGGGAATATGTGGCGTAATACACTCCGACAACAGGACACATTTCGTGAATGACCTATTCAAAGAAATAACGGCAATGTTAGGGATAAGTCACAAATTGTGCACGATTTAACACCCGTAATCAAATGGCGTTGTTGAGAAAATAAACGGTCTCCTAAAGAGTAGACTTTTAAAATGATGTTACACACTGATGAAAAATTGGGTGTACTGTCTACCCCTGGCATGTTTGAACTAAGAAACCAACCCAGCAAGGACCACCATTTGTCACCCCACGAGATAGTGACAGGTAGACGCATGCACACAGCACACTCCCCACTACGCAGACACTCAGATGCACACAGGAGTGCTACAGTATTAGGGGAAGAATTCCATGAGTATTTGACGAAACCCACAAAAGCAGCGCGCATGATTGTAAGGCAGCTGGCACCCCCATATACCCAAGAAGCAGCAAATGACATGGTAACACCAGCCACAGACAACCCTACAGGTCAGCTCATGCCAGGGGATATGGTATACGTGAGGAGTTTCGTACGTCGGTGGAATGCCCCAAGATTTCACGGCTCATATGAAGTGGTGTACTGCACACCGACAGCTGTGAAAGTGAAAGGGCTGAGGTATTGGATACATTTGACCAACGTACGAAAAGCATATGACAGTGTAACACAGGAAACAGAGACAGGTAGGGCAGAAGAAGGGACCCAAACATAAGAGGGAAAATTAGACACCTGATGAATATAATGCAAAAAGAGAAATAATAATGAAAAATAAACGTGACAGGATATTTGCAAAAGATGAAGTGCAATAACAACAAATTGGTCTTTGACTCTCTCTCTCTCTCTCTCTCTCTCTCTCTCTCTCTCTCTCTCTCTCTCTCTGTGTTCCTCTCCCTTATTGTGTTAACAAGCCCACGCTAAATAATGAGATTGACAAAAGAGAGGGTAAAATTAATGATAATACAACTAAGAATGAATAAAAATACATGTACAATGGAAAAGTCATGCGAATAAGAAAATATGTACATATATGTGTTTGCTTAATGCACCTTTATGTCTCATTCTGTAGGAGCAACCATGGCAACGGAGGGGGCCCCCGATGTCAACAACATTAGAATAGATAGAAATGGGAATAGTAATTTTAATTTACGTAAATATAGCTATGAGTGTGGTTTGTTCGCCTGCGCAGTGATATTCTTTTCAATGTTGTTTAGTTTAGTAGTATACTGGCCCATTGCAATTATATCTATAGATCTAAATGAGGGGGGTGGAGGGATGGGACCCACCTGGTAAAAAAAGGGAACTCACCTCATATGGGATGGGTTTAAACTCATCTGGGAACATGGGACACAGAAAAGTGGCAAGCAGCATATAAACAGCACAGCCAATATGCCTGTATCAGCACGCCCCACTGCCCCATACAATACATTTGAGTTCAACGTATATGAAATGAATGACCCCGATCCCTCTGATTTGCCCGGCTGTACGATGATACTGATCCAACTGTAGCATTTGTACCTGTCACAACTGAACAACACGCAGTATCCCCTAAGAGTGTGGAACAAGAAAATGCAGAAATTGCTGAAAGTTTTATTGCCCTGTACAATGAGTGGGAAAAGGGGGGGACAGGTGGAATACCCTTAATCCAACATGGAGAAGGGAAGGAAAGAGAACACCTCAAGAGGAATAGGAGACGGAAAAGGGGGACGGGACGGCGAAACTATGATGAATACCACGGGTTGGGACTAGACACAATAGAAGACCCACTACACCCACACCAGTCCAATAAATGGTACGCAGACATGAGCTCTACTGCAAAACAGACAATTAATGAGAGCTGTTATGTGTGCCCTCTTATACCCCATGCCTCAGGTACTCCTAAAGTGCTGTTACCGCAAGAGTCGCCTATTGCAGATGCCCAGTGTCTCCTTCATCTTGCATTATGCAGAATAAAGAACAATTTTCAAGCCCACACTGTCTCTTTTGAAATGCTGCAGAACGAAAAGACATGCCACTCGAAACCAAAAGGAGTAATATGCCTGAAAGAGCCTTTTTTAGTGATCAAAGGAACATTATATTTGGACAATAAGTGGCAAAACGAGCAGATAACATGTAAGGCAGAAGCACTATGAGGGTTGTCAGCCGAAAAATTGCAATGGATCCAGAAAACATGCGCCCCGTTATGGACCCAACACATCGCGAAGCTCATGTGGGTCACGGCCCTGGAAAAGCCATTCAAACTACAGAAAGAAATATCCTATGAACTGTGTTTCCATGGAGAAGGAAAAGTAAATGTGGGGACAAACAAGAACTGTAACAAAACACTCATCATCCCAGACATGAAAAAGGTAACTGCTGCATTAATCGACACTTACTGGGTTTGCGGCAAACAGGCGTACTTGCACCTCCCACGGTCATGGAGGGGCACGTGCTCTCTAGCAATGCTGCATTCCGCCCTGATGGTGGTCCCTGAAAGCCATATCCAAGGGGGGAAGGGACTGTCGGCTTTCAAGGACCCAGGAGCCCCACAAACAACTGAAGACGCCCCTGTGTAGGACCTATCCGCGGAAAACAGGCAAAGTTCAGTCTCAAGGAAAAGAAGGTCGTCAAACTATATTCCCATGGCATCCTCAGAACTTTTGGCACAAATTCCAGACAGGTTCCGGTTGTTTAACTCCGATGAAACGTTCTTTGCCTCCCTCATCCCAACCATCCAGGCACGAGCCAACGCAGAATGGCTCCAGATAACCCGCTGGGAGCTGATCCAACTAGCTAATGACACAGAAGAAGGATTTAACGTGATCAAGGTGGAGCTAAGGGCCCTGCGGCTGATGACGATGCAGAACAGGTATGTCTTAGATCTGTTGACAGCCATGCATGGAGGTGTTTGCCGAAAAATCGGGAGCACATTTTGCACGTTTGTACCCTCTGCAGACGCGGACAATGGAAACCTGTTGCACGTAATAGCAGCTGTGCACAACCTTGGCGAGCAGATGAAAGGAGAAAGAGGAGAACAGCCCAGCGGAGAAATGTGGAATGTGCAGTGCACAGCACAGCACCCCACCCATCTCCTTGGTGCTGCCCCGCAGAATGGCAGAGAGAGTGGTTGCCAGACAGTGCATTTATTCTCATTATTACAGCAAATTGCAGAGGCTGGGAGACAGTGTTTTGTTTCTGGAGACTCACCAGAGTTACAGAAGACTTGTAGGTTTGCTACAGTACCATCATCCCTCCCTATTAATCCCCAACTTTACCTTCCTTTACAGGGGATTATAAGTATAAATAATGTACATGGTGTACTGGCAAGCTATAATGTCCCTTGCCCAGGTTTTCCACTTGTATTTTCCTCCTCTGCCACCTCCATCATTTCCTGCTCACTATTCACTGCCATTGTAAAGTGCCTTGTTAGGCCATTGCTCCACTCACCAACCTTATACACAGTGTTTCTGACAGAAGCACTCAGCTTTCTTGCACAGAAATACAATTATATGTGCTGCACACCTGGCAAAAGCCCATGTCATAAAGGACACCTTCATCCAGTCCTATTTGTTTAGACAACAGCACTGCTGCATGCTGGGAATACTAATACTTAACGCGACATGTGAAACTACAACTCTCAGAATCCAAAGCATTGTTGGCTAAAAGGCCAGGGATGGCTGAAGATGAGCCCCATGACATGGCTCCAGTTGGCAGAAATGACGCCTGTCCCCGAAGAAACAACCCAGGATGCAACTCACCTCATCTGGCTCTTGCCCAGCCATTACTCCCCTTTTGGGATGGCAGCCTCTCCAGTGACCTTGGGTGGAATTCTCTATTGTGATCTTGGGTGGATTCCTGTCCAGTGATCTTGGGTGGATTCCTCCCTAGAGATCCTGAATGGATTACTCTGCAGAGACCTCTTGCAGGATTCAGAGCAAACCCACTAAAGAAGTGAGGAGCGTCCTGGGAGAACGGGCAATGTAGAGGGTCCCAGGACTGCACTGAGGCTGCGCAGAACAGGAGATATTAATCACCAAGAACAAGAGACACTAATCACAAGACCAGCAGAGAAAACTCTCCTGAGCATGCGCAGAGACTGTCACTACAGAAGCTCCCCAAAGTCTGTGTTAATTGGCTCCTAGGGCACTCCACGCCCCTATGGCCTCTTAGGAAGAACTTTGAAAAAGAGTGAGAGTAATCTCACTGGCCACATATCAGCTAAATACCGATTTTACAGGCCGGCTAGTGGCCCTCATGGGCACATTTACCCTTTCGACTCAAATGCAGCACTGCAACATCAGTGAACAGACTTGGAGTTCTCGCTCTCTCTCCTTTTCTCTTTCTTTCTCTCCTTTCTTTCTTTCCTTCCTCTCTTCGCCCTCTCCCTTTCCTCCCTCTCTCTTGTGCAAATAGAAACGTTGCTTAACTCTAACCAAGAACTCCTCAGGCAGGTGGAATGTTTAAATAACAGTTCCCAAGCAGTTTACAGCATTTCCCTCCTAGCAGCAGTTAATGCATTCCGTGTGCGTGTGTAGTGTTCACTGACCATCTATTCATTAGCATGCATTTATCAGCTGCTAAATGTTTATTTAATTCCAACCAACGGTCTTATTAACTGCTTCCTTGCCTAGTGCTTGCCAATAGGCAGTTGATAAGCAGCTTAAAGTATTTACTTGACATGTGTAAATCAGCATATAAGCATTATCTAAGTTACTTTATTTTGTGCCCGGGGCTTGTCTGGGTAGGGCTTAGCAAATGCTTTTATTAGACATTCTTTAAGCAGTTTGCTTGCTCAGCCATAGATTAAGAAAGGTCTTTCATTTTGACCAGGGATCTCTCCATCCCTGTGTCTCTCTCTCGCCCGGCAGGTCAAGGAGAGCGAGGCCGAGGCGGAAGCAGAAGAACAGGGAGACTCCACTTCCATGCAGAGCAAGACGCCCAGTCCAGGCTTGCCAATAATCCTGTGGGGCCGGGGGAGCATGAACATTTAAGGGGTACTTGGAGGCCATGAGAGTGGGTCATGCGCCAGTTAGGGTGGCCAACTTTTCAAAATGCTTTTGCAGGACACTTTACGTGGGAAGGCTCAAAAATGGTTTATGGCGTGCGCGCGATTTTGTATAGCGCCACTCGTTCGTGCCAACCTTTGGATACTTTTGTTAACACGTGGCTGTGTTTAAATGTCCTGTCCTGCTGCCCATCTATGTATGCTGAGAGAATGCTGGTGTTTGGAATGATTGACAGCTCAAGAGAATGTTGATGAGTGTTTGTTGTTGAGCGTTCTTTGAGTGGCAGTCGGGCCCTGAGTGAGCTGGTGTTTGTGAGGATAGCCGGTGGGTGGTCTGTCTCCTCGCATATAACTAAGAGTAACTGGAACCCATACCTGTGTGTAGGTAAATAAAGTTTACCTGCCTCACAACAATGACACTTAAACACATTGAAGCTTGGCTTGTTTTATTTATTTATTTATTTACATTTATATAGCGCACCATCAGCCCAGGGGCCTTGAGGCGCTGTTACTTGCAATGACTTAGTTACATGGTACAGGTAAGATAGCGGTAGTTGACACATTGTAAATGTTGCAGGATGACATACTGTTGTTACAGATATTGCTTTTGATCATATGATACAATATACATGGGGTAATCGTGCTAGTATGTCTAGCCTTGTTGCTCAGCTCACTAGTATAGCCTTATGACCGTTAAAGTGAGCAACAAGAAGCGCCGATTTAAAGGTTTGTTTATATCCGTGATGCCTACTATCTTGACATGCAAAACAATAAAGTTGCTGTAAATCACTAATCAAAGGGTTTCAATGATATTAATAACGAGCTGGAAGTTTATCACAAAGAATCTGCATGTTTTTATTACACACCTTCTTTTATTGCATGTCTTCAATCACTGAAAGTACAGTGGGGTTAACTAGATTTTCAGGTTGGTATTATCTTGCATTCTGGGACTTATAGTTTACCATTCAGGATGTGAAAAGTAAAGCCACCATGACATTGGGCCTCATTACGAGGTTGGCGGTAACCGTGCTTGTATGGCAGGCACGGCTACCGCCATGCTCGCTACCGGCACCGCCTCCCTCGATTGGGCAATAACTGGCCCATTACGAGATGAATGGGCCGGTAATTGCCCATTCGCGGGTGGCAGAATTGCCAGGCTCCCGATCCCCATTCTGCCCAGTAGGGCAGAATGGGCATGGGGAGCATGGTTGCCCCGGCACGCCATTTCCAAGAAAGTGTGAGTCCACCATCCACCGCGTATTAGCTAAACATACCTGCAGTAATGTCAGAATAGCCCAACAGTGGGGTGAAGTTAATTATGGATGTGCGGCCACAGAGATATAAAGATAAAATGTCCCAGACTGGCAGTGGTATGGATACACACAGTCTGTCGTTAGCACCTACCTCGATTGAGAAGCCCTTTCGTCTATCTGTGCATCCCATCAGCGTTGTGCTCGGATGCAATATTTCTGTGAAAATGACAGGTATAACCGGAAGTGAATTGTTTCACAAAGCATTAGGGCTCCAGCAGATGACACTATCTCACATATTATATTACACTCATGCTCACTTAGGTCATGTGAAACTACTGACTAACAGGCATTTGCAACCCATAATATAATAACGTTTTGTTTAGTAACCTAACATATTCTTAATGTAATACTTTCAAAATAATCTGCTTACCTGACCTATTAGCGTTGTCTCCCTTAATTATCAGGTAGAGATCCAGTGCACTCGAATCAAAGTAAGTACATTTGTAGTTTGCTTAATTGGCACACATTCACTTATATTTTTTACAGCAATAATATTCTTATTTAAGGATTGAACTACTGGTCTATGCCTGCTGCGGCCTGGCCCCAACGTGACTAATTGTGTGTCTCCTGAGAATCACACTCCAGGGAAAAAGCAAGTCGTGACAACCTGCGTCCCGCACAGCCACTCTGCAAACTGCAGGGCAAAGTTCACAATTACGGGACAATCCTGCAAAATACGGGACAGTTGGCCACCCTAGCACCAGTGGCAAGGAGATCCCTGATAACTGCCCTAGGCAACCATAGGCAAGCATTTCTAGGAGGCAGGCCTATTGCAGAGCAGAAGCAACGGAATCAGAGAAGAACTTATCCAGAAGAAAGATCCTATCCCGGATTAAGCCATGACATCGCAGGCAGAGCAGAAGAAAAGGAACAGCGCAATAGTACAGAGAGGGAAGGCAATTAAGAACCCACACCACTGACAATCAGTGACGGGCACAGCAGGACAGAAGTAGATTAGAGAAGCAGGAGGAAGAAGCCAGTCAAGGACGCACGACAAGGGACACTAAATGGCTGATGTGGTGTAGAACATGTTTCAAATGTAGCAACAAAGGCCACCTTGCAATACCCTGCAGGAACATCAAGCTAGTGATGCACAGAGAAGAGAACATTGAAGACCACAGGTCACCTTGCAATGGCCTGCAGGAGCATCAAGCTAGTGATGCACAGAGAAGAGAGCATTGCACACCACAGGCCACCTTGCAATACCCTGCAGGAACATTAAGCTAGTGATGCACAGAGAAGAGAGCATGCAACACCACAGGCCACCTTGCAATACCCTGCAGGAGCATCAAGCTAGTGATGCATAGAGAAGAGAGCATTGAACACCACAGGCCAACTTGCAATAGCCTGCAGGAACATCAAGCTAGTGATGCACAGAGAAGAGAGCATGCAACACCACAGGCCACCTTGCAATACCCTGCAGGAGCATCAAGCTAGTGATGCATAGAGAAGAGAGCATGCAACACCACAGGCCACCTTGCAATACGCTGCAGAGCATAAAGCTAGTGATGGACAGAGAAGAGAGCATTGAACACCACAGGCCACCTTGCAATACGCTGCAGAGCATCAAGCTAGTGAACCATAGAGAAGAGAGCATGCAACACCACAGGCCACCTTGCAATACCCTGCAGGAGCATCAAGCTAGAGATGCACAGAGAAGAGAACATTGAAGACCACAGGTCACCTTGCAATACCCTGCAGGAACATCAAGCTAGTGATGCACAGAGAAGAGAACATTGAACACCAAAGATCACCTTGCTATAGCCTGCAGGAACATCAAGCTAGTGATGCATAGAGAAGAGAGCATTGAACACCACAGGCCACCTTGCAATACCCTGCAGGAACATCAAGCTAGTGATGCACAGAGAAGAGAACATTGAAGACAACAGGCCACCTTGCAATACGCTGCAGAGCATCAAACTAGTGATGGACAGAGAAGAGAGCATGCAACACCACAGGCCACCTTGCAATAAGCTGCAGAGCATCAAGCTAGTGATGCACAGAGAAGAGAACATTGAACACCACAGGCCAACTTGCAATAGCCTGCAGGAACATCAAGCTAGTGATGCACAGAGAAGAGAGCATGCAACACCACAGGCCACCTTGCAATACCCTGCAGGAGCATCAAGCTAGTGATGCATAGAGAAGAGAGCATGCAACACCACAGGCCACCTTGCAATACGCTGCAGAGCATAAAGCTAGTGATGCATAGAGAAGAGAGCATTGAACACCACAGGCCACCTTGCAATACCCTGCAGGAACATTAAGCTAGTGATGCACAGAGAAGAGAACATTGAAGACCACAGGTCACCTTGCAATGGCCTGCAGGAGCATCAAGCTAGTGATGCACAGAGAAGAGAGCATTGCACACCACCGGCCACCTTGCAATAGCCTGCAGGAGCATCAAGCTAGTGATGCACAGAGAAGAGAGCATTGAACACCACAGGCCACCTTGCAATACCCTGCAGGAACATTAAGCTAGTGATGCACAGAGAAGAGAACATTGAAGACCACAGGTCACCTTGCAATGGCCTGCAGGAGCATCAAGCTAGTGATGCACAGAGAAGAGAGCATTGCACACCACCGGCCACCTTGCAATAGCCTGCAGGAGCATCAAGCTAGTGATGCACAGAGAAGAGAGCATTGAACACCACAGGCCACCTTGCAATACCCTGCAGGAACATCAAGCTAGTGATGCACAGAGAAGAGAACATTGAACACCGCAGGCCACCTTGCAATAGCCTGCAAGAGCATCAAGCTAGTGATGCACAGAGAAGAGAGCATTGAACACCACAGGTCACCTTGCAATACCCTGCAGGAGCATCAAGCTAGAGATACACAGAGAAGAGAGCATTGAACACCACAGGCCACCTTGCAATAGCCTGCAGGAGCATCAAGCTAGTGATGCACAGAGAAGAGAGCATTGACCACCACAGGCCACCTTGCAATAGCCTGCAGGAGCATCAAGCTAGTGATGCACGGAGAAGAGAGCATTGAACACAGCAGGCCACCTTGCAATACCCTGCAGGAGCATCAAGCTAGTGATACACAGAGAAGAGAACATTGAACACCACAGGTCACCTTGCAATAGCCTTTAGGAGCATCAAGCTAGTGATGCATAGAGAAGAGAGCATGCAACACCACGGGCCACCTTGCAATACGCTGCAGAGCATCAAGCTAGTGATGGACAGAGAAGAGAGCATTGAACACCACAGGCCACCTTGCAATGGCCTGCAGGAGCATCAAGCTAGTGATGCACAGAGAAGAGAGCATTGCACACCACAGGCCACCTTGCAATACCCTGCAGGAACATTAAGCTAGTGATGCACAGAGAAGAGAGCATGCAACACCACAGGCCACCTTGCAATACCCTGCAGGAGCATCAAGCTAGTGATGCATAGAGAAGAGAGCATTGAACACCCCAGGCCAACTTGCAATAGCCTGCAGGAACATCAAGCTAGTGATGCACAGAGAAGAGAGCATGCAACACCACAGGCCACCTTGCAATACCCTGCAGGAGCATCAAGCTAGTGATGCATAGAGAAGAGAGCATGCAACACCACAGGCCACCTTGCAATACGCTGCAGAGCATAAAGCTAGTGATGGACAGAGAAGAGAGCATTGAACACCACAGGCCACCTTGCAATACGCTGCAGAGCATCAAGCTAGTGAACCATAGAGAAGAGAGCATGCAACACCACAGGCCACCTTGCAATACCCTGCAGGAGCATCAAGCTAGAGATGCACAGAGAAGAGAACATTGAAGACCACAGGTCACCTTGCAATACCCTGCAGGAACATCAAGCTAGTGATGCACAGAGAAGAGAACATTGAACACCAAAGATCACCTTGCTATAGCCTGCAGGAACATCAAGCTAGTGATGCATAGAGAAGAGAGCATTGAACACCACAGGCCACCTTGCAATACCCTGCAGGAACATCAAGCTAGTGATGCACAGAGAAGAGAACATTGAAGACAACAGGCCACCTTGCAATACGCTGCAGAGCATCAAACTAGTGATGGACAGAGAAGAGAGCATGCAACACCACAGGCCACCTTGCAATACGCTGCAGAGCATCAAGCTAGTGATGCACAGAGAAGAGAACATTGAACACCACAGGCCAACTTGCAATAGCCTGCAGGAACATCAAGCTAGTGATGCACAGAGAAGAGAGCATGCAACACCACAGGCCACCTTGCAATACCCTGCAGGAGCATCAAGCTAGTGATGCATAGAGAAGAGAGCATGCAACACCACAGGCCACCTTGCAATACGCTGCAGAGCATAAAGCTAGTGATGCATAGAGAAGAGAGCATTGAACACCACAGGCCACCTTGCAATACCCTGCAGGAACATTAAGCTAGTGATGCACAGAGAAGAGAACATTGAAGACCACAGGTCACCTTGCAATGGCCTGCAGGAGCATCAAGCTAGTGATGCACAGAGAAGAGAGCATTGCACACCACCGGCCACCTTGCAATAGCCTGCAGGAGCATCAAGCTAGTGATGCACAGAGAAGAGAGCATTGAACACCACAGGCCACCTTGCAATACCCTGCAGGAACATTAAGCTAGTGATGCACAGAGAAGAGAACATTGAAGACCACAGGTCACCTTGCAATGGCCTGCAGGAGCATCAAGCTAGTGATGCACAGAGAAGAGAGCATTGCACACCACCGGCCACCTTGCAATAGCCTGCAGGAGCATCAAGCTAGTGATGCACAGAGAAGAGAGCATTGAACACCACAGGCCACCTTGCAATACCCTGCAGGAACATCAAGCTAGTGATGCACAGAGAAGAGAACATTGAACACCGCAGGCCACCTTGCAATAGCCTGCAAGAGCATCAAGCTAGTGATGCACAGAGAAGAGAGCATTGAACACCACAGGTCACCTTGCAATACCCTGCAGGAGCATCAAGCTAGAGATACACAGAGAAGAGAGCATTGAACACCACAGGCCACCTTGCAATAGCCTGCAGGAGCATCAAGCTAGTGATGCACAGAGAAGAGAGCATTGACCACCACAGGCCACCTTGCAATAGCCTGCAGGAGCATCAAGCTAGTGATGCACGGAGAAGAGAGCATTGAACACAGCAGGCCACCTTGCAATACCCTGCAGGAGCATCAAGCTAGTGATACACAGAGAAGAGAACATTGAACACCACAGGTCACCTTGCAATAGCCTTTAGGAGCATCAAGCTAGTGATGCATAGAGAAGAGAGCATGCAACACCACGGGCCACCTTGCAATACGCTGCAGAGCATCAAGCTAGTGATGGACAGAGAAGAGAGCATTGAACACCACAGGCCACCTTGCAATACCCTGCAGGAGCATCAAGCTAGTGATGCATAGAGAAGAGAGCATGCAACACCACAGGCCACCTTGCAATACCCTGCAGGAGCATCAAGCTAGAGATACACAGAGAAGAGAGCATTGAACACCACAGGCCACCTTGCAATACCCTGCAGGAGCATCAAGCTAGTGATACACAGAGAAGAGAACATTGAACACCACAGGTCACCTTGCAATAGCCTGCAGGAGCATCAAGCTAGTGATGCATAGAGAAGAGAGCATGAAACACCACGGGCCACCTTGCAATACCCTGCAGAGCATCAAGCTAGTGATGGACAGAGAAGAGAGTATTGAACACCACAGGCCACCTTGCAATAGCCTGCAGAAGCATCACGCTAGCGATGCACAGAGAAGAGAGCATTGAACAACACAGGCCACCTTGCAATAGCTTGCATGAACATCACGCTAGTGATGCACAGAGAAAAGAGCATTGAACAACACAGGCCACCTTGCAATAGCCTGCATGAACATCAAGCTAGTGATGCACAGAGAAGAGAGCATTGAATACCACAGGCCACCTTGCAATAGCCTGCAGGAACATCAGGCCCCCTTGCAATACCCCGCAGGAGCATCAAGCTAGTGATGCACAGAGAAGAGAGCATTGAACACCACAGGCCACCATGCAATAGCCTGCAGGAGCATCAAGCTAGTGATGCACAGATGAGAGAGCATTCAACTACACAGGCCACCCTGCAATACCATGCAGGAGCATCAAGCTAGTGATGCACAGAGAAGAGAGCATTGAACACCACAGGCCACCTTGCAATAGCCTGCAGGAGCATCAAGCTAGTGATGCACAGAGAAGAGAGCATTGAACACCACAGGCCACCTTGCAATAGCCTGCAGGAGCATCAAGCTAGTGATGCACAGAGAAGAGAGCATTGAACACCACAGGCCACCTTGCAATAGCCTGCAGGAGCATCAAGCTAGTGATGCACAGAGAAGAGAGCATTGAACACCACAGGTTATCTTGCAATAGCCTGCAGGAACATCAAGCTAGTGATGCACAGAGAAGAGAGCATTGGACATTACAGGCCACCTTGCAATAGCCTGCAGGAGCATCAAGGTAGAGATGGACAGGCAAGAGAGCATTGAACACCACAGGCCCCCTTGCAAAACCCCACAGGAGCATCAAGCTAGTGATGCACAGAGAAGAGAGCATTGAACACCACAGGCCACCTTGCAATAGGCTGCAGGAGCATCAATCTAGAGATACACAGAGAAGAGAGCATTGAACGCCACAGGCCACCTTGCAATACCCCGGAGGAGAGTTAAGCTACTGATGCACAGAGAAGAGAGCATTGAACACCACAGGCCACTTTGCAATAGGCTACAGGAGCATCAAGCTAGTGATGCATAGAGAAGAGAGCATTGAACACCACAGGCCACCTTGCAGTAACCTGAAGGAGCATCAAGCTAATGATGCACAGAGGAGAGAATATTGAACACCACAGGCCACCTTGCAATAACCTGAAGGAGCATCAAGCTAATGATGCACAGAGGAGAGAGTATTGAACACCACAGGCCACCTTGCAATAGCCTGAAGGAGCATCAAGCTAATGATGCACAGAGGAGAGAGTATTGAACACCACAGGCCACCTTGCAATAGCGTGCAGGAGCACCAAGCTACTGATGCACAGAGAAGAGAGCATTGAACACCACAGGCCACCTTGCAATACCCTGCAGGAACATCAAGCTGGTGATGCACAGGGAAGAGAGCATTGAACACCACAGGCCACCTTGCAATAGCCTGCAGGAGCATCAAGCGAGTGACGCACAGAGGAGAGAGTATTGAACACCACAGGCCACCTTGCAATAGCCCGCAGGAGCATCAAGCGAGTGACGCACAGAGGAGAGAGTATTGAACACCACAGGCCACCTTACAATAGCCTGTAGGAATATCAAACTAGTGATGCACAGAGAAGAGAGCATTGAACACCACAAGCCATCTTGCAATAGCCTGCAGGAACATCAAGCTGGTGATGCACAGGGAAGAGAGCATTGAACACCACAGGCCACCTTGCAATAGCCTGCAGGAGCATCAAGCGAGTGACGTACAGAGGAGAGAGTATTGAACACCACAGGCCACCTTACAATAGCCTGTAGGAATATCAAACTAGTGATGCATAGAGAAGAGAGCATTGAACACCACAAGCCATCTTGCAATAGCCTGCAGGAACATCAAGCTGGTGATGCACAGGGAAGAGAGTATTGAACACCACAGGCCACCTTGCAATAGCCTGCAGGAGCATCAAGCAAGTGACGCACAGAGGAGAGAGTATTGAACACCACAGGCCACCTTACAATAGCCTGTAGGAATATCAAACTAGTGATGCACAGAGAAGAGAGCATTGAACACCACAAGCCATCTTGCAATAGCCTGCAGGAGCATCAAGCGAGTGACGCACAGAGGAGAGAGTATTGAACACCACAGGCCACCTTACAATAGCCTGTAGGAATATCAAACTAGTGATGCACAGAGAAGAGAGCATTGAACACCACAGGCCACCTTGCAATAGCCTGCAGGAACATCAAGCTAATGATGCACAGAGGAGAGAGTATTGAACACCACAGGCCACCTTGCAATAGCGTGCAGGAGCACCAAGCTACTGATGCACAGAGAAGAGAGCATTGAACACCACAGGCCACCTTGCAATACCCTGCAGGAACATCAAGCTGGTGATGCACAGGGAAGAGAGCATTGAACACCACAGGCCACCTTGCAATAGCCTGCAGGAGCATCAAGCGAGTGACGCACAGAGGAGAGAGTATTGAACACCACAGGCCACCTTGCAATAGCCTGCAGGAGCATCAAGCGAGTGACGCACAGAGGAGAGAGTATTGAACACCACAGGCCACCTTGCAATAGCGTGCAGGAGCACCAAGCTACTGATGCACAGAGACGAGAGCATTGAACACCACAGGCCACCTTGCAATACCCTGCAGGAACATCAAGCTGGTGATGCACAGGGAAGAGAGCATTGAACACCACAGGCCACCTTGCAATAGCCTGCAGGAGCATCAAGCGAGTGACGCACAGAGGAGAGAGTATTGAACACCACAGGCCACCTTGCAATAGCCTGCAGGAGCATCAAGCGAGTGACGCACAGAGGAGAGAGTATTGAACACCACAGGCCACCTTACAATAGCCTGTAGGAATATCAAACTAGTGATGCACAGAGAAGAGAGCATTGAACACCACAAGCCATCTTGCAATAGCCTGCAGGAACATCAAGCTGGTGATGCACAGGGAAGAGAGCATTGAACACCACAGGCCACCTTGCAATAGCCTGCAGGAGCATCAAGCGAGTGACGCACAGAGGAGAGAGCATGCAACACCACAGGCCACCTTACAATAGCCTGTAGGAATATCAAACTAGTGATGCACAGAGAAGAGAGCATTGAACACCACAAGCCATCTTGCAATAGCCTGCAGGAGCATCGAGCGAGTGACGCACAGAGGAGAGAGTATTGAACACCACAGGCCACCTTACAATAGCCTGTAGGAATATCAAACTAGTGATGCACAGAGAAGAGAGCATTGAACACCACAGGCCACCTTGCAATAGCCTGCAGGAGCATCAAGCTACTGATGGACAGAGGAGAGAACACTGAACACCACAGACCACCTTGGAATAGCCTGCAGGAGCATCAAGCTAGTGATGCACGGAGAAGAGAGCATTGAACACCACAGGCCACCTTGCAATACCCTGCAGGAGCATCAAGCTAGTGACGCACAGAGAAAAGATAATTGAACACTACACACAACCTTGCAATAACATGCAGGAGCATCAAGCTAAAGATACACAAACAGAAGAGCATTGTCCACCACAGGACACCTTGTATTGCAAGAACATCACGCTAGTGATACACAGGGAAGAGAGTATTCAACACCACAAGGCGGCTTGGTCCTGAGTATTGGTAAGAGGAGGTGCATCTGTGTAAGAAGATACCTGCACTACAGAGTGAGCGGGTGGAAAGGAAATAGAAATGCTTCAGGGAGCTATGCTGGAAAGACCAATACAAGGAGAATAGAACTTCTGTTGACCCGAGTGGCAAAGGGACTTCAAAGACCAAAAAATATAGATGGAAACTGCATTAATAAAAGAAGCTCAGAGCGTGAGTGGCTGAACCAGGGAAAGTTCAATATAAAACAGGATCCATGATGGTCCAGAGAATGGGTCTCATTACAAGTTTAGTGGGAATTAGGCAGTAAATCTGCTGCATTACCACCAAACTCAATTACTGTTACCACCACTTGGTCCTGTGGGTTACCACATGATTACAATGGGTCTTAATTCCCAATTTTTCGAGTACATAGGACTACATGGAGATGTTTGGGAGATGTTCTGCCAGCGGACTCACTGCACAGTAAATCTGCCAACTTTTCAAGGTTAAGTGGAAGCTTAGCTCCAAATTCATTATCCGGCATTGTGGGAAAAACAGTTGTAATGCTGTTACCGGCCAAAACAAGTCGCAGTGACAGAATTTCCACCCATATTTTCCCACACCACTGCAGTTGTAATGAGGCCCAATGCATTTGGAAGAGATACTTGACAGACACAAACAAATGTTTCAATCAGCAATCAGAACCTCTCAAGGCTACGCCAATGCGGTCTGCATCAATACGATGAAACATAAGGGTTACACAGAGCTTTCCATAGCAAGACGTGAGCTGGAGGAAGAACCACACAAACTACTGCGCAACAAGGTCCAGGCACAAGTGGAGGCAAATGAACGGCTGAGCCACATCATAGACACACACAAGGCAGAGACAACCAAATTGAGACTTTGTGTCAGTCTGAGAAGTCTGAACAAGGAACTGATTTGTGACAATTCCCGATGTCTTATGCCACTGAGCTGGTCTGGCACGAAGTGTGAGAGCCAAGTGTTTGCAGTGGAACACTTTTTGTGAAGTCTCTTATAACTTCCACATCAAAATAGCAGAGTACACTGCCTGCAAAACCCAACAACACTGTCAGATAATTCTACTTACTGTCCCTTTAAGAAAGAGGAGGACCTTGCCTTAAATTCACGCACCCGTGCGAAGCGCTCGCACGAAGTGTGAGAGACAAGTGTTTGGTGTGAACACTTTTGTGAAGTCTCCTACGCCTTCGACATAGAAATAACGGAGTGTACGCCTACAAAACCCGACAATGCTGTGGATAATTCTACCGACTGGCACTTTAAGGAAGAGGAGGACCTTGCCTTAAATTTGTGCACCTGCACGAAGTATGAGAGGCAGGCGTTTGGTGTTTGGTGAAGGTGTAGTGGTGTATCGAGGACTTGGGCTCCCCCCTCCTCCCTCCACCTTGGCTCTCCCTTATTGTAAGGAAGTACCACACCCTTTGCCTTCGATCTGTACGAAGGACCGGTGAGTCACATGGCTGACATTTAATGAAATATTTAATAACTGTACCGCTTAACTCTAGTGAATACTCGCAGCTCATGCTTTGATTAGCGGCCCTCATGGACTGTTGTCACTTTTAGTGAGGAGTACTTGTGCGTGCCTTTGTGATTCCCATTCTCGGGACCCGGACCCCATAGGGCTCAATGGGAATTGGGAAGGAGGTAATTACAGCACTGTAAATTACGGACAGTAGATCAGATTTAAAACCTTCTTGGACTTTCGGTGGAGGCTATTGACGCCTGGATTAAGAAACTGACTGTACATAAGAGTAGCTATGTAATGCTGAGTAATCCGGGTAAGTGAGTGCACTATGATAAAATAATTCAGGATGTAAAGATACATGTGAGGCAAGAGCTCAGAGGAATTAAGAAGTCTGACCATGGTCCTCAGGCCAGTCCCTGAGCCAGTCGCCTGGTAACAAATAGATACAGGCAATGGGCAATGGGCTTCTTAAAGAAGTGTCAACCTATTCACTAAATGTAACTCAGCGAAAGTCTTTTCGCAGAGATGGAGTACATCTTACTTATGCTGGCAATCAGATTTGTCTGTGAAATATACAAAATGCATTGTATCAAAATGCATTTTGTATTTTCGATTTGTCCGCAGTTGTCCACGGAGAGCACGTATTACATACAGGATTTTTGAGGTTGAGAGGCATGCAAATGAGACTTAGCAGAGCAAGGGATTAGTCAATAGGGTTTACTGGGTGTGATGCGTGAGCAGAGACTTTGTCAGAAAGTCTTTTTCCTGAGAGGAGAGCAGATAGCTATGGCTGTGTGTTTCAGAAAGCAGATTGTCTGGATTTTGGGAGATTCGTGGATAAATTGGTTGGAGGTGCATGCAGATTGCTGTGGAGTGGCTGCACATCTTGGATTCTCTCATGTGGAAGTGCACTGGCATGGAGTGCGTGGATTGAAGTGGCTAGATTTGGTACCTCTTTGTGCTACTTTGGTAACACAGTGTCATCCAGACATTATTATTCATTGTGGTGGGAACAGTTCAGTCCATGTGTCTGGAATATCTTTGCAATTTGCAATGAAACAAGGACTTGGGAAAGTAATTGACATGTATCCAGGGGAGTTGCTAGGTCTGGAAAAGACCCGGGGCTAAGCTGATGTGAGAACTGTTGGGACTGGGGGCTAGCTAGTCTTTTGGCTGTAGCTCCTGAGATTCTATCCGGGGCTACAACCAAAAGATCAGGGGCTATAGCCCTCTTAGCCCCCCCTAGCAACGCCCCTACATGTATCCAAACTCCAGAGTAATTATTTCCTGTATTGCGCAGAGACAAATGTGGCTGCGTTCTTCTTCATTTGGACCACAAATGGAGAAAGCAAAGCGTAATGTTAACAAGGCTGTCTGTGCCTTTTTGAGAGATGTTGGTATGTCCTCTTTTCACAATGAAAAAATTATGTTTCGTAGTACACTTGCAGATGTAGAAGCAAAAATCTGTAAACTTAAAGACTCCAGGGCACCAGGCCCAAACGGGCTTGCAAACGCTGTAGTAAGAAGGTCACTAGCGTATTGGTCAAGGGTGGTCTTTGTTCGTTTTTAATAAAGTTTGTGAAGAGAGCAGAGTTCCCAGAACTTAGAGGAATTCCATCCTGGCCTCCATTTATGAAAAAGTTAAAAGAACATCTCCTAGAAGTTGAGACTCATTGCAATGTTAGATGTCACGGGCAAAATATTTGCATCCCTGATACGAGACGGACTAACGAAATGGGTAAAAGCTGCCGAGATACTTGATGATTTCATATAGGCTTTAGGACAGGTTGAAGGCATGCCCCTGAATTCTCACACTAGAGAGAATGCAACCTGCAAAGAAAGGAAGGCCCAAGTCGATCTTGTAAGGATAAGACGTTTTTAATCTCACACACAGATGAGAGCAACAGCAAAGAAATCTGCTGCAAAGAACGTTTTGCCGAAAAGTAGTGGGTAAAATCCAGCACGGGTGGCTGGTGTGTGCCTATACAGGATCTGCCTGCCGCATAAGGATGTCAGGTCGTTGGTTCCAGCCCAGTCCGTCCATATTCCATGCCCAATTATACTCCTACCATACAACAATTTTATCACTCATCCTATGCATTTGGCACATCTTAAGTCTACACCCTCGTTTTGAACTATAATGTATCCCTCCCAGCCCCTCGCAATACAAATCACACGATTGTTGCTTTAACGATACACCCTGGCCATCCTCTTTGAACATTTCAGGACTTGTCACTTCGGGGGTGATGGTCAGAGGGCACCTGGTGCCATGGAATTCAGAGGTCTTAAGCTGTAGTCAGTTATATGGGCTATAACTCGTGGTCACCTGGGGATGGGTCGGGTCATGCTTTGGCCAGTGTGAGATAACATGCACACCTCATGGGAGCTCGGGCATGGCTGGGGAATTCTCTTGTCTCACGATTTTGGGCCTAGTGCATGCAATTCCGCATTCACTGCGCAGACTTCCCTTCTACCTATGATTACTAATTTCTACGCAAAATAGCAATACTGCTGATGCCTTATGCTGTAGTATGTGGATATACTACATTTGGTTATATTGGAGTAGACTCCTGTTGAACTAGGAGGTGTACCACTCACCATCCCCCCTCACCTGGCCTATCACAGTGCTTTGAATGCATTTATTTTATTTTATTTGCATTTTTAAAGCACTCACACAGCCTGGGGGCATCGAGGCGCTGTTACAGGAATATGGGCCTCATCACTAGTTGGGCGGTAATGCCGGAGCTATTAGCGCCAGCGCTAATAGCCCTACCGCCAAACCCCCTGGCGACGGATCACAGGTTTGGCGGAATGGTTATTGCCCATTCCCCATTGGGCCCATTCGGGAATTCCTCTTTGAGCTATTACCGCCGGCAGGTTTCCCGCCGGCGGTAAACGCACCGAAAATTGGCAAATTTGCAGCGGATTTCCCCCCAGCTCAGAGCTGGAGGGAAATCCGCTAAGGTCATAAATCTGGCGGTAATAGCGCTACTGCTGCATTTAAGGGTTACCACCAAACTTGTGATGAGGCCCTATGTCTCTTAGTTGTGTATTTATAACGCGCTTAATACCCAGAGGTTTCTAAGCGGGGACCCGGGGATCGAACCTGTGTTGCTGCTTGTCTTCTTTCCAAGGCAAGCACATTGCCGCTGAGCTATCCTCTCGCCTCACTCTAAAGCGCCTAGGAGGTGTGACGGGCCTGCCCCCTTATCAAGAAGATTCTGGAACTGGACATTGCCATTGGCTTATTGATATGCCTACCAGGGATGCTAAGATCAAGGGCAACCCTGACCTTCATATTTGCCACAGTGGGCCGGAGTCCACTGTGGCAAAAATTCAAAGTGTATGGCTACCATACAAATCTTTTAAACCTGGTGCGAAACTTGCACAAAGAGACTGTAGTGCAGGTAAGGATGGACAGTGGGGGGTCAATTACGCGCCCATTCAAACTAATCGGGGAGTCAAACATGGCTGCTCCTTGGCTCCCCTACTGTTTAACCTGTACCTGGCCGATCTGCCAGAGTACTTGGGGCAAGTTACTAACCATCCACCGAGTATTGCTGGTGTTCCAATGAAATGTCTCTTACATGCCGATGACCTTATTCTCTGTGACCGAACCTTCTCAGGCCTAAAACCCTCTTCAACTGCATTGCGTAAATATGCAGATGAACATGGCTTGAAGACGAACTCTGAGAAACATGGCGGTACCAAAATGATAGTGGGTGGTGCCCACATAGAACAGGTAAATCACTACAAGTATCTGGGCCTGGACTTAACGGCTGGTTGTGACTACTCGGCAATTATCGCTGACAAGAAACGCAAAGCAATTGCCCTGACCCAGGTTATCGTACGGTGTACTAGGGAGACCCCAGGCTACACTCTACATGGTAAACTGACCCTTTATAGGTAGCTATTCTATATGGGCTAGAGGCCCTGTGCACGAAGGATCTGTCCTGGATGAAGGTCATGGAGGGAACATTTTGGAGGTGTGTCCTTGGAGTGGGCCCTGGCGTACCAATTTAACTAATAAGGCTAAAGTTGGGTTTGACATCTTCAGTAGTTCAAGTCTAAAAAAGAAGAGGCCTATTACATCTACAAGCTAAATGATCCCCTATTTCCCCACTCCTGAGACTTCTCTGTATGGAAAGCGGGTGCGAGGAGCAGTACCAAACTCGCCACTTCGGTAAATGAGGTATTTAAAACAATAGAATGGAGTCCAAATTGGGAAGAGAATCACTACATTCAGAAGGATAAGTTTGTCAGAAAATTGGAGAGGTCGGATTGGTGCTCCAATTATAGTCATTTAAATGTATTAAAAGCTCTGGCATGGAGATGCCGCAGGGTTACCTGAAATTGTGCCCATATTTATTCTACTATTGCCAATCAATAAATAACCAGTGCTGGCTACGATGGGACCTGAACTTTATATCGCCAGAGAATCCAAGAACTGCCACCTATGCCGTGTTCTGAGGAAACCCGAGTCTGACCACCGTGTCTTGACCGAATGCAGAGAATTTGGCTCTTTGTATATGAACCTCCTTGGTCCTGACGTCATTGTAAGTGAGGGCTTCTGGTCAGATTGCTTAAACACAGAGAATAAATCTGTGCACATTGCCCCCTATCAGGTTTGGAAGGGAGTTACAGGCCCAATAATGCAGGTACGCGGTAACTGGGATGGAGCAAAAATCCACTAAAGGACTATCTATGAATTACGGATATATGCATGGTGGTGATATTATTTTAATATGCACATTTATTTTAAAATTGAAATATTAGGTATTTTTCTTTTAAATTAATTGATATGTGTTCAAACAGGGTATGTATTTAATGTATGTATTTCATGCATGCAAGTAACTCTTTTGTATTATTAGAAATGTACACGTAAATAAAATACAATATTGAGCTGGTCTTGTCCCTCACTGGAGAAAAAGTGTTCAGCAAGTTGTACATGAGGCGTGGCTATCATTGAATGACAACAACACCAGGAGGCGTCCTGCCACGTCTGCATGCATCAGAGCACACAATCCAGGACTATGAGAGTTTCCGGGGTGACGAAGCCTCACGAGAGGCACTTGCTTAGCTGAAGAAATGATTTATCATGGATTGTTTTTGCTCTTTACACTGCACTGAAGATCGTGACTAGAAATCCTGTGGCCTGATTATCTTACTTTAACTTGCGAGAATTGCCTTGTATAATACTTGGAAAATACTTGAAAAACGACCCAGATTCGATGGCGCACACCTTGCTCAAAACCATTGGGTTTCTCCTTAACAGTCTTGCTGTATTGTACGCATCAGCATTCCTCGTGCACCTTGTAGTCAATCTAACAGGATCGCAGAAGCAGCCCTAACTGCCTCTGTATTTCAGTGTGAACTACATTACCCATCAGTAGCCGGGCCTGTAAACCACGTTGACGGCGCATTAGCGCCGGTGCGTTTGACCTGGTCGGTGGCGGTTTGTGCAAGGTTTGCAAAAGACCCTAATAGGCGTATTCTGTATCGAAAAAAACTGGCCCTCCACTTCTCTTCCTTCACGAAAGATAAGAATCCCTCATTCCTATTGTGTTGCCAGCGGCTCTATACAGGCATTCACTTACAGTATGCCTGTCCCTGTGAGAACCCGCTATCAAGCAAAACAGGCTGCAATTCTAGCAAAATACCAAGCGCTGGGACTACACCTCGTTACTGGAAATCATAATGCCTCGAGCAACACGACAAATATTTACTTGGGCTCTCTCATTAAAACATATTTAATGCCAGCTGATTCGACTCTACTAGAGAGAGACCAGTTTCTTGTATCGCCAGCTTAAACCAAAGAGAAGGATGAGGTGCAGTTGCCACCCCCGTTAAGCGATCATATCATTAGTGCCACCCCCTTCCCGGGACAAAATACTCAAATTGATCCCTCCATTACTCAGGCAAAATCTTTTTATGTTGCGGTAAGCCAAAGTTAACGGACTGAGTGAAGCAAGGCCATTAGCAACCCTAGCTACCAAACCTGTAGCATTGTCCCGTTGAATGAAGGAACATACTTTTCCAAGATGGCTGCCATGCAACGAGAAGCAAGGCTCTGCAAGGAGCCCCTCTTTCCTTTCCATTGCTGCCTGCAGAAGTGGAGAGGAAGGAGCGACGGTGGAAGCAGTACCTCTAACGCATACATAAATAAAGTATGTGGGGGTATGAAGGGTTACAAAAAAAGATGGGGGCAGGTGGCGGCGGGGGGAGCCGGCCATCAGGTTGGATGGAACGCAGACTTTCACTGGTGGTTCAAGCCTGCGTTCCGAGCCACCTGAATCTCTGGCTCCCCCGCCAGGGTGCTAATACCAGTTCAAACACTAAAAATAATTCTGAGAAAATCCCTGTCAATAACGCATTTACCATTTCTCTTCTAAACACCCGATCATTATGCCAACATAGGACCGAGGTGACTGATTACATCTCTATGCATAAACCTGACACACTCACAATTACAGAGACATGGTTGCACGACGCTGCCCAGGTATCTGCAGATGATGCTACCCCCATTAGGATATAACATTTATAGAGCAGACCGAATTGGGTAGGAGTGGCCCTTATCCCTATCCAATGTGGAGTCCCTCAAGGATCATGTATTTCCCCTACGCTTTACAACATCTTCACCAAGCTCCTCTTTGACCGCCTTGATGACTTGGGTGTCACATACACAAATTATGCTGACGACACCCAGGTCCTCATCACACTCAAAGAGAGATATGATGAAGATGTTGCAAAACTAAACGAAATCTACCTTGAAATCCAAGCATGGATGGCTACCCACAGCCTCTGCTTAAATGATGACAAGACAGAACATCTCATCGTCGGATCCTAAACCCGTTTTAACAAACTTGACCCTAGATACCAGACATTCACCATTGATGGTAACATCATAAAAGTCTCAAAACAAGTCAAAACACTGGTGTATACCTTGACTCCACACTTTCGCTCAAAAAACAAATCAATGCAACAATCTCTTCCACGGCCTACACTAATAAAGGTATTAATGCCTGTAGTCAGTTCCTATCTACCAATAGCTGCCTTACATTGGCCAGGGCCCTGATATTGTCCAAACTGGACTATTGCAACACACTTTTCCTTGGCTCCACTAACCTCAACTTGAACAGATTACAGATTCTCCAAAACAACGCCCTCAGGTGCGCCCTCAACCTCCCCCGCAAGGCCCACATCTCCACTATCCGTGAGAGAATTAAACTACGCTCACTCGTCATCACCCACAAATGTCTCTCCCTGACAGCCCCACGCTACCTATCAGACAAATTTACGAGACAGAATCCGTCCAGACCTACTAGATCCCCATACCTGCACCTACTTAACATCCCAAAGTTTAACTTAAAAACGGCAGGAGGAGAAAGCTTTCCTGTGTTAGCAGCAAAATGTTGGAACGCACTCCCAGTGGGAATTAGAGCAGACTTATCATTCTGGTCCTTCACAGTTAAAGTGAAGGAGTTGCTCACCACTCAACAATAGATTGCTACCTGCTTTTAGCTCACTCTTACACCCAGCAAAACCTCTGCTCTCCAGAAGTTGTAAAAGACCAACTTGTAACCCGGTCTCTTATAGAACCGTTTTATCCCATTTCCTGTCATAGACTACTATGTAACCTGCTCCCTCATGTTATCTACTGTAATATGTATCCATCATTTGATAAAAGTGCAGGAGTGTAGCTTCTCTGCTCAATGAGTTGTTAGTTCCAATAAGTATCCCTCCTGAAGGGCGTCCTTTGGATTTTTGAGATGCCGGAACAGTAAAAATTGTGAGTCCTTCTATCTCTATCGGATGTGTGTGCCAGGTTTCTTGAAGCAAAATGACAGAGTTAAAAAAAAATAGTTTTCTTTATACTGCTATTTGAGAAGGTATTTGGTCCACGGGTATTCCAGCGTGTTATATTTATGTCACCTTGCCTAAAGGTTCTGTTGCCCCAGACGTAGTCTTTGGAGCACCTGTGCAAGAATCTCCGGTAATGCCGCTAGTGTGTTAGCTTTTACATCTCCATTATTCCCCTGAAGATTTGTACAGGGTTTCTGGTTTGGAGATTCCATTTGTCTGGAGTTTAACTCTTCGGTAACAGAGATTGCGTTTGCTTTTAACAGCTCTGATGGTAATGTTTCCAGAATTTGCAGATTTACTTTTTCTAGTTCTTTTTTATTACTTTTAATAGCATTCCACGCTTTTAGCGATGCAAACCCCACTTCTGGCAATTTCGTGTTACTTTTACATGGGAATTTTACATATTCCATTTCTCCTGAGCTAAAGAGATACAAGTTCGGGACTTTGCTAAAGTACCCCAAAATCGCCCTCCTGCAAAGTGAATTATACTGTGGGATTTTATTTAGTGCCCTAAGCCAAAGTTTCGTAACGGCATATTCTTGACCTTCTACATTTTCCATCGGTTCCAGGTAGTGGGGGCTGTCCTCTGGAGAGCTTTTACTAGTGGATTCTGACGCTTTCTCTTCGCATTCAACCACCAGTTCTTTTGTTTTACCTTGCCCATTTTTGATTTCAACCAATTTAGGAACAGTTATTTTACCATATGAAACTCTTTTTTGAAAAATTGGTGCTATTTTTACGGAGGGACCCAAACCAGATTCCACGTTCTTTTTTGGTGCGCAAGTTTTTCCTTTGCCCAAGAATATCGGGGCCCATGGTGGTCCCTTCTTTGGTGAACAACTTTTTCCCCCCTTTTTCCCTTTTCCTACTGTTTTTTCCAGTAGGCTTGTGGGGTTCATGGCCCCGGCACCTAAAGTCTGTGGAGCTTCTATGGGGTCTGTTTGCAGACCTACATTTATCTTCATGTTCATTTTATGTTTCGTATCATGCTTTTTGTTCCTTGAATCTTCTTTATCTGTGTTTGTTTTATTTTCTTCCTCCACAATTATTACAGATTTTTCTCTTTGTTCCACTGATTTTTTTTTCTCCCGGTAGCCATTTCCTGGCTTTCCTCGCTAGGTGCTTTTTCTCACAAGTCTTTCTCGAGAGCTCTCTTCCCTTTGCTTTGTGTTTGTTCTTTCCTTTTGAGATTTGTGCCCATTTGCTTTCCAGGGGGAACCTTCTGTTGGTGTTTTCGAAGGACAACTGGGAATGCAGTTGTACTTATTCTCTTTGCCTCTTTTATCTTGGCTTTTCTTCTTCCCTTGGATACTCGTTTGCTGGCCTCTGTCCAACTTGGGGACCGTACATTATTTAGGTTTTCCCTTTGTTCATGTTGATAGGGGAGAGCTTCTCATCCTCTGTTTCTTCCACGACGTGTGCAAGCCTCCTAAATTCTTCCAGGACCGATTCTGAAAGCGGGGTGTCATCAAAATGATAACTTTCCTGCTCTTTGTTTATCGGGCATTGTATATCCCCGACCTTTGTCATTTTGTCCGCTTTTAGTAAAGATAGTATCTCTAGCAGAAGGCATGTCTGTTTATCTTCCTCCTCTTTGTTTTTAGCTAGAGTTCTTTCGATAGCTGAAAGATCTAAACCTTGCTTTGCCAGTTCCAGCCTCTGCTCTCTCAGTGCTGGTATGATGGCAGTATTAATTGTTGATGTCAGCCCCACTATTGTTGGTTCAATCCCAACTATTTCTCTGGTCAGTTCTAGCGAGGTTCCAGATTGTTATTGCACTTCGGATTTCAATTGCTCGAAAACTGCTACTAGCAAATGAAATACAATACTCAGTGCTTCCAAAGTGGCGGTGCTAGCTTGTTTTGGGATCTCTTCTTCCAATGAGTGATTGCAGTGTTCGCCCACCTCCATAGGTGTACTGTTTATCTATCTTTCAGTATTTAGTTCTTGCGTGGGCGTCCCCCCTCTTAGCCCCTTCCCTCCCTGTTATAATTTCCACATCATTTTGAGATGAGTTTGCTTAATGAGATGCTATCCGGGGGGAGGGCTTTTCCTTCTCAGAAACTCATTTCCTTCACAATCTATGATGTGTTTGTTCTTGTGGAGAATATCATTCAAATTCTGACATTGTATCCTTTCGCCAAAGTGGTCCTCAATTTTTTGTTGAATTTTGTTGGTAGTGGTCGTGTATTCCAACCCACGTTTCCACAATTGAGGAATGTCAGATGGCGTACTTGCAATTTTCAGAGAGCCTGCGTACCCCGTATGTACCTGAGCTATAGTCTCATTAGCTGGTACTAGATTAAGGGTTGTAACATTGTGGGTTGCCAATTCTGGGTCTCGGCTTGTTAGCTCCTCTGAATAGGAACCATCCCGTTCAGGGCACCTATGGTCATCCAGTAAAGCTTTACTGCGCAACTTCATAGTTGGGCGCTCAAACTCGGTTAACAGTTGCTGATGGTTATAAGAGCAACTTTACCCCAAAGTTACGTTAACAATATCGATTGAATGCTGATCATTGCTATCTGTATATACAATGTATAGTTACAGTTGCAAGTAAATGTAGATGTGTACTTCCTTCGACTTCCCGATGCATCCAGTACAACCAATCCCAGTAGATGCAATGGTTTCGGTCCTTTAAATATGGAGGTACACTTTCGGGCTTGCCCCTTTGCTGAACTGAACTACAACAGCACAACAGCAATCCCCTGCAGCTCCAAACAGTTTCAACAATAAGTCAAGTCGCCCTTTACTCCACTCCGGGCTTTGACTTTTTTGCTTCTGGCACAGCTGATAAGGTTACACTGGTAAGAGATTCCAAGGCAGTTTTGATCTCTCTGTCGCTGCCTGCCAGTTTTAACGTTCAGCAGAGAAAAATACACTATGCGGAAAGGACGCTCTAAGGCAAAGTCCACCCAATTGTGATACATGTGTTTATGATCTACAGATCTATAAGTCTCCGTTCTTAAAAACAGACACAATGACACTCAGTATCAATATCTCTCCGGGCTCAGGGCCCAAGGCTCTAGGATAGCCGACATACGATTAAGTGTGTGCAATGTTGGCTTTGGCAAACAGCAAACAATGAAACCAACAAGCCGTATTGAATATTCCAGGGTCACACCTACGCCCTTTCAAGACACTTAACAGCCACACTTTACAGACCCCCGGGCAATTTTCGTTATTTTCTACTTGTAGCAAGCCTGGCAGCACAACAGCCCAATGCGGGCACAATGTGGGCACAAACAAGCAGCAGGGCAGCAAGGTGGATAGCAAGGCGATCGCTGTTAACGCAGCTCTTACCGCAATTGAGCTGCAATCCACGGAGCTCAGGTTAGCAGGCAAGTCAGCAGGCAACTCAGCAACTCAGCCCGCTTCGCCCTTTAACAGCCTTTAACAGCTCCTTCGACGGCTCCTCAAAGGCTTCAACGGCTCCTCCCCCGCTGCGTTCTACTGCGTTTACTGGGTTTACTGGGTTTACTGGGTTTACTGGGTTTCTGGGATGCGGGGCTCCGAGGGCTCTGAGGCTCCAGGAGATCCTTGCGAATCGTGGGCTCCCAGGGCTCACAAGACGCTGGATGCTACCACGGATTCGAGAAAAGGACCTCAGCTTACAATGGCAATGGCAAATGACACGCTTGACTCAAGTCGCACCTCACGTTCGCCGCCAGAGACAGAAAGAGGCCGCTTTCGAGTGCAAGAGTCATTTGATATATGTATCCAATTGACTGTCACCTCGTATGTGCAACTATCTGTAACCTATGTTGTTCTCAAGGATAATGCTCCCAGTAACCCCAGGGTTTGGTTGCGCTATACAAATAAACTAACTAAACTAAACTAAACCTTGGATCCACCTCATGTCTACGGGACTCATGCCCAACTAACATCTCCAAAGACTCGTCGGACGTCCTCACCCCATTGGATTACCAGGGTGATCAACATGTCCTTCAGAGATGGCAGCATGGCAACTTCCTCTCTGAAGGATGCCTGGATAACACCTCTAATAAAGAAGAACACACCAGATCCAGCCGTAACCAAAAACTACCGACCAATAACTAACGTGTCATATCTCCTAAAAACCATTGACAGAGTAAGCTATCTGCAGCTAGAAAGCTTTGTAGAGGACAATAACATCTTAGGCACCCACCAATCCAGATTCAGAGCACGGCACGGGACCGAGACGGCCCTCTTAGACCTTAAATTCAACATCCTAGGCATTGTTAGAAAAGGGCCACCCAGCATGACGAATGCTGTTGGACCTCTCTTCAGCATTTGATCTTATTGATCACAACCTTCGCCAAGGAAGGCTGAGACACATTGTACATTTCTCAGAGAAAGCGTCCCTATGGATTTAATCTTTTCTGGGAGTGGCCTTCGAGAACGCGGAGGCCTCTCCCATTTCCTCCACGTGCAGAGTTCCACAGAGATCTTGCCTGTCTCCTATTCTATTTAATAATTACATTAGACCACTACCTGACCTTCTCGATGGACTGTGTCTCCAATAAGCTAACTATACAGATGCCACCCAGGTACTGTTTGAGCTGACTGGAATATACACCACTGATGTTAAGATCTTGCATAATGTCTATACTGAAATTCAAACCTGAATTGCCTGCAATTTGCTTGCATTAAATAAGGAGAAGACAGAGCTTCTTATTATTGCCTGTGGCCCTCCCTTTAAGAAACTCCATGTACTCCCATTTCTTCATCATGGGCACATGGATCCCTGAAAGTAAATCCATGAAAACCGTAGGTGTAATTTCTGACTCTGAGTTGTCAATGAAACAAAACATCTCAAACATTCGCTCCTCCTGCGGTTATGTGATCAAATTACCCCACCAGATCAGGCCCTACCTTACCATAAAAAACATATACCTACTGGCCATGGCATTAGTAAACTCACGGTTAGACTACTGCAACAGCCTGTTCACTGGCACATTACAAGCCAACTTATCCCGTTTACAGACTATGCAGAATGGTGCTCTCACGGCAATTTACGGACTGGCCAAGCGTAACCATGTTTCCGATTTCAGAAGGAGCTTATATTGGCCACCAATTAAACAGAGAATCAGGCATTAGATTCTATCCGTCACTCACAAATGCCAGAATCTGTGGCCCCACAGTACCTGATTAAAAGGCTTTCGATCAGACAACCTACAAGGGTATTATGCTCCAATGACAACCACAAATTGTATTAACCTGGCTTCCGTCTGAAAAAATTCAGATGAACAAGCTTTGAAATCCAAGCACCCCAGGAATGGAAAGCCCTGCCATCTGCCATGAGATCCATTTCCTCAATGGCAGTTTTCAAGAGGACTATTACAACTCATCTCTTTAACTCAGCAGACAAACTGTCTCCTTCTCCCGGCAGCCTGACTCTCACTGCTAGACCCTTGCTGAACCCTTGTTTTGTTATGTGTGCACTATGAGGCCCATGGGAAAGTAGTGCTTTATAAAAAAAATAAAAATAGAATAAATAAATACATAGTACCTAAAATGATGCTGGTGATTCCTTTTCCCCCGTTGTCGCAACTCTGTGCCAAAAGCATAGTGCACTTGTGCCCTGCTGAATCAGTAGCCTGATCCGCAGCACCACAATGTTTGTGGTGCACAGCAGGTTCAAAGGTCACTCGACCTCCGCAATGACAGCAAAGTCACTGCAGCACAGAAGTTGCATTTAAGATGTGCCCCCTGTTCCCAAACTACAACAATCATAAGTCTCCCATGCTGGTGGGAGGGTAATCTCTAAGAATAATCTATGCCTGAGTTTAGTCATAGTCTATAGCGATACGTGTGGTTGTGGCTGCCACAAACCAATTGATATTGCACATATTTCAGCTCCTATGAGTCAACTCTGCTGTGGATGAGAATGTGTATTAGGGTCAGATGGGCCGATGTTGCCACCGGACAGGACAGAAACCCAGAAGACCCAGCCTTTCTTTGACTGTCTTTGTGAGGTCCGGTAACCCCCTCCCCCAGAGTGCGCCGCACAGAAGGCAGCAGCTTTGGGCCCAGGTATCATAGGACCACACCCATTCAAGAGGTTTAGCCTCACACCATGTGCTGCATGTCTAAAGGTCTTTTGTTGTCAGTAGGAGGTAACAGGTGCAGGAGAAGAATAGGCAGAAGTGCTCTGGACAATGGAAGAAGTCTTGCACTATCTTTTTTCTTGCTTTCTCTCTTTCCTGTCTCCTCCACTTCCTCTGGAGCAAAGCACTTTGGGTGCAAGATAAAGAGGGCAAAGTCCACTCCTGTCAGGAGCAGGGATTGGTCCCCTACAGCAAACTAGCTTGGGCCCTAAAGACTGGTTACGTCACAATCGTCCCTGTCTTCTCCAAGATATCCTTTTTGGTAGTACCTTACAAACCTCCCCTTTCTCCAGCCTGTCTCATATTCTCTGTCTTTACTATGGGGTGGGTTTTTGTACAGTCATCTCTTTTCGTTCTACTTGCAGATGATGTGTTTTATTATGAAGTGTTTAGATTTGTATAGAGCCTGGACTAGACATTCCCTTTTTTTTGGAGTGAGATACTGGGCCTCATTCTAATTCTGGCGGTCTGGAAATAAGTGTGCCGGTAGCAACGTACTGGCACCCTTTCTGGACCACCAGACTGTGAGAGGGCCTACATGAACCAGATCTGTGGCAGGTCTGTCCTGCTTGGAGTACCGGCCCCTGCAGGTATGTTTCTCACGGAAGCACCGGTACCGTTAGCAATGGTGCTGGTGTTTCCATGTCCCCATTCCTGTGGAGTCCTTTGGGACATCCCAGGCCGCAGCGACTTGTAATATCCCGGTGGCACCGGAATATCAGGCGGTGGAAACGGTATTACGAGGTCGACAGCAACCCGCCGGTAGCACCGCCGGGTTACCGCCAACCTCATAATGAGGCTCACTGTGTTGTTTGGATCACTACTGGTTCACCTTCATACCCCTCTTAGGAGAATAGCCTGCCCTGGGCCCACGTTACCACAAAAGGCAAAGGAGGTATATATCTCAAATGTCCCGTTTTACCTTTATGTTATGTTATGTTATGTTATTTTGCATTTATATAGCGCCTTATATACCATTGGTATGGTCTGAAGGCGCTGGTAGGTTGAACGCCCTTGGGAACCGAAGTTCGGGTCAGTAGAGAGAATAGAAAGAGTCCAAAGGTGCGTGTGCGCACCAGGTATGTTTGCAGCCAGTGCGGAATTCATGTGGTAGCTGCTTCTTAGCGGTAGATGTGGTGGTTGAGAGGTCAGGAGTATGTGTTCGGTCTGGCCGGAATTATCCAGACTGAGTGTGGCAGCGTTAGGCCTGAGGAGAACGCCTGGCTGGGGGGTGTGAAACCAGCAATGTTTACTTAGAGTGATGGGGAGTGAGCGGCAGATGTTGATATGGAAACAGTTATACCGAATGGTGTCATAGTATCTCTGTGTTCTAGTTGAGTGGTGGTGTAAGGAGAGAGTAAGCGTGGGGTGTGATATGAAGTATGCTCTTTCAAAAGTTCCTTGCATTCCAAAGCATAATATGTACGTCACGCAATTCTGAGCAGTTCCGGTCCGTTCTATGCATTTTGTTTTTCATTCGCTCTATGCACTATTCATCCGCTCTACGTACTCATCCGTTCAACATACTCATCCGTTCAGCATACTCATCCGCTCTATATATCCATCCGGTCCATACACTCATTCGTTCTATGCGTTCATCCACTCCACAGACTCATCTGCCACTCATCTGCTCCGCACTCATCCGCTCCACACACTCATCCGCTCCATATACAATCATTCGCTCCATATACACTCATCCGTTCCACACACACTCGTCCGCTCCACACACTTGTCCGCTCCACACACTCGTCCGCTCCACACACTCGTGCACGTACAGCATTCATCCTCACACTCATCCACATTCATCCATACTCATTCGCTCTCCCCACTCATCCGCTCCCGCCTTCCACACTCATCCGCCCTCCACACTCATCCACTCTCCACACTCATCCGCTCTCCACACTCATCCGCTCTCCACACTCATCCGCTCTCAACACTCAGCCACTCTCAACACTCAGCCGCTTCCCATACTCAGTCGCTCCCCACGCTTCTCCGCTCTCCACGCCCCTCTGCTCTGCACACTCCCCACGCTCCTCCGCTCTGAACGCTCTTCCGCTCTCCACACTCCTCCACTCTCCACACTCAGCCGCTCTCTACACTCAACTGCTCTCCACACTCATCCGTACTCCACATTCATTTGCTCTTCATGTTCATCCGTTCTCCACACTCAACCGTCCTCCACACTCTTCCGCCCTCCGCACTCATCCGCCAACAGCACTCATCCTCCACACTCATCAACACTCATCTATACTCATCCACACTCATCCATACTTATTCGCTCTCCCCACTCATCCACTCTCGCCCTCCACACTCATCCGCTCTCCACACTCATCCGCTCTCCACACTCATCCGCTCTCCACACTCATCCACCCTCCACACTCATCCGCTCTCCACACTCATCCGCTCTCAACACTCATCCGCTCTCTACACTCATCCGCTCTCCACCCTCATCCGCTCTCCACCCTCATCCGCTATCCATGCTCTCTACTTTCCCAATGATTTATTCCTATTATCCACTTCACTGTTTAGATCTACATTACTCATTTAGTTCTGTTTGTCTTTGTAGTTTACAATCTGGTTTGTTTAGCTGTAATTTTTTTTTTTTTTTGCTTCAGGTGGTTTGCTGGGTCGGTGTTATTGTGATGATGCTAGTTTGGAACCGGTTGGTTTTAGGGAAAGAGCCAGGTTTTCAGTTGTTTGCGGAAGGCCGTTAAGTCCTCAGTTAGGCGGATGTGGGGTGGGAGCGAGTTCCACAGGGTTGGGGCCAGGGCTGAGAATGATGCTCCGCCTAACCTGACTGAGTTTGTCTTGGGAATTACTAGGAGGCCGGCTGAGCTTGATCTAAGGGTGCGGGTGGGGTGATAAGGTATTAGCTTGTCTTGAAGATATTGAGGTCCAGTTCTATGTAGTGCTCGATGGGCGAGGCATAAGGTTTTGAAAGCCACCCTACAGGCTACTGGAAGCCAGTGCAGTGTCTTGAGGGCTGGGGATACGTGGTCTCTTGGACCGAGCGCGAGTAGCATTTTGCCCGCTGCGTTTTGTGCTCTTTGGAGTTTATTCAGTTGGTAGGCATGAATTCCGAGGTATAGGGGGTTTCCGTAGTCCAGTCTTGATATGACGATTGATTGGACCGCGGAGACTCTGTTGGGAAATGAGAGGTATGGAAAGATGCGCCTAAGGGTTTTGAGGTGGTAGTGGCAGGATTTTGAGACATTGTTGACTTGGCACGAGAGTGTTAGGTCGGAGTCTAGGGTGCATCCGAGATTTTTCACTGTGTTGGAGGGAGTCAGTGAGTTGCCCATGGCGGGTCGCCAGGGTAGTGGGTGCGGAAGAAGATCGGAGTTGCTGCAGACCATGATTTCAGTTTTGGAGGGGTTTAATAGGAGGTGGCTTTGGGTCATCCAGAGTTCTATGTTAAGGAGGCAGGATGCCAGGTCAGGTCGGGAGTTGGGTTTCGAGTTCAGGAATTTTAGAATTAGTTGGGTGTCGTCGGCGTAGTTGTAACACAGGATGTTGTGTGAACAAATTATTGGTGGGAGGGTGATCAGATAGAGATTGAACAGGAGGCCGGATAGACATGCTCCTTGAGGGACTCCCGTGTCGACTGGTCGGGCTTGTGAGGTAAAGCTGGAGAGTGTCGTTATTTGGTGCCTGTCTTTGAGGAATGAAGCTATCCATTTCAGGGCAGTTCCACGAATTCCCAAGGCGTGGAGGCGGTCTAGGAGGATTGAGTGATTGATCGTTTCAAAAGCGGCCGATAGGTCGAGAAGGATTAGTGCGGCGCATCCCGCGGAGTCTGCTGTCATTTTAAGGTCATCCCAGATCGAGGTGAGGGTGGTTTCAGTTCCGTGAGGTGTTCTGAAACCTGATTGGGTGGGGTCTAGGAGATTGTTGGCTTCGACAAAGGCATTTAGTTGAGAGTAGGCGGTTCGGTCAATGAGTTTGGCAAGGAACCTGGTGTTTGAGATTGGGCGGTAGTTTTTGAGCTCGAGAGGGTCGAGCAAAGGTTTTTTAATTAGAGGCTTGACGTGTACCGTTTTGAATGCGTCGGGAAAGATACCGGAGGAGAGGGAGGCATTTATGATAGATCTTGCATGTTCTCCTGTGCAGGTGGAAGCAAACATTTCTTATGTTTGAATTATGTTTTGGTTTGCAGACGTGTGAGGGCTGAATGAGCCATTTTGTCCCTGCTCACCCTTGTACTCCTGTGAGGCAAAATCCACTTTGTCACAGGTACCTTGTAGAGGGCTGAATGTTTGGGACCCCCTCAAACACTGATGCGGGACCATGTGAAATAGACACATCACCCCTCCAATTAATGAACCAAGGATCATGTAAGTGTGCCAGGGTCATGAAGGGTCATGAATATGACCTTGTCAGGGGGAGAACAATGCAGGCGCCTTTCAGGGCAATGCCAGAGCCAGATCAATCCTGGAAATGGCGAGAGGGAGTTATAAGGGACCTCAACCCTGGCTCCCCATGATGCGTGGTCGTGCATGAGCATTGGTACTCCTATCGATGTCCCAGTACCTATTATATTAGCCTCTTTTCTGTCAGGTCCCTTCCTATAATCTTTCAGATAGTGACCCAGAACCATGGGGAAAGAGTTTAAGTATACACCCCTGTATCCTTCACTCATATGTCACTACTTATTGTGTGTTAACAATACTGGATGGTGTTGGTTGGCTGTAGGGGTTGTTTGACATCTGGCCTTGTCTCCTATAATTCACGAAGGTGTGATGGCAGACCTTCATCCCACGTGCCCCTCTGAGTACTTCCTGTTTTAGGCCCAGTGTAGATCCACTATTTACCACCTCTCAGCAGCCTGCATTCATGTGAGGGGATCATTCTCCTGGAGTCTGGACAGCATGTGGAGAACATGTGTATAATAAAACACATATTGACAATCCTTATCACTATGCTACAGAATAGTGTGGGATAATGTTCAAAAGAAAGAAGTGTTCACAAAATGATAAGTCAGGATGTTATTGCTGGAGTCTCCCTTCCCCACGTTTTGAGCACGGGACAAAGCAGGACTCTTGGGCACAGCACACTACTGGGCTTCTCCGGCATGAAGTTACAGTTCCTTTCCTCAATATTAGGGCCTTCTGTGCCCAAGTCTCTTTCATGCAAAGTCTCTTGCTTCAGAGGGCCTGATATGCCATTAACAACAAAATAAAAGTTATTTTCAGCAATCTTCATGCCGGGTGATTATTCTTCAACCTTGGATCCCCCTCAGCCGGGCTCTGATCCTTCTCTCAAAGTTAGCATCCCTCAGTCGGGCTCAGATGAACCACTCACTGTGGACATCCCTCAGTCGGGTTCACACTTGTCATCACAATGTTCATGGGTGTATTACTGCTCACCATAGTTCACAGGCATCCCTCAGTCGGGTTCACACTTGTCGTCACAATGTTCACAGGTGTAATACTGCTCACTCTATTTTGCAGGCATCCCTCAGTCAGGTTCACACTTGCTTTATATACACAGTTCACTTTGCTTCTATAATGTGTTAAAGACTTTTGACTGTACAAGGGGTTTGGCTTTACCCTTGCATGACCACTTTGAGACCTCACGCCGGCCTCCCCTAATGTTTGGTACTTGTAGTTTCAACAACCAAAGACTTTCGACAATGCATGGGATTTCACATAACCTGCTGCAGGACCACTCTGATTCTCTTATTCAACACTTTCTTCTTGTTGAAGAGCGGGTAACCAGTTAGAGTCCTTTGAATGAGCCTCCACGTGACGCTGGACCACTCTAACTCTGATACCAATTTTAGTCACAAAAGATCTTTGTATACTAGTATTCTTTCTTCGTACAATGTTTCTTTTCGCAACCTTGAGTCCCAACACAGTCTGGTCTATTATCAATGCTTTCTGACTCACCGGATGTGCCGATCTTTGTTGGTGTCTCTTGCCTCTGGAGTCAAGGTCGGTACCATGATGGCAACCGCTTCTCCCCACCCTAGCAATCAGTTTGGGAGGGTCCCATGTACCGCTGACATCCTTCGCACCATTCGCTAGCTGTTATTCCTGGTCTTAAGTTTTCCTTCTCGGAGGCTACACGGGTCTGGGTTGAAAAGGGCAAGGGCAAGGCTCGTGATGAGGCTTAGTGTACTTACTATTTGGTAAGAGGTGGTTTTGGAATGAGCGCTTGGTGTATGTGAGTCTGTATGAAGAGTTGTACTGAAGTGGTAATATGAGGATTACAGTTATGGTTTGTGCTTGGTGCATTCCATTATATTGTGAGCTAAATGAAAACATAATGTGTACATTTTCAAATGATGATTTGTACAAAAAGGTATATTTGGGTGTGGTAAATATACGTAATGTTGTTTTATGTATATGTGTTTGTTGGTTGAAGGGTACAGCATTCTCAGTTGTCCCCTGTGCTTCTGGACTTGGTGAATGCTACCTGATGTTCACAGACTTTTGTACTGTCTGCTTTGAGAAACCTGGAGGTGTCTCACCCGCTAGTCCCCGGCGATCTGTCATCCAGATGGCCAAGACACGGCCATTGCTATTGGATCCAGTTCCTGGGGTGGTCGAGTGGGGTAGGATCACCTGGGTGGGGGGTCTTCGGGGAGTGGAAGTGGGACACTGAAGTGTGAGATGTGGTATCCCCTTCCTTATGATACCTGTTCCCAATCCTACCCCATGAGATACTTTCAGCAGCAATGCATGTCTGGTATCTTGCATATGCACTTATATTGGCAGCATTAAGCTAAGTAAGGTGAGGTGGACTGCCTGTGTTTGGGCACTGGTGAGGAATTTTGCAGTGTCCTGCGAATGTGTGAAAGGTGTATCCAATATCGAAGCCCTTTCACCTTTGCTGCGAGAGGGGTGGAAAACCCCACTTTGTAGGACCCGTGGAACTTGGGATTGTTCCACTTGCACACAAAGTTCGTTATATACTCTAGTTCCCCGGCAACTGTGGTTGGGCGGGTGTTGTGTCTGCAAGTTGATTTGTGGTGTTTTGGGTGTCGTCTGGGCGATGTGGTGCGATTTATCATGAGGCGCATTTGATTGCATGTTTCAAGTTTGTCAAGTATTCTTTGAACTCCTTGCCCAGAACTGTTGCATCTCTAAGAGCATCTGATGCTCTCCTCACAGGGGAGATGGGTGTGTGCATGCGCCTTTCCGTTACTATCTCGTGTGGTGTGAGGTGGTGGTCCTTGCTTGGCTGAGTGCGCAAATTGAACAGGGTGAGGGATAAACAATGCAACCAGTTCTTTTTTAGGGTGTTGCAAAGTTTGGAAAGCTTACACTTGAAAAGGGCATTTATTCATTCCCCAGCACCATTTGCTTGGGGATGGTAAATGGAGCACATGCAGTGTTTAATGCCTAATAGTGCTGTGATTTCCTTGAAGAGTTCATTAAAAAAGTGGGTGCCGTTATCAGATCTCAAAACATTGCATACTCGCCACCGGGGAAACACCTTACGCACAAAAAATGTTGTGGCACATTTGGCATCTGTGTGGGCATAGGGGCTGGCCTCAACCCACTGCGAGAATGGACACACTACTACAATGAGGTATCAAGTTCCATTCCATCTCACTCCCATTTCTGCATAATCAATATCGGCCCAATTGGGCAACGTACTACGTAGCATGTAGAGTACGGGTGCACAACATGCGGCCCGTGGGCCAAGTGCGGCCCGGCATGTTGATTTTCCCGGCCCGCCAGTATGAAAGACTTTCCTAATGGAGGGCGCCCGCAAGCAGCAACGGCCGTGCTCTGTTAGGAAAGCCTTTTTTTATTTTTTTACTTGCCGGGCCGGGAAATGCTGACCCTCTATTGGTGGACTGCACTTACTACGTGGCTCTTACGAGTCACTTAGTGCATGTGCTCCACCAATAGACGGTCAGCACTGCGGCTGGCGTGGCGTGGACTGTTACTGGAAGGCATTTCAGCCTTGCCACGCCAGCTGCAGCGCAACGAAATTCATGGTGCTAAGTGGGGCGCTTTCATGTTCTCTTTTGGTGTGTGTGTGCTGGGAGTTTGGGGGGTGGGCGGTGGACTATCCAGCATTGTAACAGTGGGAAGGGTGAGGCACAAAAAAAAGTCCTGCTACTTTCCCCCCCAAATGCAGTGTGCACAATTCCATACATGTGGCCTCATTTAAGCAGCTTCCCCTCCCATAAACATTTTTTAGGTAACATTAGTGGCAGATGGCATTTTACCACCTACACTTGCATATGGATTGCACCAACAGAAGTGACCTAATAAGAAAAGGACGTTGCAAGGAACATCATCAGTCTTTGATACTTGGTGGCAGCATGGAAGCGACTTTAGAATAGGTCGCCATAAGTAAGCCAAGTGGCAAATAACTTTGTGGTGCAAAATACTTAAATTGCATTCTTATTATATATGCAGCAACTCTATAGTCATTAGAATTTGTTTTTTTTATAACAGCATGATATGTTAACATAAGCTATGAAGTGAATCACTGCAGATAAGTCACAGTGTGATTACATGATTTACCCACAATCATACACTTGGGTTAGTAGTGAAACTGAGATGCAGACAGTTTCATTTGTTGATGCCAATGCTATTTAGCTCACCGTCTTTGTGAGGGGAGCGCAGGCCATGGGGCACCGTTTTTAGTTGTGGGATTGTGGCCATGGGGCATAGTGTTTGGTTGGTAGGTGGGGGCCATTGGGCATAGTGTTTGGTTGGAGGGTGGGGGCCATTGGGCTTAGTGTTTGGTTGGAGGGTGGGAGCCATGGGGCATAGTGCCTGGTTGGAGGGTGGGGGCCATTGGGCATAGTGTTTGATTGGGGGTTGGGGGCCATGGGGCATAGTGTTTGGTTGTGGGGATGGGAGGCATGGGGCATAGTGTTTGGTTGGGGATGGGAGTAATGGGGCATAGATTGTGGTTGGGGGGTGGTGGGCATGGGGCAAAGTGTTTGGTAGGTAGGTGGGAGGCATGGGGCATAGTGTCTGGTTGGAGGGTGGAGGCCATGGGGCATAGTGTTAGGTTGAGGGATGGGGCCATGGGGCATAGTGTTTGGTAGGTGGTGGGAGGCATGGGGCATAGTGTTTGGTTGTGGGTGGTGGCCATGGGGCATGGTGTTTGGTTGGGGGGTGGTGGCCATTGGGCATAGTGTCTGGTTGGAGGGTGGGGGCCTTTGGGCATAGTGTTTGGTTTGAGGGTGGGAGCCATGGGGGATAGTGTCACACTCAAGAGTGAACCCAATCATAAAGCTAAATTAGGCACAGTTAAGAGATGGTCCTTTGCCTTTCGTGGAAACCTGACTTAACAAAGGCCATACTCCCAAGAGTATGGCCAACTCAAACAACAAAGTATAGCAGTCCAAATAGCAGTACAAAATAACGAGCTTGTGCCTTGCAAATCTAAAGCAACATAATGCGTGAAATGTTTGAGCACAGTGTTTTTTCTCCTGAATGATTTGCCTACTTTGTCTACTATTGCCAATATATCCTTATGAAAGAAATGAATTATAAAAATGGAAAATCTGTAGTACAAAATGTACGTTTGAAATACAAATAAAGACCTGCACACCTAAACATGTATTCTTTTTCCATGTCTTTAATAAAAATGGAGGGTTGAAAAACACTCCTGGCACTCCCCCGCCTACCACTCCTCCCGCATTTACTTTTCGGCCCACTATAGGCAGCATGTAGGGTTCATTTGGCCCTCTGGCAAAATCAGTTGTACACCCCTGATGTAGAGTGTCATTCTAGTGCTGAACACTTGCCATGTAGTGCATTGTATATCCATGGTCGAGAGGTGTTCTTGGAGATTTTCTATGAACCAGTCATCCTGTATGTCTGTTGCAATGTGTTGTTTTGAACTGTGGGAGGGATAGCGTAGTTGTTCAAAGGCTGTGTGTAGTAGTTCCATGGGCATTACTGCCTTCTCTGTGAATAAGAGATCAGTTGGTGATTGCGCACACCAGAGTTTGAGCCAAATGTCTTTCTCTTCCTGCGGTGCTCTATATTGGAGTTCTACTATTTGTGCTGTGTATGGGTCCTTCTCTGGTCATGTGGAAATTGTAGTAACAACATATTCAGCAGTTATGGGTACTGGGAGTTACGCTGCTGCTTTGGCGACCGCATCTGCAGCCGCGTTTTCCCAAGATATTTCCTCTGTGTTATTGGTATGGGCGGTGCATTTGACGACTGCCACTACAGATGGCTCTGTTAGGGTGGAAATCAGGGCATTTAGTAGCCCTGTGTTGCACGGGTGATCTGTCTGCTCGTCTGAAGCCCCTTCTTTTCCAGTGCGACAGACCAGAGTGCACCATTGTGGTGACATATGCTAAGCCCGAATAGATGGTCACATGACAACCCTTCATCCTCGAAGTGCTTCTATGAGCGCTATGAGCTCTGCTGCTTGTGCTGAGTAGTCTCACCATTACTAGTGTTTCATACTCCACTGCTTCTAAGCACACCACTGACACCCCAGTATGTCTTTGTCCCGTGCCCTGGTTGATTGTCGCTGACCCGTCAACAAAGAGCACCTCACCTTCTCCTAGTGGACGATCCTTGGCTTTGGAGATGTCATCCTCTTCACCCTCATAGGTGGCGCAGCTGTGTTGTTGTAAATCTTCATCTGTGCACGGTTCTGTTAGGAACGTGGCCGGGTTTACTGCTCTTAAACATACAACATGGACATTTGGGCTTGAGATAATAATCTCGTAAGCCGATGCTCTCTGAGTGGTGAGGGTGGATTTCGATCTTTCTAGGATTGCAAATACTGAGTGCTCCATGTACAATGTTACTGAGCACCCCATTACAATTGTGGAGCTCTTTTCGAAGGCAAAGGCAGCTGCAGCGAGAGGTTGTTTGCATGCAAACTGTCCTTGCATTACTGATAATAGTGTACCACTGTAGTAGGCCAGTTGCTTATGGCCCATTGTGATCTTCTGTGTCAGTACAGCTGTCATAAGTGTGCCATTTGAGTGTGAAAAGATGTAAAATTCCTCTGTGTAGTCTGGGGTGGCGAGAACTGGAGCTGTGGAAATTACTTCTTTCAGGTCAATAAAACGTTGCACCATGCCTACTGTCCATTCTAGCTTATGGCTGCCTTTTTATGCTTGCTTGAGGCCCTGTAAGAGTGGCCTTGTGTATGTTTCATAGTCCAGAATCCGGTATTGTACAAAATTACCTACTCCCTAAAATTCGACCTCCAAAAGTTCAAACCCCAATTTTCTGCATATATATATGTGGGGGGGGTATAGTGAATAAAAAATGTATAGGGCTAAGGTGGGGGTTGGAGGGTCTCCCCCCACATATATATTTGTGGAAACTTGAAAAGAAAAAAAAATGACTTTTGGGAGTCCAACTTTTCGGTTCAATAAAATCATGTAGATCCCAGAATCCAACCCTGCAGTAGTTGCACAACCCCAGGAATGTCTGCATGTCTTTTACTGTAACTGGCTTAGGTGTGGCATGCAGTGTAGCTTTTCTGTCAGGTATAATTCTCTTGCCATCTGCTGAAATGAGCTGCCCTAGATAGAGTACTTCAAGATGGCAATATTGGAGTTTCACCTTATCAACCTTTTAACCCTTGCGGGCTAGCAGTTGCAGCCGGCTGATGGAGTCTCTGCTGCAGTCAGGCTCACTTTCACTGCACACGAATAAGTTATCTACGTATTGGATGACCGTGCTGGGCACGTGGATTTTACCTAGGTCTTTCTGAAATATCCTGTTGAATATGCTAGGACTCTCGTAATACCCTTGGGGCAAACAAGTGTGCTAGTAGCACTTTCTGCCATGTGGGAATGCTGTGAGATACTGTGAGTCTGGGTGCAATGGTATTGAGAAGAAGGCATTCTCTAAGTCCACCACTGTGAAGTGCATCGTCTCTTTGGGGATGCTGCACAAGATGGAGGCCGGGTTTGGAATGAGAGGAAATTCCTTTTGTACTATGTCAATGAGGGGGTGGAGATCCTGCATCATTCTCCAACTACCCCATTGCCTTTTTGACAGGGTATATGGCCGTGTTGCATGGTGAGGTAGAGGGCACTATGATCCCTTGGTGTAGCAAGGCCTTTATTCTGTCCTTTATCCCCTTTTCTGCCTCCCTTGAGAGTGGGTACTGTTTCACTCGGGGTAATACAGCTCCATTTGTTTGTGTGATTCGTACTTGGGTAACTTCTTTTAGGAGCCCTACTTTGTTTGGGTTAGTTGTCCAAAACTGTGTCGGTCCATGTTGTAAGTCGCCTTGGGTGAAAGGCAGCGGGCTGCAATGGCCATGAGGGGGCTTTGCACTCTCCAATACTGCACCTTGATATCGCAGGGATGCAAATCTCACGTACTATTTCCCTGTCGCTGTCATTATCCTCAAAAGGTTCTGCCTCTGTTAATTCATTGATGGGTACAGTGGGATCAATGCACAGGACGGTATGCCATTGGCATCCGTGAGTGTCTGTACCTAGGGCCACAATTCTCTTGGCTGATACTAACAACCCTTGCAGATCTAGGGACAATATGGTGCCTGCCACTAACTCTGGGGACACTACAGGGCGGAAAATGAAATCAGTTGGCAGTCTCCGGCAGGATTTGGTCATTTGCGGCACTGCCTTTGCAAGTACTGTTATGCCATAGATGAACATGTCTGGGTCAACAGGGATGCCTCACACCACAACATCACGTGCCATGGTGTGTATCACGAGTATCGCCCTCATTGAGCATCCCTTGGTGTGCACACACGCCAGGCATGCTGTTGTCTGTGAATGAGGTCATCATGTTCAACTTGCTAAGCAGATCCCTGCTGAGCAAGTTGACAGGAGAGCTCTCAGAATACAATAGGGGGGCACATACTACCCTTCCTCCCACCTTTACATGTAAATCTTTTGTTTATGGAACCATCAGAACAGCCCCAGAGAATCCCTGTGTGTTGAGAGTTTTGCCAGATAGAGGGACGTCGCCTTCACTGATACATGATTTCTCAGTGCCTGCATCTACCATAAAGATGAATTGTTTGTTGCTTATCTCTGCCCCCACCAATGGTTCCTCTTCTGGGTTTAGGGTCATCGACAGGACTGGACATGCAAGTGCTCTCTGTGAGCTGCCCTAGTCAGGGTAGATGTCTGTTCCTGGGAACGAGATATGGTTTCCACCACCAATGTAGCACCTTGAAATGGGGCCACAGTACCATTGGGGGTGCTACCAAAGGCATTTGTGTTCCCTGCCTGCTGCATGTTGAGGTGGGGCTGATACTGCTGCACTACCTGTTGGGGATGTCATGGTGGGGGAGGGCCGGGGGTCGGCAGGGGTAGCTGAGTGTAAGCTTGGTGGATCTTGTATGGCATTGAGGTTATTTTGGGGGGGCGGTCCTTGGGGGTGCTCCCTTGGGGTAGGGGGCCATAGTTCTGCTGGGCATAGTTATACCCCATACCGTGTCTATTCCTTAATTCCCTTGAAAAATGACCTCACTTCCCACATGTCCAACATTGCCCTGTTATTCATCATCTGGGTCCCATTCCTCTAAACACCCCTCCCCTCTATCCCCTGAACCTACCTCTTCCTCGCTGCTGTCCTTCTTGCCACTGTTGCCCCTGGAAGTGTGGGTTTCTGCCCCACTGTCCTTGTCCTCCTTCAGCCCTCACCGTAGCTATTCTGGAATTTGTGAGGCCGGGGGTATACCCTCCCTCCTCCAGCTGGGTGGGCATCAGTCCAGATGCCACTACAGCCACTTTGACTAATTTATTCTGTGTCAGTTTTGCTTCCTCTGCTTGTCAACTCTGAAGCATTTCTTTCTCGCACTCTTTTATTCTCCTACAATGATGCACTATAACATTTTGAATTTCAGGCCACCCCTTCGCCTCGTATGAATGAATTGTGCGGTGTCCTCATCATGGCCCATTGTACATTGCATAATGAACTGTAAATGTGGCGTGTCAGGGGACGCTCGCCCCAGCGCACCCCAAACCTTTGCTCTGATCTTTTTAAACAATGCTCCATCGTGAGTGTCATTGCTCACTGTTACTCCCGGGTACCCTACCTACACCCACACATCAGCAGCCTGATCCCCAATTATGGCCACCAACAGGATTTGCATGTCTCCTATTGCTAGGGGTACTCCCGTGGTGTGCTTCTCAAAAGCGTATTTCCACATCCCCGCGCCCGCGTTGAGTGCCGGACACGACTTTATTAGGTTATTATTGTCCATCTGTGCCCACGGTACATATTGTGGCCTCACTGCCCCCTTGTGTATTAGGTGCATTTGCATTCTCAGTCTGTTCCTTCTGCTTTTGGTTACACTTCCCTTTTTCCTTGCTACTGCCATCCTGCCAAACATCTCCCTCAAACTGCTGTCCCATAAGCTCACTACCCTCGGGCTCAGTTGAGGCGCCTGTTCAGCCTCTCAATGTTCACCATCCTCCACCTCATCGAACGTGCTCTACTCGTCTTTGTCTCCACCACGGGACCCGACATTCTCATAAGCCAAGCTATCTGTGTCGCCATCACGCTGTACGTGTATGGCTTTTATGAGTGCAAGGCTCATTGCCTTCCCAACACAACCATCATGCCACCTGTGTGTCAGTCTCCTCCTTCTGCACTGTTACAATAGATGTATCTTTGCCTTGATCTCTGGTGCTGAAATGATAGTGTTGCAAAATAATGCTCACCTTTTTCAAAGCGCTTATCCATCTTCCTCAAGATGGTTTCATATGGATTTTCCACCTTCGAGGAGAGCCCTCCGGCGCCCTAAACTGAACGATGACCCATGGGTGGCCATGACATAATCCTGGAAGTCTTCCTTCCACGTGTCTCAACGCACTACAGGCTCACCAGGGGATGGAAGAAACTTCCCCGTGAGGGTTGCCATGCTCACTTATATTTTACCTTTTCTCTGTGATCACAATAAAAGTGATAATCCCGAGTTAGCCGAACGCCCCTTAAAGAGTGTTCAGTAGAGGGCACACGTAACATTGAACATTAACAGTATTCACTCCTTACCACCTATCAGTCATTTAGGTGTCACAGGGGTGAAGCCGCCGCCACTTCACCTGAAGATTAAGTGAAAGACTGAACACTGTGCTCACTTCTTCTGCTCCAGGACAAATCGTTTCAGGAGGCTAATGGCCGCTGCACTGATGCCGGCGAAGGTGTTCAATTAAGCCAGCCCGTACACAAGCCCTAGGCTCCCCAAATCAATCCAAAGATGAATGAAAGCAGTTCCACCAGCAAACAGCACAGGCAGGAGGGCCTCCAGGGGTTGAGCTCGTCGCCATTTCTGTAAAGTCTTCAACCACTCCTGACACATGGTCAGTCACATAGCAGCAGAGCCCATCTTAAGCCATGCACAGAACCTAGAATGTTAACAGGTTCCCATGGACACAGGATAAACAATCCATTACAAACCCAGCACGAGGGGGCAGAACCATCTGGACTGAATGTAAACACACCATGTTATGCAGAGCTGTAAACACACCCACAGCAGTTACATCCATATTAAAATGTAGACACCCAACACATCTCCCTCCTTATATATACATGCAAGAACTAAAACTAAAACAAAGAAATTATTATAATTTACTGGCATAACAATTTCACTCTTTATTATAATCCCGGCACAGCTGCCTGTCCCCACCCCAATTTTTGTATGTTGCATTTCATTCTTTATCTAAATACATGTACAACTGCTGGCCCCAACCGAAGTCCTGTATCTATGTTGCATTTCGCTCTGTATTATAATCCATGCACAGCTGCCTATCCTTACCCCAATGTATCTATGTTGCATTTCACTGTTTATCCTAATCCATGTACATTTGTCGGCCCCACCCAAAGTCCTTTAGCTTGCATTTAACTCTTTATAAAACCCATGCACAGCTGCCAGCCCCACCCGAATTGCTTCATCTATGTTGCAATTCACTCTTCATTATAATCCCTGCACAGCTGCCTATCCCTACCCCAATGTATCTATGCTGCATTTCACTGTTTATCCTAATCCATGCACACCTGCCTGGCCCACCCGAAGCCCTTTATGTTGCATTTCACTCTGTATTATAATCCATGCACAGCCATTGGCCCCACTCAAATTCCTTTATTCATGTTGCATTTTCCTTTATTATAATTCATTCACAGCTGCCATCCCCACCCACAATCCTTTTTCTCTGTTGCATTTCACTATAATCCAAGCACAGCTGATGTGCCTCCCAAAGTCCTGTATCTGTTTTGCATTTCACTCTTTATGATAATTCATGCGCAGCTGCCTGCCCCACCTGAAGTTTTTATCTATGTTGCATTTTGTTCTTCATTATAATCCATGCACAGCTGCCATCTCCACACTAAGGCCTCATTACGAGTTTGGAGGCAGCCGTGGAGCTGTTGTCTCCACGGCTGCCTCCAAACCGGGCTCCATTACCGGGTTCCTGCAATGAGGAACAACTGGGTCATTCTGACATTGGAGGACCAGGCAATTCCTCCTTGCAGGAACCCATCCCCATTCCCATTTGAGCCCCCATAGGGCTCAATGGGAATGGGGAGGGAGGCAACAACGGGCACATTACAAGTGTCCTGTTATTACCTCCCTCTTCCCCTCGCGGGACCCGGAAAGGACGCCTGGTTTTACCAGGCGTCTGATCCGGGTCCCACGAAGGGAACCTCGTAATACGCGCTCCTGGAATGAAGGGGCCCGGTCCCGTACCGGCCCCCTTCATTCCGGGAGTGCAAGGGTCGTGATGAGGCCCTAAATCCTTTATCTCTGTTACATTTCACTATAATCCAAGCACAGCTGATGTCCCGCCAGAGGTTTTATCTCTATGTTGCATTTCGTTCTTCATTATAATTCATGCACAGCTGCCATCTCCACAACCGAAGCCCTTTATCTACGTTATCATTATTATCATTATGGTATTTATTGAGCGCCGACCAAGCTTCGAGAAGCACAGATACACAGCAGAGCGCATTACAGCGGTATACACCAATACAGATACACAGCAGAGCGCATTACAGGGGTATACAACAATACAGATACACAGCAGAGCGCATTTCAGGGGTATACACCAATACAGATACACAGCAGAGCGCATTACAGGGGTATACAACAATACAGATACACAGCAGAGCGCATTACAGGGGTATACAACAGTACAGATACACAGCAGAGCGCATTACAGGGGTATACAACAATACAGATACACAGCAGAGCGCATTACAGCGGTATACACCAATACAGATACACAGCAGAGCGCATTACAGGGGTATACAACAGTACAGATACACAGCAGAGCGCATTACAGGGGTATACAACAGTACAGATACACAGCAGAGCGCATTACAGCGGTATACACCAATACAGATACACAGCAGAGCGCATTACAGGGGTATACAACAGTACAGATACACAGCAGAGCGCATTACAGGGGTATACAACAGTACAGATACACAGCAGAGCGCATTACAGGGGTATACAACAATACAGATACACAGCAGAGCGCATTACAGGGGTATACAACAATACAGATGCACAGCGGAGCGCATTACAGGGGTATACAACAATACAGATGCACAGCAGAGCGCATTACAGCGGTATACAACAGTACAGATACACAGCAGAGCGCATTACAGGGGTATACAACAATACAGATACACAGCAGAGCGCATTACAGGGGTATACAACAATACAGATGCACAGCGGAGCGCATTACAGGGGTATACAACAATACAGATGCACAGCAGAGCGCATTACAGGGGTATACAACAATACAGATACACAGCAGAGCGCATTACAGGGGTATACAACAGTACAGATACACAGCAGAGCGCATTACAGCGGTATACACCAATACAGATACACAGCAGAGCGCATTACAGGGGTATACAACAGTACAGATACACAGCAGAGCGCATTACAGGGGTATACACCAATACAGATACACAGCAGAGCGCATTACAGGGGTATACAACAATACAGATACACAGCAGAGCGCATTACAGGGGTATACAACAATACAGATACACAGCAGAGCGCATTACAGGGGTATACAACAGTACAGATACACAGCAGAGCGCATTACAGCGGTATACAACAGTACAGATACACAGCAGAGCGCATTACAGGGGTATACAACAATACAGATACACAGCAGAGCGCATTACAGGGGTATACAACAGTACAGATACACAGCAGAGCGCATTACAGGGGTATACAACAATGCAGATACACAGCAGAGCGCATTACAGGGGTATACAACAGTACAGATACACAGCAGAGCGCATTACAGGGGTATACACCAATGCAGATACACAGCAGAGCGCATTACAGGGGTATACAACAATACAGATACACAGCAGAGCGCATTACAGGGGTATACAACAATACAGATACACAGCAGAGCGCATTAAAGGGGTATACAACAATACAGATACACAGCAGAGCGCATTACAGGGGTATACAACAATACAGATACACAGCAGAGCGCATTACAGCGGTATACACCAATACAGATACACAGCAGAGCGCATTACAAGGGTATACAACAATACAGATACACAGCAGAGCGCATTACAGGGGTATACAACAATACAGATACACAGCACAGCGCATTAAGGGGTATACAACAGTACAGATGCATAGCAGAGCGCTTTACAGTGGTATACAACAGTACAGATGCATAACAGAGCACTTTACAGTGGTATACAACAATACAACTACACAACAGAGTGCTTTACAGAGGTATACAACAATACAACTACACAACAGAGTGCTTTACAGAGGTATACAACAGTCCAGATGCACAACAGAGCGCTTTACAGTAGTAACAACAGAACAGATATACAACAGTACAGGTGCATAACAGAGTGCTTTACAGAGGTATAAAACAATACAGATACACAACAGAGTGCTATACAGCGGTATACAACAATACAGATACACAACAGAACGCATTACAGGGGTATACAACAGTACAGATACACAGCAGAGCGCATTACAGGGTATACAACAGTACAGATACACAGCAGAGCGCATTACAGGGGTATACAACAATACAGATACACAGCAGAGCGCATTACAGCGGTATACAACAATACAGATACACAGCAGAGCGCATTACAGGGGTATACAACAATACAGATACACAGCAGAGCGCATTACAGCGGTATACAACAATACAGATACACAGCAGAGCGCATTACAGGGGTATACAACAATACAGATGCACAGCAGAGCGCATTACAGCGGTATACAACAGTACAGATACACAGCAGAGCGCATTACAGCGGTATACACCAATACAGATACACAGCAGAGCACATTACAGGGGTATACAACAGTACAGATACACAGCAGAGCGCATTATAGGGGTATACAACAATACAGATACACAGCAGAGCACATTACAGGGGTATACAATAATACAGATACACAGCAGAGCGCATTACAGGGGTATACAACAATACAGATACACAGCAGAGCACATTACAGGGGTATACAATAATACAGATACACAGCAGAGCGCATTACAGGGGTATACAACAATACAGATACACAGCAGAGCACATTACAGGGGTATACAACAGTACAGATACACAGCAGAGCGCATTATAGGGGTATACAACAGTACAGATGCATAACAGAGCACTTTACAGTGGTATACAACAATACAACTACACAACAGAGCGCTTTACAGAGGTATACAACAGTCCAGATGCACAACAGAGCGCTTTACAGTAGTAACAACAGAACAGATATACAACAGTACAGGTGCATAACAGAGCGCTTTACAGAGGTATAAAACAATACAGATACACAACGGAGTGCTCTACAGAGGTATACAACAATACAGATACACAACGGAGTGCTCTACAGTGGTATACAACAATACAACTACACAACAGAATGCTTTACAGAGGTATACAACAATACAACTACACAACGGAGTGCTCTACAGTGGTTTACAACAATACAACTACACAACAGAGTGCTTTACAGAGGTATACAACAGTCCAGATGCACAACAGAGCGCTTTACAGTAGTAAGAACAGAACAGATATACAACAGTACAGGTGCATAACAGAGCGCTTTACAGAGGTATAAAACAATACAGATACACAACGGAGTGCTCTACAGTGGCATACAACAGTACAGATACACAACGGAGTGCTCTACAGAGGTATACAACAATACAGATACACAACGGAGTGCTCTACAGTGGTATACAACAATACAACTACACAACAGAGTGCTTTACAGAGGTATACAACAATACAACTACACAACGGAGTGCTCTACAGTGGTATACAACAATACAACTACACAACAGAGTGCTTTACAGAGGTATATAACAGTCCAGATGCACAACAGAGCGCTTTACAGTAGTAAGAACAGAACAGATATACAACAGTACAGGTGCATAACAGAGCGCTTTACAGAGGTATAAAACAATACAGATACACAACGGAGTGCTCTACAGTGGCATACAACAGTACAGATACACAACGGAGTGCTCTACAGAGGTATACAACAATACAGATACACAACGGAGTGCTCTACAGTGGTATACAACAATACAACTACACAACAGAGTGCTTTACAGAGGTATACAACAATACAACTACACAACGGAGTGCTCTACAGTGGTATACAACAATACAACTACACAACAGAGTGCTTTAAAGAGGTATACAACAGTACAGATGCCTAACAGAACGCTTTTTAGAGGTAACAACAGAACAGTTATACAGCATGGGGTAGGATACATAGGGGCACAGTGGAGGGGTACAGGTGGCACGGGGGTGACGTGATGGTCTAGGTGCTGAGGAGGAGATACTTCTTCAAAAGCTGGATCTTGACTTCTTGAGCGTGGGGGCGACTCTGATGCTGATGGGGAGGAGGTTCCATAGTAGTGAGGCGTAGGCAGAGAATGCTAGTTTTCGGTTCCTTTCCTTTTTGGAGCAGCGGATGTCAAGTCTGCACGTGTCATGGCTTCGGGTGGTGGGCTGTCCGCCCGAGATACTGGCCCTCATTCCGAGTTTGGAGGTAACCATGCCGCTATTTGCGGCATGGCTGCCTCCAAAATCGTTCCAACTCCGGCCTGGTGAATGGAGCAATTACTGGTCCATTCCGAGGTCGGCAGGACCGGTAATTCCCCATTCATCAGGGCCATTCCCATTTGAGCCCCCATAGGGATCAATGGGAAGTGGGAAGGTGGCATTAACGGTACCGCAAATTGCAGTACCGTTATTGACCCCGGTATCCCTTTGCGGTTCCCGTCCTTAATGCCTGCTAAAACCAGGCGTTAAGGAAGGACCCGCAAAGGGAACTCGTAGTAGGGCGGTAAGGGATTACCGGCACCGGTCTCGTTAACGGTGCCCGGTATCCCTTACCGCCCTACTCGGAATGAGGGCCACTGAGTTTCTCTGCGAGGTAGCTGGGTGATTTGAGGGCGACCGCCTTATAGAAGTGATCCGGCGCAAGTCGCACCGGGGGTTTGGCGGTAGGGCTAATAGCCCACGCGGTAATACCGCCGGGGTTAGCGCCCAACTCGTGATGAGGCCCTATGTGTGTCTTGAAGGAGAAGTGTTTGTTGATGTGGAACCGCAGGTACTTGGCGTAGGAGGTGTTGCACTTTACTTTAAAAATGAATAAAAAGTCGAATTACCATCGAGTGCCCTTAAACAGAAAACTATAATATGGATAAGGATATATCCATGCACGGGTGTCAGACCCATCTAAAGTAATTTTTCTATGTTGCATTGAGTCCACTTTTCCCGATTGCTTGTGTGTGATCATGAGATATGGTCTGAAGTCCAGACCAGAGGTACAAAACTGCACAAAGTGAAACTATGCACCAGAAAAAAAAACATACCATTTTTCAGCAGCCCTTATACATTTCAAAACCTACACCAGATCAATGCATTTGTGTTATCAACATACAGCAGCTGGTTTTACACTCTGTAGACACGGAGGGGGCAAACATTTTTAAATGGTCCCTCACACATCTTCTGCCGGCACCCGGGACTTGTTGGATTGAGTTTCTGTTTTTTGCATTGTCACTTTACTATAAGCTCTGTTCCTGTGAGTGCCAATGGGGAGGTGGTGTTCCTGTGTGTGTCACTGGAGAGGTGCTGTTCCTGTGTCTGCCAATGGGGAGGTGCCTTCCTGTACTGCCACTGGGGAGGAGCCGTTCCCGTGTCTGCCACTGGAGAGGTGCCGTTCAGGTGTTTGCTACTAGGGTGTTGTGGTTCCTGTGTGTGTCCCTGGGGAGGTGCTGTTCCTGTGTCTTCCACTGGAGAGGTGCTGTTCCTGTGTTTTCCACTGTAGAGGTGTTGTTCTGTGTTTGCCACTGGGGAGGTGCCATTCCTGTGTCTACAAATGGCGAGGTACCGTTCCTGTGCTTGCCACTGTAGAGAGGCCATTCCTGTGTCTACCACTGGAGAGGTGCCAATCAGGTGTTTGCTACTAGGGAGGTGATGTTCCTGTGTGTGCCCCTGGGGAGGCGCTGTTCCTATGTCTGCCACTGGAGATTTGCTGTTCCTGTGTTTGCCCCTGGTAAGGTGCTGTTCCAGTGCCTGCCACTGGAGAGGTGCTTTTCTGATTCTGCCACTGAAGAGGTGTTGTTCTTGTGTCTGTTACTGGAGAGGTGCTGTTCCTTTGTCTACCACTGGGGAAATGCTGTTCCTTTGTCTACCACTGGGGAGGCGCTCTTCTTGTGTGCACCACTGGAGATTTGCTGTTCCTGTGTATACCACTTAATAGGTGGTGTTCCTGTGTCTGCCACTGGAGAGGTGTTGTTCCTGTGTTTGCCACTAGGGAGGTACTGTTCCTGTGTTTGCCACTGGAGAGGTGCTATTCCTGTGTGTCACACTGGAGAGGTCACTGTTCTTCTTGTGTCTGTCATTATAGAGGTGGTGTTCCTGAGTCTGCCACTGGAGAAGTGCTGTTCCTGTGTCTGCCACTAGAGAGGTGTTGTTCCTGTGTCTGCCACTGAAGAGGTTCTGTTCCAGTGTCTGCCATTAGAGAGGTGCTGTTCCTGTGTCTGCCACAGGAGAGGTGGTTGGCCCGGCATGATTGTGTGCTCTAAGAAGCTATGTAGTAAGTATTTGAAAGGTGGCATACTTTTCCACCATTCCCTCCACATTGTTCCCCTCTTTGTATCGTATGAATCTCCTGATTATGAGCCATTTCTTCATTGTGTTGGTGTGTATGTAATTGCTATATATCTGTGGTGATTGAACCCCAAGATAGAGATAGTTATCAACTATTTCCAGCACATCTTCCTTCTGGTGCACGTGAAGTTGTATCAAAGTTTTCTTTTCTTACCAAATGTCATTGGCCCTCATTACGACCCTTGCGGAAAGGGGTTTACGCCGGCGTAATGCATGGCGTACCTTTCCGCCTTACTACGAGTTCCCGTAGCGCCATGGTGCTTTTTTGCCTGCTTTTTCCGGGCGGAAAAATCCATGGCGCTACGGGACTTGTTGTTAATTACGCCACCGTAATTTACGGTGGCGTAATCAACGCCTTCCCCACTCCCATTATACCCTATGGGGCAAAAATGGGAATGGGGAAGGGTAAATGGGGGTTGGGGACTTACCGCCCCGCCAAGGTCGGAATGGGGCGGTAAGTCCGCCAACCCCCATGGCAGAGTTGGCAGCTTTGCGCCATGGACCATGGTGCAAATTGCACCATGGTTCTCCGCCAGGGTCGTAATGAGGGCCATTATCTTTGTTTTAGGACTGTTAACACAAAGATTGTTAGTCAGGGCATAGACTGCCAGAGCATCCAATGATCTCTGTAGCCCAAAAGGGGTTCTATCAAATATCACTGTATCATCAGCATATCCAATCCAAGACACTGGTTTAGTGCCCAGACGTGGTGGAAAGTTATGTGCGCTTCAATGCATGTGCCCAGGTCAGCAACATCAGGTTATATAAGATTGGGGCTAGCCCACAGCCCTGTTTCAAAACTCGTATTTGTGGAAATATCCTCCGTAACTTCACCATGCTGGTTAACTAGAAGCGAGACCATGGTATCAGAATAGGCAATAAGAAAGTGTAGAAGAGAACAATATATATCCCAATGGATCTATGTGATCACTGCGCCGCCCATAAATGCAACGGCCGAAATGTCGACGCTAGCTACAGCGTGGCGCAGTGATCATATAGATCACTGTGCACGCTTCCCTGGCCTGCTTTCCCCTTCCTACCCCCAACCCCCAACTTACCTTTTGCGGCGGCACACTTCTGTGTGTGCCGCCTGCATCCTGCTATCCCTGCGGCATCAGCTCCTCCCACTAACGTGGGTTAGAGCTGACGCCGCAGGGTGCTTTTCTTTTTTTCTTTTGTGTCCCACGCTTACCCAAATGGTAAGCGGGGGACACCCCTGCGACCCCCGATTCCCTTAACGGTGCCCAAGCAGAGAGGGGGACACCCACGCAACCCTCGCTCTGCTTGGGCGCAGTAAATGTCGCACTCATTTGGTGTGCCACCAAAGTCGCAGTAACTGCGGGGCCGCACAAATGAGGGTGACGTTTTTGTACGATTCCTATCCCAATCAGTCATTTTAGTCCAGAGTCGATTTTGACACACTGAATCAAAAGCCTTCCAGAAATCTATGAAACAAACATTGATGTTTCCATATGAATCCTCCTGGAAATTACTACTGATGGTTTGAAAGGTACTTAAATTATGTAAAGTGCCATAGGATTTACAAAAACCCATTTGGAAGGGAGAAAACAGGTTACTAGATATAGCCCTTTTTGCCTTTTTTGTGTGCAAAATCATACCAAATATTTTTGAACTCATGTCCAGGATAGCTAATAGCCTATAGGTGTCCCTATTATTACAGCCACACTTTATAAATATAGGGATTAAAATAGACTTGCGCCAGCTCGCAGATATAAAGCCTGCAGTGAGAGTTTGATGACCGGGCTTCGATAGCACCAGTGCCCAGAGTTCTGGATTAGCTTTAAATATCACATTAGCGATCATATCTGCTCCTGGAGCTCTTGAGCCATGTAAGGCTTTGATAATAATCGCAATATCGTCTATCTCAAATCCCTCAGAGAACTCCTTGTTGTACTTATGCAGAATAGATGGCTGGAGGGTGACAGGTTTGTTATATAATGCTTTAAAAGCTTCTGTCCAGCATAACACATTAGTGGAGTTATTCTCACTTCCACTCGTCCCGTTAGCAAATAATCTAAACAATGACGGGAATGTGTGGTCATCATTGCTAGGGAGGAGTTGGAAGAGACCTTTCCAGTCACCATTGTTCTTTGAGTGTTTATGGTTCTTGCGCAAGTTCTTAGACCTAGTAGATAAATGGGCAAGTAATCTCCTTTTTTCTCCTAGGCTATGAGGTCAGATTTCTTAATTCTATTGACATTTTTTCGAAGAATATTTTTCTTACAGTGGACTATAATGTAAATATTATTAACATGTGCTAAAGGCCGGGCCATCACCTTCTGAGGCAGGTGTACATGAATATTTAGGAAACGCATAACCCTAGAGACATCCCAGCCTTGTCTACAGAGCCAGTTTATAAGAGTAAGGCGGTTGTTTTTAACAAAATGAATAACTGCCTCAGCATTAGATTTTCTTCAACACTATGCGATTGGCCGTAACCGAGGCCTGCTAGTGCTTAGGACGACGGTTAGGAAATATATTATGGGTCCATCCCAGGGATGCATGACCGCTAACTGTATTAAATGTGGTGTATGGAAAATGGTAGAAATAGAGAGCAGACTACAGCTACGTAACAAGGGGATCTATTGTTTTGGGAGGTGGGATGTGATGCGCCGGTTGGCCCATAGAGATAGCGGGCCGAGGTTCTGTAGAGGTATAAGGGGAGCCGACTTGGGGGCAGAGTGTGAGGTCAGGTGCATGGGTTTTAAATGTGATGCTGGAGGTGGAATACAAGCTTGCCTGTTCATCACCTGAACCTTAGGTTGACTGGCCTTCTTCCTCGTTAATATACCTTCCACTATACATGTATATGGACTGAATCGGCTGCTCGGTGCTCACACGTGACCTCAGATTACTTGAGCTATCTGTAGCATTTGCAGGTCAGAGTACAGAGCACAATTAAACAATGGTGTGTACAGCAATCCATGTATAGCATTCCTTCATCCATCCATGTCCCTCCCCAGTGTTCGAGGTACAGAGCCAGGCAGCGAGGACACTTACTATGTCCAACAGTGTGACCCACACCTTGCAGGCAACGTAAGTATTGTCAGAACATGCAGAGAGGGAGGTGGGTGTGTCTCATGTGGGACTAATTTTCCTCTCTTTCCTTTCACTCCTCCTTTCCCTATGCCCTCCTGCTTCCCTTTCACTCCTCTTTCGTTCTGCTCTTCTCTTTCACCCTGTCTCCTTTCTAACTCAGTCCTTTTTTCACCTTATCTCTGTTTGTTCATCTCTGTATCTACTGTCTCTGGGTTTTCATTTTTGGTGCCAGTGGTAAAGACTACATTATTATCAGTATTTTCTTGGCAATCAAGATGTTCCACAATATGTATTTTCAGTTTTTGAAGCATGGTCTATTCCTGGATCCAGCTCTTGGCAGCAGTCACTCATAAGTCCTGCGTCCATGCTTTGGGATACACATCTGGCCAGCTGCTGCTAGGTATGCTTGCAATTAGTGGCTAGTAGTAGAAGTATAATATTTTATTTGAGAGGGGGTTTATAGATCGCTCTAATACCCATAGGTCTCTCCGCACTGGAGACTGAAGGAAAAGCGTGCAAATATGTCCATTACGAGGGGAAAAGCCACGTCCTGAAGCCCTTCTGAAGAGGAAAGTGGTTCTTGATATTTCTAATGGCAAAAGGAAGAGACATCCAGATATGGGGAGGGGTGCCTCTCATTCCCTCAATGGCCAAGCCGGGAATCTGGAGCATAAGGAAAGTTCTAAACATAGCGAGCAGGATGGAATGTAGTTCTTCAATTTCTCAATGATAACTGCGGGATGCTTTCCAAAAATACAAAGCGCCTTGAAGATAATCCACTCTCCTACTAGAAGTAATTAGTGCCGTCTAATTACAGGGGATATCTGAACTGTTCTGCCTGACTTGAGGCAAACATAAAGACTTTTCAATTTAAAAGTCTAGATTATTTACACAAGAGGCTGGAGAAGGGATTTCCCTGTGGAGATTGGCCAGAAAGACTGGTTCCATTCATCTTCGGAGGACACCTATGATCCATTCCTGTCTTCTGAGAGTTAAGTTTAACCCGATGTTTGCTCATTGCCTGTAAACTGTGGTGCAGTGACTCAGCCAAGGCCCCGGGTAAGTGTCTATGTGGAGTAGGACCACCAGCCCACAACTCCTTACAAGTTTAGCCAGATGTTGCATGTAAATGTTAAATAAAATGGGTGATATAAATGAGCCCTGAGGAACACTGCAGTTAAGCAGAGTGGGGACAACATGACTGACTTATGTTGGTCAGCAAGAAAGATAATCCAAGTCAGTAATTTGCCACCAATTCCGGCCTCCTGCAGTCAGCATCCCTAGATACCATGGTTGATTTGTTGAAGGCTGCCAAAAGATCTAAAAGCAGCAGCACAACAACACTGACCCATCGATAATACACCTGAGATAATCCCAGACTGACAGGAGGCTTGTGCGAGTCAAGGAAGTTGGATGAATCTATACAACTTTAAGAGATGTAGGTAACTCTACTGAGATCAAATGGGAAGAAGTGGGACAACGCAGGGTTTGAAACTGTCAGAAGCAGGTCGCTATTTAGTTCCTGCTTGTAGCCTAGAGGAGTCTGGTCAGCTTGACAGCAACAGCTGCCAGGGGCTACCTTTGCTCCTCGGAACAAGTGTCCTATAGGACAATAACTGTGTGTGTTGGCGGATATGGCTGAGGGAACTTCGGGAAATGTATAAAAACATCTAGAAGACATTTTAACCATACTGGGTGATATTTAATGGACAAAAGGTTATAGTATGCCTCTCAATTGAAAAGTAGATTTGCAATGCACTATGTATTAACTCCATGTTCCCATGAGGTAGCTCCTGCTTACTCTGCGATGCCAATACTCAGGAGTTGCTTTTAGCTCCTGCTCAACAAATCCTTAATTTGTTCCCTGCAATGTAAGGCAAAAGCAGACCTAGAGAAACTGGGTTAAATGGTATAACAGATTAGCTTTGGGACAATTGGAGGTGCATGTTTGATCCAAAATTGACTCAAAGTAATTCCTTTGCTTTTTCGCAAGTAAACCTCATATAAAAGTGACATGGGTAAATTAAATCAAAAACCTGTCTTTATTTTTAAAAGGGTTAAACAGCAAAACCATGTTGAAAGCTAACCAAGTGGGAGGGGATCTTCTCATCCTGCGATACAGCAAAGTTGATTGAGAAGTTAAAGAACCCCAGAGCGTCAGAACCCGACGAACGGAAAACATCATGAAAAGATATATGATGGAATGGGACGAGAGCCTTGCCATTCTGTTCTGTAAGATTATATCTTCCATAATACTACCCGGACCTGAACTGTATCTTTGCTGGTCATGATTTTCAAAAAGGCAAACTAGGAGGATCCAAAACTCTACAAGGTAATAGCTCCAGGCTAGCAGCAACAGGCCAATAGTTACAGGCTAGCAGCTACAGGCCAATAACCTTTCTAGATGCAAGTTCTTGCATTATTCCATTTAAAGGAGACACCTAGCTGGCCTAATACTAATAACATCATTACAAAATATCAAGCAGGTTTCCAGAAACGGCTGAGAACTAATATTAATGGAGTCATCATCAACAAACTGATAGCACAGACGAGAGTGACATTACCAGACATATAAGGCCCCTGGCGGCGCCCATTAACGCAATAGTAAAAGCATGTAAAAAGTGGCTCATATTAGTGGCCAGTGACTGATGTCTATTAATCAATATCACATTCAAATTGTGATTACATTTCAAAGGTAAAGGAGTATCACACAGGCAAGCGGTATACGAGATGTTCGATAGCGCCTCTGGTGGCTACAGCTCGTTTCTCTTGATGAAAAACAGATCTTCTTCTTAAAACTTTATTTTGGTTTTAAGTAACCATAAAAGTAAAGAACAGAAATAAAGTGCATTGAATAAAAGATTTTAAAATCATGACACATAACGATAAAAAGACAGAAGAAAAGTCATAAGACATGGACCTCATTATGAATTTGTTGTTATCTTGGTGGTAAATCCACGGAGATACCACCAAATGTATTTACATTTACCGCCACTTGGTCTGGCAGAATTACCGCCAGATTACAAGTGGTAGTATGGCAGTGTTAGTCCCCATTTCTGGAGTCCATGTGACTCTATGGGGATTTCGGTGGAATTACCACCAACGATAATTCCACCAGCGCTAATTCTGCCAAAATGGCTGTTATTCAGTGGTAAAGTGGTGGGATTATCTACAGCATTTTGCTGGAGGTTTTCCCTCCATCTTACTTCCAAACCCATAGTTTGGCGCTGCATTAATGCAGCAGTAATGCAGTGGTAACTCTGTTACCACAGTTTTTGGCCACACCGCCAAACGCATAATGAGGCCATATTAGAACGGGTAATCACACTGAGAATCATAATTCATAAGTGGCTATAAAGTGAAACAGCATCAAATTGCAGCATACAAAATACATTTAAAAGATGAATAATTAAACCAACAATAGAACTAACACCCTAGTTGAGGACCTGATTTCCATGTGTAATACACAATCAATCACACCAATTATTATATGTAATTACTAGAAAACTGCATAGTATTATCAGATTGTGGTATTCAAGGTACATTTAAATAGAAGAAAAAGGATTAGGAACAGCAGTGGAGAATAAACCCTAACCATATAATAGTGTAGTAACAAGTACAGGATACTGTTGAGGTGGGTGACTGCTGCAGACCGCCTTACACTTGTCATCAGGCTTTAGCGGGGAATTGATATCCAACCTGTACATTTCTGCAGCAGTTGGCCAACTTGCCGAGCTATCGTACTGTGAATGGTGCATGTACCATGCAGGTTATCACTAGATATTCACTGTGGATGCTTAACCTATGAACAGTTCTATTCAACATATTTATAGCATGCAACATTCACACAAAAGGTATCCTGGCGCTGAGTGCTTGGACCACAGGAGTGTGCAGCAGTGCTGCTTATGCATGAATTCCAAGATTCCCAAAAGATCAGATAATGATCAGGAAATGGAACAGTGGTTGGAAGGGAATCATACTTTTTCCCCCCTATATCGCCTCCAGCTTCGGATGGACCACTTGTGGAACTGTTAGGAATGTACATGTTCTCTGTGCACAATATCTCTTGATTATATTTACAATAAATGGTTCACCATTGTTTTGGAAGTCCTTGCCCAACATATACTTGCCTTTTAACTATATGAATGAAGCTTCTCTCACTCTGTGCACTAGTATGGTCAGTCTCTAGTATGGAGCCTTCGATCAGACTCGATATACGAGTGAAGTTATTCGCACACTCTGAGCCCTGGTATGGCCGCTTCCCAGTATGTATCTTATTATGGCCAGTCAGAGTTGATTGTAGAGTGAAGCTCTTCTCACACTGTGTACACTGATAGGGTTTCAATCCAGTCTGGAATCTCTTATGAGACATCAGGTTTGATGCATGATCAAAGTGCTTACCACATTGGGCCTCATCACGAGTTTGGCTGTATTCCCGGCTGTAATACCGCCCACTGTAATAGCCCTAGCACAGACCGGTCCGGTGGTATTACCACCGGATCACAGGTTGGGCCTAAACGGTAAATCCCCATTACTGAATGGGTCCATTGGATCCAATGGGGAATTTTCGGTGCTAATACGGCTAATACAGCTGGCTGTAATACAGCCGAAAATAGGGATTTTCACCTCCAGAAAAAAGCTGGAGGTAAAACAGCCGATTTAGCGCCCAACTCGTGATAGGGCCAGCCCTTAAATGCGGCGGTAATACCGTTACCACTGCATTTAAGGGCTACAGCCCAACTTGTGATGAGGCCCGTTCTGTGAACTCATAGGGCTTCACCTCTGGATTGATCCTTTAATGTCTGCTCAGTGCTGAATGGAAACTGAAGCTTTCCGTGCACTCTGTACAATGATAGGGCTTCCCCACAGTATGGATTCTCTGAAGCGTCTGCATATCTGAGCTCAGAGTAAAGCGTTTCACACACTCTGCACACTGCTTTCTTTTCAGTGTGGGATCGCTAGTGAGTCATCAGGCATGATGCAAGATTAAAGTGCTTATCACATTCCCTGCACTCATAGGGTTTCCCCGCTGTATGCATCCTCTGATGCTTTTGCAGATGTGAGCTTTTAGTGAAGCTTTTCACACACTCTGAGCACTGGTAACGTCGCCCCCCTGTATGGATACTTGGATGACTGCTCAGGATGGAGGGGTCCTTGACGCTTTTCTAGGATTCTGTGCATTGATGGGATCTCTCTTCAGTATGGAACCTTTCAGGCTTGTGCAGATCGGAGCTACAAGTGAAGCTTTTCACACATTCTGAGCACTGGTATGGTCACTCCCCACTATGGATCTTCTGATGCCTGTACAGGTCTGACTTATGAGTGAAGCTTTTCCCACACTCTGTACACTGGTAGGGTCGCTCCCCAGTATGGATCCTCTGATGCTGCTGCAGATGTGAGCTGTTAGTGAAGCTTTTCTCACACTCTGTACACTGGTATGGTCATTCCCCAGTATGGATCTTCTGATGCAGCTGCAGATGCGAGCTCTGAGGGAATCTTTTCTCACACTCTGTACACTGGTAGGGTCGCTCCCCAGTATGGATCTTCTGATGCCTGTACAGGTCTGACTTATGAGTGAAGCTTTTCTCACACTCTGTACACTGGTATGGTCTCTCCCCAGTATGGATTTTCTGATGCAGGTACAGATTTGAGCTCTGAGTGAAACTTTTATCACACTCTAAGCACTGGTATGGTCTCTCCCCAGTATGGATGTTCTGATGCTGCTGCAGACCTGAGCTGTTAGTGAAGCTTTTCTCACACTCCGTACACTGGTATGGTCGCACCCCAGTATGGATCCTCTGATGCTGCTGCAGATGTGAGCTATAATTGAAGCTTTTCTCACACTCTGTACACTGGTATGATCGCTTTGCACTATGGATACTATGGATCTTCTGATGTGTCTGCAGATTTGATCTCTGAGTGAAGCTTTTCTCACACTCTGTACACTGGTATGGTCGCCTCCCAGTATGGCTCTGCTGATGGCGGGTTAGATGTGAGCTCTGAGTGAAGCTTTTCTCACACTCCGAGCACTTGAAAGGTCTTTCCCCTGTGTGGGATCTCTGATGCCTTCTCAGCTTTGTTGTGTGATTAAAGTGCATATCACATTGCGTGCACTCGTAGGACTTCTCCCCAGCATGCGTCATTTGATGTCTGCTTGTTCTCTGTTGAAAGAAGCAGAAGTACACTTTATTATTTTGTGTCATCGTACAGCCTAAACATCAATAGATCTACCACAGAGCTGTTAATCCTCGTTTTACAACCTGCTCACAAACTCACTGGGTGATCTTGTGAGAAGCCACGCTTGTGAGCCTTCACCAATCAGAAGAGAGACATGGAAAAAATGTACTTGATGTGAGAATCCTACATGGGCTTACATGTGCAATATTGAGTGCAAATCGAGTCGTCTATGCCCCCATACATGAACAGATGAGACCTGGCCATGAAATTCACTTTTGCTATTTGATGCAGTATTTTTCGAAAACAAGAAATTCAATGGGGAAAATTAAAATTATCAATGAGTAGCTATTGACTGGTGGACTATATCCCATCCAAAGGTTCTCAGTGAATCTGATAGACAATGAAGGTGGAGCTCGAGTTTATGATGTCACTAGCCATACCACCCGGCGTTGCCCGAGTCTGTAGCTGACATGCACGTGGGGGTCTGCTGGGGTCTTGATTGATCCCCTCAAATTCTGCTGACCCCCCAGAATGGCAAAAAAGTGCCACTAACCCTCCAGAAAATCCTCATGAATAGAAATTTAGATGAAAGGAAGTCAACCTAGAGTATGCACTGACTGTTTTGCTACATGGCATTTTTTATTAATTGACATTTACAAACATCTTATAACATTACCTATGTTATAGCATTGTGTATGTTATACGTTGTCCTACCTTGTAACATTGCCTATGTTGTAGCATTGGTAACTTTTGTGGTTGGTGCTCTAGTATTGTGCGATCCCCAGAGGAAAATATAGTCAATTTACCAATCTGTTTTGATTTGTTTATTTTACAGATTGTCAATTACTTCATGTATTTGATTCATACATTAGGGTGTTACTGCGTCCTTAATTCAATCTTGCATTATGTATTTGATTCATACATGTGTATACAGTTTCTTCTTTTCAATCATTAGATAACATGTATGTACAGTTTCACATTGGTTGCATAATCTCCCAACACGTGTTTCCCCACAGTTGTGACTGTGGTTCTTCAGGAGAGATTTTAAGCTCAAGAAAAATTAAAAAAGAAAAATCATAAGAAAAATAAAAAATGAAAAAGCATTCTCTTAATAATGTCAAACATGTCTTTTTATATGAAAAAGAGGACCTAAATAGGTGAATTAGTATATGTGAGTCCACTTACCCTTATTTCTGTTTTTTGGATCTCGGTTTTAACAAAGTTGCTTGAGTTATCAATATATTTCCATTCTCCTTTTCTCGTAATTGTATTCATGATTTTCTCAGCAAATCTGTAAAAGGGTGCATATATTAGCTATCCTGATAAGAGATCGTTTATTCTGATTTGTTACCTAAGAAATATGGGTTTTGGAAGTTTTTTTAAGGGAGACTCGTAGTGATAAGGATGATAGCTAGTCTCCCCATATCTTATAGTTATAACCTATGACAGAATTTCAGTCTAGGATTACTGTATATCTTAGAGGATACAAGTAAATAGATGCACTAGTTAAGGATGCTAAATAATGGCTAGGGAAGAGAAAGGAGTTAGAGATTCAGGGTTAGAACATTACCTCGCAAAATTCTTATATTCTTCTCCTCCCGCGATAAGGTACGATTGCCTTTGCACCTTCACGATCCGAGATGGATCTAACCTAGATGTTTACTGCTTTTTATACGGCGATTAGCGTGGCGCGGGATGACGTCATTGCGTATGCATGACGTGATGACGTCATGCGCGTCTACGCGTATGACGGCCATTTTATGATCATAGCCAAGCCAATATGTCATCTCTGGTCTGTGTTTAAACCAGTGTGACAAGTGTCCAGGAGGCAAATCCATTTTTATTCTTTTCTTCGGAGTATCAATTCTTTGTTTCCTCCTCTTTCTGGTATATCAACTTTTTCAATACCACAAAATTTGATGTCCTTAATGTCTGATTGGCTATGTACTTGAGTAAAATGAGTGGCCATCGGATACCTGGCATCTCTAGTTTTGATTGCTCTGAAGTGTTCCAAAATTCGCGTCTTCAATTCCCTGATTGTGCTTCCAATATATTGTTTGCCACATATGCATTGTATTGCGTAGATAACATATTTGCTTCTAAAATTTATGAATTGTTTGATGGCTTGCATTTTTCCAGTTGGTAATTTAATTTGTTTGGTACCATTGAGCATTTGACTGCAAATAGTGCATTTGCTGCATCTGTAGGATCCCGTTGGTGCCGGCACTTTTAAGAAATCACTGAGGTTGTTTTTACTTTGGCTGCTAAGATGGCTAGGACTCAATTTTTGCTTAAGAGTCGGCACTTTTCTGAATACCATTGTTGGTTTATCTTCAATGTATCTGTTCAAGGTTTCATCTGTTTGTAAGATATTCCAAGCTTGTTTAGTATTTTCCTTATATTAATTATTTCACTACTGAATGTAGTAATGAAGTGTGTTTGTCCATTTTTATTCTTAATTCTTCGTTTGTCAGTCAAGAGGCTGGGACTAGATACCTTTTCTGCTTTTCTTATTGCATGATTTAGGGAATCCTCTTTGTATCCTCTTTGTAAGAAAGTTTATTTTAATTCAGTTAGATGTGTTTGGTACTTGGTTTCCAGGCTGCAATTTCTCGATAGGGGATATTCCTTATGGTGTGTTTTACATGGTTGCTCTGTGCATGTAGTTTATTGTTGACAGCTGTTGGTTTAATATAGAGATCTGTTAATATCTTTTCTCCATCTGTGTAAAGTTGTAAGTCTCGAAATTCTATAGATTCTGTGCTGACTTTGTTTGTAAATTTGATGTTGTACTTGTTGTTGTTGAGATGGGCAATATATTCATGAAGACTCGGTTTGTTCCCGTTCCAAATCATGAGTACATCACCGATGTAGTGGCCTCAATAGGCGATTTTTTGTTCTCTGTGAATGCTTTGTGGTGCCATGCGTGGTTTCATTCAAAATGGCCCATGAACAGATTTGCATATGGAGGAGCAAACCTGGCTCCCATGGCCGTTTCTTGTTCTTGTTTATGGATGGAGAAAAGATATTAACAGATCTCTATATTAAACCAACAGCTGTCAACAATAAACTACATGCACAGAGCAACCATGTAAAACACACCATAAGGAATATCCCCTATCGAGAAATTGCAGCCTGGAAACCAAGTACCAAACACATCTAACTGAATTAAAATAAACTTTCTTACAAAGAGGATACAAAGAGGATTCCCTAAATCATGCAATAAGAAAAGCAGAAAAGGTATCTAGTCCCAGCCTCTTGACTGACAAACGAAGAATTAAGAATAAAAATTGACAAACACACTTCATTACTACATTCAGTTGTGAAATAATTAATATAAGAAAATACTAAACAAGCATTGGAATATCTTACAAACAGATGAAACCTTGTACAAATACATTGAAGATAAACCAACAATGGTATTCAGAAAAGCTCTGACTCTTAAGCAAAAATGTAGTCCTAGCAATTTTAGTAGCCAAAGTAAAAACAACCTCAGTGATTTCTTAAAAGTGCCGGCACCAACGGGATCCTACAGATGCAGCAAATGCACTATTTGCAGTCAAACGCTCAATGGTACCAAACGAATTAAATTACCAACTGGAAAAATGCAAGACATCAAACAATTCATAAATTGTAGAAGCAAATATGTTATCTACACAATACAATGCATATGTGGCAAACAATATATTGGAAGCACAATCAGGGAATTGAAGACGCGAATTTTGGAACACTTCAGAGCAATCAAAACTAGAGATGCCAGGTATCCGATGGCCACTCATTTTACTCAAGTACATAGCCAATAAGACATTAAGGACATCAAATTTTGTGGTATTGAAAAAGTTGATATACCAGAAAGAGGAGGAAACAGGGAATTGATACTGCAATGAAAAGAATAAAAATGGATTTGCCTCCTGGACACTTGTCACACTGGTTTAAACACAGAACCAGAGATGACATATTGGCTTTGAGAATAGACTGAGAAAATTAACTTGCTGTATCTTAGCCGGGCTACATGCCACTCATTTTTATTATTTGAATCTCGTTTGTAGATTAATTTGGTCTTTTGAACTGTTATATATTCCGTATAAAATCTGCACTCACCTTTTATGAACATTTTTGTGTTTTGACGGACCCACAGAAATCATCTGTAGGCACCCGAGCAATTACATGATATTGTTTCAATTTTAGTTTCAAATTTAATTTCAACACAAACTTTTTTGGTAAAAAAACATACTTTAAAAAAATCATGCATGCCGAAATCCACTAAACCTACAAAAACAAATAGTAAGTCAATCGGTCGATCTATGATCATAAAATGGCCGGCATATGCGTAGATGCGCATGACGTCATCACGTCACACATACACGATGACGTCCTCCCGCGCCACGTTGATCGCCGTATATAAAGCAGTAAACATCTAGGTTAGACCCATCTCGGATCGTGAAGGCGCAAAGGATATCGTACCTTATCGCGGGAGGAGAAGAATATAAGAATTTGCAAGGTAATGCTCTAACCCTGAATCTCTAACTCCTTTCTCTTCCCTAGCCATTATTTAGCATCCTTAACTACTGCATCTATTTACTTGTATCCTCTAAGATATAAAGTAATCCTAGACTGAAATTCTGTCATAGGTTATGACTATAATATATGGGGAGACTAGCTATCATTCTTATCACTACAAGTCTCCCTTAAAAAACCTTCCAAAACCCATATTTCTTAGGTAACAAATCAGAATAAACGATCTCTTATCAGGATATCTAATACAGGCACCCTTTTACAGATTAGCTGAGAAAATCATAAATACAATTACGAGAAAAGGAGAATGGAAATATATTTATAACTCAAGCACATTTGTTAAAACCGAGATCCAAAAAACAGAAATAAGGGTAAGTGGACTCGCATATACTAATTCACCTATTTAGGTCCTCTTTTTCATATAAAAGGACATGTTGGGGATTTTTAAGAGAATGCTTTTTCATTTTTATTTTTCTTATGATTTTTCTTTTTTAATTATTCTTGAGCTTAGAATCTCTCCTGAAGAACCACAGTCACAACTGTGGGGAAACACGTGTTGGGAGATAATGCAACCAATGTGAAACTGTACATATGTGTTATCTAATGATTGAAAAGAAGAAACTTTATACACATGTATGAATCAAATACATAATGCAAGATTGAATTAAGGATGCAGTAACACCCTAATGTATGAATCAAATACATGAAGTAATTGACAATCTGTAAAATAAACAAATCAAAACAGATTGGTAAATTGACTATATTTTCCTCTGGGGATCGCACAATACTAGAGCACCAACCACAAAAGTTACCAATTTGTCTTCATATTGTCGCAGCCACAGTATAGGTACTCTAAGTGCAGAACCTGGAATTCAAACATAAAAATAGCACAATGGATTTGCTCTAGGAGAGGACTAAAAGGTGACATAGGCTGAAAAATCAGACTTTAAATCTATGTTGTAGCATTGTGTATGCTGTATTGTGTCCTAACTTCCTATATTCCAAAAATCGCGGCAATCAGCAATCCCCCGAAACCACCAATACTTATAACACAGGGCCAGACCCCGCTCCGTGCAGGATGAATGGGTGGGGTTGGTCATATTTCACTATCGTCAGTGCACCCACGACTGGTATACCAACCTCGGGCCAACATTTCAGCACACCAACAGTCATGGGGCTGGAGCCAACCCTGAACATACAAACACACTTTCACACATATATTACACAGCAACGGAACTGGCTGTGTAGTTATGGTTAAGTTGCTAATCCCATAGGAAGAGCACTTTTTGGGTTGCTTATAACTTCACTCTCCCTGGACGAATCCACACCAAACTTTGCAAAATAAGTATATGGCCCACTCTGAATATTATTGCAATGTTTGGTGAGGTTTGGTCCAGGGGGGGCAAAGTTGTAGGGGGGTCCCAAAATTTCTTTTTTATCCATAGACTGAATGGAGAAACAAATTTGTGCATGCCTACAGCCAAAACCGCTGGATGGATTTTCACCAAATTTGCGGCCGGAGCAGCGCCTTGGTCGCGAAAGCGTGATTTTGTAAATTTGGTGAAAATCCATCCAGTAGTTTTTTTTTAAAACTACCAAAAAGTAGGTCACAAAAAATTAGTGATATCTATGACCGCTCCGCGGACGCACTTCCCTGTTCGCTCCACGGAGAAGACACCGATTGGTTAATCGGCTTGCGTCATGTCTACGGACATGTGATGTGCTCTCTGATTGGTTGGGGTGAAGCGTGAAGTGCGTCAGATTTTTGGAAACGCCCACCATCTTCAATTTGCGTCCGGTGTCCGTGCACATCGCGGTAAAAACATATTAAAAAACACAACATTGCACCTGTCAAACTTATTAAATAATCTCTGGGGAGGTGAGAGGTGATGAGGATGGGATGGGATATGGCTGCAAGAAGCAAAAAACAGGTGTTTTTTTGTCGCAAAAGTCCAAACAATTAGGATGTTTGTGAACAGTCCTGTGCAGGAACGGAAGAAGAAGTGGTTGATTCCATCCTCGCCTCCACACAAAGCACTTGAGAAGATTGTCTTTTATAAAACTCTCAATAGATCTGACGGGACTCACAGCATTTTGTCACACAGTAGATTTGGAGGTGTTCCACAATATGTGCCTAAAGTACAAGCCAAAGAGATTGCATTTCGGCATTCAAGGGATGGAGATGTAAAATCATGGAATTGCGTGCGATTTTGTTCCGAGTACACATACATTGTCAGAAAACATTGCCAGCGTGCCCTGTCCACCTAAAACAGAGCTTGTGGAACAGTTCAAATCCAGGTACAAATGATTACCATCTGTTTTTTTGATCAACAATGTTTTTAAGAAGTGTCCAAATAAAGCATCCAATTTATCTGTTAAAATGTATCCTCTTTGTTCATTTTTTTTCAACTATTCCAGTTTTTACAATTGCCTTACAATCCCACAAAAGGGATGAGACCTAGGCTACATATGTGAAGGAGTCTGTGACCTAAGCATAGATGGGGCTATTGCTAGAAACACTTTCGGGCCTCATTATAAGAAGTGCGGAATGGGTTTAACGGCGCCGGTAATGGTGCCGGCGCTGTTAAACCCACTCTGCACTATTACGAGGTCCCCTTGCAGGACCCACTCTGGACGTCTGGTTTTACCAGACCAAACGCAAGGGAACCAGGGAGCTAACAACAGGCCGGTCGTAATCGGCCCGTTGTTAGCTCCCGCACCCATTCCCATTGAGCCCTATGGGGACTCAAATGGGAATGGAGAAGGACCGGGCCCGGGTTCCCTGAAGGAGGAATTACCGGGCCCTCCAAACTCGGAATGGCCTGGTAATTCCCCATTCAGGGAACCCAGACCCGGACCAGATTTTGGAGGCAGCCATGGCGCCATGGCTACCTCCAAAGTCGTAATGAGGCCCTTTGACTCTTTTTTGTGTACCCTCTACTTCAATGTTGGAGTAGGGCGCATTCTGTCATTGCAAAGTTTCCCTACCCCTTAGCAGCGCCACGATCATCGAGCAAGGACAGCCCCCACATTTTTCCTATTGTGCACATGCATCACAATTACAGTTCTCATGGATGCGGTGAGCCAAGTTGTTGCAAACTAAGAATGTATGTTGATTCTGAGTGAAGGTCACCAGCTTTGAATTTTCGCTTGCGAGCTAAGGAAGCCCACGCATCGGACACAGAATATAAGGTTCAATTGTTTTTTTACCTTGAGAGAAAGGGACCATTCCGAAAGGAATTGAATGAAAGGAGAGGTGTAATAATGAAAGATATGATAAGGTTATGCATTCCAAAACTGGACTAAGGAACATGTAAATTCAGTTTATGAAAAATCATTGGTGCGAACGAGTTTGCGTTACGGTCTGAGTTACGCCAAGAGAATGGAAATGGCGAATATAATGTAAGTTTGATTTTTACGATTTTATACCCGAACGAGCATCAATTTATCATTATCTGACCATTATTTCTGGGTTAAATTCGACTTGTTTGTTCTGTGAGGCATATTGCAATGAAACGCAAGTATAACCTTTGTGTGTAATGTTCTTTCTACCGCCCACATGGGCATGCCAGAATTGAGATGCATGTAGACCACTACTCGGTTCTCCCAGGTTCAAAGCTAATATTTCATTAAAATGCCATCTATGAGCACCTCGAATTGTAGCATCAGCTTCCGTATCCCATTTAGAGTTGAACATACTACATAGCAATGTCCTCAGATGCAAATTTTGTACTACTTTACATGTTGTTTTCTCTCGACATTGTTTCATGTCTGTGTTAATCATTAGTTTAAACTCTATGCCGAATTAATAAGTCAATAGATAAATTGTAATAAAGATCGGCTACTGAGACACATTTCTATTATGTTTTCAAAACGGGTACATCCTGCCATTCTTCGATTGTCATAGATTCTAGAAGTCAACTGACGGGTTCTTCAGCCGGCAACTGCAGATACTTGTGAACAACTGGATATATTTGACTCTTTTTTGGGACGATCGCCAAAGGCCCATATGCCCTAACACTGCACTAGCGATTAGGAGCAACATAACATCCTTTATGGTGGTCTAGCCCCAAGTTGATGCACAAGCCCTGGAATTCACTGTGCGACCCAAGCGCTTCCTTTGCCCAAAACAAACACCTTGTGTACGCAAAAAGAACAACGTGTGACTCACGATAAACATTTTCGGATCGCGAGCGAAGAAACACATTTCCAATTTGATTGAATATGGCATATCGGATGTTCTCTGAGCATTTATTGTGAAATAAAAGTACTTTACAAATTGTACAGTTTTGTTGTTTCCTTATAAAGTACGGTTTCATATTCCGAATTATGACGTGCTGTGTTGTAACGATGTGTGTTGATTTTTGGGTTCTGCGTCACGTCACGTAGGTGATGAGTGGGCGCGTTTGGCTACGCTGCCCAGGAACGTCACCGAGAAAGGTGGAGAATATCAGTAGGTTTGGTGATGTGAGGCTCAGGGGCGGGGCATATGATTTAGTGCCGCCAGGGAAGTTCACCTTAGGGCGATGCAGCAACGGATAAGATTAGCACAAGATGGCTGCGCCCTGCTGCTAGATTTCGCATGTGTAGAAAAGAGGAAAACTAAGGTACGGTGCATAAAAACACATGTCCGAACCTTCGGGACAATAATATTTTCTGAGCATTACACTTGTCAAACTTATCAAATAATCTCTGGGGAGGTGAGGGGTGATGAGGATGAGATGGGATATTTCTGACCTGATTCCGAATTAGTTTACAAAGTTTGGTGGGATTCTGTCATGAGGGGGGAAAATTAGAAGGTGGGTCCCAAAATAATGTAATGGCTTATAAATGAGGTGCCATTTGACGGATCTACACTTCTTTTGGCAAACTGATAATAGATCTAGATATAAATGTTTTTGCAAAGTTTGTTGGGATTCTGTCAAGAGGGAGCAAAATTAGAGGGGGGGGTCCCAAAATATTGTAAAGGCTTATAAATGTGGTGCCATTTGACAAATCTACACAAAGGTTTGCAAAAAGATTATATATCTAGATATAAATGTTTTAGTAAAATCTGAATGGATTTTGTCAAGTGGGGGCTAGGTTATATGACGATTGTATGTGCATACATTTAACACTTTTGAAAAAATAAAACATGGGTGGATTTCCAGCAAACCTGCGTAAGGAGCATTGGCAAGGACCTACAAGCATGGTTTTGGAAATGTGCCAGTGTTTTATTTTTTGACAAGTGCCATAATGTAGCTACAAAAAATAGCTGTATACCTTTAGTGACTGAGGGGTAGCCTGTGGCCATGGACAGTGGCCAGATTGTCTGGGTCATGGAATAAGGTCATGATCCGGACAATCTGGCTACTGGCCATGACCACAAGGGACAAAACATAAGATTTAAGTGGCCATGTCCACCTGGGACTGGCTTTGTGGTAAAATTATTCGAAATTAGGATAGATTTCAAATGGAAGAAAAATGTGCTCGTTGTAATATGGTCATAGGGTTCTCTTTTGCCTTCTGCAGGCTGCCATGGAAAGCGAAGAGGAGCCCTGTATGGAACCCCCACCTTCCCTTTCCATGGTGGCCATATTGGAAAAGGATTTTCCTTCCTACACCGGGATGCCACAGGCCACAGGCATCCCGGTGTAGGAAGAAAAATCCTCTTTTTTAGTACCCAGGAATCCTGCTTTGGGAACCTAGGCTGCTAATGGCCTTCATCCCCCATTTCAGGGGCTGGAATGGGGGGATAATGGTCCAGAGACCTTGTTATACACCCTTGCTTTGTTTGGGCTGATAACTTGGGCTGCTGGCTTCATATCCACTGTTCCAGTCCCTGGAACGGAGGATGAACGCCACAATATTTCCATTAGCATAACACAAAATGCAAATGGAAATGTTGGAAAATCTTATTGAGTCTATGTACTTTACTGAGAAATATAAAGTAGATGGAGTCTATACTTTTATTTTTTAGTTCTATTTTTTAACTGTGAAAGGTGGTTCCTAAAGGAACATTTATTTTGTTTTTGGATGCATTTTTCTCTGGCGGAGAGCTTGGAATGAAAGGTGGGGAGGGAAATGAGGGAAGAGGCACCAAACACTAATATGGAGGGGCACGTAGACAGGGGAAATGTTGCGCGTGTTTTCTTTCTAAGGTAGGGGGCAGTGTTTCACATGCTCCTTGATTTCAGCAGTGGTGGGGTCTCTTGGGGAGGAGGGATGGCATCAGCTGATTCTATCTTAAGAAAAATAGCACTTTTGCAAAAACTATGTACTGTGTACTTGATTGTTAATGGATGAGTAGGAATAGGTGTTGGAGCTGTACAAGGGAAATTTTGAAGTTGAAAGTTCCTAGATCAGTAGAAAATGCAGTTCCGAACTGTCTGCGAAGCACAGATCTTATTGTGAAGTGCGTACGGGTTCTCGGATACGTCATCATGCCGCGCGCCAGCATATGGTCATGTGGCACCCTCCGGAAGGTCTGCAATGAAGTCAGATGTTCGTAGACATTATGGTTAAGTAGCACTAATAAAAACCTATGAAATTCAATGAACAAACTTTGTCAAGGGGACGTTATGGTTAAGTTGCACTAATAAAAACCTATAAAATTCAATGAGAAAACTTTGTTAAGGGGGCGTTATGTTTAAGTTGCACTAATAAAAACCTATGAAATTCAATGAAAAAACTTTGTTAAAGGGACGTTATGGTTCCAAGTAAAACCGAAAACCCCCTGAAATTCGCCAGTTATGGTAAGCTAAGCAACCATAACTCACGCCACCACCGTGCACTGCTAAGACTAACACCCAGGACATCAAAGATGACATCACAAATGTCATTGATGACATCACTGATGACATCACATGTGATTTACCTTTCATGAAAAGAAGGCCCACTACCAGCTGCACCTCCTCAGAGGGATTCTTCCTTGTTTCACTTTCCCCCAGAAGCTCACTATCCCTGGAGCCCTGGTTCGCTCTAGGTTGGACTACTGCAACAGCCTCTTTCACAATCTGCCTTCTTCTACTCATCGCCCTCTGCAACTAATCCAGAACAGGACTGCGAGAATTGTCCTTGGCCTCAAGCACACGGATTGTATTTTCCCAGCCCTGAAATCTCTCCACTGGCTCCCGGTGGCTGCAATGATCAAGTTCAAGACCCTTTGCATCATCCACAAGACTTTCTGGGGCCAGGGCTCGCACTACAACCAACTCTCTCTTCCTAAACACCTTCATTCTTGAGACCTTCGCTCCGCCACCTCCAACTCTCTGAGGGTCAGACGCTTCTCCAGGCAGACAGTGTAGGTTAGGTCTCTCTCCCCTGCAGGTGCCTCCCTCTGGAATGGCCTCCCTTCCCCTCTCAAACCTGAGCCGGACCACCTGAAAGCTTCTGCTTTCTCTCTCTCCCCTGCTGACCTACCAGTCTGCTGTGCTGACTGGTTTCCTGGCTACCTTCAGCATCTCAATGGTCACCAGGCTCCTCCACGACCAGTAGCCCCTGCACTGTCTCCGGGCCCACCGCGCACTTAGGGGCAGTCTTGGTAACCCTATAGTACCCAGCCTCCCTGCACTTACCCAGAGCCGTGCTACCATGGCTGCACTTACTTAGAGCAATGCTGCCCTGATTGCACTTCCCTCTTCCCTCCCCCTAGCACTTCTCCTCTCCCTCTCCCCCTGCACTTGCATGATCTGAATGGCACAAGGCCTAGTAAGATTGTTTGTTTTTTCTTCCCTCTGTCTTCCCTACCTTGTCTAGTCGTGCCTAGAAACACTTGTGTATAGGCACGTTATAAATGACTCATATCATATCACAACACCCCACCCATCCCCTTGACAGAGGGAGTGGTTGCCAAACAGTGCATTTATTGTCACTATTTAAGCCAACAGCAGAGAGGCTGGGAGACCGCGTTTTGTTTCTGTAGACTTCCTAGGTTTGCTACAGTACCATCAGCCCTCCCTATTAATCACCAACTTCACCTTCCTTTACTGGGGATTATAAGTAAGTATAAATAATGTACATGGTGTGCTGGCAATCTATAATGCCCCTTGGCCAGGTTTTCCACTTGTATGTTCCTCCTCTGCCACCTCCATCATTTCCTGCTCACTATTCACTACCAATGTAGTGATCACTACATTGGTAGGCCATTGGTCCACTCACCAACCTTATAACTTATGCACAGTGTTTCTGGTTGAAGCACTCAGCTTCCTCTCCCATAAATACAATTATACGTGCTGCACACCTGGACAAAAAGGCCCCATGTCATTAAGGACACGTTTAACCAGTCCTGTCTGGGCCCAGTTAGCAGCAGTTACTTCTGTCCCCAAAGAAATAACTCAGGAGGCACCTCACCTCATCTGGCTCTTGCCCAGCCATTACTCCCCAGTGATCGTGGGTGGATTTCTCTCCAGAGATCTGGTTTGGCGTTCTCTAGAGTGATCTTGGGAGGATTCCTGCTCGGTGATCTGGGATGGCAGCCTCTCTCATGTGATCTTGGGTGGATTTCCCTCCAGTGATATTGGGTGGATGTCCCTTCAGTGATCTCGGGTGGATTTCTCTCCAGTGATCTTGGGTGGATTCCTTCCTAGAGATCCTGAATGGATTGTTCTGCAGTGACCTCTTGCAGGATCCAGAGCAAACCCACTAAGGAAGCGAGGAGCGTCCTGGGAGACTGGGTGATGTGGAGGGTCCCAGGGCTGCACTGAGGCTGCGCAGAACAGGAGACACTAATCACCAAGGACAAGACACAAGAATGACCAAGAACAAGAGACACTACTCTCCAGAGCATGCGCAGAGACTATCACTACTGAAGCTCCCCAAAGGCTGTGTTAATTGGCTCCTGGAGCACCCCACGCCCGCCAATCCTCCAAACCTCCCTTCCTCCCTTCCTCCCTCCCTCCCCCCTCCTTTCCTTTCCTTTCCTTTCCTTTCCTTTCCGTCCCTCCCCCCTCCCCTCCGCTCCCCTCCCCTCCCCTTCCCTTCCCTTCCCTCCCTCTCAAACTGAAATGCTGCTTAGTTAGGAAGAACTCCTCAGGCAGGTGGAATGTTTAAATAACAATCCTAAGCAGTTTACAGCATTTCCCTCCTAGCAGCAGTTAATGCATTCTGTGTGCGTGTGTAGTGTTCACTGACCATCTATTCATTAGCATGCATTTATCAGCTGCTAAATTTTTATTAAATTCCAACCTACGGTCTCATACTTGCCAACATTCTGTGACCAAAAAGATGTAGGATTTTTCAAGTTTCTAAAATAACATCTTTCCATGTTGTGCTGTTTGACGGGTTGTGCATTTTAGAATGCTCCAGTGGGGCCAACAATGCATGTTTTGTATGTTCCTGTGATGTCATTGTTAATACTTCGCATAACAATTACATCACAGGAAAATACAAAAATACAAAACCCATAGCTCTCAACTCTCACGCTTTTGGCGGGTGTCACCGCCTTGTAAACAGCTGACTCACCCGCTAAGCCTCCTGCACGCCCATTCATTTCAATGGGCTCCCACCCGCTGAAAACAAAATCCGGTGTTTTCACCCGCTGTTGTGCCAGAAATGGTTGAGAGCTATGCAAAACCAGGGCACAGAGACTGCATTGGTCTTATTGCTGATCAGGGTGGTGTGGTGGCGCTGATTTTGTTACACCTGTCAGCCGCCTTTGATACTATCGACCACTCCATCCTGATCAGTCGTTTAGCTGCTGCTGGAATCGCAGGCACAGTCCTTGACTGGTTTCTTTCTTTTTTGTCTGATCGGTCAAAGCGTCTTTTGCTTCAACCTTTCCTTTCCACAGTCTCGGCTCTGCTGTATGGTGTTCCGCAGGGCTCTGCCCTGTCCCCCACTCTTTTCAATATTTATATCTGGCCTCTGATCACTCTCATCTGCGCCCATGGCTTTAGATGCTACTCATATGGTGTTGATTCACAGATCTTGGTTAGGCTGGATCTTCTTCATCCAGCCCATGCATCTCAGCTGTGAGATTGTCTAACGGCTGTGGGTTGCTGGATGGCCAGAAAATGGCTTAAACTAAATGGTGACAAGACCGAGGTTCTGGTTGTGGGTTCTTCTTCTGTTTCTTCTTCTTGGTCTCCTGCATTATGGCCCTCTTCTTTCAGTCCCTTTCCCATGGCTGTCTCAGTGGTGAAGAACTTGGGGTTAAGCTTTCTGCTTGCCTGTCCACGCCCCCCCAGGTTGGTGCGGTTTGTCAATCTGGCCATTTTCAATTGAAAATTCTCAAGAAAGTCCTTCCATTTGTTCCTATCCATCTGCGAGCCCCGGTGTTCTCTGCTTTAGTCCTAAGCAAGATCGATTGCTGTAATTCTCTTTATTTGGCTCAACCAGACTACTTGATACAGCGCCTCAAGGTTCTACAGAATTTGGCCGCTTTTCTTGCCACAGGCATCCTTTTTCGGGAGCATATTTCCCCTGTTTTGAGATCGCTCCATTGGCTTGCGGTGGCCAAACATGTCCATTTTGAGTCTCTGTGCCTGCCACATCAGGCTTTCTATGGTGCCTGCCCAGAGCAGCTGTAGCAAAAATTCCTGCCATATGTTCCTGCTCGTGCCGCTTTCTCCTGGCTGTCCCCAGGGTTAATCATGCCAGAAACGGTGAACGTTCCTTCTCCTTCAGAGCCGCTGTTCTCTGGAATGCTCTGCATGCATCCTTGCGTATGGTCTCTGCGTATCTGCAATTTAGGAAGGTGCTAAAAACCTTACTATTCTAGTCCTTCCTAATTTTGATTTTTGTGATCATTGGTTTCAGCTTTAGCGCTAAATTGCCTTTTGGTGTTGGTTGCGCTACACTCTCGGGTGTGAAAAACATTAACATAACACAACATAACAATGTTACTTTATCATCATACTCTTACCGTCACACACTCATTTCACTCACTCCCTTCGGGGCCATCCGGCTCCAAGGTCTCCACCCTTATTTTGTACTATAATGCACCTCGCAATACAAATCATATGATTGTCGCTCAAAGACGTGCACTGTCCATCCTCTTTGGACATTTCAGGACTTGTTACTTTAGGGGTGTTGGTCAAAGGGCACCTGGTGCCATGGCATTCGTCAAACTTGAGGTTTAGTCAGCTATATGGGCTATAACATGTGGTTACCTGGGGATGGGCTTTGTTATGCTTTGGCCAATGTAAGATAACATACCCACCAGGCTCCGGTCTATGATCGAGGCCTTGTAGGGCACATTCCTTGAGGATAAAAATATCTTTGCAACACTGTTAGGACAATGAATGAACTTTATGGCGGTTGGGGGTGTGGGTTGTCCTTGCGGAGCTCGGGCATGGCAAGAGATTTCCTTTGTCTCACAATTAAGGCCTAGTTCATGAAATGCTGCATTTGCCACGCAGGCCTTGTCTCCAAACTAGGGTTACAAACATCTACACAAAATGCACTAACATCTAGACAAAATGGCTGTCTTGCTCGCGTCTTGGGCTATACTATGTGGGTTGATTATATTGGGGTGGGATCATACCACTGTCCCCCCTCCCTCCTAGCCCATCATAGTGTTTCGAAAGCCACTCACCTTAGTCTAAAGCGCTTAGTGGGGTTGGACTGGGTCACCCCCTTTCAAACAACCCCCCCTTTCGTTACTTCTACAGTAACAAACTATTTAATACCCCTCCACTCCCCCGGTCTCCTTTCTGCTTCCACATATGGCTGTGTCCCCTTTATTGGTACCCATGCCCTCAATACTTGACCGCAAACTCTCCCCTCTACGCGCATATTATTCAGGTGAGAAAGTCATATAGATGCATTCCCTGTCCCCTGCCAGGTCCACCCAAACCTCTGCATAATTCTCTATATCAGGGGGCTGAGTAATGATGGTGTGATATAGATGATCTTGAAAATACACAAAGAGACGTGAGGGAGAAAATTAAGCCCAGTTGGACAGGCTCTCAGCGGGTAATTAACCTGAAAATAACTCAGTGTCACTGAGTCAGTCTGTTACATTGTATTGGTCTATTGTATTAGGACATTCTATAACACGTCTCACAAAAACCTGATTTTTGAAAGTATCATCTTTAATATTACTTGATTTGTATCTAAAACATATCCAAAAATGTATACAAATTATTTTTTACCAAACATTTATACATAATATTTATACAAAAAAGGGAAATACGCCACACTGTATTGCACAATAGACAACTAAAGTGCTATATGCTTCAAAGTGCATAGATAACTAGTTACATACAAAGCATTATACAATTACACACACAATTATAAAAATCACTCACTTATCTACTTCATCCCTCATTCACCGAACATGTTTCATTCCTTATTGTCAGTTAAGATTTCATACAGGAAATTCTTCAGGGATCTTGTGTCAGGTATTTCCCTTCTTCTTACTCTCTTAAAATAAAATAACCCGATGTAATACAACAACATTTGTCGCAAAGTATTCTTGGTCTATTCAGTGTCAGTCCACAGAACTTATGCTTCTGTAACGATAATCATATACATATCACTTAGTATATATATATATATATATATATATATATATTGCAGTATTTGTCTGCTGTCAAGTTATCAATACTTGTAATGCATATCTCATATTAATTGCAATTCCCTATTGCTCTCTGTGTCCTGCTGTCCAACAATTACAACAGTATGTGGTCCATAAACACAATGTTGTCCTCACACTCCTCCTATGGCTCTCTCTCTTCTCACCACTAATCAAGTGACGACACTAAAATGACGTACGTCACCTGACCAGTGGTGCTCATAACACAAATGAGTTGTTTGCTATAAATCAAACAATCTGGCTTCTTATGTACAATAGCGCAGTGGTAAGCACCAAAAACTCTTACCTATATAGCTAGTGGTGTGGGTTCAATAATTGGGTCTCATGGCTGCGGCCACTAACTCCACTGCACTGCTATGGAGTTGTACACTTCTTAATTGGCGGTTTAATTAGGAAGACCTAGTTAAAAGTAGACATTGCAATGGCGGTCTTACAACTATACGAACCAACTGCAGACAGTCATACATATTCCCTTGAAGGGCTAGGTGCACCGGCCCGGCATTAGTCAGGCAATAACTTTGCCTTATCATCTTTGGTCTTTAAACTTGGGTTTTCATCAAGCTTTTGTCCCGTTCTTCGGTATAAACGTTCTCATTTATAACACATGTCTCCCGGGACAAGGTATGTGTTCCAGGCTGTCTGTTTCCATACAGGATTAAACAGCGACACAGCACCTTATAAATTGTGGTCTAATGTATGCGCAATAATGGCAACTTCTGCTCTTTATTAGATGCTTAATACATTCTGATGCATTTAACGTGAAAGTCTCTGCAAACTGGTTAGTCTGTGTACCTAGGATCTCTGGTCTAAAGTTAAGAGATTAGTCTTAACACTTAGACATCATGATGTGACACTGAAAATATTCTAGTTAATCTAGACGGGCAATAATCTCTGATAAGGGGGCAAAAAGTACAAAACTTACCCTGCGTTTCAACTCTAAGGGCCTCATTACGAGTATGGCGGTAGCCATGGTGCTATTAGCGCCATGGCTACCTCTATACCGCATACCGGGTCCGCGTTCCCTGAATGGGGACTTACCGGGTCATTCCAACCTTGGAGGACCCTGTATTTCCCCATTCAGGGAAGCCATCCCTATTCCCATTCGAGGCCCCATAGGGCTCAATGGGAATGGGGAGGGAGCTAATAATGGGCCCATTAATAATGGACCCGTTATTAGCTCCCAGGTCCTTTAGCGGCTCCCCTTAGGGTGGCTGGTTAAACCAGCCGCCCTTAGCGGGACCTGCAAAGGGACCTCGTAATGATAGGGGATGGGGAGTATTTCATGCTTAGGGCCATACTGTAGGAGATCAGTCTGTACAACAGTATCTTTTGTCTCGCAAGGTGCTTTTGAAACCCCAATTGATATCATCATTCTTGAGCTATTGCCTGCCACATTGACACAACCTCGAAGGCCCAGTTGACAGGTGCAGAAAATAACAAGGATGAACACGACAATGGGCATCAACATCTTCAGGATCGCTCCGAGCCAGGACGGGGCCCAGTTAAATGCCAAGGTAAACTAGTCACTGTCCTATACTCCTCCCTCCTTTTTCACGCAAACACCCAGGCTATAGACAGCTGCATTGATATTGATGCATTCTGTGCATCCTCTGAAGGCTCAAATGTGCAGCAGGAATCGCCAAATTGTTTACAAACCCCTCTGTTAACATTGCTGTTAACTTGTCCGATATATAGCGGTTTTGCATCGTCATAAGTTTTAATGCATGCAACTGAACCTTTATCACGTTGAGCCCGATCTTTTTATCAATCGCCATTTAGACCAGCTCCCACCTCACGATCTGCAACCTTTTGGCATGTTCTGCAGCCTGCATTCCTGGCAACAGTAGAGATGCGAAAAAGGATTCTGCTGAGATGAAGAGCCTGTATTCTTTGGGTATTTCAGCAAGCAATGCAATTACAAATCTTTGGATATGTAATTCAATCTGTTATTCCTCTTTAGTTGTTGGAATTGTCATTTCCCTGGCAGGATGCAGAGCTTGTGTGTGGGCAAGGGCTTATTTTCTTAATTTTCAAATTCGGGGAGACTAGTTGGCTCTTCGACAGGCAGGGTTCCCCCTTCAGGTGTTCTTCCGGGATTACTAGTAGCTGTCACTTTCCCCTTCCTTCTCCTCACCTGAGTCTCCAGAAGTGGTGTGCTGGGAGGAGTCTGTCTGGGTTGGCTTCTTGTCTCTCTTCTTCTTGGATGTCTTGCGTTCCTTGTAGAGATATGGCCTGTCACGAGGAGTAGCCACTATGCCTGCCTGACAACAGCCCGGGCAAGAGGCTGACTCCTCTGAACACCGCAGCCAGGGGAAAAAGCCAAGGGCATAACAAAAACTCCCGAGAAACTCTTTAGATGATATAGGAAGCTTGGGAGCAGAGGCAATGAGTGTTGATGGATTCAGGAATAGCGTGGCCCGGTAAATATATGTTCCGAACCAAATGGGACTGCTTCCTACGAGAAGCAAATGGCTGAGAGTGAAAAATAGGTTGATATGCACAGCAGGAGGAAGTCCGAATGGTAGGGAGAAAGATGACACAGCTCAAGAAGAATAAGGCAGAACAGCAGGCAATCAGCACAAATTGAGAGAGGTAAGGAAGTCCAGTAAGCAGAGCTAACCAGCACAAGCAAAGCGAAAAGGAGCAGCAAGTGAAAAGCAGCAGGGTAGGTTTGAAGATGACAAGAGGCAGCAGGGATGTCCAGCAAGCAGATCAGCAAACACAAGAAAGGTGGGAAGAGCAGAAAAGCAGCAGTGTAACTAGGGAAGAAGGCAAAGATAAGCAAGGAAGAATGCGAGCACAAGAGAGGGAGGCATACGGAGGAGTGTCTTACCCAGAGGGAAAGTAAGTGGGTTGCAAAGCACTGCCATAGGATTCCAGAGCCAACTTATCCTAGGCGGCGGCCATCTTGCAAAAGACTACAGCGAAACACACGTTCATGGGAATAACGTGGCAATGCACCAATGCCATCTCGTGCTACTCCTCCAAACACACCAGAACGGCGAAGCAGTGACAGTATGCCCTCTATACAAATAATATTAAAACGGTGGCACTTGATAATATAATTCCATTTATTTGCAGATGTTCCAGTAGAGGAGGGTTGACAAATGTATTGTGCATGGTACTTAATTTGTCTTTTTCTTTTTACTCTAGATGATTAATTAAATGCCTTGCCAGCGCCTGATCCTTTGAGCGCTGGGCCCCAGGAGGATCCCACTGGACCGGAGGCCCCAGGAAAGCGCCCAGACCGAAGAAAGGGGGTGAAGATAAGGAGCCCGAAACACCATGGAGATGACAATTTTGGAGAAGGCCCCATGGAGTCCTGGACTGGAGGAGTTCTGCCAACGACAGCTTTATGTTCATTGGTAGTTCAAAGGACCAGGAACTATCTTGCTACAGGACACAAAGAGTTTTTATTTTCATTTTTCTTTTATTGTTTTGCATTTAATTAAATGACAAAGATATGTTGTATGTTGTCTAAAAATGTTAATGTTGCAAAAAAACTTTAAAATACTTTAAAAAATATATATATATGTGTATATAATTGGATCACCAGTAAATAAGAAAGAAAATATATATATATATATATATATATATATATATATATATATATATATATATATATATATTAAAAGATGGTGAGCAGATAAAAAAAGATACATACGTCATAAAAAAGCACATATTTATAAGATAAAGCTCTCTATAAAAAAAAGGGTGGGAAAAGGGTGGTCTTAAAAAAAGATGAAAATATATCATCACAAACTAGAGCTCAGACCACTGATAAAAAAAAACGATGTTCTGATAAAAATAAAATAAAAAATAAATTCTGCAAATATACACCATTATTATTATTCATGTTAAAGATATTGCTATTGTCTCTATGATAGTGAATGTTGATTAGTTGTACGAGGATGGGGGATGTATAATAATTCATGATGCATGGATTTCAATGTCTATAGTCTTTATTTTAAAATCTGGAAATTTCAATTGGGAGCAGCACATGCATATTGAAGAGTAGGAGTATGTAGGATATTCTGGCAGTGAAGTGCAAGGGGCAGTGAAGTGCATGGGTTCTTGGATAGATGGTGGTAAGGGGCCCATGTAGAAAATGCAACCATCAGAAATGGCCAGTGCATGCACCAGATTGAAATGCACATGTTCTGGCAGTGAGCACAGATTTTAAAATGATCTACTTCAGGGTAACAGATCATCTGTCCGGTTTTCACTATGTACATAAATACTAACATTAGCTAATCAATTAACAGGCCCTTCCCAATCATTTGTAGCCTGTCATTAACAAATTAGTGCAAAATGCACTCAGATGGAATGACTTGAAAATGAGTGCTATGGAATTAAAACGTGCAGGCAGATCAGCCTTGCGGCTTGATTCAGAATAACAACATTTAGTGTGGCCAGCTGCGGGACATGAAATATGCACTGTTGCCAAGGCCATTGTATTTTCACAGGAAGAAAATAAAGTGAGATGATATATTTAGTAGGTGCTCGGAAAATTACTGCGCAGCTCGGATGATGTGAGCACATCAGGAAGAGAGGCAGGTCCTTTTGAGTGACAGGGATAGCCTTTAAAAAGAGGAAGAGAGAGAAAGAGGGGCAGGGGGGCACACATTTCCTGGCAGAAGGGCTGGCTGCCCTTAAGGAGACTGGCAGAGCAGAGATTCAGAAACTCCCGGGGAGACGGCAATCTGAGTTCGAGGAAGCAGGCATTAGCCTGGGGAGCAGAGTTCCTGCATAGAAGTTGTGTCCTTCTCGTGGGCTGCCTGGGTGTGCTGAGGTTGCAATACTTCTGGTTGCTGCCAAGCCAAAAAAGAGGGGTTTTCCAGAGATATCAGTGCTGGAATCTCACCATCTTCCAAGTAAATATAAACCAGTCATAAGTGAGGTGAATGCATGAATAGATGCATTTTGAAGTCATGGAATACTAGAGGACATAGGCATTTATTTAGCAATCCTAATTGCCTCAATAACCTAAGAGAGGCAAACATCATATGTCTGCAGGAGACGTGGCTTATAGCATCTCCTATATTGGATGGCTACAGGATCTATGATCAATATGCCAAAATCAACACAGGGGGGAGACCTTCTGGTGTCCTTATTATAGCAATAGGAAATAACCTAGGCTTGGTTGGTTTAACTATAGAGGGCTCCCATCTGGGTCCTTGGGAGTAGACTTAAGCTCTAGGGATGGTACAATTGAGCTACTTTATTGGAATAGTGGTCTATCGCCTGTGGCGGGGTTTGTTGCTAAAGTGTGTACTATCATAAACAAATGGATGTTGAATCATGAAAAATGTTGGGTGTGTACCGTAGGCGATCTAAATTCAGATTGGTGTTTGAAAATGCACCGTGGGAAACATGTGAAGAGGATATGAATCAATGAGGACTGTCAGTTAAAAAAAAGATTGTTAAAATCTGGTATGTGGGTTTGGGCAACATGGGACTACTGCCCCTGGTAGGGTCCTCTAAATGAATATCTGAGGCATCTGTCTGGCATACGTTACGGCAAGGAAAGACCTCAATGATGCTTGACTATATTTTTCTTGATGGTTACCTGAGGAATAAATGCACGTCTTTTATGGTCACACCAAATGATTGGAGTGATCATTCTATACCAGCTGCATCCTTTGATATTGTTGTGATGTCTAGGGAATACAGCTCTCAGACTAAGCTGGCAACTTCTGTGTCGGGAAACGCGGTATGATAGACTGAAAAAAATATTCAAGCTTGACATTTTAATATCAGGGCTTTTCTGAATAAAACCTCTATGGACTGGAAAATGACAAACTTCAACATCTATGAAATTCTGAATTTGGTGGGGTCTGCAATATCTGAAGTTTGTTCCACATCAAAGAGTAGCGGTAATGGAAAACGACCGGCTCATTGCTTCAATCATGAGGTAGCCCTGCCAAAAACAACTATGAGGAGAGAGGTCTGAAGTATTAGAAGAGTTAATCTTGATGAGACCTTGCAGATTAAGAACACCAGGTTGGCCAAACAAAGATATAGAAACTTCTGTAAATTCATGAATAATAAGCTTCTACAACAAGACACCAAAGCTATGCTGGGGTCCTTAATTAGGGCTCGAGTTAGCTCGTTCTGGACACTGGTGAATAGCCAGGATCCTAACTATCTGGTCTCACAATTAAATCCAATCTCAGAGCAAGAATGGCTGGATTTTTTCTAAAATAGATTTGGACATGGAATAAACATGGGGGTGGATTGGGCTGAAGCCCATAGGACTAAACTTGAATTAGCTACCTGGGAACCCCCACTTGATATAGATACGGCACTGGGTCTAATTAAAAAAACGAAAACATCCTGTCTGGCTGGCCCTAATGGGCTTACAAATAACACTCTTAAATCAAACCCCAATCTTTGGGCTGATCTATTGCTCCATGAGTTTAGAGACATTCTTAAAACAGGGAATACCCCACTAACATGGAGAACCACATATGTAATCCCAATTTATAAGTGTGGGAGTAGGTCAGACCAGATAAATTATAGGCATATTGCCCTGATAGATGCTGATTGTAAAATCTTTTCGGCTTTCCTACTTACACATCTAGTAGAATGGGAAAATCAGCATCATCCGCTTAGTTTATTTCAGACAGGATTCCGCAGAGCCCACTCGACAAATATCAATGGACTTACCCTTAGATGCCTCCTGGAAGATGCATGGAGGAAGGACAAAGGTCAGACATTTATGGCTAGATTAGACCTTTCAGCAGCATTCGACTGTGTCAATAGGAAGAAACTATGGAGTAAATAAGCAAGTTGGGGCTTGCCGCTGGGTCTTCTGAATCTTATTGAAGGATTTTATAAGAATAGTGGTATCCAGGTGCGACTTAGTCAGCAAGGAGATTTGACAGAAAGACTCCAATGCCATTGAGGGGTCAGACAGGGCTGTGTCCTCGCGCCCTGTATTTTTAATCAATATCTGTCCGATGCTGCTATCTGTCTGAGGAATGAAGGGCTACTAGCACCAAGAGTGGGTCAAAATAAAATCACGTGGCTGGCGTATGCTGATGATTTCTTATTATTTGATTGTACAAGAGTTGGCTTGCAGAGACTTCTAGATACCATTGCCAAATATGCAAATGAAAATGCTCTGGTCTTCAATCCAAAACAAACATAAATTGTCTCATTTACCAAAGGAGTACATAAAAGCCACCACCCACTGTGGCATATTGAAGGGATCCCTGTGAGTACCTCTACTAGCCTTAAATATTTGGGCTTTCATATCTGTGGCAATAGGGGACTAAAAACTACCCCGGTAAACCTGTTGTATAAATCTAAAGCTTTAGAATCTCAGATTCGTAAAATAGACCGGAAATTCTGGAGATTCTCGTTAAAACCAGCATTGTTGTTCTATGAGGGCAAAAAAGTACCGAAATTAACATATGGGCTTGAGCTGTCCCCGACCATAGTAGGAAATACTTTGAATAAAATAGAGGGTCGGATTTGGAGAGGGATCCTTGGCATTCCTAAGGCTGTACCTTTAGCAGCCATTAGATTTGAATTGGGCTATATCTCACTTTGGACATGAGTGCAATGGAGGCTGCTAACTCTCTACGCAAAGATTATGGCTCCCCTCCCAAATTCGTTGTATGAACTGATAGGTAATAATATTGAATGTGACATATTTCTTCAATTATTTAAAACTAACTGAAATTATTTTGCAAATATTCACTCGAATCGGGAAACATTACTTGTTAATCCAAATTTAACTAAGAAACTCCTATTAGAGCAGGATTGGATTGGAACAACAGTCATTCCATGTCTATAGCTCAATGGGCCATCTGGCCCATGAAGAAAAAGCAGGAACCCGCTCCAAAATCCTACAGCAATTTCCTAATCGTCATTATCAGGGGATTATGCTCAGGTTCCGATGGAACATCTTACCAACAAAGCAAATTATGCTGAGAAGGAAACAAATACTCCCGGGTGATACGAATTACAGATTCTGTAATGCTAGTAATGAGTCCTTGAGTGTGTGAAAATAAAGGATCTAGAGCATCACTACGCTCATTATTTTACTGATACTATAGGGAAACACTGCTTATTTATCCAGAATGTACAGGAAGGATTGGCCCTCTCTGGCTTTTTGAAGAGTATTAAGCTAGAGTAGGATAAGCCAATGATATCTGATTATATAGGCCATCCTATTGGACCTGTGGTTTAATCTTTGAAAGTTCTATTGGTATACATTTCAAACTGTATTCTAGGAACTGCATTTTAATTATTAATGAATGTTTTTTATAGAATCTCCCTATGACTGATTTAGAAAAGTCCTAAGGGTGATGAACTGATTGAGGATTGTATAAGGTTATATTTATTCCTTGCTATGCTTACATATATCTTTTTTTCTTACTATTGGGTATAACAACATTGTTTCTCTTCTCTTTTTAAAAAAAACTCTGCTAAATCAAGTTGCAGAATTTTAAGAATGGTTATTTGTTAATTGGAATGTTCTCTTTATCTCTGGTTTTTTCTTTGAAGTTTTATTATGAATTGATCTATTTTCTTTGTTGTATTTCTTACTGTCTAAAATTGTAAATGTTTGATCATGTGTAATGTTCTTTGATGTAAACGTTAACACAATTTGAAAATTCAGAAAAAAGGGTTTTGTTTGGCTGTCAATTTGTTCCCTTTTTTCTCTCAGACTGTGTTTGCTGCCAAGTGCATCGGAGTACAAGTTCGGTAACATGATAGAAGTTTATTAATGAAGGCAAACTGTATCACATGATATTATGTAGATGTTCTCTCCTAATTCCCAAGTTTATACCGCAAAGCACGTGTTCTGAATAGATAGAAATAAACATGTAAATAAAAGACATTTTAACAACTAAAACAATTTGGGTTGAGTTTCCTGTGCATAAATGTGCGCAGGGAAGAGTCAAATATACTGCAGGTGGTAAGGCATTTTACCACACGTGGTAAAACCTGAAATCAAATTTGGTGTTCATAGTAAGTAAGTTTAAAAGTGTGTGATACATGTGTATCTGATGAATTGTGATTTGGCTATTAATGCATAGCTCGTCATCGTAGATAAGTTGCTGAGATAAGACAGTGACTCTGTCAAATATAAGTGTAATACGTCTGGTAACTTTTGTTTTGGGATGAACCAGGATGAAATACAAGTGTTGGGGTATAATCTCAGAGGAGCATTGCCACTCTAAATAGGGAAGACACTATCGAGTTACCACAATTAAATATACCACTATTTACCACACTAACAAACTACCACAAAATTAGGAGTATCTTCCCCAGAAAATATCTCTAACACTCCAAACACGCCAGAATGGCAAAGCAGTGACATTATGCCCCCTTCTAGCCCTGATCGTCCCCGAGTTCCCGGGATGAAGTCTGTAGAATCAGCGGATAAGTCTGGGCGCATTGACATTGGTACTTGGCTCTGAAGAATGTTCAGGCGGAGGGTACCCCTTCCAGCTCACCAGGTACTGCAATACTCCTCTGCAATACCAGGAATTGCAATTGTGGGGAACTTTGTAATCTTCCGCATTAGGAATGACAATGGCTTCCTGTCTCTTCTGTCCGGGATCTGGAATCCATGTACGTAGCATAGAGGCATGAAATACTGGATAGATTCTCTGCAGTCTCTCAGGTAAGTGTAGTCAGAATGACACTGGATTTATCTTAGCCAAGATCTTGTATGGACCGATAAATTGAGGCGAGAGTTTGGAGGGATCAGCACATCTGGGTAGATACTTGGTGGATAACCACACTATGGACCCAATAGTCCATTCAGGTGTTTGGCTGCGATGCCTGGGTCTTGTTCTTTTGCTTACTTTCTTCTAGACTTTGTTTGGTTGTGCCCAAGAGATACTAGAAAGTATGTGATCAACAGAAGGCATCTTGGTAGAAGGGTATATATTTGTGGGTAAGGAACAAGGATGAATGCCATTTGTGCAAAAGAAAGGACTCATCTTGGTGGAAGAATGCACAACATTATTGTACGAAAACTCTGCAGTTGGCTGAAGATCAACCCAGTCGTCTTCTTGGGCGTTAGGGAAGCAATAAAGGTACTGTTCCATGGCAGCATTCAATCTTTCGGTTTGTCTGTTAGTTTGTGGGTGATATCAGAGGACAAGGCCCTTGTTATGCTATGCTTTATTATGTTATGTTATTTGGCATTTATATAGCGCTTTATATATCATTGGTATGACCTCAAAGTGCTAGAGGGTTGAACGCCCTCGGTGACCGCAGTCCGAGTCAGTCGAGTGAGTAGTGTTATAGGGTGCTTGGGTGCAATCGATATGTGAGCAGCTGATGCGGTTGCTTGGTGGTAGCTGCATCCTAATGTTAGGTGTGTTGGTATTGAGAGATCAGCTGAATGCGTGCCGTCTGGTGGGTGGTCTCCGAGACTGCATTCTGATGGCATTAGGCCTGTGTAGGACGATTATGTGTGCAGCTAGGCAGATTTTATCATGGGGTGTAGCTGCATTCTAGTAGGATGTTGAGTTGTTCATGGACTATTGTTCCTATGTGAGCAGCTAGGCCGAACATGATCGCGGTATAGCTGCGCTCTATTGGGTGTTGGTGTAGAGTAGAGAGTTAGCATAGTGATAGGAGAGGTTAGTGCCTGGGATGGATGTTTTATTCTTACCAGCCCACTGTTCTGGATTACATTCATGCGCTTCGCAATAGCTGTATTATGCCCAAGAGTTTGCAGAAGTTGTCCTTGAATGCTGAGGTACATTGAGAACCGCAATATGATATAATACTTTCAGGTAATCTGTGTAATCTAAAGATTTCCCGAAGAAAGATTCTAGCCATTTCAGCTGTGGTCGGAAGACCAGGTAAAGGAACGAAATGGGCCAATTTAGAAAAAGAATCTATGGTGACCAGTATAGCCGTGTTCCCTTGTGAGGGTGGTGAGTCTAATACAAAATCTGTGGACAAGTGTCTCCAAGGATGGGATGGTACCAGTGCTTGTTCCAAGAAACCTATAGGTCTTCCGATGTTGTATTTACTTTGAGCACATGTTGAACAAAAAGAGACAAAAAGGTTAATGTCTCCTTCTACTCCTGGCCACCAGAAATGTCTGAGTATCAGTTCAAGAGCAGCTGCAACTCCTCAGTCACCTGCTGATTTGCTGTTGTGACACCAAGAGAGCACCTGCGTTTGGAATGCCGGTTTGGGACAGGCCAAGCATTCCCCAAAGAATAACATTCCTTCTCTTTTCTTGAAAGGTTCCCCTTTATGACCATACTTGGAAAAAGGTAATTGACAGCTTGCTTCTTTAACATCATGGAGAAAAGAGGATACCAAATAGATGAAATGATTCAAATGAAACATAGACTTTCTGGGTGTAGTGTTCGAGGAGTCTACGTCTTGATAATGTGACAAAGCGTCGGTAATAGTGTTTTGGGTTTCAGGAATATATCATGTGTTAAAATCGAATTTTGTGAAATGATGCGCCCATCTACCCTGTCTAGGGTTTATGCATCCCACTTGCTGTAATGTCCTGAATTTTTGATGATTGGTCCGTACTTTGAAGGGATACTTGGCTCCTTGCAAAAGATGACGCCACTCCTCGCACTCTAGTTGGATGGCCAACAGTTCCCTCTTGATGACAGAGTAATTGCTCTTGCTGGGTGTAAGTGTCTTAGACAAATAATCAATGGGATGCTCCTGTTTATCCACTTCTTACTTGAGAATGGCTCCTATGGCACCTGCTGAGGCATCGGCTTCTATAATGAAAGGCAGGTCTTGATTTGGTTGCAATAAAATAGGCGATGAACAGAACAATTCTTTAAGAGGTTGGAAGGCCTCTTCAGCTGAAGTACTCCACTGAAATAAAACATTATTTTTAAGGAGCGTGGTGATGGGAAGTATCAGCTCTGAAAATGAAATGTTGGTATGAACTTGCGATAATAGTTTGCAAGGTCTAGAAACTGCTGAATATCCTTCACAGATTTAGGCACTGGCCATTGGGTAAATTACTGACACTTTCAGTTGATCCATCTTGATTCCTTGGTCGTAAAAGAATGAAACCCAAATAAGGAACAGAGGATACACCAAATTAATACTTTTCTGGTTTCACCAGGAGGTGATGGTCACGAAGTCTGGATAGCACTTATCTGAGTTGTTCGATATGTTGTTGACAAGAATTAGAGAACACCAAGATATCGTCAAGATAGATTACGACTGAATGAAACAACAAGTCGGAGAACAACCTGTCCATGAAACGTTGAAACACAGATGGGGCATTCACTAATCTGAAGGGCATAACCTGGTACTCGAAGTGGCCAAAAGGTGCTCTGAAGGCTGTCTTCCATTCATCACCAGACCTAATGTGTAAAAGATGGTAGGCCCTGCGAAGGTTCAATTTAGAAAACACCACCAATACTTGTACTGCCTCCAGAAAGTCCTTTATGAGGGACATAGGGAACCTGTCTCTGAACATAACTTTGTTGAGACCCCGGTAGTCTATGCATGGCCTCAGTTTTCGGGTATCCTTCTTAGGGATAAAAAAAGGATGCCCCTGCAGAAGAATGAAATGGTCTGATAAGGCCATTTTGGAGATTGGAATCTAGGTATTCTCAAAGAGCTAACTTCTCAGAGACAGACAAAGGATACATGCATACACACGGTACCAGGGCTTCCACAGCAATATCAATGGAACAATCCTCTGGACGATGCAGAGGTAGATCCTTGGGTACCTTATCTTGGAACACGTCAGCAAATTCACTGAGGATGTGTGATAAACAATGCATCCCTATGGTAGAGGTGGACTGATCAGGGCATGCAAGAAAAGCCTTTTCCAGAATCTCTTCAAGACAACGTGTAGTACAATAGTCAGACTCAAATAACAAAGTGTTCTTGGCCCAATTAATGCTGGGGTTGTGTTGTCTTAACCAGGATATACCTAAGAACAATGCAAAGTGTGCAGCACGTATGACATAGACTATCAAGGCTTCTTGCTGGTTCAAGATCTTCATTCCTAAAAGTCCTGTGGTATGTGTAATGGAACCAGAACTTAAAGGGGTTCCATCAACACCTTCCACTGACTGGTTTTCTTTCCTCTAAAGAAGTGGAACTCCTTCTTACTCTGCCCACACTATGTCCACAAAATTTCCAGCAGTACCGCTGTCAATGAGGCTAAGGGTGTCTAAAGTAATTTGGACCTGTACTTCCATGAGTCTGGTATCGGTCTGACCAGAACTAGATGTAGGAGTGTTGGAGGGACCTGCTTCAGGATCCCGGTAACTGGTCCCTCCTAGTACCGAATTTGGTCATTTCCCGAACGCTGAGGTGGAACCTCCGGGTATGTACAAAGAAGATGTTCCTGGGAGCTATAGTACATGCATAGCCCCTTTTCACTTCTCCGCTCCCTTTCTGATGGGGAGAGAGGACCTCAGGCTGCTCCTACTTGCATTGGTTCCTGTAAAGACCGGAGGGGGTGGTCTGTACTTCCGCTCTCTATATGGTAGAGGAGAGGCACAGGGGACCCCTGCAAAAAATTCTCTATTATTGGTAGATGTGGTCGAGCAATCAAGGCCTAGTTTCTCGGGAGGTGATGCAGGCTGGTTCTTAAGTACAGTCTAGTCCCCAAGCACCCACAAAGGAATGTCCACACACTGGCTAGGTAAAAACACAGTCTTTATATAATCAATATTCAAAGTTATGTACAGTATCACGATAACTCACTTTGTACTCTGAAAATCGGCAATGGTAAATATATACAATTCTAACGTGGTACCACAAACGTTATTAGATCTTGTTAAAGTGCATACGGTCAGAATGACACACAGATCAAATAAAGGAAACCAACAATAGAAAACGGGAGGAAAGCAGTTGGTTGAAACAATTGGCAGATTACGGGTCCCGCTACCTAGACACAGTTCTGTGTGGAGATCCCCCCACCTGGGCAACCTGTAAAGCAAAGATGTATCACAAGCCCAGTACATATATTGTTCCCCCTAGACTTTCCAATAGTTCTGCAACCCCAAAGTACCTGGCGTTGTAGTGTTCCTCATCGGGAAAATCAACAACCCTTCTTGAGTGCCCTCCCTTTAAGGCAGGAGTCACGGGTTGTTGAAAGTCCGACGGAGAACAGGTCGAGCTACGATGATGAAGTGGCCGCATTGTTCCTAGTGGTGCTCGTTGGCGGGGAAGCGCAATCGTCCTGCAAGGAAGAGGCGTGCGGGGAACCTCTGTGTCGATAGTTCTGAACCGTAAAGAGTTGAAGAACTGTGGCCCAGCAAGGGCATCGAGTCGTCAGCATCTCTGTGGTCTTTGGGTGGCGGGAAATCCACCGGTGGATGCTCCTCGGCGCGTTGACGTTCAGGCCTTCTCCAGCAGGATACAGAGGCGACGATGCGGACGAGAGCATCCTTGGATCAAGGAAGTTCTTAGGCAACAGGAGCACGGCGGCTCCAGTCGGCGACGGCGGTCGGCAACAGTGGTGGACAACAGTCCGGGCGCTTCTCCTTGGAGTTCTGCAGCAGTCCCCGTATCGGGTCGGCAGCCTGTCGAGGGTCTGTCCACCAGGGAGCCTTGGCAAGCTGGGTCACTCTCAAGCATCCAATCATGACTAAGGGCATGCATGCAGTCAGGCAGCCAATCAGGCACATGGTGCATTCAGGCTATTCACTCCTCTCCAGACACTCACAACAAGTTATGCCTATTGGGACAAGTACCGAGCCATTCAACACTCTATTCTGCATTCAAACCGTTTTCTGGCAGGGCTGTCTCACTCATTGTGTCAAACACCAGATACTAGACACCCACAACATAGAATGCGTATTCGTCACACACTCCATTCACCCAGGTCCCACCCACGGGCGTACCAACAACATACGGTCGTTGAGAAGGCTCCAGCCAGTCTGGTCAGCACTTCCCCACACTACCATATATGGAACTTCCACCCAACAGCCAGTCAGGGGGGAAGAGACAGAGTCAGGGCTTCCCAGGACTTCGGGAAGATCAAGGTAACAGGCGATGGAAGATAAGGGGCCATGGGGGCCATTTTGTCTCTATCAGGAATCTACCGATTCCAATGACAGGGCCTGGACATCCCAAAATGGAGGACGCTCGGGGCACCAGTCAATTCAGCACAGAGCTGCCACCAGCCCATACCCTGCTCTGCTGGTCACACACAGGTGCCCAAAAACATACACTGGGTCACAGGTTTGCACCCCTATCCATGGGTGCCATAAGGGTATCCCATGGGTCTGTTCACCAAACCAAAAGAGAGAGCTGCACCACCAGGAGTCCCACATGAACTCCTGTGTGGAAAACACGACAGAACACATGATAAAAAGCAGTAAAGGACAAGGATACGGAGGCCCTGTCCCGCCGATGCATTTCCAGCATCACAGTTCCTCCTTGCTATACGCAAATTTGGAGAATGGGAGTCATTCGGCCCAATTGCCATAGGAAGCCATGGTGAAACATCTCAGGTACTGCTCCAATGACTTGTTTAACCTCTCCATCTGACCGTTGGATTGCTGATGGTACCCAGAAGTCAGAGCCCTCTGAATACCAAGCTTTTGACACCATGTGGAGGTGTATTGGTGTCCTCGATCTGATAGGATAGCACTTGGCAATCCGTGGAAGTGAAAGATGGTTTGTAGAAAGATTTCAGCCATCTGTTGAGCAGAGGGTATTTGAGGGAGAGCGACAAAGTGAGACATCTTAGTGAGTGAATCTATAGTCCACATGATCGTAGTCGAATTGTTTGAGAGGGGTAGATCTACTATGATGTCGGTACTAATGTGTGTCCAGGGGCGTGAAGGCAGGAAAGGCTGTGTTAATTTACCCAAAAGGTAGCCTACGAGCAGTCTTGCCTTGTTGACAGATAACGCAGGCAGATACATAATTCCTGACTTCATTATGGAGGTTGGGCAACCAGAAGTTTCTTTTGATGTTCCCCAATGTTACACGGCTGAGATAAGACAGTGACACTATCAAATATAAGTGTAATATGTCTGGTAACTTTTGTTTTGGGATGAACCAGGATGAAATACAAGTGTTGGGGTATAATCTGAGAGGAGCATTGCCACTCTAAATAGGGAAGACACTATCGCGTTACCACAATTAAATATACCACCATTTACCACACTAACAAACTACCACAAAATTAGGAGTATCTTCCCCCGAAAATATCTCTAACACTCCAAACACGCCAGAATGGCAAAGCAGTGACATTATGCCCCCTTCTAGCCCTGATCGTCCCCGAGTTCCCGGGAAGAAGTCTCTAGAATCAGCAGATAAGTCTGGGCGCATTGACATTGGTATTTGGCTCCGAAGAATGTTCAGACTGAGGGTACCCCTTCCAGCTCACCAGGTACTGCAATACTCCTCTGCAATACCGGGAATTGCAATTGTGGGGAACTTTGTAATCTTCCGCATTAGGAATGACAATGGCTTCCTGTCTCTTCTGTCCGGGATCTGGAATCCATGTACGTAGCATAGAGGCATGAAATACTGGATAGATTCTCTGCAGTCTCTCAGGTAAATGTAGTCAGAATGACACTGGATTTATCTTAGCCAAGATCTTGTATGGACCGATAAATTGAGGTGAGAGTTTGGAGGGATCAGCACATCTGGGTAGATACTTGGTGGATAACCACACTATGGACCCAATAGTCCATTCAGGTGTTTGGCTGTGATGCCTTGGTCTTGTTCCTTTGCTTACTTTCTTCTAGACTTTGTTTGGTTGTGCCCAAGAGAAACTAGAAAGTATGTGATCAACAGAAGGCATCTTGGTAGAAGGGTATATATTTGTGGGTAAGGAACAAGGATGAATGCCATTTGTGCAAAAGAAAGGACTCACCTTGGTGGAAGAATGCACAACATTATTGTACGAAAACTCTGCAGTTGGCTGAAGATCCACCCAGTCGTCTTCTTGGGCGTTAGGGAAGCAACAAAGGTACTGTTCCATGGCAGCATTCAATCTTTCGGTTTGTCTGTTAGTTTGTGGGTGATATCCGGAGGACAAGGCCCTTGTTATGCTATGTTTTATTATGTTATGTTATTTGGCATTTATATAGCGCTTTATATATCATTGCTATGACCTCAAAGTGCTAGAGGGTTGAACGCCCTCAGTGACCGCAGTCCGAGTCAGTCGAGAGAGTGGTGTTATAGGGTGCTTGGGTGCAATCGATATGTGAGCAGCTAATGCGGTTGCTTGGTGGTAGCTACATCCTAATGTTAGGTGTGTTGGTATTGAGAGATCAGTTGAATGCGTGCAGTCTGGTGGGTGGTCTCCGAGACTGCATTCTGATGGCATTAGGCCTGTGTAGGACGATTATGTGTGCAGCTAGGGAGATTTTATCATGGGGTGTAGCTGCATTCTAGTAGGATGTTGAGTTGTTCATGGACTATTGTTCCCATGTGAGCAGCTAGGCCGAACATGATCGGGGTGTAGCTGTGCTCTATTGTGTGTTGGTGTAGAGTAGAGAGTTAGCATAGTGATAGGAGAGGTTAGTGCCTGGAATGGATGTTTTATTCTTACCAGCCCACTGTTCTGGATTGCATTCATGCGCTTCGCAATAGCTGTATTATGCCCAAGAGATTGCAGAGATTATCCTAGAATGCTGAGGTACATTGAGAAGTGCAATCTGATATAATACTTTCAGGTAATCTGTGTAATCTAAAGATTTCCCGAAGAAAGATTCTAGCCATTTCAACTGTGGTGGGAAGACCAGGTAAAGGAACGAAATGGGCCAATTTAGAAAAAGAATCTATGGTGACCAGTATAGCCGTGTTCCCTTGTGAGGGAGCTAAGTCTAATACAAAATCTGTGGACAAGTGTCTCCAAGGTTGGGATGGTACCAGTGCTTGTTCCAAGAAACCTATAGGTCTTCCGATGTTGTATTTACTTTGAGCACATGTTGAACAAGAAGAGACAAAAAGGTTAACGTCTCCTTCTACTCCTGGCCACCATAAATGTCTGAGTATCAGTTCAAGAGCAGCTGCAACTCCTCAGTCGCCTGCTGATTTGCTGTTGTGACACCAAGAGAGCACCTGCCTTTGGAATGCCGGTTTGGGACACGCCAAGCATTCCCCAAAGAATAACATACCTTGGGCCTCATTACGACCCAGGCGGTAAGTTACCGCCTGGGTCGTACCTTTACAACCATGGCGTAAACTACGTTTACGCCATGGTGATTGGCGGACTTACCGCCCCATTCCGAGGTTGGCGGGGTGGTAAGTCCCCAATCCCCATTTACCCTTCCCCATTCCCATTTTTGCCCCATAGGGCATAATGGGAGTGGGGAAGGCGTTAATTATGCCACCGTAAATTACGGTGGCGTAATTAACATCAAGGTCCCTTAGCGCCATGGATTTTAACACCTGCTAAAAGCAGGTGTTAAAACCTCCATGGCGCTAAGGGACCTCGGAATCAGGCGGTAAGGGTCGGCGCTGTTTACGCCGCCATAAACCCCTTACCGCCTGGGTCCTAATGAGGCCCCTTCTCTTTTCTTGAAAGGTTCCCCTTCATGACCATACTTGAAAAAAGGTAATTGACAGCTTGCTTCTTTAACATCATGGAGAAAAGAGGATACCAAATAGATGAAATGATTCAGATGAAACATAGACTTTCTGGGTGTAGTGTTCGAGGAGTCTACATCTTGATAATGTGACAAAGCGTCGGTAATAGTGTTTTGGGTTTCAGGCATATATCATGTGTTAAAATCGAATTTTGTGAAATGATGCGCCCATCTACCCTGTCTAGGGTTTATGCATCCCACTTGCTGTAATGTCCTGAATTTTTGATGATTGGTCCGTACTTTGAAGGGATACCTGGCTTCTTGCAAAAGATGGCGCCACTCCTCGCACTCTAGTTGGATGGCCAACAGTTCCCTCTTGATGACAGAGTAATTGCTCTTGCTGGGTGTAAGTGTCTTAGACAAATAATCAATGGGATGCTCCTGTTTATCCACTTCTTACTTGAGAATGGCTCCTATGGCGCCTGCTGAGGCATCGGCTTCTATAATGAAAGGCAGGTCTTGATTTGGTTGCAATAAAATAGGAGATGAACAGAACAATTCTTTAAGAGGTTGGAAGGCCTCTTCAGCTGACGTACTCCACTGAAATAAAACATTATTTTTAAGGAGCGTGGTGATGGGAAGTATCAGCTCTGAAAATGAAATGTTGGTATGAACTTGCGATAATAGTTTGCAAGGTCTAGAAACCGCTGAATATCCTTCACAGATTTAGGCACTGGCCATTGGGAAATTACTGACACTTTCAGTTGATCCATCTTGATTCCTTGGTCGTAAAGAATGAAACCCAAATAAGGAACAGAGGATACACCAAATTAACACTTTTCCGGTTTCACCAGGAGGTGATGGTCACGAAGTCTGGATAGCACTTATCTGAGTTGTTCGATATGTTGTTGACAAGAATTAGAGAACACCAAGATATCGTCAAGATAGATTACGACTGAATGAAACAACAAGTCGGAGAACAACCTGTCCATGAAACGTTGAAACACAGATGGGGCATTAACTAATCTGAAGGGCATAACCTGGTACTCGAAGTGGCCAAAAGGTGCTCTGAAGGCTGTCTTCCATTCATCACCAGACCTAATGTGTAAAAGATGGTAGGCCCTGCGAAGGTTCAATTTAGAAAACACCACCAATACTTGTACTGCCTCCAGAAAGTCCTTTATGAGGGACATAGGGAACCTGTCTCTGAACATAACTTTGTTGAGACCCCGGTAGTCTATGCATGGCCTCAGTTTTCGGGTATCCTTCTTAGGGATAAAAAAAGGATGCCCCTGCAGAAGAATGAAATGGTCTGATAAGGCCATTTTGGAGATTGGAATCTAGGTATTCTCAAAGAGCTAACTTCTCAGAGACAGACAAAGGATACATGCATACACACGGTACCAGGGCTTCCACAGCAATATCAATGGAACAATCCTCTGGACGATGCAGAGGTAGATCCTTGGGTACCTTATCTTGGAACACGTCAGCAAATTCACTGAGGATGTGTGATAAACAATGCATCCCTATGGTAGAGGTGGACTGATCAGGGCATGCAAGAAAAGCCTTTTCCAGAATCTCTTCAAGACAACGTGTAGTACAATAGTCAGACTCAAATAACAAAGTGTTCTTGGCCCAATTAATGCTGGGGTTGTGTTTTCTTAACCAGGATATACCTAAGAACAATGCAAAGTGTGCAGCACGTATGACATAGACTATCAAGGCTTCTTGCTGGTTCAAGATCTTCATTCCTAAAAGTCCTGTGGTATGTGTAATGGAACCAGAACTTAAAGGGGTTCCATCAACTCCTTCCACTGACTGGTTTTCTTTCCTCTAAAGAAGTGGAACTCCTTCTTACTCTGCCCACACTATGTCCATAAAATTTCAGGCAGTACCGCTGTCAATGAGGCTAAGGGTGTCTATAGTAATTTGGACCCGTACTTCCATGAGTCTGGTATCGGTCTGACCAGAACTAGATGTAGGTGTGTTGGAGGGACCTGCTTCAGGATCCCGGTAACTGGTCCCTCCTAGTACCGAGTTTGGTCATTTCCGGAACGCCGAGGTGGAACCTCCGGGTATGTACCAAGATGATGTTCCTGGGAGCTACAGTACATGGATAGTCCCTTTTCTCTTCTCCGCTCCCTTTCTGCTGGGGAGAGAGGACCTCAGGCTGCTCCTACTTGCATTGGTTCCTGTAAAGACCGGAGGGGGGTGGTCTGTACTTCCGCTCTCTATATGGTAGAGGAGAGGCACAGAGGACCCCTGCAAAAAATTCTCTATTATTGGTAGATGTGGTCGAGCAATCAAGGCCTAGTTTCTCGGGAGGTGATGCAGGCTGGTTCTTAAGTACAGTATAGTCCCCAAGCACCTACAAAGGAATGTCCACACACTGGCTAGGTAAAAACACAGTCTTTATATAATCAATATTCAAAGTTATGTACAGTATCACGATAACTCACTTTGTACTCCGAAAATCGGCTATGGTAAATATATACAATTCTAAAGTGGTACCACAAACGTTATTAGATCTCGTTAAAGTGCATACGGTCAGAATGACACACAGATCAAATAAAGGAAACCAACAATAGAAAACGGGAGGAAAGCAGTTGGTTGAAACAATTGGCAGATTACTGGTCCCGCTACCTAGACACAGTTCTGTGTGGAGATCCCCCCACCTGGGCAACCTGTAAAGCAAAGATGTATCACAAGCCCAGTACATATATTGTTCCCCCTAGACTTTCCAATAGTTCTGCAACCCCAAAGTACCTGGCGTTGTAGCGTTCCTCGTCGGGAAAATCAACAACCCTTCTTGAGTGCCCTCCCTTTAAGGCAGGAGTCACGGGTTGTTGAAAGTCCAACGGAGAACAGGTCGAGCTACGATGATGAAGTGGCCGCATTGTTCCTAGCGGTGCTCGTTGGCGGGGAAGCACAATCGTCCTGCAAGGAAGAGGCGTGCGGGGAACCTCTGTGTCGATAGTTCTGGACCGCAAAGAGTTGAAGAACTGTGGCCCAGTAAGGGCATCGAGTCGTCAGCATCTCTGTGGTCTTTGGGTGGCGGGAAATCCACCGGTGGATGGTCCTCGGCACGTTGACGTTCAAGCCTTCTCCAGCAGGATAGATGCGGACGAGAGCATCCTTGGATCAAGGAAGTTCTTAGGCAATGGGAGCACGGCGGCTCCAGTCGGCGATGGCGGTCGGCAACAGTGGTGGACAACAGTCTGGGTGCTTCTCCTTGGAGTTCTGCAGCAGTCCCCCTATCGGGTCGGCAGCCTGTCGAGGGTCTGTCTACCAGGGAGCCTTGGCAAGGATCAGCTGTGCACGATGGTCCCTCATAGCTCGGGAAGAGGGCGCCTTACCAGGTCCTCTCTGGGTTAGTCTGTGAAGACACAGCAGCTTTCAGATTGTGAAGGAGGGCATCAGCAATTCTTCTCATCCAGCAGAGCTTCAGGGTCAAGCTTCAGTTACTACAGTTACTCATCGTAGTGAACTTCAGCTTCTGAACATGATTCCTAGCAGTGAGAGGTCCCCAGATATACTGTTGATCTCTCATTCATTCAGCTGGGTCACTCTCAAGCATCCAATCACGACTAAGTGCATGCATGCAGTCAGGCAGCCAATCAGGCACATGGTGCATTCAGGCTATTCACTCCTCTCCAGACACTCACAACAAGTTATGCCTATTGGGACAAGTACCGAGCCATTCAACACTCTATTCTGCATTCAAACCGGTTTCGGGCAGGGCTGTCTCACTCATTGTGTCAAACACCAGATACTAGACACCCACAACATAGAATGCGTATTCGTCACACACTCCATTCACCCAGGTCCCACCCACGGGCGTACCAACAACATACGGTCATTGAGAAGGCTCCAGCCAGTCTGGTCAGCACTTCCCCACACTACCATATATGGAACTTCCACCCAACAGCCAGTCAGGGGGGAAGAGACAGAGTCAGGGCTTCCCGGGACTTCGGGAAGATCAAGGTAACAGGCGATGGAAGATAAGGGGCCATGGGGGCCATTTTGTCTCCATCAGGAATCTACTGATTCCAATGACAGGGCCTGGACATCCCAAAATGGAGGACGCTCGGGGCACCAGTCAATTCAGCACAGAGCTGCCACCAGCCCATACCCTGCTCTGCGGGTCACACACAGGTGCCCAAAAACATACACTGGGACACAGGTATGCACCCCTACCCATGGGTGCCATAAGGGTATCCCATGGGTCTGTTCACCAAACCAAAAGAGAGAGCTGCACCACCAGGAGTCCCACATGAACTCCTGTGCGGAAAACACGACAGAACACATGATAAAAAGCAATAAAGGACAAGGATACGGAGGCCCTGTCCCTCCGATGCATTTCCAGCATCACAGTTCCTCCTTGCTATATGCAAATTTGGAGAATGGGAGGCATTCGGCCCAATTGCCATAGGAAGCCATGGTGAAACATCTCAGGTACTGCTCCAATGACTTGTTTAACCTCTCCACCTGACCGTTGGATTGCTGATGGTACCCAGAAGTCAGAGCCCTCTGAATACCAAGCTTTTGACACCATGTGGAGGTGTACTGGTGTCCTCGATCTGAAAGGATAGCACTTGGCAATCCGTGGAAGTGAAAGATGGTTTGTAGAAAGATTTCAGCCATCTGTTGAGCAGAGGGTATTTGAGGGAGAGCGACAAAGTGAGACATCTTAGTGAGTGAATCTATAGTCCACATGATCGTAGTCGAATTGTTTGAGAGGGGTAGATCTACTATGATGTCGGTACTAATGTGTGTCCAGGGGCGTGAAGGCAGGAAAGGCTGTGTTAATTTACCCAAAAGGTAGCCTATGAGCAGTCTTGCCTTGTTGACAGATAACGCAGGCAGATACATAATTCCTGACTTCATTATGGAGGTTGGGCCACCGGAAGTGTCTTTTGATGTTCCCCAATGTTACACGGACTCCACAATGGCCTGCTATCTTAGCATCATGACACATGTGCAGAAACTCTTTTTGTAACGTAGAGGTTGGTATGCAAAGGGTCTTGCCCTGAAATAGCAGTCCTTGTTCCTCAGTCAATCCGTAATGCTCGATGGTGAGACATATAGCTGGATCTCGAAGTATAGTGACCTTTCTTACCCGTTGTTGAAACGTAGTCACAGAAAAGGAAAAAGAAGCTTTAGGCAATAGATTTTCCTGTTGGAAGGAGACTCCTGCACCGGAATCCATACAGGAAGGAGCATCTGCCATTTGGTTCTTGATACCGGTTAGAAATGTAAATAGCAAATCATATTGGGAAAAGAAATACATCCAGCGAGCCTGTCTGCAGTTCTGACATTCTTGCTGTTGCAGTACCTTCAAGTTGCGATGGTCCGTTCTTACGGTTACCTGATGTCTAGAACCCAGAAGAAGAAGTCACCACTCTGTACAGGCCTTCTTTATAACCAAGAGCTCCTTCTCCAAGACAGTATAGTTCGGTTCTGAAGTGGACAAAGTCTTAGACATATAGACATATAGGCAATTGGATGTTCGCAGTCGTCCCATAGTTGTTTGAGAACAGCACCAACAGCTGCTTTAGATGCATCTGTCTCCAAGATGAATGGTTTGTCTTGGTGCGAAAGACATAGTATGGGAGCTCTCAGAAATGTTTGTTGAGATCTTGAAAAGCCATCCTAGCTGTGTCATTCAATAAAAAATAACTCCCGAGGCCACCAGGGGGCGCACAGGCAATGGCTGCCTGAGTGCACAGCTCCCGCCGAAGCCTGGTAATCCGAGGGGATTGAGCCCCCCCCCCCGAGATCCACCAGCAGGCCCAACTTGGCGGATCAATTCGGCGCCCCCCGGGGCGCCCAATGAACGAAAGATCGGGGCTTGAGCTCCCCAGGGGGCCGGAGATCGCAACCCGTGGCTCCCGGGCAGGTGATGCAGCAGGGCCTGAGCGGCCCGGAACCGCATGAGAAGCGGTCCCTCCCCGGGCACGCACAGTCTCGCTGCCCGGCCAGCCTTTCCTCCCCCTGCGACTGGCCCCCGCCTCTGTGTGCGGGGAGTGACCCGGTCGGGGTCCGAGCCCCCGCGACATCGGAGAGGTGGCAGCGGAGCGTGGGACAGATCCCTCCGCCCCTCCCCCCACACGCCGAGCCAGAGCACAACACGCCGGGATCTCCCGTGCGGATAGGGGGCGAGTGCACGCCCGACACCCGGGGGTCTGGAGCGGCGCCACCAGGGATCCGGCGCCACCCCCCGGGATTGAGTGGAAGGAGCGGAGCCGGCCCACCCTCAGGAATCCTCATTGCGGGCATCCACGGCCCGCCGGAATCTAGAGCAGTGGAGTCAGCGGAGTCACGGAGGGCCCAGGAGTCGCACCCCGCTTGGGCGGAGAGGGGCCCCAGGAGCACGAGGGCAAACGTGGAGTTCCAGCTGGGGGCTCCAGTCTCCCCCCCCTCGGGACACAGAGGCAGCGCAACCAGACACGGGGGCGACCTGGGTGCGAGGCCCCCGCCCGCTGTTGGTGGGGCGTGTGCCCGCCCAGAGGTGCCCCCCGCCAAGACGAGAACTTACAGGCCTGGAGCGTGAGCCACGGCACCCTCCCTTCCCAGCTCTGCGGGAAAGGCCCTTTTGGCCTGGACAAAGGGGCCCCCTTGAGTCACCATCACCCCTCCACAGGGAGACCAGAATATGCCTCTGCCTACCACGAGGAGCTTGGACAGGGTGAGAGGCCCCCGCCTGGGAACAGGTGGGGCGTGTGCCCGCCCCCCGGACCTTAACACCCCGTTGGGGCATCTGAGGAGCGTACAACCCAAGCAAGGAGTGACCTTTCCTTGTTTTTCCCCCCTAGCACGTGCCCAGTCGGAACACCCCGGGAAGAAAGCAGAGGACTGGCCCAGAGGGGACCCTCCGCCCCCCGCCGGGGCCGCAGGGATCTGGACGGCAGGGCACAGGAAAGCACCACATGAGCTGGAGGGAAGCTTTACAGAGATACCGCTTCCAGGAGGTTGTAAGATGTGACAAAGGCACTAACCGCAAAAGGATCATGGCCCAATCGGCGGACGCAGCCCCCTCCTCGGCGGCAATGGAAAGGGGCTTCGCCTCGATCTTGCAGGAAATCAGGGACATGCGCTCCGACATTGCCCAGAAATTCGAGAAAATGGACCAAAGGGTGGTTAAGATCGAGGACAGACTGCTACAGGTCGAGACCAACCAATCGTCAACAGCAGCCCAAGACGTACAAAGCAGCATGAGGCTGGAGGCCCTGATATATGATATGATTGTTTATTTATATAGCGCCTATACACAATGTGTTTCAAAGCGCTTCAAGGCAAGGGAGGGAACAATGGAAAATACAACCACATTCTTACAGGCCAAGATCAGTAAGGATGTGAAATTAACTATCGTACTCGGCCTGACGACATTTCAGATAGTGCAAGAGCTAAGACATAGATAAGGAAGGGAGGGAGAGAGTGGGAAGGAAATGGAAACAGACAGGCGACTACCCTGGAGAAGAGGGACGAGGAAAGGGCCCGGCAGATGGACGATTTCGAAAACAGGGAGAGGAGGAACAACCTCAGAATCTTTGGGGTGTCCGAAATGGAAGGGGAAACGGAGAGGGACGTCACCCGAGCGGTGCCTGATATCATCACCCTCCTGTTCGCAGAGGAGATGACAACTGAGCTCACATTCGACAGGGTGCACAGGGCAGGGGGCAGGGCAGGGGGCAGGGCAGGGGCCCCCCGGTCGATTCTGGTCCGGTTCCACTACTACTCGGAGAAGACGAAGGTGCTGGAGGAGGCCAGAAAGGCCAGGGAAATCACCTATAATAACGCCCAGGTCTCCATATATCAAGACCTCTCTGCCTATACGCTGGCCAGGTGTAGAATGAACCGCCCTCTTACACAGGTGCTTAAGGAGAAGGGAGTGTGCTACAGATGGGGCTACCCTTTCTCCCTGACTTTTGAATACATGGGCCAACGATCGACCCTGATCACGGAAGAAGACATAAGGGGAGCCATACAAGAGTATACAGTGGATACGAACCCCCGGAGGGGTCCTTCGGGGCCGGAGCATGGCAGACCCAGTGGCCCTGGACCGTCCGGTGAGAGGAGAAGGCGCACCGGTGCGAGGAAATTCAGGAAAATGAACACCCCCACCCCATCAAAGGACGGAGAACGTAATGACTCCGAGGACTGAGAACGGGGTCACCCTGGTGTGCCCTGGTCAGAGGGACGCAGACTCAGAGGATTCACTACTAACAACGTCCCCACGATCAGCAAGTAGGTGGGGTCCATAGTGGGGACACAGCCGCGGGGGGTCTTTGGGGCTCAAGGTGATGAGCTTCTTACGCAGATTGCCTGGCCGAGGCGGGCAGGCTGGTGGTTCGGCCAAAAGCCAGTGATGGCAAAACTACTTGGCTGGACGCCGGGGCGGGGGGTGGGGGGGGGAACACAGGAGTTGGGGCAGTTCAGTTACGGTTCAGGGAGGGGGAGCAGTTGGGGTTTTGTTCTAAGCCCACCCGGGGGAATGGGGAGGGGGGAGAAGGGAAACATAGAGCTGAACTAACGGAGCACACGGGGAAGAGCCCCGAGAAGACGTTGACCGAGAGAGAGGAAAATCTAGATCATGGCTGACAGTCTGCCCGCCCTGGGTGTGGGTTCACTTAATGTACGTGTCTTAAATACCCCCACTAAGAGATCCCTGGTCTGTAGGGAATTTAGAAGGGCTCACCTAGATTTTCTCTTCGTGCAAGAGACTCACTGGCCGCGGGGGAAGGAGCCCAAATTGCGGGGAGGGGGAATTGAGGAGGTTTACAGTGCATCCCACAAGTGCAAAAAGAGAGGGGTTGCCATCTTAGTAGCGAAGAATGTGGGCTTCGAGAATGAAGCCACGCTGAAAGACCCAGAGGGCCGTTACCTGCTGGTGCGGGGGTCCCTAGCCATCATTTACGGCCCAAACGAAGGCCAAGACCAATTTTGGGAGGATGTAAGGGACAAACTCAACTACTTCGTCCATGGCACGGTGGTGGTGGGGGGGGACTTCAACATGGTCCTAGACCCTGCCCTGGACAGGAAACGTGCAGGTCCGCAGTCCTCCAGGGCAGCAGATGAGACCATGGCGCGTAATTTCCAAAGAGTCAACTTAGAATTGGGTCTGATGGACACGATCCCTGTCCCCAGAACAGACACCCCCTCTTTCACATACTACTCAGCCATCCATACGTTGTTCTCCAGGATAGACTTCATCTTGGTGGACGAGACCCTACACCCATTCATTTCGGGCCACAGGGTTGACCCCGTCCCCTGGTCTGATCACGATTTGGTCCGAGTCACTATAGCAAGGGGAGGGCTAAGCGAACGCAGGGGGGGGTGGAAGTGCAACGACTCCCTGTTAAAGGATGAAGTCCTAGCCCAGGAGGTCCTCGAGGCCATCACGGAATTTTTCGAACTCAATGACAATGACAACGGGGAAGTAGGTTTACACACCCTTTGGCACGCCTTTAAGGCGACTTTATGGTTCCCCTAGACCGCGGCCAGGTGGCCGCCCTGGACAGTTATAGACTCCAGCTGAAGGATCTCCTCTCCCATAAGACAGAGAGGAGTCTTCAACTGGTCAAACAGAAGTACTACGAAAAAGGGGACAGGGCGGTTAGGATTCTGGCTTGGAAACTGAGGGAGGTGCGGAGATGCAGATTAGTGAAAGCGGTAAAGAGCGAGGTGGGAGAGGTAGGCTACGATACACCCCACATTGGCGAGGCCTTCCGCCGATACTACAAGAAACTATACTCGTCTGAATATAATGGGGATGAGGCGGAGATTGAGTGGTTCCTGAACTCGATTCAGATCCCGGCCTTGACCAGGGAGATGGCAGAGGGGTTGGAGGGCCCGGTGACTGAAGATGAGGTGGAGCGCGTGATTAGTGGGATGAAAGAGGGCACTTCCTCGGGTGAAGACGGTTACTCGGTCTACTTCTACAAAAGTTTTCGCTCGACCCTTTCCCCCCACTTGGTAAAAGTGTTTAATGCGGTGCTGGAGGGGGGGTCCCTCCCGGACTCCATGATGGAGGCAATTAATGTGGTGCTCCCCAAGGACGGCAGGGACCCCATGGAATGCTCCTCCTAACGCCCTATCTCCCTGTTCAATATCGATGTAAAGATTCTGGCCAAGGTGATTGGGGGGCGATTGGAGGGGGTCCTGCCGAAGCTGGCCCACGGAGACCAGGTGGTGTTCATTAGGGGATGACAGGTTTCAGATAATATCCGGAAAACTATAGATTTGTTGCACTATGCCCAGGTGTCGGATTTGGACGCGAACGTCCTGTCCCTAGATTCGGAAAAGGCGTTCGACAGGGTGGAGTGGAGATTCATGGAACTTACCCTCCAGAAAATGGGCTTTGGGTCACACATCAGGGATTGGGTGGCAGCTTTTGTTAGGCAGAAACCTGTGCAGTTCCCTTGGGTAACACTGCAAAAGATTTAAGACTACAGGTATAGCAGTAAACCCACTTGGTAGCAGTCTGCACCACCCAGATTTACCTGGTAGCTGTGGCTGAGCAGTCAGACTTCCCTCAAGAAGAGTTAGGCAGTATGCAAAGTATACACAATATGTACTCAGATACAATAGCACAAGCAAACACTGACCAGAGCTTGGTTTCAAAAGTATATAGTTATTTATTTTCTTTTTAAGAACACATAAGTTGAAAACACTCTAGCAAAGTATAGTAAAAAAACTTCAAACACAGTTATAATGAAAGCAGTTTCAACCCTTACTCCGATCTAGACAACTCTAAGTTAACACCACATAATTAAAACAGAGGTGAGCGCTTAACGTTAGATGACACTCTAGTAGGTTCAAGAAAGGGATAAAAAGAAACAGAAAATGGGTTAAACACACCACTCTAAGGTCCAGAACACTTGCAATAGGCTCAAAGAAGCACAAAGTCACAGGTGAGCAAAAGTCACTAGGCAGGGCCCACTCTTAGAGTAGCCGGAGCGAAAATGTGCCCAAGATCACACTGTTATTAGGGATTCAAAGTCTTGCAAAGAGTTAGAAAGAGGTTAGAGGGGCTTAGAAAGTTTAGCCAGGGTGTTCCAGGCACTCCCAGGTTCGAAAGCCGGGGGCTAAATCTACCCCGTACAGTCGGTAGCAAGGGAAGCCAGGCGGAACACAGTACCTTAAGCGGAAAGGATCCTCCAGCGGTGGCAGTTGTTCCAGGCAGTGGCAGCAAGGCTCGACGTCGGTCAGGGGAGAAGAAGTTCTCGCTGAAGAGCAGAAGAAGAAGGTCGTTGCACTGCCCGGGAAGAAACCAGCCGCGGAGTCCTCCGGTTAAAGGGTTGTACCGACTTTCGTGGTTGGGGTAAAAGTGGTGGGGTTCCGGTTGCCGGGGTGCTTGGCACTGGCAAGGCGGCCACAAGATACCTCGAGAAGCGAAAAGAAGGCGAAAACTGGTTGTCCCCACCAGTCAAGGGAAGGAGCCACTCCGTTAAGAGTTCTCCTCGGTCGTTGGGAAAAGTGGTGAGACGGTTCAGCAGGGCTCCACCGGGTGGTGTCGTCGAAGCAGGTCGGCTCAGCTCTTCCCTCGTCGGATTCTTGGTCCTGTGGCGACTTCTGAAGTTCCAGTCCCCGAAGCCCTGCTTTTATGCAGCAAACCCCCATTCACTCAGCCTAGCTGTCACTCAAACATGCTAAGTGGTGAGCCGGCCGGCTCACCACTTGGGCCAATCAGGACGGAGTGCGACTTGAGTTACCAAGGTAACTCAGTCCAGGGTGCCTAAATCCCCCTCCACCCCTCCTAAGTACCCCAGACAGAGTGGCACCACTTTGGAGGGCTTCTGTGGAGAAGCCCGCCAAAAGTGGAACAAAGGGCTCCACTTTGGGTCAGAGTTACAGAGGCGAACGCCAACGCCATTTTAGAATCAAGTTTTGGCAAAAAAGTCCCAACCGGAGTTATAATAATAAATATATAAACCGGCGGTATGTTTAAGGCTACCGTAAATAAATAATTAAATGTGTTAGCCTAAAACAATGGGAAATCCCATAGGGAAATATTCGCGGTCGAATATAAAAAGTAGTTTCCACTGCCACCAGCCAAAACTCGATCAGGGGGGACGGAGACGTGCCCCCTCGACTAACAGACCCTGGGGCAATCGAATTGCCCCAGCCAGTACGTCCACAATATGATGGTTTGTACTGGTTCTGTTCAGGATTCAAGACTAGCAAAGTCTTTGGTGACTTTACATGCCCTGGGAGACAGTAGTCAGTCCCAGGGTATGGAGTCTATGTTGGGGAGTCCCTAGGACACCCCTGGGTCACGGCACAGAGGGTGCTGTGTAACCCACATCACAAAAATACATGAGGCCCTATGGGGTAAAAGACCCCATAGCCCATTCAACACAAGGTTTAACCAAGAAAACACACTTCAACATGTCCAAGAGTGAGGGTAAAAGAGTCTCACTCTTGGCAGGAGAAAAAAAGAAACCCCAGAAATCCAGCAAAGCTGCTGGGGGACTCACTAGGTAGGGAAATTCAGCCTAAACAGAGAATTCTCCCTAACACTCGCCCCCCCAGACTAAGGGACAGGAGGATTTAATCCACTCCTGGATGAACCTCATACCTCTAGTCGATGATATACATCCTAGAGAGTCCATCAGCATTTTGATGGTGACACCCTGACCTGTGCTCAATGGTGAAATCAAACCCTTGCAGGCAGATTGACCATCTCAATAGTTTTGGATTCTCCCCTTTCATTTGCATTAACCATCTCAAGGGTTGGTGGTCAGTCTGAATAACAAAAGTAGAACCATACAAGTATGGCCTAAACTTCTTCAGAGACCACACAATAGCAAAGCATTCTCTTTCGATAGTTGCCCACCTTGTCTCAGGATCCTTCAGTTTCCTACTGATGAAGCAAATGGGGTGCTCCCTACCCTTCTCATCCAGTTGGCTTAGAACTGCACCTATACCTACATTGGAAGCATCAGTTTGTACAATGAAAGGTTGGTGGTAGTCAGGAGCTCTCAATACTGGAGCTTGGCAAAGAGCTCTCTTCAGTTTTTCAAAGGCCTGATTGCACTCCTCATTCCATTTTACCTTTTTAGGGAATTTGGGAGAGGAGATTACATTCAGTGGAGAAGCTATGGTCCCATAGTTCTCAATGAAATTCCTGTAATATCCAGTGAGGCCTAGAAAAGCTCTCACTTGGGTTTGAGTAGTTGGTGTTGTCCAATTTTGCACAGCTTCAATCTTGCTGGGCAAAGGCCTTATTTCTCCACCTCCTACCTCATGTCCAAGGTAGACCACTTTACTTTGACCAATCTGGCACTTACTGGCTTTGATTGTCAAATGGGCCTTTTCCAGAGCCTGCAACACATGTCCTAGGTGGTTCACATGTTCTTCCCAGGAGTGGCTGAAGACTGCAATGTCATCCAAGTATGCCATGCAGAAATCTTCCATCCCAGCCAGAACTTGGTTCACCATCCTTTGGAATGTGGCAGGTGCATTTTTTAGTCCAAAAGGCATGACCTTAAACTGGTACAAGCCAACTGGGGTTGAAAATGCAGTTTTCTCCTTGGCATGGTCTGTCAGGGCTATTTGCCAATAGCCTGACGTCAGGTCAAATGTGCTGAGGTACTTGGCTGCACCAAGTTTATCCACCAATTCATCTGTCCTGGGCAAAGGGTGGGCATCAGTCTTGGTGACTGCATTTAGAGCTCTATAGTCCACACAGAATCTCAAGTCTTTGGATCCTGCTTTTGGTACTAACACAACTGGGCTAGACCATGGACTAGTAGAGGGCTCTATTACCCCGAGATCAAGCATCTTCTTGACCTCTCCTTTGATGTGGGCTCTGATATGTTCTGACATTCTGTATCCTCTGCTTTTGACTGGCAGACAGTCACCAGTGAGTATCTCATGCTGGCCCCAAGGGGTCAAGCCTGGTGACAGTGAGAACAGGGAGGCAAACTGATTTAACATAGATTTGCACTCCTCTCGTTGCTCAGGTGTCAGGTCTGAAGAGAGGTTGACTCCTTCAACTTTTTCATCTAAAGGCACACCTCTGAGGAGATCAGGGAGAGATTCACTCTCTTCTTCCTCTGCAGCTGAAGCTAGAAGCAAGGCTCCTACATCAGGTCTGGAGATGTATGCTTTTAGTCGGTTGGTGTGGAAGACTCTAGGAGCTTCCCTGGGTCTGCCCAGATCCACCAGATAGTTGACCTCTCCAAGTTTTCCCACAATCTTGAAGGGTCCCATCCATTTGTCTTGCAAGGCCCTCTGCCTTGTTGGGAGCATAACTAGAACTAGCTGGTCTTGAGTAAACTCAACCATGTTAGCCTTCTGGTCGTGCCAATGTTTGACCAGGGCTTGACCAGCTTTCAAGTTGTCACTTGCTTCTGCCATCATGTGTGACATTCTCCTCCGGAGACCTATCACATAGTCAGTCACTCTGACTGGCTTGAGGGGAGGAGCACCTTCCAATCCCTCCTTAATCAGGGCCAATGGGCCTCTGACTGGATGGCCATAGAGAAGCTCAAAGGGAGAATAACCTACTCCCTCCTGAGGGACTTCTCTATAAGCAAAGAGAAGGCATGGCAGTAGAAGGTCCCACTTTTTCTTAAGGGGTTCTTCTAAAGCACCTATCATGCTCTTCATGGTTCTGTTAAGCCTTTCAACCAACCCGTTTGTCTGAGGGTGGTATGCGGTTGAGAACTTGTAGGTAACTCCACAGGTTTTCCACATGGCTTTCATGTAATGGGACATAAAGTTTGACCCCCTGTCAGAGATTACCTCCTTAGGAAACCCAACCCTGGTAAAAATACCAAGGAGGGCCTTAGCCACAGCCGGAGCTGTAACAGTCCTCATAGGAATTGCCTCAGGGTACCTAGTAGCATGGTCTACTACAACAAGTATAAACCTGTTGCCTGAGGAGGTTGGAGGATCAAGGGGACCAACAATGTCAATCCCTACCCTCTCAAATGGGACTCCCACAACTGGGAGAGGCACTAAAGGTGCCACATTCTTGGAACCAACCTTACCAGAAGTCTGGCAGGTATGACAGCTCTTACAATATCTATCTACTTCAGCCCCCATCTTTGGCCAATAAAAGTAGAGTGAGAGCCTTTCCTTGGTCTTCTTGAAACTCAAGTGACCAGCCAAAGGTATCTCATGGGCTAGTTGTAAGAACTGTTGTCTGTTCTCTTGGGGGACTACCAGGCGTTTGTAGTCTCCAGGTTCAGACTCAGTGGGTTCACTGTAGAAGAGGCCATCTTCCCAGTGCAACCTATACTTCCCAGGCTCTTGCCCATCAGCTTGAGCAGCTGCCTGGTGGCGGAGACCTTCCAGAGTTGGACATTCTCTTTGCCCCTTACGAAAAGCTGCCCTGCTAGGCCCACCTTCTGCTAGTAAAGACTGCAGCTCAGGATGGTCCTCAGGGTCCAAATCTCCAATAAGGTTGGGGCCTCCTTCTAGCTCTTCCTCAGAGTCTAGCTCAACCACACAGGGTTGTACCTCCCTCTCAGCCTCAGCTGGAGGTGGAGTTACAGGTGTAACTTTGGACAACCTAGGGGAAGTCCTTGTTGGAAGCACTGGAGTGCTTGCTGCTGGCTTTTTCCTAGGAGTCTTGGGTTGCCCCTTTGCTCCTGATCTGGTAGTTACTGCAGTAAGTTGCTCCAGTGGGAGAGGAGCGATTTCTGTCATCATCTCCTGAGATAACCCTCTCAGGGTTTTCTCTCTTGCAGGTTTTGTGAGTTCCTGTAACCTTTTGCTAGGAGGTCTGGGGGTATGAGATACAACTCCAAGAGCTTTGAGGTCATTACCCAACAGAACCCTACCTGGCACTTCGCATTGTACACTGACAGGTATTTTTACAGTCATATCATTACATTGGATGAGAACTGGTAACTGGGGACACATCTGCACAGGCCCACCAGCTAACTTGGTGAGGCATTTGGGTGCCTTAGCAACATCCTCTGCCTTGAAAAATGATTCATCCACCACAGTTATGCTGGCTCCAGTGTCCCTAATGGCAGGGGTCTCCTGACCATTCACCTGGACACTGTCCTTATAATACTCTTTAGTATTATCTGGGATAGAGTTATAGACATCTAAATTCTGTTGTTCCCACAACCCCAGAGAGACTAAAGAAACACTAGCTGAGACTCCAGTGGGTTCATCAGCTAGTAATAGAAAGTTTCCACTTGCCATATGTACTTCCTCTTCTGGAGCGAAGGCTAAGGAGGCAAGCTGGACCCCTGAAGGTTTACCCTTACATCTGGGATCTCCTTTCACATGGTCAGTAGCCTTACAAACAAAGCATGAGCCAAAGGCTCGCTGGAATGGAGGCTTGTTCTGACCTCCTTCTGGTCTGGGACCAGAAGGTACACTAGCCTGATTTGGTTTCCCTTGTGGCTTACCCTTATAGTTTTGTTTGGGGCCCTCTTTGGAATTTGTAGTATTAGAATTCTCTTTGGAGTCCTTTTTAGACTGTTTCTCCCCATCCTTCTTCTGAGTTACCCCAGAATCCTTGTGAGTGGCCCTGTTGGCAACCCACAAGTCAGCAGCCTTAGCTAGTTTCCGGGAATCCAATTCCCTGGAATCAGCCAAGTGTTGTCTGAGCTCAGGAGAGCAGGCATCATAAATAGTCTCCAACATAAACAAATTCTTCATACCTTCATAAGTGTTCACCTTGTAACTCTTAATCCATCCCTCTAAGTTTTTCAAACATTCACTCACCCAGGTAGCCCAAGGGGTACCATCATGCTTTTTGAGGCTCCTAAACCTCTTAAGATACTGGGAAGGGGTCTTCCCAAACCTAGCTATCAAAGCTAGTTTCACACATTCATAGTCCTTCCTATCCTCCTCCCCCATCTCCATTACCACATCAGTTGCAACAGGGGGAAGCCTAGAGAACAACCAGGTGAGTAAGTCATTTCCTGTGATGTTCTGGAGCCCATGATTATATTCAAACAGAGACAACCAATCCAACACATCCAACTTAGGCTCATACATACCAACCAATTCTTTAGGCATCCGGGGTCTTTTAGGACTGGAACTTCTAGAGGAGCCAGAGAGAGAAACATTCTCAACAGATAATTTCTTCATTTCTAAGTCATACTTGAGCTCCATTTCCCTTAGCCTTAGTTCTTTGTCAGTTTGAGCATTAAGTTTCTTATACTCCAATTCTAGCTTCATTTTCTCCAGTTCAAAGTACTGAGGACTAAATGTGGGACCTGGTAAAGGTCCAGTAGGTACAGCAGGTAGAGCAGGCAGAGGCCTAGGGGGGGCAGTTACAACAGCCTCACCCTCCCCTTCTGACTCTTCCTCAGAATCATCAACATTTTGCTCCATGTTAACTTCAATACTGTCATCTACAGTTGCTGGAGTGGTAGGTTCCTCTGAACCATCACCCAGACTTTGATTAGCTAACAATCTTTCAATCAGCTCCATTTTCTTGCCTTTAGTCAGGAGATCCTTATGTTTACAGAGCATTCTTAAACAATCAGCAGTTTTGGCTGCAAGGGACTCTTGACTATAGCTTTCTATAACTGACATGTTAGAGGATTACTTTTACAGTGCTAAACTTTGTGGTTAGTTGCACTAAGGTATCTAAAGCACAATAAAATGTATACTCAATACAAATCCCACCGCTGTACACCAGTGTTAGGCAGAAACCTGTGCAGTTCCCTTGGGGAACACTGCAAAAGATTTAAGACTACAGGTATAGCAGTAAACCCACTTGATAGCAGTCTGCACCACCCAGATTTACCTGGTAGCTGTGGCTGAGCAGTCAGACTTCCCTCAAGAAGAGTTAGGCAGTATGCAAAGTATACACAATATGTACTCAGATACAATAGCACAAGCAAACACTGACCAGAGCTTGGTTTCAAAAGTATATAGTTATTTATTTTCTTTTTAAGAACACATAAGTTGAAAACACTCTAGCAAAGTATAGTAAAAAAACTTCAAACACAGTTATAATGAAAGCAGTTTCAACCCTTACTCCGATCTAGACAACTCTAAGTTAACACCACATAATTAAAACAGAGGTGAGCGCTTAACGTTAGATGACACTCTAGTAGGTTCAAGAAAGGGATAAAAAGAAACAGAAAATGGGTTAAACACACCACTCTAAGGTCCAGAACACTTGCAATAGGCTCAAAGAAGCACAAAGTCACAGGTGAGCAAAAGTCACTAGGCAGGGCCCACTCTTAGAGTAGCCGGAGCGAAAATGTGCCCAAGATCACACTGTTATTAGGGATTCAAAGTCTTGCAAAGAGTTAGAAAGAGGTTAGAGGGGCTTAGAAAGTTTAGCCAGGGTGTTCCAGGCACTCCCAGGTTCGAAAGCCGGGGGCTAAATCTACCCCGTACAGTCGGTAGCAAGGGAAGCCAGGCGGAACACAGTACCTTAAGCGGAAAGGATCCTCCAGCGGTGGCAGTTGTTCCAGGCAGTGGCAGCAAGGCTCGACGTCGGTCAGGGGAGAAGAAGTTCTCGCTGAAGAGCAGAAGAAGAAGGTCGTTGCACTGCCCGGGAAGAAACCAGCCGCGGAGTCCTCCGGTTAAAGGGTTGTACCGACTTTCGTGGTTGGGGTAAAAGTGGTGGGGTTCCGGTTGCCGGGGTGCTTGGCACTGGCAAGGCGGCCACGAGATACCTCGAGAAGCGAAAAGAAGGCGAAAACTGGTTGTCCCCACCAGTCAAGGGAAGGAGCCACTCCGTTAAGAGTTCTCCTCGGTCGTCGGGAAAAGTGGTGAGACGGTTCAGCAGGGCTCCACCGGGTGGTGTCGTCGAAGCAGGTCGGCTCAGCTCTTCCCTCGTCGGATTCTTGGTCCTGTGGCGACTTCTGAAGTTCCAGTCCCCGAAGCCCTGCTTTTATGCAGCAAACCCCCATTCACTCAGCCTAGCTGTCACTCAAACATGCTAAGTGGTGAGCCGGCCGGCTCACCACTTGGGCCAATCAGGACGGAGTGCGACTTGAGTTACCAAGGTAACTCAGTCCAGGGTGCCTAAATCCCCCTCCACCCCTCCTAAGTACCCCAGACAGAGTGGCACCACTTTGGAGGGCTTCTGTGGAGAAGCCTGCCAAAAGTGGAACAAAGGGCTCCACTTTGGGTCAGAGTTACAGAGGCGAACGCCAACGCCATTTTAGAATCAAGTTTTGGCAAAAAAGTCCCAACCGGAGTTATAATAATAAATATATAAACCGGCGGTATGTTTAAGGCTACCGTAAATAAATAATTAAATGTGTTAGCCTAAAACAATGGGAAATCCCATAGGGAAATATTCGCGGTCGAATATAAAAAGTAGTTTCCACTGCCACCAGCCAAAACTCGATCAGGGGGGACGGAGACGTGCCCCCTCGACTAACAGACCCTGGGGCAATCGAATTGCCCCAGCCAGTACGTCCACAATATGATGGTTTGTACTGGTTCTGTTCAGGATTCAAGACTAGCAAAGTCTTTGGTGACTTTACATGCCCTGGGAGACAGTAGTCAGTCCCAGGGTATGGAGTCTATGTTGGGGAGTCCCTAGGACACCCCTGGGTCACGGCACAGAGGGTGCTGTGTAACCCACATCACAAAAATACATGAGGCCCTATGGGGTAAAAGACCCCATAGCCCATTCAACACAAGGTTTAACCAAGAAAACACACTTCAACATGTCCAAGAGTGAGGGTAAAAGAGTCTCACTCTTGGCAGGAGAAAAAAAGAAACCCCAGAAATCCAGCAAAGCTGCTGGGGGACTCACTAGGTAGGGAAATTCAGCCTAAACAGAGAATTCTCCCTAACAGCTTTATACAGGGCCCCAAAGGCCAGAGTTCAAGTGAATGGCGGGTTGTCGGAGCCCTTCCCCCTTTCGCGGGGACAAGGCAGGGATGCCCACTCTCCCCTTTAATTTATGTCCTCTCCATGGAACCCCTGGCCATAGCAGTCAGAGCACACCCAGACATTAAGGGGATTAGGAGGGGCAAGGTGGAATTTAAGCTCTCCTTGTTCGCGGACGATATACTGGCTTATCTGGTTGACCCGAGATCCTCGCTCCCCCCCTCGTGTCCCTGATAACCGCGTTCGGGCGCTTCTCAGGTCTCAAGATTAATGCGTACAAATCAGTCCTGCTCCCCATGAGAACCCGGGACTCGGGCCTGGACCCTCTGGACAGCTTGGAGGGAATAACGGTGGGGAAGGCCTCCATTCGATACCTGGGAGTCCTCCTCACCCGGGACTTATCCAACCTTGCCCCCGCCAACTACGACCCTGTTGTGTCAAGGGTTACTGCAGATTTAAGGAGATATGGGTCAATGATTCTGTCCTGGTACGGCCGCATGACGGCAGTGAAGATGAACATTCTCCCACGTTTATTATATCTCTTCACCGCCCTCCCAACGGTTGTCCCCGACCGGACCTTCAGGGTCCTCCAGAACGCGGTGCGTGAGTTCATATGGCAGGGCAAGACCCCGAGGACCGCAAAGAAGGTCTTGACCTTACCGAGGGAGGAGGGAGGGTTCGGGTTGCCAGACTTTCAACTTTACATCCGGGCCGCCCAGCTGTGCGTCCTCCTGGAACATATGAAAGAGGGGATGGGCACATACCGGTCCTATTTGGAGGATATGGACGCTCACCCACTTAAGATTCGGGACCTCACCCACTTAAGATTCGGGACCTCCTGTGGGCCCCTAGCAAGTTCATCCCGAACAGACTTAAATCCCATCCAACCTTGGGTGTTCTCTGGACAATCTGGAGGGAAAGCCCCCAGACGGCACACCTAACATCGTGGCCGTCACTGATGTCATCGCTCTGGGGTCACCCCCCCAAACTGGGAAGCAGGGGGTTCCGCAACGTCCAGTCATGGTCCGATTTGGGGATGCAGTGGGCAGGGCAAATGTTTAAGGAAGGGGAATTCCGACCATGTGAGGAACTGAGAGACGCCCTCGGGCAGGGGTCCCTCTCCATATTTCAATATATCCGCTTGAAGGGAATCCTATGTGACCAGGCCTGGGGCCAAAACTTGAAAAGACAGCTGACCTCCTTTGAGAAACTCCTGGACACAGCCACCTCCAGGAAGGGAGCAGTATCAGGGATGTATAGACTACTGAACACTGTTAACCTGGGGGAGGAACGGGGGTTCCGCACTTTTTGGAATGATTTGGCAGGGGAAGAGATCTCGGAGGACGCCTGATCAAGGATATTTAAAATAGCTTTCCATGGGAACTTATTCACAGCAGACATGGAACACAACTTCAAGATCTTACAGGGGTGGCATAGAGACCCTGTGAAGTTGTGAAAAATGTTCACGGGAGTGTCCCCCGCATGCCCAAGGGGATGTGACCAGGTCGGTACGAGAGGGCACATGTGGTGGCATTGCCCGAAAGCTCAGGCATATTGGGAGAAGGTAAGGGGCTGGATTGCCGAAGTTTCTGAGGAACTTCTCCCCTAGAACCCTCTGACAATGCTGCTGGGCCTCCCCCCAGAGGATACGGACATACCCTGATACCCAAGAATGTGGGAAACAATGTTGAGGGCGGGAAGGGTTGCACTGGCCCAGAAATGGAAGAGCCCGGAGACCCCTTCGAAGGAGGACTGGCTAAAAAAGGTTAAAAATATGTCCCTGATGGACAAATTGACGGCAATGATGAACAATGATTTGAGCTCATTCCAAGCAAATTGGTACGGGGTACAGCAGACATGGGGTTGGGAAGTGCACTGATCCTCAGGGGGGGAATAAGGAGTGAACAGGCGCACACGGCCCAGGGGACAATGGTCGATATTCAGCCATTCACGTAGTCAACGCTCATGCTCTTTCTCGAGCTCCAGACATTCAGAGCTTTCAACGCGTCTCCCCAGAAAGATGATTCTACGGGGACTAGGTTTATGGGGGGGTGGGTTCGTTTGGGGAGGGTGAGGGGGGGTTACGGGGCCAGTTATTTGCACATTTTTTGAAAATGTATTGCGCCTTTTTGTTATTTATATTATGAAAATGCTAATGAAACAAAGTTTTAAAAAAAAAAAAATAACTCCCTTCTTAAATCAGGGGTACGATCTTCAAGAAAAAGTTGGGGATACATTTCTTATAAAAATGTGAAAACCCCAGAAATCTTTGTACATCTTTTACAGAACTGGGTTCTTTCCAGTGTAGAATGGCTTCAACCTTGGCCGGGTCCATCGAAGTCCCTCCTGCAGACAATACGAAACCCAAATAAGTTACAGAAGATTGGTGGAAAGTACATTTTTCCAGTTTGGCATATATATGGTCCTTAAGGAGGTGTGAAAGTACTTCAGATATGTGGATTGTATGGTCTTGTGGGTTGTTGCAGAAAATCAGGATGTTGTCAAGGCATACAACCATAGAGTGCAACATGAGGTCTGAGAAAAGATGATCCATGAACTGTTGAAAAACGACAGGGGAATTGGCCAAACCAAAGGGCATTATGTGGTATTTGTAGTGGCTGAAGGGAGTGCGGATTGCCGTTTTCCACTCGTCGCCACTACGAATCCGGAGGAAATGATATGCACCTCTAAGGTCCAATTTTGTGAAAATCAAGGCCCCTCGGACGGCTTTTAGGATGTCAGGGAACAAGGGAAGCAGATACTTGGCGTTCACAGAGACCTTATTTAAGCCTCTGTAATCGATACATGGCCATAGTTCAGCCGTTCCTTTCTTGGGGATGAAGAACATTGAGGCATCGGCAGGGGATTTTGACTCGGTTACCAATCCATTTTGAAGATTGGACTGCAGGTAGGATCGTAAGACTTGCTTTTCAGGTTTGGCTAAGGTATAGGTGCGACCAAAAGTAATTTGCATGCCAGGAATAAGATCTGTGGAACAATCTTCATTCCTATTAGGAGGTAGGTCCTTATATTGCTCTTCCAAAAATACCTGATGATAGGCTTGATATTCCTTGGGTAGCTTCTGTAGTTGACATCAAAGTTCCCTGTAAGGTGTGTGGCTGTGCGGCTGCGTACCTTTGTTTCTGGAGCCGCGCATATTCTTTTGTTTACTGTGCAGTCCGCACCTTCTGCCCTGCCTCCCTTAATTATTCATCATTATTCATCATTTTCACGCGGTTTATCCCCTTTTCCATTCCCGTTTGCTTGTGTGCCTGATCCCGCCTCTCTAACCCCCCCCGCGCCTGATTGGAGCAGAGATCTCACCAGCAACAGAGGCCTAAAGCACAAATGCCAGCCTCCTACTCACGAAGGAAATGTTTTCAAATCTGATTGGTTTTCCTTTCCTTCAGATGAAGTCAAGGAAAGCCAATCGGATTGTAAAGCAAATGATTGACAGCTGCTGTCTGCACTCAGCACAGTCTCATATGCTTGAGGTGGTGGAGCAATAACCTAATTGAACTGGATTCACTGTTCCTCCCACTCAAGCATCTGATTGGCTGAAAGATGCTTGTGTTGTGCGTCACTGACAGAAGTGCACATGTTGGAGGACTAGGAGCGCTGCTCCCTCGGAGTTGGACCCTAGCAGTTCAGTAAATGTTGGATGAGCAGGTGGGCATTACTCCAGCAGGGTCCTTTCAGGCCCAGCTTTCAGAGGCCTTCAGGTGCCAGCCCCGATATAATAAATGTGGCGCCAGTGACGTGATGAACTGACACAGTATTTTTCAATGCTGTAAAATGTCAGACACTGTAGGTTATTTATGTGGCAGGAGAACAACTGGGAACTGGTGGCATGTCTTTGAACAAAGGCCGGAAGAAGTCATGTGCTGGTGGCAGCATGCCGCCAAAAACCCAAAATAGAGGGCGCCAAGCGAGGGGAGGTTGACGCCGCTGGGGCTCACCAGTGTCTGTAAAACAAATCATTGTCAGCATATTAAAATGAGTGCACCGATGCACGCACTATTAAAGTGAGATGTTAAGCAGATCCGACAGCTCGGACACGGCTGAAAAGCACCGGCACACAATGAGTCCGGTCCACTAGGAGCAGGGCATGGAGCGATTTCGTAAACTCCAGTGACGCCATTGTATGTGCAGCACGCTACTTTCCGTCCATTCTGTCATCTGCCAATTGTGCATGTGTAAGAACAGGAGTGATCCCCAACCTAGTACACTTCCCTTCAGGCAGCCCCAATTGCAGTCCTTTACCCGGAGGAAATTCAGAAATTCCCACTCCTGTGCATGCAGAAATCCTGTCGCAAGACCTGTCATGTACACAATCCTGGGGGATGGTATATGAGTCCTGTCAGTCCACTCTATGTCGGGCCGGGACGCCTACGGGTACAACTCGTCATTTGGCATGTGTTTCCTGACTTACTTTGCGCTCCTCCAGGGCCGTCTTGTGGAGTCCTTATCTTTGATAACTGGGGGGTGCGCTTCCCATGGTGAACTTTCTTCATTTTTCTTTTAACCCAGTTCGTTTTTGGGGACACACTATTTATTGCAGCTTACAATCGCACCTCCGCACTGGACTTGAAACCAAGCCGTTGGATGGCTGTTTTTCGCACCATAATGTCATGCTTTTTTGGAGTTGGTTGGCAGTGGCACTGGGGTTTCAAAATGTGCATTTGTGTGATAAATTACATGTTTGGGGGTTTTGTGGGCTACATTACTGTTGACTGTGCATGTAAATGTTTGTGTGCGGTGTGCTTTGACTGGGCGTGGTTCTTTTCATGACGGAGATTAGTGGCATAACCAGCTCCAGGGCTTGGAGTTTGGAATTGCAGCCTCAGTTTATTTTGCCAAGAATGTGAGTACGCAACGTGAAATGCTTCCATGGGGAAAGAACAATACAGTTCTACAGACATGAGGCATAATACTTCATAGTGGGAAGGCCCTCCAAAATGAAAGAACAGTCCGTGGCCCGGCTTCCCCTTGAAATATCCAGGTTGCTGTTTAATACTAGGCAACGGGTAGCTCAGCAGGTTGAGAGACCGGTGCTGAGTTGTTATATATTCAAAACGGTTGTTAATAGTATGTTTTTATGCAATTCCTTATTAAAAAAACAAGTGCTATAAAATGTGGTTGGCCAGGGGATGGGTTGGGCTGGTTGTTTGCTTATATTCATGGCAGAGGTGGGGTGGCAGTGGGGGTATTTCTGCCCCTATAGTGAAAATCAAAAGTTGGCACCCATGAACCCAGTTTCATTTTCTAATAACTACTGTCGGCACAACAGAAGCATTTGTTTGTGATTAACCAGTTTGTCAAGCATATAAATAAACTATCATATCACATCATACCATCTTTATAAATATAACCTGTGATAAAATACAAGGGTCCACTCCAGAGACTTTCTCTTCCTGTGTCACAGTCAGACATTTGCCACTTATCATTACAAGCTAGGTGGTTTCTCTTTCATGATGACTAGCAAAGTTGTAGCAAGGTCAAATACTCACTCCAACTCCCTGACGTGCTTGTAAAGGGTGCTTGCATCTTTTCCGTGCCTCATGCGAGGTGATCAGCCAGGATCCTCGGCTGTTGCAGTCCTCTTTTTATTTTATATACAGGGAGGCACAATGCTCTTTTGATCACAAAAGTATGTATAATAGATAAGAAATTAGATTTGACTGGAAGCAGTGAGTTTCTTACAATGCAGTGGATTCCTTTGACATTATGGGCAGGTTTTTTACAGAGAGGGTGGGGGAGTGGGGCTACTAATTGGAAAGTCACTCACTCCCGGCGGCGACAAATAACATGGGGTGGGGGAACATAGATTAAGGATAACCAACATTAGACATTTCTAAGTGCAACAGACAATGGTACTGCAGTTCTATACCACAGTGCTTCACTAGACCAGCTTGTTATGGGGCAGTCAGAGTCCAACTGAGGTATAAGCTGCTCATTTAGTCATCAAGTGTTCTGAAGCTCATATTAGATAAGCATTTTGCTACTTGTGTTGTGTGGCTGCCTGGGCTGGGTAAACAGTTCAAGATGCAAGCTAATAGATAAATGGCATCTGCCCTTGGCCTGGTGTGACGATGAATACAAGTTCTCCACTTGCACATAGACAGCAGCAGGAGCACAGCACTTTGTTTCCATGCAAATAAATGTTATTTCTTGTTTAACCAGATAATGGATAAACTGTTTAACTTCAGAAGATCCAAGTCTTTTTCATCAAAGGAAGGGCAATGGAGTGTTGCTGCTGCACCATCCAAGAAGAAATGTTGTGCTGTTTTCAAAGAGGATTGGTTAAAGGAAATAGTCGAAACAGAGTCCCACAAATCACAAGATAATACATGTACAACTTGGAGTGATTTTTGATTGCAATCCTGATGGGGAATCTCACAACCATGTTTTACCCGTGTGCTGAACCAGGTGCTGGATGCACTCCTGAAGCACGCAAGGGCCCACATATCCCTACCACTGACTGCGTAGGAGGTGAATGCCACCAAAATTATATTCATTGGCAGGCATGCCAAACATCATTGTTGTCCTCGACTGCACCCATGAGGAGCTGGTAGTCCGGCATGCTGTGAAGGTGGTGTAACGCAACCGGAAGCTATACCACTCCCTCAATGTCCAGATGGTGTGTGATGCAAGCAAGATAATCACACATTGCTGTGCTAGATTCCCTGCATCCACACATGATGCAATGGTGCTGCGGAACTCCACGCTTCCCTGCTACATGGAATGACACGCTGCACAACGTCCCTGGCTGCTGGCTAAGTCTGGCCACAGGGCAATGGGGGGAGTTGTGGGGGGGACCACAGGCATATGCAACTTGTCAGCTGTCTGGGCCATGGGGGGGTTGTTGGTTTCAACAGAATGCATGAGACTGACAAAGGATGCAGATGTGCCATGGCTGCACAGCAATGTGTAAATGTCAGCAACAAACACAGCACCCACCCCTGCACATGCACATGGTACGTCATCAGACCGGAGCCACAGGTACCACAGTGCACCATTCTGCCGTCACAAAGCAGAATTCACATGAGCGCCACAAAGCACATCCCTACAGGCGGACCATACCTACCACCAATTCAATTGTGCCATGGTCACATGGGTGAAGGTGTGGACGGACATGAGCATGGCATCATCAAGTAGTCGTGAGCATGATGGCCAAACCTACATGTATCATTTTGGACATCAGGGAAATGCATCATACAATGCTCTACATGCATTCTGATTCTTCGTCTGACACACACCCATCCCATGTGACTACATCATGGACCTTCTGACCTCATCTGTGTGAGTGCTGTATGGGATGCAAGGCCCCTAAGTTGTGAACGATACCCATGCTCCTCCACCATGGATCGACACCAAGTACACCAACCTGATTTTTACTCAGATGAAATGGCAATAGCTGGCAGTGAAAATCACTTGCATTTGACCATGTACAGCCCGTGCACACAAGGAATGCCAATAAAACTCACAGTCAATATTTCTTTAGCTCCCATGCAGGTGATGCCGGGTATCCCCTGAAGCAGTGGCTCCTCACCCCTGTCAGGCATCCACTCAACAGGCACGAAGAGGACTACAAGCGTGCACATGCAAGCACTCGTGTGATGATTGAGCAGGCTTGTTGAAGGCACGGTTTCGCTGCCTTAGCAGGTCGGGTGGGGCACTCATTTACAGCCGGAGAAGGTGGGCAAGATTGTATTGGTATGTGCCATGCTGCACAACATCTGCATCCGGCGCAACGTACCCCTGCTCCCTGACATGGACCAAATTCCCCCGGATGATGAGGAGGATGATGGTGAAGATGCTGCACATCAGCCACGTCACAATGTGCATGAAGGACGTGCTGTGCGACAATCTTTGATTGCACAATATTTCTGGACTGGGTTACACAAGGTGCTGGGAACGGGGGCACTGTGCACTGGGAAAAGGGGACACTGGGTACTTATGAAAAATACATTGACACACACTCAAGAAGCAATGTCCAGTCATGTGTTTTTCATAAGCACACCAGGTGTATTAATGCAAAGACAACTATGTACATGAATCAACGTATACCTCCACCTGCGACATACTACAAACTACCCACCCAAATGGCCCAACACCACCACACACCCACACCCCCACCCCCACCCCCTGCTCCCATCCCCCATGGCCCAACACTCCCACACACCCATGCCCCCCACCCCATCACCCATGGCCCAACACCCCCACACACCCACGCCCCCAACTCCCATGGCCCAACACCCCCGACCCCCCACCCCGCATGGCCTAACACCCCCACACAACCATGCCCCCCTGCACCCAATTAGAGTTATACTGGACTCCATCCTAATAAGTCCAGGAGCTCTCTCGTGTCATCCTGACCTAATCATGAATAACACTCAGCAGTTTCCTAGGATGCTTCCCGAGACTGTTTTCATATGTCATGTTCATGAATTCCTAGAAAGAGTTTGTCAAGAAACTCTTTCCTGTGATGAGTGGCAACATATCCACATGACTATCCCTTGGGCTTAACCATCAAAGAAGGACGACTCTTCAAAAGTGCCACGTGTACCTACCCTCCAAGACCTTAGGGGATTCTGTGATGTTTCTCTGGCATGATACCATCTTTTCTGGACACCATGGATTCAAGGTCACTTTGCGGAAGCTCAAAAGGCACTTTTGGTGGCCTAAGATGTCTACAGATGTCAAATCATACCTATGAAGTTGAACCATCTGTGCTCAAGCAAATATGATACTCAACAATCATCTGGTCTGCTGTTACAACCCAAAGTTCTTTTTTGGCCTTGGCAAGTTATAGCCACTGATTTCATTGGGGAGCTACCACCATCTAAGGGATGTACCACCATCATGGTAACCACTGACCGCCACACACCCATGGCTTACTTCACTGCGCTAGTCAAACTACTCACAGCTTCTGAAATGCCAAACGTTTCTCTTTCTGAAATATTTCATCTACTTGGTTTGTCATATACAATATTGTCAGATTGGGTACTTAGTACACATCTCGTTTCTGGTCTCACCTTTGCCAACTACTCAGTGTTCAAAGAGCTCTGTCCTCTGGATCTCATCCTCAGAGAAATGGAATAACCGAAAGGGCCAACCAAACCATAGAACAATTTGCAATATTTTTTTCCACAAGTTCAGGACGATTCGGTGACTCTTTTTTCTGTAGCCGAGTTTGCCTATAATAACTCAGATCCCTTATCCTTGGACACACGTCACTTCTTCTTCAACTATGGTTTTGACCCTTCCAGTTTGCCTACAAATGCTGCTGGAGTAATTCCTGTACCCTCCATGGATGCCTGGATTAGCGATCTACAAACCACTCATAGGAATGTGAAGGAACATCTGTTGAAGGCCAGAGAAGCCACAAAAAGGTTTGCATACCATAAGCAACGTCCATCTAGCATATATGCCATAGGTGATGAAGTCTGACTATCCTCCAAATACCTTCCTAGACATTTGCAACCTAATAAACTGTCACCACAGTTTTACAGCCCCTTTCCTATAATCAAAGCTATAAACCCGGTGGCATTTTGTCTAAGGTTACCTGTTTCCTGGAAACGCATCCATCCTGTGTTCCACACTTCTCTTCTGAAGCCTTTTCATTCATCAACCAGAAAGGCTGTGATTCCTCCACCAGTCATAACTGATAACTAACAACTAGAATATGAAGTAACAAAGATATGTGACTCAAGGTATCGGAGGGGACGACTGCAATACCATGGAGATTGGAAAGGTTACCACCTAGTGAACGTTCTTGGGAACCTGTTGCCAATGTCCATGCTCCTTACCATGTCCGCCATTTTCATCTTCTCCATCCAGGCAAAACTGGTGGTCAAAGCCTCTGTGGCCTGCCTGGAGGTTCCGTACGCGATTCACGGTGGCCATTTTTTCCACCAATATGGCCGCTGCTAATGTTCCCGACCAGCAATGAACGCGGTTTGTTTGTTTGTTTATTTCTTTGGTAATGCACACTGAACCCTTAGGTAACTGGGCACAGCAGAGACAAGTATACTTGAAGCTTAGTCACAACAGATACAATCAATACAACATGGACATAGACCTTAGTTACTACATGCAGGTTACAGTGATACAGTGGTACTATAGGTCACAAAGGGAGGTTACATAGTGCAGAGGGGTTGATGACTTGGTTACAATAGATACAAAATTGCAGTAAAGCCATAGGCCAGGGTTACCACATGAAAGTTACAGTGAAACAGTGGTACTAAAGGTTGATTAGGAATTGACAATAAAACAGAGCTAGGGTATCCCTAAGTCGGGAAGAGGTCTGGGCCGGAATAGAGTCAGGTGTTAGTGGTCATTTATTCATAGCCAGTTTAGCATATTACGGCTGAATTTTAGGTAGGGTTGTTCAGTTCTCAGAGCTGGTGGGAGTGCATTCCAAGATATGGCTGCTTTGACCGGAAGCTGGAAACGCCTGCTTTGGTTCGTTTGAATCTAGGGAACTCTACTAGGTCGGCATTGGCTGATCTAGTAGGACGTGTTGAAGTTCTCCTATTTATTCTTTCTGTAAGATATGGGGGTGCTATGTTATTCAGACACTTGGATATAAGTGATACTGTTTTGAGAAGAATCCTGTTTAATTTTAGCCAGCGGACATCTCTTCTGAAATTGGAGATGCGCTCTCTATTGGGAATGTTCAGGGCTGCTCTTAGGGCATTATTTTGTAACCTTTCAATTTTGTCTAGGATGTATTTATTGGCACCTAGGCACAGGGCGTTGCAGTAGTCCAATTTGGACATTATTAGTGCATTGGCGAGAGTGATGCAGCTGGTTTCACAGAGGAAAGGTCTACAGGCTCTAATAAGTTTACAGGTATAGGCGGTCGAGGATGCTAGGGAGTTGACTTGATTCTTGAGTGTTAAGGTAGCGTCAAGGTAGAAACCTAGGGTTTTTACTACGGCCATCACCTTAATTGTGTTACCGTCAATGTTGAAAGAGGTGTAGCTGGAGCAGAGTTTTTTTAAGTTCGCCTCTGAGCCCAGGATCAGTATCTCGGTTTTCTCGTCGTTCAGGCAGAGGCCATGGGATGCCATCCATGCCTGAATGAGGAGGTATATCTTGTTTACCAAGGCCATATCCTCAACAAAATTGCCCGATAGGGGAATGAGGATGTGGGTGTCATCTGCATAGTTTGTGTAGGTGACACACAATCTGTCCAATCTGTCGAAGAGGGGCTTGGTAAAGATGTTATACATGGTAGTTGAGACACAGGATCCCTGTGGCACGTCGCAGGAAATTTGGATTGGGTCTGCAGAGGCTGAGGGGGAGAAGACTCTCATCGTGCGGTTTGCTAGGAAGGACTGGACACAGGTTACGGCATCACTTGAGAAATGGGCAGCCGACTCAAGGTGTTTGCATAATACTGCATGATCCACCAGGTCGAAAGCCACCAAAGACTGTCTAGACATTCTCTGACAGCGTTCATATGTGTCTGGTTCACTATGGAGCTTCACATCTCAACGCGCGGCTTGTACCTGCCTTAACTTCATTCTGGATAGTACTCCCTTGCTCAGCGTGCTCCTTGCCTATCCTTGCTTCCCTTCCTATGTTCTTCCTGGAACTTAATGCTTCCTTCTGTTGCGCTCTGCACTCCGTGATGGTCCCTCCTTACTGGCCTGCTCCCTCCAGTCTCCTGTCCTGATTCCTCTTGTCTCCTTGCCTGTTCCTTGTTGCTTCCTGGATAATCCTGCTGCTGCCTCCTGGACTTACCTTCTCTGGCATACCCACAGACCAACTACAGGTTTTTCCCTTTTTGAGTTTTTATTTTTTTTCTGTCTACTGGGTTGTCTCCCCGGGGTCAGTCTGCTTGGTGGTTTGTCTACTATGCAGGGTGGCGTCAGGAGAGGCTTGCCCCTTTATACATGAAACCCGGACCAGGAGGAAAAGCACCAAGACTAAAGCAGCTAAGAAAACCCCGCAAAATATACCACAGGTGAGCCCTATTAAAAAATCTCAGAGACCTATCAACTTGTTCAACACCAATAAAACCACACTGGAGTCAAAACGTTTGTGTAGATACCAATACATCTAAATAATCAGCACAAGGTCTCGGGGTTCAAACTAGCAGCCAATGTAAGCGTGTTCATCCCCCAATCTCATTAAAAGTGCCTCGGTTTAATCACCCATTCCAAGTAATTTTGAAAACTTAATTGCACTTTTTTACAAGAGGTGAAATGTAACTTTTGATTTTACACCCTCTGCGATTTCTCTTTCCTGATCTCTCACCTCCAGAAACCCACAGCTTTGTCAGCTCCTTTTAAATGTATGCAAGCCAGGCACAACCTGAGCAGGTGTCAGAAAGCAGAACACCTCAAACTAACAAATGTGGTAATGCCAAGTTTGCATTTTGCCACAAGCAAATCCAATAGATTAAAACATGCTATACAACCTAAACCTCCATGTAGCTTAGGCCTGTTTCTCAGTGTTACTGATAGGCCGTAAAACTCTGAGGAGGTCCCATTGTCATGTGTAGGAACTCTATTGTGACTTAGCTCATGGGTGCAGTGTGCAGAATGTCATCATGTCACTTGGAGTGTTGGTGGGGGACTGTCGATGGGTTCCATAAGTGGCAGTTAGATCTAGAGACTGGCTGGACTGGATGTCCCATGGTCCGTATTCTTATATCTTTCTAACTGGTTTGGAAGAAACATACTCATCAACTTACCTGATGTCTCTGGCATAGTATGTAGCAGGAAGAACCCCTGATATTTTCAAACTCATTTTCTTTAATCTGCAATGATAGGTGCCGAAAGTAGCCCCAAAGCGCAGAACCATCGGTCGCTACTGTTCAATGTTTGGCCCAATAAAGGCAATTGGCACAATCCGCCGGCACACCATCTAAACTCTTCCAAAATCTAAGAAAGGCCCCCTTCACCTGGGTCATCGTTGTGGCCTGGTTTCTAATGTGTGCAAGCCATGTTAAATCCTGGCTGATGCATCATCCATTTGAGTTTTTCCTCTATTACCACTACCAGATGCAAGAAGCCTCTGGACCTACCCACACACATTATCTCTGATTTCATTACATTTACTTTTACAGCTCTCTCAGCAAGCCTCTGGACCTACCCATACACACGTTACCTCTGATTTCATTACATTTAGCGTTAGATCAGTCTCAGGAGGCCTGTGGACCTACCCACACACGTTACCTCGGTTTTCATTACATTTAGCTTTAGATCACTCTCAGGAGGCCTCTGGATTTACCCACACACGTTACCTCTGATTTCATTACATTTAGCGTTAGATCAGTCTCAGGAGGCCTGTGGACCTACCCACACACGTTACCTCTGATTTCATTACATTTAGCTTTAGATCACTCTCGGGAGGCCGCTGGACATACCCACACACGTTACCTCTGATTTCATTACATTTAGCTTTAGATCACTCTCAGGAGGCCTCTGGATTTACCCACACACGTTACCTCTGATTTCATTACATTTAGCTTTAGATCACTCTCGGGAGGCCTCTGGACTTAACCACACACGTTACCTCTAATTTCATTACATTTAGCTTTAGATCACTCTTCGTAACCCTTACTAGGGGTGTGTATCCTTACAATTAGGACCACATCATCTGCATAAACAAATGCACAGATGTTTTGCCCCTGTGTTTTAGTGTATCAGTTGTCAACATCCTTAAATCTTCAAAACGTGAATTAACATATAAATGTAAAAGTAATGGGGCCATCATGCAACTCTGCTTACGCATTCACTGATGCAAATTGAGGAGTAAACTCACACCTGCGGCCATTATGAACTCTGGCTGATAAACCATTAGCAATGATATTTGTGATGTCATCTTTGATGTCCTGGGTGTTAGTCTTAGCAGTGCACACTGGTGGCGCGAGTTATGGTTGCTTAGTTTACCATAACTGGCGAATTTCAGGGGTTTTTCGATTTTACTTGTAACCATAACGTCCCTTTAACAAAGTTTTTTCAGTGAATTTCATAGGTTTTTATTAGTGCACCTTAACCATAACGTCCCTTTAACAAAGTTTTTTCATTGAATGTCATAGGTTTTAATTAGTGCAACTTAACCATAACCTCCTGTTAACAAAGTCTTTTCACTGAATTTCATAGGTTTTTATTAGTCCAACTTAACCATAACGCCCCTTTAACAACATATTTTCTGTGAATTTCATGGTTTTTTACCAGTGCATGCGATTTTCATACAACTTACTAATATCATACTTACCAAATATAACAATATTTGTGTCTAATTTACAAAGTGTCACCTTAAAACTCTACCATTTCCCACTTTCTAGAATAATTTTTAACACTTTTATACACTTTTTGCAACTATTTCAACTAGTTTTGCATCCGTAGACGTCTACGAACATTTGACTTCATTGTGGACCTTCCGGACAGTGCCACATGACAATACGCTGGCGCGCGGCATGATGACGTGTCCGAGAACCCATCTGCACTTCACAATAAGATCTGTCCTTCGCGGACAGTTCGGAACTGCATTTTCTACTGATCTAGGAACTTTCAACTTAAAAACTTCCCCTGCACACCTCCTACCCCTTTTCGTACTCATTATCCATTACCAATCTAGTACACAATATATACTTGGAAGGATTTTATCAAAACTGCTACTTATCTTAAAAAGGGCATCAGTTATTGCCATTCTCGTCCTCAAGAGCCACACCACCACCAGCTTGAAGACCTTCACAACAAAAAAAGCGCAGTACATTCAAAGTCAATGAAGAGGATGAAGAAGATGAGGTAGAGGAAGGGCCTACCTCAAGCACCAAGATGGAATCATGGGTGGGCCAGTTCTTTGCTACTGTTATCAAGAAGATGAGAAAGGGCCTACCTCAAGCACCAAGATCGAATCATGGGTGGGCCAGTTCTTTGCTACTGTTATCAAGAAGATGAGAAAGGGCCTACCTCAAGCACCAAGATCGAATCATGGGTGGGCCAGTTCTTTGCTGCTGTTATCAAAAAGATGAGGAAGGGCCTACCTCTAGCACCAAGATCGAATCATGGGTGTGCCAGTTCTTTGCTACTGTTGGGAGTGTATCAAAGGCTAAAGCTACCATAGTGAAATGCACTACTCAGTCGCAGACTACCTGGACAGTACACCTAAGGGACCACCTCCATGCGACGCCACACCAAATCCAATGACCGCAATGCTCTCAGAAAGGTTGTTCCTTTCTCAGTAATTAGTAAGCTGTCTTCCTCCACCTCATCTTCTTTAACAAATACTGTAACCACACAGCCAGATATCTGCGGGCATTGGTGTGTTACAAATAAATAAATAAATAAATAAATAAATAAGGAGGGCTACGGACCATTATCGTCCATTGCAGCCCCTGAAATGGGGGATGAAGGACATTAGCACCCCTGGTTCCCAAAGCGGGAACCCAGGGTGCTAAAACATAGATTTTTCTTCCTACAGCGGGACGTCTATGGCGTCCCGCTGTAGGAAGGAAAATCCTTTTCCAAGACAGCCAACATGGAAAGAGAAGGCGGGGCTCCATACAAAGCCCCGCTTCCATTGCCATGGCAGCCTGCAAAACCATATGAACATATTACCACAAGCATTTTTTTTCCCTTTCAAACCTATCCTACCTTCGAATAACTTTACCACATAGCCGGTCCCAGGTCGACATAGCCACTGTAACACCATTTTTCGTCCCTGACCTTATTCCATGACCCAGACAATCTGGCTACTGCCCACTGCCACAGGCTATACCTCAGTCACCAAACATATATGACTATTTTTTGTACCTACATTATTACACTTGACAAAAAATAAAACACAGGCACATTTGCAAAACCATGCTATAATGTCCTTGCCAATGCTCCTCATGAGTTTGCTCGAAATCTGCCCATTTTTTATTTTTTTAAAAGTATCAAAATGTATGTGCATACAATAGTCATATAACTTAGCGCCCACTTGGCAAATTCCATTCAGTCTTTGCACAAACATTGAAGGTTGGGTCTATAATCTTTCTCAAAACTTTTGTCCACATTCGTCAAATAGCAACAAAGTTATAAGCCATCTAAAAATTTTGAGACCCCCCTCTAATTTTGCCTCCTCTTGAGAAAATCCCACCAAACTTTAGAAAACCATTTATATACAAAACAAATTCGTTTTGCCAAATGTTGTGCAGATTCGCCAAATGACACATTTATAAGACCTTACAATATTTTGGGACCCCCCCTCTAATTTAGCCTGCTCTTGACAGAATCCCACAAAACTTTGCAAAACCATTAAGGATTAGTCCTAGAATAAAATTGCAAAATTACATGCAGTTTCACTGAGTGGCGCAAAAGTTATACGCCATCCAAAAACTGCATTTCCGTAACCCTGTAATGCAGAAATGGGTACAGATGTCCTAGGACATCTGAAATGTCCGCGAACACCACAGGACTGCCCCAGGACATCTGGAGTGTTCACAGACTTACGGGGGGTGAAACAACCCATTTTTTGGCTTCTTATGGCCAAATCCAATCCAATCCTCACCTCCCCCACACAACCCCAGAGATTGTTTGTTGAGTTTGACAAGTGAAATGCTGCTTTTTTAAATGTTTTCACTGCGCTGTCCGCGGACCCCAAAAAAGTCAGCGTATCCAAGATGGCGGGCGTTTCAGGAAAACCGACGCATTTCACGTTTCCCACCAGCCAATCAGCGAGCATGTCCTGATGTCCGCGGACCATGCAAAAGTCAGTGCATTTCTGGCCAATCAGAGGAAGTGAGTCTGCGGAGCGGACATAGATATCACTAATTTGTTTGCCTCATGTTTTGGTTGTTTTTAAAAAAAAAAACTACTGGACAGATGTACACCAAATTAACAAAAGCAAGCTTTCGGGACCAAGCCATCGCTGCTGCCGCAAATTTGGTGGAAATCCATCCAGCGGTTTGGGCTGTAGGCGTGAGCAACGTTTTTTCCCATTATGTCAGAGGGAAAAAAAATTATGATGGGACCCACCCTATAACTTTGCCCCACCAAACTTTGCAAAACATTTTTTTTTGCAAACTTTGGTGAGGATTCATCCAGGGGGAGCAAAGTTATAAGCCACCAAAAAGTGCTCTTCCTATGGGTTTAGCAACTTAACCATAACCATACCTACATGGCCGCTAGGGCAGGCCATGTAACATCTTTATCAGGGCTTTGTGTACCCTACGGGTCCAATAGAAGTGGCTATTAATTTAGCCCTTTGAAGGCAAAACATACACACACATTTGTACCAGCTAGAGTGTAGAGCATGGTCCAGGGCCTAGATTGCAGAATGGGCTCACCCCAAGTTGCTCACCCCAAGTTTCATCACTTAAAATGTGGAATTCTGAGCAAATCATTTTTTCTCAATGTGCCCTTTCTGCAACAATAGGAAGAATAGTTCACAGAGTACACGATACATAAAAAGCTTGAGTCATTCACAGATCAGGAAACTACAGTGTTGCTCCATAGTATATCAAAATTCCAACTATTCGTATATTGCAGATGACAAAGATATTTGTCGCTTGGTTCACTCATCACAAACTAATTTAACGGTACATGATGATGCACTCACCTATGAAAGACTCATGCCTTTCCAGGCTACGACTTCAGTTTCTGTCCCTGATGCCGGGCCCCACACGTCTTCTAATCTTATAGAAAGTGCCCCACTAATCTTAGAACTGGCTTTCCTTTAGCTAGTGCACTGCAGACACATGAAAGATATGGCACTGTCCTGTTAATGTGATAACGAAACACAGCAAACACATTTAGGCAGGAGCAACTCAGGAGGGGAGTTAAAGTAACACGTCGCGGGAAGGGGGGAGGCTAACCTTAAACAACTTGAAAGAGTGCGGCGGCCCAGACAACACCCTCCCTTACCAGAATGTTTACAGGGTTGGACACAAAATTGTCACAGACAGGAGTGTGCATGGTGGTGTAATATCTGACCGACACGTTATGTAACGTGCCCCGGACATGACGTTTGTGAGTTAATGCATAAGGACAGACAGAGCCAGAGTTACCACTACCTACTAGTATGCATGGTTCTTCAGTACGGCCTATCCACACTGCTAAAGGTAGACGCAGAGTGAGGCTAACGATGTAAGGACTCAGTACTACCGATTGTTGTTGGCCAGCAAGTAAGATGATCCACGTCAGTGCTTTGTCATCAATTCCTGCCTCCTGCAGTCAGCATCGCTGGATACCCCGGTCAATATGTCGAAGGCTGCCAAAAGATCTAAAAGCAGCAGAACGACAATACTACCCCATCGATAATATACTTGAGATCGTCCAAGACTGACAGGAGGCTTGTTGTGAGTCAAGGAAGGTGGATGAATCTATACAACCTTAAGGGCTGTATAGATTCTGAATGGGAAGAAGTAGCACAATGCAGGATTTGAAACAGCCAGAAGTTGGAAGCTAGTTAGCTCCTGCTTGTAGCCTTGAGGAGTCTGGTCACCTTGACAGCAACATCTACCAGGAGCTACCTTTGCTCCCAGAACAAGCGTCCTATGGGACATAAACTCTGTGTTTTTGGGGATGGGTCTAGAAGTAACTTTAACCGTACTGGGTGATATTTATGGGCAGATTCATGGAATAAATGTGTGCCAAAAAGGGGAGCGCAAGTGGGAAAATCGCAGCGCAAATGTGAAAATCGCAGCGCACACGTGCCAAATCGTGGGTGGCACACGCGGTCGCACATATCATTAAACGGCGTGCGCTACATGCACAGGGAAAGTGCACATAGCGCAGTGCACACAACAAAAGTGGGCGTAACACGGGGCGTAACACGCGGAATGGGGAACAACGCGTGAAAATGTGGGCGTTACGGGGGAAGTACAGGAGGTAAATGCTTGCAACGCCCACACGCGTGCCAACAACACGTATTCATGTAATCGAACAGGGGAAAGGCGTGCGCCAAAAAATATGCGCTAATCCGGAAACACACACGCCAGCAGGAAGCAGGCGCAAGCGGACCCGCGCAGCATAAAAGTGCACGCAAACAACAAACAAGCTCAGACACTAAGATGAATATACCGTTCCTCGCAGCAGTGGTCGTGGGACACCGCAGGAGGAGGAAGACGATAGCCAGGCCCGCATTTTTTTTACCCAGGACCAGCCTTTTTGGGATGCCTGATGACCAGGTGTATGGAAGGTACAGGTTTCCACCACAAATAATCCTCGACCTGGTGAGTGAGTGGGAGGATGACCTCACATCACCCACCCTGTGCTCGCAAGCACTGAGCCCCTTGGAAAAGGTGCTCAATGTACTGCACTTCTTGGCTACTGATTCATTTCAGCGGACAAGTGCCATAGTGGGGGGGGGGTGTCACAGACCACGCAGTCACGCTGCCTACACCAGATGTTGGCCATCATGACTGCACGCCCCTCAGTCCGCAGGCACATATACATGCCCAAAACACGTGCAGAAAGGCAGGCCGTGGTCCAGGACTTTTACGGGGTGGCACACTTCCCCAAAGTGCTAGGTGCCATTGATTGCACCCATGTGGTTCTCCGTCCTCCCAGTGCCACTGAGTACATATATCGAAACCGCAAGCACTGGCATTCAATCAACGTGCAGGTAGTATGTGATGCCAAGAGAATAATCACTTCAATATATGCCAACTATCCAGGGTCAAGCCATGATAGTTTCATTTTCAGAATGTCACCCCTAAACCGGGACCTGGAAGCTGGGTGGCATGGCGACACATGGCTGATTTGTGAGTATAAATGCCTCTGCACATGCATGCATGTCAGATACTGAGTAATGTGACAACCCCACTAATGATAGCCATCATCACCTCCCCAGGGGACAGTGCAGACCCTCTAAGCACCTACATGATGATGCCAATTCGGAACCCCACCACACCACCCGAGGTAAGATACAACACAGCCCATATTGCAACCCAGGGCATAGTGGAGCGCATATTCTGAGTGCTGAAGTCACGCTTTCGCTCCCTTGACCGCTCTGGTGGGCAGCTGCTATACGCGCCCCTAGTAGTTTGCAGGATCATAGTGGCAGCATGTGTCCTGCACAACGTTGCAACCCGCCGGGGCGTGCCGGCGGACCTGGTGGTACCCCCACATCCCCAACCACATGCACGGCCGCTGCGCATGGGAGGTGAAAGGGCACGTGGTGAGGCAGCCCGTACCCAGCTTGTGGCAAATTACTTCAACTAAAATCCCACCCCTGTGGAGTACACACAGGCCTGGCACATACCAGCTGACAATCAATGATGATGACAAAAAGGACAGTCAACTGTCACAACCATACCAGCCTGAGATTGTTCACCGAGAAGTGTTACATTGTGTGCATCCCTACCTACTTAAAGACACCCAATGCTGTGTCACAAAAAGACACACATTCATGCAGCATGAATGACTACCCCCTTGCAAAATACCACATCAAAATAGTGCCATGTCCCCCAACCCTTCCCCATCTCAGCTACCCATTACACCATGGCATAGCATGCAATGTGAAAGCAACTAAATGAATGCACAACACATGACACAAGTGTCACAAAGTGCACTGTCCCTAATGTAAACAAGCAACAGACAATATGCTCTCAGTAATCAATAAGAAACAGCACACATGAACAAATACTTACCAGCAACACAAAACATCAGTACAGGATGAAACTGTGGCAATATATGACAGCAAAAAATGTAAGTAGTGCAAGTCTCACAACATGACTAAGGCAGCACATCGACCCCTTCCAGCTGCAGAGTGTTGCTGTCAGGCAAATGTCTCGGTGTACTGCATACAACATGAACTGCATCTGCAAAGGAGACAGCCTTGTGAAGACATGAAGAACCTACATGTATATAAGGAGAAAGACATGGATGCACAAGCACATATCAATACACCATGCAGTGTAGAAACCAACAGCAATCCCCACTAGGGATGTACACACAGCTTTGACTACAGACATCCGACACAACTCATGGGAGCCCAATGTCACTGTGTAAGTTACTGTCACTTGGTCACACCCTTTGCAAGCCCGTGTGTCAGGAAACCAAGCATCTAACCCAAAGACAGGAAAAGCCTGCATGTGCCCAGCTGGAATACACAGTGGATGCCCACGGGAGCCACACAAAGCAACACACTGTAAAAAAAAAAAAAAAATTAAAAAAAAAGGCCATGTGTGGCCTGGGGGTAGGGGGAGGCCACCCAGGAGGGACGAAGTACAGGGTGCATCCCAACACCCACATGCATGGATGTTGAGAAAAAAAAAACTCCATGCACGGCTACGCTTCAGTGGGAGAAACTGCCGTCGCTGTCATCACCCTCTGCTGCTACATCAGGAGATGGCCGTGATATGGGGGGCAGCCCACGCAAAGCCCTGGTATGGTCCTCCAAGGCAGCAAGCATGTGGGTCTGGAAGGTTTGGTTCTGCAGGATGATGGTATGAAGATCCCCATGCAGCACCTCACGGGTAGCATGCATTTCTGCCTGCATGGACTCGCGTGATGCCCGGATCTCCTGACGGGTTGCCTGGAGCTCAGCTGAGAGTGAACGTGTGAGCTGCTCCAGCTGCTGTTCTGACCTAAAATTCTGGGAAACCTCAAGTTCACCCAGAGTATCTCTGAGGGACCTGTGTTCCAACCTCAGGGCTTCCCTGTGGGCCTGTGACTCTACAGATATGGCTGTGCACAGAGTCTCCAGTGCAGCCCGTCGGTCCCTGTTGGACGGCAACATGTCCTCCCTGTGTGAGTGGCAAATGGAGTCTGTTGCCTGCTGCTGGAGCTCCATCTGCCTTTCAAGGGGGAGAATGGAAGTGGCCACCCTATCCATTGCCTGAGCCATCATTTCACACGATGCCCCCTGTTGTGCTGCTATACTGAAATGGAGTTCTCCCACACAGTATTGCCTGGTGGCACACAGCCACCGCTTTGGCGGGCACCACACCTGTTTGGGGCAAGGAAATCTGCACCTTGCTGTGCTGGCACTGCCTGAGGCTTCAGGACTGCATTCCTCCTTTGATCTGCTGGCCCAGGAACAGGAGCAAATATTGTGGAGTGTGACCCTCATCTGTAACCGCCACATGCCGACTTTCCAACACTGAAATCCCCATAGAGGGGTCTACCCCCGGTGCAGGTGGGTTGGACAGAACAGCATCCCTGCCAGAAACACTCACCTGCGATGGCACATATGTCTCACTGGGCCTCATTACGACCCAGGCGGTAAAGGGTTTACGCCAGCGTAAACAGCGCTGACCCTTACCGCCTGAGTACGAGGTCCCTTAGCGCCATGGTGGATTTAACACCTGCTTTTAGCAGGTGTTAAAATCCATGGCGCTAAGGGACCATGGAGTTAATTACGCCACCGTAATTTACGGTGGCGTAATTAACGCCTTCCCCACTCCCATTATGCCCTATGGGGCAAAAATGGGAATGGGGAAGGGTAAATGGGGATTGGGGACTTACCGCCCCGCCAAGGTCGGAATGGGGCGGTAAGTCCGCCAACCACCATGGCGTAAACAAGTCACGGCCCAGGCAGTAACTTACCGCCTGGGTCGTAATGAGGCCCCCTGTCTGATTCAGCACCTGATTCATAGAGGTCTGCAGAGGTGTACCCGGAGACACCCATGGACAGTATGGTCTGCAGGAGGATTGGGTTTTCACCCACCACCACCCCACATCCTCCACTGGTGCCCGGTTGTGGCTGTGATTCCTCCTGGGTCTGCACCATCTCTTCCTCCTCAACAGCATCCAATGCCTCATCACCTGCAAAAACATGAAAGACAACAAATGGAAACAGGCATGAGCACCATAGCACACACATAGGCCTGACGAGGCAGAGATCCATGACACAAATTGCACATGTCCCATATGACTATAACCCTGGCATGCATGCACTGTCAATGAGTTGGAAGGGGAGGCAAAAAGAAGACACTGAGGACTCCAAGATGGAAAAGCAACACAAGTGCAGCATGCTGGATAGCACTGGCATCACACATTAGCCTGTGAGTGGCATGTCCAATACACATACATGACACATGCCATCAACAGATGGCACGTAGCATAGCCATGGTACATTTGACAAGTACAGCCATATGGTAGGAAATCAGTACTGTCACCCATCCATGTGAGATGGACATAAAGAGATAAAACATGCAAAATAGTGTGAGAAAACACGCATGTGCCACACGCTGCAATAGATCCAGTGTTCACTGATATAGTGATGGCAGGCAGATGAATACATCAATGGTTGGTCACTTCAACATGACAGAAGACAACAGTCATGTTCAACATTCAAACAGGGCCCAAAAATGATTGTGTGCAGCCCATTACTCAATCAGCCTGAATGGTTAAATCATTCCCATAACAAGGTAATAAATGTGGGCCATTGTTGGGTGTAATCTATGACAGAAGTATGTCACATTTGTGGCAGTAAGTAAAAAAAATGTGTCCTAAAAATGGCAAGGATTGAAACAATCAGGCTGAATGAAGAGGAAAACATTTTGAACAATGTAGTTGCAAGATGACAGTTGAAGGGCAACTGAAGTGATCTGGTGCAATTTGGCAACTGTGGTCAGAAGGGATACTGTCACACCCAAACCCAAGTCCGGGGAATGGTTTGGAGGGAGCACATGGGTGACCCATACCAGTCATGACTACACAGCCTCACCTGGCACTCAATCAAAACACATCACCCAAGCAACATACACATGGATTGCACACACATGCATGGCCACTCACCGGACAATGCTTCAAGATCTTGTAGGTCTCCCACGCCTTGGATCTGTTCCTCTGTGATGAAGCCTCCAGTGACAGACTCATGTTCAGTGAGCTGGTCGTCCTCTGGTGGAGACCCACCGCCAGTCACCAGAGTAGAGGCATGATTGGAAACCAGCTTGTTCTTTGCTCTGCGTTTCAGGTCATTCCACCGCTTATAGCAATCATCAGCTGTGCGCCTCACAAATCCAAGGGCATTAATGTGGCCCGCGATGGTCTGCCAGTGGGCCGTACGTTGAGCAGGCGTAGTCTTGCACCCTGCAGTCACCACCATTTCGCGGCTATGTGCCAACACATAGGCCACAAGTGCATCTAGTTCGGCGTCATTGAAGCTAGGCTTCCTTGACGTGCCGGAGTGTGTAGCCGTGTCTGGGGTCCCAGCCTGTAGTGCAAGAGCACCCTTCTTCTTCTTGGAAGGTGGTGTGGATCCTGAGTGGCTTACGCTGCTCTGGCTGGTAGGGGCAGAAGCGCAGGTGGACTGGGTACTTGAAGTTTCCAAAGGCACAATGACCAAAGGTCTCACTGCAGGCATTGGCTGCAGGGTGATGTTGGCAGGACCAACCTCGGTGTGATGGACTTGGACCAACACTGTCCCGGCTGGGAGACTCAGAGCTGGGGTGGATTGAGCTGCAGCTGCCGCTGCAGCCTCCTCACCCTGGCTACTTGGGGCAGCAGATGACATTGCTGCCCCAGATCCATGTGGCCTGGTGACAGCAACTTTCACCGCCACACGTGGCTTAGACTTGGTGACACAGAAGTCAGCCTGGGAGTCATCCTGTGCCGGTTCAGTTGACAATATGGGTCGGTTTAACAAGGGCTGAGCTGGGATGGTGTCAGCTACATTTCCCACAAACATTGGGGGGGTGGGGGCATAGGTGTCCCCGATTGGTCCTCCACACACTGGCCTCTTGGGCCACCCTGCATATCCTGGCCACGTCCCCTACCGCGCCCACCTTTTGGAGGCCGGCCACCTTTGCCTCCCTTACTGCTTGGTCGCCTCCCAACCATGGCACTGATGTTGTTATGCGAATGGGAGTTGCAGTAAACAATTGTCCTGGGCAATTGGGGTGAAAGGGGTAGGGTACTAGATGGAATTCGTACCCTGGTGCTCTAGCAAGGCTGTCTGTGACCCCTGGGGGAAGATGACGGGTCACGCAATGCACAGGCGCCCTGAAAACAAAATGAAACGTGCACGCAACCCCTGGTAGACCACGTGCATGGAAAAATGAACCTGCACTACGCTGTGGCACCCAGGAACACAAAAATAAGCCTACGCATTATACACACAGCCTACAATGACCTCTGAAGGGGTACGCGACACACAGGGGCAACCACAGTTGGAAAATACGTGCGCGACTCACTGTCTGCCTGGAAAAAGAACGTGAAAAAGACGCATGTTGGCAACACCCCCGCCAAAAGAAGAATTGAACGCTGTCTGAGTAAACAGGGAGTACGAACTGGAACCGTTGTGAAGTAATCCCGTGTGAACCAACAAGAAGTACAAGAATCACCCGCTCGCTCTCCACAAAAAGCACGCACAAGAAAATGGCATCCTACGCGTACCTTTTAAGCCAGCCCACACGTGCCACGTCACTTACGCGCGAACGCGCTAAGGGTCTTTCCTCCAATTACATGCAGTGACACCCGGACGTCCAGTTTTTTCACGTGTACAATGAACATGCACCCGTGTTGTGGGAAACGCCTGCGTAACGTGACAGACGCGCTTAGGTGCTAAGGGCCTTTCCTCGAATTACACGCTGACGTGCACTTTTTTCACATGCCAAATCACTCCGTATCAAGCTGGCCACGCGACAACACAAGGAAGACCACGCTCCTGCCCAAAGGCCATTTTCCTGCCCCCCAGAGCCCCAAGCACGCTCCCACCTGTCATCTGCTGCTGCCTGCATGCCTGCTGCCCACGTGCCCTGCTATTTGGTGCCTGCATGTCAGCCATCTGCAGGGGTCCAGTTGCTGTGTCCACCCCTGCTGGAACAGAAGACTCCCGACCGGGATACCATCGTTCCACAGCCTAGCCCCAAGACCCAGTTGCCCACCCACACCTGCCTCGGGGGTCGCCATGTCGGGGCAAACACCATCAGAGACCACTGGTGACCCCCAGCCAGAGAGGCAGAGGGCTACCAGCTTCACAAGGAAGTTGGTATCCTGGTGGATCAAGTTCTGGGGCATTATGATGCCCTCTTCACACCATTGCGCGCCGACAAGGAAGGACAGAAGAGGATCTGGGAGGATGTAGTGGTTGCCATCAACGCAGAGGGGGTGGCAACCCTTGACATCAAGCACGTCTGGAAGCGCTGGGAGGACTTCAGGTCCAGGAAGGCAGAGGATGCAGAGGGGTGCCGGGTCAGCCTGACCAACATCCAGATAAGGGCCCTGGAACGCATAAACCCAGCGCTCCATGCCCAGATCCTTCGGAGGCAGACCCGTCTGGAGTCGAGCGGTAAGTGCTCATGCATTGCTGTGTGAAACAGGGCATGTTGCAGTGTGCTGGTAGTCAGCTACTTGCCTGTATGTGTTACATAGGCCATGTATGGATGTGTGTGTGCAAGGACATCATGGTAATGCATCCGAGACCAGTAATGCGTGAAACACATGGATGGTGCATGTGTTCCAATGCAACATGGGGAGCTGCATGCAGAATGCACACATGAATGCATGCCTGTCTCTGTTCTTGGACATGGATGGGGGGTGGGAGATGGGTGCTGCTCTCATGTACATGTATGGTGTACATGTCTGTGTGTCTGAGAAGCATGTGTGTGACTTTGAAACGCCATGGATGCATGATACATGTCCGTGATGATGTGTTGATTCACTTATGCAGTCTAGTCACCCTTGTATCCACTGTGTCTGTGGTGTACGAGCCCTGATGCATGACCCTCCGTTGATGTCTGTGCATGGGATCAGTATGAGCCATGATGCATGTGAGTTTGACGCCAAACCTTTATGTCAATAGAGGCCCTTGTACATGGATGCTGATGTTGATTGCATGCGCCGTGCCTGTTTCTGCATGTGTGTTGCCTGCATTGACCCATGTGTTGTGGAGGGACAGGATGGAAGTGACGTTTGACAGTGCCAATCATGTGTTATTGCTTCCTGTCTAGGGGACTATTGTACAGTACCCTGGTGCTTGTGTTCTATGTCTCCCTCTACGCAGCATCGAGTGAAGAAGAGGGCGGAGACGGCGCTGTGGAGCTAAGCGGCAGGGATGCCTCCACCGGACAGCGATGCAAGGCCCAGCTACCCTCCCAGGAATTGCCATCATCCGGGAGCGAGAGCAATGGTGCCGCATCTGCCACTACGGCTGTAGCGGAAGGGCCGGGTGAGCCCCCACAGGGACTTGCAATGGTGGAAGACGGTGCAGAGACATCCAGGTTGGTGGTCTCCACAGAGGAGGAGGAGGCCGCTACTGAGCCGCACATGGGGCCTGGTGGGGGTAGTACCACTGGTGCAAGTGGTGCAGTCCAGGGCCAGGGGCAGGAGGCAGCACAGGTCACCGCGAAGGGGCATGTGCATGTCGCTGTCCCTGACCCTGTGACTGCACCACGATGCACCAGCAGGGATGCCCCGTCCCAGGCCCGTCCGCAGGTAGGGGGGAGGCCCATGTCATCTGGCACTCCACTACCTGCGGACAAGGAGTCCCATGACCGTATGGGGTCCGTCCTGATTGGTGTTGCGTTGCGCACGCGTGTCATTCGTGATGACGTGTGTGCTTCCTGGGGGGACCACGCAGGCCATCACGAAGAGCTGCGTGGCAACGTGGCACAGTTGGGAGGGGCCATGGTCTGAGGGTTCCTACATGTGTCGAGTACTCTGGCGGCCCTCTCCTCCTCTGTGGAGACTATGCGCCAGTCGTTCTCCCTGCCGTCTTCCGGCCCAGATTCCACCAGGGCCCCCTGTGGACCTGGCCCGACCAACACAGCCAGCTTGGTGGAGATCCCATCCCTGCCACAGTCGCGAGTCGGAGGTCCAGCAGGGGTGGACACCCCACCAACTGGAGACCAGCAGAGGGAGGATGTGCAGGCATCATCGGACAGGGAACATGGACAGCAGCAGCAACAGGCTCAAGGTGGGAGCGATGATGGCTCGGGGCCATCAACATGGGAGGGGCAGGCATCAGCCAGAGCGCAGGAGGACACTGGAATGGGAGTGTCTTCCGTGTGGCGGCGGTTGGGCCAGCGGATAGATGCAGAGCGGCAGCGGGCGGAAGAGGCGCGGCTCACCATGGTCAGGGCAGAGTTCTCCATGCGCTGGGCATTGAGGCGGGCTGAGTGCCTCGAGGCAACGCACAGGGAGTTGGAACAGGCCATGACTGTATTCCTGCGAGACCTCAGTTTTAGGGAGAATTCTCTGTTAAGGCTAATTTCCCAAACCTAGTGAGTCCCCCAGCAGCTTTGCTGGATTTTTTGGGGTTTATTTTTCTTCTCCTGCTAAGAGTGAGACTCTTTTTCTCCCACTCTTAGGCATGATTTGAGTATGTCCTCTGACTATGTATGTGTTTTATGGGCTATGCAGTCTTTTACTCCATAGGGCTTCATGTATTTTTGGTATGTGTGTTACACAGCACCCTCAGTGCAGTAACACAGGGGTGTCATAGTGACCCCCAAACATAGACTCCATACCCTGGGACTGACTACTGTCTCCCAGGGCATGTAAAGTCACCATTGGCTTTACTAGTCCAAAATTGTGAACAGAACCAGTACAAACCATCATATTGTGGAAGTACTGGTAAGGGGTAATTCGATTGCCCCTGGGTCTGTTTTCGAGGGGGCACTGTCCAGTCCCCCCTCGTCGAGTTTCTGGCTGGTGGCAGTGGTTACCACGCGAATATTTCTAATGGGATTTTTTCCATTGATTTTAAACGTACCATTTTTTGGTGCAATGTTAAAGATACCGCCGGTTTATTTATTTAATATTAATTCACTGTTCGGAACTCGGTTTTAAAATGGCGTTTGTGTTCGCCTCTGGAACTCTAATCCAAGTCGAGCCCTTTGTTCCACTTTTTGGCGGGCTTCTGCACAGAAGCCATCCAAAGTGGTGCCACTCTGTCTGGGTCTACAGGATGTGTGGGAGGGGAAATAGGCACCCTGGGCTGAGTTGCCTTGGCAATTCAAGATGCACTCTTTTGTGATTGGCCCAGTGGTGAGCCGCCCGGCTCATACTTAGCATGTTTGATTGACAGCTAGGCTGATGAATGGGGGTTTTTCTGCATGAAAGCAGGGCTTTGGGGACTTGGACTTCAGAAGTCGCCACAGGACCTAAAGAATATGAAGAGGGGAGAAGCTGAGCCATCTACAACGATGTAACCAGCTCAGCACTTCCCCAACGACAGAAGAGATCTTCTTCCAGAAGAGTCTTCTTCCCTTCGAACTGGTGGGCACAACCAGTTCACTTTTTTCGCCTTCCAGGACCTCTCGTGGTCGAATTGCCTGTGCCAAGCACCCCGGCAACCGGATAGCCATGTTCACCACTGACCGCGAATAATTGAGAACTTTCAGGCTGGTTTCTTCCCTGACAGTGCAACGATTTTCAGCTTTCCTCCACGTCGAGATCATCTCTTCCTCTAGACGAAGCCACGACTTGCACCCGCTGCCAGGAACAACTGCCCCCGCTGGAGCTTTCTCACCATTTTAATGTACTGTATCCCGCCTGGCCTCCCTTGCAACGGACTGTCCAAGGTGTCCCGTAAATCCTTGGCTTTCCAACCTGGGTTGGCCTCCAGGCCTGTTAACTAACTTTTCTGACCTGATCCAACTCCTTTTTGAACTTCCTACAACGACTTTTTAAAGTGCATTTCCACTGTGTGATCTTGGGCACATTCTGCCTTGCTCTCTCCAAGAGTGGGCCTGGCCTATGAACTTTTTGCTCTACAGTAGACTCTGCCTTTTCTGACTTGCTGTGGTCTTTTAAAAGTGTTGGTATTGTGTTATTTCCTTACTCTGCCTTTTCTCTCCCTTTTTGAACTGAATTATTGGAGTGCCATCTAAGGTTACGCGCTCACCTCTGTTTTGCAAATAAGTGGTGTCTTAACTTAGACTTGTCGAATAATTTAACTAGGGAGGTGTATATACTTATAGTGACTGTGTTTGAACTTGCTTGACATATTAGTGCCAGTGTATTTTACAAGTGTGTTTTTAAATAGATGATTATATACTTTTATACCAAAGCTCTGGTCAGTGTTTGCTTGTGCTACTGTATTTTTGTACCTAATGTGTATACTCTATATACTGCCTAACTCTTCTTGAGAGAAGTCTGACTGCTCAGCCACAGCTACCAGGTAAATCTGTGTGGTACATCTGTGTGGTACAGACTGCTACTAAGTGGGTTTACTGCCAACACCTGTAGTCTTAATCTTTTTGCAGTGCTCCCTAAGGGAACTGCACAGGATTCTGCCTAACACTCGGGGTCAGGGCAGAGGCCCGCCTCCAGGACATCGACATGGAGTTCGATGATGCCCTGGCCCAAGACATCACAGAGTGAGCCGTAGGACTTGCCCATCGCCATTGTATATAGTTAGTTAGTGTTAGGTTTCCTTTCTGTTTTTATTTATTTTGGGACACTTGGACAATGCCCCACGTTTTTGTATATAGTTGTTCATTAGGTAGTTTTTTTTTATAAGTTTCATTTCATTCGTTGGGCTCATGGACCCTGGATTGAATCGTTGTACATAGTTGAACTGTGGATTTATAAGAAAAAAATGATTTTTAATCACCATGGATCAATGGATTTTACAATTTACGTTTACTTTGGTTTTGCTTTGGTGGACGGAGAGTTTGGACTAACTTTCTTTTGGATTACTTTGGATTGAGACTTTGTTTCTTTTTTTCATTTTTGGACATGCATTTCTTTTCTTGTTTAAAATATTTTTAATGTTTTCATTCCATTACCTTCATTTTGTGCTAAATACATTTTGATTTATTACTTCCATGTGTGGTATTCTCTCATTGGTTTACTGCATGTCACAATGTGGGTTTACACAATCACTGGCACCCAATGTGTGTGTGTGTGACGGACATGTGTTGATGTACATAGTTGACTTTTGATTTGTGTCATGAAATAGGCCTTTCAGTGTGGGGTGGATGGAAACTTGATTGGGTCTCAAGACTGGGGTGGGGTGCAGTGGGATTTTGGTGGACATGAGGCCCATGAATGTGCATCTTTATGACATGTTGGGGGGACATGAGTCGGGGCCTGCTGGCAGGTGCCCGTCAATGCTGGATGGGTGGGGGTGCAGGGGGACATGAGTCGGGGCCTGCTGGCAGGTGCCCGTCAATGCTGGATGGGTGGGGGTGCAGTGGGTCATGTGTCGGTGCTCACTAGTGCATGGTGACATGTGGGCTGGCTTGGGGGCATGCCCAGGGTGAATGGGCTGCCTACGGGACATGACCAGGGGTGCAGGGTAGTCCACTGTGGTGTGGGCTGCCAACAGGGGCTGGGGAGGGGGTAGAGGGCACACCTGGGAGGACCCACACTGCCAATTCACTTGTGAAACTGCCCGCGCTCCCCACAGAATACACGTACCCCGCTCGCCCAAGGCCTATCGCGTGACACTTCCCGCGCACCCCAGAAATACACGTACCCCACTCGCACAGGGCCTTTCGCGTGTGATTCTCCACACGCACCCCTGAAATACACATACCCCGCTCGCACAAGGCCTTTCGTGTGTGATTCTCCCCGCGCACCCCACAGAATACCCGTACCCCGCTTGCCCAAGGCCTATCGTGTGTGACACTTCCCGCGCACCCCAGAAATACACGTACCCCGCTCGCACAGGGACTATCGCATGTGATGCTGCACGCACACCCCCGGAAATACACGTACCCCACTCGCACAGGGCCTTTCGCGTGTGATTCTCCACGCGCACCCCCGAAATACACATACCCCGCTTGCACAAGGCCTTTCGTGTGTGATTCTCCCCGCACACCCCTCAGAAAACACGCACCCCGCTCCCCAAGGCCTATTGTGTGTGACACTTCCCGCGTACCCCAGAAATACACGTACCCCGCTCGGCCAAGGCCTATCGCGTGTGAGACTCCCCGCGCACCCCAGTAATACATGTACCCCGCTCAGCCAAGGCCTATCGCGTGTGAAACTCCCTGCGCACCCCAGTAATACATGTACCTCACTCAGCCATGGCCTATCGTGTGTGATTCTCCCCGCGCACCCATCGAAATACACGTACCCCGGTCCCCAAGGCCTATCGCGTGTGATTCTCCATGCGCACCCCCGTAATACACGTATCCCACTCGCACAAGGCCTATCGCGTGTGATTCTCCACGCGCACCCCCCAAATACACGTGCCCCGCTCGCACAAGGCCTATCGCGTGTGACACTTCCCACGCACCCCAGTAATACACGTACCCCGCTCGCACAGGGCCTTTTGCGTGTGATTCTCCACGCGCACCCCCGAAATACACGTACCCCGCTCGCACAAGGCCTTTTCGTGTGTGATTCTCCCTTCTCCCTGCATACCTCTCAGAATACACGTACCCTGCTCCCCAAGGCCTATCGCGTGTGACACTTCCCGCGCACCCCAGTAATACACGTACCCCGCTCGCACAGGGCCTTTTGCGTGTGATTCTCCACGCGCACCCCCGAAATACACGTACCCCACTCGCACAAGCCTTTTGCGTGTGATTCTCCCTGCACACCTCTCAGAATACACATACCCTGCTCCCCAAGGCCTATCGCGTGTGAGACTCCCCACGCACCCCAGTAATACACGTACCCCGCTCGGCCAAGGCCTATCGCGTGTGAAACTCCCCATGCACCCCAGTAATACACGTACCCTGCTCGGCCAAGGCCTATCGCATGTGATTTTCCACGCGAACCCCCGAAATACATGTACCCCGCTCGCTAAAGGCCTATCGCGTGTGATTCTCCATGCGCACCCCCAAATACAGGTGCCCCGCTCGCACAAGGCCTATCGCGTGTGATTCTCCATGCGCAACCCCGAAATACACGTACCCCACTCCCCCAAGGCCTATCGCGTGTGGCACTTCCCGCGCACCCCAGTAATACAAGTACCCCACTCGCACAGGGCCTTTCGGGTGTGATTCTCCACGCGCACCCCCGAAATACACATACCCTGCTCGCACAAGGCCTTTCGCGTGTGATTCTCCCCACGCACCCCTCAGAATACATGTCCCCCCTCTCCCCAAGGCCTATCGCGTGTGATTCTCCATGCGCACCCCCGAAATACACGTACCCCGCTCCCCAAGGCCTATCGCGTGTGACACTTCCCGCACACCCCCAGAAATACACGTACCCCGCTCACACAAGCCCTGTCACGTGTGATAATTCCAGCGCACCTCAGAAATACACGTTCCCCACTCGCGCGATTGCACTGCAGAGACCCTGTAAGCTGGTCCAGGGTTACCGCAGCCCTTTGCGCTGCATTGGGGATTTCAATGGCTTTTCCTTGCGCAAGGGGCGTTCTTGGGGGCGTAACTGACGCTGCGGGATGTTCTCTGTGCCAGCGCTCATTATGGCTTGGGAATTCCATGAATACGCGGTGCGCCAGAATGCTGTTTAGCGCGCACGCTGGCGCACAATCCCTCTCTGCGCTGCTCGAGTGCGCTGCCTCCGCGCTGAAATCTATGAATTACCCCGTTAATGGACACAAGGCTACAGCATGACTCTCAAATAGAAATTAGATTTGCGGTGCACTTTGTATTAACTCCTCGTTCTCCTGAGGTAGCCCCTTCTTACTCTGTGATGTTAATACCCAGGAGCTGCTTTTAGTACCCGAACAATAAATCCTTAATTTGATCTCTGCAATATAAGGCAAAGACAGTCCTAGAGAAACTGAGTTAAATGGTATAAACATATCAGCTTTGGGACAAATGGAGGTACATGCTTGAAATTATTCAAAATAGACTCTGAAAACATGTACTTTCCTTTTCGCAAGTAAATCTCATATAAAAGTGACCAGGGTAAATATTTCATCAACAATCATGTCTTTATTTTGAAAAGGGTTAAACAGCAATATCCATGTTTAAAGCTAATCAAGTTTGAGGGGTTCTTTCACACATATACTTCTGAAGGATCATACTAATTACATGTGTATCCACACATTCTGAGGTCCGCTCCCACAAACCTAACCAGGAAATGACTCCCTGAGATGTAGGTATTATAATCATTATCGACTAAAATAGTAAATTGGCAGTTATAGCTTATACTGTTGTTGTTTTATTTTTAACAGTTCAAAGACTCATCTCAACTGTAGACAAGGAATGGAAGAATTAATTGAACCCCCTAATATAACAGTGACTGCAACAATTTCTCCTGAAGAATGTGCTACAACGAATGACTCTGAACAGAAACATGTTGAGACGAACCTTGTACAATGATCTACAAGGGCCTAGTATGAAAGGTGTATTGATAATAGCCTGAATAGGAATTAGAGATTTTCTCTAACCTCTCAACGAAAGAACTCTACTGTTAAGAGATTCTAATATAGGAATCTGATGGTCACAGCCTATTTTTTATAATAGTATTTTATATAATTGAGATGTACTTTTTGATGTTTTACATTGTGTTTTAATACTATGGGGGTCATTCCAAGGTGGACGGTAAGGGATACCCGGCACCGGTAAGGAGACCGGTGCCGGTAATCCCTTACCGCCCTACTATAAGGTCCCTAAGCAGGTCCCACCAGGAACGGCTGCTCTGACCAGCCATTCTGGATGGGATCCGTTAAGGGACCAGGGCGCTAATAACGGGCTCGCAAGTCGCAAGCCCGTTATTAGCACCCTCCCCACTCCCATTGAGCCCCATGGGGGCTAAAATGGGAATGGGGAATGGCATTTACAATGGGGACTTACCGGTCCCGCAAAGGTCGGACTACACCGGTAAGCCCCCATTGAACTATACCAGTGCCGGACCCGTTATTGTTGGCAGTCATGGCGCTATTTACTACAACCAACCTCGGAATGAGGGCCTATGTCTTAATAAAATTGATGTATTTTTTGTAATGAATTGATGACTCTATGAACTGTCAAACTATCTGTCTATTATTCAATATCACATTCAAATTGGGATTCAATTTCAAAGGTAAGAAGCATCACACAGGTAAGCGGTATAAGAGATATTTGACAGCCCCTCTGGTGGGCTAAAGCCTAACAGCCTTTTTCTCTTGGTGGAAAGCATAGATGATCTTCTTTAAACTTTATTTTGGTTTTAAGTAATCATAAAAGTATATAACCGAAATATAATGCATTGAATAAATTTTTTTTTAAACCTTAACACATGCCAATATTGATACAGAGAACGTGAGACGATTTTTTGATGATAGAGACAAGCAGGTCTCTCGTCAAATCTGAGCATATTATTGGAGAAGTTGTATGCCAAACTCTCCAAGGCTGTGCAACAGCTGGCGCCAGGCTCTCTGAAGAAAAGGAAAAGTAGAGCCAAGAAGAAGGAATGGTTTTCCAGTCTGACAAAAGAAAGTAAGTGTGTTAGAAAGAATCTGGTGGAAAAAGCAGGAGGATAAGGCTAAAACTGAATGTAAATGTGCACTTTTCCTAAATTAAAAAATCAATTAGGAAATCTAAGAGAAGCTATTGCTCCAATCGGATTTTCGCAAGACCCAATATAATCCAAGACATTTTCAAAGTGTTAAGGGAATTACGTGAGCCGGTGGCCATCAAAAAGTCAATGACGCCTTCCCAACATTTCTGTGCAGAACTGAGTGAGTTCTACTTAGATGAAATTAACAAAATCCAGGAAGAATTCCAGGAACTAGAGCCTGTGATGTTATCTCGGGATAGGCTGGAGGGTTTCATGGGTTTGCCAACAGTGGGTCAGAAATGTACAGCTTTTTCTCAGATTAGCGGAGAACACCTACTTGAGGTGAAAGCAAAACACAGACCCCGTGGCTCCGTTTATGACCTGTGTCGAGAAAGCATTTTGAAAGCGCTCATTGAAGTGATTGCACAAGAGATATGCTCAATTATTAACAGTTCTTTCTAGCCAGGCATAGTTCCAGATATTCTTAAAAAGCTGCTGTGATCCCTTTGCTGAAAGAATCGTCATTCGATCCCTCCTGCTGCGTAAATTACAGACCCATCTCACTATTGCCCGATGTTGGTAAGATAATGGAGAGTCTGGCTACAGAACAACTACAAGCGTAAGTGGAGGCCCAGGGATGGCTGGATATTGCTCAGGCAGAATACAGCACCAGGCCATAGCACCGAACCGTGGAAAGGGGGGTGCCGGGATACTCATTTTATTGGATTTATCTGCAGCATCTGACACAGTAGATCACAATATTCTTCTATCCAGATTAAATGGTCTTGGGTGAGAGATTGTGCCCTAGAGCGGCTTACCTACATCTTATCCACCAGGCCTCGGCCAAATAGGTGGAAATCGCAATGATGACATGTAGGTCTTTCGATTTCTTGCACACAGCTTCTGCCTCATTAAGAGATTGTATTCCTCTATTACTTAAGTATACATTTAAATGTTTGTTGTGTGCCCCTTTATGCCTTGGGCATAGACGGAGAACATGTTGTAAGCTTTCAAGCACTTCATAACAAGATGGACATCGATCTGACTGGGCCATAAAATAAGATTCAAATGAGGGAGTTGGTAAAGTGCCCAATCACAATGTTACGTATTAGGACCCTTTGAATGGATCTCTAATGAAGCACAGATACGCTTGTGTGATATCCAGACACTTATATATGTTCTTCTCCATGTGCTTCGATGACGGTCCTTCTACTTTTCAAAGTAATTACAGAGGGATTTAATCACAACTTCCCCAGATGTACCTGGTGTAAGTGATCCCTTAGGTGTTTACATCATGGGAGGGAACTTGCATGGTGGTGCCCCAGCAGGTCTAACAGGGCTTCCCTATATTTAATCAAAAGTGGATTGCCGGACCAAATTCCTACCCAGTAGAGAACTGGTTTCAATTGGATATGAACGCCAACAGATGGTAGCCCAAGTTCTAGATGTAGCAGGATCTTCGGTGTGCTGTGGGGGACGGCTGTGAGCAGCTTCTTTATAAAATCATTTTCAATCACGCTCAATCTAGAGATGTTGCAGCACCCCCACAATTCTGCACCGTACATCACCACTGGTAGCGTCTGCATTTGATATATTATCAAAGCCGAGAGATTATTGTTGCCAAGAAATTCGGAATAGGTCAAGATTGCACTGCTCCTTTTCCATAGGATCAGGTTGGCTTTAGCAATATGGTTTTGATAATTCATGTTTCATTCAAACCTGATTCCGAGGTAATCAAAGCAATGGAATCTTTAAATCCTACAGAATAATATTCTTGGGGACACAGTCTTTCCATCTCAAACACCCATTATGTATTGAGGACCCACATGAGAGTGCAGCAGGGCTGCTGATTTTAGACATATGCAGGACTTCCAAGATTCCCAAAAGATCAGATTATCATCAGGAAATGGAACACTGGTTGGAAGGGAATTCCACTTTTTGGCCCCTTTATCACCCCCAGCCTTCAGATGGAGCACTTGCAGAACTGTTAGGAATATACACGTTTGCACAATATCTCTTGAATTGATGTACACTAAATAATGCACTGTTGTCATGGAAGTCCTTGTCTAACATATTCATGGCTTGCAATGATATGAATGAATCTTCTCTTGCTCTGTACAATAGTATGGTCAGTCTCTAATATGGTACCTTTGATGGCTTTAAAGATGTGAACTCTGTGTGAAGTTCTTCATACACACTGTACACTGGTAGGGTTTCAATCCAGTGTGGGATCTCTGATGAGTCATCAGGTTAGATGCAAGATTAACGTGCTTAACACATTCTGTACACCCGAAGGGCTTCCCCCCAGTTTGGATCATTTGATGACTACTCAGGGCTGAGGGGAAACTGAAGCTTTTCCTGCACTCAGTGCATTAATAGAGGTTCTCCCCATATGGACCCTCTGATGCTTTAGCAGATGTGAGCTCTGAGTGAAGCTCTTCCTACATTCTGTACACTGGTGTGGTCGCACTCCAGTATGGCGCCTTTGATGGCTATTAAGATGTGAACTCTGAGTGAAGCTCTTCTCACACTCTGTACACTGGTAGGGTTTCAATCCTGTGTGTGATCTCTTGTGAGTCATCAGGCTTGATGCACGATTAAAGCGCTTACCACATCCTGTACACACATAGGGCTTTTCCCCAGTATGGATCCTTTGATGTTGCCTCAAATTTGAATGGTCATTGAAGCTTTTCATACACTCTGTGCACTTATAGGGCTTCACCCCAGTATGGATCCTCTGATGCTTGATCAGAATTGAGATACAAGTGAAACTTTTCTCACACTCAGAACACTGGTGTAGTCGCACCCCAGTATGGATCTTCTGATGCTGGTGCAGATGTGATTTCCGAGTGAAGTTTTTCTCACACTCTGTACACTGGTAAGGTCGCTCCCCAGTGTGGATCTTCTGATGCAGGTGCATATCTGAGCTCTGAGCGAAGCTTTTCTCACACTCTGTACACTGGTATGGTCGCTCCCCAGTATGGATCTTCTTATGCTTCTGTAGATTCGCTCTCTGAGTAAAGCTTTTCTCACACTCCGTACACTGGTATGGTCGCGTTCCAGTATGGATCTTCTGATGTGTCTGCAAATTTGATCTCCCAGAGAAGCTTTTATCACACTCTGTACACTGGTAGGGTCGCACCCCTGTATGTATCTTCTGATGCTGCTGCAGATGTGAGCTCTGAATGAAACTTTTCTCACACTCCGTACACTGGTAGGGTCGCTCCCCAGTATGGATCCTCTGATGCTGCAGCAGATTTGAGCTCCAAGTGAAGCTTTTCTCACACTCCAAGCACTTGAAAGGTCTTTGTTGTGTGTGGGATCTCTGATGAATGCTCAGCTTTGATGTGTGATTAAAGTACTCATCACATTCTGTGCACCCGTAGGACTTCTCCCCAGCATGCATCCTTTGATGGCTGATCATTCTCTGTTGAAAGAAGCAGAGGTACCCTTTATTATTTTATGTCACTGTACAGCCTAAAAATCAATAGATCTACCACAGAGCTGATAATCCTCATTTTACCCCCCGCTCACAAACTCACTGGGTCATCCTGTGAAAAGCCATGGTTCTGAGCCTTCACCAGTCCGGAGAGAGACATGGAAAATATGTACTTGTTGAGAGAATCCTACATGGACGTACATGTACAATATTGAGTACAAATCTAGTCGTATTCGCCCACCATGCATGAATAGATGAAGACTGGACATGAATTTCACTTTTACTGTTTTGTGCCATGTTTTTCTTAAATAAGACATTCACTGGGGAACAATAGAATCATCAATATAGTATTTTTCTAAAAGAGGAAATTGATTGGAGAAAAATAGAATTATCAGTGAGTAGCTATCGGCTATGGGACTATATTCCATCTAGAGGTTCTGAGTGAAAGCTGATAGACAATGAAAGCAGAGCTCGTGTTTATGATGCCATTAGGTACCCGAGATGGAATATACCCCAAGATTGATAGCTGCCCAATAATTATGTTATGATGTATATGGCCCCCGTTTCTCTTTCACACTCCATGAGCTGTCCCCAGGGATCCGCAAAGAAGGGGATGGGGAGGGAAGACATAAGGGAATATATACAACAGCACAAATAAAGTTAACCACACCCGAGGAGAAACAAGTGCAGCACCAATCACCAATGCCTGACCATCGCCATGACAGTTCTGTAACGGAACTATGGCTCCTGTGTTGTCAAATGCAGTGGGGCCGGTGGCAGCACCAGAGCCAAAGCTTTTACAAGCAGCCAGAATCACGGCTCCTCCACTGTCATGGAAGCTATTCATGTATGAGGCCAGGGTTACTGGGGTATTCCTGCACCCCTCAGTTCTTATAGGACACGGGGGAGGTAGATAAACCTCTGGAACCCTTGCCCATGATATCACAGCTATTGATTAAGAAATCCATAATCCTCTGCTGTGATGTTACAGTGGGACTATGTGGCATTGGGAAAGGGAAACATTGCTATTGCTATGCACAACATCGCTATTAATAATTATGTCTTGGGAAGATGGTGTGCTGAATGCGTGTTCTCTACTCACGGCCCCACATTTGCCAATTGCTGGCTATGCGTGTTGCATGCGTTATAGCGGATAGTTTGGTTTTTTATATATTTCCTTTCTTCCCTCCACCCCTTCTTCCTCTTCTCTGTCACATCACTTGGGGAATAACCTTCCTCCCAATTCACCAAAATCATTCACCGGTCGTCCAATACTCACTGCTGCCAAATAGAGGTAATTTTCTCATCTCTCTCAAAATAAATCCAACACATCTTAGGAACTTTTAAAGTACTATATTTAGTCCAATAAAGGATCAAAATATAAAAGACACACTCGCCAGTCACGTATAATAAGAGTACAATAATACCTAATTCTTGAGAATTGTTCTTCAGCCTAATACTCAAAGGCTCACCCTGATGTTTAAATCTTGGAGTATATAATCTCATACATATATAACTACAACATGTTACAATTAGTATTATTCACCAAATACTGTTCCAACAGCTACACACTCCAAAAAGACAACTAAGACCAATACGTGTTTCACACAGTGTTCTTTGATACGGAACTATAACATGTGTTACCAAGGCCGAAGAAAGGCAAATGGAACAGACAACAAAAGAAAAAGAAAAAAGAAAAGAAAATAAATAATTCTGAGAAGATGCTTGGAACTCACTAAATAGTCACATATTGTATCAGAGATATTTGGAGGAACTCTCAGACCTGTGAAAAGAACATACTCCTATGAGGTGGGTCTTTTTAGTAATCCAAGGTGAAGAGATTTATCCAACACGACTGTAGACAAACACCCAAAAATGGAGAATAGCTATGATCAGGGCCACAGGAAAGATTCCGTAGTTGGAGTAGATTAGTATTTTTTTGTAAAGTTGGGAGTTGAATAGGAATTCTCATTCCTGAAGGATATTTTTTATTGCAGACAAGAACACATATATTTTAACCTTAGAAATTATAACTTTTTTAACCGGTTCTTAAATATACCTCGTAACTCATGGAATCTAAAAGAAGTATTTTTACATAAATGTTTGTCTTCGGATTGGAAAGGAATAATATTACAGCATCCTCCTGTGGTGCTGTTCTGCTGGTACCCCAGGTCTCTGTGAGTGGAAGGAGGGAGTAGGCACCTGTGTGTTGGAAGTATTTGGAAGGAATAATATTACAGAATCTTCCTGCGGTGCTGCTCTGCTGGTACCCCAGGTCTGTATGCGTGGAAGCAGAGAGCAGGCCCCTGTGTGTTGTGAGTATTTGGAAGGAAACATATTACATCATCTCCCTGTGGTGCTGCTCTGCTGGTACCTCGGGTCTGTGTGGGTGGAAGCAGGGAGCGGGTTCATGTGTGTTGGGAGTATTTGGAAGGAATAATATTACAGCATCTTCCTACGGTGCTGCTCTGCTGGTACCCCTGCTCTGTGTGGGAGTAAGCAGGGAGCAGGCTCCTGTGTGTTGGGAGTATTTGGAAGGAATAATATTACAACATCTTCCTACGGTGCTGATCTGCTGGTACCTCTGGTCTGTGTGGGTGGAGGCAGGATCCTGTGTGTTGGGAGTATTTGGAAGGAATTGTATCAGAGCATCTTCCTGTGGTGCTGCTCTGCTGGTACCCCTGGTCTGTGTGGGTGGACGCAGAGAGCAGGCTCCTGTGTGTTGGGCATATTTGGAAGGAATAATATTACAGCATGTTCCTGTGGTGCTGCTCTGCTGGTACCCCTGGTCTGTGTGGGTGGACGCAGAGAGCAGGCTCCTGTGTGTTGGGAGTATTTGGAAGGAATAATATTACAGCATCTTCCTGCTGCTCTGCTGGTACCCCTGGTCAGAGAGCAGGCTCCTGTGTGTTGGGAGTATTTGGAAGGAATAATATTACAGCATCCTCCTGTGCTGCTGCTCTGCTTGTACCCCTGATCTGTGTGGGTGGAAGCAGGGAGAAGGCTCCTGTGTGGGGAGTATTTGGAAGGAATTATATTACTGCTCTGCTGGTACCCCTGATCTGTGTGGGTGGAAGCCGGGAGCTGGCTCCTGTGTGTTGGGCATATTTGGAAGGAATAATATTACAGCATCTTCCTTTGGTGCTGCTCTGCTGGTAACTCTGGTCTGTGTGGGTGGAAGCAGGGGCAGGCTCCTGTGTGTTGGGAGTATTTGGAAGGAATAATATTACAGCATCTTCCTGCGGTGCTGCTCTGCTGGATCCCCTGGTCCGTGTGGGTGGAGGCAGGGAGCATGCACCTGGGTGTTGGGAGTATTTGGAAGGAATAATATTACAACATCTTCCCGTGGTGCTGCTCTGCTGGTACCCCTGGTCTGTGTGGGTGGAAGCAGGGAGTATGCTCCTGTGTGCTGGGAGTATTTGGAAGGAATAATATTACAGCATTTTCCTGTGGTGCTGCTCTGCTGGTACCCCTGGTCTGTGTGGGTGGAAGCAGGGAGCAGGCTCCTGTGTGTTGGGAGTATTTGGAAGGAATATTACAGCATCTTCCTGTGGTGCTGCTCTGCTGGTACCCCTGTTCTGTGTGGGTGGAAGCAGGGAGCAGGCTCCTGTGTGTTGGGAGTATTTGGAAGGAATAATATTACAGCATCTTCCTGTGATGCTGCTCTGCTGGTACCCTTGGTCTGTGTGGGTGGAAGCAGGAAGCAGGCTCCTGTGTGTTGGGAGCATTTGGAAGGAATAATATTACAGCATCTTCCTGTGGTGCTGCTCTGCTGGTACCCCTGGTCTGTGTGGGTGGAAGCAGGGAGTATGCTCCTGTGTGTTGGGAGTATTTGGAAGGAATAATATTACAGCATCTTCCTGTAGTGCTGCTCTGCTGGTACCCCTGATCTGTGTGGTTGGAAGCAGGGAGCAGGCTCCTGTGTGTTGGGAGTATTTGGAAGGAATAATATTACAGAATTTTCCTGTGGTACTGCTCTGCGTGTACGCCTGATCTGTGTGGGTGGAAGCAGGGAGCAGGCTCCTGTGTGCTGGGAGTATTTGGAAGGAATAATATTACAGCATCTTCCTGTGGTGCTGCTCTGCTGGTACCCTTGATCTGTGTGGGTGGAAGCAGGGAGCAGGCTCCTGTGTGTTTGGAGTATTTGGAAGGAATAATATTACAGCATGTTCCTGTGGTGCTGCAAAATGCAGCATGTTCCTGTGGTGCTTGCTAAATGTCTAAAACAATGGGGTTTACATAGAGAACAATAAGGACAATAAGGAAACATTTTAATCGGCAAACTAGAAAAACAACAATAGACACTTGTTAAATTGAACTATCTTGGCATTGAAAGTTAGTTAAACCCCATAATGGCACCACTTAGAGGATTTGAAAGAAGATATGGGGTGTTTTCATTATCCCCGAATACACCCTATAATTGTATATGACGTTGAATGGGACATATAGATAATTGGCAAAAAGAGATGAAAGGAAAGATTAGCAGCCAATCCTTGACTTTCCTAGAATAACCCCTATACAATATGTAATTGTAATGGGTTATTTATAACGCACTTAATACCCAGTAGTTTCTAAGCGCGGACCCGGGGATTGAACCTGTGATGACTAGTGTCATCTTGCTTTCAAGGCGAGCACGTTGCCCCTGAGATATCCTCCCGATTTAGGCACATGTGTATCTGTCATGGTGCATATTAGACAAGGTATTTTTAAAATTAAAATCATAAAAGCCATGGATAATTAATTAAATTGTCAGACATTTTATTAAACAGACACGGGTTGGAAAAACGCCTCTCTAGCCCTATCCTAAAGTAGAGTTTCCCTGCCTAGGAAACTAAAACTAAAGTTCAGTCTGTGTCCAAGACATTCTAATCTGACCCTCACACTAGAAACAAACAACTAAGGGTGCAAGGAGATGTCTCTGACTTGATGTTTGGTAAAAAGTGTTCATAAAAATAAAACAATAAATCCAACAAATGTTTTTTCATTGGATCCAGAGGGTGGTTCCCCTCCTCTGTATTTTTAGGTAGGATGGCATACTGGATTTGTGTAACCTTGAAGGATTATATGGCATACTCCTCTAGCATACATCCTCTTATGGGTTTTTCAGATCTCCTGGTGTACTCCCCTGCCGGGTATATTGCCACAATGTTACAATCTGTACACAGCTTTGATGGACCGCCTGGTATACTCCTCTGCCAGAAATACTTCTCTGGGGTTTTGTAGATACGCTGATACACTTCCCTGCCAGGCGTCTTTCTCTAAATGCCAGATGCCTGGTGTATTCCTTTTGCCAGGACTTCTCGTTGGTTTCACTTTCCTTTTCAATATGCTATGGCAGCATCTACTTTGTTGTACTCAATATATTTACTTTGGCCAATACTTGCTTCAGCTTTTCCCCACATTGGCATCTCATGTTTTTGTTTGGGATTTGTTGCTGCACTTTATCTTATCAGCATTTAAATATTCTTCTTATTGAACATTGAGTTAACAATGGGCCTCATTATGGGTTTGGCGACCGGGACCGGCTTGCCTACTATGGCACCAGCACCCTTGTTTCCAGATCAGCAAAGTTTGAGTCGGCCTGCCATGACCGCCGTGCCTGACAGGTCTGACCCTGCTGGGTGCTGCGGCCATGGTAGGCAAGCCGGTCCCGGAAGCAACAGCACCGTTAGCAACGGTGCTGGTGCTTCTGTGTCCCCACTCCCATACTCTATGGGAATGGGGACTTACATTTACCGGTGCCTGACTTCCCGGGATGGCAGACTTGGAATCTCCTGGTGGCACCGTGAAGTCAGGCGCCGGTAGCATTTTACGAGTCTGATAGCAACCCGCCGGTAGCACCGGCAGGGTTACCGCTGGACTCGTAATGAGCTCCATTGAGTTCTGTCTGTATTTAAACTGCTTTTGAGCATTGTCCATATTAGGAATCTCACACAGTTTATTCACTTGATTGCATGCATGTCGGTATGCCCTGGGACCCCATCATCTCTGGGCATACTCACTGGTAGTTCACAGTGTCTCTGACTTATGGCATGTGTATGCAGTGAAGCTTCATCCCTGGGTCGGCTTTTTGTACGATGCAGACGTTCACCCAGCATTTCCTGCAGCTACACATTCAGTCGCCAGCTTCCTTCTGCAGCTTGGACCGGAGCTGTTTCCTGGCAGGACCTCACCTCCGGGTGCTCCGCTGCAGCTCCCAGTGCCTCCACGGTCCTTCAGGTGTGCCTGCTGAGCCTCTCCTTCCTTCACACCATGCCAATATATGTTACTCTCGTTCGCGGGCCGCCGCTTGGATCTGAGCGTTCTCTCTTTGTCTGATTTCTCCTGCATGGTTCTCTCCCGTACTGCCTGACTGTGTAGTGCAGAAGCCATTTTTAAAGGTCCTGCGCACAAACAACTATTCTGCATCGGGATTCGGGATTCTCTCTGTTTGCATGGATTCCTCTCTCCTCTTCTTCGTCTCAGTACCTCAGGTTTTATGGCAGCTGAAGTCCAGAGATGTCATTGGATTTCAAATAGAGAAACATCAGAAACAGGAGGTGTTATATGTGTGTTGTGAATGTTTGCACCATAAATGGGATTTTGACTAGATTGACAGTATGCCATTAGAATTGTGGTTATTATAGGGATTTCATCGGAAGAATACCGCATCTCGTCTTATGGAGTCATCCCCTCCTCCCGGTAGTTGTCCCCTTCCATGTGATCCTCCCTCATATAACCACCCCAGGGTCAGGATCAGGTAGCAGCTACTGTCCCTTGACACATGGGAGGAGGTCACCCCTGGGGAATCAGTGATGACTCCAGGGGATTCATCACAGCAGTCTGGGATAAACAGTCCAGTACAGTGACTCAAAGACACTGCCTCATGGGTCTGGGTCAAAGTGCAGGTAGTCCAGAACAGCAGAAACCCATTTCCTGGGAGTCTAGGAATGACATCCAGGAACGTCGAACATAAAACCATGCCTCAGAAGCCTGGGAAATGTAGAAAGACAGTAACCAGAACACCTGCCAAATGAATGCATGAATAAGGAATTGTAAACATAGGAAAGAGGCACCAAAGCCCTCTGGTAAAGCTCGCTGGAGGAAAGAGTGGGTTTCTGTGGATCTAACAGGGACACGTGGAAAGGACGGGTGTCACAATAGTAAGACTAAGAGCCAAAACCAATTAAGTGTCGAGTTGGACCCAGGCTGAAATGCTGAAAAGGGCCACTACCCTGAGTGACCAGCTGCATGTAAATGGGGAAGACCTACGCAGTGTGAGTGAGGTACAGAATGAATGCAGCTTTCTCGCGAGAGCCACCAGGGATGATGTAGACGTAAGGATAAAAGGGGAGGTGGGATGGGGAGGAAGAGGCAATCCATTAAAGTAGAGAGAAGCACATGCTTAAGGGAGGGAAGAGAGAATATTGAGAAACTATTGTAAATGGGTCAAATGATGTGGAGGTAAGTGTGAAACCTATCAGGTTTACGGGAGAATCTCAAGTACTCTGGAAGGTGACCTCTCGCAAAAAAACAAAATAATTAGTTGGCTGAACATTCAAAAGGGTTCCAACAAAAGCAAGTCCATACTGCAGAGCATGGATGTCTATGAATAGAATAACTGGATGAGCCTTGCAGATCCTACACTGACAGGAGATCAGTGGCAGACAGGGCTGCAGTCAACAAAGCAAGACTATCCCCTCTTACCTGACCATCCCCCGATGGGTCCCAAATAGTTCAGTAAAGATGCAGGGAGGGGGAATCTTGCAAGGGCAAATGAAGGTATAGGTAAAAAGCCCCCACCCTTGAGAACAATAGACTGCAGCCTCATCAAGCACCCTGACAGCCATATCTCCACGGGACAATGGAAAGATACCCCATACGCACTCTACTGAGACTGCCCCAGAAGCATGAAACCCATGACCACTCAATCCCCAGCCCACCCTTGAACCTCAGTATCCTAACCCCTATGGAAACTACCACAATCCACTTCCCATTTCCCATACAAGACCCTGTAAAGCTCCCTCACTAGCCCTCCAGGGATTTCCTCTGAGGTATGTCCAAAGAAGAGCACCTCTGACGTGCCTCCACTCTTAATCTCCCGAAACCTAGGATGACCATAAAGCAAAAAGGGCCCTCTTACTGCAGCCACCTTTCAACTCAAGAGGTGCCTTCTGCCTAAAGCCCCAACGTGCCCCAAGCATAAACTCAAGGGGATCCAGGATCCCTCCAATCCAACCCATCAAGTGACTGAGCAAAAGAACATCCCCCATGTAGGTTGCCTTGAGGAATGAAGGACACTCCCACCAATCTTTCAAACACGGCCCAACATTCACCTCTGCTGAACAGATCACCCCAGCACTGAAGCATCTAACAGGAAGGAGGATGAACCAAGGTGGGGGCACTACATCCCTACTGCCTCCCCCACTAGCTCTCAATTCCATTTAAAAGATGGGGGCAGAGGCCAATCCAGTGAATCCACCATCCCTTCCCCCCATATCAACCCACCGCTCTCTGGGTAAATATGAGGCTCATGAGTATCAGTCTTTAGTCAGGCACCACCCATGGCACAACCTACCCTTCAGCCATGATGTCATTATACCAAGGAAGAGGCATTGCTCACACTACACTATTGTAAGGGGGGGGGGGTTCAGTCCTTGCCTCTGCAGCATTGAGTTCCGGGTGCTGCTCAGATGTATTTAAGAGCAGACACCACTTTATTTCTTATACACGGTGATGAAACTCAATGCCTCTCATTCATCAAAACCGAAGAAAACCCCGTACAATTGATATTAGTGAACATAAAACTATAAAGGCACCAAACTAACCACTTATCATTCACCAGTTATCGTAACCTCTCGACTAACCCATGAACTGGCCAATTACAGAACACGAATCCATACATTACATAGGGGGTCATTACGAGGTTGGAGGTAATGGAAAAACGATGCTGGTAAGGGATTACCAGCACTGCATACCGCTCCGGGCTATTACGAGTCAGCAACCCGGTATTAGCACCGCCGCTGATACCGTGCACCCCCGTACCAGCATGCGCGTGGCCCTTCAGCCCGGCAATACGGGGATGGCGCAAACAGGAGGAGATAAAAAAATACCAGCCTCATGAAGGCGGTAATAAGGTATACCATGATGCTGGCATTACCAGCATCGCAAACTATCTGCAAACTGCAATGTGCAGTGTACCCAACTGCCACAGGTGCACACAATAAGCACAGGTGGAGGCAATGGAGTCTGGCCCAGCACAAAAGGAGAACACCCACACACCACACCCCATTGCACACCAAAATGATTCCACTTGCAGTAGCAATATTGGGGCTGGAGGACATGTTTGCATTGCTACATCAGCAACAACAACAACAACAGGGCACCACAGAGGAGACGCAGGAGGAGAAGGAGGGTGTGACAGGCCCAGCAAGCCCCACCAGTGCAGCCAGTGCTACCACGCAGGCAGCCCCCAATCCCTCGCATCAGAGCCCGTCCATTCAACCTAACCCCTGAGCAGATCCACACCCTGTATCGTCTGGACCGGGACACCATCACCACCATTGTGGACATGATACACGACGACATTGTCACCCTGATTGAAATACGCACCGCCATCCCACCTCTACTGAAGGTAGTGTCTGTGCTCCACTTCCTGACCACAGGCACCTACCAGCACACAGTGGGGTTCATGCATGGCATTTCACAACCCTTATTTTCTCACATGCTGAACCAAGTGCTGGATGCCCTCCTGAAGCACTCAAGGAACTACATATCCCTACCACGGACTGCCCAGGAGATCTTTGACACGAAAGTTGGATTCCATGCACTGGCAGGCATGCCAAATTTTATTGACTGCACCCATGTTGAATTGGTGGTCCCGCATGCCACGGAGGTGGTGTGCCGCAATTGTGAGCTATATCACTCCATCAATGTACAGATTGTATGTGACTCCAGCAAGATCATCACACATTGTTGTGCCCGATTTCCCTGATCAATTCATGACGAAATGGTGCTGCGCAACTCCATGCTACCATGCTACATGGAGCGACATGCAGGACGACGTGCCTGGTTGCTTGGTAAGTCACATGACAGGCACATGGCAGTGTAATGGGGGGAGAGATGCACACACCACCATGGCATCATTGTTGTGGTGACAGCACAATGTCCACATCGCAAAACACTGTGCCCCAAAGCATCCCAAACTGAACATGGCAACCAATCCCCATAGCAATGATGGAAGCTGCACACCAATTACAACATGCCTAACTTCCAACCAGCCCACATCCCACAACACGTCCACCACCCATCATCAGACCTCACCCTCCGTAACACAATCCAGCAACATGCTGTGAGTATGCACAATGTAAATGTCCAAAGCAATTCACAACACAGGACAAGCATCCATGAGAGTGCACAAATCAATCCCACCAAGGGAATACACTGCTTGTCACAGAGCCCACACCACAGTAGCGCTGCATGCCACCATGGGAATAATAAGTGCTGAATGATAACTAATGCTGAGACTACTGCCAACGCTGCCAGTAATAAAATCATACTGATCACTACACATCACATAATTAAAACAAACGCAGCGGTATGTGGTCACAGTGCATGAGCAACATCAAGGGAGTGTACACCCTGTATCATCTTGAAGACATAATCCACACCATAAGACCATGGCACAGCACACATTGTAGCAAGGTAAAATGTGTGCATACAACCAGGGACATGTGCATGTGAACAACAAATATTTGCAGGCATGTGTTATAAGTACAGGTGTCCATTGGGAATTGTATAACACATACCTCATTTTGCACCCATGCAGGTAATATCCCTTGAAGACGTGGCTCCTCACCCCTGTCTGGAACCTGCAGAACAGGCACGAAGAGGACTACAATCATTCCCATACCCGTACCCGTGTGGTCATCGAGCAGACCTTTGGCCTGTTGAAGGCACGTTTTCGCTGTCTTAGCCGGTCGGGTGGGGCATTCCTCTACAGGCATGAGAAGGTGGCCAAGATCATCATGGCATGTGTCATGCTGCACAACATGTGTATCCAACGGAACGTGCCCCTGCCCCCTGACATTGAACTGCAACCACCAGGTGATGATGAAGAAGATGAAGAAGATGTGGTCACACATCATTGCGGTGGCGATGCACAGGAGGGATGTGCTGTGCGACATTCTGTGATTGGCCAATACTTCTAAGACACATGTGTGCAGATGGTGCCATGAATGTGGGACTGAGGGCACTGGGTGTGGGAGTACATGGACACTATACACTGTAAACCAATAAATGACACATACACAATAAGGAATGTCCAGTCAAGTATGTTTTCAGGTACACAACGGGTGTATTTAACAGTAAAAAGTAAAAATTGCTCATACCCTCCACCTCACACAGACACCCTCCCCTCTCCTCCTCTCCCCAGACGCCCCCTCCCCCCTCAACTCCCCCACACACACCATTCCCCCTCTCCCTCCCCAGCAACTCCCTCACACAGCCCATCCCCCCTGCCCCCACAACTCCCCCACACATGGCATGCAATGTTATGCCTCTCCATTCTGCATAGGTGTGCACATTCAGGCTGAGCCTGCAACTAATGGCCTGTGCCTGACTCCTGGGGTGGCATGTTGGAGCGGCACATGGTGTGCACAGACCTGCGCAGGGGGCTTATCTGTGCTGAGCTAGAGGAACATGCCGTAGACGCAAGCTCAACTGCCGGGGCAGGACGCAGAGCCTCCATGGCATCTGCAATCCTGCCAAGGACCTGCTGCACTGCCGACAGCTCCTCACAGATCTTCTGTGTGCTCGCCTCTATGGTCCCTTTCATGGCCGCAGTGTTGTCTCTGTCCTCCCTCCTCGTCACATCAGCATCAGTGACATACTGCTTCACTAGGCCAGTCAACTCCTGCTGGCACCCCTCCATCTGTGTAATCCTGAACTCCCTATCCCGGACCCCTTTGGAGGTGGATGGCTGGTGTGGCAAGGGGCCCATATCTGGTGTGTCCTGTGTGGGGCTGCAGGCCCCTGCTTCAGCCTCTCTTCCCAATGGACATGAGACGTGCCATTGGGTGTGCTCATGGGTGTGAACTGTTGTTCTTGCGTTGGGCTGGGTGTGCCAAGGAATTCCAGGGAGCATGAGTCCTCCTCAGGGACACAGGCCTCGCCTTCTGTAAGGACCTCATCACCACTCTGTGGCGCAGTGGCAGCTGCCTCCCGAACAGAACTGGTGGCTGCAGACAGGGTCCCATCTGCCACAGGCTCTTCAGCTGAGGATACCACAGGTGTTGGTATTTGTGCAGTAGTGGATGAGCTATCACGCCCCTGTTCCATGCCATCCATTGGCGCCTTTCTCCTCTGTTGCTGATCTGCCTTGCCAGTGCCCTTGGAGTTGGAGGGCCTGTTGGTTTCTTCCCTGGACTTGGCCCTCTTGCTACGTGTGGTGGCCTGTGCTGCTGAGTCCTCTGCATTGCTGTCGGTATCTCGGCCTGTGCGGGACCATAAGAGGGACGGCATCAGTGATGGTTGTACATGCATCATGCATACAATGGTATTAGTGCAGTTGTACACATTTGATCACTTGCTGTCCTACTCTTGTGACATACAGGTTATCTGCCATTCATTGGGGTTGCACAGGCATACGTTAGGTTCACACATGTGAGGTGATGTGTGCTGTGAGACATGCCTTTGTGTTGTGGACTGGGTGCAGTGTGACACATGCCGTTTCCCTGTCTGTGGTGTGTGTCAGTGGCACTGCCTCACTTGCCACTCTCCTCCCTGAGACATGGATCACACACCATGGCACTGCCTCACTTGCCACTCTCCTCCCTGAGACATGGATCACACACACCATGGCACTGCCTCACTTGCCACTCTCCACCCTGAGACATGAATCGCCCACACCATGACACTGCCTCACTTGCCACTTTCCTCCCTGAGACATGGATCACCCACCATGGCACTGCCGCACTTGCCACTCTCCTTCCTGAGACATGGATCACCCACCATGGCACTGCCTCACTTGCCTCTCTCCTCCCCGAGACATGGATGACACACACCATGGCACTACCTCACTTGCCACTCTCCTCCCCGAGACAAGGATCACCCACCATGTCACTGCCTCACTTGCCACTCTCCTCCCTGAGACATGGATCACCCACCATGGCACTGCCTCGCTTGCCAGTCTCCTCCCTGAGACATGAATCACACATACCATGGCACCGCCTCACTTGCCACTCTCCTCCATGAGACATGGATCACACCCACACCATGTCACTGCCTAACTTGCCACTCTCCTCCCTGAGACATGGATCACACACACCATGGCACTACCTCACTTGCCACTCTCCTTCCTGAGACATGGATCACACACCATGGCACTGCCTCACCTGCCAATCTCCTCCCCGAGACAAGGATCACCCACCATGGCACTGCCTCACTTGCCACTCTCCTCCCTGAGACATGGATCACACACACCATGGCACTACCTCACTTGCCACTCTCCTACCCGAGACATGGATCACCCAACATGGCACTGCCTCACTTGCCACTCTCCTCCCTGAGACATGGATCACACACACCATGGCACTGCCTCACTTGCCACTCTCCTCCCTGAGACATGGATCACACACACCATGGCACTGCCTCACTTGCCACTCTCCTCCCTGAGACATGGATCACACACACCATGGCACTGCCTCACTTGCCAATCTCCTCCCTGAGACATAGATCACCCACCATGGCAATGCCTCGCTTGCCACTTTCCTCCCTGAGACATGAATCACACACACCATGGCACCACCTCACTTGCCACTCTCCTCCCTGAGACATGGATCACACACACACATGTCACTGCCTCACTTACCACTCTCCTGCCTGAGACATGGATCACACACACCAGGGCACTGCCTCACTTGCCACTCTCCTCCCTGAGACATGGATCACCAACCATGGCACTGCCTCACTTGACACTCTCCTCCCTGAGACATGGATCACACACAGCATGGCACTGCCTCACTTGCCACTCTGGATCACACACACCATGGCACTGCCTCACTTGCCACTCTCCTCCCTGAGACATGGATCACTAGCATGGCACTTCTTCACTTGCCACTCTCCTCCCTGAGACATGGATCACACACACCATGGCACTGCCTCACTTGCCACTCTCCCCCCTGAGACATGGATCACGCACCATGGCACTGCCTCACTTGCCACTCTCCTCCCTGAGACATGGATCACACACACCATGGCACTGCCTCACTTGCCACTCTCCTTCCTGAGACATGGATCACCCACCATGGCACTGACTCGCTTGCCACTCTCCTCCCTGAGACATGGATCACCCACCATGGCACTGACTCACCTGCTACTCTCCTCCATGAGACATGGATCACACACACCATGGCACTGCCTCACTTGCCACTCTCCTCCCTGAGACATGGATCACACACACCATGGCACTGCCTCACCTGCCACTCTCCTCCCCGAGAGAAGGATCACCCACCATGGCATTGCCTCACTTGCCACTCTCCTCCCTGAGACATGGATCACACACACCATGGCACTGCCTCACTTGCCACTCTGGATCACACACACCATGGCACTGCCTCACTTGCCACTCTCCTCCCTGAGACATGGATCACCAGCATGGCACTGCTTCACTTGCCACTCTCCTCCCTGAGACATGGATAACACACACCATGGCACTGCCTCACTTGCCACTCTCCTCCCTGAGACATGGATCACACACACCATGGCACTGCCTCACTTGCCACTCTCCCCCCTGAGACATGGATCACCCACCATGGCACTGCCTCACTTGCCACTCTCCTCCCTGAGACATGGATCACACACACCATGGCACTGCCTCACTTGCCACTCTCCTTCCTGAGACATGGATCACCCACCATGGCACTCACTCGCTTGCAACTCTCCTCCCTAAGACATGGATCACCCACCATGGCACTGACTCACCTGCCACTCTCCTCCCTGAGACATGGATCACACACACCATGGCACTGCCTCACCAACCACTCTCCTCCCCGAGACAAGGATCACCCACCATGGCACTGCCTCAATTGCCACTCTCCTCCCTGAGACATGGATCACACACACCATGGCACTGCCTCACTTGCCACTCTGGATCACACACACCATGGCACTGCCTCACTTGCCACTCTCCTCCCTGAGACATGGATCACCAGCATGGCAATGCTTCACTTGCCACTCTACTCCCTGAGACATGGATCACACACACCATGGCACTGCCTCACTTGCCACTCTCCTCCCGGAGACATGGATCACACACACCATGGCACTGCCTCACTTGCCACTCTCCTCCCCGAGACAAGGATCACCCACCATGGCACTGCCTCACTTGCCACTCTCCACCCTGAGACATGGATCACACACACCAGGGCACTACCTCACTTGCCACTCTCCTCCCCTAGACAAGGATCACCCACCATGGCACTGCCTCACTTGCCACTCCTCCCTGAGACATGGATCACACAACATGGCACTGCCACACTTGCCACTCTCCTCCCTGAGACATGGATCACACACACCATGGCACTGTCTCACTTGCCACTTTCCTCCCTGAGACATGCATTACCCACCATGGCACTGCCTCACTTGCCACTCTCCTCCCTGAGACATGGATCACACACACCATGGCACTGCCTCACTTGCCACTCTCCTCCCTGAGACATGGATCACACACACCATGGCACTGCCTCACTTGCCACTCTCCTCCCCGAGACATGGATCACACACACCATGGCACTGTCTCACTTGCCACTCTCCTCCCTGAGACATGGATCACCCACCATGGCACTGCCTCGCTTGCCACTCTCCTCCCTGAGACATGGATCACACACACCATGGCACTGTCTCACTTGCCACTCTCCTCCCTGAGACATGGATGACCCACCATGGCACTGCCTCACTTGCCACTCTCCTCCCTGAGACATGAATCACACACACCATGGCACCGCCTCACTTGCCACTCTCCTCCCTGAGACATGGATCACACACACACCATGTCACTGCCTAACTTGCCACTCTCCTCCCTGAGACATGGATCACACACACCATGGCACTGCCTCACTTGCCACTCTCCTTCCTGAGACATGGATCACCCACCATGGCACTGCCTCACTTGCCACTCTCCTCCCTGAGACATGGATCACACACACCATGGCACTGCCTCACCTGCCACTCTCCTCCCCGAGACAAGGATCACCAGCATGGCACTGCTTCACTTGCCACTCTCCTCCCTGAGACATGGATCACACACACCATGGCACTGCCTCACATGCCACTCTCCTCCCTGAGACATTGATCACACACACCATGGCACTGCCTCACTTGCCACTCTCCTCCCTGAAACATGGATCACACACACCATGGCACTGCCTCACTTGCCACTCTCCTTCCTGAGACATGGATCACCCACCATGGCACTGACTCGCTTGCCACTCTCCTCCCTGAGACATGCATCACCCACCATGGCACTGACTCACCTGCCACTCTCCTCCCTGAGACATGGATCACACACACCATGGCACTGTCTCACTTGCCACTTTCCTCCACGAGACATGCATCACCCACCATGGAACTGCCTCACTTGCCACTCTCTTCCCTGAGATATGGATCACACACACCATGGCACTGCCTCACTTGCCACTCTCCTCCCTGAGACATGGATCACACAAACCATGGTACTGCCTCACTTGCCACTCTCCTCCCCGAGACATGGATCACACACACCATGGCACTGTCTCACTTGCCACTCTCCTCCCTGAGACATGGATCACCCACCATGGCACTGCCTCACTTGCCACTCTCCTCCCCGAGACATGGATCACACACACCGCCTCACTTGCCACTCTCCTCTCTGAGACATGGATCACCCACCATGGCACTGCCTCGCTTGCCACTCTCCTCCCTGAGACATGGATCACCAACCATGGCACTGCCTCACTTGCCACTCTCCTCCCTGAGACATGGATCACCCACCATGGCACTGCCTCACTTGCCACTCTCCTCCCGGAGACATGGATCACACACACCATGGCACTGCCTCACTTGCCACTCTCCTCCCCGAGACAAGGATCACCCACCATGGCACTGCCTCACTTGCCACTCTCCACCCTGAGACATGGATCACACACACCAGGGCACTACCTCACTTGCCACTCTCCTCCCCTAGACAAGGATCACCCACCATGGCACTGCCTCACTTGCCACTCCTCCCTGAGACATGGATCACACAACATGGCACTGCCACACTTGCCACTCTCCTCCCTGAGACATGGATCACACACACCATGGCACTGTCTCACTTGCCACTTTCCTCCCTGAGACATGCATTACCCACCATGGCACTGCCTCACTTGCCACTCTCCTCCCTGAGACATGGATCACACACACCATGGCACTGCCTCACTTGCCACTCTCCTCCCTGAGACATGGATCACACACACCATGGCACTGCCTCACTTGCCACTCTCCTCCCCGAGACATGGATCACACACACCATGGCACTGTCTCACTTGCCACTCTCCTCCCTGAGACATGGATCACCCACCATGGCACTGCCTCGCTTGCCACTCTCCTCCCTGAGACATGGATCACACACACCATGGCACTGTCTCACTTGCCACTCTCCTCCCTGAGACATGGATGACCCACCATGGCACTGCCTCACTTGCCACTCTCCTCCCTGAGACATGAATCACACACACCATGGCACCGCCTCACTTGCCACTCTCCTCCCTGAGACATGGATCACACACACACCATGTCACTGCCTAACTTGCCACTCTCCTCCCTGAGACATGGATCACACACACCATGGCACTGCCTCACTTGCCACTCTCCTTCCTGAGACATGGATCACCCACCATGGCACTGCCTCACTTGCCACTCTCCTCCCTGAGACATGGATCACACACACCATGGCACTGCCTCACCTGCCACTCTCCTCCACGAGACAAGGATCACCAGCATGGCACTGCTTCACTTGCCACTCTCCTCCCTGAGACATGGATCACACACACCATGGCACTGCCTCACATGCCACTCTCCTCCCTGAGACATTGATCACACACACCATGGCACTGCCTCACTTGCCACTCTCCTCCCTGATACATGGATCACACACACCATGGCACTGCCTCACTTGCCACTCTCCTTCCTGAGACATGGATCACCCACCATGGCACTGACTCGCTTGCCACTCTCCTCCCTGAGACATGCATCACCCACCATGGCACTGACTCACCTGCCACTCTCCTCCCTGAGACATGGATCACACACACCATGGCACTGTCTCACTTGCCACTTTCCTCCACGAGACATGCATCACCCACCATGGAACTGCCTCACTTGCCACTCTCTTCCCTGAGATATGGATCACACACACCATGGCACTGCCTCACTTGCCACTCTCCTCCCTGAGACATGGATCACACAAACCATGGTACTGCCTCACTTGCCACTCTCCTCCCCGAGACATGGATCACACACACCATGGCACTGTCTCACTTGCCACTCTCCTCCCTGAGACATGGATCACCCACCATGGCACTGCCTCACTTGCCACTCTCCTCCCCGAGACATGGATCACACACACCGCCTCACTTGCCACTCTCCTCTCTGAGACATGGATCACCCACCATGGCACTGCCTCGCTTGCCACTCTCCTCCCTGAGACATGGATCACCAACCATGGCACTGCCTCACTTGCCACTCTCCTCCCTGAGACATGGATCACCCACCATGGCACTGCCTCACTTGCCACTCTCCTCCCCGAGACATGGATCACACACACCACCTCACTTGCCACTCTTCTCTCTGAGACATGGATCACACACACCATGGCACTGTCTCACTTGCCACTCTCCTCCCTGAGACATGGATCACACACACCATGGCACTGCCTCACTTGCCACTCGCCTTCCTGAGACATGGATCACACACCATGGCACTGTCTCACCTGCCAATCTCCTCCCCGAGACAAGGATCACCCACCATGGCACTGCCTCACTGGCCACTCTCCTCCCTGAGACATGGATCACACACACCATGGCACTACCTCACTTGTCACTCTCCTCCCCGAGACAAGGATCACCCACCATGTCACTGCCTCACTTGCCACTCTCCTCCCTGAGACATGGATCACACACACCATGGCACTACCTCACTTGCCACTCTCCTCCCCGAGACAAGGATCACCCACCATGTCACTGCCTCACTTGCCACTCTCCTCCCTGAGACATGGATCACCCACCATGTCACTGCCTCACTTGCCACTCTCCCCCCTGAGACATGGATCACACACACTATGGCACTACCTCTCACTTGCCACTCTCCTCCCCGAGACAAGGATCACCCACCATGTCACTGCCTCACTTGCCACTCTCCTCCCTGAGACATGGATCACCCACTATGGCACTGCCTCGCTTGCCACTCTCCTCCCTGAGACATGAATCACAGACACCATGGCACCGCCTCACTTGCCCCTCTCCTCCATGAGACATGGATCACACCCACACCATGTCACTGCCTAACTTGCCACTCTCCTCCCTGAGACATGGATCACACACACCATGGCACTACCTCACTTGCCACTCTCCTTCCTGAGACATGGATCACACACCATGGCACTGCCTCACCTGCCAATCTCCTCCCAGAGACAAGGATCACCCACCATGGCACTGCCTCACTTGCCACTCTCCTCCTGAGACATGGATCACATATACCATGGCACTACCTCACTGGCCACTCTCCTCCCCGAGACAAGGATCACCCACCATGTCACTGCCTCACTTGCCACTCTCCTCCCTGAGACATGGATCACCCACCATGTCACTGCCTCACTTGCCACTCTCCCCCCTGAGACATGGATCACACACACTATGGCACTACCTCTCACTTCCAACTCTCCTCCCCGAGACAAGGATCACCCACCATGTCACTGCCTCACTTGCCACTCTCCTCCCTGAGACATGGATCACATACCATGGCACTGCCTCACTTGCCACTCTCCTCCCTGAAACATGGATCACACACACCATGGCACTACCTTACTTGCCACTTTCCTCCCTGAGACATGGATCACCCACCAGGGCACTGCCTTACTTGCCACTCTCCTCCCTGAGACAGGGATCACACACACCATGGCACTGCCTCACTTGCCACTCTCCTCCCTGAGACATGGATCACACACACCATGGCACTGCCTCACTTGCCACTCTCCTCCCTGAGACATGGATCACACACACCATGGCACTGCCTCACTTGCCAATCTCCTCCCTGAGACATGGATCACCCACCATGGCAATTCCTCGCTTGCCACTCTCCTCCCTGAGACATGAATCACACACACCATGGCACCACCTCACTTGCCACTCTCCTCCCTGAGACATGGATCACACACACACCATGTCACTGCCTCACTTACCACTCTCCTGCCTGAGACATGAATCACACACACCAGGGCACTGCCTCACTTGCCACTCTCCTCCCTGAGACATGGATCACCCACCATGGCAATGCCTCACTTGCCACTCTCCTCCCTGAGACATGGATCACACACACCATGGCAATGCCTCACTTGCCACTCTCCTCCCTGAGACATGGATCACCAGCATGGCACTGCTTCACTTGCCACTCTCCTCCCTGAGACATGGATCACACACACCATGGCACTGCCTCACTTGCCACTCTCCCCCCTGAGACATGGATCACACACACCATGGTACTGCCTCACTTGCCACTCTCCTCCCCGAGACATGGATCACACACACCATGGCACTGTCTCACTTGCCACTCTCCTCCCTGAGACATGGATCACCCACCAGGGCACTGCCTCACTTGCCACTCTCCTCCCTGAGACGTGGATCACACACACCATGGCACTGCTTCACTTGCCACTCTCCTCTCTGAGACATGGATCACCCACCATGGCACTGCCTCGCTTGCCACTCTCCTCCCTGGGACATGAATCACACACACGCCATGTCACTGCCTAATTTGCCATTCTCCTTCCTGAGACATGGATCACACACCATGGCACTGCCTCACCTGCCAATCTCCTCCCCGAGACAAGGATCACCCACCATGGCACTGCCTCACTGGCCACTCTCCTCCCTGAGACATGGATCACACACACCATGGCACTACCTCACTTGCCACTCTCCTCCCCGAGACAAGGATCACCCACCATGTCACTGCCTCACTTGCCACTCTCCTCCCTGAGACATGGATCACACACACCATGGCACTACCTCACTTGCCACTCTCCTCCCCGAGACAAGGATCACCCACCATGTCACTGCCTCACTTGCCACTCTCCTCCCTGAGACATGGATCACACACACCATGGCACTACCTCACTTGCCACTCTCCTCCCCGAGACAAGGATCACCCACCATGTCACTGCCTCACTTGCCACTCTCCTCCCTGAGACATGGATCACCCACCATGTCACTGCCTCACTTGCCACTCTCCTCCCTGAGACATGGATCACACACACCATGGCACTACCTCACTTGCCACTCTCCTCCCCGAGACAAGGATCACCCACCATGTCACTGCCTCACTTGCCATTCTCCTCCCTGAGACATGGATCACCCACCATGTCACTGCCTCACTTGCCACTCTCCTCCCTGAGACATGGATCACACACACCATGGCACTGCCTCACTTACCACTCTCCTCCCTGAGACATGGATCACCCACCATGGCACTGCCTCACTTGCCACTTTCCTCCCTGAGACATGGATCACCCACCATGGCACTGCCTCACTTTTGCCACTCTCCTCCCTGAGACATGGATCACCCACCATGTCACTGCCTCACTTGCCACTCTCCTCCCTGAGACATGGATCACCCACCATGTCACTGCCTCACTTGCCACTCTCCTCCCTGAGACATGGATCACACACACCATGGCACTACCTCACTTGCCACTCTCCTCCCAGAGACAAGGATCACCCACCATGTCACTGCCTCACTTGCCACTCTCCTCCCTGAGACATGGATCACCCACCATGTCACTGCCTCACTTGCCACTCTCCTCCCTGAGACATGGATCACACACACCATGGCACTGCCTTACTTGCCACTTTCCTCCCTGAGACATGGATCACCCACCATGGCACTGCCTCACTTGCCACTCTCCTCCCTGAGACATGGATCACCCACCATGTCACTGCCTCACTTGCCACTCTCCTCCCTGAGACATGGATCACCCACCATGTCACTGCCTCACTTGCCACTCTCCTCCCTGAGACATGGATCACACACACCATGGCACTGCCTAACCTGCCACTCTCCTCCCTGAGACATGAATCACACACACCATGGCACCGCCTCACTTGCCACTCTCCTCCATGAGACATGGATCACACCCACACCATGTCACTGCCTAACTTGCCACTCTCCTCCCTGAGACATGGATCACACACACCATGGCACTACCTCACTTGCCACTCTCCTTCCTGAGACATGGATCAACCACCATGGCACTGCCTCACCTGCCAATCTCCTCCCCGAGACAAGGATCACCCACCATGGCACTGCCTCACTTGCCACTCTCCTCCCTGAGACATGAATCACACACACCATGGCACTACCTCACTTGCCACTCTCCTCCCCGAGACAAGGATCACCCTCCAGGTCACTGCCTCACTTGCCACTAGCCTCCCTGAGACATGGATCACACACCATGGCACTGCCTCACTTGCCACTCTCCTCCCTGAGACATGGATCACACACACTATGGCACTGCCTCACTTGCCAATCTCCTCCCTGAGACATGGATCACCCACCATGGCAATGCCTCGCTTGCCACTCTCCTCCCTGAGACATGAATCACACACACCATGGCACCACCTCACTTGCCACTCTCCTCCCTGAGACATAGATCACACACACACCATGTCACTGCCTCACTTACCACTCTCCTGCCTGAGACATGGATCACACACACCAGGGCACTGCCTCACTTGCCACTCTCCTCCCTGAGACATGGATCACCAACCATGGCACTGCCTCACTTGCCACTCTCCTCCCTGAGACATGGATCACACACACCATGGCACTGCCTCACTTGCCACTCTGGATCACACACACCATGGCACTGCCTCACTTGCCACTCTCCTCTCTGAGACATGGATCACCAGCATGGCACTGCTTCACTTGCCACTCTCCTCGCTGAGACATGGATCACACACACCATGGCACTGCCTCACTTGCCACTCTCCTTCCTGAGACATGGTTCACCCACCATGGCACTGACTCGCTTGCCACTCTCCTCCCTGAGACATGGATCACCCACCATGGCACTGACTCACCTGCTACTCTCCTCCATGAGACATGGATCACACGCACCATGGCACTGCCTCACTTGCCACTCTCCTCCCTGAGACATGGATCACACACACCATGGCACTGCCTCACTTGCCACTCTCCTTCCTGAGACATGGTTCACCCACCATGGCACTGACTCGCTTGCCACTCTCCTCCCTGAGACATGGATCACCCACCATGGCACTGACTCACCTGCTACTCTCCTCCATGAGACATGGATCACACACACCATGGCACTGCCTCACTTGCCACTCTCCTCCCTGAGACATGGATCACACACACCATGGCACTGCCTCACTTGCCACTCTCCTCCCTGAGACATGGATCACACAAACCATGGCACTGCCTCACTTGCCAATCTCCTCCCTGAGACATGGATCACCCACCATGGCAATGCCTCGCTTGCCACTCTCCTCCCTGAGACATGAATCACACACACCATGGCACCACCTCACTTGCCACTCTCCTCCCTGAGACATGGATCACACACACACACCATGTCACTGCCTCACTTACCACTCTCCTGCCTGAGACATGGATCACACACACCAGGGCACTGCCTCACTTGCCACTCTCCTTCCTGAGACATGGATCACACACCACGGCACTGCCTCACCTGCCAATCTCCTCCCCGAGACAAGGATCACCCACCATGGCACTGCCTCACTGGCCACTCTCCTCCCTGAGACATGGATCACACACACCATGCACTACCTCACTTGCCACTCTCCTCCCCGAGACAAGGATCACCCACCATGTCACTGCCTCACTTGCCACTCTCCTCCCTGAGACATGGATCACACACACCATGGCACTACCTCACTTGCCACTCTCCTCCCCGAGACAAGGATCACCCACCATGTCACTGCCTCACTTGCCACTCTCCTCCCTGAGACATGGATCACCCACCATGTCACTGCCTCACTTGCCATTCTCCTCCCTGAGACATGGATCACACACACCATGGCACTACCTCACTTGCCACTCTCCTCCCCGAGACAAGGATCACCCACCATGTCACTGCCTCACTTGCCACTCTCCTCCCTGAGACATGGATCACACACACCATGGCACTGCCTTACTTGCCACTTTCCTCCCTGAGACATGGATCACCCACCATGGCACTGCCTCACTTGCCACTCTCCTCCCTGAGACATGGATCACCCACCATGGCACTGCCTCGCTTGCCACTCTCCTCCCTGAGACATGAATCACACACACCATGGCACCGCCTCGCTTGCCACTCTCCTCCATGAGACATGGATCACACCCACACCATGTCACTGCCTAACTTGCCACTCTCCTCCCTGAGACATGGATCACACACACCATGGCACTACCTCACTTGCCACTCTCCTCCCTGAGACATGCATCACCCACCATGGCACTGACTCACCTGCCACTCTCCTCCCTGAGACATGGATCACACACACCATGGCACTGTCTCACTTGCCACTTTCCTCCCTGAGACATGCATCACCCACCATGGAACTGCCTCACTTGCCACTCTCTTCCCTGAGATATGGATCACACACACCATGGCACTGCCTCACTTGCCACTCTCCTCCCTGAGACATGGATCACACAAACCATGGTACTGCCTCACTTGCCACTCTCCTCCCCGAGATATGGATCACACACACCATGGCACTGTCTCACTTGCCACTTTCCTCCCTGAGACATGGATCACCCACCATGGCACTGCCTCACTTGCCACTCTCCTCCCCGAGACATGGATCACACACACCGCCTCACTTGCCACTCTCCTCTCTGAGACATGGATCACCCACCATGGCACTGCCTCGCTTGCCACTCTCCTCCCTGAGACATGGATCACCAACCATTGCACTGCCTCACTTGCCACTCTCCTCCCTGAGACATGGATCACCCACCATGGCACTGCCTCACTTGCCACTCTCCTCCCCGAGACATGGATCACACACACCGCCTCACTTGCCACTCTCCTCTCTGAGACATGGATCACACACACCATGGCACTGTCTCACTTGCCACTCTCCTCCCTGAGACATGGATCACACACACCATGGCACTGCCTCACTTGCCACTCGCCTTCCTGAGACATGGATCACACACCATGGCACTGTCTCACCTGCCAATCTCCTCCCCGAGACAAGGATCACCCACCATGGCACTGCCTCACTGGCCACTCTCATCCCTGAGACATGGATCACACACACCATGGCACTACCTCACTTGTCACTCTCCTCCCCGAGACAAGGATCACCCACCATGTCACCGCCTCACTTGCCACTCTCCTCCCTGAGACATGGATCACACACACCATGGCACTACCTCACTTGCCACTCTCCTCCCCGAGACAAGGATCACCCACCATGTCACTGCCTCACTTGCCACTCTCCTCCCTGAGACATGGATCACCCACCATGTCACTGCCTCACTTGCCACTCTCCCCCCTGAGACATGGATCACACACACTATGGCACTACCTCTCACTTGCCACTCTCCTCCCCGAGACAAGGATCACCCACCATGTCACTGCCTCACTTGCCACTCTCCTCCCTGAGACATGGATCACCCACTATGGCACTGCCTCGCTTGCCACTCTCCTCCCTGAGACAAGAATCACAGACACCATGGCACCGCCTCACTTGCCCCTCTCCTCCATGAGACATGGATCACACCCACACCATGTCACTGCCTAACTTGCCACTCTCCTCCCTGAGACATGGATCACACACACCATGGCACTACCTCACTTGCCACTCTCCTTCCTGAGACATGGATCACACACCATGGCACTGCCTCACCTGCCAATCTCCTCCCAGAGACAAGGATCACCCACCATGGCACTGCCTCACTTGCCACTCTCCTCCTGAGACATGGATCACACACACCATGGCACTACCTCACTGGCCACTCTCCTCCCCGAGACAAGGATCACCCACCATGTCACTGCCTCACTTGCCACTCTCCTCCCTGAGACATGGATCACCCACCATGTCACTGCCTCACTTGCCACTCTCCCCCCTGAGACATGGATCACACACACTATGGCACTACCTCTCACTTGCCACTCTCCTCCCCGAGACAAGGATCACCCACCATGTCACTGCCTCACTTGCCACTCTCCTCCCTGAGACATGGATCACATACCATGGCACTGCCTCACTTGCCACTCTCCTCCCTGAAACATGGATCACACACACCATGGCACTACCTTACTTGCCACTTTCCTCCCTGAGACATGGATCACCCACCAGGGCACTGCCTCACTTGCCACTCTCCTCCCTGAGACAGGGATCACACACACCATGGCACTGCCTCACTTGCCACTCTCCTCCCTGAGACATGGATCACACACACCATGGCACTGCCTCACTTGCCACTCTCCTCCCTGAGACATGGATCACACACACCATGGCACTGCCTCACTTGCCAATCTCCTCCCTGAGACATGGATCACCCACCATGGCAATTCCTCGCTTGCCACTCTCCTCCCTGAGACATGAATCACACACACCATGGCACCACCTCACTTGCCACTCTCCTCCCTGAGACATGGATCACACACACACCATGTCACTGCCTCACTTACCACTCTCCTGCCTGAGACATGAATCACACACACCAGGGCACTGCCTCACTTGCCACTCTCCTCCCTGAGACATGGATCACCCACCATGGCAATGCCTCACTTGCCACTCTCCTCCCTGAGACATGGATCACACACACCATGGCACTGCCTCACTTGCCACTCTGGATCACACACACCATGGCACTGCCTCACTTGCCACTCTCCTCCCTGAGACATGGATCACCAGCATGGCACTGCTTCACTTGCCACTCTCCTCCCTGAGACATGGATCACACACACCATGGCACTGCCTCACTTGCCACTCTCCCCCCTGAGACATGGATCACACACACCATGGTACTGCCTCACTTGCCACTCTCCTCCCCGAGACATGGATCACACACACCATGGCACTGTCTCACTTGCCACTCTCCTCCCTGAGACATGGATCACCCACCATGGCACTGCCTCACTTGCCACTCTCCTCCCTGAGACATGGATCACACACACCATGGCACTGCTTCACTTGCCACTCTCCTCTCTGAGACATGGATCACCCACCATGGCACTGCCTCGCTTGCCACTCTCCTCCCTGGGACATGAATCACACACACGCCATGTCACTGCCTAATTTGCCATTCTCCTTCCTGAGACATGGATCACACACCATGGCACTGCCTCACCTGCCAATCTCCTCTCCGAGACAAGGATCACCCACCATGGCACTGCCTCACTGGCCACTCTCCTCCCTGAGACATGGATCACACACACCATGGCACTACCTCACTTGCCACTCTCCTCCCCGAGACAAGGATCACCCACCATGTCACTGCCTCACTTGCCACTCTCCTCCCTGAGACATGGATCACACACACCATGGCACTACCTCACTTGCCACTCTCCTCCCCGAGACAAGGATCACCCACCATGTCACTGCCTCACTTGCCACTCTCCTCCCTGAGACATGGATCACACACACCATGGCACTACCTCACTTGCCACTCTCCTCCCTGAGACATGGATCACACACACCATGGCACTGCCTCACTTGCCACTCTCCTTCCTGAGACATGGATCACCCACCATGGCACTGCCTCACTTGCCACTCTCCTCCCTGAGACATGGATCACACACACCATGGCACTGCCTCACCTGCCACTCTCCTCCCCGAGACAAGGATCACCAGCATGGCACTGCTTCACTTGCCACTCTCCTCCCTGAGACATGGATCACACACACCATGGCACTGCCTCACATGCCACTCTCCTCCCTGAGACATTGATCACACACACCATGGCACTGCCTCACTTGCCACTCTCCTCCCTGAAACATGGATCACACACACCATGGCACTGCCTCACTTGCCACTCTCCTTCCTGAGACATGGATCACCCACCATGGCACTGACTCGCTTGCCACTCTCCTCCCTGAGACATGCATCACCCACCATGGCACTGACTCACCTGCCACTCTCCTCCCTGAGACATGGATCACACACACCATGGCACTGTCTCACTTGCCACTTTCCTCCACGAGACATGCATCACCCACCATGGAACTGCCTCACTTGCCACTCTCTTCCCTGAGATATGGATCACACACACCATGGCACTGCCTCACTTGCCACTCTCCTCCCTGAGACATGGATCACACAAACCATGGTACTGCCTCACTTGCCACTCTCCTCCCCGAGACATGGATCACACACACCATGGCACTGTCTCACTTGCCACTCTCCTCCCTGAGACATGGATCACCCACCATGGCACTGCCTCACTTGCCACTCTCCTCCCCGAGACATGGATCACACACACCGCCTCACTTGCCACTCTCCTCTCTGAGACATGGATCACCCACCATGGCACTGCCTCGCTTGCCACTCTCCTCCCTGAGACATGGATCACCAACCATGGCACTGCCTCACTTGCCACTCTCCTCCCTGAGACATGGATCACCCACCATGGCACTGCCTCACTTGCCACTCTCCTCCCGGAGACATGGATCACACACACCATGGCACTGCCTCACTTGCCACTCTCCTCCCCGAGACAAGGATCACCCACCATGGCACTGCCTCACTTGCCACTCTCCACCCTGAGACATGGATCACACACACCAGGGCACTACCTCACTTGCCACTCTCCTCCCCTAGACAAGGATCACCCACCATGGCACTGCCTCACTTGCCACTCCTCCCTGAGACATGGATCACACAACATGGCACTGCCACACTTGCCACTCTCCTCCCTGAGACATGGATCACACACACCATGGCACTGTCTCACTTGCCACTTTCCTCCCTGAGACATGCATTACCCACCATGGCACTGCCTCACTTGCCACTCTCCTCCCTGAGACATGGATCACACACACCATGGCACTGCCTCACTTGCCACTCTCCTCCCTGAGACATGGATCACACACACCATGGCACTGCCTCACTTGCCACTCTCCTCCCCGAGACATGGATCACACACACCATGGCACTGTCTCACTTGCCACTCTCCTCCCTGAGACATGGATCACCCACCATGGCACTGCCTCGCTTGCCACTCTCCTCCCTGAGACATGGATCACACACACCATGGCACTGTCTCACTTGCCACTCTCCTCCCTGAGACATGGATGACCCACCATGGCACTGCCTCACTTGCCACTCTCCTCCCTGAGACATGAATCACACACACCATGGCACCGCCTCACTTGCCACTCTCCTCCCTGAGACATGGATCACACACACACCATGTCACTGCCTAACTTGCCACTCTCCTCCCTGAGACATGGATCACACACACCATGGCACTGCCTCACTTGCCACTCTCCTTCCTGAGACATGGATCACCCACCATGGCACTGCCTCACTTGCCACTCTCCTCCCTGAGACATGGATCACACACACCATGGCACTGCCTCACCTGCCACTCTCCTCCACGAGACAAGGATCACCAGCATGGCACTGCTTCACTTGCCACTCTCCTCCCTGAGACATGGATCACACACACCATGGCACTGCCTCACATGCCACTCTCCTCCCTGAGACATTGATCACACACACCATGGCACTGCCTCACTTGCCACTCTCCTCCCTGATACATGGATCACACACACCATGGCACTGCCTCACTTGCCACTCTCCTTCCTGAGACATGGATCACCCACCATGGCACTGACTCGCTTGCCACTCTCCTCCCTGAGACATGCATCACCCACCATGGCACTGACTCACCTGCCACTCTCCTCCCTGAGACATGGATCACACACACCATGGCACTGTCTCACTTGCCACTTTCCTCCACGAGACATGCATCACCCACCATGGAACTGCCTCACTTGCCACTCTCTTCCCTGAGATATGGATCACACACACCATGGCACTGCCTCACTTGCCACTCTCCTCCCTGAGACATGGATCACACAAACCATGGTACTGCCTCACTTGCCACTCTCCTCCCCGAGACATGGATCACACACACCATGGCACTGTCTCACTTGCCACTCTCCTCCCTGAGACATGGATCACCCACCATGGCACTGCCTCACTTGCCACTCTCCTCCCCGAGACATGGATCACACACACCGCCTCACTTGCCACTCTCCTCTCTGAGACATGGATCACCCACCATGGCACTGCCTCGCTTGCCACTCTCCTCCCTGAGACATGGATCACCAACCATGGCACTGCCTCACTTGCCACTCTCCTCCCTGAGACATGGATCACCCACCATGGCACTGCCTCACTTGCCACTCTCCTCCCCGAGACATGGATCACACACACCACCTCACTTGCCACTCTTCTCTCTGAGACATGGATCACACACACCATGGCACTGTCTCACTTGCCACTCTCCTCCCTGAGACATGGATCACACACACCATGGCACTGCCTCACTTGCCACTCGCCTTCCTGAGACATGGATCACACACCATGGCACTGTCTCACCTGCCAATCTCCTCCCCGAGACAAGGATCACCCACCATGGCACTGCCTCACTGGCCACTCTCCTCCCTGAGACATGGATCACACACACCATGGCACTACCTCACTTGTCACTCTCCTCCCCGAGACAAGGATCACCCACCATGTCACTGCCTCACTTGCCACTCTCCTCCCTGAGACATGGATCACACACACCATGGCACTACCTCACTTGCCACTCTCCTCCCCGAGACAAGGATCACCCACCATGTCACTGCCTCACTTGCCACTCTCCTCCCTGAGACATGGATCACCCACCATGTCACTGCCTCACTTGCCACTCTCCCCCCTGAGACATGGATCACACACACTATGGCACTACCTCTCACTTGCCACTCTCCTCCCCGAGACAAGGATCACCCACCATGTCACTGCCTCACTTGCCACTCTCCTCCCTGAGACATGGATCACCCACTATGGCACTGCCTCGCTTGCCACTCTCCTCCCTGAGACATGAATCACAGACACCATGGCACCGCCTCACTTGCCCCTCTCCTCCATGAGACATGGATCACACCCACACCATGTCACTGCCTAACTTGCCACTCTCCTCCCTGAGACATGGATCACACACACCATGGCACTACCTCACTTGCCACTCTCCTTCCTGAGACATGGATCACACACCATGGCACTGCCTCACCTGCCAATCTCCTCCCAGAGACAAGGATCACCCACCATGGCACTGCCTCACTTGCCACTCTCCTCCTGAGACATGGATCACATATACCATGGCACTACCTCACTGGCCACTCTCCTCCCCGAGACAAGGATCACCCACCATGTCACTGCCTCACTTGCCACTCTCCTCCCTGAGACATGGATCACCCACCATGTCACTGCCTCACTTGCCACTCTCCCCCCTGAGACATGGATCACACACACTATGGCACTACCTCTCACTTCCAACTCTCCTCCCCGAGACAAGGATCACCCACCATGTCACTGCCTCACTTGCCACTCTCCTCCCTGAGACATGGATCACATACCATGGCACTGCCTCACTTGCCACTCTCCTCCCTGAAACATGGATCACACACACCATGGCACTACCTTACTTGCCACTTTCCTCCCTGAGACATGGATCACCCACCAGGGCACTGCCTTACTTGCCACTCTCCTCCCTGAGACAGGGATCACACACACCATGGCACTGCCTCACTTGCCACTCTCCTCCCTGAGACATGGATCACACACACCATGGCACTGCCTCACTTGCCACTCTCCTCCCTGAGACATGGATCACACACACCATGGCACTGCCTCACTTGCCAATCTCCTCCCTGAGACATGGATCACCCACCATGGCAATTCCTCGCTTGCCACTCTCCTCCCTGAGACATGAATCACACACACCATGGCACCACCTCACTTGCCACTCTCCTCCCTGAGACATGGATCACACACACACCATGTCACTGCCTCACTTACCACTCTCCTGCCTGAGACATGAATCACACACACCAGGGCACTGCCTCACTTGCCACTCTCCTCCCTGAGACATGGATCACCCACCATGGCAATGCCTCACTTGCCACTCTCCTCCCTGAGACATGGATCACACACACCATGGCAATGCCTCACTTGCCACTCTCCTCCCTGAGACATGGATCACCAGCATGGCACTGCTTCACTTGCCACTCTCCTCCCTGAGACATGGATCACACACACCATGGCACTGCCTCACTTGCCACTCTCCCCCCTGAGACATGGATCACACACACCATGGTACTGCCTCACTTGCCACTCTCCTCCACGAGACATGGATCACACACACCATGGCACTGTCTCACTTGCCACTCTCCTCCCTGAGACATGGATCACCCACCAGGGCACTGCCTCACTTGCCACTCTCCTCCCTGAGACGTGGATCACACACACCATGGCACTGCTTCACTTGCCACTCTCCTCTCTGAGACATGGATCACCCACCATGGCACTGCCTCGCTTGCCACTCTCCTCCCTGGGACATGAATCACACACACGCCATGTCACTGCCTAATTTGCCATTCTCCTTCCTGAGACATGGATCACACACCATGGCACTGCCTCACCTGCCAATCTCCTCCCCGAGACAAGGATCACCCACCATGGCACTGCCTCACTGGCCACTCTCCTCCCTGAGACATGGATCACACACACCATGGCACTACCTCACTTGCCACTCTCCTCCCCGAGACAAGGATCACCCACCATGTCACTGCCTCACTTGCCACTCTCCTCCCTGAGACATGGATCACACACACCATGGCACTACCTCACTTGCCACTCTCCTCCCCGAGACAAGGATCACCCACCATGTCACTGCCTCACTTGCCACTCTCCTCCCTGAGACATGGATCACACACACCATGGCACTACCTCACTTGCCACTCTCCTCCCCGAGACAAGGATCACCCACCATGTCACTGCCTCACTTGCCACTCTCCTCCCTGAGACATGGATCACCCACCATGTCACTGCCTCACTTGCCACTCTCCTCCCTGAGACATGGATCACACACACCATGGCACTACCTCACTTGCCACTCTCCTCCCCGAGACAAGGATCACCCACCATGTCACTGCCTCACTTGCCATTCTCCTCCCTGAGACATGGATCACCCACCATGTCACTGCCTCACTTGCCACTCTCCTCCCTGAGACATGGATCACACACACCATGGCACTGCCTCACTTACCACTCTCCTCCCTGAGACATGGATCACCCACCATGGCACTGCCTCACTTGCCACTTTTCTCCCTGAGACATGGATCACCCACCATGGCACTGCCTCACTTTTGCCACTCTCCTCCCTGAGACATGGATCACCCACCATGTCACTGCCTCACTTGCCACTCTCCTCCCTGAGACATGGATCACCCACCATGTCACTGCCTCACTTGCCACTCTCCTCCCTGAGACATGGATCACACACACCATGGCACTACCTCACTTGCCACTCTCCTCCCAGAGACAAGGATCACCCACCATGTCACTGCCTCACTTGCCACTCTCCTCCCTGAGACATGGATCACCCACCATGTCACTGCCTCACTTGCCACTCTCCTCCCTGAGACATGGATCACACACACCATGGCACTGCCTTACTTGCCACTTTCCTCCCTGAGACATGGATCACCCACCATGGCACTGCCTCACTTGCCACTCTCCTCCCTGAGACATGGATCACCCACCATGTCACTGCCTCACTTGCCACTCTCCTCCCTGAGACATGGATCACCCACCATGTCACTGCCTCACTTGCCACTCTCCTCCCTGAGACATGGATCACACACACCATGGCACTGCCTAACCTGCCACTCTCCTCCCTGAGACATGAATCACACACACCATGGCACCGCCTCACTTGCCACTCTCCTCCATGAGACATGGATCACACCCACACCATGTCACTGCCTAACTTGCCACTCTCCTCCCTGAGACATGGATCACACACACCATGGCACTACCTCACTTGCCACTCTCCTTCCTGAGACATGGATCAACCACCATGGCACTGCCTCACCTGCCAATCTCCTCCCCGAGACAAGGATCACCCACCATGGCACTGCCTCACTTGCCACTCTCCTCCCTGAGACATGAATCACACACACCATGGCACTACCTCACTTGCCACTCTCCTCCCCGAGACAAGGATCACCCTCCAGGTCACTGCCTCACTTGCCACTAGCCTCCCTGAGACATGGATCACACACCATGGCACTGCCTCACTTGCCACTCTCCTCCCTGAGACATGGATCACACACACTATGGCACTGCCTCACTTGCCAATCTCCTCCCTGAGACATGGATCACCCACCATGGCAATGCCTCGCTTGCCACTCTCCTCCCTGAGACATGAATCACACACACCATGGCACCACCTCACTTGCCACTCTCCTCCCTGAGACATAGATCACACACACACCATGTCACTGCCTCACTTACCACTCTCCTGCCTGAGACATGGATCACACACACCAGGGCACTGCCTCACTTGCCACTCTCCTCCCTGAGACATGGATCACCAACCATGGCACTGCCTCACTTGCCACTCTCCTCCCTGAGACATGGATCACACACACCATGGCACTGCCTCACTTGCCACTCTGGATCACACACACCATGGCACTGCCTCACTTGCCACTCTCCTCTCTGAGACATGGATCACCAGCATGGCACTGCTTCACTTGCCACTCTCCTCGCTGAGACATGGATCACACACACCATGGCACTGCCTCACTTGCCACTCTCCTTCCTGAGACATGGTTCACCCACCATGGCACTGACTCGCTTGCCACTCTCCTCCCTGAGACATGGATCACCCACCATGGCACTGACTCACCTGCTACTCTCCTCCATGAGACATGGATCACACGCACCATGGCACTGCCTCACTTGCCACTCTCCTCCCTGAGACATGGATCACACACACCATGGCACTGCCTCACTTGCCACTCTCCTTCCTGAGACATGGTTCACCCACCATGGCACTGACTCGCTTGCCACTCTCCTCCCTGAGACATGGATCACCCACCATGGCACTGACTCACCTGCTACTCTCCTCCATGAGACATGGATCACACACACCATGGCACTGCCTCACTTGCCACTCTCCTCCCTGAGACATGGATCACACACACCATGGCACTGCCTCACTTGCCACTCTCCTCCCTGAGACATGGATCACACAAACCATGGCACTGCCTCACTTGCCAATCTCCTCCCTGAGACATGGATCACCCACCATGGCAATGCCTCGCTTGCCACTCTCCTCCCTGAGACATGAATCACACACACCATGGCACCACCTCACTTGCCACTCTCCTCCCTGAGACATGGATCACACACACACACCATGTCACTGCCTCACTTACCACTCTCCTGCCTGAGACATGGATCACACACACCAGGGCACTGCCTCACTTGCCACTCTCCTTCCTGAGACATGGATCACACACCACGGCACTGCCTCACCTGCCAATCTCCTCCCCGAGACAAGGATCACCCACCATGGCACTGCCTCACTGGCCACTCTCCTCCCTGAGACATGGATCACACACACCATGCACTACCTCACTTGCCACTCTCCTCCCCGAGACAAGGATCACCCACCATGTCACTGCCTCACTTGCCACTCTCCTCCCTGAGACATGGATCACACACACCATGGCACTACCTCACTTGCCACTCTCCTCCCCGAGACAAGGATCACCCACCATGTCACTGCCTCACTTGCCACTCTCCTCCCTGAGACATGGATCACCCACCATGTCACTGCCTCACTTGCCATTCTCCTCCCTGAGACATGGATCACACACACCATGGCACTACCTCACTTGCCACTCTCCTCCCCGAGACAAGGATCACCCACCATGTCACTGCCTCACTTGCCACTCTCCTCCCTGAGACATGGATCACACACACCATGGCACTGCCTTACTTGCCACTTTCCTCCCTGAGACATGGATCACCCACCATGGCACTGCCTCACTTGCCACTCTCCTCCCTGAGACATGGATCACCCACCATGGCACTGCCTCGCTTGCCACTCTCCTCCCTGAGACATGAATCACACACACCATGGCACCGCCTCGCTTGCCACTCTCCTCCATGAGACATGGATCACACCCACACCATGTCACTGCCTAACTTGCCACTCTCCTCCCTGAGACATGGATCACACACACCATGGCACTACCTCACTTGCCACTCTCCTCCCTGAGACATGCATCACCCACCATGGCACTGACTCACCTGCCACTCTCCTCCCTGAGACATGGATCACACACACCATGGCACTGTCTCACTTGCCACTTTCCTCCCTGAGACATGCATCACCCACCATGGAACTGCCTCACTTGCCACTCTCTTCCCTGAGATATGGATCACACACACCATGGCACTGCCTCACTTGCCACTCTCCTCCCTGAGACATGGATCACACAAACCATGGTACTGCCTCACTTGCCACTCTCCTCCCCGAGATATGGATCACACACACCATGGCACTGTCTCACTTGCCACTTTCCTCCCTGAGACATGGATCACCCACCATGGCACTGCCTCACTTGCCACTCTCCTCCCCGAGACATGGATCACACACACCGCCTCACTTGCCACTCTCCTCTCTGAGACATGGATCACCCACCATGGCACTGCCTCGCTTGCCACTCTCCTCCCTGAGACATGGATCACCAACCATTGCACTGCCTCACTTGCCACTCTCCTCCCTGAGACATGGATCACCCACCATGGCACTGCCTCACTTGCCACTCTCCTCCCCGAGACATGGATCACACACACCGCCTCACTTGCCACTCTCCTCTCTGAGACATGGATCACACACACCATGGCACTGTCTCACTTGCCACTCTCCTCCCTGAGACATGGATCACACACACCATGGCACTGCCTCACTTGCCACTCGCCTTCCTGAGACATGGATCACACACCATGGCACTGTCTCACCTGCCAATCTCCTCCCCGAGACAAGGATCACCCACCATGGCACTGCCTCACTGGCCACTCTCATCCCTGAGACATGGATCACACACACCATGGCACTACCTCACTTGTCACTCTCCTCCCCGAGACAAGGATCACCCACCATGTCACCGCCTCACTTGCCACTCTCCTCCCTGAGACATGGATCACACACACCATGGCACTACCTCACTTGCCACTCTCCTCCCCGAGACAAGGATCACCCACCATGTCACTGCCTCACTTGCCACTCTCCTCCCTGAGACATGGATCACCCACCATGTCACTGCCTCACTTGCCACTCTCCCCCCTGAGACATGGATCACACACACTATGGCACTACCTCTCACTTGCCACTCTCCTCCCCGAGACAAGGATCACCCACCATGTCACTGCCTCACTTGCCACTCTCCTCCCTGAGACATGGATCACCCACTATGGCACTGCCTCGCTTGCCACTCTCCTCCCTGAGACAAGAATCACAGACACCATGGCACCGCCTCACTTGCCCCTCTCCTCCATGAGACATGGATCACACCCACACCATGTCACTGCCTAACTTGCCACTCTCCTCCCTGAGACATGGATCACACACACCATGGCACTACCTCACTTGCCACTCTCCTTCCTGAGACATGGATCACACACCATGGCACTGCCTCACCTGCCAATCTCCTCCCAGAGACAAGGATCACCCACCATGGCACTGCCTCACTTGCCACTCTCCTCCTGAGACATGGATCACACACACCATGGCACTACCTCACTGGCCACTCTCCTCCCCGAGACAAGGATCACCCACCATGTCACTGCCTCACTTGCCACTCTCCTCCCTGAGACATGGATCACCCACCATGTCACTGCCTCACTTGCCACTCTCCCCCCTGAGACATGGATCACACACACTATGGCACTACCTCTCACTTGCCACTCTCCTCCCCGAGACAAGGATCACCCACCATGTCACTGCCTCACTTGCCACTCTCCTCCCTGAGACATGGATCACATACCATGGCACTGCCTCACTTGCCACTCTCCTCCCTGAAACATGGATCACACACACCATGGCACTACCTTACTTGCCACTTTCCTCCCTGAGACATGGATCACCCACCAGGGCACTGCCTCACTTGCCACTCTCCTCCCTGAGACAGGGATCACACACACCATGGCACTGCCTCACTTGCCACTCTCCTCCCTGAGACATGGATCACACACACCATGGCACTGCCTCACTTGCCACTCTCCTCCCTGAGACATGGATCACACACACCATGGCACTGCCTCACTTGCCAATCTCCTCCCTGAGACATGGATCACCCACCATGGCAATTCCTCGCTTGCCACTCTCCTCCCTGAGACATGAATCACACACACCATGGCACCACCTCACTTGCCACTCTCCTCCCTGAGACATGGATCACACACACACCATGTCACTGCCTCACTTACCACTCTCCTGCCTGAGACATGAATCACACACACCAGGGCACTGCCTCACTTGCCACTCTCCTCCCTGAGACATGGATCACCCACCATGGCAATGCCTCACTTGCCACTCTCCTCCCTGAGACATGGATCACACACACCATGGCACTGCCTCACTTGCCACTCTGGATCACACACACCATGGCACTGCCTCACTTGCCACTCTCCTCCCTGAGACATGGATCACCAGCATGGCACTGCTTCACTTGCCACTCTCCTCCCTGAGACATGGATCACACACACCATGGCACTGCCTCACTTGCCACTCTCCCCCCTGAGACATGGATCACACACACCATGGTACTGCCTCACTTGCCACTCTCCTCCCCGAGACATGGATCACACACACCATGGCACTGTCTCACTTGCCACTCTCCTCCCTGAGACATGGATCACCCACCATGGCACTGCCTCACTTGCCACTCTCCTCCCTGAGACATGGATCACACACACCATGGCACTGCTTCACTTGCCACTCTCCTCTCTGAGACATGGATCACCCACCATGGCACTGCCTCGCTTGCCACTCTCCTCCCTGGGACATGAATCACACACACGCCATGTCACTGCCTAATTTGCCATTCTCCTTCCTGAGACATGGATCACACACCATGGCACTGCCTCACCTGCCAATCTCCTCTCCGAGACAAGGATCACCCACCATGGCACTGCCTCACTGGCCACTCTCCTCCCTGAGACATGGATCACACACACCATGGCACTACCTCACTTGCCACTCTCCTCCCCGAGACAAGGATCACCCACCATGTCACTGCCTCACTTGCCACTCTCCTCCCTGAGACATGGATCACACACACCATGGCACTACCTCACTTGCCACTCTCCTCCCCGAGACAAGGATCACCCACCATGTCACTGCCTCACTTGCCACTCTCCTCCCTGAGACATGGATCACACACACCATGGCACTACCTCACTTGCCACTCTCCTCCCCGAGACAAGGATCACCCACCATGTCACTGCCTCACTTGCCACTCTCCTCCCTGAGACATGGATCACCCACCATGTCACTGCCTCACTTGCCACTCTCCTCCCTGAGACATGGATCACACACACCATGGCACTACCTCACTTGCCACTCTCCTCCCCGAGACAAGGATCACCCACCATGTCACTGCCTCACTTGCCACTCTCCTCCCTGAGACATGGATCACCCACCATGTCACTGCCTCACTTGCCACTCTCCTCCCTGAGACATGGATCACACACACCATGGCACTGCCTCACTTACCACTCTCCTCCCTGAGACATGGATCACCCACCATGGCACTGCCTCACTTGCCACTTTCCTCCCTGAGACATGGATCACCCACCATGGCACTGCCTCACTTGCCACTCTCCTCCCTGAGACATGGATCACCCACCATGTCACTGCCTCACTTGCCACTCTCCTCCCTGAGACATGGATCACCCACCATGTCACTGCCTCACTTGCCACTCTCCTCCCTGAGACATGGATCACACACACCATGGCACTGCCTTACTTGCCACTTTCCTCCCTGAGACATGGATCACCCACCATGGCACTGCCTCACTTGCCACTCTCCTCCCTGAGACATGGATCACCCACCATGTCACTGCCTCACTTGCCACTCTCCTCCCTGAGACATGGATCACCCACCATGTCACTGCCTCACTTGCCACTCTCCTCCCTGAGACATGGATCACACACACCATGGCACTGCCTAACTTGCCACTCTCCTCCCTGAGACATGAATCACACACACCATGGCACCGCCTCACTTGCCACTCTCCTCCATGAGACATGGATCACACCCACACCATGTCACTGCCTAACTTGCCACTCTCCTCCCTGAGACATGGATCACACACACCATGGCACTACCTCACTTGCCACTCTCCTTCCTGAGACATGGATCAACCACCATGGCACTGCCTCACCTGCCAATCTCCTCCCCGAGACAAGGATCACCCACCATGGCACTGCCTCACTTGCCACTCTCCTCCCTGAGACATGAATCACACACACCATGGCACTACCTCACTTGCCACTCTCCTCCCCGAGACAAGGATCACCCTCCATGTCACTGCCTCACTTGCCACTAGCCTCCCTGAGACATGGATCACACACCATGGCACTGCCTCACTTGCCACTCTCCTCCCTGAGACATGGATCACACACACCATGGCACTGCCTCACTTGCCAATCTCCTCCCTGAGACATGGATCACCCACCATGGCAATGCCTCGCTTGCCACTCTCCTCCCTGAGACATGAATCACACACACCATGGCACCACCTCACTTGCCACTCTCCTCCCTGAGACATGGATCACACACACACCATGTCACTGCCTCACTTACCACTCTCCTGCCTGAGACATGGATCACACACACCAGGGCACTGCCTCACTTGCCACTCTCCTCCCTGAGACATGGATCACCAACCATGGCAGTGCCTCACTTGCCACTCTCCTCCCTGAGACATGGATCACACACACCATGGCACTGCCTCACTTGCCACTCTGGATCACACACACCATGGCACTGCCTCACTTGCCACTCTCCTCCCTGAGACATGGATCACCAGCATGGCACTGCTTCACTTGCCACTCTCCTCGCTGAGACATGGATCACACACACCATGGCACTGCCTCACTTGCAACTCTCCCGCTGAGACATGGATCACGCACCATGGCACTGCCTCACTTGCCACTCTCCTCCCTGAGACATGGATCACACACACCATGGCACTGCCTCACTTGCCACTCTCCTTCCTGAGACATGGTTCACCCACCATGGCACTGACTCGCTTGCCACTCTCCTCCCTGAGACATGGATCACCCACCATGGCACTGACTCACCTGCTACTCTCCTCCATGAGACATGGATCACACACACCATGGCACTGCCTCACTTGCCACTCTCCTCCCTGAGACATGGATCACACACACCATGGCACTGCCTCACTTGCCACTCTCCTCCCTGAGACATGGATCACACAAACCATGGCACTGCCTCACTTGCCAATCTCCTCCCTGAGACATGGATCACCCACCATGGCAATGCCTCGCTTGCCACTCTCCTCCCTGAGACATGAATCACACACACCATGGCACCACCTCACTTGCCACTCTCCTCCCTGAGACATGGATCACACACACACACCATGTCACTGCCTCACTTACCACTCTCCTGCCTGAGACATGGATCACACACACCAGGGCACTGCCTCACTTGCCACTCTCCTTCCTGAGACATGGATCACACACCACGGCACTGCCTCACCTGCCAATCTCCTCCCCGAGACAAGGATCACCCACCATGGCACTGCCTCACTGGCCACTCTCCTCCCTGAGACATGGATCACACACACCATGCACTACCTCACTTGCCACTCTCCTCCCCGAGACAAGGATCACCCACCATGTCACTGCCTCACTTGCCACTCTCCTCCCTGAGACATGGATCACACACACCAGGGCACTACCTCACTTGCCACTCTCCTCCCCGAGACAAGGATCACCCACCATGTCACTGCCTCACTTGCCACTCTCCTCCCTGAGACATGGATCACCCACCATGTCACTGCCTCACTTACCACTCTCCTCCCCGAGACAAGGATCACCCACCATGTCACTGCCTCACTTGCCACTCTCCTCCCTGAGACATGGATCACCCACCATGTCACTGCCTCACTTGCCACTCTCCTCCCTGAGACATGGATCACACACACCATGGCACTGCCTTACTTGCCACTTTCCTCCCTGAGACATGGATCACCCACCATGGCACTGCCTCACTTGCCACTCTCCTCCCTGAGACATGGATCACCCACCATGTCACTGCCTCACTTGCCACTCTCCTCCCTGAGACATGGATCACCCACCATGTCACTGCCTCACTTGCCACTCTCCTCCCTGAGACATGGATCACACACACCATGGCACTGCCTAACTTGCCACTCTCCTCCCTGAGACATGAATCACACACACCATGGCACCGCCTCACTTGCCACTCTCCTCCATGAGACATGGATCACACCCACACCATGTCACTGCCTAACTTGCCACTCTCCTCCCTGAGACATGGATCACACACACCATGGCACTACCTCACTTGCCACTCTCCTTCCTGAGACATGGATCAACCACCATGGCACTGCCTCACCTGCCAATCTCCTCCCCGAGACAAGGATCACCCACCATGGCACTGCCTCACTTGCCACTCTCCTCCCTGAGACATGAATCACACACACCATGGCACTACCTCACTTGCCACTCTCCTCCCCGAGACAAGGATCACCCTCCATGTCACTGCCTCACTTGCCACTAGCCTCCCTGAGACATGGATCACACACCATGGCACTGCCTCACATGCCACTCTCCTCCCTGAGACATGGATCACACACACCATGGCACTGCCTCACTTGCCAATCTCCTCCCTGAGACATGGATCACCCACCATGGCAATGCCTCGCTTGCCACTCTCCTCCCTGAGACATGAATCACACACACCATGGCACCACCTCACTTGCCACTCTCCTCCCTGAGACATGGATCACACACACACCATGTCACTGCCTCACTTACCACTCTCCTGCCTGAGACATGGATCACACACACCAGGGCACTGCCTCACTTGCCACTCTCCTCCCTGAGACATGGATCACCAACCATGGCACTGCCTCACTTGCCACTCTCCTCCCTGAGACATGGATCACACACACCATGGCACTGCCTCACTTGCCACTCTGGATCACACACACCATGGCACTGCCTCACTTGCCACTCTCCTCCCTGAGACATGGATCACCAGCATGGCACTGCTTCACTTGCCACTCTCCTCGCTGAGACATGGATCACACACACCATGGCACTGCCTCACTTGCAACTCTCCCGCTGAGACATGGATCACGCACCATGGCACTGCCTCACTTGCCACTCTCCTCCCTGAGACATGGATCACACACACCATGGCACTGCCTCACTTGCCACTCTCCTTCCTGAGACATGGTTCACCCACCATGGCACTGACTCGCTTGCCACTCTCCTCCCTGAGACATGGATCACCCACCATGGCACTGACTCACCTGCTACTCTCCTCCATGAGACATGGATCACACACACCATGGCACTGCCTCACTTGCCACTCTCCTCCCTGAGACATGGATCACACACACCATGGCACTGCCTCACTTACCACTCTCCTCCCTGAGACATGGATCACACAAACCATGGCACTGCCTCACTTGCCAATCTCCTCCCTGAGACATGGATCACCCACCATGGCAATGCCTCGCTTGCCACTCTCCTCCCTGAGACATGAATCACACACACCATGGCACCACCTCACTTGCCACTCTCCTCCCTGAGACATGGATCACACACACACACCATGTCACTGCCTCACTTACCACTCTCCTGCCTGAGACATGGATCACACACACCAGGGCACTGCCTCACTTGCCACTCTCCTTCCTGAGACATGGATCACACACCACGGCACTGCCTCACCTGCCAATCTCCTCCCCGAGACAAGGATCACCCACCATGGCACTGCCTCACTGGCCACTCTCCTCCCTGAGACATGGATCACACACACCATGCACTACCTCACTTGCCACTCTCCTCCCCGAGACAAGGATCACCCACCATGTCACTGCCTCACTTGCCACTCTCCTCCCTGAGACATGGATCACACACACCAGGGCACTACCTCACTTGCCACTCTCCTCCCCGAGACAAGGATCACCCACCATGTCACTGCCTCACTTGCCACTCTCCTCCCTGAGACATGGATCACCCACCATGTCACTGCCTCACTTGCCATTCTCCTCCCTGAGACATGGATCACACACACCATGGCACTACCTCACTTGCCACTCTCCTCCCCGAGACAAGGATCACCCACCATGTCACTGCCTCACTTGCCACTCTCCTCCCTGAGACATGGATCACACACACCATGGCACTGCCTTACTTGCCACTTTCCTCCCTGAGACATGGATCACCCACCATGGCACTGCCTCGCTTGCCACTCTTCTCCCTGAGACATGAATCACACACACCATGGCACCGCCTCGCTTGCCACTCTCCTCCATGAGACATGGATCACACCCACACCATGTCACTGCCTAACTTGCCACTCTCCTCCCTGAGACATGGATCACACACACCATGGCACTACCTCACTTGCCACTCTCCTTCCTGAGACATGGATCAACCACCATGGCACTGCCTCACCTGCCAATCTCCTCCCCGAGACAAGGATCACCCACCATGGCACTGCCTCACTTGCCACTCTCCTCCCTGAGACATGGATCACACACACCATGGCACTACCTCACTTGCCACTCTCCTCCCCGAGACAAAGATCACCCTCCATGTCACTGCCTCACTTGCCACTCTCCTCCCTGAGACATGGATCACACACCATGGCACTGCCTCACTTGCCACTCTCCTCCCTGAGACATGGATCACACACACCATGGCACTACCTTACTTGCCACTTTCCTCCCTGAGACATGGATCACCCACCATGGCACTGCCTCACTTGCCACTCTCCTCCCTGAGACATGGATCACACACACCATGGCACTGCCTCACTTGCCACTCTCCTCCCTGAGACATGGATCACACACACCATGGCACTGCCTCACTTGCCACTCTCCTCCCTGAGACATGGATCACACAAACCATGGCACTGCCTCACTTGCCAATCTCCTCCCTGAGATTTGGATCACCCACCATGGCAATGCCTCGCTTGCCACTCTCCTCCCTGAGACAGGAATCACACACACCATGGCACCACCTCACTTGCCACTCTCCTCCCTGAGACATGGATCACACACACACACCATGTCACTGCCTCACTTACCACTCTCCTGCCTGAGACATGGATCACACACACCAGGGCACTGCCTCACTTGCCACTCTCCTCCCTGAGACATGGATCACCAAACATGGCACTGCCTCACTTGCCACTCTCCTCCCTGAGACATGGATCACACACACCATGGCACTGCCTCACTTGCCACTCTGGATCACACACACCATGGCACTGCCTCACTTGCCACTCTCCTCCCTGAGACATGGATCACCAGCATGGCACTGCTTCACTTGCCACTCTCCTCCCTGAGACATGGATCACACACACCATGGCACTGCCTCACTTGCAACTCTCCCGCCGAGACATGGATCACGCACCATGGCACTGCCTCACTTGCCACTCTCCTCCCTGAGACATGGATCACACACACCATGGCACTGCCTCACTTGCCACTCTCCTTCCTGAGACATGGATCACCCACCATGGCACTGACTCGCTTGCCACTCTCCTCCCTGAGACATGCATCACCCACCATGGCACTGACTCACCTGCTACTCTCCTCCATGAGACATGGATCACACACACCATGGCACTGCCTCACTTGCCACTCTCCTCCCTGAGACATGGATCACACACACCATGGCACTGCCTCACTTGCCACTCTCCTCCCTGAGACATGGATCACACAAACCATGGCACTGCCTCACTTGCCAATCTCCTCCCTGAGACATGGATCACCCACCATGGCAATGCCTCGCTTGCCACTCTCCTCCCTGAGACATGAATCACACACACCATGGCACCACCTCACTTGCCACTCTCCTCCCTGAGACATGGATCACACACACACACCATGTCACTGCCTCACTTACCACTCTCCTGCCTGAGACATGGATCACACACACCAGGGCACTGCCTCACTTGCCACTCTCCTCCCTGAGACATGGATCACCAACCATGGCACTGCCTCACTTGCCACTCTCCTCCCTGAGACATGGATCACACACACCATGGCACTGCCTCACTTGCCACTCTGGATCACACACACCATGGCACTGCCTCACTTGCCACTCTCCTCCCTGAGACATGGATCACCAGCATGGCACTGCTTCACTTGCCACTCTCCTCCCTGAGACATGGATCACACACACCATGGCACTGCCTCACTTGCAACTCTCCCGCCGAGACATGGATCACGCACCATGGCACTGCCTCACTTGCCACTCTCCTCCCTGAGACATGGATCACACACACCATGGCACTGCCTCACTTGCCACTCTCCTTCCTGAGACATGGATCACCCACCATGGCACTGACTCGCTTGCCACTCTCCTCCCTGAGACATGGATCACCCACCATGGCACTGACTCACCTGCTACTCTCCTCCATGAGACATGGATCACACACACCATGGCACTGCCTCACTTGCCACTCTCCTCCCTGAGACATGGATCACACACACCATGGCACTGCCTCACCTGCCACTCTCCTCCCCGAGAGAAGGATCACCCACCATGGCATTGCCTCACTTGCCACTCTCCTCCCTGAGACATGGATCACACACACCATGGCACTGCCTCACTTGCCACTCTGGATCACACACACCATGGCACTGCCTCACTTGCCACTCTCCTCCCTGAGACATGGATCACCAGCATGGCACTGCTTCACTTGCCACTCTCCTCCCTGAGACATGGATCACACACACCATGGCACTGCCTCACTTGCCACTCTCCTCCCTGAGACATGGATCACACACACCATGGCACTGCCTCACTTGCCACTCTCCCCCCTGAGACATGGATCACCCACCATGGCACTGCCTCACTTGCCACTCTCCTCCCTGAGACATGGATCACACACTCCATGGCACTGCCTCACTTGCCACTCTCCTTCCTGAGACATGGATCACCCACCATGGCACTGACTCGCTTGCCACTCTCCTCCCTGAGACATGGATCACCCACCATGGCACTGACTCACCTGCCACTCTCCTCCCTGAGACATGGATCACACACACCATGGCACTGCCTCACCAACCACTCTCCTCCCCGAGACAAGGATCACCCACCATGGCACTGCCTCACTTGCCACTCTCCTCCCTGAGACATGGATCACACACACCATGGCACTGCCTCACTTGCCACTCTGGATCACACACACCATGGCACTGCCTCACTTGCCACTCTCCTCCCTGAGACATGGATCACCAGCATGGCAATGCTTCACTTGCCACTCTCCTCCCTGAGACATGGATCACACACACCATGGCATTGCCTCACTTGCCACTCTCCTCCCGGAGACATGGATCACACACACCATGGCACTGCCTCACTTGCCACTCTCCTCCCCGAGACAAGGATCACCCACCATGGCACTGCCTCACTTGCCACTCTCCTCCCTGAGACATGGATCACACACACCAGGGCACTACCTCACTTGCCACTCTCCTCCCCTAGACAAGGATCACCCACCATGGCACTGCCTCACTTGCCACTCCTCCCTGAGACATGGATCACACACCATGGCACTGCCACACTTGCCACTCTCCTCCCTGAGACATGGATCACACACACCATGGCACTGTCTCACTTGCCACTTTCCTCCCTGAGACATGCATCACCCACCATGGCACTGCCTCACTTGCCACTCTCCTCCCTGAGACATGGATCACACACACCATGGCACTGCCTCACTTGCCACTCTCCTCCCTGAGACATGGATCACACACACCATGGCACTGCCTCACTTGCCACTCTCCTCCCTGAGACATGGATCACACACACCATGGCACTGCCTCACTTGCCACTCTCCTCCCCGAGACATGGATCACACACACCATGGCACTGTCTCACTTGCCACTCTCCTCCCTGAGACATGGATCACCCACCATGGCACTGCCTCGCTTGCCACTCTCCTCCCTGAGACATGGATCACACACACCATGGCACTGCCTCACTTGCCACTCTCATCTCTGAGACATGGATCACCCACCATGGCACTGCCTCGCTTGCCACTCTCCTCCCTGAGACATGAATCACACACACCATGGCACCGCCTCACTTGCCACTCTCCTCCCTGAGACATGGATCACACACACCATGTCACTGCCTCACTTACCACTCTCCTGTCTGAGACATGGATCACACACACCAGGGCACTGCCTCACTTGCCACTCTCCTCCCTGAGACATGGATCACCAACCATGGCACTGCCTCACTTGCCACTCTCCTCCCTGAGACATGGATCACACACACCATGGCACTGCCTCACCTGCCACTCTCCTCCCCGAGACAAGGATCACCAGCATGGCACTGCTTCACTTGCCACTCTCCTCCCTGAGACATGGATCACACACACCATGGCACTGCCTCACTTGCAACTCTCCTCCCTGAGACATGGATCACACACAACATGGCACTGCCTCACTTGCCACTCTCCCCCCTGAGACATGGATCACCCACCATGGCACTGCCTCACTTGCCACTCTCCTCCCTGAAACATGGATCACACACACCATGGCACTGCCTCACTTGCCACTCTCCTTCCTGAGACATGGATCACCCACCATGGCACTGACTCGCTTGCCACTCTCCTCCCTGAGACATCCATCACCCACCATGGCACTGCCTCACTTGCCACTCTCTTCCCTGAGACATGGATCACACACACCATGGCACTGCCTCACTTGCCACTCTCCTCCCTGAGACATGGATCACACACACCATGGTACTGCCTCACTTGCCACTCTCCTCCCCGAGTCATGGATCACACACACCATGGCACTGTCTCACTTGCCACTCTCCTCCCTGAGACATGGATCACCCACCATGGCACTGCCTCACTTGCCACTCTCCTCCCTGAGACATGGATCACACACACCATGGCACTGCCTCACTTGCCACTCTCCTCTCTGAGACATGGATCACCCACCATGGCACTGCCTCACTTGCCACTCTCCTCCCTGAGACATGGATCACACACACCATGGCACTGCCTCACTTGCCACTCTCCTCCCTGACACATGGATCACAAACACCATGGCACTACCTCACTTGCCACTCTCCTCCCTGAGACATGGATCACACACACCATGGCACTGCCTCACTTGCCAATCTCCTCCCTGAGACATGGATCACACACACACACCATGGCACTGCCTCACTTGCCACTCTCCTCTCTGAGACATGGATCACCCACCATGGCACTGCCTCACTTGCCACTCTCCTCCCTGAGACATGGATCACACACACCATGGCACTGCCTCACTTGCCACTCTCCTCCCTGAGACATGGATCACACACACCATGGCACTGCCTCACTTGCCACTCTCCTCCCTGAGACATGGATCACACACACCATGGCACTGCCTCACTTGCCAATCTCCTCCCTGAAACATGGATCACCCACCATGGCAATGCCTCACTTGCCACTCTCCTTCCTGAGACATGGATCACCCACCATGGCACTGCCTCACTTGCCACTCTCCTCCCTGAGACATGGATCACACACACCATGGCACTACCTCACTTGCCACTCTCCTACCCGAGACATGGATCACCCAACATGGCACTGCCTCACTTGCCACTCTCCTCCCTGAGACATGGATCACACACACCATGGCACTGCCTCACTTGCCACTCTCCTCCCTGAGACATGGATCACACACACCATGGCACTGCCTCACTTGCCACTCTCCTCCCTGAGACATGGATCACACACACCATGGCACTGCCTCACTTGCCAATCTCCTCCCTGAGACATAGATCACCCACCATGGCAATGCCTCGCTTGCCACTTTCCTCCCTGAGACATGAATCACACACACCATGGCACCACCTCACTTGCCACTCTCCTCCCTGAGACATGGATCACACACACACATGTCACTGCCTCACTTACCACTCTCCTGCCTGAGACATGGATCACACACACCAGGGCACTGCCTCACTTGCCACTCTCCTCCCTGAGACATGGATCACCAACCATGGCACTGCCTCACTTGACACTCTCCTCCCTGAGACATGGATCACACACAGCATGGCACTGCCTCACTTGCCACTCTGGATCACACACACCATGGCACTGCCTCACTTGCCACTCTCCTCCCTGAGACATGGATCACTAGCATGGCACTTCTTCACTTGCCACTCTCCTCCCTGAGACATGGATCACACACACCATGGCACTGCCTCACTTGCCACTCTCCCCCCTGAGACATGGATCACGCACCATGGCACTGCCTCACTTGCCACTCTCCTCCCTGAGACATGGATCACACACACCATGGCACTGCCTCACTTGCCACTCTCCTTCCTGAGACATGGATCACCCACCATGGCACTGACTCGCTTGCCACTCTCCTCCCTGAGACATGGATCACCCACCATGGCACTGACTCACCTGCTACTCTCCTCCATGAGACATGGATCACACACACCATGGCACTGCCTCACTTGCCACTCTCCTCCCTGAGACATGGATCACACACACCATGGCACTGCCTCACCTGCCACTCTCCTCCCCGAGAGAAGGATCACCCACCATGGCATTGCCTCACTTGCCACTCTCCTCCCTGAGACATGGATCACACACACCATGGCACTGCCTCACTTGCCACTCTGGATCACACACACCATGGCACTGCCTCACTTGCCACTCTCCTCCCTGAGACATGGATCACCAGCATGGCACTGCTTCACTTGCCACTCTCCTCCCTGAGACATGGATAACACACACCATGGCACTGCCTCACTTGCCACTCTCCTCCCTGAGACATGGATCACACACACCATGGCACTGCCTCACTTGCCACTCTCCCCCCTGAGACATGGGTCACCCACCATGGCACTGCCTCACTTGCCACTCTCCTCCCTGAGACATGGATCACACACACCATGGCACTGCCTCACTTGCCACTCTCCTTCCTGAGACATGGATCACCCACCATGGCACTCACTCGCTTGCAACTCTCCTCGCTAAGACATGGATCACCCACCATGGCACTGACTCACCTGCCACTCTCCTCCCTGAGACATGGATCACACACACCATGGCACTGCCTCACCAACCACTCTCCTCCCCGAGACAAGGATCACCCACCATGGCACTGCCTCAATTGCCACTCTCCTCCCTGAGACATGGATCACACACACCATGGCACTGCCTCACTTGCCACTCTGGATCACACACACCATGGCACTGCCTCACTTGCCACTCTCCTCCCTGAGACATGGATCACCAGCATGGCAATGCTTCACTTGCCACTCTACTCCCTGAGACATGGATCACACACACCATGGCACTGCCTCACTTGCCACTCTCCTCCCGGAGACATGGATCACACACACCATGGCACTGCCTCACTTGCCACTCTCCTCCCCGAGACAAGGATCACCCACCATGGCACTGCCTCACTTGCCACTCTCCACCCTGAGACATGGATCACACACACCAGGGCACTACCTCACTTGCCACTCTCCTCCCCTAGACAAGGATCACCCACCATGGCACTGCCTCACTTGCCACTCCTCCCTGAGACATGGATCACACAACATGGCACTGCCACACTTGCCACTCTCCTCCCTGAGACATGGATCACACACACCATGGCACTGTCTCACTTGCCACTTTCCTCCCTGAGACATGCATTACCCACCATGGCACTGCCTCACTTGCCACTCTCCTCCCTGAGACATGGATCACACACACCATGGCACTGCCTCACTTGCCACTCTCCTCCCTGAGACATGGATCACACACACCATGGCACTGCCTCACTTGCCACTCTCCTCCCCGAGACATGGATCACACACACCATGGCACTGTCTCACTTGCCACTCTCCTCCCTGAGACATGGATCACCCACCATGGCACTGCCTCGCTTGCCACTCTCCTCCCTGAGACATGGATCACACACACCATGGCACTGTCTCACTTGCCACTCTCCTCCCTGAGACATGGATGACCCACCATGGCACTGCCTCACTTGCCACTCTCCTCCCTGAGACATGAATCACACACACCATGGCACCGCCTCACTTGCCACTCTCCTCCCTGAGACATGGATCACACACACACCATGTCACTGCCTAACTTGCCACTCTCCTCCCTGAGACATGGATCACACACACCATGGCACTGCCTCACTTGCCACTCTCCTTCCTGAGACATGGATCACCCACCATGGCACTGCCTCACTTGCCACTCTCCTCCCTGAGACATGGATCACACACACCATGGCACTGCCTCACCTGCCACTCTCCTCCCCGAGACAAGGATCACCAGCATGGCACTGCTTCACTTGCCACTCTCCTCCCTGAGACATGGATCACACACACCATGGCACTGCCTCACATGCCACTCTCCTCCCTGAGACATTGATCACACACACCATGGCACTGCCTCACTTGCCACTCTCCTCCCTGAAACATGGATCACACACACCATGGCACTGCCTCACTTGCCACTCTCCTTCCTGAGACATGGATCACCCACCATGGCACTGACTCGCTTGCCACTCTCCTCCCTGAGACATGCATCACCCACCATGGCACTGACTCACCTGCCACTCTCCTCCCTGAGACATGGATCACACACACCATGGCACTGTCTCACTTGCCACTTTCCTCCACGAGACATGCATCACCCACCATGGAACTGCCTCACTTGCCACTCTCTTCCCTGAGATATGGATCACACACACCATGGCACTGCCTCACTTGCCACTCTCCTCCCTGAGACATGGATCACACAAACCATGGTACTGCCTCACTTGCCACTCTCCTCCCCGAGACATGGATCACACACACCATGGCACTGTCTCACTTGCCACTCTCCTCCCTGAGACATGGATCACCCACCATGGCACTGCCTCACTTGCCACTCTCCTCCCCGAGACATGGATCACACACACCGCCTCACTTGCCACTCTCCTCTCTGAGACATGGATCACCCACCATGGCACTGCCTCGCTTGCCACTCTCCTCCCTGAGACATGGATCACCAACCATGGCACTGCCTCACTTGCCACTCTCCTCCCTGAGACATGGATCACCCACCATGGCACTGCCTCACTTGCCACTCTCCTCCCGGAGACATGGATCACACACACCATGGCACTGCCTCACTTGCCACTCTCCTCCCCGAGACAAGGATCACCCACCATGGCACTGCCTCACTTGCCACTCTCCACCCTGAGACATGGATCACACACACCAGGGCACTACCTCACTTGCCACTCTCCTCCCCTAGACAAGGATCACCCACCATGGCACTGCCTCACTTGCCACTCCTCCCTGAGACATGGATCACACAACATGGCACTGCCACACTTGCCACTCTCCTCCCTGAGACATGGATCACACACACCATGGCACTGTCTCACTTGCCACTTTCCTCCCTGAGACATGCATTACCCACCATGGCACTGCCTCACTTGCCACTCTCCTCCCTGAGACATGGATCACACACACCATGGCACTGCCTCACTTGCCACTCTCCTCCCTGAGACATGGATCACACACACCATGGCACTGCCTCACTTGCCACTCTCCTCCCCGAGACATGGATCACACACACCATGGCACTGTCTCACTTGCCACTCTCCTCCCTGAGACATGGATCACCCACCATGGCACTGCCTCGCTTGCCACTCTCCTCCCTGAGACATGGATCACACACACCATGGCACTGTCTCACTTGCCACTCTCCTCCCTGAGACATGGATGACCCACCATGGCACTGCCTCACTTGCCACTCTCCTCCCTGAGACATGAATCACACACACCATGGCACCGCCTCACTTGCCACTCTCCTCCCTGAGACATGGATCACACACACACCATGTCACTGCCTAACTTGCCACTCTCCTCCCTGAGACATGGATCACACACACCATGGCACTGCCTCACTTGCCACTCTCCTTCCTGAGACATGGATCACCCACCATGGCACTGCCTCACTTGCCACTCTCCTCCCTGAGACATGGATCACACACACCATGGCACTGCCTCACCTGCCACTCTCCTCCACGAGACAAGGATCACCAGCATGGCACTGCTTCACTTGCCACTCTCCTCCCTGAGACATGGATCACACACACCATGGCACTGCCTCACATGCCACTCTCCTCCCTGAGACATTGATCACACACACCATGGCACTGCCTCACTTGCCACTCTCCTCCCTGATACATGGATCACACACACCATGGCACTGCCTCACTTGCCACTCTCCTTCCTGAGACATGGATCACCCACCATGGCACTGACTCGCTTGCCACTCTCCTCCCTGAGACATGCATCACCCACCATGGCACTGACTCACCTGCCACTCTCCTCCCTGAGACATGGATCACACACACCATGGCACTGTCTCACTTGCCACTTTCCTCCACGAGACATGCATCACCCACCATGGAACTGCCTCACTTGCCACTCTCTTCCCTGAGATATGGATCACACACACCATGGCACTGCCTCACTTGCCACTCTCCTCCCTGAGACATGGATCACACAAACCATGGTACTGCCTCACTTGCCACTCTCCTCCCCGAGACATGGATCACACACACCATGGCACTGTCTCACTTGCCACTCTCCTCCCTGAGACATGGATCACCCACCATGGCACTGCCTCACTTGCCACTCTCCTCCCCGAGACATGGATCACACACACCGCCTCACTTGCCACTCTCCTCTCTGAGACATGGATCACCCACCATGGCACTGCCTCGCTTGCCACTCTCCTCCCTGAGACATGGATCACCAACCATGGCACTGCCTCACTTGCCACTCTCCTCCCTGAGACATGGATCACCCACCATGGCACTGCCTCACTTGCCACTCTCCTCCCCGAGACATGGATCACACACACCACCTCACTTGCCACTCTTCTCTCTGAGACATGGATCACACACACCATGGCACTGTCTCACTTGCCACTCTCCTCCCTGAGACATGGATCACACACACCATGGCACTGCCTCACTTGCCACTCGCCTTCCTGAGACATGGATCACACACCATGGCACTGTCTCACCTGCCAATCTCCTCCCCGAGACAAGGATCACCCACCATGGCACTGCCTCACTGGCCACTCTCCTCCCTGAGACATGGATCACACACACCATGGCACTACCTCACTTGTCACTCTCCTCCCCGAGACAAGGATCACCCACCATGTCACTGCCTCACTTGCCACTCTCCTCCCTGAGACATGGATCACACACACCATGGCACTACCTCACTTGCCACTCTCCTCCCCGAGACAAGGATCACCCACCATGTCACTGCCTCACTTGCCACTCTCCTCCCTGAGACATGGATCACCCACCATGTCACTGCCTCACTTGCCACTCTCCCCCCTGAGACATGGATCACACACACTATGGCACTACCTCTCACTTGCCACTCTCCTCCCCGAGACAAGGATCACCCACCATGTCACTGCCTCACTTGCCACTCTCCTCCCTGAGACATGGATCACCCACTATGGCACTGCCTCGCTTGCCACTCTCCTCCCTGAGACATGAATCACAGACACCATGGCACCGCCTCACTTGCCCCTCTCCTCCATGAGACATGGATCACACCCACACCATGTCACTGCCTAACTTGCCACTCTCCTCCCTGAGACATGGATCACACACACCATGGCACTACCTCACTTGCCACTCTCCTTCCTGAGACATGGATCACACACCATGGCACTGCCTCACCTGCCAATCTCCTCCCAGAGACAAGGATCACCCACCATGGCACTGCCTCACTTGCCACTCTCCTCCTGAGACATGGATCACATATACCATGGCACTACCTCACTGGCCACTCTCCTCCCCGAGACAAGGATCACCCACCATGTCACTGCCTCACTTGCCACTCTCCTCCCTGAGACATGGATCACCCACCATGTCACTGCCTCACTTGCCACTCTCCCCCCTGAGACATGGATCACACACACTATGGCACTACCTCTCACTTCCAACTCTCCTCCCCGAGACAAGGATCACCCACCATGTCACTGCCTCACTTGCCACTCTCCTCCCTGAGACATGGATCACATACCATGGCACTGCCTCACTTGCCACTCTCCTCCCTGAAACATGGATCACACACACCATGGCACTACCTTACTTGCCACTTTCCTCCCTGAGACATGGATCACCCACCAGGGCACTGCCTCACTTGCCACTCTCCTCCCTGAGACAGGGATCACACACACCATGGCACTGCCTCACTTGCCACTCTCCTCCCTGAGACATGGATCACACACACCATGGCACTGCCTCACTTGCCACTCTCCTCCCTGAGACATGGATCACACACACCATGGCACTGCCTCACTTGCCAATCTCCTCCCTGAGACATGGATCACCCACCATGGCAATTCCTCGCTTGCCACTCTCCTCCCTGAGACATGAATCACACACACCATGGCACCACCTCACTTGCCACTCTCCTCCCTGAGACATGGATCACACACACACCATGTCACTGCCTCACTTACCACTCTCCTGCCTGAGACATGAATCACACACACCAGGGCACTGCCTCACTTGCCACTCTCCTCCCTGAGACATGGATCACCCACCATGGCAATGCCTCACTTGCCACTCTCCTCCCTGAGACATGGATCACACACACCATGGCAATGCCTCACTTGCCACTCTCCTCCCTGAGACATGGATCACCAGCATGGCACTGCTTCACTTGCCACTCTCCTCCCTGAGACATGGATCACACACACCATGGCACTGCCTCACTTGCCACTCTCCCCCCTGAGACATGGATCACACACACCATGGTACTGCCTCACTTGCCACTCTCCTCCCCGAGACATGGATCACACACACCATGGCACTGTCTCACTTGCCACTCTCCTCCCTGAGACATGGATCACCCACCAGGGCACTGCCTCACTTGCCACTCTCCTCCCTGAGACGTGGATCACACACACCATGGCACTGCTTCACTTGCCACTCTCCTCTCTGAGACATGGATCACCCACCATGGCACTGCCTCGCTTGCCACTCTCCTCCCTGGGACATGAATCACACACACGCCATGTCACTGCCTAATTTGCCATTCTCCTTCCTGAGACATGGATCACACACCATGGCACTGCCTCACCTGCCAATCTCCTCCCCGAGACAAGGATCACCCACCATGGCACTGCCTCACTGGCCACTCTCCTCCCTGAGACATGGATCACACACACCATGGCACTACCTCACTTGCCACTCTCCTCCCCGAGACAAGGATCACCCACCATGTCACTGCCTCACTTGCCACTCTCCTCCCTGAGACATGGATCACACACACCATGGCACTACCTCACTTGCCACTCTCCTCCCCGAGACAAGGATCACCCACCATGTCACTGCCTCACTTGCCACTCTCCTCCCTGAGACATGGATCACACACACCATGGCACTACCTCACTTGCCACTCTCCTCCCCGAGACAAGGATCACCCACCATGTCACTGCCTCACTTGCCACTCTCCTCCCTGAGACATGGATCACCCACCATGTCACTGCCTCACTTGCCACTCTCCTCCCTGAGACATGGATCACACACACCATGGCACTACCTCACTTGCCACTCTCCTCCCCGAGACAAGGATCACCCACCATGTCACTGCCTCACTTGCCATTCTCCTCCCTGAGACATGGATCACCCACCATGTCACTGCCTCACTTGCCACTCTCCTCCCTGAGACATGGATCACACACACCATGGCACTGCCTCACTTACCACTCTCCTCCCTGAGACATGGATCACCCACCATGGCACTGCCTCACTTGCCACTTTCCTCCCTGAGACATGGATCACCCACCATGGCACTGCCTCACTTTTGCCACTCTCCTCCCTGAGACATGGATCACCCACCATGTCACTGCCTCACTTGCCACTCTCCTCCCTGAGACATGGATCACCCACCATGTCACTGCCTCACTTGCCACTCTCCTCCCTGAGACATGGATCACACACACCATGGCACTACCTCACTTGCCACTCTCCTCCCAGAGACAAGGATCACCCACCATGTCACTGCCTCACTTGCCACTCTCCTCCCTGAGACATGGATCACCCACCATGTCACTGCCTCACTTGCCACTCTCCTCCCTGAGACATGGATCACACACACCATGGCACTGCCTTACTTGCCACTTTCCTCCCTGAGACATGGATCACCCACCATGGCACTGCCTCACTTGCCACTCTCCTCCCTGAGACATGGATCACCCACCATGTCACTGCCTCACTTGCCACTCTCCTCCCTGAGACATGGATCACCCACCATGTCACTGCCTCACTTGCCACTCTCCTCCCTGAGACATGGATCACACACACCATGGCACTGCCTAACCTGCCACTCTCCTCCCTGAGACATGAATCACACACACCATGGCACCGCCTCACTTGCCACTCTCCTCCATGAGACATGGATCACACCCACACCATGTCACTGCCTAACTTGCCACTCTCCTCCCTGAGACATGGATCACACACACCATGGCACTACCTCACTTGCCACTCTCCTTCCTGAGACATGGATCAACCACCATGGCACTGCCTCACCTGCCAATCTCCTCCCCGAGACAAGGATCACCCACCATGGCACTGCCTCACTTGCCACTCTCCTCCCTGAGACATGAATCACACACACCATGGCACTACCTCACTTGCCACTCTCCTCCCCGAGACAAGGATCACCCTCCAGGTCACTGCCTCACTTGCCACTAGCCTCCCTGAGACATGGATCACACACCATGGCACTGCCTCACTTGCCACTCTCCTCCCTGAGACATGGATCACACACACTATGGCACTGCCTCACTTGCCAATCTCCTCCCTGAGACATGGATCACCCACCATGGCAATGCCTCGCTTGCCACTCTCCTCCCTGAGACATGAATCACACACACCATGGCACCACCTCACTTGCCACTCTCCTCCCTGAGACATAGATCACACACACACCATGTCACTGCCTCACTTACCACTCTCCTGCCTGAGACATGGATCACACACACCAGGGCACTGCCTCACTTGCCACTCTCCTCCCTGAGACATGGATCACCAACCATGGCACTGCCTCACTTGCCACTCTCCTCCCTGAGACATGGATCACACACACCATGGCACTGCCTCACTTGCCACTCTGGATCACACACACCATGGCACTGCCTCACTTGCCACTCTCCTCTCTGAGACATGGATCACCAGCATGGCACTGCTTCACTTGCCACTCTCCTCGCTGAGACATGGATCACACACACCATGGCACTGCCTCACTTGCCACTCTCCTTCCTGAGACATGGTTCACCCACCATGGCACTGACTCGCTTGCCACTCTCCTCCCTGAGACATGGATCACCCACCATGGCACTGACTCACCTGCTACTCTCCTCCATGAGACATGGATCACACGCACCATGGCACTGCCTCACTTGCCACTCTCCTCCCTGAGACATGGATCACACACACCATGGCACTGCCTCACTTGCCACTCTCCTTCCTGAGACATGGTTCACCCACCATGGCACTGACTCGCTTGCCACTCTCCTCCCTGAGACATGGATCACCCACCATGGCACTGACTCACCTGCTACTCTCCTCCATGAGACATGGATCACACACACCATGGCACTGCCTCACTTGCCACTCTCCTCCCTGAGACATGGATCACACACACCATGGCACTGCCTCACTTGCCACTCTCCTCCCTGAGACATGGATCACACAAACCATGGCACTGCCTCACTTGCCAATCTCCTCCCTGAGACATGGATCACCCACCATGGCAATGCCTCGCTTGCCACTCTCCTCCCTGAGACATGAATCACACACACCATGGCACCACCTCACTTGCCACTCTCCTCCCTGAGACATGGATCACACACACACACCATGTCACTGCCTCACTTACCACTCTCCTGCCTGAGACATGGATCACACACACCAGGGCACTGCCTCACTTGCCACTCTCCTTCCTGAGACATGGATCACACACCACGGCACTGCCTCACCTGCCAATCTCCTCCCCGAGACAAGGATCACCCACCATGGCACTGCCTCACTGGCCACTCTCCTCCCTGAGACATGGATCACACACACCATGCACTACCTCACTTGCCACTCTCCTCCCCGAGACAAGGATCACCCACCATGTCACTGCCTCACTTGCCACTCTCCTCCCTGAGACATGGATCACACACACCATGGCACTACCTCACTTGCCACTCTCCTCCCCGAGACAAGGATCACCCACCATGTCACTGCCTCACTTGCCACTCTCCTCCCTGAGACATGGATCACCCACCATGTCACTGCCTCACTTGCCATTCTCCTCCCTGAGACATGGATCACACACACCATGGCACTACCTCACTTGCCACTCTCCTCCCCGAGACAAGGATCACCCACCATGTCACTGCCTCACTTGCCACTCTCCTCCCTGAGACATGGATCACACACACCATGGCACTGCCTCACTTGCCACTCTCCTCCCTGAGACATGGATCACCAGCATGGCAATGCTTCACTTGCCACTCTCCTCCCTGAGACATGGATCACACACACCATGGCATTGCCTCACTTGCCACTCTCCTCCCGGAGACATGGATCACACACACCATGGCACTGCCTCACTTGCCACTCTCCTCCCCGAGACAAGGATCACCCACCATGGCACTGCCTCACTTGCCACTCTCCTCCCTGAGACATGGATCACACACACCAGGGCACTACCTCACTTGCCACTCTCCTCCCCTAGACAAGGATCACCCACCATGGCACTGCCTCACTTGCCACTCCTCCCTGAGACATGGATCACACACCATGGCACTGCCACACTTGCCACTCTCCTCCCTGAGACATGGATCACACACACCATGGCACTGTCTCACTTGCCACTTTCCTCCCTGAGACATGCATCACCCACCATGGCACTGCCTCACTTGCCACTCTCCTCCCTGAGACATGGATCACACACACCATGGCACTGCCTCACTTGCCACTCTCCTCCCTGAGACATGGATCACACACACCATGGCACTGCCTCACTTGCCACTCTCCTCCCTGAGACATGGATCACACACACCATGGCACTGCCTCACTTGCCACTCTCCTCCCCGAGACATGGATCACACACACCATGGCACTGTCTCACTTGCCACTCTCCTCCCTGAGACATGGATCACCCACCATGGCACTGCCTCGCTTGCCACTCTCCTCCCTGAGACATGGATCACACACACCATGGCACTGCCTCACTTGCCACTCTCATCTCTGAGACATGGATCACCCACCATGGCACTGCCTCGCTTGCCACTCTCCTCCCTGAGACATGAATCACACACACCATGGCACCGCCTCACTTGCCACTCTCCTCCCTGAGACATGGATCACACACACCATGTCACTGCCTCACTTACCACTCTCCTGTCTGAGACATGGATCACACACACCAGGGCACTGCCTCACTTGCCACTCTCCTCCCTGAGACATGGATCACCAACCATGGCACTGCCTCACTTGCCACTCTCCTCCCTGAGACATGGATCACACACACCATGGCACTGCCTCACCTGCCACTCTCCTCCCCGAGACAAGGATCACCAGCATGGCACTGCTTCACTTGCCACTCTCCTCCCTGAGACATGGATCACACACACCATGGCACTGCCTCACTTGCAACTCTCCTCCCTGAGACATGGATCACACACAACATGGCACTGCCTCACTTGCCACTCTCCCCCCTGAGACATGGATCACCCACCATGGCACTGCCTCACTTGCCACTCTCCTCCCTGAAACATGGATCACACACACCATGGCACTGCCTCACTTGCCACTCTCCTTCCTGAGACATGGATCACCCACCATGGCACTGACTCGCTTGCCACTCTCCTCCCTGAGACATCCATCACCCACCATGGCACTGCCTCACTTGCCACTCTCTTCCCTGAGACATGGATCACACACACCATGGCACTGCCTCACTTGCCACTCTCCTCCCTGAGACATGGATCACACACACCATGGTACTGCCTCACTTGCCACTCTCCTCCCCGAGTCATGGATCACACACACCATGGCACTGTCTCACTTGCCACTCTCCTCCCTGAGACATGGATCACCCACCATGGCACTGCCTCACTTGCCACTCTCCTCCCTGAGACATGGATCACACACACCATGGCACTGCCTCACTTGCCACTCTCCTCTCTGAGACATGGATCACCCACCATGGCACTGCCTCACTTGCCACTCTCCTCCCTGAGACATGGATCACACACACCATGGCACTGCCTCACTTGCCACTCTCCTCCCTGACACATGGATCACAAACACCATGGCACTACCTCACTTGCCACTCTCCTCCCTGAGACATGGATCACACACACCATGGCACTGCCTCACTTGCCAATCTCCTCCCTGAGACATGGATCACACACACACACCATGGCACTGCCTCACTTGCCACTCTCCTCTCTGAGACATGGATCACCCACCATGGCACTGCCTCACTTGCCACTCTCCTCCCTGAGACATGGATCACACACACCATGGCACTGCCTCACTTGCCACTCTCCTCCCTGAGACATGGATCACACACACCATGGCACTGCCTCACTTGCCACTCTCCTCCCTGAGACATGGATCACACACACCATGGCACTGCCTCACTTGCCAATCTCCTCCCTGAAACATGGATCACCCACCATGGCAATGCCTCACTTGCCACTCTCCTTCCTGAGACATGGATCACCCACCATGGCACTGCCTCACTTGCCACTCTCCTCCCTGAGACATGGATCACACACACCATGGCACTACCTCACTTGCCACTCTCCTACCCGAGACATGGATCACCCAACATGGCACTGCCTCACTTGCCACTCTCCTCCCTGAGACATGGATCACACACACCATGGCACTGCCTCACTTGCCACTCTCCTCCCTGAGACATGGATCACACACACCATGGCACTGCCTCACTTGCCACTCTCCTCCCTGAGACATGGATCACACACACCATGGCACTGCCTCACTTGCCAATCTCCTCCCTGAGACATAGATCACCCACCATGGCAATGCCTCGCTTGCCACTTTCCTCCCTGAGACATGAATCACACACACCATGGCACCACCTCACTTGCCACTCTCCTCCCTGAGACATGGATCACACACACACATGTCACTGCCTCACTTACCACTCTCCTGCCTGAGACATGGATCACACACACCAGGGCACTGCCTCACTTGCCACTCTCCTCCCTGAGACATGGATCACCAACCATGGCACTGCCTCACTTGACACTCTCCTCCCTGAGACATGGATCACACACAGCATGGCACTGCCTCACTTGCCACTCTGGATCACACACACCATGGCACTGCCTCACTTGCCACTCTCCTCCCTGAGACATGGATCACTAGCATGGCACTTCTTCACTTGCCACTCTCCTCCCTGAGACATGGATCACACACACCATGGCACTGCCTCACTTGCCACTCTCCCCCCTGAGACATGGATCACGCACCATGGCACTGCCTCACTTGCCACTCTCCTCCCTGAGACATGGATCACACACACCATGGCACTGCCTCACTTGCCACTCTCCTTCCTGAGACATGGATCACCCACCATGGCACTGACTCGCTTGCCACTCTCCTCCCTGAGACATGGATCACCCACCATGGCACTGACTCACCTGCTACTCTCCTCCATGAGACATGGATCACACACACCATGGCACTGCCTCACTTGCCACTCTCCTCCCTGAGACATGGATCACACACACCATGGCACTGCCTCACCTGCCACTCTCCTCCCCGAGAGAAGGATCACCCACCATGGCATTGCCTCACTTGCCACTCTCCTCCCTGAGACATGGATCACACACACCATGGCACTGCCTCACTTGCCACTCTGGATCACACACACCATGGCACTGCCTCACTTGCCACTCTCCTCCCTGAGACATGGATCACCAGCATGGCACTGCTTCACTTGCCACTCTCCTCCCTGAGACATGGATAACACACACCATGGCACTGCCTCACTTGCCACTCTCCTCCCTGAGACATGGATCACACACACCATGGCACTGCCTCACTTGCCACTCTCCCCCCTGAGACATGGATCACCCACCATGGCACTGCCTCACTTGCCACTCTCCTCCCTGAGACATGGATCACACACACCATGGCACTGCCTCACTTGCCACTCTCCTTCCTGAGACATGGATCACCCACCATGGCACTCACTCGCTTGCAACTCTCCTCCCTAAGACATGGATCACCCACCATGGCACTGACTCACCTGCCACTCTCCTCCCTGAGACATGGATCACACACACCATGGCTCTGCCTCACCAACCACTCTCCTCCCCGAGACAAGGATCACCCACCATGGCACTGCCTCAATTGCCACTCTCCTCCCTGAGACATGGATCACACACACCATGGCACTGCCTCACTTGCCACTCTGGATCACACACACCATGGCACTGCCTCACTTGCCACTCTCCTCCCTGAGACATGGATCACCAGCATGGCAATGCTTCACTTGCCACTCTACTCCCTGAGACATGGATCACACACACCATGGCACTGCCTCACTTGCCACTCTCCTCCCGGAGACATGGATCACACACACCATGGCACTGCCTCACTTGCCACTCTCCTCCCCGAGACAAGGATCACCCACCATGGCACTGCCTCACTTGCCACTCTCCACCCTGAGACATGGATCACACACACCAGGGCACTACCTCACTTGCCACTCTCCTCCCCTAGACAAGGATCACCCACCATGGCACTGCCTCACTTGCCACTCCTCCCTGAGACATGGATCACACAACATGGCACTGCCACACTTGCCACTCTCCTCCCTGAGACATGGATCACACACACCATGGCACTGTCTCACTTGCCACTTTCCTCCCTGAGACATGCATTACCCACCATGGCACTGCCTCACTTGCCACTCTCCTCCCTGAGACATGGATCACACACACCATGGCACTGCCTCACTTGCCACTCTCCTCCCTGAGACATGGATCACACACACCATGGCACTGCCTCACTTGCCACTCTCCTCCCCGAGACATGGATCACACACACCATGGCACTGTCTCACTTGCCACTCTCCTCCCTGAGACATGGATCACCCACCATGGCACTGCCTCGCTTGCCACTCTCCTCCCTGAGACATGGATCACACACACCATGGCACTGTCTCACTTGCCACTCTCCTCCCTGAGACATGGATGACCCACCATGGCACTGCCTCACTTGCCACTCTCCTCCCTGAGACATGAATCACACACACCATGGCACCGCCTCACTTGCCACTCTCCTCCCTGAGACATGGATCACACACACACCATGTCACTGCCTAACTTGCCACTCTCCTCCCTGAGACATGGATCACACACACCATGGCACTGCCTCACTTGCCACTCTCCTTCCTGAGACATGGATCACCCACCATGGCACTGCCTCACTTGCCACTCTCCTCCCTGAGACATGGATCACACACACCATGGCACTGCCTCACCTGCCACTCTCCTCCCCGAGACAAGGATCACCAGCATGGCACTGCTTCACTTGCCACTCTCCTCCCTGAGACATGGATCACACACACCATGGCACTGCCTCACATGCCACTCTCCTCCCTGAGACATTGATCACACACACCATGGCACTGCCTCACTTGCCACTCTCCTCCCTGAAACATGGATCACACACACCATGGCACTGCCTCACTTGCCACTCTCCTTCCTGAGACATGGATCACCCACCATGGCACTGACTCGCTTGCCACTCTCCTCCCTGAGACATGCATCACCCACCATGGCACTGACTCACCTGCCACTCTCCTCCCTGAGACATGGATCACACACACCATGGCACTGTCTCACTTGCCACTTTCCTCCAAGAGACATGCATCACCCACCATGGAACTGCCTCACTTGCCACTCTCTTCCCTGAGATATGGATCACACACACCATGGCACTGCCTCACTTGCCACTCTCCTCCCTGAGACATGGATCACACAAACCATGGTACTGCCTCACTTGCCACTCTCCTCCCCGAGACATGGATCACACACACCATGGCACTGTCTCACTTGCCACTCTCCTCCCTGAGACATGGATCACCCACCATGGCACTGCCTCACTTGCCACTCTCCTCCCCGAGACATGGATCACACACACCGCCTCACTTGCCACTCTCCTCTCTGAGACATGGATCACCCACCATGGCACTGCCTCGCTTGCCACTCTCCTCCCTGAGACATGGATCACCAACCATGGCACTGCCTCACTTGCCACTCTCCTCCCTGAGACATGGATCACCCACCATGGCACTGCCTCACTTGCCACTCTCCTCCCGGAGACATGGATCACACACACCATGGCACTGCCTCACTTGCCACTCTCCTCCCCGAGACAAGGATCACCCACCATGGCACTGCCTCACTTGCCACTCTCCACCCTGAGACATGGATCACACACACCAGGGCACTACCTCACTTGCCACTCTCCTCCCCTAGACAAGGATCACCCACCATGGCACTGCCTCACTTGCCACTCCTCCCTGAGACATGGATCACACAACATGGCACTGCCACACTTGCCACTCTCCTCCCTGAGACATGGATCACACACACCATGGCACTGTCTCACTTGCCACTTTCCTCCCTGAGACATGCATTACCCACCATGGCACTGCCTCACTTGCCACTCTCCTCCCTGAGACATGGATCACACACACCATGGCACTGCCTCACTTGCCACTCTCCTCCCTGAGACATGGATCACACACACCATGGCACTGCCTCACTTGCCACTCTCCTCCCCGAGACATGGATCACACACACCATGGCACTGTCTCACTTGCCACTCTCCTCCCTGAGACATGGATCACCCACCATGGCACTGCCTCGCTTGCCACTCTCCTCCCTGAGACATGGATCACACACACCATGGCACTGTCTCACTTGCCACTCTCCTCCCTGAGACATGGATGACCCACCATGGCACTGCCTCACTTGCCACTCTCCTCCCTGAGACATGAATCACACACACCATGGCACCGCCTCACTTGCCACTCTCCTCCCTGAGACATGGATCACACACACACCATGTCACTGCCTAACTTGCCACTCTCCTCCCTGAGACATGGATCACACACACCATGGCACTGCCTCACTTGCCACTCTCCTTCCTGAGACATGGATCACCCACCATGGCACTGCCTCACTTGCCACTCTCCTCCCTGAGACATGGATCACACACACCATGGCACTGCCTCACCTGCCACTCTCCTCCACGAGACAAGGATCACCAGCATGGCACTGCTTCACTTGCCACTCTCCTCCCTGAGACATGGATCACACACACCATGGCACTGCCTCACATGCCACTCTCCTCCCTGAGACATTGATCACACACACCATGGCACTGCCTCACTTGCCACTCTCCTCCCTGATACATGGATCACACACACCATGGCACTGCCTCACTTGCCACTCTCCTTCCTGAGACATGGATCACCCACCATGGCACTGACTCGCTTGCCACTCTCCTCCCTGAGACATGCATCACCCACCATGGCACTGACTCACCTGCCACTCTCCTCCCTGAGACATGGATCACACACACCATGGCACTGTCTCACTTGCCACTTTCCTCCACGAGACATGCATCACCCACCATGGAACTGCCTCACTTGCCACTCTCTTCCCTGAGATATGGATCACACACACCATGGCACTGCCTCACTTGCCACTCTCCTCCCTGAGACATGGATCACACAAACCATGGTACTGCCTCACTTGCCACTCTCCTCCCCGAGACATGGATCACACACACCATGGCACTGTCTCACTTGCCACTCTCCTCCCTGAGACATGGATCACCCACCATGGCACTGCCTCACTTGCCACTCTCCTCCCCGAGACATGGATCACACACACCGCCTCACTTGCCACTCTCCTCTCTGAGACATGGATCACCCACCATGGCACTGCCTCGCTTGCCACTCTCCTCCCTGAGACATGGATCACCAACCATGGCACTGCCTCACTTGCCACTCTCCTCCCTGAGACATGGATCACCCACCATGGCACTGCCTCACTTGCCACTCTCCTCCCCGAGACATGGATCACACACACCACCTCACTTGCCACTCTTCTCTCTGAGACATGGATCACACACACCATGGCACTGTCTCACTTGCCACTCTCCTCCCTGAGACATGGATCACACACACCATGGCACTGCCTCACTTGCCACTCGCCTTCCTGAGACATGGATCACACACCATGGCACTGTCTCACCTGCCAATCTCCTCCCCGAGACAAGGATCACCCACCATGGCACTGCCTCACTGGCCACTCTCCTCCCTGAGACATGGATCACACACACCATGGCACTACCTCACTTGTCACTCTCCTCCCCGAGACAAGGATCACCCACCATGTCACTGCCTCACTTGCCACTCTCCTCCCTGAGACATGGATCACACACACCATGGCACTACCTCACTTGCCACTCTCCTCCCCGAGACAAGGATCACCCACCATGTCACTGCCTCACTTGCCACTCTCCTCCCTGAGACATGGATCACCCACCATGTCACTGCCTCACTTGCCACTCTCCCCCCTGAGACATGGATCACACACACTATGGCACTACCTCTCACTTGCCACTCTCCTCCCCGAGACAAGGATCACCCACCATGTCACTGCCTCACTTGCCACTCTCCTCCCTGAGACATGGATCACCCACTATGGCACTGCCTCGCTTGCCACTCTCCTCCCTGAGACATGAATCACAGACACCATGGCACTGCCTCACTTGCCCCTCTCCTCCATGAGACATGGATCACACCCACACCATGTCACTGCCTAACTTGCCAATCTCCTCCCTGAGACATGGATCACACACACCATGGCACTACCTCACTTGCCACTCTCCTTCCTGAGACATGGATCACACACCATGGCACTGCCTCACCTGCCAATCTCCTCCCAGAGACAAGGATCACCCACCATGGCACTGCCTCACTTGCCACTCTCCTCCTGAGACATGGATCACATATACCATGGCACTACCTCACTGGCCACTCTCCTCCCCGAGACAAGGATCACCCACCATGTCACTGCCTCACTTGCCACTCTCCTCCCTGAGACATGGATCACCCACCATGTCACTGCCTCACTTGCCACTCTCCCCCCTGAGACATGGATCACACACACTATGGCACTACCTCTCACTTCCAACTCTCCTCCCCGAGACAAGGATCACCCACCATGTCACTGCCTCACTTGCCACTCTCCTCCCTGAGACATGGATCACATACCATGGCACTGCCTCACTTGCCACTCTCCTCCCTGAAACATGGATCACACACACCATGGCACTACCTTACTTGCCACTTTCCTCCCTGAGACATGGATCACCCACCAGGGCACTGCCTCACTTGCCACTCTCCTCCCTGAGACAGGGATCACACACACCATGGCACTGCCTCACTTGCCACTCTCCTCCCTGAGACATGGATCACACACACCATGGCACTGCCTCACTTGCCACTCTCCTCCCTGAGACATGGATCACACACACCATGGCACTGCCTCACTTGCCAATCTCCTCCCTGAGACATGGATCACCCACCATGGCAATTCCTCGCTTGCCACTCTCCTCCCTGAGACATGAATCACACACACCATGGCACCACCTCACTTGCCACTCTCCTCCCTGAGACATGGATCACACACACACCATGTCACTGCCTCACTTACCACTCTCCTGCCTGAGACATGAATCACACACACCAGGGCACTGCCTCACTTGCCACTCTCCTCCCTGAGACATGGATCACCCACCATGGCAATGCCTCACTTGCCACTCTCCTCCCTGAGACATGGATCACACACACCATGGCAATGCCTCACTTGCCACTCTCCTCCCTGAGACATGGATCACCAGCATGGCACTGCTTCACTTGCCACTCTCCTCCCTGAGACATGGATCACACACACCATGGCACTGCCTCACTTGCCACTCTCCCCCCTGAGACATGGATCACACACACCATGGTACTGCCTCACTTGCCACTCTCCTCCCCGAGACATGGATCACACACACCATGGCACTGTCTCACTTGCCACTCTCCTCCCTGAGACATGGATCACCCACCAGGGCACTGCCTCACTTGCCACTCTCCTCCCTGAGACGTGGATCACACACACCATGGCACTGCTTCACTTGCCACTCTCCTCTCTGAGACATGGATCACCCACCATGGCACTGCCTCGCTTGCCACTCTCCTCCCTGGGACATGAATCACACACACGCCATGTCACTGCCTAATTTGCCATTCTCCTTCCTGAGACATGGATCACACACCATGGCACTGCCTCACCTGCCAATCTCCTCCCCGAGACAAGGATCACCCACCATGGCACTGCCTCACTGGCCACTCTCCTCCCTGAGACATGGATCACACACACCATGGCACTACCTCACTTGCCACTCTCCTCCCCGAGACAAGGATCACCCACCATGTCACTGCCTCACTTGCCACTCTCCTCCCTGAGACATGGATCACACACACCATGGCACTACCTCACTTGCCACTCTCCTCCCCGAGACAAGGATCACCCACCATGTCACTGCCTCACTTGCCACTCTCCTCCCTGAGACATGGATCACACACACCATGGCACTACCTCACTTGCCACTCTCCTCCCCGAGACAAGGATCACCCACCATGTCACTGCCTCACTTGCCACTCTCCTCCCTGAGACATGGATCACCCACCATGTCACTGCCTCACTTGCCACTCTCCTCCCTGAGACATGGATCACACACACCATGGCACTACCTCACTTGCCACTCTCCTCCCCGAGACAAGGATCACCCACCATGTCACTGCCTCACTTGCCATTCTCCTCCCTGAGACATGGATCACCCACCATGTCACTGCCTCACTTGCCACTCTCCTCCCTGAGACATGGATCACACACACCATGGCACTGCCTCACTTACCACTCTCCTCCCTGAGACATGGATCACCCACCATGGCACTGCCTCACTTGCCACTTTCCTCCCTGAGACATGGATCACCCACCATGGCACTGCCTCACTTTTGCCACTCTCCTCCCTGAGACATGGATCACCCACCATGTCACTGCCTCACTTGCCACTCTCCTCCCTGAGACATGGATCACCCACCATGTCACTGCCTCACTTGCCACTCTCCTCCCTGAGACATGGATCACACACACCATGGCACTACCTCACTTGCCACTCTCCTCCCAGAGACAAGGATCACCCACCATGTCACTGCCTCACTTGCCACTCTCCTCCCTGAGACATGGATCACCCACCATGTCACTGCCTCACTTGCCACTCTCCTCCCTGAGACATGGATCACACACACCATGGCACTGCCTTACTTGCCACTTTCCTCCCTGAGACATGGATCACCCACCATGGCACTGCCTCACTTGCCACTCTCCTCCCTGAGACATGGATCACCCACCATGTCACTGCCTCACTTGCCACTCTCCTCCCTGAGACATGGATCACCCACCATGTCACTGCCTCACTTGCCACTCTCCTCCCTGAGACATGGATCACACACACCATGGCACTGCCTAACCTGCCACTCTCCTCCCTGAGACATGAATCACACACACCATGGCACCGCCTCACTTGCCACTCTCCTCCATGAGACATGGATCACACCTACACCATGTCACTGCCTAACTTGCCACTCTCCTCCCTGAGACATGGATCACACACACCATGGCACTACCTCACTTGCCACTCTCCTTCCTGAGACATGGATCAACCACCATGGCACTGCCTCACCTGCCAATCTCCTCCCCGAGACAAGGATCACCCACCATGGCACTGCCTCACTTGCCACTCTCCTCCCTGAGACATGAATCACACACACCATGGCACTACCTCACTTGCCACTCTCCTCCCCGAGACAAGGATCACCCTCCAGGTCACTGCCTCACTTGCCACTAGCCTCCCTGAGACATGGATCACACACCATGGCACTGCCTCACTTGCCACTCTCCTCCCTGAGACATGGATCACACACACTATGGCACTGCCTCACTTGCCAATCTCCTCCCTGAGACATGGATCACCCACCATGGCAATGCCTCGCTTGCCACTCTCCTCCCTGAGACATGAATCACACACACCATGGCACCACCTCACTTGCCACTCTCCTCCCTGAGACATAGATCACACACACACCATGTCACTGCCTCACTTACCACTCTCCTGCCTGAGACATGGATCACACACACCAGGGCACTGCCTCACTTGCCACTCTCCTCCCTGAGACATGGATCACCAACCATGGCACTGCCTCACTTGCCACTCTCCTCCCTGAGACATGGATCACACACACCATGGCACTGCCTCACTTGCCACTCTGGATCACACACACCATGGCACTGCCTCACTTGCCACTCTCCTCTCTGAGACATGGATCACCAGCATGGCACTGCTTCACTTGCCACTCTCCTCGCTGAGACATGGATCACACACACCATGGCACTGCCTCACTTGCCACTCTCCTTCCTGAGACATGGTTCACCCACCATGGCACTGACTCGCTTGCCACTCTCCTCCCTGAGACATGGATCACCCACCATGGCACTGACTCACCTGCTACTCTCCTCCATGAGACATGGATCACACGCACCATGGCACTGCCTCACTTGCCACTCTCCTCCCTGAGACATGGATCACACACACCATGGCACTGCCTCACTTGCCACTCTCCTTCCTGAGACATGGTTCACCCACCATGGCACTGACTCGCTTGCCACTCTCCTCCCTGAGACATGGATCACCCACCATGGCACTGACTCACCTGCTACTCTCCTCCATGAGACATGGATCACACACACCATGGCACTGCCTCACTTGCCACTCTCCTCCCTGAGACATGGATCACACACACCATGGCACTGCCTCACTTGCCACTCTCCTCCCTGAGACATGGATCACACAAACCATGGCACTGCCTCACTTGCCAATCTCCTCCCTGAGACATGGATCACCCACCATGGCAATGCCTCGCTTGCCACTCTCCTCCCTGAGACATGAATCACACACACCATGGCACCACCTCACTTGCCACTCTCCTCCCTGAGACATGGATCACACACACACACCATGTCACTGCCTCACTTACCACTCTCCTGCCTGAGACATGGATCACACACACCAGGGCACTGCCTCACTTGCCACTCTCCTTCCTGAGACATGGATCACACACCACGGCACTGCCTCACCTGCCAATCTCCTCCCCGAGACAAGGATCACCCACCATGGCACTGCCTCACTGGCCACTCTCCTCCCTGAGACATGGATCACACACACCATGCACTACCTCACTTGCCACTCTCCTCCCCGAGACAAGGATCACCCACCATGTCACTGCCTCACTTGCCACTCTCCTCCCTGAGACATGGATCACACACACCATGGCACTACCTCACTTGCCACTCTCCTCCCCGAGACAAGGATCACCCACCATGTCACTGCCTCACTTGCCACTCTCCTCCCTGAGACATGGATCACCCACCATGTCACTGCCTCACTTGCCATTCTCCTCCCTGAGACATGGATCACACACACCATGGCACTACCTCACTTGCCACTCTCCTCCCCGAGACAAGGATCACCCACCATGTCACTGCCTCACTTGCCACTCTCCTCCCTGAGACATGGATCACACACACCATGGCACTGCCTTACTTGCCACTTTCCTCCCTGAGACATGGATCACCCACCATGGCACTGCCTCACTTGCCACTCTCCTCCCTGAGACATGGATCACCCACCATGGCACTGCCTCGCTTGCCACTCTCCTCCCTGAGACATGAATCACACACACCATGGCACCGCCTCGCTTGCCACTCTCCTCCATGAGACATGGATCACACCCACACCATGTCACTGCCTAACTTGCCACTCTCCTCCCTGAGACATGGATCACACACACCATGGCACTACCTCACTTGCCACTCTCCTCCCTGAGACATGCATCACCCACCATGGCACTGACTCACCTGCCACTCTCCTCCCTGAGACATGGATCACACACACCATGGCACTGTCTCACTTGCCACTTTCCTCCCTGAGACATGCATCACCCACCATGGAACTGCCTCACTTGCCACTCTCTTCCCTGAGATATGGATCACACACACCATGGCACTGCCTCACTTGCCACTCTCCTCCCTGAGACATGGATCACACAAACCATGGTACTGCCTCACTTGCCACTCTCCTCCCCGAGATATGGATCACACACACCATGGCACTGTCTCACTTGCCACTTTCCTCCCTGAGACATGGATCACCCACCATGGCACTGCCTCACTTGCCACTCTCCTCCCCGAGACATGGATCACACACACCGCCTCACTTGCCACTCTCCTCTCTGAGACATGGATCACCCACCATGGCACTGCCTCGCTTGCCACTCTCCTCCCTGAGACATGGATCACCAACCATTGCACTGCCTCACTTGCCACTCTCCTCCCTGAGACATGGATCACCCACCATGGCACTGCCTCACTTGCCACTCTCCTCCCCGAGACATGGATCACACACACCGCCTCACTTGCCACTCTCCTCTCTGAGACATGGATCACACACACCATGGCACTGTCTCACTTGCCACTCTCCTCCCTGAGACATGGATCACACACACCATGGCACTGCCTCACTTGCCACTCGCCTTCCTGAGACATGGATCACACACCATGGCACTGTCTCACCTGCCAATCTCCTCCCCGAGACAAGGATCACCCACCATGGCACTGCCTCACTGGCCACTCTCATCCCTGAGACATGGATCACACACACCATGGCACTACCTCACTTGTCACTCTCCTCCCCGAGACAAGGATCACCCACCATGTCACCGCCTCACTTGCCACTCTCCTCCCTGAGACATGGATCACACACACCATGGCACTACCTCACTTGCCACTCTCCTCCCCGAGACAAGGATCACCCACCATGTCACTGCCTCACTTGCCACTCTCCTCCCTGAGACATGGATCACCCACCATGTCACTGCCTCACTTGCCACTCTCCCCCCTGAGACATGGATCACACACACTATGGCACTACCTCTCACTTGCCACTCTCCTCCCCGAGACAAGGATCACCCACCATGTCACTGCCTCACTTGCCACTCTCCTCCCTGAGACATGGATCACCCACTATGGCACTGCCTCGCTTGCCACTCTCCTCCCTGAGACAAGAATCACAGACACCATGGCACCGCCTCACTTGCCCCTCTCCTCCATGAGACATGGATCACACCCACACCATGTCACTGCCTAACTTGCCACTCTCCTCCCTGAGACATGGATCACACACACCATGGCACTACCTCACTTGCCACTCTCCTTCCTGAGACATGGATCACACACCATGGCACTGCCTCACCTGCCAATCTCCTCCCAGAGACAAGGATCACCCACCATGGCACTGCCTCACTTGCCACTCTCCTCCTGAGACATGGATCACACACACCATGGCACTACCTCACTGGCCACTCTCCTCCCCGAGACAAGGATCACCCACCATGTCACTGCCTCACTTGCCACTCTCCTCCCTGAGACATGGATCACCCACCATGTCACTGCCTCACTTGCCACTCTCCCCCCTGAGACATGGATCACACACACTATGGCACTACCTCTCACTTGCCACTCTCCTCCCCGAGACAAGGATCACCCACCATGTCACTGCCTCACTTGCCACTCTCCTCCCTGAGACATGGATCACATACCATGGCACTGCCTCACTTGCCACTCTCCTCCCTGAAACATGGATCACACACACCATGGCACTACCTTACTTGCCACTTTCCTCCCTGAGACATGGATCACCCACCAGGGCACTGCCTCACTTGCCACTCTCCTCCCTGAGACAGGGATCACACACACCATGGCACTGCCTCACTTGCCACTCTCCTCCCTGAGACATGGATCACACACACCATGGCACTGCCTCACTTGCCACTCTCCTCCCTGAGACATGGATCACACACACCATGGCACTGCCTCACTTGCCAATCTCCTCCCTGAGACATGGATCACCCACCATGGCAATTCCTCGCTTGCCACTCTCCTCCCTGAGACATGAATCACACACACCATGGCACCACCTCACTTGCCACTCTCCTCCCTGAGACATGGATCACACACACACCATGTCACTGCCTCACTTACCACTCTCCTGCCTGAGACATGAATCACACACACCAGGGCACTGCCTCACTTGCCACTCTCCTCCCTGAGACATGGATCACCCACCATGGCAATGCCTCACTTGCCACTCTCCTCCCTGAGACATGGATCACACACACCATGGCACTGCCTCACTTGCCACTCTGGATCACACACACCATGGCACTGCCTCACTTGCCACTCTCCTCCCTGAGACATGGATCACCAGCATGGCACTGCTTCACTTGCCACTCTCCTCCCTGAGACATGGATCACACACACCATGGCACTGCCTCACTTGCCACTCTCCCCCCTGAGACATGGATCACACACACCATGGTACTGCCTCACTTGCCACTCTCCTCCCCGAGACATGGATCACACACACCATGGCACTGTCTCACTTGCCACTCTCCTCCCTGAGACATGGATCACCCACCATGGCACTGCCTCACTTGCCACTCTCCTCCCTGAGACATGGATCACACACACCATGGCACTGCTTCACTTGCCACTCTCCTCTCTGAGACATGGATCACCCACCATGGCACTGCCTCGCTTGCCACTCTCCTCCCTGGGACATGAATCACACACACGCCATGTCACTGCCTAATTTGCCATTCTCCTTCCTGAGACATGGATCACACACCATGGCACTGCCTCACCTGCCAATCTCCTCTCCGAGACAAGGATCACCCACCATGGCACTGCCTCACTGGCCACTCTCCTCCCTGAGACATGGATCACACACACCATGGCACTACCTCACTTGCCACTCTCCTCCCCGAGACAAGGATCACCCACCATGTCACTGCCTCACTTGCCACTCTCCTCCCTGAGACATGGATCACACACACCATGGCACTACCTCACTTGCCACTCTCCTCCCCGAGACAAGGATCACCCACCATGTCACTGCCTCACTTGCCACTCTCCTCCCTGAGACATGGATCACACACACCATGGCACTACCTCACTTGCCACTCTCCTCCCCGAGACAAGGATCACCCACCATGTCACTGCCTCACTTGCCACTCTCCTCCCTGAGACATGGATCACCCACCATGTCACTGCCTCACTTGCCACTCTCCTCCCTGAGACATGGATCACACACACCATGGCACTACCTCACTTGCCACTCTCCTCCCCGAGACAAGGATCACCCACCATGTCACTGCCTCACTTGCCACTCTCCTCCCTGAGACATGGATCACCCACCATGTCACTGCCTCACTTGCCACTCTCCTCCCTGAGACATGGATCACACACACCATGGCACTGCCTCACTTACCACTCTCCTCCCTGAGACATGGATCACCCACCATGGCACTGCCTCACTTGCCACTTTCCTCCCTGAGACATGGATCACCCACCATGGCACTGCCTCACTTGCCACTCTCCTCCCTGAGACATGGATCACCCACCATGTCACTGCCTCACTTGCCACTCTCCTCCCTGAGACATGGATCACACACACCATGGCACTACCTCACTTACCACTCTCCTCCCCGAGACAAGGATCACCCACCATGTCACTGCCTCACTTGCCACTCTCCTCCCTGAGACATGGATCACCCACCATGTCACTGCCTCACTTGCCACTCTCCTCCCTGAGACATGGATCACACACACCATGGCACTGCCTTACTTGCCACTTTCCTCCCTGAGACATGGATCACCCACCATGGCACTGCCTCACTTGCCACTCTCCTCCCTGAGACATGGATCACCCACCATGTCACTGCCTCACTTGCCACTCTCCTCCCTGAGACATGGATCACCCACCATGTCACTGCCTCACTTGCCACTCTCCTCCCTGAGACATGGATCACACACACCATGGCACTGCCTAACTTGCCACTCTCCTCCCTGAGACATGAATCACACACACCATGGCACCGCCTCACTTGCCACTCTCCTCCATGAGACATGGATCACACCCACACCATGTCACTGCCTAACTTGCCACTCTCCTCCCTGAGACATGGATCACACACACCATGGCACTACCTCACTTGCCACTCTCCTTCCTGAGACATGGATCAACCACCATGGCACTGCCTCACCTGCCAATCTCCTCCCCGAGACAAGGATCACCCACCATGGCACTGCCTCACTTGCCACTCTCCTCCCTGAGACATGAATCACACACACCATGGCACTACCTCACTTGCCACTCTCCTCCCCGAGACAAGGATCACCCTCCATGTCACTGCCTCACTTGCCACTAGCCTCCCTGAGACATGGATCACACACCATGGCACTGCCTCACTTGCGACTCTCCTCCCTGAGACATGGATCACACACACCATGGCACTGCCTCACTTGCCAATCTCCTCCCTGAGACATGGATCACCCACCATGGCAATGCCTCGCTTGCCACTCTCCTCCCTGAGACATGAATCACACACACCATGGCACCACCTCACTTGCCACTCTCCTCCCTGAGACATGGATCACACACACACCATGTCACTGCCTCACTTACCACTCTCCTGCCTGAGACATGGATCACACACACCAGGGCACTGCCTCACTTGCCACTCTCCTCCCTGAGACATGGATCACCAACCATGGCAGTGCCTCACTTGCCACTCTCCTCCCTGAGACATGGATCACACACACCATGGCACTGCCTCACTTGCCACTCTGGATCACACACACCATGGCACTGCCTCACTTGCCACTCTCCTCCCTGAGACATGGATCACCAGCATGGCACTGCTTCACTTGCCACTCTCCTCGCTGAGACATGGATCACACACACCATGGCACTGCCTCACTTGCAACTCTCCCGCTGAGACATGGATCACGCACCATGGCACTGCCTCACTTGCCACTCTCCTCCCTGAGACATGGATCACACACACCATGGCACTGCCTCACTTGCCACTCTCCTTCCTGAGACATGGTTCACCCACCATGGCACTGACTCGCTTGCCACTCTCCTCCCTGAGACATGGATCACCCACCATGGCACTGACTCACCTGCTACTCTCCTCCATGAGACATGGATCACACACACCATGGCACTACCTCACTTGCCACTCTCCTACCCGAGACATGGATCACCCAACATGGCACTGCCTCACTTGCCACTCTCCTCCCTGAGACATGGATCACACACACCATGGCACTGCCTCACTTGCCACTCTCCTCCCTGAGACATGGATCACACACACCATGGCACTGCCTCACTTGCCACTCTCCTCCCTGAGACATGGATCACACACACCATGGCACTGCCTCACTTGCCAATCTCCTCCCTGAGACATAGATCACCCACCATGGCAATGCCTCGCTTGCCACTTTCCTCCCTGAGACATGAATCACACACACCATGGCACCACCTCACTTGCCACTCTCCTCCCTGAGACATGGATCACACACACACATGTCACTGCCTCACTTACCACTCTCCTGCCTGAGACATGGATCACACACACCAGGGCACTGCCTCACTTGCCACTCTCCTCCCTGAGACATGGATCACCAACCATGGCACTGCCTCACTTGACACTCTCCTCCCTGAGACATGGATCACACACAGCATGGCACTGCCTCACTTGCCACTCTGGATCACACACACCATGGCACTGCCTCACTTGCCACTCTCCTCCCTGAGACATGGATCACTAGCATGGCACTTCTTCACTTGCCACTCTCCTCCCTGAGACATGGATCACACACACCATGGCACTGCCTCACTTGCCACTCTCCCCCCTGAGACATGGATCACGCACCATGGCACTGCCTCACTTGCCACTCTCCTCCCTGAGACATGGATCACACACACCATGGCACTGCCTCACTTGCCACTCTCCTTCCTGAGACATGGATCACCCACCATGGCACTGACTCGCTTGCCACTCTCCTCCCTGAGACATGGATCACCCACCATGGCACTGACTCACCTGCTACTCTCCTCCATGAGACATGGATCACACACACCATGGCACTGCCTCACTTGCCACTCTCCTCCCTGAGACATGGATCACACACACCATGGCACTGCCTCACCTGCCACTCTCCTCCCCGAGAGAAGGATCACCCACCATGGCATTGCCTCACTTGCCACTCTCCTCCCTGAGACATGGATCACACACACCATGGCACTGCCTCACTTGCCACTCTGGATCACACACACCATGGCACTGCCTCACTTGCCACTCTCCTCCCTGAGACATGGATCACCAGCATGGCACTGCTTCACTTGCCACTCTCCTCCCTGAGACATGGATAACACACACCATGGCACTGCCTCACTTGCCACTCTCCTCCCTGAGACATGGATCACACACACCATGGCACTGCCTCACTTGCCACTCTCCCCCCTGAGACATGGATCACCCACCATGGCACTGCCTCACTTGCCACTCTCCTCCCTGAGACATGGATCACACACACCATGGCACTGCCTCACTTGCCACTCTCCTTCCTGAGACATGGATCACCCACCATGGCACTCACTCGCTTGCAACTCTCCTCCCTAAGACATGGATCACCCACCATGGCACTGACTCACCTGCCACTCTCCTCCCTGAGACATGGATCACACACACCATGGCACTGCCTCACCAACCACTCTCCTCCCCGAGACAAGGATCACCCACCATGGCACTGCCTCAATTGCCACTCTCCTCCCTGAGACATGGATCACACACACCATGGCACTGCCTCACTTGCCACTCTGGATCACACACACCATGGCACTGCCTCACTTGCCACTCTCCTCCCTGAGACATGGATCACCAGCATGGCAATGCTTCACTTGCCACTCTACTCCCTGAGACATGGATCACACACACCATGGCACTGCCTCACTTGCCACTCTCCTCCCGGAGACATGGATCACACACACCATGGCACTGCCTCACTTGCCACTCTCCTCCCCGAGACAAGGATCACCCACCATGGCACTGCCTCACTTGCCACTCTCCACCCTGAGACATGGATCACACACACCAGGGCACTACCTCACTTGCCACTCTCCTCCCCTAGACAAGGATCACCCACCATGGCACTGCCTCACTTGCCACTCCTCCCTGAGACATGGATCACACAACATGGCACTGCCACACTTGCCACTCTCCTCCCTGAGACATGGATCACACACACCATGGCACTGTCTCACTTGCCACTTTCCTCCCTGAGACATGCATTACCCACCATGGCACTGCCTCACTTGCCACTCTCCTCCCTGAGACATGGATCACACACACCATGGCACTGCCTCACTTGCCACTCTCCTCCCTGAGACATGGATCACACACACCATGGCACTGCCTCACTTGCCACTCTCCTCCCCGAGACATGGATCACACACACCATGGCACTGTCTCACTTGCCACTCTCCTCCCTGAGACATGGATCACCCACCATGGCACTGCCTCGCTTGCCACTCTCCTCCCTGAGACATGGATCACACACACCATGGCACTGTCTCACTTGCCACTCTCCTCCCTGAGACATGGATGACCCACCATGGCACTGCCTCACTTGCCACTCTCCTCCCTGAGACATGAATCACACACACCATGGCACCGCCTCACTTGCCACTCTCCTCCCTGAGACATGGATCACACACACACCATGTCACTGCCTAACTTGCCACTCTCCTCCCTGAGACATGGATCACACACACCATGGCACTGCCTCACTTGCCACTCTCCTTCCTGAGACATGGATCACCCACCATGGCACTGCCTCACTTGCCACTCTCCTCCCTGAGACATGGATCACACACACCATGGCACTGCCTCACCTGCCACTCTCCTCCCCGAGACAAGGATCACCAGCATGGCACTGCTTCACTTGCCACTCTCCTCCCTGAGACATGGATCACACACACCATGGCACTGCCTCACATGCCACTCTCCTCCCTGAGACATTGATCACACACACCATGGCACTGCCTCACTTGCCACTCTCCTCCCTGAAACATGGATCACACACACCATGGCACTGCCTCACTTGCCACTCTCCTTCCTGAGACATGGATCACCCACCATGGCACTGACTCGCTTGCCACTCTCCTCCCTGAGACATGCATCACCCACCATGGCACTGACTCACCTGCCACTCTCCTCCCTGAGACATGGATCACACACACCATGGCACTGTCTCACTTGCCACTTTCCTCCAAGAGACATGCATCACCCACCATGGAACTGCCTCACTTGCCACTCTCTTCCCTGAGATATGGATCACACACACCATGGCACTGCCTCACTTGCCACTCTCCTCCCTGAGACATGGATCACACAAACCATGGTACTGCCTCACTTGCCACTCTCCTCCCCGAGACATGGATCACACACACCATGGCACTGTCTCACTTGCCACTCTCCTCCCTGAGACATGGATCACCCACCATGGCACTGCCTCACTTGCCACTCTCCTCCCCGAGACATGGATCACACACACCGCCTCACTTGCCACTCTCCTCTCTGAGACATGGATCACCCACCATGGCACTGCCTCGCTTGCCACTCTCCTCCCTGAGACATGGATCACCAACCATGGCACTGCCTCACTTGCCACTCTCCTCCCTGAGACATGGATCACCCACCATGGCACTGCCTCACTTGCCACTCTCCTCCCGGAGACATGGATCACACACACCATGGCACTGCCTCACTTGCCACTCTCCTCCCCGAGACAAGGATCACCCACCATGGCACTGCCTCACTTGCCACTCTCCACCCTGAGACATGGATCACACACACCAGGGCACTACCTCACTTGCCACTCTCCTCCCCTAGACAAGGATCACCCACCATGGCACTGCCTCACTTGCCACTCCTCCCTGAGACATGGATCACACAACATGGCACTGCCACACTTGCCACTCTCCTCCCTGAGACATGGATCACACACACCATGGCACTGTCTCACTTGCCACTTTCCTCCCTGAGACATGCATTACCCACCATGGCACTGCCTCACTTGCCACTCTCCTCCCTGAGACATGGATCACACACACCATGGCACTGCCTCACTTGCCACTCTCCTCCCTGAGACATGGATCACACACACCATGGCACTGCCTCACTTGCCACTCTCCTCCCCGAGACATGGATCACACACACCATGGCACTGTCTCACTTGCCACTCTCCTCCCTGAGACATGGATCACCCACCATGGCACTGCCTCGCTTGCCACTCTCCTCCCTGAGACATGGATCACACACACCATGGCACTGTCTCACTTGCCACTCTCCTCCCTGAGACATGGATGACCCACCATGGCACTGCCTCACTTGCCACTCTCCTCCCTGAGACATGAATCACACACACCATGGCACCGCCTCACTTGCCACTCTCCTCCCTGAGACATGGATCACACACACACCATGTCACTGCCTAACTTGCCACTCTCCTCCCTGAGACATGGATCACACACACCATGGCACTGCCTCACTTGCCACTCTCCTTCCTGAGACATGGATCACCCACCATGGCACTGCCTCACTTGCCACTCTCCTCCCTGAGACATGGATCACACACACCATGGCACTGCCTCACCTGCCACTCTCCTCCACGAGACAAGGATCACCAGCATGGCACTGCTTCACTTGCCACTCTCCTCCCTGAGACATGGATCACACACACCATGGCACTGCCTCACATGCCACTCTCCTCCCTGAGACATTGATCACACACACCATGGCACTGCCTCACTTGCCACTCTCCTCCCTGATACATGGATCACACACACCATGGCACTGCCTCACTTGCCACTCTCCTTCCTGAGACATGGATCACCCACCATGGCACTGACTCGCTTGCCACTCTCCTCCCTGAGACATGCATCACCCACCATGGCACTGACTCACCTGCCACTCTCCTCCCTGAGACATGGATCACACACACCATGGCACTGTCTCACTTGCCACTTTCCTCCACGAGACATGCATCACCCACCATGGAACTGCCTCACTTGCCACTCTCTTCCCTGAGATATGGATCACACACACCATGGCACTGCCTCACTTGCCACTCTCCTCCCTGAGACATGGATCACACAAACCATGGTACTGCCTCACTTGCCACTCTCCTCCCCGAGACATGGATCACACACACCATGGCACTGTCTCACTTGCCACTCTCCTCCCTGAGACATGGATCACCCACCATGGCACTGCCTCACTTGCCACTCTCCTCCCCGAGACATGGATCACACACACCGCCTCACTTGCCACTCTCCTCTCTGAGACATGGATCACCCACCATGGCACTGCCTCGCTTGCCACTCTCCTCCCTGAGACATGGATCACCAACCATGGCACTGCCTCACTTGCCACTCTCCTCCCTGAGACATGGATCACCCACCATGGCACTGCCTCACTTGCCACTCTCCTCCCCGAGACATGGATCACACACACCACCTCACTTGCCACTCTTCTCTCTGAGACATGGATCACACACACCATGGCACTGTCTCACTTGCCACTCTCCTCCCTGAGACATGGATCACACACACCATGGCACTGCCTCACTTGCCACTCGCCTTCCTGAGACATGGATCACACACCATGGCACTGTCTCACCTGCCAATCTCCTCCCCGAGACAAGGATCACCCACCATGGCACTGCCTCACTGGCCACTCTCCTCCCTGAGACATGGATCACACACACCATGGCACTACCTCACTTGTCACTCTCCTCCCCGAGACAAGGATCACCCACCATGTCACTGCCTCACTTGCCACTCTCCTCCCTGAGACATGGATCACACACACCATGGCACTACCTCACTTGCCACTCTCCTCCCCGAGACAAGGATCACCCACCATGTCACTGCCTCACTTGCCACTCTCCTCCCTGAGACATGGATCACCCACCATGTCACTGCCTCACTTGCCACTCTCCCCCCTGAGACATGGATCACACACACTATGGCACTACCTCTCACTTGCCACTCTCCTCCCCGAGACAAGGATCACCCACCATGTCACTGCCTCACTTGCCACTCTCCTCCCTGAGACATGGATCACCCACTATGGCACTGCCTCGCTTGCCACTCTCCTCCCTGAGACATGGATCACCCACCATGTCACTGCCTCACTTGCCACTCTCCTCCCTGAGACATGGATCACACACACCATGGCACTACCTCACTTACCACTCTCCTCCCCGAGACAAGGATCACCCACCATGTCACTGCCTCACTTGCCACTCTCCTCCCTGAGACATGGATCACCCACCATGTCACTGCCTCACTTGCCACTCTCCTCCCTGAGACATGGATCACACACACCATGGCACTGCCTTACTTGCCACTTTCCTCCCTGAGACATGGATCACCCACCATGGCACTGCCTCACTTGCCACTCTCCTCCCTGAGACATGGATCACCCACCATGTCACTGCCTCACTTGCCACTCTCCTCCCTGAGACATGGATCACCCACCATGTCACTGCCTCACTTGCCACTCTCCTCCCTGAGACATGGATCACACACACCATGGCACTGCCTAACTTGCCACTCTCCTCCCTGAGACATGAATCACACACACCATGGCACCGCCTCACTTGCCACTCTCCTCCATGAGACATGGATCACACCCACACCATGTCACTGCCTAACTTGCCACTCTCCTCCCTGAGACATGGATCACACACACCATGGCACTACCTCACTTGCCACTCTCCTTCCTGAGACATGGATCAACCACCATGGCACTGCCTCACCTGCCAATCTCCTCCCCGAGACAAGGATCACCCACCATGGCACTGCCTCACTTGCCACTCTCCTCCCTGAGACATGAATCACACACACCATGGCACTACCTCACTTGCCACTCTCCTCCCCGAGACAAGGATCACCCTCCATGTCACTGCCTCACTTGCCACTAGCCTCCCTGAGACATGGATCACACACCATGGCACTGCCTCACTTGCCACTCTCCTCCCTGAGACATGGATCACACACACCATGGCACTGCCTCACTTGCCAATCTCCTCCCTGAGACATGGATCACCCACCATGGCAATGCCTCGCTTGCCACTCTCCTCCCTGAGACATGAATCACACACACCATGGCACCACCTCACTTGCCACTCTCCTCCCTGAGACATGGATCACACACACACCATGTCACTGCCTCACTTACCACTCTCCTGCCTGAGACATGGATCACACACACCAGGGCACTGCCTCACTTGCCACTCTCCTCCCTGAGACATGGATCACCAACCATGGCAGTGCCTCACTTGCCACTCTCCTCCCTGAGACATGGATCACACACACCATGGCACTGCCTCACTTGCCACTCTGGATCACACACACCATGGCACTGCCTCACTTGCCACTCTCCTCCCTGAGACATGGATCACCAGCATGGCACTGCTTCACTTGCCACTCTCCTCGCTGAGACATGGATCACACACACCATGGCACTGCCTCACTTGCAACTCTCCCGCTGAGACATGGATCACGCACCATGGCACTGCCTCACTTGCCACTCTCCTCCCTGAGACATGGATCACACACACCATGGCACTGCCTCACTTGCCACTCTCCTTCCTGAGACATGGTTCACCCACCATGGCACTGACTCGCTTGCCACTCTCCTCCCTGAGACATGGATCACCCACCATGGCACTGACTCACCTGCTACTCTCCTCCATGAGACATGGATCACACACACCATGGCACTACCTCACTTGCCACTCTCCTACCCGAGACATGGATCACCCAACATGGCACTGCCTCACTTGCCACTCTCCTCCCTGAGACATGGATCACACACACCATGGCACTGCCTCACTTGCCACTCTCCTCCCTGAGACATGGATCACACACACCATGGCACTGCCTCACTTGCCACTCTCCTCCCTGAGACATGGATCACACACACCATGGCACTGCCTCACTTGCCAATCTCCTCCCTGAGACATAGATCACCCACCATGGCAATGCCTCGCTTGCCACTTTCCTCCCTGAGACATGAATCACACACACCATGGCACCACCTCACTTGCCACTCTCCTCCCTGAGACATGGATCACACACACACATGTCACTGCCTCACTTACCACTCTCCTGCCTGAGACATGGATCACACACACCAGGGCACTGCCTCACTTGCCACTCTCCTCCCTGAGACATGGATCACCAACCATGGCACTGCCTCACTTGACACTCTCCTCCCTGAGACATGGATCACACACAGCATGGCACTGCCTCACTTGCCACTCTGGATCACACACACCATGGCACTGCCTCACTTGCCACTCTCCTCCCTGAGACATGGATCACTAGCATGGCACTTCTTCACTTGCCACTCTCCTCCCTGAGACATGGATCACACACACCATGGCACTGCCTCACTTGCCACTCTCCCCCCTGAGACATGGATCACGCACCATGGCACTGCCTCACTTGCCACTCTCCTCCCTGAGACATGGATCACACACACCATGGCACTGCCTCACTTGCCACTCTCCTTCCTGAGACATGGATCACCCACCATGGCACTGACTCGCTTGCCACTCTCCTCCCTGAGACATGGATCACCCACCATGGCACTGACTCACCTGCTACTCTCCTCCATGAGACATGGATCACACACACCATGGCACTGCCTCACTTGCCACTCTCCTCCCTGAGACATGGATCACACACACCATGGCACTGCCTCACCTGCCACTCTCCTCCCCGAGAGAAGGATCACCCACCATGGCATTGCCTCACTTGCCACTCTCCTCCCTGAGACATGGATCACACACACCATGGCACTGCCTCACTTGCCACTCTGGATCACACACACCATGGCACTGCCTCACTTGCCACTCTCCTCCCTGAGACATGGATCACCAGCATGGCACTGCTTCACTTGCCACTCTCCTCCCTGAGACATGGATAACACACACCATGGCACTGCCTCACTTGCCACTCTCCTCCCTGAGACATGGATCACACACACCATGGCACTGCCTCACTTGCCACTCTCCCCCCTGAGACATGGATCACCCACCATGGCACTGCCTCACTTGCCACTCTCCTCCCTGAGACATGGATCACACACACCATGGCACTGCCTCACTTGCCACTCTCCTTCCTGAGACATGGATCACCCACCATGGCACTCACTCGCTTGCAACTCTCCTCCCTAAGACATGGATCACCCACCATGGCACTGACTCACCTGCCACTCTCCTCCCTGAGACATGGATCACACACACCATGGCACTGCCTCACCAACCACTCTCCTCCCCGAGACAAGGATCACCCACCATGGCACTGCCTCAATTGCCACTCTCCTCCCTGAGACATGGATCACACACACCATGGCACTGCCTCACTTGCCACTCTGGATCACACACACCATGGCACTGCCTCACTTGCCACTCTCCTCCCTGAGACATGGATCACCAGCATGGCAATGCTTCACTTGCCACTCTACTCCCTGAGACATGGATCACACACACCATGGCACTGCCTCACTTGCCACTCTCCTCCCGGAGACATGGATCACACACACCATGGCACTGCCTCACTTGCCACTCTCCTCCCCGAGACAAGGATCACCCACCATGGCACTGCCTCACTTGCCACTCTCCACCCTGAGACATGGATCACACACACCAGGGCACTACCTCACTTGCCACTCTCCTCCCCTAGACAAGGATCACCCACCATGGCACTGCCTCACTTGCCACTCCTCCCTGAGACATGGATCACACAACATGGCACTGCCACACTTGCCACTCTCCTCCCTGAGACATGGATCACACACACCATGGCACTGTCTCACTTGCCACTTTCCTCCCTGAGACATGCATTACCCACCATGGCACTGCCTCACTTGCCACTCTCCTCCCTGAGACATGGATCACACACACCATGGCACTGCCTCACTTGCCACTCTCCTCCCTGAGACATGGATCACACACACCATGGCACTGCCTCACTTGCCACTCTCCTCCCCGAGACATGGATCACACACACCATGGCACTGTCTCACTTGCCACTCTCCTCCCTGAGACATGGATCACCCACCATGGCACTGCCTCGCTTGCCACTCTCCTCCCTGAGACATGGATCACACACACCATGGCACTGTCTCACTTGCCACTCTCCTCCCTGAGACATGGATGACCCACCATGGCACTGCCTCACTTGCCACTCTCCTCCCTGAGACATGAATCACACACACCATGGCACCGCCTCACTTGCCACTCTCCTCCCTGAGACATGGATCACACACACACCATGTCACTGCCTAACTTGCCACTCTCCTCCCTGAGACATGGATCACACACACCATGGCACTGCCTCACTTGCCACTCTCCTTCCTGAGACATGGATCACCCACCATGGCACTGCCTCACTTGCCACTCTCCTCCCTGAGACATGGATCACACACACCATGGCACTGCCTCACCTGCCACTCTCCTCCCCGAGACAAGGATCACCAGCATGGCACTGCTTCACTTGCCACTCTCCTCCCTGAGACATGGATCACACACACCATGGCACTGCCTCACATGCCACTCTCCTCCCTGAGACATTGATCACACACACCATGGCACTGCCTCACTTGCCACTCTCCTCCCTGAAACATGGATCACACACACCATGGCACTGCCTCACTTGCCACTCTCCTTCCTGAGACATGGATCACCCACCATGGCACTGACTCGCTTGCCACTCTCCTCCCTGAGACATGCATCACCCACCATGGCACTGACTCACCTGCCACTCTCCTCCCTGAGACATGGATCACACACACCATGGCACTGTCTCACTTGCCACTTTCCTCCAAGAGACATGCATCACCCACCATGGAACTGCCTCACTTGCCACTCTCTTCCCTGAGATATGGATCACACACACCATGGCACTGCCTCACTTGCCACTCTCCTCCCTGAGACATGGATCACACAAACCATGGTACTGCCTCACTTGCCACTCTCCTCCCCGAGACATGGATCACACACACCATGGCACTGTCTCACTTGCCACTCTCCTCCCTGAGACATGGATCACCCACCATGGCACTGCCTCACTTGCCACTCTCCTCCCCGAGACATGGATCACACACACCGCCTCACTTGCCACTCTCCTCTCTGAGACATGGATCACCCACCATGGCACTGCCTCGCTTGCCACTCTCCTCCCTGAGACATGGATCACCAACCATGGCACTGCCTCACTTGCCACTCTCCTCCCTGAGACATGGATCACCCACCATGGCACTGCCTCACTTGCCACTCTCCTCCCGGAGACATGGATCACACACACCATGGCACTGCCTCACTTGCCACTCTCCTCCCCGAGACAAGGATCACCCACCATGGCACTGCCTCACTTGCCACTCTCCACCCTGAGACATGGATCACACACACCAGGGCACTACCTCACTTGCCACTCTCCTCCCCTAGACAAGGATCACCCACCATGGCACTGCCTCACTTGCCACTCCTCCCTGAGACATGGATCACACAACATGGCACTGCCACACTTGCCACTCTCCTCCCTGAGACATGGATCACACACACCATGGCACTGTCTCACTTGCCACTTTCCTCCCTGAGACATGCATTACCCACCATGGCACTGCCTCACTTGCCACTCTCCTCCCTGAGACATGGATCACACACACCATGGCACTGCCTCACTTGCCACTCTCCTCCCTGAGACATGGATCACACACACCATGGCACTGCCTCACTTGCCACTCTCCTCCCCGAGACATGGATCACACACACCATGGCACTGTCTCACTTGCCACTCTCCTCCCTGAGACATGGATCACCCACCATGGCACTGCCTCGCTTGCCACTCTCCTCCCTGAGACATGGATCACACACACCATGGCACTGTCTCACTTGCCACTCTCCTCCCTGAGACATGGATGACCCACCATGGCACTGCCTCACTTGCCACTCTCCTCCCTGAGACATGAATCACACACACCATGGCACCGCCTCACTTGCCACTCTCCTCCCTGAGACATGGATCACACACACACCATGTCACTGCCTAACTTGCCACTCTCCTCCCTGAGACATGGATCACACACACCATGGCACTGCCTCACTTGCCACTCTCCTTCCTGAGACATGGATCACCCACCATGGCACTGCCTCACTTGCCACTCTCCTCCCTGAGACATGGATCACACACACCATGGCACTGCCTCACCTGCCACTCTCCTCCACGAGACAAGGATCACCAGCATGGCACTGCTTCACTTGCCACTCTCCTCCCTGAGACATGGATCACACACACCATGGCACTGCCTCACATGCCACTCTCCTCCCTGAGACATTGATCACACACACCATGGCACTGCCTCACTTGCCACTCTCCTCCCTGATACATGGATCACACACACCATGGCACTGCCTCACTTGCCACTCTCCTTCCTGAGACATGGATCACCCACCATGGCACTGACTCGCTTGCCACTCTCCTCCCTGAGACATGCATCACCCACCATGGCACTGACTCACCTGCCACTCTCCTCCCTGAGACATGGATCACACACACCATGGCACTGTCTCACTTGCCACTTTCCTCCACGAGACATGCATCACCCACCATGGAACTGCCTCACTTGCCACTCTCTTCCCTGAGATATGGATCACACACACCATGGCACTGCCTCACTTGCCACTCTCCTCCCTGAGACATGGATCACACAAACCATGGTACTGCCTCACTTGCCACTCTCCTCCCCGAGACATGGATCACACACACCATGGCACTGTCTCACTTGCCACTCTCCTCCCTGAGACATGGATCACCCACCATGGCACTGCCTCACTTGCCACTCTCCTCCCCGAGACATGGATCACACACACCGCCTCACTTGCCACTCTCCTCTCTGAGACATGGATCACCCACCATGGCACTGCCTCGCTTGCCACTCTCCTCCCTGAGACATGGATCACCAACCATGGCACTGCCTCACTTGCCACTCTCCTCCCTGAGACATGGATCACCCACCATGGCACTGCCTCACTTGCCACTCTCCTCCCCGAGACATGGATCACACACACCACCTCACTTGCCACTCTTCTCTCTGAGACATGGATCACACACACCATGGCACTGTCTCACTTGCCACTCTCCTCCCTGAGACATGGATCACACACACCATGGCACTGCCTCACTTGCCACTCGCCTTCCTGAGACATGGATCACACACCATGGCACTGTCTCACCTGCCAATCTCCTCCCCGAGACAAGGATCACCCACCATGGCACTGCCTCACTGGCCACTCTCCTCCCTGAGACATGGATCACACACACCATGGCACTACCTCACTTGTCACTCTCCTCCCCGAGACAAGGATCACCCACCATGTCACTGCCTCACTTGCCACTCTCCTCCCTGAGACATGGATCACACACACCATGGCACTACCTCACTTGCCACTCTCCTCCCCGAGACAAGGATCACCCACCATGTCACTGCCTCACTTGCCACTCTCCTCCCTGAGACATGGATCACCCACCATGTCACTGCCTCACTTGCCACTCTCCCCCCTGAGACATGGATCACACACACTATGGCACTACCTCTCACTTGCCACTCTCCTCCCCGAGACAAGGATCACCCACCATGTCACTGCCTCACTTGCCACTCTCCTCCCTGAGACATGGATCACCCACTATGGCACTGCCTCGCTTGCCACTCTCCTCCCTGAGACATGAATCACAGACACCATGGCACCGCCTCACTTGCCCCTCTCCTCCATGAGACATGGATCACACCCACACCATGTCACTGCCTAACTTGCCACTCTCCTCCCTGAGACATGGATCACACACACCATGGCACTACCTCACTTGCCACTCTCCTTCCTGAGACATGGATCACACACCATGGCACTGCCTCACCTGCCAATCTCCTCCCAGAGACAAGGATCACCCACCATGGCACTGCCTCACTTGCCACTCTCCTCCTGAGACATGGATCACATATACCATGGCACTACCTCACTGGCCACTCTCCTCCCCGAGACAAGGATCACCCACCATGTCACTGCCTCACTTGCCACTCTCCTCCCTGAGACATGGATCACCCACCATGTCACTGCCTCACTTGCCACTCTCCCCCCTGAGACATGGATCACACACACTATGGCACTACCTCTCACTTCCAACTCTCCTCCCCGAGACAAGGATCACCCACCATGTCACTGCCTCACTTGCCACTCTCCTCCCTGAGACATGGATCACATACCATGGCACTGCCTCACTTGCCACTCTCCTCCCTGAAACATGGATCACACACACCATGGCACTACCTTACTTGCCACTTTCCTCCCTGAGACATGGATCACCCACCAGGGCACTGCCTCACTTGCCACTCTCCTCCCTGAGACAGGGATCACACACACCATGGCACTGCCTCACTTGCCACTCTCCTCCCTGAGACATGGATCACACACACCATGGCACTGCCTCACTTGCCACTCTCCTCCCTGAGACATGGATCACACACACCATGGCACTGCCTCACTTGCCAATCTCCTCCCTGAGACATGGATCACCCACCATGGCAATTCCTCGCTTGCCACTCTCCTCCCTGAGACATGAATCACACACACCATGGCACCACCTCACTTGCCACTCTCCTCCCTGAGACATGGATCACACACACACCATGTCACTGCCTCACTTACCACTCTCCTGCCTGAGACATGAATCACACACACCAGGGCACTGCCTCACTTGCCACTCTCCTCCCTGAGACATGGATCACCCACCATGGCAATGCCTCACTTGCCACTCTCCTCCCTGAGACATGGATCACACACACCATGGCAATGCCTCACTTGCCACTCTCCTCCCTGAGACATGGATCACCAGCATGGCACTGCTTCACTTGCCACTCTCCTCCCTGAGACATGGATCACACACACCATGGCACTGCCTCACTTGCCACTCTCCCCCCTGAGACATGGATCACACACACCATGGTACTGCCTCACTTGCCACTCTCCTCCCCGAGACATGGATCACACACACCATGGCACTGTCTCACTTGCCACTCTCCTCCCTGAGACATGGATCACCCACCAGGGCACTGCCTCACTTGCCACTCTCCTCCCTGAGACGTGGATCACACACACCATGGCACTGCTTCACTTGCCACTCTCCTCTCTGAGACATGGATCACCCACCATGGCACTGCCTCGCTTGCCACTCTCCTCCCTGGGACATGAATCACACACACGCCATGTCACTGCCTAATTTGCCATTCTCCTTCCTGAGACATGGATCACACACCATGGCACTGCCTCACCTGCCAATCTCCTCCCCGAGACAAGGATCACCCACCATGGCACTGCCTCACTGGCCACTCTCCTCCCTGAGACATGGATCACACACACCATGGCACTACCTCACTTGCCACTCTCCTCCCCGAGACAAGGATCACCCACCATGTCACTGCCTCACTTGCCACTCTCCTCCCTGAGACATGGATCACACACACCATGGCACTACCTCACTTGCCACTCTCCTCCCCGAGACAAGGATCACCCACCATGTCACTGCCTCACTTGCCACTCTCCTCCCTGAGACATGGATCACACACACCATGGCACTACCTCACTTGCCACTCTCCTCCCCGAGACAAGGATCACCCACCATGTCACTGCCTCACTTGCCACTCTCCTCCCTGAGACATGGATCACCCACCATGTCACTGCCTCACTTGCCACTCTCCTCCCTGAGACATGGATCACACACACCATGGCACTACCTCACTTGCCACTCTCCTCCCCGAGACAAGGATCACCCACCATGTCACTGCCTCACTTGCCATTCTCCTCCCTGAGACATGGATCACCCACCATGTCACTGCCTCACTTGCCACTCTCCTCCCTGAGACATGGATCACACACACCATGGCACTGCCTCACTTACCACTCTCCTCCCTGAGACATGGATCACCCACCATGGCACTGCCTCACTTGCCACTTTCCTCCCTGAGACATGGATCACCCACCATGGCACTGCCTCACTTTTGCCACTCTCCTCCCTGAGACATGGATCACCCACCATGTCACTGCCTCACTTGCCACTCTCCTCCCTGAGACATGGATCACCCACCATGTCACTGCCTCACTTGCCACTCTCCTCCCTGAGACATGGATCACACACACCATGGCACTACCTCACTTGCCACTCTCCTCCCAGAGACAAGGATCACCCACCATGTCACTGCCTCACTTGCCACTCTCCTCCCTGAGACATGGATCACCCACCATGTCACTGCCTCACTTGCCACTCTCCTCCCTGAGACATGGATCACACACACCATGGCACTGCCTTACTTGCCACTTTCCTCCCTGAGACATGGATCACCCACCATGGCACTGCCTCACTTGCCACTCTCCTCCCTGAGACATGGATCACCCACCATGTCACTGCCTCACTTGCCACTCTCCTCCCTGAGACATGGATCACCCACCATGTCACTGCCTCACTTGCCACTCTCCTCCCTGAGACATGGATCACACACACCATGGCACTGCCTAACCTGCCACTCTCCTCCCTGAGACATGAATCACACACACCATGGCACCGCCTCACTTGCCACTCTCCTCCATGAGACATGGATCACACCTACACCATGTCACTGCCTAACTTGCCACTCTCCTCCCTGAGACATGGATCACACACACCATGGCACTACCTCACTTGCCACTCTCCTTCCTGAGACATGGATCAACCACCATGGCACTGCCTCACCTGCCAATCTCCTCCCCGAGACAAGGATCACCCACCATGGCACTGCCTCACTTGCCACTCTCCTCCCTGAGACATGAATCACACACACCATGGCACTACCTCACTTGCCACTCTCCTCCCCGAGACAAGGATCACCCTCCAGGTCACTGCCTCACTTGCCACTAGCCTCCCTGAGACATGGATCACACACCATGGCACTGCCTCACTTGCCACTCTCCTCCCTGAGACATGGATCACACACACTATGGCACTGCCTCACTTGCCAATCTCCTCCCTGAGACATGGATCACCCACCATGGCAATGCCTCGCTTGCCACTCTCCTCCCTGAGACATGAATCACACACACCATGGCACCACCTCACTTGCCACTCTCCTCCCTGAGACATAGATCACACACACACCATGTCACTGCCTCACTTACCACTCTCCTGCCTGAGACATGGATCACACACACCAGGGCACTGCCTCACTTGCCACTCTCCTCCCTGAGACATGGATCACCAACCATGGCACTGCCTCACTTGCCACTCTCCTCCCTGAGACATGGATCACACACACCATGGCACTGCCTCACTTGCCACTCTGGATCACACACACCATGGCACTGCCTCACTTGCCACTCTCCTCTCTGAGACATGGATCACCAGCATGGCACTGCTTCACTTGCCACTCTCCTCGCTGAGACATGGATCACACACACCATGGCACTGCCTCACTTGCCACTCTCCTTCCTGAGACATGGTTCACCCACCATGGCACTGACTCGCTTGCCACTCTCCTCCCTGAGACATGGATCACCCACCATGGCACTGACTCACCTGCTACTCTCCTCCATGAGACATGGATCACACGCACCATGGCACTGCCTCACTTGCCACTCTCCTCCCTGAGACATGGATCACACACACCATGGCACTGCCTCACTTGCCACTCTCCTTCCTGAGACATGGTTCACCCACCATGGCACTGACTCGCTTGCCACTCTCCTCCCTGAGACATGGATCACCCACCATGGCACTGACTCACCTGCTACTCTCCTCCATGAGACATGGATCACACACACCATGGCACTGCCTCACTTGCCACTCTCCTCCCTGAGACATGGATCACACACACCATGGCACTGCCTCACTTGCCACTCTCCTCCCTGAGACATGGATCACACAAACCATGGCACTGCCTCACTTGCCAATCTCCTCCCTGAGACATGGATCACCCACCATGGCAATGCCTCGCTTGCCACTCTCCTCCCTGAGACATGAATCACACACACCATGGCACCACCTCACTTGCCACTCTCCTCCCTGAGACATGGATCACACACACACACCATGTCACTGCCTCACTTACCACTCTCCTGCCTGAGACATGGATCACACACACCAGGGCACTGCCTCACTTGCCACTCTCCTTCCTGAGACATGGATCACACACCACGGCACTGCCTCACCTGCCAATCTCCTCCCCGAGACAAGGATCACCCACCATGGCACTGCCTCACTGGCCACTCTCCTCCCTGAGACATGGATCACACACACCATGCACTACCTCACTTGCCACTCTCCTCCCCGAGACAAGGATCACCCACCATGTCACTGCCTCACTTGCCACTCTCCTCCCTGAGACATGGATCACACACACCATGGCACTACCTCACTTGCCACTCTCCTCCCCGAGACAAGGATCACCCACCATGTCACTGCCTCACTTGCCACTCTCCTCCCTGAGACATGGATCACCCACCATGTCACTGCCTCACTTGCCATTCTCCTCCCTGAGACATGGATCACACACACCATGGCACTACCTCACTTGCCACTCTCCTCCCCGAGACAAGGATCACCCACCATGTCACTGCCTCACTTGCCACTCTCCTCCCTGAGACATGGATCACACACACCATGGCACTGCCTTACTTGCCACTTTCCTCCCTGAGACATGGATCACCCACCATGGCACTGCCTCACTTGCCACTCTCCTCCCTGAGACATGGATCACCCACCATGGCACTGCCTCGCTTGCCACTCTCCTCCCTGAGACATGAATCACACACACCATGGCACCGCCTCGCTTGCCACTCTCCTCCATGAGACATGGATCACACCCACACCATGTCACTGCCTAACTTGCCACTCTCCTCCCTGAGACATGGATCACACACACCATGGCACTACCTCACTTGCCACTCTCCTCCCTGAGACATGCATCACCCACCATGGCACTGACTCACCTGCCACTCTCCTCCCTGAGACATGGATCACACACACCATGGCACTGTCTCACTTGCCACTTTCCTCCCTGAGACATGCATCACCCACCATGGAACTGCCTCACTTGCCACTCTCTTCCCTGAGATATGGATCACACACACCATGGCACTGCCTCACTTGCCACTCTCCTCCCTGAGACATGGATCACACAAACCATGGTACTGCCTCACTTGCCACTCTCCTCCCCGAGATATGGATCACACACACCATGGCACTGTCTCACTTGCCACTTTCCTCCCTGAGACATGGATCACCCACCATGGCACTGCCTCACTTGCCACTCTCCTCCCCGAGACATGGATCACACACACCGCCTCACTTGCCACTCTCCTCTCTGAGACATGGATCACCCACCATGGCACTGCCTCGCTTGCCACTCTCCTCCCTGAGACATGGATCACCAACCATTGCACTGCCTCACTTGCCACTCTCCTCCCTGAGACATGGATCACCCACCATGGCACTGCCTCACTTGCCACTCTCCTCCCCGAGACATGGATCACACACACCGCCTCACTTGCCACTCTCCTCTCTGAGACATGGATCACACACACCATGGCACTGTCTCACTTGCCACTCTCCTCCCTGAGACATGGATCACACACACCATGGCACTGCCTCACTTGCCACTCGCCTTCCTGAGACATGGATCACACACCATGGCACTGTCTCACCTGCCAATCTCCTCCCCGAGACAAGGATCACCCACCATGGCACTGCCTCACTGGCCACTCTCATCCCTGAGACATGGATCACACACACCATGGCACTACCTCACTTGTCACTCTCCTCCCCGAGACAAGGATCACCCACCATGTCACCGCCTCACTTGCCACTCTCCTCCCTGAGACATGGATCACACACACCATGGCACTACCTCACTTGCCACTCTCCTCCCCGAGACAAGGATCACCCACCATGTCACTGCCTCACTTGCCACTCTCCTCCCTGAGACATGGATCACCCACCATGTCACTGCCTCACTTGCCACTCTCCCCCCTGAGACATGGATCACACACACTATGGCACTACCTCTCACTTGCCACTCTCCTCCCCGAGACAAGGATCACCCACCATGTCACTGCCTCACTTGCCACTCTCCTCCCTGAGACATGGATCACCCACTATGGCACTGCCTCGCTTGCCACTCTCCTCCCTGAGACAAGAATCACAGACACCATGGCACCGCCTCACTTGCCCCTCTCCTCCATGAGACATGGATCACACCCACACCATGTCACTGCCTAACTTGCCACTCTCCTCCCTGAGACATGGATCACACACACCATGGCACTACCTCACTTGCCACTCTCCTTCCTGAGACATGGATCACACACCATGGCACTGCCTCACCTGCCAATCTCCTCCCAGAGACAAGGATCACCCACCATGGCACTGCCTCACTTGCCACTCTCCTCCTGAGACATGGATCACACACACCATGGCACTACCTCACTGGCCACTCTCCTCCCCGAGACAAGGATCACCCACCATGTCACTGCCTCACTTGCCACTCTCCTCCCTGAGACATGGATCACCCACCATGTCACTGCCTCACTTGCCACTCTCCCCCCTGAGACATGGATCACACACACTATGGCACTACCTCTCACTTGCCACTCTCCTCCCCGAGACAAGGATCACCCACCATGTCACTGCCTCACTTGCCACTCTCCTCCCTGAGACATGGATCACATACCATGGCACTGCCTCACTTGCCACTCTCCTCCCTGAAACATGGATCACACACACCATGGCACTACCTTACTTGCCACTTTCCTCCCTGAGACATGGATCACCCACCAGGGCACTGCCTCACTTGCCACTCTCCTCCCTGAGACAGGGATCACACACACCATGGCACTGCCTCACTTGCCACTCTCCTCCCTGAGACATGGATCACACACACCATGGCACTGCCTCACTTGCCACTCTCCTCCCTGAGACATGGATCACACACACCATGGCACTGCCTCACTTGCCAATCTCCTCCCTGAGACATGGATCACCCACCATGGCAATTCCTCGCTTGCCACTCTCCTCCCTGAGACATGAATCACACACACCATGGCACCACCTCACTTGCCACTCTCCTCCCTGAGACATGGATCACACACACACCATGTCACTGCCTCACTTACCACTCTCCTGCCTGAGACATGAATCACACACACCAGGGCACTGCCTCACTTGCCACTCTCCTCCCTGAGACATGGATCACCCACCATGGCAATGCCTCACTTGCCACTCTCCTCCCTGAGACATGGATCACACACACCATGGCACTGCCTCACTTGCCACTCTGGATCACACACACCATGGCACTGCCTCACTTGCCACTCTCCTCCCTGAGACATGGATCACCAGCATGGCACTGCTTCACTTGCCACTCTCCTCCCTGAGACATGGATCACACACACCATGGCACTGCCTCACTTGCCACTCTCCCCCCTGAGACATGGATCACACACACCATGGTACTGCCTCACTTGCCACTCTCCTCCCCGAGACATGGATCACACACACCATGGCACTGTCTCACTTGCCACTCTCCTCCCTGAGACATGGATCACCCACCATGGCACTGCCTCACTTGCCACTCTCCTCCCTGAGACATGGATCACACACACCATGGCACTGCTTCACTTGCCACTCTCCTCTCTGAGACATGGATCACCCACCATGGCACTGCCTCGCTTGCCACTCTCCTCCCTGGGACATGAATCACACACACGCCATGTCACTGCCTAATTTGCCATTCTCCTTCCTGAGACATGGATCACACACCATGGCACTGCCTCACCTGCCAATCTCCTCTCCGAGACAAGGATCACCCACCATGGCACTGCCTCACTGGCCACTCTCCTCCCTGAGACATGGATCACACACACCATGGCACTACCTCACTTGCCACTCTCCTCCCCGAGACAAGGATCACCCACCATGTCACTGCCTCACTTGCCACTCTCCTCCCTGAGACATGGATCACACACACCATGGCACTACCTCACTTGCCACTCTCCTCCCCGAGACAAGGATCACCCACCATGTCACTGCCTCACTTGCCACTCTCCTCCCTGAGACATGGATCACACACACCATGGCACTACCTCACTTGCCACTCTCCTCCCCGAGACAAGGATCACCCACCATGTCACTGCCTCACTTGCCACTCTCCTCCCTGAGACATGGATCACCCACCATGTCACTGCCTCACTTGCCACTCTCCTCCCTGAGACATGGATCACACACACCATGGCACTACCTCACTTGCCACTCTCCTCCCCGAGACAAGGATCACCCACCATGTCACTGCCTCACTTGCCACTCTCCTCCCTGAGACATGGATCACCCACCATGTCACTGCCTCACTTGCCACTCTCCTCCCTGAGACATGGATCACACACACCATGGCACTGCCTCACTTACCACTCTCCTCCCTGAGACATGGATCACCCACCATGGCACTGCCTCACTTGCCACTTTCCTCCCTGAGACATGGATCACCCACCATGGCACTGCCTCACTTGCCACTCTCCTCCCTGAGACATGGATCACCCACCATGTCACTGCCTCACTTGCCACTCTCCTCCCTGAGACATGGATCACACACACCATGGCACTACCTCACTTACCACTCTCCTCCCCGAGACAAGGATCACCCACCATGTCACTGCCTCACTTGCCACTCTCCTCCCTGAGACATGGATCACCCACCATGTCACTGCCTCACTTGCCACTCTCCTCCCTGAGACATGGATCACACACACCATGGCACTGCCTTACTTGCCACTTTCCTCCCTGAGACATGGATCACCCACCATGGCACTGCCTCACTTGCCACTCTCCTCCCTGAGACATGGATCACCCACCATGTCACTGCCTCACTTGCCACTCTCCTCCCTGAGACATGGATCACCCACCATGTCACTGCCTCACTTGCCACTCTCCTCCCTGAGACATGGATCACACACACCATGGCACTGCCTAACTTGCCACTCTCCTCCCTGAGACATGAATCACACACACCATGGCACCGCCTCACTTGCCACTCTCCTCCATGAGACATGGATCACACCCACACCATGTCACTGCCTAACTTGCCACTCTCCTCCCTGAGACATGGATCACACACACCATGGCACTACCTCACTTGCCACTCTCCTTCCTGAGACATGGATCAACCACCATGGCACTGCCTCACCTGCCAATCTCCTCCCCGAGACAAGGATCACCCACCATGGCACTGCCTCACTTGCCACTCTCCTCCCTGAGACATGAATCACACACACCATGGCACTACCTCACTTGCCACTCTCCTCCCCGAGACAAGGATCACCCTCCATGTCACTGCCTCACTTGCCACTAGCCTCCCTGAGACATGGATCACACACCATGGCACTGCCTCACTTGCCACTCTCCTCCCTGAGACATGGATCACACACACCATGGCACTGCCTCACTTGCCAATCTCCTCCCTGAGACATGGATCACCCACCATGGCAATGCCTCGCTTGCCACTCTCCTCCCTGAGACATGAATCACACACACCATGGCACCACCTCACTTGCCACTCTCCTCCCTGAGACATGGATCACACACACACCATGTCACTGCCTCACTTACCACTCTCCTGCCTGAGACATGGATCACACACACCAGGGCACTGCCTCACTTGCCACTCTCCTCCCTGAGACATGGATCACCAACCATGGCAGTGCCTCACTTGCCACTCTCCTCCCTGAGACATGGATCACACACACCATGGCACTGCCTCACTTGCCACTCTGGATCACACACACCATGGCACTGCCTCACTTGCCACTCTCCTCCCTGAGACATGGATCACCAGCATGGCACTGCTTCACTTGCCACTCTCCTCGCTGAGACATGGATCACACACACCATGGCACTGCCTCACTTGCAACTCTCCCGCTGAGACATGGATCACGCACCATGGCACTGCCTCACTTGCCACTCTCCTCCCTGAGACATGGATCACACACACCATGGCACTGCCTCACTTGCCACTCTCCTTCCTGAGACATGGTTCACCCACCATGGCACTGACTCGCTTGCCACTCTCCTCCCTGAGACATGGATCACCCACCATGGCACTGACTCACCTGCTACTCTCCTCCATGAGACATGGATCACACACACCATGGCACTGCCTCACTTGCCACTCTCCTCCCTGAGACATGGATCACACACACCATGGCACTGCCTCACTTGCCACTCTCCTCCCTGAGACATGGATCACACAAACCATGGCACTGCCTCACTTGCCAATCTCCTCCCTGAGACATGGATCACCCACCATGGCAATGCCTCGCTTGCCACTCTCCTCCCTGAGACATGAATCACACACACCATGGCACCACCTCACTTGCCACTCTCCTCCCTGAGACATGGATCACACACACACACCATGTCACTGCCTCACTTACCACTCTCCTGCCTGAGACATGGATCACACACACCAGGGCACTGTCTCACTTGCCACTCTCCTTCCTGAGACATGGATCACACACCACGGCACTGCCTCACCTGCCAATCTCCTCCCCGAGACAAGGATCACCCACCATGGCACTGCCTCACTGGCCACTCTCCTCCCTGAGACATGGATCACACACACCATGCACTACCTCACTTGCCACTCTCCTCCCCGAGACAAGGATCACCCACCATGTCACTGCCTCACTTGCCACTCTCCTCCCTGAGACATGGATCACACACACCAGGGCACTACCTCACTTGCCACTCTCCTCCCCGAGACAAGGATCACCCACCATGTCACTGCCTCACTTGCCACTCTCCTCCCTGAGACATGGATCACCCACCATGTCACTGCCTCACTTACCACTCTCCTCCCCGAGACAAGGATCACCCACCATGTCACTGCCTCACTTGCCACTCTCCTCCCTGAGACATGGATCACCCACCATGTCACTGCCTCACTTGCCACTCTCCTCCCTGAGACATGGATCACACACACCATGGCACTGCCTTACTTGCCACTTTCCTCCCTGAGACATGGATCACCCACCATGGCACTGCCTCACTTGCCACTCTCCTCCCTGAGACATGGATCACCCACCATGTCACTGCCTCACTTGCCACTCTCCTCCCTGAGACATGGATCACCCACCATGTCACTGCCTCACTTGCCACTCTCCTCCCTGAGACATGGATCACACACACCATGGCACTGCCTAACTTGCCACTCTCCTCCCTGAGACATGAATCACACACACCATGGCACCGCCTCACTTGCCACTCTCCTCCATGAGACATGGATCACACCCATACCATGTCACTGCCTAACTTGCCACTCTCCTCCCTGAGACATGGATCACACACACCATGGCACTACCTCACTTGCCACTCTCCTTCCTGAGACATGGATCAACCACCATGGCACTGCCTCACCTGCCAATCTCCTCCCCGAGACAAGGATCACCCACCATGGCACTGCCTCACTTGCCACTCTCCTCCCTGAGACATGAATCACACACACCATGGCACTACCTCACTTGCCACTCTCCTCCCCGAGACAAGGATCACCCTCCATGTCACTGCCTCACTTGCCACTAGCCTCCCTGAGACATGGATCACACACCATGGCACTGCCTCACATGCCACTCTCCTCCCTGAGACATGGATCACACACACCATGGCACTGCCTCACTTGCCAATCTCCTCCCTGAGACATGGATCACCCACCATGGCAATGCCTCGCTTGCCACTCTCCTCCCTGAGACATGAATCACACACACCATGGCACCACCTCACTTGCCACTCTCCTCCCTGAGACATGGATCACACACACACCATGTCACTGCCTCACTTACCACTCTCCTGCCTGAGACATGGATCACACACACCAGGGCACTGCCTCACTTGCCACTCTCCTCCCTGAGACATGGATCACCAACCATGGCACTGCCTCACTTGCCACTCTCCTCCCTGAGACATGGATCACACACACCATGGCACTGCCTCACTTGCCACTCTGGATCACACACACCATGGCACTGCCTCACTTGCCACTCTCCTCCCTGAGACATGGATCACCAGCATGGCACTGCTTCACTTGCCACTCTCCTCGCTGAGACATGGATCACACACACCATGGCACTGCCTCACTTGCAACTCTCCCGCTGAGACATGGATCACGCACCATGGCACTGCCTCACTTGCCACTCTCCTCCCTGAGACATGGATCACACACACCATGGCACTGCCTCACTTGCCACTCTCCTTCCTGAGACATGGTTCACCCACCATGGCACTGACTCGCTTGCCACTCTCCTCCCTGAGACATGGATCACCCACCATGGCACTGACTCACCTGCTACTCTCCTCCATGAGACATGGATCACACACACCATGGCACTGCCTCACTTGCCACTCTCCTCCCTGAGACATGGATCACACACACCATGGCACTGCCTCACTTGCCACTCTCCTCCCTGAGACATGGATCACACAAACCATGGCACTGCCTCACTTGCCAATCTCCTCCCTGAGACATGGATCACCCACCATGGCAATGCCTCGCTTGCCACTCTCCTCCCTGAGACATGAATCACACACACCATGGCACCACCTCACTTGCCACTCTCCTCCCTGAGACATGGATCACACACACACACCATGTCACTGCCTCACTTACCACTCTCCTGCCTGAGACATGGATCACACACACCAGGGCACTGCCTCACTTGCCACTCTCCTTCCTGAGACATGGATCACACACCACGGCACTGCCTCACCTGCCAATCTCCTCCCCGAGACAAGGATCACCCACCATGGCACTGCCTCACTGGCCACTCTCCTCCCTGAGACATGGATCACACACACCATGCACTACCTCACTTGCCACTCTCCTCCCCGAGACAAGGATCACCCACCATGTCACTGCCTCACTTGCCACTCTCCTCCCTGAGACATGGATCACACACACCAGGGCACTACCTCACTTGCCACTCTCCTCCCCGAGACAAGGATCACCCACCATGTCACTGCCTCACTTGCCACTCTCCTCCCTGAGACATGGATCACCCACCATGTCACTGCCTCACTTGCCATTCTCCTCCCTGAGACATGGATCACACACACCATGGCACTACCTCACTTGCCACTCTCCTCCCCGAGACAAGGATCACCCACCATGTCACTGCCTCACTTGCCACTCTCTTCCCTGAGACATGGATCACACACACCATGGCACTGCCTTACTTGCCACTTTCCTCCCTGAGACATGGATCACCCACCATGGCACTGCCTCGCTTGCCACTCTTCTCCCTGAGACATGAATCACACACACCATGGCACCGCCTCGCTTGCCACTCTCCTCCATGAGACATGGATCACACCCACACCATGTCACTGCCTAACTTGCCACTCTCCTCCCTGAGACATGGATCACACACACCATGGCACTACCTCACTTGCCACTCTCCTTCCTGAGACATGGATCAACCACCATGGCACTGCCTCACCTGCCAATCTCCTCCCCGAGACAAGGATCACCCACCATGGCACTGCCTCACTTGCCACTCTCCTCCCTGAGACATGGATCACACACACCATGGCACTACCTCACTTGCCACTCTCCTCCCCGAGACAAAGATCACCCTCCATGTCACTGCCTCACTTGCCACTCTCCTCCCTGAGACATGGATCACACACCATGGCACTGCCTCACTTGCCACTCTCCTCCCTGAGACATGGATCACACACACCATGGCACTACCTTACTTGCCACTTTCCTCCCTGAGACATGGATCACCCACCATGGCACTGCCTCACTTGCCACTCTCCTCCCTGAGACATGGATCACACACACCATGGCACTGCCTCACTTGCCACTCTCCTCCCTGAGACATGGATCACACACACCATGGCACTGCCTCACTTGCCACTCTCCTCCCTGAGACATGGATCACACAAACCATGGCACTGCCTCACTTGCCAATCTCCTCCCTGAGACTTGGATCACCCACCATGGCAATGCCTCGCTTGCCACTCTCCTCCCTGAGACAGGAATCACACACACCATGGCACCACCTCACTTGCCACTCTCCTCCCTGAGACATGGATCACACACACACACCATGTCACTGCCTCACTTACCACTCTCCTGCCTGAGACATGGATCACACACACCAGGGCACTGCCTCACTTGCCACTCTCCTCCCTGAGACATGGATCACCAAACATGGCACTGCCTCACTTGCCACTCTCCTCCCTGAGACATGGATCACACACACCATGGCACTGCCTCACTTGCCACTCTGGATCACACACACCATGGCACTGCCTCACTTGCCACTCTCCTCCCTGAGACATGGATCACCAGCATGGCACTGCTTCACTTGCCACTCTCCTCCCTGAGACATGGATCACACACACCATGGCACTGCCTCACTTGCAACTCTCCCGCCGAGACATGGATCACGCACCATGGCACTGCCTCACTTGCCACTCTCCTCCCTGAGACATGGATCACACACACCATGGCACTGCCTCACTTGCCACTCTCCTTCCTGAGACATGGATCACCCACCATGGCACTGACTCGCTTGCCACTCTCCTCCCTGAGACATGCATCACCCACCATGGCACTGACTCACCTGCTACTCTCCTCCATGAGACATGGATCACACACACCATGGCACTGCCTCACTTGCCACTCTCCTCCCTGAGACATGGATCACACACACCATGGCACTGCCTCACTTGCCACTCTCCTCCCTGAGACATGGATCACACAAACCATGGCACTGCCTCACTTGCCAATCTCCTCCCTGAGACATGGATCACCCACCATGGCAATGCCTCGCTTGCCACTCTCCTCCCTGAGACATGAATCACACACACCATGGCACCACCTCACTTGCCACTCTCCTCCCTGAGACATGGATCACACACACACACCATGTCACTGCCTCACTTACCACTCTCCTGCCTGAGACATGGATCACACACACCAGGGCACTGCCTCACTTGCCACTCTCCTCCCTGAGACATGGATCACCAACCATGGCACTGCCTCACTTGCCACTCTCCTCCCTGAGACATGGATCACACACACCATGGCACTGCCTCACTTGCCACTCTGGATCACACACACCATGGCACTGCCTCACTTGCCACTCTCCTCCCTGAGACATGGATCACCAGCATGGCACTGCTTCACTTGCCACTCTCCTCCCTGAGACATGGATCACACACACCATGGCACTGCCTCACTTGCAACTCTCCCGCCGAGACATGGATCACGCACCATGGCACTGCCTCACTTGCCACTCTCCTCCCTGAGACATGGATCACACACACCATGGCACTGCCTCACTTGCCACTCTCCTTCCTGAGACATGGATCACCCACCATGGCACTGACTCGCTTGCCACTCTCCTCCCTGAGACATGGATCACCCACCATGGCACTGACTCACCTGCTACTCTCCTCCATGAGACATGGATCACACACACCATGGCACTGCCTCACTTGCCACTCTCCTCCCTGAGACATGGATCACACACACCATGGCACTGCCTCACCTGCCACTCTCCTCCCCGAGAGAAGGATCACCCACCATGGCATTGCCTCACTTGCCACTCTCCTCCCTGAGACATGGATCACACACACCATGGCACTGCCTCACTTGCCACTCTGGATCACACACACCATGGCACTGCCTCACTTGCCACTCTCCTCCCTGAGACATGGATCACCAGCATGGCACTGCTTCACTTGCCACTCTCCTCCCTGAGACATGGATCACACACACCATGGCACTGCCTCACTTGCCACTCTCCTCCCTGAGACATGGATCACACACACCATGGCACTGCCTCACTTGCCACTCTCCCCCCTGAGACATGGATCACCCACCATGGCACTGCCTCACTTGCCACTCTCCTCCCTGAGACATGGATCACACACTCCATGGCACTGCCTCACTTGCCACTCTCCTTCCTGAGACATGGATCACCCACCATGGCACTGACTCGCTTGCCACTCTCCTCCCTGAGACATGGATCACCCACCATGGCACTGACTCACCTGCCACTCTCCTCCCTGAGACATGGATCACACACACCATGGCACTGCCTCACCAACCACTCTCCTCCCCGAGACAAGGATCACCCACCATGGCACTGCCTCACTTGCCACTCTCCTCCCTGAGACATGGATCACACACACCATGGCACTGCCTCACTTGCCACTCTGGATCACACACACCATGGCACTGCCTCACTTGCCACTCTCCTCCCTGAGACATGGATCACCAGCATGGCAATGCTTCACTTGCCACTCTCCTCCCTGAGACATGGATCACACACACCATGGCATTGCCTCACTTGCCACTCTCCTCCCGGAGACATGGATCACACACACCATGGCACTGCCTCACTTGCCACTCTCCTCCCCGAGACAAGGATCACCCACCATGGCACTGCCTCACTTGCCACTCTCCTCCCTGAGACATGGATCACACACACCAGGGCACTACCTCACTTGCCACTCTCCTCCCCTAGACAAGGATCACCCACCATGGCACTGCCTCACTTGCCACTCCTCCCTGAGACATGGATCACACACCATGGCACTGCCACACTTGCCACTCTCCTCCCTGAGACATGGATCACACACACCATGGCACTGTCTCACTTGCCACTTTCCTCCCTGAGACATGCATCACCCACCATGGCACTGCCTCACTTGCCACTCTCCTCCCTGAGACATGGATCACACACACCATGGCACTGCCTCACTTGCCACTCTCCTCCCTGAGACATGGATCACACACACCATGGCACTGCCTCACTTGCCACTCTCCTCCCTGAGACATGGATCACACACACCATGGCACTGCCTCACTTGCCACTCTCCTCCCCGAGACATGGATCACACACACCATGGCACTGTCTCACTTGCCACTCTCCTCCCTGAGACATGGATCACCCACCATGGCACTGCCTCGCTTGCCACTCTCCTCCCTGAGACATGGATCACACACACCATGGCACTGCCTCACTTGCCACTCTCATCTCTGAGACATGGATCACCCACCATGGCACTGCCTCGCTTGCCACTCTCCTCCCTGAGACATGAATCACACACACCATGGCACCGCCTCACTTGCCACTCTCCTCCCTGAGACATGGATCACACACACCATGTCACTGCCTCACTTACCACTCTCCTGTCTGAGACATGGATCACACACACCAGGGCACTGCCTCACTTGCCACTCTCCTCCCTGAGACATGGATCACCAACCATGGCACTGCCTCACTTGCCACTCTCCTCCCTGAGACATGGATCACACACACCATGGCACTGCCTCACCTGCCACTCTCCTCCCCGAGACAAGGATCACCAGCATGGCACTGCTTCACTTGCCACTCTCCTCCCTGAGACATGGATCACACACACCATGGCACTGCCTCACTTGCAACTCTCCTCCCTGAGACATGGATCACACACAACATGGCACTGCCTCACTTGCCACTCTCCCCCCTGAGACATGGATCACCCACCATGGCACTGCCTCACTTGCCACTCTCCTCCCTGAAACATGGATCACACACACCATGGCACTGCCTCACTTGCCACTCTCCTTCCTGAGACATGGATCACCCACCATGGCACTGACTCGCTTGCCACTCTCCTCCCTGAGACATCCATCACCCACCATGGCACTGCCTCACTTGCCACTCTCTTCCCTGAGACATGGATCACACACACCATGGCACTGCCTCACTTGCCACTCTCCTCCCTGAGACATGGATCACACACACCATGGTACTGCCTCACTTGCCACTCTCCTCCCCGAGTCATGGATCACACACACCATGGCACTGTCTCACTTGCCACTCTCCTCCCTGAGACATGGATCACCCACCATGGCACTGCCTCACTTGCCACTCTCCTCCCTGAGACATGGATCACACACACCATGGCACTGCCTCACTTGCCACTCTCCTCTCTGAGACATGGATCACCCACCATGGCACTGCCTCACTTGCCACTCTCCTCCCTGAGACATGGATCACACACACCATGGCACTGCCTCACTTGCCACTCTCCTCCCTGACACATGGATCACAAACACCATGGCACTACCTCACTTGCCACTCTCCTCCCTGAGACATGGATCACACACACCATGGCACTGCCTCACTTGCCAATCTCCTCCCTGAGACATGGATCACACACACACACCATGGCACTGCCTCACTTGCCACTCTCCTCTCTGAGACATGGATCACCCACCATGGCACTGCCTCACTTGCCACTCTCCTCCCTGAGACATGGATCACACACACCATGGCACTGCCTCACTTGCCACTCTCCTCCCTGAGACATGGATCACACACACCATGGCACTGCCTCACTTGCCACTCTCCTCCCTGAGACATGGATCACACACACCATGGCACTGCCTCACTTGCCAATCTCCTCCCTGAAACATGGATCACCCACCATGGCAATGCCTCACTTGCCACTCTCCTTCCTGAGACATGGATCACCCACCATGGCACTGCCTCACTTGCCACTCTCCTCCCTGAGACATGGATCACACACACCATGGCACTGGCTCACCTGCCACTCTCCTCCCCGAGACAAGGATCACCCACCATGGCACTGCCTCACCTGCCACTCTCCTTCCTGAGACAAGGATCACCCACCATGGCACTGCCTCACTTGCCACTCTCCTCCCGGAGACATGGATCACACACACCATGGCACTGCTTCACTTACCACTCTCCTCCCTGAGACATGGATCACACACACCATGGCACTGCCTCACTTGCAACTCTCCCGCCGAGACATGGATCACGCACCATGGCACTGCCTCACTTGCCACTCTCCTTACTGAGACATGGATCACACACACCATGGCACTGCCTCACTTGCCACTCTCCTTCCTGAGACATGGATCACCCACCATGGCACTGACTCGCTTGCCACTCTCCTCCCTGAGACATGGATCACCCACCATGGCACTGACACACCTGCCACTCTCCTCCCTGAGACATGGATCACACACACCATGGCACTGCCTCACCTGCCACTCTCCTCCCCGAGAGAAGGATCACCCACCATGGCACTGCCTCACTTGCAACTCTCCCGCAGAGACATGGATCACGCACCATGGCACTGCCTCACTTGCCACTCTCCTTCCTGAGACATGGATCACACACACCATGGCACTGCCTCACTTGCCACTCTCCTTCCTGAGACATGGATCACCCACCATGGCACTGACTCGCTTGCCACTCTCCTCCCTGAGACATGGATCACCCACCATGGCACTGACTCACCTGCCACTCTCCTCCCTGAGACATGGATCACACACACCATGGCACTGCCTCACTTGCCACTCTGGATCACACACACCATGGCACTGCCTCACTTGTCACTCTCCTCCCTGAGACATGGATCACCAGCATGGCACTGCTTCACTTGCCACTCTCCTCCCTGAGACATGGATCACACACACCATGGCACTGCCTCACTTGCCACTCTCCTCCCTGAGACATGGATCACACACACCATGGCACTGCCTCACTTGCCACTCTCCCCCCTGAGACATGGATCACCCACCATGGCACTGCCTCACTTGCCACTCTCCTCCCTGAGACATGGATCACACACGCCATGGCACTGCCTCACTTGCCACTCTCCTTCCTGAGACATGGATCACCCACCATGGCACTGACTCGCTTGCCACTCTCCTCCCTGAGACATGGATCACCCACCATGGCACTGACTCACCTGCCACTCTCCTCCCTGAGACATGGATCACACACACCATGTCACTGCCTCACCAACCACTCTCCTCCCCGAGACAAGGATCACCCACCATGGTACTGCCTCACTTGCCACTCTCCTCCCTGAGACATGGATCGCACACACCATGGGACTGCCTCACTTGCCACTCTCCTCCCCGAGACAAGGATCACCCACCATGGCACTGCCTCACTTGCCACTCTCCTCCCTGAGACATGGATCACACACACCAGGGCACTACCTCACTTGCCAATCTCCTCCCCGAGACAAGGATCACCCACCATGGCACTGCCTCACTTGCCTCTCCACCCTGAGACATGGATCACACACCATGGCACTGCCACACTTGCCACTCTCCTCCCTGAGACATGGATCACACACACCATGGCACTGTCTCACTTGCCACTTTCCTCCCTGAGACATGCATCACCCACCATGGCACTGCCTCACTTGCCACTCTCCTCCCTGAGACATGGATCACACACACCATGGCACTGCCTCACTTGCCACTCTCCTCCCCGAGACATGGATCACACACACCATGGCACTGTCTCACTTGCCACTCTCCTCCCTGAGACATGGATCACCCACCATGGCACTGCCTCACTTGCCACTCTCCTCCCTGAGACATGGATCACACACACCATGGCACTGCCTCACTTGCCACTCTCCTCCCCGAGACATGGATCACACACACCATGGCACTGTCTCACTTGCCACTCTCCTCCCTGAGACATGGATCACCCACCATGGCACTGCCTCACTTGCCACTCTCCTCCCTGAGACATGGATCGCACACACCATGGCACTGCCCCACTTGCCACTCTCCTCTCTGAGACATGGATCACCCACCATGGCACTGCCTCGCTTGCCACTCTCCTCCCTGAGACATGAATCACACACACCATGGCACCGCCTCACTTGCCACTCTCCTCCCTGAGACATGGATCACACACACACCATGTCACTGCCTAACTTGCCACTCTCCTCCCTGAGACATGGATCACACACACCATGGCACTGCCTCACTTGCCACTCTCCTTCCTGAGACATGGATCACACACCATGGCACTGCCTCACTTGCCACTCTCCTCCCTGAGACATGGATCACACACACCATGGCACTGGCTCACCTGCCACTCTCCTCCCCGAGACAAGGATCACCCACCATGGCACTGCCTCACTTGCCACTCTCCTCCCTGAGACATGGATCACACACACCATGGCACTGCCTCACTTGCCACTCTCCTCCCAGAGACATGGATCACCAGCATGGCACTGCTTCACTTGCCACTCTCCTCCCTGAGACATGGATCACACACACCATGGCACTGCCTCACTTGCCACTCTCCTCCCTGAGACATGGATCACACACACCATGGCACTGCCTCACTTGCCACTCTCCCCCCTGAGACATGGATCACCCACCATGGCACAGCCTCACTTGCCACTCTCCTCCCTGAAACATGGATCACACACACCATGGCACTGCCTCACTTGCCACTCTCCTTCCTGAGACATGGATAACCCACCATGGCACTGACTCACTTGCCACTCTTCTCCCTGAGACATGGATCACGCACACCAAGGTACTGCCTCACTTGCCACTCTCCTCCCCGAGACATGGATCACACACACCATGGCACTGTCTCACTTGCCACTCTCCTCCCTGAGACATGGATCACCCACCAGGGCACTGCCTCACTTGCCACTCTCCTCCCTGAGACATGGATCACACACACCATGGCACTGCCTCACTTGCCACTCTCCTCTCTGAGACATGGATCACCCACCATGGCACTGCCTCACTTGCCACTCTCCTCCCTGAGACATGGATCACACACACCATGGCACTGCCATACGTGCCACTCTGGATCACACACACCATGGCACTGCCTCACTTGCCACTCTCCTCCCTGAGACATGGATCACACACACCATGGCACTGCCTCACTTGCCACTCTCCTCCCGGAGACATGGATCACACACACCATGGCACTGCCTCACTTGCCACTCTCCTCCCCGAGACAAGGATCACCCACCATGGCACTGCCTCACTTGCCACTCTCCTCCCTGAGACATGGATCACATACACCAGGGCACTACCTCACTTGCCACTCTCCTCCCCGAGACAAGGATCACCCACCATGGCACTGCCTCACTTGCCACTCCTCCCCGAGACATGGATCACACACCATGGCACTGCCACACTTGCCACTCTCCTCCCTGAGACATGGATCACACACACCATGGCACTGCCTCACTTGCCACTCTCCTCCCTGAGACATGGATCACACCCACCATGGCACTGCCTCACTTGCCACTCTCCTCCCCGAGACATGGATCACACACACCATGGCACTGTCTCACTTGCCACTCTCCTCCCTGAGACATGGATCACCCACCATGGCACTGCCTCACTTGCCACTCTCCTCCCCGAGACATGGATCACACACACCATGGCACTGCCTCACTTGCCACTCTCCTCTCTGAGACATGGATCACCCACCATCGCACTGCCTCGCTTGCCACTCTCCTCCCAGAGACATGAATCACACACACCATGGCACCACCTCACTTGCCACTCTCCTCCCTGAGACATGGATCACACACAAACCATGTCACTGCCTAACTTGCCACTCTCCTCCCTGAGACATGGATCACACACACCATGGCACTGCCTCACTTGCCACTCTCCTCCCTGAGACATGGATCACACACACCATGGCACTGCCTCACTTGCCACTCTCCCCCCTGAGACATGGATCACCCACCATGGCACAGCCTCACTTGCCACTCTCCTCCCCGAGACATGGATCACACACACCATGGCACTGTCTCACTTGCCACTCTCCTCCCTGAGACATGGATCACCCACCATGGCACTGCCTCACTTGCCACTCTCCTCCCCGAGACATGGATCACACACACCATGGCACTGCCTCACTTGCCACTCTCCTCTCTGAGACATGGATCACCCACCATCGCACTGCCTCGCTTGCCACTCTCCTCCCAGAGACATGAATCACACACACCATGGCACCACCTCACTTGCCACTCTCCTCCCTGAGACATGGATCACACACAAACCATGTCACTGCCTAACTTGCCACTCTCCTCCCTGAGACATGGATCACACACACCATGGCACCGCCTCACTTGCCACTCTCCTTCCTGAGACATGGATCACACACCATGGCACTGCCTCACTTGCCACTCTCCTCCCTGAGACATGGATCACACACACCATGGCACTGCCTCACCTGCCACTCTCCTCCCCGAGACAAGGATCACCCACCATGGCACTGCCTCACTTGCCACTCTCCTCCCTGAGACATGGATCACACACACCATGGCACTGCCTCACTTGCCACTCTCCTCCCCGAGACATGGATAACCAGCCTGGCACTGCTTCACTTGCCACTCTCCTCCCTGAGACATGGATCACACACACCATGGCACTGCCTCACTTGCCACTCTCCTCCCTGAGACATGGATCACACACACCATGGCACTGCCTCACTTGCCACTCTCCCCCTGAGACATGGATCACCCACCATGGCACTGCCTCACTTGCCACTCTCCTCCCTGAAACATGGATCACACACACCATGGCACTGCCTCACTTGCCACTCTCCTTCCTGAGACATGGATAACCCACCATGGCACTGACTCGCTTGCCACTCTCCTCCCTGAGACATGGATCACACACACCATGGCACTGACTCACCTGCCACTCTCCTCCCTGAGACATGGATCACACACACCATGGCACTGTCTCACTTGCCACTTTCCTCTCTGAGACATGCATCACCCACCATGGCACTGACTCACTTGCCACTCTCTTCCCTGAGACATGGATCACACACACCATGGCATTGACTCACTTGCCACTCTTCTCCCTGAGACATGGATCACGCACACCATGGTACTGCCTCACTTGCCACTCTCCTCCCCGAGACATCGATCACACACACCATGGCACTGTCTCACTTGCCACTCTCCTCCCTGAGACATGGATCACCTACCAGGGCACTGCCTCAATTGCCACTCTCCTCCCCGAGACATGGATCACACACACCATGGCACTGCCTCACTTGCCACTCTCCTCTCTGAGACATGGATCACCCACCATGGCACTGCCTCGCTTGCCACTCTCCTCCCTGAGACATGAATCACACACACACCATGCCACTGCCTAACTTGCCACTCTCCTCCCTGAGACATGGATCACACACACCATGGCACTGCCTCACTTGCCACTCTCCTTCCTGAGACATGGATCACACACCATGGCACTGCCTCACTTGCCACTCTCCTCCCTGAGACATGGATCACACACACCATGGCACTGCCTCACTTGCCACTCTCCTCCCTGAGACATGGATCACACACACCATGGCACTGCCTCACTTGCCACTCTCCTCCCTGAGACATGGATCACAAACACCATGGCACTGCCTCAATTGCCAATCTCCTCCCTGAGACATGGATCACCCACCATGGCAATGCCTCACTTGCCACACTCCTTCCTGAGACATGAATCACACACACCATGGCACCACCTCACTTGCCACTCTCCTCCCTGAGACATGGATCACACACACACACACCATGTCACTGCCTCACTTACCACTCCCCTCCCTGAGACATGGATCACACACACCATGGCACTGCCTCACTTGCCACTTTCCTCCCTGAGACATGGATCACCCACCATGGCACTGCCTCACTTGCCACTCTCCTCCCTGAGACATGGATCACACACACCATGGCACTGCCTCACTTGCCACTCTGGATCACACACACCATGGCACTGCCTCACTTGCCAGTCTCTTCCCTGAGACATGGATCACCAGCATGGCACTGCTTCACTTGCCACTCTCCTCCCTGAGACATGGATCACCCACCATGGCACTGCCTCACTTGCCACTCTCCTCCCTGAGACATGGATCACACACGCCATGGCACTGCCTCACTTGCCACTCTCCTTCCTGAGACATGGATCACCCACCATGGCACTGACTCGCTTGCCACTCTCCTCCCTGAGACATGGATCACCCACCATGGCACTGACTCACCTGCCACTCTCCTCCCTGAGACATGGATCACACACACCATGTCACTGCCTCACCAACCACTCTCCTCCCCGAGACAAGGATCACCCACCATGGTACTGCCTCACTTGCCACTCTCCTCCCTGAGACATGGATCGCACACACCATGGGACTGCCTCACTTGCCACTCTCCTCCCCGAGACAAGGATCACCCACCATGGCACTGCCTCACTTGCCACTCTCCTCCCTGAGACATGGATCACACACACCAGGGCACTACCTCACTTGCCAATCTCCTCCCCGAGACAAGGATCACCCACCATGGCACTGCCTCACTTGCCTCTCCACCCTGAGACATGGATCACACACCATGGCACTGCCACACTTGCCACTCTCCTCCCTGAGACATGGATCACACACACCATGGCACTGTCTCACTTGCCACTTTCCTCCCTGAGACATGCATCACCCACCATGGCACTGCCTCACTTGCCACTCTCCTCCCTGAGACATGGATCACACACACCATGGCACTGCCTCACTTGCCACTCTCCTCCCTGAGACATGGATCACACACACCATGGCACTGCCTCACTTGCCACTCTCCTCCCCGAGACATGGATCACACACACCATGGCACTGTCTCACTTGCCACTCTCCTCCCTGAGACATGGATCACCCACCATGGCACTGCCTCACTTGCCACTCTCCTCCCTGAGACATGGATCGCACACACCATGGCACTGCCCCACTTGCCACTCTCCTCTCTGAGACATGGATCACCCACCATGGCACTGCCTCGCTTGCCACTCTCCTCCCTGAGACATGAATCACACACACCATGGCACCGCCTCACTTGCCACTCTCCTCCCTGAGACATGGATCACACACACACCATGTCACTGCCTAACTTGCCACTCTCCTCCCTGAGACATGGATCACACACACCATGGCACTGCCTCACTTGCCACTCTCCTTCCTGAGACATGGATCACACACCATGGCACTGCCTCACTTGCCACTCTCCTCCCTGAGACATGGATCACACACACCATGGCACTGGCTCACCTGCCACTCTCCTCCCCGAGACAAGGATCACCCACCATGGCACTGCCTCACTTGCCACTCTCCTCCCTGAGACATGGATCACACACACCATGGCACTGCCTCACTTGCCACTCTCCTCCCAGAGACATGGATCACCAGCATGGCACTGCTTCACTTGCCACTCTCCTCCCTGAGACATGGATCACACACACCATGGCACTGCCTCACTTGCCACTCTCCTCCCTGAGACATGGATCACACACACCATGGCACTGCCTCACTTGCCACTCTCCCCCCTGAGACATGGATCACCCACCATGGCACAGCCTCACTTGCCACTCTCCTCCCTGAAACATGGATCACACACACCATGGCACTGCCTCACTTGCCACTCTCCTTCCTGAGACATGGATAACCCACCATGGCACTGACTCACTTGCCACTCTTCTCCCTGAGACATGGATCACGCACACCAAGGTACTGCCTCACTTGCCACTCTCCTCCCCGAGACATGGATCACACACACCATGGCACTGTCTCACTTGCCACTCTCCTCCCTGAGACATGGATCACCCACCAGGGCACTGCCTCACTTGCCACTCTCCTCCCTGAGACATGGATCACACACACCATGGCACTGCCTCACTTGCCACTCTCCTCTCTGAGACATGGATCACCCACCATGGCACTGCCTCACTTGCCACTCTCCTCCCTGAGACATGGATCACACACACCATGGCACTGCCATACGTGCCACTCTGGATCACACACACCATGGCACTGCCTCACTTGCCACTCTCCTCCCTGAGACATGGATCACACACACCATGGCACTGCCTCACTTGCCACTCTCCTCCCGGAGACATGGATCACACACACCATGGCACTGCCTCACTTGCCACTCTCCTCCCCGAGACAAGGATCACATACACCAGGGCACTACCTCACTTGCCACTCTCCTCCCCGAGACAAGGATCACCCACCATGGCACTGCCTCACTTGCCACTCCTCCCCGAGACATGGATCACACACCATGGCACTGCCACACTTGCCACTCTCCTCCCTGAGACATGGATCACACACACCATGGCACTGCCTCACTTGCCACTCCTCCCCGAGACATGGATCACACACCATGGCACTGCCACACTTGCCACTCTCCTCCCTGAGACATGGATCACACACACCATGGCACTGCCACACTTGCCACTCTCCTCCATGAGACATGGATCACACACACCATGGCACTGCCACACTTGCCACTCTCCTCCCTGAGACATGGATCACACACACCATGGCACTGCCTCACTTGCCACTCTCCTCCCTGAGACATGGATCACACACACCATGGCACTGCCTCACTTGCCACTCTCCTCCCTGAGACATGGATCACCCACCATGGCACTGCCTCACTTGCCACTCTCCTCCCCGAGACATGGATCACACACACCATGGCACTGCCTCACTTGCCACTCTCCTCTCTGAGACATGGATCACCCACCATCGCACTGCCTCGCTTGCCACTCTCCTCCCAGAGACATGAATCACACACACCATGGCACCACCTCACTTGCCACTCTCCTCCCTGAGACATGGATCACACACAAACCATGTCACTGCCTAACTTGCCACTCTCCTCCCTGAGACATGGATCACACACACCATGGCACTGCCTCACTTGCCACTCTCCTCCCTGAGACATGGATCACACACACCATGGCACTGCCTCACTTGCCACTCTCCCCCCTGAGACATGGATCACCCACCATGGCACAGCCTCACTTGCCACTCTCCTCCCCGAGACATGGATCACACACACCATGGCACTGTCTCACTTGCCACTCTCCTCCCTGAGACATGGATCACCCACCATGGCACTGCCTCACTTGCCACTCTCCTCCCCGAGACATGGATCACACACACCATGGCACTGCCTCACTTGCCACTCTCCTCTCTGAGACATGGATCACCCACCATCGCACTGCCTCGCTTGCCACTCTCCTCCCAGAGACATGAATCACACACACCATGGCACCACCTCACTTGCCACTCTCCTCCCTGAGACATGGATCACACACAAACCATGTCACTGCCTAACTTGCCACTCTCCTCCCTGAGACATGGATCACACACACCATGGCACCGCCTCACTTGCCACTCTCCTTCCTGAGACATGGATCACACACCATGGCACTGCCTCACTTGCCACTCTCCTCCCTGAGACATGGATCACACACACCATGGCACTGCCTCACCTGCCACTCTCCTCCCCGAGACAAGGATCACCCACCATGGCACTGCCTCACTTGCCACTCTCCTCCCTGAGACATGGATCACACACACCATGGCACTGCCTCACTTGCCACTCTCCTCCCCGAGACATGGATAACCAGCCTGGCACTGCTTCACTTGCCACTCTCCTCCCTGAGACATGGATCACACACACCATGGCACTGCCTCACTTGCCACTCTCCTCCCTGAGACATGGATCACACACACCATGGCACTGCCTCACTTGCCACTCTCCCCCTGAGACATGGATCACCCACCATGGCACTGCCTCACTTGCCACTCTCCTCCCTGAAACATGGATCACACACACCATGGCACTGCCTCACTTGCCACTCTCCTTCCTGAGACATGGATAACCCACCATGGCACTGACTCGCTTGCCACTCTCCTCCCTGAGACATGGATCACACACACCATGGCACTGACTCACCTGCCACTCTCCTCCCTGAGACATGGATCACACACACCATGGCACTGTCTCACTTGCCACTTTCCTCTCTGAGACATGCATCACCCACCATGGCACTGACTCACTTGCCACTCTCTTCCCTGAGACATGGATCACACACACCATGGCATTGACTCACTTGCCACTCTTCTCCCTGAGACATGGATCACGCACACCATGGTACTGCCTCACTTGCCACTCTCCTCCCCGAGACATCGATCACACACACCATGGCACTGTCTCACTTGCCACTCTCCTCCCTGAGACATGGATCACCTACCAGGGCACTGCCTCAATTGCCACTCTCCTCCCCGAGACATGGATCACACACACCATGGCACTGCCTCACTTGCCACTCTCCTCTCTGAGACATGGATCACCCACCATGGCACTGCCTCGCTTGCCACTCTCCTCCCTGAGACATGAATCACACACACACCATGCCACTGCCTAACTTGCCACTCTCCTCCCTGAGACATGGATCACACACACCATGGCACTGCCTCACTTGCCACTCTCCTTCCTGAGACATGGATCACACACCATGGCACTGCCTCACTTGCCACTCTCCTCCCTGAGACATGGATCACACACACCATGGCACTGCCTCACTTGCCACTCTCCTCCCTGAGACATGGATCACACACACCATGGCACTGCCTCACTTGCCACTCTCCTCCCTGAGACATGGATCACAAACACCATGGCACTGCCTCAATTGCCAATCTCCTCCCTGAGACATGGATCACCCACCATGGCAATGCCTCACTTGCCACACTCCTTCCTGAGACATGAATCACACACACCATGGCACCACCTCACTTGCCACTCTCCTCCCTGAGACATGGATCACACACACACACACCATGTCACTGCCTCACTTACCACTCCCCTCCCTGAGACATGGATCACACACACCATGGCACTGCCTCACTTGCCACTTTCCTCCCTGAGACATGGATCACCCACCATGGCACTGCCTCACTTGCCACTCTCCTCCCTGAGACATGGATCACACACACCATGGCACTGCCTCACTTGCCACTCTGGATCACACACACCATGGCACTGCCTCACTTGCCAGTCTCTTCCCTGAGACATGGATCACCAGCATGGCACTGCTTCACTTGCCACTCTCCTCCCTGAGACATGGATCACACACACCATGGCACTGCCTCACTTGCCACTATCCTCCCTGAGACATGGATCACACACACCATGGCACTGCCTCACTTGCCACTCTCCCCCCTGAGACATGGATCACACACACCATGGCACTGCCTCACTTGCCACTCTCCTTCCTGAGACATGGATCACCCACCATGGCACTGACTCGCTTGCCACTCTCCTCCCTGAGACATGGATCACCCACCATGGCACTGACTCACCTGCTACTCTCCTCCATGAGACATGGATCACACACACCATGGCACCGCCTCACTTGCCACTCTCCTCCCTGAGACATGGATCACACACACCATGGCACTGCCTCACCTGCCACTCTCCTCCCCGAGAGAAGGATCACCCACCATGGCATTGCCTCACTTGCCACTCTCCTCCCTGAGACATGGATCACACACACCATGGCACTGCCTCACTTGCCACTCTGGATCACACACACCATGGCACTGCCTCACTTGCCACTCTCCTCCCTGAAACATGGATCACCAGCATGGCACTGCTTCACTTGCCACTCTCATCCCTGAGACATGGATCACACACACCATGGCACTGCCTCACTTGCCACTCTCCTTCCTGAGACATGGATCACACACACCATGGCACTGCCTCACTTGCCACTCTCCCCCCTGAGACATGGATCACCCACCATGGCACTGCCTCACTTGCCACTCTCCTCCCTGAGACATGGATCACACACACCATGGCACTGCCTCACTTGCCACTCTCCTTCCTGAGACATGGATCACCCACCATGGCACTGACTCGCTTGCCACTCTCCTCCCTGAGACATGGATCACCCACCATGGCACTGACTCACCTGCCACTCTCCTCCCTGAGACATGGATCACACACACCATGGCACTGCCTCACCTGCCACTCTCCTCCCCGAGACAAGGATCACCCACCATGGCACTGCCTCTCTTGCCACTCTCCTCCCTGAGACATGGATCACTCACACCATGGCACTGCCTCACTTGCCACTCTGGATCACACACACCATGGCACTGCCTCACTTGCCACTCTCCTCCCTTCCCTGAGACATGGAACACCAGCATGGCAATGCTTCACTTGCCACTCTCCTCCCTGAGACATGGATCACACACACCATGGCACTGCCTCACTTGCCACTCTCCTCCCGGAGACATGGATCACACACACCATGGCACTGCCTCACTTGCCACTCTCCTCCCCGAGACAAGGATCACCCACCATGGCACTGCCTCACTTGCCACTCTCCTCCCTGAGACATGGATCACACACATCAGGGCACTACCTCACTTGCCACTCTCCTCCCCGAGACAAGGATCACCCACCATGGCACTGCCTCACTTGCCACTCTCCTTCCTGAGACATGGATAACCCACCATGGCACTGACTCACTTGCCACTCTTCTCCCTGAGACATGGATCACGCACACCAAGGTACTGCCTCACTTGCCACTCTCCTCCCCGAGACATGGATCACACACACCATGGCACTGTCTCACTTGCCACTCTCCTCCCTGAGACATGGATCACCCACCAGGGCACTGCCTCACTTGCCACTCTCCTCCCTGAGACATGGATCACACACACCATGGCACTGCCTCACTTGCCACTCTCCTCTCTGAGACATGGATCACCCACCATGGCACTGCCTCACTTGCCACTCTCCTCCCTGAGACATGGATCACACACACCATGGCACTGCCATACGTGCCACTCTGGATCACACACACCATGGCACTGCCTCACTTGCCACTCTCCTCCCTGAGACATGGATCACACACACCATGGCACTGCCTCACTTGCCACTCTCCTCCCGGAGACATGGATCACACACACCATGGCACTGCCTCACTTGCCACTCTCCTCCCCGAGACAAGGATCACCCACCATGGCACTGCCTCACTTGCCACTCTCCTCCCTGAGACATGGATCACATACACCAGGGCACTACCTCACTTGCCACTCTCCTCCCCGAGACAAGGATCACCCACCATGGCACTGCCTCACTTGCCACTCCTCCCCGAGACATGGATCACACACCATGGCACTGCCACACTTGCCACTCTCCTCCCTGAGACATGGATCACACACACCATGGCACTGCCTCACTTGCCACTCTCCTCCCTGAGACATGGATCACACCCACCATGGCACTGCCTCACTTGCCACTCTCCTCCCCGAGACATGGATCACACACACCATGGCACTGTCTCACTTGCCACTCTCCTCCCTGAGACATGGATCACCCACCATGGCACTGCCTCACTTGCCACTCTCCTCCCCGAGACATGGATCACACACACCATGGCACTGCCTCACTTGCCACTCTCCTCTCTGAGACATGGATCACCCACCATCGCACTGCCTCGCTTGCCACTCTCCTCCCAGAGACATGAATCACACACACCATGGCACCACCTCACTTGCCACTCTCCTCCCTGAGACATGGATCACACACAAACCATGTCACTGCCTAACTTGCCACTCTCCTCCCTGAGACATGGATCACACACACCATGGCACTGCCTCACTTGCCACTCTCCTCCCTGAGACATGGATCACACACACCATGGCACTGCCTCACTTGCCACTCTCCCCCCTGAGACATGGATCACCCACCATGGCACAGCCTCACTTGCCACTCTCCTCCCCGAGACATGGATCACACACACCATGGCACTGTCTCACTTGCCACTCTCCTCCCTGAGACATGGATCACCCACCATGGCACTGCCTCACTTGCCACTCTCCTCCCCGAGACATGGATCACACACACCATGGCACTGCCTCACTTGCCACTCTCCTCTCTGAGACATGGATCACCCACCATCGCACTGCCTCGCTTGCCACTCTCCTCCCAGAGACATGAATCACACACACCATGGCACCACCTCACTTGCCACTCTCCTCCCTGAGACATGGATCACACACAAACCATGTCACTGCCTAACTTGCCACTCTCCTCCCTGAGACATGGATCACACACACCATGGCATCGCCTCACTTGCCACTCTCCTTCCTGAGACATGGATCACACACCATGGCACTGCCTCACTTGCCACTCTCCTCCCTGAGACATGGATCACACACACCATGGCACTGCCTCACCTGCCACTCTCCTCCCCGAGACAAGGATCACCCACCATGGCACTGCCTCACTTGCCACTCTCCTCCCTGAGACATGGATCACACACACCATGGCACTGCCTCACTTGCCACTCTCCTCCCCGAGACATGGATAACCAGCCTGGCACTGCTTCACTTGCCACTCTCCTCCCTGAGACATGGATCACACACACCATGGCACTGCCTCACTTGCCACTCTCCTCCCTGAGACATGGATCACACACACCATGGCACTGCCTCACTTGCCACTCTCCCCCTGAGACATGGATCACCCACCATGGCACTGCCTCACTTGCCACTCTCCTCCCTGAAACATGGATCACACACACCATGGCACTGCCTCACTTGCCACTCTCCTTCCTGAGACATGGATAACCCACCATGGCACTGACTCGCTTGCCACTCTCCTCCCTGAGACATGGATCACACACACCATGGCACTGACTCACCTGCCACTCTCCTCCCTGAGACATGGATCACACACACCATGGCACTGTCTCACTTGCCACTTTCCTCTCTGAGACATGCATCACCCACCATGGCACTGACTCACTTGCCACTCTCTTCCCTGAGACATGGATCACACACACCATGGCATTGACTCACTTGCCACTCTTCTCCCTGAGACATGGATCACGCACACCATGGTACTGCCTCACTTGCCACTCTCCTCCCCGAGACATCGATCACACACACCATGGCACTGTCTCACTTGCCACTCTCCTCCCTGAGACATGGATCACCTACCAGGGCACTGCCTCAATTGCCACTCTCCTCCCCGAGACATGGATCACACACACCATGGCACTGCCTCACTTGCCACTCTCCTCTCTGAGACATGGATCACCCACCATGGCACTGCCTCGCTTGCCACTCTCCTCCCTGAGACATGAATCACACACACACCATGCCACTGCCTAACTTGCCACTCTCCTCCCTGAGACATGGATCACACACACCATGGCACTGCCTCACTTGCCACTCTCCTTCCTGAGACATGGATCACACACCATGGCACTGCCTCACTTGCCACTCTCCTCCCTGAGACATGGATCACACACACCATGGCACTGCCTCACTTGCCACTCTCCTCCCTGAGACATGGATCACACACACCATGGCACTGCCTCACTTGCCACTCTCCTCCCTGAGACATGGATCACAAACACCATGGCACTGCCTCAATTGCCAATCTCCTCCCTGAGACATGGATCACCCACCATGGCAATGCCTCACTTGCCACACTCCTTCCTGAGACATGAATCACACACACCATGGCACCACCTCACTTGCCACTCTCCTCCCTGAGACATGGATCACACACACACACACCATGTCACTGCCTCACTTACCACTCCCCTCCCTGAGACATGGATCACACACACCATGGCACTGCCTCACTTGCCACTTTCCTCCCTGAGACATGGATCACCCACCATGGCACTGCCTCACTTGCCACTCTCCTCCCTGAGACATGGATCACACACACCATGGCACTGCCTCACTTGCCACTCTGGATCACACACACCATGGCACTGCCTCACTTGCCAGTCTCTTCCCTGAGACATGGATCACCAGCATGGCACTGCTTCACTTGCCACTCTCCTCCCTGAGACATGGATCACCCACCATGGCACTGCCTCACTTGCCACTCTCCTCCCTGAGACATGGATCACACACGCCATGGCACTGCCTCACTTGCCACTCTCCTTCCTGAGACATGGATCACCCACCATGGCACTGACTCGCTTGCCACTCTCCTCCCTGAGACATGGATCACCCACCATGGCACTGACTCACCTGCCACTCTCCTCCCTGAGACATGGATCACACACACCATGTCACTGCCTCACCAACCACTCTCCTCCCCGAGACAAGGATCACCCACCATGGTACTGCCTCACTTGCCACTCTCCTCCCTGAGACATGGATCGCACACACCATGGGACTGCCTCACTTGCCACTCTCCTCCCCGAGACAAGGATCACCCACCATGGCACTGCCTCACTTGCCACTCTCCTCCCTGAGACATGGATCACACACACCAGGGCACTACCTCACTTGCCAATCTCCTCCCCGAGACAAGGATCACCCACCATGGCACTGCCTCACTTGCCTCTCCACCCTGAGACATGGATCACACACCATGGCACTGCCACACTTGCCACTCTCCTCCCTGAGACATGGATCACACACACCATGGCACTGTCTCACTTGCCACTTTCCTCCCTGAGACATGCATCACCCACCATGGCACTGCCTCACTTGCCACTCTCCTCCCTGAGACATGGATCACACACACCATGGCACTGCCTCACTTGCCACTCTCCTCCCTGAGACATGGATCACACACACCATGGCACTGCCTCACTTGCCACTCTCCTCCCCGAGACATGGATCACACACACCATGGCACTGTCTCACTTGCCACTCTCCTCCCTGAGACATGGATCACCCACCATGGCACTGCCTCACTTGCCACTCTCCTCCCTGAGACATGGATCGCACACACCATGGCACTGCCCCACTTGCCACTCTCCTCTCTGAGACATGGATCACCCACCATGGCACTGCCTCGCTTGCCACTCTCCTCCCTGAGACATGAATCACACACACCATGGCACCGCCTCACTTGCCACTCTCCTCCCTGAGACATGGATCACACACACACCATGTCACTGCCTAACTTGCCACTCTCCTCCCTGAGACATGGATCACACACACCATGGCACTGCCTCACTTGCCACTCTCCTTCCTGAGACATGGATCACACACCATGGCACTGCCTCACTTGCCACTCTCCTCCCTGAGACATGGATCACACACACCATGGCACTGGCTCACCTGCCACTCTCCTCCCCGAGACAAGGATCACCCACCATGGCACTGCCTCACTTGCCACTCTCCTCCCTGAGACATGGATCACACACACCATGGCACTGCCTCACTTGCCACTCTCCTCCCAGAGACATGGATCACCAGCATGGCACTGCTTCACTTGCCACTCTCCTCCCTGAGACATGGATCACACACACCATGGCACTGCCTCACTTGCCACTCTCCTCCCTGAGACATGGATCACACACACCATGGCACTGCCTCACTTGCCACTCTCCCCCCTGAGACATGGATCACCCACCATGGCACAGCCTCACTTGCCACTCTCCTCCCTGAAACATGGATCACACACACCATGGCACTGCCTCACTTGCCACTCTCCTTCCTGAGACATGGATAACCCACCATGGCACTGACTCACTTGCCACTCTTCTCCCTGAGACATGGATCACGCACACCAAGGTACTGCCTCACTTGCCACTCTCCTCCCCGAGACATGGATCACACACACCATGGCACTGTCTCACTTGCCACTCTCCTCCCTGAGACATGGATCACCCACCAGGGCACTGCCTCACTTGCCACTCTCCTCCCTGAGACATGGATCACCCACCATGGCACTGCCTCACTTGCCACTCTCCTCCCTGAGACATGGATCACACACACCATGGCACTGCCATACGTGCCACTCTGGATCACACACACCATGGCACTGCCTCACTTGCCACTCTCCTCCCTGAGACATGGATCACACACACCATGGCACTGCCTCACTTGCCACTCTCCTCCCGGAGACATGGATCACACACACCATGGCACTGCCTCACTTGCCACTCTCCTCCCCGAGACAAGGATCACCCACCATGGCACTGCCTCACTTGCCACTCTCCTCCCTGAGACATGGATCACATACACCAGGGCACTACCTCACTTGCCACTCTCCTCCCCGAGACAAGGATCACCCACCATGGCACTGCCTCACTTGCCACTCCTCCCCGAGACATGGATCACACACCATGGCACTGCCACACTTGCCACTCTCCTCCCTGAGACATGGATCACACACACCATGGCACTGCCTCACTTGCCACTCTCCTCCCTGAGACATGGATCACACCCACCATGGCACTGCCTCACTTGCCACTCTCCTCCCCGAGACATGGATCACACACACCATGGCACTGTCTCACTTGCCACTCTCCTCCCTGAGACATGGATCACCCACCATGGCACTGCCTCACTTGCCACTCTCCTCCCCGAGACATGGATCACACACACCATGGCACTGCCTCACTTGCCACTCTCCTCTCTGAGACATGGATCACCCACCATCGCACTGCCTCGCTTGCCACTCTCCTCCCAGAGACATGAATCACACACACCATGGCACCACCTCACTTGCCACTCTCCTCCCTGAGACATGGATCACACACAAACCATGTCACTGCCTAACTTGCCACTCTCCTCCCTGAGACATGGATCACACACACCATGGCACTGCCTCACTTGCCACTCTCCTCCCTGAGACATGGATCACACACACCATGGCACTGCCTCACTTGCCACTCTCCCCCCTGAGACATGGATCACCCACCATGGCACAGCCTCACTTGCCACTCTCCTCCCCGAGACATGGATCACACACACCATGGCACTGTCTCACTTGCCACTCTCCTCCCTGAGACATGGATCACCCACCATGGCACTGCCTCACTTGCCACTCTCCTCCCCGAGACATGGATCACACACACCATGGCACTGCCTCACTTGCCACTCTCCTCTCTGAGACATGGATCACCCACCATCGCACTGCCTCGCTTGCCACTCTCCTCCCAGAGACATGAATCACACACACCATGGCACCACCTCACTTGCCACTCTCCTCCCTGAGACATGGATCACACACAAACCATGTCACTGCCTAACTTGCCACTCTCCTCCCTGAGACATGGATCACACACACCATGGCACCGCCTCACTTGCCACTCTCCTTCCTGAGACATGGATCACACACCATGGCACTGCCTCACTTGCCACTCTCCTCCCTGAGACATGGATCACACACACCATGGCACTGCCTCACCTGCCACTCTCCTCCCCGAGACAAGGATCACCCACCATGGCACTGCCTCACTTGCCACTCTCCTCCCTGAGACATGGATCACACACACCATGGCACTGCCTCACTTGCCACTCTCCTCCCCGAGACATGGATAACCAGCCTGGCACTGCTTCACTTGCCACTCTCCTCCCTGAGACATGGATCACACACACCATGGCACTGCCTCACTTGCCACTCTCCTCCCTGAGACATGGATCACACACACCATGGCACTGCCTCACTTGCCACTCTCCCCCTGAGACATGGATCACCCACCATGGCACTGCCTCACTTGCCACTCTCCTCCCTGAAACATGGATCACACACACCATGGCACTGCCTCACTTGCCACTCTCCTTCCTGAGACATGGATAACCCACCATGGCACTGACTCGCTTGCCACTCTCCTCCCTGAGACATGGATCACACACACCATGGCACTGACTCACCTGCCACTCTCCTCCCTGAGACATGGATCACACACACCATGGCACTGTCTCACTTGCCACTTTCCTCTCTGAGACATGCATCACCCACCATGGCACTGACTCACTTGCCACTCTCTTCCCTGAGACATGGATCACACACACCATGGCATTGACTCACTTGCCACTCTTCTCCCTGAGACATGGATCACGCACACCATGGTACTGCCTCACTTGCCACTCTCCTCCCCGAGACATCGATCACACACACCATGGCACTGTCTCACTTGCCACTCTCCTCCCTGAGACATGGATCACCTACCAGGGCACTGCCTCAATTGCCACTCTCCTCCCCGAGACATGGATCACACACACCATGGCACTGCCTCACTTGCCACTCTCCTCTCTGAGACATGGATCACCCACCATGGCACTGCCTCGCTTGCCACTCTCCTCCCTGAGACATGAATCACACACACACCATGCCACTGCCTAACTTGCCACTCTCCTCCCTGAGACATGGATCACACACACCATGGCACTGCCTCACTTGCCACTCTCCTTCCTGAGACATGGATCACACACCATGGCACTGCCTCACTTGCCACTCTCCTCCCTGAGACATGGATCACACACACCATGGCACTGCCTCACTTGCCACTCTCCTCCCTGAGACATGGATCACACACACCATGGCACTGCCTCACTTGCCACTCTCCTCCCTGAGACATGGATCACAAACACCATGGCACTGCCTCAATTGCCAATCTCCTCCCTGAGACATGGATCACCCACCATGGCAATGCCTCACTTGCCACACTCCTTCCTGAGACATGAATCACACACACCATGGCACCACCTCACTTGCCACTCTCCTCCCTGAGACATGGATCACACACACACACACCATGTCACTGCCTCACTTACCACTCCCCTCCCTGAGACATGGATCACACACACCATGGCACTGCCTCACTTGCCACTTTCCTCCCTGAGACATGGATCACCCACCATGGCACTGCCTCACTTGCCACTCTCCTCCCTGAGACATGGATCACACACACCATGGCACTGACTCACTTGCCACTCTGGATCACACACACCATGGCACTGCCTCACTTGCCAGTCTCTTCCCTGAGACATGGATCACCAGCATGGCACTGCTTCACTTGCCACTCTCCTCCCTGAGACATGGATCACACACACCATGGCACTGCCTCACTTGCCACTATCCTCCCTGAGACATGGATCACACACACCATGGCACTGCCTCACTTGCCACTCTCCCCCCTGAGACATGGATCACACACACCATGGCACTGCCTCACTTGCCACTCTCCTTCCTGAGACATGGATCACCCACCATGGCACTGACTCGCTTGCCACTCTCCTCCCTGAGACATGGATCACCCACCATGGCACTGACTCACCTGCTACTCTCCTCCATGAGACATGGATCACACACACCATGGCACCGCCTCACTTGCCACTCTCCTCCCTGAGACATGGATCACACACACCATGGCACTGCCTCACCTGCCACTCTCCTCCCCGAGAGAAGGATCACCCACCATGGCATTGCCTCACTTGCCACTCTCCTCCCTGAGACATGGATCACACACACCATGGCACTGCCTCACTTGCCACTCTGGATCACACACACCATGGCACTGCCTCACTTGCCACTCTCCTCCCTGAAACATGGATCACCAGCATGGCACTGCTTCACTTGCCACTCTCATCCCTGAGACATGGATCACACACACCATGGCACTGCCTCACTTGCCACTCTCCTTCCTGAGACATGGATCACACACACCATGGCACTGCCTCACTTGCCACTCTCCCCCCTGAGACATGGATCACCCACCATGGCACTGCCTCACTTGCCACTCTCCTCCCTGAGACATGGATCACACACACCATGGCACTGCCTCACTTGCCACTCTCCTTCCTGAGACATGGATCACCCACCATGGCACTGACTCGCTTGCCACTCTCCTCCCTGAGACATGGATCACCCACCATGGCACTGACTCACCTGCCACTCTCCTCCCTGAGACATGGATCACACACACCATGGCACTGCCTCACCTGCCACTCTCCTCCCCGAGACAAGGATCACCCACCATGGCACTGCCTCTCTTGCCACTCTCCTCCCTGAGACATGGATCACTCACACCATGGCACTGCCTCACTTGCCACTCTGGATCACACACACCATGGCACTGCCTCACTTGCCACTCTCCTCCCTGAGACATGGAACACCAGCATGGCAATGCTTCACTTGCCACTCTCCTCCCTGAGACATGGATCACACACACCATGGCACTGCCTCACTTGCCACTCTCCTCCCGGAGACATGGATCACACACACCATGGCACTGCCTCACTTGCCACTCTCCTCCCCGAGACAAGGATCACCCACCATGGCACTGCCTCACTTGCCACTCTCCTCCCTGAGACATGGATCACACACATCAGGGCACTACCTCACTTGCCACTCTCCTCCCCGAGACAAGGATCACCCACCATGGCACTGCCTCACTTGCCACTCCTCCCTGAGACATGGATCACACACCATGGCACTGCCACACTTGCCACTCCCCTCCCTGAGACATGGATCACACACACCATGTGGCACTGTCTCACTTGCCACTTTCCTCCCTGAGACATGCATCACCCACCATGGCACTGCCTCACTTGCCACTCTCCTCCCTGAGACATGGATCACACACACCATGGCACTGCCTCACTTGCCACTCTCCTCCCTGAGACATGGATCACACACACCATGGTACTGCCTCACTTGCCACTCTCCTCCCCGAGACATGGATCACACACACCATGGCACTGTCTCACTTGCCACTCTCCTCCCTGAGACATGGATCACCCACCATGGCACTGCCTCACTTGCCACTCTCCTCCCTGAGACATGGATCACACACACCATGGCACTGCCTCACTTGCCACTCTCCTCTCTGAGACATGGATCACCCACCATGGCACTGCCTCGCTTGCCACTCTCCTCCCTGAGACATGAATCACACACACCATGGCACCGCCTCACTTGCCACTCTCCTCCCTGAGACATGGATCACACACACACCATGTCACTGCCTAACTTGCCACTCTCCTCCCTGAGACATGGATCACACACACCATGGCACTGCCTCACTTGCCACTCTCCTTCCTGAGACATGGATCACACACCATGGCACTGCCTGACTTGCCACTCTCCTCCCTGAGACATGGATCACCCACCATGGCACTGCCTCACCTGCCACTCTCCTCCCTGAGAAATGGATCACACACACCATGGCACTGCCTCACTTGCCACTCTCCTCCCTGAGACATGGATCACCAGCATGGCACTGCTTCACTTGCCACTCTCCTCCCTGAGACATGGATCACACACACCATGGCACTGCCTCACATGCCACTCTCCTCCCTGAGACATGCATCACCCACCATGGCACTGCCTCGCTTGCCACTCTCCTCCCTGAGACATGAATCACACACACACCATGCCACTGCCTAACTTGCCACTCTCCTCCCTGAGACATGGATCACACACACCATGGCACTGCCTCACTTGCCACTCTCCTTCCTGAGACATGGATCACACACCATGGCACTGCCTCACTTGCCACTCTCCTCCCTGAGACATGGATCACACACACCATGGCACTGCCTCACTTGCCACTCTCCTCCCTGAGACATGGATCACACACACCATGGCACTGCCTCACTTGCCACTCTCCTCCCTGAGACATGGATCACAAACACCATGGCACTGCCTCAATTGCCAATCTCCTCCCTGAGACATGGATCACCCACCATGGCAATGCCTCACTTGCCACACTCCTTCCTGAGACATGAATCACACACACCATGGCACCACCTCACTTGCCACTCTCCTCCCTGAGACATGGATCACACACACACACACCATGTCACTGCCTCACTTACCACTCCCCTCCCTGAGACATGGATCACACACACCATGGCACTGCCTCACTTGCCACTTTCCTCCCTGAGACATGGATCACCCACCATGGCACTGCCTCACTTGCCACTCTCCTCCCTGAGACATGGATCACACACACCATGGCACTGACTCACTTGCCACTCTGGATCACACACACCATGGCACTGCCTCACTTGCCAGTCTCTTCCCTGAGACATGGATCACCAGCATGGCACTGCTTCACTTGCCACTCTCCTCCCTGAGACATGGATCACACACACCATGGCACTGCCTCACTTGCCACTATCCTCCCTGAGACATGGATCACACACACCATGGCACTGCCTCACTTGCCACTCTCCCCCCTGAGACATGGATCACACACACCATGGCACTGCCTCACTTGCCACTCTCCTTCCTGAGACATGGATCACCCACCATGGCACTGACTCGCTTGCCACTCTCCTCCCTGAGACATGGATCACCCACCATGGCACTGACTCACCTGCTACTCTCCTCCATGAGACATGGATCACACACACCATGGCACCGCCTCACTTGCCACTCTCCTCCCTGAGACATGGATCACACACACCATGGCACTGCCTCACCTGCCACTCTCCTCCCCGAGAGAAGGATCACCCACCATGGCATTGCCTCACTTGCCACTCTCCTCCCTGAGACATGGATCACACACACCATGGCACTGCCTCACTTGCCACTCTGGATCACACACACCATGGCACTGCCTCACTTGCCACTCTCCTCCCTGAAACATGGATCACCAGCATGGCACTGCTTCACTTGCCACTCTCATCCCTGAGACATGGATCACACACACCATGGCACTGCCTCACTTGCCACTCTCCTTCCTGAGACATGGATCACACACACCATGGCACTGCCTCACTTGCCACTCTCCCCCCTGAGACATGGATCACCCACCATGGCACTGCCTCACTTGCCACTCTCCTCCCTGAGACATGGATCACACACACCATGGCACTGCCTCACTTGCCACTCTCCTTCCTGAGACATGGATCACCCACCATGGCACTGACTCGCTTGCCACTCTCCTCCCTGAGACATGGATCACCCACCATGGCACTGACTCACCTGCCACTCTCCTCCCTGAGACATGGATCACACACACCATGGCACTGCCTCACCTGCCACTCTCCTCCCCGAGACAAGGATCACCCACCATGGCACTGCCTCTCTTGCCACTCTCCTCCCTGAGACATGGATCACTCACACCATGGCACTGCCTCACTTGCCACTCTGGATCACACACACCATGGCACTGCCTCACTTGCCACTCTCCTCCCTGAGACATGGAACACCAGCATGGCAATGCTTCACTTGCCACTCTCCTCCCTGAGACATGGATCACACACACCATGGCACTGCCTCACTTGCCACTCTCCTCCCGGAGACATGGATCACACACACCATGGCACTGCCTCACTTGCCACTCTCCTCCCCGAGACAAGGATCACCCACCATGGCACTGCCTCACTTGCCACTCTCCTCCCTGAGACATGGATCACACACATCAGGGCACTACCTCACTTGCCACTCTCCTCCCCGAGACAAGGATCACCCACCATGGCACTGCCTCACTTGCCACTCCTCCCTGAGACATGGATCACACACCATGGCACTGCCACACTTGCCACTCCCCTCCCTGAGACATGGATCACACACACCATGTGGCACTGTCTCACTTGCCACTTTCCTCCCTGAGACATGCATCACCCACCATGGCACTGCCTCACTTGCCACTCTCCTCCCTGAGACATGGATCACACACACCATGGCACTGCCTCACTTGCCACTCTCCTCCCTGAGACATGGATCACACACACCATGGTACTGCCTCACTTGCCACTCTCCTCCCCGAGACATGGATCACACACACCATGGCACTGTCTCACTTGCCACTCTCCTCCCTGAGACATGGATCACCCACCATGGCACTGCCTCACTTGCCACTCTCCTCCCTGAGACATGGATCACACACACCATGGCACTGCCTCACTTGCCACTCTCCTCTCTGAGACATGGATCACCCACCATGGCACTGCCTCGCTTGCCACTCTCCTCCCTGAGACATGAATCACACACACCATGGCACCGCCTCACTTGCCACTCTCCTCCCTGAGACATGGATCACACACACACCATGTCACTGCCTAACTTGCCACTCTCCTCCCTGAGACATGGATCACACACACCATGGCACTGCCTCACTTGCCACTCTCCTTCCTGAGACATGGATCACACACCATGGCACTGCCTGACTTGCCACTCTCCTCCCTGAGACATGGATCACCCACCATGGCACTGCCTCACCTGCCACTCTCCTCCCTGAGAAATGGATCACACACACCATGGCACTGCCTCACTTGCCACTCTCCTCCCTGAGACATGGATCACCAGCATGGCACTGCTTCACTTGCCACTCTCCTCCCTGAGACATGGATCACACACACCATGGCACTGCCTCACATGCCACTCTCCTCCCTGAGACATGGATCACACACACCATGGCACTGCCTGACTTGCCACTCTCCTTCCTGAGACATGGATCACCCACCATGGCACTGACTTGCTTGCCAATCTCTTCCCTGAGACATGCATCACCCACCATGGCACTGTCTCACTTGCCACTTTCCTCCCTGAGACATGCATCACCCACCATGGCACTGCCTCACTTGCCACTCTCCTCCCTGAGACATGGATCACACACACCATGGCACTGCCTCACTTGCCACTCTCCTCCCTGAGACATGGATCACACACACCATGGTACTGCCTCACTTGCCACTCTCCTCCCCGAGACATGGATCACACACACCATGGCACTGCCTCACTTGCCACTCTCCTCCCCGAGACATGGTTCACACACACCATGGCACTGCCTCACTTGCCACTCTCCTCCCTGAGACATGGATCACACACACCATGGCACTGCCTCACTTGCAACTCCATGTACAGTCGGTTTCTCTCACTCTCCTTCACCAGTGAAGAGGAGCGAGGAATAAGTCTCATGATCAACAAGGCTTGCCCATCCCTCCCTCTTCCCCCCTGAATTCCTCTCCTCTTCCTTTGATCATATCACTTTTCAGCTCCTCATGCCTACCTCACATACTATCTTCCTTGCCTATCAGATAATTGCATGCTCAAATGTACTTCTTTCCTGACCTGCGCCTCAGTCTTGCCACCCTCACCTACCTCATCAAAGCCCTGCTCATCTTTTTGTTAATTATTAGTGTTTTTGCAGACTGTAATAAATGTGCTGGTTTAGCAGCACTAGCAACCAGTCGCCCGCACGCAAAATGAAGCATTGCCTTGGGGCTCACAGAAGAAGCAGGTCATTGGTTTTAATCTGATGACATCCCATTCCCGGAAGTAAGGACATTAATAAACACAAAATGATGTGTATTTTTTTGTAAAAGGTGATATTATTTAATTGTCCTACCATTATTACATTTAAAAAAGAAGCAGTTGAAAATATTATTCTATTAGGCTCACTTCTAGTAAATATTTTAACCATAATACGAATGTTACACTTACCATAAAAAGTATATTATTACCACCTAGAATAACCATATGCACTTTTTTATATTAGATGCATGAAATATTCTGACGATTGTTCTTAATTATAATGATAGCCACTTGATGTATTTGATTAATTTATAGATGATATGAGAATGTCTCTCTAAGAAGCACAGTCCTGTACACTCCCATTGTATGTAAATACCCATCTTAAAAAGCGCAAGTGAGGGCTATTCACTGCTTTACATTTTGGAGAACATATGAATTATTACAGAGCTTTATCTTTGACAAATATCTCTGTGAAAGAAGGGTTGCGTGTTTCAATCGCTAAGTCCATGAAGCACATTGGGATTGGTGCATTTCATTTTTCACAACAATTGTTCTTTTTTAATGCGCTTAATATCGGAGACCAGTTTCTAAGCGCAAGACTGTGATTCAAACCTGTGTTGTAATGCGTTGTTTTTCTTCCAAGACAAACGTATTTGCTCCTGAGCTATCCTCCAGGCCTTGCAATGCTAACCCCTGATATGATATGATATGGCATTTAGAATGCACCTGTACACATGTGTTTCAAGGCGCAACGCAGCAAGGGAGAAGGAACAGAGGGAAGACAGAGACAGCAATCCTACTACGCTGAGTGTCATTCGGATCGTGCAGGGGAAGGGGGAAGAGGAAAATGGCAGAGTGGGAGGGGGGTGGGGACAGTGCAGTACAATGGGAATAATAGAATACAATGGGATAATAAAATAAGCAATAAGAAAAGTAGAACCAGCTGGTGCCAAGTGCAAGGGTAAGTGCAGGCATCAGGTGTCAAGTGCTGTTAGGGGGCTGTAGGGATACAAAAAACAGTCCCCAAGTGCAGAGTTGCCAAGGAGGCAGTGTAGACATGTAAATGGCGGGGGAGGGGACCTGGCCCAAGATCAGAGGGTGGCCAGGTAGCCAGTACCGTTTCAGCCAGGAATTCAGCAGGGGAGAGGAGGAGAGAACACAGAAGCAAAGAGGAAGGTTTTGAGGTGCTTCCGGAACTGGAGATGGTTCTCCTCAAGTTTAAGAGAGGCAGGGAGGCTGTTCCAGAGGGAGGCCCGAGCTGAAGAAAGAGCGGAGTGGATGAGCGAAGAGCTCGAGAATGAAGATATTTAGGAAGAGAGAGTTGAAGGTATTGAGGCCCCAGGCCCCAGAAGGCCTTGTGAACAATGCAGAGGGTTTTGAACTTAGTCCTCGCAGCCACTGGGAGCCAGTGAAGAGATTTCAGTCCTGGAGAGATACGATCCCTGGGCTTGAGGCAAAGGACAAGTCTAGCAGTCCTTTTCTGGATGAGTTGCAGAGGGCGGAGAGAAGAAGCAGGCAGATTTAGAAAGAGGCTGTTGCAATAGTCCAGCCTATAAAGAACTAGAGCTCTGGAGACAGTGACCTTCTGGGGGAAGGAGAGGAAAGGAACAATACCTCTGGAGGAGGTGCAGCTGGTAGCGTGACTTCTTAGAGACGTCAGAGATGTGAGGAGAGAAGGAGAGTGTGGAGTCAAAGATGATCCTTGAGGTTTTTAGCCTCGCAGGTGGGAGCAGGAAGAGGGCCAAGAGAGGCCGGCCAGAGAGTGACAGGAAAGGAGGGAGCAGGTGTGCCGATGAGGAGAATCACAGTCTTACTGGCATTAAGGCAGAGATCATTGGTGGCACACAACTGCTGGATAGCAGACAGACAGTCAGAGATGAGAGAGGGAGAGGAGGTGGCTGAGGGTAGCCTGAAAATGATCTGAGTGTCATCCGCATAGCACTGAAAGTTGGGGCAGAGAGCGGCAATGCAGTGGGCAAGAAGTGCCAGGTATTGTTTGAACAGCCTGGAAGAGAGGTTAGACCACTGGGGGACACCACAGATAGAGGAGAGGAAGGACCCAAGTTGGACCTGGGAGGGTCGCTCAGAAAGGAAAGAAGTCAGCCACGCCAGGGCCTGACCGGTGATACTCAGGTTATCACAGAGAAGGTTGAGAAGGATGGCATGGTTGATGGAGAGAGATCAAGTAAGATGAGGACACAGGGGGTGTAGGAGACAAGGTTTGAAAGCAGGTCTCCACTGATGTTCAGGAGAGCAGCTTACGTGCTTCTGGCAGCTCTGAAGCCAGACTGATGGTCATGAAGACAACCAACAGATTCAGTGTGAAGATGAAGCTGGCAGATGGCCAGCTTTTCCAGGAGCTTGCCCAGGAAGGGAGTGATGGGGATTGGGTGATAGTTAGCCGGGCAGGATGGGTCGTCAGAGGGTTTCTTAAGGAGAGGGTACAGAATGGAGTGCTTTAGGGGGGATGGGAAGACTGCAGTGGCGAAGGAGTGATTGCAAAAGTGGGCCAGAGTAGGAGCCAGGGAGTCAATGTGGTCCTTGATGGTTTTGAAGGAACAGGGATGAACCTGTTTTGATGAGACTTTCATAGATCAGACTTGTCTAGAAACCTTGTCTGGGAAGAAAAGGGGAAAGGCAGAGAAGAAGGGAGGAGAGGTGGCCGAAGAAGGGCCGAAGGAAGAGCAGGGAGTAGAGGGCGGAGGGGGAGAGGAAGACAGAGGGGACAGGATGTCCTGAGTTTTAGAGATGAAGTGAGAAGCCAGAGCCGTGCAGAGGGCCTGGGAAGGGACAGGAGAGGTATAGACTGCAGCAGGATTGGCCAGTTCCTTGCAGATTTTAAAGGGTTTGGCCGCATGGTTAGATGCTGCGGAGACGCGGGTGCGGAGAGAGAGCCGGTGTTGCCTTTGGAGCAGGCGGCAGGCCAGTTTGTCAGAGGATGTACCAGAAGCACGCCATTTACGCTCAGCCACTCTGCACTTGTGTTGGAGGGTGACGACCTCTGAGTCGCACCAGGAATTGCAGTTGAGTTTGGGCTTAAAGCGGATCCTCATGACAGGGGCAAGAACATCGAGAGTATCAGATATAGCAGAGTGGAGCATGAAAAGGGCTGTGTCAGGGTGTGAGTCAGCCAAAGGGGGAGGGGGGGTGTGAAAGTGGTGGCGAAAGCCTCAACTGACACACTCTTCATGGGTCGGATAACCGAGAAGGTGGGTCGTAGTGCTGGAATTGGCTTAGTCTGGGGGGAAGAAAGGGTGGGCTGGGAGGAAAGAAGAAAGTGATCACTCCAGAAGAGAGAAGCGGTGCGAGGGATAGAAAGGGGAAGGTCTGAGTAGATAAGAACATCCAGAGTGTGCCCTGCAAAGCAGAGTGAGTCAGGCCAGAGAGGAGTATAGAGAGTGAGAGAGAGTCACAGAGGTCACAAAAGAGTCCAGAGTAAGGACAGAAAGCATCCAGGTGGATGTTAAAGTGTCCAAGAAGGAGGAGTTAAGTGGTCAAGACCAGAGGTCAAGAGGGAAGGTCCACCGATTCTGAGAGGAAGGAAGAAATCTGGCCAGGAGGCCGATAGACAGTAGCCACAGTAAGGGAATGGCTAGGAGAGAGAGAGAGAGCCTGCAGATCAGGCATTCGAAAGAGGAGTAAGTCTGAGTGGGGATGACACAGGCAGGAATCCACTCAGGGAAGATCAGGGCTACATCCCCTCTGGCACGGTTGGACCTTGGTGCAGAGAAGATCTTGTAGCCATCAGGGAGGAGAGTGTCAAAGCTTGTGACAGAGCTGGCCGTGAACCATGTCTTGGTGAGACCGAGGACATCGAGGTCAAGTTCCTCCAGGAGGCGGCAGATGTCAGAGGAGTGTTTGACAGCTGAGCGAGAGTTAAGGGTGGCAATATTGAGAAGGTTGCCATCTTTGAAAGACTTCCGGGGAGGGGTACAAATCAGAGGTACGCCCTGTGGTGGTGTAGCAGAGGAAGGAGGAGAGGGCAAGGTAGCCAAGAAGGAGACAGCAGTGGGAGGGCAAGGAAGCCGTGGAGGGAAGAGAGGGGACAGCAGGAGAAGGAAGGACATTGATGAGACACAGGAAGCATCTATCAAAGAGGAGAAGATTGGCCTGAGGGAGTTGGACCAAGACAGTACCATTCAGGTAAACATTAACAATGACCTTAGAGGAGTTGAAGGAGGCCAGAAGGGCCTTCCACCGGGTGCCACCATTGATGCGAGAAGAAGAGAAAGGAGAAAGCACAGAGACCATATGCAGAGCCCATAGGTCTGGCGAGGGAATGACAAAGAGGATGTCGGTGAAAGTTTGCCTGGAGGAGGCACTGGTATAGGTGTCAGCGATAGGGAGGCCTGGGTTGGAGACCGGGATATCCTTTTTAAACTTCTTCCTACCAGATTTAGTGAGGAGAGCAGGATAGTCAATAGAGAAGCTGTTAGAGAAGACAGGAGAGACAGAGAGCACCATAGAGTAGGTAGGGAGAGGAGAGACGAGGAAGGGAGTAGGAGGGGTAGGGGAGAACACTAGGGAAGGACACAGGGCGGGGTGCAGGCAGACGAGACAGAGAGAGACGAGACAGGTTGACAATTGAGCAAGGCGACAGGAACTCAGACAATGGGGGTCATTACGACCCTGGCGCTAAGGGGTTAACAGCGCTGTAAAAGGCTGTGGCGCCGTTAACCCCTTAGCGCCTAATTATGAGGTCCCTTTGCGGGCCCCGACCTTAACGGCTGGTCTGGACCAGCCGTTAAAGTAGGGACCCGCAAAAGGACCTTGGGGGTAATTACGGTACCGCAATTTGCGGTACCGTAATTACCGCCTTCCCCATTCCCATTATGCCCTATGGGGCAAAAATGGGAATGGGGAAGGGCCATGGTGAAATGCGGAAGTACCGCCCCGCCAACCTTGGAATGGGGTGGTACTTCCCCATTTCACCATGGCGGACTTGTTACAATACCGGCACCAACCATGGTGCTAATAGCGCCATGGTTTAGCGCCGGTGTTGTAATGAGGGCCAATGGTAGACAGTTGCTATGTGGGTGCTTAGCTAAGAAGTCGACCACAGAATGGCACTACTATCACAGTGATAATTAGATACTGGAGAAACATACCTAAGTCTGAGAGCCATTTGCATTAAGGGTGCCATAGACTCTCATGCAGACAGCCTCAGAGTTTGGCTTTGATGATAACTGGCTGCAACATCTGCCACTCTGTTGGGGTAGCCACTCTTCTCCTCAGATTTCCTCTCCCAGGAGGGCCCTGTAAATTTTGAGAGACCCGCAGAATTTTAGAAGAGGATAGGCCGGGTCTCAGGATATTGATGTCTGTGCCTTTCCCGTACATGTATAGACATCCTCTGAGAAAGATACACTTAAGATGATAGAGAACGCACACACGGTGAATGCGTTCCAATGCTGTTGGACAATGGAGGCTTAGATTTGGGTTTTATTGGCAATGTTAAACCTACTTGTGTACACCCCTGGGTGAGTACAAGTACACGAGGGCTCCTGGAGTGACACACGTGAGGGTCACAGCCAGCAGAGAAACGTGGCACGTGCAGTGCTCAGCACAACACCCCACCCATCTCCTTGGTGCTGCCCTGCAGAATGGCAGAGGGAGTGGTTGCCAGACAGTGGATTTGTCATTATTACAGCCAATAGCAGAGGCTGGGAGACAGCGTTCTGTTTTTGGAGACTCGCCTGAGTTGCAGGAGACTTTTAGGTTTGCTACAGTGCCATCGCCCCTCCCTATCAATCACCAACTTCACCTTCCTTTACATGAGATTATAAAAAGGTATACATAATGTACATGGTATACTGCCAATCTATAAGGCCCCTTGCCCAGGTTTACCGCTTGTATTTCCTCCTCTGCCACCTCCATCATTTCCTGCTCTCTATTCACTGCCATGGACAGTGTTTCTGATTGATGAACTCATCTTTCGCTTCCATAAATACAATTGTAAGCGCTGAATACCCAGCAAAAGGCCCATGTCATAAAGGACAGCTTCAGGCACTCCTGTTTGTTTAGACAACACCATGCTGTACGCCGGGGGTCGGGATCGGGGGCGTGGGATGCATATTTAATGGTCACGTGACACTAAAAATCCCAGAATCCAAAGCATTGGTGGCTAAAATGCCAGGGATGGCTGAAGATGAGCCCCATGACATGGGTCCAGCTGGCAGCAATGACTCCTGTCCCCAAAGAAACAACCCAGGAGGCAACTCACCTCATCTGGCTCTTGCCAAGACATTGCTCCCCCGTGAACTGGGATTGATTCCTCTCCAGTGACGCTGGGTGGTGATCTGGGATGGCAGCCTCTCCAGTGATCTGGGGTGGATTTCTCTCCAGTGATCTTGGGTGGATCCCTATCTTGTGATCTTGGGTGGATTACTCCCTAGAGATCCTGAATGGAGTATTCTGCGGTGCCCTCTTGCAGGATTCAGAGCAAACCCACTAAGGAAGAGAGGAACGTCATGGGAGACTGGATGATGTTGAGGGTCCCAGGACTGCACCGAGGCTGCGCAAAACAAGAGATAGAAATCACAAGACCAGGAGACACTACTCTCCTGAGCATGCGCAGAGACTGTCACCACTGAACCCTCCCCCCAGACCCCCCACACAAAGTCTGTGTTAATTGGCATCTAGTGCACCACCACGCCCCTGTAGCCTCTCAGGAACCACTCCGAGAAAGAGTGAGAGTGATCTCATTGCCAGATATCAGTTAAATGCCGCTTTTACAGGCCGGCTATTGGTCAGCTCATCCTGGGCACATGTGTCTACCTTCCCTCCTTACATGCCATGTTTAATGCGCTTGAGCATCGGGACAGACTTTGAATTCATTCATTCATTCATTCATTCATTCATTCATTCATTCTCTCTCTCTCTCTCTCTCTCTCTCTCTCTCCCTTTCTCCCTCCCCTCTCCACCATGCCTGTCTACATTAGAAAATCAATAATCCAGAGAAGTATGCCCCTGCTATAACCACACACGATTCTGCCTAATTGCACAAGGCTCCGCCCACATGCCCTGTTAACTCAGGTGCTGTAGCTCTTTGCAGTATTAGAACAACTACTTCTATTATAAGGTATTGCAGCACACATCTGCGTCTCCTATGGAAAGTTATGTGCCTATCTTGCACTAAATGAATTCTTCCAGTTCCTTAAACTAGATTGATTGGTTATGTGCAGCAAATGACACTGTGCCCTCCAGAAACCCAGAAACGCATTTAACATGTTTACAGTGCCCTTTGTCTTTGAAAACCTTACACTACTCCACACACACACACACACACACACACACACACACACACACACACACACACACACACACGCACGCAAAAGCAGAACACACAACACACACGCACACACACACTGAAAGCAGCTGCAGCAGAACACACTACACACACACACACACACACACACACTGAAAGCAGCTGCAGCTGCAGCAGAACACACTACAGACACACACACGCACTGAAAGCAGCTGCAGCAGAACACACTGCACGCACTCACACACACACACACTGAAAGCAGCTTCAGCAGAACACACCACAGACACACACACTGAAAGCAGCTGCAGCAGAACACACTACACACACACACACACACACACACTGAAAGCAGCTGCAGCTGCAGCAGAACACACTACAGACACACACACACACTGAAAGCAGCTGCAGCAGAACACACTGCACGCGCACACACACACACTGAAAGCAGCTTCAGCAGAACACACCACAGACACACACACTGAAAGCAGCTTCAGCAGAACACACTACAGAGACACACACACTCTGAAAGCAGCTGCAGCAGAACACACTACAGACACACACATATACACACTCTGAAACTAGCTGCAGCAGATCAACACCCAAAGCGATGGTTTTCACATGTAGGCAGATTTGTGAAAGTCCTTGTTCATTCTGTTTCGCCGTAGCTTTGTAAACCAGGTAGAATAGTCTCATCCAGAGGCACACAAGGACAAACACAACATATCAGGGGGTCAAACGCACCACATTTTAACATTTCTCACGATATCAAGCAGGAAATAATGCCTGGTTTCTACCCACCAAGCTCTAGTTTTGTTATTTTTGTGCCCGAAGCACTTTTGTAACCGTGTATTGAAATGGAGGGGGGATTAGTCTACTCCCCCCCTCTTTCAACAGATAGTAGGTGGCTGATGCAGTGACGCAAGGCTTCCACGCTCCATTCCACAACAGGGTTAAAACGGGACATTTAGGGTGAGAATGGGGACGGTGTCCAAAAATAAGGGCGTGCCCAAATTCCAATGTTGCAAAACTAAGCATTTACGAACAAAAACAATGAAATGGTACCAGTCTAACCTTAACACACAATAGAGCCGTTTCACGGGTCAAACAAAACGCATGGACATAGTTCTGAAAAAAAAACAGATCCCTCCATGTTGTTTTTTCCTGATTCAGCGCTGCAGCGCGTGGGGAGACAGAATGCAGAAGGCCGTGATTGTAGGCCGCAGTGGCGCAGCTCCGGAGGGAGCGTAATCAGACATGACACACTCGTTCATTAGATTACCCGGAACTGCCTCCCATCCGTGGGGGCGGGGCTTTTATTAGGACGCCCTGCGTCACCGCGTTGCGGGACGCAGGGTGGATATAACACATGTGATAAATATTATAGCATACGCTGCACACAGCTGCAGCGAGGGCCAAATGATGGATGCATCTCTTGAGTGCCTCTGTCTCAGCAGCAGGGCAGTGCCAGGGCACCAGGCCACGGGCACAGAGCAAGAGATTCGCTCAGGCAGGCAGGACCCCAGCGGGGATGTCAGGGCCATTACTGGGTCCCGCGCACACGAGGCTCGGGCCGAACAGCAGCCACTCGGCCTATGGTGGAAACCCCGGAAGAGAGCATAAAGACCCGAAGTCTCCGGGATAAACCCAGAGGATAGGCAGGCATGCTCTCCATAACACCCCCCTGCCCCCAAAGAGAAATGCCGCTCAACTCTTACCAAGAACTCCTCAGGCAGTTGGAATGTTTAAATAACAGTTCCCAAGCATTTCCCTTATCCAAGCAGTTAATGTATTCTTTACGCATGAGTAAACAGCTTCTTCAGTGGTCCCTGACTGTTTATTCATTAGTATGTATTGAACAGTTACACAATGTTAATTACATTCTAAAATCATACGGTCTTTTTGACTGCTTCCTTTCTTAGGACTTGCCAATAGGCAGTTGATAAGCAGCTCAAAGTATTTACTTGACGTTTTCAAATCAGCATATAAGCATTTATTTTATTGGTCATTTAGAAGGCGTTTATACAACAAGACAGTGTTTAAAAGCGCCACAAGGCAAAAGGGAGAGAGCAAGGGAACAAAATAGTAAAAACAATGAATAAATCATACAACAAATAGTGGTCCTACTAGGCCTTGTGATATTCGGAATGTGCAAGTGCAGGGAAAAGAAAAAGGGGTGAGGGGTAGGGGTTAATTGCTGGAGGGGGCTCTCTCCATTTGAGGTGGTAATGGGGAGACCTGCCAATATCTGGGGTCTTCCGAAGCCTAGGGCATTGAGAAGTGCTGAAAATGTATTGCTTTCAGACTATTGTAGCCAGTTGACTAAAAATCTGTATTTCATTTATCATCAGCTTTACCTGTATGCTACGAGGGCCCAGGTCACAACATCCGGCCTGGAAGCTGGGTCTTGGTGAGAGCATACGAGCGGTCCCCCTGCCTCGCACCTCGGTGGAAGGGCCCATTTCAGGTCCTGTTGGTCACCCAGACAGCAGTGCGGGTAGCTGGGAAGAAGAATTGGATTCATGTGACACACGTCAAGAAGCTTCCTCACCCTACGCCACACGTTACAGAAGAAGCAACGATCCCAAAGCAGCAAGTAGCACTGTGAGTGTGTCGGAGAATCTCTCTGAGCCAGAGGGGCTTGGACAAGCTGCCATTTTTTTCTCCACACTCTTTTGAAAATTTTCTTCCAGAAACTGTTGCCTCGAATTCTGCAACTTCCGTTGCCTCTGATACGTTGCTTCCATCAGGAAGTGACGTCACCTTGTTTCCGGATCAAACAGTACAGGGAACCACCAGATATAATCTTCGGCGGAGAAGATAGACCTACGGCACGGTTCGACTGTGCATTTGGAAAAGGAAAAGATCATCAAGGGCTTGTTTTTGCCCAAATTTGAGAAAGGGGATTTTGTTGGCTAGGGGTTGTGGAAGGACTAAGAAGCCGCGCGACTGGGGGGTCGCCAGCAATGAACATTGGGGTTTCCATCTGAAGACTACGATGCCCGCCACTGCTACTGCTCATATGGGACTTGTAAATAAGGGGGTGACCAACTTGGACAATGCACAATGTGCCTGGGCCCCGAAAACGTATTGCTGTATTTTTTTAATAACATTTGGTTTCTTAATAGTCACTGCTTTAGGATTGTGGTACGTCGAGGAGATTTATCCTCTAGAGCCTCTTTTACCAACCAAAAGTGCACCTACTGTCTTTACTCCTTTTGTACATTTGCATACTCTGTCACCTAGGGACTCACAGCATAGACAAAAGTATCACAATAATACCTTGTTGCTTATAATGAATGCAACACATGCCATTTTTAATAAGACTAACTGCTGGATCTGCTCGCATTTACCGCAACATGGGGATAAGGGGCTAGGTTGGTATATTCATCCTTTACCTTTGACAACTGCTTGTTATGCTTCTCTTAGAGCACTGTTCTTTGGCCGTTGGAACGATAGCATCTTGGGGAACTTTGATGGCACTTATTTGAATAGTTTTGAGAAACGTGTTCTGACTCCCCTGGGATGCTCGCTTTTTGCAAATAGGGGTGAGCTCAATATTGCTTCCATTAGGCCTTCTGATAGACTGTCTCGTCCTTTCCAATCTTTGATTTCCTTTAAAATGGCTCCGATAGGCAATAAGGATGCCGTGCCTCCTTCTTACACTGTCAACCATAGCCCCGATTCAGTTTCTTTCTCCATACAGAGGAATGGCACTCGGTCAATGGGAGATTTTAAAGGTTGTGCCAACATTGGAAATTTGACTGGGGAAGACAGACCTTTGTATGTAGGCTAACCTATCTATTTAGTTTGCGGTAATGTAGCATTTCCATGGTTACCCAGGGATTGGCAGGGAACTTGTTATCTAGGAATCCTGTTACCTGGGGTGTTCATAGCAAGTACTGTAGAGGTTTCAAAGGCTCGTCCACGGCGGGACGAGAATGGTGACACTCCAGCACAGGTTTTGGGAGATGTAGCAAAATCATTCCTTCCATTCTTTGGGCAAATAGAGAATTCCGAAGATATCAGGAGACTAGCGAGATTACTGGAGAGAACCATCAACCGGACCACAGATATACTCTATAATATGACTTTAGAGCAGAAAGCGATCAGATTAGTAGCACTTCAGAACCGGATGGCATTAGATGTCATTCTGGCTGAACGTGGTGGAGTTGTAAATTAGTGGGGTCCGCTTGCTGTGTTTTCGCACCAGATTCCTCCCCAACTATTTTCAAGGCAATACAGAATCTGCACGTCCTTAGTTCAGAAGTGCATGTTCCCGAGGGAAATTGGGATCTTAGCGCTTGGTTCTGGGACTTTTTGCGGTCTTGGGGTTGGAAAGTGCTTTCGGTCGTACTGATAATTTTGGGAATTCTGCTATTTCTTTGTTGTTGTATCTAATGTCTACCAAGTATATGTTCGATGCTAGGGGGATGTTGCGCTCAGGCGATAGGTACGATAGGACATAAAGTGTATGCCCCGGATGAAACTTCCAAGGAATATGTATTAAAGGAGATTTTAGTAAACGACTTGATGGCCATAGATATCTCCGACAGCGGTTCAGGTTGTATGGATGATGACGCATGGAGTTATTTGCAAGGAGATCAGAAGTAGTTTAGCACTTGGCATAGTTTGTCAAACTAGAAATTATATTGTGCCTCCTATTGCTATGAATATATGTATATTGGCCTACGCCAAGCTGCTAACAAGCTGCTTAAAACTGTATGCGAATAACTCGCACTGCAAGGTCCTGACCTTAGAAATCAATGTAAACCGCCATTTCGAATCAAGCCACCATTTTAGGTTCTCTTGCCATGTAAAGTCACCCTGTGAGTTAAAATGGAGGGCGAAGTCATTCAGAACAGAACCTGATCGTCATGACCTCTGCACAGCTAATGTGTAACGTGCCTGCAGGCCACATGTTAGGGTCATGAGCTGAGACCTTGTCCTTCTGCTGACCTGTGTGTAATGGATTACTTGTATCAGCGAAACTGATCTATGCACATATAGATTAATATATTAGAAGTTGACCTGGCAGGGACCCTAGACCAGTAACATATTTATGGAATGGTTAACCCACAGTAGGGCTGAACAGCAGGCTTGAAATGTATAAAAGCCTGACTGTTTCAATGAATATTCGCACTCACTGAGCACACCGAACCACGCTGGAGTTCGCTGTGTTGTACTGAGGGCCGATAGCTATCTGATTTTGTTCTGTTCTTTTGTAACTGGATTCAGTTTAAAATAAAGTACTTTGTATGTTCCTTTGTAACCTGTGTTCGGTGTGTTTCCTTTTGGGTTACCCTGCCTCATATTATTTCCTTGTTTTCACAATATAAAATAAACAGGATCACCTACATATATTGGTTCCTCTTCTTTTTCAAGCACTGCAGTACGCATACATCTTGTAAACTTTCCCACCGAATAGGAACCCTTTTTCCGTAAGCAAAATGGGACAGTACGTGGACTGTAATGAATCGTATAGGAGGGAGGCACAATATCCTTATTCCCTACGGAATATTGAAAGTGATTACAGAGGATTTGTAAGGCACAAAGAGCCTATCAATTTGTTTTGCCATCGGTTTCATTATTTTCGCTGTTTTAAATATGGAACAACCCGCTAGTTCCATTACCACTTTTTCGAACTCATCTATGTTCCATACAATTGACGAGTATCACTCTTATTCCAAATGCCGTAAAATAATGCACTCAATGATGCATAACAAGCCATATTAAGCGGTAATGGCTGCACATACCAACCCATTCCTTTTCCGCCATGCTGGGACAAATGGGAGCAGACCCAGCAGTTGGACCTATTCAGAATAGTATGAGTCATATTCATAATCAAAAGCAATGTGTTATTATCATACCCTCTTCTGTGTCTCACCTCTTATGAGGCGAGAGTATAAGAGAGCACATGTACTAGGCTGCTTGTGGCAGGAACACTGATAGCAGGCAAAAGAAAGCTTAAAGGATGCACAGTTTCCAGATACCAAAATATTGGGACCAATGTAATCAAGGTGCAATGTGGTATTATAATTATCCGCATATTTCTTCCGAAACAAATACTTCTGGGCACTCGTTTAGTCTCTATTTCTACAATATCATCAGTGTTGGTGCAGGAGGGAACAGGAGTATGTATAGGCATTGTCTGCAATGTTTATCTCTGCAATGTTTCTCACGAAGAAATTCTTCACAGCAGTGCACGTTAAACAGCAAAGTGCTCAAGTAGCAGCAAAGCGTTCAGGCCACTTCAGGTTAGCCTGCTTAATAAATGATAGCAAGCTTATGTGATTTTGCACAGTGCTCCAAAAAGGCCGGAGCAAGAATCAATTGTGTTGGTACCATATGCCTCCCCGCTTTTCCCCACAGGCTCGCATTGGCCATTCACGTTCCAAAGGTAGCACCGGGAAACCGAGTTTAAGAGCTTTCAATCTGATGCAGATTGCTACAGCTCATACGCTCCATTTCCCTAGGCCTCCGATTCCCATTTCATCCGTGTTGGGAACAGAGGCAAAACAAACACACAGATCATTTCCGGCTTTGAGAACGTAGGTTGTACCTTATTGCTCCAGGTACTGTATGATTAATGAACAAAGCACTCTCATTTTCGGATGCAGGATCAGTGCCAGCCTGTGATGCAATCAGTGATGATTCGGCAGCAGTCGGACAAGGCTGAGGCACCTTTGGCCTTTCGATCTTTGTTGCAATCTCCCCAGGCCCTTTCTCGGGCTTAGGATGCACTTCTGGCAGAGAGCTGGTGATGGTATCTTTGTGATTGAGTGCAGCTGTTTCTCTTTTGGCATTCGGATCAGGCAGCTCTTTCAAAGGGAACGTAATTCTTTTCGTATGCGTGGCATGGATCCATGACTTGCGACCATCCACTCGGACTGCAGACTGTGTTACCAGGAGGACCTGATAAGGCCCCTTCCACAGCAGTGCAAGTGAAGACTTTCTTTCAAAGTTCTTGATGAAGATCCAGTCTCCAGGCTGCAGACAATACCCTGGGCCGGTATATCTGACAGGAAGAGCCTCCTGCACCTGCTGATGAATTAAACACAAGTTCTGAGTTAACAGTTTACACTATGTAATGAGCAAAGGGTATTCAATGTCTTTCAGTCTCTTAGGATGTGGGGCACTCCAAACATATGCTGGTCTCCCCATGACAATTTCATATGGTGAGAGTCCAGTCTTTGCCTGCACAGATGTTTGCATGCACGTGCACAACAAAGCTAATGCCAATGCATCAGGCCACTTCAACTGACTCCCTGTGCATATTTTACTGAGCTTATGCTTCAGAATACCGTTTTGGCGTTCCACAAGACCGGCACTCATCGGGTGCCTGGCCGAGTGGAATCTTTTATCAATCTGGAGGCCTGCACAAATCTGTAGTATCACGGCTGCAAAAAATACGGACCGTTATCTGACCATAGGACACGTGGCAAGCTGAAGCGGGAAAAATACTCTTTTAGCATCACATTCGCTGTGCTCATTGCTGTACAGTCTTTTAAGGAATAGGCCTCCTCCCATTTGCTAAATGCACAGAGCACCACAAGGACGTATTTGTAATTTTGACACCTTTCCATTTCTATAATATCAAAATGGATTACTTCAAGGGGGGCCAAAACTACCCACTGGAGTCACTGTTCCTTTTCCAATGTTATGTTGCAAACAAGTCATGCAGTTTTGAACCAGCCTGTCAGCAGTTTTTCTAATGTGCAGGTTCTGCCATACCGTGTCTAGATGTTGAATCATTTTCTTAGCACATATGTGTGTTGGGCTATGGGCCATAGTGACCATCGCAGTTACATAGGCATTTGGCAACATCCATTTTTTATTCTTTTTGTCCACCCAGCAACATTCTATGTCTAATTCTGATGGAACCTCAGACCATGCTTTTATTTAATCTGCAGTTGCTTCTGATTGCATCTCTTTAACTGCGGCAATTCCATTTTCTACCATGCAGGGTACCTCTTTCAACTTCTCAATGTACATTTTTGCATGTAAATCAGTAGCAGTTTGTTTTGCAATTTTGTCTGCAAATGCGTTTCCCTTTCCAAAGTTACATGTTGCCTTTTTATGTGCTTCGCATTTCATTATTGCTAATCGTTTGGGAAGCGCAAGTGCACACAACAATCTTACTATCAAAGTGCCATGTTGGATCTTAGTTCCGTGTGGTGTCAGGAAACCCCTTTCAGCCCGTAGTCGACCAAAATTGTCTACCACCCCAAATGCGTACTGACTGTCAGTGTATATGTTTACTTTTAGGTTCTCAGAAATTTCACATGCTCTGGTTAATGCTATTTTCTCTGCTGCCTGGGCTGAATTGTATGGGATTCTTCTGCTCTCTACAATACTCTCCAGTGTCGTGATGGCATATGCAGCCGTTGATGTGCCATCAGGTAATTTAAAACAAGAACCGTCACAAAACAGTTCTCCATCTGGCTCTTTTTGTGGGGTATCTGTTAGATCAATTCTTCCTTTCGTTTCTTGTTCAGTGACCATTAAGCAATCATGGGGGAATTATTTTACACCCGCTTTTTCATTCAGAGGAGGCATTAACTCGGCCGGATTCAAAGCGTAACACCTCATAATTTTAATATGCAGTGCAAATAGAACCATTTGATACCTCGTCAGCCTGGCTGATGTAAGGTGTTGCGTCTGCGTTCTATTTAAAAGAACGTCTACTGCGTGGGGCACCATGACGGTTAAAGTGTGTTTGTTTTACTGACACAGCAGCCGCAGCAACAGCTCACAAACAGCGCCGCAAAACGGATGCAACAGGATCCAGCGCGGAAGAAAAATAACTGCATGGTCTATTTCTCCCTCCTTGTTCCTGGGTCAAGACAGCCAAAGCACAACCATTGTTTTCATGCACAAATACCTTGAAACTCTTGTCATAATTTGATGTGCTCAAAAGTGGAGCTGAACACAATGCAGCTTTGAGCAGGCCAAATGCTTCTTGACATTCCGTGTTCCATGGCAAAGGTAAGGCAACATCCTTCCTTGTCAATGCCACTATTGGTTTCACAATCATGGCGAAGTTCGCGATCCACTGCCTACAATATGAAGCCATGCCAATTAAAGCCCTGACTTCTTTCTGTGTTTTTGGAATAGGCATACCAGAGATGCTTTCTATCCTTTCTGGTGTCAATCTTCTTCCCTTCTTCGAAAGTAGGTATCCCAAATAGGCCACTTCCTTTCGACAATACTGTAATTTAACAAAGCTTTGTGTCCATGTGCTGCTAAATGTGTCAATAGTGTAACTGTGCTCTCTTTACACATGTCTTCTGTGTCTGCTGCAATCAATATATCGTCAATGTACTGTAACAATACACAACCTGTTGGTAGCTCTAGCTTGGCTAGTTGTTCTTTTAATGCTCTACTATAAATACTCTGACTCTCAGTGTAGCCCTGCGGAATTCGTGTGAATGTAAATGAACGTCCTCCTAGAGTAAAAGCAAATAAATATCTGCAATCTGGATGTACTGGAATACTGAAAAACACATTCTTCAACTCTACAACACTAAAGTATGATGCAGATGCTGGAATCATAGTCAAAATTGTAGTCACATCCGGGACTAATAGAAATTGCAGGATCAACAACTTTATTCAAAACGCGCAAATCAATTATGAAATGATACGGTATGTCATTACCTCCTTTCTTATAAACCGGAAGAATTGGACTATTGCAAGTGCTACCTGAAATCTCTTCAATTACGTTTCTTTTAATCAAATCTGAAACAATGCATTTCAATGATTTCTCCCCTTCCGCCGAGATCTTATATTGTGGAATACCCTGCAATGTAATTCCTTCTTTCAAGACAATTTTTACTGGCTCTACTTTCAAACAACCAACATTGTTATTATTTACTGCCCATATACAAGTTGGTACTTTACTCAATTCAGTCGGTAATGGTTTAGATAAAAATTGTGATACAGGAGTTTTTTGTGGTGATATTGTCAAATACACTCCATCAGGAGAACAATAAATGACCGCATTCAATTTCTTCAACAAATTTAAACCCAACAAATGTTCACCCCAATATTTTGTCAAAAGAAATGGGCAAGACTCAGTGAATGGACCTAGTGTTATAGGAACTGATTGTGACACTGGACTAATTACTGGTGTACCTGCGAACCCTACTGATACATTATTTTGCCCTGACAGTGGTATATCTGGAACCTGGAGATGGTCAACTGAACATTTCTGTACACCTGTGTCCACTAGAAAAGTGTATTCCCTATTCCCAACCCTCATTTCTACGTAGGGCCCTTTCTGGTTTACGGGAATAGATACTGGTTCCAACACCTGTCTTGGGCTGTCCTAGTAAAACAATACATCATCAGATGTAAAGTCGCCAGAGTAATATGTGTTCGATTGATTATCAAAAACATTTCCAACCCCTGTGCTATTCTGATGTTGCTGGTTCTGGTTCTGATTCTGAATTTGGTTGTTCTGAATTTGTGGCACTCTTGAGTTTCTATTCTGTCCTTGTGTTCCCGGGCGACCTCTATTCTGCCTTCTCGGGAAAGTCCCATTCCGATTCTGTATCTGCGGGCACTGTGCTCGCCAATGGCCTTCTTGTTTACAATAGGCACATTGATTAATCCCTATTGGACCACCTTGCATGTTGGAAAAATGAGCTCTGGTTTGTGCGTTCCTGCCACCTCTATTATTGATTGCTACTTGCTGCATTAATACCCTTGTTTTTAAATTCCCTTTGTACCTTATTTTTTTCTCCTTTTCTGCATTTACTCGGTTCTCATAATATTGAGCCATGTGTAATACTTCACTTTGTGATTTTGCTTGCCATGCACTTTCAGATGTCATTATTAAATTTTGAATTTTCGTTAACAACCCTCACACGAATTTATCAACAAACAACCTCTTCCCGGGTTCAGTACTCAAATCTTGGCCACTGAAATCTGCAAATACTTCTTCAAATCGATTAAAATAATCTGTCACACCTTCATCTTTGCCCTGTAAACAAGCCATTAATTTATCCAAAACTATTCTTTTCTCAGGTATCAAAATTTCCAATTTCTGTACTATTCGCGTTGGTAAAGCCAACATGACTGGCGGTGGTTTTTCTCCAGCTTTTCTCTCTGCATCAATTCTAGTCAAATTCTCCCATTTATCACCCAATATATCTGCGTCATTTATATTCCTAGCCTGTTTCCATATGTCAACAGGAAGAATCACAGGAAAAAATAGATCAATATCACTCATTGTGAAAACAGATGAATTCAAAACAGACTCAATTTCCTTATAGAATCCCGTCCGGATTTTTCCTAAAATCAGGGATCGTCTGCTTAATATTATTTACCTCTTGTCTAGAAAAAGAGACATGTACAAACTGTGCTGTATAATGGGCATCTATCGTGCGCGTGACAGTCATTGCAGTGGCAGCAATTTCTACTTTTGGGACAAATGTGGGGGGCACTTCTCTCATAGGCAATTGCAAACTAGGTGATTCTACATCTGTTCGTTTGCTAAGCAATAAAGCTAAATCAAGAGAAAAGACAGTCTTTCCAGTTTCAGACGAAAATGCTCTTTTGTATATCATCATCAAATCAGCGGGACAACATACTTTCTTCTTCAAATATTCATCTTGCAAATACTAGACCATGACCTGCAATACCTTTCTCTGCATCTCTAGTGCATACTGACTAAACGTATTATGCACTTCTATTGGGGAAATGGTGACATCCGTAATCCACCTAAGCACCTCTCGCGTACAAATTCTCATCTCTTCACTTAACAGGTTTTAATGGCGGCAAGTATCGTTGCTGAACATATGACACATGCAGTTTATCTTTTTTCATTATTTCTTCATTCAATTGATCAAGCTGGTTTCTAAAACAGCATGTTCTTGTACCCCCAACGCATTATCCCGCAAAAGAGAAAAAACATTGAGATCACGCAACTCTTGCGGTGCCAATATACCAGTCAACTTACTCCATTTTCCCACAAGATACTCCCTCGTGCATTCTAACAATACTTGCTGTTCGCCAAGCCTTTTATAGTCACACATGGAATTCTGCACGACTCCCTCATCGTCACCTTCAATATACATTTCTGCCTAGACTCTCAGCTGCTCTTTCCTGTCTTTACTAACCATACAACGAGTTACTCTAGTGCTCCTTGTGGCGCAGGCCCCCCCCCTCTGTAGAACTGCCTGCCAAGGCAGCTGCTAATTCATGCTCTGACGGCAGTGGAGGAAATTATGTCACGGGCACAGGGGGAGATGGTGCAGATAGAACAACAGGAGTGGGGGGTGGCAAATGAGGTGGAGAAGCAGTAGGGTCCATGCTACTTTGAGGACGTTCATTTCTTCGTTCATTCAGGATTTTATTAGCTCATCTGATGTATGCCAATCTGGGACCCCACAGGTCCTGCACTTACTCCTGAATTTATTTTACTTGAGAAAATGAGACTTGAATTGGAAGTGAAACATATTGATGCACAAACTGCCATGAAACATCAAGAGTTAAGGCTCAGAGAAATGGAGCTGAATCATGAACTAGAGATGAAGAAATTGTAGAAAATGCTTCTCTCCCAGAGTCTTCTAGGTCTGCCAGCGCTAAGAGACCCCGTATGCCAAAGTAAATGATTGGTATGTATGAGACTAAACTTGATGTTTTGGATTGGTTAGCAATGTTTGAGTACAATCATGGGATTCAAGGTATATCAGGGAATCAGCTGATTCCGAGGCTTTTCTCTAGGCTTCCCCCTGTTGCAAGTGATGCTGTAATGGAGTTGGGGGAGGAGGATAAACAGGATTATGAGTGTGTGAAGCTAGCATTAATAGCTAGATTTGGGAAGACCCCTTCCCAGTATTTTAAGAGGTTTAGAACCCCCCAAAAGCATGATGGTACCCCTTGGGCTGCCTGGGTGTGTGAATGTTTGAAAACGTAGATGGTTGAGTTAAGGGTTACAAAGTAAACACTTATGAAGGTTTGAGGAATCTTGTAATGTTGGAGTCTATTTTTGATCTGTTCCCCTGAGCTTAGACAGCACTTGGCTGATTCAAAGGAGATAGATCCTAAGAAACTAGCTAAGGCTGCTGACTTGTGGGTTGCCAACAGGGCCACACACAAGGATTCTGGGGCAACTCAGAAGAAGGATGAGGGAAAGCAGCCAAAGAAAGACAACAAAGAGAATTCCAATAATCCCAATCCAAAAGAGGGTCCCAAATATAACCAGGGTAAGCCACAAGGGAAACCAAATCAGGCTAGTGTACCATCTGGTCCCAAACCAGATGGAGGTCAGAGGAAACCCCCATTCCAGAGAGCATTTGGAAAAGGCTTTGTTTGTGGGCTACCTGACCATGTGAAAGGAGATCCCAGATGTAAGGGTAAACCTTCAGGGATCAACACTGTCTCCTTAGCCTTCTCCCAGGTGGATGAAGTACCTATGACCAGTGGAAACTTTCAGTTACTAGCTGATGAGCCCATGAGAGTCTCAGCTAGTGTTCCTTTAGTGTCCTTGGGTCTTTGGGAACAACAGAATTTAGATGTCTATAACTCAATCCCAGATAATACTAAAGAGCATTACAAAGATGGTGTTCTTGAGAATGGTCAGGAGACCCCTGCCATCAGAGACACTGGTGCTGGCATAACTGTGGTTGTTGAATGTTTTTTCAAAGTGGAAGATGTTGCTAAGGCGCCCAAACACTTAACCAAGTTAGCTGGAGGCCCTGTGCAAATGGCTCCCCAGTTACCAACTCGCATCCAGTGTAATGACATGACTGTCAGGATACCTGTAAGTGTGCAAAACAACGTACCTGGGAGGGTCCTGCTGGTTAATGACCTTAAAACTCTTGGAGTTGTGTCTAGTACCCCCAGGCCCCACAGTAGAAGGAAGCAGGAGCTTACAAGGTCTGCAAGGGAGAGACCCTTGAGAGGCTCTCCTGGGGCCATGATAGAGGAAACTATCACCCCACTTACTGCCATTGCAGGGCAAGGAAAGACCAAGGGGAAACCCAAGTCTGTGAGCAAGAAACCAGCAAGCACTCCTGTGCCCAGAAGGACATCTCCGAGACTGTCCAAAGTCACATCTGTGACTCCCACACCAGCTGAGGCTGAGTGTGAGGTTCCACCCTGTATGGTCAAACTAGATACTGAGGAATCAGATCTAGAAGATGATCTTACCTTGGTAGGAGATCTAGACCCTGTTGACCATCCTGAGCTGCAGTCATTACTGGCCCAAGGTGGACCCAACAGGGAAGATTTCAGTAAGGGACAAAGAGAATGTCCTACCTTGGAAGGTCTTCGCCAACAGGCAACTTCTCAGCTCAATGGGACTGAGCCTTGGACATATAGGTTGCACTGGGGAGATGGCCTCTTCTACAGTGAACCAACTGAGTCAACCCCTGGAGACTTCAAAAGACTTGTAGTACCTCTAGTGAACCGACTCCAGTTTCTGCAGTTAGCCCACGAGATACCTTTGGCTGGTCACTTAAGTTTTAAGAAGACCAAGGAAAGGCTCTCTCTTTACTTCTATTGGCCTAAGATGGGGTCAGAAGTAGACAAATTCTGTAGAAGCTGTCACACTTGCCAAACCTCTAGCAAAAATGGATCCAAGAATGTGGCACCCTTAGTGCCTCTCCCAGTGGTGGGAGTTCCTTTTGAGAGGGTCGGGATTGACATTATTGGTCCTCTTGATCCCCCCACATCTTCAGGCAACAGGTTTATACTGGTTGTAGTGGATCATGCCACTAGATTACCTGAAGCCATACCTATGAGGACTGTTACGGCTCCGGCTGTGGCTAAGGCCCTACTTGGTATTTTTACCAGAGTAGGTTTTCCTAAGGAGGTGATATCTGATAGGGGATCACGTTTTATGTCCTTCTACATGCATGCCATGTGGAACACCTGTGGAGTTACCTACAAGTTCTCAACTGCCTACCATCCCCAAACCTATGAGTTGGTAGAGAGGTTTAACAGAACTATGAAGAGCATGATAGGTGCTTTAGAAGAACCCCTTAAAAGGAAGTGGGACCTTCTACTGCCATGCCTTCTCTTTGCCTATAGGGAAGTCCCTCAGGAGGGAGTAGGATTTAGTCCCTTCGAACTTCTTTATGGTCATCCAGTCAAAGGTCCCTTGGCCCTGATTAAGGAAGGGTTGGAGAGTGCTCCTTCCCCCAAGCCAGACAGAGTGACTGACTATGGGATAGGTCTCCGGAGGAGAATGTCAAACATGATGCCAGAGGCAACTGATAACTTGAAGGCTGGTCAAGCTATGGTCAAACATTGGCATGACCAGAAGGCTAACATGGTTGAGTTTACTGAAGACCAGCTTGTTCTTGTTATGGTCCCCACAAGGCAGAGGGCCTTGCAGGACAAATGGATAGGACCCTTCAAGGTTGTGGGTAAAATTGGAGAGGTGAACTATCTGGTGGACTTAGACAAACCTAAGGAGGCTCCCAGAGTCTTTCTCACCAACCGTTTGAAGGCATATGTCTCTCGACCTGACATAGGAGCTTTGCTTCTAGCTTCAGCTCAGGAGGAGGAGGAGAGTGAACCTCTGCCTGACCTCCTCAGAGGCTTACCTTTAGATGAGCAAGTGGAAGGAGTTAATCTCTCTTCCAGTCTCACATCTGACCAACATGATGAGTGCAAGTTACTGTTGAATCAGTTTGCCTCCCTGTTCTCACTTTCACCAGGCTTAACCCCTTGGGGCCAGCATGATATACCCACTGGTGACTGTTTGCCTGTCAAAATCAGGGGGTAAAGAATGTCAGACAATGTCAGAATCCATATAAGGAATGAGGTCAACAAGATGCTTGATCTCGGGGTGCTTGTACCAAAGACAGGATCGAAGGAGTTGAGATTCTGCATGGACTATAGAGCTCTGAATGCAGTCACAACAACTGATGCCCATCCTTTACCTAGGACAGATGAGCTGGTGGACAAACTTGGTGCAGCCAAGTTCCTCAGCACATTTGACCTAATGTCAGGCTATTGGAAATAGCCCTGTCAGACCATGCCAAGGAGAAAACTGCATTCTCCACCCCAGCTGGCCTCTACCAATTCAAGGTAAAGCCTTTTGGATTAAAGAATGCACCTGCTACATTTCAGAGGATGGTCAATCAAGTTCTGAATGGGATGGGGGAACTTCTGCATGGCATACTTGGATGACATTGCAGTGTTCAGCCCTACATGGAAAGAACATATTGAACACCTAGGCTATGTATTGCAGGCTCTGGAACATGCCCATCTGACCATAAAGGCAAGCAAATGTCAAATTGGTCAGAGTTCAGCGGTCTACCTTGGACATGAGGTAGGAGGAGGTGAAATAAGGCCATTGCCTAGCAAAGTACAGGCTGTACAAAACTGGGCCACCCCTACTACTCAAATCCAAGTGAGAGCCGTCTTAGGTCTCACTGGGTATTACAGGAACTTCATAGAGAACTATGGGACCATAGCTTCTCCCTTGAATGTCATCTCCTCTCCCAAATTTTCTAAGAAGGTCAAGTTGAATGATGAGTGCAATCAAGCCTTTGAAGGTCTGAAGAAAGCCCTTTGTCAAGCTCTAGTCCTAAGAGCGCCTGACTATCACCAACCCTTCATTGTACAAACTGATTCTTCAAATGTAGGTATAGGTGCAGTCCTTAGTCAACTGGATGAGGAAGGTAGGGAACACCCCATGTGTTTCATCAGCAGGAAGTTAAAGGATCCTGAAACAAGGTGGGAAACAATAGAATGTGAATGTTTTGCTATTGTGTGGGCACTGAAGAGGTTTAGACCATACTTGTATGGAACTACCTTCACCATTCAGACTGACCACCAACCCTTGAGATGGCTGATGCAAATGAAAGGGGAAAACCCAAAGTTACTCAGATGGTCAATCTGCCTCCAAGGATTTGATTTTTCCATTGAGCACAGAGCAGGAAGTCACCACCAAAATGCTGATGGTCTCTCTAGGATGCGTGTAACCGACTAGAGGTATGAGAAACATCCAGGAGTGGAATAAGTCCTCCTGTGCCTTAGTCTGGGGAGCGGGGGGCGAGTGTTAGGGAGAATTCCCATTCTATGGTTAATTTCCCTTACCTAGTGAGTCCCTCAGCAGCTTTGCTGGATCTCTGGAGTTATGTCTTTCCACTTGGTAAGAGTGTGAGCTTTTCCCCCACTCTTACTTGTATTTTGCTATGTGTTTTTACCTGTTTTTGTGATTGTGGGCTCTGGAGTACACCACTTCAGTAGCCCCCTTCTTTATGTGTGTCACACAGCACCTTCTGTGCAGTGACACAGGGTTGTCATTCAGACTCCCACTGACTCCATTCCTGAGGTGACTACTGCACCCCAGAAAAGGGTAAAGTTACCATTAACTTTACTTAGTCAAATATAACCACAGATCCAGTACACAACATCTTACATGGAGTGCTGGAAAGGTTAACTCTTAACTCTTTTCATCTGTACCTCTTAGAGCATTGTTTGGCTCTTTTAACATTTAGACATGGCTGGTGGCAGTGGTATCTACCCTACATTTCTACAGTGGTTATCTTATATAACCGTGGTAATATTGTAGGCTATTGTGTTAGCCTCAAACTTAAACCCGCTTGACCAAATCCTTTTTCGTTTGGCTCTGGTGCGGTTTATTCGCCATTTCTTTTTGTTAAAATCCTTCCTGTGTTTTACTTTGCACAGCAAACTAGGTTTGCCTTATTTGTTCACTGTCTTTTGGCGGGCTTCTACCTAGAAGCCCTCCTCAAGGCGCCTGGGTGTCTAGGTGGGCTGAATGTGAGGGAGGGGTGTAGTCACCCCCTGCACAGGGTATCCTAGGAAACCCAAGTCACCCTTTGTCATGATTGGCCAGGGTGGTTGTCCGGGCTGGACAACCCCCCTGCTGTGTGAGTGACAGCCAGGCTGTGTGAATGGGGGTTTTTCACATAAAAGGCAGGTCTCTTGGGCTGGAAGTCAGAGAGTCGCCACTGGAACTACAAGGAATGAACGAGAAGTGGAGTAGAGGTCGACTGCTGCAACTACCCCGTACCAGTGAAGCCCTGCTGCAGTCCTGAGCTATCTACCCTTCAACGACTAAGAGGAGATCCAGACCAGAGTCTTCTTCCCTTGAGCCTGGTGGAGATAACCAGCTCATCTTCAGCCAGAGGTCGCATTCGTGGTCGAAATCGCTGCACACTGCTGTAGTGGTCTGGATAGCCACCTGAAGACCCTTTCCTATTTTTAAGGAGCGCACCTTTTATTCATTGTCGCTGCTGCCGGCCTCATCTCTGTGTGGTGCGGACCCCCTCATCGTCCTTTGTGCTGAAGCTGCAGGAAAGCGTGGGTCTGCAGGAAACCAACAGGAACAACTGCTGTGGCACCAGCTTTGTTCTTTGAGAAAGGTACTGTGTCCTGTTTGGGGAATTTTGGGTGAAATCCCTATTTCTCTGCTTTAAAGCGTGTCCTTACTTTTCCCTCTTTCTTAAAACTTTTGCTTCCGAACATTGACAATATCAAAGTACTCTTGGCAACGTTGAATCTTGAACTATCCGACTGTGTGATCCTCGACAACAGGCACCCGATGTCACTTGACTTTGGCTCCAGCCCTTTGACTCTTGAATTCCTGTTTATGTGTGTTCTTCGATTCTGTCTGCCTAACCAACATATTGCCTGTGATTTTTGCCCCCAACTCTCTCTGGGTATTTCGGGTGCTAAGTGTGTTTTTTACCCCGGTTGCATTTCTTGCCGTGGATACGCGTTTATCTAGTAGACCGAACTGTCAAAAAGTGATCGCAATTGTATTCACGGTAACGTGTTCTGTTTCGTAGCACCAGTCCATTCAAACACAGAGTACTTACCTCGAATAATACTGTACAAAGTGAATTGGTTAGCTGTAGTATATTTTACGTGTGGTTTTTTAATTAATAGAAGTGTCGTGTTGATAACAAATGGTTAAAAAATAAATGTACTTATAATTTTTTTACCAAAAACCTTGAGTCAGTGTTTGCTTGAGTCACAGTAATTGTGGTCCCTTTTTGTAATCTCTGCTACTGCTCATATACTCTTGAGATACACCTGGCAGCTCCGCTACGGCTACCACTTTAACATATTTAACATATTAGTACAGGCTTGTACCAAAGGTAAAACTTGTATTGCCACCTGTAGTCTTAATTGTGTGTAGTGGTCCCTAAGGGCACTGCACAGGATTCTGCCTAACATTCTACATCAAAAGATGAAGTGTCATCATGCAGACATTATTTTCCTGCAGGAGGCACACTTACAAGCTGCGGACACCATTAGACACAATCCCACACTTTCCTTAACAATTGCTTCCTACCATCAAAAGAAAAAGGGAGTGGGCATCTTGATGAGTGTGAATGTCCCCTTTCCTAAGGCTAGCACCAGGAAGGATAGCAAGGGCAGATTCTTATTTGTCTCTGGATGATTACGTGGGGATCAGGTAACGTCGGCCTCAATCTATGGGCCTAATTCTGGACAGAGTGATTTTCTGCGTGCAGTCCATGAGGAGCTGGGGTCGTTTGCAACAGGTTGTAGTGGGTGTGCGACAATGAGTTAAAACATGACACTGGTGCATGGCCATTTTCGGACATTCACTGCCAAACCACAATGAAAGTCTACGTTTCTGCAAGCTCAGTTAGAAGGCAGACATGAGTTCTGCAACGGTTGCTATAGTTTAGTGGGAAGCAGATGAGCTTATTATGGAGGACAATATTCGCATTGTTCACTCAAAGACGAACCGTGAGGGGGAGTCAGAGATGTGCAGGTGCATTGATAAGGGGTGCTGGGAAAGAGCGCGCGAGAGACGAGCTGGGTTTTTCCACTAATGTCTGGATTTTTCCGCTCTTGCCTTCCATGCTTGCTATCTGTCCTTCGGTTGGGGACAGTCGGCAATTTATGAGTGACAGGGATTTGTCCCCCTTAAGAAGAGAGGTATTCTGAGAGGAGACAGAGCCCGGGTGATGAACTCTCGCTGAGAGGTAGGGCGCTCCACTCCAGGCCCCGTTAGTTGAGGCGTGATCTCTATGCCTACCTGCCTTGGGACTGGGTAGTGTTGTCGTGGCCGAAAATAAGTTTTCTCCTACAACTGCACTAATGGTGATGTATATCTATCATACCTGTTCTTGTTCATGTATCCATGTATAACCAGTTGCATTTATTCCACAGTTATATGTATGCTTATGAAGTCTGAATAAAGGGCTGTAAAGAGACAAATATTTTCTAACTAATGGTCTGAGTGTGCATCATTGCCTTCCCATGTCCAAGAACTGTTAGTCCTTGTAATAGGGTGAGTAATTCTAAGTTCATTACACACGTCTGAAAAGCAGATCACAGGGAGATTAATTATTAGAGATTTTAACCTCCCTGTAGACCCTAACTGGGACTCTGCCAGAGGGGGCTATTGGGGTTCTACGAGACCCTCTCAGTGCTCCTTAAACAGATCACTGACATTGGCCTTGCGGATGTTTGATGGCATACGCACCCAAACATTAGGGATTTCACATTTTTCTCACATTCACACAAGGGGTATTACAAAAGGATTTCTTGTGGTTGAGTAGGGATCTCCGACGGCTGAGGTGGAAATAAGCACTATTAATTTCACATACAATGCCCCGGTGACAGGCCATCTTACCCTGTTGTCACATGCACATAGAAACAGGCGGTGCAAGCTTAACCAGGCCCTTGGAGAGACCCAAATATTTATGCAGACGTTGGGCCGGCCATTAGGGATTTCTTGGTGGACAATCCTCCCAGCAGGTTGCAGAAGTGTACAGATGGGATGCCTCGCAGTTACTTTTTGCACTTTCTGTGGGGCGTCACTAATCAGGGCTATATAGAGGATCTGGGATTTACCCTATAAGGGCAGTCCACAAGACAGCTCTCTTTGTGGATGATGTCATGCTGATCCAATCGGAGCCTGAGATGTCCGTTCCCCTTCCATTGTGGGTTCTGGAGGACTTCCCGGAGGCCGTTGGGTTTCAAAGTGAATTTAGACATATGTGAAGCACTTAATGTCAGCTGCAGCCAGGCTACTATAGAGCACCTGCAGAGAGGGGCCCTGTTTCATTGGGCCAAGGAGTCACTAAAATATCTGGACATCTGCCTTACGCTGCATAGTGAAGGGCTGTACCATGACAACTATCCAAGGCTGTTCACAGCTATTAGGGTTGACTTACAGGCCTGAGGATCATGAGCAGTTTTGTGGTTTGGCACGATTGCCTCGATTAAGATAAATATCTTGCAGCAGCTTCTGTACACCTCCAAGGTGCTACCTGTGGTGATTCCACCCCAAGCTTTTCGGATGGTGCAAAAAGATGTGGAGGTTTCTGTGTGGAAGTCGAGGTGGGTGAGTAAAGCCTGGGGTGACCCTTTACAGGTAAAATGCTGGATGGGGGCTTGCCCTGCCCTGTCTGAAATGCTACTATCATGCGGCACAGTTGAGGGCTCTGCCTGAATGGATTAACCTGAATACTCCCCACGGGTTGGGTTCTCCTGGAATTGAAAATAGTGGGTAAGCTGCTCCAGTACATACCGTGGCTTGTCAGGTCCAGTAGACCACTGAGCATGTATGAGCTGCCATTTATGGAGATGACTGTGCAGGTGTGGGATGGGGCGGTCTTGTGGCACGGTTTGTCGTTGTTTCTGTCTCTGCCATTTTCTTCCAGATTTCCGTCTGGCCTATGATATTGTGTCCTTCTTCCAAATGGAAGATGGGTGTGCTATGAATTTTTAATGCACGTGTTTGATAGGGGACAAATACGATCTTTTGAATCATGTAAGGCCATGTTTGAGGTCAGGGAGGGGATCACTACCAATACTGGCAGCTGAGGCACTGGGCACTTCAACCGCATAACAATGCTGCCACCAACAGGGTGCCACAGAGTTTGAAACAGTGACTTTATCCTTGAGTGACTGGAAGGGACTGATATCTTACCTATATGAGGTCTTGGGGTCTGAAGCATGCACCAAACTGCTGGTATACACTCAAGCATGGCATGCATAACTGGGGGAGATATCCCATATTCAAACTGGAGAGAGGTTTGGAAGAGACTTAGGAAGGCCACTCACAATGCACAATATCTAGAAAAGGGGTTTCAGATTCCTGGCGAAAGGAAAGGACTCATTTGCCGTGGATGGACTCAAACATATGGGCCCTCCGGGTGGTGATGGGACTTGTTGGCTGGACTGTGATGGCACTGGGTCTGACTTTGCATGTATGTTGGAGCTGCCCAAGCTGGTCCGGTACTGGACGTACATACTTAACATAGTTAAGCTCATCACAGGGGAAGCCCTCCCGTTGGAGCCACATGTTTGCATCTTGGGCATTTTTAAAGGTAGTGGGCTGCAGGTTTGCAGCTATTAAGTATCCATTCTCCACACAAAGCTCCGTCTGGCCAAATCCGCTAGTGGGGCCTATTGGAAGGAGGGGGGACTTCTTTGTACAGTGGGAAAGCTTTCTATCCTTTGTCAAAGGCTACCATAAAGACGTTACCTGTCCCATGAGAATGAGTGCCCTGGGCCGCCTGGACTGTGCTTGATGAAACATCCACTGCTTTATTATTGTTCCTCTCCCATTGCTGTTATTTGATTGTGTTACCCCTTTGGACTCTATGGGCCTCATTACGAGGTAGGAGGTAGCCATGGTGCTATTCGCACCATGGCTACCCCCTTACCGCATACCGGGTCCGGGATCCCGAAATAGGGATTTACCGGGTCATTCCAACCTTGGAGGACCCGGTAATCCCCATTCCGGGAACCATTCCCCATTCCCATTAAAGCCCCCATAGGACTCAATGGGAATGGGGTTGGTGCTAATAACGATACTGCAATTTGCGGTACCGTTATTAGCTCTGAAGTCCCTTAACGGGTCCCGTCCTAACCAGGCGTTAAGGAAGGGACCCGCTAAGGGACCCCAGAATAGGGTGCTAAGGGATTACCGGCACCGGTGTCCTTACCGGTGCCGGTAATCCCTTACCACCTACCCCGTAATGAGACCCTATGTTATTTTACCTACAATACTCCTATTTTTTTAAGTGTAGTTGTAGTCTAAATTCATAATATATGCGCGTTACTCGCTGAAACTCGGCGAGTCCTTATGCAGCGGCAATGCTGTTTTGTTGTCTAAAAATCGAAATAAATTCAAATGCAAAAAAAAAAGAAAGTAAACATATATCAATAGTTGCAATATCTCCTGAGGCACGTGAAAAGGGAATTGAAGAGTTTTCTTTGGTGAATTTATATGAACACCTTTCAATGAACTATGAACATTATCCTAAGAAAACACAAGTGACCTTGGCCAGGCAAAGCCATTGGCTTACCTTTTATGTTGCATTTCTACAGTTGTCGGGCCAGATAGAAAGTAGGTTTTGGACAGCGGACTATTTTGATTTTGACGACGGACAAGTACCATTAGTTTAGTTTCATAGGTAGGCAAATCCCACATTGCAATAGGGATGGACAGCCCTTTTCCTTTTCTTTACATAATAAACACTGTTGAAATGTCCTCTGTGAGTCTGACTCCTTCTTCGGGTTCTCCACACTACTATAACACTTTCAGTCTGTACTTGAATTAAACATGTCCTGTATTGCTTATATTGCTTAAAAACCCATTCACTTATAATAACACACAAACTAAATGGCTTAAATTATTATCATTGGAAACATATTGGCTTCTCTTTTTAAGGACCAAATACCCACAGCAGAGTGTCAGGGATGGCTAGGTCAGGGACAGCCGACCTGGTGTAGACCCCTTGTGGTATACTTTCCCCTCAAGACCACCACTATCAAGGAGCAGAGACTTGGTTGTTGAGGGATTGAGTGAAAAGGTAAGTAAAACCGCAATGGCCCACTCCTCAGCTAAAATGCAAAAAACAAATGGTAAGTACCAAGGGAGGAATGATGAGCAATCCTAACTAAAACTTAGGTGGCAGGAGGGCGCAGCCAACTAACAATTGTTCTTGTTTTCTACAAGGCCAACAGTCCGACACAGGCATTTTGGTAGAAAACGCTGGGTCCCACTTGGAAGGCATGAAGGCAGAATCAATGGGAGTTGGGAGTAGCCTTGGATTGCTGGAAAGGAGTGGTAATAGGTCAAGCCAATGTTGAAATCCGAACACACTCCAGAGAAAGCTGGGTCAGTAATGCAAGTACAGGAACTACAGGAAGTGTTTAAGATCATAGCCTGGGAACCCCGGAGAGGTAGAGCCTGAATTCCGAGAGTCACAGCAAACCCAATGCATTATCTGCAAGCAGGTCAGAACCAAACCAAAGTGCTAAATCCAAGAATATCCAAAAACAGGTTGAACGACAAGTGAAACAGGGTCAGAATTCCAGAAGACAGAAGAACCGGAGGAAACATTACTCACGTATGCCAGAACACTATTGAGAAGCACCATTCCTCTCTGCTTGCCATGTTTCACCTGGGAGATTTGCAGGCTTCAGTCCGGCTCACGTCCGGATTGGAGGGGGGGTGATATCCTCATTACGTTGATGAGGGAACATCTGTGGTGGTGTCACATCGTTCATGATATTGCATTGTTTCCCGAGATGATGTCCTAAACGCCATGGCAACTGCTATCCAAAAACACATAGGGCACCCAATTCCTGACCCAGAGAGAGACTTTCTTGTCAATAGTACTTTTGGATAATTGACCAAAAAGTCTTAGTTGAAAGATTCCCAACAAATGAAGGGCCTCATTACAAGTTTGGCAGTATTTTGGTGGTAAATCCACCGAAATACCACCTACCAGATTTACTGTTACCACTACTTGGTCCCGGAGATTTACAGTGGGATTACGAGTGGTGGTAGGCGGTGCAAGTGCCCATTTTTTGGAGTCCAATGGGGATTCTGGCAGAATTACTGCCAATGGTAATTCTATTAATTTTGCCCATTTCTGGAGGTAAGTTGGATGATTTACCACCCGCATTTTGCAGCAAATGTGGGTGCTACAGAGCATGACAGCAGACAGAGCACTCACATTACAGTCAGTTCGCAAAAAGATATGTAATGGCCTGAAGATGTTCTACAGGACATGTCCCAAAATATAAGTGTGACTCCAAGTCTAAAATATAAAGCAATGTTTTGAAATTCACTTACAGTGTTCTGGTGCAGATTAACCTTTTTCTCCTTCTTGGCATCAGGCAAAACAAAGCCCATCTAAGCAGCATAAAGGAATCGCCATGCCTGGATCCTTATCTCACACCTCGTGGCACCTTTTTGTTGGTGCATACCAACGCTCACCTGCAGGTAAGCCCATTTCAGTTGGCCACTGGGTGGACTCACACGCAGTAGAATCTGGGCAACTGCTTGTTTGGGCACCTATGACTGATTTCCTCGGCTTGTTCTTGCCCGCTCTAAAATGGCTGCCCATATGAGCATCAGAGTACTTATGTGGGTTGACTCCTGAGGGCCGTTGTGATTGGCCTGGCCAAGCACATCAGGGCCAATCAGGGTCACCGGCAGGCGACCGCCGGCTCCTTCCTTAGGGCCCTGTCTGTGCCTGACCGGGTCGGGCTTGTGGGCCCACCTTTTGCCACCCCACGCATAATGCTGCAGCCTCCTGTGCACTTGCTGCTGCTTCATGATCATGGACATCATGTCCTCAGGCCCTCCTGGCTTGGCACACGTGAGTGATGGCTGAACTTCTCATTGCCTCCTCCAGCTTTCCCTTTTTTCATCAACTGTGACTTTCCTATCTTTGCCTTTCTCCCTGGTCCTATCTTTGCCTTTCTCCCTGGTCCTCCTCCCTTCATTGTAATACACTGTGCTCTGCATTTGGTCATATCATTTAACGCCTCATCCGTGTGTGCACCGCATTGTGATCTGCATTTACATTTTGTGCACTACATTGCATAGTACTGTGTTTTTAAAAATTCGAATCTAGGTGGGTTTGCATTCTACTTTCCATCCTGTGTGCATTGCATAGTATTGTGTTTTTAAAAATGTGAATCTAGGTGGGTTTGCATTCTACTTTCCATACTGTGTGCATTGCATTGTACTTGCATGAAATCTTGCATTCTTGTTGTACGCCGCATTGCACCTCACCTATTGCTCTGCATTGTATTGTGCCATCCTGAACTACTAGGCCACCTGTGAATAATACCCCAGGACTGTGCAGTGCAGCCCCCCTCTTCTTTTTTCTTTCCCTCATCTATCATCTTCCACCGAGATGGCGCTCACCATCTCTCCAATCTTTTCTAACTGCTACACTATCATCTATCCTCCTTCTCTCATGAAATCTGGACTGAAAAAAAGCACGAAGACATCATCTGTGCAAATCCTGGTCTTCCCATCGCAGACACCTATGTCAGTGCATCCTCCAGAGTGATCTTCACTGATATCCTCTTCTCTGTCCCCTTTCCAAACCTATGGACTTTACATCTCATCTCTACACTCTCCCATTTCACATCCTCCCCCATTAATGGTGGCACCAAGTGGGAAGTCCTCTTGGCGGGCTTCTTCTCCTCACGCTGCATCATTAATGTCTACCACACTGGCACTATTCTTGTTCAGGGTCCTCAGGCAATCTCCTTATTTTTGACAGGATCCTTCCATCCTTCATAAACTTTCTTCTGTCTCCGGCCTCCCTCTCTAGTTCCCCCTCTGCCCCCCCTGACTGAATTACCACGCCCCTGTACTCCACCTCAGAAAACCTGCAAAGGCAGTGATTGCCTCCACCTGGCGACTCTTAATGCCAGCTCAGCCTAGAAACAATCTGTCGACATCTGCCTCCTTCTAGAAGACACTGACCTTGACATTCTCGCTCTTACCGAAACATGGTTCAATACCAGCTCAGTCTCTGCTTTTGAATCCCTCCTCCCCGACGGCTTTAAGATCATCTCCAAGCCATGACCTCACCGTACTGGTGGTGGGGTTGCCTTAATCTTCCCGGAGTGGGTTCCCTCCTCCAACTTACCCACTCATCTCTACTCTTCCTTTGAGAGCCACTCAGCTCCACTCTTCCTTTGAGAGCCTCTTCCACTCTGACCATTGCTACCGTTTACCAGCCTCCTGATGCAACCTCCCTGTTCCTCTCTGAATTAGCTGATTTCTGCTCCGCCTTACTTTCTACCTCCTCCAACCTGCTGCTTCTGGGTGACTTTAACATTAAATTGGACTCCCATGCCACAGCATCTACTCTTTTCATTGACCTCTGCACCTCTCTATCTCTCTCCATTCTCCCTTCTGGTCCAACCTACTCTGCTGGACAAGCTCTGGACGCCATCATCCACTCTGACCTCCCTCTCTCATCTCCCATGGTCACCTCTCTCTCTTGGTCAGACCACTCCCTTCTCTCCTCCTACCTGGGTCCCTATAGCCCTGTGACCTCACCTCCAAAAGCCCTGCCTCACCTTTTCAAATGAGGCCAACTACATACAGCCAACCATACGTGGCTCTTTGGTAGCCACATGCGATCTAGCAAAATGTAACAAGAAGGTCATTTGTTAACAATTTGAAATGGTCTCTATGACTGATCAGACAAGTTGTTCACGCAAACACATATTTATTGCTCAATACACAGGGCTCCACCAGTACCAGAATGTATCTTCATGCCCATTTGTGGCAGTGTTCAAGGCACCGACACTCCAGTTGAAGGCAAAGCACCAGTTACAATGCATGCTTGGCTTGACTGCAAAAAAGGTACAGTAGAAATAGCTTAAATCTTTTTCACAACTGCTACTCACCAAACATGCCCAACATAAAACTTACAATAACATTCTTTACCACTTTATTGCTCAGCTACAAATTTGCTGCAGATTTGAATATCCTAGTGCTGAATAGTCCTTAAAACATCTTGATATAAGGACATAAGGTCCCATTACTCTTGTGTTTCCAGATCTGTCGAGGTAAGAAGAGTTGTGTTTAGTGCCTCATCCCCCACTGCACGTGCTTTACTACCGAGGTCACCTCCGGCTTGTTCCCTAAAGGCTGTGCCCCAAATTTGTGTAGGCTTACTACCAGGGATTTTAAAGCAACAAAGCAGTCTGAAGAATTAGCAATTGAAAAAAACAGCCCAGTAGATTCTGAAAGCCATCATTAGACACTTTTCTTTTTATGTCTGCTTCCCAACAGGGTCCAGTTGTTTTTCCGCCCTTAGGAAGGCATCTTTTCAATTTCACCACCCAGCAGGTGGCTCTGTTGCCGAAACGTGTTCTGGATGTCCATTTAAGTTTTGAACTGTTCACAAATCATTATAACTTTTTGACACAAACACGTAGGCAGACCTGCTCTTTGATTAACAAGCCAATTCAAAAATTAGGGAAATTGGCATATTAAGAAGCCCCTTTGAAATATGCTTCTTTGTTATTCATAAAGAGAGTTCTTTATTCATTACTTCTAGTCCAAAATGTGTTGATTTAATTTCCAATGATTTTTTTCCTTTCATTGTTCCACCTCTTATTGTAACTTTGAGAATTTGTCCTAACATGTGTTTCCTTGCTTTTCAACACATGTGTTTTTAACGCAAATTATTTTTCTGCTTCTGTTAATGTTAATTTTGCAAGTTCTTTGTTGAACCTGAATAAATCCAAAGTTTATATGATATGAACACTTTTGATTGCTTTTAGAATTCAAGATGACTGAAATCACAGTGGTAGTGATATCGTAAAAGATACATACAATATTTGAAGGTCCGAAATCATGTTTGTACTTTGTTCTTAGCACAGTGGGCCTCAACGTTTTTGTTTCAGTTCTATGTCCCCTTCCACTGTTGCTTATGGGACTCTCCCCACTTTTTTGTGTGTGAACCTCGGCTCTAGCACACCTTTCATTCCAACTATCCGAATAAGCCTGGCCCTTCCTCAGGGGTGGGGAGGTGGGGTTTACTGTCAAGGGGCAAGTGGAAAACAGAAGGTGGTAGGAGGCACTGTTGGTGATCCAGCATGTACATTAAAACTAGGAAACCATGTGTATTTAGATTATAAACTGGGAAACTATGAATAAATCAAAGTAGGTGCTACCTTTGCCCCATTTGCAGGTGTGGGATGCTCATAGCAGGCATAATCCAGCAGAAAATAAAACATGAAGCAGCCCCAGCAAACACAAATAGAATCCAGCCAAGACATTGGGCTTCATTACGAGCTTGCCGGTCCGGATACAACGGTACCGGAAATAATGCTGGTACCGTTGTATCCGGACCGGCAAACTCCGAGTTGTGCTCACGGGAGCCTTCCGTTCCGCCAGGTCTGGCCTGGTGGAATGAAAGGCACCCGCGAGCACAGCATGTCGGATGCGCCCGGCACCATTATGAATGTTGCCGGTGCATCCAACCTCCCCATTCCCATTGAGCCCTATAGGGCTCAAGGGGAATGGGGAAGAATTTTTTCCGGCACCCAGGAATGGGCAAATACCAGGTCCGTCAAGGTCGTAATGACCCGGTAATTGCCCATATCTGGGCACTGGAAAACAATGAATACCGGCGGCAGCCGTGCCTCTATTACAGTCACGGCTACCGTCAGCCTCGTAATGAGGCCCATTATAAAGGGAAGCTGAGGAAGGAACTACGATCCCCAGCAGCCTACACGAGGCAAACGTGCGGTCAGGAGTCTTTCTGGGCCCCACCCGCTACAAAGCGCATGCACTTGTCCGAGCTTGAGCTTTCATGCTGAAGTGAAGCACTCCGGAGTTCCTCCTGATCCAAGGCAATCTTCATTGCGGGCCGTGCCCTGTTTGACCTCATTCCATGCCCGCTGCCAGCAAGCTAAGTACCGCGACTCTGCCGCTTGACATCCGCTATACTCATAGCATAGGGACTAACTCCGGCCCCTGCATGCCCCAGGGCACCGGCCCCTGCAGGCATTCTTGTAGTCTGGCAGTCCGGAAAAGGTGCAGGTACGTTGCTACCGACACCCTTATTTCCTGACCGCCAGGCTTGTAACGATGCCATATGTATTTTTGGTATATAATCTATCATGGGGTAATAACCATTCCCCACAACAGTATGAGGTGCATCATCTGAGGTTTTGGGGCCTTTTACCACATCATTTCCAGGTGGAATATGGCCCCGTGTTTGGGGATGGATGGCTTTAATATGATTTTCAATCACCTGGAAAATGGGATTCCGTTAGCAGCAGGATTTGTTCGCGGTAAATGGGTAGATACAGTGATCCGAGGTGGGGGCCTACCCACAGGAGGATTCATCAAAGTAGTTAGTTTTTTCAGATCTTGCTTAGCTATGACAAACTCCTTTTATAAATCACTAATAGATTGTCCCAAACTTTTAATTTCGGCCAGAAACACATAGCACATGGGAAAAGCACCCCAATATGTGAGAAACATAAGGGATCTGGGACTTGATTTCCATTTTGCTCATCATGGTTCAACATAGGGGTGGCAACAGTATTATCAGGATTAGGGTCTGCTATAACAGTTCACTGTGCCTTGACCAAAGCGATTGGAAATTTCGATTCCTTCAGAGATAACAAAAGACACTTGCAAGGAGTCTTCTGCCTCCGATTGGCCAGTTGATGGTTGATTATTGGCCAATTCCGGACCCTGGTGCAATCCATCTCAAATGGAAGGAAGGACATAATTACATCCTCCCACTTGGTTAGACAGTTTTGGGGTCACAATAGGATTGCAGTCGAAGAAATATGTCATTTGGTGGTATCTGCACATGGTTTCGGTTTAGAAAAAGATCCTTTTCTTTGGTGGGATTTCACAGAGTTCTTGCATGTTGTCCGCTTCAGTGCTTCTCGCTGCTTATCTGAAACAGGGAGGTCTGATACAGGTGCTGCAGCTGGACCATAAATATTGTCTAAGAGGCCCTCAATCTTGTTTATTAACAGGTTTACCTCTGTTAAGAGTGAAACCAGGCAGGCCACTTTCTTTGAGCCATTGACAGGTGAAATGTGCCACGTAGCTTGATGCTTCAACATCCTCTTTGATGTAAAATGTAAAGAGTATCATAAGATATGGAACCAATTCAGTGGGGCACGTCCGACTGGCTCAAGGGGCAGCTTTATTCCGCCTCCATCCCACCACTCACACAATGTTATTTTTTTAAAAATAAAAGCAGATGCCCACCACAGGCCACTCTTACTCAAGATGGGAAAGATATGATAAAGTGATTGTACTGCAAATTCACAGATGTATTACAAGTCAAAAGTCAGTTGTGATCGATGGAGCAGGTGTCAGATCACACCATAAACCTGTAGCTGGCAAGATAAATAGCTTAAAGAAATTAATGGATTTCTGAATACTTTTACCGTTAATTATCCAAAGAGCCTGTATCAAACAAAGTAAGGCGGCAAAGCAGAGGCTGTTTAGAAAACATACAGCCTCAAAGGCTCACAGCCCTTCGCAAAGTGCCTCAGACTGCCTCACCCTTGACCTCGTGCTTCACAGAGGGCTCAATATCCAGCATCTTTTGGAGCAGTGTGGGTGGGGCCAACAGAACAGCAAAGCTGAAGGACAGGGTCCTGTGGAGGCGGCATGCCTTACCCTTGTGCCTGGGCTTCACCAAGGTCTCCATATCCAGCGCCTTTTGGATCAGGGTGGGCGGTGCCAACAGAACAGGAAAGCGGCAGAACAGGATGATGTTGAGGTGGGGGACTGCCACAGACTGCATTGCCCGAGGGCTGGATATCCGGCCTCTGCATTTCTGCAGCAGTTTGCCAACCTGCTGAGCTATGATATTTGGAAGGGTGCCTGTGTCATGTATGTTATAAGATACTTGCTGTGGGTGCTTAACCTCTAAACTGTTTCTATTTAACATATTTATAATATGCAACATTCACCCAAAGGGTATCCTGGCACTGAGCGCTTTGACCACAGGAGAGGGCAGCATGGTTGCTGATTTTAAACATATGCAGGACTTCCAAGATTCCCAAAAAGATCAAATTATCATTAGGGAAATGGTATATTTCCCTGCTGCCTTTGGAATGGGCTCCCTCTTTCCCTGAGTGAGATTGAGGAATACCTGCCATTTCCAAGGACGCTTAAAATGTATCTTTCTTTAATAGTTATTTTGTGCACTACTAGGTTCTCTGCCCCCTGACTGTCCGCCCTATTTGCTCGGTGCCTAGACACTTAAAGGCCTTTGTTGCGCTTTATGAATCCCACTGCAATACAATATAATACAATACAACAGTGGTTGGAAGGGTATTCAACTTGTTGGCCCCCATATCACCTCCAGCCTCAGATGGAGCACCTGTGGAACTGTTAGGGGTATACACGTTTCTCTGCAAAACATCTCTTGATTTTATTTACAATAAATAATGCACCGTTGTCATGGAAGTCCTTGTCCAACATGCACATGGCTTTTACCTATATGAATGAAGCTTCTCTATCTCTGTACACTAGTATAGTCAGTCTTGAGTATGGCACCTATGATGCCTGCAAAGATATGCATTCTGAGTTAAGCTCTTCTCACTCTCTGTACACTGGTAGGGTTTCAATCAAGTGTGGGATCTCTTATGAGTTTGATGCCCGATTTAAGTGCTTACCACATTCTGTGCACTCATAGGGCCTCACCCCAGTATGGATCCTTTGATGGCTCCACAGAGTTCATTGGTTGCTGACGCTTTTCTTGCACTCTGTGCACTCATAGGGGTTCTCCACAGTATGGATCCTTCTTTGATGCTTGATAAGGGATGAGGGGTCATTGAAGCTTTTCTTGCAGTACTCATAGGCTTCACCTATGTATGGATGCTCTGATGATGGATTAGACGTGATCTATGAGTGAAGCTCTTCTCACACTCTGTACACTGGTAGGGTTTCTGTCCTGTGTGGGATCTCTTGTGAGTCCACAGGGTTGATGCACGATTAAAATGCTTACCACATTCTGTACACCCATAGGGCTTCTCCCCAGTATGGATTCTATGATGGCACCTCAGAGATGATTTGACACTGAAGCTTTTCTTGCATTCTGTGCATTGATAGGGCTTCACCCCTGTATGGATCCTCTGATGCTTGACTAGATCTGAGCTATGAGTGAAGCTTTTCACACACTCTGTACACTGGTATGGTCGCACCCCAGTATGGATCCTCTGGTGCTGCTGCAGATTCTCACCCCGAGTGAAGCTTTTTTCACACTCTGAGCACTTGAAAGGTCTTTCACCTGTGTGGGATCTCTGATGCCTGTACAGATTTAACATTTGAGTGAAGCTTTTATCACACTCCGAGCACTGGTATGGTCTCTCCCCAGTATGTATCTTCTGATGCTGCTGCAGAAGTGAGCGTCGGGTGAAGCTTTTAACACACTCTGAGCACTGGTATGGTTGCTCCCCAGTATGGATCTTCTGATGCTGCTGCAGATGTTCACCCCGAGTGAAGCTTTTCTCACACTCTGTACACTGATATGGCCGCTCCCCAGTATGGATCTTCTGATGCGTCTGCAGATGTGAGCCCAGAGTGAAGCTTTTATCACACTGTGTACACTGGTATGGACGTACCCCAGTATGGATCTTCTGATGCCTGGCCAGATCCGAACTATAAGTGAAGCTTTTCTCACACTCTGTACACTGGTATGGTTGTACCCCAGTATGGATCCTCTGATGCTGCTGCAGATGGGAGCTCCAACTGAAGCTTTTCTCACACTCCGAGCACTTGAAAGGTCTTTCCTGTGTGTGGGATCTCTGATGACTTCTTAGCTTTGATGTGTGATCAAAGTGCTCATCAAATTCCGTGCACTCGTATGACTTCTCCCCAGCATGCTTCCTTTCATGACTGCACATTCTCTGTTGAAATAAGCAGAGGTACACTTTATTATTTTTTGTCATCATACACACTAAGAATAGACTTACCACAGAGCTGTTAATCCACGTTTTACACCCCACTCACACACTCACTGGGTGATCCTGGGAGAAGCCACACTTGTGAGCCTACACCAGTCAGGAGAGAGACATGGAAAAAATGTACTTGTTGGGAGAATCCTACATGGATTTACAGGAACAATATTGAGCACAAGTCTAGTCGTATTTGCCCCCCATACATGAACAGATGAGACCTGGGCATGAATTTCACTTTCACAGTTTAATGCAGTATTTTTCGAAAACTAGAAATTCATTGGGGACAAATGGAATTATCAATGAGTAGCTATCGACTATGGGACTATATTCCATCTAGAGGTTCTGAGAGAAAGCTGATAGACAATGAAAGCAGAGCTCGTGTTTTTGATGCCATTAGGTACCGGGAGATGGAATATACCCTATGACTGATAGCTGCCCAATAGTAATGTTATGATGTCTCTGCCCCCCGTGTCTTTTCACACTCTAAGAGCTGTCTCCAGGGACCAGCAGTGCAAGGGGTGGAGAGGGAAGGCATGAGGAAAATATATACAACAGCAAAAATAAAAGTTAACCACACCCAAGAAGAAGCGAGTGCACCACCAACCCCTGACCATCGCCATGACAGCTCTCTAACAGAACCATGGCTCCTGTGCAGTCAAATGCAGTGTGGCCGGTGGCAGCACCAGAGCCAAAGATTTTCCAAACACCCAGAATCACGGCTCCTCCACTGTCATGGAAGCGATTGTTGTATGAGGCTGGGTGCGGGGCTTTTCCTGCTTCCATCAGTTCTTATAAGACATGTGGGAGGTAGAGAAAATGCTGGAAGCATTGCCCGTGACATCACAGCTATTGATTATTAATTCCATATTCATCAGCTGTGATATTACAGTGGGACGATATGGCATTGGGAAACAGGAGAAATTGCTATTGCTATACACAATGCTATCATAATTATGTCTTGGGAAGAAGGTGTGCTGAATGTGTGTTCTCTCTTCTCTAATACCACTCATGTTACACTGTGTACATCCTGATAAATTCATGAAATTGTCCAGCCGTCCCTTTTTGTCCAATCCGTCATCACTGGCAGGCGAGAGCCTACCTCCGTGGAAGGCATACATAGAAGGCTCCTGACTGAGCTGACCGAGCGCTGCCGGCGTCAGGCGACGACTCTCTGCCCTCACTACTACCCATCTTGCTCACCTCTTCCTGCTGAACTGCCCTATAAATGAGTAATCTTCAGCATCCTAAGCAGTTACTAGGAGCCCTCTCCAGTCACTACTGTGGTGAGTCTTGCACCCTCTCCTAACTTGTACTCATTAGCCTACTCTGGTACCCTTCGATCGCGCGCATCACCGGCAATACCTAGCCACGTTGGATCAGAATATCTTCCACTGAGGTAACACTCCACCTGAACGCCTTGCCCGAGGCGGCAATCTGCTCGCCCAAACCATCCGGTAACTTTATAGCTTTGCATGAACTCGCACTGCGCACTATATCATTCTATACTATGCTGACTCCTGTGCCGGCCACAAGTATCATCATCTCATTACGAGACTGTGTCCTATGACTATCACAACGTGTCCGAGACTGTGTCCTATGTCCATCACTGTTTCACCGATGCTTTACCTTGGTCAGCTTTACTCATAATATGCAGCCCTGTCTTAGTTATCAGCAAATGCTCTGCAATGCACGGCGCTGCCTCCACATCAACGCCATTTTTATGCAGCAGTGCCTACAACTGCCATACCACACAGGTGGTATTTACCACTGTAGACCTACTGTATACGCTAGCAAGTTTGCCTATATTACTCTGTCTACTGCTATATTCTAGCAACTTTACTACCGTAACGACTATTACTGCACACCTAGCCGTTATCAGCCCTCTGCGCACATTGTAATCATTATTGCATTCTCACTTTATATCACAGCAAGTATTCTTCTATTACCGTGTCTACTATGTACCCTAGACCATTTCTGCGCACTTAGCAAAAGGTTTTGCCTTTAAATAGACCGTGCCGCCAGCACGCACAGCAGTTCTTACCACTGTCTGCATAGCACATACTGTTCGGAACGTCTCAATCTTAACACTCAGTTTGAATGCCCTACACTACTACTGACTGTACTTGCTAATAATGCTAAAAATCCAATGTCGGTATTCACACAGTAATGCAAATTTCTCCCTGTAATTGCTACTGTTTTATTCGCGCAACAACAGAAACCCAGCATTACCACAACTGGATCTACAACCTATTCAGCTGTCTCCTACAACCCACAATACTACCTTCCCTAAACTGCATCTATAGCAAGCGCCTACCAGCACGCTCCCAGTGCACATCATCGATACCACGATCCACGCGCCCTAGCAAATGTGTCCCTCATCGTCCTTCACACAAGCGCTTTCACTCTCATGCGATCTCACACCAACACCACCAATCACCTCATCATTTGCTCCTTCGCTCTTCTCTTAGCTGCCCCCTGGCTCACCAGCATCATGCGCCACACTCAACTCGTTACACACTCCCAGCTTCATGCCACCACTACTTCCACGCATCTATCATAGTCACCACGCTGCCACACGAGAAGCTCAGACCTTCCTTCACTCAAGGCTCCTCAGGCTCAGAGCATGAACATCCCAGAACATATACTCCTGCATTCCACTCACCACACAGCACAGGAACCACAGATTAAGCTCTCGCACGTACACCATGTCTTCTCACATAATACATTTACAAACTCACCAACCACACTACCAGCCTCACTTCCCCCTCCCCCTGCATTGCCATCCACTCACAACTCCAAACGCACCACCCCACAAAATCGCACGACTGCCCCATCCAGCCCTACCCCCTCTTGCCCTGCCACCAATCTTCCACCCAATCCTATCCGCATAAAGCCTACACCTAACGCCACCCTTAAATGTGCCCTCATTAACACTCGCTCTCTCCCTGCAAACGCACTTGAAATTAATGGCCTCTCATGATCTAGACCTACTGGCTATCATAGAAACATAGCTCGACGAGGCTGCAGACCCAGCCATCTCCCTTGCTCTCCCCCAAGGATACTCCATCCTAAGATAGGACCGCAAGATATCCAAAGGTGGAGGCGTAGCTGTCATCTTTAAAGTGTCTCGCTCTATCAGACTTTGTAACCAACCTTGGGAAAACAACGCAGACCTCCTCATCGCTAAACTAACACTATTTCCCAACAGCACCATAAACATCTTGATCACTTACAGACCACCTGGCATGGCCCCAGATTACCAAAAGCACCTCCTCCAAATCATAAGGAATAACCTTAAGAGATCCACCAAAACCGTCCTGCTGGGAGACCTCAACCTACGCCTGCATGAGCCCAAGAGACACTGCAGCCGCCTCACTTGCCAAAGATCTTTTAGACTCAGGGTTCACCCACAAAACCTCAGAGCCAACCCACAATAAAGGTCACTCCATTGGCTGGATTGCAGACCACAACTGCTCTTCCTCCATCACCAACATCGCAGCCCTTCCCTGGACGCACCACTACTGTATCCAATTCACTATCCCCATTAGTCCATTCACCAAAGTACTCTCCTACGCCCCACCAGTCAAAGTCAGAAGTTCCAAACAAATAACGAAGGTCAATCGTCTCCCCTTTCTCGACATCCCTGAACTCAAACCTCCTTTCACCAACAACCCCACGTCTCTTGCCAATATCTATCCTCACACCCTATCCCAAGCCATCGAGTCCATAGCTCCTTTAGAAGAAAAAAAGGAGAAGAAGTCTATGCACACTAACTCCTGGTTCATGGTACAACTATCTTTCTTACGAACCAACTAACGGCAGACCATATCTAAATGGCAATCCACACCTAACCAATCCAGCGTAACAGAATTCAAAGCTATAGCATCTATGTACAAAAGAGCCAGATTTAAAGCAAAATCGGAAGATCTCATTACCCCTTCCACCATTCCAGATGAAATCACCAAAGACAAAGCTTGGCGCTCCAACATTTAGGCAGCCCTCATTAATAAAGTCAAGCTTCTCCAAGATAAAATGGTTCCATGTGTTAAAATCGCAGCAAAAATGGCTGTGGACACAAAATATTGTGGCAAAAAGGCAGTGGCAAAGCCATGTAAAGGATGCGGGGGACACCACCCAACCCCCGTACCCATTAGATCATTTGAGCGGGGGACATCCCCACAACTCCCGCTCCCCTTAAATGGTGTAATGGGGTACACCTTTAACGGGAGAAACCACAGCATTTTTGCCATGATTTTCTGTACAGGTGACATTTTTGCCACGATTTTATCAATGCAAACCGATAAAATGCAACTACAGCGCAAAACACTACCCAAACAGGACAATCCGCCTACAGATACCCCTCCGAAGCCCCTTCCAGATACCCCTCTCTTCTCATATAGGGATGTCACCAAAACAGAAATTGCTGATCTCATCCTTCACATCAAGCCTTCCACATGTAAAGGGGACATCTGCCCCCCGGCCATCATTAAAGAGTGCTCTGACGTCCTGACCCCTATTATCACTGCATTTATCAATGCGTCCTTCTCCTCAGGGATAGTACCTCAAAGTCTAAAAGAAGCATGTGTCCGCCCTCTCATAAAGAAACCTTCCTTAGATTCCATGTGCCCAAACAACTACCGATCCATCACTACCGTCCCCTTCATCCTCCAAATTTTAGACAAAGCTGCCCACAACCAAATCCAACACTACATTGGATCTAGCGCCATCCTAGGCCAGAGACATTCAGGCTTCCGCAAAAGCCACAGTACAGAAACAGCCCTCTTAGATTAAAAAAACAAATCACCAAAATAATGGATAAGGGCAAACCTGCCCTCCTGCTTCTCTTAGATCTCTCTGCTGCATTTGATCTTGTTGATGACAACATCTTGACCTCCCATCTCACCATTGCTGCCACTTCTCTAACAAAGCCACTTCTTGGATAACCTCCTTCCTGGAGGGGAGGGCCATGAAGGTCTACTCCGATCAGGCCAATGCAACACCCGCTACTATCTACTGCTGAGTGCCTAAATCCTGGATCCTGCACTGCACCCACCCTCTACAATCTATTTACGAAGCCACTTTTTGACTTGCTGGATATGCTCGGCACATCTTACACAAACTATGCCGACGATACCCAAGTCTTCCTCCCTCTCACTGGCTCATACGGCCAAGATGCAGCAGCACTCCTAAAAATCTACTCAACCATTCAAACTTGGATGGCTACCAATGGTCTACGCTTAAATGGAGACAAAACCGAGATCATCCTCCTAGGTCCTAAGGAAATTCTGGCCAAACTCAAGCAGCAATACAACAATTTTACCATTGAAAAACTATCATACGTGTCTCCACCTCAGTAAAAACCCTCAGAGTCTACGTTGACTCAACCCTCTCTAAATCAAGACAGGTCAGCACCATTGCCTCAGCCTCTGCCCACACCACCAAACTAATAAATGCCATAAAACCTTTTCTAACCATCCAAAACTGCCTCTCTATCGCCTGTGCCACAATTGGAGCAAAACTTGACTACTGTAATGCTCTCCTCGCAGATACCTCAGCAAACAACATCAATAGGCTCCAAACAGTTCAAAACAATGTGCTTCGCGCTGCCCTCAGCATCCCCAGAAGAGACCACATCTCTCAGGCAAGGCGAGCCGCCCATTGGCTCCCTGTAAAAGAAAGGGTCAACTTCAAGATTCTCACCCTAACACATAAATGTATCAATGTCGCAGCCCCCTCCTATCTATCAGAAACCATCTCAAGAGACAATTTGATACGCCCAAAAAGAAATCACCACGCCAACCAACTCTGAGTTCCCTCTATCAAAAGAGCCAACGCTGGAGGCATCGTTTTTTGCCTACATAGCACCTAAACTATGGAATGCCCTACCTAACACTCTCAGAGCTGAATCTTCCCTATCTTCCTTTCGCATATCCCTCAAAACCACACTATTCAACTAACCCCGCCCCTCTCCTCAACCAGCACGCCTAACTATCAAGATGCTTTTTAGGCTACAACTACGCAAGCAATGTAACCGATGACTACGATGTAACCACCATGCTATGTAACCAATGACTATGATGTAACCACCATGCTATGTAACCAATGACTACGATGTAACCACCATGCTATGTAACCAATGACTATGATGTAACCACCATGCTATGTAACCGATGACTACGATGTAACCACCATGCTATGTAACCAATGACTATGATGTAACCACCATGCTATGTAACCAATGACTATGATGTAACCACCATGCTATGTAACCGATGACTACGATGTAACCACCATGCTATGTAACCAATGACTATGATGTAACCACCATGCTATGTAACCGATGACTATGATGTAACCACCATGCTATGTAACCAATGACTATGATGTAACCACCATGCTATGTAACCGATGACTACGATGTAACCACCATGCTATGTAACCGATGACTACGATGTAACCACCATGCTATGTAACCAATGACTATGATGTAACCACCATGCTATGTAACCGATGACTACGATGTAACCACCATGCTATGTAACCAATGACTATGATGTAACCACCATGCTATGTAACCAATGACTATGATGTAACCACCATGCTATGTAACCGATGACTATGATGTAACCACCATGCTATGTAACCGATGACTATGATGTAACCACCATGCTATGTAACCGATGACTACGATGTAACCACCATGCTATGTAACCGATGACTACGATGTAACCACCATGCTATGTAACCGATGACTATGATGTAACCACCATGCAATGTAACCAATGACTATGATGTAACCACCATGCAATGTAACCGATGACTATGATGTAACCACCATGCTATGTAACCGATGACTACGATGTAACCACCATGCTATGTAACCGATGACTACGATGTAACCACCATGCTATGTAACCAATGACTATGATGTAACCACCATGCTATGTAACCTATGACTATGATGTAACCACCATGCAATGTAACCGATGACTATGATGTAACCACCATGCTATGTAACCGATGACTACGATGTAACCACCATGCTATGTAACCGATGACTACGATGTAACCACCATGCTATGTAACCAATGACTATGATGTAACCACCATGCTATGTAACCTATGACTATGATGTAACCACCATGCTATGTAACCAATGACTATGATGTAACCACCATGCTATGTAACCGATGACTACGATGTAACCACCATGCTATGTAACCGATGACTACGATGTAACCACCATGCTATGTAACCAATGACTATGATGTAACCACCATGCAATGTAACCGATGACTACGATGTAACCACCATGCTATGTAACCTATGACTATGATGTAACCACCATGCAATGTAACCGATGACTATGATGTAACCACCATGCTATGTAACCGATGACTACGATGTAACCACCATGCTATGTAACCGATGACTACGATGTAACCACCATGCTATGTAACCAATGACTATGATGTAACCACCATGCTATGTAACCTATGACTATGATGTAACCACCATGCAATGTAACCGATGACTATGATGTAACTAATAAGTTATGTAACCTATGACTCTGATGTAACCACTAAGCTATGTTACCATTAAGCGTATAATGCTAACATCGAACCTACTAGTAAGCTTGTAACCATGTGACGCTAGGTATCCACCAAGCAATGTTTCCGCCAAGCCTGTAATGCTTCCACTGACTGCTTTGTAACCACCATGTCTTTCCCTTCCTCTGTAACCAGTAAGTTTCCCTGTAACAGCGCCACAATGCCTACAGGCTGCTGCGTGCTTTAAAAATACTAATAAATAAATGAAACAACAAGTATATATTACACAGGTGCTGGTTCATATGTTATCTCAGAGGGCATAAACAGGTCTACAGTGCAGACCATGTAGGAGGGCGTATACAGGGGAATGTGTGTCTCTAGCATGAGGTGGGTGCAGTGCATAGAGGATGTGAGTTGCAGCAACCGATGGAGTCTCATTTATTACTTTATAATAAGCTAAATTGCGGTCACATAATACAGCTCATCTAACACTTCGGACAATCCTACTCTTTGCTCCACATTTGCCAATGGATAGATGTGCATATTCCATGCATTATAGAAGATCATTTGGGGTATTATATAGCCCCCCCTTTCCTCTTCTCTGTCACCATCACTTGGGGAAAAACTTTTCCCACAATTTACCAAAATTATTCAGCAGGCGTCCCAATACTCGCTACTGCCAATTGGAGGTCATTTCCACGTATCTCTCAAAATAAATCCAACACATCTTTGGAACTTTTAAAGTACTATATTTAGTCCAATGAAAGATGGAAATATAATGATACAATAGCCAGCCATTTATAAAAGAGTCCAATAAAACTTCGTTCTTGAGAACTGTTCTTTATCCCAATACTCTCGGCCTCACTCTGATGTTTGAACCTTAGAGTATATAATCACATACATTATATAACTAGAACATGCTACAATTCGTATTATTCACTAAGTACTGTTCCAGCAGCTGCACACTACAACAAAGACCACTAAGACCAATACATGTTAGGCGCAGTGGTCTTTGATAAGGAACTATTTAACTTGTGTTCCCAAGGCCAAAGAAGAGCAAATGGAACAGACAACAAGATAAAAAGAAAACTAGAAAAAGATACAGAAATAATTCTGAGAGGATGCTTGGAACTCACTACATATTCACATATTGCATCAGAGAAATGTAGATGAACTCTCTGACCTGGCTCTTATTAGCACTCCAACGCAAAGAGATTCATCCAACACGGCTGTAGAATAACATATAGTGACACATTGTGTACAGGCTCATTATAAATACCCAATAAATGCAAATACCCAAAAATGGAGAATAGCTATGATCAGGGCCACAGGAAAGACTCTGAAGTTGGAGTAGATTAGTCATTTATTGTAAAGTTGAGAGCTAAATAGGAATTCCCATTTCAGAAGGATTCTTTTTTGCAGACAAGAACACATATATCTTAATCTTATGATAAAATGATAACATTTTGTAATTTGTTCTACATTGTATTGTGTAACTCACAGAAGTTAAGATGTATTTTTACGTAAATGATTGTCTTCAGATTTACAAGGAATAATATTACAGCATCTTCCTGCTGTGCTGCTCTGCTGCTCTGCTGGTACCCCTGGTCTGTGTGGGTGGAAGCAGGGAGCAGGCTCCTGTGTGCTGGGAGTATTTGGAAGGAATAATATTACAGCGTCTTCCTGCAATGCTGATCTGCTGGTAGCCCTGGTCTGTGTGGGTGGAAGCAGGGAGCAGGCTCCTGTGTGCTGGGAGTATTTGGAAGGAATAATATTACAGCATCTTCCCGTGGTGCTGCTCTGCTGGTACCCCTGGTCTGTGTGGGTGGAAGCAGGGAGCAGGCTCCTGTGTGCTGGGAGTATTTGGAAGGAATAATATTACAGCATCTTCCTGCAATGCTGATCTGCTGGTAGCCCTGGTCTGTGTGGGTGGAAGCAGGGAGCAGGCTCCTGTGTGCTGGGAGTATTTGGAAGGAATAATATTACAGCATCTTCCTGCGGTGCTGCTCTGCTGGTACCCTGATCTGTGTGGGTGGAAGCAGGGAGCATGCTCCTGTGTGTTGGGAGTATTTCAAAGGAATAATATTACAACATCTTCCTGTGGTGCTGCTCTGCTGGTACCCCAGGTCTGTGTGGTGGAAGCAGGGAGCAGGCTCCTGTGTGTTGGGAGCATTTGGAAGGATTAATATTACAGCATCTTACTGTGGTGCTGCTCTGCTGGCGCCCCTGGTCTGTGTGGGTCGCAGCAGGGAGCAGGCTCCTGTGTGTTGGGAGTATTTGGAAGGAATAATATTACAGCATCTTCCTGTGGTGCTGCTCCGCTGGTACCTTGGGTCTGTGTGGGTGGAAGCAGGGAGCAGGCTCTTGTCTGTTTGGAGTATTTGAAAGTAATAATATTACAGCATCTTCCCGTGGTGCTGCTCTGCTGGACCCCCTGATCTGTGCGGGTGGAAGCAGGGGGCAGGCTCCTGTGTGCTGGGAGTATTTGGAAGGATTAATATTACAGCATCCTCCTGTGCTGCTGCTCTGCTTGTACCCCTGATCTGTGTGGGTGGACGCTGGGATTAGGCTTCTGTGTGTTGGGAGTATTTGGAAGGAATAATATTACAGCATCTTCCTGTGGTGCTGCTCTGCTGGTACCTCGGGTCAGTGTGGGTGGAAGCAGGGAGCAGGCTCCTGTGTGTTTGGAGTATTTGAAAGTAATAATATTACAGCATCTTCCCGTGGTGCTACTCTGCTGGATCCCCTGATCTGTGCGGGTGGAAGCAGGGGGCAGGCTCCTGTGTGCTGGGAGTATTTGGAAGGAATAATATTACAGAATCCTCCTGTGCTGCTGTTCTGCTTGTACCCCTGATCTGTGTGGGTGGAAGCAGGGAGCAGGCTCCTATGTGTTGGGAGTATTTGGAAGGAATAATATTACAGCATCCTCCTGTGCTGCTGCTCTGCTTGTACCCCTGATCTGTGTGGGTGGAAGCAGGGAGCAGGCTCCTGTGTGCTAGGAGTATTTGGAAGGAATAATATTACAGCATCCTCCTGTGCTGCTGCTCTGCTTGTACCCCTGGTCTGTGTGGGTGGACGCAGGTAGCAGGCTCCTGTGTGTTGGGAATATTTGGAAGGAATAATATTACAGCATCTTCCTGTGGTGCTGCTCTGCTGGTACCCCTGGTCTGTGTGGGTGGACGCAGGGAGCAGGCTCCTGTGTGTTTGGTGTATTTGGAAGGAATAATATTACAGCATCTTCCTGTGGTGCTGCTCTGCTGGTACTCCTGGTCTATGTGGGTGGATGCAGGGAGCAGGCTCCAGTGTGTTGGGAATATTTGGAAGGAATAATATTACAGCATGTTCCTGTGGTGCTGCTCTGCTGGTACCCCTGATCTGTGTGGGTGGACGCAGAGAGCAGGCTCCTGTGTGTTGGGAATATTTGGAAGGAATAATATTACAGCATCTTCCTGTGGTGCTGCTCTGAGGGCACCCCTGATCTGTGTGGGTGAAAGCAGGGAGCAGCCCTTTGTGTGTTCGGTGTATTTGGAAGAAATTATATTAGAGCATCTTCCTGCAGGGCTGCTCTGCTGGTACCCCTGGTCTGTGTGGGTGGAAGCAGGGAGCGGGCTCCTGTGTGTTGGGGTATTTGGAAGGAATAATATTACAGCATCTTCCTGTGGTGCTACTCTGCTGGTACCCTAATCTGTGTGTGTGGCAGCAGGGAGCAGGCTCCCGTGTGTTGGGAGTATTTGGAAGGAATAATATTACAGCATCTTCCTGTGGTGCTGGTCTGCTGGTACCCTTGATCTGTGTGGGTGACAAGGGATTGAAGGGATGATGGGTGTATGATACAGGGGTGGGTGTGTGTGTGTGTGTGTGTGTGTGTATGGTGTGTGAGGTGTGTTTGTGTCCTGAGCGGTTTCACAGCAAACAATGTTCTCATATAAACAGAAACACTTTGCACATGGGCTCTGTTACTAAAAGGTAATACCATGGATAGATCAAAGCTGATTTTAAGCTCCGTGCATGCTTAACCTGACTGCAGCTTTTGAAATGTGTCTGTTGTGCCCGTGCCCAGTCCAAAGACAAACCACCAGCTGTAAGGTCACTTTTCTGATAAGAAAGTTGCATTCAACTTCAAATGTGAAATCGAAAACAAGCTGTTTTTCGTGTTAACGACATTAAAAAAAAATACAGGCACTGGGGAGAGAGGCTTATACTACACAGATGTTCATTGGCCCCTCCAACTAGATCACTGCAAAATGACAGAGTTGGGGAAAATGCACATTATTTAATACAGTCTGCTAAAGCCTAAATGTACTTGGCAGATACGTGGCTATATTCCACTTGCATATAGCCTCACAGTAGCTTTCATCAGCTTCTCCAAAGTCTAGTCATCCTCAAACTGGATGGTGGGGGTTCCATGAAGCCGCGAGGAGAAGGCCAGAGGACAAGGCCTGCACTCCTCTTTGCAGCTCCGCTGCGAGTGCCTCCATCAGCTGAGCATGATCAGCTGTCTGCAGCATCTAATCTTCGTTTCGGAGCCCCAGCTGATCCAGCGTGTCTCGCGCACATTTCAGAGGCCCCCACCATGGAAAGCATGATCACCGACACCAATGCTTTTCAAAAAGCATTTTTTGAAGTTCCCGCCGAATTCATGCCTCTTCCCGCCCGCAGCCTCATACGGCTTCCCGCCCTGCCGGCTCCACCCCCCCCACCATAAAGGGAGACGGGGCTCACCGTCAGGCGAAGCCGCGAGGAGAAGGCCAGAGGACAAGGCCTGCACTCCTCTTTGCAGCTCCGCTGCGAGTGCCTCCATCAGCTGAGCATGATCAGCTGTCTGCAGCATCTAATCTTCGTTTCGGAGCCCCAGCTGATCCAACGTGTCTCGCGCACATTTCAGAGGCCCCCACCATGGAAGGCATGATCACCGACACAAATGCTTTTCAAAAAGCATTTTTTGAAGTTCCCGCCGAATTCATGCCTCTTCCCGCCCGCAGCCCGCAGCCTGATACGGCTTCCCGCCCTGCCGGCTCCACCCCCCCCACCATAAAGGGAGACGGGGCTCACCGCCAGGCGAAGCCGCGAGGAGAAGGCCAGAGGACAAGGCCTGCACTCCTCTTTGCAGCTCCGCTGCGAGTGCCTCCATCAGCTGAGCATGATCAGCTGTCTGCAGCATCTAATCTTTGTTTCGGAGCCCCAGCTGATCCAGCGTGTCTCGCGCACATTTCAGAGGCCCCCACCATGGAAGGCATGATCACTGACACCAATGCTTTTCAAAAAGCATTTTTTGAAGTTCCCGCCGTATTCATGCCTCTTCCCGCCCGCAGCCCGCAGCCTGATACGGCTTCCCGCCATGCCGGCTCCACCCCCCCCACCATAAAGGGAGACGGGGCTCACCGCCAGGCGAAGCCGCGAGGACAAGGCCAGAGGACAAGGCCAGAGGACAAGGCCTGCACTCCTCTTTGCAGCTCCGCTGCGAGTGCCTCCATCAGCTGAGCATGATCAGCTGTCTGTAGCATTCGTTTCGGAGCCCCAGCTGATCCAGCGTGTCTCGCGCACATTTGAGAGGCCCCCACCATGGAAGGCATGATCACCGACACCAATGCTTTTCAAAAAGCATTTTTTGAAGTTCCCGCCGAATTCATGCCTCTTCCCGCCCGCAGCCCGCAGCCTGATATGGCTTCCCGCCCTGCCGGCTCCACCCCCCCACCATAAAGGGAGACGGGGCTCACCGCCAGACGAAGCCGCGAGGAGAAGGCCAGAGGACAAGGCCTGCACTCCTCTTTGCAGCTCTTCGTTGCTCGTCTGCCATTTGCCACGATACTATGCAACTTCACAGAGGTAAGGAGCTTGCCCACTGCCACCTCCTCCTACACCAAGACTTGTCCACCAGGAGCTCCAGACTACGTGCTCGCACTATAGAGCCCACCATCAGCTCCAATCCCCTTCCCACAAACATCCGCAACGCGCGGCTATGCTCCCTTATCTCCCAACCCACCTCACCCACCTACCTACATGGCCATACTCAAGACGGTTAACCACAAAGCCAAAAACCTTCACAATTACCCCCAATACAGTAGCAAATGATACACTCCACCCCACCCCTAATTGTACCACCTCTACCCGCAATTTCTCCCCATTTGTGCCCACCACCACTGAAACTGCTCCCCCCAGTGCAAAATGTGTGATGTGCAATTCTTCTACCACCATTGTGAATGCTATCGTGCCAAATGTGATCTCACCTATGCCCACCACCACTGAAACTGCGCCCCCCAGTGCAAAATGTGTGATGTGCAATTCTTCTACCCCCATTGTGAATGCTATTTTGCCAAATGTGATCTCACCTGTGCCCACCACCTCTAAAACTGCGCCCCCCAGTGCAAAATGTGTGATGTGCAATTCTTCTACCCCCATTGTGAATGCTATTTTGCCAAATGTGATCTCACCTGTGCCCACCACCTCTAAAACTGCGCCCCCCAGTGCAAAATGTGTGATGTGCAATTCTTCTACCCCCATTGTGAATGCTATTGTGCCAAATGTGATCTCACCTGTGCCCACCACCTCTAAAACTGCGCCCCCCAGTGCAAAATGTGTGATGTGCAATTCTTCTACCCCCGTTGTGAATGCTATTGTGCCAAATGTGATCTCACCTGTGCCCAGCACCTCTAAAACTGCGCCCCCAGTGAAAAATGTGTGATATGCAATTCTTCTACCCCCATTGTTAATGCTATTGTTCCAAATGTGATCTCACCTATGCCCACCACCACTGAAACTGCGCCCCCAGTGAAAAATGTGTGATATGCAATTCTTCTACCCCCATTGTGAATGCTATTGTGCCAAATGTGATCTCACCTGTGCCCACCACCACTGAAGCTGCGCCCCCAGTGCAAAATGTGTGATATGCAATTCTTCTACCCCCATTGTGAATGCTATTGTGCCAAATGTGATCTCACCTGTGCCCAGCACCTCTAAAACTGCGCCCCCCAGTGCAAAATGTGTGATATGCAATTCTTCTACCCCCATTGTGAATGCTATTGTGCCAAATGTGATCTCACCTGTGCCCAGCACCTCTAAAACTGCGCCCCCCAGTGCAAAATGTGTGATATGCAATTCTTCTACCCCATTGTTTGTTTGTTTGTTTGTTTATTCATTTGTTAAGCGCACCAGACTCGTAAGTAAAAGGGCGCAATGACAAGGAAATGCAAGGCTTACATGATTACACAGGTTACAGACAGGATATATACAATATGAACAATAGGACTGTGGCTAGTTTGCATGAATGCAGGAAATATACAATATGAACAATAGGGCTGTGGCAGTATAGTATGATTACAGGATATATACAATATGAACAATAGGGCTGGATCAAAGGTGCGTGCACTAGGATATAAAACTTATATGAGTACACATGCATGGGCAGCAGTATTTACATAAAGAGAGAGTATAGCAAGGTATACTGTTTCTTGATTGCAGGATAGTGTCCTCAGGGAAGGGTGATGGGTAACTAAGGATTGGTGGCAGTGATATGCTTTATTAAGTTTTTCCTGAAGAGTGGATATGGTTGGTCAGCTCTTAACTCCTGGGGCAGTGAGTTCCAGCTTCTGGCTGCCTTAACAGTGAAGCTGTTGCCCCCGATGGTAGTCAGTTTGTATTTGGGGATATTTAGGCAGTTAGTGTTCCCCATTCTAGTGGGTCTGAGAGAAGTTCTTCTCTGAAGTTTGTCTATGAGGTAACTGGGGGCCGCGTTGTTCAAAGCTTTGTGTGTCAGAGAGAGTGTTTTTAGAAGTATTTTATTGGATGTGGAGAGCCATTTGTGTTGATGTCTCAAGGCAGAGATGTGGGTTTTCTTATTTATGCCAAGGGCTGCTCTTAAGGCATTATTCTGTAGCGTTTGGAGTTTATTAGTGATGGATTTGTTAGCCCCAATGTAAAGGGCATTGCAATAGTCGATTCTAGAGAGTATAAGAGCTCTAGCCAGGATCAGACAGCTATAGTCAGAGAGGAATGGTTTACCAGCTCTAAGAAGTTTGCATGTGTAAGCCGTAGACGAGGTAAGGGATTTGACCTGTTTGTCAAAGGATAGTGTGGAGTCCAAGTAGAATCCCAGGGTTTGTACTTCCTTGGAGACTTTAATGGTGTTGCCGTCAATATTGAAGGAAGAGTAATCTTGACCTAGTTTTTTAATATTGGCCTGCGAACCCAATATTATTAGTTCAGTCTTATCATCGTTCAAGCATAGGCCGTGTGTGGCCATCCATGCTTGGATGATAAGGTAAATTTTGTTCACTAGGCCCGTGTCCGCACTCTAATCCCCAGAAAGTGGTAGGAGAATCTGAGTATCATCTGCATAGTTAGTGTAGGTGACACCCAGCTGGTCCAGATCGTCGAACAATGGCTTAGTGAAGATGTTATATAGGGTGGGCGAGACGCAGGATCCTTGCGGAACGCCGCATAGGATGGGTGTAGGCTCGGCAGATGCTGAGGAGGAGAAGACTCTCATGGTCCTCTCACTCAGGAAGGACTCGATCCACTTGATAGCGTTCGTGGAGAAGTGAGCTGCAGAGTCAAGGTGCCGACATAAGACCTTGTGGTTGACCAGGTCGAAAGCAGCGGAAAGGTCGAGTAGGAGCAGGAGTACCGTCCTTCCTTTGTCTCTCAGTTCGTCTATCTGGGACTTAAGGTCGATTAAGGCAGTCTCAGTTCCGTGCATTGGACGGAAGCCGGATTGTCTGTTGCCCAGGAGTTTGTGCAGTTCTAAATGCTTCTGTATTTGAGTGTAGGCGGCTTTATCCAGTATTTTTAGTAAAAATGGGACCGTGGTAATAGGTCGATAGTTAGTGGGAATGAGGGGATCAAGTGTCTGTTTTTGAGGAGTGGTAGCACCCAGGATTGCTTGAGGTTGGCAGGTATAGTACCTGTAGCAAAAGAGGCATTTATCAGTTTGGTTATAAATGGGGAGAGTTCTCTAGCAGCGTCTTTTATTAGCTGTGCAGGGCAGATGTCCCCTTTACAGTTTGAGGGTTTTAAAGATAGGATGATTTTTTCTACCTCTAGGATGGACATTTTTGAGAAGTGGAATGTGGCATTGTGTGCCGGTGGTGGCTCATTGGGCTGGAGAATGTTAGGCAGGTGCTGTAAGTTTAGAGCCTTCTTTTTTAATTGGATTTTGTTCTGAAGTGTATCGATTTTATGCTCTAAGGCTTGTTGTATGTCAGTACACCAGGATTTGTCCTTGGTGCAGACGTCCGGGGTAGCAATAGGGGACTCTAGTTCTTTGAGTATGCAGAAGAGTTCCTTCATGCTTGAGTTTGAGCTAGCAATGCGTTGGTCATATGAGTTACGTTTTGCTTGGCAGATTTCCTTTTTGTAGAGTGAGGAGAGTACAGTTAATTTGGCTTTATTCTCGCTAGATGGGCATCGTCTCCAGTTTGTTTCACTTTTGTTCTTTAGGGTGCGAAGGTCTTTGAGTTGTGGGGTGAACCATTTGTTTAGGTGGGCTATGGGTTTGCTCGGTCTGAGTTTGATAGGAGCAATTTTATCCAGAGTGGTAAGCATAATATTGTTGAATTCCTGAACTAGGCCGCTGGGGTCGAGATTATCAGACAGTGTATTGAGAGTAGGCAGTATGGCGGGGATGATTTTTTCTACCGTAATACTTTTATTACTTGTGGTTAGGCATGGTGGCGCTCGTGGTCGGGCCAGTGGAGTGGGTCTGACAGTGGATAAGAGAAAGGAGATCAAAGAATGATCTGTCCATGCTAAAGGCAGGATGGATGTGATAGTGGCAGAGCAGTTGAGGTCGGCTACCCAGTCCAGTATTCTCCCTTTTATGTGGGTGGGTGTAGAGACTTTTTGAGTAAGGCCTAGTGCTTTGATCGTATTGGCTATTTCTGTGGCATTTTTGTCTGTTTGGTCGTTGAATCCTAAGTTGAAATCGCCTAATATAAGTAGTTGGGTGGAGGGTTTCAGGTTGTTCATGATTATATTATGCAAGTCTTCCTCAAAGGTACCAAGAGGGCCAGGTGGTCTGTATATGAGGTGTATGGTAATGGATTGTGACTCATTAATCTGCATTTTGGCGGTGAGGGATTCGCATGATTGTAGAGATTGGGTGGGGGCTAGTCTGAGACCAAGAGCCGTTTTAGAGATGATAGCGATGCCGCCTCCTCTTGTATTATCACGGTCTTGTCTGAGAATGGTGTAGTCGTCTGGGACAGCTAACATGAGGGTAGGTCCTGCTGCAGTATGGAGCCATGTTTCCGTGATTGCGAGAAAATCCAGGTTCCCTTCTGTGATTAAGTCGGCAATATCCGTAGCGTGAGCGACTAGTGATCTAGCATTAAGGAGCGCTCCCTTGAGAGGGGGGTCCTCGGGAGTTTTGTTGACTCGGATGGGTTTGTCAGTGGTAGTGCAAGCTTTGTGATGGAGGTTATTAAGCTGGAGGGTGTTCTCATTCGAGGTAAATGTTTGAGTAGGCCGTTTGGAATGGCTAGGCATTCGTGAGCTAGGTTTGTAATTGGTTTTGAGGTTGGAGGCCGGAAGGGTTCTTCTCAATGGTTCATGTAATTTGGTTAGTCTTGCGCGGAGTCTGTTGTTTCTATTAGGAGTGGTACAAGGAAGGGAGGCATATAGTATTGTTTCTTGGGCCTTGCAGAATGTGGGGAGCTTAAGGTGCATATCGTTAGTAGTGAGTTGGCTTAAGTTTGAAGTAGGTATTGGTGCCTGAGTAATGTGGTTGTGACTGCTGAGGGCTAATGCTAGGTGTGGCATCCTTCCAGTTCTAGGAGAGAGCTGTCTAATGGCGACCATAGGGCACAACACTGGGTTCAGCATAGGTTAAATGTGGTCTAATGGCGACCATAGCGCACAACACAGGGCACAATATAGGTTAAATGTGGTCTATTGGCGACCATAAGGCACAACACAGGGTTCAGCATAGGTTAAATGTGGTCTAATGGCGACCATGGGCACAACACAGGGTTCAGCATAGGTTAAATGTGGTCTAATGGCGACCATAGGGCACAATATAGGTTAAATGTGGTCTAATGGCGACCATAGGGCACAATATAGGTTAAATGTGGTCTATTGGCGACCATAGGGCACAACACAGGGTTCAGCATAGGTTAAATGTGGTCTAATGGCGACCATAGGGCACAACGCATGTTCAGCATAAGTTAAATGTGGTCTATTGGCGACCATAGGCACAACACAGGGTTCAGCATAGGTTAAATGTGGTCTAATGGCGACCATAGGCACAACACAGGGTTCAGCATAGGTTAAATGTGGTCTAATGGCGACCATAGGGCACAATATAGGTTAAATGTGGTCTAATGGCGACCATAGGGCACAACGCAGGTTCAGCATAAGTTAAATGTGGTCTATTGGCGACCATAAGGCACAGCACAGGGTTCAGCATAGGTTAAATGTGGTCTAATGGTGACCATAGGGCACAATATAGGTTAAATGTGAATGCTATTGTGCCAAATGTGATCTCACCTGTGCCCACCACCTCTAGAACTGCGCCCCCCAGTGCTAAATGTGTGATATGCAATTCCTCTACTGCCCCCTACCACGACACCACTGGAGCCCCCAGCTCCACACCGACCATGCCCACCACCTCACCCTCTCCTCCCACAGACCCCTCCCTAGCCGTCACAGAACCCCACCTCAAATGCGCCATGATCAATGCTAGATCCATCAGCGCCCACGCTCTAGACATCCACGACCTCATAACCACCCATGACCTTGACCTGCTCATGATATCAGAAACCTGGTTACACGAGGCCTCTGGCCCTGCGCTCTCCCTGGCACTCCCTTCTGGCTACTCCATCACCAGACAAGATCGCCCCTCTAAAGGTGGAGGTGTCGCAATCATCGCTAAGGACTGCTATAGTATTAGAAAGGTAGAAAAATCCCTACATAACAACAACGACTACCTCCAAGTCAAAATTATCCTCTCCCCCAACTGTACCATTGCCGCTCATATTGTCTATCGCCCTCCTGGCCCAATAGGAGACTTCCAAGCCTCCCTCATCCATCTTCTATCTGACAACCTCAAAAAACACTCGAAAGCCATTCTCCTTGGGGACGTCAACCTAGGCCTCCAGGATAAAAAGGACCCAGCAGCCAAATCCCTTGACTCAGCCCTAACAACACTAGGCTATAAGAACACCATCTTTAGCCCAACGCACACTCAGGGCAGAACACTCGACTGGATTGCTCAGCACAACTGCCCACTCATCATCACTGGAAACACTCCTATCCCATGGTCTGACCACCATATCATCACATTTAGCATCCTCACCACCAGCTCCTCTACCCGCCACCCCAACCCCTACCACCCTGCCTCACAAGAAGCTCCCGCCAGCTCACTAAGGAAAGACTACTGCCCTTCTTCCAAGGCCCAGCCTTCAGACCACTTTTTTCCACGGACCCAGAAACTCTCGCATCAACCTACGATGTTGCCATCAAAGCAGCTATCAACTCCATTGCCCCACTAAAACCTCGTAAATACAAACCCACCACCCACTCTAACTCCTGGTTCACCCCAGACTTGCTCGCACTCCGAAACGAGAAAAAGGCAGCACTTACTCAGTGGCAAACGTCCCACACTGACAAAGACAAGCTGATCTTTAAAGCCTGCTCTACGGGGTACAAAAAAGCTATCACCCGGGCAAAATCCAAATCTTTTGAATCCAGAATTTCGGAAGCCCAATCCAGCACAAAAGAAATCTTTGCAATTTTTAGGGAGCTAGAGACTCCTACTCCCACCCCCCAGAACTTCACCAAAGACAAAGCCTGGTACGATGAAATTCAAACGGCAATGCTAACAAAACTGAGCCGCCTCCAAAGCAAAATACTAGCTACCAAACAAGCCCTGCCCAATACTCATATCCCTGTCCCACCACCAGCCCAAGACCCTCCCCAACCCTTCTCCTTCAAATCCATAAAGGAAAAGGACATCATTAACATAATGAAGAACATCAAACCATCCAACTGTAAAGGTGATGCCTGCCCAGCCACTCTCATCAAGGACTGCACTGAAGCGCTTGCTCCCTTCCTGACAACATTTGTTAATGCCTCCTTCGCAAAAGGGAAAGTCCCCACCTCCCTCAAGGAAGCATGGGTCCGCCCCTCTTAAAAAAAACAACTCTCGATCCCACCTCCCCCAACAACTATAAACCCATCACCACTGTCCCTTTCCTCCTCAAAATACTGGACAAAGCAACCTATCTGCAGGTTCAGCACTTCATCGAAGAAAACAAACTCCTGGGACTCCGCCAATCTGGCTTCCGCCCGAGACATGGGACTGAAACCGCCTTGCTTGACCTGAAAAACCAAATGGACGATGCCAGAGACATGGGCAAACCAGCTCTTCTCTTACTCCTTGACTTATCTGCAGCGTTCAATCTCGTAGATCATCACGTCCTATGCCATCATCTCTCCTCCACTGCCAAGTTCTCCCCTGACGCCACAGCATGGATCACCTCCTTCCTACAAGACAGAACCATGCAAGTATTCTCCGACTTAGCCTCTGCCTCACCCACTATCATACTCTTTGGCGTGCCCCAAGGCTCATGCCTCTCCCCCACACTCTACAACATCTTCACACAACCCCTCTTCCTCATCCTCGACGCTATGGGTATATCCTACACTAACTACGCAGACGATACCCAGATCCTCCTTACCCTCAGAGGCAACTACGACACTGACTCCATGACCCTTAACAACCTCTACAACACCATCCAAGCCTGGATGGCAGACAATGGACTATGCCTCAACTCTGACAAGACAGAACTCCTACTGGTAGGTTCCCCCGAAACGCTAAAAAAACTTGACTCCCAATTCAATCACTTCACCATCGACACCATCAAAATACCTGTTTCAGACTCAGTCAAAACTCTTGGAGTCTATCTAGACTCTAACCTTTCCATGGACAGACAAGTCAACGCCATTGCCTCCTCAGCCGCATATCATGCTAAACTGATCAACGCAGTCAGGCCTTTCCTCTCCAAAGAGAACTGCACAAACATAGCCAGAGCCATCACCGGCTCCAGGCTAGACTATTGCAACGTACTCTTCCTAGGAACTTCAAAAAGAAACTTGGAGAGGCTACAAGTCATCCAGAATAGTGCTCTCCGAGCAGCCCAAGGTATTGCCAAAAGGGACCACATCTCGGAAGCCAGAAAACTAGCCCACTGGCTCCCAATAAAGGAGAGAATAATTTTCAAAGCGCTCACACTGACACACAAATGCATCCATCTCACTGCCCCCGACTACCTCTCACAAAGAATCCACTCCGTCGCCTTTGCAAGACCAACAAGATCACCCTACACCAACATGCTCTCTGTGCCACTAGTAAAAAGATCCAGAGCAGGTGGATCCAGCTTCCCTTATCTCGCACCCACTCACTGGAATGCCCTACCTCCCACCATCCGCAGTGAGCCCTCCCTCCTCGCCTTCCGCAAAGCAATGAAAACCACCCTCTTCTCATAAGGTCCCTCGCAGCAGCATGAATACCAATCATAGGACCCACTGCTTAAGTTGTATTGACCAACCGCATAAGCTGTAATGATAACCATGCTTGTACCTATCTGTAATATGCCTCTTACTGATACCATGCCTGTAACTAAGCTCATGCAAGTAACAGCGCCTCAATGCCCCTGGGCTGCTTGCGCGCTATACAAATTTAAATTAAAAAAATATATATATATATCCCCGCAAAAATATCGCCATACAAAAATGTCGCCATATTTTTGCGGCGATATTACCCCATGGAACCTGCGGGGGACACCCCCGCAACCCCCATATATTTTAAAAGGGAGCGGGGGACACCCCTGCAACCCACCCCACCAAAAATATCGCCTATGGCCGTTCTCGACGACCTTATGTACGGCGATATTTTTGGTGGGGATAATATTACCTGATACCATGGTGGGCTGAGATAAATACTAAACAATATTCTGCCAAAGGAGAATATTGTGATATGAATAGATTACCACACATGTTACTGCAAGAGTGACTATATGTCCTCCTTGCCACTGATTGGCTAACGCATTTGAAAGACATCTGATTGCATTCCTCTCTTCTCTGGTAGATGCCGTGTGGTGCAGATCCATCCAGGAACCTCTTTTGTGAATGCAGGTCAGATTCTAACCCCTCACCTGCATATGAGAGGAATGGGTTCCGAGGGCAGGTGTGGTGTGCCAACTGAACGCCTCACCTTGGCATGTGGAGGAGGCGAGCCAACAGGGACTGAGCTGGTCCAGGGGCTACCCCATTTGACCCACTCCCAGAGTGGATGAGGTGGAATCGCGCTGGTTCACTGTTCCTCCAGAGATGCAGAAAGACAGCCCAAGTGGCAAACCTTTGGTATTATGACCTGGTGGACTTCAACTCCCACAAAGCTTTGCCACTGGTTTCTGAAATCAGGGGATTGGAGCAACAAACATGTAACAGTTAGAGAGGTACTGTTTGCAAACCTGTGGTATTCTCAAAATAGCAGGAAAGAATAGGCTCTACAGGAGCGAGAGCAAGGGAAGGAAGGGGTGAGCTCCTTGTGTATCACTGCTTATGCTGCAAGCACGATCTTCAGTACTGAGGAGAGGCAGGGGGCACTGCAGAGTCACCTACCATGCTACCAGCAATTCCAAGATGATGCTGCAGCACGATCACGAACTTCAGTACTCAGGAGAGACAGGGGGGTACTGCAGAGTCACCTACCATGCTACCAGCAATTCCAAGATGATGCTGCAGCACGATCACGATCTTCAGTACTCAAGAGAGACAGGGGGGTACTGCAGAGTCACCTACCATGCTACCAGCAATTCCAGGATGATGCTGCAGCACGATCTTCAGGACGCAGGAGAGGCAGGGGGCACTGCAGAGTCACCTACCATGCTACCAGCAGAGACAGGGGGACACTGCAGAGTCACCTACCATGCTACCAGCGGAGACAGGGGGACACTGCAGAGTGACCTACCATGCTACCAGCAGAGACAGGGGGACACTGCAGAGTCACCTACCATGCTACCAGCAGAGACAGGGGGAGACTACAGAGTCACCTACCATGCTACCAGCAGAGACAGGGGGACACTGCAGAGTCACCTACCATGCTACCAGCAGAGACAGGGGGACACTGCAGAGTCACCTACCATGCTACCAGCAGAGACAGGGGGAGACTACAGAGTCACCTACCATGCTACCAGCAATTCCAAGATGATGCTGCAGCACGATCTTCAGTACTCAGGAGAGGCAAGGGGGCACTGCAGAGTCACCTACCATGCTACCAGCAGAGACAGGGGGACACTGCAGAGTCACCTACTATGCTACCAGCAGAGACAGGGGGACACTGCAGAGTCGCCCACCATGCTAGTAGCAGAGGCAGGGGGGCACTGCAGAGTCACCTACCATGCTACCAGCAGAGACAGGGGGACACTGCAGAGTCACCTACTATGCTACCAGCAGAGACAGGGGGACACTGCAGAGTGACCTAACATGCTACCAGCAGAGACAGGGGGACACTGCAGAGTCACACAGGGGGCACTGCAGAGTGACCTACCATGCTACCAGCAGAGACAGGGGGACACTGCAGAGTGACCTACCATGCTACCAGCAGAGACAGGGGGACACTGCAGAGTCACCTACCATGCTACCAGCAGAGACAGGGGGACACTGAAGAGTGACCTACCATGCTACAAGCAGATGCAGGGGGCACTGCAGTCACCTACCATGCTACCAGCAGTGACAGGGGGGCACTGCAGAGTGACCTACCATGCTACCAGCAGAGACAGGGGGACACTGCAGAGTCACCTACCATGCTACCAGTAATTCCAAGATGATGCTGCAGCACGATCTTCAGGACACAGGAGAGGCAGTGGGACACTGCAGAGTCACCTACCATGTTAGTAGCAGAGGCAGGGGCACTGCAGAGTCACCCACCATGCTACCAGCATAGACAGGGGGCACTGCAGAGTCACCCACCATGCTACCAGTAATTCCAAGATGATGCTGCAGCACGATCTTCAGTACTCAGAAGAGACAGGGGAACAAGGCAGAGTCACCTACCATGCTATCAGCAGAGACAGTGGGGACAAGGCAGAGTCACCTACCATGCTACCAGCAGAGACAGTGGGGGCACTGCAGAGTCACCTACCATGCTACCAGCAGAGATAGGGGGCACTGCAGAGTCACCTACCATGCTACCAGCAGAGACAGGTGGGCACTGCAGAGCCACCTACCATGCTACCAGCACAGACGAGTCACCCACCATGCTACCAGGAGAGACGGGGGGGGCACTGCAGAGTCACCTACCATGTTACCAGCAGAGACAGGGGGGCACTGAAGAGTCACCTACCATGCTACCATCAGAGACAGGGGGACACTGCAGAGTCACCTACCATGCTACCAGCAGAGACAGGGGGACACTGCAGAGTGACCTACCATGCTACCAGCAGAGACAGGGGGACACTGCAGAGTGACCTACCATGCTACCAGCAGAGACTGGTGGGCACTGCAGAGTCACCTACCATGCTACCAGGAGAGACAGGGGGCACTGCAGAGTCACCTACCATGCTACCAGCAGAGAAGAGTCACCCACCATGCTACCAGGAGAGACAGGGGGCACTGCAGAGTCACCTACCATGTTACCAGCAGAGACAGGGGGGCACTGAAGAGTCACCTACCATGCTACCAGCAGAGACAGGGGGGCACTGCAGAGTCACCTACTATGCTACCAGCAATTCCAAGATGATGCTGTGGGACGATCTTCAGGATGCAGGAGAGGCAGGGGGACACTGCAGAGTCACCCACCATGCTGCCAGCAGAGACCGGGGGACACTGCAGAGTCACCTACCATGCTACCAGCAGAGGCAGGGGGCACTGCAGAGTCACCTACCATGCTACCAGCAGAGACAGGGGGACACTGCAGAGTCATCTACCATGCTACCAGCAATTCCAAGATGATGCTGCAGAAGGCTGCAGGTGCCTTTAAAACCTTGTGGGCCCTCATTAATAGCAACATAGGTCATCTGGTCATCACTCAACACCAGGCCTTAACTAAAAAGAGTTCTAACAAGCATGGGAGTAACCCATCAGAAACAGCCTTAGGCATGAAAGAGTATAAAACGGATGGGCTGGGAATGTGCAGAAGGAGAGAGACTCCCAGAGGAAGCAGCTGTGCCTGTTAATGCTTCCTTAACACAAGGGCTGACTCCTGGGGTGGGAAACACTGGAAGGAGGGCTGCTGAATGGGGAAGAGGGCACACATCGGTGTTGCTGTGAATCTTAGGAAACCCATGGGAGAAGCCTGCTGCGAATTCTGAGAAACCTGCTGAAACTAACAGCACTTTCTTCCTGAAGAGCCAGAGTATTGTGACAAATCCTTGGATGTCGTCCCTTCTCCCCTAGGGGGAACCCCTTCCCATGAAGTCGGGGAGGTGAGGCCGCTACCCGATAGTTCCCCTGGGGGTAGAAATCAGAAGGAGATCTCATGGGGAGGGATCGCCCAAATGGGACTCGAGGCACCTTCTCCGGGAGAACACAGTATGCCCATAATACACCCCTCAACACCTGGGCATGAAACACAAGTTCCCCACAATTGTGTGTCCCGGACGTGTAGGGCTGTTTGGCTGGACTCCTTGTCTGCAACGCTTGGTCCCTGCTCCATGCGTGTGAAGAAGCTTTCCTGACCTCACACGGCAAAACTTTTCATTAACGTGCTCCAAATCGCCCGCTCGCTACTGTCACCTGGGCCTGCCCACCTTTACCCAGCAACCCTACTTCATCTTCGGGCGCGTGCACCAGAAGTGTGCCCGAGGTGTAGGGCTGTTTGGCTGATCGCGTGAGCGGGAAGCAGGGTGCGTGGGTGCGCATATACTGCGATTTTTGGTTTGCTTGCTAAAGCAATATTATTTACTGAGGTGGTATTCCTGAATTTAAGGCAAGTGTTTCGTGCTCATTTGAACGTTGCTTGCGTTATATTAAACATGACCAACAGCCTAATCTAGGTAACGCCATAGAGCTGCGTTTCCTCCGAGCAAAGTCTGTCGTTCTCGCCTCTGTGCTAATTTTGTTTTTGGTGCTAGTGTTGGGAATATTCAGGATACATTTCTCAGCTTTACAGTGAATGCTAGTCTTGATCATCATAATTGTTATTTTGGGGCATACCACTTAGGATTCTCATCTTATGCTATTACGCCTTGATATGACATTTAAAACTGTCTCTAGGATGCAACTTAATGTTCACTAAAAATTCTTTTTTGAAAACAGCCTCCCTACTTGTACTATACACACACTGACCAACTGGCACGTCTCCTTTTCAGTCCGTTGTCGCGCCTTGAAACACTTGTGTATAGGTGCGTTATAAATGCCATATCATACCATATCATACTTTGCATGTAACTTTATCAAGTTTTGATTGTCTATGTACAATGCAATTGAGGGAAATATTTACTGAATACTTGTGTCAAGGTAGTCGGTGCGTGCCTTCACGCTCCACCTTTATTATATTCTGGTTCAGAGTGTCTGACCAGAACCTACAATGGTTTCTAAGCGGTTGTTTGTTTTTGTAATAGTATCAATTACCTTTGGACATTGGTTTCACTATTAATTGAAACTGGTAAATAGGTACGAAACTAGAACGCTCTATTTCCGCGTACCCTGATTGCCACAGTGCCCTTTAGGTAGTCTTGTGGTTACGCGCTGGTTTCTCTGTGGGGTGGATCGTCCTCATTGAACGGCAGAAATCACTAAGACTTAGCATAGCTATCTTGGTGTATAGCTGGGCTCTGTAGAACCCCCGTACTTAGATAAAATGGTGGGCAGCCTACATAGTGGCAAGTGTCCATCTGAGGGACAGGTGCAAACTCGTTTGAACACCACAGTTCCCATTCAATTTCATGAATCCATTGCTCACCCAGAAAGTGAACGTACACAGCACTTAATGCTGAATGAACGTGTCATGGACTATGATACCACCCCTTATAGTCAACAATCCCATGCAGTCGAACCCAACAACCAAGACTATGTTCAGAACAATCATTTTCAAGCACAGGTACATGCTCTGCCCTCCGCGCCTTTAGGGCACAATGAGGGAGCAACTCAGATTGAATCACTGAACGTCTCTATTGACAAAAATCTTTCAGCAAACTTGACTGTCGACATTGGTCGGGTAGCCCAATTTTATAACCTTGTATCAGATATGTCGATCTTACCACCTACACTTCAGGCAGAATGGGGCAGACGATTTAGAGTCTCTTTGGATCCTTCATCGCCTGCCGCATTGTTGCCTTCAGAAGTCGAGAAAATATGCTTACATAACTTTCACGGCGCAAATGGTGGCGATTTCAGCTCACCTCAAGACAAGTCCTACATTCCCTTGAAAGAGCGGCCTTCAACTAGCTCGCCAACTTCTCCCAATAAGGCACCCACCACTAAGATCATATTCAAATCACACAAACAATCATATGGTCTACCTAAAGCGATGGCCAATGGCCCGCTCCCAAATGCCCATGACCAAAAGTAAATTCTTCACATAATTGCAACCCTCCTTTTGGTGAGAGCAGTAACTCAGAGAGCTCAACCTTTCCCGTGATAACTCGTATCCTTATCTTGCTAGATAGGGGGGTCACGAGAAGACTCGCCTTGATCTGGATAGTATTAAGTTTTCGCTCTCGGACCTTACTAGCAAGATAAACAGACTTGAAGGATTCATGCTTGCTCACTCAAATTTTCAGGCGGAGAAGCTAATCACTCTCGACACACTTATAGAACAAGTTAAAGCACCTACTTCATTATTAACCACCCAAACTTATAAGAACGCTATGTTGGGTGATTCTCCTTCACATACTTATGGTGAAGTAGTCTCAGTTGGTGAGGCAAAAACTGCCTTGGTGGACGATTCTCCATCTCTAACATTGCTTGAAGCAGTGAACTTAAACACTGTCAAATTGGATGCCATTTTAGACACTCAGGGCCTCATTACGAGGTTGGCGGAATGTGTTTGCCGGCACCGGTAATGGTCAGACCAGGCGTACTTTGCGGGTCCCGCGAGGGGACCAAGGAGCTAATAACAGGCCCATTATTAACAGGCCTATTATTAGCTCCATCCCCATTCCCATTGAGCCCTACGGGGCTCGAATGGGAATGTGGAATGGTTTTGTGAATGAGAAATTACCGGGTCCTCCAAGGTTGGAATGACCCGGTAATTCCTCATTCACAGACCCCGGACACGATTTTGGAGGCAGCCATGGCACTAATAGCACCATGGCTACCTCCAAACTCATAATGAGGCCCTTAATCTCACAAAGGCCCTTCCCGCATGATGATACTAAGCAATCTCATTCAAAGATATTTGACACTGGTATGGCATTTGACACACAGGCAAACACGCCCGATAGCCCATCACCACTTATTGAGATCAGTGAGCAGCAAGATATAGAAAAAGAAGAAGCACTTGTTGCAAACAGGCTCATTGCACCTAACAAAGATTTGGACACAACAACGTTCTTGTACTGACATAAGCTCAAGCGTGCCAATGCTAGAGCAATAAAAATGGACATTTAATGCAAAAAAACCCCCAAACACTACAGGAAAAAAAAACAACCAAACATCAAAACACAAATAGAAAACCACCATTTTAAAAAACAAGGTAACGTCTCAGAACATGAGGAAAATATAGACCTAAATCAATTGAATGAAGAGCCCTCTGCTAATCAAGGGCCATCCTCTTCTTTAGTGCTCGCTACCTCCATAGATGCCAACACATCTCCAAAACATACTATTATATCGAATACTAAACAAATCCAATTGTCGCAATTTTATCCTATAATTTGTAACAAATTTATTAGACACATTAAAGCAGAAGGCACCACCGCTTTTAAGGCACTTACTTTGATTCAACCTATTAATCCTAATCAACCATTCTCATCAGGGAGAATTGAAGTAGGCATTCAGGCAAAGCCCAAGAGCACCTTAAGTAGGGACTCTGACATAGTGGGCTTCATTAGGAGGCAGGCGGCCACGTAATGAACGGTGCCGGTACGGGACCGCCACCGTTCATTACGGGCTGCCCTATTATGAGGACTGCTCCTGGACCCGCTAAGGAACGCCTGTTCAGACCAGGCGTCCTGAGCTGGTCCCGCTAGCAGTCCAGGATGCTAACAACGGGCCCGTAATTTGCGGGCCCGTTGTTAGCATCCTCCCCATTCCCATTGCGCCCAATGGGAATGGGGAATGTTTTTTTCCGGAGCCCAGAAAAGGGCAATAACTGGGTCCGCCAAGATCGGCATGACCCGGTTATTGCCCTTTTCTGGGCCCCGAAAAAAAATAATTACCGGCGCCAGCCGTGTCCTTAATAAAGGCACGGCTACCGCCAGGGTCCTAATGAGGCCCAGTGTCTCCAAAATCATTGAAGAATGATTCTGACCTTGTTTAGTCTCAGACTACTCAAGGAGCCACTATTTGTGCCACAGCTAAGGCAGGTAATATCTTACTTGTGCCGAATGTAGGCCCACAACCTAACTAAAAGATTTCTAATGGTTCTGTCACTAAATCTATTGCAGTCACCATTAGTCGAATCTGATACTTCTAGTTATGGAACTGAGGTCACCATGGACAATCCAAACATCTTAGGACGGATAAGTGACCCAGATAAAAATGGTATACAAAGAATCAACCATTCATTTATATTCCATACATTCAGATTTAGTCCTCAACTGCGTACTCTGCATTCTGATGACATTGAATGGATTAGGTTGTCGAATTACAACAATTAGCGTAAGATATGTGGCCCACACTAGCATATCATTATCAAACTCTTGTGGGAACATCGAGAGGACTTAAGTTTGAGAGGACTATCTCTTCGTCCTTTTAATTCAAAAGAAGAAGCAGACAAATTCTTGAATGTCCAACTTCCTGTTACAGGAACAAATAATAGAACACCTGACCTAAAGCAGAACGACTCTCATTCTAATGTTGATGCAATAGCTCAGTCATCTTCTTTGGTCAGGAAGGCTACACATGTATCCTGGCTTGCTCCACTGCTAACTACTATATCTGAATGGACCAAAGCCAATAAGCAAGTGTAGCCACATCAAATAAAAAATTGCATCATGGAATTGTAGTGGTTTCGCAAAATTCAAATTCATGGCTCCACTCCCCTTCTAGTGATGTCACTCCAATTATACTTTTCATTCAAGAATTCATGAATCTCAAACTCTTTGGTGTGGATGACTATACAAGCTATTGCCAACCGGCAACTCATGGGGTCGCCGGTAGACCCACAGGTGGACTGACGATTCTTGTAAACAATAAAGTGGAGGCTAAATCCACTTTGATCTCATGTACCGAAGACATCTTGGTAATTGAGTATGTTCAGTCGCACAACATTGCAACTATCTTCTTAATTCTAAATATTTACTGGAATCCCGCTTAAATTACCCTTGACGACTTCCTCACCTGTCTTGACACAGTTTATTTGAAAAAGCTTTGCTTTACAATTCTGATTACTACATCGTACTGGGCAGAGATTTCAATGTTGTAGGTCTTAATCCCACTTTATCAAAACATCTATTGAACTCTTACAGCTCTTGTTTAACATCTCTGCAGAGAGGGAAATCGTGGGTGAATTATCTCTATCACTGGAATTGACATATGGTGAAATGTCAGTGTGGCTGTCACACAGGGACCTGGAAACTAGGTTTAGCATCCTCGTACATTGACCATTTTTTTTGTTTCACTGAATGTACTTGGGTCGGTCCACCTGGTAACTATCTCAGAAACGCCTGCAAGTGACCATTTGACCACATATCTTTGCGTCAATCTACAATTTCAATTGATACCCACCTCTTCTGCTGCAGCAATGGCTCATACAGAAAGACTTTTGACGTCAGTACATTGGAAACATAGGTTGTGCAGAGAACTCACTTATCTTGTAAACAGAGATTATTGGCGTGTGTACAATCAAAATGATCTGCAAATGAATGTTCTTCAAAGAGAGAGTTGGAACAACTCTGTAATCAAATTTCATTTAAACGAACAAATGATGAAAGCTAAAAAAAAACACACAAGAGTCATCTGCATCCTTATAATCTGGCCATCGCTCAGCTTAAACGTGTTAAGAATTGTCATCTACGGCTATTATTCAAATCAGCACTAAGTTATCCAGTGTATAAATAACTCAAACTACGGATATGTCAAACCTATAGAAATCAAATGAAAGTAATCAAATATCAGATGCATCTAAATAAAATCATAAAATGTTGAGGCTAATTTGTAAAAAGGCGTGTAGCATATGGGCTATATTAAGAGGAAACATGCACATCAATCAGTATAATCTAACATCCTCTATTTCCTCTGATTGTTGCCAACTTTACATATTTGAAAAAAATCATATTACCTTCTCAACACAAATCTTGTGGTCCTAAAATATTTCCTTCATCAAATGTTAAGCTTATTTCATTTCCTTTGGAGGAAGTTATATGGGCAATTGGTCGGTTAAAGAACTTGAAAGCGGCGGGTCTGGACAGAATTCCTTCCTGTATCTTAAAATCGGATCCCAACTTTTAGGCTGCGATTCTCTGGAGCAAATTTGATCATATTCTTTTCTCCAATAATATTCCAGCTTCATGGCATAATGCCATTATTATTCCAGTTTTCAAGAAGGTTGGTGTGCATGACCCATCTAATTACCGCCCAGTAGACCTCATGGATGATGCTGCCAAGGTCTATGCAATACTACACCTTTAAAGCTTCATCCGGGAGAACGACATCTACTCTAAATATCAAGGGAGCTTTTGGTAAGCAATGGGAACCTCACTTAATGCCATTATAGTTGCCAATGTGTTGGCGAAATCAAAATCCTCAAATTCAGGTGCTGCATATATGACAACTTTAGACCTATCTTCGGCCTTTGATTGTGTTGTCAGAGAAACGCTATGGGCAAAGATGTTAAAACTTGGTTTTCCACGCCATAGTGTGCAGTTTATAGCCATGCTTCACACCAACACCACCTTTCAAGTCCATATCACCAGGGACTGTGCTCTCACCCCGCCTCCCCCATTTTCGACCTCGATAGGTGTGAAGCAGGGGTGCAATCTCGCTGCTACGTTATTTAATCTTTACATATGTGGTATAGATGAACTCTGGTCTGATCCATCTATGTACGCAGCGAGATTAGATAGACTACTCTTGCACTGGATGTATTTCGCAGATGGCATCATCTTATTTGATTGAACCGTCTCTGGCCTCCAAACCAAGCTTAATGCCTTCTCTAAATACGCAGAAAAAGACAATCTACAGGCTAACTCTCTGAAATCCAAGATCATTATATTCACAAACAAAAAGAGCCTCAAGCCACAGATATCTAGATCCCCGCTTCAATGTGTGACCTCTTTACGTTATCTGGGATACTCAATTTCTGACTCGAATTCAATTAAATCCTGGTCCTCAGGCCTAAAAACTAAGGTTCGTCCCTTGATATCGCAAATGAGAATTGTGCTAAAAAAACACTGTTAATTCTTATTATTGCCTATAATTGATTTTTACTTATTAAAGGTGGAACCGATTCTTTTGTTTGGTCTGGATACATGTCTTTCGAACCTTGATTGTGTATTAAATCGTATTCAAGGTCAAATATGGAAAGAAACTTTGGGCTTAGCGTCTGCCGTACCTAATTCAATCATACAGCACGAATTAGGGTTATTATCCCTTGCTTCCTGATTTGTTTGGAGCAAATTATGTAGTTATGCCAAAATGCTTGTTCCGCTTTGTAATTCCCTTTATCAAGATTTCAACGGGGTGCTGATTGATGGCAGTTTGACATCTATTGCTGTATTTGAAGCTAATATGAAATTAGTTCTTACTAACATTAATGCTACGGTAGAAGATCTTATCCAGGGTTTACTTAGTGTCAAACGCAAACTCTACAAATTAGACTGGATAAATACTATCGATACAAATTATACTTACAAAACCTATGCAGAATATGCTTTATACCCCAGAAAAATAGACTCTCGACCTCTATATATATTGAAATATCCATGTGATAAAGCCAGACGGACATACTTACTACATTATAACGGTCCCGACATTGGTATAAGATTGATTCTATATCCATAACAAACACATATTGCTTCTGACTGGACATGGAACCGCAAGAAACTTTAAAACATTTAGTAGTATATTGTTCTAACATTGAACAGGACAGATTCAAAATGTTGGGCATGTATTATCCTGAGGCTACTCTTATAGCTCAACAGTCTTTTTGGGATAGATGCATAAGGAGCGATAGCATCCGATTTCTTTTGGCACTTACTAAATTGTTGCTGAGAATTGAAGATTCTCTAACTGTAATGAACTACAACTCGAACTAACAACCGTTTTGGACAAGCAGGGTGCATAGGACATTTGAAAACGTATCTCATATATGGTGTCGTAGTTACAACTTGTAGATTTAGATTTTCTGTAATAGTAAGCAAACACACACTCAAATGAACTGAAGTGATAGTGACTGATTCTCACTTTTGTAAAATATACTTGTGCCAAGTAGATAGTCCACCCATTAGGTGGACCACTGAGATGAGGAAGAGTAGGAAATACTTGCTCGAAGTGTACTGGAAACTTGGGATGAGGAAGAGTGCAGACAGCACAATAGAGAGTGATCATAATCATACAGGATTGAAGAAGACGTATCGAGTGAGGAAAGGCACACCGGATAACCAAAGTGAGCATCCCAGTCTTCAGGGACATTGTAAGACTATAGAAACCACTGCAGGAAACCCGGGAAGTACAAAGAAGAAGCTGGCAGTCAGACAGAGAACCGAGAACAGTCTGCTCCTGTTATTGGAGGAATACTGGAGCTCCTTTTCCTGGAGGTGCTGCTGAAGGCCAGCAGACCGAAAGCTTGCAGACCAAAGGGAGCTGCGAGACAGTGATGTGGTGAGAGAGAGTCATACCGACACCATCCAGAGAACATCAGATCCACGAGAACTGACCAGGATGAGCAACGTGAGAAGAGGCGGCACAACGCATGCAGCGAAGACGACCCAACAACAATCAGCCGAGCACCTGACATACACAAAAGGTAATGGGGGAGGCTCAGAAGAACCGGCAGGGGTGAGCTAACATGGGAGCCGGAGAAGTAGTATGGGTGTAAGGAGTCGAGAAACCCTCTTCTTCGTCACAGTACTTGGTGAGAGAATATCTCAAATCCTTTCAGAAAAGAAACCATGGTCTGGTGCCTGCATAAAAATAGTACAGCTCAAGAAGCCAAATGCAGCACTTGTCAGCAGAGAAACTGGTGTCTGGAATCTGCAAAACATGGTTAGAATCAAGAAGCCGAGAGGAGAGAGTCATCCTCTTGGCATTGTAAAGTGCACATCAGGCCAGGGGAAGGGAGACATGTCCCCTGGTGCTCAAGAAATATTGTGAAAGAAGCCAATGGCTGCAGACCAGGAGGCAACAACAGCAAACGTCAGATGTGAATTATGTCTCTCATCGTTCTCCCAGTTCTCCTAGATGCTAAACCAAAGGCATTGCAATTGGTTAGTAAAGAAATGGAAGCTGGTAACATCCACGCATTGACAAAATGGAAGAACTGGAACATCTGTCTATTGAAAGGGCTAGACGCTCCTGTTGAATTACTTCTAACCAACCCTGACAAGGTGACCAAGAAACTCTGAGTTAGACTCGATAACCACTGGAGAGACTGCAAACAAGTACAGTCTGACTAAACCTTTCCCCACGTCGCCCAAGAAAGTAAATGAAGTGAGAAGCTACTTGGAAAAATTTCCAGACAAGAGCTTAAGCAGAACCTTCCTGAGATTTCGGTTGATCTAACTTAAAACTAATGAAATAGTCTTTATAAGAAAGCTTTCATCCACGGACACGTGCGGATTCTGCAAAAACGTGGACAAAGTTGAAACACGCAGACATCTTCTGTTGGAATGTTAAGGGACGCAAACCGCCAGATCAGCATCCCTAGGTAAAATCTTGAAGTCTTTTACTACACTAACAGAAGATAACTGGTGGACGGCGCTGACAAGTGCTGATGACAATCGCTGTGTGATAGGCGTAGCGACCTTCATCAAAAACATTGACCCGGAGCACCAGGAAACTGGAAGGAACTGCTACCCGGAGCACCAGGGTAGATGCAAACTGGAAGGAACTGCTACCCGGAGCACCAGTGTAGATGTTAACTGGAAGGAACTGCTACCCGGAGCACCAGGGTAGATGTAAACTGGAAGGAACTGCTACCCGGAGCACCAGGGTAGATGTTAACTGGAAGGAAGTGCTACCCGGAGCACCAGGGTAGATGTTAACTGGAAGGAACTGCTACCCGGAGCACCAGGGTAGATGTAAACTGGAAGGAACTGTTACCTGCACCATCACACTTCGGGAGCTACAGCACGACTCTGTTTCACTAGCCTTTTGCCTTTTGTTTTGGCACACGACTTTTTTTGACGCTCTTTTTCTTTCAAAGGGATCGATCTCCAGGAGAAGGAACATTGGGGGTTCTTTTATTTTGAAAAAAATTGTGTAATCAATTAAATCGAAAAAAAATAAAAAAAAACAACAGCAAAGTCAACTCACCTCATCTGACCCCCGTCCAGACATTTCCCCCCAGTGATCTCGTATAGGGTTCACAGGGACAGGGGAGAGCAGGGAGCTAGGAGACAGCACACCCTCCCTCTCTCTGGTGAGTGATGAGAGTCTAAGGTGTCCCAGCGCTGCACTGAGGCTGCGGAGAAGCAGGGACACTAGTCACCGAAACAAGCCACTGACGGCATCAGTCTTTAACTTCTCTACTGAGTCTGCGTAGAAGTAAAAATACAAATTACCAAAGCATGCACAGAGACAGCATCAGGCTTAAAGCCCTGTACCTCCCACTGAGGGTGCGTAAAACCCGAGAGACTAATCACTACGGCAGGCTCAGAGACGATTTCACTACTGAAGCCCTGTGCCCATCAGTGAGGGCGCGTAGAAGACGAGACACTAGTCCCAAGTCATGTTAGGAAGCCGTTCTCCTCACTGAAGCTGCGCAGAACCGGAAACACTAATCCCCAAGTCATGTTCGGAAGCCCTGTACTCCTCACTGAGGCTGCGCAGAACCGGAAACACTAATCCCCAAGTCATGTTCGGAAGCCCTGTACTCCTCACTGAGGCTGCGCAGAACCGGAAACACTAATCCCCAAGTCATGTTCGGAAGCGCTGTACTCCTCACTGAGGTTGCGCAGAGCCTGAGACACTAGTCACCGTGGCATTCTGGAAGCTCCGCGTTCTGTTTCAGGAAGGCTCCGATGAGCCAGAGAAACAGCCGGAGAGGCTCAGGGCATCGCATTAGCAGGAGATCAGTTCAGATCCCTTTCACAGGACGGTCATTAGTCACTTAAATGACCTTTTACATGCATGCTAACATCATACTTGCCTACATTTCAAAATAAAAAACCCGGAGAACACGTAACCGGAATGCCCCGCCCACATTTGCGCAAGGCCACGCCTACACGGTCAGCCCATATTTTAAAGCACAAACCTAGAGGTTTATGGTGGCTACTGGCTAGGTCTGCATGATCTTTGCAACCAGAGACAGCTGCACCGTCCAAACATTCCAACTCACGTGGGTGGGAGATATCAGAGAAATCGGGAGTTGCACATTTTCCCATAGGGATGCATTGGGGCTAGAAGTATTTTAGGCCGGAGAACGTTAAAAATAGCAATATTTTATCACGAAAATTCGGGAGTCTCCTGCCTAAATTGGGAGGATTGGCATGTATGACTGTCCTAACAGATACCACAGCTGTTGTTGGTAGTCCTGCATCTGAAAAATCTGTGTCACCGGCGTGCTAGCTGTGCTGTATTATACAGCAGAGCTAGCACTCAGGACACCCATATTTTGCCCAAACTGAACTGGGCACGCAGTATCAGGTCTGAGTGGGCCCAGGCTTTAAAAAAAAAAATAGTATTCTGTTTTTGTTACTGCAGCAACCTTACTCCCCAGCAGCCTCATTTCTGCCTTCTACAGAACGCTGTAATTCCGATAAGCACATTTCACAAGATGTGATGAAGCATTGGCTGCCAGATTGTTTGTTAAGGGGGTTGTTTGCTAAAGAGCATTAACACGGCAGACTCACCAGCAGGCTGTCAGATTTAAAAGTAGAAAAATGACACACGAGTGCAAGTTGCTCTGTTTTACAAAGTTCTATCTTTAGAGCAGTGGTCTCCGCCGACACCTCCATGTAATTGGTCACTAATAGTCTTCTTTTAGCCAATCATATGGAGGCGTGGTCAGAGATGCTCGGATGCCGGAAAACCCGGCGACTCCACGCTATTCCCCAGAAACCAGGAGAAGAGTGTAAAAATCCAGACTCTCTGGGTTAAATCTGGTGGTGACTCAGGTATGGCTAACATTCTGCATCTATGTGATGGAGTATGGCAAGTTGTCCAACAAGTGGAGGTATGTAGTGTAAAGGACTCCACAGAAGTCCCGCACCGAAATCTCGTGAGGGCGAAAACGTGAGATGTGAAGCGCAGCTTCTCGCTAAATTACTTTATGAGCGCGGCGATCCGGAGAAGGAGGGCAGCCCAACGCTCTCCCCCTACAGACTCGTCAGAGTCTCACTCTACAACCCTGCAACAAGTGAAGCCAGCAGTGACTCCATATATGATAAATATACATATGCACTGAGATTGTAAACTAAGGAGGAGAAGCCAGTGCTGTGTATGCATTGAGATTAAATAACCTTAACTGCAATTCCCTGTCTGCGTGTGAACATTAACCCGACCACAACATCATGTGAGTTACAATTTCGCCTCCCCTATACATAGATGCCAATTCTTCACAGTGAGGGTCTATTGTGCATCACAACCCCTGCCTTAAACCCTCTCGAAAAAAGGGCATTATGTGGATCCTCATTAAACAATGTCAGAATCATGTCAAGATAAGTGGGCCACCTAACCGAAAACTACATGTGAAATTTATTTCTACACCCATCCCACTGAATCAGATAACAATAAGCACAGTCCACTCTGATCTACCCCTCCCACAGAATCAGTAAACAATAAGCACAGTCCACACTGATCTACCCATCCCACTGACTCAGACAACAATAAGCACAGTCCACTCTGATCTACCCCTCCCACTGAATCAGACAACAATAAGCACAGTCCACTCTGACCTACCAATCCCACTGAATCAGACAACAATAAGCACAGTCCACTCTGATCTACCCATCCCACTGAATCAGATAACAAGCACAGTCCACTCTGATCTACCCACCCCACTCAATCAGACAGCAATCAGCACAGTCCACTCTGATCTACCCTTCATTGAATCAGACAACAATAAGCAGAGTCCACTCTGACCTACCCATCCCACTGAATTAGACAACAATAAGCACATCCCACTCTGATCTACCCACCTCACTGAATCAGACAACAATATGCACACTCCACTCTGATCTACCCACTCCACTGAATCAGACAACAATAAGCACAATTCACTCTGAACTACCCCTCCCACTGAATCCGATAACAATAAGCACAGTCCACTCTGATCTACCCCTGCCACTGAATCAGATAACAATAAGCAGCCCACTTTGATCTACCCATCCCACTGAATCAGATAACGATAAGCAGTCCACTTTGATCTACCTATCCCACTGAATCAGATAACAATAAGCAGTCCACTTTGATCTACCCATCCCACTGAATCAGATAACAATAAGCACAGTCCACTTTTATCTACCTTCATTTTTAATAGTTTAAATAAATAATTGTATAACACAGTTGTTTACTTCATCCCGACGTGTCACAGATTTGCATTTCATCATATTTATGTCATTCTGCCTAAGTGTGCACTGCATTGTACTCCAGTGTTACCTATTCAGCATGTCTGATAACATTTGCAGAGGAAACATAGGCGTGGTAAGATGTGTCATGTAAACAGTTCACTTTACAGGCAGGAATGCTGGCAATGCCCCAACGAGTGGAGTTTTTTTTTTTTTTTAATTCATCCATGGGGTATGTTTTTTGTCGAATCATCAAAAGGCCCTGATGAGCAGAGTTGTTCTTTTATTTTTTTTATTCATAAAAGGGAAGAGTAATGCTTGGGTCCCAATGAGCAGAGTTGTTATCAATGGGCCTCGAGAACAGGTGTCATGGATGTCTGACACACGGCAACCCATTTGTTGTACAAGGGTGATGGTATGGGGCGCTATATGTTGAATGACTTATTATAACTTCTAAAAATATGTTGTGTATGATTTACAATGAATGGGTTTTATACATTTTTTAAGAGGTGTATTGTAACGTTTTTTTTATTTGCAGCTTCTAGATAAGGTAGAGAAGACCATGCAATTCATTTGTAGATTTATTTTCTTTTATTTGTATATGGTTTTAAAAAACCTTTACAAAACCTCATAATAGCACAATTCACACATTTCATAAGATTACAAATCTTCTTAAAAAACAACATAGCCAATATTATACTTAAAACATTAATTTAAACACAGAATTAGAAATGATATATAGTACAAAAAAAGACAAAAGGAGGATTTTAAAACTGTTATTAAATTGTTAGAAAGTCATTGCTGCATAACATCAATACAATCTCCTGATTTAATATATCACAAACAACAAACAAAGGTTAAAAGGGTTAAAAGGAATTAACAGTTAATTTCAAATCAATGGATTTAAAAAAGGCTGATACTGCTATCGTGTCATGAACGTTATCCTCATAAAAACCTTTCTCCCAGAGATATTCCTCTGTACACCAGTGAATAGATAGAAACCAGCTTACTAAATAACATTTCCTCATCACATTAAGTGCTGGACAATTTAAAATCAAATGCTGTGTGGTTTCTTTTGTATCTGTGTTCTTACAGAACCTACAGCTAGATTTGGCTACCATGATGAGGCCTCTCCTCAGAGAGATTTTGTTGGTAGGTAAAATGTTCTAGCGAAATCGAAGAAAAATTCCTCTTTATACAATATTAGGACATATTATCAAGTATGACAACAGTGTGCCTTTTTTCTTATGTTCATGACATAGATGACTCTTTGTCGGATAGCTGTGAAATTCCTCAACTGTGTCAATCCAATCTTTATCATATAACGTTTTTAACCTTTAGTTGATTAACAATTAAATCTTGAATATTCAAGGTTAGGCGTAGCAAAATCTTTTCACTAGCTAAACGAATCTGGCCAATGAAGTTGATAGACTTTCCTCCGGGATAAAAATTCATACATGTATTCAAGTCAACATATAATGAGGTAGAAGGTGGGGCAAGCAGTTTTCTGTATAAAGACAAAACATTCCGCTCTACTTGTGCTTCAATAGACACAAGGCCTAGTTCACATCTCATAGCCGCAAGAGGGACAGAATTGGGCACCCCCAGAATCCTCTGCCAAATATTTGCTTTTGCTAAATCCAACCATTTTGGAACAACATGCAAATATGTAGGTTTTCACATAGCGCTTAAACGCCAGATATAGATGCACAAATACAGCTGTGTTTGTTTTACCAACCCCTAGAAGATTGAAAGGCTAACCACCTGCTGTAATTTAACCTCACCCAAGGAGCTTGCGCGTAGATATCTGTACATGGCTTGATGATGCTCAAGAGAAGAGTATGCATGGGGATGAATACAGTGTTGGGCTTGTTAACATGTCTGCTGTTGGTACTCAAGAGAAGAGTTATGCTAAGTTATGTTAGTCGTATTTGTAGCGCGCACGTTGGCCTAGAAAGACATCTTGGCGCAAGGATGCAACATAACAAGGTAAACAACCACCAGAACTAAAATAGAGTCATTTTAAGAAGGTGACAGAATTGAAGATAGTCGCAAGTGTGTCTTAAGCTCACAGGAAGGGTGTTCCAGAGTTTACCCACCACTACAGAGAAGGCCCGACCACCAACCCTGCTCAGATGAAATTTGGGAACTATAACCAAACAGTAATTTCCAGAGAATGGAGGGCCCTACCCGGAACATATGGCAGAAACTAGCCCTGGAGAAAAACAGCCCCGATCTTGTAGTAGGCCTGTTGGACAAGACAAAGAGATTTAAACAGTATTATCTTTTCCACTGGGAGCCAATGAAGTGATCTCAGAACCGGACTGATATGGGAACCATAAAGGGTAGTCGCGGATAGCCTAGCTGCCAGGTTTTGAAGTAGCTATAAACGACGAGTAAGACCTTTTGGTTGAGCTAAATACAGTCCATTGCAATTGTCTAAATGACTGTTTTCAAAACAGGAGACAACTGCAGGGTGGAGGTGAGTGGGCAGAAAAGGCAAAACTCTTTGAAGCACTTCAGTATAAAAGTGCCTTGATTTTCAAACTTCACTAACCTGCGAGGCCATAGAAGGAGATGATGATAAACAGACCCCCAAGTTTTTAACGACCGTTACTGGAGCCGGAGAATCATCCAGTGAAGAGGGCCAAAGGGAAGAAGATATTTCTCATCTGTGAAAGAGATAGTGAGCTAAAGAATCTGGCTAAGACTCTCAAAACCAGGACTAATGGCCAGCAGAGGGGCTCCCAGAACCCCCCCTTGTGTTTGCATAATTAAAGTACCTCACCCTGAGTTACTAGGGTAATCCAGATGTGGACCCCTTGCTCACTTCTCTTAGAGAGGCACAGCTACCACCCTACTGATGAGGCCCACAAAGGCCGAAACACGTGTCTGGGACTGCTGTTGGTACTCTTGTTCAGAGGATAATTGCCTAGCATTTCGTTGCTGGACTGCCCCAGGACAGGACAAAGACTGATATGTTATGGATATGTCTCCTCTGTGAAAGAGATAGTGAGCTAAACAATCTGTGTAAGACTCTCAAACAACCAGGACTAATGGCCGGCAGAGAGACTCCCAGAACCCCTCTTGTGTTTCCAAAAGGAAGAGGGCCAAGATTCAGAGGCAAGCACAGAAGAAGAAACACCCACCACGAGGACCTCTGTCTTGTCCCCATTTCGTTTCAGCCAATTGTTGCCTATCCAACCTCTCACGGCTGCAAGGTAGCCACACAAGCTGGCTAACACCTCAGTCCGGTCGAGATCTAACTACACCAGCATCTGTGTGTCATCCGCATATGAGTAGCACCTGAAGCTGTGAGAGTGGATGAGCTCAACAAGAGACTGAACACAGATGTTAAACAGCATAGCGGACAGGGCTGATCCCTGAGGAACACCACAGAATGAGGAGAAACTGAAGACAAAATGGGGGGCAATGACAGCGATTGGCCCTCACCCATCAGGAATGACGTAAACCAGACCAGCACGGTACCCGAGTGGCCGGTGGAGACCATGCGGTTAAGGAGGATGAAGTGGCCCACAATGTCAACGGCTGCTAACAATATCAGGGCCGCCACACTGCCTCCATCGACCAGCCTGGCTAGATCGTCCACCACCGAAACCAGGACACTCTCTGTACCCCTAGAAAACAGGGAAATTGGACCAGTTAGCTACAGAACGTTGCATGGGCTGATCGACTATCTGAGCAGGAGCAGTCTGTTCAAGCAAGATACGATGTTGGATGCCCTCAATCTTAGTACAAAAAATTTGGCCATTGCATTACATTGAAGCTGGGAAGGGGCTGCAGTGGGAAAAAATGAGCCGTGGAAAAAAACAATTTTACCACGGCAAAGAGTTCTTTGGAACAGTTGGGAGCATCATAACCATATGAGTAAAAAAGTTCTGTTTAGCCATCGGAATCGTCGCATGTTATTTCCTAGAAAAAGTGGTATAAATTAGTTTTTCACTGATGCCATAGGACACACATCACTTGCGTTCTGCTTGCCGTAGCTCTAGTCTAACACACCTGAGTTCTTCTGAAAATCACAGCTGAGAGGGATGCTTATGTGCTCGAAAATACTTAAATGGAGCAAGACTATTAGAAGCCACCAGCAATGCATGGGATAAGACATTCAAATCAAAAAATCAATATGAATGTCAGTGGGAAAGTTAGATTTAACCACAGACATCATGAGGGCTGGGACAACAGACAACCAGTTCCTCTTGAGTACCGTAGCAGAATGCAAATTGTTCAAACTGGAAGCCCTGGCTGACAAAAATGGCACAAGATATTGATCGGACCAAAGAACCTGTTGAACAGGTAAGACTGAAATATTAGGATCTGATGTGAATAACAGATCCAAAATACCACCTTGCTGATGAGTAGGTACAACAACCAGCTGAGTAAGGTCAAGGTCAAGAAGAAAAGTATCGAACAAGAGTTGCAGGGCTGGTTCATGCAGAAGATTGATCACCAGTAACTATGACGTTAGTGTGCACAGGAATGGGGATGAATGCGTGCTGTGGTTATTAACAATTCTGCTGTTGGTACTCAAGAGGATAGTATGAATAACGACGGAGAGGAATATAATTCTGGTATCTATAATATTTCAAATGCCCGGTTGAAAAGTGCTGAACCTCAGGCCGATGCTCCCCCTGAGCTTGCATCAACATCATACACTAACCGCTCAGAATGGAGGTGGTCACGTGTGAAAGCAGGGGACAATGTTGGGGTCATTAACACTTCAATCTTTCTCAACCCTAATGATATCACCACGGTTACATGATGCGTGTTAAAGTTATTGAAAAGAACAAAAACAGAAACGACCATAACAGAGTGCAAAAGAGTCGTACAAATTGGCTGGGAGTCTCACTTTGAAACAAAGTTACAAGAAAATGCTTGCCCTTGTTAAAACTTTAAAGCCGTAGTGCAAAAAGAAGAAGATTTTACAATATATGGTTGGAAGAGCTTTTGAAAATGTGCAAGGGGTGTTTTTGATGCTAATAAAACATTTGAGGGGTAATACTAAGGCCTTAGCGGCAGAGGCTTGTGAGTTAGCCATGGAGTCCGATATTGCGCTAGCCAGTGGTCCGGTTGTTTAACAAAACAAATCAGTTAAATGGGGATTTATGATGCATCTTGTGAAACATTCACAGAGGTGCAGCCCGCTACCATGCTAGACAAGGCCTCAGTTGTTCAACACAGCACACTAGCCCTTGAAATTTTTAGAAATTTGGAAAATCAGGGCACAGCCGATATTTCACAGATATTTGCGGTTTCTAGTATAACCAGAACACTGTCAACACTCACTCTGGAAATATCGCAAATATTAATCGTACATGACGGGTGCAAAGACCTATGACTAGCAACTAATGACTCCCTTCAGAAAACCCTTATTGGAAAAACAGAAAACAAATCAAGAACAAACACAAATTCCCCAGTGTTTCGGGAGTGCACGTCAATTTAAAAACACAGCCACTGTCACAGACATTGTTCCAGACACGCTAATTGTCCATAGCGAATGTGGATATTCATTTTGGCGAGGCCCTAAAAACAGGGGGCAAGGATTAAAATGAGAAAGGGCCAGGGCTCGGAGGTGTCGACCATTTAAAATCTTAAAAAGGCCCACTTGGTTATATTCAGACGTGATTGGGCTAGGACAGCACAGACTTCAAAACCCCAGACACCGGATCACCCTATTTATTTGGAGAGGGTGCTGACCTATCAAAGAACTTATAAAACATTCTCAGCCGTGAAGCATTGTGAGTTCAGATTCATGAATATGGACCAATTGCGCTTTTGGACCACAGGTTAACGGTTATAACTGAGGCTGTGGAAATACTGTTTCGACATATACTGGAAACTGTTGCTCCCAAAGATTTTGTGCAGATGAGAATTAAAGTTGAAGGCTTAAACAGACACTTGTTTACAAAGCAATCCCCTTGGGAGTGTTTTTCAATTTCTGGAGAATTTTCAGAGGCTGCTGCAAAGAAAAAATGAGATCATGTGTTTTGTGCCACTAAGATTTGTGGTTCTAGCTTCAGACCTCGTTATGGCAGTGCGTATAAACCTTAAAGCAAAATTCTGCACAGCCTCATTATAAAATTCAAAGCCTGATGGTTGCTAAATTTCGATCACGACCCCCTAAATCTCTGTCATGCGTCTAGTCTCATAGGTTTAATCGAACCGAGAAGCATAACAGACAACAATATACATGCAAAAGCTTTGCAAGTACACAACACGCTTGTACTAGCGACAGCTGGCTGTTTTTGAGGAGTATTTTGATAGACCTATCAAGATACTCTACTTTAACAACAGGGTATGGCGATATTTCCCACTAATGGCTAAAACGCTTAGACACACTTTGTATGTTTTACATTTCTATGGTATAATCAATCTGTAAAGGTTTCCTGGGGGCTGTCAGCACTTCCACCACATTTCCAGAAGCAAGCATAAACACAATTGCCAGTGTCACTGTCGCTTATGTTTAAGAGAAGAATGTCAAACCTGCAAAATGTCCTCGGTCTCACATGCTCACGAGGTCTCCGCCCTGTCTAGACACACACATTCAAAAACCAGGGTGGCAGTCATGTGTGAGCTGGCCATTGATTGTCCCACATGTGAAAAATGTCTTCCCGAGAGTCATAACTGTAACAGCATAATCTGTAAGGCGTGTAATGTTTTGGTTGTTAGCACAGATGAACACATGTGCTACATGACGGCCGGTAGACCTCGAGATAAAACAGGGAACTAAATAGTATAAGACATGGAGGCCCGTCATGAGAATATAACCCATCAACCCAACTATATCTATGCCAGACATCTAACTGGCGGTGTTGAGAAACGCCACATACAATACTGGTTGGACGGCTATGCAGTGATTCAGGGGATGGAAATAGCCTACGAATTCAACGGCTGCTTTTATCATGGCTGTCCCAATTGTTATCCCGCCGGGAGCTTCAATACTTTAATGGGTGCTACTTATGAACAGCTGTATAGATGCACCCTCTTGAAGTAGTCATTTCTAGTCAGTCAAGGGGTTCACGTCATCAGTATCTGGGAACATGAGTGGCGTGCAATGGCAGAGAACAATTCTGATGTGTGTCGTTTTCTTAAAAAGAGAAATCTGCCCAACCCCCATAAAGGCCTGAGATGCATTATACAGTGGCCACACAAATGCTTATCAGTCAATAACCCTCTGTAAATAATGACAAACCCTATCCGGTGGGACTTTCAGAAATCATCTTTAATCATTTTGGCGATATAGACCAATATTTCGGTTTTATCAGATGCAAGGTCTACCCACCCATAGGTCTTTACATACCTGTGTTACCCTGTAGTTGCAGCAATAAACTAATGTTTACACTTTGTCGTACATGTACTGAAACAAAACAAGCCCATTGCAATCACACACATAAGGGGAGACGGATAACAGGGACCGGGTGTACGATCGAGCTACAGGCGGCCTTAAAACGGGTGTATTGCCTGCGCTGCATACAGAAAATATGGCATTTTAAAACAGTCACCATCAATCTCTTCTGTGATTACATGTGCATGTTCTTACAACAGAAACAAGAAGCCTCTGTCTTTCCTATCGGATGTGTGGATGGTGCCGCTAAACAGTCCTACATAGATGATTATTATAAACATCAGGGTATACGTTTGCGCGTGGTTCAATCGAGGACAACCCTGCTTGGCAGTTGTTAGCAGTTTTTGCCAAAACGATGCCTTAACTTCTTGCAGGGTAAGTTTGCACAAAGAGCTAATTTGCCCAACACAACCATCATCACAGACCCTCATGTGCTTCATGCCTATCTATTTGATCATTCTTATGACTTGACCAGCTGCGTGTTCATAGACGATGAAACGGCTTGTCTGTGCTGGCGCTACGCTTTGGAATAGCCAACAGCTTCAGATAACACAAACATATTCATAGCCACCTTCACAACCACTCATGCATGTTTAAAACTATTTGCTGTGATGGAACAATTACAAGAGCGTGTTCTGTACCACGACACGGATAGCGTTATCTTTGTTAGCCACCCCGGAAATGTCAACGCCGCCACCGGCAATTATCTAGGGGATCTAACTTCAGAGTTAGTACCTGGCGAATACATAGTAGATTTTGTATCCACAGGCCCCAAAACGCCCATCACACATCTCTAGGAAGCGTCAATATGAAGGTAAACGGTATATCACTAAATGTTAACAACAGCGCTGAAATAAACAAAGACAGTTTAAAGGATCTAGTACTGATCTCATACAAAAAGACAAGTATAACCTCTCACACTCCATCGTCCTTACACATCCGGGTATAGTTCTTGATAAAAAACAGTGGAAAATTAGCACTGTCACTCTACAAAAGATGCTAATTGATGTGTTTGATAAAAGGACCCTGGCACCGGGAGGCATGACGCAGCCCTATGGCTATTAAGTAGTTCATAATAATCTTTAACAGCTCCTTCACTATTCTGCAACGTACCTGCCATCTCTCGACCTTTGAATCATCTAGGTCACACATGCGATACAGTCCTCATAGCTGAGTGTCTGAGAGCCGAGTATTTAAATGTACATGTTTGACTCTCCGTTGAATCATATTGTTTTTAGACTCATATTTATTCCTTTCTGTATTAAATATATCTTTTTTAAATAACACATTTTTACAATTCATAAATTGGGCTGGTTCTTTATGACGTGGTCCTATGATTTAAAAACATGTTATTTTATTCAGAAGTGCAACACTATGCTGTCATGGGGTCACCAATTCGCTTTGGGTTACAGAAACTGTTTCTATGTTTGTAATCACACTACAAATGTTGGCTTTTTTATTTTCACAGATGATGCTACAAGCTCTTGATACCTTTTTGTCATGATATATTTTCAACAGCTTCATGTCTGAACATGTACACACATAGCCATTGAGCATAAAGACACACCAGGTTTTATGAATAACAGATTTGTTTATTGATATTTAAAACATGTATTCAAAATGTATTTACATTTTAAATTTAAATTGAAAGAGTAAAGAGCTTCAAATACCTTGGCATAACTCTGGACAACTCAGCAAAAGAAACGTCTATGCAAGAATCCCTGCTCGACAAAATTCGAAGCCTGGCAACAAAAGGCAAAGCAATAGACAGAAAATGTGGTTAATTCTCCACCATCCCACTACTGAACTTTTACAAGCAAAAGGTGGTTCCCATTGTAACATATGGATCAGAAGCAATGCCGTGCTTACCAAAGACTCTCTGGCCTAAATTGGAAGCCTACTTTTGGAGGACGACCCTCACCCTGCCGGACTCAACTCCAATTACACTGATCCGCCGAGAACTCAGTCTGCTCTCCCTCCAAGGCACTGTAGATTGCAACACTCTGATGCTATATTGGAAATGCATTCTTCCAAATTGCTCATTCCTCCATGGCCTGGTGTCTAAAGAAATTTCAGGGGGAAGCTGCACTATGCTACCCAATGGAAAAATGAAAACCAAGCTCTACTAAAAACCATCGAATGCACAGAAGAGGATCTGATTAACAACCCTACAAGAATAACAAAAAAAAACAAAAGATATGGGCCCTCATTACGACCCTGGCGGAAAGTAACTGACAAGACCGCCATAGCGCAAACAGCGTTTCCGCCATTGCACGATGTAGTAAAGTGCGGCTGATTCCGACCCATCGGGCACGAGCATCACGCCATGGCGGAAGTGCAAAGTCCGCGACGGCGGAAATGACCCCAAAACGGCCCTTACCGCCGTCGTACGCCGCCCTAGGTGCAAGTCCGCCACCCATCTTAGCGGTCACCGTAATGAGCGGCCGGCGCAAACTACGGCCACCGTAAATATACGGAAACGGAAGCACAAACACGGGGCCGGAACGGGAAACAGCACACCGTACACCTATAAAACAGAACCCCCACACAACCATTAAAACTCCGACCCTGAGACACATCCCAACCCGTCAGCCACCCCAGTTAAAATAATAAATAATGGGAAAAGTAGCTAAAAAAGCGTGCGACCGCAAGCGGCAGGTCCACTTCTCCCATGAGGAACTCACCGTGCTCACGGAGACCCTCCAGGAGCATGCCGCCGTCGTCTTCTCCACGCAAATGACGAGGACGGCACTTGCGAACAAGAAGGCAATATGGGCCCTGGTGGCACAGCGGGTAAGTGCGGTGGGGACCGGGCCCCGCAACCCACAGCAATGCCGAAAGCGATGGGACGACCTACGGATACGCGTCCGGAGCATACTCTCCGCCAACCGGAACATTGCCACAGCTACCGGGGGAGGATCGGAATCACCCATCAAGTTGACCCCCTGGGAAGAAATCTGTGCCTCCACCATTGGAATGGAGAGCATAGAGGGAGTCGGAGGGATGGAGAAAGGAGTGCAGACATCCGAAGAATCAGGTAGGTGGCCCAAATGAAACAATGCCAAATCCACAATCACCAACCATGTGAAGTACCTGTGTCCCCATAGCGCAATAGGAACACATGTCCAGGAGAACGACCACATACATCGCCATGACAGCGCCCTTTAAAAGTCAGAATAAATACATAAATAATTAAAAACCCAAAATATACACTCCACATGTGCAGCATGCACACCCGAACTGCAGACTGCTAAACAACTGCATCCCCAATCCACACTAAAATGAGACCACCCCCAAGGCCCTGACCCAAATCACCCTCAGGTACCACCCCAATGCATGTGATACAATGCCATCACAATTACCACAGACCCATGAATAACGCTCTCCCTCCTCTACTCCACCACAGGGTCCGATTCTAACGACGAGCTCCAGGATACCCCTACCAGCACACCTGCAAAGAGGGCCAAGACCAACGGCCAAAGACCCTCCACCTCAGCTGCACGGATCAAGACACGGCAGCAGCACAAATCAAGTGGCAGCACACTGGAGGGGACTCCAACAGGCACCCCAGCAGCCAGCACGTCCACAACACCAGCACCACAGGTCCCCCCAACGGATGCCACAGAAGGCACTGCTTCTGGTGGCAGCAGCACCATAGGTGACACCGCATTCATGCCAGCATGCTCCGACACAGAAAACGGTGCTGTCGACGTAGGACCCATCCATGACCTGTCACAATCCCCCTGTTTGTACCATCCCGTACACCATGAGGAAACCACGCAGGGGCACCCACAAGACGACGACTGGAAAACCCCCACAAGGCCTGTGGCAAGGCAACATGAGGCGTCCAGCCCCTCTGTGACACCACCGCAAATGGGCATGGCCCAGCAGAGGCAACAGTCCCTCGAGCACATGATCGTGCAACAGCAGCAACTGGCCACGCTCCTCAAGGAGCATGCTGCCGAATGTGGGGGTTCGAAGGCAGCCATTGAAACATCAACTGAGACACTCAGGGCAGAAATGGAGCGAAGTACCGAGGGCCTGAGGGAACAAATGGAGAGAAGCACCGAGAGCCTGAGGGGACAAATGGAGAGAAGCACCGAGAGCCTGAGGGGACAAATGGAGAAAAGCACCGAGAGCCTGAGGGGGGAACTGCATGCGACGTCCAAAGACGTATGTGGTGAACTTGCCGCTGTGCGCCGTGTGCTCACTGAGCTCTCACAAACCCTCAGGGACATGCATGGACGTGAGCAGGCAGAGACATCATCCGTTGCAAGTTCCGTCCAGGGCAGCCCCCAACGTAGATCTGGGAGGACCCGGCGCTCCACAGGCAGGGGTGCCCCTGATACCCGGAGAGGGGGCTTGCAATAGCGTCTGCCCACTGTCAATGAGCATCTTTGGACACTGGTGTTCGGGGGGGAGGTAGGAGGGTGGAGGGGGTGTGTTGGGCTTCATTGGGTGGCGGGTCGATTGGGTGTGTAATGTCATTTCACATATGCAATACAATTATTCACAATTATCCAATGAGATGTGTGGACATTGATCTCTGTGTACGAGGCCTTTCTTGGCGTACAGTCCACATTGTGCATGTCCCAGACACACACAGTGCCACAAGTCCCGTGTCCATGTAACAGCCACCAGGCGTGAGTGCTAGAAGCATGCATCTATGATACTCTGACGAATCTCACGGGCCTCCTGTGCCTCGCGGCCTGCTTGAGGTGCTGCCACATCCCCGTCCTCATCATGACCATCTTCAGGTGCTTGCAGTTCTGCGTCGGGGGGCATGGCCACATTCCTACGTACGCACATGTTGTGTAGCATGACACATGCCATGACCATCTTTGCAACCTTCTCATGGCGGTACAGGAGTGCCCCGCCAGACCTGCTGAGGCAGCGGAAGCGAGCCTTCAGTAGGCCGAATGCCTGTTCTATGACCACACGGGTACGTGAGTGGGCATGGTTGTAGTCCTCCTCATGCTGGTTCTGTGGGTTCCGGATTGGTGTAAGGAGCCATCTCTTCAGTGGATACCCGGCATCACCTGTATGTGGACAATAAAGGATGTTTGTGGTATGTCATTGCTACGTACGCTTCCCCCCCCCTTCCTGCCAGGTCATTCACGCATCACCCACCCCACATTCACATGCATTAAACGAGACTCACCGAGTAGCCAGGATCGGCGCCCTGCGTGTCGCTCCATGTAGCGTGGTATCCTAGAGTTCCGCAAGACCATAGAATCATGGGTTGATCCTGGAAATCGTGCACAACAATGTGTAAAGATCCTGTTGGAGTCACACACCATTTGTACATTGATAGAATGATATTGTTTCCGGTTGCGGTACTGGACCTCCATGGCATGTGGGACAACCAATTCCACATGGGTGCAGTCGATGGCACCAATGCAACCCGGTATGCCGCCAAGTGCATGGAATCCCACTTTGGCATTTGTAATCTCCTGCTCCGAGCGTGGCAAAGTGATGTAGTCGTCTGAGTGCTTCAGGAGGGCATCAAGCACTTGGAATAGTGTCCGTGAAAATAGTGGCTGTGAAATGCCATGCAACTGTCCGACTGTGTGCTGGTAGGTGCCTGTGGCCAGGAAGTGGAGTACAGACACCACCTTCAGTAGGGGTGGGATGGCGGTTGGGCTATCTATCATGCTGACAAGGTCGGCGTGTGTCATGTTGACAATGGCGGCTATGGTGTCCCGGTCCAAGCGGTAGAGGGTGTGGATCTGCTCAGCTGTGAGGTTGAACGGATTGGCTCGGAGGCGTGGGATTGCGGGCTGTCTGCGTGGTGGTGGTGGTGGCTGTGCTGGTGGGGCTTGCTGGCCCTGCCTTGCCCTCCTCCGCCTCCTCCTCCTCCTGCGTCTCCTCTGTGCGGCCGGTTGTTGGAGTAGTTGGCGTTCGTCTTCTTCCTGCAGTTGGAGTACTTGCAGTGCAATTAGGTCCCCCAGGCCCAACATCGCTAGTCCTGCCGGTAGCATTCTGGAGTGGGAGTGGTTGGGGGAGGGGGTTGGGTGTGCAATTTATGTGTGTTCAGGCTGTATTGCCTTCACCTGTGGTGATTCATTCCACCTGTGTCAGCTGCGATGCCTTTCGTGCGAGCACGTCCCGCACACAACGCTGCAATCTGACGCATGGCATCTTGCATTTGCATTCATGTTTTCAATCCAGATGGCAGTGGCATATTGGTTTATTTGTTGATTCTGCTATGGTCCCATTGTTCCACATACTATATTAGCATTCGCGAGCAGACTTGTGAAGGGTCAGTGGAATGTAGTGCTCGATCAACGGTGGACCCTCATGCTGCACTGTACCGACCTTCACCGACGGGCGGGGAGTCCCATTACTGATTGAGGCCAGTTGCCATTTACAAACACAGCCGCACTACATAGATGAATTTGTGAATATGAGCGTACACAGATGCCTAATCGACGTGATGTTGCAAATTAGGAATTCGAAGGACAGCGCTTTCGGGTTTCAACTAGCGGCGTGGAGACGCCCACAGGTCTGACTGGGAATATAACGTTCCATTGTTGAATGTCCTTGGGACAGGGCCCATGACGGGTATGCAATGATAGATATGAATTGTATGGGATGCGCAATAGCGTAGTGGACGATTAGGCAGGACGTTCCCAGATACATGTAACTTCACTACACTTGGAATCCGGGCAGGAGCACAGTGGATTTTGCAGGCTGCATTACGCACAGACTCAATGGAAATTACTAATGTCATGTGAGTAGATATTCTGGCGTTTACATACCGGGATGAGGGAATGATGGATGGATGGATGCATGGACAGATGATTTAATTGGGAGTCTGCCATGTACATGGCTATTTGGAATCTATCCCCTTCCCCTGCGCTATGTGATGCAAGGCTGCCATAGTGGGACCATCGTCTGTCTGCCCTTGTTGAGCCCTCCCTGTCTCGACGCGCCTTCAGTCACTTGTGTCTATGCACGTTGATAATCCCATCTGATGGATCCTGTTCTGACAGGCGCATGCACACAGACACTCGTTTGTGATAGTGTATTCACCTCGATTGGTGTCGTTATGTTTCGCAAGTGATTTTCGGGTGGAATTGGTCCTTTTGGGTGGGCTAGCATGCATATGGTTGTAGGTTTAGTGTGTTGCATGTAGTGAGTTATTCGTATGGAGTTCGGATGCCCATGCCATTTCCTTTTTCATTCGGGTGACAGGTTTCTCCTCCCCTTCTGCCGCTGCCATCTGTACGCCACTCCTGCAGATGGCTTCTTCACTCGACACCTGCAGCTACGGGTTAATCAGTGGAGCACCATTACGATCTTATGGGACGATCGCCAATGGGCCACATGTCCTTACGCAGTACTAGTGGCTAGGAGCAGCATACCTACCTTCCAGCTGGACTAGTGCCTACTTCATGGGACGGCCCTGCGGTCCTGGGCGCTTCCGTGTTGCCTTTTTGGACGTTGATGTAGCCCCTGTGTGCCATGAGGGTACAGGGCGTCACACAAGGGGCAGCTGGTCATTTATTGCGGATGCAGCCCACAGTAATGATGATCAGTTGGGAGTTTATGTTCGGATGGCTGTATGGGCTTGGTGATTTTGATGTGCATTAAATCTATATTCAGATGTTGCCCGTGTGGCGTTATTCTTTGCTGGTAATGTGGCATGTTCCGATTGGTGGCGCGATGTATTGTGAGGTGATCTGCATTGGGTTCCGGCTTCTGGGTACTGTTGTGTGGTACGTGCTTGTGCTGATGGTTGGTTTGGCGACTGGCAAGTGTACAGGGCTGGTGCGGTCTCCCTCAGGTTGCTGCTTTGCATGATGGTTTACACTGGTGGCATGCGATGGGGGACTTGTTCATTTCACTGGTTGCATGGTGTGACTACATTGCGCCTACGGGGAGTTGTGCTATGTGGCCAGGTAGTGGGGTACAGGCACTCAGTAGGGCCATTTACGGTTGGTTCGCGATGCCGTAGTTCTCGCCATGGCGGAATGGTACTTTCCGCCATGCTTGATGGCGTTATGTGGATGTCCGCTGGGGTCGGCATTCGCGTACCGTTGCGCCATGGCGGTAATTACGGTTTTGCAGGGCGCGCGTGCGCGTCCTTGGTGCAGTTAGCGTTGGCGTTCACTACGGTGTCGCTGATGGCATCGTACTTTACGGTGACGGGTCATAATCGCAACGGCCGGTATTCGATGTCGGGATTGCATTTCCGCCATCGTTTTTCGGATTCCGCCAGGGTCGTAATGAGGGCCATGGACTGGATTCGCACCTTAGATGCAGCCTCAGAATACAAGCTTGTCTCTCATTTACCCTCGCTATGGAAAAAACGTGATGATCTACAGAACTACATCAAAAAATTCCCTAGTCGAGCGGCACGTAACCTCATAATGAGAGCAAGACTGAATCTTGTGGACACCAATGAAATTCGCCACATAAGGAAGCAATCACTGACTAACATCTGTAGATTTTGTGGCAACAAGATGGAGACCATTCAACACCTTATACTGTCCTGTCCAAGTTTGCCAGACATCCGTCGCCCCTATATGAAATATATCTGCCAACACTCTGCAGCAACTGATGAAGATACATGGTGGAAAAGGATGATAGGTGGTGATCGCACATCGTGGCAACTAGCGACATATAAAATTCTTGACGCCTTAACAGAAAAACTCACTGCGAAACGAAACGAAAACTAAGACTCTCCTCTCAAAGCGACCAGAAATGAACACAAATCTCAAACCAAAGAGTGAAATGATGACTAAACTCGAGCAAAAGAAAGAGAAAAACAATGATGTTGTAAAAATCAAATTTTTGATTAAATACTCAAAAAAAAATGTATTTACATTAAATAACTACAATTATCAAATGTTGCACAATAATCTTCTCAGATACAAATTTCGATGTATCATCAATTAATTCATAAACACACTTATTCTTAAACTATATCAAATTTATATACAAATTATCCGAGATCTTATCAAATGTAGGCAAACTTGAGATACAAAAAATATAAAATTATAAAAATGTATTACATTTAATATCAAATATTTTAAAGTTCTTATCAATACAAAATGCATACCCGGCTCCTGGCGCCTAAAAGGCCAAACCCACTCCAGTGCCATCAACGCGTTACAATTCCAAGCCCTCAGATTCACAGCCTCTCTCTTCCCAACTCACTTCACCCTCAACCCTTAAACAGGCAGCCGTATGCTCCCAGCCATATTTTTATGTACATTTTATATTCACTTTATAGCATTTTAATATAAAATGTATATTCACTTTATATCCTTTTTGATATAAAATTAGAAAACACATTCTATAAAAAAATACATTTGATATACCATTGATATCAAACATGATATCTTTTTTATATTACATTTATATCCACTTTATATCAAATCCATATCAAAACAGGGCGGGACTAAGGACACAAAAGTGGCATTCCCACTTGTGAACATTTTGAATGGAGACAAAAGAAGGTCTCTTCTACTACTCTTTCAGTGCTCAAAGAAGGAAAATAAAATGTTGCTGGCAAGATCCGTCTACAAATGCCTATTTGTTGTTTTACCTGCAGCATGTGTGATCTTGGGCAACACTGCTCAGAGTTCTTGTATATACTATACATGTATGTGTTTGCAGATTTAAGACATCAAGAATTAATATGCGCTGTTAGTGAACTGGAGAGTGATACGTTTAACTTTGCTGAACTTGTTCTATGTTCGACAATAAATGTAGTTTTCAATTTGTAGCTTGGGACAAAAAAGTGATTTTGCAGCATTTTATTGTAAGCATTGTATGCATTTTTTCTAAACAGAATATAAAAGTGCAATAATATCTTAGTGGATGATGTGGCAAAGGAGAAAAGTCAAGGCACTGGAAGCGGTTAACACAAACATGTTTCACCAAAATGCAGAAAGCATCTCTTATGCAAAACATCTGTGGTGCGAGTCTGCAGACAGTCGCCTCCCAGCCCCCTCAGCCCTTCTCAGAATGGACCATAGAAAGGAATTGGTTCCCAGGGCTTCCTGCACCTTTACAGAGACACAGCGATACAGCCTGGGAGACCAACATCTCCGATACCGGGCCTTCTGAATGCCGATGGGGGTGGACGCTGTTCCCATTCGGGTGCCTCTGAGCTCCAGCAGGGCCTTCTGAATTCAGATGGGGGTGGACGCTGTTCCCATACGGTGCCTCTGACCTCCAGCAGGGCCTTCTGAATGCAGATGGGGGTGGACGCTGTTCCCATTCAGGTGCCTCTGAGCTCCAATTGGGGCTTCCGAATTCAGATGGGGGTGGACGCTGTTCCCATACGGTGCCTCTGAGCTCCAGCAGGGCCTTCTGAATGCCGATGGGGGTGGACGCTGTTCCCATTCAGGTGCCTCTGAGCTCCAATTGGGGCTTCCGAATTCAGATGGGGGTGGACGCTGTTCCCATACGGTGCCTCTGAGCTCCAGCAGGGCCTTCTGAATGCCGATGGGGGTGGACGCTGTTCCCATTCGGGTGCCTCTGAGCTCCAGCAGGGCCTTCCGAATTCAGATGGGGGTGGACGCTGTTCCCATACGGTGCCTCTGACCTCCAGCAGGGCCTTCTGAATGCCGATGGGGGTGGACGCTGTTCCCATTCAGGTGCCTCTGAGCTCCAGCAGGGCCTTCTGAATGCAGATGGGGGTGGACGCTGTTCCCATACGGTGCCTCTGACCTCCAGCAGGGCCTTCTGAATGCAGATGGGGGTGGACGCTGTTCCCATTCGGGTGCCTCTGAGCTCCAGCAGGGCCTTCTGAATGCAGATGGGGGTGGACGCTGTTCCCATTCAGGTGCCTCTGAGCTCCAGCAGGGCCTTCTGAATGCAGATGGGGGTGGACGCTGTTCCCATACGGTGCCTCTGACCTCCAGCAGGGCCTTCTGAATGCAGATGGGGGTGGACGCTGTTCCCATTCAGGTGCCTCTGAGCTCCAGCAGGGCCTTCTGAATGCAGATGGGGGTGGACGCTGTTCCCATTCAGGTGCCTCTGAGCTCCAGCAGGGTCTTCCGAATGCAGATGGGGGTGGACGCTGTTCCCATTCAGGTGCCTCTGAGCTCCAGCAGGGCCTTCCGAATTCAGATGGGGGTGGACGCTGTTCCCATTCAGGTGCCTCTGAGCTCCAGCAGGGCCTTCTGAATGCAGATGGGGGTGGACGCTGTTCCCATTCAGGTGCCTCTGAGCTCCAGCAGGGTCTTCCGAATTCAGATGGGGGTGGACGCTGTTCCCATTCGGGTGCCTCTGAGCTCCAGCAGGGTCTTCCGAATTCAGATGGGGGTGGACGCTGTTCCCATTCGGGTGCCTCTGAGCTCCAGCAGGGTCTTCCGAATTCAGATGGGGGTGGACGCTGTTCCCATTCGGGTGCCTCTGAGCTCCAGCAGGGTCTTCCGAATTCAGATGGGGGTGGACGCTGTTCCCATTCGGGTGCCTCTGAGCTCCAGCAGGGTCTTCCGAATTCAGATGGGGGTGGACGCTGTTCCCATTCGGGTGCCTCTGAGCTCCAGCAGAGTCTTCCGAATTCAGATGCGGGTCGACGCTGTTCCCATTCAGGTGCCTCTGAGCTCCAATCGGGCCTTCGTAATTCAGATGGGGGTCGACGCTGTTCCCATTCAGGTGCCTCTGAGCTCCAATCGGGCCTTCGTAATTCAGATGGGGGTCGACGCTGTTCCCATTCAGGTGCCTCTGAGCTCCAGCAGGGCCTTCTGAATGCCGATGGGGGTCAAAGCTGTTCCCATTCGGGTGCCTCTGGGCTCCAATCGGGCCTTCGTAATTCAGATGGAGGTCGACGCTGTTCCCATACGGTGCCTCTGAGCTCCAATCGGGCCTTCCGGATTCAGATGGGGGTCGAAGCTGCTCCCATTCGGGTGCCTCTGAGCTCCAATCGGGCCTTCCGGATTCAGAAGGGGGTCGACGCTGTTCCCATACGGGTGCCTCTGAGCTCCAGCAGGGCCTTCCGAATTCAGATGGGGGTCGACGCTGTTCCCATTCAGGTGCCTCTGAGCTCCAGCAGGGCCTTCCGAATTCAGATGGGGGTCGAAGCTGTTCCCATTCGGGTGCCTCTGAGCTCCAGCAGGGCCTTCCGAATTCAGATGGGGGTCGAAGCTGTTCCCATTCAGGTGCCTCTGAGCTCCAGCAGGGCCTTCCGAATTCAGATGGGGGTCGAAGCTGTTCCCATTCGGGTGCCTCTGAGCTCCAGCAGGGCCTTCCGAATTCAGATGGGGGTCGAAGCTGTTCCCATTCGGGTGCCTCTGAGCTCCAATCGGGCCTTCCAAATTCAGATTGGGGTCAACGCTGTTCCCATTTAGGTGTCTGTGATCTCCAGTCGGGCCTTCCGGATTCAGATGGGGGTGGACGCTGTTCCCATTCGGGTGCCTCTGAGCTCCAATCGGGCCTTCCGAATTCATATGGGGGTCGACACTGTTCCCATTCAGGTGCCTCTGAGCTCCAATTGGGCCTTCCGAATTCATATGGGGGTCGACACTGTTCCCATTCGGGTGCCTCTGTGCTCCAGCAGTGCCTTCTGAGTTACACCCTCTGGGTGGCGGGAGTCACAGTAATCCAACATCCAGACCAGAAACTTTGCTTTCGCCTCACCCTGAAGTACAGTAGGGGGATGTCTGTAGTGGTGGGGGGGAGTGGTGGTCTCTTGGAGACACAATTAAATCTAATATCCAGATGAAAGAGGGTGTGTCACTACAAGGAGAGCCAGGCCGGTAACTCAAAAGCTGCTCACGGTGTGCTCTAGGAACTGGTGTTGTGCAACATCATCACTATTGTCATGACATTGAGGGCTAGCCCGCGTTGCTGGCAGGCTTTGTTGGTCTGTTGGTGGCTTGCCTCAGTTGGTGCAGGACAGACCCACAAATTGTGGTTCATTTGGCAGCACTGCAAATACTCCAGCGTAAATGCTGTGGATTCCAAGAGAACTTGCCCTGCTTTACACACTAACAAAAAGCAGGCAGATTCCATAGGAATACATCGTAACTGCGGCCTGCGATGCGTAAATGGCAGGTGGTGTTTAATCAATTTGCACGTCAATGTGCATAAGCTTGGTGTAAAAGAGAGAGCCCCCATTTTACAATCCCCATTTACACGCAGACATGCAAATGTTGAGAATTGCGCAGTGTGGACCCGTTTACACCAAAGTGCAAACGTAACCGGTCCCCTCCGCGTAACTTAAGCAGACTTAAAAAATGAGCCCCTATGCGTAATGCACATCCAGGTCAGAATAAGGAAAAGCCGACCCCTCTAATCCAATCCCTGCAATGACATGACATGACATGCACATTATATCTTGCATTGATGCCATCCCCACCACCCCCAGACCAGTGGGAGAACTCTGCTAGTCCAGCCACTTTCCATATGTGGCCATTCTTTCTGCATCCACTTTCTGGCATCCTTGGTGAAGACATAGGGCCTCTGTATAAGTTTGCCGGTCCGGAAACAAGGGTGCCGGTAAGCTCACCGGCAGCCTTGTTTCCGGACTGGCAAACTACAAGTCTGCCTGCCGGGGCCGCTATGCCCGACAGGTCTGACCCTGCCAGGCGCAGCGGTCACAGTAGGCAGACATTTCACAGGAGCAACGGCACCATAAGCAACGGTGCCAGTGCTCCCATGCTCCTACTCCCATAGAGTCCCATGGGAACGGGAATTAACAAATATACCGGCGCCTGACTTCCCGGCCGCCGGACTCGGAATGAGCCAGGGGCACGGGGAGGTCAGGAGCCTGTAAATTATTCTGAGTCTGGCCGCAACCCGCTGGTTGCACCGGCAGGGTTACCGTCGGACTTGGAATGAGGCCCAGAGTTCTTTCCCACTGTTATATGTTGATGTAGCCCTGGTGCTGGCAAACAGCCCCTCCACACTGAGAGAGTATCACCCCAATCCGATGTCTGCAGTGGTTGGAGGGACTCATAGTTGGTAATGGCCTGCTACCCACTATAGAATAAGCCTTTGGGTATCTCTCCCTTACACTGGCATGGGTACTGAAGGAGGCGTCCCACCAATCTGACATGTAGTTCTCTGACCTATCTGGTGTTTAGCTTATAGCCTCTAATAAGACTGCCCAGAGCAGTTTGATGGTGATGGTGGTATAACTTAGTCTTTGCATGGTGATGTAGACATTGGTGGTTTCTCTGTGGGTTGTGATTTTGAAGTGGTGCTTATGGCTTCCCCCTGTCCTAGACCGTGCTTGGTTTTCCTGGTACCATTCTTTCATTTTAGGGCTAAGGCAGCAAACTGTTCTGAAACTGAACTGCAATTTACTTCATTCAGAGACACACACTCATAACATACAGGCCAACATTTTCCAGGACCTGGGAGGACGAGTTTCCCTATTCTAGTGCATTGGGTTAGAATTATTTTAGGAGGGAGGCAGTAAAAAATAGCAACATTTTTGCTAACAAATTCGGGTTGGCATATATGTCATGATATGTGCTCCCACTCCCAAGTGGTGGATGACCGAGCATTCATGGGTTCAAGAGAACAGAGAACCTGGAATCCCATGGGGTAGTATGGTGGGGCTGGCAGGTCAAGGGGATCCTGCACCTTGTGACATTGCTAATGGTCTCTCTCTCGCTAGATAACGCAGCTGAACCTCTTCCACTGTCACAGGATCGTTACAAGGGTTTTTGCTTCTCGTGGGACCTGTTGCTGGTGATACGAATTGATGTTCTAGTTTCAGAAGCTAGAAGATGTTGCTACCAAACATGTTTCCCTTTGAGCAACTGGTTGAAGCTCAGAGGTCAACATAGATTGGCAAGTGATTCAAGAGCGCTCAAACAAATGAAAGGGGTAGCAATCAGTGGATTAATCGCATGGAGAAAACACAAATACAGCAACTGGACAGCAGCCCATAAAGCCAAGCTATTGCAGGTGGACTCGGTGGCCATTCTCAATACAATATTGAGAAAGGACAGGAGAGCAACCTGGGAACTGCTAAACCAACAGGGGCCGAAAGATAGTCTGCCGATGGCCAAGCTTGAACAGAAGGGGGGTGGGTGGTCGCTTCATTATGATGAGGATTACTTGATCATGCTCATCAAGAAAGCTAGTTGGTCTAGGGCCCCCGGCCCGGATGGCCTTTCCAACATGACCCTAAAGGAAACACAGGAAGAATGGGCATCTATCATGTACTCACTATTTAATAACATTTTGAGGTCAGAGACTATTCCTGACTCTTGGAAATCTGCAGTAATCGTTCCAAACCACAAGGGAGGCGATAGGGCAGATCCAGGGAATGACTGCCCTATAGCCCTATTGGATGTGATGGGAAAGATCTCTGGGGGAATGCTGCTGTCTCATCTACAGAATTGTATAGCTTCAACGGGTGGAGCGAACCCTAGACAAACGGGTTTCAGTTGGGCCAGAGGGACTGACCTGAATCTGTTCCTTTTGAACATCTTTAAGGGCATAGCTCTGGAAAGGGGGACCAGAATATATATTGCTTTCATTGACATCAAAAAGACTTGATAGCATAGACAGGGAGCGGCTGTGGAATAAAATGGAGGAGTGGAGCTGTCCCGTGAACCTGCTATCAGCTATCCGAGAACTATATCAGGACACCAACATTAAAATCAGGCCCAAAGTCGAAGGTCTGTTATCAGACTCCATTCCTATGGAAAGGGGACTGAAACAAGAGTGTCCCCTCGCCCAAACCCTTTTCAATCTGTTCTTATCAGACGTCCCAATCGCACTGGATAGGGTGAACGCCTTCCCCCCAGATTAGGCTTGTCTAAGATCGGCAGATTGTTCTTCGCCGATGACCTGGCCCTTGTAGATCAGACTCTCATCGGACTACAATGGTCACTAAAGGCGTTGAGCGAATACATGAGGGAGAACGGACTAGAAGTTAAACCGCTAAAAACTAAGATCCTGACCATTGGGTGTAGAAGCAAGAGGGGTACCTCGGGGTACAAATGGTTTCTGGACGACACTCCCTTAGTGGAAGTTTAGCCTGTGATCTAGCTGGGCACTTTAGTCAACAACAAACTAGGTGATGGTCCCAGGTGTCACTCCCTAAAGAAGAAGTGTTCCATGCTGACGTAGCAAGCTATATTGCTTCACAGGAAGTTTGGCACATTTTCTTTGGATCCGCGGATTGACTTCTACGAGGAGAAGGTCGCTCCATCCTTGATCTTCAGAGCGGAAGGTTTCTTCTCTACATCCTATAAGTTATGGGCATCTCTGGTGGGGACTTCTTGGAGAAAGCTTCTAAAGCTGCCAAGCTGCGTGCCTACGTCCATAATAAGGTACGAACTTGGCCTCATTTCTCTCTATGCGAAAACTGCCTGGAAGGTACTTTCACTGTTCTGGAACTGCCTCTTAGTGCCGTCTGCCCTCAACTTCGAAATCCTCGCCCAACTTACAGGCGAAAATAAACCTAGCATATTAAGTCAATGGAAAAACAAAAGCCGGGCACTACTAACTCGTTGGGCTCGTGTAGCGAAAACTTACTGGCTAACCCAAGCAAAGTTACGTGAAAGATTTGGGAGCAAGATTGGCTTGATTCTCTTGTGGACAGAAATTCCCACAGGTGGCAACAGGGATTGTGGAATGAAGGAAAGACCTTTGGCAAAATACCCCAATTCCTAAGGCTTTTTCTGTCACCGTGGTATAGAGCCCAGTTTATGAGGTTGTGCTTTAACCTGCTCCCTACCAACAAGGTTTTGAAGAAATAGGGAAAATCCAAATCCAAAATGTGCAGTTTCTGCAATCAGGATGAACAGGTTAAAACGTTGTGCCCTGGGCTGGGTGAATGCAGGGGGTTGACCAAGTGTCGAACCAAGTTTTTGGGTGAATGTCTAGTCTCAAAACACTGCGAAGACGCAGACCTTTACTGGTCTCGTCTTTTGGGTGGAGAAGACTACGGTCTAATTTTCACCTCGCTACAATTTCTGAAGGAGGTGCTGGATCAATTGTTTTTAGTTGAAATGCAATTATATGGATGTATTTTCGTCTTGTTCTGACTGATGAGTTTTTAAGGAATTTGATAAAAGTTTGTAAGAAACTAGGTATACAAATAAAAAATATATATATATAGTGTGGTAGTCAACTGATAGAAGACCCTATGCAAGTTCCTCATTGCAGAAGGGCATTTTGTTATAATCTTGGCCACCTTCCCTGGGGGGTATCATCTCTCACGATTGACAAGCAGTGGTTCTGATCGCACAGCGACCTGCACCTGGCAAGAGCTCGCAAGACCTGGCCATCATTTATTTGGCAAACTAGACACCCCGCCTCAGCACGCCTCATTACTCTTGCCCGCAGTGATACACTGCACACCGTGACTCTTTTTTTTTAAAACGCAGTTTATTGGCATTTGTATTAGATGTATACAAGTTCAACAAAATTAACTGAAACACAAAACATAAACAACAATAGTCTTCTTGTGAATCAGTTCATCTTTCTCAGGTGGGGATGGTAGCAAGTGGGGGTTCCGATATCTCAGGAGGTGGAAGGGATCTCCGTCAAGAGTACCGCCGTCTCTGGACGAGAGCGTGGGATCATTTATGGCAAAGTAATGGGGTTTATCAAGGAGGTTTATGGTCTGCACTGAAGTGTATGTCTCGCAAGAGGGCCTTCCAAGAGTAAAGAGTGCCACTCGCGATATCTCCGCTAGAGTTGATTCCGTCTTGCCAGGCTCTGGTTTTGGCTGCAGTCCATCTCTCAAGTTCTTTCAACCAGCGTTCATGTCTCGGGCCTTCTGGTGTCTTCCATGCCATGGCTATAGTTCTCTTTGCAAGTATACATGCAATATCCATCAACTTGACAACATGTTTATATTTGCTTGGTCTAGGGTATGTCCCTAATAAGCATTCCCCGGGTGTCCATTCATATCTGCTTATTCCAGCATCTATGCAGGTCTGTTTAACTCTGGACCACAGCACCATTGTCCTGGTGCAAGTCCAGAACATGTGGATCAGATCGGCTTTGTCGTTCCCACACCATGGGCATGCAGGAGAGGCCTGTTTGTTGAAGGAAGCCACCCTGTGTGGGGTCATATATGTCTGATATAGGACGTTTAGTTGAATCTGACCGAATCTGGAGTTTCTCAACAACTTCTTGGTATATAGTAATGATCTTTCCCACTCCTTGTCTGTGAGTGTAGTTTCAAGGTCTGTTTCCCATTTCGCCTTCAGTGCCGCACTTTTGGGGTTGGGTTTGTCGTTGAGCCTCTTATAGAGTCGAGAGACCGGTTTCCAGCCATCCGTAAGGTCGTGCATCTCTTGTAACAATGGGTCTGGGGTGGGTTCCTCCGGCCAGCTGCACCAGTTCCTCCTAGCAGTTTGTTTGAGCCGATGATACCAGAGAAACTGGCCGTTCGATAGCCCTTCAATAGCCTGCAGTGACTCAAAATCCCTGAATTCGCCCTCCTCAAACATATCTCCCCATGTATAAATTCCGGCGCCCTCCTATCTCCTAGCTATGGAGAGATTCGATTCTGTTTTACACACACGTCAACCAGAATGGGGTTGTCTGGAGAGTAAGGATGTTTCACTTGACTAATGTAGCAGGTTCTAGTCCAAATCTGCCTACCAAGTTCGACAATCAGGGGGGCATCTGGAGATTGTTGAAGAGGGTTCCAAAGAGTTTCTCTGGGGAGTATTTTGGAGGGAGATTGTCGCAGTAGTCCCAGCTCGGCTGACGGATCGTCTGAGAGCCACTTCGTCACGTGGCTGAGCTGTGCCGCAAGATAATACAACTGGAGGTCTGGGAGTTGTATTCCTCCTTCCTTGTGTGGCAGGGATAGGGTAGCCAGAGTCAATTTGTTTTTGGTAGGACCCCATAGGAAGTCCTTGATGAGTGCCCCTAATTTCTTAAAGAAGGGCGGTCTGACGTAGTGGCATTTGTTGACAAAAACATATAGAAATCGAGGAAGAACTATCATCTTAACGATTGCTGCTCTGCCTACCATTGCAAGTGGGAGTTTCGACCAAAATTTCATGGACTTGCGAAGGCCGGTTATTGCTACTTCCGTGTTGTACTCGTGTGTGAGCTTCGGGGTGTGACTCACATTAATTCCTAGGTACCGGAACGTGTCAAGTTGCCACTTTTTTCCCTATGTCCGGGAGATCAGCTTCTTCTAGGCCTCTCAGGCTAGCTAAGGGGAAAGCAGAGCATTTCAGTCTGCTGAATTTGATCCCAGAGTATTTCGCATAGTTGTCCAGTATATCTAATGTGATTGGTGTGTTGACCTGGGGGTCTTTCAAGTATAAAAGGACATCGTCCAACTATAGTGATATTATGTTGTGTTCGTTGCACACCATAATGCCAGCGTCAAAGAACTGTTTCCTAAAATATATGGCAATCGGCTCCAGGCCCAATATGTATAGCATGGGCGAAAGTGGGCACCCTTGTCTGGTGCCCCTTTGTATTTTCCAGGATTCAGACACTATTCTGCCGGTCTTTACTCTTGCAACAGGAGTACTGTGATCCATCTGACAAAGCCTTTGCCAAATCCGAACCCCCGCAGCACCTCGACAAGCCACTCCCAGAAGATATAATCGAAGGCCTTAATGGCATCAAGTGATAGTACTGCTAGGTCTTCTTCTCTCGCGTAAGTTTCGGCCATAATGTGTTGAAGCCTTCTCAGGTTGGCTGTGGTATTGCGTTCTGGAACAAAACCGTTCTGGTCTTCGTGGATTAGGCACCCTACCACCATAGCAAGTCTATTGGCCAGTATAGTGGTAAGAATCTTGCTGTCATAATTTAACATGGCCACAGGGCGATAAGAGTCACAATCAGTGGGCGGTTTGTTTGGTTTGAGCATGGGAATAATTATCGTTTCTTTCATAGTGTTAGGTAGGACCCCATTTTCGTAGGCCTCTTGGTAGACCTCGTGGAGAATTGGGGTGAGGATAGTTTCATATGTTTTGTAAAATTCAGGCGGGAGGCCATCACTGCAGGGAGCCTTACAGGTGGCCAGTGCTCTGATTGCTCCTGTCACATCTTCTGCTGTGATTTCCATCTCCAGTGCCTCTCTCTGTTCACTGGATATTTTGGGGAGGCCTATCTCTTCCAGTGTTTCTTTAATTTCATCTCTGGCTATTTGTGTGTCATGGGAGTACAGTTTGGAGTAGAATTTGGCAAACGCTTCATTAATTCCTAGTTGTGTCTTGTGTCTTATCCCATTTTCGTCCAGTATCTCCTTTGGGAGGTGCCTGGGGCGTTCACGCTTGCACAGCCAAGCCAGCAGTCTGCCGGGTTTGTCGGACTCCCTGTGAGATCTGGTAGTGTATGTTGCGAAGTCAAACTTCTCTAATCTATCCCAGGAAGATTGGCATTTCTCGCGGGCTTCCTTCAACTTCCTTTCAACCTCTGGTGTAATGCTTGAGGCGGATTCTAGACGAGAGATCTCTCCTTCTTGTGCTTCAAGTTCAGTCCTCAATTGCCTGCGAGTACCTCCAGCTTTCGATATTATTTCACCTCTAGCCACCACCTTCATGGCTTCCCACAATGTGCTCCAGGTAGATACCGAGCCTTTATTAATATTGATGTATTCCTCTAATTTTTCAGCGAGGTCCTCTCTGAATTCAGGGTCAGCAAGGGCCGCAGTAGGCATCCTCCACATGGGGATTGGTGGTCTAGGCCCAATAAATTGCCATTGCATGATCGGTGGGGAGTGGTCAGAGATTGAGCTTCCTAAATAAGCCGTGGTTTCTGCCAATGATATTTGTTCTCTGTCGATGAACAAATAATCGATTCTTGTGTGGACCTTGTGCGGGGCTGAATAATAGGAATAGTTCCTTTCATCGGGATGTTGTTCCCTCCAAATATCCACCAAGTTGAGTTTTTCCAGCGTGTCTGTCAGGGCGCATGTTGCGGGGTTGCTTGGATGGGGGGGCGGCACTGACCTGTCCTTAGTGCCTTCAATGACACAGTTGAAGTCCCCCCCCCATATGAAGGTCCTATTTCGATGATGTGCCATCCGTGCGCATATTGTTCTGAGGTGTGATGGTATTCCATGTTGCGGGAAGTACGAATTGACTAAGCAAATCGGTCTCTGCTCCATAGTGCCCCACATTATTATGTACCTTCCTTCTCTGTCAGACTCGAACCCTTGCAATTGGAAAGGCACACTCGGATGCACCCATGTGAACACTCCCCTTGAGTATTTGGAGTAGGGGGATCCCCTCCTGGTCCCAGCCCATCGATCCGCTAATTTGGACATGGTATCTTCCGTAAGATGCGTCTCCTGCAACATTGCAATCGAAACTTTTTTCCTTCGGAGGTAAGACTGTATTTGGTTCTGTCTCAGGTATGAGCTCATCCCTCTCAAATTCCACGTCATCACTTTGAGTTGTGATGCCATTGGATCAATATTTCAAGCCCGGCTGGCCACTCCTCACCGCGCCAACGGTCAGATAGCTTGGACATGGATTCTTCAGTGAGGTGAGTCTCTTGAAGCATCACAATCGAGATCTCCTTTCTGCGCAAATAAGATTGGATCCGGTTCCTTCTTAGATATGAGCCCATCCCTCTCACGTTCCATGTCATCACTCTAAGTTGTGGAGCCATTGATTTGGTGGTGTAGTTCTTTCTTCATGGGCACCCCAGGGACCCTGGGGTGGACCCCGTCCCAGGTTGTGAGGACTCTCGTTTGAGTTCCAGGGTCCTCCTTCCACTGATTCCTGAGTTTGCCTTGTCCCCTGCCCCTTCTTCCTTGGTGATACGAAGACTGTGTAACTAATAAAACGATTAACATAACTGTAACTGGTGCGCCCAGCGACTACATTTTTCCTGTGGTGCTCGGGCGCTCTCGCGCCTTCTGAACCCATCCGGGTATCGGGCACGAGTGGGTTCGGTCAGGCAACTGACCTGGCCTGGACTGTTCGCGGGGGTTATGCTTTGCGCCTGGCGAGAGGCTGAGCGAGGGCCGCATCTATGTAGCTAACTGTTGTGTGGTTTACCTTCCTAGTTTCTGTTCACCCGTGTCTTCGTTGGGAGTATGGGTTTGTGGGAGGTTCTGCTTCTTACGTGTTTCTTTAGGGTTCATTTAATTCTTCCATAGGGTGGGTGTCCCTGCCTTCTACCAGGTTATTATCCTCCAACCACATGTTGGCGGCTGCAGGGGTCTCCAAAAAGATCGCACGGCCCTTGTAGATTACCTTCAATCGGGAAGGGTAGAGCAGCATGTATTTCAGGTTTAACTGTCTTAGCCTTGCTTTGACTGGTACGAATGAATTCCTCTCCCGCTGTACTTTCTGGGTGTAGTCAGGGTAAATAGCTATTTTGGAGTTATCACATTCTATGGGTCCTTCTTCTCTGGAGTACTTCAAGATGGTGTCCCTGTCCTGGAAGTTAAGTATTTTAGCAATCATGGGGCTATGGTGTGAGCCCAGTGGGGGTCTCTTTTGTAGTGTTCTTTGGGCCCTTTTGACTGTGAATCCTTGTGTTAGTCTCCCAGCACCTATCTCTTATTGCAGCAGGGATTCAATGTAGGCCGTTGGGTTCGAGCCCTCGGTGCCTTCCGGCACTCCTAGTATTCTTACATTGCCCCGTCTAGCCGTCCCTCGGCCTCTTCGGATCTTGACTCAAGCGCAGCTACCTTCTTCTCTAGGTCCACAACCTTAGCTTTCAGCTCTGTAGTTTCGTCTGATGTTTCCCTTATGGTTGTCTCGGCATTGGCCACCCTCTCGGTCAAGTTTCGGGCATCTTGCCTCATAAATTGGATTTCAGACTTAAATTCGTCAATTCTGGTATCTATGAAAGTCCGTAATGATGCAATGGCTTCCAGTACTTGGGATTGACTGTCAGCGGGTTCCCCCTCTTTCGTGTGCACAGGTTCAGGGGTGGAGAGGGGAGGTTGCACAGGGGTCTTTGCTTTGGCAGAGACATATGTGTCCATAGTGGATGCTTTCACTTTGCTTCTGGCAGACATGTTGAGGTCCGGGTCGGTGTGCTTCCCGGTCCGCCCCGGGGATGGATTCACTGTGGCACCCTGGTGCTGGGGTTCTCAAGATCGAGATGGTGTGTTGAGCTTGGGTTGCCATGGGAAGGGGCGGGAAGGGGATGATTTCATGGTTCTCTAGGGTATTATTTAATGCCTCTTCGCAACGTGTTGAGGTCCCATTGTTGTGGGTCGGTGTTCATTTGTGGGCTCATGAGTCCAGTGTTTCAGACCTGCGGGTCAACGCTTGGGGGGGCCTGCCGTTGTGCAGCTGTTGCGCTGGTGGCGTGCGTTCGTGATGCAGTTTATTGGAGGCTTTTCGCGGCCTTGTTGTCAGTGTGCCCTCCCACGGTTCTCCTCACCTCTGGGTGCTTGAATCCGGTCCCTCTTATGCCGGGAGGTTTCGGGTCGATTAGGAGGGAGGGCTCTCCCCTTCTCCTCGGGCCCGCGTGTCGCTCCTCCCCGCCGTCCACAGTTAGGCTCCAGCATGTGGTTTCACCATCCTAGCAGCGTCTCAGCAGCGATGGGATGCGGTCGCGGCTGCCTGTCTCCAGCTTCACGGGACTGGATCCTCCACTTCTCGGCGGGGGTATCGCTCCGCACCGATCCACGGTGCAGTGCGGTCTTCGGGTCGATTGCCGCTCCACAACTGGATGAGTTTGGACGGGAGGGCGGGAGGACGGGACTCTCCGTCGCTGCGGTTTGCGCCTGGTTCTCCGCCTTGTGTGCGCGTAACAGTGTGGCTGCAGGAGGCGCCGGGTCATGAACGGCGCCGGAGGCGCAGGCCCGCCGCCATCTTGGATCCAGTCAGAGGTGGGGGAGGATCAGTTCGAGTGGGACCCCACAGGCTCAGCGGGTCCGATTTTCCAACATGATAGCAGAATCTTGTTGGGGATCGCTTACTCTACCCTCGTGCCTGCTTTTAGTCCACGCTGGTATATGTTAAATTAGGCGAAAAGGATCGAGATGCGGCACCTCTGCCGGAGCTCGATGTCTCAGCCCCTGCTTGCCATGAGCTCCAGGCCACGCCCCACACACCGTGACGTTGTGACACTAATACTTGATGCTAGCACGCTAAATTCATTGCTCGTGGCACAATGCTGATTACTATTATCTCATATCGCTGTTATGTATTCTATTACAACATTGCCTACCATGACATGTGATTTCTAGCTACTGCATTACTAGCCTAGCATAACCTCGTCCACAGTGATACTAGCCCATTACTATATGCACCACTGCCTCCCATTGCACCGTGCGCTACTAGTCTATTGTGCTCTTAGCCTAGTTTAGCCTCCCTCGCACTACTAATTACTCTGGTACTGCCATAGTAACGAATGCTATGCACTGTACTGTGTAACACCAGTTTATTGAACCTTCCGCCATTGTCTGCCACTGTTACATGCCCTGCGCTCTCTGCTATATTAACGAATGCTATGCACTGTACTGTGTACCACCAGTTTATTGAGCTTTCAGCCATCGTCTGCCACTGTTACATGCTGTGCACTATCTGCCATATTAACGAATGCTATGCACTGTACTGTGTACCACCAGTTTATTGAGCCTTCAGCCATTGTCTGCCACTGTTACACGCTGTGCACTATCTTCCATATTAACGAATGCTATGCACTGTACTGTGTACCATTAGTTTATTGAACCTTCTGCCATTGTCTGCCACTGTTACATGCCCTGCACTATCTGCTATATTAACGAATGCTATGCACTGTACTGTGTACCACCAGTTTATTGAGCCTTCAGCCATTGTCTGCCACTCTTACATGCTGTGCACAATCTGCCATATTAACGAATGCTATGCACTGTACTGTGTACCACCAGTTTATTGAGCCTTCAGCCATTGTCTTCCACTGTTACATGCCCTGCACTATCTGCCATATTAACGAATGCTATGCACTGTACTGTGTACCACTAGTTTATTGATCCTTCAGCCATTGCCTGCCACTGTTACATGTCTTGCACTATCTGCTATATTAACAAATGCTATGCACTGTACTGTGTACAACCAGGTTATTGAGCCTTCAGCAATTGTCTGCCACTGTTACACGCTGTGCACTATCTGCCATATTAACAAATGCTATGCACTGTACTGTGTACCACCAGTTTATTCAGCCTTCAGCCATTGGCCCTCATTACGACCCTGGCGTTAAGGGATTACCGGTAAGGGTACCGGTACCGGTAATCCCTTGACGCCTGATTACGAGGTCCCTTTGTGGGTCCCGACCTTAACGGCTGGTCTGGACCAGCCGTTAAGGTAGGGACCCGCAAAGGGACCTTGGGGCCAATTACGGTACCGCATTTTGTGGTACCGTAATTACCGCCTTCCCCATTCCCATTAAGCCCTATGGGGCAAAAATGGGAATGGGGAAGGGCCATGGTGAATGGGGAATTACCGCCCCGCCAACCTTGGAATGGGGTGTTAATTCCCCATTTCACCATGGCGGAGTCGGTAAGTTACCGGCGTTAACCATGGCACTAATAGCGCCATTGGTTAACGCCGGGGTCGTAATGAGGGCCATTGTCTGCCACTGTTACATGCCCTTCACTATTTGCTGCTATGCTACTTGCCTACCATTATCCTAGCTAATCCTAGACACTGTCCTGCGCAGCTTATTGTGTTCCTAGCCACTGCTAGCCTCTGCTACCTGATCTGCACTGTTAGCTATTGTGCTATTAGCCTACAGTCACATGAACCGCTGCTAGTCACTGGGCTTCTTTACGAGTATGGAGGTAGCCATGTATCTTTTAGCGGCATGGCTACCCCCATGCCGGGTTCTGGGTCCCACAAAAGGGGACTTACCGGGCCATTCCGACCTTGGATGGCCTGGTAAATCCCTTTCGCGGGACCCGGTACATCCCCATTCCCATTTGTCCCCATAGGGCTCAATGGGAGTGGGGAGGATACTAACAACGGGCCCGTTAATGATGGGCCCGTTGTTAGCATCCTAGTCTGCTAGCGGGTCCTGCTAAGGACGCCTGGTCTGAGCAGGCGTTCCAGAGCGGGACCCGCTGCAGACCTTGTAATAGGGTGGCACGGAATGAACGGTGTCGGTCCCTTACTGGCACCGTTCATTCTGCAGCCACCAGGGTCCTAAGGAGGCCCACTGTGTTGTTCACTACCTGCACACCCCACTGTGCTATTAAACTTGCCGCCCAACACAGCTACCCCAAATTGAGTGCCATGTCAGCCACCTTTTTGCTGCCCACTCTCTTAATATTGTTACTAGATGCTAATCACCATCCAAAGAAATCCCCACACCCCTTTGCTACAATGCAGGTGCCTATATTCAATTAGAAAAGGGCCTAGTCCGCCTACATTGCACCGTCACACCCTACCCCTTGCCCTATGCCTTTCCTTAACAAAATTGCGCTTTTCCCAATCCCACTGCCTACAAACTGCTCTCCTCCCAATGGTCTGACTAGACCACAACCCTACACCAATGACCTCCCACTAACTACACTGCCCCCAGAAAAACATACAAGATTCAACAGTCTTTCTGCTAGAACAGGGCAGAGCTACGCTTATGATGCCTCAACTCGCTATTTGCAGAAATCTCTGCTCACAGACCCACCAGCCACTCCTACTCTGCATGTACGTCCCATCATGGGACTGATGAGTTCACACACACACACCCACGATCACAAAAATTCCCCATCCACACAGCCACCAACCACATCACACCACTCCCACACACACCCAATGGGCCTCATTACAACTCAGGCATTAAGGGTTAACGCCACCGTTAACCCTTAACGCCTGATTCTGATTTTAACGCCTGCTTTTAGCAGGCGTTAAAATCCATGGCGCTAACCTGCCATGGTGCTAATTACGCCGCCGTAATTTACGGCGGCGTAATTAGCGCCTTCCCCACTCCCATTATGCCCTATGGGGCAAAAATGGGAATGGGGAAGGGAAAATGGGAAATGGGGATTTACTGCCCCACTCACCTTGGAATGGGGCGGGAAATCCGCCATCCACCATGGTGTAAACGGAGTTTACACCATGGTGGTAAAGTTGGTGCACTTAGCACCAAGGTTGTAATGAGGCCCAATGTCTCTAAACTTCACAAAACTGCCTCCAGTAAGGCCTCTGATAGCATGAATGCAACCACAATAAAAGGGGCACTCATCAATGCCAGATCCATCACGGCGCACGCTCTGGATATTGCAGACGTTATCACATCGAATGACCTTGATATTCTAGCAGTTACAGAAACCTGGCTACACTCAGGTTCAGGCCCACGGCTCTCCCTAGCCATCCCAGAGGGGTACACCATCTTTAGAAAGGATAGAGTAGGCGGCGCAGCCGTACTAGCTAAAGACACTTTAAACACAAGGGTATCCCGCGATCTCCCCTTCAGCGCAGATGAAGTCATCACCTTGAAAATATCCCTTACACCCTCACTCACGCTTCAAATCGTCTACAGGTCCCCTGGGGCTATCTCCTCTTTCGAAGACGACATCACAACACTCTTGACTCACGACATGAAACCTCAGTCCAAAGCAATCATCATGGGCGATTTTAATTTAGGCTTGAATGACCCCTTAGACATCCATGCAGACCTCTTAGCCAAATCTATGGAAGCCCAAGGGTTCCAGGCCCCTACCCACGAAAAAGGATGTACCCTTGACTGGTTAGCAGACACTAACTGTACCACTAACATACAATCCAATATCCCCACACCTTGGTCGGACCACAACACCATAATCGTTACCACTACCATTATCAGCAAACACCAGAACCACCCAGCACCAGCCTCCTTCAGCAGAGGCTAATATCGTCTCGGGAGGATAGCTCAGCAGCAACGTGCTTTCCTTGGAAGCTAGACAACACACAGCAACATGGGTTTGATACCTGGGTCCGCGCTTAGAAACCTCTGGGTATTAAGCGTGTTATAAATAACCTATCATATCATATCTTATCACTTACAGCACTCTCCAGAAGCTTTAAGAATATGAATAAAGACAACATGCAACCCCTCCTAACTCCCTTCCTAGACTCAAAGCATCAAGACAATGATCCTTCAATCCTGACATGTCAATACAATGAAATCATGGCAGAAGTTATTGATAAAGTTGCACCCCATAGAATAAAAAATCGAAACGCTCAGCACACATCAACACTTGGTTCACCCCGTGACTCAAAACAATGCGTGCGTCAAAAAGATCTGCAGAAAATAATTGCCGCAAATCGCCAACCATAGCAAACTCATGCCTCTTTCAGGCTGCAGCTAAGAACTATAAAAAATACATTCTTTCAGCTAAAAGTGAGGTCTATAAACCGAGAAAATCCAATGCTCAATCTAACACTAGAGAATTATTCACCATTCTCTGTGAATTAGAATCTCCAGCACCTACCCCGGATCACACTGTCAGAGATGAACAATGGTGGTCTGATATTCAAAATGCCTTAGCAGATAAAATCTCCTCACTTCAACGGAAACTAGAACAAAAAAAATAAAAACTTTGCCTTTACCAAACACAGTCAATTTCACCTCCTTCAGAAGAGGCTAATACATGTTCATTCTCACCACTATCCATCTCTGATACTATTAATATCATCAATAGTTTAAAACCATCTGGATGCAAAGGTGACACCTGTCCGGCAACACTGATAAAAGAATGTGCATCAGAATGTGCCCCCTTTATCTCCAGCCTCATCAACAGCTCATTTGCCTCTAATACAGCACTGAGCGACCTAAAAACAGCCCTACTCAAAAAAACAACATTACACCCTAATATGCCTACTAACTACAGTCCCATCACTACTGTTCCTTTCTTATTAAAAATACTTGATCATGCAGCCTATCTGCAGATCCAAAAACACTTGGAAGATAATAACCTCCTGGGTCTAAGACAATCAGGCTTCAGACCAGGTCACGGCACAGAGACCGCCCTATTGGATTTGAAAACTCAAATGGACCAATACAAAGAAAAAGGGGAACTGTGCATCCTCCTTCTGCTAGATCTCTCCGTCACATTTGATCTGGTCAATCACGAAATTCTTTGCCAACACCTTAAGACCGCTTCCCAAGTTTTCAGCTAACTCCATCAAATGGATTAAATAATTTCTTACCAATCGGACCATGAGAGTCTTCTCAGACAACTGAGCAGCCTCTCCAGTCCCTGTGACCTGCAGCATACTGCAATGCTCCTGTGTGTCAACAACACTTTATAATGCCTTTACCAAGCTACTATTTGATAAACTTGACAATATGGGTATAAAGTATACAAACAACGCGGTTGATACGCAAATACTCATACCCATTACTGGATGTCACGACACCGACTCCAAAAACCTAAACAAAATGTATTTGGCCATCCAGGCTTGGATGACACTTAATGAATTATGTCTCAATGATGACAAGACTGAGTTAATCCTTATTGGAAACAAAACTAAACACAGCAACCTCCCCCAGACTTACTAAACGTTCAATATTGATGGTAACACCATCTTAGTCACTAGCGAAATAAAAACCTTGGGGGTATATATCGACTCCTCTCTTACACTAAATAGACAGGTCAATGCTGTCATCTCCTCAGCAGCCTACACCACCAAACTGATAAGAGCCAGCAGACAGTTCCTCTCAGCTGAGAACTCAATCACCCTGGCCAGAGCCCCGATAGTATCCAGGATCGACTACTTCAATTCTCTACTGGCAGGAACTAGCTCAAGAAATATCAACAAATTACAAGTTGTGCAAAACAACACCATCAGACTGCCTTAAACATTCCTAGACACTAATACATTTCTACCATCAGGAGGAAGATCCACTGGCTCCCTGTCCAGGACAGAATCAATTTCAAAATCCTCACTCTCACTCACAAATGTATTGCAAACAAGGCACCCTTATATCTCAGTAACCTCATCCACAAAGCCCAATCCAACAGACCAACCCGCTCTCCATATACTAATCTTCTCATCTCCCCCAAGTACAGAAGACAGAAAGCAGGGGGATAAAGCTTCCCCACTATAGCGCCTAAATTGTGGAATGCTCTCCCCACTCACATCAGAAATGACACCTCCTACTGGTCCTTTAGTTAAAATGTAAAAACACTTCTCTTTAGGACAGATTTACCGCAGTAGTTCCTGGGTATTGGCTGAACTCCGATTCTACCTGTGCATATGAATGTAAATGTATCTTGTGCAATGAGTAAAAGGGTTCTACTTGGGGTACGACTTGTGTACATAAATGTATATTGCGTAATGTGTAAAAGAGCAATTTTGCAAAAGTATAATTCTGTAATTCTGACGCTTAGCTTCAAATACCTGGTGGTCTGATATTCAAAATGCCTTAGCAGATAAAATCTCCTCACTTCAACGGAAACTAGAACAAAAAAAATAAAAACTTTGCCTTTACCAAACACAGTCAATTTCACCTCCTTCAGAAGAGGCTAATACATGTTCATTCTCACCACTATCCATCTCTGATACTATTAATATCATCAATAGTTTAAAACCATCTGGATGCAAAGGTGACACCTGTCCGGCAACACTGATAAAAGAATGTGCATCAGAATGTGCCCCCTTTATCTCCAGCCTCATCAACAGCTCATTTGCCTCTAATACAGCACTGAGCGACCTAAAAACAGCCCTACTCAAAAAAACAACATTACACCCTAATATGCCTACTAACTACAGTCCCATCACTACTGTTCCTTTCTTATTAAAAATACTTGATCATGCAGCCTATCTGCAGATCCAAAAACACTTGGAAGATAATAACCTCCTGGGTCTAAGACAATCAGGCTTCAGACCAGGTCACGGCACAGAGACCGCCCTATTGGATTTGAAAACTCAAATGGACCAATACAAAGAAAAAGGGGAACTGTGCATCCTCCTTCTGCTAGATCTCTCCGTCACATTTGATCTGGTCAATCACGAAATTCTTTGCCAACACCTTAAGACCGCTTCCCAAGTTTTCAGCTAACTCCATCAAATGGATTAAATAATTTCTTACCAATCGGACCATGAGAGTCTTCTCAGACAACTGAGCAGCCTCTCCAGTCCCTGTGACCTGCAGCATACTGCAATGCTCCTGTGTGTCAACAACACTTTATAATGCCTTTACCAAGCTACTATTTGATAAACTTGACAATATGGGTATAAAGTATACAAACAACGCGGTTGATACGCAAATACTCATACCCATTACTGGATGTCACGACACCGACTCCAAAAACCTAAACAAAATGTATTTGGCCATCCAGGCTTGGATGACACTTAATGAATTATGTCTCAATGATGACAAGACTGAGTTAATCCTTATTGGAAACAAAACTAAACACAGCAACCTCCCCCAGACTTACTAAACGTTCAATATTGATGGTAACACCATCTTAGTCACTAGCGAAATAAAAACCTTGGGGGTATATATCGACTCCTCTCTTACACTAAATAGACAGGTCAATGCTGTCATCTCCTCAGCAGCCTACACCACCAAACTGATAAGAGCCAGCAGACAGTTCCTCTCAGCTGAGAACTCAATCACCCTGGCCAGAGCCCCGATAGTATCCAGGATCGACTACTTCAATTCTCTACTGGCAGGAACTAGCTCAAGAAATATCAACAAATTACAAGTTGTGCAAAACAACACCATCAGACTGCCTTAAACATTCCTAGACACTAATACATTTCTACCATCAGGAGGAAGATCCACTGGCTCCCTGTCCAGGACAGAATCAATTTCAAAATCCTCACTCTCACTCACAAATGTATTGCAAACAAGGCACCCTTATATCTCAGTAACCTCATCCACAAAGCCCAATCCAACAGACCAACCCGCTCTCCATATACTAATCTTCTCATCTCCCCCAAGTACAGAAGACAGAAAGCAGGGGGATAAAGCTTCCCCACTATAGCGCCTAAATTGTGGAATGCTCTCCCCACTCACATCAGAAATGACACCTCCTACTGGTCCTTTAGTTAAAATGTAAAAACACTTCTCTTTAGGACAGATTTACCGCAGTAGTTCCTGGGTATTGGCTGAACTCCGATTCTACCTGTGCATATGAATGTAAATGTATCTTGTGCAATGAGTAAAAGGGTTCTACTTGGGGTACGACTTGTGTACATAAATGTATATTGCGTAATGTGTAAAAGAGCAATTTTGCAAAAGTATAATTCTGTAATTCTGACGCTTAGCTTCAAATACCTGGTACCATCTTCATAAGTTTGTTTTCAGTGCCTAGTTGCCTATGGGCTTTGAGCGCTTTATAAATGAATAATAAATAAATAAATACCCAATAAAAATACATATATTGATAACATATCCATGTTACATGACAATATATATTGATAAGACTGTCTTTCCCCTCCTGTTTTCCTGATATTAATTTTGATACATTAGTCATGTATAACACATCTCCTCTATGGTTATAATCATGAATAGTGGTGTATGTCTTTTCAAAATTATGTCTATTTGGTATATAATCTCCCCTGGGCTGATAGCAATTCCCCACAATAGTATGAGGCGCATCATCTGAGGTTTTGGGGCCTTTTACCAAATAATTTCAAGGTGGAATATGCTCCATGTTTCGGGATGGGTGGTGTTTAATATGATCTTCAAACACCTGACAGAATCGAATTTGGTTAGCAGGCATTTGATTAGTCAGCGGTAAATGAGCAGACACAGCAATCCTAGGTGGTTGCCGACCCACAGATGGATTCACAAAGGTAGTTAGGTTTTTCAGACCTTGCTTAGCTATGCCAAACTCCTTTTTTTAAATCAACAATAGATTTTTACAAACTTCTAATTTCAACCAGTAACAAAAAGCAATTGGAGAAATCCCCCAATGTGTGCGCAACGTGAGAGGGGTCTGGGACTTGACTCCCATTTTGCTGATCATGGTTCAACATAGGGGTGGCAACAGTATTATCTGGATTAGGGTCCGCTATACCAGTTCACCGCTCCTTGACCAAATTAGTTAGTGGATAAAAGCAACTGGAAATTTCGATTCCTTCAGAGATAACAAGGAGTCTTCTGCTTCTGAACCGCCAGTTGATGGTTGATTACTGGAAAATTGGTCACTTGAAGGAAGACAGTAGACCCAGCCTGGTGCAATACATCTCAATTGGAAGGACATTTTTGCATTACCCATTTGGTTAGACAGTCTCAGGGTCACAATAGGATTGCAGTCAAAGATTTATGTCATTTGGTGGTATATTTACATGGTTTAGATTTATAAAAAGATCATTGTGTTTGGTGGGTTTTCACAGAGTTCTTGCATGTTGTCCCCTTTGGTGCTTCTCGTGGCTTATCTGAAGCAGGGAGGTCTGACACAGGTGCTCTAGCTGGTCCATTAATATTGTCTAAGACACCCTCAATCTCGTTTAGTAATGTGTTTACCTCTGTTAAGAGTGCAACCAGGCAGGCCACTTTCTGTGAGCCATTGACAGGTGAAATGTGTGGCATAGCTTGATGCTTCAACATCATCTTTGAAGTATAATTTATTTAAAGAATGTCACAGAATATGGAACCAATTCAGTAGTGTATGCTCGACTGGCTCAAGGGGCAGCTTTAGTCTGTCTACCCACTTGTGCTACCCTGAATGATGTCAATGTTTTAAATGAAAGCAGATGCACACCATTGGCCAGTCCCACTCAAGTAGAGATGGGAAAGATATGATAAAGTGATTCTACTGCAAATTCACAGATGTATTACAATTTAAATTCCAGTTGTGATTGATGAAGCAGGTCTCAGATCCCACTATAAATCTGTAGCTGGGTCAATATAGCAAGAAAAAAGCTTTACAAAATGAAAAGATTTCATAGAGAAAAACATAGAGCCTCGCAGGCTCATAGGCTTGGACCCCTTCAGAGAGTGCCATCGACTGCCTCGCCCTTGTGCTCAGGCTTCACTGAGGGTTTGACATTCAGCTTCTTTTGGAGCCGGTTGGGCCAGGCTAACAGAACAGAAAAGTGGCAGGACAGGATCCTGTGAAGTTGGCAGACTGCCTTACCCTAGTCCGCGGGCTTCGCCAAGGGTGGGATATCCAGCATCTTTTTGAGCACGGTGAGCTTGGCCAACTGAACAGAACCTCGGGCTTCGGCAAGGGCTCGATATCCAGCCTCTTAATTATCATAGTGGGAATGGTGCATGAGCCATGCAGGTTATAAGTAGATATTTGCTGTGGGTGTACAATCTATGGACTGTTTGTATTTAACATATTTATAACATGCAATATTCACCCAAAAGATATCCTGCCGCTGAGTGCTTGGACTACAGTGGAGGGCAGCAGAGCTGCTGATTTTGGCATATTCAGGACTTCCAAAATTCCCAAAAGATCACATTATGCCTAGGAAATGGAACAGTGGTTGGAAGGGTATTTGATTTCTGGGCCCCTATATCACTGCTTGCCTTCGGGTTGAGCACTTGTGGACCTGTTAGAGATATACACGTTTCTCTTTGCAAAATATCTCTTGATTTTTTTTTACAATAAATAATGCAGCGTTGTTATGGAAGTTCTTATCCAACATATACATGGCTTTTACTTATATGAAGCTTCTCTCACTATGTACACTAGTTTTACCAGTCTCTGGTTTTGCGCATTCAATGGCTATAAAGACATGCTCTCTGAGCAAAGCTTTTCTCACACTCTGTACACCAGTGTGGTACCTCTCCAGTATGGCACCTCTGATGCCTGTAAAGACATGGGGCCTCATTAGGAGTTTGGAGATAACCATGGCGCTATTAGCACCATGGCTGTCTCCAAATCCTTACCGACTCCGCCCTGGTGAATGGAGCTATTACCGCCCCATTCCAAGGTTGGCGGGGGCGGTAATTCCCCATTCACCAGGGCCCTTCCCCATTCCCATTTGAGCCCCCAGAGGGCCCAATGGGAATGGGGAAGGTGCTAATAATGGTACCGCAAATTGCAGTACCGTTATTAGCACCAAAGTCCCTTTGCGAGCCCCATCCTTAATGCCTGGTAAAACCAGGCGTTAAGGGAGGACCCGCAAAGGGAACTCGTAATAGGGCGGTAAGGGATTACTGGTACCGGTGCCCTTACCGGTACGGGTAATCCCTTACCGCCCACCTCATAATGAGGCCCATGCTCTCTGACTGAAACTCTTATGACACTCTAATGATATATTGAACTTGATCTACAAGTGAAGTTCGTCGCACACTGAGCACTGGTATGGCTGCTTCCCAATATGTATCTTTTTTATGGCTAGTCAGAGTTGATCAGATAGTGACGCATTTCTTGTATTTCCTGCACACATATGGCTTGCCCCCTGGAAGGATCCTTTGATGACTGCTCAGGGCGGAGGGGTCACTGAAGCTTTTCTTACATTCTGTGCACTGATAGGGATTCTCTCCTGTATGGATCCTTTGACGCAGGTGCAGATGTGATCTCTGAGTGAAGTTTTTATCACACTCCGTACACTGGTAGGGTTTCCCTCCAGTGTGGGATCTCTTATGAGTCATCAGATGTGATGTACGATTTAAGTTCTTAACACATTCTGTACACACATAGGGCTTCACTCCAGTATGGATCCTCTGATGCAGCTGCAGATCTGATCTCTGAATGAAGCTTTTCTCACACTCTGAGCACTGTTATGGCCGCCCCCCAGTATGGATCCTCTGATGCTTGACCAGATCTGTGCTGTAAGTGAAGCTTTTCTCACACTCTGTACACTGGTATGGTCGCTCCCCAGTGTGGATCATCTGATGTCTCTGCAGATGCAAGCCTCAAGTGAAGCTTTTATCACACTCTGTACACTGGTATGGCCGCACCCCAGTATGGATCCTCTGATGCTGCTGCAGATGTGAGCTCTGAGTGAAGCTTTTCTCACACTCTGTACACTGGTAGGGTCGCTCCCCAGTATGGATCCTCTGATGCTTGACCAGATCTGTGCTGTAAGTGAAGCTTTTCTCACACTCTGTACACTGGTATGGTCGCTCCCCAGTGTGGATCATCTGATGTCTCTGCAGATGCGAGCCTCGAGTGAAGCTTTTATCACACTCTGAGCACTGGTATGGTTGCTCCCCAGTATGGATCTTCTGATGCTGCTGCAGATGTGAGCTCTGAGTGAAGCTTTTCTCACACTCTGTACACTGGTAGGGTCGCTCCCCAGTATGGACTTTCTCATGCTGCTGCAGATGTGAGCTACGAGTGAAGCTTTTCTCACATTCCGGACACTGGTATGGTCGCTCCCCACTATGAATCCTCTGATGCTTGACCAGATCCCAGCTATAAGTGAAGCTTTTCACACACTCTGTACACTGGTAGGGTCGCTCCCCAGTATGGACCTTCTGATGCTGCTGCAGATGTGAGCTATGAGTGAAGCTTTTCTCACATTCTGTACACTGGTATGGTCGCTCCCCAGTATGGATCTTGTGATGCCTGTACAAGAGTGACTTAAGAGTGAAGCTTTTCTCACACTCTGTACACTGGTATGGTCGATCCCCAGTATGAATCCTCTGATGCTTGACCAGATCCGAGCTACAAATGAAGCTTTGCTCACACTCTGTACACTGGTATGGTCGCTCCCCAGTATGGCTCTGCTGATGCCGGGTTAGATGTGAGCTCTGAGTGAAGCATTTCTCACACTCGGAGCACTTGAATGGTCTTACCCATGTGTGGGAACTCTGATGCATTCTCAGCTTTGATGTCTGATTAAAGTGCTTATCACATTCTGTGCACGCGTAGGACTTCTCCCCAGCATGCATCATTTGATGGCTGCTTGCTCTCTGTTGAAAGAAGCAGAAGTACCCATTATTATTTTATGTCATCGTACAGCCTAAAAATCAAAAGATCTAGCACAGAGCTGTTAATCCTCATTTTACACCCCGCTCACAAACTCACTGGGTGATCCTGTCAGAAGCCACACTTGTGAGCCTTCGCCAATCAGGAAACATGGAAAAAATGTGCTTTTGGAAGAATCCTACATGTACAATATTCAGTACAAATCTATTGGTTTGCCCCCCATCCCTGAATAGATGAGACCTGGGCATGAATTTCACTTTCACAGTTTGATGCAGTATTTTTCTAAAGCAGGAAATTCATTGGGGAAATGGAATTATCAATAAGTAGCTATTGACTATGGGGCTATAGTCCATCCAGAGGTTCTGAGTGAAATCTGAAAGACAGCGAGAATCACAGCTCCCGAGCGGTCAAATGCAGTGTGGCCGGTGGCAGCACCAGAGCCAAAGCTTTTACAAGCAGCCAGAATCACAGCTTCTGCACTGGAAGGGAAGCTATTGTAGAATGTTGCTATTTTTGTATGTGTTCCAGGTTCTGGTCTTTTCCTACTTCTGTTAATTCTTATAGGACACGGGGGAGGTAGAGAAAATGCTGAACCCCTGCCTATGATATCACAGCTATTGATTATGAATTCCATAATCCTCTGCTGTGATGTTACAGTGGGAACAGGAGAAATTGCCATTGCTATACTCAACAACACTATTAATAATGATGCCTTGGAAAGATGGTGTGCTCAATGCGTGTCCTCTCCTCTCTGCTATCACTCATGTTAAACTATGTACATCGTTCTAAATTCATTAACCGACACGTGGATATTACACAAGTGCTGTTTCATGTGTTATCTCAGATGGCATAAACAGGTCCACGATACATAGAAGGTGGGAGTGGCAGCAACCGATGGAGGCTCAATTATTAATTTCTAGTAATCAAAATTGCGGTAACATACAATAGCTCACCTAACACTACAGACAATCCTCCTCTTGGCTTCACATTTGCCAATCGATGGCTTTGCATGTTTAATCCACAAACTCAGAGTATAGAAACTGTGCCAGACTCTTTTGATTGCGTTACTCAAGTTTTTATTCCATGCCGTATAGTGATGACACGTGTTTCGGCCACTGGATGCCTTTCTGAAATCAGGGCTTTGCTGCGTTGTCACAGTAATAATCGTCGTTGTATGTGTACCAATTTAAAGGATCCGATCCCTGTGTGTCGCGCCCGTCGGCGTCCCTCGCGTTGGCTCAACGACGTGTGCTGAAGGCGTGGCCTCTTCCCTCTGCTACCACTCATTGTAAACTGTGTACATCCTGCTAAATTCATGAAACCACAAGTAGATATTACACAAGTGCTGGTTCATGTGTTATCTCAGAAGGCATAAACGGGTCAATGGTACGGACCAAGTAGGACGGCAGATACAGGGGACTGTGTGCCTCTAAGGTGAGGTGGGTGCAGCGCATAGAAGATGGGAGTGACAGCAACCGATGGAGACTCATTTATTACTTTATAATAAGCTAAATTGCAGTAGCATACTATAGCTCATCTAACGCTACATACAGTCCTCCTCTTGGCTGCACATTTGTCAATTGATGGCTGTGCATGTTGCATTTGGGGTATTATATATCCCCCCTTTCCTCTTCACTGTCACCAACATTTGGGGAATAACTTTTCACTCAACTCACCAAAATCATTCAGCGGTCGTCCAATACTTGCTGCTGCCAAATAGATGTCATTGCCTCATCTCTCGCCAAATATATCCAACACATCTTTTTTTTCGATTTAGTACTTTTTTTTCAAATAAGCTTTATTGGTGAATTGGCACAAGCGGAACTAAAACAGTACATGTTCTTAATCACATATTACGAGATTAACCTTAAAAGTTTTTTAAATGTATTAATCTCCCCCTTCTCAACAGCAACTTATTACGTTCTACCCCAACTTCCCCCCTTACTCCTATCCCTTATCTCTCCCCACCTCCATTCTAACTTGGCCCCGGGGTGGCCGCGGTTTCTGTCCCATCGGAGCCTGCTTTGTCGGGCTCTTTCCATCACTTGCCCCACCTTTAAGTTTGAGTCTTTCGTTCGCATTCGCCGGTAGCTTCGGCAACATGTCTTCTGGGGCCCGAGTTGGGGCCCTTCAGCTGTATCCCCTCTCCCTTCTCCCTGTCTCCGGCTCTAGTCGCCTCTCCACTCCATTTCCCACCTCTCTTCATAGGCGATGTACTCCCGTTTCTGTCTTCTAAGTGTGGCCTCTCTGGAAGGCTACCCACTCCATTTCCTTGGACGGGGTCTGTTCATGCAATTGCCTGGTCAGTTGCTCCATTCTATACATATGTAGGCCCTTTGAGGCCCATTGTCTTTCACCCAGGAGTTCCTCTCTCTTCCATCCCCCGGGAGACAGGCCCTTTCTGCTAGCAGCAAATAGTGTGGCATATGTGGGAGTCTGACCCAGTCCCCCTACACTACCTCCACCCCAAATAACACCAGAAGGGGAGCCAGACACCTGTCTATCTTATCTAGGTTCCTTAACCATCCCAGGATCTCCTCCCAGTACCTCTGCACCTTCTTGCAAGCCCACTACATATGCCAGTAATCTGCCACTTGCCCACATCTCCTCCAACAGTGGGGATCTGCTCCCAATTGGCACCTATAATGCAGTTTGCGCCCATGCAGCTTATGTTGACAGGCCACTGAGGTAAGGTGTGCGTTTTCACATAGCTTACACCACTGGTCTATCTCCATTTCCATTCCCATGTCCCTTTCCCATCTCTTCTTAAACACCTTAATCTCCCTTCCCTGCACCTCTAGTAGAGCTTGGTACAATTTGTCTATTAGTCCTCTCAACCCCTTCTCCGTGTCTAGTATCCTCTCCATACCTGTCAATTCCCTCTGCAACTCTTTCTTCCACCCCTCTGACAATAACACTTCTTTAAGCATCAGACATTTGAATACAGAGATCGTGCCTCCTCCCAGGGTTTCTTCCAGTTCACCCAAGTCTATGAACACATCCTTGTTTAGGACTTGCCCCACTCTCTCTGCCCCTGCTTTAAACCAATCTTGGAACCTCTTGTGGTCTGTGATGTGATCTTGTATCGGTGGGGCCCATATATGACTCAGGGGTGAGGGCCATGTTGCGACTCCCGCCATTTCCCTTTTGATCCTCCACAGACTCCATTACAGGCCCAGTATCTTATATGTCTGTACCCTTCTCGGAATTGATTCCTGCAACGTCCAGAGCCACACTCCTAGCGTGACTGGTCTAAATAGGTGATTTTTGATGCCCTCCCATTGCTTCTGTTTGTCCCCTCGCAAGTGGGGGATTAGGGCTCTGAATTGAGCTGCCCTGTAGTAAGTGCACATATCCAGAAAGCCCACTCCTCCCTTTTGTTTGGGATGTATTAGTACTGTGTAGGCTACTCTTTGTTTTTCTCCTTGCCAAAGAAACCACACTATTCTCTTTTTTAATTCCGCGAAATGTAAGTCCGGCAGCCCTATTGGTAACACCTGCTATAAGTATAACACCCTGGGGAGGAGCACCATTTTCAGCGCATTCAGTCGCCCTAACCACGAGATGGTGCACTTTGACCAGGTGTCCAGTTCACTAAAGAGCTGGTGCACTAGTGAGGGAAAGTTCCTCTCGTACAAGTTGTCTAATTCCCTGGGTATCCTCACCCCCATACTTCATGCTGTCCTCCTCCACTGTAATCCCTAGCCCATCCCACACTCTACTGTGCTCCTCAGTCACCCCTCTCAAGGGGAGGAGTACCGACTTATTCAAATTCACCTAAAAACCTGATACTTTTCCATACTCTTCCAATATCCAGAGTAGCCTCGGGACAGTCCCACTTACCCCTGAGAGATATAACAATATGTCATCCACATACATGCTTAATTCATAGTTTGTGTCTCCCACTCTAATAGCTCCTATCTGGTCATCTCTATGTATCTTCTCCCCCGGTGGCTCCATTGTCAGGGCAAAGAGGAGGGGAGACAGGGGACATCCGTGTCTAATGCCTCTACATAGACCAAATTCCCTGGACTTCTTCCCATTTACAACCACCCTCGCCGTGGGTCCTGAATAGATTGCCCTGATAGCTCTACACATTCTTTCCCCGACCCTATTTTACGCAGTACTGCAAATAGCAACCCCCATTCGACCCTGTCGAAGGCTTTTTACACATCTAAACTCAATAGTGCATGGTCCCCTGAGTTCCCGCCGACATGCTCCATAAGATCCAGGGTCTTCATGATTGCATCAGGGCCCTGCCTGCCTGCTATGTACCACATTTGATCCAGATGGACTATTCAGGGCAGTTTCTCTTGAAAGAGAGTGGCTAAGATCTGCATACATATTTTCTCGTCCACATTCAAGAGTGAGATGGAGCAGTATGATGAACATTGGGTGGGATCCTTCCTTCCTTTGGAATTACTGATATGAGTGCCTTGCTGAACGTGGGTGGAGCCTCCCCGTTTCCAGGATATGGTTATATAGTTATAATATGATATGATAGGTTATTTATAACGCGCTTAATACCCAGAGGTTTCTAAGCGCTGAACCGGGGATCAAACCTGTTTTGCTCCGTGTCATCTTGCTGCCAAGGAGAGCATGTTGCCCCTGAGCTATCCTCCCAAGATTCACCATTTGTTGCGACAGGACCCCTGCAAACCTCTTATAAAACCCAATGGCATATCCATCCTCTCCTGGCGCCTTTCCATTCCGGAGGTCGCACTATCGCTCCCTGTACTTCTTCAGGTGTTATTGGGTTCTCTAAGATCTGGGCCTGTGAGCTTAATCATGAATATTTCCCTTAGATATTCTCCCACTGTGGCCTCCCCGCTGGGGGCTTCAGATGCATAAAACGTTTCATAATACTGGGAAAATCCTTCTGCTATATCTTTTGGTGCAACCTGTGTTTCCCCATCAGGGTCTCCCAACGTCTGCCTTATCCCCTTTTTCATAATATGTCTGTTTGGGGTACCTCCATTTTTGCATGGTCTCTCCCATCCTGAGCGCTTTCAGCTCTGCTCTTTTTGTGAGTGGCTCTTCCCTCATCTCCTCTGTATTCCCCTCTGTAGCACTCATCCTTTCCTCCCCCTCCACTATCTCCTTCCTCAACTTCTCCTCCCTCAGATTTCTTTCCCTTTTTCACCTCGCCCCCTCTCTGATCAGCAGCCCTCTCCAGCTTGCCTTCCCAGAATCCCAGACCACTTCTGTGCATACTTCCTAGGTGTTATTTAACTCTAAGTATTCAACAATTGCTTTGGCCAGTTGATCTGCGTAGAGGGGGTCCCTATACAGCCCTATATCTAAGGTCATGAGCACCATGTCGTGGTCGGTCCACCCCACCGGTCTGATTTCGGTACCAACCACCCTTGTTCCCTGGTCCCTGTTTAATAGCAAGTAATCAATCCTGGAGTATGTTTTGTGTGGAGCAGAGAAAAAGGTGTATCCTTCCTCCTGCGGGTTCTGGCATCTCCACACGTCTACCAGGCCACGTGTCTCTATTTCCCTCCCTAAGTGCCCCCTTCTGTCCTCTCCTATCTTCTGACCATCCTGTCCCCCCGCCCTTCTATCCCTGATCTCATCCGCCAAGGAGGTAAAGTCCCCCCTATGATGTACAAGTCAGCTTCCCACCCCTGTATCGCATTAAGCGCACAGAGTATAAACTGAGCTTGCCCCTGGTTGGGCGTGTAGAACGCTGCCAATAGCACCTTCGCACCTTCCATAGTACCCTGTAGTATCAGCAACCTACCTTCCAACAGGTTAGTGGCCTCACACTCCTGTAATTTGCATTGTTTGTGTAATACAATCGCAACCCCACCCTTTTTGGAGTTCCCTGCTGCCCGGTGAACCTGTCCTATCACTGCCCCTCTTAGTGCCCGCTCTTACCCTTGGGTCAAGTGCGTTTCTTGTAGAAAAAGCACATCAAGGGAGGCTTTGTGGAATTTTCTCACGTCCAGAGATCTCTTCGTCTGGGAATTGAGGCCCTTTTCATTAAGCGTGCCCACAACCAGGCCCCTTGTGGCTTCACCTCTACCCATTGCGAATGTTCCTCTTCGCCCACCTGTACTTATTTGCCGAACTTGTGACTTTATCCTTTCTACCTCTCCCTTGCCTTGGGGGCTATTTCCCTCGTGACCGTTGTCCACCTCCCCAGGGCTGTGCCAATACCAAAAATCCCTTAGCATAACTGTTTGTAATTTTAACTTGAGTTCAATAAGAGTCATTGAGATGCCCTCTCTCGCACAGAGGGCCACTTTGGAGCAGAGACATTTACCTACCTCTAGCAGTCCATATTCTTACCAGCACTTTCCACCCGGTTTGCAAGTGACACATAAGCTGTCAGACTGTCTTTTCTCTAAAGTTATTCTCCTGCGGCTGCTCTGGCATTGTGGGCATCTTGTGCAGCAACGGTCTATTCAGCCTCATGTATTTTCTGCGGTTAGGTGACACAGGGCTTGCTCTGCCTCTTCCGCTGAGGTTATGCGGTAGTCCACTGCTTCTACCTCAAATTGCAGTGAGAATGGATATCCCACGCTGTATCTGATGCCCTTCTCTTGCAGCCACTTTGTGAGGGGCCTACAGTCTCTGCACCTTGAGAGCGTGAGGTTGGATAGATCCTGATATATGGTCACCTTGGAGCCTTCGAAATCAAGATCCTTTTGTTGTTTTGCCCTGTTCAGTATCTTCGTCTTGTCCGTGTAGTTCAGGAACTTTGTACGGGAGTGGTCCCTGCTCCATAGTAGCAGTTTACCTCCTCTGTGAGCCCTTTCAAGTTGCACTTGCTCCCCCCCCATCTGCCTCGGACAGGTGATGCACCAGGGCCTGTACCTTTTCCTCCACTTGCCACAGGGTCTCTCTCGCGTTTCCTTCAAGCCTAATATCCTTATGTTGTTCCATCTTACTCTGTTTTCTAAATCATTCATTGTCAACATAACTTCTTCTTCTCAAAGTTCCAGTTCCCTCAGTCTAGCGTCAGGCCTCATTTCGACCATATCTGCATTCAGTTGGTTGTGCTCGAGGCCTTCCACTTTGCCCTCTACCGTTGTCATCTGGTAGTTAAATTGGTCAACGAGGCCTGCATATCTCCCCTGAGGGCCTTGATTCCAGCCAGAATATGGCCTGAGTCCTCCTTCATCGAGAATAGGGACATGTCCATCTCTGTCATTACTTTCATCTCCGGAGCCTTTTTTTTGTCTCTCCTGGTTTCACTGATTGTGGCACCTTACCTTTCATCCTTGCCTCGTTACTATTCCAGGAGTCCACTCTGTTATTCTTCTGGTTCTTCTTATACCTCTCCGTTGCTTATTCTCCACCTGTGCCCTCCTCTGCCGGGTCCCTCTCCTTCTTGTATGGTTGCAAGAGCTGTGGGGTGGTTCTGGGTGCTGCACGCACTTCTACTCCCCTCTGCCATATCCATAGCTTGCCTATACTATGGGCACTGACACCCCTGGGGTAGCTTCAGCTCTCCCTTTGCCCACCACCCTAATTCTCTGCACTCCTCAGCTCATAGAGGTCAGGCTAGTGCTCCCTTCTGGCTGGTCCACTGGGCACCGCTCTTCGCAGTGCCCCCCCACTGCTTCTTTTGCGCTTCTCTCGCCTTCCGCTGGGTGTTGAATAGGCAAGAGCTCACCACAGAGCCTGAGGGTGCCAGGGGGAGTTCTGCACTATACGTTTTTTCATTAGACGCATTTTCCCACATTCCTGAGCACTCCGGTGTGTGACTAATTCTGCTTACTTCACTTCCTTATCGTCCGCTGTGCCGCTGCCTGCTGCTTTGTACCTGGGTGGTTATGTTCCCCCTTACTATTCTCCCTTCTTAGGCCACAGTGGGGGTAGAGCCGAAGGCTGTGTATGCCTTCTTTCCTATTTGTGCGTGGCTAATCCCCCTAAGAGTGGTTCAGTCCCACGAATATATGTTTGCTATGTCGCTCTGGGGTGGTTGCACTGCACTGCCTGGGGTCCCGGCTGTGTCCGTCGCTCACCACTGCTTCCCTGTTCTTCTGCCATTCTCTTCAGCTGTGCCCCCGCATCTCTGCTTCGGCCGGGGGGGGCTGGTTCAATGTGGGCGACCCAGGCCCGCCACAGGTTCACCTGACCTTCCTCCCCTGTCTGGCAGTTTCTCCTCCCTCCTGGACCGGTATCCCTTGCTCCCCCGACCTTACGGTCACCTCCAAGAGGGGGATCTTCTCCTGCAGACTAGGGCAGCTATCACCTCCCATCACCAGTCCGCTCTCCCGCCTGGGGTGTGGTTGCGGCTCTGGTCCTCTTCCTCTCTGGGCCACTGTGTTACTCGATCCTCCACTCAGGGCGACGCGCTCATCAGGGTTTCTTCTCCGGCTCTTCTTCTTGCGGTTCATATTCCAAAGCAGTCGCCTGCCCTCCTTCAGGTGTTTGTTGGGGTGGTCTGTTCCTGTCCTTGCCGCCGCTCCTCACACTAGGCTTGCAGGGTGACACGCTGCACTTGCCCGCTGTTATGTCAGTTTCGGACGTGGGCTGGGTCTCCTCTCCAGCTGCCAGCGGGTCTCTTCTTCACCTCTCGCCAGTTTTTGTGTCTAATGGCTCGATTTCCCCGTGTCCACTGCTGCGGCTCGCGTCCTGCGGACTTCCGCTCACTTCCCTATGCCACTGTTTTCATCTTCTCCGGGTGGAAATGCACTATCTCATCGCCATGTTACTGAATGGAGGGGAGCTGCGAGCTTATGCAGCCATCTTCTCCCGCACCCCCTAGCGGTCTCTGATTTAGTACTTTTTAAGTAATATATTTAGTCTAATGAAGCATTGAAATATAAGAGACACACCAGCCAGTCTTATATAATAAGAGCCCAATAAAAAGTAAATCTTGAGAAGTTGCTCTTCAGCCTAATATGTGAAGGCTTGCTCTGATGTTTGAATCTTAGTGGATATAAACCCGCACATACATGTTACAATTAGCATGATTCACCAAATACTGTTCCGGCAGCTATACACTCCAACAAAGACAACTAAGACCAATACATGTTTCACACAGTGGTCTTTGATAAGGAAATATAACATGTGTTCCCAAGACCAAGGAAGAGCAAATGGAACAGACAAAAAGATAAAAAGAAAAGAAAAGGAAAAGATAGAGAAAGAATTCTGAGAAGATGCTTATAGCACACTACATACTTACCTATTGTATCAGAGAAATTTAGATGAACGCTCTGACCTGTGAGGTCGGTCTTATTAGTAATCCAATGCAAACAGATTTATCTAACACGGCTGTAGACAAACATACCAAAACATTGAGAATGGCTATAAGGGCCCAAGGAAAGATCCTCAAGTTGGAGTAGATTAGCCACGTTTGTAAAGTTGAGAGTTAAATAGGAATCTCCATTAATGAAGAATCATTTTTAGAAGACAAGAACGCATATATTTTAACCTTAGAAATGATAACCTTTTGAAATCGGTATTCATTGTACCTCGTAACTCAAGGAAGCTAAAAGATGTATTTTTACATAAATGCTTGTCTTCGGGTTTTTGAAAGGAATAAAATTACAGCATCTTCCTGTGGCGCTGCTCTGCTGGTACCCTTGATCTATGTGGGTGGAAGCAGGGAGCAGGCTCCTGTGGGATGGGAGTATTTGGAAGGAATAATATTACAGCATCTTCCTGTGGTGCTGCTCTGCTGGTACCTTTGATCCGTGTGGGTGGAAGCAGGGAGCAGGCTCCTGTGGGATGGGAGTATTTGGAAGGAATAATATTACAGCATCTTCCTGTGGTGCTGCTCTGCTGGATCCCCTGATCTGTGTGGGTGGAAGCAGGGAGCAGGCTCCTGTGTGTTGGGAGTATTTGGAAGGAATAATATTACAGCATCTTTGCTGTTACCCCTGATCTGTGTGGGTGGAAGCAGGGTGCAGGCTCCTGTGTGTTGGGAGTATTTAATAGGAATAATATTACAGCATCTTCCTGTGGTGCTGCTCTGCTGGTACCCCAGGTCTGTGTGGGTGGAAGCAGGGAGCAGGCTCCTGTGGGATGGGAGTATTTGGAAGTAATCATATTACATCTTCCTGTGGTACTGCTCTGCTGGTACCCTGATCTGTGTGGGTGGAAGCAGGGAGCAGGCTCCTGTGTGTTGGGAGTATTTGGAAGGAATAATATTACAGCATCTTCCTGTGGTGCTGCTCTGCTGGTACCCCGGATCTGTGTGGGTGGAAGCAGGGAGCAGGCCCATGTGTGTTGGGAGTATTTTGAAGGAATAATATTACAGCATCTTCCTGTGGTTTTGCTCTGCTGGTACCCTGATCTGTGTGGGTGGAAGCAGGGAGCAGGCTCCTGTGTGTTGGGAGTATTTGGAAGGAATAATATTACAGCATCTTCCTGTGGTGCTGCTCTGCTGGTACCCCTGGTCTGTGTGGGTGGAAGCAGGGAGCAGGCACCTGGGTGTTGGGAGTATTTGGAAGGAATAATATTACAGCATCTTCCTGTGGTGCTGCTCTGTTGGTACCCCTGATCTGTGTGGGTGGAAGCAGGGAGCAGGCCCATGTGTGTTGGGAGTATTTTGAAGGAATAATATTACAGCATCTTCCTGTGGTTTTGCTCTGCTGGTACCCTGATCTGTGTGGGTGGAAGCAGGGAGCAGGCTCCTGTGTGTTGGGAGTATTTGGAAGGAATGATATTACAGCATCTTCCTGTGGTGCTGCTCTGCTGGTACCCCTGGTCTGTGTGGGTGGAAGCAGGGAGCAGGCTCCTGTGTGTTGGGAGCATTTGGAAGGAATAATATTACAGCATCTTCCTGCGATGCTGCTCTGCTGGTACCCCTGGTCTGTGTGGGTGGAAGCAGGGAGCAGGCTCCTGTGTGCTGGGAGTATTTGGAAGGAATAATATTACAGCATCCTCCTGTGGTGCTGATCTGCTGGTACTCCTGGTCTGTGTGGGTGGAAGCAGTGAGCAGGCTCCTGTGTGTTTGGAGCATTTGGAAGGAATAATATTACAGCATCTTCCTGCGATGCTGCTCTGCTGGTACTCCTGGTCTGTGTGGGTGGAAGCAGGGAGCAGGCTCCTGTTTGTTTGGAGTATGCTCTGCTGGTACCTCTGACACCCCTGGTCTTTGTTGGTGGAAGCAGGGAGCAGGCTCCTGTGTGCTGGGAGTATTTGGAAGGAATAATATTACAGTGTCTTCCTGTGGTGCTGCTCTGCTGGTACCCGTGATTTATGTGGGTGGAAGCAGGCTCCTGTGTGGTGGGGGTATTTGGAAGGAATAATATTACAGCATCTTCCTGTGGTGCTACTCTGCTGGATCCCCTGATCTGTGTGGGTGGAAGCAGGGAGCAGGCTCCTGTGTGTTGGGGTATTTGGAAGGAATAATATTACAGCATCTTCCTGTGGTGCTGCTCTGCTGGTACCCCTGGTCTGTGTGAGTGGAAGCAGGGAGCAGGCTCCTGTGGGATGGGAGTATTTGGAAGGAATAATATTACAGCATCTTCCTGTGGTGCTGCTCTGCTGGATCCCCTGATCTGTGTGGGTGGAAGCAGGGAGCAGGCTCCTGTGTGTTGGGGTATTTGGAAGGAATAATATTACAGCATCTTCCTGTGGTGCTGCTCTGCTGGTACCCCTGGTCTGTGTGAGTGGAAGCAGGGAGCAGGCTCCTGTGTGTTGGGAGTATTTGGAAGGAATAAGATTACATCATCTTCCTGTGGTGCTGCTCTGCTGGTAGCCCTGGTCTGTGCGGGTGGAAGCAGGGAGCAGGCTCCTGTGTGTTGGGAGTTTCTGGAAGGAATATTATTACAGCATCTTCCTGTGGTGCTGCTCTGCTGGTACCCCTGGTCTGTGTGGGTGGAAGCAGGGAGCAGGCTCCTGTGTGTTGGGAGTATTTGGAAGGAATAATATTACAGCATCTTCCTGCGATGTTGCTCTGCTGGTACCCCTGGTCTGTGTGGGTGGAAGCAGGGAGCAGGCTCCTGTGTGTTGGGAGTATTTTGAAGGAATAATATTACCTCTTCCTGTGGTGCTGCTCTGCCGCTACCCCTGTACTGTGTGGGTGGAAGCAAGGAGCAGGCTCCTGTGTGTTGGAAGTATTTGGAAGGAATCATATTACAGCATCTTCCTGTGGTGCTGCTCTGCTGGTACTCCTGGTCTGTGTGGGTGGAAGCAGGGAGCAGGCTCCTGTGTGTTGGGAGTATTTGGAAGGAATAATATTACAACATCTTCCTGTGGTGCTGCTCTGCTGGTACCCCTGGTCTGTGTGGGTGGAAGCAGGCTCCTGTGTGTTGGGAGTATTTGGAAGGAATAATATTACAGCATCTTCCTGCGATGTTGCTCTGCTGGTACCCCTGGTCTGTGTGGGTGGAAGCAGGGAGCAGGCTCCTGTGTGTTGGGAGTATTTTGAAGGAATAATATTACCTCTTCCTGTGGTGCTGCTCTGCTGCTACCCCTGTACTGTGTGGGTGGAAGCAAGGAGCAGGCTCCTGTGTGTTGGGAGTATTTGGAAGGAATCATATTACAGCATCTTCCTGTGGTGCTGCTCTGCTGGTACTCCTGGTCTGTGTGGGTGGAAGCAGGGAGCAGGCTCCTGTGTGTTGGGAGTATTTGGAAGGAATAATATTACAGCATCTTCCTGTGGTGCTGCTCTGCTGGTACCCCTGGTCTGTGTGGGTGGAAGCAGGCTCCTGTGTGCTATGAGTATTTGGAAGGAATAATATTACAGCATCTTCCTGTGGTGCTGCTCTGCTGGTACCCCTGGTCTGTGTGGGTGGAAGCAGGGAGCAGGCTCCTGTGTGTTGGGTGCATTTGGAAGGAATAATATTACAGCATCTTCCTGTGGTGCTGCTCTGCTGGTACCCTGGTCTGTGTGGGTGGAAGCAGGGAGCAGGCTCCTGTGTGTTGGGAGTATTTGGAAGGAATAATATTACAGCATCTTCCTGTGGTGCTGCTCTGCTGGTACCCCTGGTCTGTGTGGGTGGAAGCAGGGAGCAGGCTCCTGTGTGCTGGGAGTATTTGGAAGGAATAATATTACAGCATCTTCCTGTGGTGTTGCTCTGCTGGTACCCCTGGTCTGTGTGGGTGGAAGCAGGGAGCAGGCTCCTGTGTGTTGGGTGCATTTGGAAGGAATAATATCACAGCATATTCCTGTGGTGCTGCTCTGCTGGTACCCCTGGTCTGTGTGGGTGGAAGCAGGGAGCAGGCTCCTGTGTGTTGGGAGTATTTGGAAGGAATAATATTACAGCATCTTCCTGTGGGGCTGCTCTGCTGGTACCCCGAATACCCGTGGTACCACTGATCTGTGTGGGTGGCAGGGGACTGAAGGGATGATGGGTGGGTGATAATGGTGGTTCTGTGTGTGTCTCCTGAGCTGTTTGGATTTTTGCAATGCAAAGTGAAGCTGGTTTCTCTGCAAAGAATGTTCTGATAAACACAAACACTTTCCACATTGCTAAAAAGTAATACCTTACCCCAGTGCTGCTATAAAGCACAGAGCATGCTTAAGCTAATCACAGCTGTTGATAAAATAAATGCATATATATGTCTGTTGTGCCCAGTCCAAAGACAATCCGGCAGCTGTAAGGTCACTTTTCTGATTAGAAAGTTCCATTCAACTTCAAATGGAAAATGGAAAACAGAAGCACTTTCTCGTGTTAACTCCATTTAAAAAGCCTAGAGGCACTGGGGAGAGAGGCTTATACTATGCAGATGTCCATTGGCACCTCCAAGTAAATAATTGCAAAATGATTAGAGTTGGAGAAAAGGTTCACATCATTCAATATAGTCTGCTAAAGCCTAACTCCCTGATTCATGGAATTATTTGTGCGTAAAACGCACATTTGCGCGCCATTCTGCCCGAAATTCCCTGTTTGAGGTATGGGGATTTTCGGGAAGAATGGCGTGCAAATGTGTGTTTTACGTGCAAATAATTCCATGAATCGGGCAGTCAATGTATTTGGCAGATGAGTGGCTATATTCCACTTGCATATAACCTCACAGTGGTATCCAGTCATTGCATCGAATGACAATGCATCTAACAGCAAACATTCAAAGATTTTCATCGTAATACCATTCCATAGAATGGCCATTTCGTTGAATAAAATTCGATGGATCCATCGATATGTAATGGTATGATTAGGGGTTAGATTAGGGTTAGGGTTGTGTTAGGGTTGGGGTTGGGGCTAGGGTTATCTTAAGGGTTACATTAGGGTTAGGGTTGGGGCTAGGGTTAGATTAAGGGTTACATTGGGGTTAGGAGTGGGGCTAGGGTTAGATTAGGGTTACATTAGGGTTAGGGTTGGGGCTAGGGTTAGATTAAGGGTTACATTAGGGTTAGGGTTATCTTAAGGGTTACATTAGGGTTAGGGTTGGGGCTAGGGTTAGTTTAGGGTTACATTAGGGTTAGGGTTGGGGCTAGGGTTAGATTAAGGGTTACATTAGGGTTAGGGTTATCTTAAGGGTTACATTAGGGTTAGGGTTGGGGCTAGGGTTAGATTAAGGGTTACATTAGGGTTAGGGTTGGGGCTAGGGTTAGTTTAGGGTTACATTAGGGTTAGGGTTATCTTAAGGGTTACATTAGGGTTAGGGTTGGGGCTAGGGTTAGATTAAGGGTTACATTAGGGTTAGGGTTATCTTAAGGGTTACATTAGGGTTAGGGTTGGGGCTAGGGTTAGTTTAGGGTTACATTAGGGTTAGGGTTGGGGCTAGGGTTAGATTAAGGGTTACATTAGGGTTAGGGTTGGGGCTAGGGTTAGTTTAGGGTTACATTAGGGTTAGGGTTGGGGCTAGGGTTAGATTAAGGGTTACATTAGGGTTAGGGTTATCTTAAGGGTTACATTAGGGTTAGGGTTAGGGTTGGGGCTAGGGTTAGTTTAGGGTTACATTAGGGTTAGGGTTGGGGCTAGGGTTAGATTAAGGGTTACATTAGGGTTAGGGTTGGGGCTAGGGTTAGTTTAGGGTTACATTAGGGTTAGGGTTGGAGCTAGGGTTAGTTTAGGGTTACATTAGGGTTAGGGTTGGGGCTAGGGTTAGATTAAGGGTTACATTAGGGTTAGGGTTATCTTAAGGGTTACATTAGGGTTAGGGTTGGGGCTAGGGTTAGGGTAGGGTTACAATAGGGTTAGGGTTGGGGCTAGGGTTAGATTAAGGGTTACATTAGGGTTAGGGTTGGGGCTAGGGTTAGTTTAGGGTTACATTATGGTTAGGGTTGGGGCTAGGGTTAGATTAAAGGTTACATTAGGGTTAGGATTAGTTTAAGGGTTACATTAGGGTTAGGGTTGGGGGTAGGGTTAGCATAAAGGTTACATTAGGTTTAGGGTTGGGGGGCTGGCGGGGGAACCCACCCCCAATACTTAAAAACGTTACAAGGAACGGGCCAGTGCTGACATTTCAGCACTAGATGGCGCCATGTACCATTTTAAAGTTACAAATAAGGCATGTAAATGCTACTTTTTACATGTAATAGCGCATATCCATTGAAACCAGTCCATGCATATTGTCGATGGACTGGTTTAGATGGAATTGCACTTTTACAAGTAAAATATAGGTTATCGATGCTTTGGCAGACGATGGTTTGTATTAGATGCTTTACATGTCGACAGTTTATTTTCAATGCTATCACTATAAACCCCTCACAGTAGCTTTCATCGGCTTCTCCAAAGTCTAGTCATCCTCAAACTGGACGGTGGGCAGAGCTAAATACTAAACAATATTCTGCCAAAGGAGAATATTGTGATATGAATAGATTAGCACACATGTTACTGCAAGAGTGACTATATGTCCTCCTTGCCACTGATTGGCTAACGCATTTGAAAGACATCTGATTGCATTCCTCTCTTCTCTGGTAGATGCCGTGTGGTGCAGATCCATCCAGGAACCTCTTCTGTGAACGCAGGTCAGATTCTAACCCCTCACCTGCATGTGAGAGGGATGGGTCCTAAGGGCAGGTGTGGTGTGCCAACTGAACTCCTCACCTTGGCATGTGGAGGAAGTGAGCCAACAGGGTCCGGGCGCTACCCCATATGACCCCCAGAGAGTGGATGAGGAGGGACCCCGCTTGTTCACAAAACAATAAAGAATATTCAGAGCCTAAGTGAGAGCGAGCAAGCGAAGGACAGCTTGCCCACCATCTGCACTAGGGGGGACTTTGCAGGTCCAGTCGCTACCTGATACGCCTCCAAGAGGGAGGGGAGGAGGAATCCCACCGGAAGTACTGTCTGCAAACCTGTCGTATTCTCAAGTTACAAGTGAAGAGTACACAGAGCTACATGAGTGAGAGCAAGGGAAGGAAGGGGTGCGCTCCCTGTATGTCACTGCTTATGCTGCAGCACGACCTTCAGAACTCAGGAGAGGCAGGGGGACACTGCAGAGTCACCAACTATGCTAGCAGCAGAGGCAGGGGGACACTGCAGAGTCACCTACCATGCTACCAGCAGAGACAGGGGGACAATGCAGAGTGACCTACCATGCTACCAGCAGAGACAGGGGGACAATGTAGAGTGACCGACCATGCTACCAGCAGAGACAGGGGGACACTGCAGAGTCACCAACTATGCTAGCAGCAGAGGCAGGGGGGCACTGCAGAGTCACCTACCATGCTACCAGCAGAGACAGGGGGACACTGCAGAGCCACCTGCCATGCTACCAGCAGAGGACACTGCAGAGTCACCAACTATGCTAGCAGCAGAGGCAGGGGGACACTGCAGAGTCACCAACTATGCTAGCAGCAGAGGCAGGGGGGCACTGCAGAGTCACCTACCATGCTACCAGCAGAGACAGGGGGACACTGCAGAGTCACCTACCATGCTACCAGCAGAGGCAGGGGACACTGCAGAGTCACCAACTATGCTAGCAGCAGAGGCAGGGGGACACTGCAGAGTCACCTACCATGCTACCAGCATAGACAGGGGGACAATGCAGAGTCACCAACCATGCTAGTAGCAGAGGCAGGGGGCACTGCAGAGTCACCCACCATGCTAGCAGCAGATACAGGGGGACACTGCAGAGTGACCCACCATGCTAGCAGCAGAGGCAGGGGGACACTGCAGAGTCACCAACCATGCTAGCAGCAGAGGCAGGGGGACACTGCAGAGTCACCCACCATGCTAGTAGCAGATACAGGGGGACACTGCAGAGTCACCAACTATGCTAGCAGCAGAGGCAGGGGGACACTGCAGAGTCACCTACCATGCAACCAGCAATTCCAAGATGATACTGCAGCACGTCCTTCAGAACTCAGGAGAGGCAGGGGACACTGCAGAGTCACCAACTATGCTAGCAGCAGAGGCAGGGGGACACTGCAGAGTCACCTACCATGCAACCAGCAATTCCAAGATGATACTGCAGCACGACCTTCAGAACTCAGGAGAGGCAGGGGACACTGCAGAGTCACCAACTATGCTAGCAGCAGAGGCAGGGGGACACTGCAGAGTCACCTACCATGCTACCAGCATAGACAGGGGGACAATGCAGAGTCACCCACCATGCTGGTAGCAGAGGCAGGGGGGCACTGCAGAGTCACCCACCATGCTAGTAGCAGTTACAGGGGGGCACAGCAGAGTCACCTACCATGCTACCAGCATAGACAGGGGGACAATGCAGAGTCACCCACCATGCTAGCAGCAGAGGCAGGGGACACTGCATTCAGCTACCATGCTACCAGCAGAGACAGGGGGACACTGCAGAGTCACCCACCATGCTAGCAGCAGAGGTAGGGGGACACTGCAGAGTCGCCCACCATGCTAGTAGCAGAGGCAGGGGGACACTGCAGAGTCACCAACCATGCTAGCAGCATAGACAGGGGGACACTGCAGAGTCACCCACCATGCTAGCAGCAGAGGCAGGGGGACACTGCAGAGTCACCCACCATGCTAGCAGCAGAGGCAGGGGGACACTGCAGAGTCACCAACCATGCTAGCAGCAGAGGCAGGGGGACGCTGCAGAGTCACCCACCATGCTACCAGCATAGACAGGGGGACAATGCAGAGTCACCCACCAGGCTAGTAGCAGAGGCAGGGGGACACTGCAGAGTCACCCACCATGCTAGTAGCAGAGGCAGGGGGACACTACAGAGTCACCAACCATACTACCAGCAGAGCCAGGGGGACACTGCAGAGTCACCCACCATGCTACCAGCAGATACAGGGGGGCACAGCAGAGTCACCTACCATGCTACCAGCAGATATAGGGGGGCACAGCAGAGTCACCTACCATGCTACCAGCAGAGACAGGGGGACAATGCAGAGTCACCCACCATGCTAGCAGCAGAGGCAGGCGGACACTGCATTCAGCTACCATGCTACCAGCAGAGACAGGGGGACACTGCAGAGTCACCCACCATGCTAGCAGCAGAGGGAGGGGGACACTGCAGAGTCGCCCACCATGCTAGTAGCAGAGGCAGGGGGACACTGCAGAGTCACCAACCATGCTAGCAGCATAGACAGGGGGACACTGCAGAGTCACCCACCATGCTAGCAGCAGAGGCAGGGGGACACTGCAGAGTCACCAACCATGCTAGCAGGAGAGGCAGGGGGACACTGCAGTCAGCTACCATGCTACCAGCAGAGAAAGGGGGGGCACTGCAGAGTCACCTACCATGCTACCAGTAGAGACAGGGGGCACTGCAGAGTCACCTACCATGCTACCAGCATAGACATGGGGACAATGCAGAGTCACCCACCATGCTAGCAGCAGAGGCAGGGAGACACTGCAGAGTCACCCACCATGCTAGCAGCAGAGGTAGGGGGACACTGCAGAGTCACCAACCATGCAAGCAGGAGAGGCAGGGGGACACTGCAGTCAGCTACCATGCTACCAGCAGAGAAAGGGGGGCACTGCAGAGTCACCTACCATGCTACCAGCAGAGACAGGGGGCACTGCAGAGTCACCTACCATGCTACCAGCATAGACAGGGGGACAATGCAGAGTCACCCACCATGCTAGCAGCAGAGGCAGGGGGACACTGCATTCAGCTACCATGCTACCAGCAGAGACAGGGGGACACTGCAGAGTCACCCACCATGCTAGTAGCAGAGGCAGGGGGACACTGCAGAGTCACCAACCATGCTTGCAGCATAGACAGGGGGACACTGCAGAGTCACCCACCATGCTAGCAACAGAGGCAGGGGGACACTGCAGAGTCACCCACCATGCTAGCAGCAGAGGCAGGGGACAGTGCAGTCTGCTACCATGCTACCAGCAGAGACAGGGGGCACTGCAGAGTCACCTACCATGCTACCAGCATAGACAGGGGGACACTGCAGAGTAACCCACCATGCTAGCAGCATAGGCAGGGGGACACTGCAGAGTCACCTACCATGCTACCATCATAGACAGGGGGACACTGCAGAGTCGCCCACCATGCTAGCAGCATAGACAGGGGGACACTGCAGAGTCACCCACCATGCTACCAGCAGAGACAGGGGGGCACAGCAGAGTCACCTACCATGCTACCAGCATAGACAGGGGGACAATGCAGAGTCACCCACCATGCTAGCAGCAGAGGGACACTGCATTCAGCTACCATGCTACCAGCAGAGACAGGGGGACACTGCAGGGTCACCCACCATGCTAGTAGCAGAGGCAGGGGGACACTGCAGAGTCACCCACCATGCTAGTAGCAGAGGCAGGGGGACACTGCAGAGTCACCAACCATGCTAGCAGCATAGACAGGGGGACACTGCAGAGTCACCCATCATGCTAGCAGCAGAGGCAGTGGGACACTGCAGAGTCACCAACCATGCTAGCAGCAGAGGCAGGGGGACACTGCAGTCAGCTACCATGCTACCAGCAGAGACAGGGGGGCACTGCAGAGTCACCCACCATGCTACCAGCAGAGACAGGGGGGCACTGCAGAGTCACCCACCATGCTACCAGCAGAGACAGGTAGCACTGCAGAGTCACCTACCATGCTACCAGCATAGACAGGAGGACAATGCAGAGTCACCCACCATGCTACCAGCAGAGACAGGGGGCACTGCAGAGTCACCTACCATGCTACCAGCATAGACAGGGGAACACTGCAGAGTCACCCACCATGCTAGTAGCAGAGGCAGCGGTACACTGCAGAGTCACCCACCATGCTAGCAGCATAGTTAGGGGGACACTGCAGAGTCACCAACCATGCTAGCAGCATAGACAGGGGGACACTGCAGAGTCACTCACTATGCTACCAGTAATTCCAAGATGACACTGCACAACGCTGCAGGTGCCTTTAAAACCTTGTGGGACATCATTAACAGGAACAGAGATCATCTGGCCATCACCCAATGCAAAATGAGAGGAACCAAGGAAAAAAAAGAGTCAAACAAACCTATCAGAAACAGCCTCGGACACGAAGGACTATAAAAGGGGTGGGCTGGGAATGTGCAGAAGGAGGGAGAATCCCAGAGGAAGCAGATGTGCCTGTTGATGCTTCCTTAACACAAGGGGAGATTCCTGGGGTGAGGAAGACTGGAAGGAGGGAGAATCCCAGAGGAAACAGATGTGCCCGTTGATGCTTCCTTAACACAAGGGGAGATTCCTGGGGTGAGGAAGACTGGAAGGAGGGAGAATCCCAGAGGAAGCAGATGTGCCCATTGATGCTTCCTTAACACAAGGGGAGATTCCTGGGGTTAGGAAGACTGGAAGGAGGGAGATTCCCAGGGGAAGCAGATGTGCCAGTTAATGCTTCCTTAACACAAGGGGAGATTCCTGGGGTGAGGAAGACTGGAAGGAGGGAGAATCCCAGAGGAAACAGATGTGCCCGTTGATGCTTCCTTAACACAAGGGGAGATTCCTGGGGTGAGGAAGACTGGAAGGAGCGAGAATCCCAGAGGAAGCAGATGTGCCAGTTAATGCTTCCTTAACACAAGGGGAGATTCCTGGGGTGAGGAAGACTGGAAGGAGGGAGGATCCCAGAGGAAGCAGATGTGCCAGTTGATGCTTCCTTAACACAAGGGGAGATTCCTGGGGTGAGGAAGACTGGAAGGAGGGAGAATCCCAGAGGAAGCAGATGTGCCAGTTGATGCTTCCTTAACACAAGGGGAGATTCCTGGGGTGAGGAAGACTGGAAGGAGGGAGAATCCCAGAGGAAGCAGATGTGCCCATTGATGCTTCCTTAACACAAGGGGAGATTCCTGGGGTGAGGAAGACTGGAAGGAGGGAGATTCCCAGGGGAAGCAGATGTGCCAGTTAATGCTTCCTTAACACAAGGGGAGATTCCTGGGGTGAGGAAGACTGGAAGGAGGGAGAATCCCAGAGGAAGCAGATGTGCCAGTTGATGCTTCCTTAACACAAGGGGAGATTCCTGGGGTGAGGAAGACTGGAAGGAGGGAGAATCCCAGAGGAAGCAGATGTGCCCATTGATGCTTCCTTAACACAAGGGGAGATTCCTGGGGTGAGGAAGACTGGAAGGAGGGAGATTCCCAGGGGAAGCAGATGTGCCAGTTAATGCTTCCTTAACACAAGGGGAGATTCCTGGGGTGAGGAAGACTGGAAGGAGGGAGAATCCCAGAGGAAACAGATGTGCCCGTTGATGCTTCCTTAACACAAGGGGAGATTCCTGGGGTGAGGAAGACTGGAAGGAGCGAGAATCCCAGAGGAAGCAGATGTGCCAGTTAATGCTTCCTTAACACAAGGGGAGATTCCTGGGGTGAGGAAGACTGGAAGGAGGGAGATTCCCAGGGGAAGCAGATGTGCCAGTTAATGCTTCCTTAACACAAGGGGAGATTCCTGGGGTGAGGAAGACTGGAAGGAGGGAGAATCCCAGAGGAAGCAGATGTGCCAGTTGATGCTTCCTTAACACAAGGGGAGATTCCTGGGGTGAGGAAGACTGGAAGGAGGGAGAATCCCAGAGGAAGCAGATGTGCCCATTGATGCTTCCTTAACACAAGGGGAGATTCCTGGGGTGAGGAAGACTGGAAGGAGGGAGATTTCCAGGGGAAGCAGATATGCCAGTTAATGCTTCCTTAACAGGAGCATGGCAGAAACAGCTTTAGACACAACAACAAACTTTATTTCATAAGTATATCCCATAAAGGTGCATACAACACAACTCTCAATAAACAACTTACACAGAAATTAAAATCATCATTATCCAATTTCAGTCAATACATTAAATCACTAGTCGCCATTTGAATTGATGTTAGGCATCATTAAATACATTACATGAATAGATTTGCACAAATTAAGTCAAAACAGGAAGATAAATACACTTTAAAATAAGCAGTTCGGCATTTTATTTCTGAGATTAGATGAACATCGCAAACATGTTGTGAGGGCCCTGCTTTTATCTCAGTGTTGATCCTCAAAAGGAAGAGAAGGCCAGGCAACATTGACAAAATACGTCACACTTGTAGGGCCGAGTTTTGGCAGGTATTCCTTTATATATATTTTTTTATTTTATTTTATTTAAACAGATTGTGTGGTTTCCTTATTTGAAACCTTTAACCTGAGCATGTCCGTTCTTTCATCATGATTCTTCCTTTATATATATATTCAGTAAAAAAACTTTGTTAAAGGGACGTTATGGTTAAGTTGCGCTACAAAAAACCTATGAAATTCAGTAAAAAAACTTTGTTAAAGGGCCGTTATGGTTCAAAGTAAAACCGAAAAACCCCTGAAATTCGGCAGTTATGGTAAGCTAAGCAACCATAACTCGCGCCACCACCGTGCACTGCTAACACTAACACCCAGGACATCAAAGATGACATCACAAATGTCATTGATGACATCACTGATGACATCACATGTGCATTTACTTTTCATGAAAACTCTGTACAAGGGATTCTTATAATGGTGACCAACAACTGTCAAGGATCATTGGGATAAATATCATGAGCTAATTAGTGCATTAAGCAATGCATTGATATAAATAGCATTCTATTATGAAGTTCTATCCAGTATACTAAGCTACTCATGCAGAAACATAGGCAGTGTGTGCAGAATACATGATGAAGGTGCCATATTCATAATCTTGCCATGTTGAATACTGAAATGATAACTGCTTTCTTATTAGAGTTTTGCGTACTGTGAAACATGTAATAAGTAGATAATAAAACTCACTTAATACATAATTATTACAGACAAAACACAAAGAGACAACAACACATACAAATATGAGTATATACAGGGACAGTGAAGTAAACAAAAAAGCAGAAGTAGTAGCAGAAAGAGTTCATAACCTAACTGGCTGTTTTTATGCAGAGAAATTATTGTTCTGTTTCAAAGCTGCTACTTACCATATTTATGTGTATCACATGATGTGACTGCACCGTAAGGAAAGGAGAGTGAGTACAATGTATACAAATATGAGCATAAACAGGGAAAGTACAGTAATAAAAAAACAACAGAACTATAAGACAGTGTTGATAACCTTACTAATTATCTTCATACATAGAAAGCATTGCTGTCTTCCAAGTCTGTGTTTTTCCCTTTGTATATGTTTCATATGCTTTGAGTGGACCCTAAGTGAATTACTGTAAGAACATATTTGACATATATGTCTAAAAATATAGTACTTTGTACTATAGTATAGTGAATTTTTAGTTCCTGACTGTTACTGGCCTAGATATATCAGTAAAGGAAAAAAGAGTGAGCCAGACATGTGATGTCATCAATGACATTTGTGATGTCATCTTTGATGTCCTGGGTGTTAGTGTTAGCAGTGCACGGTGGTGGCGCGAGTTATGGTTGCTTAGCTTGCTATAACTGCCGAATTTCAGGGTTATTTCGGTTTTACTTTGAACCATAACGTCCCTTTAACAAAGTTTTTTTACTGAATTTCATAGGTTTTTAGTAGCGCAACTTAACCATAATGTCCCTTTAACAAAGTTTATTTACTGAATTTCATAGTTTTTTAGTAGCACAACTTAACAATAATAACTTTGACTTTATGTACATATAATATGGAACATACTGAACCCTTTCTACTGAATTTGACGGTCCGCAGACATGGTCGGACAACAGTACCACCACCTAAAAACTCTGGGGGGGGTATGTGTAATAGATATAACATATGAACATTTAACAAATTCAGAAAGCAGCACACATACAAAGTATATGTATTAATACTTAAAAAATGTAACCCATATATGTAACACACTAACCATTCATTTAAATACAATATGTTTTAAAATGGAATATACCAAAAGAAGATAAAGTGGCTTCCACCATAATTACCTCACAGACGCTCCACAACCAACAGCAAGACCAGAGGTATAGACTGCTGATTGCATATCTCACCAGACATAGTAAGTGCATAGTAAGTGCAGTTCTTTTTATAAACTTTCTATATTACAAAAAAAAAATATTACTTTTTTGTTTTCTCACAGAAATGTGTAGTACTCTGGAGTGGCTAGAGGAGCATTTTCCTACAAGACGAAATGTCAGAAGATAGTCCACCTAATGGTACACACTTTACTATATAAACCAATTAATAAATATTATTTTGTATACATTCAACATATACATTTTTTTTTCTTTACAGACCATTCAAAAATTGCAACTTCCAAAGAAAAAGAAGCGGTGGATAACACTCTTGAACACATTACCCACAAAATGGACCAACTTATGGCAAATTTTACGGATTTAAAGAACTTTGTGGAAGATCACCTAAAACCACCAACAGCATACCATTGTCCCACCTGTACTTGTCCCCCCTCACCATATCCCATTCATTTAACCCCAAACTCTCTCCATGTACCAAAACGTTTTGATGAAATTTCCATCCCTTCTTCACCTGATCCCACTTATATTGAAAACCCTAATTCTCCTGTTTTTGTTTACGTTTCTGTCCCACCTTCCCAGTCATAATTGTATATATATATATGAAATAAAGTTAATTTTCTTATATTGTGTTGTAATTACTTTCAGTTCTTTATGAGAAAACCAATTTAGGTGTCCATGGACAGCGTGGTTGTTCGGAAATGTTCGTAAAGAAACGAAAATATAACTGTCCTGAGGACACTACATCTGTCCGTAATGTTCTCATGCAAGTTGAAAATGTTCTAAGAACACTCGTAGTGTCCTGAAATGTTAGTAAATAAACGAAAATGGAGGTGTCCTTAAGAACACTATGCCTGTTCGTACTGTTCGCTAGCAAGCAGAAACTGTTCTAAAAACACTCGTGGTGTCCTGAATTGTTTGTAAATAAACGAAAATGGAGGTGTGCTTGAAACGCTATGTCTGACCGTATTGTTAGCAAATAAATTAAACTGTGCTAAGAACAAACTGCTGTCCGTAACTGTTCCTTTTACATGTGACGCACTTTTAATTAGTTCAAGACACGAACACTGTCCGTAGAACATCAACACGCATGCGCAATACAATGTCCGTACATTGGGTGTCCTGCGGACGGCCGCTACCTTAGCGAACATGCTCACAAAACAATCATGTGACCGCGCCCACGCTCATCTCGTGCTCTAAATGCGGACACTGTCGTGTCCCCGACCAGTTTAAAAGTACATTTCCAAGTAATCCACAATATTTCTCATTAAAAAATGACCATACCACAAATCCCACATACTGATCCTAACTTCCCACATAGTTTTTGTGACTTTTTTGATGTTCGATCTGTCTTGCGGACGGCGCGCATGTCCGCGACCCGCGCTCAAGCACCCCTATATAAGACCACGCACTAGAGCGCATTCTCATTGTGTTTCTGACTATTCCACAGAGCACACTGCATTTTGCTGCATACTTTGCAGATTTTGAGATTTCCATCTCCAAGCCTATGACATCCATGGCTCGACTATTACCACATGGTGCTACATCTGCCTCAGCACCACCCCCGCCCCCTCCACCACCACCATTTCCCCAAGGGCCTGAAGAGGGGAACAAGAGTGAGGATACAGAGGAGGAAGAAGAGAATGACGAGAATGAGGTAGAGGAAATCCCTACTAGCCGCCCGCGGCGTGATTCTTGGGTGTGGCGGTTGTTTACCATTCATGGTAATGTTCCTAAAGGCTTGTACGAACCGTGTCACCTGCAATGAGTGCAAAATGGTACTCAGTCGCGGGAAGCACGGTGCATATAGCTTTGGGACTACGACCATGAAGCAACACCTGAACTCATTCCACACTGGGGCCATTCGCAAGGTTGTACCTTGCGAAGAGCGCAGTAGGTTGATTGCCTCTACTTCATCCTCCGTTTCTGATCCTGTCACCACAAGGAACACCTCTGTGGGACAGCGTCTTCCTCAAGTTGCCTCACAGGCCTTACAGAATTCTGATGACCCTTAACTTTCGAGGGTCACAGTTGCATGTATGTACTGTGACACAGTATTCTGTAGGGGGGAGCGACTTCGGAGTGCTTTTGAGACTATCGTCTCAGAGCACGGGAAGACCTGCTCACTACCCAAATAAAACCCACTCTACATCTTCCTCTCTCAGCTCGCCCTTTCTTATCCCTGTGGTTGGTGTCCCCCCCTTTACCCTCCTTTCCCCCCCTTTCCTAGTGTGTCGTGTCTGAAAAACCCAAAAAAATACAAAATTACAAAAATCAAAAACAAATAAGGCTCTTTTCAGAGCCGCTTTCACAGTTAAAATATAGAAGTGAAGATACATAAAGCATAGCCATTTCCATTTCGTGAAAGTCCGCGGACAGTCCGCGAACAGAAAAACAATTGCATTGCTTGTTTGTTTTGTTTTTTTTTTGCTACCCTATTGAAACCAATGCATTTTTCTCTAACAGGAAGTGGTGACTCTGAAAAGAGCCTTTGGGAGGTGTTTCAATGTAAAACATTTTAACTACGTAAGATGTACTTCAAAACGAATGCTGTATTTCTAAAAAAGGTTGCAATGCATTTTGTACATTTCTCAGAAAAATCTGATTGCCAGCATAAGTAAGATGGACTCCATCTTTGCGAAAAATATATGTACTACGAAACAAAATATTTTCATTGTTAAAAGAGGACATGCCAAAATCTCTTAGGAAGGCACAAACAGCCTTATTAACATTACGCCTTGCTTTCTCCATTTGTGGACCACATGACAAAGAACGAAGCCACATTTGTCTCTGTGCAATCCGTGAACAAATTATTTTAGAATTTGGAAACATGTCCATTATCTTTCGAAGTCCTTCTTTCATTGCAAATTGCAAAGAAATTCCAGACACATGTCCTAAACTGTTCCCTCCACAATGAATTACAAATATGTCTGGATGTTCCTCTATCTTCAAAGTTGCACAGAGAGGTAGCAAGTCCAACCACTTCATTCCACGCACTCCATGCCAGTGCACTTCCACATGTGGGAATCCAAGATCTATAGATACTGCACAGCTTTCTGCATGCACCTTCAACCAATGAATCCACGAGTCTCCCAAAATCCATACAATCTGTGTTTTGAAACAATCAGCCATAGCTATCTGTTCTTCTCTCTGCAAAAACAATATCTGAGAAAACCTCTCCTAGCACAACACACTCACTAAACTTTAGTGACCAATCCCTTGCTTCATCCAATCTCATTTCCATACCTCCCCTCCCCACATTCCCCGGATGTAATACGCGGTGTCCTAGAACTACCGCCATGTCCGCGAACGTATAGTAACATGGACATCCATTCTACCATTTCGATTTCACTCTCTGTGCCATTCCCTCATTGGATGTAGCTAAGCAATCACATGACAATCCACCAATCAAATCCAATAACTCTACATGTAACTGCATCATCATAGAGCAGCACTGCAAATGTACGGTGTATCTCTCGGAGTACAAGTCTCATACCATTGGCAACCACGATCTACGAGAAATACGATACAAGTATCCAAGATTTCTACTTGCAGCCTGCTCCATATCCATATACATGAACAGAAAGTACAGGTATGCAGATTTCCTACACAGTACATGAACACATTTTCTAACCGACTTTTACCTTCTATAATCTGAAAAATAAATGTACGATCATTGTTTATTTGTCCTAAAATGACCTGTCACTTACAAACCTTTCTATCGTTTAATTCCTTCATACACACACATGCAAATACTATTAAAGTAACATTTTTGAAATAAAATATATACACGACATATAATCAGACAAAATAACATACACACTCTATGATCAAATCTCAAACAATAATATTAGTAAATACACATAATTGGTTTTAATTTTTTTCGTTATATAAGTCAGTTACATACATTTATATAGGACAAGCAGACTATGACATTGACTCACTGTTACGTGCAAAAGCAGGCTATGACAATGACTCACTATTACGTGGAAAAGCTTAGTTACAAGAATATTGGTATATGTTGATAGATTATGAATTCCACAAGCCATAGTAAAGATATTTTCTTTCCTACTCTTAGTCATAAGATAGTTTTAATGGTTTTGAGGAAGGCGCTGAGCATTTCAATTTAAAAAATCTATGTCTAAAATGAAAACAGTGCTATATAGCAACCAAATTACTAATTTCTTTCTTTTACAATTGCAGTGAAGCCCATTCTCCTGAATAGAAGCAGCCGATTTTGATTCACAAAGAACAACTAAGAAGCAAACTACTCATGTTAGAAAAAAAAGTAAGTAGATTGTCACCATAATATTTGATTTATAACTCACACGCACTGTACAGTGCATTCATGGTATTTCTGTGCCTAAAAATAGAGATTCTGCACCATTCTGACCAAAAATCCCCCCATCTTAAACAGTGATCTCCTGTCAGAATTGTCCTCAAATTCCTATTTTTCGGCACACAAATTATCCAACTCAGCCGCTAGAATGTAGATGTTGTAGAACAAACAACTTTTTTAATTGTATAGCTTTACCTATATTATTTATTCTTCTCCACACCACTGGCTTACTTTTTTCTGTCATCTGAACCCCACTTTAGTAACACATTAATTGAAGAATACCCATCCCTAGTACTTGAACTTCCCAATGCACAATCACACACCATTACATACATCTTTATCATCTTACTCAAACAATCATGCACACAACACACATGCATTGCAGAATACCCCAACCCATACCTTCTGTATTTTTTTCAACAGACGCTAAAGAATGCCCACCAAAAAGCAACTCCGTAGAAAGGGACGCAGAAGTAGAGCAAATGAAAAGAAAAGTCTCCAACATAAACATCCATCTATAGCAGAATTTGTAAAAAACGTTGAAACACAACAGCTAATACAGTCATGTTGTGAAACAGAAGAAGTTTCTACTGGAAAAACATTGCCTCCTCTATACAAAACTAAAACGACCCCAAAAACTATTAACAGAAAATCAACTATCACTACAAATAAAACATCTTCTATAAATCTTGATATAGTACAAAGTAAGCATACCAAGAAAAGTATATTAGCCAAAATGTTCCATCACAAAGTCCTTCAAAATCTGATAAAGACAGGAGAGAAACCAGGTTCAACACTTCAAACCTATCGTAGGAAAGTAATCTTAGAAGCGTTGATAGACAGTGCAATTCTTCTCAAAAGAAACGTATTTATTGTTGTGTTAAACAGAATGAAACCACTAACAAAACTAATAACTAAATTTCAAAAAAGACTTCTCAATAAACGAAATGTGAACAGAAATAACTTCTTAAATATCTGTGGAGGTGAATGGAGTCACACTACAAGCACAGAACCATACTTTAATGAAGAAGCGTACATACAAAAACAAACAAATACAATTGCCATACATAGCAGTGGTCGAGGTTATGAAAAAGTTAATAATACCATAATGGAACAAGAAGTACTCCTTACAAAAATATGCCCTGAAAACTTAGATTTATCCCTCCATTCGACTGAATCACAACATCTAATTTACACATGGCCATGCACGTCAATGTGTAACATTCCGAAAAAAATGTTACAATCTTTACGCCGATTCCTCAATCAATATGTGATAAGCAAAGACAAAATCAGAATTAAAATACTGCAAAATATGGATGCTTGTCCAGTACGCAAGCACACAGGACTGCAAGGACATTCGTTGGCCTGCATATTAGGACCTACTTGCAAAACAACCTTCCATGATATCAAAAGGATATCAACACATCATGCAAGTATAAGAAATCTAGTTTATAAACTCTATTATGCAAAAAGTCCTGCTTTAGCACTAGCCAATTTAAATAACATTCTTCTACATGGTACACCAAAAGACCTACTAGAAGAAAGCGAGTATATACAGAAAAAATATTTTGGAAATGAAACCCACTTACAAGATGAATTAGCTGTCAACCAACTTCGTAACAAATTTGCACATGGCAACCTTTCACTACACACATACAAAAAAGAAATACTAAAATTTCAAAGCACTTCAGCTGAAGTACCAAACCAAGTGTGTGTATGTTGCCGCAGAACGTGTTATAAAAGTAACACAAAACTATAGACTTTCATACAAAATAGAAGACAATGAAGATTCTAAATTGTTTGAATTAGCTCTCTACCTTATAGCAGAAAACAAATACGAAATAACTGACCCCATAATACTTTGCAGTTACTGCACTACCAAACTTGACAACAACCAAACTCCTTCACGTGCTATCACAAATAACTTGGAATTATATCCACTACCAAAACCCCTTCAACAACTTAATTTATATGAGAGCATCATAATTCAAACAGTTCATCCATTTCAAGCAATAATACGCCTTCAACCAAAAACTGCAAAATTACCTCCCTCTGAATTAGTGAAAGGTATTCGTGGAAAAGTAGTGTATTTACCATTAGATCTAAAAGAAAATGTGCACACTCTAGGAGTGCAACGCCCAATGCAACAATCTTTAATTATCTTGGTAAATGGAGTACCTACAAAAGACAAAACATTTTGGCAACAACTGGTAGATTTACATAAAGTTAGAGAAGCCCTGCAATATCTCAAAGAGAATAATGATTATTACAAAGAAATTAATATTAAAGAAAACTTGAAAGATACAACTGAAATAATTCAAGAGACAGAAGAAACTGGTCAATTTGAGCTCCTAGATCCTGCTACAATATCAAACACTTTAGACCATTATACAATTCATCCATTGCACTCTAATGACACCATAGAAGAGGCACTGGAAACGTACCAAATGCGTCAAACAAAAGGATCACCAATCAGTATATGGGAAAAAAGTATAGAAGCACGTGCTTTTCCTCTACTCTTTCCTACTGGCAAAGGAGGAAGATACAATGATAGACCTGTTCAAATATCAGCATCAGAATATCGCTCATTACGAATGTATTCTGAAGATCCCAGATTTCGACAAAATGTGGAATACATATTGCACCTACTCTTTGAAAGTGAACTAGCAACTTTATGTTACAGAGTTGCACACATATTAAAATCAGGATCACACTTTCAAAATATGACAGCCACACAATTATTAGAAAAAGTTCAACAAAAAGATGAGGTTTTACAGGCAAATCTTACAAATCTATTAACAAATATGCGAGGTACTAAAGAATACTGGTTTCGACACCATGGAGACGTACGTTGTATGATCAGAAACCTTGGCCCACCCACTTGGTTTGTTACATTGAGTTGGGCAGAATATGCATGGGAAGATTTACATGCTTTCCTACGCATATCAAACGAAAACAAAACAAACATAGATATACTAACACCTGGAGAACTTTGTTCTCAGGATCCTGTTAATGTTTCTAGATATTTTCACCATCGCTTCATTGCTATGCTACATTTTATTTGTAATAAAACTGTTCCTCCCCTTGGAGAAGTGCAACACTTCTTTTGGAGAAAAGAATACCAAGCCAGAGGAGCACCTCATGTCCACATGCTTTTATGGATTAAAGATGCTCCTAAATTTGGTCAAGACAGTGATGCCACTGTTTTACAGTTTATTGAAAAATATGTCACTTGTGAAATTCCGTCAGAATCCACAAATAGTGATCTTCATGCAAAAATCTTACAATTTCAAAGACACAAATGTGGCAAATATGGTCGTCGCAAATACAAAAACAAAGGGGAATACTACACCAAATGCCGATTTGGTTTCCCTAGACCAGTTACAAATACAGGTCAAGTGAACAACCTCATGACTTCAGTTAGACATAGTGTTAAAGGTAAGTCACCTAAAAATACATATTGCATAAAAAGAAAAGAAGAAAAAAAATATATCAATGATTACAATGCAATCATTGCCCACTTGTGGAATGCAAACATAGATGTACAGTACATTGCAGACAATTCTACTGCAGTTGCACGATATGTCACAGCATACTTAACCAAACCAGAAAAGACAGAGCTCCAAGACCTCTGGAATGACCTGTCATCAGATAAAACAGTGTCTCAGAAATGATGCAGCTTGGCCATAAAAATGCTGTCCCATAGAGAATGTGGATCCTATGAAGCAGCTGATCGATTAACTGGTACTGCATTGTATGGTAAATCTGCCAATATAGTATGGCTAAGTATTGGTCCAGCTAAATCTAGAAAAAGAGTTCTAAAATCATACGAAGATATAGAAACAATAGCCAAACATGATCCCAACAGCCAAGACATTTTAAAAAACAATTTATTGGACACATACTACCCAAACAGGAGTACCACTTTGGAAACCATGAGGGTAATTCATAGAATTTCGCATAAAAGTGTCGCAAGCGGCTGGCGCAGAGTGTCCGCGTGCAATTGTCTGCGCCAGGCACGTGCGCTAAAACCGATTTCCGCGCACAGCGTATTCATGGATTTTAGGCTCCCAAACCAGCCGTGGCGCAGAGATTCGCAGCGACCCTGCAGCAGCGCCAGTAACGCCCCGAAGAACGCCCTCGCGCAAGGAAAAGCCATCAAAATCGCTAAATCATCGCAAAGGGCTGCGCTAACCCTGGACCAGTTCACCGGGCTGGCAAACAGCAAACGCCAAGCGGGAAACGTGTATTTCAGGGGTTCGCGTGAAGTTTCTCACGCGATCGGGCCTGGGGGAGCGTGCTATGTGTGTTACAGGGGTTCGCGTGAACTTACTCACGCGATCGGGCCTGGGGGAGCGGGCTACGTGTATTTCAGGGGTTCGCGTGAATTTATTCACGCGATCGGGCCTGGGGGAGCGGGCTATGTGTATTACAGGGGTTCGCGTGAACTTCCTCACGCGATCGGGCCTGGGGGAGCGGGCTACGTGTATTTCAGGGGTTCGCGTGAACTTTCTCACGCGATCGGGCCTGGGGGAGCGGGCTACGTGTATTTCAGGGGTTCGCGTGAACTTTCTCACGCGATCGGGCCTGGGGGAGCGGGCTACGTGTATTACAGGGGCTCGCGTGAAGTTGCACACGCGATTGTCCCAGTGCGAGCAGGGTACGTGTATTTCAGGGGTGCGCGGGAAGTTCCACACGCGATAGTCCCAGTGCGAGCAGGGTACGTGTATTTCAGGGGTGCGCGGGAAGTTCCACACGCGATAGTCCCAGTGCGAGCAGGGTACGTGTATTTCAGGGGTGCGCGGGAAGTTCCACACGCGATAGTCCCAGTGCGAGCAGGGTACGTGTATTTCAGGGGTGCGCGGGAAGTTCCACACGCGATAGTCCCAGTGCGAGCAGGGTACGTGCATTTCAGGGGTGCGCGGGAAGTTCCACACGCGATAGTCCCAGTGCGAGCAGGGTACGTGTATTTCAGGGGTGCGCGGGAAGTTCCACATGCGATAGTCCCAGTGCGAGCAGGGTACGTGTATTTCAGGGGTGCGCGGGAAGTTCCACACGCGATAGTCCCAGTGCGAGCAGGGTACGTGTATCTCATGGGTGCGCGGGAAGTACCACACGCGATAGTCCCAGTGCGAGCAGGGTACGTGTATTTCAGGGGTGCGCGGGAAGTTCCACACGCGATACCAGCAGGGAATGTGTATTTCAGGGGTTCTGGGGAGTACCACACGTGAATTGGCCGTGTGGGTCCTCCCAGGTGTACGCTCCACAACCTCCATGGCCCCTGCAGGCAGCCCACACCACGGGGGACTACCCTGCACCCCTGCTCATGTCCCGCAGGCAGCCCATTCACCATGGGCATGCCCCCCAGCCAACCCACATGTCACCTTGCACTACTGATCAACAATGCATGTCTCCTACCACCCCCACCCCCCAGCCACCAGGGGCAGCCTCCACCAGGCCCCCACTCATGTCTCCCACCACCCCCACCCCCCAGCCACCAGGGGCAGCCTCCAGCAGGCCCCCACTCATGTCTCCCACCACCCCCACCCCCCGGCAGTGCAGGGTCATCCTCCACCAGGCCCCCACTCATGTCTCCCACCACCCCCAACCCCCGGCAGTGCAGGGTCACCCTCCACCAGGCCCCCACTCATGTCCCCCTGCACCCCCACCCCCCAGCATCCAGGGTCACCCTCCACCAGGCCCCCACTCATGTCTCCCACCACCCCCACCCCCTGGCAGTGCAGGGTCACCCTCCACCAGGCCCCCACTCATGTCCCCCTGCACCCCCACCCCCCAGCATCCAGGGTCACCCTCCACCAGGCCCCCACTCATGTCTCTCACCACCCCCACCCCCCGGCAGTGCAGGGTCACCCTCCACCAGGCCCCCACTCATGTCTCCCACCACCCCCACCCCCCAGCCACCAGGGGCAGCCTCCAGCAGGCCCCCACTCATGTCTCCCACCACCCCCACCCCCCAGCAGTGCAGGGGCAGCCTCCACCAGGCCCCCACTCATGTCTCCCACCACCCCCACCCCCCAGCAGTGCAGGGTCACCCTCCACCAGGCCCCCACTCATGTCTCCCACCACCCCCACCCCCCGGCAGTGCAGGGTCACCCTCCACCAGGCCCCCACTCATGTCTCCCACCACCCCCACCCCCCGGCAGTGCAGGGTCACCCTCCACCAGGCCCCCACTCATGTCTCCCACCACCCCCACCCCCCAGCATCCAGGGTTACCCTCCACCAGGCCCCCACTCATGTCTCCCACCACCCCCACCCCCCGGCAGTGCAGGGTCACCCTCCACCAGGCCCCCACTCATGTCCCCCTGCACCCCCACCCCCCAGCATCCAGGGTCACCCTCCACCAGGCCCTCACTCATGTCTCCCACCACCCCCACCCCCTGGCAGTGCAGGGTCACCCTCCACCAGGCCCCCACTCATGTCCCCCTGCACCCCCACCCCCCGGCAGTGCAGGGTCACCCTCCACCAGGCCCCCACTCATGTCTCCCACCACCCCCACCCCCCTGCCACCATGTGCAGCCCCCACCAGGTCCTCACAATCCCCAATCATGTGCGTAATGGTCAGCCTCCACAGCCAAAAAGCCCTACCAAGTAACCCATTCACCCACATGGAAATGGAAATCACATGTTACACCCCCAATGTTCATGAAGCTAATGAACCCATGTCCGTCACACACATTTTTTGCAATTGAATGGGAAAACACACAACATGACATGCATGAAACCAATGAGATGAAACCACACAGTGAACAATGGCAACAAAAATGTATTGAAAAAAATTAAGAATGCTAAAGAAAGAAAACTAACTGCAACGTAAATGTGAAAAAATAAGCTGCATGTCCGCATAAAAACACAAAACTGGAAATCCAAATCCTAAAAAATTTTGTCCAAAGTGAAATGTAAAAAACTCTCCATGCAACAAAGAACTATGTACAAAAATAACAAGGGTCCATGATCCCAACTGAACTAAGGAAACCTCCTAAAAAACCTACCTAAATATCAACTATATACAAAAAGTGGAGCAGTGTCCGTCGTCTCCAAATCATAATAAGAACGAAAGGAAACCTAAAACTAAATAACTATATACAAAGGTGGCGGGCAAGTCCAGCGGCTCACTCTGTGGTGTCCCGGGCCAGGGCATCATCGAACTCCTGTTCGATGTCCCGGAGGCGGTCCAGTTCCATGGCCCCGAGGGTCCGCAGGGACGACGCTGTGTCCTCCTCCAACCCCCTGCGGATTGCCTCGAGGCACTCGGCCCGCCTCAGGGCCCTCCGCATGGAGTTCTCCGCCCTGACCATTGTGAGCTGCGCCTCTTCCGCCCGCCGCCGCTCCGCACCTATGGCGTGGCCCAACCGCTGCCACACGGAAGACACTCTCTGTCCTGGGTCCCCCTGCCCTCCGGCCGATGCCTGCCCCTCCGATGTCGAAAGCCCCGAGCCTTCATGTCTCCCACCATGTTGCTGCTGCTCTGCCTCTGCCCGTGCACTGCCTCCTGCTGCCTGCACATCCTCCGCCGGCTGGGGTGCACTTGTTGATGTGGCCACCCCTGCTGGACCTCCGACTCCCGACTGTGGCAGGGATGCCTCCTCCACCAGCCTGGCCGCACCGTCAGAGGCAGCTCAACAGGGCACCCAGGTGACTGATGGGTGGGAAGATGGCACAGAGGACGACTGGCGCGTAGGGGGTCCAGTTGAGGAGGGGTTCGGAGCAAGCCCCATCAGACAGCGGAATCCGGCCTGGGTGACCTGTCCCAGCAGGCTAACGTGGTCAACGAGCCATTCGAGATGACGTGCAGTCTCTCCATGAAAAGACTGCAGGTCACCTCGCATGGCCCGTTGATGCAACGCCACACCAGCCAGGACAGGCTCAACCCGGACCTGGATGGCCACGTCCGCAGGCAGAGGAAGGCCAGTTGACGTCAGCTCATCCCCTGCCTGAAAACGGGTCTGGACGTAGGCATCCCTGCTGGTGCAAGATGATGCAGGGGCAGGATCGGGGACAGGATTGCACACAGGCACCTCCGCGGCCGCCTGTGCTGCCTCCTGTCCCTGGTCCTGCACTGCACCACTAGCACCAGTGGGATCCCCACCTCCAGACCCTGTCTCTGGTGCTTGCGCGGCCCCCTCCTCCACCAAACCCCCCACCAACCTGGATGACTCCGTGCCATCTTCCGCTGTTGGGCCCTGTGGGGTCCCAGCTGCCCCTTCTGCTGCCGAGGAGTCCAATTGAAACCTCCGTCTCTTGGACCTCCCCCCGGCAGCCGCGGCCTGGGACGCGGCACCGGACTCCTCACTCCCCGACGAGATGACAACACGGGAGGGGAGCCGGGCCTTGCGTCTCCGGCTGGCGGTCGGATCCCCGCCGCTGTGCTCCACGGCACCTTCTCCGCCCTCTTCATCAGTTGACGCTGCAGACAGGGAGAAACAAAACACAGGCATCAGGGCACTGTACAATGGACACATACACGCATGACAGTTGCACATGAGTGGCATTGGCAAACCTCAGACATGTCATCACAATCCCCAACACACATGTCATTGCAACTGGCACACATGAGCCATACCACAGCCATATCGCAACTGCCAGCACCATCCCTACACATACAACAGCATCAGCAGCCAAAGGGGAGCCAGACATCACATGCAACACAGGAAGTGCACCACACGTGTACACACACCACCACACTTGCATGCATGTCTACACCTCTGCCAAGTGTCGCACTGTTCAGACGGGCATCCATGTCACATCTGCCAATCAGGCTTCCACATACCGCTGTCACATGCATCCATGTTGCATCACTGTTGCACCCTTGTCAAATACACACACATGCACATGTACACAGTGCTCATACATGCAGTCGAAAACAACATACATGCCTGACATCACGGACATGTCTACTTACATACACAATCATCCAAACATGTGTGCACGCACAACTGCATTTGCCATGCAAGCCCACACACACAAGCACCATCCATGTCTCACACATTACAGCCCTCGCATGTGTCAGCCCCACGGCCCTGTACACCCCCACCCATACTCCACCCCATACAAACAGATCTGCAACCGGCACAATGGCGAATGATCACCACACGCCCTGCTCACAACCAGGATGCATGTACACTCACCGCTCGACTCCAGACGGCTCTGCTTCTCTAGGACCTGGACGTGGAGCGCTGGGGATATGCGTTCCAGGACCCCCATCTGTTCTTCCGACAAGTGGCCCCGGCGCCCCTTGGCATCTGCTGCCTTCAAGAGGCGCCGGGCCTTGTTCAGGGTCCTGGACCTGAAGTCCTCCCAGCGCTTCCTGACATGTTGTAAGTCCCGGACTGCCACCCCCTCCGCGTTGATGGCAGTCACGATGTCAGTCCAGATCCGAGTCCGTCCTTCCTTGTCGGCGCAGGAACTTCCAAAGAGGGCATCATACTGCCCCAGGACTTGCTCCACCAGGACACCAACTTCGGTGGCACTGAAGCTGGTGCCCCTCTGCCTCTCTGGCCGGGGGTTGTCAGTGGTCACAGATGGTGTTTGCCCCGACATGACAACCCCAGAGGCAGGAGTGGGTGGGCAACTGGGTCCTGGGGCTGGGCTGTGGAGCGATGGAATTCCAGTCGGGAGTCTTCTGTTCCAGCAGGGGTGGTCACAGCAACAGCACCCCTGGCTGATGTGCAGGCAGCAAATGGCAGTGCACGTGGGCAGCAGGCAGTCAGGCAGCAGCAGATAGCAGGTGGGAGCGTGCTCGGGGCTCTGGGGGGCAGTAGTTCGGCCTTCTGGGCAGGAGCGTGGTCTTCCGTGTGCTTACGCGTGGCCAGCTTGGTACGGAGTGATTTGGCACGTGAAAATCCTGCACGTCAGCGTGAAAACCGAGGAAAGGCCCTTAGCGCGTAAGCGCGTCAGCACGCATACGCGATTCTATTGGACCAAAGGCCCTCAGCGCGTAAGCGCGTCTGTGACGTGACCCGCACGGGTGTTTCCCACACAGCACGTGATGACAGAGCACACGTGGAAAGACTGCACGTCAGAGTCTCATCGCGTGTGATTGGTGGAAATGGCCGTACACGCATAAGTCACAAAGCGTGTAATTGGTGGAAATGGCCGTACACGCATAAGTCACAAAGCGTGTAATTGGTGGAAATGGCCCTAGCGCGTACACGCCGCGTAAGTGACGTTGAACGTGTGGGCCTGTATAAAAGGTACGCGTAGAACACCATTTCCTTGTACATGCTTTTCGTGGAGAGCGAGTGGGTGAATTCTGTACTTCTTGTCGGTTCACACGCGATTTACTTCATGGCGTTTCAAGTTCGTATTCCCTGTTACCTCTGACAGATTTTTCTCTTTTTTCTCTTTTACTGGTTTACCTGGGCCTGTTCCCTCAAACAGTGTTCCCTTCTATTGTTGTCCTGTCTCCTCAGACAGCGTACAAATCTTCTTTTGGCGGGGGTGTTGCCAACCAAACGCGCTCCTTTTTCACGCTCTTTTACCTGGCAGACGGTGAGTCACGCACGGATCTAACATCTGTGCTTGCCCCGTGTGTAGCCTACCCCTTCAGAGGTCATTCTAGGCTGCGTGGGACACGCATACGTTCATTCTTGTGTTACTGGGTGCCACAGCGTAGTGCAGGTTTTTCTTTCTACACACGTGGTCTAGGAGGGGTTGCGTGCACGTCATCTCCCTTTTTTGGGGCTCCTGTGCGTAGCGTGACCCGTCATCTTTCCCCAGGGGTTACAATCAGCCTTGCAAGAGCACTAGGGTACAATTACCATCTGGTACCCAACCCCTTTGACCCCCAATTGCCCAGGACAATATTTGACAGCCACTCCCATACGCACATCAACATCAGTGCCATGGTTGGGAGGCGCGGATTCCGTAAGGGTGGCAAAGGTGGAAGAGCCACAAGTGGTGGCCGTGGTGGATCCGGTAGGGGACGTGGTCGTTACTTGCAGGGTGAGCCTGTCCCCCCATGTGTGGAGGACCAGTCAAGGGCACCCATAATCCCCCCCCTCCCGTTGAGGCTGATGTGGCTGACACCATCCATGCTCAGCCCTTGTTGGACCAGCCCATTGTGGCACCAGACCTGGCTGACTCCATGGCTGACTTCCAGGTCAGCAGGCCTATGACACGTGCGCTGGTGCACGTTGATGTCACCATGCCACGTGCATCTGGGGCAGCAAGGTCATCTGCTGCACCAAGTAGGCAGGGCGGAAAGGCTGCAGGGGCAGCTGCGGCTCCATCCACCCCAGCCCTCACACACCCAGCCAGGACAGTGTCGGTCCTAGTCCATGCTGCTGATATTCCCCCTGACACCATCACACTAGAGCCAATGCCTGCACCAACTCCCATGCTGAGTGTGCAATCCCACACTCCTGATACAGAGTCCACCAGGGCTCCTGCCCCTAGTGTCCAGAGCGGCACAGGACACTCAGGATCACCACCACCTTCCAAACGGAAGAGGAAGAGTGCTCGTCCGGCACAGGCTGATGCCCCAGACACGGCTACACAGTCCGGCCCGTCCAGGAAGCCCAGCTTCACGGATGACGAACTGAATGCACTTGTCCAGTATGTGTCCGCACATGACAACGAGATGGTCATTGTTGCAGGATCCAAGACCACACCTGCACAACGCCAGGCACACTGGCAGACCGTTGCGGACATCGTAAGTGCCCTTGGAATCGTGAGGCGCACAGCCAATGATTGCTATAAGCGCTGGAATGACCTAAAGCGCAGGGCAAAGAGTAAGCTGGCCTCAAGTCATGCCGCAACTCTAGTGACTGGAGGTGGGTCTCCAGTAGTAGACATGGAACTCACTCCACATGAGTCAGTCGCTGGGAGCTACGTCACGGAGGAACAGATCCAAGGCGTGGGAGATCTCCCTGATTACGAGGCATTGTCCGGTGAGTGCACATGCATGTGTGTGTCATCCATGTGCATGGTGTGTGTGAGGGCTTCTGTTTGTGTGCCAGGTGAGAGTGTGTGCGCCTGAGTCGTATGGGTCAGCCATGTGCTTCATGCAATACATCCTGCGCAGCTGCATTTGGCCATAGCTGTATCCCTTCTGCCAACAGTAGACATGTAGTCCGACTGCACGCCAGTTGCCCTTGAAGTGTCACCTTGCCACAACATTGCTGCAAAATTTAGCACTGCTCATTTAGTCAGATATTTACCATTCCACCACTTTTACTAGGCATGTCGCAGTCCTCTAGTCACATGTCTGACATGGCTATTGTAAAGTTGAGTGACTTAGTTACCTGGATATCATTTGTTCAAACATGTCCCTGTGCAATTGCACCATTTCGGACTGGCAGCTCCAGGTGAAGAATCTGACCTGTTAGAATTAGAAAAGCTGTTACATGCGGGAACTGGACAGTATGCATAGGTGCTGCCCTCCTCTCCATCTTGACTCAATAGCAATGGTACATGCCATCTGTGTGATGGCATGTGTGTTTCACCTGCCAATCACAGGCCAATGTGTGATGCCACTGCCAGGCAGCATGCAGAAAATGTGTTCATCTTCAATCTTGGTGTCATCAGTGTGTGCCATTTGCCTGCCCTTCATACGCAGTGAGGCTGCATGCATGGGAGGGTTTAAGTCATGTGGGACATGTGTCAAACAAGTACTGTTTCTCTTGCTTCTCAGCCCTCATTGTGTGCCATGGTGCTAATGCCTGTTTCCATTTCTTTGTTTTTATGTCTTTGCAGGGCAAGACGCACCTGATACTGCTGGGGTTGTGGAGATGGTGCTGACCCAGGAGGGGCCCGAGGGCCGACCAACCACCAGTGAGGGACGTGGTGTGGTGGTGGGTGAGAACCCACAAGTGCTGCAGGTCCTGCTCTCAAGGGGTGTCTCTGGCTGCACCTCCCCCGAGCTGTACTCAGGTGTTGATTCGGATGAGACCTACGTGCCGTCGCAGGTGAGTGTTCCAGGGAGGGATTCTGTTCTGTCTCACCCACCTGCACCAGGGTCAGAACCCTCAATGGGGATGTCAGTGTTGGCAGCTACGCCTTTGGTGGTTACGGATGCAGGGTCACACTCCGCGACATCTGATCCTGTTCCTGGGCCAGCAGATCAGAGGGGGAATGCAGTCCTGCAGCCTCAGGCAGTGTCGGCACAGCAAGGCGCAGTTCGCCTTGCCCCAGACAGGTGTGGTGCCCGCCGACGTGGTGGCCGTACGGCACCTGGCAATACTGCATGGGAGCAATCCATTTACGGTATGGCAACCCAACAGGCAGCATCATCCGAGATGAGGGCTCAGGCCATGGATAGGGTGGCCACTTCCATTGTCCCCCCTGAAAGGCTGATGGAGCGACTAGAGCAGGCAACCGACACCATCTGCCAGTCACACAGGGAGGACATGTTGGGGTCCAACAGGGACAGGCGGCGGCACTGGCGACTCTGCAGGAGGCCATCTCCATTGAGTCCCAGGGCCACAGGGAAGCCCTGAGGCAGGAGCTCCTTCACCTCAGGACGACTCTTGTTGAGCTTGAGGCTTCTACACACCAAAGGACAGAACAGCAGCTGGAGCGTCTCACCCGTACGCTCTCAGCTGAGATGCAGGCAACAAGGGCGGAGGTCTGGGCATCCCGTGAGTTGTTGCATGGGGACCTCCGCACACTCATCCTCCAGAACCAGACCTACCACACCCGCATGCTTGCAGCCATGGAGGAGCAGACTAGGGCCTTGCGTGGGCTGCCTCCCATAGTGCAACCACCTCCGGATGCAGCTGCACAGGGTGATAATAGCGACAGCAGTGATACTCCCACAATAGGGTAGCCGTGTGGGCCATGAGCCCACGGAGGTGTTTTTTTTTCCCAGGATCCACGCAGGAGGGTTCTGGTGTGCATCCTGTCCTCGGACCTCCTGGGTGGCCTCCCCAACCCCCCCGGGCCCTTCAATGGCCATTTTTGATTTCTTTTTTTTTTTTTAAATTTCTTTTATTCCCTATTTTTTTGGGACAATTTGTTGGCTTCCGTGGTTCCTGTGGGCATACGCTGCATTGTGGCTGGGCACATGCAGGCTTGTCATGTATTTGGTTCAGATGCTTGGGTTTGAGTCACACACACCCCTCCTGCTTCCCGTTTCCATGGGCTTGCAAAGGGTGTGCCCAAGTGACAGTGAATTACACAGTGACGTTGGACTCCCATGAGCTGTGTGGGCAGTCTGTAGTCAATACTGTGTATACATTCCTAGTGCATACTGCTGTTGTGTTGTACACTGCATGTTGCATTGATGTGTAACTCATCTTCTGTGTCTACCTCCAAATTTGCAGGTCCCTTCCTCATGTCTACACAAGGACCTCTAGTCTGGAGATGTGGTCCATGTTGGCAGCAGTGCACCTACAACTCTACAGGCGCCAAGACTGCACAGTTGGTAGTGGTGGGAGTGCAGGCATTTCCAGGTGGTGAGACTCCTAATATTATACATTAGTGATGTCATGTTAATGGTAGTATGTGCTCAAGTTTGTTGTTGGTCCGGTATTACTGTGAGCATTTCAGGTGTTGCAAGTTTCTAATAGGGACACCGTACATTGTGACACTAGTGTCATGTTGTGGGGATTACTTTGTTTACGTGCAAATAGCATGACATGGCACGGTGTGTCGTGTGGCGGTGCCGGGGTTGGGTTGGCTGACATGGCACTGTCCTCTTGTTGCATTTTGCAAGTGGGTATTCATTTCAGCTGCTTGAATTTGTAACTTCACAAAACTGCATTGGTGGTGTCAGTGTGGGTAGGGATGCACACATTGTGACACTTCCAGGTGAACAATCTCAGGCTGATATGGTTTTCACGGTTCTTTCTCCAGACATTCAGGATCAGTGTCAGGTTGAGTCATCATTGATTGTCAGATGGAATGTGCCAGGGCAGTGTGCACTCCACAGGGGTGTGATTTCTATGTGAAGTAATTAGCCACTAGCTGTGTACGGGCTGCCTCCCCCCGTGCCCTTTCCCCTCCCATGCGCAGCGGCTGTGCATGTGGTTGGGGATGGGGGGGCACCACCATGTCCACGGCCAGGCCCCGGCGTGTTGCAACGTTGTGCAGGACACATGCTGCCACTATGATCCTGCACACTACTGGGGGAGCGTACAACAGCTGCCCGCCAGAACGGTCAAGGGAGCGAAAGCGTGACTTCAGCACTCCAAATGTGCGCTCCACTATGCCCCGGGTTGTAATGTGGGCTGCGTTATATCTTACCTAGGGTGGCGTGGTGGGGTTCCGAATTGGCGTCATCATGTGGGGGCTGAGAGGGTAGGCACTGTCCCCTGTGGAGGTGGTGATTGGTATCATTGGTGGGGTTGTGACCTTGCTCAGTATCTGACATGCATGCATGTGCAGTGGCATTCATACTCACCAAGCAGCCATGTATCCCCATGCCGGCCAGCTTCTAGGTCCCGGCTTAGGGTGGACATTCGGTAAATGAAGCTGTCGTGGGTTGACCCAGGATAGTTGGCATATAGTGAGGTGATGATTCCCTTGGCATTACATACTTCCTGCACGTTGATGGAATGCCAGTGCTTGCGGTTCCTATAGATGTGCTCAGATGCCCTGGGGGGACGTAGAGCCACATGGGTGCAGTCAATGGCACCTAGCACTTTGGGGAATCGTGCCACAGCGTAGAAATCCAGGCCGGCAGCATGCCTTTATGCAGGTGTTCTGGGCAGGTATATGTGCCTGCGGACTGATGGGCGTGCAGTGATGATGTTCAAGACCTGGTGTAGGCACCGTGACTGGGTGGCCTGTGATACACCACCCACAATGGCACTTGTCCGCTGAAATGATCCAGTGGCTAAGAAGTGCAGTACATTGAGGACCTTCTCCAGGGGGCTGAGGGCTTGGGAGCACAGGGTGGGTGATGTGAGGTCGTCCTCCCACTCACTCACCAGGTCCAGTATGATGTGTGGTGGAAACCTGTACCTCCCATGCACCTGGTCATCAGGCATCCCGAAAAGGCTGGTTCTGGGTGTGAATATTCTGGCCCTGACTATCCTCCTCCTCCTCCTTTGGTAGGCCACGCCCACTGCTGCTAGGAACGGTATGTTCATCCTGGGTCTGAGCTAGTTTATTTTGTTAGCGCGCAAATTAATGCGTGGCGCGTGTTGTAGGTGAGCGTGTGACCCGCGCACCCCTCCAATCCAGTGCCCAGTACAATAGCGTGTGGAAATTGGCGCGCACACCGGGATACAGGTGCGCTGACGTACTTGCGTGGGTAAGTGTCCGCGCACACCTGATATACACGTACATAGGCCAATCGCGTGTACACGCACTTTTGTCCAATTACACGCGATGAGACTCTGACGTGCTGTCCAATTACACGTGATGAGACTCTGACGTGCTGTCCAATTACACGCGATGAGACTCTGACGTGCTGTCCAATTACACGCGATGAGACTCTGACGTGCAGTCTTTACACGTGTGCTCTGTCATCACGTGGTGTATGGGAAACACCCGTGCGGGTTACGTCACAGACGCGCTTACGCGCCGAGGGCCTTTGGTCCAATGTATTCGCGTATGCGTGCTGACGCGCTTACACGCTAAGGGCCTTTCCTCGGTTTTCACGCTGACGTGCAGGATTTTCACGTGCCAAATCACTCCGTACCAAGCTGGCCACGCGTAAGCACACGGAAGACCACGCGCCTGCCCAGAAGGCCGAACTACTGCCCCCCAGAGCCCCGCGCACGCTCCCACCTGCCATCTGCTGCTGCATGACTGCCTGCTGCCCACGTGCACTGCCATTTGCTGCCTGCACATCAGCCAGGGGTGCTGTTGCTGTGACCACCCCTGCTGGAACCGAAGACTCCCGACTGGAATTCCATCGCTCCACAGCCCAGCCCCAGGACCCAGTTGCCCACCCACTCCTGCCTCTGGGGTTGTCATGTCGGGGCATACACCATCTGTGACCACTGACAACCCCCGGCCAGAGAGGCAGAGGGGCACCAGCTTCAGTGCCACCGAAGTTGGTGTCCTGGTGGAGCAAGTCCTGGGGCAGTATGATGCCCTCTTTGGAAGTTCCTGCGCCGACAAGGAAGGACGGACTCGGATCTGGACTGACATCGTGACTGCCATCAACGCGGAGGGGGTGGCAGTCCGGGACTTACAACATGTCAGGAAGCGCTGGGAGGACTTCAGGTCCAGGACCCTGAACAAGGCCCGGCGCCTCTTGAAGGCAGCGGATGCCAAGGGGCGCCGGGGCCACTTGTCGGAAGAACAGATGGGGGTCCTGGAACGCATATCCCCAGCGCTCCACGTCCAGGTCCTAGAGAAGCAGAGCTGTCTGGAGTCGAGCGGTGAGTGTACATGCATCCTGGTTGTGAGCAGGGCGTGTGGTGATCATTCGCCATTGTGCCGGAGGCAGATCTGTTTGTATGGGGTGGAGCATGGGTGGGGGTGTACAGGGCCGTGGGGCTGACACATGCGAGGGCTGTAATGTGTGAGACATGGATGGTGCTTGTGTGTGTGGGCTTGCATGGCAAATGCAGTTGAGCGTGCACACATGTTTGGATGAATGTGTATGTAAGTAGACATGTCCGTGATGTCAGGCATGTATGTTGTTTTCGGCTGCATGTATGAGCACTGTGTACATGTGCATGTGTGTGTATTTGTCAAGGGTGCAACAGTGATGCTACATGGATGCATGTGACAGCGGTATGTGGAAGCCTGATTGGCAGATGTCACATGGATGCCCGTCTGAACAGTGCGACACTTGGCAGAGGTGTAGACATGCATGCAAGTGTGGTGGTGTGTGTACATGTGTGGTGCACTTCCTGTGTTGCATGTGATGTCTGGCTCCCCTTTGGCTGCTGATGCTGTTGTATGTGTAGGGATGGGGGTGGCAGTTGCAAAATGGCTGTGGTATGGCTCATGTGTGCCAGTTGCAATGACATGTGTGTTGGGGATTGTGATGACATGTCTGAGGTTTGCCAATGCCACTCATGTGCAACTGTCATGCGTGTATGTGTCCATTGTACAGTGCCCTGATGCCTGTGTTTTGTTTCTCCCTGTCTGCAGCGTCAACTGATGAAGAGGGCGGAGAAGGTGCTGTGGAGCACAGCGGCGGGGATCCGACCGCCAGCCGGAGATGCAAGGCCCGGCTCCCCTCCCGTGTTGTCATCTCGTCGGGGAGTGAGGAGTCCGGTGCCGCGTCCCAGGCCGCAGCTGCCGGTGGGAGGTCCAAGAGGCGGAGGTTGCAGTTGGACTCCTCGGCAGCAGAAGGGGCAGCTGGGACCCCACAGGGCCCAACAGGGGAAGATGGCACGGAGTCATCCAGGTTGGTGGGGGGTTTGGTGGAGGAGGGGGCCGCGCAAGCACCAGAGACGGGGTCTGGAGGTGGGGATCCCACTGGTGCTAGTGGTGCAGTGCAGGACCAGGGACAGGAGGCAGCACAGGCGGCCGCGGAGGTGCCTGTGTGCAATCCTGTCCCCGATCCTGTCCCTGCATCATCTTGCACCAGCAGGGATGCCTACGTCCAGACCCGTTTTCAGGCAGGGGATGAGCTGACGTCAACTGGCCTTCCTCTGCCTGCGAACGTGGCCATCCAGGTCCAGGTTGAGCCTGTCCTGGCTGGTGTGGCGTTGCATCAACGGGCCATGCGAGGTGACCTGCAGTCTTTTCATGGAGAGACTGCACGTCATCTCGAATGGCTCGTTGACCACGTCAGCCTGCTGGGACAGGTCACCCAGGCCAGATTCCTCCATCTGATGGGGCTTGCTCCGACCCCCTCCTCAACTGGACCCCCTACGCGCCAGTCGTCCTCTGTGCCATCTTCCCACCCATCAGTCACCTGGGTGCCCTGTGGAGCTGCCTCTGACAGTGCGGCCAGGCTGGTGGAGGATGTGCAGGCAGCAGGAGGCAGTGCACGGGCAGAGGCAGAGCAGCAGCAGCAGCAACATGTTGGGAGCCATGAAGGCTCGGGGCTTTCGACATCGGAGGGACGGGTAGTCCCCCGTGGTGTGGGCTGCCTGCAGGGGCCGTGGAGGTTGTGGAGCGTACACCTGGGAGGACCCACAAGGCCAATTCACGTGTAGTACTCCCCAGAACCCCTGAAATACACGTACCCTGATGGAATAGCGTGTGCAACTTCCCGCGCACCCATGTAATACACGTACCCTGCTCGCACTGGCCCATTCGCGTGTGGAACTTCCCGCGCACCCCTGAAATGCACGTACCCTGCAGAATTCGCGTGTGGAACTTCCCGTGCACCCCTGAAATACATGTACCCTGCTCGCACTGGGCCAATCGCGTGTGGAACTTCCCGCGCACCCCTGAAATACACGTACCCTGCTCGCACTGGGCCATTCGCGTGTGGAACCTCCCGCGCACCCCTGAAATGCACGTACCCTGCAGAATTCGCGTGTGGAACTTCCCGCGCACCCCTGAAATACACGTACCCTGCTCGCACTGGCCCGTTCGCGTGTGGAACTTCCCGCGCACCCCTGAAATGCACGTACCCTGCAGAATTTGTGTGTGGAACTTCCCGCGCACCCCTGAAATACACGTACCCTGCTCGCACTGGCCCATTCGCGTGTGGAACTTCCCGCGCACCCCTGAAATGCACGTACCCTGCAGAATTTGCGTGTGGAACTTCCCGCGCACCCCTGAAATACATGTACCCTGCTCGCACTGGCCCATTCGCGTGTGGAACTTCCCGCGCACCCCTGAAATCCACGTACCCGGCCAAATCGCGTGTGAGACTTCCCACGCACCCCGGTATACACGCACACGTATTTTTTGTCAGCGGGTCCGTGTTTGTGGGTACCCCTTTGCACGTCATTTGTCCTGGAGGGCCACAGTATAGGACATTCATCATGGCAGTATATAGGTGCTATTTGTTGGCGCACCTTTTGGCGCACATTTCTTACAGCCGCAGAGACGCTACCGCCTGCTTTCTTGTGGCGGTCGTGTTTGTGCCTGTGCGCTGGTTTGAGCGTGCGCTTTTTTGCCCTATTCTATTCCATGAATACGTGTTGTAGGCTAGCGTGTGGGCGTTCCGCGCACTTGTGTCCTGTACTTCCCCCGTGACGCCCACGTTTTGGCAAGTTGTTCACCCTTCCGAGTGTTATGCCCGTGTTCCACCTACTTTTGTTGCGTGCGCCGCGCTATGTGCGATTTTCGCTGTGGCCTGTGCGATTTTCGCTGTGACCTGGCGCACGCTGTTAGATGGCCTGTGCGCCAACGTGCGCCGCGCACTTTTTTATCGCACATCCACTGGTTTTCTCGCGCACGGACTTCCATGAATCGATGTGCGCTGCTTTTTGTGCGATTTTCGCACTTGCACTGCGATTTTCGCTATTCCACTGCGATTCGCACGTTTTTGCCCACTTGCGCCGCGCTAATTATTCAATGAATCGGCCTGCATGTGTCTATACCACATAGCCCAAAACTACACATACAAAAATAATATAAAGCCTGATGAGCAAAACCGTAAATGCAAAGTGACAAACTGTGATGGCAGCTTAGTAAAACTCACCAAACCAAATTTAATTAATCATATCAAATTGTCATTAAAGACTCCTCAACATAAAGAAATATATTACATGTCCCTGCTACAACTCTTCAAACCATGGAGAAAAGAAGAAGAAATACTAGATACCTATGACTCATATGAAGACGCTTTCAAAGCCAATGATAACTGATGTAAACTTTGCACAGTACAAAACAATGTTGCACAATGAACAGCAACACGAAGAGGAACTCCAGGCCCAACTAGATAAGGACACTCCTGACAGTAGTCAATCTTCTGTCACAGGAAGCCAAGAACCACTGGGAGAACCACTAATAACAAATGAGGCAGAATTAGCTATGATAGAAGTAGAAAACACCAACAGGCCGATTCATGGAATAAATGTGCGCCGAAAATCCCGGCGCAGAGGGGCCAATACGTGCGCTGCGCCGAAAATCAGCGCAAAGCGCAGGGAAACCAGCGCACGTCGATTCATGGAAGTCCGTGCGCAAGAAAAGCAGAGGACGTGCGCCGAAAAAGCGCGCGGCGCAGGCCGGCGCACAGGTCAACCAACGTCGTGCGCCACGGCCACTGCGCCATCACTCCGAGCGCAGCGCACAGCTCTAAAGTAGGCGGAACACAGGGCGGGACACTCGGAATGGGGAATAAAATGGGGCACAACACTCGGAATGGGGAAGAATGTGGGCGGCACGGGGAAAGTTCAGGAGGCAAGTGCGCGGAACGCCCACACGCTCGCATACAACACGTATTCATGGAATAGAATAGGGCAAAAAAGCGCACGCTCAAAGCAGCGCACAGGCACAAACAGGCACAAACACGACCGCCACAAGAAAGCAGGCGGTAGCGTGTCTGCGCCTGCAAGAAATGTGCGCTAAAAGGCGCGCCAACAAATAGCACCTATATACAGACATAACCAATGTACAATACTGTTGCCCTCCTGGACAAATGACGTACAAAGGGGTACCCACAAACACAGACACGCGCAGAGAGAAAAAATAAACGTGTGCGTGCATACCGGGGTGCGCGGTAAGTCCCACACGCGATATGGCAGGGAACGTGGAATCGAGGGGTGCGCGGGAAGTTGCACACGCGAAATGGCCGGGTACGTGGATTTCAGGGGCGCGCGGGAAGTCCCACACGCGATATGGCAGGGAACGTGGATTCGAGGGGTGCGCGGGAAGTTGCACACGCGAAATGGCCGGGTACGTGGATTTCAGGGGCGCGCGGGAAGTCCCACACGCGATATGGCAGGGAACGTGGAATCGAGGGGTGCGCGGGAAGTTGCACACGCGATATGGCAGGGAACGTGGAATCGAGGGGTGCGCGGGAAGTTGCACACGCGAAATGGCCGGGTACGTGGATTTCAGGGGCGCGCGGGAAGTCCCACACGCGATATGGCAGGGAACGTGGATTCGAGGGGTGCGCGGGAAGTTGCACACGCGATATGGCAAGGAACGTGGATTCGAGGGGTGCGCGGGAAGTTGCACACGCGATATGGCCGGGTACGTGGATTCGAGGGGTGCGCGGGAAGTTGCACACGCGAAATGGCCGGGTACGTGGATTTCAGGGGCGCGCGGGAAGTTGCACACGCGATATGGCCGGGTACGTGGATTTCAGGGGCGCGCGGGAAGTCCCACACGCGATATGGCAGGGAACGTGGAATCGAGGGGTGCGCGGGAAGTTGCACACGCGAAATGGCCGGGTACGTGGATTCCAGGGGCGCGCGGGAAGTCCCACACGCGATATGGCAGGGAACGTGGAATCGAGGGGTGCGCGGGAAGTTGCACACGCGAAATGGCCGGGTACGTGGAATCGAGGGGTGCGCGGGAAGTTGCACACGCGAAATGGCCGGGTACGTGGATTTCAGGGGCGCGCGGGAAGTCCCACACGCGATATGGCAGGGAACGTGGATTCGAGGGGTGCGCGGGAAGTTGCACACGCGAAATGGCCGGGTACGTGGATTTCAGGGGCGCGCGGGAAGTCCCACACGCGATATGGCAGGGATCGTGGATTCGAGGGGTGCGCGGGAAGTTGCACACGCGATATGGCAGGGAACGTGGATTCGAGGGGTGCGCGGGAAGTCCCACACGCGAAATGGCCGGGTACGTGGATTTCAGGGGCGCGCGGGAAGTTGCACACGCGATATGGCCGGGTACGTGGATTTCAGGGGCGCGCGGGAAGTCCCACACGCGATATGGCAGGGAACGTGGAATCGAGGGGTGCGCGGGAAGTTGCACACGCGAAATGGCCGGGTACGTGGATTCCAGGGGCGCGCGGGAAGTCCCACACGCGATATGGCAGGGATCGTGGAATCGAGGGGTGCGCGGGAAGTTGCACACGCGAAATGGCCGGGTACGTGGAATCGAGGGGTGCGCGGGAAGTTGCACACGCGAAATGGCCGGGTACGTGGATTTCAGGGGCGCGCGGGAAGTCCCACACGCGATATGGCAGGGAACGTGGATTCGAGGGGTGCGCGGGAAGTTGCACACGCGAAATGGCCGGGTACGTGGATTTCAGGGGCGCGCGGGAAGTCCCACACGCGATATGGCAGGGAACGTGGAATCGAGGGGTGCGCGGGAAGTTGCACACGCGATATGGCAGGGAACGTGGATTCGAGGGGTGCGCGGGAAGTCCCACACGCGAAATGGCCGGGTACGTGGATTTCAGGGGCGCGCGGGAAGTTGCACACGCGATATGGCCGGGTACGTGGATTTCAGGGGCGCGCGGGAAGTCCCACACGCGATATGGCAGGGAACGTGGAATCGAGGGGTGCGCGGGAAGTTGCACACGCGAAATGGCCGGGTACGTGGATTCCAGGGGCGCGCGGGAAGTCCCACACGCGATATGGCAGGGAACGTGGAATCGAGGGGTGCGCGGGAAGTTGCACACGCGAAATGGCCGGGTACGTGGAATCGAGGGGTGCGCGGGAAGTTGCACACGCGAAATGGCCGGGTACGTGGATTTCAGGGGCGCGCGGGAAGTCCCACACGCGATATGGCAGGGAACGTGGATTCGAGGGGTGCGCGGGAAGTTGCACACGCGAAATGGCCGGGTACGTGGATTTCAGGGGCGCGCGGGAAGTCCCACACGCGATATGGCAGGGAACGTGGAATCGAGGGGTGCGCGGGAAGTTGCACACGCGATATGGCAGGGAACGTGGATTCGAGGGGTGCGCGGGAAGTCCCACACGCGAAATGGCCGGGTACGTGGATTTCAGGGGCGCGCGGGAAGTTGCACACGCGATATGGCCGGGTACGTGGATTTCAGGGGCGCGCGGGAAGTCCCACACGCGATATGGCAGGGAACGTGGAATCGAGGGGTGCGCGGGAAGTTGCACACGCGAAATGGCCGGGTACGTGGATTTCAGGGGCGCGCGGGAAGTTGCACACGCGATTTGGCTGTGTGCTCCCAGGCATTAGCTGTACACCCTCCACGGCCCCTGCAGGCAGCACACACCACAGGGAACTACCCTGCACACCTGCTCATGTCTCCCACCACCCCCACCCCCAGCACTGTGGGCAACCTGCCAGCAGGCCCCCACCCATGGGCAACCCATGTCTCCCACCACCCCCACCCCCAGCACTGTGGGCAACCTGCCAGCAGGCCCCCACCCACGGGCAACCCATGTCTCCCACCACCCCCACCCCCAGCACTGTGGGCAACCTGCCAGCAGGCCCCCACCCACGGGCAACCCATGTCTCCCACCACCCCCACCCCCAGCACTGTGGGCAACCTGCCAGCAGGCCCCCACCCATGGGCAACCCATGTCTCCCACCACCCCCACCCCCAGCACTGTGGGCAACCTGCCAGCAGGCCCCCACCCATGGGCAACCCATGTCTCCCACCACCCCCACCCCCAGCACTGTGGCCAACCTGCCAGCAGGCCCCCACCCATGGGCAACCCATGTCTCCCACCACCCCCACCCCCAGCACTGTGGGCAACCTGCCAGCAGGCCCCCACCCATGGGCAACCCATGTCTCCCACCACCCCCACCCCCAGCACTGTGGCCAACCTGCCAGCAGGCCCCCACCCATGGGCAAGCCATGTCTCCCACCACCCCCAACCCCCCATCCACCTGGGGCACCCTCCACCAGGCCCCCACCCATGTCCCCCTGGCCCCTGGTCCTGACGAAACACAATAATGGCAGTAATGACCAGCATACCCAGCACAAACACCCAGGCAAGGATTGCATGCACCCACATAGTGAATGCAATCACATGACACAACCCCAAAGGCAACTAAGCAAAAGAACACATGTCCGCCACACACACATACACAATGGGTGCAAGTCAATGTCAAAACCCATATCATGGCATGTAAGAAATCAAAGAAAAAATGACACAAGTGTAAGATAATATAAAAATGTATTAAAAAATAAAAATAAAGTAAACTCTGACAACTATCTGGGAAAGCAAATAAAAGGTCCATGTCCGGGAACAAAAATGAGAAACCAAAAAAAAAAGGATAGAAAAAAAAATCGATTTTGTCCAAAGTAAACACAAGTAGAATGAAATGAAACATAAACCATTACGACATGGTGTGACCAATATGAAAGTAAAAATAAATTATCTCACAAAAAAAATAACTATATTTACAGGATTGTTCAAGGGTCCATGAGCCCAACACCACTAATTAAACCTAATACTAACTATCTAAAAAAATATGTACAAAGAAGTGGCCATTGTCCAAGCGGTCCAAAAAAAAATTTCAAATAAAGGAAACCTAGCACTAACTAACTAAAAAACTATATACAGAGGCAGCGGGCTAGTCCTGCGGCTCACTTGGTGATGTTGGCCAGGGCATCCTCGAACTCCATGTCTATGTCCTGGAGGCGGGACTCAGTCCTGGCCCCGAGGTCTCGCAGGGACAACCCCATGTGCTCTCCAAATTCCCTGCGAGCCTCCTCGAGGCACGCAGCCCGCCTCAATGCCTGATGCATGGAGATCTCCGCCCTGGCCATGGCGAGCCGCTCCTCTTCCGCCCGCTGCCGCTCCGCATCTATCCGCTGGCCAAACTCCTCCCACACGGAACACACCGCCATGCCAGGGTTGCCCTGCCCTCCGGCCGATGCCTGCCCCTCCGATCTTGATGGCCCTGAGCCATGATGCCTCCCACGTCGAGCCCGCTGCTGCCTGCGACGCCACTGCCTCTGCCAGCACGACGGCATCCAGGCTGATGGTAACCACCGACGCCGTCGTGCACGTGCCCTGCCCGATGATGCCGGCACATCTTCCATCTGCTGGGGTCCACTTGCTGTGTCGTCCACCCCTGCTGGACCTCCGACTCCCAACTGCGGCAGGGATGGGATCCCCACCGAGCTGGCTGCATTGGTTGGGGCAGGTCCACAGGGGGCCATGGTGGCATCTGGGCCGGAAGACGGCAAGGAGAACGACTGGTGGATAGCCTGCACAGAGGAGGAGAGGGCCGTCAGATTGGCCAACACATGCAGGAACCCCCCGAACATGGCCGATCCCAATTGGGCCACGTCGGCACGGTGCACTTCGTGATGACGTGCGTGCTCCTCCCGGGAAGCACGCACGGCATCACGAATCACAGCCGTGCGCATCGCGACCCCAATCAGGACCTGCTCCACGCGGCCAGGGGTTCCCACGGCCGCAGGTGGAGGGGAGTCAGTTGACATGGACATCCCCTCTACCTGCGGACGGGCCTGGGACGGGGCATCCCTGCTGGTGCATGGTGGTGCACTCACAGGGTCAGGGACAGCGACATGCACAGGCCCCTCCACGGTGACCTGTGCTGCCTCCTGCCCCTGGCCCTGGACTGCACCACTTGCACCAGCAGGGATGCTCCCACCAGGGCCCATGTGTGCACCAGTGTCGGCCTCCTCCTCCTCTGTGCAAACCACCAACCTGGATGGCTCCTCACCGTCTCCCGCCGTAGCAGGCCCCTGTGGGGGCTCACCCACCCCTTCCGCTGCAGCCGTGGGGGCATCCCCGCCGCCTTGCTCCACAGCGCCGTCTCCGCCCTCTTCTTCACTAGCCGCTGTGTAGAGGGAGACAAAGAACACAAGCATCAGGCTACTGTACAATGGTCCCCTAGACAGGAAGCAATAGCAGATGAGCACCCCTGTCAAAGTACACTTCCATCATGTCCCTCCACAACACATGGGTCAGTGCAGGCGAAACACACACAGTAACAGGCATGGTGCATGCCATGCACATTTCCATGCATGTCCAAATGACTATTGAAACATTCAATGAAATGTAACTCACATGCATCATGGCTCATGCATATCACATGCACACACTACACCTCAGTCACATCCATCTGGCCACAATCACACCAAACACAGGCAAAACAAGGGTAAGGTGGGTGCGTCACTGAATCTGTGCATTGTCACACACATGAGTCATGCATCCATGGCATGCACAAGTCACAGACATGCAGGTCAGGCACACAGACATGGCTACCATATATGTACCTGGCATCAGCACCCATCCTCACCCCCATCCATGTCCAGGTACAGAGACTGCCATGCTCTCATGTCCCAAATCTGCATAGTGCTCCCCATGCCGCATTTCTACACATGCAACAACCATGTGGGTCACACATCACTGGTCGCACAGGCAGTACCATGATGTCCCAGCACACATACATGCATATATGGCACATGGCACACATACAGGCAAGTATCATAGAACCAGCACACCGCAACATGCCCTGTCTCACACAGTGATGCTTGGACACTTACCGCTCAACTCCAGACGGGTCTCCCTCTCAAGGATCTGGGCGTGGAGCGCTGGGCGTACGCGTTCCAGGACCCTCTTCTGGATGGTACTCATGTGGCCCCGGCCCCCCTCCACGAGGCGCCGGGCCTTCACAAGGGTCCTGGACCTCAAGTCCTCCCAGCGCTTCTTGATCTTCAAGACGTTGCGGGTTGCCACCCCCTCCGCGTTGATGGCAACCACACAGTCGGCCCAGATCCTCTCCCGTCCTTCCTTGCTGGCGCGGGACGATCCAAAGAGGGCATCATACTGCCCCAGGACATGCTCCACCAGGACACCAACTTCGGTGGCAGTGAAGCTGGTGCCCCTCTGCCCCTCTGGCCTGGGGTTGCCACTGGTGCCAGATGTAGAAGTGCCCGACATGGCAACCCCAGAGGCAGGTGTGGGTGGGCAACTGGGTCCTGGGGCTGGGCTGTGGAGCGATGTAATCCCAGTTGGGAGTCTTCAGTTCCAGCAGGAGTGGACACAGCAACTGGACCCCTGCAGATGGCTGATGTGCAGGCACCAAATGGCAGGGCACGGTGGCAGCAGGCAGGCAGGCAGGCAGGCAGCAGCAGATAGCACGTGGGAGGCTGCTCAGGGCACTTGGGGGGCAGTAACTCGGCCTTCGGGGCAGGAGCGTGGTGTTCCGTGTGTTTTCGGGTGGCCAGCTTGATACGGAGTGATTTGGCACGTGAAATTCCTGCACGTCAGCGTGAAATCCGAGGAAAGGCCCTTAGCGCGTAAGTGCGTCAGCACGCATACGCGATTCTATTGGACCAGAGTCCCTCATCGCGTGAGCGCGTCTGACGTGATCCGCACGGGCGTTCCCCACTCAGCACGTGAAGACGGAGCACACGTGGAAATCCTGCACGTCTGAGTGTAATCGCGTGTAATTGGCCAAAAGTGCGCGTACACGCCATTGGCCTATGTACGTGTATTTCATCGCGTGTAATTGGCCAAAAGTGCGCGTACACGCCATTGGCCTATGTACGTGTATTTCATCGCGTGTAATTGGCCAAAAGTGCGCGTACACGCCATTGGCCTATGTACGTGTATTTCAGGGCCGCGCGGCCCCTTACACAGGCAAGTACGTCAGCGCACCTGTATGCCTGCAGCGTGGGAATATATACACGCGATTGGAGTGGGAACTCGATTCCAGGGGTGCGAGGCTCACACGCTGCCTACTACACGCGCAAGGCATTAATTTGCGCACTTTTCAATAAACAAGCCAGATGCCAGGATGAACATACCGTTCCTAGCAGCAGTGGCAGTGGGCTACCAAAGGAGGATGAGGAGGAGAGTCAGGGCCAGAATATTCACACCCAGAACCAGCCTATTCGGGATGCCTGATGACCAGGTGTATGGGAGGTACAGGTTTCCAGCACACATCATACTGGACCTGGTCAGTGAGTGGGAGGATGACCTCACATCACCCACCCTGTGCTCCCAAGCACTCAGCCCCCTGCAGAAGGTCCTGAATGTACTGCACTTCTTGGCCACTGGATCCTTTCAGCGGACAAGTGCCATAGTGGGTGGTGTGTCACAGGCCACGCAGTCACGCTGCCTACACCAGGTCTTGAACATCATCACTGCACGGCCCTCAGTCCGCAGGCACATATATCTCCCCAGGACTCATGCAGAAAGGCGGACGTGCATCCAGGAATTCTATGGTGTGGCTCAAATCCCCAAGGTGCTTGGTGCTATTGACTGCACACATGTGGCTCTACGTCCTCCCAGGGCAACAGAGCACATCTATAGAAACCGCAAGCACTGGCATTCCATCAACGTCCAAGTTGTATGCAATGGCAAGGGAATCATCACATCAGTATATGCCAACTATCCAGGGTCCACCCACGACAGCTTCATCTACAGAATGTCTACCCTATGCCGGGACCTAGAGGCTGGCCAGCATGGAGATACATGGCTGCTTGGTGAGCATGAATGCCACTCCACATGCATGCATGTCAGATACTGGGTCATGACACAACACCACTAATGATACCCATCACCACCTCCGCAGGGGACAGTGCCTACCCTATCAGCCCCCACATGATGACCCCAATCCGGAACCCCACCACGCCACCCCAGGTAAGGTACAACACAGCCCACATTGCTACACGGGGCATAGTGGAGCGCACATTCGGAGTGCTGAAGTCACGCTTTCGCTCCCTTGACCGTTCTGGCGGGCAGCTGTTATATGCTCCCCGAATAGTGTGCAGGATCATAGTGGCAGCATGTGTCCTGCACAACGTTGCAACACGCCGGGGCCTGCCCGTGGACATGGTGGTGCCCCCACATCCACAACCACATGCACGCCCGCTGCGCATGGGAGGGGAAAGGGCACGGGGGGAGGCAGCCCGTACGCAACTGGTGGCCAACTTCTTCACCTAGGAATCACAGTGCTGGCTAGTGCACACTGCTCTGGCACATACCATCTGACAATCAATGATGACTCTACCTGACAATGTCTGAAAATTACTTGACAATGAACTGTCAGATACACATCAGCCTGAGATTGTTAACATGGAAGTGTCAATATGTGTGCACCCCTAGCTACACATACACCAGCTATGCATCACAATGCAAAGACACAACTCCATCAATCTAAAATGCATTGCCACAGGCGATTCACTACATGACAACATTGCCATGTCACCCACTCCCTTCACAGTCCCGCCACTGAGGACACCATGTCATGGTATGTGACAGCAAACAAACTGGCCATCACAACATGACACCAGTGTCACAAATAGCAGTGCCCAAAATGGAACATAGCCGCACTTGAGCAGCTAACCGCCCTGGGGCCACTACTACACACCTGTGTAAGAGTAATTTCTATCAAATTACACACCAACCCACCCTGAAGCCCACCCAAACAAGACACATTGCATGTAATCAATGGTAGTCTCATTACCTGAATCTGCTGGTATGTCCTCACCGTCCAGGTGTACAGTGATGGCGCCATGCAAAAGTGTCAGTGCACATCTACCGACATGTAGTGTGACTCCAGAGAGTATGCCCTTGTGAAGATCTGTGTGAAATACCTGCAAAACATGAGCAACATATGTAAGTAGAGGCACATATCATACCATCATGCATAGTTAGGTGCAACAACAATGAACACTATGAATGTCTACACAGTATTGACTATGGACTGGCCAACAGCTCATGGGAGTCCAATGTCACCGTGTAATTTGCTGTCACTTGGGCACACCCTTTGCAAGCCCATGGAAAGGGAAGCAGGAGGGGTGTGGATGTCTGCTACCCAAGCATCGAAACCAAACTCAGGACAAGCCTGCATGTGCCCAGCCACAATACAGTGTATGCCCAGGTACCCACACAAGGCAACACTCTTGCAAAATAAAAATGAAAAAGAGAAAAAATGGCCATGAAAGGGCCGGCGGGGGGGGGGGGGCCACCTATGAGGTCCGAGGACAGGATGCACGCCACAATCCACCTGTGTGGATCATGGGAAAGGAAAACACCCCATAGGCTCGTGGCCCACACGGCTACTCTGTTGTGGGAGATGAGTCGCTATGGCTCTGCCCAGACCCTGCAGCTGACTCTGGAGGTGGGGGAGCTGCCTCAGAAGATGGTGTGACAATGGGAGGCAGCCCACGCAAAGCACGAGTTTGCTCCTCCATGGCTGCAAGCAGGCGGGTCTGGTAGTTCTGGTTCTGGGTTATAATCATGCGGAGGTCCCCATGCAGTAACTCCCGGGATGACCTGACCTCCGCACGAGTTGCCTGCATCTCGGCCGAGAGCGTCCGTGTCAGACGCTCCAGCTGCTCCTCTGTCCTTCTATGGGATGAAGCCTCAAGCTCTAACAGGGTCGACCTGAGGTGACGGAGTTCTTCCCTCAGGGCTTCCCTGTGGCGCTGGGACTCCATGGAAAGTGATTCCCCCAGAGTCGCCAGTGCCGCCCGCCTGTCCATGTTGGACGCCAACATATCCTCCCTGTGTGCCTGGCAGATGGACTCTGTAGCCTGCTCCAGTCGCTCCATCAGCCTTTCTGGGGGGACAATGGAAGTGGCCACCCTATCCATGGCCTGTGCAATCATCTCGGATGATGCTGCCTGTTGGGTGGCCATACCGTAGATGGATTGCTCCCATACGGTATTGCCAGGTGGCATACGGCCACCACGTTGACGGGCACCACACCTGCCTGGGGCAAGGCGGACTGCGCCTTGCTGTGCCGGCAAGGCCTCAGGCTGCAGGACTGCATTCCCTCTCTGATCTGCAGCCCCAGGAACAGGATCAGAGATTGGGTGGTGTGGCCCAAGAGGCTGATCTGCCGACACTGACATCCCCATTGAGGCCAATGGCCTGGCTGCAGGTGGGTCGGACAGAGGAGATTCTCTCCCAAGAACACTCACCTGCGACTGCACATAGGTGTCATCCTCCGAGTCTACACCTGAATACTGCTCGGGGGAGGAACCCCCAGAGACACCCCTCGACAGCACGGCCTGCAGCACTTGTGGGTTTTCACCCACAAACACACCACGTCCCTCACTTGTGGTAGGTCGGCCCGGGTTGCCCTCCTGGGACGGCTCCACCACCACATCCCCAGCATCAACAAGTGCTTCGTCCCCTGCAAAGACATGAAAGAGAAAAATGGAAACAGGCATTAGCACCATGGCATGCAACAAGGGCTGATGAACAACATAGGCAGTAGTCCTACGACACATGTCCTACATGACTGGGAGTCGTCCTATGCATTCACCATCACTGGGTCTGTAGGGGAGGCTCAGGGCATACTATGTACTGATTGGAGAGCAACGCCTGCTCACCTTGATGCCTAGCACTGCCATCACACATTGGGCGGTGATTGCCATGTCAAAGGCACATGCCATCACACACATGGCATGTGACATAGCCACCAAGTGAGGAGGGAGAGGAGGGCTACTTTTTTGGATTTCAACCACTCTGGTCCTGACATTGCATCGTCACATCAATTAGTATACATGTTGTACATGGATCTGCTAGTCCAAATTGGCAACGATGCACAGTGCCTTGTCTAGATCAACATAATGCAGTAAACATTGTGATTCCACCTCCCCAACACCTGTAACGGAATAATTTTGCATTCGTGAAGCACCGGTCAAGTAATGTTTGTAGGTGCAGCGGAGCACTGAGGGGTGGTGGGGCAGAAGGGGATGCCAGTCAACAATACTACTGGTGCTGGTGTCATTCATGTCACGCAAGTGCAGGGGTGGGTGGCACAATGAAGTGCAAGGGGGAGTGGCGGCTGGAAGTGCTGTACAAGGTAAGTAGGACTTGACGTCAAGGGCAGATGGTGTTAGGCGCAGACAAGTGCTGGGGGGGGTGGCCTATAGGGGTACAGAGACAATCATGCTGTGCTGTGGGCTCGGAGGGGACAGGGGAGGTACACACTGCCTCTGGCTCGGCAAGGTCCTTTCAGATTTCTATGTGTCCTGCAGAGTTGTCACATGCCGCAGATATGTGCCCTTGGATTGGGGATCTCATCTTGGTGAGAAGGGTGAGGCGCTATTGCCTTTGGAGCATGTGGCAGGCCAGTTTGCCAGAGGATGGCCATGATGCAGGACATTCCCTCTCTGCCACCCGGCACCTGTGGTTTGGGTTCCCAAGATCCGAGTCATGCCAGGACTCTGCATTGGCATGGGGCTTCTGACAGGTGGTCATGACCGTGGCTAAGACATCCAGTGTACCTGACATGGAGTGGAGCATGGAGTGGGCCCTGTCAGGATGGGAGTGAGCCTAAGGGGGAGCTGGATGGGGGGGACATTTTGGCAGCATGAGCCTCGACTGACACACACTTCATGGGTCGGAATACAAAGAAGGTGTGTGACAGTGGTGAGGGTGGCTTTGCCTGTGGGGTGTTGAGGGTGAGCTGGGAGGAGAGGAGAATGTGATCACTCCAGGAGAGAGGAGTGCAGAGATGGACGGAGAGGGGAAAGTCAGATGAGATCAGAGCATCAAGAGTGTGCCCTGCAGAATGAGTAGGGACAGACGGGAGTCTAGAGGGTGAGAGGGAGTTGCTGAGGTCACAGAAAGGTCAGGTGGGGGCGTCAACAGGCATGCAGGTGGATGCGTACCGCACCAAGGATGAGGAATTCTGTGTCTGGGGACATGAGTGAGGAGGAGAGGTGAGGACACTCAGAAAGGAAGTAGTACATTTGACCAGTTTTCCCAGACACAGTACGCACTGTTTGGAATGTCAAGGTGTGGTGGACAGTAACCTCACACAAGCCATTCCAGAGTGGAGTAGGTCTAAGTAGGTGTGACAGTGGCAGGAATACCCTCAGGGAAGCCGGGGGCACACCCCCCCTGCACAGTGGTGGCGGGCCAAGGAGAGGGTCAAGGATGCAGACAGAGCTGGCCGTCTGACATGTTTCCATGAGACCAAGGATGTCAAGGTGCATAACCTCATGTAAGTGACAGTTATCGGAGGAATGCCTGATGCAGCCGCAGTGAAAGGAGTGTAATTGTGGAGGAGGTTGACAGCCTTGTAGGACTTACGGGGAGTGCTAGAGATCAGAGGTGCCGCATGTGTAGGAGTTGGAGTGGGAGGCGGAGAAGGTTCATGGGAGGGTGCAGGGAGGCAGTGCAGGATTGATGAGGAGAGAGGAGGGGGGACAGCAGGAGAGGTAAGGAAGTTGATGAGATGTGGGTAGCATTTCTCAAGGAGATTGAGGTTGGCCTAAGGGCCTTGGACTGAGACGCTCCCATTACCATGCACATCATTAGTGGTATCTGAGGATTGGAAGGAGGCCAGGAGTACACCCCAACGGGTCCCACCTATGATGGTGGAAGAGGAGCAAGGAGAGAGGACAGGGACCATGTGAAGGGTCTATGGGACAGGCAAAGGCATGTATGAGCAGATGTCAGTGAGAGTTAGCTTAGAGTAGGCTCAGATGCACTGGTCAGCAATAGGGTGGGTCGCATTGGAGGGCAGGCTGCCCTCATTTGACTTTTGGCAAGCAGGTGTCGTGCGTAGGGCACGATGGTCTGAACTGTAGAAGTCATGGAAGATAGACCATGAAGAGCAGCATGGAGTGTGAGGGAATGGGGCTCGAAACCAGACGGTACCAAAGGACCCAGGAAGGAGGTGGATCTCAAGGCTACATCCACATTATGACTGCATGTTGGTAGGCATTTATATACAGAGGACGCATTAGCATGTGGTATCATTGCATGTCAGGCATGTGAAGATGAAACTTGAATGGCTGGGGGAAAGGAGAGGAATGGTATGTAAGACATCAGATGAATAGACAGGGGAGTATGAGCAACAATGTAGTGACAAAATTACTAATCAAGGGCAACTTCCATGGTGTTGGCCCATATGTGCACTGTTGCCAGTAGGGATAGTGCTGTGGCCAGATGGTGTTGCACTGAACATACTGGATGAGGCACATGGGTGCCACTATCAACTCTGCCACACACCCCCTTGACAGGCACCCAACATGAATGCTTCACACACACAACATGCACAGGGATGATACACACATGCATGTGCACTCACCGGATGATGCCTCGTAATCAGGGAGGTCTCCCACACCTTGGAGTTGTCCCTCGGTGACGTAGGATCCAGCTACGGACTCGTGTGGTGTGAGTTCTATTTCCTGTGCTGGGGACCCACCTCCAGTCACCAAGGTTGCGGCATGACTTGAGGCCAGCTTATCCTTTGCCCTGCGCTTAAGGTCATTCCAGCGCTTCTGGCAATCACTAGCTGTGCGCCTCACTACTCCAAGGGCACTTATTCTGTCAGCAATGGTCTGCCAGTGTGCCTGGCGTCTGGCATGTGTGGTCTTGGACCCTGCAACGATGACCATTTCCCTATCATGATCTGACACATACTGAACAAGTGCATTAAGTTCGGCGTCTGTGAAGCTTGGCTTCCTTGATGGGCCGGACTGTGCAGCCGTGTCTGGGGCATCAGCCTGTGCCGGACGTGCACTCTTCCTCTTGCGCTTGGAAGGGGGTGGGGATCCAGAGTGTCCTACGCCGCTGTGGACACTAGGGGCAGGAGCCGTGGTGGACTCTGTACTGGGTGTGTGTGATTGCCCACTCAGCATGGGAGTAGGTGCAGGCATTGGGGGTAGTGGGATGGGGTCAGGCCTGATCTGAGGTGCATGAACTAGGACCGACACAGTCTTGGCAGGGTGTATGAGAGGTGGGGTGGATTGAGCCACACCCTGGCTACGGGGGCCAGCAGATGACCTATCTGGCATAGATGCGCGTGCCCTGATGACACCAATGTGCACCGGTGCACGTACAGTGGACCTGCTGACCTGGATGTCAGCGATGGAATCACCCTCGGACAGGTCTGGTGCCACAATGGCCTGGTCCGACATGGGCTGATCAGGGTTGGTATCAGCCACATGACTCTCAACGGGGGGGGGGGGGGGGGGGGGGGCATGGGTGTCCCTGACTGTTCCTCCAGACTGGGGGGAACAGGGGCGCCCTGCAAGTCACAACCACGTCCCCTGTTGGATCCTCCACGGCCACCACGTGTGGCTCGGCCACCTTTGCCACCCTTACGGCTTGCACGCCTCCCAACCATGGCACTGATGGTATTGTGCGTATGGGAGTGGGTGTGCACAATTGTCCTGGGCAATTGGGTGTCAAAGGGGTTGGGTACCAGATGGTATTCGTACCCTAGTGCAGTGGCAAGGCTATATGACACCCCTGGGGAAAGATGACGGGTCACGCAACGCACAGGCACCCCAGAAAAGTTAAGGAAAGTGCACAATACCCCTCCTAGACCACGTGTGCTGATGGAAAACCCTGCACTACGCTGTGGCATCCAGTAACACAATGAACGTATGCGTGTCACACGCGGCCTAGATTGACCTCTGAAGGGGTAGGCTACACACGGGGCAAGCACAGATGTTAGATACGTGCGTGACTCACCGTCTGCCAGGTAAAAGAGCGTGAAAAAATAGCACTTTTGGTTGGCAACACCCCCGCCAAAAGAAGAGGTGTACGCTGTCTGAGGAGACAGGACAACTGTAGAAGGGGACACTGTTTGAGGGAACAGGCCCAGGAAAACCAGTACAAGAGGAAAAAGAGAAAAGAGCTGTCAGAGGTAACAGGGAGTACGAACTGGAAACGCCGTGAAGTAAATCGCGTGTGAAACGACAAGAAGTACCGAATTCACCCACTCGCTCTCCACGAAAAGCACGTACAAGGAAATAGTGTTCAACACTACCTTTTATACAGGCCCACACGTACATCGTCACTTACGGCGTGTACGTGCTTGGCCCATTTTCACCAATCACACGCTTTGGCACTCCTGCGTGTAGGTATCTTTTCACCAATCACACGCTTTGTCACTCCTGCATGTGGATCCTTTTTCACCAATCACGCGCTTCGACACTCCAGCGTGTAGCTCACTTTTCACCAATCACACGCTTTGTCAATCCTGCATGTGGATCCTTTTTCACCAATCACGCGCTTCGACACTCCTGCGTGTCCCTCACTTTTCACCAATCACACGCTTTGACACTGCACGTGACGCACATATGCTGGTGACGGGTTTTCGCGCGATGAGTGGGGGGTTTTCAGGTGCACATTCACTCCCTATCAGGCTGTCCACGCGTTCTAACACGAAAGACCACGCTCCTGGCCAGGAGGCCAAATTTAAGTCCCCAAGAACCCTGAGCACGCTCCCACCTGCCATCGGCTGCTGCCTGACTGCCTGCTGGCCACGTGCCCCACAGTGCTGGTGGGTGGGGGTGGTGGGGGCCTGGTGGAGGGTGCCCCTGGTGGATGGGGGTTGGGGGTGGTGGGAGACATGGATGGGGGCCTGATGGCAGGTGCCCCTGCACTGCTGGGGGGTGGGGGTGGTGGGAGACATGGGTGGGGGCCTGGTGGAGGGTGCCCCTGGTGGATGGGGGTGCAGGGGGACATGATCAGGTGTGCAGGGTAGTCCACTGTTTTGTGGGCTGCCTGCAGGGGCCGGGGAGGGTGTACAGGGTACACCTGTGGGGGCCCACCCAGCCTATTCGCATGTGATAATTCCCACGCACCCCTGTGATACACGTACCCTGGCCTATCGCGTGTTCTACTTCACGCGTCCTCCTGTAATACACGTTCCCTGGCCCATCGCGTGTTGAACTTCCCGCTACCCCTGTAATACACGCACCCTGGCTGTTCGCGTGTGATAATTCCCGCGTACCCCTGTGATGCACGTTCCCTGGCCTATCGCGTGTTCTACTTCACGCGTCCCCCTGTAATACACGTTCCCTGGCCCATCGCGTGTTGAACTTCCCGCTACCCCTGTAATACACGCACCCTGCCTGTTCGCGTGTGATGATTCCCGCGGACCCCTGTAATACACGTTCCCTGGCCTATCGCGTGTTCTACTTCACGCGTCCTCCTGTGATACACGTTCCCTGGCCCATCGCGTGTTGAACTTCCCGCTACCCCTGTAATACACGCACCCTGGCTGTTCGCGTGTGATAATTCCCGCGTACCCCTGTGATGCACGTTCCCTGGCCTATCGCGTGTTCTACTTCACGCGTCCCCCTGTAATACACGTTCCCTGGCCCATCGCGTGTTGAACTTCCCGCTACCCCTGTAATACACGCACCCTGGCTGTTCGCGTGTGATGATTCCCGCGTACCCCTGTGATTCACGTTCCCTGCCTAGTCGCGTGTAGTACTTCCCGCGTACTCCTGAATTGGAGATTGCCCGCTTTGCTTTCCTTGTTTGCCTGCCCTGTGAAGTGGTCCGGGGTTAGCGCAGCCCTTAGCGATGATTTAGCGCTTTTGATGGCTTTTCCGTGCGCGAGGGCGTTCTTGGGGGCGTTACTGGCGCTGCTGCAGGCTCGCTGCGATTCTCTGCGCCACGGCTGTTTTGGGAGCTTGAAATCCATGAATACGCTGTGCGCGGAAATCTGTTTTAGCGCACGTGCCTGGCGCAGACTATCGCAGGCGCACGCTGTGCGCCAGCCGCGTGCGCTACTTGTGCGCTGGATTCTATGAATTAGCCTGCATGTGTCACTATGAAGATAAAGAAGACTTAACTACACTACAATCAAAACTAAACAAAGAGCAACGTAACATTTTTCAAGAAATAACAAAAGAAATTGCACATGGTGTACAGCATGAAAACAAAGAATGCACCTGCCAAAATTACAAACCTATACTATTGTATGTCAGTGGTGAAGCTAGTTCTGGCAAAACATTCCTAATCAAAATCATCAGTAAGTTCCTTCAACAATTGACAAACAACAAACTGTCAGCTGGTGTCACTGCCCCCACAGGTTTAGCTGCCTACAACATAGGTGGTGTGACTTTACACCGATTACTACTCCTGCCAGTAGAACACCAAAACAAGTTAGATTATTACAAACTTTCTGCAGAATCTGCAATGGAACTACGCAGAGTATTGAAACAAATGAAAATTGCTACTAATAGATGAAGTGAGCATGGTGTCCAACCTAATGTTGGCTTTGATTCACCTCAGATTACAAGAAGTACTCAAAACAAACTATGAAGAGCTCTTTGCAGGAAAATACATCATTGTTTTCGGAGATCTTCTTCAATTGACACCTGTAAAAGGTGAGCCTATTTTTAAAACATTAGGACACAAACTCTGCCGTAAAACTGTTGGCAGCATTGGAAATGTCAACCTTTGGCAACATTTCCAATACAGAGAATTAACAGAAAACATGCACCAATCTGCAGATCTCACTTATGCCAACATCTTAAAAAGTATCAGAGTTGGAATACTTTCTAGAGGAGCAGAAGCAATATTGAAAACCCGGCACATTCATGCACTTTATGGTGATAATGCATGTGCTACAGATGTTATGGAACAATTAGCCCACAAAAATGTCAATTGTATGGCCTTAATGCCAACTCTTGCAAGCTGTTTCAAATTTAATGAAATAATGTTAAGCAAAGAAATGCAACCAATCATGGAAATTAGCGCCACAGAAATTAGATGTACATGGAATGACACTACCCATGTGTGACCAAGCCACAACAAGACTAAATAGTTTAGAAAAATTAATCTTAAACACAGCAGGCTTGGAAAAGATATTAAAATTATCCTTAAATTGCAGAGTAATGCTTAAACGTAACCTTGACGTGGACCAAGGACTAGTTAATGGAGCACTGGGTACAGTTGTTGGCTTTCAAACATACCCACGTGACAACAAAATTCAGTTTGTCAATATTCTCTTTGACAAACTTTCAGAAGTAAAAAGATTAGGACGCTCAACAGCTCGATTCCTTCTCTTCAAAGACATGTATGTACGCAGAGAACAATTTTCTCTAACTCTTGCACACGCAGTCACCATTCATAAATCACAAGGTCTTACTCTAGACAAAGCAATGATAGACATTGGTAACACAGTCTTTAAAGAAGGCATGAGCTACATAGCACTGTCACGCCTACGTACAATTGACGGTCTATTTCTAATCAACTTTGATGCAAGTAAAGTAAACGCTGATATTCCTTGCATTTTAGAATACAATAGACTTTGTTCACTATACACCCCATCTACAAACATATCCTGTTCCACAAAAAGGAAAATGTTCTAAAAGAAAACTAAATCAAACAGAAATGCAACAGGATGTCACTGCAAATCCTCCAAAGAGAGTAAAAGAAACTAAAACTTCATCAAGGACCACAATCAAAAAAGAACCAATTAGGGAAAGTAAACCAAGTACTTCGTCAAAGAAGGAAAACAAACTAAAAAAAAAATCACTCAGATACAGAACTACCTGGTCCATTTAAACTTACAAATGAAATTGGTGTAAGTTGCTAAGCAAATGTAGCAATCAATATTCTATTTCAAATACCAGCAATTGTTGACAACATTTACTTACACTTTAGAGACCCATTGTGTATGCAAATGTTAGTACTTCATAGAAACGCAAAAAACAATCCTGACACCCCTATACTGTTCATGGAATAAGACAAGAAGTGGACTACTGTGCTGGAATGGTGAAATTCACTATAAACTCACAGGAAGATCCACAAGAATTTCTAATGTACATACTATTAGTACTGGAAAACAAAAACATACCTATAAATGAAATCTTCCAGATTTCATACATGTGGAAATATACATGCACTCTCTGCAACAATGTGACACAAGAACAAATCCCCAATGAGCGCTTTGTCTATATATCAATACCTAATTGTGAATCCGTTCCATTTCAGCAACTTGTACAAAATGCAAACCACGGTAGATTATGTTCTACCTGCAATTCGGATAATCGCTCCACATTACTAATACAAACACATAGTAAATACGTAATACTAATGCTTCAACGTTACAATGCACATAGTCCCAAAAACAACTGCAAGCTGACTGGATTCACACATGGTCAAATATCACTTGGTAGGAAAACCTTCACAACAATAGGTATAATCTACCACGCAGGAGCCACAACCAACTCAGGGCACTACACTGCATATATACAAAAGAAATGTGGATGGTTTGAATGTAATGATAGTACCGTTACTCTAAAGCAGAGATTACCAGCAAATCTTACAAACGCGTATTTAATGTTCTTAAAACCAAAATTTGATAACTGAACTGTACTTACACCTTAAGTACACTTGTAGTAAAAAAACATAAACTGTCACAAAATTCCAAAAGCTATCTAACTGCCCAAAGATTCTACAACAACTAATCAGATAAATAAATACCACTCAAATAGAGCAAAAAATAGACAAATAGAATACGCCAATTGGTATCTAACTGTCCCAAAATTGACAAATATGCAAACAGATAAATCAATACACGAAATTTTATCAAAAAATAAACAGTTAGAATACGCCTACTGGTATCTAACTGCTCCAAAACTGTACAAAATCCAAACAAATACCTAATATCTTACTGCTCCCAAAAACTGGAACAACCCAATGTATAAAGCATTAGCCAGAAACAACAAGTAAACACTGAAAACAAACAAACAAATAAACTGTAGCATAACAGAAAAAGGTTTTTTTTTAATCCAACATGGATTTTTTTTCTCCCACAGACCCAATGATTTTAGCAACAAACACAGAAACTGAGCAAATTGCACAGTACTCTCGTTTGTCATCGACTAAATATGAGGGTAACAAAAAAAAGAAAAAATGTTGATTGTACAATGTAATAACTCTTTATAAAATACTAATACTAACATGCTATTTTCTTTTATCACAGAAATGAACAAGAAAAACATGGACTCCCGTTACTAAACCAAATAGTAAGTATAACATCATAAATACAACCATTGCAGCATAACACACCCATACTGGCTTATAACATTGTTCCTTATAAATTTGTTTTTCACCCAAAGTTATAAGACACTCTGAATGTGATATGCTGCGGTGCTTCTGGCCAGGGCATACACTCTTGGGTGCATGGCATATGACTGTGATATGCTGCATAGCTTCTGGCCACGGCATAGACTCTTGGTTGCATGGCATATGACTATGTCACACCCATAGATTCATGCAGTGCAACCATTTTAATGTCCGCGAACACAAAGAAGGTCCTAGAACACATTCAACTTGCCAGAGAACAATAAGGACAGCGTCCTCAAGACACCCCCATTTTATTTGTGTACGAACATTTCAGGACACCGCGACTGTTCTTAGAAAACTTTCAGCTTGCCAATGAACAATACAGACAACGTCTCCAGGACACCCCTTGCAAACATTCCAACACCCCACGAGTGTTCTTAGCTACTATGAGTGTGATATGCTGCTATACTTGTGGCCAGAGCATAGACTCTTGGGTGCATGGCATATGACTGTGATATGCAGCGGTGGTTGTGGCCAGGCCATAGAGTGTTGGGGACATGGCAAATGGCCATGTACCCAACACTCTATGACCTGGCCACAACCACCGCTGCATATTACACACATACATTCAAGCATTGCAACCATTTTAATGTCCACGGACACAAGAAAGGTCCTAGAACACATTCAACTTGCCAGAGAACAATAAGGACAGCGTCCTCAAGACACCCCCATTTTCTTTATGTACAAACCTTTCAGGACACCGCGATTGTTCTTAGAACACTTTCAGCTTGCCAACGACCAATACACACAACGTCTCCAGGACACCCCCTGCTAACATTCCAAGACTCCACGAGTGTTCTTTGAACACTTTCAACTTCACACCCAATCCATTCTGTTTATTTACGAACATTCCAGAACAGCCGTGTTGTCCGCAGACAAATCGAACACAACAAAAGCATCTTGCACATAAAAAAATACAACTTTGAACCTATGTCATACTCCCCAATCCTCCCCAAAGACTTCTACACACCAACACACTCTACTAAATACACATTTTGAACAAACATTTACCGCGCTGTCTGTGGACGTCCGCGAATGCAAGATGGCGGGCGCGACAGAAAATCTGACACGCATCACGCACCACGCCGCCCAATCAGCGAACACGTCGCATGTCGCAAGCCGCTGGGCCAATCAGGGTGCTGTCCGCGAAGCGAACAGGGAAGTCTGTCCGCGAAGTGAACACAGATATCACTAATTTTTTTTCCTTATGTTTTGGTCATTTTAAAAAAAACTACTGGACGGATTTACACCAAATTTACAAAAGCACGCTTTTGGGACCAGACCGCCGCTCCTGCTGCAAATTTGGCATAAATCCGTCCAGCGGTTCGGGCTGTAGCCGTGCGCAAAGTTTTTTCCCATTATGTCTATAGGAAAAAACAAAAGTTTTGGGACCCCCCCTATAACTTTGCCCCCCCTGGACCAAACCACTCCAAACTTTGCAAAAAAAATTCAGAGTGGGCCAAGCACTTTTTTTGCAAAGTTTGGTGAGGATTCGTCCAGAGGGAGCGAAGTTATAAGCCACCCAAAAAATGCTCTTCCTATGGAAACACCAACTTAACCATAACTACATGGACGCTACCGCGTCCATGTAATATATATGGTTTGGCACTCCAACTTCAGTGGTTGAATGCAGATGTTCTGATATTTGAGGGTAAGGGAGTCCGGGTCTTATCATAAGCAGATGACTGTGTGGTTTTGGCCAGGACCCCCAGATCCCTGCAGAGACTGATGATTGCTTACACTGACTTCATGTTGTCTTTGTACCTCCAAGTGAACGTGTCATCTATGTGTAGCGGCATGGGTGTTCGTTTTAGACACCCATCTCCTTGGGAGTGGGTTTTGTACCGGTCCAGCAGACTCGAAACCTCTTCGAGATACACCCCGTAGGCACAGTTCACCACTTGCACTGCAATGGCTGGGTCGCATCCCAGCATCGGGTCTTCACTCACTCTAGTAACATAGAATCTCGTCTTTATTTGCGGCAGTGCATGCTTCACACAGGCTACAAAGGTACCTTACAAAGGGATAGGTTTAGAGCCTCTAAATATGTAGATTCTCACCATGGTGAGTTATAGTGTCTTTATTTTGCTTAGCTGGCAGAAATGTGACAGAGCCATAATCTTCATGGAAGCTCCTTGGTCCATTTGAACTTCTGTCTCTTTTTCTTGAATGTTCACCGTGCAGCGGGGCTGTCTTCAAAGTTTCCTTTCTGGTCCTAGGACACTTGATATGAAGAAGACATCCCCTTCCTCTTCCTCTTCGTGACCCTCTTCTTCAGGAGGTTACTGTGACATGTCTACAAGTGCAACATTTGCCTTTCCTTTCTTTGGGTTCGGTCGCATTCTAGGAAGTTGTGGGAATTGCAAGCGAAACACTCTCAGAAAGTGATTCACTCTACGCATCTTCCACATGTGTGACATGTTCCTGGACAGGCCCCTGCATGAGGCCATGTGTCACCATAATAGCAGCATCCATCTGATTGGGTTGTTAGGCCATCAGGCATAGGGCTTCCTCCTGTCACTTTTCCTTTCCCCTTTCTAATTACAGAGACTTCCTCCAGTTTGATGGATTTGAGAGTTTTGTTCAAGCGCAACCCTCTCTCTTCGATTAGTTCATGTGCTTTGCCAATCTCTGGAATCCTTGCCAAGGATATGGCAACCTCTTACAGAATTCGCTTGATCATGGGGCTGACGTACATGTTGATCACAGGGCTGAGGTACACGATGATCACAGGGCTGAGGTACACGATGATCACCGGGCTGAGGTACACGATGATCACCGGGCTGAGGTACACGATGATCACAGGGCTGAGGTACACGATGATCACAGGGCTGAGGTACACGATGATCACAGGGCTGAGGTACACGATGATCACAGGGCTGAGGTACTCTTCAAGAGACACCTTTGGTGGCTGAGATGAGCCACCAGAAATTTGCAAGTGTTTAGACAAATGGGACACTGCGCTCTCCTAAACCTAATTATCTTGTACCTTATATAAGGCTATTTCAGAAAAAAACTTTCCACTAAAGCTGCAATGGTCTGGAGGCTGGAACACTAAATCCACCCTGTGTATAAATCACTAAGCAAAAGAAAACCCAGTCTCTTATGCGCTGTGCATTATTTTGATAAATTATTGGGTGATGTGTTCATAAAATACACTTACAGTACAACAATCTTGTAGTAAGACTGATTAGGATGTACATTAATCCAATCAACACGATCACAAAGCCATTTGTGGCGAATAAAGCAAACCCACAGATTAAATTTATCTTAGTAAAGCAAACCCAACAATAACTCTTTGGACAGCACATGCCAATGTTTCGCCCTCCCGGCTTTGTCTAGGTGTTTAACAACACTCATTTCTTATTATACAGTCAATTTCATGTTAGCATTTGAGTGCATAATCCAGACATGTATCTGATCTGCGAGAAGAAGGAGGAACATGGAAAAGGGGTGTGGGTGGGAGAAGCCAAAAAATTAAGATGCATCATTAAGCATATTGCTGCAAAGGATCTACCTTTAGACTGTCATTAGTTCATAAGGATCTGGGTTTGGACAAATACCCCAGGCCATCCCCACCATCACACATCCAGAGAGTAGGGACATCCTACGCTCTACTAACCATACTGGTCATTGTTATTGTACTGTATTCAGATATACTAGCTCTTACAAAGGCTTACTTGCCCAATGAGCAACCTGTTCCAGTCCTCACCTATGGACTAGTCACAATATAACATTTCTGAAGCATTATGAACCTACAATAAGCTTATGTAAAAGATATGCCCATTGCCAGTTTGTAGAATTCAGGTTTAGTATACTTAGTAGTTAAAAATTACCTTTATTCCTAAACTTGCCACCATGTAGGTACACTTTCAGAATCTGGTTTGATAATCCCTATTAGTCAGTTTGTTGTGATTGCTAATTACAGCTTCTAAACAAAGCAAAAGAAATCGTGTGAGACCCCTAGATCAAATATGTCACTATGTAAGATAAGTGATTCAGTGGATATCAATCATATTCGAGCCTTTTGAAGTAATATGAGTACTTTTAATGTCTGAGCTGATACTTACCTAACTACAGGTAATTACGTATCATCTTTGAACTATCAAAGACTTTCAAATGTGCACAGGGTTTAACTGACGCGTTGCAGGACCACTTTGATCTCAAAATTACCTTTTCACAGTTGCCAACCAGTTGGATACCTAACAGAGACTTTTTCGAATGAGCACCCATGTGGTGCCGGACCACTCTGTTTACAGTATCTTTCTTGGCCTCCAAAAATCAGTCACTCCTCTGGTATTCAATTATATTTGTGTCGCTCATCACATACGTTTTCATACACTGCTCTCTTTAGATTTCTTCATACATTGTTGCTGCTTGCACCCTTGCTCTTAACACAGGCTGGTCTGGTATCAGTCTCTCTGACTGACTCACTGGCTGTGCTGTCTTTACTGGTGCTGCTTTGTTGTAGGAGCCAAGGACAGTATCACAACGGCAAATGCTGCTCCCCGCCTGGGTCATCGATGTGGGAGAGCCCCGGGTACCTCTGACACACAATGCAGGTTTCTTCAGCTTTAGGTGTCTGAGAAATTGTCCTGGATGGGGAGTTGCGCACAAACACTAAGGGTAAGTCTGGTTGTTATGAATGTAAATGTAGTAAGAGTCACTAAACGAGAGGTATGATATGATATGATATGATATGGTATTTGTAACGCGCCTATACACAAGTGTTTCAAGGCGCGACGAGGCAGGGAGGGAGGGAAACAAGGGGAAAACAGACAAACGATCCTACTAGGCCAGGTGTCATTCAGATCGCGCAAGTGCAGAGGTAAGGGGAAAAGGAGGAAGTGCAGGGGGGAGGAGGTGGGGGGGGAAGTGCAGTACAAGGTAAGTAGCGTAAAAAAAAAAAAAAATAGAATAAAATAATAATAAATAATAAATAGAAAGGGCCAGCTGGTGGCAAGTGCGAGGTAAGTGCAGAGCAAGTGCTGGGAAAGGGGCTGTAGGGATACAGTGACAGTCCCACAGTGCAGGGGGAGCCGGGGAGGCAGTGCAGGTGGAGAGTGGCTGGGCCCTGGACCGAGGTTGCTGAGAGTGGCCCAGATGCAGGTTTGAGCTGAGTTCAGACGGAGGTATGCATCAGTATAGGGGCCAGACGGGTAATCTCTCAAAACCCCTTCATACTATCTGCACTGCCAACCTGGATCAATGTGAACGTTATGTTACAGAGCTAATAGTAATTCCAGGTAATGCAATTGAGTATGACCTTTAACAACTTGAGAATTACCAAATTGGTAACCATACAGTAACATAAATTGAGACTATCATACATCCAAAGGAGGTTCCAGATGAGATTATTGGAAATACACTTAGTCTACTCAGATATTCCAAGAGGTTGTTTTTATGTTCGATAAGCTTATTCAGCAAAAACGCCAAACCTAATCATCAAAAACGCCAACACGTGTTTCAACCCTAAACTGGGCCATCTTCAGGGCGTAAGGAATGTATCACTACCAACCGAAATAACAGTTTGTACATGTTTCAACACATAAATCCTCAACATAATTGTAGGTCAAAAACAACGGTTATGGAATTCCAATGAAGATATAGAGGCATGAATACAAAAGCGGGGTAGGGGAAAGGGAAGGGAAAACAAAAGCAAAAGAAATAGTCAGCGAAAAAAGTGCAGTCAAAAGTAGTAGGTGAGCACAACCACATCACAAAGAGAATAACAGTCTAAACAAGAGGGGTACCTGATAAATAGAGCACGTGGTGCTAGCGTGTGCCAAGAGTGCTGTGCGGTTAGGTAATTTTGTCATCTAATCTCTGCAAGACTTCCATGCGGTATATTGGATCTGTAAAAGCAGACACGGCCTGCTGTTATAATACTGAGTCAGTAGTCCCGTTTTCCAATGCTAAATAGGAATGAATAGCGATCTGCAGTTTACCTGTAAGTCACAGGATTTATATGATAAATGACACAAAGTCATTGCAATGCAGCTAGATGTCCTATTTTAAACTTGCCAAATCATGTTGTGCGGTCTAGTTGCCAACTCGTATTCTAAATAATAGAATAAGACAAAGAGAGAAAGAGAGAAGACCATAGGTTGTGTAAGCCCGTATATCTTAAACATCAGGCAGGAAACGCCATGTAAAATGCGGTTTGGAGACAACGCTTCGGAAGCTTACCCATTAACTGCTTGAATGCGTACGTGACTGATGATTACTGCCATCTGGCCGGTAGCAGCCTTGTGGAATGTGGGTGTTGTCTGGGCTGTCCTATAACAGCTCAGCGAGTAGATATGGTCACTGGTCATGTGACCTGGTTGAGCACTGGTTGCCTAGCAACCCTGTGCTGTGCTCCCACATAACACCCTTTCAGAACTTCACTCGTCTGTTTGATGATTAACAAAGGAAGTTTTGCTGCCCCAAAGCATATAATTGTCCTGAAGTACAGAGCATTTTCACACACGTCTGTTTCCAAGTCGCATGGGTCGTAAAGCTGAAGTAATATGCAAAGTCGAGCTGTGGTTTCAAAACTCTGTAATATGTTTGGTAAATGCCTGAACTGTCGTTTGGCCGAACAATGTGCATAAACGAGCTGTACCCTGACGCCACTTAGCTATGTTGGGTTACCGCCAAAAATGTTATTAAGCGAGCAGGCAGTGAATTAATAGTTCAGCTGTAACCCGCGCTCGGATCGTGTGACTGGGTGCTGTTCTGATCGCAGCATACCCTCAGCAGTGTAACACATGTGCGTGTTAATAAGTGAATTCAAGTTAAAAGTGGTCCCCAATGTGCACAACTGTACTTATATTGTTAGAGAAGTATAATATCAGACGGAAACAAATATCCAATGAAAGTGTAATGGTTACATGCGCACCAACGCATATAGCTAGTATCCCTTATTTATGCATAGTTCATAATTCGTGTCATGAGGTGCCTGGAGATATATCAAAGTATGTGTGCCAGTAATAATTAGGCACTGAGTTAATATGCTCATATGAGAGGTATACAAGGGTAATGGAGGTAATAAAGAAGGGCAGAGGTTGAAGTTTCATTAGAAGTTGGTCACTATCCAAAGCAAGGGGCTAACCTGCTATGGTGCACTAGGTGGTGGGAGTTACACACGGTCATTGGCCACATTACTAAGTCAGGTTAGTTCAAGTCCCCTTTCTTAGCTGCTCTGTCTATTGCGATCTGGTAGCATCACCAAGCCTCATAATTGCAAAATTATTCTTAAGTGAGCATTATCCAGTTTGATCATAGAAATACATTCAGTTCATGTTCTTGGTTTAGACCAAGCTGGACACATTGTAACCTACAAATCATACGTGCTTCTGCTTGTCGTAATTTCAATTGTCTGTCACCACCTCTTGTGTGTGGCTTGATGTGTTGTAAACCTACAAATCTTATGTCGCTTCGATGTGCCATTTCATGTTCCTTTGGCCAATGTGATGCGAAAGTTAGTTTGGCATCTTGACTATTTAAGTTGGCCAGATGTTTTCTTATCCTTATTCTCAGCTCCCGGATGGTACTGCCAATATCCACTTTCTTGCACACACATATTATTCCATATATAATGTATTTGGAGCGACAATTAATGAAGTCCGTGATATTAACTTTCAAATTTCCATGACAAGTGAATACTTTGGTGGGTGACAAGGCAAACTGGCAGAAATTGCATGTCCCACACTCATGAAAGCCAATAGGTTTGACGTTCGGAGTTAACCAGTTTTCCTGTCTGTTGGAATCAGATTTCAAGAAAGAGGGACAGAGTATGTTTCTAAGGGTCGGTGCTTTGGAAAATATTATCCTTGGTTTCTCTGTAATATAGGGTACCAAGTCTGGATCTAATAGTAAAAGGTTCCAATGTTTGTTTAAGATGTGGTAAATGAATTTAGAATCTGTGGAAAATTTTGTGATAACGTTCACAAATTTTGGAAGGTTAGTAGATCTTTTTGCTTGTGCACCCGAGGTGATGTTGACGATTTATGTGTTGAAACATGTACAAACTGTTATTTCTGTTGATAGCGATACATTCCCTATGCCCTGAAGACAGCCCAGTTTAGGGTTGAAACATGTGTTGGCGTTTTTGATGATTAAGTTTGGCGTTTGTGCTGAATAAGCTTATGGAACATTAAAAACAACTTCTTGGAATATCTGAGTAGACTAAGTGTATTTCCAATAATCTCATCTGGAACCTCCTTTGGATGTATGATAGTCTTAATTTATGTTACTGCATGTTTACCAATTTGGTAATTCTCAAGTTGTTAAAGTTCATACTCCATTTTTATTACCTGGAATTACTATTAGCTCTGTTACATATCATTCACATTGATCCAGGTTGGCAGGGCAGATAGTGAGGCATTCCAAACTTCTTACTTCTATTTGTATGAAGGGGTTTTGAGAGATTACTCTTCTGGCCCCCACTACTGACGCATACCTCTCGTTTAGTGACTCTTACTCCATTTACATTCATAACAACCAGACAATTTCTCAGACACCTCAATTGTATGCTTTTCCTACGGGAGTGCTGCACAATACCCTTTCCGCAAGATAACGGCAATTGAATATGGCCAAATATTTGCAAAACCGAGATGACGATAGTGCTGCTCTTTTTGCTTTTGCTCCTCGGGGCACTGACAGTAATCCATTCAAAAATCGCTTACACAAAACCGAGACACTGGCACAAAAATTCATTAAACTAGTACGGCTCAGTAAAAAGGAAATCAATAAATACTGGGAACAAGTCTCACTTAAGAACGATCTCAAACAAAATATCATTCCTAGAGGTTTAAGAATATTAATATTTCCGTATCTTACCCATCAGGATGATCAAGATCTAGCTTCAGATTGGGAAGCAAATTTAACTATTAGCTCTGAAAATATGATGACAATTTTAGTGAAACATGCAGAGCGAGAACATACTAGAGTTTCTTTAGAAATAGACCAGATTCAGAAGGAAATCTCAGAAATGCCTAACCCATCTACAACCAAAGATAAAAACTATGACAAAATGCATGCTATTCTAGAAGAATATCAGGATGACATTAAATTAAGGAAGTTTAGGAAGTTTTACAGAGATGAAAAAGATTATATTAATGACAGAGTGTACACGTTTCAGGCTAAATTTGATGGAGACCAAAACCATATCAAAACCCCTAACATATCACCAGTTACATTGGATATAGACTCTGAATCAGAACCAGGGACAACGAGTAAAGATGGTACAGATGACACAGATCGGGCACCGATCATGGAGGAAAAATGACTTACAAGTAGGGGTTTCCTGGCGGAAATCAAGAGGTACAAAAAGGGCAACATATCAAACCTCAACCCAAATTATAAGCAAGTACGCTTTCAAAAAACATTCCCTTTAGGCCAAAATACTCCAACAACTTCCACAACCTCAGAGGAAGAAGAGGAAGAGGGGCAAAGAGAAGAGGGAATTGGAGATACAAGGAAAAGATTCACGAGATCAAGTCTTACACAACCCAAGCCGAAGCCTATTCTCAAAACTTAGTTATAAATCTTTCAGGCAAACAACTATCACCACAACAAATATCTGTTCTCAACTATGACCTCTCCTTCGCACCTAGTGTAACATCCGATATGACGGAGGTCCAAATAGATCTCTACAAATTTACGAGAAAACTGAAACGGAAGAAATATTTTCACAATAAATCTATATATTACCAACTGCATACAATGCTACCACCGATAAGTTCTAGAAGCATACAGGAAATTGAAAATATACACCTCCTTGCAAACCTTGCAGGGGAAAATAGCCAATCCTTATCTGAGATTCAAAGAGATCTAGGAGTACACCAACGCAGTATGGACATTTTGGAACATAAAAATAGATCCAAATTCACTCTGCCTAATATTGGAGATAATGCAATAGAAATCTTCTATAGAGCAATTACCAGGGAAATCCATCAATATATGGATGGGCAACATAGGGGTTATACTAGCAAGAACCCAAATGTATCTAAATCTGAACAACTGGCACTCCAAGAACTTGCTGTGGATAATACGCTTGTTATAAAGGAGGCTGATAAAGGAGGAAACATTGTTATCCTGAACAAATCTGACTACATCAGCATGGCCCGAGAACACCTAGCAACACCAGGCTGCTATCAAATACTCACTCCTAATCCCACGACAGAGACTGTACATGAACTCCAGACACTAATCCAAGATTGGTACCAATGAGGCATGCTGACTGACGATGAAAAACACTTTTTGACCAATACTAGACCCCTTATGCACACTCTATACTTACTACCCAAGGTACATAAACCCTTTACTAACCTACCATCTGTGAGACCCATTATGAGTGGCCAAGGAGGAGCCACTGAGAATCTTGCAACCTATATTGACTCTTGTATCAAGGATCTAGTACCCACAATACCGGCGTACTTGAAAAATACAACTCATACCTTACAAATCCTTAACAAAATCACATGGCAATCGCACTACTATCTGGTTACCCTAGATGTTACTGCACTTTATACATCTATCGAACATACACTCGCACTCAAAACAATAGATCACTCATTTAGATCCCACTCAGCATCCCACACATTACACGTTCAAATGCTGAAAAACTTTGTGGAATTCACTCTTAACCACAATCAGTTTATATTTGATGACAAATACTACACCCAAACCAAGGGAATTGCGATGGGTGCTAAATATGCCCCAGCCTTAGCCAATCTATTTATGGCATACTTTGAAGATCTCCATATCTTTCATAATAACCCTTACAGCAAGTTTATTCCCATTTGGAGGAGATACATTGACAGTGTTTTTGCAATTTGGGCAGGCACACATACTCAATTCAATTAATTCATGCAATTTCTGAACCATAATCAATTTGGGATTGAATTTACAGGGCATATTGATGCTACAGAAATCATTTTTTTAGATCTAAAAATCTATATAATTGACAATACCATACAAACCTGTACGTTTTGCAAAGAAACTGCTGTGAATTCCATCTTGCATGCAAAAAGCAGTCATAGAAAATGTTTTATTAACAATATACCGCGTGGAGAATTCTTGAGAGCCAGGAGAAATTGTAGTGAAGATGAGCACTTTGAAGCAGAATGTAAGTCAATAGGAACAAGATTCAAAGAGAGAGGCTATACTATTCCAATTATTAACAAAGCATTACCAGATGTGAAAACAATGCCGCAACTCTCTCTCCTGTCACAGACCTCGGGTGCGCAAGCGAAAAGCTCTAATGACCTTCCAAAATTTGTGAACTTTATCACAAAATTTTCCACAGAGTCTAAATTCATTTACCACATCTTAAACAAACATTGGAACCTTTTACTACTAGATCCAGACTTGGTACCCTATATTACAGAGAAACCAAGGATAATATTTTCCAAAGCACCGACCCTTAGAAACATACTCTGTCCCTCTTTCTTGAAATCTGATTCCAACAGACAGGAAAACTGGTTAACTCCGAACGTCAAACCTATTGGCTTTCATAAGTGTGGGACATGCAATTTCTGCCAGTTTGCCTTGTCACCCACCAAAGTATTCACTTGTCATGGAAATTTGAAAGTTAATATCACAGACTTCATTAATTGTCGCTCCAAATACATTATATATGGAATAATATGTGTGTGCAAGAAAGTGGATATTGGCAGTACCATCCGGGAGCTGAGAATAAGGATAAGAAAACATCTGGCCAACTTAAATAGTCAAGATGCCAAACTAACTTTCGCATCACATTGGCCAAAGGAACATGAAATGGCACATCGAAGCGACATAAGATTTGTAGGTTTACAACACATCAAGCCACACACAAGAGGTGGTGACAGACAATTGAAATTACGACAAGCAGAAGCACGTATGATTTGTAGGTTACAATGTGTCCAGCTTGGTCTAAACCAAGAACATGAACTGAATGTATTTCTATGATCAAACTGGATAATGCTCACTTAAGAATAATTTTGCAATTATGAGGCTTGGTGATGCTACCAGATCGCAATAGACAGAGCAGCTAAGAAAGGGGACTTGAACTAACCTGACTTAGTAATGTGGCCAATGACCGTGTGTAACTCCCACCACCTAGTGCACCATAGCAGGTTAGCCCCTTGCTTTGGATAGTGACCAACTTCTAATGAAACTTCAACCTCTGCCCTTCTTTATTACCTCCATTACCATTGTATACCTCTCATATGAGCATATTAACTCAGTGCCTAATTATTACTGGCACACATACTTTGATATATCTCCAGGCACCTCATGACACGAATTATGAACTATGCATAAATAAGGGATACTAGCTATATGCGTTGGTGCGCGTGTAACCATTACACTTTCATTGGATATTTGTTTCCGTCTGATATTATACTTCTCTAACAATATCAGTACAGTTGTGCACATTGGGGACCACTTTTAACTTGAATTCACTTATTAACACGCACATGTGTTACACTGCTGAGGGTATGCTGCGATCAGAACAGCACCCAGTCACACGATCCGAGCGCGGGTTACAGCTGAACTATTAATTCACTGCCTGCTCGCTTAATAACATTTTTGGCGGTAACCCAACATAGCTAAGTGGCGTCAGGTTACAGCTCGTTTATGCACATTGTTCGGCCAAACGACAGTTCAGGCATTTACCAAACATATTACAGAGTTTTGAAACCACAGCTCGACTTTGCATATTACTTCAGCTTTACGACCCATGCGACTTGGAAACAGACGTGTGTGAAAATGCTCTGTACTTCAGGACAATTATATGCTTTGGGGCAGCAAAACTTCCTTTGTTAATCATCAAACAGACGAGTGAAGTTCTGAAAGGGTGTTATGTGGGAGCACAGCACAGGGTTGCTAGGCAACCAGTGCTCAACCAGGTCACATGACCAGTGACCATATCTACTCGCTGAGCTGTTATAGGACAGCCCAGACAAGCACGGGGGAATATAAAGTGGGGCGTCTGACGGATGATGTGTCAATTTGTACGGCTGAGTTGATGGCGATAGCAATGGCGATTGAAAGGGTATGCGAGTTGAGGTTTGAGAAAGTAGTGATATTTTCAGATTCATTGAGTGGGTTACAGGCGATTGTGGCAGGGGATGGTGATAGGAAGGATGTGATTTTGGATATCAGGAGAAAGATTGATCGGTGTGTTCGTGGAGGGATGGATCTGGAGTTGGCGTGGGTCCCCAGTCATAGCGGCATTCTGGGAAATGAGTTAGTGGATCTGGCGGCGGGAGAGGGTATGAGAAGGGAAGCGGTTGATGTAAGATTACCTTTGAGTGTGGATGAGACGAAGGCAGTGATGGTGAGGCGGGTCATGGATGAGTGGCAGGAGAGGTGGGTGAGTGGGGTGAAAGGTAGGTGGATGTTTGGTATTCGTGAGAAAGTGTCAGTAAAGGTGAATTCGGGAAGTCTAGAATGGAGGAGGGGGGAAGAGGTGATGCTGAATCGATTGAGAATAGGGCATGTGGGACTGAATGAATATCTGTTTAGAGTAGGGAAGCGAGAATCGAGGAATTGTGCGGTGTGTGGAGTACCTGAGACTGTGGAACATTTTCTGTTTAGGTGTGAGAGACATGCTGTAGAGAGAGAATTGATGAGGGTTCGATTGACTGCGCAGGGTGTGGCTGAGATGAGTGGGAAGGCTTTGTTGGGAGGTGATGGGGTGAGTGGCAGAAGGAGTAGTAGTGTGATGTTGGATTTTGTGAGGCAGACAGGGCGGTGGGAGGAATTGTGAGTTTTACGTGGGTTGAATGCTGAATGGTGGATAGGTGCACATCATCCAATTGGATGGGGAAGCGCCTGCGTGGGTCCGTCCACGCCTACTCTAATTTAAAGAAAGAAAGAAAGGACAGCCCAGACAACACCCACATTCCACAAGGCTGCTACCGGCCAGATGGCAGTAATCATCAGTCACGTACGCATTCAAGCAGTTAATGGGTAAGCTTCCGAAGCGTTGTCTCCAAACCGCATTTTACATGGCGTTTCCTGCCTGATGTTTAAGATATACGGGCTTACACAACCTATGGTCTTCTCTCTTTCTCTCTTTGTCTTATTCTATTATTTAGAATACGAGTTGGCAACTAGACCGCACAACATGATTTGGCAAGTTTAAAATAGGACATCTAGCTGCATTGCAATGACTTTGTGTCATTTATCATATAAATCCTGTGACTTACAGGTAAACTGCAGATCGCTATTCATTCCTATTTAGCATTGGAAAACGGGACTACTGACTCAGTATTATAACAGCAGGCCGTGTCTGCTTTTACAGATCCAATATAATGCATGGAATTCTCGCAGAGATTAGATGACAAAATTACCTAACCGCACAGCACTCTTGGCACACGCTAGCACCACGTGCTCTATTTATCAGGTAACCCTCTTGTTTAGACTGTTATTCTCTTTGTGATGTGGTTATGCTCACCTACTACTTTTGACTGCACTTTTTTTGCTGACTATTTCTTTTGCTTTTGTTTTCCCTTCCCTTTCCCCTACCCCGCTTTTGTATTCATGCCTTTATATCTTCATTGGAATTCCATAACCGTTGTTTTTGACCTACAATTATGTTGATGATTTATGTGTTGAAACATGTACAAACTGTTATTTCTGTTGGTAGCGATACATTCCTTACGCCCTGAAGACGGCCCAGTTTAGGGTTGAAACACGTGTTGGCGTTTTTGATGATTAAGTTTGGCGTTTTTGCTGAATAAGCTTATGGAACATTAAAAACAACTTCTTGGAATATCTGAGTAGACTAAGTGTATTTCCAATAATCTCATCTAGAACCTCCTTTGGATGTATGATAGTCTCAATTTATGTTACTGTATGTTTACCAATTTGGTAATTCTCAAGTTGTTAAAGTTCATACTCAATTGCATTACCTGGAATTACTATTAGCTCTGTTACATATCATTCACATTGATCCAGGTTGTGAGCGCAGATAGTGAGGCATTCCAAACTTTCTTCAGCTTTAGCCCCAGGACTTAGGTTTCTTACAAAAGTAACGGTCTGAAAAGGTCAAGGGCTATTCCCTCCTTGCAAACATTTCATGTCTCGCCGTCTTTCTCCTGGTATTAAACTAACATCTTGGAACTGGTATTTCCTCGTGTGCTTTGCCATGCTCAGAGTGTGCTTTTGTGTACCGCCTTTTATCCGTGTGGGGAAGTGTGATGAAGTCAGGTGTGTGTAATGATCAGTAATGGACTGACCTTGCCTGACCATTGTATTGGGCCATGTCCGATATACAGCTCTGGTGTTAGTCCGTTTTCACTCACAGTGAGCTGTCTGTGAGAAAGTGTTTGTGTCGGAAAGGGGCAGGTGTTGAGTTCCTAAGTATCCTACCTGGTAGGATGGGGAAAAGGTGTTACAGGGAAGCGGATACCGGGTCTCACCATCCGGTGTCCCACTCCCACTCCCCCAAAGATCCCCCATCCAGGTGATCCTGCCACACTGGTCCACCCCCAGGAACTGGATCCAATAGAGATGGGCATGTCCTGGCCACCTGGATGACAGATCCCTGGCATCACACTGAGGATGCATTGTTCGTACGGAGGATTTGAAGGGGACGTGGCTATGCTGCACCCGCAGAGGATGTGCTGGGATTCTAAAAGACCACGTAAGCAGGACCAGGCTGCTGGCTCTGGAAATGTGCTTGTATGTTCCATTCTTTGTTAATTTTTAGTGTCTTTGCAGACTGTAATAAAGGTGCTGGTTTAGCAGCACTAGCAACCAGTCGCCCGCACGCAAAATGAAGCATTGCCTTGGGGCTCACAGAAGAAGCAGATCATTGATTTTAACCAGATCACATCCCATTCCCGGAGGTAAGGACATTTTGAAAGACAAAATGGTGTGTATTGTTTGTAAAAGTTGATATTAAAAAATAATTACATTGATTGTGCTACCATTATTACATTTTAAAAAGCAGTTCAAAATATTCATGTATTATGGTTGCTTCCAGAAAATATTGTAACCATAATACGAATGTTACACTTACCTTACAAAGTAAAGTACATTTTTAAAGCCTAGAATAACCATATATGTTATCTTCTGATATTAGATGCATGAAATATATTCTGAATACGGTTCTTAATTATAATGATAGATATTTCTAAATCAATAGTAATTATATATTTTTTTTAATGGATTGCAGTGAATTATGTATATCGTATGTCAACTTTCTTTTTGAAATTTGTGTACGGTTTGAGACAAACCAAAACACAGTAAAAAAATATGTTCTGACATGAGACTGTTACTCTAAGAAGCACAATCCTGTACACTTCTATTGTAGTCTAAATACTCATCGTAGAATGGGTAATGGGATAATTAGTACTAATGAGGTCTTTTTACTGCATTAAATAAAATTAGCATTTCGAGAAAACACGAAGCACTACAGAGCTTTATCTTTGTGATAGATGGGCTGTATGCTTGAATCACTAAGCACATAAGGCACATTATTATGGTGCTTATTTAATTCTTCAAAATGCTCACCCATGCATTTAGGGGTTTGCAGCCATGAGCCATATCCTCTCAATCAGACAGCCTCAGAGTTTGGCTTTGATAGTAACTGGCGGTGGCATCTAGCAGCCGTTTAGCAGCCGTTAAAATCCATGGCGCTAACCTGCCATGATGCTAATTACGCCACCGTAATTTACGGTGGCGTAATTAGCGCCTTCCCCACTCCCATTATGCCCTATGGGGCAAAAATGGGAATGGGGAAGGGAAAATGGGAAATGGGGATTTACCGCCCCACTCACCTTGGAATGGGGCAGTAAATCCGCCATCCACCATGGTGTAAACATAGTTTACACCATGGTGGTAAAGTTGGCGCAATTAGCGCCTGGGTTGTAATGACCCCCAGTGCATTTATTCTCATTATTAAAGCCAATAGCAGAGGCTGGGAGACAGAGTTCTTTTCCTGGAGACTCGCCTTAGATGCAGGAGACTTGTAGGTTTGCTATAGTACCATCATCCCTCCATATTAATCCCCAGCTTCACCTTCCTTTACAGGGAATTAGGTTCCATGTCTTAAAATCGTGGCAAAAATGGGCGTGTATACAAAATATTACAGCAGAAATGATGTGGTTTTGCCGCCACAATCATGTGATGGATGCGGGGGACACCCCTGCAACCCGCAGACCCATTATACCATCTAAGAGGAGCGGGAGACACCCCCGCAACCCCAGCTCCCCACAACCCCTGCTCCCCTTAAATGGTATCATGGGGTATACCTTTACCGGGTCAAACCACGGCATTCTTGCGGTTTTCTTTTTTTTACCAGCGACATTTTTGCCACGATTTTATTACCTGATACCGGGGATTATAGGTATAAATAATGTGTACGGTGTACTGGCAATCTATAATGTCCCTTGCCCAGGTTTTTCACTTGTATTTTCCTCCTCTGCCACCTCCATCATTTCCTGCTCACTATTCACTGCCATTGTAAAGTGCCCTGTTAGGCCATTGGTCCACTCACCAACCTTATAACTTATGCGCATTGTTTCTGATACAAGCACTCAGCTTTCTCTCGCATAAATACAATTATAAGTTCTGCACACCTGGAAAAGGCCCAATTTCATGAAGGCCATAAAGTACAGCTTTAGCCAGTCCTGTTTTTTTTCAGGCAACACCATACTTAAAGGACCATACTTAGTGGCACACGTGAAACTACAACTCCCAGAATCCAAAGCATTGTTGGCTAAAAGGCATGGGATGGTTGAATTTCAGACCCATGACATGAGTCCAGTGTGCAGCAATGACTCCTGTCTTCATAGCGATGTCATGGCATAAATAACACATGAAAAACGAGGAGGCATCTCACCTCATCTGGCTCTTTCCCATCCATTTCTCCCCGGTAATCTGGGATGGTGTCCTCTCTGGTGATCTTGGGTGGATTCCTCTCCAGTGATCTTGGATGGATTCCTCTCCAGTGATCTTGGATCGATTTCTCCCCAGTGATCGTGGGTGGATTCCTCTCCAGTGATCTTGGGTGGATTCCTCTCCAGTGATATTGGTTGGATTCCTTCCTAGAGATCCTGAATGGTTTATTCTGCAGTGACCTCTTGCAGGATTCAGAGCAAACCCACTAAGGAAGAGAGGAGCGTCCTGGGAGACTGGGTGATGTGGAGGGTCCCAGGGCTGCACTGAGGCTGCGCAGAACAAGAGACACTAATCACCAAGAACAAGAGACACGAATCACAAGTCCAAAAGACGCTACTCTCCTGAGCATGCGCAGGGATTGTCACTACTGAAGTCCATCAAGCCCATGTTAACGGCCCCAAAGCACCCCAAACCCCTGTAGCCCCTCAGGAACCACTCCGAGAAAGAGTGAGAGTAATCTCATTGGCCAGATATAGGTTAAATGCTGCTTTTACAGGCCGGCTATTGGTCAGCTCATCCGGGGCACATGTGTCTACCTTCCCTTCTTAAATGTCATCTTTAATGCGCTGGAGCATCTGGGGCAGACTTGGAATATTCTCTCTCTCTCCTGCAGAAAGAGAAATGCTGCTTAACATGTCTCAGTAACTCCTCAGGCAGTTGGAATGTTTTAATAACAGTTCCCAAGCAGATGAAAGCATTTTCCTCCTAGAAGCAGTTAATGTACTCTTTAATCATGAGTAAGCTGCTTAAACAATGTTGCCTGACTGTTTATTCGTTAGCATGTAATGAACAGTTACAAAATGTTTATTACATTCTAAAACCATACGGTCTTATTAAATGATTCCTTGCATAGGACTTGCTAATACGCAGTTAATAAGCAGCTTTGCATGTACATGACGTTTTTAAATCAGCATTTAAGCATTATCTAAGTTACTTTATTTTGTGCCCCAGGCTTGTCTGGGTAGGGCTTAGCAAATGCTTACATTATGCTAAGCCCTAGCCCTACCCTTGCTCAGCCATGGCTGAAGAAAGGTATTTCATTTTGTCCAGGGATCTCTCCATCCCTGTGTCTCTCTCTTGCCCGGCAGGTCAAGGAGAGTGAGGCCGAGAGGGAAGCAGAAGAACAGGGAGACTCCACTTCCATGTAGAGCAAGAAGTCCAGTCCAGGCTTGCCAATAATCCTGTGGGGCCGGGGGAGCATGAACATTTAAGGTGTACTTGGAGTACTTGGAATTGGATCATGCGCCACTGGCAAGGAGATCCCTGATACCCGCCCTAGGCAGTCATAACCAAGCATTACTAGGCGGCAAGCCTATGCGGAGAAGCAACGGAATCAGAGAGGAGCTTATCCAGAAGTAAGATCCTAACCCGGATGAAGCCATGACATAGCAGACGGAGCAGAAGAAAAGGGACAGCGCAAGAGTACAGAGAGGGAAGGAAATAAAGAACCCAGACCACAGACAATCAGTGAAGGGCACAGCAGGATAGAACAACATTAGAGAAGCAGGAGGAAGAAGCCAACGTGTGATAACATGGTGGGCCACAGGTGAACCAGTCAAGGATACAGGACAAGGGACACTGAATGGCTGCTGTGGTAAAGAACATGTTTCAAATGTAGCAAAACAGGGCACCTAGCAAAAACCTGCAGATATATCAAGCTAGTGATGCACAGAGAAGAGAGCATTCAACACCACAACGTGACTTGATCCTGAGTATTGGTACGAGGAGATGCACCAACGTAAGGAGAAAGCCACACTACAGAGTGAGCGGGTGGAAAGAAAATGGGAATGCTTTCGGAGTCCTATGCTGAAAAGAACAGAACAAGTAAAATAGAACTTTTGTTGACATGAGTGGGAAAGGGACTTCAAAGGCCAAAAAAAATGAAGACATAAACTGTACATAAATAAAAGCTCCAGAGCTAGAGTTATGTTATGTTACTTGGCATTTATATAGCGCTCTATATATATCATTGGCATGACCTCAAAGCGCTGGTAGGTTGAACGCCCTATGGGACTGTAGTTCTAGTCAGTAGAGAGAGAGATTGTCGTAGGGTGCATGGGTGCACCAGTTATGCGTGCAGCTGATGTAATTGCCAGATGGTAGCTGCATCCTAGCATTAGGTGTGGTGCTGGAGATATCAGTTGGATGTGTGCAGTCTGGTGGGTGGACACCCAGAATGGGTTCTGGCTGCGTTAGGCCTGAAGGACGCATATGTGAGCAACCAAGCCGGAATGTGCTCGGCTAGCTGCGTTTTATTAGGTTGATGAGGTGCTCATGGGGTCGTAATCGTATGTGAACAGCTAGGCCAAATTAATCATGGGTGTAGCTGTGTTCTAGTTGTATGATGGTGTATAGTAGAGAGTAAGCATAGTGATGTGATATGATAGTTATTTTAAAACGCCCGAGACCAGGGACGTGAACAGGATGGCAGGGAACACAGCAACACACAGAGACAGGGGGCTGGGTTTACAGCGACAGAATATATAGCAACAGCCTGGGGAACAGGAAATCAGGGGACACAGTGATGCATATGTAGGGCATGATAACATATACATTTGCATTTCTATCTAGATGCGATTCAGGTTAATGTTCACAACTCAGCCCAAGTGTGGGACATGCTAACATTCGCACTTCCATCGTGAACCAAATCTGATGGGCATTTCTATCTAGAAACGACTTTGGCTAATGTTTGCATTTCATCTAGGTGTTGCACATGCCGTTATTCACAATTCCATCCAGTTGTGGGACATGCCGACATTCACAGTTCCGTTTTCAGTATTGATCTTGATGACATAATATATAATGAATGTTCACGATTTCATCTCCAACTGTGGCACATGCTACCATTCACAATTCAATCTAAGTGTGGCACATGCTACCATTCACAATTCAATCTAAGTGTGGCACATGCTTCCATTCACAATTCCAACTAAGTGTGGCACATGCTACCATTCACAATTCCAACTAAGTGTGGCACATGCTACCATTCACAATTCCATCTAAGTGTGGCACATGCTTCCATTCACAATTCCAACTAAGTGTGGCACATGCTACCATTCACAATTCCAACTAAGTGTGGCACATGCTACCATTCACAATTCAATCTAAGTGTGGCACATGCTACCATTCACAATTCCAACTTAGTGTGGCACATGCTTCCATTCACAATTCCAACTAAGTGTGGCACATGCTACCATTCACAATTCCAACTAAGTGTGGCACATGCTACCATTCACAATTCCAACTAAGTGTGGCACATGCTACCATTCACAATTCCAACTATGTGTGGAACATGCTTCCATTCACAATTCCAACTAAGTGTGGCACATGCTACCATTCACAATTCCAAGTGTGGCACATGCTTCCATTCACAATTCCAACTAAGTGTGGCACATGCTACCATTCACAATTCCAACTAAGTGTGGCACATGCTACCATTCACAATTCAATCTAAGTGTGGCACATGCTTCCATTCACAATTCAATCTAAGTGTGGCACATGCTACCATTCACAATTCCAACTAAGTGTGGCACATGCTACCATTCATAATTCCAACTAAGTGTGGCACATGCTACCATTCACAAATCCAACTAAGTATGGCACATGCTACCATTCACAATTCAATCTAAGTGTGGGACATGCTACCATTCACAATTCCATCTAAGTGTGGCACATGCTTCCATTCACAATTCAATCTAAGTGTGGCACATGCTACCATTCACAATTCCAACTAAGTGTGGCACATGCTACCATTCACAATTCCAACTAAGTGTGGCACATGCTACCATTCACAATTCCAACTAAGTGTGGCACATGCTACCATTCACAATTCAATCTAAGTGTGGGACATGCTACCATTCACAATTCCAACTAAGTGTGGCACATGCTTCCATTCACAATTCCAACTAAGTGTGGCACATGCTTCCATTCACAATTCCAACTAAGTGTGGCACATGCTACCATTCACAATTCCAAGTGTGGCACATGCTTCCATTCACAATTCCAACTAAGTGTGGCACATGCTACCATTCACAATTCCAACTAAGTGTGGCACATGCTACCATTCACAATTCAATCTAAGTGTGGCACATGCTTCCATTCACAATTCAATCTAAGTGTGGCACATGCTACCATTCACAATTCCAACTAAGTGTGGCACATGCTACCATTCACAATTCCAACTAAGTGTGGCACATGCTACCATTCACAATTCCAACTAAGTGTGGCACATGCTACCATTCACAATTCAATCTAAGTGTGGGACATGCTACCATTCACAATTCCATCTAAGTGTGGCACATGCTTCCATTCACAATTCCAACTAAGTGTGGCACATGCTACCATTCACAATTCCAACTAAGTGTGTCACATGCTACCATTCACAATTCCAACTAAGTGTGGCACATGCTACCATTCACAATTCAATCTAAGAGTGGGACATGCTACCATTCACAATTCCAACTAAGTGTGGCACATGCTACCATTCACAATTCAATCTAAGTGTGGCACATGCTACCATTCACAATTCCAACTAAGTGTGGCACATGCTACCATTCACAATTCCAACTAAGTGTGGCACATGCTACCATTCACAATTCCAACTAAGTGTGGCACATGCTACCATTCACAATTCAATCTAAGTGTGGGACATGCTACCATTCACAATTCCAACTAAGTGTGGCACATGCTACCATTCACAATTCAATCTAAGTGTGGCACATGCTACCATTCACAATTCCAACTAAGTGTGGCACATGCAACCATTCACAATTCCAACTAAGTGTGGCACATGCTTCCATTCACAATTCCAACTAAGTGTGGCACATGCTACCATTCACAATTCCATCTAAGTGTGGGTCATGTTACCGTTCACAATTCCATCTAAGTGTGGCACATGCTACCATTCACAATTCCATCTAAGTGTGGGACACGCTACCGTTCACAATTCAATCTAAGTGTGGGACATGCTACCATTCACAATTCCAACTAAGTGTGGCACATGCTACCATTCACAATTCAATCTAAGTGTGGCACATGCTACCATTCACAATTCAATCTAAGTGTGGGTGATGTTACCATTCACAATTCCATCTAAGTGTGGGTCATGTTACCATTCACAATTCAATCTAAGTGTGGGACATGCTACCATTCACAATTCCAACTAAGTGTGGCACATGCTACCATTCACAATTCCAACTAAGTGTGGCACATGCTTCCATTCACAATTCCAACTAACTGTGGCACATGCTACCATTCTCAATTCAATCTAAGTGTGGGACATGCTACCATTCACAATTCCCTCTAAGTGTGGCACATGCTACCATTCACAATTCAATCTAAGTGTGGGACATGCTACCATTCACAATTCCAACTAAGTGTGGCACATGCTACCATTCACAATTCCAACTAAGTGTGGCACATGCTACCATTCACAATTCAATCTAAGTGTGGGACATGCTACCATTCACAATTCAATCTAAGTGTGGCACATGCTACCATTCACAATTCCATCTAAGTGTGGGTCATGTTACCATTCACAATTCCATCTAAGTGTGGGTCATGCTACCATTCACAATTCAATCTAAGTGTGGGACATGCTACCATTCACAATTCCAACTAAGTGTGGCACATGCTACCATTCACAATTCCATCTAAGTGTGGGTCATGTTACCATTCACAATTCCATCTAAGTGTGGGTCATGTTACCATTCACAATTCAATCTAAGTGTGGGACATGCTACCATTCACAATTCCAACTAAGTGTGGCACATGCTACCATTCACAATTCCAACTAAGTGTGGCACATGCTACCATTCACAATTCCAACTAAGTGTGGCACATGCTACCATTCACAATTCCAACTAAGTGTGGCACATGCTACCATTCACAATTCAATCTAAGTGTGGGACATGCTACCATTCACAATTCCAACTAAGTGTGGGTCATGTTACCATTCACAATTCCATCTAAGTGTGGGTCATGTTACCATTCACAATTCAATCTAAGTGTGGGACATGCTACCATTCACAATTCCAACTAAGTGTGGCGCATGCTTCCATTCACAATTCCAACTAACTGTGGCACATGCTACCATTCTCAATTCAATCTAAGTGTGGGGCATGCTACCATTCACAATTCCCTCTAAGTGTGGCACATGCTACCATTCACAATTCAATCTAAGTGTGGGACATGCTACCATTCACAATTCCAACTAAGTGTGGCACATGCTACCATTCACAATTCCAACTAAGTGTGGCACATGCTACCATTCACAATTCAATCTAAGTGTGGGACATGCTACCATTCACAATTCCAACTAAGTGTGGCACATGCTACCATTCACAATTCAATCTAAGTGTGGCACATGCTACCATTCACAATTCCAACTAAGTGTGGCACATGCAACCATTCACAATTCCATCTAAGTGTGGGTCATGTTACCATTCACAATTCCATCTAAGTGTGGGTCATGTTACCATTCACAATTCAATCTAAGTGTGGGACATGCTACCATTCACAATTCCAACTAAGTGTGGCACATGCTACCATTCACAATTCCATCTAAGTGTGGGTCATGTTACCATTCACAATTCCATCTAAGTGTGGGTCATGTTACCATTCACAATTCAATCTAAGTGTGGGACATGCTACCATTCACAATTCCAACTAAGTGTGGCACATGCTACCATTCACAATTCCATCTAAGTGTGGGTCATGTTACCATTCACAATTCCATCTAAGTGTGGGTCATGTTACCATTCACAATTCAATCTAAGTGTGGGACATGCTACCATTCACAATTCCAACTAAGTGTGGCACATGCTACCATTCACAATTCCAACTAAGTGTGGCACATGCTTCCATTCACAATTCCAACTAAGTGTGGCACATGCTACCGTTCACAATTCCATCTAAGTGTGGGTCATGTTACCATTCACAATTCCATCTAAGTGTGGCACATGCTACCATTCACAATTCCATCTAAGTGTGGGACACGCTACCGTTCACAATTCAATCTAAGTGTGGGACATGCTACCATTCACAATTCCAACTAAGTGTGGCACATGCTACCATTCACAATTCAATCTAAGTGTGGCACATGCTACCATTCACAATTCCATCTAAGTGTGGGTCATGTTACCATTCACAATTCAATCTAAGTGTGGGTCATGTTACCATTCACAATTCAATCTAAGTGTGGGTCATGTTACCATTCACAATTCCATCTAAGTGTGGGTCATGTTACCATTCACAATTCAATCTAAGTGTGGGACATGCTACCATTCACAATTCCAACTAAGTGTGGCACATGCTACCGTTCACAATTCCATCTAAGTGTGGGTCATGTTACCATTCACAATTCCATCTAAGTGTGGCACATGCTACCATTCACAATTCCATCTAAGTGTGGGACACGCTACCGTTCACAATTCAATCTAAGTGTGGGACATGCTACCATTCACAATTCCAACTAAGTGTGGCACATGCTACCATTCACAATTCAATCTAAGTGTGGCACATGCTACCATTCACAATTCCATCTAAGTGTGGGTCATGTTACCATTCACAATTCAATCTAAGTGTGGGTCATGTTACCATTCACAATTCAATCTAAGTGTGGGTCATGTTACCATTCACAATTCCATCTAAGTGTGGGTCATGTTACCATTCACAATTCAATCTAAGTGTGGGACATGCTACCATTCACAATTCCAACTAAGTGTGGCACATGCTACCATTCACAATTCCAACTAAGTGTGGCACATGCTTCCATTCACAATTCCAACTAACTGTGGCACATGCTACCATTCTCAATTCAATCTAAGTGTGGGACATGCTACCATTCACAATTCAATCTAAGTGTGGGACATGCTACCATTCACAATTCAATCTAAGTGGACAAGCTACCATTCACAATTCAATCTAGGCGTGGCAAATGCTACCAATAGAAATTCAAACTAAGTGTGTGACATGCTAAAGTTCACATTTATATCAAGATGCAACTTGGGCTAACGGTCATGCTTTCATCTAAGTGTGGAACATGCTACCATTCACAATTCCAACTAAGTGTGGCACATGCTACCATTCACAATTCAATCTAAGTGTGGCACATGCTACCATTCACAATTCCATCTAAGTGTGGGTCATGTTACCATTCACAATTCCATCTAAGTGTGGGTCATGTTACCATTCACAATTCAATCTAAGTGTGGGACATGCTACCATTCACAATTCCAACTAAGTGTGGCACATGCTACCATTCACAATTCCAACTAAGTGTGGCACATGCTTCCATTCACAATTCCAACTAAGTGTGGGTCATGTTACCATTCACAATTCCATCTAAGTGTGGCACATGCTACCATTCACAATTCCATCTAAGTGTGGCACATGCTACCATTCACAATTCCATCTAAGTGTGGCACATGCTACCATTCACAATTCCATCTAAGTGTGGGACACGCTACCGTTCACAATTCAATCTAAGTGTGGGACATGCTACCATTCACAATTCCAACTAAGTGTGGCACATGCTACCATTCACAATTCAATCTAAGTGTGGCACATGCTACCATTCACAATTCCATCTAAGTGTGGGTCATGTTACCATTCACAATTCAATCTAAGTGTGGGTCATGTTACCATTCACAATTCAATCTAAGTGTGGGTCATGTTACCATTCACAATTCCATCTAAGTGTGGGTCATGTTACCATTCACAATTCAATCTAAGTGTGGGACATGCTACCATTCACAATTCCAACTAAGTGTGGCACATGCTACCATTCACAATTCCAACTAAGTGTGGCACATGCTTCCATTCACAATTCCAACTAACTGTGGCACATGCTACCATTCTCAATTCCATCTAAGTGTGGGACACGCTACCGTTCACAATTCAATCTAAGTGTGGGACATGCTACCATTCACAATTCCAACTAAGTGTGGCACATGCTACCATTCACAATTCCATCTAAGTGTGGGTCATGTTACCATTCACAATTCAATCTAAGTGTGGCACATGCTACCATTCACAATTCAATCTAAGTGTGGCACATGTTACCATTCACAATTCAATCTAAGTGTGGGTCATGTTACCATTCACAATTCAATCTAAGTGTGGGTCATGTTACCATTCACAATTCCATCTAAGTGTGGGTCATGTTACCATTCACAATTCAATCTAAGTGTGGGACTTGCTACCATTCACAATTCCAACTAAGTGCGGCACATGCTACCATTCACAATTCCAACTAAGTGTGGCACATGCTTCCATTCACAATTCCAACTAACTGTGGCACATGCTACCATTCTCAATTCAATCTAAGTGTGGGACATGCTACCATTCACAATTCAATCTAGGTGTGGCAAATGCTACCAATAGAAATTCAAACTAAGTGTGTGACATGCTAAAGTTCACATTTATATCAAGATGCAACTTGGGCTAACGGTCATGCTTTCATCTAAGTGTGGAACATGCTACCATTCACAATTCCAACTAAGTGTGGCACATGCTACCATTCACAATTCAATCTAAGTGTGGGTCATGTTACCATTCACAATTCCATCTAAGTGTGGCACATGCTACCATTCACAATTCCATCTAAGTGTGGGACACGCTACCGTTCACAATTCAATCTAAGTGTGGCACATGCTACCATTCACAATTCCAACTAAGTGTGGCACATGCTACCATTCACAATTCAATCTAAGTGTGGCACATGCTACCATTCACAATTCCATCTAAGTGTGGGTCATGTTACCATTCACAATTCCATCTAAGTGTGGGTCATGTTACCATTCACAATTCAATCTAAGTGTGGGACATGCTACCATTCACAATTCCAACTAAGAGTGGCACATGCTACCATTCACAATTCCAACTAAGTGTGGCACATGCTTCCATTCACAATTCCAACTAAGTATGGCACATGCTACCATTCACAATTCCATCTAAGTGTGGGTCATGTTACCATTCACAATTCCATCTAAGTGTGGCACATGCTACCATTCACAATTCCATCTAAGTGTGGGACAGGCTACCGTTCACAATTCAATCTAAGTGTGGGACATGCTACCATTCACAATTCCAACTAAGTGTGGCACATGCTACCATTCACAATTCAATCTAAGTGTGGCACATGCTACCATTCACAATTCCATCTAAGTGTGGGTCATGTTACCATTCACAATTCAATCTAAGTGTGGGTCATGTTACCATTCACAATTCAATCTAAGTGTGGGTCATGTTACCATTCACAATTCCATCTAAGTGTGGGTCATGTTACCATTCACAATTCAATCTAAGTGTGGGACATGCTACCATTCACAATTCCAACTAAGTGTGGCACATGCTACCATTCACAATTCCAACTAAGTGTGGCACATGCTTCCATTCACAATTCCAACTAACTGTGGCACATGCTACCATTCTCAATTCAATCTAAGTGTGGGGCATGCTACCATTCACAATTCCCTCTAAGTGTGGCACATGCTACCATTCACAATTCAATCTAAGTGTGGGACATGCTACCATTCACAATTCAATCTAAGTGTGGCACATGCTACCATTCACAATTCCATCTAAGTGTGGGTCATGTTACCATTCACAATTCAATCTAAGTGTGGGTCATGTTACCATTCACAATTCAATCTAAGTGTGGGTCATGTTACCATTCACAATTCCATCTAAGTGTGGGTCATGTTACCATTCACAATTCAATCTAAGTGTGGGACATGCTACCATTCACAATTCCAACTAAGTGTGGCACATGCTACCATTCACAATTCCAACTAAGTGTGGCACATGCTTCCATTCACAATTCCAACTAACTGTGGCACATGCTACCATTCTCAATTCAATCTAAGTGTGGGGCATGCTACCATTCACAATTCCCTCTAAGTGTGGCACATGCTACCATTCACAATTCAATCTAAGTGTGGGACATGCTACCATTCACAATTCCAACTAAGTGTGGCACATGCTACCATTCACAATTCAATCTAAGTGTGGCACATGCTACCATTCACAATTCCAAGTAAGTGTGGCACATGCAACCATTCACAATTCCATCTAAGTGTGGGTCATGTTACCATTCACAATTCCATCTAAGTGTGGGTCATGTTACCATTCACAATTCAATCTAAGTGTGGGACATGCTACCATTCACAATTCCAACTAAGTGTGGCACATGATACCATTCACAATTCCATCTAAGTGTGGGTCATGTTACCATTCACAATTCCATCTAAGTGTGGGTCATGTTACCATTCACAATTCCATCTAAGTGTGGGTCATGTTACCATTCACAATTCAATCTAAGTGTGGGACATGCTACCATTCACAATTCCAACTAAGTGTGGCACATGCTACCATTCACAATTCCATCTAAGTGTGGGTCATGTTACCATTCACAATTCCATCTAAGTGTGGGTCATGTTACCATTCACAATTCAATCTAAGTGTGGGACATGCTACCATTCACAATTCCAACTAAGTGTGGCACATGCTTCCATTCACAATTCCAACTAAGTATGGCACATGCTTCCATTCACAATTCCAACTAAGTATGGCACATGCTACCATTCACAATTCCATCTAAGTGTGGGTCATGTTACCATTCACAATTCCATCTAAGTGTGGCACATGCTACCATTCACAATTACATCTAAGTGTGGGACATGCTACCATTCACAATTCCAACTAAGTGTGGCACATGCTACCATTCACAATTCCATCTAAGTGTGGCACATGCTACCATTCACAATTCCATCTAAGTGTGGGTCATGTTACCATTCACAATTCCATCTAAGTGTGGGTCATGTTACCATTCACAATTCAATCTAAGTGTGGGACATGCTACCATTCACAATTCCAACTAAGTGTGGCACATGCTACCATTCACAATTCCAACTAAGTGTGGCACATGCTTCCATTCACAATTCCAACTAAGTATGGCACATGCTACCATTCACAATTCCATCTAAGTGTGGGTCATGTTACCATTCACAATTCCATCTAAGTGTGGCACATGCTACCATTCACAATTCCATCTAAGTGTGGGACACGCTACCGTTCACAATTCAATCTAAGTGTGGGACATGCTACCATTCACAATTCCAACTAAGTGTGGCACATGCTACCATTCACAATTCCATCTAAGTGTGGGTCATGTTACCATTCACAATTCAATCTAAGTGTGGGTCATGTTACCATTCACAATTCAATCTAAGTGTGGGTCATGTTACCATTCACAATTCCATCTAAGTGTGGGTCATGTTACCATTCACAATTCCATCTAAGTGTGGCACATGCTACCATTCACAATTCAATCTAAGTGTGGCACATGCTACCATTCACAATTCCAACTTAGTGTGGCACATGCTTCCATTCACAATTCCAACTAAGTGTGGCACATGCTACCATTCACAATTCCAACTAAGTGTGGCACATGCTACCATTCACAATTCCAACTAAGTGTGGCACATGCTACCATTCACAATTCCAACTATGTGTGGAACATGCTTCCATTCACAATTCCAACTAAGTGTGGCACATGCTACCATTCACAATTCCAAGTGTGGCACATGCTTCCATTCACAATTCCAACTAAGTGTGGCACATGCTACCATTCACAATTCCAACTAAGTGTGGCACATGCTACCATTCACAATTCAATCTAAGTGTGGCACATGCTTCCATTCACAATTCAATCTAAGTGTGGCACATGCTACCATTCACAATTCCAACTAAGTGTGGCACATGCTACCATTCATAATTCCAACTAAGTGTGGCACATGCTACCATTCACAAATCCAACTAAGTATGGCACATGCTACCATTCACAATTCAATCTAAGTGTGGGACATGCTACCATTCACAATTCCATCTAAGTGTGGCACATGCTTCCATTCACAATTCAATCTAAGTGTGGCACATGCTACCATTCACAATTCCAACTAAGTGTGGCACATGCTACCATTCACAATTCCAACTAAGTGTGGCACATGCTACCATTCACAATTCCAACTAAGTGTGGCACATGCTACCATTCACAATTCAATCTAAGTGTGGGACATGCTACCATTCACAATTCCAACTAAGTGTGGCACATGCTTCCATTCACAATTCCAACTAAGTGTGGCACATGCTTCCATTCACAATTCCAACTAAGTGTGGCACATGCTACCATTCACAATTCCAAGTGTGGCACATGCTTCCATTCACAATTCCAACTAAGTGTGGCACATGCTACCATTCACAATTCCAACTAAGTGTGGCACATGCTACCATTCACAATTCAATCTAAGTGTGGCACATGCTTCCATTCACAATTCAATCTAAGTGTGGCACATGCTACCATTCACAATTCCAACTAAGTGTGGCACATGCTACCATTCACAATTCCAACTAAGTGTGGCACATGCTACCATTCACAATTCCAACTAAGTGTGGCACATGCTACCATTCACAATTCAATCTAAGTGTGGGACATGCTACCATTCACAATTCCATCTAAGTGTGGCACATGCTTCCATTCACAATTCCAACTAAGTGTGGCACATGCTACCATTCACAATTCCAACTAAGTGTGTCACATGCTACCATTCACAATTCCAACTAAGTGTGGCACATGCTACCATTCACAATTCAATCTAAGAGTGGGACATGCTACCATTCACAATTCCAACTAAGTGTGGCACATGCTACCATTCACAATTCAATCTAAGTGTGGCACATGCTACCATTCACAATTCCAACTAAGTGTGGCACATGCTACCATTCACAATTCCAACTAAGTGTGGCACATGCTACCATTCACAATTCCAACTAAGTGTGGCACATGCTACCATTCACAATTCAATCTAAGTGTGGGACATGCTACCATTCACAATTCCAACTAAGTGTGGCACATGCTACCATTCACAATTCAATCTAAGTGTGGCACATGCTACCATTCACAATTCCAACTAAGTGTGGCACATGCAACCATTCACAATTCCAACTAAGTGTGGCACATGCTTCCATTCACAATTCCAACTAAGTGTGGCACATGCTACCATTCACAATTCCATCTAAGTGTGGGTCATGTTACCGTTCACAATTCCATCTAAGTGTGGCACATGCTACCATTCACAATTCCATCTAAGTGTGGGACACGCTACCGTTCACAATTCAATCTAAGTGTGGGACATGCTACCATTCACAATTCCAACTAAGTGTGGCACATGCTACCATTCACAATTCAATCTAAGTGTGGCACATGCTACCATTCACAATTCAATCTAAGTGTGGGTGATGTTACCATTCACAATTCCATCTAAGTGTGGGTCATGTTACCATTCACAATTCAATCTAAGTGTGGGACATGCTACCATTCACAATTCCAACTAAGTGTGGCACATGCTACCATTCACAATTCCAACTAAGTGTGGCACATGCTTCCATTCACAATTCCAACTAACTGTGGCACATGCTACCATTCTCAATTCAATCTAAGTGTGGGACATGCTACCATTCACAATTCCCTCTAAGTGTGGCACATGCTACCATTCACAATTCAATCTAAGTGTGGGACATGCTACCATTCACAATTCCAACTAAGTGTGGCACATGCTACCATTCACAATTCCAACTAAGTGTGGCACATGCTACCATTCACAATTCAATCTAAGTGTGGGACATGCTACCATTCACAATTCAATCTAAGTGTGGCACATGCTACCATTCACAATTCCATCTAAGTGTGGGTCATGTTACCATTCACAATTCCATCTAAGTGTGGGTCATGCTACCATTCACAATTCAATCTAAGTGTGGGACATGCTACCATTCACAATTCCAACTAAGTGTGGCACATGCTACCATTCACAATTCCATCTAAGTGTGGGTCATGTTACCATTCACAATTCCATCTAAGTGTGGGTCATGTTACCATTCACAATTCAATCTAAGTGTGGGACATGCTACCATTCACAATTCCAACTAAGTGTGGCACATGCTACCATTCACAATTCCAACTAAGTGTGGCACATGCTACCATTCACAATTCCAACTAAGTGTGGCACATGCTACCATTCACAATTCCAACTAAGTGTGGCACATGCTACCATTCACAATTCAATCTAAGTGTGGGACATGCTACCATTCACAATTCCAACTAAGTGTGGGTCATGTTACCATTCACAATTCCATCTAAGTGTGGGTCATGTTACCATTCACAATTCAATCTAAGTGTGGGACATGCTACCATTCACAATTCCAACTAAGTGTGGCGCATGCTTCCATTCACAATTCCAACTAACTGTGGCACATGCTACCATTCTCAATTCAATCTAAGTGTGGGGCATGCTACCATTCACAATTCCCTCTAAGTGTGGCACATGCTACCATTCACAATTCAATCTAAGTGTGGGACATGCTACCATTCACAATTCCAACTAAGTGTGGCACATGCTACCATTCACAATTCCAACTAAGTGTGGCACATGCTACCATTCACAATTCAATCTAAGTGTGGGACATGCTACCATTCACAATTCCAACTAAGTGTGGCACATGCTACCATTCACAATTCAATCTAAGTGTGGCACATGCTACCATTCACAATTCCAACTAAGTGTGGCACATGCAACCATTCACAATTCCATCTAAGTGTGGGTCATGTTACCATTCACAATTCCATCTAAGTGTGGGTCATGTTACCATTCACAATTCAATCTAAGTGTGGGACATGCTACCATTCACAATTCCAACTAAGTGTGGCACATGCTACCATTCACAATTCCATCTAAGTGTGGGTCATGTTACCATTCACAATTCCATCTAAGTGTGGGTCATGTTACCATTCACAATTCAATCTAAGTGTGGGACATGCTACCATTCACAATTCCAACTAAGTGTGGCACATGCTACCATTCACAATTCCATCTAAGTGTGGGTCATGTTACCATTCACAATTCCATCTAAGTGTGGGTCATGTTACCATTCACAATTCAATCTAAGTGTGGGACATGCTACCATTCACAATTCCAACTAAGTGTGGCACATGCTACCATTCACAATTCCAACTAAGTGTGGCACATGGTTCCATTCACAATTCCAACTAAGTATGGCACATGCTACCATTCACAATTCCATCTAAGTGTGGGTCATGTTACCATTCACAATTCCATCTAAGTGTGGCACATGCTACCATTCACAATTCCATCTAAGTGTGGGACACGCTACCGTTCACAATTCAATCTAAGTGTGGGACATGCTACCATTCACAATTCCAACTAAGTGTGGCACATGCTACCATTCACAATTCAATCTAAGTGTGGCACATGCTACCATTCACAATTCCATCTAAGTGTGGGTCATGTTACCATTCACAATTCCATCTAAGTGTGGGTCATGTTACCATTCACAATTCAATCTAAGTGTGGGACATGCTACCATTCACAATTCCAACTAAGTGTGGCACATGCTACCATTCACAATTCCAACTAAGTGTGGCACATGCTTCCATTCACAATTCCAACTAAGTGTGGCACATGCTACCGTTCACAATTCCATCTAAGTGTGGGTCATGTTACCATTCACAATTCCATCTAAGTGTGGCACATGCTACCATTCACAATTCCATCTAAGTGTGGGACACGCTACCGTTCACAATTCAATCTAAGTGTGGGACATGCTACCATTCACAATTCCAACTAAGTGTGGCACATGCTACCATTCACAATTCAATCTAAGTGTGGCACATGCTACCATTCACAATTCCATCTAAGTGTGGGTCATGTTACCATTCACAATTCAATCTAAGTGTGGGTCATGTTACCATTCACAATTCAATCTAAGTGTGGGTCATGTTACCATTCACAATTCCATCTAAGTGTGGGTCATGTTACCATTCACAATTCAATCTAAGTGTGGGACATGCTACCATTCACAATTCCAACTAAGTGTGGCACATGCTACCGTTCACAATTCCATCTAAGTGTGGGTCATGTTACCATTCACAATTCCATCTAAGTGTGGCACATGCTACCATTCACAATTCCATCTAAGTGTGGGACACGCTACCGTTCACAATTCAATCTAAGTGTGGGACATGCTACCATTCACAATTCCAACTAAGTGTGGCACATGCTACCATTCACAATTCAATCTAAGTGTGGCACATGCTACCATTCACAATTCCATCTAAGTGTGGGTCATGTTACCATTCACAATTCAATCTAAGTGTGGGTCATGTTACCATTCACAATTCAATCTAAGTGTGGGTCATGTTACCATTCACAATTCCATCTAAGTGTGGGTCATGTTACCATTCACAATTCAATCTAAGTGTGGGACATGCTACCATTCACAATTCCAACTAAGTGTGGCACATGCTACCATTCACAATTCCAACTAAGTGTGGCACATGCTTCCATTCACAATTCCAACTAACTGTGGCACATGCTACCATTCTCAATTCAATCTAAGTGTGGGACATGCTACCATTCACAATTCAATCTAAGTGTGGGACATGCTACCATTCACAATTCAATCTAAGTGGACAAGCTACCATTCACAATTCAATCTAGGCGTGGCAAATGCTACCAATAGAAATTCAAACTAAGTGTGTGACATGCTAAAGTTCACATTTATATCAAGATGCAACTTGGGCTAACGGTCATGCTTTCATCTAAGTGTGGAACATGCTACCATTCACAATTCCAACTAAGTGTGGCACATGCTACCATTCACAATTCAATCTAAGTGTGGCACATGCTACCATTCACAATTCCATCTAAGTGTGGGTCATGTTACCATTCACAATTCCATCTAAGTGTGGGTCATGTTACCATTCACAATTCAATCTAAGTGTGGGACATGCTACCATTCACAATTCCAACTAAGTGTGGCACATGCTACCATTCACAATTCCAACTAAGTGTGGCACATGCTTCCATTCACAATTCCAACTAAGTGTGGGTCATGTTACCATTCACAATTCCATCTAAGTGTGGCACATGCTACCATTCACAATTCCATCTAAGTGTGGCACATGCTACCATTCACAATTCCATCTAAGTGTGGCACATGCTACCATTCACAATTCCATCTAAGTGTGGGACACGCTACCGTTCACAATTCAATCTAAGTGTGGGACATGCTACCATTCACAATTCCAACTAAGTGTGGCACATGCTACCATTCACAATTCAATCTAAGTGTGGCACATGCTACCATTCACAATTCCATCTAAGTGTGGGTCATGTTACCATTCACAATTCAATCTAAGTGTGGGTCATGTTACCATTCACAATTCAATCTAAGTGTGGGTCATGTTACCATTCACAATTCCATCTAAGTGTGGGTCATGTTACCATTCACAATTCAATCTAAGTGTGGGACATGCTACCATTCACAATTCCAACTAAGTGTGGCACATGCTACCATTCACAATTCCAACTAAGTGTGGCACATGCTTCCATTCACAATTCCAACTAACTGTGGCACATGCTACCATTCTCAATTCCATCTAAGTGTGGGACACGCTACCGTTCACAATTCAATCTAAGTGTGGGACATGCTACCATTCACAATTCCAACTAAGTGTGGCACATGCTACCATTCACAATTCCATCTAAGTGTGGGTCATGTTACCATTCACAATTCAATCTAAGTGTGGCACATGCTACCATTCACAATTCAATCTAAGTGTGGCACATGTTACCATTCACAATTCAATCTAAGTGTGGGTCATGTTACCATTCACAATTCAATCTAAGTGTGGGTCATGTTACCATTCACAATTCCATCTAAGTGTGGGTCATGTTACCATTCACAATTCAATCTAAGTGTGGGACTTGCTACCATTCACAATTCCAACTAAGTGCGGCACATGCTACCATTCACAATTCCAACTAAGTGTGGCACATGCTTCCATTCACAATTCCAACTAACTGTGGCACATGCTACCATTCTCAATTCAATCTAAGTGTGGGACATGCTACCATTCACAATTCAATCTAGGTGTGGCAAATGCTACCAATAGAAATTCAAACTAAGTGTGTGACATGCTAAAGTTCACATTTATATCAAGATGCAACTTGGGCTAACGGTCATGCTTTCATCTAAGTGTGGAACATGCTACCATTCACAATTCCAACTAAGTGTGGCACATGCTACCATTCACAATTCAATCTAAGTGTGGGTCATGTTACCATTCACAATTCCATCTAAGTGTGGCACATGCTACCATTCACAATTCCATCTAAGTGTGGGACACGCTACCGTTCACAATTCAATCTAAGTGTGGCACATGCTACCATTCACAATTCCAACTAAGTGTGGCACATGCTACCATTCACAATTCAATCTAAGTGTGGCACATGCTACCATTCACAATTCCATCTAAGTGTGGGTCATGTTACCATTCACAATTCCATCTAAGTGTGGGTCATGTTACCATTCACAATTCAATCTAAGTGTGGGACATGCTACCATTCACAATTCCAACTAAGAGTGGCACATGCTACCATTCACAATTCCAACTAAGTGTGGCACATGCTTCCATTCACAATTCCAACTAAGTATGGCACATGCTACCATTCACAATTCCATCTAAGTGTGGGTCATGTTACCATTCACAATTCCATCTAAGTGTGGCACATGCTACCATTCACAATTCCATCTAAGTGTGGGACAGGCTACCGTTCACAATTCAATCTAAGTGTGGGACATGCTACCATTCACAATTCCAACTAAGTGTGGCACATGCTACCATTCACAATTCAATCTAAGTGTGGCACATGCTACCATTCACAATTCCATCTAAGTGTGGGTCATGTTACCATTCACAATTCAATCTAAGTGTGGGTCATGTTACCATTCACAATTCAATCTAAGTGTGGGTCATGTTACCATTCACAATTCCATCTAAGTGTGGGTCATGTTACCATTCACAATTCAATCTAAGTGTGGGACATGCTACCATTCACAATTCCAACTAAGTGTGGCACATGCTACCATTCACAATTCCAACTAAGTGTGGCACATGCTTCCATTCACAATTCCAACTAACTGTGGCACATGCTACCATTCTCAATTCAATCTAAGTGTGGGGCATGCTACCATTCACAATTCCCTCTAAGTGTGGCACATGCTACCATTCACAATTCAATCTAAGTGTGGGACATGCTACCATTCACAATTCAATCTAAGTGTGGCACATGCTACCATTCACAATTCCATCTAAGTGTGGGTCATGTTACCATTCACAATTCAATCTAAGTGTGGGTCATGTTACCATTCACAATTCAATCTAAGTGTGGGTCATGTTACCATTCACAATTCCATCTAAGTGTGGGTCATGTTACCATTCACAATTCAATCTAAGTGTGGGACATGCTACCATTCACAATTCCAACTAAGTGTGGCACATGCTACCATTCACAATTCCAACTAAGTGTGGCACATGCTTCCATTCACAATTCCAACTAACTGTGGCACATGCTACCATTCTCAATTCAATCTAAGTGTGGGGCATGCTACCATTCACAATTCCCTCTAAGTGTGGCACATGCTACCATTCACAATTCAATCTAAGTGTGGGACATGCTACCATTCACAATTCCAACTAAGTGTGGCACATGCTACCATTCACAATTCAATCTAAGTGTGGCACATGCTACCATTCACAATTCCAAGTAAGTGTGGCACATGCAACCATTCACAATTCCATCTAAGTGTGGGTCATGTTACCATTCACAATTCCATCTAAGTGTGGGTCATGTTACCATTCACAATTCAATCTAAGTGTGGGACATGCTACCATTCACAATTCCAACTAAGTGTGGCACATGATACCATTCACAATTCCATCTAAGTGTGGGTCATGTTACCATTCACAATTCCATCTAAGTGTGGGTCATGTTACCATTCACAATTCCATCTAAGTGTGGGTCATGTTACCATTCACAATTCAATCTAAGTGTGGGACATGCTACCATTCACAATTCCAACTAAGTGTGGCACATGCTACCATTCACAATTCCATCTAAGTGTGGGTCATGTTACCATTCACAATTCCATCTAAGTGTGGGTCATGTTACCATTCACAATTCAATCTAAGTGTGGGACATGCTACCATTCACAATTCCAACTAAGTGTGGCACATGCTTCCATTCACAATTCCAACTAAGTATGGCACATGCTTCCATTCACAATTCCAACTAAGTATGGCACATGCTACCATTCACAATTCCATCTAAGTGTGGGTCATGTTACCATTCACAATTCCATCTAAGTGTGGCACATGCTACCATTCACAATTCCATCTAAGTGTGGGACATGCTACCATTCACAATTCCAACTAAGTGTGGCACATGCTACCATTCACAATTCCATCTAAGTGTGGCACATGCTACCATTCACAATTCCATCTAAGTGTGGGTCATGTTACCATTCACAATTCCATCTAAGTGTGGGTCATGTTACCATTCACAATTCAATCTAAGTGTGGGACATGCTACCATTCACAATTCCAACTAAGTGTGGCACATGCTACCATTCACAATTCCAACTAAGTGTGGCACATGCTTCCATTCACAATTCCAACTAAGTATGGCACATGCTACCATTCACAATTCCATCTAAGTGTGGGTCATGTTACCATTCACAATTCCATCTAAGTGTGGCACATGCTACCATTCACAATTCCATCTAAGTGTGGGACACGCTACCGTTCACAATTCAATCTAAGTGTGGGACATGCTACCATTCACAATTCCAACTAAGTGTGGCACATGCTACCATTCACAATTCCATCTAAGTGTGGGTCATGTTACCATTCACAATTCAATCTAAGTGTGGGTCATGTTACCATTCACAATTCAATCTAAGTGTGGGTCATGTTACCATTCACAATTCCATCTAAGTGTGGGTCATGTTACCATTCACAATTCCATCTAAGTGTGGCACATGCTACCATTCACAATTCCATCTAAGTGTGGGACACGCTACCGTTCACAATTCAATCTAAGTGTGGGACATGCTACCATTCACAATTCCAACTAAGTGTGGCACATGCTACCATTCACAATTCCATCTAAGTGTGGGTCATGTTACCATTCACAATTCAATCTAAGTGTGGGTCATGTTACCATTCACAATTCAATCTAAGTGTGGGTCATGTTACCATTCACAATTCCATCTAAGTGTGGGTCATGTTACCATTCACAATTCAATCTAAGTGTGGCACATGCTACCATTCACAATTCAATCTAAGTGTGGCACATGCTACCATTCACAATTCCATCTAAGTGTGGGTCATGTTACCATTCACAATTCAATCTAAGTGTGGGACATGCTACCATTCACAATTCCAACTAAGTGTGGCACATGCTACCATTCACAATTCCATCTAAGTGTGGGTCATGTTACCATTCACAATTCCATCTAAGTGTGGGTCATGTTACCATTCACAATTCAATCTAAGTGTGGGACATGCTACCATTCACAATTCCAACTAAGTGTGGCACATGCTACCATTCACAATTCCAACTAAGTGTGGCACATGCTACCATTCACAATTCCAACTAAGTGTGGCACATGCTACCATTCACAATTCCAACTAAGTGTGGCACATGCTACCATTCACAATTCAATCTAAGTGTGGGACATGCTACCATTCACAATTCCAACTAAGTGTGGGTCATGTTACCATTCACAATTCCATCTAAGTGTGGGTCATGTTACCATTCACAATTCAATCTAAGTGTGGGACATGCTACCATTCACAATTCCAACTAAGTGTGGCGCATGCTTCCATTCACAATTCCAACTAACTGTGGCACATGCTACCATTCTCAATTCAATCTAAGTGTGGGGCATGCTACCATTCACAATTCCCTCTAAGTGTGGCACATGCTACCATTCACAATTCAATCTAAGTGTGGGACATGCTACCATTCACAATTCCAACTAAGTGTGGCACATGCTACCATTCACAATTCCAACTAAGTGTGGCACATGCTACCATTCACAATTCAATCTAAGTGTGGGACATGCTACCATTCACAATTCCAACTAAGTGTGGCACATGCTACCATTCACAATTCAATCTAAGTGTGGCACATGCTACCATTCACAATTCCAACTAAGTGTGGCACATGCAACCATTCACAATTCCATCTAAGTGTGGGTCATGTTACCATTCACAATTCCATCTAAGTGTGGGTCATGTTACCATTCACAATTCAATCTAAGTGTGGGACATGCTACCATTCACAATTCCAACTAAGTGTGGCACATGCTACCATTCACAATTCCATCTAAGTGTGGGTCATGTTACCATTCACAATTCCATCTAAGTGTGGGTCATGTTACCATTCACAATTCAATCTAAGTGTGGGACATGCTACCATTCACAATTCCAACTAAGTGTGGCACATGCTACCATTCACAATTCCATCTAAGTGTGGGTCATGTTACCATTCACAATTCCATCTAAGTGTGGGTCATGTTACCATTCACAATTCAATCTAAGTGTGGGACATGCTACCATTCACAATTCCAACTAAGTGTGGCACATGCTACCATTCACAATTCCAACTAAGTGTGGCACATGCTTCCATTCACAATTCCAACTAAGTATGGCACATGCTACCATTCACAATTCCATCTAAGTGTGGGTCATGTTACCATTCACAATTCCATCTAAGTGTGGCACATGCTACCATTCACAATTCCATCTAAGTGTGGGACACGCTACCGTTCACAATTCAATCTAAGTGTGGGACATGCTACCATTCACAATTCCAACTAAGTGTGGCACATGCTACCATTCACAATTCAATCTAAGTGTGGCACATGCTACCATTCACAATTCCATCTAAGTGTGGGTCATGTTACCATTCACAATTCCATCTAAGTGTGGGTCATGTTACCATTCACAATTCAATCTAAGTGTGGGACATGCTACCATTCACAATTCCAACTAAGTGTGGCACATGCTACCATTCACAATTCCAACTAAGTGTGGCACATGCTTCCATTCACAATTCCAACTAAGTGTGGCACATGCTACCGTTCACAATTCCATCTAAGTGTGGGTCATGTTACCATTCACAATTCCATCTAAGTGTGGCACATGCTACCATTCACAATTCCATCTAAGTGTGGGACACGCTACCGTTCACAATTCAATCTAAGTGTGGGACATGCTACCATTCACAATTCCAACTAAGTGTGGCACATGCTACCATTCACAATTCAATCTAAGTGTGGCACATGCTACCATTCACAATTCCATCTAAGTGTGGGTCATGTTACCATTCACAATTCAATCTAAGTGTGGGTCATGTTACCATTCACAATTCAATCTAAGTGTGGGTCATGTTACCATTCACAATTCCATCTAAGTGTGGGTCATGTTACCATTCACAATTCAATCTAAGTGTGGGACATGCTACCATTCACAATTCCAACTAAGTGTGGCACATGCTACCGTTCACAATTCCATCTAAGTGTGGGTCATGTTACCATTCACAATTCCATCTAAGTGTGGCACATGCTACCATTCACAATTCCATCTAAGTGTGGGACACGCTACCGTTCACAATTCAATCTAAGTGTGGGACATGCTACCATTCACAATTCCAACTAAGTGTGGCACATGCTACCATTCACAATTCAATCTAAGTGTGGCACATGCTACCATTCACAATTCCATCTAAGTGTGGGTCATGTTACCATTCACAATTCAATCTAAGTGTGGGTCATGTTACCATTCACAATTCAATCTAAGTGTGGGTCATGTTACCATTCACAATTCCATCTAAGTGTGGGTCATGTTACCATTCACAATTCAATCTAAGTGTGGGACATGCTACCATTCACAATTCCAACTAAGTGTGGCACATGCTACCATTCACAATTCCAACTAAGTGTGGCACATGCTTCCATTCACAATTCCAACTAACTGTGGCACATGCTACCATTCTCAATTCAATCTAAGTGTGGGACATGCTACCATTCACAATTCAATCTAAGTGTGGGACATGCTACCATTCACAATTCAATCTAAGTGGACAAGCTACCATTCACAATTCAATCTAGGCGTGGCAAATGCTACCAATAGAAATTCAAACTAAGTGTGTGACATGCTAAAGTTCACATTTATATCAAGATGCAACTTGGGCTAACGGTCATGCTTTCATCTAAGTGTGGAACATGCTACCATTCACAATTCCAACTAAGTGTGGCACATGCTACCATTCACAATTCAATCTAAGTGTGGCACATGCTACCATTCACAATTCCATCTAAGTGTGGGTCATGTTACCATTCACAATTCCATCTAAGTGTGGGTCATGTTACCATTCACAATTCAATCTAAGTGTGGGACATGCTACCATTCACAATTCCAACTAAGTGTGGCACATGCTACCATTCACAATTCCAACTAAGTGTGGCACATGCTTCCATTCACAATTCCAACTAAGTGTGGGTCATGTTACCATTCACAATTCCATCTAAGTGTGGCACATGCTACCATTCACAATTCCATCTAAGTGTGGCACATGCTACCATTCACAATTCCATCTAAGTGTGGCACATGCTACCATTCACAATTCCATCTAAGTGTGGGACACGCTACCGTTCACAATTCAATCTAAGTGTGGGACATGCTACCATTCACAATTCCAACTAAGTGTGGCACATGCTACCATTCACAATTCAATCTAAGTGTGGCACATGCTACCATTCACAATTCCATCTAAGTGTGGGTCATGTTACCATTCACAATTCAATCTAAGTGTGGGTCATGTTACCATTCACAATTCAATCTAAGTGTGGGTCATGTTACCATTCACAATTCCATCTAAGTGTGGGTCATGTTACCATTCACAATTCAATCTAAGTGTGGGTCATGTTACCATTCACAATTCAATCTAAGTGTGGGACATGCTACCATTCACAATTCCAACTAAGAGTGGCACATGCTACCATTCACAATTCCAACTAAGTGTGGCACATGCTTCCATTCACAATTCCAACTAAGTATGGCACATGCTACCATTCACAATTCCATCTAAGTGTGGGTCATGTTACCATTCACAATTCCATCTAAGTGTGGCACATGCTACCATTCACAATTCCATCTAAGTGTGGGACAGGCTACCGTTCACAATTCAATCTAAGTGTGGGACATGCTACCATTCACAATTCCAACTAAGTGTGGCACATGCTACCATTCACAATTCAATCTAAGTGTGGCACATGCTACCATTCACAATTCCATCTAAGTGTGGGTCATGTTACCATTCACAATTCAATCTAAGTGTGGGTCATGTTACCATTCACAATTCAATCTAAGTGTGGGTCATGTTACCATTCACAATTCAATCTAAGTGTGGGTCATGTTACCATTCACAATTCAATCTAAGTGTGGGTCATGTTACCATTCACAATTCCATCTAAGTGTGGGTCATGTTACCATTCACAATTCCATCTAAGTGTGGGTCATGTTACCATTCACAATTCAATCTAAGTGTGGGACATGCTACCATTCACAATTCCAACTAAGAGTGGCACATGCTACCATTCACAATTCCAACTAAGTGTGGCACATGCTTCCATTCACAATTCCAACTAAGTATGGCACATGCTACCATTCACAATTCCATCTAAGTGTGGGTCATGTTACCATTCACAATTCCATCTAAGTGTGGCACATGCTACCATTCACAATTCCATCTAAGTGTGGGACAGGCTACCGTTCACAATTCAATCTAAGTGTGGGACATGCTACCATTCACAATTCCAACTAAGTGTGGCACATGCTACCATTCACAATTCAATCTAAGTGTGGCACATGCTACCATTCACAATTCCATCTAAGTGTGGGTCATGTTACCATTCACAATTCAATCTAAGTGTGGGTCATGTTACCATTCACAATTCAATCTAAGTGTGGGTCATGTTACCATTCACAATTCCATCTAAGTGTGGGTCATGTTACCATTCACAATTCAATCTAAGTGTGGGACATGCTACCATTCACAATTCCAACTAAGTGTGGCACATGCTACCATTCACAATTCCAACTAAGTGTGGCACATGCTTCCATTCACAATTCCAACTAACTGTGGCACATGCTACCATTCTCAATTCAATCTAAGTGTGGGGCATGCTACCATTCACAATTCCCTCTAAGTGTGGCACATGCTACCATTCACAATTCAATCTAAGTGTGGGACATGCTACCATTCACAATTCAATCTAAGTGTGGCACATGCTACCATTCACAATTCCATCTAAGTGTGGGTCATGTTACCATTCACAATTCAATCTAAGTGTGGGTCATGTTACCATTCACAATTCAATCTAAGTGTGGGTCATGTTACCATTCACAATTCCATCTAAGTGTGGGTCATGTTACCATTCACAATTCAATCTAAGTGTGGGACATGCTACCATTCACAATTCCAACTAAGTGTGGCACATGCTACCATTCACAATTCCAACTAAGTGTGGCACATGCTTCCATTCACAATTCCAACTAACTGTGGCACATGCTACCATTCTCAATTCAATCTAAGTGTGGGGCATGCTACCATTCACAATTCCCTCTAAGTGTGGCACATGCTACCATTCACAATTCAATCTAAGTGTGGGACATGCTACCATTCACAATTCCAACTAAGTGTGGCACATGCTACCATTCACAATTCAATCTAAGTGTGGCACATGCTACCATTCACAATTCCAAGTAAGTGTGGCACATGCAACCATTCACAATTCCATCTAAGTGTGGGTCATGTTACCATTCACAATTCCATCTAAGTGTGGGTCATGTTACCATTCACAATTCAATCTAAGTGTGGGACATGCTACCATTCACAATTCCAACTAAGTGTGGCACATGCTACCATTCACAATTCCATCTAAGTGTGGGTCATGTTACCATTCACAATTCCATCTAAGTGTGGGTCATGTTACCATTCACAATTCAATCTAAGTGTGGGACATGCTACCATTCACAATTCCAACTAAGTGTGGCACATGCTACCATTCACAATTCCATCTAAGTGTGGGTCATGTTACCATTCACAATTCCATCTAAGTGTGGGTCATGTTACCATTCACAATTCAATCTAAGTGTGGGACATGCTACCATTCACAATTCCAACTAAGTGTGGCACATGCTTCCATTCACAATTCCAACTAAGTATGGCACATGCTTCCATTCACAATTCCAACTAAGTATGGCACATGCTACCATTCACAATTCCATCTAAGTGTGGGTCATGTTACCATTCACAATTCCATCTAAGTGTGGCACATGCTACCATTCACAATTCCATCTAAGTGTGGGACATGCTACCATTCACAATTCCATCTAAGTGTGGCACATGCTACCATTCACAATTCCATCTAAGTGTGGGTCATGTTACCATTCACAATTCCATCTAAGTGTGGGTCATGTTACCATTCACAATTCAATCTAAGTGTGGGACATGCTACCATTCACAATTCCAACTAAGTGTGGCACATGCTACCATTCACAATTCCAACTAAGTGTGGCACATGCTTCCATTCACAATTCCAACTAAGTATGGCACATGCTACCATTCACAATTCCATCTAAGTGTGGGTCATGTTACCATTCACAATTCCATCTAAGTGTGGCACATGCTACCATTCACAATTCCATCTAAGTGTGGGACACGCTACCGTTCACAATTCAATCTAAGTGTGGGACATGCTACCATTCACAATTCCAACTAAGTGTGGCACATGCTACCATTCACAATTCCATCTAAGTGTGGGTCATGTTACCATTCACAATTCAATCTAAGTGTGGGTCATGTTACCATTCACAATTCAATCTAAGTGTGGGTCATGTTACCATTCACAATTCCATCTAAGTGTGGGTCATGTTACCATTCACAATTCCATCTAAGTGTGGCACATGCTACCATTCACAATTCCATCTAAGTGTGGGACACGCTACCGTTCACAATTCAATCTAAGTGTGGGACATGCTACCATTCACAATTCCAACTAAGTGTGGCACATGCTACCATTCACAATTCCATCTAAGTGTGGGTCATGTTACCATTCACAATTCAATCTAAGTGTGGGTCATGTTACCATTCACAATTCAATCTAAGTGTGGGTCATGTTACCATTCACAATTCCATCTAAGTGTGGGTCATGTTACCATTCACAATTCAATCTAAGTGTGGCACATGCTACCATTCACAATTCCATCTAAGTGTGGGTCATGTTACCATTCACAATTCAATCTAAGTGTGGGACATGCTACCATTCACAATTCCAACTAAGTGTGGCACATGCTACCATTCACAATTCCATCTAAGTGTGGGTCATGTTACCATTCACAATTCCATCTAAGTGTGGGTCATGTTACCATTCACAATTCAATCTAAGTGTGGGACATGCTACCATTCACAATTCCAACTAAGTGTGGCACATGCTACCATTCACAATTCCAACTAAGTGTGGCACATGCTACCATTCACAATTCCAACTAAGTGTGGCACATGCTACCATTCACAATTCCAACTAAGTGTGGCACATGCTACCATTCACAATTCAATCTAAGTGTGGGACATGCTACCATTCACAATTCCAACTAAGTGTGGGTCATGTTACCATTCACAATTCCATCTAAGTGTGGGTCATGTTACCATTCACAATTCAATCTAAGTGTGGGACATGCTACCATTCACAATTCCAACTAAGTGTGGCGCATGCTTCCATTCACAATTCCAACTAACTGTGGCACATGCTACCATTCTCAATTCAATCTAAGTGTGGGACATGCTACCATTCACAATTCCAACTAAGTGTGGCACATGCTACCATTCACAATTCCAACTAAGTGTGGCACATGCTACCATTCACAATTCAATCTAAGTGTGGGACATGCTACCATTCACAATTCCAACTAAGTGTGGCACATGCTACCATTCACAATTCAATCTAAGTGTGGCACATGCTACCATTCACAATTCCAACTAAGTGTGGCACATGCAACCATTCACAATTCCATCTAAGTGTGGGTCATGTTACCATTCACAATTCCATCTAAGTGTGGGTCATGTTACCATTCACAATTCAATCTAAGTGTGGGACATGCTACCATTCACAATTCCAACTAAGTGTGGCACATGCTACCATTCACAATTCCATCTAAGTGTGGGTCATGTTACCATTCACAATTCCATCTAAGTGTGGGTCATGTTACCATTCACAATTCAATCTAAGTGTGGGACATGCTACCATTCACAATTCCAACTAAGTGTGGCACATGCTACCATTCACAATTCCATCTAAGTGTGGGTCATGTTACCATTCACAATTCCATCTAAGTGTGGGTCATGTTACCATTCACAATTCAATCTAAGTGTGGGACATGCTACCATTCACAATTCCAACTAAGTGTGGCACATGCTACCATTCACAATTCCAACTAAGTGTGGCACATGCTTCCATTCACAATTCCAACTAAGTATGGCACATGCTACCATTCACAATTCCATCTAAGTGTGGGTCATGTTACCATTCACAATTCCATCTAAGTGTGGCACATGCTACCATTCACAATTCCATCTAAGTGTGGGACACGCTACCGTTCACAATTCAATCTAAGTGTGGGACATGCTACCATTCACAATTCCAACTAAGTGTGGCACATGCTACCATTCACAATTCAATCTAAGTGTGGCACATGCTACCATTCACAATTCCATCTAAGTGTGGGTCATGTTACCATTCACAATTCCATCTAAGTGTGGGTCATGTTACCATTCACAATTCAATCTAAGTGTGGGACATGCTACCATTCACAATTCCAACTAAGTGTGGCACATGCTACCATTCACAATTCCAACTAAGTGTGGCACATGCTTCCATTCACAATTCCAACTAAGTGTGGCACATGCTACCGTTCACAATTCCATCTAAGTGTGGGTCATGTTACCATTCACAATTCCATCTAAGTGTGGCACATGCTACCATTCACAATTCCATCTAAGTGTGGGACACGCTACCGTTCACAATTCAATCTAAGTGTGGGACATGCTACCATTCACAATTCCAACTAAGTGTGGCACATGCTTCCATTCACAATTCCAACTAAGTGTGGCACATGCTACCGTTCACAATTCCATCTAAGTGTGGGTCATGTTACCATTCACAATTCCATCTAAGTGTGGCACATGCTACCATTCACAATTCCATCTAAGTGTGGGACACGCTACCGTTCACAATTCAATCTAAGTGTGGGACATGCTACCATTCACAATTCCAACTAAGTGTGGCACATGCTACCATTCACAATTCAATCTAAGTGTGGCACATGCTACCATTCACAATTCCATCTAAGTGTGGGTCATGTTACCATTCACAATTCAATCTAAGTGTGGGTCATGTTACCATTCACAATTCAATCTAAGTGTGGGTCATGTTACCATTCACAATTCAATCTAAGTGTGGGACATGCTACCATTCACAATTCCAACTAAGTGTGGCACATGCTACCGTTCACAATTCCATCTAAGTGTGGGTCATGTTACCATTCACAATTCCATCTAAGTGTGGCACATGCTACCATTCACAATTCCATCTAAGTGTGGGACACGCTACCGTTCACAATTCAATCTAAGTGTGGGACATGCTACCATTCACAATTCCAACTAAGTGTGGCACATGCTACCATTCACAATTCAATCTAAGTGTGGCACATGCTACCATTCACAATTCCATCTAAGTGTGGGTCATGTTACCATTCACAATTCAATCTAAGTGTGGGTCATGTTACCATTCACAATTCAATCTAAGTGTGGGTCATGTTACCATTCACAATTCCATCTAAGTGTGGGTCATGTTACCATTCACAATTCAATCTAAGTGTGGGACATGCTACCATTCACAATTCCAACTAAGTGTGGCACATGCTACCATTCACAATTCCAACTAAGTGTGGCACATGCTTCCATTCACAATTCCAACTAACTGTGGCACATGCTACCATTCTCAATTCAATCTAAGTGTGGGACATGCTACCATTCACAATTCAATCTAAGTGTGGGACATGCTACCATTCACAATTCAATCTAAGTGGACAAGCTACCATTCACAATTCAATCTAGGCGTGGCAAATGCTACCAATAGAAATTCAAACTAAGTGTGTGACATGCTAAAGTTCACATTTATATCAAGATGCAACTTGGGCTAACGGTCATGCTTTCATCTAAGTGTGGAACATGCTACCATTCACAATTCCAACTAAGTGTGGCACATGCTACCATTCACAATTCAATCTAAGTGTGGCACATGCTACCATTCACAATTCCATCTAAGTGTGGGTCATGTTACCATTCACAATTCCATCTAAGTGTGGGTCATGTTACCATTCACAATTCAATCTAAGTGTGGGACATGCTACCATTCACAATTCCAACTAAGTGTGGCACATGCTACCATTCACAATTCCAACTAAGTGTGGCACATGCTTCCATTCACAATTCCAACTAAGTGTGGGTCATGTTACCATTCACAATTCCATCTAAGTGTGGCACATGCTACCATTCACAATTCCATCTAAGTGTGGCACATGCTACCATTCACAATTCCATCTAAGTGTGGCACATGCTACCATTCACAATTCCATCTAAGTGTGGGACACGCTACCGTTCACAATTCAATCTAAGTGTGGGACATGCTACCATTCACAATTCCAACTAAGTGTGGCACATGCTACCATTCACAATTCAATCTAAGTGTGGCACATGCTACCATTCACAATTCCATCTAAGTGTGGGTCATGTTACCATTCACAATTCAATCTAAGTGTGGGTCATGTTACCATTCACAATTCAATCTAAGTGTGGGTCATGTTACCATTCACAATTCCATCTAAGTGTGGGTCATGTTACCATTCACAATTCAATCTAAGTGTGGGACATGCTACCATTCACAATTCCAACTAAGTGTGGCACATGCTACCATTCACAATTCCAACTAAGTGTGGCACATGCTTCCATTCACAATTCCAACTAACTGTGGCACATGCTACCATTCTCAATTCCATCTAAGTGTGGGACACGCTACCGTTCACAATTCAATCTAAGTGTGGGACATGCTACCATTCACAATTCCAACTAAGTGTGGCACATGCTACCATTCACAATTCCATCTAAGTGTGGGTCATGTTACCATTCACAATTCAATCTAAGTGTGGCACATGCTACCATTCACAATTCAATCTAAGTGTGGCACATGTTACCATTCACAATTCAATCTAAGTGTGGGTCATGTTACCATTCACAATTCAATCTAAGTGTGGGTCATGTTACCATTCACAATTCCATCTAAGTGTGGGTCATGTTACCATTCACAATTCAATCTAAGTGTGGGACTTGCTACCATTCACAATTCCAACTAAGTGCGGCACATGCTACCATTCACAATTCCAACTAAGTGTGGCACATGCTTCCATTCACAATTCCAACTAACTGTGGCACATGCTACCATTCTCAATTCAATCTAAGTGTGGGACATGCTACCATTCACAATTCAATCTAGGTGTGGCAAATGCTACCAATAGAAATTCAAACTAAGTGTGTGACATGCTAAAGTTCACATTTATATCAAGATGCAACTTGGGCTAACGGTCATGCTTTCATCTAAGTGTGGAACATGCTACCATTCACAATTCCAACTAAGTGTGGCACATGCTACCATTCACAATTCAATCTAAGTGTGGGTCATGTTACCATTCACAATTCCATCTAAGTGTGGCACATGCTACCATTCACAATTCCATCTAAGTGTGGGACACGCTACCGTTCACAATTCAATCTAAGTGTGGCACATGCTACCATTCACAATTCCAACTAAGTGTGGCACATGCTACCATTCACAATTCAATCTAAGTGTGGCACATGCTACCATTCACAATTCCATCTAAGTGTGGGTCATGTTACCATTCACAATTCCATCTAAGTGTGGGTCATGTTACCATTCACAATTCAATCTAAGTGTGGGACATGCTACCATTCACAATTCCAACTAAGAGTGGCACATGCTACCATTCACAATTCCAACTAAGTGTGGCACATGCTTCCATTCACAATTCCAACTAAGTATGGCACATGCTACCATTCACAATTCCATCTAAGTGTGGGTCATGTTACCATTCACAATTCCATCTAAGTGTGGCACATGCTACCATTCACAATTCCATCTAAGTGTGGGACAGGCTACCGTTCACAATTCAATCTAAGTGTGGGACATGCTACCATTCACAATTCCAACTAAGTGTGGCACATGCTACCATTCACAATTCAATCTAAGTGTGGCACATGCTACCATTCACAATTCCATCTAAGTGTGGGTCATGTTACCATTCACAATTCAATCTAAGTGTGGGTCATGTTACCATTCACAATTCAATCTAAGTGTGGGTCATGTTACCATTCACAATTCCATCTAAGTGTGGGTCATGTTACCATTCACAATTCAATCTAAGTGTGGGACATGCTACCATTCACAATTCCAACTAAGTGTGGCACATGCTACCATTCACAATTCCAACTAAGTGTGGCACATGCTTCCATTCACAATTCCAACTAACTGTGGCACATGCTACCATTCTCAATTCAATCTAAGTGTGGGGCATGCTACCATTCACAATTCCCTCTAAGTGTGGCACATGCTACCATTCACAATTCAATCTAAGTGTGGGACATGCTACCATTCACAATTCAATCTAAGTGTGGCACATGCTACCATTCACAATTCCATCTAAGTGTGGGTCATGTTACCATTCACAATTCAATCTAAGTGTGGGTCATGTTACCATTCACAATTCAATCTAAGTGTGGGTCATGTTACCATTCACAATTCCATCTAAGTGTGGGTCATGTTACCATTCACAATTCAATCTAAGTGTGGGACATGCTACCATTCACAATTCCAACTAAGTGTGGCACATGCTACCATTCACAATTCCAACTAAGTGTGGCACATGCTTCCATTCACAATTCCAACTAACTGTGGCACATGCTACCATTCTCAATTCAATCTAAGTGTGGGGCATGCTACCATTCACAATTCCCTCTAAGTGTGGCACATGCTACCATTCACAATTCAATCTAAGTGTGGGACATGCTACCATTCACAATTCCAACTAAGTGTGGCACATGCTACCATTCACAATTCAATCTAAGTGTGGCACATGCTACCATTCACAATTCCAAGTAAGTGTGGCACATGCAACCATTCACAATTCCATCTAAGTGTGGGTCATGTTACCATTCACAATTCCATCTAAGTGTGGGTCATGTTACCATTCACAATTCAATCTAAGTGTGGGACATGCTACCATTCACAATTCCAACTAAGTGTGGCACATGCTACCATTCACAATTCCATCTAAGTGTGGGTCATGTTACCATTCACAATTCCATCTAAGTGTGGGTCATGTTACCATTCACAATTCCATCTAAGTGTGGGTCATGTTACCATTCACAATTCAATCTAAGTGTGGGACATGCTACCATTCACAATTCCAACTAAGTGTGGCACATGCTACCATTCACAATTCCATCTAAGTGTGGGTCATGTTACCATTCACAATTCCATCTAAGTGTGGGTCATGTTACCATTCACAATTCAATCTAAGTGTGGGACATGCTACCATTCACAATTCCAACTAAGTGTGGCACATGCTTCCATTCACAATTCCAACTAAGTATGGCACATGCTTCCATTCACAATTCCAACTAAGTATGGCACATGCTACCATTCACAATTCCATCTAAGTGTGGGTCATGTTACCATTCACAATTCCATCTAAGTGTGGCACATGCTACCATTCACAATTCCATCTAAGTGTGGGACATGCTACCATTCACAATTCCAACTAAGTGTGGCACATGCTACCATTCACAATTCCATCTAAGTGTGGCACATGCTACCATTCACAATTCCATCTAAGTGTGGGTCATGTTACCATTCACAATTCCATCTAAGTGTGGGTCATGTTACCATTCACAATTCAATCTAAGTGTGGGACATGCTACCATTCACAATTCCAACTAAGTGTGGCACATGCTACCATTCACAATTCCAACTAAGTGTGGCACATGCTTCCATTCACAATTCCAACTAAGTATGGCACATGCTACCATTCACAATTCCATCTAAGTGTGGGTCATGTTACCATTCACAATTCCATCTAAGTGTGGCACATGCTACCATTCACAATTCCATCTAAGTGTGGGACACGCTACCGTTCACAATTCAATCTAAGTGTGGGACATGCTACCATTCACAATTCCAACTAAGTGTGGCACATGCTACCATTCACAATTCCATCTAAGTGTGGGTCATGTTACCATTCACAATTCAATCTAAGTGTGGGTCATGTTACCATTCACAATTCAATCTAAGTGTGGGTCATGTTACCATTCACAATTCCATCTAAGTGTGGGTCATGTTACCATTCACAATTCAATCTAAGTGTGGGACATGCTACCATTCACAATTCCAACTAGGTGTGGCACATGCTACCATTCACAATTCCAACTAAGTGTGGCACATGCTTCCATTCACAATTCCAACTAACTGTGGCACATGCTATCATTCTCAATTCAATCTAAGTGTGGGACATGCTACCATTCACAATTCAATCTAAGTGTGGGACATGCTACCATTCACAATTCCCTCTAAGTGTGGCACATGCTACCATTCACAATTCAATCTAAGTGTGGCACATGCTACCATTCACAATTCCATCTAAGTGTGGGTCATGTTACCATTCACAATTCCATCTAAGTGTGGGTCATGTTACCATTCACAATTCAATCTAAGTGTGGGACATGCTACCATTCACAATTCCAACTAAGTGTGGCACATGCTACCATTCACAATTCCAACTAAGTGTGGCACATGCTTCCATTCACAATTCCAACTAAGTATGGCACATGCTACCATTCACAATTCCAACTAAGTGTGGCACATGCTACCATTCACAATTCCATCTAAGTGTGGCACATGCTACCATTCACAATTCCATCTAAGTGTGGGACACGCTACCGTTCACAATTCAATCTAAGTGTGGGACATGCTACCATTCACAATTCCAACTAAGTGTGGCACATGCTACCATTCACAATTCAATCTAAGTGTGGCACATGCTACCATTCACAATTCCATCTAAGTGTGGGTCATGTTACCATTCACAATTCAATCTAAGTGTGGGACATGCTACCATTCACAATTCCAACTAAGTGTGGCACATGCTACCATTCACAATTCCATCTAAGTGTGGCACATGCTACCATTCACAATTCCATCTAAGTGTGGGTCATGTTACCATTCACAATTCAATCTAAGTGTGGGACATGCTACCATTCACAATTCCAACTAAGTGTGGCACATGCTACCATTCACAATTCCAACTAAGTGTGGCACATGCTTCCATTCACAATTCCAACTAACTGTGGCACATGCTACCATTCTCAATTCAATCTAAGTGTGGCACATGCTACCATTCACAATTCAATCTAAGTGTGGGACATGCTACCATTCACAATTCAATCTAAGTGGACAAGCTACCATTCACAATTCAATCTAGGTGTGGCAAATGCTACCAATAGAAATTCAAACTAAGTGTGTGACATGCTAAAGTTCACATTGATATCAAGATGCGACTTGGGCTAACGGTCATGCTTTCATCTAAGTGTGGAACATGCTACCATTCACAATTCCAACTAAGTGTGGCACATGCTACCATTCACAATTCAATCTAAGTGTGGGTCATGTTACCATTCACAATTCCATCTAAGTGTGGCACATGCTACCATTCACAATTCCATCTAAGTGTGGGTCATGTTACCATTCACAATTCAATCTAAGTGTGGGACATGCTACCATTCACAATTCCAACTAAGTGTGGCACATGCTACCATTCACAATTCCAACTAAGTGTGGCACATGCTTCCATTCACAATTCCAACTAACTGTGGCACATGCTACCATTCTCAATTCAATCTAAGTGTGGCACATGCTACCATTCACAATTCAATCTAAGTGTGGGACATGCTACCATTCACAATTCAATCTAAGTGGACAAGCTACCATTCACAATTCAATCTAGGTGTGGCAAATGCTACCAATAGAAATTCAAACTAAGTGTGTGACATGCTAAAGTTCACATTGATATCAAGATGCGACTTGGGCTAACGGTCATGCTTTCATCTAAGTGTGGAACATGTTAACATTCACAAATCCGATCTAGGTGTGGGGCATGCTAACAATCATGTTTCTATCTAGATGCAACCTAAGGTAATGTTTGTGAATTTGTCTAAGTGTGACACATGCTACCATTCACAATTCCATCTAGGTGCGGGACGTGCTAACAGGCACAGTTCTATTTAGATGTGACTCAGGTTAATGGTCATGATTCCATCTAAGTGTGGGACTTGATAGTATTCACAATTCAATTAAGGTGTGGAACATGCTAACAATCACATTTCTGTCTAGATGCGACCCAAGGTAATGTTGATTAATTCATCTAAGTAAACTTTCTAGTAATCTTGGAGCACACTGACAGTCTTAAGGGGTACAGTACAACTCTGTAAACTTTCAGTGCATCTAGAAGTTACACAGTTTTAAGAGGTAAAGTACAACACAATAATCTTTGGGCGCACTATCTAGATGTGACATAGTAATAAGGGTCGGAGACAACTCATTACATTTTCTGAGTTCTGTCTAGTAGTGACACAGCCTTAGAGGTAACGTACAACACTAATCTCAGAGCAGACTATCTAGATGTGACAGTCTTTAGGGGCAGAATAGAACAGTAAATTATTCAGTGTACTGTCCCGAATTGCTAGACTAAGAGGGTGGTATGAATACAAATCTCTTGGTGGACAATATCTAGATGTGACACAGTTTTAAGGGGCAGTTGCTATCATTGACAAATCTGTCGGGTCCCGGGCAGGCTAAATTTCGCAATTCCATCTATTTGTGGTATTTTCTCACATGCACAATACTATCTAGAAACGATGCAGACTCAGGTTCTTGATTACATCTAGGTGTGGTGCATGCTAACATTTACAAATCTGTCTAAGTGTGGCATACACAAGCAATCACAGTTCAGAGGTAGGATAACGTAGAGTGTCTGGGCTTTCTGGAGTAGAGTAATTGCTCTACTCCCCACCCATGCCACACTTACTTTTTTGGTGGTTGGTGCTGGTTGGCGGCTGGCTACTGGCTTCCCCTGCTGACACATGCAGACACAATCTGGAGCTGCCTCTGTGGGAGCTGCCCTTTGCCTTGGGGCCCATAACCGGGGGGCTGCTGGGCAGGGGATTGCCCTGCTAGGGACTGTTAAATGCAGGAGTTGCCCAATCAAAGGAAGGGGCGGGGCAACAGCATTGGAGCTGCGAGGGCTAGGCTCTCGCCTTGTTTCTTGTGCATAAAGCACGGACCAATCATGGGGGCTGGGAGTATCACAAAGAGGGTCGGGCTTTGTTGCAAAGGTGTTGAGTGTACCTGGGGATTTAACTTTTATTTTTTCATTTCTAAAATGAAAAACGCAAGACCAGATGATGCTGGGAGGCATGGGAGGTGGACGGGAGTATCACAAAGAGGGTCAGGGCTTTGCTGGGGAGGTGCAGAGTGCACAGTGCACCTGGGGATTTAACTTTTTCATTGCTAAAATGAAACAAAGGCCAGATGGGGGCAGAGTGCAACAAGAGACCCTGCTCTGCAGGTGGACCTTACCTCAGAGTTTGTGCTGGTCAAAAGGCTCAAGGGACACTCTGCGAGGGCTAGGCTCTCACCTTGTTTCTTGTGCATAAAGCACGGACCAATTATGGGGCTGGTGGGCAGGCGGATCACAAAGAGGGTCGGGGCTTTGCTGGGGAGGTGTCGAGTGCACCTGGGAATTTAACTTTTATTTTTTCATTTCTAAAATGAAAACACAAGGCCAAATGGTGATGGGAGGCGGGCGGGAGTATCACAAAGAGGGTTGGGGCTTTGCTGGGGAGGTGCTGAGTGCACTGAAGGAGGGAAAGACCAATATAAGACAGGATCCAAATGTGCACAAACAAGTCATGATGTTCCGGAGAACGATGGATCTGCTGAATTACCACCGAAATTGGATTATAACTTGGTCATGTGGGTTACCACAGAATTACAAGTGGTGGCAATTCCCCATTATTGGTGTCCATAGGACTCCATGGCAGATTCACCATTGGCGGATTCATTTCATGGCAAATCTTGCCATTGTTGAAGGTACCTCAAAATGTAAAATTCATAATTCAGCGGTGTGGGGAAAAACACCAGTTTTTCCCTGCATCACCAAACGTGTAATCAGGCTGAAAGTATTTAGGAGAGGTGCTTGACAGACACAAAAATATGTTTCAACCAGCATTCGGAACCTCTCAAAGGCTATGTCAATCTGCATCAATAAAATGAAACATAAGGTGAGCACGGAGCTTGCCATAGCAAGCCGTGAGCTAGAGGAAGTACTACGGGAGGTTGCCAGTCATTTGGTCGAAAACAATTGGTCGACTGGACAACTGGTCGAATCAATTTGGTCGAAAACCAAATGGTCGAATTTTTTATTTTTTTTATTTTTACCCCTTTTTTTTTTTTTTTTTTTTTGGGGGGGTCCCCCCAACCCCTTTTTTTTCTTTCTTTTTCTACACGAAAACCCACAAAACACATATATAAATAAAAAAAAAAATTTGACCATTTGCTTTTCGACCAAATGACGTCGACCAAATTGCAGTCGACCAGTTTGTAGTCGACCAAATGACTGGACACCCTACGAGAATCTGAGCCAGTGTGTTGTCATCCTGTTTACGGGGGTCGTCTTACTCTGTGCTGTCCAACTTGGGGAGGAAAACTGACTCCACGATCTTGATCCTTTATGTTATACCACTGATCTTTCTTTGCATACATATTCCCCTTCACACACGTTTTGTATAAGAGACAAGGCAAGCATTTGGTTTTGTTAGTATAGGCCATTTTGATTTGACAGAAACTGATTAGGATTGTGTTTTCTTTAGTATTTGAAGGTAGGGACTACTCACATCATATCTATAGGGCAAAGTAGGATTTTTCCAAACCACAAGAATCTAATAAAGGTTTTGAAACTTTTACCTCTTGTATCAGTGTCATATATGATATGATAGTTTATTTATATAGCGCCTATACACAATGTGTTTCAAAGCGCTTCAAGGCAAGGAAGGGAACAACGGAAAGTACAATTACATTCCTACAGGCCATGAACAGAAAGGATGTGAAATTAACTATCGCACTTGGCCTAACGCATAAGACATAGTTAAGGAAGGGAGGGGGAGAGTGGAAAGGAAATGGAAACAGACAGGCGACTACCGTACTAGGCCTGATGACATATCTGGTAGAGCTGGAGAACAACAAAAGGTGAGGGAGAGGTCTGCAGAAAGGGAGGAGAGGAACAAAACAAGCGACTATCGTACTAGGCCTGACGACATTTCAGATAGTGCTGGAGGGGGTTGGGGGGAAGGAGACAGACAAGGTTGCTATCATACTAGGTCCAGGGACAATTCTGATCGAGTAAGTGCATTGAAGAAAGTAAGGTGTGGAACTGCGGGGGAGGGAGAGGAGAGACCAGAAAGTAAGCAGTCAAAAAGAGTGGAGAAGCAAGAGAGGATAGCAAATACAATTGCAGAAGTCAAAAGCAACACATAATGTTGCAAGCCAGGATACAAGATGAAGATGGGAACAGCATGATTCAGGGCCACCTTGAGTACAAGATGCAAAGGAAGTTCAGCATGAGAGTTGAGAAAGGGTGACGCACCGTGAATCAATGAAGTCCATAAAAGTCAAATCCATACTTGTGATACCATGCCTCCCTTACACAGGGCTAATCGTAAACTTGCACCTGCTGCCTGTTAGGAGGCTACATGTGTATAAAAAGACCCATCAAATGAGTGAGGAGGAAGAAGTAACAGGAGCACTGGCGGTGAAATTGCAGCAGCTGCAGAGAGGCCGGGAGGAACAGCAAAGAGCTGTTTGTGTGGAGCACGCCTATGGTTCAGGAAAGAGTGGCCTGAGAACTGGGGCTCTGTGAAACTGAAGGGGCCTGGAAAAGGGAAGGCTACCACATTTTAGCTGACCCAGGAGTGCCCGAGGGGCAGAAGGTGGAGCCCTGAGGCAAAGACCAGAAGGCCAGGAGATCCGCACTGCAGAAACTCGCATCAAAGCAACCAGTGAGTTTCTAAGCAAACAGAAACCCAGTATGCAAGTGTTTGATGTTACGTGCAAGGTTACTGTGTATCGAAGTGGTCGCGTGAATGATGAGACACATTGTCAAAGGTCTGCAATCCAAATCCTTGTAAACCAGCAGACAATAAAACTTGTTAATCCTTAAACTAGTGAGAATACTTTGTTACATAGTGGTCACGTGGAAATGAAAGCACGTTGTCAAAAGTCTCTGAATGCTGGGAGCTATTAAAAGCAAACCAAAAAGGTGTATTACACTGAAGCAAATTGAAATTAACAACAGAGAGCATGAAAAACCTTTAATAATCTTTCAATGATAAACCGAAAACAAAGTCCAACCAATATATCTTCATATTTTGAATACCGCACTGAAAGAAAACTGCTTTACAATTTAAACATTGTGTACCAAGTCCAAATGGGCATGAACTTTAAAATTGCAAGCAAGTTTATATACATTGAATCTACATTGAAACTACAAATCAATCAATTGCTGAATCCAAGATTCCAATACATATGGAATTCTACAGTGAATAAAACTTTGAAAAAGCCAGCAAACCCAATCAGGGTAATTCATGGAATAAATGTGCGTCGAAAAGGGGAGCGCAAGCGTGAAAATCGCAGTGCACACGTGCTAAAGCTGCGCATGCAGCCGTTCATCGATTCATGGAATGCACTGCACTTGTAAAACCTGGGATGTGCGCCAAATCCGTGGGTGGCGCACGCATGCGCAACGCACACAAGGAAAGCACACATCGTGTAACGCACACAAGGAAAGTGGGCAGAACACAGGGCGAAACACGTGGAATGGGGATAAACGCGTGAAAATGTTGGCATGACGGGGGAAGTACAGGAGGTAAATGCTTGCAATGCCCACACGTGCGCCAACAACACGTATTCATGGAATCGAACAGGGGAAACCCGTGCACCAAAAAAGACGCGCTAATCCGGAAACACGTACGCCAGCAGGAAGCAGGCGTAAGCGGCCCCGCGCAGCATAAAAGTGGGCACAAACAACAAACAAGCTCATACGCTACGATGAATATAGCGTTCCTCGCAGCAGTGGTCGTGGGACACCGCAGGAGGAGGAGGATAGCCAGGCCCCACATTTTTTTACCCAGGACCAGCCTTTTTGGGATGCCTGATGACCAGGGCCCTCATTACGACCCCAGCGTTAACCAATGGCGCTATTAGCGCCATGGTTAACGCCGGTAACTTACCGACTCCGCCATAGTGAAATGGGGAATTACCACCCCATTCCAAGGTTGGCGGGGCGGTAATTCCCCATTTCACCATGGCCCTTCCCCATTCCCATTTTTGCCCCATAGGGCTTAATGGGAATGGGGAAGGCGGTAATTACGGTACCGCAAAATGCGGTACCGTAATTGCCACCAAGGTCCCTTTGCGGGTGCCTACCTTAACGGCTGGTCCAGACCAGCCGTTAAGGTCAGGACCCGCAAAGGGACCTCGTAATCAGGCATTAAGGGATTACCGGTACCAGTACCTTTCCCGGTACCAGTAATCCCTTAATGCCAGGGTTGTAATGAGAGCCCAGGTGTATGGGAGGTACAGGTATCCACCACTAATAATCCTAGAACTGGTCAGGGAGTGGGAGGATGACCTCACATCACCCACCCTGTGCTCCCAAGCACTTAGCCCCTTGGAAAAGGTGCTCAATGAACTGCACTTCTTGGCTACTGGGTCATTTCAGCTGACAAGTGCCATAGTTGGGGGTGTCTCACAGGCCACGCAGTCACGCTGCCTACACCAGGTGTTGGCCATCATGACTACACGCCCCTCAGTCCGCAGGCACATATACATGCCCAGAACACCTTCAGAAAGGCAGGCCATGGTCCAGGACTTTTACAGAGTGGCACATTTCCCCAAAGTGCTAGGTGCCATTGATTGCACCCATGTGACTCTACATCCTCCCAGGGCCACTGAGCACATCTATAGAAACCGCAATCACTGGCATTCCATCAACGTGCAGGTTGTATGTGATGCCAAGGGAATCATCACCTCAGTATATGCCAACTATCCGGGGTGCAGCCATGATAGTTTCATATTCAGAATGTCACCCCTAAACCGTGACCTGTAAGCTGGGCGGCATGGTGACACATGGCTAATTGGTGAGTATAAATGTCTCTGCACATGCATGCATGTCAGACACTGAGAAATGTGAACACCCCACTAATGACAACCATTATCACCTCCCCAGGGGACAGTGCCTACCCTCTGAGCACATACATGATGACGCCAATACGGAACCCTACCACACCACCCGAGGTAAGATACAACACAGCCCATATTGCAGCCCGGGACATAGTGGAGCGCACATTCGGAGTGCTGAAGTCACGCTTTCGCTCCCTTGACCGCTCTGCTAGGCAGCTGCTATATGCGCCCACAGTAGTGTGCAGGATCATAGTGGCAGCATGTGTCCTGCACAATGTTGCAACCCAGCGGGGCGTGCCGGTGGACATGGTGGTGCCTCCACATCCCCAACCACATGCACGGCCGCTGTGCATGGGAGGTGAAAGGGCACGTGGTGAGGCAGCCTGTACCCAACTTGCGGCAAATTACTTCACCTAAAATCCCACCCCTGCGGAGTGCACACTGACCTGGCACATACCAGCTGACAATTTATGATGATGACAAAAGGGGCAGTCAACTGTCACAACCATACCACACTGAGATTGTTTACCTGGAAGTGCTACATTGTGTGCATCTCTAGCTACTTAAACACACCCAATGCTGTGTCAGTAAAAGCACACAGTCATGCAGCATGAAGGACTACCCCCTTGCAAAACACTACAAACAAATAGTGGCATGTCACCCAACCCCTCCCTAACCCCATCTCAGCTACCCAACACACCATGGCATGCGATGTCAAAGCAACCAAATGATTGCACATCACATGACACAAGTGTCACAAAGTGCACCGTTCCAAATGGAAACAGGCCCCAGACAATTACTTCTCACCAATGAAAAAAAATCCAGCACACATTAACAAATACTTACCAGCAAGACAAAACATCAGTGCAGGATCCAACAGTGGCAACTTATGACAGAAAAAAATTAAAGTAGTGTAAGTGTCACAAAGGAAGCACATCAACCCCTTACAACTGCAGAGTGTTGCTGGTAGGCAAATTTGGCAGTGCACTGCATACAACATGAACTGCATCTGCAAAGGAGACGGGCTCGTTAAGACATGAAGAAGCTACATGTATATAAGCAAAAAGACCTGTATGTAAAACCATATAGAAATCCACCATGCAATGGAGAAATGAACATCGATCCCCACTAGGGATGTATACACAGTTTGGACTACAGACTGCCCACATAACGTATGGGAGCTCAATGCCTCTGCATAAGTTACTGTCACTTGGTCACACCCTTTGCGAGCCCATGGAAAGGGGAAGCACGAGGTGTGTGTGTGTGTGTGTGTCAGAAATCCAAGTTTCTAACCCAAAGACAGGACAAGCCTGCATGTGCCCAGCTGGAATACACAGTGGATGCCTACGGGAGCCACACAAAGCAACACACTGTAACATTAATTCACAATCTGAAAGAAAATGGTAATGAACAAAAATGTAAATGCAAATGAAATATAGAAAAAGCAAATGTAAATGTAAAGTAAAAGAAACAAATTAAATAATAAAGTAAAAATCAGAAGCATAACCAAATAAAATAAATGTATGAACATCAAAATAAGAAATTAAGATTTAAAATTAAAAAAAGAATACATAGAAAAAAGAAGACGAAATAAATATAAAAATGTAAATAAATACTATTTTCATTTAGCAAATCGGAATGAAATGTGAAAAAACCAAAACAAATAAAAATAAATGGCAATGTGTGGACCAGGGGGGAGGCCACCCAGGAGGGCCGAGGTACAGGGTGCACCCCAACAACCACATGCGTGGATGTTGGGGGAACAAAAACCTCCATGGGCTCATGGCCTGCACAGCTACCCTACAGTGGGAGAACTGCTGTCGCTGTCATCACCCTGTGGTGGTACATCAGAAGGTGGCCGTGATATGCGAGGCAGACCATGCAAAGCCCTGGCATGCTCCTCCATGGCAGCAAGCATGCAGGTCTGAAAGGTTTGGTTTTGCAGGATGATGGTACGGAGATCCCCATGCAGCACCTCACGGGTAGCATGCATTTCTGCCTGCAAGGCCTCGCGTGATGCCCGGATCTCCTCACGGGTTGCCTGGAGCTCAGCTGAGAGTGTGCGTGTCAGCTGCTCCAGCTGCTGTTCTGACCTTGTACTCTGGGACACCTCAAATTCACCCAGAGTATCTCTCTGGGACCTGTGATCGAACTTCAGGGCATCCCTGTGGGCCTGTGACTCTGCAGATATGGCTGTGCGCAGAGTCTCCAGTCCAGCCCGTCGGTCCCTGTTGGATGCCAACATGTCCTCCCTGTGTGAGTGGCAAATGGACACTGCTGTCTGCTGCTGGAGCTCCACCTGCCTTTCAGGGGGAAGAATGGAAGTGGCCACCCTATCCACAGCCTGAGCCATCATTTCACACAATGCCCCCTGTTATGCTGCTAGGTGTACATGGAGTTCTCCCACACAGTATTGCCTGGTGGCGCACGGCCACTGCGTTGGCGGGCACCACAACTGTTTGGGGCAAGGTGATGTGCACCTTGCTGTGCTGGCACTGCCTGAGGCTGCAGGACTGCATTCCTCCTTTTATCTGCTGGCCCAGGAACAGGAGCAAATATTGTGGAGTGTGACCCTGCATCCGTAACCGCCACAGGCGGACTTTCCAACACTGAATGCCCCATAGAGGGGTCTACCCCCAATGCAGGTGGGTTGGACAGCACAGCATCCCTGCCAGAAACACTCACCTGCGACGGGACATATGTCTCAATGTCCGATTCAGCACCTGATTCATAGAGGTCACCGGAGGTGTACCCAGAGACACCCGTGGACAGTATGGTCTGTAGGAGTAATGGGTTTTCACCCACCACCATCCCACGTCCTCCACTGGTGCCTGGTTGTGGCTGTGAATAACTCTGGCATGCATGCACTGGCGATGAGTTGGAAGGGGAGGCAAAAAGCAGACACTGAGGACGCCAAGATGGAAAAGCAACACATGTGCTGCATGCTGGATAGCACTGGCATCACACATTAGCCTGTGAGTGGCATGGACAATCCACACACATGACACATGCCAGCACACAGATGGCACGTAGCATAGCCATGGCAGATTTGACAAGGACACCCAGATCATAGCAAATCAGTACTGTCACCCATCCATGTGAGATGGACATCATGAAATTGAACATGCAAAATAGTGTGACAAAACACGCATGTGCCACACGCTGCAACAAAGCCAGTGTTCACTAATACAGTGATGGCAGGCACATTGTTAGAGCCCAAGGCCTAAATCCAGTTGTGGTGGCTTGACACATCGAGACACAATTTGGTCTTTCTGACAATATACCCCTCAAGAGTACAAAAGGACAGATTGAGGTGAGTATTGCCCGTAAATGTTTGTACACCCTGGTACTCAGACAGCTGGCTGCAAGAAAAATTAACCAAGTATTAACATTTGGCTAAAGGTACTGTTATCTCAAAACAAGTTGAAGAAGCGAAACTCACAAGCAAGAAAGTCAAAATGGGACTGAATACTTCCGAGCTAGATTGGCGAGTACCCTAAAACAAGAAATGCAACAATTACCGGGAGGACAGTAGTGGAAGGAAACAAAGCATGAACCAAAGTGTATGTGCTTACCAATTGAGTGGACAGGTGAGAAACAGCAGATGAATTCTGGTGAATGAAGCGGTAGTCCTGGAAACCCAATGTCCTGTTTCCTATTCCCGCTGGCACGAGGATGCCTGAAGATTCATTTGATCCTTGCGCCGTTGCACTGATTTTCTTTGATCCTAGCGCCGATGCGTGACAGTTCTTTATGTTCCTTAAAGTCTTTGAGCAGAAAAACGGAGGATGAAGAAATGACTGTAGCTGGAATAATCCAAATGGCTTTGGCAAGCGGGGTAAGACGGCGGGGTAAGACGTGAAAAGGACCAAGCAGTCCGTGAAAGTTCCAAGGTAAGCAGTTAACGGGTAAGAATTGAAGAATGATGCAAATACAGTCTGTGGCCGTTCCAGGTCTAGTAATGAGCAGGTAAGACTTGTGGGATGAGGCGATGCAGTCCGTGGACGTTCCGGGTCTAGTAATGAGCAGGTAAGACTTGTGGGAGGAGACGATGCAGTCCGTGGATGTTCCGGGTCTAGTAATGAGCAGATAAGACTTGTGGGAAGAGACGATGCAGTCCGTGGATGTTCCGGGTCTAGTAATGAGCAGGTAAGACTTGTGGGAAGAGACGATGCCGTCCGTGGACGTTCCGGGTCTAACACTGGGCAGGTAAAACGAAGGCAATAGACAAGAACAATTCAAGAAGTCACGTAGAAAAACAAGGAGTCAAGGAACCAGGAGATAGAGTAACAAGATGCGTAGCTTAAGAGTTTTTGCAAATTCAGAAGTATCGCTATGCGGGGCTTAAATACTGGTCATGTGACCGCACGCACAGCGCGGCGTCGTAGGCCTGACAGCCTACGCCAATACAAAGGGCGCCAGCATCTCCACAACAACCCATATTGTTTCCTGAAAGGGAGCATGTAAACAAACAAACCATGATTCCGAGGAGTTACAGAGCGTCCCGCTTTGGAGTGAGAACCGTTCACTCTACTGTGTATTCTGGAATGTTTGCATTTATGCAGAACTTCTTTATGATCAGATGAAAAACCATGTAGTGGAACCCTGACACACAGGGATACATCAATGGTTGGTCACTTCGACATGACAGAAGACAAGTGTCATGATCAACATTCAAACAGAGCCCCGAAGTGATTGTGTGCAGGCCATGTGTAGGTGCACATTACTCAGTCAGCCCGATTGCTGAAATCATTCCCATAATAAGGAAACATAAGTGGGCCATTGTGGGTTGTAATCTATGCCTGAAGTATGTTACATTTGGGGCAGAAGGGCACAAAAATGTGTGATAGACATGCAAAGGATTTCATCAATCAGGCAGAATGAACAGAAAAACAGTATGGACAATGTTGTGGCAAGATGGCAGTTGAAGGGCAAGTGCAGTAATCAGGTGCAAATTGTCAACTGCGGTCAGAAGGCATATTTGAAAACCCAAACCCAAGGCCGGGCTATGGTTTGGAGGCACCACATGGCTGACCCATAGCCGTCATAACTACACAGCCTCACCTGGCACTCAATCAGAACACATCACCCAAGCAACATACACATGGTTTGCACACACATGCATGGCCACTCACCGGACATTGCCTCAAGATCTGGTAGGTCTCCCACGCCTTGGATCTGATCCTCTGTGAGGAAGGCTCCAGCGATAGACTCATGTTCTGTGAGTACTTCCTCCTCTGGTGGAGACCCATTGCTAGTCACCAGAGTAGAGGCCTGATTGGAAGCTAGCTTGTTCTTTGCTCTGCGTTTGAGGTCATTCCTCCGCTTAGAGCAATCATCAGATGTGTGCCTGACAAATCCAAGGGCACTAATCTGGTCCACGATGCACTGCCAGTGGACCCTACGTTGAGCAGTTGTAGTCTTGCACCCTACAGTCACCAGCATTTCGCGGCCGTTGGCCGACACGTAGCCTACAAGTGCGTCTAGTTCCACATCATTGAAACAAACGTTTCCTTGACGTGCCGGAGGAGAGAGCCGTGTCTGGGGTCCCAGCATGTACCGCAAGAGCACCCTTCTTCCTCCTCGGAGGTGGTGCGGACCCTGAGTGGCTTACACCGCTCTGGTTGGTAGGGCTGAAGTGCAGGTGGACTGGGCACTGGAAGTAGCCAAAGGCACGATGACCAAAGGTCTCACTGCAGGCATTGGCTGCTGGGTGATGTTGGCAGGACCAACCTCGGTGTGATGGACTTGGACCAACACTGTCCCGGCTGGGAGACTCGGAGCTGGGGTGGATTGAGTTGCAGCTGCCCCTGCAGCCTCCTCACCCTGGCTACTTGGGGCAGCAGATGACATTGCTGCCCCAGATCCATGGGGCCTGGTGACAGCAACTTTCACCACCACACGTAGCTTTGACTTGGTGACACGGAAGTCAGCCTGGGAGTCATCCTGTGCCGATTCGGTTGACAATATGGGCCGGTTTAACAAGGCCTGAGCTGGGATGGTGTCAGCTGCATCTCCCCGACCCATTGGGAGGGGGTATAGGTGTCCCTGATTGGTCCTCCTTACACTGGCCTCTTGGGCCACCCTGCACATCCTGGCCACGTCCCCTACCGTGGCCACCTCTTGGAGGTCAGCCACCTTTGCCTCCCTTACCGCTTGGTCGCCTCCCAATCATGGCACTGATGTTCTTGTGCGAATGGGAGGTGCAGTAAACAATTGTCCTGGACAATTGGAGTGAAAGGGGCAGAGTACTAGATGGAATACATACCCTAGTGCTCTACCAAGGCTGTCTGTGACCCCTGGGGGAAGATGACAGGCCATGCAATGCTCAGGCACCCCGAAAACAAAATGTAATGTGCACGCGACCCCTGGTAGCCCACGTGCGTGGAATAAAGAACCTGCACTACGCTGTGGCACCCAGAAACACAAAAAGAAGCATACGCGTGGTACACGCTGGTTACAATGACTTCTGAATGGGTACGCGACACACACGGGGGCAACCACAGTTGAAAAATACGTGCACGACTCACCATCTGCCTGGAAAAAGAACGTGAAAAAGACACACGTGTGCGCGTTGGCAACACCCCCGCCAAAAGAAGAATTGAACACTGAGTATACAAGGAGTACGAATTGGAACCGTTGTGAAGTAATCGTGTGTGAACCGACAAGAAGTATAAGAATCACCCGCTCGCTCTCCACAAAAAGCACATACAAGAAAACGGCATCCTACACGTACCTTTTAACCCAGCCCACACAGGCGACGTCACTTACGTGCGTACACGCTAAGGGCCTTTCCTCCAATTAGACGCAGTGACACCCTGACGTGCAGTTTTTGCACGTGTACAATCAACATGCACCCGTGTGGAGGGAAACGCCTGAGCGCGGTATGTCACAGATGCGCTTACGCGCTAAGGGTCTTTCCTCCAATTACACGCCAACATGCAGTTTTTTCAGGTGCCAAATCACTCCGTATCAAGCTGGCCACGCAACAACACACGGAAGACCATGCTCCTGCCCAGAAGGCCATTTTCCTGCCCCCCAGAGTCTCGATCATGCTCCCACCTGCCATCTGCTGCTGCCTGCCTGCCTTACAGCCATGTGCCCTGCTGTTTGGTGCTTGCACAACAGCTATCTGCAGGGGTCCAGTATCTGTGACCACCCCTGCTGGAATAGAAGACTCCCAACTGGCATTCCATCGCTCCACAGCCCAGCCACAGGACCCAGTTGCCCACCCACACCTGCCTCAGGAGTTGCCATGTCCGACACAACACCATCTGGCACCAGTGACAAACCCCCAGCAGAGAGAGAGAGAAGGCTGCCAGCTTCAATGCCAATGAAGTTGGCATCCTGGTGGAGCAAGTCCTGGGGCATTATGAGGCCCTCTTTGGAAGTTCACGCGTCAACAATGAAGGACGGAAGAGGATCTGGAAGGACATTGTGGCTGCCATCAACGTGGAGGGGGTGGCAGCCCGCGACATGCAACACATCCGGAAGCGCTGGGAGGACTTCAGGTCCAGGACCCTCAGCAAGGCCGGGCGCCTCTTGAAGGCAAAGCATGCAGAGGGGTGCCGGGTCCGCCTTACCAACATCCAGATGAGGGTCCTGGAATGCATACACCCAGCGCTCCACCTCCAGATCCTTCAGAGGCAGACCAGTCCGGAGTCGAGCGGTAAGTGTCCATGCGTACTGATTGTACGCTGTGCATGTTGAGATGTGGCAGGAGTGTGCAGGTTGCACATATGTCTTGGAAGGTCCATGTATGGATGTCTATGTACAGGGACATGAGCCTGCCGCGTACGAGTCCAGTCATGTGTGAGGCACATCAATGGTGTATATGTTCAAATGCATGGTGCCCAAATGCATGTGTCGGTGCACACATGTGTATAAGTATGTGTATGTACTGTGGCATGGTTGTGGTGTGACACATGGATGCTGGTTCAACCTTCATGTATGTGCACAATGAACGTGTGCATGTGTGTGTATTTGACAAGTGTGCAACTGTGATACACCATGGATGCATGTGACACTGACATGTAGGAGGCTGATTGGCAGATGTGACATGGATGGCGATGATATCACTGCGACAGGTGGTGGAGATGTACAGATGCATGCATGTCTGGTGGTGTGTGTGCATGTGCTCTGCACTCCCCGTGTTGCATGTGACATCAGGCTAACCTTCGGATGCTCATACTGTTGTATGTGTATGGATGGTGCTGCCTGCTGCAACATTCCTGTTAATTTGCACATATGTGTGGGTTCAAATGATGTGTATTGGGGAGTGTGATGCCATGTGTGAGTTTTACACTGCCACTCATGTGCAACTGTCATGTGTGTATCAGACCATTGTACAGTGCCCTGATGCTTGTGTTCTGTCTCTCCTTGGCTGCAGCGTCAACTGATGAAGAGGGCGGAGGCGGTGCTGTGGAGCACAGCGGCAGGGATCGCACCGCCAGCCGGAGACGCAAGGCCCAGCTCCCCTCCCAGGTTGTCATCTTGTCGGGGAGTGAGGACTCTTGTGCCGCATCCATGGCAGCAGCTGCCAAGGGTATGTCCAAGAGGCAGAGGTCGGAGGTGGACTCCTCGGCAGCAGAAGGGGCAGCTGAGACCCCACAGGGACCTATGGAAGAAGATGGCACGGAGTCATCCAGGTTGGTGGTGGGTTTGGTTGAGGAGGAGGCCGTAGAAGGGCCACACACGGGGTCTGGAGGGGGATTCCACTGGTGCTAGTGGTGCAGTCCAGTGGCAGGGACAGGAGGCAACACAGCCGGCCGCGGAGGTGCCTGTGTGTAATCCTGTCCCTGATCCTGTGACTGCATCATCCCGCACCAGCAGGGATGCCTTAATCCAGACCCGTTCTCAGGGGGGGATGCACAAACAAGAACTAGCCTTCCTCTCCCTGCGGACGTGGCAATCCGAGACCGTGTTGAGCCTGTCCTGGCTGGGGTGGCGTTGCGTCAACGTGGCATCCAGGATGACGTGCAGGGTTTTCGTGAGGACTCTGCACATTATTTTGGATAGCTCATTGACCGCGTCGACCTACTAGGACGGGTCACCAGTGCTGGGTTCCTCCGTCTGCTGGACCTTGTACCGACCCTCCTCAACTGAACCCCCTATGCGCCAGTCATCCTCCGTGCCATCTTCCGGCCCAAGTATCACCTGGGTACCATGTGGAGCTGCCTCTGACCCAGCGGCCAGGCTGGTGGAGGACACATCCCTGCCACAGTCGGGAGTCGGAGGTCCAGCAGGGGTGGCCACCCCAACAACTGGACCCCAGCAGGAGGAGGACGTGCAGGCATCAACAGGCAGGGCACATGCACGGCAGCAGCAAGCTCAAGGTGGGAGCAATGATGGATCTGGGCCATCAACATCAGAGGGGCAGGCATCGGCCGGAGGGCAGGAGCACCGTGGATTGGGAGTGTCTTCCATGTGGCAGCGGTTGGGCCAGCAAATAGATGCAGAGTGGCGTCGGGCAGACGAGGCATGCCTCACTATGGTCAGGGTGGAGAACTCCATGCGCAAGGCGCTGAGGCAGGCCGAGTGCCTCGAGGAAATTTGCAGGGAGTTGGAGGTGGACATGGCATTATCCCTGCGAGACCTCGGGGCCAGGGAACAGGCCCGCCTCCAGGACGTTGAACAGGAGTTCGATGATGCGCTGGCCCGGGAAATCAACAAGTGAGCCGTAGAACTTGCCCGCCGCCATTGTATATAGTTCATTAGCGTTAGGTTTCCTTTCTATTTTTCTTTCATTTGGGGCGCATGCACTATGCCCCACCTTTTTGTATATAGTTATTCGTTAGGTAGGGTATTTTGTAGGTTTCCTTTGGATTGTTGGGCTCATGGACCCTGAATTTTTACATTGTATATAGTTGTGGACTGGATTTTAATTCATTGTTTTTTTTTTTACCCATGGAGCAATGGTTTTCTTTTTTGTTTACCTTTGGATTTGGTTTGATGGACGAACGCTTTGGAGTCTTTTTCTTTTGGATTTATTTGGATTCTGCATTCATATATTTTTCATTCATTTTGGACATGCAGCCTTTTGTTTATTATTTCTTTTATTGTGTGATTTTCTTTAATTCCCTTGCTTTTGTGTTTAATACATTTTTATTTCATACTTCATTTGTGTGGTATTCTCTCATTGGTTTCATGCATGTCACGATGTGGGTTTTCTCATTCACTTGCACCCATTGTGTGTGTGTGTGTGAGACGGACATGTATTGATGTGCATACTTGTCATTTGGGATCTATCCTGAACTGGGGATTTCAATGTGGGATGGATGGAATACTTGGTTGGGTGTTTGGACTGGGGTGGCGTGGGATGGGAGTTGGGTGGCCATAAGGGCCATGAGTGTGGATTGTGATGACGTGTTGGGGGGGCATGAGTTGGGGCCTGCTGGCAGGTGCCCGTCAATGGTGGGTGGGTGTTTGAGTGGGTGGGGGGACAAGAGTCGGGGCCTGCTGGCAGGTGCTCGTCAATGGTGGGTGGGTGGGGGTACAGGGAGACATGAGTTGGGGCCTGCTGGCAAGTGCCCATCACTGCTGGGTGGGTGGGGGTACAGGGGGACATGAGTGGGGGCCTGCTGGCAGGTGCCTGTCAATGGTGGGTGGGGTTCAGGGGGACATGAGTCGGGGCCTGCTAGCAGGTTCCCGTCAATGGTGGGTGGGTGAGTGGGTGGAGGGACATGAGTCGGGGGCTGCTGGCAGGTGCCCGTCAATGGTGGGTGGATGGGGGTGCAGGGGAACACGAGTCGGGCCCGCTGGCAGGTGCCGGTCATTGGTGGGTGGGTGGGGGTGCAGGGGGACATTAGTTGGGGCCTGCTGGCAGGTGTCTGTCACTGCTGGGTGGGTGGGGGGCAGGGGGACATGAGTCGGGGCCTGCTGGCAGGTGCCCGTCAATGGTGGGTGGGTGAGTGGGTGGGGTGACATGAGTTGGGGCTCACAAGTGTGCTCACAAGTGCATGGTGCCATGTGGGCTGCCTGCAGGGCATGGTGAGGGTTGTAGGTTGGTCCCCTGTGGTGTGGGCTGCCGGCAGGGCCTGTGGAGGGGGGAAACCACACACCCGGGAGGGCCCACGATGCCAAATAGCATGTGAAACTTTCCACACACCCCCAAAATACACATACCCTGCTCGCACAAGGCCTATCGCGTGTGAAACTTCCCGCGCAGCCCCGAAATACACGTACCCCGCTCGCACAAGGTCGATCGCGTGTCAAACTTCCTGCGCACCCCCAAAATACACGTACCCCGCTCGCACAAGGCCTATCACATGTAAAACTTCCCACGCACCGCTGAAATGAACATACCCCTCTCGCACAAGGTCTATCGCGTGTGAAACTTCCCGCGCACCCCCAAAATACACATACCCTGCTCGCACAAGGCCTATCGCATGTGAAACTTCCCGTGCACCCCCAAAATACAGGTACCCTGCTCGCACAAGGCCTATCACGTGTGAAACTTCCCGCGCAGCCCCGAAATACACGTACCCCGCTCGCACAAGGTCGATCGCGTATGAAACTTCCTGCGCACCCCCAAAATACACGTACCCCGCTCGCACAAGGCCTATCACATGTAAAACTTCCCACGCACCGCTGAAATGCACGTACCCCTCTCGCACAAGATCTATCGCGTGTGAAACTTCCCGCGCACCCCCAAAATACACATACCCTGCTCGCACAAGGCCTATCGCATGTGAAACTTCCCGTGCACCCCCAAAATACAGGTACCCTGCTCGCACAAGGCCTATCACGTGTGAAACTCCCTGCGTACCCCCCAAATACACATACCCCGCTGTCGCCTGGTGTATCGCGTGTCAAACTTCCCGCACACCCCCAAAATACACATACCCCACTCACACAAGGACTATCGCGTGTGAAACTTCCCGCGCACCCCAGAAATACACGTACCCCGCTCGCACAAGCCCTATCGCGTGTGAAACTTCCAGCGCACCCCTGCAATACACATACCCCACTCGCACAAGGCCTATCGCGTGTGATACTCCCCGCACACTCCCGAAATACACGCAGCCCGCTCTCGCCCAAGGCCTATTGCGTGTAAAACTCCCCATGCACCCCCATACACACAGGCACCTCATCCACCCTGGCCATGCCCCACAGGCAGCCCACTCACCCTCCCCATGCCCTGGAGGCAGCCCATCCACCCTGGGCATGCCCTGCAGGCAGCCCACACCGCAGGGGGCTGCTTTTTCTATGCAATTTACCTGGCGCGAGCGGGGTACGCATATTCCGAGGGGTGCGACAGTACATTTTCACGCTTTTGGGTACCGTGAGCGGGGTGCGCGTAGTATTTTCACGCGATTACAGTGTACCGGCCTTGTAAACTGGTGCCGGGTTAGCGCGGCCCTTTGCGCTGCATTGGAGATCTCAATGCCTTTTCCTTGCGCAAGGGGCATTCTTGGGGGGCGTAACTGGCGCTGCGGGATGTTCTCTGCGCCAGCGCTGAAAATGGCTTGGGAATTCCATGAATATGCGGTGCGCCAGAATGCTGTTTAGCGCACACGGCTGGCTTAAGCTGGCACACGCTCCCTCTCTGCGCTGCTCGTGTGCCCTGCCTCTGCGCTGAAATCTATGAATTACCCCCTAAGTGTGTTATACTGCAAAGTGAATGGAACTTTGGAGATGAACTTTAAAAAGTGAACTAAAACAAACTTCCATTTTTAACCAGGACAAAATGGGCCACAGTATTGGTCTGGCGGTAACTGTGTCGGTGCTACCGGCATGTTGCCGCCGGACCTGTAATGATTTACTAGCACCTGACTTCCTGGTGCCACCGGGAGATTACAACCCTGGCGGTCTGCAAAGTCCACATTCCCATAGAGTCCTATTCGTCTCTATGGGAATGGGGAACACCGAAGCACTGGCGCTGTTGTTAATGGTGCCGGTGCTACCGTGACAGCTTTGCCTACCGTGACCGCTGTGCCCGACAGGGTCAGACCTGTTGGGCACAGCAGCTCCAGTAGGCAAAACCGTAGTTTGCCGGTCCAGATACAACGGTGCAGGTAAGCTTACTGGCACCCATGTTTCCGGACCGGCAAACTTAGAATGAGGTCCATTTTGTTATGCAAACACTAGCCATATACAGAAGATGCAAGTGTGGTGCACCACATTAAGAATATTGTGAAACTACATCATATTAACACTACATTGAGAATACATCTTGTCGAACCGAACCCCGAGTACTGGTTAATCCTATATTATTTTGGAACTTGAAGCAATCCTGAAACCTCTGTTAGAACTACTTTATACTTGGGCAAGGGAGCTGAATGGAAGCTGCAAGCAGAGCAGACCTCTGAACGTTATTCTGAACACTATTTTGTTGGTTGCCGATGTCCCTAAAGTTGTATAATATTAGTTGTGAGGGCAAGTATAGGTTTTGGACACAGACAGATTTCTAAATTGAACTTGTGGACTTTGACTTTCCTTAGTTTTGGTTTGGTAGGGAAATTCCACCATAGTATAGGGCAAGATAAGTGTTTTTCAATCCTGATATTTAAGTTAATTAAAGTGTTTACTTTGAACTTTGAATCTGTTGTCTGTGTCTTATTCCAAGATGCCCTCACAGTACCCAGTTTAGATTCTGGGATATCATTCTAAAACTAGACATCCTTTTGAGGACTTTTGTAAGAGCAATACAAGGAGATTTCCAACTCTAAACAGAGGCACTATCCAAGATTTTTCCCTGGTTCTTTTTCTTGGACTGTCCTCACTGTGCACAATGGATTCCTGCCCTCTTCCGTGATATGGTTTCACTTAAAAAGCATCACCCTAACACCTATGTGGAATTCATGAAAGGAAAGTTTGTCACAAAAAAGTCAACGCATGCGTTCTCTGCTATTGCGATTGAGCAGACCCATTAACAACATAACACATCAGTCAAAGGTGATGGAGGGGCTGTAGGCCTGACAGAAAACCCAACACCTCTGCATCGTTGGATGGTCTCTGGTCCTGATATGTCCCGCTTATTTGAAGAAATTAATTCTACAAAGACGAAAAGAGATGGGAAAGAGATGAGTATCACCACGAAGCCAACAGGCATTCACAGATGGATTTTACAAAAGATAGCAAGTCTCTTTCTCATGCAATACAAGGTATGGGAAACCCTTTCAGTGAAACCAGCTGTGATCTAAGGGTACTTGATGGCATAAATACAGTACATCCAGCAGTTGCAGACACATGGCTAAATATTGAAAAAAACTGAGTAATACTAATACAGCTGGCGGTAAATATGCCAGAAAACAGAGGGAAACAGAGGGTCTAAATCGGATTTTCACCTACAGAAAAAAGCTGGAGGTAAAACTGCCCATCTAGCGCAATGGTTCATGCCGGTAAAATACCGGCACCACCTTGGTGGAAAGGGGAATTACCACCCTATTCGACGGTTGGCAGGGCGGTAATTCCCCCTTCCACCATTGCCCTTCCCCATTCCCATTTTTGCCCCATAGGGCTCTATGGGAATGGGGAAGGCGCTAATTACAGCACCGTAAATTACAGTGCCGTAATTAGCTCCAAGGTCCCTTTGCGGGTTGGATTTTAACGCCTGCACAAAGCAGGCGTTAAAGTCTCCAACCCACAAAGGGACCTCGTAGTAAGGCGGTAAGGGTTAACGGTCACCGGTACCATTAACGGTGACTGTTAACCCTTACCGCCGTCCGTGTAATGAGGCCCATAGAAAGACTGACAGGGTAATTCATAGAATTCAGCGCACAAGTAGCGCACGCGGCTGGCGCACAGCGTGCGCGTGCGATAGTCTGCGCCAGGCACGTGCGCTAAAACTGATTTCCGCGCACAGCGTATTCATGGATTTCATGCTCCCAAACCAGCCGTGGCGCAGAGAATCGCAGCGAGCCTGCAGCAGCGCCAGTAACGCCCCCAAGAACGCCCTCGCGCAAGGAAAAGCCATCAAAATCGCTAAATCATCGCTAAGGGCTGCGCTAACCCTGGACCACTTCACAGGGCAGGCAAACAAGGAAAGCAAATCGGGCAATCTTCAAATCAGGAGTACGCGGGAAGTTCTACACGCGACTAGGCAGGGAACGTGAATTACAGGGGTACGCGGGAATTATCACACGCGAACAGCCAGGGAACGCGTATTACAGGGGTACGCGTGAAGTAGAACACGCGATAGGCCAGGGAACGTGTATTACAGGGGTACGCGTGAAGTAGAACACGCGATAGGCCAGGGAACGTGTATTACAGGGGTACGCGGGAATTATCACACGCGAACAGCCAGGGTGCGTGTATTACAGGGGTAGCGGGAAGTTCAACACGCGATTGGCCAGGGTACGTGTATTACAGGGGTACGCGTGAAGTAGAACACGCGATAGGCCAGGGAACGTGTATTACAGGGGTACGCGGGAATTATCACACGCGAACAGCCAGGGTGCGTGTATTACAGGGGTAGCGGGAAGTTCAACACGCGATTGGCCAGGGAACGTGTATTACAGGGGTACGCGTGAAGTAGAACACGCGATAGGCCAGGGAACGTGTATCACAGGGGTACGCGGGAATTATCACACGCGAACAGCCAGGGTGCGTGTATTACAGGGGTAGCGGGAAGTTCAACACGCGATTGGCCAGGGTACGTGTATTACAGGGGTGCGTGGGAATTATCACACGCGAATAGGCTGGGTGGGCCCTCACAGGTGTACCCTGTACACCCTCCACGGCCCCTGCAGGCAGCCCACAAAACAGGGGACTACCCTGCACACCTGATCATGTCCCCCTGCACCCCCATCCACCAGGGGCACCCTCCACCAGGCCCCCACCCATGTCTCCCACCACCCCCACCACCCAGCAGTGCAGGGGCACCTGCCAGCAGGCCCCCACCCATGTCTCCCACCACCCCCACCCCCCATCCACCAAGGGCACCCTCCACCAGGCCCCCACCCATGTCTCCCACCACCCCCACCCACCAGCACTGTGGGGCACGTGGCCAGCAGGCAGTCAGGCAGCAGCAGATGGCAGGTGGGAGCGTGCTCAGGGCTCTGGGGGACTGTAATTTGGCCTCCTGGCCAGGAGCGTGGTCTTTCGTGTTTGAACGCGTGGACAGCCTGATAGGGAGTGATTTTGCACGTGAAAACCCCACACTCAGCGAATCGCGCGAAAACCCGTCACCAGCATATGTGCGTCTATAGTTACCTGCACGGGCAGTGTCAAAGCGTGTGATTGTTGAAAATGGATCTACACGCAGGAGTGACAAAGCGTGTGATTGGTGAAAATGGATCTACACGCAGGAGTGACAAAGCGTGTGATTGGTGAAAAGTGAGCTGCACGCAGGAGTGTCAAAGCGTGTGATTGGTGAAAAAGGATCCACACGCAGAAGTGACAAAGCGTGTGATTGGTGAACATGGGCCAAGCACGTACACGCCGTAAGTGACGCTGTACGTGTGGGCCTGTATATAAGGTAGTGTAGAACACCATTTCCCTGTACGTGCTTTTCGTGGAGAGCGAGTGGGTGAATTCTGTACTTCTTGTCGTTTCACACGCGATTTACTTCACGGCGTTTCCAGTTCGTACTCCCTGTTACCTCTGACAGCTTTTTCTCTTTTTCCTCTTGTACTGGTTTACCTGGGCCTGTTCCCTCAAACAGTGTCCCCTTCTACTGTTGTCCTGTCTCCTCAGACAGCGTACACATCTTCTTTTGGCGGGGGTGTTGCCAACCAAACGCGCTCATTTTTCACGCTCTTTTACCTGGCAGACGGTGAGTCACGCACGTATCTAACTTCTGTGCTTGCCCCGTGTGTAGCCTACCCCTTCAGAGGTCATTCTAGGCTGCGTGTGACACGCATACGTTCATTGTGTTACTGGATGCCACAGCGTAGTGCAGGGTTTTCCATCAGCACACGTGGTCTAGGAGGGGTATTGTGCACGTTCCTTAACTTTTCTGGGGTGCCTGTGCGTTGCGTGACCCGTCATCTTTCCCCAGGGGTGTCATATAGCCTTGCCACTGCACTAGGGTACGAATACCATCTGGTACCCAACCCCTTTGACACCCAATTGCCCAGGACAATTGTGCACACCGACTCCCATACGCACAATAACATCAGTGCCATGGTTGGGAGGCGTGCAAGCCGTAAGGGTGGCAAAGGTGGCCGAGCCACACGTGGTGGCCGTGGAGGATCCACTAGGGGACGTGGTTGTGACTTGCAGGGTGCCCCTGTCCCCCCCAGTCTGGAGGACCAGTCAGGGACACCCATGCCCCCCCCCCCCAGTTGAGGGTCATGTGGCTGATACCAACCCTGATCAGCCCTTGTCGGACCAGCCCATTGTGGCACCAGACCTGTCCGAGGGTGATCCCATCGCTGACATCCAGGTCAGCAGGTCCACTGCACGTGCACCGGTGCACATTGGTGTCATCAGGGCACGCGCATCTATGCCAGATAGGTCATCTGCTGGCCCCCGTAGCCAGGGTGTGGCTCCATCCACCCCACCTCTCATACACCCTGCCAAGACTGTGTCGGTCCTAGTTCATGCACCTCAGATCAGGCCTGACCCCATCCCACTACCCCCAATGCCTGCACCTACTCCCATGCTGAGTGTGCAATCCCACACACCCAGTACTGAGTCCACCACGGCTCCTGCCCCTAGTGTCCACAGCGGCGTAGGACACTCTGGATCCCCACCCCCTTCCAAGCGCAAGAGGAAGAGTGCACGTCCGGCACAGGCTGATGCCCCAGGCACGGCTGCACAGTCCGGCCCATCAAGGAAGCCAAGCTTCACAGACGCCGAACTGAATGCACTTGTTCAGTATGTGTCAGATCATGATAGGGAAATGGTCATCGTTGCAGGGTCCAAGACCACACATGCCAGACGCCAGGCACACTGGCAGACCATTGCTGACAGAATAAGTGCCCTTGGAGTAGTGAGGCGCACAGCTAGTGATTGCCAGAAGCGCTGGAATGACCTTAAGCGCAGGGCAAAGGAGAAGCTGGCCTCAAGTCATGCCGCAACCTTGGTGACTGGAGGTGGGTCCCCAGCACAGGAAATAGAACTCACACCACACGAGTCCGAAGCTGGATCCTACGTCACCGAGGGACAACTCCAAGGTGTGGGAGATCTCCCTGATTATGAGGCATCATCCGGTGAGTGCACATGCATGTGTGTATTATCCATGTGCATGGTGTGTGTGTGAAGCATTCATGTTGGGTGCCTGTCAAGGGGGTGTGTGGCAGAGTTGATAGTGGCACCCATGTGCCTCATCCAGTATGTTCAGTGCAACACCATCTGCCCACAGCACTATCCCAACTGGCAACAGTGCACATATGGCCCTACACCATGGAAGTTGCCCTTGAATTGTCATTTTGTCACTACATTGTTGCTCATACTCCCCTGTCTATTCATCTGATGGCTTACATACCATTCCTATACTTTCCCCCAGCCAATCAAGTTTCATCTTCACATGCCTGACATGCAATGATACCACATGCTAATGCGTCCTCTGTATATAAATGCCAACCAACATGCTGTCATACTGTGGATGTTGCCTTGACATCCACCTCCTACCTGTGTGCTTTGGTACCGTCTGGTTTCGAGCCCCATTCCCTCACACTCCATGCTGCTCTTCATGGTCTATCTTCCCTGACTTCTACAGTTCAGACCATCGTGCCCTACTCACGACACCTGCTTGCTAACAGTCAAATGAGGGCACCCTGCCCTCCAATGCGACCCACCCTATTGCTGACAAGTGCATCTGAGCCTACTCAAAGCTAACTCTCACTGACATCTGCTCATACATGCCTTTGCCTGTCCCATAGACCCTTCACATGGTCCCTGTCCTCTCTCCTTGCTCCTCTTCCACCATCAATGGTGGGACCCGTTGGGGTGTACTCCTGGCATCCTTCCAATCCTCAGAGGCCACAATTGATGTGCATGGTAATGGGAGCATCTCAGTCCAAGGCCCTTAGGCCAACCTCATACTCCTTGAGAAATGCTACCCACATCTCATCAACTTCCTTTCCTCTCCTGCTGTCCCCCCTCCTCTCTCCTCATCAATCCTGCACTGCCTCCCTGCACCCTCCCATGATCCTTCTCCGCCTCCCACTCCAACTCCTACACATGCTGCACCTCTGATCTCTAGCACTCCCCGTAAGTCCTCCAAGGCTGTCAACCTCCTCCACAATTACACTCCTTTCACTGCGGCTGCATCAGGCATTCCTCCGATATCTGTCACTTACATGAGGTTATGCACCTTGACATCCTTGGTCTCATGGAAACATGTCTGACGGCCAGCTCTGTCTGCATCCTTCACACACTCCTACCTGATGTTCAGGAGACCCTCTCCCTGGCCCGCCACTACTGTGCAGGGGGGGTGTGCCCTTGGCTTCCCTGAGGGTATTCCTGCCACTGTCACTCCTACTTAGACCTACTCCACTCTGGAATGGCTTGTGTGACGTCTCTCTCTACCACACCTTGACATTCACAAACTGTGCGTACTGTGTCTTGGAAAACTGGTCAAATGTACTACTTCCTTTCTGAGTGTCCTCACCTCTCCTCCTCACTCATGTCCCCAGACACAGAAATCCTCTTCCTTGGTGCTGTACGCATCCACCTGCATGCTTGTTGACCCCCCCACGTGACCTTTCTGTGACCTCAGCAACTCCCTCTCACCCTCTAGACTCCCGTCTGTCCCTACTCATTCTGCAGGGCACACTCTTGATGCTCTGATCTCATCTGACTTTCCCCTCTCCGTCCATCTCTGCACTCCTCTCTCCTGGAGTGATCACATTCTCCTCTCCTCCCAGCTCACCCTCACCACCCCACAGGCAAAGCCACCCTCACCACTGTCACACACCTTCTTGGTATTCCAACCCATGAAGTGTGTGTCAGTCGAGGCTCATGCTGCCAAGATCTCCCCCCCATCCAGCTCCCCCTTAGGCTCACTCCCATCCTGACAGGGCCCACTCCATGCTCCACTCTGTCAGGTACACTGGATGTCTTTGCCACGGTCATGACCACCTGTCTGAAGCCCCATGCCAATGCAGAGTCCTGGCATGACTCGGATCTTGTGAACCCAGACCACAGGTGCCGGGTGGCAGAGAGGGAATGTCCTGCATCATGCTCATCCTCTGGCAAACTGGCCTGCCACATGCTCCAAAGGCAATAGCGCCTCACCCTTTTCACCAAGATGAGATCCCCAATCCAAGGGCACATATCTGCGGCATGTGACAACTCTGCAGGACACATAGAAATCTGCAAGGACCTTGCCGAGCCAGATGCAGTGTGTTCCTCCCCTGTCCCCTCCGAGCCCACAGCACTGCATGATTGTCTCTGTACCCCTATAGGCCACCCCCCCAGCACTTGTCTGCGCCTAACACCATCTGCCCTTGACGTTAAGTCCTACTTACCTTGTACAGCACTTCCAGCCGCCACTTCCCCTTGCACTTCATTGTGCCACCCACCCCTGCACTTGCGTGACATGAATGACACCAGCACCAGTAGGATTGTTGACTGGCATCCCCTTCTGCCCCACCACCCCTCAGTGCTCCGCTGTACCTTCATACATTTCTGGACCGGTGCTTCACGAATGCTATATGATTCCTTTACAGGTGATGGGGAGGTGGAATCTCATTGTTTACTGCATTTTGTTGATGTAGACAAGGCACTGTGCATCGTGGCCAATTTGGACTAGCAGATCCATGTACAACATGTTAACTTATTGATGTGATGATGCAATGTCAGGACCAGAGTGGTTGAAATCCAAAAAAGTTGCCCTCCTCTCCCTCTTCACTTGGTGGCTATGTCACATGCCATGTGTGTGATGGCATGTGCCTTTGACATGGCAATCACCGGCCAATGTGTGATGGCAGTGCTAGGCAGCATGGTGAGCAGGCGTTGCTCTCCAATCTGTACATTGTATGCCCTGAGCCTCCCCTACAGACCCAGTGATGGTGAATGCATAGGAGGTCTCCCAGTCATGTGGGACATGTGTCGTAGAACTACTGCCTCTGTTGTTCATCAGCCCTTGTTGCATGCCATGGTGCTAATGCCTGTTTCCATTTTTCTCTTTCATGTCTTTGCAGGGGACGAAGCACTTGTTGATGCTGGGGATGTGGTGGTTGAGCCGTCCCAGGAGGGCAACCCGGGCCGACCTTCCACAAGTGAGGGACGTGGTGTGTTTGTGGGTGAAAACCCACAAGTGCTGCAGGTCGTGCTGTCGAGGGGTGTCTCTGGGGGTTCCTCCCCCGAGCAGTATTCAGGTGTAGACTCGGAGGATGACACCTATGTGCAGTCGCAGGTGAGTGTTCTTGGGAGAGAATCTCCTCTGTCCGACCCACCTGCAGCCGGGCCATTGCCCTCAATGGGGATGTCAGTGTCGGCAGCTCAGCCTCCGGTGGTTACGGATGCAGGGCCACACCACACAATCTCTGATCCTGTTCCTGGGGCTGCAGATCAGAGAGGGAATGCAGTCCTGCAGCCTGAGGCCTTGCCGGCACAGCAAGGCGCAGTCCGCCTTGCCCCAGGCAGGTGTGGTGCCCGTCAACGTGGTGGCCGTATGCCACCTGGCAATACCGCTTGGGAGCAATCCATCTACGGTATGGCCAACCAACAGGCAGCATCATCCGAGATGATTGCACAGGCCATGGATAGGGTGGCCACTTCCATTGTCCCCCCAGAAAGGCTGATGGAGCGACTGGAGCAGGCTACAGAGTCCATCTGCCAGGCACACAGGGAGGATATGTTGGCGTCCAACATGGACAGGCGGGCGGCACTGGCGACTCTGCGGGAATCACTTTCCATGGAGTCCCAGCGCCACAGGGAAGGCCTGAGGGAAGAATTCCATCACCTCAGGTCGACCCTGTTAGAGCTTGAGGCTTCATCCCATAGAAGGACAGAGGAGCAGCTGGAGCGTCTGACACGGACGCTCTCGGCCGAGATGCAGGCAACTCGTGCGGAGGTCAGGTCATCCCGGAAGTTACTGCATGGGGACCTCCGCATGATTACAACCCAGAACCAGAACTACCAGACCCGCCTGCTTGCAGCCATGGAGGAGCAAACTCGTGCTTTGCGTGGGCTGCCTCCCATTGTCACACCATCTTCTGAGGCAGCTCCCCCACCTCCTGAGTCAGCTGCAGGGTCTGGCCAGAGCGATAGCGACTCATCTCCCACAACAGAGTAGCCGTGTGGGCCACGAGCCTATGGGGTGTTTTAGTTTCCCATGATCCACACAGGTGGATTGTGGCGTGCATCCTGTCCTCGGACCTCATAGGTGGCCCCCCCCCCCCCCGCCGGCCCTTTCATGGCCATTTTTTCTCAATATTTTTTTTTCTTTTCCAAGAGTGTTGCCTTGTGTGGGTACCTGGGCATACACTGTATTGTGGCTGGGCACATGCAGGCTTGTCCTGAGTTTGGTTTCGATGCTTGGGTAGCAGACATCCACACCCCTCCTGCTTCCGTTTCCATGGGCTTGCAAAGGGTGTGCCCAAGTGACAGCAAATTACACGGTGACATTGGACTCCCATGAGCTGTTGGCCAGTCCATAGTCAATACTGTGTAGACATTCATAGTGTACATTGTTGTTGCACCTAACTATGCATGATGGTTTGATATGTGCCTCTACTTACATATGTTGCTCATGTTTTGCAGGTATTTCACACAGTTCTTCACACGGGCATACTCTCTGGAGTCAGACTACATGTCGGTAGATGTGCACTGACACTTTTGCGTGGCGCCATCACTGTACATCTGGACGGTGAGGACATACCAGCAGAGTCAGGTAATGAGACTACCATTGATTACATGCATTGTGTCTTGTTTGGGTGGGCTTCAGGGTGGGTTGGTGTGTAATTTGATTGAAATTACTCTTACACAGGTGTGTAGTAGTGGCTCCAGCGCGGTTAGCTGTTCAAGTGCGGCTATGTACCATTTGGGGCACTGCTATTTGTGACACCGGTGTCATGTTGTGATGGCCAGTTTGTTTGCTCTCACATACCATGACATGGTGTCCTCAGTGGCGGGACTGTGAAGGGAATGGGTGACATGGCAATGTTGTCATGTAGTGAATCGCCTGTGGCAATGCATATTTGATTGATGGAGTTGTGTCTTTTCGTTGTGATGCATTGCTGGTGTATGTGTAGGTAGGGGTGCACACATAGTGACACTTCCATGTTAACAATCTCAGGCTGATGTGTATCTGACAGTTTATTGTCAAGTAATATTGTGACATTGTCAGGTAGTGTCATCATTGATTGTCAGATGGTATGTGCCAGAGCAGTGTGCACTAGCCAGCACTGTGATTCCTAGGTGAAGAAGTTGGCCACCAGTTGCGTACGGGCTGCCTCCCCCCGTGCCCTTTCCCCTCCCATGCGCAGCGGGCGTGCATGTGGTTGTGGATGTGAGGGCACCACCATGTCCACGGGCAGGCCCCGGCGTGTTGCAACGTTGTGCAGGACACATGCTGCCACTATGATCCTGCACACTATTCGGGGAGCATATAACAGCTGCCCGCCAGAACGGTCAAGGGAGCGAAAGCGTGACTTCAGCACTCCGAATGTGCGCTCCACTATGCCCCGTGTTGCAATGTGGGCTGTGTTGTACCTTACCTCGGGTGGCGTGGTGGGGTTCCGGATTGGGGTCATCATGTGGGGGCTGATAGGGTAGGCACTGTCCCCTGCGGAGGTGGTGATGGGTATCATTAGTGGTGTTGTGTCATGACCCAGTATCTGACATGCATGCATGTGCAGTGGCATTCATGCTCACCAAGCAGCCATGTATCTCCATGCTGGCCAGCCTCTAGGTCCCGGCATAGGGTAGACATTCTGTAGATGAAGCTGTCGTGGGTGGACCCGGGATAGTTGGCATATACTGATGTGATTATTCCCTTGGCATTGCATACAACTTGCACGTTGATGGAATGCCAGTGCTTGCGGTTTCTATAGATGTGCTCTGTTGCCCTGGGTGGACGTAGAGCCACATGTGTGCAGTCAATTGCACCAAGCACTTTGGGGAATTGAGCCACACCATAGTATTCCTGGATGCACGTCCGCCTTTCTGCATGAGTCCTGGGGAGATATATGTGCCTGCGGACTGATGGCCGTGCAGTGATGATGTTCAAGACCTGGTGTAGGCAGCGTGACTGCGTGGCCTGTGACACACCACCCACTATGGCACTTGTCCGCTGAAAGGATCCAGTGGCCAAGAAGTGCAGTACATTCAGGACCTTCTGCAGGGGGCTGAGTGCTTGGGAGCACAGGGTGGGTGATGTGAGGTCATCCTCCCACTCACTGACCAGGTCCAGTATGATGTGTGCTGGAAACCTGTACCTCCCATACACCTGGTCATCAGGCATCCCGAATAGGCTGGTTCTGGGTGTGAATATTCTGGCCCTGACTCTCCTCCTCCTCCTCCTTTGGTAGCCCACTGCCACTGCTGCTAGGAACGGTATGTTCATCCCGGCATCTGGCTTGTTTATTGATAAGTGCGCAAATTAATGCCTTGCGCGTGTTCTAGGCGAGCGTGTGACCCTCGCACCCCTGGAATCTAGTTCCCACTCCAATAGCGTGTGGAAATTCCCACGCAGCAGGCATACAGGTGCGCTGACGTACTTGCGTGTGTAAGTGCCCGCGCACCCCTGAAATACACGTACATAGGCCAATGGCGTGTACGCGCACTTTCGGCCAATTACACGCGATGAAATACACGTACATAGGCCAATCGCGTGTACGCGCACTTTCGGCCAATTACACGCGATGAAATACACGTACATAGGCCAATCGCGTGTACGCGCACTTTCGGCCAATTACACGCGATGAAATACACGTACATAGGCCAATCGCGTGTACGCGCACTTTTGGCCAATTACACGCGATGACACTCTGACGTGCAGTATTTCCACGTGTGCTCCGTCATCACGTGCTGAGTGGGGAACACCCGTGCGGATCACGTCAGACGCGCTTACGCGGTGAGGGACTCTGGTCCAATAGAATCGCGTATGCGTGCTGACGCACTTACGCGCTAAGGGCCTTTCCTCGGATTTCACGCTGACGTGCAGGAATTTCACGTGCCAAATCACTCCGTATCAAGCTGGCCACCCGAAAACACACGGAACACCACGCTCCTGCCCAGAAGGCCGAGTTACTGCCCCCCCAGTGCCCTGAGCAGCCTCCCACGTGCTATCTGCTGCTGCCTGCCTGCCTGCTGCCACCTTGCCCTGCCATTTGGTGCCTGCACATCAGCCATCTGCAGGGGTCCAGTTGCTGTGTCCACCCCTGCTGGAACTGAAGACTCCCAACTGGGATTACATCGCTCCACAGCCCAGCCCCAGGACCCAGTTGCCCACCCACACCTGCCTCTGGGGTTGCCATGTCGGGCACTTCCACATCTGGCACCAGTGGCAACCCCAGGCCAGAGGGGCAGAGGGGCACCAGCTTCACTGCCACGAAGTTGGTGTCCTGGTGGAGCATGTCCTGGGGCAGTATGATGCCCTCTTTGGATCGTCCCGCGCCAGCAAGGAAGGACGGGAGAGGATCTGGGCCGACTGTGTGGTTGCCATCAACGCGGAGGGGGTGGCAACCCGCAACGTCCAGAAGATCAAGAAGCGCTGGGAGGACTTGAGGTCCAGGACCCTTGTGAAGGCCCGGCGCCTCGTGGAGGGGGGCCGGGGCCGCATGAGTTCCATCCAGAAGAGGGTCCTGGAACGCGTACGCCCAGCGCTCCACGCCCAGGTCCTTGAGAGGGAGGCCCGTCTGGAGTTGAGCGGTAAGTGTGCAAGCATTACTGTGTGAGACAGGGCATGTTGCGGTGTGCTGGTTCTATGATACTTGCCTGTATGTGTGCCATGGGCCATGTATGCATGTATGTGTGCAGGGACATCATGGTAATGCATGTGCGACCAGTGATGTGTGACCCACATGGTTGTTGCATGTGTTGAAATGCGGCATGGGGAGCCCTATGCAGATTTAGGACATGAGAGCATGCCAGTCTCTGTACCTGGACATGGATGGGGGTGAAGGATGGGTGCTGATGCCAGGTACATATATGGTAGCCATGTCTGTGTGCCTGACCTGCGTGTCTGTTACTTGTGCATGCCATGGATGCATGACACATGTGTGTGACAATGCACAGATTCAGTGACGCACCCAACTTACCCTTGTTTCGCCTGTGTTCGTAGTGTTTGGGGCCAGATGGATGTAACTGAGGTGAAGTGTGTGCATGTGATATGCATGAGCCATGATGCATGTGAGTTACATATCATTGAATGTTTCAAGAGTCAATTGGACATGCATGGAAATGTGCATGGCATGCACCATGCCTGTTACTGTGTGTGTTTTGCCTGGACTGACCCATGTGTTGTGGAGGGACATGATGGAAGTGTACTTTGACAGGGGTGCTCATCTGCTATTGCTTCCTGTCTAGGGGACCATTTTACAGTAGCCTGATGCTTGTGTCCTTTGTCTCCCTCTACGCAGCGGCTAGTGAAGAAGAGGGCGGAGACGGCGCTGTGGAGCAAGGCGGCGGGGATGCCCCCACGGCTGCAGCGGAAGGGGTGGGTGAGCCCCCACAGGGGCCTGCTACGGCGGAAGACGGTGAGGAGCCATCCAGGTTGGTGGTTTGCACAGAGGAGGCCGACACTGGTGCACACATGGGGCCTGGTGGGAGCATCCCTGCTGGTGCAAGTGGTGCAGTCCAGGGCCAGGGGCAGGAGGCAGCACAGGTCACTGTGGAGGTGCCTGTGCATGTCGCTGTCCCTGACCCTGTGAGTGCACCACCATGCACCAGCAGGGATGCCCCGTCCCAGGCCCGTCCGCAGGTAGAGGGGATGTCCATGTCAACTGACTCCCCTCCACCTGCGGCCGTGGGAACCCCTGGCCGCGTGGAGCAGGTCCTGATTGGGGTCGCGATGCGCACGGCTGTGATTCGTGATGCCGTGCGTGCTTCCCGGGAGGAGCACGCACGTCATCACGAAGTGCACCGTGCCGACGTGGCCCAATTGGGATCGGCCATGTTCGGGGGGTTCCTGCATGTGTTGGCCAATCTGACGGCCCTCTCCTCCTCTGTGCAGGCTATCCACCGGTCGTTCTCCTTGCCGTCTTCCGGCCCAGATGCCACCATGGCCCCCTGTGGACCTGCCCCGACCAATGCAGCCAGCTCGGTGGGGATCCCATCCCTGCCACAGTTGGGAGTCGGAGGTCCAGCAGGGGTGGACAACACAGCAAGTGGACCCCAGCAGATGGAAGATGTGCCGGCATCATCGGGCAGGGCACGTGCACGACGGCGTCGGTGGTTACCATCAGCCTGGATGCCGTCGTGCTGGCAGAGGCAGTGGCGTCGGAGGCAGCAGCGGGCTCGACGTGGGAGGCATCATGGCTCAGGGCCATCAAGATCAGAGGGGCAGGCATCGGCCGGAGGGCAGGGCAACCCTGGCATGGCGGTGTGTTCCGTGTGGGAGGAGTTTGGCCAGCGGATAGGTGCGGAGCGGCAGCGGGCGGAAGAGGAGCGGCTCGCCATGGCCAGGGCGGAGATCTCCATGCGTCGGGCATTGAGGCGGGCTGAGTGCCTCGAGGAGGCTCGCAGGGATTTTGGTGAGCACATGGGGTTGTCCCTGCGAGACCTCGGGGCCAGGACAGAGTCCCGCCTCCAGGACATTGACATGGAGTTCGAGGATGCCCTGGCCAGCATCACCAAGTGAGCCGCAGGACTAGCCCGCTGCCTTTGTATATAGTTTTTTAGTTAGTTAGTGCTAGGTTTCCTTTATTTATTTTTATTATTTTGGACCGCTCGGACAATGGCCACTTTTTTGTACATATTTTTTTTATTAGTAAGTATTAGGTTTCATTTGTGGTGTTGGGCTCATGGACCCTGGAACATTCCTGTATATATTGTTATTTTTTGGGAGATACATTTTTTTATTTTCTTATTGTTTACACCATGACGTAATGGTTTTTCTTTGATTTCCTACTACATGGTTTTGCTTTGGACAAATTCTATTGATTTTTTAATCCTTTGTTTTTTGGTTTATCATTTTTGTTCTCGGACATGGACCTTTTATTTACTTTGCCACATAGTTGTATGTTTTATTGGTTTACTTAATTTTTGTTTTTAATACATTTTTATATTATCTTACACTTGTGTTATTTTCTCTTTGGTTTCTTACATGTCATGATATGGGTTTTGACATTCACTTGCACCCATTGTGTATGTGTGTGTGACGGACATGTGTTCTTTTGCATACTTGCCTTTGGGGTTGTGTCATGTGATTGCATTCACTATGTGGGTGCATGCAATCCTTGCCTGGGTGTTTGTGCTGGGTATGCTGGCCATTACTGCCATGATTGTGTATCGTCAGGACCTGGGGCCAGGGGGACATGGGTGGGGGCCTGCTGGCAGGTTCCCCACAGTGCTGGGGGTGGTGGGAGACATGGGTGGGGGCCTGGTGGAGGGTGTCCCTGGTGGATGGGGGGTGGGGGTGGTGGGAGACATGGGTGGGGGCCTGGTGGAGGGTGTCCCTGGTGGATGGGGGGTGGGGGTGGTGGGAGACATGGGTTGGACATGGGTGGGGGCCTGCTGGCAGGTTCCCCACAGTGCTGGGGGTGGGGGTGGTGGGTGACATGGGTGGGGGCCTGGTGGAGGGTGTCCCTGGTGGATGGGGGGTGGGGGTGGTGGGAGACATGGGTTGGACATGGGTGGGGGCCTGCTGGCAGGTTCCCCACAGTGCTGGGGGTGGGGGTGGTGGGAGACATGGGTGGGGGCCTGGTGGAGGGTGTCCCTGGTGGATGGGGGGTGGGGGTGGTGGGAGACATGGGTGGGGGCCTGGTGGAGGGTGTCCCTGGGGGGTGGGGGGTGGGGGTGGTGGGAGACATGGGTGGGGGCCTGGTGGAGGGTGTCCCTGGTGGATGGGGGGTGGGGGTGGTGGGAGACATGGGTTGGACATGGGTGGGGGCCTGCTGGCAGGTTCCCCACAGTGCTGGGGGTGGGGGTGGTGGGAGACATGGGTGGGGGCCTGGTGGAGGGTGTCCCTGGTGGATGGGGGGTGGGGGTGGTGGGAGACATGGGTTGGACATGGGTGGGGGCCTGCTGGCAGGTTCCCCACAGTGCTGGGGGTGGGGGTGGTGGGAGACATGGGTGGGGGCCTGGTGGAGGGTGTCCCTGGTGGATGGGGGGTGGGGGTGGTGGGAGACATGGGTGGGGGCCTGGTGGAGGGTGTCCCTGGGGGATGGGGGGTGGGGGTGGTGGGAGACATGGGTGGGGGCCTGGTGGAGGGTGTCCCTGGTGGATGGGGGGTGGGGGTGGTGGGAGACATGGGTGGGGGCCTGGTGGAGGGTGTCCCTGGTGGATGGGGGGTGGGGGTGGTGGGAGACATGGGTGGGGGCCTGGTGGAGGGTGTCCCTGGTGGATGGGGGGTGGGGGTGGTGGGAGACATGGGTGGGGGCCTGGTGGAGGGTGTCCCTGGTGGATGGGGGGTGGGGGTGGTGGGAGACATGGGTGGGGGCCTGGTGGAGGGTGTCCCTGGTGGATGGGGGGTGGGGGTGGTGGGAGACATGGGTGGGGGCCTGGTGGAGGGTGTCCCTGGTGGATGGGGGGTGGGGGTGGTGGGAGACATGGGTGGGGGCCTGGTGGAGGGTGTCCCTGGTGGATGGGGGTTGGGGGTGGTGGGAGACATGGGTGGGGGCCTGGTGGAGGGTGTCCCTGGTGGATGGGGGGTGGGGGTGGTGGGAGACATGGGTGGGGGCCTGGTGGAGGGTGTCCCTGGTGGATGGGGGGTGGGGGTGGTGGGAGACATGGGTTGGACATGGGTGGGGGCCTGCTGGCAGGTTCCCCACAGTGCTGGGGGTGGGGGTGGTGGGAGACATGGGTGGGGGCCTGGTGGAGGGTGTCCCTGGTGGATGGGGGGTGGGGGTGGTGGGAGACATGGGTGGGGGCCTGGTGGAGGGTGTCCCTGGGGGGTGGGGGGTGGGGGTGGTGGGAGACATGGGTGGGGGCCTGGTGGAGGGTGTCCCTGGTGGATGGGGGGTGGGGGTGGTGGGAGACATGGGTTGGACATGGGTGGGGGCCTGCTGGCAGGTTCCCCACAGTGCTGGGGGTGGGGGTGGTGGGAGACATAGGTGGGGGCCTGGTGGAGGGTGTCCCTGGTGGATGGGGGGTGGGGGTGGTGGGAGACATGGGTGGGGGCCTGGTGGAGGGTGTCCCTGGGGGATGGGGGGTGGGGGTGGTGGGAGACATGGGTGGGGGCCTGGTGGAGGGTGTCCCTGGTGGATGGGGGGTGGGGGTGGTGGGAGACATGGGTGGGGGCCTGGTGGAGGGTGTCCCTGGTGGATGGGGGGTGGGGGTGGTGGGAGACATGGGTGGGGGCCTGGTGGAGGGTGTCCCTGGTGGATGGGGGGTGGGGGTGGTGGGAGACATGGGTGGGGGCCTGGTGGAGGGTGTCCCTGGGGGGTGGGGGGTGGGGGTGGTGGGAGACATGGGTGGGGGCCTGGTGGAGGGTGTCCCTGGTGGATGGGGGGTGGGGGTGGTGGGAGACATGGGTGGGGGCCTGGTGGAGGGTGTCCCTGGTGGATGGGGGGTGGGGGTGGTGGGAGACATGAGCAGGTGTGCAGGGTAGTTCCCTGTGGTGTGTGCTGCCTGCAGGGGCCGTGGAGGGTGTACAGGTAATGCCTGGGAGCACACAGCCAATTCGCGTGTGGAACTTCCCGCGCACCCCTGAAATCCACGTAGCCGGCCATATCGCGTGTGGAACTTCCCGCGCACCCCTGAAATCCACGTACCCTGCCATATCGCGTGTGGAACTTCCCGCGCACCCCTGAAATCCACGTAGCCGGCCATATCGCGTGTGGAACTTCCCGCGCACCCCTGAAATCCACGTACCCGGCCATATCGCGTGTGGAACTTCCCGCGCACCCCTGCAATCCACGTACCCTGACTAATCGTGTGTGGAACTTCCCGCGCACCCCTGAAATCCACGTACCCGGCCATATCGCGTGTGGAACTTCCCGCGCACCCCTGCAATCCACGTACCCTGACTAATCGCGTGTGGAACTTCCCGCGCACCCCTGAAATCCACGTACCCGGCCATATCGCGTGTGCAACTTCCCGCGCACCCCTGCAATCCACGTACCCTGCCATATCGCGTGTGGAACTTCCCGCGCACCCCTGAAATCCACGTAGCCGGCCATATCGCGTGTGGAACTTCCCGCGCACCCCTGAAATCCACGTACCCGGACATATCGCGTGTGGAACTTCCCGCGCACCCCTGCAATCCACGTACCCTGACTAATCGCGTGTGGAACTTCCCGCGCACCCCTGAAATCCACGTACCCGGCCATATCGCGTGTGCAACTTCCCGCGCACCCCTGCAATCCACGTACCCTGACTAATCGCGTGTGGAACTTCCCGCGCACCCCTGAAATCCACGTAGCCGGCCATATCGCGTGTGGAACTTCCCGCGCACCCCTGAAATCCACGTACCCTGCCATATCGCGTGTGGAACTTCCCGCGCACCCCTGAAATCCACGTAGCCGGCCATATCGCGTGTGGAACTTCCCGCGCACCCCTGAAATCCACGTACCCGGCCATATCGCGTGTGGAACTTCCCGCGCACCCCTGAAATCCACGTACCCTGACTAATCGCGTGTGGAACTTCCCGCGCACCCCTGAAATCCACGTACCCGGCCATATCGCGTGTGGAACTTCCCGCGCACCCCTGCAATCCACGTACCCTGACTAATCGCGTGTGGAACTTCCCGCGCACCCCTGAAATCCACGTACCCGGCCATATCGCGTGTGCAACTTCCCGCGCACCCCTGCAATCCACGTACCCTGCCATATCGCGTGTGGAACTTCCCGCGCACCCCTGAAATCCACGTAGCCGGCCATATCGCGTGTGGAACTTCCCGCGCACCCCTGAAATCCACGTACCCGGACATATCGCATGTGGAACTTCCCGCGCACCCCTGCAATCCACGTACCCTGACTAATCGCGTGTGGAACTTCCCGCGCACCCCTGAAATCCACGTACCCGGCCATATCGCGTGTGGAACTTCCTGCGCACCCCTGCAATCCACGTACCCTGACTAATCGCGTGTGGAACTTCCCGCGCACCCCTGAAATCCACGTACCCGGCCATATCGCGTGTGGAACTTCCCGCGCACCCCTGCAATCCACGTACCCTGACTAATCGCGTGTGGAACTTCCCGCGCACCCCTGAAATCCACGTACCCGGACATATCGCGTGTGCAACTTCCCGCGCACCCCTGCAATCCACGTACCCTGACTAATCGCGTGTGGAACTTCCCGCGCACCCCTGAAATCCACGTACCCGGCCATATCGCGTGTGCAACTTCCCGCGCACCCCGGTATACACGCACACGTTTATTTTTTCTCTCAGCGCGTGTCTGTGTTTGTGGGTACCCCTTTGTACGTCATTTGTCCTGGAGGGCCACAGTATTGGACATTGATCATGTCTGTATATAGGTGCTATTTGTTGGCGCACCTTTTAGCGCACATTTCTTGCAGGCGCAGAGACGCTACCGCCTGCTTTCTTGTGGCGGTCGTGTTTGTGCCTGTTTGTGCCTGTGCGCTGCTTTGAGCGTGCGCTTTTTTGCCCTATTCTATTCCATGAATACGTGTTGTATGCGAGCGTGTGGGCGTTCCGCGCACTTGCCTCCTGAACTTTCCCCGTGCCGCCCACATTCTTCCCCATTCCGAGTGTTGTGCCCCATTTTATTCCCCATTCCGGGTGTCCCGCCCTGTGTTCCGCCTACTTTAGAGCTGTGCGCTGCGCTCGGAGTGATAGCGCAGTGGCCGTGGCGCACGACGTTGGTTGACCTGTGCGCCGGCCTGCGCCGCGCGCTTTTTCAGCGCACGCCCTCTGCTTTTCTTGCGCACGGACTTCCATGAATCGACGTGCGCTGGTTTCCCTGCGCTTTTTGCTAATTTTCGGCGCAGCGCACGTATTGGCCCCTCTGCGCCGGGATTTTCGGCGCACATTTATTCCATGAATCGGCCTGTGAATGTACACGTCTACATACATGAGATGTCAATATGGAGAAAGCCGGCGTAAATGTTGTTGTCATGAGAAAATGAACTATCATGAAGCAACTGAAAGGCAAGATCTGTATAAATCTTCATATGTGAAAAGTCAATATAGGGAAGATTGGAACAGGTATTGCCACAAGCCAATGAATTCTAACAATGAATATAACAGTTACAACTTGAACGGGGCTACTTATAAGGGATACCAAGATGGGGAAAGTTGGAACAAGTATTACCTGAAGCCAATAGAGTATAAACAGTGAAGGAATACAACTGTTATACTTAAAGGGAAAGAGAACTGAAAGATTATTAGAAGACCTGGTGAAACAAGTGCATCAGGCAGTGAGCCTTTGGGAGAAAGATGTCTGGCAGGAGAATATGCCAGGCCATCTACCAAGCACAGAGGGGGGATTCCTGGGATTCCTGGCAGGGGAGTACACCAGGTAATCCATCTAAAGTGAGTAAACAGTAAAAACATTGTGAAAAGGGTTCCTGGCAGGAGAGTACACCAGGAGACCTTCCTTAATAAATTGTTGAGTAGAAGAGACACTTTTTGCCATTCTTATAAAACCCACCACTACTTTGAAAACATAGGGCCTCATTACGAGATGGGTGGTAGCCATGGAGCTATTAGCTCCATGGCTGCCTCCCATACCGTGCCCGTGTCTGGTCTCGTCAATGGGGATTTACCGGTGTAGTCCGACCCTGGCGGGACCGGTAAGTCCCCATTGAACAGACCATTCCCCATTCCCATTTGAGCCCCCATAGGGCTCAATGGGAATGGGGAGGGCGCTAATAACGGGCTTGTGACTTGCAAGCCCGTTATTATTGCCCTGATCCCTTAGCGGGACCCGTAAGGGACCTTGGAATATGGCAGTAAGGGATTACCAGCACCGGTCTCCTTACCGGTGCCCAGTATCCCTTACCGCCCACCTTGTAATGACCCCCATACTCTTTGTCATTCTTAAGCACGAAAAGTGTAAAAGAGACATTTCTACTATTCTTGGGGAGCCATTCTTTGGAAAAGACAATGTTCTCATCATCCCTAAGAAAGTGTTAATCATCAATTTCTTAGGTTTCCAAGAGATACATTGTCATCCTTAAAACACCACTGTTTGGAAAAAGACACTTTTCATCATCTTAAGGAAGTGCTTATGTTTGAGATTAACACTTTCAATATTCTACTTGAAACAGTTCAGGGGAAGGGAATCATCCCCTGGATTCAAGGAATGTTTTGTTGGAGTTATATATTTTGTTGCTGAACACTTTTAATAAATGTAAAGCAGAGACATTTGACTTGCATTGTGTTGTTCATTTTTAGTCGAGAGGCAGATATGTTTTGGAAACACAGACAGTTTGCCTACTTCTGACGATGATACATAGGGCCTCATTCCGAGTATGGTGGTAGCCATGGAGCAATTAGCTCCATGGTTGCCTCCCATACCGGTACCGCCTCAGGGTTGGTTCAATGGGGACTTACTGGTCCATTCCGACCTTGGAGGGACCGGTAAGTCCCCATTGAAAAAAACGATTCCCCATTCCCATTTCAGCCCCCATAGGACTCAAGGGGATTGGGGAAGTAGCTAATAACGGTACCGCAATTTGCGGTACCGTTATTAGATCTGAAGTCCCTTAATGGCTCCTGTCCATAACGCCTGGTCAGACCAGGCGTTAAAAGGAGGGACCCGCTAAGGAACCTCGTAGTAGGGCGGTAAGGGATTACCGGCACCGGTCTCCTTACCGGTGCCCAGTATCCCTTACCGCCCTATTTGTAATGAGGCCCATAGACTGATCTTTAGTTTTGGTTTCATAGGTAGGGAAACTCTCTTTAGGAAAGGGCCAGAAAGCCCTTTATCCAAACCCATTTATTTTACTAAAATGTCTAATGTTGAAAACATTACAACTTTTTGTCCGTCTCTCATTTCTGAGCCCTCACAAGAAAGTACAATCCGCTGTACCTCTGAGAATTGCAGCTATTAACTTAAAAGTCAAATATATGTGATTTTCTTCAATGGGGCTCCATAAGAAACCTCAGTAAGGCTCTTGTTGAATTTTGTCTAGGCTGTGGTATGGAAGGCTGGTCAACACTATGGGCTGTACTATGTGCCCCGTCATTTCACTTCCTATGTTTGGGTTACAGGCAAGGCTCTAATAAGAATGTACTCCCTACTTGGAATCAAATGATTGTTCCGGGAGTAAACAAGTAATTTCTTTGACAACAGGGATACCTGATGCTAATTAAAATATGTTCTTTCCCTTTAAAATGTGCAATGAGACTGAGGAGTAATATTATTATAGTTTGTTCTATGTCACTAATCGGATGGTCACTTCTTCAAAAATATCAGCGGAGCTTTGCGCCTAGAAGTCAGGGCTAGCTCCTGTATGTGCATTGTTTCCCATTTTGGTACTAAGGGAGTAACATGGGTGGTGTCTATGCCTCTTAGCTGCAAGGCTGGTTTTGAGTAAGTGTTGTCAAGAAAGCAGAGACTAAGGCATTCTGATCATCACTGCTTCTTGTCTCTAATTGAGCAACATAATGAGCATAGCTCTCAACCATCTGTGTTACAAAGGCGGGTGAAAACACCCGATGTTGTTTTTGGCGGGTGAGACGCCCATTGGAATGAATGGGCGTGCAGGAGTCTTGGCGGGTGAGTCAGCCCTTTACAAGGCGGGTGACACCCGCCAAAAGCATGTTAGTTGAGAGCTATGTAATGAGTGTAATTATTTACTGAATTTAAAATGCAAATTAATATCTAAGATAAGTCCCCAGTCTTTATTATGAAATAACTCAGTGCAATCGTTAAAAGCAGGTCACACTCTATAGTGAACATCCAAGGTGAACCATTGCGTATCAGACTCTCATTCTCTGAGGTGAAGTGTAACTCATTTACTCCCTTTAGGAAGTCGACCGGTTTCAGCAGTGCAAGGTGACTATGCCGCCGTCCTCACGAGTGGGAACACCCTCTCAATCGGGATATCTCAGATACAGGACGCCAACACACTCATGTTCACTATTAAAATGCTTAGGGAACTTTGTTGTCCTTTTGTCTTTGTATCCCGCAGATTGCACATAGCTAGAATAGCACATGCGGTGTGTGCCGAGTGTTTCCGTGTCTGCCGTGGCACTCCGACTGTTCTTTTGCCTGTAGCCTGCAGTCTGTCATCACTTGCCATTATTAGAGGAGGAGGCGCTCTGCATGAAACACCGGACACTGCGGTGTGCGCACCATGCACAGAGTGCTTCTGTGTTCCTGGGTTCCGGGTGGCATGACGCTGGACCAACTTGGATCGGACCCCCACAGATACGGCTAAAGTGAGGCATGAACCACTGAATCCTTGTAAGTCACTCCCCGCTAGCATTGCTAGCAACAGCTGCTCGTTTGTTTGCGACATCCGCACATTGCTGGTAGCAGACCTCCATCTGGTTTCTGCTTAACATTATCCACTACCACCTCATTGTGATTTGAACAAATTGAGACCTCAAGACTTTGCACATCCTATATTGTCTGCTTCTTCTATTCATCCACGCCCAGTCTTCCGCCAACTCCAGGGAGTCATCATGGCAGCGGCTCTCCGCAGCAAGTGTAAAAAAAGGCACCAGCCGTTTGCAGCTGTGGTCACTTCTAACTTAATCCCGGAATCGGTATCAAGTACTGACAATCACACCGTCCAATCCGCACAGGTGGCAGAAGGCCCAAAAATAATGCAAATAGTATCAACAGAAGTAGCAAAAAAGTCAAGGGGCCTCATCACAAGTCCGGCGGTAACTGTGGCAGTAAAACCCACAGGTTGCCGCCGGACGTGCACATTTTACCGGCACCTGGCTTGCCGGAAACAGTGGGTTATTACAACAACAGCATTGGACTCAATGGGAATGGGGACCACGGAAGCACCGGCACCATTAATAACGGTGCTGGTGCTTCTGTAAAACTCTGCGAGCGGGTGCCATTCCGGCCATCAAGTCTGACCCTGATCGGGGGACGGCAGCCGCCGGCAGAGTCGTACTATGCTGGTCCAGTAACAACGGTGCTGTTAGGCTTCCCGGCACCGCTGTTACCGGACTGGTATAGTTAGAATGAGGCCCAAGATCTCTACATTTCGCCAACACCCGGAACCCAGCCAGGATAACTCACCCACAACAACAGCCCAGCCCAAGAAAAACCTGACAAGGGCAACCTTTTCCATAGACACCAATGCTTTGTCCACTAAATTGGATGTAATGCCATTCGATTCTACAGTCAAGACAATTCCCTCCATAACTGCGGCAGAGGCCGCAAACACAGACACACAAACGCAAGCCCTGGAACAATGAATGCAACAATTCTATCCTCCTGGAAGAGTCCTTTTTGCGGGTCTGCGGGAAGATGGGTGACTTGCATGAAACAAAGGGACAAACAAATGTTTCAAACAAGCAGCTTGTGTGAGACAGCCATGGTTCCAAGAGATATGACACAGACATCAAAAGTATATTTAAAGCAATTTTTATTAATGATCAGGATGGTGTAATGCCTAACTATGCTATGGTGGGATTTTCCAGCCTGAAGAAATCTAAGGAAAGTCTGCATCTTATAAGTCGAAAGCAAAGGGGAAAGACCATATCCAAATCAGGCTTGGTCTCACACCAAAAAGGGCAGTCCAGCCCAAACTGCTTGGACATAACCCTTCTGCACAAGACCATGAGCATCTCGGTTTGGGGGTGGCACCAAACCCGATTTGCATATGGTCTTTCGCCTTTTGCAATGGCTTGGCAGGCAAAGAACGATGGTCTGGAGGGTTGCCCAGAGCAATGCCAGAGGTTAAGATTAATTCTAAACCTTCCAGCCATCACCTCTTTCATTTTGTTGTAGTCCCCCCGAGTGGGATGAGTATGCCGAGACATGGGTCCCGTGCCTGCTGGGCCTAGAGACCCAAGCTACCCCTCATTGATGAGGCCCAACAAGGCCGAAACATGTTTGGGGATGCTTGTGGTCTCGTCTAGAAGGCATGTTACCAAGCAGTTCAGGCTGGACTGCCCCTTTTGGGGTGGGATGAAGCCTGATTTGCATATGAACTTTCCCCTTCTGTAATGGCTTGGCAAGTGAAGAACGATGGTCTGGAGGGTTGCCCAGAGCAATGCCAGAATTTAAGATGAATTATAAACCTTCTAGTCATCCCCTCTCTCGTTTTGTTGTGGACCCTTAGAAGTTGCAGACTACACCTGGGAAAATGAGGAAATTCTATGGACCATGCCATTTCTTTGCAACACACAAATTTACACCACTTGAGCTCAAATCCATTGTAGTCCCAATCTACAAAAAGGGTGACACAAACAAACCAACCAACTACAGGCCCATAGCACTTCTAGATGGATCCAGCAACATCTTTGCAAACCTTCTCTTGAGAGATGAGTTGGCTATCCCACTACGACATTATTTCCTGATTTCAAATCGGATTTAGGTCCTGCATGTCTCATCTGCAAGTAGCCGTGAAGAGAGGCAAAATAGGCACCATCTACATGGCATCAATAGACATTAGCAGAGCGTTCGACAGAGTCTGTAGAGAACTGCTCTGAAACAAAATACTGGACTAGGGAGCGCCTTTAAAGCTAGTGCAGCTGTTAGCAGCTCTTCACAGTGAGACCACTCTAAGTAAGACTGACTAAAGAGTGTACAGTGTCAAGACCAGTTCTGACCTTTGTGGCCTTAAACAAGGCTGTGTATTGGCCCCTGCCCACTTTAATGTCTACATATCCAACTTAGATAAACTTTGGTCCCTCAACGATTTCTACCCGGTTAAATTAGGCCACTTAAAACTCAATTTGCTGGCCTTCAGCAATCTTACATTCTTCTATTCTTCAATCAAACTCCATTGGGCTTACAGAGGAAGTCGGAGCAATTCTTTGAATACACCATTGGCCTCTGTCTGACTGTGTCCACTATCTACAGGCCACCTGGCCAGGTTGCCCACTAACTCTCAGAGAGGGCTGACCTTTCCTTTTCTCTCCTTGCCTCTACCTCTCACCTTCTCCTCCTCCTCTGAGACCTCAACATCCACCCGGATGCTTCCAATCCCTCCTCTGGGCTTTTTCACAACCTCTGCAACACGCTCTCTCTCCATTCTGTCCTCTGGTCCAACACACTTTGCCGGACATACTTTGGATGTTCTCATCTTCTCATACATCCTCCTCTCTAAATCTCTCACCACTCCTCTCTCTTGGACTGACCACTTTCTACTTTCCTCTAACTTGAAACTCTCTGTACCTCAGGCAAAGCCAACCCCAGAACTGCCAACTACCTTTGCAGTCATTCGGCCCATGAACCGTGTTTCAGTGGATGCCTTTGCCTCTTTCTCTGCTCCACCTACTCCTGTGGCTGACTAACACTCTGACATAGCCCTCTCTAATCTGCATCTCTCTAACGCCAACACTCTGGACATCCTTGCCCCTGTCATGAGAATCCAGCGGAAATAGAGGCCAGTTAACCGTTTGCCCATTAGTAATGATGGTGACTTCCTAAATGGCAGTTACTTGGAGTGAGCTCAGATGTCCATGTAATACATGGAAATCCTTTGGCAATTTGTCTGGAGTAGTGGGGATAGTAATGTCGGGTTGGAGTGCCTAATCATGCGCCTACCACATGTAGGTCCATACGACCTTGAGAGAGGGAAAGGAATAAATGAGAAAGACTAAATGGATAATGCTTTTCCCGTTGTAACGTTCTGAAACCGTGAGATTGTGGTTGAAAAGAGGAGAGGAGGCCTGGGGATTGCTGCTTATCTTTCGGTCTGCTTTCATTCATGCAGATTCGGCGCTCTGTGTGTCCAGCCGATAGCTTCCCGGTGTTGTGCTAGTGAAGCCTAAGTTTTGTAATTGCGACGTACGTGATTAACGTGTTCCATGGTCATGTGATGTCTTGGTTGGCCTGCCGCCTGCTCCAAAGGCAATATAGACTCTCCTGTCCAAGAATTGGGCCCACATTCAAGCCTGCTTCACTATGGCCTCTACCAACATGGCCACACTCTTTAAAATCTGCAAGGAACTGGCCAATCCTGCTGCAGTCTCCACCTCTCCTGTTCCCTCCCAGGCCCTCTGTATGCCTCTGGCCTCTCACTTAACCACTAAATCTCAGGACATCCTGTCCTCTATCTCCTCTTCCTCTCCCCCTTCCTCTCTCGCTCCCCTTTGGCCAACTCTCCCTCTCCTCCTCCTTTCTCCTCTTTCTCTCTGACAACACCTGACGAGATTTCTAGACAAGTCCGATCTATGAAAGTGTCGTCCAAACAGGTGCGCCCCTGCTCCTCCAGAACCATCAAGGACCATATTGACACCTTTGCTCCAGCCTTGGCCAATTTCTGTAATCACTCTTTTGCCACTGGAACTTCCCCTCTCTTCTCAAGCACTCCCTTGTGCACATCCCCCTCCTTAAGAAACAGTCTGCCAATCCTACCTGTCCGGCAAACTATTGCCCTAATCTCTAGAACCCGTTTCCTGAGAAAACTCTGGGAAAAACTGGCCATCTCCCACCTTAATCTCCACACTGAATCTGTTGGTTGTCTCCATGACCCTCAGTCTGGCGTCAGAGCTGCCAGACGAATGGAAACTGCTCTCCTGAACACCTGTGAAGATCTGCTCTCAAACCTTGATTCCAGCATTCCTTCTGTCCTCATCCTCATTGACCTTTCCTCCGCTTTTGACATGGTCAACCCACACCATCCTGATCAATTGACTCTGTGCGATCCTGGACATCCCGGATCAGGCCCTGGAGTGGTTGACCTCCTTCCTTCCTGGATCGTCCCTCATTAGAATCCCTGCTCCCACTTTCCCTCTCTTGCTCTGACCGCCCTCCTTGGGCCCTCTTCCTTTGCCTGCCTGTGAAGCAAAAAACCTCAGTGTCATCTTCGCCTCCATTCTCTCCTCACATCTCGGACCTCGCCATAAAAGTCCCACGACAAGCTGTACCTCCTCAAAGGTGCTCTTTACTTTCTCACCTTCCTCCAGAAGCTCACTATCTCCAGAGCTCTTGTTCTCTCCAGGCTGGACTACTGCAACAGCCTCTTGGTCAATCTTCCTTCTGCTACCCTCCACCCTCTGCAACTAATCCAGAACAGGACTGTGAGACTTGTCCTTGGCCTCAAGCCCAGGTACCCTATCTCTCCAGCCCTGAAATCTCTACATTGGCTCCTGGTGGTGGAAAGGATCAAGTTCAAGACCTTTTGCATTGTCCAGAAGGTTTTCTGCGGCTGGGTCCCACACTACTTCCAACTCTCTCTTCCAAAATACCTTCCTTCTCGAGCCCTTAGCTTAGCTACCTCCAAATCTCTAAGCGTCTGATGCTTCTCCAGGCAGAGAGTGGGAGGTAGATCTCTCTCTTATGCAGATGCCTCCCTCTGGAATGGCCTACCTGTGCCGCTCAAGCCAGACCAGCTGAAGTTCTGGAAGCAGCTCAAAACATTCCTCTTCTCCTTTGCTTTCTCTCTCTCCCTCTCCTGCTGACCTACCTGTCTGCTACACCGACTGGTTGCTTGGCTAGCCTCAGAGTCTCACTGCGAACCAGGCTCTTTCATGATCAGTCACCCCTGCACTGCGTCCGGGCCTACCATGCACTTAGGAGCTGTAACTGTAACCACTACAGTCCTGTGCCTCCTTGCACTTACCCAGAGCCGAGCTTCCCTGGCTGCACTTACTCAGAGCAATACTGCTCTGTTTCCCCTTTCCTTCTCCCTGGCACTCCCCCCCCTCCCCTTGCACTTCTCGTTGTCGCACTTGAATGATCTGAATGACAAAATGCCTAGTAAGATAGTTTGTTTTGTCCTCCCTCTGTGTTCCCTCCCTTGTCTTGTCACGCCTAGAAACACTTGTGTACAGGCACATTATAAATGACTTATCATATCATGCCATTCACAACAACCTCCTGATGAACAGAGAGGAATCCAAAATGATCATCTTTACTACCAAATGGAAACCCAAAATACTGTATTGGAGGATGGGCGGTTGCAGATTAGAAAGGTTATCCTCCATTAGATACCTGGGCTACATCTTGGCAAACTGCACCTCCAAAACCGAATGGAGGTCAACCCTGAGAGAGAAATCTCGTCCCCTAACTAACCAATTAAAAAGACTCCACAACCGACTGTGCAAGTCCTCACTGCTTCCCCTAAAAACATTCTACCTGACTAAAGTGGAACCCTTGCTATTGTATGGCTTAGACATTACGCAATTTGACCTGGGCCAGTATCTAAGCATTCTTCAAGGCCTCATATGGAAGGAGACTCTTGGACTATAAAACTCAATTGCCAATTCGATTGTTAGACACTGTCAGGAATCGGAGTTCCTGGAAACGCCAGCACAATTGGAAGACACAATAGAGTCCTTATAGGAGCATCTCTCACCCGAGATGGCTGCCGCCCATCCTCAAACTTATAGTTGGGACACTACGGTCTAGTTCCCTCTCACCAGCAGAGGGATTTGCAATTATTTAAATGCTGCTCTGACTCGGATCGCTGCGTTGCTACTTTCTTAGCATGCTCCCTGAAAATTCCTCTACTTTCTTTTCCTAGCCTGCCGCTAGAAGCTTCACTCTGGACCCACACTGCTGCCTGTTACTTGTAAAGCCATTTCCTGATCCTTGTAAATTCTTCCCCGCTTCTCCCCTGTCTCGAGACGGACCCTTTCCGACTACTGTATCTCACACACCTCATGCATTTCCTTTCTCTGCCCGTCCCTACTCTCCCTCTGCTCTTACGGTCTTCCCCTTTTCTCTTATCCCAAGTTCTGTCTTCCTGCAGACCTCTGAAGGCGTAATTGCATGCCCGAGCCTTCGGTCCATCCTCCCTTGGACTTAAGCGCTTTCACAGCCGTGGTTGCCTGTGTCTTGCTCTCTGCGCGCTCTAGTTATCAGCCTCTATACTGCAGCACTATTGGCTCCTATTTATCCTGTCTGCTTGGTGCCTTGCCATACCCAGACTTTATCCCTGTCACCTTACCAACCCGACTGCAATTGGTAACTGCAGTTCATTATTCTTTGGGAACCACTCTTCACCATTTATACCCTGGATCCAGACAGCCTGCTCATCGGACCTGAACAACACATAGGGTTTTTTTACCCGCCATTCAGGGATTTTCTCCATTTCTGCACGACCTTCTGTTTTTGAAGCAGAGGTCAGACAGGAACAGAGATTATCCTACTCTCTCCATTGATACAAGTCTGCTACCTCAGGTTAGTGAAATACCCATCTTGACAGATAGCAACGCCTCCAACTATGGACCAGTTACACCATCTGGCAAATGCCGTACAAACAAGAGACAATATTGCATTGAGACAACTTATAACCTTACCCAAAACACCACCGGGATCTTTGCCCGGAGGTAAACATGATGGCAATCCAAAAAAGTCCAAAGAGTTCCTGGACGCCTGCACTGTCCAGTTTATGTTCAGGGAGAATTATTTTCCTAACGCCCGAGCTAAAGTCGGGTTTATAATATCCAACTTGGCGGGTAGCGCCCTAGCCTGGGCTACACCACTGGTTACCTCGAACAATCCATTAATGGACTCATATCCCGGCGTTCTTAACAGCATCTGAGCAATATTTGGATGACAAGAGATTTTTGTGTCATCCCAAGAACAATTGTTGGATTTCCGTCAATGAACCCAGGATTTTCTCGTGTATATCACGCAATACAAACAAATGGCAGCTGGCACAGCCTGGCCTGACAACACCTTACTGACCCTTTTCTGAAGAGGCCTTCATGAAGATCTTAAAGATGAAGCTGCCAGAGTGGCAAAACCAGCTAACTTAGCTGACATGATCCCCTTAACGATGCAAGTTGACTATCGCCTACGAGAGAGAGTAGCAGAAAGGAGAAGGAGTAGAAACACCCAGAAGTACTAAGAACTGGCTAAACCCGCAACCAAACGCTCAGTTACGGAGGAACCCACGCAGATAGGGGCAGCTAGAGTTCCTCTTACGTCTACAGAATGCTATCGATGCCGCACTTTGAGTCTCTGCATGTATTGCAGATCCAAGTAACATACTGTTTGTGATTGTCCTTTGGCTCCCCCAAGACGCCAGGGACATGCAATGTCCCAGTCATAGAGGGAACCATGACTCAGGAGGAACAAACTGGTTCCCAAATAGATACTAGCCAGACCAAAGACATCTCAATGGTGGTCATTCAAGTAGCTCTTCAATTTCATAACATTCTAATAGAAAACGTGCATGCCTTAATTGACTGCGGAGCAGCAGGCAATTTCATGGATGCCAATGGGCTCAAACTCACTTGATCGCAAGAGAACTCAAATCCATCAGTGTACCGGATGAAGGGGTAGATAGTTCTCTGTTAACCTCAGGACACATCAAAGAACAGACCAAGAAGCTGAGCATGAGGATCACCTTGCATCAGGAACTGCTTCCCTTCGATTTAATTTGCGCTGCTCATCACCCCATCATACTGGGATTACTGTGGTTACGATTACATAACCCTTTCATCACTGGACCGCAGGATCCCTGTTTCTTGGATCCGAGTACTGCATTATGAACTGTCTTATTCATGGATCGGTGGGGTTACATACGTCCTCCAACATTAGTCCCACTCGAACAAGGTGCTAGCCATAAATCTACTTTTACCCGAACAATACTCAATGTTTCAAGACGTGTTTGAAGAAACAGAATATAAGGAGCTACTACCTCACCGGAGAGAGGATTGTTGTATTGACTTACAAACAGACAAACCCCTACCATTCAGAAGAATGTACACCTTGTCCATTACGCATTTATCTCCAGACCAATCTTCACCATTGTCTGATTGTGGCGACTTTAACCTGGGCCTTAATGACCTTAAAGACAAAGCAGCCAAAGCACTGACTAGAGAACTTAAGGACATGGGCTTTGTGCAAAGAATCACCCCCCCACCCATTGCAAAGGTTGCACCCTAGACTGGGTGGCCGACCACAACTGCTCCATCACTATCAGCCCCAATACCCCATGCCCTTGGACTGACCACCACCTCATTCAATTCACTATTCCCAGAGCCACTACCACTAAAACACTCTGCACCATCAGCATTGGTTAGAAGTGCACGAAAATTATCCAAAGACAACCTCCTAACTTTTCTTGAAGGTCCTGCTTTTAAGCCTCCTTTCTCCAATGACCATGGCTTGTTAGCAGATCTCTACAATGACACCCTCAAAAAAGCAATTGATGCTATTGTCCCACTAGAACCAAAAAAGCAAAAAAGTCCATGCACGTCAATTTGTGGCACACAGCAGAACTTCAGGCCATACGCAACCGCAAATGTAATGCATTGACCAAATGGCAAACCAACCCCTGTGACTCTTCTAAGGAAGAATTCAAAAGGTTGTCTGCCCTCTACAAAAAAGCCATTATCCAAGCCAAGGCCAACTCCTTCAAAACCTAGATAACAAACGCCCAGTCCCAATCTAAGGAAATATACGCCATATTCAGAGACCTAGTCACTCTTTCTTCAAGCCCTGACGACATCCCTAAAGATGAAGCATGGTGTTCTAGTATTCAAACAGCCATGCTCAACAAATTAGACCTTCTCCAGAACAAAATCCGAGGTGACCACAAAGCTCTGCCTAAGTCCGACCCCCCTCCCTTGCCCATCAACAACACCACTTGCCAAGACAATAATCTCTGTTCCTTCAGAGATGTTACTGAAATAGAAGTTCGAGATCTTCTCACACACCTAAAACCATCCATCTGCAAAGGTGACATCTGTCCAGCCAATATAATTAAAGAATGTGCTGACTCCCTTGCACCCAACGCTTCATTCGCATCCGGCTTTGTCCCGCCATGTCTTAAAGAAGCATGGGGACTCCCTCTTCTGTAAAAAAAAACACCCTAGACCCAACCTCCCCTAACAACTACTGACCTATTGCTACGGTCCCTTTTCTCCTATAAATATCAACAAAGTGGCCTACAATCAAATACATCAATTCCTTGAGTCCAACCGCATCCTTGGCAAGAGGCAATCAGGCTTCCGCCAAGATCACAGTACTGAATCTGCACTTCTCGATCTTAAAAAACAAATAACTGAAATCATGGACAAAGGCAAACCAGGGCTTCTCCTCCTCCTGGATCTTTCTGCTGTGTTTGATCTTGTGGACCACAAGACTCTCAGTAGACATCTTACCAATGCAGCTCAATTCTCCTCAGAAGTCACCACCTGGATCACTTCCTTCCTTGAAGGGAGAGCCATGAAGGTCTTCTCCAACCAGGCGTGTGCAGCACAACTACAACCCTCTGCGGAGTTCCACAGGGCTCCTGCACGGCACCTACCTGTACAATCTGTTTACTAAACCTCTCTTCGACAAACTTGACACCCTTCGCATAGCATACACAAACTATGCCGACGACACTCAGGTCCTCATACCTCTCTCTGGCTCCTATGACAAAGATGCCAAATCTCTCCACAAGATCTACGCCTCTATTCAAGCCTGGATGGCAGCAAATGGGCTCTGTCTCAATGGCGATAAAACTGAGATTCTCATAGTCGGCCTTAAAGAAACGCTCAGCAAACTTAGTAAACAATATAGCGACTTCACCATTGATAATACAATCATCTCTGTCTTACCCTCTGTAAAGACCTTGGGGGTTTACTTGGCCTCCATGCTCTCTATGTAACGCCCGGTAAGCGCCATCGCTTTGCTGCCTCATTCACTACCAAACGAATTAATGCAGTCAAACAGAATTGCTTTTAAATAGCTAGAGCCACCATTGGGGCCAAACTAGACTACTGTAATGTCCTTCTAGCTGGCACTTTGGCTAAAAACTTGAACAGGCTTCAAGTCATTCAAAATAATGCTCTCAGAGCTGTATTAAACATCCCTAAAAGAGATCACATCTCACATGCCAGTCGCACGGCCCATTGGCTCCCAGTCAGAGAACAGATTACCTTCAAGACTCTTGCCATAACTCATACGTGCCTGGCACTCACAGCACCCCCCTACCTGTCGGAGAAAATTATCAGAGCCACCTCCTCTCGTCCTAAGAGAACTTGTCAAGTCAACCAGCTGTACATCTCCACAATAAAAAGGATCAGAGCTGGCGGAGCCGGCTTCCCTCACATCGCTCCTAAACTATGGAATGCCTTACCAAACCCCCTCAGGGCTGAGACATCACACATGTCTTTTTGGAAAATTCTAAAAAATATGTTATTCAACTAAACACCCACACTCCTCCACTATTCCTCGGTGTTGCTTCTTTCCCTACTGACTCTACTGACTCTCTCCTTCTGGCCTCCTTGTAACACCAGCACCCATGAGGCCCCTGCCATTCTTTTGTTTACACCATTGTCATTTAAAATTGTTACCTTACTGTTAGCAGGTTCACTGTAACTACGAACCACAGTCAAGTTGTCTCTATGTCTTCTCCCATGTTTCCTCCCCATTGTTTCTTCTATTTTCATGCAACTAAGTATGCCTACTTGTAACAGAGCCACGATGCCCATTGGCTGCTTGTGCGCTATATACATGTAATAAATAAATAAATAAATAAAATAAGAAATTGCTCGCCATTAAGAGGACCTGCAAGGAATGGCGACACCTACTACTTGGAACACATTTCCCTATTACGGTACGCACGGATCACCGTAACTTACAGGTACTTCAGTTAGCACAAACCCAAAACAGCAGACATGCTCGCTGGGCCTATTTTTTTTCCTCCTACAGATTGCTCTTTACTTTTGTACCAGGGAAAGATAATCTTATGACAGATGCCCTTTCACGCACCCAAGAAGATGAGACTGGCTATTTCCAATCGAAACTATTACTTCCTAAAGCCATCTTTGCCTATCATATTACCAAATGTGTACAAACCCTTGTACAGGAGACAAGAAACACCACACTGGAGATGCAAGAGCTTATCCATGAATTCGGATTAGTACAGGAAGACGGCCTCATTTTATACAGCCAACAGGTATACATACTTTCTCCCCTCCTGCGCAAAGAAGTCCTGAGGATGTGCCACGACTCGGTTGTGGCAGGACATAGAGGCATACGCGTTACCTTGGATCAAGTGCGCAGACATTTTTGGTGGCCCTCTATGGCTTCGGACATACAAGACTACGTAGCAGCTTGCACTGCATGTCTCCAAACCAAAACACCTCATCTAAATCCAACAGGACTCTTGACACATCCTATACTTCCTACGAGACCATGCAAAACATTTCTACAGACTTTATTGTCGAACTCCCTCTCTCTACTGTTAATACTGCTATCATGGTAACTGTAGATACCATGACCAAAATGGCCCATTTCCTGGCACTACCCCAAGTTCCATCCACCATCCAGATGGTTCACCACTTCCTGGAACATATCTTCCGTTTACATGGACTACCCGATTCCACTGTTTCAGATAGAGGCTCCCAATTTATGCCAGATACTAGGAATTCGTAGGGCACTTTTGTCAGGATATCATCCTCAGAACAACAGCCAAACAGAATGGCTCAATTAGACACTAGAGCAATACATCCGATGTTTTGTCTCATCCACCCAGGACAACTGGAACTTACTACTGCCTTTGGTAGAGTATGCTTACAATAATTCTCTTCACACCTCAATAGGAAAGAGCACGTTCAGATGCACTTATGGATTTCATCCTTCTAGCATACCCATTCTGATGAAATCCTCTGCAACCTTTCCCTCGATGACGGCTTTATGTCAAGACATTGAAACAGGGCATAAACAAGCTCTGACAGCTCTTGAAACCTCTCGAGCAAGAGACAAAATGAGGGCTTACCTTAAGAGAAGGCAAGAAACACCTTATAACACAGGAGACGAAGTATGGCTATCCTCCAAGTTTCTTCAAAAGAGACTTGTACCGTCCAAACTCTCCCCAAGGTACTTTCTCCATCCTGGCCAAAGTGGGTCCAGTAGCTTATCGCCTATCCATACCAACATCATAGTCCCGGATAAATCCCATATACCACGGTTCTCAGCTAAAGCCTCATCATCAAGATCAATTCCTCCGTCAGTCTAAGAACAAGCAACACCTGATTGACAAAGAAGAGGGCAAGGAATATGATTTGTCAGGTATATGTGATTCTCGATGCTATAGGGGACAACTGCAGTATCTCTAAGATTGGAAAGGTTATGGACCTGGCGACCGAAGTTGGGAGCTGGCATCTTCGGTGCACGCTCCTTTACTGCTCAAGAGATATCATCGGACACATCCATGGAAACCCAGCGCTAGCCAGACCCAGAGGGGGCATTCTGTCAGGAATTTGCATTCCTGGAAACTCTGGCACACTTGGCAGATACAATAGAGTGTTTACAGGACCATCCCTCACCTAAGATGGCTGCCGCCTATGCACAAACTCATACTTGGGACACTACGGTCTATTTCTCTCTCTCAACAGCAGAGGGATTCACAGCTATTTAAATGCTGCTCTGACTTGAATCACTGCGTTGCTACTTTCGTAGCGTGCTCCCTGGAAATTCCTCTACTTTCGTTTCCTCACCTGCCGCTAGAAGCTTCACTGTGGACCCACACTGCTGCCTGTTATTTGTACAGCCATCTCCCGATCCTGGTAAATTCTTCCCTGCTTCTCTCCCCTGTCTCAAGCCAGACCCTTTCCGACTACTGTATCTCGTGCACCACGCACATTTCCTTTCTCTGCCCGTCCCTACTCTCCCGCTGCTCTTACGGCCTTCTCTTTTTCTCTTATACCATGTTGTCGTCCTGCAGACCACCGCAGGCGTAATTCCATGTCCGAGCCTTCAGTCCATTGCCACTTGGACTGAAGTGCTTTTGCAGCCGTGGTTGCCCGTGTATTCCTCTCTGCGTGCTCTAGTTATCAGACTCTCTACTGCAGCACTATTGGCTCCGATTTATCCTGTCTGCTTGGTGCCTTGCCATACCTTGAACATATCCTTGTCACCTCCCATCCCGACTGCAATTGGGAACTACAGTTCATTATTCTTTGGGAACCCCTCTTCACCATTTATAACCTGGATCCAGACTGCTCATGGGACCTGAACAACACATAGGGTTTTTTTTCCCCGTCATTCAGGGATTTTCCCCATTTCTGCACGACCTTCTGTGTTTTAACCAGAGGTCAGACAGGAACAGGGATTATCCTAATCTCTCCATTGATACAAGTCTGCTACCTCAGGTTAGTGAAATACCAATCTTGACAGACACAAGCTGGGGCTGATCTCCCTTCAATCCAAAGTATTTTAGAGACAGTTATCCAGCTATGCAAAAATGCTTAACCCTCCCGCAAATTCTCTGTACATAGTCTTGAGCAAGATCATCGAGCGCAATACATTACAGTCTCTTTCCACCTTTTGGGCCAAGATGAAGGACCTTAGGTCTTTTATTCAAACATCAGAAGAGGAACTGATCAACAACCCAGGAAAGACTAAACAAACTATTTACCATGAACAGGGTAGAGACCGTTGAAAGTCTCAGTACTTACAACACGTATAAGGAATGTGCAAAGTTTGTTAGGAAAAGAGACAGACTGCTGCAAAACATTGATCTGCAACAAACTTCAAACTCTGTATACACTTTCAGCTAAATCAAATGCTAACTCTTGAACGACTGGGCCGATGTCCAAAGTACTTTGATCAGACTCTACACTGCAGACTTTTGCAAACAAGAGACGGCTAGAGAATCCTTAAACACCTAGTAATGTAATGGAATGCCTTTTCCTTATGAAAACCGTCTCTACTTTACTTTAAATACACTGTACACGAGGGCCTTCCCTGTACAGTCGATCCATTTTGGGCCTGCTTAATGTGGGGTGAAAATGTATCACTTATCTTGGGCTTGTGCAGATTTCTCGCTAAAGTATTAGGCTTATTGACAGGTGATCGGAAATGATGTAATTAAACAAGGCATTATTTTCTTTTATCTTTGAGTGCTTATTGTCACTTCTTACTTTTTCCACCTATATTTTCTTTTAGGTTCCATTTGAATTATTTTTAACTACATTCTTGACTTTGTGAAAGGTTTATATTTTAAAAATATATCACAAAATGTTAATATTCAAAAGCTATAGCTCACATGGAATAAATAGTATGCCAAGAGATAGGTATGCAATGTATTTATTCTTAGTGTGTATTTTATTGTTTTGTAATTTGTGTGATGATCTTATGCCTTTTCTTATATGCAATCTATTTCTACTTTTGTGAAAGGTTCATATAATGAAGCAATGCACACTTTGCATTTTTTTTAAATTACAAAAACATTTTTATTTTATCAGTTAAAACATATTTTTACTCGCTTATAAAATACTCTCACTGGGAATTGGCTTTATATGTGTACTCCTTAAGAAATCATTTTGCTCCCAACTTAAAATAAATTGAGTAAAATACTCAGACTTGCAAATCTTATCTGAACCACTAGGTATAAGAGAGGTTGGATAGCGCCTCTGCTGGCTACAGTCTGTTTCTCTTGATGGAAGACATAGACCATCTTTTTTAAACTTTATTTTGGTTGCAAGTAACTAACACATACCGATACATTTATAAGTCAGAATACAAATTATAAAACCCATGGATAATAGCACAGGGAATTACACCGATCATAATTCATAAGTGGCTATAAAGCGAAACAACAAGAAATGTGCTGTATTCAAAAGAGATGAGTAAATTAAAACAATAAAACTAACGCTATAGCTGAAGAACTATTTCCAATGTGTAATACAAAATCAATCACACTGATTATTATATTTCATTACTAGAAAACTGCATAGCAATATCAGACTGCGCTATTCAAGGTACATTTAAATAGAACTAAAAGGATTAGGAACAGCAGTAGATAGTAAACCCTAACCATATAATAGTCTACCATCAAGTTGCAACTAGGCACTATAATTCATTTTTTCTTGGCTGAGTCCATAATGGCTCAAGACTATGCCAAGATCCTACATCCTATCCACCAGGCCTGGGCCAAATAGGTGGAATCCACAAAGATGACATCTAGGTCTTTCCATTTCCTGCACAGAGCTTCTGCCTCATTGAAAGACTGTATTCCTCTATTACTTAAATATACATTTGTGTTGAGTGCCCCTTTATGCCTCGGGTGCAGAAGGAGAAAATGTTGTAAGCTTGCAAGGGCTTCAGAACAAGATGGACATCGAAACGACTGGTCCTTATTCCAACAAGACTTAAAAGAGATGATTGGAAAAGTGCAAAATCGCAATTTTATTTAGAAGTACCTCTTTAATGCATTGTTAATTAAGCACAGATACACTTCTATAAGGCTATCTTGTTTTGTTCTTAAGTAAGAATAGTCTGTTAACAGTGCCAAACACGTATTAATGTTCTTCCCTGTGGACCACTCTACATGTGCTTCGATTATAGTTCTTCTACTTTTCAAGGTGATCAACGAGGGATTCATCCACAACTCCCCCAAATGTACCCGGTGTAAGTGATCCGTAGGTGTTTAAACCATGGAAGGGAACATGCATTTTGGTGCTCCAGCAGATCTAACAGGCCTTTCCTATATTTAACATAAAGTGGATTGTCAGACCAAATGCGTACCGAGTAGAGTACTGGTTTCAATTGGATATGAACGCCAATAGATGGTAGCCCATGTTCTAGATGTAGCAGGATATTTAGCATGCTGCGGGACGACGACTGTGAGCAGCTTTTTATAAAAGAGTTTTCAATCACGCTCAATCTAGAGATGTTGCAGCTCCCCTTCAATTCTGCACTGAGCATCACCGCTGGTAGGGCCTCCATTTGATAGATTATCAAAGCCGAGAGGAGAATATTGTTACCAAATGATTTGGCATACAACAGGTTTGCACTGCTCCTTTTCCTCAGGGTGGTTTTATCAATATGGTTTTGCTAATTATTGTTTCACCCAAACCCGATTCTGAGGTAATCAAACAAAGGGACATCCTTGATTCTCGTTTCCCTTATACATAGTTTCATGCAGGAACAAGATCTAGACTTTTGCCCACACCTCTGCAATTTGATCTTATCTGTGTTCATTGTATTAGTTGACTTAATGCTCTTTCATTTTAATTAGGCCACTTGCGGTGCAGGAAATGAGGACACCATCACCCTCAAACATTTGCAATTGAATCTTTTCACCCTATGCTGGGAATGTCAAATGTCTGTGTGAGACGGTATTACCCAGCACCCCACTGAAGAACCCATTAAACAAGGTGGAGGCAAGAATACACAGTTTTCGAAGCACCTTTAACAACAGAACAGGGTTCCGTGCATTCCCCATCTGGGCCCCATCTGACATGTGCCATGCTGCCATCATATAGTTCCCTTATGGCTTTCAAGAAAGATAGTGCAATGTTCTTTATTAACAATGCTCTCCAGAGCTCATATCTTGGGGTCCCATCAAACATTGCCTTTAGATCAATAACCAGCATGTATAAGGCACCCCCTTTTAATGGAATATATGTATTCATAATTAAAATAAGCCTAAACACATGTGTGCCCACCCCCTTGTAAAACCTCCTCGGAGATAACTGATGTGTCATTAATCCAATCTCCTGATATAAGTAATAGGGTTTCCCATAAATTGGCCTGTAATTATCAGGTAGGTCTCTGCCCCCTTCTTATAGACTGGAACAATCGCTGTGAGTTCATATGAGTCAGGGGTCTTCTATAAATATGTTATGGCGTTAAAAAGCAGCAGTTAATAAGGGCCTCAGCCAGTAGGTTCTTCTTAATAGAGGTCAACTGGTATCCGGTCGGGGCCTGGAGCTGTTCCCTGGGTTTAGGAGTTAATTGCAGCAAGAGCCTCTGAAAGAGTACATTCTAAGGACAGGCAATGTACTGTAGTGCTGTAAAAGCTCATCAAATCATTGTGGTTAGTATCCAAGGGCTCTCGGTCCTCTAGGGAAAGGATTGAGCAATAACTGCACCATGTGTTTTCAGTTATTGACAAAGGCAATAGCTGTTTCTTGCAGTAGGTGCCTTTTGTATACTAGAACCCAAAAAGCCTGCGAGTATTTAGAATTAGAGGCCAATAATATTGCTTCCCAATGTGTTCTGACTTTTTTAGTTTTTTTTCTTTAACAGACACTTATATTCTATTCTCAGGTTTCTAACTGCGTAATTATCCACAAGATTTTGGATTTCAAGTGCTGCAACTAGTTATTGTTTTCCATCATGCAATCCTTGTCAAACCAGGGCTCCCTCTTCAGTTGGATTGAGGTCACTGCTTTATGATTTTTGGTAAAAAAGGGAGCAAAACTATAGGTGACCCTTTCATATGAACACCATATGATACTAGGATCAGGATGTTGAGCGTTACAAACAATTAAATAAACAGGGTTCGATTGATGATAAATCAACCAAATAATATTCTTGAGGTCACAGTATTCCAATCTCAAATGCTTATTTGCTCAGGGATGTAACACGTGGGCTGTCTCAAACGATGAACATTTTCCAAGTCTGTGTCTGGGGTTATAGTCAGGGGGTAGTGTCATAGTCAGGGGGTAGTGTCATAGTCAGGGGGTAGTGAACACTTCTTTGTACACATTCTAATGGCTTTGCCGGCCTCCAGTTTTTTACACCAATTAGTATATAATAAATATCGCTAAAGGTCTGGCATTATGATAAGTAGGCTCTTGTCGTATTTTGGTATTCATTCACACATTACATGCCCCAATACTCAAATTGGTTCAATTTCTTTTCAACTAAGTAAATTACTTCAATGTCATTTACTTCATTAAAATTACTTGAAGAATAATTCAATTTTTTTGTGGGGGTTGATTCCCCCATCTCCCCATTTGTGGCCACTCCACCACAAACCCTTCCTCATCCCCCTTTCACCCCTTACCCCATAAAAACTTAAAAAATACTTCCCACGCACCCCTGAAATACACGTACCCAGGCCAATCGCATGTAAAACTTCCCGCGCACCTCTGAAATACACGTACCCAGGCCAATCGCGTGTAAAACTTCACGCGAACCCCAGTTATAGACGTACCCTGCTTGCTGTTTGCTGTTTGGCAGCCCTGTAAACTGGTCCAGGGTTAGCGCAGCCCTTTGCGCTGGTTTGGGGATTTTGATGGCTTTTCCTTGCGCGAGGGCGTTCTTGGGGGCGTAACTGGCGCTGCTGCAGGGTCGCTGCGCCACTCCACGCCACGGCTGGTTTTGGAGGCTGAAATCCATGAATACGCTGTGCGCGGAAATTGATTTTAGCGCACGCGGCCGGCGCAGACATTCGCACATGAACACTGTGCGCCAGCTGCGTGCGCCACTTTTGTGTGAAATTCTATGAATTACCCAGTGAATTTTGCATTGGCCCACATACATAGTCCCGTGCTTGGCTGTCCAACACATATAACCCTCCAAATATAGAGGGCTACAGGTTTCCTGGAAACATAGTCTAAAGATCAAATGAAATCAACCCAATCGAGGTTGTCCAGGTCAGATGTGTTCCAAGACACCAGCTTCGGCTCCTGCATAAGATCCCTCTCTTGTGTTAATTCAATAGTATTATAAAAAACGGTATCAGGTAATATTATCCCCATATATATGGTCGCTGTATATAATATCGCTGGGAAAAGGTTGTGGCGATATTATATGGGTGACCATATATATAGGGACAGGGGCAGCAAAAAAAAAAAAAAAAATTAACAAAAAAAACGGTTTGGGGGTTGCGGGGGTGTCCCCCGCATGTACCATGCAATAATGTCCCCACAAAAAACTGCCATTTTTCGGCGACATTTTTGCATGGCGATATTTTTGAGGGGACATTATTACATGGAACCTAAAAAACTGGCAAGCGGTGAGGGAAATGTCAAGCACTTATACATGCAATGTTGAAGGGTGTCGGTTTTGAGTTGGGCAAGGATTGTTGGCACCTTCTGCATGGTTTAAATCAACTGGCGATATACCTCTCCTCTCAGTGTGACGGCCTGCTGGAGGAATAGTGTGGAAGTCAACTGATAGAAGACCCTATGCAAGTTCCTCATTACAGAAGGTCATTCTGTTATAATCTTGGACACCTTCCCATGGACGTGAAAACTCTGAGCTTCAATAGTATCATCTCTCACGATTGACAAGCAGTGTTTCTGATGGTGTATCCAATAGAAACATTTATCGATAAGACTGTATTTCCCCTCCTGTATTGCTGATATTAATTAAGCTACATGTAGTCATATATAATACTCCTCCTCTATGGTTATAATCATGAATAGTGGTGTATGTCTTTTCGAAACTTGCTATATCATCTCCCCTGGGCTCATAACCATTCCCCACAACAGTATGAGGTACATTATCTGAGTTTTTGGGGCCTTTTACCACCTAATTTCTAGATGGAATATGCCCCATGTTTGGGGATGGATGGCTTTTAATATGATTTTCAATCGCCTTGAAAATGGGATTTGGTTAGCAGGAATTTGATTAGTTAGCAGTAAATGGGTAGATACAGCGATCCTAGGTGGCTGCCGACCCAGTAAAGTAGTTTGGTTTTTCAGATCTTGCTTAGCTAGACCAAACTCCTTTTTTTTAAATCACCAATAGATTGCCACACACTTCTAATTTCAGCCAAGAACATAAAGCAATTGGACAAAGCCCCCCACTGTGTGCTCAAAGTGAGGGATCTGGGACTTGATTTCCATTTTGCTCATCACGGTTCAAGATAGGGGTGGCAATAGCATTATCTCAATTAGGATCCGCAACACCAGTTCACTGCTCCATGACCAACTTAGTTATTGGATCAAAGTGATTGGAAATTTCAATTCCTTCAGAGATAACACAAGGGACTTGCAAGGAGTCTTCCTCTTCTGAATCGCAAGTTGATTGTTGATTATTGGAAAATTGGTCACTTGAAGGAATCTCAGGACCGTGCCTGGTGCAATGCATCTCGACTGGAAGTACATAATTACAACCCCCCCCCCCCAATTGGTTAGACAGTCTCAGGGTCACAATAGGATTTCAGTTGAAGAATTATGTCATTTGGTGGTATTTTTACATGGTTATGGTGTTATGGTTTAGAAAAAGATCATTTTGTTTGATGGGTTTTCACAGAGATCTTGCCTGTTGTCCTCTTTGGTGCTTCTTGGTGCTTATCTGAAACAGGGAGGTCTGATACAGGTGCTGCAGCTGGACCATTAATATTGTCTAAGAGGCCGTCAATCTAATTTATTAACGAGTTTCCCTCTGTTACGAGTGCCACCAGGCGGGCCACGTTCTTTGAGCCATTGACAGGTGAAACGTGTGGCGTAGCTTGATGCTTCAACATCCTCTTTGAAGTAAAATGTAAAGAGTATCATAAAAAATGGAACCAAGTCAGCAGGCATCCCTGACTGGCTGAAGGGGCAGCTTTAGCCTCCCCCCGTTCCTTCCCCCAAAACGACATTCATTTTTTTTTCCAATTTGATTTTTATTGAACATTTTACATAAGACAGGTTGAACAGATTGCTATACCAAGCAATGAATCTACAAAAGGAACATCTGAAAGAACCCCACCCTCTCCTTCACTCCCTCTCCCACCCCCCGCATGCAGAGTACCGAGTTAAACCAGAGGCTGGGGAAAAGCGCTAATCAAGAAGGGGATCGTATAGTGGAAATAGTCCGACACACTGGGTTCACAAAGTACAGCGAGAAGGTGGTGGAGACCAAATTTCAGACCAAGCAAAGAGTTGGGGCTTATGCTGGTAAGATAGCACAGCGGGTTGAGCGCTTGCTGCTGCGATCTGAGCGTGATCTGCAAGTCGCAGGTTTGAATCCCGACAAGGCCAACTCAGCTTTTCATCCTTCCGACGAAGATAAATGGGTACCAATTTCGGTTGGGTGAAATTGTATGTAAATATGTGCTCTGTAAAGCGCTTTGGATAAAGGCGCTATATAAATAACACATCATTATCATTTACAGAGGGGAACTGATCAGACTCTCAGTGCACCACAGTCTTCGTGCAGAAGCACCATTGTCCAGTCCTGTAAAAAAGATTCCATTGTGTCGTGGGACAGCGCTGATAGTTTCTCATATGTAAATATCACCCACAGTTTAGTTAGCGACTCGGACTTGAATGGCACCAAATTATTTTTCAATTTCTGGGCTAGGGCTAGTCTTCCTGCTCTCACCATGCCCTGGATCACCTTAGGGAAACGATTTATAGTGATTGCATTGAAAATAAAGGGTCGACATACCAAACCATCGAATACAAAGCATCTAATGCCAAAGCATCGATAGGCTATCTTTTACATGTAAAAGTGCCTTTCCATCGAAAATATACTGGTTTCAATGGAAATGCACTTTACATGTAAAAGATAGCATGTCAATGGCCTCATTCCGAGTACGGCGCTAACCAATGGCGCTATTAACGCCTTGGTTGACGCCGTACCCGGACCGGCAGCGCCTTGGTGGTTGGCGGAATTACCGCCCCATTCCAAGGTTGGCGGGGTGGTAATTCCCCAATCCCCATTTACCCTTCCCCATTCCCATTCTTGCCCCATAGGGCATAATGGGAGTGGGGAAGGCGTCAATTACGCCACCGTAAATTACGGTGGCGTAATTTACATCAAGGTCCCTTAGCGCCATGGTATTTAACGCCTGCTAAAAGCAGGTGTTAAAAGCACCATGGCGCTAAGGGAACTCGGAGTATGGCGGTAAGGGATTACCGCCACCGCTCTCGTTAGCGGTGGCCGCTATCCCTTACCGCCATACTCGGAATGAGGCCCAATGTTTTTTTCTATAACTTTAAAACGTTACATTGAACTGTCCAGCTCCTTGTAAAGTTTACATTTTTTTTGCATATTGGTTCCTCCCCAGGCCCCTTAACCCCCACGCCCACCCCCCAACCCTAACCCTAATATAACCCTTAATCTAACCCTAGCCCCAACCCTAACCCTAATTTAACCCTTAATCTAACCGTAGCCCCAACCCTAACCCTAGCCCTAGCCCTAACCCTAACCCTAACCCTAACCCTAACCCCCATGTAACCCTTAATCCAACCCTAGCCCCAACCCTAACCCTGGCCCCAACCCTAATGTAACTCTTAATCTAACCCGAGCCCCAGCCCTAACCCTAATGTAACCCTAGCCCCAACCCTAACCCTAAACCTAAACCTAGCCCCAACCCTAACCCCAATGTAACCCTTAAGCTAACCCTAGCCCCAACCCTAATGTAACCCTTAAGCTAACCCTAACCCTAATGTAACCCTAGCCCCACCCCTATCCCCAATGTAACCCTTAATCTAACCCTAGCCCCAACCCTAACCCTAATGTAACCCTTAAGCTAACCCTAGCCCCAACCCTAACCCTAATGTAACCGTTAAGATAACCCTAACCCTAATGTAACCCTTAATCTAACCCTAGCCCCACTCCTAACCCCAATGTAACCCTTAATCTACCCTAGTCCCAACCCTAACCCTAGCCCCTACCCTAACTCTAGCCCCAACCCTAATGTAACCCTTAATCTAACCCTAGCCCTAACCCTAATGTAACCCTAACCCCAACCCTAATGTAACCCTTAATCTAACCCTAGCCTCAACCCTAACCCTAATGTAACCCTAGCCCCACCCCTAACCCTAATGTAACCCTTAATCTAACCCTAGCCCTAACACTAGCCCCAACCCTAATGTAACCCTTAATCTAACCCTAGCCCCAACCCTAACCCTAATGTAACCCTAGCCCCAACCCTAAATCTAAACCTAACCCTAACCCCAATGTAACCCTTAAGCAAACCCTAGCCCCAACCCTAACCCTAACGTAACCCTTAATCTCTAACACTAGCCCCAACCCTAACATAATCCTTAAGATAACCCTAGCCCCAACCCTGACGCTAACCCTAATGTATCCCTTAATCTAACCCTAGCCCCAACCCTAACCCCCAACTCTAATGTAACCCTTAAGCTAACCTTTGCCCCAACCATAACCCTAATCCTAATGTAACCCTTAAGCTAACCCTAGCCCCAACCCTAACCCTAACCCCAATGTAACCCTTAATCTAACCCTAGCCCCAACCTTAACCCAACCCAACCCTAACCCTAATCTAACCCCTAATCTTAACATTACATTTCGATGGTTTGGTGTTAGATGGTTTGCCATTCTATGGAATGACCAGATACCAGGGAAACCACTAGAATTCGATTCAGGGGAGGGGATACCAAAGAGAAGCTTGATAGAGTGCAAATCAAGGGAGATGCCCATTATGTCTTTGATCCAACTCAAGAGCTCCGACAAATAAATCTGGGAAGATGGGCACTCCCACCACAAGTGGTACCAGGTTCCCTGCTGACCACACTCCCTTGGGCAGAAGGGGGAAACTCCGGGGAACATTTTAGACAGCCTATCCGGGGAGAGGTGCCATGCATGAAGAACCTTGAAGTTAAGCTCCATGGCCGAGGTGTACAAAGTGCCCGAAAAAGAACCCCATAGAGTTTAAACCAGATCGACTCATCTAATACCATTCCTAGTTTTTCTTCCCAGAAATGCATGAACCCTTTTCTACCTTGGAGATGCGCCACAGTCAAGACCCCATACTTCCTAGATAGAGATTTCTTCCTCGCAGAGGACTCTACAATTACCTTCTCAAAGGGTTTAAGGGGTGATCCTTGTTCCACTGAGGGCTGGTTAAGATGCCTTTAATACGAAGATAATCAAAGATTGACATCAGGCTTTTCCCATAATCTCTGCTAGTTTATCGTAGTTGATGAAAACGTTCTGATGAAAGAACTGGGCAGCCTGTTCCAGGCCCACGTCCGACCACATTTGCATTTTGCGCAAGCCCTTTCTTACACGGATCTAGGGAGGGACCCCATAGAGAGGACAAAGGGGAGGGCCAGGAGGAAAGGGCCAAGTTCTCTTTATTGCATTTCCATAGAGCCCATAATACTGTTAGTGTCGGGTGGTTTTGTACATGGTCGTGGAGGTCTTTGGTCGGGGACCACAAAAGGTCTTCGACTATCCTAGGATGCGTGTGGGTATCTTCGATGTAGGTCCAGTAGGTGCGCATCTCATCTCTCATATGTTCCAGCATTACCCTGAGTTGGGCTGCCTTGTGGTATTGGCGGAAATCCAGGAGGCCAAAACCCCATATGGATCTCGGGAGGGTCAGGGTCGCGTGCTTGATTCTCGGTTTCTTGCCATTCCATATAAAGCACTGGATCAGGGAGTGTAAGGTACTGAAATATACATCTGGGATCGTAGTCAGAAGAGACGTGAAGAGGTAGAGGAGACGGGGCAGGATATTCATTTTGACAGATACCATACGGCCGAACCAGGACAGGGTGAGGGGAGCCCATCGTGTGAGGTCAGTTTTTATCTTGGAGAAGATTGGGGGAAAATTCCGTTCAAAGAGATTTCCCAAATGCCTTGGAAGGAGGATTCCCAGGTACAAGGTGGCATTACGTTGAACTCTCATACCCCAAGCCGTTTCCATCCCCTCAACGTCTGTCGCCCTCCCCCATTGGCATTATACACGATTTTGTTGGATTTATCTTCAACCCTGAGAAGATACCAAAAGTGTGTATCAGATCCAGGAGCTTTGGGAGCGACGCATTTAAATTGGTCAGGTAGGCCAGGATATCATCGGTAAAGAGTGAGAGTTAAAAGTCAAGATCCCCACACCGGACCCCCGTGATCCCCTGGTGTTTTATAGCTATAGAAAGAGGCTCCATTGCAAGTGCATATAGGAGAGGAGAGATAGGGCAGCCCTGCCGTGTCCCACTAGAGAGGAGGAGCAGAGCCGAAACTGTACCATTAACAGCCACTCTAGTGGTGGGGCCATTGTACAGAGAGGCAATCCACCAACAGAATCTTTCACCCAGGCCCATCCTTTGCAGGGCCTTGCCTATGTATGATGATTCGACCTGGTCCAAGGCCTTTTCCGAGTCTACTGAAAGGAGGTAGGCTTCGACTTTCTTGCTCGAGGAGTCGTGTATAAGGTCTAAGGTCTTTCTGATATTATCTGACCCTTGTCTGCCTGTGATGAATCCAACTTGGTCTCCGTGGACCAGTGACAGGAGGTGTTGGGCCAGCCTGTTAGCGAGTAGTTTCACCATGATTTTCACTTCTGTGTTAAGTAAGGAAATGGGGCGGTGGGATTGGCATTGAGTTGGGTCTTTCCCCTCTTTTGGGATCACCACTATGAGGGCAGATAACATGGATTGGGGGAGAGCTACAGAGTCGAGGGTTGCGTTGAATAACTTAGCCAAGAAAGGCGCGAGAGTGGAACGGAAGGTCTTGTAAAAGGAAACATTAAAGTCGTCATCACCTGGCGTGGTGCCCCCTTTCATATTGCCTATAGTGTCAACTACCTCCTGGGGTATAATGGGGTTTTCAAGGGGGCTTGCTTTTTTTTTGGGGGGGGGGGCAGGGGATTGGGAAAGATTCCAGGAACTTGTCGGCCTCAGATCCATCTCCTGAGTATTCCAAAGTATAGAGGTGTTCATAGTACAGGTGGAATTGCTCTGCTATCCCAGGGTCGTCTAGACATTTATCCCCCCCCAGTGGTTGCAATGCATCAACTCTTCTACTGTTTCTGAGTTCCCGCAATTTCCAGGCTAGGATCCTGTCAGCCTTCTCCCCCATCTCCATATATCTTTGCTTTAGAAAGGCTAATTTTCTCTCAGTTTGTCCAATTAAAAAAGCAGCTAGTTTTGCCTTGAGCCGTCGAAGTTCCGCCCATTTACCTGGGAACATCTGGCACTTGAATTTGCCCCCTGGCTGTATGGCCTCTATTTTATCCCTAAGGAGCCTCTCTTTCTTACATCTTTCCCGCTTCCTCCTTGCCCCCATACCCATGAGAACCCCTCTAATTGTGGCTTTAAAGGCATCCCAGACTACAGCCTCCCCCACTTCACAGTTATCATTAATTGCAAAATAATCGTTTATGTCCGTGAGTAGGGCCTGAGACAGTTCTTGTCGCTTAACAGGAGGTCGTTACACGTCCAGCTTGAGCTTCAGGGGGTTTCAGGGGCATCCCTATTTGGATCCTAACTAGGTTGTGATCCGACCACGGGTTCGACTCCACAGCGAAGCCAGATATTTTCTCTCGCAGTGACTTGTCGACTAGCATATAATCAATTCTGGAGAATGTGGAGTGTGGGGTAGAAAATTACGTAAATAAGGGGTCACGTCCCTGCCTTGTCCAGTGGGAGCCTGAGAACCCCAATTCCTCGTTTGTATTGTGAAAGGAGGCTGCCATCCTCCTCTGTATCTGCGTGTCTGTGTAAGGGCGGTCGGACTGTTATAATAGGACATTGGCTGTCAAGCCAGTGGTGTGGGCCGCACTCCCGTATCCACTGGTATGTGGTTTATGGTCCCTTGTTTCTTTCGTATGTACCAATTTAATAATTAGTTCAAACCATGTAATTACGAATTCTTTCAAAATGTATTCTTTAAATTGTTAAATTATAGAATTGTTGCTTGTGCAGGTGCCATTAGATGGGGCGATGCATTTCGGATACAAATATCCTTCGTCAGGGCCATTTATGTCTGGTTATCACAATCACAACATTGGTTCTTTGTCACCAAAGTAAATATAGCACTTCATGTTTGTCTGCGTTTTAAGTTGCATACCATACGTAATTTCAATTCAGGATATAATCCAAATTCATTCGGCATTAAACATCACATATCATATTAGTTACAACCGCATAATACATCAATTGCGTGCATCGTGTAAAATCATTAATTAACATATACATAATACATACACGTTGGTGTTGGTCATTGTGTTGCCAGTGTCACAGAAAAAAAGAGGGAGAAAAGGAGGCATTTTCATTAGCGCTTCAATCTTATACAAGATATCAGGTAAGGAGTGGTATATATGTAGACTAAACTGACCTCTAATCTTTCGCATCGGTAAACCGTTCGTGCGTTTAAGCATGAGTAGCTGCTGTTGCTCAAAGTGTCTATGGGCATGAAGAGAGTGTCACTTTGTCGCTCTGTAAAGATATCGGATAGTACAATAAGTGATCATAGATCTAAGTAGGCGAACGTGATAAACTCTAAGAGGGTAATTCATGGAAATTCGCACAAAAGTGTCGCACATGGCTGGCGCACAGCGTGCCCGTGCGAATGTCTGCACCAGCCGCGTGCGATAAAATCAATTTCCGCGCACAGCGTATTAATGGATTCTCGCCTCCAAAAGCAGACGTGGTGCAAAGTGGCGCCGCGACCCTGCAGCAGCGCCAGTTACGCCCCCAAGAACGCCCTCGCCCAAGGAAAAGCCATCAAGATAGCAAAACCATTGCAAAGGGCTGCGCCAACCCTGTACCAGTTTACCGGACTGGCAAACAGCAAACGCAAAGCGGGGAACGTGTATTACGGGTTTCGGGAACACGCGTGCGCGAGAAGTTTCACACGCGATCTGGCCTAGGGGAGCGTGTGCGTATATTTCAGAGGTGCGCGAGAAGTTTCACACGCGAACGGGCTGGGTGCGTGTATTTCAGGGGTGCGCGAGAAGAACCACACGCGATTGGCCTGGGCGCGTGTATTTCAGAGGTGCGCGAGAAGTTCCACACACGATCGGGTCTGGGGGAGCGTGTGCGTGTATTTCAGAGGTCGCGAACGGGCTGGGTGCGTGTATTTCAGGGGTGCGCGAGAAGTACCACACGCGATTGGCCTGGGCGCGTGTATTTCAGAGGTGCGCGAGAAGTTCCACACACGATCGTGCCTGGGGGAGCGTGTGCGTGTATTTCAGGGGTGCGCGAGACGTTTTACACGCGAATGGCCTGGGTGCGTGTATTTCAGGGGTGCGCGAGAAGTTCCACACGCGATTGGCCTGGGCGCGTATATTTCAGAGGTGCGTGAGAAGTTTCACACGCGAACGGGCTGGGTGCGTGTATTTCAGGGGTGCGCGAGAAGAACCACACGCGATTGGCCTGGGCGCGTGTATTTCAGAGGTGCGCGAGAAGTTCCACACACGATCGGGTCTGGGGGAGCGTGTGCGTGTATTTCAGAGGTCGCGAACGGGCTGGGTGCGTGTATTTCAGGGGTGCGCGAGAAGTACCACACGCGATTGGCCTGGGCGCGTGTATTTCAGAGGTGCGCGAGAAGTTCCACACACGATCGTGCCTGGGGGAGCGTGTGCGTGTATTTCAGGGGTGCGCGAGACGTTTTACACGCAAATGGCCTGGGTGCGTGTATTTCAGGGGTGCGCGAGAAGTTCCACACGCGATTGGCCTGGGCGCGTGTATTCCAGAGGTGCGCGAGAAGTCTCACGCACGATTGGCCTGGGCGCGTGTATTTCAGAGGTGCGCGAGAAGTTTCACACGCGATCGGGCCTGGGGGTGCGTGTGCATGTATTTCAGAGGTGCGCGAGAAGTTTCACACGCGATCGGGCCTGGGGGAGCGTGTGCGTGTATTTCAGGGGTGCGCGAGAAGTTCCACACGCGATCGGGCCTGGGGGAGCGTGTGCTTGTATTTCAGAGGTGTGCGAGAAGTTCCACACGCAATTGGCCTGTGCGCATGTATTTCAGGGGTGCGCAAGAAGTTCCAAACGCGATTGGCCTGGGCGCGTGTATTCCAGAGGTGCGTCAGAAGTTCCACACGCGATTGGCCTGGGCGCGTGTATTTCAGAGGTGTGCGAGAAGTTTCACACGTGATCAGGCCTGGGGGAGCATGTGCGTGTATTTCAGAGGTGCGGGAGAAGTTTCACACGCGATCGGGCCTGGGGGAGCGTGTGCATGTATTTCAGGGGTGCGCGAGAAGTTCCACACGCGATTGGCCTGGGCGCGTGTATTCCAGAGGTGCGCGAGAAGTTCCACACGCGATTGGTCTGGGCACGTGTATTTCAGAGGTGTGCGAGAAGTTTCACACGTGATCAGGCCTGGGGGAGCATGTGCGTGTATTTCAGGGGTGCGCGAGAATTATCACACGCGATTTCAGCAGGGTACGTGTATTTCAGGGGTGCGCGAGAATTTTCACACGCGATTTCAGCAGGGTACGTGTATTTCAGGGGTGCCGGGGAGTCCTACATGTGATTTGGCAGTGTGGGTCCTCCCAGGTGTTCCCTGTACACCCTCCACGGCCCCTGCAGGCAGCCCACACCACAGGGGACTACCCTCCATTCCTGGTCATGTCCCGCAGGCAGCCCACCCAACATGGGCATGCCCCCCAGAAAAGGCACATGTCTCCTTGCACTACTGATCACCAACTCATGTCCCCTTGCACCCCCACCCCCAGCATTGCGGGGCACCTGCCAGCAGGCCCCCACTCATGTCCCACTCATGTCCCACTCATGTCCACCTGCACCCCCACCCCCCAGCATTGCGGGGCACCTGCCAGCAGGCCCCCACTCATGTCCTACTCAAGTCCCCCTGCACCCCCACCCCTCAGCATTGCGAGGCACCTGCCAGCAGGCCCCCACTCATGTCCCACTCATGTCCCCCTGCACCCCCACCCCCCAGCATTGCGGGGCACCTGCCAGCAGGCCCCCACTCATGTCCCCCTGCACCCCCACCCCCCAGCATTGCGGGGCACCTGCCAGCAGGCCCCCACTCATGTCCCCCTGCACCCCCACCCCCCAGCACTGTGGTGCACCCTCCACCAGACCCCAACTCATTTTCCCCTGCACCCCCACCCCCCAGCACTGTGGTGCACCCTCCACCAGGCCCCAACTCATGTTCCCCTGCACCCCCACCCCCAGCACTGTGGTGCACCCTCCACCAGGCCCCAACTCATGTTCCCCTGCACCCCCACCCCCCAGCACTGTGGGGCACCTGCCAGCAGGCCCCCACTCATGTCCCACTCATGTTCCCCTGCACCCCCACCCCCCAGCACTGTGGAGCACCCTCCACCAGGCCCCAACTCATGTTCCCCTGCACCCCCACCCCCCAGCACTGTGGTGCACCCTCCACCAGGCCCCAACTCATGTTCCCCTGCACCCCCACCCCCAGCACGGTGGGGCACCTGCCAGCAGGCCCCCACTCATGTCCAACTCATGTTCAACTCATGTTCCGCTGCACCCCCACCCCCCAGCACTGTGGTGCACCCTCCACCAGGCCCCAACTCATGTTCCCCACCCAACATGTCATCACAATCTAGATCCCTGGTCCCTATGGTCAGCCTCCAAATGCAAAACACCCACCCGAGTATTGCATCCACCCACTTAGAAATGGCAATAACATGATAGAACACCAATTGCATGTTTGGAAACGAACACATGTCCCTCACATACACCCAATAGGTGTCGGTGAATCTCAAAACCCATATCATGATACGCATGAAACCAATGAGATGATACTACACATTGAAGTTTGATCAAGAAATATGTATTAAAGGAAACATAAATTGAATCAACAATAAACAAACAGAAATGGGAATGTAAAAAAATAAAAAGAAGCATGTCCGTGAAAAAATGCAAAACCAAAAATCATAATCCAAAGGAATGGTGTCCAAAGTCACAGTCCACAAAAGAAAATCCTATGGAAAATAATAATCGAAAGCCATTGCTCCATGGGTAAATTGTAAAATAAAAAGTAAATCCAACAGTGAACTATGTACAGAGGAACAAGCCAGGGTCCATGATCCCAACAAAAGAAATGAAACCTATCTAACAACACTACCTAATTAAAAAAAACTATATACAAAAATGTGGCCCATTGTCCAAAAGGTCCAAAATAAATAAAAAAGCAAAGGAAACCTAACACTAACTACATAACTATTTACAAGGGCAGCGGGCTAGTCCGACGGCTCACTGGTTGTTGTCATGGGCCAGGGCATCATCGAACTCCTGTTCAATGGCTTGGAGGCGGGCATGTTCCCTGGCCCCGAGGTCCCGCAGGGATAATGCAGTGTCCAGCTCCAACTCCCTGCGAAAACCCTCGAGGCACTCAGCCCGCCTCAGCTCCCTCCGCATGGAGTTCTCCGCCCTGACCATTGTGAGCCGTTCCTCCTCTGCCCTCTGCCGCTCCGCACCTATCTGCTGGCCCAACCGCTCCCACACAGAAGCCACTCCCATTCCAGGGTTCTCCTGCCCTCCGGCCAATGCCTGCACCCCTGATGTTGATGGCCCTGAGCCATGATGCCTCCCACGTCGAGCCTGCCGCTGCCTCCGACGCAACTGCCTGTGTCAGCACGACGGCATCCAGGCTGATGGAATCCACTGACGCCGTTGTGCCCGTGCCCTGCCCGATGATGCCGTCACATCCTCCATCTGCTGGGTCCAGTTGCTGGTGTGTCCACCCCTGCTGGACCTCCGACTCCCGACTGTGGCAGGGATGGGATCCCCACCGAGGTGGCTGCATTGGTCGGGGCAGGTCCACAGGGGGCCCTGGTGGCATCTGGGCCGGAAGACGGCATGGAGTACGACTGGCGCATAGCCTCCACAGAGGAGGAGAGGGTCGCCAGAGTGCCCGACACATGTACGAGACCCCCGACCATGACCGCTCCCAACTGGGCCACGTTGCCACGGTGCTCTTCGTGATGACGTGCGTGCTCTCCCCGGGAAGCACGCACCTCATCATGAATGACAGCCGTGCGCAACGCGACACCAATCAGGACCTTCTCCATACGGCCAGGGGTCCCCTCGTCCGCAGGTGGAGGGGAGTCAGATGACATGGACATCCCCCCTACCTGCGGACGGGCCTGGGATGGGGCATCCCTGCTGGTGCGTGGTGGTGCAGTGTCAGGGACAGTGACATGCACAGGCACCTCCACGGCGACCTGTGCTGCCTCCTGCCCCTGCCCCTGGACTGCACCACTTGCACCAGCAGGGATGCCCCCACCAGGCCCCATGTGCGGCTCAGTAGCGGCCTCCTCCTCCTCTGTGGAAACCACCAACCTGGATGGCTCCACACCGTCTTCCGCCGTTGCAAGCCCCTGTGGGGGCTCACCCACCCCTTCCGCTGCAGCCGTGGGGGCATCCCCACCGCTTAGCTCCACAGCGCCGTCTCCGCCCTCTTCTTCACTTTGCGCTGTGTAGAGGGAGACATAGAACACAAGCATCAGGGTACTGTACAATGGTCCCCTAGACAGGAAGCAACAGCAGATGAATGGCACTGTCAAAGATCACTTCCATCATGTCCCTCCACAACACATGGGTCAGTGCAGGCAAAACACATGCAGTAACAGGCATGGCGCATGCTATGGACATAAGCAAACACGTCCAAGGGACTCTTGAAGCATACAATGTTGTTTTTGGACTCACATGCATCATGGGTCATGCCTATCACATGCACACACTTCAACGTACTTTCATCCATCTGGACTCGTACACCCCAGACACAGTGGATGCAAGGATAATTTTTTGATTCTGAACATTGTCACAGACATGTGTCATGCATCCATGGCATTCACAAGTCACAGACATGCAGGTCAGAAACACAGACATGGACACCATACATGTACATGGCATCAGCACCCATCCCTCACCCCCACACATGTCCAGGAACAGAGACTGGCATGCTCTCATGTGTCCATTCCGCATAGGGCTCCCCATGTTGCATTTAAACACATACACCAACCGTGTGCTTCACACATTACTGGTCTCACATGCATGACCATGATGTCCCTGCACACACACACGTGTACATGGCCTATGTCACACATACAGGCAAGTATCAGACAACCAGCACACTGCAACATGCCCTGTCTCACACAGCAATGCTTGGCCACTTACCGCTCGACTCCAGACGGGTCTGCCTCTCAAGGATCTGGGCATGGAGCGCTGGGCGTACGCGTTCCAGGACCCTCAGCTGGATGGTACTCATGCTGCCCCGGCCCCCCTCCACGAGGCGCCGGGCCTTTATATGGGTCCTGGACCTGAAGTCCTCCCAGCGTTTCTTGACTTGCTTGATGTTGCGGGTTGCCACCCCCTCTGCGTTGATGGCAACCACAAAGTCGTCCCAGATCCTGTCCCGTCCTTCCTTGTCGGCGCGTGGTGATCCGAAGAGGGCATCATAATGCCCCAGGACAAGCTCCACCAGGACACCAACTTCCTTCTGACTGAAGCTGGTGGCCCTCTGCCCCTCTGGCTCTGGGGTCGCCAGTGGTCTCGGATGGTGTTTGCCCCGACATGGTGACCCCCGAGGCAGGCATGGGTGGGCAACTGGGTCCTGGGGCTGGGCTGTGGAGCGATGGTCTCCCAGTCGGGAGTGTTCTGTTCCAGCAGGGGTGGACACAGCAACTGGACCCCTGCAGATGGCTGAAGTGCAGGCACCAAATGGCAGGGCACGGTGGCAGCAGGCAGGCAGCAGCAGATGGCTCGTGGGAGGCTGCTCGGGGCTCTGGGGGGCAGTAATTTGGCCTTTTGGGCAGGAGCGTGGTCTTCCGTGTGCTTACGCGTGGCCAGCTTGATACGGAGTGATTTGGCACGTGAAAATTCTGCACGTCAGCGTGTAAATCGAGGAAAGGCCGTTAGCGCGTAAGCGCGTCAGCATGCATACGCGATTCCATTGGACCAAAGGCCCTTAGCACGTATGCGCGTCTGTGATGTATCGCGCACGGGCGTTGCTTTTCGTGGGGTGCGGTGCGTATGTTTTGCAGGCTTTGGGGTTCACACGCTATTACTTCACAGCGGGTGGGTGTTGGCTACGCGTTCTTCTACACGCAAGGCAGACGGTGAGTGGTACCCTGCTCCCCCAGGCCCGATCGCGTGTAAAACCACCCACGAGCCCCTGAAATACACGTACCCCGCTCCCCCAGGCCCGATCGCGTGTAAAAACACCTGCGAGCCCCTGAAATACACGCGCCCAGGCCAATCGCGTGTGGAACTTTTCGCGCACCCCTGAAATACACGTGCCCAGGCCAATCGCGTGTGGAACTTCTCGCGCACCTCTGAAATACACGCACGCGCTCCCCCAGGCCCGATCGCGTGTGGAACTTCTCGCGCACCCCTGAAATACACCCGCCCAGGCCAATCGTGTGTGGAACTTCTCGCGCACCCCTGAAATACACGCCCAGGCCAATCGCGTGTGGAACTTCTCGCGCACCTCTGAAATACACGCACACGCTCCCCCAGGCCCGTCGCGTGTCGAACTTCTCGCGCACTCCTGAAATACACGCGCCCAGGCCAATCGCGTGTGGAACTTCTCGCGCACCTCTGAAATACACGCACACGCTCCCCCAGGCCCGATCGCGTGTGGAACTTCTCGCGCACCCCTGAAATACACGCGCCCAGGCCAATCACGTGTGGAACTTCTCGCACACCCCTGAAATACACGCACACGCTCCCCCATGCCCGATCGCGTGTGGAACTTCTCGCGCACCCCTGAAATACACGCGTCCAGGCCATCGCGTGTGGAACTTCTCGCGCACCCCTGAAATACACGCGCCCAGGCCAATCGCGTGTGGAACTTCTCGCGCACCCCTGAAATACACGCGCCCAGGCCAATCGCGTGTGGAACTTCTCGCGCACCCCTGAAATACACACGCCCAGGCCAATAGCGTGTGGAACTTCTTGCGCACCTCTGAAATACACGCACACGCTCCCCCAGGACCGATCGCGTGTGGAACTTCTCGCGCACCCCTGAAATACACGCGCCCAGGCCAATCGCATGTGGAACTTCTCGCGCACCCCTGAAATACACGCGCACAGGCCAATCACGTGTGGAACTTCTCGTGCACCCCTGAAATACACGCGCACAGGCCAATCGCGTGTGGAACTTCTCGCGCACCTCTGAAATACACGCACACGCTCCCCCAGGCCCGATCGCGTGTGGAACTTCTCGCGCACCTCTGATATACACGCACACGCTCCCCCAGGCCCGATCGCGTGTGGAACTTCTCGCGCAGCCCTGAAATACACGCGCCCAGGCCAATTGCGTGTGGAACTTCTCGCACCCCCCTGAAATACACGCGCCCAGGCCAATCGCGTGTGGAACTTCTCGTGCACCTCTGAAATACACGCACACGCTCCCCTAGGCCCGATCGCTTGTGGAACTTCTCACGCACCCCTGAAATACACGCACCCAGGCCAATCGCATGTGGAACTTCTCGCGCACCTCTGAAATACACGCACACACTCCCCCAGGCCCGATCGCGTGTGGAACTTCTCGCGCACCCTTGAAATATACGCGCCCAGGCCAATCGCGTGTGGAACTTCTCGCGCACCCCTGAAATACACGCACCCAGGCCAATCGCGTGTGGAACTTCTCGCGCACCCCTGAAATACACGCACACGCTCCCCCAGGCCCGATTGCGTGTGGAACTTCTCGCGCGTGTGGAACTTTGGCGCACATTTTTTGCCTGCGCAGGGATGCTACCGCCTGCTTTCGTGTGGCGGACATGTATGGGCCTGTGCGCGTCTTTGGCCGTGCGCTGTTTTTCCCTATTCCATTCCATGAATACGTGTTGTAGGCGAGCGTGTGGGCTTTCCGCGCATTTGCCTCCTGTACTTCCCCCGGGACGCCCACATTTTCACGAGTTGTTCCCCATGCTGCGTGTAACGCCCGTGTTATGCCTACTTTTGTTATGTGCGCCGCGCTATGTGCGAATTCACTGTGGCCTTATCGCACGGCGTTCGATGACCTGTGCGCCAGCGTGCGCCAGCGTGCGCCAGCGTGTGCCGCACACTTTTTCAGCGCACATCCAATATTTTTCTCGCACACGGACTTCCATGAATCGATGTGCGATGGTTTCCCTGCGATTTTCGCACTTGCACTGCGATTTTCGCTCTTTCACTGCGAATCGCACGTTTTCGCACGCTTGCGCTGAAATTTTCGGCGCACATTAATTCCATGAATCGGCCCTAAGTATTCTGCCGTTTGTATCTTACCTTGTTTCTCTAGTGCTGAGCAGGAAAGTGGCCTGAATACGCGCCTGAGCTCAAAGTTATTATGTTGTAACACTCGTTGCTATGGTGATCATGAGCCACGGGTTTCTGTGGCGGCCATCTTAGAATAGTGTAATCTTCAATCTAGCTGATATGAATCATGAATGTAGCTACTCTATTCAAGCAATGTAAAATTATCGATTAGTGTGTGTTTTGGCAATGAAAAAATGTAATATGTAGGATTATGAAATATAGAGTGAAAAGTGTTCAAAGATGTTATCAAAAATGGTCACTATTGTTGTACCGACAGTTGTGCCAGTTAAAAAAAGGAGAAATACTATGCTGATTGTGCATACTGAGCTAAACTTACTCGTCTAATTATACATGTTGTCATATGTTGCCTAAAATGTATAACAAATACCTCCTTACTTCGAATATTTAAGGCATTACGTATGTACTGGCGTATTATGCTCTCAGGCTGATACAAACGGTGCATTAAATCCTGGTTGGATATCTTCTTAAATCAGGTAGTATTTGACACTTATGTCGGTTAATGCAGATTATTAAGCCTGAACGATATCAATACTGTTCAAATTATGTACGGATGCTCAATTGCACATTAGAGATGTGTAAATGCCGCTACGGCTCCTAATCATTGTTCATCAATGTCAGTCACATTCTCAATATGTACTGACAACAGTTTCATTATAATGACAACAATAATTATGAAAGGTGCTTGGGGAAAAAAGTGCATAATCACAAAAAACAACTCAAATCAAGTTCCTCATTAATTCCATTTGGAGTAAGTGAATCCAATTTATCAATCCAGAAAGCTTATTGCTGCCCCCCCCATTACTTCATGTCTTTATTTGATCCTTTCGTAGACTGAACTTCGAGTACCACAAATTGTAATTGAGTGATGGAGTGTGCATTGTCCTTAAAATGTCTGGCTACTGATGATGCAGGGTTGGCATTTCGAATGCACGATTTATGTTCGTTAATCCTAAATCATATTTTGCGTGCCGTTTTTCCTACGTAGTACTTGCCGCAGGGGCACTTGATGGCATAAATCACACTTTCTGACATTCATGTAGCGTGATATTTGAGCTTGATTCTGGCCCCTGTTCTCGGGTGAGTCACTGTATTACCTTTCATTACATTATTGCAATTGCTGCAACTCATACAGGGGTAAGTACCAGGATGTTCATCAGGTTCTTTTGTAGCAGACTTGCCTCTTGTATTCACCAGCATATTGCACAGGTTGTTACTTCTTTTGTATGCAAAAAACCGAGGTTGTGGGAAAAGATATTTAATTCTTGAGTCGCTTGTCAGTATGTTCCACCTCTCTTTAATTATTTCTTTAATATTTCTACTTTGTATCGAATGCGTTGTTATGAATACCAATTCAGGATTTTCACGATTTGTTCGTTTAGCAAGAAGCTGATTGCGTGTTTGTGTCTCTGTTTTCTGACATGCTGTTTGTAGATCAGTAAGCGGGTAACCCCTCTCTTTCAACCGGTCTTGTAGTTTTTGTAGTTGTATTTCACAGTACTCAGTATTGTTAACAATCCGTTTAATCCTCAACATTTGTCCAAACGGAAGATTACGCAAAATGTTGGGTGGATGAAAGCTCATGCGTTGAAGAAGGCTGTTCCGATCTGTTTTTTGTGTGTAGAGTGTATTGTTGATTCTGTTCTCACTAATCACTGTCTGTACATCAAGATATTGTATGTTGGGATTTCCAATTTCTAAATTGAATTGTAACCGTGCATCTATACTATTAAGGTATGCCAGAAAGGCTTCCAAATCTGTCCTGTTTCCTGACCATACTCCAAAGATGTTGTCAATATAACGAACGCTGGTCTTCAAATACTGTTTCCATCTTGGAATTTTCAGAATATGTTCGACTTCAAATTGATACATAAAGCAATTGGCGTAAGCCGGCGCCATGGTTGTCCCCATCGCTGTCCCGGATATCTGAGTGTAGTATTTTTGATCATATTTAAAACATGAGTGTGTGGCGATAAATCTTAGCAGAATCATTAAGAATTCTTTGTTTGCTCCAATTTGTCCTGTTTGTAATAGTAGAGTTTGTACTGCCTCTTGGCCTTGGTCATGAGGAATGCTCGTATACAAGCTCACTACATCAATAGTGAACAGAATGTCTTGTTCTTTCAATTCTATCTGATCTAGTATTTGCAAGAAATTAGTCGTATCTTTAACATATGTGGGAGTAGCTTGAATAATTGGTTGCAAAAAATAATCGATATAAGTTCCAAGTGGTTGCAGGATACTTTCAGTAGCCACCACTATCAGTCTTCCTGGGGGATTATCCAATCTTTTGTGTATTTTCGGTAAGATGTATAAGTGTGGCATTTTGGGATGCAATGGGAATAGATATGATCTAGTTTTTTCAGTGACCCAATCATTTTCCAATGCATTATCCAATATTATTTCCAATTCCTTCTTAATCTCCATAGTTGGATCTTGTGTGAGTCGCACGTACGTCTGTGTATCAGATAATTGTCGAAAACATTCTTTATGGTATTCTTCGGTGTTTTGTATCACTATTGCTCCACCTTTGTCAGCCGGTCAAATCGTGATAGTGTTATCTGTGAACAAATTCTTGATTCGTGAAAGTTCTCCTCGGTTTAAGTTGTGCCTCCTTGGAGCTTTAAATTGTACGTTGGTTAAATCTTTCATGACCATTTTCTCAAAAATTGGAGACACTACTATTGCTACTCCCTTTTTCTTGGCCTGGCACGGTGCGTGGAAGACTCCCTGTATGGACTTAGCCCTGAGAGACATTTCTCTACCCCTTCCCCAGTGAGTTTCTTGAAGAAATAAAAAGTGGAGTCTCAGCCTATTGAATTCTCTCACCACTAAGGATCTTTTATGTGGGGAATTCAGTCCCCGGGCATTCAGCGAACCCAGTGTCAGTGATTGATTTGCATAAGCCATGAGGGGGACACATTGTTCTCAAACTCCCTCTCAGGGTGCTCATGTGCCCCATGTCCCCTTCCTGAGTCAGTGTGATAAGATCCCTCTCCAGAAAAATAATCCCTGAAAGAACTAAGTCCCCACTCGGTATTGTCAACAAATAGAAACCCACAACTAATAAGAATCAAACCCCCAACAACAGAACCCTCTAACCCCCGCCCCCCGAGCACCTGGTCTGCCTGCGACATAGAAGATGCCATCGGGCCAGGCCACCAGCGCCTACCTCCATCACGCGGAAAAGCAAATTAAACCTCAGTTCTTTGAGCCCCCCCCCCTCACCCAAAGCTCATAATAAAATGTCATACGTCAGCACCTCTTCCCCACCCGGCTGTAGCAATTACCAGGTATGGTATACGCCATTGTTACCAGGCCTGTCCCGGATCAAGGGATCTGAGTGAGCCTCAGACACTCGGAGGCAAGAGCCATACCTCATTCCTCATATTTCTGTTGCAATATGTGGCATAAAAGTGATCATTCATTGGCAGGCCTGGGGGAGGCTTGAGCCACCCTCCTGAATTCCCTATTGCCACAAAATCAGCATCTTTCAGTAAATCTGCCCTGATTTTTGGGGCGCCAGTGTTTCTTTTCCCGTGCCTTCCTGGTTGCCCCTAGGGTGGGCTCCCCCAGGAGTTTGTGGGTCACTGTCATCCTCAGTGGCCAGGCTGTATTTGTATCCATCATATTCAAAGGAGAGGGAGAATGGGTGGCCCCACCTGTATCTCACCCCTTTAGGCTGAAGCCATTTCATCAGGAGGCTACATAGTCGCCGGCGTGCCAAGGTGAGCGCCGAAAGGTCTTGGTAGATCGTAACCATGGCATCTTCCCAAGCGATCGAGCCCTTCTTCCGTGCCAGGTCCAGGATCTTGCTCTTCTCGGATTAGTAATGAAATTTCACTAGGATCGATCTAGGGCCCCTGGTGGAGACTCCTGATCTATGCACCCTGTCGATGGTCGGCTCATTGGTGTTACTCTCATCTAACAGGTTGCTAATCACAGCATTGACGACCTTGACAATATCTGACTGCCTTTCACCTTCACTTTCCGGAACTCCCAGGAACCTCAGGTTGCACCGGCGCTCCCTGTTTTCCAAGTCATCTAGCATTAGGGTGCACTTCTCCTCCCTTCTTTCAAGTTCAGATAGGTGCATGTCAATTTGGGTCTCTAGGAGGTCGACTGAGGTCTGGTTTCCTTCCAGGGCCTGGACACGGTCATCAACAGAGTCCACCTTTTTGTCAAGGGAATCCAGTCTTTTGCCTATGTCTGCCCTGAAACCACAGATTTCCTCTAGGAGGGCTGGCATGCCCTTGCTCATTGACTGGGCATCAGGTCCACACTCTCCTCCTATTCCCTCCTTCCCCTACTCCCTGCTCTTCCTCCAGCCCCTCTGCGGCCACCTCTCCCCCTCCTTCTCTGCCTTTCCCCTGTTCTCCGCAGATGAGGTTTCTAGCCAAGTCCAATCTATGAAAGTCTCATCAAAACAGGTTCACCCCTGTTCCTCCAAAACTATCAAGGACCACATTGACTCCCTGGATCCTGCCTTGGCTGATTTCTGCAATCACTCCTTTGCCACTGGAGTCTGCCCATCCCCCCTGAAGCACTCCCTTGTGCACTCCCTTGTGCACCCCCTTCTTAAGAAACCCTCTTTGGATCCCTCCTGCCCGGCTAACTATCGCCCAATCTCCATCACTCCCTTCCTGAGCAAGCTCCTGGAGAAACTGGTCATCTCCCAGCTTAATCTCAACACTGAATCTGTTGGTTGTCTTCATGACCATCAGTCTGGCTTCAGAGCTGCCAGAAGAACGGAAACTGCTCTCCTGAACATTCGTAAAGACCTGCTCTTCAACCTTGACTCTAACACCCCTTGCGTCCTCATCCTTCTGATCTCTCTTCTGCCTTTGACACTGTCAACCATGCCATACTGCTCAACCGTCTCCATGATAACCTGGGTATCACTGGTCAGGCTCTGGCGTGGCTGACGTCTTTCCTCTCTGATCGACCCTCTCAGGTCCAACTTGGGTCCTTCCTCTCTGCTATCTTTTTCTCTACCTGTGGTGTCCCCCAGGGGTCTAACCTTTCTCCCTGCCTTTTCAACCAATACCTGGCACTCCTTGCCCACCATATCGCTGCTCTCTGCCCCAACTTTCAGTGCTACGCGGATAACACCCAGCCCATTTTCAGGCTACCCTCGGCCTTTCCTCATTTCTGACTGTCTGTCTGCTAACCAGGAGTGGTGTGCCACCAACGACCTCTACCTTAATGCCAGTAAGACTGAGATTCTCCTCATCGGCACACCCGTTCCCTCCTTTCCTGTAGCTCTCTGGCCAGACTCTCTTGGTTCTCTTCCTGCTCCCTGCTTCTACTCTCCGCCCTCTGCAACTTATCCAGAACAGGAATGCGAGACTTGTCCTTGGCCCCAAGCCCAGGGATCGTATCTCTCCAGGACTGAAATCTCTGCACTGACTCTCAGTTGCTGCGAGGATTAAGTTCAAAACCCTCTGCATCGTTCACAAGGCCTTCTACGGGCCGCAATACCTTCAACTCTTTCTTCCTAAATATCTTCCTTCTCGAGCTCTTCACTCATCCGCCTCCGACTCCCTCAGGGTCAGTCGCTTCTCCAAGCAGTGAGTTGGTGGTAGATCTCTTTCGTCGGCTGGTACCTCCCTCTGGAACAGCCTCCCTGCCACCCTTAAACTTGAGGAGAACCATCTCTGGTTCCGGAAGCACCTCAAAACCGTTCGTTTTGCTTCTGCTTTCTCTCCACCTCTCCTGTGCTGACCTCCTGGCTGTAACCGTAACTGCACTGGCTACCTGGACACCCTCTGATCTTGGGCTCAGGTCCCTCCCCTCCCCACAGCAGTGCCACACACCCGTACTGGGGCCTGAGGAGAGCGAAGATGTCCCATATGCTTATCTGGATAGGCTGGGGGTCCCACCGACTTGTGTTCGGAAAAGGGGTGCGTTGATCGATAACGAGGGGATGGGAGGAGGCCGCCAGATCGAACGCTGGTGAATCCATGGAGACACCAGGACCAACTTGGCCTCCAGTTGCTGGCCTCCAGTTGCTTCTGTGTCGCAGCATTCACCTGGTTGCTGAGGAGCCGCCGGGCGTGAGGCGAGGTTCACTCTCTCTCAGACCTCACCTCTGTGGTGGATCTCGGGATGCAGGGCTCGTCAGAGGGCCAGATTTTTTTTGCTCAACCGATGCCCCTGGGTTTTAGAATGTCCCAGTAGGGTCAGGTTGTCGCTCCTGGGTGTTTGGGGGGGCTCAAATCCCTTATTTTCACACCCTTAGGAGGAGACCGACAGAGATGCTTTAGAACATCTTGGCGCTCCCTGGTGGCTCTCCTTAATAAAAACAAATGCACACCATCGGCCAGTCCCACTCAAGTAGAGATGGGAAAGACATGATAAAGTGATTGTACTGCAAATTCACAGATGTATTACAAGTTATAAGTCAGTTGTGATTGATGGAGCAGGTCTCAGATCACACCATAAATCTGTAGCTGGGTCAAGACGGCAAGAAAAATAGCTTTAAAAAATAAATTGACTTCCGAGTACTTTGCTGTTAATTGTCCAAAAAGCTGGCATCAAAGGAGGTAAGGCAGCGTAGCAGGGGCTGTATAGCAAACATACAGCCTCACAGGCTCGTAGACCTTTAGAGTGCAGCGGACTGGCTCGCCCTTGGGCTTCACTGATGGCTTGATATCCAGCATCTCTTGGAGCAGTGTGGACTGGGCCAACAGAAAAGCAAAGCAGAATTATAGGGTTCAGTGGAGGTGGTGGACGGCCTTACCCTTGTCCCCGGGCTTCACCACAGGCTCGATATACAGTGTATTTTGGAGTAGGGTGGGTGGGGCCAACAGTACAGCAAAGCAGCAGGACAGGGTCCTTTGTAGACAGCCTGAATTACGCTTGTCCACGGGTTTAGCCCAGCGGTCAACAGTTTTTGTATTTTTAAGCACACTGAGCGGGACCAACAGAACAGGAAAGTGGCCGTACCGGATGCTGTCAAGGTGGTGGACTGCCGCAGACTGCATTGCCCTTGTCCTCGGGCTTTGGCGAGGGCGCGGTATACGACCACTGAATTTTTGCAGCTGTTGGCCAACATGCTGTGCTATCATACTGAAATTAGTGCATGAGCCATGTAGGTTATAAGTAGATGTTTGCTGTGGGCGCTTAATTTATGAACTGTTTCTATATAACATTTATAATATGCCACATTCACCAACAAGGTATCCCGTCGCTGAGTGCTTGGACCACAGGAGAGTGCAGCAGGGCTGCTTAATCAGGACTTCCGCGATTCCCAAAAGATCAGATTCTCATCAGGAAATGTACCAGTGGTTGGAAGGGAATTCCACAGACTTCAGATGGAGCAGTTGTTGAACTGTTAGGAATATACACATTTCTCTTTGCAAAATATCTCTTGAATTTATTTATAATAAATAATGCACCGTTGTCATGGAAGTCCTTGTCAAACATATACATGGCTTTTAACTATATGAATGAACTTCTCTCGCTCTCTACACCAATACGGTCAGTCTCTAGTATGGCGCTTTTGATGGTTATAAAGTTGTGAACTCTGAGTGAAGCTTTTCTCACACTCCGTACACTGGTATGGTCGCCCCTCAGTATGGATCTTCTGATGCAGGTGCAGATGTGAGCTCAGAGTGAAGCTTTTATCACACTCTGTACACTTATATGGTCGCACCCCAGTATGGATCCTTTGATGCTTGACCAGATTTGAGCTCTGAGTGAAGCTTTTCTCACACTCCGTACACTGGTATGGTCGCTCCAGGGTATGGATCCTCTGATGCTGCTGCAGATATGAGCTGTTAGTGAAGATTTTATCACAATCTGTACACTGGTATGGTCACTCCCCAGTATGGATCCACTGATGCTGCTGCAGATACGAGCTGTTAGTGAAGCTTTTCTCACACTCCGTACACTGGTACGGTCGCTCTCCAGTATGGATCCTCTGAGTGAAGCTTTTCTCACACTCCGTACACTGGTATGGTCGCTCCAGGGTATGGATCCTCTGATGCTGCTGCAGATATGAGCTGTTGGTGAAGATTTTATCACAATCTGTACACTGGTATGGTCACTCCCCAGTATGGATCCTCTGATGCTGCTGCAGATACGAGCTGTTAGTGAAGCTTTTCTCACACTCCGTACACTGGTATGGTCGCTCCCCAGTATGGATAATCTGATGCTGCAGCAGATGTGAGCTTCGAGTGAAGGTTTTCTCACACTCTGAGCACTTGAAAGGTCTTTCCCATGTGTGGGATCTCTGATGCCTTCTCAGCTTTGATGTGTGATTAAAGTGCTCATCACATTCCCTGCACTTGTAGGACTTCTCCCCTGCACCTCTGATGGCTGCTTGTTCTCTGTTGGAAGAAGCAGAGGTACACTTTATTTTATGTCATCGTACAGTCTAAAAATCTATCACAGAGCTGGTAATCCTCGTTGTACACCCTGCTCACAAACACACTGGGTGATCCTGTGAGTACCCACGCTTGTGAGCCTTCATCAATCAGCAGAGAGATATGGAAAAAAGGTACTTGTTGGGTGAATCCTACACGGCCCTACATGTTCAATATTGAGTAAAAATCTAATTTATTTGCCCCCCATAAATGAACAGTTGATACGTGGGCATGAAGAGCACTTTCACTGTTTGATGCAGTATTTTTCTAAAACAGGAAATTAATTAGGGAAAAATAGAATTATCAATGAGTAGCTTTTGACTATGGGACTAATGAGTAGTTTTTGACTATGGGACTATATTCCATCTAGAGGTCCTGAGGGAAAGCTGATAGACAATGTAAGTGGAGCTCGCGTTTATGATACCCTTAGGACCCCGGAGATGAAATATGCGCCATGACTGACCCAATCATAATGTTAGGGTTTAATATTGGAAGAAACAAAGCTCAAAGAAGTCTCCAGTGGACAGGAAGAGTAAGGACACCCATATTAATAGGGGTTAAAGTCCTAGTAAAAGCTGAGCAGAATAATTCAAAACTTGGTCTCCTCACCCCTGAACTAAAATTGGCTTTCACTCCCCTCAAGTTGTCAGAACAAAGACACCAGAAAAAGCCAAGTTCAAAGCTAAAAGTCCTTGCTTGTAGCCTAGAGAATCAGAGATTTATTTATTTATTCATTTGTAAAGCGCACAAAGCCCATAGACAACTAGGCGCTGAGTACTGCTTAAGGATATGGTTACATGCTTGCAAATCTTGATATATTCGGTATAAGTTAAAAAATGAAGAGTATATTTACATCAATTTCAGGCTAAAAACACACATATATTTACATATTTATATATTGTTACATTTCCTCCTCCAGACATACCCTAAATTACCGAGCTAGTGGACTATTGCAGGAGGTCAGACCTGAAGAGAAGAGTTTTTAGGTTTTTTCTGAATGACCAAAAGGCAGTGTTGTTTTTCAGTTGATGAGCGAGGTGGATGCACAGTTTGGGAGCTATTGCTGGGAACTAGAGCCTCTTGTTTTCTGTCTTCTATACACAGGGGTGATGAGCATGTTGGAGTACACAGTGTGGGTAGGTCTGTTAGAATTGACTTTGCACATGTGGTTGCTAAGATATTTAGGAGCCTTGTTCGCAATGCATTTGTGCGTCATCGTCAGGATTTTAAATTTGATTCTATCGGAGACAGGAAGCCAATGGATGTTCTTTCTGGTGGTAGAGATGTGATTATTGCTTAGGATATTTAAGGCAGCTCCTCTTGCGTTGTTTTGTACTGTTTGTAATTTTTTGATCTTTCTAGTGCTGGTTCCAGCATAGAGGGAGTTACAATAATCAATCCTGGAAAGTATCAAGGCCCTAGCCCGGGTGATAGTGTTTTCTGTAGAGAGAAAAGGGCAGCTAGCTCTCATTAATTTAGCCGTGTTGCTGTTGAGGAAACAACAGCATTAACCTGTTTATTTAGTGTGAGAGACAAATCAATATAGACCGCTATGGTTTTTATTTTTTCGTTAGCAACCGGGATGGTGTTGCCATCAATGATGAAGGAATTGTACAGTGGAGGGAGGTTGCCGAGTTTTGTTTTGTTTCTGATGAGGATAAGCACAGTTTTATCATCATTGATGCATACGTTAAGGGCCCTCCATGCTTGGATTGCAAGATATATTTGGTTTAGATTTTTAGAGTAGGTTTCATAACATCCTGTGATCGGTATCAGTATTTGCGTATCATCCGCATAGTTAGTATACGAGATACCCATTTTATCAAGTTTGTCGAACAGGAGCTTTGTAAAGTGTGGGTGAGACACACAAACATTGTGGTACACCGGAGGTCACCGGAACAGGGCAGGCTGCTGATGTGTCAGAAAAGACCCTCATAGTCCTATTGGATAGAAATGATTTGACCCATTTGATGGAATCTGGGGAGAATTGGGTTGCCGTTTCGAGGTGTTGACCAGATCAAATGCTGCTGATAAATCTAACAGCAGAAGGATGCAGAGTTCTCCTTTGTCTTTATATTGGTCCATTTGCATTTTCAGATCGAGTAAGGCTGTTTCAGTACCATGGCCTGGTCTGAAGCCGGATTGTCTTAAACCTAGAAGATGGTTGTCTTGCAAGTGTTTTTGGATCTGCAGATAAGCTGCACGATCAAGTATTTTGAGTAAAAAGGGAACTGTGGTGATGGGACGAAAATTGTTCGGAATGTTAGGATCTAAGGTGGGTTTTTTAAGCAGGGATAAGACCCAAGCTGTTTTAGATCATTTGGGACTGTGTTAGTAGCAAATGAATTGTTAATAAGGCTTGTGACAAAGGGTGCCAGTTCGACCGCACAATCTTTTACCAAAGTTGCAGGGCATATGTCGCCTTTGCATCTGGAAGGTTTTAGACTTTTGATGATGTTGATAGTATCTGGGATTGTGAGTGGAGAAAATGTGAATTTGGACACCTTAAGGCTGTCTGTTGAGGAGTGTAGAGTTGATGGGGTTAGGTTAAGTTTGGATTTTTTTTGTTCTATTTTTCTTTGTAATAGTGAGATTTTTTCTGCTAGAGCGTTCTGAATATTCAAACACCAGGTTCATTTGTGTCAGTATGGTCTGGGGTAGGTGCTGGTGACTCCAATTCACGGAGGATAGTGAATAACTCTCTGGTATTGGGAATTCTTAGGTTGTAGACTTCGCCTTTGGATTTGAGGATTTAATTCCTATAATTGTTAGCTAGAGTTTGGAATTGGATTTTATTTGCACAGAGAGCTTTAAGTTCCTGGGTGAACCATGGATTGACATGTGCTGAAGGTTTAACTTTTTTACATTTTAATGGAGCAATTTTTTCGATGGCTTCGATCATGATTTCATTGTAAGGAGTAAGCAGGATTGCAGGGTCATTGTCCAGGTGTGAGGGATCGAGAATAGATGTAAGTAAAGGTAATACACTATCTCGGTTGATATTTTTAGAGTTTCTGAAGGAGGTCATGAGTGTTGGAGGAGGCTATTTCAGGTTCTTGGTGATGGTCGTGGTGGTGGCGAATATGATGGTATTGTGATCCGACCAAGGTGTAGGGGTATTAGTTTGGATGTTAGTGGTACAGTTAGCATCTGCTATCCAGTCTATGGTGCGCCCTTTATCATGGTGTAGTGATACACAAAATTGCAAATTTGCCAATCAGGGCTTTAGATGACAGCATTAGCCGCTGAAAGCCAATAGTTTATTCAAAATATGTGCCAAAAATGCTGACAGTAGTCTTTTGTAGCACTTCCATTACGCAGTAGTGAGCTACAAGGAATATGCAGGTCTAGTAGGGGTGGTAGGTCACATTATGCATTGTAGATAGACAGGCAGGGTGAAGGCCCCAGCTCTGTAGCTAATAGACATTATTGGAGTGTTTGGAACATTATGGCACCTATATAGCACTTAGATAGCCAATCTTAAGCGTTATGAACACTAAGCTATGAGTGCATGCCTTTTAGAGCTTGCTCACATAGGCTTAATTCATCTCGACTTTCTAACTGTAGCCCTGCATGGCTATGTAAACTAATCCTCTTTTCTCTGGGAAGGCACTGATAAGACATTCCTGAGCTTTCGCGCAGATGGGCTCCAAGCAGGGAGGAGGGGCACAGGAAAGGAGCACGGTGGAAATTCACAGAGTTGGGTTTTTCCATGAGCAAGCCTATATTTTGCACAGGGAAGCTTCTAGAACTGTGCATCATGGACTGACAGCACAAGATTATAAAAATGCATGCCCACATGACTCAGGTGGGAGATCGATCTGTGGACTTGGTTCGAGCAAGATCAAGTGTCCGGAACCTGTTGCTCTGTCGGCACCCTGCAGCGCTGTCCTCTGAGCGGGGCTTGCAACAGCTAGCTTATGAGGACCAGGGTCTCCCAGTGCTGATTGAAGGGGCGTAAGACTGTGTTTCTTTATGTTCTATGTTTCTCTATATTTTGCATTTCTCTAAGTTTTGTGCTTTGTAATCTTCTCTAACTTGAATCCCAAAATGTTTCTGAAATTCACTGTTTAGAATAAATACTAAAACTTTTTGAAGGTGTCATTTGTCACTAGCATGAGTTCACTGCTCGGCACAATAGAACCTGTATTTTGGGCTGAATTGGGTAATTTTTGCTCTAAGGGCTGGTCCCAAGGAAGATTTTCCCAATATCAAGACACATGGGTAGGTGCAGTAATTCTTTGGGTAAATCCTTGGTCTTCTATAGTGCTAGCCTAAAGGCTGGCATGAGTGCCGAGTGGGTCATTCAGGCCTAGGTTAAAATCTCCCACGATAATCACTTTGGAATGTGGTTCCATGTTAAATGCCAGGAGTGTTGAAATGTCATCTTTGAAGGTAGAGATGGCGCCTGGGGGCCTATAGATGATGTGGAGTGAGTGAGTGCAAGTGGGTGAGAGAGCGATTTTTAAGGAAATTAGTTCACCGGAAGTGAATGGTAAATCTGGGGCTATTCTTATGTTCAGGGCTTCTTTAGCTACTAAGGCTACTCCTCCTCTGGTGGTCAATCTATCTTTTCTGTAGATGATATAACCTTCAGGGATGGCAAGTGAAAGGAGGGGACCGGAGGCTGCATGGAGCCAGGTTTCTGTTACTGCTAGGAAATCTAGGTCATTCGTTTTGATGGTGTCTGCAATGTCCAAGGCGTCAGCCGCAATGGATCTAGCATTCGTGAGGGCACATTTTAGGGAGACTGTATTGATAGTGGTTGGGTTAGCAGGGGTGGTGTCAAAGTGTTTGGGCTTGTGGGTTGTGTGTGAGGTGGATTGGGAAATGTTAAGATAAAAGGTGGCGTTATTAGTCTGATATTTGGTTAAGGCCTGGCGTTTGGTATTTATTCCGTTGAGATTGGAGTAGGCACGATGATAGTCTAGGTCTTCTCAGGTGGCCAGTGACAGGATGTGATGGCCAGGGGTCAGATGTGGTGTGAGTGTCAGGTGGTAATGGTATAACAATGTTCAAATGGCAAGGCGTTTGAAGTTTAAACAGACAAGGTTGAGGTAGGTAAGATGATAGTCTGGTTCTTCTCAAGTGGCCAGTGATGGGTTGTGGCGGCCAGGGGGCAGATGCGGTTTGAGCATACGGTGGTAAGGCTATGTCGGTGCACAGATGGCTTTGCGAGGTCCTCACGCGAATGAGGTCGTGTCTTGTAGGTCCATCTAGTGGCAGTGAAGAGGAAGGGGGGACGTATGATTGCGAGTCAGGATTAGCAATCTCCTTAGTGAGGCATAGGTTGTTGATTGGTGAAAGGCCAGGGAAGGGTGCGATCTTGTTGAGGAATGGCATGGGGCAGGGTCAGGGTAGTGGCGAAGACATTGAAGACGGGCAAACCCTTACCTAATTGGATAAATGCACCTGCGGAGCAAGGCGCATCCATTATGGGCATAGGGTATGGCAATATATTCATGCAGTGGGTGGCTAGTAGTATTAGTGAGGAAAACATAGGTAGCACTATATGAGCGGTCATGTCTTCAATTTTGCAGGACAATAATTGGGGTGTGGCTGCCAAATGAAGTGAACAATGCAAGGGCTGCTACCAATGTGCTTATGTCGGATACATTGGGACTCATCATGAGTTGGGCGGTAACACCGGCGCTAAAAGCGCTGGTGTTATTAGCCCTACCGCCAAACCCACCGGCACTATGGCGGAACGGGTATTGCCCATTTCCCATTGAGCCCATTCGGGAATTCCCCATTCCCCATTGGGCTCAATGGGGACATTTCCTGCTTTTACAACCAGCAGATTTCCCGCCGGCGGTAAATGTGCCGAAAATCGGCAAAATCTCAGCAGATTTCCCCCCAGCTCAGAGCTGGGGGGAAATCAGCCAAAGCCATGATTTGGGGGACCATTAAATCCGGCGGTAACAGCACTACCGCCGGATTTAAGGGCTACCGCCAAACTTGTGATGAGGCCCATAGTGTTGTACAAGTCCACTATCGCACGAGAGCAGGTAACAAGGGTAGGGCTAACGGCAGCAATGGAATCATGAGCTGAAGGCGAGGGTATGTGCAGCGTGAGATCGGGAAGCAGTGCACAGATACTAGTTATGGCATACAGTGGTGTAGCAAAGGTGAGGCTAACTGCGGTAGTACAGGCGCCAATGAGCGGCATATAAACTGCTAACAACGTATACAGGGTACAGAGCAGATTAGCTGAAGCAAGAAAACAGTTAAGAGAGGCCGACTAACAGCGACGACTCAGGCGTGTGGCCCAGCAGGTGTAAGCGCAATGTGTAGTCAGGGGCAGAGCTGAAGTGCTATGAAAGGCAAACAGTTATTTGCAAAGGTGGCAGGCTGCAGTGGTATATGCGCAAGGCAAAGCAAGCTTGTGCATTGTATAATCAATGGGCAATAGTCAATTAGATAAAACAACGAATCATGCGCAGAGCTAAACAGGTTTGATCAATGTACAGTCAATAAGCAATAATCGATTAGATATAACATCAAATCATATGTGCGGTAGTGGCTGGCGATAATGATGCAAGCCCATAGTGAAATACGTTAGGATCAATTTTCATGTCAGATGTAGTTCCACAGCATTTGGGAGAGTAGCGTATGGTGCAGCGCTGCGTAGGCAAGTTTATGTATGGCCCGTGTTGAACAAGGCAGGCACTGTGAGGAAGTGGTGCTTGGTGGCCAGTTGTAATGTTATGGACAGGGAAGATGAAAAACAGGTCCCCCAACTTTAAAGCATGATCAAGCCGTAAATGCTGTGGGATGGTTAGGTTTGGATGGTATACATACAGACTGTGTGAAGCAGGGGGCTTAAGGGTGGTAGATAGTCACACACCTACCTTGGATATATGGACTGCCTCACCAGCACGCACCGGTGCAAACAGGGGTAAACAGGGCCTTGTCTGTAGGCGTTAGGTGGGAGGCCGGCATTCGCCTGCCGGCTCCGAATTGGATCCTTTTACCAGCTGAAGTGGCCAATTGCAGTAGCCACCAACACTAAGTCAGGAAGTCAGGCAGGGCTCAGGAATCATGTGGGTTGTGCAGCCATTTTTTAAAAGGCTGCAGTTGAGAATGTAAAGCGTAGGCACAGCCGTGTTTGTGCATCGTGGCACGCTCAGCCACAGTGAATACAATGAGGATGCAGATTCATATGGTCGTGCTGTATGAAGAAGCACTTTTTCACACATTAGAATTTGTTAATAAAAAATGTATTTGTCTTTCGGGTGGAAGGCACTTCCGCGATAGGTTGAGCCCCGATGGGCTTACCTTTCACGCAATAGGTTTGCGGGCCTTCCGGTGTGCTCCATTCAAGAGGGGCAGGTCGTGCACACCCTGTGCAGGTGACCGATCAAGTATCCTAATTGGGAAGAGCAGCCCCTAGATGCTGCTCCCCCTCCTGCCAGTGCTGCTCATGTGCTGATTACCTGCCAAATGGTCAAGGTTGGAGAAGCCAATGCCAATCAATCCCCATTCTCAAATAATGCCATCTTGCAAGTGTTGCAGTAGCCAATAGTCTGTTGTTTTGAGGATGTTTTTCCACCTGAAGCCAATTTAGAGGTGGTCCAAGGTGTGGCCAGTAGATAACTAGAGGCCAATGAAGTAACTAACACATTGTATGCATAGATGATTCCCTTAACCAATCCCACCTTCCCAGAACTTATTTGTAACCAAAAGTGTAATGTGACGTCATCAGTGATGTATGTGTTATTCTTAAGCTTTTGACGAGCCAGAGGAGAACGAGAGCACGAACACCCTGGATGTTTATTGCTGTCCCTGTTTTATGTGGATTATTAATTAAACAGGCCTCTGTCAATTACCTTGACTCTTTCGTTACTGGGCACAGGACTTCCCGGCTTCTTTGTCCTGCTCAGGGCTGGGGATTTCCAGACCATTATAACAAGTCATCTTCGTACTGGATTAACAGTGGCATGCCAGGATTCTGGCGAGGCCCAGAAGAAGGTGATTTATTATATTTCGTCACCTACATTCGTGTGAACCATTGGCTCCTTGTTCACTCTGTATTTAGTTTCAGCTCTTTGGTCCAGCAAAACACCTAGGGAGTCATTATGCTTTAGGAACATGTTTTACTACTGTAAATATTCTAAATTGATACACCTGTATTGGAGATCTACAACCTGGTCTCAAATGTATAAATTCCAAAGGTTCTGTATAATATATGTGACTATTAGAACACTAGTTGGCCAACCAGGTCCTTGATGACTGAGTGGATCAGTGCCAGTGTTTGATGGTGCCTCCGCCCTGAGCATATTTGGCACTAAAACAAGCTCTTTTCTGTATTTGTATGTATGCTTTTTGTTTATTTATTTTATGTATGGTTGAATTGTTGTCCAATGGAAAATGTGTTAAATAAATATACATGCGTTTCATATGACAGCGCACATTCTTTTGAAAGGGGACTAATTGGTCCTTCTTTGTTGATTTATAATTATGTACTGTGAAGACACAGACAGCAGATTCAAAATTCAAACAAAAGGTCTTTATTAACTTAAATGTCAGGACGGTTGAAGGCCTAACTTGCCCAATGCTAAGGTGGGATGTCCCTACCTAACAAAACTAAGGAAACTCTGAGTCAGAAAGTTCAACTAAAAATTCTGTCGGTGTCCCAAAAACTATACTTGCCCTCACAACTAAACAAAGTGTATGGATGGCAATAATACAATAAATAGTTCCAAATAAAGTTCCGAGTTTCTTCCATTTCCACTTCCCCAACTTCAAGACAGTCCCACAAAGTCTCAGGATTCCCTTCCCCAAGTTCCAGAAAATCCCAAAGTTCACAACACAGCAGTTCACCAAGGGTTGGGACCATTCTCAAACTCCTTACCAGGGTTACTTCTCCCTAGTTCTCCAATTCATCTTTGTTATCATTTTCATTGACTTGTTTGTTTGTTTCTTTATTTATTTATTTATAGTGGGCGCCAGACCCGAGGCTATCTGGGCGCCTGTACAAGAATACTTTAAGCTTACAAGTTCCATAAACACATTCCAAAGGAGTTGCAATGTGCATTGACAATAGGACAAAGATAGCCACACACGTTTGTACAGGGGTTATATAGAGTTATAGGCAGTTATGTACATAGGTATTTGTGCACAGAGGTGTATACACAGTATACATGTAGAGTTACTGCTTTTGACTTCAACACTCTTGTCTTCTCCTTTCAGTTACTTTTCTGTGTAGTGCACTCGGACTGAGCACAGTTGACAGACCACATGGTCCATCCATCACAAGTCACGCAACTGATGCTCCCTTCTTGGTTGTGATTCATCAATATCACTCTCACGCAAGGGTCCTCTTGGTCTAGGCACAGTTAACAGACCACACGGTCCACCCCTCACAGGTCACGCAAACAATACCCCTTCTCATCTGCTTTATCAACCTTGGTTCACTACTTTCCTATAACATTGAAGAGTAACTCTTGCCTCAGGTTTATTTTCTTCCAACACCTGCTTATGGATGACTTGGCCACCATTCACTTAGTTATGCGCTTGGTACCTCACTGCCTCTTGCCAATACAGGTCTCCTTCTAACCTGCAGTGCTTTTACCACTTGGCTTGTATCAATGCTCTTCTCACACCCTTCTTGGGATTTCACTTGCTTTGCCAATACTTGTATTTCAGTTAATTCAATCTGGGATATGTGCCACCTGCACAACGTTGCTTTCATTCCACTCAGCATATGCTCATCATTTGCTTTATTTCAGTGCAGCATTAGTTTCGTTACTTGGTTTCATCCTATATGAAATTCAGTAAGGCTTTAAGTTCATTTGATATTCAAAACTCACATGTTCTATAATGCTTTCCGCTCATTCAGGTTCGCAAACACTAGGGCCTCATCACGAGTTGGGAGCTAACGCCGGCACTAATAGCGCTGGCGCTATCTGCCCTACCGCCAAACCCACCGGCACTATTAGCGCCGGATCACGGGTTTGGCGGATTTGGAAATCCCCATTCCACATTGAGCCCATTCAGGAATGCCCCATTCCCCATTGGGCTCAATGGGGAAATTTGGCACTCATACCGCCGGCGGATTTCCCGCCGGCGGTATTAGCGTGAATTTCCAGTGGATTTCCCCCCAGCTCAGAGCTAGGGAGAAATCCCGCCATGGCCATGATATGGCGGACCCTTAAATCCGGCGGTAACAGCGCTACCGCCGGATTAAAGGGTTACCGCCAAACTCGTGATGAGGCCCTCAGTCTTCAAAGGTGTTTCTAACAGTTTCTGTGATGTTCGTTGTTCAGGAAAGACTTATCGCAAGTTTTCGGAGCACCCCGTTATGAGTATTCCCCTTGTGCACTCACCGGCTTCAGGCGGCAGATCCCGTTGGCTTTGCTTTCTTCCTTGCTTGGCTTTTCCCACCTCCATGGTCTCTGCTCCTTTCTCACAGAGGGCGGGGAGAGTGCCACTTGATCTCCCCGAGGTCTGCGGTGACAGGAGCACTTCCGCACCTCACAGCTTCTGCTTGCACCCAACACAAAGGGGGCACAAGACTTTCCAACCTTGACTGGACCTTCCCCAGCCCTGGAGTCTCTAGTCCTCTCCCGACACAGTGTCATGAGAGCCGGTGCCTGGAAGCTCTGGACTAGGTGGAGGATCCGCCATTACCGTTGTTTCCTTCTGGTCTACCCTCTCTCCCTGGCTCTTCAACCACTACCTGGCACCTCATGCCCACCGCATCGCTACTTTCTACTCCAATTTTCAATGTTATGCAGATGACACTCCGCTCTCTTTCGGGCTCCGCTCAGCCACCTCTGCTTCTTCTCGCATACCAGACTGGCCGCAATTAAGAAATGGTGTGCCGCCAATGATCTCTGCCTTGATGCCAGTAAGACTGAGATCCTCCTCATTGGGACATCTGCTCCCTCCTTTCCTCTCTCTGGCCATGCACTCTGGGCCCTCTTCCTGCTCCTACCTGTGAGACTAAGAACATTGGTGTCATCTTCGATTCCACCCTCTCCTTCTCTCCTCACATCTCTGACGTCTCTAAGAAGTCAAACTATCAGCTGCACCTCCTCAGAGATATTCTTCATTTTCTCACTTCCCCCCAGAAGCTCACTGTCTCCAGAACTCTGGTGCTCTCTAGGCTGGACTATTGCAACAGTCTCTTTCTAAATCTTCCTGCTCTACTCTTCGACCTTTGCAACTTATCTGAAAAAGGACTGCAAGACTTGTCCTTGGCCTCAAGCCCAGAGATTGTATCTCTCCAGCTCTGAAATCTCTTCACTGGCTCCCTGTAGCTGCAAGGATCAACTTGCAGATCCTCTGCATCGTCCACAAGGCTTTCTGGGGCCTGGGACCGCTCTACCTCCAACTTTCTCTTCCAAAACATCTTCCTTCTCGAGCTCTCCGCTCTTCCACTGCCAACTCTCTGAGGATCAGACGCTTCTCCAAGCAGAGAGTTGGGGGCAGTTCTATATCCTCGGCTGAGGCCTCTCTCTGGAACAGCCTCCCTGCCTCTCTCAAACCTTAGCAGAATCACTTGCGGTTGCGCAAGCAACTCAAGACCTTCCTTTTCGCTTCAGCTTTCTCTCTTCCTCTCCCCTGATGATGCACCTGACCGCTCCGCGCACTGGTCCCCCTCGAACGCGGCCCAGGCTCCTGCATGTCCAGTTGCCCTCACACTACCTCCGGGCTCCCCAGCATTTAAGGGTCTGTATCTGCAACCCTACAGTCCCTTCTCTCTGCACTTATGAGCCATCCGCTGGCTGCATTTGTGAGTTAACTGCACTACCCCTTTCCCCTCCCCCCTGGCACTTCTCCCCTTCCCTCTTCCCCACACTTGTGCGGTTTGCATGACACAAGGTCTAATAAGGTCATTATATTGTCCTCCCTTGTTTCCCCCTCCTTGTATTGTCACGCCTAGAAACACTTGTGTTCAGCGGTGTTATAAATGCCACATCATATCATATACCAACTATTATCACGGATTCTGTGCTGCAATATTTGATATCTTTGATTTTGAGGGTAAATATTCATGGACGTCATTTCACCAAAATGCCTGGGGTAGCGGAAGTTAGAAAACAATGGGGGTTGGTCTTCCCATTTGTACAATTAGGTCATACTCTTGATGCCAGTATGGATTATTTGCAACGAAGAATGGCTATGACTAGGTTAACCTCAACAATGAATGTGCCCCGTCCAAGTCTGGAAGTGGCCAGGTCAAAGAGCAGAAAAGTAACAACAGGACTGGTTGCACTTGACTAACACACATATATAAACCATTACACATGTGTTGTCTTCAGTGAGCGGTTCAATTAGTAGCCGCTATTTATTTTCACTTTTTTGAGGATTTTTTTCTCCTGAATAATTATTCATAAACAGATGTTGTGAGATAAAACATATTGGCAAAAGAACACACATATTTACATTAGTGAGTCCATTGTGGAACAGTGAATAGACATACACGAGGTACAATGAGATTCCTATTGTGAATATACATAGTAAAAAGCTTCAATGCACTCAACAGGTACATATTCAAAATCTCTCATGTACCCAACCCATGGAATTGTGGCCAATGCCATCAGGGCAAAAGCGCATGTGTAGCGGACTGTTGAAAAATCAGTCATTAGCACTTGGCCAGTTCATAAATATATCCTGGATGAAGAGGTGACCAGTGCATTGTCACACTGAGTAGATAAAGATCAATCCAAGGGGTAGCGGAAGTGACATCACACAACCCTTGACCTCTAATGACATCACAGGACGTGATGTAATTTGACCCCACCCCGAAGTGATACCACGGGAAGCGATGGAACATGACCTTTCACCTCTTGACAAATCAGGAAGTGGCATCACATGGCATTGTTCCTAAGTACACTACGCAAAATATGGTTACAATATCACTTTAAATGTGATATACATGTAATAAAAGAATAGATTGCCGTATGTATCTTTAAGATCAGTGTGTATAGGCCCATATTACCAAATTACTGTGAATTCAAGGAGACGTCCATGGCCAATTGATAATGATGCAGTATTATATAGCACTTACGCTTAAATGCTTTATATAGAACAAATATACATACAATATCACCCAATCTGTGTTGGTAATCATTTATCGATCTCAGAAGGATGAAAGGCTGAGTTGAGGCGTTTAAGAACAGACTAAATCAGTGACTCCTGAAGTGTGCCTGAAATAATCCTTTAATGAATCTAGCAATTATTGTATAGAATTCCAAAAAGACACATTATTTGGTATTCCTATTCTTTCTTATTTAGGGTCACTGCTGAAAGTGTTAGACTTGTGGAACCCCTGTTCCTTTTTTTTGTTTTTTTAGAGGCCTGATCAAGAAAGTCAGCCACTCCAGAAGCAAAGAGCCGCCTGGCACTGGCCACAGCCCATAAGTTAGCATAAAACAAATGAAAACATTTATTTAAAAAAACGTTTTAGGGGTAGCAATGGAGACCACAGGGGGAGCAAGGGAGACCTCAGAGTTCGCAGTTGCGACCGCTGGCGACCCCTAAATGACGTCCCTGTAAACATGAACTGTCCTCATATTGGAGAGGTGACTACTAGAGTGCGTGTCTGCAGCATAGTCTCCTTATTGGAGTATTCTCTTCTCTTCTGTGGGGATACCAAATACAATTGCTAATATACAACTGCAATATTTGCTATCACCTTAGCTTTAGGCAATTTCCAGTGGACACTCTGGGAGGGGCGCAGGGCTTAGGCCTCTAGCTCACTGGACGTGGCTACAAAGGGGCTATGGGGCACCAACTTGCCTGCTAAATGACCTCTGGCCAGGGCATAGCTAAGCGACTCCAGTCTCGGCTTTGTACAAACTGACCTGTATTATTCCGGAAGGCTTTTACTGAATCATAACCACTGGCATTACTCCGGCCATCCTTCCATACCATGATTTTTAAATCCATCTGTGCAATTTCAGAAGGGGATTGGCTTTATTGGAATGAGTCTTAGTCCTTGCGCCATTATTAGCAGTGTGGGCGGAACTGCTCGGCCACGTCTCTGCTGCGCAGCAAGACAAGCAGATACATGTAGGCCTTGTTGGGCTTCATCAATGAGATGCAGTGAGCAAGGGACTCACATGTGGGCGTTCCCTCTCCCACATGTGTTTAGCTTTCAAAATAGTCTTTATTTTACCACAGAAAACGCTCTCTGACAATGTTTTATCGTTTGCCAGCTTCCAAACGTGTCCTTCATTTATTGCCAAGAATGTCCATATTTGCACACAGCTAACTTTCAAGATGGTTATTTTATTTGAAAATGTGCTCGCATCCTTTCCAAGCAAGTAACATTGTGGCATAGTGGGAGGGGGAGACCGGGTGCATAGGGAATATGAGGTAAGTTTGTTTGGCTTTAAAAATCGCCCTTATTTTTCCACAAAGAAAAACTCTGACAATTTTGCATGGATTACCTGTACACAGCTTTCAAAAGCTCATGTTATTGTAAAATATGCTCACACCTGCATGCAGCTTTCAGAAACCGTCCTTATTTTATTGCACAACTTTCACAATCGTCCTTATTCTATTGGGCAAAATGTTGAAACTTGCACACAGCTTTCACGGATCGGTAAACAAGGCTAGTTTTGCATCCTTTCCCTGCACACTGACAGCTGCTAAATGAAGGATTACAGGTGAGGAGCATGCACAGATATGAGCATTTTTTTGTCAGTGTGCAGGGAAAGGACGCAAAATGTGCATCGTTTACTAATATATTTTAAAGCTGATTGCTAGTTTGAACATTCGTCCAATAAAATGAAGACGATTTTGAAAGCTGCTTATTGCACAACTTTCAAAATCGACCTGATTTCATTTGGATAAAATGTCAAACTTGCACACAGCGGTCAACTTGTTAAACATGCCAATTACCCTGCACACGTACAGCTGGTTAATGAAGGATGCAGCTCGGTTTGCAGCTGCTTCTGTCGGTTTGCATGTTTGGCTACGTGAAAAGGCAAAGACCAGGGGATACCTTTCCGGTATGGGATACCAAATATTACATAACACTGGGTCGGCCGCCTGTGGGATGCCCATGCTAAAAGCTGCCCCACCGCTTGCAGGGAGAAAGGGAAAAAGAGGCTGACCCACGCCTCCAGTCGTTATTTAAACCCACCTGGGCGTAAGCTTCTGGAGAGGCCTTCGTCCCGCCAATCCCTAGACACCCTTCCTCGTGTGCCGCCTCCCCTTCCTGCCTGCTCTGTCTCCCGCCAGGTCACCTTTTGGGAAACCCTCTGTGTCCTGAGAGAAGGGGTGGGGGCCTTGGCCTTCTGCCATGTTATGGCATGACGCCCTAACGCCCAACCCCCATCCCCCTGTGCTGCCTCCCACAGTGGCTGAGGGGTGGAGACCAGAACACACTCAAAGCCATTTTCCACGCCGAATTAAAGGCACTTGCTGGGAGTCCAGGAGATCTCCCTGTGGGAGGCGTGACCGGTCTGCCGCAGTGGCATTGACCCTGCCTGGGAATCTCCAACCTCACCCTCGATTGGCCGAGAGCATGAATAGTGTTTATGGTGCACTATCAATCTGATATGCCCGCTCCAGATTGCCCCTGTATCTTGCCCCCTCCACCACATCCATCATTGCCTCCTCTCTAATCAATTATTACCTATGTACAGTGTTTACTCCACTTCCGCTTTAATAAATACAAACTACAAAGATAAGGGCCAATGGAGCTGTGCGGTAAGGTGGCCAGCTTCAGGCAGTCCTGTTCAATCAACTAACAGCACACTGTATTCTGGGAACTATACCCTTTATAAACCTACATTCAACTGAGAACGCAAAACTACAGCATTCAGAATGCAAAGTAGTGTTGGCTAAAAAGCCAGGAGGGGAGCCTTGTGACGCAAGTCCAGTGGGCAGCAATGGCTGCTGTCCACAGGAAGCAGGGGCGCCATCAGGGCCTTTCAAATGAAAGGGGCCTCGAATCTCAGAGTGGTCCCCAGCAAATGTTGCCAGTCAGCAGTCTTAAAATAAGAAATAGATTAGTTTTATATATTTTGTTCTAGACCTTAAAATGTGCACTTTGCGGCGCTCACATTACAAGTTCCATTTGCTAAAGTGCTAAAGGGTTACCAGTCATTTGGTCGAAAACCAAATAATAGAATGCCATTTGGTTGAATGCCAAATGGTCGATTTTTTTTTTTTTTTTTAATGGGGGGTTCCCCCGCAACCCACCTTATTCTTTATTATTATTTTTTTTACCAACCGGAACGAAAAATATATATATATAAATAAATAAATTAAAAAATGCGACCTTTTTTTTTCGACCAATCGGTATTCGACCAAATGGTCATTCGATCTTTTATTTTCGACGAAATGACTGGACACCTTGCTAAAGACCTCCAGGCCGTCACTTGAAGAGATGGCCTGGAGGGCTTCAGCAAATGATGTTTGTAAGGCGCGGGGTACGGAAGCACTCATGTAATACAAAGAAATACATTGGTTATTAAACTGCCGATTATCACAAGACTGACAGCCAGCAGAGAGCTGAAACACTAAATGCACACTGAAAAGCTAAAAATGCTTCTTTGTTCACAAGGTGCTGATGTGGAGGGCCTGTGTTAAAAGACAACTTGCTGATAATAGCAGGGAGCATTGCATATTTTGGCTCCTGCTGGTTGGCTGTCTCGTGATAATGGTCAGCAATTAACCCCTGTAGTTGTCGTTTATAATGTATGCACCACAGGGGTCCCCCAGACTATTTCCACTCTAAGCAAGGAGGGGAGGGGCAACCATCATATTGAAATAGGCCGCCGCACTTTTTCAGCCGGGCCTGACAGGAAGACAACTCACCTCATTTGAACGCTGCCCAGGCATTTCTCCGCAGTGATCTGGGTTAGATCCCTGTCAGTGATCTTTCACAGGATTCTGAGCAATAGCCACGAGGACGGCAAGATCCATGCACTAAAGGGCAGTGCACTGAGGCTGCGCGGAACTGGGGACACAATCACAGGAACCCGGACGCTGAACGGCAGTCCATTGAGGCTGCGCAGAACAGGAGACACATTCACAGGAACCCAGGCGCTTAAAGGCAGTGCACTGAGGCTGCGCGGAACTGGGGACACGATCACAGAAACCCGGACGCTGGACGGCAGTTCACTGAGGCTGCGCAGAACTAGAGACACGATCACAAGAACCCGGACACTGAACGGCAGTACACGGAGGCTGCGCAGAACAGGAGACACATTCACAGGAACCCAGGCGCTGAAGGGCAGTTCACTGAGGCTGCGCAGAACAGGAGACAGGTCAACAGAGCTCGAAATACTGATCACCAGGTCGCAGATCATCAAAACTAGAGCACTAATTAGAGACAGAATCACCAGACTTCGGGACGCTAGTCACCAGGGCACGCCAATCACCAGGGCACGCCTTGGGTGTTGTTAGGTGGGACCCTCCTGTGTGTGCGTTGCCCCTTTAAGGGGATGTGTTTTCCTCACGTGTATGGCCCCTTTAAGATGGGCCATGGCTGTGTCATGGCCCAAGCTAATAAAAGGAGCCCCTGCAGGCACGTGAGAGGGAACGGCTGCAGACTCCATGAGAGGTTGGCTGAGTCTGTGTCTCTTTTACTGATGTAGGCCGGAGGCCTACCCGTGGAGGCACAGGCCTGCAGGTCCTGTTGCCATGGGACCCCTTTTGCCAGGACGGTGGCCTAGGTCCGCATGGTCAGGAGCCTGGCAGGCTGTGCCCCCACCCTGATGGCGCTGGTGTCCCATAGCGCCGAGGGGCCTGCCGGATGAACATGGCAGGCCCCAAACTTCCACAGGCGCTGGGCCTGTTTAGTGCTGTGAGGAAGCAGCACCCCGGGGTCGCCTGCCGGATGTACATTGCAGGCGACCCCCAACAGGTGTGAGTTCTGAAGCTCTGCATGGTCAGTTGTATTTAAGGTGCTTTTAGACCACACCACATCATCCCACCGACACCATTTATGAGCCTCATAATCAGTGGCAAACGCTGAGGGGAATCTAATATGATCTCATCAGCCAAAGATCATATAAACACCCCTTTCACAGGTGATCAGTGGCCCGTTCAGGGCCCCTTTCACAGGCGTTCATTGGGCCCTTAAGGGCCCCGTTCACAGGCGCTCATTGATCAGATAAAGGCCCATTTCACAGGTGCTCATTGTTCACAGGTAAAGACTCCTTTCACGCTGCTCATTGGTCACAGGTATAGAAACGCCTCTTTCACAGGCGCTCATTGGGCAGTTAAAGGCCCCCTTCAGAGTGTTCTTTGGTCACAGGTAAATGCTTCTTTCACAGGCGCTCATTGGTCTGTTAAAGACTTCTTTCATAAGTTCTCATTGGTCAAAGGTAAAGGCCCCTTTCACAGGCGCTCATTGATCAGTTAAAAGCCCATTTCATGGGTGCTCATTGGTCTGTTAAAGGCCCCTTTCACAGGCTTGCATTGGCACCGGCAAAGGCCCATTTTGCATGTGCCCATTGGTCAGGTAAAGGCACCTTTTGCAGATGCTCATTGGTCGGTAAAGGTTGCTGTCACAGGCACCTATTGTATTTATTTATAAGGTGCCTACACAGCAAATGGTGTTTCCAGGCACCAGAAGGGAAAAAAAGAGAGGGGGGGTACAGGGAAGATAATAACAAAAAAACGTCCTACTAGGCCTTGCAATTTTCGGATCGTGCAAGTGCAGGTAATATAAGTGCATGTAAAAAAGGGGGAGTAGTGGGGGAGGAACTGCATACAATGCAGGGGGTCCCAAGGGTTAGGCAAGCGCTTAGGGGAGCTGAGGGAGTGTAAGTGCCATTGGGGGTGGACCAGACTCCAGAGAGATGCCCAGCTCACCAGGCTAGTCAGGGAAGGGGCCCAGAAGGCAATGCTGGTTGAGGAGAGCTGGTAGGGACTCTGTCAAAGAGGGCCTAATAAGACTCATAAGGGACCAGACCGCCAGTCGCAGTGGCAGATGGGGAATTAGCAAGGGAGGGCGAAAGGGAAGGAGGTAGAGGAAAAGTAGGCTCTTGAGAGATTTCCAAAACTTAAGGAGGTCCCGCCAAGTGGGAGGCACATGCCGAAGAGAGAGATCTACCCCCCACTTTGCTTGCAAGAAAATCTTATCTGCAGAGAGCTGGAACTAGATGACCAAAGGGCTCTAACAGGGAGGTATTAGTAATAATAATCCTTAGTGTTTTAGCTCAAATTGAATTTTACCCAAATAAATCATATAAACAAATAAAAAAAACATCAAGAGCATCATTGAAAGATAACATTAAGAAACATATTTCATAGTTACTTATGTATATAAAAGAGCATACACGTGCATACAATATATGAACTAGACATACATACAAAAAACATCAGAGACACATTTCCTAAGCAAGTATGGCAGGGTATTCCTACACTGATGTTCCATGGTAGCCACTGCCTCATAGCTTTTTAACTTTGATAGGTAGAAATAGTTGCTATACCAGTCCCAGCTATTAAATCTTTTCTCAAAAGACACTTTCAGAGCGGTGTCTGGCTTCTTGATATTCAAATTTGGATTCCAGTCTATCTTTGCAAACATTTTGTTATTCAATGCTACATCATTACTCTCCCTTAATACTGCTTCCCGGCTACAGTTTTCTCTGAGACGTGTCAGTAGACGACATACAGGGCTCGTTCTAGATGTTATGTAGAGCAGGCCTCTTGCCCAAAGGGCCATTCCCTGTAGGGAAGTCAGACCTAGCTATAGTCGTATGAATTCGACAGGAATAGAAGGGCTGATACCAAGCAGATTATGCAAAAAAAACCCCTTGATTTTATTCAGTTGGGTTAAATCTTACCGCAAATGAGAAGCCGGCCTATTCCCTGGCAAATGTTCGTATCTGATGAGCACGTCATTTGGCCCTTCTAGTCTTATTCTCGATGAAACAATTGTAGCCTGAAGATGCACATAATTTGAGGCCCAAATAGGGGTAGGTTAATGCATTATTGATAGCACCCAATTGCGTATCCATCATCACTCCATTTACCCTCTTGACTGATATCAGCATTATACTTGTATTGTCAAGGTTGATGACTAAATCATGCTCAACACCAAATCCTGATAGTTCGTTCAACATGTTCCTCATTCCAGTGAGTGTACGGTGCAAAGAAGTCATGGTGACAACAGTAAAGAAAGACAAGTGATACCAGTTCAAGGGTGTTTATTAAACTGTAAATGCAGGGTGGAAAAACACCTAACCTAAATCTAAGATGGGAGCAAGCGTCAACCCTCAAATGAAAAATAAGGCAGTCTTGTTGCGTCGTCGTCAAAGTAAAAAGGCCTAAACTAAAAAAATAAATCTATCACCAATGGCTTACAACTAATTACATAAAGAGTGTAGGATAGGGTGTTTAACTAAAGTAAAATTGTTCACAAATAATAAGTCAGGATGTGATTGACTTGAGGTCACCTTTCCCCACCTTTTTAGCACGGGACAAATTGGGACTTTGGAGCACAATACAGCTCGAGCCTTCCCAGCACGAGCCAACAGTTCTGTATCATATATCAGGTTCTTCGATGATTAAATCTCTATTCACTAAAAGTCGCTAGCCTTTGAGGGCCAGATGTTCTCAACAAACCAACAAAAAGTTCTGTTCCACGAATACTTTGGGTGATGACTTCACCCCTGGGTCCCCCTCTTCTGGGCGCAGACCCCTCGCCAGTCGTGTTCAACAAATTAAGAACAGTTCCTTTCTCAATGAACTTTGGGTGGTGACTTTCCACCTCTGGTTCTCCCTTGGCCAGGCTCGGACCCCAAATGACAAGGGGGACAGTTCATCTCCCCTTGTCTTGCAATACTTCTTGCTTTCACAAATCGTCACAATTCTACAGGTTTTGCCCCTGGTTGTCATCTTCCCTCTGCCGGATTCACTGTCACCGACTTTTGGTTGTCATATTCCCTCTGCCGGGTTCACTCATGCCAGCCTTTACCAACAATTCCTCATGGGACTTTTAGATTCCGCCCCTTTTCATTAGCATCCCTCAATGGGGTTCACTCTTGATAATCTTCACGAAACACAGTTCATGTGCTAATTTTCAGCATGTGAAAGTCACTTCCCTTAGCAATCACAATTCTCTGTTGGTCAAAGACTTTCGACGGTACAGAGGATTTTACAAGATGCCTGTATGACTACTTTGACCTTTCTTCGCGTCTTCCCAAGGCCTTCTGGTTATGGCAGTCTTTTCCGTTGGGTAATCGCCCAGAGATTCTTGAGTGCGCACCGCACCCACATGGTGCCGGACTTCTCGACTGCTGGTTTTACCCTTTCAAAATATTAACAGTTCTTTGTTTGATCAAAGTTCAAATAGCCACTTGCTACTTTTCGTTCAACACAGTTCCGTCTCTTATCGGTTCTCCCCTCGACTCACTGGCTGTGATGAACCGCGTGGCTTTTATTCTCCTTGGACTCAAGGTTGGTACCACCAAGACAAGCATCTCTCCCCAGCTTGGCAATCAGAAGAGGAGGGTCTTGTATACCGTAGACATCTGCTGCAACACACGTTGGCTATTGTCCGCTGACTTATTATTCACTCGGCGGAAGCTTCACAGACTTTGGTCAAAAAGGACAAGGTCGACTCTCCCCTTGTCACCCACTCGGTCTGCATCCTCTTTCTCCTCCTCTCGAACATCTGGGCTTAGTTAGCTCTTACGTTGTGCCATCTGCCTTGCTCGTCCTGTGCTGTTGTGCTCCCCCTTTTATCCTTGTAGGGAAAGGAAAGGGCTGTCATGTGTGTGTTAGGAGGGTCTTGAATACTGTAGATATCTGCTGCAACACACGTTGGCTATTGTCCGCTGACTTATTATTCACTCTGCGGAGGCTTCACAGACCTTTGTTCAAAAAGGACAAGGTCGACTCTCCCCTTGTCACCCTCTCGGTCTGCGTCCTCTTTCTCCTCCATATCCGGGCTGACTTAGCGGTTACGTCGTGCCATCTGCCTTGCTCACCCTTTTATCTTTGTAGGAAAAGGAAAGGGCTGTCAGGTGTGTGACTTTGGTTAATTGCCTGACTTTGCCTGACCCTTAGGTTGGGACATGTCAGGTGAACAACTCTAGAGTTAGCCCATAGTCTTTCATGTTGTGCAAAGGGGTTTGTGTCAGCAAGGAGGGGGGTGGGGGGTGGGGGGGTCTGAGTTTTCGTACTAGGAGTTTGGGTAAATTCGAAAGGGTGAGAATTGTAGGGTATGTGGAACAAGCAGGAATGACTGTTAATTTGATCATAAAATAAACAAGGGGGTTTGCAGGAACGGCAGTGTTTTATCTGAGGTGGTTGGGAGTGCCGAAAATAATAATCAGAAGGACGGGAAAGCGAATAACTGGGATTATGAAGCAAACAGGGAAAGTCGGAATTGTGAGAGGTCATTTTTTTGTTAGACTTGCATGGAAGTTTGGTATCAATGGGGTGATCAATCCTGATTTTAGAGGGGATGTGAATGTATTATTCCAGAACCATGGGGAAGAGGCCTTTCAGATCCAGGCAGGAGATCAATTAGCCCAGGGAATACTTGGAAGAGTAATGTTACATTCCCCCCAAGTGAAAAGACAGAGAAAGATGTTACTGACAGAGGGGATTTAGGCTTTTGGATTTTTCCCCCTCATCTGAGAGTCTGACGAGGGGGCAGGCCATTTTCCTTTTTAAGGAAAGGACTCCTGTACAGAGGGATGTTACTTCTGAGGGGATGCCAAGAGTACAAATAGTGGTTCCTTGAAGTCAGCATTGAGGTCGCACATTCACATCTCACAGGAAGACATTTAGGTCAAGCCAAGACTCAGGCTCACTTGGCCAACAAATTCTACTGGCCATGGTTACATGTTGACACAAAGCACTTTGTGTAAACCTGTGAAATATGTCAGCGCACCAGCACCTTCTCTTACCACCACCAGCCCCCTTAAATCATTACCCATCATCGAAGTGCCATTTTCGAGGATTGAGATTTGATTTGAGTATTTGTAACACGCTCATGACAGACTTAACAGTATAGCGGCACTGTTGTTAACAAAAAGAGTCACCAGAGCCATAGATGAACCGATGAAAATGGTACCTCACATGTGTGGGTGCACTTACCTAGGCGCCAAGGGGAAAACCTAAAACACAGGTAAACCCCTAGTCTGTTTCGACACCTGAATTTGACACTTTCTCCAGACCAGCATAACATACAGATATGGGCTTCGGGTGTCCTAGCCACCAAGGAAAACAGGGAACCCCATGCATTTCCGAAAAGAGGACACCCGTGGGAATCCGCAGAGGTATTATTTGCGCAAATCGGCCAAGAATTTATTACCCAGACACCCCCGCAAAGTCTGAAATGTGGCAAAAAAAAAACACATTTTCTGCATATTTCACTCGGCGCACCCATCAAAACACGCAGCCACCAACACATGGCCTACCGTCCCGCGTTCCCACAGGTGTCCGATGCAAACGGTACCTCACAGGTGTGGGTGCACCTACCTGGGCACCAAGGGGAAAGCCTAAAACACAGGTAACCCCAAGTCTGTTTCGGCACCTGAATTTGACACTTTCTCCAGACAAGCACACCATACAGATATGGACCTCGGGTGTCCAAGCCACCAAGGAAAACAGGGAACCCCATGCATTTCAAAAAGAGGACACCCGTGGGAATCCGCAGCGGTATGAGTTGTGGAAATCGGCCGAGAATTTATTACCCAGAAGCACCCGGCAAAGTGCGAAATGTGCCGAAAAAACCCACATTTTTCACTTTGTCGGAGGTTCTGGGTAAAACATTCTGGTCCGCTTCGCGCAAGTTGGACATCTGTGGATTCCTACTGTTACCCTCTTTTCAGAAATGCATGGGGTTCCCCGTTTTCTGTGGTGGTTTGGACACCCTATGCCCAAATCTGTAGGTTATCTCCCCAAGCCCGTTTGTGGTTACCAGTGGGTTAGCCGTTTCCCTTTGCGGCTAGATTGGTGAAGCCACACATGTGAGGTACCATTTTCGTTGGGACACCTCTGGGAACGCGGGAAAGTATGACATCTGTTGGTGGAGGTGTGTTTTGGTGGTTGAGCAGAGTGAAATGTCTGGAAATGGTGTTTTTTACCCCCAAATTTGGAATTTGCGTGAGTTTCTGGGTAGTAGATTCTGAGCCGATTTGCACAAGGCAGACTTCTGTGGATTCCCACGGGTGTCCTCTTTTGGGAAATGCATGGGATTCACCGTTTTCCTTGCAGGCTTCAACACCCCAGGCTCAAATCTGTAGGTTTCCCACATGAACAAATTGTGCTGTGGCAAAAGGCTTGGGGTTACCAGCGGGTTACCCATTTCCGTCTGCGGCCCCGGTAGGTGCACTCACACATATGAGGTACCTTTTTCTTTAGGACACCTGTAGGAATGCAAGAAGGTATGGCATCTGTTTTTGGCGACGTGTTTCGGTGAGTGGACACAGGGAAATGTCTCTGAAATTGGCTGGAAATGAAGACAATTCTCAGATATTTGGCTCTGGCAACCCACCGAAACACACCGCCAACACACATGGCCTACCTTCCCGTGTCCCCACACATGTCCCGATGAAAACTCACATGTGTGGGTGCACCTACCGGGGGCACAAAAGGAAACGGGTAACCCACTGGTAACCCCAAGCCTTTCGCCACTGCCCATTTTGTTCATGTGGGCAACCTACAGATTTGGGCCTAGGGTGTCGAAGCCAGCAAGGAAAAAAAAGAAAACCCCATGCATTTCCCAAAGAGGACATCCGTGGGAATCCAGAGGTCTGACTTGCGCAAATTGCCCCAATTTTTATTAGCCACGATCCCCGACAAAGTGTGATATTTGGTGGGGAAAAAACACAATGTTCACTATGTCTGGGGTTCTGGGTAATAAATTCTGGGCTGCTTTGCGCAAGTCAGACCTCTGTGCATTCCCACGGGTGTCCTCTTTTGGGAAATGCATGGGGTTCCCTGTTTTCCTTGCTGGCTTCGACACCCTAGGCCCAAATCTGTAGGTTGCCCACATGAACAAATTGTGCTGTGGCGAAAGCTTTGGGCACTTGGGAGTCTTTTAAAGACTTATTAACAAAAATCCTAACAAATGGTGTAAGCTCATTTGCTAAACGTTTAGCTGCATATGCTGGTATCCTACAGGAAAGATCATTTGTAGGTTTTAATTGACTCAAGGTAGTACAGATCTTCTTTTCGTCCAGCATTTGGAACTGAAACTCCTTGTTTTATTTTCTCTTGTTCTCTTTCTTCCTCAATTTCTTTCTCATGTCTTGGGGGCCATCTTTGTTCTATATTCTCTGAATTAGTAACTATCTTTTCTTTAAAGAAAGTGTTGAATTTATCTGCCTGCTCCTGGGATGCGGCTGTATTGATATCTATGCAAGCCTTTTCTCTAAATCTTGAGACCACCTCAAAAATGGCATTTGATTGATTGCCAGCTTGCTTAATGTTTTATGTAAATAATCCTGTTTTGCTAGAAATAAGGTGGTTTAATATGTTTTAAGACTGCCTTTGCTCTATCAGCATCATCATCGGTATTTGAATATCTCCAGGTATCGTTAGACTTGTGAAGTTGTTTTTGCAGCAATTCAAGTTCTGGACCAAACCAAGATTTGGATTTCTTCCTTTTCTTCTGCTTCAGGGGTGCATATTTATTACAAATGTCCTCCAAAATCTCCATACCTTTATCAAAGAATTCCTCACATGACAATGAACAATAAATTCCCTTCAATTTGTCCTGCACTTGTCCCCCAGGAATTGTGCCCAGGTCAGTGACAGCACATCTCCAAGTTAATGGCATTTCTCTCCCTCCACCCTTTTGTGGCTCCTTACTGGAGAGCGTGAACAACTGGATATAGTGGTCTGACCATAATATTGGGCTTGTTTCTCTAAAGGTAACAACCTGTCCCATAGTTGCCAGCATATCAAGACGGTGGGCCTCCCCTGGAGCTGCATTTTTTCTGGCACCCGTTAATGGGCAAGAACCGGGTCATGCTGAGCCCAGCGGACCCGGTAATTGCACATTTTCGGGTGCCAGAATCAAGGGCGTCCTGATCCCCATTCTGCACCATAGGGCAGAATGGGGATGGGGACGTCGGATGTTGTGCCGGTGCATCCGACGTGCTCTGCTCGCTGGTGCCATTACACCCGCCAGGAAAAACCTGGCAGGTAAAATGGCACCCGTGAGCAGAGCACGTAGTATGGCGGTCTGGGAACTACGGTACCGGCATGCTTACTGGTACCGTAGTTCCCAGACCGCCAGGGTCGTAATGAGGCCCAGTGTCCTTTATTATGGGATAGCGCCGTTGTAAGCTTATCAATCCATTCCCCTGAAAGGTCTTCCAACTGCTTCTACTCTGGTTACTGTGTTTTTGGAACAGATTGTTCAGCTACACGGGTTCCCATCAATATTTATATCGGACCGAGGAACTCAGTTTGTCTCTGCATTCTGGAAAAGGTGTTGTAAAATTGGCAAAATCGACCTCCGGTTATCTACAAACCATCACCCCCAAACCGACGGCCAGACTGAACAGACTAACCAGAACCTCGATCAATACATAAGGTGTATGCTGCAACAAACTGAGGATACCTGGAAGGACATACTTTGGTTAGCAGAATACGCATATAACCACTCCATTCACACCAGTATGGGACAAAGCCCATTCTACATAGTATACGGTCGACATCCACGGATATCCGTTTTCGACCCACTCGAATCATTAGAAATGCCAGCTATAACGACCTTACACAAAACCATCACCCAGGTTTTTGGCCAGAGCCAAAGAGAAACAGAAGCAGTTTGTGGATCGACAATGAAGGGAAGCTCCCAACTACCAAGTCAGAGACAAGGTTTGGTTAGCATCCAAAAACATCCCCCTGAAAGGACCACAGGCGTTCCGTCCCAAATATCTGAGACCCTACACAATCAAGGCTGTGATCAACCCTGCAGCCATGAAATTAGAATTACCAGCCCACATGCGGATCCAGCCAGTGTTTCATGTCTCCCTCCTAAAACCATTGAGACCAGGTATGCAGAATGATACTCCACCGGATCCCAAAATAGTGGAAGTAGAACCAGAATACGAAATTAAACGGATCCTAGACTCTAAGATGGTCGGGTCAAAGTTATACTACCTTATAGACTGGAAAGGTTATGGACCCCCAGATCGAACCTGGGAACCCAGTGAGCATGTCCACGCTCAGTGATTAATTGGCAGTTCCACCGAAATAACCCCATTAAACCGGGGCATGGGGGGAAACCACCCATGAGAAGAGCCTTGAGGGGGAGTGCTGTCATGGCCACAGGTCCCAGAGCACAAAGACCACACCATCTAGTGATGGGGGCAATGGGTCACTTGACTCACTTATGTCCCTTTGGGACCTATAAACACAGGGGCCCTGGCTGGACCCAGCCCTGGCGCGTTTGGCACCTGGCTCATATAGAGATGTGAGCAGGAACACTTTATTTCAGTGCAGGAGTGCTGAAATCCTTTATTCCAGAGAACATCCTCATGTGCTGACTCATCGGGTGTGGCTCCCTAGGCCTGGTCTTCATGTGCTGACTCATCGGGTGTGGCAGGGTGTGGCAGGCAGGCTGAACCTGGTGGGCGTGACTTTAGAAGCTCAGCTAAATAAGCTGCTCCATCCTTAAAGAAGGTGCTTCGTGTTACTGCAAGTGCACCAAAAAATCCCCCAGGACTTGTGAAGGCATCACAAAGTAAGACACAGATAACAGATTCAATTTTCAAAAAATTTGGTGTTTATTTCTCAAATGTCAGGATAGAGCAAGGCCAACTTGCCCTATTCTAAGGTGGGATTTCCCTACCTAAAGAAACAAAGGACAGTCTGTGTCATAAAGTGCAACTTAATAGTATGTCTGTGTTCAAATCCTATGCTTGCCCTCCCAGCTAAATCTATACAATGGCCCTCATTCTAAATTTGCCGGTCCAGAATTAACAGTGCTGGTAAAACCGTAACAGCACCATTTTCCGGACCAGCAAACTACGAGTTCTGTGGGCAGTTGGCGTTACACCCGCCAGGTCTGACTTGGTGAGCAGAACGCCACAGAAGGACGCAGGTACACCGGCACCATTACCGCTGTCATGGCCACATGCCCCAGAACACAAAAACCACACCATCTAGTGATGGGGGCAATGGGTCACTTGACTTACTTGTGTCCCTTTGAGACCTATAAACACAGGGGCCCTGGCTGGACTCAGTCCTGGCGCTTTTGGCGCAAGGCTCATGTAGCGATGTGAGCAGGAACACTATTTCCGTGCAGGAGTGCTTTTATTTTACAAGAACTTTCCTGGAGCTGAAAGCCTTTATTCCAGAGAACATCCTCATGTGCTGACTTATCGGGTGTGGCTCCCTAGGCCTGGTCTTCATGTGCTGACTCATTGGGTGTGGCAGGCAGGCTGAACCTGGTGGGCGTGGTTTCAGAAGTTCAGCTATATGAGCTGCTCCATCCTTAAGGCTGGTGCTTCGCTTTACTGTGCACTCGCATGCAACGTGACGCTCACCGCTGCTTGGACCAGTTTACTTACCTTTGAAACCAGGCATTCTCCTGCATACACACACCTCCAGGAAACCGGTGCTTCATTGCTTCATCTGCAGACTCATCTCCTGACATCCAGTGATCTTGATCCTGACGCCGCAGCATCGCACTCCACATCCATGAACTCGGACCCTGTGAAGAAGAAAGACAAGGTTAGATCATCCGTTCTAGGGCTGCGCCACATTTGAACCCTGTGCGCCCCTAGTTATTTACCAGCTACTGTACTGCTGCAGCTTCATTCCTCATTCCCTCCGGCGGTCACATCAAGCTCCGCAGTTTCTGCCGGGCCGGCACATCACCTGCAAGGATAGAAAGCAAAAGAGCAAACATCAAAAGTGGAACGGACAGCAATACAAGACAACAAACTTTGCAATACAACAAAAACAGACGAGGAAAGACAAAGGCAAAGAGGAACACTTACCCGAAGTATAGTGGCTTAGTCGCAGCAGGGCTGGACTACCACGTGCAAGGGACCAGTGAAGGAACTCAGTCCAGATTACACCAGCGCCCCTGCGAGAAGCAGCAGGATGGAGTGCTCGCCAAAATTAATCAACAGGTGAACTTTCCAGGGACAGCGCATCCCGCAGGTACCACGGTTTGGGAGAAGGGGTCTGGAAGGGGATCAGGCGCACACGCCGGCATACTCACGCCACCTATTCTCCACGCAGGAGCAGTCCCGAGCAGCATCACCTATTACCACCAGTCACCACATAAGAGCAGAGGGCGAAGTCGGACCCGAGCGACCTTACCCCCGGGAGGGCTGCAACCGTGCCCGAACACCAACGCAGAGACCAGAATTTACAGAATGCCGGCTTCGGAATTACAGGATCACCGGGGGCTTTAATGCCCTGGTAATTCCAGCAAGACAGAGCCAGAAAATCCCTACAGGTTTGGCGGCAGCCTGCCGGTTTTACCGGCACAGCTACTGCCAGACTCGTATGAGGGCCAATGTGTAGGGATGTCAGCAACCAATGAAACCGTGTTGATAATAAAGTCCGGAGCTTCTTCCAGCTCCTGGATAACTCTTTCCCAAGTTCAAAACTGTTCCACAAAGAGATCTTGGGGCTCCCTTCCCAACGTTCAACACAATTGCAAACAGTATAAAGGTTTCCTTCCCCCAAGTTCAACACAATTTCAAATATCCTCGAGGTTCCTTTCCCCAAGGTCAACATAGTTCAAAGTTAGTTCAACTTTCTCAGCTTGCAAGATTATTTCAAAATCCAACTCGTAACCTTTCAGGGTTTTCAACCGTTCACTTAGCTTATTCTTCTTTGCCACTTTATCATGTGTTATGCAAAGCAACTTCAACCTCTCTACTCTCCTTGGCCAACTCCAGTAGGGCTTACTCGGTCTAAGCACAGTTATCGGACCACACAGTCCACCCATCACAGGTCACTCAATCGTTAACCCTTGGCACTTTGTAATGTCCACTGCTTTTCATTGGACACCCATCACCATAGGTTTCCTTTCTCTGCACCTGTGACAATAGTCCATCTGTAGTTCAGTTTCTCCTTGGCAGTCTCCTGACTCTGCCAACACATGCCTTTCACCCATTGCAATTTGTGGTGTTTATTCCTTGTCACCACCTTGCTTCCACACCATCCTCTTGTGCTTTTTATTTGCCCTTCACTTGCTTCACAAATTCGTATTACTGGATTTTCACTTGACTTTAATTTCACATTATTTATAAAGGCTTGTTCCTTATTTTCACTGCGTTCATTATTACACATAACTTTCTCTCCACTCATGCAGTGTTTTGGTATATTTTGCATTGCTTTTCTGTAGTTTCGTATTCAATAACCCATTCAGCCCTTTGTAGCTTACTCGATATTCAATAATGTCCATTTGGTATTCGGACCCATTCATTATTCAATTTTGCTTGCTCAGCATCTTTCTATGCCCACGCAAAGTCCCTGGAATGCCCCGCCATAAGAGCTCTCTCTAGTGTACCGCCACATTCCTCTTCTGCTTTCACATGTTCCTCTCTCTCACATCGGCGAGTGTGGTGAAGACTTTGGTGTCCCCCCAGCTTCAGTGTGCAACATGTGGTTTAGGGCTCTTGACTCGCTCGCAGCTCCCTCAGGCCTCAGCGTCTTTCCCACTCTCCTGCACCTTTCACCAGCGGTTCTCCCACCCAGCAGACACTAAAGGTGGTACGCCAGGCGGGCTTCCAGGTGGTTCGCCATCTCCACGTGGGTGTCTCCTTTTTATATGCACCTGTAGCCTCTCAAGGGGCTGCAGGTGCAAGTCCTTTGCCTGACCCCAATTAATTCTGTCAATGGGGCATGCCTGACCATCAAAATGGTGTTCACTGACCACTTGCTTGTCCCAATACCAAAGTGGTGTGCACAGATGGAAGTGTGCATTACTCTTTGTTGCCTCTTCCTCATCCTAGTCTTAAAAGGATTTGAATGGGGGAGAGGTTGGGGAGGGTAGGATGTATTCTAATAAGGAAAAGGGTGATACCGTGCCTCACATAACGGCATTTTTCCTCCACTCCCCAAGGAAAATCCACCCTGGTGATCCTTCCTCGCATATCCACCCCCAGGGTCGGGATACAAAAGTGATGCTCCTACTCTGCCCACCTGAAAGAAAGTCCCCCAGGAGAGTAGATGGGAGAATGCTATGCCCTCAGGTTCCTCACATACCCCTCCCCTATTCAGGGTGGACCTAGGGATGTCACAGGGAAAGAGATATGGTCGACATTGCCTTGATCTCAACCCTTCCGGTGTTCCAATGTGAAACAAATCGGGTTGAATGTCCAGGGACGACAGCATAATCCTGGGATTCGACTCTTTATGTGGATTGAACCCCCCCAAGGGTGAACTGTTAGTGATCAATGTAAATTTGCAGCCTAAGAGATAGTATTTCAGATATAGGATATCTCATTTAATCACCAGTGCCACTAGCTGGATAACCGAGTAGTATTTTTTCTCTAGGAAAAAAGTTCCCGCTGACATATAGGATGGGATGTTCTAGCCCTACATGGTTTTGAGAAAGGACGGCCCCCAGATCCATTAGGGAAGCAGCAGTTTGCAAAATACATTCTTTAGTGAAATCTACTTTTAGATTGGGGCTTTGACACAAGGTCTATTTGAGAGTGGTGTAACAAATCCCATCTTCCTCATCCCACCTGACCTTTTGTGGTACTGCTTACTTCAGTTTGTCAGTGAGTCAAGGAGTCTTATTGGAAAAGTTTGGAAAAAATCAGCGGGAGTAGCGGATTAACCCCAGAAAGGCTTGAAGGCACCCTCCCTTATTTACACGTGTCCTCATGCAATGAAAGATAAAACAACACACCCCATGAGGGAAGGAGACCAAGAGAGGATTTGCAAGTATAAACAAAATGTATATACAATAAAGTATGCAAGCAAAGAACTCTGCTGCCCGAGAGCGCTCTGCCAAAAAGTACACGAGCCGCACATTAAAAAGGCACCAAGCGCCATAAGTGACACGATACAAAGGTAACACATCAGGATAGTGGATTGGCTGGATGCATATATTAAACCCAGCTCCATATGGGATGCCTGGGCCCCATTGGTTGTTACTTCTCAGTCAGCCATGATGCACGTGGTCAGCTGGGATCATCTTCACGGTGAAGGTCAGGGCAGAGAGGTGCTACAATGCTAACTATCTAAGCTAAACAACAGGAACTGATAAAGAGAGAATAATGGCGAACATAAAAATCTTACATGAATAGAGGTACTTCAGAGAACATAAGCTAATATATTGGCATTCTGACCTCTGCGTTTTAGGGTTTCGTTGATACTGGAGCCTCACACCCAGGTGTCTCCTCCTGTGAGTTTGATCTACCTGATGGCTTATGATACGCGCAAACATGTGTTTGTTTTAGGGAGAAGATACTGCAGCTCATGATTAGCTCTACTGTGGAGAGTTCTGGAATGGTCAGTGCGAGGCAGTCAGATGTGTATCTAGATGAAGAGAGTGGAGGGCTGGGGGACCGGTTTACTGTGGCCTGGCGGGGTGGTTTTAAGAGGGAATGGGCAGGTTCGTGGAGAAGGATGGGCACTCAGACCTGCGTCTGCTCTGGTCTTACACTCTGCAGAGAGCAGTCAGTGGAAACAATGAACGGCTGGACTACTGTGAGAACATGGCTCGCGCAGAGCTGACAGGGGGTGGCAGTGCTTTGGGCTGTCTGTGCGAGGTGCTGTGGAAAGGGAGAGCTGGGTTACAGAGGGGTCAGTTTTGGGCCTAGTAAAAAGATGGCGTCTTTGTTTTCAGCATGGGGGTGTCAAGAACTGCCACAACCTTTTCTCACTGGGGTTGAACAGTACCATTACCCACAAAAATCCCAAGGTATTTAACTGCAGATTGAGCTAGTTTGCATTTCTGGGGGTTCACAGTTAGACCTGTTTTTCTGAGTGTTCACATGACAGTGTAGCGGTGGTACAAATGATCCTCCCAAGTTTTACTATGTTTCACAAGATCATCTATATAGGCTCTGCAAAAGTCTGAGTAAGGTTGAAGAATCTTATCCATTAATCTATGGAATGTTGCAGGAGCCCCATGTAGACTGAAGGGCAGCACCTTAAAGTGAAATAGACCTATGGGAGTAGTGTTCTCTTTGTCTGGTCCATATAAGGGGATCTGCCAATAAACCTTAGTAAGGTCTATTGTAGAAAGGAAGACTGCATTACCCAGCCTGTCAATCAGATGAACAAGTTACTTTCTTACCTGGTAACGTTCTTTCGATGGGATGGTCCAACGACGTATTCCATATCTATGACAGGTAATCACCACAGCTGTGCTGTTTCGGAAACTTTTTTCGGCGTCTGCGTCCTGCGTCAATGACGTCGATGCGCCGTCGTCGAGGACCACCTCTGACGTCATCCGATGTGATAAGTAGGACACCCCGTAGCCTCAGTTGTAGTTTTTTCCCTCAGAACGTGTGACATTAGTCTACTGCCAGTCAGACACAAAGCCTTGCGGAACGTAAGCTGCAATCGCAAAGGAAATTCTGCAGCGGGGAAGGTAGGGAGGGAGCGATATGGAATACGTCGTCGGACCATCCCATCGAAAGAACGTTACCAGGTAAGAAAGTAACTTGTTCTTCGAGGGGATTGGGTCCTCCGACGTATTCCATATCTATGACAGACTCCCAAAGCAGTACCAGAGCAAGGAGAAGGGAAAGAATTTAGAATCAAAATTTAGAATTGCCAATCAAATAGCAGAGCAAAAGACCGCCTTGCCAAAGGCCAGATCATTTCCTCGGATGGAATCGAGGGAATAGTGACGTACAAATGTATGTACTAAAGCCCAGGTGGCTGCATCACAGATGTTGCAAATAGGAACACCCCTCTTCAGGGCAGTAGATGCAGCCATACCCCTGGTAGAATGGGCCCGCAAGCCAGCCGGTGGGTCTTTACCCGCCAAGCGGTAACACTCCGAGATGGCCAAAATAATCCAGCGAGACAAAGTCTGTTTCATCACAGCTTGTCCCAAACGCTTTCCAGCGTAACCAATAAAGAGTTGATCGTCCACTCTGACCCGGGACATGCGTGAAACATAAAAGCTTAAAGTTCTCCTAGGATCAAGCCTATGGAGCCTCCCCTCTTCCTTACCAGGATGTGGAGGAGGATAGAACGCCAGAAGAACAACCTTCTGGCTCAAATGAAATTCCGAAACCACCTTCGGAAGAAAAGAAGGACGAACTCGAAGGACAACCCTGTCCTTGTGAAATACAGTGAAGGATGGCTTAACTGAAAGTGCCTGTAACTCACTCACTCTGTGAGCGGAAGCAACCTCAACTAAAAACACAGTTTTCAGAGTCAATAGCCTCAAAGGGCAAGAATGTAAAGGCTCAAACGGAGCACCCATAAGAAACTTAAGAACAAGGTTTAAATCCCAACCGGGCACCAGGAAAGGTGACGGAGGGAACACATTAGTGAGCCCCTTCAGAAACTGTGAAATTAAAGGGATTTTAAAGTAGGAACACTCTTCAGACGAGCGCTTAAAGATGGACAGCGCCGCCAGGTAACCTTTAATGGTACCCACTTGCAAGCCCCTGTGGGCCAAAGAAAGTAAAAAGGACAGAACCATGGGGATGTCACATGCAAAAGGATCCACATTCTGAACTCTGCACCAGTCACAGAATTTACGCCAACGGCACAGAGACTTTGTTGCTGGCCGTCGGGCCGAGAGCAACACCTCCATCACGTCTTCAGGGAGGTCCCAATCCTTATACCTCAACCTTTCAGAAGCCAAGCGTGAAGGTTGAGGGATCTGACCTCTGGATGGAGAACCTGACCCCCCCCCTCCCGTGAGAGCAGATCGTCTCGGTAGGAAAGACGACGTGGAGGACAGATGGACAAGTCGAGAAGGTCCGGGTACCATGTCCTCCGAGCCCACGCCGGAGCAATGAGGATCATCCGGGAACCAAACTAACGTAACCTCTGCAGCACTTGCGGGATGACGGGGACTGGAGGAAATGCGTACAGCAGTGGGAATGACCACTCCACCACGAACGCGTCTCCTAAGGCTCCTTTTGGAGGAAATTCCCACGAGCAGAACCTCTCGCACTTCCGGTTGACACTGGAGGCGAAGAGATCCACTTGAGGGGTCCCCCAAAGGGCGAAGATCTCCAGGAGAATCTCCTGAGCCAACTCCCACTCGTGAGAGATCGTGCTCTGCCTGCTCAGAGTGTCCGCCATCACGTTTTCGTCTCCGGCCAGATGAACTGCCGAGATCGAAACTTCCTGCTGGATGGCCCAGAACTCGAGCTGCATCGCCTCCCTGCACAGAGGAAGTGACCCTGCCCCGCCCCCCTTTTGTTGAGGTAGTGCATGGCCACTGTGTTGTCCATCAAGATCAGGACATTCTTTCCTCGCACAGTCGGCAGAAAAGCCTTCAGGGCTAGCCTGACGGCCCTCAGCTCCAACAGATTGATATGGAGTCTGGACTCCGACGGAGACCAACGACCGCTGACTGTCAGCTCGTTGACATGAGCTCCCCATCCCGTGAGGGATGCAACCGTCACGATCGTTACCTCCGGCTAGGGAAGCCAAAATGGAGCCCCCTTCATCAAGTTGCCTTTGACGGCCCTCCACAGAAGGTCCTGGGCGACCGAGGGCGGCACCTGAACCGGGTCCGACATCCTGCCGGAGGACTGCGACCATTGCATTTTGAGTGCCCACTGCAAAGATCTCATCCGCAGGCGAGCCTCTGGCACCAGAAGAATGCAGGATGCCATGAGGCCGAGCAACCTCAAGAACTCGAACGCTGGGAGCGTCTGGGCATGCTGAAACTTGTGTACCATCTGCTGAATGTGAAGAGCCCTCACCTGGGGAGGAAAACACTGCCCCAGGGAAGTGTCGAGCACTGCTCCGACATACTGGAGCCGCTGTGTTGGCGTCAAATGGGACTTCTTTAAATTGAGGGAGAAGCCCAGCCTGTGAAGGGAGTGGCAGGTGATGGACAGATGATCCAGGACTTGCTCGGGAGAGCTCCCCCTGATCAACCAATCGTCCAGGTAGGGGTAGACGTGAATCCCCCCTTGCCTGAGATGCGCTGCCACCACCACCATGAGCTTAGTGAAAACCCTCGGGGCGGAGGTCAATCTGAACGGCAGGACCCGAAACTGAAAGTGCGAGTCGACAACCACGAACCTCAGGTACTTCTTGTGCTTGCACAAGATCGGCACATGGAAGTAAGCATCCTTAAGGTCGAGAGACACCAACCAGTCCTGAAGCTGAAGGGCCTGGAGGACTTGCGAGAGAGTAACCATCTTGAACTTGTCCTTCTTGAGGAGTTTGTTCAAACCGCGCAAGTCCATGATGGGTCTCAATCCCCTGTCTTTCTTCGAAATAAAAAAATAAGGGGAATACCATCCCTTGTTCCTCTCCACTACAGGAACCAGTTCTATGGCGCCTTTCTCCAACAGGGCTTGAATTTCCTGCTCAAGGAGCGGATCCGGACTCTTCAAAGAGAGGTTCCCTGGTGGATTGTCGTGAGGCCTCTGTCGAAAGGGAAGACAGTAGCCGTGGGTTATGATCTCCAGAACCCACACATCTGAAGTAATGGCACACCACTCTACAAGATGCTGCGCCAGCCTTCCCCCAACCGGCGAACCATGGGACATGGCCTCATGACTGAGTGGAAGCGGCTGCGGCGTTACCTGAGGGCAAAGAGGCAACTGCCCGAGCGGCCTTGGCACCACGGGTACCCTGTCGTCCCCTCTGGTACCCCTGCGTTGGCCTCTTTGACTGCTAGCTCCTCTCGCTTTACTGAAGGACGAGTAATAGCGAAAGGAACCACCCCTCCATTGCTGTCCCCTAGGACGAAAAGGCAGAGGTTGGCAAACTGCAGCGCCCAACGACTTTGCTGCAGCTTTGGAGGTCTGCAACCTCTCAAGGCTCTCGTCAGCCTTGCTGCCAAAAAGGTGTTCACCGTCAAAGGGCATGTTGAGGAGCCGGGACTGCACATCAGGAGCAAACCCCGACTTCCGCAACCACGCAAACCTGCGTATCACGGTGCTCGCCGCCATGGACCTGCTAACGCATTCAGCCATGTCCAAACCCGACTGAACGGACTCACACATGGCATCCTTACCATCCTGGACCATAGCAAGGAAACCATCCCGTTCGTCCCCTTCGGGAATATGTTCAGCCGCTAACGCAACACAGTTCCACAGAGTGTGTGTGAAACGAGACAAGGCACATATGGAGTTGGCCGCCTGAAGCGCCATACCACCCGAAGAAAACACTTTCTTCGGCCAGCCATCAAAATGTTTGTCATCCCCATCAGGAGGGATGGTAGGGTAGGACGCCTGCTTTGCCCACCAAACTCTCCGGAGTGGGGTGCCTGGTCAAGTAGCAGGGGTCGCTACTAGCTGGACGGTATTTTCGCGAGAAGGACCTGCCCACCGCCGGGATACTCTCCGGAGCAGTCCAAGCCGCCGCCTCCCTTCTCTGTAGAGCCATATGAAACGGCAGTACCGGGTCAGTTGGGGGACCAACATCAAGGATGTCCGTGAGATCATCCTGCACAAACTCCCCTGGGGGAGCAGACCATCCCAACTACTCGGAGACCCTAGCCATAAGGCACCGGTACGAGGTATCGGCATGAGAGCCAGGCTCAGGCCTACAAAACTCCACCTCCGGAGAGGTGTCCAGCCCACTGGCATCATGCAGTGACTGCCTCAAATCGTCAAATTGGCTATGGCCCGAGACCATCTCATCTGGAACCCGACTAGGAACCAGGTCATCAGAATCCTCATCCACCTCCGAAATATATTCCAGGTGGTGAAAAGAAGGCACCCGAGAGTGCTTGCTCTTAACCAGAGCCTTTCTAGGAGGTTCCCCCGTGCCACTGGGTACCTCCGACACCCCGGCCTCGAAAGGTGTCGAGTGAATCGGCGCTGGCGTCGAGTAAATCGACGTTGACGTCAGATGCAGCGCCGCCAGCCTTGACGGCGTCGACACAGTCCTCGAAGCCGGAGCTCCGAGCGTGTCCTTCGACGACCTGAGCGTCGACGGCTTCGACGACTTCCTCGGAGCCAGAGCCTCGAGAAAGCCCGTCGACGCCCTCGACGCCTCAGACATCGATGTCTTCCTCGAAGACATCACAGGTGCACACAGACTCGAACGCGTCGAGGACCGGGACCTGGAATGGGTACGTCGAGAACGAGTCCCCTTGTCCGAACGGGGCCTCTCCCGTGACTCGTGCCGACCACTCTTGCGAGCGGTGTCTCTCGACCTCTCACTGCCGACCCCACTCGGGGGCGCAGACGGTTTAGTACCCTGCGACTCGAGAATCGCCAGCATTTTCTTCCCGAAGGAAGCCCATTCCTCTGCCGTCGCACGGCTGGTGGGGTAAGCGACGTGCCGGGCAGAGTCCTCAGAAGAGGACCTGGAAGACGACCGCTGTCGGCGCTTCCGAGAAAGCCTCGAAGAGGCCGAGGAGTGGCGAGACCGACTCCTAGAAGGAGACCCACGAGACTTCCGACGACGATGCGGAGAGTCACCTCTCAAATCATCCGTCGAAAGCCCCGCAGACTTCGACTTCCGGGGCTTGGACACCCGACCTACCGACAACTTCTTCTTACGTTCCCATAAGGCTTTGGATGTGAGCGACTGGCAGTTGATACAGTCATCCGTGTCGTGGGCCTCCCTGAGGCACCAGAGGCAGGCGTCGTGCGAGTCCGTCACCTTGGACCCACACTCCCTGCACTTCTTGAAGCCCGGACACGGGGTCGAAGACGAAGTAGAAGACATCTTCTTACGAAGGATTTTCTCACAAAAACGAACAGGTTCGAAGAACCGAGAAGAACAGAACTCCAAAGAGTCGAGGCGTAACCGAGATTCACGAAGCAACACGTTCGCAGAAAAAACAGAACTGAGGCTACGGGCGTCGTGCATCCTACTTATCACATCGGATGACGTTGGAGGAGGTCCTCGACGACGGCGCATCGACGCAGACGCCGAAAAACGTTTCCGAAGCAGCACAGCTGTGGTGATTACCTGTCATAGATATGGAATACGTCGGAGGACCCAATCCCTTCGAAAGTCAATGTGCAGCATTGTATAAGCGTCAAAGGGAGATTTGGGGTTTACTTTTCTAAAGTCGATCTAAAACCTCCAGCTCCCATCGGGCTTTGCCACCAACACGATCGGGGAGGACCTTGGGCTAGTAGGTGGCTCATTAATTTTAGCCAGAACAAATATATAAGGGACGCCTGCTTTTAAGTCTGTGGTCTATCAGGCAAAACGATAAAGCTAATGAAAAATTAGACCATCCAGACCAGAGATGACTTTTTCAGTTTGTAATCCTGAACTATTTATTTTTGTGACAACCTATATGTCAAATTACACAATAACAAAATATATTTATATAAAATATGGCTCTTTGAACTTAGAAAACAAACACATCCCTCCAGGCAAACTTCATTCACAACTTCTTCATACATTCATCACATTCACAAAAAATAGAAAACAATGATATTTTGTTCATATCACAATAGAGAGCATTTCTTCGTTCCACACTCGATTAATTTACAATGTGTCCATCTGTCAACATTCAGAGGATAGAAAAACTGTTTGTTGACATGTTTCGGTTGAGTTCTTGAAGTCGGCAATAACTTCCCTTTGTGTATTATGTTCAACCTTCTTCAGGACAAAAGACGATCGCCAATTCCGCGTGGTCTCATAGACGAGTGGGGGTGTGTGTAAGGCAAAGAGGCCTAGGTCTAAAGAATAAAGAATAAGAAAAATAAGAATGTCATCTCTGTTTCATAAAAACCCATTTCTTGAGTAACTACTAAGGCTGTGTGTGGACCGGCTCACCTCCTCTGATTTTTTCAGTGGCTGGCGTGTCGGTTCAATGGAGTAAATCCCGGCGTGAGAGGTCTCTTTTAATGAGTTCCACGTCGTGCATCCTACAGAATGAAGGGCATATACTCTCGTAAGTTTTATGAGAGAAGTCTAACATACTGTCAAACAGAACATTAATGAATCGGTACTCACTCAGTTGAGGGGCTCACAGAATGGTCAATTCATCCGAGCTGGGGGTACGATAAGACTGCAGGGAAAGGAACAAAGTGTAAGGGCTTGCGGATAGTGCACCCTTGTGTCGCATGACTATTATCACAATATAAAACTTGCTTTAAAAATTCTATTGGGTGTCTGCTCTACGGATTAGAAACACTGTGTGAGGACCCACACTCGGGAGCCCCGAGCCTGCATATCTAGACGTCCCTGCGGGGAACTCGAATGAAACAAAATGGAGCTTACTTCTAGGTTCTCTGGAGTGAATCCCAACTGAGTGAGTACCGATTCATTAATGTTCTGTTTGACAGTATGTTAGACTTCTCTCATAAAACTTACGAGAGTATATGCCCTTCATTCTGTAGGATGCACGACGTGGAACTCATTAAAAGAGACCTCTCACGCCGGGATTTACTCCATTGAACCGACACGCCAGCCACTGAAAAAATCAGAGGAGGTGAGCCGGTCCACACACAGCCTTAGTAGTTACTCAAGAAATGGGTTTTTATGAAACAGAGATGACATTCTTATTTTTCTTATTCTTTATTCTTTAGACCTAGGCCTCTTTGCCTTACACACACCCCCACTCGTCTATGAGACCACGCGGAATTGGCGATCGTCTTTTGTCCTGAAGAAGGTTGAACATAATACACAAAGGGAAGTTATTGCCCACTTCAAGAACTCAACCGAAACATGTCGACAAACAGTTTTTCTATCCTCTGAATGTTGACAGATGGACACATTGTAAATTAATCGAGTGTGGAACGAAGAAATGCTCTCTATTGTGATATGAACAAAATATCATTGTTTTCTATTTTTTGTGAATGTGATGAATGTATGAAGAAGTTGTGAATGAAGTTTGCCTGGAGGGATGTGTTTGTTTTCTAAGTTCAAAGAGCCATATTTTATATAAATATATTTTGTTATTGTGTAATTTGACATATAGGTTGTCACAAAAATAAATAGTTCAGGATTACAAACTGAAAAAGTCATCTCTGGTCTGGATGGTCTAATTTTTCATTAGCTTTATCATTAATTTTAGCCTCCAGCATCTGCTTTTCTTCATTAATAATTGGTTTCTTTTCAGGATTCAGGTAGTCAGTATGGCTTTAAATGTACCACTTTGCCTTCTGGCATGCGGATGTGATGATAAATATCCTTCACCCTTCCTGGCTCGTCTCTAAAAACATCAGTACACTGTTTTATGAGATCATATAGGTCTTGTCTTTGACCATTACTCAATTCGGCTGGTATTAGGGTGGTGTTATCTGTATCCTCTATTAATAAACATGGTAAAATGGAGGTGTTTGCTTCTGAAGGATTTTCCTTCCATTCTTTTAGAAGATTAATGTGGTAGACTTGTGTGTTAAGGTGGCTATCAGGTTGGGAAATTGTATAATTACAAGGTCCCATTTGCTCGAACATTTCCTAGGGTCCATGCCACTTGGATATTAACTTGTTTTCTGAAATGACTAACAACACCAATACCTTCTGGCCTGTGGAAAAATATCTTAGTTAAACCTTTTATCATACGAGGCATTTTGTTGTTTTTGCACCTTTGCCATAGGTGTTTGTACCAAAGATCTCACAGCCGTCATATGTCTAGTGTCAATTCGGGAAAGAGAAAGAGGTGTTGGGGCTTCCTCGTTCTCCTCTCAAGTTTCCCTCAGCATGTCTACGGCATCCTGGGGTTCTCGTCCGTAGAGTAAGTCACAGAGCAAGAATCCTGTGGAAGCCTGAGGTGTTTTCCTTACTGCAAATAAAGCCCATGGAATCATCTGATCCCAGTTTCTGCCATCTTGTTCCAATAACTTCTGGTTTACAGTTGTTAATGTTTTGTCAAATTGTTCTACTAGGCAATCTGACTGCAGGTGGTATACTGATGTCCCGAAAGTGGTGATATACAACAACTGTTGAACTTCCCAGATAAGTTTGCTCATGAAAGTTAAGCCATCATCGGTCAATATCTCCTTTGGAAACCCGACTCAGGGAAAAGAATGGGAACAGGCATTTAAGGATTTACTGGGTGGTATTAGCTCTCGGCGCAAAAGCTTCTGGATAATGTGTTGCATAGTCCATAATTACCAAAATATACTCGTTTCCTAATTTCGATGTTCACAAGGGTCCTACAATAACCATACCAACTGAGAATGAAATTTCAATATTTGGCAATGGGTTTAAGGGAACTGGTAGTGGCATATGAGTACTAGTTTTTTGGCAGATCTCACAGGCACGGATAAAGTTCTTAGTGTGAGCGTGTATTCCTGTCCAGTAGAATTGATTAGTAATCTGGGCCTGTGTCTTGGTTTATCCTAAATGGCCCCTGGTCAGGTGTGAATGTGCTATTTCTAGGACCACTTGTTTAAGACTCTTGGGAACAACTAACTGGGCTCTCACCAGTGGTGTCCCTACTATACATCAGACCATGCTTTAAAAAGAAAAAAGGGTCCTCCTGTCTCACAGCCTTCTTGTTCCAATGTAATCTGTAAAAAGGTTTCAGCCAACTACGGGTCATTCCTTTGGGCAAAGGCTAGGTCAGGAAGGGTTTCAGTCTCTTCTTCTCTGACCCTTCTAGGTTTCAGCTCTGGAGAGGAGTCAAGTGAGTCATCCGCCTTCCAGAAACCACTCAGTACCTCTGTCTGTTTTCTCCTTCCCAGTCTCTTCCTTGATCCCGGGGAACATTTCCCTCTCAAGCACCCCTTGAACAATTGTATCCCCTTGATGTATCAAAAAGGGATCTTTTCCATGGTTTTGTAACAGCACTTTAACATCACCTCAAAAGTTTGGGTCTATAACCCCAGCTAGTACAGCACTTCCAAACCTCTATGCTAGTGCCGATTTGGGAGCTGGTCAAATGTAGGTTTCTGGGCATAGAATTAGAATCAAATCACTTCTATCACCTGGGGGAATAATCTTGTCTCTGCTGCTACAAACATGAACCCCAATAGAGCCCTTAGGGGTACTCAGGTCTGTTGCTCTACTACTCAATTTTTCAAATGTAAAGGTTCCCCAACTTGTATCGGTTGAACCGCATCCCATTTTGGACACCATCTGTGAAAGCATCACGGAGGAAGATGCAAACAGATTCAATTTTCTAAAAATTAGGTGTTTTTCAAATGTGACGATGGAGTAAAGCCTAACTTGCCCTATACTACGGTGAGATTGTCCTACCTAAAGAAACTAAGGACAGTCTGTGTTGTAAAGTTCACATTCGAAGTCAGTCTGTGTCCAAACCATATGCTTGCCATCACAACTAAATCTATACAATTTGTAGGCATGTCAGCAACCAAAGAAACAATGTCCCAAACAAAGTTCTGAGCTTCTTCCAGCTCCTCAATAACTTTCAGCTTTATCTTCCCCAACAGTTCAAAACAGTCTCAGGGTTTCCTTCCCCAAGTTTAACAAAGTTGCAAATATCCTTGGGGTTCCCTTCCCCTAATTCAACTCAGTTCACAGTTACTTCAACTTTCTCAGCTTGCAAGATTATTTCAAAATCCAACTTGTAACCTTTCAGGCGTTTCAACCATTCACTTGGCTTATTCTTCTCTTTAGCCACTTTATTACTTGTTACGCAAAACAACTTCAACCTCTGGACTTTCCTTCGCTCACTCCGAGTGTGGGTTACTCGGTGTAGGTGCAGTTGCCAGACCACAGTCTTCCCATCACAGGTCACACAACCGTTAACCCGTGGCATTCTTTTAACGTTCACTACTTTTCATTGGACTGCCCTGTCACCATAGGTTTCCTTTCTCTCCACCTGTAACATTAGTCCATCTGTATTCCACTTTCTCCTTTGCAGTTTCTTCTCTCTGCCAACGCGTGTCTTCCACCCAATGCAATTAGCGGTGTTTATTCCTCGTCACCACCATGCGTACATCACCATCCACTGTGCTTTTTATTTGCCTTTCACTTGCTTCACAAATTTGTATTACTGGATTTTCACTTTGCTTTTAATTTTACATTGTTCCTTATTTTCACTGCGTTCATTATTACACACCACTTTCTCTCCACTCGTGCAGTGTTTTCATATATTTTGCATAACTTTTCTATAGTTCGGTATTCAATAACTCATTCAGTCCTTTGTAGCTTATTTGATATTCAATAATGTACATTTGGTCTTCAGGCCCATTGATTATTTACTTTTGCTTGCTCAGCATCGGTCTCTACCCACACCAAGCCCCAAGCTTCCTGGCATGAGTACTATCTACCTACCACTCACCAGTGTACTGCTGCTCCTCCAGTTGCTTGCGCATACCTCTTCTGCTTTTCCTCACTCTCCTCTATCACAATGGGAGCACCGGCGAGCAGTGCTCACCTCCGAACATTTGTGCTGCCTCCTGCAGCATTGTGAAGACATTGGCATCCCCCCCAGCTCCTTCTGGGGGACATGTGGTTCAGGGCTCTGGAGGGCTCTTTCGCAGCTCCCTCTGACCTCTGCGTCTTTCCCGCTCTCCTGCAGCCTTCCGCAGCTTTCCTCCAACCGGCTCGTCTGACGGTTCCCCAAGCGGTCCTCCAGGCAGGCTTCCAGGTGGTTCCCCATCTTCACGTGGCTGTCTCCTTTTTTGTATGCACCTGTAGCCTCTCAAGTGGCTGCAGGTGCAAGTCATTTGCCTGATCCCAATTACTTCTTTGAATGGGACATGCCTGACGTTCAAAATCGTGTTTCACAGACCTCTTCCTCGTCCTAGAACCAAAGTGGTGTGCACAGATGGAAGAGTGCATTACTCTTAGTTGCCTTTTCCTCATCCCAGTCTTAAAGAGATATGAATGGGGGACAGTTGGAGTCTGTGACAATGAGGAAGATTGTAAATAACCTATAACGGTCGGGTGAGGGTAGGATGTACTTTCACAAAGGGAAAGAGGGATACCATGCTACACCCAAAGACATCCTCTCCTCACTCCCCAAATTCCCTCCACCCAGGTGATTCTCCCTGGCATATCCACCCCCAGGGTCGGGTTCCAAAAGTGATGGCCTTTCCCTGGCCACCTGAGAGGACAACCCAAGGAGAGTAGATGGGAGGATGCCCTCAGATTCCTCACAGACTGAAGATTGGGATGCACTAGTTGGGAATGCCAGCATTAAGATTTCACCTATTATTAAACATAAAACCAAAATCAACATAAAATAGAACAGAAAATAAAACCATTACTAAAACAACATTATTGCTTTCACCCCCACTGTAAGTTTACAATTTCTGCGGGTTTTACAGATCTATGGAGCAAAGAAGAATTCATATAGCAAAACTCTGATGAAAAGCAGTCATTTTGTGCCCCAACTATCCCAAACTCTTCCTGTGGAGATGTGCTGCCCTCACTAGCTTACCTTATGGAAAATTCTGGAAACTTTGATCTTCTAGACCATGACAAATTCTCTGACATATGAGATCCTGTTTGTCCAATCCTGGGGTAACAGCAGCCAGTACACTTCTCCTGCCCTGGATAATCTCTTTTGCACCTCCAAGGTGTCTGACTCGTCATTTTACGGAGTCCATAACTAACCAGACCTAATATTACTGATCAAGCTGTCCTGTAATGCCCTGCTCTACTTCTGTCCTCCTAAACTACCTTCCTATCTTTTCCCGACCAATACTATGGCTGAGATTGTTTTCCCATTTCTTGAAATGCCACAGTAGTCCAGTGTAGGCCCCATCCTTAGCCCACCTTGCAGGAAATGTCTGCCCATTAACCCACTACACTGGTATCCCAAAAGTTTAGCATCCCACCATCTGGTTTTAATTTTATCTTGCCATGGTAATCCATCTTCCCTCCCTCCCTATATGCCGGCAACTTCCATCCCTATTCCATAATGCAGGTGGGGTGTCTCATAACACCTGACATTGGCACCTCTCATCTTTTAACATGGCCACCTGCATCATTAGGCCCCGCCACAGTTACCCCTCTCTGTTCACAGCACGTTCCCATCATCTTTTCCTTTTAGCATTCTGACTGCTGACCTTCAGCCCCAAATATCAGACTTATTTAACCTCTATTTGTCTGACTTGGGGGATGCCCTTGACAGCTCGGTACAGACTTGGGTGGCACCAAAGATCTCTTATGCCAATGATATTTTGCTATTAGATTGTACTAAGGCTGGCATAACTCGCCTACTAAACACCTTCGATCAGTAATTAACTGTGAATGCCTTAACAATTAATAATGAATACAGCAAAGACGAAAATGCTGGTATTTACGGCAAGAAAGTGGTGGTTGTGTGGACAAAGAATAGAAGTTATGAATATACGATATATGGTGTTCCAAATGTTTACAACACAGGGGAAACAGGCTTTGATTGGCCACATAATGGACAAAGCTTCTCACTTGCTGTGCCAAATGATATGAAATTAATAGGTGCGAAAAGACAAGGAGGGGGAAATAGAGGGAGGACAAACCAAAGATTTTACTAGGCCTTGTGTCATTCAAATCACACGAGGAGGAGGAGAAGTGCAAAGGGGGTGAAGGGGTGGAGAAGTGCAGGTAATCAAAAGGTGCAGCCAGCAGGAGGCTCAGTGCAGGTAATTGAAAAGTGCAGCCAACGGGTGGCTCATAAGTGCAGAGAGAAGGGACTGTAGGGTTACAGATACAGAACACAAGTGCTGGGGGAGCCAAGAAATAGTGTGAGGTGCAACTGGACAGGTCGGGACCTGGACCCAAATTCAGAGGGTGGTCAGGTGACCAGTGCATGGAGCAGATGGGTCTTCAGCAGGGGAAAGGAAGAGAGAAAGTGGAAGCGAAGAGGAAGGTCTTGAGTTACTTCCGGAACCAGAGATGGTTCTGCTCAAGTTTGAGTGAGGCAGGGAGGCTGTTCCAGAGGGAGGCCCCAGCCGAAGAAAGAGACCTGCCCCCAACTCTCCGCTTGGAAAAGCGACTGATCTTTAGAGAGTTGGAGGTGGATGAGCGGAGAGCTCGAGATGGGAGATACTCAGGAAGAGCGAGTTGGAGGTAGTGCAGACCCAGGCCACAGAAAGCCTTGTGGACAATGCAGAGGGTCTTGAACCTGATCCTTGCCACCACTGGCAGCCAATGAAGAGATTTCAGAGCTGAAAGATACGATCCCTGGGCTTGAGGCCAAGGACAAGTCTCGCAGTCCTGTTCTGGAGAAGTTGTAGAGGATGGAGAGTAGAGGCAGGAAGATTTAAAAAGAGGCTTTTGCAGTAGTGCAGCCTTGGTAGGACAAGAGCTCTGGAGACAATGAGCTTCTGGGTGAAAGTGAGGAAAGGAAGTATACCTCTGAGGAGGTGCAGCTGATAGTTTGACTTCTTAGAGACATTGGAAATGTGAGGGGAGAAAGAGGGTGGAGTCAAAGATGACCCCAAGGTTCTTATCCTCACATGTAGGAGCAGGAAGAGGGCCCAGAGAGGGCTGTCAGAAAGAGAGGAAATGAGGGAGCTGGTGTTCCGATGAGGAGGATCTCCGTCTTACTGGCATTATGGCAGAGATCATTGGCAGGACACCACTCCTGAACTGCGGACAGATAGCCTGGAATGATGGAAGGAGTAGAGGTGGCCGAAGGGAGGCTGAAAGAGAGCTTGGTGTCATTCACATAACATTGAAAGTTGGAGCAGAGATCAGCGATGCAGTGTGCAAGAGGGGCCAGGTATTGGTTGAACAGCCTGGGAGAAAGGTTAGACTCCTGGGGAACACCATAGGTAGAGAGAGAGATGGAAGAGAGGAAGGCCCTAGTTGGACCTGAGAGGGTGAGTCAGAAAGGAGGTCAGCCAGGCCAGGGCCTGATCAGTGATACCCAGGTTATCACTGAGACGCTTGTGCAGGATGGCATGGTTGACCGTGTCAAAGGCAGAAGAAAGATCGAGGAGAATAAGGACAGAAGGAAGGTTAGAATCAAGGTTAGAGAGCAGGTCATCACGGATGTTCAGGAGAGCAGGTTCCGTGCTTCTGGCCGCTCTGAAGCCAGACTGATGGACATGGAGACAACCATTCGATTCAGTGTGAAGGTTAAGCTGGGAGATGGCTAGCCTTTCAAGGAGTTTGCCCAGGAAAGGAGTGATAGATATCGGGCGATAGTTAGCCGGAAAAGAAGGATCGGCAGAGGGCTTCTTTAAGAGGGGGTGCACAAAACAGTGCTTCAAGGGGGAGGGGAAGTTTCCAGTGGCAAAAGAGTGATTGCAGAAATCGGGCAAGGCTGGAGCAAGGATGTCCATGTGGTCCTTCATGGTTCTGGAAGAATAGGGAAGAAACTGTTTTGACGAGACTTTCCTAGATTGGACTTGTCTAGAAACGTTGTCAGGGGCGAACAAGGGAAAGGAAGAGAAGGGAGGAGGAGAGGCGGCCACAAGTAGGCTAGGAGTGGAGGAGGAGAAAGAAGAGGAAGAGAAGGTGGACATGATGTCCGGAGTTGTAGTGATGAAATGAGAATCCAAGGCCGTACAGAAGGCCTTGGAGAGACAGGAGGGGTAGAGACTGCAGCAGGATTGGCAAGCTCCTTGCAGATTTTGAAGAGTTCGGCCGAGTTGTTAGATGCTGCAGAGATGAGGGCCTGGATTTTAGATCTCTTCTTGGCGAGGACAAAGAGTCTGGACTACCTTTGGAGCAGGCAACAGGCCAGTTTGTCAGAGGATGCACCTGTTGCCCCCCACTTCCTCTCCGCTACCCTGTACTTGCGGTTAAGGGTGACGAGGTCGGAGTTGTACCAAGAGTTGCACTTGGATTTAGGCTTCAAACGGATCCTCTAGCGGCAAGTATATCAAGAGTGTCAGAGATAGAAAGATGAAGGTTGGAAAGGGCTGTGTCAGGGTGTGAGTCAGCCAAAGGTGCAGAAGGAGGACAGAAAGTAGAAGCGAAAGCCTCCACTGACACACGCTTGATGGGTCGGATCACTGAAAAGGTAGGTGGCAGTGCTGGAGTCGGCTTGGCCTGAGGGGTAGAGAGAGATGGGAGGAAAGGAGAAAGTGATCACTCCAGGAGAGAATAGTGGTGAGAGGATTGGGGGGTCTGAGGAGAGCAGAACATCCAGGGTGTGTCCAGCAGAATAAGTCGGGCCAGAGGGAAGAACTGAGAGAGAGAGGGAGTCGCAGAGGTTGCGAAAGAGTCCTGCAGAAGGACAAGAAGCATCCAAGTGGATGTTAAGGTCTTCGAGGAGGAGAAGTTGAGAGGTATAAGCGAGGAGGCAGGAGGAGAGGTCTGCCTACTAGGAAGGAGGCTACTATGAGAAACCTGAAGGTGTCTCCCTAACTAGTTCCCGGAGATCTGTAATCCAGGTGGTCAGGACGGCCATCGCTATTGGATCCAGTTTGTGGGGGTGGACCAGTGTTAGGGAGAATTCTCCGTTAAGGCTAATTTCCCAAACCTAGTGAGTCCCCCAGCAGCTTTGCTGGATTTTTGGGGTTTATTTTTTTTCTCCTGCTAAGAGTGAGACTCGTTTTCTCCCACTCTTAGACATGATTTGAGGTGTCCTTTGACTTTGTAATGTGTTTAATGGGCTATGGGGTCTTTTACTCCGTAGGGTTCCATGTCATTTTGGTAAGTGTGTTACACAGCACCCTTAGTGCAGTAACACAGGGGTGTCATAGTGACCCCCAAACATAGACTCCATACCCTGGGACGGACTACTGTCTCTCCAGGCATGTAAAGTCACCATTGACTTTACTAGTCTTAAATTGGGAACAGAACCAGTACAAACCATCATATTGTGGAAGTACTGGTAGGGGTAATTAGATTGCCCCTGGGTCTGTTTTTCAAGGGGGCACTGTGCAGTCCCCCCTCGTCGAGTTTCTGGCTGGTGGCAGTGGTTACCACGCGAAATATTCCACCAGAATATTTCCTATGGGATTTTCCCATTCATTTTAAACGCACCACTTTTTGGTGAAATGTTAAAGATACTGCTGGGTTATTTATTTAATATTTATTCCCCGGTTGGGTCTTTTTGCCGGGACTCGGTTTTAAAATGGCGTTTGTTCGCCTCTGTAACTCCAACCCAAGTCGAGCCCTTTGTTCCACTTTTTGGCGGGCTTCTCCACAGAAGCCTCCAAAAGTGGTGCCACTCTGTCTGGGTCTACAGGATGTGTGGGAGGATGGGTTTAGGCACCCTGGACTGAGTTGCCTCTGCAACTCAAGTCGCACTCTTGTGTGATTGGCCCAGTGGTGAGCCGCCCGGCTCACCACTTAGCATGTTTGAATGACAGCTAGGACTGATGAATGGGGGTTTTCTGCATAAACGCAGGGCTTTGGGGACTGGAACTTCAGAAGTCGCCACAGGACCAAAGAATCCGAAGAGGGAGAGCTGAGCTGACCTGCAACGACACCACCGTTGGAGTCCTGCTGAACCGTCTCACCACTTCCCAACGACAGAGAATATCTTCATCCCGGAGAGTCTTCTTCCTCTGAGCTGGTGGGGATAACCAGTTCGCCCTCTTTTTCGCCTTCCTGGATCGTCTCGCGGTCGAATCGCCCGTGCCAAGCACCCTGGAGGCCGGATAGCCACGCTTCACCACTACCGCGAATAAAAGTTAGTACCTTTTTACCGGGAAACTCCGCAGCTGGTTTCTTCCCTGGCAGTGCAACGACCTCCAGCTTTCCTCCACGTCGAGATCGCCTCTTCCCCTGGACGAAGCACCGACTTGCACCCGCTGCCAGGAACAACTACCCCCGCTGGAGCTTTCTCACCATTTCAGGTACTGAGTCCCTCCTGGTCTCCCTTGCAACAGACTGCTCAAGGTGTCCCGTAAATCCTTGACTTTCTATCCTGGGGTGACTTGGGACCTACTAACTTTTCCTGACTTGAGCCAACCCTTTTTGAACTCTGCAACGACCCTTTAAAAGTACTATTCAACAGTGTGATCTTGGACACATTCCGCCTTGCTCTCTTCAAGAGTGGGCCTGGCCTATGATCTTCTTGCTCCTCAGTAGATTCTGCCTTTTTTGACTTGCTCTGGTTCTCCTAAAGTGTTGGTATTGTGTATGTTCCTAATTCTGCTTTTTTTCCCTCCCTTTTTAATTAACTTATTGGAGTGCCATCTTAGGTTAAGCGCTCACCTCTGTCTGAACATAAGTGGTGTTTTAACTAAGACTTGTTCAATAAGTAATCAGGGATGTATATATATTAATAGTGACTGTGTTAGAACTTGCTTGCCATATTAGTGTTAGTGTATTTTACAAAGTTTGTTTTTAAATAAATAATAATATACTTTTATACCCAAGCTCTGGTGAGTGTTTGCTTGTGCTACTGTATTTTGGTACCCATCTTGTATACTCTATATGCTGTCTAACTCTTCTTGAGAGAAGTCTGGCTGCTCAGCCACTGCTACCAGGTAAATCTGGGTGGGACAGATTGCTACCAATTGGGTTTACTGCCAACACCTGTAGTCTTAAGCCTTTTGCAGTAGTCCCTAAGGGAACTGCACAGGTTTCTGCCTAACAACCAGTGAGGGAGGATCACCTGTATGGGGGTCCTCTGGGAGTAGAAGTGCGACACCGATGGAGGAGACGCGGTATCCTCCTTCTTTGAACACCTTTTCCCCATCCAACCACGTAGGATATTCAGAAACACCCCCCCCCCTTTTCCCACACAAACACTTTCACACAACATGAAAGACAATGGACTAACACCAGAGCCGTGATATGTCCCAACACAAGCGTCAGGTAAAGTCAGGCAATTGACCAGAATCACACACACACCTGTGGCCCTATCCTTTCCCCACAGGGATAAAAGGTGGAGCACGAAAACACACTTCGAGCAAGGCAGATCGCACAACGACTCTGCTAGCCAAGTGCAGCATTTCAAGAGGAGGAGAAAGGCTGTGAGAACCGAAAGGGTGACAAGGAGAGAAGCGACCTTTCCCTTTCCGAACCAAGCCCGCAAAGCCTCCGCGGAAGGAATAGTAAAACCGCAAACAATAGGCAGCATGTGTTGCAGCAGATGTCAACGGCACACAGAGCCCTCCTCCGCTGATAACCAGGCTGGGGAGAGACGCTTGCCACTGTGGTGCCATCCTTCCCTCCAGAGACAAGACAAGCCAAGCGGTTCATCACAGTCGGTGTGTCGAAGGGAGAGTCGATAAGAACCAAACTGTGTTGAACAAAAGTAGCAAATGGGAAAACCAGCTGCAGAGGAGTCCGGCACTACATGGGTGCTCACTCGAGAAACTTTGGGCTATTACCCTATTGTTGAAACTACTGTTACCAGAAGGTCTTAGGATCGGGGCGAAAAAAGGGGTCAAAGTGGGGTCATACAGGGGTCTAGCAAAATCCTCTGTACAGTTAAAAGTCTGACTGGCAGAAGATTGTAAAGCTAAGGGAAGTGAATCCTGCATCGTAAGAAGAAATTGTGCAATTGGGAAAAGTTGCCAAGAGTGAACCCAACAGAGGGATGCCGATGGAAGGTGACAAAGCATAAAGTCCTGATGAACAGTATGTTGACAAAGGTGAACCTGACAGAGGGATGTCTACAGTGATTTGCTTAAAAAGACATGAAGACTTGTGAATGCAAAGAAAGCCATAGTGAACACGACGGAGGGAGGCTGACGTTTAAGAGGGGTCTCAGCCTGGAAGAGGGGGGAATCTAGGGGTGAAAAGTCATCACCCAGCATGTATACGGAAAGGACCTTTTGTTAGTTATTTTGACCACATCAGGTCCTGGGAGGCGAGAGATTTTTTGTAGAAAAGAGACTTAACCACTGATGGTCCCGATAGGTGAAGCTGGAACTGTCATCTCATGCTGAGAAATCTCAAGCGTGGGCTTTGCCCAGTAGTCCCACCTTGTCCCATGCTCAAAAAGTGGGGAAGGAAGACCCTCGGCCAGCACATCCTGACTTGTGAACCCTATCTCACACTCTTTTTGTAATTAGTTCTAAGGACGGGCGATAGGTTTTTTAGTATAGACACTTATTTGACAAGATGCCACTAGGACTGACTTATTTTTCAGCCACATATACGTTTGGAGGGATTTTATCCCATATGAAGGCCTTGGCACCCACCGAGTAGGTACTCTTAGTTAGTAATTTTCTTCCTTTTGGGATTACAGCCTTACTTTCACTATACTTTTATGGGGATATGAAGTCCAATTTGATCTGTGGTCTTTATTGAATTGACAGAATTCATCTCGGGATAGAACATTTAATTACAATGGAGGCAGTAATAAGCAAGCATCTGTATGATAATAAATTTAGTCAATCGGTACTATTTCAATAATATATTATTTGCTGAGCAAATGTATTGAGAGGTAATTTATCATTACCAATATCCCTTTTAGGGCACGCAATCCGCAGTAATCACTTTTAGAAACTTCAACAAGGTTTCTTAGCGCCAATCCGGTTATCAAGAACCTAAAACAAGAGACAATATTTGAAAGTAAGAATATTGATTTTGCATCCATATAGCCTGAAGGTTATCATTTCACGTAACTATAGGGTTCGTGAGGATTCCATTTCTTTAATATCTTAGAGATTGAATTGTCTGACTTTACTCAGTCACTCTCTTCGATAACGGTGCTCTAAGTAGTAAATGTGAAAATCTTTCGGCCCAGTCAAGGGATTACTATTTCTGGCAATCGTACAGGGTGAGCAATATTTTATCCCTTACTATCCTAATTCATTTCCCAAACTGGTTCCTTATGCACATTTGCTAAGATTAATTACTAAACTTATCAGATCACATTACCATAGCACATCTTGCACCATATTTTTGGAGCAATCTCGCATTTCAGTTGCCGATAGTAATAATGACACGCTAGTTGGTTACACACTATATATCTAATGGGTATTGCATTTGGGTTTCACAAACTTTGGAATAACATGTTTAGCATGTTTGATTTTAAGAACTAGTAATTATGCACAATGACTTCTCAAACTTGTTATCAGGGTACCACCATCTAATACAGCGACCAGCAATAGTTTGGTCATGTTGGCTAATTTGTGGTTCCCCTTTTAGCTCCTTTTTCCTAATTTCTCTCCAAAGCAACCTGTCTCAATTTGACTCCATTCCTCCGTCCCTGACATATGACACATGATATGTTCAACTATGTAATGATAATACTTTGAAATGTATTTTGTTTTTCACTCCGTTTCATTTAATACTTAATGCCATGAGACGATTGTCTAATAACATTTGGTTTGATTCTATGATGTTCATTTACTTTGTATCTCACTCCTACTTACCACAACGACCAGGGGGGGGCGGGGGGGTCGAAACACGTTGGTGGCTGTCTCCATTTTGAAGAATAAATATCTTCTCAATGATATATACCTTGATACTGGTGGACTTTTCAAAATTCGGGGTTTTGAGCACGAGATACTTTCCCAAACTCTAAATCCAATATGTCTGGCGTTGGTTCACATTCCTATTAGACTTGTACCAACTGCTGACAGTTGCAATGACATACATTTTAAAGGAGTCAAGAGTCAACTGTGGTACAACATAGATATTGAACATATTTATCATCTTAGTTTTGCCCGAGCACAAAGTGTGTTATTGTGTGTGTATATATTCTGAACCTTATTTATATAAAGAACTGTGTCATCACTAACATAGTGTGTGGACATTCCTTTGTGGGTGCTTGAGGACTACACTGTACTACACTGTACTTAATAACCGGCCTGCATCACCTCCTGAGAGCTAAGCCTTGATTGCTCGTCCATTGCTACCAACAATAGAGAATCTTGGCTGGCGTGCTCTGTGCTTCCACTCTGCCATATACAGGGCAGGGGTACAGATAACACCCCTCCGGGCTTTACAGGAGGCTTTGGGATTCTGCATCTCAGGTATGGGGCTTGTGTTGTGGGGTTTTGGATGTTGCAGGCCAGGTAGGGGTTTTGTGTTGTGTGGGCGAGCGGCTGCAGGCAAGGTATGGGTTTTTTGGGGTGGGGAGGCAGGATGGCAGACACAGGTTTTGTGTTGTAGAAAGTCGGGACGCTGTATCCCAGGTACAAGTTCTGAGTTGTGGGGGTTGGGGTGCTGAATCCCAGGTATGGGGTTCAGGTCTTGGAAAAGCAGGACACCAGGTATTTGTTGGATGGTGTGGCAGTGTTGTAGGGGTAGAGGAGCCAGGATGTTTATGGGTTTTGTGTTGTGGGGGGTTTGGGTTGCTGCCTGCCAGGTATAGGCTTTTTGTTGTGGGGTTTTGGGATGATGCAGGCCAGGTAAGGGTTTTGTGTTGTGGGGGATTGCGATGCTGCATTCCAGGTGTTAGGCAGAATCCTGTGCAGTTCCCTTAGGGAGCACTACTGAAGATTAAGACTGCAGGTATGAACAATAAATCCCCTTTGGTATCAATCTGTCCCACAAAGATTTAGTTGGTAGCTGTGGCTAAGCAGTCAGACTTATCTCAAGAGGGAGATGAGCAGTATTCAGGGTTTACACAATAGGACTACAGTACTATGGTACAAGGAAACACTGACCAAAGCTTTGTATAAAAAGGAAGATATATATTTATTTTACACACTTCTAGTTCAACACATAAATCACAGTTTTATTAAAGCAAGTTAAAATCAGTCAAGAAAAGTATACACGACTCCCTGGTTAAATTGTAGACACGTTTCAGCAAGAGTGAAAACTGAGCAAAATGGCACAGTGAAAACCAAAACACAAATAGCACTCTAGCAATTTCTCATAAGGGAGGGAAAGAACAAGTTATACAGGAATATATTCTTATGCACCCTAGCAACACTTCCCCACAAGTTTGTGAACAAGTTTACGCAAGGCAGTACTTTAGCATGTAGAATACTTAAATGAAAACCAAGCAAAATGGCACTTAACAAGTTTGAAACGTGGGAAGGAAAGGGTGGGTATAAGAATTAGGTGCACCAACACAGTTCTAGTTGAGAAGCAATCTAGAGAAGGCAGTTATAACAGATTCAGCCAGAGTCAATAGGCCTGTGCCAGAGTCAGTGGTACAGGGCAAAGAGCCCAGGAGCAAAATGTTCTTGTAGCTGAAAGACAATGTTAGAGGATAGGGGCGGCCAATCCAGCAGGTTGTTAAACACCTTTAGTGCTACCAAATGGAAAGGGAGGCCTGGCAGAACAAAGTACCTTAAAATGTAGAAGAGGCGTTCCTGCGGTTCGGGGGATCCAGCAGAGGAAGAGAGACTCTCGTCGTGTAGGAAGGTTCGAGTTACTGCACTGCCCAGGGATGAAACCAGCTGTGGTAGCCAAACAAATAAAGGTACGCTCCATCGCGGTCCAGGTGGACGGGTGCCTGGTTTTTCCGAGTGCAGGGCACTGGTGATTCGACCAAGGCAGGTCCTGGAAGGCGATTGGCAAACTGGTTGGCCCCACCAGCTCAAGGGAAGAAGGTTCTTGCAGATGAAGATATTCTCTCGTTGTGTGGAGAAAAGTGGCGAGATGCTGCAGCAGGGCTTCACCGGTGGTTCAGTTGGTGCAGATGTCTTTAATTTCTCTCCTTTTCGGCTTCTTAGTACCAGTGGCGTCACCTTGCCCTTCCAGTCCTCATGACCCTGCTTTTATGCAAAAAGATCCCCATTCATACAGCCTAGTTGTCACTCACAAAGTGGAGTGGTCATCCTGGCAGGAGACTCTCCAGCCTATCGGGGCAGAGTGCACATGGGTTGCTGAGGCAACTCTGTCCAGGGGTCCTTCTCCCCCTCCCGCACAGTGGTTCCACCCCAGACTCAGTGGCGCCGAAAGTAAGGCTTCTTGATAGAAGCCCGAAAAAAGGACAAAGGATCCCCGACCTGGGTTAGGATCTTAGAGAAAGACACAAGAAAGAATTTATACAAAAGTTCTGGCAAATAAAACCTACCGCAGTAAAGTTAATATAAGAATAACAGGGCGGTATGTTAGAGGCTGTCAGTAAATGTGGTAGCCTCGAACAATGGGAAAATCCCATAGGGAAATATTTGCGGTCGAATATTTTCGGTAGTAACCACTGCCACCAGCCAGACACTTTTGAGAGAGGGACTGTATGGTACCCTCTCGAAAATGAACACTAGGGAAAAACTATTAACCCTTGCCAGTACCTCCATAGTAAGATGGCTTGTACTGGTTTTGTTCATGAAGATTGACTAGTAAAGTCAATGGGGACTTTACATGTCCTGGGATACAGTAGTCAGTCCCAGGGTATGGAGTCTATGTTTGAGGGTCGCTACGACACCCGTGCCACTGCACTGAGGGTGCTGTGTAACACGTGTGGATAAAGATGGTTTCTATGAGGGTGAGATAAACCCCATAGACATTAAACACAAACAAATAGCCTATGACACACACAGCAAATATGCCCAAGAGTGGGGAAATGCTGGGGGATTCTATAGGTAAGGGAAATTAGCCATAGAATGAGAATTCTCCCCAACATCAGGTATGGGTTTTGTGGACTAAGAAGCTGCAGGTCAGGTATGCATTTAGAAGCGTAGGTAGGCAGAATGACAGAGAAAGGTTTTCTTGGGGGGGGGGGGGGGGGGGGCAGACCACCAGTTACGGGGTTTGATATGGGGGGGGGGGTGAAATGAATTAAGCAACAATTACACATGTTACAAGCAGAAAGCACCGAGTCTGGGTATTTTTAATATGATGGTATAGTACACCATCATCTGATGTCATAATATATGGTCTGAAAAGTTTTGTGTTACGAAACAGGAGACAGGGGTAGTTTGTGTTTCACACATATTCTTCTGATGCCTGTACAGATATGATGGATGAGTGAAGCTTTTCTCACTCTCCATACACTGGTGTGGTCACTACTCATTATGGCATTTTCGATGGTGCCACAGACTGGAGCTCTGACTGAAGCTTTTCTCACACTCCGTACACTGGTACAGTCGCTCTCCAGTGTGTATCTTCTGATGTTGGTACAGATTTGATTTCTGAGTGAAGCTTTTCTCGCACTCCGTGCACTGGTAAGGGCGCTCGCCAGTATGGATCTTCTGGTGCGCATACAGGTGTGACTTAAGAGTGAAGCTTTTATCACATTCTGTACACTGGTACTGCTTTCCAGTATGGATCTTCTGATGCTTTTTCAGAGTTGAGCTGTGAGGGAAGCTTCTTTCACACTCTGTACACTGGTAGGGTCGCTCCCCAGTATGGATATTCTGATGCTGATTCAGAATTGAACTCTGAGTGAAGCTTTTATTACACTCTGTACACTGATAGGGTCGCTCCCCAGTATGGATCTTCTGATGCTGGTACAGATTTGCAGTCTGAGTGAAGCTTTTATCACACTCTGTACACTGGTATGGTCGCTCCCCAGTATGTATCTTCTGATGCCGGTACAGATCTGAGTTCCGACTGAAGCTTTTCGCGCACTCTGTACACTGGTACAGTCGCTCCCCAGTATGGCGCTTCTGATGGTGGTACAGACTTGTCCTATGAATGAAGTTTTTCTCACACTTCGTACACTGGTATGGTCGCTCCCCAGTATGGATCTTGTGATGCACATCCAGATGTGACTGATGAGCAAAGCTTTTCTCACACTCCGTACATTGGTATGGACGCTCCCCAGTATGGATCATCTTATGCAGATTCAAATTCAAGCTCTTGGTGAAGCTTTTCTCACACACTGTACACTGGTATGGTCGTTCCCCAGTATGGCTCTTTTGATGCTGGTACAGCTGTGAGCTCCGAGTGAAGCTTTTCTCACAATCTGAGCACTTGAATGGTCTTTCTCCAGTGTGGGATCTCTGATGGATTCTCAGATGTGATGCAAAAGTAAAGTGCTTATCGCATTCTGTGCACTCAAAGGACTTCTTTCTAGGATGGATCCTCAGACGGCGACTCATTCTCTGTTGAAAAAAGAGGAGTTGTGCATTAGTTTATATCATCATACAGTCTAAAAATCAAACAAACTAGTGCATAGCTGTTCATTCTCGTGTTACTCTCCACTTCCAAACTCACTGGGTGATCCTGAATGAAGCCATTTTTATTTAGCCTTGGACCACTTGTGAAAAGCCAGAGCTTGAATCCTCAGTACAGTCCTGACATCAATAAATAATAATATAAACCCTTCTGAGCCTCCATTGATCAGTGGAGAGACATAGGGGCTCATTCCGAGGTTGGCGGTAAGGGGTTAACGGCGCCGGTGAGGGTGCCGTTAACCCCTTAGCGCTGCATTACGAGATCCTTTAGCGGATCCCGCTAAGGGCGGCTGGTTTTACCAGGCGCCCTTAGTGGAAGATGCTTAAGGACCAGGGAGCTATCAACGGGCCCGTTATTAACGGAAACGTTATTAGCTCCCTCCCCATTCCCATTCCCATTGAGCCCTATGGGGGCTCCAATGGGAATGGGGATGTACCGGGTCCGGGTTCCCTGAATGGGGAAATACAGGGTCCTTCAAGGTTGGAATGGCCCGGTTTTCCCCATTCAGGCAGCCCGGACCCGGTATGCGGTATGGGGGTAGCCATGGTGCTAATTGCACCATGGCTACCTCCAAACTCGGAATGACCCCCATAGACTAAATATGCTGGTAGAATACTACAATGGTGTAAATGCACAGATACACCTGAATGTGCCCCCCCACATACATGAATGAGGGAACCCCAAGTTTCCGTTTATTTCAGATTGCACATAATTCATAAAACATCACAGTAGAAAATACAATATGTATAAAAATAGTAAATTTATGCGAAATATGCTCTTAAAATCCCCAAAACATACACATCACCTTCCATCCCTCTAAAAACGTAGAGTGCCATATGTTTTGTCCTTCTTTGCCAACCAATTTTCAAAGAACAAGCAAAGGCAAAAACGACATTGGCTACAGGACTAGACAATAACATAAAAACCCGTCTCCATAGCTGTAAACCACTTCTTCTTAGGAAACTCAATAAGTAATTTTTCGGACATCGTTTTACGAGCGACAAAACAATACAAAGTGAGGCTAAGTTTCCCTCTCACCACACAAACAGCGAGTACCAGTTACATTTGGATTACCTAACCATTTACACGCTGTGGCTTAAGAGGGAAAGCATTTAGCAGGCTCTTGTTGAAAAGTATGCAATAATAGAGTGTTCACGGCCCAGGAGGCGGGGGGCAGACATGGACTTTAGTGATCGAAGTGCATAAAAAGAAGTAGTGGAACCATGTTCCCTGCTGGCCTGCCTCACTCCCCACAAACCCCTTCACCCGCCCACGCACAATACAAACCCCTCAAGCAAAACTGGCCTGCTGATTAAGGCAATGTTCAGTGCAGTGCAATGAAGTGCAACTTTCAACTTCTTCCTACACTTTTATTTTAATACTAAACAATTCCAGAACGGTTTCTTTTAAAAAATGAAAGTAGAGGAACAGTAAATCCTAATTTAAAAAAAATCAGAGGAGCACTGCTCCCATAGACTCCGGCCCACTTCGACCACAGGGTTTAACGGTCTGCCAGCCTAAGCTTTGGTAGGCCCAAATGAGGCGAGGGAATCAGCTCGAGCTTTGGGCAATTAAAGCCCATGTCTGCACACCCCCCAACCCCCACTGGAGTATGAAAGCTAGTTGTACCCTGGAATTTACAAGGGTGTGGCTAGTATTCTTTTTTCTACCAACCGTAGATCAGCTCAGCGCAAGCCCATCTCCCGTCGGAGGAATAAAATAAAATGTAAAAGGGCTGTGCCTTTTCGGATGACGGTGGCAATGTAAAACAGGATCCAACATAGCTGCTGTCCTCCGAAAAGGGACCTAGTACCTTTTATATTTGAATGGCGGAGGCCACATGGGTGGAGCTCAGGGACCAGAGCACAAGGCTCCTGTCCCGCAGGTAAGTGGGGCTTAGGGGTGGCAAAGGAAATCGGGTGATTTGAAGGTGGGCAGGCAACAGGGAGAGGCTCTCTGTTGCCTCCCCACATTAGAAAGAAAAAGGGAAATCAAAGCAACACCTGTGGAAGGGCATCAGGTGGCTGAAATAGCTAGTGGGGAGTGTGTATTCTCACTCGCTGTTCCAGGCACCAGATTGGTTGGCTCACCCTCCTCGAATGCGGATATATATTTGTAACCACAGTCAGATAACCAGCTGCCCCCATTACGATGGTACGGCTGCCGTCCCCTGGCCACATGAGGAGAGGCTACCGCCAGGAAAGGAGTGCTGACATCACAGATTCATCACAGTAACCACAGTCAGATAACTAGCTGCCCCCACTATGATGGTACGGCTGCCGTCCCCTGGCCACATGGTGTTACGCTCACCTGGACCCCACAGGGGTGTCGATCGGACCCGGACAGCTGCGGTCTCCGTCAACGTGATGCGTAGTGCAGAGATGACTGTCTGGACTGGGCCGCCTAGTCTTGTCTGCTGGACCCGAAGTAGTATTTTCCTGCAAGTGGAGACAGGGATTAGCCACCGGTGGGTTTTAGTGATGGCCTCCCAACTGTTCTCGTTCTCCCCCACCAATCACCTCCGATATCCCCTTAGTAACCTCTCCTTATGTTTGTAAAAGATGAGCTCTCCATCCTGTGTGTCTTGCAGGGGCGCGTAGATACCAGCTACTTCACTGGTTTGAAGGCGTTGGGAGAGTTCCGGTAAGCATTGACTCTGAAGTCCCATGCGGGATTGGTAAGTATCAAGTTCAAAGAGTTCAATGTGACCGATGTTCACTCTTGTCCCCTTCCTTCCTTAAGTTGCAACTGAGTTTGTGAGAAGGTGGTCTCGTAGCTGCTACTGGCGTTCAGGTAAGAGTCTGTCACCCAATGCTGTCCGGTAACTATTGCATGCGTTAACGTGTTGTTTTTCTCCCTCTTTACAGATGCGGCATATGAAGATATGGAGAATAATACCGCTGGTGGTAAATCAGGTAAGTCTATGGTGGTAAGAGGTATTTGTTGATTCCCTTGGCTCACCTTGTTATTCCTGTGCCCCTAGGTGCCGGAGTACGGCAAAGAAATGATGGAGACAGTGCCGGATCCAAAGATGCTGTGAGAACTGGTGAGTATGGTGCCGTGCTGGTGAATCGACGCGTGCAGGACTGATGTACTTTCCAGGTCGGGAGATGAAATGGATCCGGAATCAGGTGAAGAATTTGAAATAAGTTTGTTTTCTAACCTTGTCCTTTTCTTCCTCTTTATTCTAGGAGCTCTGGATTCGATGCGGGCGCGGCAGAAGACTGGATGCTGGCTGCAGGCACGCGGGCGTGGCAGAAGACTGGATGCTGGCTGCAGGCATGGCGAGAGTCACGCTGCTGGATGCAGAATAACAAGAAGCATGTGCTACTGTTCGGGCGTGGTTTAAATAGCCTCCAAAGTAATCCCAGGAAAGAAGTTCCCCAGGACCACACCCAAGTAAAAAATAGTCCCTGTAGTAAAATAGTCCCATCCAGGCCTCACGTTGGCTTGGATTTATTTGCAGCATGGTCTGCATGAGGTAAGTAATGTCTATGAGCCTGGCGCTATTTTTATTATGAGCCTGGTGCCTACGGCGCCAGGACTGAACCCAGACAGCCCCTAGCTGGGGCTGCTGGGGTTTTTGTAAATGTCTGGATGCCTGCTCCCGGGGCTGATGGGCTTGATCCGGATGCCCGGGGGTAGGCATCATGACAGCACTCTCCCCCCCACCACCGTCCCCCCCCCAAGGCCCCTCCTAAAGTTGTTCTTCCCCTTGGCCCTGGTTTGTCTGGGAAGTTCCAATGGAATTTCTTCACCAACCGAGGTGCATGAACGTGGTCACTAGACTCCCATGACCTTTCCTGTGGTCCGTAACCTTTCCAGTCGACTAAATAAAAAAGTCTTGATTTAACCAACTTGGAGTCCAGGATATTCTTTACCTCGAATTCAGGTTCTCCATCTATTAGGATGGGGTCAGGTGGTTTGGCAAGTCTTGTGCCGGGTTGAACTGGTTTCAGAAGTGAAACATGAAAGACAGGATGGATCCGCATATTAGAGGGCAATTCCAACTTGACGGCCACCGGGTTGATAATGGCCTTAATAGTGTAAGGTCCCAAATACCTAGGATTAAAAGTCTGAGTTCCTTTTAGAGGTATCTGTTTTGTAGCCAGCCAAACTTGATCCCCAATCTGATATCGTGGAGCATCGCTTCTATGTTGATCAGCATTTTTCTTTTATTTCTCTTTCGCTTGTTTCAAATGTTCTGTTGCCTGCTTAAAGGCTTGTGTAATAGTAGAGTGTAAATGACTAACTGCAGGCATTTCTAAGTGCTGAGGCGAATCGAGTTCTGAGGTTCGAGGGTGATGTCCGTATATGGTATAGAAGGGGCTTTGTCCGATTCCAGAATGTACTGAGTTATTGTATGCATATTCGGAAATCCATAAAATATCCTTCCAATTGCTTTCAGTCTGGTGCAGCATGCAACGTAGGTACTGTTCAAGGGTCTGGTTTGGTCCTCTCTGTCGGACCATCGGTCTGGGGATGGTGACTGGTTGATAACCTCACGTCGATTTCCGCCAATTGACAACATTTCTTCCAAAATTGTGAAATGAATTGACTGCCTCGGTCAGAGACCAATGCAGAAGGAAATCCGTGTATTCGAACAATGTTTTTGAGGAACTCCTTGGCCAAAATTGAAGCGGAAGGTAATCCTTTTAAAGGAATAATGTGGGCCATCTTGGAAAAAAGATCCACAATAACTAGGATGGTGTTAAATCCATTACATGGAGGTAGATCTGTAATAAAGTCTAAAGACAAGGTGTGCCATGGTGTAGGTGGAATATACAAAGGTTGGAAAAGGCCAGCGGGTTTTTTCTTCTGGCTTTTGTTTTGGGCGCAAATGCCACAAGACATCACAAATTACTTTACGTCTTTTCGCCAAGTCGGCCACCAGAACTGTCTCTTAATTTTCGCTTCATTTTTTGTAATACCTGGGTGCCCTTCCATCAGGGTGTCATGGTAATTGGAGATGAATAGTTCTTGTATTTCCTTGTGTGGTAGAAATATACGTCCTTGATAGTAAGGTAGGTCATTCACAACTGAGTAGTCCGGGCCATTCTTTACCCAGTCCTGCAGGGTTGCTGGATCGAAGATTTGTTGGATTTTTGAATGAATATCTTCTAGTGTCTGTAGTAATTATTGGCACCGGTTCCGGGTTTGCATATACTTCTCTCATCCCTATTCGGGATAAGGCATCTGCTTTGCCATTTTTGCGGCCTGGTCGATAAGTGATCACAAAATCGAATTTGGCAAAGAACAAATGCCCATCGAAGTTGTCGTGATGATTGGGCTTTGGCTGTTTTTAAATACTGCAGGTTCCGGTGATCAGTGATTACGGTAATGGTATGCCTGGCACCAAGAAGGTAGTGCCGCCAAGCCTTAAAGGCGGATTTGATAAGTAATAGCTCTTTATCGGTAATCGCATAGTTTAACTCAGGTGCTGAGAACTTTCTGGACCAAAACGCTACTGGGTGAAGTTGACTGGTTTCAGGATCCTTCTGGGACAGGACAGCTCCCATGGCTAAACTGGATACATCTGTTGCTATTATGTATGGAAGCTCAGGGCGTGGATGCTTTAAGACAGGTGCTGATGTGAATTTTGCTTTCAGCTCTTGGAAGGCCTTTTCAGCCTCTTCGGTCCACAAGAAGCATTTGTTTTTTCGCAAAAGTGCTGTGATGGGGTGTACAACATGGGAGAGGTCCGGAATGAATCTGCGGTAGAAATTAGCAAATCCGAGCATGCTTTGTACCCCTTTGACTGAACTGGGTGATGGCCACTTGAGAATTGCGTCCACCTTTCGAGAGTCCATTCGGACTCCTTTTGGAGTCAGGATAAATCCAAGAAATTCAACTTCCATAGCATGGAAAACATGCTATGGAGGAGGAGTACACTAGAATATCATCTATGTATACGACGACACAGACGTCAATGAATTCACGAAGGACATCGTTCATAAAGTACTGGAAGGCTGCTGGTGCATTGCACAACCCGAAGGGTATCACTTGATATTAGAATAATTCGTACTTGGTGCGAAAGGCAGTCTTCCATTCATCGCCTTTCTTGACACGTACCAGATGATATGCCCCTTGGAGATCTAACTTAGTGTAGATACAAGCATCCTTTACTTGGTTAAGTAATTCGGGGATCAGAGGCAATGGGTATAGTTTTTTTACCGTAATCTGATTTAATGCGCTGTAATCTATGCACGTTCTAAGGTCACCTTCCTTTTTTGGCACAAAGAATAAAGCTGAGGATGCAGGAGACGTGGAAGGACGAATAAAGCCATTAGCAAGGTATTGGTCCAAGTATTGCCGTAGGTGAAGATTTTCAGGTTCCGTGAGGGCCCAGATTCTACTGCATGGAGGTTGTGCACCGTGTAGGAGGTCGATTTGACAATCGTATGATCTGTGAGGAGGTAATGTATTGGCCTGTTCTTTTTTAAAAACATCCAGAAATTCTTGGTATTCCTGAGGTAACTGCACGATTGGGTTAACGACTGTAGCCAGGCCTTTGTTCAAAGTTTTCTCCGGGTAACAGGTGTGCGCACAGTCCGGGAAGGTCATTCTCTTCTCTCGCCATTCTATACAAGGATTATGTGTTTCCAACCATGGCATCCCCAGTATTATCGGGAACTGTGGGGCTTTGATTAGATCAAACACAATAGTCTCTCGATGCCCATCTTGACTCAACAGTGTCATCTCTGTAGTGGAATGAATTACAGGCCCCGAGGCCATCTCAGTTCCATCAACTGTGGTGATGACATCCGAAGAGGTCTTTTTGTAAAGAGGTAGATTCATCCTTGACACCAATTCGTGGTCCATATAGTTTCCTACGGCCCCGCTATCTATGTATGCCCTTACTGCGTGCATACGTGATGGCTGCCTGGGATCAAGTAGGACCATTGGGATGATCAGATGCGAGGTCTGAGTGTCCTTCTTTAAGCTCGGCAAGCGGACCTCTACGCTTGTCGGGCGTGGTCGTTTCCCGAATCAGGCTCTATGTGGCTTTTATCAGCAACTCCTACCACCTTCCTGGGTGGTTTTGTAGGGCAATCCCGTAGAAAATGTCCTAAGGTTCCACAGTACAGACACAACTGCATCTGTCATCTTCTTTCTCTTTCCTTTTTGCGTTAAGGGTCCTTTAACCCCCCCGATCTGCATAGGTTCAGATGCATCTGTTCCTTTGGGGGCAACGTTGGGTTTAACCAATACCCGATTCTCAAACTTAGCTTGATCAGTCTTTCGGTTCTGAAGTAGGTGGTCTAGCTGGACCACCAAGTCTATAAATTCTGTGCAATCCTGAGGTGGGTTCACAACTTGAGCCTAGACGTCCGAGTTCTCCCCAAAGTCCACGATGAAACAATATAATTTGTTTTTCCTCCGGCCACCCGGTTTCCACCACCAACCTATTGAAGGTTGCAATATAGGTTAGCAGATCCTGGTTACCCTGTCGTAAGGATAAAAGTTTGTTGTCCAGGGCTTGACCCTGTGAGTGTCTGGTGAATAGTTTTTCCATGCTCCTTTGAAAACCCTGAAAATCCCGCAGAAGAGGATCATCCTGGTTGACTAACGGAATGGACCAATCCGCTGCGCTGCCACTAAGATATGACAATACAAAGGCTACTTTGGCTTGGTCATTTGGAAAGGCTCCCGGTCTGCATAAAAACTGCAAGCGGCATTGGTTCATAAACACTGCGAACCTTTTGGGGTCCCCAGCAGAGCTAACGGAATATGGCCTGGTAAAACCACTTGCACAGGATTGCTTGATGAAACGGGGGTTGGGTTTCCCCCATATCTAGGTAGGGCCATTTGCCCAGCTTGGGTTTGCAGTAGTTGCCTAGCCAGATCATCAGTGCGCTCCCTTAAGACAATCAGTTCTCTCCTGAGGGCATTAGTCTCTTGGTGAGCGGCATGTACTTCCGCCCTAAGTTCCCCCAATATTTGGGCCAGTTGGTCGGTTTCTGAGGTTTCCATAACACCCGGGTGGGTATTTTTAGAAAGGCTTTGTGTTCTGTTACGCTCACCTGGACCCCACAGGGGTGTCGATCGGACCCGGACAGCTGCGGTCTCAGTCAACGTGATGCATAGTGCAGAGATGACTGTCTGGACTGGCCCGCCTAGTCTTGTCTGCTGGACCCGAAGAAGTATTTTCCTGAATGTGGAGACAGGGATTAGCCACCTGTGGGTTTTAGTGATGGCCTCCCAACTGTTCTCGCTCTCCCCCACTAATCACCTCCGATATCCCCTTAGTAACCGCACCTTATGTTTGTAAAAGATGAGCTCTCCATCCTGTGTGTCTTGCAGGGGCACGTAGATACCAGTTACTTCACTGGTTTGAAGGCGTTGGGAGAGTTCCAGTAAGCATTGACTCTGAAGTCCTAGGCGGGATTGCTAAGTATCAAGTTCAATGTGCCCGATGTTCACTCTTGTCCCCTTCCTTCCTTAAATTGCAACCGAGTTCCTGAGAAGAAGGTCTCGTAGCTGCTGCTGGCGTTCAGGTAAGAGTCTGTGTTACCCAATGCTGTCCGGTAACTATTGCATGCGTTAACGTGTTGTTTTTCTCCCTCTTTACAGATGCGGCATATGAAGATATGGAGAATAATACCGCCGGTGGTAAATCAGGTAAGTCTATGGTGGTAAGAGGTATTTGTTGATTCCCTTGGCTCACCTTGTTATTCTTGTGCCCCTAGGTGCCGGAGTACAGCAGAGAAATGATGGAGACAGTGCCGGATCCAAAGATGCTGTGAGAACTGGTGAGTATGGCGCCGTGCTGGAGCTGGCAAAGCGAAGTGTGCAGGACTGATGTACTTTCCAGGTCGGGAGATGAAATGGATCCGGAATCAGGTGAGGAATTTGAAATAAGTTCGTTTTCTAACCTTGTCCTTTTCTTCCTCTGTATTCTAGGAGCTCCGGATTCGATGCGGGCGTGGCAGAAGACTGGATGCTGGCTGCAGGCACGCAGGCGTGGCAGGAGACTGGATGCTGGCTGCAGGCACGGTGAGTGTCACGCTGCTGGATGCAGAATAACACAAAGCATGTGCTGCTGTTCGGGCGTGGTTTAAATAGCCTCCAAAGTAGTCCCAGGAAAGAAGTTCCCCAGGACCACACCCGAGCAAAAAATAGTCCCTGTAGTAAAATAGTCCCATCCAGGCCTCACGTTGGCTTGGATTTATTTGCCGCATGGTCTGCATGAGGCAAGTAATGTCTATGAGCCTGGCGCCTATGGCGCCAGGACTGTTTTTATTATGAGCTTGGTGCCTACGGCGCCAGGACTGAACCCAGACAGCCCCTTGCTGGGGCTGCTGGGGTTTTTGTAAATGTCTGGGTGCCTGCTCCCGGGGCTGATGGGCTTGATCCGGATGCCCGGGGGTAGGTATCATGACACATGGGGAGAGGCTAACGCCAGGAAAGGAGTGATGACATCACCAGATTCATCACAGTAACCACAGTCAGATAACCAGCTGCCCCCACTACGATGGTATGGCTGCCGTCCCCTGGCCACATGGGGAGAGGCTAACGCCAGGAAAGGAGTGATGACATCACCAGATTCATCACAGTAACCACAGTCAGATAAACAGCTGCTCCCACTATGGCAATGAGGGGACGATACAACCTAACCAAAGTTTTCTGAAGAATTACACGCTCTCCATTGTTCTCACAAAGGGTCATGAATTTTATGAGCAGATGTGCAGGAATTCTGACAATGCTTTTAGGATATCAAAACAGGATTCCAGTCCCACTTTTCCCAGTGGTCTCTGTATGACTAACCACCATCCATTTTATGGCAGTTTGCCAAGAAAAGCAGGTGTAATATTTAAGTTAGTTCCCCTTCACTTTACCACCTTACCACAAAAAAAATGGGCTTAAAGGATAGGAGATCTGAAAGAGAAACCAAGACACGTTCCAAATGTGTAACGTATGGGGAAATGGAAAAGGGTATACCCAGGAGGCGTGATAGGAACATGTTTCTAAATTCCCAGGACCCAACAGCTGACTCCCATAGGCCCCCAATGCTCTTTCCTTACTCCTACAGACAGTTAGCATGTGCTGAACTGAAGGCTGTTTGAAGCTCTTATCAAATCTAAAGAGGACACCAATAACTTGCCTCTTTATCAACATTGTCCTTCCAAGTCAGCTTTTGCGTGCATCTGATCCCTAGACAAACAGAATATTTACAGGTCGTAAGCCTGTGACTGTTGTGAGAAACCTGAAGGTGTCTCCCTGAATAGTCCCCAGGTGTCCAGGATAGGGCCATCACTATTGGATCCAGTTCCTGGGGCTGGACCAGTGAGGGAGAATCACCTGAATGGGAGAGGGGAGGGTCCCCAGGGAGTGGAAGTGGGACATTGACGGGTGAGACGTGGTATCTCCCTTCTTATAACACCTTTTCCCCATTCTACCAGGTAGGATACTCAAACACTCTACCCCTCCACCCCCCTTTCCAACACAAATCGCACACCACGAAAGACATCGGACTAACACCAGAGCCGTTTACCTGACATGTCCCAAAACAAGGGTCAGGTAAAGTCAGGCAATAGGCCAGTCAAACACACCTGCCGGCCCTTTTCCTTCCCCACAGGGATAAAAGGTGGAGCATGAGACGAGAAAGGCAGACCGCACACCGAGGCAGCAATCCAAGTACAGAAGTTCAAGAAGAGGAGAAAGGCAGTGAGAATTGAGAGGGTGACAAGGAGAGAAGTGACTTGTCCTTTCCGGCCCAGACCCGCAAAGCCTCTGTAGAAGGAAATATAAGACCGCGGACAATAGCCAACGTGTGTTACAGCAGATGTCAACAATTCACAAAGCATGCCTATGCTGATAAGCAGGACAGAGAGAGACGCCTGCTACTGTGGTACCGTCCTTGACTCCAGCTATAAGAAAAGCCAAGCGGTTCATCACAGCCGGTGAGTGGAGAGGAGTGCTGATAAGAAACCAAACTGTGTTGAACGTAAGTCGCAAAGTGGCAAAATAAGGGACATTCAAAGAACTGTTAACATTAAGGAAAAACCAGCTGCAGCGGGATCCAGCACCACGTTGGTGCTCACCTGAGAGAGACTGGTTGATCCTGCACTTGCTGAAACTACCGATACCCGATGGGCTTGGGAGAGCTGCAAGGAAATGGTCAAAGTGGTCATACAGGAGAAGTCACAACGAAATGAGGTGAGGAGGAACAAAAGCAAACCATCTGAAGAAACAACCTCAACATACCACCAAACTCCAAACCACCCCACAAGAAGCAAAAGCTCCCATATTAGTCTAGCCATTTCACAAAAAACAAGGAGCATACTCCAACCAGGCAACATCCCCTCTGAACTGCACCAACATATGCAACCTGCCCAGACAATCTAACAATTTAGGTCCAAGCAGGCAGGCCCTGCAGCTGGACAAACCACTATGGGGACCATCCCCAATTCCAACTGTCACAACCTACCAGGTCCAACAAACACCACTCACAATACCATTTCCTCATTACACCATCAATCTGCTAAAGCACACTGTACAACCACAGTCACCTCTCAAACACAACCTCCCAAAAATAAGCAACATGCAAATACCAGCACCAACATCGCCCACAACCACAGGGCAACGGGAAGCTATGAACACTAACAATACCACAGACTGTCCCCCTAAAGGGTACCGGGCGTCCCAACCAGTGTATCAGATGAAACAGGTGATCACTCCCAGTACAAACTACTGGGTGTACAGCACCCAAAATATAACAAACATGCACAGGTCCTAGATCTCCCCCCCCCTCAAAGTGCCGGGTGTTCAGCACCCCACCACACAACAGACAGGTCAAGCCCCATAGCGGACACGGTCTTGTAACCAGGATTGTAACACACACCAGGATTGGGCCGCCACAAAACCAGGCACGTGGTTTGCTACACCATCGGGTGAGATCCACAACACAATACATACACTATATAACCTCTGCACACAAGTGTGGGCAAATTTACCATTTAAACATATGTTAAACAAGAGCAATTCTTACTCCAATCGAGTCCAAAGTCTTAGAGCTACAAAGTCCTTTAACATGGGTGGACCTGTGGAGGCAAACATTCCATTAAACAAAAAAACATACATACATGATGGGACATTTTGCTGCAATCATTACCTACTGACAGATGCCATGTCAGATAATCTCCACACTTCATTCCAGGGTCATCCGACAGCATACTGAAACCAAACACAGTTGGCAGGCCTCACATGACAACAGCCTAATAACAGATCAATCCTCAAAAAGTAAAATACCAAGGCTGAATAACCTTGCCTCAACTAATATGAAAAACACATTTCCTTGTTAACAAGTGAAGCAAAGGAATTAAAATGGCCAACAGTTGATATTGATATTTTATTTCTATCGCCCTCGTACACAAGTGCTTCAGAGCGTGACAAGGCAAGGGAGGGGAGCGGAACAGGGAAGAACAAAACAGCGATTTTACTAGGCCCAGTGACATTGAGAACGTGCAAGTGCATGGGAAAGGGGGAGGGGAAAAGTGCATGGAAGGGGGGAAAGCATGCTTGGTCAGCAGAGCGTCTCTAAACTTACAATTATTTCACCAGCAGGATCAAAAAAACAACTCATTTAACTTCATGTGCTTTGCAGATTTACTGCGGATAAACACAGAATACGTCTGCAACAGTACCTCATTACTCATGACGGATAAGCACAGAATACGTCTGCAACAGTACCTCATCACTCATGACGGATAAACACAATACATCTGTAGCAGTACCTCATTACTTATGGCGGATAAATACAGAATACATCTGCAGCAATACCTCATTACTGTGTGAGAGCGAGGGGCCAGCAGGCCCCTCGCATCCTTTACTTCTCAGTACAAAACTCAGACCAAGTGCCTCCAGTAGTGGGTTCGCCCCTTGCCCTTATGCAATGTCGACTCAGGTTAACATTCGCGTAGATGGAACCACTGAGCAGGACACAGGGCATCCATTTTTGTACCCCCTTTCGACTCCATCTTGGTGACTAGGCCTCACTGCAATAGTACAAAATGCTTTTCTTCCCTTTCTCGCAACGCCAGATGCGCAGGGCACATGGCCCCCACCATCTTTCCCACTCTGACTGGAAGACTCCGCGGCTCCATTCTCCCGCCGCAGCCGGAGGTACTTGCAACAAATAATAAATGTAACACACTCTTTCTCCGAGATCACTGTCCTGCATGTGAACCAGCATGAGCTAAGCACATAGCTCGTCCATCTCCACAAACGTGTCCTTGCCCCCGCACCCTCGCCACTGTAAATTTACTGCCATTGTGACCCTGTGCCCCTGCAAGGTATTCCTTTCATGTGCCAGACCACTGACCACGCTATGATGCCCACCCAACAGATACCCAACTAACATTAGACCCCTGCTGCAGTATATCGTTGTCTACCACTAACAAAATGTCACATAACAGTGATTCTTATGAACACAGACCCTCACTTCAACCGGTGTATTATGATGGTCAGGACCCTTAACCTAGGGCATTTATAATCCGATGTTATTAATAGTATAGATACATGTATGAAGTTTATAGAGACATGATGAGTTGTTCAAAGACTTCGAACGATTATTATTTAGTGCATGCATTTTTGAGAATATATTATGTTAGCTTAGCTAGTGACCACCCTGCTTCACCCATTCGGAACACAGATGCCTGACGTGCATCCTCCCGCCAACCAAGCAGCCAACCCGGATGAAGAGATGCCACCCACACCATGGGCAGCACATGGACTGTCCAATCCGGGACCAACGTAGTATCCTATGTTAGTTGCGTCATTTGCCCTATGAAATGTATTGTAACATTAATTTTGGTCAGAGTGCTCTCAGAGGCAACAGAGATCTTTGAATGCCATTTACTTATATAAACCTTGCCTTGAACTCTCGCAGCCTGCTCTCTTTGCCTCATTCCCTGTCTGGGGAATGTCCTTTTTATTCTTTTGAATAAGAAAGACGAGAGGGCACAAACATTTGGTGACCCCCTGTGACGTGATTTGGAGAGGTGCCTCGAGGCCCGCACCGTGCGGCGAGATCCAGGACGCCCCCCAGCAAAACCATCGCCTCCGCGGCCGATCAGCCTGTGTGCACAAGAAAGGGTGAAGGGTTCCCGGTTGACGAATACCCAACTGAAAAAGCTGCTCGCCGAGGCAGGCCACGGCTTGGTTGGGGTGCTGACCTGACTGGGGTCAGACCATGAGCGGTGACCCTCGGATTACCCGACTGAACACGTAAGTGACGGTTGCGAAAGTTCCCAAGGAAAGGTAAAGGGTAAAATAAGGGAACAGGGGAACAGGTGGTAGTGGGTTAAAGCCAATAGTAGGGGCTGTGTGAGTGATGTTGAGGCTTTTCTGATCTATCCTTTATATGGCCATTAGGTTTTGTGAGAAATGAGAAGAGACGAGGTATCCTAACCCGAACGGGGTAGAAGGCGGCGCCGCGTAGCATTGTCTCGTCCAGTGCAGATAAATAAGTAAAGATAAAGAGAAAATAGTAGGGGTCTCGTATATTGAGTAGACCCAAAGTAGTTATTTAGAATATTCTTTTTCCGCGTGAGCAAGAAGTCTTGGGAAAGAGTAAGAGGGTGTAAGAGCTGGGGAGTGAATGAGAAGAGTAGCCAGCGGGGGAGGATAAACAGTGTTCAGTAACGGGAACAAGGGAGAGATAAAAGCGCGCAGGTAGTGCATGTTATGTGTTCTATGTCTTTTGTCCATTAATGTCACGTATGTAAAAATGTTGTAAGTGATTTGTTGGTAAGGGGTTATATATGCGAAAGTGAGCTGTTAAAGGTGGAAATGCAAGAATTACAAAGGTAACGTTGAATATTGGTGCACAATAACTGTCAGTATTTGAGAAACGCTTAATTTATTGTTGATCTATAAAAAGAACGGTGGTTGAAGGGTGTGATTAGAGGGAGGATCAAGTGCAAGCATGCACACAAAGCGAAGGGAGAATCATCATCATGGGGGGAATAACACCATTAGCTCACATTTGCCAACATCTCCCACTATATAGTGACAGGATACAGAAATACCACGATCAATGGGTGACAGAGATAAAAGGGGACAGCGTGACACCAATTTGGCCAGAGGGAGGGTCGTTTGACAAAAGGGTGTTAGATTTAGTATCCACACATTTATTGGCAAAATATAAGGGAAAACAGTTGCAGAACAGAAGAGAGGTATTGGACCTGTGGCGAATGTTCGAGGAAGTTACCCCTACAGTGGAGGTAAATACAGAAAAAACAATAGAAAAACAGAAAACACCGGGAGAGGTAAGCAGAACACCAAAGGGTGAATGCACCACAACCACAGTTGAGAACGATACAACCAAACTATACCCCTTAATGATAAGACCAGCAGTAGGATACAGCGAGCATCTGTATGTACCAGCGTGCCCCACCCCCACTCCCCCAAGTGGAGAGGTAGCCACTGCGCCACCACCATATGACAAAGTGCGCCCCCTGTAAATTTAGCACAATTAACCTGAGATTTAGACCGCCAGTTAGCGCATGCACAAATGGAAATAACACAGCTAAGAGCACTGTGTGACAGGGGCCAAATGCTACCGGGGGGAGGGGAAGTACCACCATTGCCCGCAGCAGATCTCACACCCCCGCTAAGTGTAACAGGGGAATCAGCACCAGCCACACTAGGACCAGTGCAGTCCGTATTGTCTCAGGGAACACCCACGTCAGAGGGGCGAGAGAAAGAATGGCGATCGGGAGAATTCCTGTTCCATCTGAATGATAAACCAGTGAAAATCATATGCCCAGCCACCACAGAAAGTCAGCGAGGGGAAGAATAAGAGGAGAATGGCAAGCACGAAGAAGAAATAGAAGAGGTATGGAGTGATCTAGACGAATACGAGGAAGGAGTTGCAGCTGTAGGATCCCCACTGCCACATCATTTCAATGACTTAGATCCACGAGCACCGCCACGATGGCAGGGTAGATTAAGGCAGTGAGTATGGAATATGCTGGTGAGTAAGGCAAAGAAAGGGACGGTAAGTAAGACAGGAAAGAAGCATAAATTGCAGATGCCGTTGATACACAAGGGAGCAGGTAGACCACACTATATCCCGTGGGCCCAGATGGACAAAAAAAACCTGTTGAAACTCCTCCCCCCCACTTGCTGGAGGGGCAGGGAAATGGATACATGCGTTCGAGAAGAACACGGCAGGAGTACCGTTAGCGCTAGGTGATGTAAAAAGTTTGCTAGTGTTTGCCATTGGTGATCAAGCAGACGCTGTGTGGGAAAAGGCGGGGTTCCCAGGAGTAACAATGAGTTGTGACCGCCACAATGGATCACCCTTCAACAATGTTCGAGCACAAGTATGGGACGCATTGCGGCGCACTTTTCCAGATCTTCTAGATTTACATTTGGTAATGCAATGTACAATGGAGGAGAACGAGGATCCCCAATGATATCCACATAGGAAGTATCTTGCTTGCAAATGATAACATTGATGATGCCAGACCCCCATGTTCCAATGCGAACAATAAGAACCACGCCAACATGATTGGGCTCGAGGGCAAGCAGGAAATTTTACGTGGTGCACGAATTAATAGAAAACATCTTTTAGATCTTCTCTATGTAATTCCATCATTAAGAATTATATCTTCCAGTGATATTGACCACATCGCATTAGCTCCTACCAACAACCTTCGTATGATATGTCATTTGTTCTCTGAACACGTACTGAAGCTCATTTGGTCCTTTAGAAGGGAACTTTCGGAAATGGGATTTTCACTGTTCACCTTTAACGATGAAAAACTAGCATATGAATTATTATATGCTAACCAGCGCCGCAACTCAAATGAGCAGAAAATGAAGGGTGATCATTCAATCAGTACCAAAAATGACACATTTTGTATATCTCAACTTTTGACAATTAGTCGTACCAACAATGAAATGGCATAGATAGAACCATTGCTAAAAACGATATATACGGCTAATCAAGAACTGTTTACATCATAAGTTAAGGTTAAGTCTGTTCTTACTGTCCTGTCGTGGAACTCATGTGGGTATAATAATATTTCTACCTGGCTTTCCACGCTTGCAAAATTACCAACCATTTTTTTGTTCCAAGAAACAATGAAAATGGATCCATTGGTCATTCCTGATTACCATTCATACTGCTCTCCTGCTTCCAAAGGTGCAGGTGGCAGGTCCTTTGGGGGTTTAGCCATCGCAATCAATAATGCTGTCGAATGTAGGGCAACCTTGGTATATTGTTCTGTTCATGTCCTAGCTGTAATTTTGTGCCTCGACAAGCGTGAAAGAAATGTAATTTTAATAATCAACATGTATTGCAATCCTCTGAAATATTCTCTCTTAGATATCTTTGATGATTTAGATTGCTGTTTTGACCAAGCCTCAATGATACACTCTAAATATGAGACTATTGTGGGTGGGGATTTTAATTCGCATTGTAATGGACAGCCTACAAATGATCCTGTGTGTAAACAGTCCAATTCAAACAGTTGTAAAAGAGGAGCAAAGTTTCGTGAATACTTTGAAAATTGGGGTATGTCATTTGTCACATTCAGGTGGTCCTCGAATGTACATACCTGGAAAAGAGGCAAAAATGGTTCTGTGATTGATTTTTTTGTGTCTCCGATTTACTGTTATCTAGATTAGACCCGGTCAAAATTGGGGACATTATTTATAGTGATCATGCCCCCATTTTTCTTACATCTTCACTTGATACCGATCAATGGCACTCGAACATCCTTTTACTTCCCATTGAAAACAAAAAGGGATGATAATATTTCCCTAAGATGGAATCCAACCTTATGTAAGAAGTTAGCAGAACGGGTACATGACCATCTTAATAGCCTGTTGAACTGGGATTCTATTAACTCATATTCCATCAATTATGTAAATGCAATAATCAATGATTGTATTGAAAACACCCTTAATCAGTACAGAACTAAAATTCCTCTCAATGACTCCACTCACAAACATAGTTTCAACTAGAACATCAAAATGTTGAAAATATATAAAAATCGTGATATTAGACGATTAGAAAAGGGGAACTTTCTGCTTTGCAAAACATGCTAAAAAGAAGCGCATCATCTTGAATACAATTTTAAATTGAAAGGCGCACATTTGCAGCAATACAATGAACAAAATTGCAAAATGATCAAAGCAATTTGTTGTCGTAATTCATGAGACATTTGGACTGCGTTGCAAAAAGGTAATGTGTTAGATAGATCTGATAAGTGTGAAATAAAAGCAGAAACATGGATATCCTATGTAAAGGAAACATATATGATACCTGCCCGTTTTGCAAATATAAGGGATGACATAGTTCCTGTCTCTCTTGTCAACTACTTTTGCTTGGTCCTCATATGACATCATGCGGGCCATTAAAAAAATGTCTAATTCCCGTGCTCAGGGCCCTGATGGGATACCTAGTTGTGTATACAAATCAGATCCCATATTTTGGAGTCAGATCCTAAAGATCAAATTTGATAGTATTCTTCAAAAGGGCCTCATTCCGAATTCCTGGTCATGTCTTTTCTTATCCCTCTTTACAAAAAGGGTTATTCCAGTTTACCTGAGAATTACCGTCCCATTTCTCTGACTGATGCAGCAGCAAAGGTTTTCTCCATTTTAATTATCCATGACTTAGAAAAATATTTATCCACTCACAAAATGTATTCAAAATGTCAGGTTGGATTTAGGCGCCACATGGGCACAACTTTAAATGCCACAATCATGGCCCATTTGATTGCTGGTATTAAAAGAAAAGAACTTGGCAATGTTTACATTGCCTCTATTGACATGTCTTCCGCATTTGACTCAGTATGATTGGTGTAATACCATTGATCAAATTGCCACTCTGTGTACATATAAAGAATATGCGCAATTGTACTGCACTTCCCCCCTCCCCTTCCCCTTGCACTTTTCCCTTCCCCCTACCCCTGCATTTGCGCGATCTGAATGACACCTGGCCTAGTAGGATCGTTGTCTGTCTTCCCCTTGTTCCCCCCTCCCTGCCTCGTCGCACCTTGAAACACTTGTGTATAGGCGCGTTACAAATGCCATATCATATCATATCCCCATAAAAGAGATGGTTGCAGTGATTATCTCAGGATGTTTCCATGTAACATAACGAGAAGATACTACATGCGTTTTAGGTTAAATCAATATCATACTCTTGAAAGAACAAAGTATTGGGTAACAGGTAAAAACAAGCTGGGCATTTCGAATTGTCGGTTTCCTGAATGTACAGAACGGAACGAAACATTAAAACATCTCATCTTAGAATGTCCCTTTTTTAAGGATCAAAGGACAAAGTCATTTTTAAGATTTATCAATGTGAACTATGAAGATTGCATGATTTCACTCTGGAACAGACTTATGAAAGGCAATGAGAAGGCTTTAATTTTAGCTTTGGTTGCTTTTCTGAAGGTCATTGATAAAGAGATTTTGTTACTTCATTGTTAAATTGTTTTTAACTTGACTTTAATTTTATCTGCCTTTTTTTTATATATATTGTAATGAGTTGATAAATTGTTAAATAGATGTTATTGTGTAATTTTGTAAAAGGTTCTTTGAACTATAAACAAATAAAAAAAAAAATGCAATGTACAATGGAGGAGAACGAGGATCCTACGCAATTCATACTGCGGGTGCAAGACTTGTGGAGAAGCGAAACTGGTACGGCGTGCCTTGTTCTATTTTATAATCAAGAAAGGGCTCCCGAAGGAGGTACAGAAGGCCTTGAACAAGATAGCTGGGATAGAAGCCAAGGGTTGGCCTGATATTCATAGAATAATTGTGCACCACTGTAGAAGGAACAAAGAGAGAAAAGGTGATAGCACAAGACAGGCTGGCAGAAGAAGCGAAACTGGTACAGAATAAATTAGTGAAGGTAGCCGCCATAAACGCCAGCGTAATAACAGACAGAGCGAACGAGAGGGATGAAAGTGCCGGAAGCAGGCCAGTCGGAATAGCAGCGCTGTGGGCACCAGGAGAACAAGGACCGTGGAACGCAGAGGAGCAACACAGAGGACCACAGTGGCAAGAAAGGCCGGCAAGAGCACGAGGTGGGTACCGTGGCCAGAGAGGGGTTCGGAGGCATGGGTAATAGAGGATTCGGTGGTGAAGGGATGAGAGGTGGACAGCAAGTCAAATTGGAACTGCGGAAGATGGGGACACTATTCAAGAGATTGCAGAATGCGTCCCTCAGGGTATTTCCAAGGGCAACCACCCGTGGTCAATGAACAGATATGGGGATGCCCACACACAGGTAGCCCCTATGGATTACCAATGGGAGGGGGAACACCACAGGACCAGTGTTATAACGAACCCCAAATGCAGCAAAGACAACCACATCACAGTGCATCACAGCCCATGACAAGACAAAACACTGTAGGAAACGCCAGCAGCAACAGTTTTGCGATAGCTGGACATGGTGCACCTGCACGTTCCGTGGCGCAGCAGTTGTTGGAGATAATGTTTTCTCAGTGCCCGGACAAGAAAGGTATGCAGATTAGGACAGCCCACAGGGAGCACTTGCGTGTCCAGTCCTATCCACCACCCTACATGCAGAAGAGGAACCACTAGTGGGGGCAGAGATAGGAAATAAGCAGTTTATCTTTATGGTAGACTCAGGAGCGGAAAAATCATGTCTTATGGAAGGGCGGTTTCCGCTCTCAGGCAGGAATTTGAAAATGCAGGGGTTCTCTGGGGATATTTTAAAGGTTCCTTACACCAAAGATCTTGATATAACTGTGGGGGGAAAAACAGGGCACGCACCCTTACTGTACCACGAAGACGCGCCAATTAACTTGTAGGTGGAGATTTGCTAAGTAAATTGAACATGACCAATTAGTTTACCGAGCGGGGAATAGTGTGTTCAACCCCAGAAGTATGCCCAGTGCGAGCAATGTTAATGATTAGCAAGATGATGAATGAAGTTGTGGTGCGAGGGATACCCATTGACATAGACATGTTTATCTATGTCATCAAAGTGTTAGCCCGAGTAGTACCTGAGATAACGAGAAAAGAATGGAAGACACCATCAGTCTTTATATTCTGCCCAATTGCGAATACAGACGTTGTGCCAGGCACTATAATGTCCATAGACAGCGAGGCAGTTCAGGTATCAAGTAAACGTATTGTGGTAATAGGCTTGGACACGCATGGATGCGAGTGGAGAACTGTGTTATGTATAGATCCAAACATAATGCTAAAAGATCTAACTGACCAAGAACTATTCACTGACAACGAAGATAATGGAGAGATAATAATGGAAATAAGCATACCATGTGATATTATGATCCAGTACAGAGAGGTACACAACCCACTTATGGCCAGTGTTAATGCCCCACCAACATTATTTGAGGAAGACATGGCAAAAGTAGCACCAGAAATTTGGACTACAGGCCCACATGATGTAGGGTTATTACATGAAGTAACACCAATAAAGATAAAACTCAAACCAGGTGCCATACCCCCAAGAGTGAAACAATACCCAATATCCAGAGAAGCAGAGGAAGGAATTACGGAGACAATAAATGCACTCCTGAACCAAGGTATAATAGTGCCATCAAACTCCCCATGTAACACAGCCATCTTTCTGATTAAAAAAGCAAAAGGAGGGGCGTGGAGGATGATCCAAGATCTCTGTCACTTAATGATGTCATTCAAAAATAATTCCCGCAAGTGCCTAACCCGGCATCAATACTGTGCAGTATACCCAAAGAATCTACATGTTTTACTGTGGTTGACTTGAAGAATGCCTTCTTCTCCATACCACTTGACCCAGGATCGCAGTACCTCACAGCATTCACACTGGGAAATAACAGATATGAGCATCGCAGACTCCCACAGGGATATTGCGAAAGCCCAAGTATTTTTAACAGAGTATTACGAGAGGACATTGGAAATATAGGTGTAGAGAGCACCATTATACAATAGGTAGACGATTTACTCGTCTGTAGCAAAACAGAAGAAAAGTGTAGAGAAGACTCTATAACACTGTTAAATGTGTAAGCTACCAAAGGATACAAGGTTGATAAAGGGAAACTACAATATTGTCTTGCTGAAGTTGTATACCTCGGACGGTTAATATCAAAAGATGGAAAACAAATACTCCCCGACAGGGCAGCTGCTATACGTAACACAATAATACCAAAGACAGTGAAGGAGATGCAAAAATTTCTTGGCATATGCAACTATTGCCGAGCATGGATCCTTGATTATGCAGCATACACACGCCCATTATTGCAAGCATTAAAAGAAGCGCAAAAAAGTAGAGCCGCAATAAAATGGACACATGACATGATGGCTCAGTACTTCAGACTAAAATACCTTATCGCTGAGGCTCCAGTCCTCGCGAATCCAGATTATGAGAGGGAATTATTCTTGTTCTCACACTGCAATGGAACACTGACTGATGACGGCAGTATTGACACAGAAAACATCATTAGGCCACAAGCCACTGGCTTACTACAGCGGAACACTGGATGAACTGATGCAGGGCCACTTCGCGTGCGAACAGGCCCTCACAGCCGCAGCCTTCACCATCGAAAAAAGTGCCACAATTGTAATGGGATGTTCAGTAACATTGTATGCAGAGCATTCATTATTTGCAATTCTTGAGCGGTCAAAATCAACACTGACAACAAAGAGGGCAACTGCATATGAGATAATAATTTCAAGCCCCAATGTGCATGTGGTCAGGTGTAAAACAGTAATCCCAGCAACATTCAACACAGAGCCATGTACTATGGAGGATATGCAGGAACACGACTGTGCAACCTATGAGGGGGAGGGTGATGATATTCCCAAGGCGAGTGAAAACGCCCAGAAGGAAGGAGAAATATACTTCATAGACGATTCAGCGTCAATAAACCCAGAAACAGGAGAGAAGCATGTATGGATGGCAGTAGTACAAATGGAGGAAGATAGCTATGAAACAACTGTCCAAAAGCATCTCCTGTCCCATTACTCAGCACAAGTGGATGAACTAACTGCATTAATTGAAGCATTACGTACAGCCAAAGGATGCACAGTGACTATATACTCAGATTCAGCATATGCAACTACCACTGTCCATTCAGGACTATCACGCTGGCGAAGAAGGATTCAGACGAGCAGATGGCTCACCAGTACAGCACGCCACACTATTGAATGAATTAATAGAGGCATTGGCAGAGCCATCGGTAGTGGCAGTGGTGAAATGCCAACCCCATACCAACAACACATATGCGATCTCATTGGGAAACGCGGCAGCCGACGCAGCAGCGAAGGAGGCCTTGTATTTCAATATAACACCAGCGGCTGAGTGCATTGTTAAAGCCGCTACTGTAGAACCACTAGAAGAAGCCTATAGTAACATGCCCATAACACAGCTAATAGAGCTACAGAGGAGAACACCAGTGGAGGAACAAGATTTATGGACCAAGCAGGGATATAAACAATCGGCTACAGACCTCATTTGGAGGCAGGAGACTACAGGGAAGGTAGTGATGCCAGTAGAATTACTAGAACTAGCATTCGAACAGCTGCACTTTCTAGCCCATGTAGCGAAACAACACATCGCCGCAGACAATCAAGAACATTGGTTTGTCCCCAACTTACAGGAACATTTGTCAAAATTTTTTATAGGCTGTACAACATGTCAAACATACGATTCAGGGATGACATTGAGGACATTGCGAGGTACTTTGCCACGACCGGCAGGGCCCTTCAGAGAGCTCCACATAGATTAAGCAGATATGGGAGAGCGATGTAACGGAGCAAGATATCTAATTGTGGTAGTATGTCCTTTCTGAAGGTGGGTGGTGGCGGGTCCATGCCCCCACCCAGACGCGAAGTGCGCGGCAAAGTTTCTGGTGAGAGAAGTGTTTTCCCGGTGGGGAATATGTGATGTTATACGGTCGGACAATGGCACGCACTTTGAGAATGACCTCTTCAAAGAAGTAACATCATTCTTAGGGGTGAAGAACAAACTGTGTTCCATTTATCATCCGATGGCTAATGGGGTGGAGGAAATTTAAGGAGTACTTGACTCAGCTGACGCGCGCAGTACGCCGCATAGCGCGACAAATAGCACCGCCTTTTACTGCAAATGTGGCAACTGTTACTACCACGCCAGCTACAGATAGCCCATATGTGAGGAGTTTTGTCAGGAGATGGAATTCACCAAGGTTTCCACCCATATACATACTTTGTTCAGTGGAATTTAACTGCCCCTATTCTCTGAGAAGTCTCCATTTATTTGGCTGTACACCAGCCAGGCTGCACATTTCTCCACCTGTAGGACAGGTCGTACTTTGTTCCCTTCACTTACTCATCCCTGGAAGTAGAGGGCCCCCACGAGCATCAGTTAAGGTGCTATGAGACTTTGATCTATACAATGATTCAATAAGAACTTGTTTTTTTCGTTATAACTATCATCTCCTGATGAATGTTCATTATTTATGTTTTTAGAACAGAAACATGTCGAGACAGTTCTCTGGATTAAAAACAGAGACATGAATAAATGATAATATGAATTATTAATACAAATGGATTGTGGTACATTACTACTTTTTCTTACATGTGCCTTGTGTTTTCTTCAGAACTTGTTTTAGCTAGCATTTTGTGCCTATTACGTATTCCTTGTTTTATATTGGATGTGAAGTTTTTGTATTGTGGACCTGTGAATTTAATCATTTGTTTTAACTTTGAAGATTTATTATTAAAAATGATGCTTAAGTTTTTATAAGTGTCTGGTCCTTACCCTCTTTGGAAGAGGTTTAGACTCTAGCCCGTTACTTTAGCTTTGTCTCTCATTAGATACAGTTCCTTATCACACGGATAAACACAGAATACATCTGCAACAGTACCTCATTACTCATGATGGATAAACACAGAATACATCTGCAGCAGTACCTCATGACGGATAAACACATAATACGTCTGAAACAGTACGTCATTACTCATGAAAGATAAACACAGAATATGTCTGCCTGCAACAGTACCTCATCACTCAGGACAGTGCCGGCAGATGAAGTCTAATCATCTTCCAGCACGTCTTCTAACCCCCTTACTCTGGGCCAGGGTCTCTTCACCTGACACAACAGGAACCCAGGGAAGGGAACAGCCCAGGAACCCACCAACATGCCATGCACACTGCATTCACTCAGGGAGCCCAAGACACAACAAGCTGGGACATACAGTCCCATAAGACGATAGTAAGATGCCAGAGATCTAGATGGGAACTATGATGCCAGTTTTCCAGCTCTCTGGAATCTGACCAGTGAGAATGACAGAGCTGAACACTAGGGTCAGAAAGGGAGCCCACAATTCAATGTAGGCACTAAATAAATAATTTGGGACCCCATCATCTCCAGGGACTTTCAGCCCACGCGGGGGGCTCTAGAGGCACAGTCGGAATAGCGGGAGGCCCCTCTTGCCCCATGTCCAGTTCGCCTTGCCACCGGAGCGGCTAGTTCCCCCTCGCCCCACGTGGGTAGCAGGGGATTAGGTAGGGTAGGGCGTGTTATTTCACAGGTCTTGTTGTATCTGGCTGGTGGCTGGCTCGGTGCGGCACGTGCAGTACCACAGGTTCACTCCAGCTGAACAATTATGAGTGTTCTCCCTTAGGCTGCTGTTCCGGTGTTGCTGGGATCCAGCGTTTCCTTGAAGGATGCTGTATAATGTTTCACGCTGCAACCAAGTCCACTGAAAGAAAGTGGCATCTGCTGAATGCCAATAACACCGCCACTGCACCCCAACATGGTGAAATAATTGGTTTTCTTATTTTGACTTCAACAACATATAAATGACTTGTAAAAAATAAAGGTTCAATGCATCTAAATAGGGCATGTTAGAACTGTGGGATGTTGGGATACAGCAGTATCTGTTGGGTACCATCTATCTTGAAGCGCTTAGAAATAGGGGGATAGGGGACCTAGCGCTATATCCATAACGTATACAAGCTAGTCGTGTATTGTTATACATGGTACAATGCAAGCACAGTCCCCGGAGTGAGCTGCTACGGCAGGCAGTAGCCACCTGCTTCCCCACATATACAGTATTAGTATGTGTGTGGGTGTGGCACGTGTTCATTGCACATGCAAACAGTGGGAGCCCCCCGCTGTCTCAGGCATTCTCAAAGTTCAAAGGGGGAACCTGGGAAAGGAAGAATGGGGCAATGTTAAATGGGATTGTTTAAGAAATTTGTGATCCCAGTGTCACATATATGCAGAAGTGCAAGATATATAAATAAAAGGCATTTCAAGAGCACGCAGAGATGATCACATTAGGAAATAGAACTGCAGATCGGCAATGGTGACAGGATCCTGTTAAACATGCTATTAGCTCATGCTTTGGAGGAAGACGCAACACAGCCTTCATCTCGTCTTAAGCACCGTTATCTGCTGCCAGGCCTCCTGCACTGGCCGCTGCATCTGGGCACTAAGCAAACTGGCAGAGCTGACCTTCTTTGCCTCTAACATGTATTAGGACAAACAACACATCTTATTAACACCTGCGAGTTCCGGTTGGCTAACCCAACAACAAGCATGAGGGAGCTCATAGGGGCAACCCGAAGAAGAGCCCATATATTATTAAGTACAAAAAAGAAGGTGGGTGACGCGCACTCCCGGTCCTGGTCAATTAAACCTGTTGCCAAAAGTAAGTAGCTGGGTCACATCTCAAAACGGACAAATATTCACAGGGTTAGATCCCTTCAGCTGCAAATCAGGTACTCCGTATTAACAGGGTTAGATCCCTCGTCTGCAGTTCTGTGGTCTGTAGTTGTTCTCCTCCTAGTGCTTTCTTATCTCAAATAATCATCAGGGAGGCTGTTAAGCAGGTGTGTCTTATAAGACTCAAAGGATTCTGGTAGCTGTAGTGAAAAACTTTTTTTCTGTTTAGGTGACCAGCAACCGACACCCCTCCAAAGCACAAGTCCTTCCCAAATTTGGGGGAGGGATGACTGTGCCCCACTTTGGAGAATCATATAGATGGTTCTCTCCCCTCCCCCAAAATTGGGAAGGACTTTTGCTTTGGAGGGGTGTCGGTTGCTGGTCACCTAAACAGAAAAAAAGTTTTTCACTACAGCTACCAGAATCCTTTGAGTCTAATAAGACACACCTGCTTAACAGCCTCCCTGATGATTATTTGAGATAAGAAAGCACTAGGAGGAGAACAACTACAGACCACAGAACTGCAGCTGAGGGATCTAACCTTGTTAATACTGAGTACCTGATTTGCAGCTGAAGGGATCTAACCCTGTGAATATTTGTCCGTTTTGGGATGTGACCCAGCTACTTACTTTTTGCAACAGGTTTAATTGACCAGGACCGGGAGTGCGCGTCACCCACCTTCTTTTTTGTACCCATATATTATTAGTATTGGCAAGCAAGAGGGGGCTTGTAGGGGCAACACGGAGAAGAGCCCATATATTATTAGTATTGGCAAGCATGAGGGAGCTCGTAGGGGCAACCCGGAGAAGAGCCCATATATTATTAGTATTGGCAAGCACGAGGGAGCTCGTAGGGGCAACCCGGAGTAAGCCCATATATTATTAGTATTGGCAAGTGTGAGGGAGCTCGCAGGGGCAACCCGGAGAAGAGCCCATATATTATTAGTATTGGCAAGCACGAGGGAGCTCATGGGGGCAACTCGGAGAAGAGCCCATATATTATTAGTATTGGCAAGCACGAGGGAGCTCATGGGGGCAACTCGGAGAAGAGCCCATATATTATTAGTATTGGCAAGCATGAGGGAGCTCATAGGGACAACCAAGCAAAGAGCCCATATGTTACTAGTATTGGCAAGTGTGAGGGAGCTCGTAGGGACAACCAAGCAAAGGGCCCATATGTTACTAGTATTGGCAAGCACGAGGGAGCTCATGGGGGTAACTCGGAGAAGAGCCCATATATTATTAGTATTGGCAAGCACGAGGGAGCTCATGGGGGCAACTCGGAGAAGAGCCCATATATTATTAGTATTGGCAAGCATGAGGGAGCTCATAGGGACAACCAAGCAAAGAGCCCATATGTTACTAGTATTGGGAAGTGTGAGGGAGCTCGTAGGAACAACCAAGCAAAGGGCCCATATGTTACTAGTATTGGCAAGCACGAGGGAGCTCATGGGGGTAACTCGGAGAAGAGCCCATATATTATTAGTATTGGCAAGCACGAGGGAGCTCATGGGGGCAACTCGGAGAAGAGCCCATATATTATTAGTATTGGCAAGCATGAGGGAGCTCATAGGGACAACCAAGCAAAGAGCCCATATGTTACTAGTATTGGCAAGTGTGAGGGAGCTTGTAGGGGCAACCAGGAGAAGAGCCCATATATTATTAGTATTGGCAAGCATGAGGTAGCTCGTAGGGGCATACAGGTGAAAAGCCCATATATTACTGGTATTGGCAAGCAAGATGGAGCTAGTAGGGACAACCAGGAGAAGAGCCCATATATTATTAGTAATGGCAAGCGTGAGGGAGCTCCTAGGGGCAACCGGGAAAAGAGCCCATATATTATTAGTATTGGCAAGCGTGAGGTAGCTCATAGGGGCAACCGGGAAAAGAGCCCATATGTTACTAGTATTGGCAAGCGTGAGGGAGCTCGTAGGGGCAACCAGGAGAAGAGCCCATATATTATTAGTATTGGCAAGTGTGAGGGAGCTTGTAGGGGCAACCAGGAGAAAAGCCCATATATTACTGGTATTGGCAAGCGTGAGGGAGCGTGTAGGGGCAACAAGGAGATTATTTAGCGGGCAGAAGAGCCCATATATTATAAGTATTGGCAAGCAAGAGTGATCTCTAAGGCACAGGTATATTGCTGTTCACTTCCAAATGGCCCACACCAATTAGCGGTGGCAAGGCACATATGCAATATTGTCTCCATTAGACGTGCCTGTCAGTGTTACAATCATTGGAGTGTTTAGGGTGTGCCAACCTAAGTTGGGCAACAAGAGTGCCAATCTGGAAGCCAAGCAGGGCCTGGCCAGTACTTGGATGGGAGGTTTGCTGGAAATGCCAGGGAAGTGTGTATTTGGTAGGACGTGAAGGGACATTTATTACCAAATGCCTCATGGGTGGAACAAGGACTGGCCTGATAGCAATGGTTAATATGAAGTTTGGAGCTGGTGTAACAGTGCTAAGGTTGCATTTTCAGTGCCACCATTGGCGGCAAGAACTGGAATGAGTACAATGCACCATATATTATTATGGAAAAGGTAAAAGGTTTGCATGTTACGGCAAAAGCGCTTGTGGCTTAGACATAAGCTAGCAATAGTTGTTGTTACGGAAGGGGACCATTGCAGGCATTAAGTCAGGATGCTCATTTATTATTACAAAGGAGAGTGCTTTCACAGTGCAACGCCAGAAGACTGCGGTGTCCTACAGGGTTCGACATCGAAGGGAGCTGGGAGCTCCTGATTGTAGCCTAGGAGAGGCTTGTTAGCTGGACACCAGCAGCCACCAGGAGCTACATTCAGGTACCCAGGCCAACTGATGCCAAACAAGCACACCTGGGCAAATTTAACAGTGTTTTTTTGGAACAATCTATATATAAACATTCAGATGCATCAATACAACATTTTAAGTGGAAGTAATAAATAATCGGCAGAACAATACATGTGTAGCTGATGTGAACGTTTTTTGTGGAATGCTATTTGCTAACTCCTTGTTACCGTAAGGTAGAGCTGGTTGCTTGTTAATGCTGGATACCTATGAGCACCTTTAGCACCTGCTTATCCAATTTCAATCTCAATCCCATATGTGGGGTGCAAAACGGCTGTACTTTGTCTCCCGAGTACATGCGTGGCAAGCAGTTCAACACTGCATTGAAAAACGGCCCTTCGTTTGCTTCGCTTTCACCTGCATAACAAGAAGTTATGTCCTGCATTCAGAACAGCTCTGCATTCGTTTTTCTTGCATCTGGATAACAAAAAGTATGCACTACATCCAAAACGGCCTTGTCTTATTGCTAATTACATGATAAGGATTTCTACATTGCAATTCGACACAGCTTTTGTTTTCCCTTTGATGTGAACCACCACACTCAAAACACTGCAAATGAAAGGAACGGCTTGGTTTTTCTGTGCCAAATCAAAGAACCCTGTGCAGGAACCCTCTGTGTCCATGAACCAACAAGTACATGCAAACCCACTCAAAAGGATCAATTAAAAGAAAATCCCATGACCTACAGAACCGCATTTAAAATTGTAAATTAAATATTGCTTGCACACGTGTGAAGGAAAATAAGGAAAAATTATGTTTCAAAGCCAATGTGAAACATCTTTTGCTTGCACAGAAATGTCTGAATATGTGTGGGTGAAGGGTTGGCTACACAATATACATTATGTTTGTCCTCACAAGATTTTAGTTACCTTGGGAAAGGCTCAGAATACTAGTAAAACTGGTTTTGGGCTCAGTCTTCACAGAAAGTGATGAAGAAACCCGCGGTTAAGACAACTTGCCAGCTGTTTTGCCGTGAGTGTGCCTAATTCCGTACCACGGGACGATCTTGCGAGTTGTCTTTACCGCAGATTTCTTTATCACTTTCTGTGAAGACCGGGTGCTCCCTGGATACTAACAGGAGCCTTTTGCATTTACCACCTCAATAACAGAGGGTGGCCAGGACTGTATTGCTTTGAGCCTGCATAATAATAATCTTTTGAATGTAAGCAAGATTGCCTGAAGAACTTACCCATTCATGAGTGCCCATGGGGACAAATCTTGAGGAACTTCCACGTAGTCCCTTGTGTTCATCAACCTCACAGTAGACTTCCTACATCACGCAACTTCAATCACTTCCATTCTCGAGAGATGACAATGCCCAAGTAGGGATTGAAGTGTTTCTGGAGAATAAAAGAACCCAGCACACGCATCTAGACTACGACAACTCCAATGTGAGCACTGCCTCCACTAAAGCGCAATTTACGGCTTTTTTTTTTAATAGTCGATCTCAGACTGAATCATAAAGTTCAAGTGACCAATAGAGTAACCGTCCTGAAGAAAGTTTGAGATGAAAGAAAGAGAACTGAAACATGTTGAGGCATCAAACTAGTAATTCTGTATACTAGATATGTATTGAGATCTTGGTTGATAATACTTAATTTCTAATTGATGCGACAAATTCTTTAGTTATGCATTGCTGCTATTAGAACATTAACCTCTTTTGGTGTAACTAGCACTCTCATTTTAACTTTATACTGCTTTTTTTAGATGCTTGTTTGAATAAAATGAATATGTTATAGAAATACTAAATGATTTCTGGAAGTACTGTTGTATATAAATCTACCTTGTTGCTCTATATATTTTCTTAATTTTAAGACATTTTTCCCAGCACTCTGGATAAATAATATTTTTGTATTATGCTATTTTCCCATGTGATTTCCAGGCGGATGTAAAGAGACCAAGTGCATGTTTCTAGTACTTTGAGAACTGAAATGGACAGGAAAGATGTGTTTCTGGCTGATTTATAAATGGGGCAAATATGAAACTAGGTGGAAAGATGCAAAGTGAGATTATGAACCTGTGTAATTATTGGCAGAATTTGAACTGTTATGCTTTTCCTGAAAAGGGTCCAAATGTGCCAAAGGGCTAAGTTAGGGAGAATTCTCTTCTAAGACTAATTTCCCTTACCTATAGAGTCCCACAGCAGCTTTGCTGGATTTGAAGGGTTTGTTTTTTTCTCCTGCTAAGAGTGAGACTCCTTTTCCCACTCTTAGACATGTTGCTGATGTGTGTCTTAGGCTATTTTGTGTGCTTATGGTCTATGGGGTTTTCTCACCCTCATAGGTATCATCTGTTTACATGTGTATTACTCAGTGCAGTAACACAGGGGTGTCATATCGACCCCAAACTTAGACTCCATACCCTGGGACTGACTACTGTCTCCCAGGGCATGTAAAGTCCCCATTGACTTTACTAGTCAATAGTTATGAACCAAACCAGTACCGCCCATCTTACTATGGAAGTACTGGAAAGGGTTAATAGTTTTTCCCTGGTGTTCATTTTCGAGGGGGTACTGTACAATCCCTCTCTCCAAAGTTTCTGGCTGGTGGCAGTGGTTACTACCGGAAATATTCGACCGTAAATATTTCCCTATGGGATTTTCCCATTGTTCGAGGCTACCACTTTTACTGACAGTCTCTAACATACCGCCAGTAATAAATATTAACTTTACTCCAGTAGGTTTTTATTGCGAGATCTTTGATAATTATTTCTCGTGTCTTTCTCTGAAATCCTAACACAGGTTGGGGATCCTTTGTCTGTCCTTTTGGCGGGCTTCTGCACAGAAGCCCTCCTTTCGGCGGCACGGAGTCTGGGGTAGACAGGATGTGTGGGAGGGGGAATAGGCACCCTGGGCAGGGTTACTTAGGCAACCCAAGTCACACTCTGCCTTAATAGGCTGGGGGGTTATCCCGCCAGGATAGCCACCCCACTGTGTGAGTGACAGCTAGGCTGTATGAATGGGTTTTTTTCTGCATAAAAGCAGGGACCTGAGGACTGGAGGACAAGACGTTGCCACTGGAACCAAGAAACCAAAGAGCAGAGAAGCCAAAGACATCTGCAATGACTGAGCCACCGGTGAAGCCCTGCTGCAGATCCTCACCACTTTTCTCCAACGACTCGAGAAGATCTTCACCTGCAAGAGTCTTCTTCCCTTGAGCTGGTGGGGTCAACCAGTTCGCCAATCGCCTTCCGGGACCTGCCTTGGTCGAATTGCGAGACCGGATAGCCAGGCACCCGTCCACCACAACCGCGATTTAAAGAAGCGTACCATTAATTTGTTTTGGCAGCAGATTAAGACTACAAGTATATGCAATAAATCCCCTTTGGTATCAGCCTGTACCACACAGATTTAGTTGGTAGCGGTGGCTGAGCAGTCAAACTTATCTCAAGAGGGAGATGTCTAAAATATCTAAGATGAAGAATACGTGGGAGGACACAATCCATTCGAAATACTCACATGTCTACAGAGCACTGTACACAGAGGAAAAGGTGAAAGGTTAAGCAGGGTGAAAAAGAAAAATATATTTATTACCACCACTGGGCGTGTCCTATTGACAGTTATCCCGAGGTTTGAGTTCACTAGTTTCACTGGTTGGCAGGTAAAGACAACATGGCAAGCGCAGGATCACTGAGTATTGGGCCAGATGCAGGAGGGCTTCAGGCTCCTGGGCAAACAATAGTGAACATGGCCAGAGATGTCACAAACTAGACATTTGGAACTGAGAAGTACGCCAATACAGTGTACTGAAAGGTAACCAATTTGATTATGGATTGTGTACAGAGGAGTGCCAATTGAAATGTAAACAGGATCTTTCCCAGTTAAAATAACAAAATAACAGTGTATTCTTCCTTCAATGTCTTTTGCAATGGTTTTCTCAATGTCAGGATGCCAGTTCAATTGTCAGATCTCAGCTGCTGTTTCCAAATGTCTCAGGGAAGTTACCTTACTCCCCAGTCCAATATGTTGCAAACTTTTCTTCGGCTCCTCTAAGCCTAGTTGCAGATTTTCCATGGGCCGGTACCCCAAGACTACATTTGTTTGGATCTTCGGGAGTGGTTTAGGAATCGTGTTGGCGTCAGCAAGGAGAGAGGCAAAAAGGCTACTCTATAGTAACCTTCTTTCTTGCCTTGATTCTTTACACCACCTCTCTGAGCTGCCACAATGCTCCCAGACCCCTGCTTGGACATCCAACCCCCAAGTAAACCTACCTAGGGCCTGAGCTGCCCTCCGGAACCTCCTACTTCTAAATACCTGGACGCTCTCAGGCTCCCTGCCTTCCTTTTCAGTATTTTACTATACTTGTGACCTCTTTTCTTTATGGTTTTATTTCTCTCCCAGAACTAATCAACCCCTAAATCACCCCCTTCACTCTCATCTGAAGTTGTATCACTCAGTTTCCTCACTTTCGCCTCCCACTCCATTTAATATTACTTCCTCCCGTCAACCTTCTAATATTATTCCATCCTTCAACTCCACATCAAGTTTTATTTCCTCCTTCTGTATTGTTCCTACTTCCCTCTTCAACTGCACTCCAGGTTTTCCTTCTCCATTACGTGTTATTCCTACTTCCCTCTTTAACTCCAGTCCGAGATGTCCTCCCCCCCCCTTTCTGTCCTCTGTTCCTAATGCTGATTTTCAACCCTCTCGTGGGTTTTCTTCTTCCTAGTTTTGGTCTGCTACCAATATTAACTTCGAATTCACTCTGGGTTTTCCTTCCACCCTTCTGTCCTCAATTTCGAATACCGGGTTACAAGCCCCTCCTGGGTTTATCTCAACCCTCTTTCCCTCCAATTCAAGTACTGGTTCACATGCCCCCCGCCCTATGTTTGCTTCACCTTTAAATCTCACCTTTCTTCTCTTCTTCAAATATCATCTCTTCCTCTCTCCTGCTGCCCGTTCTGCCGCTCCGCTCTATGGCAGACTCCTGTCTCCAGTCTTAAGAATCTCTCTGGCACCTCTTCTCTGCAGCAATCTTCTCTGTTGAACCTTCTCCAAACAGGAGCCACCTCCTCCCGCCTGCTCTCCCACTGGACTGGGCTGCTGGGCTTGTATATCATCACTCCCTCTCCCCCTGATGCAATTAGGGTTGATAGACTGCAGCTGTGAGCTTAAAGGGTGCGAGTGTTGAAATGGGCTGGTCTCTCTCCCTGGAATTCAGACTGAGGCTTGGAGGGTTGGGCTGAATCTGTAAATCTGGTGGGCATTTTGAAAATCTGTATACAGTGAGAAGCCGAGGAGGCAGCTTGTGTGACAGATGCATATTGGGCAGGCAAGTGGGCTACGAATTCTCCAGAGGTGTTTAGGTTTCCCCCAGGGCCTCAGGTTTACCCTATAACTTCCAACCCCTTCAAGGGAGACTTTAATGTCTTAGAATCGTTCCAGGCTTTCTAATTGGGACATAAGGGCATTGTGGGAGACGTAGTCTCTCAGATGGTGGTTTGTCTGTTTGGTTTTCGATCTTTTGAGTTCTGTAACCGGCTGCCTGTCTTCCGTGAAAGGACTGTTTTTTTTGTCCAGGCTTAACGTCTTCGTAGCGTCAAATCTGTTTCAGGTTTTGCTTCTGAGGTGCATTGTGGCAATTGTATTTTCCCAATATTGGTTCGTCCGAGTACCCAGCTCTCTGCGTCTCTGTACTTATGGCCACTAGGCAGATGTCCTTGGAAGGGGACTGTCAGAGATATTACCTAGCGGAGTATGGCATATAACACCTTATGGACAGGTGGTACTCCTCACCAACTGCAGTGGCATGTGGTTATTGGCTCCTTACAGGTGTATGGGACTTAGACTGTTCTGGCAGTATAACATCCAGAGGTGAGCTTGACCCGTTCAGCACTAGAACTGTAGGTGCTGGGGCCACCCGGAAGGGCATAAAGCCATGGAAAAACTGCCAGGAGAGGAAACAAAAGCATTGAGAAATGTATGCTGGTGAAGAATTTGGGTTTTATCAGGCACAGGGTGCAGTGTAACTAAGACGCGCTTTCCCTGTAACCAGCGCTATTCTGTAACCAGCGCCACGATGCCTCAGGGCTGATTCTGTGCGCTTAACAAATGCGAATAAATAAATAAATAATAAATAAAGTGTGAGAGACCCTGTAAATGTTTCTGGCATTGGGGTTTACCTGTCCGATAGAGATCATGAGGTTGTCCTCTTGGATGTTTTTGCAGCTCTCAAGAGGGTGTGACATGCATAATGTGCTACGGTGAGTATACGTACTGAAAGTAGTGAGAGCTTTGGGAGTCACTGGGGGCACCCCCATGTTAGGCAGAATCACCTGCAGTACCCTTCGGGAACACTACAGGTAATTAAGACTACAAGTGTAAGCACAATTTCAACTTTGGTACAAGCCTGTACTACACAGTAAAGTGGTAGCGATGGCCGAGTAGCCAGACTTATCTCAAGAGTTTAAGCGAGCAGTAGAACAAGTTACCTGAAGGACCAACCAATACAGTGATTCAAACAAACACTTACTCAAGGTTTCTTGGTAAAAGAATATACATTTATTTACTCAGTCAGTTAGAAAACATTACACTAGCACAAGCAGCTCAATAGCACACACTAATACACTACAAAAATCCAACCGGTAAGTAACTAAATAAGTTTAGCTCAAAAATGAAGTGTCGGCAAAATGGCACTTTAGATACTTAGAAAAGGAGGGAAAAGACAAGGTTATATTAATAGACAGCCCAAATGCATTCATAGGCAGGGCAAAGTGTTCAAGTTAAATACAACCAGCAATTCTTCTCAATAGGCCTGGGCCAAAGTCAATGGTTCAGAGTCTTTTGTATAGGATAGCACAGTTCTGGTATGCAACGGTTAAGTCTTTGCCACAGATTTTTAAAGTATGTGGCTAGGCGAAAAGTTTGACAAATGTTTAGGGAAGGACAAGCCTTCGTAGTTGAGGAAAGTTTCAGGCACTTTCTCGATGGACGAAAAGATTTCCGGACCACGTTTCCACAGTACCTTTTAAATGAAGAAAGCTGAGGCAGTTGTTCCTGGCAGTTCGAGCAGATCTTGCTGTTCCTGAGCTTCAGTCGTGGGGACAAGGAGGACGTCGGGAGGTTCCTGCACTGCCCTAGGAAGAGGCCAAAAGCTGTAGCGAGACGTCGGTTTAAGGTGCGAGTGCCTTAAAGTCCCCCTGGTTTCCTTACCTCTGGCTATCCGGTTTTCAACAGCATTCTGAAGAAAATTCGACCAGAATAGGACGGTGCCCAGGTGTCTTGCGAGTTGGTTGTTCCCACCAAACTCAAGGGAAGAAGTTAACCTTGAAGGGCTTCTCTGTTGTCGGAGTTTCAGGCAATTCGGGCCTGCAGCAGGGCTTCACCGGTCGACCAGGAGTTGCAGCAGTCCTCTTCCTTGCTCTCCTCTTCGGTTCTTTCGTTCCAGTGGTCGGATCTGCTTTCCAAGTCCCAGAGACCTGCTTTTAAACAGTTTTCCCCCATTCATTCAGGGTGGCTGTCCTTGCCAGACAGCCAGCCGACTAATCACACCAGAGTGCATTCAGGTCTCCTAGGAGACTAAGCAAAGGGAGTTTCGGGCACCTCCCTCACATCCTGTCCACCCCAGACACTCTGGCACCAGAGGAGGGCTACAGCACAGAAGCCCACCAAAGGGCACGGACAAAGGGACCAAACCTGGTTTGGCGCGCAGAGACAAACACAAGAAGGACATTTTCCTAAAAGAAATGGTGAAAAAAGATGACCGGAGTCTGTTTCTACAGATAGGTCTGGGGCGTCATATTGAAAAACATGGCTACCCCTGATTTTGAGCTACCGTCGTTAGCGGTCGCGAAAAATCAAGGTAGTTGATCTAAACCACTGCCACCAGCCATTTAAAATAGGAAAAGGTAACATTTTACTGTTACATGAGTGTTTTGACTCAGGGGAAGCTAAGCAACCCCTCCAGCACTCTATAGTAAGATAGGGGGTGCTGGGTCAGTAAATTTAAAGAGACTAGTAAAGTCCATTTAACATGCCCTGGGAGACAGTAGTCAGTCCCAGGGAAGGTATTCCAACCTTGGGGAGTCTGAAAGATACCTCTGTGACACTGCACTGAAGATGCTGTGTGACACACAGAAAAAGATGATGCCATGGAGTTTGCTTTAAAAACTCCATTACCAAAGAACACAAAGGTAAAAGACATTGAAAATGAAAAGTTCAAAGCCCCAAAATATAGCAAAAGAGCTGGAGGGCTCTAAGGTAGAGGGAATTTAGCACTTGTGTGAGAAATCTCCCTAACACCCCAAAGTGTGGTGGTGTTACTGTGCGGACCTAGCCGAGGAGTCAGCCTGCAGATGCTGCCATGAGCTTTACCTGCTGGCTGCACAAGCCAGGATGGGGTTTGACGGGCACTGACAGCCTTACGGACAGTTGCGACTCCTCAACAACTGCCTGCAGTGGCCCGGGATTATTCTCTTCATACAAAGATATGAGAGTCGTAGTGGCCGGGCAGTAGAATGACCAGAGGCGGGTGTACCGCTAAGAACTAAAACCGTAAGTGACAGGGTCACCCGGAAGGACGTTAAAACCGAAGTGAGGATTCAACGGTTTGGGGAAGCATGGGATTGGAGAAGGGCTTCCCTGTGAGCTATTTAGGCCAGGTACACTTGGGGCCTGAGCAAGGATAGGACGCCCATTAGGATGACTCCAATAAAGTGACCCGTTTCGTCCAATGTCTGTGTGCAATTTGTTGTCATGTCATTTTTGTTATAATGTTGGGGGCAGTAGTAGGGATTAGCCCCACTATGCCTCCCCATCACAAATAATTCCTGTTCCCCAACTGCAAAGTGAATTTGTTTCCCCATCACCCAGGAATGAAACATCCCTGCAGTCAGTGCACGCCCTCTCAGTGTTGCCACTTGGGCTGCGCAAAGTATGAAAGAGCTGGATCCCATATTGCTCACTAGTCCTAGAGAGGCACAGCTTCACCCTACTGGTGAGGTCCAACCAGACCGAAACCCGTGTCTGGGGTTGCTGTTGGTACTCTTGTTCAGGGGAGAATTGCCTAGCATTTCGGTGCTGGACTGCCTCCGGGCAGGACAAAGACTGATATGTTTTGGAAATTTCTCCTCTGTGAAAGATAGGAAGCTAAAGAATCTGGGTAAGGCTCTCGTAATCGGGACTGTCTGGCAGAGGGACTCCATGGCCCCCCTTGTTTTTTGCATTTATCCCATGTTTCCCAGAAAAAGACTACTAGGAACGCCAGATTGAGTCCAATGAATTCCCAGCTATGATTTTCCAGAAGGATTTAGCATCCTAGGAAGTAGCTGCTCAACATAGGGCATCCCAAAGCTCCTTAGCAACCTCTGCCCTGGTCTTGACCAATTAGACCTTTGTAATCCCAACGCCTCTGCCTGATATCAGTGGCACGTTGACACTTAGGCTTGCTGCTTTAAGAGCTAAAAAGAGAGCTCCCTTTTTAACTAGCCGATAGCCATTTGTTTCACAGGTCAGGTACTCTCAATTGACTTTGCTGCACTAACGATTTTTCCACAGCTAGCAACAAAGAGGGCAACATCGCCAACAATATCTGTGATAAGAACTTCCCCATTTCAAACAACAACCTTTTTTGTGTCCTGAACACCTCATCAGCTCGCGAGCACTACACCCTTCTATGTGCTGTCCCTTAGCAACGATTGTGCATATTTTTATTTTATTTTTTTTATACTTTATATAACCAGAAGGGTTTTTAAAAGTGAACTTTCTATTTTCTTTCTTTCAGTTTTACTTATATACCTTTTTCGACCGTTGACAGAATTGTGTCCAGGATTTTTGCCGTGGCAGTTACCCAGGTGGATCTACCGCCTCCAATCAATCTCGGCCACCAGGTCTCTACCTCCTAGGTATAGGCCACGGCGAAGATTTCTTTCAGGTAAGGTCCTCTTATTGAGAGGACTTCTGGGCATCTTAACAACAAGTGTTCAATTGTTTCCACTGTGCTCAGACCTTTATAGAATCTACACGTATTTGTAGTGGCCAGGCCTCTTAGCTCTAAAATTTCATTTGTGGGTAGTAAATTGAGGCAGGCTCTTAAAGTATTCCTCAGCTTTCTATTGGGGTACTTTTTCACGTATGGTTGAAGTTCGTGTAGTTTGTGAGCAGTATGTGGCAGATGTAAAGTTTGTATGAGGCTGCCTAAGTACATATCCAATCCATCTCGTTTAGTTTTTTTTTTTATTTTTGTTGGATTATCCATTAGATCTTTTTTTGAGCATTGGATATGATCGAGTTTTGCTTCCTGGATTCTGTACCATTTGGTCAGACTGCCCACGCCGCCTTCTTCAGCTTCTTTGTTTATTGCTCCCACCAGCATTGGCCGATTTTCCAACAGTAATTTTCTGAACAGCATCATGCTGTTCCTCTCCACTATACAGACAAGTGAGAGCTGGCTCATTTCGCGTCTAATCAGGGCTATTGGCGTTGATGTTGGTAATTTCAAAACTTCTCTCCAATATTGACTTTCCATCTTGTTCCAGATGTTTTGTGGTATCCCAAGCATCGCTTCAGCTCCGTAAACTAGTGTAGGAACTACCTTTACCCTGTAGAAGTCCACAATTGGGATAAGTGAAAAACGGCCATATTTTCTGTCAATCGCTTTTGCTTGCGATGTTAAGTTCTTTGTTTTCTGAAGCAGATGTTTTTGCATTGCAAGCTCCTTGGATGAACTGTCCACAATAATGCCCAAATATTTAAATTCGTTTACTATTTCAATTTGTTCGCCTTCCAGGAACCAAGTAAAAGAATCACCTTTATTTCTTCTTTTGCCAAGGAGCATGATTTTGGTCTTTGGCTTATTCATTTCGAGACCATTTGCATTTATGTATTCCGCGAGGTTGTTTAGTTGTCTCTGCAACCCTATTGCGGTTTGATCAGCAATTAAGATGTCGTCCGCGTACATGATTCTTGAAATTTTCATCTGTCCAATTTGCGGGGGAAAAGATCTTATTTTTCCTTCTGTTTCTTTGTAGTCTCCAATGAAACTCAAGAAGAGTGCAGGAGCCAAAGGGCACCCTTGCTTGACCCCCTGGTTGGTTGAAATCTCCTCCGAAAGTGTACCTTGATTATCAAGCCTCACTTGTATCTTTGTGGCTGTGTGTAATGCCATGATTGGGTGTAAGATTTGTTCAGGGCATTTCCATGATCTTAGCTTCTCCCATAGTCTCTGTCTATTGACTTGGTCAAAAGCTTGTTTCAGGTCAATGAAGGCCATATAAGATCTGGTCCCTCTCGACTGGCTTTTGTTTTTTAAGATGTTGATCGTTAGAATATTGATTGTAGTTCCCACGTTCTTTTTAAAGCCAAATTGAAGAGGATCTTCACAGGGTGCCTCCTTTGCCCACCTAGGAAATGTCGTAAAAGTAGCGAGCCATACACCTTCCCAATCACATTCAGCAAAGCAATGGGCCGGAAATGTTTTGGGTCGTCCCTCGACCCTCTGTTGTAAATAGGTACAACCACTGCATTTGTCCAGGATTTCGGTAGTACCTTTGCAATTGTCAATCTTTGGAATACCTCGCTTATGAAATTGGCCCATGCCTCAGGGTGTTCTTTTAAATGTCTGTTTGTAAGGCCATCTGGCCCAGGTGCCCTGGAATTTTTCAGTTTTTTTTAAGACGAATAAAATGTCCAGCGGATCATGAAGCTCAATCCAAGGTTCGGTGTCTGAAGTTTGTGAGTTCCATGCCCTCTCGATTAAAGAAGAGGTTTTCAAAATGCGCTGTCCATTTGGCTTCAGGAATGCCATTTATGAAAGCATCCGAGTTTATCCGTTCGGTTGCGTTGATTAAAGCCCAAAAAGTTCTCGAGTCCTTAGTGGTTATACATCGCAGCATATCTACAGAGTCTTTTTGATACATCGCAAGACGATGGGTTTTCAGCCAGGACTTATAGGTTTTTTGTTCGCTTAACCATAGTTGTTTATTATGGTTTGAGCTGTGTTTTATTAGTCTTCGCTTGACTCTCCTAAGTTGGTGTCTTTTTTCAGCTAAGAGGTTGTCATAGGTGTGGATTGACTTATTCGTGTTAATGCGATTTTGCAATCTTGGTTTTTTGAAGACATTCAATAAGGCACTATAGTCTGGTAAATTGTCAGCTTGCGCCTTTTGTTCTATCTTGATGTCATTTTCCGTCAAAGAGATGACGTTGTCCAAGCTCAAGGCAAGTCGGTTTCCTTTTGTATTTACTTCGAGCTTTGGGGTCGAGGATGTTTGTTAATGAGGGACGCTTGGCCAAGTTAAGGACAAAAGATTGTGATTGCTCGCCTTTGTTTTAATGATGTCAAAAGATGAGATAATAGACAGTAGGGCTATCGAGGCGTAGATGTAGTCTATTGTTGCCACCAAGCCTCGACCTTCCCAAGTTGGCAACAGGTCCGAGTTCTGGAACGTTGAGCTCACATTTGTCAGATCTTTGGCTTTCATCAGTAGTGACCATGCTTTTCCCCTAGCCTCGGCTTTGGTTTTAATTTGGTTGTTAGTGCATACAGCATTTAGGTCTCCACAGACTAATAGATGTGTTTCAAAGTGGTCGATGTATGCTTTGTCTATTTCTAGTTCGACCAGGTCCAGAAAATCCTGATTGGAGATGGCTTCAGGATTCCAGTACAAGTTTATAATGATAGCTGTTGTTGAAACTGGTTTCATTTTTTGTATATCCCAGTATTTCCATTTGACTTGTACTGAGATCATCAAGAGAGACAGAGTCAGAATCTTAGTCAATTTCATTCCTTTTCCTACTCTTACAGCAATTAACAGGCCAGAGGAAGGTCGTCCTTTTTGTCCCTTTTTGGCAGTCGCAAAAGCAATTTCAAATCCATCAAGAATAGGCTTTGTAGTAAGCCATGTCTTTTGTAAACATATGTCGAAAGAGGCAAGGTTCACTTCGTTCTGTACAGTGAGGTGCATAAACCCTCGCGTATTCCATGAGCAGAGTTTTGCGTGGTTTGTGTTTTGGCCTCTTTTCAGGTCGTCTCCAAAGTTTTTGCCAGAGATGAGTTGCTATTTGTTGCTTTGAGAACTCAAAGCTTTCGGGAGCCAGGCCCACAAGTTTTGTAGAGGGTTTAGATTTTCTTTTGTTCCTTTGGTATTGATTGCCACTTTAGTCTCCTGTGTACACGTTCTTTTGATCTGCAATGCTGGCCCCTTTGGCTTTCTATCGTGTTTCGTCACTTCGGTGTCTAGATCTTTGTTTGTGCGCCCTAAGGCGGAAGCCCCAGTGTCTGGCTCTGTTGTCCTTTCTTGGCCATGTTCTCGTTTAGACAGATGCCTCGTCCTTTTCTGGACTCCAAGTTCTGAGTTATCATTTTTATAGTATATTGGAAGGTCTATTTTTTTGCTCCTCTCTTCTCGGGTTCTGTAATCATCTCTTAGGTCTTTTTCTTTCCTCTGGGACTGTTTTTTTTCGCCCCGATTGTTTAAATCTGCTCCTTTTGCTCCTCTCTCTTCTCCCAGTGCAATGATATCATAACCCATTTTTAAGAAGTGCTTCACGGAGTCACACAGTCTCCGCTTAACTGATGTAGAGGAAATTAATAAATGGGTCATAGCTTGGCGTCCTTCATGAAAGGGCTCAACTAGTTCCAGATCTCTGGAGTTCACTGATCTTAGGTTCGGGATACTATGCAGTAATTCCATAACAGTTCTCCTGTTCAAGATCACATAGTCATGACAGTTTCCAAGTTGTTCAATTTTAAAGGCTAGAGTGCCTCTAAAGTACTTTTTGGATGTCGCCCCTCGACCTTGGGCCTTTCTTTCGTATTTTTTTCCATGTCTTTCCTGTTTTGTTTCATGTTTATTCACTTTTCTGTCTTCTTTCCATGTGCAGTACTCAGGCCCGTCTTGTTTTGCTGCCTCTTTTTCGGGTATAGTGGGAGATTGTTTTTCTCCACTTCTATCCCAAAATTCTAGCTCTTTTGTTAAGTCTGAGTTTTGCGAGCTCTTGTTAACAATATTTGGTCCAATTTTTGCCTGCTTTGTAAGGCCCCAGTTTGCATTACAGGAGATCTTTTTACAACGATCCTCTAATGATAAAAATGTTCTTTCATCCCCTGTTTCTGTTCGGCCTCCATCTGTTTGAGGTTCTGAGTTATGATGGCCCTTTTCTATGGTCGGTGGTCCGCAGGGTTGATTTAGGTTGTCAAGCACTTCATCCATCAGGAGATCTTCTGTGCACTTTGATGTTATGGAAGCTTTGGAGGTATCCATTTCATTTACACCTGTTGGTGTGTTGGATGTCTTTATATTTGTTGAAATTAAACAGTTTGCGTCAGTATTTGCTTTTATTTTCGCCGTCTGTGTCTTCTTCCTATCTTTGAAGCTCATTTCCTGGACTGGTAGGCAAAACACAAGTTGTTTTTCGTTGTAGGCGGCTGATATAGCTGATGACTTACATTCTGAAAAAATGGAAAAATCTTTATTGATAGCAGATTCCATACTCTTGTTTGGGAGATTTTTTAGAGTAGATATTTTTTTTTTAGAGGCCAGAGTTTGCATTGTTTTTGGATTAGGTCCGCTAGGCAAGGGGTCATTCCTTGCTACATTTGGATGAAGATGTGTACTTGTAGACTTAGGTCTCATTGTTAGCGGCTGAGTAAAAAAAGGTTCCTCTATAATGAATACCTTCGCTTCTTCTGTTGGTTTTGTAGGCACTTGGGTTTTTGTTGACGCATTATCCCATGGTCGGGTGCCCTTTTCAGTGTATACAATTTCAGTATTTGTTATCTTTTCTCCTATCCCTATCGGCGATGGTCTTGATGCATCCGCCTTTAACTTTTCAGTTTCCATGGCGGTAACATACCCCTCCAGGTAAACAAACTTAGTGTGCATTGTAGCCAGTAGAGCGCAGTTGTCTTTTAATGAGTCATTTATAGCCTCGTACAGTTTGGTGAAGGGGGCCATGGCAACTGCCACCGCGGTCATCAGTGTCACCATGTCCAATTTTTTTTCCGGTGTATTCGCTACCAAGGAATCATGTCTAGGGTTTCTCCCCAAATCCCTAATTGGCGTGCCTGTTTCAGATGCGTCTGGCTCATGTGTTGATATGTTAGCATCCTCAGCTGTTGCAAGCCAGTCTTCTGGATCCTCGCTTTCTATAGAGTTAATCGATGTAGGTTTTTCATTATTATTATTAATAGGGTTTTTTTTTATCCCAGAACTGGCCGATTTAGTGCTGCCCCTTTCGGGCTCCTTTTCCGGTGTCTTTACTTGATTCTCATCCCCCGCAGGTTCGTTTGTAGGGGGAGGACTGGACACAAGTTTATCTTGCTCATCTATGGCACAACCGAGAACATTTTTATGGCTTTCTAGATTTGGGTCTCCAATATTCAGTCCCAAAGGTGATGTTTCCGGCTGCAAGTCCTCAGCGAAATGCTGGAAGTGGTGCATTGTGCAATCAGTTATTTCTCGTGTGTTATCAAGTTTCCTTTTTCTAGGATTCACAAAAAAAATCTTCCATGCTCTGAGGCGAGAATATGGAAGTTACTTGTTGGCTTTTGCTGTTTGTACATTCTAGTGCTCGCCTTATTTGTCTTTTTCTTCTCTTTTTTCCAGCGTTATTGAAGTCAAAGCCTTTGCATTCTGACAGCGGACCTGGAAGTGATTGTACAATTTCGGGGTATATTTTCGCCACCGAGTTGTTATTTGGTTTTTGAGTAATTTTCAATTTTTTACAGCACGGTCCTTTTTCTAATTGCCATGCAGGTGGTTTTGTCGGTTGACAGTCTTTTGGGTGGTTTATGTTTCCCACCTGATCGTTTTCTTTTAATAAGGGCAATTCTTTCAAATCAGGTATTGTCTCCCGTGGGGGTTTCGAAGTTACTCCTGCCGTACCCACTGAGCTGTCTTTTCAGTTGGGTATCAGGTCTGTGGAAATCCTGGAATGGCTCTGCGATCAAGTTTTCGGTCGTGGTCTTTCTCGTAGCGGCCACCAGAGGGCCCTCTGATTCAGCCGGTACTTGTCGAGCTTCGCCCTCCTCGGTTTCCTCCTCTGTAGGTTTTTGTCCCCGTGATCCCTCCGTAGGGAGCCTCGCCGCGACCCCCGGGTCCATCACCGGAAGCCCCGCGGGCCATTGAGTTCGATCTCCCAGACCGTTCTCCACCAGCTCCGCCAAGCTCGACGCCGTCGGTCCTCCGAAAGACGGCGGAGCACACACAGTTGGGAAGACGTGGCCATTTCCACATGAGTCGTCGGCCAGAATTTCCTGAAGAGCCTCGGAGCGGCCCTATGAGTTTTTAAATGTTTCATCATTTATTCGGCATACAGTCCGGGAATCCATCTCTCCCAGCTCATTAATGTAAGAGCCTTGGACAGTAGGCTGAAACCCCCATGTTGGAGAAGATGAGTGCCGATGGTTTGTCTTTGCCCCACGTTGTTTTCGGGCAAGAGCCCCCACTAGTCTCTGGAGTCAATAAAGTGGGCTCATTTGTTCGGAAAGGACTCAGTAGGCTCTGCGGCTGTTCAGTGGGTATCAGTTTAGGCAAATGTGACTGTGGCAAAGGGTTTCTTCTGCTTTGTACATATAGTCCCTCCATTTCAGCCCGAGTGCGCGAGCGTGAGCTCCTTTGCTGCAAGTCATTCACACTTTTCTCTGCAGTATGCGGGGATGGCAGAGTAGAGTCCCCAGCGTCCATAGCTGCCATAGAGTGCTTCAGACTGCTACTCTGCCGCTACTCAGCGGCCGCTCTGCGGGAGCAAGGAGTTTTTAAAGGCTGGCCAGGTGATCTTGAAAAGAAACAACAGTAGAAAGACTGGAACGTAGAATAACTGGCAGTCTCTGCTTCAGACTGCTACTCTGCCGCTACTCTGCATATCGTTCACCTCCCTCCCCAAGCCCGTATGAGTCAGAGGGGAACGCAATCACTCCTGCACCTCCGGGGGGTTTTGAAGCCGTGGATACAAATCCACCACTTCTCTTCATGGGAAGCAGTATGAAATCATTTTTTTTTTTTTTTGCTTTGATCATTTTTATGATTTTGCAAAATTGTTGTTACGTTTAATTTCTTTTCACTTAATTTCCTTTTTTCGATTGTTTATTTCTTGTTAGCCCATCCGTTTGTGGGTGTTTTCCGTTAGCTGTTCGTTTCAGTTCGATTCCGTACTATTCACTGACGTTGACCAAACCTTTCTTTGCGCATTCCTCCAGCGCGGCATTAAGAATTTTGGCTGTTGCTATAGACCACACGGTCCGTGAGCCACTCATTAAACGGGACCACACACTTCTTCATCATACTGTGAAAAAGGTTTTAGTAGAGGACCTAAGAACGCACTTCTCCATTTGATGGTCTTAGGGCAACTCATGAGAAGGTGTTTCACTGACTCCTTTTCGGATTGTGAGTTACACAGTCGACAGAGGTTTGAGTCAGAAAGGCCTCTTATGGCCCGTATTTCGTTGGTAGGCAAAAGATTCAGTCTCGCCCTTAAAAGGGTTGAGCGGAGAGCTCTGTCCGGAAATCTTTTGATTATTTCAGGAATCGCATCCAATTTTTTCGGTTGGGACGGAAGATGTTTTAGAAGTTTGTTCTTTTCGGCCATTGTGTGGGTTTCAACCCAGTCCTCTTGGTCCATTTTTTTTTTTACTTTGACTGGGTTACCAATCAATGTCTCTTCTGTGCATGCGATGTTCTCAAGAATAGCTCTTTGTTTAGACGCCCATGTGGTCAGCATCTTACAGGTGTTGCTGCTCATTTCTGTATTTAACAGGTTGTATTGCGGAGGTGACTCTGGCATAAGTATTTTCCTAAATAGTGACATTTCTCCTGCCTCTTTGGCTGCTTTCAGCGATCGAAGGCCTAGTTCCCTTCTGATACCTGCAATTGGTGCCGAGTTCGGAAGCTGGAGGACCTTCCGCCAGAAGTACCCCTCCAGTTTTCCCCATAAAGCCCTCGGGAGGGTAGGAAGGGCATCGCCTCCGTAGACCAGGCAAGGAACTACCTTACCTTTGTAGAATTTGAGCACCGGTATCAACGAGAAGCGTCCGAACTTCCTATCTATGATCATCGCCTGTGTTAGTTTTCGGGTTTTGTCCCACAGATGGTGCTGCATGGCGAGTTCAGATTTGGAGCCGTCAATCATTACGCCGAGATATTTATAGGTTTTAACACTCTCCAAGGGTACTTTGTCAATGTTCCACCTTGGTTTTTTTCTTTGCTTCTTTCCCTGGCATTTTTCTATTATCAGGATTTTCGTCTTCTCCTTATTGATTTCCAAGTTGTTAGCGGATATATACGAGGCCAAGTTGTTAAATTGCCTTTGTAAACCAATTTCTGTTTGATCGAGAAGGATTATATCGTCAGCGTAGAGAAGCCTGGCTAAAGGTGTTTGGCCAATTTTAGGTCAGTATGAAATATATTATACTACGGAATCTCCCATTATCAAAAGTAAAATCCCTGGTTGTCTTGGAATGGTAGCTACCATTTACGGCTCTAAAGCTTGTTTCATTAGTATATCCCTTAATACAAACAGGCTGATTGAATTAGCAGGGTCCACCACACACGGTTTTGGGAGAAAAAGGGTTAGCGCCTCCTCATTTTCATAAAGACAGTCCTCACCTGTGCAGAGTCAAAGATTGAAATACCCCGCCCCCCACAATTGTATCCTTCTCAATGATAGTCATTTTGCATAGACCTTTGCACGCAGATCTACTGACCCTTTCCCAGTATTTTTATAGAATTTTAACAACCAAACCCAAAGGTTGATCTGATGTCGTAGTTACAGCGAGGATATTTGAATCAGATTTAATTGTTTTATATCCCAACCCAGTTTAGCCAAAATATAAATAGCCAGACCACCAGAAGGTCACCCTTTCGTACCTGACTGTATCACATAAGTATGGAGCAGAAGGTGGCCATGAAGATGGATTGGTGAAATAGCGGACAACTTGATAGCCATTAAAGTCCCACCAGGAATTGTCTTGCGCTTCCACACCAGGATATTTAAGCCCTACGTACCAGCTGGGACCACTATGGAGAGATAGTTACCCCTCTCCTTGTAAACTCCTATGTAGAGGTCGCTTTCCATCTTCCCAGCCCCTGCATTTTCCCCCCCACCTTGATCCTGCAGATTGAGAACTAACAGTGGTAAAGCCCCCCGTCAATCAGGAGATTTCCTGCACTCCACCGGGGCACTCAAAGTCATTAGAGAATCCTCCATCACATCTCGCACTCTAACACCCGCCCCCAGCAATGCCAGTTGTGCCTAAACTCTGTTAGTGTCTCATCCTTGTCAATGCCGATCTAGAGTTGTCAGAAACTGAACAAATCTCCATTATTCGGTCACTTCTCTCACATCCAGGTCTATCCAAGAAGCCAAAGGGAACAAGTTACTTACCTGTAACTGGTGTTCTCCAGCATGGGTCTGGCATGGATTCACATGCTCATGAATATTCCCCGTCGTCAGGCTGGGAATCCTCGGTAAAGAAAAAACCAGTATCAGTTTCGTTTCTGATCCGTCTTTCGTAGTAGTAACCAATCACTGGTCTCTGCGTCATACTGACCACAGCCAATGACTGCCCTCTACCTAAGCACCGCCTCTGGCAGCCATCTTCAGATTTGGAAGCACGTGAAGTGGCAGTATGACCAAGTGAAGAGCCGCAGAGGGGTAGGCGGGAGGGTTCGCATGTGAATCCATGCCTGACCCATGCTGGAGAACAACAGTTACAGGTAAGTAACTTGTTCCTTCTCCAGCATGGGGTCTGGCATGGATTCACATGCTCATGAATAAAGAATACATAGCAGTACACACATGCACAACCACGGGAGGTGGCAAAGGCTCAACATTAAGCATTACATCAAACTCAACATTAAGCATCTTACCTCCTCACCAGGCTCACCTCAGGCAAACAGGTTGCGCAGCACTGCTTGGCCGACCCTGGACTCCTACCTGGAATCCCGATCGACGCAGTAGAATTTCGTGAAGGTGTGCGTCGACCTCCACGTAGCAGCCCTGTATATGTCCAGCAGGGGCACACCAGAAAGGAACGCCGTGGTAGCTGCGATCGCTCTGGTGGAATGGGCTCTCGGACGGCCAGGCAGCGGTCGGTTTGCCAACCGATGACAGTACATGATACAGCCGGAGAGCCATCTGGAAATGGAAGACTTCGAGAGAGCCTTCCCCTGATTGACAGGTCCAAAGTTCACAAAGAGTTGTGACGTCTTCCGAAACACATCGTGCGGTCCACGTAGAACTTCAGCGCTCTAGCCACATCCAGCGAGTGCAAAGTCCTCTCAGCCGGCGACGAAGGCGACGGGAAGAACACAGGCAACACCAAGGGTTCGTTGAGATGGAAGTCCGACGGTACCTTGGGCATGAAGGAGGGGTGCGTCCTGAGCACTACCCTTGTGTCGTGGAAAGTCAAGTACGGGGCCTTGCAGGAAAGGGTCTGGATCTCTCCCACCCGTCGTGCGGAGGTGATGGCCACAAGAAACGCTGTTTTCCACGACAGAAACTTCAACGGGGCCGAGTGCAGAGGCTCGAACGGAGGTCCCATGAGCTTGGTCAGCACCACGTTGAGCTCCCACGCCGGGGCCGGAGCCTTCACGGGCGGGAACGATCTGAACAGTCCCTTCATGAACTCTTTCACCAGACGATGAGATCACAAGGACGTCCGCCCCGTGGTTCTGGTGTATCGGGAGATCGCAGCAAGATGAATCTTGATGGACGCGTGTGCCAGTCCAGCTTTGGCCAGCGTCAGCAGGTACGGCAGTACCTGGGGAGCCGTAATCCGTAGAGGGTTAATCTTCTGTGCGTGGCACCAGACAGAGAACCTCTTCCATTTGTGTCCGTAGCATTTAAGTGTCGAGGACGCCCTGGCCTTTGCAAGAACCTCTCTGCAGTCGGCCGGTATGTCGTATCCTCCAAACTCTAGCGCTGCAGGAGCCAGGCCTGCAAGTTCAGCGATTTCGGATCGTGGTGGAGGATGGCGCCTCCTTCCCTGGAGAGTAGATCCGCGTCCACCGGCAGCTTGATTGGCGGGGACGTTGACAAGTCCAGAAGGTCCGGGAACCATATCTACCTCGGCCACGCAGGTGCGACGAGGATCATCCTGCACCGTGACCTCTTGAGCTGGTTGACGAGCCGGATTAGCAGTGGCAAAGGAGGGAACGCGTAGAGGAACAGGCCCTCCCAGGGGAACGAGAAAGCATCGCCCATGCTCCTCGCCTGGGGAAACTGCTGGCGAACCTCCGGCACTTGGAGTTCGTCACCGTCGCGAACAGGTCGATCTGGGGTGTGCCCCACCGTCGGAAGAGGCGATCCACTAGATCCTGCCGTAGTTCCCACTCGTGGCACGAGCGCAGCTCCCTGCTGAGTGAGTCGGCGATGGTGTTTTTTTATCCCTGCCAGATGAAACGGCACCAGAAACATCCTTTGGGCGACGGCCCAATGCCACAGGCCCTGCGCCTCCTTGGACAGTGCTGGGGACCTGGTTCCGCCCTGTTTCCTGATGTAAAACATGGTGATGGTGTTGTCGGTGAAGATCCTCACCACCTTGCCCTTGAGGGACGGAAGGAAGGACCTGAGGGCCCAGAACACTGCACGGAGCTCCAGGACGTTGATATGGAGGGACTTCTCCGTCGGGAGCCAAAGGCCTCTCGCGTGCAGATTTTCGGTGTGCGCTCCCCACCCTTCCAGGGAGGCATCCATGGTCACTGTCTCCTGGTGGTCTGGGGTCCGGAAGTCCATGCCCGCCGTCAGATGCGCGTGGGTGCCCCACCACCGGACCGCTCGGCGGAAACTCTCGTCGAGTGTGATCCTCTCCTCGAAGCCGCCCGTCGTTTGGATCCAGCGCGCGTCCAGGAACTCCTGCAACGGGCGCATCCGGAGCCTGCACATGGGAATGAGGTAGATGCAAGAAGACATCATTCCGAGGAGGGACTTGATGGACCTCACCTTGGCCGCGTCGGAAGCCAACATCCTCTGTACCTTGCTCAGGATGGACCTGGTCCTTTCCTCCGACGGGGAGGCCAGAAGGGACACTGTGTCGAGCTTCGCTCCGAGAAACAGTGCGTTTTGCGCGGGTACCAGGTGGGACTTGGCGTAGTTCACAGAGAATCCCAGGTCCGTGAGAAGTTGGACGGTCCTTGCCGTGTGCTCCACGGCGAGCTCCCTCGTCTTGGCTCGGATGAGCCAGTCGTCCAGGTAGGGGTAGACGTGGATCCCCTTGCGGCGCAGCTGCGCCGCCACCGGTGCAAGGCACTTGGTGAATACCCTGGGTGCCGACCGTAGTCCGAAGGGGAGGGCTTTGAACTGGTAGTGACGCCCTTGGACCACAAACCTGAGGAATTTTCGGTGCCCCTTTAGGATGGGAATATGGAAGTAGGCATCCTCCAAATCCAACGACGAAAGGAAGTCTCCTTCCTCCAGCTGACCCAGGACGTGCTGGAGGGTGACCATCCTGAACTTCTGCGCCTTGATGAACTTGTTCAGACGTCGCAGGTCTAGGATGGGGCGCCATCCTCCCGTCTTCTTCTTCACGAGGAAGTATCTCGAGTAAGCTCCGGCGCCCCGAAGCCTCTTTGGGACGAGTTCGATGGCGCCCTTCCTGAGCATCGCCCTTACCTCCAGGAGAAGCTGAGGGACGTGAAGCTCTTTCCTGGCCACGGGGGAGACGCGCAGGCACCTTCTTTGAAACTCGAGCACGTGGCCCCGGGCTAAGGCGTCCAGCACCCAACGGTCGGTGGAGATGGACTCCCACACGCTGACGAAGCTCGCCAGCCGGCCTCCCACCGGGGTGCTTCGGTGGGGGCCCGACCCCACGGCCGGTTCAATCCTGTTTCGACAAAGCTTTGCCGCCTTGACCTCCTTGGCGACGACGGCGGGGTCCGCCAGACTTGCCTCGTCCTCTGTAGGCCTCCTGAGACGACGAGCGGGCCGCTTGACGGTAGGTGGAGAAACCGCCGCCGGAACCTTTGGAGGCGCCCTTGCCTCCGCTGCTCCGAAAGGGCGTCCGTCGTTGCTGCAGAACCCCCAGGGCCCGGGCCGTCTCAGTGTCCGCTTTAATGGCCTGAAGGGAATCGTCCACTGTTTTCCCAAACAGGTTGTTCCCATCGAACGGCATGTCCAGGACTCTGGTCTGTACGTCTTGACGGAAGTCCGTAGCCTTGAGCCATCCACGCCGCCTAAGGCACACGCCGTTGCCCAACTGGCGAAACCCAGTGTCGGCGATATCCGTCGCAATAGTGATGGCGTGGTCCGACGCCACCTCACCTTCCTGTAGGATCTCCAGGGCATCCGCCCTCTTGTCGTCCGGTAGGAAGTCCAGCAGGGGAGCCAGTTTGTACCATAGCTCCCTGTCGTAGCGGGCCACGATAGCCAAGGCGTTGGCCGCTTTAATCGTCGTCGCTGCAGACGAGATGACCCTGTGTCCCATAGCGTCCAATTTCTTTCCCTCGCCGTCCGGTGGGGAAGTCGATGTGGAGGCCGCACCCCCCCCGCTTTCTTCCTGGCCGCCGGGGAGACGACGGAGTCTGGGGTAGGCTGCGCCCGGAGGCACAGGGGGGCCGCGTCCGGGACCCGGTACTTCTTCTCGTACCGGTCTCTTCTAGCTGGGGTCTTGGAAGGGTTCTTGAGGAGGGCAAGGCCCTCATCCCAAATGTCGTCCAGTAGAGGCACCGCAAGGACCGTCTTCCTCTTGGCCTCGCGCCGTTGATAAAGGAATCCTTCCTTTTTCTTCTCCTCAGGGCAGAGTTGGAAAAGCTCGGATGCCCTGGCGATCATGGAGTTGAACGATCCAATCTCGTCGGGCGGAGAAGCCCTGGAGGGAGGTGACGACGGTAGATCCTCGTCGTATACCTCGTCGTCCGTGCCCGTCGCTGCCGTGTCAGTCCCCGTATCATCCCCTCGGGTGGACGGGGAGGAGGGCTGGACGGGGCGCGACGGCTGAAAAGGAGGTGGAGGGTGAATCCTTCTTTTCTTGGGCGGGGGAACACCAGAAGGTCCCGGTTCAGGATCCCCCCCCCGATGGGAGAGGTTCCTCCGTCGGCAACGGTAGTCTCGTCCTTATCTCTGAGCATAAGGACTGTATAGCCAACAAAATGGCCGCCGAGTTGTCTTGCGGCGCTGGCAGAGGGGAATCCGAAGGGCGATCAGGGGCCCCGTCGGCACCCTCGAAGATGTCGTCGTCACCCGCGTCGGGATCCATCCCGACGGGCAGGTCTTCTTCCACGCCGAGGCCGTGGCTTAAGACCTCGATCAGCTCCTCCTCCGAGGTTGAAGCCGAATCTACGACGACGCCCTGCCCCCCCTTTTTCTTCCCCGCCGGGGATTTCACGGGGGTCCTATCGATGGGCACAAAAGAGGACTCCCTCCGAGGTGGCAGGGAGACTCTGAGCCCCGAGGTCGCCACCACTGGTGTAGCCTCCACAGGCTGAGCCAGGGTCGCCGCGACAGTATCGATAGAGGGCTTGGCCGGATGGATTAAGGCCTTCACCACCTTAGGTGCGCTCACCGCCTTATCCTTGAGGGGGGGGGGGACACTGCCACGCTCCCCCTCCGATGGGGCCTTCGAGCTCGACCGGGGCCTCTCCAGGAGCTTTGCCGGGTGCTTGCCCTTCCTCTTACCCGACCCAGAGCGTTGGCTCGTGGCTGAAGGTGCCAGGGAGGGTGCGCCCTGCCTGGCGCCCGTAGAGCCCGACCGTTCGGCGCTCCCGGTGCCAGCGGACTCGCGGTGCTTGGCCTTGTGTTGGACTCCCGTCGCCGGGGCGTCCTCAAAGGTCTTAGAAGACCGCTCGGATTTCTTCCTCTTCTTCTTGCCTGACGGGCTCTTCCCTTCCAGCCAGTTGGCGAGACGTTGATGGCGGTCCTTCATGGTCCGCTCCGACATGTTGCCGCAAAACGCACAGTCCTTCTCCACGTGAGTCTTGTCCTCATGTAAGCAGTAGAGACAAAAGGAGTGTTCGTCCTCCTTAAAGACGTTCTGCAGCTGGCATCCAGGGCAGACCCTGAACAGCTTTCCGGGCGTCGAGCTTCCCTTCTCCTGGGCCATGTCCGGGCCTGAGAAGCTTCTGGAGTCCTCCAAAGCGTAGCTCGACGAAATCTTCACCCTTGAGGGGCGCAGACGAATCCGACACGGGTCCCCGTTGATCGGATGGAGAGTCGGTGGAGCTGGAGGCTCTTTTGACCGAAAAAACGAAGTTTTTGAGCAGAAAACGTGAAAAAAATAGCACTAACGCTCGAAAGCAATAGCACGAGGATCCCAACACATGAACGTGTGGTAAAAGTCTGAAGATGGCTGCCAGAGGCGGTGCTTAGGTAGAGGGCAGTCATTGGCTGTGGTCAGTATGACGCAGAGACCAGTGATTGGTTACTACTACGAAAGACAGATCAGAAACGAAACTGATACTGGTTTTTTCTTTACCGAGGATTCCCAGCCTGACGACGGGGAATATTCATGAGCATGTGAATCCATGCCAGACCCATGCTGGAGAAGGGAAAAAAACAATGCCTGGCGTAGCCCGACTGCTATGTAATCCACCACTACTACTACTACTACTACTACTACTACTACAATCCCTGACCATTGACACAATCATGGAATCAAGAGAGAGGACTGTGATGCTGTAAAGGCATCAAAGGGACAGGGCCACTGTATCCTTGTCTTTCATTCCTTTTTATCATGTGTTCTGTCTTGTTTTCCGTGCCGGAGTTCAGGTGCGACTCCTGGCGGTGCGACTCTTCCTCTTTTTAGTTTGGTGAACAGACCCTTGGGATACCCTTATGGCACCCATGGATGGGGGTACAACCCTGTACCCCTAGTGTATGTTTTTGGGCACATGTGTGTGGGCCACAGAGCAGGGTATGGGCTGGTGGCAGCTCCATGCTGAATTTGACAGGTGCTCTGAGTACCCTCCATTTTGGGATACCCAGACCATGCCATAGGAATCAGGGAATTCCTGATGGGGACAAGCTGGCCCCCCCGTGGCCTCTTGCTCTCTATCATCTGTTACCTTGTTTTCCCGAAGTCCCGGAAAGCCCCGACTCTGTCCCTTCCCCTGACTGGCTGTTGATTGGAAGTTCCATATATGGTAATGTGGGGAAGTCCAGGCCAGACTGTCTGGAGCCATCCCAATGACTGTATGTTGTGGGTACGCCTCTGGGGTGGGACCTGGGTGAATGGAGTGTGTGACGAATACGCATTTCATGTTATGGGTGTCTAGTATCTGGCGTGTGACACAATGACAGACAGCCTTGCCCGAAACCCGGAATGAATTCATTGTGGAGTGCTGAATGGCTTGGTGCGTGTCTGAATACACATAACGTGTTGCGAGTGTTTGGATGGAGAAGAACGGCCTGAATGCACTGTAAGCCTGATTGGCTGCTTGCCTGCCTGAATGCCCTTCTGAATAACTGGTTGCCTGAGTGTGACCGAGCAGGGTGAATGATAGACCAACATTATATCTGGGGACCTCTGACTGATGGAAATCGTTTAGAAGCTGAAGTTGAAATTTGAAGCTTAACCTTGAGGCCCGCTGGAAGAAGAAGAATTGCTGCTGCTGTCCTTTGCTAATCTGAAAGCTGCGTGACCGTCAAGGAACTGATCCACGAGAGGACCTGGCTAGGAGACCTCCTACGGAGCTACCTAAAAATCATTTATAGAGCAGCATATTTACAAATACAAAAGCACCTAGAAGGGAGTAGTTTCTTACATGTAACTCCATTTCTCCAGTGTTGGTATCTTTCATGGATTCACATGCTGTGAATAGATTACATACCAGTACAACCAATACATGGTGTGTCATAGGCAAACCAAGCAACAGCAGCAATCACATACTTGAGAAAAACAAAAAAAAACAGCAGTGACCGAGTAAAATAAAACACCCCCGAAGCTGCGGGGCCTACCTTACTGAAACAGGCATTGGAGGACTGCACGTCCCACCTGCACATCTTCCACATGTTGTTGCCCCAGGCAGTAATGCCTGGTGAAGGTATGCAGCACTGCCCAGGAGGCCGCCTGGCAAATGTCCACCAGTGGGATCCCAGACCACAGTGCTGCCGACGAGGCAGTGGACCTCGTAGAATGAGCTTTAGGAGCACTCCTCAAAGGTTTTCGAGCCTTGGTGTGGAAAAACGAAATAGTTGAGGAAACCCAACAGGAAAGTCCTTGTTTGGAAATGGAGCACCCTTTGTTGGATGGTCCAAAAGCTTAGACTACTGGAAATTCTGAGTACAAGTCAGATTCAATTTCAGAGCAGCCATCTTAACGTCCACAGTGTACAGGGCCTTTTTTGCCATCGAGGAGGCGTTAGCAAAGAACGAGGGCAATGCAACAGAAGCCAGTTTATGAAACCCAGTCTGCACTTTTGGGATAAAGTGTGGGTTAGTAGCCAGGACACCCTTGTCCTTCAGAAACCTCAGGTAAGGAGGGTCGATGACCAGTGCCTGCAGCTCAGAGACCCATATGGCCGAGGTAATCGCCACAAAAAAAAGCCACCTTCCACGAGAGAAACTTCAAAGTTGTCGTCGACAAGGGCTCAAATGGAGGCTTCATCAAGGCCGACAGAACTACATTGAGGATCCACACCGGAGCAAACACCGGAGGAAAGGACCGAAACAGCCCTTTAATCAATGAATAGAGGAGCCCCATGGCGCTGTCTCGTGAACCTAGAAATGTCCACCAAATGTACCTTAATGGAGGATAATGCAAGGTGTAACAAATAAGGTAGAACCTGCGCCGGAGAGACGTCCATTGTTGTTCCGGTCCCTTGCATCAGTTACCTTGTTCCGGTCCCTTACTTCAGTTACTTTGTTCCGGTCCCTTGTGTCAGTTACCTTGTTCCGGTCCCTTGCGTCAGTTACTGTGTTCCAGTTACCGTGTTCCAGTCCCTTACCTCGGTTACTGTGTTCTTGTCCCCTGTCAGTTTCCCCAGTTCTAGTACATTGTTGCAGTTTTCTGCATTCGTAGTTCCTGTTCTGAATTCCTGTTTCCCTTTTGGCCTTAGTGTCTGATCTCTGCCCCATCTTTTTTTGTTTGTTTTACCTATAGTGTATTTCATGCAACAGTGGGCGATTGCTGTTCCTGCTGAAGGCATCCCTGCGTATTCCAGCCGGACCCACACAGGCCGGTCTTGTGCAAGTATTCACCTTGGTGGTGCCTTAGGCTCCAGACACAGGAGCCCCTTGTGATGCCCTACTCCCACGGGCTTGCAGGGCAGGAAGAGTAACCTACACAGATACTCACCCGGCAGCCCCTCTTCTATGGGCATTTTTCCTGAGTATCTGTTAGACACCTGAACAGATACGTACCTTCCTTCCAGGGTCAGTATCCAGTAGAGTAACCTGCACAGAGAACTCACATTGCATCCCCTTTCCCATGGGTGTGCAGAGTGAATGCCTGCAAGAGTAACTTGCAAAGAGATATTGAGCTTCCCTCATTTCTGTGGCAGTCTCAAGTTCGAACTGTGTACATTCCTAGTGCACATGGGATTCCACAGTGTTTGTCCATTACATGGTTCTCATCCCTTCTTGTTCACCACTGCCATCTGCCTTTACTTCCTGTCCATTGTTCTTAATCACCCTGTTTGCGCTGCCTGTCCCTTTACTACAGCTTAGCACTTTCCAAGCCTAGCCATGGTGCCCCTGTGCCCCTACTGACAGATGGACCCCAACAACCCAGCCCTTGAGCTAGATGCTGCCACAACTGCACAATATGGCTTCACAGCTCCACCCTTCTTCTCACCACTCTGTGCCTGCCTTTCAGCTGGGCATTGCATGGCTCCCCTGCACGGCTGCTTCACAGCTCTGGAGGTTGTATAATAGCAACCCAATACTGGAACAGGCTCTGGCCCTCGCCAAAAGCTTGGAATAGAACATGCAAAGTGCAGAGGAGGTGGTGAAGGAGAACAACTGTACCACATATGGTAAACTCAACGCCATAAATGCGGCCCATGTATGGGGGAATGGGCAGGAAATTGGAGGTCCTCAGCTTTCGAGACATTGTTCAGCTTTGGGTAAAATGTGCACAGCTTGAGGACAGAGGTTGCCCTTCGAGAATGACAAACACTAGGAACACCAGATATGCCAACAGAGGTCAGCATGCCTCTCTGGTCTTCAGGATAACACAAGGCTCTTTAAAAAGGGACAGAGCCCATCAAACACAGGGTAAAAGCTGTACACATCATGAACAAAGGAAGAGCAAGAGAGAGTACTCAAGAGTGGGTTCCCTGCACAGCCTAGATGGCGACATTGCAGTTGATACACAACTGTTGCGCAACAGATCGGAAATGCTGAGTATGGTGGTAGGGACAAAGGTCGACCTTACCATACACCTACATTCAGACCATTACCAAGTACCACTGCATGCACTGCTCCAAGCGTACATCATATGTGTTACCCCAGGGACATGTGCAGGTTTTCCATGATGCCCTCCAATCTTGCCTCATCAGTATTTCAGAAAATCATGCAAGTTACTCAGTGTTGAGGCAAAGGTGATAGGCTTCCTGGAAGACATCCTTCTGCATTCTTGCATTACTGTAGAGCACAGAATGATGGTACGCAAAGTCTCAAATAAACTCAAAGAGAGTGGCCTAACATTAAAATAAGAAAACAGTAGGTTTTCAAGACAGCGGTAGACTACCTGGATTACGCCTTATCTGCTGCAAGGGCGAGGCCGAAGGGAAACCTACTTCAAGTTATCAAGAGTGTAGCCAGTCCCTCCAATGGGTAGCAAGACTGTGCACCCAGACCCTCCAATAGGAAGCAAGAAAGTTCACTGTCTCGGGAGGATAGCTTACAGGCAACGTGCTCACCTTGGAAACAAGACGACATGGAGCAACACAGGTTCGATCCCTGGGTCCGCGCTTAGAAACCTCTGGGTATTAAGCCCATTATAAATAACCTGTCATATCAGACCCAGACCCTCCAATAGGAAACACGAGAGTGCACGCAGACCCTCCAATAGGAAGCAAGAGTGTGCACGCAGACCTTCCAATAGTGCACCGAGACCCTCCAACAGAAAAGCCACTTATGCCATACATATGTGAATATTATGCTACATGTGTAGACACGTTTGCTAGTATCACAAAGGTGTTATCACCACCTAGGCAGAAAGGTATGTAATACAGGTGGCCGGCAGAACGCAATCAGATTTTTGCAGAAGTAAAGAGACAAATCATGGTAGTATCATCTATCCAGCGAAACAGACCAGGACGTGAGCAATGGTTGCACTCCAATAAACCTCCTTTGGGCAATTCTGTCCCATACCGGAAGCCAGTCAGTGTCTTGCCTGAAACTGGTGATGTGGGTAGATCTCTGTATACTTAGAGCCGCTCTTAAGGCATTATTTAAAAGGACCTGGAGTTTGTTGATCTTCCTTTCGGAGGTGCCTAGATAGAGAGTGTTACAGTAGTCACTCTTGGATAACACTAATGCCCTGGCTAAGGTAATGCAACTACTAGGTGAAAGGAATGACTTGCAAGCGTTAATTAGTTTGTTAGTGCAGGCCGTGGAGGAGGCAGTGGCGTTCACTTGCTTCTTGAGGGAGAGGGTGGAGTCTGGGTATACCCCCAAGGTTTTGATTTCTTTGGCCACTTTGATTGGGTTTCCATCGATGTTGATGGAAGCATAGCGGGGTTCTAATTTGTTGAGGCGGGTTTGAGAACCAACCATCAAGAGCTTGGTTTTTTTGTTGTTGAGGCAGAGGCAGTGATCTGCCATCCACGCTTGGGTTTCCAAGTAAATCTTGTGAATCCTTTTACAATCATCTTCATAGCACCCTGAGAGTGTGATAAGAACCTGGGTGTCATTGGCGTAATTCGTGACACCCAGGTTATCAAGACGGTCAAAAGGGAGCTTAGTAAAGATGTTGTAGAGCGTTGGCGAGACACACAAGCCTTGGGGTACGCCGACGTGGATGGGAATTGGGTCCGCTGAGGCAGAAGGAGTGAATACCCTAGTGGTGCGATTAGACAGGAATGATTGCATCCAGGTAGAGGCGTTGCTGGAGAAGGCAGCTGCTGTGGACAGGTGATCAGTGAGGATCTGAGGGTCGACAAGTAGAATGCTGCTGATATGTCTAACAGCAGGAGCATGGCAATCTTACTCTTGTCCTTAGCCTCATCCATTTGGATTTTAAGGTGCAGGAGGGCTGTTTCCGTTCCATGTGTTGGCTTAGAGCCTGATTGTCTAAGGCCCAGTAAGTTGTAATCCTCCAGGTGTTTCTGGATTTGAAGGTAGGCCACTCTGTCAAGAATCTTAAGGATGTAGGGAACGGTGGTGATGGGCCTATAGTTAGTGGGAATATTGAGAACTAGGTACGTTTTTTTTTTTTTTTTTTTTTTTAAAAGGGGCATGACCCAGGCCTCCTTAAGGTTGTTGGGTACCATGCTGGTCTCAAAGGAGGAGTTGATTAATGCCGAGATGAATGGGGCCAAATCCTTAGCGCCTTCCTGAATGATTGCAGCTGGGCAAAGATTTCCTTGACATCTGGATGTTTTGAGGCTTTTAATGATCTTTTCTACTTCATTAGCCGAGACTGGTGAGAAGGAGAAGGGAGGGCAGTCAGGAGTGCTGATAAGCAGAGGGGAGTGGGGGGGTTGGCATTCAAGCTGACATTTTTTTGCTCAGTTTTAGATTGGAGCACAGCAATTTTGTCTGAAAGTGCTTTCTGTATATTAGCACACCAATCTGCGTCTTTCACACAAGTATCCGAAGGTGGTGCTGGGGACTCAACTTTCCTGAGAATACTGAAGAGCTCTTTGGTCTTGGATTTGGCATTGAAGATATGGTTGTCATAAGTTTCCTTTTTTGCGTTGAGGATAGCAGATTTGTATGATGCAGCGGCGGAGGTCAGTAGCGCCTTGTTAGTGGGGTTAGGCGATTTTCTCCAAATGGATTCTGCCGCTCTTTTGGCATTCCGGAGGATTTTTTTGTTTGGGCGTAAACCATTTGTTAAAGTGGGCAATTGGTTTGGCTTTGGCTAGTTTAATGGGGGTGATGTGTTATTGTATAAATCAACTAGCTTGTTTGAGTCCAGGTCCTTAAAGTTGGCAGGATCTAGGACGTTCTGGATCAGGGGACGTAGGCTTTGGAGCGTTACATTTCGGTTATTTCTGGCGAGGACCTGAGGGGCAATGTGGGGAGTTGATGTGGTCGGAACATTCCCCTGGATGGTGAAGGAGATGAAATGATGGTCCGACCATGCGGTGGAAGCATTTTGAAGGATGGTGGTAGAGCAGTTGAGGTCTGCCAACCAATCCAGTGTTCTTCCTTTATTGTGTGTCGGGTTCGTAACGCGGTGGTTTAAGCCAAACTGGAAAATGGTGTTTTCCAGGGATAAGGCATTGAGGTCGTTGGGATCAGAGAGACCTAGGTTAAAGTCACCAAGAAGGATTATTTGTGATCTTGGTTTAGTGTTATTAGTCAGTAGATCAGAGATAACTTCCTCAAAGGATGAGAAAAGACCTGAGGGACGGTAGATGAGGTGCCTGAGGATTGTTTGGGTTGCTAATAGGGGGGTCTTGACTGGTAGTAGCTCCATTGATGTAGGGCTCACAGCAGGGGTGGCTCCGAGGCCTAGGGACGTTTTAGCAATGAATGCTACTCCGCCTCCTTTGCTGTCTTTTCTATCTTTCCTTATTATTGAGTAGCCATCTGGGATGGCTAGTGATAATGCTGGGCCTGATGCAACCAAGTCTCGGTAATTGCCAGGAAGTGGAGGTCATTGCTAGAGATTAAGTCAGCAATGTCTAATGCATGGGCGACTAGAGATCGGGCATTAATGAGTGTGCCTCTAATGATAGGTTGTTTAGCTGGGCTAGGTGTTTTAGGTACTTTAAATGTGTTTATTGGGAGCTGGTTTGGAGGGTGTAGACTTAGGTAGGCGGGGTTGGTGGCCTCTCCTATGAGGAATTCTACGTTGTGGGATCCGAGATAGACTCTCCTTCTGACTCCTACTCCAAAGGCAATATCGCTTGCTATATGATCAAAGAAGAGGGCTCATGTCCAAGTCTACATCTCTGGACCACCAATAGCATGGCAGACTCTTTCAAATCTGCAAGAACTTGCCAATACTTCCACAGTATTTTCCTCTCCTCCTCCCTCCCAGGCCCTCTGCTCTGCATTGGCCGACCACTTCTCCAAAACTCTGGACATCTTGTCCTCTCTGCCATCTGCTTCGCCCCCCAGTCTTCCTTCTCTCACCTCCCTGTGCCCCCTTCTCCTCCCCCGTACTCTTCTCCTTCTCTCCCATTGCACCACATGAGAACTGTAGAGTTGTCCGCTCTATGAACGTCTCCTCTAAACAGGTGCTCCCCCGCTCCTTCAGAACCATCAAAGGCACCATTGCCTCTCACACCCCAGCCTTGGCTAACCTCTGCAACCATTTCCCTCAACCCCTTAAGCACTCTTGTGCATCCTCTCCTAAAAAAAAGCTGACTGCTGATCCTTCTTGCCCGGCTAACTATTATCTCCATAACCCCCTTTTTGGGCAAACTAATGGAAAAGCTGGTCATCCCCCAACTGACCCTCCACCCCGAAACTGCTCTCCTGAACACAGTGATGACCTACTCTCTAATCTGTATATGTAAATATAGATGTAACCCACTCTACATGTAAACAGTCTAATCAGAACAAATATTTAGAAAAAAGAAAAATCACTCGATAATAGCTTCCCGGTTGACCTCTAAGTTGCATCAATCCTCTAATTCAATTATTTATAGGTGTTTTAGCAGAATTGAGCTAGTTGGGGAGAAAAAAAACCATCTTGGAATTACATGTATTCTTTAATTCATATTAATCCTAATAAAAAAGTGATTTGTATAGAGACAGTTAGAAATCCACATTGAAATCTGTGTTCCATTCCACAATAAACATATCATAATCAAAGAAAAACCATTAATCTACATGATTCATAATAGAAAAACAAAACATTGAACAACATGACAAACGAAAATTAGAGTTTCAACATGTAAACTTCGAGATGAGTTGTACAAAAGGGAAACTTGAATGTAGCTCCCTTATTCGCACACCCTTTTGTAGGTGTTTTGGAAGAACTCCCTGTATCTTTCCCTGGTAATTACTCTATTTGGTAAAAGAGGCAGGAGTTGGTGAAAGTTCCAAAAGTTGTTCTTTAGGGCTTGGCTATAGCCCGGTATCTGGGTCTGTTGTGGTAAGAGAAATCTTTGCCGCCGTGTGTACACGTGCATGGCTAATCTGAACTCTATAACTCACACTCTGTTCTAATCCTCCTCGATCTCTCATCTGCCTTCATCACAGTCAACTACTCCATCCTCATAAACCACCTCCATGATACCCTAGGAATCACAGACAGGTCACTGGCGTAGCTCACCACCTTTCTTGCAGACAGACCAGCCCAAGTGCAATTGGGTCCTTTACTTTCCTCCACCTCACTCCCTACATGTGGCATCCCTCAGGGCTCTATCCTATCACCATTGCTCTTGAACATCTACCTGGCCCCTTTGGCCCAACTGATCACCTTCTTTCTCCACTTCCAGCGTTATGCAGAAGACTTCACAGCTCTATTTAAAGCTGCCTTCCTCTACCTCCTCCGCCTCCTCCCTCGTACCCGAATGAATAACTGCTATTCAGGCATGGTGTTCTACTAATGATCTCTGCCTTAATGCCAGCAATACAGAGATCCCTCAGATCCTTCTCCTTGGAACAGCTGCTCCTCATTTCCCACCAATCTATGGCCTAACTCATTGGGTCCACTCCTCTCATCCACTTGAGGCGGATCATCTTTTCACTCCTCGCTCACATTCCCTCCACACATCACAGACCTTGCCATGAAGTCAAACTTTCAGCTGCACCTCCTCAGGGGCATTTTACCTTTCCTCACCTTCGCCCAGAAGCTCAACATCTCCAGAGCCCTGATTCTCTCTAGGCTGGACTACTACAACAGCCTCTTCTTCAATCTGCTTCTTTCCTCCCTTTGCCCCCTTCAACTAATCTAGAATAGGACTGTGAGCCTTATCCTTGACCTCAAGTCCAGGGACCATATCTCTCCTGCCCTAAAATCTCTCGACTGGCTCCCGGTGTCCGCAAGGATAATCAGATCGAAGACCCTTTGCATCATCCACAAGGCGGTCTGGGGCGTGGAACTGCACTACATCCAGCTTTTCCTCCCCAAATACCTCCCCGCCAGATTACTTCGGTCCTCTGGCTCCAACTTTCTGCAGGTCAAACGTTTCTCCAAGCAGAGAGTGGGAGGTAGAACCCTGCCCTCGGCTGGCTACTCCGTCTGGAACCGCATGCCTCCTCCCCTCAGACTTGAGCCAGATATTAAGTTCCAGAAACTTCTCAAGACTTTCCTTTTCTCCTCCCTTTCCCTTTCCCCCTCCCAAGCTAACTCTCCCTCTGACACTGCGACTGGGGTCTGGAACCTTCAGAGTCATACAGGGGCCAGACCACTCCACCTACCAGTCCCCACAGCATCCCCTGACAGCACTTGCCCTCTGGGACTCTTTCTGAGACTAGCCCAATCAGGTCCTCCTAGTCCACTGCACTCTTCCCTTCCCCCATCTTCACCTGGCACTTGCCGCCTTGCCCCTTCCAGCACTTGCTCACCCGCAACCTTGGGGTCACCCCACTCCTCCACTTCTCACTCTAACCCCTCCCCCCCCTACACTTACCTTCTTGTTCGTGCACGGATGGACTGTCACATGGCCAATATAACCGCTTTCTGTTGCTCTACTTTCTTATTCACATGTCCCCCCCCCCCAACCCCATCTTGTGTTGTGGTGCCTGGCAACACTTGGTATATAGGTGCGAAACCAATGACCAATAAATAAAATAAATATTCAAAACAATAAAGTTGCTTTAAGTCACTAATGAAATGTTTCCAACTTCTTTTATTACAGGTCTTAAATCACTGAAATAACCGTGTGTTGTGTACTGCGTACACGAAGTACGCATGGGCGAGCAGCCACGGGGCTCGCGCATGCGCATTAGTTGAATAAAGGCAGTGCCCGGCAGTTCGCGCCGGAGACCGGAGCCATCACACGTCTCCGGCGTGTCGTCCTTGCATGCATGGGTGCGTGTGGCTGTATGCGTGTGTGAAGGCTGGGGGCCTACTCCAGCACATACAAAATTGGCGACGAGGCGGGATCGGAGCTGTTCTTCCCGTTTCCGACGACACCGGCGAAACGAAGCACAACTCCGCAGTCGCGGACCCGCTCTAACAGCCGGCGGCCATTTTGAGTGCTCACTCACGACGACACACGCAGTGGTTGCGGCCCGTTCCGGGTGCTCGTGCGCCATCTGCCCTTGCAGCAATTTTTGGACACTTCACAGCCCAGCTGAACCAGGGCTGTGGCACAAAAGTGGCAGAAGAGCCAACAGGTAAACTCTGCCACAGTTGGGAGTCGGATCATCCGTCAACCTGCCAAGACAATACAGTGAGTACCTATCGTGATGGGTGAAGAAACCGATGAAGAGGGCGCCGTTGCCCCAATACCACGCAGAGTGCGCACCACTTTGGCTCCCATGCCCGAATTTGATACTATGGGGCCCCCCATCAAAACTTGGCCCAAAATGGCTCACATGGGTCAAAAGACTGGAAATGATGTTCAGAGCCTCGGGGGAGACTGAAGACGAAGCAAAGATCGCCATCATGATGTACTCTGCAGGCACTGAAGTCCAGAAAATATATGACTCCTTGACATTCCAGTGGCAACGTATGACGCTGTCAAGCAAGCACTTCGGGATCACTTCCTACCATTAGCCAATGTTGATTTCGACAGGTTTGTCATGGGGGCAGAAAAACAACGAAGCGAAGAGTCACTGGACCAGTTTTGTGCCCGGTTGAGACACCTAGCGAGCTCCTGCAGATGGGTCAACGAAGAGGAAATGGTCTGCAACCAACTGCTGCAAGGTTGCTGCTCAGGAAAACTGAGGAGGCAAGTCCTGAGGGAACCAGGGCTGACCCTCCGGCAAATCCTGGACATGGGAAGAGCGTATGAGCTGGCGGAGGCCAGAGGATCGAAAATGGACACGGCCACACATTCCAAGAGTGAGGAGGAGGCTCTAGCAGTCGGACGGTTCACACCTGGGAAGGCCAGATGGACACCGAAGAAGGGAGAAGGACCCACGACTTCAGGTACCCCTCAGTCGTGCTCCTACTGTGGATATGACCTCCCACACAGGGGCGAATGCTCAGCCAAATCACGAACATGTGGCAGGTGTGGGATACCGGGGCATTACGCAAGGATGTGTAGGGCCGCCATGCCCGTAGCAGCAAACAAAGGACCAGAGAGGGCCGGTAGAGGTGGTGCTCGCACGGCAAGGAGCATATCCTCCCTTGAACAGGACGTGCACGACCTAAACATTGCTGAAGAAGAGGAAGAAGAGGAGGAAGAAGTTTTCTTCATTTCCAGCATCGCAAATGGCCCCGGCACCAGACGAAGGCCCATATGTACTGTGGCCATTGGAGAGATTCCCACCCCAGTCCTCATTGACACGGGAGCTTCAGTCTGTGTACTGGCGGACAGACATTACAACGCACTGGCAGGCCCACCAACCCTGTCGCCCTCCAAAGCCCAGATATACGCTTTTGGTGAAGATACCCCGCTACCCATCCAAGGGGTATTTGTAGCCCCAGTGACCCATGGCCAAAACAGCATCAAAGCGAGGTTTTTTGTAACCAACGTCAGTCCGCACTCTCTTTTAAGCTGCGCAGCATCTGAAGCACTCAACCTGGTTCATTTCACTTTTGCTGTGTATCACACAGATCTGGACAGCCTGCTGACACGCTTTGAGAAGCTCTTCAGGGGCATAGGGAAACTGAAGGCTGAGCCAATAAGGCTCCACATTGACGAGTCAGTCAGACCAACGGCACTGAAACATCGTCGCATACCGTTCCATCTGAGGGCTCAGGTGGAAAAGGAGCTGCAAGACCTAGTGGAACGAGATATCATTGAAAAGGTGGAAGGCCCACCCCGTGGGTCTCTCCTATTGTAGTGGCCCCAAAGCCCAAACAGCCTGGGGCTGTATGCATTTGCGTGGACATGAGACTTCCAAATCTGGCCATAAAAAGAGAACGTCATCTCACTCCCACACTCTGGACGACATCGTTGGTGAACTTCAGGGCGCGAAATTCTTTTCGAAACTAGACCTGAGAGCGGGGTATCACCAGTTGGAGCTCCACTCAGAGTCTAGATATATTACAACCTTTACTACACACGAAGGACTGTACCAATATAAAAGGCTCAGTTTTGGAACTTCCTCGGCGGCAGAAGTCTTCCAAAATGCCATCAGGGGGGCTCTGTCCGGACTAAAAGGAGTAATAAACATGTCAGACGATATCCTAGTCTTTGCCAAATCTGAAGCTGAGCACATCAAGCGTCTGGAAAACACTTTTCAAAGGCTCCACAACCTCGGCCTGACGCTGCACCAAGAAAAGTGTGAATTCCTGAAGGACAGCCTGGAATTTTTTGGATTTGTCCTCCATGCGGGAGGCATATCCCCTGACCCTGAGAAGGTGAGAGACATTCGAGAAGCGTCACCTCCCACGTCCCCGGCAGAAGTCCGCAGCTTCTTAGGGATGGTGAACTACTGTGGGCGTTTTATTCGAGACTTCGCATCTCTCTCCGAACCCCTGAGAGCACTCACGAGGAACCAAGTGGCATGGACGTGGACTGGCAAGGAACAGAGAGCATTCACGGCCATCAAGGATGCCCTGTCTGAACAAGACACCACGGCATATTTCAACCCAGCCCGGGAGTCCGAAATTATAGTGGACGCCAGTCCAGTGGGACTTGGGGCGGTTCTCGTGCAGGCGGATCAACAGGGATCCATGCGACCCGTTGCATACGCCAGCAAGGCTCTTACAGACACAGAGAGAAGATATTCCCAAATTGAACGCGAATCCCTCGCAATACTATGGGGCTGTAAACATTTTAGATTATATATTCTGGGGAAACCAGTTGTTGTGGTGACGGACCACAAGCCCCTACTGCCCATTCTGGCTGGCGCTTCATCCAAACCGCCACCTCGGATAGAGAGGTGGATGCTATCCCTCATGGAGTACGGGGTGAAACTGGTATATCGCCCAGGCACGCACAACCCTGCAGACTATTTGTCTCGCCACCCCGGCGCAGGAAGACCCAGAGACACTACGGAGGTTGCAAACTGTATGGACACCATTCACATGGTTGTCGAGTCGGCGCTTCCCATTGCCCTGATAAGACGGGAAATTGCCAACGAATCGAACTCGGATGAGGCGTTTCTGAGAGTGAAAGGTGCGGTAGCCACAGGAGCATGGCGGGAACTCCTGAATAATGCCCGAAGAAACGCAAAGGGACCTGCAATTGCTCTGGGGTGCACGACAGGAACTGTCAGTGACTGCCAATGGTCTCCTGCTGAGAGGGCACCGGATTGTGATCCCCAGGTCACTCGTGCCAAAGGTCCTTCAGTTGACACACAACGGACACCAAGGGATGACCAGAATGAAGGCACGTCTCAGACTCAAAGTGTGGTTCCCCGAATTGGAAAAGAGAGTGGAAGAGTATGTAAGGGCCTGCATCCCGTGCCAAGCAAGGAGCCCGGCGGAGAAGGGACCCCCGATTCAGTCCATGGCAAGGAGCGATTCACCCTGGGGGACAGTACATGCCGATTTTGGCTCGACCAGAAGAGGACTACAATTCCTAGCAGTGACTGACCAATGGTCCCGATATCCAGAGGTGGAACTGGTCGAGTCCCAGGCCACCGACCACACCACCCTGGCCTTGGACAAGATATTTGCTACCCATGGGTTTCCCCTCGAGTTATGTTCGGACAATGGGTCACCTTTCCAAGGACAGTCGTTTGCTCGATACTGCGAAGAGAGAGGCATAAAACAACGAAAGGTCACCCCACTTTGGCCAAGAGCCAATGGAGAAGTGGAGCGCTTCATGCGGACACTAAACAAGGTGTTGCATATCCGAAAATGGTGGGGAAGACCTCAGGCGGAATTTGGTCGAATTTCTCCGGGAGTATCGCACAACACCGCATCGATCAACTGGAATAGCCCCTGCTGAGGCACTTTTCAAGAGGATCCCAAGGAGACTCATACCGGAGTCAGAGGGGAGACAACCAGGAGTGATCGACAATGACCAAGTACAACTAGAAAGGTCATGGAGAAACGAGAATGAAACAGCGCGGAGGAGACTGCCAGAAAAACAGATCGCGGTTGGGGATACCATGTTGGTACGAAATAGAAGAGCAGAAGGAAAGCTGTCGACAACGTATGAGACCCAACCACTGGAGGTAACACATGTGAAAGGTACAATGGTCACCGCAGCCAATGCCAGAGGAACCGTCACCAGAAACGTGTCATTTTTCAAGCGCATCAAGGCAGAGAGTGATGAGGAAACAGCAGAACAAGTCCCGGAACAAGGGGAAGAGACAAGGGTGGAAGAAGCCACCCCAACTGCAGATCACGAGACATCGGAGGCCCCTAGTGATGGGGCACCCGGTACCCGAGCAGGGCCAGACGACGACTTCCCCAGAGGTTCAGAGACTTCATTATGGACCCTGCACCATAGGTGGGGAAAGGTGTTGTTGCAAATCCAAAGAAGGAACCAGGTTGTACTTCTGCAGTCCGTTGTTAATTGTTATTGTTTCTGCAAGGAAGTGTTAATTGTTTATTTCCGGGGAAAAGGAGGGATGTTGTGTACTGGGTACACGAAGTACGCATGCGCGAGCCGCCACGGGGCTCGCGCATGCGCATTAGTTGAATAAAGGCGGTGCCCGGCAGTTCGCGCCGGAGACCGGAGCCATCACACGTCTCCGGCGTGTCGTCCTTGCATGCATGGGTGCGTGTGGGTGTATGCGTGTGTTAAGGCTGGGGGCCTACACCAGCACATACAAAACCGTGGGGGTAACTTAATTTTTCAGGTTGACATCATCTTGCATTCTGGGACTTACAGTTTCCTATTAACGATTTGAAAATTAAAGCCACAACGACAGGGGCGTTGCTAGGTGGGGGTAGGGGGGCTATAGCCCCTGATCTTTTGGTTGTAGCCCCGGATAGAATCTCAGGAGCTACAGCCAAAAGACTAGCTAGCCCCCAGTCCCAACAGTTCCGACATCAGCTTAGCTCCGGGTCTTTTCCAGACCTAGCAACTCCCCTGCACAACGATATTCTTTTGGCTTACCATGTTCTAAGAATGTACATGCGTCATGTGGCTTTATTATGCAATTAGTTTTTTGGAAGTAAACCCTATAAGACATTACTACGATAAACCTTGAAATCAAATTATTTGAGCTAAAGTTTGTGTTCCTGGTCAACCTTTTTTGATGCATTGAGAGTACCACTAGTGGCTTTTTTGCACTTCTGTTCAGCCTACGAACAGGGACGCTTGGAGAGCTCCTAGTGCCGTGGCGTGTAGCAGTAACCCGGACATCTAATGCATCTCCCAAGTCATGCCTTCCTACTGTAATTCTGCTGGCGTGCTGTGCATAACACTCTTACCTCGGTGCAAAAAGCGACATTCAATGCAGAACCGGGCTGTGCAACAGCGGCCTTCTGGAACGTCACGTTCATAGCACGTTACAAGTCAAGGGATGACGCCCCCACGTGATCACTCCGTTTCCAATGTAAACACAGAAACGGAAGAGGGAGCGGAGAAACGTGCTGCTCAATAGTGGCCTTCTCCAACATCACGTTCACAGCACGTTAGAAGTCACGTGATCACTGCTCTTTCAATATACACATCGAGACTTAGCATAGGAATTCCAGGAGGGAGTGGAGAAGCGGGCGGGGAAAGAAAAACGGGAAGTATTAAAGTAAAGGGAAAAAACGGACAAGGAAGTGAAACCTATGCCCAGGTTCTATACAACCTTTTAACCTCGTCAATGTCCATCAGTGCTGCCCTGGTTAACTCGTATGGGATGGGAACGCTATTGCCCCAAGTGGCAGAGGCGGTTTTTGGTGCCAGGGGTGAATAATAGCACCCCAGCGGGAGACTGGGGGGTGCATTTGGCACTAGGGGTGCGGCTGCTACCCTCTGGCTCAGAGCCGACCTTAGGGCGGGCCGGGCGACTGCCCGTGGCGCAATGCTCCCTCCAGGGCACCATGGGCCCCACACCACGCCAGCTCTGGGAGTCTTTCAAGGACTCTCCTGAGCTGGCATACTGGGAGAAGGCGCGGCAAGCGCCCTTATGTTATTGAATGCACTCACAATGGCTGGGCGCATCCTGTGAATAGGGTGCTATTAGCACCCTATTCACAGGATGATTGCCTCCCTGCTCCGACGCGAGATCCAGGAGGTTTTCATTACAATAGGACACTCATGCATTACCATGCATGAGCGTTTCATTCCAGTGATCAACTCCCTGCGAGGCGCAGGAGCAGGGAAGGTCAAAACAAATGAGCGAATTGGTGCCCCCCCATCAATCCCCCCCCCTGTCTACCAGGACGTGCAGGGAGAGGGGGGGGTGCGCCCATTCGCCAAGGGTTTTACTGCCTCCAAGGCCGGCCCTGCTCCGCCACTGCCAAGTGAGAGGGGAAACCAGTAAAATGTAGCCTGGGCCTTCTGATTGTTGAGACAGGCCCACGTCAACCAGTATATGTTTAAGGTAAAAAATGTGCCAGCCAAGCTAGAGTGAAATTGCTAATTGTATTTCACTTCTGTGTGCAGGGTGTAAGGTGCAAATTATGTCTGCCCTGGAGTGTACGATAGAAAAGGGCGTGAATGATAGTTTGTGAGGGGCCCATTTGGACTAAACACCGAATGAAAGCTGATTGCGAGGATAATAAACTTAACCAGGTGTGGGAGCATTTGAGCAAGGGGTGGCCATTGACTATACTCCAAGGGGAAGACTCGCATGCGACCCTTTGAACAGATCCCAACAGTCCATGGAGGTGGATTGATGCTTGTAGGGGAGGCAGCAATACCCTCACGGGGCACGACGATGGAACTTGCTGCAGCCACTCAGGACACCTAGGTATTATGGCCACAGTGGCTGCTAAGAACCACATGTTAGTGGCCAGGCATGGGCAGGTTGCTTGGGCACATACTTGGAGAATGAACAGTATGTGGGAGAGTGAGAAAGTGATTAAAATGAAGAGTCTCCCCAAGAAGCCAATAGAAAGACTCTGCAGAGTGTAGAATAAAATAAACATGGACATAGTAGGACCCATGAGATGTCTTTGTGCACAGAAACAATATTCTGTGTTACGTATAGACTTCTAAAGCAAATGGCCTGAGGTGGGCTTTACAGAAGACCCCCTACCACAGTGCGAGTGATGTCAGCATCTGTAAATCACCTCATTATTATGAGCACTGATGCCTCTAAGCCCCACGTTAAAGGGCTTCTAACACAGAGACTCAGGACACAATACCTTGGTCTGGGCTCCGCATGTGAACTAAAGCTCAAGTGGCATGACACCCTATTTATTCAACCAGCTGACTGACATCTCACGTGTCATGTCGCTTAAAGGGGACCTCACCACACTCTTCCATTTTCATATAATTGAAAACACGCCAAAGTCAAAAAGGAAGATCTTCCTGGAATCATTCTGGAGTCATCCGGTGACTCCATCCTAGAGTCAATCATCCCAAGTCAAAAAGGAAGATCTTCCTGGAATCATTCTTGAGTCATCAGGTGACTCCATCCTAGAGTCATCCATGGCTAGTTCAGGGAGATCATCCGAAACCATCCTGAAGTATGTGTATAGGCCGAAATATTCAAATGCGATGACTCTAGAGTGATCACAGAAACTACTCCAAGAGGAGTTCTGATTACTTCGTGATGATCTTGTATTACTCCAGGATGACTTCTTGACAACTTCAGGATGGGTTTGAAATTGTGAACGATTATTGCAGACAATTTCAGGAGGATGTTGCTTTCAAACGATTTAGGAAAAGGGTTTTGATTCCTTGTGTGTAAGATGGGTGTTATTACTATAGGGTTAGACTCATGAATAGTGTACTGGAAAACATGGAATTTGCAGCCGTTACTTGCCTTCTTTGCTAGAGCACTCAAATGTCATTAACGAAGGTTTGCTGATTTAGTATACAAAACTACAAATCCACCCCACAATGTCACGAAACAACCTCTAAACTCCCTCATTTCATATCTCACCTCTAGCTAACATGGCATCACCCCCAATAAACTCCCACAATTACAAATCACTGCACTAAAATAAACACTTTCAGTGACCTAAACAGAATCCGTTAAAGGTCTACCTGCATGACAAAATTGCTGATCACTTCAACCAATATCACTATGAGCAGCTAGCAATTAGTTCGACCATTCACCACACCCAAGAAAACATTAGCTGACCCCCCCCCCCCCCACACCCCCACAGAAATCCAATAGCACAAACACATGTACCATTTACAAGTTGGCACCAACCTACAAATTCACCAGATCAACCATAATAGTTCTACACACAAGAGCACTTGCATCTTCAGTTCACAGAGCAGCATGTGCGCTACAATTACATTGTAGATTAGTAGCAGGGGCTGACATAGCAACCAAACTCAGTTGTGGGGGTGTTACAATTCAATTGTTTTTTTTTAAAAAAAACGTAATCTGAAAGATTGCGCAGGTGTGTGGTAACATGTAGGTGTCACTTCATTGTCCAAACAGGCATGACTGTCATACTGTAACAAGAACACACCGTTAAGGAGACGTGGTGATAGAGTTCAGCTTGTCAAATTAGATCGGTCCGACAAAACATTTGTAGCAGACAATTGACGGGTTACTTTATAGTCCAATATTTTGCAGTTGTTGCACAGCTACATCACCAGCAACGGCAACATTACACAGACATTTGCAGATTTAATGCTGTGTCTATTAATTGTCCAGGTGAATTAAGAGGCAGGTTCTGAGTAAGGAATGTAGGCGGAATGAAGAACACTAGCCATCCCTGCCAAAAGACTTCGGTTTTTCAGCTTTTGTGAACAGCCATGAATACATTTTGGAATAGTCCGTTTTCACCCATCAGCTTTTACAATATAATTCTCTTTTTCTCTGCATCTTCTTTTTCCAGATTCCACCAGTAGCTGCTTTTTCTCCTCTACCTTTCTTTTTAAAGCTTTTCGTTATTTCATGAAATGTTTCCTGTGTCTTAATACTGTTTCTTGGCTGCGGGTATGAAAAAGGCAAGTTGAAACTTCATAATGTGACTACCAATACAACAAAGATTTTGCCTGAGCTGTACACTGGGGTGACTACCCTTAAGCGCGATCCTATCCGCCCCCTTGGGGTTTTGCTTATTCTTGCTCTCCTTGGCGCTTTCCCTCCCTCCCCATGCAGCTACCCACAACTCAGTGTAGCTGCACTCATAAAAATGTGTATGGGTACATACCCTTGAGAGTGCTGTGACCACTATAATTTATAAATAGCGGCGAGCTGCGTCACCAATTCCGCATGGTATACTTATAAAGACCTTGAATGAATAGGACAGAAAACGGATTGGTATTTGCGAATCGCGCTCTACCTTGGACATCCTAGATTGGTTCCCCAACCTGTGGACTAAACTTTCAGGATTGCATCTAAGGTAAAAAAAAAAAAAAAAAAAAAATTAAAAAAATCAATTTGGGGAACCAATCCAGGATGTCCAAAAACCACTAAAGACTTTTAGCATAACGCGCCAGCCATCGACAGGTCTCTCGGGACTTAACCCTTTATCATCAAGTACCATCAGAAAATTGTTTCAAGATATTTTCACAATGAACTTCCAAACCTGGTCACCATACCAAGTGTTCAATTTCAAGGTCTTGAAGACGGCTAAGGTCGAAACACGCGTCGGCTGACTTTATGGGAATAAATTCACCTACAGATGACCAGATATTGTTTTACTTTCATTCTAAAAGACTGCATACCTAACTTTAAGGAGGTAGAGTGCAATTCACCAATACCAATCCATTCTCTGTCCTAGCTGCACACATACTCTGACCTGGACTACAGTCCCCAAGGACATTCAACCCATAGCACTCTATACTTTAGAGAGTTATTCTAGAGGAAAGAGATGCTGTAAATGAGGTGGGCATTGTGCAGCATTCATCTGTATGTGTGAAAAAAGGGAACGACTCCGCATAGGGACGTCAGATGTACCCTCCTCCCCCAAACATCAAATAGATGAACCAAAAAAAAAGAAAAAAAAAAGAATTGCTTACCCAACTACAAAAGCACGACTGCCTTCAAATCCTTTTCTTCACGTATTTCTCTTATACTTTCATCGATACCCTCTATCAGCAATTTACAATTAACTTCCCCAGGAATTGCAAACGCTCAAATTCCCCATCCTTTCAAATGCAGAGAATTGTCAGAATCAAAAAGACTGCCATGATTTGAGATGTCTAAAAGAAGAAATAAAAAAAGTAAATTTAGTATGCGCCAAGTATTTGTGAACCAGGTCTGTACCCAAAACCATAATTTATAGTGGGCTTGCTATGGATGTTCCTGCCTGATGTGTCCAGATTTATGAGTGATTGGTGCTTGGTTAACTTCCTCCAAGACGTCCACCCATTGTGGCTTTAACTAGTTGCATCTGTTTGCAAATTAGAGGTGGGTGTTCCGGAGAGGCAATACCTTCTTAACTGCAGAGCTCTGGTACCTAGAATGCTGCAGTCATTTTGTGTGTGCCCTTTAAAAGACAAGCACCCGTTTCAGTTTCTTAACGTACATATCAACCATAGAGAGCCCCAGCTTGCAGACAGCAACATGTACAGGAAATAGGAGGGTATGCAGGGACAGAACCCATTACCAAAGTGATCTTTACTGGGGGAACAAAAAGTCAATATTACACCTTAGCAGGAAGGCCTTTGCCAATATGAGCCAGGCACTATCCTCCAGAAGAGTCAGATTTCTTCGCCCACCTAAACCCCCCCCCCGGCCCCTGGGGGGTGTGGGGGGGCGGCAGAAATTATTTTACTCAAGGGGGGTGGGGGCTTCCAGCATAGAACGGCTTGAAGACCACTGCCTTAAGGGAATAAAGTGACCTCCCGCTTTCAAATAGCAAAGCAATTAACAGCACTCTTTCATGCCCAGGTCAGAAAACTCCTGCTACTGCACCAGTCCTCTTATACACAAGGCTGCTTAAAAATCCAGACAAGCATGAAAATAGCTCAACATCATCTAATGAGAATGAACTGGTCCCATCATTAGAGAAGAAGAAACATAAAAAGCATTCACCCCAGATCATAATAAACAATGATCAAAAATAAATTCAAAATTAATGACATGGATCACTATCCCTAGCAAGCATTCAATAAAGTTTACAGGCAAACTAACTTCAATTAACGGCTGAGGTCAAGTGGTTGGAAAAAAAAACAAACGGCATTGAAGGGGCAATAAAATCCCTCCGGGAACCTCATCAACCAATATAGAGAATGTGACACAAGTATAACTAGAACATGCAGTAATCCCGAGTCCCTGAAACTTACATTTGTATATATTAAATCATGTAGCGATTTCCCCAATCCCCAAAGTTTTGAACAAACTAAATGTAGATTGAGTAGCGCAGGAGTCATGGGGGCGGTGGGGGGGGGGGGATTAGAACACCGTCCCCTGCACATAAAGGCTGGCAAAACTAGCCCTACTGTGAACCAAAAAGGCAATAGAAAACGGGGGTAAACAAGCCATCGGTGTGTTCTTTAAAATAAAAAAAGCTCTGCCTCATTGGTATAGCATCCGTAACTTCCAGCAGTGAAAACATATTCAAAAGCATTACAGTACAAAATGAGTCTTTGAATGCCGGTAGTTCGCTTTTTATGGGGGGTAGCTTTACAGAACCTCTTTAGGGGTGCTTTGACCTTGAACTTCACAGAGTATCTGCCCTGTACACTTCACATTACACAAATCTCAACAATATTCCCGAGCTTGAAAGGCGTGGGGGGCGATGACTCTCCTTTAATGCAAATTCAGTTGCTGGACATGCCACTCTTTTTTGTTGGCTGGTGTTCAATGGCTTAAGTGAAAGCAATGATCAGGTTGCAAGCATTGTTAAGAGAAATATATAGATGGGGGGGGGGGGCATCTGTCCACTGTTGGTTAGAGCAGTCTTTTCTCTCCCTTCTTCATGAGAGTTTGGATGGCCACTGTTGATGTGTGGCTTGTGGGAAGCGTGTGTGACTTCTCGCAGCATTTTTAATATTGCTTAATTCTGAAGCAGTATACTAAGTGGCAAAGTTTTGTTTGGCTAGCATGAAGGCTGGCTAAGTTTTGAAGTGTGTGACAGACTGTTTGAGCCGCTGTGTGGTACGGGGTGTGCTGCACACACTGCCAGGTGTAGTTTCAGACTGGGGATGGTTTTAACACCCTGATGAACGAGTTCTTCGATTCCTCCTTCTGGTGGCACAGGGTGCTTTGGGCTTAGATTTGTTGTTGTGATTCTACGCACAGAGAATGGTTGCAAATATTGGCCATCCAAACTCCCATGAAGAAGGGACTTGTCTTTACTGCACTTATGTCAGCAATGGTTTTATCCTTTCCTTGTAGTTCACAGTTCAGGGTATTTCATTTCTCAGCGACATCTGCCAGAAATGCCAAATCAAGTAGCCAAGAAATGCTGCATAATGGCAGATGTCTTCATTTCTTGACCTCATGAAGTCTTTGATTTCTGGCAAAAGTGAAAGAAAGCGACGTAGTATTTCCCCCCTGCTAAGCCATCAGATTTCCGTGTGTAGCAACAGATCACCATGTGCAGCAGATTTGGCCTTTGCACAAATTGAATTCATAATTCGCACAACAGGGGCCATTACGTGATCAAACCCCATCACTTTGGATGATGCAGTGGTAGTGCAATAATGGAGGGAAATCAGGGTCTGCTTTACAGCACGCAACAAAAACAGAATGACGCCCTGGTGCACCATCAGTTGTTATTGCCACCAACTTGTTCAATGGAATTTTTGTTTTGACAAAATAATTCTTGACCTCATTGTAGATATCAACACCTCTGGTTGTGGATTTCAGAGGCAACAAGGTCAAGAATTCCTCTTTGTTGGTGAAGTCTTCAAACACCATTCGAGCAAACAGTGCCAGCTGAGCAGTATCACTTGCATCAACTGATTCATCACACTGAATGGAAAGAAAAAAAAATTGTGCATGCTCAAATCTTTTTCCAATTGCCCCATCACATTGGCCGATAGGTGCAAACACAATGACAAGGAGGGTATCTGCACTAACTGCACATCTGAAATAGCAGACATAATTTCAGGGCAGTTTTTAAACACGAGACCCATCGCAGCTTTCACAGCTGCACCATCTGTAAAAGTGCATTCGTGTTTTGCCAAATAATGTGCAACTTCGAAGGATGCCTCTGTTGCAGCATTTGCCTTCTTTGCTGGTTGGGTAAAAAATGATTGTTGCATCTGCAGTGCAGCTTTTAGTTCAGCTACTTTTTGGGATCGCAGACGGCTTCCTTTATGAAAGTTTTTTTCATAATTTGTATGTATTGTCCCAAAGAGCCTCTCGACATTACTCTTTCCCACTACAAATTAAACGCACACTTCCCTTTTACGCTTGCGAAAAAGACATCGGTCTTCCACTCTTGATGAAAATTATACGTCTTCTGCCTTTTGTTGGATGATCCGCCTACTTCTGGATCCATGATTTCAACAAGTGTTGTTTCGTTTGTACGTTTCTTTTGGGACTGCACGTGCAATGTAATCTGAGGGGGATTTCAATGTGTTATTATGGTTTTAAAAATAATTGAGCACACAAAATTCTGCTTAGTCAAAAAATAAAAACCAATGCCATTTTAGCACATTCGCAATTCCGAAAAATATTAACTATGTGGCATGCACCTATGCCAAGTCATTTATAAAGATGTTATATGCTTGACAAACTGCTTAATCACATATAAATGCTTCTGTTGTGCTGACAGCAGTTATTAGGAAATTAAACTGTGGGTTCATGGGTGTCAACCTTTGATATTCACTACAGGGGCAGAAATACCCCCAACCTCTGCTCTGAATATAAGCCAGTGACCAGCCCAAACCATGCCTACGCCAAACACATTTTATAGGAATTGCAAAAGTCATACGATTAACAAGCAGTTTTTTTAATATTTAACATCTCAGCCTGCTGAGCTACCCTGGTAACCTTCTACTGTAGAGTGTGTCTATGGATCCCTTAAAGTACTCAAAATCGCTGTATTACCCAACTGTATTTTGGGTGCACCCCAGCCAGGAAAGTGATTTAAAGTGGAACTGATGCAGCGTGGAGTTTGGAAAGAAGCAGCATAAAAGAAGTTGCCCCATTTTAAAACTTCTATTTTGAACATTTCCTTTGAGTGGAGTTCAAATGCAAACTCCGCCCCCACACTGGTCCTTGTGGGATTCCCCCTTTACATTTTTCCCCCATTTCCACTGCTGAGTGGTATAGTGTCCTGCACATCTCATTCACGTTCCAGTGGCCTGCACACCAAATGCGAGAGATTCTCTTCAGAGGGAGATCCAACCAAAAGATCCTGGGACCAACAAGGCTGCAGCTACTATTAGTAACGGCAGGGCTCTGACGAGGAAGTCCCGAGGGGGCTTGCTCGCCAGAGCCCTGCCTTGTAAAAATAGCTTGCATGACTGAAAATGAGCCCAGGGTCGAAACAGAGGCACGCAGCTATCATGCTGAATGTCTCCGCTTCACCCTGGGTTGACTTCCAGTCATATGAGTTACTATTAGAAACGGCAAGGCTCTGGCAAGGAAGTCCCGAGGGGGCTCGCTCGCCAGAGGCCAGTCGCCTAAAAGTAGCTCACATGATTGCAAATGGGCCCAGGGTGAAGCGGAGACATTAAGCAGCACAGCTGAATGTCTCCATTTCACCCCGGGCTTTGTTCTGCCGAGCTGCCCGACCCTCTGACAGCAACACGCAACAGCTGTGCGCACAGTGGCTCGGCAGAAAAAGACAAAATAAATGATTAACTTCCACCAATCCACCCGACCCAACTTACCTCAGCAAGAAACGTTTTCCTGGAATGCCACTGTCTGCTCGCTCCTGCAATCCAAGCCCCAGCTTCAGCCACCTCCAAAACAGATCCAAAAATGATGCAAGGCGCCATGGTGCTTTTTAAAGAAAAAAGCCCGGGCAAACCGAGTAGCACAAAGAAACCAATGTGGCCAATAGGAGCACAGCTCTCAGCAAGGAAAGTGCTCTGGCCAATCACATGGTGCAATCTATATGCTATAGAGAATTGCAGGCCTGCGATTGGTCAGAGCACTTACTGGCATCATTCTTTTTTTTCCTGAAACTCGAGCGTGAGCTACTTCAAAGGCTCTGGCGAGCTACTCGTAGCTCGCGGTCGACTGTTGGGAGACCACTGCAATAGACACATTCTCACAGGGGCTATGGGACACTGCAATGTTCTTAAGCAGACGACAGAGTCAAATCTTGAATATCGCTGGGTCCTTCACAGTAAAGCACTGCAATGATTTTGCTCATACCCACTGAAGGTGCAGTCATGTTTACGAGTTGTATATGCACCGTACCAGACACATAGCAACGTCGCACACAAGGGCACAGCAAGCATGTGGATAAAGCAACCAGGGATGTTGCAAAGGTTTAATACATTAAGCTTCTGCCATTTAAGCCCACATGTGCACGGTCCCCTAGGGACCAGGGAGGATAAGTGCTCATTCAAACTAGCAATCAAAATGTATGTTAACATATAGCGGTGCCAGCAAGATAGCAATTAGGTTTTTTGGCCTTTTTTAAAAAAAAAAAAAACATTCTTGATAACAAGATAGTCACTCTTCAGGCTCTACAGGCAGTGGTCTAAACGTTTTTGACCCCCGAGCCCTCCATAAGAAAAAAGGTACCTGGCTTGGGCCCCTCTATACACATGGACTACAAAATGTTTATCTGGTGTAGAATGGTGCCAAATGGAGGTGTGGGTACCAAACATTCTTTCAAAATCATTGCTTGCAATAACTAATTAGTGGACAAATATTTGTAAACGCAGCATTCAGAATTTTTTGCTACAGGGGACTTTGACTAAAAGTAGTTGGATATTTATTGCATACTGTAACGTAGGACATACTCAACTACAACAACTTAATTACTATCAATGCAGTCACTTGCAAGTTGGAAAGTGGCATACTGGAGCAATAGTGTGAAGGGTGGGCCTGCCTTTCAGCAGCCAGCCATCACTATTGGGTTACATAAACAACCACAGGTTCTCTTCCAGCTTTGACCGACATTTAGTGCTGCAAGTGTTGAAAATCCAATCTTGCAAAAGGTACGAGGTGCTGAAAGGTAACAGTACATTGACTGTCCATTTGGATAGAGTCGGAAACTGCATTTTGCCAAAATCCACCCAAGGACAATTTTTTGAATTGGCTCTCCAGTAGGCAGCCACTTTGAAGTTCCATTAGCTCCTCCTGGAGGTGTATTGGGAGGTGGGAGGGCCCCTACGTCGGAAAGGCTGAACCATGCAGTCATTGATGATGATGATTCCTCCTCCTCCCTCCTCCTCCCTCCTCCTCCCTCCCTCCTCCCTCCTCCTCCCTCCTCCTCCCTCCTCCTCCCTCCTCCTCCCTCCTCCTCCCTCCTCCTCCCTCCTCCTCCCTCCTCCTCCCTCCTCCTCCCTCCTCCTCCCTCCTCCTCCTCCCTCCTCCTCCCTCCCTCCTCCCTCCTCCTCCTCCCTCCTCCTCCTCCCTCCTCCTCCCTCCTCCTCCCTCCCTCCTCCTCCCTCCTCCTCCCTCCTCCTCCCTCCCTCCCCCTCCCTCCTCCTCCCTCCTCCTCCCTCCTCCTCCCTCCTCCTCCCTCCTCCTCCCTCCTCCTCCCTCCTCCTCCCTCCTCCTCCCTCCTCCTCCCTCCTCCTCCCTCCTCCTCCCTCCTCCTCCCTCCTCCTCCCTCCTCCTCCCTCCTCCTCCCTCCTCCTCCCTCCTCCTCCTCCCCCCTCCTCCTCCTCCCTCCTCCCTCCTCCCTCCTCCTCCTCCCTCCTCCCTCCTCCCTCCTCCCTCCTCCCTCCTCCCTCCTCCCTCCTCCCTCCTCCCTCCTCCTCCCTCCTCCTCCCTCCTCCCTCCTCCTCCCTCCTCCTCCCTCCTCCTCCCTCCTCCTCCCTCCTCCTCCCTCCTCCTCCCTCCTCCTCCCTCCTCCTCCCTCCTCCTCCCTCCTCCCTCCTCCCTCCTCCCTCCTCCCTCCTCCCTCCTCCTCCCTCCTCCTCCTTCCTCCTCCTTCCTCCTCCTCCTTCCTCCTCCTTCCTCCTCCTCCTCCTCCTTCCTCCTCCTCCTCCTTCCTCCTCCTCCTCCTTCCTCCTCCTCCTCCTTCCTCCTCCTCCTCCTTCCTCCTCCTCCTTCCTCCTCCTCCTCTGCATTCATAGCCATTGATGTGGATTCTTTTCTGTGCCTTGCAGGGAGTGGTTTAGAAAAATGTAGCGGTCGCCATAGTAAGCTAACAGTACAAGCCAGTTTGAATCACACAGAGGCTCTTTTACCCAGGAGAAAGCATCTCACTTTGTTCCTGAGTTCCTAAACACAATTTAAAACCTTTTCCCCCTGGAGAGCAACCTGACCTCCGTGTGAAACAAAGCATTTTCTGCTCCCATTTCTGCACCTAATGTGGCAAACAGACAGGCTCTTGTGCAGAATGCACAATCTTTACAACAGAAGTCAGCACCTCTGAGAGTCCATTCCCTATATTGCGCAAAGGCAAAGCTTCCCGGGGATCACGCAGTGTGTCCACAATATATGTAGAGCTACTACCAACACTTTTGCTTTTAACCCACTTTGCTGGATTTTTTTTTTTTTTTTTACCTGGGGAGTGTGTGAGCCTTTCTTCTCACTCTCTCATGTATTTTGATGTGCGTTTCATTCTTGTGTTCTTTGATTATGGAGCCTAAACAACTACATAAGCATCTTTTCATTTTCGTGTCACAGAACCCTCAGTGCAGTGACACAGGGAAGGAAGCCTTTCAGGATGTCCCAAGGTCTAAATACCTTCTCTGGGATAAACTACCGTCCCCCAGAGAAAGTAAAGTGAAATTGACTTTGCTAGTCTTTAAATTCCTAGACCCAGCACACACTAACTTCCAATAGAGTGCTGGAGGGGTTACCTAGTAATCCTGTGTCTAGAAACTCATGTAGCAGTCAAATGCTACCCTTTCCTATCGAAATGACTGGTGGCAGTGGTTTTACAACAAACTACCATGATTTTTCCCGTCCACGAACACCGGCAGCTAAAAATCGCGGGAGCCATGTTTTTCAAGATGGCGTCTGAGCCTCCTTTGTTTAAACAGGACCCGGTCTTCTTTTTTCACCGTTTCTTTTTGGACAGGTCCTTCTAGAATTGGTCTCTGCTTGCCAAACCAGTTTTGGTCCCTTTGTTCCTACGCCTTTGGCAGGCTTCAGGACGGAGGACAGCCTCTGGCGCCTGAGTGTCTGGGGTGGGCAGGAAGTGAGGGAAGTGCCCGAAACTCCCCGTGCTTAGTCTCCTAGGAGACCCAAATGCACTCCGGCGTGATTGGCTGGCTGACTGTCTGGCAAGGACAGCCAACCTGCTGGGCGAGTGACAGCTAGGGTGGAATGAACAGGAGAGAACTGAATACAAGGAGAGTCTCTTGGCTTGGAAGGCAGAGTCGACCACTGGAACGAAAGAACCGAAGACGAGCTGGAAGAGGACGGCTGCTGCGACTCCTGGACCGTTGTTTTGCCCGGTGAAGCCTTGCTGCAGGTCCAAAACACCCAGTTCAGCTCGACGGATAAACCCCTTCAAGGACAACTTCTTCCTTTGAGTTGGTAGGACCAATCAACTCGTAAGCCATCTGGATACCATTCGCAGAGCTGGTTAGGATTAACCAGGGAGGAGGACACCAGCTTGTGTGCTTGAAGGAAAGCTACAAGAAAGATTTGCCAAGTCTGACAGTTTTGTGACCAGTCGCCGTGCAGTTAAGGAGTCCCCAGACATCCTCCGCCTTGTCCCCACGACTGAGGCTCAGGAACAGCAAGATCTGCAGGAAACGCCAGGAACAGAAGTCTTCAGCTGCATCTTTTTCTTCATTGGAAGGAACTGTGAAAACTCGAGAGAACTTACCTCTCTCACTGCAAATGTGCGTATAACATTGGCAACTTTCAGGCCCGATCATCTTGTGACCCAGCATACTTTCTTCCACAAACTACTTCTGAGAACTTTGGCTAAGACTTTACCGTTTAATAACCAGAACCGTTTTATCCTATACAAGACATTAGCCCATTGACTTTGGCCTAACCTATTGCATTGAATTGACTCCTCTGGTGAACTATTTGCCAGGTTTCAGAATCACTGATATTCGTTGGATTAACCTATGCCTTTTTACTCCTACTTTACTTCTATTTTGCCCTTACTTCAGGGGAGCGCAACTGCTTAAGTAATCAGTACTGTAGTATATGTGTGTGATATAACTTGCCTCCTTTTAGTAAATGCTTTATAAAGGATTGTGTAATAAATTAGTGTTTTACCAAGAAACGTTGAGTGTAAGTGTCTATTTGAATACTTGTGATTGTAGACCTCTGTGTAACAGCCCTTCCAGCTCTACATTCCCTCTTGATATAAGCCCAACTGCTCAGTCCTGCTACCAGAAACTGTAGTACAGACTTATACCAAAGGTTGGTTTTGCTTACACCTGTAGTCCTAATTGTATGTGGTGGTCCCAGAGGGTACGGCATGCAATTCTGCCCAACACTGGACTAGGCCACAGATTGGCTGCGAAATCCATACCTGGATGCACAGGGCCAATATAAACCTTCAGCACTTGTACTCAACCAATGTTACACTTTGCCTGCATGACTGGGTCGAGTGCTTCACTGGATTTTTCTTGCTGGGACACAGGTGGTTAGGTTGACACACCGATGCTTGGAGCAATGTTGCTGCAATGAAAACAGTTAAGGATACATGTCTACCTGCGACTCCAAAATGAGCAGGGGTTAATGTTAGGGGGAATTCTCCAGAACGGCTAATTTCCTTACCTGATGAGTCCCTCAGCAGCTTTTCTGGATTTCTAGGATTTATTTTTTCACCTGTAAGAGTATGAGCCTTTTTTCCCCATTCGTACATGTGTTTTTGCTGTGTGTTGTACATTTTTTGCTCATGGACTATAGAGTCTCACCTACTCCATAGGTGATCATCTTTTTACTGCGTGTCACACAGCACCTTTAGTGCAGTGACACAGGGTTGTCTTTTTAGACTTCCCACTTATTTTCTGGGACTGACTACTGTCTCCCAGAACATGTAAAGTTACCATTGACTTTACTTGTCTTTTTAAATTTACAGACCCAGTACACCCTATCTTCCAATAGAGTACTGGAAGGGTTAATAGTTATCCCTTTATGTCTGTTTCTCATGGAACAATATTTAGTTCGCCGTTCTCTAAGATTTGGCTGGTGGCAGTGGTAGCTAATATTTTTATTCTACCGCGAGCTATGAAAATAGCCTCGGTACAGTTAGAGGCTATGGTGGTAGCCTCAAACTCAAACCCGCTGGACCCCATTGATTTTTATTTGGTTCCGGTCGGGTTTATTCGCCATTTCTTTTTGTAAAGATCTTTCTCGTGTTTTACTCTGCGTGCCAAACCAGGTTTGGTTCCTTTGTTTGCCGTCCTTCGGCAGGCTTCTGCACAGAAGCCCTCCTTAGGCGTCTGGGTGGACAGGATGTATGGGAGGGGTTTGAGGCCCCCTGCACAGGGTCTCCTTGGAGACTCAAGTCGCACTCTTGCTTGATTGGCTAGGTGACTGTCCTGCCAGGACAGCCACCCTGCTGTGTGATTGACAGCCAGACTGTGTGAATGGGGGAAAACTGCTTAAAAAGCAGGTCTCTGGGACTTGGAAGGCAGAGTCGCAACTGGAACGAGAGAACCAACGAGGAGCTGAAGGAAGATGACTGCTGCAACTACTGGACATCCCGGTGAAGCCCTGCAGCAGGTCCGAATCGGCCGAAACTCTGACGACAGAAGATCTGCAAGGAATCATCTTCCCTGGAGCTTGGTGGGACCAACCAGCTTGCCAAACACCAAACGCCGGCCTCCCTCTCCTGGTCGAATTTGCTGTGCATCGCTGCAGTGAACCGGATAGCCAGGAGGAACGGAACCCGTTTGGGTTTTAAGGAGCGCACCTTTTATTCGATGCTTTGTTCTGCTGCTGGCTTCTTCCCTGGGCAGTGCAGGACCATCCAGTCTTCCTCCTTGCCACCATGACAGTCGCTTCAGGAACCGTGAGCCTGCAGGAAGTGCCAGGAACAACCGCTTCAGCTACAGCATTCTTCTTCATTTAAGGTACTGTTCAAATCCGGTCATTAGTTCCGACATGTTTGAAATCTTTCACCTCTCCGAAGGCTTGTCCTTTTCTACTCTTTTGAATAACTTTTCCTCCGACCAACTTCGTTTTGAACACTTGGCAAAGACTTAACCGCGAACTACTCTGAACTGTGTGATACTCTGCAAAGACTCTGAACCATTAACATTGGCCCAGGCCTATTGACTTGAACCCTAGTTGTAGTAAGCCTTTTCTAGATTGCCCTGCCTATCACTTGTTTGTGTTGTTGATTTTGAATAGCCTGGTCTTTCCTCCCCTTTTAAATTGCTGGAGTGCCATTTTGCTCACACTTCATTTTTGAGCTTAACTTGTCCAGAATTGATTGGGTGTTGTAGTGTATTAAGATTGTGATTTTCTGCTGCTTTATAACAGTGAACTGTTTTATAACTGATGGTGTAAATCAATGTATATTCTTTTACTCAGAAACCTTGAATCAGTGTTGGTTTTAACCATAGTAATTGCTGTCCTTCGTGTAACTTCTGATACTGCTCAGTTTACTCTTGAGATAAGTCTGGCTGCTCAGCCATCGCTACCACTTTACTGTGTAGTACAGGCTTGTACCAAAGGTGAAATTGTACTTACACATAGGCTTAATTGTGTGTGGTGTTCCCAAAGGGTACTGCATATGATTCTGCCTAACACTTAAAACCAGCTCTTGGGTGTTAGGCATCAACTAGTAAGCAGGATGTAACGCTGGGAAACCAGGAGAGAGTACACAGTGCACTGCAAATGCAACTCCCACATGAAACGTGAACTTTCAGTACCGCCCCCAAACTGAACAGAAGGAACAGCCTCAAAAATAGGTTTGAAATCTGATTGTGACTCCTACTACACCTTTAAAATTACCCCACCATCACGCACAGCAAAATACGGTAGTTTTTAAAAAAGACATTCTTACCGTCGGCAAGTCCTAATACAGATGTCAGGATTTTTCATGGTGCCATTGCTGCTGGGGACTTTGCTGTCCAAGATGGGATGATTGAGCCAATTTGTGTTCCTGCAATTGAAAAAGTACAATAAAAAAAATTATAGATGTACCAGATTGACCATACCAATATTTGCGCACTACATTCTGCCAGTTGGCACACATCCTCCCCCGCACACAAAAGGGACCTAGAGTGCAGGGTTCAGCCAGGAAATCTCCAAAGTTCGCTATAGGCCAGTCCACCCCAGCTGGCAGAGAGAGCAGTCAGAAAACATACCTGAAAACGTGACTCGTACTCAGTCACAGAGACAAAAAAATAAAAGAGCGAGCGAGCGAAAGAGCATCAGCTTGTTATATTATACCCTTAACAGTGGAGAAGTCCAGTCTGCTGGCATTCCAATCATTCATCTACATATCTTACATAGAATACGGCATAGCCATGCAGCTTATACTGCAGTTAGGTGACAGCGCTGATGTAGCAGCAGAATCCCGCAGCTGCCATGCCAGACACGAGGGCCCCTGGCTTCGCCACAACATATGGTGCGGTGCAGGCGAAGGCCTGGCACCCACAGCCGGATGATATACATGAATTCCACTTTAAATCACTTCTATGGCAGCGGTGCACCCAAAGTACTGTTGGTAATGCAGTGATTTGAGTACATCAAGGGATGCATAGACTTGCTCTATAGTAGATGGCTCCCGGGGTAGCCCATTGCGGAGACTGTGTTTAAGGTTGAATTTAACCAAAACAATAAAAATATGCAAAACTTGTTAATCGAACAATTACTTATAAAAAAGGAAGAGCTATAAAATGTGTTTGGCCAAGGGATGGGTTGGGGTATTTCTGCCTCCGTTTGGCACCCATGAACCCAGTTTAATGTCCTAATAACTGCTGTCAGCACAACGGAAGCATTTATTTGTAAACATAACACCTTTATAAATATAACCTGTGATAAAACACAAAGCGAGGGGCACACAAATTGTATTGGTGTGGTGCTCAAGAAAAATAAAATAATAATTTCAACAGCGTTTGAGTTTAGAAATTACTTTTTTCCTTTCAATGTGTAAAATGCACATTTGAACAATAATGTGTCAAGCATGTAGAATGCCTGCTTTAAACATTGACCACCCCCCCCCCCCTCCCCACCAAGTGATGTTCATGGCCCATCGATTTCCGTGGTGTCCCTTTCAGGACAGAAAAAAACAAAACGGGATGAGCAAACAGAGCCAGGAAACGCGCGAATGACGGCTGGGGAAAGGAGCACTGTTTAGATTAGGTCACCGAGCCCCCCAGCTTCCCTCTGCAAAGCTGGAGGCTTGGTAAAGCCTGGTCATGGCTGAGGTAGGCCAGGTCCCGAGATCTGGCCAGACATCTGATGCCGGATCTCGGACCCGGCCAGCACCGTCCCATGGACCAGAGGGTTGACGAGGAAGAGGCACAGCCAAAGTAGGGGGACCGGTATTCTATGATATCTGACTCTGCCAAAGGGTGAGACCTTCCTGCACTCCTGTGGGGTCTAAGCCCTCCTGTAGCGTTCTAAGGTAGAAATGCGACCAATTCTAACAGTCAATTGTTATTACATTCAAAGTAAATATTTGTGGATGTGCCACATGTTTTCAAAATGTATTCTTCGTGCATTAAGTTTATCTCATACTGTTTAGATCATAATGAGTCTCAACACATCACAGGCATGAGTTTCATAGATTCAGTGAAAATCACATTTTAATTTACAAGAATATAATTAGACATTAATTGCATGTCCATATTGGTTCTTCAAAGGAATATTTACTTTGCCACAATATAGTTAAATAATAATACAAAATGACGATTGTTTTTTGTTTATGTTGGTAAACTAAGTGTTCAAGCTCAATTGGTTTTGTGCTCACTTAATGAGCAAATAAAGGACTGACATCAAATAAATCATAGGCCCATATCCACCAAGTTCACAATATGAAGATTCCCCATTGATTCCATGGGGGATTTTTGGTAGGGTTATGCCTCGTTAGATTGTTATACAAGGTTTGTCCTTAGATTTAATTTCCTTAAACACCAGAAAAAACAAACATGGGACGATGTCCTGTAGCTAATGCCAACACGTTTCGAATTTTAGAAGTTTATCTTCAGGGCCTTCAAGTTATCTGTTCAAGATATCTGATTCAAAGGGTGTTGTCCATTCAATAAGGCGAGCATTGTATCTCCAAGACAGGTATTGTGTTGGAGGAGATCCTGTCCATCGCCCACAGGGAACTTTTCAGGATTCTTGCAGTTTACGGTTCAGCTACTCTTCATGGAGAGTCAATGGCCGACGCTATCAGCAGTGTATCCTTGTCGCAATCTGCTGTGGGGGAGCTGGATATCATACAACACTGGAAATGCGTGCTTCCGTCGCTGCTCCCCTCCTACCCCATGGCCAAGCAAGGTGGGGGCACAGAGGGAGAGGAGTGCAGGGGGAACCAGAATTGCAGTGATCCGACCCCCCTGCTCATCTTTCCCCACGCGTGGGCCCAAACGGAGAGAGGGAAGCAGAGGGACCGACAAAGGCCTGAAACACTTGCTTCCCGGCACTCCCTCCAACTGTGGTGCGGCGGTCTGAGCTGAGAAGCGGCATCCCTTACCAGGCAATAAGACGCTGGCGGCACCAGCAGGAAGCAACAACGCAGCGTGGACACGCGATCCAAATGCAGGAAAGCGCACGTCCAGGCTGCTTTTATTCCCCTGAGCCCCCATCACATTGCACTGACTGAGGATGTAGTTTCACTTTTCTCGCTGTCCTGGATCACACGCCCCGCAGATAGACAGTATGGCTATTATTTAGGGATAAATACTCATGGTTATCTTGCTTGCAAGACTACATAGGCGTTTGCATTTTCACAGTATACTAGCAAAGCAACGGGCAGGCAGCTAGTCAGTGAGACAACGCAGGTAAAAAGTCTGTCCTATACAGAGAGAAAGAAATATTTGGGGGCGGGTCAATGCACTGCCTGGCAGCACTGAGCGGTAACGTCAGGCACATCTCCCTGCAATGTTCAGAACCCCTCACCTCGTAAAGGCAGTAAAGTTACAGAAATCATACCAAGGGAACTGCATGCCGTCGTAGTGTGCCCATTGCTGTTTTAACAGTGAAAGTGTTGCGCAGATAACAGCAGCGCTAGTCATTGGGCCGGCTCTCGCCGGATCTGAGGTCCCGCACCAGGTGTGTAGCCGGATCCAGCCAGAGTCAGCCGCCGCAAACCCCAAACCCATGCTCTGCGCTGGGTTACTTTGAAAAAGAAGAAAAGAAAGGAGGCGGCACAGAGTAGGGGGCGGAGCAGCTCATTGCTGCCATGAGCACTCTGATGGCTCCGCCCCCCTACGTGTACACAGCAGGATACAGGTCACAGCTGCAAGAAAAGCAAACTGTAATTTCCTCTGGTGACCCTGTGCAGGGTGCACGGGGTCACCAGAGGAAGTTAAAGTCCTCAGCCACGACTCAGTTTATTCATGCAAGGTGTGTCGGATACTTGTATCCAACAAACATTGCATGAATAAATACCCCCATTATCATTTAAACTATCCCACACTATGCAGCCACCCAACTGCTTTCAGAGGTGAGCTGCAGGAGCTGTGCCGGGTGTGGTTCAAGTAAAAGAAAATATAGCTTATGGCGTAGTGTGGATGCTGAGACGGACGCAGTCTGTTGTAGTCTGTGCCTGTCGTGCGCCAATGGATGAAAACAGAAGTCTGCGCAGCGGGCGCCATAGGATTATGGAGGAAGAATCGTGCCCCGCCAACTTCAAGCAGCAAACGGCAACTCCTATCAGGAAGGGGGGCAGCGAGACGATTGAAGGTAAGAGCTGCATCTCCCGGGAGAACCTAGTGTGTGACACACTGGAGGGCGGGAGTGGGGGGGGCGATAAACAAAAACAGACCGCTGAGGCAACGCAGCCAGCGTGCCCACATGAATACAAAGAAAGCGACTCGAAGACTATCTGAAGCTGGAGATATTGTTTCCATTGCTATAAACACTGTCACCCCCGGGGTAAGCCCACGGCCATTGCTCTAAGGTCATGAGGCAGCTCTCCCACAGTCCCTCCTACCTGCTGCTTGCTTGCGGTTAAGAAAACAAACATGAAAGTAAATATCAAAGTCCACGATATTGTGGTCAGAGAGGATTTAACAACTCCTCGAGATACGCTGACAAGGAATAATGCATGGGGGTATTGTGCGGATAACGTGGAAGAAGGAAACTCATTAGCCCAATTAACATCTGAAGACAAAGGACCACACAATCCCGGGAAGTAGGCTTGGAGATCTCGCGAATGCCTAAGGCGGCAAAAAGCCAAAAAATGTAAGATCTACGCAAGCCACTACCTCAACCCTCACTACCGAAGACGCTTGCCGAGAGGAGACGGGCCCCTGAGGAATAAAGCCCAGCCCTGCCAAAGTGCTGAAAACAAAAACAAACAAAAACAAACAAAAACAAACAGCCAGGGTGGGGGCAAATTCTTACAGGAGGCTACAAGGGCTACAAATCAGAAGAAAAGACTCAGAGATCCCGAGTACACACGTGTTTGGGCCCAAAAGCGTTAACGAAACCTAGTCTTCTCTCTACAGCAAAAATCAGTGCTCTCTAGCACATTGAAACATTTTTTTGCAACAAAAATCAATGGGGGAGCGGCTTCCTGTTGAACTGACAGACGCCGAAATGCTGGCTGGGTCGGAAGCCTGTCACGTCAGCAGGTGTCAGTGCCGGGGCCACATTACAAGTAAGTTCAGCAGACAAGCTTCCCCTACAGGCCCGTTGCAACGACAGAAAACAAGCGGTAAGAGCCGGGGAGGACCTGCCCAAAACACCAACATTGATAAAATGGCATTATATCAGGCAAGAAAAAGGACGGTCCGATGGCCAATTAAGTGAGGACATTCTACAGAATCGTATTCCAGAGATGACAAACGAAATCGTCGAAACGGCTGCCTGCCCAAGGCCTAAAAATCCGGACCAGCGAACCGAGGTTGGCTTGGAGAAAAGTCAACCAGACAATACCTGCATCGTCTAACGAAAGTAGCCTTCCAAGGCAAGAGCTTGGAATGACACTGATAAATGAGGGGACTCAAAACAGGATGGCATCTCCACGAATTACAGAAAGCTAGATCCCTATAAAAAATAAATAAAAAAAATACTAAAAAAATAACTTGAATTAACCCTTCAGCATGGGTTGACCTTGGAGACGACTCTCCCGAGGAGACGGCTCAGCGAAATTGCAACTCCAGTTTCACGAGATACCCCTTCCAAAAAAGTCGACTTGATGTCCATTATGTCAACGGTCCCAATTGCGCTATCCCCTTTTTGTAAACTATATGAGGCTATGAATGAAGCCCTTAAAAGACAACTCGGCAATAATGTCATCCATGCATTCAAAACTAACCCATCTGGAGGGTTATATTGAAGCCAAAAATCAGGAGAACACCAGACACTCAGAACTAGTTACAGCAACAAGTTCAACTCAAACACCAGTACGAGATTCCTCTGAACAGAGTTCCGAAGTGGTCACATCAGCCGGCACCCAAAAGGAAGTACTGGTACTAGCCCAAGCCAAGGGTAGAGCAGCTTACGTATCGGAAGGCATTATCCCAGATCTGAAGTCACAAGAGATGGAACCTGCACAAAGAAACCAAGGGAGAATGGGGCTATTGCAAGTGATCTAGGGCCTTTTGAGCCATTACCCCGGCAAAAGCCTTTGCGAAAACCATTGCGGGATTCAAACGTAGGGCCTAAGGCATCCTACAGGATCTTTGGACAAAATGGGCTAGGAATAGCGAAGGATGTAATGGTATTTAGAGGGAATAAAGAAAGCACAAAGGCAACAGGTTACGGGGTAGTGGCTCAGGACGTTGTGAAAACCAAAGCCAACCCTCAAAATTTTATTCTTTTTTATTTTTAAAAAAGGAGCGTCTTTAGACTTGAATGGATCTCCAACAGAACAAATAATGTAGTACTCAACCAAAGGAAGGTTATTCAACTTTGTGAACAAACTGCAAGCCTGAAAAGACTGCACTCAGGGGACATCCTGATTGTTGAACCAAGGGAGGAAGATAATAAAGAGTGCTCCTATCTCCATATTGAAGCAACTAACGTAAGGAGCCTCATCAGAAACTCTATAGGGGACTTCAAAAGGATGGGTTATGAAATTAAGGAGATTCACGAACCAAAGAGACAAAAGTTTGATATGAATCAAGAGAGAGAAAGATACACGGGCAGAAAAGCTCACCAAAAAAGCCCAAGTAATACAAAATTGAAGGACAGACTATAGATGCACAAGAACCTACATAAGGACGCCTAACCACAGTCAGAGGGGGTATCTTCGAAATTGTGAACACTGTCCATCATATGAACGGACCCTTAATGAATCTTCATCCAAACAAGGCGAGACAGCAGACTCTCCGAAAAAGCTAAAAAGTGATTCCCACGAGGCCCTACCTTCGGGAGAAACAAAGACAAGAAAGTGGCAAACAAAGAGCAGGAGATTCCGAGAAACCACTAGCACAGGCGTAGAGAGGAAAATGAGCAACAACCGCTCCCAAAGCAGAGCATTTGGACATCAAGAGTCCAGAAAAACTATAAATTCTTCTAGCCACCAACATCGAAATGCAGGGAGGTTTCGGGGCTTGACCTAGGGGAAGTCAGAAGAAGAGTTGCACCAAGGAAAAACTCAAATGTGCTCATGGAATACCCGAGGTTTCGGACATCTAACTACGAACTTGGATGTTAACCTGGGCAACTGATATTGTCTGTCTCCAAGAGACATGGTTAACTACAAAGCCTTACCTCGACGGATATGACCCGGAACTCTCACCAGCAATTAAGTGGGAGGTTGGTAGGCCCATTTCCAGGCTCCTAACCTCCCTAAGAGCAGGAAGCGGGTTAACGCTAGATTCTACCCTTCAAGCCACAGAACTAATTCAAGCAGTCTTAGATTTGTGGCATAGACAAGAGCCCCAAGAAGATCCAACTAAATTTGAAAAGATTCTCCTAATCAACACTTACTGGAGTCCGGCCAGAACTGATGCCGACAAATACTTACACGCCATAGAAGACACCCTTGAAGAAGCCAACACCACCCACAAAAATCGATCACACAATAATTTCGGGTGACTTAAATGCAGTGTGCGTAACAGAGGGGGCAAAGGAGGCACACCTTCATTCGAGAGTGCATTTATATCTTAGGGGCAGAAAATAGAATCTGCTAATGGATGCATACGATCTGCATAACCTCCACAAAATAAAAAACAACCAAATACCATCAGTACCGACATGGGAAGGAAAAGGAGTGGGTCTCATGATAGATCACTCATGTGTCTCAAGAAAATTGCTGGAGTAAATTTGAAGTCGTGAGAACCTTAAACAGCGACCATAACCCAGCAACCCACTGGAAAGTCACACACCCGAACAGGGAAAGCATGTTTAATAACCTGGAACCTTGTAAAGGGAATACACGTCTCCTTGATATCTGACTATCGCCAAGCAAAGGAACAGTGGGGAAAAATAGGCACAGAAGTTCTTGCTTATCAGCCCTTCCTCAAAGTACACAAAGTTAAACTGCAGAGCCTGACACCTTAAAACCAAAGCTCCACGTGTACAACAAACTTAGTACCTAAAAGGCGAATGGTAAGACAAAGCAAACGCTTAGTGAAAAAACAAAAAATCCATTATTAATAACTAAAGCAAAAGAGGAGGAAAAAAAAAAACTACAAAGCCTTGATACAGCAGCAAAGAGTACATTTATACCAAGCAGACTCGGAAGCAATGCTGCGCATTCCGAGTGGCAAAAACTCCAGGGTCTTCTGGACCCGGATTGAGCCAGGCGCAAATGTCAACACTTGATAACAATGTGGCTGAACAAGCTTGGATGTCACACAAGGAATTAGATAAATCATTGGGAAACAAATGCCCCCTTGACACGCCATCTGTTAAAGTGCGCTGGAACAGCGCCAGTGACAAGAAGACAAGATCAGAAAATTAAATACTCGAGCACCGGGCCCAGATGGGTTAACTAATTATAACATGAAAAAGCACCCGGAAGCCTGGGCATCCCTGACAAGCGAGATATTCCAGCACTGCGTAGACTGCAGTGCAATTCCCTCAAAAATGCCATTGTAGTGCCAATCTTTTTTAAAAAAAGGAGACCAGAATGAACCAAGGCAATATCGCCCAATCGCTCTACTGGATACCATCGGCAAAATGTTTGGTTCCTTAGCTCTGGAGGGCTTCCCAGAGTGGACCTTTGCCTCAGATAATTATGATCCACTACAGGCGGGCTTCGTTCGTGGACTGGGAACTTCAGCAAACATTCTTCTAATAAGTGTTCTGAAGGCAAAAGCACTTCAAGCCAAAACACGATTAGGTCTAATCTTCGTGGACTTGGTGCAAACTTTCGACAGGGTGAATAGAGAAATCTTGTGGCAAAAACTGATCCATCGAAGGTGCCCAAGCTCAATTTTACAGCCTATCCAGGCTTGTACTCACAGACCTCTGAGAGTAACACTAAACAAAGCTGGCCTGTTATCAGATAAGATCGTAACACCGCGTGGGGTGAAGCATGGATGCCCTCTAGCGCCAGCTTTATGCAACTCTTACATCGCTGACTATAGGGCTCACAGGAATTAATTCGAGCCTTCCCGCCGTCCTTGGAAAATACAAAAATCCCAAGAATCCTCTATGCAGACAACATAATACTGCTTGACCAAACCCCTGTCGGGTTACAAAGACAGATGGATAACTTGAAGGTCTACCTGAGAGACAACAACTTGGAACTCAACGAAACAAAAAAAGAAGGTAATGTTTAGGCAAAAAGCCCAAAAAAAATAAAGAAAGAAAAACACACACCACAGTCTCAAACTGTTCACGGGGGTAACAGGCTGGATAACGTCACAAGTTTCAAATACTTGGGGATAATACTGAACAGTAGAGCTGAAACACCAATGCAAGACCATCTACGAGCAAAGATGGTAACCTTAATAGTCCAAACAAAAATCATGAACAGAAAGTTTGGCCGTTTCTCATTAATGCCAATCCTGAAATTCTTTAGATCAAGGTGATCCCAAGTATAGTTTTTGGAGCTCAAGCGATGCCATCACTTCCAGACTCCATATGGATTAAGCGTGAGGGACTCTTTTGGCGCCAAGTGCTGTCATTGCCACAGTCGACTCCTATGGTGTTGATTGGACGTGTATTGAGTTTGTCCTCCCTGAAAGCAACTGTCGAAAGAAGCGGTCTGATGCTATACAGGAAGATCATTCAACTGGCTGCGAAGTCAATTCTGGAGATAATCAACAGAGCAATGTTGAACGATGAAAACCAAATGCTCACAAAATGGAGATCAAAGAACAGGAGCTTATTGAAGAAAAAAAAAAAAATGTAAAAAAAAAAAAAAATCGGAAGTTCAGAAGAGGACCTCCTGGCCAATCCTGGGAAAGTCAATAAAAAGATCCTAGAAATGGATTGGATAGAGACTCTGAATTCAGCCTGACAAAGGATCTGCCATATAATCCAAAAAAGTAAACAAGATTATACCATACCTTGTGAAAATCACAGACAAGCTCTAAGAGCAAGTTTCATGAGAATTTCACCTGAACTTAACACAAACGAGATCTTAGCGAACAGACGACAGGTGGATTCAAACAAATGCCGCTTCTGCACCCAAGATAATCAAATCGAGACAAAAAGGCATCTCCTATCTTGTACAGGCCTCTCAAAATAAAGATCCACATGGCTAGGCCACCTGCTTAAAAACCTATATGTTTATGATGAACAGGAATGGTGGGCCCGCTTAATAAGCGGTGAAAAAACGAACTGGGTGATCGCAGTGGTGGGTTTCTTCAAAATGATTGGCCTGGTGGCATAAGTGACAAAAAGGATCTGACCGATAAAGAAATATTCACTTGTTCGTCTAAGCGGATGAGAGAGCGAAGACGCGACTACATAGCTAATGAATTTCATAACAAAGCAAATGCACTGGAGAACGTATTGCTTCTTTTTGTAAAAAAAATGTTCACACAATTAAATCAAATAAAATAAAACATGGTTTCCCCACAGACTATCTGCTCTTTCACCATTAGCTAGAGTAATTGCTCTTAACGATTCTTTCACAGTCTGCTTAAAATACTGCTCTGCATGAGCTAAGATCACAGTGTAGACTAACATTGCTGTTGGTAGTTTAGGTGCACAGATGGCTGATACGGTTTGCTCCCGTGTACATGTGCGGGTCGGACTGGGCCATAAAATTGGCTCTGGCACCAATGAAAAAGTGGCCCATAATTGTAAATGGCAATTCATTCCTTTTCTAACCCTGTTTGAATAGTACCCAAGGGGGAGTTGGGGGGATTATAAAAAGGCATGCAAATTGTGCATGTTAAAGAATATTTACTCAGCAACACTGGTCAAAACTATTATTATTAACATAGTGAACTAACATCACCAGTGCCATGGAAGCGGAATTGATATATAGTTTGGAAAAGAAGCAGCATTAAAGAAATTGCGCCGTTTAAAACTATTATTTTGGACATTTCCTTTGATCGGAGGTCAACTGCCAGCTCCGCCCCCAAACCCCACCTCTTTGGGCACCGCCCCCTTCACCTCCACCCTCACCCCGGCCCTTGTGGGACCCCCCCACCAAATTGTTCTCATTTCCACCACTAGATAAGGTGGTGGATGGCCGCAGCCGAATCTGCCATGAAATTCCCTCGGCGTGTGCGGCACGGCCATAAACCACTTCTGTTTGGGGGTGGGTGGAGCCGGGGATGAGGATACCAGCCAAGAAGAAACACAGAGATCCGCTGTTCTGTAATATTTGGTATCCCATACCGATCCGGTATCCCCTGTCTTCGGCTGTCTTCGTAGATCGCAGACCAAAGTAGGAGAGTTCCGAGCCTCGGTATGGAGTACCAAATGTTGCACAACACCGGAATAACGCTCGAGTTCCATATTGTCCAGTCAGGGGAATATTCAGCATTGCAAGAAGGGCTGGGGGGTCAGCCACGGTGAAACTCCTGCTACTTTCCCCTCAAATGTAGTGCACGCAATTCCAGGTTGTTTCATTCGCGCCCACAAACCGCCCACCCCTGTCCCAATCTATTTTTTTGGTAACATTACTAGTGGCATCTCGCATTTTAACACAACAAAAAGAAACAGCAGAATCATTACAGGTGCAGGGAACTCCTCTAATTTGCATATGGATTGCACCAACAGACATTACTTCACAGAAAGCACATCGCAAGGAGCATCATCAGTCTTTGATACTTGGAGGCGCCATGCAAGTGACTTTAGAATAAGTTGTCATTAGTAAGCCAAGTGGCAAATAATGTTGTGGTGCAAAATACCTAAATTGCACTGTTATATATGGAGCAAGTCAGGCTTTTTTTTTTTTTTTTTTTTAAATAACAGCAGCATATATTAACACATAAGCTTTGACGTGAATCACTTACAGAGCTGCAGATAAGACACAGCCTGATGTTCATGATCTGCCCAGGATCACACACTTTGGTTAAATAGTGAAACCGGGATGTGGACAATTTAAGCAACTGAGAACATCTTCACAGTTTTAGTTCATATAGATATTTATTAAGGTTTCCCTTTGCATTTCATGTGCTTAAATAATACTTTATTTATACCAATGCCTTGGAAGGAAAGCACATTACATAACAAACTTCCCTTTCATTATTAACTTTACACTATGCATCATTATAGAAATATGTTGAGAAATAAGAGGATGGATTTGGCTTTCTCCCCATCCTGCATGCAAAGTCCCAATAGCATCATGCAGATTAATGTGAGCCTAACAAATCCCCCTTGGGTAAAGCCATAGTATTATTTCATAAAGCCTGCAGCATTATGCAACCGTCTCACACCTGATCACTCCCTCCCATGCACATTTCTAAAGGGACTAAAGTCCCTGCTAATAGTACCCCCTCCCTCTCAGCAGTGCCTAATGGCTCACATTGAAAGGCTCCGTTGACACAGAGCAACTTGCGAGCCCCTCTGCTGCTGCTCTGAGCTCCTTGGGACATTGTCCTGCCAGAAGTTTCGGAAAGAGTAAGGTGTCCTGCTGTCATAACAATTACTGTGCTGAGCAGGAATTACTGAGCACACATTGTCCTGCCAGCGGGACACCTTTCTCGTTGGGCACCCTCATTGAGGTGCCGCACAGGAGGGGTGGCCCACTGATGAAAGTCCCAGTCAGGCTCTAAAAAGAGCCTGTGGGGTGGCAGCGTGCCCCCTCGACCACCCCCTGGCTCAGTACGCCACTGTTACTTGATCAGTCAGCTGAACTGCATTGAGTTAAATGAAACTTAGTGGGTTATATGGTTATTTGTAGCTTAATAAATCACAGCTGCCAACAGTGATGGAAACGGGTACACAAACTACGCTTGGAAATTGAAAAAATACTCTGGAATACTACCCCCTTAGGGAAATTGACCCAATAGATGGGTTCATAGTAGAGGGTGTGGTGTAGCAGTGCAGTCATCATGGCAGGCACGTAAAACACATACAAATAACATTTCATTTTACAGGGTTGACATGAAACGCAGATAAATCACACAATAAACGAGACTGACAATATATATATATTACACATCTCATAGCATAGTGGGAGTATTTGTGGTGTTTCCCTTTTAAGAACATGTATTGCCCCTCTAAGGATGTGTCATGACAGCCTCATACCCGACTGGAAGAAGGAGCCTCCGCACGCACGTGCAATACCACGGTGGTAGACTAAATGTAATGGCACTCTGTCTCTGTGTCTCATTGTGTAGGGCCTGCAGGCCTAACCCTTGTGATCACAGGCCTGCGGCCCTGCTAGTCTGGGTGCGGTCTGGGTGCCCCAGACCAGCATGTGTAAGAGGGTGCCTCCAGGCCACTTGCCCCATGTGTGATCGCAGAGCAGCTGCTTGTCCGGGAGCCCACGGCAGCTGCGGTCTTGTCGTGTGACCACGACGATCAGGGTGATCCCTGCCACATTAATTGCGTGTTGGTGCCCGAGCACCCATTGGGCTGGCCCAGAGTCACAGTGCACAGAAATTAGGTACTCTCTCCCCAATTCAAGGGATAGTTCAAGCAGAGCGTTGTTAAATGTTACTCCTCAAAATCAAGGGGATACCAAATATTACAACACTATATTAGCTGTAATATTTGGTATCCCCTTCAAAAAAAGGGATGAGATGGCTTCCAGAAGCTGTCACAGTGTAGTCTTATGATGTAATCCCCTCCCCAATGCAAAGGATAGTTCAAGCAGTGCGTTGTTAAATGGTACCCCTCAAGGGGATACCAAATATTACAACCCCATATTAGCCTTTATATTTGGTATCCCCTTCAAAAAAAGGATGGGATAGCTTCCAGAAGCTGTCACAGTGAAGGCCTATGATGTACTCCCCTCCCCAATGCAAGGGATAGTTCAAGCAGTGCTTTGTTAAATGTTACCCCTCAACATCAAGGGGATACCAAATATTACAACCCTATATTAGCCATTATATTTGGTATCCCCAAATATTACAACCCTATATTAGCCATTATATTTGGTATCCCCTTCAAAAAAAGGATGAGATTGCTTCCAGAAGTCATTGCCTCCATTTGGCAGTGCTTCCATCTCCTGTTGTGGGCGCTCCGATGGTGCTCTCTTTGGTCGTGGGCGACTCCCGTCGATGTCTTGCCTCCGATTCAGCCTCCAGTCACCCGCTAGCTTTCTTTCCGCCCAGCTCCACGCTTCTCTGGGATCCGTGAAATGCACTGTCGTACCGTTGTGGTATATTTTCAGTTGTGCTGGGGACAGAAGTCTGTATCTTATGTTAAGAGCTTGAAGGCGGTTGAATGGGTCGAAGGACTGCCTCGCTTTCTGAACCTCCTTGGTGAAGTCTGGGAAAAAGGCGATTCTGGAGCCCAGCCCTCCAGATAAGGCGCGTATTTGCTTCATTTTACGCATGTAATTATGGCCATTACGGAGCATTTCATTTTCTTATGCGTACCATTTACGCTGTATTTATTTTCATTAAAAAGCATACTTTCCTCCACTAGATGGCACTAGAGTGCAAAAGGTGTCTTGGATCTGCACTAGTGTGCCGTGCTGGGCCTTGGAGTTTATGGAACAAGCCCCTAAAAATGAAATACAGGCCATAGGTGTCCTGCAGGGAATGTTTTGCTGCATTCCCGGACTTCTGGGAAGATTCCCATACGGGCCAGGAGCTCCGCATGAGAGGAGTAAAACCTAGAAATACGGAAACAAAGAATTCACCCATTTCATAAGAACAGTAATCAATCGTCTGTGGGGAGGGCATTTATGGATCAATAATGTCTCGCTTGGTCAAGGGCTCGAGGAGGAGGAGCCTTTATTGATTCGATTGGCCAGAGCAAGCCAGGGACGTGGAGGCAAACATTAAATAGCAGTGTGAACAGTGAATAGCAGTCTGGACAACCACCGGGAAGGGAAGCCTTAAACATAAAGTACAAGGTGAAACCAGGCTCACTAACAATCATGCTGTGTCAAGTTGTGAACGCATTCTCCACACCTTGAGCCTTCCTGCAGAGCCAACGCATGTGCAGCATGTGGCATAATAAGTGCATTGCTCTGCCCCGCTCGCCCCTTCCCTTCCCGGTCTCTGAGACATGTAACCAAGGCTCGCCCTCGCCCCCTCCCCTCCCCTCCGCAAGACATTTCCTGCGCAAGTGTCCTTCACTCCACAGTACTGCCGCATACTTTCAGAGGAAGAGTAGCCTTGGGCTCACAGCTGAGACTAAGACAGGAGGCCACAAACCCACAGGGGTGTTGACACCAGCCAGGTGAGCATCCTGCCCTTTTGCTGCTGCTATCTGACCTGCGTTGGGATGCTTTTTCTTTCTCCCGAGCCAGTTCTAGAATCGGCTCAGGCCGACATTCAAGCACTGACAGTTTACCAGGTCTCACTAGGCAGGTTGTTAACTGCTTAGGTTGCAAACACATTTCCTTTGTCAGTGGCAGAGCCTTTCATATGCCCGATAGTTAAAGTGAGCAACCCGAAGCGCCCATTTAATTATGTGTTTATATTAACACATCATTAAATGTGCGCTTTATATATCTATGATGTCTACTAGCTTGACACGCAAAAAAAGTAAAGTTGCTTTAAGTCACTAATCAAATGTTTTCAACATCATGAATAACAATGAGCTGGAGGTTTGTTGCAAAGAATCTCCATATGTGTTTATTATACAACATCTTTTATTACATGTCTTAAATCACTGAAAGTACTGTGGGGTTAACTAGGTCTTTCAGGTTGACATTATCTTGCATTCTGGGACTATAGTATACCATTAAGGACGAACATTAAAGCCACAAGATATTCTTTTGGCTTAACACGTAGCTGTAAGACATCATTACTGTTGGCCTTTAAATCCAAACTATTTGTACCAAGTAAAGCTTGGAAGCAATGGTCAAATTTGCAGAGTGGATTAAAATCCCTGCTTCACAGTTCAGGCAAGGTTTGTGATCCTGGTCCCGTCCCCCACTCCCTTCTTGCCTACCCGCCCCATCTGTCTGGCCACCCCACTCCCTCTTTTTTGGATGCAGCCAGAGTACCAGTAGTTCCTTTTTTTCCACTTCCACCACTCTTTAATCACCCTGATGTGATAGCGATTACGGGCTAAATTGGCTGTGATGCGTGTCATGCCAGAGATGCAGATTCTTGACTATCTTGGAAGGAACCTATCGGGCAATCAAGACTCCTCACCTATGATGGAAGTACAAGATGGGGGAAGGAACAGGCGAGTTTTTAATACTCGAGGAGTTCATGTGAATTTATATTAAAGAAGCAGCAAGGAGTAAGCCACGAGACATATACACTTTGGGCCTAATTGACAAACCTTTTATAATGGCAACGCCCCATTGGAAAACGCTCAATGAATTAGGCCCTTTGTCATGTGCATTATATAAATGGTCACTGCTATTAATGGTATAGTTCAAACAGTGGAACAGGGGTCAGTCAGGCTTTTTGAGTAGTAACTAGTTGGCAATAAATCACTTGTTATAGACATTTCTGTTTTTGATAAAAAGGCACAGTGGCAAAATGTGTTGCCCAGGATCATACACTTTAGTGTTGAAGCAGGGATTTTGGACCAGTCTGCAACTTATGCACTTGCCTGCATTTCTTCTCAACTGTAATTGCCAGAATCATGTTTTTGGTTTTGTACACAATGTGGGGATCCACATTAATTTCCTGCAGCAGACAGCCGGGAAGGTAGCTTAGCAGGTTGTGACTGTTGCTGAGATTATGTGTGCAAGTTCCTGTCAGTAAATCATATGCTAACACTTGCTTACTCACACTCCCTCTGCAAGCAATACATTAGTCTCTATCTATATTAGTTCTTAAGAGTTTCTAGGGTCCAGAATTCTGAAAATGAAGCTGTGTATGTAGCATGTACTTACAAGTTATTATGGCAGAATATTTTCCACTAGTGTAAGAAAATGGTTAAAGGCAAGCCAGACAACTTTGATCTACAACTCTTTTGGTCTACAGGTTTGATTTTACGGGTCTGATTTTACATATGCATTTGGTGTATGTTGGATACGTTTTACTCTCTTGCAGAGGAGAAAACTCATTTTTACTCTCTTGAAATTGCATTAACTCTCTAATTTGAAATATAATGCGTAAAATACTCCCACCTCAAAATCTTATCTGGAGTACTGCTGGAGCCATTAAATGTTATGGAGCCCTTAGTTCTGGCCATCTGCAGCAGTATCGCGTCCCGATCCCTATAGTTCAGGAGCTTTGCTATTACCGTGCGCGGGGGAGCTCCGGGTATTTGTCTGCCCGTTGGTAAGCGGTGAGCACGTTCAACTGAGAAGAATTTTGATAGGGTCTTGGGAGCAAATAGATCCGCAATCCATTGCTCTAGGAATAGCTCCATGCTCGGGCCTTCGGACTCGGGCAATCCAAGGATCCAGATGTTGTTCGGTCTTGCTAAAGCCCTCACCCTCTTCCACTCGTTCTACCAGTGCCTTGAGGCATGCCAACACTCCGGTCATTTGGGGATTTACAGTCCTCAGGCTGTCCTCTGTTTCCGATATGCGGCCCTCTGCTTCCCCGGTACGAGCCGTGAGTTTTTGCAGGTCATGGCGCAATAGTGACGCCTCAGTACCTATGCCATCCATCTTTTTTTCCATGGAGGTCCTCGAGTTGGCGATAGCATTCATGATGCCTTTAAGGGATATATTGTAATTCTTTGGTCCCAGTGCATAGCCAGAGTTGCCCTGCTCCTGCGGGGGAAACTTGGGTAGCGATTGTGTACTGCTCCATTTTGCTCTGCGTTGTCGTGTTCTTTGTCCTGTCTTTCCCCATGGTGGTCAAGCCAGTGTTGATTTGCAGTTGCTCCCTTCCCTCTCAGCCGATGTTTGTGCAGCGGTTTATGTCAGTGGGGTGCTCGCTTCGGGCGCAACGATTCAGCAAGGCACCATCCAGGTGTAGCTGTTGGTTCAGGATCTTGTGGATACTGGTCAAGTGGTTCACCAGAGACACTTGTTCTGCCTTCGCAGGTGCACTGTCCAGCGTTTATTACCAAATGGTGCTGTCCGTGACCACCCGGCTGCGGTACTCCGAAGACGGCAGAGCCACAAGCCTTGGCTTCTATCTCGCTAGGGAGGTGCCGTTGTAATCAACACCTCTTCCCTCCTTTTGGTTTCTCTTACGGTTTATATGCACTGTCTACTTCGTGGTTTCTTCCCAGAAGTCTGCTGCGTTATCACCTATGCCCTCTCCCTCCTTTGTTTTGTTGGCCTGAGGATTGGCTTGGTCGGCACTCTATCTTTCGGGAAGGAGGTGTTTCTATTAGTCTCAGTTCAAATGGGTGTCTTAGACTCGTACAGTGCAAGATTAGGGGCCCTGTTGCCGCTTCGCGCCACGGACAAGCAGGCCAGTACTCCAGCTGCCTCCTTTCCTGGGAGACGTGCTCGTTTCAGTTGTCCTCAGTAGTAGTCTTTGATCGGGGCCGGTGATATCAGAATGTTGTTTTGCTCTCTCAAATCCCTGCAGCTTCTGAAGTGCGTGCTGCCACTCAGGTCGGCGCACCGGTTGTGTACAAGCTCGCCTCCAAGCAGGTGGTCGCTTTTGATAACGGTCTGGGCTCACAAGTGATTTCAAGTGTGTAAACCACGTTTATTGCTGCGTGTTATGGCGGCTAGGTGATGTATTCACAGGATATTAGCCTTATTGGGTTCACCTTGGACACTCAGCGCTCAGCCACATCACTACTTTATTGGGAGCTCAGAGCATTGTAGATTCAGTGCACAGTTCTCATTCACCTTATAACAGCCATGCCCTCAGCGTAGGCAGCTTACCTTCCGTTCTCGGTTGCTTTGTGGAACGTGTGTTGCAATCCACGTGTCGCGTTCCACTTTCAGGGTCCCACTGTGAGCGGTTGGGGTCTAGGGATAATTCGGCTGCGTATCGTTGTTGGTAGGCAGTTTAGCTTCTTCGCACCGTCTCTGGGTAGGAGACGTGTTTGATTTGGTTGCCCCTGCTCACTCTTTTCGCAGGCGCTGCTCGGTTCGCTGTCGGCCTGGCTCTCCTGCAACCGGAGCACCTTCAGGCAGCCTTCCTCGGTTCGCCTGCTAGCTCGGGTCGCGTCGTTCCCAGGGGCCCACAGCAGCTTCTCGCAGCCTCAGATGGGACCGCCCCATCGACCGCCGGGGCAGCAGGTAGGAGCCCAGCCTCGCTGGCACGTGGAGATCCCATCGGGAGGAGGGTTGGGGGGGGGGGGGGGGACCCATAGCGCGACTCACCTTGTCGCTGCAGTGATCAGGATCGTAACGCCGGCTGGTCCTCTCTGTCGTCCTCAAGCAGGGTTGCTCCACCTCGTATCGGAGCAAGGGATGCCAGTGCCCGCCTGCTTTCATGGGCGCGCTCGCCACCTACTCACAGTGTTGTTTGGGGTCGGGATCAGTGTTTAGTCTTCCTGATTTCGGCCTCAGCGCTGTGATGGTAGTTGCTGTTGCGGGCGCTTGGTTCAGTGGAGCCTTTAACGTAATGCGCACCTTCCTCTTAGCTTGCAGTCCCGGCGGCCATCTTGTCTGGCATACGCAGTCAGCCGCTTCTGGATTCCACAGCGCGTTGGAAGCTATTTTCGTGAGTTTAACAACATGAATTGTCAGGATAAAGGCATGATCTAGCTGGTGGCCCTGGAGCAGCGAGGAATCACGTCCTCATTGCCCGCTTGCTGGCCACACCCTCCTCCAACCTTGGTGATTATTGAAGGTAAGGTTACCCCGGTATATCGGGTGCTTTGCGTCCGTTTACCGTGCGCAGCCCCCATTCGATGAGCCATAAGCACATTTGGAGACCCTTTGCACACACCCGTCCATATTTCATTCTGGGCAAGGGGATGTTCAGTGACCAGTCCTCCAGCGGATCTAACAGATCCTTTAGCAGACCTACACCCATTTTGAGGTTTAAATCTCCTCCCCATATGCATTGCTCATTACGATTCCTCCCGTTTAGAAATAAATCAATAAACGTCTTGACTTTGGCTAACCTGTCTGCATCAGCCTTATGGGGGCTGTTAGAGGTTCAAAATGATTAACGGGTCCCCCCTAGAGGGTAAAATACAGAGCACCTGTAGGTAGTCCATGTTAGTCTCCACTACCCTAAACCTACAGGTTAGGGAGGCTTTAAATCAAAATGGCCAGACCCCCGTAACATCTTACTCTAGCATTTTTGTTCACTGAGATCCCCTACGATGTGTAGCCATCTAACAGTGTGGTCTCCAAGGCCCAAGTCTCCTGCAGGAGAATGACATTGTGTGATTTTTTTTTTAAATTTATTTTTATTGGTTTTATGAAACAACAGAGAACCTTCGGAGCAAACATGAAAGGGACTTGTGTCCCTATAAACCTTATACAAAAAAGAAATTGATAATTCTTTGGCGTAGACACCCACCCCTCCCTCCACCCCACCCCCTTTCAAGGCACAGTCTCCGATCGCTGCTTTCACTTATACTGTTCAATCCGTTGTCGGCAGTCCGGACCGGGCACTAGATCATCGGCAATGGGCCGATTCCTCTGAATTAAAGTCTGTGTTTTCCAAGTTAACTATTCGGTAGGGCCGAGTCACTGTTCTCCGGGAATTTCAACCTGTACTTTCCATGTTACTAAAAGCATTAAAGAACCGGAGCCATCCCTGTATAGCTTCTGTGATCTTTTCCATAAGATAAATATCCCTGGCCACTGCCATCCATTCTTTCTTCATGGGGAGGCAGGTCCTTTTCCAAGTTCTAGCTCGACAGGCTCTGGCCGCTAAAAGTAAACAATGTGACAGGTGTGGAAGCTTGTCCAACCGCTCATCCCTTCTTTCAAGTCCAAATAATACTACGATTGGGTCTAGTGGGTGGGACCCTCCGTCCGCCTCTGTGAGCAGCTCAACACTTCTGTCCAATATGTGCGCACTTTGTGACATGTCCACCACATATGCCAATAATTGGCTTTTTCCCCTGCACCCGTGCCAGCAACGGGGAATCACCGCTCGAAACAACGGAGAGTACTACCGGGTCATATTGCCACCTGTGAAGCAGTTTTATGGCGTGCATCTTATATTGACACGAAATTGTGGTCTTAAATGCCCTACTACAGAGTCGCACCCATAAACCGTCCCCAATTTCACAGCCCAAGTCCCTCTCCCATCTCGTTCTTAGACCCCCCCCCGATTGCTCATTCACGGGGGAACAAAAGCGCCCTATACAGGAGGGAGATGAGACCTTTCATATCTACATGCGTTTCCAAGACCTGCTCTACTGGGGTGAGTGGCCTCTTTATATGCTGCTTCCATTTCCCTGCCATGAACACCCCCTTCAATATTAGATAGAGGAGTGGGGACAGCCTGCCAATGCCCAATGCTTCCTCCAGTTCCTGGATGCTTATGAATGTATTTTCTTTCACCAACTGACCCACCCTGCAAAGCCCTGCTTCAAACCAGGACTGATAATGTTCATGGCCAGGGATCGCGTCCCTCACCGGTGGGGACCAAATGTGCCCACATTCACCTTAAATCCTGAAAAATGCCCGAACTCCTCTACCACCCGCAAGGCAGCTGGGACAGATTGGGCTGGCTGCCTCACGTGGAGTATTATATCATCTGCATAGAGACCGAGTTTAAAGGTTCTGTCTCCCACATCTATACCCATCACATCAGGGGACCACCTCAGATATTCCGCCAAAATCTCCATGGTCATTGCAAACAATAGGGGCGAGAGGGGGCAGCCCTGTCGGGTCCCTTGCTGAAGATTAAATCTACGTGATAGCCGCCCATTTACCGTACCTCTGGCTGACGGGTCTGCGTACAGAGCCTTGATCGCTCGTCAGACACCCTCAGCGAAACCAAATTTCTCTAGTACCCCATGTAGAAACCCCCAGTTGACTCGGTCAAGGGCCTTTTCGTCATCTATGGCCACCAAGACTGGGTTGCCCCCCCCGGGTGCTGCCTCCCTCATGAGATGGAGAGTCTTCATAAGGGTGTCTGCTCCCCGCCTCCCCTGTATGAAGCCCGCCTGATCAGAATGGATTAGCCTCGGAAGGAGGCCCTCTAGTCTTGTTGCAATTATTCTGGTGAACAACTTTGCATCCACGTTCAGGAGGGAGATTGGTCTATAAGATCGGCAGTCTGCAGGGTCTTTTCCTTCTTTGGGGATGACCACGATTAATGCTTTCCCAAACGACGGAAGGGCCCTCCCTGTGGACAGAATATTTGTGAACAGATCCGCCAGGAATCCCGCCAGTTGGCCTGCAAATGCCTTATAGAAGCCTGCTGTGAACCCGTCCTCTCCCGGGCCTTCCCCAGCTTCAAACCGGATATTGCCCGGAGGACTTCCTCATCTGTTATTGGGTCCTCTAGGGTGGAGACTTCTTAAGGTCTAAGGGTCGGGAGGATCACTCCCTGCAAATAGGATTCTTAAGTTTCCCCTCCTATAACTCCTTCCTTCTCGTACAATATCTCATAGAAACTGGCGAATTCTCCCGCTATCGCCTCTGGGTCCGATCCCCCCCCCCCCCTCTTTCCCATTCTTGATCTTTGCCACCCATCTATCTGGCCGCTGGGCGTGGAGCTTCGCCGCCAGCCTAGCACCTGCCTTATCCCCTTTTTCGTAATATTTCTGTCTCAGGTGTTGGAGGCCTGCTACAATTTTACCCATCTCCATTTCTCTAAGTTCCTGTCTCTTGGTTCTGGTGATCCCCAAGTCTCTCTCCTTCTCTTCCTCTTCCTTCCCATCGACGTATCTCAGATCTTAGTTTGTGGGCCAAGAGCGTTCTAGTTCTCTTCTTGGCCGCCCCTTCACTAATCAATCTACCCCGCCATGTAGCTTTAGCCGCCTCCCATACTGTCTCCAAGTGAACCTCACCAGTGTTGTTTAACACAAAGTACTCTCTAATGGCTGCCATCATCTCCTCTCTAAAAACCGCATCCCTCAATAGGAGGTTGTTGCACCTCCACAATGATTCCCTCGGTTTTAAACCCAATATAATAATGTCTGCCCAAACCAGGTCATGATCTAACCAGCTAACCCAGTGATGGTTACAAGCATCGGTTCTGCTCATCTGCTGGTGTTCCAGAAATATATAATCAATCCTGGTTCTGGAGCCATGGACTGCGGAATAAAATGTATAGCCTTTCATAATTGGGCGAGTCTCCCTCCAAAGATCTACCAACCTGTACGGCTGCCCCCCACCCCCCTACTACCTGTGGGGACCGGCTTCCCACTACGATCCAATCCCCGTCCACATGTTAAAATCGCCTCCCAAGAGGAGGAGCCCCTCTGCCCTATCCTCAGTACCTCCTTGATGAATTGCATCTGACCCATATTTGGGCCATAAATGGCTGCTATGGTAATTCTGGAGTTTTCCAGGTTTCCCCGAGACCACCACCGCTCTCCCATCTGCTCTGCCCCAAACTGACGACTCTGTGACCCTAAGATTTCTGCGGAGTAGGATCCCAACACCTCCCTTTTTGGTGGGGCCCGATGCCCAGAATATCTGGCCCACATGTGAACCTGGAATGCGCCTTTCTTCCCCTTTCACTGTTCTAGTTTCTTGTACTAGGAGTACATCCAGACCTGCATTCTTCATTTCCCTCCCCAGGAGTGAGCGCTTTGTTGGCGAGTTAAGGCCCTTTACATTAGGCGATCCTAGCCTTAAAGTTTCGACCAGGCCCCTTTTCTCATTGTCCGTCAGTGAATGACATTTTTGGATTCACACCTCTTCCGGCCATATGGAAGCCGCTCAGCTCACTTCTTGAGTCTGATCCATGTTGTGTCTGACCCCATACATTTCCCAACCCTTTCCCTCCCCTGACCCCCTCCCATCCCATCCCATCCTTGTCTGCGACGCTTGCCAGTTGGCAAGCCACTCGGGGAAGAGGTCCGTCCCTGTCCTCATCTCCTCACCACCCCCGGCTGGGGTCCTTGAACTTTTCCCGACTCCTACACCACTAATGTAGCCCCAATCTTTTAATCCTCCTCTAGATCATGCATCGGGGTGTTGTTTTTTTTAAAAATTTTCTCTTGCCCTTAATCTTCTTCTTTTTGGCCCAGGGGCCCTGTGGTACTCGTCTATGCTCCTGGGGCGTCAGGGTCCCTTCGTAAAGCCTCCTCCCCCCCCCCCGTGATTCGATAATCCATTCCATCCCATTCAAATGCAAGGGCAAATGGGTAGGACCATTTATATCGTAGATCATGTCCAGTGAGCCATTGTGTGAGGGGGCAGCATTCCCTTCTGCAGGTAAGTGTGAGGGCAGAGAGATCTTGATAAATCCTGATTGTGTCCCCCTCAAAGGAGAAGCTCCCCAGTCTCTTCGCCTTTTCTAGGACCTCCATCTTTTCTCTGTAGCGGAGGAAAGGCACCACAATGGATCTTGGGCCTTTTCCTGCGCCTCCACCACCCCTATGAGCTCTTTCCAGCTGGACTTCCTTGCCCACCTCCAGGATGAAGAGTTGCTTTATTAAGCCTAGGACGATCCTCCCAAAGTCCGCCGCTGTCTCCCCCTTTTGTTGGGTCACCCCTAGAATACGCAGGTTATATCGCTGTTCCCTGTTTTCAAGGTCGTCCATCTTCAAAAGCATGTCCTCTTCTCATTCTCATTCTCATTTCCAGGTTTGTCAGCCTCGCTTCATATTTCATGTCCAGCGGATCAGTCTGGAGGTGGTTATTCTCCATACCTTCTATTTTCTCTTGAAGAGTGCCAACTCTCCCTTTAAGATCCACTATCGAGGCCTGTATATCTGTCCTTATGGCCTTGATTTCCTGCAGAATGTCTTTAAGATCATCCCTGGTAAGTGGTGCGGGGCGGGGGGGGTTGGGAACACTTCCTGTGGCCATATTGTAGTGTGTGTCGCCAGGCCCATCTCCTAGTGTTGCCTGAGGCCTACGGAAACACTGGAGGGTTAGGATTGCGTGGGTAAGTGATTGTTGCTCCGGGGCGCCTATCAATGGTTGCTCCAGGTTTCCAGACCCCTGGGTTCCAATAGTTCAGTGCAGCCTTGAGCCCAGATCTGGTTTTGCCCTGGAGGGGCCCCACTGCAAGCCCAGAGTTCTTTAGAGATTCCTCAGATGATGTCTGGGGCCCGGTTTCTGGTGGGGCCTCCCGTGTTGAGCTTTCTCCTTCTGGCCTTAGGCTCCCTCCGTGTTCTCCGTCTCTCCCTGGCGTGGGTGGGCTGGATTGCGTGGCTCGGAGCTCCACCGAGGACTGGGATGGCGGGGCACCTGCTGCCTGCTTATTTTCTGCGCCTGCTTCGGTCTCCAGAGGGGTTCCCGGGCTCTGCACTGGAACTGGTTGGGGTCCCGTTTGTTGGCCCCCCGGGGTTCGTTGTGGAAGCCCCCAAGAGCCGCCGTTTTATCCCTCTCCATGCCCCCATAGTCCACGAGCCGCCCTCCCCTCCAACGTTGGGGCCCGTGCACACCGAAAAAGAGGGTCTGGGAGAGTCCTCGGGGCCCGCTCCCGCCCACGTGTCTCAGAGCGTTTATGTATGCCAAGTTTAGGAGGGGGAGCCTGGCTCGTGATTTAGTTTCCTCTGGGCCTCCTCATCCCCCCCGCTACCTGCTCACCTCTTCTTCTGGATCCTTCAGAGGCGAGGCAGCATTGGGCCGTGTGCTTTGAGGGCCCCCCCGGCCACCGCCCGTCGTCTGTCTCCCCACTCTGCGACATGCTGGTTCCAAACCCTCTCTCTGCCCCACAGCTCCGAGGGGTCCGGGAAGGCCTCTCTCATCAACGAAGCATGGGGGGGGCACCTTCGCCTCTGTTCAGGGGGAACTCTCTTTCTCCTGTGGTCAGGTCTCGCTCTCGTGGTTTACTTCTCCTCCAGGCACCGGGCTACATGCGCCTCCGAGGGTCCGCGGAAGGCCTCTGGGCCACGATGGAACCCGCGGGGTACCCTGTTCCACTCTTGGGTCTTCTAATTGTGGGTTTTTTAAATCTCCACAGTGGCTTCCCCTTTGAATGTTCCCCTGGCCTGGCTATATTCCAGGATAACAAGCTAGCTACCAAAGGGGCTGCTTATGTGTACCCCCCCCCCCAATCTAAGGACCCGCCCCCCCTCACAAAGCTCCCAGTCGAATGGGCTGGGCCGGTCAGCCGTACGTCAGTCCAGACAGGAGGTTAGGGCCTCATACTGATTAGCTAGCTCAACCCCAATAGTATGCGCCCCTCCCTTCTGTGGGGTCATTCTTTCTAAATTAGGGTTGGACCTCCAACTCAAGGGTAATCTGTGGCCAATAGGTGGATACAAAGGCCCCTGTGCGTGGGGTAACTCGGTGCTTCCCTCCTCCTAACAAATTTGCTCAAGCGGTTCCCTGAATCAGCCACCCTCCCTGTACAACCGTAAAACAAATCCTGAGAGACCAGCCTACTATGGAGACTGTAGCTGTTTGGTTTTAGGCATCTGGATAAATTAGAGTTGACCAAATAACAAACCATCGTTGCATCCGAGAAGGAAACCACTATGCAGCCCCCCCTCATACATTTGGGTTTTTGGCCTACCCTGCCTACCCTTCTCGCCATTGATATAAGACTTGGTTCAATGCTCGGTCCAATCAGGTTGGTGTTGATCCAATGGGTCGTTTTATTCATTAGTGAAACAGTTGATTCAAATCCACACTTAGGGAGCCCCGGTACACCCATGATAATCCCCATAAGAGGGGCTGATGCAGGCAGTAAATTCAAAATGCTCTTCTCCAGCCCTCCTATATGCATGTTAGCCCCAGTGTCCCCTATGAAAGTCCTAAAGCTTAAGTCAGACCTCCCAGTACCCGTAAAATTTTAATGAACAGTTACTGAGCCCAACTGTGTGGTTACTGCCTTATCCTTTGCCAGCATCACCAGCCTGCCAACCTCAGTGACTGGGCCAGGACGCTCACCACTCAACACCCCCCCTGATAGTATTTTACCATGTAGCTTTGCCCCAACCCCAACCGTACTTATTTCAGCCACTCCTTTTGTTAGAACTCTGAGTCATCCACGATAGCCAGTGTGTTCATTACCCCAGACTTAAACATCTGCAATGACTCTAGGATGGTCTAAAGGGGCTTGAGCTTTACATCTAGAAGTGATTCCAGCCAGAGCTTATCCTCCTCCCCCCCGGAGGAGGAATTTAGATCCTGACACGGTTCCCTCGTCGGGCTCCCACCCATATTGCTATTCACCAATTTATCCGTTACTTCACCCCCTCACTGTTAAGACACATAATGATGGGTCCACACTGCGCAAAGTTATAATTAACTCTTTATTGAGTTAGTAACAGCCACGACCCCCAGCCTGTGGAAATCTTCTCAACTGACCTAGTGTAATGTGGAGTCCCTCAGATGCTGAGGCTCCACATTCCAGGAGGCGATGTCAGTGAACATATTATGACAACAGTAATCAAGTTATGAATGAGATCTATTGCACACACAAGCCCATCAATACATAGAAATTTAAATATAATAACTTCTAATATGATAAACTCTAACCTCTAACACCTCCCTTCCTTCTCATACGCATCAAACAACACATTCTACCTTCTCAATATAGCAACTCTCTTTATTCCACACAGCTCCACCTCTGACCAGTATAGATGAACCAAGATCCTCAATTACTTCCTTGGGTTCTGAATATAAAGAACACCGCTTCTTGACCTTGGTAGGCAGTTTCACCTTGATCCATTCACCCGGCTTTACCTCTAACTCTCTGCAGCAATTTTTATCATCATAGCGTGCCTTAGAACGCCAACCACTAGCCATTAACTTCTCTCTTACTACCCCAACATCCACATCCACACAATGCGACCTCTCCATTCAACCTGGACATAAGTGAGAATTTGGTTTCCTGCCTCGCAATACTTCAAAAGGTTTAACACCTGTGACACTATGGGGAGCCAATCTGTACTGAATGTCCTCTCCATTACAGTACGTACCCAATCACCACCCGCTGCAACCGCAATTCTGATGGCTTCCATTAACGTCCTATTAAACCGCTCCACACACCCATTTCCTTGGGGATGATACAACGCTGTGGTGATTTGCTCAACGCCATACTTCTCCAGAAAATGTCTAAATTCGCTGGACGCCAATTGCGATCCTTTGTCAGAAAGGCATTTTCTGGGGAAACCCTCTCTCCAGAACAACTGTTCCAAAAAATGTATTATACTACTGCTGGTGATGTCTTTAAGCACACACACCTCTTGCCATTTTGACAATAAATCCATTATGTCTAAAAGATACGAGTCCCTCGAGCCTCTGATATTGAAAGGACCCAACAAATCTATTGCCACTTCATCCCAAGGCACATTAGGGCTCTTCCTCACAAAGATGGGAGTCTTTTGTACTCCAAGCCCCTTGTCACCTTCAATACACTCTGCACACACCTTCACTTGCTCCTCTACATCTCTGTCCAGAACCGGCCACCAAAAATCAGCCCTAACCAACCCTTTAGTCCTTGCTAAACCCAAATGACCCACATTTGCCAACTCCACTACACTACTTCTCATTGACTTAGGAACTTCAAGTTTGTGGCCTCTATATAAATAATCACCCCTGACAGACAGCGTATTCTTTACTTTGTCAAACCCTTCCTATTTTCTTTCTCTACCAGGGATAGCAACACCAGTTATAAACGCAATCACATCTTGATACAAAGTGTCCTTCGCACATGCTAGATCCCACTCCGATTTCTTCAAACTGGTATGCACTTGAAAAATGTCACCAGATTCCTCCTCCTCATGGACAGTACCTTCCCCACTCTCTACTGTTTTCATCACAGACCTCGACAAGGCATCTGCAACCACATTATTTTCTTCTTGCACATGCATCATAACAAATGGTAAACCTTGTAAACTGCTCACCCACTTCATGATGCGTCTGGACACACCTTCCAGACCACCCTTAGAAAATGTACCAACCAATGATTTGTGGTCAGTGCAAATAGTAAACTCTGATCCCCATAGGTTTCTTTTAAATTTCTCCACACCCCAGACAGACGCCAACGCCTCTTTCTCAACAACAGAGTACCCAAGTTTAACTTCCTTAAGAGTTCTCGAGGCACACGCCACAGTATAAAGCTCCGAGCCATAAAACCTGCATGAGAACATCACCCAAGCCATAGTTGCTCGCATACACAAATAACAAAGTGTTCCTTGACTCTACAAAACTGCTCAACACGGGAGCATTCACCACAGCCTGTTTAATGTCTGTAAACTCCTTCATACACTTCTCATCCCAATCAAACAACACACCTTTTCTAGTAAGATTCCTCATGAATAACAGCAACAACCCCCAGCCAGGGGAAATCTTTACTGATCGAGTGGAATGTGGAGTCCCCCAGATACTGAGACTCCACATTCCAGGAGGTGATGTCAGTGAACATATTATGACAACAGTAACCAAGTTATGGATGAGATGTATTGCACACACAAGCCCATCAATACATAGACATTTAAATATAAGAACTTCTTGTATGATAAACTGTAACCTCTAACACTCATCCGGTCGCCCATCCCTAGTCTCACCCCCCCCTTTCCACTTCTACTTCCTTATCTGCCTCCGTACCAGGGTGCAGAGGATCCTGAGGCATACACAACCCAAGCAACTGCTCCTGTAGAGCCGTTTCCTGAACCACTGTGCCCCCCTAAGGCCCCCATCCCCTCAATACAACTATTTTTTTTTTTTTAGTGGTGCTACCTTTGGGATTCCCTCCTGAATCTCAAATAGCATCCCATGTGGCTTTTCCAGTAACAGTAATGCGATTCACCATTTTGCTGGCCATGTCTTCCAAATACGAATCAAGGGAGCGTTGCAAAAGATGGGGCTTAAATTAAAACGGCCCAGGAGCTTGCCAACGTTATTTAGTTTTTTTGCCCCTTCTGTCAGCGCCCACGGTCTCCGATCATCCCTTGCCATTCTTTTCACCATGGTGGAAATGCACCCAAGAACAGTAAAATTGAGCCATTATAAAATTTGTTAAAAAGAGTCCGCTAAAACGTCAATGTCTAAATGGTTACTATACAGTGGGACCTTCTGGCATGCGCCAGTGCGTAAGAAACAAATGGTAATGGGTTGTTGGCCACAGAGGACCACAACCATCCGTGGGACAAATACAGCCACCCGCCACCATGGATTGAAAGCTTAGTAACGACTGTTCGGCTCCAACGGCAGCCACAACACCCACGGTCACAGATGGCCACCGGCAGCCAGTCCTCAGGAAAGACCTCCAGAGACCCAGAGAGGGGGGGGACAGGGAACGCCAGATGGCTCAAGGAGCAGCCTTAGTCTGTCCGTCATCCCCTAACCCCACTCTCATAAACACAAAACTTGAAACAGTCAGAGGCATTGGAGAGCGATAGATTTTGGCGGCAAATCAATAGTCAACCAGTAGCACGGCTCTCGGGAGGGATTCTAGCTTGGCACACTCCTCCTTATCCAATTGCCAGAATAAGTAAATAGCCACTCAGTTGGCTGGATGTAGAGTAGCAGGCAAAAGTGGAGGGGAGTGCAAATATATTCACCTACAGTTTTTCAACAGTCCAGCTTTCACTTTCCCGCTTTCGGGTTACAGGTTTTCCGCACTCCACTATCATGCGGAAGTACCAAAGTGCAGAGGGGTGAGGAAACCCTGGTTACCAACGGAGGTCGGCCAATGACTTACTTGCAGACCTTGGTGACTGGAGTAACCCCCTCCATGCCGCTCCACCACGAACCACCAATAACCACGTCACCTCTGTGCAGCACTCCGCGCTCGTGTTAGGGTTAAATGCTCCTCCACCTCACGTGAGCATAGGCAGCAAAAACAGCAGTAAATGTGCTAATCATCTTCATACCCAGTTTATAAAGGCTGGAATTTCAACACCATTTTAAGCACCTCCCTAGGTAGATCCAGCAGAGTTGCTAGAGCGCTTTCATTGTCTGCACAGGAAATTCACATGGGCATGTATGATTTTGCGCTTTTAGACCTGTGGAGGACACTACATCCAAGTGATAGGGAATATTCATATTACTCTTCAGTCCATTAAATGCAGTCACGGATTGAATGCATCTTAATCGGGACGGGACTGTTACATCTCGGGAGTGTATACTATCAGAACACCCCCGCTTATTGTGGACATTTCTTCTTGAGGAGAAAGTGATTGAGAAACTTCTCTGGCATTTTAAATTGCATGCACTGTCGGATGTAGCATTTAAAAGTGACATCAACGTGGTCATTAACACCTTTTTTTTTTAAAACTAATATTGGCTTGGTCCCCCTGAATATCTACCATCTGGGACACAGTCAAGGTTTACCTTCATGCTGCATAGGCATAGAGAATGGAGTCCATAAGGAGGAGTTTGACGGAACTCGAGGTACAGATCAGACAACTTGAGATTGAAATGGATCAGGTCCAGCAATAACATCCTGCTTCCATCCATAAAAGTTCAACTGGACCAATTCCGCTCACTGGCAGATCAGGAGGTGAAATTAGTTTCTGCCCAGATACAGACCCGAAATATGGAGAGGACGGAAGACCTGCCGCTTACTAGCCTTACTGTTGTGTTCTGAAAGAGCCATCACCTCTTTTGTTTTGCTGTAGTCACCCCGATTGGGACGGGTATGCCCAGGCGTGGGTCCCGTGACTGCTGGGCCGAGAGACCCAAGCTACTCCTCACTGATTAGGCCTAATAAGACCAAAACATGTTTGTGGATGCTTGTGGTCTCGTGCAGAAGGGAAGTGACCTAGTAGTTCAGGCTAGACTGCCCCTTTTGGGGTGGGACCAAGACTGATTTGCATATGGTCTTTCCCCTTTTGTAATGGCTTGGCAGGCAAAGAACAATGGCCTGGAGGGTTGCCCTGAGCAATGCCAGTAGTTAAGATTAATTCTAAACCTTCCAGCCATCACCTCTTTTGTTTTGCATTCTGAACGGGGGCCTACCAACATAGCCACCATATTGAACGATGAAGGGACACTGATGTCAGATCTGAGTGACTTAGTGTATATGTTTCATACTTCTAGCAAGACACTGTATGCTAGGAAGAATACACAATTCCCTATGGAACTCAAAGCAAACCTATGCGATATACCAATGCGCAAGTTAAATCAGAGCACCCTATACTCTTAAATGCCCCAATCACGGAAAAGGATAGAATGAATGCCATTGCAGCACTACCCACCTCAAATGTCCTGGTATCGGATGGTCTAACGGCTGTATTTTTTAATGAATTTAGTCCTAAAGTGTCCATGCACTTTTTGAAAGTCTGCAAAGAAGTTTTCCAGCAAGGCTCCCTCCCTCCTTCTATGGTGAAGCCATGATTACGCTAATCCTGAAGCCCAGGAAAGACCCCACTAATTGTGCCTCCTATAGACCCATAGCACTACGTGTGGTGGCACATATCTAGTTGGCAGATATGAACTCTTGTCAGGAAGTTCTGTGGATGAGAGGGCAGATAGAAAAAGGGGGAGGGCGGTGTAAGGAACTCATGGTGGCAACAGTAAAGACAGACAAGTGATCACAGTTCAAGGGTGTTTATTAAACTGTATGCAGGTTCGAAAAACGCCTAATCTAAACCTAAATCTAAGACAGGAGCAAGCGTCGACCATCAAATGGAAATAAGGCAGTCCTAGTGGCATTGTGTCAAATGAAAAAGGGCCTATACTAAGAAACCTATTGCCAAGTCTTCCAACTAATACAAAAAGGGTATGGGATAGTTTAAAAAAAAAAAAAAAAGAAAGAAGTGTTCACAAATAATATGTCAGGATATGGTAGCCTGGGTCTTCCTTCCCCACGTTTTGAGCACAGGGTAAGGTGGGATCTTGAGCACAGCACAGTCCCGAGCTCTCCCAGAATGAGACGACAGTGCTGTTTTAGCTTACGAGGAGCCTCTATGGCCAAGTCTCTTATCTTCAAAAAGTTTCTTGCCTTCTAGGGTGAGTAAAATAACAAACAAAGTTCCTTTTCAGGTACCAATCATATATACAGTCCCCTTTCAGTGGGTCTTGGTGGATGACTTCCACCCCGGGGACCCTCTCTTCTGGGTTTGGATCCTAAAACAGTTCCTATCGATATCAAGGCCTTCAGTGGTTGAATCTCCTGTTTCGGAGGGCCCGATTGGTTTACAAAAATGACTAACAAAACACAAAGTTCTGTTCTACGTATTCCTCGGGGGATGGCTTCACCCCTGGGTACCCCTCTTCCGAGCGCAGACCCCTCTTTGCTTTCAGCCTCCCTCCTCCGGGTTCACTATGGCTTTCTCTTGGTTCCCAAATCTTAATGTCTTTTCTAACAGTTAATAGTGGACATCCCTCTACCAGGTTCACATTTGTCAAAACACTGTTTCTTGGGACTTTAGACTTTGTCCCCTCTTAGTCAGCATCACTCTTCCAGGTTCACTCTGGCCAACTTCGCATTCACATTTACTTTCAATGTTTGCAGGATTTCTCCAGCATGGGGTCTGGCATGCATTCTTTCTTTCTTATAGTTCTTAGGTCAAAGGCTTTCGACTGTACAGGGATTTTGCTTGACCTCCTGTCTGACCACTTTGAGCTATGTCGACGGCTCTCCTACGGCCTTCTGGTATCTGTAGTTTCACTCAGACGGGGATCAATCAGAGTCGACCAGAGTTTCTCGTAGCAGCACCCACGTGGTGCTGGTCCCCTTCTGCAGTTGGTCTCCCCTTTGCAATTCTTCTTTGAACTTTTTACTTTGCAACTTTCATTCCCCAAAGCCCGGTTCTGCCTTCGACTCACTGGCTGTGATGAACCGCTTGGTTTTCTTCGCAACTGGAGTCAAGGCTAGTACCATGGTAGCAGGAGTCTCCCTCGATCCAGCTTATCAGCGTCAATACGCTCGGTGTACCTTTGACATCTGCTGCAGGACACTTGGGCTATTGTCCTCGGTCTTACGATTCCTTTTGCAGAGATTTCGCTGGGTTTTGTCAAGAAGGGCAAGGTTGTGTCTCTCCTCGCCTGCCTCTCGATGTTTGTCGCCTTTCTCCTCCTCTTGAACTACCTGGTCTTGATAGCTGTCTCATTGTGCGGTCTGCCTCGCTCGTACTGTGCTCTCTGTGCTCTCTTGCTCCCCTTTTTTTCCCCTCTGGGGAAGGGAAAGGGCCGACAGGTGTGTGCGATTCTGATAAATTGCCTGACTTTTGCCGGACCCTGGTATTGGGACAAGTCAGGTAAACAGCTCTGGCGTTAGTCCATTGTCTTTCATGTTGTGCGAAAGTGTGTGTCGGAAAAGGGGGGGGGGCAGTGTTTTTGAATGTCCTACGGATGAGGAAAAGGTGTTGAAGGAAGGGGGATACCACGTCTCACCGGTCAGTGTCCCACTCCCCGAGGACACCCCATCCAGGTGATCCTCCCTCCCTAGTCCACCCACAGGAACTGGATCCAATAGCGATGGCCATGTCCTGGCCACCTGGACGACAGATCTCCGGGATTTAGCCAGGGTGACACCTTCAGGTTTCTCACAGCGGGTAAACAGGCATAGGGTGCAAGCTTTAATCGGCCACTGAGTGACTACTGTATGTTTTTTATGTTGAAGGGAAAATGTGAAAGGGAATTGTATCTGGACAATCACAAACAATGGAGGCTGTGCCAAAACTAGGGTGAGTTGGCAGTTAGTTGACAAGTTGTCCCACTGAGCTTGATCATAACCCTGGGGAGTGGCTTCCTCTGAGGGTCTGACAGCTGAGAACAGGGTCTGCCTCCCATCACAGTCTTCAGCTACAACCCAAACAGACTCGTTTTTGGGACACTAAGAATGCTAGGATCCCTCACTGATTGTTTCAATGTGTCCCTCCTCAGCACATGAGTGAAGCGGCTGCATCCCCCATGCACAGCTCCCACCCACTCACACAAATACTAGAGCAGCGTCTTCTGATTCTAGAATAGGTCTCTGAAGTACAGGCAAGTCCCAGTTCGGTCCAGAACCTTGCTACGTCCCACCTCAGCATGCTCTACCCCATGAGGCAGATGGGCGGCTGTAAACCCGGACTGCCGCAGGGCGTCCCGCTGTATATGGTGGGTGATAGGGCACCGCTGCCATACCTGCTCAGGGAAACCTTCCAAAAGCTACCCTGTACTGGTGTAGCAGCAACGTCCTATTTAAATGAAAAGTTCCAAGCTGCCGTCTAGGAGCGGAGAGCTTATCACTTAAATATTGCGCCACTGCCACACCAGCATGGGCAGTCTTTCAAAGACTGTCCCATTCTGGTTTAGCAGCAGTGCCCTATTTAAATGAAAAAAGTCCCGCTCCCGTGCTGAAGCACCAGAAGAATGGACATTTATTTTTATGAGGAGAAAATCGTAATATATTTTTCAGTTTTTTGTAGGCGGGCTGCAGGGGCCACAGCTCTTCCATTGTTTAGAATGGTAGGTATGTGCAGTGCATGTAACAGATAAATCAGAGCAGGCATATTAACCCTTTGTGCAATCTAACTGGGAATGGGAAATTCAGACCCGTAGGATACAAGTATTTCTCTGCAACAGAGACATTAACACCCCTGGCTATATTACAGGGACTCAAACTTACTTTTATCTCTTATTTGATTCATTTTTTATTTGACTTTTTATTTTAGTAGAATTATTTGAGTACTGATTACATTTGAATTTTTAAGTTTTGGCTCCATGGGGTGGTGGTTTAGTTCCCCTCTGCATGCGAGCCAAAATGAATGCCCTAAATGATGACTAGGAGTCAAGGTGTCAGGTTCAGTCCTTACATCTTTGCTTCTGGACTCCTTTGCTGGTAAAAGGTAAGGCCTGTCCTTTCAGGTAGCCACCATGCAACCCGATTACAGGATAACAGGTAAGCACTACGGCTATCCCGAGAGCCAGGTACCAGGGGGAAAAAAATCTTGAGGGGGGAAAAAAAAAACAAGGTGCTGAGAAGACGTTCCAGGTAAGTTTGTTATTCCGGGAATTTGTCTTTAAAGGAACCAGTAACAAGTAGAAAACACGAGGTCGCAAGGCAAAATAGCGTTCCGCAATACTAAACAATTGCAATGCGAGAAGCCTTCTGAATTACCTCTATTTATTTCCGGGTATCAGATGTTGCTGAGCACGTGAACGCGATGATGTCACCGCGTGGCAAGAGCGTCTGGTCGCCATCTTGGATCGGGACGCAATTTGAAAGCGTTTCCAAAATGAAACCTGATCAGATAAGCGCCAAGTAGGGGAAAGTAAGGGAAAGCATGACATAAGGGTTGGCAGAGGCAGATATAGAATTTGGCTTTTGTTTGGCTGAACTGTCTTTTGTCTTTGATATCTGCAGTTAAAAGGTTTTGCATTATTCATATTACCAAACGTTTTTTAGGATCAGACAGCAGGCGACCATTGCCAAACACAGTTGGCCATTGCTGACTTTCGCCAGCGTCCAAACCAACCACGGTTGGCTATCATTGCCAACCATGGCCCATCATCCCCAATCATAGCTAACCATTGCCAAGCATCGCCAATCATGGTCAAGTCTTGCCGATCATGGACAGCGATTGTGGACCATGGCCGACTACAGCCATCTGTTGAGCCAGTAAGGTTGTTCTATGGGTTGAGTCCCCACCACAGAGATCTGAGGATCACCTCTAGACTGCAACTTTTATACTTTCAGGGTCTATCGAAGACCTTGAAATTATATGAGGTTAATGGTCAAGGTGTATTATTGATGTGGCAAGAGTACATTTAGTTTATGGACGGTGTTTTGTCAAAGATTGTGTGAGAGAGACAGGTAGAGAGAGATAAAGACAAACACTTACCATTCCAGCACCCAATATGGCATCCTGAAAATCATCATGGAAGGGATAAACACGTTATAAATATAATCCCCACTTGTGGAACAAAAACAATCACTAAAGGTACCCTTGAACGGTTTTAATATGCATGCCAATTAATCTGTTTTTACATACTGCCTGCGCCTGCTGTATGCATCTCCTTCTTAACAAATGTACGATATACACAGCCTATAAGGTAGCTAGACTGGTAATATTGCTGTGGTGAGGATTAATACACTTGCTACCGTGATCTCCATGTGAGCAGGAGTAGGTACAATTTTTATTTTATTTATTTAAAATATTTTCATGGTGAAACATATTCTAATGAGGCCTCACAGCGTTGACAACATTGGCAGCTTCCACGGCCGCATGGTTGATGAAATAGGAACAGTTCCACTTTCTAAGAGTATCATCTGGTATGGCAGACTTCGCTAAACCAGGGGAGTACACCAAGAACTGCATTAGAAGCAGCGAACATGCTTTAACAAGCTTGTGGCAGTGGGGTTTGAAAGGGAAGGCTGTATCAATCCTACTCACTGACAAATAATCCGGCTGGGCTTCTGTATTGATCTGCACAAAAGAGGAATACATCAGTACAGTACTCCACTCATGCGCATCTTCTGAACTAAGGACGTGAGACCAAAGGACATGCAAGAGAGAAGAGGTGGCACTTTGCAGCAGCACAACATCTCACTTATCTCTTGACTCAGGGTCTGAGCCCAGGCCATTGTAAAAGGGAGGCAACATAATGCGTGCCTGCTGCACCCATGCACCAAAGCAGTATCCCACTTGTGTTCGGAATTGAGGGTTTCTTACCTGCAGATGCTGTAAGGGGTGAGAACCACAACATGTATGCCTACTGTGTTGATGTTTCTGCACAGCATACTGTGTTGCCTGCATCGCTCTGACCCACACCACAAGGGCACGCCGCTCGTGGTCGAGGAGGCATGTGAGGGTGTTGCAGGGCACTGCACAGAAAAGCACAGAGCTGCAGGCAGAGAGGTTGCTCCCATGGGGCTCTCCTGCTTATGGAGCGAACTACACTATGCACACCAGCCGGGTGTGATAGCAGAATAGGTACTTTGTGAACAATAATACTGTATCTTGTTAAAAATAAGATGACTATGGACCTCATTACGGGTCTGGCGGTAACCCTGCCGGTAGAATCGGCGGGTTGCCGCCAGACCCGACAAAAATTACCAGCACCCGATTTCCCAGTAACACCAAGGTATTACACACCTGGTGGCCGGGAAGTCAGGCGCCGGTAATTCTGTTCGTCCACATTCCCATTGAGTCCAGTAGGACTCGATGAGGATGGGGACCACAGAAGCAACGTCACGGTTTTGGTGCTGCGGTAAAACTCTGGGCGGTACGGCACCTGCCCGCAGAGTCGTACTGTGCCGGTCCGGTAACAATGCCGGTAGGCTTACCAGCACCGCTGTTACCGGGCCGGCACAGTTGTAAGTCAACTTTATGTAACTTTCTACACATATCTCTCAGGCATATTACCTCCATGTTCCTCTTCCTTGTCCCAGTACCTACTTTTAAGGTATCAGCCTCTTTGTCAGAAACCCTTCAGGTGTCGGCATATGAGGAGGGCCACACAGCTTGTAGATGTTGTTTGACACACAGCTTGCAGACTTAATTGCTGCTGTAAACACGCTACTGGTGTAATAAAAATGCTGAAGCCAGGTCTGCATTCAGCCACTTGATTTATAAGCACTCTGTGTTTATTTCATTGAAGTCCTGTTAAGCAGAAGCATTGGCAAAGCCAACAGTTTTGGCTTGTGTATAATATTAGGAACTTGCTGGGCACTTCTTGGATGCCCAGGTACTGCCACCACTTTGCACCTGCAACTACCAATGGGCAGTTAATACCAATATGACTGTGCCTGACAAGTGCCTTTGCCATGCCTACAAAAAAGCCCAAACTGTTCGCATTGCTAATGCTTGTTGTATCAGTGTGCTCCGTCTTGTCGATGTTCCTGTTTCTGTCTGTCACAGACACACCTTGTACCCACCGACTTTCCTTATGTATTGCTGTTTGTGGTTGTTTTTATTAGTGCCTCTTTGATGGAAAATGTTATTTGAAAGGTTGCATTTCTTGATTTATGTAAGGAATCTGTGGCGGTATATGATGAGGATGTATCACTTTGTTGAAATTACTCTTCACGCTCTTTCTTGAATATAACATTTTGACAAAAAAAGTGTAGAACCTAATGGAGGAAGTCTTGTGGTGTGTTAAAGCCCTTCAATCAGGAGGATGGGTGAAATGCACAAGGGTGGTTCATGAACTCATAGATGTGGCACCAGGGAATGTAAAGCTTCATATCTTGATCGGCTGGAGAACACCTGGACACAGTGGCGTACCGAGCAGGGGCTCGCTGCCACCCCACAAGCTCTTTTGAGAGCCTGACTGGGACTTTCGTCAGTGGGCCACCTGTCCTGTTCGGCACCTCAATGAGGGTGCCCAACGGGAAAGGTGTCCCCCTGGCAGGACAATGTGTGCTGAGTAATTCCTGCTCAGCACAGTAATTTTCCTGGCAGCAGGACACCTTACCCTTTCCGAAACCTCTGCCAGGACAATGTCCCAAGGAGCTCCAGGCAGCAGCAGAGGAGCTCGCAAGTTGCTCTGTGTCAACGGAGCATTTCAATGTGAACCATTAGGCACTGATGGGAGGGTGGGTGGACTATTAGCAGGGACTTTTGCCCCTTTAGAACTGTGCATGGGAGGGAGTGATCAGGTGTGAGACGGTTGCATAATGCTGCAGGCTTTATGAAATAATGAGTATGGCTTTACCCAAGGGGGGTTTGTTAGGCTCACATTAATCTGCATGATGCTATTGTGATTTTGCATGCAGGATGGGGACAATCAAACTAAATCCATCCTTTTATTGCTCAACATATTTCTATAATGATGTATAGTTAAAGTTAATAATGAAAGGGAAGTTTGTTATGTAATGTGCTTTGCTTCCAAGGCATTGCTATAAATAAAGTATTATTTAAGCACATGAAATGCAAAGGGAAACATTAATAAATATCTATATAAACTAAAACTGTGAAGTGAAGATGTGCTCAGTTGCTTAAATTGTCCACATCCCGGTTTCACCATTTAACCAAAGTGTGTGATCCTGGGCAGATCATGTAATCAGACTGTCTTATCTGCAGCTCTGTAAGTGATTCACTTCAAAGCTTTAATATATCATGCTGTTATTTAATTTTAAAAAAAAGCCTGACTTGCTCCATATATAACAGTGCAATTAGGTATTTTGCACCACAGAATTATTTGCCACTTGGCTTACTTATGACAACTTATTCTAAAGTCAGTTGCATGGCGCCTCCAAGTATCAAAGACTGATGATGCTCCTTGCGATGTGCTTTCTGTGAAGTAATGTCTGTTGGTGCAATCCATATGCAAATTAGGAGATGTGCTTGTATTTTGCCCCAGAGCGCCTGGACAGAGCTCTAATAGAGGAGTTCCCTGCATCTGTAATAATTCTGCCGGTTTTTTTTGTTGTGTTAAAATGCGAGATGCCACTAGTAATGTTACCAAAAAAATAGATTGGGGCAGGGGTGGGCGGTTTGTGGGCCCACCACCACATCTTGCAATGTTGGATACTGTCATGCCGCCGAGTTCCTGGCGTCTATGGAGCCGCTGGCGAGGCAGAACTTAGTCCCGTTCGCCGGCAGCTTTCGGCCACGCCCCCCCGTTTCCTGGTTTTACTTTCCTTCTGTTCCTATTGGTTGGGCGCTCCGCGGCCCGGTGTTTTAACCAGCCACTTCCGTGTCACGGATGCATCGCAACGCTTCCGGTTTTGTCTGTTAGCCCTGAGTTGCTTGCTACCTGTTGCTATCTTCCTGGGTTACTCGCTTTTCCGCCGGTCGGGTCCTCGTGCCCAGTCCGTCCCCCCTCTGTTCTTCCTTCGTCCTTCCGCTGGTTCCATCTGCCTTTCTCTCGCTCCCTTGACTTTGTTTCACTCGCCCGGCTCCTCTGCCTTCTAACTTGCTTACCCTCCCTCCTTCCCATCTTCACTTACCGCTTTTCCTCCTCTTTTCTGTTCCACTTGCTCCATTCTTCTGTTTCCTACTTCCTCTCGCTCTGCTCCGTACCTTCCGTGTGCCAGTTCCCTGCCTTGTCATTGGACTTGCTCTCTCCTACCTTCAGGATTGTTTGCTGTGACCTTCCGTGTACCAGACTCCGGCCTGTTCCCCTGCACTGCCTTTGCTTACCGTTTTGTTACTTCCACTTCTAGCCTCGTGTACCAGATCCTCGGACCGCTTACTGGACTGCCTGTGTTCTGGGGGGGTTCACTCCACGTGTTGCCTCCAGACACTTTCCACCAGCTCTCACCCTTCAAGGATTCCTGGTTCCACACCTCCAAGGCACCCGACGATAACACAGGGGTTTTTTGTGCCGAAGGGCTTTTTTCCCTCTCTTGGTCGATCCCGGGGGAGAGGCCCCCTGGTCTCCCCTCTTGGGGGGCATGGTGGCTTCCTCCCGGGGTCGTCCCTATCTACATAAAAAAAAGGTGCGATCACGAAGAAAGGAAAAGAAGGGTTCTTGGAAGGAAGAAGAAGGTGAGGAGTCGGGGGAGGGGGAGATCTCAGAATCTACACTGTCGTACGAAGATATCACCGACCCCGGTGACAGTTTGCGACGCCAAAAAGAGATGGCCACCTCACAGCAGGTACAAGAACTCGTAGCCGCTGTACAAAGTCTAAGTTTGGAGATGCAGAACCTTAAGACAGCCAACGCCACCCATCAACAGCATCTGACGGACAGGGAAAGACCTTTAACCGATTTACCTCCACTTCCCCTAGTATCAGGGAAGTTCGATGGTTCCCCAAAAAAAGGTTAAGGAGTTCCTGGACGCATGCAATCTTAATTTTTCCTTTCGCCCTCAGACCTTTGCCTCAGACCACGCCAAGGTGGGGTTTATGATCACCCACATGACCGCGAATGCCCTGGCTTGGGCTACCCCTCTAGTAAACCAGCCAGACCCGGTTTTACAGGACTACAATGCCTTTAAGGCCCTGATTCAACAAACCTTTCTGCGAACAGAGAGTACCTACTTGGCCTCGGAGGACCTCCTTGACATCCGTCAGGGGAATTCTGATCTACTGACATACATCACCGCTTTCAAACAGGTGGCAGCTGAGGCAGGTTGGCAGGAACAGGCCCAGTATGCCATATTTCGGCGAGGTTTAAGGGAGGAATTGAAGGACGAACTAGCCCGGATAGAAAGACCGGTGTCTTTTGCCGAACTCCTGACAGCTGCCCTCCGAATTGACTTCAGAATGACGGAAAGCCGTCAAGAAAAGAAGAAGACCAGGTTAAGTGTACCCCCTCTCGTGGAGACTCACTCACCCGCATCTGTACCCTTCCAACGGACCTCTAAGGAAGAACCCATGCAGATCGGAACCACCAGAGCCCCGCTCACACCTGAAGAAAGGAAACGGCGCAGGGAGGGTTCCCTGTGTATGTACTGCGGGTCTTCCTCACATCTATTAAGAGATTGTCCGGAAGTACCGCCCAGAATGTCCGGAAACACTCGCCATCGGTAAACATTGGGACGTATTACCGAGGGGCTGCTCTTAGTCCCTACGAGCCTCTTTCTGTATCCTCTACTGAAACGTCTGAGGACTCCCGGTTGATGGTGCTCACAGTTTCTCTCAGAGTGGGCCCCAAGGAAGTAACCACTTTAGCCCTACTCGACTGTGGAGCAGCAGGGAACTTCATGGATACCCATTGGGCAGAACGACACGGAGTGAAAAGGATAGCCAAACGAGAAGATCAAAAGGTGGAAGGGGTTGATGGCGAACCTTTGAGCTCGGGTTTGATCACTCACACCACAGAAGCACTTACTTCGTCCATCCAACAACACACCGAAAGTATCACATTCGATATCATCAGGGCTGCTCACTTCCCCCTAATCCTGGGTATCTGTTGGCTACGAAGACAACGCCAGTATTGACTGGTCTAGAAACTTACTTAGTTTTAGGTCCTCACTATGCAAATCGGAATGCTTGCCAGAACCAAGATTCGAGACCGTCAAGACCACAAATAGCTGCGAGGTCAGAACTGTACACTGTCTCCCACACCTGAAGGAGTTCAACGAGGTGGCAACTGAAAAGATACCCGTCGAGCTCCCACCGCACCGGCCTGAAGACTGTTGCATTGATCTCACCCCAGGTGCATTGGTACCCTTAGGTAGGATGTTTCCACTGTCTTTAGAAGAAAAACAATACCTCCGAACGTACTTGGACAGCAACATGGAAAACGGGCTCATAAGGCCTTCAAAGTCCCCTGCAGGGTCATCCTTGTTCTTCATCTCAAAAAAGGATTCAAAGGAGTTGAGGCCGTGTATAGATTATCGCAGTCTAAACCAGGTTACCATAAAAGACCGGCATCCTATGCCATTGATCACCGATATCCTACAAGCTGTACAGGGTGCTACCATCTTTACCAAACTCGACCTGAGGAATGCTTATCACCTACTCCGGGTGCAGAAAGGAGACGAATGGAAGACAACATTCCGGACTCCTTTCAGACTTTGCGAATACCAGGTAATGCTGTTCGGGTTGGTAAACGCCCCGTCGGTATTCCAACGGTTTATGGACAGACTATTCTCCGATCTCCTGTGCCAAACCACATTGGTATACTTAGATGACATTCTGATCTACTATCACACTCCTGAAGACCATGTGGAACATATCAGGGAAGTATTCAGAAGGCTACAGAGAAATCATTTGTCTGTTAAACTCGCCAAATGTGTGTTTTCAGCCTCCTCCATTCCTTATCTAGGATACATTCTGTCAGACCACGGTATCTCCATGGATCCTAACAAAGTGTCTTCCATCATTGAATGGCCTTCACCCACCTCAGTCAAAGAGATACAGAAATTCCTGGGGTTAGCAAACTTCTACCGGAGATTTATCCCTAATTTCTCTCAAAAGATACTACCCATCACCACACTTTTAAAGAAGTCTGCAACTCCATTCAAATGGTCAGCGGAGGCGGAAGACAGTTTTGGGAATCTTAAGGAAGCCTTCTGTTCGGCACCCATTTTACAACCACCAAACCAACATCTACCCTTCATTCTAGAGACGGACGCTTCATCAGCCGCAATAGGGGCTGTGCTTCTTCAAGAAATCCAGGGTACAGAACATCTGGTGGCTTACTTCTCAAAGACCCTAAATACCAGCCAAAGGAATTACTCAGTCATAGAGCAAGAGCTTCTAGCCATGAAGGCGGCCTGTGTAGAATGGCGCCATCTGCTTCAAGGAGGAAGGTTCCCGTTCACCATACGGACCGATCATAAGAACTTGCAGGTTCTCGAACAGTTCGAGTGCTACAACACTCGACAGGCCCGAAGGGCTCACTTCTTCACCCAATTCGAATTCCACATAACCTACATCCCCGGCAAAATGAATGTTGTAGCCGACTCCCTTTCCCGCCGGTGTGATTACCTACCAGAGACAGATACGCCTCTTGAACGGATGTTTCCCCAGTCCAGGACTATCGGAATTATTTCTAAATTCCTTCAGCAGGTACAGGAGGATTCTGCAGGTCGTTTTGAAGTGGAAAGACATTCTAAGGATCTGGCCTATGACATCAGGAACGGCCTTTACCTTGTCGGAGGAAAACTATCTACCCACACCGGCTTTCCGCAAGACAGCACTTTCCTGGTGTCATGATTCTAAACTAGCAGGACACAGGGGAGTGGCTGGCACTCTCGACTACCTTCAAAGACATTTCTACTGGCCTACGATGAGAAGGGATGGAGATCGGTACGTTCAGTCATGTATCGTCTGTGTGCGGAGTAAGTCATCCCGTAAACGACCAATTGGTCTACTGGAACCAAGTTCTGTAGCTAAGGGTCCTTGGAGCACGATCTCTACAGATTTTATAGTGGATTTGCCCCTGTCTCAAGGATGCACCTGTGTCATGGTAGTGGTGGATTTACTAAATTGGCTCACTTCTCCCCATTGCCTGGTGTTCCTACTGCAGCCAAGAAGTGTTTCTCCAAGACATATTCCGGTTACACGGTCTACCTAACAAGATAATTTCAGACCGGGGTAGTCAGTACACCTCCCGGTTCTGGAAGGCACTGTGTGTCAGACTAGGTATCGAAAGAGCTCTCACCTCTGGATTCCATCCGCAATCCAATGGGCAAACTGAACGCCTGAATGGAACCCTGGAACAGTACTTAAGGTGCTTTATCAACTCCCAACAAGACAACTGGTGCACGCTACTCCCTCTAGCTGAATTCTCTTACAATAACTCCACACATGCCGCTCTGGGGTTCAGTCCTTTTTTTGGTACTTATGGTTTTCACCCTCGCTCCATTCTTCCTGTCTTGGGCCTCTCTACTAGCGTACCATCGGTAGATTCTTCCCTCTCCCTCCTTAGAGAGACACACAAGAAGGTAGAGGAAGGCCTTAAATCAGCCCAAGCTCAATATTGCATTCAAGCCAACAAACACCGTAGACCTGTACCAGGATGGGATGTGGGTACCAGAGTCATGCTCTCCACTAGATATTTACCTCGTTTGGTACATCCCTCCAAGTTATCTCCCAAGTATCTAGGGCCATATGAGATCATACAGAAGATCAACCCTGTGGCTTTTTGCTTAAAATTACCCAACAACCTCAAAAGGGTCCACCCTGTTTTCCATGCCTCTCAACTCAAGGCATTTCATGCTGACACATGGGCACGACAGGTTAGACAGGCCCCGATTCCTCAGGGCTCCACTCGGGCGGAATATGAGGTCGCCCAACTCTGACTCCAGGTATCATAAGGTTAGGCTGGAATATTTGGTTAAATGGAAGGGCTACCCTTCATCGGAAAACTCTTGGGAACCCATCACACACATTAATGCTCCTGTCTTACTTCGCAAGTACCACTTCTTTCATCCAGGGAAACCAGGGGGGGGAGCTTATAGGAAGGGGCATACTGTCATGCCGCCGAGTTCCTGGAGTCTATGGTGCCGCTGGCGACGCGGAACTTAGTCCTGTTCGCCGGCAGCTTTCGGCCACGCCCCCCGTTTCCTGGTTTTACTTTCCTTCTGTTCCTATTGGTTGGGCGTTCCGCGGCCCAGTGTTTTAACCAGCCACTTCCGGGTCACGGATGCGTCGCAACGCTTCCGGTTTCGTTCCTTAGCCCTGAGTTGCTTGCTACCTGTTGCTATCTTCCTGGGTTACTCGCTTTTCCGCTGCTCGGGTCCTCGTGCCCAGTCCGGCCCCCCTCTGTTCTTCCTTCGTCCTTCCGCTGGTTCTATCTGCCTTTCTCTCGCTCCCTTGACTTTGTTTCACTCGCCCGTCTCCTCTGCCCTCCTTCCAACTTGCTTACCCTCCCTCCTTCCCATCTTCACTTACCGCTTTTCCTCCTCTTGTCTGTTCCGCTTGCTCCATTCTTCTGTTTCCTACTTCCTCTTGCTCCGCTCCGTACCTTCCATGTGCCAGTTCCCTGCCTTGTCATTGGAATTGCTCTCGCCTACCTTCAGGATTGTTTGCTGTGACCTTCCGTGTACCAGACTCCGGCCTGCTCCCCTGGACTGCCTTTGCTTACAGTTTTGTTACTTCCACTTCTAGCCTCCACTTCTAGCCTCGTGTACCAGATCCTCGGACCGCTTACTGGACTGCCTGTGTTCTGGGGGGGGTTCACTCCACGTGTTGCCTCCAGACACTTTCCACCAGCTCTCACCCTTCAAGGATTCCTGGTTCCACACCTCCAAGGCACCCGACGATAACACAGGGGTTTTTTGTGCCTAAGGGCTTTTTCCCCTCCTCTTGGTCGATCCCGGGGGAGGGGCCCCCTGGTCTCCCCTCTTCGGGGGCACGGTGGCTGCTTCCCGAGGTCATCCGCATCTTTTTTTTAATGTAGATGGGATCACGAAGAAAGGAAAAGAAGGGTTCTTGGAAGGAAGAAGGTGGTGAGGAGTCGGGGGAGGGGGAGATCTCAGAATCTACACTTTCGGACGAAGATATCATATCACCGACCCCGGTGACAGATACTCCACTGACAGGACAATATAGGGAGGCTTTCCATAAGATGTAACTGTCTTGTTATTACCACAAAGCGCAGCTCGACATTTCATGAACTGTAACGAGTCATTAATGGCTTCAGTCGAAACCTCGTATTTTAATGACAAGTTAAAGTTTATGTAATGCCGAGCTTCGTTCCATTGTGGGTATAGATGAATCACTCTTTATTATTCTGAGAGAAAGCTTTACATCAGCGGCTTCCTCAAAGACAGCCTCGCGTTTTAATGCAAAGCTTTCTCTCAGAATGAACATTGTTTTTATCTATTAAAGCAACAGAGGCAGCTTGCGCGGTGCTCTGCTGCTTATGTCTGTGACAGCTCGGAAGAGGGGCCGCTGCTCAGGCTTAATGCAGCCAATCAGCAATGAGCCGAAGACCACCAATTGCTCTTAACGATTCTTTCACAGTCTGCTTAAAATACTACTCTGCATGAGCTAAGATCACAGTGTAGACTAACATTGCTGTTGGTAGTTTAGGTGCACAGATGGCTGGTACGGTTTGCTCCCGTGTACATGTGCGGGTCGGACTGGGCCATAAAATTGTCTCTGGCACCAATGAAAAAGTGGCCCATAATTGTAAAGGGTAATTCACTCCTTTTCTAACCCTGTTTGAATAGTACCCAAGGGGGGGTGGTATAAAATGGCATGCAAATTGTGCATGTTAAAGAATATTTACTCAGCAACACTGGTCAAAACTATTATTAACATAGTGAACTAACATCACTAGTGCCATGGAAGTGGAATTGATATGTAGTTTGGAAAATGTTGAATGTCAGGCTGATTATGTCGCTGGGCGCAGCGCTGCAGCAGGAGTGGCAATGTGAGGCAATATAAGGCAGGCCAATAAATCAGGAGCGTCTTGGCAGGTCTTTAATTCAACTCGAACTGCCGAACTGGCGGTAATCCCGCCTCCTCAATCACGTGGGTCGCAGCCCACTCATAACTGCAATAAACAGAGGACTGTTCCTCTTAAACACAACAACAACAAAAGTAGGACATTACAGAAAAGAAGCAGCATTAAAGAAATTGCGCTGTTTAAAACTATTATTTTGGACATTTCCTTTGATCGGAGGTCAACTGCCAGCTCCGCCCCCAAACCCTGCCTCTTTGGGCACCGCCCCCTTCACCTCTGCCCTCACCCCAGCCCTTGTGGGACCCCCCCACCAAATTGTTCTCATTTCCACCACTGGATAAGGTGGTGGATGGCACAGCCGAATCTGCCATGAAATTCCCTCGGCGTGTGCGGCATGGCCATAAACCACTTCTGTTTGGGGGTGGGTGGAGCCGGGGATGAGGATACCAGCCAAGAAGACAAAGAGATCCGCCGTTGTTGCAACTAAAATCAAAATAGGAAAAACAAACCCATCGGTGTTTTGTTCTCCCCTGTTCCCCTCTCTTGCCGCGCTGTGAAACACCTGTGTATGAGCTCGATGTAAATAAAAATATCAAATATACCAGGCGCTTTGCCGAGATGAATAAGCGCATTATAAATGCTCAATAAAAAATAAATACCTGCCCATGCACGGCGTGGACCACTCCTTCCTCCGTAATCCTCTTCCTAAGCACATAGACGTCCCACGTGAAAACGTCACGATGACGTAACAAGTCGATATGCCTTGAGGCATTTCAGAAACTATCGGCAAACTTTAAAACAAACACAATGCTATTGGGTCTCATAGGGACTTTAAATGTGTGATTGATAATGAAAGCAATACAAGACCTCCGTTTAGCCTTCTCTTCCACACATTGCAAAGGGGTAAATGAACAATCCCTCCCGGGGAATGCCAAATCGCCCCCCATTGCAGGAGAAATAAAGAACCGTCATGCTGGTAATTCGTACCCATATGCATCTGTCTGCATAAAACACATACATACTTGCCAACATTCTGTGACCAAAAAGATGTAGGATTTTTCAAGTTTGAAAAATAATGGATTCCCATAACAATGACATCACAGGAAAATACAAAAACATACAAATAGCACAACATGGAAAGATGTTGAAATGTTAAAAATGTATAATTATGAATGCTAACACCAAATTGTCAGCATTGTGTGATGGTGTTACACTCGCCACTTGCTTTCACTGCTGGATCACCTAAGGGTTGTACCGGCAAGAGTGCAGGACAGAGTCACGCAGCTGTCAGGTCAGTGGATTGGTCTGAGTGCAATCAAAGTAATCACCTACCTGTCCACTGTATAGAGAGACTAATATGTTGCATACTCTGTCCTGGAGCCTGCCTTAGAATCACATAAATTACTTGCCCCTGTAAAAAGCAGTAGGATCTGTCACTGAAATCTGTAGGCGGTAGGGCTACTTCAAAAGCAGTAGCCTACTGCCTAAATCTGTAGGGTTGGCAAGTATGCACATATCCCCATCTGCTGCACAAACCAAATCCTCCAACACCCTCCAGCCTCCAGCGGGGAGGATAACTAACCGTTCGCTGTAATGTTCACTGGTACAGTGGAAGTCCCATTGGGACGGGGGGAACGCGCTGTGCCCAGCCCCACTCCATAAAACACATCTCACACGGGCAAATCGCACATCTGCATGAGAAAGCCCAAAACGAACTGAATCCACCTGTACTTTAAGTAAATCTCAACCGATGCACATTACAAGCCCCAACATATACAGAAATACCCCCTCCCCAATATTGCCTCACCCCTTTGATGCACATTACATATCCTTAAAAAACATTGAATTAACGAAAAAAACTAAACTGAATCCGCCTGTAATTAAGTAACGATGCACATTACAAACCACCAAAATACACAAAAATACCCCCTTCCCAATATTGCCGCTCTGCGTTAAAGTAACAATCAACAAGAGATAACTTTAAGACTTACCAGAAACCAAACAACCAACCAACTATTGAAGTGTTCTTTCTAACGGAGGAATCGCTCCGCAACGCCTTCCTTCCCTCTCCTGCAAAACATATGACGAATGAACGCTTAAACCCACGTGATGAAGCAGACGTTGAAACCCACGTGATGCAGAGCAGCCCACGTGATGAAGTGGAGGCGAGCGTTGCTAGGGTCCTTTTCTCGAATGGGAACTAGAAAACTACCCTTTACGAAACGCGCATGTCCAGTTTCTAGGCAGCATCAGGCGAGTGCATGCGAGCCAACTCTTTTAATGAATTTTATATGCATTTCTTTTAGTATCCATCAACTTAGACATTCTCACCCCTTTGTTGTTATATTGTTAAGAGGAGCCCTTTTGCAACCTCTAGAAATGCACGTTGAAGCTGTAATTCCTTGTATTGTACTTATTGTTGTAAGGCACCCCTGCTGGGAGCATGGTAGCTCCCAGGATGTTGTAATGAGTCACGTGACCAACCTAATAAAAGATACTGGCCGTTTCCGGCTAGTCAGTCAAGACCAAACTGGCTCCGGTGTTGTTCCTCATGTGTGCCTGTCTGGCGCACCACTGTGTGGTGTAGGCCCAGGGACGGGGCCCTCCACGAGGCCAGCGCCCCTGCTGGGCAACGCCGACCTCGATTGTTGTGGCCATGTGATCATGGCTGTCGTGGCGACCCCAGCCTGGGTGCCCCCAGAGCCGGGGCCGTCGTACACTGGGTGCCCCAGCCACATGGGAAGCTCCAGTGACCAGAAGCGAGTACTCCTTGATCCGCAGTGTGACCGCCGCCCACACTGTGTCGGGTGTTCTCGACATGAGTATGGGGGCTGCCCGGTGATCTGGAGCAACCCCCCCCCCCCCCAACAATGGCGACAAAGGTACCAGGGCCCCGCGTGACCTGTAGTGTGGTGGAAGGAAGCGGCGTCGGTGGCCGCGTGAGAGGTTGCCCCTCTGCACCCCTTGGGTAAAGGGGGGGGTATATGCCCCACACTGAGAAGGAGAACGCTCGAGGAAGGTAAGCGGCATCGGCCGCGTGAACTGCTGTCCCCCACAAACGCGGCCAGAGGAGGAGAGCTGCCCCTCGCCCACGCGTTGGCCTCAACAAAAGGGGGCATGCTGGCGGCCCGAGCCACCGCAAGAGGCATGGCGGCCCCAGCCGCAACGTAGAACTGGCCATGTCTGGCGTAGATACACCCGCGAAGAAAGGGAGAGGCAGGATGCCCCTTTCCCCCACCAGGAAGAGGGGAGCTGCCTGCCCACGAGCCGCGAACATGGGGTGGCTACACGCAGCATCCGCTGCATGGAGAGGGGGGCTGCCCCACTGGTGGACGGCCACAAGGCGGAGGCGGCAGGAGCCGCAACATCGAGAGCCGGGCGGCGATGTTCTCCACCTCTCCCTCTCTCCCTCTCACCCCCCCACCCCCCTGGTGAAACAGGAGGAGACTCGCTCAGCACCGGAGCGGTCAAGAAAAAAAAAAGGAAAGGAAAAGTGCTCCGACCAGAGCTACAAAAAAAGAGAGAAACGCAATGAGGAGGCGTGCCCCCCCCCCAAGATGAGACAGGCTCCGGTGGAGCAAAGAGGGGAGAATTCCCCAAGTGGCCGCATCCCCCAGGCAACGACCCCGGACGGCAACAAGGAAAAAAAAATACGCTCGTGGCGGAGCTCGGGGAAAGGTGAAGTGTTGCTCGGCCCCACACCCCCACCTGTGTCACACTGTTCTGACAGGCCCCAGAGAGCAATCCCGAGAGAACCAGCAGTGCTCGTGTCAGCAGGACTATTAAAGTTCAGATGGGGTTGCGCATGGTCTGTGCACCCATAGCGGCGTAACTGGGCCCATCCGTGGGGAGTTGTGGAAATGAAAAGGGGATGCAAGAGGATCACCAGACAGTGAATGTTGCGCAGTTCGCTCTGGCCAAGTCAAGGAACCAGCCCATGGGAAAGCTGCTCCGAGTGATGTTTCACAAGTTCATGGAGGCAAAGTGCAGTCGAATGATGGTGTGCGCAGCTGGGGCATGTAATCAGAAGTCCTCAGTGGTGAAACTCAGACACATGCACAATCAGATATGTGCCAAGGACGAAGTAAAGCGCCCCCATGGTAGCCGCTGCGGCAGAAACATACAGGCTCATCAGAGGATCCCGGGGCCCCACCCCAGTGACTGTCAGAAAAGAAAAATGACAGGAAGAATGGAAAGGATAGGGGGCCACCAGGGAGGGTTGCAGCTCTTTTGAGTGCTTGTGAGCCCTCTGATACCAACAGCACCCCGCCAAGAAGAGCTGCCGGAGACATGAGGGGCCTGTTGTCCGTCACCAGTACCCAGCCGCGGGTTTGCCCCCTCCATGTAAATGGACCTAGCCGATGTGGCCCCTGGGTCTCCAGGTGCAGCTTTGCCGGTTTTTCTTGACTCTGGTATGACTGTCCAAGATGAGCATTCTTGAGGACGTAAACTGGCTTCCTGCAACTCCACACGTGTGAAGATGGACATCACCATCGACATCCCCATGAGGATTGGGGGCCTGCGGACACAGACTTGCTTAGAATGGCCCAGGTGGTGGGCAATGTGATGTTGTGCACACCCGCACATGCAGAATGCTTCATGTGGTGCCAGTGGCTCTCACTGGTGTTTTTGTGTGATAGTTGAACCACTCACCCAGGTTAATAAAGGGTCCGAAAACTAGCTGAGTGGTGGGTGTGTTGGGATTTTGGGTTCTTTTTGTTTTGTTGTTATGAAAAAGGAGGAGTGTTGTATGGCACCCCTCCTGGGAGCATGGTAGCTCCCAGGATGTTGTAATGTAACCTAATAAAAGATACTGGCCGTTTCCGGCTAGTCAGTCAAGACCAAACTGGCTCTGGTGTTGTTCCTCATGTGTGCCTGACTGGCGCACCACCGCGTGGTGTAGGCCCAGGGACAGGGCCCTCCACGAGGCCGGCGCCCTTGCTGGGCAATGCTGACCTCGATTGTTGTCTGGCCATGTGATCATGGCTGTCGTGGCGACCCCGGCCTGGGTGCCCCCAGAGCCGGGGTCGTCGTACGCTGGGTGCCCCCAGCCACATGGGAAGCTCCAGTGACCTGGAGCGAGTGGGCTGATCCCCACACCTTGATCCGCGGCGTGACCGCCGCCCACACTGACTGTGTTGGGTGTTCCCGACGTGAGTATGGGGGCTGCCCGGTGATCCGGAGCAGCCCCCCAACACTTATCACTTGTTGAAATTAAATATTGTAAGTACGTGATTTTCTAAACATCTGGTTTTGAAATTACACGGGGCAGCCTGTTGTTGGTATTATAGACACAATAGCTGCTCCGAAGCTCATTTACAGTAGAGTTCAGGCTCTGCAATGCTCACAGACGCAGTAACTGCTGTGCAGCTACTACACAGACCGTGCTCTGGTGTAAGTTACTATATATATATTACCTGTGCCGGATAATGCTTGCAGACGCAGTAACTGCTGTGCAGCTGCTACACAGACCCTGCTCTGGTGTAAGTGACTATATATATATATAATACCTGTGCTGGCTAATGCTCAAAGACGCAGTAACTGCTGTGCAGCTACTACACACACCCTGCTCTTGTGTGTCTGTCACAAAGTGTGTAGGGGTGATGGAGTTCTTTCTGTGAATTGTTTGCCGATTCTGTGGCGTAGTAGTTATTTTTTTTTTATTTTTGTATTTTTTTTTTTTTTGCTTTGAGGTCTGTTGCTTTGTACAGTTGAGTTGTCTTTGGTATTTTATTTAGTCTTGTCTGGTGTATTGTTCTCTCCATTTTGTTTCCATTTTGCAGTTGTTTTTTCTTTTTTTTTGGGGCGTTTTTTCAGTTCTTCTGTGAACCATTTTGCTGCCAGTTTTTTTGGTGTTGCTTTGAATGTTTTAGCTGGTGCTAATTGGTTAATGGCCTTGGTGATCCAATTGTTGAGTGTGTCTTCTGTTGTATCTATGTTTGTATCGGTGGGATCTCTTTCACCTAGGTTGTCGTGGTGGCTTGATAGCATGGTGGCCTCGTCCACTAGTTTTGTTGCAAAGTTGGGGTTGTAAGAAAATGGTTTGTAGATCAGTAGGAATACTATGTTGGATTGGTCGTTGTTCTATCTTGATTTGGAGGGATTCATAGTCTTCCGCGTTGGTTGTGATGATTCGAGATGCTCGGGTGTGTTTTTTGTGTATAATTGCGATTTTACCTCCTCCTTCGGTTTTCTCTGTTGGCGTGTATTAATTTATAATTGTCGTGTATTGCTTCGTTCGCGATGGCTTTATAGTTATCTGATAGCCAGGTTTCAGTAAGGAAGAGCATGTCATTGATTTCTGTTGAGTGGTTTGCCATGGATCTAATGTTGAGGAGGATGCAGTGTAGTTTGCTGGATTTACCTTTTGTGTTGTTAGTATTGTTTGTTCTGACCGGTGTGTTGTTGGTTGGGTTTCCTTTCCAGGTGGGTTTTTCCCGGTTGAGTCTTTTGGGTGGGGTGGTTCTTTGTTGGTCAGTATCTTTGTCGAGTAGACCGATAAGTTTTATGGTGGGGTTGGTTCGTTTCTGGGTGGTAAATAGGGTAGCTACCCCTCTGTTGTTCCAGCCTTGGTGATATAGGGTGTGTAGAGTGAGTGTGATGGTTTCCAATTTGTTTGTTCTGGTTGGGGTATTGTCCATGGTGGAGACCGGGTGTGATGGTTTCTTAGTTGTCATCCGTTTGTGTCCTGGTTGGGTCTGTATTCGTGAAGCTTGTTGGCTGTCGGTTCGTTGTTGCTGTGCTGTTTTTGTTAACCTCGTTGTCGTATGTGGACAGGTAGCGAGCATTGTAGTCTCTCTTTGCTCTGTTATTTGTCTCCTTGGGCCATCTCAGATGTTTGTTGAGTTTTTTGGGGTTGTGGGATCATGCAGGTCCGTGCCTTCCCGAGTGGTTTGGGATTTCTTATTATTTCTGTTGTCTTTTCTGACTTCTTTGTCTTTCTTGTGACGAGGCATGATGCGTGGGTTGTGTTCCTTAGTGGGCGTCCTCTTTCGATTGGTGTTTTTCGTGGTCTTTTGGGTTTAGTCTTTGCTGTTTGTGGTTTCTTGTTGCTTGTATTTGGTAGGTTGTGTGTAGTTGAGACCTCGGTTGATGGGACTTTGTGGTTCCGTTTGTTTATTGCTTCTTTCTTTTTTGGATCCTTTTCTTTTGTTTTTTTTTTTAATCCTGGAGGTACTTTTCGTTATGGTTGTTGATTATTGGATTTTGCACAAAGCAAACATGAATAATGTGTGAAGGAGTGCATGTGAATACTGCCATATATTGGTGCAGTGATGTTGGGGATAATTCTCATTTCTGTGCTAATTCCCTTCAACCTTAGAGACCCCCAGCTCTTTTGCTGGACTGTAGGACTTTTTAATTTTAACCCTGGAGTGAGTGAGACCCTTTTCCCACTGCCTCATGTGTTTTGACCTTTGGATTATGTGTTTTCACTGTTTTGGGAGTCTGACAAACTCCATATGCATCTACTTTTTGTATGGGGACACACAGCACCTTCAGTGCAGTGTCACTGAGAAATCCTTTAGATTTCTCATAAGGTTTAAAATACCTTTTTCTTGTGTAAACTACTGTTCCCAAGAATAGTAAAGTGAAATTGACTTTACTTACCTTTTCTCTTTGTGGGTCCAGCACACACCATTTTAAGTGGAGTGCTGGGGGGTTACCTAGTAGCTCCTTATCCTACATTCTCATGTAACATTTGTATGTTGCCCTCCCTATTTTTAAATGGCTAGTGGCAGTGGTTTAATTTTTCCTACCATTGCGCTTTTCTACAGCAGGCTGAACCCTCAGCTGCAGTATAGCACCCAGGGGTGACCATTTTATAAAAACGGCCCCTGTTTTCCTTTTTTGCAATTTTCTGTTTGTGAGGTCTTTCTTGGGTTTTACTCTGTGTGTCAAACAGATTGGAGCCCTTTGTTTGTCTTGCCTTTGGCGCACTTCAGCCCTGAGGCCCGCCTCTGTTTCCAGTGTGTCTGGAAGGACAGGATATGCGTGAGGGGCCCGAAACTCCCCTGTCCTTTTGTCTCTAGGAATGCCTAAATGCAACCAGTCCTGAATGGCTGGCTGGCTGGCTGTCCTTTCAGGACAGCGACCCTGATGTGTCATTGACAGCCTAGGCTGTGCATGAATGGGAGAAATCTGCTTAAAAAGCGAGCGTTTTGGGACTAGAGGCGGAGTCGACCACTGGGAGAAACACCCGACGAAGAAACGTGAACGAAGCTTGCTGCATCCTCCTGGACCTTTAAGTTGCCTGGTGAAGCCCTGCTGCTGTGCTGAAACTCCCTTTTCAGACAGAAGCTTCAGAATGGACGACTTCTCCCCCTGGGTTAGTGGGACCAACTAACCCAGAGACGAACTCCACTGGACCATCTTCCCTGTCTGGCTGTACTTCTTCATTGCTGCAAGAACCAAGTGCCATGGGTCGAGTAATCCGTAGTCGAGTGAAACGTCTGAAATCCGGCTAGAAGCTCCAGAAGTCTCCTAAGGACCCTCCAGAAGCAGGACGACCAGAGCTAGAGTCCCCTCACCAGACCCAAGGAGTGAAGGAAGCCCAACCGGTACCAGAGATCAGCAACAGTGCTGTTTACTAAGCGCTGAAACCGAAAAGAGCCCATAGCTGCCAATGACCTACCACCGCAGGAGCCCTACAGATGTCCTCCCTCTTGTCCCCACAACTGAGGCTCAGGAACACAGGGTCTGTAACGCTGTAGCAGGACAGAAGCCAGCTGGACCACTCTTCTTCAAACCAGTGGTACTGTTTAGACTTAAGGTACTTAATTCACTGTCTTGTAGCCTTGCTTTTCTCAGTTGGGAATTGCAGTGGCTTACTTTTAGAGTTGATTCCAACTCTGTTTTCACAGCTTGTGACCCTACAAGTGATTTTCTAACGAACTCTCTAACTTTGTGCAAGCCTTTTGATCCTAAGATGTACCTCCGCTCCAAAGACTGTTTCAAATTGATTTTGTCTGTCCTGGCTCCCTGTAGACTCTTCTAGCCCACTGACTTTGATATGGTTTGTCCGTCATAGGTAGTAACTTGTTTTAGACTGTTACTGCTGGGAAAGGCTTGTCTAGATTTCATTGGAAGATTTAGTTGTCCTCACATATACTGAGAACTTGTTTATTTATTTTTTTAATTTTTTTTTAATTACTTGTGTATAATCACATTGTGATTTTTATAAGGAAGAGCTATTTGTTGTGATTCTCTATAGACAGAGAGTTGCATGCGCTTGACGATCGTCAGATCACATATTCAGCGTGAGAGTTTATTTTTTTGAAAGTGATGTCAAATAGTTTTGCTGCAGTATTAGTCCATTTGATGTTTTCTCCGGACAGTAATCTGTTCCACCAGACATCATCTTCCAAGATCGAGGAGTCCATCCCAAGGGGTGAAAAGTAGGCTGCCCTTTCCAGATTCAGTGCTGGGCAGTGCATCAGCAAGTGTCTTAGATTTTCAGACTCGTCTGGTGTAGCACATAATCTGCATTCCTTAGACCCAGACTGAAGTCTGATGGAGAGAATTTTGCGCGTAGGAAGTAGATTCAAGCGTGCTCTTAAAAAGATCTTCATGATGCCTTTGTCTGGGAATTTGATACAGTATGGCAATGGAACTTTGAGCTTGTTGAAGCTGGGGGCGGCAGATGCTTTGTTAATTTGTTCGCCTGGGCTTTATCAACTGTGTTGATCCAGTCCTGTATTTCCATTTTATATTTTATTCTCTGGGGGTTCCTTACAAGGTCATCTTCGGTGCATGCCAATTCTTCTAATTTTGCTTGCTGTTTCTTGGCCCAGGTGTTTAGAATATTGGTTTGCCCGATGGTAAGCTCTGTTGCAATGATCTTGTAGATTGAGAGTGTGTCCGGAAGAAGAGTTTTTCTAAAGAGTTGCATAGCACTCTGTTCAATTGTTGATAGTAAGGACAACAGTCCCAGGTCACACCTGATGTTTGCGATTGAGTCTGAGTTTGGAAGACCAAGGACTGATCTCCACAGTAGCCCTTCCAATTCAGACCAGATTGTGTCTGGCATGGTAAGTGTTGCTCCCATTCCATAAGTTATGGCTGGAACGACTTTTCCTTTGTAGAATTGGATAACCAGAACCAATGAGAATTTCCCATATTGTTTGTCAAGTGCTCTCATCTGAGCCGCAAGGTTCCTAGTTTTTCCCCACAAAGACTTCTGCATTGTTGACTCATGCGCTGAGCTATCGATTGTTACGCCCAGGTATTTAAAATGGGTGACCACTTTAATCTTGGTGTTTTCCAGATACCATCCTCTGTTGCGTCTACTGTTCGAATTACCTTTTTCGAAGATCATGATTTTGGTTTTTAGTTTGTTAATTTCTAGGTTGTTTGTACCCATGTACTGCACCAGGTTTGTGAGTTGTCGCTGTAAGCCAACTTCAGTCTGGTTTAACAAGTTTAGATCATCAGCGTAAAGTAAACGAAACACATTGGTGTTTCCTATTTTTGGAGGGAAAGCTCAAATTCATGGTTATGTATCCTTGAAGTCACCCAAGAAGCTGATGAAGAGGGCCGGGCTAACGGGCAGCCCTGTTTAACCCGCGCTCTGATCTCTTTTGACAACAGGCCTTGGTTGTTCAGTCGCACCCGAAGTTTGGTTGCGGTATGAAGTGCCATAATTGGGTCTCATTTTTTGCTCAGGCACTTCCAGTTTTTCAGTTTAGACCAAAGAATACGCCTGTCCACTCTGTCAAAGACCTGTGAAAGGTCTATGAAGGCCAGAAACACTGTTGTCCAGGGCCCCCTGCTTGACTTTAGATTTTATTAGATTCAACATCAGGATGTTTACAGATGTTCCACCGTTTTTTAAGAAGCCCATCTGGAATGGATCATTTGCTGGCAATGATTCTACCCAGGAATGGAAATGCTTGAGTAGTAGTGTTGCAAAGATTTTTCCAATGATGTCCAATAATGCTATTGGCCGATAGTTAATTGGCTCTTCTCTGTTGCCACGTTTGAACAGTGGGACTATTACTGAATGGGACCAAGAAATCAAGATTGCTTTTGATGAACTGCAGTGCTGGAATAAGATACTGATAAATATTGTCCATTCGTCCAGGTTTTGCTTGAGGTCAATGTAGGAAAGACCAGCTGGACCTGGGGCACTGGAGGATTTTAGACGTTTAATAACGTCCCTGATGTCCTCTGTGGCTAAGTTGATCCACGGGCTGCTGCTCTTGTGTGTTGGTGGTGGAGTCTGAGCCAGGGGGGCTGTGAATAACTTTTCAAAAAAGTTAATCCAGTTTTCTTCAGTGACCGAGTTGGCCAATTGGTTTTCTTGCGTCTTGCCTGTCTTCTTGATGAGTGCCCAAAAGTCATTAGATTCTTTGGTGCTTAGTGTTCTCAACATGATCTCTGCGTCATTTTGATACATTGAACATCTATGGTTGTGTAACCATGATTTGTAGCTGTTTACTTCAAGTTGCCATTTTAGCCAAGAGGGTTCATAATTCTCGATTTTTGCTTTTCTTTTTGCTTGCCTCAGGCGCTTTCTTCTTTCCACCAGAGTTCGATCATACTCATGATTATGCTTTCTACCTGTTGCTTTGCTTCCCTTTGGTTCCACCTTGTATTTTAATAGTAAAGGGAGGTAGTCTGGTTGTTTCTTTCGGTTTGTTTATGATGTTTCTTTCATATTTGTCTGTGATGGTCCTGATGTTGGCAGCGGTCAGGCGGAGTCTGGTTTGCTGGTTGTTTGACTCCAATGATGGAAGAAATAGTTTGCCCTCTGGATGTGCCGACGCCCACGTCATAGAGAGCAGGTTATGATTGCTTTCTGTGGTCCGGGTTACTTCAAAAGATTCAATAAGTGACAGTAGGCTATGTGATACACAAAGATAGTCAAGAGTTGCCTTGGAGTTTTCGCTCTCCCACGTTGGGATGATCTTTTCCCAGGGTTTCAGCCATGCCACGTTGTGGAAGTTCCGTGAGTTCATCAAGGACATCCATGTGGTTCCTCTTTCTTCCGTTGAGAATTTATAATTAGATTTAGGCAGATCAGTGTTTCCCGGATCACATTTTGCATTCAGATCTCCACATATGATTATATGAGTTGTGTTCTGATCCACTCGTATATTATCAATGGCGTCTGCTACTTGGTTGCAGAAGATTGTAGTTGAAGTTTTCTGGGGATTCCAATAGAGATTTATGATGGCTAATTGGGACGTAAGCGATGTTCTAGTCCTTGTGTCCTGGTGCGTCCATGTGGTTAGGACTGCAAGCATCCCATATGACTCTACTAGTTTTTTAGAAACCCTTATACCAGAGCCAAGCCGTGTTGCGAAAAGGAGGCCTGAGGACGGGCATCCGAATATGCCCATTGTGGCCGCAGAAAGTTCGATCGCGTATCCATCCAGGGTGGGTTTCTCTGTTAGCCAGGTTTCCTGGAGGCATAAGATATCGTGCCCCCCCAGGTCCTGGTTGCTTGGGTTGGTAAGGTGCGTGTGGCCTCGAGTGTTCCATGAGGCCATTGACGGAGTATTTGTCACAGTTTCTTCTTGGCCTGGTGGTAGTGGGGCCGAAGTCCAGTTCGACACCAATTGTGGTTGCTATCTGCGAGACTTCCCTTTTGCCACTGCCTTTAGCCATTGCCATGGTCCTTTCGGAGATCTGGTTTCTCTTTTCTCATGGGGTTTTGCCCTGGTTCGGGAGATGTGACCATTTGACTTTCCTATTGATGGTACATCGTCTAGTGAACTGGAATGGTGGTCTGTTTTGTCGGATCCTTGTGTGACAAGCCTTGATGAAGCCTTCACCCGAGTGTCGTTGCTGTTGGAAGAGAAGCGCCTTTCTGAATGAACCATGTAAGGTCTTGGGTGATGGGGTTCTCGGACGGAATCCTTTCTGCCATGTCTATTATTGTAGAGGTCTTGGGTTTTGGAGATGTAATGGGTTTTATGGGCCCACCCTTCTTCTTGACGTCCTTTTCGTGATTCGGTCTGAGGGTTTCCAAGTTCCGTTAATAAAAAGCCAGCTTGCTTAAGATCGTTGTAGGCTTCCAGAGGGATTACTTGCTGGGCCCGAGATTTTATGTGGAGAAATGCCTTAGCTTTTTAATACCTATGATAGGGCTCAATCAAGCGAAAGTCTTCGTTTTTAGTGATCTCAAAGACTCAATTTTGTTCAGAGTTTTCAGCACCGTTTTTCTGTTTAATATCATGTAGGCAGATCTGCTTGATACTTCTTCCAGTTTGAAGACTCATGTCCCCCTAGGGGTTTTTTCAGTGCTAATAGAGTGGTCTGTATGCTGTTTGTCCGTTAGTTTTTCATCTGGCAGGTTATGCAGCGGCCTTTTGGATGGCACTTCGTCGTAAGTGGAGAGACTGCCTATACATGGCGATTCTTCTTCATGGATCGATTTCCTCTGGGTGTGTTTTTTTTGGGATAATTTTCTGTCACTTTCTGGTGGGTGACCCCGACAAGCAGCTGAGGTTTTTTCACAACTGGGGACACCCGAGTCTCTGTGTGAGTGTCGTTGCTGACGGCCATGGTTGTCTTCGGGCTACTCTGTGCCTGGGAGCTGGTAGAAGATTCATCTGAGTGTAAATGTTGCGATAAGTCCATCAGGCTACTTGATGCCTGAAATTCAGCCAGTGATCGAGGTGATTTACTGAGGTCAATAAACACTGGTGCCTCTTCTGGTTTGTTTACTTGCAGTTTTTTTTTGGGCAATATTGATTCCTCTTTGTCATCCTGTTTGTTTGGACCTGCAGGCTTTACTTTAGCGGTGGCTGTTTGCTTTGCGCCTGCCAGCTGTAAGACTAGGTTTTGTTTCTTTACGTGACTAGACCCTGCATTCTTTTTCGTGGGGCTAGTGGATGTTGTAATGACCTCGCGCTGTTGGTGACTAATTTGTTAAAGATTGGAGCCACGCTGCTTCGGGTAATAGTTTCATCAGTCTGGGAAGCCTTCTCTGATTTCATTGTTTGGACTTGAATAGTTTGGATGGCGTCGCTCTGTTTTAGTTCTAAGCCAGCCAGCTTTGCTTCCCAATTGGCCTGGACGATGCCCTGTTTTGCTTCTGCTGCTGTTATGTACCCTCCATAAAGATGAGTTTAGACTGGATTGTTGCTAGGATCGATGTGTTGTCTTTTGTGGCATCATTAATAGCTTCATATAATTTACAGAAGGGTGTCAGAGCTATGGTGATAGCTGACATGTTTGTTGTCATGTCAGGCTTCTTTTTGGGCGACCTTTTATGGGGATCACCTGAAAGGTCCTTATATCGTCTGTTTTTCACTGGAGCATCTCTTAGGTCCATTGTTGAATCGGGAAAGACAGATGAAGTTTCCACTGGGGGTGCCTCCTGTTGAACTTCCTTTGATCTTGTTGGCGTCAACGGCTGTTCGTTGCTGCTTGAGCTTGAGCTCACATTGGCTGGATGGAGTGTCAATGATTTGCTGCCTCGGTGGTCTTTGTAAATGGATGTTTGCCCACGGTTGGGGGCTCATTAAATGCCCCGCAATGATCTCTTGACGTTGCTGTTCCACGATTTGTTGTATTGGAGTGGCCATTGGTTTGCTGATTTGCTCTCCGAGAGACTGTGTTGCTTCTTCGATAGCTTCAACATTTGTGGTATCAGAAGACAATGTTGACATTTTTGGCTCGATCAACTGATCTTGAGTTTCTGGTTGCATGAACCTGGGTATCTGTTCAGGACCTGGCGAGACACCTGCTGGCAAGACGCATGGCGTTGTGTTGGATGGTTGGATAGGAACTGGTGTGGGAGGCGTAATGTTTGAATTGTCTGTTTTTCTTAGCTTTGGTGCTGGGAATGTTTTTTCCAGGACCTCCAAAATGTCTGCATCTGAGAGTTCAGACTCAACGTTTAGTTTACGTTTACATTTTCAAAGAGGTTGAAGAGAGCACTCGAAATCGATGGGTTTGAGAGGGCTTGTTTCCCTGTGTCGTTTTTCTTGCCTGAATTCTGATTGTGTTTTCTGCGTCTACTGGTATAGAGTTTTTTTCCTTTTGGTTTTACTGCCAGTGTCGGCTCTTAATAGTTGGTTTTCACTGGCTTTTCCCCCTTTTGTTTTTCCGGTTTTGTTTTTATTATAAGTTATTTTCCTTGGCCCTGGAATGGAGGAATTGCGCCCATTTTGTGGGAAGGTCTCTTGAGCCGGACTTGAAGGGTCACCAGATTCCGTGATGACAGCGTTCTTTAGGGTAGCTTGAGGAGGCGGGGTGGCCACAGTAGGGCCAGCGCTGTCCTGTGGTAAGTCATTGATAGGAGGCCGTGGACCCCCCCTGCGCTGGTGATTCCGTCGAAGGGGGGCAGGCCGCCAACAGGTAGAGGTTCGGCATGTATCATAGCCGTTGCCTGGATTATTGTTGGGCCGGGCCGTTCTGAACTGTCAGAACTGTGGCCAGGATCGTGTCGGCTGTTGATGTAATTTATGTTTCCATTTGCAGTGGGTTTGAGCATTGACACCACAGGCTGTGTCTGTGCAGCCTGTGGTGTCAAGCTGGGCTGGAGAAAGGGCCCCCCCAGGTCGTCCTCCGACGGCCTCTGCGGTAATCCCTCTCGCCGAAGCGGGAATCCTGCCATGGCTACACCCAGACGCCGCCGCTGCAATGAACGCGGCTGCTGCAGAGACGGATAGCGTGCACGAGAGTTCACCAACTTGCGGTAAATTCCCTAGATGTTTGGCCGGCACCCCGGTTGAACCGAGACAGTCTCCAGCTGCCGTAGACATTTGGATGTAGCCAAATCCTTCCTGGGAAAAAGTTGCCAGGATGCATGTGTTTTTCGAGCTCCTCGCAGACGAGGATACTTCCGGGTTGAATAGATAGAAGGGTGCAACGACGGGAGCGGAGTGTGTGGGGAGCACGTGTTCCTCAGACGAGCCGAAGACCCTCCTCCAGCAGGTACGTTGTTCTTGTTCTTGCCTCTTCACTGGAGAGGCTAAAGCTGTTTTCTCAGGACGTGTTGGAGGGATAACGCTGCTCCGTAGGCAGCGTTTCGGCTCACTGCCAGGAGAGATCGGGATACAGGGCTCGAAGGCTGCGCCTCGTCCATGGCGCCCTGGCCACCTCGGCCACCTGCTGACTGCAGGACTGCTCTACTCGGTGTCCTACTCCGCGGAAGGTTCGAGTGTTTTGTGGGTCCTTCCACAAACAATAGCAATGGAGGAGAGACTGGAAAAGCAAACAGCAGAGTGGGGACTGCAGGACTGCTCTACTCAGCGTCCTACACCGCGTTCCGCTCCGCGGAAGGTTCGAGTGTTTTGTGGGTCCTCCCACAAACAATAGCAATGGAGGAGAGAAGAGCTGGTGGAAGTGCCACTGGCAACTTTGTACGATCACTCGCCAGCGACGAACTCATAACCCTGTGCTTTCCCAGAAGTGATTGAAATGCTTTCCGTGTTTTGATATATCGATGTGTATAGAACCTGTTTAACCTTTTTCCTTCCTTAAACCTTTCCTTTCTGCAACCTAGTGTGATACATAAATGCCATTACTGTCCTTGTGATTGAAGTCACACCAGGGTGTAGCAATTGTGTATGAAGCATATCCAAAGATTATCCACTAACTTGCTCTGATTCTGAAAAGTAATTTTAAAGTATATTTACATTGTTACATGAATTGCCTTTCTAAAGAACGCTTATTTAAAAATTGATGTTAATTAAATAAACAACTATTTATAACTGAAACCTTGAGTGTAAGTGTTACTTGGCTACTTGTATTTACAGATTTCATTTGTACAGCTCCACAGCTCACAGTTATCCCTCTTGAGATAGGCCGGGCTGCTCAGTCACACTGCCAACCTGTGTAGTTCAGACCTATACCAAAATGTGGGCTTACCTAATACCAAGCAGATAAGTGTTGTGTAGTCTCACACAGTGGGACTACACCAATTCGTACCTAACAAGTCAGCATGGAAATGTATTGATTGTGAGGGTGCTGAGTTCCTGCTTTTGACTGGGATGGAAAAGGATTCTCACCCAGTGGGTGCATGCTATGTTTAGGCCTCTGGCTTCCACTTTGGCCCAACATAGTCTCAGGCTGTACCCTTGCCATGGTGGGGGATCATTCAGCATAAGTGCAACTAAGCAAAAGCAGACTGACAATCTGTATTGGTCTGCATATTATCCTACAAACTTACTGTTCTGAAGTAATCAGTAAGTCATCCCCAAATCATCAAGAACAAACCTGTTTCATGGCAATGCTCTTGAAGTAATCAGCAAGTCATCCCAGAATCATCCCCAAATCATCAGGGCCAAATGTGCAATCTCTTGAAGTGATCAGTAGGTCATCCTAAAAGCATCAGGAACAAAGAGTTTTCTAAAATGGGGATGATGTTAGCATATTCATTAAGTCATCCTAAGCTCATCCCCAAATCATCACTCACCATTCTGAGATATTTGTTGATAACTTTAACAGCGTGATGACGTCTGATGATGTGGGAATGACTTTGAGTGTAGTTTGATGATCATCAGATGACCCCCGGATGGTCTCTAAAGTCATCCTTTTAGACCAGGGATGGCTAGTTCAGGGAGATCATCTGAAACCATCCTGAAGTATGTGTATGGGCAGAAATATTTAAATGAGATGACTCTAGAGTTATCACAGAAACTACTCCAGGATGAGTTCCGATTACTTCCAGTGATGATCTTGTACTACTCCAGAATGACTCCACAAAAATTTCAGGATGGGTGGGGATTACTCCAGGATGACCCCATGACACCTTCAGGGTGGGTGGGGATTACTCTAGGATGACCCCATGACGCCTTCAGGATGGGTGGGGATTACTCCAGGACGACCCCATGACACCTTCAGGGTGGGTGGGGATTACTCCAGGATGACCCCATGACCCCAAGACAACCAGAACTGCATAGAGTATGTTAAATTGACCTTCTCTCCTGAGTACTCCAGCTTCTTTGCTGGTCTGGAGGACCAGAACCATTCTAGATGGTCCACCTACAGGGCGGCAATATTGAAACACTTTTCCGCCTACAGAAACCCCCAAGAGGCTTGCAAAGCGGCATACAATCTGCTGTGTGGGGAAGATCATGCCCCAAGAGAATTTGTGCAGGAGCTCAAGCGCGCCTTTGCACAAACCACTAGGAGGGTGCGCATGGATAGCAGGGAGTTTATGACTACCTCTTTTCATGCACTCCCAAAGTATATTATGACCAGGCTGGTGAGGGACCTCCACGATAAAAGATCTATGGACTGGGTCATAGAGCAGGCGACCCGAATTTATAAAGTCCAAAAACCTGCAGAAAATAAAAATGTGGCCAAAATAAATTCACAATATCCAGGGTACTATGGGAGAAGGGATAGTTACCCTTCCTGTGATTCACCTAGATTTGAACAGATACCCCCGTAACTGCTGGAACGGGTGTCCCAACTGGAGCGCCAGGTCCAGAACCATACCCAGGATCTGGGTTGCATGTTGAGGGCTCAACAGAACCCTCAGATGAACATGGCAGACCAAAACCCCACAAACCAAGGGTCTGGTACCCCAGAACAATGACAGGGAGAGAGCCCTGAGAACTCACCGGTTCCAGAGGAGGAGGCACGGGGGAAGGGAGGTGTAAAGCCCTAGAGGGAGCTTCCTTCCTCACTTGTGAAAAGCTCCTGGACACCCAGGAACAGGAGCAAAAATCTCCTGCCCCTGAAAATCTGCAACCCAGGGAACAGAGGGTGGGTAGGAGAAATAAAGGACTCAAAAAGGCCCATTTTGTGGAGGAAGTTAGTGTCCTCCAATTTGAAGGGGAATAATTCTTAGAGGATTCAGGGAAAAAGATCTTCTCCTTCAGGGAAATGGGAAATCCTCCCAAAGAAAAATGGGTCCCATGAGATCTAAATGAAGACTGGGTGGATGTGGGGACTGATTCAGAATCGCGCATCCTTGAACCCCAGAATGAGCATCCGGAGAATCAAATATTGAAAGAGGATTTCCAAACTTCCCAAATCAATTCTGGTGACTGCCCACAAATAGGGGGCTGGGGGGCAGCCCAGAATCAGAAAAGAAGGAGCCCGAAACTCCCCAAATATCAGAATGTCAAATTTTTCTTTCAGATTCCCAAACTCCAACACAGAATAATGCCCAAACTACCCCTGTGTCGGAGTCCAAAATAAAGAAATTGATCACCCAGCTTGCCAAAATGCACATTACCTTTGTCTGCTTGAGGAGAAGGAGGGTAGATGTTATGCCCCCGTTCAAGTGCAAGGGCAATGTACATTTTCGGCGCTGGTGGACACTGGATCCAAAGCCACTCTTCTGTCAAAAAGGGTCTTTGAGCAGCTAAATTCAGGAAGGGGGGAGAGATACCAGATTCCTCTCACCCCTCTTCCTGGACAACTCCAGAACTTCGACGGGAATGCAATTCCTGTCGAGGGGACTGCAGATTTGGAAATCAAAATTGGGTGACACAAAGTGAAGCACCCGGTCATAATCATGACTCCAGAGGGCACACCCTGTCTACTAGGGAATGACATGCTGCGCATGTTGTTCCCCCTAATAGACTGTGTGAGCAAGGTCCTCTGGACTCAGACCAATAGGCCAATAAAATTAAAACAGAGTGTCAACCATGTTAGTTTAAATGGCACATGCCACATGGTTGAACAAAAATCTGATCATATTGAGTTTAATTTCCAGAACAATCAAATACCTGACGTGACAGTAATTGCTGTAGGACAACAGACTGGTGATGGGAATTCCTCTCCATTCCTGAAAATCAACCTTCCTTCCAGTCTCAAGTGGCATTCCACATTGGAAGGAAATACTTTGAAATTTTATACTGATTCACAATCTGAAAATCCCAATTCCATAGTCAAAAGTGATGAGAAACCAACTCAAAGTTTAGCTGATATGCAGAAAATTAGAGAACAGTTGTTCATCCCTATTCATTTAAATGAGGGGAAGGAGGCTGTTCGTCACTCGCGTATGCGTGAACAACGGTAATAGCTACATCAGCGAAGACATGTTCCGAAATCTCCCAAAAGATCCAGCCATTCCCAAATTTAAGTTAATCGTTAAGTGGGAAATGGGCCTGGAAACTCCCAATTCCAAACATCTCCTGCGTAGCAGGTGCATGATCAAAATTGTTATAGGTAACAAAAGCATGGAACATAATTGTTGGGTTGTGCGAGATGTCCCTGCTGCATTCTACTTTGGCAGTGACACTCTTAATCGTTTTGCCATTAATTTGGACCTGATAAATCACAAAGCCCCCACAGATTTGTTGAGTCCCTGTTGGGGGAAAACCAGGTCACTGCTATGACTAGGTCCCAGACAAATGCTCACAATGTACTCTCAACTGCCCAGTGGAGTAAGGAGACCCCAAATGCTGATTTAATCACGGCACAAAAAGGGGTTCCGATTATTGGTAAATTGTATCAACACATTGAGGACCCTGAGAACTTTCCCCTGACGGATACTGATTACATTGAGAAAGAGGACCTCAGGGTGTTGATGAACTGTCCAAACATTTGCTGAATTCAAGACGGTTGGTTGGTAAGGAGATCCATCTCTGGTTGTGACCAGTGGGTGGTACCTACCTCATTGCGAAGCCTGATGCTTAGTCACGCCCATGATGCGGCCACGGCCGGTCATCGGGGGTTTCACAATACTTTAGAAATCTTGCGAGAGGTTGCATACTGGACACACATAGGGCAGGACCTCGACCAATACTTGAAGGGGTGTCTTGTGTGTGCACAATTTCAGCCAACTTCACTCACACACCAAACTCCCCTCCAGAAGAGGGGGATGACACTGCATTGGTCAGATTTACAAGTAGATTTCATCGGGCCCGTGATTCGCTCCTCTAGGGGGAACAAGTATGTTAGGGAGAATTCTCTGTTTAGGCTGAATTTCCTAACCTAGTGAGTCCCCCAGCAGCTTTGCTGGATTTCTGGAGTTTGTTTTTTTCTCCTGCCAAGAGTAAGACTATTTTTCTCTCACTCTTGGACATGATTTGTGGTGTTCCTTTGACCGTTAATGTGTTTTATGGGCTATGGGGTCCTTTACTCCATAGGGTCTCAGGTGTTTTTACTATGTGTGTTACACAGCATCCTCCGTGCAGTGACACAGGGGTGTCATAATGACACCCTGTATTGCTCGCCAAATGCACGGACAGTAATTTATCACCAGTACAGCCGCAGAGCCAAAACATGTATTGCTCGCCAATAGTGCACGGACAGTAATTCATCACCAGTGCAGCCGCAGAGCCAATACTTTGAATGCAGGTAGACAACGCAATGACTTACAACCACACGCACGCTTGGAGAGTAAGTAGCACTTGTACGGCTATTTATTCGTAGTTAGGCATATATACAATACAAGCATAAATCAGATAAATCATAGGAAATTAGCAGGAATACATCACCATGGGCGTAACTTGACGAAACCTCATCTCGCCAGAAGCGGCTGAAAGACCCCGATAACAGCCAGGCCAAGAGCACAACAGCCCACAGGTATATCGGACCAGGGCGTCCCCCCTCCGACTGAGGTCTTTGTGCTTATCCCCTCTGACCGTTGAGGGTTTCCGCATATATGCCCTCCTCAACAAGGGGTGGCAACTTCTCGAACCTTCTGGCAAATGCGCTTGCGCATTGATGGGTGACCGTTGATTGCCAGCTGGGTCAACCGACAGTAACCTCAAGGAGCACAGCGCTTCCCTCTCCTAAGCGCCCCGGAAAACAATTCCATAACTCATCTGAAAACCTTGGCGCAAGCATAGCAAACCAAAACAAACTTCGTTATCAGGTACCAGCCGGCACCTGCGGATCTTAGCTTTCCCAGCGCCGTGTCCTTGGCTGAGAAAGCCTGCATTCCAAACCCATCAGTGAATAACGTTGAAAACATGTTGTTTCGCAAAGCAAGTACAGCTTTCCACTGAGGCATGGATAAATATCCATTATGGCTCTGAGTTCCCCCAGAATGCACTGCGCACCAGCGCCATGTTTTTTAGCTCGAACACCACAATCCACCCTTGGATATTTACCTTCCATAGCCCAGTGGCAAAGGAGGCGGTCTTTGAAACCGCCGAAATATTAAAACCAAGTTGGGAATACATTGAATACAACAACAACAAGCTATTATGATAGCTAATATAATACAAATGCAAGCAAAGGCACAACGCAGTGTACCTCCAATATCAGGAATCCATGAAAATAACCAATCCCACCAATTCCCAGTTTGCTCTTGGGACATTTGAGAAATGAGATCCCTCAAACCTTGAATATGACTTTCAATGGATCGTGAATGGTCACTTAGATTGAAACAACACATACCTTCAACTGCGTTACAGCCTAAATTATGCTTCAGCAATAAGTAATCAACAGCAGCTCTGTTTTGCAAAGTAGCTTTTCTAATAACTTTGCTGTCAAGGAGTAACTCTTCTAAAGCTTGAGAAGTATGATTGAGTCCTTTTACTACTAAACATGCTAATTTGATCAAAGACTTGTATCCCCCAGCAGATAAACCCCAAACTCCTACTAATGAAAGGGTTAATGCTAGAACTTCAGCCTCTGATAGTAAATGCACATGTGAATCACAATCGGGGGATAGACCCACAGATTCAAAAGTTGATCTTTTGTTTCGAGATATTGCTGGGTGTAAAGGAAACATCATTAGTCCTAATCGAGTTAAGGCACACGGACCTCCAGAAATGTTAGCTGGAATGTAAGTGTATGTGATGTTACCACATGAAAAGAGCCATCCTGTTGGAAGTTTCACATGATTTAGATGACTGGCAGCTATTACGGTATGATTGCAAGACATAGTATTATTCACACTGGTACATGTGCTTGGAACTCGTGAACACAATCGTTTCTCGAACACAGTTTGATTCTTCTGTTTGGTTAAATTTAGCTGTTGGCATTTGCCAATTTCTTTAGTATTGCAGGTCATAAAGTAGCACACATCGCCTTGAGTTATATTGTAGGTTATAATACGTGTCAAATTTCTCCATTTGCGATCCGTTTCCTTGCAAAACCTGCAGTACTCATAGACGGAAAAAGATTGTCTGATATCGGAATCTTGAACTAACGAATCATTGTGTGTGACGCCAAAAATGTGCTTTAGAACCGGGACTGGCGTCGGCACTGCAACTAAACATGTAGTTAGTAAAGCTTCAGCATTGGGCACATCGGTTAAGCAAAAGTGCGTAATGTTGAGTACTTGTTGTGCCAGGTATGTCCACATATTCTCCGTTTGGGTAATCATCGGGGAATATTTTCGCCGTCCTAAAGACACCTCTTGCATAGCTGGCATCGATGTTTGCACTTGCACCTGACGTGTTCGTCGCCTTCCATGAATCCATGTCGTTGGTCTGGCTGGCTTTTCGGCATCAGTATTGAGCTGCTTTCGGACATCATTGCTCCTCATCATCGGTCTCCCATGGATCGTTGGCACAGATATGACATTTTTTATCTGGAGCATCATGCCGTTTGACTCTCCCAAATGGAGTCCATTTAGTTCCACAATCACACCAGCCAGACACAGGATCTACAAGGCAAACCCAGAAAAGAGATATCCGTGTTGAAAATCACTCCCTTAGGTAACATTTGTCTGCGGGCACATACTGCCATTTGTCTTTACCAGGTTCCATTACTAAGACTATCTGGTCTTTGCCTGATGCAATAACATCTGCGGGCACTGGTGGACCACTTGGCCTTTCGACCCACACCTTTGCACCCGGTATCATGCTGTCTGAAGAGCCAAAATCACGATCCCCACGGGTAGTTAACACTGTGGGAGGCTCCCCCTTTTTAATCATGGACAACTTAACAGGAATGATAATTAACTGAGCCACTCTATCACCCTTATGAATCGGTAACACTTGGTCCCCACTATTCATCAAGATGACTTTGATCTCGCCTTGGTAATCAGCATCAATGACCCCTCCCAGCACTTGAACTCCCTTCAATGCTAGTCCAGATCTGGGGGCAATCCATCCTATATGCTCTGGAGGAATTTGTACCCCAATCCCTGTTTCAATCACAACAATCCCTCTCGGGTCTAATCTGATTTCTTCATGAGAATGCAAGTCTACCCCTGCTGACTCGGGAGTCGCCCGATAGGGAGCTAACGAGCCCGGGGTAATCTCCCAGTACAATAGAGTCTCTCTAACTAGGTTAGGTTGAATCTGTAAAGCAGGAGTCATTAGTCGCAACAATGGAGTCTCATGATTGTTCACCGGTCTATTATTCAACACTTGCACCGCATCAAACACGCGATCACGCCAACCTGCCAAACTGCCATCTCCAGACTTACGCAGCTGTTCCTTCAACAACCCATTCATTCTTTCAATTAACCCTGACGCTTCCGGGTGATAGGGCACGTGGTAAAGCCACTCTATACTCTTCTCCTGACAATAGTCCTGAATTAATTTGCCTTTGAAGTGTGACCCGTTGTCACTTTGAATTTGCAAAGGCACCCCGTAATGCAACGTGATCTGATCTAGCAACTTAATGGTATTCAGTTGTGTGGCACGCTTGCATGGCAAAACCATCATGTATCCAGAGTAAGTATACACCGTGATAACATTTCTGCAATATCTTGCCACAATTCTTTTCCCCACAACTCTTTCGAATGAATCTTTCACCCATTCTTTTGCCAGGTTGGCAGCCACACCGCCAACCCATTCGCCACTGACCAGGAATCTGTGTACAAATGACATCGACCAGGGGTCTCTTGTTTCAATGCTTGGTAAACTGCGTAAAGCTCTGCAAACTGACTGCTCTTCCCTTTCCCTGACGTCGTCAAAATCTTTTTTGTCTTGGGATTATATGACACTGCTTTCCAGTATCGCTCTGTTCCCACATATCGGGCTGAGCCATCAGTAAACCAGGCATGCTCTGTCTGCTCTACGGTCAAATCGCCATATGGTACTCCCCATTTCACGGGAGACTCGCGTTTCTCAGACACTTCTGGTGGTATGTAATCCGAGGGCGGTATGTTGGCTACTTGCTCATGCAACTTTGCAACCCCACCCTTTCCTGATTTGGCTCTATCTTGAAGGTACCATTTCCACTTAATTATGCTGGCTTCCTGGGCATGTCCTATTCTGTGTGTTTTAGGAGAACTCAACACCCATTGCATAATCGGTATTTCTGGCCTCATCAATACATCATGGCCCACCCTCATTTGCTCAGTATCAACCAGGGCCCAGTAACATGCCAGCAACTGCTTTTCAAATGGAGTGTATGAGTTACCAGCATCGGGCAACTTACGACTCCAAAACCCCAATGGCACACGTTTCCTGTCCTGTTTCTGCCACACACTCCAGTTAGCATAATTGTCTTGTACAGACACATTCAATTCCACTTCGCCTTCCTTCAATGGCCATAGATCGAGCACCTGCTGCACGGTGTCTTTTGCCAACTCAAATGCTTTCTGCTGCTCTTCCCCCCACTGAAACTCATATTTCTTTCGTGTCACTTTGTAAAGGGGGGCCAGTATCTGCCCTAAATGGGGAATGTGTTGTCTCCAAAACCCAAACAGCCCTATGAACTGCTGAGCTTGCTTTTTGTTCATTGGAGTGGTAAACTCAAGTATTTTCTGTCGGGCCTTCGGCACCATTTCTCGATGCCCATTATGCCACTGAATCCCAAGGAATATCACTGTCTCAGCTGGGCCTTGAATCTTGTTCGGGTTAATCTCCCACCCTTCCTTCTTCAATCCCTCCATAATGACTTCTAACTGATTTTGCACACTGCGCTCATCCTTGCCCTGAATCAAAATATCATCAATGTAGTGAGAGATTTGTATGTCAGGTTTACAAGGTATCTTGTCTAAGTGCTCTGCCACCAGCCGGTGACAGATAGTCGGGCTATGTATGTACCCCATAGGTAACCTTGTGAAGGTGTACTGACGCCCGCTCCAAGAAAATGCAAACTGCTCTTGACACTCTTCAGCAATTGGCACAGAGAAAAATGCATTGGCTAAATCTACCACTGCATACCAAGTCCCCTCAAACTTTTGGACATTTTCAATCAAGGTAATGGCATCTGGGACTGCGGGCACCAAGGGAGGAGTGTGTTTATTTAACTCGCGGTAATCCACCGTCATCCTCCAAGACCAATCCCCTTTTTTGACGGGCCAGAGGGGGTTATTCCAGGCGGTAGTGATAGGTCGTAACACACCCGCCTCTACATACTCTTTGATGGTGTCTGAAATTTCCTTTTGCCCCCCAGGAATGCGGTATTGCTTCATTGCTACTCGCTTGGTCGCCACAGGCACATGTACTGGGGGCATCTTCAATTTGCCTACTGTAATGGGTGTACAAGTTAATGCACTCACCCCAAACTGGTATGTTTTACCTCCAAGTCCCAAAGTCAACCCTTCCAGAATGTCAAAGCCAATTATGTACTCAGGTATCGGGACAATCAACACTTGGTATTTCTGCCTAGCCAAACTGCCTATTTTCATTTCCACTTCAGTTTGTACTGCGGGGGTCTCCTTCCCCCCTAGACCTGTAATAGTAAACTGTCTGCCTTTGAATCGTGTCGGATTTCCGTGAATCAGAGAGGCCTCCGCCCCGGTGTCTATCAATGCTCGCACCCCTTGCATATTTCCTGGTCCCCAAAAAATCTTAACATTAACATGGGGCTGCCTATCCACCTTTATGCGAGCAGACGCTGCCGGAGCTTGGCCATAACCCTAGTCAAATTTTGAATGAGTGTAACCTGACTCTGCCTTTAGCATCGCACTCACCACCTTCCTCAAATCAGCATATGTCGGTTGGTACGGGGAAGGTGTCCCCATAGACCGCTCCTCCTGTTCTTCCTCAGGAGGGGCAGAAAGGGTGGTGTCCCCCTGTGGTTTAGTCACTACCTGTTTCTTAACCTGTTTGTAGCGCTCCTTGGCTGCAAGCCCTCTTTCTGTATAGTTCGTACATGACCCTGGTTTCAATGCCATCAATTTCTTCCCGTGGCACACCATCTTTTAACAGGGCCAAAAACATGTCTTTTCTAGACACTCGGGAGTCTCTACTATCTTGCCTCCTGCCTTCAGTTCTTCTCTCACTACGCCCCTCTCTCTCCCGTGGCCTGGTGTCACTCTTATCCCACTCCCCTAAATCTGCCAGTTGCCGAATGGCATCCACTACTTCATCTGTGGGTTTGCCCGTCATACCTACGAGCAAAGTCATAATGACACTTTTGTATGCGGGCGGTGCAGTTCTGATCACCATGTTTCTAGTTGAAACTGAGAGTGACACGGCCCCCATGTGTCCTGGAGTATCTATATGAATTGCCTCTTTCATAGCATGCTCTCTGACCTTTTGAATCGCCTCTTTCAAAGTATACCACTTTGTTTCCTCACTAGGCCAATCTGTGGTAATGGGGTACTTGCGGTTACATGCTTGGGCTGCTAAGTTCAACAAAGACATTTGTGAAAGTTGGCCATTCTCATCAGGGGGCGGCCCTGCCCTTAAGACCTCCTGTACATTAGTGTCATTGGACAAAGGCAAAAAGCGCGGTGAGTCTGCAGCATCTACGAACAACCCTGCAGCTCCCCCGTCTAGCAGTCTCACCATCCATGTCAATAAAGGTTCCCCTGACTTTTGCCTCAAACGCGTAATGATTTCTCCAACCTCCTGCTGAGTGTAATCTTCCAGCGTGGTTAAATCCACAACCCCGCCTCCAGGGTCCTGCGGGTGGGGCCCAGCACGGCGTCTTCTAACCGGCTTGGCTGCCACTGCCTTTTGATTAATTTCTGCTTTGGAATCTGACTCATTTGCCGAGCTACTCTCTGGGCTTGTTGAGTCAAAGATGTCTCCATCCCATTTATCGGGATCCCAATTTACATCTGCGGTAGCGATTACCGCTGCCACTTTTCTTTGGTTGACCCCTCCCCGTCTTTTTCTATACTTATATCGGGCTACTCTGACTGCTGCCCTTTCAGCCACAGCCTGATATTTGTCAGCTTTGTCTTTGAAAAGTTTCATCTGAATCTGCTGCATTAACGCAATCTGTTTCTCAGCAGCTAACTCTTTTTCCAATCGCAAAATATTATCCTTCATTTCCACATTTTTCTGATGCATCTTTCGGTAGGCATGCAGGAGAACCCAACCCCGCCTGCCTAGCGCGGCGAATTCCTTTCCCCTCTCTACTGAAATCTGTTGTAAACAAGACATTACTTCTGACGGATCAGCGTCTCCCACTTCACCATCCCATGTTTCACACAGCCCTGCACCGCATGCCCATAACTGAGCCAACTTATCATATGGGCTTTTCACCCACCCTGGAATCATCACATCGGGACATTCACCGCCAGCGAGAACTCCCTTTTTCTTGAACAAACTATTCATCACTGCAGTAATGTACAAAGCCTCTATATATATATATATATATATATATATATATACATATATATATATATATATATATATATATTTATATAAATATTTCTTCCCACACCGCAGTCACTTGCGCAGAACAGATTAACACAGTCCAGCACTCTCTGCCAAATGAAAACAACCTTTCGCTCGCAATGTAAGCAAAACCTATCTGCGTTCAACCGGATTCTTTAATGTTTGGAACAATTCATCACAAACCATCCCATCCTCGTCGCCAAAGATGTATTGCTCGCCAAATGCACAGACAGTAATTTATCACCAGTACAGCCGCAGAGCCAAAACATGTATTGCTCGCCAATAGTGCACGGACAGTAATTCATCACCAGTGCAGCCGCAGAGCCAATACTTTGAATGCAGGTAGACAACGCAATGACTTACAACCACACGCACGCTTAGAGAGTAAGTAGCACTTATACGGCTATTTATTCGTAGTTAGGCATATATACAATACAAGCATAAATCAGATAAATCATAGGAAATTAGCAGGAATACATCACCATGGGCGTAACTTGACGAAACCTCATCTCGCCAGAAGCGGCTGAAAGACCCCGATAACAGCCAGGCCAAGAGCACAACAGCCCACAGGTATATCGGACCAGGGCGTCCCCCCTCCGACTGAGGTCTTTGTGCTTATCCCCTCTGACCGTTGAGGGTTTCCGCATATATGCCCTCCTCAACAAGGGGTGGCAACTTCTCGAACCTTCTGGCAAATGCGCTTGCGCATTGATGGGTGACCGTTGATTGCCAGCTGGGTCAACCAACAGTAACCTCAAGGAGCACAGCGCTTCCCTCTCCTAAGCGCCCCGGAAAACAATTCCATAACTCATCTCAAAACCTTGGCGCAAGCATAGCAAACCAAAACAAACTTCGTTATCAGGTACCAGCCGGCACCTGCGGATCTTAGCTTTCCCAGGGCCGTGTCCTTGGCTGAGAAGGCCTGCATTCCAAACCCATCAGCGAATAACGTTGAAAACATGTTGTTTCGCAAAGCAAGTGCAGCTTTCCACTGAGGCATGGATAAATATCCATTATGGCTCTGAGTTCCCCCAGAATGCACTGCGCACCAGCGCCATGTTTTTTAGCTCGAACACCACACACCCCACCATAGACTCCATATTCTGGGACTGACTACTGTCTTCCAGGGGATGTAAAGTCACCATTGGCTTTACTAGTCCCAAATTATGAACAGAAACCAGTACAAACCATCATATTGTGGACATACTGGTCGGGGCAATTCGATTGCCCCAGGTCTGTTAGTCGAGGGGGGCACGTCTCCATCCCCCCTGATCGAGTTTTGGCTGGTGGCAGTGGATACTACTTTTTATATTCGACCGTGAATATATCTCTATGGGACTTTCCCATTGTTCGAGGCTACCAACTTTAATTATTTAATTCTCATAGCCTCGAAAATACCGCCGGTTTATTTATTTAATATTAATTCGCCGGTTGGTATTTTTTGCCAGAACTCGATTCTAAAATGGCGTTTGTGTTCTATTCTGTGACTCCAACCCAAGTCGAGCCCTTTGTTCCACTTTTTGGCTGGCTTCTCCACAGAAGCCTCCAAAAGTGGTGCCATTCTGTCTGGGTACCACAGGGGGTGTGGGAGGGGGTTTAGGCACCCTGGACTGAGTTACCTTGGTAACTCAAGTCGCACTCTTGTGTGATTGGCCCAAGCATGTTTGATTGACAGCTAGGCTGAGTGAATGGGGGTGTGGTGCATAAAAGCAGGGCTTTTGGGACTGGAACTTCAGAAGTCGCCACAGGACCTGAGAATCCGACGAGGGAGAAGCTGAGCCGACCTGCTACGACGACACCACCGGTGGAGCCCTGCGGAACCGACTCACCACTTCCCGACGACAGAGAAGATCTCCCGGCTGGAGAGTCTTCTTCCCCTGACTGGTGGGCACAACCAGTTTACCTTCTTTTCCTCGCATCCCAGGATGTCTTGTCATCGAATTGCCTGTTCCAAGCACCCCGGCAACCGGATAGCCACTTACCACTGGACCGCGAATAAAAGGACCGCTCCTTTTAACTGAGAAGTCCGCGGCTGGTTTCTTCCCTGGCAGTGCAACGGACTCCTGTCTTCCTCCCTGACGAGATACTCTCTATACCCCGGACGAAGCACCGACTTGCATCTGCTGCCAGGAACAACTGCACCCGCTGGAGCATTCTCACCACTTTAAGGTACCGTGTCCGCCAGGCCTCCCTTTCTAAAGATTGCTACAAGGTAATAATAATCCCTTAACCTTCTGGACTGGGCTGGCCGCCTTGACCATCTAACTGGTCCCTTTCTTTTGGTCCAACTCTTTCTGAACCTTTTCGAGACTTTTGTGCACTTTTCAACCGTGTGACCTTGGACAGATTTCGTTCTGATCCTCTTAAAGTGGATCTGGCTTTCTGAACTCTAACTTCACGGTTTGACTGTGCCTTCCTCTCTTGCGGTGTTCATTTGAAAGTGTTGGGATCTGTTTCAATTTATGCTCTGCCTTTCTCTCCCTTTTAAACCGAATTATTAGAGTGCCATCTGCGTTAAGCACTCACCGCTGTCTGAACATAAGTGGGGCTTTACTTAAGACTTGTCTAATATTCTTTTAAGGGAGTGTATATCTTTTAGTGACCGTGTTTTTGAACTGCTTAATATTAGTGCCTGTGTGTTTTATTAGATGCGGTTTTAAATAAATAATTATATCTCTTTTACACCAAGCTCTGGTCAGTGTTTGCTTGTTCTACTGTGTTCTTTTGACCTATTGTGAATACTCCGTATACTGCCTAACTCTTCTTGAGGGAAGTCTGACTGCTCAGCCACAGCTACCAAGTGAATCTGTGTGGTACAGACTGCTACCAAGTGGGTTTACTGCCAAACACCTGTAGTCTTTAATCTTTTGCAGTGGTCCCAGAGGGAACTGCACAGGTTTTTGCCTAACACTGGTTGCAGCGGTGGGATTTGTATTGAGTATACACTTTAGTGTGCTTTTTGAATACTTTAGGACAACTAACCACAAAGCTTAGCACTAAAAAACTGATTTTCTAGCTATGTCTGCTATGGAGAGTTATACCCTAGAATCATTATCTGCCAAAACTGCTGATAGCTTAAAAGTATTGTGTAGACATAAGAATCTCTCCGAGAAGGGCATGAAAATGGAACTTATAGAAAGATTGTTAGAAAACCAAAGTCTGAGTGGTGCAGAGGAATCTACCCCCCTCCCCCAGCAAATGTAGAAAACAGTGATGATATTGATCTAAATCAAAGTCTTGATAATGAGTCAGAAGAGGAAAGTGAACCTAATGAAGTTAGCCACTCTGAGCCTCTGTCTGCCTTACCTACTGTACCTACTGGGCCTATACCAGGTCATACATGTAACCCTGCTTATTTTGAACTTGAAAAAATGAAGCTTGAATTAGAGTACAAACGTTTTATTGCTCAATCTGAAAGAAACCAAGAGCTAGAGTTCAGAAGAATGAATGCCCAGGCTGAGCAGAAGCAAGTTGAGTTAAGACTCAGGGAAATAGAGCTTAATCATGAACTAGAAATGAAGAAGTTGTCTGTGGAAAATGCTTCTCTCTCCTCTGGTTTCTCTAGGAGTTCCAGTCCCAAAAGACCCCGGATGCCTAAGGAATTAATTGGTATGTATGAACCTAAGTTGGATGTGTTGGATTGGTTAAAATGTTTGAGTATAATCATGGGCTTCAGGACATCACAGGGAATGAGTTACTTCCCTGGTTGTTTTCTAGGCTTCCCCCTGTTGCAACTGATGTGGTAATGGAGTCGGGGGAGGTGGATAAGAAGGATTATGAATGTGTGAAACTAGCTTTGATATCTAGATTTGGGAAGACCCCTTCCCAGTACCTTAAGAGGATTAGGACCCTCAAAAAGAATGATGATACCCCTTGGGCTATCTGGGTGAGTGAGTGTTTGAAAAACGTAGAGGGATGGATTAAGGGTTATAAGGTGAACACTTATGAGGGAATGAGAAATCTTGTTATGTTGGAGTCAATTTATGATGCCTGCTCTCCTGAGCTCAGATAGCACTTGGCTGATTCAAAGGATTTAGATTCCAGGAAGCTAGCTAAGGCTGCTGACTTGTGGGTTGCCAACAGGGACACTCACAAGGATTCAGGGGTCACTCAGAAAAAGGGATGAGGGAAAGCAGCCACCAAAAGGGAACCAAGATATTTCTAATACCTCCCAACCCAAAAAGGACCCCAAACAATAAAATAACCAGGGTAAGCCCCAGGATAAACCACAACAGGCTAGTGTACCTTCTGGTCACAAACCAGAAGGAGGTCAGGCCAAGCCACCCTTCCAGAGAGCATTCAGAACATGCTATCTCTGTGGGGCAACTGACCACATCAAAGGAGATCCCAGATGTAAGGGTAAACCTACAGGGATCAGCACAGTCTCTTTAGCCTTCACTCCTGAGGAGGAAGTCCAAATGACTAGTGCTCACTTTGAAGTCTTTGCTGAAGAACCTTTGGGTCTTCAAGTAAGTGTAACAGTAGAGTCCATGGGTCTGGTTAGTGATCAGAATAGGAGTGTGTACAACTCCATACCAGAAAACTCTAAAGTTTATTATATGGAAAGTGTTCTTGTCAATGGCCAGGATACTCCTGCCAGGCGAGACTCTGGGGCCAGCAGAACAGTAGTGGATGAAAGCTTTTTCAGGCCTGAGGATGTTGCTAAGGCACCCAAAGGTCCCACTAAGATGTCTGGAGGCCCTGTCCAAATGGTTCCAATTCTACCAGCCCTCATTCAGTGTAATGACATGACAGTGTTTATTCCTGTCAGTGTTCAGATTGAGGTGCCTGGGAGAGTCCTGTTGGGGAATGATCTAAGAACTCTAGGAGTAGTATCCAGTACCCCCAAGCCTCCCATTATGGAGACCCAGAACCTAACCAAATTGGCTAGAGAGGCCACCTTAAGGAACCACTCTAAGCCTGTGGGAACCTCTACTGAGAACCCCACCACAAGCCCTGGTGTTGGTAAATTGACCTCTGACCCAGGCAAATTTCAGGCTAACATGTTAGGGAAATGGGAGCCCCAACCAAGCTCCATCATTGTTCTCCCCAGTTATAGAGTCCGGGACTCCCCCTGCTTCTGAGGAAGAGGTGGATAGACCTACTGGAACCCTATCTAGGCCTAAGAGAACTGGTAATTCTCAGTGCTGGTGGAAAACCAGAAAAGAAAAGTCTAAGGCCAAAAACCTTCAGACTGTTGGACCTTCCACAGAAGACTCCAACCCAATTCCTAGACTTAAGGGGGGAACTCCTAAAGTAGGTAAAGGTAGATCTAAGAGGAAGGAGAAGCATGTATCTTTCATATCTCCATCCCCTCTAACCAAGAGGCCTAAAACCCAACCTTCTCCCAAAAGAGAGGTGGTGAGGACCTCTGGGGGCCCCACTAGATCTAAGGGAATCCTTTATAAGGACCCCTTGAAAAAGCCTAAAACAGGTTCAGAAGTTGTAACAACGTCTGTGGGACTGGTCAACCAGATCCCCTATAACTTTAAAAAGACTGATGTTCCTCAAAGGGTTTGTAGATCATATAGCTTACAAAGGAAATCCTTTGATTTGACTATAGAACAAAGGTCAGGGTGTCACCACCAAAATGCTGCTGGTCTTTCTAGGATGTATGTCATCGACTAGAGGTTTGAGATTCATCCAGGAGTGGATTAAATCCTCATGTCCCTTAGTCTGTGGGGGGGACGAGTAATAGGGAGAATTATCTGTTTAGGCTGAATTTCCTAACCTAGTTAGTCCCCCAGCAGCTTTGCTGGATTTCTGGAGTTTGTTTTTTTCTCCTGCCAAGAGTGAGACTCTTTTTCTCCCACTCTTGGACATGATTTGTGGTGTTCCTTTGACCGTTAATGTGTTTTATGGGCTATGGGGTCCTTTACTCCATAGGGTCTCATGTGTTTTTACTATGTGTGTTACACAGCACCCTCTGTGCAGTGACACAGGGGTGTCATAGTGACACCCCACCATAGACTCCATACCCTGGGACTGACTACTGTCTCCCATGACATGTAAAGTCACCATTGGCTTTACTAGTCCCAAATTATGAACAGAAACCAGTACAAACCATCATATTGTGGACGTACTGGTCGGGGCAATTCGATTGCCCCGGGGTCTGTTAGTCGAGGGGGGCACGTCTCCATCCTCCTTGATCGAGTTTTGGCTGGTGGCAGTGGATACTACTTTTTATATTCGACCGCGAATATATCTCTATAGGATTTTCCCATTGTTCGAGGCTACCAACTTTAATTATTTAATTCTCATAGCCTCGAACATACCCCCGGTTTATTTATTTAATATTAATTCGCCGGTTGGTATTTTTTGCCAGAACTCGATTCTAAAATGGCATTTGTGTTCTCTTCTGTGACTCCAACCCAAGTCGAGCCCTTTGTTCCACTTTTTGGTGGGCTTCTCCACAGAAGCCTCTAAAAGTGGTGCCACTCTGTCTGGGTACCACAGGGGGTGTGGGAGGGGGTTTAGGCACCCTGGACTGAGTTACCTTGGTAACTCAAGTCGCACTCTTGTGTGATTGGCCCAAGTGGTGAGCCGGCCGGCTCACCACTTAGCATGTTTAATTGACAGCTAGGCTGAGTGAATGGGGGTGTGCTGCATAAAAGCAGGGCTTTTGGGACTGGAACTTCAGAAGTCGCCACAGGACCTGAGAATCCGACGAGGGAAAAGCTGAGCCGACCTGCTACGACGACACCACCGGTGGAGCCCTGCGGAACCGACTCACCACTTCCCGACGACAGAGAAGATCTCCCAGCTGGAGAGTCTTCTTCCCCTGACTGGTGGGAACAACCAGTTTACCTTCTTTTCCTTGCATCCCAGGACGTCTTGTGGTCGAATTGCCCGTGCCAAGCACCCCGGCAACCGGATAGCCACTTACCACTGGACCGCGAATAAAAGGACCGCTCCTTTTAACTGAGAACTCCGCGGCTGGTTTCTTCCCTGGCAGTGCAACAGACTCCTGTCTTCCTCCCCAACGAGATCCTCTCTCCCCCGGATGAAGCACCGACTTGTATCCGCTGCCAGGAACAACTGCCCTCGCTGGAGTATTCTCACCACTTTAAGGTACCGTGTCCGCCAGGCCTCCCTTTCTAAAGATTGCTATAAGGTAATAATAATCCCTTAACCTTCTGGACTGGGCTGGCCGCCTTGACCATCTAACTGGTCCCTTTCTTTTGGTCCAACTCTTTCTGAACCTTTTCGAGACTTTTGTGCACTTTTCAACTGTGTGACCTTGGACACATTTCGTTCTGATCCTCTTAAAGTGGATCCGGCTTTCTGAACTCTAACTTCACGGTTTGACTCTGCCTTCCTCTCTTGCTGTGTTCTTTTGCAAGTGTTGGGATCTGTTTCAATTTATGCTCTGCCTTTCTCTCCCTTTTAAACCGAATTATTAGAGTGCCATCTGCGTTAAGCGCTCACCGCTGTCTAAAAATAAGTGGGGCTTTACTTAAGACTTGTCTAATATTCTTTTAAGGGAGCGTATATATTTTAGTGACCATGTTTTTGAACTGCTTAATATTAGTGTCTGATTGTTTTATTAGATGTGGTTTTAAATACATAATTACATCTCTTTTACACCAAGCTCTGGTCAGTGTTTGCTTGTTCTACTGTGTTCTTTTGACCGGTTTATAGTCATAATATCGAAAAAATAATGTCGAATTACAAAAATGTCGAAAAAAAAATGTCGAATTCAAAAATGTCGAAAACACATACATATAATAGAAAAAGTCATAAATTTGAAAATAAAATGTCGAAAAAAAAATCGAAAAACCAATGTTAAAATAACTATGTAAAATGTCACACATACTAACGTTTTTTATTGGGGGGGTCCCCCTCCCAAACCCCCTACCCCAACCCCCCCCTCCTCCCCATCCCCCCCAACGCCCCCATGGATATACCTTTAACCATTTAAAAAAATGATGTTTTATAAACTATAATTAATTAATTATTTATTTAAACATTAATTCGAAAAAAAATCGAAAAAAAATTTGACATTTTTGTAATTCGACATTTTTATTTTCGAATAAATATTTTCGACATTTTGACTTTCGAAATTATTGTATTCGACATTATGACTGGACACCCTTTTGACCTATTGTGAATACTCTGTATACTGCCTAACTCTACTTGAGGGAAGTCTGACTGCTCAGCCACAGCTACCAAGTGAATCTGTGTGGTACAGACTGCTACCAAGTGGGTTTACTGCCAAACACCTGTAGTCTTAAATCTTTTGCAGTGGTCCCAGAGGGAACTGCACAGGTTTCTACCTAACAAAGGACATGTTAACCGTAACATGCTTGTTTACCAAATGGGTGGAATTTCTCCTGGCCCCAAATTGCAAGGCAGAAACAGCAGCTACCCGATGATCAACCACATCTTCTTGCGTTTTGGCCTACCCCAATGGATTGAGTCAGACTGAGGTAGTCACTTCACCAGCGAAGTGATGACAAAGATGTGGGAGATACTTGGGGTAAAAAAGAAACTTCACATTTTTTTTTTGTTTTGTTTTATTGGTTAAACATATTTAAACCTTAAACATTAGTTCATTACTCCATTATTTCATTATTTAGTTCATTTTCATTCAGTAGAACCATATCCATAGTTTATTCCCTCAACTGCATCTTGTCCCATCAATTAGCCGGAGGTAGTTGTTGAAGGAGTTATTTAAATAGTTATTTAAGTAGGTCTAGTTTGCCTCCTTAGAATTGTCTCTAGGTCCAAAATCCTCTTCCTCCTGGTCCAAGTTTAATAGTTCAACAAATTTTAATGCGTCAAGCGTTCTGCCGACCTTATCAACGGTCAGAAGCGGTTCCCAGTATTCTTCTTCCGTCTTCTCAGTGATGTTGCTCGTATAACTACCCAAGTAGTTCTCCCTTTTCGATTTCAAGGCCGGGCAGGATAACATTACATGTCTGATAGTTTCAAGTTGGTCTTTAGTTTTTCAGAATCTACAATATGCAGTTGATTTTTCAATTTGCCTTCTTTTCCATTTTACCTCCCTGCAGTGCCAGATGTTAAGTCTGCAGCGCATCAACAGATCTCGGTAATGGTGAGATGGGAATTTCAGCAGGTAGGGTGGTAGCATATTCAAACTTTTTTTTCCCAGACAATATTATGACATTGATTTCTTTTCAATCTTTGCTCCTGTGTTTCCTCCCAGTCCTTTTCCCGGATGGATCTTTTGGCTTTATCTGGGTTTTCCTTTAGGGTGTCTTCCGAAAGGTTTGCCTGTTTCAAGCTAGCTTTGCATCTTCTTTTCCAATTTTGAATCATAGTATCCTCATTTGGTACTTCCCTCTGCATTAAGATTTCAAACGGCTTTGGTGGGTTGTCGAGGATACACTTTCTATACAAGGATAGGGTTTTCCAAAGAGCAATTGAAGCCACAGACTGAAGTCTGAGCTCTGTTCTTATGAGCTCCACCGGTAGCGATGTCAGAAGGCGCAGGATCTTTTGTCAAAAGTAGGCCTCACATATGCTCCAGACTTCCCATCTCAAGGCTAAGAGTGCTTCAGCACCATACGCGATGACTGCCACCACTTTTTGCTTGAAAAAGGTTACTATTGGAGCTAGTGAAAATTTGCCATACCTGCGATGTAAGCAGATTCCTTGATTTGTCAGAGCCGTTAGTTTTTCCCGAATCGATGTATAATGTGCTTGTTCGTTACAATTTATATTTATCATTATCCCAAGATACATTGTGGTTTCCACTTCCTTCAGTTTTTCATTTTCCAGAGACCACGTCTGAGATTTTCCTGCAAATTTTCTTCCCTTGCCAGATCTCATGGTTATGATCATAGATTTCTTGATGTTGATCTTCATGCTGTTATCTTTCAGATATTTATTGAATGACTCAATCCGTCTTTGCAGGCCTATTGGCGTCTGGTCTACGAATACCGCGTCATCCGCATATAGCATCCACGGTATCACTCTTCCGTTTACCTTCGGCGGGAATGCACAAATCTGCTCTTGGGTAGTCTTCATGTTGGCCATATACAATACAAAGAGGAAGGGGGCTAACACACATCCCTGTTTAATTCCCCTGGAGGTTTTAATCTTCCTAGATAGCCCTCCGTTTCCTGTAATTTGGACCTTGATTGAAGTATCAGTATATAGGGCTTGGATGGCTTCCAACAGGTCCTTTGGACATCCCCACATCTTCAATTCTGACCACAGACGTTCTCTATTTATTCCATCGAAAGCTTGTTCGAGGTCGATGAAAGCTAAATAGAGTTCTTTTTTTCCCTGCTAGAGTCTTGGCATTCAGCAGGTTAATCAAAAACAAATTCAGAGCGGTACCTACTCCACTAACGAAGGCTGTTTGCCTTTTGTCCAAGATTTTAGCCTGGGTGGCCCATTTTTTTAGATCCCTTAATAGAAGTGATGCATATAGCTTGCCAATTGAATCTAGGAGCGCTATTGGCCTGTAATTCCTGGGGTTTCCCCGATCTCCCTTCTTGTAGATCGGTACTCTGTCCAAGTGGTTGGTATTTGTCTAGTTTTTTAATTTGTTGGAATAGAGTATATATTAGATCATCCCGGTCCTCACAATTTTCTTTCAACAGCTTGTTGGAGATACCATCTGGGCCTGCTGCTCTGGAAGTACTGAGTTTCTTAATTAGAATTACGATGTCATCTCTATCAAATTCCGGTGCCAATGATGTATTGTCAGGCCGCTCCTTTATGATTTGTCCCTGGGTTTCCCCTTCATATAGTGGAGTATAGTGTTGGAACCAATTTTCCTCTGAGACTTGGTTAATTCCTATAGCCGATTGATTACGTTCCCTGTTGTTAAGTAAGTCCCATGTACTTCTTGCATTATTCGTTGATATTGCGGCTAACATTTTCTCGGCATCCCTTTGCATTCTTAGATGACGAGTTGCACGCAGCCAATTTTTATAGGTTAGGCAACACTTCTTCAGTAGTTCAGGTTTCTCTATACGATTATCCTTTTTTATACATCTGAGATCTGCTCTATATTGTTTTCGCCTAGTCACTAGCTGTTCATCATACGCATGTTTTTTTTTATTTGCTTACTTTTGGTAGGGTCATACTTGATCTCGTAGGCTTCCAGTAGCCATTTATACTTGACCACCTCCTCATCTTTGGTTATTGCATCTTTATAACCCTGCACCAATTTTGGGATTATCTGATTTTTTAATCTCAATCGACTTCTTCCCCATGACACCTCAGTTTCCATTGATCTTTCGCTCGCTATAGTAGATCTTATTTCCCAGGCGAGTTCAATGGCTAGCAGACAGTGGTCACTACTTGTTTGTTTAATTATTGTGAGGGAATTTATCCACTCCAATGTGTTTCCTCCAACAAAAAAGTAGTCAAGACAAGCTCCAGATTTTCCACTGTGTCATGTATTTGCTCCCAACAAGTCTCCTTTTGTCTGGCCGTTTAACATCTTCATCTCACAAATTCTCATTTCCTTCATCCATGTTTTTTGCTTTCCTAGTAGATGTTCTATTCTTTAATTTTACCCTTTTTGTCCAGCAATTTGATGTTTAGGTCACTATTTAATAGTATCAGCTGATCTTTCTCCTCCGTCATGGATTTATCAATTATGTTCATAATTGATTTTAAGTAGCTCACTGGTCCTGTCATATTTTCACTCCAATAGGTATTTATCAGGATCATTTGTATCGCAGTTTTCATGTCATCAGCTTCGAGTCTTATTTTGAGTATTTGCACATGTGGATTCGGTGTGTGATGTTCTAACACTTTTAGTGGACTGTCCAGTTTCTTTAGTATCATGAGGCCTCCAAATGGTCTTCCCTTTGGTCCCTTTCTGGCCGGGTTTATGTACACTTCATAGCCCTCACACATTGGAGGTTCTCGTAGCCATGATTTTTGAATTGAAATGAGATCATATTTGGCCAAAAAGGAACTGTCTTTAGAGAGCAGATGTTTAAATCCTCTAGTGTTCCATGACGCACAGAGGACCGGCTTCAGCTGTCTCTCCTTACTCTATTGTTTCTTCTTAGAATTCAAGGCATTTGACATCCATGACCAATCCTTTTCGTTGTTGTCTACTTTATTTGGCTTACTTTTTATCCTCTTTGGGTTTTCCGAATGGTCCACTGTAAACCTCAAGGTTTTCATTGCCTCATAGCTTTTTTTAGTTGATGCAGGGTTTCCTTTTTGATTTTTCTCCCTTCTTTTCCTTTTTCGACCTTTTCCATTGGTGTCTCAGTGACTGATTTGATTTTTGTATGCTTTTTCTCTGTCGCTTTATCTTTGCTATATACTGGAGTCACGTCTTTCACTTCTTTTCTTTGTTAAGTTGCTGATTTTTCTTTCTTTTGCCTAAAGTCATCGTCCAGGTCCTCCAACCAAAATCCCCTTTTTTGTAGGGTGTCACTCGCCGCCAGAAATTTCTGTTTGGTCTTATTGGAAGACAGATGTAGAATGACTTGGTCCATCCTCTGTTCCTTTGGGAATTCAACTATTTTTATATCCTCAGTTGATATCGTATGTAGTGGCGAAACATGATTGCAGAGCTCCATCACGTAGCTCCTATTTAGTACCACCCTTCTGGGTCCATTTACTGCGGTTTCTAGTTTCAGATAGCACCCTTTAAATAGAATGGATTTCTTTGGAGGTGGTAGAGGCAACACTTCACTTTTCTTGGCTTCAATATGCTTATTATCTTTTGTGTCTTTTTTTTGGTTTTGGACTGGGGCTATCCTGTCTCTTTCGTTCTTTCATCACTTTATTGTCCTGCTTTTTTCTTTTTTGTTCCAGGGTTCTGAATTTGACAGGTTCCTTTTCTGTATCAACTTCTCTTATCAATGGCTCCGCTCTTCTTCCTGAATTCCCGATGTTTTTCGGGACATTCTCTCGTTGAGGCTTCAATTTCTTATGCTCCTTAGAATTTGAGATTGTATCTGTGGTGTCCCAGTTGTCTATGGTTTGCCATTCTGATAGACTGGGAAAGTATCAGTCTTCTTCGTCGCTGTTATTATCCATCAGCTCAATTAAATCACTCAGATTTGCTGGCTGTTCCTGATCATCCCATTTCTCTTCTGTTATTGCATTTTCGGGATCTTTTATCTCGCTCACCTCAGTATAGTCTAGCTCACTCATCATCAGTTCTCCTCTAGGCTTCTTTGCACACTGAATATTTTCTCTTCTCGGTGGCGTTCTTAAATTCCTCAGAAATGCCCTTGATCCATTGACTTTGCCTTTGAGGGCTTCATTTTTAGATTTTTTCCCCTTTTCATTCGGTTTTCTTATTGCCTCTTTTTCCTTTGACTGGACATGATCTTTAGGCGTAGCCCCTGCAAAGATCGCAAAGGAAGATCGTTCCGGTTGGGCTAAGGTCGACTGGTTATTTGCGCTCCCCACTCCCTTTTTCCCAGAGGGGATCAGAATCACATCGTCCAATTGTGACTCCTTTTGTTTGGAGAGGGCATTTGCGCCCTGTTTCAATTTCATTGGACCTTTCCCTTCTTTGAGTTTTGTTTCTGACAGCTCTCCATCGTTCCTCTGTTTATGGACACTTCTCATCCATTTGCAGTCCTCTAGGACTGCTTACATCAGCATGGATTTGTCGGTTGCATCTCTTCTTGCTAGATCACTGAGGCGACTCTGCCAAAGTTGGGTTTGTTCTGCTTCCTTGTTTATTCGTATACTTACACTCTGCAGAGAGGACTCCATTTGGACGTGTGTCTCTTTTATTTTAATATTGCTATTAGGCACCTCTTGTACAGAGCCTTTAATTGCCTCATATAATTTTAAGAAGGTCGCCAATGTTATAATTAACAAAGCCATGATCACATTTATTCGATATGCTCCATCTCCTTTTCTCTTCCAAGTGTACAGACTTCAGTTATTGTCCGTAGGATTTGATTATTTCCTGACTCTCCTGAGCGCATATAGGCATCTTCCGAGGTTAAAGAGCTGGTCATAGGCCTTGCTGTCTGTTCCTCACCAGCTGCTCCTTTTGGAGTTGAATCTTTCAAGGTATCGCCTGGTAGGAGTAAGTTTCTCTCCTCGGAGATTGGTGTTTGGGTCTCTTTCGTTGCTGTTTTGATTTCCTGCCACTTAATCAATGATGTAATCGAATCCTCGGGCAGAAAAGATCTCCCTGCTGCTTGTTCTTTGTCCAACGCTGCCATTCTCTCATTTATCAGGCAAAAACTCTTTCTTTTCTCTCTCTCTATTTTTCGCATCAGTATAGTTAAGACTTGCATAATTTTATTTGCAAGACTAGAATTACTCAGATTCGCTGGTATTGGGTCTGGGATTCCATTGTAATACTTTTTCCTAATGAAGTCGTCCTCTCCAATTGGGTCCTTGCATAGTCTCCGTCATACCCAAGGGTATGATCTGTTTTATTTATTTCATAAGGAGGATTTGCAATTGTTAGAACTTCCTCAATTCGGGTACGATCTTGATTTCTTTTTCCCAAGAGACCGTGGCTTGCATAATCTTCCCTATAAGGTTGAAAGATATCAAGTGGTCCTCGGGCTGTCTCTCTGAGGGCAGTATGTTGTATCTTTTTTCTCAGGATGGTGGGCTCCTGTAGGGCTTCTTCCATTTGCCCCAATTCTATAGCGTCCCATTGACCTCCATGTTCCCATGATGCATCTAATGGTACTTTCTGTAACGCAGCTGAGCTCTTGTGTAGCTAGCTTTAGCATTTCTTTTTATCTCAAATCTGTTGTCACCTTGGGTGGGTGTTCATGTAGGGCGGCCCATTCCCCATCTTGGGAGGGTATGGTCGATTTTAAATTTCCAGTTAAGTCACCCTCATTCTTATTAGGGGGGTGCTGCTCTTCGCTAGAGCTAGCCATGGTTGAATCCGGGCTGTGCAGATTCTCCCTCGCCCCAGATTCTGATCTTGTCTCCATGGTCTCACCTTCAGTGACTGTTCTCTGATTATTTAGAGTTTTTTCAAGTATGTTTGCTGACAATAAGCGAGGCTTCATTGGTCGACCTTCAGACTCTTTCACTGGGATAGGATCGTCTCTTATTGCAATTTCATTTGATTCACTGACAGTTTGTTCCGCCGCTTCTTCCTGGCAAGTGTCTTCTATGGCCGACTCGGGTATTATAGGTACTGAGGATGATTGTTTTGAAATTTCTATTACCGTAGGGATAGTACAAGCCATGTGTAGCTCAGGCGAGTTAGGGGCCAACCGCAAATTGCCGACCTTTTCCGCAGACGGCAGTTGATTTGTCATTTCTGTGTCCATCTGGCTAGCTCCCACTGATAAACTCTTTCGCTTTTTTGTACCAAAGAGTAAACGGCTCTGTTTTAACGTTGCTGTTTTCAGTATAGGCTCCGGACTCCCATTTACCTCTGGGAGGGAGATGAATCTTTGTCTTACCTGCAAATGGGTTCGCAAGCCCGTTTCTTGTAGATCCATGATGGCAGGAACTGACTTCATTTTATCAGGGGCCTCCTCATTGTACTTTGTATCAAATGTTATTGGCAGCCAACTGGGTAAGGTTCCCCGCAAGCTCACAGCAAGCAGCCACAGCTTAACAGCTGATTCACTCCACCAAAACGATGCCCTTTGCACGCTGGGCTTAGCGCTGCAAGGGTGCCTGGCTGCAGAATTTGTATCACTTCCCGTAGGCGTCACTGGGGGTGGGCAGGGGGCGGAGCCAACCAGCGCTACAGTGCTCTCTCCTGTTCCGCGTCCTCCAAACTGCCAGCCAAGTGTCCCACAACACCTCCAAAGTCCTCCAGATGCTAGCAGAGGGCAGGTAAGGGGGGTCGCAGTCACAGCTTAACAGCTGATTCACTCCACCAAGACGATGCCCTTTGCGTGCCGGGCATACTGCCTATCCTCTAGTGGTGGAGTTGTGAGGTACAATAAAACCATTGTGAGCATTCTAACAAAGTTTGTGGAAGATTCTGGGCCAAGTTGGGACATCCGATAGCCACTTGTCCTGATGGCCATCAGATCTACTCCTTCTTCTACAACAAAGATGTCTCCATTTGAGCTGAAGACTGGACGAAGGATGGTGCTACCTCAGCATCTGCTCTATTGAACACAAGAGCAGACACCGATAAACGCCTCCACAACTCATGAGTATGTTGAGAATCTAAGAAACACCTTCAACATGCTTTGGCGTACTCTCAGCCGAATCTGGAAAGCTCTGCAGAGGGCATGAAGACTCAATATGATTTAAAAACAGCCAAAAAGGAATACCAAGTAGGAGACAGGGTCTACTTGTACAATTTTCAAAGGAACCAGACCATAAAGCGTACATTTTTGCCAAGCTGGCACGGTCCTTTTGAAATTGTAAATAAAATTTCACCTATTGCCTATAGAATCCGCATCCCCAAAGGAGAACTGACAGAACAGAAATGGGTCCATATTAATCAGCTAAAGAGTTGTCACCCTAGGCACACTTTGCAACAAATTGAGGAACCCACAGAAAATCAAATTGAGGAGACATCTGAAGCATGAGAATAAGAAAAAGAAGAACCAGAAGGGAACAGATGGATTGATAAGTATAATTACGCAACAGGGAGTATTTTTCTTATTATCAATTGTCATTATTGAATGCATGTGTGTCCCACTGCTGTCAACCCTATTGGAGGGCAGTTAGTGGGAAATTGTAGTAACCAGTTTGTGTTTATTTCATAGATTCGTACAGGTTGCGCTTTCACTATCAAGGAGGACCTCCCCGGGGACCTGGAAAGGAGAAATCAAAGGAAATCAGGTGGTGTCGCTCAACACCATAAAGGAAGACCTCAGGGAAAGCTGTGGGTGTCGTTCCATGCTCCAACGAGAGACAACGAGGGGATCGTGGCGCACCGTTTTCTGATGGAAGAAGGACTCATACCTGATGAACCCTGCTTTGCCCCATTGATGAATCCCACTTGCCTGAGTCTCCCTCAACTCGGGATCTCAGAAGAGTAAAGGGGGGAATTTGTGGGATATATTTGCCCATTCAGCTGTACTTCGCAACATCACCAAGCTGCTTATGCAGTCAACAGCAAAATGGCTGTGCTGGCTCCTGTGAGCACCATGGCCTCAAAACTGCATTTTGCAGCGACGAAAAGATGGCTGCACCATCTTGCCAAGCACATATTGGGCAGGATGACCCAAGGGGGCACACTGAGGAAGCTTGTCAGTGTATTCTTACATATACAAAAGAAATAGAGTGAGAAAGCAGCGCTGCTTTGCTGCCAGACAAAGTCCCGTGGAAAAAGGAAATTATTCACATTTAAAAACGATGCCGCTCTGATGCTCTTTTTCCTCGGATTTATCATCACAATATTTTTTAACACCCTGACATGCTTATCCACATTCACATTGCACTCCAGCAGACAAGCATGACCACTGAATGACAGGTTCTGTCAAACCAAATCTGAGAAAAATCAACAAAAGCTTTACTTCAGCTGCACGGAAAATCGCTTAACTTTTGCTACAAAGCATCAAAAATCACTGTTTGAAAAGAGATCATAGCTTTCTGTATATGGAGTCCTTTGCCTTGTACAGACTGTTGTGCAAAACAAGCTGGCTACAGCTATATAACAATATTGGGAAGTAGATGGAAGAGAAATCCCAGCTACATTTGCCATGTGTCAAAATGGGTTTTGCAAACTAAAGAAAAATGTGCCTGTTTTAAAAAGCATAATGTTGATGAAAGCTTGTCCATTCCCAGCAATGGGAAGTGGATTGTTGCTGGGAAAACATACATGGGCTGTTTTATTCAACAGGCTTGTTTTGATTCTGGACTAAATAAAAGAAAATAAAGGTTTAAATCTTTAATGGCTGGATTTTGCAATCTCCCAAAACAGGTTATTCCAGTTGGCAGAGCTAAGGCATCCCCCAAAAGGGAACCACCATAAACTTACAGAACACCCAAGTGATAAGTGCCAGGTTGGACAGACTGCTGTCTGTGTTCCAGCCCCATACAATAGAATTCTAGGACACGGATGTGCGAAGTGAAAATTTACACCTCCTTTTGATTTCTTCAGGAAGCTTCAAAGCAGATCTCTGTGACAACCCTCGGGTGAGTGGCTAGCCTTGGGAAGGCATGCCCATACATGGGGAACAATACTGACATCTGTCTGCAAAGACTATTTATTAATAAAAATGTTAAGAATGTTTATCTCTGCAGCAGGACTTTCCAAAAATGTGAAAAATTCACAGTTTAAATGCAATTTTGTGGTTTACAATTCAAGAAATTGTAGCATTCACTGACACCGTAGGAACAGAAGTGGCAGAGAATTGGGGATTATAAGAAAAGTATCCATGATGCCATTGCAAATTTTCATATTTACATCCCTTATGATATTCCACACATATGTATAAAGTTATGGAATTTTAGGCCAAAGATTTCACAGTGAAAATGACCAAAGATTATTAAACGGACAAAACAATGTCTCACAAACTGGATAGTTGGACTTCTATGGTCTGCATAAAATAGGTAATCTGCCCATGTAATTGGGTAAAACTCCACAACTGTACAAATGTGTAAATTATGTTCAGGTTTATTTTTGCCAAAAAGGTCTGTGGGAAGTCTTTTCACCTCATAAAAGTACAACCCCTAAACTGAGTCACATCCTAGAGGAAGCAACCAACATTGATTGTACAATCCAGTTATTTAGAGGCGTGTTTAGCTAAGCTTGCCCAGCAATAAAGTCTATGATGTCACCATGCTCTATATATAGAGTGCCTAACAGGACTCTAGACACACGCTCTCCTAATATCTCTATCTAATAACATCAGCATTTTTAATTGCCCAGGTGTTATATTCCATGCTGCCAATTTTTGCCATAGTTTATTCCGCATCACAGTGTCGAAGGCAGCACTGAAGGCTATGTAAGCACAATAGACTTCAGTCTCCCTTCTCAGGCATGCGTATTCTACCGCGGATACCAGCATTAACAAATTATGGGATGTATTGGTTTTCCTTCTAAAACCCGTTTGGTTGGGAGGCTTGATTTTTTTCTCACTTATCCACATGTTGACTTTGGCTAATAAAACCTTTGCAAAGATTTTGGCAGGTATAACCAACATAGCTAGAATACAGTAGTTTGAGGGTATGTTCTAGGCTCCCTTCTTATACACAGGTACAATAAGGCTCTCACGCACATTTAAGGAAGCTTACCACTTACTCCGGTTTGAATAAATAGAAGATAAAGTGCATGTGCCCACATTCCTGGAGACTAAGAAGATTATTACACATACCATCTAGTCCTGCAGCTCTCGAGTTGTTCAGTCTCTTAATTTTTATGGTAATATCCAATATGGTTGCCTTACATTCCCAATGTACACATAACAGGCCATCTGCCACATCAACTGGAAGGGTGGCTCCCAGAGTGGATTTAATGTGAGTATCCTACTGATTCTGGTACACAATTAATAGGCAGATCTTTTTTCACAGCCCCTCTTATCACTTTCCAGATTTCAGCAGAATTTCGCAAGTTGAGCGATCTATTGCCACCTCTATCTCTCACATCTAGTTTTCTGGTCTTTCAACCATCTGCAATAGTTATTTTTTGTAGATTTAATGTGGTTATTGAACCGATCTCAAGTATGCATGCCATGCATAGAATCAAGAATTGCGCTAATATTTAGGGGCAACTCTATTATGGCCACAACAATCCTAGTGTCGTAATGAGAATGATTTGTAAAAACCTTATTGCATCGCTCAGACAGACTTTTATAGGTTCTTTTCTTAGCAGTTATTTCTTTTATACTGATAGTCATTAAAGAAAAGGCAGTTGGTATATTTATCTGATTAGCAATACTAGGATCAACAAATTGTTTGATAAAGATGGGCAAAAATGATGTAGCTACATTTTTTGCTTTATCAAGATTAGGCATATTCCAGTTTATACGGTTTTGGCTATGATTAAAATAGATATCGCCATTCAGATTGTAGGAGCATAGCACAGTATTCACCTTTAGGGGCTTAAATAGAACACACAGAGGAAGGTGGTCACTTTCTTTGTGGGGCAGGATAGCCATGTCCTCCACTAGTGACAGACCTTGCCGGTTGACAAACACAATAGCAGAGGCACTGCTGCCGCTAACCCGCGTGTGCCTTCCAGCACAGTAGCCCTTTAATCAAGTGAAACCAAAGGATTACAACATATTCCCCCATGCCCTACCTTGATAAGTATTTCCCATCCGCATAACAGGAGCAGACTCATTGTTGCCGTATTTATCAATATTACATTCAGCAATACAGGCATTAAAATCACCCATGATCCCAACCGGCAGGTTCAGAGAATTTGCCTCCAAGATTTGCTTAACTGACAGTACATTACAGTCAGTCGCTACATGATTCAGGGAGTCCTAGATATTTATAAAGATGATAGGCAAGTGCATATGAGTGATCTGCACATCCTGAACCATGTCCCAGGAGCCCCTTTTATCAGTCAATGACCAGGGCTGATATCAGTAATTCTTCCTTAGGGGGCCCAACAAGCCCTCAAATAGCCAATCTCCGCAGAGTGTTATGGCCATCAAAATGGGTTAAATCAACCATCCAGGTTTCCTGCAAAGCTATAATAGAAAACAGATCCATATGCAACAGTAATCCATAATCACCAAAGAGATGTGTGAATCCACGCGTGTTCCAAGGACACAGGATATTAACATCATCGAGACAGCGAGGAGAAGTGATTTTTAAAGACAGATGATAGCCATTGCCAATATCCATCGCCAGTATCAAACATGTCCCCATTCATCACTTGGGCCTGAGGTGTGCATTTGCTATTATGTAAGTTAGAGGTATGTCCATTAGCAATTGCTGCCTTACAGGTATTGTGATCACTGCCAGTGCTGAGATTACAAGTGGGCCCACATCTCGACACAATGTTACCCCTGGTAGGCTTACAAACTAGACTCGCTGTAGTGTTTGCGAGTGTAGTTACAGATGTAAAAGCTCGAGGTTTAATAGAGGGCATTTTCACTATCGTACATGAGTAACCGAGTCTATACAACTCATCTTCATTCTTTCGAATATAATCAAGCGTGGCCTCTAATTTAAACCATATATTAGATATTCGTGGATATATTTTCCACCTGGCCTACACTCTGTATATCATCAGAGGTAATGACTCTTAATGCTGCGATTGTGTGGAGAATACACATTCCCGCTTCTCTATTAAGTGGCGGAAGATAATCGGATGAAGAAACAGGTTGTAATTGTAAGGCATTAAATAGGTCACTGTTAACCGCTAAGGGATTTATCTTCTCTGTGCTATTACACGTGTGTTTAGTGGCTACCCAGATACACGTAAGTTTAGCATGTTTATATGAGCCAATTTAAGTAGCACAATTCCCTCCCAGTGCAGGACAACCTGCCTTGCAATCCACAATGACACATGCCCCAACAGAATGTCTAATGGCTGTTCCCCCTTCACCAAGCGGCATAGATATCACCAGTGGCGTCTTGACCGGTGTACCACATCTTTCCCCCCCATGCAGAAGAGACAGGCGTTTTCAGAGACGCCATAGATGTAATTGCACAAGGGACATCAAGCTCAACAATGTCACCAACCACCTCCATCTCAGACACTTATGCAGTTTAGCGTACATGACCGCTTGAGAGGTGACACTGTTCTTACGTTTAGTAGGTTCACCTTTCTTCACAGTGTCGTCAGTATGTTGCAATTGTATATCTGGCTTTAATACCGCTGCAGGGCTGAATGTAGAACATGCCACATTCCCTGTCACATCAGTATTAGAGCCTTGCTCTCTCACTGTCTTGCGTACACCATTAATACACTTTTGCAGAAGAATAGACTGTATGTCGAGTTTATTCTCCATCCTCTCACCATTAGCAACCAATGTGGTAAGTAGGATTTCGAAGGCCCCAAAACAAATCGTTAGAGGTCATACAGGTATTACTACTGTCATTCCTGTTCATCTCCACCATTTACCCGCTAGATCTATATTTTCCACACTTGCATCTAGGTTATGATCGACCTCCTCATCTTAATGACCATTCTCAACATGTTCGTTAAAGTTACAGCTACTCACAACACAGCATGTTTCGAAAGAAGTATCAGGGGCGATACTCATAGGGCAGGGTGTAGAAGAAATGTCCATAATATCGCCCATGTATTCTACTGCCGAAAGATCAGCTGAGATATCTAGCTTGTTACTGGTTAAAAAAATATTAGAACCATCATGGCCAGGCCCATGTATCATGGCAGTGACGGTAGTCGAGCTATTTTGTCCAGTTACACTTTTAGGTACATATGTAGAGGACAACAGTGCACTCACAGTATCCCCATCGTTTGAAATAAGGATTACATCTGGTAGCACAATCACATAATCAAGCAACCCTGTCCCAAGGCAACGCAGAGAAGCTTTAAGTTCCACTACTATTTGTTTTACATTTTCCTCAATATGACTAAGGGCGCTCTCTTTAGGAAAGAAGTTCATCATTTTCCACGACTTCCGCTACAGAAGTCGGTGTAGTTATTATTTTCGGGGGACATATCCTACGACATCGCTGCAAGGGCTTCTGTGTGCAAGAGACGGCAGAACTACTGTTGTTGTCTGCAATCTCTACACTTTCACCAATCCCTGATGTTTCTACAAGCTCTTCAGACATGGTTAAAGACATAGGTAACGAGGCGAGTGGGCTAATGAACGTTGCCAAAAAAAAGGAGGGGGGAAGGGTAGGGTACACACTCTAAAGGCAAAGGCAAAACCAAAATATACCTGCAGTGCAGGTCTATAGCACGCACAACGTATAGTACAAGCACAGTGAGCCATGGGAGTAATTTTAGGGGGGGGCCGGGGTGTTTGCCCCCCCCCAACTTTCATGGCACACCATGTTGTCCCCATTCATTTGTTTGGGGCACATTTTCTTCAGATGTCATGTCCCCCCCAAAATGTTCAGCAAAGTTACTCCACTGCAGTGAGCTACGACAATGCACCGCCTCTAAAACACTCTTATGAGGTACGTTAGGCTGAGATACAGGGGTGGGAAACAATACTCATGCACAGATGTTTTCAGTGCAGTCCACAAACAAATGTAGCCTAAATTCTGCGAACAAATCCAGAGACTGAATTCCTGAATTCCTTGATATATTAATATATATTTCTAATTAAAGCGGCAAAAGGTGGATAACTCAGTGCTAGCCATGAGCCTTCGAGCCCGCGAACAGCACTTTTCCCAAGCACTTTCTCCAAAGCGTGCACGCAAATGCGCGCATACTACTCCTTAAGTAGTGGTTCCTGGGTCACGTGGGCGGGGCTACCAGGAGTGCAGGGTTCTGCAACTCTATAGTAGTAAAGAAAGGAACACAGGGTAAGTACATAGCTCTCAACTCACACGCTTTTGGCGGGTGTCACCCGCCTTGTAAAGGGCTGACTCACCCGCCAAGCCTCCTGCACGCCCATTCATTCCAATGGGCGTCTCACCCGCCAAAAACAAAATCGGGTGATTTCACCCGCCTATGCAACACAAATGGTTGAGAGCTATGGTAAGTATGAAAGTACTTGGAGGCTAAAGTTAGAAAATCAAATGTCCACAAAGTCTTGAATATAGATGAGTAGAACCTTTTCAATTCCAATGTTGCAGCTAAACAGCTTGATAGCGTGCCAGCTTGTACAGTGAAACAGCACTTTTCCCAAGGACTTTCTCCAATGCGCACACGCATTTGGTTCCTGGGTCACGTGGGCAGGGTTACCAGGAGTGCAGGGATCTGCAACGCTAATTGTAAGAAGATCACTGCTTCCCGTCAAATCTGGTTAGTTAGCTATTGTTGGTTCTTTTGTATCAAAAGAGGATTGTTCCTTCTCTGCTCTGCTGTCTTTCCTCCACCTGGTCTCTTGGTCTTTCTCCAACTCCACCAGCAGCCTCATCTGTACATCCCACAGCTGGTTGCTGTGAGCTTGGTATTTCATCTTTAGTCAGTATCTGCTGTTGCTGACATCTATCGGCTGCTGTCGGCCACCAGCATTGCTCTGCTGGTTGTGACCTGACTTGACCCTGTGCTAGACCGGAACTTCCTGAGCAATGTGCCTTCAGACCTTCCCCCTACTCCTCATAGGTCTTTCACTAGCGTCGAGTTGGGCATCGCATATAAACCCCTGCATCGTCCCTACCATTCTTTCTATTTCGTTTCAAGCCCCATTTGAAACCCACTGACAAAGGCCACTGTGTCCATTTACAACGCCTTTACTGCATCTACACCCCCTCCACCTCCTCTACCCGCCCCCAAATGACCTTACCCTTGAACTCTGCAATGCTCAATTTCTCAAGACAAATACCTTGTTCTTCGTTTTCTACTTTGACTCCATCCACCCGATCACCGCATCATGGCAATCCCTGAGACATGGATCATCCACCATGGCACTGCCTCACTTGCCACTCTCCTCCCTGAGACATGGCTCACCCACCATGGCACTGCCTCACTTGCCACTCTCCTACCTGAGATATTTATCACACAACACATGGCACTGCCCTCACTTGCCACTCTCCTCCCTGAGACATGGATCACACAACATGGCACTGCCTCACTTGCCACTCTCCTCCCTGAGACATGGATCACACACACCATGGCGCTGCCTCATTTGCCACTCTCCTCCCTGAGACATGGATCACACACACCATGGCACTGCCTCACTTGCCAGTCTCCTCCCTGAGACATGGATCACACACACCATGGCGCTGCCTCACTTGCCACTCTCCTCCCTGAGACATGGATCACACACACCATGGCACTGCCTCACTTGCCAGTCTCCTCCCTGAGACTTGGATCACACACACCATGGCACTGCCTCACTTGCCACTCTCCTCCCTGAGACATGGATAACACACACCATGGCACTGCCTCACTTGCCAGTCTCCTCCCTGAGACATGGATCACACACACCATGGCACTGCCTCACTTGCCACTCTCCTCCCTGAGACATGGATCACCCACCATGGCACTGCCTCACCTGCCACTCTCCTCCCTGAGCCATGGATCACACACCATGACACTGCCTCACTTGCCACTCTCCTCCCTGAGACATGGATCACAAAGACCATGGCACTGCCTCACTTGCCACTCTCCTGCCTGAGACATCGAGCCTACACACCATGGCACTGCCTCACCTACCACTCTCCTCCCTGAGACATGGATCACACACACACCATGGCACTGCCTCACTTGCCACTCTCCACCTGAGACATGGATCACACACACACACCATGGCACTGCCTCACTTGCCACTCTCCACCCTGAGATATGGATCACACACAACATGGCACTGCCTCACTTGCCACTCTCATCCCTGAGACATGGATCACCCACCATGGCACGGCCTCACTTGCCACTCTCCACCCTGAGACATGGATCATACACACCATGGCGCTGCCTCACTTGCCACTCTCCTCCATGAGATATGGATCACACACACCATGGTGCTGCCTCACTTGCCACTCTCCTCCCTGAGACATGGATCACACACACCATGGCACTGCCTCACTTGCCACTCTCCTCCCTGAGACATGGATCACCCACCATGGCACTGCCTCACCTGCCACTCTCCTCCATGAGATATGGATCACACACACCATGGTGCTGCCTCACTTGCCACTCTCCTACCTGAGATATGTATCACACAACACATGGCACTGCCCTCACTTGCCACTCTCCTCCCTGAGACATGGATCACACAACATGGCACTGCCTCACTTGCCACTCTCCTCCCTGAGACATGGATCACACACACCATGGCGCTGCCTCATTTGCCACTCTCCTCCCTGAGACATGGATCACACACACCATGGCACTGCCTCACTTGCCAGTCTCCTCCCTGAGACATGGATCACACACACCATGGCGCTGCCTCACTTGCCACTCTCCTCCCTGAGACATGGATCACACACACCATGGCACTGCCTCACTTGCCAGTCTCCTCCCTGAGACTTGGATCACACACACCATGGCACTGCCTCACTTGCCACTCTCCTCCCTGAGACATGGATCACACACACCATGGCACTGCCTCACTTGCCAGTCTCCTCCCTGAGACATGGATCACACACACCATGGCACTGCCTCACTTGCCACTCTCCTCCCTGAGACATGGATCACCCACCATGGCACTGCCTCACCTGCCACTCTCCTCCCTGAGCCATGGATCACACACCATGACACTGCCTCACTTGCCACTCTCCTCCCTGAGACATGGATCACAAAGACCATGGCACTGCCTCACTTGCCACTCTCCTGCCTGAGACATCGAGCCTACACACCATGGCACTGCCTCACCTACCACTCTCCTCCCTGAGACATGGATCACACACACACCATGGCACTGCCTCACTTGCCACTCTCCACCTGAGACATGGATCACACACACACACCATGGCACTGCCTCACTTGCCACTCTCCACCCTGAGATATGGATCACACACAACATGGCACTGCCTCACTTGCCACTCTCATCCCTGAGACATGGATCACCCACCATGGCACGGCCTCACTTGCCACTCTCCACCCTGAGACATGGATCATACACACCATGGCGCTGCCTCACTTGCCACTCTCCTCCATGAGATATGGATCACACACACCATGGTGCTGCCTCACTTGCCACTCTCCTCCCTGAGACATGGATCACACACACCATGGCGCTGCCTCACTTGCCACTCTCCTCCCTGAGACATGGATCATACACACCATGGCACTGCCTCACTTGCCACTCTCCTCCCTGAGACATGGATCACACAGACCATGGCACTGCCTCACCTGCCTCTCTCCTGCCTGAGACATGGAACCTACACACCATGGCACTGCTTCACCTACCACTCTCCTCCCTGAGACATGGATCACACACACCATGGCACTGCCTCACTTGCCACTCTCCTCCCTGAGACATGGATCACAAAGACCATGGCACTGCCTCACTTGCCACTCTCCTCCGTGAGACATGGATCACACACACACCATGGCACTGCCTCACTTGCCACTCTCCTCCCTGAGACATGGATCACACACACACACCATGGCACTGCCTCACTTGCCACTCTCCACCCTTAGACATGGATCACACACACCATGGCACTGCCTCACTTGCCACTCTCCTCCCTGAGACATGGATCACACACACCATGGCACTACCTCACTTGCCACTCTCCTCCGTGAGACATGAATCACACAAACACCATGGCACTGCCTCACTTGCCACTCTCCACCCTGAGATATGGATCACACACACCATGGCACTGCCTCACTTGCCACTCTCATCCCTGAGACATGGATCACACACACCATGGCGCTGCCTCACTTGCCACTCTCCTCCCTGAGACATGGATCACACACACCATGGCACTGCCTCACTTGCCAGTCTCCTCCCTGAGACATGGATCACACACACCATGGCACTGCCTCACCTTCCACTCTCCTCCCTGAGCCATGGATCACACACCATGAAACTGCCTCACTTGCCACTCTCCTCCCTGAGACATGGATCACAAAGACCATGGCACTGCCTCACTTTCCACTCTCCTGCCTGAGACATGGAGCCTACACACCATGGCACTGCCTCACCTACCACTCTCCTCCCTGAGACATGGATCACACACACCATGGCACTGCCTCACTAGCCACTCTCCTCCCTGAGACCTGGATCACACACATCATGGCACTGCCTCACTTGCCACTCTCCTCCCTGAGACATGGATCACACACACACCATGGCACTGCCTCACTTGCCACTCTCCACCCTGAGACATGGATCACACACACCATGGCACTACCTCACTTGCCACTCTCCTCCCTGAGACATTGATCACACACCCACCATGGCACGGCCTCACTTGCCACTCTCCTCCCTGAGACATGGATCACACACACCATGGCACTGCCTCACTTGCCACTCTCCTCCATGAGACATGGATCACACACACCATGGCACTGCCTCACCTGCCTCTCTCCTCCCTGAGACATGGATCACACACACCATGGCACTGCCTCACTTGCCACTCTCCTCCCTGAGACATGGATCACACACACACCATGGCACTGCCTCACTTGCCACTCTCCACCCTGAGACATGGATCACACACACCATGGCACTACCTCACTTGCCACTCTCCTCCCTGAGACATGGATCACACACACCATGGGACTGCCTCACTTGCCACTCTCCTCCCTGAGACATGGATCACCCACCATGGCACTGCCTCACCTGCCACTCTCCTCCCTGAGACATGGATCACACACACACCATGGCACTGCCTCACTTGCCACTCTCCACCCTGAGACATGGATCACACACACCATGGCACTACCTCACTTGCCACTCTCCTCCCTGAGACATGGATCACACACACCATGGGACTGCCTCACTTGCCACTCTCCTCCCTGAGACATGGATCACCCACCATGGCACTGCCTCACCTGCCACTCTCCACCATGAGCCATGGGTCACACACCATGACACTGCCTCACTTGCCACTCTCCTCGCCGCTCTCCTCCCTGAGACATGGATCAAAAACACCATGGCACTGCCTCACGTGCCACTCTCCTCCCTGAGACATGGATCACACAGACCATGGCACTGCCTCACTTGCCACTCTCCTGCCTGAGACATGGAACCTACACACCATGGCACTGCCTCACTTACCACTCTCCTCCCTGAGACATGGATCACACACACCATAGCACTGCCTCACTTGCCACTCTCCTCCCTGAGACATGGATCAAACACACCATGGCACTGCCTCACGTGCCACTCTCCTCCCTGAGACATGGATCACACAGACCATGGCACTGCCACACTTGCCACTCTCCTGCCTGAGACATGGAGCCTACACACCATGGCACTGCCTCACTTACCATTCTCCTCCCTGAGACATGGATCACACACACCATGGCACTGCCTCACTTGCCACTCTCCTCCCTGAGACATGGATCACACACTTCATGGCACTGCCTCACTTGCCACTCTCCTCCATGAGACATGGATCACACACACACCATGGCACTGCCTCACTTGCCACTCTCCACCCTGAGATATGGATCACACACACAATGGCACTGCCTCACTTGCCACTCTCATCCCTGAGACATGGATCACCCACCATGGCACGGCCTCACTTGCCACTCTCCACCCTGAGACATGGATCATACACACCATGGCGCTGCCACACTTGCCACTCTCCTCCCTGAGATATGGATCACACACACCATGGTGCTGCCTCACTTGCCACTCTCCTCCCTGAGACATGGATCACACACACCATGGCGCTGCCTCACTTGCCACTCTCCTCCCTGAGACATGGATCACACACACCATGGCACCTCCTCACTTGCCACTCTCCTCCCTGAGACATGGATCACACACACCATGGCACTGCCTCACCTGCCTCTCTTCTCCCTGAGACATGGCTAACACACACCATGGCACTGCCTCACGTGCCACTCTCCTCCCTGAGACATGGATCACACAGACCATGGCACTGCCTCACTTGCCACTCTCCTGCCTGAGACATGGAGCCTACACACCATGGCACTGCCTCACTTACCACTCTCCTCCCTGAGACATGGATCACACACACCATGGCACTGCCTCACTTGCCACTCTCCTCCCTGAGACATGGATCACACACTTCATGGCACTGCCTCACTTGTCACTCTCCTCCCTGAGACATGGATCACACACACACACCATGGCACTGCCTCACTTGCCACTCTCCACCCTGAGATATGGATCACACACACCATGGCACTGCCTCACTTGCCACTCTCATCCCTGAGATATGGATCACCCACCATGGCACGGCCTCACTTGCCACTCTCCACCCTGAGACATGGATCACACACACCATGGCGCTGCCTCACTTGCCACTCTCCTCCCTGAGACATGGATCACACACACCATGGTGCTGCCTCACTTGCCACTCTCCTCCCTGAGACATGGATCACACACACCATGGCGCTGCCTCACTTGCCACTCTCCTCCCTGAGACATGGATCACACACACCATGGCACTGCCTCACTTGCCAGTCTCGTCCCTGAGACATGGATCACACACACCATGGCACTGCCTCACTTGCCACTCTCCTCCCTGAGACATGGATCACACACACCATGGCACTGCCTCACTTGCCAGTCTCCTCCTGAGACATGGATCACACACACCATGGCACTGCCTCACTTGCCACTCTCCTCCCTGAGGCATGGATCACCCACCATGGCACTGCCTCATGTGCCACTCTCCTCCCTGAGCCATGGATCACACACCATGACACTGCCTCACTTGCCACTCTCCTCCCTGAGACATGGATCACAAAGACCATGGCACTGCCTCACTAGCCACTCTCCTCCCTGAGACCTGGATCACACACACCATGGCACTGCCTCACTAGCCACTCTCCTCCCTGAGACCTGGATCACACACACCATGGCACTGCCTCAGTTGCCACTCTCCTGCCTGAGACATGGAGCCTACACACCATGGCACTGCCTCACCTACCACTCTCCTCCCTGAGACCTGGATCACACACACCATGGCACTGCCTCACTAGCCACTCTCCTCCCTGAGACCTGGATCACACACACCATGGCACTGCCTCACTTGCCAGTCTTCTCCCTGAAACATGCATCACACACACCATGGCAATTCCTCACTTGCCTCTCTCCTCCCTGAGACTTGGATCACACACACCATGGCACTGCCTCACCTGCCTCTCTCCTCCCTGAGACATGGATAACACACAGCATGGCACTGCCTCACTCACCATTCTCCTCCCTGAGACATGGATCACACACACCATGGCACTGCCTCACTTGCCACTCTCCTCCCTGATACATGGATCACCCACATCATGGCACTGCCTCACTTGCCTCTCTCCTCCCTGAGACATGGATCACACACACCATGGCACTGCCTCACTCACCACTCTCCTCCCTGAGACATGGATCACACACACCATGGCACCGCCTCATTTGCCACTCTCCTCCCTGAGACATGGATCACACACACACCATGGCACTGCCTCACGTGCCACTCTCCACCCTGAGACATGGATCACACACACCATGGCACTGCCTCACTAGCCACTCTCCTCCCTGAGACCTGGATCACACACACCATCGCACTGCCTCACTTGCCACTCTCTTCCCTGAGACATGAATTACACACACACCATGGCACTGCCTCACGTGCCACTCTCCACCCTGAGACATGGATCACACACACCATGGCACTGCCTCACTTGCCACTCTCCTCCCTGAGACATGGATCACACACATAATGGTGCTGCCTCACTTGCCACTCTCCTCCCTGAGACATGGATCACACACACACCATGGCACTGCCTCACTTGCCACTCTCCACCCTGAGACATGGATCACACACACCATGGCACTGCCTCACTTGCCTTGCCACTCTCCTCCCTGAGACATGGATCACACACACACCATGGCACTGCCTCACTTGCCACTCTCCACCCGGAGACATGGATCACACACACCATGGCACTGCCTCACTTGCCACTCTCCTCCCTGAGACATGGATCACCCACCATGGCACGGCCTCACTTGCCACACTCCACCCTGAGACATGGATCTCACACACCATGGCACTGCCTCACTTGCCACTCTCCTCCCTGAGACATGGATCACACACACCATGGCGCTGCCTCACTTGCCACTCTCCTCCCTGAGACATGGATCACACACACCATGGCGCTGCCTCACTTGCCACTCTCCTCCCTGAGACATGGATCACACACACCATGGCACTGCCTCACTTGCCACTCTCCTCCCTGAGACATGGATCACACACACCATGGCACTGCCTCACCTGCCTCTCTCCTCCCTGAGACATGGATCACACACACCATGGCACTGCCTCACTTGCCTCTCTCCTCCCTGAGACATGAATCACACACACCATGGCACTGCCTCATTTGCCACTCTCCTCCCTGAGACATGGATCACCCATCATGGCACTGCCTCACCTACCACTCTCCTCCCTGAGCCATGGATCACACACCATGGCACTGCCTCACTTGCCACTCTCCACCCTGAGACATGGATCACACACACCATGGCACTACCTCACTTGACACTCTCCTCCCTCAGACATGAATCACACACACACCATGGCACTGCCTCACTTGCCACTCTCCACCCTGAGACATGGATCACACACACCATGGCACTACCTCACTTGCCACTCTCCTCCCTCAGACATGAATCACACACACACCATGGCACTGCCTCACTTGCCTCTCTCCTCCCTGAGACATGGATCACACACACCATGGCACTGCCTCACTCACCACTCTCCTCCCTGAGACATGGATCACACACACCATGGCACCGCCTCATTTGCCACTCTCCTCCCTGAGACATGGATCACACACACACCATGGCACTGCCTCACGTGCCACTCTCCACCCTGAGACATGGATCACACACACCATGGCACTGCCTCACTAGCCACTCTCCTCCCTGAGACCTGGATCACACACACCATCGCACTGCCTCACTTGCCACTCTCTTCCCTGAGACATGAATTACACACACACCATGGCACTGCCTCACGTGCCACTCTCCACCCTGAGACATGGATCACACACACCATGGCACTGCCTCACTTGCCACTCTCCTCCCTGAGACATGGATCACACACATAATGGTGCTGCCTCACTTGCCACTCTCCTCCCTGAGACATGGATCACACACACACCATGGCACTGCCTCACTTGCCACTCTCCACCCTGAGACATGGATCACACACACCATGGCACTGCCTCACTTGCCACTCTCCTCCCTGAGACATGGATCACACACACACCATGGCACTGCCTCACTTGCCACTCTCCACCCGGAGACATGGATCACACACACCATGGCACTGCCTCACTTGCCACTCTCCTCCCTGAGACATGGATCACCCACCATGGCACGGCCTCACTTGCCACACTCCACCCTGAGACATGGATCTCACACACCATGGCACTGCCTCACTTGCCACTCTCCTCCCTGAGACATGGATCACACACACCATGGCGCTGCCTCACTTGCCACTCTCCTCCCTGAGACATGGATCACACACACCATGGCGCTGCCTCACTTGCCACTCTCCTCCCTGAGACATGGATCACACACACCATGGCACTGCCTCACTTGCCACTCTCCTCCCTGAGACATGGATCACACACACCATGGCACTGCCTCACCTGCCTCTGTCCTCCCTGAGACATGGATCACACACACCATGGCACACACACCATGGCACTGCCTCACTTGCCTCTCTCCTCCCTGAGACATGAATCACACACACCATGGCACTGCCTCACTTGCCACTCTCCACCCTGAGACATGGATCACCCACCCTGGCACTGCCTCACCTGCCACTCTCCTCCCTTAGCCATGGATCACACACCATGGCACTGCCTCACTTGCCACTCTCCACCCTGAGACATGGATCACACACACCATGGCACTACCTCACTTGCCACTCTCCTCCCTCAGACATGAATCACACACACACCATGGCACTGCCTCACTTGCCACTCTCCACCCTGAGATATGGATCACACACACCATGGCACTGCCTCACTTGCCACTCTCATCCCTGAGACATGGATCACCCACCATGGCACGGCCTCATTTGCCACTCTCCACCCTGAGACATGGATCACACACACCATTGCGCTGCCTCACTTGCCACTCTCCTCCCTGAGACATGGATCACACACACCATGGTGCTGCCTCACTTGCCACTCTCCTCCCTGAGACATGGATCACACACACCATGGCGCTGCCTCACTTGCCACTCTCCTCCCTGAGACATGGATCACACACACCATGGCACTGCCTCACCTGCCTCTCTCCTCCCTGAGACATGGATCACACACACCATGGCACTGCCTCACTTGCCTCTCTCCTCCCTGAGACATGAATCACACACACCATGGCACTGCCTCACTTGCCACTCTCCTCCCTGAGACATGGATCAACCACCATGGCACTGCCTCACCTGCCACTCTCCTCCCTGAGCCATGTATCACACACCATGGCACTGCCTCACTTGCCACTCTCCACCCTGAGACATGGATCACACACACCATGGCACTACCTCAGTTGCCACTCTCCTCCCTGAGACATGAATCACACACACACCATGGCACTGCCTCACTTGCCACTCTCCACCCTGAGATATGGTTCACACACACCATGGCACTGCCTCACTTGCCACTCTCATCCCTGAGACATGGATCACCCACCATGGCACGGCCTCACTTGCCACTCTCCACCCTGAGACATGGATCACACACACCATGGCGCTGCCTCACTTGCCACTCTCCTCCCTGAGACATGGATCACACACACCATGGTGCTGCCTCACTTGCCACTCTCCTCCCTGAGACATGGATCACATACACCATGGCGCTGCCTCACTTGCCACTCTCCTCCCTGAGACATGGATCACACACACCATGGCACTGCCTCACTAGCCACTCTCCTCCCTGAGACCTGGATCACACACACCATCGCACTGCCTCACTTGCCACTCTCCTCCCTGAGACATGGATCACACACACCATGGCACTGCCTCACTTGCCACTCTCCTCCCTGAGACATGGATCGCCCACCATGGCACTGCCTCACCTGCCATTCTCCTCCCTGAGACATGGATCAAACACACCATGGCACTGCCTCATGTGCCACTCTCCTCCCTGAGACATGGATCACAAAGACCATGGCACTGCCTCACTTGCCACTCTCCTGCCTGAGGCATGGAGCCTACACACCATGGCACTGCCTCACCTACCACTCTCCTCCCTGAGACATGGATCACACACACCATGGCACTGCCTCACTAGCCACTCTCCTCCCTGAGACCTGGATCACACACATCATGGCACTGCCTCACTTGCCACTCTCCTCCCTGAGACATGGATCACACACACACCATGGCACTGCCTCACTTGCCACTCTCCACCCTGAGACATGGATCACACACACCATGGCACTACCTCACTTGCCACTCTCCTCCCTGAGACATGGATCACACACACCATGGTGCTGCCTCACTTGCCACTCTCCTCCCTGAGACATGGATCACACACACCATGGCACTGCCTCACTTGCCACTCTCCTCACTGAGACATGGATAACACACACCATGGCACTGCCTCACCTGCCTCTCTCCTCCCAGAGACATGGATCACACACACCATGGCACTGCTTCACCTCCCTCTCTCCTCCCTGAGACATGGATCACACAAACCATGTGACTGCCTCACTTGCCAATCTCCTCCCTGAGACATGGATCACCCACCATGGCACTGCCTCACCTGCCACTCTCCACCATGAGCCATGGGTCACACACCATGACACTGCCTCACTTGCCACTCTCCTCCCTGAGACATGGATCAAAAACACCATGGCACTGCCTCACTTGCCACTCTCCACCTGAGACATGGATCACACACACCATGGCCCTACCTCACTTGCCACTCTCCTCCCTGAGACATGGATCACACACAACAAATGGCACTGCCTCACTTGCCACTCTCCACCCTGAGATATGGATCACACACACCATGGCGCTGCCTCACTTACCACTCTCCTGCCTGAGACATGGAGCCTACACACCATGGCACTGCCTCACTTACCACTCTCCTCCCTGAGACATGGATCACACACACCATGGCTCTGCCTCACTTGCCACTCTCCTCCCTGAGACATGGATCAAACACACCATGGCACTGCCTCAGGTGCCACTCTCCTCCCTGAGACATGGATCACACAGACCATGGCACTGCCTCACTTGCCACTCTCCTCCCTGAGACATGGATCACACACTTCATGGCACTGCCTCACTTGCCACTCTCCTCCCTGAGACATGGATCACACACACACCATGGCACTGCCTCACTTGCCACTCTCCACCTGAGACATGGATCACACACACCATGGCCCTACCTCACTTGCCACTCTCCTCCCTGAGACATGGATCACACACAACAAATGGCACTGCCTCACTTGCCACTCTCCACCCTGAGATATGGATCACACACACCATGGCGCTGCCTCACTTGCCACTCTCCTCCCTGAGACATGGATCACACACACCATGGTGCTGCCTCACTTGCCACTCTCCTCCATGAGACATGGATCACACACACCATGGCGCTGCCTCACTTGCCACTCTCCTCCCTGAGACATGGATCACACACACCATGGCACTGCCTCACCTGCCTCTCTCCTCCCTGAGACATGGATCACACACACCATGGCACTGCCTCACTTGCCTCTCTCCTCCCTGAGACATGAATCACACACACCATGGCACTGCCTCACTTGCCACTCTCCTCCCTGAGACATGGATCAACCACCATGGCACTGCCTCACCTGCCACTCTCCTCCCTGAGCCATGTATCATACACCATGGCACTGCCTCACTTGCCACTCTCCACCCTGAGACATGGATCACACACACCATGGCACTACCTCACTTGCCACTCTCCTCCCTGAGACATGAATCACACACACACCATGGCACTGCCTCACTTGCCACTCTCCACCCTGAGATATGGATCACACACACCATGGCACTGCCTCACTTGCCACTCTCATCCCTGAGACATGGATCACCCACCATGGCACGGCCTCACTTGCCACTCTCCACCCTGAGACATGGATCACACACACCATGGCGCTGCCTCACTTGCCACTCTCCTCCCTGAGACATGGATCACACACACCATGGTGCTGCCTCACTTGCCACTCTCCTCCCTGAGACATGGATCACATACACCATGGCGCTGCCTCACTTGCCACTCTCCTCCCTGAGACATGGATCACACACACCATGGCACTGCCTCACTAGCCACTCTCCTCCCTGAGACCTGGATCACACACACCATCGCACTGCCTCACTTGCCACTCTCCTCCCTGAGACATGGATCACACACACCATGGCACTGCCTCACTTGCCACTCTCCTCCCTGAGACATGGATCGCCCACCATGGCACTGCCTCACCTGCCACTCTCCTCCCTGAGCCATGGATCACACACCATGACACTGCCTCACTTGCCATTCTCCTCCCTGAGACATGGATCAAACACACCATGGCACTGCCTCATGTGCCACTCTCCTCCCTGAGACATGGATCACAAAGACCATGGCACTGCCTCACTTGCCACTCTCCTGCCTGAGGCATGGAGCCTACACACCATGGCACTGCCTCACCTACCACTCTCCTCCCTGAGACATGGATCACACACACCATGGCACTGCCTCACTAGCCACTCTCCTCCCTGAGACCTGGATCACACACATCATGGCACTGCCTCACTTGCCACTCTCCTCCCTGAGACATGGATCACACACACACCATGGCACTGCCTCACTTGCCACTCTCCACCCTGAGACATGGATCACACACACCATGGCACTACCTCACTTGCCACTCTCCTCCCTGAGACATGGATCACACACACCATGGTGCTGCCTCACTTGCCACTCTCCTCCCTGAGACATGGATCACACACACCATGGCACTGCCTCACTTGCCACTCTCCTCACTGAGACATGGATAACACACACCATGGCACTGCCTCACCTGCCTCTCTCCTCCCAGAGACATGGATCACACACACCATGGCACTGCTTCACCTCCCTCTCTCCTCCCTGAGACATGGATCACACAAACCATGTGACTGCCTCACTTGCCAATCTCCTCCCTGAGACATGGATCACCCACCATGGCACTGCCTCACCTGCCACTCTCCACCATGAGCCATGGGTCACACACCATGACACTGCCTCACTTGCCACTCTCCTCCCTGAGACATGGATCAAAAACACCATGGCACTGCCTCACGTGCCACTCTCCTCCCTGAGACATGGATCACACAGACCATGGCACTGCCTCACTTGCCACTCTCCTGCCTGAGACATGGAGCCTACACACCATGGCACTGCCTCACTTACCACTCTCCTCCCTGAGACATGGATCACACACACCATGGCTCTGCCTCACTTGCCACTCTCCTCCCTGAGACATGGATCAAACACACCATGGCACTGCCTCAGGTGCCACTCTCCTCCCTGAGACATGGATCACACAGACCATGGCACTGCCTCACTTGCCACTCTCCTCCCTGAGACATGGATCACACACTTCATGGCACTGCCTCACTTGCCACTCTCCTCCCTGAGACATGGATCACACACACACCATGGCACTGCCTCACTTGCCACTCTCCTCCCTGAGACATGGATCACACACAACAAATGGCACTGCCTCACTTGCCACTCTCCACCCTGAGATATGGATCACACACACAATGGCACTGCCTCACTTGCCACTCTCATCCCTGAGACATGGATCACCCACCATGGCACAGCCTCACTTGCCACTCTCCACCCTGAGACATGGATCATACACACCATGGCGCTGCCTCACTTGCCACTCTCCTCCCTGAGATATGGATCACACACACCGTGGTGCTGCCTCACTTGCCACTCTCCTCCCTGAGACATCGATCACACACACCATGGCACTGCCTCACTTACCACTCTCCTCCCTGAGACATGGATCACACACACCATGGCACTGCCTCACTTGCCACTCTCCTCCCTGAGACATGGATCACACACTTCATGGCACTGCCTCACTTGCCACTCTCCTCCCTGAGACATGGATCACACACACACACCATGGCACTGCCTCACTTGCCACTCTCCACCCTGAGACATGGATCACACACACCATGGCACTACCTCAGTTGCCACTCTCCTCCCTGAGACATGAATCACACACACACCATGGCGCTGCCTCACTTGCCACTCTCCTCCCTGAGACATGGATCACACACACCATGGTGCTGCCTCACTTGCCTCTCTCCTCCCTGAGACATGGATCACACACACCATGGCGCTGCCTCACTTGCCACTCTCCACCCTGAGACATGGATCACACACACCATGGCACTACCTCAGTTGCCACTCTCCTCCCTGAGACATGAATCACACACACACCATGGCACTGCCTCACTTGCCACTCTCCTCCCTGAGACATGGATCACACACACCATGGTGCTGCCTCACTTGCCACTCTCCTCCCTGAGACATGGATCACACACACCATGGCGCTGCCTCACTTGCCACTTTCCTCCCTGAGATATGGATCACACACACCATGGCACTGCCTCACCTGCCACTCTCCTCCCTGAGACATGGATCACACACACCATGGCGCTGCCTCACTTGCCACTCTCCTCCCTGAGACATGGATCACACACACCATGGCACTGCCTCACTTGCCAGTCTCCTCCCTGAGACATGGATCACACACACCATGGCGCTGCCTCACTTGCCACTCTCCTCCCTGAGACATGGATCACACACACCATGGCACTGCCTCACTTTCCAGTCTCCTCCCTGAGACATGGATCACACACACCATGGCACTGCCTCACTTGCCACTCTCCTCCCTGAGACATGGATATCACACACCATGGCACTGCCTCACTTGCCAGTCTCCTCCCTGAGACATGGATCAACACACCATGGCAATGCCTCACTTGCCACTCTCCTCCCTGAGACATGGATCACCCACCATGGCACTGCCTCACCTGCCACTCTCCTCCCTGAGCCATGGATCACACACCATGACACTGCCTCACTTGCCACTCTCCTCCCTGAGACATGGATCACACACACCATGGCACTGCCTCATGTGCCACTCTCCTCCCTGAGACCTGGATCACACACACCATGGCACTGCCTCACTAGCCACTCTCCTCCCTGAGACCTGGATCACACACACCATGGCACTGCCTCAGTTGCCTCTCTCCTCCCTGAGACATGAATCACACACACCATGGCACTGCCTCATTTGCCACTCTCCTCCCTGAGACATGGATCACCCACTATGGCACTGCCTCACCTGCCACTCTCCTCCCTGAGCCATGGATCCCACACCATGGCACTGCCTCACTTGCCACTCTCCACCCTGAGACATGGATCACACACACCATGGCACTACCTCACTTGCCACTCTCCTCCCTCAGACATGAATCACACACACACCATGCCACTGCCTCACTTGCCACTCTCCACCCTGAGACATGGATCACACACACCATGGCACTACCTCACTTGCCACTCTCCTCCCTCAGACATGAATCACACACACATCATGGCACTGCCTCACTTGCCTCTCTCCTCCCTGAGACATGGATCACACACACCATGGCACTGCCTCACTCACCACTCTCCTCCCTGAGACATGGATCACACACACCATGGCACCGCCTCATTTGCCACTCTCCTCCCTGAGACATGGATCACACACACACAGCATGGCACTGCCTCACGTGCCACTCTCCACCCTGAGACATGGATCACACACACCATGGCACTGCCTCACTAGCCACTCTCCTCCCTGAGACCTGGATCACACACACCATCGCACTGCCTCACTTGCCACTCTCTTCCCTGAGACATGAATTACACACACACACCATGGCACTGCCTCACGTGCCACTCTCCACCCTGAGACATGGATCACACACACCATGGCACTGCCTCACTTGCCACTCTCCTCCCTGAGACATGGATCACACACATACTGGTGCTGCCTCACTTGCCACTCTCCTCCCTGAGACATGGATCACACACACACACCATGGCACTGCCTCACTTGCCACTCTCCACCCTGAGACATGGATCACACACACCATGGCACTGCCTCACTTGCCACTCTCCTCCCTGAGACATGGATCACACACACACCATGGCACTGCCTCACTTGCCACTCTCCACCCGGAGACATGGATCACACACACCATGGCACTGCCTCACTTGCCACTCTCCTCCCTGAGACATGGATCACCCACCATGGCACGGCCTCACTTGCCACACTCCACCCTGAGACATGGATCTCACACACCATGGCACTGCCTCACTTGCCACTCTCCTCCCTGAGACATGGATCACACACACCATGGCGCTGCCTCACTTGCCACTCTCCTCCCTGAGACATGGATCACACACACCATGGCGCTGCCTCACTTGCCACTCTCCTCCCTGAGACATGGATCACACACACCATGGCACTGCCTCACTTGCCACTCTCCTCCCTGAGACATGGATCACACACACCATGGCACTGCCTCACCTGCCTCTCTATTCCCTGAGACATGGATCACACACACCATGGCACACACACCATGGCACTGCCTCACTTGCTACTCTCCTCCCTGAGACATGGATCACCCACCATGGCACTGCCTCACCTGCCACTCTCCTCCCTGAGCCATGGATCACACACCATGGCACTGCCTCACTTGCCACTCTCCACCCTGAGACATGGATCACACACCATGGCACTACCTCACTTGCCACTCTCCTCCCTCAGACATGAATCACACACACACCATGGCACTGCCTCACTTGCCACTCTCCACCCTGAGATATGGATCACACACACCATGGCACTGCCTCACTTGCCACTCTCATCCCTGAGACATGGATCACCCACCATGGCACGGCCTCACTTGCCACTCTCCACCCTGAGACATGGATCACACACACCATGGCGCTGCCTCACTTGCCACTCTCCTCCCTGAGACATGGATCACACACACCATGGCGCTGCCTCACTTGCCACTCTCCTCCCTGAGACATGGATCACACACACCATGGCGCTGCCTCACTTGCCACTCTCCTCCCTGAGACATGGATCACACACACCATGGAAATGCCTCACCTGCCTCTCTCCTCCCTGAGACATGGATCACACACACCATGGCACTGCCTCACTTGCCTCTCTCCTTCCTGAGACATGAATCACACACACCATGGCACTGCCTCACTTGCCACTCTCCTCCCTGAGACATGGATCACCCACCATGGCACTGCCTCACCTGCCACTCTCCTCCCTGAGCCATGGATCACACACCATGGCACTGCCTCACTTGCCACTCTCCACCCTGAGACATGGATCACACACACCATGGCACTACCTCACTTGCCACTCTCCTCCCTGAGACATGAATCACACACACACCATGGCACTGCCTCACTTGCCACTCTCCACCCTGAGATATGGATCACACACACCATGGCACTGCCTCACTTGCCACTCTCATCCCTGAGACATGGATCACCCACCATGGCACGGCCTCACTTGCCACTCTCCACCCTGAGACATGGATCACACACACCATGGCGCTGCCTCACTTGCCACTCTCCTCCCTGAGACATGGATCACACACACCATGGCGCTGCCTCACTTGCCACTCTCCTCCCTGAGACATGGATCACATACACCATGGCGCTGCTTCACTTGCCACTCTCCTCCCTGAGACATGGATCACACACACCATGGCACTGCCTTACTTGCCAGTCTCCTCCCTGAGACATGGATCACACACACCATGGCACTGCCTCACCTGCCTCTCTCCTCCATGAGACATGGATCACACACACCATGGCATTGCCTCACTTGCCTCTCTCCTCCCTGAGACATGGATCACACACACCATGGCACTGCCTCACTTGCCACTCTCCTCCCTGAGACATGGATCTCCCACCATGGCACTGCCTCACCTGCCACTCTCCTCCCTGAGCCATGGATCACACACCATGACACTGCCTCACTTGCCATTCTCCTCCCTGAGACATGGATCAAACACACCATGGCACTGACTCATGTGCCACTCTCCTCCCTGAGACATGGATCACAAAGACCATGGCACTGCCTCACTTGCCACTCTCCTGCCTGAGGCATGGAGCCTACACACCATGGCACTGCCTCACCTACCACTCTCCTCCCTGAGACATGGATCACACACACCATGGCACTGCCTCACTAGCCACTCTCCTCCCTGAGACCTGGATCACACACATCATGGCACTGCCTCACTTGCCACTCTCCTCCCTGAGACATGGATCACACACACACCATGGCACTGCCTCACTTGCCACTCTCCACCCTGAGACATGGATATCACACACCATGGCACTACCTCACTTGCCACTCTCCTCCCTGAGACATGGATCACACACACCATGGCGCTGCCTCACTTGCCACTCTCCTCCCTGAGACATGGATCACACACACCATGGCACTGCCTCACTTGCCACTCTCCTCCCTGAGACATGGATCACACACACCATGGCACTGCCTCACCTGCCTCTCTCCTCCCTGAGACATGGATCACACACACCATGGCACTGCTCACCTCCCTCTCTCCTCCCTGAGACATGGATCACACACACCATGTGACTGCCTCACTTGCCAATCTCCTCCCTGAGACATGGATCACCCACCATGGCACTGCCTCACCTGCCACTCTCCTCGCCGCTCTCCTCCCTGAGACATGGATCAAAAACACCATGGCACTGCCTCACGTGCCACTCTCCTCCCTGAGACATGGATCACACACACCATGGCTCTGCCTCACTTGCCACTCTCCTCCCTGAGACATGGATAAAACACACCATGGCACTGCCTCACGTGCCACTCTCCTCCCTGAGACATGGATCACACAGACCATGGCACTGCCTCACTTGCCACTCTCCTCCCTGAGACATGGATCACACACTTCATGGCACTGCCTCACTTGCCACTCTCCTCCCTGAGACATGGATCACACACACACCATGGCACTGCCTCACTTGCCACTCTCCACCTGAGACATGGATCACACACACCATGGCCCTACCTCACTTGCCACTCTCCTCCCTGAGACATGGATCACACACAACAAATGGCACTGCCTCACTTGCCACTCTCCACCCTGAGATATGGATCACACACACAATGGCACTGCCTCACTTGCCACTCTCATCCCTGAGACATGGATCACCCACCATGGCACAGCCTCACTTGCCACTCTCCACCCTGAGACATGGATCATACACACCATGGCGCTGCCTCACTTGCCACTCTCCTCCCTGAGATATGGATCACACACACCGTGGTGCTGCCTCACTTGCCACTCTCCTCCCTGAGACATGGATCACACACACCATGGCGCTGCCTCACTTGCCACTCTCCTCCCTGAGACATGGATCACACACACCATGGCACTGCCTCACTTACCACTCTCCTCCCTGAGACATGGATCACACACACACCATGGCACTGCCTCACCTGCCTCTCTTCTCCCTGAGACATGGATCACACACACCATGGCACTGCCTCACGTGCCACTCTCCTCCCTGAGACATGGAGCCTACACACCATGGCACTGCCTCACTTACCAGTCTCCTCCCTGAGACATGGATCACACACACCATGGCACTGCCTCACTTGCCACTCTCCTCCCTGAGACATGGATCACACACTTCATGGCACTGCCTCACTTGCCACTCTCCTCCCTGAGACATTCATCACACACACACACCATGGCACTGCCTCACTTGCCACTCTCCACCCTGAGACATGGATCACACACACCATGGCACTACCTCAGTTGCCACTCTCCTCCCTGAGACATGAATCACACACACACCATGGCACTGCCTCACTTGCCACTCTCCACCCTGAGATATGGATCACACACACCATGGCAATGCCTCACTTGTCACTCTCATCCCTGAGACATGGATCACCCACCATGGCACGGCCTCACTTGCCACTCTCCACCCTGAGACATGGATCACACACACCATGGCGCTGCCTCACTTGCCACTCTCCTCCCTGAGACATGGATCACACACACCATGGTGCTGCCTCACTTGCCACTCTCCTCCCTGAGACATGGATCACACACACCATGGCGCTGCCTCACTTGCCACTTTCCTCCCTGAGACATGGATCACACACACCATGGCACTGCCTCACTTGCCAGTCTCCTCCCTGAGACATGGATCACACACACCATGGCACTGCCTCACTTGCCACTCTCCTCCCTGAGACATGGATATCACACACCATGGCACTGCCTCACTTGCCAGTCTCCTCCCTGAGACATGGATCAACACACCATGGCACTGCCTCACCTGCCACTCTCCTCCCTGAGCCATGGATCACACTCCATGACACTGCCTCACTTGCCACTCTCCTCCCTGAGACATGGATCACAAAGATCATGGCACTGCCTCACTTGCCACTCTCCTGCCTGAGACATCGAGCCTACACACCATGGCACTGCCTCACCTACCACTCTCCTCCCTGAGACATGGATCACACACACTATGGCACTGCCTCACTAGCCACTCTCCTCCCTGAGACCTGGATCACACACACCATGGCACTGCCTCAGTTGCCACTCTCCTGCCTGAGACATGGAGACTACACACCATGGCACTGACTCACCTACCACTCTCCTCCCTGAGACATGGATCACACACACCATGGCACTGCCTCACTTGCCACTCTCCTCCCTGAGACATGGATCACCCACATCATGGCACTGCCTCACTTGCCTCTCTCCTCCCTGAGACATGGATCACACACACCATGGAACTGCCTCACTCACCACTCTCCTCCCTGAGACATGGATCACACACACCATGGCACCGCCTCACTTGCCACTCTCCTCCCTGAGACATGGATCACACACACATCATGGCACTGCCTCACGTGCCACTCTCCACCCTGAGACATGGATCACACACACCATGGCACTGCCTCACTAGCCACTCTCCTCCCTGAGACCTGGATCACACACACCATGGCACTGCCTCACTTGCCACTCTCTTCCCTGAGATATGAATTACACACACACCATGGCACTGCCTCACGTGCCACTCTCCACCCTGAGACATGGATCACACATACCATGGCACTGCCTCACTTGCCAGTCTCCTCCCTGAGACATGGATCACACACATCATGGCGCTGCCTCACTTGCCACTCTCCTCCCTGAGACATGGATCACACACACACCATGGCACTGCCTCACTTGCCACTCTCCACCCTGAGACATGGATCACACACACCATGGCACTGCCTCACTTGCCACTCTCCTCCCTGAGACATGGATCACCCACCATGGCACTGCCTCACCCGACACTCTCCTCCCTGAGACATGGATCACCCACCATGGCACGGCCTCACTTGCCACACTCCACCCTGAGACATGGATCACACACACCATGGCGCTGCCTCACTTGCCACTCTCCACCCTGAGACATGGATCACACACACCATGGCGCTGCCTCACTTGCCACTCTCCTCCCTGAGACATGGATCACACACACCATGGCGCTGCCTCACTTGCCACTCTCCTCCCTGAGACATGGATCACACACACCATGGCACTGCCTCACTTGCCACACTCCTCCCTGAGACATGGATCACACACACCATGGCACTGCCTCTCTCCTCCCTGAGACATGAATCACACACACCATGGCACTGCCTCACTTGCCACTCTCCTCCCTGAGACATGGATCACCCACCATGGCACTGCCTCACCTGCCACTCTCCTCCCTGAGCCATGGATCACACACCATGGCACTGCCTCACTTGCCACTCTCCACCCTGAGCCATGGATCACACACACCATGGCACTACTTCACTTGCCACTCTCCTCCCTGAGACATGAATCACACACACACCATGGCACTGCCTCACTTGCCACTCTCCACCCTGAGATATGGATCACACACACCATGGCACTGCCTCACTTGCCACTCTCATCCCTGAGACATGGATCACCCACCATGGCACGGCCTCACTTGCCACTCTCCACCCTGAGACATGGATCACACACACCATGGCGCTGCCTCACTTGCCACTCTCCTCCCTGAGACATGGATCACACACACCATGGCGCTGCCTCACTTGCCACTCTCCTCCCTGAGACATGGATCACACACACCATGGCGCTGCCTCACTTGCCACTCTCCTCCCTGAGACATGGATCACACACACCATGGCACTGCCTCACTTGCCAGTCTCCTCCCTGAGACATGGATCACACACATGGCACTGCCTCACCTGCCTCTCTTCTCCCTGAGACATGGATCACACACACCATGGCACTGCCTCACCTGCCTCTCTCCTCCCTGAGACATGGATCACACACACCATGGTGCTGCCTCACTTGCCACTCTCCTTCCTGAGACATGCATCACACACACCATGGCACTGCCTCACTTGCACGTCTCCTCCCTGAGGCATGGATCACACACACCATGGCACTGCCTCACCTGCCTCTCTCCTCCCTGAGACATGGATCACACACACCATGGCACTGCCTCACTTGCCTCTCTCCTCCCTGAGACATGGATCACACACACCATGGCACTGCCTCACTTGCCACTCTCCTCCCTGAGACATGGATCACACACACCATGGCACTGCCTCACCTGCCTCTCTCTTCCCTGAGACATGGATCACACACACCATGGCACACACACCATGGCACTGCCTCACTTGCTACTCTCCTCCCTGAGACATGGATCACCCACCATGGCACTGCCTCACCTGCCACTCTCCTCCCTGAGCCATGGATCACACACCATGGCACTGCCTCACTTGCCACTCTCCACCCTGAGACATGGATCACACACCATGGCACTACCTCACTTGCCACTCTCCTCCCTCAGACATGAATCACACACACACCATGGCACTGCCTCACTTGCCACTCTCCACCCTGAGATATGGATCACACACACCATGGCACTGCCTCACTTGCCACTCTCATCCCTGAGACATGGATCACCCACCATGGCACGGCCTCACTTGCCACTCTCCACCCTGAGACATGGATCACACACACCATGGCGCTGCCTCACTTGCCACTCTCCTCCCTGAGACATGGATCACACACACCATGGCGCTGCCTCACTTGCCACTCTCCTCCCTGAGACATGGATCACACACACCATGGCGCTGCCTCACTTGCCACTCTCCTCCCTGAGACATGGATCACACACACCATGGAAATGCCTCACCTGCCTCTCTCCTCCCTGAGACATGGATCACACACACCATGGCACTGCCTCACTTGCCTCTCTCCTCCCTGAGACATGAATCACACACACCATGGCACTGCCTCACTTGCCACTCTCCTCCCTGAGACGTGGATCACCCACCATGGCACTGCCTCACCTGCCACTCTCCTCCCTGAGCCATGGATCACACACCATGGCACTGCCTCACTTGCCACTCTCCACCCTGAGACATGGATCACACACACCATGGCACTACCTCACTTGCCACTCTCCTCCCTGAGACATGAATCACACACACACCATGGCACTGCCTCACTTGCCACTCTCCACCCTGAGATATGGATCACACACACCATGGCACTGCCTCACTTGCCACTCTCATCCCTGAGACATGGATCACCCACCATGGCACGGCCTCACTTGCCACTCTCCACCCTGAGACATGGATCACACACACCATGGCGCTGCCTCACTTGCCACTCTCCTCCCTGAGACATGGATCACACACACCATGGCGATGCCTCACTTGCCACTCTCCTCCCTGAGACATGGATCACATACACCATGGCGCTGCTTCACTTGCCACTCTCCTCCCTGAGACATGGATCACACACACCATGGCACTGCCTTACTTGCCAGTCTCCTCCCTGAGACATGGATCACACACACCATGGCACTGCCTCACCTGCCTCTCTCCTCCATGAGACATGGATCACACACACCATGGCATTGCCTCACTTGCCTCTCTCCTCCCTGAGACATGGATCACACACACCATGGCACTGCCTCACTTGCCACTCTCCTCCCTGAGACATGGATCTCCCACCATGGCACTGCCTCACCTGCCACTCTCCTCCCTGAGCCATGGATCACACACCATGACACTGCCTCACTTGCCATTCTCCTCCCTGAGACATGGATCAAACACACCATGGCACTGACTCATGTGCCACTCTCCTCCCTGAGACATGGATCACAAAGACCATGGCACTGCCTCACTTGCCACTCTCCTGCCTGAGGCATGGAGCCTACACACCATGGCACTGCCTCACCTACCACTCTCCTCCCTGAGACATGGATCACACACACCATGGCACTGCCTCACTAGCCACTCTCCTCCCTGAGACCTGGATCACACACATCATGGCACTGCCTCACTTGCCACTCTCCTCCCTGAGACATGGATCACACACACACCATGGCACTGCCTCACTTGCCACTCTCCACCCTGAGACATGGATATCACACACCATGGCACTACCTCACTTGCCACTCTCCTCCCTGAGACATGGATCACACACACCATGGCGCTGCCTCACTTGCCACTCTCCTCCCTGAGACATGGATCACACACACCATGGCACTGCCTCACTTGCCACTCTCCTCCCTGAGACATGGATCACACACACCATGGCACTGCCTCACCTGCCTCTCTCCTCCCTGAGACATGGATCACACACACCATGGCACTGCTCACCTCCCTCTCTCCTCCCTGAGACATGGATCACACACACCATGTGACTGCCTCACTTGCCAATCTCCTCCCTGAGACATGGATCACCCACCATGGCACTGCCTCACCTGCCACTCTCCTCGCCGCTCTCCTCCCTGAGACATGGATCAAAAACACCATGGCACTGCCTCACGTGCCACTCTCCTCCCTGAGACATGGATCACACACACCATGGCTCTGCCTCACTTGCCACTCTCCTCCCTGAGACATGGATAAAACACACCATGGCACTGCCTCACGTGCCACTCTCCTCCCTGAGACATGGATCACACAGACCATGGCACTGCCTCACTTGCCACTCTCCTCCCTGAGACATGGATCACACACTTCATGGCACTGCCTCACTTGCCACTCTCCTCCCTGAGACATGGATCACACACACACCATGGCACTGCCTCACTTGCCACTCTCCACCTGAGACATGGATCACACACACCATGGTCCTACCTCACTTGCCACTCTCCTCCCTGAGACATGGATCACACACAACAAATGGCACTGCCTCACTTGCCACTCTCCACCCTGAGATATGGATCACACACACAATGGCACTGCCTCACTTGCCACTCTCATCCCTGAGACATGGATCACCCACCATGGCACAGCCTCACTTGCCACTCTCCACCCTGAGACATGGATCATACACACCATGGCGCTGCCTCACTTGCCACTCTCCTCCCTGAGATATGGATCACACACACCGTGGTGCTGCCTCACTTGCCACTCTCCTCCCTGAGACATGGATCACACACACCATGGCGCTGCCTCACTTGCCACTCTCCTCCCTGAGACATGGATCACACACACCATGGCACTGCCTCACTTACCACTCTCCTCCCTGAGACATGGATCACACACACACCATGGCACTGCCTCACCTGCCTCTCTTCTCCCTGAGACATGGATCACACACACCATGGCACTGCCTCACGTGCCACTCTCCTCCCTGAGACATGGATCACACAGACCATGGCACTGCCTCACTTGCCACTCTCCTGCCTGAGACATGGAGCCTACACACCATGGCACTGCCTCACTTACCAGTCTCCTCCCTGAGACATGGATCACACACACCATGGCACTGCCTCACTTGCCACTCTCCTCCCTGAGACATGGATCACACACTTCATGGCACTGCCTCACTTGCCACTCTCCTCCCTGAGACATTCATCACACACCATGGCACTGCCTCACTTGCCACTCTCCACCCTGAGACATGGATCACACACACCATGGCACTACCTCAGTTGCCACTCTCCTCCCTGAGACATGAATCACACACACACCATGGCACTGCCTCACTTGCCACTCTCCACCCTGAGATATGGATCACACACACCATGGCAATGCCTCACTTGTCACTCTCATCCCTGAGACATGGATCACCCACCATGGCACGGCCTCACTTGCCACTCTCCACCCTGAGACATGGATCACACACACCATGGCGCTGCCTCACTTGCCACTCTCCTCCCTGAGACATGGATCACACACACCATGGTGCTGCCTCACTTGCCACTCTCCTCCCTGAGACATGGATCACACACACCATGGCGCTGCCTCACTTGCCACTTTCCTCCCTGAGACATGGATCACACACACCATGGCACTGCCTCACTTGCCAGTCTCCTCCCTGAGACATGGATCACACACACCATGGCACTGCCTCACTTGCCACTCTCCTCCCTGAGACATGGATATCACACACCATGGCACTGCCTCACTTGCCAGTCTCCTCCCTGAGACATGGATCAACACACCATGGCACTGCCTCACCTGCCACTCTCCTCCCTGAGCCATGGATCACACTCCATGACACTGCCTCACTTGCCACTCTCCTCCCTGAGACATGGATCACAAAGATCATGGCACTGCCTCACTTGCCACTCTCCTGCCTGAGACATCGAGCCTACACACCATGGCACTGCCTCACCTACCACTCTCCTCCCTGAGACATGGATCACACACACTATGGCACTGCCTCACTAGCCACTCTCCTCCCTGAGACCTGGATCACACACACCATGGCACTGCCACAGTTGCCACTCTCCTGCCTGAGACATGGAGACTACACACCATGGCACTGACTCACCTACCACTCTCCTCCCTGAGACATGGATCACACACACCATGGCACTGCCTCACTTGCCACTCTCCTCCCTGAGACATGGATCACCCACATCATGGCACTGCCTCACTTGCCTCTCTCCTCCCTGAGACATGGATCACACACACCATGGAACTGCCTCACTCACCACTCTCCTCCCTGAGACATGGATCACACACACCATGGCACCGCCTCACTTGCCACTCTCCTCCCTGAGACATGGATCACACACACATCATGGCACTGCCTCACGTGCCACTCTCCACCCTGAGACATGGATCACACACACCATGGCACTGCCTCACTAGCCACTCTCCTCCCTGAGACCTGGATCACACACACCATGGCACTGCCTCACTTGCCACTCTCTTCCCTGAGATATGAATTACACACACACCATGGCACTGCCTCACGTGCCACTCTCCACCCTGAGACATGGATCACACATACCATGGCACTGCCTCACTTGCCAGTCTCCTCCCTGAGACATGGATCACACACATCATGGCGCTGCCTCACTTGCCACTCTCCTCCCTGAGACATGGATCACACACACACCATGGCACTGCCTCACTTGCCACTCTCCACCCTGAGACATGGATCACACACACCATGGCACTGCCTCACTTGCCACTCTCCTCCCTGAGACATGGATCACCCACCATGGCACTGCCTCACCCGACACTCTCCTCCCTGAGACATGGATCACCCACCATGGCACGGCCTCACTTGCCACACTCCACCCTGAGACATGGATCACACACACCATGGCGCTGCCTCACTTGCCACTCTCCTCCCTGAGACATGGATCACACACACCATGGCGCTGCCTCACTTGCCACTCTCCTCCCTGAGACATGGATCACACACACCATGGCGCTGCCTCACTTGCCACTCTCCTCCCTGAGACATGGATCACACACATCATGGCACTGCCTCACTTGCCACTCTCCTCCCTGAGACATGGATCACACACACCATGGCACTGCCTCTCTCCTCCCTGAGACATGGATCACACACACCATGGCACTGCCTCACTTGCCTCTCTCCTCCCTGAGACATGAATCACACACACCATGGCACTGCCTCACTTGCCACTCTCCTCCCTGAGACATGGATCACCCACCATGGCACTGCCTCACCTGCCACTCTCCTCCCTGAGCCATGGATCACACACCATGGCACTGCCTCACTTGCCACTCTCCACCCTGAGCCATGGATCACACACACCATGGCACTACTTCACTTGCCACTCTCCTCCCTGAGACATGAATCACACACACACCATGGCACTGCCTCACTTGCCACTCTCCACCCTGAGATATGGATCACACACACCATGGCACTGCCTCACTTGCCACTCTCATCCCTGAGACATGGATCACCCACCATGGCACGGCCTCACTTGCCACTCTCCACCCTGAGACATGGATCACACACACCATGGCGCTGCCTCACTTGCCACTCTCCTCCCTGAGACATGGATCACACACACCATGGCGCTGCCTCACTTGCCACTCTCCTCCCTGAGACATGGATCACACACACCATGGCGCTGCCTCACTTGCCACTCTCCTCCCTGAGACATGGATCACACACACCATGGCACTGCCTCACTTGCCAGTCTCCTCCCTGAGACATGGATCACACACATGGCACTGCCTCACCTGCCTCTCTTCTCCCTGAGACATGGATCACACACACCATGGCACTGCCTCACCTGCCTCTCTCCTCCCTGAGACATGGATCACACACACCATGGTGCTGCCTCACTTGCCACTCTCCTTCCTGAGACATGCATCACACACACCATGGCACTGCCTCACTTGCACGTCTCCTCCCTGAGGCATGGATCACACACACCATGGCACTGCCTCACCTGCCTCTCTCCTCCCTGAGACATGGATCACACACACCATGGCACTGCCTCACTTGCCTCTCTCCTCCCTGAGACATGGATCACACACACCATGGCACTGCCTCACTTGCCACTCTCCTCCCTGAGACATGGATCGCCCACCATGGCACTGCCTCACCTGCCACTCTCCTCCCTGAGCCATGGATCACACACCATGACACTGCCTCACTTGCCACTCTCCTCCCTGAGACATGGATCAAACACACCATGGCACTGTCTCATGTACCACTCTCCTCCCTGAGACATGGATCACAAAGACCATGGCACTGCCTCACTTGCCACTCTCCTGCCTGAGGCATGGAGCCTACACACCATGGCACTGCCTCACCTACCACTCTCCTCCCTGAGACATGGATCACACACACCATGGCACTGCCTCACTAGCCACTCTCCTCCCTGAGACCTGGATCACACACATCATGGCACTGCCTCACTTGCCACTCCCCTCCCTGAGACATGGATCACACACACACCATGGCACTGCCTCACTTGCCACTCTCCACCCTGAGACATGGATCACACACACCATGGCACTACCTCACTTGCCACTCTCCTCCCTGAGACATTGATCACACACCCACCATGGCACGGCCTCACTTGCCACTCTCCACCCTGAGACATGGATCACACACACCATGGCACTGCCTCACTTGCCACTCTCCTCCCTGAGACATGGATCACACACACCATGGCGCTGCCTCACTTGCAACTCTCCTCCCTGAGACATGAATAACACACTCCATGGCACTGCCACACTTGCCAATCTCCTCCCTGAGACATGGATCACACACACCATGGCACTGCCTCACCTGCCTCTCTCCTCCCTGAGACATGGATCACACACACCATGGCACTGCCTCACCTCCCTCTCTCCTCCCTGAGACATGCATCAAACACACCATGGGACTGCCTCACTTGCCACTCTCCTCCCTGAGACATGGATCACCCACCATGACACTGCCTCACCTGCCACTCTCCACCATGAGCCATGGGTCACACACCATGACACTGCCTCACTTGCCACTCTCCTCCCTGAGACATGGATCACACACATCATGGCGCTGCCTCACTTGCCACTCTCTTCCCTGAGATATGAATTACACACACACCATGGCACTGCCTCACGTGCCACTCTCCACCCTGAGACATGGATCACACACACCATGGCACTGCCTCACTTGCCACTCTCCTCCCTGAGACATGGATCACACACATCATGGCGCTGCCTCACTTGCCACTCTCCTCCCTGAGACATGGATCACACACACACCATGGCACTGCCTCACTTGCCACTCTCCACCCTGAGACATGGATCACACACACCATGGCACTGCCTCACTTGCCACTCTCCTCCCTGAGACATGGATCACCCACCATGGCACTGCCTCACCCGACACTCTCCTCCCTGAGACATGGATCACCCACCATGGCACGGCCTCACTTGCCACACTCCACCCTGAGACATGGATCACACACACCATGGCACTGCCTCACTTGCCACTCTCCTCCCTGAGACATGGATCACACACACCATGGCGCTGCCTCACTTGCCACTCTCCTCCCTGAGACATGGATCACACACACCATGGCGCTGCCTCACTTGCCACTCTCCTCCCTGAGACATGGATCACACACACCATGGCACTGCCTCACTTGCCACTCTCCTCCCTGAGACATGGATCACACACACCATGGCACTGCCTCACCTGCCTCTCCCCTCCCTGAGACATGGATCACACACACCATGGCACTGCCTCACCTGCCACTCTCCTCCCTGAGACATGGATCACACACACCATGGCACTGCCTCACCTGCCACTCTCCTCCCTGAGACATGAATCACACACACCATGGCAATGCCTCACTTGCCACTCTCCTCCCTGAGACATGGATCACCCACCATGGCACTGCCTCACCTGCCACTCTCCTCCCTGAGACATGGATCACACACACACCATGGCACTGCCTCACTTGCCACTCTCCACCCTGAGCCATGGATCACACACACCATGGCACTACTTCACTTGCCACTCTCCTCCCTGAGACATGAATCACACACACACCATGGCACTGCCTCACTTGCCACTCTCCTCCCTGAGACATGGATCACACACACCATGGTGCTGCCTCACTTGCCACTCTCCTCCCTGAGACATGGATCACACACACACCATGGCGCTGCCTCACTTGCCACTCTCCTCCCTGAGACATGGATCACACACACCATGGCACTGCCTCACTTGCCAGTCTCCTCCCTGAGACATGGATCACACACATGGCACTGCCTCACCTGCCTCTCTCCTCCCTGAGACATGGATCACACACACCATGGCACTGCCTCACCTGCCTCTCTCCTCCCTGAGACATGGATCACACACACCATGGCGCTGCCTCACTTGCCACTCTCCTCCCTGAGACATGCATCACACACACCATGGCACTGCCTCACTTGCCACTCCCCTCCCTGAGACATGGATCACACACACACCATGGCACTGCCTCACTTGCCACTCTCCACCCTGAGACATGGATCACACACACCATGGCACTACCTCACTTGCCACTCTCCTCCCTGAGACATTGATCACACACCCACCATGGCACGGCCTCACTTGCCACTCTCCACCCTGAGACATGGATCACACACACCATGGCACTGCCTCACTTGCCACTCTCCTCCCTGAGACATGGATCACACACACCATGGCGCTGCCTCACTTGCAACTCTCCTCCCTGAGACATGAATAACACACTCCATGGCACTGCCACACTTGCCAATCTCCTCCCTGAGACATGGATCACACACACCATGGCACTGCCTCACCTGCCTCTCTCCTCCCTGAGACATGGATCACACACACCATGGCACTGCCTCACCTCCCTCTCTCCTCCCTGAGACATGCATCAAACACACCATGGGACTGCCTCACTTGCCACTCTCCTCCCTGAGACATGGATCACCCACCATGACACTGCCTCACCTGCCACTCTCCACCATGAGCCATGGGTCACACACCATGACACTGCCTCACTTGCCACTCTCCTCCCTGAGACATGGATCACACACATCATGGCGCTGCCTCACTTGCCACTCTCTTCCCTGAGATATGAATTACACACACACCATGGCACTGCCTCACGTGCCACTCTCCACCCTGAGACATGGATCACACACACCATGGCACTGCCTCACTTGCCACTCTCCTCCCTGAGACATGGATCACACACATCATGGCGCTGCCTCACTTGCCACTCTCCTCCCTGAGACATGGATCACACACACACCATGGCACTGCCTCACTTGCCACTCTCCACCCTGAGACATGGATCACACACACCATGGCACTGCCTCACTTGCCACTCTCCTCCCTGAGACATGGATCACCCACCATGGCACTGCCTCACCCGACACTCTCCTCCCTGAGACATGGATCACCCACCATGGTACGGCCTCACTTGCCACACTCCACCCTGAGACATGGATCACACACACCATGGCACTGCCTCACTTGCCACTCTCCTCCCTGAGACATGGATCACACACACCATGGCGCTGCCTCACTTGCCACTCTCCTCCCTGAGACATGGATCACACACACCATGGCACTGCCTCACTTGCCACTCTCCTCCCTGAGACATGGATCACACACACCATGGCACTGCCTCACCTGCCTCTCTCCTCCCTGAGACATGGATCACACACACCATGGCACTGCCTCACCTGCCACTCTCCTCCCTGAGACATGGATCACACACACCATGGCACTGCCTCACCTGCCACTCTCCTCCCTGAGACATGAATCACACACACCATGGCAATGCCTCACTTGCCACTCTCCTCCCTGAGACATGGATCACCCACCATGGCACTGCCTCACCTGCCACTCTCCTCCCTGAGCCATGGATCACACACCATGGCACTGCCTCACTTGCCACTCTCCACCCTGAGCCATGGATCACACACACCATGGCACTACTTCACTTGCCACTCTCCTCCCTGAGACATGAATCACACACACACCATGGCACTGCCTCACTTGCCACTCTCCACCCTGAGATATGGATCACACACACCATGGCACTGCCTCACTTGCCACTCTCATCCCTGAGACATGGATCACCCACCATGGCACGGCCTCACTTGCCACTCTCCACCCTGAGACATGGATCACACACACCATGGTGCTGCCTCACTTGCCACTCTCCTCCCTGAGACATGGATCACACACACACCATGGCGCTGCCTCACTTGCCACTCTCCTCCCTGAGACATGGATCACACACACCATGGCACTGCCTCACTTGCCAGTCTCCTCCCTGAGACATGGATCACACACATGGCACTGCCTCACCTGCCTCTCTCCTCCCTGAGACATGGATCACACACACCATGGCACTGCCTCACCTGCCTCTCTCCTCCCTGAGACATGGATCACACACACCATGGCGCTGCCTCACTTGCCACTCTCCTCCCTGAGACATGCATCACACACACCATGGCACTGCCTCACTTGCACGTCTCATCCCTGAGGCATGGATCACACACACCATGGCACTGCCTCACCTGCCTCTCTCCTCCCTGAGACATGGATCACACACACCATGGCACTGCCTCACTTGCCTCTCTCCTCCCTGAGACATGGATCACACACACCATGGCACTGCCTCACTTGCCACTCTCCTCCCTGAGACATGGATCGCCCACCATGGCACTGCCTCTCCTGCCACTCTCCTCCCTGAGCCATGGATCACACACCATGACACTGCCTCACTTGCCTCTCTCCTCCCTGAGACATGGATCACACACACCATGGCACTGCCTCACTTGCACGTCTCATCCCTGAGGCATGGATCACACACACCATGGCACTGCCTCACCTGCCTCTCTCCTCCCTGAGACATGGATCACAAAGACCATGGCACTGCCTCACTTGCCACTCTCCTGCCTGAGGCATGGAGACTACACACCATGGCACTGCCTCACCTACCACTCTCCTCCCTGAGACATGGATCACACACACCATGGCACTGCCTCACTAGCCACTCTCCTCCCTGAGACCTGGATCACACACATCATGGCACTGCCTCACTTGCCACTCCCCTCCCTGAGACATGGATCACACACACACCATGGCACTGCCTCACTTGCCACTCTCCACCCTGAGACATGGATCACACACACCATGGCACTACCTCACTTGCCACTCTCCTCCCTGAGACATTGATCACACACCCACCATGGCACGGCCTCACTTGCCACTCTCCACCCTGAGACATGGATCACACACACCATGGCACTGCCTCACTTGCCACTCTCCTCCCTGAGACATGGATCACACACACCATGGCGCTGCCTCACTTGCAACTCTCCTCCCTGAGACATGAATAACACACTCCATGGCACTGCCACACTTGCCAATCTCCTCCCTGAGACATGGATCACACACACCATGGCACTGCCTCACCTGCCTCTCTCCTCCGTGAGACATGGATCACACACACCATGGCACTGCCTCACCTCCCTCTCTCCTCCCTGAGACATGCATCACACACACCATGGGACTGCCTCACTTGCCACTCTCCTCCCTGAGACATGGATCACCCACCATGGCACTGCCTCACCTGCCACTCTCCACCATGAGCCATGGGTCACACACCATGACACTGCCTCATTTGGCACTCTCCTCCCTGAGACATGGATCAAAAACACCATGGCACTGCCTCACGTGCCACTCTAGTCCCTGAGACATGGATCACACAGACCATGGCACTGCCTCACTTGCCACTCTCCTGCCTGAGACATGGAGCCTACACACCATGGCACTGCCTCACTTACCACTCTCCTCCCTGAGACATGGATCACACACACCATGGCACTGCCTCACTTGCCACTCTCCTCCCTGAGACATGGATCAAACACACCATGGCACTGCCTCACGTGCCACTCTCCTCCCTGAGACATGGATCACACAGACCATGGCACTGCCTCACTTGCCACTCTCCTGCCTGAGACATGGAGCCTACACACCATGGCACTGCCTCACTTACCATTGTCCTCCCTGAGACATGGATCACACACACACCATGGCACTGCCTCACTTGCCAGTCTCCTCCCTGAGACATGGATCACACACACCATGGCACTGCCTCACCTGCCTCTCACCTCCCTGAGACATGGATCACACACACCATGGCACTGCCTCACTTGCCTCTCTCCTCCCTGAGACATGGATCACACACACCATGGCACTGCCTCACTTGCCACTCTCCTCCCTGAGACATGGATCGCCCACCATGGCACTGCCACTCCTCCCTGAGCCATGGATCACACACCATGGCACTGCCTCACTTGCCTCTCTCCTCCCTGAGACATGGATCACACACACCATGGCACTGCCTCACTTGCCACTCTCCTCCCTGAGACATGGATCGCCCACCATGGCACTGCCACTCCTCCCTGAGCCATGGATCACCCACCATGGCACTACCTCACTTGCCACTCTCCTCCCTGAGACATGGATCAAACACCATGACACTGCCTCACTTGCCACTCTCCTCCCTGAGACATGGATCACAAAGACCATGGCACTACCTCACTTGCCACTCTCCTCCCTGAGACATGGATCACACACATCATGGCGCTGCCTCACTTGCCACTCTCCTCCCTGAGACATGGATCACACACACACCATGGCACTGCCTCACTTGCCACTCTCCTCCCTGAGACATGGATCACCCACCATGGCACTGCCTCACCTGACACTCTCCTCCCTGAGACATGGATCACCCACCATGGCACGGCCTCACTTGCCACACTCCACCCTGAGACATGGATCACACACACCATAGCACTGCTTCACTTGCCACTCTCCTCCCTGAGACATGGATCACACACACCATGGCGCTACCTCACTTGCCACTCTCCTCCCTGAGACATGGATCACACACACCATGGCGCTGCCTCACTTGCCACTCTCCTCCCTGAGACATGGATCACACACACCATGGCACTGCCTCACTTGCCACTCCCCTCCCAGAGACATGGATCACACACACCATGGCACTGCCTCACCTGCCTCTCTCCTCCCTGAGACATGGATCACACACACCATGGCACTGCCTCACCTGCCTCTCTCCTCCCTGATACATGAATCACACACACCATGGCACTGCCTCACTTGCCTCTCTCCTCCCTGAGACATGAATCACACACACCATGGCACCGCCTCACTTGCCACTCTCCTCCCTGAGACATGGATCACCCACCATGGCACTGCCTCACCTGCCACTCTCCTCCCTGAGCCATGGATCACACACCATGGCACTGCCTCACTTGCCACTCTCCACCCTGAGCCATGGATCACACACACCATGGCACTACTTCACTTGCCACTCTCCTCCCTGAGACATGAATCACACACACACCATGGCACTGCCTCACTTGCCACTCTCCACCCTGAGATATGGATCACACACACCATGGCACTGCTTCACTTGCCACTCTCATCCCTGAGACATGGATCACCCACCATGGCACGGCCTCACTTGCCACTCTCCACCCTGAGACATGGATCACACACACCATGGCGCTGCCTCACTTGCCACTCTCCTCCCTGAGACATGGATCACACACACCATGGTGTTGCCTCACTTGCCACTCTCCTCCCTGAGACATGGATCACACACACCATGGCGCTTCCTCACTTGCCACTCTCCTCCCTGAGACATGGATCACACACACCATGGCACTGCCTCACTTGCCAGTCTCCTCCCTGAGACATGGATCACACACACCATGGCACTGCCTCACCTGCCTCTCTCCTCCCTGAGACATGGATCACACACACCATGGCACTGCCTCACTTGCCTCTCTCCTCCCTGAGACATGGATCACACACACCATGGCGCTGCCTCACTTGCCACTCTCCTCCCTGAGACATGGATCACACACACCATGGCACTGCCTCACTTGCACGTCTCCTCCCTGAGACATGGATCACACACACCATGGCACTGCCTCACCTGCCTCTCTCCTCCCTGAGACATGGATCACACACACCATGGCACTGCCTCACTTGCCTCTCTCCTCCCTGAGACATGGATCACACCCACCATGGCACTGCCTCACCTGCCACTCTCCTCCCTGAGCCATGGATCACACACCATGACACTGCCTCACTTGCCACTCTCCTCCCTGAGACATGGATCAAACACACCATGGCACTGTCTCATGTACCACTCTCCTCCCTGCGACATGGATCACAAAGACCATGGCACTGCCTCACTTGCCACTCTCCTGCCTGAGGCATGGAGCCTACACACCATGGCACTGCCTCACCTACCACTCTCCTCCCTGAGACATGGATCACCCACCATGGCACTGCCTCACCTGCCACTCTCCTCCCTGAGCCATGGATCACACACCATGGCACTGCCTCACTTGCCACTCTCCACCCTGAGCCATGGATCACACACACCATGGCACTACTTCACTTGCCACTCTCCTCCCTGAGACATGAATCACACACACACCATGGCACTGCCTCACTTGCCACTCTCCACCCTGAGATATGGATCACACACACCATGGCACTGCCTCACTTGCCACTCTCATCCCTGAGACATGGATCACCCACCATGGCACGGCCTCACTTGCCACTCTCCACCCTGAGACATGGATCACACACACCATGGCGCTGCCTCACTTGCCACTCTCCTCCCTGAGACATGGATCACACACACCATGGTGCTGCCTCACTTGCCACTCTCCTCCCTGAGACATGGATCACACACACCATGGCGCTTCCTCACTTGCCACTCTCCTCCCTGAGACATGGATCACACACACCATGGCACTGCCTCACTTGCCAGTCTCCTCCCTGAGACATGGATCACACACACCATGGCACTGCCTCACCTGCCTCTCTCCTCCCTGAGACATGGATCACACACACCATGGCACTGCCTCACTTGCCTCTCTCCTCCCTGAGACATGGATCACACACACCATGGTGCTGCCTCACTTGCCACTCTCCTCCCTGAGACATGGATCACACACACCATGGCACTGCCTCACTTGCACGTCTCCTCCCTGAGACATGGATCACACACACCATGGCACTGCCTCACCTGCCTCTCTCCTCCCTGAGACATGGATCACACACACCATGGCACTGCCTCACTTGCCTCTCTCCTCCCTGAGACATGGATCACACCCACCATGGCACTGCCTCACCTGCCACTCTCCTCCCTGAGCCATGGATCACACACCATGACACTGCCTCACTTGCCACTCTCCTCCCTGAGACATGGATCAAACACACCATGGCACTGTCTCATGTACCACTCTCCTCCCTGCGACATGGATCACAAAGACCATGGCACTGCCTCACTTGCCACTCTCCTGCCTGAGGCATGGAGCCTACACACCATGGCACTGCCTCACCTACCACTCTCCTCCCTGAGACATGGATCACACACATCATGGCACTGCCTCACTAGCCACTCTCCTCCCTGAGACCTGGATCACACACATCATGGCACTGCCTCACTTGCCACTCCCCTCCCTGAGACATGGATCACACACACACCATGGCACTGCCTCACTTGCCACTCTCCACCCTGAGACATGGATCACACACACCATGGCACTACCTCACTTGCCACTCTCCTCCCTGAGACATTGATCACACACCCACCATGACACGGCCTCACTTGCCACTCTCCACCCTGAGACATGGATCACACACACCATGGCACTGCCTCACTTGCCACTCTCCTCCCTGAGACATGGATCACACACACCATGGCGCTGCCTCACTTGCAACTCTCCTCCCTGAGACATGAATAACACACTCCATGGCACTGCCACACTTGCCAATCTCCTCCCTGAGACATGGATCACACACACCATGGCACTGCCTCACCTGCCTCTCTCCTCCCTGAGACATGGATCACACACACCATGGCACTGCCTCACCTCCCTCTCTCCTCCCTGAGACATGGATCACACCCACCATGGCACTGCCTCACCTGCCACTCTCCACCATGAGCCATGGGTCACACACCATGACACTGCCTCACTTGCCACTCTCCTCGCCGCTCTCCTCCCTGAGACATGGATCAAAAACACCATGGCACTGCCTCACGTGCCACTCTAGTCCCTGAGACATGGATCACACAGACCATGGCACTGCCTCACTTGCCACTCTCCTGCCTGAGACATGGAGCCTACACACCATGGAACTGCCTCACTTACCACTCTCCTCCCTGAGACATGGATCACACACACCATGGCACTGCCTCACTTGCCACTCTCCTCCCTGAGACATGGATCAAACACACCATGGCACTGCCTCACGTGCCACTCTCCTCCCTGAGACATGGATCACACAGACCATGGCACTGCCTCACTTGCCACTCTCCTGCCTGAGACATGGAGCCTACACACCATGGCACTGCCTCACTTACCATTGTCCTCCCTGAGACATGGATCACACACACCATGGCACTGCCTCACTTGCCAGTCTCCTCCCTGAGACATGGATCACACACACCATGGCACTGCCTCACCTGCCTCTCTCCTCCCTGAGACATGGATCACACACACCATGGCACTGCCTCACTTGCCTCTCTCCTCCCTGAGACATGGATCACACACACCATGGCACTGCCTCACTTGCCACTCCTCCCTGAGGCATGGATCACACACCATGACACTGCCTCACTTGCCACTCTCCTCCCTGAGACCTGGATCAAACACACCATGGCACTACCTCATGTGCCACTCTCCTCCCTGAGACATGGATCACAAAGACCATGGCACTGCCTCACTTGCCACTCTCCTGCCTGAGGCATGGAGCCTACACACCATGGCACTGCCTCACCTAGCACTCTCCTCCCTGAGACATGGATCACACACACCATGGCACTGCCTCACTAGCCACTCTCCTACCTGAGACCTGGATCACACACATCATGGCACTGCCTCACTTGCCACTCCCCTCCCTGAGACATGGATCACACACACACCATGGCACTGCCTCACTTGCCACTCTCCACCCTGAGACATGGATCACACACACCATGGCACTACCTCACTTGCCACTCTCCTCCCTGAGACATTGATCACACACACACCATGGCACTGCCTCACTTGCCACTCTCCTGCCTGAGGCATGGAGCCTACACACCATGGCACTGCCTCACCTAGCACTCTCCTCCCTGAGACATGGATCACACACACCATGGCACTGCCTCACTAGCCACTCTCCTACCTGAGACCTGGATCACACACATCATGGCACTGCCTCACTTGCCACTCCCCTCCCTGAGACATGGATCACACACACACCATGGCACTGCCTCACTTGCCACTCTCCACCCTGAGACATGGATCACACACACCATGGCACTACCTCACTTGCCACTCTCCTCCCTGAGACATTGATCACACACCCACCATGGCACGGCCTCACTTGCCACTCTCCACCCTGAGACATGGATCACACACACCATGGCACTGCCTCACTTGCCACTCTCCTCCCTGAGACATGGATCACACACACCATGGCGCTGCCTCACTTGCCACTCTCCTCCCTGAGACATGGATCACACACACCATGGCGCTGCCACACTTGCCACTCTCCTCCCTGAGACATGGATCACACACACCATGGCACTGCCTCACCTGCCTCTCTCCTCCCTGAGACATGGATCACACACACCATGGCACTGCCTCACCTCCCTCTCTCCTCCCTGAGACATGGATCACACACACCATGGGACTGCCTCACTTGCCACTCTCCTCCCTGAGACATGGATCACCCACCATGGCACTGCCTCAACTGCCACTCTCCACCATGAGCCATGGGCACACACCATGACACTGCCTCACTTGCCACTCTCCTCGCCGCTCTCCTCCCTGAGACATGGATCAAAAACACCATGGCACTGCCTCACGTGCCACTCTCCTCCCTGAGACATGGATCACACAGACCATGGCACTGCCTCACTTGCCACTCTCCTGCCTGAGACATGGAGCCTACACACCATGGCACTGCCTCACTTACCATTGTCCTCCCTGAGACATGGATCACACACACCATGGCACTGCCTCACTTGCCAGTCTCCTCCCTGAGACATGGATCACACACACCATGGCACTGCCTCACCTGCCTCTCTCCTCCCTGAGACATGGATCACACACACCATGGCACTGCCTCACTTGCCTCTCTCCTCCCTGAGACATGGATCACACACACCATGGCACTGCCTCACTTGCCACTCCTCCCTGAGGCATGGATCACACACCATGACACTGCCTCACTTGCCACTCTCCTCCCTGAGACCTGGATCAAACACACCATGGCACTGCCTCACCTAGCCCTCTCCTCCCTGAGACATGGATCACACACACCATGGCACTGCCTCACTAGCCACTCTCCTACCTGACACCTGGATCACACACATCATGGCACTGCCTCACTTGCCACTCCCCTCCCTGAGACATGGATCACACACACACCATGGCACTGCCTCACTTGCCACTCTCCACCCTGAGACATGGATCACACACACCATGGCACTACCTCACTTGCCACTCTCCTCCCTGAGACATTGATCACACACCCACCATGGCACGGCCTCACTTGCCACTCTCCACCCTGAGACATGGATCACACACACCATGGCACTGCCTCACTTGCCACTCTCCTCCCTGAGACATGGATCACACACACCATGGCGCTGCCTCACGTGCCACTCTCCTCCCTGAGACATGGATCACACACACCATGGCGCTGCCACACTTGCCACTCTCCTCCCTGAGACATGGATCACACACACCATGGCACTGCCTCACCTCCCTCTCTCCTCCCTGAGACATGGATCACACACACCATGGGACTGCCTCACTTGCCACTCTCCTCCCTGAGACATGGATCACCCACCATGGCACTGCCTCAACTGCCACTCTCCACCATGAGCCATGGGCACACACCATGACACTGCCTCACTTGCCACTCTCCTCGCCGCTCTCCTCCCTGAGACATGGATCAAAAACACCATGGCACTGCCTCACGTGCCACTCTCCTCCCTGAGACATGGATCACACAGACCATGGCACTGCCTCACTTGCCACTCTCCTGCCTGAGACATGGAGCCTACACACCATGGCACTGCCTCACTTACCACTCTCCTCCCTGAGACATGGATCACACACACCATGGCACTGCCTCACTTGCCTCTCTCCTCCCTGAGACATGGATCAAACACACCATGGCACTGCCTCACGTGCCACTCTCCTCCCTGAGACATGGATCACACAGACCATGGCACTGCCTCACTTGCCACTCTCCTGCCTGAGACATGGAGCCTACACACCATGGCACTGCCTCACTTACCATTGTCCTCCCTGAGACATGGATCACACACACCATGGCACTGCCTCACTTGCCACTCTCCTCCCTGAGACATGGATCACACACACACCATGGCACTGCCTCACTTGCCACTCTCCACCTGAGACATGGATCACACACACCATGGCCCTACCTCACTTGCCCCTCTCCTCCCTGAGACATGGATCACACACACACCATGGCACTGCCTCACTTGCCACTCTCCACCCTGAGATATGGATCACACACACAATGGCACTGCCTCACTTGCCACTCTCATCCCTGAGACATGGATCACCCACCATGGCACGGCCTCACTTGCCACTCTTCACCCTGAGACATGGATCATACACACCATGGCGCTGCCTCACTTGCCACTCTCCTCCCTGAGATATGGATCACACACACCATGGCGCTGCCTCACTTGCCACTCTCCTCCCTGAGACATGGATCACACACACCATGGCGCTGCCTCACTTGCCACTCTCCTCCCTGAGACATGGATCGCACACACCATGGCACTGCCTCACTTGCCATTCTCCTCCCTGAGACATGGATCGCACACACCATGGCACTGCCTCACCTGCCTCTCTTCTCCCTGAGACATGGATCACACACACCATGGCACTGCCTCACGTGCCACTCTCCTCCCTGAGACATGGATCACACAGACCATGGCACTGCCTCACTTGCCACTCTCCTGCCTGAGACATGGAGCCTACACACCATGGCACTGCCTCACTTACCACTCTCCTCCCTGAGACATGGATCACACACACCATGGCACTGCCTCACTTGCCACTCTCCTCCCTGAGACATGGATCACACACTTCATGGCACTGCCTCACTTTCCACTCTCCTCCCTGAGACATGGATCACACACACACACCATGGCACTGCCTCACTTGCCACTCTCCACCCTGAGACATGGATCACACACACCATGGCACTACCTCGGTTGCCACTCTCCTCCCTGAGACATGAACCACACACACACCATGGCACTGCCTCACTTGCCACACCTCCCTGAGGCATGGATCACACACCATGACACTGCCTCACTTGCCACTCTCCTCCCTGAGACCTGGATCAAACACACCATGGCACTGCCTCATGTGCCACTCTCCTCCCTGAGACATGGATCACAAAGACCATGGCACTGCCTCACTTGCCACTCTCCTGCCTGAGGCATGGATCACACACACCATGGCACTGCCTCACTAGCCACTCTCCTACCTGAGACCTGGATCACACACATCATGGCACTGCCTCACTTGCCACTCCCCTCCCTGAGACATGGATCACACACACACCATGGCACTGCCTCACTTGCCACTCTCCACCCTGAGACATGGATCACACACACCATGGCACTACCTCACTTGCCACTCTCCTCCCTGAGACATTGATCACACACCCACCATGGCACGGCCTCACTTGCCACTCTCCACCCTGAGACATGGATCACACACACCATGGCACTGCCTCACTTGCCACTCTCCTCCCTGAGACATGGATCACACACACCATGGCGCTGCCTCACTTGCCACTCTCCTCCCTGAGACATGGATCACACACACCATGGCGCTGCCACACTTGCCACTCTCCTCCCTGAGACATGGATCACACACACCATGGCACTGCCTCACCTGCCTCTCTCCTCCCTGAGACATGGATCACACACACCATGGCACAGCCTCACCTCCCTCTCTCCTCCCTGAGACATGGATCACACACACCATGGGACTGCCTCACTTGCCACTCTCCTCCCTGAGACATGGATCACCCACCATGGCACTGCCTCAACTGCCACTCTCCACCATGAGCCATGGGCACACACCATGACACTGCCTCACTTGCCACTCTCCTCGCCGCTCTCCTCCCTGAGACATGGATCAAAAACACCATGGCACTGCCTCACGTGCCACTCTCCTCCCTGAGACATGGATCACACAGACCATGGCACTGCCTCACTTGCCACTCTCCTGCCTGAGACATGGAGCCTACACACCATGGCACTGCCTCACTTACCACTCTCCTCCCTGAGACATGGATCACACACACCATGGCACTGCCTCACTTGCCACTCTCCTCCCTGAGACATGGATCACACACACCATGGCACTGCCTCACGTGCCACTCTCCTCCCTGAGACATGGAGCCTACACACCATGGCACTGCCTCACTTACCATTGTCCTCCCTGAGACATGGATCACACACACCATGGCACTGCCTCACTTGCCAGTCTCCTCCCTGAGACATGGATCACACACACCATGGCACTGCCTCACCTGCCTCTCTCCTCCCTGAGACATTGATCACACACACCATGGCACTGCCTCACTTGCCTCTCTCCTCCCTGAGACATGGATCACACACACCATGGCACTGCCTCACTTGCCACTCTCCTCCCTGAGACATGGATCGCCCACCATGGCACTGCCTCACCTGCCACTCTCCTCCCTGAGCCATGGATCACACACCATGACACTGCCTCACTTGCCACTCTCCTCCCTGAGACATGGATCAAGCACACCATGGCACTGCCTCATGTGCCACTCTCCTGCCTGAGGCATGGAGCCAACACACCATGGCACTGCCTCACCTACCACTCTCCTCCCTGAGACATGGATCACACACACCATGGCACTGCCTCACTAGCCACTCTCCTCCCTGAGACCTGGATCACACACATCATGGCACTGCCTCACTTGCCACTCCCCTCCCTGAGACATGGATCACACAAACACCATGGCACTGCCTCACTTGCCACTCTACACCCTGAGACATGGATCACACACACCATGGCACTACCTCACTTGCCACTCTCCTCCCTTAGACATTGATCACACACCCACCATGGCACGGCCTCACTTGCCACTCTCCACCCTGAGACATGGATCACACACACCATGGCACTGCCTCACTTGCCACTCTCCTCCCTGAGACATGGATCACACACACCATGGTGCTGCCTCACTGCCACTCTCCTCCCTGAGACATGGATCACACACACCATGGCACTGCCTCACTTGCACGTCTCCTCCCTGAGACATGGATCACACACACCATGGCACTGCCTCACCTGCCTCTCTCCTCCCTGAGACATGGATCACACACACCATGGCACTGCCTCACTTGCCTCTCTCCTCCCTGAGACATGGATCACACACACCATGGCACTGCCTCACTTGCCACTCTCCTCCCTGAGACATGGATCGCCCACCATGGCACTGCCTCACCTGCCACTCTCCTCCCTGTGCCATGGATCACACACCATGACACTGCCTCACTTGCCACTCTCCTCCCTGAGACATGGATCAAACACACCATGGCACTGTCTCATGTGCCACTCTCCTCCCTGAGACATGGATCACAAAGACCATGGCACTGCCTCACTTGCCACTCTCCTGTCTGAGGCATGGAGCCTACACACCATGGCACTGCCTCACCTACCAGTCTCTCCCTGAGACATGGATCACACACACCATGGCACTGCCTCACTAGCCACTCTCCCCCCTGAGACCTGGATCACACACATCATGGCACTGCCTCACTTGCCACTCCCCTCCCTGAGACATGGATCACACACACACCATGGCCCTGTCTCACTTGCCACTCTCCACCCTGAAACATGGATCACACACACCATGGCACTACCTCACTTGCCACTCTCCTCCCTGAGACATTGATCACACACCCACCATGGCACGGCCTCACTTGCCACTCTCCACCCTGAGACATAGATCACACACACCATGGCACTGCCTCACTTGTCACTCTCCTCCCTGAGACATGGATCACACACACCATGGCACTGCTTCACTTGCCACTCTCATCCCTGAGACATGGATCACACACACCATGGCACTGCCACACTTGCCACTCTCCTCCCTGAGACATGGATCACACACACCATGGCACTGCCTCACCTGCCTCTCTCCTCCCTGAGACATGGATCACACACACCATGGCACTGCCTCACCTCCCTCTCTCCTCCCTGAGACATGGATCACACACACCATGGCACTGCCACACTTGCCACTCTCCTCCCTGAGACATGGATCAAAAACACCATGGCACTGCCTCACGTGCCACTCTCCTCCCTGAGACATGGATCACACAGACCATGGCACTGCCTCACTTGCCACTCTCCTGCCTGAGACATGGAGCCTACACACCATGGCACTGCCTCACTTACCACTCTCCTCCCTGAGACATGGATCACACACACCATGGCACTGCCTCACTTGCCACTCTCCTCCCTGAGACATGGATCACACACACCATGGCACTGCCTCACGTGCCACTCTCCTCCCTGAGACATGGAGCCTACACACCATGGCACTGCCTCACTTACCATTGTCCTCCCTGAGACATGGATCACACACACCATGGCACTGCCTCACCTGCCTCTCTCCTCCCTGAGACATGGATCACACACACCATGGCACTGCCTCACTTGCCTCTCTCCTCCCTGAGACATGGATCACACACACCATGGCACTGCCTCACTTGCCACTCTCCTCCCTGAGACATGGATCGCCCACCATGGCACTGCCTCACCTGCCACTCTGTTCCCTGAGACATGGATCACAAAGACCATGGCACTGCCTCACTTGCCACTCTCCTGCCTGAGGCATGGAGCCAACACACCATGGCACTGCCTCACCTACCACTCTCCTCCCTGAGACATGGATCACACAAACACCATGGCACTGCCTCACTTGCCACTCTACACCCTGAGACATGGATCACACACACCATGGCATTACCTCACTTGCCACTCTCCTCCCTTAGACATTGATCACACACCCACCATGGCACGGCCTGACTTGCCACTCTCCACCCTGAGACATGGATCACACACACCATGGCACTGCCTCACTTGCCACTCTCCTCCCTGAGACATGGATCACACACACCATGGCGCTGCCTCACTTGCCACTCTCCTCCCTGAGACATGGATCACACACACCATGGCACTGCCACACTTGCCACTCTCCTCCCTGAGACATGGATCACACACACCATGGCACTGCCTCACCTGCCTCTCTCCTCCCTGAGACATGGATCACACACACCATGGCACTGCCTCACCTCCCTCTCTCCTCCCTGAGACATGGATCACACACACCATGGGACTGCCTCACTTGCCACTCTCCTCCCTGAGACATGGATCACCCACCATGGCACTGCCTCACCTGCCACTCTCCACCATGAGCCATGGGCACACACCATGACACTGCCTCACTTGCCACTCTCCTCGCCGCTCTCCTCCCTGAGACATGGATCAAAAACACCATGGCACTGCCTCACGTGCCACTCTCCTCCCTGAGACATGGATCACACAGACCATGGCACTGCCTCACTTGCCACTCTCCTGCCTGAGACATGGAGCCTACACACCATGGCACTGCCTCACTTACCACTCTCCTCCCTGAGACATGGATCACACACACCATGGCACTGCCTCACTTGCCACTCTCCTCCCTGAGACATGGATCACACACACCATGGCACTGCCTCACTTGCCACTCTCCTGCCTGAGACATGGAGCCTACACACCATGGCACTGCCTCACTTACCATTGTCCTCCCTGAGACATGGATCACACACACCATGGCACTGCCTCACTTGCCAGTCTCCTCCCTGAGACATGGATCACACACACCATGGCACTGCCTCACCTGCCTCTCTCCTCCCTGAGACATGGATCACACACACCATGGCACTGCCTCACTTGCCACTCTCCTCCCTGAGACATGGATCGCCCACCATGGCACTGCCTCACCTGCCACTCTCCTCCCTGAGCCATGGATTACACACCATGACACTGCCTCACTTGCCACTCTCCTCCCTGAGACATGGATCACACACACCATGGCACTGCCTCACTAGCCACTCTCCTCCCTGAGACCTGGATCACACACATCATGGCACTGCCTCACTTGCCACTCCCCTCCCTGAGACATGGATCACACACACACCATGGCACTGCCTCACTTGCCACTCTCCACCCTGAGACATGGATCACACACACCATGGCACTACCTCACTTGCCACTCTCCTCCCTGAGACATTGATCACACACCCACCATGGCACGGCCTCACTTGCCACTCTCCTGCCTGAGACATCGAGCCTACACACCATGGCACTGCCTCACCTACCACTCTCCTCCCTGAGACATGGATCACACACACCGTGGCACTGTGTCACTAGCCACTCTCCTCCCTGAGACCTGGATCACACACACCATGGCACTGCCTCAGTTGCCACTCTCCTGCCTGAGACATGGAGCCTACACACCATGGCACTGCCTCACCTACCACTCTCCTCCCTGAGACATGGATCACACACACCATGGCACTGCCTCACTTGCCACTCTCCTCCCTGAGACATGGATCACCAGCATGGCACTGCTTCACTTGCCACTCTCCTCCCTGAGACATGGATCACACACACCATGGCACTGCCTCACTTGCCACTCTCCTCCCTGAGACATGGATCACACACACCATGGCACTGCCTCACTTGCCACTCTCCCCCCTGAGACATGGATCACCCACCATGGCACTGCCTCACTTGCCACTCTCCTCCCTGAGACATGGATCACACACTCCATGGCACTGCCTCACTTGCCACTCTCCTTCCTGAGACATGGATCACCCACCATGGTACTGACTCGCTTGCCACTCTCCTCCCTGAGACTTGGATCACACACACCATGGCACTGCCTCACCTGCCTCTCTCCTCCCTGAGACATCGATCACACACACCATGGCACTGCCTCACTTGCCACTCTCCTCCCTGAGACATGGATCACCCACATCATGACACTGCCTCACTTGCCTCTCTCCTCCCTGAGACATGGATCACACACACCATGGCACTGCCTCACTCACCACTCTCCTCCCTGAGACATGGATCACACACACCATGGCACCGCCTCACTTGCCACTCTCCTCCCTGAGACATGGAGCCTACACACCATGGCACTGCCTCACTTACCATTGTCCTCCCTGAGACATGGATCACACACACCATGGCACTGCCTCACTTGCCAGTCTCCTCCCTGAGACATGGATCACACACACCATGGCACTGCCTCACGTGCCACTCTCCTCCCTGAGACATGGATCACACAGACCATGGCACTGCCTCACTTGCCACTCTCCTGCCTGAGACATGGAGCCTACACACCATGGCACTGCCTCACTTACCACTCTCCTCCCTGAGACATGGATCACACACACCATGGCACTGCCTCACTTGCCACTCTCCTCCCTGAGACATGGATCACACACACCATGGCACTGCCTCACGTGCCACTCTCCTCCCTGAGACATGGAGCCTACACACCATGGCACTGCCTCACTTACCATTGTCCTCCCTGAGACATGGATCACACACACCATGGCACTGCCTCACTTGCCAGTCTCCTCCCTGAGACATGGATCACACACACCATGGCACTGCCTCACCTGCCTCTCTCCTCCCTGAGACATTGATCACACACACCATGGCACTGCCTCACTTGCCTCTCTCCTCCCTGAGACATGGATCACACACACCATGGCACTGCCTCACTTGCCACTCTCCTCCCTGAGACATGGATCGCCCACCATGGCACTGCCTCACCTGCCACTCTCCTCCCTGAGCCATGGATCACACACCATGACACTGCCTCACTTGCCACTCTCCTCCCTGAGACATGGATCAAGCACACCATGGCACTGCCTCATGTGCCACTCTCCTCCCTGAGACATGGATCACAAAGACCATGGCACTGCCTCACTTGCCACTCTCCTGCCTGAGGCATGGAGCCAACACACCATGGCACTGCCTCACCTACCACTCTCCTCCCTGAGACATGGATCACACACACCATGGCACTGCCTCACTAGCCACTCTCCTCCCTGAGACCTGGATCACACACATCATGGCACTGCCTCACTTGCCACTCCCCTCCCTGAGACATGGATCACACAAACACCATGGCACTGCCTCACTTGCCACTCTACACCCTGAGACATGGATCACACACACCATGGCACTACCTCACTTGCCACTCTCCTCCCTTAGACATTGATCACACACCCACCATGGCACGGCCTCACTTGCCACTCTCCACCCTGAGACATGGATCACACACACCATGGCACTGCCTCACTTGCCACTCTCCTCCCTGAGACATGGATCACACACACCATGGTGCTGCCTCACTGCCACTCTCCTCCCTGAGACATGGATCACACACACCATGGCACTGCCTCACTTGCACGTCTCCTCCCTGAGACATGGATCACACACACCATGGCACTGCCTCACCTGCCTCTCTCCTCCCTGAGACATGGATCACACACACCATGGCACTGCCTCACTTGCCTCTCTCCTCCCTGAGACATGGATCACACACACCATGGCACTGCCTCACTTGCCACTCTCCTCCCTGAGACTTGGATCGCCCACCATGGCACTGCCTCACCTGCCACTCTCCTCCCTGTGCCATGGATCACACACCATGACACTGCCTCACTTGCCACTCTCCTCCCTGAGACATGGATCAAACACACCATGGCACTGTCTCATGTGCCACTCTCCTCCCTGAGACATGGATCACAAAGACCATGGCACTGCCTCACTTGCCACTCTCCTGTCTGAGGCATGGAGCCTACACACCATGGCACTGCCTCACCTACCAGTCTCTCCCTGAGACCTGGATCACACACACCATGGCACTGCCTCACTAGCCACTCTCCCCCCTGAGACCTGGATCACACACATCATGGCACTGCCTCACTTGCCACTCCCCTCCCTGAGACATGGATCACACACACACCATGGCCCTGTCTCACTTGCCACTCTCCACCCTGAGACATGGATCACACACACCATGGCACTACCTCACTTGCCACTCTCCTCCCTGAGACATTGATCACACACCCGCCATGGCACGGCCTCACTTGCCACTCTCCACCCTGAGACATAGATCACACACACCATGGCACTGCCTCACTTGCCACTCTCCTCCCTGAGACATGGATCACACACACCATGGCACTGCTTCACTTGCCACTCTCATCCCTGAGACATGGATCACACACACCATGGCACTGCCACACTTGCCACTCTCCTCCCTGAGACATGGATCACACACACCATGGCACTGCCTCACCTGCCTCTCTCCTCCCTGAGACATGGATCACACACACCATGGCACTGCCTCACCTCCCTCTCTCCTCCCTGAGACATGGATCACACACACCATGGCACTGCCACACTTGCCACTCTCCTCCCTGAGACATGGATCAAAAACACCATGGCACTGCCTCACGTGCCACTCTCCTCCCTGAGACATGGATCACACAGACCATGGCACTGCCTCACTTGCCACTCTCCTGCCTGAGACATGGAGCCTACACACCATGGCACTGCCTCACTTACCACTCTCCTCCCTGAGACATGGATCACACACACCATGGCACTGCCTCACTTGCCACTCTCCTCCCTGAGACATGGATCACACACACCATGGCACTGCCTCACGTGCCACTCTCCTCCCTGAGACATGGAGCCTACATACCATGGCACTGCCTCACTTACCATTGTCCTCCCTGAGACATGGATCACACACACCATGGCACTGCCTCACCTGCCTCTCTCCTCCCTGAGACATGGATCACACACACCATGGCACTGCCTCACTTGCCTCTCTCCTCCCTGAGACATGGATCACACACACCATGGCACTGCCTCACTTGCCACTCTCCTCCCTGAGACATGGATCGCCCACCATGGCACTGCCTCACCTGCCACTCTCCTCCCTGAGCCATGGATCACACACCATGACACTGCCTCACTTGCCACTCTCCTCCCTGAGACATGGATCAAGCACACCATGGCACTGCCTCATGTGCCACTCTCCTCCCTGAGACATGGATCACAAAGACCATGGCACTGCCTCACTTGCCACTCTCCTGCCTGAGGCATGGAGCCAACACACCATGGCACTGCCTCACCTACCACTCTCCTCTCTGAGACATGGATCACACACACCATGGCACTGCCTCACTAGCCACTCTCCTCCCTGAGACCTGGATCACACACATCATGGCACTGCCTCACTTGCCACTCCCCTCCCTGAGACATGGATCACACAAACACCATGGCACTGCCTCACTTGCCACTCTACACCCTGAGACATGGATCACACACACCATGGCACTACCTCACTTGCCACTCTCCTCCCTTAGACATTGATCACACACCCACCATGGCACGGCCTGACTTGCCACTCTCCACCCTGAGACATGGATCACACACACCATGGCACTGCCTCACTTGCCACTCTCCTCCCTGAGACATGGATCACACACACCATGGCGCTGCCTCACTTGCCACTCTCCTCCCTGAGACATGGATCACACACACCATGGCACTGCCACACTTGCCACTCTCCTCCCTGAGACATGGATCACACACACCATGGCACTGCCTCACCTGCCTCTCTCCTCCCTGAGACATGGATCACACACACCATGGCACTGCCTCACCTCCCTCTCTCCTCCCTGAGACATGGATCACACACACCATGGGACTGCCTCACTTGCCACTCTCCTCCCTGAGACATGGATCACCCACCATGGCACTGCCTCACCTGCCACTCTCCACCATGAGCCATGGGCACACACCATGACACTGCCTCACTTGCCACTCTCCTCGCCGCTCTCCTCCCTGAGACATGGATCAAAAACACCATGGCACTGCCTCACGTGCCACTCTCCTCCCTGAGACATGGATCACACAGACCATGGCACTGCCTCACTTGCCACTCTCCTGCCTGAGACATGGAGCCTACACACCATGGCACTGCCTCACTTACCACTCTCCTCCCTGAGACATGGATCACACACACCATGGCACTGCCTCACTTGCCACTCTCCTCCCTGAGACATGGATCACACACACCATGGCACTGCCTCACTTGCCACTCTCCTGCCTGAGACATGGAGCCTACACACCATGGCACTGCCTCACTTACCATTGTCCTCCCTGAGACATGGATCACACACACCATGGCACTGCCTCACTTGCCAGTCTACTCCCTGAGACATGGATCACACACACCATGGCACTGCCTCACCTGCCTCTCTCCTCCCTGAGACATGGATCACACACACCATGGCACTGCCTCACTTGCCACTCTCCTCCCTGAGACATGGATCGCCCACCATGGCACTGCCTCACCTGCCACTCTCCTCCCTGAGCCATGGATTACACACCATGACACTGCCTCACTTGCCACTCTCCTCCCTGAGACATGGATCACACACACCATGGCACTGCCTCACTAGCCACTCTCCTCCCTGAGACCTGGATCACACACATCATGGCACTGCCTCACTTGCCACTCCCCTCCCTGAGACATGGATCACACACACACCATGGCACTGCCTCACTTGCCACTCTCCACCCTGAGACATGGATCACACACACCATGGCACTACCTCACTTGCCACTCTCCTCCCTGAGACATTGATCACACACCCACCATGGCACGGCCTCACTTGCCACTCTCCTGCCTGAGACATCGAGCCTACACACCATGGCACTGCCTCACCTACCACTCTCCTCCCTGAGACATGGATCACACACACCATGGCACTGCCTCACCTGCCTCTCTCCTCCCTGAGACATGGATAACACACATCATGGCACTGCCTCACTCACCACTCTCCTCCCTGAGACATGGATCACACACACCATGGCACTGCCTCACTTGCCACTCTCCTCCCTGAGACATGGATCACCCACATCATGGCACTGCCTCACTTGCCTCTCTCCTCCCTGAGACATGGATCACACACACCATGGCACTGCCTCACTCACCACTCTCCTCCCTGAGACATGGATCACACACACCATGGCACCGCCTCACTTGCCACTCTCCTCCCTGAGACATGGAGCCTACACACCATGGCACTGCCTCACCTACCACTCTCCTCCCTGAGACATGGATCACACACACCATGGCACTGCCTCACCTACCACTCTCCTCCCTGAGACATGGATCACACACACCATGGCACTGCCTCACTTGCCAGTCTCCTCCCTGAGACATGGATCACACACACCATGGCACTGCCTCACCTGCCTCTCTCCTCCCTGAGACATGGATCACACACACCATGGCACTGCCTCACTTGCCACTCTCCTCCCTGAGACATGGATCACACACACCATGGCACCGCCTCACTTGCCACTCTCCTCCCTGAGACATGGAGCCTACACACCATGGCACTGCCTCACTTACCATTGTCCTCCCTGAGACATGGATCACACACACCATGGCACTGCCTCACTTGCCAGTCTCCTCCCTGAGACATGGATCACACACACCATGGCACTGCCTCACCTGCCTCTCTCCTCCCTGAGACATGGATCACACACACCATGGCACTGCCTCACTTGCCACTCTCCTCCCTGAGACATGGATCGCCCACCATGGCACTGCCTCACCTGCCACTCTCCTCCCTGAGCCATGGATTACACACCATGACACTGCCTCACTTGCCACTCTCCTCCCTGAGACATGGATCACACACACCATGGCACTGCCTCACTAGCCACTCTCCTCCCTGAGACCTGGATCACACACATCATGGCACTGCCTCACTTGCCACTCCCCTCCCTGAGACATGGATCACACACACACCATGGCACTGCCTCACTTGCCACTCTCCACCCTGAGACATGGATCACACACACCATGGCACTACCTCACTTGCCACTCTCCTCCCTGAGACATTGATCACACACCCACCATGACACGGCCTCACTTGCCACTCTCCACCCTGAGACATGGATCACACACACCATGGCAATTCCTCACTTGCCACTCTCCTCCCTGAGACATGGATCAAACACACCATGGCACTGCCTCACCTGCCTCTCTCCTCCCTGAGACATGGATCACACACACCATGGCACTGCCTCACCTCCCTCTCTCCTCCCTGAGACATGGATCACACACACCATGGGACTGCCTCACTTGCCACTCTCCTCCCTGAGACATGGATCACCCACCATGGCACTGCCTCACCTGCCACTCTCCACCATGAGCCATGGGCACACACCATGACACTGCCTCACTTGCCACTCTCCTCGCCACTCTCCTCCCTGAGACATGGATCACACAGACCATGGCACTGCCTCACTTGCCACTCTCCTGCCTGAGACATGGAGCCTACACACCATGGCACTGCCTCACTTACCACTCTCCTCCCTGAGACATGGATCACACACACCATGGCACTGCCTCACTTGCCACTCTCCTCCCTGAGACATGGATCAAACTTACATGGCACTGCCTCACGTGCCACTCTCCTCCCTGAGACATGGATCACACAGACCATGGCACTGCCTCACTTGCCACTCTCCTGCCTGAGACATGGAGTCTACACACCATGGCACTTCCTCACTTACCATTGTCCTCCCTGAGACATGGATCACACACACCATGGCACTGCCTCACTTGCCACTCTCCTCCCTGAGACATGGATCACACACTTCATGGCACTGCCTCACTTGCCACTCTCCTCCCTGAGACATGGATCACACACACACCATGGCACTGCCTCACTTGCCACTCTCCACCTGAGACATGGATCACACACACAATGGCACTGCCTCACTTGCCACTCTCATCCCTGAGACATGGATCACCCACCATGGCACGGCCTCACTTGCCACTCTCCACCCTGAGACATGGATCATACACACCATGGCGCTGCCTCACTTGCCACTCTCCTCCCTGAGATATGGATCACACACACCATGGTGCTGCCTCACTTGCCACTCTCCTCCCTGAGACATGGATCACACACACCATGGTGCTGCCTCACTTGCCACTCTCCTCCCTGAGACATGGATCACACACACCATGGCACTGCCTCACTTGCCACTCTCCTCCCTGAGACATGGATCACACACACCATGGCACTGCCTCACCTGCCTCTCTTCTCCCTGAGACATGGATCACACACACCATGGCACTGCCTCACGTGCCACTCTCCTCCCTGAGACATTGATCACACAGACCATGGCACTGCCTCACTTGCCACTCTCCTGCCTGAGAAATGGAGCCTACACACCATGGCACTGCCTCACTTGCCACTCTCCTCCCTGAGACATGGATCACACACTTCATGGCACTGCCTCGCTTGCCACTCTCCTCCCTGAGACATGGATCACACACACACACCATGGCACTGCCTCACTTGCCACTCTCCTCCCTGAGACATGGATCACACACTTCATGGCACTGCCTCGCTTGCCACTCTCCTCCCTGAGACATGGATCACACACACACACCATGGCACTGCCTCACTTGCCACTCTCCACCCTGAGACATGGATCACACACACCATGGCACTACCTCGGTTGCAGCTCTCCTCCCTGAGACATGAATCACACACACACCATGGCACTGCCTCACTTGCCACTCTCCACCCTGAGATATGGATCACACACACCATGGCACTGCCTCACTTGCCACTCTCATCCCTGAGACATGGATCACCCACCATGGCACGGCCTCACTTGCCACTCTCCACCCTGAGACATGGATCACACACACCATGGCGCTGCCTCACTTGCCACTCTCCTCCCTGAGACATGGATCACACACACCATGGTGCTGCCTCACTTGCCACTCTCCTCCCTGAGACATGGATCACACACACCATGGCGCTGCCTCACTTGCCACTCTCCTCCCTGAGACATGGATCACACACACCATGGCACTGCCTCACTTGCCAGTCTCCTCCCTTAGACATGGATCACACACACCATGGCACTGCCTCACTTGCCACTCTCCTACCTGAGACATGGATCACCCACCATGGCACTGCCTCACCTGCCACTCTCCTCCCTGAGCCATGGATCACACACCATGACACTGCCTCACTTGCCACTCTCCTCCCTGAGACATGGATCACACACACCGTGGCACTGTGTCACTAGCCACTCTCCTCCTTGAGACATGGATCACAAAGACCATGGCACTGCCTCACTTGCCACTCTCCTGCCTGAGACATCGAGCCTACACACCATGGCACTGCCTCACCTACCACTCTCCTCCCTGAGACATGGATCACACACACCGTGGCACTCTGTCACTAGCCACTCTCCTCCCTGAGACCTGGATCACACACACCATGGCACTGCCTCAGTTGCCACTCTCCTGCCTGAGACATGGAGCCTACACACCATGGCACTGCCTCACCTACCACTCTCCTCCCTGAGACATGAATCACACACACCATGGCACTGCCTCACTAGCCACTCTCCTCCCTGAGACTTGGATCACACACACCATGGCACTGCCTCACCTGCCTCTCTCCTCCCTGAGACATGGATAACACACATCATGGCACTGCCTCACTCACCACTCTCCTCCCTGAGACATGGATCACACACACCATGGCACTGCCTCACTTGCCACTCTCCTCCCTGAGACATGGATCACCCACATCATGGCACTGCCTCACTTGCCTCTCTCCTCCCTGAGACATGGATCACACACACCATGGCACTGCCTCACTCACCACTCTCCTCCCTGAGACATGGATCACACACACCATGGCACCGCCTCACTTGCCACTCTCCTCCCTGAGACATGGATCACACACACACCATGGCACTGCCTCACGTGCCACTCTCCACCCTGAGACATGGATCACACACACCATGGCACTGCCTCACTAGCCACTCTACTCCCTGAGACCTGGATCACACACATCATGGCACTGCCTCACTTGCCACTCCCCTCCCTGAGACATGGATCACACACACACCATGGCACTGCCTCACTTGCCACTCTCCTCCCTGAGACATGGATCACCCACATCATGGCACTGCCTCACTTGCCTCTCTCCTCCCTGAGACATGGATCACACACACCATGGCACTGCCTCACTCACCACTCTCCTCCCTGAGACATGGATCACACACACCATGGCACCGCCTCACTTGCCACTCTCCTCCCTGAGACATGGAGCCTACACACCATGGCACTGCCTCACCTACCACTCTCCTCCCTGAGACATGGATCACACACACCATGGCACTGCCTCACCTACCACTCTCCTCCCTGAGACATGGATCACACACACCATGGCACTGCCTCACTTGCCAGTCTCCTCCCTGAGACATGGATCACACACACCATGGCACTGCCTCACCTGCCTCTCTCCTCCCTGAGACATGGATCACACACACCATGGCACTGCCTCACTTGCCACTCTCCTCCCTGAGACATGGATCACACACACCATGGCACCGCCTCACTTGCCACTCTCCTCCCTGAGACATGGAGCCTACACACCATGGCACTGCCTCACTTACCATTGTCCTCCCTGAGACATGGATCACACACACCATGGCACTGCCTCACTTGCCAGTCTCCTCCCTGAGACATGGATCACACACACCATGGCACTGCCTCACCTGCCTCTCTCCTCCCTGAGACATGGATCACACACACCATGGCACTGCCTCACTTGCCACTCTCCTCCCTGAGACATGGATCGCCCACCATGGCACTGCCTCACCTGCCACTCTCCTCCCTGAGCCATGGATTACACACCATGACACTGCCTCACTTGCCACTCTCCTCCCTGAGACATGGATCACACACACCATGGCACTGCCTCACTAGCCACTCTCCTCCCTGAGACCTGGATCACACACATCATGGCACTGCCTCACTTGCCACTCCCCTCCCTGAGACATGGATCACACACACACCATGGCACTGCCTCACTTGCCACTCTCCACCCTGAGACATGGATCACACACACCATGGCACTACCTCACTTGCCACTCTCCTCCCTGAGACATTGATCACACACCCACCATGACACGGCCTCACTTGCCACTCTCCACCCTGAGACATGGATCACACACACCATGGCAATTCCTCACTTGCCACTCTCCTCCCTGAGACATGGATCACACACACCATGGCACTGCCTCACCTGCCTCTCTCCTCCCTGAGACATGGATCACACACACCATGGCACTGCCTCACCTCCCTCTCTCCTCCCTGAGACATGGATCACACACACCATGGGACTGCCTCACTTGCCACTCTCCTCCCTGAGACATGGATCACCCACCATGGCACTGCCTCACCTGCCACTCTCCACCATGAGCCATGGGCACACACCATGACACTGCCTCACTTGCCACTCTCCTCGCCACTCTCCTCCCTGAGACATGGATCACACAGACCATGGCACTGCCTCACTTGCCACTCTCCTGCCTGAGACATGGAGCCTACACACCATGGCACTGCCTCACTTACCACTCTCCTCCCTGAGACATGGATCACACACACCATGGCACTGCCTCACTTGCCACTCTCCTCCCTGAGACATGGATCAAACACACCATGGCACTGCCTCACGTGCCACTCTCCTCCCTGAGACATGGATCACACAGACCATGGCACTGCCTCACTTGCCACTCTCCTGCCTGAGACATGGAGCCTACACACCATGGCACTTCCTCACTTACCATTGTCCTCCCTGAGACATGGATCACACACACCATGGCACTGCCTCACTTGCCACTCTCCTCCCTGAGACATGGATCACACACTTCATGGCACTGCCTCACTTGCCACTCTCCTCCCTGAGACATGGATCACACACACACCATGGCACTGCCTCACTTGCCACTCTCCACCTGAGACATGGATCACACACACAATGGCACTGCCTCACTTGCCACTCTCATCCCTGAGACATGGATCACCCACCATGGCACGGCCTCACTTGCCACTCTCCACCCTGAGACATGGATCATACACACCATGGCGCTGCCTCACTTGCCACTCTCCTCCCTGAGATATGGATCACACACACCATGGTGCTGCCTCACTTGCCACTCTCCTCCCTGAGACATGGATCACACACACCATGGTGCTGCCTCACTTGCCACTCTCCTCCCTGAGACATGGATCACACACACCATGGCACTGCCTCACTTGCCACTCTCCTCCCTGAGACATGGATCACACACACCATGGCACTGCCTCACCTGCCTCTCTTCTCCCTGAGACATGGATCACACACACCATGGCACTGCCTCACGTGCCACTCTCCTCCCTGAGACATGGATCACACAGACCATGGCACTGCCTCACTTGCCACTCTCCTGCCTGAGACATGGAGCCTACACACCATGGCACTGCCTCACTTGCCACTCTCCTCCCTGAGACATGGATCACACACTTCATGGCACTGCCGCGCTTGCCACTCTCCTCCCTGAGACATGGATCACACACACACACCATGGCACTGCCTCACTTGCCACTCTCCTCCCTGAGACATGGATCACACACTTCATGGCACTGCCTCGCTTGCCACTCTCCTCCCTGAGACATGGATCACACACACACACCATGGCACTGCCTCACTTGCCACTCTCCACCCTGAGACATGGATCACACACACCATGGCACTACCTCGGTTGCAGCTCTCCTCCCTGAGACATGAATCACACACACACCATGGCACTGCCTCACTTGCCACTCTCCACCCTGAGATATGGATCACACACACCATGGCACTGCCTCACTTGCCACTCTCATCCCTGAGACATGGATCACCCACCATGGCACGGCCTCACTTGCCACTCTCCACCCTGAGACATGGATCACACACACCATGGCGCTGCCTCACTTGCCACTCTCCTCCCTGAGACATGGATCACACACACCATGGTGCTGCCTCACTTGCCACTCTCCTCCCTGAGACATGGATCACACACACCATGGCGCTGCCTCACTTGCCACTCTCCTCCCTGAGACATGGATCACACACACCATGGCACTGCCTCACTTGCCAGTCTCCTCCCTTAGACATGGATCACACACACCATGGCACTGCCTCACTTGCCACTCTCCTACCTGAGACATGGATCACCCACCATGGCACTGCCTCACCTGCCACTCTCCTCCCTGAGCCATGGATCACACACCATGACACTGCCTCACTTGCCACTCTCCTCCCTGAGACATGGATCACACACACCGTGGCACTGTGTCACTAGCCACTCTCCTCCTTGAGACATGGATCACAAAGACCATGGCACTGCCTCACTTGCCACTCTCCTGCCTGAGACATCGAGCCTACACACCATGGCACTGCCTCACCTACCACTCTCCTCCCTGAGACATGGATCACACACACCGTGGCACTCTGTCACTAGCCACTCTCCTCCCTGAGACCTGGATCACACACACCATGGCACTGCCTCAGTTGCCACTCTCCTGCCTGAGACATGGAGCCTACACACCATGGCACTGCCTCACCTACCACTCTCCTCCCTGAGACATGAATCACACACACCATGGCACTGCCTCACTAGCCACTCTCCTCCCTGAGACTTGGATCACACACACCATGGCACTGCCTCACCTGCCTCTCTCCTCCCTGAGACATGGATAACACACATCATGGCACTGCCTCACTCACCACTCTCCTCCCTGAGACATGGATCACACACACCATGGCACTGCCTCACTTGCCACTCTCCTCCCTGAGACATGGATCACCCACATCATGGCACTGCCTCACTTGCCTCTCTCCTCCCTGAGACATGGATCACACACACCATGGCACTGCCTCACTCACCACTCTCCTCCCTGAGACATGGATCACACACACCATGGCACCGCCTCACTTGCCACTCTCCTCCCTGAGACATGGATCACACACACACCATGGCACTGCCTCACGTGCCACTCTCCACCCTGAGACATGGATCACACACACCATGGCACTGCCTCACTAGCCACTCTACTCCCTGAGACCTGGATCACACACATCATGGCACTGCCTCACTTGCCACTCCCCTCCCTGAGACATGGATCACACACACACCATGGCACTGCCTCACTTGCCACTCTCCACCCTGAGACATGGATCACACACACCATGGCACTACCTCACTTGCCACTCTCCTCCCTGAGACATTGATCACACACCCACCATGGCACGGCCTCACTTGCCACTCTCCACCCTGAGACATGGATCACACACACCATGGCAATTCCTCACTTGCCACTCTCCTCCCTGAGACATGGATCACACACACCATGGCACTGCCTCACCTGCCTCTCTCCTCCCTGAGACATGGATCACACACCATGGCACTGCCTCACCTCCCTCTCTCCTCCCTGAGACATGGATCACACACACCATGGGACTGCCTCACTTGCCACTCTCCTCCCTGAGACATGGATCACCCACCATGGCACTGCCTCACCTGCCACTCTCCACCATGAGCCATGGGCACACACCATGACACTGCCTCACTTGCCACTCTCCTCGCCGCTCTCCTCCCTGAGACATGGATCAAAAACACCATGGCACTGCCTCACGTGCCACTCTCCTCCCTGAGACATGGATCACACAGACCATGGCACTGCCTCACTTGCCACTCTCCTGCCTGAGACATGGATCACACACACCATGGCACTGCCTCACTTACCACTCTCCTCCCTGAGACATGGATCACACACACCATGGCACTGCCTCACTTGCCACTCTCCTCCCTGAGACATGGATCAAACACACCATGGCACTGCCTCACGTGCCACTCTCCTCCCTGAGACATGGATCACACAGACCATGGCACTGCCTCACTTGCCACTCTCCTGCCTGAGACATGGAGCCTACACACCATGGCACTGCCTCACTTACCATTGTCCTCCCTGAGACATGGATCACACACTTCATGGCACTGCCTCACTTGCCACTCTCCTCCCTGAGACATGGATCACACACACACCATGGCACTGCCTCACTTGCCACTCTCCACCTGAGACATGGATCACACACACCTTGGCCCTACCTCACTTGCCACTCTCCTCCCTGAGACATGGATCACACACACACCATGGCACTGCCTCACTTGCCACTCTCCACCCTGAGATATGGATCACACACACAATGGCACTGCCTCACTTGCCACTCTCATCCCTGAGACATGGATCACCCACCATGGCGCTGCCTCACTTGCCACTCTCCTCCCTGAGATATGGATCACACACACCATGGTGCTGCCTCACTTGCCACTCTCCTCCCTGAGACATGGATCACACACACCATGGCGCTGCCTCACTTGCCACTCTCCTCCCTGAGACATGGATCACACACACCATGGCACTGCCTCACCTGCCTCTCTTCTCCCTGAGATATGGATCACACACACCATGGCACTGCCTCACGTGCCACTCTCCTCCCTGAGACATGGATCACACAGACCATGGCACTGCCTCACTTGCCACTCTCCTGCCTGAGACATGGAGCCTACACACCATGGCACTGCCTCACTTGCCACTCTCCTCCCTGAGACATGGATCACACACTTCATGGCACTGCCTCGCTTGCCACTCTCCTCCCTGAGACATGGATCACACACACACACCATGGCACTGCCTCACTTGCCACTCTCCTCCCTGAGACATGGATCACACACTTCATGGCACTGCCTCGCTTGCCACTCTCCTCCCTGAGACATGGATCACACACACACACCATGGCACTGCCTCACTTGCCACTCTCCACCCTGAGACATGGATCACACACACCATGGCACTACCTCGGTTGCCACTCTCCACCCTGAGACATGAATCACACACACACCATGGCACTGCCTCACTTGCCACTCTCCACCCTGAGATATGGATCACACACACCATGGCACTGCCTCACTTGCCACTCTCATCCCTGAGACATGGATCACCCACCATGGCACGGCCTCACTTGCCACTCTCCACCCTGAGACATGGATCACACACACCATGGCGCTGCCTCACTTGCCACTCTCCTCCCTGAGACATGGATCACACACACCATGGTGCTGCCTCACTTGCCACTCTCCTCCCTGAGACATGGATCACACACACCATGGCGCTGCCTCACTTGCCACTCTCCTCCCTGAGACATGGATCACACACACCATGGCACTGCCTCACTTGCCAGTCTCCTCCCTTAGACATGGATCACACACACCATGGCACTGCCTCACTTGCCACTCTCCTACCTGAGACATGGATCACCCACCATGGCACTGCCTCACCTGCCACTCTCCTCCCTGAGCCATGGATCACACACCATGACACTGCCTCACTTGCCACTCTCCTCCCTGAGACATGGATCACACACACCGTGGCACTGTGTCACTAGCCACTCTCCTCCCTGAGACATGGATCACAAAGACCATGGCACTGCCTCACTTGCCACTCTCCTGCCTGAGACATCGAGCCTACACACCATGGCACTGCCTCACCTACCACTCTCCTCCCTGAGACATGGATCACACACACCGTGGCACTGTGTCACTAGCCACTCTCCTCCCTGAGACCTGGATCACACACACCATGGCACTGCCTCAGTTGCCACTCTCCTGCCTGAGACATGGAGCCTACACACCATGGCACTGCCTCACCTACCACTCTCCTCCCTGAGACATGGATCACACACACCATGGCACTGCCTCACTAGCCACTCTCCTCCTTGAGACCTGGATCACACACACCATGGCACTGCCTCAGTTGCCACTCTTCTCCCTGAAACATGGATCACACACACCATGGCACTGCCTCATTTGCCTCTCTCCTCCCTGAGACTTGGATCACACACACCATGGCACTGCCTCACCTGCCTCTCTCCTCCCTGAGACATGGATAACACACATCATGGCACTGCCTCACTCACCACTCTCCTCCCTGAGACATGGATCACACACACCATGGCACTGCCTCACTAGCCACTCTCCTCCTTGAGACCTGGATCACACACACCATGGCACTGCCTCAGTTGCCACTCTTCTCCCTGAAACATGGATCACACACACCATGGCACTGCCTCATTTGCCTCTCTCCTCCCTGAGACTTGGATCACACACACCATGGCACTGCCTCACCTGCCTCTCTCCTCCCTGAGACATGGATAACACACATCATGGCACTGCCTCACTCACCACTCTCCTCCCTGAGACATGGATCACACACACCATGGCACTGCCTCACTTGCCACTCTCCTCCCTGAGACATGGATCACCCACATCATGGCACTGCCTCACTTGCCTCTCTCCTCCCTGAGACATGGATCACACACACCATGGCACTGCCTCACTCACCACTCTCCTCCCTGAGACATGGATCACACACACCATGGCACCGCCTCACTTGCCACTCTCCTCCCTGAGACATGGATCACACACACACCATGGCACTGCCTCACGTGCCACTCTCCACCCTGAGACATGGATCACACACACCATGGCACTGCCTCACTAGCCACTCTCCTCTCTGAGACCTGGATCACACACACCATCGCACTGCCTCACTTGCCACTCTCTTCCCTGAGACATGAATCACACACACACCATGGCACTGCCTCACGTGCCACTCTCCACCCTGAGACATGGATCACACACACCATGGCACTGCCTCACTTGCCACTCTCCTCCCTGAGACATGGATCACCCACATCATGGCACTGCCTCACTTGCCTCTCTCCTCCCTGAGACATGGATCACACACACCATGGCACTGCCTCACTCACCACTCTCCTCCCTGAGACATGGATCACACACACCATGGCACCGCCTCACCTGCCACTCTCCTCCCTGAGACATGGATCACACACACACCATGGCACTGCCTCACGTGCCACTCTCCACCCTGAGACATGGATCACACACACCATGGCACTGCCTCACTAGCCACTCTCCTCCCTGAGACCTGGATCACACACACCATGGCACTGCCTCACTTGCCACTCTCCTCCCTGAGACATGGATCACACACATCATGGCGCTGCCTCACTTGCCACTCTCCTCCCTGAGACATGGATCACACACACACCATGGCACTGCCTCACTTGCCGCTCTCCACCCTGAGACATGGATCACACACACCATGGCACTGCCTCACTTGCCACTCTCCACCCAGAGACATGGATCACACACACCATCGCACTGCCTCACTTGCCACTCTCTTCCCTGAGACATGAATCACACACACACCATGGCACTGCCTCACGTGCCACTCTCCACCCTGAGACATGGATCACACACACCATGGCACTGCCTCACTTGCCACTCTCCTCCCTGAGACATGGATCACACACATCATGGCGCGGCCTCACGTGCCACTCTCCTCCCTGAGACATGGATCACACACACACCATGGCACGGCCTCACTTGCCACTCTCCACCCTGAGACATGGATCACACACACCATGGCACTGCCTCACTCTCCACTCTCCTCCCTGAGACATGGATCACACACACACACCATGGCACTGCCTCACTTGCCACTCTCCACCCGGAGACATGGATCACACACACCATGGCACTGCCTCACTTGCCACTCTCCTCCCTGAGACATGGATCACCCACCATGGCACGGCCTCACTTGCCACACTCCACCCTGAGACATGGATCACACACACCATGGCACTGCCTCACTTGCCACTCTCCTCCCTGAGACATGGATCACACACACCATGGCGCTGCCTCACTTGCCACTCTCCTCCCTGAGACATGGATCACACACACCATAGCGCTGCCTCACTTGCCACTCTCCTCCCTGAGACATGGATCACACACACCATGGCACTGCCTCACTTGCCACTCTCCTCCCTGAGACATGGATCACACACACCATGGCACTGCCTCACCTGACTCTCTCCTCCCTGAGACATGGATCACACACACCATGGCACCGCCTCACTTGCCTCTCTCCTCCCTGAGACATGAATCACACACACCATGGCACTGCCTCACTTGCCACTCTCCTCCCTGAGACATGGATCACCCACCATGGCACTGCCTCACCTGCCACTTTCCTCCCTGAGCCATGGATCACACACCATGGCACTGCCTCACTTGCCACTCTCCTCGCCACTCTCCTCCCTGAGACATGGATCAAACACACCATGGCACTGCCTCACGTGCCACTCTCCTCCCTGAGACATGGATCACACAGACCATGGCACCGCCTCACTTGCCACTCTCCTGCCTGAGACATGGAGCCTACACACCATGGCACTGCCTCACTTGCCACTCTCCTCCCTGAGACATGGATCATCCACCATGGCACTGTCTCCCTTGCCTCTCTCCTCCCTGAGACTTGGATCACACACACCATGGCACTGCCTCACCTGCCTCTCTCCTCCCTGAGACATGAATCACACACATCATGGCACTGCCTCACTCACCACTCTCCTCCCTGAGACATGGATCACACAGACCATGGCACTGCCTCACTTGCCACTCTCCTCCCTGAGACATGGATCACACACTTCATGGCACTGCCTCACTTGCCACTCTCCTCCCTGAGACATGGATCACACACACACACACCATGGCACTGCCTCACTTCCCACTCTCCACCCTGAGACATGGATCACACACACTATGGCACTACCTCAGTTGCCACTCTCCTCCCTGAGACATGAATCACACACACCATGGCACTGCCTCACTTGCCACTCTCCACCCTGAGATAGGGATCACACACACCATGGCACTGCCTCACTTGCCACTCTCATCCCTGAGACATGGATCACCCACCATGGCACAGCCTCACTTGCCACTCTCCACCCTGAGACATGGATCACACACACCATGGCGCTGCCTCACTTGCCACTCTCCTCACTGAGACATGGATCACACACACCATGGTGCTGCCTCACTTGCCACTCTCCTCCCTGAGACATGGATCACACACACCATGGCACTGCCTCACTTGCCACTTTCCTCCCTGAGACATGGATCACACACACCATGGCACTGCCTCACTTGCCAGTCTCCTCCCTGAGACATGGATCACACACACCATGGCACTGCCTCACTTGCCACTCTCCTCCCTGAGACATGGATCACACACACCATGGCACTGCCTCACTTGCCAGTCTCCTCCCTGAGACATGGATCACACACACCATGGCACTGCCTCACTTGCCACTCTCCTCCCTGAGACATGGATCACCCACCATGGCACTGCCTCACCTGACACTCTCCTCCCTGAGCCATGGATCACACACCATGACACTGCCTCACTTGCCACTCTCCTCCCTGAGACATGGATCAAACAAACCATGGCACTGCCTCATGTGCCACTCTCCTCCCTGAGACATGGATCACACACACCATGGCACTGCCTCACTTGCCACTCTCCACCCTGAGACATGGATCACACACACCATGGCGCTGCCTCACTTGCCACTCTCCTCACTGAGACATGGATCACACACACCATGGTGCTGCCTCACTTTCCACTCTCCTCCCTGAGACATGGATCACACACACACCATGGCGCTGCCTCACTTGCCACTTTCCTCCCTGAGACATGGAACACAAAGACCATGGCACTGCCTCACTTGCCACTCTCCTGCCTGAGACATCGAGCCTACACACCATGGCACTGCCTCACCTACCACTCTCCTCCCTGAGACATGGATCACACACACCATGGCACTGCCTCACTAGCCACTCTCCTCCCTGAGACCTGGATCACACACACCATGGCACTGCCTCAGTTGCCACTCTCCTGCCTGATACATGGAGCCTACACACCATGGCACTGCCTCACCTACCACTCTCCTCCCTGAGACATGGATTACACACACCATGGCACTGCCTCACTAGCCACTCTCCTCCCTGAGACCTGGATCACACACACCATGGCACTGCCTCAGTTGCCACTCTTCTCCCTGAAACATGCATCACACACACCATGGCAATTCCTCACTTGCCTCTCTCCTCCCTGAGACTTGGATCACACACACCATGGCACTGCCTCACCTGCCTCTCTCCTCCCTGAGACATGGATCACCCACCATGGCACTGCCTCACCTGACACTCTCCTCCCTGAGCCATGGATCACACACCATGACACTGCCTCACTTGCCACTCTCCTCCCTGAGACATGGATCAAACAAACCATGGCACTGCCTCATGTGCCACTCTCCTCCCTGAGACATGGATCACACACACCATGGCACTGCCTCACTTGCCACTCTCCACCCTGAGACATGGATCACACACACCATGGCGCTGCCTCACTTGCCACTCTCCTCACTGAGACATGGATCACACACACCATGGTGCTGCCTCACTTTCCACTCTCCTCCCTGAGACATGGATCACACACACACCATGGCGCTGCCTCACTTGCCACTTTCCTCCCTGAGACATGGAACACAAAGACCATGGCACTGCCTCACTTGCCACTCTCCTGCCTGAGACATCGAGCCTACACACCATGGCACTGCCTCACCTACCACTCTCCTCCCTGAGACATGGATCACACACACCATGGCACTGCCTCACTAGCCACTCTCCTCCCTGAGACCTGGATCACACACACCATGGCACTGCCTCAGTTGCCACTCTCCTGCCTGATACATGGAGCCTACACACCATGGCACTGCCTCACCTACCACTCTCCTCCCTGAGACATGGATTACACACACCATGGCACTGCCTCACTAGCCACTCTCCTCCCTGAGACCTGGATCACACACACCATGGCACTGCCTCAGTTGCCACTCTTCTCCCTGAAACATGCATCACACACACCATGGCAATTCCTCACTTGCCTCTCTCCTCCCTGAGACTTGGATCACACACACCATGGCACTGCCTCACCTGCCTCTCTCCTCCCTGAGACATGGATCACACACACCATGGCACTGCCTCACTTGCCACTCTCCTCCCTGAGGCATGGATCACCCACATCATGGCACTGCCTCACTTGCCTCTCTCCTCCCTGAGACATGGATCACACACACCATGGCACTGCCTCACTCACCACTCTCCTCCCTGAGACATGGATCACACACACCATGGCACCGCCTCACCTGCCACTCTCCTCCCTGAGACATGGATCACACACACACCATGGCACTGCCTCACGTGCCACTCTCCACCCTGAGACATGGATCACACACACCATGGCACTGCCTCACTAGCCACTCTCCTCCCTGAGACCTGGATCACACACACCATGGCACTGCCTCACTTGCCACTCTCCTCCCTGAGACATGGATCACACACATCATGGCGCTGCCTCACTTGCCACTCTCCTCCCTGAGACATGGATCACACACACACCATGGCACTGCCTCACTTGCCGCTCTCCACCCTGAGACATGGATCACACACACCATGGCACTGCCTCACTTGCCACTCTCCACCCAGAGACATGGATCACACACACCATGGCACTGCCCCACTTGCAACTCTCCTCCCTGAGACATGGATCACCCACCATGGCACGGCCTCACTTGCCACACTCCACCCTGAGACATGGATCACACACACCATGGCACTGCCTCACTTGCCACTCTCCTCCCTGAGACATGGATCACACACACCATGGCGCTGCCTCACTTGCCACTCTCCTCCCTGAGACATGGATCACACACACCATGGCGCTGCCTCACTTGCCACTCTCCTCCCTGAGACATGGATCACACACACCATGGCACTGCCTCACTTGCCACTCTCCTCCCTGAGACATGGATCACACACACCATGGCGCTGCCTCACCTGCCTCTCTCCTCCCTGAGACATGGATCACACACACCATGGCACTGCTTCACTTGCCTCTCTCCTCCCTGAGACATGAATCACACACACCATGGCACTGCCTCACTTGCCACTCTCCTCCCTGAGACATGGATCACCCACCATGGCACTGCCTCACCTGCCACTCTCCTCCCTGAGCCATGGATCACACACCATGGCACTGCCTCACTTGCCACTCTCCACCCTGAGACATGGATCACACACACAATGGCACTACCTCACTTGCCACTCTCCTCCCTGAGACATGAATCACACACACACCATGGCACTGCCTCACTTGCCACTCTCCACCCTGAGATATGGATCACACACACCATGGCACTGCCTCATTTGCCACTCTCATCCCTGAGACATGGATCACCCACCATGGCACGGCCTCACTTGCCACACTCCACCCTAAGACATGGATCACACACACCATGGCGCTGCCTCACTTGCCACTCTCCTCCCTGAGACATGGATCACACACACCATGGCGCTGCCTCACTTGCCACTCTCCTCCCTGAGACATGGATCACACACACCATGGCGCTGCCTCACTTACCACTCTCCTCACTGAGACATGGATCACACACACCATGGCACTGCCTCACTTGCCAGTCTCCTCCCTGAGACATGGATCACACACACCATGGCACTGCCTCACCTGCCTCTCTCCTCCCTGAGACATGGATCACACACACCATGGCGCTGCCTCACTTGCCTCTCTCCTCCCTGAGACATGGATCACACACACCATGGCACTGCCTCACTTGCCACTCTCCTCCCTGAGACATGGATCACCCACCATGGCACTGCCTCACCTGCCACTCTCCTCCCTGAGCCATGGATCACACACCATGACACTGCCTCACTTGCCACTCTCCTCCCTGAGACATGGATCAAGCAAACCATGGCACTGCCTCACGTGCCACTCTCCTCCCTGAGACATGGATCACACACACCATGGCACTGCCTCACTTGCCACTCTCCACCCTGAGACATGGATCACACACACCATGGCGCTGCCTCACTTGCCACTCTCCTCACTGAGACATGGATCACACACACCATGGCGCTGCCTCACTTGCCACTCTCCTCCCTGAGACATGGATCACACACACCATGGCTCTGCCTCACTTGCCACTTTCCTCCCTGAGACATGGATCACAAAGACCATGGCACTGCCTCACTTGCCACTCTCCTGCCTGAGACATGGATCACACACACCATGGCACTGCCTCACCTGCCTCTCTCCTCCCTGAGACATGGATCACACACACCATGGCACTGCCTCACTTGCCACTCTCCTCCCTGAGACATGGATCGCCCACCATGGCACTGCCTCACCTGCCACTCTCCTCCCTGAGCCATGGATTACACACCATGACACTGCCTCACTTGCCACTCTCCTCCCTGAGACATGGATCACACACACCATGGCACTGCCTCACTAGCCACTCTCCTCCCTGAGACCTGGATCACACACATCATGGCACTGCCTCACTTGCCACTCCCCTCCCTGAGACATGGATCACACACACACCATGGCACTGCCTCACTTGCCACTCTCCACCCTGAGACATGGATCACACACACCATGGCACTACCTCACTTGCCACTCTCCTCCCTGAGACATTGATCACACACCCACCATGGCACGGCCTCACTTGCCACTCTCCACCCTGAGACATGGATCACACACACCATGGCAATTCCTCACTTGCCACTCTCCTCCCTGAGACATGGATCACACACACCATGGCACTGCCTCACCTGCCTCTCTCCTCCCTGAAACATGGATCACACACACCATGGCACTGCCTCACCTCCCTCTCTCCTCCCTGAGACATGGATCACACACACCATGGGACTGCCTCACTTGCCACTCTCCTCCCTGAGACATGGATCACCCACCATGGCACTGCCGCACCTGCCACTCTCCACCATGAGCCATGGGCACACACCATGACACTGCCTCACTTGCCACTCTCCTCGCCGCTCTCCTCCCTGAGACATGGATCAAAAACACCATGGCACTGCCTCACGTGCCACTCTCCTCCCTGAGACATGGATCACACAGACCATGGCACTGCCTCACTTGCCACTCTCCTGCCTGAGACATGGAGCCTACACACCATGGCACTGCCTCACTTACCACTCTCCTCCCTGAGACATGGATCACACACACCATGGCACTGCCTCACTTGCCACTCTCCTCCCTGAGACATGGATCACACACACCATGGCACTGCCTCACTCACCACTCTCCTCCCTGAGACATGGATCACACACACCATGGCACCGCCTCACTTGCCACTTTCCTCCCTGAGACATGGATCACACACACACCATGGCACTGCCTCACGTGCCACTCTCCACCCTGAGACATGGATCACACACACCATGGCACTGCCTCACTAGCCACTCTCCTCTCTGAGACCTGGATCACACACACCATCGCACTGCCTCACTTGCCACTCTCTTCCCTGAGACATGAATCACACACACACCATGGCACTGCCTCACGTGCCACTCTCCACCCTGAGACATGGATCACACACACCATGGCACTGCCTCACCTGCCACTCTCCTCCCTGAGACATGGATCACACACACACCATGGCACTGCCTCACGTGCCACTCTCCACCCTGAGACATGGATCACACACACCATGGCACCGCCTCACCTGCCACTCTCCTCCCTGAGACATGGATCACACACACACCATGGCACTGCCTCACGTGCCACTCTCCACCCTGAGACATGGATCACACACACCATGGCACTGCCTCACTAGCCACTCTCCTCCCTGAGACCTGGATCACACACACCATGGCACTGCCTCACTTGCCACTCTCCTCCCTGAGACATGGATCACACACACCATGGCACTGCCTCACTAGCCACTCTCCTCCCTGAGACCTGGATCACACACACCATGGCACTGCCTCACTTGCCACTCTCCTCCCTGAGACATGGATCACACACATCATGGCGCTGCCTCACTTACCACTCTCTTCCCTGAGACATGGATCACACACACACCATGGCACTGCCTCACTTGCCGCTCTCCACCCTGAGACATGGATCACACACACCATGGCACTGCCTCACTTGCCACTCTCCACCCAGAGACATGGATCACACACACCATCGCACTGCCTCACTTGCCACTCTCTTCCCTGAGACATGAATCACACACACACCATGGCACTGCCTCACGTGCCACTCTCCACCCTGAGACATGGATCACACACACCATGGCACTGCCTCACTTGCCACTCTCCTCCCTGAGACATGGATCACACACATCATGGCGCGGCCTCACGTGCCACTCTCCTCCCTGAGACATGGATCACACACACACCATGGCACGGCCTCACTTGCCACTCTCCACCCTGAGACATGGATCACACACACCATGGCACTGCCTCACTCTCCACTCTCCTCCCTGAGACATGGATCACACACACACACCATGGCACTGCCTCACTTGCCACTCTCCACCCGGAGACATGGATCACACACACCATGGCACTGCCTCACTTGCCACTCTCCTCCCTGAGACATGGATCACCCACCATGGCACGGCCTCACTTGCCACACTCCACCCTGAGACATGGATCACACACACCATGGCACTGCCTCACTTGCCACTCTCCTCCCTGAGACATGGATCACACACACCATGGCGCTGCCTCACTTGCCACTCTCCTCCCTGAGACATGGATCACACACACCATAGCGCTGCCTCACTTGCCACTCTCCTCCCTGAGACATGGATCACACACACCATGGCACTGCCTCACTTGCCACTCTCCTCCCTGAGACATGGATCACACACACCATGGCACTGCCTCACCTGACTCTCTCCTCCCTGAGACATGGATCACACACACCATGGCACCGCCTCACTTGCCTCTCTCCTCCCTGAGACATGAATCACACACACCATGGCACTGCCTCACTTGCCACTCTCCTCCCTGAGACATGGATCACCCACCATGGCACTGCCTCACCTGACACTTTCCTCCCTGAGCCATGGATCACACACCATGGCACTGCCTCACTTGCCACTCTCCTCGCCACTCTCCTCCCTGAGACATGGATCAAACACACCATGGCACTGCCTCACGTGCCACTCTCCTCCCTGAGACATGGATCACACAGACCATGGCACCGCCTCACTTGCCACTCTCCTGCCTGAGACATGGAGCCTACACACCATGGCACTGCCTCACTTGCCACTCTCCTCCCTGAGACATGGATCATCCACCATGGCACTGTCTCCCTTGCCTCTCTCCTCCCTGAGACTTGGATCACACACACCATGGCACTGCCTCACCTGCCTCTCTCCTCCCTGAGACATGAATCACACACATCATGGCACTGCCTCACTCACCACTCTCCTCCCTGAGACATGGATCACACAGACCATGGCACTGCCTCACTTGCCACTCTCCTCCCTGAGACATGGATCACACACTTCATGGCACTGCCTCACTTGCCACTCTCCTCCCTGAGACATGGATCACACACACACACACCATGGCACTGCCTCACTTCCCACTCTCCACCCTGAGACATGGATCACACACACTATGGCACTACCTCAGTTGCCACTCTCCTCCCTGAGACATGAATCACACACACCATGGCACTGCCTCACTTGCCACTCTCCACCCTGAGATATGGATCACACACACCATGGCACTGCCTCACTTGCCACTCTCCTCCCTGAGACATGGATCACCCACCATGGCACAGCCTCACTTGCCACTCTCCACCCTGAGACATGGATCACACACACCATGGCGCTGCCTCACTTGCCACTCTCCTCACTGAGACATGGATCACACACACCATGGTGCTGCCTCACTTGCCACTCTCCTCCCTGAGACATGGATCACACACACCATGGCACTGCCTCACTTGCCACTTTCCTCCCTGAGACATGGATCACACACACCATGGCACTGCCTCACTTGCCAGTCTCCTCCCTGAGACATGGATCACACACACCATGGCACTGCCTCACTTGCCACTCTCCTCCCTGAGACATGGATCACACACACCATGGCACTGCCTCACTTGCCAGTCTCCTCCCTGAGACATGGATCACACACACCATGGCACTGCCTCACTTGCCACTCTCCTCCCTGAGACATGGATCACCCACCATGGCACTGCCTCACCTGCCACTCTCCTCCCTGAGCCATGGATCACACACCATGACACTGCCTCACTTGCCACTCTCCTCCCTGAGACATGGATCAAACAAACCATGGCACTGCCTCATGTGCCACTCTCCTCCCTGAGACATGGATCACACACACCATGGCACTGCCTCACTTGCCACTCTCCACCCTGAGACATGGATCACACACACCATGGCGCTGCCTCACTTGCCACTCTCCTCACTGAGACATGGATCACACACACCATGGTGCTGCCTCACTTGCCTCTCTCCTCCCTGAGACATGAATCACACACACCATGGCACTGCCTCACTTGCCACTCTCCTCCCTGAGACATGGATCACCCACCATGGCACTGCCTCACCTGACACTTTCCTCCCTGAGCCATGGATCACACACCATGGCACTGCCTCACTTGCCACTCTCCTCGCCACTCTCCTCCCTGAGACATGGATCAAACACACCATGGCACTGCCTCACGTGCCACTCTCCTCCCTGAGACATGGATCACACAGACCATGGCACCGCCTCACTTGCCACTCTCCTGCCTGAGACATGGAGCCTACACACCATGGCACTGCCTCACTTGCCACTCTCCTCCCTGAGACATGGATCATCCACCATGGCACTGTCTCCCTTGCCTCTCTCCTCCCTGAGACTTGGATCACACACACCATGGCACTGCCTCACCTGCCTCTCTCCTCCCTGAGACATGAATCACACACATCATGGCACTGCCTCACTCACCACTCTCCTCCCTGAGACATGGATCACACAGACCATGGCACTGCCTCACTTGCCACTCTCCTCCCTGAGACATGGATCACACACTTCATGGCACTGCCTCACTTGCCACTCTCCTCCCTGAGACATGGATCACACACACACACACCATGGCACTGCCTCACTTCCCACTCTCCACCCTGAGACATGGATCACACACACTATGGCACTACCTCAGTTGCCACTCTCCTCCCTGAGACATGAATCACACACACCATGGCACTGCCTCACTTGCCACTCTCCACCCTGAGATATGGATCACACACACCATGGCACTGCCTCACTTGCCACTCTCCTCCCTGAGACATGGATCACCCACCATGGCACAGCCTCACTTGCCACTCTCCACCCTGAGACATGGATCACACACACCATGGCGCTGCCTCACTTGCCACTCTCCTCACTGAGACATGGATCACACACACCATGGTGCTGCCTCACTTGCCACTCTCCTCCCTGAGACATGGATCACACACACCATGGCACTGCCTCACTTGCCACTTTCCTCCCTGAGACATGGATCACACACACCATGGCACTGCCTCACTTGCCAGTCTCCTCCCTGAGACATGGATCACACACACCATGGCACTGCCTCACTTGCCACTCTCCTCCCTGAGACATGGATCACACACACCATGGCACTGCCTCACTTGCCAGTCTCCTCCCTGAGACATGGATCACACACACCATGGCACTGCCTCACTTGCCACTCTCCTCCCTGAGACATGGATCACCCACCATGGCACTGCCTCACCTGCCACTCTCCTCCCTGAGCCATGGATCACACACCATGACACTGCCTCACTTGCCACTCTCCTCCCTGAGACATGGATCAAACAAACCATGGCACTGCCTCATGTGCCACTCTCCTCCCTGAGACATGGATCACACACACCATGGCACTGCCTCACTTGCCACTCTCCACCCTGAGACATGGATCACACACACCATGGCGCTGCCTCACTTGCCACTCTCCTCACTGAGACATGGATCACACACACCATGGTGCTGCCTCACTTTCCACTCTCCTCCCTGAGACATGGATCACACACACACCATGGCGCTGCCTCACTTGCCACTTTCCTCCCTGAGACATGGAACACAAAGACCATGGCACTGCCTCACTTGCCACTCTCCTGCCTGAGACATCGAGCCTACACACCATGACACTGCCTCACCTACCACTCTCCTCCCTGAGACATGGATCACACACACCATGGCACTGCCTCACTAGCCACTCTCCTCCCTGAGACCTGGATCACACACACCATGGCACTGCCTCAGTTGCCACTCTCCTGCCTGATACATGGAGCCTACACACCATGGCACTGCCTCACCTACCACTCTCCTCCCTGAGACATGGATCACACACACCATGGCACTGCCTCACTAGCCACTCTCCTCCCTGAGACCTGGATCACACACACCATGGCACTGCCTCAGTTGCCACTCTTCTCCCTGAAACATGCATCACACACACCATGGCAATTCCTCACTTGCCTCTCTCCTCCCTGAGACTTGGATCACACACACCATGGCACTGCCTCACCTGCCTCTCTCCTCCCTGAGACATGGATCACACACACCATGGCACTGCCTCACTTGCCACTCTCCTCCCTGAGGCATGGATCACCCACATCATGGCACTGCCTCACTTGCCTCTCTCCTCCCTGAGACATGGATCACACACACCATGGCACTGCCTCACTCACCACTCTCCTCCCTGAGACATGGATCACACACACCATGGCACCGCCTCACCTGCCACTCTCCTCCCTGAGACATGGATCACACACACACCATGGCACTGCCTCACGTGCCACTCTCCACCCTGAGACATGGATCACACACACCATGGCACTGCCTCACTAGCCACTCTCCTCCCTGAGACCTGGATCACACACACCATGGCACTGCCTCACTTGCCACTCTCCTCCCTGAGACATGGATCACACACATCATGGCGCTGCCTCACTTGCCACTCTCCTCCCTGAGACATGGATCACACACACACCATGGCACTGCCTCACTTGCCGCTCTCCACCCTGAGACATGGATCACACACACCATGGCACTGCCTCACTTGCCACTCTCCACCCAGAGACATGGATCACACACACCATGGCACTGCCTCACTTGCAACTCTCCTCCCTGAGACATGGATCACCCACCATGGCACGGCCTCACTTGCCACACTCCACCCTGAGACATGGATCACACACACCATGGCACTGCCTCACTTGCCACTCTCCTCCCTGAGACATGGATCACACACACCATGGCGCTGCCTCACTTGCCACTCTCCTCCCTGAGACATGGATCACACACACCATGGCGCTGCCTCACTTGCCACTCTCCTCCCTGAGACATGGATCACACACACCATGGCACTGCCTCACTTGCCACTCTCCTCCCTGAGACATGGATCACACACACCATGGCACTGCCTCACCTGCCTCTCTCCTCCCTGAGACATGGATCACACACACCATGGCACTGCTTCACTTGCCTCTCTCCTCCCTGAGACATGAATCACACACACCATGGCACTGCCTCACTTGCCACTCTCCTCCCTGAGACATGGATCACCCACCATGGCACTGCCTCACCTGCCACTCTCCTCCCTGAGCCATGGATCACACACCATGGCACTGCCTCACTTGCCACTCTCCACCCTGAGACATGGATCACACACACAATGGCACTACCTCACTTGCCACTCTCCTCCCTGAGACATGAATCACACACACACCATGGCACTGCCTCACTTGCCACTCTCCACCCTGAGATATGGATCACACACACCATGGCACTGCCTCATTTGCCACTCTCATCCCTGAGACATGGATCACCCACCATGGCACGGCCTCACTTGCCACACTCCACCCTAAGACATGGATCACACACACCATGGCGCTGCCTCACTTGCCACTCTCCTCCCTGAGACATGGATCACGCACACCATGGCGCTGCCTCACTTGCCACTCTCCTCCCTGAGACATGGATCACACACACCATGGCGCTGCCTCACTTACCACTCTCCTCCCTGAGACATGGATCACACACACCATGGCACTGCCTCACTTGCCAGTCTCCTCCCTGAGACATGGATCACACACACCATGGCACTGCCTCACCTGCCTCTCTCCTCCCTGAGACATGGATCACACACACCATGGCGCTGCCTCACTTGCCTCTCTCCTCCCTGAGACATGGATCACACACACCATGGCACTGCCTCACTTGCCACTCTCCTCCCTGAGACATGGATCACCCACCATGGCACTGCCTCACCTGCCACTCTCCTCCCTGAGCCATGGATCACACACCATGACACTGCCTCACTTGCCACTCTCCTCCCTGAGACATGGATCAAGCAAACCATGGCACTGCCTCACGTGCCACTCTCCTCCCTGAGACATGGATCACACACACCATGGCACTGCCTCACTTGCCACTCTCCACCCTGAGACATGGATCACACACACCATGGCGCTGCCTCACTTGCCACTCTCCTCACTGAGACATGGATCACACACACCATGGTGCTGCCTCACTTGCCACTCTCCTCCCTGAGACATGGATCACACACACCATGGCTCTGCCTCACTTGCCACTTTCCTCCCTGAGACATGGATCACAAAGACCATGGCACTGCCTCACTTGCCACTCTCCTGCCTGAGACATGGATCACACACACCATAGCACTGCCTCACCTGCCTCTCTCCTCCCTGAGACATGGATCACACACACCATGGCACTGCCTCACTTGCCACTCTCCTCCCTGAGACATGGATCGCCCACCATGGCACTGCCTCACCTGCCACTCTCCTCCCTGAGCCATGGATTACACACCATGACACTGCCTCACTTGCCACTCTCCTCCCTGAGACATGGATCACACACACCATGGCACTGCCTCACTAGCCACTCTCCTCCCTGAGACCTGGATCACACACATCATGGCTCTGCCTCACTTGCCACTTTCCTCCCTGAGACATGGATCACAAAGACCATGGCACTGCCTCACTTGCCACTCTCCTGCCTGAGACATGGATCACACACACCATGGCACTGCCTCACCTGCCTCTCTCCTCCCTGAGACATGGATCACACACACCATGGCACTGCCTCACTTGCCACTCTCCTCCCTGAGACATGGATCGCCCACCATGGCACTGCCTCACCTGCCACTCTCCTCCCTGAGCCATGGATTACACACCATGACACTGCCTCACTTGCCACTCTCCTCCCTGAGACATGGATCACACACACCATGGCACTGCCTCACTAGCCACTCTCCTCCCTGAGACCTGGATCACACACATCATGGCACTGCCTCACTTGCCACTCCCCTCCCTGAGACATGGATCACACACACACCATGGCACTGCCTCACTTGCCACTCTCCACCCTGAGACATGGATCACACACACCATGGCACTACCTCACTTGCCACTCTCCTCCCTGAGACATTGATCACACACCCACCATGGCACGGCCTCACTTGCCACTCTCCACCCTGAGACATGGATCACACACACCATGGCAATTCCTCACTTGCCACTCTCCTCCCTGAGACATGGATCACACACACCATGGCACTGCCTCACCTGCCTCTCTCCTCCCTGAGACATGGATCACACACACCATGGCACTGCCTCACCTCCCTCTCTCCTCCCTGAGACATGGATCACACACACCATGGGACTGCCTCAATTGCCACTCTCCTCCCTGAGACATGGATCACCCACCATGGCACTGCCTCACCTGCCACTCTCCACCATGAGCCATGGGCACACACCATGACACTGCCTCACTTGCCACTCTCCTCGCCGCTCTCCTCCCTGAGACATGGATCAAAAACACCATGGCACTGCCTCACGTGCCACTCTCCTCCCTGAGACATGGATCACACAGACCATGGCACTGCCTCACTTGCCACTCTCCTGCCTGATACATGGAGCCTACACACCATGGCACTGCCTCACTTACCACTCTCCTCCCTGAGACATGGATCACACACACCATGGCACTGCCTCACTTGCCACTCTCCTCCCTGAGACATGGATCAAACACACCATGGCACTGCCTCACGTGCCACTCTCCTCCCTGAGACATGGATCACACAGACCATGGCACTGCCTCACTTGCCACTCTCCTGCCTGAGACATGGAGCCTACACACCATGGCACTGCCTCACTTACCATTGTCCTCCCTGAGACATGGATCACACACACCATGGCACTGCCTCACTTGCCACTCTCCTCCCTGAGACATGGATCACACACTTCATGGCACTGCCTCACTTGCCACTCTCCTCCCTGAGACATGGATCACACACACACCATGGCACTGCCTCACTTGCCACTCTCCACCTGAGACATGGATCACACACACAATGGCACTGCCTCACTTGCCACTCTCCTCCCTGAGACATGGATCAAAAACACCATGGCACTGCCTCACGTGCCACTCTCCTCCCTGAGACATGGATCACACAGACCATGGCACTGCCTCACTTGCCACTCTCCTGCCTGAGACATGGAGCCTACACACCATGGCACTGCCTCACTTACCACTCTCCTCCCTGAGACATGGATCACACACACCATGGCACTGCCTCACTTGCCACTCTCCTCCCTGAGACATGGATCAAACACACCATGGCACTGCCTCACGTGCCACTCTCCTCCCTGAGACATGGATCACACAGACCATGGCACTGCCTCACTTGCCACTCTCCTGCCTGAGACATGGAGCCTACACACCATGGCACTGCCTCACTTACCATTGTCCTCCCTGAGACATGGATCACACACACCATGGCACGGCCTCACTTGCCACTCTCCACCCTGAGACATGGATCATACACACCATGGCGCTGCCTCACTTGCCACTCTCCTCCCTGAGATATGGATCACACACACCATGGTGCTGCCTCACTTGCCACTCTCCTCCCTGAGACATGGATCACACACACCATGGCGCTGCCTCACTTGCCACTCTCCTCCCTGAGACATGGATCACACACACCATGGCACTGCCTCACTTGCCACTCTCCTCCCTGAGACATGGATCACACACACCATGGCACTGCCTCACCTGCCTCTCTTCTCCCTGAGACATGGATCACACACACCATGGCACTGCCTCACGTGCCACTCTCCTCCCTGAGACATGGATCACACAGACCATGGCACTGCCTCACTTGCCACTCTCCTGCCTGAGACATGGAGCCTACACACCATGGCACTGCCTCACTTGCCACTCTCCTCCCTGAGACATGGATCACACACTTCATGGCACTGCCTCGCTTGCCACTCTCCTCCCTGAGACATGGATCACACACACACACCATGGCACTGCCTCACTTGCCACTCTCCTCCCTGAGACATGGATCACACACTTCATGGCACTGCCTCGCTTGCCACTCTCCTCCCTGAGACATGGATCACACACACACACCATGGCACTGCCTCACTTGCCACTCTCCACCCTGAGACATGGATCACACACACCATGGCACTACCTCGGTTGCCACTCTCCTCCCTGAGACATGAATCACACACACACCATGGCACTGCCTCACTTGCCACTCTCCACCCTGAGATATGGATCACACACACCATGGCACTGCCTCACTTGCCACTCTCATCCCTGAGACATGGATCACCCACCATGGCACGGCCTCACTTGCCACTCTCCACCCTGAGACATGGATCACACACACCATGGCGCTGCCTCACTTGCCACTCTCCTCCCTGAGACATGGATCACACACACCATGGTGCTGCCTCACTTGCCACTCTCCTCCCTGAGACATGGATCACACACACCATGGCGCTGCCTCACTTGCCACTCTCCTCCCTGAGACATGGATCACACACACCATGGCACTGCCTCACTTGCCAGTCTCCTCCCTTAGACATGGATCACACACACCATGGCACTGCCTCACTTGCCACTCTCCTCCCTGAGACATGGATCAAACACACCATGGCACTGCCTCACGTGCCACTCTCCTCCCTGAGACATGGATCACACAGACCATGGCACTGCCTCACTTGCCACTCTCCTGCCTGAGACATGGAGCCTACACACCATGGCACTGCCTCACTTACCATTGTCCTCCCTGAGACATGGATCACACACACCATGGCACTGCCTCACTTGCCACTCTCCTCCCTGAGACATGGATCACACACTTCATGGCACTGCCTCACTTGCCACTCTCCTCCCTGAGACATGGATCACACACACACCATGGCACTGCCTCACTTGCCACTCTCCACCTGAGACATGGATCACACACACAATGGCACTGCCTCACTTGCCACTCTCATCCCTGAGACATGGATCACCCACCATGGCACGGCCTCACTTGCCACTCTCCACCCTGAGACATGGATCATACACACCATGGCGCTGCCTCACTTGCCACTCTCCTCCCTGAGATATGGATCACACACACCATGGTGCTGCCTCACTTGCCACTCTCCTCCCTGAGACATGGATCACACACACCATGGCGCTGCCTCACTTGCCACTCTCCTCCCTGAGACATGGATCACACACACCATGGCACTGCCTCACTTGCGACTCTCCTCCCTGAGACATGGATCACACACACCATGGCACTGCCTCACCTGCCTCTCTTCTCCCTGAGACATGGATCACACACACCATGGCACTGCCTCACGTGCCACTCTCCTCCCTGAGACATGGATCACACAGACCATGGCACTGCCTCACTTGCCACTCTCCTGCCTGAGACATGGAGCCTACACACCATGGCACTGCCTCACTTGCCACTCTCCTCCCTGAGACATGGATCACACACTTCATGGCACTGCCTCGCTTGCCACTCTCGTCCCTGAGACATGGATCACACACACACACCATGGCACTGCCTCACTTGCCACTCTCCTCCCTGAGACATGGATCACACACTTCATGGCACTGCCTCGCTTGCCACTCTCCTCCCTGAGACATGGATCACACACACACACCATGGCACTGCCTCACTTGCCACTCTCCACCCTGAGACATGGATCACACACACCATGGCACTACCTCGGTTGCCACTCTCCTCCCTGAGACATGAATCACACACACACCATGGCACTGCCTCACTTGCCACTCTCCACCCTGAGATATGGATCACACACACCATGGCACTGCCTCACTTGCCACTCTCATCCCTGAGACATGGATCACCCACCATGGCACGGCCTCACTTGCCACTCTCCACCCTGAGACATGGATCACACACACCATGGCGCTGCCTCACTTGCCACTCTCCTCCCTGAGACATGGATCACACACACCATGGTGCTGCCTCACTTGCCACTCTCCTCCCTGAGACATGGATCACACACACCATGGCGCTGCCTCACTTGCCACTCTCCTCCCTGAGACATGGATCACACACACCATGGCACTGCCTCACTTGCCAGTCTCCTCCCTTAGACATGGATCACACACACCATGGCACTGCCTCACTTGCCACTCTCCTACCTGAGACATGGATCACCCACCATGGCACTGCCTCACCTGCCACTCTCCTCCCTGAGCCATGGATCACACACCATGACACTGCCTCACTTGCCACTCTCCTCCCTGAGACATGGATCACACACACCGTGGCACTGTGTCACTAGCCACTCTCCTCCCTGAGACATGGATCACAGAGACCATGGCACTGCCTCACTTGCCACTCTCCTGCCTGAGACATCGAGCCTACACACCATGGCACTGCCTCACCTGCCTCTCTCCTCCCTGAGACATGGATCACACACACCATGGCACTGCCTCACTTGCCACTCTCCTCCCTGAGGCATGGATCACCCACATCATGGCACTGCCTCACTTGCCTCTCTCCTCCCTGAGACATGGATCACACACACCATGGCACTGCCTCACTCACCACTCTCCTCCCTGAGACATGGATCACACACACCATGGCACCGCCTCACCTGCCACTCTCCTCCCTGAGACATGGATCACACACACACCATGGCACTGCCTCACGTGCCACTCTCCACCCTGAGACATGGATCACACACACCATGGCACTGCCTCACTAGCCACTCTCCTCCCTGAGACCTGGATCACACACACCATGGCACTGCCTCACTTGCCACTCTCCTCCCTGAGACATGGATCACACACATCATGGCGCTGCCTCACTTGCCACTCTCCTCCCTGAGACATGGATCACACACACACCATGGCACTGCCTCACTTGCCGCTCTCCACCCTGAGACATGGATCACACACACCATGGCACTGCCTCACTTGCCACTCTCCACCCAGAGACATGGATCACACACACCATGGCACTGCCTCACTTGCAACTCTCCTCCCTGAGACATGGATCACCCACCATGGCACGGCCTCACTTGCCACACTCCACCCTGAGACATGGATCACACACACCATGGCACTGCCTCACTTGCCACTCTCCTCCCTGAGACATGGATCACACACACCATGGCGCTGCCTCACTTGCCACTCTCCTCCCTGAGACATGGATCACACACACCATGGCGCTGCCTCACTTGCCACTCTCCTCCCTGAGACATGGATCACACACACCATGGCACTGCCTCACTTGCCACTCTCCTCCCTGAGACATGGATCACACACACCATGGCACTGCCTCACCTGCCTCTCTCCTCCCTGAGACATGGATCACACACACCATGGCACTGCTTCACTTGCCTCTCTCCTCCCTGAGACATGAATCACACACACCATGGCACTGCCTCACTTGCCACTCTCCTCCCTGAGACATGGATCACCCACCATGGCACTGCCTCACCTGCCACTCTCCTCCCTGAGCCATGGATCACACACCATGGCACTGCCTCACTTGCCACTCTCCACCCTGAGACATGGATCACACACACAATGGCACTACCTCACTTGCCACTCTCCTCCCTGAGACATGAATCACACACACACCATGGCACTGCCTCACTTGCCACTCTCCACCCTGAGATATGGATCACACACACCATGGCACTGCCTCATTTGCCACTCTCATCCCTGAGACATGGATCACCCACCATGGCCCGGCCTCACTTGCCACACTCCACCCTAAGACATGGATCACACACACCATGGCGCTGCCTCACTTGCCACTCTCCTCCCTGAGACATGGATCACACACACCATGGCGCTGCCTCACTTGCCACTCTCCTCCCTGAGACATGGATCACACACACCATGGCGCTGCCTCACTTACCACTCTCCTCCCTGAGACATGGATCACACACACCATGGCACTGCCTCACTTGCCAGTCTCCTCCCTGAGACATGGATCACACACACCATGGCACTGCCTCACCTGCCTCTCTCCTCCCTGAGACATGGATCACACACACCATGGCGCTGCCTCACTTGCCTCTCTCCTCCCTGAGACATGGATCACACACACCATGGCACTGCCTCACTTGCCACTCTCCTCCCTGAGACATGGATCACCCACCATGGCACTGCCTCACCTGCCACTCTCCTCCCTGAGCCATGGATCACACACCATGACACTGCCTCACTTGCCACTCTCCTCCCTGAGACATGGATCAAGCAAACCATGGCACTGCCTCACGTGCCACTCTCCTCCCTGAGACATGGATCACACACACCATGGCACTGCCTCACTTGCCACTCTCCACCCTGAGACATGGATCACACACACCATGGCGCTGCCTCACTTGCCACTCTCCTCACTGAGACATGGATCACACACACCATGGTGCTGCCTCACTTGCCACTCTCCTCCCTGAGACATGGATCACACACACCATGGCTCTGCCTCACTTGCCACTTTCCTCCCTGAGACATGGATCACAAAGACCATGGCACTGCCTCACTTGCCACTCTCCTGCCTGAGACATGGATCACACACACCATGGCACTGCCTCACCTGCCTCTCTCCTCCCTGAGACATGGATCACACACACCATGGCACTGCCTCACTTGCCACTCTCCTCCCTGAGACATGGATCGCCCACCATGGCACTGCCTCACCTGCCACTCTCCTCCCTGAGCCATGGATTACACACCATGACACTGCCTCACTTGCCACTCTCCTCCCTGAGACATGGATCACACACACCATGGCACTGCCTCACTAGCCACTCTCCTCCCTGAGACCTGGATCACACACATCATGGCACTGCCTCACTTGCCACTCCCCTCCCTGAGACATGGATCACACACACACCATGGCACTGCCTCACTTGCCACTCTCCACCCTGAGACATGGATCACACACACCATGGCACTACCTCACTTGCCACTCTCCTCCCTGAGACATTGATCACACACCCACCATGGCACGGCCTCACTTGCCACTCTCCACCCTGAGACATGGATCACACACACCATGGCAATTCCTCACTTGCCACTCTCCTCCCTGAGACATGGATCACACACACCATGGCACTGCCTCACCTGCCTCTCTCCTCCCTGAGACATGGATCACACACACCATGGCACTGCCTCACCTCCCTCTCTCCTCCCTGAGACATGGATCACACACACCATGGGACTGCCTCACTTGCCACTCTCCTCCCTGAGACATGGATCACCCACCATGGCACTGCCTCACCTGCCACTCTCCACCATGAGCCATGGGCACACACCATGACACTGCCTCACTTGCCACTCTCCTCGCCGCTCTCCTCCCTGAGACATGGATCAAAAACACCATGGCACTGCCTCACGTGCCACTCTCCTCCCTGAGACATGGATCACACAGACCATGGCACTGCCTCACTTGCCACTCTCCTGCCTGAGACATGGAGCCTACACACCATGGCACTGCCTCACTTACCACTCTCCTCCCTGAGACATGGATCACACACACCATGGCACTGCCTCACTTGCCACTCTCCTCCCTGAGACATGGATCAAACACACCATGGCACTGCCTCACGTGCCACTCTCCTCCCTGAGACATGGATCACACAGACCATGGCACTGCCTCACTTGCCAATCTCCTGCCTGAGACATGGAGCCTACACACCATGGCACTGCCTCACTTACCATTGTCCTCCCTGAGACATGGATCACACACACCATGGCACTGCCTCACTTGCCACTCTCCTCCCTGAGACATGGATCACACACTTCATGGCACTGCCTCACTTGCCACTCTCCTCCCTGAGACATGGATCACACACACACCATGGCACTGCCTCACTTGCCACTCTCCACCTGAGACATGGATCACACACACAATGGCACTGCCTCACTTGCCACTCTCATCCCTGAGACATGGATCACCCACCATGGCACGGCCTCACTTGCCACTCTCCACCCTGAGACATGGATCATACACACCATGGCGCTGCCTCACTTGCCACTCTCCTCCCTGAGATATGGATCACACACACCATGGTGCTGCCTCACTTGCCACTCTCCTCCCTGAGACATGGATCACACACACCATGGCGCTGCCTCACTTGCCACTCTCCTCCCTGAGACATGGATCACACACACCATGGCACTGCCTCACTTGCCACTCTCCTCCCTGAGACATGGATCACACACACCATGGCACTGCCTCACCTGCCTCTCTTCTCCCTGAGACATGGATCACACACACCATGGCACTGCCTCACGTGCCACTCTCCTCCCTGAGACATGGATCACACAGACCATGGCACTGCCTCACTTGCCACTCTCCTGCCTGAGACATGGAGCCTACACACCATGGCACTGCCTCACTTGCCACTCTCCTCCCTGAGACATGGATCACACACTTCATGGCACTGCCTCGCTTGCCACTCTCCTCCCTGAGACATGGATCACACACACACACCATGGCACTGCCTCACTTGCCACTCTCCTCCCTGAGACATGGATCACACACTTCATGGCACTGCCTCGCTTGCCACTCTCCTCCCTGAGACATGGATCACACACACACACCATGGCACTGCCTCACTTGCCACTCTCCACCCTGAGACATGGATCACACACACCATGGCACTACCTCGGTTGCCACTCTCCTCCCTGAGACATGAATCACACACACCATGGCACTGCCTCACTTGCCACTCTCATCCCTGAGACATGGATCACCCACCATGGCACGGCCTCACTTGCCACTCTCCACCCTGAGACATGGATCACACACACCATGGCGCTGCCTCACTTGCCACTCTCCTCCCTGAGACATGGATCACACACACCATGGTGCTGCCTCACTTGCCACTCTCCTCCCTGAGACATGGATCACACACACCATGGCGCTGCCTCACTTGCCACTCTCCTCCCTGAGACATGGATCATACACACCATGGCGCTGCCTCACTTGCCACTCTCCTCCCTGAGATATGGATCACACACACCATGGTGCTGCCTCACTTGCCACTCTCCTCCCTGAGACATGGATCACACACACCATGGCGCTGCCTCACTTGCCACTCTCCTCCCTGAGACATGGATCACACACACCATGGCACTGCCTCACTTGCCACTCTCCTCCCTGAGACATGGATCACACACACCATGGCACTGCCTCACCTGCCTCTCTTCTCCCTGAGACATGGATCACACACACCATGGCACTGCCTCACGTGCCACTCTCCTCCCTGAGACATGGATCACACAGACCATGGCACTGCCTCACTTGCCACTCTCCTGCCTGAGACATGGAGCCTACACACCATGGCACTGCCTCACTTGCCACTCTCCTCCCTGAGACATGGATCACACACTTCATGGCACTGCCTCGCTTGCCACTCTCCTCCCTGAGACATGGATCACACACACACACCATGGCACTGCCTCACTTGCCACTCTCCTCCCTGAGACATGGATCACACACTTCATGGCACTGCCTCACTTGCCACTCTCCACCCTGAGACATGGATCATACACACCATGGCGCTGCCTCACTTGCCACTCTCCTCCCTGAGATATGGATCACACACACCATGGTGCTGCCTCACTTGCCACTCTCCACCCTGAGATATGGATCACACACACCATGGCACTGCCTCACTTGCCACTATCATCCCTGAGACATGGATCACCCACCATGGCACGGCCTCACTTGCCACTCTCCACCCTGAGACATGGATCACACACACCATGGCGCTGCCTCACTTGCCACTCTCCTCCCTGAGACATGGATCACACACACCATGGTGCTGCCTCACTTGCCACTCTCCTCCCTGAGACATGGATCACACACACCATGGCGCTGCCTCACTTGCCACTCTCCTCCCTGAGACATGGATCACACACACCATGGCACTGCCTCACTTGCCAGTCTCCTCCCTTAGACATGGATCACACACACCATGGCACTGCCTCACTTGCCACTCTCCTACCTGAGACATGGATCACCCACCATGGCACTGCCTCACCTGCCACTCTCCTCCCTGAGCCATGGATCACACACCATGACACTGCCTCACTTGCCACTCTCCTCCCTGAGACATGGATCACACACACCGTGGCACTGTGTCACTAGCCACTCTCCTCCCTGAGACATGGATCACAAAGACCATGGCACTGCCTCACTTGCCACTCTCCTGCCTGAGACATCGAGCCTACACACCATGGCACTGCCTCACCTACCACTCTCCTCCCTGAGACATGGATCACACACACCGTGGCACTGTGTCACTAGCCACTCTCCTCCCTGAGACCTGGATCACACACACCATGGCACTGCCTCAGTTGCCACTCTCCTGCCTGAGACATGGAGCCTACACACCATGGCACTGCCTCACCTACCACTCTCCTCCCTGAGACATGAATCACACACACCATGGCACTGCCTCACTAGCCACTCTCCTCCCTGAGACTTGGATCACACACACCATGGCACTGCCTCACCTGCCTCTCTCCTCCCTGAGACATGGATAACACACATCATGGCACTGCCTCACTCACCACTCTCCTCCCTGAGACATGGATCACACACACCATGGCACTGCCTCACTTGCCACTCTCCTCCCTGAGACATGGATCACCCACATCATGGCACTGCCTCACTTGCCTCTCTCCTCCCTGAGACATGGATCACACACACCATGGCACTGCCTCACTCACCACTCTCCTCCCTGAGACATGGATCACACACACCATGGCACCGCCTCACTTGCCACTCTCCTCCCTGAGACATGGATCACACACACACCATGGCACTGCCTCACGTGCCACTCTCCACCCTGAGACATGGATCACACACACCATGGCACTGCCTCACTAGCCACTCTCCTCCCTGAGACCTGGATCACACACATCATGGCACTGCCTCACTTGCCACTCCCCTCCCTGAGACATGGATCACACACACACCATGGCACTGCCTCACTTGCCACTCTCCACCCTGAGACATGGATCACACACACCATGGCACTACCTCACTTGCCACTCTCCTCCCTGAGACATTGATCACACACCCACCATGGCACGGCCTCACTTGCCACTCTCCACCCTGAGACATGGATCACACACACCATGGCAATTCCTCACTTGCCACTCTCCTCCCTGAGACATGGATCACACACACCATGGCACTGCCTCACCTGCCTCTCTCCTCCCTGAGACATGGATCACACACACCATGGCACTGCCTCACCTCCCTCTCTCCTCCCTGAGACATGGATCACACACACCATGGGACTGCCTCACTTGCCACTCTCCTCCCTGAGACATGGATCACCCACCATGGCACTGCCTCACCTGCCACTCTCCACCATGAGCCATGGACACACACCATGACACTGCCTCACTTGCCACTCTCCTCGCCGCTCTCCTCCCTGAGACATGGATCAAAAACACCATGGCACTGCCTCACGTGCCACTCTCCTCCCTGAGACATGGATCACACAGACCATGGCACTGCCTCACTTGCCACTCTCCTGCCTGAGACATGGAGCCTACACACCATGGCACTGCCTCACTTACCACTCTCCTCCCTGAGACATGGATCACACACACCATGGCACTGCCTCACTTGCCACTCTCCTCCCTGAGACATGGATCAAACACACCATGGCACTGCCTCACGTGCCACTCTCCTCCCTGAGACATGGATCACACAGACCATGGCACTGCCTCACTTGCCACTCTCCTGCCTGAGACATGGAGCCTACACACCATGGCACTGCCTCACTTACCATTGTCCTCCCTGAGACATGGATCACACACACCATGGCACTGCCTCACTTGCCACTCTCCTCCCTGAGACATGGATCGCCCACCATGGCACTGCCTCACCTGCCACTCTCCTCCCTGAGCCATGGATTACACACCATGACACTGCCTCACTTGCCACTCTCCTCCCTGAGACATGGATCACACACACCATGGCACTGCCTCACTAGCCACTCTCCTCCCTGAGACCTGGATCACACACATCATGGCACTGCCTCACTTGCCACTCCCCTCCCTGAGACATGGATCACACACACACCATGGCACTGCCTCACTTGCCACTCTCCACCCTGAGACATGGATCACACACACCATGGCACTACCTCACTTGCCACTCTCCTCCCTGAGACATTGATCACACACCCACCATGGCACGGCCTCACTTGCCACTCTCCTGCCTGAGACATCGAGCCTACACACCATGGCACTGCCTCACCTACCACTCTCCTCCCTGAGACATGGATCACACACACCGTGGCACTGTGTCACTAGCCACTCTCCTCCCTGAGACCTGGATCACACACACCATGGCACTGCCTCAGTTGCCACTCTCCTGCCTGAGACATGGAGCCTACACACCATGGCACTGCCTCACCTACCACTCTCCTCCCTGAGACATGGATCACACACACCATGGCACTGCCTCACTTGCCACTCTCCTCCCTGAGACATGGATCACCAGCATGGCACTGCTTCACTTGCCACTCTCCTCCCTGAGACATGGATCACACACACCATGGCACTGCCTCACTTGCCACTCTCCTCCCTGAGACATGGATCACACACACCATGGCACTGCCTCACTTGCCACTCTCCCCCCTGAGACATGGATCACCCACCATGGCACTGCCTCACTTGCCACTCTCCTCCCTGAGACATGGATCACACACTCCATGGCACTGCCTCACTTGCCACTCTCCTTCCTGAGACATGGATCACCCACCATGGTACTGACTCGCTTGCCACTCTCCTCCCTGAGACTTGGATCACACACACCATGGCACTGCCTCACCTGCCTCTCTCCTCCCTGAGACATCGATCACACACACCATGGCACTGCCTCACTTGCCACTCTCCTCCCTGAGACATGGATCACCCACATCATGACACTGCCTCACTTGCCTCTCTCCTCCCTGAGACATGGATCACACACACCATGGCACTGCCTCACTCACCACTCTCCTCCCTGAGACATGGATCACACACACCATGGCACCGCCTCACTTGCCACTCTCCTCCCTGAGACATGGAGCCTACACACCATGGCACTGCCTCACTTACCATTGTCCTCCCTGAGACATGGATCACACACACCATGGCACTGCCTCACTTGCCAGTCTCCTCCCTGAGACATGGATCACACACACCATGGCACTGCCTCACGTGCCACTCTCCTCCCTGAGACATGGATCACACAGACCATGGCACTGCCTCACTTGCCACTCTCCTGCCTGAGACATGGAGCCTACACACCATGGCACTGCCTCACTTACCACTCTCCTCCCTGAGACATGGATCACACACACCATGGCACTGCCTCACTTGCCACTCTCCTCCCTGAGACATGGATCACACACACCATGGCACTGCCTCACGTGCCACTCTCCTCCCTGAGACATGGAGCCTACACACCATGGCACTGCCTCACTTACCATTGTCCTCCCTGAGACATGGATCACACACACCATGGCACTGCCTCACTTGCCAGTCTCCTCCCTGAGACATGGATCACACACACCATGGCACTGCCTCACCTGCCTCTCTCCTCCCTGAGACATTGATCACACACACCATGGCACTGCCTCACTTGCCTCTCTCCTCCCTGAGACATGGATCACACACACCATGGCACTGCCTCACTTGCCACTCTCCTCCCTGAGACATGGATCGCCCACCATGGCACTGCCTCACCTGCCACTCTCCTCCCTGAGCCATGGATCACACACCATGACACTGCCTCACTTGCCACTCTCCTCCCTGAGACATGGATCAAGCACACCATGGCACTGCCTCATGTGCCACTCTCCTCCCTGAGACATGGATCACAAAGACCATGGCACTGCCTCACTTGCCACTCTCCTGCCTGAGGCATGGAGCCAACACACCATGGCACTGCCTCACCTACCACTCTCCTCCCTGAGACATGGATCACACACACCATGGCACTGCCTCACTAGCCACTCTCCTCCCTGAGACCTGGATCACACACATCATGGCACTGCCTCACTTGCCACTCCCCTCCCTGAGACATGGATCACACAAACACCATGGCACTGCCTCACTTGCCACTCTACACCCTGAGACATGGATCACACACACCATGGCACTACCTCACTTGCCACTCTCCTCCCTTAGACATTGATCACACACCCACCATGGCACGGCCTCACTTGCCACTCTCCACCCTGAGACATGGATCACACACACCATGGCACTGCCTCACTTGCCACTCTCCTCCCTGAGACATGGATCACACACACCATGGTGCTGCCTCACTGCCACTCTCCTCCCTGAGACATGGATCACACACACCATGGCACTGCCTCACTTGCACGTCTCCTCCCTGAGACATGGATCACACACACCATGGCACTGCCTCACCTGCCTCTCTCCTCCCTGAGACATGGATCACACACACCATGGCACTGCCTCACTTGCCTCTCTCCTCCCTGAGACATGGATCACACACACCATGGCACTGCCTCACTTGCCACTCTCCTCCCTGAGACTTGGATCGCCCACCATGGCACTGCCTCACCTGCCACTCTCCTCCCTGTGCCATGGATCACACACCATGACACTGCCTCACTTGCCACTCTCCTCCCTGAGACATGGATCAAACACACCATGGCACTGTCTCATGTTCCACTCTCCTCCCTGAGACATGGATCACAAAGACCATGGCACTGCCTCACTTGCCACTCTCCTGTCTGAGGCATGGAGCCTACACACCATGGCACTGCCTCACCTACCAGTCTCTCCCTGAGACCTGGATCACACACACCATGGCACTGCCTCACTAGCCACTCTCCCCCCTGAGACCTGGATCACACACATCATGGCACTGCCTCACTTGCCACTCCCCTCCCTGAGACATGGATCACACACACACCATGGCCCTGTCTCACTTGCCACTCTCCACCCTGAGACATGGATCACACACACCATGGCACTACCTCACTTGCCACTCTCCTCCCTGAGACATTGATCACACACCCGCCATGGCACGGCCTCACTTGCCACTCTCCACCCTGAGACATAGATCACACACACCATGGCACTGCCTCACTTGCCACTCTCCTCCCTGAGACATGGATCACACACACCATGGCACTGCTTCACTTGCCACTCTCATCCCTGAGACATGGATCACACACACCATGGCACTGCCACACTTGCCACTCTCCTCCCTGAGACATGGATCACACACACCATGGCACTGCCTCACCTGCCTCTCTCCTCCCTGAGACATGGATCACACACACCATGGCACTGCCTCACCTCCCTCTCTCCTCCCTGAGACATGGATCACACACACCATGGCACTGCCACACTTGCCACTCTCCTCCCTGAGACATGGATCAAAAACACCATGGCACTGCCTCACGTGCCACTCTCCTCCCTGAGACATGGATCACACAGACCATGGCACTGCCTCACTTGCCACTCTCCTGCCTGAGACATGGAGCCTACACACCATGGCACTGCCTCACTTACCACTCTCCTCCCTGAGACATGGATCACACACACCATGGCACTGCCTCACTTGCCACTCTCCTCCCTGAGACATGGATCACACACACCATGGCACTGCCTCACGTGCCACTCTCCTCCCTGAGACATGGAGCCTACATACCATGGCACTGCCTCACTTACCATTGTCCTCCCTGAGACATGGATCACACACACCATGGCACTGCCTCACCTGCCTCTCTCCTCCCTGAGACATGGATCACACACACCATGGCACTGCCTCACTTGCCTCTCTCCTCCCTGAGACATGGATCACACACACCATGGCACTGCCTCACTTGCCACTCTCCTCCCTGAGACATGGATCGCCCACCATGGCACTGCCTCACCTGCCACTCTCCTCCCTGAGCCATGGATCACACACCATGACACTGCCTCACTTGCCACTCTCCTCCCTGAGACATGGATCAAGCACACCATGGCACTGCCTCATGTGCCACTCTCCTCCCTGAGACATGGATCACAAAGACCATGGCACTGCCTCACTTGCCACTCTCCTGCCTGAGGCATGGAGCCAACACACCATGGCACTGCCTCACCTACCACTCTCCTCTCTGAGACATGGATCACACACACCATGGCACTGCCTCACTAGCCACTCTCCTCCCTGAGACCTGGATCACACACATCATGGCACTGCCTCACTTGCCACTCCCCTCCCTGAGACATGGATCACACAAACACCATGGCACTGCCTCACTTGCCACTCTACACCCTGAGACATGGATCACACACACCATGGCACTACCTCACTTGCCACTCTCCTCCCTTAGACATTGATCACACACCCACCATGGCACGGCCTGACTTGCCACTCTCCACCCTGAGACATGGATCACACACACCATGGCACTGCCTCACTTGCCACTCTCCTCCCTGAGACATGGATCACACACACCATGGCGCTGCCTCACTTGCCACTCTCCTCCCTGAGACATGGATCACACACACCATGGCACTGCCACACTTGCCACTCTCCTCCCTGAGACATGGATCACACACACCATGGCACTGCCTCACCTGCCTCTCTCCTCCCTGAGACATGGATCACACACACCATGGCACTGCCTCACCTCCCTCTCTCCTCCCTGAGACATGGATCACACACACCATGGGACTGCCTCACTTGCCACTCTCCTCCCTGAGACATGGATCACCCACCATGGCACTGCCTCACCTGCCACTCTCCACCATGAGCCATGGGCACACACCATGACACTGCCTCACTTGCCACTCTCCTCGCCGCTCTCCTCCCTGAGACATGGATCAAAAACACCATGGCACTGCCTCACGTGCCACTCTCCTCCCTGAGACATGGATCACACAGACCATGGCACTGCCTCACTTGCCACTCTCCTGCCTGAGACATGGAGCCTACACACCATGGCACTGCCTCACTTACCACTCTCCTCCCTGAGACATGGATCACACACACCATGGCACTGCCTCACTTGCCACTCTCCTCCCTGAGACATGGATCACACACACCATGGCACTGCCTCACTTGCCACTCTCCTGCCTGAGACATGGAGCCTACACACCATGGCACTGCCTCACTTACCATTGTCCTCCCTGAGACATGGATCACACACACCATGGCACTGCCTCACTTGCCAGTCTACTCCCTGAGACATGGATCACACACACCATGGCACTGCCTCACCTGCCTCTCTCCTCCCTGAGACATGGATCACACACACCATGGCACTGCCTCACTTGCCACTCTCCTCCCTGAGACATGGATCGCCCACCATGGCACTGCCTCACCTGCCACTCTCCTCCCTGAGCCATGGATTACACACCATGACACTGCCTCACTTGCCACTCTCCTCCCTGAGACATGGATCACACACACCATGGCACTGCCTCACTAGCCACTCTCCTCCCTGAGACCTGGATCACACACATCATGGCACTGCCTCACTTGCCACTCCCCTCCCTGAGACATGGATCACACACACACCATGGCACTGCCTCACTTGCCACTCTCCACCCTGAGACATGGATCACACACACCATGGCACTACCTCACTTGCCACTCTCCTCCCTGAGACATTGATCACACACCCACCATGGCACGGCCTCACTTGCCACTCTCCTGCCTGAGACATCGAGCCTACACACCATGGCACTGCCTCACCTACCACTCTCCTCCCTGAGACATGGATCACACACACCATGGCACTGCCTCACCTGCCTCTCTCCTCCCTGAGACATGGATAACACACATCATGGCACTGCCTCACTCACCACTCTCCTCCCTGAGACATGGATCACACACACCATGGCACTGCCTCACTTGCCACTCTCCTCCCTGAGACATGGATCACCCACATCATGGCACTGCCTCACTTGCCTCTCTCCTCCCTGAGACATGGATCACACACACCATGGCACTGCCTCACTCACCACTCTCCTCCCTGAGACATGGATCACACACACCATGGCACCGCCTCACTTGCCACTCTCCTCCCTGAGACATGGAGCCTACACACCATGGCACTGCCTCACCTACCACTCTCCTCCCTGAGACATGGATCACACACACCATGGCACTGCCTCACCTACCACTCTCCTCCCTGAGACATGGATCACACACACCATGGCACTGCCTCACTTGCCAGTCTCCTCCCTGAGACATGGATCACACACACCATGGCACTGCCTCACCTGCCTCTCTCCTCCCTGAGACATGGATCACACACACCATGGCACTGCCTCACTTGCCACTCTCCTCCCTGAGACATGGATCACACACACCATGGCACCGCCTCACTTGCCACTCTCCTCCCTGAGACATGGAGCCTACACACCATGGCACTGCCTCACTTACCATTGTCCTCCCTGAGACATGGATCACACACACCATGGCACTGCCTCACTTGCCAGTCTCCTCCCTGAGACATGGATCACACACACCATGGCACTGCCTCACCTGCCTCTCTCCTCCCTGAGACATGGATCACACACACCATGGCACTGCCTCACTTGCCACTCTCCTCCCTGAGACATGGATCGCCCACCATGGCACTGCCTCACCTGCCACTCTCCTCCCTGAGCCATGGATTACACACCATGACACTGCCTCACTTGCCACTCTCCTCCCTGAGACATGGATCACACACACCATGGCACTGCCTCACTAGCCACTCTCCTCCCTGAGACCTGGATCACACACATCATGGCACTGCCTCACTTGCCACTCCCCTCCCTGAGACATGGATCACACACACACCATGGCACTGCCTCACTTGCCACTCTCCACCCTGAGACATGGATCACACACACCATGGCACTACCTCACTTGCCACTCTCCTCCCTGAGACATTGATCACACACCCACCATGACACGGCCTCACTTGCCACTCTCCACCCTGAGACATGGATCACACACACCATGGCAATTCCTCACTTGCCACTCTCCTCCCTGAGACATGGATCACACACACCATGGCACTGCCTCACCTGCCTCTCTCCTCCCTGAGACATGGATCACACACACCATGGCACTGCCTCACCTCCCTCTCTCCTCCCTGAGACATGGATCACACACACCATGGGACTGCCTCACTTGCCACTCTCCTCCCTGAGACATGGATCACCCACCATGGCACTGCCTCACCTGCCACTCTCCACCATGAGCCATGGGCACACACCATGACACTGCCTCACTTGCCACTCTCCTCGCCACTCTCCTCCCTGAGACATGGATCACACAGACCATGGCACTGCCTCACTTGCCACTCTCCTGCCTGAGACATGGAGCCTACACACCATGGCACTGCCTCACTTACCACTCTCCTCCCTGAGACATGGATCACACACACCATGGCACTGCCTCACTTGCCACTCTCCTCCCTGAGACATGGATCAAACTTACATGGCACTGCCTCACGTGCCACTCTCCTCCCTGAGACATGGATCACACAGACCATGGCACTGCCTCACTTGCCACTCTCCTGCCTGAGACATGGAGCCTACACACCATGGCACTTCCTCACTTACCATTGTCCTCCCTGAGACATGGATCACACACACCATGGCACTGCCTCACTTGCCACTCTCCTCCCTGAGACATGGATCACACACTTCATGGCACTGCCTCACTTGCCACTCTCCTCCCTGAGACATGGATCACACACACACCATGGCACTGCCTCACTTGCCACTCTCCACCTGAGACATGGATCACACACACAATGGCACTGCCTCACTTGCCACTCTCATCCCTGAGACATGGATCACCCACCATGGCACGGCCTCACTTGCCACTCTCCACCCTGAGACATGGATCATACACACCATGGCGCTGCCTCACTTGCCACTCTCCTCCCTGAGATATGGATCACACACACCATGGTGCTGCCTCACTTGCCACTCTCCTCCCTGAGACATGGATCACACACACCATGGTGCTGCCTCACTTGCCACTCTCCTCCCTGAGACATGGATCACACACACCATGGCACTGCCTCACTTGCCACTCTCCTCCCTGAGACATGGATCACACACACCATGGCACTGCCTCACCTGCCTCTCTTCTCCCTGAGACATGGATCACACACACCATGGCACTGCCTCACGTGCCACTCTCCTCCCTGAGACATGGATCACACAGACCATGGCACTGCCTCACTTGCCACTCTCCTGCCTGAGACATGGAGCCTACACACCATGGCACTGCCTCACTTGCCACTCTCCTCCCTGAGACATGGATCACACACTTCATGGCACTGCCTCGCTTGCCACTCTCCTCCCTGAGACATGGATCACACACACACACCATGGCACTGCCTCACTTGCCACTCTCCTCCCTGAGACATGGATCACACACTTCATGGCACTGCCTCGCTTGCCACTCTCCTCCCTGAGACATGGATCACACACACACACCATGGCACTGCCTCACTTGCCACTCTCCACCCTGAGACATGGATCACACACACCATGGCACTACCTCGGTTGCAGCTCTCCTCCCTGAGACATGAATCACACACACACCATGGCACTGCCTCACTTGCCACTCTCCACCCTGAGATATGGATCACACACACCATGGCACTGCCTCACTTGCCACTCTCATCCCTGAGACATGGATCACCCACCATGGCACGGCCTCACTTGCCACTCTCCACCCTGAGACATGGATCACACACACCATGGCGCTGCCTCACTTGCCACTCTCCTCCCTGAGACATGGATCACACACACCATGGTGCTGCCTCACTTGCCACTCTCCTCCCTGAGACATGGATCACACACACCATGGCGCTGCCTCACTTGCCACTCTCCTCCCTGAGACATGGATCACACACACCATGGCACTGCCTCACTTGCCAGTCTCCTCCCTTAGACATGGATCACACACACCATGGCACTGCCTCACTTGCCACTCTCCTACCTGAGACATGGATCACCCACCATGGCACTGCCTCACCTGCCACTCTCCTCCCTGAGCCATGGATCACACACCATGACACTGCCTCACTTGCCACTCTCCTCCCTGAGACATGGATCACACACACCGTGGCACTGTGTCACTAGCCACTCTCCTCCTTGAGACATGGATCACAAAGACCATGGCACTGCCTCACTTGCCACTCTCCTGCCTGAGACATCGAGCCTACACACCATGGCACTGCCTCACCTACCACTCTCCTCCCTGAGACATGGATCACACACACCGTGGCACTCTGTCACTAGCCACTCTCCTCCCTGAGACCTGGATCACACACACCATGGCACTGCCTCAGTTGCCACTCTCCTGCCTGAGACATGGAGCCTACACACCATGGCACTGCCTCACCTACCACTCTCCTCCCTGAGACATGAATCACACCCACCATGGCACTGCCTCACTAGCCACTCTCCTCCCTGAGACTTGGATCACACACACCATGGCACTGCCTCACCTGCCTCTCTCCTCCCTGAGACATGGATAACACACATCATGGCACTGCCTCACTCACCACTCTCCTCCCTGAGACATGGATCACACACACCATGGCACTGCCTCACTTGCCACTCTCCTCCCTGAGACATGGATCACCCACATCATGGCACTGCCTCACTTGCCTCTCTCCTCCCTGAGACATGGATCACACACACCATGGCACTGCCTCACTCACCACTCTCCTCCCTGAGACATGGATCACACACACCATGGCACCGCCTCACTTGCCACTCTCCTCCCTGAGACATGGATCACACACACACCATGGCACTGCCTCACGTGCCACTCTCCACCCTGAGACATGGATCACACACACCATGGCACTGCCTCACTAGCCACTCTACTCCCTGAGACCTGGATCACACACATCATGGCACTGCCTCACTTGCCACTCCCCTCCCTGAGACATGGATCACACACACACCATGGCACTGCCTCACTTGCCACTCTCCTCCCTGAGACATGGATCACCCACATCATGGCACTGCCTCACTTGCCTCTCTCCTCCCTGAGACATGGATCACACACACCATGGCACTGCCTCACTCACCACTCTCCTCCCTGAGACATGGATCACACACACCATGGCACCGCCTCACTTGCCACTCTCCTCCCTGAGACATGGAGCCTACACACCATGGCACTGCCTCACCTACCACTCTCCTCCCTGAGACATGGATCACACACACCATGGCACTGCCTCACCTACCACTCTCCTCCCTGAGACATGGATCACACACACCATGGCACTGCCTCACTTGCCAGTCTCCTCCCTGAGACATGGATCACACACACCATGGCACTGCCTCACCTGCCTCTCTCCTCCCTGAGACATGGATCACACACACCATGGCACTGCCTCACTTGCCACTCTCCTCCCTGAGACATGGATCACACACACCATGGCACCGCCTCACTTGCCACTCTCCTCCCTGAGACATGGAGCCTACACACCATGGCACTGCCTCACTTACCATTGTCCTCCCTGAGACATGGATCACACACACCATGGCACTGCCTCACTTGCCAGTCTCCTCCCTGAGACATGGATCACACACACCATGGCACTGCCTCACCTGCCTCTCTCCTCCCTGAGACATGGATCACACACACCATGGCACTGCCTCACTTGCCACTCTCCTCCCTGAGACATGGATCGCCCACCATGGCACTGCCTCACCTGCCACTCTCCTCCCTGAGCCATGGATTACACACCATGACACTGCCTCACTTGCCACTCTCCTCCCTGAGACATGGATCACACACACCATGGCACTGCCTCACTAGCCACTCTCCTCCCTGAGACCTGGATCACACACATCATGGCACTGCCTCACTTGCCACTCCCCTCCCTGAGACATGGATCACACACACACCATGGCACTGCCTCACTTGCCACTCTCCACCCTGAGACATGGATCACACACACCATGGCACTACCTCACTTGCCACTCTCCTCCCTGAGACATTGATCACACACCCACCATGACACGGCCTCACTTGCCACTCTCCACCCTGAGACGTGGATCACACACACCATGGCAATTCCTCACTTGCCACTCTCCTCCCTGAGACATGGATCACACACACCATGGCACTGCCTCACCTGCCTCTCTCCTCCCTGAGACATGGATCACACACACCATGGCACTGCCTCACCTCCCTCTCTCCTCCCTGAGACATGGATCACACACACCATGGGACTGCCTCACTTGCCACTCTCCTCCCTGAGACATGGATCACCCACCATGGCACTGCCTCACCTGCCACTCTCCACCATGAGCCATGGGCACACACCATGACACTGCCTCACTTGCCACTCTCCTCGCCACTCTCCTCCCTGAGACATGGATCACACAGACCATGGCACTGCCTCACTTGCCACTCTCCTGCCTGAGACATGGAGCCTACACACCATGGCACTGCCTCACTTACCACTCTCCTCCCTGAGACATGGATCACACACACCATGGTACTGCCTCACTTGCCACTCTCCTCCCTGAGACATGGATCAAACACACCATGGCACTGCCTCACGTGCCACTCTCCTCCCTGAGACATGGATCACACAGACCATGGCACTGCCTCACTTGCCACTCTCCTGCCTGAGACATGGAGCCTACACACCATGGCACTTCCTCACTTACCATTGTCCTCCCTGAGACATGGATCACACACACCATGGCACTGCCTCACTTGCCACTCTCCTCCCTGAGACATGGATCACACACTTCATGGCACTGCCTCACTTGCCACTCTCCTCCCTGAGACATGGATCACACACACACCATGGCACTGCCTCACTTGCCACTCTCCACCTGAGACATGGATCACACACACAATGGCACTGCCTCACTTGCCACTCTCATCCCTGAGACATGGATCACCCACCATGGCACGGCCTCACTTGCCACTCTCCACCCTGAGACATGGATCATACACACCATGGCGCTGCCTCACTTGCCACTCTCCTCCCTGAGATATGGATCACACACACCATGGTGCTGCCTCACTTGCCACTCTCCTCCCTGAGACATGGATCACACACACCATGGTGCTGCCTCACTTGCCACTCTCCTCCCTGAGACATGGATCACACACACCATGGCACTGCCTCACTTGCCACTCTCCTCCCTGAGACATGGATCACACACACCATGGCACTGCCTCACCTGCCTCTCTTCTCCCTGAGACATGGATCACACACACCATGGCACTGCCTCACGTGCCACTCTCCTCCCTGAGACATGGATCACACAGACCATGGCACTGCCTCACTTGCCACTCTCCTGCCTGAGACATGGAGCCTACACACCATGGCACTGCCTCACTTGCCACTCTCCTCCCTGAGACATGGATCACACACTTCATGGCACTGCCGCGCTTGCCACTCTCCTCCCTGAGACATGGATCACACACACACACCATGGCACTGCCTCACTTGCCACTCTCCTCCCTGAGACATGGATCACACACTTCATGGCACTGCCTCGCTTGCCACTCTCCTCCCTGAGACATGGATCACACACACACACCATGGCACTGCCTCACTTGCCACTCTCCACCCTGAGACATGGATCACACACACCATGGCACTACCTCGGTTGCAGCTCTCCTCCCTGAGACATGAATCACACACACACCATGGCACTGCCTCACTTGCCACTCTCCACCCTGAGATATGGATCACACACACCATGGCACTGCCTCACTTGCCACTCTCATCCCTGAGACATGGATCACCCACCATGGCACGGCCTCACTTGCCACTCTCCACCCTGAGACATGGATCACACACACCATGGCGCTGCCTCACTTGCCACTCTCCTCCCTGAGACATGGATCACACACACCATGGTGCTGCCTCACTTGCCACTCTCCTCCCTGAGACATGGATCACACACACCATGGCGCTGCCTCACTTGCCACTCTCCTCCCTGAGACATGGATCACACACACCATGGCACTGCCTCACTTGCCAGTCTCCTCCCTTAGACATGGATCACACACACCATGGCACTGCCTCACTTGCCACTCTCCTACCTGAGACATGGATCACCCACCATGGCACTGCCTCACCTGCCACTCTCCTCCCTGAGCCATGGATCACACACCATGACACTGCCTCACTTGCCACTCTCCTCCCTGAGACATGGATCACACACACCGTGGCACTGTGTCACTAGCCACTCTCCTCCTTGAGACATGGATCACAAAGACCATGGCACTGCCTCACTTGCCACTCTCCTGCCTGAGACATCGAGCCTACACACCATGGCACTGCCTCACCTACCACTCTCCTCCCTGAGACATGGATCACACACACCGTGGCACTCTGTCACTAGCCACTCTCCTCCCTGAGACCTGGATCACACACACCATGGCACTGCCTCAGTTGCCACTCTCCTGCCTGAGACATGGAGCCTACACACCATGGCACTGCCTCACCTACCACTCTCCTCCCTGAGACATGAATCACACACACCATGGCACTGCCTCACTAGCCACTCTCCTCCCTGAGACTTGGATCACACACACCATGGCACTGCCTCACCTGCCTCTCTCCTCCCTGAGACATGGATAACACACATCATGGCACTGCCTCACTCACCACTCTCCTCCCTGAGACATGGATCACACACACCATGGCACTGCCTCACTTGCCACTCTCCTCCCTGAGACATGGATCACCCACATCATGGCACTGCCTCACTTGCCTCTCTCCTCCCTGAGACATGGATCACACACACCATGGCACTGCCTCACTCACCACTCTCCTCCCTGAGACATGGATCACACACACCATGGCACCGCCTCACTTGCCACTCTCCTCCCTGAGACATGGATCACACACACACCATGGCACTGCCTCACGTGCCACTCTCCACCCTGAGACATGGATCACACACACCATGGCACTGCCTCACTAGCCACTCTACTCCCTGAGACCTGGATCACACACATCATGGCACTGCCTCACTTGCCACTCCCCTCCCTGAGACATGGATCACACACACACCATGGCACTGCCTCACTTGCCACTCTCCACCCTGAGACATGGATCACACACACCATGGCACTACCTCACTTGCCACTCTCCTCCCTGAGACATTGATCACACACCCACCATGGCACGGCCTCACTTGCCACTCTCCACCCTGAGACATGGATCACACACACCATGGCAATTCCTCACTTGCCACTCTCCTCCCTGAGACATGGATCACACACACCATGGCACTGCCTCACCTGCCTCTCTCCTCCCTGAGACATGGATCACACACCATGGCACTGCCTCACCTCCCTCTCTCCTCCCTGAGACATGGATCACACACACCATGGGACTGCCTCACTTGCCACTCTCCTCCCTGAGACATGGATCACCCACCATGGCACTGCCTCACCTGCCACTCTCCACCATGAGCCATGGGCACACACCATGACACTGCCTCACTTGCCACTCTCCTCGCCGCTCTCCTCCCTGAGACATGGATCAAAAACACCATGGCACTGCCTCACGTGCCACTCTCCTCCCTGAGACATGGATCACACAGACCATGGCACTGCCTCACTTGCCACTCTCCTGCCTGAGACATGGATCACACACACCATGGCACTGCCTCACTTACCACTCTCCTCCCTGAGACATGGATCACACACACCATGGCACTGCCTCACCTACCACTCTCCTCCCTGAGACATGAATCACACACACCATGGCACTGCCTCACTAGCCACTCTCCTCCCTGAGACTTGGATCACACACACCATGGCACTGCCTCACCTGCCTCTCTCCTCCCTGAGACATGGATAACACACATCATGGCACTGCCTCACTCACCACTCTCCTCCCTGAGACATGGATCACACACACCATGGCACTGCCTCACTTGCCACTCTCCTCCCTGAGACATGGATCACCCACATCATGGCACTGCCTCACTTGCCTCTCTCCTCCCTGAGACATGGATCACACACACCATGGCACTGCCTCACTCACCACTCTCCTCCCTGAGACATGGATCACACACACCATGGCACCGCCTCACTTGCCACTCTCCTCCCTGAGACATGGATCACACACACACCATGGCACTGCCTCACGTGCCACTCTCCACCCTGAGACATGGATCACACACACCATGGCACTGCCTCACTAGCCACTCTACTCCCTGAGACCTGGATCACACACATCATGGCACTGCCTCACTTGCCACTCCCCTCCCTGAGACATGGATCACACACACACCATGGCACTGCCTCACTTGCCACTCTCCACCCTGAGACATGGATCACACACACCATGGCACTACCTCACTTGCCACTCTCCTCCCTGAGACATTGATCACACACCCACCATGGCACGGCCTCACTTGCCACTCTCCACCCTGAGACATGGATCACACACACCATGGCAATTCCTCACTTGCCACTCTCCTCCCTGAGACATGGATCACACACACCATGGCACTGCCTCACCTGCCTCTCTCCTCCCTGAGACATGGATCACACACCATGGCACTGCCTCACCTCCCTCTCTCCTCCCTGAGACATGGATCACACACACCATGGGACTGCCTCACTTGCCACTCTCCTCCCTGAGACATGGATCACCCACCATGGCACTGCCTCACCTGCCACTCTCCACCATGAGCCATGGGCACACACCATGACACTGCCTCACTTGCCACTCTCCTCGCCGCTCTCCTCCCTGAGACATGGATCAAAAACACCATGGCACTGCCTCACGTGCCACTCTCCTCCCTGAGACATGGATCACACAGACCATGGCACTGCCTCACTTGCCACTCTCCTGCCTGAGACATGGATCACACACACCATGGCACTGCCTCACTTACCACTCTCCTCCCTGAGACATGGATCACACACACCATGGCACTGCCTCACTTGCCACTCTCCTCCCTGAGACATGGATCAAACACACCATGGCACTGCCTCACGTGCCACTCTCCTCCCTGAGACATGGATCACACAGACCATGGCACTGCCTCACTTGCCACTCTCCTGCCTGAGACATGGAGCCTACACACCATGGCACTGCCTCACTTACCATTGTCCTCCCTGAGACATGGATCACACACTTCATGGCACTGCCTCACTTGCCACTCTCCTCCCTGAGACATGGATCACACACACACCATGGCACTGCCTCACTTGCCACTCTCCACCTGAGACATGGATCACACACACCTTGGCCCTACCTCACTTGCCACTCTCCTCCCTGAGACATGGATCACACACACACCATGGCACTGCCTCACTTGCCACTCTCCACCCTGAGATATGGATCACACACACAATGGCACTGCCTCACTTGCCACTCTCATCCCTGAGACATGGATCACCCACCATGGCGCTGCCTCACTTGCCACTCTCCTCCCTGAGATATGGATCACACACACCATGGTGCTGCCTCACTTGCCACTCTCCTCCCTGAGACATGGATCACACACACCATGGCGCTGCCTCACTTGCCACTCTCCTCCCTGAGACATGGATCACACACACCATGGCACTGCCTCACCTGCCTCTCTTCTCCCTGAGATATGGATCACACACACCATGGCACTGCCTCACGTGCCACTCTCCTCCCTGAGACATGGATCACACAGACCATGGCACTGCCTCACTTGCCACTCTCCTGCCTGAGACATGGAGCCTACACACCATGGCACTGCCTCACTTGCCACTCTCCTCCCTGAGACATGGATCACACACTTCATGGCACTGCCTCGCTTGCCACTCTCCTCCCTGAGACATGGATCACACACACACACCATGGCACTGCCTCACTTGCCACTCTCCTCCCTGAGACATGGATCACACACTTCATGGCACTGCCTCGCTTGCCACTCTCCTCCCTGAGACATGGATCACACACACACACCATGGCACTGCCTCACTTGCCACTCTCCACCCTGAGACATGGATCACACACACCATGGCACTACCTCGGTTGCCACTCTCCACCCTGAGACATGAATCACACACACACCATGGCACTGCCTCACTTGCCACTCTCCACCCTGAGATATGGATCACACACACCATGGCACTGCCTCACTTGCCACTCTCATCCCTGAGACATGGATCACCCACCATGGCACGGCCTCACTTGCCACTCTCCACCCTGAGACATGGATCACACACACCATGGCGCTGCCTCACTTGCCACTCTCCTCCCTGAGACATGGATCACACACACCATGGTGCTGCCTCACTTGCCACTCTCCTCCCTGAGACATGGATCACACACACCATGGCGCTGCCTCACTTGCCACTCTCCTCCCTGAGACATGGATCACACACACCATGGCACTGCCTCACTTGCCAGTCTCCTCCCTTAGACATGGATCACACACACCATGGCACTGCCTCACTTGCCACTCTCCTACCTGAGACATGGATCACCCACCATGGCACTGCCTCACCTGCCACTCTCCTCCCTGAGCCATGGATCACACACCATGACACTGCCTCACTTGCCACTCTCCTCCCTGAGACATGGATCACACACACCGTGGCACTGTGTCACTAGCCACTCTCCTCCCTGAGACATGGATCACAAAGACCATGGCACTGCCTCACTTGCCACTCTCCTGCCTGAGACATCGAGCCTACACACCATGGCACTGCCTCACCTACCACTCTCCTCCCTGAGACATGGATCACACACACCGTGGCACTGTGTCACTAGCCACTCTCCTCCCTGAGACCTGGATCACACACACCATGGCGCTGCCTCAGTTGCCACTCTCCTGCCTGAGACATGGAGCCTACACACCATGGCACTGCCTCACCTACCACTCTCCTCCCTGAGACATGGATCACACACACCATGGCACTGCCTCACTAGCCACTCTCCTCCTTGAGACCTGGATCACACACACCATGGCACTGCCTCAGTTGCCACTCTTCTCCCTGAAACATGGATCACACACACCATGGCACTGCCTCATTTGCCTCTCTCCTCCCTGAGACTTGGATCCCACACACCATGGCACTGCCTCACCTGCCTCTCTCCTCCCTGAGACATGGATAACACACATCATGGCACTGCCTCACTCACCACTCTCCTCCCTGAGACATGGATCACACACACCATGGCACTGCCTCACTAGCCACTCTCCTCCTTGAGACCTGGATCACACACACCATGGCACTGCCTCAGTTGCCACTCTTCTCCCTGAAACATGGATCACACACACCATGGCACTGCCTCATTTGCCTCTCTCCTCCCTGAGACTTGGATCACACACACCATGGCACTGCCTCACCTGCCTCTCTCCTCCCTGAGACATGGATAACACACATCATGGCACTGCCTCACTCACCACTCTCCTCCCTGAGACATGGATCACACACACCATGGCACTGCCTCACTTGCCACTCTCCTCCCTGAGACATGGATCACCCACATCATGGCACTGCCTCACTTGCCTCTCTCCTCCCTGAGACATGGATCACACACACCATGGCACTGCCTCACTCACCACTCTCCTCCCTGAGACATGGATCACACACACCATGGCACCGCCTCACTTGCCACTCTCCTCCCTGAGACATGGATCACACACACACCATGGCACTGCCTCACGTGCCACTCTCCACCCTGAGACATGGATCACACACACCATGGCACTGCCTCACTAGCCACTCTCCTCTCTGAGACCTGGATCACACACACCATCGCACTGCCTCACTTGCCACTCTCTTCCCTGAGACATGAATCACACACACACCATGGCACTGCCTCACGTGCCACTCTCCACCCTGAGACATGGATCACACACACCATGGCACTGCCTCACTTGCCACTCTCCTCCCTGAGACATGGATCACCCACATCATGGCACTGCCTCACTTGCCTCTCTCCTCCCTGAGACATGGATCACACACACCATGGCACTGCCTCACTCACCACTCTCCTCCCTGAGACATGGATCACACACACCATGGCACCGCCTCACCTGCCACTCTCCTCCCTGAGACATGGATCACACACACACCATGGCACTGCCTCACGTGCCACTCTCCACCCTGAGACATGGATCACACACACCATGGCACTGCCTCACTAGCCACTCTCCTCCCTGAGACCTGGATCACACACACCATGGCACTGCCTCACTTGCCACTCTCCTCCCTGAGACATGGATCACACACATCATGGCGCTGCCTCACTTGCCACTCTCCTCCCTGAGACATGGATCACACACACACCATGGCACTGCCTCACTTGCCGCTCTCCACCCTGAGACATGGATCACACACACCATGGCACTGCCTCACTTGCCACTCTCCACCCAGAGACATGGATCACACACACCATCGCACTGCCTCACTTGCCACTCTCTTCCCTGAGACATGAATCACACACACACCATGGCACTGCCTCACGTGCCACTCTCCACCCTGAGACATGGATCACACACACCATGGCACTGCCTCACTTGCCACTCTCCTCCCTGAGACATGGATCACACACATCATGGCGCGGCCTCACGTGCCACTCTCCTCCCTGAGACATGGATCACACACACACCATGGCACGGCCTCACTTGCCACTCTCCACCCTGAGACATGGATCACACACACCATGGCACTGCCTCACTCTCCACTCTCCTCCCTGAGACATGGATCACACACACACACCATGGCACTGCCTCACTTGCCACTCTCCACCCGGAGACATGGATCACACACACCATGGCACTGCCTCACTTGCCACTCTCCTCCCTGAGACATGGATCACCCACCATGGCACGGCCTCACTTGCCACACTCCACCCTGAGACATGGATCACACACACCATGGCACTGCCTCACTTGCCACTCTCCTCCCTGAGACATGGATCACACACACCATGGCGCTGCCTCACTTGCCACTCTCCTCCCTGAGACATGGATCACACACACCATAGCGCTGCCTCACTTGCCACTCTCCTCCCTGAGACATGGATCACACACACCATGGCACTGCCTCACTTGCCACTCTCCTCCCTGAGACATGGATCACACACACCATGGCACTGCCTCACCTGACTCTCTCCTCCCTGAGACATGGATCACACACACCATGGCACCGCCTCACTTGCCTCTCTCCTCCCTGAGACATGAATCACACACACCATGGCACTGCCTCACTTGCCACTCTCCTCCCTGAGACATGGATCACCCACCATGGCACTGCCTCACCTGCCACTTTCCTCCCTGAGCCATGGATCACACACCATGGCACTGCCTCACTTGCCACTCTCCTCGCCACTCTCCTCCCTGAGACATGGATCAAACACACCATGGCACTGCCTCACGTGCCACTCTCCTCCCTGAGACATGGATCACACAGACCATGGCACCGCCTCACTTGCCACTCTCCTGCCTGAGACATGGAGCCTACACACCATGGCACTGCCTCACTTGCCACTCTCCTCCCTGAGACATGGATCATCCACCATGGCACTGTCTCCCTTGCCTCTCTCCTCCCTGAGACTTGGATCACACACACCATGGCACTGCCTCACCTGCCTCTCTCCTCCCTGAGACATGAATCACACACATCATGGCACTGCCTCACTCACCACTCTCCTCCCTGAGACATGGATCACACAGACCATGGCACTGCCTCACTTGCCACTCTCCTCCCTGAGACATGGATCACACACTTCATGGCACTGCCTCACTTGCCACTCTCCTCCCTGAGACATGGATCACACACACACACACCATGGCACTGCCTCACTTCCCACTCTCCACCCTGAGACATGGATCACACACACTATGGCACTACCTCAGTTGCCACTCTCCTCCCTGAGACATGAATCACACACACCATGGCACTGCCTCACTTGCCACTCTCCACCCTGAGATATGGATCACACACACCATGGCACTGCCTCACTTGCCACTCTCATCCCTGAGACATGGATCACCCACCATGGCACAGCCTCACTTGCCACTCTCCACCCTGAGACATGGATCACACACACCATGGCGCTGCCTCACTTGCCACTCTCCTCACTGAGACATGGATCACACACACCATGGTGCTGCCTCACTTGCCACTCTCCTCCCTGAGACATGGATCACACACACCATGGCACTGCCTCACTTGCCACTTTCCTCCCTGAGACATGGATCACACACACCATGGCACTGCCTCACTTGCCAGTCTCCTCCCTGAGACATGGATCACACACACCATGGCACTGCCTCACTTGCCACTCTCCTCCCTGAGACATGGATCACACACACCATGGCACTGCCTCACTTGCCAGTCTCCTCCCTGAGACATGGATCACACACACCATGGCACTGCCTCACTTGCCACTCTCCTCCCTGAGACATGGATCACCCACCATGGCACTGCCTCACCTGACACTCTCCTCCCTGAGCCATGGATCACACACCATGACACTGCCTCACTTGCCACTCTCCTCCCTGAGACATGGATCAAACAAACCATGGCACTGCCTCATGTGCCACTCTCCTCCCTGAGACATGGATCACACACACCATGGCACTGCCTCACTTGCCACTCTCCACCCTGAGACATGGATCACACACACCATGGCGCTGCCTCACTTGCCACTCTCCTCACTGAGACATGGATCACACACACCATGGTGCTGCCTCACTTTCCACCCTCCTCCCTGAGACATGGATCACACACACACCATGGCGCTGCCTCACTTGCCACTTTCCTCCCTGAGACATGGAACACAAAGACCATGGCACTGCCTCACTTGCCACTCTCCTGCCTGAGACATCGAGCCTACACACCATGGCACTGCCTCACCTACCACTCTCCTCCCTGAGACATGGATCACACACACCATGGCACTGCCTCACTAGCCACTCTCCTCCCTGAGACCTGGATCACACACACCATGGCACTGCCTCAGTTGCCACTCTCCTGCCTGATACATGGAGCCTACACACCATGGCACTGCCTCACCTACCACTCTCCTCCCTGAGACATGGATTACACACACCATGGCACTGCCTCACTAGCCACTCTCCTCCCTGAGACCTGGATCACACACACCATGGCACTGCCTCAGTTGCCACTCTTCTCCCTGAAACATGCATCACACACACCATGGCAATTCCTCACTTGCCTCTCTCCTCCCTGAGACTTGGATCACACACACCATGGCACTGCCTCACCTGCCTCTCTCCTCCCTGAGACATGGATCACACACACCATGGCACTGCCTCACTTGCCACTCTCCTCCCTGAGGCATGGATCACCCACATCATGGCACTGCCTCACTTGCCTCTCTCCTCCCTGAGACATGGATCACACACACCATGGCACTGCCTCACTCACCACTCTCCTCCCTGAGACATGGATCACACACACCATGGCACCGCCTCACCTGCCACTCTCCTCCCTGAGACATGGATCACACACACACCATGGCACTGCCTCACGTGCCACTCTCCACCCTGAGACATGGATCACACACACCATGGCACTGCCTCACTAGCCACTCTCCTCCCTGAGACCTGGATCACACACACCATGGCACTGCCTCACTTGCCACTCTCCTCCCTGAGACATGGATCACACACATCATGGCGCTGCCTCACTTGCCACTCTCCTCCCTGAGACATGGATCACACACACACCATGGCACTGCCTCACTTGCCGCTCTCCACCCTGAGACATGGATCACACACACCATGGCACTGCCTCACTTGCCACTCTCCACCCAGAGACATGGATCACACACACCATGGCACTGCCTCACTTGCAACTCTCCTCCCTGAGACATGGATCACCCACCATGGCACGGCCTCACTTGCCACACTCCACCCTGAGACATGGATCACACACACCATGGCACTGCCTCACTTGCAACTCTCCTCCCTGAGACATGGATCACCCACCATGGCACGGCCTCACTTGCCACACTCCACCCTGAGACATGGATCACACACACCATGGCACTGCCTCATTTGCCACTCTCATCCCTGAGACATGGATCACCCACCATGGCACGGCCTCACTTGCCACACTCCACCCTAAGACATGGATCACACACACCATGGCGCTGCTTCACTTGCCACTCTCCTCCCTGAGACATGGATCACACACACCATGGCGCTGCCTCACTTGCCACTCTCCTCCCTGAGACATGGATCACACACACCATGGCGCTGCCTCACTTACCACTCTCCTCCCTGAGACATGGATCACACACACCATGGCACTGCCTCACTTGCCAGTCTCCTCCCTGAGACATGGATCACACACACCATGGCACTGCCTCACCTGCCTCTCTCCTCCCTGAGACATGGATCACACACACCATGGCGCTGCCTCACTTGCCTCTCTCCTCCCTGAGACATGGATCACACACACCATGGCACTGCCTCACTTGCCACTCTCCTCCCTGAGACATGGATCACCCACCATGGCACTGCCTCACCTGCCACTCTCCTCCCTGAGCCATGGATCACACACCATGACACTGCCTCACTTGCCACTCTCCTCCCTGAGACATGGATCAAGCAAACCATGGCACTGCCTCACGTGCCACTCTCCTCCCTGAGACATGGATCACACACACCATGGCACTGCCTCACTTGCCACTCTCCACCCTGAGACATGGATCACACACACCATGGCGCTGCCTCACTTGCCACTCTCCTCACTGAGACATGGATCACACACACCATGGTGCTGCCTCACTTGCCACTCTCCTCCCTGAGACATGGATCACACACACCATGGCTCTGCCTCACTTGCCACTTTCCTCCCTGAGACATGGATCACAAAGACCATGGCACTGCCTCACTTGCCACTCTCCTGCCTGAGACATGGATCACACACACCATGGCACTGCCTCACCTGCCTCTCTCCTCCCTGAGACATGGATCACACACACCATGGCACTGCCTCACTTGCCACTCTCCTCCCTGAGACATGGATCGCCCACCATGGCACTGCCTCACCTGCCACTCTCCTCCCTGAGCCATGGATTACACACCATGACACTGCCTCACTTGCCACTCTCCTCCCTGAGACATGGATCACACACACCATGGCACTGCCTCACTAGCCACTCTCCTCCCTGAGACCTGGATCACACACATCATGGCACTGCCTCACTTGCCACTCCCCTCCCTGAGACATGGATCACACACACACCATGGCACTGCCTCACTTGCCACTCTCCACCCTGAGACATGGATCACACACACCATGGCACTACCTCACTTGCCACTCTCCTCCCTGAGACATTGATCACACACCCACCATGGCACGGCCTCACTTGCCACTCTCCACCCTGAGACATGGATCACACACACCATGGCAATTCCTCACTTGCCACTCTCCTCCCTGAGACATGGATCACACACACCATGGCACTGCCTCACCTGCCTCTCTCCTCCCTGAGACATGGATCACACACACCATGGCACTGCCTCACCTCCCTCTCTCCTCCCTGAGACATGGATCACACACACCATGGGACTGCCTCACTTGCCACTCTCCTCCCTGAGACATGGATCACCCACCATGGCACTGCCTCACCTGCCACTCTCCACCATGAGCCATGGGCACACACCATGACACTGCCTCACTTGCCACTCTCCTCGCCGCTCTCCTCCCTGAGACATGGATCAAAAACACCATGGCACTGCCTCACGTGCCACTCTCCTCCCTGAGACATGGATCACACAGACCATGGCACTGCCTCACTTGCCACTCTCCTGCCTGAGACATGGAGCCTACACACCATGGCACTGCCTCACTTACCACTCTCCTCCCTGAGACATGGATCACACACACCATGGCACTGCCTCACTTGCCACTCTCCTCCCTGAGACATGGATCACACACACCATGGCACTGCCTCACTCACCACTCTCCTCCCTGAGACATGGATCACACACACCATGGCACCGCCTCACTTGCCACTTTCCTCCCTGAGACATGGATCACACACACACCATGGCACTGCCTCACGTGCCACTCTCCACCCTGAGACATGGATCACACACACCATGGCACTGCCTCACTAGCCACTCTCCTCTCTGAGACCTGGATCACACACACCATCGCACGGCCTCACTTGCCACTCTCTTCCCTGAGACATGAATCACACACACACCATGGCACTGCCTCACGTGCCACTCTCCACCCTGAGACATGGATCACACACACCATGGCACTGCCTCACTTGCCACTCTCCTCCCTGAGACATGGATCACCCACATCATGGCACTGCCTCACTTGCCTCTCTCCTCCCTGAGACATGGATCACACACACCATGGCACTGCCTCACTCACCACTCTCCTCCCTGAGACATGGATCACACACACCATGGCACCGCCTCACCTGCCACTCTCCTCCCTGAGACATGGATCACACACACACCATGGCACTGCCTCACGTGCCACTCTCCACCCTGAGACATGGATCACACACACCATGGCACTGCCTCACTAGCCACTCTCCTCCCTGAGACCTGGATCACACACACCATGGCACTGCCTCACTTGCCACTCTCCTCCCTGAGACATGGATCACACACACCATGGCACTGCCTCACTAGCCACTCTCCTCCCTGAGACCTGGATCACACACACCATGGCACTGCCTCACTTGCCACTCTCCTCCCTGAGACATGGATCACACACATCATGGCGCTGCCTCACTTACCACTCTCTTCCCTGAGACATGGATCACACACACACCATGGCACTGCCTCACTTGCCGCTCTCCACCCTGAGACATGGATCACACACACCATGGCACTGCCTCACTTGCCACTCTCCACCCAGAGACATGGATCACACACACCATCGCACTGCCTCACTTGCCACTCTCTTCCCTGAGACATGAATCACACACACACCATGGCACTGCCTCACGTGCCACTCTCCACCCTGAGACATGGATCACACACACCATGGCACTGCCTCACTTGCCACTCTCCTCCCTGAGACATGGATCACACACATCATGGCGCGGCCTCACGTGCCACTCTCCTCCCTGAGACATGGATCACACACACACCATGGCACGGCCTCACTTGCCACTCTCCACCCTGAGACATGGATCACACACACCATGGCACTGCCTCACTCTCCACTCTCCTCCCTGAGACATGGATCACACACACACACCATGGCACTGCCTCACTTGCCACTCTCCACCCGGAGACATGGATCACACACACCATGGCACTGCCTCACTTGCCACTCTCCTCCCTGAGACATGGATCACCCACCATGGCACGGCCTCACTTGCCACACTCCACCCTGAGACATGGATCACACACACCATGGCACTGCCTCACTTGCCACTCTCCACCCTGAGACATGGATCACACACACCATGGCGATGCCTCACTTGCCACTCTCCTCCCTGAGACATGGATCACACACACCATAGCGCTGCCTCACTTGCCACTCTCCTCCCTGAGACATGGATCACACACACCATGGCACTGCCTCACTTGCCACTCTCCTCCCTGAGACATGGATCACACACACCATGGCACTGCCTCACCTGACTCTCTCCTCCCTGAGACATGGATCACACACACCATGGCACCGCCTCACTTGCCTCTCTCCTCCCTGAGACATGAATCACACACACCATGGCACTGCCTCACTTGCCACTCTCCTCCCTGAGACATGGATCACCCACCATGGCACTGCCTCACCTGACACTTTCCTCCCTGAGCCATGGATCACACACCATGGCACTGCCTCACTTGCCACTCTCCTCGCCACTCTCCTCCCTGAGACATGGATCAAACACACCATGGCACTGCCTCACGTGCCACTCTCCTCCCTGAGACATGGATCACACAGACCATGGCACCGCCTCACTTGCCACTCTCCTGCCGGAGACATGGAGCCTACACACCATGGCACTGCCTCACTTGCCACTCTCCTCCCTGAGACATGGATCATCCACCATGGCACTGTCTCCCTTGCCTCTCTCCTCCCTGAGACTTGGATCACACACACCATGGCACTGCCTCACCTGCCTCTCTCCTCCCTGAGACATGAATCACACACATCATGGCACTGCCTCACTCACCACTCTCCTCCCTGAGACATGGATCACACAGACCATGGCACTGCCTCACTTGCCACTCTCCTCCCTGAGACATGGATCACACACTTCATGGCACTGCCTCACTTGCCACTCTCCTCCCTGAGACATGGATCACACACACACACACCATGGCACTGCCTCACTTCCCACTCTCCACCCTGAGACATGGATCACACACACTATGGCACTACCTCAGTTGCCACTCTCCTCCCTGAGACATGAATCACACACACCATGGCACTGCCTCACTTGCCACTCTCCACCCTGAGATATGGATCACACACACCATGGCACTGCCTCACTTGCCACTCTCCTCCCTGAGACATGGATCACCCACCATGGCACAGCCTCACTTGCCACTCTCCACCCTGAGACATGGATCACACACACCATGGCGCTGCCTCACTTGCCACTCTCCTCACTGAGACATGGATCACACACACCATGGTGCTGCCTCACTTGCCACTCTCCTCCCTGAGACATGGATCACACACACCATGGCACTGCCTCACTTGCCACTTTCCTCCCTGAGACATGGATCACACACACCATGGCACTGCCTCACTTGCCAGTCTCCTCCCTGAGACATGGATCACACACACCATGGCACTGCCTCACTTGCCACTCTCCTCCCTGAGACATGGATCACACACACCATGGCACTGCCTCACTTGCCAGTCTCCTCCCTGAGACATGGATCACACACACCATGGCACTGCCTCACTTGCCACTCTCCTCCCTGAGACATGGATCACCCACCATGGCACTGCCTCACCTGCCACTCTCCTCCCTGAGCCATGGATCACACACCATGACACTGCCTCACTTGCCACTCTCCTCCCTGAGACATGGATCAAACAAACCATGGCACTGCCTCATGTGCCACTCTCCTCCCTGAGACATGGATCACACACACCATGGCACTGCCTCACTTGCCACTCTCCACCCTGAGACATGGATCACACACACCATGGCGCTGCCTCACTTGCCACTCTCCTCACTGAGACATGGATCACACACACCATGGTGCTGCCTCACTTTCCACTCTCCTCCCTGAGACATGGATCACACACACACCATGGCGCTGCCTCACTTGCCACTTTCCTCCCTGAGACATGGAACACAAAGACCATGGCACTGCCTCACTTGCCACTCTCCTGCCTGAGACATCGAGCCTACACACCATGGCACTGCCTCACCTACCACTCTCCTCCCTGAGACATGGATCACACACACCATGGCACTGCCTCACTAGCCACTCTCCTCCCTGAGACCTGGATCACACACACCATGGCACTGCCTCAGTTGCCACTCTCCTGCCTGATACATGGAGCCTACACACCATGGCACTGCCTCACCTACCACTCTCCTCCCTGAGACATGGATCACACACACCATGGCACTGCCTCACTAGCCACTCTCCTCCCTGAGACCTGGATCACACACACCATGGCACTGCCTCAGTTGCCACTCTTCTCCCTGAAACATGCATCACACACACCATGGCAATTCCTCACTTGCCTCTCTCCTCCCTGAGACTTGGATCACACACACCATGGCACTGCCTCACCTGCCTCTCTCCTCCCTGAGACATGGATCACACACACCATGGCACTGCCTCACTTGCCACTCTCCTCCCTGAGGCATGGATCACCCACATCATGGCACTGCCTCACTTGCCTCTCTCCTCCCTGAGACATGGATCACACACACCATGGCACTGCCTCACTCACCACTCTCCTCCCTGAGACATGGATCACACACACCATGGCACCGCCTCACCTGCCACTCTCCTCCCTGAGACATGGATCACACACACACCATGGCACTGCCTCACGTGCCACTCTCCACCCTGAGACATGGATCACACACACCATGGCACTGCCTCACTAGCCACTCTCCTCCCTGAGACCTGGATCACACACACCATGGCACTGCCTCACTTGCCACTCTCCTCCCTGAGACATGGATCACACACATCATGGCGCTGCCTCACTTGCCACTCTCCTCCCTGAGACATGGATCACACACACACCATGGCACTGCCTCACTTGCCGCTCTCAACCCTGAGACATGGATCACACACACCATGGCACTGCCTCACTTGCCACTCTCCACCCAGAGACATGGATCACACACACCATGGCACTGCCTCACTTGCAACTCTCCTCCCTGAGACATGGATCACCCACCATGGCACGGCCTCACTTGCCACACTCCACCCTGAGACATGGATCACACACACCATGGCACTGCCTCACTTGCCACTCTCCTCTCTGAGACATGGATCACACACACCATGGCGCTGCCTCACTTGCCACTCTCCTCCCTGAGACATGGATCACACACACCATGGCGCTGCCTCACTTGCCACTCTCCTCCCTGAGACATGGATCACACACACCATGGCACTGCCTCACTTGCCACTCTCCTCCCTGAGACATGGATCACACACACCATGGCACTGCCTCACCTGCCTCTCTCCTCCCTGAGACATGGATCACACACACCATGGCACTGCTTCACTTGCCTCTCTCCTCCCTGAGACATGAATCACACACACCATGGCACTGCCTCACTTGCCACTCTCCTCCCTGAGACATGGATCACCCACCATGGCACTGCCTCACCTGCCACTCTCCTCCCTGAGCCATGGATCACACACCATGGCACTGCCTCACTTGCCACTCTCCACCCTGAGACATGGATCACACACACAATGGCACTACCTCACTTGCCACTCTCCTCCCTGAGACATGAATCACACACACACCATGGCACTGCCTCACTTGCCACTCTCCACCCTGAGATATGGATCACACACACCATGGCACTGCCTCATTTGCCACTCTCATCCCTGAGACATGGATCACCCACCATGGCACGGCCTCACTTGCCACACTCCACCCTAAGACATGGATCACACACACCATGGCGCTGCCTCACTTGCCACTCTCCTCCCTGAGACATGGATCACACACACCATGGCGCTGCCTCACTTGCCACTCTCCTCCCTGAGACATGGATCACACACACCATGGCGCTGCCTCACTTACCACTCTCCTCCCTGAGACATGGATCACACACACCATGGCACTGCCTCACTTGCCAGTCTCCTCCCTGAGACATGGATCACACACACCATGGCACTGCCTCACCTGCCTCTCTCCTCCCTGAGACATGGATCACACACACCATGGCGCTGCCTCACTTGCCTCTCTCCTCCCTGAGACATGGATCACACACACCATGGCACTGCCTCACTTGCCACTCTCCTCCCTGAGACATGGATCACCCACCATGGCACTGCCTCACCTGCCACTCTCCTCCCTGAGCCATGGATCACACACCATGACACTGCCTCACTTGCCACTCTCCTCCCTGAGACATGGATCAAGCAAACCATGGCACTGCCTCACGTGCCACTCTCCTCCCTGAGACATGGATCACACACACCATGGCACTGCCTCACTTGCCACTCTCCACCCTGAGACATGGATCACACACACCATGGCGCTGCCTCACTTGCCACTCTCCTCACTGAGACATGGATCACACACACCATGGTGCTGCCTCACTTGCCACTCTCCTCCCTGAGAAATGGATCACACACACCATGGCTCTGCCTCACTTGCCACTTTCCTCCTTGAGACATGGATCACAAAGACCATGGCACTGCCTCACTTGCCACTCTCCTGCCTGAGACATGGATCACACACACCATAGCACTGCCTCACCTGCCTCTCTCCTCCCTGAGACATGGATCACACACACCATGGCACTGCCTCACTTGCCACTCTCCTCCCTGAGACATGGATCGCCCACCATGGCACTGCCTCACCTGCCACTCTCCTCCCTGAGCCATGGATTACACACCATGACACTGCCTCACTTGCCACTCTCCTCCCTGAGACATGGATCACACACACCATGGCACTGCCTCACTAGCCACTCTCCTCCCTGAGACCTGGATCACACACATCATGGCTCTGCCTCACTTGCCACTTTCCTCCCTGAGACATGGATCACAAAGACCATGGCACTGCCTCACTTGCCACTCTCCTGCCTGAGACATGGATCACACACACCATGGCACTGCCTCACCTGCCTCTCTCCTCCCTGAGACATGGATCACACACACCATGGCACTGCCTCACTTGCCACTCTCCTCCCTGAGACATGGATCGCCCACCATGGCACTGCCTCACCTGCCACTCTCCTCCCTGAGCCATGGATTACACACCATGACACTGCCTCACTTGCCACTCTCCTCCCTGAGACATGGATCACACACACCATGGCACTGCCTCACTAGCCACTCTCCTCCCTGAGACCTGGATCACACACATCATGGCACTGCCTCACTTGCCACTCCCCTCCCTGAGACATGGATCACACACACACCATGGCACTGCCTCACTTGCCACTCTCCACCCTGAGACATGGATCACACACACCATGGCACTACCTCACTTGCCACTCTCCTCCCTGAGACATTGATCACACACCCACCATGGCACGGCCTCACTTGCCACTCTCCACCCTGAGACATGGATCACACACACCATGGCAATTCCTCACTTGCCACTCTCCTCCCTGAAACATGGATCACACACACCATGGCACTGCCTCACCTGCCTCTCTCCTCCCTGAGACATGGATCACACACACCATGGCACTGCCTCACCTCCCTCTCTCCTCCCTGAGACATGGATCACACACACCATGGGACTGCCTCACTTGCCACTCTCCTCCCTGAGACATGGATCACCCACCATGGCACTGCCTCACCTGCCACTCTCCACCATGAGCCATGGGCACACACCATGACACTGCCTCACTTGCCACTCTCCTCGCCGCTCTCCTCCCTGAGACATGGATCAAAAACACCATGGCACTGCCTCACGTGCCACTCTCCTCCCTGAGACATGGATCACACAGACCATGGCACTGCCTCACTTGCCACTCTCCTGCCTGAGACATGGATCACACACACCATGGCACTGCCTCACTTGCCACTCTCCTCCCTGAGACATGGATCAAACACACCATGGCACTGCCTCACGTGCCACTCTCCTCCCTGAGACATGGATCACACAGACCATGGCACTGCCTCACTTGCCACTCTCCTGCCTGAGACATGGAGCCTACACACCATGGCACTGCCTCACTTACCATTGTCCTCCCTGAGACATGGATCACACACACCATGGCACTGCCTCACTTGCCACTCTCCTCCCTGAGACATGGATCACACACTTCATGGCACTGCCTCACTTGCCACTCTCCTCCCTGAGACATGGATCACACACACACCATGGCACTGCCTCACTTGCCACTCTCCACCTGAGACATGGATCACACACACAATGGCACTGCCTCACTTGCCACTCTCATCCCTGAGACATGGATCACCCACCATGGCACGGCCTCACTTGCCACTCTCCACCCTGAGACATGGATCATACACACCATGGCGCTGCCTCACTTGCCACTCTCCTCCCTGAGATATGGATCACACACACCATGGTGCTGCCTCACTTGCCACTCTCCTCCCTGAGACATGGATCACACACACCATGGCGCTGCCTCACTTGCCACTCTCCTCCCTGAGACATGGATCACACACACCATGGCACTGCCTCACTTGCCACTCTCCTCCCTGAGACATGGATCACACACACCATGGCACTGCCTCACCTGCCTCTCTTCTCCCTGAGACATGGATCACACACACCATGGCACTGCCTCACGTGCCACTCTCCTCCCTGAGACATGGATCACACAGACCATGGCACTGCCTCACTTGCCACTCTCCTGCCTGAGACATGGAGCCTACACACCATGGCACTGCCTCACTTGCCACTCTCCTCCCTGAGACATGGATCACACACTTCATGGCACTGCCTCGCTTGCCACTCTCCTCCCTGAGACATGGATCACACACACACGCCATGGCACTGCCTCACTTGCCACTCTCCTCCCTGAGACATGGATCACACACTTCATGGCACTGCCTCGCTTGCCACTCTCCTCCCTGAGACATGGATCACACACACACACCATGGCACTGCCTCACTTGCCACTCTCCACCCTGAGACATGGATCACACACACCATGGCACTACCTCGGTTGCCACTCTCCTCCCTGAGACATGAATCACACACACACCATGGCACTGCCTCACTTGCCACTCTCCACCCTGAGATATGGATCACACACACCATGGCACTGCCTCACTTGCCACTCTCATCCCTGAGACATGGATCACCCACCATGGCACGGCCTCACTTGCCACTCTCCACCCTGAGACATGGATCACACACACCATGGCGCTGCCTCACTTGCCACTCTCCTCCCTGAGACATGGATCACACACACCATGGTGCTGCCTCACTTGCCACTCTCCTCCCTGAGACATGGATCACACACACCATGGCGCTGCCTCACTTGCCACTCTCCTCCCTGAGACATGGATCACACACACCATGGCACTGCCTCACTTGCCAGTCTCCTCCCTTAGACATGGATCACACACACCATGCCACTGCCTCACTTGCCACTCTCCTCCCTGAGACATGGATCAAACACACCATGGCACTGCCTCACGTGCCACTCTCCTCCCTGAGACATGGATCACACAGACCATGGCACTGCCTCACTTGCCACTCTCCTGCCTGAGACATGGAGCCTACACACCATGGCACTGCCTCACTTACCATTGTCCTCCCTGAGACATGGATCACACACACCATGGCACTGCCTCACTTGCCACTCTCCTCCCTGAGACATGGATCACACACTTCATGGCACTGCCTCACTTGCCACTCTCCTCCCTGAGACATGGATCACACACACACCATGGCACTGCCTCACTTGCCACTCTCCACCTGAGACATGGATCACACACACAATGGCACTGCCTCACTTGCCACTCTCATCCCTGAGACATGGATCACCCACCATGGCACGGCCTCACTTGCCACTCTCCACCCTGAGACATGGATCATACACACCATGGCGCTGCCTCACTTGCCACTCTCCTCCCTGAGATATGGATCACACACACCATGGTGCTGCCTCACTTGCCACTCTCCTCCCTGAGACATGGATCACACACACCATGGCGCTGCCTCACTTGCCACTCTCCTCCCTGAGACATGGATCACACACACCATGGCACTGCCTCACTTGCCACTCTCCTCCCTGAGACATGGATCACACACACCATGGCACTGCCTCACCTGCCTCTCTTCTCCCTGAGACATGGATCACACACACCATGGCACTGCCTCACGTGCCACTCTCCTCCCTGAGACATGGATCACACAGACCATGGCACTGCCTCACTTGCCACTCTCCTGCCTGAGACATGGAGCCTACACACCATGGCACTGCCTCACTTGCCACTCTCCTCCCTGAGACATGGATCACACACTTCATGGCACTGCCTCGCTTGCCACTCTCCTCCCTGAGACATGGATCACACACACACACCATGGCACTGCCTCACTTGCCACTCTCCTCCCTGAGACATGGATCACACACTTCATGGCACTGCCTCGCTTGCCACTCTCCTCCCTGAGACATGGATCACACACACACACCATGGCACTGCCTCACTTGCCACTCTCCACCCTGAGACATGGATCACACACACCATGGCACTACCTCGGTTGCCACTCTCCTCCCTGAGACATGAATCACACACACACCATGGCACTGCCTCACTTGCCACTCTCCACCCTGAGATATGGATCACACACACCATGGCACTGCCTCACTTGCCACTCTCATCCCTGAGACATGGATCACCCACCATGGCACGGCCTCACTTGCCACTCTCCACCCTGAGACATGGATCACACACACCATGGCGCTGCCTCACTTGCCACTCTCCTCCCTGAGACATGGATCACACACACCATGGTGCTGCCTCACTTGCCACTCTCCTCCCTGAGACATGGATCACACACACCATGGCGCTGCCTCACTTGCCACTCTCCTCCCTGAGACATGGATCACACACACCATGGCACTGCCTCACTTGCCAGTCTCCTCCCTTAGACATGGATCACACACACCATGGCACTGCCTCACTTGCCACTCTCCTACCTGAGACATGGATCACCCACCATGGCACTGCCTCACCTGCCACTCTCCTCCCTGAGCCATGGATCACACACCATGACACTGCCTCACTTGCCACTCTCCTCCCTGAGACATGGATCACACACACCGTGGCACTGTGTCACTAGCCACTCTCCTCCCTGAGACATGGATCACAAAGACCATGGCACTGCCTCACTTGCCACTCTCCTGCCTGAGACATCGAGCCTACACACCATGGCACTGCCTCACCTGCCTCTCTCCTCCCTGAGACATGGATCACACACACCATGGCACTGCCTCACTTGCCACTCTCCTCCCTGAGGCATGGATCACCCACATCATGGCACTGCCTCACTTGCCTCTCTCCTCCCTGAGACATGGATCACACACACCATGGCACTGCCTCACTCACCACTCTCCTCCCTGAGACATGGATCACACACACCATGGCACCGCCTCACCTGCCACTCTCCTCCCTGAGACATGGATCACACACACACCATGGCACTGCCTCACGTGCCACTCTCCACCCTGAGACATGGATCACACACACCATGGCACTGCCTCACTAGCCACTCTCCTCCCTGAGACCTGGATCACACACACCATGGCACTGCCTCACTTGCCACTCTCCTCCCTGAGACATGGATCACACACATCATGGCGCTGCCTCACTTGCCGCTCTCCTCCCTGAGACATGGATCACACACACACCATGGCACTGCCTCACTTGCCGCTCTCCACCCTGAGACATGGATCACACACACCATGGCACTGCCTCACTTGCCACTCTCCACCCAGAGACATGGATCACACACACCATGGCACTGCCTCACTTGCAACTCTCCTCCCTGAGACATGGATCACCCACCATGGCACGGCCTCACTTGCCACACTCCACCCTGAGACATGGATCACACACACCATGGCACTGCCTCACTTGCCACTCTCCTCCCTGAGACATGGATCACACACACCATGGCGCTGCCTCACTTGCCACTCTCCTCCCTGAGACATGGATCACACACACCATGGCGCTGCCTCACTTGCCACTCTCCTCCCTGAGACATGGATCACACACACCATGGCACTGCCTCACTTGCCACTCTCCTCCCTGAGACATGGATCACACACACCATGGCACTGCCTCACCTGCCTCTCTCCTCCCTGAGACATGGATCACACACACCATGGCACTGCTTCACTTGCCTCTCTCCTCCCTGAGACATGAATCACACACACCATGGCACTGCCTCACTTGCCACTCTCCTCCCTGAGACATGGATCACCCACCATGGCACTGCCTCACCTGCCACTCTCCTCCCTGAGCCATGGATCACACACCATGGCACTGCCTCACTTGCCACTCTCCACCCTGAGACATGGATCACACACACAATGGCACTACCTCACTTGCCACTCTCCTCCCTGAGACATGAATCACACACACACCATGGCACTGCCTCACTTGCCACTCTCCACCCTGAGATATGGATCACACACACCATGGCACTGCCTCATTTGCCACTCTCATCCCTGAGACATGGATCACCCACCATGGCCCGGCCTCACTTGCCACACTCCACCCTAAGACATGGATCACACACACCATGGCGCTGCCTCACTTGCCACTCTCCTCCCTGAGACATGGATCACACACACCATGGCGCTGCCTCACTTGCCACTCTCCTCCCTGAGACATGGATCACACACACCATGGCGCTGCCTCACTTACCACTCTCCTCCCTGAGACATGGATCACACACACCATGGCACTGCCTCACTTGCCAGTCTCCTCCCTGAGACATGGATCACACACACCATGGCACTGCCTCACCTGCCTCTCTCCTCCCTGAGACATGGATCACACACACCATGGCGCTGCCTCACTTGCCTCTCTCCTCCCTGAGACATGGATCACACACACCATGGCACTGCCTCACTTGCCACTCTCCTCCCTGAGACATGGATCACCCACCATGGCACTGCCTCACCTGCCACTCTCCTCCCTGAGCCATGGATCACACACCATGACACTGCCTCACTTGCCACTCTCCTCCCTGAGACATGGATCAAGCAAACCATGGCACTGCCTCACGTGCCACTCTCCTCCCTGAGACATGGATCACACACACCATGGCACTGCCTCACTTGCCACTCTCCACCCTGAGACATGGATCACACACACCATGGCGCTGCCTCACTTGCCACTCTCCTCACTGAGACATGGATCACACACACCATGGTGCTGCCTCACTTGCCACTCTCCTCCCTGAGACATGGATCACACACACCATGGCTCTGCCTCACTTGCCACTTTCCTCCCTGAGACATGGATCACAAAGACCATGGCACTGCCTCACTTGCCACTCTCCTGCCTGAGACATGGATCACACACACCATGGCACTGCCTCACCTGCCTCTCTCCTCCCTGAGACATGGATCACACACACCATGGCACTGCCTCACTTGCCACTCTCCTCCCTGAGACATGGATCGCCCACCATGGCACTGCCTCACCTGCCACTCTCCTCCCTGAGCCATGGATTACACACCATGACACTGCCTCACTTGCCACTCTCCTCCCTGAGACATGGATCACACACACCATGGCACTGCCTCACTAGCCACTCTCCTCCCTGAGACCTGGATCACACACATCATGGCACTGCCTCACTTGCCACTCCCCTCCCTGAGACATGGATCACACACACACCATGGCACTGCCTCACTTGCCACTCTCCACCCTGAGACATGGATCACACACACCATGGCACTACCTCACTTGCCACTCTCCTCCCTGAGACATTGATCACACACCCACCATGGCACGGCCTCACTTGCCACTCTCCACCCTGAGACATGGATCACACACACCATGGCAATTCCTCACTTGCCACTCTCCTCCCTGAGACATGGATCACACACACCATGGCACTGCCTCACCTGCCTCTCTCCTCCCTGAGACATGGATCACACACACCATGGCACTGCCTCACCTCCCTCTCTCCTCCCTGAGACATGGATCACACACACCATGGGACTGCCTCACTTGCCACTCTCCTCCCTGAGACATGGATCACCCACCATGGCACTGCCTCACCTGCCACTCTCCACCATGAGCCATGGGCACACACCATGACACTGCCTCACTTGCCACTCTCCTCGCCGCTCTCCTCCCTGAGACATGGATCAAAAACACCATGGCACTGCCTCACGTGCCACTCTCCTCCCTGAGACATGGATCACACAGACCATGGCACTGCCTCACTTGCCACTCTCCTGCCTGAGACATGGAGCCTACACACCATGGCACTGCCTCACTTACCACTCTCCTCCCTGAGACATGGATCACACACACCATGGCACTGCCTCACTTGCCACTCTCCTCCCTGAGACATGGATCAAACACACCATGGCACTGCCTCACGTGCCACTCTCCTCCCTGAGACATGGATCACACAGACCATGGCACTGCCTCACTTGCCAATCTCCTGCCTGAGACATGGAGCCTACACACCATGGCACTGCCTCACTTACCATTGTCCTCCCTGAGACATGGATCACACACACCATGGCACTGCCTCACTTGCCACTCTCCTCCCTGAGACATGGATCACACACTTCATGGCACTGCCTCACTTGCCACTCTCCTCCCTGAGACATGGATCACACACACACCATGGCACTGCCTCACTTGCCACTCTCCACCTGAGACATGGATCACACACACAATGGCACTGCCTCACTTGCCACTCTCATCCCTGAGACATGGATCACCCACCATGGCACGGCCTCACTTGCCACTCTCCACCCTGAGACATGGATCATACACACCATGGCGCTGCCTCACTTGCCACTCTCCTCCCTGAGATATGGATCACACACACCATGGTGCTGCCTCACTTGCCACTCTCCTCCCTGAGACATGGATCACACACACCATGGCGCTGCCTCACTTGCCACTCTCCTCCCTGAGACATGGATCACACACACCATGGCACTGCCTCACTTGCCACTCTCCTCCCTGAGACATGGATCACACACACCATGGCACTGCCTCACCTGCCTCTCTTCTCCCTGAGACATGGATCACACACACCATGGCACTGCCTCACGTGCCACTCTCCTCCCTGAGACATGGATCACACAGACCATGGCACTGCCTCACTTGCCACTCTCCTGCCTGAGACATGGAGCCTACACACCATGGCACTGCCTCACTTGCCACTCTCCTCCCTGAGACATGGATCACACACTTCATGGCACTGCCTCGCTTGCCACTCTCCTCCCTGAGACATGGATCACACACACACACCATGGCACTGCCTCACTTGCCACTCTCCTCCCTGAGACATGGATCACACACTTCATGGCACTGCCTCGCTTGCCACTCTCCTCCCTGAGACATGGATCACACACACACACCATGGCACTGCCTCACTTGCCACTCTCCACCCTGAGACATGGATCACACACACCATGGCACTACCTCGGTTGCCACTCTCCTCCCTGAGACATGAATCACACACACACCATGGCACTGCCTCACTTGCCACTCTCCACCCTGAGATATGGATCACACACACCATGGCACTGCCTCACTTGCCACTCTCATCCCTGAGACATGGATCACCCACCATGGCACGGCCTCACTTGCCACTCTCCACCCTGAGACATGGATCACACACACCATGGCGCTGCCTCACTTGCCACTCTCCTCCCTGAGACATGGATCACACACACCATGGTGCTGCCTCACTTGCCACTCTCCTCCCTGAGACATGGATCACACACACCATGGCGCTGCCTCACTTGCCACTCTCCTCCCTGAGACATGGATCACACACACCATGGCACTGCCTCACTTGCCAGTCTCCTCCCTTAGACATGGATCACACACACCATGGCACTGCCTCACTTGCCACTCTCCTACCTGAGACATGGATCACCCACCATGGCACTGCCTCACCTGCCACTCTCCTCCCTGAGCCATGGATCACACACCATGACACTGCCTCACTTGCCACTCTCCTCCCTGAGACATGGATCACACACACCGTGGCACTGTGTCACTAGCCACTCTCCTCCCTGAGACATGGATCACAAAGACCATGGCACTGCCTCACTTGCCACTCTCCTGCCTGAGACATCGAGCCTACACACCATGGCACTGCCTCACCTACCACTCTCCTCCCTGATACATGGATCACACACACCGTGGCACTGTGTCACTAGCCACTCTCCTCCCTGAGACCTGGATCACACACACCATGGCACTGCCTCAGTTGCCACTCTCCTGCCTGAGACATGGAGCCTACACACCATGGCACTGCCTCACCTACCACTCTCCTCCCTGAGACATGAATCACACACACCATGGCACTGCCTCACTAGCCACTCTCCTCCCTGAGACTTGGATCACACACACCATGGCACTGCCTCACCTGCCTCTCTCCTCCCTGAGACATGGATAACACACATCATGGCACTGCCTCACTCACCACTCTCCTCCCTGAGACATGGATCACACACACCATGGCACTGCCTCACTTGCCACTCTCCTCCCTGAGACATGGATCACCCACATCATGGCACTGCCTCACTTGCCTCTCTCCTCCCTGAGACATGGATCACACACACCATGGCACTGCCTCACTCACCACTCTCCTCCCTGAGACATGGATCACACACACCATGGCACCGCCTCACTTGCCACTCTCCTCCCTGAGACATGGATCACACACACACCATGGCACTGCCTCACGTGCCACTCTCCACCCTGAGACATGGATCACACACACCATGGCACTGCCTCACTAGCCACTCTCCTCCCTGAGACCTGGATCACACACATCATGGCACTGCCTCACTTGCCACTCCCCTCCCTGAGACATGGATCACACACACACCATGGCACTGCCTCACTTGCCACTCTCCACCCTGAGACATGGATCACACACACCATGGCACTACCTCACTTGCCACTCTCCTCCCTGAGACATTGATCACACACCCACCATGGCACGGCCTCACTTGCCACTCTCCACCCTGAGACATGGATCACACACACCATGGAAATTCCTCACTTGCCACTCTCCTCCCTGAGACATGGATCACACACACCATGGCACTGCCTCACCTGCCTCTCTCCTCCCTGAGACATGGATCACACACACCATGGCACTGCCTCACCTCCCTCTCTCCTCCCTGAGACATGGATCACACACACCATGGGACTGCCTCACTTGCCACTCTCCTCCCTGAGACATGGATCACCCACCATGGCACTGCCTCACCTGCCACTCTCCACCATGAGCCATGGGCACACACCATGACACTGCCTCACTTGCCACTCTCCTCGCCGCTCTCCTCCCTGAGACATGGATCAAAAACACCATGGCACTGCCTCACGTGCCACTCTCCTCCCTGAGACATGGATCACACAGACCATGGCACTGCCTCACTTGCCACTCTCCTGCCTGAGACATGGAGCCTACACACCATGGCACTGCCTCACTTACCACTCTCCTCCCTGAGACATGGATCACACACACCATGGCACTGCCTCACTTGCCACTCTCCTCCCTGAGACATGGATCAAACACACCATGGCACTGCCTCACGTGCCACTCTCCTCCCTGAGACATGGATCACACAGACCATGGCACTGCCTCACTTGCCACTCTCCTGCCTGAGACATGGAGCCTACACACCATGGCACTGCCTCACTTACCATTGTCCTCCCTGAGACATGGATCACACACACCATGGCACTGCCTCACTTGCCACTCTCCTCCCTGAGACATGGATCACACACTTCATGGCACTGCCTCACTTGCCACTCTCCTCCCTGAGACATGGATCACACACACACCATGGCACTGCCTCACTTGCCACTCTCCACCTGAGACATGGATCACACACACCTTGGCCCTACCTCACTTGCCACTCTCCTCCCTGAGACATGGATCACACACACACCATGGCACTGCCTCACTTGCCACTCTCCACCCTGAGATATGGATCACACACACAATGGCACTGCCTCACTTGCCACTCTCATCCCTGAGACATGGATCACCCACCATGGCGCTGCCTCACTTGCCACTCTCCTCCCTGAGATATGGATCACACACACCATGGTGCTGCCTCACTTGCCACTCTCCTCCCTGAGACATGGATCACACACACCATGGCGCTGCCTCACTTGCCACTCTCCTCCCTGAGACATGGATCACACACACCATGGCACTGCCTCACTTGCCACTCTCCTCCCTGAGACATGGATCACACACACCATGGCACTGCCTCACCTGCCTCTCTTCTCCCTGAGATATGGATCACACACACCATGGCACTGCCTCACGTGCCACTCTCCTCCCTGAGACATGGATCACACAGACCATGGCACTGCCTCACTTGCCACTCTCCTGCCTGAGACATGGAGCCTACACACCATGGCACTGCCTCACTTGCCACTCTCCTCCCTGAGACATGGATCACACACTTCATGGCACTGCCTCGCTTGCCACTCTCCTCCCTGAGACATGGATCACACACACACACCATGGCACTGCCTCACTTGCCACTCTCCTCCCTGAGACATGGATCACACACTTCATGGCACTGCCTCGCTTGCCACTCTCCTCCCTGAGACATGGATCACACACACACACACACACCATGGCACTGCCTCACTTGCCACTCTCCACCCTGAGACATGGATCACACACACCATGGCACTACCTCGGTTGCCAATCTCCTCCCTGAGACATGAATCACACACACACCATGGCACTGCCTCACTTGCCACTCTCCACCCTGAGATATGGATCACACACACCATGGCACTGCCTCACTTGCCACTCTCATCCCTGAGACATGGATCACCCACCATGGCACGGCCTCACTTGCCACTCTCCACCCTGAGACATGGATCACACACACCATGGCGCTGCCTCACTTGCCACTCTCCTCCCTGAGACATGGATCACACACACCATGGTGCTGCCTCACTTGCCACTCTCCTCCCTGAGACATGGATCACACACACCATGGCGCTGCCTCACTTGCCACTCTCCTCCCTGAGACATGGATCACACACACCATGGCACTGCCTCACTTGCCAGTCTCCTCCCTTAGACATGGATCACACACACCATGGCACTGCCTCACTTGCCACTCTCCTACCTGAGACATGGATCACCCACCATGGCACTGCCTCACCTGCCACTCTCCTCCCTGAGCCATGGATCACACACCATGACACTGCCTCACTTGCCACTCTCCTCCCTGAGACATGGATCACACACACCGTGGCACTGTGTCACTAGCCACTCTCCTCCCTGAGACATGGATCACAAAGACCATGGCACTGCCTCACTTGCCACTCTCCTGCCTGAGACATCGAGCCTACACACCATCGCACTGCCTCACCTACCACTCTCCTCCCTGAGACATGGATCACACACACCGTGGCACTGTGTCACTAGCCACTCTCCTCCCTGAGACCTGGATCACACACACCATGGCACTGCCTCAGTTGCCACTCTCCTGCCTGAGACATGGAGCCTACACACCATGGCACTGCCTCACCTACCACTCTCCTCCCTGAGACATGGATCACACACACCATGGCACTGCCTCACTAGCCACTCTCCTCCTTGAGACCTGGATCACACACACCATGGCACTGCCTCAGTTGCCACTCTTCTCCCTGAAACATGGATCACACACACCATGGCACTGCCTCATTTGCCTCTCTCCTCCCTGAGACTTGGATCACACACACCATGGCACTGCCTCACCTGCCTCTCTCCTCCCTGAGACATGGATAACACACATCATGGCACTGCCTCACTCACCACTCTCCTCCCTGAGACATGGATCACACACACCATGGCACTGCCTCACTAGCCACTCTCCTCCTTGAGACCTGGATCACACACACCATGGCACTGCCTCAGTTGCCACTCTTCTCCCTGAAACATGGATCACACACACCATGGCACTGCCTCATTTGCCTCTCTCCTCCCTGAGACTTGGATCACACACACCATGGCACTGCCTCACCTGCCTCTCTCCTCCCTGAGACATGGATAACACACATCATGGCACTGCCTCACTCACCACTCTCCTCCCTGAGACATGGATCACACACACCATGGCACTGCCTCACTTGCCACTCTCCTCCCTGAGACATGGATCACCCACATCATGGCACTGCCTCACTTGCCTCTCTCCTCCCTGAGACATGGATCACACACACCATGGCACTGCCTCACTCACCACTCTCCTCCCTGAGACATGGATCACACACACCATGGCACCGCCTCACTTGCCACTCTCCTCCCTGAGACATGGATCACACACACACCATGGCACTGCCTCACGTGCCACTCTCCACCCTGAGACATGGATCACACACACCATGGCACTGCCTCACTAGCCACTCTCCTCTCTGAGACCTGGATCACACACACCATCGCACTGCCTCACTTGCCACTCTCTTCCCTGAGACATGAATCACACACACACCATGGCACTGCCTCACGTGCCACTCTCCACCCTGAGACATGGATAACACACCATGGCACTGCCTCACTTGCCACTCTCCTCCCTGAGACATGGATCACCCACATCATGGCACTGCCTCACTTGCCTCTCTCCTCCCTGAGACATGGATCACACACACCATGGCACTGCCTCACTCACCACTCTCCTCCCTGAGACATGGATCACACACACCATGGCACCGCCTCACCTGCCACTCTCCTCCCTGAGACATGGATCACACACACACCATGGCACTGCCTCACGTGCCACTCTCCACCCTGAGACATGGATCACACACACCATGGCACTGCCTCACTAGCCACTCTCCTCCCTGAGACCTGGATCACACACACCATGGCACTGCCTCACGTGCCACTCTCCTCCCTGAGACATGGATCACACAGACCATGGCACTGCCTCACTTGCCACTCTCCTGCCTGAGACATGGAGCCTACACACCATGGCACTGCCTCACTTACCACTCTCCTCCCTGAGACATGGATCACACACACCATGGCACTGCCTCACTTGCCACTCTCCTCCCTGAGACATGGATCAAACACACCATGGCACTGCCTCACGTGCCACTCTCCTCCCTGAGACATGGATCACACAGACCATGGCACTGCCTCACTTGCCACTCTCCTGCCTGAGACATGGAGCCTACACACCATGGCACTGCCTCACTTACCATTGTCCTCCCTGAGACATGGATCACACACACCATGGCACTGCCTCACTTGCCACTCTCCTCCCTGAGACATGGATCACACACTTCATGGCACTGCCTCACTTGCCACTCTCCTCCCTGAGACATGGATCACACACACACCATGGCACTGCCTCACTTGCCACTCTCCACCTGAGACATGGATCACACACACCTTGGCCCTACCTCACTTGCCACTCTCCTCCCTGAGACATGGATCACACACACACCATGGCACTGCCTCACTTGCCACTCTCCACCCTGAGATATGGATCACACACACAATGGCACTGCCTCACTTGCCACTCTCATCCCTGAGACATGGATCACCCACCATGGCGCTGCCTCACTTGCCACTCTCCTCCCTGAGATATGGATCACACACACCATGGTGCTGCCTCACTTGCCACTCTCCTCCCTGAGACATGGATCACACACACCATGGCGCTGCCTCACTTGCCACTCTCCTCCCTGAGACATGGATCACACACACCATGGCACTGCCTCACTTGCCACTCTCCTCCCTGAGACATGGATCACACACACCATGGCACTGCCTCACCTGCCTCTCTTCTCCCTGAGATATGGATCACACACACCATGGCACTGCCTCACGTGCCACTCTCCTCCCTGAGACATGGATCACACAGACCATGGCACTGCCTCACTTGCCACTCTCCTGCCTGAGACATGGAGCCTACACACCATGGCACTGCCTCACTTGCCACTCTCCTCCCTGAGACATGGATCACACACTTCATGGCACTGCCTCGCTTGCCACTCTCCTCCCTGAGACATGGATCACACACACACACCATGGCACTGCCTCACTTGCCACTCTCCTCCCTGAGACATGGATCACACACTTCATGGCACTGCCTCGCTTGCCACTCTCCTCCCTGAGACATGGATCACACACACACACACCATGGCACTGCCTCACTTGCCACTCTCCACCCTGAGACATGGATCACACACACCATGGCACTACCTCGGTTGCCAATCTCCTCCCTGAGACATGAATCACACACACACCATGGCACTGCCTCACTTGCCACTCTCCACCCTGAGATATGGATCACACACACCATGGCACTGCCTCACTTGCCACTCTCATCCCTGAGACATGGATCACCCACCATGGCACGGCCTCACTTGCCACTCTCCACCCTGAGACATGGATCACACACACCATGGCGCTGCCTCACTTGCCACTCTCCTCCCTGAGACATGGATCACACACACCATGGTGCTGCCTCACTTGCCACTCTCCTCCCTGAGACATGGATCACACACACCATGGCGCTGCCTCACTTGCCACTCTCCTCCCTGAGACATGGATCACACACACCATGGCACTGCCTCACTTGCCAGTCTCCTCCCTTAGACATGGATCACACACACCATGGCACTGCCTCACTTGCCACTCTCCTACCTGAGACATGGATCACCCACCATGGCACTGCCTCACCTGCCACTCTCCTCCCTGAGCCATGGATCACACACCATGACACTGCCTCACTTGCCACTCTCCTCCCTGAGACATGGATCACACACACCGTGGCACTGTGTCACTAGCCACTCTCCTCCCTGAGACATGGATCACAAAGACCATGGCACTGCCTCACTTGCCACTCTCCTGCCTGAGACATCGAGCCTACACACCATGGCACTGCCTCACCTACCACTCTCCTCCCTGAGACATGGATCACACACACCGTGGCACTGTGTCACTAGCCACTCTCCTCCCTGAGACCTGGATCACACACACCATGGCACTGCCTCAGTTGCCACTCTCCTGCCTGAGACATGGAGCCTACACACCATGGCACTGCCTCACCTACCACTCTCCTCCCTGAGACATGGATCACACACACCATGGCACTGCCTCACTAGCCACTCTCCTCCTTGAGACCTGGATCACACACACCATGGCACTGCCTCAGTTGCCACTCTTCTCCCTGAAACATGGATCACACACACCATGGCACTGCCTCATTTGCCTCTCTCCTCCCTGAGACTTGGATCACACACACCATGGCACTGCCTCACCTGCCTCTCTCCTCCCTGAGACATGGATAACACACATCATGGCACTGCCTCACTCACCACTCTCCTCCCTGAGACATGGATCACACACACCATGGCACTGCCTCACTAGCCACTCTCCTCCTTGAGACCTGGATCACACACACCATGGCACTGCCTCAGTTGCCACTCTTCTCCCTGAAACATGGATCACACACACCATGGCACTGCCTCATTTGCCTCTCTCCTCCCTGAGACTTGGATCACACACACCATGGCACTGCCTCACCTGCCTCTCTCCTCCCTGAGACATGGATAACACACATCATGGCACTGCCTCACTCACCACTCTCCTCCCTGAGACATGGATCACACACACCATGGCACTGCCTCACTTGCCACTCTCCTCCCTGAGACATGGATCACCCACATCATGGCACTGCCTCACTTGCCTCTCTCCTCCCTGAGACATGGATCACACACACCATGGCACTGCCTCACTCACCACTCTCCTCCCTGAGACATGGATCACACACACCATGGCACCGCCTCACTTGCCACTCTCCTCCCTGAGACATGGATCACACACACACCATGGCACTGCCTCACGTGCCACTCTCCACCCTGAGACATGGATCACACACACCATGGCACTGCCTCACTAGCCACTCTCCTCTCTGAGACCTGGATCACACACACCATCGCACTGCCTCACTTGCCACTCTCTTCCCTGAGACATGAATCACACACACACCATGGCACTGCCTCACGTGCCACTCTCCACCCTGAGACATGGATAACACACCATGGCACTGCCTCACTTGCCACTCTCCTCCCTGAGACATGGATCACCCACATCATGGCACTGCCTCACTTGCCTCTCTCCTCCCTGAGACATGGATCACACACACCATGGCACTGCCTCACTCACCACTCTCCTCCCTGAGACATGGATCACACACACCATGGCACCGCCTCACCTGCCACTCTCCTCCCTGAGACATGGATCACACACACACCATGGCACTGCCTCACGTGCCACTCTCCACCCTGAGACATGGATCACACACACCATGGCACTGCCTCACTAGCCACTCTCCTCCCTGAGACCTGGATCACACACACCATGGCACTGCCTCACTTGCCACTCTCCTCCCTGAGACATGGATCACACACATCATGGCGCTGCCTCACTTGCCACTCTCCTCCCTGAGACATGGATCACACACACACCATGGCACTGCCTCACTTGCCGCTCTCCACCCTGAGACATGGATCACACACACCATGGCACTGCCTCACTTGCCACTCTCCACCCAGAGACATGGATCACACACACCATCGCACTGCCTCACTTGCCACTCTCTTCCCTGAGACATGAATCACACACACACCATGGCACTGCCTCACGTGCCACTCTCCACCCTGAGACATGGATCACACACACCATGGCACTGCCTCACTTGCCACTCTCCTCCCTGAGACATGGATCACACACATCATGGCGCGGCCTCACGTGCCACTCTCCTCCCTGAGACATGGATCACACACACACCATGGCACGGCCTCACTTGCCACTCTCCACCCTGAGACATGGATCACACACACCATGGCACTGCCTCACTCTCCACTCTCCTCCCTGAGACATGGATCACACACACACACCATGGCACTGCCTTACTTGCCACTCTCCACCCGGAGACATGGATCACACACACCATGGCACTGCCTCACTTGCCACTCTCCTCCCTGAGACATGGATCACCCACCATGGCACGGCCTCACTTGCCACACTCCACCCTGAGACATGGATCACACACACCATGGCACTGCCTCACTTGCCACTCTCCTCCCTGAGACATGGATCACACACACCATGGCGCTGCCTCACTTGCCACTCTCCTCCCTGAGACATGGATCACACACACCATAGCGCTGCCTCACTTGCCACTCTCCTCCCTGAGACATGGATCACACACACCATGGCACTGCCTCACTTGCCACTCTCCTCCCTGAGACATGGATCACACACACCATGGCACTGCCTCACCTGACTCTCTCCTCCCTGAGACATGGATCACACACACCATGGCACCGCCTCACTTGCCTCTCTCCTCCCTGAGACATGAATCACACACACCATGGCACTGCCTCACTTGCCACTCTCCTCCCTGAGACATGGATCACCCACCATGGCACTGCCTCACCTGCCACTTTCCTCCCTGAGCCATGGATCACACACCATGGCACTGCCTCACTTGCCACTCTCCTCGCCACTCTCCTCCCTGAGACATGGATCAAACACACCATGGCACTGCCTCACTTGCCACTCTCCTCCCTGAGACATGGATCACACACACCATGGCACTGCCTCACCTGCCTCTCTTCTCCCTGAGACATGGATCACACACACCATGGCACTGCCTCACGTGCCACTCTCCTCCCTGAGACATGGATCACACAGACCATGGCACTGCCTCACTTGCCACTCTCCTGCCTGAGACATGGAGCCTACACACCATGGCACTGCCTCACTTGCCACTCTCCTCCCTGAGACATGGATCACACACTTCATGGCACTGCCGCGCTTGCCACTCTCCTCCCTGAGACATGGATCACACACACACACCATGGCACTGCCTCACTTGCCACTCTCCTCCCTGAGACATGGATCACACACTTCATGGCACTGCCTCGCTTGCCACTCTCCTCCCTGAGACATGGATCACACACACACACCATGGCACTGCCTCACTTGCCACTCTCCACCCTGAGACATGGATCACACACACCATGGCACTACCTCGGTTGCAGCTCTCCTCCCTGAGACATGAATCACACACACACCATGGCACTGCCTCACTTGCCACTCTCCACCCTGAGATATGGATCACACACACCATGGCACTGCCTCACTTGCCACTCTCATCCCTGAGACATGGATCACCCACCATGGCACGGCCTCACTTGCCACTCTCCACCCTGAGACATGGATCACACACACCATGGCGCTGCCTCACTTGCCACTCTCCTCCCTGAGACATGGATCACACACACCATGGTGCTGCCTCACTTGCCACTCTCCTCCCTGAGACATGGATCACACACACCATGGCGCTGCCTCACTTGCCACTCTCCTCCCTGAGACATGGATCACACACACCATGGCACTGCCTCACTTGCCAGTCTCCTCCCTTAGACATGGATCACACACACCATGGCACTGCCTCACTTGCCACTCTCCTACCTGAGACATGGATCACCCACCATGGCACTGCCTCACCTGCCACTCTCCTCCCTGAGCCATGGATCACACACCATGACACTGCCTCACTTGCCACTCTCCTCCCTGAGACATGGATCACACACACCGTGGCACTGTGTCACTAGCCACTCTCCTCCTTGAGACATGGATCACAAAGACCATGGCACTGCCTCACTTGCCACTCTCCTGCCTGAGACATCGAGCCTACACACCATGGCACTGCCTCACCTACCACTCTCCTCCCTGAGACATGGATCACACACACCGTGGCACTCTGTCACTAGCCACTCTCCTCCCTGAGACCTGGATCACACACACCATGGCACTGCCTCAGTTGCCACTCTCCTGCCTGAGACATGGAGCCTACACACCATGGCACTGCCTCACCTACCACTCTCCTCCCTGAGACATGAATCACACACACCATGGCACTGCCTCACTAGCCACTCTCCTCCCTGAGACTTGGATCACACACACCATGGCACTGCCTCACCTGCCTCTCTCCTCCCTGAGACATGGATAACACACATCATGGCACTGCCTCACTCACCACTCTCCTCCCTGAGACATGGATCACACACACCATGGCACTGCCTCACTTGCCACTCTCCTCCCTGAGACATGGATCACCCACATCATGGCACTGCCTCACTTGCCTCTCTCCTCCCTGAGACATGGATCACACACACCATGGCACTGCCTCACTCACCACTCTCCTCCCTGAGACATGGATCACACACACCATGGCACCGCCTCACTTGCCACTCTCCTCCCTGAGACATGGATCACACACACACCATGGCACTGCCTCACGTGCCACTCTCCACCCTGAGACATGGATCACACACACCATGGCACTGCCTCACTAGCCACTCTACTCCCTGAGACCTGGATCACACACATCATGGCACTGCCTCACTTGCCACTCCCCTCCCTGAGACATGGATCACACACACACCATGGCACTGCCTCACTTGCCACTCTCCACCCTGAGACATGGATCACACACACCATGGCACTACCTCACTTGCCACTCTCCTCCCTGAGACATTGATCACACACCCACCATGGCACGGCCTCACTTGCCACTCTCCACCCTGAGACATGGATCACACACACCATGGCAATTCCTCACTTGCCACTCTCCTCCCTGAGACATGGATCACACACACCATGGCACTGCCTCACCTGCCTCTCTCCTCCCTGAGACATGGATCACACACCATGGCACTGCCTCACCTCCCTCTCTCCTCCCTGAGACATGGATCACACACACCATGGGACTGCCTCACTTGCCACTCTCCTCCCTGAGACATGGATCACCCACCATGGCACTGCCTCACCTGCCACTCTCCACCATGAGCCATGGGCACACACCATGACACTGCCTCACTTGCCACTCTCCTCGCCGCTCTCCTCCCTGAGACATGGATCAAAAACACCATGGCACTGCCTCACGTGCCACTCTCCTCCCTGAGACATGGATCACACAGACCATGGCACTGCCTCACTTGCCACTCTCCTGCCTGAGACATGGATCACACACACCATGGCACTGCCTCACTTACCACTCTCCTCCCTGAGACATGGATCACACACACCATGGCACTGCCTCACCTACCACTCTCCTCCCTGAGACATGAATCACACACACCATGGCACTGCCTCACTAGCCACTCTCCTCCCTGAGACTTGGATCACACACACCATGGCACTGCCTCACCTGCCTCTCTCCTCCCTGAGACATGGATAACACACATCATGGCACTGCCTCACTCACCACTCTCCTCCCTGAGACATGGATCACACACACCATGGCACTGCCTCACTTGCCACTCTCCTCCCTGAGACATGGATCACCCACATCATGGCACTGCCTCACTTGCCTCTCTCCTCCCTGAGACATGGATCACACACACCATGGCACTGCCTCACTCACCACTCTCCTCCCTGAGACATGGATCACACACACCATGGCACCGCCTCACTTGCCACTCTCCTCCCTGAGACATGGATCACACACACACCATGGCACCGCCTCACTTGCCACTCTCCTCCCTGAGACATGGATCACACACACACCATGGCACTGCCTCACGTGCCACTCTACTCCCTGAGACCTGGATCACACACATCATGGCACTGCCTCACTTGCCACTCCCCTCCCTGAGACATGGATCACACACACACCATGGCACTGCCTCACTTGCCACTCTCCACCCTGAGACATGGATCACACACACCATGGCACTACCTCACTTGCCACTCTCCTCCCTGAGACATTGATCACACACCCACCATGGCACGGACTCACTTGCCACTCTCCACCCTGAGACATGGATCACACACACCATGGCAATTCCTCACTTGCCACTCTCCTCCCTGAGACATGGATCACACACACCATGGCACTGCCTCACCTGCCTCTCTCCTCCCTGAGACATGGATCACACACCATGGCACTGCCTCACCTCCCTCTCTCCTCCCTGAGACATGGATCACACACACCATGGGACTGCCTCACTTGCCACTCTCCTCCCTGAGACATGGATCACCCACCATGGCACTGCCTCACCTGCCACTCTCCACCATGAGCCATGGGCACACACCATGACACTGCCTCACTTGCCACTCTCCTCGCCGCTCTCCTCCCTGAGACATGGATCAAAAACACCATGGCACTGCCTCACGTGCCACTCTCCTCCCTGAGACATGGATCACACAGACCATGGCACTGCCTCACTTGCCACTCTCCTGCCTGAGACATGGATCACACACACCATGGCACTGCCTCACTTACCACTCTCCTCCCTGAGACATGGATCACACACACCATGGCACTGCCTCACTTGCCACTCTCCTCCCTGAGACATGGATCAAACACACCATGGCACTGCCTCACGTGCCACTCTCCTCCCTGAGACATGGATCACACAGACCATGGCACTGCCTCACTTGCCACTCTCCTGCCTGAGACATGGAGCCTACACACCATGGCACTGCCTCACTTACCATTGTCCTCCCTGAGACATGGATCACACACTTCATGGCACTGCCTCACTTGCCACTCTCCTCCCTGAGACATGGATCACACACACACCATGGCACTGCCTCACTTGCCACTCTCCACCTGAGACATGGATCACACACACCTTGGCCCTACCTCACTTGCCACTCTCCTCCCTGAGACATGGATCACACACACACCATGGCACTGCCTCACTTGCCACTCTCCACCCTGAGATATGGATCACACACACAATGGCACTGCCTCACTTGCCACTCTCATCCCTGAGACATGGATCACCCACCATGGCGCTGCCTCACTTGCCACTCTCCTCCCTGAGATATGGATCACACACACCATGGTGCTGCCTCACTTGCCACTCTCCTCCCTGAGACATGGATCACACACACCATGGCGCTGCCTCACTTGCCACTCTCCTCCCTGAGACATGGATCACACACACCATGGCACTGCCTCACCTGCCTCTCTTCTCCCTGAGATATGGATCACACACACCATGGCACTGCCTCACGTGCCACTCTCCTCCCTGAGACATGGATCACACAGACCATGGCACTGCCTCACTTGCCACTCTCCTGCCTGAGACATGGAGCCTACACACCATGGCACTGCCTCACTTGCCACTCTCCTCCCTGAGACATGGATCACACACTTCATGGCACTGCCTCGCTTGCCACTCTCCTCCCTGAGACATGGATCACACACACACACCATGGCACTGCCTCACTTGCCACTCTCCTCCCTGAGACATGGATCACACACTTCATGGCACTGCCTCGCTTGCCACTCTCCTCCCTGAGACATGGATCACACACACACACCATGGCACTGCCTCACTTGCCACTCTCCACCCTGAGACATGGATCACACACACCATGGCACTACCTCGGTTGCCACTCTCCACCCTGAGACATGAATCACACACACACCATGGCACTGCCTCACTTGCCACTCTCCACCCTGAGATATGGATCACACACACCATGGCACTGCCTCACTTGCCACTCTCATCCCTGAGACATGGATCACCCACCATGGCACGGCCTCACTTGCCACTCTCCACCCTGAGACATGGATCACACACACCATGGCGCTGCCTCACTTGCCACTCTCCTCCCTGAGACATGGATCACACACACCATGGTGCTGCCTCACTTGCCACTCTCCTCCCTGAGACATGGATCACACACACCATGGCGCTGCCTCACTTGCCACTCTCCTCCCTGAGACATGGATCACACACACCATGGCACTGCCTCACTTGCCAGTCTCCTCCCTTAGACATGGATCACACACACCATGGCACTGCCTCACTTGCCACTCTCCTACCTGAGACATGGATCACCCACCATGGCACTGCCTCACCTGCCACTCTCCTCCCTGAGCCATGGATCACACACCATGACACTGCCTCACTTGCCACTCTCCTCCCTGAGACATGGATCACACACACCGTGGCACTGTGTCACTAGCCACTCTCCTCCCTGAGACATGGATCACAAAGACCATGGCACTGCCTCACTTGCCACTCTCCTGCCTGAGACATCGAGCCTACACACCATGGCACTGCCTCACCTACCACTCTCCTCCCTGAGACATGGATCACACACACCGTGGCACTGTGTCACTAGCCACTCTCCTCCCTGAGACCTGGATCACACACACCATGGCGCTGCCTCAGTTGCCACTCTCCTGCCTGAGACATGGAGCCTACACACCATGGCACTGCCTCACCTACCACTCTCCTCCCTGAGACATGGATCACACACACCATGGCACTGCCTCACTAGCCACTCTCCTCCTTGAGACCTGGATCACACACACCATGGCACTGCCTCAGTTGCCACTCTTCTCCCTGAAACATGGATCACACACACCATGGCACTGCCTCATTTGCCTCTCTCCTCCCTGAGACTTGGATCCCACACACCATGGCACTGCCTCACCTGCCTCTCTCCTCCCTGAGACATGGATAACACACATCATGGCACTGCCTCACTCACCACTCTCCTCCCTGAGACATGGATCACACACACCATGGCACTGCCTCACTAGCCACTCTCCTCCTTGAGACCTGGATCACACACACCATGGCACTGCCTCAGTTGCCACTCTTCTCCCTGAAACATGGATCACACACACCATGGCACTGCCTCATTTGCCTCTCTCCTCCCTGAGACTTGGATCACACACACCATGGCACTGCCTCACCTGCCTCTCTCCTCCCTGAGACATGGATAACACACATCATGGCACTGCCTCACTCACCACTCTCCTCCCTGAGACATGGATCACACACACCATGGCACTGCCTCACTTGCCACTCTCCTCCCTGAGACATGGATCACCCACATCATGGCACTGCCTCACTTGCCTCTCTCCTCCCTGAGACATGGATCACACACACCATGGCACTGCCTCACTCACCACTCTCCTCCCTGAGACATGGATCACACACACCATGGCACCGCCTCACTTGCCACTCTCCTCCCTGAGACATGGATCACACACACACCATGGCACTGCCTCACGTGCCACTCTCCACCCTGAGACATGGATCACACACACCATGGCACTGCCTCACTAGCCACTCTCCTCTCTGAGACCTGGATCACACACACCATCGCACTGCCTCACTTGCCACTCTCTTCCCTGAGACATGAATCACACACACACCATGGCACTGCCTCACGTGCCACTCTCCACCCTGAGACATGGATCACACACACCATGGCACTGCCTCACTTGCCACTCTCCTCCCTGAGACATGGATCACCCACATCATGGCACTGCCTCACTTGCCTCTCTCCTCCCTGAGACATGGATCACACACACCATGGCACTGCCTCACTCACCACTCTCCTCCCTGAGACATGGATCACACACACCATGGCACCGCCTCACCTGCCACTCTCCTCCCTGAGACATGGATCACACACACACCATGGCACTGCCTCACGTGCCACTCTCCACCCTGAGACATGGATCACACACACCATGGCACTGCCTCACTAGCCACTCTCCTCCCTGAGACCTGGATCACACACACCATGGCACTGCCTCACTTGCCACTCTCCTCCCTGAGACATGGATCACACACATCATGGCGCTGCCTCACTTGCCACTCTCCTCCCTGAGACATGGATCACACACACACCATGGCACTGCCTCACTTGCCGCTCTCCACCCTGAGACATGGATCACACACACCATGGCACTGCCTCACTTGCCACTCTCCACCCAGAGACATGGATCACACACACCATCGCACTGCCTCACTTGCCACTCTCTTCCCTGAGACATGAATCACACACACACCATGGCACTGCCTCACGTGCCACTCTCCACCCTGAGACATGGATCACACACACCATGGCACTGCCTCACTTGCCACTCTCCTCCCTGAGACATGGATCACACACATCATGGCGCGGCCTCACGTGCCACTCTCCTCCCTGAGACATGGATCACACACACACCATGGCACGGCCTCACTTGCCACTCTCCACCCTGAGACATGGATCACACACACCATGGCACTGCCTCACTCTCCACTCTCCTCCCTGAGACATGGATCACACACACACACCATGGCACTGCCTCACTTGCCACTCTCCACCCGGAGACATGGATCACACACACCATGGCACTGCCTCACTTGCCACTCTCCTCCCTGAGACATGGATCACCCACCATGGCACGGCCTCACTTGCCACACTCCACCCTGAGACATGGATCACACACACCATGGCACTGCCTCACTTGCCACTCTCCTCCCTGAGACATGGATCACACACACCATGGCGCTGCCTCACTTGCCACTCTCCTCCCTGAGACATGGATCACACACACCATAGCGCTGCCTCACTTGCCACTCTCCTCCCTGAGACATGGATCACACACACCATGGCACTGCCTCACTTGCCACTCTCCTCCCTGAGACATGGATCACACACACCATGGCACTGCCTCACCTGACTCTCTCCTCCCTGAGACATGGATCACACACACCATGGCACCGCCTCACTTGCCTCTCTCCTCCCTGAGACATGAATCACACACACCATGGCACTGCCTCACTTGCCACTCTCCTCCCTGAGACATGGATCACCCACCATGGCACTGCCTCACCTGCCACTTTCCTCCCTGAGCCATGGATCACACACCATGGCACTGCCTCACTTGCCACTCTCCTCGCCACTCTCCTCCCTGAGACATGGATCAAACACACCATGGCACTGCCTCACGTGCCACTCTCCTCCCTGAGACATGGATCACACAGACCATGGCACCGCCTCACTTGCCACTCTCCTGCCTGAGACATGGAGCCTACACACCATGGCACTGCCTCACTTGCCACTCTCCTCCCTGAGACATGGATCATCCACCATGGCACTGTCTCCCTTGCCTCTCTCCTCCCTGAGACTTGGATCACACACACCATGGCACTGCCTCACCTGCCTCTCTCCTCCCTGAGACATGAATCACACACATCATGGCACTGCCTCACTCACCACTCTCCTCCCTGAGACATGGATCACACAGACCATGGCACTGCCTCACTTGCCACTCTCCTCCCTGAGACATGGATCACACACTTCATGGCACTGCCTCACTTGCCACTCTCCTCCCTGAGACATGGATCACACACACACACACCATGGCACTGCCTCACTTCCCACTCTCCACCCTGAGACATGGATCACACACACTATGGCACTACCTCAGTTGCCACTCTCCTCCCTGAGACATGAATCACACACACCATGGCACTGCCTCACTTGCCACTCTCCACCCTGAGATATGGATCACACACACCATGGCACTGCCTCACTTGCCACTCTCATCCCTGAGACATGGATCACCCACCATGGCACAGCCTCACTTGCCACTCTCCACCCTGAGACATGGATCACACACACCATGGCGCTGCCTCACTTGCCACTCTCCTCACTGAGACATGGATCACACACACCATGGTGCTGCCTCACTTGCCACTCTCCTCCCTGAGACATGGATCACACACACCATGGCACTGCCTCACTTGCCACTTTCCTCCCTGAGACATGGATCACACACACCATGGCACTGCCTCACTTGCCAGTCTCCTCCCTGAGACATGGATCACACACACCATGGCACTGCCTCACTTGCCACTCTCCTCCCTGAGACATGGATCACACACACCATGGCACTGCCTCACTTGCCAGTCTCCTCCCTGAGACATGGATCACACACACCATGGCACTGCCTCACTTGCCACTCTCCTCCCTGAGACATGGATCACCCACCATGGCACTGCCTCACCTGACACTCTCCTCCCTGAGCCATGGATCACACACCATGACACTGCCTCACTTGCCACTCTCCTCCCTGAGACATGGATCAAACAAACCATGGCACTGCCTCATGTGCCACTCTCCTCCCTGAGACATGGATCACACACACCATGGCACTGCCTCACTTGCCACTCTCCACCCTGAGACATGGATCACACACACCATGGCGCTGCCTCACTTGCCACTCTCCTCACTGAGACATGGATCACACACACCATGGTGCTGCCTCACTTTCCACCCTCCTCCCTGAGACATGGATCACACACACACCATGGCGCTGCCTCACTTGCCACTTTCCTCCCTGAGACATGGAACACAAAGACCATGGCACTGCCTCACTTGCCACTCTCCTGCCTGAGACATCGAGCCTACACACCATGGCACTGCCTCACCTACCACTCTCCTCCCTGAGACATGGATCACACACACCATGGCACTGCCTCACTAGCCACTCTCCTCCCTGAGACCTGGATCACACACACCATGGCACTGCCTCAGTTGCCACTCTCCTGCCTGATACATGGAGCCTACACACCATGGCACTGCCTCACCTACCACTCTCCTCCCTGAGACATGGATTACACACACCATGGCACTGCCTCACTAGCCACTCTCCTCCCTGAGACCTGGATCACACACACCATGGCACTGCCTCAGTTGCCACTCTTCTCCCTGAAACATGCATCACACACACCATGGCAATTCCTCACTTGCCTCTCTCCTCCCTGAGACTTGGATCACACACACCATGGCACTGCCTCACCTGCCTCTCTCCTCCCTGAGACATGGATCACACACACCATGGCACTGCCTCACTTGCCACTCTCCTCCCTGAGGCATGGATCACCCACATCATGGCACTGCCTCACTTGCCTCTCTCCTCCCTGAGACATGGATCACACACACCATGGCACTGCCTCACTCACCACTCTCCTCCCTGAGACATGGATCACACACACCATGGCACCGCCTCACCTGCCACTCTCCTCCCTGAGACATGGATCACACACACACCATGGCACTGCCTCACGTGCCACTCTCCACCCTGAGACATGGATCACACACACCATGGCACTGCCTCACTAGCCACTCTCCTCCCTGAGACCTGGATCACACACACCATGGCACTGCCTCACTTGCCACTCTCCTCCCTGAGACATGGATCACACACATCATGGCGCTGCCTCACTTGCCACTCTCCTCCCTGAGACATGGATCACACACACACCATGGCACTGCCTCACTTGCCGCTCTCCACCCTGAGACATGGATCACACACACCATGGCACTGCCTCACTTGCCACTCTCCACCCAGAGACATGGATCACACACACCATGGCACTGCCTCACTTGCAACTCTCCTCCCTGAGACATGGATCACCCACCATGGCACGGCCTCACTTGCCACACTCCACCCTGAGACATGGATCACACACACCATGGCACTGCCTCACTTGCAACTCTCCTCCCTGAGACATGGATCACCCACCATGGCACGGCCTCACTTGCCACACTCCACCCTGAGACATGGATCACACACACCATGGCACTGCCTCATTTGCCACTCTCATCCCTGAGACATGGATCACCCACCATGGCACGGCCTCACTTGCCACACTCCACCCTAAGACATGGATCACACACACCATGGCGCTGCTTCACTTGCCACTCTCCTCCCTGAGACATGGATCACACACACCATGGCGCTGCCTCACTTGCCACTCTCCTCCCTGAGACATGGATCACACACACCATGGCGCTGCCTCACTTACCACTCTCCTCCCTGAGACATGGATCACACACACCATGGCACTGCCTCACTTGCCAGTCTCCTCCCTGAGACATGGATCACACACACCATGGCACTGCCTCACCTGCCTCTCTCCTCCCTGAGACATGGATCACACACACCATGGCGCTGCCTCACTTGCCTCTCTCCTCCCTGAGACATGGATCACACACACCATGGCACTGCCTCACTTGCCACTCTCCTCCCTGAGACATGGATCACCCACCATGGCACTGCCTCACCTGCCACTCTCCTCCCTGAGCCATGGATCACACACCATGACACTGCCTCACTTGCCACTCTCCTCCCTGAGACATGGATCAAGCAAACCATGGCTCTGCCTCACTTGCCACTTTCCTCCCTGAGACATGGATCACACACACCATGGCACTGCCTCACTTGCCAGTCTCCTCCCTGAGACATGGATCACACACACCATGGCACTGCCTCACTTGCCACTCTCCTCCCTGAGACATGGATCACCCACCATGGCACTGCCTCACCTGACACTCTCCTCCCTGAGCCATGGATCACACACCATGACACTGCCTCACTTGCCACTCTCCTCCCTGAGACATGGATCAAACAAACCATGGCACTGCCTCATGTGCCACTCTCCTCCCTGAGACATGGATCACACACACCATGGCACTGCCTCACTTGCCACTCTCCACCCTGAGACATGGATCACACACACCATGGCGCTGCCTCACTTGCCACTCTCCTCACTGAGACATGGATCACACACACCATGGTGCTGCCTCACTTTCCACCCTCCTCCCTGAGACATGGATCACACACACACCATGGCGCTGCCTCACTTGCCACTTTCCTCCCTGAGACATGGAACACAAAGACCATGGCACTGCCTCACTTGCCACTCTCCTGCCTGAGACATCGAGCCTACACACCATGGCACTGCCTCACCTACCACTCTCCTCCCTGAGACATGGATCACACACACCATGGCACTGCCTCACTAGCCACTCTCCTCCCTGAGACCTGGATCACACACACCATGGCACTGCCTCAGTTGCCACTCTCCTGCCTGATACATGGAGCCTACACACCATGGCACTGCCTCACCTACCACTCTCCTCCCTGAGACATGGATTACACACACCATGGCACTGCCTCACTAGCCACTCTCCTCCCTGAGACCTGGATCACACACACCATGGCACTGCCTCAGTTGCCACTCTTCTCCCTGAAACATGCATCACACACACCATGGCAATTCCTCACTTGCCTCTCTCCTCCCTGAGACTTGGATCACACACACCATGGCACTGCCTCACCTGCCTCTCTCCTCCCTGAGACATGGATCACACACACCATGGCACTGCCTCACTTGCCACTCTCCTCCCTGAGGCATGGATCACCCACATCATGGCACTGCCTCACTTGCCTCTCTCCTCCCTGAGACATGGATCACACACACCATGGCACTGCCTCACTCACCACTCTCCTCCCTGAGACATGGATCACACACACCATGGCACCGCCTCACCTGCCACTCTCCTCCCTGAGACATGGATCACACACACACCATGGCACTGCCTCACGTGCCACTCTCCACCCTGAGACATGGATCACACACACCATGGCACTGCCTCACTAGCCACTCTCCTCCCTGAGACCTGGATCACACACACCATGGCACTGCCTCACTTGCCACTCTCCTCCCTGAGACATGGATCACACACATCATGGCGCTGCCTCACTTGCCACTCTCCTCCCTGAGACATGGATCACACACACACCATGGCACTGCCTCACTTGCCGCTCTCCACCCTGAGACATGGATCACACACACCATGGCACTGCCTCACTTGCCACTCTCCACCCAGAGACATGGATCACACACACCATGGCACTGCCTCACTTGCAACTCTCCTCCCTGAGACATGGATCACCCACCATGGCACGGCCTCACTTGCCACACTCCACCCTGAGACATGGATCACACACACCATGGCACTGCCTCACTTGCAACTCTCCTCCCTGAGACATGGATCACCCACCATGGCACGGCCTCACTTGCCACACTCCACCCTGAGACATGGATCACACACACCATGGCACTGCCTCATTTGCCACTCTCATCCCTGAGACATGGATCACCCACCATGGCACGGCCTCACTTGCCACACTCCACCCTAAGACATGGATCACACACACCATGGCGCTGCTTCACTTGCCACTCTCCTCCCTGAGACATGGATCACACACACCATGGCGCTGCCTCACTTGCCACTCTCCTCCCTGAGACATGGATCACACACACCATGGCGCTGCCTCACTTACCACTCTCCTCCCTGAGACATGGATCACACACACCATGGCACTGCCTCACTTGCCAGTCTCCTCCCTGAGACATGGATCACACACACCATGGCACTGCCTCACCTGCCTCTCTCCTCCCTGAGACATGGATCACACACACCATGGCGCTGCCTCACTTGCCTCTCTCCTCCCTGAGACATGGATCACACACACCATGGCACTGCCTCACTTGCCACTCTCCTCCCTGAGACATGGATCACCCACCATGGCACTGCCTCACCTGCCACTCTCCTCCCTGAGCCATGGATCACACACCATGACACTGCCTCACTTGCCACTCTCCTCCCTGAGACATGGATCAAGCAAACCATGGCACTGCCTCACGTGCCACTCTCCTCCCTGAGACATGGATCACACACACCATGGCACTGCCTCACTTGCCACTCTCCACCCTGAGACATGGATCACACACACCATGGCGCTGCCTCACTTGCCACTCTCCTCACTGAGACATGGATCACACACACCATGGTGCTGCCTCACTTGCCACTCTCCTCCCTGAGACATGGATCACACACACCATGGCTCTGCCTCACTTGCCACTTTCCTCCCTGAGACATGGATCACAAAGACCATGGCACTGCCTCACTTGCCACTCTCCTGCCTGAGACATGGATCACACACACCATGGCACTGCCTCACCTGCCTCTCTCCTCCCTGAGACATGGATCACACACACCATGGCACTGCCTCACTTGCCACTCTCCTCCCTGAGACATGGATCGCCCACCATGGCACTGCCTCACCTGCCACTCTCCTCCCTGAGCCATGGATTACACACCATGACACTGCCTCACTTGCCACTCTCCTCCCTGAGACATGGATCACACACACCATGGCACTGCCTCACTAGCCACTCTCCTCCCTGAGACCTGGATCACACACATCATGGCACTGCCTCACTTGCCACTCCCCTCCCTGAGACATGGATCACACACACACCATGGCACTGCCTCACTTGCCACTCTCCACCCTGAGACATGGATCACACACACCATGGCACTACCTCACTTGCCACTCTCCTCCCTGAGACATTGATCACACACCCACCATGGCACGGCCTCACTTGCCACTCTCCACCCTGAGACATGGATCACACACACCATGGCAATTCCTCACTTGCCACTCTCCTCCCTGAGACATGGATCACACACACCATGGCACTGCCTCACCTGCCTCTCTCCTCCCTGAGACATGGATCACACACACCATGGCACTGCCTCACCTCCCTCTCTCCTCCCTGAGACATGGATCACACACACCATGGGACTGCCTCACTTGCCACTCTCCTCCCTGAGACATGGATCACCCACCATGGCACTGCCTCACCTGCCACTCTCCACCATGAGCCATGGGCACACACCATGACACTGCCTCACTTGCCACTCTCCTCGCCGCTCTCCTCCCTGAGACATGGATCAAAAACACCATGGCACTGCCTCACGTGCCACTCTCCTCCCTGAGACATGGATCACACAGACCATGGCACTGCCTCACTTGCCACTCTCCTGCCTGAGACATGGAGCCTACACACCATGGCACTGCCTCACTTACCACTCTCCTCCCTGAGACATGGATCACACACACCATGGCACTGCCTCACTTGCCACTCTCCTCCCTGAGACATGGATCACACACACCATGGCACTGCCTCACTCACCACTCTCCTCCCTGAGACATGGATCACACACACCATGGCACCGCCTCACTTGCCACTTTCCTCCCTGAGACATGGATCACACACACACCATGGCACTGCCTCACGTGCCACTCTCCACCCTGAGACATGGATCACACACACCATGGCACTGCCTCACTAGCCACTCTCCTCTCTGAGACCTGGATCACACACACCATCGCACGGCCTCACTTGCCACTCTCTTCCCTGAGACATGAATCACACACACACCATGGCACTGCCTCACGTGCCACTCTCCACCCTGAGACATGGATCACACACACCATGGCACTGCCTCACTTGCCACTCTCCTCCCTGAGACATGGATCACCCACATCATGGCACTGCCTCACTTGCCTCTCTCCTCCCTGAGACATGGATCACACACACCATGGCACTGCCTCACTCACCACTCTCCTCCCTGAGACATGGATCACACACACCATGGCACCGCCTCACCTGCCACTCTCCTCCCTGAGACATGGATCACACACACACCATGGCACTGCCTCACGTGCCACTCTCCACCCTGAGACATGGATCACACACACCATGGCACTGCCTCACTAGCCACTCTCCTCCCTGAGACCTGGATCACACACACCATGGCACTGCCTCACTTGCCACTCTCCTCCCTGAGACATGGATCACACACACCATGGCACTGCCTCACTAGCCACTCTCCTCCCTGAGACCTGGATCACACACACCATGGCACTGCCTCACTTGCCACTCTCCTCCCTGAGACATGGATCACACACATCATGGCGCTGCCTCACTTACCACTCTCTTCCCTGAGACATGGATCACACACACACCATGGCACTGCCTCACTTGCCGCTCTCCACCCTGAGACATGGATCACACACACCATGGCACTGCCTCACTTGCCACTCTCCACCCAGAGACATGGATCACACACACCATCGCACTGCCTCACTTGCCACTCTCTTCCCTGAGACATGAATCACACACACACCATGGCACTGCCTCACGTGCCACTCTCCACCCTGAGACATGGATCACACACACCATGGCACTGCCTCACTTGCCACTCTCCTCCCTGAGACATGGATCACACACATCATGGCGCGGCCTCACGTGCCACTCTCCTCCCTGAGACATGGATCACACACACACCATGGCACGGCCTCACTTGCCACTCTCCACCCTGAGACATGGATCACACACACCATGGCACTGCCTCACTCTCCACTCTCCTCCCTGAGACATGGATCACACACACACACCATGGCACTGCCTCACTTGCCACTCTCCACCCGGAGACATGGATCACACACACCATGGCACTGCCTCACTTGCCACTCTCCTCCCTGAGACATGGATCACCCACCATGGCACGGCCTCACTTGCCACACTCCACCCTGAGACATGGATCACACACACCATGGCACTGCCTCACTTGCCACTCTCCTCCCTGAGACATGGATCACACACACCATGGCGCTGCCTCACTTGCCACTCTCCTCCCTGAGACATGGATCACACACACCATAGCGCTGCCTCACTTGCCACTCTCCTCCCTGAGACATGGATCACACACACCATGGCACTGCCTCACTTGCCACTCTCCTCCCTGAGACATGGATCACACACACCATGGCACTGCCTCACCTGACTCTCTCCTCCCTGAGACATGGATCACACACACCATGGCACCGCCTCACTTGCCTCTCTCCTCCCTGAGACATGAATCACACACACCATGGCACTGCCTCACTTGCCACTCTCCTCCCTGAGACATGGATCACCCACCATGGCACTGCCTCACCTGACACTTTCCTCCCTGAGCCATGGATCACACACCATGGCACTGCCTCACTTGCCACTCTCCTCGCCACTCTCCTCCCTGAGACATGGATCAAACACACCATGGCACTGCCTCACGTGCCACTCTCCTCCCTGAGACATGGATCACACAGACCATGGCACCGCCTCACTTGCCACTCTCCTGCCTGAGACATGGAGCCTACATACCATGGCACTGCCTCACTTGCCACTCTCCTCCCTGAGACATGGATCATCCACCATGGCACTGTCTCCCTTGCCTCTCTCCTCCCTGAGACTTGGATCACACACACCATGGCACTGCCTCACCTGCCTCTCTCCTCCCTGAGACATGAATCACACACATCATGGCACTGCCTCACTCACCACTCTCCTCCCTGAGACATGGATCACACAGACCATGGCACTGCCTCACTTGCCACTCTCCTCCCTGAGACATGGATCACACACTTCATGGCACTGCCTCACTTGCCACTCTCCTCCCTGAGACATGGATCACACACACACACACCATGGCACTGCCTCACTTCCCACTCTCCACCCTGAGACATGGATCACACACACTATGGCACTACCTCAGTTGCCACTCTCCTCCCTGAGACATGAATCACACACACCATGGCACTGCCTCACTTGCCACTCTCCACCCTGAGATATGGATCACACACACCATGGCACTGCCTCACTTGCCACTCTCCTCCCTGAGACATGGATCACCCACCATGGCACAGCCTCACTTGCCACTCTCCACCCTGAGACATGGATCACACACACCATGGCGCTGCCTCACTTGCCACTCTCCTCACTGAGACATGGATCACACACACCATGGTGCTGCCTCACTTGCCACTCTCCTCCCTGAGACATGGATCACACACACCATGGCACTGCCTCACTTGCCACTTTCCTCCCTGAGACATGGATCACACACACCATGGCACTGCCTCACTTGCCAGTCTCCTCCCTGAGACATGGATCACACACACCATGGCACTGCCTCACTTGCCACTCTCCTCCCTGAGACATGGATCACACACACCATGGCACTGCCTCACTTGCCAGTCTCCTCCCTGAGACATGGATCACACACACCATGGCACTGCCTCACTTGCCACTCTCCTCCCTGAGACATGGATCACCCACCATGGCACTGCCTCACCTGCCACTCTCCTCCCTGAGCCATGGATCACACACCATGACACTGCCTCACTTGCCACTCTCCTCCCTGAGACATGGATCAAACAAACCATGGCACTGCCTCATGGGGCACTCTCCTCCCTGAGACATGGATCACACACACCATGGCACTGCCTCACTTGCCACTCTCCACCCTGAGACATGGATCACACACACCATGGCGCTGCCTCACTTGCCACTCTCCTCACTGAGACATGGATCACACACACCATGGTGCTGCCTCACTTTCCACTCTCCTCCCTGAGACATGGATCACACACACACCATGGCGCTGCCTCACTTGCCACTTTCCTCCCTGAGACATGGAACACAAAGACCATGGCACTGCCTCACTTGCCACTCTCCTGCCTGAGACATCGAGCCTACACACCATGGCACTGCCTCACCTACCACTCTCCTCCCTGAGACATGGATCACACACACCATGGCACTGCCTCACTAGCCACTCTCCTCCCTGAGACCTGGATCACACACACCATGGCACTGCCTCAGTTGCCACTCTCCTGCCTGATACATGGAGCCTACACACCATGGCACTGCCTCACCTACCACTCTCCTCCCTGAGACATGGATCACACACACCATGGCACTGCCTCACTAGCCACTCTCCTCCCTGAGACCTGGATCACACACACCATGGCACTGCCTCAGTTGCCACTCTTCTCCCTGAAACATGCATCACACACACCATGGCAATTCCTCACTTGCCTCTCTCCTCCCTGAGACTTGGATCACACACACCATGGCACTGCCTCACCTGCCTCTCTCCTCCCTGAGACATGGATCACACACACCATGGCACTGCCTCACTTGCCACTCTCCTCCCTGAGGCATGGATCACCCACATCATGGCACTGCCTCACTTGCCTCTCTCCTCCCTGAGACATGGATCACACACACCATGGCACTGCCTCACTCACCACTCTCCTCCCTGAGACATGGATCACACACACCATGGCACCGCCTCACCTGCCACTCTCCTCCCTGAGACATGGATCACACACACACCATGGCACTGCCTCACGTGCCACTCTCCACCCTGAGACATGGATCACACACACCATGGCACTGCCTCACTAGCCACTCTCCTCCCTGAGACCTGGATCACACACACCATGGCACTGCCTCACTTGCCACTCTCCTCCCTGAGACATGGATCACACACATCATGGCGCTGCCTCACTTGCCACTCTCCTCCCTGAGACATGGATCACACACACACCATGGCACTGCCTCACTTGCCGCTCTCAACCCTGAGACATGGATCACACACACCATGGCACTGCCTCACTTGCCACTCTCCACCCAGAGACATGGATCACACACACCATGGCACTGCCTCACTTGCAACTCTCCTCCCTGAGACATGGATCACCCACCATGGCACGGCCTCACTTGCCACACTCCACCCTGAGACATGGATCACACACACCATGGCACTGCCTCACTTGCCACTCTCCTCTCTGAGACATGGATCACACACACCATGGCGCTGCCTCACTTGCCACTCTCCTCCCTGAGACATGGATCACACACACCATGGCGCTGCCTCACTTGCCACTCTCCTCCCTGAGACATGGATCACACACACCATGGCACTGCCTCACTTGCCACTCTCCTCCCTGAGACATGGATCACACACACCATGGCACTGCCTCACCTGCCTCTCTCCTCCCTGAGACATGGATCACACACACCATGGCACTGCTTCACTTGCCTCTCTCCTCCCTGAGACATGAATCACACACACCATGGCACTGCCTCACTTGCCACTCTCCTCCCTGAGACATGGATCACCCACCATGGCACTGCCTCACCTGCCACTCTCCTCCCTGAGCCATGGATCACACACCATGGCACTGCCTCACTTGCCACTCTCCACCCTGAGACATGGATCACACACACAATGGCACTACCTCACTTGCCACTCTCCTCCCTGAGACATGAATCACACACACACCATGGCACTGCCTCACTTGCCACTCTCCACCCTGAGATATGGATCACACACACCATGGCACTGCCTCATTTGCCACTCTCATCCCTGAGACATGGATCACCCACCATGGCACGGCCTCACTTGCCACACTCCACCCTAAGACATGGATCACACACACCATGGCGCTGCCTCACTTGCCACTCTCCTCCCTGAGACATGGATCACACACACCATGGCGCTGCCTCACTTGCCACTCTCCTCCCTGAGACATGGATCACACACACCATGGCGCTGCCTCACTTACCACTCTCCTCCCTGAGACATGGATCACACACACCATGGCACTGCCTCACTTGCCAGTCTCCTCCCTGAGACATGGATCACACACACCATGGCACTGCCTCACCTGCCTCTCTCCTCCCTGAGACATGGATCACACACACCATGGCGCTGCCTCACTTGCCTCTCTCCTCCCTGAGACATGGATCACACACACCATGGCACTGCCTCACTTGCCACTCTCCTCCCTGAGACATGGATCACCCACCATGGCACTGCCTCACCTGCCACTCTCCTCCCTGAGCCATGGATCACACACCATGACACTGCCTCACTTGCCACTCTCCTCCCTGAGACATGGATCAAGCAAACCATGGCACTGCCTCACGTGCCACTCTCCTCCCTGAGACATGGATCACACACACCATGGCACTGCCTCACTTGCCACTCTCCACCCTGAGACATGGATCACACACACCATGGCGCTGCCTCACTTGCCACTCTCCTCACTGAGACATGGATCACACACACCATGGTGCTGCCTCACTTGCCACTCTCCTCCCTGAGACATGGATCACACACACCATGGCTCTGCCTCACTTGCCACTTTCCTCCCTGAGACATGGATCACAAAGACCATGGCACTGCCTCACTTGCCACTCTCCTGCCTGAGACATGGATCACACACACCATAGCACTGCCTCACCTGCCTCTCTCCTCCCTGAGACATGGATCACACACACCATGGCACTGCCTCACTTGCCACTCTCCTCCCTGAGACATGGATCGCCCACCATGGCACTGCCTCACCTGCCACTCTCCTCCCTGAGCCATGGATTACACACCATGACACTGCCTCACTTGCCACTCTCCTCCCTGAGACATGGATCACACACACCATGGCACTGCCTCACTAGCCACTCTCCTCCCTGAGACCTGGATCACACACATCATGGCTCTGCCTCACTTGCCACTTTCCTCCCTGAGACATGGATCACAAAGACCATGGCACTGCCTCACTTGCCACTCTCCTGCCTGAGACATGGATCACACACACCATGGCACTGCCTCACCTGCCTCTCTCCTCCCTGAGACATGGATCACACACACCATGGCACTGCCTCACTTGCCACTCTCCTCCCTGAGACATGGATCGCCCACCATGGCACTGCCTCACCTGCCACTCTCCTCCCTGAGCCATGGATTACACACCATGACACTGCCTCACTTGCCACTCTCCTCCCTGAGACATGGATCACACACACCATGGCACTGCCTCACTAGCCACTCTCCTCCCTGAGACCTGGATCACACACATCATGGCACTGCCTCACTTGCCACTCCCCTCCCTGAGACATGGATCACACACACACCATGGCACTGCCTCACTTGCCACTCTCCACCCTGAGACATGGATCACACACACCATGGCACTACCTCACTTGCCACTCTCCTCCCTGAGACATTGATCACACACCCACCATGGCACGGCCTCACTTGCCACTCTCCACCCTGAGACATGGATCACACACACCATGGCAATTCCTCACTTGCCACTCTCCTCCCTGAAACATGGATCACACACACCATGGCACTGCCTCACCTGCCTCTCTCCTCCCTGAGACATGGATCACACACACCATGGCACTGCCTCACCTCCCTCTCTCCTCCCTGAGACATGGATCACACACACCATGGGACTGCCTCACTTGCCACTCTCCTCCCTGAGACATGGATCACCCACCATGGCACTGCCTCACCTGCCACTCTCCACCATGAGCCATGGGCACACACCATGACACTGCCTCACTTGCCACTCTCCTCGCCGCTCTCCTCCCTGAGACATGGATCAAAAACACCATGGCACTGCCTCACGTGCCACTCTCCTCCCTGAGACATGGATCACACAGACCATGGCACTGCCTCACTTGCCACTCTCCTGCCTGAGACATGGAGCCTACACACCATGGCACTGCCTCACTTACCACTCTCCTCCCTGAGACATGGATCACACACACCATGGCACTGCCTCACTTGCCACTCTCCTCCCTGAGACATGGATCAAACACACCATGGCACTGCCTCACGTGCCACTCTCCTCCCTGAGACATGGATCACACAGACCATGGCACTGCCTCACTTGCCACTCTCCTGCCTGAGACATGGAGCCTACACACCATGGCACTGCCTCACTTACCATTGTCCTCCCTGAGACATGGATCACACACACCATGGCACTGCCTCACTTGCCACTCTCCTCCCTGAGACATGGATCACACACTTCATGGCACTGCCTCACTTGCCACTCTCCTCCCTGAGACATGGATCACACACACACCATGGCACTGCCTCACTTGCCACTCTCCACCTGAGACATGGATCACACACACAATGGCACTGCCTCACTTGCCACTCTCATCCCTGAGACATGGATCACCCACCATGGCACGGCCTCACTTGCCACTCTCCACCCTGAGACATGGATCATACACACCATGGCGCTGCCTCACTTGCCACTCTCCTCCCTGAGATATGGATCACACACACCATGGTGCTGCCTCACTTGCCACTCTCCTCCCTGAGACATGGATCACACACACCATGGCGCTGCCTCACTTGCCACTCTCCTCCCTGAGACATGGATCACACACACCATGGCACTGCCTCACTTGCCACTCTCCTCCCTGAGACATGGATCACACACACCATGGCACTGCCTCACCTGCCTCTCTTCTCCCTGAGACATGGATCACACACACCATGGCACTGCCTCACGTGCCACTCTCCTCCCTGAGACATGGATCACACAGACCATGGCACTGCCTCACTTGCCACTCTCCTGCCTGAGACATGGAGCCTACACACCATGGCACTGCCTCACTTGCCACTCTCCTCCCTGAGACATGGATCACACACTTCATGGCACTGCCTCGCTTGCCACTCTCCTCCCTGAGACATGGATCACACACACACACCATGGCACTGCCTCACTTGCCACTCTCCTCCCTGAGACATGGATCACACACTTCATGGCACTGCCTCGCTTGCCACTCTCCTCCCTGAGACATGGATCACACACACACACCATGGCACTGCCTCACTTGCCACTCTCCACCCTGAGACATGGATCACACACACCATGGCACTACCTCGGTTGCCACTCTCCTCCCTGAGACATGAATCACACACACACCATGGCACTGCCTCACTTGCCACTCTCCACCCTGAGATATGGATCACACACACCATGGCACTGCCTCACTTGCCACTCTCATCCCTGAGACATGGATCACCCACCATGGCACGGCCTCACTTGCCACTCTCCACCCTGAGACATGGATCACACACACCATGGCGCTGCCTCACTTGCCACTCTCCTCCCTGAGACATGGATCACACACACCATGGTGCTGCCTCACTTGCCACTCTCCTCCCTGAGACATGGATCACACACACCATGGCGCTGCCTCACTTGCCACTCTCCTCCCTGAGACATGGATCACACACACCATGGCACTGCCTCACTTGCCAGTCTCCTCCCTTAGACATGGATCACACACACCATGCCACTGCCTCACTTGCCACTCTCCTCCCTGAGACATGGATCAAACACACCATGGCACTGCCTCACGTGCCACTCTCCTCCCTGAGACATGGATCACACAGACCATGGCACTGCCTCACTTGCCACTCTCCTGCCTGAGACATGGAGCCTACACACCATGGCACTGCCTCACTTACCATTGTCCTCCCTGAGACATGGATCACACACACCATGGCACTGCCTCACTTGCCACTCTCCTCCCTGAGACATGGATCACACACTTCATGGCAGTGCCTCACTTGCCACTCTCCTCCCTGAGACATGGATCACACACACACCATGGCACTGCCTCACTTGCCACTCTCCACCTGAGACATGGATCACACACACAATGGCACTGCCTCACTTGCCACTCTCATCCCTGAGACATGGATCACCCACCATGGCACGGCCTCACTTGCCACTCTCCACCCTGAGACATGGATCATACACACCATGGCGCTGCCTCACTTGCCACTCTCCTCCCTGAGATATGGATCACACACACCATGGTGCTGCCTCACTTGCCACTCTCCTCCCTGAGACATGGATCACACACACCATGGCGCTGCCTCACTTGCCACTCTCCTCCCTGAGACATGGATCACACACACCATGGCACTGCCTCACTTGCCACTCTCCTCCCTGAGACATGGATCACACACACCATGGCACTGCCTCACCTGCCTCTCTTCTCCCTGAGACATGGATCACACACACCATGGCACTGCCTCACGTGCCACTCTCCTCCCTGAGACATGGATCACACAGACCATGGCACTGCCTCACTTGCCACTCTCCTGCCTGAGACATGGAGCCTACACACCATGGCACTGCCTCACTTGCCACTCTCCTCCCTGAGACATGGATCACACACTTCATGGCACTGCCTCGCTTGCCACTCTCCTCCCTGAGACATGGATCACACACACACACCATGGCACTGCCTCACTTGCCACTCTCCTCCCTGAGACATGGATCACACACTTCATGGCACTGCCTCGCTTGCCACTCTCCTCCCTGAGACATGGATCACACACACACACCATGGCACTGCCTCACTTGCCACTCTCCACCCTGAGACATGGATCACACACACCATGGCACTACCTCGGTTGCCACTCTCCTCCCTGAGACATGAATCACACACACACCATGGCACTGCCTCACTTGCCACTCTCCACCCTGAGATATGGATCACACACACCATGGCACTGCCTCACTTGCCACTCTCATCCCTGAGACATGGATCACCCACCATGGCACGGCCTCACTTGCCACTCTCCACCCTGAGACATGGATCACACACACCATGGCGCTGCCTCACTTGCCACTCTCCTCCCTGAGACATGGATCACACACACCATGGTGCTGCCTCACTTGCCACTCTCCTCCCTGAGACATGGATCACACACACCATGGCGCTGCCTCACTTGCCACTCTCCTCCCTGAGACATGGATCACACACACCATGGCACTGCCTCACTTGCCAGTCTCCTCCCTTAGACATGGATCACACACACCATGGCACTGCCTCACTTGCCACTCTCCTACCTGAGACATGGATCACCCACCATGGCACTGCCTCACCTGCCACTCTCCTCCCTGAGCCATGGATCACACACCATGACACTGCCTCACTTGCCACTCTCCTCCCTGAGACATGGATCACACACACCGTGGCACTGTGTCACTAGCCACTCTCCTCCCTGAGACATGGATCACAAAGACCATGGCACTGCCTCACTTGCCACTCTCCTGCCTGAGACATCGAGCCTACACACCATGGCACTGCCTCACCTGCCTCTCTCCTCCCTGAGACATGGATCACACACACCATGGCACTGCCTCACTTGCCACTCTCCTCCCTGAGGCATGGATCACCCACATCATGGCACTGCCTCACTTGCCTCTCTCCTCCCTGAGACATGGATCACACACACCATGGCACTGCCTCACTCACCACTCTCCTCCCTGAGACATGGATCACACACACCATGGCACCGCCTCACCTGCCACTCTCCTCCCTGAGACATGGATCACACACACACCATGGCACTGCCTCACGTGCCACTCTCCACCCTGAGACATGGATCACACACACCATGGCACTGCCTCACTAGCCACTCTCCTCCCTGAGACCTGGATCACACACACCATGGCACTGCCTCACTTGCCACTCTCCTCCCTGAGACATGGATCACACACATCATGGCGCTGCCTCACTTGCCGCTCTCCTCCCTGAGACATGGATCACACACACACCATGGCACTGCCTCACTTGCCGCTCTCCACCCTGAGACATGGATCACACACACCATGGCACTGCCTCACTTGCCACTCTCCACCCAGAGACATGGATCACACACACCATGGCACTGCCTCACTTGCAACTCTCCTCCCTGAGACATGGATCACCCACCATGGCACGGCCTCACTTGCCACACTCCACCCTGAGACATGGATCACACACACCATGGCACTGCCTCACTTGCCACTCTCCTCCCTGAGACATGGATCACACACACCATGGCGCTGCCTCACTTGCCACTCTCCTCCCTGAGACATGGATCACACACACCATGGCGCTGCCTCACTTGCCACTCTCCTCCCTGAGACATGGATCACACACACCATGGCACTGCCTCACTTGCCACTCTCCTCCCTGAGACATGGATCACACACACCATGGCACTGCCTCACCTGCCTCTCTCCTCCCTGAGACATGGATCACACACACCATGGCACTGCTTCACTTGCCTCTCTCCTCCCTGAGACATGAATCACACACACCATGGCACTGCCTCACTTGCCACTCTCCTCCCTGAGACATGGATCACCCACCATGGCACTGCCTCACCTGCCACTCTCCTCCCTGAGCCATGGATCACACACCATGGCACTGCCTCACTTGCCACTCTCCACCCTGAGACATGGATCACACACACAATGGCACTACCTCACTTGCCACTCTCCTCCCTGAGACATGAATCACACACACACCATGGCACTGCCTCACTTGCCACTCTCCACCCTGAGATATGGATCACACACACCATGGCACTGCCTCATTTGCCACTCTCATCCCTGAGACATGGATCACCCACCATGGCCCGGCCTCACTTGCCACACTCCACCCTAAGACATGGATCACACACACCATGGCGCTGCCTCACTTGCCACTCTCCTCCCTGAGACATGGATCACACACACCATGGCGCTGCCTCACTTGCCACTCTCCTCCCTGAGACATGGATCACACACACCATGGCGCTGCCTCACTTACCACTCTCCTCCCTGAGACATGGATCACACACACCATGGCACTGCCTCACTTGCCAGTCTCCTCCCTGAGACATGGATCACACACACCATGGCACTGCCTCACCTGCCTCTCTCCTCCCTGAGACATGGATCACACACACCATGGCGCTGCCTCACTTGCCTCTCTCCTCCCTGAGACATGGATCACACACACCATGGCACTGCCTCACTTGCCACTCTCCTCCCTGAGACATGGATCACCCACCATGGCACTGCCTCACCTGCCACTCTCCTCCCTGAGCCATGGATCACACACCATGACACTGCCTCACTTGCCACTCTCCTCCCTGAGACATGGATCAAGCAAACCATGGCACTGCCTCACGTGCCACTCTCCTCCCTGAGACATGGATCACACACACCATGGCACTGCCTCACTTGCCACTCTCCACCCTGAGACATTAATCACACACACCATGGCGCTGCCTCACTTGCCACTCTCCTCACTGAGACATGGATCACACACACCATGGTGCTGCCTCACTTGCCACTCTCCTCCCTGAGACATGGATCACACACACCATGGCTCTGCCTCACTTGCCACTTTCCTCCCTGAGACATGGATCACAAAGACCATGGCACTGCCTCACTTGCCACTCTCCTGCCTGAGACATGGATCACACACACCATGGCACTGCCTCACCTGCCTCTCTCCTCCCTGAGACATGGATCACACACACCATGGCACTGCCTCACTTGCCACTCTCCTCCCTGAGACATGGATCGCCCACCATGGCACTGCCTCACCTGCCACTCTCCTCCCTGAGCCATGGATTACACACCATGACACTGCCTCACTTGCCACTCTCCTCCCTGAGACATGGATCACACACACCATGGCACTGCCTCACTAGCCACTCTCCTCCCTGAGACCTGGATCACACACATCATGGCACTGCCTCACTTGCCACTCCCCTCCCTGAGACATGGATCACACACACACCATGGCACTGCCTCACTTGCCACTCTCCACCCTGAGACATGGATCACACACACCATGGCACTACCTCACTTGCCACTCTCCTCCCTGAGACATTGATCACACACCCACCATGGCACGGCCTCACTTGCCACTCTCCACCCTGAGACATGGATCACACACACCATGGCAATTCCTCACTTGCCACTCTCCTCCCTGAGACATGGATCACACACACCATGGCACTGCCTCACCTGCCTCTCTCCTCCCTGAGACATGGATCACACACACCATGGCACTGCCTCACCTCCCTCTCTCCTCCCTGAGACATGGATCACACACACCATGGGACTGCCTCACTTGCCACTCTCCTCCCTGAGACATGGATCACCCACCATGGCACTGCCTCACCTGCCACTCTCCACCATGAGCCATGGGCACACACCATGACACTGCCTCACTTGCCACTCTCCTCGCCGCTCTCCTCCCTGAGACATGGATCAAAAACACCATGGCACTGCCTCACGTGCCACTCTCCTCCCTGAGACATGGATCACACAGACCATGGCACTGCCTCACTTGCCACTCTCCTGCCTGAGACATGGAGCCTACACACCATGGCACTGCCTCACTTACCACTCTCCTCCCTGAGACATGGATCACACACACCATGGCACTGCCTCACTTGCCACTCTCCTCCCTGAGACATGGATCAAACACACCATGGCACTGCCTCACGTGCCACTCTCCTCCCTGAGACATGGATCACACAGACCATGGCACTGCCTCACTTGCCAATCTCCTGCCTGAGACATGGAGCCTACACACCATGGCACTGCCTCACTTACCATTGTCCTCCCTGAGACATGGATCACACACACCATGGCACTGCCTCACTTGCCACTCTCCTCCCTGAGACATGGATCACACACTTCATGGCACTGCCTCACTTGCCACTCTCCTCCCTGAGACATGGATCACACACACACCATGGCACTGCCTCACTTGCCACTCTCCACCTGAGACATGGATCACACACACAATGGCACTGCCTCACTTGCCACTCTCATCCCTGAGACATGGATCACCCACCATGGCACGGCCTCACTTGCCACTCTCCACCCTGAGACATGGATCATACACACCATGGCGCTGCCTCACTTGCCACTCTCCTCCCTGAGATATGGATCACACACACCATGGTGCTGCCTCACTTGCCACTCTCCTCCCTGAGACATGGATCACACACACCATGGCGCTGCCTCACTTGCCACTCTCCTCCCTGAGACATGGATCACACACACCATGGCACTGCCTCACTTGCCACTCTCCTCCCTGAGACATGGATCACACACACCATGGCACTGCCTCACCTGCCTCTCTTCTCCCTGAGACATGGATCACACACACCATGGCACTGCCTCACGTGCCACTCTCCTCCCTGAGACATGGATCACACAGACCATGGCACTGCCTCACTTGCCACTCTCCTGCCTGAGACATGGAGCCTACACACCATGGCACTGCCTCACTTGCCACTCTCCTCCCTGAGACATGGATCTCACACTTCATGGCACTGCCTCGCTTGCCACTCTCCTCCCTGAGACATGGATCACACACACACACCATGGCACTGCCTCACTTGCCACTCTCCTCCCTGAGACATGGATCACACACTTCATGGCACTGCCTCGCTTGCCACTCTCCTCCCTGAGACATGGATCACACACACACACCATGGCACTGCCTCACTTGCCACTCTCCACCCTGAGACATGGATCACACACACCATGGCACTACCTCGGTTGCCACTCTCCTCCCTGAGACATGAATCACACACACACCATGGCACTGCCTCACTTGCCACTCTCCACCCTGAGATATGGATCACACACACCATGGCACTGCCTCACTTGCCACTCTCATCCCTGAGACATGGATCACCCACCATGGCACGGCCTCACTTGCCACTCTCCACCCTGAGACATGGATCACACACACCATGGCGCTGCCTCACTTGCCACTCTCCTCCCTGAGACATGGATCACACACACCATGGTGCTGCCTCACTTGCCACTCTCCTCCCTGAGACATGGATCACACACACCATGGCGCTGCCTCACTTGCCACTCTCCTCCCTGAGACATGGATCACACACACCATGGCACTGCCTCACTTGCCAGTCTCCTCCCTTAGACATGGATCACACACACCATGGCACTGCCTCACTTGCCACTCTCCTACCTGAGACATGGATCACCCACCATGGCACTGCCTCACCTGCCACTCTCCTCCCTGAGCCATGGATCACACACCATGACACTGCCTCACTTGCCACTCTCCTCCCTGAGACATGGATCACACACACCGTGGCACTGTGTCACTAGCCACTCTCCTCCCTGAGACATGGATCACAAAGACCATGGCACTGCCTCACTTGCCACTCTCCTGCCTGAGACATCGAGCCTACACACCATGGCACTGCCTCACCTACCACTCTCCTCCCTGATACATGGATCACACACACCGTGGCACTGTGTCACTAGCCACTCTCCTCCCTGAGACCTGGATCACACACACCATGGCACTGCCTCAGTTGCCACTCTCCTGCCTGAGACATGGAGCCTACACACCATGGCACTGCCTCACCTACCACTCTCCTCCCTGAGACATGAATCACACACACCATGGCACTGCCTCACTAGCCACTCTCCTCCCTGAGACTTGGATCACACACACCATGGCACTGCCTCACCTGCCTCTCTCCTCCCTGAGACATGGATAACACACATCATGGCACTGCCTCACTCACCACTCTCCTCCCTGAGACATGGATCACACACACCATGGCACTGCCTCACTTGCCACTCTCCTCCCTGAGACATGGATCACCCACATCATGGCACTGCCTCACTTGCCTCTCTCCTCCCTGAGACATGGATCACACACACCATGGCACTGCCTCACTCACCACTCTCCTCCCTGAGACATGGATCACACACACCATGGCACCGCCTCACTTGCCACTCTCCTCCCTGAGACATGGATCACACACACACCATGGCACTGCCTCACGTGCCACTCTCCACCCTGAGACATGGATCACACACACCATGGCACTGCCTCACTAGCCACTCTCCTCCCTGAGACCTGGATCACACACATCATGGCACTGCCTCACTTGCCACTCCCCTCCCTGAGACATGGATCACACACACACCATGGCACTGCCTCACTTGCCACTCTCCACCCTGAGACATGGATCACACACACCATGGCACTACCTCACTTGCCACTCTCCTCCCTGAGACATTGATCACACACCCACCATGGCACGGCCTCACTTGCCACTCTCCACCCTGAGACATGGATCACACACACCATGGCAATTCCTCACTTGCCACTCTCCTCCCTGAGACATGGATCACACACACCATGGCACTGCCTCACCTGCCTCTCTCCTCCCTGAGACATGGATCACACACACCATGGCACTGCCTCACCTCCCTCTCTCCTCCCTGAGACATGGATCACACACACCATGGGACTGCCTCACTTGCCACTCTCCTCCCTGAGACATGGATCACCCACCATGGCACTGCCTCACCTGCCACTCTCCACCATGAGCCATGGGCACACACCATGACACTGCCTCACTTGCCACTCTCCTCGCCGCTCTCCTCCCTGAGACATGGATCAAAAACACCATGGCACTGCCTCACGTGCCACTCTCCTCCCTGAGACATGGATCACACAGACCATGGCACTGCCTCACTTGCCACTCTCCTGCCTGAGACATGGAGCCTACACACCATGGCACTGCCTCACTTACCACTCTCCTCCCTGAGACATGGATCACACACACCATGGCACTGCCTCACTTGCCACTCTCCTCCCTGAGACATGGATCAAACACACCATGGCACTGCCTCACGTGCCACTCTCCTCCCTGAGACATGGATCACACAGACCATGGCACTGCCTCACTTGCCACTCTCCTGCCTGAGACATGGAGCCTACACACCATGGCACTGCCTCACTTACCATTGTCCTCCCTGAGACATGGATCACACACACCATGGCACTGCCTCACTTGCCACTCTCCTCCCTGAGACATGGATCACACACTTCATGGCACTGCCTCACTTGCCACTCTCCTCCCTGAGACATGGATCACACACACACCATGGCACTGCCTCACTTGCCACTCTCCACCTGAGACATGGATCACACACACCTTGGCCCTACCTCACTTGCCACTCTCCTCCCTGAGACATGGATCACACACACACACCATGGCACTGCCTCACTTGCCACTCTCCACCCTGAGATATGGATCACACACACAATGGCACTGCCTCACTTGCCACTCTCATCCCTGAGACATGGATCACCCACCATGGCGCTGCCTCACTTGCCACTCTCCTCCCTGAGATATGGATCACACACACCATGGTGCTGCCTCACTTGCCACTCTCCTCCCTGAGACATGGATCACACACACCATGGCGCTGCCTCACTTGCCACTCTCCTCCCTGAGACATGGATCACACACACCATGGCACTGCCTCACTTGCCACTCTCCTCCCTGAGACATGGATCACACACACCATGGCACTGCCTCACCTGCCTCTCTTCTCCCTGAGATATGGATCACACACACCATGGCACTGCCTCACGTGCCACTCTCCTCCCTGAGACATGGATCACACAGACCATGGCACTGCCTCACTTGCCACTCTCCTGCCTGAGACATGGAGCCTACACACCATGGCACTGCCTCACTTGCCACTCTCCTCCCTGAGACATGGATCACACACTTCATGGCACTGCCTCGCTTGCCACTCTCCTCCCTGAGACATGGATCACACACACACACCATGGCACTGCCTCACTTGCCACTCTCCTCCCTGAGACATGGATCACACACTTCATGGCACTGCCTCGCTTGCCACTCTCCTCCCTGAGACATGGATCACACACACACACACCATGGCACTGCCTCACTTGCCACTCTCCACCCTGAGACATGGATCACACACACCATGGCACTACCTCGGTTGCCAATCTCCTCCCTGAGACATGAATCACACACACACCATGGCACTGCCTCACTTGCCACTCTCCACCCTGAGATATGGATCACACACACCATGGCACTGCCTCACTTGCCACTCTCATCCCTGAGACATGGATCACCCACCATGGCACGGCCTCACTTGCCACTCTCCACCCTGAGACATGGATCACACACACCATGGCGCTGCCTCACTTGCCACTCTCCTCCCTGAGACATGGATCACACACACCATGGTGCTGCCTCACTTGCCACTCTCCTCCCTGAGACATGGATCACACACACCATGGCGCTGCCTCACTTGCCACTCTCCTCCCTGAGACATGGATCACACACACCATGGCACTGCCTCACTTGCCAGTCTCCTCCCTTAGACATGGATCACACACACCATGGCACTGCCTCACTTGCCACTCTCCTACCTGAGACATGGATCACCCACCATGGCACTGCCTCACCTGCCACTCTCCTCCCTGAGCCATGGATCACACACCATGACACTGCCTCACTTGCCACTCTCCTCCCTGAGACATGGATCACACACACCGTGGCACTGTGTCACTAGCCACTCTCCTCCCTGAGACATGGATCACAAAGACCATGGCACTGCCTCACTTGCCACTCTCCTGCCTGAGACATCGAGCCTACACACCATGGCACTGCCTCACCTACCACTCTCCTCCCTGAGACATGGATCACACACACCGTGGCACTGTGTCACTAGCCACTCTCCTCCCTGAGACCTGGATCACACACACCATGGCACTGCCTCAGTTGCCACTCTCCTGCCTGAGACATGGAGCCTACACACCATGGCACTGCCTCACCTACCACTCTCCTCCCTGAGACATGGATCACACACACCATGGCACTGCCTCACTAGCCACTCTCCTCCTTGAGACCTGGATCACACACACCATGGCACTGCCTCAGTTGCCACTCTTCTCCCTGAAACATGGATCACACACACCATGGCACTGCCTCATTTGCCTCTCTCCTCCCTGAGACTTGGATCACACACACCATGGCACTGCCTCACCTGCCTCTCTCCTCCCTGAGACATGGATAACACACATCATGGCACTGCCTCACTCACCACTCTCCTCCCTGAGACATGGATCACACACACCATGGCACTGCCTCACTAGCCACTCTCCTCCTTGAGACCTGGATCACACACACCATGGCACTGCCTCAGTTGCCACTCTTCTCCCTGAAACATGGATCACACACACCATGGCACTGCCTCATTTGCCTCTCTCCTCCCTGAGACTTGGATCACACACACCATGGCACTGCCTCACCTGCCTCTCTCCTCCCTGAGACATGGATAACACACATCATGGCACTGCCTCACTCACCACTCTCCTCCCTGAGACATGGATCACACACACCATGGCACTGCCTCACTTGCCACTCTCCTCCCTGAGACATGGATCACCCACATCATGGCACTGCCTCACTTGCCTCTCTCCTCCCTGAGACATGGATCACACACACCATGGCACTGCCTCACTCACCACTCTCCTCCCTGAGACATGGATCACACACACCATGGCACCGCCTCACTTGCCACTCTCCTCCCTGAGACATGGATCACACACACACCATGGCACTGCCTCACGTGCCACTCTCCACCCTGAGACATGGATCACACACACCATGGCACTGCCTCACTAGCCACTCTCCTCTCTGAGACCTGGATCACACACACCATCGCACTGCCTCACTTGCCACTCTCTTCCCTGAGACATGAATCACACACACACCATGGCACTGCCTCACGTGCCACTCTCCACCCTGAGACATGGATAACACACCATGGCACTGCCTCACTTGCCACTCTCCTCCCTGAGACATGGATCACCCACATCATGGCACTGCCTCACTTGCCTCTCTCCTCCCTGAGACATGGATCACACACACCATGGCACTGCCTCACTCACCACTCTCCTCCCTGAGACATGGATCACACACACCATGGCACCGCCTCACCTGCCACTCTCCTCCCTGAGACATGGATCACACACACACCATGGCACTGCCTCACGTGCCACTCTCCACCCTGAGACATGGATCACACACACCATGGCACTGCCTCACTAGCCACTCTCCTCCCTGAGACCTGGATCACACACACCATGGCACTGCCTCACGTGCCACTCTCCTCCCTGAGACATGGATCACACAGACCATGGCACTGCCTCACTTGCCACTCTCCTGCCTGAGACATGGAGCCTACACACCATGGCACTGCCTCACTTACCACTCTCCTCCCTGAGACATGGATCACACACACCATGGCACTGCCTCACTTGCCACTCTCCTCCCTGAGACATGGATCAAACACACCATGGCACTGCCTCACGTGCCACTCTCCTCCCTGAGACATGGATCACACAGACCATGGCACTGCCTCACTTGCCACTCTCCTGCCTGAGACATGGAGCCTACACACCATGGCACTGCCTCACTTACCATTGTCCTCCCTGAGACATGGATCACACACACCATGGCACTGCCTCACTTGCCACTCTCCTCCCTGAGACATGGATCACACACTTCATGGCACTGCCTCACTTGCCACTCTCCTCCCTGAGACATGGATCACACACACACCATGGCACTGCCTCACTTGCCACTCTCCACCTGAGACATGGATCACACACACCTTGGCCCTACCTCACTTGCCACTCTCCTCCCTGAGACATGGATCACACACACACCATGGCACTGCCTCACTTGCCACTCTCCACCCTGAGATATGGATCACACACACAATGGCACTGCCTCACTTGCCACTCTCATCCCTGAGACATGGATCACCCACCATGGCGCTGCCTCACTTGCCACTCTCCTCCCTGAGATATGGATCACACACACCATGGTGCTGCCTCACTTGCCACTCTCCTCCCTGAGACATGGATCACACACACCATGGCGCTGCCTCACTTGCCACTCTCCTCCCTGAGACATGGATCACACACACCATGGCACTGCCTCACTTGCCACTCTCCTCCCTGAGACATGGATCACACACACCATGGCACTGCCTCACCTGCCTCTCTTCTCCCTGAGATATGGATCACACACACCATGGCACTGCCTCACGTGCCACTCTCCTCCCTGAGACATGGATCACACAGACCATGGCACTGCCTCACTTGCCACTCTCCTGCCTGAGACATGGAGCCTACACACCATGGCACTGCCTCACTTGCCACTCTCCTCCCTGAGACATGGATCACACACTTCATGGCACTGCCTCGCTTGCCACTCTCCTCCCTGAGACATGGATCACACACACACACCATGGCACTGCCTCACTTGCCACTCTCCTCCCTGAGACATGGATCACACACTTCATGGCACTGCCTCGCTTGCCACTCTCCTCCCTGAGACATGGATCACACACACACACACCATGGCACTGCCTCACTTGCCACTCTCCACCCTGAGACATGGATCACACACACCATGGCACTACCTCGGTTGCCAATCTCCTCCCTGAGACATGAATCACACACACACCATGGCACTGCCTCACTTGCCACTCTCCACCCTGAGATATGGATCACACACACCATGGCACTGCCTCACTTGCCACTCTCATCCCTGAGACATGGATCACCCACCATGGCACGGCCTCACTTGCCACTCTCCACCCTGAGACATGGATCACACACACCATGGCGCTGCCTCACTTGCCACTCTCCTCCCTGAGACATGGATCACACACACCATGGTGCTGCCTCACTTGCCACTCTCCTCCCTGAGACATGGATCACACACACCATGGCGCTGCCTCACTTGCCACTCTCCTCCCTGAGACATGGATCACACACACCATGGCACTGCCTCACTTGCCAGTCTCCTCCCTTAGACATGGATCACACACACCATGGCACTGCCTCACTTGCCACTCTCCTACCTGAGACATGGATCACCCACCATGGCACTGCCTCACCTGCCACTCTCCTCCCTGAGCCATGGATCACACACCATGACACTGCCTCACTTGCCACTCTCCTCCCTGAGACATGGATCACACACACCGTGGCACTGTGTCACTAGCCACTCTCCTCCCTGAGACATGGATCACAAAGACCATGGCACTGCCTCACTTGCCACTCTCCTGCCTGAGACATCGAGCCTACACACCATGGCACTGCCTCACCTACCACTCTCCTCCCTGAGACATGGATCACACACACCGTGGCACTGTGTCACTAGCCACTCTCCTCCCTGAGACCTGGATCACACACACCATGGCACTGCCTCAGTTGCCACTCTCCTGCCTGAGACATGGAGCCTACACACCATGGCACTGCCTCACCTACCACTCTCCTCCCTGAGACATGGATCACACACACCATGGCACTGCCTCACTAGCCACTCTCCTCCTTGAGACCTGGATCACACACACCATGGCACTGCCTCAGTTGCCACTCTTCTCCCTGAAACATGGATCACACACACCATGGCACTGCCTCATTTGCCTCTCTCCTCCCTGAGACTTGGATCACACACACCATGGCACTGCCTCACCTGCCTCTCTCCTCCCTGAGACATGGATAACACACATCATGGCACTGCCTCACTCACCACTCTCCTCCCTGAGACATGGATCACACACACCATGGCACTGCCTCACTAGCCACTCTCCTCCTTGAGACCTGGATCACACACACCATGGCACTGCCTCAGTTGCCACTCTTCTCCCTGAAACATGGATCACACACACCATGGCACTGCCTCATTTGCCTCTCTCCTCCCTGAGACTTGGATCACACACACCATGGCACTGCCTCACCTGCCTCTCTCCTCCCTGAGACATGGATAACACACATCATGGCACTGCCTCACTCACCACTCTCCTCCCTGAGAAATGGATCACACACACCATGGCACTGCCTCACTTGCCACTCTCCTCCCTGAGACATGGATCACCCACATCATGGCACTGCCTCACTTGCCTCTCTCCTCCCTGAGACATGGATCACACACACCATGGCACTGCCTCACTCACCACTCTCCTCCCTGAGACATGGATCACACACACCATGGCACCGCCTCACTTGCCACTCTCCTCCCTGAGACATGGATCACACACACACCATGGCACTGCCTCACGTGCCACTCTCCACCCTGAGACATGGATCACACACACCATGGCACTGCCTCACTAGCCACTCTCCTCTCTGAGACCTGGATCACACACACCATCGCACTGCCTCACTTGCCACTCTCTTCCCTGAGACATGAATCACACACACACCATGGCACTGCCTCACGTGCCACTCTCCACCCTGAGACATGGATAACACACCATGGCACTGCCTCACTTGCCACTCTCCTCCCTGAGACATGGATCACCCACATCATGGCACTGCCTCACTTGCCTCTCTCCTCCCTGAGACATGGATCACACACACCATGGCACTGCCTCACTCACCACTCTCCTCCCTGAGACATGGATCACACACACCATGGCACCGCCTCACCTGCCACTCTCCTCCCTGAGACATGGATCACACACACACCATGGCACTGCCTCACGTGCCACTCTCCACCCTGAGACATGGATCACACACACCATGGCACTGCCTCACTAGCCACTCTCCTCCCTGAGACCTGGATCACACACACCATGGCACTGCCTCACTTGCCACTCTCCTCCCTGAGACATGGATCACACACATCATGGCGCTGCCTCACTTGCCACTCTCCTCCCTGAGACATGGATCACACACACACCATGGCACTGCCTCACTTGCCGCTCTCCACCCTGAGACATGGATCACACACACCATGGCACTGCCTCACTTGCCACTCTCCACCCAGAGACATGGATCACACACACCATCGCACTGCCTCACTTGCCACTCTCTTCCCTGAGACATGAATCACACACACACCATGGCACTGCCTCACGTGCCACTCTCCACCCTGAGACATGGATCACACACACCATGGCACTGCCTCACTTGCCACTCTCCTCCCTGAGACATGGATCACACACATCATGGCGCGGCCTCACGTGCCACTCTCCTCCCTGAGACATGGATCACACACACACCATGGCACGGCCTCACTTGCCACTCTCCACCCTGAGACATGGATATCACACACCATGGCACTGCCTCACTCTCCACTCTCCTCCCTGAGACATGGATCACACACACACACCATGGCACTGCCTTACTTGCCACTCTCCACCCGGAGACATGGATCACACACACCATGGCACTGCCTCACTTGCCACTCTCCTCCCTGAGACATGGATCACCCACCATGGCACGGCCTCACTTGCCACACTCCACCCTGAGACATGGATCACACACACCATGGCACTGCCTCACTTGCCACTCTCCTCCCTGAGACATGGATCACACACACCATGGCGCTGCCTCACTTGCCACTCTCCTCCCTGAGACATGGATCACACACACCATAGCGCTGCCTCACTTGCCACTCTCCTCCCTGAGACATGGATCACACACACCATGGCACTGCCTCACTTGCCACTCTCCTCCCTGAGACATGGATCACACACACCATGGCACTGCCTCACCTGACTCTCTCCTCCCTGAGACATGGATCACACACACCATGGCACCGCCTCACTTGCCTCTCTCCTCCCTGAGACATGAATCACACACACCATGGCACTGCCTCACTTGCCACTCTCCTCCCTGAGACATGGATCACCCACCATGGCACTGCCTCACCTGCCACTTTCCTCCCTGAGCCATGGATCACACACCATGGCACTGCCTCACTTGCCACTCTCCTCGCCACTCTCCTCCCTGAGACATGGATCAAACACACCATGGCACTGCCTCACGTGCCACTCTCCTCCCTGAGACATGGATCACACAGACCATGGCACCGCCTCACTTGCCACTCTCCTCCCTGAGACATGGATCATCCACCATGGCACTGTCTCCCTTGCCTCTCTCCTCCCTGAGACTTGGATCACACACACCATGGCACTGCCTCACCTGCCTCTCTCCTCCCTGAGACATGAATCACACACATCATGGCACTGCCTCACTCACCACTCTCCTCCCTGAGACATGGATCACACAGACCATGGCACTGCCTCACTTGCCACTCTCCTCCCTGAGACATGGATCACACACTTCATGGCACTGCCTCACTTGCCACTCTCCTCCCTGAGACATGGATCACACACACACACACCATGGCACTGCCTCACTTCCCACTCTCCACACTGAGACATGGATCACACACACTATGGCACTACCTCAGTTGCCACTCTCCTCCCTGAGACATGAATCACACACACCATGGCACTGCCTCACTTGCCACTCTCCACCCTGAGATATGGATCACACACACCATGGCACTGCCTCACTTGCCACTCTCATCCCTGAGACATGGATCACCCACCATGGCACAGCCTCACTTGCCACTCTCCACCCTGAGACATGGATCACACACACCATGGCGCTGCCTCACTTGCCACTCTCCTCACTGAGACATAGATCACACACACCATGGTGCTGCCTCACTTGCCACTCTCCTCCCTGAGACATGGATCACACACACCATGGTACTGCCTCACTTGCCACTTTCCTCCCTGAGACATGGATCACACACACCATGGCACTGCCTCACTTGCCAGTCTCCTCCCTGAGACATGGATCACACACACCATGGCACTGCCTCACTTGCCACTCTCCTCCCTGAGACATGGATCACACACACCATGGCACTGCCTCACTTGCCAGTCTCCTCCCTGAGACATGGATCACACACACCATGGCACTGCCTCACTTGCCACTCTCCTCCCTGAGACATGGATCACCCACCATGGCACTGCCTCACCTGCCACTCTCCTCCCTGAGCCATGGATCACACACCATGACACTGCCTCACTTGCCACTCTCCTCCCTGAGACATGGATCAAACAAACCATGGCACTGCCTCATGTGCCACTCTCCTCCCTGAGACATGGATCACACACACCATGGCACTGCCTCACTTGCCACTCTCCACCCTGAGACATGGATCACACACACCATGGCGCTGCCTCACTTGCCACTCTCCTCACTGAGACATGGATCACACACACCATGGTGCTGCCTCACTTTCCACTCTCCTCCCTGAGACATGGATCACACACACACCATGGCGCTGCCTCACTTGCCACTTTCCTCCCTGAGACATGGATCACAAAGACCATGGCACTGCCTCACTTGCCACTCTCCTGCCTGAGACATCGAGCCTACACACCATGGCACTGCCTCACCTACCACTCTCCTCCCTGAGACATGGATCACACACACCATGGCACTGCCTCACTAGCCACTCTCCTCCCTGAGACCTGGAGCCTACACACCATGGCACTGCCTCACCTACCACTCTCCTCCCTGAGACATGGATCACACACACCATGGCACTGCCTCACTAGCCACTCTCCTCCCTGAGACCTGGATCACACACACCATGGCACTGCCTCAGTTGCCACTCTTCTCCCTGAAACATGCATCACACACACCATGGCAATTCCTCACTTGCCTCTCTCCTCCCTGAGACTTGGATCACACACACCATGGCACTGCCTCACCTGCCTCTCTCCTCCCTGAGACATGGATCACACACACCATGGCACTGCCTCACTTGCCACTCTCCTCCCTGAGGCATGGATCACCCACATCATGGCACTGCCTCACTTGCCTCTCTCCTCCCTGAGACATGGATCACACACACCATGGCACTGCCTCACTCACCACTCTCCTCCCTGAGACATGGATCACACACACCATGGCACCGCCTCACCTGCCACTCTCCTCCCTGAGACATGGATCACACACACACCATGGCACTGCCTCACGTGCCACTCTCCACCCTGAGACATGGATCACACACACCATGGCACTGCCTCACTAGCCACTCTCCTCCCTGAGACCTGGATCACACACACCATGGCACTGCCTCACTTGCCACTCTCCTCCCTGAGACATGGATCACACACATCATGGCGCTGCCTCACTTGCCACTCTCCTCCCTGAGACATGGATCACACACACACCATGGCACTGCCTCACTTGCCACTCTCCACCCTGAGACATGGATCACACACACCATGGCACTGCCTCACTTGCCACTCTCCACCCAGAGACATGGATCACACACACCATGGCACTGCCTCACTTGCAACTCTCCTCCCTGAGACATGGATCACCCACCATGGCACGGCCTCACTTGCCACACTCCACCCTGAGACATGGATCACACACACCATGGCACTGCCTCACTTGCCACTCTCCTCCCTGAGACATGGATCACACACACCATGGCGCTGCCTCACTTGCCACTCTCCTCCCTGAGACATGGATCACACACACCATGGCGCTGCCTCACTTGCCACTCTCCTCCCTGAGACATGGATCACACACACCATGGCACTGCCTCACTTGCCACTCTCCTCCCTGAGACATGGATCACACACACCATGGCACTGCCTCACCTGCCTCTCTCCTCCCTGAGACATGGATCACACACACCATGGCACTGCCTCACTTGCCTCTCTCCTCCCTGAGACATGAATCACACACACCATGGCACTGCCTCACTTGCCACTCTCCTCCCTGAGACATGGATCACCCACCATGGCACTGCCTCACCTGCCACTCTCCTCCCTGAGCCATGGATCACACACCATGGCACTGCCTCACTTGCCACTCTCCACCCTGAGACATGGATCACACACACAATGGCACTACCTCACTTGCCACTCTCCTCCCTGAGACATGAATCACACACACACCATGGCACTGCCTCACTTGCCACTCTCCACCCTGAGATATGGATCACACACACCATGGCACTGCCTCACTTGCCACTCTCATCCCTGAGACATGGATCACCCACCATGGCACGGCCTCACTTGCCACACTCCACCCTAAGACATGGATCACACACACCATGGCGCTGCCTCACTTGCCACTCTCCTCCCTGAGACATGGATCACACACACCATGGCGCTGCCTCACTTGCCACTCTCCTCCCTGAGACATGGATCACACACACCATGGCGCTGCCTCACTTACCACTCTCCTCCCTGAGACATGGATCACACACACCATGGCACTGCCTCACTTGCCAGTCTCCTCCCTGAGACATGGATCACACACACCATGGCACTGCCTCACCTGCCTCTCTCCTCCCTGAGACATGGATCACACACACCATGGCGCTGCCTCACTTGCCTCTCACCTCCCTGAGACATGGATCACACACACCATGGCACTGCCTCACTTGCCACTCTCCTCCCTGAGACATGGATCACCCACCATGGCACTGCCTCACCTGCCACTCTCCTCCCTGAGCCATGGATCACACACCATGACACTGCCTCACTTGCCACTCTCCTCCCTGAGACATGGATCAAGCAAACCATGGCACTGCCTCACGTGCCACTCTCCTCCCTGAGACATGGATCACACACACCATGGCACTGCCTCACTTGCCACTCTCCACCCTGAGACATGGATCACACACACCATGGCGCTGCCTCACTTGCCACTCTCCTCACTGAGACATGGATCACACACACCATGGTGCTGCCTCACTTGCCACTCTCCTCCCTGAGACATGGATCACACACACCATGGCTCTGCCTCACTTGCCACTTTCCTCCCTGAGACATGGATCACAAAGACCATGGCACTGCCTCACTTGCCACTCTCCTGCCTGAGACATCGAGCCTACACACCATGGCACTGCTTCACCTACCACTCTCCTCCCTGAGACATGGATCACACACACCATGGCACTGCCTCACTAGCCACTCTCCTCCCTGAGACCTGGATCACACACACCATGGCACTGCCTCAGTTGCCACTCTCCTGCCTGAGACATGGAGCCTACACACCATGGCACTGCCTCACCTACCACTCTCCTCCCTGAGACATGGATCACACACACCATGGCACTGCCTCACTTGCCAGTCTCCTCCCTGAGACATGAATCACACACACACCATGGCACTGCCTCACTTGCCACTCTCCACCCTGAGATATGGATCACACACACCATGGCACTGCCTCACTTGCCACTCTCATCCCTGAGACATGGATCACCCACCATGGCACGGCCTCACTTGCCACACTCCACCCTAAGACATGGATCACACACACCATGGCGCTGCCTCACTTGCCACTCTCCTCCCTGAGACATGGATCACACACACCATGGCGCTGCCTCACTTGCCACTCTCCTCCCTGAGACATGGATCACACACACCATGGCGCTGCCTCACTTACCACTCTCCTCCCTGAGACATGGATCACACACACCATGGCACTGCCTCACTTGCCAGTCTCCTCCCTGAGACATGGATCACACACACCATGGCGCTGCCTCACTTGCCTCTCTCCTCCCTGAGACATGGATCACACACACCATGGCACTGCCTCACTTGCCACTCTCCTCCCTGAGACATGGATCACCCACCATGGCACTGCCTCACCTGCCACTCTCCTCCCTGAGCCATGGATCACACACCATGACACTGCCTCACTTGCCACTCTCCTCCCTGAGACATGGATCAAGCAAACCATGGCACTGCCTCACGTGCCACTCTCCTCCCTGAGACATGGATCACACACACCATGGCACTGCCTCACTTGCCACTCTCCACCCTGAGACATGGATCACACACACCATGGTGCTGCGTCACTTGCCACTCTCCTCACTGAGACATGGATCACACACACCATGGCACTGCTTCACCTACCACTCTCCTCCCTGAGACATGGATCACACACACCATGGCACTGCCTCACTAGCCACTCTCCTCCCTGAGACCTGGATCACACACACCATGGCACTGCCTCAGTTGCCACTCTCCTGCCTGAGACATGGAGCCTACACACCATGGCACTGCCTCACCTACCACTCTCCTCCCTGAGACATGGATCACACACACCATGGCACTGCCTCACTAGCCACTCTCCTCCCTGAGACCTGGATCACACACACCATGGCACTGCCTCAGTTGCCACTCTTCTCCCTGAAACATGCATCACACACACCATGGCAATTCCTCACTTGCCTCTCTCCTCCCTGAGACTTGCATCACACACACCATGGCACTGCCTCACCTGCCTCTCTCCTCCCTGAGACATGGATAACACACATCATGGCACTGCCTCACTCACCACTCTCCTCCCTGAGAGATGGATCACACACACCATGGCACTGCCTCACTTGCCACTCTCCTCCCTGAGACATGGATCACCCACATCATGGCACTGCCTCACTTGCCTCTCTCCGCCCTGAGACATGGATCACACACACCATGGCACTGCCTCACTCACCACTCTCCTCCCTGAGACATGGATCACACACACCATGGCACCGCCTCACCTGCCACTCTCCTCCCTGAGACATGGATCACACACACACCATGGCACTGCCTCACGTGCCACTCTCCACCCTGAGACATGGATCACACACACCATGGCACTGCCTCACTAGCCACTCTCCTCCCTGAGACCTGGATCACACACACCATCGCACTGCCTCACTTGCCACTCTCTTCCCTGAGATATGAATTACACACACACCATGGCACTGCCTCACGTGCCACTCTCCACCCTGAGACATGGATCACACACACCATGGCACTGCCTCACTTGCCGCTCTCCACCCTGAGACATGGATCACACACACCATGGCACTGCCTCACTTGCCACTCTCCACCCAGAGACATGGATCACACACACCATGGCACTGCCTCACTTGAAACTCTCCTTCCTGAGACATGGATCACCCACCATGGCACGGCCTCACTTGCCACACTCCACCCTGAGACATGGATCACACACACCATGGCACTGCCTCACTTGCCACTCTCCTCCCTGAGACATGGATCACACACACCATGGCGCTGCCTCACTTGCCACTCTCCTCCCTGAGACATGGATCACACACACCATGGCGCTGCCTCACTTGCCACTCTCCTCCCTGAGACATGGATCACACACACCATGGCACTGCCTCACTTGCCACTCTCCTCCCTGAGACATGGATCACACACACCATGGCACTGCCTCACCTGCCTCTCTCCTCCCTGAGACATGGATCACACACACCATGGCACTGCCTCACTTGCCACTCTCCTCCCTGAGACATGGATCACCCACCATGGCACTGCCTCACCTGCCACTCTCCTCCCTGAGCCATGGATCACACACCATGGCACTGCCTCACTTGCCACTCTCCACCCTGAGACATGGATCACCCACCATGGCACTGCCTCACCTGCCACTCTCCTCCCTGAGCCATGGATCACACACCATGGCACTGCCTCACTTGCCACTCTCCACCCTGAGACATGGATCACACACACCATGGCACTACCTCACTTGCCACTCTCCTCCCTGAGACATGAATCACACACACACCATGGCACTGCCTCACTTGCCACTCTCCACCCTGAGATATGGATCACACACACCATGGCACTGCCTCACTTGCCACTCTCATCCCTGAGACATGGATCACCCACCATGGCACGGCCTCACTTGCCACACTCCACCCTAAGACATGGATCACACACACCATGGCGCTGCCTCACTTGCCACTCTCCTCCCTGAGACATGGATCACACACACCATGGCGCTGCCTCACTTGCCACTCTCCTCCCTGAGACATGGATCACACACACCATGGCGCTGCCTCACTTGCCACTCTCCTCCCTGAGACATGGATAACACACACCATGGCACTGCCTCACTTGCCAGTCTCCTCCCTGAGACCTGGATCACACACACCATGGCACTGCCTCACCTGCCTCTCTCCTCCCTGAGACATGGATCACACACACCATGGCGCTGCCTCACTTGCCTCTCTCCTCCCTGAGACATGGATCACACACACCATGGCACTGCCTCCCTTGCACGTCTCCTCCCTGAGACATGGATCACACACACCATGGCACTGCCTCACCTGCCTCTCTCCTCCCTGAGACATGGATCACACACACCATGGCACTGCCTCACTTGCCTCTCTCCTCCCTGAGAAATGGATCACACACACCATGGCACTGCCTCACTTGCTACTCTCCTCCCTGAGACATGGATCACACACCATGACACTGCCTCACTTGCCACTCTCCTCCCCGAGACATGGATCAAACACACCATGGCACTGTCTCATGTGCCACTCTCCTCCCTGAGACATGGATCACAAAGACCATGGCACTGCCTCACTTGCCACTCTCCTGCCTGAGGCATGGAGCCTACACACCATGGCACTGCCTCACCTACCACTCTCCTCCCTGAGACATGGATCACACACACCATGGCACTGCCTCACTAGCCACTCTCCTCCCTGAGACCTGGATCACACACATCATGGCACTGCCTCACTTGCCACTCCCCTCCCTGAGACATGGATCACACACACACCATGGCACGGCCTCACTTGCCACTCTCCTCCTTGAGACATGGATCACACACACCATGGCGCTGCCTACTTGCCACTCTCCTCCCTGAGACATGGATCACACACACCATGGCACTGCCAAACTTGCCACTCTCCTCCCTGAGACATGGATCACACACACCATGGCACTGCCTCACCTGCCTCTCTCCTCCCCGAGACATGGATCACACACACCATGGCACTGCCTCACCTCCCTCTCTCCTCCCTGAGACATGGATCACACACACCATGGCACTGCCACACTTGCCACTCTCCTCCCTGAGACATGGATCAAAAACACCATGGCACTGCCTCACGTGCCACTCTCCTCCCTGAGACATGGATCACACAGACCATGGCACTGCCTCACTTGCCACTCTCCTGCCTGAGACATGGAGCCTACACACCATGGCACTGCCTCACTTACCACTCTCCTCCCTGAGACATGGATCACACACACCATGGCACTGCCTCACTTGCCACTCTCCTCCCTGAGACATGGATCAAACACACCATGGCACTGCCTCACGTGCCACTCTCCTCCCTGAGACATGGATCACACAGACCATGGCACTGCCTCACTTGCCACTCTCCTGCCTGAGACATGGAGCCTACACACCATGGCACTGCCTCACTTACCATTGTCCTCCCTGAGACATGGATCACACACACCATGGCACTGCCTCACTTGCCAGTCTCCTCCCTGAGACATGGATCACACACACCATGGCACTGCCTCACTTGCCTCTCTCCTCCCTGAGACATGGATCACACACACCATGGCACTGCCTCACTTGCCACTCTCCTCCCTGAGACATGGATCGCCCACCATGGCACTGCCTCACCTGCCACTCTCCTCCCTGAGCCATGGATCACACACCATGACACTGCCTCACTTGCCACTCTCCTCCCTGAGACATGGATCAAACACACCATGGCACTGCCTCATGTGCCACTCTCCTCCCTGAGACATGGATCACAAAGACCATGGCACTGCCTCACTTGCCACTCTCCTGCCTGAGGCATGGAGCCTACACACCATGGCACTGCCTCACCTACCACTCTCCTCCCTGAGACATGGATCACACACACCATGGCACTGCCTCACTAGCCACTCTCCTCCCTGAGACCTGGATCACACACATCATGGCACTGCCACACTTGCCACTCCCCTCCCTGAGACATGGATCACACACACACCATGGCACTGCCTCACTTGCCACTCTCCACCCTGAGACATGGATCACACACACCATGGCACTACCTCACTTGCCACTCTCCTCCCTGAGACATTGATCACACACCCACCATGGCACGGCCTCACCTGCCTCTCTTCTCCCTGAGACATGGATCACACACACCATGGCACTGCCTCACGTGCCACTCTCCTCCCTGAGACATGGATCACACACTTCATGGCACTGCCTCACTTGCCACTCTCCTCCCTGAGACATGGATCACACACACACACCATGGCACTGCCTCACTTGCCACTCTCCACCCTGAGACATGAATCACACACACACCATGGCACTGCCTCACGTGCCACTCTCATCCCTGAGACATGGATCACCCACCATGGCACGGCCTCACTTGCCACTCTCCACCCTGAGACATGGATCACACACACCATGGCGCTGCCTCACTTTCCACTCTCCTCCCTGAGACATGGATCACACACACCATGGTGCTGCCTCACTTGCCACTCTCCTCCCTGAGACATGGATCACACACACCATGGCGCTGCCTCACTTGCCACTCTCCTCCCTGAGACATGGATCACGCACACCATGGCACTGCCTCACTTGCCAGTCTCCTCCCTGAGACATGGATTACACACACCATGGCACTGCCTCACTTGCCACTCCCCTCCCTGATACATGGATCACACACCCACCATGGCACTGCCTCACTTGCCACTCTCCTCCCTGAGACATGGATCACCCACCATGGCACTGCCTCACCTGCCACTCTCCTCCCTGAGCCATGGATCACACACCATGACACTGCCTCACTTGCCACTCTCCTCCCTGAGACATGGATCAAACAAACCATGGCACTGCCTCATGTGCCACTCTCCTCCCTGAGACATGGATCAAACAAACCATGACACTGCCTCACTTGCCACTCTCCTCCCTGAGACATGGATCAAACAAACCATGGCACTGCCTCACCTGCCACTCTCCTCCCTGAGCCATGGATCACACACCATGGCACTGCCTCACTTGCCACACTCCTGCCTGAGACATCGAGCCAACACACCATGGCACTGCCTCACCTACCACTCTCCTCCCTGAGACATGGATCACACACACCATGGCACTGCCTCACTAGCCACTCTCCTCCCTGAGACCTGGATCACACACATCATGGCACTGCCTCACTAGCCACTCTCCTCCCTGAGACCTGGATCACACACACCATGGTACTGCCTCAGTTGCCACTCTCCTCCCTGAGACATGGATAACACAGCCTCACTCACCACTCTCCTCCCTGAGACATGGACCACACACACCATGGCACTGCCTCACTTGCCACTCTCCTCCCTGAGACATGGATCACCCACATCATGGCACTGCCTCACTTGCCTCTCTCCTCCCTGAGACATGGATCACACACACCATGGCACTGCCTCACCTGCCTCTCTCCTCCCTGAGACATGGATCACACACACACCATGGCACTGCCTCACGTGCCTCTCTCCTCCCTGAGACATGGATCACACACACACCATGGCACTGCCTCACTTGCCACTCTCCTCCCTGAGGCATGGATCACACACACCATGGCACTGCCTCACTCTCCTCCATGAGACATGGATCACACACACACCATGGCACTGCCTCACTTGCCACTCTCCACCCGGAGACATGGATCACACACACCATGGCACTGCCTCACTTGCCACTCTCATCCCTGAGACATGGATCACCCACCATGGCACGGCCTCACTTGCCACTCTCCACCCTGAGACATGGATCACACATACCATGGCGCTGCCTCACTTGCCACTCTCCTCCCTGAGACATGGATCACACACACCATGGCGCTGCCTCACTTGCCACTCTCCTCCCTGAGACATGGATCACACACACCATGGCGCTGCCTCACTTGCCACTCTCCTCTCTGAGACATGGATCACACACACCATGGTGCTGCCACTCTCCTCCCTGAGACATGGATCACACAAACCATGGCGCTGCCTCACTTGCCACTCTCCTCCCTGAGACATGGATCACGCACACCATGGCACTGCCTCACTTGCCAGTCTCCTCCCTGAGACATGGATCACACACACCATGGCACTGCCTCACTTGCCACTCTCCTCCCTGAGACATGGATCACCCACCATGGCACTGCCTCACCTGCCACTCTCCTCCCTGAGCCATGGATCACACACCATGACACTGCCTCACTTGCCACTCTCCTCCCTGAGACATGGATCACACACACCGTGGCACTGTCTCACTAGCCACTCTCCTCCCTGAGACCTGGATCACACACACCATGGCACTGCCTCAGTTGCCACTCTCCTGCCTGAGACATGGAGCCTACACACCATGGCACTGCCTCACCTACCACTCTCCTCCCTGAGACATGGATCACACACACCATGGCACTGCCTCACTAGCCACTCTCCTCCCTGAGACCTGGATCACACACACCATGGCACTGCCTCAGTTGCCACTCTCCTGCCTGAGACATGGAGCCTACACACCATGGCACTGCCTCACCTACCACTCTCCTCCCTGAGACATGGATCACACACACCATGGCACTGCCTCACTAGCCACTCTCCTCCCTGAGACATGGATCACGCACACCATGGCACTGCCTCACTTGCCAGTCTCCTCCCTGAGACATGGATCACGCACACCATGGCACTGCCTCACTTGCCAGTCTCCTCCCTGAGACATGGATCACACACACCATGGCACTGCCTCACTTGCCACTCTCCTCCCTGAGACATGGATCACCCACCATGGCACTGCCTCACCTGCCACTCTCCTCCCTGAGCCATGGATCACACACCATGACACTGCCTCACTTGCCACTCTCCTCCCTGAGACATGGATCAAACAAACCATGGCACTGCCTCATGTGCCACTCTCCTCCCTGAGACATGGATCACACACACCGTGGCACTGTCTCACTAGCCACTCTCCTCCCTGAGACCTGGATCACACGCACCATGGCACTGCCTCAGTTGCCACTCTCCTGCCTGAGACATGGAGCCTACACACCATGGCACTGCCTCACCTACCACTCTCCTCCCTGAGACATGGATCACACACACCGTGGCACTGTCTCACTAGCCACTCTCCTCCCTGAGACCTGGATCACACACACCATGGCACTGCCTCAGTTGCCACTCTCCTGCCTGAGACATGGAGCCTACACACCATGGCACTGCCTCACCTACCACTCTCCTCCCTGAGACATGGATCACACACACCATGGCACTGCCTCACTAGCCACTCTCCTCCCTGAGACCTGGATCACACACACACCATGGCACTGCCTCACTTGCCACCCTTCTCCCTGAAACATGCATCACACACACCATGGCAATTCCTCATTTGCCTTTCTCCTCCCTGAGACTTGGATCACACACACCATGGCACTGCCTCACCTGCCTCTCTCCTCCCTGAGACATGGATAACACACATCATGGCACTGCCTCACTTACCACTCTCCTCCCTGAGACATGGATCACACACACCATGGCACTGCCTCACTTGCCACTCTCCTCCCTGAGACATGGATCACCCATATCATGGCACTGCCTCACTTGCCTCTCTCCTCCCTGAGACATGGATCACACACACCATGGCACTGCCTCACCTGCCTCTCTCCTCCCTGAGACATGGATCACACACACACCATGGCACTGCCTCACGTGCCACTCTCCACCCTGAGACATGGATCACACACACCATGGCACTGCCTCACTAGCTACTCTCCTCCCTGAGACCTGGATCACACACACACCATCGCACTGCCTCACTTGCCACTCTCTTCCCTGAGACATGAATCACACACACACCATGGCACTGCCTCACGTGCCACTCTCCACCCTGAGGCATGGATCACACACACCATGGCACTGCCTCACTTGCCACTCTCCTCCCTGAGACCTGGATCACACACACACCATGGCACTGCCTCACTTGCCACTCTTCTCCCTGAAACATGCATCACACACACCATGGCAATTCCTCATTTGCCTTTCTCCTCCCTGAGACTTGGATCACACACACCATGGCACTGCCTCACCTGCCTCTCTCCTCCCTGAGACATGGATAACACACATCATGGCACTGCCTCACTTACCACTCTCCTCCCTGAGACATGGATCACACACACCATGGCACTGCCTCACTTGCCACTCTCCTCCCTGAGACATGGATCACCCATATCATGGCACTGCCTCACTTGCCTCTCTCCTCCCTGAGACATGGATCACACACACCATGGCACTGCCTCACCTGCCTCTCTCCTCCCTGAGACATGGATCACACACACACCATGGCACTGCCTCACGTGCCACTCTCCACCCTGAGACATGGATCACACACACCATGGCACTGCCTCACTAGCTACTCTCCTCCCTGAGACCTGGATCACACACACACCATCGCACTGCCTCACTTGCCACTCTCTTCCCTGAGACATGAATCACACACACACCACGGCACTGCCTCACGTGCCACTCTCCACCCTGAGGCATGGATCACACACACCATGGCACTGCCTCACTTGCCACTCTCCTCCCTGAGGCATGGATCACACACATCATGGCGCAGCTTCACTTGCCACTCTCCTCCCTGAGACATGGATCACACACACACTATGGCACTGCCTCACTTGCCACTCTCCACCCTGAGACATGGATCACACACACCATGGCACTGCCTCACTTGCCACTCTCCTCCCTGAGACATGGATCACCCACCATGGCACGGCCTCACTTGCCACACTCCACCCTGAGACATGGATCACACACACCATGGCACTGCCTCACTTGCCACTCTCCTCCCTGAGACATGGATCACACACACCATGGCGCTGCCTCACTTGCCACTCTCCTCCCTGAGACATGGATCACACACACCATGGCGCTGCCTCACTTGCCACTCTCCTCCCTGAGACATGGATCACACACACCATGGCACTGCCTCACTTGCCACTCTCCTCCCTGAGACATGGATCACACACACCATGGCGCTGCCTCACTTGCCACTCTCCTCCCTGAGACATGGATCACACACACCATGGCACTGCCACACTTGCCACTCTCCTCCCTGAGACATGGGTCACACACACCATGGCACTGCCTCACCTGCCTCTCTCCTCCCTGAGACATGGATCACACACACCATGGCACTGCCTCACTTTCTTCTCTCCTCCCTGAGACATGAATCACACACACCATGGCACTGCCTCACCTGCCACTCTCCTCTCTGAGCCATGGATCACACACCATGACACTGCCTCACTTGCCACTCTCCTCGCCACTCTCCTCTCTGGGCCATGGATCACACACACCATGGCACTGCCTCACTTGCCACTCTCCTCCCTGAGACATGGATCACCCATATCATGGCACTGCCTCACTTGCCTCTCTCCTCCCTGAGACATGGATCACACACACCATGGCACTGCCTCACCTGCCTCTCTCCTCCCTGAGACATGGATCACACACACACCATGGCACTGCCTCACGTGCCACTCTCCACCCTGAGACATGGATCACACACACCATGGCACTGCCTCACTAGCTACTCTCCTCCCTGAGACCTGGATCACACACACCATCGCACTGCCTCACTTGCCACTCTCTTCCCTGAGACATGAATCACACACACACCATGGCACTGCCTCATGTGCCACTCTCCACCCTGAGGCATGGATCACACACACCATGGCACTGCCTCACTTGCCACTCTCCTCCCTGAGGCATGGATCACACACATCATGGCGCAGCTTCACTTGCCACTCTCCTCCCTGAGACATGGATCACACACCATGGCACTGCCTCACTTGCCACTCTCCACCCTGAGACATGGATCACACACACCATGGCACTGCCTCACTTGCCACTCTCCTCCCTGAGACATGGATCACCCACCATGGCACGGCCTCACTTGCCACACTCCACCCTGAGACATGGATCACACACACCATGGCACTGCCTCACTTGCCACTCTCCTCCCTGAGACATGGATCACACACACCATGGCACTGCCTCATGTGCCACTCTCCTCCCTGAGACATGGATCACAAAGACCATGGCACTGCCTCACTTGCCACTCTCCTCCCTGAGACATGGGTCACACACACCATGGCACTGCCTCACCTGCCTCTCTCCATCCTGAGACATGGATCACACACACCATGGCACTGCCTCACTTTCTTCTCTCCTCTCTGAGCCATGGATCACACACCATGACACTGCCTCATGTGCCACTCTCCACCCTGAGGCATGGATCACACACACCATGGCACTGCCTCACTTGCCACTCTCCTCCCTGAGGCATGGATCACACACATCATGGCGCAGCTTCACTTGCCACTCTCCTCCCTGAGACATGGATCACACACCATGGCACTGCCTCACTTGCCACTCTCCACCCTGAGACATGGATCACACACACCATGGCACTGCCTCACTTGCCACTCTCCTCCCTGAGACATGGATCACCCACCATGGCACGGCCTCACTTGCCACACTCCACCCTGAGACATGGATCACACACACCATGGCACTGCCTCACTTGCCACTCTCCTCCCTGAGACATGGATCACACACACCATGGCACTGCCTCATGTGCCACTCTCCACCCTGAGGCATGGATCACACACACCATGGCACTGCCTCACTTGCCACTCTCCTCCCTGAGGCATGGATCACACACATCATGGCGCAGCTTCACTTGCCACTCTCCTCCCTGAGACATGGATCACACACCATGGCACTGCCTCACTTGCCACTCTCCACCCTGAGACATGGATCACACACACCATGGCACTGCCTCACTTGCCACTCTCCTCCCTGAGACATGGATCACCCACCATGGCACGGCCTCACTTGCCACACTCCACCCTGAGACATGGATCACACACACCATGGCACTGCCTCACTTGCCACTCTCCTCCCTGAGACATGGATCACACACACCATGGCACTGCCTCATGTGCCACTCTCCTCCCTGAGACATGGATCACAAAGACCATGGCACTGCCTCACTTGCCACTCTCCTCCCTGAGACATGGGTCACACACACCATGGCACTGCCTCACCTGCCACTCTCCACCCTGAGACATGAATCACACACACCATGGCACTGCCTCACCTGCCACTCTCCTCTCTGAGCCATGGATCACACACCATGACACTGCCTCACTTGCCACTCTCCTCGCCACTCTCCTCCCTGAGACATGGATCAAACACACCATGGCACTGCCTCACGTGCCACTCTCCTCCCTGAGACATGGATCACACAGACCATGGCACCGCCTCACTTGCCACTCTCCTGCCTGAGACATGGAGCCTACACACCATGGCACTGCCTCACTTGCCACTCTCCTCCCTGAGACATGGATCGCCCACCATGGCACTGTCTCCCTTGCCTCTCTCCTCCCTGAGACTTGGATCACACACACCATGGCACTGCCTCACTTGCCACTCTCCTCCCTGAGACATGGATCACACACACACTATGGCACTGCCTCACATGCCACTCTCCACCCTGAGACATGGATCACACACACCATGGCACTGCCTCACTTGCCACACTCCTCCCTGAGACATGGATCACACACACACTATGGCACTGCCTCACGTGCCACTCTCCACCCTGAGACATGGATCACACACACCATGGCACTGCCTCACTTGCCACTCCCCTCCCTGAGACATGGATCACACACATCATGGCATTGCCTCACTTGCCACTCTCCTCCCTGAGACATGGATCACACACACACCATGGCACTGCCTCACTTGCCACTCTCCACCCTGAAACATGGATCACACACACCATGGCACTACCTCACTTGCCACTCTCCTCCCTGAGACATGGATCACACACACACCATGGCACTGCCTCACTTGCCACTCTCCACCCTGAGACATGGATCACACACACCATGGCACTGCCTCACTTGCCACTCTCCTCCCTGAGACATGGATCACCCACCATGGCACTGCCTCACTTGCCACTCTCCACCCTGAGACATGGATCACACACACCATGGCACTACCTCACTTGCCACTCTCCTCCCTGAGACATGGATCACACACACCATGGTGCTGCCTCACTTGCCACTCTCCTCCCTGAGACATGGATCACACACACCATGGCACTGCCTCACTTGCCTCTCTCCTCCCTGAGACATGGATCACACACACCATGGCACTGCCTCACTTGCCTCTCTCCTCCCTGAGACATGGATCACACACACCATGGCACTGCCTCACTTGCCAGTCTCCTCCCTGAGACATGGATCACACACACCATGGCACTGCCTCACTTGCCAGTCTCCTCCCTGAGACATGGATCACCCACCATGGCACTGCCTCACCTGCCACTCTCCTCCCTGAGCCATGGATCACACACCATGACACTGCCTCACTTGCCACTCTCCTCCCTGAGACATGGATCAAACAAACCATGGCACTGCCTCATGTGCCACTCTCCTCCCTGAGACATGGATCACACACACCATGGCACTGCCTCACTTGCCACTCTCCACCCTGAGACATGGATCACACACACCATGGCGCTGCCTCACTTGCCACTCTCCTCACTGAGACATGGATCACACACACCATGGTGCTGCCTCACTTTCCACTCTCCTCCCTGAGACATGGATCACACACACAACATGGCGCTGCCTCACTTGCCACTTTCCTCCCTGAGACATGGATCACAAAGACCATGGCACTGCCTCACTTGCCACTCTCCTGCCTGAGACATCGAGCCTACACACCATGGCACTGCCTCACCTACCACTCTCCTCCCTGAGACATGGATCACACACACCATGGCACTGCCTCACTAGCCACTCTCCTCCCTGAGACCTGGAGCCTACACACCATGGCACTGCCTCACCTACCACTCTCCTCCCTGAGACATGGATCACACACACCATGGCACTGCCTCACTAGCCACTCTCCTCCCTGAGACCTGGATCACACACACCATGGCACTGCCTCAGTTGCCACTCTTCTCCCTGAAACATGCATCACACACACCATGGCAATTCCTCACTTGCCTCTCTCCTCCCTGAGACTTGGATCACACACACCATGGCACTGCCTCACCTGCCTCTCTCCTCCCTGAGACATGGATCACACACACCATGGCACTGCCTCACTTGCCACTCTCCTCCCTGAGGCATGGATCACCCACATCATGGCACTGCCTCACTTGCCTCTCTCCTCCCTGAGACATGGATCACACACACCATGGCACTGCCTCACTCACCACTCTCCTCCCTGAGACATGGATCACACACACCATGGCACCGCCTCACCTGCCACTCTCCTCCCTGAGACATGGATCACACACACACCATGGCACTGCCTCACGTGCCACTCTCCACCCTGAGACATGGATCACACACACCATGGCACTGCCTCACTAGCCACTCTCCTCCCTGAGACCTGGATCACACACACCATGGCACTGCCTCACTTGCCACTCTCCTCCCTGAGACATGGATCACACACATCATGGCGCTGCCTCACTTGCCACTCTCCTCCCTGAGACATGGATCACACACACACCATGGCACTGCCTCACTTGCCACTCTCCACCCTGAGACATGGATCACACACACCATGGCACTGCCTCACTTGCCACTCTCCACCCAGAGACATGGATCACACACACCATGGCACTGCCTCACTTGCAACTCTCCTCCCTGAGACATGGATCACCCACCATGGCACGGCCTCACTTGCCACACTCCACCCTGAGACATGGATCACACACACCATGGCACTGCCTCACTTGCCACTCTCCTCCCTGAGACATGGATCACACACACCATGGCGCTGCCTCACTTGCCACTCTCCTCCCTGAGACATGGATCACACACACCATGGCGCTGCCTCACTTGCCACTCTCCTCCCTGAGACATGGATCACACACACCATGGCACTGCCTCACTTGCCACTCTCCTCCCTGAGACATGGATCACACACACCATGGCACTGCCTCACCTGCCTCTCTCCTCCCTGAGACATGGATCACACACACCATGGCACTGCCTCACTTGCCTCTCTCCTCCCTGAGACATGAATCACACACACCATGGCACTGCCTCACTTGCCACTCTCCTCCCTGAGACATGGATCACCCACCATGGCACTGCCTCACCTGCCACTCTCCTCCCTGAGCCATGGATCACACACCATGGCACTGCCTCACTTGCCACTCTCCACCCTGAGACATGTATCACACACACAATGGCACTACCTCACTTGCCACTCTCCTCCCTGAGACATGAATCACACACACACCATGGCACTGCCTCACTTGCCACTCTCCACCCTGAGATATGGATCACACACACCATGGCACTGCCTCACTTGCCACTCTCATCCCTGAGACATGGATCACCCACCATGGCACGGCCTCACTTGCCACACTCCACCCTAAGACATGGATCACACACACCATGGCGCTGCCTCACTTGCCACTCTCCTCCCTGAGACATGGATCACACACACCATGGCGCTGCCTCACTTGCCACTCTCCTCCCTGAGACATGGATCACACACACCATGGCGCTGCCTCACTTACCACTCTCCTCCCTGAGACATGGATCACACACACCATGGCACTGCCTCACTTGCCAGTCTCCTCCCTGAGACATGGATCACACACACCATGGCACTGCCTCACCTGCCTCTCTCCTCCCTGAGACATGGATCACACACACCATGGCGCTGCCTCACTTGCCTCTCTCCTCCCTGAGACATGGATCACACACACCATGGCACTGCCTCACTTGCCACTCTCCTCCCTGAGACATGGATCACCCACCATGGCACTGCCTCACCTGCCACTCTCCTCCCTGAGCCATGGATCACACACCATGACACTGCCTCACTTGCCACTCTCCTCCCTGAGACATGGATCAAGCAAACCATGGCACTGCCTCACGTGCCACTCTCCTCACTGAGACATGGATCACACACACCATGGCACTGCCTCACTTGCCACTCTCCACCCTGAGACATGGATCACACACACCATGGCGCTGCCTCACTTGCCACTCTCCTCACTGAGACATGGATCACACACACCATGGTGCTGCCTCACTTGCCACTCTCCTCCCTGAGACATGGATCACACACACCATGGCTCTGCCTCACCTGCCACTCTCCTCCCTGAGCCATGGATCACCCATATCATGGCACTGCCTCACTTGCCTCTCTCCTCCCTGAGACATGGATCACACACACCATGGCACTGCCTCACCTGCCTCTCTCCTCCCTGAGACATGGATCACACACACACCATGGCACTGCCTCACGTGCCACTCTCCACCCTGAGACATGGATCACACACACCATGGCACTGCCTCACTAGCTACTCTCCTCCCTGAGACCTGGATCACACACACACCATCGCACTGCCTCACTTGCCACTCTCTTCCCTGAGACATGAATTACACACACACCATGGCACTGCCTCACGTGCCACTCTCCACCCTGAGGCATGGATCACACACACCATGGCACTGCCTCACTTGCCACTCTCCTCCCTGAGGCATGGATCACACACATCATGGCGCAGCTTCACTTGCCACTCTCCTCCCTGAGACATGGATCACACACACACTATGGCACTGCCTCACTTGCCACTCTCCTCCCTGAGCCATGGATCACACACCATGACACTGCCTCACTTGCCACTCTCCTCCCTGAGACATGGATCAAACAAACCATGGCACTGCCTCATGTGCCACTCTCCTCCCTGAGACATGGATCACACACACCGTGGCACTGTCTCACTAGCCACTCTCCTCCCTGAGACCTGGATCACACGCACCATGGCACTGCCTCAGTTGCCACTCTCCTGCCTGAGACATGGAGCCTACACACCATGGCACTGCCTCACCTACCACTCTCCTCCCTGAGACATGGATCACACACACCGTGGCACTGTCTCACTAGCCACTCTCCTCCCTGAGACCTGGATCACACACACCATGGCACTGCCTCAGTTGCCACTCTCCTGCCTGAGACATGGAGCCTACACACCATGGCACTGCCTCACCTACCACTCTCCTCCCTGAGACATGGATCACACACACCATGGCACTGCCTCACTAGCCACTCTCCTCCCTGAGACCTGGATCACACACACACCATGGCACTGCCTCACTTGCCACCCTTCTCCCTGAAACATGCATCACACACACCATGGCAATTCCTCATTTGCCTTTCTCCTCCCTGAGACTTGGATCACACACACCATGGCACTGCCTCACCTGCCTCTCTCCTCCCTGAGACATGGATAACACACATCATGGCACTGCCTCACTTACCACTCTCCTCCCTGAGACATGGATCACACACACCATGGCACTGCCTCACTTGCCACTCTCCTCCCTGAGACATGGATCACCCATATCATGGCACTGCCTCACTTGCCTCTCTCCTCCCTGAGACATGGATCACACACACCATGGCACTGCCTCACCTGCCTCTCTCCTCCCTGAGACATGGATCACACACACACCATGGCACTGCCTCACGTGCCACTCTCCACCCTGAGACATGGATCACACACACCATGGCACTGCCTCACTAGCTACTCTCCTCCCTGAGACCTGGATCACACACACACCATCGCACTGCCTCACTTGCCACTCTCTTCCCTGAGACATGAATCACACACACACCATGGCACTGCCTCACGTGCCACTCTCCACCCTGAGGCATGGATCACACACACCATGGCACTGCCTCACTTGCCACTCTCCTCCCTGAGACCTGGATCACACACACACCATGGCACTGCCTCACTTGCCACTCTTCTCCCTGAAACATGCATCACACACACCATGGCAATTCCTCATTTGCCTTTCTCCTCCCTGAGACTTGGATCACACACACCATGGCACTGCCTCACCTGCCTCTCTCCTCCCTGAGACATGGATAACACACATCATGGCACTGCCTCACTTACCACTCTCCTCCCTGAGACATGGATCACACACACCATGGCACTGCCTCACTTGCCACTCTCCTCCCTGAGACATGGATCACCCATATCATGGCACTGCCTCACTTGCCTCTCTCCTCCCTGAGACATGGATCACACACACCATGGCACTGCCTCACCTGCCTCTCTCCTCCCTGAGACATGGATCACACACACACCATGGCACTGCCTCACGTGCCACTCTCCACCCTGAGACATGGATCACACACACCATGGCACTGCCTCACTAGCTACTCTCCTCCCTGAGACCTGGATCACACACACACCATCGCACTGCCTCACTTGCCACTCTCTTCCCTGAGACATGAATCACACACACACCATGGCACTGCCTCACGTGCCACTCTCCACCCTGAGGCATGGATCACACACACCATGGCACTGCCTCACTTGCCACTCTCCTCCCTGAGGCATGGATCACACACATCATGGCGCAGCTTCACTTGCCACTCTCCTCCCTGAGACATGGATCACACACACACTATGGCACTGCCTCACTTGCCACTCTCCACCCTGAGACATGGATCACACACACCATGGCACTGCCTCACTTGCCACTCTCCTCCCTGAGACATGGATCACCCACCATGGCACGGCCTCACTTGCCACACTCCACCCTGAGACATGGATCACACACACCATGGCACTGCCTCACTTGCCACTCTCCTCCCTGAGACATGGATCACACACACCATGGCGCTGCCTCACTTGCCACTCTCCTCCCTGAGACATGGATCACACACACCATGGCGCTGCCTCACTTGCCACTCTCCTCCCTGAGACATGGATCACACACACCATGGCACTGCCTCACTTGCCACTCTCCTCCCTGAGACATGGATCACACACACCATGGCGCTGCCTCACTTGCCACTCTCCTCCCTGAGACATGGATCACACACACCATGGCACTGCCACACTTGCCACTCTCCTCCCTGAGACATGGGTCACACACACCATGGCACTGCCTCACCTGCCTCTCTCCTCCCTGAGACATGGATCACACACACCATGGCACTGCCTCACTTTCTTCTCTCCTCCCTGAGACATGAATCACACACACCATGGCACTGCCTCACCTGCCACTCTCCTCTCTGAGCCATGGATCACACACCATGACACTGCCTCACTTGCCACTCTCCTCGCCACTCTCCTCTCTGGGCCATGGATCACACACACCATGGCACTGCCTCACTTGCCACTCTCCTCCCTGAGACATGGATCACCCATATCATGGCACTGCCTCACTTGCCTCTCTCCTCCCTGAGACATGGATCACACACACCATGGCACTGCCTCACCTGCCTCTCTCCTCCCTGAGACATGGATCACACACACACCATGGCACTGCCTCACGTGCCACTCTCCACCCTGAGACATGGATCACACACACCATGGCACTGCCTCACTAGCTACTCTCCTCCCTGAGACCTGGATCACACACACCATCGCACTGCCTCACTTGCCACTCTCTTCCCTGAGACATGAATCACACACACACCATGGCACTGCCTCATGTGCCACTCTCCACCCTGAGGCATGGATCACACACACCATGGCACTGCCTCACTTGCCACTCTCCTCCCTGAGGCATGGATCACACACATCATGGCGCAGCTTCACTTGCCACTCTCCTCCCTGAGACATGGATCACACACCATGGCACTGCCTCACTTGCCACTCTCCACCCTGAGACATGGATCACACACACCATGGCACTGCCTCACTTGCCACTCTCCTCCCTGAGACATGGATCACCCACCATGGCACGGCCTCACTTGCCACACTCCACCCTGAGACATGGATCACACACACCATGGCACTGCCTCACTTGCCACTCTCCTCCCTGAGACATGGATCACACACACCATGGCACTGCCTCATGTGCCACTCTCCTCCCTGAGACATGGATCACAAAGACCATGGCACTGCCTCACTTGCCACTCTCCTCCCTGAGACATGGGTCACACACACCATGGCACTGCCTCACCTGCCTCTCTCCATCCTGAGACATGGATCACACACACCATGGCACTGCCTCACTTTCTTCTCTCCTCCCTGAGACATGAATCACACACACCATGGCACTGCCTCACCTGCCACTCTCCTCTCTGAGCCATGGATCACACACCATGACACTGCCTCACTTGCCACTCTCCTCGCCACTCTCCTCCCTGAGACATGGATCAAACACACCATGGCACTGCCTCACGTGCCACTCTCCTCCCTGAGACATGGATCACACAGACCATGGCACCGCCTCACTTGCCACTCTCCTGCCTGAGACATGGAGCCTACACACCATGGCACTGCCTCACTTGCCACTCTCCTCCCTGAGACATGGATCGCCCACCATGGCACTGTCTCCCTTGCCTCTCTCCTCCCTGAGACTTGGATCACACACACCATGGCACTGCCTCACTTGCCACTCTCCTCCCTGAGACATGGATCACACACACACTATGGCACTGCCTCACGTGCCACTCTCCACCCTGAGACATGGATCACACACACCATGGCACTGCCTCACTTGCCACACTCCTCCCTGAGACATGGATCACACACACACTATGGCACTGCCTCACGTGCCACTCTCCACCCTGAGACATGGATCACACACACCATGGCACTGCCTCACTTGCCACACTCCTCCCTGAGACATGGATCACACACACACTATGGCACTGCCTCACGTGCCACTCTCCACCCTGAGACATGGATCACACACACCATGGCACTGCCTCACTTGCCACTCTCCTGCCTGAGACATGGAGCCTACACACACTATGGCACTGCCTCAAGTGCCACTCTCCACCCTGAGACATGGATCACACACATCATGGCATTGCCTCACTTGCCACTCTCCTCCTTAGACATGGATCACACACACACCATGGCACTGCCTCACTTGCCACTCTCCACCCTGAGACACGGATCACACACACCATGGCACTACCTCACTTGCCACTCTCCACCCTGAGACATGGATCACACACACCATGGCACTGCCTCACTTGCCACTCTCCTCCCTGAGACATGGATCACCCACCATGGCACTGCCTCACTTGCCACTCTCCACCCTGAGACATGGATCACACACACCATGGCACTACCTCACTTGCCACTCTCCTCCCTGAGACATGGATCACACACACCATGGTGCTGCCTCACTTGCCACTCTCCTCCCTGAGACATGGATCACACACACCATGGCACTGCCTCACTTGCCTCTCTCCTCCCTGAGACATGGATCACACACACCATGGCACTGCCTCACTTGCCTCTCTCCTCCCTGAGACATGGATCACACACACCATGGCACTGCCTCACTTGCCAGTCTCCTCCCTGAGACATGGATCACACACACCATGGCACTGCCTCACTTGCCACTCTCCTCCCTGAGACATGGATCACCCACCATGGCACTGCCTCACCTGCCACTCTCCTCCCTGAGCCATGGATCACACACCATGACACTGCCTCACTTGCCACTCTCCTCCCTGAGACATGGATCAAACAAACCATGGCACTGCCTCATGTGCCACTCTCCTCCCTGAGACATGGATCACACACACCATGGCACTGCCTCACTTGCCACTCTCCACCCTGAGACATGGATCACACACACCATGGCGCTGCCTCACTTGCCACTCTCCTCACTGAGACATGGATCACACACACCATGGTGCTGCCTCACTTTCCACTCTCCTCCCTGAGACATGGATCACACACACAACATGGCGCTGCCTCACTTGCCACTTTCCTCCCTGAGACATGGATCACAAAGACCATGGCACTGCCTCACTTGCCACTCTCCTGCCTGAGACATCGAGCCTACACACCATGGCACTGCCTCACCTACCACTCTCCTCCCTGAGACATGGATCACACACACCATGGCACTGCCTCACTAGCCACTCTCCTCCCTGAGACCTGGAGCCTACACACCATGGCACTGCCTCACCTACCACTCTCCTCCCTGAGACATGGATCACACACACCATGGCACTGCCTCACTAGCCACTCTCCTCCCTGAGACCTGGATCACACACACCATGGCACTGCCTCAGTTGCCACTCTTCTCCCTGAAACATGCATCACACACACCATGGCAATTCCTCACTTGCCTCTCTCCTCCCTGAGACTTGGATCACACACACCATGGCACTGCCTCACCTGCCTCTCTCCTCCCTGAGACATGGATCACACACACCATGGCACTTCCTCACTTGCCACTCTCCTCCCTGAGGCATGGATCACCCACATCATGGCACTGCCTCACTTGCCTCTCTCCTCCCTGAGACATGGATCACACACACCATGGCACTGCCTCACTCACCACTCTCCTCCCTGAGACATGGATCACACACACCATGGCACCGCCTCACCTGCCACTCTCCTCCCTGAGACATGGATCACACACACACCATGGCACTGCCTCACGTGCCACTCTCCACCCTGAGACATGGATCACACACACCATGGCACTGCCTCACTAGCCACTCTCCTCCCTGAGACCTGGATCACACACACCATGGCACTGCCTCACTTGCCACTCTCCTCCCTGAGACATGGATCACACACATCATGGCGCTGCCTCACTTGCCACTCTCCTCCCTGAGACATGGATCACACACACACCATGGCACTGCCTCACTTGCCACTCTCCACCCTGAGACATGGATCACACACACCATGGCACTGCCTCACTTGCCACTCTCCACCCAGAGACATGGATCACACACACCATGGCACTGCCTCACTTGCAACTCTCCTCCCTGAGACATGGATCACCCACCATGGCACGGCCTCACTTGCCACACTCCACCCTGAGACATGGATCACACACACCATGGCACTGCCTCACTTGCCACTCTCCTCCCTGAGACATGGATCACACACACCATGGCGCTGCCTCACTTGCCACTCTCCTCCCTGAGACATGGATCACACACACCATGGCGCTGCCTCACTTGCCACTCTCCTCCCTGAGACATGGATCACACACACCATGGCACTGCCTCACTTGCCACTCTCCTCCCTGAGACATGGATCACACACACCATGGCACTGCCTCACCTGCCTCTCTCCTCCCTGAGACATGGATCACACACACCATGGCACTGCCTCACTTGCCTCTCTCCTCCCTGAGACATGAATCACACACACCATGGCACTGCCTCACTTGCCACTCTCCTCCCTGAGACATGGATCACCCACCATGGCACTGCCTCACCTGCCACTCTCCTCCCTGAGCCATGGATCACACACCATGGCACTGCCTCACTTGCCACTCTCCACCCTGAGACATGGATCACACACACAATGGCACTACCTCACTTGCCACTCTCCTCCCTGAGACATGAATCACACACACACCATGGCACTGCCTCACTTGCCACTCTCCACCCTGAGATATGGATCACACACACCATGGCACTGCCTCACTTGCCACTCTCATCCCTGAGACATGGATCACCCACCATGGCACGGCCTCACTTGCCACACTCCACCCTAAGACATGGATCACACACACCATGGCGCTGCCTCACTTGCCACTCTCCTCCCTGAGACATGGATCACACACACCATGGCGCTGCCTCACTTGCCACTCTCCTCCCTGAGACATGGATCACACACACCATGGCGCTGCCTCACTTACCACTCTCCTCCCTGAGACATGGATCACACACACCATGGCACTGCCTCACTTGCCAGTCTCCTCCCTGAGACATGGATCACACACACCATGGCACTGCCTCACCTGCCTCTCTCCTCCCTGAGACATGGATCACACACACCATGGCGCTGCCTCACTTGCCTCTCTCCTCCCTGAGACATGGATCACACACACCATGGCACTGCCTCACTTGCCACTCTCCTCCCTGAGACATGGATCACCCACCATGGCACTGCCTCACCTGCCACTCTCCTCCCTGAGCCATGGATCACACACCATGACACTGCCTCACTTGCCACTCTCCTCCCTGAGACATGGATCAAGCAAACCATGGCACTGCCTCACGTGCCACTCTCCTCACTGAGACATGGATCACACACACCATGGCACTGCCTCACTTGCCACTCTCCACCCTGAGACATGGATCACACACACCATGGCGCTGCCTCACTTGCCACTCTCCTCACTGAGACATGGATCACACACACCATGGTGCTGCCTCACTTGCCACTCTCCTCCCTGAGACATGGATCACACACACCATGGCTCTGCCTCACCTGCCACTCTCCTCCCTGAGCCATGGATCACCCATATCATGGCACTGCCTCACTTGCCTCTCTCCTCCCTGAGACATGGATCACACACACCATGGCACTGCCTCACCTGCCTCTCTCCTCCCTGAGACATGGATCACACACACACCATGGCACTGCCTCACGTGCCACTCTCCACCCTGAGACATGGATCACACACACCATGGCACTGCCTCACTAGCTACTCTCCTCCCTGAGACCTGGATCACACACACACCATCGCACTGCCTCACTTGCCACTCTCTTCCCTGAGACATGAATTACACACACACCATGGCACTGCCTCACGTGCCACTCTCCACCCTGAGGCATGGATCACACACACCATGGCACTGCCTCACTTGCCACTCTCCTCCCTGAGGCATGGATCACACACATCATGGCGCAGCTTCACTTGCCACTCTCCTCCCTGAGACATGGATCACACACACACTATGGCACTGCCTCACTTGCCACTCTCCACCCTGAGACATGGATCACACACACCATGGCACTGCCTCACTTGCCACTCTCCTCCCTGAGACATGGATCACCCACCATGGCACGGCCTCACTTGCCACACTCCACCCTGAGACATGGATCACACACACCATGGCACCGCCTCACTTGCCACTCTCCTCCCTGAGACATGGATCACACACACCATGGCGCTGCCTCACTTGCCACTCTCCTCCCTGAGACATGGATCACACACACCATGGCGCAGCCTCACTTGCCACTCTCCTCCCTGAGACATGGATCACACACACCATGGCACTGCCTCACTTGCCACTCTCCTCCCTGAGACATGGATCACACACACCATGGCGCTGCCTCACTTACCACTCTCCTCCCTGAGACATGGATCACACACACCATGGCACTGCCACACTTGCCACTCTCCTCCCTGAGACATGGGTCACACACACCATGGCACTGCCTCACCTGCCTCTCTCCTCCCTGAGACATGGATCACACACACCATGGCACTGCCTCACTTTCTTCTCTCCTCCCTGAGACATGAATCACACACACCATGGCACTGCCTCACCTGCCACTCTCCTCTCTGAGCCATGGATCACACACCATGACACTGCCTCACTTGCCACTCTCCTCGCCACTCTCCTCTCTGGGCCATGGATCACACACACCATGGCACTGCCTCACTTGCCACTCTCCTCCCTGAGACATGGATCACCCATATCATGGCACTGCCTCACTTGCCTCTCTCCTCCCTGAGACATGGATCACACACACCATGGCACTGCCTCACCTGCCTCTCTCCTCCCTGAGACATGGATCACACACACACCATGGCACTGCCTCACGTGCCACTCTCCACCCTGAGACATGGATCACACACACCATGGCACTGCCTCACTAGCTACTCTCCTCCCTGAGACCTGGATCACACACACCATCGCACTGCCTCACTTGCCACTCTCTTCCCTGAGACATGAATCACACACACACCATGGCACTGCCTCATGTGCCACTCTCCACCCTGAGGCATGGATCACACACACCATGGCACTGCCTCACTTGCCACTCTCCTCCCTGAGGCATGGATCACACACATCATGGCGCAGCTTCACTTGCCACTCTCCTCCCTGAGACATGGATCACACACCATGGCACTGCCTCACTTGCCACTCTCCACCCTGAGACATGGATCACACACACCATGGCACTGCCTCACTTGCCACTCTCCTCCCTGAGACATGGATCACCCACCATGGCACGGCCTCACTTGCCACACTCCACCCTGAGACATGGATCACACACACCATGGCACTGCCTCACTTGCCACTCTCCTCCCTGAGACATGGATCACACACACCATGGCACTGCCTCATGTGCCACTCTCCTCCCTGAGACATGGATCACAAAGACCATGGCACTGCCTCACTTGCCACTCTCCTCCCTGAGACATGGGTCACACACACCATGGCACTGCCTCACCTGCCTCTCTCCATCCTGAGACATGGATCACACACACCATGGCACTGCCTCACTTTCTTCTCTCCTCCCTGAGACATGAATCACACACACCATGGCACTGCCTCACCTGCCACTCTCCTCTCTGAGCCATGGATCACACACCATGACACTGCCTCACTTGCCACTCTCCTCGCCACTCTCCTCCCTGAGACATGGATCAAACACACCATGGCACTGCCTCACGTGCCACTCTCCTCCCTGAGACATGGATCACACAGACCATGGCACCGCCTCACTTGCCACTCTCCTGCCTGAGACATGGAGCCTACACACCATGGCACTGCCTCACTTGCCACTCTCCTCCCTGAGACATGGATCGCCCACCATGGCACTGTCTCCCTTGCCTCTCTCCTCCCTGAGACTTGGATCACACACACCATGGCACTGCCTCACTTGCCACTCTCCTCCCTGAGACATGGATCACACACACACTATGGCACTGCCTCACGTGCCACTCTCCACCCTGAGACATGGATCACACACACCATGGCACTGCCTCACTTGCCACACTCCTCCCTGAGACATGGATCACACACACACTATGGCACTGCCTCACGTGCCACTCTCCACCCTGAGACATGGATCACACACACCATGGCACTGCCTCACTTGCCACTCCCCTCCCTGAGACATGGATCACACACACCATGGCACTGCCTCACTTGCCACTCCCCTCCCTGAGACATGGATAACACACACCATGGCACTGCCTCACTTGCCACTCCCCTCCCTGAGACATGGATAACACACACTATGGCACTGCCTCACGTGCCACTCTCCACCCTGAGACATGGATCACACACACCATGGCACTGCCTCACTTGCCACTCCCCTCCCTGAGACATGGATCACACACACCATGGCACTGCCTCACTTGCCACTCCCCTCCCTGAGACATGGATCACACACATCATGGCATTGCCTCACTTGCCACTCTCCTCCTTAGACATGGATCACACACACACCATGGCACTGCCTCACTTGCCACTCTCCACCCTGAGACACGGATCACACACACCATGGCACTACCTCACTTGCCACTCTCCTCCCTGAGACATGGATCACACACACACCATGGCACTGCCTCACTTGCCACTCTCCACCCTGAGACATGGATCACACACACCATGGCACTGCCTCACTTGCCACTCTCCTCCCTGAGACATGGATCACCCACCATGGCACTGCCTCACTTGCCACTCTCCACCCTGAGACATGGATCACACACACCATGGCACTACCTCACTTGCCACTCTCCTCCCTGAGACATGGATCACACACACCATGGTGCTGCCTCACTTGCCACTCTCCTCCCTGAGACATGGATCACACACACCATGGCACTGCCTCACTTGCCTCTCTCCTCCCTGAGACATGGATCACACACACCATGGCACTGCCTCACTTGCCTCTCTCCTCCCTGAGACATGGATCACACACACCATGGCACTGCCTCACTTGCCAGTCTCCTCCCTGAGACATGGATCACACACACCATGGCACTGCCTCACTTGCCACTCTCCTCCCTGAGACATGGATCACCCACCATGGCACTGCCTCACCTGCCACTCTCCTCCCTGAGCCATGGATCACACACCATGACACTGCCTCACTTGCCACTCTCCTCCCTGAGACATGGATCAAACAAACCATGGCACTGCCTCATGTGCCACTCTCCTCCCTGAGACATGGATCACACACACCATGGCACTGCCTCACTTGCCACTCTCCACCCTGAGACATGGATCACACACACCATGGCGCTGCCTCACTTGCCACTCTCCTCACTGAGACATGGATCACACACACCATGGTGCTGCCTCACTTTCCACTCTCCTCCCTGAGACATGGATCACACACACAACATGGCGCTGCCTCACTTGCCACTTTCCTCCCTGAGACATGGATCACAAAGACCATGGCACTGCCTCACTTGCCACTCTCCTGCCTGAGACATCGAGCCTACACACCATGGCACTGCCTCACCTACCACTCTCCTCCCTGAGACATGGATCACACACACCATGGCACTGCCTCACTAGCCACTCTCCTCCCTGAGACCTGGAGCCTACACACCATGGCACTGCCTCACCTACCACTCTCCTCCCTGAGACATGGATCACACACACCATGGCACTGCCTCACTAGCCACTCTCCTCCCTGAGACCTGGATCACACACACCATGGCACTGCCTCAGTTGCCACTCTTCTCCCTGAAACATGCATCACACACACCATGGCAATTCCTCACTTGCCTCTCTCCTCCCTGAGACTTGGATCACACACACCATGGCACTGCCTCACCTGCCTCTCTCCTCCCTGAGACATGGATCACACACACCATGGCACTGCCTCACTTGCCACTCTCCTCCCTGAGGCATGGATCACCCACATCATGGCACTGCCTCACTTGCCTCTCTCCTCCCTGAGACATGGATCACACACACCATGGCACTGCCTCACTCACCACTCTCCTCCCTGAGACATGGATCACACACACCATGGCACCGCCTCACCTGCCACTCTCCTCCCTGAGACATGGATCACACACACACCATGGCACTGCCTCACTTGCCACTCTCCACCCTGAGACATGGATCACACACACCATGGCACTGCCTCACTAGCCACTCTCCTCCCTGAGACCTGGATCACACACACCATGGCACTGCCTCACTTGCCACTCTCCTCCCTGAGACATGGATCACACACATCATGGCGCTGCCTCACTTGCCACTCTCCTCCCTGAGACATGGATCACACACACACCATGGCACTGCCTCACTTGCCACTCTCCACCCTGAGACATGGATCACACACACCATGGCACTGCCTCACTTGCCACTCTCCACCCAGAGACATGGATCACACACACCATGGCACTGCCTCACTTGCAACTCTCCTCCCTGAGACATGGATCACCCACCATGGCACGGCCTCACTTGCCACACTCCACCCTGAGACATGGATCACACACACCATGGCACTGCCTCACTTGCCACTCTCCTCCCTGAGACATGGATCACACACACCATGGCGCTGCCTCACTTGCCACTCTCCTCCCTGAGACATGGATCACACACACCATGGCGCTGCCTCACTTGCCACTCTCCTCCCTGAGACATGGATCACACACACCATGGCACTGCCTCACTTGCCACTCTCCTCCCTGAGACATGGATCACACACACCATGGCACTGCCTCACCTGCCTCTCTCCTCCCTGAGACATGGATCACACACACCATGGCACTGCCTCACTTGCCTCTCTCCTCCCTGAGACATGAATCACACACACCATGGCACTGCCTCACTTGCCACTCTCCTCCCTGAGACATGGATCACCCACCATGGCACTGCCTCACCTGCCACTCTCCTCCCTGAGCCATGGATCACACACCATGGCACTGCCTCACTTGCCACTCTCCACCCTGAGACATGGATCACACACACAATGGCACTACCTCACTTGCCACTCTCCTCCCTGAGACATGAATCACACACACACCATGGCACTGCCTCACTTGCCACTCTCCACCCTGAGATATGGATCACACACACCATGGCACTGCCTCACTTGCCACTCTCATCCCTGAGACATGGATCACCCACCATGGCACGGCCTCACTTGCCACACTCCACCCTAAGACATGGATCACACACACCATGGCGCTGCCTCACTTGCCACTCTCCTCCCTGAGACATGGATCACACACACCATGGCGCTGCCTCACTTGCCACTCTCCTCCCTGAGACATGGATCACACACACCATGGCGCTGCCTCACTTACCACTCTCCTCCCTGAGACATGGATCACACACACCATGGCACTGCCTCACTTGCCAGTCTCCTCCCTGAGACATGGATCACACACACCATGGCACTGCCTCACCTGCCTCTCTCCTCCCTGAGACATGGATCACACACACCATGGCGCTGCCTCACTTGCCTCTCTCCTCCCTGAGACATGGATCACACACACCATGGCACTGCCTCACTTGCCACTCTCCTCCCAGAGACATGGATCACCCACCATGGCACTGCCTCACCTGCCACTCTCCTCCCTGAGCCATGGATCACACACCATGACACTGCCTCACTTGCCACTCTCCTCCCTGAGACATGGATCAAGCAAACCATGGCACTGCCTCACGTGCCACTCTCCTCCCTGAGACATGGATCACACACACCATGGCACTGCCTCACTTGCCACTCTCCACCCTGAGACATGGATCACACACACCATGGCGCTGCCTCACTTGCCACTCTCCTCACTGAGACATGGATCACACACACCATGGTGCTGCCTCACTTGCCACTCTCCTCCCTGAGACATGGATCACACACACCATGGCTCTGCCTCACTTGCCACTTTCCTCCCTGAGACATGGATCACAAAGACCATGGCACTGCCTCACTTGCCACTCTCCTGCCTGAGACATGGATCACACACACCATGGCACTGCCTCAGTTGCCACTCTCCTGCCTGAGACATGGAGCCTACACACCATGGCACTGCTTCACCTACCACTCTCCTCCCTGAGACATGGATCACACACACCATGGCACTGCCTCACTAGCCACTCTCCTCCCTGAGACCTGGATCACACACACCATGGCACTGCCTCAGTTGCCACTCTCCTGCCTGAGACATGGAGCCTACACACCATGGCACTGCCTCACCTACCACTCTCCTCCCTGAGACATGGATCACACACACCATGGCACTGCCTCACTTGCCAGTCTCCTCCCTGAGACATGAATCACACACACACCATGGCACTGCCTCACTTGCCACTCTCCACCCTGAGATATGGATCACACACACCATGGCACTGCCTCACTTGCCACTCTCATCCCTGAGACATGGATCACCCACCATGGCACGGCCTCACTTGCCACACTCCACCCTAAGACATGGATCACACACACCATGGCGCTGCCTCACTTGCCACTCTCCTCCCTGAGACATGGATCACACACACCATGGCGCTGCCTCACTTGCCACTCTCCTCCCTGAGACATGGATCACACACACCATGGCGCTGCCTCACTTACCACTCTCCTCCCTGAGACATGGATCACACACACCATGGCACTGCCTCACTTGCCAGTCTCCTCCCTGAGACATGGATCACACACACCATGGCACTGCCTCACCTGCCTCTCTCCTCCCTGAGACATGGATCACACACACCATGGCGCTGCCTCACTTGCCTCTCTCCTCCCTGAGACATGGATCACACACACCATGGCACTGCCTCACTTGCCACTCTCCTCCCTGAGACATGGATCACCCACCATGGCACTGCCTCACCTGCCACTCTCCTCCCTGAGCCATGGATCACACACCATGACACTGCCTCACTTGCCACTCTCCTCCCTGAGACATGGATCAAGCAAACCATGGCACTGCCTCACGTGCCACTCTCCTCCCTGAGACATGGATCACACACACCATGGCACTGCCTCACTTGCCACTCTCCACCCTGAGACATGGATCACACACACCATGGCGCTGCCTCACTTGCCACTCTCCTCACTGAGACATGGATCACACACACCATGGTGCTGCCTCACTTGCCACTCTCCTCCCTGAGACATGGATCACACACACCATGGCTCTGCCTCACTTGCCACTTTCCTCCCTGAGACATGGATCACAAAGACCATGGCACTGCCTCACTTGCCACTCTCCTGCCTGAGACATCGAGCCTACACACCATGGCACTGCCTCACTTGCCACTCTCCTCCCTGAGACATGGAGCCTACACACCATGGCACTGCTTCACCTACCACTCTCCTCCCTGAGACATGGATCACACACACCATGGCACTGCCTCACTAGCCACTCTCCTCCCTGAGACCTGGATCACACACACCATGGCACTGCCTCAGTTGCCACTCTCCTGCCTGAGACATGGAGCCTACACACCATGGCACTGCCTCACCTACCACTCTCCTCCCTGAGACATGGATCACACACACCATGGCACTGCCTCACTAGCCACTCTCCTCCCTGAGACCTGGATCACACACACCATGGCACTGCCTCAGTTGCCACTCTTCTCCCTGAAACATGCATCACACACACCATGGCACTGCCTCACCTGCCTCTCTCCTCCCTGAGACATGGATAACACACATCATGGCACTGCCTCACTCACCACTCTCCTCCCTGAGAGATGGATCACACACACCATGGCACTGCCTCACTTGCCACTCTCCTCCCTGAGACATGGATCACCCACATCATGGCACTGCCTCACTTGCCTCTCTCCGCCCTGAGACATGGATCACACACACCATGGCACTGCCTCACTCACCACTCTCCTCCCTGAGACATGGATCACACACACCATGGCACCGCCTCACCTGCCACTCTCCTCCCTGAGACATGGATCACACACACACCATGGCACTGCCTCACGTGCCACTCTCTACCCTGAGACATGGATCACACACACCATGGCACTGCCTCACTAGCCACTCTCCTCCCTGAGACCTGGATCACACACACCATCGCACTGCCTCACTTGCCACTCTCTTCCCTGAGATATGAATTACACACACACCATGGCACTGCCTCACGTGCCACTCTCCACCCTGAGACATGGATCACACACACCATGGCACTGCCTCACTTGCCGCTCTCCACCCTGAGACATGGATCACACACACCATGGCACTGCCTCACTTGCCACTCTCCACCCAGAGACATGGATCACACACACCATGGCACTGCCTCACTTGAAACTCTCCTTCCTGAGACATGGATCACCCACCATGGCACGGCCTCACTTGCCACACTCCACCCTGAGACATGGATCACACACACCATGGCACTGCCTCACTTGCCACTCTCCTCCCTGAGACATGGATCACACACACCATGGCGCTGCCTCACTTGCCACTCTCCTCCCTGAGACATGGATCACACACACCATGGCGCTGCCTCACTTGCCACTCTCCTCCCTGAGACATGGATCACACACACCATGGCACTGCCTCACTTGCCACTCTCCTCCCTGAGACATGGATCACACACACCATGGCACTGCCTCACCTGCCTCTCTCCTCCCTGAGACATGGATCACACACACCATGGCACTGCCTCACTTGCCACTCTCCTCCCTGAGACATGGATCACCCACCATGGCACTGCCTCACCTGCCACTCTCCTCCCTGAGCCATGGATCACACACCATGGCACTGCCTCACTTGCCACTCTCCACCCTGAGACATGGATCACCCACCATGGCACTGCCTCACCTGCCACTCTCCTCCCTGAGCCATGGATCACACACCATGGCACTGCCTCACTTGCCACTCTCCACCCTGAGACATGGATCACACACACCATGGCACTACCTCACTTGCCACTCTCCTCCCTGAGACATGGATCACCCACCATGGCACGGCCTCACTTGCCACACTCCACCCTAAGACATGGATCACACACACCATGGCGCTGCCTCACTTGCCACTCTCCTCCCTGAGACATGGATCACACACACCATGGCGCTGCCTCACTTGCCACTCTCCTCCCTGAGACATGGATCACACACACCATGGCGCTGCCTCACTTGCCACTCTCCTCCCTGAGACATGGATAACACACACCATGGCACTGCCTCACTTGCCAGTCTCCTCCCTGAGACCTGGATCACACACACCATGGCACTGCCTCACCTGCCTCTCTCCTCCCTGAGACATGGATCACACACACCATGGCGCTGCCTCACTTGCCTCTCTCCTCCCTGAGACATGGATCACACACACCATGGCACTGCCTCACTTGCACGTCTCCTCCCTGAGACATGGATCACACACACCATGGCACTGCCTCACCTGCCTCTCTCCTCCCTGAGACATGGATCACACACACCATGGCACTGCCTCACTTGCCTCTCTCCTCCCTGAGAAATGGATCACACACACCATGGCACTGCCTCACTTGCCACTCTCCTCCCTGAGACATGGATCACACACCATGACACTGCCTCACTTGCCACTCTCCTCCCCGAGACATGGATCAAACACACCATGGCACTGTCTCATGTGCCACTCTCCTCCCTGAGACATGGATCACAAAGACCATGGCACTGCCTCACTTGCCACTCTCCTGCCTGAGGCATGGAGCCTACACACCATGGCACTGCCTCACCTACCACTCTCCTCCCTGAGACATGGATCACACACACCATGGCACTGCCTCACTAGCCACTCTCCTCCCTGAGACCTGGATCACACACATCATGGCACTGCCTCACTTGCCACTCCCCTCCCTGAGACATGGATCACACACACACCATGGCACGGCCTCACTTGCCACTCTCCTCCTTGAGACATGGATCACACACACCATGGCGCTGCCTACTTGCCACTCTCCTCCCTGAGACATGGATCACACACACCATGGCACTGCCAAACTTGCCACTCTCCTCCCTGAGACATGGATCACACACACCATGGCACTGCCTCACCTGCCTCTCTCCTCCCTGAGACATGGATCACACACACCATGGCACTGCCTCACCTCCCTCTCTCCTCCCTGAGACATGGATCACACACACCATGGCACTGCCTCACTTGCCACTCTCCACCCTGAGACATGGATCACACACACCATGGCGCTGCCTCACTTGCCACTCTCCTCACTGAGACATGGATCACACACACCATGGTGCTGCCTCACTTTCCACTCTCCTCCCTGAGACATGGATCACACACACAACATGGCGCTGCCTCACTTGCCACTTTCCTCCCTGAGACATGGATCACAAAGACCATGGCACTGCCTCACTTGCCACTCTCCTGCCTGAGACATCGAGCCTACACACCATGGCACTGCCTCACCTACCACTCTCCTCCCTGAGACATGGATCACACACACCATGGCACTGCCTCACTAGCCACTCTCCTCCCTGAGACCTGGAGCCTACACACCATGGCACTGCCTCACCTACCACTCTCCTCCCTGAGACATGGATCACACACACCATGGCACTGCCTCACTAGCCACTCTCCTCCCTGAGACCTGGATCACACACACCATGGCACTGCCTCAGTTGCCACTCTTCTCCCTGAAACATGCATCACACACACCATGGCAATTCCTCACTTGCCTCTCTCCTCCCTGAGACTTGGATCACACACACCATGGCACTGCCTCACCTGCCTCTCTCCTCCCTGAGACATGGATCACACACACCATGGCACTTCCTCACTTGCCACTCTCCTCCCTGAGGCATGGATCACCCACATCATGGCACTGCCTCACTTGCCTCTCTCCTCCCTGAGACATGGATCACACACACCATGGCACTGCCTCACTCACCACTCTCCTCCCTGAGACATGGATCACACACACCATGGCACCGCCTCACCTGCCACTCTCCTCCCTGAGACATGGATCACACACACACCATGGCACTGCCTCACGTGCCACTCTCCACCCTGAGACATGGATCACACACACCATGGCACTGCCTCACTAGCCACTCTCCTCCCTGAGACCTGGATCACACACACCATGGCACTGCCTCACTTGCCACTCTCCTCCCTGAGACATGGATCACACACATCATGGCGCTGCCTCACTTGCCACTCTCCTCCCTGAGACATGGATCACACACACACCATGGCACTGCCTCACTTGCCACTCTCCACCCTGAGACATGGATCACACACACCATGGCACTGCCTCACTTGCCACTCTCCACCCAGAGACATGGATCACACACACCATGGCACTTCCTCACTTGCCACTCTCCTCCCTGAGGCATGGATCACCCACATCATGGCACTGCCTCACTTGCCTCTCTCCTCCCTGAGACATGGATCACACACACCATGGCACTGCCTCACTCACCACTCTCCTCCCTGAGACATGGATCACACACACCATGGCACCGCCTCACCTGCCACTCTCCTCCCTGAGACATGGATCACACACACACCATGGCACTGCCTCACGTGCCACTCTCCACCCTGAGACATGGATCACACACACCATGGCACTGCCTCACTAGCCACTCTCCTCCCTGAGACCTGGATCACACACACCATGGCACTGCCTCACTTGCCACTCTCCTCCCTGAGACATGGATCACACACATCATGGCGCTGCCTCACTTGCCACTCTCCTCCCTGAGACATGGATCACACACACACCATGGCACTGCCTCACTTGCCACTCTCCACCCTGAGACATGGATCACACACACCATGGCACTGCCTCACTTGCCACTCTCCACCCAGAGACATGGATCACACACACCATGGCACTGCCTCACTTGCAACTCTCCTCCCTGAGACATGGATCACCCACCATGGCACGGCCTCACTTGCCACACTCCACCCTGAGACATGGATCACACACACCATGGCACTGCCTCACTTGCCACTCTCCTCCCTGAGACATGGATCACACACACCATGGCGCTGCCTCACTTGCCACTCTCCTCCCTGAGACATGGATCACACACACCATGGCGCTGCCTCACTTGCCACTCTCCTCCCTGAGACATGGATCACACACACCATGGCACTGCCTCACTTGCCACTCTCCTCCCTGAGACATGGATCACACACACCATGGCACTGCCTCACCTGCCTCTCTCCTCCCTGAGACATGGATCACACACACCATGGCACTGCCTCACTTGCCTCTCTCCTCCCTGAGACATGAATCACACACACCATGGCACTGCCTCACTTGCCACTCTCCTCCCTGAGACATGGATCACCCACCATGGCACTGCCTCACCTGCCACTCTCCTCCCTGAGCCATGGATCACACACCATGGCACTGCCTCACTTGCCACTCTCCACCCTGAGACATGGATCACACACACAATGGCACTACCTCACTTGCCACTCTCCTCCCTGAGACATGAATCACACACACACCATGGCACTGCCTCACTTGCCACTCTCCACCCTGAGATATGGATCACACACACCATGGCACTGCCTCACTTGCCACTCTCATCCCTGAGACATGGATCACCCACCATGGCACGGCCTCACTTGCCACACTCCACCCTAAGACATGGATCACACACACCATGGCGCTGCCTCACTTGCCACTCTCCTCCCTGAGACATGGATCACACACACCATGGCGCTGCCTCACTTGCCACTCTCCTCCCTGAGACATGGATCACACACACCATGGCGCTGCCTCACTTACCACTCTCCTCCCTGAGACATGGATCACACACACCATGGCACTGCCTCACTTGCCAGTCTCCTCCCTGAGACATGGATCACACACACCATGGCACTGCCTCACCTGCCTCTCTCCTCCCTGAGACATGGATCACACACACCATGGCGCTGCCTCACTTGCCTCTCTCCTCCCTGAGACATGGATCACACACACCATGGCACTGCCTCACTTGCCACTCTCCTCCCTGAGACATGGATCACCCACCATGGCACTGCCTCACCTGCCACTCTCCTCCCTGAGCCATGGATCACACACCATGACACTGCCTCACTTGCCACTCTCCTCCCTGAGACATGGATCAAGCAAACCATGGCACTGCCTCACGTGCCACTCTCCTCACTGAGACATGGATCACACACACCATGGCACTGCCTCACTTGCCACTCTCCACCCTGAGACATGGATCACACACACCATGGCGCTGCCTCACTTGCCACTCTCCTCACTGAGACATGGATCACACACACCATGGTGCTGCCTCACTTGCCACTCTCCTCCCTGAGACATGGATCACACACACCATGGCTCTGCCTCACCTGCCACTCTCCTCCCTGAGCCATGGATCACCCATATCATGGCACTGCCTCACTTGCCTCTCTCCTCCCTGAGACATGGATCACACACACCATGGCACTGCCTCACCTGCCTCTCTCCTCCCTGAGACATGGATCACACACACACCATGGCACTGCCTCACGTGCCACTCTCCACCCTGAGACATGGATCACACACACCATGGCACTGCCTCACTAGCTACTCTCCTCCCTGAGACCTGGATCACACACACACCATCGCACTGCCTCACTTGCCACTCTCTTCCCTGAGACATGAATTACACACACACCATGGCACTGCCTCACGTGCCACTCTCCACCCTGAGGCATGGATCACACACACCATGGCACTGCCTCACTTGCCACTCTCCTCCCTGAGGCATGGATCACACACATCATGGCGCAGCTTCACTTGCCACTCTCCTCCCTGAGACATGGATCACACACACACTATGGCACTGCCTCACTTGCCACTCTCCACCCTGAGACATGGATCACACACACCATGGCACTGCCTCACTTGCCACTCTCCTCCCTGAGACATGGATCACCCACCATGGCACGGCCTCACTTGCCACACTCCACCCTGAGACATGGATCACACACACCATGGCACTGCCTCACTTGCCACTCTCCTCCCTGAGACATGGATCACACACACCATGGCGCTGCCTCACTTGCCACTCTCCTCCCTGAGACATGGATCACACACACCATGGCGCAGCCTCACTTGCCACTCTCCTCCCTGAGACATGGATCACACACACCATGGCACTGCCTCACTTGCCACTCTCCTCCCTGAGACATGGATCACACACACCATGGCGCTGCCTCACTTACCACTCTCCTCCCTGAGACATGGATCACACACACCATGGCACTGCCACACTTGCCACTCTCCTCCCTGAGACATGGGTCACACACACCATGGCACTGCCTCACCTGCCTCTCTCCTCCCTGAGACATGGATCACACACACCATGGCACTGCCTCACTTTCTTCTCTCCTCCCTGAGACATGAATCACACACACCATGGCACTGCCTCACCTGCCACTCTCCTCTCTGAGCCATGGATCACACACCATGACACTGCCTCACTTGCCACTCTCCTCGCCACTCTCCTCTCTGGGCCATGGATCACACACACCATGGCACTGCCTCACTTGCCACTCTCCTCCCTGAGACATGGATCACCCATATCATGGCACTGCCTCACTTGCCTCTCTCCTCCCTGAGACATGGATCACACACACCATGGCACTGCCTCACCTGCCTCTCTCCTCCCTGAGACATGGATCACACACACACCATGGCACTGCCTCACGTGCCACTCTCCACCCTGAGACATGGATCACACACACCATGGCACTGCCTCACTAGCTACTCTCCTCCCTGAGACCTGGATCACACACACCATCGCACTGCCTCACTTGCCACTCTCTTCCCTGAGACATGAATCACACACACACCATGGCACTGCCTCATGTGCCACTCTCCACCCTGAGGCATGGATCACACACACCATGGCACTGCCTCACTTGCCACTCTCCTCCCTGAGGCATGGATCACACACATCATGGCGCAGCTTCACTTGCCACTCTCCTCCCTGAGACATGGATCACACACCATGGCACTGCCTCACTTGCCACTCTCCACCCTGAGACATGGATCACACACACCATGGCACTGCCTCACTTGCCACTCTCCTCCCTGAGACATGGATCACCCACCATGGCACGGCCTCACTTGCCACACTCCACCCTGAGACATGGATCACACACACCATGGCACTGCCTCACTTGCCACTCTCCTCCCTGAGACATGGATCACACACACCATGGCACTGCCTCATGTGCCACTCTCCTCCCTGAGACATGGATCACAAAGACCATGGCACTGCCTCACTTGCCACTCTCCTCCCTGAGACATGGGTCACACACACCATGGCACTGCCTCACCTGCCTCTCTCCATCCTGAGACATGGATCACACACACCATGGCACTGCCTCACTTTCTTCTCTCCTCCCTGAGACATGAATCACACACACCATGGCACTGCCTCACCTGCCACTCTCCTCTCTGAGCCATGGATCACACACCATGACACTGCCTCACTTGCCACTCTCCTCGCCACTCTCCTCCCTGAGACATGGATCAAACACACCATGGCACTGCCTCACGTGCCACTCTCCTCCCTGAGACATGGATCACACAGACCATGGCACCGCCTCACTTGCCACTCTCCTGCCTGAGACATGGAGCCTACACACCATGGCACTGCCTCACTTGCCACTCTCCTCCCTGAGACATGGATCGCCCACCATGGCACTGTCTCCCTTGCCTCTCTCCTCCCTGAGACTTGGATCACACACACCATGGCACTGCCTCACTTGCCACTCTCCTCCCTGAGACATGGATCACACACACACTATGGCACTGCCTCACGTGCCACTCTCCACCCTGAGACATGGATCACACACACCATGGCACTGCCTCACTTGCCACACTCCTCCCTGAGACATGGATCACACACACACTATGGCACTGCCTCACGTGCCACTCTCCACCCTGAGACATGGATCACACACACCATGGCACTGCCTCACTTGCCACTCCCCTCCCTGAGACATGGATCACACACATCATGGCATTGCCTCACTTGCCACTCTCCTCCTTAGACATGGATCACACACACACCATGGCACTGCCTCACTTGCCACTCTCCACCCTGAGACACGGATCACACACACCATGGCACTACCTCACTTGCCACTCTCCTCCCTGAGACATGGATCACACACACACCATGGCACTGCCTCACTTGCCACTCTCCACCCTGAGACATGGATCACACACACCATGGCACTGCCTCACTTGCCACTCTCCTCCCTGAGACATGGATCACCCACCATGGCACTGCCTCACTTGCCACTCTCCACCCTGAGACATGGATCACACACACCATGGCACTACCTCACTTGCCACTCTCCTCCCTGAGACATGGATCACACACACCATGGTGCTGCCTCACTTGCCACTCTCCTCCCTGAGACATGGATCACACACACCATGGCACTGCCTCACTTGCCTCTCTCCTCCCTGAGACATGGATCACACACACCATGGCACTGCCTCACTTGCCTCTCTCCTCCCTGAGACATGGATCACACACACCATGGCACTGCCTCACTTGCCAGTCTCCTCCCTGAGACATGGATCACACACACCATGGCACTGCCTCACTTGCCACTCTCCTCCCTGAGACATGGATCACCCACCATGGCACTGCCTCACCTGCCACTCTCCTCCCTGAGCCATGGATCACACACCATGACACTGCCTCACTTGCCACTCTCCTCCCTGAGACATGGATCAAACAAACCATGGCACTGCCTCATGTGCCACTCTCCTCCCTGAGACATGGATCACACACACCATGGCACTGCCTCACTTGCCACTCTCCACCCTGAGACATGGATCACACACACCATGGCGCTGCCTCACTTGCCACTCTCCTCACTGAGACATGGATCACACACACCATGGTGCTGCCTCACTTTCCACTCTCCTCCCTGAGACATGGATCACACACACAACATGGCGCTGCCTCACTTGCCACTTTCCTCCCTGAGACATGGATCACAAAGACCATGGCACTGCCTCACTTGCCACTCTCCTGCCTGAGACATCGAGCCTACACACCATGGCACTGCCTCACCTACCACTCTCCTCCCTGAGACATGGATCACACACACCATGGCACTGCCTCACTAGCCACTCTCCTCCCTGAGACCTGGAGCCTACACACCATGACACTGCCTCACCTACCACTCTCCTCCCTGAGACATGGATCACACACACCATGGCACTGCCTCACTAGCCACTCTCCTCCCTGAGACCTGGATCACACACACCATGGCACTGCCTCAGTTGCCACTCTTCTCCCTGAAACATGCATCACACACACCATGGCAATTCCTCACTTGCCTCTCTCCTCCCTGAGACTTGGATCACACACACCATGGCACTGCCTCACCTGCCTCTCTCCTCCCTGAGACATGGATCACACACATCATGGCACTGCCTCACTTGCCTCTCTCCTCCCTGAGACATGGATCACACACACCATGGCACTGCCTCACTCACCACTCTCCTCCCTGAGACATGGATCACACACACCATGGCACCGCCTCACCTGCCACTCTCCTCCCTGAGACATGGATCACACACACACCATGGCACTGCCTCACGTGCCACTCTCCACCCTGAGACATGGATCACACACACCATGGCACTGCCTCACTAGCCACTCTCCTCCCTGAGACCTGGATCACACACACCATGGCACTGCCTCACTTGCCACTCTCCTCCCTGAGACATGGATCACACACATCATGGCGCTGCCTCACTTGCCACTCTCCTCCCTGAGACATGGATCACACACACACCATGGCACTGCCTCACTTGCCACTCTCCACCCTGAGACATGGATCACACACACCATGGCACTGCCTCACTTGCCACTCTCCACCCAGAGACATGGATCACACACACCATGGCACTGCCTCACTTGCAACTCTCCTCCCTGAGACATGGATCACCCACCATGGCACGGCCTCACTTGCCACACTCCACCCTGAGACATGGATCACACACACCATGGCACTGCCTCACTTGCCACTCTCCTCCCTGAGACATGGATCACACACACCATGGCGCTGCCTCACTTGCCACTCTCCTCCCTGAGACATGGATCACACACACCATGGCGCTGCCTCACTTGCCACTCTCCTCCCTGAGACATGGATCACACACACCATGGCACTGCCTCACTTGCCACTCTCCTCCCTGAGACATGGATCACACACACCATGGCACTGCCTCACCTGCCTCTCTCCTCCCTGAGACATGGATCACACACACCATGGCACTGCCTCACTTGCCTCTCTCCTCCCTGAGACATGAATCACACACACCATGGCACTGCCTCACTTGCCACTCTCCTCCCTGAGACATGGATCACCCACCATGGCACTGCCTCACCTGCCACTCTCCTCCCTCAGCCATGGATCACACACCATGGCACTGCCTCACTTGCCACTCTCCACCCTGAGACATGGATCACACACACAATGGCACTACCTCACTTGCCACTCTCCTCCCTGAGACATGAATCACACACACACCATGGCACTGCCTCACTTGCCACTCTCCACCCTGAGATATGGATCACACACACCATGGCACTGCCTCACTTGCCACTCTCATCCCTGAGACATGGATCACCCACCATGGCACGGCCTCACTTGCCACACTCCACCCTAAGACATGGATCACACACACCATGGCGCTGCCTCACTTGCCACTCTCCTCCCTGAGACATGGATCACACACACCATGGCGCTGCCTCACTTGCCACTCTCCTCCCTGAGACATGGATCACACACACCATGGCGCTGCCTCACTTACCACTCTCCTCCCTGAGACATGGATCACACACACCATGGCACTGCCTCACTTGCCAGTCTCCTCCCTGAGACATGGATCACACACACCATGGCACTGCCTCACCTGCCTCTCTCCTCCCTGAGACATGGATCACACACACCATGGCGCTGCCTCACTTGCCTCTCTCCTCCCTGAGACATGGATCACACACACCATGGCACTGCCTCACTTGCCACTCTCCTCCCTGAGACATGGATCACCCACCATGGCACTGCCTCACCTGCCACTCTCCTCCCTGAGCCATGGATCACACACCATGACACTGCCTCACTTGCCACTCTCCTCCCTGAGACATGGATCAAGCAAACCATGGCACTGCCTCACGTGCCACTCTCCTCACTGAGACATGGATCACACACACCATGGCACTGCCTCACTTGCCACTCTCCACCCTGAGACATGGATCACACACACCATGGCGCTGCCTCACTTGCCACTCTCCTCACTGAGACATGGATCACACACACCATGGTGCTGCCTCACTTGCCACTCTCCTCCCTGAGACATGGATCACACACACCATGGCTCTGCCTCACCTGCCACTCTCCTCCCTGAGCCATGGATCACCCATATCATGGCACTGCCTCACTTGCCTCTCTCCTCCCTGAGACATGGATCACACACACCATGGCACTGCCTCACCTGCCTCTCTCCTCCCTGAGACATGGATCACACACACACCATGGCACTGCCTCACGTGCCACTCTCCACCCTGAGACATGGATCACACACACCATGGCACTGCCTCACTAGCTACTCTCCTCCCTGAGACCTGGATCACACACACACCATCGCACTGCCTCACTTGCCACTCTCTTCCCTGAGACATGAATTACACACACACCATGGCACTGCCTCACGTGCCACTCTCCACCCTGAGGCATGGATCACACACACCATGGCACTGCCTCACTTGCCACTCTCCTCCCTGAGGCATGGATCACACACATCATGGCGCAGCTTCACTTGCCACTCTCCTCCCTGAGACATGGATCACACACACACTATGGCACTGCCTCACTTGCCACTCTCCACCCTGAGACATGGATCACACACACCATGGCACTGCCTCACTTGCCACTCTCCTCCCTGAGACATGGATCACCCACCATGGCACGGCCTCACTTGCCACACTCCACCCTGAGACATGGATCACACACACCATGGCACTGCCTCACTTGCCACTCTCCTCCCTGAGACATGGATCACACACACCATGGCGCTGCCTCACTTGCCACTCTCCTCCCTGAGACATGGATCACACACACCATGGCGCAGCCTCACTTGCCACTCTCCTCCCTGAGACATGGATCACACACACCATGGCACTGCCTCACTTGCCACTCTCCTCCCTGAGACATGGATCACACACACCATGGCGCTGCCTCACTTACCACTCTCCTCCCTGAGACATGGATCACACACACCATGGCACTGCCACACTTGCCACTCTCCTCCCTGAGACATGGGTCACACACACCATGGCACTGCCTCACCTGCCTCTCTCCTCCCTGAGACATGGATCACACACACCATGGCACTGCCTCACTTTCTTCTCTCCTCCCTGAGACATGAATCACACACACCATGGCACTGCCTCACCTGCCACTCTCCTCTCTGAGCCATGGATCACACACCATGACACTGCCTCACTTGCCACTCTCCTCGCCACTCTCCTCTCTGGGCCATGGATCACACACACCATGGCACTGCCTCACTTGCCACTCTCCTCCCTGAGACATGGATCACCCATATCATGGCACTGCCTCACTTGCCTCTCTCCTCCCTGAGACATGGATCACACACACCATGGCACTGCCTCACCTGCCTCTCTCCTCCCTGAGACATGGATCACACACACACCATGGCACTGCCTCACGTGCCACTCTCCACCCTGAGACATGGATCACACACACCATGGCACTGCCTCACTAGCTACTCTCCTCCCTGAGACCTGGATCACACACACCATCGCACTGCCTCACTTGCCACTCTCTTCCCTGAGACATGAATCACACACACACCATGGCACTGCCTCATGTGCCACTCTCCACCCTGAGGCATGGATCACACACACCATGGCACTGCCTCACTTGCCACTCTCCTCCCTGAGGCATGGATCACACACATCATGGCGCAGCTTCACTTGCCACTCTCCTCCCTGAGACATGGATCACACACCATGGCACTGCCTCACTTGCCACTCTCCACCCTGAGACATGGATCACACACACCATGGCACTGCCTCACTTGCCACTCTCCTCCCTGAGACATGGATCACCCACCATGGCACGGCCTCACTTGCCACACTCCACCCTGAGACATGGATCACACACACCATGGCACTGCCTCACTTGCCACTCTCCTCCCTGAGACATGGATCACACACACCATGGCACTGCCTCATGTGCCACTCTCCTCCCTGAGACATGGATCACAAAGACCATGGCACTGCCTCACTTGCCACTCTCCTCCCTGAGACATGGGTCACACACACCATGGCACTGCCTCACCTGCCTCTCTCCATCCTGAGACATGGATCACACACACCATGGCACTGCCTCACTTTCTTCTCTCCTCCCTGAGACATGAATCACACACACCATGGCACTGCCTCACCTGCCACTCTCCTCTCTGAGCCATGGATCACACACCATGACACTGCCTCACTTGCCACTCTCCTCGCCACTCTCCTCCCTGAGACATGGATCAAACACACCATGGCACTGCCTCACGTGCCACTCTCCTCCCTGAGACATGGATCACACAGACCATGGCACCGCCTCACTTGCCACTCTCCTGCCTGAGACATGGAGCCTACACACCATGGCACTGCCTCACTTGCCACTCTCCTCCCTGAGACATGGATCGCCCACCATGGCACTGTCTCCCTTGCCTCTCTCCTCCCTGAGACTTGGATCACACACACCATGGCACTGCCTCACTTGCCACTCTCCTCCCTGAGACATGGATCACACACACACTATGGCACTGCCTCACGTGCCACTCTCCACCCTGAGACATGGATCACACACACCATGGCACTGCCTCACTTGCCACACTCCTCCCTGAGACATGGATCACACACACACTATGGCACTGCCTCACGTGCCACTCTCCACCCTGAGACATGGATCACACACATCATGGCATTGCCTCACTTGCCACTCTCCTCCTTAGACATGGATCACACACACACCATGGCACTGCCTCACTTGCCACTCTCCACCCTGAGACACGGATCACACACACCATGGCACTACCTCACTTGCCACTCTCCTCCCTGAGACATGGATCACACACACACCATGGCACTGCCTCACTTGCCACTCTCCACCCTGAGACATGGATCACACACACCATGGCACTGCCTCACTTGCCACTCTCCTCCCTGAGACATGGATCACCCACCATGGCACTGCCTCACTTGCCACTCTCCACCCTGAGACATGGATCACACACACCATGGCACTACCTCACTTGCCACTCTCCTCCCTGAGACATGGATCACACACACCATGGTGCTGCCTCACTTGCCACTCTCCTCCCTGAGACATGGATCACACACACCATGGCACTGCCTCACTTGCCTCTCTCCTCCCTGAGACATGGATCACACACACCATGGCACTGCCTCACTTGCCTCTCTCCTCCCTGAGACATGGATCACACACACCATGGCACTGCCTCACTTGCCAGTCTCCTCCCTGAGACATGGATCACACACACCATGGCACTGCCTCACTTGCCACTCTCCTCCCTGAGACATGGATCACCCACCATGGCACTGCCTCACCTGCCACTCTCCTCCCTGAGCCATGGATCACACACCATGACACTGCCTCACTTGCCACTCTCCTCCCTGAGACATGGATCAAACAAACCATGGCACTGCCTCATGTGCCACTCTCCTCCCTGAGACATGGATCACACACACCATGGCACTGCCTCACTTGCCACTCTCCACCCTGAGACATGGATCACACACACCATGGCGCTGCCTCACTTGCCACTCTCCTCACTGAGACATGGATCACACACACCATGGTGCTGCCTCACTTTCCACTCTCCTCCCTGAGACATGGATCACACACACAACATGGCGCTGCCTCACTTGCCACTTTCCTCCCTGAGACATGGATCACAAAGACCATGGCACTGCCTCACTTGCCACTCTCCTGCCTGAGACATCGAGCCTACACACCATGGCACTGCCTCACCTACCACTCTCCTCCCTGAGACATGGATCACACACACCATGGCACTGCCTCACTAGCCACTCTCCTCCCTGAGACCTGGAGCCTACACACCATGGCACTGCCTCACCTACCACTCTCCTCCCTGAGACATGGATCACACACACCATGGCACTGCCTCACTAGCCACTCTCCTCCCTGAGACCTGGATCACACACACCATGGCACTGCCTCAGTTGCCACTCTTCTCCCTGAAACATGCATCACACACACCATGGCAATTCCTCACTTGCCTCTCTCCTCCCTGAGACTTGGATCACACACACCATGGCACTGCCTCACCTGCCTCTCTCCTCCCTGAGACATGGATCACACACACCATGGCACTGCCTCACTTGCCACTCTCCTCCCTGAGGCATGGATCACCCACATCATGGCACTGCCTCACTTGCCTCTCTCCTCCCTGAGACATGGATCACACACACCATGGCACTGCCTCACTCACCACTCTCCTCCCTGAGACATGGATCACACACACCATGGCACCGCCTCACCTGCCACTCTCCTCCCTGAGACATGGATCACACACACACCATGGCACTGCCTCACGTGCCACTCTCCACCCTGAGACATGGATCACACACACCATGGCACTGCCTCACTAGCCACTCTCCTCCCTGAGACCTGGATCACACACACCATGGCACTGCCTCACTTGCCACTCTCCTCCCTGAGACATGGATCACACACATCATGGCGCTGCCTCACTTGCCACTCTCCTCCCTGAGACATGGATCACACACACACCATGGCACTGCCTCACTTGCCACTCTCCACCCTGAGACATGGATCACACACACCATGGCACTGCCTCACTTGCCACTCTCCACCCAGAGACATGGATCACACACACCATGGCACTGCCTCACTTGCAACTCTCCTCCCTGAGACATGGATCACCCACCATGGCACGGCCTCACTTGCCACACTCCACCCTGAGACATGGATCACACACACCATGGCACTGCCTCACTTGCCACTCTCCTCCCTGAGACATGGATCACACACACCATGGCGCTGCCTCACTTGCCACTCTCCTCCCTGAGACATGGATCACACACACCATGGCGCTGCCTCACTTGCCACTCTCCTCCCTGAGACATGGATCACACACACCATGGCACTGCCTCACTTGCCACTCTCCTCCCTGAGACATGGATCACACACACCATGGCACTGCCTCACCTGCCTCTCTCCTCCCTGAGACATGGATCACACACACCATGGCACTGCCTCACTTGCCTCTCTCCTCCCTGAGACATGAATCACACACACCATGGCACTGCCTCACTTGCCACTCTCCTCCCTGAGACATGGATCACCCACCATGGCACTGCCTCACCTGCCACTCTCCTCCCTGAGCCATGGATCACACACCATGGCACTGCCTCACTTGCCACTCTCCACCCTGAGACATGGATCACACACACAATGGCACTACCTCACTTGCCACTCTCCTCCCTGAGACATGAATCACACACACACCATGGCACTGCCTCACTTGCCACTCTCCACCCTGAGATATGGATCACACACACCATGGCACTGCCTCACTTGCCACTCTCATCCCTGAGACATGGATCACCCACCATGGCACGGCCTCACTTGCCACACTCCACCCTAAGACATGGATCACACACACCATGGCGCTGCCTCACTTGCCACTCTCCTCCCTGAGACATGGATCACACACACCATGGCGCTGCCTCACTTGCCACTCTCCTCCCTGAGACATGGATCACACACACCATGGCGCTGCCTCACTTACCACTCTCCTCCCTGAGACATGGATCACACACACCATGGCACTGCCTCACTTGCCAGTCTCCTCCCTGAGACATGGATCACACACACCATGGCACTGCCTCACCTGCCTCTCTCCTCCCTGAGACATGGATCACACACACCATGGCGCTGCCTCACTTGCCTCTCTCCTCCCTGAGACATGGATCACACACACCATGGCACTGCCTCACTTGCCACTCTCCTCCCAGAGACATGGATCACCCACCATGGCACTGCCTCACCTGCCACTCTCCTCCCTGAGCCATGGATCACACACCATGACACTGCCTCACTTGCCACTCTCCTCCCTGAGACATGGATCAAGCAAACCATGGCACTGCCTCACGTGCCACTCTCCTCCCTGAGACATGGATCACACACACCATGGCACTGCCTCACTTGCCACTCTCCACCCTGAGACATGGATCACACACACCATGGCGCTGCCTCACTTGCCACTCTCCTCACTGAGACATGGATCACACACACCATGGTGCTGCCTCACTTGCCACTCTCCTCCCTGAGACATGGATCACACACACCATGGCTCTGCCTCACTTGCCACTTTCCTCCCTGAGACATGGATCACAAAGACCATGGCACTGCCTCACTTGCCACTCTCCTGCCTGAGACATCGAGCCTACACACCATGGCACTGCTTCACCTACCACTCTCCTCCCTGAGACATGGATCACACACAGCATGGCACTGCCTCACTAGCCACTCTCCTCCCTGAGACCTGGATCACACACACCATGGCACTGCCTCAGTTGCCACTCTCCTGCCTGAGACATGGAGCCTACACACCATGGCACTGCCTCACCTACCACTCTCCTCCCTGAGACATGGATCACACACACCATGGCACTGCCTCACTTGCCAGTCTCCTCCCTGAGACATGAATCACACACACACCATGGCACTGCCTCACTTGCCACTCTCCACCCTGAGATATGGATCACACACACCATGGCACTGCCTCACTTGCCACTCTCATCCCTGAGACATGGATCACCCACCATGGCACGGCCTCACTTGCCACACTCCACCCTAAGACATGGATCACACACACCATGGCGCTGCCTCACTTGCCACTCTCCTCCCTGAGACATGGATCACACACACCATGGCGCTGCCTCACTTGCCACTCTCCTCCCTGAGACATGGATCACACACACCATGGCGCTGCCTCACTTACCACTCTCCTCCCTGAGACATGGATCACACACACCATGGCACTGCCTCACTTGCCAGTCTCCTCCCTGAGACATGGATCACACACACCATGGCACTGCCTCACCTGCCTCTCTCCTCCCTGAGACATGGATCACACACACCATGGCGCTGCCTCACTTGCCTCTCTCCTCCCTGAGACATGGATCACACACACCATGGCACTGCCTCACTTGCCACTCTCCTCCATGAGACATGGATCACCCACCATGGCACTGCCTCACCTGCCACTCTCCTCCCTGAGCCATGGATCACACACCATGACACTGCCTCACTTGCCACTCTCCTCCCTGAGACATGGATCAAGCAAACCATGGCACTGCCTCACGTGCCACTCTCCTCCCTGAGACATGGATCACACACACCATGGCACTGCCTCACTTGCCACTCTCCACCCTGAGACATGGATCACACACACCATGGCGCTGCCTCATTTGCCACTCTCCTCACTGAGACATGGATCACACACACCATGGTGCTGCCTCACTTGCCACTCTCCTCCCTGAGACATGGATCACACACACCATGGCTCTGCCTCACTTGCCACTTTCCTCACTGAGACATGGATCACAAAGACCATGGCACTGCCTCACTTGCCACTCTCCTGCCTGAGACATCGAGCCTACACACCATGGCACTGCCTCACTTGCCACTTTCCTCCCTGAGACATGGATCACAAAGACCATGGCACTGCCTCACTTGCCACTCTCCTGCCTGAGACATCGAGCCTACACACCATGGCACTGCTTCACCTACCACTCTCCTCCCTGAGACATGGATCACACACACCATGGCACTGCCTCACTAGCCACTCTCCTCCCTGAGACCTGGATCACACACACCATGGCACTGCCTCAGTTGCCACTCTCCTGCCTGAGACATGGAGCCTACACACCATGGCACTGCCTCACCTACCACTCTCCTCCCTGAGACATGGATCACACACACCATGGCACTGCCTCACTAGCCACTCTCCTCCCTGAGACCTGGATCACACACACCATGGCACTGCCTCAGTTGCCACTCTTCTCCCTGAAACATGCATCACACACACCATGGCAATTCCTCACTTGCCTCTCTCCTCCCTGAGACTTGCATCACACACACCATGGCACTGCCTCACCTGCCTCTCTCCTCCCTGAGACATGGATAACACACATCATGGCACTGCCTCACTCACCACTCTCCTCCCTGAGAGATGGATCACACACACCATGGCACTGCCTCACTTGCCACTCTCCTCCCTGAGACATGGATCACCCACATCATGGCACTGCCTCACTTGCCTCTCTCCGCCCTGAGACATGGATCACACACACCATGGCACTGCCTCACTCACCACTCTCCTCCCTGAGACATGGATCACACACACCATGGCACCGCCTCACCTGCCACTCTCCTCCCTGAGACATGGATCACACACACACCATGGCACTGCCTCACGTGCCACTCTCTACCCTGAGACATGGATCACACACACCATGGCACTGCCTCACTAGCCACTCTCCTCCCTGAGACCTGGATCACACACACCATCGCACTGCCTCACTTGCCACTCTCTTCCCTGAGATATGAATTACACACACACCATGGCACTGCCTCACGTGCCACTCTCCACCCTGAGACATGGATCACACACACCATGGCACTGCCTCACTTGCCGCTCTCCACCCTGAGACATGGATCACACACACCATGGCACTGCCTCACTTGCCACTCTCCACCCAGAGACATGGATCACACACACCATGGCACTGCCTCACTTGAAACTCTCCTTCCTGAGACATGGATCACCCACCATGGCACGGCCTCACTTGCCACACTCCACCCTGAGACATGGATCACACACACCATGGCACTGCCTCACTTGCCACTCTCCTCCCTGAGACATGGATCACACACACCATGGCGCTGCCTCACTTGCCACTCTCCTCCCTGAGACATGGATCACACACACCATGGCGCTGCCTCACTTGCCACTCTCCTCCCTGAGACATGGATCACACACACCATGGCACTGCCTCACTTGCCACTCTCCTCCCTGAGACATGGATCACACACACCATGGCACTGCCTCACCTGCCTCTCTCCTCCCTGAGACATGGATCACACACACCATGGCACTGCCTCACTTGCCACTCTCCTCCCTGAGACATGGATCACCCACCATGGCACTGCCTCACCTGCCACTCTCCTCCCTGAGCCATGGATCACACACCATGGCACTGCCTCACTTGCCACTCTCCACCCTGAGACATGGATCACCCACCATGGCACTGCCTCACCTGCCACTCTCCTCCCTGAACCATGGATCACACACCATGGCACTGCCTCACTTGCCACTCTCCACCCTGAGACATGGATCACACACACCATGGCACTACCTCACTTGCCACTCTCCTCCCTGAGACATGAATCACACACACACCATGGCACTGCCTCACTTGCCACTCTCCACCCTGAGATATGGATCACACACACCATGGCACTGCCTCACTTGCCACTCTCATCCCTGAGACATGGATCACCCACCATGGCACGGCCTCACTTGCCACACTCCACCCTAAGACATGGATCACACACACCATGGCGCTGCCTCACTTGCCACTCTCCTCCCTGAGACATGGATCACACACACCATGGCGCTGCCTCACTTGCCACTCTCCTCCCTGAGACATGGATCACACACACCATGGCGCTGCCTCACTTGCCACTCTCCTCCCTGAGACATGGATAACACACACCATGGCACTGCCTCACTTGCCAGTCTCCTCCCTGAGACCTGGATCACACACACCATGGCACTGCCTCACCTGCCTCTCTCCTCCCTGAGACATGGATCACACACACCATGGCGCTGCCTCACTTGCCTCTCTCCTCCCTGAGACATGGATCACACACACCATGGCACTGCCTCACTTGCACGTCTCCTCCCTGAGACATGGATCACACACACCATGGCACTGCCTCACCTGCCTCTCTCCTCCCTGAGACATGGATCACACACACCATGGCACTGCCTCACTTGCCTCTCTCCTCCCTGAGAAATGGATCACACACACCATGGCACTGCCTCACTTGCCACTCTCCTCCCTGAGACATGGATCACACACCATGACACTGCCTCACTTGCCACTCTCCTCCCCGAGACATGGATCAAACACACCATGGCACTGTCTCATGTGCCACTCTCCTCCCTGAGACATGGATCACAAAGACCATGGCACTGCCTCACTTGCCACTCTCCTGCCTGAGGCATGGAGCCTACACACCATGGCACTGCCTCACCTACCACTCTCCTCCCTGAGACATGGATCACACACACCATGGCACTGCCTCACTAGCCACTCTCCTCCCTGAGACCTGGATCACACACATCATGGCACTGCCTCACTTGCCACTCCCCTCCCTGAGACATGGATCACACACACACCATGGCACGGCCTCACTTGCCACTCTCCTCCTTGAGACATGGATCACACACACCATGGCGCTGCCTACTTGCCACTCTCCTCCCTGAGACATGGATCACACACACCATGGCACTGCCAAACTTGCCACTCTCCTCCCTGAGACATGGATCACACACACCATGGCACTGCCTCACCTGCCTCTCTCCTCCCTGAGACATGGATCACACACACCATGGCACTGCCTCACCTCCCTCTCTCCTCCCTGAGACATGGATCACACACACCATGGCACTGCCACACTTGCCACTCTCCTCCCTGAGACATGGATCAAAAACACCATGGCACTGCCTCACGTGCCACTCTCCTCCCTGAGACATGGCTCACACAGACCGTGGCACTGCCTCACTTGCCACTCTCCTGCCTGAGACATGGAGCCTACACACCATGGCACTGCCTCACTTACCACTCTCCTCCCTGAGACATGGATCAAACACACCATGGCACTGCCTCACGTGCCACTCTCCTCCCTGAGACATGGATCACACAGACCATGGCACTGCCTCACTTGCCACTCTCCTGCCTGAGACATGGAGCCTACACACCATGGCACTGCCTCACTTACCATTGTCCTCCCTGAGACATGGATCACACACACCATGGCACTGCCTCACTTGCCAGTCTCCTCCCTGAGACATGGATCACACACACCATGGCACTGCCTCACTTGCCTCTCTCCTCCCTGAGACATGGATCACACACACCATGGCACTGCCTCACTTGCCACTCTCCTCCCTGAGACATGGATCGCCCACCATGGCACTGCCTCACCTGCCACTCTCCTCCCTGAGCCATGGATCACACACCATGACACTGCCTCACTTGCCACTCTCCTCCCTGAGACATGGATCAAACACACCATGGCACTGCCTCATGTGCCACTCTCCTCCCTGAGACATGGATCACAAAGACCATGGCACTGCCTCACTTGCCACTCTCCTGCCTGAGGCATGGAGCCTACACACCATGGCACTGCCTCACCTACCACTCTCCTCCCTGAGACATGGATCACACACACCATGGCACTGCCTCACTAGCCACTCTCCTCCCTGAGACCTGGATCACACACATCATGGCACTGCCACACTTGCCACTCCCCTCCCTGAGACATGGATCACACACACACCATGGCACTGCCTCACTTGCCACTCTCCACCCTGAGACATGGATCACACACACCATGGCACTACCTCACTTGCCACTCTCCTCCCTGAGACATTGATCACACACCCACCATGGCACGGCCTCACCTGCCTCTCTTCTCCCTGAGACATGGATCACACACACCATGGCACTGCCTCACGTGCCACTCTCCTCCCTGAGACATGGATCACACACTTCATGGCACTGCCTCACTTGCCACTCTCCTCCCTGAGACATGGATCACACACACACACCATGGCACTGCCTCACTTGCCACTCTCCACCCTGAGACATGAATCACACACACACCATGGCACTGCCTCACGTGCCACTCTCATCCCTGAGACATGGATCACCCACCATGGCACGGCCTCACTTGCCACTCTCCACCCTGAGACATGGATCACACACACCATGGCGCTGCCTCACTTTCCACTCTCCTCCCTGAGACATGGATCACACACACCATGGTGCTGCCTCACTTGCCACTCTCCTCCCTGAGACATGGATCACACACACCATGGCGCTGCCTCACTTGCCACTCTCCTCCCTGAGACATGGATCACGCACACCATGGCACTGCCTCACTTGCCAGTCTCCTCCCTGAGACATGGATTACACACACCATGGCACTGCCTCACTTGCCACTCCCCTCCCTGATACATGGATCACACACCCACCATGGCACTGCCTCACTTGCCACTCTCCTCCCTGAGACATGGATCACCCACCATGGCACTGCCTCACCTGCCACTCTCCTCCCTGAGCCATGGATCACACACCATGACACTGCCTCACTTGCCACTCTCCTCCCTGAGACATGGATCAAACAAACCATGGCACTGCCTCATGTGCCACTCTCCTCCCTGAGACATGGATCAAACAAACCATGACACTGCCTCACTTGCCACTCTCCTCCCTGAGACATGGATCAAACAAACCATGGCACTGCCTCACCTGCCACTCTCCTCCCTGAGCCATGGATCACACACCATGGCACTGCCTCACTTGCCACACTCCTGCCTGAGACATCGAGCCAACACACCATGGCACTGCCTCACCTACCACTCTCCTCCCTGAGACATGGATCACACACACCATGGCACTGCCTCACTAGCCACTCTCCTCCCTGAGACCTGGATCACACACATCATGGCACTGCCTCACTAGCCACTCTCCTCCCTGAGACCTGGATCACACACACCATGGTACTGCCTCAGTTGCAACTCTCCTCCCTGAGACATGGATAACACAGCCTCACTCACCACTCTCCTCCCTGAGACATGGACCACACACACCATGGCACTGCCTCACTTGCCACTCTCCTCCCTGAGACATGGATCACCCACATCATGGCACTGCCTCACTTGCCTCTCTCCTCCCTGAGACATGGATCACACACACCATGGCACTGCCTCACCTGCCTCTCTCCTCCCTGAGACATGGATCACACACACACCATGGCACTGCCTCACGTGCCTCTCTCCTCCCTGAGACATGGATCACACACACACCATGGCACTGCCTCACTTGCCACTCTCCTCCCTGAGGCATGGATCACACACACCATGGCACTGCCTCACTCTCCTCCCTGAGACATGGATCACACACACACCATGGCACTGCCTCACTTGCCACTCTCCACCCGGAGACATGGATCACACACACCATGGCACTGCCTCACTTGCCACTCTCATCCCTGAGACATGGATCACCCACCATGGCACGGCCTCACTTGCCACTCTCCACCCTGAGACATGGATCACACACACCATGGCGCTGCCTCACTTGCCACTCTCCTCCCTGAGACATGGATCACACACACCATGGCGCTGCCTCACTTGCCACTCTCCTCCCTGAGACATGGATCACACACACCATGGCGCTGCCTCACTTGCCACTCTCCTCTCTGAGACATGGATCACACACACCATGGTGCTGCCACTCTCCTCCCTGAGACATGGATCACACAAACCATGGCGCTGCCTCACTTGCCACTCTCCTCCCTGAGACATGGATCACGCACACCATGGCACTGCCTCACTTGCCAGTCTCCTCCCTGAGACATGGATCACACACACCATGGCACTGCCTCACTTGCCACTCTCCTCCCTGAGACATGGATCACCCACCATGGCACTGCCTCACCTGCCACTCTCCTCCCTGAGCCATGGATCACACACCATGACACTGCCTCACTTGCCACTCTCCTCCCTGAGACATGGATCACACACACCGTGGCACTGTCTCACTAGCCACTCTCCTCCCTGAGACCTGGATCACACACACCATGGCACTGCCTCAGTTGCCACTCTCCTGCCTGAGACATGGAGCCTACACACCATGGCACTGCCTCACCTACCACTCTCCTCCCTGAGACATGGATCACACACACCATGGCACTGCCTCACTAGCCACTCTCCTCCCTGAGACCTGGATCACACACACCATGGCACTGCCTCAGTTGCCACTCTCCTGCCTGAGACATGGAGCCTACACACCATGGCACTGCCTCACCTACCACTCTCCTCCCTGAGACATGGATCACACACACCATGGCACTGCCTCACTAGCCACTCTCCTCCCTGAGACATGGATCACGCACACCATGGCACTGCCTCACTTGCCAGTCTCCTCCCTGAGACATGGATCACGCACACCATGGCACTGCCTCACTTGCCAGTCTCCTCCCTGAGACATGGATCACACACACCATGGCACTGCCTCACTTGCCACTCTCCTCCCTGAGACATGGATCACCCACCATGGCACTGCCTCACCTGCCACTCTCCTCCCTGAGCCATGGATCACACACCATGACACTGCCTCACTTGCCACTCTCCTCCCTGAGACATGGATCAAACAAACCATGGCACTGCCTCATGTGCCACTCTCCTCCCTGAGACATGGATCACACACACCGTGGCACTGTCTCACTAGCCACTCTCCTCCCTGAGACCTGGATCACACGCACCATGGCACTGCCTCAGTTGCCACTCTCCTGCCTGAGACATGGAGCCTACACACCATGGCACTGCCTCACCTACCACTCTCCTCCCTGAGACATGGATCACACACACCGTGGCACTGTCTCACTAGCCACTCTCCTCCCTGAGACCTGGATCACACACACCATGGCACTGCCTCAGTTGCCACTCTCCTGCCTGAGACATGGAGCCTACACACCATGGCACTGCCTCACCTACCACTCTCCTCCCTGAGACATGGATCACACACACCATGGCACTGCCTCACTAGCCACTCTCCTACCTGAGACCTGGATCACACACACACCATGGCACTGCCTCACTTGCCACCCTTCTCCCTGAAACATGCATCACACACACCATGGCAATTCCTCATTTGCCTTTCTCCTCCCTGAGACTTGGATCACACACACCATGGCACTGCCTCACCTGCCTCTCTCCTCCCTGAGACATGGATAACACACATCATGGCACTGCCTCACTTACCACTCTCCTCCCTGAGACATGGATCACACACACCATGGCACTGCCTCACTTGCCACTCTCCTCCCTGAGACATGGATCACCCATATCATGGCACTGCCTCACTTGCCTCTCTCCTCCCTGAGACATGGATCACACACACCATGGCACTGCCTCACCTGCCTCTCTCCTCCCTGAGACATGGATCACACACACACCATGGCACTGCCTCACGTGCCACTCTCCACCCTGAGACATGGATCACACACACCATGGCACTGCCTCACTAGCTACTCTCCTCCCTGAGACCTGGATCACACACACACCATCGCACTGCCTCACTTGCCACTCTCTTCCCTGAGACATGAATCACACACACACCATGGCACTGCCTCACGTGCCACTCTCCACCCTGAGGCATGGATCACACACACCATGGCACTGCCTCACTTGCCACTCTCCTCCCTGAGACCTGGATCACACACACACCATGGCACTGCCTCACTTGCCACTCTTCTCCCTGAAACATGCATCACACACACCATGGCAATTCCTCATTTGCCTTTCTCCTCCCTGAGACTTGGATCACACACACCATGGCACTGCCTCACCTGCCTCTCTCCTCCCTGAGACATGGATAACACACATCATGGCACTGCCTCACTTACCACTCTCCTCCCTGAGACATGGATCACACACACCATGGCACTGCCTCACTTGCCACTCTCCTCCCTGAGACATGGATCACCCATATCATGGCACTGCCTCACTTGCCTCTCTCCTCCCTGAGACATGGATCACACACACCATGGCACTGCCTCACCTGCCTCTCTCCTCCCTGAGACATGGATCACACACACACCATGGCACTGCCTCACGTGCCACTCTCCACCCTGAGACATGGATCACACACACCATGGCACTGCCTCACTAGCTACTCTCCTCCCTGAGACCTGGATCACACACACACCATCGCACTGCCTCACTTGCCACTCTCTTCCCTGAGACATGAATCACACACACACCATGGCACTGCCTCACGTGCCACTCTCCACCCTGAGGCATGGATCACACACACCATGGCACTGCCTCACTTGCCACTCTCCTCCCTGAGGCATGGATCACACACATCATGGCGCAGCTTCACTTGCCACTCTCCTCCCTGAGACATGGATCACACACACACTATGGCACTGCCTCACTTGCCACTCTCCACCCTGAGACATGGATCACACACACCATGGCACTGCCTCACTTGCCACTCTCCTCCCTGAGACATGGATCACCCACCATGGCACTGCCTCACTTGCCACTCTCCTCCCTGAGACATGGATCACACACACCATGGCGCTGCCTCACTTGCCACTCTCCTCCCTGAGACATGGATCACACACACCATGGCGCTGCCTCACTTGCCACTCTCCTCCCTGAGACATGGATCACACACACCATGGCACTGCCTCACTTGCCACTCTCCTCCCTGAGACATGGATCACACACACCATGGCGCTGCCTCACTTGCCACTCTCCTCCCTGAGACATGGATCACACACACCATGGCACTGCCACACTTGCCACTCTCCTCCCTGAGACATGGGTCACACACACCATGGCACTGCCTCACCTGCCTCTCTCCTCCCTGAGACATGGATCACACACCATGACACTGCCTCACTTGCCACTCTCCTCGCCACTCTCCTCTCTGGGCCATGGATCACACACACCATGGCACTGCCTCACTTGCCACTCTCCTCCCTGAGACATGGATCACCCATATCATGGCACTGCCTCACTTGCCTCTCTCCTCCCTGAGACATGGATCACACACACCATGGCACTGCCTCACCTGCCTCTCTCCTCCCTGAGACATGGATCACACACACACCATGGCACTGCCTCACGTGCCACTCTCCACCCTGAGACATGGATCACACACACCATGGCACTGCCTCACTAGCTACTCTCCTCCCTGAGACCTGGATCACACACACCATCGCACTGCCTCACTTGCCACTCTCTTCCCTGAGACATGAATCACACACACACCATGGCACTGCCTCATGTGCCACTCTCCACCCTGAGGCATGGATCACACACACCATGGCACTGCCTCACTTGCCACTCTCCTCCCTGAGGCATGGATCACACACATCATGGCGCAGCTTCACTTGCCACTCTCCTCCCTGAGACATGGATCACACACCATGGCACTGCCTCACTTGCCACTCTCCACCCTGAGACATGGATCACACACACCATGGCACTGCCTCACTTGCCACTCTCCTCCCTGAGACATGGATCACCCACCATGGCACGGCCTCACTTGCCACACTCCACCCTGAGACATGGATCACACACACCATGGCACTGCCTCACTTGCCACTCTCCTCCCTGAGACATGGATCACACACACCATGGCACTGCCTCATGTGCCACTCTCCTCCCTGAGACATGGATCACAAAGACCATGGCACTGCCTCACTTGCCACTCTCCTCCCTGAGACATGGGTCACACACACCATGGCACTGCCTCACCTGCCTCTCTCCATCCTGAGACATGGATCACACACACCATGGCACTGCCTCACTTTCTTCTCTCCTCCCTGAGACATGAATCACACACACCATGGCACTGCCTCACCTGCCACTCTCCTCTCTGAGCCATGGATCACACACCATGACACTGCCTCACTTGCCACTCTCCTCGCCACTCTCCTCCCTGAGACATGGATCAAACACACCATGGCACTGCCTCACGTGCCACTCTCCTCCCTGAGACATGGATCACACAGACCATGGCACCGCCTCACTTGCCACTCTCCTGCCTGAGACATGGAGCCTACACACCATGGCACTGCCTCACTTGCCACTCTCCTCCCTGAGACATGGATCGCCCACCATGGCACTGTCTCCCTTGCCTCTCTCCTCCCTGAGACTTGGATCACACACACCATGGCACTGCCTCACTTGCCACTCTCCTCCCTGAGACATGGATCACACACACACTATGGCACTGCCTCACGTGCCACTCTCCACCCTGAGACATGGATCACACACACCATGGCACTGCCTCACTTGCCACACTCCTCCCTGAGACATGGATCACACACACACTATGGCACTGCCTCACGTGCCACTCTCCACCCTGAGACATGGATCACACACACCATGGCACTGCCTCACTTGCCACTCCCCTCCCTGAGACATGGATCACACACATCATGGCATTGCCTCACTTGCCACTCTCCTCCTTAGACATGGATCACACACACACCATGGCACTGCCTCACTTGCCACTCTCCACCCTGAGACACGGATCACACACACCATGGCACTACCTCACTTGCCACTCTCCTCCCTGAGACATGGATCACACACACACCATGGCACTGCCTCACTTGCCACTCTCCACCCTGAGACATGGATCACACACACCATGGCACTGCCTCACTTACCACTCTCCACCCTGAGACATGGATCACACACACACCATGGCACTACCTCACTTGCCACTCTCCTCCCTGAGACATGGATCACCCACCATGGCACTGCCTCACTTGCCACTCTCCACCCTGAGACATGGATCACACACACCATGGCACTACCTCACTTGCCACTCTCCTCCCTGAGACATGGATCACACACACCATGGTGCTGCCTCACTTGCCACTCTCCTCCCTGAGACATGGATCACACACACCATGGCACTGCCTCACTTGCCTCTCTCCTCCCTGAGACATGGATCACACACACCATGGCACTGCCTCACTTGCCTCTCTCCTCCCTGAGACATGGATCACACACACCATGGCACTGCCTCACTTGCCACTCTCCTCCCTGAGACATGGATCACCCACCATGGCACTGCCTCACCTGCCACTCTCCTCCCTGAGCCATGGATCACACAGACCATGGCATTGCCTCACTTGCCACTCTCCTGCCTGAGACATGGAGCCTAAACACCATGGCACTGCCTCACTTGCCACTCTCCTCCCTGAGACATGGATCACACACACCATGGCACTGCCTCATGTGCCACTCTCCTCCCTGAGACATGGATCACACACACCATGGCACTGCCTCACTTGCCACTCTCCTCCCTGAGACATGGATCACACACACACCATGGCACTGCCTCACGTGCCACTCTCCTCCCTGAGACATGGATCACACACACCATGGCACTGCCTCACTTGCCACTCTCCTCCCTGAGACATGGATCGCCCACCATGGCACTGACTCGCTTGCCACTCTCCTCCCTGAGCCATGGATCACCCACCATGGCACTGCCTCACTTGCCACTCTCCTCCCTGAGACATGGATCACCCACCATGGCACTGCCTCACCTGCCACTCTCCTCCCTGAGCCATGGATCACACAGACCATGGCATTGCCTCACTTGCCACTCTCCTGCCTGAGACATGGAGCCTAAACACCATGGCACTGCCTCACTTGCCACTCTCCTCCCTGAGACATGGATCACACACACCATGGCACTGCCTCACTTGCCACTCTCCTCCCTGAGACATGGATCACACACACCATGGCACTGCCTCACTTGCCACTCTCCTCCCTGAGACATGGATCACACACTTCATGGCACTGCCTCACTTGCCACTCTCCTCCCTGAGACATGGATCACACACTTCATGGCACTGCCTCACTTGTCACTCTCCTCCCTGAGACAAGGATCACCCACCATGGCACTGCCTCACTTGCCACTCCTCCCTGAGACATGGATCACACACCATGGCACTGCCACACTTGCCACTCTCCTCCCTGAGACATGGATCACACACCATGACACTGCCTCACCTGCCACTCTCCTCCCTGAGACATGGATCACCCACCATGGCACTGACTCACCTGCCACTCTCCTCTCTGAGACATGGATCACACACCATGGCACTGCCACACTTGCCACTCTCCTCCCTGAGACATGGATCACACACACACCATGGCACTGTCTCACTTGCCACTTTCCTCCCTGAGACATGCATCACCCACCATGGCACTGCCTCACTTGCCACTCTCCTCTCTGAGACATGGATCACCCACCATGGCACTGCCTCACTTGCCACTCTCCTCCCTGAGACATGGATCACACACCATGGCACTGCCACACTTGCCACTCTCCTCCCTGAGACATGGATCACACACACACACCATGGCACTGTCTCACTTGCCACTTTCCTCCCTGAGACATGCATCACCCACCATGGCACTGCCTCACTTGCCACTCTCCTCTCTGAGACATGGATCACCCACCATGGCACTGTCTCACTTGCCACTTTCCTCCCTGAGACATGCATCACCCACCATGGCACTGCCTCACTTGCCACTCTCCTCTCTGAGACATGGATCACCCACCATGGCACTGCCTCACTTGCCACTCTCCTCCCTGAGACATGGATCACACACACCATGGCACTGCCTCATTTGCCACTCTCCTCCCTGAGACATGGATCACACAAACCATGGCACTGCCTCACTTGCCACTCTCCTGCCTGAGACATGGAGCCTAAACACCATGGCACTGCCTCACTTGCCACTCTCCTCCCTGAGACATGGATCACACACACCATGGCGCTGCCTCACTTGCCACTCTCCTCCGAGACATGGATCACACACACCATGGCACTGCCTCACTTGCCACTCTCCTCCCTGAGACATGGATCACCCACCATGGCACTGCCTCACTTGCCACTCTCCTCCCTGAGACATGGATCACACAGACCATGGCAATTCCTCACTTGCCACTCTCCTCCCTGAGACATGGATCACCCACCATGGCACTGCCTCACTTGCAACTCCCCTCCCTGAGACATGCATCACACACACCATGGCACTGCCTCACTTGCCACTCTCCACCCAATCTGTTTCTCCCACTCTCCTTCACTAGTGAAGAGAGGTGGGGAATGTGTTTCATGATCAACAAGACTTGCACCTCCACCGCTCTTCCCCCCTGACTTCCTCTCCTCTTCAGCTCCTCGTACCTTCCTCACATGCTACCCTCCTTGCCGATCAGACCATTGTATGCTCAAATGTACCTCTTTCCTGACCTGCACCTCAGTCTTGCCTCCGCCATTAAAGCCCCTACCAAACTCGAAATGGCCCCCATATGTCTTTGGGCCTGCAGGCCAAGGGTTGGGTCAGAACATGTGCTAGGAGGGGTACAGCTTTTCCACTTTTGTAGAATACATTTTTTGGCAACAGCGCATGCAGTATTAAATAATCTTCTAGTCTTTTCAGGGCATTTGCCTAGGTTCCCAAATAGATATTTTTGGGGCGTCAGAGCCGGGGGGATTTGTGTAAGTTCCTCCAACATTACCGCCACCTTTTCCCAAAAGCCCGCCACCACCCGACATTCCCAATACATATGTATGTGTCCTGCATGTGGCACATTGCACTTGGGGCATGCACTTGAGGTCTCCGGGGTAAACTTAGCAATTTTAGTCGGTGTGTAGTGCAGTCTATTCAGTATTTTAAATTGGATTAACCGCAGCCCAGAATTTAGGGATATCTTCTTACTGAGTGCGCAATATCTTGTCCATTTCTCTTCCTCAATAGGTGTCTGTAAGTCTCCTTCCCATTTCTCTCTGATTAGGTTAACTGTGGGGGCATTGGCTTGTATTGCTGAGTATAGTCTGGAAATCCCCAGGCCCTCCGTGGCGGTTACCAGCTGTATGCACAGGTGTGGTTGGGGTTCATCCGGGAATAGAGGCAATTTTTTCTGTAACGCCGACCTCATTCAATAGTACTGCAGAGTTCTCAGTGGTCCCCCTCCCAAGGCTCTCACCAGTGTCCCTAGGGTCACAAATTTACCATCAATAAAAATGTCCCCTATTTTCATTTCACAATTAGGGTTCCATGATTCCTGTATTGTACTGTCATGTGTGGGGGGTATACCCGGGTAATTCCATAAAGGTATCTCTGGGTTGTAGGGCGTCGTCACACTCAGTCTCTTGTTTATGGCCTCCCATGCTCTAACCGTACAGCTGATCAGGTTATACTCACACGTGTCCTTGTACTGCATGTCAAATATGACTGATTGTATATCTGTGGGGTGTGTGGTATATTCTTCTCGCCATACATGGGGTATCTCATGCGTTGTGTTATACCAACATTTTTCAAATTGAGGTTGTGCAACATAATAATATAGCTCAAAATCAGGGTCTGCTATAACGCCAGTTGAGTACGATTCGGTCATCTTTTCCTAGCTTATCCTAGCTGTCTTCCAATTCTATAGGAATGACACGACCGTTGAACGGAGTTTAGTAAAAAAGGACCTGCCCGGCCATATGGGAATATTAACAAAGAAATAAAGTAACTTGGGTAGGATTACCATTTTAAGGACAGCGACTCTGCCGTACAAAGACATCGGAAGGCGTCCCCACAGCTGGAGTTTCGTAGTAATAGTTTGCAATGTGTCTTCATAACTATCAGAGTACAATGTGTGCCTTTCTCTAGATACCAGTATCCCCAGATATCTAATACGGTGTTCTGACCATTTGAGTCCGTTTAGCCTCTCGGGGCATTTGGTGGCCTTTGTGAGTGGGAAAATTTCAGATTTAGCTCTGTTAACTGTATACCCTGAATAGGTAGCGAAATCTTGTATTTCTGCCATTATAGGTGCTATGTTTTTCTCTGGTTCCTGGATATATAACAACGTATCGTCGGCGTTTAATGATATCAGTTGAATGGAGCCCTTTATTTTTATGCCCCTCTCAGCATGTCTCAGTCTCACCGCAGCTGCCATCGGCTCAATAGTCAATGCGTATAGCAGGGGTAAACCCCTGCCTAGTGCCCCTGCCAAGTAGGAATAGTTCAGAGATGGATCTATTGGTGGCCACCCGGGCCCCCGTCTCAGTGTATAGGAGTTTTACATATCTAATAAAGTTGGGTCCCATCCCGAATGCCTCCAGCACCCCCAGAAGGTAGACCCAGGAAACCGAATCGAAGGCCTTCTCGGCATCCAAAGAGATGGCCGCTGCACTTCTTTTTGGGTCTATTTGTGCCATTATGCCGAAGAGCCTTCAGAGGTTTAGGGCCGTGGACCTTGTAGGGATGAATCCATTCTGGTCCGGTTGGACTAGCCCCGGAACCACTGGAAGGAGTCTTTTGGCCAATACTTTAGCAAATATTTTGGCGTCGGTGTTAATTAATGATAGGGGTCTATAGGAAGACACATCCTGCGGTGGTCTCCGTGGCTTGGGGAGTACCGTGATCACTGCTTCTCTCAAGGTAGGGGGTAGTATTATACATTCAAGGGATTCCTCCCATACCATCATGAGCATCGGAACCAGGTCTTCTCTGAATTCTTTATAGAATTCTGCCCCTATCCCATCTGACCCAGGAGCCCTACCCGATGACAAAGATTTGATTGCCTCTGTGATTTCTTCCGGTGTTACCAGCCGATCCATCGCAAGGCGATCCACCTCAGGGAGCTTAGGGAGGGCGAGAGCCTCGAGGTAGGTTGTCATGTCTGCAAGTGTTTTTTTGTCTTGGTTAGAGTATAGTTGTTTATAAAATTTGACAAATTCCTTGTTTATTTCCTCCTCCCCAAAAGAACCTCCCCTTGTGGTGTATGTACGCTGGTGATTTGGTTGGGTTGTCTATCATGTTTAAGTAGATTAGACAGTGTTCTACCAGCCTTGTTGCTCTCCCCGTATCTGCGTGCCCGCATGGGAGCCGCCACATAGCATACCTCTCTGGCAGCCAGTTTGTCAAATTCCTGCAGATTCGTGTGTATGTCAGCCAATAACTCTCTGTTCTGTGTACGAGTGTAGTTTTCCTCTAACTCATTCAAACTGTTCTTAATGCCTGCTAGTTCAGCCCGCACTCTCTTTAGCATACCCACGGCCCTAGACAACAGTATTCCTCTAATCCATACCTTGAAAGACTCCCACACAGTGGAGTATCTGTCCACCGTGCCCATTTTATTGGTAAAATATTCCGCTACCTCCATATGTAGCGTTACAACCACCGCCGCATCTCCCAACATCCCACTCAGCATTCTCCATCTTTTCGCGGGGCAGGGGACATCAAGGATCTTAAATTCTAGCATCACTGGGGAGTGGTCAGAAAACGTGCGTGGCAGGATTTCACATTTCTGTAGTGCAGTGGACATACCAGATGCAACAAACCAATAATCAATCCTTGACTCGGAATCATGAACTGAAGAGTAGTATGTGTACCTCCTGCTCCCAGGATGCATCTCACGCCAGGTATCAGTTAACGACAGCTGCGCGAGGACACCACCCAGAGCAAGGGCAGCCTTACTGGGGGCTCTAATAATTGTAGAAGATCTGTCCAGCGTGGCGTCGAGCGCCACATTAAAGCCCCCCCCATATTACATTAACCATCCCATAGGCTGCAATCATTTGGTACATATTCACATAAAAGGCAGGGTCCTCAATATTGGGTCCATATGTATTAACCAACAGTAGTTGTCGCCCAGCGACTCTGCCCCAAACCACCACATATCTACCTTGTTGGTCCACCTTGTGGCCTTCCACTCCCAATCCCAAATCCGGATGTATAAGGGTAATTAACCCCCCGGGCTTGGGTGGAATAGTCCGTGTGAAACCTCAGTTTCCCCCATTTAGGCAGTATATTCATGTTACTGCTTCACATTGTATGTGCTTCTTGTAGCATAAGGACCTGTGGGCTATGTCTGACAATGTAGTTACCAATTTTCCTGACTTTCATTTGGTTATTTAGTCCCCTTAAATTCCATGTAAGACATTTTATTCTCATCCCGTCACCGGTTGTTGCCAGTAAAAGTATTCTCTATATGCATGGCCCTTAAAAATGTGTTTTTGGTACAAGCAGATCGGCGTCAGTCTCAGTGCAACCATTATTTTCAGATAAAACAAACAATTGGCCGTAGCTGAACTGTCACCTGTGTCGACCTTCTTCTTTAAGTGGTGATCGCCACAGTGACCTCCCAAACTCCAAAACCCCATTCCCGCCCCCCCGCCCTCATCATCTCCCCCAACTTGACAATGTGCCCCAAATAACTCTTGGAACCTTCCGGGGGTGGCCATGTTGCTCCACATGACCACCAGATTGTCTCCATATCTCCGATAATCGCGTTGTGTGGAGCCACCCTGATCCTCGGATTAGTGGTGCAGCGGCTTAAATGGTGCAGTAGGGCAGGACACGTATTGATTACCGGTATACCCTAATCTTCCGGTCTGGGTCTGTTATTTTGCGAAAGGTCTGCCCCCCTAGGCGGGAGTGGTATGGAAGTTTCAATATAGTGTGTGGCTTCGGCCGGAGACTCAAAAAAGTGCGCCCTCCCAGCATGCTGAATCCTCATCTTTGTTAGGAACATAAGGGCGTACAGGATCTGGCGTTCTCTAAGGATTCTTTTGACCGGTTTGTAGGATCTTCTGTTGGCTTGAACCCCGGCAGAAAAGTCTGGGTATATGTGTATCCGGTTTCCTTCGTATGTTAGTGTGCCAGATTCTCTGGCCATTCTTAGGATTGCATCCCTGTCCCTGTAATTAATGAGTCTAGCAATTATTGTGCGGGGCGGTGCACCAGGTTTCGGGCAGGGACTGATGTACGATGCGCTCTCTCCACCAAGAAATGTTCGGAGAATGCCTCCTGGCTAAATAATGTTTTAAGAAGCAGTTCAAGTTGTTTTTCCATTTGGCCTTTTCCGAATGTTTCCGCCACACCCACCACACGGATGTTATTCCGCCTCGATCTTGATTCAAGGTCCTCGCATTTGTTTTGCATTTTGGACATGACCTCCTTGAGCTGGGAGATATCACAACTGTGATGTGCGATGGCATCCTCGTTAGTGCTTATTCTATCTTCCGTCTCCGTGATGCGCGCACTCTCTTTTTCAACCCTGGCCTTTAAACAGCCCATGGTGGACACTATATCATCTAGTTTCATATTCTCCGCACGGAATACATCTTGCACAATTAGTGTAAGCTTGTCCTCTTTATCACCACTCTCTACATTAGGGGTTTCGTTGGCAGTGCCGTGTATCTCTGCAGTAGCAGTTTGAGTTTGGATGTCAGTGTACGCATCCATAGGGCCTTTCTTCTTATTACGAGGGTTTTGCCTCCTCTCCTTGTTTTTTGGGGTTCGCCCATGGTGTCGCCCAGCATTCAGTTGTAATTGTGGCCCAAGTCAGTTAATTACCAGGAGCTTGCTTGCCCGTGTCTTTTGAGGCTCTTGTGATGCTTCAGGGCGGTGCATGCAGCAAGGTGCCGTCCCACCCTCTACTTGTTGTAATGTGGTTGTCCGGCCACCTTAAGCTCACCTGATCATATCTGTAAGATTATTTAGAGTGTTGCAGTGCAATATATGCAGCAGGGTATTAGGGCATAGGTGACGTACACGAACCATAGACTGTGTTCTCCCACATATCGTGTCAACAAGTCCATTAAGTAAAGGTGAACTGCAGTGGCACAGATCCGCAAGACCACACCAAGCCTTCTCCTGTATCTGATCAAATGTTCCAGCGAGGCCTTATCTCAATGAAATCAATCGCGAGATTGGTGCGCACAACCCGCCAGCTCAAACATATGTGTGGATTCCGGGCATTCAGCTGTGAGGAGCCGGCAATCAAGGTTAATTCAGACCCTCAGGGCCCTCCTGCTGCTGTGTTAGGCGGAGGGATGCAGGAGCCTCCTCTTATGTCAGCCCAGGCCCGCCGCACCCGCTGGGACCCGCCGGCACGCCAATGCGTGTAGCGGCGGAGGTTGAGCCGCAGATGGGGCTGCCCGCCGGACATTTACCCCCCACCACCGCCTCTTGAGCTCCTTACTTGTTGGAGCACGATGTCCTCTGGGCCCCGTATGGTGCTGACGCCTGTTGGGAAGACCCCGCAGCGGTGCCGCAGGGAACGCCGCACCCAGGGGGTTCAGGGCAGCGCGTGGAGAGAGCCAGACTCGGCCAGCCTCTCCCAGCTGACACGGGCAGCTAGCACAGGCCACACAGTACGGGCGCAAGTCGGGCGCAGGCCGCGATCCCAGGACCCGCCCCTCTGTGGCCCTCAGCTCGCTCGGACCTGCAGCCTCACACTGGTTCCTCACAGTGCTCCACGGTGGCCTGCGCCCACAGCGAGGGTCGGTCGGGGCTCAACCCGGCACAGCTCACTCGTTTTTGGACGTAGCCCCACCAAACTTTCTGACAAAGGGGATGAGTGTATGAACCCACTGCACCGCAATTTTCAGGACATTAGGCGACTCCGAACAGGATAAATCCATGAAGGATTTCTGGTCGGAGCTGGAGCTCAAAAATCAGGCAGCCATCACTGTAGTGCGAAATAGCGCCCCAAAAACAATAAATAAATAAATAAATAATTACATTATTTAATTGTGCTACCATTATTACATTTTAAAAATAAGCCGTTCAAATTATTCATTTATTAGGCTCGCTTCCAGTAGATATTGTTACCATAATAGGAATGTTACTCAACGTACAAAGTACATTATTACTACCTAGAATAACCATATCTATTATTTTTCTGATATTAGATGCATGAAATATATTCTGATGATTGTTCATAATTATAATGCTAGCTACTTGATCTATTTGATTAATTTATAGATGATTTATCTTTTTAAAATCAATCGTAATTATATATTTTTTAGAATGATTTACAATGAATTATGCATATAGTATGTCCTTTTTCTTTTTGTAAAGAGAACTAATCAATTACTACCGAGCTTTATCTTTGACAAATATCTCTGTGATAGAAGACTTGTATGTTCCATCGCTAAGTACATAAGGCACAATGGGCTTGGTGCTCTTTTCATTCTTCACAATGATCACCCATGCATGTAGGGAGCCATATGCTCCCATTCAGACAGGCTCAGGGTTTGGCTTTGGTGATAACTGGATGTGGCATCGGCTACTATGTTGGGGTAGCCATCCTTCTCCTCATGTTTCTTCACCCATTTGAAGAGAGCATCAATATGTTTGGGAGACTCACAGAACTTTAGAAGAGGATAGGCCGGGTCCCAGGCTATTAATGTCTGTGCATTTGGGGATCTGTACATGCACAGAAATCCTCAGAGAATTATACACTTAAGATGATAGAGAATACACAAACAGTGAATGTGTTACAATGGTGCTGGACAATTGAGGCTTAGATGTTGGTTCTGCTGGAAAAGTTAAACCGACTTTGGTACACCCCCAGGCGAGTACCAGGTACAAGAGGGCCCCTGTAGCGACAAATGTCAGGGTCACAGACAGCAGAGAAAGGCATGTTCAGTGCTCAGCACAGCACCCCACCCATCTCCTAGGTGCTGCCCTGCAGAATTCCTGAGGGAGTGGTTGCCAGACAGTGCATTTATTCTCATTATTACAGCCAATAGCAGAGGTCGGGAAACTGGGTTTTGTTTCTGGAGACTCACCTGAGTTGTAGGAGACTACAGTACCATCATCCCTCCCTATTAATCCCCAACTTCACCTTCCTTTACTGGGGATTTTAAGTACATATAAATAATGTACATGGTGTGCTGGCAATCTATAATGTCTCTTTCCCAGGTTGTCCACTTGTATTTTCCTCGTCTGCCACCTCCTTCCTTTCCTGCTCACTATTCACTGCCATTGTAAAGTGCCCTGTTAGGCCAATGCTTCACTCACCAGCCTTATAACTTATGCACAGTGTTTCTGATAGAAGCACTCCGCTTTGTCTACAATTATACCTGCTGCACACCTGGTAAAAGCCCCATGACTAGGGTGGCCAACTTTTTTAGATCCTTTTGCGGGACACAAGGTGGTGTTGACGTCACAGCGTCCACGTTTGGCCCGCCCCTTTCTGTGCATTACTGCAGAGCACCGGGTAGAATCAGTGCATTGCCCCCGCAGCTGATGACGTAGAGTCCCACATTAAAATCACCTCCCATTAAAGCAGGACTCCAGGCGACGCACTTATAGTGCATCTGCACAGCAGGCCTGTCACGTCAGCAGCTGCGGGGGCAATTGAATGTAATACGACGCTTATTCACAGATTAGCTGCCACTTGCCAGTACTGTCATTCCGATTCGCGGAAAATGTATGAATATGAACCCCTCCCCGGGCGATGACATAAGGGGTCCTTTTAGCCAGTCCTCTTTGTCTAGACAACAGAACGCTGCATGCCGGGAATTATAAGACTGAAAGGGCCATATTTAACGGGACACGTGAAGCTACAACTCCCAAAATCCAATGCAATGTTGCCTAAAATGCCAGGGGTGACTGAAGATGAGCCCCATGGCATGGGTCCAGTTGGCAGCAATGGCTCCTGTCCCCAAAGAAACAACCCCACAGGCACCTCACCTCATATGACTCTTTCCCAGCCATTTTTCCCCAGTGATCTGGGATGGTGTCCTTTCCGGTGAGCTTGGGCGGATTCCTCTCCAGTGATCTTGGGCGGATTCCTCTCCAGTGATCTTGGGTGGATTCCTCTCCAGTGATCTTGGGTGGATTTCTTTCCAGTGATCTTGTGTATATTCCTCTCCAGTGACCTTGGGTGGATTCCTCTCGAGTGGCTTTGGGTGGATTCCTCTCCAGTGATCTTAGGTGGATTTCTCCATAGAGATCCTGAATGGATTATTCTGCAGTGACCTCTTGCAGGATTCAGAGCAAACCCACTATGGAAGAGAAAACATTCTGCGATGAAATTACATGGAACCGCTGTGAGAAACCTGGCAGTGTGTCCATGGCTACTCCCCTGGGATCTGTCATCCAGGTGGCCAGGACATTGCCATCGCTATTGGATCCAGTTCCTGGGGGTGGATAACCTGGATGAGGAGTCTTTTGGGAATGGGGCACCAATTGGTGAGAGGCGGTATCCTCCTTCTGCTAACACCTTTTACCCAGCCTACCACGTAGGATATTCAGAAACACTGCCCCCCACTTTTTCCAAACGAATACCTTTGCACAGCACATCTGACAACACATCTGGGACTAACACCAGAGCTGTTTACCTGACATGTCCCAATATAAGGGTCAGGCAAAGTCAGGCAATTGATCAAATCACACACACCTGACGCCCTTTCCCTTCCCCACAGGGTGGAGCACAAGAGCGGAGGAGGAGAAAGGCAGACCGCACAATGCAAGGGCTAACTCAGCACTGCAGTTCCAGAGGAGGAGAAAGACGGTGCAGACTGAGAGGGTGACAAGGAGAGAATCGACCTTGCCCTTTCCAGCCAAGGCCCTAGAAACTGAAGGCACCAACCTTTAAACACACATCCCAAATCATAGATCCCGTTAGGGAATAAGAACACGAGGTAATTTTGCAAAGATAACAAAATGTATATAATAGAAATGCCAGCAAAGAACTCTGCTGCCCGAGAGCGCTCTGCCAAAAATATCACAGGCAGCACATTATAAGGACAACATGCATCATCAATGACTACTTTCTATATAGTGCAAATCCACACAGCTGGTTGGCTTGGACCCATAGCTGGACCTGCTCCATGGGGGATACCAGGCGCTGATTGGCTGTTCTTCCCCTGCCAGTTGCGGAGCACGTTGGTCAGCTGGGCTCATCATCGTTGTGAAGATCAGGCAAACATTTAGCGACAATCTATCTAAGCTAAGCAACATAACATGAATCAATTAGTCATTTATCATGGCAGGTACCTGAGCATCATATGAAAGTGGTGTCAGTTGGGGAAAAGAGTAAAATACAGTTATGGTGATCCCCAAAATCAAAGTATCATTAATACTGCAGTCCCTGCTCCCAATGTCCCCCCGGGGGGTTTGATCTCTAAACAATCCCTCCCTGGTACCTCACATTATAGGAGACGTGTGTTGCTATTGCAATAATATATGGTCATGTGAGTGCATTTGATCTTGTGACGGCACCTCAAAGTGGTTGGGGTCTGGGGGTCGGGTCAGTGGAGAGTGATCGGCTCCAGCCTGGCGGGGCAGGGGTCAGCTATGCAATGGCAGTTTGGTAGAGATGGATGGGTACATTGAAGGGGCCTGGTACTGTCTCACGCTCTGTGCCGGGCACATGCCTGGATATGATACTAAACATTTGCAACATTGGAGGAACAGAATGGGAATGAACTTCCATGAGAACAAGGACCTTGCAGAGCTGGCCTGGTGAGCCGAAGGTGGGGGCACCCCTGTGTGAACTGGGGATGTGTGCGCTGCAGCTATCAGTGTGTCTGCCTCAGGCCTACTAATAAAATGGCATTTGGTCGTAATACAAAATGGAGACACAGGGTAGGGGCATGGCTAATGCTATTCACCTATTTCCGCATGCGGTTGGGTTCAAGACGTTACCTAACGGTGGGAGCTACTCCCCCCTTATCTATGTTTGGAGTTTACTCACTGCGATTGCGACTTGGGGGGTTGGATAGGACCATTTCCTTCCCAACATTCCCCCCTTTTGTTACTCCTCCGTTTCAATGCTCACGTGCCCCCGTTCAGCTTTCTCCCAGGCTGTACTATGCTTTATAGGCATCCAGGCCCTGCACACACTTCTCAAACGTTCCCCTTGTTGTGCATATTGCTCAGAAGTGCAGGTCATTTATACATAGCCCCCGTCACCTGCTAAATCTACCCATGCTTCTGTGTAATTCTCAGGATCTAGTAGGCGTGCGATAGTTGTATGATATAAAGTTTCCACCTCATCCCCATGGCCGTGATTTATGACAACCATGCGATATTTAGGCTCATTACTTTCCCCTGTTTGTATTTGTGCCTCCTGTGTATCATGAGGTACCTTTTTATTACCGTTATTCACAATTGTCACCATCATTGTTGAACTATTAGGTACCATCTTTACACAGCAGCGGAGACCCAACTGGCATACACAAAAAATCACCAACAAAAATACGATTGGGATCATCATCATCATCTTCATAGTTGTTCCGAGCCGCAATGGTACCTAACTGAATGCCATGGTGGCCCAGTCGACCTCTTGTATTCCTGCTTCTTTTTTCATTTTCTACTGCTATTATGTGTGATAAGGTGCCGTTGTCAGCGTCGGCAGAAGGTACAATCTTTTTGCAAACCCCGCCCTCCATAGCTGTGAGGAGGTTGAAGACATTTCTGTTCTGCATTGTCATCAGTCGAAGTGCTCTCAATTCCACTTTGATAACATTAAATCCGTCTTCAGTGTCATTTGCAAGCTGGAACAGCTCCCAACATACAATCTGGAGCCATTTGGCATTGGCTCTTGTTTGGATACTGGGCACAAGCAATGCAAAAAATGTCTCTGCTCAGTTGAAAAGTTTGTATTCATCGGGTACCTGTGCGATCCGATTGGAGGAGTCTTGAGACAGGTAATTAGGTGCTTTTTGGGTACCACCGGCAGGGCTGAATCCTCCATCATGGCGGGAGGTGCAAGTACGCTTTTTTTGCCACAAACCCAGTAATAGTCCATTAGTGCAGCCATTCCCTTCTTGAGATCAGGGGGATGATGACAGTGTGTTGCAGTGTTTGTTTAATACTAAGGCAATATCCCCTTCGCCATACAGACACAGTTCGTAATTTTGCTGTTGCTGTACTGTCACAGGTTTTTTGAGGTGTGTTCTGTCCATATTTGAGCACACTGATGGTCAATGAATGCCAATCTCTCTTCGGAATGGCCCTGGAGACCTTCTGCCTTGCACATGAACGTTGTATCTCACCAACGAATTTCTGTGTAGCTTGTTCCTTGTATTGCCAAAAAAGGTTCTTTGAAACATTTCGGATCAGTTGACCCCACTTTGCATTTGCAGCTGTCTGGGTTCAAAAGCTTTAGTTTGATGCTGCGTGCCTGAAAGGTGCTCTTTAACCTACATAGTGCAAGATGGATGAGACATTGTTAATCTGCTACGGGTACTTCTTGTGGTTCTAAAACCTTGGGTGCCTCAGAAGCGTGTGCTATTAAGGAACACACGTAGCAACTCCCATTATTTGCTTGCCTTTCCATGGCTCTCATGTCCGAGTACCATCTATGTGAGTGCCCTGGGTGGCGAAGGTCTTCCACTTTATCTAACCCTAAGCCATGATATGCATCATACTTGTTTAGGAGTATTTGCTGTTTCCTCCAATTACTGAGTAAAGGGAACTGTTGTTTTTCTACCAACATAGAACATGCTCCACTGCACAGTGACGTTTGTACATGCGGTGGTAGTAGCTGGACCATTAGCCTGCTGCACAGTGTTGATTGGGAGCTGCCACATGTGGCATTTGTGATTTGTGATGCAATTAAAACAGTTTATTACTCATAAACAGTGAAATATTATTTTTTGCACTCATTTCTAAATTTTCCGATGCAGAGTAAGTGGTATTCGTTAATACGTTTAAAACTGAGGTAGGTTATTGCACTGTAAACATTCTGGGGGTTCAGAGGGTGGTATCTGGTACTTCAATTAGGCTTTCAGTCACACTATTGTGGAACATCAAGACACTTTGTGATTTTCCCGTCGCATTTTTATGTAAGCTTGTTAGGTGTCGTGGCAGGTTTCTATCCCATTTCCCTTTAACCACCCCCCCTTCTTTTATATGTGACCCCCAGATAAAAGATGATGACCAATAAATCCCCAAAATTAACATCAATAACGTAAATAGTATGGCAGAAAAATGCAATCCACATTCAAAACTGTATCTCCTACTAGAACTAATTCTATTCCTACTGCTATCTACAATCACATTTTCGTTGACCGGAGTCAGTTCCATGATCGTTGTACCTGTTGAAATCGAACGTGGTGGGCATTAATAGACATATAGACGGGACGAGAAAAGAGCAAAGGGCGAGAGAGAGAGAAAGAGAGAGAGAGAAAGAGAGAGCGAGAAAGAGAGTGAGTGAGAGAGAGAGAGAAAAAGAGAGAGAGAGAGAGAGACTCCTACTGTAACAATACTTAATTTTCATATTTACATCTGTGATCACACCCTGTGTTGCCTATACTTTCAAATCCTACCAGCACTTTAAGACGTGCTAACTGTACCTTTGTTCATTTTCGCAGTACTTGGGGCCAAATCAAGGTAGCCCTCAAATCCCTCCTGGGTTTTAATATTAACATTGCGCACCAAAGACAGAGAGCCGTGAGCTTTTACAATAACATCAAGCTGTCCCTTGGCAAGAGTAGCACCTTTTACCACACCTTATGAATACATAGGCATTGAGTTTGGGGTACTCCAGTCAACCCTGAGGTCCAAACCCTCCAGTGGCCTCTTGAGATGCACGGCCCACTTCATAGCGGTGCCCCCTGACTGTGATAGAACATTCATCCGTGCAGCTCTTTATTTGACAAGATTTCCATTGGACCACAGCCGAACCCAAAACTACACCCATTATGTATTATGTAACAACTTACATTTTTAGGAATGTGATTGCTTGACTGTCTTTTAAAAGAAATAAAGTTAACACATACTGGTCTACAGTTAGCTTATCAAACAGTTCAACCCATTTACATCTATTTTTCATGTACTTCAAAAACAAAAAAACGAATTCTTGCTTAGCACTCCCGCACAGGCCTTTGGCTCTTGAGTGGAGGAGAGGATTACTGTTGCACTCTCTCTCCATTAGCCCTTCTGAACTTGCAGTGAACAGAGAAAAGAAGGTGCCGAGAGTACGGAGAGCAAGAGAAGAATGCAGGGTGAGCTGTGCTTTTATTGAACATGTAACTTAGATATCTATCTTCGCTACACGAGTGTCAATTTAATTATCAAACCTAGAGATTTGCATAGCAAATTGCTATACAACACTGCTTATGTTATGCCTTGGGAGTGACTGCATCAGCAGGGTGTTTAGTGTACAAGGCACCAAATTCCCGGGGATTGTTCTCATTATCTAATACAAGGCAAGGTAATGGCTTGTCTCTTGCACAAGTTGAGGCGTTGGGGGTGGGTGAAACCCTGGTCTTACCAGCAAGCATGGATTTTCCTATAACAGCGTGGTATAAGTAGATGTAACTCTAGGGCTAGGAGATTCCCAGTTGAGATAGTGAGATACAGTCAAGTTCTGTGCATTCAGAGCAGGGGCTGTAGTTCTGACATTGTGACACTGTTTATAGGTGAGATGTGTAATTGCTTCAACCAGGTTTTTTTTATATCCAAAGCAACGGCAACAGGGGTTTTTCCTCATGGTCTTATATGAAGCTTGATAATGGCATGGCCCCTGCAAAGTTTAAGGCATCTGCGGTGCTTAAACCACTGGTCGTACCAGCAAGCATGGGGCTTTCCTGGAACGGCATGCTGTGAGCAAACTTTAGCTGTAGGGCTGGGAGAGTCCTAAATGAGATAGCGGGTTACGATCTCTGCATATTTAGGACATAGTTTCTTCAGAACAATGTCTATTATTTGGACATTATGCCGCGGTCCATGGGTAGAAATATGGGGCCCCACGGAGACTGAAAAGAGCCCAAACTGACATGTGTGCCATGTGCAATGCTCTAAGTGACACAAGAAACGGAGCCAATAGTTAGGACTTTGCGTAGGCAGAGGATTGAGATTTGAAAGGCACTGCCATAATTGCACTACCTGATCATAAGATGGAAAGAGAAAAAGTTGTGGACCCCTGGGTGTATGATGGCAGTGCCTACTGCCTCGCAAATACCGTTCGAATGCCTATTAACAAGCCACAACTGTAGGCTTTACTAATGCTTTTTGTATCTCAGGAGAGCATATATGATAACACACCCCATGTGTTAGAAGGACTGGGAAGATTGCCATTGTGGGGAGCAAGCTGTGTGGGGCAGATATGATCACACACCCCATGTGTTAGAAGGACTGGGAAGATTGCCATTGTGGGGAGCAAGCTGTGTGGGGCAGATATGATCACACACCCCATGTGTTAGAAGGACTGGGAAGATTGCCATTGTGGGGAGCAAGCTGTGTGGGGCAGATATGATCACACACCCCATGTGTTAGAAGGACTGGGAAGATTACCATTGTGGGGAGCAAGCTGTGTGGGGCAGAGATTATAACGAAGTTGTTTTGCTATTTCCGATGGGTGAGTTCCCTGAGAATGAGATTGCAAAACATGAGCCATCTTGAACGTCATTAAACTCAAAGCTTCATAGATAGTAATGGAAGGAGGGGGTGAATGGTTGCAGATTATCACAGCTCCTGGGACAGAATTATTGGCCTCTGAAGGAAAGGAGAAAGACAGGCAGTCGGGAGCTGAAACCCTATGACCACATAAAAGATACCCTTTTCAGTCACAGGACAGGCCCCAGCCCCGCACACAGTGGTTGGCGATGCATCCAATTTCAACCTGGCCGAGACGAGAGGGGTGAATGCACCCAGATAAGTGTGCCGTCGTGTTGGGCGGGAAGTCTATGGTGTGGGGTGCAGGAGGATGGTCTCTGCATTTCTTTCCAAGCAGGTCAAAGAGTATGTTTTTTAAATTTTTTGTATTATTGTAAATGGTTTAAAAAAAAACCTTTACAACTTTATTTCATAAGAAATAGAATGAGCATATTAAGGAAATGTCACATAATATCACATGATCCTGCACTTGGTGCCTACATATTATATCCACTGCCTGCATTTCAACACAGCACACATATCGATATTACACAATAATAAACAATTTCATACAATGTAAACTTATAACACCAGTTACTGTGAAGTGATTTCTAAACAATTCATCTCACATTACGATATCGCACCGGTTAAAACTAAAGCATACAGTCTAGCATTTGTAAAACCAAGTACAAAACCATTGAATACATCTCACTTCATCAGACTTACATAAGAACCAGTAGAAAGGTTAATAAAGGGTGGACTCTGAGTGACATTAGGACAAGAGTCAGCCCCCATCAATTTCCCTAGTGGGATTCAGGACATAAAATAGTGCATAAACAGGGTTAGTGGACCGATTATGCTGTACCCCATATATTATATAAATCCATACACTGTATACATGACACAACAGGCAGACCTTCTGATGTATTCTGAGTATTAATACAACAGGACCATATATGTAATCCTCATCCCCATTGTGTGCCCATTTTGCAAATTTTGCCAAAAAATACGACCTTTCATTACATAATGCAGGGCACGAGAGGAGTAGATGTTTTACAGTTTCAGTCGCTCCATCCATCTGACAAAATCGATAGTAAGAGTCTTCCATGCCTATCATTTTCCTACCTAGGGACACTTCACAGGTTGGCAATATATTCCAACAGAGTTTTAACAGAATCATCGGGTAATATCAATTAGGAAATTGAGGCGAAGGAGCGAGATAACCCTGTGTCCTTTATGACCCCACTGTAAATGGGTCCGGGAGGGATACGAGTGAAATATTTCTGTGGTAACAATCCAGTCTCTCTCATAGAACAATCTTTTAACCCTTTCCGGATTTATAATAAGTGTCTCTCTATCCATACCAACATCTTTCAAACATTGATCACAAGTCTCCAGAACTCCATTTAAAAATGTATTAGGGGTCTGTCCTGAACCAGCTGGTCAGATAGCACAGCGAGTAGAGCGCTCGCTCTGACATCCTTGCAGAACCTGCTGACGCAGGTTCGAATCCCAACAGGGCCAAACTCATCCTTTCATCCTTCCGAGATGGATAAATGAGCACCACACACCATGGGAAATAAGCAGCGCTCAGATACTTGAGGGTTTGTAGTGCTATATAAATGCACAAACAAACAAACCACATGCATACAATAATTTGCCTAATTCTCCATAAAGTGTGTAAGGGAGCAGCGCAATCGCACTACAAAAAAAGGGCTAAGAGTCTCTAAGTCACCCGAACCTCCACAGAGGCCAATCCAAGTTCATATCTGATGTCCACCGCTGGAATGGTGTTTGGTATTTTGAGAACCCGATTCCACAGCATTCCCTGTAATGTTGTCGCAAAACTTTGCCACCTCACGGTAGCGTAATTTCATCCCATATACAAGCTTTGGCACTGCCTTACGCTCATAAAAAATAACCAAGGGTTTGATGGAAAAACGCCCACATTTTTGGTTTAATGTGGTCATCTGATTGGAAAGGATATTAGCTTTCTGTCTAAGAAATACACGAAGACCAGCTCCTGAAGAACGAGCCATGAGTGGGATTACAGGGCTCTGAATGCTGTCACCTGGACAGATGTCCACCCCCTACCTAGAAATGATGAGCTTGTGGTTACCTTGGGTGCCTCCAAGTACCTCGGCACATTTCACCTCACTGTAGGGTATTGGCAAATAGCCCTAGCAGAGCATGCCAAGGAGAAGACAGCATTTTCAATCCAGAAGGCATTTACCAGTTCAGGGTAATGCCCTTTGGGTTGAAAAATGCACCTGCCACTTTGCAGAGGCTTGTGAACCATGTTCTAAATGGGATGGATGAATTCTGCTTAGCATATCTGGATGATATAGCAGTGTTCAGTGCCACCTGGGAAGACCATGTGAAACACCTTACAATTGTGTTACAGACTCTTCAGAAGGCCCACTCAACCATAAAGGCCAGCACATGCCAGATTGGTCAACGGTCAGTGGTCTACCTTGGCCATGAAGTATGTGGAGAGAGGAATCAGCTTTTACCCGGTAAAGTACAAACAGTACAAGACTAGCCTACCCCCACTACCTAAACCCAGGTGAGAGCCTTCTTAGGTCTTACAGGGTACTATCAAAATTGTATGGCAGACTATGCACCACAGCTGCCCCTCTGACTGCTCTCACCACTTCAAAGAAGCCTACGCAGGTCTCTTGGTCTGAGGAGTGTGAAAAGGCCTTGAATGGCTTCAAAGACTCCCTGTGCCAGGCCCCTTTGCTCAGGGCCCCTGACTACAAACAGGCTTTTATTGTGCAGACAGAAGCCTCTGACACTGGGATACATGCTGTGCTATCACAGTTCGATGAGGAAGGCAAGGAACACCCAATTGGATTCATTAGTCGCCAGCTTAAGTTAACTGTGGAGCAAGAAAGATTATCTGTTGTGTGGGCTCTAAGGAAGCTGAGGCCGTACCTTTATGGGACCGACTTCAATGTGGAAACTGACCATAAGCACTTAAAGTGGCTAATGAACATGAAGGGAGAGAATCCAAAGTTTCTAAGGTGGTCCATAAGCCGACAAGGGTTTGACTTCACCATTGAGCACAGGCCAGATGTCCAACATAGCAATGCTGATGGATTGTCCAGAATATTTAACCGACCTGAACATGAGGCCCATCCAGGGGTGAATTAGTTCCCACTGTCCTTGGTCTGGGAGGGGTGAGTGTTAGGAAAGATTTCATCAATGTGTAATTTTCCCTCCATTTGTGGACCCCCAAAACTTGTTGCTTTTGATTGGCTATCCTATCCTGACTTTTGCCAGTGGAACACATCCTTCAGCTGTGGCCCCCCCCTGGGTTTTGCTCACTTGTTATGAGGAAACTGACACAAACTTCAGACTGTCAGTACTGGGAAACTATGTTTCCCTTTGTCTTTGACTATTTTGCCATTTCTTGGTAACTTTTTAACAGTACACAATGTACCTTCAAGTACCATGCACTGGGGTCCTTTTTGTTTAATGGCCCTAGACACCCTCAAAGGATTTTTTGGTGATTGTACAAGTTTGGCTAGGATGAACTGCTGGCAGCTGTTACTTTTTATAAGTGTTTTTACTTCTTTTTACAGAATCACATTGCATTTACCGCATTTGGTTCAAGACTGTGGCCAGGTCTGAAAATAGCCGAGCTACAAAGTCTTTTGTTTTGTACTTTGGCCATTTTGTCCCTTGCCTTCACCCAGGTCGGGTAACCCGGGATTTCCTTATTTGGGCATGCAGCCTCCCGCGAAAACCGATCTCTTTCGCAGGCTTCTGCATGTCACGTGTGTGTGCCCAGGAAGCGGGTTGGCACTGTCTGGTCCCAATACACACTACTGGTGCCAGGATGTCTGCAGTGTCTGAATGGCTGGGACCACTGTGGTGTCATGCCACCCCACAAGTATATAATGCCATACCATCTAGAGTTAGGCTGTCTGGGCATCCCCATACTTATGGTACCCCCAGGTCCACGGACACTGGTGTAAGGTGAGCTGGACTCAGACCTGGCACACCAGCAGTCAATAGGGACTGATTTAGACATAGGTTACTGAGGACGACCTGGTTCCACCAAGATGGCTGACCAGTGGGCCATAGACTCTCTTAGTCTGTGCACATCCAGTTGATGGGAGTGGCTGGCTATAAAATCTACACCCAGACGTGCAGCCTTTGCTTCGCGTTATTCTGCAGTAGCAGCGTAACGCTTACCGGCGAGCACCCGAACTGCAAGACAGAAGAAAAGGATCATTAGAAGTGAAACACAGTGTTCCCGACTTCTTTACTTCAAACTTACCATCAGTATCACGTGGGTCCTCGATCCTTTGACAGCTCCGGTTTCATCCCTCATTTGGCTTGCGCTTCCTCCGCTCCTCAAGCTTTGGTTCATCCCACAGAAATGCTGGCATTCAATCCCTCATATGGCTTGCCTTTTCCTCCACTCCTTAGCCCCAGCAAGAATCTGCTTCTGGAAAGAGGAAAGAGACAATTGAGAGAAGCTGTTGACACGCAAGCACTCAGTGCCCTGACACACCCACGCTAACAGCAGTCACTCCCCCAAGCTCTGCCTAAGAAACACGACATACTGCAAAACAGCTATTACTTACCAAGGAAACATGCGGCGCTCAGCATACCGCTGCTGCTACTGCTCCAGAAGGAGCATGTGTGTCCCACGCACCTGGGATTATCCTTTAATAGCACGGATCATCCATATGGACATGGAGCAGACCGCTGAGGATACCAACTGGATCCAGGCCACCGGACTATACCAGGCCACTCCACAGGGCCAAAGGCTTAAGCACACTATCAGGCCACAGCTGGTCTGGACTGGAACACCATTGAGGACACTGGTGGTACTTCAATACAGAAGATTGATGCCCCTGCAACTCACGGCAGGACGGAGATCACATCACTATATACACACTTCTGAGCTCAGTATCCATTGGGGGAGCACACCGGGGTGCCTGGAGGCCAGAGAGGGGTGTGTGAGACTACACAAGCTCCTTAGGTAAGCTCCTTAGGAAAATCTGTCTTTTCTCAGTAGGTGCAGCCCACAATCAGATGCCCCAGCAGGATCCACCATCCCGGGGTTACAGATGCTCTCACAGAGACAAGGTAAGTGTAACATGTGGACCATGATTGGTCCATGACTGGGATGCCTACACGAGAGCAGATCTTCGATTGGAAGTCTGCATGAAGCTAATCTTGGATAAGAGAAGGGGATCTGCATCTATTCTAGGTCGATCACCTGAGTTCTCTCTGAACTACCGAAGGAGCCAAGTATCCCACATTGAAGAAACAGACTTGTGGAACTGCTGGAGAACTTTTGGAAGGTTTGGCACCCTTCATTCTCTGTTGTCCTGTCGTACCCCAATTTTCTTCATCGATCAAGCAGGCCTGGCAGGATGCCTTGCCCATTTGGAGTAGTGGGAACAACTTCTCTCGACGCCCCTGCTTACCCACTGAACAAGCCCCTTTAAAAGTGTCCCTGGGCCATCCAGTGAACTGTCCAGCTCTGCCGCTGGGTATCCCACAGAAACACTGCCGTCTCGAGTTGAAACCCGAGACTTGGGACATTGCTTGCTTGTGGTCCCATGCCCTCTCCCACCAGATTTCTTAGGTCTAGCTCTTCTGGGTCCCGAATTAGGGGAGTGCGTAACGCTGCCCAAATCTGTCATTCCTGCATCACTACCTGTTGGTGACAGTCACTGTAGGTGTCTTGCTGACCAGCTCTCCTGTGCCCTGAAGCCTGCTGCACCAGAATTGTCTTTGTATCTCCTTCAGAAGCTGAGAAAAGCCAACTGTCCCGTCACAGACTAGTGTTCTATACTGCAGCCAAAGAGAGCAGGCACAGCGCGAAACTGCAGGACTCCGACCTACTAGGGACATCGACTGAACTGGCAAAGTTGGGTCCAGACTGTGCTGAGGGTAGACGAGTACTTGCATCACTTACAGGCGGCCCCCTGGCACAACCGATCTCTTTTACGCACTGTTAGGGAGAATTCTCTCTTTAGGCTGAATTTCCTAACCTAGTGAGTCCCCCAGCAGCTTTGCTGGATTTCTGGAGTTTTGTTTTTCCTCCTGCCGAGAGTGAGACTCTTTTTCTCCCACTCTTGGACATGATTTATGGTATTCCTTTGACTGATAATGTGTTGTATGGGCTATGGGGTCCTTTCCTCCATAGGTCGCATTGGTTTTTCCTATGTGTGTTACACAGCACCCTCTGTGCAGTAACACAGGGTTGTCATAGTGACACCCCACCATAGACTCTACACCCTGGGACTGACTACTGTCTCCCAGGGCATGTAAAGTCACCATTGACTTTACTAGTCCCAAATTATTAACAGAAACCAGTACAAACCATCATATTGTGGACGTACCGGTCGGGGCAATTCGATTGCCCTGGGGTCTGTTAGTCGAGGGGGCACGTCTCTGTCCCCCCTGATCGAGTTTTGGCTGGTGGCAGTGGAAACTACTTTGTATATTCGACCGCGAATATTTCCCTATGGGATTTTCCCATTGTTCAAGGCTACCAACTTTAATTATTTAATTCTCATAGCCCCGAACATACCGCCGGTTTATTGAATTAATATTAATTCTCTGGTTGGTATTTTTTGCCAAGACTCGATTCTAAAATGGCGTTTGTGTTCTCTTCTGTGACTCCAACCCAAGTCGAGCCCTTTGTTCCACTTTTTGGCGGGCTTCTCCTCAGAAGCCTCCAAAAGTGGTGCCACTCTGTCTGGGTACCACAGGAGGTGTGGGAGGGGGTTTAGGCACCCTGGACTGAGTTACCTTGGTAACTCAAGTCGCACTCTTGTGTGATTGGCCCAAGTGGTGAGCCGGCCGGCTCACCACTTAGCATGTTTGAGTGACAGCTAGGCTGAGTGAATGGGGGTTTTCTGCATAAAAGCAGGGCTTTGGGGACTGGAACTTCAGAAGTCGCCACAGGACCTGAGAATCCGACGAGGGAGAAGCTGAGCTGACCTACCACGACGACACCACCGCTGGAGCCCTGCAGAACCGACTCACCACTTCCCGGCGACAGAGAAGATCTCCCGGCTGGAGAGGCTTCTTCCCCTGACTGGTGGGCACAACCAGTTTACCTTTCTTTCTTCGCACCCCAGCCCGGTTTGTGGTCGAACTGCCCGTGCCAAGCACCCCGGCAGCCGGATAGCCACTCACCACTGAACCGCGAATCAACGGACCGCTCCTTGTACCTGAGAAACTCTGCGGCTGGTTTCTTCCCTGGCAGTGCAACGGACTCCTGTCTTCCTCCACGACGAGATCCTCTCTTCCCCCGGACCAAGCACCGACTTGCATCCGCTGCCAGGAACAACTGCCCCCGCTGGAGCGTTCTCACCACTTTAAGGTACCGTGTCCGCAAGGCCTCCCTTTCTAAAGATTGCAACAAGGTAATAATAACTCCTTAACCTTCTGGAATGGGCTGGCCGCCTTGACCCTCTAACTGGTCCCTTTCTTTGATCCAACTTCTTTTTGAACCATTACAAGACTTTTGTGCACTGCAACCGTGTGACCTTGGACACATTTCGTTTCGATCCTCTTAAAGCGGATCCAGCCTACTGACTCTGAATTTACGTTTTCACTTTGCCTTCCCCTCTTGTTCTGTTTGTGTAAAAGTATTGGGATCTGTTTCAATTTGTTTGCTTTTCTCTCCCATTTTAAAACGAACTATTAGAGTGCCATCTGCATTAAGCGCTCACTGCTGTCTGAAAATAAGTGGGGCTTTACTTAAGACTTGTCTAATATTCTTTTAAGGAAGTGTATATCTTTTAGTGACCGTGTTTTTGAATTGCTTACTATTAGTGCCTGTGTGTTTTTCTAGATGTGGTTTTAAATAAATAATTATATCTCTTTTACACCAAGACCTGGTCAGTGTTTACTTGATCTAATGTGTGCTCTTGACCTATTGTGAATACTCTGTATACTGCCTAACTCTTCTTGAGGGAAGTCTGACTGCTCAGCCACAGCTACCAAGTGAATCTGTGTGGTACAGACTGCTACCAAGTGGGTTTACTACCAAACACCTGTAGTCCTAAATCTTTTGCAGTGGTCCCAGAGGGAACTGCACAAGTTTCTGCCTAACATGCACGAATATCCCTAAAAAGGTATTTGCTTTTGGCTGGGTTAGCCTGCGGTCCCTAGCTATTCTTACCCTTTGAAAACTGCTCTGCTGCCAAGGGCAGACGCTACTAGAATAGTGGGAACCAATTCTTCATCGCCTCAAACCCCTTCCTGACTTGTTACAGCTCTCCCAAGAAGACCCACTTTTTGTTTCTTCTGCGCCATCATGCGTTTACGCACAACTGTACTGTTGAGCACAAGGCTCCCCACTTATTCGGGCTGGACTTGAAAGTCAGGGAATGACTGCAACTAGTTATCTAATGCTCCTAGTATGTTAACTCACCCCTCTCTTTTACAGGTTGTGGCTCTGTTTTTCACAGCGATGGGGGCAGCTTTTGCGCCAAGCATGGCAGTGATCTACATGGCAGAAAACGAACAGAGCCATGTACTCAATATCTCCAACCCCTTTGCGGACAAAATATCCCTCTGGCATCGGTACATCAATGATATTATTTACATATGGAAGGTAGAGAGTGACACCCTAGATAACTTCCTCAACTGGATCAATCAACAAACACAGGAAATTAAATTCCCAGTGACCAATAGCAATTGGAGATCAACTTCTTGGACGTATACATTAGGTCCAGAAATGGTACACTCTCATGCACATTATACACCAAAGAGACGGACAGAAATATCCTCCTGCACTATAGGAGTAACCACCCTACAAATTTGCAAGACAACCTCCCGTATGGACAGTTCTACGAGTACAGATGTGGAACAATACAATAAACACGCCACAGATCTACAGTACAAACATCTTTCCAGAGGGTATCCGAAAAAGCTCTTAAAGAATACCAAAAAGAGAGCCTGTTAAACACCAAGAGAATCAAGAGAATCTTTACTCATTCCCAAAGTACACAGCACAGACAACAAAGAAATAATGACCTGTGTCTCAACCTTCGGACCCACTACTACCAAATTGAAAGGACTTCTTAAAAAATTCTGGCCACAATACCTGTGTGTGATGGACAGCAGGCAAAAGGTGATTCTGAAGGCAACCGGAATCCAATGCAAGGCTTTCCTGGCCTCAGAAATATGATTGTTCCTATAAAGGTCTTCAACAGCCTGCACAGCATTTTTCTGCACCGTCTGTAGTCGGGCGATTTCTCCTTTACCAATGCCATACAATAGACTTGAGCAGTATTCTAGTTTAGCTCCAGCTATGGCCCTGACACTGGTAGGACCATTATCGTGGCTGAGAAAAGTTCTTAACTGCTCTAATAGGTTAAGGTAATAAAAGAAGACGATGAGACAAGGCTACTCACATGCACCTTCATATCGAGCTCCTGGTCCAGGCTAACGCCCCAGGTCTTCACCTTGGGACATGGGGCAATCATACAACCGGCTATTTGAAGATTCATGAAACTCAGGATTTGTTTTCATAGTTGAACTGCTGTACATGTAATCATTAGCGCAGTTCTGGTGTCATTAAGGGATAAGCCATTTCCCGGCAACCAATTTTGGATGAAAGAAAACACTGAGTTGATGGTTTCAGTGTCTCTGGTAGGATCACCTGAAAGAGGTATGATGCAATGAGTATGGTCAGCGTAATTGGTGGATAGCACCTCATTAGCATCAAGCAGATCAAACAGAGGCAGGGTGAAGATGTTATATAATGTATATAGGGCACCAGGCATGATTCTGAAGAATATTCGCCTTCAAGCACTACACAAACCAGACTGCCTCTGGTATTCCAAGACAGAAATCCCTGTATTTCATATAGGCAGCCCTGTCCAGACTCTTCAAAGGAAACGGGGCATTGGTAATGGGCCTGAAATCTGAGGGGGCATTAGGATTAAGAGGTGGTTTCTTAAGTAAGGCTGACATCCATGCCTGCTTAATGCCTGAAGGAGCAGAGCTTTGTCTAAAAGAGGTATTAATACATTTCATAATGAGTGGGATAAGCTGTGAGGCACATGCCTTAACAACAATGGTAGGGCAAGCATCTCCCTTGCAATGGGTAGGTTTAAGTTGTTGTAAAAAAATAACTCGGGTTCAGTAACCATCCTAACCTCAAAAACTGGGACAATACTCTCAGAGCTTAGCAAATCAATATTTGGCTGCAGACCCGCACTCGCTATGAGTTTACTCACAAGGCAATCCTGGATTTTCTTTATTTTATTCTCCTTGTTCAGAGATGGAGTAGCCGGACAGGCATCTTCAAGCTCCTTAAGAATTTCAAAGAACTCTTTAGAATCTGAGCTAGCATTCTCGATCCTCTGATCATAGGTCCGTTGTTTAGCTAGAATAAAGGCAGATTTATGGACCTTAGCATTATCTTCGTGCACCTATGTAGAAGGAAACTGGAATACAAAGCCAAACATGGCCAGACTCTGTGTTTTATTGGTTCCCGTCCTGGTTAGGCCCAACTGTTAACATTTTTGATTTTTTCTCCTGTATTTGAGGTTTTGCTCTGCCAGACTACCTAGAGCCGCCCTTAGATGTTGATTACTCTGACTGCAGGTAAGGCCACTCCCACCTTAAAACATATCATCCTACAACCAGATTCGGCATGAATCCGAGTCTAATTGGCCCTCGAGGTACTCTTGTGTATCCATGACCTGATTTAGATTATTTTGAGGAGCATTGGGTAGACTATGGAAGAAATGGTGGTTGTCTGTTATTGTGTTGTACTGCAGAGGAGTATGCTCATAGTGGGGAGAGTATGCATGATGTTTTTAGGGTGTGGGGCCCCAATGAATATTTTATCAGACAGCGGGATGTAAGTAGATTAGCTAATACATTAACTCAAGTGGGGAATGTTGTGATTCATGTACAATGTCCCAACAGAGAAAAAGAGGTTTACACTACTTAAATTGTATTAGCCTATTGAGTGACTTGTTAAACCCGATGTTGCAATTAGCATGTGCTCTGTGTAGTTAGAGAATTTGGAATATTTGTTACTTTGTATCTGGTTTGGAACACATTTTAGGTAGCAACAAAGCAGGCAATAATGTAATCACACTGTTATCTGTGGGGGACAACGTTGGGATAACTCTCTAGTGCCTAGAGTGAAGTCTGAGTGTTCTGTGCTTGCGAGAGAAGGATTTTGTCATCAGAGAAACAGTAATCTTATGAAGTGAACATGTGAGAACTTGAGATGACTTAGATTGAATATGCAGTTAGAGTATTATGGTGTTATGAGTTCTACTGCCTTGGATATAAGCACTTCCCAAGATTGCAGTCTGCTTTAGGATGCAGAGTTTCTGGTTTGCAGTGGCTGGGTCTTTCTTAGACCCCAGTTGTTTCAATGACCAGGTCAAGAGTGGGGTAGGAAGCGAACCATGTCAAGCAAGCCATAGAAGGCCAAATGGTCTCTGGAGGCGAGGACTGAATTATTTGCTATTAGGTTAAATTTTTGTGGCCTGATGGATGTGTAGATACAAGGGACAAACGTCCAGAGATCGCGCGGCCTAGTTATTGAAGGACCAGTGGACCTGTTGCGTTGGGGTGTTAGGTTGTGTGGGTCTAATTGGGTTTAGGTAATAAATTCATGGAAGAGATACTCAAGGGCACAGCTTGACCAGTGTTTTATGGTTCCATATGGATACTCAGGAGGATCAGCAGGATATTGTTAGGTAGGCCATATGATTTAAGATGGAAGTCGCAATGAAGTGAGGCTAAGGAATGCTGAAGGGGCAGTTTTGGGACACCATCTTGTCTGCGGTGATAAGTAGGTTATTGTGCAGTCATAGGAATGGTCACTCTTTTCTCTCCTCCCTCTCATTTTGGAAATCTTATCGAGGCTATGCACATCTCGTACTGGGTTAAGGTTTCTCTGAACAAAATGGGGCGCGTCAGCTGTTGAATTGTTTTCAGTTAATAAACTAATGTTACGACCAATTAGAATGAGACCACGTGGAAAGGGGATTGTGCTTAGTAAATGTATCCAATGGGACTAGAGCAAGTAGGTGGTGAGTATATTTCTTTGTATATGGTTAACCAATGTGGATTGTGAGATGACATTGTAACTGGTATGTGTAATTATGTAAACTTTGCTATGCACAGTAAGGAATTGTTCGTTTTCAGCTTCACAAAGCTCACAACCCCTCCCGGCTGTTTGCATGTAGTTAAACTCACTTTTCTGACAATGTGTGTTCAATGTCTTTTTGGAGTTATTGTTTTTTCGTGTCAGGTTTTGGGTTCACCCTTCTACAAAGCTCTTCTCACACTGGGCTCCGGTAGGGTTTCTATCCAGTATGGGATTGAATTATGAGTCATCATCATGTTTGATGCACAATTAAAATACTTACCACATTCTGTCCACCGATAGGGCTTCTCCCCTGTATGAATCTGTTGATGGAGCCTCAGAGTTCAATTATCACTGAAGCTGTTCTTGCATTCTGTGCACATAAAGGGCAGTATGTGTCCTTTGATGATTGCGTAGGGCTGAGTGGTCACTGAAGCTTTTTTTGCACTCTGTACATTGGCAGGGCTTCTTCCGAGTTTGGATCGTCTGATGCATAGCCAGATTTGAGCTAGACGTCAAGTGCTTCACACATTCTGTCCACTGGCAGTGTTTCTCTCCTGTGTGGTATCTCTAATGAGTCATCAGGTATGATGCAAGATTGAAGTATTTACCACATTCTGTTACCGCAAGGCATCCAGTAAGTGCTGTGCACCCCTCTGGGACCAGCCACTTGTTTTTTTCAACTTTGTGATACTGCTTGGGAGCTAAAAGCACTCTGCATCACATTAAAAGGGTGTTTCCACGCTGTGGGCAGTGAGTCCTCCCCTTCCCGTCCTCCACATCTGAGTGGACAAGAGGCCTAGCTAGTGGGAAACGAGGTGTAGGAACCTTGCACCCTTACATTCAGAGCCATTTCTGTTATTCTAAGGCATCCGGTAAGTGTTGTGCATCCCTTTGGGCCCAGCCACTTGTTTTTTTCAACTTTGTGATACTGCTTGGGAGCTAAGAGAGCTCTGCTTCACCTTAGAAGGCTGTTTACGTGTTGTGGGCAGTGAACTCTTCTTCTCTTCCCGCCCTCCACATCTGATTGGCCAAAAGGCCCCCGAAAGACACACATTCAGGGCGGTGTGCAGTCATAATGTCTAAAAAAGAATGTCGAATTTTTCATTTTTTTATTTGTTTTTTTTGGGTTCCGGGGTAAAAAAAAAAAAAAAGGGGTTTTGGGGGGGGACCCCCATTTCGAACAAAAAGCAACCAAAAAAAGAAATTCGACATTTTTTTTTCGACTTTATTTTTTAAACCTTTTGTCTTTCGACATTATGACATTCGACTTTATGACTATAATCCATTCAGGGCAGCCCTATTGGCTAAGGACGCTGAGGAAAAGGACAGATCCTACAGAAGCAGCTGCAGACTGTGTTGGCCTATGGTAGCCTGTGAGGTCTGCAGCTGTCAACCAGCAGCATCTGACAAGGTAAGTGAGGTTCTGGGCAGGGGGGTGCAGTCACCACTGCTCCCCACTAAACTGACCAACCCAATCTTATTCAATCTTATACTTTCTTATACTATATTTGTGTCTATTGGCTAGATGTCTGATGCACCCACCCCAAGGTTTGGATAGTAATCTTACCTCGCATTTAGCCTGATTGTGCTTAGTTAGCCATATCTCACATTTAGCCTGATTGTTCTTGGCTAGTAATAGCTCTCATTTAGCCTAATTGTGTCTGGTTAGCCATATCTTGCATTTAGCCTGGTTGTGCTTAATTAGCCATAGCTAGCCATGTCTTGCATTTAGCCTGGCTGTGCTTAGTTAGCTATATCTCGCATTTGGCCTGATTGTGTCTGGTTAGCCATGTTTCGCATTTAGCCTGGTTGTGCTTAGTTATCCAGATCTCGCATTTAGCCTGGTTCTGTTTAGCTAGCCATATCCCACATTTAGCCAACTGTGTTACTTGGCCATAGATCACACTTGGGCAAACTGTGTCCATATCACTCGATTGTAATTCGTGCCGACAGTGTAAGTGTACCATATCTCACTCTTACTTCTTACTGGCTCATAGCTTATAGTCTGATGCATGTATCCTTCAGCTGTATGGTAACCATACACCACATCTATGCCAATTGTAGTAGTTAGCCATATCCCCCATTTAGGCAAACTATATCACTTCCTATGATATACTTAAAATGAAATTCAGGGGTAGGAAATGTGATGTACTTGGATGGAATTTTGAGGGTGGGAGATGTGATGCACTTGGATGGATTTTTGAGGGTGGGAGATGTGATGCACTTGGATGGATTTTTGAGGGTGGGAGATGTGATGCACTTGGATGGATTTTCTAGGGGTAGGAAATGTGATGGATTGATAGAGCGTTGTTGATGGCCATAAAACAAAAAATGAAGGTGTGGAAATCCAGGAAGAAGCCACATTGCGAGAACTGGGTGTCGGATATGCGGACGCTCTCTTGGTATGAGAAGACTCAGGCAATTCGACATCGGGGAAACTGAGTACGAGGAGAGATGGGGGTCATTCAGTGATTTATTTGGATGAGGTGTAGGCTTTGGTTTATTTTGTGGATATTGAGGTTGGGGGGTTGGTAGGGGTATATGTTTTGTCCTGTTGTTGTTGTTTTTTGTGTTTTCTGTTGTCACATCTTGCCATGAGATAGGTGGGTGGGGATGTTTTCGGATTTCCTTTTGAATAGCTGTTAATTTAGTAGTAATTTGCATTTTGTTGCACTGATGTATATATGGAGTAATCTCTTACTTGTTCCCATTCTGCTGTTACTCAGTTGTATTATTTTCTGTATAATTATTAAATAAAGTTGAAAAAAAAAGGAAATGTGATGAACTTGGATGTATTTTTCAGGGCTAGGAAATGTGATGGTTAAATTTTGAGGGGGTGAGGTGTGCAGCGCTTAGGATAATTCTCAGGACTTCCACCAACAGCCTGTACTAAAAAACACACTGTTCTGCATACACCTCTCAAACTCTGAACTCAACACAACCATACCTCTACAGCACTACACTATACACATACTTCACAACATTGAAACAACAAAGCAATCCAGACATATCTCGCACAACAGCACATGGCGGCCAACTCTCGAAACCACATCAGAAAAGCCAGAGGAACTAATAAAACAGCTTGAATGGACAATACGTTATATATTTGAGATGACATGCTTCCTTCCTCTCGCCCAGTATCACAAGGCGCAAAGAATCCCAAGAGGCCTACGGGTGAACCTTGAACCCACCCTATGCAAGGAGAACACAGCATTTGTAAAGAGGTGGTGCCAGATTTGAACAAGTGTTCGTTGGACCTCATACATTTAACCATCGAGGAACTAGCACATGATCTTGGAACCTTAGAGGATGAAATCAACAACATTAAAGTAAGCCTAAGCATGGTTTTCACTGCAGATCAACTTCAAAAGGTACTTGAGCACATATATTTAAATTATCTAAGTACAAACAGGATCTTGAAGTTAAGAAAATTAGGAAATTCAGACGAGATACACAGGACTACAAATTGGACATTGTGTAATGTTGGCAGGAGTATTATGGTCAGCGTCCCCCCAAGACATATCAACCAAGTGCACCACCAAAGAAAACCCCAAGTACAGAACCATCCTCCTCGGATGCATCCAGCACAGAGTTAGAGAACATCACGACCGTAGAGGGAGAATCTTCATCTATACCGGTGAGCACAGAGGGAGAAACCAGTAGTTTCTTTAGAAAAGTTACCCACAAGGGGAAAAAAAGAAAAAAAAACACTTGGTTAATATTTCTACATATCTACTCTCCAAATTTGAGCTAGGGTGTTACAAAAAGGTTTGTCCTTTGTTCCACAACATTCCAGTATACAAGGAAATTTACTTCGATCCAACAGAGAAAGTATGCACCCTTATCAAGGATGTGTTGAAAGGAGCAGAAGAGAGAGGAGTAATCACTGAGAGGACATACACATGTTTTAAAAGGCACATCACATCATGCCGGACTTCTATATTGTACCCGAAATACACAAGAGATTGGATAAACTGCCATGTCGGAGAGTATTTTACAACCACTGGCTAAAGTATTGCAACCCTTGATACAGAACAGTGGTATCTATGTTAAGGACACCATGCATTTTTTGTCACAGCTGAATGACGTCCACTTTGTTAAAGACTGTGACATCCTGTTCACAATGGATATAACTTTGCTGTATACTAACATCATCCACGAGGCACGCCTTGAAGCAGTGGAGTGGCTACTACTCCAAGCAGGCTCGCGTCTGGGGGATAGGCTATTTGTACTAACACTCTTGAAGCTTGTCCTTATGAATAACTTCTTCAAGTTTAAGGATAGGTTATTTTTGCAACTGTCCGTCTTGAATTCTCCACGTTGGTTACAACATCTATCCATGTTTGTCTGCTACATCGACAATGTTTTTTGGACAGGTCCAGCTGAGGAATTGGAAGAATTCTTCAATGTGATGAACGATATGAATTCACGTATCAAGTTTACAACACAAACCGGTAACACCACCATCAATTTTCTTGTTTTAGACATTTACTGGGATATTGACCGTCTGAACACCAGAATTTTCACTAAATCCATGAACAGAAACTGTCTTCTATTGGCAACCAGTTTCCACCCACAGCGAACCTTAGACAGTGTACCTTTAAGCCAATTTTTAAGATACAGGAGAAACATCTTGGATAATGAGGGTGTACAACGAAATGCTCTACTGGAACCAAAACCTGCTAACTCAGAGGGACAATTGATCTATGTGATGACCCATTCTTTACAAAGTAACAAATTAAAAAAAATTAGCAAAAGAAATTTGTCGATGTTACAAATTGACCCACAGTTAAAAAATGTATTCCCTCAAACATCCACTTTTGCTTAGAAAAACAGTGAATCTCTTCGGAACAGTCTGATAAAAGAAGAACTATCAGACAACACACACACAAAGCCAAACATAGGGGCACTCAGCCATGCCATAACTGCCAGCACTGTGGAAATGTCATCACCGATACAGCCATTACCCACCCTTACTCTGGAAAGATCATTGAGCTGAAACATTCCTGCACTTGCGATGCCACCAATGGGCTTTACGCATTGAAATGCCCATGTGGACTATATTATGTGGGGATTACAACTCGCAAAGGCTAAACTCAGATGGACTGAACATAAATCCAATATAAGTACTCAGAACATGAAATCACCAGTAGTGCTACATTTTAAGGAGGCCCGGTAAACAGTGGCACAATTAAAATGGGAAATTCTTGAACAAGTCAGGTTAGGACTTCGGAGGGTTGACTTACAAAAGAAGCTGTTACAAAGGGAAATCATTTGGATAGACACACTTGATACATTGAGCCCAAGAAGCATGAACTTTGAATTTGATCTTATTTGCTTTGTTTGACTTTATATATCATGAAGATTTGCCCTTTACAAGAATGTGAGCAGGCCTCGTAGAACAGCCTGCGAGATATGGGTGAGAAATGGACCAACAATGATCTGTAATTAATTGTGTTATATTACACTTCATTTGTTGTACTTTTATGACAGTTATGGTTGTGGTCTTTAAACCCCCCTTTATGAATTCATGGTGGAAGATAAAGGGCTGTCCCACCTGTATTGTTTCATCAAACCAGAAAACGGGTTATGGAATACTGAAGCTAAGTTTGTTGGAGATGTGTGGTACCTCCAGTCCATGTATTATGAGAGGCCTGACTATTTTTATGATGTGAGAAACATTCTGGGTCTGTTCAAACAAACACTACCCCATGACGATCGTGGCAATACATGATTGACATGTTTCTGTTAAGATCCAATAACACCATATGAACAACTCTGCATGGAGGGAAATGCGGATGTGGGGCGCCATGACCAGGGCGTCATTTGTCCCCCCCACACCGCATTCCATGCTGTGCACACATTCTCACCTGTCCAGTTCTATAAGGCACAACATGTACCACATATGGGTAATCGCGGTGCCACACACAGAACTGATGGCCATACATGCTTTTGTGTTGAATATTGACAAATCACTGTTGATTTTATTAGAAAATTACAGATATCTAACATTATGTTTTTGAATGACTTGCAGCAGTTATTTTCTGCTGAACTGATTTATGCATTATTTTATGGACACTCAGCGGGGTGATTTATACCCCCGGGTCTAATTAAACGTGAGTTTGCTTCATTTTGGAGTTTATACTGAATGTCTGTCACTGACTTATCATTCAACAGACATAGGGCTGTACAAGCTTGGATTGCTTTAACTCTACATACTTTATATACTATATATAAAATGCTTTAATAGGGCGTAGGCCCGTTAGGAGTGCAAGAAGGTTTCCCTGTTGGCAACAATGGGCCTTTGTGTTTTTGTAGTTCTCATTGCTGGTCTAGAGACGTCGCCTTCTTGCACCTGAAACATTATTTATATATCACATAAATAAGGACCATTACTGATTAAGGGTTCAGTTTAGAAGCTTGCTAGTACTCCATTATCTGCTAGGTAGTGCCCCTCTTCCCTCTCTTTCGAGTCCAACTCCAGAAAATCACATTTATGCTCAGTGAACAGTGTTTCCGAATTGAAGCTGCCAACAGCACACCACAGCTCTCTTGCTGTTTTCTAGCTCAATCCTACTAACCACCTTCCCTCCCTCCTTGCATTAAAAATCCACCTGAGTGCCTAGAGACCACGCAGGTGGCATCAGTATGCGGTATAAACAAGTTTAACATTACCATTCTGTGCACCCATAGGGCTTCTGCCCAGTATGGATCATTTGATGGAGCCTAAGATTTGATTGGTCAGTGAAGCTTTTCTTGCATTCTGTGCACACATTGGGCTTCCCCCAGTATGGATCCTTGTATGGTGCCTCAGAGCTGATTGGTCACTGAAGCTTTTCTTGCATTCTGTGCACACAAAGGGCTTCTCCCCGGTATGTGTCCTTTGATGGTTGACCAGATCCGAGCTACAAGTGAAGCTTTTCACGCACTCTGAGCACTGGTATGGCCGTTCCCCTGTATGTATCTTTTTATGGTTAGTCAGAGTTGATTGGTCACTGAAGCTTTTCTTGCATTCTGTGCACATACATGGCTTCCCCCAGTATGTGTCCTTTGATGGTTGCTCAGGGCTGACGGGAGACTGAAGTTATTTTTGCATTCCGTGCATTGATAGGGCTTCCCCCCTGTATGGATCTTTAGATGTCTGCTCAGGGTGGAGGCGACTCTGAAGCTTTTTTTGCATTCTGTACACACATATGGCTGCTCCCCTGTATGGATTCTTAGATGTCTGCAGAGGGGAAACTGAAGCTTTTTTTGCATTCTGTGCATTGAAAGGGCTTCTCTCCTGTATGGATCCTTTGATGCTTGACCAGATCTGAGCTACGAGTGAAGCTTTTCACACACTCTGAGCTGGTGTGGTCGCTCCCCAGTATGGGTCATCTGATGCAGGTGCAGGTGTGAGCTCCAACTGAAGCTTTTATCACACTCCGTACACTGGAATGGCCTCTCCCCAGTATGAATGCTCTGATGCTACGAGTGAAGCTTTTCACACATGTTGAGCACTGGTATGGTCACTCTCCAGTATGCATCCTCTGATGCTGCTGCAGATGTGAGCTGTGAGGGAAGCTTTTCTCACACTCTGAGCACTGGTGTGGTCTGATCCGAGTATGGAGGTTCTGATGCTGCAGCAGATGTGAGCTCCGAGAAAAGCTTTTCTCACACTCTGTACACTGGTATGGCCACTCCCCAGTATGAATGCTCTGATGCTTGACCAGATGTGAGCTATGAGTGAAGCTTTTCTCACACTCCGAGCACTTGAAAGGTCTTTCCCCTGTGTTAGATCTCTGATGCCTTCTCAGCTTTGATGTGTGTACAAAGTGCTCATCACTTTCCATGCACTCGTAGGACTTCTTCCCAGCATGCATCCTCTGATGGCTGTTCATTCTCTGTTGAAAGAAGCAGAGGTACACTTTATTATTGTATGTCATCATACAGCCTAAAAATCAACAGATCTAGCACAGAGCTGTTAATCCTCATTTTACCCCCTGCTCACAAACTCATTGGGGATCCTGTGAGAAGCCACACTTGTGAGCCTTCACCAATCTGGAGAGAGACATGGAACTTGTTGGGAGAATCCTACAGAAACCTACATGTACAATATTGAGTAGACTGATAGCTGCCTAATTATAATGTTATGAGTTCTATGGCCCCCGTGTCTTTTTCAAACTCCATGAACTGCCCCCAAGGACCAACAGTGCAGGGGGTGGGAAGGGACGGCATGAGGGAAATATATACACAAGCAAAAATAAAGTTAACCACACCCCAAGGAGAAACAAGTGCACCACAAAATCCGGACCATCGCCACGACAGTTCCCTAACAGAATCACGGCTCCTGTGCAGTGAAATGCAGTATGGACGGTGGCAGCACCAGAGCCAACGCTTTCACAAAAAGCCAGCATCACGGCTCCTGCACTGTCAGGGAACCTATTGTTTTATCTGGCTGGAGTGCCGGGCTTTTTCTGCTTCCCTCAGTTCCTATAGGACACGGGGGAGGTAGAGAAAATGCTTGAACCCATTGGCCATGATATCACAGCTATTAATTATGAATTCCATAATCCTCTGGTGTGATGTTACAGTGGGACGATGTGGCATTGGGAAAAGGGAGAATTTGCCTTTGCTATACACAACAACGCTCTGAATGATTATGTCTTGGGCAGATGGTGTTCTGAAGGCGTGTTCCTACCCCTCTTCTTCCACTCATGTTAACCTGTGTACATCCTGCTAAATTCCTTAAACCACATGTAGATATGTTATGTTATGTTACTTGGCATTTAAAAAAGGCATCTCAAAAAAGGACTGGGTAAAGTTTTACAGTGATCTCTTTCAGGAGAAAGGCCCAATAAAGACCGAGAAAAGTTTGGGGAACGAATGGCGTATTGATATCGACAGGGATGACATACTAACAAGAATTCAAAAATTGAGCTCATCGCGAGCTGCCGGTCCAGACGGCATCTCGAATTCGATGCTGAAGGAAAACAAGGAAGAGTGGGCGGATTTTATCCTGGTACTATTCCAGCAGATATTAAAAACAAGATCAATCCCACACTCTTGGAAAGAGGCCCTAATTGTACCCATATATAAAAAAGGAGACCGTAACAATCCAAGGAATTACAGGCCCATCGCCCTCCTAGATTCCATAGGAAAACTGTTTTGTTCCATCCTGCTAAGAGATCTTAAAAAGTGGGCAATTAGGGAAGGGATCCTAGACAAAAGACAAACAGCTTTCATGAGTGGCGTCGGAACATCATTGAATTTATTCATCTTGAATATGCTAAAGATGCGGGCACTAAAACAAAAAAGGAATATTTACCTGGGCTTCGTTGATCTCGAACAGGCCTTTGATGGGATCTGTAGAGAACTGCTTTGGTCCAACTCAGGAAATGGAATTGCCCGCAAGATCTGCTAGAGGCCATTCAGGAACTGTACACCAACACCTCAGTTCAGATAGTGGTCTCAAAAGGAGCAGATCTGACAGAGAAAATCTTAACCACCAAGGGCATAAAGCAAGGTTGCGCCCTGGCACCTTTCCTGTTTGTTTTGTACCTAGCAGACATGAAAGAATCACAGGAACACATCCGTGCATTCCACCCAGTATTTCAGGAGGAAGCCCTCTCATGGATCGTTTATGCGGACAACGTGGTATTTATGGACCAAACTCCCATAGGTCTGCAAAGACGCATGGTGGAATTCAAGTCTTATATAATCAAAAACCATCTGTCAGTCAACGTAAAAAAATCCATGGTCCTAATAATGCAGTCACCACGAGGTCCTAACATCGGGAAAAATAAAAAGGGTTTTACATGGTCATTGGACAATCAACCTCTGGAAATAGTTGACTCAACAGTTTACCTGGGGGTTAGAATAAACAAAAACATCAATGAGAAGGGCCAACTAAATTTTATCAAAGAAAAGCTGATGAAACTCTCTAATCAAGCTCGAGCCCTGCACCGACGCTACGGAACCTTTTCAATGATGCCACTAATCTTATTCTACAAGCAATAAGTAGTGGCAAGCATAACATATGGAGCTGAATCATTGTTAAATCTTCACTGGAAAACGTGGGCGGTTTTAGAGTCTTTTTTCTGGAGAAGGGTACTTAGGCTTCCGAACTGTCTCCCTGCATCGATAATAAGACATGAGTTGAGATTACAATCAATAGAGTCAATAGTGCTGTGGAAGACCCTCTCGCTATTTCGAAAATGTATCCTTGATAAACCTCCCATTTCATTCGAATTACTGGCGAATAAAGAGGTAATCAATGCAGATCCGCATTTTAATGCTTGGAAACAGAACTGCTTTGAAATTCTGGAACATCATCATATCAAATTGGACACGCTAAAAGATAATCCCGAGAAAGCAAAGAAAAAAATATGAGAAAATGACTGGATAGCCACTGACAATCTAAAGAGGGAGAACACAAAATGTTATTATATCATCTGGGAGCGCAAGGCACTGAATGATCCTGCACCTTATCTCCGAAGATTTCCCTCTTCAAAATATAGGGATCTCTTGATGAGAGTCAGATTTAACATCCTGCCAACAACAGAAGTGCAATATTTAAGGAAACAAATTCTAATGGAAGATGCTAGTTGCCGTTTCTGCAATGCTCCGCACATATTGGAATCAGTAAAACATTGGACGCTTTCCTGTCCGGCCTTAATCGCCCGAAGGAACTTATACCTAGGAGAATGGGTGGATAACATAAATACATTGACAGATGAGGATTATTGGGAACGAGTTCTGACTGTCCAAAAACTTGGTCTGACCCTGGAAGCACTACGATTCATAGAATCGATCTTAAAAGGTCTCGAGGGTAATGATGAAGTTGAAGAGGAGGTTGAACCTATATATCATTGGTATGACCTCAAAGCGCTGATCGGTTGTACGCCCTCGGGAACCATAGTTCTGGTCAGTAGAGAGAGATAGTGTTGTAGGGTGCGTGGGTGCACCGGATAGGTGTGCAGCTGATGCAATTGTCAGGTGGTTGCTGCATCCTAGCATTAAGTCTGGTGCTGGAGATATCAGTTGTATGTGTGCAGTCGGGTGGACACCTAGACTGGGCACGGGCTGCGTTAGGCGTGGAGGACGCATATGTGAACAACTAGGCTCGAATGTGCTTGGCTAACTGCATTTTATTAGGGTGATGAGGTGTTCATGGGGTCATATTTGTATGTGAACAGCTAGGCCGGATTAATCAGGGGTATAGCTGTGTTCTAGTTGAACAGTGGTGTAAAGTAGAGAGTATGCATAGTGATGTGATATGATGGTTATCTTTAAAGCTCCAGGCATATGAACAGGATGGCAAGGAACAGAGCGACACATGGACATATACAGACCGGGACTGGGAATACAGCGATGGGGGGATAAGGATATATAGCAACAACATAGGAAACATGAGGGCAGGGTACACAGTGATACACATGTGGGGCATGTTAACATTTAAATTATTATTTCTATCTAGATGTGATTCACACTAATGTTCACAGCTCGAAGTGTGGGGAATGCCAACATTTGCACTTCCGGAGGTGACTCAGGCCAGAGTTCACAATCCTGACAGGATCTGGTACAGGCTAATGTTCACAGTCGATCCACTCCGCTCCAACTACGCCATCCATTACATCTATTCCAACCGTTCTATGCACTCCATCCACTCCGTCCATTGCATCCACTTAATCCATTCCACCCTTTTCATCCACTCCGTCCATTCCATCTGCTCCATCCACTTTATATATTCCATCCATTTCACCCACCCCATCCATTCCATCCATTCCACCCATTCCATCCTCTCAGCCCACTCCATCCTCTGTCAATTATCTGTACATATCTTACACACACTCTGCATGCGTGCACCTCATCCATTCCATCCACTTGCCCCCTATGTATTCATCCACTCATCCATGACATATACCCCTTCTATCCGTCCGTCTTTATCTATTGCGTCCATATGTATCCATCCACTCATCCATGCCATCTATCCCTTCTATCCGTCCGTCTTTTTTATCTATTGTGTCCATCCATTCCACCCAGCATCCATTTCAACGATTCTGTCCATCCATCAAATCTACTCCATTCACCTATCAACTCCGTCCACCAGTACTATTGAATTTTGTCTATTTTCTCTATTTCATGCATCCACGCCATTCATTCCATCCATTTGCCCTGCATGCCTCCATCCACTCGATCCATGTCATCTATCCCTTCTATCTGTCTGTCTTTATATCTATTGCGTCCATCGATTCCATCCAGCATCCATTCCATCAATCACCTCCATTCATCCACCCACTCCACCCACCCATCAGCTGCGTCAATCAGTTCAATTGATTTTGTCTATTCTCACTAGTTCATCCATTCTATCCACTCTATATGCATACCTTCCATTCATTCCACATGCATCCCTGCCATAAATTCTATCCCTTCATTTCACATGCGTCTATCTGTTCCATTCATTCCATCCTCACCATCCGCTCCGTTCGTCACTCATACATGCATCCACAACATACATTCCATTCCATCCATCCATTTTGTTGATCTATTCCCTTGATCCATTCCCTTCATCCATTCCATCGATCCTTCCTAACGTTTGGGTAGGATCAGAGGTCATTGAACACATGGTAGAAAGTCTCATTATGTATTTGGTCATTGGGTTGTTCAGAGTTCAGACATATCTTTAGGGTTGTCGTTGGTGTTATGGAAAGACCCATGCTTTTAGTAATTTGCGGAACGTCATATTGTCTTGGGTATGTCGGAGGTGCAGCGGAAGCGAGTTCCACAAAGTTGGGCCAATGCTGGGAAAGAGGATCCTCCGATCCTGACAGAGTTATAGAGGGCCAGTCTTGTGCACTGCACGATGAGTGATGCACTGGGTCTTGAAAATGGCCCTTTGTCCGACTGGAAGCCAGTGGAGGGTTCTGAGAGCTGGAGAGGTGTGGTCTCTTGGACCCAGGGCTAGTAGCATTTTAGCGGCAGCATTGTGCGCTCTTTGGAGTTTATTAAGGTGGTATGCTGGGACTCCTAGGTAAAGGGAGTTGGCATAGTCCAGTCTCGATATTACAATGGACATACCAGCGGCAAGTATGTTCGGGAAGGAGAGGTAGGGAAAATTGCACCTGAGAACATTGAGATGGTAGTGACAAGATTTAGATACGTTGTTGATCTGTCGGGAGAGGGTTAGGTCAGAGTCCATAATGCATGCAAGGTTTTTACTGAGACGGAGGGGGTGGGCGGTAGGCCCATGGAAGGGGGCCAAGGGAGTGGACGAGGGAAAAGCTCAGTGTTGCCGCACACCATGATTTCGGTTTTAGTCAGGTTTAGGAGGAGGTGGTTTGTGGTCATCCAACGGTCGATATCTAGGAGGCAGGCTGCGAGGTCGGGCTGAGAGTTGGCGTATGAGTTGTGGAGTTTAAGGGAGATTTGGGTATTGTCGGCGTAGTTGTAACACAGGATATTGTGCAGGTGGATGATTCCAGGGAGGGTAGACATTTAGAGGTTGAATAGGAGAGCTGATAGACAAGCGCCTTACGGTACTCCAGTATTAACTGGACGAGCAGCCGATACAGAAGGGGCAAGGAGGGTTATTTGTTTCCTGTTGTTGAGGAACGAGGCGATCCATTTGAGAGCCGTTCCACGGATTCCTAGGCAGTGGAGGCAGTCAAAGAAGATTGAATGGTTAATTGTGTCGAAGGCCGCAGACAGGTCGGTCGAGGAGAATTAGTGCAGCACATCCTGCAGAGTTAGCAGTGACCTTAAGATCTTAAGATTTTAAGATCGTCCCAGATTGAGGCCAGAGTGGTTTCGGTTCCATGTTGCGGTATGAAGCCTGATTCGGCGGGGTCAAGTAGGTTGTTAGATTCGACAAAGGTGTTTAGTTGGGAGTATGCAGTTTGGTCAATGAGTTTTGCAAGGAATCTGGTGTTCAAGATGGGACGGTAACTTTTGAAGTGAGTGGGGTCAAGGGATGGTTTTTTAAGAAGAGGCTTGACATGTGCAATTTTCAAGGCATCGGGAAAGATTCCAGAGCTGATGCAGTCACTTAGGATGGTTCTTGCATGCTCTCCTGCGCAAGTGGACAAGAATATTTCTTTGAGGACTGAGGCGGGGCAGGGGACTAGGGGGGAACCAGAGGGTTTGCAAGCTGATATAGGGGCAAGAAATTTGTCTCTGGAGATTGGGTTGAAGGAGTCAAAGGTGGGTAGGGAGGGGGTTGTGGCGGCGAGCGGGAGGGTGATTGTTGGATTGGATGGTATTTGGGGTGGGGAGAGACAGGACAGTTAATTGTTAAGGGAAGTCGTTCTGTCGAGAGCATGGTGTAGAATTGGAGGGAGAGAGTCGCAGAGCGATTGTGATGGGGTAGATTGGACAGAGGTACAAACTTGTTTGATAAATTAATATTACACAAGTCTTGTTTCATGTGTTATCTCCGAGGTCATAAACAGGTCCACGGTGGGCCCCAATTGGACTGTGGATACAGGGGAATGTGTGCCTCTGAGGTGAGGTGGGTGCAGTGGATAGAATATGGAAGTGGCAGCAACCCATGGAGACTCATGTATCACTTTATAATAAGATAAATTGTGGTAACATACTATAGCTCTTCTAACACTACAGACAATCCTACTCCTGGTTCCACATTTGATGTTTACAAAAGCTTTATTGTTAGGGTAACATTTAAGTACATTACATGGTCTGCGGTAACGGCCATATAGTTATGGTTAAGTTGCTAAATCCATAGGAAGAGCACTTTTTGAGCAGCTTATAACTTCTCCTCACCAAACTTTGCAAAAAAAGTATATGGCCCACTCTGATTTTTTTTGCAAAGTTTGGTGAGGTTTGGTCCGGGTGGGGCAAAGTTATAGGGGGGGGAGGTCCCAACATTTATTTTTTTCCCATAGAGGGAATGGAGAAAACATTTCTGTTACGGCTACAGTCCAAACCGCTGGACGGATTTTCACCAAATTTGCGCTAGGAGTAGAGGCTTGGTTCCGAAAGCGTGCTTTTGTAAATTTTGTGAAAATCTGTCCAGTAGTTTATTTTTAAACGACCAAAAAGTAGGTCTAAAAGAATTTGTGATATCTATGTCCTCTCCGCGGACACACTTCCCTGTTCGCTCTGATTGGTTAAACGGCTTGAGTCATGTCCGCCGACATACAACGTGTTCGCTGATTGGCTGGGATGAAGCGTGAGGTGCGTCGCATTGTTTTGATGCGCCCGCCATATTGGATCCGCGGACAGTGCGGCGTGGAAGTGAGCATAAATCCAATTTTGGGGAGTGTGTTGGTGTGTAGGAGTGCTTAGAGAGGGTGGGGGAGTAAGAGATGGATCAAATGCTGTATTTGTTTAGGTGTGAGAAGGCCTTGATGTTTTTGCGGTGTCCGCGGTCACCGCTGTGTCCGTGGACATACTAAACACTGGTCCCACCACTGGCTATTTTACTTTAGTATGATGTTGGTTTTGGGTTGTTAGTAGAGCATTGGGTGAAGAATGTATGTATTGAAGAGTGTATGCGTTGGTTGTTATTATTTTTTCAAAAGTTAATTGAAGTGGATAGGTTTTGAGGTGGATGTGTTATGTTTTTGGGTTGTGGTCATTTGGTAGGTGTTTGCTTCTATGGGTGTGTTATGCTGCACCCAGGACTCTAGGCCCTGGCCACAACACACCCATGCTAACACACAATTTGACTGTGGTATGTGGGCTGCTTAGGGGATATGATATGTTTTCAAAAATGTGAATAGTGATTGACAGTAGTGTAATAGTGTGTATAGGGTAGTGAGATGATGTGTGTTAGTTTGTTTGTTAGATTGTGTTCAGAATGTTGGTATTCAAGACTGCGGGCATTTTGGGTTGTATTTATTGGTGAGGTGTTCTTTTGCATGGTTGTGTTATGTTGCGGTGTTTGAGAGTTCAATCATTATATACTTACTGTTTCCTTTGTTGAGGCTGTATAAAGAGTTTTGGTAGGCCACACAGTCAAGATTGTGGGGTTTGGCAACAAGCACTGCAGCATAAGATACCCATGGAAGCAAACATTTTGGATTGTGGTCTGTGGTCAGGTGTTTGCTTGAATGGGTGTGTTATGGTGTGGTGTTTGTGAGTCCAATCATTATATACTTACTGTTTGACTTCTTGTGGTTCTATGCAGTTTTTTCATGGCATGGGTAATTGGAGCAGACATTCTTTTTCAATCTCTGTGATAAAAGAAAACATCACATGTTAGTGTAGTTTAGTTTAGTTCAGTGTATTATTTATATAGCGCGCCATACCCTGGGGCATCCGGGCGCAAACAGACAAGGATATGCTCAGCTTAGTTACAGGTACATGATAAGTAGGAAAAATACAGACATCAACAGTGTTACAATAGGCAGCTATGTACAAGGAAAAACAGACATCAACCATGTTACAATAGGCAAGTAAGTACAAGGAGAGGTCAGGAACAAAGGGAAACAGGTGCCTGTTTCCTGCATAGTTTTTTTTTTTTTTAAATTTCTTTATTAACTTTACAACAATGGTATAAGCAGAAAATCATTGGTTAATCATTGCCGTATGAGTAATTCAAAAGAAACATAAAACAATTCCCACCCTCCCTCCCCACCCACCTCCTCCGAGACCACAGTTAGAACTTCAATCTTCGTTTTGGCCCCTTGACGGGCCTGGACTGTCTGTGCTATCTGAGGCGCTATCTTGCGCTGCTGGGTGAAGCAGTGGCACAGTTAATGCCACCCAGCCTAGTAGTTCCTCGCTGGATTCTAATCTCTGTACTTGGATTGCTGTTTCCCATGCAGCAGTCTCAGCCGTTATCCATCTTTTGAGGTCAGCCCACCAGAGGGCTTCACTTGGGTCTCTTGCGCTTTTCCAACTCATGGCTATGCGTCTTTTCGCCGTTATATATAAGTCCTTGAGCTTATTAAGGGGCTTGTTTTTGCTGCTTCGCTTGTAGCTCCCCAATATGCAGGCTGCTGGGTCGAGAATGTCCCCTACTATTTCCGCATTTGCCACCTTTTCCTTCACCTGGGCCCAGAACCTTTGAACAGCAGGACAACCCCAGAACATGTGGGTCATTCCAGCCTTCGGCATATTGCATTTGGGGCATGTCTGGACTGTGGCTCCCCTGAACCTTGATATGGCTTCCGGTGTAAGGTAGGCTCTGTTGGTAAAGTAAAGTTGGATGAGCTGTAGGCGGGCATTCCTAGAGATTTTTTTGTGGTAGTGGGTTATCTTCTCCCATGCTTTGTCTTCGAACTCTCTTCCCAATTCGGTCTCCCATGTACCTTTGCATTTGAGTTCGTTTTTGGTTGTGACCTGCAACAAAGCTTCATACAGTCTGGAGGTTTCGTGGCCTCCCTCAGCAGTGTCAAGCATTGTCTCGATGGTCTCGTTTTCTATGACCTGGTCAGTGGCCTCAGTCCATCTCTTCTTTATGGCCTGGATTACCGCTCTGTGGAGCAGAAACTGGCCCGTGGGTAGGCCTGCGGACTCGCTGAGGTCGATGAATTACATTAGTTCCTGCTCAAAAGTGAGGTCCCCTAGCACCGCCACCCCACAGGGCTCGCATAGGGTGCGTACTTCCGTGTGCCCCCATGGGTGTTTAGCCATGATTGCGGCAATAGAAATCTGCGGGGAGAGTGGGTCTGCCGACCCCACTCTTCCACAGGCACGCCTCCAGAGTTGGGTCCCAAGCTTAGCCAGATAAGGGTAATGCCGTAGAGCCTCCTTCTCAACCCATAGTATATCCCGAAGTAGCAATGTAGGCAGGGCCAGCTGGAGAAGTCGGGTATCCGTGGTGGGTTCATCGGCCATCCATTGTGTCACGTGCCTAAGCTGGCTAGCCAGGTAGTATAGCTCGAAATTAGGGACTTTCAGCCCTCCTTTCTCAAAGGGCCTTTGGAGAATTTCCAGCGCCATTCTGTGCCTACCTCCCTGCCAGAGGAATCTCCTACAGAGTTTGTTCAGGTCTTTGAAAAATGAGGGGGGAATGTTAAAGGGAACGTTAGTGAAGAAATGTAATAGTCGGGGGAGTGCTACCATCTTGAGGAGACCTGCCCGCCCTGCCACCGAGAGGCGGAGTTTACCCCAAAAAACCATGGACTTCTCAAGGGAGTCTCTGGCCCTGACTGTGTTAAGGATATGTTCCGTGCTGGCGTTGCGGTGTATGGTGACACCCAGGTATCTGAAGGATGTCGCTTGCCATTTAAGGTCTAGTGGGGGTAGGGATCTAAGTTCTTCTTTGTACAAAGCAGCCAGGGGGTAAAGGCAAGACTTGTCCTTGTTAATCCTGATGCCAGTAAGTCTATGAAAATAATCTCAGGTCTCTAATATGTAGGGCAGGAGGTGCTCTGGATTGTGTAGGTACAGTAGCATGTCATCTGCATACATGGACACGAGGTGAGTCACCCTATCCAGTTCAATGCCTCCGTCACCGTATTCCTGTCGGAGATATGCTGCTACAGGCTCGGCCGCAATAATGTAAAGCATAGGGGACAGTGGACATCCTTGCCGGGTGCCTCTGTAAAGGGGCCATTTATCAGAATACGTCTTGTTGGTGCGCACTCTGGCGGTGGGGCAGGCGTAGACCATTTGGGTCCATTTCGGGAAGGCGGGTCCGATCCCCATTTTGCCCATAGTAGCATACAACCATTCCCATCTCACCGAATCGAAGGCCTTGGTGGCGTCCAATGACGCCACAGCGTATATTTGGGGGCTATGCTCAGTGCCGTATATAATGTGGTGTAACCTACGCAGGTTTTCGGTAATAGAGCGCCCCGGCACGTAGCCAGTCTGGTCCTGGTGGATCAGCTGGGGGATCACTCTGCGTAGTCTATTTGCAAGGAGTGCTGTTAATATTTTGCAGTCAACATTTAGCATAGAAAGTGGTCTATAAGACCCACAGTCTATTCCATCCCTTCCAGGCTTCAGCAAAGGGATTATTGTGGCCTCCCTCATGGAGTCTGGGAGGATGCCGCGCTCATACGCCTCATTGAATACCCGTGCTAGCATTGGGGTGAGGGTGTCTTCGTATGTCTTATAAAATTCCCCGGGTATGCCATCTGTGCCTGGCGCTTTCCCAGTGGGTAGGGATCTGATTATAGCCATCACTTCGTCTGGGGTAATTGGCTCCTCTAAGGTTTCGGTCATTTGTGCATCTAGTTTAGGTAGCTTTATACTACCCAGGGCGTCCTCTATCTCAGTGTTGGTGGGGGGCAGGGTCTTGGAGTAGAGTACACGGTAGTACTCGGAGAAGACCGAGTTGATCTCATCTTGGGTATGTGCTGTGGTGCCATCAGGTCAGAGTATGCTGCAAGTGGGTGTCCTGGGGATTTCTCTCTTGTAGAGCCAGGCTAACAGTTTACCAGGTTTGTCCCCCAGTGCGTGCGTCCTTTCAGAGTGTTTAGCATAGCTCAGTTTCCCAAGTGACTCCCAGTGAGACAGACAGGCCTGTCGCAATTCAGTTATTTTCTGTATATGTTCCGGGGTCGAGTCTGCCCTACTCTCCAGTATACTCAGCTCTTTTTCTGCGCCCTCTAGGGAGGTTGTGATGGACTTCAGGGTACCCCCGATTGTGGCTATCATCTCTCCTCTCATAACAACTTTATAAGCCTCCCAAGCTGTTCCGATGTAGTTTACACTATCTAGGTTGTTCTGCCAGTATTCCTCAGTACTGTCTCTTATATGTTCTCGGAAGGCTGTATCTAGTAGGGCCTCAGCTCTAAGTCTCCACGTGGGAACTGGGGGTTTGGGTGGGTAGATTTCCCAGGTGGCCTGCAGGGGGGAGTGGTCTGACAGCACCCTAGGCAAGTAACGTGCATCTCTAAACCTAGCTTGCTGCCCCAGGCTTATTAAGATATAGTCCAATCTGGTATGGACCTTGTGAGGCGGGGAAAAAAAGGAGTATTCACTTTTCTCAGGGTTCTGTTCCCTCCACAGGTCACAGAGTGCCATTTTGGTTATTAATTTAGACAGTATTTTGGCTGGGGGGGAAGGGCGGGAGTGTTTAGAGTCGGACCTGTCTTTCAGGGGGTCTAATGTGCAGTTGTGATCTCCCCCCCAAATCACGGTGCAGTCTACATAGGGGCCAATCCGAGAATATAGGGAGTGGAAGAAAGCTGTGGCGTCATGGTTAGGTGCGTACGTGCTAATCAGACATATCTCCTTCCCATCCATGGTCCCATGCACCAGTGCCATCCTGCTTTCGTTGTCTGTCTTGGTGTTCACTACCTTGAAAGGGATGGGTGGGTCAATCTATATCAGGACTCCTCTAGCGTATGAGGAGTAGGGGGATCCAATTAGGGTTCCTCGCCATATTTTGGCCATAGACTCTTGTTTGTCCCTTGTTAGGGGTGTCTCCTGAAGCATGGCGATTCCCACTTTACATCTTCGCAGGTATGTGTGTATCCGGCATTGCTTAACAAAGCTATTCAAGCCTCTGACGTTCCACGTCATTACGTTAATATTTCCAGCCATGGGTGTCGTGGTATCTGTTGATTGCCCTCTGCTTAGGTCCAGGCCCTGCGAATGATGTATCTGTTATGGAATTTTCCTGTGGTCTCGGTGTTGTCCGATTAAAATTCTCAACATGGGCTCTACCCTCTCGTGTCCCTCCCCCCTTTGTCTTCGAGCCCTCCGTAACATCGGGTCCCCAAACTTGACCCCGTAACTGTGAAATCCCCGAACATAGAACAGGTCTGGCGAGGTTCCTCTCGCTGTGACGGGCTCCCAGGAATATAACATATGGGTTCCCCATCCCAAAAACATTAACCATTGAACTTTTAAACAATAAAACCAGTCTAGTGGGGTTGCCCCCGCCCCCCCCTCTGACAATCCCGTTTCCGCTCTGTTCGACCTAGGTCTGCAGGTGCTCTACGGGTGGGTTAAGCACCCAAAGTGTTTCTGGGGGTAAGAGAAAGGTTGGCTCAGCAGGTGACTTACTTCACCGTTGGTCTCCAGTATGGCTCCGATTGACTCTGTGTTGCCGCATTTAGTGTGTTCTGCAGTGTATTGCCGCCTTCAGGTTTCGGGCAGATGTGGCAGTGGTCAGGGTGCTGACTGCCGTGGTCGACGCTGTCTGATTTCAATGTCTGGGATTTGTTCCCTGTCCATCCACTCACATACTTCCGCTGGTGTATTGAAAAAATGGGCTTTATTGTTGACCAGGACCTTTAATCTGGCGGGATATAGGAACATGTACCGCAGGCCTGCGTTTTTCAATCTGACTTTGGTGTGAATAAATTGGGCTCTGCTCCTTTGAACCTGGAGGGTATAGTTCGGGTAGATGGCAATTTTCGCTGAGTTCCTGATTATGCTGCCGCCCGACCTGGAAAAGGCAAGAATCGTTTCTCTGTCTTTGTAATTAAGCACCTTGGCTATTATTGGCCGGGGTGGGTTTCCGGGTGGTGGCCTCTTGGTGAGGGATCGGTGAGCCCTTTCGATGGTGAAGCCTTGGGATAAGTTGCCAGCTCCGATTTCTTGGATCAGGAGGTCCTCCACATAATTAGTGGGGTCATTTCCTTCGATTCCCTCCGGTACGCCGATGAGTCTGATGTTACGGCGTGCGCGCCCCTCCGCCTCGTCCGCCCTGTCCTCTAAATTCTTCACCTTCTGAGTTAGAATGTCCACCTCCCTGAGGAGCAGCATCTTTACCTCTGAGTTTTCTTTAACTTGAGTCTCTAGAACTTCGGTTCTGCCCGCTATGGATTGAATATCCTGCCGTAGCAAGTTTAAGTCTATAGCAACTCCATCGATTTTACTCTCCATTGTTTTTTGTAATGCCATGATGGCCTCCAGCAGCTGGGAATTAGCTGGTTCGAGGGGCACGGTGCTCGCTGTGGCTCCATGGTCAGGAATGGCATCAGCCCCAGCAGCCCCCGTAGCCGCATAGGTCTCCATTGTTGTTTGTCTCTGTTTGTTCCTGGCCCCTTTAGTGGCCATTGCTTCGCACAAGCCTTCGCGCCTGCTACCCATGTGGTGAGTGTTAATTAGAGCGGCAATGTTGTTGCCTCTTTCAGGGGTGCCTCCGTCTTGCGATGTAGCGTGCGTGCGCCGCCCAGTTGGCCAAACTCGAAGCGGAGAGCCCCTAGGGTTATCGACGTGCCCTCTGGGGTGATTGTCCGAGTATGGTGCTTAAATGTGCCCGCCACTGGCCCTTGTCTCCTGGCATAGGGCGGCCCACGTGCTCCGCCTGTGGGTATGCGGAGGGCCACCCGGTCCCTTCTCGGTGGCTCCTGCGGGCTGCGGCCTCTGTACAGAGGGTGTTTTGCGGTGTGTTATGGCCAGGGGCTCCCACGCAGCCCCGCATACTCTTCTGGACCCCGTTCCAGGTGTCTGGCTGCGCGGGTCTGGTGTGTGTCTGCAGACGAGATCTGTGCTCAAGCTGGTGGTTGCAGGGCAGGCGGGCAGACGGGCAGGGGGGGGCTGGGGGAACTTCGACACCCCCGCGCCGCGGTGTCCGGGCCCCCCGCACTCTTTTCGTTCACACCTTACTTCATCCGGCGGGGTATTCCACCGAAGTCCAGCGGCTACGGGATGTTCTGCCACTTGTTGCAGGCAAGGATCAACCCAATCCGGACAGCGCCTTGGCGGGGGCTGGTCGCTTCTTCTCTACTGCCGGGTTCCCCAGCGCTCGTCGCCTCTCCTGGCCTCCGCGGCCCTGGTCTCGTGTTGTGCTGCGTAGCTCAGACCCGTCTCGAGCCCTTCGGTCCCGAGCTACGTGCCACCAGCAATTTCTGCCTCAGCTCGCCCGCCCCGCGGCATGCGTGCTCTGATCCCTGCAGAGTTTGCCGGGCTCAAGCCTCCGGGTGCCTAGGCCGATCAGTGCCTATCAGTGCCGCGATTGTTGGGCAGGCACCATTTTACACGCTGGATCACTTCGCACAGGCCCACAGTGTTTCTCTTCGGCGGAGTCCTCCAGTCGTCCGAAACCTCGGCAGACAGTGCTGACAGCCATCTTCTGCCCCTGGGGTGAAATTCAGGAATGATTGTTGCGGCAAAATATTGTTTTAGCGGCCAAATGTTGGGCACATCGCTGGAGCCGACTGAAGACGCGTCCTTCTCACATGGCAGTTAGCCACGCCCCCGTTTCCTGCATAGTTATGGGGCAGTAATATACAGTTATGTACAATGTGACATATCGGGTCACCAATGTCAGAGTGATGTGCTGCACATGGAACTTCAATCGCATAGTAAGTGAGCTCCAGGAGCAGAGAGTGGGAGTCAAAGGCGGAGCAATTAAAGGGTAGTGCAGGTTAGAGTAGAGTAGTTAGATGTCATTGGCTCTCAGCCACCTGGTTAGGTTCTGTCTAAAGTTGGCGAAGGGCTGAGGTTCCCTGATGTCATGGGGGAGGGAGTTCCATAGCTGCACAGCCTTGACTGGGAAGCTATGTCCTCCTATAGTGGAGAGTTTGAAGCGCGGAACTTGGAGGCAGTTTGCGTTGGGTGTTCTTGTTGGTCTGGAAGAGGTTCTTTTGCATAACCTGTCCATGAGGTAGGGTGGTGCTTTATTATTGAGGCATTTGTGGGTGAGGGAGGCGATCTTGAGTTGAATTTTATCAGATGTGGCGAGCCATTTGTGTTCTCTTCTTATAGAGGATATATGCTCATTTCTGTTAATCTTGAGTGCTGCTCTCAAGGCATTGTTCTGGAGGACTTGAATTTTATGAATGGTCTGTTTATTAGCCCTAATGTAGAGTCCGTTACAATAATCCAGTTTGGATAGTATCAGGGCTCTGGCGAGTGTAATGCAGCTGTCTGTGGAGAGGAATTGTTTACTAGCTCTGATAAGTTTGCATGTGTATGACGTAGCAGAGGCTAGAGAGTTAACTTGTTTGGTAAAGTTCATGGTGGCGTCTAGGTAGAATCCTAGGGTTTTCACTTTGTTAGCTACTTTTATGTTGTTCCCATCAATAATGAAGTTGGCATAATCAGGGCTGAGTTTGGATATATAGGTTGGGGTGCCTAGGATGATAATCTCGGTTTTATCATCGTTCAGGCATAGGCCGTGGGTGGCCATCCATGCCTGAACGATGCTATAGATTCTGTTCACTAGAGCCAAATCCTTGGCGTAAACTCCTGAGAGCGGGAGGAGGATCTGGGTATCGTCTGCGTAGTTAGTGTAGGCGATACCCAGATGATCCATTTCGTCAAAGAGGGGCTTCGTGAAGACATTGTAGAGGGTGGGTGACACACAAGATCCTTGTGGTACACCGCAGGTTATAGGGATCGGGTCTGCGGAGGCTGATGGGGCGAAGACTCTCATAGTCCGGTTACTCAGAAATGACTTGATCCATGTTATAGCCTCATTTGAGAAATGGGCTGCAGAGTCAAGGTGGCTACATAGGACTGTATGGTCCACTAAGTCGAAAGCCGCAGATAGGTCCAGAAGGAGGAGTAGGGCTGCTTGGCCGTTATCTCTGCATTCGTCTATTTGGGCTTTAAGATCTATTGGTGCTGTCTCAGTCCCATGCTGCGGGCGGAATCCTGATTGGCGGGTTCCGAGTAGGTGGTTGGATTCTAGGAAGTTTTGTATTTGCATGTAGGCCACTTTATCTAGAATTTTTAGAAGAAAGGGCACAGTCGTGATGGGCCTGAAGTTTGTGGGAATGGCAGGGTCGAGGGTTTGTTTCTTCAATAGTGGCAGTACCCATGACTCTTTTAGGTTATTCAGTATTATGCCTGTGGTAAAGAAGGAGTTGATAAGTTTGGTTATAAATGGCAATAGTTCTCGTGCAGCATCCTTGATAAGTTGTGCTGGGCATTGATCGCCTTTACAGTTGGACGGTTTAAGTCCCAGAAGGACCTTTTCTACCTCGATGGTCGATACCTTGGAGAAGCAGAATCAGGCTTTTTGATTGGGCTGTGGTGGTGGCGCTGAGCTCTGGGGGATGTGAGGCGTTAGAGATGCCTTCTTGAGAGCAATTTTAGTTTGTAAATTAGCTACTTTGTTTGTTAGGGCAAGTTGTATGCTAGAGCACCATTTTTTATCCTTGGTGCAGTTTTCTTGAGGTACAATGGGGGTTTCCAATTTACTGAACAATTCTCTGACACTAGATTTAGATCTAGATATTCTAGTATTATACGTTTCTTGTTTGGCTAATAGTATTTCTTTCTTGTAATGGGAGGAGGCTTTGGAAAGGTTAAGTTTATTTTCGACTGATGGGGAGAGTCTCCAAATGGTTTCTAGTTTTCTTTTGGTTAGCCTGAGATTTTTTAGATGAGGCGTGATCTATGAGTTGAGGTGTTTTTTCGGTTTGCTGTTTCTTAGTTTGAGCGGAGCTATGTGGTCGAGGGCTGAGTTCATGGCTTCATTATACTGTTCAACTAACACATTAGGATCCATGATGTCTGGGAGTGAGTTCAGTTTGGGTATTATGATGGGCATCAGATTTTCCGCAGTCATGAGTTTTTTGTTCCTCGTGGCCAAGGGTGGGGCAAGTAAGGACTGGGCAGTAGCCGGGTTAGTCGTCACTGTGAATAATAGCAGGTGGTGGTCAGTCCAGATCTGAGGTACAGAATCTGCAATATTTACTTCGCAGTTGTGTTCTGCTATCCAGTCAAGGATACAACCTTTATTGTGGGTGGGTAAGTTAACTTTCTGGGAGAATCCTAGCTCTTTCAGGGTCAGGGCAATCGATGTAGAATGGATATCCTTAATATCATTATAGCCTAGATTAAAGTCACCTAGCACTATTGTTTGGGATGTATTTTTAGGTTATTGGACAGGGATGTAGAAATGTCCTCAGTGAATGTTCCAATAGGGCCTGTTGGTCTGTAGATAAGGATGATGTTAAGTGTTTATGAATTAGCGATGGCTATTTTGACCGTGAGGCATTCACATGATTTCAAAGTGGTGGTTGTGATAATTCTCATGTCTAAGCTGATCTTAGCTATGATTGCTAGGCCTCCACCTCGGGAGGTGTGTCTGTCAGCTCGTAGAATTGTGTAGTTGTCCGGGACTGCTAATGATAGGGCAGGGCCTGCCGCGTCATGTAGCCAGGATTCTGAGATGGCCAGGAAGTCTAAGTTGTCTGTACGAATGATATCCGATATCTCTGTTGCGTGTGCGAATAGAGACCTGGCGTTTATAAGCGCTCCTTTGAGATAAGGTTTGTGGCTTTCTAAGTTTGGGCAGGTAGTATTATGACTAACTTTAGCGGTCTGTTTGGTGCCATTTAGTATAGGTCTGTTGGGATTGGAATATTCCCTGGTGGGATCTGCAGTAACCTTCAAGGGAAACTGTTTTTTTTGGATATTAAGTAGTTCAATTTTCTTAGCTGGAGGCTCATGCAGTTTGGATAGGCGGGCGCGTAGTCTTAGATTTCTGTCAACAGTATTACATGGCCTTTGTGTAGTGGTATTATCTTGATATTGGTTCATTTTAAGTCCTGTATTAGGTTGTTGTGTGTCGAGCAAGCTGGGGTGGGCGAGATGGGTTGGAGAGGGTGTTGCGCAGAGGCTCAAAGTGTTAGCTTTGGTGATCAAGCTAAGTGTTTGTACTACTAGTGTGATGGCGAGGGTGATATGCAGTGGTAGCCAAGGTGACCTGTAAACGGCTGTAGTACGTTTACCAAGACCTAGGGTGTACATGCTAAGTGGCTGAGTAGAGGCAGGCTAGGAGTGACTAACAGGCTAGGTGCAATTTCAGTAGTCAGAATACAATTTAAAATGGCTAAGTACAGGCAGGCTAAATGCGACTAACGGGCTAGGTGCAATTTCAGTAGTCAGAATACAATTTAGAATGGCTAAGTACAGGCAGGCTAAATGTTACTAACGGGCTAGGTGCAATTTCAGTAGTCAGAATACAATTAAAATGGCTAAGTACAGGCAGGCTAAATGCGACTATCAGGCTGGGTGCAATTTATAGCAAGCCATAGATAGGTTAGGTCCAGTTAGTGGGCTAGGTGCAATTAGTGGGCTAGGTGCAGTTGCGTAAGTCAGAGTGCAGATAGGCTATAATTATGCTGTTAGTGGGCTGAATGCAGTAACATCTGACAGAGTGTAGCAAGACTGGTGCAGCTATCTGGCTATGAGCAATTCTAGATGTCACTGTAAAGACAGGCTAGATACAGATAGCAATTTCGATTAGCAGGCTCGCATAAGCATGGGTCAAGTTCTCTTCTCTCTCAGGAGAGACCATAGTCTAGTGTTCAACAATCAAACAAGGGGTTAGACATGTGCATTTTGCTGAGTACATCCAAACATTTGCGGCCATAGGCACCTGAGTTGCTGCTGAGGTGCAATGTCTTAGTGGGCAGGCATAAAGCAGGTGGGAGCAATTAAACGTAGAACACATATTTGTGCAGATCGCTCATTGAGTGAATAATCAGAGCAGGGGGTGCAGTATACAAGCTAGCAATCTGAGGCATAGTGATATGTGGCGGTATACATTAGTGGTAGTCCATATGCTTGTGTCAGCGGTATATAAACAAGAATAGTAGCCGGGAAAATAAGGTCACTGAGAGTAGCTGTATTGGGAAGTAATGATAAGGCGCGTAATCAGACAGCACCTTAGGATTGTGCCTTGAATTCAGATCCGGCGATGCAGGGGTTCTGGCAAGAGGCAAGATCAGGCAAGGACAGGCTAAAACAGGAAGTAGCCTTTGTTCCTCCTTGCCTTCGTTCCGGATGCCGGCTCACGCCTCCCGGCTCTGGATTGGGTATTTGTAAATCGTAAAGGCCAATCAGGGGATACGTGGCCAGGCAGGCTGGTGGTGCCGATCAGACAGTAGGCATCAGGGGGCTAGGTGGCCATCTTGAAGTGGCCGCAATGTGCATTCGTCTGGGTGCACACGAAGGGAATTGGCTGCAGTACCAATTTCTGCAGCTTCGCACGGCTTGAATTCAGATCCGGCGATGCAGGGGTTCTGGCAAGAGGCAAGATGGGGAGAGCACAGCGATGGTATGTTAAACCTACGCTCGAAGCGCATAATAGCGTGGATGAAGGTGCAGTCGGCGGTCAGGGCGGAAAATAAGCCCAGGGCTTACCTTGCTGAAGGGAAGCTCCTGCTTCACCTTCACAAGGCAGTGCACTGCTCCAGCAGTGAAGATGGGAGCTCCTGCTCCGTGCGAGGGTAGATGAGGATGGTAGGTAGTTTATAATGAGTATTGCATTGCATAGTAGACATTTCTGTATTTTGTCGACCCTCATAATTAGTACTTTAGAAGTACTATAGTTCAAACCAGTGTACTGTGCAATGTGCTCAGTTCCTATGTTTGTTTATTAAATCATTGGGTCTGTGGGAATAAAATCCATGCTGGATGAAAAAAAAAGGTTCTACGTTTAGGTACAATATATTTATTTCATTGATTTCACTAGGAGGAATTGAATAGGTGTATGGTTTTTGATTTTTGATTTGGAAGTGGTGGTAGTACTGTTGCAATTAGATAACAGTTGGTGTATTCTATGGGGGTCATTACGAGTATGGAGGTAGCCATGGTGCTATTAGCGCCATGGCTACCCCCATACCGCATACCGGTTCCGTGTTGGCATATTCTAACTGTTCATAGTTTTGAAGTTGAAGTTTTGGTTATGTTCATGCACAGATTAGTTATTCAATTTTGGTTTTAAGAATATTAAGTAAGCGTTTACACAATTTGCTGGTAATAATGTAAGTATCATTACATTCAAACCATTCGCACGTCTTTCTTATATATGCAGTGTAGTGACCTGCATTGGTTGTGGCTCCTGCGTGGTAGATTATACCTATTGTTGTGAAGGTTTTCTTACCAAGTGATACTTGACCATGTATGAATCCAGTAAACTTGCAGTTGTTTTTGGTACCATCTGCATTATAACGTAAAAACATTACTATTACGTATTTACTATGTGTCTGTATTTGTAAGGTGGAATGATTATCGGAATTGCAGGTACTACATAATCTGCCATGGTTTGCATTTTTGCACAAGTTGCTGAAATGGAATGGATTCACAGTTAGGTATGGATACATACACGAAGCGTTCATTAGGAAGTTCTTCTTGTACTACATGGCTGCAAAGAGTACATGCATGCTTCCAAATGTATGAAATCTGGAATATTTCATTTATAGATATTTTTTGTTTACTAGTACTTGTAGTAAGTACATTAGAAATTCTTGTGGAACTTCTTGTGAGTTTATAGTGAATTTGACCATTCCAGCACAGTAGTCCAATTCCTGCCTTATTTCAGAAACACTGTAAGTGTTGTCCGGATAGTTGGTTGCATTTCTATGAAGGACTAACATTTGCAAACACAATTGGTCTGTACTGTGTAAGTAAATGTTGTCAATAATTGATGCAATTGGAATAGAATATTTATTGCTACACTTGCGTAGCAATTTACACCAGTTGTATTTGAAAGTTTAAATGGACCTGACAGTTCTGTGTCCAAGTCATTTGTTTGGAGTGCGCTTTGTTTCTTTGAAGAGGTATTTGAGTTACTTTGAGCAGTAGATTGTTCTTTGGTTCTGGTCCTTGATGAAGTATTAGCTTCTTTTACTCTCTTTGGAGGAATTGCTGTGAGATCCTGCATCGTTTCAGTCTGAAGTAGTCTTCCTTTACCACGTTTTACTTTTTGAGGAACAGGACAGGTTTTTAGATGGGGGTGTAGAGTGAACACAGTCTATTGTATTCTAGAATGCAAAGAATATCAGCATTTACTTTACTTGCATCAACGTTGATTAGAAATAGTATGTCAAGTGTACGTAAGCGTGATAGTGCTACATAGCTTATACCTTCTTTAAAGACTGTGAAACCAATATCTATCAATGCTTTATCTAGGGTAAGACCTTGTGATTTGTGAATGGTGACTGCGTTTGCTAGAGTTAGAGAAAATTGTTCTCTGTGTACATGTCTTTGAAAAGAAGGAAGCGGGGCTGTTGAGCGTCTTATCCTTTTAACTTCTGATAGTTTGTCAAAAGAGAATATTGACAAACTGAATATTGTTGTCATGTGGGTAGGTTTGAAAGCCAACAACTGTACCAAGTGCTCCATTAACTAGTCCTTGCTCCACATCAAGGTTAAGTTTAAGTATTGCTCTACAGTTTAAAGATATTTTTAACATTTTCTCTAAACCAGCTTTGTTAGAGACAGAGTTTTCCAAAGTATTTAGTCTTGTTGTGGCTTGTTGACACATGGGTAGTGTCATACCATGTACGTCCAGTTTGTCTGTGGAGCAAATTTCAATTATTGGTTGCATTTCTTTTTTCAACATTGTTTCATTGAATTGTGCACAGCTTGTAAGAGTTGGCATCGAGGACATACAGTTTACATTTGTGTGTGCTAATTGTTCCATGAAATCAGTAGCACATGAGTTATGGCCATAGAGTGCATGGATGTGCCTGGTTTTTAATATAGATTGTGCTTCTTGAGATAGTATACCAACTCTGATACTTTTTAAAATGTAGGCGTATGTGAGGTCTGCAGACTGACGCATGTTTTCAGTTAATTCTCTGTATTGGAAATGTTGCCAAAGTTGGACATTTCCTATGCTGCCAAGAGTTTTACAGCACAGTTTGTGCCCTAAGGTTTTAAAAGTAGGTTCACCTTTCACAGGTGTTAATTGAAGAAGATCTCTGAAAACAATAACGTGTTTTCCTCCAAAGAGCTCTTCATAGTCTGTTTTGAGGACCGCTTGTATCTGAGGTGAATCAAAGCCAACATTAGGTTGGAGACCATGCTCACCTCATCTATTAGCAGCATTTACATTTGTTTGAAAACTCTGCGTAGTTCCATTGCAGCTTCTGTAGAACGTTTGTAATAGTCTAATTTATTTTTGGTGTCCTACTGGAAGGAGTAGTAATCAGTGTAAAGTGACACCGCCTATGTTGTAGGCAGCTAAACCTGTGGGAGGAGTTACAACAGCTGACAGTTTGTTGTTCGTCAATTGTTGGAGGAACGTGCTGATGATTTTGATTAAGAATGTTTTGCCTGAACCAGCTTGAAAATTCACGTATAGCAGTATAGGTTTTTAGTCTTGGCAGGTACAGTTTTTACTTTCATGTTGCACACCATATTCAGTTTGTTTTGTTACTTCTTGGAAAATGCTATGCTGCTCATTGTTTAGTTGTGATTTCAGTACAGCAAATGTTTCTGTAGATTGCTCATACTGACACATGGGGCCACATTACGACCCTGGCAGAATGGGTTTACCGGCACCGGTAATGGTGCCAGTGCTGGTAAACCCATTCCGCCCTATTACGAGGTTCCCTCGCGGGACCCGTAACAGACGTCTGGGAAAACCAGACTTCCTTTCCAGGTCCCGCGAGGGGACCTAGGAGCTAATAACGGGCCCGTTAATAATGGGCCCGTTATTAGCTCCATCCCCATTCCCATTGAGCCTATGGGGGCTCAAATGGGAATGGGGAAGGTCCGGGCCCGGGTTCCCTGAAGCAGGAATTACCGGGCCCTCCGAACTCGGAATGGCCCGGTAATTCCCCATTCAGGGAACCCGGACCCGATTTTGTAGGCAGCCATGCCGCAAACAGCGGCATGGCTACCTCCAAAGTCGTAATGAGGCCAATGGTGTTTTCTAATTTTTTTATGGCTAATTCTGCCTCATTTGTTATTAGTGGCTGTCCAAGTGGTTCTTGGCTTCCTGTTATAGAAGGTTGACTACTGTCAGGAGTGTCCACATCTAGTTGGGCCTGGAGTTCTCTTCGTGTTGCTGTTCATTGTGCAACATTGTTTTGTACTATGTAAAGTTTACGTCTGTTATAGTGCTTTCATTTGCTTTGAAAGCGTCTTCATAGGAGTCACAGGTATCTAGTAAATCTTCTTCTTTTCTCCATGGTTTAAAACGTTGTAGCAGGGACATGTAATACAGTTCTTTATGTTGAGGAGTTTTTAATGACAATTTGATATGCTTAATTAAGCTTCGTTTGGTAAGTTTCACTAAGCTGCCTTCATAATTTGCCATTTTGCCATTTTGTATCTACCTTTCTTTTCATCTGGTTTAATATTATTTTTGCATGTGAAGTTTTGGGCTACGTGGTATAGACACATGGTTTCTAAAGTGGTTCTCCTGTTTGGGTAGTATGTGTCTAGCAAATTGTTTTTCAAAATGTGAATTCTTTTTCTAGATTTAGCAGGACCAAGATTTAGCCATACTATATTTACAGATTTTTTATACAAGGCAGTACCGGTTAAACGGTCTGCAGCTTCATTGCAGCCATATTCTCTATGGGAGAGCATGTTTATGCCTAAGCTGTACAATTTCTGTGATAGTGTTTTGTCAGATGATATGTCATCCGAGAGGTCTTGAAGCTCTGTTTTCTCTGCTTTGGTTAAGTAGACTGTGGCATATTGTGCAACTGCAGGGGACTTGTCTGCAATGTACTGCCCTTCTATGTTTGCATTCCATAGGAGGCCAATGATTGCACTGTAATCATTGATGTATTTTTATATAATATGTATTTGTAGGTGATTTACCTTTGACACAATGTCTACCTGAACACATGAAGTTGTTTACTTGACCTGTTGTTGAAACTGGTCTAGGGAAACCAAAGCAGCATTTGGTGCAGTATTTCCCTTTGTTTTTATATTTGCAACGAAAATATTTCCCACATTTGTGTCTTTGAAATTGTAAAATTTGTGCATGAAGGTCGCTATGTGTTGTTTGTGAAGGGATTTCACAAGTGACATATTTTTGGATGAACTGCAAAACAATGGCACCCCTGTCCTGACCAAATTTAGGAGCATCATTGATCCACAAAAGCATGTGGATATGTGGTGCTCCTCTGGCTTGGTATTCTTTTCGCCAAAAGAAGTGTTGCACTTCTCTGAGGGGGAGGAACAGTTTTATTACAAATGAAGTGTAGCATAGCAATGAAGCAATGATGGAAATATCTTGATACATTTACAGGATCTAGAGAGCAGAGTTCCCCTGGTGTTTTTATATCTATGTTTGTTTTGTTTTTGTTTGCTATGCGTAGGACATCATGTAAATCTTCCCATGCATATTCTGCACAACTTAATGTCACAAACCAAGTGGGTAGGCCAAGGTTTCTTATCATACAGTGTACATCTCTGTGACTTCGGAACCAGTATTCTTTTGTACCGCGCATTTTTGCTAAAACATTTGTGCTACCTGATTTCAATGTGTGTGCAACTCTGTAGCATAGAGTTGCTAGTTGACTTTCAAAGAGAAGGTGGAATATGTGTTCTACGTTTTGTCTGAATCTGGGGTCTTCAGAATACATTCGTAAAGAGTGCTATTCTGATGCTGTTGTGTGGGTCTATCATCGTACCTTCCTCCTTTTCCAGTAGGAAAGAGTAGATGAAAGGCATGTTCTTCTATATTTTTTTCCCATATGCTGATTGGAGATCCTTTGGCTTGTCTCCTTTGGTACGTTTCCAGTGCATCATCTATGGTGTCTTTAGAGTGTAATGGATGAATTGTATAATGGTCTAAAATATTGGATTCTGTAGCAGGATCTAGAAGTTAAAATTGACCAGTTTCTGATGACTCAAATTATTTCAGTGGTTTCCCTCAGGTTTTCTTCAATATTAATTTCTTTGTAGTATTCATTGTTGTCTTTTAGATATTGCAGGGCGTGTCTAACTTTATGTAAGTTCACGAGTCGTTGCCAAATTGTTTTGTCTTTTGTAGGTATGCCATTTACTAAGATAATTAAAGATTGATCTATTGGATGTTGCACTCCCAGAGTGTGAACCATTTCTTTGTGATCTAATGGCAAATAAACTACTTTGCCACAAATGCCTTTCACTAATTCAGAGGGAGGTAATTTTACTGTTTTTGGTTTAAGGCGTATTATTGCTTGAAATGGGTGCACTGTTTGAATTATGATGCTCTCATATAAGTTGAGTTGTTGCAGGGGTTTTGGTAGTGTGAATAATTCCAAGATATTTGTGATAACACGTGAAGGTGTTTGGTTGTTGTCAAGTTTTGCAGTGCAGTAACTGCAAAGTATTAAGGGGTCAGTAATTTCGTATTTGTTTTCTGCTATAAGATAGAGAGCTAAGTGGAACCATTTGGAATCTTCATTGTCTACTATTTTGTATGTTCTGTCTACAGTTTTTGTGCTATTTTTATAAAAAGTCCTGCGGCAACACACACACACATGGTTTGGTACTTCAGCAGATGTACTTTTAAACTTTAGTATTTCTTTTTTGTATGTGTGTAATGGAAGGTTGCCATCTGTACAGTTGTTGCTAGTCCGTTGTAAAGCTATTGCATTTTGTAAGTGGCTTTCACTTCCAAAATATTTTCTTTGCATATGCTCTATTTCTTCGAGTAGTTGTTTAGCTGTACCATGTGGAAGATTGTTATTTAAATTGGCTAGCGCTAAAGCAGGACTTTTGGCAAAGTACAGTTTATAGACTAGATTTCTTATAGTTGAATGGTGTGTTGATATCCTTTTGATATCATGGAAGGTGTTTTTGCAAATAGGTCCAGAAATGCAGGCTAATGAATGTCCTTTTAGTCCTGTGTACTTGCGCACTAGACAGGAGTACATATTTTGTAGTAGTTTCATTTTGAATTTGTCTTTGCCTTTCACATACTGATTGAGGAACTGGCTTAAGGATTTGAAAGAATTTTTGGCAATGTTACACATTGATGTGCACGGCCATTTATAGACTGGACGTATTGGTTCAGTGGAATAGAAAGTTAATACTGGGTTTTCTGGGGATATTTTTGTGAGCAGCGTTTCTTGTTCCATAATGGTATTATTAAGCTTTTCATACCCTCGTCCACTGGTATGTATTGAAATTGGGTTTATTTGCTTTTGTTTGTATGCTTCTTCATTGAAGTATGGTTCTGTGCTCGTGGTGTGACTCCATTCACCTCCACAGATGTTTGTGAAGCTATCTTAGTTGATATTCTGTTCATTGAGAAGTCTTTTTTGTAGTTTAGTACTTAGTGGTTTCATTCTGTTTAAAACTAAAATAAATAATTTCCTTTTGAGAAGGAATGCATTGTCTATGAGAGCTTCTATGATTCATTTTCTACTGTAGGTTTTAAGGGTTGTGAATGATTTCTCTCCTGTATTTATGAGGTTCTGAAGGACTCTGTGGCGGAACATTTTTTGTAAAATAATTTTTTTGGTATGCTTACTTGCACGAGTGGTAGCTGCAGTCTTGTTAATCACTTTCTGTTTCGTTTTACATGTTGAAAGAGGAGGCAAAGTTTTTGTACTGGAAGTTTGTTTTGTTTCGCTTAATGACTGTATTGGCTGTTTTGTTTGAACTTTTTGTACAAATTATGCTCGAGGTGGATGCTTATTTTGGAGAGTTTTATTTTGATTTTGTTTACTTTTGCGTTGCTTTTTACAGAGTTGCTTTTTGGTAGGCATTCTTTGGGGGTCTGTTGGAGAAAAAAAAAAGTGTGGGTTGGGATCTTGTGCAGTGTATGTGTGCTTTGTGTATGAGTGTCTGAGTATGATCGTAAGGATGTATGTAGAGGTGTGTGATTGTACAATGGGCTGCTACATCAGGTTGGGTAGGCTATTCTTGTATTTGTGTGTTACTATACTGGTGTTCAGATAATACAAAATATGCAACTGGTGAGGAGAAGCACTAATACAGAATCTAATGTTGCAGGGTGAATACAATTGTGTGTTCTACAAAACTAGAATTCTACAGTGTTTGAGTAACAGTTAGAACATTATGGCAGTATTGCACTTACTTATTTGGACGGAAAGAATAGGTTTCTTCTGAGTTCTCATTCGTACTTCAGACGCTGCTACTTTTCAGGAGAGTGGTCTTTACTGCAATTGTGAAAGAAAGAAGTTAGTAAATATGTGTGTTAACGGCACTGTTGTTAATGTAGACATGGATTTCTTTGTTTTTTTCAGTACTAGTGCTTTCTGTTAACTGTGTATAGCATGTACATGCACTTTCCTTTGCCTATGTGCATTCTGTATATTTTACTTAGAATCTGTTAGTTGAACATGCTTTAGAAGTTAGTACAATAGTAAGCGCACAGAGCACACTTGGCTTCTTAAGGCGGTCTTATCGGATGTTAGGAGATAGAAGAAATAATTGTATGCTTTTTTGTTATTTTTACAGGGTAAATGGCAGGAACTGTTGGAAAAGCATGCAATATATGCATTTGTGAAGGTGTGGGAAATAAAGCAGAAGGATTTGATGGGGTCAGTAGCTTATTACTCAGTGGGTGATTACCAAATTACTGGGTGATTCTGTGCTACTTGGAGATGGGAGAGTCTGAAATAAAGTAAGGGTTGCAAGGAAGGATCTGGTGCTTGCAATCCAGACTGAAGGGAAGGGGGTAAATGTTGTATGTCTTGCTTTACAGCACTGTACATAGTTGTAGATGATGTGATAGGCATGACTGCACCTGGGCATAGTTGAATGCTCTTGTAAATTCTAGAACGGAATGGGCAACCAGCTGGAATGAGAGAGCTGTCTAGATTGGAAGAACAGTTGTAGAAGCAGTGGTGTTGTTTTAGCTGGGAGCCTTTCAAATGATATTGGCTGTCTGTGTGCATGAATAAAGATGCATGTACTCATTCTAGCTGTGTGCCATTTTATAACACACTAGAAAGCCTTCTTCCATAATTATACTTTTATTTCTCCCATCTTTTAACATGAAATGACACTTTGTTAGATAGCTGTGTGTGGTGTGTCTGATTACTATTATAATCATTTCTAAAGAGTTCAAAGGATAGAATGTATGTTAAATATGCAGAATGTATAGAAAGGACATTGTACGTACATCCTATGCACTATAATGTATTAAATGCTATTATGGTTGAAATGTGGATAAATAGGTGGCAGTGGTTACATAAATGATAGAATGAATGAAGAAAATAACAGGTTGCACATTGCAGTTAGTAATATGGGTAAATAAAAATGTGGAGAGCAGACAGCTTTGCAAGTGACACTTGATCATAATAGATGAGAGAAATAACAGTAAGCTTGTTTTACATGTTATACAGGGTAAGTGGCAGTATGCATTTATTCAAGAGATGTACATGTATTGTGTAGAAAATATTCATACCAGTAGTCTGTGTTCATGCATGTGGATGTGCATGAATCTGTAAGTAGAAATGTTGGAGAGTTTACTAGTAGTTGTTGTAGGTGCTTGCTTTGCAGTCACAGCCCAATTCTACTCAGAGTGAACAACAGCACATCTAAAGTGCTGAACTGTGATGATGGAGTTAGAGGTAGAGTTCTTGGCTGTGATTGGTGAACGGTTGTGTGACTGCTTAACAGTAGCCAATGCGGGAATGATGTAGAGAGGGAAGTGGAAAGGGTAGAAGGTCTGCCCCAGTGTTACGCGCTCCAGGGCGTGCCACATCTGTGGTTTCTCAGCAAATCCAGCATGGAAAGGGGTCTGTAGGGATTAGCCAGTGAGGTTTTGGGGTTCTGCTTTGTATTGAGAGAGGCTGTGTGTAGTGAAGATGACAGAGGTGGAGAAAGTCAGGGTGTTGGTTCTTGGCGATGTGTTTGTGAATGGTTTGGAGCAATATGTGAAATGTAGGAATGTGGCAAACAGTTTTGACATAAAAGGAGTGGAGGTGGTGTGTAGCACTGTGCCTGGTTTCAATGGTAGAAGTTTGGGCAATGGTAGAAGTTTGTCACGATATGGTTAAGGTTAACAGTCCACGTGTGGTTGTCATGCACTGTGGTGCTTTGCATTTGGGCTATGTCAGTGCACCTACTTTGTTGGAAGATTTGGAAAACTTGGTTCAGGCTGTAATGAAACTACTTCCAAATACCAAGGTAATTATTTATGGTTTGATACCTAGGGCAATATGGGACAATAGTTCTGTTTTTTGTCCTCAGCAAAATGTTGCTAGGTGTTTAATCAACCGAGGCATGTTTGCTTTTATGACTAGAGCTGGCAGGTTCTTTTGCAACAATGACAACATTGACTCTGGTAATGTTGATTACTATAAAGAAGATGGCATGTCCTTATCTTTTATGGGAAATGCCATGCTGTTTTGGAACATAAGGATTGCTTTGGAGAAGCTAATGTGAAGATTTTTGGAGGAAAATAAGGGGGGATCAAAGAGCCAACCTGAAAGGGGAAATGGGGCACACTATTTAAATTTTAATTCCCCACTCTCAGATTTTTTTGATTTGTCCGTGGACACTGCGGTTGTCTGCGGACAGCGCACATTAAATACAGGGATTTTGCACTTCAGAGGCATGCAAATGAGACTTAGCAGAGCAATGGATTGGTCAATAAGGTTTACTGGGTGTGATGTGTAAGGAGAGACTGTGTCAGAAAGTCATTTCCCTGGGAGGAGAGCATATAGCTATGGCTGTGTGTTTCAGAAAGCATATTGTCTTGATTTTGGGAGATTCGTGGATACATTTTTTGGAGGTGCATGCAGATCTCTGTGGAGTGGCTGCACATCTTGGATTCCCTCATGTGGAAGTGCACTGGCATGGAGCGCGTGGAATGAAGTGGCTGGATTGGTACCTCTTTGTGCTACTTTGGTGACACAGTGTCATCCAGACAATATTATTATTCATTGTGGAGGGAACAGTTTAGGACATGTGTCTGGAATCTCCTTGCAATTTGCAATGAAAGAAGGACTTGGGAAAGTCATGGACATGTTTCCAAACTCCAGAGTCATTTTTTCCCGTATTGCGCAGAGACAAATGTGGCTGCGTTCTTCTTCATTTGGTCCACAAATGGAAAAAAGCAAGGCGGAATGTCAACAAGGCTGGCTGTGCCTTTTTGAGAGATGTTGGCATGTCATCTTTTCACAATGGAAATATTATGTTTCGTAGTACACACATTTTTCGCAGAGATGAAGTACATCTTACTTATGCTGGCAATCAAATTTTTCTGTGAAATATACAAAATGCATTGCAACCGTTTTTGGAATTACAGCAATCCATTTTGCAGTAGGTGTTGACCATTTGAAGTTTTCGAATCACAAAAAAAACTACAAAAAGGCTATTTTCAGAGCCACCACTTCCTCCCAGAGAAAGGTGCAATGGTTCTGATAGGGCAGCCCTCTAACATTTTAGATGTCCTCGGACTGTCCGATGACTTTTAAAAAATGCACAGGGCCCTGCACTATTTATTTGCCACTTCTATTTTTAAACTGTGAAAGGCAGATCTGAAAAGAGCCTTTTTTTTTGTTGTTTAATATATTTTTGTTTTTTTTTAAACACGACACACAAGGAAAGGAAGGGAAAGGAGGGTAAGAAAGGGACACCAACCATGGGGATAAGAAAGGGAAGGTGGCGAGAGGAAGATGTAGGGTGGGCCTTATTCAGGTAGGTAGCAGTCTTTCTCATGCGCCAAGACCGCAGTCTTGAAAGCACTACGAAGGTTCTCCCCCCTGCAGAGTACTGCATCGCAGTACATGCACAATACTGTGACCCTCGAAAGGTAAGGGTCAACAGCATCACGTATGGCCAGCAAGGCAGATGGAGGGATGCGCTGCCCCACAGGAGTGTCTCTTGTGGTGGTAGGAGCTGAAACGGAGGATGCTGCAAGGGAACTCAACCTGCTGTGTTTATCACAAGGTACAACCTTACGAATAGCCCCACTGTGGAACAACCTTAGGTGTTGCTTCTTTGAGGTAGTACCATAGCTGTACAAACCCGGTTTGCCACAACTCAGCACGAACTGGCACTGAGTGCAGCGCACCTTGTTTGCACGTGTTTTTGGTACTCCACCAAGAGTGGTAAATAATCTCCACACCCAAGATTCATGATAAGTGCTAGTAGTAGGGACTTCCACTACCACATCCTCTTCATCACTCTCCTCTGCATCCTCACACCTGTTCCCCTCTGCAGGCCCTTGAGGAGGTGTTGGTGATGGAGGGGGTGGTGCTGAGACAGCAGTAGCACCAGCAGCAGCCTTGGATGCCATCACGACAGCTGTTTCAAATCTTGAATCTCGAGTAGAAAAAGCAGGATCAATCTCCAGTAGTGCTAGAAAGACAGAATGAGCATCAGCTCTGGGGTGTGGCCTTTTATAGGGGCGCAGGTGCGCACTTCGTGGACACCCGCGCTGTCCGTGGACACATCGAATACCAAGAAAGGGCTCAAAAAGTTCCAAAAAGTATGTAGATCGCCAGGGACATTGTCTGGGACATGTGCAAGGGTGAACTTTTACTGGAAAATACCTTGGATTGCTCAAAAAGGCACTTTTTCCAGGGAGGGGAGGCTGCTACATGGTAGTCTCCCTGGGGGTGGTACTCAGCCAGTGGATCTGTGGGAATGTATTCCCCCCTCTGGGATACAAGGAGGACATCATGAGAGAATGCAGTATTGGTATACCTCACTAAACCCTCACTCACCCTCCTCTCTTACTTCCCCATCTAACCCTCATACTCCTATGTAGCTTTGTAGGGTGGAGGAACTCATCTCCCTAGAAAGTGCGAGGAGGAATAGGAACTACCCATGTAGAGCCTCTTTTGCAAAGATGAATACGAAGAACTTCTCTGACTCCAGGGAGAACAATAGGTATAACACTGTGACGAGGAGGAAGTGCAGAGACACCAAGCGTACCTCCGTAAACTACCTTAAGTGGTCTAGTGTTTGCCGACTTCTTATTATTTCAATTACAAATATAGTCGAAAAAGGACTTTACCATTTGTCAAGCCCTCCCAGAAGGAACTACGAGAGCCAGCACAGTCCAGAAAACAGACTGGGACACCGAGACGAAAGAAGGAAGGTCTTGCCCGGTCCAGAGTGGAAGGACTGCTCGGCAAGCAAGGAGAGAGACACCCGAGGCGTCCCTGAAGCCCAGGGAGCACGGAAAGGAAGAGCCGTTCTGCCCTGAGGAAGATTGCAACTGCAGAGCTGCTGCAGAACGAAGGAAGACCACGAGAGTCAGGGAAGCCCCTCAGCTGATCGCAGGCACACAGGTAGAGCCAGAACCCTCATAGACCACATGAAAGGGTATGCAGGTTGCCGGGAAGGTGCTGGGGCTTTAAGAAGGTGGTGGAAAATAGAGAGGGGAGAGAGAAACTGAGAATCCAGAGTCTGGGACCCTGACAGATGGAAATAAACGTGGTCACACTTTGGGCAGTGTGAGAGATTTAGGCAGTTCGCAATGCCAGGGGGAATGTCTCCCTTCCCCTGGCCTTTTCTCAGATTGAGGTAGTTCTCAATGCCAGGGGGAATGTCTCCCTTCCCCTGGCCTTTTCTCAGATTGAGGTAGTTCTCAATGCCAGGGGGAATGTCTCCCTTCCTCTGGCCTTTTCTTTGATTTACGCAGTTTGCAATGCCAGGGGGAATGTCTCCCTTCTCCTGGCCTTTTCTCAGATGTAGGTAGTTTGCAATATCAGGGACATTCCCCCTGGCACTGAGAACCAGCTAAATCTGAGAAAAGGACAGGGGAAGAGAGACATTCCCCCTGGCACTGGGAACTGCCTAAATCTGGGAAAAAGCTAGGGGAAGGGGGACATTCCCCCTGGCATTGAGAACTTACTGAATCTGAGAAAAGGCCAGGGGAAGGTGGACATCCCCCTGGCATTGAGAACTGCCTAAATCTGAGAAAAGGCCAGGGGAAGGGAGACATTCCCCCTCGCACTGGGAACTGCCTAAATCTGAGAAAAGGCTAGGGGAGGAGGTACATTCTCCCTGGCATTGAGAACTTACTGAATCTGAGAAAAGGCCAGGGGAAGATGGACATTCCCCATGGCATTGAGAACTGCCTTAATCTGAGAAAAGGCCACAGGAAGAGAGACATTCCCCCTGGCCTTGATAACTGTCTAAATCTGAGTCTAATAGAGTGTGCCAGTAAAGTGTCCGTGGCAATTTGGGCAGCCACAAAGACCGCACTGGTCACAGCCATACACTCTCGTATGATGATACATAAATATGCGGACGCGCGGCACCCGACGGGCATACCCGGTCTACTGCCTTGTGTTCCGTATTACTAATGTTTAAAGCATTGAAGTTAGAAGTGACTTTTCTGATTTTGGTAAACGTGTCATTTGGTTCAAAAACAACGGTCATATACTTGATAACAACCAAAATACCACTTGTTTATTACACACCTGAAATATGACCTTTACCCAGACTGCATGTGTTATAAGTGGGAGCAATATTAGAGAGTCTGGGATATGTTCCAATATTTGTTTGTCTGTCATAGAGAGAACTGACGCCAATGTTTCCTCTGTGAAGATCTTCTTTGAGAAGACTCCAATGTAAATCCCCCACTTGGGGCCTTCAATATCCTAGGAGCTGAGGAGAGTGTTTGATTATGAAAACGTTTCATGAGATGGGCATTCAATCAGGTTTATCTCTTTATAGGAAAAAGAGAGTTGCAAAATTTGAGTTCACTAAAGAGGTTAGTGTGTTGTTTAGAGTTTTGAAGATGACATTTGGACAACGATACTGTAGATGTTTGAAATACATTACAGGTATTCTCTATAGCTTCTTGCAGGTCCATGTTGAGAAGACGGGAGTCATTCTGCTGGACCATGGAGATCAACACTTCCCTTAGTTTAGTTTAGTTTAGAGTGTAAGGGACGGAAATAGGTTTTTGCCACAGGAATGTGGACTTTTTGCTTCAGACGGACATCCTGACGGAATCCTTAGCATTTAGTTTAGGCAGGGAAACCCCTCTTAGAACTAGGGTCAGGTAGGGCTTTCTCTTTATTTTCACCCTCATGCCACCTGTGTGTCAGTCTCCTTCTTCTGCATGCTTACAATATATTTATCTTTGCCTTGATCTCTGGTGCTGAAATGATAGCTTTGCAAAATATTGCTCACCTTTTTTCAAAGTGCTTATCCATCTTCCTCAAGAGGTTTTCCTATGGATTTGGTGCTTCTTCACCCTCCCACCACCTTGTGAAGAAGCAGACAACTCTGGGAGGCTTATGAGAATGTGCCTACCTTCAAAGCCAAAGAATGCATAAGGAGAGCCCTGCAGCGCTCTAAGCTGAACGATGACCCATGGATGGACATGACATAATCCTGGAAGCATTCCTTCCACGTGCCCCAGCGCACTACAGGCTCACCAGGGGATTGAAGAAACTGTCTCGGGAGGGTTGCCATGCTCACTTATATTTTACCCTTCCTCTGGGATCACAATAATAGTGATAATCCAGAGGTAGCCAAGCGTCCCTTGAACAGTGTTCAGTAGAGGGCACACGTAACATTGATCATAAGCAGTATTCACTCCTTACCACCTATCAGTCATTTAGGTGTTGCAGGGGTGAATTTACAGCCCTTTCACCTGAAAATTAAGTAAAAGACCGAACACTCTGCACCCTTCTACTTCTTCAGGACAAATCGCTTCAGGAGGCTAATGGCTGCTGCTGCACCAATGACAGCGAAGGGGTTCAATTAAGCCAGGCCAGACACAAGCACTGGGCTCTCCACATCAATCCAGAAGAAGTGACTGCAAACAATCCAGATGAGTGAAAGCAGTTCCACCAGCAAACAACACGGGCAGGAGGGCCTCCAGGGGTTCAGCTCGTCGCCAATTCTGTTAAGTCTTCAACCACTCCTGACACAAGGTCAGTCGCATTGCAGTAGAGCCCTTCTTAAGGCATGCCAAGGACCTTGAATATTGACAGGTTCCCACGGAGACAGGATAAACAATCCATTACAACCCAGCACAAGGGGGCAGAACCATCTGGACTGAATGTAAACACACCATGTTATGCATAGCTGTAAACACACCCACAGCAGTTACATCCTTATTAAAATGCAAACACTGTTAGGGAGAATTCTCTGTTTAGGCTGACTTTCCTAACCTAGTGAGTCCCCCAGCAGCTTTGCTGGATTTCTGGAGTTTGTTTTTTTCTCCTGCCAAGAGTGAGACTCTTTTTTTCTCCCACTCTTGGACATGATTTATGGTGTTCCTTTGACTGTTAAGGTGTTTTATGGGCTATGGGGTCTTTTACTCCATAGGGTCTCATGAGTTTTTACTATGTGTGTTACACAGCACCCTCAGTGCAGTGACACAGGGGTGTCATAGTGACACCCCACCATAGACTCCATATCCTGGGACTGACTACTGTCTCCCAGGGCATGTAAAGTCACCATTGGCTTTACTAGTCCCAAATTATTAACAGAAACCAGTACAAACCATCATATTGTGGACGTACTGGTCGGGGCAATTCGATTGCCCCGGGGTCTGTTAGTCGAGGGGGCACATCTCCATCCCCCCTGATTGAGTTTTGGCTGGTGGCAGTGGATACTACTTTTTATATTCGACCGCGAATATATCTCTATGGGATTTTCCCATTGTTCGAGGCTACCAACTTTAATTATTTAATTCTCATAGCCTCGAACACACTGCCGGTTTATTTATTTAATATTAATGCGCCGGTTGGTATTTTTTTGCCAGAACTCGATTCTAAAATGGCGTTTGTGTTCTCTTCTGTGACTCCAACCCAAGTCGAGCCCTTTGTTCCACTTTTTGGCGGGCTTCTCCACAGAAGCCTCCAAAAGTGGTGACACTCTGTCTGGGTACTACAGGGGGTGTGGGAGGGGGTTTAGGCACCCTGGACTAAGTTACTTTGGTAACTCAAGTCGCACTCTTGTGTGATTGGCTCAAGTGGTGAGCCGGCCGGCTCACAACTTAGCATGTTTGATTGACAGCTAGGCTGAGTGAATGGGGGTGTGCTGCATAAAAGCAGGGCTTTTGGGACTGGAACTTTAGAAGTCGCCACCAGACCTGAGAATCCGACGAGGGAGAAGCTGAGCCGACCTGCTACGATGACACCACCGGTGGAGCCCTTCGGAACCGACTCACCACTTCCCGACGACAGAGAAGATCTCCCGGCTGGAGAGTCTTCTTCCCCTGACTGGTGGGCACAACCAGTTTACCTTCTTTTTCTCGCATCCCAGGACGTCATGTGGTCGAATTGCCCGTGCCAAGCACCCCGGCAACCGGATAGCCACTTACCACGGGCCGCGAATAAAAGGACCGCTCCTTTTAACTGAGAACTCCGCGGCTGGTTTCTTCCCTGGCAGTGCAATGGACTCCTGTCTTCCTCCCCGACGAGATCCTCTCTTCCCCCGGACGAAGCACCGACTTGCTTCCGCTGCCAGGAACAACTGCCCCCGCTGGAGTATTCTCACCACTTTAAGGTACTGTGTCCGCCAGGCCTCCCTTTCTAAAGATTGCTACAAGGTAATAATAATCCCTTAACCTTCTGGACTGGGCTGGCCGCCTTGACCATCTAACTGGTCCCTTTCGCTTGGTCCAACTCTTTCTGAACTGATTTCGAGACTTTTGGGCACTTTGAACCGTGTGACCTTGGACACATTTCGACCGGAGCCTCTTAAAGTGGGTCCGGCCTTGTTAACTTTGACTTTACGGTTTTAACCTGCCTTCTTCTCCTACTGTGTTCTTCTGAAAGTGTTGGGATCTGTTTCTATCTTTGCTCTGCCTTTCTCTCCCTTTTAAACCGATTGATTAGAGTGCCATCTTCGTTAAGCGCTCACCGCTGTCTGAAAATAAGTGTTGCTTTACTTAAGACTTGTCTAACTAATCGTTGAAGGGAGTGTATATCTTTTAGTGACCGTTTTTTTTTTAACTGCTTGATATTAGTGCCAGTGTGTTTTATTAGATGTGGTTTTAAATAAATAATTATATCTCTTGACCTATTGTGAATACTCTGTATACTGCCTAACTCTTCTTGAGGGAAGTCTGACTGCTCAGCCACAGCTACCAAGTGAATCTGTGTGGTGCAGACTTCTACCAAGTGGGTTTACTGCCAAACACCTGTAGTCTAAAATCTTTTGCAGTGGTCCCAGAGGGAACTGACAGGTTTCTGCCTAACAAACACCTAACACGTCTCCCTCCTTATATGTACATGCAAGAATCAAAACCAAAATGAAGAAAGGATTACAATGTAATGACCTATTAATGTTACTCTTTATTATAATCCCTGCACAGTGGCCTGCCCTCACCCCAATGTATCTATGCTGCACTTTGTAAAGACTGGGTCCAGCCAAATATGACTCTGACATTCTTTGAAGTACCGGTTGCTTCTTTAATGTAGTTCTTGTACATCATATCAAGTAGATCAAGTCACGTACACTTAATCTAAGGGCAACATGCACCGGCATCCTCTCTAGGGGTCTACATCTCTCCAACTGACACACTAAGAATCCCACTCATACATCAACATTCTACTAAGGGTACAGGGAAGTAAGGGGAAGCTAGATCTCTACACACTTCCATGTACAACTGCCGGTCCCACCCAAATTGCTTCATCTGTGCTGCATTTCACTCTTCATTACAATCCATGCACAGCTTCCTGGTCCACCCAAGTCGTTGATTTTGAATTTTGCTCCTCATTATAACCCATGCACAGATGCCGGCCCAACTCAAATTCCTTTATTTACGTTGCATTTCACTTTATTATAATCCATGAACATCTGCCGTCCCCAACCAAAGTCCTTTTTCCATGTTGCATGTCACACTTTATTATAATTCATTCAGATCTGCTGCACTCATCTGAAGTCCTTTATCTTTTGTAGCATCTCACTATAATCTAAGCACAGCTGACGTCCCCACCTGAAGTCCTATAGCTGTGCTGCATTTCACTCTATAAGAAAATCCATGCACAGCTGCCAGCCCCCATCGAAGCCTTTATCTATCTTCTTATTATTGTAGTATTTATTGGCGCTGACCCAGCTTCGAGGAGCATGGATCGCTGTACATCGGTACACAACAATACAGATACACAACGGGGCGCTTTACACAGGTATACAGCAGTACAGATGCGTAACGGATTACTTTTCACAGGTAACAACAGAACAAATATACAGCAGGGAGTCGGATACAGAGGGGCACATATGAGGAGTACAGCTGTACAGAGTGGCAGGGAGGAGAGTGGTGCATCGTGATGGCCTAGGTGTTGAGGAGGAGAGGCTCCTTGAAGTTGTGGGTCTTGACTTCTTTTCTGAATTGTAGAAACGTGGAGGAAAATATGAGGCAGATGAGTAGAAGGTTCCATAGTCATTGGGCGTACGCAGAGAAGGCTTGTTTTCTGGCTCTTTCCTTTTTGTAGTGGCAGATTTCAAGTCTGCATGTGTCCCGGCTACTGGTGGCAGATTGTCAGCCAGAGATGCTGAGTTTCTCTGGCAGGTAGCTGGGTGATTTAACAGTGAATGAATCATAGATGTTGCAGCAAGACTGGAAAGCGATTGGTGCATGCAGTGGGAGCCAGTGAAGGTCGATGAGGGGCGGGGTGATGTGGTTGTATCTGCGTAGACACTTGATGAGGCGTGCGGCATGTGTAGGACACTTCTCAGGGGCACAAGTGCAGATGACGGGAGGCCTTTGAGGAGGGCATTTCCCCATCCAGGTGGGACAGGACCAGTGCTTAAACGTGGATCCAAAGCTGTCTGGGAGGAGGAAGGGCTTGACTTATCACAGGATGGAGAGCTGATACCAGGCTGTTCGAGTTTTCTTAACTATGTGTGTCTTGAATCTGGAGCATAAGGAAAGTTCTGTAGCATAGAGAGCAGAATGGAATGTAGTTCTTCAATTTCTCAATGGTAAATGTGGGATCTTTCCAAAAAATGAAGATAATCCACTCTCTTACTAGAAGCGAGTAGAGCCGGCTAATTACAGGGGATATCTTAAACCTTCTGCAGGACTTGAGGCAAACAAAGACTTTTCAATTTAAAATTCTAGATTATTTACAGAAGAGGCTGGAGAAGGGATTTCCCGGTGGAGATTGTCCAGAAAGACTGGTTCCATTCATCTTCGGGGGCCACCTAAGATCCATACCCGTCTTCTGAGAGTTGAGTTTAAGCCATTGTTTGCTCATTGCCTGTAAACGGCGGTTCGGTGTCTCATCTGAGGCCTATATGTAAGTGTCAATATGGAGTAAAACCACCAGCCTACTCTGTGTGTTTGGGGACTTTGGGGATCATTTAGAAGAACTTTTAACCGTACCTGGTGGTATCATTCTTGTGTACATACTATTGCCACTATATATATCCTATGCGAACTGTAAATGCATAAAATACTGTAGTGGTAAATTGTATAACTGTATTATATGTTTAACTTGTACTCTGTAACCATATTCTTGTGTGCCCATATACCCCTGGGTCCGCAGCGCTTTACAAATAAATTAAACAAACAAACAAACAAAAGGTTATAGTATGCCTGTCAAGTGGAAATTAGATTAGCGGTGCGCTATGTATTAATTCTTCGTTTCCGAGAGGTAGCTCCTCGTACTCTGTGATGCCGATACCCAGGAGCTGCTTTTAGCTCCTGCTCATGAAATCCTTTGTTTGATCCCTGAAACGTAAGGCAAGAGCATACCTAGAGAAACTGGGCTAAATGGTATAAACAAATGACCTTTGGGACAATTCGAGGTACATGCTTAAAATTATACAAAATTGACTCAAAATAATGTTGTACTTTTTTGTTTCGCAAGCAAATGTCATATACAAGTGACATGGGTAAATTACATCAAAAATCATGTCTTAATTTTGAGAGGGGTTAAACAGCAATACCCATTTTGAAAGCTAAAGCGGTGGGAGGGGTTATTCTCATCCTATCATATAAAAGAGGTGATTGACAAATTAAAGAACTCCAGAGCACCAGGACCAAACGAACGACAAACATCATGAAAACATATACTGTAGGATGTTTTTGTACTTTTAGTGTTTTTAGCCATTTGCTTACCCGGATCCTTTGCAGCAGTCTTTCTCTGATGAAGAAAGGATCTCTCCTCACCCTCTTATCTTGGGCCCATGTACCTCCACCGCAAACGTCACACTTGCACTGCCCACCTGGCAACCCCCGCACTTGGGGAGTTTCTGTATCCCTAGAGTCCCCCTCCCAGCCCTTAACACCTGATGTCTGCACTTACCTATGCACTTACCCTTGCACTTGCCACTTGCTGGCCGTTACTTTACTTATTGTTATTACCTATTCCCATTTACTGCACTGTCCCTTCCCCCTTCCCTCACACTTGTGCGATCTGAATGACACTTGGCCTAGTAGGATCGTTGTCCGTCCTCCCTTTGTTCCCCTCCCTGGCCTTGTCGCGCCTTGAAACACTTGTGTGTAGGCGCGTTATAAATGCCATATCATATCATATCACCAGATGCCAGGGCTGTCTTGATGAAAAAGATCAGCCTGGAAAAGGGAAGGAAAAACCCTGAGGAAAAACTCCTAATGGAGTTTAAAACCTTGGTCCAGAGTTCTAGGCCAGACAAGGTGAGTGTTCTAGTACAGGTTGCCATATCGTAGTACCAACGCAGGCTAATGACCTGAGCCCACGAATTATGGTAGGATGGAAACAGGCTGGAGTAAAAGACACTGGGACAGACACAAGGAACAAAGAGAAAGAATCAAGGGTCAGAAGAAGGTGGGAGGCATGGAGCAGCTAAGAAGGAAGTCAGAGCGGAATGAAAGGGGACTGTAGCAAGAGCAAGGATGAACACCGGGGAGCGAAACAGGAAAGAAGGGAGTGTTACCGGAAACAGGGAAATTTGCAATGCGGCACGTTGCCTTCCTCCGGACTTTTACATGGCCTTGTGTGAGAGAGATCCTCCCTCGAGGCATAACACTGCGTAAGGTACGCTGTTTCCTTGCTTGGTTGGCCAAAACAGGTTGGTTGGCCAGATGCGTGAGGTGCCATGTCTAGATGGCAAAAGTGCGCGATGGAAGGGGCACCATGTTTTGGTTGGCAAAACGATCTCCACTAGTCATACAACGACCAATAACGGTATCACACTCTGACATCATGCCCCCTGGCAAGCCGAGTCATGCCCAGTTTCCATCGAGGCAATCGATGAAAGTGATGTATCAAGGTAGGTGCATGGACGTGATGGGCCAGTTCCCAGGTAGGTTCTAAAGAGAGATAGCCCTTCAAATGAATCAGGTACTGTAGGTTACCAGATCTGTTCCACTTCAAATTCTTGATGTTGGTTACAGATAATGGGAGGTGCAGGAAGAACGTGTTGGTAGGAGGAAGTGTCAGGAAAAACTGGTTTGAGCACGGATGACTGGAATAACGGATGGATGCAATGTCAAGTCAGAGTTAATTGAAGCATTTTAAAAGGGTCGAAATACCTGGGTGCAAACGTGCCTTTACGAAGATGAGCTGGATAACCAAACTCGATCTCCTTACTGGTACAGAGGTTAAGGATTGCGATGTAGGTCAGCATACTATTTGGCATCTTTTTGAGCAGCATTAATGTTGGACAGTGCTTGTTTCTGAGTTTCTAGCAAGAGCGATAAGGCTTCTTCTACTGTAGGTAACAGAGTGCTATGGTTGGGTAAGTATGGAAGCCATCTAGGGTGATGCCCATAATTGCAAATAAAACTGTCATACCAATAGAGGAATTAAAAGAATTATTGTATGAAAATTCAGCTGAAGGTAAAAAGTCTACCCAGTTGTCTAGGGTTGCCGAGATGAAGCAGCAAAGATACTGTTCGAGAGTCTGATTTGTGCGTTCTGTCATTCCATTCTATTGGTGATGGTAACCAGAAGAAATTGAGGTTTGCTATTCAGATTCTTACAAAGAGACTTCCAGAGCAGACGTTTATTGGGTTCTGCGATCTGATATGATTACATCTGATAAACCATGGAGTCTGAAGATTTCTTTTTAAAAAAGAGCGCTCATTTCAATTGCTGATTGGATTTTGGAAAATGGAGTGAAATGAGCCATCTTGGAGAAAGTATCCACTATTACCATGATCACTGTGAAATTCTTTGAAGGAGTCAGATCCACAATAAAATCTGTGGTGATTTTTTCCCATGGTTTTGAGGATATTGGTGGCTGAAGACGAAAGGAAACTGTAACAAGAGCAAGGAAATAAAGATGGTTACTGGCAACGGTAAAAGTTGCAACATGACATGTTGTGTTTCTCCAGACGTTTACATTACCAGGTGTGAGAGAGCTCCTTCCTCGGAGCGTAATGCTGCGTAAGGTACGTTGCTTCCTGGCTTGTTTGGCCAAAACAGGTTGGTTGGCCGGATACATGAGGCACCATGTCCTGGTTGGCAAAAGTGCATGATAGAAGGGGCACCATGTTGTGGTTGGCGAAACGATGACCACCGGTCAAAGACGAAGTGTAGTTTCACACTCTGACAGAATGGGCCGAGAGCATTGCAATTATGTTCTGTAAGATTATATCTTCCTTAATTCTGGCCGGACCTGGACTGTATCTTTGCTGGTCATGATATTCAAAAAAGGGGGATCCAAAACACTACAGGCTAGCAGTTACAGACCAATAGCCTTTCTAGATGCAAGACCTTGGTCATTCCTTTTAAAGGAGCCAACTAGCTCGGCTAAGACCAATAACATCATAACAGAATATCAATCAGGTTTCCAGAAACAGCTCAGGACTAATAATAATGGAGCCATCATCACCAAACTGATAGCACAGACTAGTGAGACATTACCAGACATGTAAGGCCCCTGTCGGGGCCCGTTAACACAATAGTAGTAACATGCAAAAGGAGCATCACATGGTTAAGCGCTATAGGAGATGTTGGATAGCGCCTCTGCTGGGCTACATCCCGTTTCTCCTGATGGAAAACATAGATCTTCTTCTTTAAACTTTATTTTGGTTTTAAGTAACAATAAAAGTACAGAACTGAAATAAAATGCATTGAATAAAATATTTTAAAATTTTAATACTGATATATTTATTAGACAAAATAGGAGTCATAACACATGGGCCTCGTTATGAGTTTCGTGGTATTGTGGTAGACCAGCTCCCAGGGAGAAGAGGGGCAGAGTGCAACGTGATGGGGAGTATGCAGCAACTATCATTAACTTTTTTCTCAGCAATAAGGTGCTATAGAAGACCAACAATAGAAGGAGGAGAGGGTGTTTTTCAGGACAATGGGCTTCATTCCAATTCTGGTGGTCCAGAAATAAGTGTGCCAGTAGCAATGTACCGGCAGCCGTTCAGGCGGAACAGTGTTATGAAGTCAGTGGCAACCCGCAGGTAGCACCGGTGGGTTCCCGCCGACCCTTTAATGAGGCCTGATGTCTTTATAAACACACAGCAAAAGATTTCTATTTTATGGAGTGTTATAATATGAATATGCGTTAGTATCGGATTAATATGGTTATTAAGTTTTTTGTTTAAAGAAAAGAGTGATTTACATTTAAATAATAGTGTGAAAAGAAACAAAAGAAATGTGTTAAATGAGGGGGAGTTCCATCATGACACTGAAACAGGGGAGGAGATAACATTCGGAAATGTCTGGTCCGATTAAATGTTATGTCTGGGAAGAGAAAGGGCAAACAGTACATGTTATGTCTGCTCACTCATCCGACACGTAACGGGAGCATCCAAGCTTTTCCTACTGCAGGCTGTATCATACGAGGAAGAAGGATGCCTAATGCATCTATCACTCTGCAAAATTAGGGGTCTATTTCAAGGGACAAGCGTTTCTGTCCAGTGGGTGGATGAAGGGGAGGAGGTTTATACAGATAATTACGTGCTACTTGACAGCATGGCTCAAAAAAGAGAAACAAAAAAGATGATAGTAGAATATATAACAGAAATTCTCTAAAAGGGGGAGCAAATGATTAGTGAACACAAATGACTACAGTGTACAGATAAAGAGGGGGGTAGCATTCCTTGGTGTCACACAAGATCTTTGATGAGAATAAAGGGGGCGGTGTGGTACGGTGGCCAGTGGGAGAGGGCATAATGCAATGTTGTGCTGAAAGTTTGGTGGGGTGTTACACCTCGCTGCTTGCCCCCTGTGTTAGGCAGAAACCTGTGCAGTTCCCTTTGGGAACACTGCAAAAGATTTAGGACTACAGGTGTTAGCAGTAAACCCACTTGGTAGCAGTCTGTACCACCCAGATTTTCCTGGTAGCTGTGGCTGAGCAGTCAGACTTCCCTCAAGAAGAGTTAGGCAGTATGCAAAGTATACACAATAGGCACTCAGATACAATAACACAAGCAAACACTGACCAGAGCTTTGGTATCAAAGTATATAATTATTTATTTAAACGCACACTGTTTGAAACACTCCAGCACTCTTATTTGTAAAACACTCTAAGCACAGTTACTATTATGATATATACAACCCTTATTCCTTATCAGACAAGTCTTAGTTAACACCACTTATTTCCAGACAGAGGTGAGTGCTTAACTATAGATGGCACTCCAATAAGTTCATGAAAAAGGGAGGGGGAAAGACAGAATATGTGAAGATACACCACTCTAAAATTTAGGAACACTTTTAGCAAGGCAGAAGAGCAAAAGTCACTTGTGAACCAAAGTCCATAGGCTGAACCCACTCTTAGAGGGAGCAGAGCACAAATGCGCCCAAGATCACACAGTTACACTAGGCTTTTAAAGTCTTGCAGAGAGTTCATAAAAGAGTTTAGAGAGGCTCAGAAAAGTTTAGCCAGGGTGTCTCAGGCTAACCCAGGTTTGAAAGCCGGGGGCTAAATCTACCCCATACAGTCGGTGGCAAGGGAAGCCAGGCGGAACACGGTACCTTAAGTGGGAAGGATCCTCCAGCGGTGGCAGTTGTTCCTGGCAGCGGGTGCACGTCTCGGCGTCGTCCAGGGGAAGAGAAGATCTCGACTTGGAGGAAAGATGAAGGTCATTGCAGTGCCAGGGAAGAAACCAGCCGCAGAGTTTTCCGGTTAAAGGTATTACCCTTTATTTCGTGGTCATGGTAAAACGTGGTATTCCGGTTGCCGGGGTGCTTGGCACAGGCAAGGCGGCCACGAGATGCTTCGGGAAGGTGAAAAGACGGTGAAACTGGTTATCCCCACCAGTCAAAGGAAGAAGACTCTCCGGCGGGAGATCTCCTCTGTCGTTGGGAAAAGTGGTGAGACGGTTCAGCAGGGCTCCACCGGTGGTGTCGTCGTAGCAGGTCGGCTCAGCTTCTCCCTCGTCAGATTCTTAGGTCCTGTGGCGACTTCTGAAGTTCCAGTCCCAAAGCCCCGCTTTTATGCAGAAAACCCCCATTCACTCAGCCTAGCTGTCACTCAAACATGCTAAGTGGTGAGCCAGCCGGCTCACCACTTGGGCTAATCAGGACGGTTGCGACTTGAGTTGCCTAGGCAACTCAGTCCAGGGTGCCTAAATCCCCCTCCACCCCTCCTAAGTACCCCAGACAAAGTGGCACCACTTTGGAGGGCTTCTGTGGAGAAGCCCGCCAAAAAAGTGGAACAAAGGGCTCAACTTGGGTTGGAGTCACAGAAGAGAACACAAACGCCATTTTAGAGCAGAGTTTTGGCAAAAAATACCAACCGGAGAATTAATAATAAATAAATAAACGGGTGGTATGTTCAAGGCTATCGTAATTAAATAAATAAAGATAGTAGCCTCGAACAATGGGAAAATCCCATAGAGATATATTCGCTGTTGAATATAAAAAGTAGTATCCACTGCCACCAGCCAAAACTCGATCAGGGGGGACGGAGACGTGCCCCCTCGACTAACAGACCCCGGGGCAATCGAATTGCCCCGGCCAGTACGTCCACAATATGATGGTTTGTACTGGTTCTGTTCAGAATTCAAGACTAGTAAAGTCAATGGTGACTTTACATGCCCTGGAAGACAGTAGTCAGTCCCAGGGTATGGAATCTATACTGGGGGTTCACTATGACACCCCTGTGCTACTGCACTGAGGGTGCGGTGTAACACACATCACAAAAACACATGAAGCCCTATGGAGTAAAAGACCCCATAGCCCATTAAACACATCTAGAGTCAAAGGAACACACTCAAATCATGTCCAAGAGTGAGGGTAAAAGAGTCTCACTCTTGGCAGGAGAAAAAAATAAACCCCAAAAATCCAGCAAAGCTGCTGGGGGACTCACTAGGTTAGGAAATTCAGCCTAAACAGAGAATTCTCCCTAACACTCGCCCCCCCCCCAGACTAAGGGACAGGAGGATTTAATCCACTCCTGGATGAACCTCATACCTCTAGTCGATGACATACATCCTAGAGAGTCCATCAGCATTTTGATGGTGACACCCTGACCTGTGCTCAATGGTCAAATCAAAGGTTTTCCTTTGCAAGCTATATGACCTACAAATCCTTTGAGGAACATCAGCCTTTTTGAAACTATAGGGGGTCTGGTTAACCAGTCCCTCAGAAGTTGGTAAAGGTATAAAGGTACAGGTATAAAGGATTCCCTTAGATCTAGAGGGGCCTCCAAGGTTCCTCACCACCTCTCTTGTGGGAGCAGGTTGGGTCTCAGGCCTCTTGGTTGGAGGGGTTAGGGTTAGTCAATGTACCTGCTTCCCCTTCCTCTTAGATCTAACCTTACCTACTTTAGGAGTTTCCCCCCTAATATTAGGATTTGAGTTGGGGTCTTCAGTAGAAGGTCCAACAGTCTGAAGGTTTTTGGCCTTATACTTTTCTTTCCTGGTTTTCCACCAGCATTGAGAATTACCAGTTCTCTCAGGCCTAAGTAAGGGTCCAGTAGGTCTATCCTCCTCTTCTTCAGAAGCAGGGGGGGTCACAGACTCTGAAACTGGGGGAACAATGATGGAGATTGGTTGGGGCTCCCATTTCCCTAATGTACTAGCCTGAAATGTGCCTGGGTTAGAGGTCAACTTACTAACACCAGGGCTTGTAGTGGCGGTCTCAGTAGAGGTTCCCACAGGCTTAGAGTGGTCCCTTAAGGTGGCCTCTCTAGCCAATTTGGTTAGGCTCTGGTTCTCCATACTGGGAGGCCTGGGGGTATGTGACACTACTCCTAGAGTTCTCAGGTCATTCCCCAACAGGACTTTCCCAGGCACCTGTTACACTTCAGGCTTCCCCGCGGACATCCTTGGAGAATACAACTTCTTTACAGGCTCCTCTATGGTCCAGGTACAAGCTACCATGGCGTCTGTACAAACGTCGACGCACTCCAGGTCACCTGACACGTCTTGTACGTAGAAGACGTACAGCAAGCCACGCCCCTCTTACGACTATAAAACCACCGTCTTCCAAGGGGCTCGTTGCTGCTAATTAGCGTTACCAGCTACACGCGGTTTCGTCTGTTTCCTCTTCGTGTCTCCCTACATGAATCCTTATCTGAACTCCTGGTTTTGACCTTTTGCCTGACTTTTGGATTGCCTCGTCTCCTCCTTTATTCCTGTCGTGCTCGTCTGGTTGTTGGACTCGGAACGCTACTGGATACGGCTTTCTTATGTGTCTTGCGGTTCTTTCCTGGTTGCCGCTCTGCACATCAATTTGCTATCTACTATCCAGATCATCTCAACAGCTACTCAACTCTACTCGTGTACACAGGTACATACCTATTGTCTTCCATGGATATTGTCTTCTATTAGATTCTGGGACATTGAGTGACTTTCCTGTGCTCTTAAGTGCATATGAACGCCCTCCTGAACTGCACCAACCCGGCACTAGTGCGTCCCTCGTGCCGTTCGGGGTTACTTACCTGTACTAACTTCCCTGTTTGTTATTTTCTCCTGTCGTTGTCTTCAGAATCCTGGACTCCTCTTACTCCATTTATCTTTATTCAGGTCAGTTGTTATCAATTCTATAGCTATAGTGGGAACCGATACTGATTTAGTTCAATTCCACTCATTTGTGTTATTCTTTGTAGATCATCCCGGGGAAACTCAACTCCACTCCAATATCTATCTAGGTAGTTGTCCAATCATTTCAACTGTTCTAATCACTTGTTTAATATCAACACTGTCTAATATCTTGGTATTCTTTTTGCAGCATTGGTATGGGCGGTGTATGTTCTCCCTGCTCTTTTACTCAATTGACATCTCTGTCTGTTCTAACTGAAACAGCAGAGAGGTACATTGTGGAAAAGAGACCCTCTTTGAGGAAGCCTGAGTCTTGTACTCAGTGGAGCTGGGATGGAAGGCTGAATTCAGAATCTTATACCACCAACATCTCCAAGGTCATTTTCTCTGCATCTTCGGCCTATTCGGAGTGGTGAGTAACAGAATTAGCAGCCTTAAAAAATGTCCACAGAGGCCAGTGATGCTTTGAATCAAATCGTGCAAATGGTCACGGATCTACGTACCGACTTAACCAATGCACAAGAAGCACTGCGCCAATGCATGGACGCCATTCAGTCTTTGGTTACCACACCAGTGTCACAGATGGCTGATGCTGGAGCTACAGCATCGGGTTCAGGGTTTCCACCTCCACAGCAGGAATCAAACCCGATCATGCTTACAACCCAGTTCACTCTAGCTCCTCCTGAACGCTTCCTAGGCGATCCTAAACAATACCGAACCTTCATTAATCAATGCAAATTGCATTTTCTGTGTCGCCCCGCCTCATTTCCCACATCTACAACCAAAGCGGCTTTTGTTTTGTCTCATTTGGGAGGCACTGCAGCCGCATGGGCTAACCCGTTGTTGGAATCTAATAGTCATGTTCTCTACAATTGTGATGCCCTTCTTGCTATGATGAGTAAAGTATTTGATACACGTTATACTACTCAAGCTACTGATCTGGAACTCTTAAAGCATCGACAAGGAAACAATTCTTTATTGGTTTATTTGGCACGATTCAATCAGTTGGCAGCAGAAACTGACTGGCCGAAGAAAAGAAGACAGCTGTCTTCTATCAAGGCCTATCAGATGAACTAAAGGACATCCTCTCCACTGTTCCTGTAGTTCCCGCGGCATTCGGGGAACTGCTAGACTTAGTCCTTCAGATTGATGCTCGTAAGTCCGAAAGACGTGGCGAAAAGAAAACAGCATTGTTCAGCACGGTTTCAGCAGAGGCCTCGTCTTCGTCATCTCCTGTGCCTGAACCTATGCAGATTGGGGTGGTTAGGGGACCGCTTACCCCTGCTCAACGAGAATATCGTCGAGCACACAATCTCTGCATGTATTGTGGGGCCTCTGATCACTTATTACCTGAGTGTACCAAAAAACCTAAAAGAAAGGCGGGAAACGCCAAATCCCGACAGTAGACAGAGTCCCTATGTCGGGAAACTCACCCTTGGACTCTACATTACAGAATCCGAGTCATTTAGTCCGCCTACCTGTTACATTTCCCTTAGATCATGGTGTTTCATTCCAGACAACAGCCGTGATTGATTCAGGTGCAACAGGTAATTATGTTGATCAATGTTTTGCTGCCATGTCAAGAATACCACTGGTTCGCAAAACTATACCTGAAACAGTGAATGCAGTGGATGGTTCACTTCTTGTCTCAGGAATGGTAACTCACCAAACAGTTCCACTATGTTAGACGATCCTCTGCACACCAGAACACTGCTAACATCTCCACAACACCTTCCTCGGGTTCCCACACGACTCCCTCCAGGGTTCGAGACTCACGTGATTTGGTTTCCCCAAAGGATCGAAAGTTCCGTACCAGGTACAATTTACGTGCCCGGTTGCAGCCCTTCCTGCATTGGCAGTTGCCATGGAGAACATACAGCAGAAGGGGCGGCGGAACACCTCCGCGTCGATCCTTCATTTGCTCACGTGATTCAGAGCGGCGTTTCCCACGTGACCTTGGTGGATGTCACATGACCCAGAAGCGCACAGTATATAAAGCCTGATGCACGGAGCACTCATCGCTTCTCAGCTGTCTTCTGACCCTGTTTGGCGCTACGTTTGATAAACTCTGTTGGTTTACCTTGATCTTGGAACTCTCACTTGGACTCCCTCTAATTATCCTTTTGTACCTTTGCTTGGAACTGCTTACCTATTGCTGAATCTCGACACGACCCCCACCTGTCTTCGGATCATCCCTTGGTACTTTGTTGGACTTCTACGCCATTGTCCTTTTGGGTACTCAAGTTACGCCTTGAGCTCTACAGGTGGCATATCCTGTGTCCACGCTTGTCTGCGTTCCCTCTTGTTCTGGGGACCGCCTTTCATCTGAGTCTCGAACCTCCCTCCTAGGTTTCCCGGGTTTTCCAAACACCGGATAGGTAAGACTATTCAGATCCTTTGGTTCTTGTGCTATATTGTATTTGCCCGGTACTTGACATCGTTCTTTTTGCAGCAGCATCGGTGTTCCAGAGGTTCTGTGGATCCGGGAAGTAACATCTCCCACCTGTGGCCCCAAAGGTCGCACAGCGGGTTTCTTTTGGTTCCCCTGTGCGTCACTTGGGGACGGAGGTCTCAACGGTCTACACGACACACAAGTCAGAACACACTACATATGAGTACTGATGAAGGCCATACTGAAGACATACCATTTGATGTCATTAAAGCACCATCTTACAAAGTCATTCTGGGCATTCCATGGTTGAAACTTCATAATCCTGCCATCGACTGGTCGACATCTCAGATTCAGTTCCCTTCCAATATGTGCAATACTCGATGTACGACATTACTCGTTATTACCCATGATAGTCCAGTCAGGGCGCTGGTTTCACCGACGATGCATATCGGAGCTGTCTCTAAAAATGTTACCTCTGTGATACCTTCTCAATATGCAGATTACACAGATGTTTTTGACAAAGGGATGGCGGAGACTCTACCCCCACATAGAGCTTATGATTGCCCAATAGACCTAATTCCAGGAGTAAAAATACCATCCGGCAGAGTGTACTCCCTCACTCTCAAAGAAGACAAAGTTCTTAAAGATTACATAGACAAGGCTTTGACCATGGGATTAATTCGTCCTTCCAAATCACCAATTTCATCACCACTTTTCTTTGTCCCTAAGAAGGAAGGGGATCTACATCCTTGTATTGATTATCGTGCTTTGAATGCAGCAACCATAAAAAATCAGTATCCTCTTCCTCTGATTTCTGTCCTTCTTGATGAATTGGGTTCTTCCAAAATATTCACTAAGCTTGATCTCAGAGGAGCTTACAATCTCGTCCGCATGAGAGAGGGGGACGAATGGAAGACCGCATTTAAAACACGTTACGGTCTATTTGAGTATCTTGTCATGCCTTTTGGGTTATTTTATGCCCCGGCCACCTTTCAAGCTTCCATGAACGATTTGTTTTACGACATTCTTGATCAATTTGTTGTTGCCTACCTGGATGACATTTTGATTTACTCTCAAAACCAGGAAGACCACGAAAAACATGTCAAGACAGTACTCCAACGTCTGAGGGAACATAGATTGTTTGTTAAAGCCGAAAAATGCATATTTCATGCCTCAGATGTGGAATTTTTGGGATATGACCTTACTAACAATGGAGTGCGCATGAGTCAATCCAAAATTAGTGCGATCCTGGAATGGCCTGTGCCCAATTCAGTCAAATCTTTACAATCATTCCTGGGATTTGCAAACTTTTATAGACGCTTCATCAATGGGTTTTCTGAAATATCTGCACCACTTACCTCTCTGACAAGTGCCAAAGTATCATTTGTATGGTCTTCAGAAGCTCAGAGAGCCTTTGATCAATTAAAATCAGCCTTCACTTCCGCTCCTGTCCTCGAACATACTGAACCCAAGCTTCCTTTTTTTGTTGAAGCTGATGCTTCAGGTTATGCCCTTGGGGCAGTATTGTCTCAAACCTGTCCGCATTTGGGAGAGATTCATCCTGTTGCCTATTTCTCTCGTAAATTGACAGCTTACGAAAAGAATTATTCCATCACAGAATGCAAACTTTTAGCCATCAGAGACGCATTCTTGGAATGGAGGCATCATCTTTTGGGGGCCAAACACCTTGTAACTGTATACTCGGATCACTGCAGTCTGTTAGCCTTCAAATCTATGAAATGTCTTACGACTAGACAGGCGCGGTGGCATTTATTCTTTTCACAATACCAATTTGTTATCACATACCGTCCTGCTAAAGCTCAAGTTCCGGCTGATACTCTCTCGCGTTTACATGCGGATGGTCAGTCTCTACAGGCCGAAGCTCTTCCTCTTCTACCAAAAAAGGTTGTTTGTGGTTGTTCGGTTCAGCCCTCTTTGCGTTCAATCATCCTTGATTGGGTTTCAAAACATCCAAAAGAGATCACTGACCTCAATCTGGAAATCATTCAGGGTATGCCATTCATTCAAGGGCGCGTCTATATACCCTCAGGTCAAGCTAGAGATTTAGCGCTTCAGTGGTCTCACGATTCTTTGATTGCTGCACATCCAGGAAGTCAAAAAACTCTTGAAGCCTTACGGCGTTGGGCTTGGTGGCCTTCCATGGTTTGTGATGTAAAGGATTACATTTTGACTTGCTCCATATGCACTGTAACGCTCACCTGATTCCCGTAGAGGCGCCGGTCTTGACTGGGCGTATACCGTATCTTCAAAGGTGATGCGTAACACACGGCTGGCTCTTTGGGCTGGACCTCTGTGCACTGTATGTCTGACTCGAAGGGTAAGATGTCTGCAGATAGAAAATATGGGATTAAGGAACTGGGTTATTGAATGTGTCTCTCTTCTTCCCTTTCTCTTCTCCTGTAGAACCCCAAAGGTTAACGCTCTCACCTTAGGTAAGTGAACGCAGTGCTCTCCATCTGCCTCGGGGCAGGGTGCTGTAACCAGTTTTTTCACTGGATAAGGGGAGCAGGCCTCTTGACTTCAGAGGACTGCTGTCCGTCGTTTACTGCACGAACGGTAAGTTTCGAGTAATTCTAATGTCTTTAAAGACTTTAGTAATGATGTCTCTTGTTTTGCAGGTTTCCGACGATGGCGGATGACGGGCTGAAGTGAGTTGAAAATGGAGCCCGTGTGATGAATAGAAGCGCCTGGAAGCACGTAAGTAAGCGCTTGTTGCCTGCTTCACGATGCGCTCTAACTGTCTTTTTATTTTGCAGGTACAAGTTCGGAGCGGCTGCAGGGTGCCGGAATACCCACTGGGTTAGATGTGGAAAGGAGTAATGGCACGTGAGTATTAAAGTTCCCCAATGTCTTTAAACGCACCTTGTTTTGTCTTTCAGATGCGGGATGCAGCGCCGAAGGCCTCCGGAGCGTGCGAAGAGTTGGTAAGCTTTTGTCTTTCAGATGCCGGAATGCAGTGTGAAGACCTCCGGAGCGCACGAAGAGTAGGTAAGCCTTTGTCTTTCAGATGCCGGAATGCAGCGCGAGGCGTTGGTGACAGCCGATGGACCAGGTAAGTGAAGAGCTGTCACTGAAGACCGTAATGCTAACCTGTTCTTTCTTGTCTTTATAGGTGTTGCTGAAGACTGGATTCAGGATGGTAAGCCTTTTCCCTTAGGCCCAGGATCAGATGCAGAAGCCACGATGAGCGTTCTGCTGCAGAGGATGCAGAATAACGCAAAGCAAGATTCATCCATCGGGTGTGGTTTAAATAGCCTCCTGTAGTGCTTAGGTGTCTCCTTCCACAGCCACGCCTAGGTAAGAAAAGAGTTCCTGCTTTCCAGAAGAGTTCCAGTGTTCTGAATCTAGGGAGTGGCTCCTGCCCCACCCAACAGGAAAAGTAGTTCCAAACAGAAGAGGATCAGAGGCTCAACTGGCAGGCAAGTAAGCAGCATGGTCTGCTGCAGGTAAGTCCACCCAAGCATTATGAGCCCGGCGCTTCCAGCGCTGGGACTGGGCATATTTATGAGCCTGGTGCCACTGGCGCCAGGACTGGGTCCAAAAGGTCCCAATTGGGACTGGTTGGCACTCGGAACCTGGGTTATGGATCTGCTTCCAAGGGAGTTGGGAAAACCCTGACCTTTTGGAAGCAGAGATCATGACAGTACCCCCCCCTCAAGGCCCCTCCCAAACCGGGCTTCTCCAGGGGTTTTGGCTTGTCAGGAAATGTTCGGTGAAATCTTTTGATTAGGCGAGGAGCGTGGACATATTCAGCAGGTTCCCAGGATCTCTCTTGGGGGCCGTAGCCTTTCCAGTCAATTAGGTAAAATAGTTTAGATTTGGAGATCTTGGAGTCCAGAATGCTTTTGACTTCAAACTCGAGTTCTCCATCAACTAGGATAGATTTTGGAGATTTAGTTAGTCGGGTTTGAGGTTGCATGGGTTTTAATAGAGAGACGTGGAAGACCGGATGTATCTTCATGTGCGGGGGCAAGTCCAACTTGACCGCTACTGGGTTTACTATGGTAGTGATGGAATAGGGACCAAGGTATCTTGGGTTGAATGTGCGTGGCCCTTTTAGAGGTAGATACTTGGTGGATAACCAGACTTGATCCCCTACTTGATATTGGGGGGCTTCCTTCCGATGTTGATCTGCTCCTTTCTTGTATTGTTCTTTAGCCCTTTGAAGGTGAGAAACAGCTTCCTTAAAGGCTTGGGTGATTGTAGAATGCAGGTAGTCTACTGCTGGTGTTTCAAGATCTTGGAGGGGATCCAACTCCGAGGTTCGAGGGTGACTGCCGTACAAAAAAAAAAATGGGGTTTTCCCAGTTCCCGAATGGACAGAGTTATTGTAGGCATATTTGGCTATCCAAAGGATGTCTTTCCAAGTTTTTTCAGTTTGTTGCAGCATGCAGCGTAAATACTGTTCCAGAGTTTGATTGGTCCTCTCGGTTTGTCCGTCGGTCTGAGGGTGGTGACTGGTCGATAGTCTCACATCAATTTGAGCCGACCGACAGCAACTTCGCCAAAAATGAGAAATAAATTGACTACCTCGATCCGAAATTAGAACCGAAGGAAAACCGTGCAGTCGGACGATGTTTTCGAGAAATTCTCGGGCCAGAGTTGCTGCTGTTGGCAAGCCTTTGAGCGGAATGAAATGCGCCATCTTGGAGAATAAGTCCACGATTACTAGAATCGTATTGTATCCGGAGCATGGAGGTAGATCGGTGATGAAGTCCATAGAAAGCGTATGCCAAGGGCGAGGTGGGATGTCAATAGGGCGTAAGAGGCCTGCTGGTCTTTCCTTTTGACTCTTGTTTTGGGCGCATACTCCACAGGACATTATAAAGTCTCTGATATCTTTTTTCCAAGACGGCCACCAGAAGTAGCGCTTGATCTTTTCTGAGGTCTTGGCCATACCGGGATGTCCTTCCATTAAAGAATCGTGATAACAAGAGATTACTTTTTTCTGTAAATCTGTGCTGGGTAGGTATAATCGTTCTTGGAAATACAATAAGTTGTCCTTTACTGCAAAGTCCTTTCCCTGCAGATGCCAATTCTGTATGTCTGCTGGAGTTACAAGTTGCCTGGCTTTATCCTTAACTTCCTCTATGGATTCTGTGGCGATTACACCCAGAATTCTTTGTTCGGGAATGATTGGTACAGGTTTAGGGTTGATCAAGTGTTCTTCCACTCCCATTCGAGAAAGGGCATCAGCTTTACCGTTCTTTGTACCAGGTCAATAGGTAATTATGAAGTCAAATTCGGCAAAGAATAATGCCCAACGGAGTTGTCTAGAGGATTGGGCTTTTGCGGTTTTCAAATATTGCATGTTTCGGTGATCCGTAATCACAGTAACGGTGTGTTGGGCCCCTAGCAGATAATGCCGCCAAGCCTTAAAGGCAGACTTGATAGCCAGAAGTTCCTTGTCAGTAATCGTGTAATTGATTTCAGGAGGCGAGAATTTGCGGGACCAAAATGCCACGGGATGCAACTGATTGGTTACCGGGTCCTTTTGTGATAGAACTGCCCCCATGGCAAGGCTTGAAGCATCAGTTTCCACGATGTAGGGGAGTTCGGGGCGAGGGTGTTTTAAGATTGGTGCAGAGATAAATTTAGTCTTCAAATCCTGGAAAGCTTGTTCCGCCTCGGTAGACCATTCAAAACGTTTGTTTTTCTTTAACAAGGCAGTGATGGGCTGGACTATTCGAGAAAATTCGGGGATAAACCTGCGGTAAAAGTTAGCGAAGCCTAACATGCTTTGCACACCTTTTACGGAGGATGGTGATGGCCATTTGAGAACTGCATCGACCTTCTTTGAATCCATACGCACTCCGCCAGGTGATAATATGAATCCCAAGAATTCAACTTCAGTCACGTTGAAAACACATTTTTCCAACTTAGCGAAAAGTTTGTGTTGACGCAATCTTTCGAGGACCATTTTCACGTGTTTCCGATGTTCAGATTCCGATGAAGAATAAACAAGGATGTCGTCAATGTAAACAACAACACACACATCTATGAGCTCTCTGAGGACATCGTTCATAAAATATTGAAAGGCGGCCGGGGCATTACAAAGTCCGAAGGGCATGACCTGATATTCAAATAGCCCATACTTGGTGCGGAAGGCCGTCTTCCATTCATCGCCCTCTTTTACTCGTACCAAGTGGAAAGCTCCTCTAAGATCCAGCTTTGTATATATGCATGCTTTTCTGACTTGGTCCAGGAGTTCAGGGATCAAAGGTAACGGATATCTATTCTTAACGGTGATCTGGTTCAGGAAGCGATAATCTATACAAGTTCTAAGGTCTCCTTCCTTTTTTGGAACGAAGAACAAAGCTGAAGAAGCAGGGGACTTGGAAGGACGAATAAACCCATTTGCCAGGTATTGATCCAGGTATTGTCGGCCTGCTGAATCCAACTGTTTGTTGGTCAAGGTAAGGCCATGTATCCTATTCTATTTCGGTCATTTTTAAATGTCTATCTATTTGCGATTAGAGTATCCAATAGTGCTATGTTCATTTGGCTCATTGCTATGGACTTGAATTTCAATTGTTATGCTATCAATAGATCTATTTATTTTCATCTGTGTCAATTGTCATCGAATTGCATCCTTCTGGGGTCCAGTCTATAATGTAAGCATGTTCCCTTCTCGTGCAAGACAGAACATCCAAGGGACGAGTCACATGTTCAGAGTTTAGTCACATTATTTTACAAATTTGTGCAACTTATGCAAATACTAAGCCGCACATGATGAACTGGTACAGTTCCGGAGAGTAAAACAAACTTTGAATTGAACATTGTATGGGTCATTTACTTTTGTATCACATTTTTATTCATCTAGATTGTTTAATAATGTCGATATTTACTTTTCAGAATTTTCAACAATGCCTGCCTGTTCGATAAGCGGTTGCCCTTCGAAGACCCATGTGAAATCTGAAGGCACTACAATGCATGTATTCCCAAAAACTGTTGATCGAATAAGAGAATGGGTCAGACATTGCGGATATCCACTGGATGAGCTGGAAAGTAGAGTCCAACAAGTCTTACAGGACAAGAGGGGTGAGTGATACCGCATCTGCAGCCGGCACTTTTCCTTGGACATGTACACAACATCTTGGGTAACAAAGAAGAATAAACGGCGAACGACACGGAAATTGCTTGAAAACGCTATTCCCACTCTATTCGTCCACATTCCGCCACCGGTGAGTCAAGTGTCCGGATTTAGCTTTAGGCCTTGCGGTAGTGTTTAGGTAGCCGAATGGATTAATTGATATTGTAGGTGTTCTATCCCTTGTAATAATTTCGATATTGATATGAGTGTATAGCTTTTTGAATAATGACATTTATCAATATATTCTTTTTCGATTTCATAACCCACAAACGAAATGTATATATATGGGAACAGGGAACATTGCTGTATTGAGCATTTTTCAAGTATTCTGTCGCCTTACATGGCAATTTTTAATATTGGCATTTCATTATCAATCATTAATTTACCTTTACAACTTCTTGACTATCCCTTGAATCTGAAGCAAGAACATTCTACATCCTTGACGTGGTTGCAGTTATCAACCACTTCTAGCGCGTATCAGGTAATCTTACTAGGCTAAGCCGCTACAGACTTGTTTTATGCATGTCAAGTAATAGTTTTATTCTATCGTGTAATTATTTTACTGAATGTTTGGTTAGTGCTTGCCAATTGATATACACCTTAGTTATCGTCCACTGGTGTTTGTTTTCAGTTATAATTAGTGTTATCCATACTAATGCAAGTACTGTCTTTCAGGGAGATGCTGAAGCGTCCGCCACATCTACATCGTTTCTAGATGTTCTTCACCAGTTTCTAGATGTTCTTCACCAGCAGGAGGTATGGATACTGACAGCTCCATCGAGCGTCATCATCAGAGCTGGAATTCTTGTCGTTTGATTGTTCTACACAATGTTTCCTTCGTGGTTAGCCGTTGATATGTACCTGTGCTGTCGACCCCAGGTGTGTGTTATGTTTTCACTATTGTAATCCTCACTAATGCAAGTACTATGTTTCAGGCAGTTGATGGAGCATCAACCCCTGCACTTGATGCGGAGCCTGACATTCAAGTAATTCCAGGGGAAGTGGAAGCGGGACCATGCGTATACGAATCAGCGCAACAGCTTTCGGAAGTGCGCACTGCATTTGCAACATCCATAGATATTCTTCAGCAGCACGAGGTATGGATACTGACAGCTCCATCATGCGTGATCATATAACGTGATTCCATTTGCTATACTTTCTTCCCTATTAACGCAAGTACTGTGTTTCAGGGAGATGACGGAGCTTCTACTACAATCACAACATACCATTTAGATGATGCAGATGTAAAGGAATCAGAGAAATAAGTCGATGAAATCTGCATATTTATATTTTCCTTCATTGTTTTATACAATGCATCATTTGTGGTTATCTCTTTATATGTACCTGTGCCGTCGACCCCAAGTGTGTGTTATGTTTCCAATATTGAAAACCATACTAATGCAAGTACTGTGTTTCAGGGAGACGACGGAGCTTCCACTACAATCACAACATCCCATTTTGATGATGCAGATGTAAAGGAATCAGAGAAATAAGTCGATGAAATCTGCATATTTATATTTTCCTTCATTGTTTTATACAATGCATCACTTGTGGTTATCTCTTTATATGTACCTGTGCCGTCGACCCCAAGTGTGTGTTATGTTTCCAATATTGAAAACCATACTAATGCAAGTACTGTGTTTCAGGGAGATGCTGATGCCTCCTCTCCAATACAACCATTCATGGCAGTCCATGCAGAGCCAGAGGTATGGATACTGACAGTTCCATCGAAATAGATCATCACAGGTCGAATACTTGTCATTTGATTGTTGCACACAATGTTTAAATCGTGTTTAGCTATTGAGATGTACCTGTGTGTTCGTCCTCACGTGTGTTTTATGCTAACAATATTTTGATACATAGTAATAAAAGTACTATGTTTCAGGGAGACAATGGAGCCTCATTCCGTGCTGTCTATGCAAATACAGAAAATATAGTCGTTGCAGCGCAAGAGGAAGGGAGGACATGCGGAAACGAATCAGAGCCACAGCGTGCAGATGTTGAAGGTCGAGTCAAAAAAGTTGCAAAGAAAAAAACCCCAAAAAAGGTTAGTTACAAACAGTTCATAACTTTAAAAAAAATGTTTGTGCTGGGGACTATTTTATGTTTTTTTCCAGTCAATTGTACTACACTTTATCTTGTGTTTAAACTGAACATCCCTTTTCCAATCTCTCCTCTAGTTACCCATGGGTGTCAGAACTATACATACACAGACAGTGAAGCGAATGAGAGATGTTGCTTGCCAGACCATGTACACTATGGAGGAACTATTAATTGAGACGAGGCGTGTTCAGGCTCGAGATGCTCATGTCCAATGGCCAGAACATGAATTAACTGTGTTTGGAGAATACAGCAAAGTTGCATTGGACCATTGCTACAGTGCGACCGCACCACCACAAGAAGATGATATTGAATGTATTGAAGATAGCTCAGAAGTAGTTGCAGATCAATTCACACAATCTACACCCGCCAAAAAATTGCCACCCAAAAACATGTCGACATTGTTGTGTTCTCCCATCAATGTTGAAGTAGCAGATGTTGAAATGACAGAGAATTAACCAGCCGCAGCATCCATAGACGCATCAGAACTTGATAGCAGCGATATTACTTTCCAATGTGTTGAAATCTCCGCAACGTCACAGGCCGAAACAACGTTGACGCAGGATGACAGTCTAATGAAAGAGAGCAAATACATTGTATTCGACAGTTGTTTGAAGGATATTATAAGTATGGTGAAATGTGGGCATTCAGTTAGAGGGAAAGTATGTGGGAAGCCATTGATTAATGTGACTCGTCAAATAAAAGGCAGTAACGTCAAAATAAATGCCGCCTGTCGATTAAATCATAGGTTCTCATGGTCTGCACAAACGATGCTGGGGAAAATGCCAGCAGGCAATCTACTGTGTGCAGCTGCATCACTTTTTAGTGGCTCCAGTTTTAGAAAGTTAGAGGCTTTCTTTCAGTTTGTGGGACTCCATTTCATTTCTAAATCGCTGATCTACATATACCAACGTGATTATCTGTTTCCGGCCATTAGTGATGCTTGGAAAATTGAACAATTGTCTCTAGCAAGTACATTTGAAGGGAAACGTTTCAGGCTAGCCGGCGATGGACAGTGCGACAGCCCTGGATTTTCTTCCAAGTACTGCACCTACCACTTTCAGGACATGGATAGTAAGGAAATTGTGAGTTTGGCGGTCGTGCAGGTAACACAATGTACATCCTCAGTGGCCATGGAGAAACTAGGATTTATAAAATCAGTGGAATGTCTACAATCAAGGGGAATGCACATCGACCTCATAGCCACGGACAGACACATTTCAATTGCCAAGACAATGAGAGAGCAGTTCCCGCTTATTAATCATCAATTTGACGTATGGCATCTTGCTAAATCAATCAGGAAAAAAAAAAGGTTTTGAAAGTATTTTGCAGTGGTCCCAGTCTATCACCAACCATCTTTGATGGAGCTCAAAAACTTGTGAAGGGTCAGAGGAAATACTACTTGAAAAATGGCGGTCACTGATGCACCACTGTACCAACGTTCACCACTGGTCAGAAAACCTAAATTTCCACCAATGTGAACATGACCCTTTGTCCCCAGAGGAGGCACGGAAGAAGAAGTGGTTGATTCCATCTTCACCGACACACAAAGCCATTGAGAAGATTGTTTTCGACAAAACTCTATCAAGAGATTTGAGAGGACTGACAGAATTCTGTCACACAGGAGATTTGGAGGTGTTCCACAATATGTGCCTAAAGTGCAGGCCAAAGCGCTTGCATTTTAGCTTTCGGGGCATGAAACATCACACTCTACTAGCAGTCTTGGCCCATAACAGCAATGTCGGACGTGAACAATCTAGGACTAGGGGTAAAGTAAGGATGCCTCGCTACACTAAGGTGTTTTCAAAACGAAGTAAGCAATGGGTGATCAAACCAGTCTATGATGAAATGCAGTTCGACTTTGTGAAAGGCCTTATTGTTGCTGTGTTAGAGAAGCACAGATATGGAATTTTGGACGTTTCTGTGCAGAGCAGTGATCCATTGCCACCGAACATTGCAACTGTGCCATGTCCACCAGAAGCACAGCTGGTTGTGAAGTACAAATCTCGGTTTAAATAATTGCAATACGATTGTCTTTTTGTAAATAAATGTTATTGTACAGTGTACCTGTAACCTTAACCCCTACCTTCACCATCATGGGTGGCGAACAAGCTGGGTGTCATCTTTGAATTCTCTCTATTCACCTCATATATGTGTATGTATATATTTTTCTCATGTCTCATCTCATGTAAATGCGGCGCACTGTTGCGCACTGTTAACGGAGGGGAGGCTTGCGTATTGCAAATAATAAAACAAACAAACAAACAATAAATCTCACTTTTAACTCAACTCCTGTGGTACTTTATACTTTCCCTGACCTTCCGCCAAAAATTAAATGTCTCCATAGTTATGATTCTTTGGGGCTGCAAAGCTCGCAGACAACGGGGACAAAATCGTGGCCCTTAAAACACGCCAAGCGGGCCGTGGCATTTGGGAGAGAATCCAATTCGCATTTGCACATTGTGGCGCACTACATAGAGGGATTCTAAACTTCAAGTTCTCACAGATGCCTTTACTACGGGATGTTGCAAATAAAGAATACGAAGGACAGCGGCTTTGATTTTCAGCTCGTGCCCAGAAGAGGCCCACAAGTCGCACTGGAAATATAAGGGTCTATTGTTTTTTGACCTTGAGACAGGGACCATGCCGAAAGAACTTCATTTGAAGGGGGTGCGCAATAACGTAAGAGACGATAAGGCAGAAAATTCAGAAACTAGACCAAGTTTCATTTTAGTTCAGTATACGAAAAATCGTTGTCAAGAGCACGGTCGGATTTACAGACTGCATTACGGAGAGACACAATGGAAATTTCAAATATAATGTGAGTAAATCTTTAGACGTTTTTATAACGGAATGAAGAATTAATGAATGGATGCATGAATAAATGAATGAATGAAGAGCTAGGAAAAGCAAGGAAAACGTGTTCGTAGTAGGCACATGGGCATGCAGGTCCACAGGTCTCACCGATCTCGGTCCTTGGCCCAGCCACTTTTCCCTGCACTGCCTACCTGCACTACGGGACTATCTCTGTATCCTTCAGCCCCTTCTCCCGGCATTTACCTTGCACTTGCCACCAGCTGGCCATATTATTTATCTTGTATTCTACCAACCATGTACAGTTTTTTTACCCCCCTCTCTCCTTCCCCTTGCGCGATCTGACAGACACCTGGCCTAGTAGGATCGTTGTCTGTCTGCCCTTGTTCCCCCCCCTGCCTCGTCGCGCCTTGAAACACTTGTGTATAGGCGCGTTACAAATGCCATATCATATATCATATCATTCCACACGCATGTAGACAAACTGTCGTTTCGAAGGGATTGTGTCCTCCGACGTATTCCTCATCTTAGATATATCCTTCCAGCTCTGCTGGCCTCGGAAAAATTTTTCTCTAGAGGGCGCTGCGCGTCGACGTCCCTCGAGTCGATGTCCTTCGACAGCCGCCGTATCGACGCTCGACGTCATCCTGCCTATAAAGGCCGCGCGCAGCGTCCGTTGCTCAGTTCCGTTTTTCCGCGCTTACTCGGTGCCTCGGAATACCGTTGCTCAGTTCTTAGTCAGATTAATCCTATTTACCTCGAGTTATTCGATCCGTACTCGATGGCTTCCTCGTCGGAACCAACAACTCCTCGATCCGGCTTCAAAAAATGTCGAGATTGTGGGAAAAAGATGTCGTTGACCGATCCTCACAGAAATTGTCTGTGGTGCTTGGGAGCTGAACACCATTGTTCGGAATGCGAGGACTGTATGTCCATGACAGCTAAGGCCCTGAAGGAGCGTAGGGGGAAGCTGGAGAAAGGTAAGACTTTTAAAGCTTCTTCTTCGTCGACGAAGTCGAGACATTCGTCTCCTCGTCACCATTCGCGCTCCAGGTCTCGGAGTGGGTCCCATCACTCCTCGAGATCGAAGCACTCGAAGAGGAGACGTCGAAGATCCCCTTCTCCGTCTTCCTCTTCCTCTGTTTCGCCAAAAAGAATCCCTTGCCCCACGAAACATAGTTGCCGGGCTGAATGGGAGGAATTCCGAAAAAATATGATGAGCGTCTTCGAGAAAGCGGCCTCGACCCCCTCGAAGACTGCCGAGAGCGATGCTCTGGTCGAAAGACCCGAAGGTCAAAAATGCCACGAGTCGCAGTACCCGGCGAAAGAAACCTCTCGAGCGCGTCTCGAACCCTCGAGCAGGACTATGACCTCCAAACCTTCCTCGAAGGTTCCGTCGACGAAGGTTCCGTCGAGGTCGATGTCTTCGACGCCGTTGTCGAAGGGACCTTCGACACACGGGTCTGTCGACTCGACACCAGCGTCGACGCCAAGAAAAGTCACGGTGACCACACATCCAGTGACTATCCCCAGGCCCTCGACGTCGATGGCGTCGATATTGTCGAGTAGAATTCCAATTCTGTCGAGGTCCTCGAGGCCTCCACCTCTGTTTTCGACGCCACGCTCGAAGCCTTCGACGTCGGCGTCGACGACATCGACGTTTTTGAGGCCAATAATGACAAGTTCGGCACCCTTTGCCTTGGAAATGGGATTTACTCCCTTTATGAGTTCAGAACAATTGAGAACTATATCCTCAATTTTAGAAGAGGGTGATTTGTCTGAACAAGACACATTTGAGTTACAGGGACCTGTAACCCCAGTTAGAGAGGAATTTTCCTCTGAAGTGCGCAGATTAAAGGATCTTCATGATTCTTTACATGAGGCAAGTGGATTAGACACTTCCCCTAAGGTGGATTTTGCTAAGCCAGACCCGGGGGAGCATGCTGAAACCCCCTACAGAGCCTTAATGGCCAGGATTACAGAGTTCATGGGGTGGTCTGCACCTTCACAATCTTTCCAGCAAGATGACCTCACGGATATTCTTGACAAAGGCCCACAAGAGGATCCAGTGGTGCCCTTTCATAAAGCTCTTCAGAGAAAGATCATGACAAACTGGGAAACCCCAGATGTAATACCAGCAGTAAATAAAAAAACTGTCTGCAAAGTACAGGGTATCTTCCACAGACCCAGAGTTTTTGTCTAAACATCCATCCCCAGAAAGTCTGGTGGTACAAGCAGCATCCTCTACCGATGTCAAGACGGCTTATCCTACAGTCCCACAGGACAGGGACGATAAAAAATATGATGCTATGGCAAAGAAAGTCTTTTCAGCATGTAGCATGGCGTTAAAGTCTGTTAATACTACGTGCACCCTTGCTAGGTTCAGCCATACGCTTTGGGAGTGTGCTTCTACAGCGGCTGACTGCATCCCGGAGGGAGAAGAAAGGGATGCGTTCCTGAATATTATACAGGACGGTAAAGACGCTATCCCTCCAGACGGGCATTGATTCGGCTGACAGTATCAGCAGAGCAATGGCGGCAAGTACATCAACCAGGAGATTCGCTTGGTTGAGAAAGTGGGGTTTTGCCCCAGATGTGCAAGCCAGGCTCTTGAACATGCCATTCGATGGCTCTTCTTTGTTCGGGAAAAAGGCGGATGACAGTTTAGAGAAACTGCAAACTTCAAAAGCTGCAGCAAAATCCCTAGGAGCTGCAATCCGTCAGACTCCTTTTCGTCCCACAGGAACCTCTGCGAGGGGCAAGTCCTTTCGCTTCTACTCCGCATTCGGAAGAGGTAGAGGACGACCGGCTCAAAGGGGTCAAAGAAGAACTACCCGAGGTGGACGGGGTAGATATTCTAAAGCCGCAGCAACAGCAGGTGCCTCTTTACCATCGGCATCTGCATCAGCCGCCCCAAAACCACTCTGAGGACTCCCCTCACAGGACACCTGTAGGAGGCAGGTTGACTCAACATCTGACGGTATGGCAGGCTATCACGTCAGATGCTTGGGCATTGGAGACAGTTGCCCAAGGTTACTGCCTGCCTCTCCTACGCATACCTCAGAGTCATCCACTGGGGATCAGCTCTCAGAAAGCTCCAGATCCGCTCCTCTTGCAGGAAATTTTGGACCTGCTAGAGAAAGGTGCCATAGAACCGGTACCTGTAGCGGAGAGGAACAAGGGCTGGTACTCCCCTTACTTTCTCATTCCGAAGAAAGACGGAGGACTGAGACCCATCTTGGACTTGCGAGAATTGAACAAATTCCTCAGGAAAGACAAATTCAAGATGGTCACTCTTTCTCAGATCCTCCAGGCCCTTCAGTTTCAGGACTGGTTGGTATCTCTGGACCTTCAGGACGCTTATTTCCATGTGCCTATCCATCTCAAACACAGGAAATACCTGAGGTTTGCAATTGGCAACTCTCACTATCAATTTCGAGTACTGCCATTTGGGCTGACCTCCGCCCCGAGGGTCTTCACCAAGTTAATGTCCGTAGTGGCTGCAAGTCTAAGGAGGGAAGGGATTCACGTCTACCCCTACCTGGACGATTGGCTGATCAGGGCTGTTTCTCTGGAGCAAGCTCAGATCCAGCTAAATCACGTGTGCTACTCCCTTCACAAACTGGGCTTCTCCCTCAATTTAAAGAAGTCTCAAATGATACCATCGCAGAGACTCCAGTTCATAGGAGCGATCCTGGATACTTCCCTGGGAAAAGCCTCGCCACCAGAGGTGAGGGCTCAAGATATTCTACAGATGGTTACCAAGTTCCAACATGCCCAACGTCTCCCAGCCTTCGACTTTTTGAGGTTGCTAGGCCTCATGGCATCCTGCATTTTCCTTGTGCCAGAGGCTCGCCTGAGAATGAGATCCCTCCAGTGGGCACTGAGGACTCAGTGGTCACAATTCTCAGGGAGAATGACAGATCTTCTTCAGGTTCCCGGCAGGGTGGCTCGAGACCTTCAGTGGTGGGCCTGTCAGGAGAACATTCTGAAAGGAGAACAGTTTTGGCAACCCTGGCCGGAGATAACAGTAGTCACGGATGCCTCACTCACGGGGTGGGGAGCCCACGCCAACGACTTGACCATCAGCGGTCGTTGGTCTCCATCGGAGTCCAGACTACACATCAACCTGTTAGAGCTGAGAGCCATCAGACTTGCGTTGAAGGCTTTCCTGCCAGCTGTACAAGGGAAGAACGTCCTGATAATGACGGACAACACGGTGGCCATGCATTACCTCAACAAAAGAGGAGGCGTAGGATCACTACCCCTGTGCAGAGAGGCGATGCAGCTCTGGTTTTGGGCAATCCAAGAAGGAATCTCTCTATCGGCAGTTCACCTAGCCGGAGAGAAGAACTTGACAGCGGACGCTCTGAGCAGGCAGAACACAGTCTCCCACGAGTGGGAGCTAGCTCAGGAAGTCCTTCAAGAGATCTTCGCCCTTTGGGGAACCCCTCAGGTAGATCTGTTTGCCACCAGCCTAAACAGGAAATGCGACCTGTTCTGCTCAAGGGAATTTCCTCCGAGAGGAGCTCTGGGAGACGCGTTCATAGTGGACTGGGAGTTTCCGCTTCTGTACGCGTTCCCACCGGTCCCTGTCATTCCTCAAATGATCAGGAGGTTGAGAAGATTCCGGCGAACCATGATCCTAATTGCCCCGGATTGGGCCAGGAGAACGTGGTACCCGGACCTTCTAGACTTGTCCATCTGCCCTCCAATTCGACTTCCTCTCAGAGAGAACCTACTCTCACAGAAGGGAGGTCAGGTTCTCCATCCAGACATCAAAACCCTCAACCTTCACGCTTGGCTTCTGAACGGCTGAGGTACAAGGATTGGGACCTCCCTGATGATGTTATGGAGGTGTTGCTTTCGGCAAGGAGGCCAGCAACAAAGTCTTTATACCGCTGCCGTTGGAACAGATTTTGCAGCTGGTGTAGAGAACAGAATATCGACCCATTTTCATGTGGTACACCAATGGTTTTGTCCTTCCTACTATATTTGGCAAATTCAGGCCTTCAAGTTGGCACCATTAAGGGCTATCTCGCAGCGCTATCTATCTTTAAGCGTACTGCGGAAGAACCATCCTATTTCAAATTACCCTTGGTAATACAGTTTCTAAAGGGGTTAACCAATGTTTATCCCCCAAGACCATTCCAAGTTCCCCTATGGGATTTAAACTTAGTACTAACTTTCCTGATGGGTACACCTTTCGAACCTCTCCATTCTTGTTCGTTAAGATTCCTTACCCTTAAAACTGTTTTATTAATAGCACTTACATCTGCTAGAAGGGTGAGCAAATTACAAGCTCTTTCTTGTAAACCCCCTCATACAATCTTTCACAAAGACAAAGTTGTCCTGCAAGTGAAGCCTAATTTCCTCCCAAAGGTAGTTTCTGAATTCCATATCTCTCAGAAGATTACCCTACCATCTTTCTATCCTCCTCCTCACCCGGGGAAGGAGGAAGAGAGGTTACACAGACTAGACCCTAGGAGGGTTTTAAGTTTTTACATTAGTAGACTAGCCAGGATAAGACAGGCAGACCAGCTGTTTGTAGGTTACGCAGGTCACAAGCTGGGGTTACCAATAACTAAGCAGACCATTTCCAGATGGATCATTCTAGCCATTCTGGAATGTTATAAACTGGCAGGGAAAGAGCCCCCTCAAAACCTTAGGGCTCATTCGACCAGAGGTATTGCAGCTTCATCGGCCCTCAAAAGAGGCGTGCCGGTTAAAGACATATGTGCGGCCGCTACATGGTCGTCTGTCCATACCTTTACACGTTTTTACAATCTGGATTCCTCCTCTAGTCAAGAGACTAGGTTTGGAAGGGCTGTACTGCATTCTATTCATCAATAGAAGACAGCGTGAAGTCAGTACTCCCTCCTCCGAATATAGAATACTGCTATGGGAGCCTATCTGAGATGAGGAATACGTCGGAGGACACAATCCCTTCGAAGAACAAGTTACTTCTTACCTTGTAACGTTCTTTCGACGGGATGTTCCTCCGACGTATTCCTCATCGACCCTCCCATCCATCCCCGCAGTTCTACTTCCCTTGTTGTTGCAGCTTACGCTCCTTCAGGGTGATTAGTCTAGTCCAGACAGTAATACTGTGGGCTACAAAACGGAACTGAGCAACGGACGCTGCGCGCGGCCTTTATAGGCAGGATGACGTCGAGCGTCGATACGGCGGCTGTCGGAGGACATCGACTCGAGGGACGTCGACGCGCAGCGCCCTCTAGAGAAGAAATTTTCCGAGGCCAGCAGAGCTGGAAGGATATATCTAAGATGAGGAATACGTCGGAGGAACATCCCGTCGAAAGAACGTTACAAGGTAAGAAGTAACTTGTTCTTCTCATTGTGTGTTGGCCTCGATTTATTTTGTTACTTTTCGCATTGATTTTAGAGCCGAACATACTCCATTGAACTATCCTTGCAAGCAAATAGTTTCTGATCGGCTGTAATAAATAAAATAATGTTTTTGTTTTCATAACAGGTATTTGATCCCGTTCTGCTACTGTCATCGGTTTAAGACACCGGCAGATGGTTTTTTCAACAGACACCTGCAGCTTCGTGTGAACAACTGGAGCACACTGACAATTTTATGGGACGATCGCCAAGGGCCCACATGCCCTTACGCTGTAATAGTGGCTAGAAGCAACATATCAACCTTTACGATGGACTAGTGCCTAGTTGATGGAACAGCCTTGCGGTTCACCGTGCTTCCAAAGTGCTTCTTTTAACGAAAACCAACACCCTGTGTACCATAAAGGAACAGCGCGTGACTCAATTTAAACTTATACGGATTTGCGGATACAGATAAAAGAAAATAAATGGCTTTCGGAGTTCATATGGCAATTGCTGAATATTCTTTAAACATTTAGAGGCCGATTCATGGAATAATTAGCGCGGCGCAAGTGGGCAAAAACGTGCGAATCGCAGTGGAATAGCGAAAATCGCAGTGCAAGTGCGAAAATCACACGAAAAGCAGCGCACGTCGATTCATGGAAGGCCGTGCGCGAGAAAACCAGCGGATGTGCGATAAAAAAGTGCGCGGCGCACGTTGGCGCACAGGCCATCTAACAGCGTGCGCCAGGTCACAGCGAAAATCGCACAGGCCACAGCGAAATTCGCACATAGCGCGGCGCACGCAACAAAAGTAGGCGGAACACGGGCGTAACACTCGGAATGGGGAACAACTTGCCAAAACGTGGGCGTCACGGGGGAAGTACAGGGCACAAGTGCGCGGAACGCCCACACGCTCGCCTACAACACGTATTCATGGAATAGAATAGGGGAAAAAAGCGCATGCTCAAACCAGCGCACAGGCACAAACATGACCGCCACAAGAAAGGAGGCGGTAGCGTCTCTGCGGCTGTAAGAAATGTGCGCCAAAAGGTGCGCCAACAAATAGCACCTATATACTGCCATGATGAATGTCCCATACTGTGGCCCTCCAGGAAAAATGACGTGCAAAGGGGTACCCACAAACACGGACACCCGCTGACAAAAAATACGTGTGCATGTATACCGGGGTGCGCGGGAAGTGTCACACGCGATCGGGCCTGGGGGAGCGGGCTACGTGTATTACAGGGGTTCGCGTGAAGTTCCTCACGCGATCGGGCCTGGGGGAGCGGGCTACGTGTATTACAGGGGTTCGCGTGAAGTTCCTCACGCGATCGGGCCTGGGGGAGCGTGCTACGTGTATTTCAGGGGTTCGCGTGAAGTTTCACACGCGATCGGGCCTGGGGGAGCGGGCTACGTGTATTACAGGGGTTCGCGTGAAGTTCCTCACGCGATCGGGCCTGGGGGAGCGGGCTACGTGTATTACAGGGGTTCGCGTGAAGTTCCTCACGCGATCGGGCCTGGGGGAGCGGGCTACGTGTATTACAGGGGTTCGCGTGAAGTTCCTCACGCGATCGGGCCTGGGGGAGCGGGCTACGTGTATTTCAGGGGTTCGCGTGAAGTTCCTCACGCGATCGGGCCTGGGGGAGCGGGCTACGTGTATTACAGGGGTTCGCGTGAAGTTCCTCACGCGATCGGGCCTGGGGGAGCGGGCTACGTGTATTTCAGGGGTTCGCGTGAAGTTCCTCACGCGATCGGGCCTGGGGGAGCGGGCTACGTGTATTACAGGGGTTCGCGTGAAGTTACTCACGCGATCGGGCCTGGGGGAGCGGGCTACGTGTATTACAGGGGTTCGCGTGAAGTTCCTCACGCGATCGGGCCTGGGGGAGCGTGCTACGTGTATTTCAGGGGTGCGCGGGAAGTTCCACACGCGAATAGCCTGGGCGCGTGAATTTGAGGGGTGCGCGGGAAGTTCCACACGCGAATAGCCTGGGCGCGTGAATTTGAGGGGTGCGCGGGAAGTTCCACACGCGAATAGCCTGGGCGCGTGTATTTCAGGGGTGCGCGGGAAGTTCCACACGCGAATAGCCTGTGCGCGTGTATTTCAGGGGTGCGCGGGGAGTTCCACACGCGAATAGCCTGGGTGCGTGTATTTCAGGGGTGCGCGGGAAGTTCCACACGCGAATAGCCTGGGCGCGTGTATTTCAGGGGTGCGCGGGAAGTTCCACACGCGAATAGCCTGGGCGCGTGTATTTCAGGGGTGCGCGGGAAGTTTTACACGTGAATAGCCTGGGCGCGTGTATTTCAGGGGTGCGCGGGAAGTTTTACACGCGATTTCTGCACGGTACGTGTATTTCAGGGGTGCCGGGGAGTCCCACATGTGATTTGACAGTGTGGGTCCTCCCAGGTGTACCCTGTACACCCTCCACGGCCCCTGCAGCAAGCCCACACCACAGGGGACTACCCTGCATCCCTGGTCATGTCCCGCAGGCAGCCCACCCAACATGGGCATGCCCCCCAGCAAAGGCACATGTCTCCTTGAACTAATGAACACCAACACATGTCCCCTTGCACCCCCACCCCCCAGCACTGTGGGGCACCTGCCAGCAGGCCCCCACCCATGTCCAATTCATGTCCCCCACCACCCCCACCCCCCCAGCACTGTGGGGCACCTGCCAGTAGGCCCCCACCCATGTCCAACTCATGTCTCCCACCACCCCCACACCCCAGCCACCAGGGTCACCCTCCACCAGGCCCCCACCCATGTCCCCTATCACCCCCACCCCCCCAGCCACCAGGGGCACCCTCCACCAGGCCCCAACTCATGTCACCCACCACCCCACCCCCAGCCACCAGGGTCACCCTCCACCAGGCCCCCACTCATGTCTCCCACCACCCCCACACCCCAGCAGTGCAGGGGCACCCTCCACCAGGCCCCACTCATGTCTACCACCACACCCCCAGCCACCAGGGGCACCCTCCACCAGGCCCCCACTCATGTCTCCCACCACCCCCACACCCCAGCAGTGCAGGGGCACCCTCCACCAGGCCCCCACTCATGTCTCCCACCACCCCCACACCCCAGCAGTGCAGGGGCACCCTCCACCAGGCCCCCACTCATGTCTACCACCACCCCCACACCCCAGCAGTGCAGGGGCACCCTCCACCAGGCCCCCACCCATGTCTCCCACCACCCCCACATCCCAGCCACCAGGGGCACCCTCCACCAGGCCCCCACTCATGTCTCCCACCACCCCCACACCCCAGCAGTGCAGGGGCAGCCTCCACCAGGCCCCCACTCATGTCACCCACCACCCCCACCCCCCAGCGACCAGGGGCACCCTCCACCAGGCCCCCACTCATGTCTCCCACCACCCCCTCACCCCAGCAGTGCAGGGGCAGCCTCCACCAGGCCCCCACTCATGTCACCCACCACCCCCACCCCCCAGCCACCAGGGGCACCCTCCACCAGGGCCCCACTCATGTCTCCCACCACCCCCACACCCCAGCAGTGCAGGGGCACCCTCCACCAGGCCCCCACTCATGTCTCCCACCACCCCCACACCCCAGCAGTGCAGGGGCAGCCTCCACCAGGCCCCCACTCATGTCACCCACCACCCCCACCCCCCAGCGACCAGGGGCACCCTCCACCAGGCCCCCACTCATGTCTCCCACCACCCCCACACCCCAGCAGTGCAGGGGCACCCTTCACCAGGCCCCCCACTCATGTCTCCCACCACCCCCACACCCCAGCGACCAGGGGCACCCTCCACCAGGCCCCCACTCATGTCTCCCACCACCCCCACACCCCAGCAGTGCAGGGGCAGCCTCCACCAGGCCCCCACTCATGTCTCCCACCACCCCCACACCCCAGCAGTGCAGGGTCACCCTCCACCAGGCCCCCACTCATGTCTCCCACCACCCCCACACCCCAGCAGTGCAGGGGCAGCCTCCACCAGGCCCCCACTCATGTCACCCACCACCCCCACCCCCCAGCCACCAGGGGCACCCTCCACCAGGGCCCCACTCATGTTTCCCACCACCCCCACACCCCAGCAGTGCAGGGGCACCCTCCACCAGGCCCCCACTCATGTCTCCCACCACCTCCACCCCCCAGCAGTGCAGGGGCAGCCTCCACCAGGCCCCCACTCATGTCACCCACCACCCCCACCCCCCAGCCACCAGGGTCACCCTCCACCAGGCCCCCACTCATGTCTCCCACCACCCCCACACCCCAGCAGTGCAGGGGCACCCTCCACCAGGCCCCACTCATGTCCCCCTGGCCCCAGGTCCTGACGATACTCAATCATGGCAGTAATGGGCAGCATACCCAGCACAAACACCCAGGCAAGGATTGCATCCACCCACATAGTGAATGCAATTACATGATACAACCCCAATGGCAAGTCTGTAAATGAACACATGTCCGTCACACACACATACACAATGGGTGCAAGTCAATGTCAAAACCCATATCATGACATGTATGAAACCAATGAGAAAATACCACAAGTGAAAGTTAAAAAGAACATGTATTAAAGATGAAAAATAAGTAAAAAAATCAAACATACAACAATGGCGATAACAAAATAAATGGTCCATGTCCGAGAACAAATGTAAAAACAAAATAAACAAAGTAATCCAAAAACAAATGTTGTCCAAAGCAAAATCATGTGGAAGTAAAATAATGAAAAACCATTTCCTCATGGTGAACACAATAATTAATAAAAAAAAAAATTCTTCAAAAAGCAAACTATATACACGAAAATTCCAGGGTCCATGAGCCCAACACCATAAATGAAACCTACTACTACCTAATGAAAATAATATATACAAAAAAGTGGCCATTGTCCGAGCGGTCCAAAAAAAAAAAATTTAACAAAGGAAACCTAACACTAAATAACTAAATAACTATATACAAAGGCAGCGGGCAAGTCCTGCGGCTCACTCGGTGATGTTGCTGGCCAGGGCATCATCGAACTCCATGTCGATGTCCTGGAGGCGGGACTCTGTCCTGGCCCAGAGGTCTCGCAGGGATAACCCCATGTCCAGCTCAAACTCCCTGCGAGCTTCCTCGAGGCACTCAGCCCGCCTCAACGCCCGACGCATGGAGAACTCCGCCCTGACCATGGTGAGCCGCTCCTCTTCCGCCCGCTGCCGCTCCGCACCTATCCGCTGGACCAACTGCTCCCACACGGAAGACACCACCATCCCAGGGTTGCCCTGCCCTCCGGCCGATGCCTGCCCCTCTGATCTTGAAGGCCCCAAGCCATGATGCCTCCCACGTCGAGCCTGCTGCTGCCTCCGACGCCACTGCCTCTGCCAGCACAACGGCATCCAGGCTGATGGAAACCACCGACGCCGTCGTGCACGTGCCCTGCCTGATGATGCTGTCACATCTTCCACCTGCTGGGGTCCAGTTGCTGTGTTGTCCACCCCTGCTGGACCTCCGACTCCCAACTGTGGCAGGGATGGGATCCCCACCGAGCTGGCTGCATTGGTCGGGGCAGGTCCACAGGGGGCCCTGGTGGCATCTGGGCTGGAAGACGGCAAGGAGAACGACTGGTGGATAGCCTGCACAGAGGAGGAGAGGGCCGCCACATTGGCCAACACATGCAGGAAACCCCCGAACATGGCCGATCCCAATTGGGCCACGTCGGCACGGTGCACTTCGTGATGACGTGCGTGCTCCTCCCGGGAAGCACGCACGGCATCACGAATCACAGCCGTGCGCATCGCGACCCCAATCAGGACCTTCTCCGCACGGCCAGGGGTTCCCACGTCCGCAGGTGGAGGGGAGTCAGGTGACATGGACATCCCCTCTACCTGCGGACGGGCCTGGGACGGGGCATCCCTGCTGGTGCATGGTGGTGCACTCACAGGGTCAGGGACAGCGACATGCACAGGCCCCTCCACGGTGACCTGTGCTGCCTCCTGCCCCTGGCCCTGGACTGCACCACTTGCACCAGCAGGGATGCCCCCACCAGGCCCCATGTGTGCCCCAGTGGCGGCCTCCTCCTCCTCTGTGCAAACCACCAACCTGGATGGCTCCTCACCGTCTCCCACCGTAGCAGGCCCCTGTGGGGGCTCACCCACCCCTTCCGCTGCAGCCGTGGGGGCATCCCCGCCGCCTTGCTCCACAGCGCCGTCTCCGCCCTCTTCTTCACTAGCCGCTGCGTAGAGGGAGACAAAGAACACAAGCATCAGGGCACTGTACAATGGTCCCCTAGACAGGAAGCAATAGCAGATGAGCACCACTGTCAAAGTACACTTCCATCATGTCCCTCCACAACACATGGGTCAGTCCAGGCAAAACACACACAGTAACAGGCATGGTGCATGCCATGGACATTTCCATGCATGTCCAATGGACTCTTGAAACATTCAATGATATGTAACTCACATGCATCATGGCTCATGCCTATCACATGCACACACTTCACCTCAGTCACATCCATCTGGCCCCAAACACACCAAACACAGCGGATACAAGGGTAATTTGGCTGCTTCACTGAATCTGTGCATTGTCACACACATGTGTCATGCATCCATGGCATGCACAAGTCACAGACACGCAGGTCAGGCACACAGACATGGCTACCATATATGTACCTGGCATCAGCACCCATCCCTCACCCCCACCCATGTCCAGGTACAGAGACTGGCATGCTCTCATGTTCAAAATCTGCATAGGGCTCCCCATGCGGCATTTGAACACATGCAACAACCATGTGGGTCACACATCACTGGTCGCACATGCATTACCATGATGTCCCTGCACACATACATGCATACATGGCCTATGGCACACATACAGGCAAGTATCATAGAACCAGCACACCGCAACATGCCCTGTCTCACACAGTAATGCTTGGACACTTACCGCTCAACTCCAGACGGGCCTCCCTCTCAAGGATCTGGGCGTGGAGCGCTGGGCGTACGCGTTCCAGGACCCTCATCTGGATGGAACTCATGCGGCCCCGGCCCCCCTCCACGAGGCGCAGGGCCTTCACAAGGGTCCTGGACCTCAAGTCCTCCCAGCGCTTCTTGATCTTCAGGACGTCGCGGGTTGCCACCCCCTCCGCGTTGATGGCAACCACACAGTCGGCCCAGATCCTCTGCCGTCCTTCCTTGCTGGCGCGGGACGATCCAAAGAGGGCATCATACTGCCCCAGGACATGCTCCACCAGGACACCAACTTCGGTGGCAGTGAAGCTGGTGCCCCTCTGCCCCTCTGGCCTGGTGTTGCCACTGGTGCCAGATGTGGAAGTGCCCGACATGGCAACCCCAGAGGCAGGTGTTGGTGGGCAACTGGGTCCTGGGGCTGGGCTGTGGAGCGATGTAATCCCAGTCGGGAGTCTTCAGTTCCAGCAGGGGTGGACACAGCAACTGGACCCCTGCAGATGGCTGATGTGCAGGCACCAAATGGCAGGGCACGGTGGCAGCAGGCAGGCAGGCAGGCAGCAGCAGATGGCACGTGGGAGGCTGCTCGGGGCACTGGGGGGCAGTAACTCGGCCTTCTGGGCAGGAGCGTGGTCTTCCGTGTGTTTACGCGTGGCCAGCTTGATACGGAGTGATTTGGCACGTGAAAATCCTGCACGTCAGCGTGAAATCCGAGGAAAGGCCCTTAGCGCGTAAGCGCGTCAGCACGCATACGCGATTCTATTGGACCAGAGTCCCTCAGCGCGTAAGCGCGTCTGTGACGTGACCCGCACGGGTGTTCCCCACTCAGCACGTGATGACGGGGCACACGTGGAAATACTGCACGTCAGAGTGTCATCGCGTGTAATTGGACAAAAGTGCGCGTACACGCGATTGGCCTATGTACGTGTATTTAATGGGTGCGCGGGCACTTACACACGCAAGTACGTCAGCGAACCTGTATCCCGTGGTGCGTGTGAATTTCCACACGCTATTGGACTGGGAACTGGATTCCAGGGGTGCGCGGGTCACACGCTGTATCCCGTGGTGCGTGTGAATTTCCACACGCTATTGGACTGGGAACTGGATTCCAGGGGTGCGCGGGTCACACGCTCGCCTAGAACAAGCACAAAGCATAAATTTGCGGACTTTAACAATAACAAGCTCAGACGCCAGGATGAACATACCGTTCCTAGCAGCAGTGGCAGTGGGCTACCAAAGGAGGAGGAGGAGGATAGTCAGGGCCAGAATATTCACACCCAGAACCAGCCTTTTTTCGGGATGCCTGATGACCAGGTGTATGGGAGGTACAGGTTTCCACCACACATTATACTGGACCTGGTGAGTGAGTGGGAGGATGACCTCACATCACCCACCCTGTGCTCCCAAGCACTCAGCCCCCTGGAGAAGGTCCTCAATGTACTGCACTTCTTAGCCACTGGATCATTTCAGCGGACAAGTGCCATAGTGGGTGGGGTGTCACAGGCCACCCAGTCACGCTGCCTACACCAGGTCTTGAACATCATCACTGCACGCCCATCAGTCCGCAGGCACATATACCTGCCCAGAACACCTGCAGAAAGGCATGCTGCCGCCCTGGATTTTTACGCTGTGGCACGATTCCCCAAAGTGCTAGGTGCCATCGACTGCACCCATGTGGCTCTACGTCCCCCCATGGCATCTGAGCACATCTATAGGAACCGCAAGCACTGGCATTCCATCAACGTGCAGGTAGCATGTAATGCCAACGGAATCATCACCTCAGTATATGCCAACTATCCCGGCTCCACCCACGACATCTTCATTTACCGAATGTCCACCCTAAGCCGGGACCTAGAAGCTGGGCGGCATGGCGATACATGGCTGCTTGGTGAGTATGTATGCCACTGCACATGCATGCATGTTGGATACTGAGCAAGGTCACAACCCCACCAATGATACCAATCACCACCTCCACAGGGGACAGTGCCTACCCTCTCAGCCCACACATGATGACGCCAATTCGGAACCCCACCACGCCACCCCAGGTAAGATATAACACAGCCCACATTACAACCAGGGGCATAGTGGAGCGCACATTCGGAGTGCTAAAGTCACGCTTTCGCTCCCTTGACCGTTCTGGCGGGCAGCTGTTATACGCTCCCCCAGTAGTGTGCAGGATCATAGTGGCAGCATGTGTCCTGCACAACGTTGCAACACGCCGGGGCCTGGCCGTGGACATGGTATTGGCCCCACATCCCCAACCACATGCACAGCCGCTGCGCATGGGAGGGGAAAGGGCACGGGGGGAGGCAGCCCGTACACAGCTACTGGCTAATTACTTCACATAGAAATCACAACCCTGTGGAGTGCACACTGCCCTGGCACATTCCATCTGACAATCAATGATGACTCAACCTGACACTGATCCTGAATGTCTGGAGAATGAACCGGGAATACCATGTCAGCCTGAGATTGTTCACCTGGAAGTGTCACAATGTGTGCATCCCTACCCACACAGACACCACCAATGCAGTTTTGTGAAGTTACACATTGAAGCAGCTAAAATGAATACCCACTTGCAAAATGCAACAAGAGGACAGTGCCATGTCAGCCAACCCAACCCCAGCACCGCCACACGACACACCGTGCCATGTCATGCTAATTGCAGGTAAACAAAGTAATCCCCACAACATGACATCAGTCTCACTATGTACAGTGTCCCTATTAGAAACCTGCAACACCTGAAATGCTCACAGCAATGCCGGACCAACAACATACTTGAGCACGTACTACCATTAACATGACATCACAAATGTTACATATTAGTAGTCTCACCACCTGGAAATGCCTGCACTCCCACCACTACCAACTGTGCAGTGTTGTCGCCATGTAGAGTTGTAGGTGCACTGCTGCCAACATGGACCCCATCTCCAGACTAGAGGTCCTTGTGTGGACATGAGGAAGGGACCTGCAAATTGGGAGGTAGACACAGAAGAAGAGTTACACATCAATGCAACATGCAGTGTACAACACAACAGCAATATGCACTAGGAATGTATACACAGTATTGACTACAGACTGCCCACACAGCTCATGGGAGTCCAACGTCACTGTGTAATTCACTGTCACTTGGGCACACCCTTTGCAAGCCCATGGAAACGGGAAGCAGGAGGGGTGTGTGTGACTCAAACCCAAGCATCTGAACCAAATACATTACAAGCCTGCATGTGCCCAGCCACAATGCAGCGTATGCCCACAGGAACCACGGAAGCCAACAGATCGTCCCAAAAAAATTGGGAATAAAAGAAATAAAAATAAAAATAAGAAACAATCAAAAATGGCCATTGATGGGCCCGGGGGGGTTGGGGAGGCCACCCAGGAGGTCCGAGGACAGGATGCACACCAGAACCCACCTGCGTGGATCCTGGGAAGATAAAACACCTCCATGGGCTCATGGCCCACACGGCTACCCTATTGTGGGAGTATCACTGCTGTCGCTATTATCACCCTGTGCAGCTGCATCCGGAGGTGGTTGCACTATGGGAGGCAGCCCACGCAAGGCCCTAGTCTGCTCCTCCATGGCTGCAAGCATGCGGGTGTGGTAGGTCTGGTTCTGGAGGATGAGTGTGCGGAGGTCCCCATGCAACAACTCACGGGATGCCCGGACCTCCGCCCTCGTTGCCTGCATCTCAGCTGAGAGCGTACGGGTGAGACGCTCCAGCTGCTGTTCTGTCCTTTGGTGTGTTGAAGCCTCAAGCTCAACAAGAGTCGTCCTGAGGTGAAGGAGCTCCTGCCTCAGGGCTTCCCTGTGGCCCTGGGACTCAATGGAGATGGCCTCCTGCAGATTCGCCAGTGCCGCCCGCCTGTCCCTGTTGGACCCCAACATGTCCTCCCTGTGTGACTGGCAGATGGAGTCGGTTGCCTGCTCTAGTCGCTCCATCAGCCTTTCTGGGGGGACAATGGAAGTGGCCACCCTATCCATGGCCTGAGCCATCATCTCGGATGATGCAGCCTGTTGGGTTGCCATACCGTAAATGGATTGCTCCCATGCGGTATTGCCGGGTGGCGTACGGCCACCACGTCGGCGGGCACCACACCTGTCTGGGGCAAGGCGAACTGCGCCTTGCTGTGCCGGCACTGCCTGAGGCTGCAGGACTGCATTCCCCCTCTGATCTGCTGGCCCAGGAACAGGATCAGATGTCGCGGAGTGTGACCCTGCATCCGTAACCACCGAAGGCGTAGCTGCCAACACTGACATCCCCATGGAGGGTTCTGACCCTGGTGCAGGTGGGTGAGACAGAACAGAATCCCTCCCTGGAACACTCACCTGCGACGGCACGTAGGTCTCATCCGAATCAACACCTGAGTACAGCTCGGGGGAGGTGCAGCCAGAGACACCCCTTGAGAGCACGACCTGCAGCACTTGTGGGTTCTCCCCCACCACCACACCACGTCCCTCACTGGTGGTTGGTCGGCCCTCGGACCCCTCCTGGGTCAGCACCATCTCCACAACCCCAGCAGTATCAGGTGCGTCTTCCCCTGCAAAGACATGAAAACAAAGAAATGGAAACAGGCATTAGCACCATGGCACACAATGAGGGCTGAGAAGCAAGAGAACCAGTACTTGATTGACACATGTCACACATGACTAAAATCCTCCCATGCATGCACCCTCACTGCGTATGAAGTGCAGGCAAATGCCACACACTGATGACACCAAGATGGAAGATGAACACATTTTCTGCATGCTGCCTGGCAGTGGCATCACACATTGGCCTGTGATTGGCAGGTGAAACACACATGCCATCACACAGATGGCATGTACCATTGCTATTGAGTGAAGATGGAGAGGAGGGCAGCACCTATTCATTCAGTCCAGTTCCCGCATGTAATTGCTTTTCTAATTCTAACAGGTCAGATTTTTCACCTGGAGCTGCCAGTCTGAAATGGTCCAATTGCACAGGGACATGTGTGTACAAATGATATCCAGGTAACAAAGTCACTCCACTTTACCATACCCATGTCAGACATGTGACTAGTGGACAGCGACATGCCTAGTGAAAGTGGTGGAATGCAAACAAACTGACTGAATGAACAGTGAAAAATAAGCAAATATGTTGTGGCAAGGTGACACTTCAAGGGCAACTGGCGTGCAGTTGGGCTAGATGTCTACTGTTGGCAGAAGGGATACTGCTATGGCCAAATGCAGCTGCGCAGGGAGTATTGCATGAAGCACATGGCTGACCCATACGACTCAGGCGCACACACTCTCACCTGGCACACAAACAGAAGCCCTCACACACACACCATGCACATGTATGACACACACATGCATGTGCACTCACCGGACAATGCCTCGTAATCAGCCAGATCTCCCACGCCTTGGATCTGTTCCTCCGTGACGTAGGTCCCAGCGACTGACTCATGTGGAGTGAGTTCCATGTCTACTACTGGAGACCCACCTCCAGTCACTAGAGTTGCGGCATGACTTGAGGCCAGCTTACTCTTTGCCCTGCGCTTTAGGTCATTCCAGCGCTTATAGCAATCATTGGCTGTGCGCCTCACGATTCCAAGGGCACTTACGATGTCCGCAACGGTCTGCCAGTGTGCCTGGCGTTGTGCAGGTGTGGTCTTGGATCCTGCAACAATGACCATCTCGTCGTCATGTCCGGACACATACTCGACAAGTGCATTCAGTTCGTCATCCGTGAAGCTGGGCTTCCTGGACGGGCCGGACTGTGTAGCCGTGTCTGGGGCATCAGCCTGTGCCGGACGAGCACTCTTCCTCTTCCGCTTGGAAGGTGGTGGTGATCCTGAGTGTCCTGCGCCGCTCTGGACACTAGGGGCAGGAGCCCTGGTGGACTCTGTATCAGGAGTGTGGGATTGCACACTCAGCATGGGAGTTGGTGCAGGCATTGGCTCTAGTGTGATGGTGTCAGGGGGAATGTCAGCAGCATGGACTAGGACCGACACTGTCCTGGCTGGGTGTGTGAGGGCTGGGGTGGATGGAGCCGCAGCTGCCCCTGCAGCTTCTCCGCCCTGCCTCCTTGGTGCAGCAGATGACCTTGCTGCCCCAGATCCACGTGGCATGATGGCATCAACGTGCACCAGCGCACGTGTCGTAGCCCTGCTGACCTGGAAGTCAGCCATGGAGTCAGCCAGGTCTGGTGCCACAATGGGCTGGTCCAACAAGGGCTGAGCATGGATGGTGTCAGCCACATCAGCCTCAATGGGAGGGGGGGAGGGGGGGGATTATGGGTGCCCGTGACTGGTCCTCCACACATGGGGGGACAGGCTCACCCTGCAAGTTACGACCACGTCCCCTACCGGATCCACCACGGCCACCACTTGTGGCTCTTCCACCTTTGCCACCCTTACGGAATCCTCGCCTCCCAGCCATGGCACTGATGTTAATGTGCGTATGGGAGTGGATGTAGACTATTGTCCTGGGCAATTGGGGGTCAAAGGGGTTGGGTACCAGATGGTAATTGTACCCTAGTGCTCTAGCAAGGCTGAATGTAACCCCTGGGGAAAGATGACGGGTCACGCAACGCACAGGAGGCCCAAAAAAGGGAGATGACGTGCACGCAACCCCTCCTAGACCACGTGTGCAGAAAGAAAAACCTGCACTACGCTGTGGCACCCAGAAACACAAGAATGAACGTATGCGTGTCACACGCAGCCTAGAATGACCTCTGAAGGGGTAGGCTACACACGGGGCAAGCACAGATGTTAGATACGTGCGTGACTCACCGTCTGCCTGGTAAACGAGCGTGTAAAAGGAGCACGTTTGGTTGGCAACACCCCCGCCAAAAGAAGATTTGTACGCTGTCTGAGGAGACAGGACAACAGTAGAAGGGAACACTGTTTGAGGGAACAGGCCCAGGTAAACCAGTAAAAGCGAAAGAAGAGAAAAAGCTGTCAGAGGTAACAGGGAATACGAACTTGAAACGCCGTGAAGTAAATCGCGTGTGAAACGACAAGAAGTACAGAATTCACCCACTCGCTCTCCACGAAAAGCACGTACAAGGAAGTGGTGTTCTACGCGTACCTTTTATACAGGCCCACACGTCCAGCGTCACTTACGCGGCGTGTACGCGCTAGGGCCATTTCCACCAATTACACGCTTTGTCACTTCTGCGTGTAGGGCCATTTCCACCAATTACACGCTTCGTCACTTCTGCGTGTATGGCCATTTCCACCAATTACACGCTTTGTCACTTCTGCGTGTAGGGCCACTTCCACCAATCGCACGTGATGAGACTCTGACGTGCAGTCTTTCCACGTGTGCTCTGTCATCACGTGCTGTGTGGGAAACACCCATGCGAGTCACGTCACAGACGCGCTTACGCGCTGAGGGCCTTTGGTCCAATAGAATCGCGTATGCGTGCTAACGCGCTTACGTGCTAAGGTCCTTTCCTCGATTTTCACGCTGACGTGCAGGATTTTCACGTGCCAAATCACTCCGTACCAAGCTGGCCACGCGTAAGCACACAGAAGACCACGCTCCTGCCCAGAAGGCCGAACTACTGCCCCCCAGAGCCCCGAGCACGCTCCCACCTACCATCTGCTGCTGCCTGACTGCCTGCTGCCCACGTGCACTGCCATTTGCTGCCTGCACATCAGCCAGGGGTGCTGTTGCTGTGACCACCCCTGCTGGAACCGAAGACTCCCGACTGGAATTCCATCGCTCCACAGCCCAGCCCCAGGACCCAGTTGCCCACCCACTCCTGCCTCTGGGGTTGTCATGTCGGGGCAAACACCATCTGTGACCACTGACAACCCCCGGCCAGAGAGGCAGAGGGGCACCAGCTTCAGTGCCACCGAAGTTGGTGTCCTGGTGGAGCAAGTCCTGGGGCAGTATGATGCCCTCTTCGGAAGTTCCCGCGCCGACAAGGAAGGACGGACTCGGATCTGGACTGACATCGTGACTGCCATCAACGCGGAAGGGGTGGCAGTCCAGGACTTACAACATGTCAGGAAGCGCTGGGAGGACTTCAGGTCCAGGACCCTGAACAAGGCCCGGCGCCTCTTGAAGGCAGCGGATGCCAAGGGGCGCCGGGGCCACTTGTCGGAAGAACAGATGGGGGTCCTGGAACGCATATCCCCAGCGCTCCAGGTCCTGGAGAAGCAGACCCGTCTGGAGTCGAGCGGTGAGTGTACATGCATCCTGATTGTGTGCAGTGCGTGTGGTGATTATTCGGTATTGTGCAGGTTGCACATCTGTTTGTATGGGGTCGAGTATGGGTGGGGGTGTACATGGCCGTGGGGCTGACACATGCGAGGGCTGTAATGTGTGAGACATGGATGGTGCTTGTGTGTGTAGGCTTGCATGGCAAATGCAGTTGTGCGTGCACACATGTTTGTATGTATGTGTATGTAAGTAGACATGTCCGTGATGTCACGCATGTATGTTGTTTTGGGCTGCATGTATGAGCACTGTGTACATGTGCATGTGTGTGTATTTGACAAGGGTGCAACAGTGATGCAACATGGATGCATGTGACTGCGGTATGTGTAAGCCTGATTGGCAGATGTGACATGGATGCCCGTCTGAACAGTGCGACACTTGGCAGAGGTGTAGACATGCATGCAAGTGTGGTGGTGTGTGTACATGTGTGGTGCACTTCCTGTGTTGCATGTGATGTCTGGGTCACCTTTGGCTGCTCATGCTGTTTTATGTGTATGGATGGTGGTGGCAGTTGCGATATGGCTGTGGTATGGCTCATGTGTGCGAGTTGCAATGACATGTGTGTTGGGGATTGTGATGACATGTCTGAGGTTTGCCAATGCCACTCATGTGCAACTGTCATGTGTGTATGTGTCCATTGTACAGTGCCCTGATGCCTGTGTTTTGTTTCTCCCTGTCTGCAGCGTCAACTGATGAAGAGGGCGGAGAAGGTGCTGTGGAGCACAGCGGCGGGGATCCGACCGTCAGCCGGAGACGCAAGGCCCGGCTCCCCTCCCGTGTTGTCATCTCGTCGGGGAGTGAGGAGTCCGGTGCCGCGTCCCAGGCCGCAGCTGCCGGGGGGAGGTCCAAGAGGCGGAGGTTGGAGTTGGACTCCTCGGCAGCAGAAGGGGCAGCTGGGACCCCACAGGGCCCAACAGGGGAAGATGGCACGGAGTCATCCAGGTTGGTGGGGGGTCTGGTGGAGGAGGAGGCCGTGCAAGCACCAGAGACGGGGTCTGGAGGTGGGGATCCCACTGGTGCTAGTGGTGCAGTCCAGGACCAGGAGGCAGCACAGGCCGCCGCGGAGGTGCCTGTGTGCAATCCTGTCCCCGATCCTGTCCCTGCATCATCTTGCACCAGCAGGGATGCCTAGGTCCAGACCCGTTTCCAGGCAGGGGATGAGCTGACGTCAACTGGCCTTCCTCTGCCTGCGGACGTGGCTATCCAGGTCCGGGTTGAGCCTGTCCTGGCTGGTGTGGCGTTGCGTCAACGGGCCATGCGAGGTGACCTGCAGTCTTTTCATGGAGAGACTGCACGTCATCTCGAATGGCTCGTTGACCACGTCAGCCTGCTGGGACAGGTCACCCAGACCGGATTCCTCCGTCTGATGGGGCTTGTTCCGACCCCCTCCTCAACTGGACCCCCTACGCGCCAGTCGTCCTCTGTGCCATCTTCCCACCCATCAGTCACCTGGGTGCCCTGTGGAGCTGCCTCTGACAGTGCGGCCAGGCTGGTGGAGGAGGCATCCCTGCCACAGTCGGGAGTCGGACGTCCAGCAGGGGTGGCTACATCAACAACTGCACCCCAGCCGGCGGAGGATGTGCAGGCAGCAGGAGGCAGTGCACGGGCAGAGGCAGAGCAGCAGCAGCAACATGGTGGGAGCCATGAAGGCTCGGGGCCTTCGACATCGGAGGGGCAGGCATCGGCCGGAGGGCAGGAGGACCCAGGACAGAGAGTGTCTTCCGTGTGGCAGCGGTTGGGCCACGCCATAGGTGCGGAGCGGCGGCGGGCGGAAGAGGCGTGGCTCACAATGGTCAGGGCGGAGAACTCCATGCGGAGGGCCCTGAGGCGGGCCGAGTGCCTCGAGGCAATCCGCAGGGGGTTGGAGGAGGACACGGCGTCGTCCCTGCGGACCCTCGGGGCCATGGAACTGGACCGCCTCCGGGACATCGAACAGGAGTTCGATGATGCCCTGGCCCGGAACACCACGGAGTGAGCCGCTGGACTTGCCCGCCGCCTTTGTATATAGTTCTTTAGTTTTAGGTTTCCTTTGTTTTTTCTTATGATTTGGAGTCGACGGACACTGCTCCACTTTTTGTATATAGTTGATATTTAGGTAGGTTTTTTAGGAGGTTTCCTTAGTTCAGTTGTGATGATGGACCCTTGTTATTTTTGTACATAGTTCTTTGTTGCATGGAGAGTTTTTACATTTCACTTTGGACAAAATTTTATGGATTTGATTTTCTACTTTTGTGTTTTTATGCGGACATGCAGCTTATTTTTTCACATTTACATTGTAGTTATTTTTCTTTCTTTACCATTCGTATTTTTGTCCAATACATTTTTTTTCCATTGTTCACTGTGTGGTTTCATCTCATTGGTTTCATGCATGTCATGTTGTGTGTTTTCCCATTCAATTGGAAAATATGTGTGTGACGGACATGGGTTCATTTGCTTCATGAACATTGGGGGTGTAACATGTGTTTTCATTTCCATGTGGGTGAATGGGTTACTTGGTAGGGCTTTTTGGCTGTGGAGGCTGACCATTACGCACATGATTGGGGATTGTGAGGACCTGGTGGGGGCTGCACATGGTGGCAGGGGGGTGGGGGTGGTGGGAGACATGAGTGGGGGCCTGGTGGGGGCTGCCCATGGTGGCAGGGGGGTGGGGGTGGTGGGAGACATGAGTGGGGGCCTGGTGGAGGGTGACCCTGCACTGCTGGGGGGTGGGGGTGCAGGGGGACATGAGTGGGGGCCTGGTGGAGGGTGACCCTGCACTGCTGGGGGGTGGGGGTGCAGGGGAACATGAGTGGGGGCCTGGTGGAGGTTGACCCTGCACTGCTGGGGGGTGGGGGTGGTGGGAGACATGAGTGGGGGCCTGGTGGAGGGTGACCCTGCACTGCTGGGGGGTGGGGGTGCAGGGGGACATGAGTGGGGGCCTGGTGGTGGTTGACCCTGCACTGCTGGGGGGTGGGGGTGGTGGGAGACATGAGTGGGGGCCTGGTGGGGGCTGCCCATGGTGGCAGGGGGTGGGGGTGGTGGGAGACATGAGTGGGGGGCCTGGTGGAGGGTGACCCTGCACTGCTGGGGGGTGGGGGTGCAGGGGGACATGAGTGGGGGCCTGGTGGAGGGTGACCCTGCACTACTGGGGGGTAGGGGTGCAGGGGGACATGAGTGGGGGCCTGGTGGAGGTTGACCCTGCACTGCTGGGGGGTGGGGGTGGTGGGAGACATGAGTGGGGGCCTGGTGGAGGGTGACCCTGCACTGCTGGGGGGTGGGGGTACAGGGGGACATGAGTGGGGGCCTGGTGGTGGTTGACCCTGCACTGCTGGGGGGTGGGGGTGGTGGGAGACATGAGTGGGGGCCTGGTGGGGGCTGCCCATGGTGGCAGGGGGGTGGGGGTGGTGGGAGACATGAGTGGGGGCCTGGTGGAGGGTGCCCCTGCACTGCTGGGGGGTGGGGGTGGTGGCCGACATGAGTGGGGGCCTGGTGGAGGGTGACCCTGCACTGCTGGGGGGTGGGGGTGGTGGGAGACATGAGTGGGGGCCTGGTGGAGGGTGACCCTACACTGCTGGGGGGTGGGGGTGGTGGGAGACATGAGTGGGGGCCTGGTGGGGGCTCCCCATGGTGGCAGGGGGGTGGGGGTGGTGGGAGACATGAGTGGGGGGCCTGGTGGAGGGTGACCCTGCACTGCTGGGGGGTGGGGGTGCAGGGGGACATGAGTGGGGGCCTGGTGGTGGTTGACCCTGCACTGCTGGGGGGTGGGGGTGGTGGGAGACATGAGTGGGGGCCTGGTGGGGGCTGCCCATGGTGGCAGGGGGGTGGGAGACATGAGTGGGGGGCCTGGTGGAGGGTGACCCTGCACTGCTGGGGGGTGGGGGTGCAGGGGGACATGAGTGGGGGCCTGGTGGTGGTTGACCCTGCACTGCTGGGGGGTGGGGGTGGTGGGAGACATGAGTGGGGGCATGGTGGGGGCTGCCCATGGTGGCAGGGGGGTGGGGGTGGTGGGAGACATGAGTGGGGGGCCTGGTGGAGGGTGACCCTGCACTGCTGGGGGGTGGGGGTGCAGGGGGACATGAGTGGGGGCCTGGTGGTGGTTGACCCTGCACTGCTGGGGGGTGGGGGTGGTGGGAGACATGAGTGGGGGCCTGGTGGGGGCTGCCCATGGTGGCAGGGGGGTGGGGGTGGTGGGAGACATGAGTGGGGGCCTGGTGGAGGGTGCCCCTGCACTGCTGGGGGGTGGGGGTGGTGGGAGACATGAGTGGGGGCCTGGTGGAGGGTGACCCTGCACTGCTGGGGGATGGGGGTGGTGGGAGACATGAGTGGGGGCCTGGTGGAGGGTGACCCTGCACTGCTGGGGGGTGGGGGTGGTGGGAGACATGAGTGGGGGCCTGGTGGAGGGTGCCCCTGCACTGCTGGGGGGTGTGGGTGGTGGGAGACATGAGTGGGGGCCTGGTGGAGGGTGACCCTGCACTGCTGGGGGGTGGGGGTGCAGGGGGACATGAGTGGGGGCCTGGTGGAGGTTGACCCTGCACTGCTGGGGGGGTGGGGGTGGTGGGAGACATGAGTGGGGGCCTGGTGGAGGGTGACCCTGCACTGCTGGGGGGTGGGGGTGGTGGGAGACATGAGTGGGGGCCTGGTGGGGGCTGCCCATGGTGGCAGGGGGGTGGTGGTGGTGGGAGACATGAGTGGGTGCCTGGTGGAGGGTGCCCCTGCACTGCTGGGGGGTGGGGGTGGTGGGAGACATGAGTGGGGGCCTGGTGGAGGGTGACCCTGCACTGCTGGGGGGTGGGGGTGGTGGGAGACATGAGTGGGGGCCTGGTGGAGGGTGACCCTGCACTGCTGGGGGGTGGGGGTGGTGGGGGACATGAGTGGGGGCCTGGTGGAGGGTGCCCCTGCACTGCTGGGGGGTGTGGGTGGTGGGAGACATGAGTGGGGGCCTGGTGGAGGGTGACCCTGCACTGCTGGGGGGTGGGGGTGCAGGGGGACATGAGTGGGGGCCTGGTGGAGGTTGACCCTGCACTGCTGGGGGGTGGGGGTGGTGGGAGACATGAGTGGGGGCCTGGTGGAGGGTGACCCTGCACTGCTGGGGGGTGGGGGTGGTGGGAGACATGAGTGGGGGCCTGGTGGGGGCTGCCCATGGTGGCAGGGGGGTGGGGGTGGTGGGAGACATGAGTGGGTGCCTGGTGGAGGGTGCCCCTGCACTGCTGGGGGGTGGGGGTGGTGGGAGACATGAGTGGGGGCCTGGTGGAGGGTGACCCTGCACTGCTGGGGGGTGGGGGTGGTGGGAGACATGAGTGGGGGCCTGGTGGAGGGTGACCCTGCACTGCTGGGGGGTGGGGGTGGTGGGAGACATGAGTGGGGGCCTGGTGGGGGCTGCCCATGGTGGCAGGGGGGTGGGGGTGGTGGGAGACATGTGTGGGGGCCTGGTGGAGGGTGACCCTGCACTGCTGGGGAGTGGGGGTGGTGGGAGACATGAGTGGGGGCCTGGTGGGGGCTGCCCATGGTGGCAGGGGGGTGGGGGTGGTGGGAGACATGAGTGGGTGCCTGGTGGAGGGTGCCCCTGCACTGCTGGGGGGTGGGGGTGGTGGGAGACATGAGTGGGGGCCTGGTGGAGGGTGACCCTGCACTGCTGGGGGTGGGGGTGGTGGGAGACATGAGTGGGGGCCTGGTGGAGGGTGACCCTGCACTGCTGGGGGGTGGGGGTGGTGGGAGACATGAGTGGGGGCCTGGTGGAGGGTGCCCCTGCACTGCTGGGGGGTGTGGGTGGTGGGAGACATGAGTGGGGGCCTGGTGGAGTGTGACCCTGCACTGCTGGGGGGTGGGGGTGCAGGGGGACATGAGTGGGGGCCTGGTGGAGGTTGACCCTGCACTGCTGGGGGAGTGGGGGTGGTGGGAGACATGAGTGGGGGCCTGGTGGAGGGTGACCCTGCACTGCTGGGGGGTGGGGGTGGTGGGAGACATGAGTGGGGGCCTGGTGGAGGGTGCCCCTGCACTGCTGGGGGGTGGGGGTGGTGGGAGACATGAGTGGGGGCCTGGTGGAGGGTGACCCTGCACTGCTGGGGGCTGGGGGTGCAGGGGGACATGAGCAGGTGTGCAGGGTAGTCCCCTGTTTTGTGGGCTGCCTGCTGGGGCCGTGGAGGGTGTACAGGGAACACCTGTGAGGACCCACCCAGCCTAATTGCGTGTGATAATTCACGCACAACCCTGTAATACACGTACCTGACCAAATCGCATGTGAGAATTCCCGCGCACCCCTGTAATACACGTACCCAGCCGAATCGCGTGTAGAACTTCCCGTGTACCCCTGTAATACACGTACCCAGCCAAATCGCGTGTGATAATTCCCACGTACCCCTGTAATACACGTACCCTGGCCAATCGCGTGTAGAACTTCCCATGCACCCCTGTAATACACGTACCAAGCCAAATCGCGTCTGATCATTACCACGCACCCCTGTAATACACGTACCAGGCCAAATCGCGTGTGATCATTCCCGCGCACCCCTGTAATACACGTACCCAGCCGATTCGCGTGTAGAACTTCCCGTGTACCCCTGTAATACACGTACCCAGCCAAATCGCGTGTGATAATTCCCACGTACCCCTGTAATACACGTACCCTGGCTAATCGCGTGTATAACTTCACGCGTACCCCTGTATTACACGTGCCCTGGCTAATCGCATGTAAGACTTCCCGCGTACCCCTGTAATACACGTTCCCTGGACAATCGCGTGTTGAATTTACCGCGTACCCCTGTAATACACGTTCCCTGGACAATCGCGTGTTGAACTTCCCGCGTACCCCTGTAATACACGTACCCTGGCAGCCTGGCTAATCGCGTGTATAACTTCACGCGTACCCCTGATATGCACGTTACCCGCTTTGCGTTCCTTGTTTGGCAGCCCTGTAAACTGGTCCAGGGTTAGCGCAGCCCTTTGCGATGATTTAGATGGCTTTTCCTTGCGCGAGGGCGTTCTTGGGGGAGTTACTGGCGCTGCTGCAGGGTCGCTGCGATACTCTGCGCCACGGCTGGTTTGGGAGCCTAAAATCCATGAATACGCTGTGCGCGTAAATCGGTTTTAGCGCACGTGCCTGGCGCAGACAATCGCACGCGGACACTCTGCGCCAGCCGCTTGCGACACTTTTCTGTGAAATTCTATGAATTACCCTGTTAATGTCAAATAAATGTACTTTACCAAATGTACCGTGTTGCTGTTTGATTTTAAAGTACAGTTTCATATTCCGAATTGTGGCGCGCTGTGTTGTGAGATGGTCTGTGTTGGTTTCCGGGTTCTGTGTGGAGTCGCGTAAAAGACGACTGGGTGCGTTTGATTACGCAGCACAGTAACGTCACGGAGAGAGGCGGGGAATATGAATGTTTTGATAATGTCAGGCTCAGGGGCGGGGGATTTGATTTAGTGCCGCAGAAGCAGGTCAGCCAGGGCGATGCGGCAAGTGATAGGATTATCACAAAATGGCAGCTCCCTGGTGCCTATTTTCGCGTGCGTTTAATGGACGAAAACTCGGGTAAGGTCCATAGGAAAGTTTTCTAAAATCGAGCCACTTAGGCTTAAAAAAACATGGCCAACCCGTAGGGACAATAAACATTTTTACTGGACCATGCCTTTAAGAGTGCAACCAGGCAGGCTACTTTCTTTGAGCCATTGACAGCTGAAATGCGTGGCATAGCTTTAAGCTTCAACATCCTCTTTGAAGTAAAATTTAAAGTTTATCATAAAATATAGAACTTAGCCAGTGGGGCACACCTGACTAGCTCAAGGGGCAGCTTTAGCCTGTCTCCCACCGTGCCACCCACAAACGATGTTAATTTCTGAAATAAACGCAGATGCACAGCATTGGCCAGTCCCAGTCAAGTAGAGATGGGAAAGATATGATGAAGTTATTGTACTGCACATTCACAGATGTATTAGAAGTCAAAAGTCAGTTGTGATTTACGTAGCAGATCTCGGATCATATGATAAGTCTGTAGGTGGGTCAAGAGGGCAAGAAAAATAGCTTTAAAAAAAAAATCAACTTCTGAGTATTTTTACTGTTAATTGTGCAAAGAGCTGGTATCAAAGGAAATAAGGCGGTGTAGCAGGGACTGTATAGTAAACATGCAGCCTCACAGGCTCGCAGCCCTTCGCAGAGTGCCACGGACTGCCTCTCCCTTAACCTCAGGCTTCACTGAGCGCTTCATATACAGTGTCATTTGGAGCAGGGTGGGCCGGGTCAACAGAAAAGCAAAACAGCAGGACAGGGTCCTGTTGAGGTGGCAGACTGCCCTATCCTTGTCCTCGAGCTTCACTGAGGGTCTGATATCCGGTGTCCTTTGGAGCAGGGTGGGCGGTGCCAACAGTATCCGGGAACTGAGTGCTTGGGCCACAGGCGAGCGCAGCAGGGCTGCTTATGCAAGATTCCCAACAGTTCAGATTATCATCAGGAAATGGAACAGTGGTTGGATGGGAATTCCACTTTTTGGCCCCTATATCACTAGCCTACAGGTGAAGAACTTACGGAACTGTTAGGGATATAGGTTTCTCTTTGCAAAATATCTCTTGATTTTCTTTATTATGATTTAAGCAGCATTGTTATGGAAGTCCTTGTCAAACATATACATGGCTCATCACTATATGAATGAAGAGTCTCCCGCTCTGTACACTAGTTTGGACTCTGATTGCTGCTCTTCGATTCAGGATGCCATGCAGGGCAAGCTGAATAACATCATGGCTGATATTGTAAAAAAGAAAGAGGGGCTAATTATAACAGCAGAAAAAGGCTCAAAAGAGTTGCCTGCTTCTTGCTCCTCCATCTCCCAATTTAGCTTCTCGGCTATAATGGTCACTGAATTGGGGACTATAGTAGAACAGCTAAAAGTCACTAAATATATGGGTGACCCCTGCATGGGTTATAATTAAAACCTGTCCTCCCGGCTATTAGAAGCAATTTGTAAATTCATTAATTTGTCTTTTACGGAGCGCTCAGTGCCCCAAGACCTGAAGAAGGCATGGGTAAGTCCAATTCTTAAAAAACCTGGGTTACCTGTTGACTCCCCACTTAACTATAGGCCTATAACAAACACCCCATTTATATTAAAAATCCTAGACCTGGTGGCGTACACTCAAATTGCAGAGCCTAACAAACACCAATCCGGCTTTAGTAAAGGGGTTGGGAAAGAGACGGCGCTACTTGAACTCAAGGCCAGGCTCTTGGACTGGATTGATAAGAACGAGGCCTCTATGTTGTTATTGCTGGATTTGTCGGCAGCCTTCAACCTGGTGGACCACTCCATCTTGGTCACCAGGTTGAGGGATGTGGAATTGTCGAGATATTGGCAATCACCACACTACTTGAGAGGTTGACATTGCCAGGTGCACTGGCCACAGGAGTATGATGGGGGATAAGGGGAGCTATAAGAGAACATGTTAGAGGTGGGTGCCTGAGAAGTAAGGAACCTGTATGCCAGTCGGACCCAGATCAGGACAGAGCCGCATCAGGGGAGACTACGCAAGCCAAGTGCCTCAATTCAGGATAGAGACGCAAACTAACCAACCCCACTAACAATTTCCCTTTCTGCATACACCTCTCAAACTCCAAACGAAACACAACCAAAACCTACAGCACAACAAACCGCACAAACTTCACTACATTGCAACAACAAAACAAAAACACACATAGGGCCTCATTACACGGATGGCGGTAAGGATTTACCGGTACCGGTAAAATACCGGTACCGGTAAATCCTTACCGCCTTACTACGAGGTCCCTTTGCGGGTTGGGGGATTTAACGCCTGCAGGCGTTAAAAACCAACCCGCAAAGGGACCAAGGGAGCTAATTGCGGTACCGCAATTTGCGGTACCGTAATTAGCGCCTTCCCCATTCCCATTATGCCCTATGGGGCAAAAATGGGAATGGGGAAGGGCAATGGTGGAAGGGGGAATTACCGCCCTGCCAACCTTGGAATGGGGCGGTAATTCCCCTTTCCGCCAAGGCGGTGCTGGTATTTTACCGGCATGAACCATGGTGCTAATAGCGCCATGGTTCTCCGCCATCTGTGCAATGAGGCCCATAGTCTTGCACAAAAGTACACGACTACTACCGGCCGCAAACACCCCAGGCCCAGCCAACGGACCCACCGGGCTGAGGCCGCCAACAGCACATCATTTCTCTCTCTCGCACTTTTCCTGCTTCCTCCCACTAACTCAACCTCCCCTCCGCTTTCAGAGCCGCCAGAGCGCCAGGGGACCACTCCGGTGGTGATAGTGCGCGGTACAAATGTCCTTTAACATTAACATTGACATGTGGCTAACTTTTTGCCGGCAGCAGCTCGGTGCACATCATCCTTTCTTAGTAACCGTGAGAATAGAGTCGGTTTGAGGAGGCACTAGCCCCACCTATTACTTAGAAATGTGGAGTCCCACAGGGCGCATGCATTTCCCCATGTTTGTACAACATCTTTACAGCTCCATTTTTCACCCTGTTAGCTCAAGAAGGGATGATGTTTACAGACTATGCTGACGACACGCAGTGTGTCATCCCCATCTCTGGGACTCATAATATTGATGAAGCACAACTCAATAGGCTATATCCCTTTATTGAGAATTGGATGGTCCTAAATAACATGGCCCTGAACAGGGAAAAAACTGAGCTGCTAACTGTCGGAGCGCCCAATATGATTAAGATACTTGGCCCCACTTATGAAAGATTTATATTGGCGATTCTAAAATAGTTCTGCAAAAGAAGGGCACAACACTAGGTGGCTTAATTGCCCAACATCTCAGTATGAAAGCACATGTTGGGAGCTTGGTATCTTCATCTGCGTACTACATCAAGCTCCTTTCCCATCTTCGTCCTTTCATCACAAAATCCAATGCAGAAACAATTGCGAGAGCAATTGTGGGGGCCAAATTGGATTACAGTAGTAGCTTGCTTGTGGGGATTAATAAAACTGACTGCAACAGGCATCAGGTTATCCAAAACGGGGCAGTACGTGTGGTCATGGAACTCCAAAAAAGAGGCCATGTTTTAGCAACGAGATAGACTTTGCATTGCCTCCCTGTTGAATCTAGGATTGAATTCCATCTGCTATTACAAATAAATGCAGACAAGGGTCATGCAAGCCGACCTCCAGGATCGCCAATCTGAAAAAATGTATAGGAGAGCACTGAGGTCGAATAATCAGGAGCAACTGACTATTCCTAGATGCAGAACAATTACTTTCACTATGCAGCCCCCAAGGCTTGGAATGACCTACCTTTAGAACTCAAGTGTCTAAGGTCTATAGAGCTTATTAGGAGGAAATTGAAAACTTTTCTATTTATCTGAAGCACCCTGTAATAGATAAGATTCTGGTCAACAGCTCCTGTTCTATGTTCCCTGTCTTTCTGTCTTTATGTCTGTTGGGCTCTTAAGCCTATGGGTCCAATGGCACCTTCGATGACTATAAAGATGTGAAGCTCTTCTCGCACACTGTAAACTGGTGTAGTCACTCTCCAGTATGGCACCTCTGATGCCTGTAAAGGCATGTTCTGTGAGTGAAGCTCTTCTCACACTCTGTACACTGGTAGTGTTTCAATCCAGTGTGGAGCTCTTATGAGACATCAGGCTTGATGCACAATTAATACGCTTACAACATTCTGTGCACTCATAGGGCTTCCCCCTGTATGGATCCTTGATGACTGCTCAGAGTTGAGGGGTTACTGAAGCTTTTCTTGCACTCTGTGCATTGATAGGGCTTCTCTCCTGTATGGATCCTCAGATGCTTGGACAGGCTTGAGCTACAGGTGAAGCTTTTCACACACTCTGAGCACTGGTATGGTCGCTCCCCAGTGTGGGATCTCTGATGCGTAATCAGATGTGATGCACGATTAAAGTGCTTACCACATTCTGTACATCCATAGGGCTTCACCCCTGTGTGGATCCTTTGATGGTTGCTCAAGGTGGAGGGGTGACGGAAGCTTTTCTTGCACTCTGTACACTGGTAGGGTTTCCTCCCACTATGGATCCTCTGATGCCTGACCAGAACCAAGCTATAATTGAAGCTTTTCAGACACTCTGAGCACTGGTAGGGTCGCTCGCCAGTATGGATCCTCTGATGCTGTCGCAGTTGTGAGCTCTGAGTGAAGCTTTTATCACACTCTGTACACTGGTATGGTCGCGCCCCAGTATGGATTGTCTGATGCTTCTGCAAATATGAGCCATGAGTGAAGCTTTTCACACATTCTGTACACTGGTATGGTCGCACCCCAGTATGAATCTTCTGATGCTGCTTCAGAGCCGAACTCTGAGTGAAGCTTTTCACACATTCTGTACACTGATAGGGTCGCACCCCAGTATGGATCTTCTGATGCTGCTGCAGATTTGACCTCACAGTGAAGCTTTTATCACACTCTGTACACTGGTATGGCCGCTCTCCAGTATGGATCCTCTGATGCTGCTGCAGATGTGAGCTATAAGTGAAGCTTTTCTCACACTCCGTACACTGGTATGGCTGCCCCCCAGTATGGATCTTCTGATGCAGCTGCAGATTTGATCTCTGAGTGAAGCTTTTCCCACACTCTGTACACTGGTATGGCCTAACCCCAGTATGGATCTTCTGATGCCTCTGCAGATTTGAGCTCTGACTGAAGCTTTTATCACACTCTGTACACTGGTATGGTCGCGCCCCAGTATGGATTGTCTGATGCTTCTGCAAATATGAGCCATGAGTGAAGCTTTTCACACATTCTGTACACTGGTATGGTCGCACCCCAGTATGAATCTTCTGATGCTGCTTCAGAGCCAAACTCTGAGTGAAGCTTTTCACACATTCTGTACACTGGTAGGGTCGCACCCCAGTATGGATCTTCTGATGCTGCTGCAGATTTGATCTCACAGTGAAGCTTTTATCACACTCTGTACACTGGTATGGTCGCTCCCCAGTATGGATCCTCTGATGCTGCTGCAGATGTGAGTTATAAGTGAAGCTTTTCTCACATTCCGTACACTGGTATGGCTGCTCCCCAGTATGGATCTTCTGATGCTGCTGCAGATTTGATCTCTGAGTATAGCTTTTCCCACACTCTGTACACTGGTATGGCTGCTCCCCAGTATGGATCTTCTGATGCCTCTGCTGATTTGAGCTCTGAGTGAAGCTTTTCTCACACTTCATACAGTGGTATGGTCGCTCCCCAGTATGGATACGTTGATGCCTTCTCAGCTTTGATGTGTGATTAAAGTGCTCACCACATTCTGTGCACTCACAGGACTTCTCCCAAGAATACATCCTTTGATGGCTGCTCATTCTCTGTTGAAAGAAGCAGAAGTACCCTTTATTATTTTATGTAATTGTACAGCCTAAAAAATCAATATATCTAGTGCAGGACTGTTAATCCTCGTTTTACACTCAGTTCACATACTCACTGGGTGATCCTGTGAGAACCCATCCCTCTGAGTCTTCACTAATCAGAAGAGAGATGGGCAAAAATGTACTTGTTGGGAGAATCCTACAGAGACTTACATGTACAATATTGAGTACAAATCCAGTTGTATTTGCCCCCATACATGAACAGATGAGACCTGGGAATTAATTTCACTTTCACTGTTTGATGCAGTATTTTTCTAAAAGAAGACATTCACTGGGGAACAATAGAATTATCAATGAGTAGCTCTCGGCTATGGGACTATATTCCATCCAGAGGTTCTGAGGGAAATCTGATAGACAATGAAAGCGGAGCTCGAGTTTATGATGCCATTAGGTACCGGGAGATGGAATATACCCCATGACTGATAGATACACATATCTAGCATTGCATAGAAGATGGGCGTGGCAGCAGCCAATAGAGACTTATGTATCACTTTATAATTAGCTAAATTGTGGTAATACAATAGTGCATCTAACACTGCAAACAATCCTCTTGTTGTTTCCACATTACCAATTGCTGGCTGTGCATGTTGTATGCATTATAGAAGATAATTTGTGAAATTACAGATTTCCCTTCCCCCCCCTTTCTTCTTTTCTGTCACCATCACGTGGGGAATAACTTTTCTCCCAACTCATCAAACTCATTCAGCAGTCGTCCAATAATCACTGCTGACAATTAGAGGTAATTTCCTCATCTCTCTTTAAACATATCCAACACAACATTGGAACTTTTTAAAGTATTTTATTCCAATGAAGAATCGAAATATAAAATACACACTAGACAGTCTTGTATAATAAGAGTGTGATAATACTGAATTCTTGAGAATTTTTCTTCAATCTAATATACAAAAGCCCGTACTGATGTTTGAATATTAGAGTATATAATCTCACACAATATATATAACTACAACATGTTACCATTAGTATTATTCACCAAATACTGTTCCAGCAGCTACACACTAAAACTAAGACAACTAAGACCAATATGTGTTTTGTACAGTGGTCTTTGATACAGAACTATAACATGTGTTCCCAAGGCCAAGAAAGAGCAAATGGAACAGACAACATTACATAAAGAAAAAAAGAAAAACAAAACATACAGAAATAATTCTGAAGAAGATGCTTGGAACTCACTACATATTCACAAATTGTATCAGAGAAATTTAGATGAACTCTCTGACCTGTGCAAACAACTTACTCCTGTGAGGTGGGTCTTATTAGCAATCCAAGGCACAGAGATTTATTCAGCAAGGCTGTAGACAAACATACCCAAAAATGGAGAATAGCTATGATCAGGGCCACAGAAAAGATTCTGAAGTTGGAGTAGATCAGTCATTGTTGGTAAATTTGCGAGTTAAATAGGAATTCACATTCCAGAAGGATTATTTTTTTGCAGACAATAACACATATATTTTAACCTTAGAAATCATTACATTTTGCCATCGGTTCTTCATTGTACCTCGTAACACAGTTTAGCTAAAAGATGTATTTTTTCATAAACCTTTGTCTTTGGATTTGAAAGGAATAATATTACAGCATCTTCCTGCGGTGCTGCTCTGCTGGTACCCCCTGACACACCTGGTACACTGATTTGTGCGGGTGGCAAGGGACTGAAGGGATGATGGGTGGGTGATACAGTTCTGGAGGGCATCAGCATGGTGTGAACATCATTTGAAACCTCCATGACCTGAATACCTTGGACGAAGGGCGACTGGAAGGTGCGTAGGTGGGTGCAGGGGTGCGGGTGTGTGTGGTTCTCAGCCCTGTCACAGTGGCATGGTCATAAGAGCCGATAAAGCAGTACAGGTGCGAAGTAAGCCTCTGTCCGAGGCACAGGTGTGCACAAAAACACACCACATATCTTCACATGATGGTGTGTTTAACCGCCTGAGAACCAGAATAGGGGTAACATTGGCACTATGGGCATTATAAAGCCTTATTGCATGTATTTAAATGATCCACTGTATTATAAGATTGGGTACTCCCAGTTTTTTGTTTTCGGGGGGGCGGCACTATCAAAGGGAGACTGAAACGTGCAAAACAAGGAGTGATAGGTCGCCTTCCCCTACCTAGAGACCCTGAGTCGCAAAAAGGTTATATCCAAGGTAGCCTCATATAGTTTTTCAGCTACACATTCCACATCTAATTCACATAAATCTGTTGCTTTTCACTTGTCAATTTATTATTCAAAGAATGAGTATAAAAAAGACACCTAAACAGTATTAAAACAAACTGTGCTAGTCACTTACAATCTAACAATCTAACTGGTGAGGGTTCACCAGGCCTTTCAGAATGCCTACGACCATAGTGAAAGGTAACGGGAAAGGACAGTGTGTATTACTGTGAGTGTGTGAACATATGTTTGTATGAGGGAGTCAAAGTGTATTGTGAGCGCCCAACTTCTAATGTGTGCCTCAAAGGTGTTAGGCCAGAGTGAATGATCCACTATTGTATCTTTGGTTTGTTAATCACTCTGTTTCACATAACTTACATTGATACAAGGTAGCTAAGGGTTATTTAGTACACGAAAGCTATCTTTTGATATGAGAGATAGGAATCAGCAAATACATAGGTTCCCATTAATACGTCGACATATGTTTCGGCCTTTATGACTCATACGGGACTCTCTCTGGTGCCGTTGGTCTGGATGTGGATAATGGCCGTCTTCAGGACAGGAGCAAATTTGTATTTTTCCGTAATGGATACTTTCCCATTATTGAGACATCTAAATTAAAATATATGAGAAAAAGGATATATAAAAGAGTTGTATAGTTTGGGACATATTGTTCACCAATTTCTTGAAAACAGTGTGGACTGCCAGTCATGAGACTGCAGTGGACTTGGACTAACCTGAGAGTTTCTCAATTTCTTTGGGTCGTGTATGATAATTATCAGCAGTTTCAATGGGTTCCAACAGGAATACCATACATTTCATTTCATGCACCGTATCTGTAAAACATACGGACAGTGATCAGTTAGGCACCTATTTTGGCTCTACATTACTTAATTGCATAGTTATTGATAGAAACCAACTGTTTATAAAAAATATATACCTTTCGTGGTTCGATCTTGACGAACTGGTGAACTCAAGAGATTTTGCTTGGCACAGTTCGCAGTAGTGCTAAATTTAAAGAGGAGACACTTCCATTTGTTGATGTTGATGCGCTGTGGCTGCAAAAGGTAACACAAGCGGTTAGGGCTGATGGCGATAAGTAGGGTCCAGTTGGACATTCTAACTTTTTTGCTTCATAAATTGCCAGCCATGGAAGTGTCTCCTCTTTAAATTTAGCACTACTGCGAACTGTGCCAAGCAAAATCTCTTGAGTTCACCAGTTCGTCAAGATCGAACCACGAAAGGTATATATTTTTTATAAACAGTTGGTTTCTATCAATAACTATGCAATTAAGTAATGTAGAGCCAAAATAGGTGCCTAACTGATCACTGTCCGTATGTTTTACAGATACGGTGCATGAAATGAAATGTATGGTATTCCTGTTGGAACCCATTGAAACTGCTGATAATTATCATACACGACCCAAAGAAATTGAGAAACTCTCAGGTTAGTCCAAGTCCACTGCAGTCTCATGACTGGCAGTCCACACTGTTTTTAAGAAATTGGTGAACAATATGTCCCAAACTATACAACTCTTTTATATATCCTTTTTCTCATATATTTTAATTTAGATGTCTCAATAATGGGAAAGTATCCATTACGGAAAAATACAAATTTGCTCCTGTCCTGAAGACGGCCATTATCCACATCCAGACCAACGGCACCAGAGAGAGTCCCGTATGAGTCATAAAGGCCGAAACATATGTCGACGTATTAATGGGAACCTATGTATTTGCTGATTCCTATCTCTCATATCAAAAGATAGCTTTCGTGTACTAAATAACCCTTAGCTACCTTGTATCAATGTAAGTTATGTGAAACAGAGTGATTAACAAACCAAAGATACAATAGTGGATCATTCACTCTGGCCTAACACCTTTGAGGCACACATTAGAAGTTGGGCGCTCACAATACACTTTGACTCCCTCATACAAACATATGTTCACACACTCACAGTAATACACACTGTCCTTTCCCGTTACCTTTCACTATGGTCGTAGGCATTCTGAAAGGCCTGGTGAACCCTCACCAGTTAGATTGTTAGATTGTAAGTGACTAGCACAGTTTGTTTTAATACTGTTTAGGTGTCTTTTTTATACTCATTCTTTGAATAATAAATTGACAAGTGAAAAGCAACAGATTTATGTGAATTAGATGTGGAATGTGTAGCTGAAAAACTATATGAGGCTACCTTGGATATAACCTTTTTGCGACTCAGGGTCTCTAGGTAGGGGAAGGCGACCTATCACTCCTTGTTTTGCACGTTTAAATGATCCACTACAGCTGGTGGTCTATATCACGTGGGCAGGCCAAGCAAAACTGAACAGGTTGCACATGGTGCTGTACAGCCATCTTTGCTAATGGAGGAAGCTCAGCTAGAAAGTTCATAATGTGATCAACTAAATGTATCATACTGAATCTTCTGCAAATTCCTTATTGTGTAAAACCTTATAAAAAAAATAGAAATATTTCTGAGGCCTCCATTTGCTAGTAAAATCTTCTCCATAGCCCTGGTAAATAGAATGAAGATTGGGTGGATACAGGTGATATCCAGTCTCCCATGCACACAGGTTTACGTGCAGGACTTTCTATTTGTATTATAAATGAATGCAAGATCTGCTTTAAGACCAGGAAATATGCCCCTTTGTGTGGCGTGTTTAGATTATTCTTTAGCATTTGATTGTGTATATCGGGGCGCATTTTTGAATAAATAGAGAAATTGGAATATAGACACCAGCATTTTCAAATTCTTGGGGATGTTACATACAAATACAAAGGTGAGAATAAGACTGTACAGAGGCTAAGCATGACCTTAACATGGCTTCATACCAGCACCTTTATTGTTCAGTCGGTACGCGGCTCATTTGGGAAGGGAAATAAAAAGGCACAAAATCTTCCCACAGAAAATCGGTTCCAGACATATACATTGGTTGCCATGGCGACACTATCATTCTTTTTGACCATATGTGGAGCGATCTCCAGAAAAGTCTTAAGAATATGGTGGAATTTTTAAAGTAACATCATTTGGAAGTAAATTGTTAAATTTCTATAATGATGGGAGTTTACAAAGAGAACAATGAGAAATCATTTTAATTGGCAAACTAGAAAAACAACAATAGGCACTTGTTAAATGTAACTATCTTGGCATTGAAAGTAAATTAAACCCCGTAGTGGCATCCTTTAGGGGATCTGAAAGAAGATGTGGGGTATTTTTGTTATCCCCAGATATAATAGCTTATATAGACAGAATGTACACTATGATAGTAAAGGACGTTGAAGCGAGAATGGGGCATATAGATAATTGGCAAAGAGAGATGAAAGGAAATGGTGGCAGCCGTTCCTTGGCTTGCCAAAAGTGACCCCTATACAGTATGTCAGAATTAGGCACATCTGTATCTACCCTGATGCGTATTAGACCAGGGACTTTATATGTTAAAATCATGGAAGCCATGGATAACTCATTAAATATTATATAGGAGGAGACACGGCTGGAGAAGTGAGATAATGAACTATCTTTATAGGTAACAAAAGATGAGATTTTATGGAAAGTAAAGTGGTTACAGCTTCTTCCCATTTTAATCTACATTTAAAGATTTTAAATATAAAGAGACAATATGAGATTGGCTAAAGAATTATAAAGTTTTGCAAACAAAATCATTTGCCAAAGGATATGTGGTCACGGTGGATATACCGCTTATCGAACAGAAGTATAGAATTCTTTTCATAATGAAGGAAAAATATTTTTTAGAAAATTAAGATTACATCAATTAGAGACTAGAGATATTTGTAGTCCAAGGCAACAACGAAGATACAGTTTTGCAGGCGTAGAAAGATGCAAACGTGTTAGAGATAATACAACATGTGTTAACATAGTGCCTCTTTTTGGAGGCAATGAGACAAATGACTGTAAATTCAAGTGTCAGCAGTCTGGGATAAACAGTCCAGTGCAGTGACTCAAAGACTGGTCATCAGGGGTCTGGGATAAATTGTCCAGTACAGTAACTCAAAGACTGTGCCTCAGAGGTCTGGTATAAACAGTTCAGTACAGTGACTCGAAGACTGTGCCTCAGAGGTCTGTGTACACAGAGCAGGTATTCCAGAACAGTGAACCTAAAACCATGTCTTGGGAGTCTGGGAACGACAGCCCAAAACGTCGAACATAATACTATGCCTCGAGATGTCTGGGAACGGCAGCCCAGAACTTCAAACATAAAACCATGCTTCCGGAGTCTACAAAAACAAGCCCAAAACAGTGAACAGAAATCTATGACTCAGGAGTCTGGGAAAGACAGGCCAGAGCGCTGAACATAAAACCATGCCTCTGGAATCTGGGAAAGACAGCCTGGAATGTATCAGGTGCTAAAAAGACAGCAACCAGAACACCCCGCTGCATGAATGTAAACATAGGAAAGAGGCGCCAAAGCACTCTGGTCAAGCTCCGTGGAAGGAGGAGTGGTTTTCTGTGGATCTAATAGGGAGATGTGGAAAGGACAGGTGTCACAATAGTAAGACTAAGATCCAAAACCAATCCAGTGTCGAGTTGGAACCAGGGTGAAATGCTGAAAAGGTCCACTAACCTGAGTGACCAGCTGTGTGTAAATGGGGAAGACCTACACAGTGTGAGTGAAGTACAGAACTTATGCCACTTGCTGGCGAGAGCCACCAGGGAAGATGTAGACATAAGGCTAGAAGGGGTGGTGGGATGGGAAGGGAGTGGGAATCCATTAACATAGAGAGAAGCACATGCCTAAGGGCAGGAAGAGGGAACATTGAGAAACTATTACAAATGGATCAAATGATGTGGAGCTAAGTGTGAAACCTATCAGATTTATGGGAGAATTACAAGTACTCAGGAAAGTTCAAACAAAACAAGTCCATACAGCAGAGCATGGATTTCTATGAATAGAATAACTGTATGAGCCTTGCAGACCCTACACTGAGAGATAAGTGGCACAGAGGGCTGCAGTCAAAGAGAGACTATATCCTCTTACCTGACCATCCCCCGATTGGTGCCGCATAGTGATGTAGGGAGGGGGAATTCATGCAAGAGCAATGAAGGCATAAAGTGGGGAAGCAATAGGTCGAAAGCATCCCCGCCCTTGAGAGCAAAGACCCCAGCCTCGTCAAGCACCCTGACAGCCGAATCCCCACAGGACAATGGAGAGACACCTCAGCCTCACTGTAGAGACACTTCCCCAGAAGCATGAAACCCATGACCACTCAACACCCAGCCCACCCAAAAACCTCTTCAATGCAGTATCCTAACCCCTCTGCATACTCCCGCAATCCACTTTGCACCTCCCGAACAAGACACTGCAAAGTTCCCTCAATAACTCTCCAGGGAGTTCCTCCAAGGTATGTCCAGGGGAGAGGACATCTGACATAACTCCACTCTTAAACTCCGGACACCTAGGATGACCATGAAGCCCAAAAGCCTGCTTAGTGCAGCCACCTGTCAACTCAAGAAGTGCTTTCCCCCCAAAGTCCCAACGTGACCAAGCATAAACTCAAGGGGATCCATGATGCCTCCAATCGAACCCATCAAGCTATGCATTGACCGAACAAAAAACCATCCCCCCCATGCAGGTCGCATTGAGGAATGAAGGACGCTCCCACCAATCTTTCAAACACAGCCCACCATTCACCCCTGCTGAACAGATCGCCTCTGCCACTGAAGCATCTACAAGGAAGGAGGGTGGAGACAAGGTGGGAGGCTCTGCATCCCTGCTACTCCCACTAGCTCTCAATACCATTTAAAAGATGGGGGCAGAGGCCAATCCACAGAATCCACCATCACTTCACCCCCATAGCAACCCATGACGCTCTGGATAAAGATGAGACTCGCGAGTGTCAGCAGAACCCTTCCAAGTCTTTAATGGTGCAGCACCCATGACACAAACTTAACCTTCAACCATGATATCATTAAACCAAGGTAGAAGCATAGCTCAAACTACACCGTTGTAAGGGGGGCTTTACCCTTGCCTCTACAACATTGAGTTCCAGTGTGCTGCTCTGATGTATTCAAGTCCAGATGCCACTTTATTTCTCATACGTGGTTGCGAAACCCACATCACTGCGTGGGTCATGAACTAGGGCACATGACTTTAAGACACAATGGGCCTCATTATGAATTTGGAGGTAGCCATGCTGTTTTATGCGGCATGGCTACCCCCAAACTCGGGTCCGGGTCCCGCAAAATGGGAAATACCGGGCCATTCCGACCTTTGCAGGCCCGGTAATTCCCATTCGCAGGACCCGGACCCGGTACGTCCCCGTCCCATTTGAGCCCCCGTTAATGAAGAGTCCATTGTTAGCATCCTGTTCTGCTAGCGGGTGCCGCTCTGCATGTCTGGTCTGGCCAGGCGTACAGAGCGAGACCCGCTGCAGAACTCGTAATGTGGCAGCCCGGTATGAACGGTTCCAGTCCCGTACCGGCACCGTTCCTGCCACATTCGTAATGAGGCCCAATGCCTCTTTCATGAAAACCATAGAAAACTATACACACACCTAACTAACCAGTTATTATTAACTAACGAGTTAGCATAACATCTCGACCCACCCATGAACTGGCCAATAACAGAACACTAATCCATACATTACATAGTCTTCAAGTCTCAATGGTATTTCCTTCTTCCCCTCATTGGATATTGAGCACCTTCTCTATTCAGGGGATTTCCACATGGTGTCTGTATGGATGCATCCTGAACTTGATCGGGCCTCCGAACTAAATGGCAGTCTCTGCCCTTATGCCCATCTCATGACTTGAATCACTATCTTCAGGTCAGTATCCTTCTCAGGATTCAGAGTGCATCCTGGATGCTCAATCTTCTTACAAAACATGCAATTCGAGTAACCACTTGGGAGATGTACTTGGCCAATAACATTAGCATTGAACCATTTACTTCCGTTACTCTTCACAGTATTGGCTCAAAAGGAAAAAAAAAACAGTTTCCCTCAATGGTTTCTGTTTTTGATAAGAACAAAAACCTCCATCCTGGATGTCTGTGAGGGTCCGTCTCCTGAATGTGCTTTGCATGGTGTTTACTTGCTTTTTGTCTATGGAGGGACATGATCTTGTAGGATGAGAAGGAATTACACTCTTTATACACCGTCACTCGAGAGCCTCAGTGGGAGCAACTCCACTGGAGACATGCAGTGTGGCACTGTACACCCTCAGGAAAGGGTAACATGGAGTCTAAATGCTTTCCCCTTGAGCCTGTGCTATTCTAATACTTAGTTTTAATGTGCACATGAAGCACGATGCAACAGTGTAGAATTCCCAACAGATATCTTTAAGCTCTGTCCCTTAAAATGGGGATCTGTTGTCACTTTAAGTAGGCCACGTGTGGCGAACATGTTCTCTAGGCTTGGAATCAGATCTGGGGATGCTGTATATTCAGTGAACTTGACCTAGGTGTATCTGACCCACTCATAAATTGCTACGATAAATCGCTAGTCTACTTGGGCGGTACGATGGAGTAAGGAGGCTGAAACAGGGATGGCATTTTGTGCTATAAACTTTTATTTTAAAAGAACAAAAGAAACCTCTCTCTCCCTAGCTCTATACGGGTCATCCCGAAACAAATAAAAACTTGGGTGCTCGTCGTCAGAATGTTGGTAAAAAACCCGAAACACTGTCCTCTGTCCAAACCAACTACTCTGTTCCTGACACTATTCAAAAAACAGAAACGGTTCCACCAGTTTCTTAACACTGCTACCAGGAGAATGACTCACTGCTCTTGGTCCATCTGGATGATTCTTGAAGGCTGTCCTTTGATAGTCTTTAGCACAATCTTTTAACGGTCTCTTTAATTCCGCCCATGGAATCTTGATCACTTGTATTACTGATTTATCAACTCTTTTCCATATAGTTATTTTCCTCTCAGGGTTTCTTGAATCGTGTACCAGCTCTTGCTTATTATTGTTGGGGAGATAACACCCATACAGTTCCAGACCTCTCGGGTCTTTTACACTCTTGATATTTTCACGGTTTACTGCTGCAACAAGTGATATCACTCTCACAACTTCATTGACTCTTGGTTCTCTGAGTAGCACTACTGTGATGAGGGAGATCACTCCTGAGGAATACTTGACTCTTAGGTTGACCCAAACCCCTACCGACTCTCCCACTATTCCGGGTAACTGCAAGGTGTCGGGACTGCATTGCCAGTTCTTCCTAGGGTTTTGGGCTGCTTTGTGCTATTTCGGTGTCTCCTGCTTTATTCACTCTGCTCTTAGCTTCGTCCTTGCAGCTTCACAGAGACTTGAGCCACACATTTCTGGTGTAGATGTTGGACCACTCAGTCCACCTCCCTGAGGTCATGTCCCCACTGGTTCTTCTTCCGCTCTTCACCCAATTAGGAGCTGGGCTCTGTGGAGTGAGGAGTCGGACACAGAGGTGGCATTTTTGACATCAATTTTTATTCAGAATCAGAAATGAAAGCCTATCTTTCCCTAATTCTAAAGGCGGAACCCATACCTAAAGAAAAGATAACTAAGGTGCTCGGCAGGATGAAAGAACAACACAAAATAACGATTATCTGTCCCAAATTCTTCTCTACTTTGGCATTACCACAAAAAAAAATAACAAGCTATAGTTAACCAGGGGAATGACTCGCTCCTGCTGGTCTGTTATGAGGGTCAATTATAGTCTTGTAACAAATGTTCAGATTGACTCAGGAGAATGAATCCCTTCTCCTGATATGGCCAGGTTTTCACAAATAGTGATAGTTCCAAAATAACAATCATTTCTTTTCAGGTTTAACATTTTTGTCTGTTGATATACAGTCTGACTTATCAACCAGGAGAATTACTCCCTTCTCCTGGTATAATGCCTATGATTCCTTCCACGCTCTCTTCCAATCACTCGTGTTACACACTTTACAGTTGCTAGAGCAAAGGAGATTGCTCCTCAGGTCTTCCACTCTTGTAAAACGTCTCTCTTGGCCAATCCTTCTTTTTCTGGCAACCACTGAGATGAGGGAGATTACTTCCGATACTCTCTGCAATATTATTAATCTTCCATTGCTCAATATTGACTTTACTGCAATCACTGCATCGGGAGTAATCTCCCTCTTCACACTCTTCCTGGTAAATACTGTGACAAAGGAGATTACTCCTGATGCACTCTTCCTTGCAAATACTGTGACGAGGGAGATTACTCCTGATAATCTCCCTTGTCACACTCTTCCTGGTAAATTCTGTGATGAGGGAGATTACTCCCAATAATCTCTCTCGTCACACTCTTCCTTGCAAATACTGTGATGAGGGAGATTACTCCCAATAATCTCTCTCGTCACACTCTTCCTGGTAAATACTGTGATGAGGGAGATTACTCCTGATGCACTCTTCCTTGAAAATACTGTGATGAGGGAGATTACTCCAGATACTCTTCCTTGTAAGCACTGTGATAAGGCAGATTACTCCGGACGCACTCTTCCTTGTAAGTACTGTGATGAGGAAGATTACTCCCAGTGCACTCTTCCTTGTAAGTACTGTGACGAGGGACATTACTCCTGGTGTACGCTGATGAGGGAGATTACCCCGGATGCTCCTCTAAGCTGCCACACACCCCTACCAGGTCTCCCGTTACCTGATAGCAGGCTATGGCACGTTACCAGTTCTTCCTGGAACTGGGATTCCTAACGCCTGATTCCCAGATTTCCCTCTTCAGTCTCTGGTGTACTGCGGCAGCTCTGCTGCCTTCGCTGAGCAACAGTGTCAGGGCAGTTGTCAGACTAAATGGTCCACCTCATTGAAGACACGCCACTGTCTTCCTGCTCAGAGCTTGCATTTGGGCATTCTCCTGCTGGGCCCGAAAGGATTCTCTCAGTCTGATGCCAGAGTCCCATGCACTGTGGCTCATGTTCTCCTACACCAGTCTTCTTCATCGGTTTGAAGTTCCCGGGCTGGCCAGGCTGCACACCTGTCTCCTCCACAGCAGAACACTGAAGAGAATCTTTTGGTTCAATGATGTAATCTTTATGGCTCCTAGGGGCCATCTCTTCTCAGTACCTTCTGTAGGTTTTTAGGTAAGAATATTGTATGACTCCTTGGCACTTCTTCTTCTTTTCAGTACTGTCATGCCTTGACCATTGAGTAATCAGCATTACTCTTTCTTTTTCTTCTCAGCACTTAGAAGTGATGTGACGTTAAATGTTATAGAAGGTGTGCAAAATGGTACCCATACATTTTACCGAAAACAAAACAGAGAGGTACGTTTTACCAAAAACCATAATACCGAAAAAATACTGAAAATGTTAATGAAATATATATGGGGAGTGGGGCTAAAATAGGTGTGGATAGGGTTGGGGTGGGGTTACAAGATAGAAAAACAGGGAGCTTGAGGGGAGACCCCCCACATTTTTTTCAAAAAGGTTTTTTTGGGAATTATATTTTTGGTAAAACTTACCTCTCTGAAATTGTCTTTCGGTAAAATCACATATAACCATGAGCATTCTGACAGCATTCTCCCATTTGCCCCTCTTAGGTCCCCCTCTCCTATGACTGAGACAGGGGTAAGGCTGTCGGATCCTGACCCCGGGGTGGAACTGCAGGGGAGGATCACCTGAGTGGAGGGTCTTTGGGGAGTGGAGAGAGGGTACCTGGTGATGAGACATGGAATTCCCCCTCCTTCCCTGACAGTAACCTAGCCTCCCCTCCTTTAGCCTTTATGGGCTATTGTCAGTCATATTCCCTTGACTCCTATAAAACCACTTTAGTACTGAGAAGAAGAAGAGACTACTAGGAGTAATGTATATTACACACTGCAAAACCCACTTTGGTATTGTGACAAAGAAGAGAGGATCAGAGACCTCGAGCTATCACATCGGGCAACTCACTTCAACAGGTACAGGCAAGGTCAGGCAATTGAGGGTGATTTGAATCACCTGCAGCCCATTCATAATCAAGAAGTGTATAAAAGCTGGGAGTAGAAAAGAAAAGAGGAGTGGGCAGGAGCAGGACCGTGAACAGCAGAAAAACGTGTAGAGAGCCAGCCGTAGTGGTCTAGGAGGAGCCAAGAACCCAGGAGCGAGGCCCACGTGTGAATGCCAACGTCAGAGGTGATGGCGCAAGCAAGAGTTAGAATGAGAGAGAGAAGCCCCGCAACAAGCCGGTGAGGCTCGCCTCTGTGAGTATCTATGCTTCCCGAGAGAGAGGAGGAAGCTGTAGGAGCCACTGGGGTCAGCTGCAAGGTAACAGGAGAGTCGGACGAGCACTCCAAAGGTCCGGAAGCAGCCGACGAACTTCAGTGAGTAATGAACTGTAATGCAATACCGGAAAAGCATATATTGAATGCTAAAGTGAATGGAAACAATGTAATGACTGAAATAACAACGAATGAACATTTATTGAATACCAAACTAAACAGAAACAATCCCTTGAATACAATACAGCAACTTCTGAATAATGAGCCACTAATAACAAGCTAGAATGATTAATGCAAGAAAGAACCTGAGGCTTTGATGTTAAGATTGAATGTGGCAAATAGGGCTAGTGAGCCCATCCAGTGAATTTTTACTAACTTTTGCAAGAAGGGCTGACGTAGCCCACCTAAAGCAAAGTGGATCCTGCTACTTTCTTGCCAAAGGAACACCTTAAGAAGTATTTGAACTTGTAAACCATTGAACATCAGCCGGGAGAAGCCTATTGTTGTGTGAATGGGTGGACTGTGGGGTCTGACAACTGCGCCTAGACTATTGGGTTTCTCTGTGTCAAGTTTGCTAACATCAAGAGTTAAGTTACAAGCAAGACAGCTGGCTTCTGTTTGAGAGACCTGTGAGGGTGGACCGTGTGGTCCGACAACAGTGCTTAGACCAGAGGCAACAAAAGGGTTGACAAGTGGTACTAATCAAAGGAGTGGTCAAGCAGACCCTATGTTTTGGGGAATTTGTTAAGCAGCCATTGTGAGTGTGACACTTGGGGAAGGAAACCCTGAGAGGTAAAGTCTGGAGAATTTCTGTCTTGGGGGAAGTGAGTCCTGAGACAACAGCGTTGTACGGACTTCTGTGTTGCATTTGAACTCGGGGTAGGGAGACCCCCAGTGTTCAAGGTAAGATTTAGAAATGGGAGTATTTTACTCCCTATTTTAAAGTTGGGAGTAAAATTATTTTTTAGGCAGTAAAAACTAACGTTCAATGGGAGTTCACAATGGGAGTATTCTATAATTGAGTAAAATATGCTTTAACTGAAAAAACGGAAATGTTTTGGAAATAATTTGTTTGCAACTAGTTTAAAAGATACATGTTTCTTTCTTTTAATTAGGCAGTAATTATAGTAGTTTCTTCCTGTGGTACTACGCACATGACTGGTCCAAAAATATGCATGGAGCTATGTCGGTGAAAGCAGAACACAAGATCCTACGTGTCTTTTTTCCTTTTTTTTTTTTGGAAGTATTTTTCCTCCCCGTTTTTTTTTTTGGGAGTATTTGCCTATTTTTATGTAGTAAAAGTGGCCAACAGACCCCTTATCTGTAGGGATGGAGACCCCTAAATTGTCGTTTTGATGTGAATTGCGAAATTTGCTAGTCTACGAAAAGGTTGCTTCAGAGTTGGAGCAGTCCTTGTTCAAAATAAGTTATATTGAAACTGTGTTGAACTTTAATTGGAGAACTTTAACTCATGGAAACCTCGATTGATATTCTTTGAACATTTTTGTTTTGGAACACTGATTTTGGTTGAGAGTATTTTCCCCACTAGTTTTGTTGTAGTTGTGAATACAGCATAGGGTTTATAACATAGACAGAGTTTTGGACTTCCTCACATTGATTTTCCTTAGTTTCAGTTAGGCTGGGAAATCCCACCATAGCATTGGGTTAGTTAGGCATTTTACCATCCTGAATCTAAATAAAGTTGTTGAAATTATAGTTTTGTTGTCTGTGTCATCTCTCTTGGTACCATGTCTGTCTCACAAAGGGAAGGAAAGAATATTACAATAACAGATCATAATGTTATCAGATGTATTCTCAAGGGTAGTCTCTCCCTGTGAGGTACTCCCGCTTTTTACCACCCCTAGGGGGAATATCGGGTAGTTGCCTCACCTCCTTAGCACCACAGGGAAGGCCCTTTCTGTGGAGAAGTGACTTGATCCCATGAACAGTCACAACATCAAATGCCAGGCTCCATCGACCTTCTTAGGCTATCTCCACGACAGGGGATCACCGTGGCTGAAGCTTCGCGTTCCCAGGCTCGTACTTCCCGGGCTGCCTGCTCCTCTCCTCTTAGTCCTTCTTCGTAATCTACTTTAAATAGCGGGGCCCGCATCTGAGTATTGTCAAGATCTTGCTATCTTGCCTTGGATGTTATTTTCATGCCTCCTTGGGGCCACCTTGTCACAGTATTTTCTATCTTTGTCCAAGGAGCATTTTTTATCACTCAGTTAAACTTCTTCTTCACAGTATTGTTACAAAAATATGTTAGTAGGTGACACAGAAAAAATAAAGAGTGCTACCTTAACATACAGTAGCTCTGTTAATCAAACATTTTCCCTATTGATCTTAAAGGGTTTGGGGTCTCATGGTAAGAGGTTTAGGGAGTTCCACCATGGAACGGGAATCCTTCTCCCCATGAGGGGTGGCGGGATTATGGGGTCCCGCTTTCTGCCACCCCTAGAGGGACCATTGGGCAGTGGCACAATTTATAGAGCCCCTTATTAGTACTGGAAGTGGTTATGAATTAAGACTAGTAGTACAAAACCAGTTGATAATATCCTGCATTGAGATCTAATTTAGATCAAATTGAGGCCCTTTGGTCTTCCGCCAAATCACCAATCGTTGAGGGTCACACGTCTCTAGCGTTTGATCACCTGATTAGGGAACTGCATGTTCGCACATATCTGCACTGAACCAGCATTCTTGGCTTGGCCGCAATTACAATTGAGGACACCCGAGGGGCTGTGCCATCCACCTTCTCAATGATGTCTGCCTCCACTAGCTTCTTTCATTTTCTCTCCACTTCGTCCCTGATATGGAATGGCAATCGCCTGTTTTTAAGGGCCACTGGTTGTACAGTCTTGTCTATGTTCAAGAACAAAAAACTTTTTTTCAGGAAGTATAGCCCATAAAACTGCATATAACACACCTTTCAATTAACATCTTACACAGTAATTAAAATTATTCTTATAACATTTCAGACAATACATCAGAACATTAGTTACCATTTGATGTGACATTAAGCATCATTAAGTAAACAACATAAATAGATGTGCGCAATGTAAGTCACAGGCAGATAAATAAACTATAAAATAGGCTGGTCAGCATTTTATTCCTGAGGTTAAATGCACATTGCAAACATTGTGTGAGGGACCTGCTGTTATCTCAGTGTCGGGACACAAAAGGAAGATGAGGTCCAGGCAACATTGGCGAAATCCTTCAGACTTTAACATTGCGACTTTATAAAGTTTTCTAGTGTTAAATAAACAGGACATAACAAAAAATGGCATCCCGTCGCCAGGGAGATAAGGCAAACTGGGCATCATCTCTGCTCAATACTACTTTTATGCCAGATTCCATAAATCATATTGTAATTTAGACAATGAAAAATTGCTCTGCTTATTAAAAAACATTGATGTAAGTATGGGGAAAGGTTAAACAAGGGGCCATGCCAGTCGAGACAGATAACATTTCAGTATGTCTGTGGGTATTTTTTGGCATTTGTAGATTAAATATATCTGTTGAATGTTGATTAAGTAGTACACCGTTTCAGGGCCATCGTTGTACTTTCCACACAAGGAGACACAAGATTACTGGAGATCTACTGACAATGCTTCCTAGATCCCGCTCCAGTACTCTCATCCACAGGATCCTAAGGGTCTGGTCACTGGTGCAAACATTGCTTAAAATGCGTCACCTATCTTGTGTAAAGATGGACCAGCCATATACAACAATGATGATGTTTGGCATTGGCATCATATTACTCCGATCACCACAAAATACATCTCCAGCCTCTCCTCCCACAATTTCCATCTCGTGCCTAGAGTGGACGGGGCGCATAGCACATTGCATTCTGCCATGGCTGCAGTGCTTCCCAACTGACTTGGTCTCACAATGTCTCTACTGGCAGCAGCTGCATCATCAGCCACAATAACAAATACACTTGTGCATGCAGATTCGCCTAGAGTGGTTTGCCCGAGGCCCTCAGTGTATGGAACCTGGCACACCCTTTTTCACACTGTCTTTTATGTGTATTTGGGTGCATGAGCATTCCAGCAAGAGCCGCTACCCTTTGATCACTCACCACAGATAAGAAAATGTGGTGCCCTAATAGATCATACAGGACGTCGGTCCGCGGACCCGTGAAAATGGTGACAGGACTTTGTGGTTCGTGTAATGGAGACGCACATAACACAATGCTCTTCTCCAGCAGACAGCATCTCTTATATCGACCACCTCAGCGGGATCCACATCAGAGACTAGACAGGGTAGGTTTATGGGTAGATGTTGGCCCCTTGCCATCTGTTGTTGCTGGAGCGGTGTGTCACACCGGCACAGGGAGAGAAATACAACACAAACACACAGTGTTTTTCTTTCGGGTATTCGATTCAAGACTCAAGATTCCATTTGAAGAACAATATGCTACAAACACCAGGAAGAAGAAGAATGATGAAAGAGCAATAGTGATTACTCCATGGTCTCGGACCAACAATGCTATAATGAAGAAGATTGAACGAAGAATGAAGAGTTATCAACAAACTGAGAAGGATGGACTACTGTCCTCCGCTGGGGAGGTCCCAGAAATGTGCAATAAAAAGGAAAGAAGGACTTCTCTTAGTGAGAGAGAGAGCACAGAAGCCCGGGAGCTTCAAACCAGTCAAGTCATGACTGGGAAGGAGGAGTGGGAGATCCTCCGTTGGGAAGAATCTAGAAGGTGCTATCAGCCCGAAGCAATCAGGAAGACATAGGCCCACTAGGAAAGGTGACGAGAACCCAAACAAAGAGAAGCAGACGAGAGCGGTGGCGTGACCCTGGAGGTGTTGACTGCTCATGTATTATATGGTGACTTGTATGGCTTATGGCTAATGCAGCAAGAAAGTTGAAATACTTACAAACTTACAAATGCACTGCTGGTTGCTATTTTTTACTTGTTTTTATTTTTTTTATTAGCATTTGGTTTAAAAAATAAACCATAAGCTTTAATATAAAAAACATGTTAACAAAAACCAAAAGAGAAGATAAAAAAGAAGAAAAAGGAAAATTAAGAAAATGAGATTCAATTTTAAAGAAGCAAAAGCAAACTGAAACCTAAGATGTCGGGAGCAAAGCGTAGTGCACATAACTTAATTCACATATTATAAGATCTACAATCTACACAAAAAATAGATTTAGCCCGAAAAAGTCTACTCGGCTCTGTACCTAAATGATGGATCATATGTGAGGCTCCTGCTTTTCTATTAATAGTACAAAAACTTCTTTCAGAAAAGCCAACAGAGCTACGGTCAACGAGATTTGAGATGACGACATCAGTCTCACCCACCAGTCTTCTGGTTACATTGTTAAAAATGTACTAACAAACTTTGCCTGCCACTTTAATCTCAAGTAATTCACGCCGGGCAGTTTAAGGTAAAATTGAATAATGACTCTATTTTAACTACAGAGCCTACTTTGGAAGTCCAGCTTGTCCGCTGGTTTACTAACCTCTAAAGCCTCCTTAGCAGGACACAAATTCAGCCTCACCCACAAGAAAGTGGCATGCTTATGTCTACATAGTAATTTGACTATATGAAGGCGGTAATGAACCTCTTGCTTTGATGTCTTTGAAGTTGTTGCCATAGAGCTTAGAGTTTGCACTATAGTCTAACGATTGAACCCAATCTAAGCCGTAAAGCTTTCTCTTAACCCTAGCTGGGTTTATCCATAATGACTCCTCTGATTCTCCCAGATCAGCCAGAATCTCTTTACAGATTGAACTCCAAGTTTTCAAAAGAACCTCAGAGTGCTTTGACATAGCTGTGCCAATTGTGGCAAAACCTCCTTCCACCTCCATCGCACAACATTTTCTCTAAAATGAAAGGGTTTTCCACACCATGATGGAATAAAGGGAGGTTAAGCCTAGTTCCACCCTAATGACCTCGACTAGGACATAATTAGGCAGGCATAAGACCCTTCTCCAAAATTGGCCTTCAAGTTTACCCCACACTATGGCTGATATGGTGCAGAAGCTTCTTTTTCCTTATGTCGAAATCGGTGCCACTTTTAGACGAAAATACTCAATTACGGTTAACAGGGAAAATTTGCCATAGCATTTCTGAATGAATGATGCAAGCTTGAGCAGCCAAGTTCTTAGTTTTGCTCTTTAAGTCTGCTTCCCCCTTGTGAGTCAGCCACGCTGTCGTTTAAACAAAAACCGAAGTAAGTGCCATCACTTTCAAAAAAATGTCACCTTTAATGTACCAAGCCTTAACTGCAGCTGTTTTGTTCTTTCTCTTCCGACCAAAAATTAGTATCCTTGATTTCTTGACATTAATTTGTTATCTATTTGTCTCCAGGCAGATGGGGGGCAGCTACAAGTGGATCTAGGTCACCTGGCCTAAGCCCCGCCCACCTGGTGCCTTCCTGCGTGCCGCTCTTTTTCACCACTTAGCAAGCCCTGCCCACCTGGTGCCTTCCTGCTTGCTGCTCTTTTCCACCACTTAGCAAGCCCCGCCCACCTGGTGCCTTCCTGCTTGCCGCTCTTTTTCACCACTTAGCAAGCCCCGCCCACCTGGTGCCGTCCTGCTTGCCGCTCTGTTTCCCTACCTAAGGAGCCCTCCAGCCTCTTTTCCTTTGCAGATGGGGAGCAGGTTCAAGTGGATCTAGGTCACCTGGCCTAAGCCACGCCCACCTGGTGCCTTCCTGCTCTGTTTCACCACTTAGCAAGCCCCGCCCACCTGGTGCCTTCCTGCTTGCCGCTCTGTTTCCCTACTTAAGGAGCCCTCCAGCTTCTTTTCCTTTGCAGATGGGGTGCAGGTGCAAGTGGATCTAGGTCACCTGGCCTAAGCCCCGCCCACCTGGTGCCTTCCTGCCTGCCGCTCTTTTTCACCACTTAGCAAGCCCCGCCCACCTGGTTCCTTCCTGCCTGCTGCTCTTTTTCACCACTTAGCAACCCCCGCCCGCCTGGTGCCTTCCTGCTTCCCGCTCTTTTTCACCACTTAGCAAGCCCCGCCCACCTGGTGCCTTCCTGCTTCCCACTCTTTTTTCACCACTTAGCAAGCCACGCCCACCTGGTGCCTTCCTGCTTGCCGCTCTGTTTCCCTACTTAAGGAGCCCTCCAGCTTCTTTTCCTTTGCAGATGGGAAGCAGGTGCAAGTGGATCTAAGTCACCTGGCCTAAGCCCCGCCCACCTGGTACCTTCCTGCCTGCTGCTCTTTTTCACCACTTAGCAAGCCCCGCCCACCTGGTGCCTTCCTTCACCATCACTGTCTTGTGGCCAATGCTGGATTTGACTTTTATGGACTTCATTCATTCACAGTGCGTCACTCTTTCTCAACTCTCATGCTGGACTTCCTTTGCATCTTGTTCTCATGGTGACCCTGAATCATGCTGTTCCCATCTTCATCTTGTATCCTGGCTTGCAACATTATGTGTTACTACTGACTTCTGCAATTGTATTCGCTCTCCACGCTTGCTACTCCACTCTTGTTGACTGCTTAATCTCTTTTTTCTCCTCCTTTCCCTTCTCCCTTTTCCTATCTCCTCCCCTTACTTTCTTCTATGCACTTACTCTATCAGAATTGTCCCTGGACCTAATATGATAGCAACCTCATCTGTTTCCTTCACCCTCCCATTACTGTTTTTTTCCTCCCTACCACCCCTCCAGCACTATCTGATATGTCGTCAGGCCTAGTATGATAGTCGCTTGTTTTGTTCCTCCCCTCCCTTTCTGCACCCCTCTCCCTCACCTTTTGTTTTTCTCCGGCTCTACCAGAAATGTCGTCAGGCCTAGTACGGTAGTCGCCTGTCTGTTTCCATTTCCTTCCCACTCTCCCCCTCCCTTCCTTATCTATGTCTTAGCTCTTGCACTATCTGAAATGTCAGGCCGAGTATGTTAGCTAATTTCACATCCTTACTGTTCATGGCCTGTAAGAATGTGGTTGTATTTTCCCTTGTTCCCTCCCTTGCCTTGAAGCGCTTTGAAACACATTGTGTATAGGTGCTATATAAATAAACGATCATATCATATCATAGCATATCCACATATTTCCCCAAAGCATCTAACTGTCTTTGGAGACCAACCTGAGTTTGGTCGAGGAGGATTAGATCATCCACATAGAGTATTTGACATCCCCGTCAACCTAGTTGGAGAACATCTAACTGAATCAAACACTGACTTAATGGCTGAAATGAAGAAGTTGAAGATGGCGGCTGCCAGTGGACAACCTTGCTTTAGACCCTTAAACGTTGAAATTGAGTCACTCATGAGCCCCTTTCTGTCCAATCTCACTAATAGGAGGTTTGATCATGTAGTCATTGTAACGTGTCTCTAATGTCCCATGCACATCACCAGGCTTCCAGTTTTGCCCACGGATATTGACGTCTCTGGTGTCGAAGGCCTGAGCCAGATCTATTGATGCCACATAAAGTTCATGACCATTCTTTGCTTTCGCCTTCGACTTGAAAATGTTCAACAAGAATAAGTTCACCAATGTCCCCAAGCCCCGTAGAAACTCTGCTTACCACGACATGTAGTGAGATGTAGATTTTGCCCAGTTTGCAAGGGCCTTAAGGAGCAGTGATCCAAAGATTTTACCACTAACATCTAAAAGGGCAATGGGCCTGTAGTTACCCGGATTTGCCCTATCGACATGGTTGAACAAGTCCAGGAGACCGGGATTGTTTTTTCCCATTTAATTTGTTGAAGCCAAAGCCACAACTGGTCTGCCCATTTATCAGGATCTTCTTTGAGGGTTAAATGTGTCATCCCGTTGGGGCGTGCCGCTCTTGAATTGCTTTCCTTGTGAATCAGATTGTAGATTTCACTTCAGGTTGTAGAGAACATCCAAGGGCGAATTGGGAGCCTCCAGAAATTGACAGTTTTTAGGGCCTATGAAGACCGCCCTTAAAATGATTTTTCAATTTTTGCCGCTGAAATTGGATTTAAAAGTACAGGGTCTTGAGGTGCATGCAATTGGTTCATGGCTCTCCACATCTCTGCTGTATTGCTTGAAGAGAGAAATTCCCAAAAAATGCCTGCATCCAATTGCATCATCTGGTGCTTATGGCATTTAAGCCAATTCTTCAAAGCTTGTTTGAGCCGTCTGGAACTTTCAGTTGCCTCTGCCGGTCTACTTACAGAGTTTGCCCTTAGTTCTTTATTTAGAACTTTTTTCCTCCTTACAACTTCTGAGTCATATTTATGACACGTAATAAATCCAACTTTATTAGATGTTGACTGCGTAACGACATAGACCTTAAAAGATTCTATCATCTGGCGTGGAGCATAGTTGTTCACTGACTGTGAAGAAGCAATATGGGGCGTTGATTGCAGCCTCAGCTTATTTTTTCCCGGGTCTATTTCGAACAGAACATCTTGCCTCATTCATACACTTCTTCAATGGCCACTTTACAGCCGTAATCACGATGATGTTACTAAGTTTGTTAGCTCAAAGAATAATGATTATGTCGCAAAAACATAATCCAGGACTTTAGTCTCCAAACCCCTTTTCCATGTTGGCCTTGGGGGACAATCATCTTCAATATGCCCATTCACCAGACGTATATTTCTATCTGCCAATTCTTTTCTCCAGTATAACCCTCTCAATACTTGCGCGGGTGCCAATGGGAGCGGGTCTTCAATAAGATTTGAAATTTCATCAAAGCAGTGGATATTTAAGTCCCCACACAAAAGGACCTCTAAGTTGGAATGAGAGGCCATTGCTTCATCAACTGAGACTACTGTCTTCATGAAGTTCTTACTCCAGTGCAATGCCACATTCCAGTAGAGGTTAACCACCATGACCTTTTTAATACTCCAAGTTGAGGTCGGGCCCATAAATATTATTGTTGACTGAATCAGCGGCGAGGGTTGGCATTCCGAAATTACCTTGAAATTACATTGAAGCTCCTTGCAGTTCTGAGAACTAGGCCAGCCACAGGTCTACCATTTTGGCCTTTTTCCACCGGGTTAAATAGTATAGAAAAACCCTCTAAAAGAGGTGGGGACCTCAACCACATCTCCTGCAGGAAGACTATTTCAAACTCATTAAGGTTGGGTATACTCTCTCCAAACAGATGGCTAAACCCACGAGTGTTGCAAATGAAAAGTCTCACCTGCTCCTCCATGATGTGGTCTTCTAGTGCCCGCCTGTTTCCCCCATGTTATGCGCGTACATGTCCTTCTGCTAAAGCCCCTGGCAGCCAACCCCAGTCATCTCTTGCCAAGTTGTGGCCAGGCTCCTGATGAACTCTCTGAAGATTGTTGTAACAAAAATTATTATTTGTTGAGAGCCTTGATGATCAGTAACACTTTCCTCTTTTATTGTTGGGAAAGAGCATGAGCATTTGATCATTGAACCACCCCCCCCCCCGGTCCACGAGGAGACTCTTCCCTCAATTTTCCTTGAAAGTGTTTAGCGGACGATGGACTTTCCATGTCGTGGTCCATTAACCTGAAGCCCAAAGGTAGAAATGTTGCGCTGTCTGATAGTATAGCTTTCTTTCTCATTGACGATAGGTAGATTAGTATTTTGTCCAATCGAGCCTTCTTCCGGAAACACCAGTAGCAGCAGGTATTTTGATTTAATATGATCAAAGGCTGGAATAGTTTCCAAAAGATGCATGATGTTTGATCTATTCAGCGTTAGATTGTCCTTAATAATAAGTATGCTCTCCAAGGACAGGGCAAAGCCCCTTCTCATACTATTAGCAGATCCTTTAGAGGGGAATTCGTCTTCCCAGTCATGTTTTGCCCACCTAGAATCTATGTTAACCTGACAAAAAGTAGGTGGATTATTTACTAACTCTCCTCTAGAGTTGTTTGTACTTTTGATGGAATTCAAACATATCAGTCTTTTCTCTTCAAGTGTTTTGAACCCAGAGTTTGCCGAAGACCTAACAGTTACTCGAAGGGCGGCCTTCAAAGGTTCCTCCACCAGCACCTCATCGACTGGAGGATCTAGAGTGCTGTATTCACTAAGGCCATCCGAGGCAAAAGTGATCCTTTTGGTCCACTTCCTTGTAAAAGGATTAGCAGGCCTTTGATGGATGATGCCCTGGAGGCCTACATCCTCAATTAGGGCCTCTCTCAGACTAGAGGCGACACATTGAGTAGCTTGGCTTGACTGCATGTCAACTTGTGGGTGATTGATCTTGTATCTTAGATCTTCGTCTTACTCCAATGAGTAAGTAGAAAGATTGATTAAATCTATACACTTTTCATCTGTTGGACCATCCAACTGCCTTGATACATTGCTCAAACGCCCAGCCCCAGAGGGGGACTTGGGAAGATGTAAAAGACTGTGTGTAATTAGACCCACAGGGCTTTTTGGCATTAAAGTAGAAGGTGGAAGTAGATTCCTAATAGACTGCCTTATCCTCCCCACATTTGCTGGTGAGGGGGGGTCTATGGGGAGTTGCCTAGGGGCCTATGGGCTTACTGCATGCTTTTCCTTTGTCAACTTCTTCTTCAATGCCAATCTCTTAGTTTGCAGCGAATTGTTGATTGACCAGTCACTTTCAGATAGTTTGGAGAAAATGTCCTATTTTTTCAGGGTGGTTGTTGACGGTAGATCCCCAGAGCCTTCAGGCTCCTGTGAAACAATAATACAAGAATCTGACATTGCTGTAACTAAAGACTCCTTGGTTGACTTCTGCAGGGGATTGCCTGCTTGAACGTCCGAGACTCGCTCAGTGCCTCCCGGGCCCTCTTGCATGTTATTCAAATGTAGAGTCCTTATTGAAGTCAACTTGACACCTTAAGATTGCATGTTGCTTCACTCCTCCAATCCAATGGCCCAATGGGGGATAATCACTGCCGTTAGACTCTCACTTGGAGACTGGGGGAGGACCCTGTGACACATCACTCCGCCTTTTGATTTTATCTCTTGTTGCAGTAGCGATGATTGAATCAAGGGTATAAGTGATTTATTCCTTGTTTTTTTCAAGGTTCATCTGGATGCCTGTTACAAAGCCCTCTAAAAATACCAACTTTGTGTGAAACATTGCAATTACTATAGTCTGGTCCCTGATGTGGTCACTCATGGTTTCATGAAGCTTCATGAATGGGGCCAGAGTCGAGATGGCGCTAGAGAGCCACCCAAGATGGCCGCATTCATGTGAGCTCTCGCATGATCCGGAATGAATCCTGAACCATCCTGCACGTTTCGGAGGTCTGCCACCCTGTTTTAGCAATAATCCTCGTCAGCAAAGTGTTACCCTGCTGGAAGGCGAAAGTTGGAGCGAAATCGATGCTCCCGTGACCACGATATCCACCTCACAATTTTGGGTCCCAAAGAAATCAGTGAGGCCCTGCTAGTCATCGGGTGCCCGAGGCTAACCACGAGGCCGGGTGAGGATCGAGCCCCCGGGGAGGCGACCAAGCCCTCCCCACTCTGCAGAAACGAGGCAGAGACACATGCCGGCAGACCTGTGTCTGGTACCCTGCAGAGACCCCCCCTCGTAGCTCGGCCAATCCGCTACGTGGACCGGCGGCCGAGGTGGCCGCGAGCATCCGGCAACTGCGGCGCACATTGGGAGGCTGGGGGAGCAGCTGTAGGGGTCTCTGTGTCCGCGGAGAGTGAAGGCGGCAGACCGGCTGCAGAGGTGTCCCATGCCCTGGCTCTCCCGCCACCGGCAGAGGAGAGCAGCACCACTAATTCGGGCACAGCGAACAACACCCTCTCTCCCCGTGTCGGGTGGGAGAGACTGGGCTTGGAGGAAGGCTGTGGGGATTGTGACAGCGACACGGGATGAACGTTGCACACCCCTCAGCACAACACAGGTACGGGGCATGGTAGGGGGGGCAAACATATCCTCCTGCAGAAGGCACTGTGCGCGCGCCTGAGCAGCCTCAAAAGCCAAGCATTGAGACCCTTATAGCCTGCCCTGTTGCCGGCAGAAGACTCCATCCAGACTGAACTCAATAACTCTGATACCGAAACCACAGCCTGGCGACGGGGGGGAGAGCACAGCCCCAGGGGTACGTTCACTCCGTATTGAGAAGAGCTTTCTGTGCAGCACCGCCTTGTGGATTGGGCTCGCCCCCTCACTCCTCAGGGACTACAAAGGCAACCTGAACCAACATTAGGAGCCACAACTAGCATCAGCTCCCTGGAGTGACACACTTTGGCCACTAATCACTGCTCCACGACGCGTACTACACCTACTATCTAAGGAACTGCTGAGGTCTTGATAACCGTCTGCAAACATCAAACACCACGCAGAGATAACCTCCCCAGCACGTGGGAAATGGGGAAAATGGACAGGTCACAGAGGAAGCTAAACTTTGAGCCCAGTCAGTTCCCAAAACTCCCAGATTGTTGGAGGAACCAGAGACCCCGATCGATAGCTCACACCAAATGAACGACAGTACATGCGCCACAGACATCAAAGAACTCCTGCTAGACCTGAAGGTAGGCATAGGGAGCCTGAACAACAAGATGGATGGCCTTTCCTCCAAAGTCGACCTCTTACAACATCGTTTAGACACCCATACTGAACGCTTGAATGAGGTAGAGCACTGCGTGTCCAATCTAGACGACGCCGCGATGGCCTTGGTGGCCAGAGTGAGTCAACTGGAGACCCAAATGAAAGCGGCTAACACCAGGAGTGAAGATTTGGAGGGTCGCTCAAGGAGAAACAACATCAGAATTGTCAGGGTGAGGGAACATCAGCTACAATCGAAAATGGAAGACTTTGTTGAAGAACTATGCACCACTCTTTTCGGTCCTGAGGCCTTCTCGTGCCTTTTTCGTTGTTGAGAGAGCACATAGAATCCCATCATCCACACCCATTCCGGGAGCCCCTCCCAGGCCAATAATTGCGAAACTGCTTAACTATAAAGACTGTGATATAATTCTCCGACTCGCCAGAGAAAAAGGGGAGTTACACTACGGATAAGACCCAATCCATTTCTACCCTGACTTCTCCCCAGCGGTGCAGACACAGAGAAGATCCTTCACTACCACCAGGCAAAGGCTCAGAGATAACTAAAGAGCCTATTCAATGCTCTTTCCGGCTCGGCTCAGGGTGCAACACGGCGGAAAAGTCAGGTCAGAAGGCCAACTTTTATCTGATAAACACCGAAAGGGACACTGAAGGCAGATCACTTTTGGTGAGAGGAATCGTAGCTGGTGAGGAAGTAATTTTTGACAACTCATACGGCCCCAATGTCGATGGAACCAATAATTTCGACTGGGTTCTCACTCAACTGGCAGGAAAGGGCCCTGCTACTATCATCTGGGGGGGTGATCTGAGCACTACCCCTGACCCCTCGAAAGATAGGTCACGGGACATGGCAATGGCAATTTCTAAGGCCAGCCTCCAGGTGCAGGAAATTTGCAGAGCCTACGATCTTGTAGATGTGTGGAGACATAGTAACTGGGAGACACGAGATTACACCTTCCACTCAGCAGTGCATAATACAAGCTCTAGGATTGACTATCTGCTAGCCTCCGTGAGAGGCCCTTTCTGCTGGGGGCCTTGTCAAATTCTCCCTAAAACCTTGTCCGATCACTCTGCTGTAACTGTTACGACTGTTCTGTGTAACCGAACTGCCGCACACTTAGAGAAATCAATACCGGGAACAGCTATGGCTCAACCCGAAATCGGGACTTTCAATATGGAGGATCTGGAGACGGTAAGCCGCGCTCTAGTTGTTTTCACTCCTCACACCGCGGGACTAGCCCCGCCTCCAAGCTTCCGGAATGGTACTTCCGGCAACAGGATCCTCTGCACTACGCGTTGCTTCTCTACTCAGAGTCGCGCTGCGCATCGTAAGTTTTCGCTATCCTTCGCTAAACTTCCTACCTGAAGTAATTCCGCAGCTACCTCCCCGAGGATCATTCTTCTCTCACCTAACTTCTTTTCTTCTTACCCTTCCGTTTTCTTGGACTCATCAGAATTCAAAGTCTTCTCGAGCACAGCGGATAAACGGAAGTTCACCTACCTGTGTTTCCGACTGTCCTCTCCGGTAGTGTCTTTGTTTCTATCAAACTTTCGTTCATCAAGTCTCTCACTAGGATTCCCTCCTTGATCTAACGTTTCTATTTTATCCATATCAGCCTTTCAGTATCTTTGAGCCACAAGCCTTTCACCTGGCTCTGAACAATCTTTTCCTTGGGCTGTCACCATCCGGTCTAATACCAACCTTACCTCCGACTGACTAGAACTCCTCAGTAGAACATAGGCTTTTCAGGGTAAGATCCTTTCTCTTTCCCTACCACTTTACTTACTCCATTTGATATCTTACTCATCTAGATTCTATTCTTCTCTATCAGAAACCACCTTGACAAGATTCCGGAATTCAGCTCAACTAGTGTTTCCCCTCCACCACTCCACCAGCTGCTACAGGAATCCACGCTCTCTAGCAGCTCCTCACGGGGTTTTTCCCTTCGGGGTTTCCCCTGGGGATTTCACCTCAATCTAGCCTTGGGCTGGATTGGGGAGGAGTTTTCAGGTAATTCCCTCTAGCTTCTAGTTTCAAGAATCCCGATCACCACAGAGGTAAGTGTTATTCTCATTTGCCGAAAGATAATTTGTGGCAAGCAATCTTATTTGTATAAAGTTATTACAGTAAGCAACGCCCAGTTGACCTAGAATTCTCTTATCTTCGGCATTTGAGAAAGACGACTTCTGTGATGGATCAACAAATTCAGCAGCTCATAGCTGCAGTACAATCTCTGACTTCAGAGGTACAGAGTCTGAAACAAGAAAACGCCAATCTTCGACAGGCTCAGCATCAGTCTCAGCAACAAACTGCCCAGTTGGCTTCCCAACAGGCAGCAACTAGCAGGGTTCCGCATTGCTCAGAAGTTCCACCTGGTCCCTTACCAGGGGGTCAGTTTGATGGTAATCCACATAAGATAAAGGAATTCCTTGATGCTTGTTCAGTACAATTCGCCTTTAAGGCAGCCTTCTTCCCTACTGATCGTGACAAGGTAGGATATATGATTTCACAGATGGTGGGACCGGCCCTAGCCTGGGCTACTCCCTTGGTCACAACCAATAATGCCATATTAGATTCTCATTCTGCCTTCTGCAATAGCATAAGATCTATGTTCGGTAGGCAGGAGATTCGGATAGCAGCCCAGGAACAACTTCTAGACCTCAGACAGGGAAATCTGGACATTCTGACTTATATTACTAGATTTAAACAGATTGCTAGTGAATCTACTTGGTCGGATGATGCACAGGTTACGTTATTCCGTAGAGGCCTGTCTGAGGATCTCAAGGATGAGGTATCTAGGGTTCCACGTCCCACGTCATTAACAGAATTCATCGCTTTAGTAATGCAAGTGGACTACAGGATAAAAGAGAGGAACAGTGAAAGACGTAAAGGGAAACCCTCTACTCGTACATATCCCTCTACTCCTGTAACACACAGAGGAAACACTAATGAGGAACCTATGCAATTAGGATCAGCTAGTCGAGGACCTTTATCTCCTGAGGAAAGATCACGCAGACGGACTCAGGGATTGTGCATGTATTGTGGTTCAAATTCTCACACTGTTCAGGAGTGCCCTATTACTCCTCCGAGACGATCGGGAAACGCCAGTTCCCGGTCGTAGGAGGAACCGCGTTCCGGGATTCTAAAGTTTCTTTAGGTTCCTCTTTAAACATGCCAGTCTTACAAGGTAACCAGCATTCTCACACACTAATGTTTGTATTACATATTACCCTCTCATTTGACAATCAGAAGATGACAGAGATTCCGGCTTTAGTGGACAGTGGCGCTGCTGGTAATTTCATTGATGAAATTTGGGCTAAACAACATCATCTACCCTTGTTTCATAAAGGTGAAGCCATTCCTGTTGAAAGTGTAGATGGTAGCCCTTTAACATCCGGACCTATCATTAACCAAACCGGGTCTTTAATCATGTCAGTTCTTACTCACGAGGAAGTTATTACCTTAGATGTTATACGAACTGCTCATTACCCTATCATTTTAGGATTACCTTGGCTACGAATGCATAATCCTTACATAAATTGGACGGCAGGTTCTCTCTTCCTGGGATCAGAGTTCTGTCTCAATAATTGTTTGGGGAAAGATAACAGGACTGTTCATTCAAGACCAGAGGAAGACAGACAGGTCTCTATTGTGGGGTCTGTCATTGGCCTTCCTGCGGAGTATCATACATTTTCGGATGTTTTTTCCTCCTCAGAATATTCCTTGCTTCCCCCTCATCGCAGAGATGATTGTGTAATCGATCTTATTCCAGACCAACCGTTACCCTTCGGAAGGATGTATATTCTCTCTTCGTCTGAGAAGATTGCCCTAAGGGAATACTTAGATCTAAATCTAAAGAATGGACTTATAACTGAATCTACGTCTCCAGCGGCGGCTTCATTATTCTTTGTACCCAAGAAGAATTCTTCGGAACTCCGACCCTGCATAGACTTTAGAGGGTTGAACAAGATCACCATTCCAGACCGATACCCGATGCCTTTGATTCCAGATATTTTAGAGGCTGTTAAGGGAGCTCTCATTTATACAAAACTGGATTTAAAGGGAGCTTACCATCTAATCAGGATCAAGAAAGGAGATGAATGGAAGACCGCCTTTCGCACCCCTTTCGGTCATTTTCAATACCAAGTCATGCCATTCGGGTTGTCCAATGCCCCAGCTATTTTCCAGCGATTTATGGATCATCTTTTTTCGGATTTACTATTACACTCTGTTATCGTTTATCTAGACGATATTCTGATCTTTTCAAAAAACATTTCTGAACATCAGTTCCAGGTCCAAGAAGTTTTACACCGACTCCAGAACAATCACCTGTTTTGCAATCTGGAAAAATGCTCTTTTCATCAGCCCCAGGTGACTTACCTGGGTTATATTCTTTCGGCAAAAGGTATTGCAATGGATCCAGACAAGATAATGGCAGTTCAAAATTGGGCTAACCCTCGATCAATCAAGGAAATTCAACGTTTTGTTGGATTTTCTAATTTTTATCGTCGGTTTATCCCCAACTTCTCGGCTCTTACTCAGCCTTTAACCAACCTTCTAAAGAAAGGAGTTCCGTATGTCTGGAATGAGAAGACGCAAAAAGCTTTTGATACTTTGAAGAAGAGATTTACTTCGGCACCCATTCTCATGACTCCTGATCAATCTCGCCGTTTCATTCTCGAAACTGATGCTTCCCAATATGCCTTAGGAGCGGTTCTCCTTCAAGAGGATGACCAAGGTTTAGAACGCCCTATCGCATATCTATCGAAGACTCTCTCTCCGGCAGAATTAAACTACACCGTTCTTGAGAAAGAGTTATTGGCGATTAAGAGGGCTTTTGAGGAGTGGAGACATTTGCTGTTGGGAGCTCAGTTTCCTGTAGAGGTCCGTACAGACCATCAAAACCTAAGGATCCTCCAATACGCTCAGACATGCAACAGCCGACAGGCTAGATGGGCTCACTTTTTCTCCCCTTTCAGAATAATCTTTTCATTTATACCTGGGAGATGTAATTTACAAGCCGATGCCTTGTCACGTAAAGAGATCACTCTTCAATCTTCAGTCAAACCTGAACCGATTTTTCCTCGCTGTGTTCTAAATCTCAAAAAGAAATACAAACCAACGGATTTTTTAAAACGCCTGGAACACAGCTCTGTTCCCTCCATTTTGAAGAGCTTAACTAAGAAAGAGTTGAGTTTCTTGTCCAAAAAGGAAGGGTGTTTTTTCCATGGGAAACAGGTTTTTGTACCTACCAAGGCCTTACAGAAGGAAGTTCTAAATATGTGCCACGACTCTAAATCTGCAGGACATAGAGGTAATGCCAACACCCGTGAATTAGTCTCCCGATATTTTTGGTGGCCGTTAATGCGAAAAGACATTTTAACATACGTAAGATCTTGCCCGGTCTGCCTGCAAAATAAGAGTCCTAGACACTCACCTTTTGGAACTTTGGTCAGAATGCCAATACCCACTCGACCGTGGGAAATCATTTCAACAGACTTTATTGTGGATCTGCCCATTTCCGAAGGATGTTCAACTATAATGGTTGTAATTGATTCATTTACCAAACTGGCTCATTTTCTTCCCTTCTCTGGCCTCCCTTCGGCAGCTCAAATGGCACGAACTTTCATTTCCCGAATTTTTTCTCTTCATGGATTACCTGAGACTATCATCTCCGATAGAGGCTCTCAATACACATCAAAATACTGGAAACAGGTCTGTCAAATTTTGGGTATCACCCGGGCCTTGAGCTCAGGGTATCACCCACAGACCAACGGTCAAACTGAGAGATTAAATCAGACCTTGGAAGCATACTTACGAAGCTACATCTCAGCAGCCCACGACAACTGGTTTAGTCTACTACCAATCGCTGAATATGCCTATAACAATGCGTATCATTCAGCAATTAAGACCTCTCCTTTCTTTTGTTCTTATGGATTTCATCCTGCCTCTTTCCCGGACAAAAGATCTTTGGATGACAAATGTCCAGACGTGAAGTCTCTCTTGGAAGGGATACATCGGGGTCAACAGGTTGCCTCTCAGGCTCTTAAATCTACTCAGGAAAGAACAAAGAAGATGGCAGATCGCCTTAGATCTAAGGCACCCGTAATACGACCTGGAGATCTGGTTTGGTTATCTTCCCGTTTTCTACCCAGACACCTTAGGCCTTCCAAATTCTCTCCTAAATTCATGGGGCCTTTTCGGGTGATCTCGGCCATAGGGGCCGCAGCCTTCAAGCTGAAGTTACCCAAGACATGGACTCGGATACATCCAGTTTTTCACGTTTCTCAGCTGAAGCAAGACATTCGAAGTATTTTCCATCCCATGGTTTTTTCTCGTCCACCACCTATTCTACACCAGTCTGATGCGGAATACGAAGTTTCAGAGTTATGTGACTCTCGCTTTCACCGTGGGAAACTTCAGTATTTGGTAGACTGGAAGGGTTACGCCCCTTCAGACCGGACTTGGGAATCAAAATCCAGTATCCATGCTCCTAAACTAATCAAGAGCTTTCACAAGAGACATCCTGGTAAACCAGGGGATAATGACTTTAAGAGGGGGCATACTGTTACGACTGTTCTGTGTAACCGAACTGCCGCACACTTAGAGAAATCAATACCGGGAACAGCTATGGCTCAACCCGAAATCGGGACTTTCAATATGGAGGATCTGGAGACGGTAAGCCGCGCTCTAGTTGTTTTCACTCCTCACACCGCGGGACTAGCCCCGCCTCCAAGCTTCCGGAATGGTACTTCCGGCAACAGGATCCTCTGCACTACGCGTTGCTTCTCTACTCAGAGTCGCGCTGCGCATCGTAAGTTTTCGCTATCCTTCGCTAAACTTCCTACCTGAAGTAATTCCGCAGCTACCTCCCCGAGGATCATTCTTCTCTCACCTAACTTCTTTTCTTCTTACCCTTCCGTTTTCTTGGACTCATCAGAATTCAAAGTCTTCTCGAGCACAGCGGATAAACGGAAGTTCACCTACCTGTGTTTCCGACTGTCCTCTCCGGTAGTGTCTTTGTTTCTATCAAACTTTCGTTCATCAAGTCTCTCACTAGGATTCCCTCCTTGATCTAACGTTTCTATTTTATCCATATCAGCCTTTCAGTATCTTTGAGCCACAAGCCTTTCACCTGGCTCTGAACAATCTTTTCCTTGGGCTGTCACCATCTGGTCTAATACCAACCTTACCTCCGACTGACTAGAACTCCTCAGTAGAACATAGGCTTTTCAGGGTAAGATCCTTTCTCTTTCCCTACCACTTTACTTACTCCATTTGATATCTTACTCATCTAGATTCTATTCTTCTCTATCAGAAACCACCTTGACAAGATTCCGGAATTCAGCTCAACTAGTGTTTCCCCTCCACCACTCCACCAGCTGCTACAGGAATCCACGCTCTCTAGCAGCTCCTCACGGGGTTTTTCCCTTCGGGGTTTCCCCTGGGGATTTCACCTCAATCTAGCCTTGGGCTGGATTGGGGAGGAGTTTTCAGGTAATTCCCTCTAGCTTCTAGTTTCAAGAATCCCGATCACCACAGAGGTAAGTGTTATTCTCATTTGCCGAAAGATAATTTGTGGCAAGCAATCTTATTTGTATAAAGTTATTACAGTAACCCTCAATTGCAACCCTACCGCCACCAAACCATGCCTGCTGCGTTGGCGTTTTAAAGCAGGTGCATTCCAGGACCAAGTGTTTGCATCCGAGTTGCGAGACGAGATCTCTTAGTTTATAGAAACAAATCAGGGTACGGTTTCATCGAAGGGCACACTCTGGAAAACGCTAAAGTGCTTCGTCAGGGGAGTCTGTTTGGCTAAAGAGAACGGCATCCTCAAACTGATTAGATGTGAACTGGCTACCAGTGAAGAACGATTGAAAAGTCTCGAGCTCAAGTACGCCTCCTCAAACGACCCACGCACTCAAGTAGCACTTCAAGAGAAACTACGGACATTGAGAGCCGCAGCGGAGCGGGAACTAAAGTTCCTTGACCGTGGACGACAGATCCGTCAATATGGAGAGGGCCAAAAGCCAACGGCACTCCTCGCGAAATTGATAAATGCGGACAGGAAGCCGACGACAGTGGAAAGAATATGCACCAAACGGGGCTCGGTGGAAGAAATTGCGGAAGAATTCAGAGCCTTCTATCAAGAACTGTACACCTCAAACCACAACTCCAACTCTGACTCCCTAGGCAGATAACTGGAAGACACATAACTATATTGGGTAGAGCGGGAACTACGGGAACCCCTCAACTAACCTATTATGACACATGAGATTTTAGAAGCCATTAAAACCCTCCCAAATACAAAGGCCCCTGGACCGGACGGCCTCACAGGGGAATTTTACAAAGCCTTCGCAAGCACCCTGCCCCCTCTCCTTACAGAGGTGTACGACGAGGCATTAAAAATTGGGTCCCTCCCGCACAGTCCTTGTGTGAAGGCAATACAATCCTATTACACAAAACAGGCAAACCCCCAAAAGAATGTGCATCGTACAGACCCATTCCTCTCCTCAATCTCGATAATAAGATATTAGCGAAAATACTAGTGAACAGGCTGCTCCCATTGATGCCGAGCCTGGTGCTTGCAGACCAGGCAGGATTTGTGCCCGGCCGCAACACAATGTTCAGCATTAGAAGGCTGTTTGGAATCATCGAGGCACTTGAACCTACACACCAGGCCATTGCAGTCCTTCTCGACACCGTGAAGGCCTTCGACTCTGTTAAGTGGCTCTTTCTCTACGCAATGCTAACTCAATTGGGCTTGGGAGCCTGGTTTATTACCCTAATCTCCCTGTTATACACCAACCCCCGAGCCACCATCGTGGTAGGTACATCAAGGTCAGCGTTAATATTTGTATTAATAATGGAACCCCTTGCGTCGAATTTGCGTTCCCATCAACTCCACAGAGGCCTTACCATTGGTCCACACAAGTTGATAGCATCTCTTTATGCGGACGATGTAGCACTATTTATTTATTACCCCATTGAAAATCTAAACCCTGTCATGAGGGAAGTAATTCAATTTGGTGCTGTGTCTGGCCTGAAAATCAACCACACTAAATCTATCATATTCCCGCTGACTTCAGCTACCAGAGCATTCGCGGATGATTATCACTTCGCATGGGAGACCTCACAGGTCCGCTACTTGGGGATATTAATGTCACTAAATTACCACAACATATTCCGGGATAATTATGAGACAGTAGGGAAGACACTGCAGGAGAGAGTACACAGATGGAAGTCACTCCCATTGACCCTATGGGGGAGGGCCTCCTTGGTCAAAATGGTGATTCTCCCGAAACTGCTGTATCTGTTCACCAACATACCTATTCTAATACCACAATCTTTTTTGAAGAGAATTAAAAGTTTAGTCCTTGACTTGCTCTGGGCGGGCATACCAGTGAGGGTGGTGCATTCTACTCTAATACTACTGGTATCCTGTGGAGGCCTAGCACCCCCCCGACTTAGAACGATATTTCTGGGCAGCTCAGGCGCAATTTCTCAGCCACTGGTATGTCACGCACTTTGTAAGACCACACATTCAAATAGAATGAGCCTTAGCTACCCCCAACTTACTGAGAGCACTTATCATCAGCCAAATCTCAGTACCCCACTCCACTATGAATGTGGTCCTCGCAATCTACGGGATCTGGAAGAGGATCGCACAAAAATACAACGTCCAAGTGAGATTCTCACCCTTCCTCCCGAACAAATTTATACCAGGGATCCCCCTGACATCGGAAAAGGTCTTCCATCAATGGGTGGAGAAACTTCAGATAAACACTCTGGGGGATGTATTTAGCGAAGGAACCTTTATTACACTCCAACAAGCAAGTGAGAGAGGGAGCAACACCTCCCTAGACACCTTCCTTTACTTAAGAACCAGATATACCCTCCAAGCTCTGTTCCCTACATACCCACAGCAACCACCAACATGGCAATTACTACATAATGTGGTTCAGGCACAGGCGGAGAGGGCCGATTAGTCTCAGCTATTTACAAATATTTACTAACCGACTAAGTACCTATTAACACATGCACGAAAACAAGATGGGAAAGGTCACTTCAAGCATCAATCCCGGATGAGGAATGGTCATACATCCTAAAGCAGACGCAAAAAATTGCTTTGAACTCACGCCTCAAGCAAATTAATTTCAACTTTTGCATCAGACGTACTTTACCCCGCCAAAAAATGCAAACAAAAACCAGAATCATCAGCGACATGCGAAAAATGCGGAAACGCAATGCTGACTTTTTCCACCTCGCATGGGACTGCCCCTCGCTGACTCCATTCTGGACACAGGTCCTGCAATAGTATGGGAGGACTTACAGCCCATCCCGATGGTGGCATTACTAGGGATGACCAAGCAACTATCACCGGCAATAAGGAAACTGCCGGGAGTTTCGATGACCTTAGCCCGCAGGAGAGTTGCGATGTCCTGGGGTCGGGGACCAGTACCAACAGTGGCAAACTGGCACAGAGACACTCTCTACTGTCAAAATGTGGAGTCAGACTTCATCAAGACATTACCCCAACATGCACGCCCCCCTGATATTTGGGGACCGCTTGTGACTTACTTAATTAATGAGGCAGAGGGGGCTGCCTCTCCTTCGTCGGGAAGGCAAAGTACCCAGGACATCGATATATAAATCCACTTAGGCAAGTCGGAGGTCTTGAAGTGGGAGCGGGTGGGTGGGACTATCTGGTTGGCGCAATATTTTGTCGCACCCCAATGTGGGTGTGGTTGTTATGTAATGGTTTATGTGAAAAATCAAAAATAAACTTTAAAAAAAAATGAATGGGGCCAGAGTCAATGTCAAGGCTGCAATTAGGCCAGTGTCAACCGAAGAAGAACGCGGTACCAGGTCTTCAACCTGTGCCTCCACCAAATCCAGCAACAGACCTTCATCCGTCAGTTGCTGATCCGGAAGAGATTGAGCTGGCATATGGCCCGTCTGAGATTGATCCTTCAAGAAGCAGGCAGGGGGCCCCCCCAAAAGACTTTGTAGAGGCACTCCTGTGCTGTGCCTGGGCTGAAGTATTTCCAGTTGTCTTTATTGAGGCTCTGCACGCCTATTTAAAGGGGGGCTTTCTACTGTCCGAACCTTGAGACGGCTGGATGTGCACCCTATAGATTGCTCTGATAGGCCCCTGCCCTCCTCTGTGTGTGCAGCCTGCAAGCAATTTCCCCCCGACCAAGCTCAATCAACTTGCTGTGGACCCCAAGGGGGCAGCTTTCTTCCTGTTGTTGTCACTGACACATTTGGCGCCGCTATTGAAGTTGGGTGTATGACTGACCTCCGATATAAAAAAAAACGAGACTCCGCAGAGTTAGATTCGGGGGCCAAACCTCTCGGCTGCCAACACTTTTTGAGAGTAGACTGGTCTTCTTTTTTGACAAAGGGGTTGCCCGGAATATTCGCAAATCTATAAACTCTTGTAGTGGCATCGCCGACAGAATTGGAAGACAAGGATGAAGTGGACCGTGTAGCCTATGCCACTGGAGCAAGTTCCCCCTCCTGGTTTTAGGTTGTAATGCAGATACAACATTTTGAGGTTCCATACACTGGGGATCTAGGTGCTGCTCAACCGCCATTGTCGTGCATAAGGCAGAAAGGCACAGCTCTTCTACGAGAGGAACTGGTCGAAGATCAGGGGGGGGGCTACTAAAAGTTGCCCCACCCTCCTGTGCCCTCCCTTGAAGCTGCATCTCCATAGATGTTGAATTAGTACCATAGAGATCGGGTCCAAGATGTTCACGGCCGAGGTAGTTTTGGCTGTGATATGAACTTAAACATTAAAGGGATATCCCTTTGCTGTAGTTTCTACCTTAGTACCGGCCAGTGAGTGCACGTCCAGTGCCTCCTGCTCCTCATTTTCCACACAGGCTTGCACTTGCGAGAGTGCTTGTATTGAACTGAGGTATTTGCCTATGCAGACCAACCCCTCGGCCGCCGCCACCCCGAGCAGTGATCGAGCCTCCCTCAGTGTAGAACCAGAGTAGTCCAGATGGTCTACAGAGAGAGTAGTCATATCCCACTGACAGAGGGATTTGCTAGCAGAAAGTGCCATTCAAATTCAATAGACTCTCAGCAGGGCGCACCTCCTTTCGGCTTCTCCTGTGGCCCTGGTCGCACCCACAGATACAAAAGGCTCTCGATCAACAGGGGCCCAAAGAATAATAAATGTACTTACAAGTATAGTCAATGATTACAGTTTCTTCTTACGGCCACAGCTGCAGCTCAGACGGCTCTGTGGACTGTAGACTGACACTTGCTGGCACTTTGAGGCCGGTTTGCGTCCCGCAAGATAATAAGTGTCAGCTGGGGGTGAAGCCCCTCTTCTGCTCTTCACAGCATCCCCGGGCAAGTTTCTGCCTTAAAAGTGCAGGTGTTGTAAAGGACTCCGCAGCTATTCCGTTCACAGTTCCAAAAGATTACAAAAGATTGCCCAGCAACACAAGAGCAAAGCAAGACCAGCAGGGTTCCTGGCAACTGCAGACATAGACTTGCCTGTACTTCTTACGGCTGCAGCCAGCCACCAGCATTGCTCTGCTGGGCATGACCGGACTGGACCCTGTGCTAGATACTGAACTTCTTGAGCAATGCGCCTTCAGATCTTCCCCCTACCCCTCATCAGTCTCTCCCCCTTGCATATACAGCCCTGCATCACCCCTCACATTATTCCTACATACCCCCAACTCCATTTCAAACCCAATTCCAAAGCTGCCCACAAAGGGTGCTCGGTCCATTTACACCACGTCACTGCATCTACACCCCACTCCACCTCCTCTACCCTCCCCCAACTAACCTTACGCTTGACCTCTGGAATGCTCAATTTCTCAGAAGAAATACCTTGTTCTTCACTTTCTACTTTGTATCCATCCACCGGATCACCCCGTCATGGCAATCCCTCACTTGCCACTCTCCTCATGAGACAAGGATCACCCACCATGCCACTGCCTCACTTGCCACTCTCTTCCCTGAGACATGGATCACACACCATGGTACTGCCTCACTTGCCACACTGCTCCCGGAGACATGGCTCACACACACCATGGCACTGCCTCACTTGCCACTCTTCTACCTGAGACATGGATCACACACCATGGCACTGCCTCACTTGCCACTCTCTTCCCTGAGACATTTATCACACAAAACATGGCACTGCCCTCACTTGCCACTCTCCTCCCTGAGACATGGATCACACACACCATGGCACTGCCTCACTTGCCACTCTCCTCCCTGAGAGATGGATCATACACCATGGCACTGCCTCACTTGCACTCTCCTCCCTGAGACATGGGTCACACACACCATGCCACTGCCTCACTTGCCACCCTCCTCCTTGAGACACAAATCACCCAACATGGCACTGCTTCACTTGCCACTCTCCTCCCTGAGACATGGATCACACACACCATGGCACTACCTCACTTGCCACTCTCCTCCCTGAGTCATGGATCACCCACCATGGCACTGCCTCACTTGCCACTCTCCTCCCTGAGACATGGATAACCCACCATGACACTGCCTCACGTGCCACTCTCCTCCCTGAGACATGGATCACACACACCATGGCACTGCCTCACTAGCCACCCTCTTCCCTGAGACATGGATCACACACACCATGGCACTGCCTCCCTTGCCACTCTCCTCCCTGAGTCATGGATCACCCACCATGGCACTGCCTCACTTGCCACTCTCCTCCCTGAGACATGGATCACCCACCATGACACTGCGTCACGTGCCACTCTCCTCCCTGAGACATGGATCACACACACCATGGCACTGCCTTACTTGCCACTTTTCTCCCTGAGACATGGATCACCCACCATGTCACTGCCTCACTTGCCACTCTCCTCCCTGAGACATGGATCACCCACCATGCCACTGCCTCACTTGTCACTCTCCTCCCTGAGACATGGATCACATACACCATGGCACTGCCTCACTTGCCAGTCTCCTCACTGAGACATGCATCACACACCATGGCACTGCCTCACTTGTCACCCTCCTCCCTGAGACATGGATCACACACCATGGCACTACCTCCCTTGCCACTCTCCTCACTGAGACATGGATCACACACACCATGGCACTGCCTCCCTTGCCACTCTCCTCACTGAGACATGGATCAAACACACACCATGGCACTGCCTCACTCACCGCTCTCCTCCCTGAGACATGGATCACACACCATGGCACTGTCTCACTTGCCACTCCCTTCCCTGATCCATGGATCACACACACCATGGCACTGCCTCACCTGCCACTCTCCTCCCTGAGACATGGATCACCCACCATGGCACTGCCTCACTTGCCACTCTCCTCCCTGAGACATGGCTCACACACACCATGGCACTGCCTCACTTGCCACTCTCCTCCCTGAGACATGGCTCACACACACCATGGCACTGCCTAACTTGCCACTCTCCTCCCTGATGCATGGATCACCCACCATGCCACTGTCTCACTTGCCACTCTCCTTCCTGAAGCATGGATCACACACACCATGGCACTGCCTAACTTGCCACTCTCCTCCCTGATGCATGGATCACCCACCGTGCCATTGTCTCACTTGCCACTCTCCTCCCTGAGACATGGCTCACACACACCATGGCACTGCCTCACACACCACTCTGCTCCCTGAGACATGGCTCACACACACCATGGCACTGCCTCACTTGCCACTCTCCTCCTTGATGCATGGATCACCCACCATGCCACTGCCTCACTTGCCACGCTCCTCCCTGAGACATGGCTCAAACACACCATGGCACTGCCTCACTTGCCACTCTCCTCCCTGAGACATGGCTCACACACACCATGGCACTGCCTCACTTGCCACTCTCCTCCCTGATGCATGGATCACCCACCATGCCACTGCCTCACTTTCCACTCTCCTCTCTGAGACATGGCTCACACACACCATGGCACTGCCTCACTTGCCACTCTAATCCCTGAGACATGGATCACACACCATGGCACTGCCTCCCTTGCCACACTCCTCACTGAAGCATGGATCACACACACCATGGCACTGCCTCACCTCTCCTCCCTGAGACATGGATCCCACACACCATGGCACTGCCTCACTCACCACTCTCCTCCCTGAGACATGGATCACACACACCATGGCACTGCCTCCCTTGCCACTCTCCTCCCTGAGACATGGATCACCCACCATGGCACTGCTTCACTTGCCACTCTCCTCCATGAGACATGGATCCCCCCCATGACACTGACTCACTTGCCACTCTCCTCTCTGAAACATGGATCACCCACCTTGGCACTGCCTCACTTGCCACTCTCCTCCCTGACACATGGCTCACACACACCATGGCACGCCTCACTTGCCACGCTCCTCCCTGAGACATGGCTCACACACACCATGGCACTGCCTCATTTGCCACTCTCCTCCCTGAGACATGGCTCACACACACCATGGCACTGCCTCACTTGCCACTCTCCTCCCTGATGCATGGATCACCCACCATGCCACTGCCTCACTTGCTACGCTCCTCGCTGAGACATGGCTCGCACACACCATGGCACTGCCTCACTTGCCACGCTCCTCCCTGAGACATGGCTCGCACACACCATGGCACTGCCTCACTTGCCACTCTCCTCCCTGAGACATGGCTCAAACACACCATGGCCCTGCCTCCCTTGCCACTCTCCTCCCTGATGCATGGATCACCCACCATGCCACTGCCTCACTTGCCACTCTCCTCCCTGAGACATGGATCGCACACACCATGGCACTCCTTCCCTTGCCACTCTCCTCCCTGAGACATGGATCACCCACCATGGCACTGCTTCACTTGCCACTCTCCTCCATGAGACATGGATCACCCACCATGACACTGCCTCACTTGCCACTCTCCTCCCTGAGACATGGATCATCCACCATGACACGGCCTCACGTGCCACACTCCACCCTGAAACATGGATCACACGCACCGTGGCATGCCTCAATTGACACTCTCCTCCCTGAGACATGGATCACCCGCCATGGCACTGCCTCACTTGCCACTCTCCTCCCTGAGACATGGATCACCCACCATGACACTGCCTCACGTGCCACTCTCCTCCCTGAGACATGGATCACCCACCATGACACTGCCTCACGTGCCACTCTCCTCCCTGAGACATGGATCACCCACCATGGCACTGCCTCACTTGCCACTCTCCTCCCTGAGACATGGATCACCCACCATAGCACTGCCTCCCTTGCCACTCTCCTCCCTGAGACATGGATCACGCACACCATGACACTGCCTCAATTGCCACTCTCCTCCCTGAGACATGGATCACACACACCATGGCACTGCCTCACTTGCCACTCTCCTCCCTGAGACATGGATCACACCATGGCACTGTCTCACTTGCCACTCTCCTCCCTGAGACATGGATCACACACCATGGCACTGCCTCACTTGTCACCCTCCTCCCTGCGACATGGATCACACACACCATGGCACTGCCTCTCTTGTCACTCTCCTCCCTGAGACATGGATCACACACACCATGGCACTGCCTCACTTGCCACTCTCCTCCCTGATGCATGGATCATCCACCATGCCACTGCCTCACTTTCCACTCTCCTCCCTGAGACATGGCTCACACACACCATGGCACTGCCTCACTTGCCACTCTAATCCCTGAGACATGGATCACACACCATGGTACTGCCTCCCTTGCCACTCTCCTCACTGAAGCATGGATCACACACACCATGGCACTGCCTCACCTGCCACTCTCCTCCCTGAGACATGGATCCCACACACCATGGCATTGCCTCACTCACCACTCTCCTCCGTGAGACATGGATCACACACACCATGGCACTGCCTCCCTTGCCACTCTCCTCCCTGAGACATGGATCACCCACCATAGCACTGCTTCACTTGCCACTCTCCTCCATGAGACATGGATCACCCACCATGACACTGCCTCACTTGCCACTCTCCTCTCTGAAACATGGATCACCCACCATGACACTGCCTCACTTTCCACTCTCCTCCCTGAGACATGGATCAGACACACCATGGCACGCCTCACTTGCCACGCTCCTCCCTGAGACATGGCTCACACACACCATGGCACTACCTCACTTGCCACTCTACTCCCTGAGACATGGCTCACACACACCATGGCACTGCCTTACTTGCCACTCTCCTCCCTGATGCATGGATCACCCACCATGCCACTGCCTCACTTGCCACTGAGACATGGCTCGCACACACCATGGCACTGCCTCACTTGCCACGCTCCTCCCTGAGACATGGCTCGCACACACCATGGCACTGCCTCACTTGCCACTCTCCTCCCTGAGACATGGCTCAAACACACCATGGCACTGCCTCCCTTGCCACTCTCCTCCCTGATGCATGGATCACCCACCATGCCACTGCCTCACTTGCCACTCCTCCCTGAGACATGGATCACACACACCATGGCACTCCTTCCCTTGCCACTCTCCTCACTGAGACATGGATCACCCACCATGGCACTGCTTCACTTGCCACTCTCCTCCATGAGACATGGATCACCCACCATGACACTGCCTTACTTGCCACTCTCCTCCCTGAGACATGGATCATCCACCATGACACGGCCTCACGTGCCACACTCCACCCTGAAACATGGATCACACACACCGTGGCATGCCTCACTTGCCACTCTCCTCCCTGAGACATGGATCACCCACCATGACACTGCCTCACTTGCCACTCTCCTCCCTGAGACATGGATCACCCACCATAGCACTGCCTCCCTTGCCACTCTCCTCCCTGAGACATGTATCACACACACCATGACACTGCCTCAATTGACACTCTCCTCCCTGAGACATGGATCCCCCGCCATGGCACTGCCTCACTTGCCACTCTCCTCCCTGAGACATGGATCACCCACCATGACACTGCCTCACGTGCCACTCTCCTCCCTGTGACATGGATCACCCACCATGGCACTGCCTCACTTGCCACTCTCCTCCCTGAGACATGGATCACCCACCATAGCACTGCCTCCCTTGCCACTCTCCTCCCTGAGACATGGATCACGCACACCATGACACTGCCTCAATTGCCACTCTCCTCCCTGAGACATGGATCACACACACCATGGCACTGCCTCACTTGCCACTCTCCTCCCTGAGACATGGATCACCCACCATGACACTGCCTCACGTGCCACTCTCCTCCCTGAGACATGGATCACCCACCATGGCACTGCCTCATTTGCCACTCTCCTCCCTGAGACATGGATCACACACAATGGCACTGCCTCACTCACCACTCCCTTCCCTGAGCCGTGGATCACACACACCATGGCACTGCCTCACTCAACACTCTCCTCTCTTAGACATGGATCACACACACCATGGCACTGCCTCACTTGCCACTCCCTTCCGTGAGCCATAGATCACACACACCATGGCACTGCCTCACTTGCCACGCTCCTCCCTGAGACATGGCTCACACACACCATGGCACTGCCTCACTTGCCACTCTCCTCCCTGATGCATGGATCACCCACCATGCCACTGCCTCACTTGCCACGGTCCTCCCTGAGACATGGCTCACACACACCATGGCACTGCCTCACTTGCCACTCTCCTCCCTGAGACATGGATCACCCACCATGCCACTGCCTCACTTTCCACTCTCCTCCCTGAGACATGGCTCACACACACCATGGCACTGCCTCACTTGCCACTCTAATCCCTGAGACATGGATCACACACCATGGCACTGCCTCCCTTGCCACTCTCACTGAAGCATGGATCACACACACCATGGCACTGCCTCCCTTGCCACTCTCCTCCCTGAGAAATGGATCACCCACCATGGCACTGCTTCACTTGCCACTCTCCTCCATGAGACATGGATCACCCACCATGACACTGCCTAACTTGCCACTCTCCTCCCTGAGACATGGATCACACACACACCATGGCACTGCCTCACTTGCCACTCTCCTCCCTGAGACATGGATCACACACACCATGGCACTGCCTCACTTGCCACTCTCCTTCCTGAGACATGGATCACCCACCATGGCACTGCCTCACTCACCACTCTCCTCCCTGAGACATGGATCACACACACACCATGGCACTGCCTCACTTGCCACTCTCCTTCCTGAGACATGGATCACACACACACCATGGCACTGCCTCACTTGCCACTCTCCTTCCTGAGACATGGATCACACACACACCATGGCACTGCCTCACTTGCCACTCTCCACCCTGAGACATGGATCACACACACCATGGCACTGCCTCACGTGCCACTCTCCTCCCTGAGACATGGATCACACACACCATGGCACTGCCTCACTTGCCACTCTCCTCCCTGAGACATGGATCACCCACCATGCCACTGCCTCACTTGCCACACTCCTCCCTGAGACATGGCTCACACACACCATGGCACGGCCTCACTTGCCACTCTCCTCCCTGAGACATGGCTCACACACACCATGGCACTGCCTCACTTGCCACTCTCCTCCCTGATGCATGGATCACCCACCATGCCACTGCCTCACATTCCACTCTCCTCCCTGAGACATGGCTCACACACACCATGGCACTGCCTCACTTGCCACTCTAATCCCTGAGACATGGATCACACACCATGGCACTGCCTCCCTTGCCACTCTCATCACTGAAGCATGGATCACACACACCATGGCACTGCCTCACCTGCCACTCTCCTCCCTGAGACATGGATCCCACACACCATGGCACTGCCTCACTCAGCACTCTCCTCCCTGAGACATAGATCACACACACCATGGCACTGCCTCCCTTGCCACTCTCCTCCCTGAGACATGGATCACCCACCATGGCACTGCTTCACTTGCCACTCTCCTCCATGAGACATGGATCACCCACCATGACACTGCCTCACTTGCCACTCTCCTCTCTAAAACATGGATCACCCACCATGACACTGCCTCACTTTCCACTCTCCACCCTGAGACATGGATCACCCACACCGTGGCACGCCTCACTTGCCACTCTCCTCTGTGAGACATGGATCGCCCACCATGACACTGCCTCACTTGCCACTCTCCTCCCTGAGACATGGATCACCCACCATAGCCCTGCCTCCCTTGCCACTCTCCTCCCTGAGACATGGATCACACACACCATGACACTGCCTCACTTGCCACTCTCCTTCCTGAGACATGGATCACACACACACCATGGCACTGCCTCACTTGCCACTCTCCTCTCTGAGACATGGATCACACACACCATGGCACTGCCTCACGTGCCACTCTCCTCCCTGAGACATGGATCACACACACCATGGCACTGCCTCACTTGCCACTCTCCTCCCTGAGACATGGATCACCCACCATGGCACTGCCTCACTTGCAACTCTCCTCCCTGAGACATGGATCACCCACCATGACACTGCCTCACGTGCCACTCTCCTCCCTGAGACATGGATCACCCACCATGGCACTGCCTCACTTGCCACTCTCCTCCCTGAGACATGGATCACCCACCATGGTACTGCCTCATTTGCCACTCTCCTCCCTGAGACATGGATCACACACACCATGGCACTGCCTCACTCACCACTCTCCTCCCTGAGACATGGATCACACACACCATGGCACTGCCTCACTTGCCACTCCCCTCCCTGAGACAAGGATCACACACAACATGGCACTGCCTCACTCACCACTCTCCTCCCCGAGACATGGATCACACACAACATGGCACTGCCTCACTCGTCACTCTCCTCCCTGAGACATGGATCAACCACATGGCACTGCCTCACCTTCACTCTCCTTCCTGAGAGATGGATCACACACCATGGTACTGCCTCACTTGCCTCTCTCTTCCCTGAGACATGGATCACACACACCATGGCACTGCCTCACTAGCCACCCTCTTCCCTGAGACATGGATCACACACACCATGGCACTGCCTCACTGGCCACTCTAATCCCTGAGACATGGATCACACACCATGGTACTGCCTCACTCACCACTCTCCTCCCTGAGACATGGATACACACACCATGGCACTGCCTCCCTTGCCACTCTCCTCCCTGAGACATGGATCACCCACCATGGCACTTCTTCACTTGCCACTCTCCTACCTGAGACATGGCTCACCCATCATGACACTGCCTCACCTTCCACTCTCCTTCCTGAGAGATGGATCACACACCATGGTACTGCCTCACTTGCCTCTCTCCTCCCTGAGACATGGATCACACACACACCATGGCACTGCCTCACTTGCCACTCTAATCCCTGAGACACGGATCACACACCATGGCACTGCCTACCTTGCCACTCTCCTCACTGAAGCATGGATCACACACACCATGGCACTGCCTCACCTGCCACTCTCCTCCATGAGACATGGATCCCACACACCATGGCACTGCCTCACGTGCCACTCTCCTCCCTGAGACATGGATCACCCACCATGGCACTGCTTCACTTGCCACTCTCCTCCATGAGACATGGATCACCCACCATGACACTGCCTCACTTGCCACTCTCCTCCCTGAAACATGGATCACCCACCATGACACTGCCTCACTTGCCACTCTCCTCCCTGAGACATGGATCGCACACACCGTGGCACGCCTCACTTGCCACTCTCCTCCCTGAGACATGGATCACCCACCATAGCACTGCCTCCCTTGCCACTCTCCTCACTGAAGCATGGATCACACACACCATGGCACTGCCTCCCTTGCCACTCTCCTCACTGAGACATGGATCACACACACACCATGGCACTGCCTCACTTGCCACTCTCCTCCCTGAGACATGGTTCACACACACCATGGTGCTGCCTCACTTGCCACTCTCCTCCCTGAGACATGGATCACACACACCATGGCACTGCCTCAATTGCCACTCTCCTCCCTGAGACATGGATCACACACACCATGGCACTACCTCACTTGCCACTCTCCTCCCTGGGACATGGATCACCCACCATGGCGCTGCCTCACTTGCCACTCTCCTCCCTGAGACATGGATCACCCACCATGGCACTGCCTCACTTGCCACTCTCCTCCCTGAGACATGGATCACCCACCATGACACTGCCTCACGTGCCACTCTCCTCCCTGAGACATGGATCACCCACCATGGCACTGCCTCACTTGCCACTCTCCTCCCTGAGACATGGATCATCCACCATGGCACTGCCTCATTTGCCACTCTCCTCCCTGAGACATGGATCACACACACCATGGCACTGCCTCACTCACCACTCTCCTCCCTGAGACATGGATCACACACACCATGGCACTGCCTCACTTGCCACTCCCCTCCCTGAGACACGGATCACACACAACATGGCACTGCCTCACTCACCACTCTCCTCCCCGAGACATGGATCACACACACCATGCCACTGCCTCACTTGCCACTCTCCTCCCTGAGACATGGATCACACACACCATGGCACTCCTTCCCTTGCCACTCTCCTCCCTGAGACATGGATCACCCACCATGGCACTGCTTCACTTGCCACTCTCCTCCATGAGACATGGATCACCCACCATGACACTGCCTCACTTGCCACTCTCCTCCCTGAGACATGGATCACACACACCATGGCACCGCCTCACTTGCCACTCTCCTCCCATAGACATGGATCACCCACCATAGCATTGCCTCCCTTGCCACTCTCCTCCCTGAGACATGGATCACCCACCATGACACTGCCTCACGTGCCACTCTCCTCCCTGAGACATGGATCACCCACCATGGCACTGCCTCCCTTGCCACTCTCCTCCCTGAGACATGGATCACGCACACCATGACACTGCCTCAATTGCCACTCTCCTCCCTGAGACATGGATCACACACACCATGGCACTGCCTCACTTGCCACTCTCCTCCCTGAGACATGGATCACCCACCATGGCACTGTCTCACTTGCCACTCTCCTCCCCGAGACATGGATCACACACCATGGCACTGCCTCACGTGTCACCCTCCTCCCTGCGACATGGATCACACACACCATGGCACTGCCTCTCTTGTCACTCTCCTCCCTGAGACATGGATCACACACACCATGGCACTGCCTCACTTGCCACTCTCCTCACTGAGACATGGATCACACACCATGGCACTGCCTCACTTGTCACCCTCCTCCCTGAGACATGGATCACACACCATGGCACTGTCTCTCTTGCCACTCTCCTCACTGAGACATGGATCACACACCATGGCACTGTCTCCCTTGCCACTCTCCTCCCCGAGACATGGATCACACATGGATCTCTCTCCGCGGCAGGGGCCTCCCTCTGGAACAGCCTTCCTGCCTCCCTGAAACTTGAGGAGAACCATCTCCGGTTCCGGAAGCACCTCAAAACCTTCCTCTTTGCTTCTGCTTTTTCTCTCCCTCTCCCCTGCTGAACAGCTAATATTCTTCACTGAAACAGCACTGATCCTGCAACTGGACCACTCTAAACGGCCTCGGTCCTGGGCCCAGCCACTCTCCACTTGCACTGATGCCCTGGAACCCCTCTGCACTGCGGGACTGTCTCTGTATCCCTACAGCCCCCCCCCTTCCCCAGCACTTGTTCTGCACTTACCTTGCACTTGCCACCAGCTGGCCCTATTTATTTATTACTTTACGCCACTTACCTTGTACTGCACTTCCCCCCCTCCCCTTCCCCTTGCACTTTTCCCCCTCCCACACCCCTGCACTTGCGCGATCTGAATGACACCTGGCCTAGTAGGATCGTTGTCTGTCTCCCCTTGTTCCTCCCCTCCCTGCCTCGTCGCGCCTTGAAACACCTGTGTATAGGCGCGTTACAAATACCATATCATATCATATCATACACACCATGGCACTGCCACACTTGCCACTCTCCTCCCTGAGACATGGATCACCCACCATGGCACTGCCTCACTTGCCACTCTCCTCCCTGAGACATGGCTCACACACACCATGGCACTACCTCACTTGCCACTCTCCTCCCTGAGACATGGCTCACACACACCATGGCACTGCCTAACTTGCAACTCTCCTCCCTGATGCATGGATCACCCACCATGCCACTGTCTCACTTGCCACTCTCCTTCCTGAAGCATGGATCACACACACCATGGCACTGCCTAACTTGCCACTCTCCTCCCTGATGCATGGATCACCCACCATGCCACTGTCTCACTTGCCACTCTCCTCCCTGAGACATGGCTCACACACACCATGGCACTGCCTCACACACCACTCTCCTCCCTGATGCATGGATCACCCACCATGCCACTGCCTCACTTGCCACGCTCCTCCCTGAGACATGGCTCACACACACCATGGCACTGCCTCACTTGCCACTCTCCTCCCTGAGACATGGCTCACACACACCATGGCACTGCCTCACTTGCCACTCTCCTCCCTGATGCATGGATCATCCACCATGCCACTGCCTCACTTTCCACTCTCCTCCCTGAGACATGGCTCACACAAACCATGGCACTGCCTCACTTGCCACTCTAATCCCTGAGACATGGATCACACACCATGGCACTGCCTCCCTTGCCACTCTCCTCACTGAAGCATGGATCACACACACCATGGCACTGCCTCACCTGCCACTCTCCTCCCTGAGACATGGATCCCACACACCATGGCACTGCCTCACTTGCCACTCTCCTCCCTGAGACATGGCTCACACACACCATGGCACTGCCTAACTTGCAACCCTCCTCCCTGATGCATGGATCACCCACCATGCCACTGTCTCACTTGCCACTCTCCTTCCTGAAGCATGGATCACACACACCATGGCACTGCCTAACTTGCCACTCTCCTCCCTGATGCATGGATCACCCACCATGCCACTGTCTCACTTGCCACTCTCCTCCCTGAGACATGGCTCACACACACCATGGCACTGCCTCACACACCACTCTCCTCCCTGAGACATAGCTCACACACACCATGGCACTGCCTCACTTGCCACTCTCCTCCCTGATGCATGGATCACCCACCATGCCACTGCCTCACTTGCCACGCTCCTCCCTGAGACATGGCTCACACACACCATGGCACTGCCTCACTTGCCACTCTCCTCCCTGAGACATGGCTCACACACACCATGGCACTGCCTCACTTGCCACTCTCCTCCCTGATGCATGGATCATCCACCATGCCACTGCCTCACTTTCCACTCTCCTCCCTGAGACATGGCTCACACAAACCATGGCACTGCCTCACTTGCCACTCTAATCCCTGAGACATGGATCACACACCATGGCACTGCCTCCCTTGCCACTCTCCTCACTGAAGCATGGATCACACACACCATGGCACTGCCTCACCTGCCACTCTCCTCCCTGAGACATGGATCCCACACACCATGGCACTGCCTCACTAACCACTCTCCTCCCTGAGACATGGATCACACACACCATGGCACTGCCTCCCTTGCCACTCTCCTCCCTGAGACATGGATCACCCACCATGGCACTGCTTCACTTGCCACTCTCCTCCATGAGACATGGATCACCCACCATGACACTGCCTCACTTGCCACTCTCCTCTCTGAAACATGGATCACCCACCATGACACTGCCTCACTTGCCACTCTCCTCCCTGAGACATGGATCACACACACCCTGGCACTGCCTCACTAGCCGCCCTCTTCCCTGAGACATGGATCACACACACCATGGCACTGCCTCACTGGCCACTCTAATCCCTGAGACATGGATCACATACCATGGTACTGCCTCACTCACCACTCTCCTCCCTGAGACATGGATACACACACCATGGCACTGCCTCCCTTGCCACTCTCCTCCCTGAGACATGGATCACCCACCATGGCACTTCTTCACTTGCCACTCTCCTCCATGAGACATGGCTCACCCATCATGACACTGCCTCACCTTCCACTTTCCTTCCTGAGAGATGGATCACACACCATGGTACTGCCTCACTCACCACTCTCCTCCCTGAGACATGGATACACACACCATGGCACTGCCTCCCTTGCCACTCTCCTCCCTGAGACATGGATCACCCACCATGGCACTTCTTCACTTGCCACTCTCCTCCATGAGACATGGCTCACCCATCATGACACTGCCTCACTTGCCTCTCTCCTCCCTGAGACATGGATCACACACACACCATGGCACTGCCTCACTTGCCACTCTAATCCCTGAGACACGGATCACACACCATGGCACTGCCTACCTTGCCACTCTCCTCACTGAAGCATGTATCACACACACCATGGCACTGCCTCACCTGCCACTCTCCTCCCTGAGACATGGATCCCACACACCATGGCACTGCCTCACTCAGCACTCTCCTCCCTGAGACATAGATCACACACCATGACACTGCCTCAATTGCCACTCTCCTCCCTGATGCATGGATCACCCACCATGCCACTGCCTCACATTCCACTCTCCTCCCTGAGACATGGCTCACACACACCATGGCACTGCCTCACTTGCCGCTCTAATCCCTGAGACATGGATCACACACCATGGCACTGCCTCCCTTGCCACTCTCATCACTGAAGCATGGATCACACACACCATGGCACTGCCTCACCTGCCACTCTCCTCCCTGAGACATGGATCCCACACACCATGGCACTGCCTCACTCAGCACTCTCCTCCCTGAGACATGGATCACACACACCATGGCACTGCCTCCCTTGCCACTCTCCTCCCTGAGACATGGATCACCCACCATGGCACTGCTTCACTTGCCACTCTCCTCCATGAGACATGGATCACCCACCATGACACTGCCTCACTTGCCACTCTCCTCTCTGAAACATGGATCACCCACCATGCCACTGCCTCACATTCCACTCTCCTCCCTGAGACATGGATCACACACACCGTGGCACGCCTCACTTGCCACTCTCCTCCCTGAGACATGGATCGCCCACCATGACACTGCCTCACTTGCCACTCTCCTCCCTGAGACATGGATCACCCACCATAGCCCTGCCTCCCTTGCCACTCTCCTCCCTGAGACATCGATCACACACACCATGGCACTGCCTCACTTGCCACTCTCCTCCCTGAGACATGGATCACACACACACCATGGCACTGCCTCACTTGCCACTCTCCACCCTGAGACATGGATCACACACACCATGGCACTGCCTCACGTGCCACTCTCCTCCCTGAGACATGGATCACACACACCATGGCACTGCCTCACTTGCCACTCTCCTCCCTGAGACATGGATCACCCACCATGGCACTGCTTCACTTGCCACTCTCCTCCATGAGACATGGATCACCCACCATGACACTGCCTCACTTGCCACTCTCCTCCCTGAAACATGGATCACCCACCATGACACTGCCTCACTTGCCACTCTCCTCCCTGAGACATGGATCGCATACACCGTGGCACGCCTCACTTGCCACTCTCCTCCCTGAGACATGGATCACCCACCATAGCACTGCCTCCCTTGCCACTCTCCTCACTGAAGCATGGATCACACACACCATGGCACTGCCTCCCTTGCCACTCTCCTCACTGAGACATGGATCACACACACACCATGGCACTGCCTCACTTGCCACTCTCCTCCCTGAGACATGGTTCACACACACCATGGTGCTGCCTCACTTGCCACTCTCCTCCCTGAGACATGGATCACACACACCATGGCACTGCCTCAATTGCCACTCTCCTCCCTGAGACATGGATCACACACACCATGGCACTACCTCACTTGCCACTCTCCTCCCTGGGACATGGATCACCCACCATGGCGCTGCCTCACTTGCCACTCTCCTCCCTGAGACATGGATCACCCACCATGGCACTGCCTCACTTGCCACTCTCCTCCCTGAGACATGGATCACCCACCATGACACTGCCTCACGTGCCACTCTCCTCCCTGAGACATGGATCACCCACCATGGCACTGCCTCACTTACCACTCTCCTCCCTGAGACATGGATCATCCACCATGGCACTGCCTCATTTGCCACTCTCCTCCCTGAGACATGGATCACACACACCATGGCACTGCCTCACTCACCACTCTCCTCCCTGAGACATGGATCACACACACCATGGCACTGCCTCACTTGCCACTCCCCTCCCTGAGACACGGATCACACACAACATGGCACTGCCTCACTCACCACTCTCCTCCCCGAGACATGGATCACACACTACATGGCACTGCCTCACTCGTCACTCTCCTCCCTGAGACATGGATCAACCACATGGCACTGCCTCACTCACCACTCTCCTCCCTGAGACATGGCTCAAACACACCATGGCACTGCCTCCCTTGCCACTCTCCTCCCTGATGCATGGATCACCCACCATGCCACTGCCTCACTTGCCACTCTCCTCCCTGAGACATGGATCACACACACCATGGCACTCCTTCCCTTGCCACTCTCCTCCCTGAGACATGGATCACCCACCATGGCACTGCCTCACGTGCCACTCTCCTCCCTGAGACATGGATCAAACGCACCGTGGCATGCCTCACTTGCCACTCTCCTCCCTGAGACATGGATCACCCACCATGACACTGCCTCACTTGCCACTCTCCTCCCATAGACATGGATCACCCACCATAGCATTGCCTCCCTTGCCACTCTCCTCCCTGAGACATGGATCACCCACCATGACACTGCCTCACGTGCCACTCTCCTCCCTGAGACATGGATCACCCACCATGGCACTGCCTCCCTTGCCACTCTCCTCCCTGAGACATGGATCACGCACACCATGACACTGCCTCAATTGCCACTCTCCTCCCTGAGACATGGATCACACACACCATGGCACTGCCTCACTTGCCACTCTCCTCCCTGAGACATGGATCACCCACCATGGCACTGTCTCACTTGCCACTCTCCTCCCCGAGACATGGATCACACACCATGGCACTGCCTCACTTGTCACCCTCCTCCCTGCGACATGGATCACACACACCATGGCACTGCCTCTCTTGTCACTCTCCTCCCTGAGACATGGATCACACACACCATGGCACTGCCTCACTTGCCACTCTCCTCACTGAGACATGGATCACACACCATGGCACTGCCTCACTTGTCACCCTCCTCCCTGAGACATGGATCACACACCATGGCACTGTCTCCCTTGCCACTCTCCTCACTGAGACATGGATCACACACCATGGCACTGTCTCCCTTGCCACTCTCCTCCCCGAGACATGGATCACACATGGATCTCTCTCCGCGGCAGGGGCCTCCCTCTGGAACAGCCTTCCTGCCTCCCTGAAACTTGAGGAGAACCATCTCCGGTTCCGGAAGCACCTCAAAACCTTCCTCTTTGCTTCTGCTTTTTCTCTCCCTCTCCCCTGCTGAACAGCTAATATTCTTCACTGAAACTGCACTGATCCTGCAACTGGACCACTCTAAACGGCCTCGGTCCTGGGCCCAGCCACTCTCCACTTGCACTGATGCCCTGGAACCCCTCTGCACTGCGGGACTGTCTCTGTATCCCTACAGCCCCCCCCCTTCCCCAGCACTTGTTCTGCACTTACCTTGCACTTGCCACCAGCTGGCCCTATTTATTTATTACTTTACGCCACTTACCTTGTACTGCACTTCCCCCCCTCCCCTTCCCCTTGCACTTTTCCCCCTCCCCCACCCCTGCACTTGCGTGATCTGAATGACACCTGGCCTAGTAGGATCGTTGTCTGTCTCCCCTTGTTCCTCCCCTCCCTGCCTCGTCGCGCCTTGAAACACCTGTGTATAGGCGAGTTACAAATACCATATCATATCATATCATACACACCATGGCACTGCCACACTTGCCACTCTCCTCACTGAGACATGGATCACACACACACCATGGCACTGCCTCACTCACCGCTCTCCTCCCTGAGACATGGATCACACACCATGGCACTGTCTCACTTGCCACTCCCTTCCCTGATCCATGGATCACACACACCATGGCACTGCCTCACCTGCCACTCTCCTCCCTGAGACATGGATCACCCACCATGGCACTGCCTCACTTGCCACTCTCCTCCCTGAGACATGGCTCACACACACCATGGCACTACCTCACTTGCCACTCTCCTCCCTGAGACATGGCTCACACACACCATGGCACTGCCTAACTTGCAACTCTCCTCCCTGATGCATGGATCACCCACCATGCCACTGTCTCACTTGCCACTCTCCTTCCTGAAGCATGGATCACACACACCATGGCACTGCCTAACTTGCCACTCTCCTCCCTGATGCATGGATCACCCACCATGCCACTGTCTCACTTGCCACTCTCCTCCCTGAGACATGGCTCACACACACCATGGCACTGCCTCACACACCACTCTCCTCCCTGATGCATGGATCACCCACCATGCCACTGCCTCACTTGCCACGCTCCTCCCTGAGACATGGCTCACACACACCATGGCACTGCCTCACTTGCCACTCTCCTCCCTGAGACATCGCTCACACACACCATGGCACTGCCTCACTTGCCACTCTCCTCCCTGATGCATGGATCATCCACCATGCCACTGCCTCACTTTCCACTCTCCTCCCTGAGACATGGCTCACACAAACCATGGCACTGCCTCACTTGCCACTCTAATCCCTGAGACATGGATCACACACCATGGCACTGCCTCCCTTGCCACTCTCCTCACTGAAGCATGGATCACACACACCATGGCACTGCCTCACCTGCCACTCTCCTCCCTGAGACATGGATCCCACACACCATGGCACTGCCTCACTTGCCACTCTCCTCCCTGAGACATGGCTCACACACACCATGGCACTGCCTAACTTGCAACTCTCCTCCCTGATGCATGGATCACCCACCATGCCACTGTCTCACTTGCCACTCTCCTTCCTGAAGCATGGATCACACACACCATGGCACTGCCTAACTTGCCACTCTCCTCCCTGATGCATGGATCACCCACCATGCCACTGTCTCACTTGCCACTCTCCTCCCTGAGACATGGCTCACACACACCATGGCACTGCCTCACACACCACTCTCCTCCCTGAGACATAGCTCACACACACCATGGCACTGCCTCACTTGCCACTCTCCTCCCTGATGCATGGATCACCCACCATGCCACTGCCTCACTTGCCACGCTCCTCCCTGAGACATGGCTCACACACACCATGGCACTGCCTCACTTGCCACTCTCCTCCCTGAGACATGGCTCACACACACCATGGCACTGCCTCACTTGCCACTCTCCTCCCTGATGCATGGATCATCCACCATGCCACTGCCTCACTTTCCACTCTCCTCCCTGAGACATGGCTCACACAAACCATGGCACTGCCTCACTTGCCACTCTAATCCCTGAGACATGGATCACACACCATGGCACTGCCTCCCTTGCCACTCTCCTCACTGAAGCATGGATCACACACACCATGGCACTGCCTCAGCTGCCACTCTCCTCCCTGAGACATGGATCCCACACACCATGGCACTGCCTCACTCACCACTCTCCTCCCTGAGACATGGATCACACACACCATGGCACTGCCTCCCTTGCCACTCTCCTCCCTGAGACATGGATCACCCACCATGGCACTGCTTCACTTGCCACTCTCCTCCATGAGACATGGATCACCCACCATGACACTGCCTCACTTGCCACTCTCCTCTCTGAAACATGGATCACCCACCATGACACTGCCTCACTTGCCACTCTCCTCCCTGAGACATGGATCACACACACCATGGCACTGCCTCACTAGCCACCCTCTTCCCTGAGACATGGATCACACACACACCATGGCACTGCCTCACTGGCCACTCTAATCCCTGAGACATGGATCACACACCATGGTACTGCCTCACTCACCACTCTCCTCCCTGAGACATGGATACACACACCATGGCACTGCCTCCCTTGCCACTCTCCTCCCTGAGACATGGCTCACACACACCATGGCACTGCCTCACTTGCCACTCTCCTCCCTGATGCATGGATCATCCACCATGCCACTGCCTCACTTTCCACTCTCCTCCCTGAGACATGGCTCACACAAACCATGGCACTGCCTCACTTGCCACTCTAATCCCTGAGACATGGATCACACACCATGGCACTGCCTCCCTTGCCACTCTCCTCACTGAAGCATGGATCACACACACCATGGCACTGCCTCAGCTGCCACTCTCCTCCCTGAGACATGGATCCCACACACCATGGCACTGCCTCACTCACCACTCTCCTCCCTGAGACATGGATCACACACACCATGGCACTGCCTCCCTTGCCACTCTCCTCCCTGAGACATGGATCACCCACCATGGCACTGCTTCACTTGCCACTCTCCTCCATGAGACATGGATCACCCACCATGACACTGCCTCACTTGCCACTCTCCTCTCTGAAACATGGATCACCCACCATGACACTGCCTCACTTGCCACTCTCCTCCCTGAGACATGGATCACACACACCATGGCACTGCCTCACTAGCCACCCTCTTCCCTGAGACATGGATCACACACACACCATGGCACTGCCTCACTGGCCACTCTAATCCCTGAGACATGGATCACACACCATGGTACTGCCTCACTCACCACTCTCCTCCCTGAGACATGGATACACACACCATGGCACTGCCTCCCTTGCCACTCTCCTCCCTGAGACATGGATCACCCACCATGGCACTTCTTCACTTGCCACTCTCCTACATGAGACATGGCTCACCCATCATGACACTGCCTCACCTTCCACTCTCCTTCCTGAGAGATGGATCACACACCATGGTACTGCCTCACTCACCACTCTCCTCCCTGAGACATGGATACACACACCATGGCACTGCCTCCCTTGCCACTCTCCTCCCTGAGACATGGATCACCCACCATGGCACTTCTTCACTTGCCACTCTCCTCCATGAGACATGGCTCACCCATCATGACACTGCCTCACTTGCCTCTCTCCTCCCTGAGACATGGATCACACACACACCATGGCACTGCCTCACTTGCCACTCTAATCCCTGAGACACGGATCACACACCATGGCACTGCCTACCTTGCCACTCTCCTCACTGAAGCATGGATCACACACACCATGGCACTGCCTCACCTGCCACTCTCCTCCCTGAGACATGGATCCCACACACCATGGCACTGCCTCACTCAGCACTCTCCTCCCTGAGACATAGATCACACACCATGACACTGCCTCAATTGCCACTCTCCTCCCTGATGCATGGATCACCCACCATGCCACTGCCTCACATTCCACTCTCCTCCCTGAGACATGGCTCACACACACCATGGCACTGCCTCACTTGCCGCTCTAATCCCTGAGACATGGATCACACACCATGGCACTGCCTCCCTTGCCACTCTCATCACTGAAGCATGGATCACACACACCATGGCACTGCCTCACCTGCCACTCTCCTCCCTGAGACATGGATCCCACACACCATGGCACTGCCTCACTCAGCACTCTCCTCCCTGAGACATGGATCACACACACCATGGCACTGCCTCCCTTGCCACTCTCCTCCCTGAGACATGGATCACCCACCATGGCACTGCTTCACTTGCCACTCTCCTCCATGAGACATGGATCACCCACCATGACACTGCCTCACTTGCCACTCTCCTCTCTGAAACATGGATCACCCACCATGCCACTGCCTCACATTCGACTCTCCTCCCTGAGACATGGATCACACACACCGTGGCACGCCTCACTTGCCACTCTCCTCCCTGAGACATGGATCGCCCACCATGACACTGCCTCACTTGCCACTCTCCTCCCTGAGACATGGATCACCCACCATAGCCCTGCCTCCCTTGCCACTCTCCTCCCTGAGACATCGATCACACACACCATGGCACTGCCTCACTTGCCACTCTCCTCCCTGAGACATGGATCACACACACACCATGGCACTGCCTCACTTGCCACTCTCCACCCTGAGACATGGATCACACACACCATGGCACTGCCTCACGTGCCACTCTCCTCCCTGAGACATGGATCACACACACCATGGCACTGCCTCACTTGCCACTCTCCTCCCTGAGACATGGATCACCCACCATGGCACTGCCTCACTTGCCACTCTCCTCCCTGAGACATGGATCACCCACCATGACACTGCCTCACGTGCCACTCTCCTCCCTGAGACATGGATCACACACACCATGGCACTGCCTCACTCACCACTCTCCTCCCTGAGACATAGATCACACACACCATGGCACGGCCTCACTTGCCACTCCCCTCCCTGAGACACGGATCACACACAACATGGCACTGCCTCACTCACCACTCTCCTCCCCGAGACATGGATCACACACAACATGGCACTGCCTCACTCGTCCCTCTCCTCCCTGAGACATGGATCAACCACATGGCACTGCCTCACCTTCCACTCTCCTTCCTGAGAGATGGATCACACACCATGGCACTGCCTCACTTGCCTCTCTCCTCCCTGAGACATGGATCACACACACCATGGCACTGCCTCACTAGCCACCCTCTTCCCTGAGACATGGATCACACACACCATGGCACTGCCTCACTGGCCACTCTAATCCCTGAGACATGGATCACACACCATGGTACTGCCTCACTCACCACTTGCCTCCCTTGCCACTCTCCTCCCTGAGACATGGATCACCCACCATGGCACCTCTTCACTTGCCACTCTCCTCCATGAGACATGGCTCACCCATCATGACACTGCCTCACCTTCCACTCTCCTTCCTGAGAGATGGATCACACACCATGGTACTGCCTCACTTGCCTCTCTCCTCCCTGAGACATGGATCACACACACACCATGGCACTGCCTCACTTGCCACTCTAATCCCTGAGACACGGATCACACACCATGGCACTGCCTACCTTGCCACTCTCCTCACTGAAGCATGGATCACACACACCATGGCACTGCCTCACCTGCCACTCTCCTCCCTGAGACATGGATCCCACACACCATGGCACTGCCTCACGTGCCACTCTCCTCCCTGAGACATGGATCAACCACCATGGCACTGCTTCACTTGCCACTCTCCTCCATGAGACATGGATCACCCACCATGACACTGCCTCACTTGCCACTCTCCTCCCTGAAACATGGATCACCCACCATGACACTGCCTCACTTGCCACTCTCCTCCCCGAGACATGGATCGCACACACTGTGGCACGCCTCACTTGCCACTCTCCTCCCTGAGACATGGATCACCCACCATAGCACTGCCTCCCTTGCCACTCTCCTCACTGAAGCATGGATCACACACACCATGGCACTGCCTCCCTTGCCACTCTCCTCACTGAGACATGGATCACACACACACCATGGCACTGCCTCACTTGCCACTCTCCTCCCTGAGACATGGTTCACACACACCATGGTGCTGCCTCACTTGCCACTCTCCTCCCTGAGACATGGATCACACACACCATGACACTGCCTCAATTGCCACTCTCCTCCCTGAGACATGGATCACACACACCATGGCACTGCCTCACTTGCCACTCTCCTCCCTGGGACATGGATCACCCACCATGGCGCTGCCTCACTTGCACCTCTCCTCCCTGAGACATGGATCACCCACCATGGCACTGCATCACTTGCCATTCTCCTCCCTGAGACATGGATCACCCACCATGGCACTGCCTCACTTGCCACTCTCCTCCCTGAGACATGGATCACACACCATGGTACTGCCTCATTTGCCACTCTCCTCCCTGAGACATGGATCACACACACCATGGCACTGCCTCACTTACCACTCTCCTCCCTGAGACATGGATCACACACATCATGGCACTGCCTCACTTGCCACTCCCCTCCCTGAGACACGGATCACACACAACATGGCACTGCCTCACTCACCACTCTCCTCCCCGAGACATGGATCACACACAACATGGCACTGCCTCACTCGTCACTCTCCTCCCTGAGACATGGATCAACCACATGGCACTGCCTCACCTTCCACTCTCCTTCCTGAGAGATGGATCACAAACCATGGTACTGCCTCACTTGCCTTTCTCCTCCCTGAGACATGGATCACACACACCATGGCACTGCCTCACTAGCCACCCTCTTCCCTGAGACATGGATCACACACATCATGGCACTGCCTCACTGGCCACTCTCCTCCCTGAGACATGGATCACACACACACCATGGCACTGCCTCACTTGCCACTCTAATCCCTGAGACACGGATCACACACCATGGCACTGCCTACCTTGCCACTCTCCTCACTGAAGCATGGATCACACACACCATGGCACTGCCTCAACTGCCACTCTCCTCCCTAAGACATGGATCCCACACACCATGGTACTGCCTCCCTTGCCACTCTCCTCCCTGAGACATGGATCACCCACCATGGCACTTCTTCACTTGCCACTCTCCTCCATGAGACATGGCTCACCCATCATGACACAGCCTCACCTTCCACTCTCCTCCCTGAGACATGGATCACACACACACCATGGCACTGCCTCACTTGCCACTCTAATCCCTGAGACACGGATCACACACCATGGCACTGACTACCTTGCCACTCTCCTCACTGAAGCATGGATCACACACACCATGGCACTGCCTCATCTGCCACTCTCCTCCCTGAGACATGGATCCCACACACCATGGCACTGCCTCACGTGCCACTCTCCTCCCTGAGACATGGATCACCCACCATGGCACTGCTTCACTTGCCACTCTCCTCCATGAGACATGGATCACCCACCATGACACTGCCTCACTTGCCACTCTCCACCCTGAGACATGGATCACCCACACCGTGGCACGCCTCACTTGCCACTCTCCTCTGTGAGACATGGATCGCCCACCATGACACTGCCTCACTTGCCACTCTCCTCCCTGAGACATGGATCACCCACCATAGCCCTGCCTCCCTTGCCACTCTCCTCCCTGAGACATGGATCACACACACCATGACACTGCCTCACTTGCCACTCTCCTTCCTGAGACATGGATCACACACACACCATGGCACTGCCTCACTTGCCACTCTCCTCTCTGAGACATGGATCACACACACCATGGCACTGCCTCACGTGCCACTCTCCTCCCTGAGACATGGATCACACACACCATGGCACTGCCTCACTTGCCACTCTCCTCCCTGAGACATGGATCACCCACCATGGCACTGCCTCACTTGCAACTCTCCTCCCTGAGACATGGATCACCCACCATGACACTGCCTCACGTGCCACTCTCCTCCCTGAGACATGGATCACCCACCATGGCACTGCCTCACTTGCCACTCTCCTCCCTGAGACATGGATCACCCACCATGGTACTGCCTCATTTGCCACTCTCCTCCCTGAGACATGGATCACACACACCATGGCACTGCCTCACTCACCACTCTCCTCCCTGAGACATGGATCACACACACCATGGCACTGCCTCACTTGCCACTCCCCTCCCTGAGACAAGGATCACACACAACATGGCACTGCCTCACTCACCACTCTCCTCCCCGAGACATGGATCACACACAACATGGCACTGCCTCACTCGTCACTCTCCTCCCTGAGACATGGATCAACCACATGGCACTGCCTCACCTTCACTCTCCTTCCTGAGAGATGGATCACACACCATGGTACTGCCTCACTTGCCTCTCTCTTCCCTGAGACATGGATCACACACACCATGGCACTGCCTCACTAGCCACCCTCTTCCCTGAGACATGGATCACACACACCATGGCACTGCCTCACTGGCCACTCTAATCCCTGAGACATGGATCACACACCATGGTACTGCCTCACTCACCACTCTCCTCCCTGAGACATGGATACACACACCATGGCACTGCCTCCCTTGCCACTCTCCTCCCTGAGACATGGATCACCCACCATGGCACTTCTTCACTTGCCACTCTCCTACCTGAGACATGGCTCACCCATCATGACACTGCCTCACCTTCCACTCTCCTTCCTGAGAGATGGATCACACACCATGGTACTGCCTCACTTGCCTCTCTCCTCCCTGAGACATGGATCACACACACACCATGGCACTGCCTCACTTGCCACTCTAATCCCTGAGACACGGATCACACACCATGGCACTGCCTACCTTGCCACTCTCCTCACTGAAGCATGGATCACACACACCATGGCACTGCATCACCTGCCACTCTCCTCCATGAGACATGGATCCCACACACCATGGCACTGCCTCACGTGCCACTCTCCTCCCTGAGACATGGATCACCCACCATGGCACTGCTTCACTTGCCACTCTCCTCCATGAGACATGGATCACCCACCATGACACTGCCTCACTTGCCACTCTCCTCCCTGAAACATGGATCACCCACCATGACACTGCCTCACTTGCCACTCTCCTCCCTGAGACATGGATCGCACACACCGTGGCACGCCTCACTTGCCACTCTCCTCCCTGAGACATGGATCACCCACCATAGCACTGCCTCCCTTGCCACTCTCCTCACTGAAGCATGGATCACACACACCATGGCACTGCCTCCCTTGCCACTCTCCTCACTGAGACATGGATCACACACACACCATGGCACTGCCTCACTTGCCACTCTCCTCCCTGAGACATGGTTCACACACACCATGGTGCTGCCTCACTTGCCACTCTCCTCCCTGAGACATGGATCACACACACCATGGCACTGCCTCAATTGCCACTCTCCTCCCTGAGACATGGATCACACACACCATGGCACTACCTCACTTGCCACTCTCCTCCCTGGGACATGGATCACCCACCATGGCGCTGCCTCACTTGCCACTCTCCTCCCTGAGACATGGATCACCCACCATGGCACTGCCTCACTTGCCACTCTCCTCCCTGAGACATGGATCACCCACCATGACACTGCCTCACGTGCCACTCTCCTCCCTGAGACATGGATCACCCACCATGGCACTGCCTCACTTGCCACTCTCCTCCCTGAGACATGGATCATCCACCATGGCACTGCCTCATTTGCCACTCTCCTCCCTGAGACATGGATCACACACACCATGGCACTGCCTCACTCACCACTCTCCTCCCTGAGACATGGATCACACACACCATGGCACTGCCTCACTTGCCACTCCCCTCCCTGAGACACGGATCACACACAACATGGCACTGCCTCACTCACCACTCTCCTCCCCGAGACATGGATCACACACACCATGCCACTGCCTCACTTGCCACTCTCCTCCCTGAGACATGGATCACACACACCATGGCACTCCTTCCCTTGCCACTCTCCTCCCTGAGACATGGATCACCCACCATGGCACTGCTTCACTTGCCACTCTCCTCCATGAGACATGGATCACCCACCATGACACTGCCTCACTTGCCACTCTCCTCCCTGAGACATGGATCACACACACCATGGCACCGCCTCACTTGCCACTCTCCTCCCATAGACATGGATCACCCACCATAGCATTGCCTCCCTTGCCACTCTCCTCCCTGAGACATGGATCACCCACCATGACACTGCCTCACGTGCCACTCTCCTCCCTGAGACATGGATCACCCACCATGGCACTGCCTCCCTTGCCACTCTCCTCCCTGAGACATGGATCACGCACACCATGACACTGCCTCAATTGCCACTCTCCTCCCTGAGACATGGATCACACACACCATGGCACTGCCTCACTTGCCACTCTCCTCCCTGAGACATGGATCACCCACCATGGCACTGTCTCACTTGCCACTCTCCTCCCCGAGACATGGATCACACACCATGGCACTGCCTCACGTGTCACCCTCCTCCCTGCGACATGGATCACACACACCATGGCACTGCCTCTCTTGTCACTCTCCTCCCTGAGACATGGATCACACACACCATGGCACTGCCTCACTTGCCACTCTCCTCACTGAGACATGGATCACACACCATGGCACTGCCTCACTTGTCACCCTCCTCCCTGAGACATGGATCACACACCATGGCACTGTCTCTCTTGCCACTCTCCTCACTGAGACATGGATCACACACCATGGCACTGTCTCCCTTGCCACTCTCCTCCCCGAGACATGGATCACGCATGGATCTCTCTCCGCGGCAGGGGCCTCCCTCTGGAACAGCCTTCCTGCCTCCCTGAAACTTGAGGAGAACCATCTCCGGTTCCGGAAGCACCTCAAAACCTTCCTCTTTGCTTCTGCTTTTTCTCTCCCTCTCCCCTGCTGAACAGCTAATATTCTTCACTGAAACTGCACTGATCCTGCAACTGGACCACTCTAAACGGCCTCGGTCCTGGGCCCAGCCACTCTCCACTTGCACTGATGCCCTGGAACCCCTCTGCACTGCGGGACTGTCTCTGTATCCCTACAGCCCCCCCCCTTCCCCAGCACTTGTTCTGCACTTACCTTGCACTTGCCACCAGCTGGCCCTATTTATTTATTACTTTACGCCACTTACCTTGTACTGCACTTCCCCCCCTCCCCTTCCCCTTGCACTTTTCCCCCTCCCACACCCCTGCACTTGCGCGATCTGAATGACACCTGGCCTAGTAGGATCGTTGTCTGTCTCCCCTTGTTCCTCCCCTCCCTGCCTCGTCGCGCCTTGAAACACCTGTGTATAGGCGCGTTACAAATACCATATCATATCATATCATACACACCATGGCACTGCCACACTTGCCACTCTCCTCACTGAGACATGGATCACACACACACCATGGCACTGCCTCACTCACCGCTCTCCTCCCTGAGACATGGATCACACACCATGGCACTGTCTCACTTGCCACTCCCTTCCCTGATCCATGGATCACACACACCATGGCACTGCCTCACCTGCCACTCTCCTCCCTGAGACATGGATCACCCACCATGGCACTGCCTCACTTGCCACTCTCCTCCCTGAGACATGGCTCACACACACCATGGCACTACCTCACTTGCCACTCTCCTCCCTGAGACATGGCTCACACACACCATGGCACTGCCTAACTTGCAACTCTCCTCCCTGATGCATGGATCACCCACCATGCCACTGTCTCACTTGCCACTCTCCTTCCTGAAGCATGGATCACACACACCATGGCACTGCCTAACTTGCCACTCTCCTCCCTGATGCATGGATCACCCACCATGCCACTGTCTCACTTGCCACTCTCCTCCCTGAGACATGGCTCACACACACCATGGCACTGCCTCACACACCACTCTCCTCCCTGATGCATGGATCACCCACCATGCCACTGCCTCACTTGCCACGCTCCTCCCTGAGACATGGCTCACACACACCATGGCACTGCCTCACTTGCCACTCTCCTCCCTGAGACATGGCTCACACACACCATGGCACTGCCTCACTTGCCACTCTCCTCCCTGATGCATGGATCATCCACCATGCCACTGCCTCACTTTCCACTCTCCTCCCTGAGACATGGCTCACACAAACCATGGCACTGCCTCACTTGCCACTCTAATCCCTGAGACATGGATCACACACCATGGCACTGCCTCCCTTGCCACTCTCCTCACTGAAGCATGGATCACACACACCATGGCACTGCCTCACCTGCCACTCTCCTCCCTGAGACATGGATCCCACACACCATGGCACTGCCTCACTTGCCACTCTCCTCCCTGAGACATGGCTCACACACACCATGGCACTGCCTAACTTGCAACCCTCCTCCCTGATGCATGGATCACCCACCATGCCACTGTCTCACTTGCCACTCTCCTTCCTGAAGCATGGATCACACACACCATGGCACTGCCTAACTTGCCACTCTCCTCCCTGATGCATGGATCACCCACCATGCCACTGTCTCACTTGCCACTCTCCTCCCTGAGACATGGCTCACACACACCATGGCACTGCCTCACACACCACTCTCCTCCCTGAGACATAGCTCACACACACCATGGCACTGCCTCACTTGCCACTCTCCTCCCTGATGCATGGATCACCCACCATGCCACTGCCTCACTTGCCACGCTCCTCCCTGAGACATGGCTCACACACACCATGGCACTGCCTCACTTGCCACTCTCCTCCCTGAGACATGGCTCACACACACCATGGCACTGCCTCACTTGCCACTCTCCTCCCTGATGCATGGATCATCCACCATGCCACTGCCTCACTTTCCACTCTCCTCCCTGAGACATGGCTCACACAAACCATGGCACTGCCTCACTTGCCACTCTAATCCCTGAGACATGGATCACACACCATGGCACTGCCTCCCTTGCCACTCTCCTCACTGAAGCATGGATCACACACACCATGGCACTGCCTCACCTGCCACTCTCCTCCCTGAGACATGGATCCCACACACCATGGCACTGCCTCACTAACCACTCTCCTCCCTGAGACATGGATCACACACACCATGGCACTGCCTCCCTTGCCACTCTCCTCCCTGAGACATGGATCACCCACCATGGCACTGCTTCACTTGCCACTCTCCTCCATGAGACATGGATCACCCACCATGACACTGCCTCACTTGCCACTCTCCTCTCTGAAACATGGATCACCCACCATGACACTGCCTCACTTGCCACTCTCCTCCCTGAGACATGGATCACACACACCCTGGCACTGCCTCACTAGCCGCCCTCTTCCCTGAGACATGGATCACACACACCATGGCACTGCCTCACTGGCCACTCTAATCCCTGAGACATGGATCACATACCATGGTACTGCCTCACTCACCACTCTCCTCCCTGAGACATGGATACACACACCATGGCACTGCCTCCCTTGCCACTCTCCTCCCTGAGACATGGATCACCCACCATGGCACTTCTTCACTTGCCACTCTCCTCCATGAGACATGGCTCACCCATCATGACACTGCCTCACCTTCCACTTTCCTTCCTGAGAGATGGATCACACACCATGGTACTGCCTCACTCACCACTCTCCTCCCTGAGACATGGATACACACACCATGGCACTGCCTCCCTTGCCACTCTCCTCCCTGAGACATGGATCACCCACCATGGCACTTCTTCACTTGCCACTCTCCTCCATGAGACATGGCTCACCCATCATGACACTGCCTCACTTGCCTCTCTCCTCCCTGAGACATGGATCACACACACACCATGGCACTGCCTCACTTGCCACTCTAATCCCTGAGACACGGATCACACACCATGGCACTGCCTACCTTGCCACTCTCCTCACTGAAGCATGTATCACACACACCATGGCACTGCCTCACCTGCCACTCTCCTCCCTGAGACATGGATCCCACACACCATGGCACTGCCTCACTCAGCACTCTCCTCCCTGAGACATAGATCACACACCATGACACTGCCTCAATTGCCACTCTCCTCCCTGATGCATGGATCACCCACCATGCCACTGCCTCACATTCCACTCTCCTCCCTGAGACATGGCTCACACACACCATGGCACTGCCTCACTTGCTGCTCTAATCCCTGAGACATGGATCACACACCATGGCACTGCCTCCCTTGCCACTCTCATCACTGAAGCATGGATCACACACACCATGGCACTGCCTCACCTGCCACTCTCCTCCCTGAGACATGGATCCCACACACCATGGCACTGCCTCACTCAGCACTCTCCTCCCTGAGACATGGATCACACACACCATGGCACTGCCTCCCTTGCCACTCTCCTCCCTGAGACATGGATCACCCACCATGGCACTGCTTCACTTGCCACTCTCCTCCATGAGACATGGATCACCCACCATGACACTGCCTCACTTGCCACTCTCCTCTCTGAAACATGGATCACCCACCATGCCACTGCCTCACATTCCACTCTCCTCCCTGAGACATGGATCACACACACCGTGGCACGCCTCACTTGCCACTCTCCTCCCTGAGACATGGATCGCCCACCATGACACTGCCTCACTTGCCACTCTCCTCCCTGAGACATGGATCACCCACCATAGCCCTGCCTCCCTTGCCACTCTCCTCCCTGAGACATCGATCACACACACCATGGCACTGCCTCACTTGCCACTCTCCTCCCTGAGACATGGATCACACACACACCATGGCACTGCCTCACTTGCCACTCTCCACCCTGAGACATGGATCACACACACCATGGCACTGCCTCACGTGCCACTCTCCTCCCTGAGACATGGATCACACACACCATGGCACTGCCTCACTTGCCACTCTCCTCCCTGAGACATGGATCACCCACCATGGCACTGCTTCACTTGCCACTCTCCTCCATGAGACATGGATCACCCACCATGACACTGCCTCACTTGCCACTCTCCTCCCTGAAACATGGATCACCCACCATGACACTGCCTCACTTGCCACTCTCCTCCCTGAGACATGGATCGCACACACCGTGGCACGCCTCACTTGCCACTCTCCTCCCTGAGACATGGATCACCCACCATAGCACTGCCTCCCTTGCCACTCTCCTCACTGAAGCATGGATCACACACACCATGGCACTGCCTCCCTTGCCACTCTCCTCACTGAGACATGGATCACACACACACCATGGCACTGCCTCACTTGCCACTCTCCTCCCTGAGACATGGTTCACACACACCATGGTGCTGCCTCACTTGCCACTCTCCTCCCTGAGACATGGATCACACACACCATGGCACTGCCTCAATTGCCACTCTCCTCCCTGAGACATGGATCACACACACCATGGCACTACCTCACTTGCCACTCTCCTCCCTGGGACATGGATCACCCACCATGGCGCTGCCTCACTTGCCACTCTCCTCCCTGAGACATGGATCACCCACCATGGCACTGCCTCACTTGCCACTCTCCTCCCTGAGACATGGATCACCCACCATGACACTGCCTCACGTGCCACTCTCCTCCCTGAGACATGGATCACCCACCATGGCACTGCCTCACTTACCACTCTCCTCCCTGAGACATGGATCATCCACCATGGCACTGCCTCATTTGCCACTCTCCTCCCTGAGACATGGATCACACACACCATGGCACTGCCTCACTCACCACTCTCCTCCCTGAGACATGGATCACACACACCATGGCACTGCCTCACTTGCCACTCCCCTCCCTGAGACACGGATCACACACAACATGGCACTGCCTCACTCACCACTCTCCTCCCCGAGACATGGATCACACACTACATGGCACTGCCTCACTCGTCACTCTCCTCCCTGAGACATGGATCAACCACATGGCACTGCCTCACTCACCACTCTCCTCCCTGAGACATGGCTCAAACACACCATGGCACTGCCTCCCTTGCCACTCTCCTCCCTGATGCATGGATCACCCACCATGCCACTGCCTCACTTGCCACTCTCCTCCCTGAGACATGGATCACACACACCATGGCACTCCTTCCCTTGCCACTCTCCTCCCTGAGACATGGATCACCCACCATGGCACTGCCTCACGTGCCACTCTCCTCCCTGAGACATGGATCAAACGCACCGTGGCATGCCTCACTTGCCACTCTCCTCCCTGAGACATGGATCACCCACCATGACACTGCCTCACTTGCCACTCTCCTCCCATAGACATGGATCACCCACCATAGCATTGCCTCCCTTGCCACTCTCCTCCCTGAGACATGGATCACCCACCATGACACTGCCTCACGTGCCACTCTCCTCCCTGAGACATGGATCACCCACCATGGCACTGCCTCCCTTGCCACTCTCCTCCCTGAGACATGGATCACGCACACCATGACACTGCCTCAATTGCCACTCTCCTCCCTGAGACATGGATCACACACACCATGGCACTGCCTCACTTGCCACTCTCCTCCCTGAGACATGGATCACCCACCATGGCACTGTCTCACTTGCCACTCTCCTCCCCGAGACATGGATCACACACCATGGCACTGCCTCACTTGTCACCCTCCTCCCTGCGACATGGATCACACACACCATGGCACTGCCTCTCTTGTCACTCTCCTCCCTGAGACATGGATCACACACACCATGGCACTGCCTCACTTGCCACTCTCCTCACTGAGACATGGATCACACACCATGGCACTGCCTCACTTGTCACCCTCCTCCCTGAGACATGGATCACACACCATGGCACTGTCTCCCTTGCCACTCTCCTCACTGAGACATGGATCACACACCATGGCACTGTCTCCCTTGCCACTCTCCTCCCCGAGACATGGATCACACATGGATCTCTCTCCGCGGCAGGGGCCTCCCTCTGGAACAGCCTTCCTGCCTCCCTGAAACTTGAGGAGAACCATCTCCGGTTCCGGAAGCACCTCAAAACCTTCCTCTTTGCTTCTGCTTTTTCTCTCCCTCTCCCCTGCTGAACAGCTAATATTCTTCACTGAAACTGCACTGATCCTGCAACTGGACCACTCTAAACGGCCTCGGTCCTGGGCCCAGCCACTCTCCACTTGCACTGATGCCCTGGAACCCCTCTGCACTGCGGGACTGTCTCTGTATCCCTACAGCCCCCCCCCTTCCCCAGCACTTGTTCTGCACTTACCTTGCACTTGCCACCAGCTGGCCCTATTTATTTATTACTTTACGCCACTTACCTTGTACTGCACTTCCCCCCCTCCCCTTCCCCTTGCACTTTTCCCCCTCCCCCACCCCTGCACTTGCGCGATCTGAATGACACCTGGCCTAGTAGGATCGTTGTCTGTCTCCCCTTGTTCCTCCCCTCCCTGCCTCGTCGCGCCTTGAAACACCTGTGTATAGGCGAGTTACAAATACCATATCATATCATATCATACACACCATGGCACTGCCACACTTGCCACTCTCCTCACTGAGACATGGATCACACACACACCATGGCACTGCCTCACTCACCGCTCTCCTCCCTGAGACATGGATCACACACCATGGCACTGTCTCACTTGCCACTCCCTTCCCTGATCCATGGATCACACACACCATGGCACTGCCTCACCTGCCACTCTCCTCCCTGAGACATGGATCACCCACCATGGCACTGCCTCACTTGCCACTCTCCTCCCTGAGACATGGCTCACACACACCATGGCACTACCTCACTTGCCACTCTCCTCCCTGAGACATGGCTCACACACACCATGGCACTGCCTAACTTGCAACTCTCCTCCCTGATGCATGGATCACCCACCATGCCACTGTCTCACTTGCCACTCTCCTTCCTGAAGCATGGATCACACACACCATGGCACTGCCTAACTTGCCACTCTCCTCCCTGATGCATGGATCACCCACCATGCCACTGTCTCACTTGCCACTCTCCTCCCTGAGACATGGCTCACACACACCATGGCACTGCCTCACACACCACTCTCCTCCCTGATGCATGGATCACCCACCATGCCACTGCCTCACTTGCCACGCTCCTCCCTGAGACATGGCTCACACACACCATGGCACTGCCTCACTTGCCACTCTCCTCCCTGAGACATCGCTCACACACACCATGGCACTGCCTCACTTGCCACTCTCCTCCCTGATGCATGGATCATCCACCATGCCACTGCCTCACTTTCCACTCTCCTCCCTGAGACATGGCTCACACAAACCATGGCACTGCCTCACTTGCCACTCTAATCCCTGAGACATGGATCACACACCATGGCACTGCCTCCCTTGCCACTCTCCTCACTGAAGCATGGATCACACACACCATGGCACTGCCTCACCTGCCACTCTCCTCCCTGAGACATGGATCCCACACACCATGGCACTGCCTCACTTGCCACTCTCCTCCCTGAGACATGGCTCACACACACCATGGCACTGCCTAACTTGCAACTCTCCTCCCTGATGCATGGATCACCCACCATGCCACTGTCTCACTTGCCACTCTCCTTCCTGAAGCATGGATCACACACACCATGGCACTGCCTAACTTGCCACTCTCCTCCCTGATGCATGGATCACCCACCATGCCACTGTCTCACTTGCCACTCTCCTCCCTGAGACATGGCTCACACACACCATGGCACTGCCTCACACACCACTCTCCTCCCTGAGACATAGCTCACACACACCATGGCACTGCCTCACTTGCCACTCTCCTCCCTGATGCATGGATCACCCACCATGCCACTGCCTCACTTGCCACGCTCCTCCCTGAGACATGGCTCACACACACCATGGCACTGCCTCACTTGCCACTCTCCTCCCTGAGACATGGCTCACACACACCATGGCACTGCCTCACTTGCCACTCTCCTCCCTGATGCATGGATCATCCACCATGCCACTGCCTCACTTTCCACTCTCCTCCCTGAGACATGGCTCACACAAACCATGGCACTGCCTCAGCTGCCACTCTCCTCCCTGAGACATGGATCCCACACACCATGGCACTGCCTCACTCACCACTCTCCTCCCTGAGACATGGATCACACACACCATGGCACTGCCTCCCTTGCCACTCTCCTCCCTGAGACATGGATCACCCACCATGGCACTGCTTCACTTGCCACTCTCCTCCATGAGACATGGATCACCCACCATGACACTGCCTCACTTGCCACTCTCCTCTCTGAAACATGGATCACCCACCATGCCACTGCCTCACTTGCCACGCTCCTCCCTGAGACATGGCTCACACACACCATGGCACTGCCTCACTTGCCACTCTCCTCCCTGAGACATGGCTCACACACACCATGGCACTGCCTCACTTGCCACTCTAATCCCTGAGACATGGATCACACACCATGGCACTGCCTCCCTTGCCACTCTCCTCACTGAAGCATGGATCACACACACCATGGCACTGCCTCAGCTGCCACTCTCCTCCCTGAGACATGGATCCCACACACCATGGCACTGCCTCACTCACCACTCTCCTCCCTGAGACATGGATCACACACACCATGGCACTGCCTCCCTTGCCACTCTCCTCCCTGAGACATGGATCACCCACCATGGCACTGCTTCACTTGCCACTCTCCTCCATGAGACATGGATCACCCACCATGACACTGCCTCACTTGCCACTCTCCTCTCTGAAACATGGATCACCCACCATGACACTGCCTCACTTGCCACTCTCCTCCCTGAGACATGGATCACACACACCATGGCACTGCCTCACTAGCCACCCTCTTCCCTGAGACATGGATCACACACACACCATGGCACTGCCTCACTGGCCACTCTAATCCCTGAGACATGGATCACACACCATGGTACTGCCTCACTCACCACTCTCCTCCCTGAGACATGGATACACACACCATGGCACTGCCTCCCTTGCCACTCTCCTCCCTGAGACATGGATCACCCACCATGGCACTTCTTCACTTGCCACTCTCCTCCATGAGACATGGCTCACCCATCATGGCACTGCCTCACTTGCCACTCTCCCCCCTGAGACATGGATCACACACCATGGTACTGCCTCACTCACCACTCTCCTCCCTGAGACATGGATACACACACCATGGCACTGCCTCCCTTGCCACTCTCCTCCCTGAGACATGGATCACCCACCATGGCACTTCTTCACTTGCCACTCTCCTCCATGAGACATGGCTCACCCATCATGACACTGCCTCACTTGCCTCTCTCCTCCCTGAGACATGGATCACACACACACCATGGCACTGCCTCACTTGCCACTCTAATCCCTGAGACACGGATCACACACCATGGCACTGCCTACCTTGCCACTCTCCTCACTGAAGCATGGATCACACACACCATGGCACTGCCTCACCTGCCACTCTCCTCCCTGAGACATGGATCCCACACACCATGGCACTGCCTCACTCAGCACTCTCCTCCCTGAGAAAATAGATCACACACCATGACACTGCCTCAATTGCCACTCTCCTCCCTGATGCATGGATCACCCACCATGCCACTGCCTCACATTCCACTCTCCTCCCTGAGACATGGCTCACACACACCATGGCACTGCCTCACTTGCCGCTCTAATCCCTGAGACATGGATCACACACCATGGCACTGCCTCCCTTGCCACTCTCATCACTGAAGCATGGATCACACACACCATGGCACTGCCTCACCTGCCACTCTCCTCCCTGAGACATGGATCCCACACACCATGGCACTGCCTCACTCAGCACTCTCCTCCCTGAGACATGGATCACACACACCATGGCACTGCCTCCCTTGCCACTCTCCTCCCTGAGACATGGATCACCCACCATGGCACTGCTTCACTTGCCACTCTCCTCCATGAGACATGGATCACCCACCATGACACTGCCTCACTTGCCACTCTCCTCTCTGAAACATGGATCACCCACCATGCCACTGCCTCACATTCGACTCTCCTCCCTGAGACATGGATCACACACACCGTGGCACGCCTCACTTGCCACTCTCCTCCCTGAGACATGGATCGCCCACCATGACACTGCCTCACTTGCCACTCTCCTCCCTGAGACATGGATCACCCACCATAGCCCTGCCTCCCTTGCCACTCTCCTCCCTGAGACATCGATCACACACACCATGGCACTGCCTCACTTGCCACTCTCCTCCCTGAGACATGGATCACACACACACCATGGCACTGCCTCACTTGCCACTCTCCACCCTGAGACATGGATCACACACACCATGGCACTGCCTCACGTGCCACTCTCCTCCCTGAGACATGGATCACACACACCATGGCACTGCCTCACTTGCCACTCTCCTCCCTGAGACATGGATCACCCACCATGGCACTGCCTCACTTGCCACTCTCCTCCCTGAGACATGGATCACCCACCATGACACTGCCTCACGTGCCACTCTCCTCCCTGAGACATGGATCACACACACCATGGCACTGCCTCACTCACCACTCTCCTCCCTGAGACATAGATCACACACACCATGGCACGGCCTCACTTGCCACTCCCCTCCCTGAGACACGGATCACACACAACATGGCACTGCCTCACTCACCACTCTCCTCCCCGAGACATGGATCACACACAACATGGCACTGCCTCACTCGTCCCTCTCCTCCCTGAGACATGGATCAACCACATGGCACTGCCTCACCTTCCACTCTCCTTCCTGAGAGATGGATCACACACCATGGCACTGCCTCACTTGCCTCTCTCCTCCCTGAGACATGGATCACACACACCATGGCACTGCCTCACTAGCCACCCTCTTCCCTGAGACATGGATCACACACACCATGGCACTGCCTCACTGGCCACTCTAATCCCTGAGACATGGATCACACACCATGGTACTGCCTCACTCACCACTTGCCTCCCTTGCCACTCTCCTCCCTGAGACATGGATCACCCACCATGGCACCTCTTCACTTGCCACTCTCCTCCATGAGACATGGCTCACCCATCATGACACTGCCTCACCTTCCACTCTCCTTCCTGAGAGATGGATCACACACCATGGTACTGCCTCACTTGCCTCTCTCCTCCCTGAGACATGGATCACACACACACCATGGCACTGCCTCACTTGCCACTCTAATCCCTGAGACACGGATCACACACCATGGCACTGCCTACCTTGCCACTCTCCTCACTGAAGCATGGATCACACACACCATGGCACTGCCTCACCTGCCACTCTCCTCCCTGAGACATGGATCCCACACACCATGGCACTGCCTCACGTGCCACTCTCCTCCCTGAGACATGGATCAACCACCATGGCACTGCTTCACTTGCCACTCTCCTCCATGAGACATGGATCACCCACCATGACACTGCCTCACTTGCCACTCTCCTCCCTGAAACATGGATCACCCACCATGACACTGCCTCACTTGCCACTCTCCTCCCCGAGACATGGATCGCACACACTGTGGCACGCCTCACTTGCCACTCTCCTCCCTGAGACATGGATCACCCACCATAGCACTGCCTCCCTTGCCACTCTCCTCACTGAAGCATGGATCACACACACCATGGCACTGCCTCCCTTGCCACTCTCCTCACTGAGACATGGATCACACACACACCATGGCACTGCCTCACTTGCCACTCTCCTCCCTGAGACATGGTTCACACACACCATGGTGCTGCCTCACTTGCCACTCTCCTCCCTGAGACATGGATCACACACACCATGACACTGCCTCAATTGCCACTCTCCTCCCTGAGACATGGATCACACACACCATGGCACTGCCTCACTTGCCACTCTCCTCCCTGGGACATGGATCACCCACCATGGCGCTGCCTCACTTGCACCTCTCCTCCCTGAGACATGGATCACCCACCATGGCACTGCATCACTTGCCATTCTCCTCCCTGAGACATGGATCACCCACCATGGCACTGCCTCACTTGCCACTCTCCTCCCTGAGACATGGATCACACACCATGGTACTGCCTCATTTGCCACTCTCCTCCCTGAGACATGGATCACACACACCATGGCACTGCCTCACTTACCACTCTCCTCCCTGAGACATGGATCACACACATCATGGCACTGCCTCACTTGCCACTCCCCTCCCTGAGACACGGATCACACACAACATGGCACTGCCTCACTCACCACTCTCCTCCCCGAGACATGGATCACACACAACATGGCACTGCCTCACTCGTCACTCTCCTCCCTGAGACATGGATCAACCACATGGCACTGCCTCACCTTCCACTCTCCTTCCTGAGAGATGGATCACAAACCATGGTACTGCCTCACTTGCCTTTCTCCTCCCTGAGACATGGATCACACACACCATGGCACTGCCTCACTAGCCACCCTCTTCCCTGAGACATGGATCACACACATCATGGCACTGCCTCACTGGCCACTCTCCTCCCTGAGACATGGATCACACACACACCATGGCACTGCCTCACTTGCCACTCTAATCCCTGAGACACGGATCACACACCATGGCACTGCCTACCTTGCCACTCTCCTCACTGAAGCATGGATCACACACACCATGGCACTGCCTCAACTGCCACTCTCCTCCCTAAGACATGGATCCCACACACCATGGTACTGCCTCCCTTGCCACTCTCCTCCCTGAGACATGGATCACCCACCATGGCACTTCTTCACTTGCCACTCTCCTCCATGAGACATGGCTCACCCATCATGACACAGCCTCACCTTCCACTCTCCTCCCTGAGACATGGATCACACACACACCATGGCACTGCCTCACTTGCCACTCTAATCCCTGAGACACGGATCACACACCATGGCACTGACTACCTTGCCACTCTCCTCACTGAAGCATGGATCACACACACCATGGCACTGCCTCATCTGCCACTCTCCTCCCTGAGACATGGATCCCACACACCATGGCACTGCCTCACGTGCCACTCTCCTCCCTGAGACATGGATCACCCACCATGGCACTGCTTCACTTGCCACTCTCCTCCATGAGACATGGATCACCCACCATGACACTGCCTCACTTGCCACTCTCCTCCCTGAGACATGGATCACACACACCGTGGCACGCCTCACTTGCCACTCTCCTCCCTGAGACATGGATCACCCACCATAGCACTGCCTCCCTTGCCACTCTCCTCCCTGAGACATGGATCACACACACCATGGCACTGCCTCAATTGCCACTCTCCTCCCTGAGACATGGATCACACACACCATGGCACTGCCTCACTTGCCACTCTCCTCCCTGGGACATGGATCACCCACCATGGCGCTGCCTCACTTGCCACTCTCCTCCCTGAGACATGGATCACCCACCATGGCACTGCCTCATGCGCCACTCTCCTCCCTGAGACATGGATCACCCACCATGGCACTGCCTCACTTGCCACCCTCTTCCCTGAGAAATGGATCACATACACCATGGCATTGCCTCCCTTGCCACTCTCCTCCCTGAGACATGGATCACACACACCATGGCACTGCCTCATCTGCCACCCTCTTCCCTGAGAAATGGATCACACACACCATGGCATTGCCTCCCTTGCCACTCTCCTCCCTGAGACATGGATCACACACACCATGGCACTGCCTCACGTGCCACCCTCTTCCCTGAGAAATGGATCACACACACCATGGCATTGCCTCCCTTGCCACTCTCCTCCCTGAGACATGGATCACACACACCATGGCATTGCCTCCCTTGCCACTCTCCACCCTGAGACCTGGATCACCCACCATGGCACTGCCTCACTTACCACTCTCCTCCCTGAGACATGGATCACACACATCATGGCACTGCCTCACTTGCCACTCCCCTCCCTGAGACACGCATCACACACAACATGGCACTGCCTCACTCACCACTCTCCTCCCCGAGACATGGATCACACACAACATGGCACTGCCTCACTCGTCAATCTCCTCCCTGAGACATGGATCAACCACATGGCACTGCCTCACCTTCCACTCTCCTTCCTGAGAGATGGATCACACACCATGGTACTGCCTCACTTGCCTCTCTCCTCCCTGAGACATGGATCACACACACCATGGCACTGCCTCACTAGCCACCCTCTTCCCTGAGACATGGATCACACACACCATGGCACTGCCTCACTGGCCACTCTGATCCCTGAGACATGGATCACACACCATGGCACTGCCTACCTTGCCACTCTCCTCACTGAAGCATGGATCACACACACCATGGCACTGCCTCCCTTGCCACTCTCCTCCCTGAGACATGGATCACCCACCATGGCACTTCTTCACTTGCCACTCTCCTCCATGAGACATGGCTCACCCATCATGACACAGCCTCACCTTCCACTCTCCTCCCTGAGACATGGATCACACACACACCATGGCACTTCCTCACTTGCCACTCTAATCCCTGAGACACGGATCACACACCATGGCACTGACTACCTTGCCACTCTCCTCACTGAAGCATGGATCACACACACCATGGCACTGCCTCACCTGCCACTCTCCTCCCTGAGACATGGATCCCACACACCATGGCACTGCCTCACGTGCCACTCTCCTCCCTGAGACATGGATCACCCACCATGGCACTGCTTCACTTGCCACTCTCCTCCATGAGACATGGATCACCCACCATGACACTGCCTCACTTGCCACTCTCCTCCCTGAGACATGGATCACACACACCGTGGCACGCCTCACTTGCCACTCTCCTCCCTGAGACATGATCACCCACCATAGCACTGCCTCCCTTGCCACTCTCCTCCCTGAGACATGGATCACACACACCATGGCACTGCCTCAATTGCCACTCTCCTCCCTGAGACATGGATCACACACACCATGGCACTGCCTCACTTGCCACTCTCCTCCCTGGGACATGGATCACCCACCATGGCGCTGCCTCACTTGCCACTCTCCTCCCTGAGACATGGATCACCCACCATGGCACTGCCTCATGCGCCACTCTCCTCCCTGAGACATGGATCACCCACCATGACACTGCCTCACTTGCCACTCTCCTCCCTGAGACATAGATCACACCCACCATGGCGCTGCCTCACTTGCCACTCTCCTCCCTGAGACATGGATCACCCACCATGGCACTGCCTCATGCGCCACTCTCCTCCCTGAGACATGGATCACCCACCATGGCACTGCCTCACCTGCCACTCTCCTCCCTGAGACATAGATCACACACACCATGGCACTGCCTCACTTGCCACTCTCATCCCTGAGACATGGAACACACACAACCTGGCACTGCCTCACTTGCCACTCTCCTCCCTGAGACATGGATCACACACACCATGGCACTGTCTCACTTGCCACTCCCTTCCTTGAACCATGGACCACACACACCATGGCACTGCCTCACTCGCCACTCTCCTCCCTGAGACATGGATCACTCACCATGGCACTGCCTCACTTGCCACTCTCCTCACTGAGAAATGGATCACACACACCATGGCACTGCCTCACGTGCCACCCTCTTTTCTGAGAAATGGATCACACACACCATGGCATTGCCTCCCTTGCCACTCTCCTCCCTGAGACATGGATCACACACACCATGGCACTGCCTCACGTGCCACCCTCTTCCCTGAGAAATGGATCACACACACCATGGCATTGCCTCCCTTGCCACTCTCCTCCCTGAGACATGGATCACACACACCATGGCACTGCCTCACGTGCCACCCTCTTCCCTGAGAAATGGATCACACACACCATGGCATTGCCTCCCTTGCCACTCTCCTCCCTGAGACATGGATCACACACACCATGGCACTGCCTCACGTGCCACCCTCTTCCCTGAGAAATGGATCACACACACCATGGCATTGCCTCCCTTGCCACTGTCCTCCCTGAGACATGGATCACACACACCATGGCATTGCCTCCCTTGCCACTCTCCACCCTGAGACCTGGATCACCCACCATGGCACTGCCTCACTTGCCACTCTCCTCACTGAGACATGGAACACACACACCATGGCACTGCCTCACTTGCCACTCTCCTCCCTGATACATGGCTCACACACACCATGGCACTGCCTAACTTGCCACTCTCCTCCCTGATGCATGGATCACCCACCATGCCACTGTCTCACTTGCCACTCTCCTCCCTGAAGCATGGATCACACACAGCATGGCATTGCCTAACTTGCCACTCTCCTCCCTGATGCATGGATCACCCACCATGCCACTGTCTCACTTGCCACTCTCCTCCCTGAGACATGGCTCACACACACCATGGCACTGCCTCACTCACCACTCTCCTCCCTGAGACATGGCTCACACACACCATGGCACTGCCTCACTTGCCACTCTCTTCCCTGATGCATGGATCACCCACCATGCCACTGTCTCACTTGCCACTCTCCTCCCTGAGACATGGCTCACACACACCATGGCACTGCCTCACTCACCACTCTCCTCCCTGAGACATGGCTCACACACACCATGGCACTGCCTCACTTGCCACTCTAATCCCTGAGACATGGATCACACACCATGGCACTGCCTCCCTTGCCACTCTCCTCACTGAAGCATGGATCACACACACCATGGCACTGCCTCAGCTGCCACTCTCCTCCCTGAGACATGGATCCCACACACCATGGCACTGCCTCACTCACCACTCTCCTCCCTGAGACATGGATCACACACACCATGGCACTGCCTCCCTTGCCACTCTCCTCCCTGAGACATGGATCACCCACCATGGCACTGCTTCACTTGCCACTCTCCTCCATGAGACATGGATCACCCACCATGACACTGCCTCACTTGCCACTCTCCTCTCTGAAACATGGATCACCCACCATGACACTGCCTCACTTGCCACTCTCCTCCCTGAGACATGGATCACACACACCATGGCACTGCCTCACTAGCCACCCTCTTCCCTGAGACATGGATCACACACACACCATGGCACTGCCTCACTGGCCACTCTAATCCCTGAGACATGGATCACACACCATGGTACTGCCTCACTCACCACTCTCCTCCCTGAGACATGGATACACACACCATGGCACTGCCTCCCTTGCCACTCTCCTCCCTGAGACATGGATCACCCACCATGGCACTTCTTCACTTGCCACTCTCCTCCATGAGACATGGCTCACCCATCATGGCACTGCCTCACTTGCCACTCTCCCCCCTGAGACATGGATCACACACCATGGTACTGCCTCACTCACCACTCTCCTCCCTGAGACATGGATACACACACCATGGCACTGCCTCCCTTGCCACTCTCCTCCCTGAGACATGGATCACCCACCATGGCACTTCTTCACTTGCCACTCTCCTCCATGAGACATGGCTCACCCATCATGACACTGCCTCACTTGCCTCTCTCCTCCCTGAGACATGGATCACACACACACCATGGCACTGCCTCACTTGCCACTCTAATCCCTGAGACACGGATCACACACCATGGCACTGCCTACCTTGCCACTCTCCTCACTGAAGCATGGATCACACACACCATGGCACTGCCTCACCTGCCACTCTCCTCCCTGAGACATGGATCCCACACACCATGGCACTGCCTCACTCAGCACTCTCCTCCCTGAGACATAGATCACACACCATGACACTGCCTCAATTGCCACTCTCCTCCCTGATGCATGGATCACCCACCATGCCACTGCCTCACATTCCACTCTCCTCCCTGAGACATGGCTCACACACACCATGGCACTGCCTCACTTGCCGCTCTAATCCCTGAGACATGGATCACACACCATGGCACTGCCTCCCTTGCCACTCTCATCACTGAAGCATGGATCACACACACCATGGCACTGCCTCACCTGCCACTCTCCTCCCTGAGACATGGATCCCACACACCATGGCACTGCCTCACTCAGCACTCTCCTCCCTGAGACATGGATCACACACACCATGGCACTGCCTCCCTTGCCACTCTCCTCCCTGAGACATGGATCACCCACCATGGCACTGCTTCACTTGCCACTCTCCTCCATGAGACATGGATCACCCACCATGACACTGCCTCACTTGCCGCTCTCCTCTCTGAAACATGGATCACCCACCATGCCACTGCCTCACATTCGACTCTCCTCCCTGAGACATGGATCACACACACCGTGGCACGCCTCACTTGCCACTCTCCTCCCTGAGACATGGATCGCCCACCATGACACTGCCTCACTTGCCACTCTCCTCCCTGAGACATGGATCACCCACCATAGCCCTGCCTCCCTTGCCACTCTCCTCCCTGAGACATCGATCACACACACCATGGCACTGCCTCACTTGCCACTCTCCTCCCTGAGACATGGATCACACACACACCATGGCACTGCCTCACTTGCCACTCTCCACCCTGAGACATGGATCACACACACCATGGCACTGCCTCACGTGCCACTCTCCTCCCTGAGACATGGATCACACACACCATGGCACTGCCTCACTTGCCACTCTCCTCCCTGAGACATGGATCACCCACCATGGCACTGCCTCACTTGCCACTCTCCTCCCTGAGACATGGATCACCCACCATGACACTGCCTCACGTGCCACTCTCCTCCCTGAGACATGGATCACACACACCATGGCACTGCCTCACTCACCACTCTCCTCCCTGAGACATAGATCACACACACCATGGCACGGCCTCACTTGCCACTCCCCTCCCTGAGACACGGATCACACACAACATGGCACTGCCTCACTCACCACTCTCCTCCCCGAGACATGGATCACACACAACATGGCACTGCCTCACTCGTCCCTCTCCTCCCTGAGACATGGATCAACCACATGGCACTGCCTCACCTTCCACTCTCCTTCCTGAGAGATGGATCACACACCATGGCACTGCCTCACTTGCCTCTCTCCTCCCTGAGACATGGATCACACACACCATGGCACTGCCTCACTAGCCACCCTCTTCCCTGAGACATGGATCACACACACCATGGCACTGCCTCACTGGCCACTCTAATCCCTGAGACATGGATCACACACCATGGTACTGCCTCACTCACCACTTGCCTCCCTTGCCACTCTCCTCCCTGAGACATGGATCACCCACCATGGCACCTCTTCACTTGCCACTCTCCTCCATGAGACATGGCTCACCCATCATGACACTGCCTCACCTTCCACTCTCCTTCCTGAGAGATGGATCACACACCATGGTACTGCCTCACTTGCCTCTCTCCTCCCTGAGACATGGATCACACACACACCATGGCACTGCCTCACTTGCCACTCTAATCCCTGAGACACGGATCACACACCATGGCACTGCCTACCTTGCCACTCTCCTCACTGAAGCATGGATCACACACACCATGGCACTGCCTCACCTGCCACTCTCCTCCCTGAGACATGGATCCCACACACCATGGCACTGCCTCACGTGCCACTCTCCTCCCTGAGACATGGATCAACCACCATGGCACTGCTTCACTTGCCACTCTCCTCCATGAGACATGGATCACCCACCATGACACTGCCTCACTTGCCACTCTCCTCCCTGAAACATGGATCACCCACCATGACACTGCCTCACTTGCCACTCTCCTCCCCGAGACATGGATCGCACACACTGTGGCACGCCTCACTTGCCACTCTCCTCCCTGAGACATGGATCACCCACCATAGCACTGCCTCCCTTGCCACTCTCCTCACTGAAGCATGGATCACACACACCATGGCACTGCCTCCCTTGCCACTCTCCTCACTGAGACATGGATCACACACACACCATGGCACTGCCTCACTTGCCACTCTCCTCCCTGAGACATGGTTCACACACACCATGGTGCTGCCTCACTTGCCACTCTCCTCCCTGAGACATGGATCACACACACCATGACACTGCCTCAATTGCCACTCTCCTCCCTGAGACATGGATCACACACACCATGGCACTGCCTCACTTGCCACTCTCCTCCCTGGGACATGGATCACCCACCATGGCGCTGCCTCACTTGCACCTCTCCTCCCTGAGACATGGATCACCCACCATGGCACTGCATCACTTGCCATTCTCCTCCCTGAGACATGGATCACCCACCATGGCACTGCCTCACTTGCCACTCTCCTCCCTGAGACATGGATCACACACCATGGTACTGCCTCATTTGCCACTCTCCTCCCTGAGACATGGATCACACACACCATGGCACTGCCTCACTTACCACTCTCCTCCCTGAGACATGGATCACACACATCATGGCACTGCCTCACTTGCCACTCCCCTCCCTGAGACACGGATCACACACAACATGGCACTGCCTCACTCACCACTCTCCTCCCCGAGACATGGATCACACACAACATGGCACTGCCTCACTCGTCACTCTCCTCCCTGAGACATGGATCAACCACATGGCACTGCCTCACCTTCCACTCTCCTTCCTGAGAGATGGATCACAAACCATGGTACTGCCTCACTTGCCTTTCTCCTCCCTGAGACATGGATCACACACACCATGGCACTGCCTCACTAGCCACCCTCTTCCCTGAGACATGGATCACACACATCATGGCACTGCCTCACTGGCCACTCTCCTCCCTGAGACATGGATCACACACACACCATGGCACTGCCTCACTTGCCACTCTAATCCCTGAGACACGGATCACACACCATGGCACTGCCTACCTTGCCACTCTCCTCACTGAAGCATGGATCACACACACCATGGCACTGCCTCAACTGCCACTCTCCTCCCTAAGACATGGATCCCACACACCATGGTACTGCCTCCCTTGCCACTCTCCTCCCTGAGACATGGATCACCCACCATGGCACTTCTTCACTTGCCACTCTCCTCCATGAGACATGGCTCACCCATCATGACACAGCCTCACCTTCCACTCTCCTCCCTGAGACATGGATCACACACACACCATGGCACTGCCTCACTTGCCACTCTAATCCCTGAGACACGGATCACACACCATGGCACTGACTACCTTGCCACTCTCCTCACTGAAGCATGGATCACACACACCATGGCACTGCCTCATCTGCCACTCTCCTCCCTGAGACATGGATCCCACACACCATGGCACTGCCTCACGTGCCACTCTCCTCCCTGAGACATGGATCACCCACCATGGCACTGCTTCACTTGCCACTCTCCTCCATGAGACATGGATCACCCACCATGACACTGCCTCACTTGCCACTCTCCTCCCTGAGACATGGATCACACACACCGTGGCACGCCTCACTTGCCACTCTCCTCCCTGAGACATGGATCACCCACCATAGCACTGCCTCCCTTGCCACTCTCCTCCCTGAGACATGGATCACACACACCATGGCACTGCCTCAATTGCCACTCTCCTCCCTGAGACATGGATCACACACACCATGGCACTGCCTCACTTGCCACTCTCCTCCCTGGGACATGGATCACCCACCATGGCGCTGCCTCACTTGCCACTCTCCTCCCTGAGACATGGATCACCCACCATGGCACTGCCTCATGCGCCACTCTCCTCCCTGAGACATGGATCACCCACCATGGCACTGCCTCACTTGCCACCCTCTTCCCTGAGAAATGGATCACATACACCATGGCATTGCCTCCCTTGCCACTCTCCTCCCTGAGACATGGATCACACACACCATGGCACTGCCTCATCTGCCACCCTCTTCCCTGAGAAATGGATCACACACACCATGGCATTGCCTCCCTTGCCACTCTCCTCCCTGAGACATGGATCACACACACCATGGCACTGCCTCACGTGCCACCCTCTTCCCTGAGAAATGGATCACACACACCATGGCATTGCCTCCCTTGCCACTCTCCTCCCTGAGACATGGATCACACACACCATGGCATTGCCTCCCTTGCCACTCTCCACCCTGAGACCTGGATCACCCACCATGGCACTGCCTCACTTACCACTCTCCTCCCTGAGACATGGATCACACACATCATGGCACTGCCTCACTTGCCACTCCCCTCCCTGAGACACGCATCACACACAACATGGCACTGCCTCACTCACCACTCTCCTCCCCGAGACATGGATCACACACAACATGGCACTGCCTCACTCGTCAATCTCCTCCCTGAGACATGGATCAACCACATGGCACTGCCTCACCTTCCACTCTCCTTCCTGAGAGATGGATCACACACCATGGTACTGCCTCACTTGCCTCTCTCCTCCCTGAGACATGGATCACACACACCATGGCACTGCCTCACTAGCCACCCTCTTCCCTGAGACATGGATCACACACACCATGGCACTGCCTCACTGGCCACTCTGATCCCTGAGACATGGATCACACACCATGGCACTGCCTACCTTGCCACTCTCCTCACTGAAGCATGGATCACACACACCATGGCACTGCCTCCCTTGCCACTCTCCTCCCTGAGACATGGATCACCCACCATGGCACTTCTTCACTTGCCACTCTCCTCCATGAGACATGGCTCACCCATCATGACACAGCCTCACCTTCCACTCTCCTCCCTGAGACATGGATCACACACACACCATGGCACTTCCTCACTTGCCACTCTAATCCCTGAGACACGGATCACACACCATGGCACTGACTACCTTGCCACTCTCCTCACTGAAGCATGGATCACACACACCATGGCACTGCCTCACCTGCCACTCTCCTCCCTGAGACATGGATCCCACACACCATGGCACTGCCTCACGTGCCACTCTCCTCCCTGAGACATGGATCACCCACCATGGCACTGCTTCACTTGCCACTCTCCTCCATGAGACATGGATCACCCACCATGACACTGCCTCACTTGCCACTCTCCTCCCTGAGACATGGATCACACACACCGTGGCACGCCTCACTTGCCACTCTCCTCCCTGAGACATGATCACCCACCATAGCACTGCCTCCCTTGCCACTCTCCTCCCTGAGACATGGATCACACACACCATGGCACTGCCTCAATTGCCACTCTCCTCCCTGAGACATGGATCACACACACCATGGCACTGCCTCACTTGCCACTCTCCTCCCTGGGACATGGATCACCCACCATGGCGCTGCCTCACTTGCCACTCTCCTCCCTGAGACATGGATCACCCACCATGGCACTGCCTCATGCGCCACTCTCCTCCCTGAGACATGGATCACCCACCATGACACTGCCTCACTTGCCACTCTCCTCCCTGAGACATAGATCACACCCACCATGGCGCTGCCTCACTTGCCACTCTCCTCCCTGAGACATGGATCACCCACCATGGCACTGCCTCATGCGCCACTCTCCTCCCTGAGACATGGATCACCCACCATGGCACTGCCTCACCTGCCACTCTCCTCCCTGAGACATAGATCACACACACCATGGCACTGCCTCACTTGCCACTCTCATCCCTGAGACATGGAACACACACAACCTGGCACTGCCTCACTTGCCACTCTCCTCCCTGAGACATGGATCACACACACCATGGCACTGTCTCACTTGCCACTCCCTTCCTTGAACCATGGACCACACACACCATGGCACTGCCTCACTCGCCACTCTCCTCCCTGAGACATGGATCACTCACCATGGCACTGCCTCACTTGCCACTCTCCTCACTGAGAAATGGATCACACACACCATGGCACTGCCTCACGTGCCACCCTCTTTTCTGAGAAATGGATCACACACACCATGGCATTGCCTCCCTTGCCACTCTCCTCCCTGAGACATGGATCACACACACCATGGCACTGCCTCACGTGCCACCCTCTTCCCTGAGAAATGGATCACACACACCATGGCATTGCCTCCCTTGCCACTCTCCTCCCTGAGACATGGATCACACACACCATGGCACTGCCTCACGTGCCACCCTCTTCCCTGAGAAATGGATCACACACACCATGGCATTGCCTCCCTTGCCACTCTCCTCCCTGAGACATGGATCACACACACCATGGCACTGCCTCACGTGCCACCCTCTTCCCTGAGAAATGGATCACACACACCATGGCATTGCCTCCCTTGCCACTGTCCTCCCTGAGACATGGATCACACACACCATGGCATTGCCTCCCTTGCCACTCTCCACCCTGAGACCTGGATCACCCACCATGGCACTGCCTCACTTGCCACTCTCCTCACTGAGACATGGAACACACACACCATGGCACTGCCTCACTTGCCACTCTCCTCCCTGATACATGGCTCACACACACCATGGCACTGCCTAACTTGCCACTCTCCTCCCTGATGCATGGATCACCCACCATGCCACTGTCTCACTTGCCACTCTCCTCCCTGAAGCATGGATCACACACAGCATGGCATTGCCTAACTTGCCACTCTCCTCCCTGATGCATGGATCACCCACCATGCCACTGTCTCACTTGCCACTCTCCTCCCTGAGACATGGCTCACACACACCATGGCACTGCCTCACTCACCACTCTCCTCCCTGAGACATGGCTCACACACACCATGGCACTGCCTCACTTGCCACTCTCTTCCCTGATGCATGGATCACCCACCATGCCACTGCCTCACTTGCCACGCTCCTCCCTGAGACATGGCTCACACACACCATGGCACGGCCTCACTTGCCACTCTCCTCCCTGAGACATGGCTCACACACACCATGGCACTGCCTCACTTGACACTCTCCTCCCTGATGCATGGATCACCCACCATGCCACTGCCTCACATTCCACTCTCCTCCCTGAGACATGGCTCACACACACCATGGCACTGCCTCCCTTGCCACTCTAATCCCTGAGACATGGATCACACACCATGGCACTGCCTCCCTTGCCACTCTCATCACTGAAGCATGGATCACACACACCATGGCACTGCCTCACTCACCACTCTCCTCCCTGCGACATGGATCACACACACCATGGCACGGCCTCACTTGCCACTCTCCTCCCTGAGACATGGATCAACCACATGGCACTGCCTCACCTTCCACTCTCCTTCCTGAGAGATGGATCACACACCATGGCACTGCCTCACTTGCCTCTCTCCTCCCTGAGACATGGATCACACACACCATGGCACTGCCTCACTAGCCACCCTCTTCCCTGAGACATGGATCACACACACCATGGCACCGCCTCACTGGCCACTCTAATCCCTGAGACATGGATCACACACCATGGTACTGCCTCACTCACCACTCTCCTCCCTGAGACATGGATACACACACCATGGCACTGCCTCCCTTGCCACTCTCCTCCCTGAGACATGGATCACCCACCATGGCACTTCTTCACTTGCCACTCTCCTCCCTGAGACATGGATCACCCACCATGACACTGCCTCACGTGCCACTCTCCTCCCTGAGACATGGATCACCCACCATGGCACTGCCTCACTTGCCACTCTCCTCCCTGAGACATGGATCACTCACCATGGTACTGCCTCATTTGCCACTCTCCTCCCTGAGACATGGATCACACACACCATGGCACTGCCTCACTCACCACTCTCCTCCCTGAGACATGGCTCACACACACCATGGCACTGCCTCCCTTGCCACTCTCCTCCCTGAGACATGGATCACCCACCATGACACTGCCTCACTTGCCACTCTCCTCCCCGAGACATGGATCACACACACCGTGGCACGCCTCAATTGCCACTCTCCTCCCTGAGACATGGATCGCCCACCATGACACTGCCTCACTTTCCACTCTCCTCCCTGAGACATGGATCACCCACCATAGCCCTGCCTCCCTTGCCACTCTCCTCCCTGAGACATGGATCACACACACCATGGCACTGTCTCACTTGCCACTCTCCTCCCTGAGACATGGATCACCCACCATGACACTGCCTCACGTGCCACTCTCCTCCCTGAGACATGGATCACCCACCATGGCACTGCCTCACTTGCCACTCTCCTCCCTGAGACATGGATCACCCACCATGGTACTGCCTCATTTGCCACTCTCCTCCCTGAGACATGGATCACACACACCATGGCACTGCCTCACTCACCACTCTCCTCCCTGCGACATGGATCACACACACCATGGCACGGCCTCACTTGCCACTCCCCTCCCTGAGACACGGATCACACACAACATGGCACTGCCTCACTCACCACTCTCCTCCCCGGGACATGGATCACACACAACATGGCACTGCCTCACTCACCACTCTCCTCCCTGCGACATGGATCACACACACCATGGCACGGCCTCACTTGCCACTCCCCTCCCTGAGACACGGATCACACACAACATGGCACTGCCTCACTCACCACTCTCCTCCCTGGGACATGGATCACCCACCATGGCGCTGCCTCACTTGCCACTCTCCTCCCTGAGACATGGATCACCCACCATGGCACTGCCTCATGCGCCACTCTCCTCCCTGAGACATGGATCACCCACCATGACACTGCCTCACTTGCCACTCTCCTCCCTGAGACATAGATCACACCCACCATGGCGCTGCCTCACTTGCCACTCTCCTCCCTGAGACATGGATCACCCACCATGGCACTGCCTCATGCGCCACTCTCCTCCCTGAGACATGGATCACCCACCATGGCACTGCCTCACCTGCCACTCTCCTCCCTGAGACATAGATCACACACACCATGGCACTGCCTCACTTTCCACTCTCATCCCTGAGACATGGAACACACACAACCTGGCACTGCCTCACTTGCCACTCTCCTCCCTGAGACATGGATCACACACACCATGGCACTGTCTCACTTGCCACTCCCTTCCTTGAACCATGGACCACACACACCATGGCACTGCCTCACTCGCCACTCTCCTCCCTGAGACATGGATCACTCACCATGGCACTGCCTCACTTGCCACTCTCCTCACTGAGAAATGGATCACACACACCATGGCACTGCCTCACGTGCCACCCTCTTTTCTGAGAAATGGATCACACACACCATGGCATTGCCTCCCTTGCCACTCTCCTCCCTGAGACATGGATCACACACACCATGGCACTGCCTCACGTGCCACCCTCTTCCCTGAGAAATGGATCACACACACCATGGCATTGCCTCCCTTGCCACTCTCCTCCCTGAGACATGGATCACACACACCATGGCACTGCCTCACGTGCCACCCTCTTCCCTGAGAAATGGATCACACACACCATGGCATTGCCTCCCTTGCCACTCTCCTCCCTGAGACATGGATCACACACACCATGGCACTGCCTCACGTGCCACCCTCTTCCCTGAGAAATGGATCACACACACCATGGCATTGCCTCCCTTGCCACTGTCCTCCCTGAGACATGGATCACACACACCATGGCATTGCCTCCCTTGCCACTCTCCACCCTGAGACCTGGATCACCCACCATGGCACTGCCTCACTTGCCACTCTCCTCACTGAGACATGGAACACACACACCATGGCACTGCCTCACTTGCCACTCTCCTCCCTGATACATGGCTCACACACACCATGGCACTGCCTAACTTGCCACTCTCCTCCCTGATGCATGGATCACCCACCATGCCACTGTCTCACTTGCCACTCTCCTCCCTGAAGCATGGATCACACACAGCATGGCATTGCCTAACTTGCCACTCTCCTCCCTGATGCATGGATCACCCACCATGCCACTGTCTCACTTGCCACTCTCCTCCCTGAGACATGGCTCACACACACCATGGCACTGCCTCACTCACCACTCTCCTCCCTGAGACATGGCTCACACACACCATGGCACTGCCTCACTTGCCACTCTCTTCCCTGATGCATGGATCACCCACCATGCCACTGCCTCACTTGCCACGCTCCTCCCTGAGACATGGCTCACACACACCATGGCACGGCCTCACTTGCCACTCTCCTCCCTGAGACATGGCTCACACACACCATGGCACTGCCTCACTTGACACTCTCCTCCCTGATGCATGGATCACCCACCATGCCACTGCCTCACATTCCACTCTCCTCCCTGAGACATGGCTCACACACACCATGGCACTGCCTCCCTTGCCACTCTAATCCCTGAGACATGGATCACACACCATGGCACTGCCTCCCTTGCCACTCTCATCACTGAAGCATGGATCACACACACCATGGCACTGCCTCACTCACCACTCTCCTCCCTGCGACATGGATCACACACACCATGGCACGGCCTCACTTGCCACTCTCCTCCCTGAGACATGGATCAACCACATGGCACTGCCTCACCTTCCACTCTCCTTCCTGAGAGATGGATCACACACCATGGCACTGCCTCACTTGCCTCTCTCCTCCCTGAGACATGGATCACACACACCATGGCACTGCCTCACTAGCCACCCTCTTCCCTGAGACATGGATCACACACACCATGGCACCGCCTCACTGGCCACTCTAATCCCTGAGACATGGATCACACACCATGGTACTGCCTCACTCACCACTCTCCTCCCTGAGACATGGATACACACACCATGGCACTGCCTCCCTTGCCACTCTCCTCCCTGAGACATGGATCACCCACCATGGCACTTCTTCACTTGCCACTCTCCTCCCTGAGACATGGATCACCCACCATGACACTGCCTCACGTGCCACTCTCCTCCCTGAGACATGGATCACCCACCATGGCACTGCCTCACTTGCCACTCTCCTCCCTGAGACATGGATCACTCACCATGGTACTGCCTCATTTGCCACTCTCCTCCCTGAGACATGGATCACACACACCATGGCACTGCCTCACTCACCACTCTCCTCCCTGAGACATGGCTCACACACACCATGGCACTGCCTCCCTTGCCACTCTCCTCCCTGAGACATGGATCACCCACCATGACACTGCCTCACTTGCCACTCTCCTCCCCGGAACATGGATCACACACACCGTGGCACGCCTCAATTGCCACTCTCCTCCCTGAGACATGGATCGCCCACCATGACACTGCCTCACTTTCCACTCTCCTCCCTGAGACATGGATCACCCACCATAGCCCTGCCTCCCTTGCCACTCTCCTCCCTGAGACATGGATCACACACACCATGGCACTGTCTCACTTGCCACTCTCCTCCCTGAGACATGGATCACCCACCATGACACTGCCTCACGTGCCACTCTCCTCCCTGAGACATGGATCACCCACCATGGCACTGCCTCACTTGCCACTCTCCTCCCTGAGACATGGATCACCCACCATGGTACTGCCTCATTTGCCACTCTCCTCCCTGAGACATGGATCACACACACCATGGCACTGCCTCACTCACCACTCTCCTCCCTGCGACATGGATCACACACACCATGGCACGGCCTCACTTGCCACTCCCCTCCCTGAGACACGGATCACACACAACATGGCACTGCCTCACTCACCACTCTCCTCCCCGGGACATGGATCACACACAACATGGCACTGCCTCACTCGTCACTCTCCTCCCTGAGACATGGATCAATCACATGGCACTGCCTCACCTTCCACTCTCCTTCCTGAGAGATGGATCACACACCATGGCACTGCCTCACTTGCCTCTCTCCTCCCTGAGACATGGATCACACACACCATGGCACTGCCTCACTAGCCACCCTCTTCCCTGAGACATGGATCACACACACCATGGCACTGCCTCACTGGCCACTCTAATCCCTGAGACATGGATCACACACCATGGTACTGCCTCACTCACCACTCTCCTCCCTGAGACATGGATACACACACCATGGCACTGCCTCCCTTGCCACTCTCCTCCCTGAGACATGGATCACCCACCATTGTACTTCTTCACTTGCCACTCTCCTCCATGAGACATGGCTCACCCATCATGACACTGCCTCACCTTCCACTCTCCTTCCTGAGAGATGGATCACACACCATGGTACTGCCTCACTTGCCTCTCTCCTCCCTGAGACATGGATCACACACACACCATGGCACTGCCTCACTTGCCACTCTAATCCCTGAGACACGGATCACACACCATGGCACTGCCTACCTTGCCACTCTCCTCACTGAAGCATGGATCACACACACCATGGCACTGCCTCACCTGTCACTCTCCTCCCTGAGACATGCCTCACGTGCCACTCTCCTCCCTGAGACATGGATCACCCACCATGGCACTGCTTCACTTGCCACCCTCCTCCATGAGACATGGATCACCCACCATGACACTGCCTCAATTGCCACTCTCCTCCCTGATGCATGGATCACCCACCATGCCACTGCCTCACATTCCACTCTCCTCCCTGAGACATGGCTCACACACACCATGGCACTGCCTCACTTGCCACTCTAATCCCTGAGACGTGGATCACACACCATGGCACTGCCTCCCTTGCCACTCTTATCACTGAAGCATGGATCACACACACCATGGCACTGCCTCACCTGCCACTCTCCTACCTGAGACATGGATCCCACACACCATGGAACTGCCTCACTTGCCACTCTCCTCCCTGAGACATGGATCACCCACCATGGCACTGCCTCACTTGCCACTCTCCTCCCTGAGACATGGATCACCCACCATGGCACTGCCTCACTTGCCACTCTCCTCCCTGAGACATGGATCACCCACCATGGTACTGCCTCATTTGCCACTCTCCTCCCTGAGACATGGATCACACACACCATGGCACTGCCTCATTCACCACTCTCCTCCCTGAGACATGGATCACACACACCATGGCACGGCCTCACTTGCCACTCCCCTCCCTGAGACACGGATCACACACAACATGGCACTGCCTCACTCACCACTCTCCTCCCCGAGACATGGATCACACACAACATGGCACTGCCTCACTCGTCACTCTCCTCCCTGAGACATGGATCAACCACATGGCACTGCCTCACCTTCCACTCTCCTTCCTGAGAGATGGATCACACACCATGGCACTGCCTCACTTGCCTCTCTCCTCCCTGAGACATGGATCACACACACCATGGCACTGCCTCACTAGTCACCGTCTTCCCTGAGACATGGATCCCACACACCATGGCACTGCCTCCCTTGCCACTCTCCTCCCTGAGACATGGCTCACCCATCATGACATTGCCTCACCTTCCACTCTCCTCCCTGAGACATGGATCACACACACACCATGGCACTGCCTCACTTGCCACTCTAATCCCTGAGACACGGATCACACACCATGGCACTGACTACCTTGCCACTCTCCTCACTGAAGCATGGATCACACACACCATGGCACTGCCTCACCTGCCACTCTCCTCCCTGAGACATGGATCCCACACACCATGGCACTGCCTCACGTGCCACTCTCCTCCCTGAGACATGGATCACCCACCATGGCACTGCTTCACTTGCCACTCTCCTCCATGAGACATGGATCACCCACCATGACACTGCCTCAATTGCCACTCTCCTCCCTGAGACATGGATCAACCACATGGCACTGCCTCACCTTCCACTCTCCTTCCTGAGAGATGGATCACACACCATGGCACTGCCTCACTTGCCTCTCTCCTCCCTGAGACATGGATCACACACACCATGGCACTGCCTCACTAGCCACCCTCTTCCCTGAGACATGGATCACACACACCATGGCACTGCCTCACTGGCCACTCTAATCCCTGAGACATGGATCACACACCATGGTACTGCCTCACTCACCACTCTCCTCCCTGAGACATGGATACACACACCATGGCACTGCCTCCCTTGCCACTCTCCTCCCTGAGACATGGATCACCCACCATGGCACTTCTTCACTTGCCACTCTCCTCCATGAGACATGGCTCACCCATCATGACACTGCCTCACCTTCCACTCTCCTTCCTGAGAGATGGATCACACACCATGGTACTGCCTCACTTGCCTCTCTCCTCCCTGAGACATGGATCACACACACACCATGGCACTGCCTCACTTGCCACTCTAATCCCTGAGACACGGATCACACACCATGGCACTGCCTACCTTGCCACTCTCCTCACTGAAGCATGGATCACATACACCATGGCACTGCCTCACCTGCCACTCTCCTCCCTGAGACATGGATCCCACACACCATGGCACTGCCTCACGTGCCACTCTCCTCCCTGAGACATGGATCACCCACCATGGCACTGCTTCACTTGCCACTCTCCTCCATGAGACATGGATCACCCACCATGACACTGCCTCAATTGCCACTCTCCTCCATGATTGTCGGGGCCAAAGCCAAGACCAGACCTAGGCAGGGGGTGCAGAGGGGCATGGTGGGGGCTGTGATGAGTGTACGAGTTATTCCCAGAAAAGTGTATCCATTTAAAAGGCTGCTGTGCCCCTTCTGCAGAAAAGCAGCCTTCAAAGACTACAGTTCCCAGCATGCTCGGGGGCGCCGCGGGCCAATCAGGAGTCCAGCAGGGTGTGGCTCATCAACGCGCATGCGCAAGCCCCGAGGCACGGGGCTTGCGCTTGAGACTTCGGAAGGAGAGGACGTGCAGAGCCCAGCTCCTCCAGAATCACTCGCGAGGGGCCCCGCCCCGCCGGAGAAGCAGTTCGGCCCCTCGCTCCTGCAAGATAAGTTCTTAAACCCATCTTGGGAATCAGAGGGATCGGGGGAGAAGCGCAGGGGGCTTTAGCCCGCCCATTTCTAGCCCCTGCGCCTACCGAAAAGATAAGTGGGCGTGTATCTTAGACGCGCCGCCAATCTGTTGTGGGGAAGCGAGGCATACGAAAGGCTTGAACGTGTGTTCCCGCCTCCTGGGACCAGGAAGAACAGGGCGCACGGGAGGCGAAAACACACGTGGCAAAAGTTTCCGCGGCGGTCTGAAGAAAGACCCCTGTGGGAGTTAAATAACAGCATTTTTTCCACATCAGGAACTAGAGGAGAAGCCTCAGAAAAGTGGCGAACTTGGGCACACTGAGAAGCCCGTGTTTTGAGCTCGGGTGGCAACAAGGAATGTTGTGTGTTTGTATGTGTGTGAGGAATGAATGAGAAGGTTATGGGAATGCAGAGGCAAAACCTTAACTCGTTTTATTTCTTTTAGCTTCTTGGACCAGCACTGAACACTACGGACCTGCCACAAGACTTGACAGCTTCATCACGGACAGGACACTGAAAACCAGAGCTAAGTGTGCATGCGGAAAATGCTAATTAGTTGTGCACTGAACTAGGTGCATGGTTTTGACTTGTATGTAGAATTAATCAGTGGGCCTCAGTCTGACTAAGTGGAAGTGGAGTGTAAATAGTTACTTGGTACCAAGTACAATTGAAGGCGTGCAACAATCAACCCTTTCCCCTAAATTCCCTGTCCTATCCACAACCACTACCCAATCCTCAATCCGGTTTTCCTAAATCCCCCCAACCTATCCAATCAACGAGACCCTAACCCTCCTTCCCTGCTCTGGTCCGGGTAGCCTGCGTAAGCTTCGACTTGCAGGCTCCACGACCATAGTGGGGGTGGTTGGTACTGCGTCGCTCCTGCGCCTAGGACCAGAGTGTTGTGACAGAAGCGCAAGCCCACGTATTTTCCAGGCACCTGAGCGGCACAGCCAACCCCCACAACAGTCATGGAAGAGATTGCTAAAGCCTTGCAGGATTTGCAAGGGGAGTTAGCCGCATCCAGGCAAGAATACGCTGCCTTGTCCGCGCAAGTACGGAGTCTAGCAGCCCAAGCATCGCCCTTACCTGGTCACCCGTCTACCCCGTTACAGGTACATGTAACCCCGGAAGCCATAGTTCCTCTTGCACCTCCAGAGCGATATGCAGGGGATCCGCAAAAATTCTCTACATTTTTGACCCAGTGTCGTCTCCACTTCCTCACCAAGGCGTCAGCCTTTCGGTCTGCTCAAGCACGAACTGCCTTTGTGATATCGTACCTTACAGGGGACGCCGCCTCTTGGGCGAATCCTTTAGTTCAAAAAGACGATGCTGTCTTGTATGACTGGGATGAGTTCCTTGGGGAATTTGAGAAATTTTTTAATCGACAGGCAGCCACCCTCTGTAAAGATCGGGAATTGCTGAGTTTAAGACAAGGCAATAGGGAACTGGTGACTTATGTCACACAGTTCAACCGGCTAGTGGCAGAAGCCGAATGGCCCAGAGAAAAAAGGATGTCCCTATTTTATCAGGGACTGAAAGATGAGTTAAAGGATCTTATAGCTCAGGTTGACCCACAGCCAAGTGAGTGTTCGGATATGATTAATCTAGCCTTGCGTCTCGACCACCGCTTGGCGGAAAGGCGAGGCGATAAGAGAAGAGGAGACTTCCGTCCTGTACCACGGTTAGACCAACATAAAGGATCTCGAGGGACGGTGGACAAATCTGAGGGGGATGAGCTGATGCAAATCGGCTCGATCCGGGGCCCCCTAACAAAAGAAGAGAAAGAGCAGAGAAGAAAAGACAGGGTCTGTATGTATTGCGGTAAGGGTGGGCATTTCGTTCGCGAATGCCCTGCCAAACCAAAAACCCAGGGAAACGCCTCGGCTCGCCGGTAGTGGGGGTCACCAGGTTGAGCCTAGTTAGCAGGGCCCCAATTGCAGGCTATTCGAATCATGGCCCATATATCACCCAGAAGGGTTACCTAGAGTTCTTGACAAAGAAAAAAAGGGTTACACTGTTGATTGACTCGGGGGCGACTGGCAATTTCATCGATGCCCAGTTCGTGGGTACTTTAGGAATTCCGGTGCAATGTACACCCAAGTCAGAACTGGTACATGCAGTAGATGGTACTCCCCTTAGTTCAGGTCCTGTTACCCATAGTACCTGTGTTATGATCCTTCACTGTGGAGATGGGCATACAGAAAAGATTGCCTTTGACATTATTGCCGCCCCGCAATTTGGGCTTATCCTGGGATTGCCATGGTTAAAAAAGCATGACCCTCACATTCAATGGACCTCAGGGTCGATAGACCTGAATTCTCCATTTTGCAGAGAACATTGTTTTAAAAAGGCTTTGCCGGGCTTACACTCCATCAGCATTGCTAATAGTCAACCAGAGGTACGTCCTGAAGATCTGCCCCAGGAATATGCCGATTTTGTGGACGTGTTTAATAAACAGGCTGCCGAGTCTTTACCTCCACACCGGCCCTTTGATTTCCGGATAGACCTGGAGCCAGGAGCGGTATTGCCATGCAGCCGCATCTACGCTTTGACCGAGGCTGAAAATGACCACCTCCGGGAATATATAGCATCCAACCTCAAGAGTGGTTTTATACGGCACTCTAATTCTCCGGTTTCGTCACCTCTGTTCTTCGTACCGAAGAAGTCCGGGGAGCTCCGGACTTGTATTGATTACCGCGGAGTGAACCGGATAACCATTAAAAACCGTTATCCGCTCCCTTTAATCCCTGTACTTCTTGACCAAGTTCGGGATGCGGTCATCTATACCAAGTTGGATCTTCGAGGCGCATACCACCTGGTACGGGTGCGAGAAGGAGACGAGTGGAAGACCGCCTTCCGAACCAAGTTCGGATTGTATGAATATCAGGTCATGCCATTCGGCCTCTGTAACGCCCCCGCCGCCTTCCAACACTTCCTGGACGAGGTACTCCGAGAATATTTAGACGTATGTGCCGTGGTGTACATCGATGATATCCTCATCTATTCCAGTAGCCTCCAGGAACATGTCCAACATGTGCGTGCGGTATTGCAGAAATTGCGAGAACATCACCTCTACGCAAAACTGGAAAAGTGCGAATTTCATCGTACCACTGTAGAGTTCTTAGGTTATTTCCTAACCCCAACCGGTGTACAAATGGATACCAAAAAGGTGCAGGCAATTTTGGATTGGGCACCTCCGGCTAATGTAAAAGATATACAATCCTTTCTAGGGTTTGCAAACTTCTACAGACGCTTTGTTAAGAATTTTTCAGCATTGGTTACTCCAATCACGAAGCTTCTTCGTAAGGATTGCCCGTTTGTTTGGGATGCCTCAGCCGAACAGGGTTTCAATCGGCTCAAAAAGGCCTTCACCGACGCTCCGGTACTAAAACATCCAGACTTGTCCAGACCGTTCGTGGTTGAAACGGACGCCTCCAGTTACGCTCTGGGGGCCGTTCTGTCTCAAAGGGATCTCATGACAGGTTTATTACATCCGGTGGCCTATTATTCAAGGAAGCTGCTGCCAGCTGAGGTGAATTATATCATCGCAGATCGAGAACTTTTGGCAATAAAAGCAGCATTCAGTGAATGGCGGCACTATCTGATGGGAGCACGTCATACGATAACAGTAATCACAGACCATCGAAACCTACAATTTATCAAAACCGCCAAGACCCTGAGCCCGCGTCAGTTGCGTTGGGCCATGTATTTCGCGGAGTTCGATTTTATCATCACATATAGGCCCGGAAACAGCAACCAGAAAGCTGACATCTTATCACGCTATCCTGAGTCGACAATTCGAGAGGCGAACCCCACGCCCCAGTCCATAATCCCTTCCGCTCACATTATTGCAGCGACCTCTGACTTCTTTGAGGCCATTCAGAAAGAAATCTCTATGCAAGAACTGCACCATTGGTGCAAACAGGACCCTCGGAACTTAATTCTTGCAGGACTTCCCTACCACGCTCATGCACTGTATCTGCCTACTACGGCACTCCGAGAAAAGGCCATGTCGTGGTGTCATGATTCATCCCTTGTAGGTCATCCGGGAAGATCAAAAACACAAGAACTGGTGGCTAGATATTTTTGGTGGCCAAAGTGGCGACAGGATGTTCAACAACACATATTGAAGTGTGACACCTGTGCCCGTAATAAGGCCAGTCACCAAAAACCTGCGGGTCTTCTGCGTCCCTTACCAACTCCGGACATACCATGGCACACTGTAACCATGGACCTCATTGTGGATCTCCCGCCTATACAAGGTCACACTTCAATATTGGTGATAGTAGATACCTTTTCTAAAATGGCCCATTTTATTCCTTGCAAGGGGGTCCCAACTGCTAGTGCAATTGCGGAACTCTTCCTGCAACACGTCATTCGCCTACACGGACTCCCACACCATGTTATTACCGACAGAGGCCCACAGTTTACCTCACGATTTTGGCGTGCATTTTGTAAGATCGTTGGGATGGAAGTCCATTTGTCATCCGGGTACCATCCCGAGACCGACGGCCAAACTGAGCGTGTGAACCAGGGGCTCGAGCAATACTTGCGTTGCTTTGCTGCATGCAGAGAAACCACTTGGGTCCAGCATACTTGGTTAGCTGAACTGGCCTACAATAATGCCGTACACATGTCCACAAAAAAAACTCCCTTTTACTGTCTTTATGGACGACATCCACATATCCTTCTTGTAGCTGTCCCGTCCTTAGAAGTGGAATTGCCCACACTAGCGGGACAGCGAATTGAAATTGAGCAAGTATGGAAGGAGGTACAGGGTAATCTCGTTAGAGCAAAACACTCGTATAAGTATTATGCAGACAAAAAGCGCCGTACCGGTCCTACTTATCGTGTGGGTGACAAAGTGTGGCTTTCCACCCGCAATATTCGATTGGATGGTCCCAAAAAATTACAGCCCCGTTACTTAGGCCCTTTCCCAATTGTAAGAATCGTGAATCCAGTTGCAGTTCGATTGGAATTACCATCCCAAATGAAAATTCATCCCACGTTTCACACGTCCCTGCTAAAGCCTGCCCCGTATGGAGCTCCCGTCAAGAAAAACCCCCCGATAATAGTTCACGGAGAACCTGAATATGAAGTTCGTGCAATTTTAAACTCCAAAATAGGAGCCAATGGCCAATTGTATTATTTAGTGGACTGGGTGGGGTATGGACCTGAAGAGCGCTCGTGGGAGCCCTCACATCACGTTCATGCTCCAAGATTGTTGCGCACTTTCCATAAGAATTATCCAGATAAACCCGGAGGGTCTACCTTCCGTGGGAGGGGGAGTGCTGTCAGGGCCAAAGCCAAGACCAGACCTAGGCAGGGGGTGCAGAGGGGCATGGTGGGGGCTGTGATGAGTGTACGAGTTATTCCTAGAAAAGTGTATCCATTTAAAAGGCTGCTGTGCTCCTTCTGCAGAAAAGCAGCCTTCAAAGACTACAGTTCCCAGCATGCTCGGGGGCGCCGCGGGCCAATCAGGAGTCCAGCAGGGTGTGGCTCATCAACGCGCATGCGCAAGCCCCGAGGCACGGGGCTTGCGCTTGAGACTTCGGAAGGAGAGGACGTGCAGAGCCCAGCTCCTCCAGAATCACTCGCGAGGGGCCCCGCCCCGCCGGAGAAGCAGTTCGGCCCCTCGCTCCTGCAAGATAAGTTCTTAAACCCATCTTGGGAATCAGAGGGATCGGGGGAGAAGCGCAGGGGGCTTTAGCCCGCCCATTTCTAGCCCCTGCGCCTACCGAAAAGATAAGTGGGCGTGTATCTTAGACGCGCCGCCAATCTGTTGTGGGGAAGCGAGGCATACGAAAGGCTTGAACGTGTGTTCCCGCCTCCTGGGACCAGGGAGAACAGGGCGCACGGGAGGCGAAAACACACGTGGCAAAAGTTTCCGCGGCGGTCTGAAGAAAGACCCCTGTGGAAGTTAAATAACGGCATTTTTTCCACATCAGGAACTAGAGGAGAAGCCTCAGAAAAGTGGCGAACTTGGGCACACTGAGAAGCCCGTGTTTTGAGCTCGGGTGGCAACAAGGAATGTTGTGTGTTTGTATGTGTGTGAGGAATGAATGAGAAGGTTATGGGAATGCAGAGGCAAAACCTTAACTCGTGTTATTTCTTTTAGCTTCTTGGACCAGCACTGAACACTACGGACCTGCCACAAGACTTGACGGCTTCATCACGGACAGGACACTGAAAACCAGAGCTAAGTGTGCATGCGGAAAATGCTAATTAGTTGTGCACTTAACTAGTTGCATGGTTTTGACTTGTATGTAGAATTAATCAGTGGGCCTCAGTCTGACTAAGTGGAAGTGGAGTGTAAATAGTTACTTGGTACCAAGTACAATTGAAGGCGTGCAACAATCAACCCTTTCCCCTAAATTCCCTGTCCTATCCACAACCACTACCCAATCCTCAATCCGGTTTTCCTAAATCCCCCCAACCTATCCAATCAACGAGACCCTAACCCTCCTTCCCTGCTCTGGTCCGGGTAGCCTGCGTAAGCTTCGACTTGCAGGCTCCACGACCATAGTGGGGGTGGTTGGTACTGCGTCGCTCCTGCGCCTAGGACCAGAGTGTTGTGACAATGATGCATGGATCACCCACCATGCCACTGCCTCACATTCCACTCTCCTCCTTGAGACATGGCTCACACACACCATGGCACTGCCTCACTTGCCACTCTAATCCCTGAGACATGGATCACACACCATGGCACTGCCTCCCTTGCCACTCTCATCACTGAAGCATGGATCACACACACCATGGCACTGCCTCACCTGCCACTCTCCTCCCTGAGACATGGATCCCACACACCATGGCACTGCCTCACTCAGCACTCTCCTCCCTGAGACATAGATCACACACACCATGGCACTGCCTCACTTGCCACTCTCCTCCCTGAGACATGGATCACCCACCATGGCACTGCCTCACTTGCCACTCTCCTCCCTGAGACATGGATCACCCACCATGACACTGCCTCACGTGCCACTCTCCTCCCTGAGACATGGATCACCCACCATGGCACTGCCTCACTTGCCACTCTCCTCCCTGAGACATGGATCACCCACCATGGTACTGCCTCATTTGCCACTCTCCTCCCTGAGACATGGATCACACACACCATGGCACTGCCTCATTCACCACTCTCCTCCCTGAGACATGGATCACACACACCATGGCACGGCCTCACTTGCCACTCCCCTCCCTGAGACACGGATCACACACAACATGGCACTGCCTCACTCACCACTCTCCTCCCCGAGACATGGATCACACACAACATGGCACTGCCTCACTCGTCACTCTCCTCCCTGAGACATGGATCAACCACATGGCACTGCCTCTGTCATGATGCCTACCTCCAAGGAGCCAGGCCGGGCCCAGCAACCCCAGAGGCAGACATCATTTTCCCCAGGGAAGTCTCAGCGGGCCCAAGTCGAGGCCCTTTGGACTCAGTCCTGGCGCCTTAGGCGCCAGGCTCATAGCGGACCCCAGTCCTGGCGCCTTAGGCGCCAGGCTCATAGAAGAGGATATGTGTTTAAGTGCTTGGGTGCACACTTACCTGATGCAGACCTTGCTGCTTCATCCAGGCCCTCTTGAGGCCTGAATGGGACTACTTTACATGTAGGACTACTTCACCACCCGGGTGTGGTCGGGGAAGGATACATACCTGATTGGTGGAAGGATACATACCAGGAACTTCTTCCAAGGCTATTTAAACCCCACCCGAACAGCCACACGTGCTTTGCGTTGTTCTGCACCTAGCAGCTGGACGCTCACCGTGTCAGCTCCTGCATCCTGACTTCAGCCACGCCTGCCAGCACCCTGGAACACCTGCAAGGGGAGAAAGGAAGAGAATAGGAGAAGAAGAGCCCTTACCTGCTAAATCTGCATCCCGGAGTCATTTCTCCAACGGCCCTGAAAAGGAAGACATCATTTTAAAGGCATTTTGTTTCGATCGCTGCAGCGCTGCATTTTACTCACCTTTGCAAGGCACTTCCATCTTCAGCAGCGATCTTCCGGATTCAGCTACGCCCCGGCGCCTAGAGGAAAAAAGACAAGAACAAAGGTGAGAGGGAGAAAAGGAATAAGGAAAGCTCAGTTTCCTTTTAAATCTTACCTGTTGGATTATTCCCACTGCATTTCGGGTCCCGCCGCTTCCTGGCATCTCCGGACCCCGGCCCCTATGGGGAAAAAAGACAAAGACATTGAATGAGCGAATGCAAAGACATTACCTGAGCGCTCATCCAGAACTGTTTCACTTCGGGTCGGCGCCATATCTCCGGCACTCCGAACCCCGGCCCCTAAGGGGAAAAAGACAAAGGCATTAGCGCTTGCTGCAATTAGACAACAAACATTATTATTAAGCTTGAACTTTTGAACAGAACTTTTACAGCGCCTTACCTGAACAGTCAAGCTTACCTGAACTCCCATCAATCCTCAATCCAGTGAAGTAACTGGGTTTCAACGCGCCCCTGCATCAGAAGCAGGATGGAGAGCTCATCCTTCCAAACCCTAAGGTGAGGCTTCACGGGGAATCGTGGAGGAGGTATCGTGGAGGGTTGGAAGGGAGTGGGAGGCTTGAGCATTGTTCCACAGCTGGTAATACTCCCTTTTCACGCACAGGAGGGTATCCAACGAGCCAGGGAAGCCAGAATAGAGGGGCCCTTCCTGTCCATCTTCAGAGTTCTGCGCCTTCGACGCCGCGCCTCCGTGGGAACCAGGTGAGCGTAACAGAACGCGAAGCACTACCACAATTTCCCACCTGGGCGCTATGGAGACTTCCGAGACAGATCAGCTGGCCCATCTTTTAGGGGAATTACGGGCAGAAGTGCACTCAGCCCGCCAGGAGACTAATGCTCTCAGAAGGGAACTAATCCTATCCAAGGAAAGAACTGATGATCTGGCCAAAAGGTTATTGCAGGGCCAGGCAGAGCACACTCCTTTACCTGTTTCCGGAGATATTTCTACAACAATGGGTTCGAATAACCCGGTACAAATCAATCTACCTGGACACATGCCTTTGGCCCCGCCGGAACGTTTTGCGGGGGATCCCAAGAAATATGCCGTTTTTATGAACCAATGCCGTTTACACTTTTTATGCAGGCCCGGGGCCTTCCCCAACGACCAGACCAAAGTAGCCTTTGTACTATCTTACCTCAGTGGCTGTGCTGCCGATTGGTCTATTCCATTGGTAAATCAGGATGATCCCATTCTCCGGGATTTCCAGGGCTTCCAGGCCAGCATGGAAAGATTGTTCGCTCGACACTCGCAGGGACAGGCCCTTGACAACAAACTGCTATCAATACGACAAGGTAATCAGGATCTTTTGTCCTATATCGCCACCTTTAATAGACTAGTTGTGGAAACCGGGTGGCCTGAAAATAAAAGGATCACATTGTTTCATCGAGGCCTGCGCGGAGAGCTTAAAGATGTTATAGCTCAGATAGTAGATCCACCCCAGGCCTGCGCAGACTACATAGACTTAGTGGTTCAACTTGATCACAGACTTCAAAATAGAAAAGCAGATCGGCTCAAGTATGAAACCAGAGTACCTATCAAGACCCACGTTAACTCCAAGAGTACTGACGTTTCCGAACCTATGCAAATTGGCAGTGTTAAAGGACCATTAACGCAGAAGGAACGAGAGAGAAGGCGACAAATGCAACTTTGTCTGTATTGCGGAACTTCCGGTCACTTTCTTCAAAGTTGTCCAGTTAAACCACCCAAGAAGGTGGTTGGAGCCTCTGATAACGAGTTATTGACACCTGGTTCGGGAAACGACCTAGCCCGACAAGCGTAGGGGTCCGCTTGCCGAGCTTGAAAACAAACTCTTTGACCTCGCATTTTGTCATGCCAATGGTGCTTCTGAACCCAAAACAGCCTCAGCAGTTGCATGCTATAAAAGCATACATAGACAGTGGAGCTATTGGAAATTACATAGACCGTGAATTGGCTTCCAGGATTAAGCTTCCTCTCCGCCCGAAAGTAACCCAAGATGTAATTGCTACAGTTGATGGAACCGAAATAGCCTCAGGGCCTGTAACGCATTCCACAGTTGAAATCACTCTGGTGGGTCAGGACGGACATCGGGAAGCAATCGTGTTTGATGTTATCAAGGCCCCACAATTTCAAGTACTTCTTGGTATCCCTTGGTTAGAAACACATAATCCGAGAATAGACTGGCGAGCAAAGAAGATAACTTTTCCTGATTGTGAACCAACCTGTTACCCAAGGAATCCAGCTATGGGTCTAGCCTCAGTAACTTCCACCCCTGTACAGCTACCATCTGAATACCAAGAATTCCAAGACGTTTTTCAGAAAGAGCAGGCTAACACCTTACCTCCCCATCGATCTTACGATTGCCAAATCGACTTGGTACCCAATGCACAACTACCTTGTAGTAGGATTTATGCTCTTACTGAACCTGAGAACCTGCATTTGCGCCAGTATTTGGATCAATACCTGGCCAATGGCTTCATTCGCCCATCAAAGTCACCAGTCTCTTCCGCTTTGTTCTTCGTACCTAAAAAGGAAGGAGACCTTAGGGCCTGTATTGAGTACCGCGCCCTAAATCAGATAACGATTAAGAATCGTTACCCTTTGCCCCTGATACCTGAGCTTATCGACCAAGTAAAAGATGCTCGTGTGTACACCAAGCTAGATCTCCGAGGAGCTTACCACCTGGTATGTATAAAAGAGGGCGACGAGTGGAAGACTGCATTCCGCACCAAATTTGGGCTCTTCGAATATCAAGTAATGCCCTTCGGTTTGTGCAACGCACCTGCCGCCTTTCAGTACTTCATGAATGATGTTCTTCGGGAACTTATCGATGTTTGTGTCATCGTTTATATTGACGACATCCTGGTGTATTCCTCCTCAGAATCTGATCACAGAAACCATGTTAGGGCAGTTCTTGAGAAATTGCGCCAGCACAAATTATTTGCCAAGCTCGAAAAATGCGTTTTTCATACCACAGAAGTGGAGTTTCTCGGATTCATCCTGACACCTCAAGGAATCCGAATGGACTCGCGGAAAGTGGACGCCATTCTCAAATGGCCATCTCCTAGTTCTGTGAAGGGAGTGCAAAGCATGCTTGGCTTTGCCAATTTCTATCGAAGGTTCATCCCGGAATTTTCTCGAACTGTTCAACCCATCACAGCTCTCCTAAAGAAAAATAAACGCTTTGAATGGACTCTTGAGGCTGAACAAGCCTTTCAGGACCTGAAAACCAAATTCACCTCTGCACCTGTATTGAAGCACCCGCGCCCAGATCTCCCTTACATCGTGGAAACCGATGCATCCAGTTCGGCCATGGGAGCTGTCCTGTCGCAAAGAGACCCAGAACCTAACCAACTACACCCTGTAGCCTTTTGGTCCAGAAAATTCTCTCCACCTGAACTCAATTACGCAATTACCGACAAAGAACTACTGGCTATTAAATCAGCTTTCAAGGCTTGGCGTCACTATCTTCTCGGTGCAAGACACACCATCACCGTAATTACATACCACAGAAATTTTCAGTATTTAAAGACGGCCAAAGCTCAATCTTCGCGACAACTCCGATGGGCTTTATTCTTTGCGGAATTTGATTTTGTAATTACCTATCGCCCTGGCTGCAAGAATGGTAAGGCAGATGCCTTATCCCGGATAGGCATGGAAGAACCCAATTCGAGTTTAGAACCTGTGCCAATCATACCGGAACAAAGAATTCTGGGCTTGACTTCATTGCAAACCATTGAGGACATCCAAGCTCAAGTAAAACAGCTTTTTGACTCTTCTGCCTTACTGGAATGGAGTCAAAAGGGTCCTCACTACACCGTTAAGGATGATTTACCCTACTTCCAAGAGCGGTTATTTCTGCCAAGTAAAGAATTGCAGGAACTTGTCATTACCCGTCATCATGAATCATTAATGGAAGGACACCCCGGTATCGCGAAAACAGAAGAAAAGATCAAACGCCACTTCTGGTGGCCTTCTTGGAGAAAAGACATAAAGTCATTTGTGTTGTCTTGCGGAATCTGTGCCCAAAATAAGAGTCAAAAGAAAAGGCCAGCCGGCCTACTTCAACCTTTGGACATTCCACCAGCACCTTGGCATACCTTGTCAATGGATTTTATAACTGACCTGCCTCCTTGTGGTGGTTACAACACGATTCTCGTAATAGTGGATCTATTCTCCAAAATGGCCCATTTTATCCCTTTAAAAGGATTGCCGTCAGCTTCCACCTTGGCCAAGGAATTTATGGAAAATATAGTGCGGTTACATGGTTACCCTTCCATATTAGTCTCGGACCGTGGAAGTCAATTTATCTCCCACTTTTGGAAGAAATGTTGCCAACTAGCACAAATAGACGTGCGGTTATCCACCAGCCACCACCCCCAGACCGACGGACAAACCGAGAGAACCAATCAGACTCTCGAGCAATATCTGCGGTGCATGTTACACCAATCCGAGTTAAATTGGAAAGACATCCTTTGGATTGCAGAATATGCATACAACAATTCAGTGCATTCTGGAACCGGACAGACTCCTTTTTATACCCTGTATGGTCACCATCCTCGGACCTCTGACCTAGATCCACCTCTGACCCTGGAGATGCCTGCAGTAAATCACCTACATTCCACAATAACCCAAGCCTTCAAAGAAGCTACAACCCACTTACAGCAAGCCAAAAAAAAGTATAAAGAAAACGCTGATTTGCACCGAAGTAAAACTCCTCCTTACCAAGTAGGAGATCAGGTATGGCTAGCAACTAAACATCTACCCCTCAAGGGTCAGCAAACTTTTAATCCCAGATTCATTGGGCCTTACCCCATCAAAGCTATTATCAACCCAGTGGCCTTTAAACTCGATTTACCATCCAACATGCGGATTCATCCCGTTTTTCACGCATCTCTTCTAAAACCAGTACAACCTGGAACCAGACTGTCTGAGCCCCCAGGCCCTGTCCAAATTGATGGAGAATTAGAATTCGAAGTGAAAGACATTTTAGATTCCAAGATAGTTAAGTCGAAACTCTTCTATCTTGTTGATTGGAAAGGATATGGACATCAGGAAAGATCTTGGGAACCCAGTAACTATGTTCACGCACCACGATTAATTCAACGATTCCATCGAAGATTCCTGCACAAACCAAAACCCCCGGAGGAAAAGACCTTGGGAGGGGCCTTGAGGGGGGGGGGGGTACTGTCATGATGCCTACCTCCAAGGAGCCAGGCCGGGCCCAGCAACCCCAGAGGCAGACATCATTTTCCCCAGGGAAGTCTCAGCGGGCCCAAGTCGGGGCCCTTTGGACTCAGTCCTGGCGCCTTAGGCGCCAGGCTCATAGCGGACCCCAGTCCTGGCGCCTTAGGCGCCAGGCTCATAGAAGAGGATATGTGTTTAAGTGCTTGGGTGCACACTTACCTGATGCAGACCTTGCTGCTTCATCCAGGCCCTCTTGAGGCCTGAATGGGACTACTTTACCTGTAGGACTACTTCACCACCCGGGTGTGGTCGGGGAAGGATACATACCTGATTGGTGGAAGGATACATACCAGGAACTTCTTCCAAGGCTATTTAAACCCCACCCGAACAGCCACACGTGCTTCGCGTTGTTCTGCACCTAGCAGCTGGACGCTCACCGTGTCAGCTCCTGCATCCTGACTTCAGCCACGCCTGCCAGCACCCTGGAAAACCTGCAAGGGGAGAAAGGAAGAGAATAGGATAAGAAGAAGAGCCCTTACCTGCTAAATCTGCATCCCGGAGTCATTTCTCCAACGGCCCTGAAAAGGAAGACATCATTTTAAAGGCATTTTGTTTCGATCGCTGCAGCGCTGCATTTTACTCACCTTTGCAAGGCACTTCCATCTTCAGCAGCGATCTTCCGGATTCAGCTACGCCCCGGCGCCTAGAGGAAAAAAGACAAGAACAAAGGTGAGAGGGAGAAAAGGAATAAGGAAAGCTCAGTTTCCTTTTAAGTCTTACCTGTTGGATTATTCCCACTGCATTTCGGGTCCTGCCACTTCCTGGCATCTCCGGACCCCGGCCCCTAAGGGGAAAAAGACAAAGGCATTAGCGCTTGCTGCAATTAGACAACAAACATTATTATTAAGCTTGAACTTTTGAACAGAACTTTTACAGCGCCTTACCTGAACAGTCAAGCTTACCTGAACTCCCATCAATCCTCAATCCAGTGAAGTAACTGGGTTTCAACGCGCCCCTGCATCAGAAGCAGGATGGAGAGCTCATCCTTCCAAACCCTAAGGTGAGGCTTCACGGGGAATCGTGGAGGAGGTATCGTGGAGGGTTGGAAGGGAGTGGGAGGCTTGAGCATTGTTCCACAGCTGGTAATACTCCCTTTTCACGCACAGGAGGGTATCCAACGAGCCAGGGAAGCCAGAATAGAGGGGCCCTTCCTGTCCATCTTCAGAGTTCTGCGCCTTCGACGCCGCGCCTCCGTGGGAACCAGGTGAGCGTTACAGCCTCACCTTCCACTCTCCTTCCTGAGAGATGGATCACACACCATGGCACTGCCTCACTTGCCTCTCTCCTCCCTGAGACATGGATCACACACACCATGGCACTGCCTCACTAGCCACCCTCTTCCCTGAGACATGGATCCCACACACCATGGCACTGCCTCCCTTGCCACTCTCCTCCCTGAGACATGGATCACCCACCATGGCACTTCTTCACTTGCCACTCTCCTCCATGAGACATGGCTCACCCATCATGACACTGCCTCACCTTCCACTCTCCTCCCTGAGACATGGATCACACACACACCATGGCACTGCCTCACTTGCCACTCTAATCCCTGAGACACGGATCACACACCATGGCACTGACTACCTTGCCACTCTCCTCACTGAAGCATGGATCACACACACCAGGGCACTGCCTCATCTGCCACTCTCCTCCCTGAGACATGGATCCCACACACCATGGCACTGCCTCACGTGCCACTTTCCTCCCTGAGACATGGATCACCCACCATGGCACTGCTTCACTTGCCACTCTCCTCCATGAGACATGGATCACCCACCATGACACTGCCTCAATTGCCACTCTCCTCCCTGAAACATGGATCACCCACCATGACACTGCCTCACTTGCCACTCTCCTCCCTGAGACATGGATCGCACACACCGTGGCACACGCCTCACTTGCCACTCTCCTCCCTGAGACATGGATCACCCACCATAGCACTGCCTCCCTTGCCACTCTCCTCCCTGAGACATGGATCACACACACCATGGCACTGCCTCAATTGCCACTCTCCTCCCTGAGACATGGATCACACACACCATGGCACTGCCTCACTTGCCACTCTCCTCCCTGGGACATGGATCATCCACCATGGCGCTGCCTCACTTGCCACTCTCCTCCCTGAGACATGGATCACCCACCATGGCACTGCCTCATGCGCCACTCTCCTCCCTGAGACATGGATCACACACACCCTGGCACTGCCTCATGTGCCACTCTCCTCCCTGAGACATGGATCACCCACCATGGCACTGCCTCACTTGCCACTCTCCTCCCTGAGACATGGATCACACACACCATGGCACTGCCTCACTTGCCACTTTCATCCCTGAGACATGGATCACACACAACCTGGCACTGCCTCACTTGCCACTCTCCTCCCTGAGACTTGGCTCACACACACCATGGCACTGCCTAACTTGCCACTCTCCTCCCTGATGCATGGATCACCCACCATGCCACTGTCTCACTTGCCACTCTCCTCCCTGAGACATGGCTCACACACACCATGGCACTGCCTCACTCACCACTCTCCTCCCTGAGACATGGCTCACACACACCATGGCACTGCCTCATGTGTCACCCTCTTCCCTGAGAAATGGATCACACACACCATGGCATTGCCTCCCTTGCCACTCTCCACCCTGAGACCTGGATCATCCACCATGGCACTGCCTCACTTGCCACTCTCCTCACTGAGACATGGAACACACACACCATGGCACTGCCTCACTTGCCACTCTCCTCCCTGAGACATGGCTCACACACACCATGGCACTGCCTAACTTGCCACTCTCCTCCCTGATGCATGGATCACCCACCATGCCACTGTCTCACTTGCCACTCTCCTCCCTGAAGCATGGATCACACACAGCATGGCATTGCCTAACTTGCCACTCTCCTCCCTGATGCATGGATCACCCACCATGCCACTGTCTCACTTGCCACTCTCCTCCCTGAGACATGGCTCACACACACCATGGCACTGCCTCACTCACCACTCTCCTCCCTGAGACATGGCTCACACACACCATGGCACTGCCTCACTTGCCACTCTCCTCCCTGATGCATGGATCACCCACCATGCCACTGCCTCACTTGCCACGCTCCTCCCTGAGACATGGCTCACACACACCATGGCACGGCCTCACTTGCCACTCTCCTCCCTGAGACATGGCTCACACACACCATGGCACTGCCTCACTTGCCACTCTAATCCCTGAGACATGGATCACACACCATGGCACTGCCTCCCTTGTCACTCTCATCACTGAAGCATGGATCACACACACCATGGCACTGCCTCACTCAGCACTCTCCTCCCTGAGACATAGATCACACACACCATGGCACTGCCTCCCTTGCCACTCTCCTCTCTGAGACATGGATCACCCACCATGGCACTGCTTCACTTGCCACTCTCCTCCATGAGACATGGATCACCCACCATGACACTGCCTCACTTGCCACTCTCTTCTCTGAAACATGGATCACCCACCATGACACTGCCTCACTTGCCACTCTCCTCCCCGAGACATGGATCACACACACCGTGGCACGCCTCACTTGCCACTCTCCTCCCTGAGACATGGATCGCCCACCATGACACTGCCTCACTTGCCACTCTCTTCCCTGAGACATGGATCACCCACCATAGCCCTGCCTCCCTTGCCACTCTCCTCCCTGAGACATGGATCACACACACCATGGCACTGCCTCACTTGCCACTCTCCTCCCTGAGACATGGATCACACACACACACCATGGCACTGCCTCACTTGCCACTCTCCACCCTGAGACATGGATCACACACACCATGGCACTGCCTCACGTGCCACTCTCCTCCCTGAGACATGGATCACACACACCATGGCACTGCCTCACTTGCCACTCTCCTCCCTGAGACATGGATCACCCACCATGGCACTGCCTCACTTGCCACTCTCCTCCCTGAGACATGGATCACCCACCATGACACTGCCTCACGTGCCACTCTCCTCCCTGAGACATGGATCACACACACCATGGCACTGCCTCACTCACCACTCTCCTCCCTGCGACATGGATCACACACACCATGGCACGGCCTCACTTGCCACTCCCCTCCCTGAGACACGGATCACACACAACATGGCACTGCCTCACTCACCACTCTCCTCCCCGAGACATGGATCACACACAACATGGCACTGCCTCACCTTCCACTCACCTTCCTGAGAGATGGATCACACACCATGGCACTGCCTCACTTGCCTCTCTCCTCCCTGAGACATGGATCACACACACCATGGCACTGCCTCACTAGCCACCCTCTTCCCTGAGACATGGATCACACACACCATGGCACTGCCTCACTGGCCACTCTAATCCCTGAGACATGGATCACACACCATGGTACTGCCTCACTCACCACTCTCCTCCCTGAGACATGGGTACACACACCATGGCACTGCCTCCCTTGCCACTCTCCTCCCTGAGACATGGATCACCCACCATGGCACTTCTTCACTTGCCACTCTCCTCCATGAGACATGGCTCACCCATCATGACACTGCCTCACCTTCCACTCTCCTTCCTGAGAGATGGATCACACACCATGGTACTGCCTCACTTGCCTCTCTCCTCCCTGAGACATGGATCACACACACACCATGGCACTGCCTCACTTGCCACTCTAATCCCTGAGACACGGATCACACACCATGGCACTGCCTACCTTGCCACTCTCCTCACTGAAGCATGGATCACACACACCATGGCACTGCCTCACCTGCCACTCTCCTCCCTGAGACATGGATCCCACACACCATGGCACTGCCTCACGTGCCACTCTCCTCCCTGAGACATGGATCACCCACCATGGCACTGCTTCACTTGCCACTCTCCTCCATGAGACATGGATCACCCACCATGACACTGCCTCGATTGCCACTCTCCTCCGTGATGCATGGATCACCCACCATGCCACTGCCTCACATTCCACTCTCCTCCCTGAGACATGGCTCACACACACCATGGCACTGCCTCACTTGTCACTCTAATCCCTGAGACATGGATCACACACCATGGCACTGCCTCCCTTGCCACTCTCATCACTGAAGCATGGATCACACACACCATGGCACTGCCTCACCTGCCACTCTCCTCCCTGAGACATGGATCCCACACACCATGGCACTGCCTCACTCAGCACTCTCCTCCCTGAAACATAGATCACACACATCATGGCACTGCCTCCCTTGCCACTCTCCTCCCTGAGACATGGATCACCCACCATGGCACTGCTTCACTTGCCACTCTCCTCCATGAGACATGGATCACCCACCATGACACTGCCTCACTTGCCACTCTCCTCTCTGAAACATGGATCACCCACCATGACACTGCCTCACTTGCCACTCTCCTCCCCGAGACATGGATCACACACACCGTGGCACGCCTCACTTGCCACTCTCCTCCCTGAGACATGGATCGCCCACCATGACACTGCCTCACTTGCCACTCTCCTCCCTGAGACATGGATCACACACACCATGGCACTACCTCACTTGCCACTCTCCTCCCTGAGACATGGATCACACACACACCATGGCACTGCCTCACTTGCCACTCTCCACCCTTCGACATGGATCACACACACCATGGCACTGCCTCATGTGCCACTCTCCTCCCTGAGACATGGATCACACACACCATGGCACTGCCTCACTTGCCACTCTCCTCCCTGAGACATGGATCACCCACCATGGCACTGCCTCACTTGCCACTCTCCTCCCTGAGACATGGATCACCCACCATGACACTGCCTCACGTGCCACTCTCCTCCCTGAGACATGGATCACCCACCATGGCACTGCCTCACTTGCCACTCTCCTCCCTGAGACATGGATCACCCACCATGGTACTGCCTCATTTGCCACTCTCCTCCCTGAGACATGGATCACACACACCATGGCACTGCCTCATTCACCACTCTCCTCTCTGAGACATGGATCACACACACCATGGCACGGCCTCACTTGCCACTCCCCTCCCTGAGACACGGATCACACACAACATGGCACTGCCTCACTCACCACTCTCCTCCCCGAGACATGGATCACACACAACATGGCACTGCCTCACTCGTCACTCTCCTCCCTGAGACATGGATCAACCACATGGCACTGCCTCACATTCCACTCTCCTTCCTGAGAGATGGATCACACACCATGGCACTGCCTCACTTGCCTCTCTCTTCCCTGAGACATGGATCACACAGACCATGGCACTGCCTCACTAGCCACCCTCTTCCCTGAGACATGGATCACACACACCATGGCACTGCCTCACTGGCCACTCTAATCCCTGAGACATGGATCACACACCATGGTACTGCCTCACTCACCACTCTCCTCCCTGAGACATGGATACACACACCATGGCACTGCCTCCCTTGCCACTCTCCTCCCTGAGACATGGATCACCCACCATGGCACTTTTTCACTTGCCACTCTCCTCCATGAGACATGGCTCACCCATCATGACACTGCCTCACCTTCCACTCTCCTTCCTGAGAGATGGATCACACACCATGGTACTGCCTCACTTGCCTCTCTCCTCCCTGAGACATGGATCACACACACACCATGGCACTGCCTCACTTGCCACTCTAATCCCTGAGACACGGATCACACACCATGACACTGCCTACCTTGCCACTCTCCTCACTGAAGCATGGATCACACACACCATGGCACTGCCTCACCTGCCACTCTCCTCCCTGAGACATGGATCCCACACACCATGGCACTGCCTCACGTGCCACTCTCCTCCCTGAGACATGGATCACCCACCATGGCACTGCTTCACTTGCCACTCTCCTCCATGAGACATGGATCACCCACCATGACACTGCCTCACTTGCAACTCTCCTCCCTGAAACATGGATCACCCACCATGACACTGCCTCACTTGCCACTCTCCTCCCTGAGACACGGATCACACACACCATGGCACTGCCTCACCTGCCACTCTCCTCCCTGAGACATGGATCCCACACACCATGGCACTGCCTCACGTGCCACTCTCCTCCCTGAGACATGGATCACCCACCATGGCACTGCTTCACTTGCCACTCTCCTCCATGAGACATGGATCACCCACCATGACACTGCCTCGATTGCCACTCTCCTCCGTGATGCATGGATCACCCACCATGCCACTGCCTCACATTCCACTCTCCTCCCTGAGACATGGCTCACACACACCATGGCACTGCCTCACTTGTCACTCTAATCCCTGAGACATGGATCACACACCATGGCACTGCCTCCCTTGCCACTCTCATCACTGAAGCATGGATCACACACACCATGGCACTGCCTCACCTGCCACTCTCCTCCCTGAGACATGGATCCCACACACCATGGCACTGCCTCACTCAGCACTCTCCTCCCTGAAACATAGATCACACACATCATGGCACTGCCTCCCTTGCCACTCTCCTCCCTGAGACATGGATCACCCACCATGGCACTGCTTCACTTGCCACTCTCCTCCATGAGACATGGATCACCCACCATGACACTGCCTCACTTGCCACTCTCCTCTCTGAAACATGGATCACCCACCATGACACTGCCTCACTTGCCACTCTCCTCCCCGAGACATGGATCACACACACCGTGGCACGCCTCACTTGCCACTCTCCTCCCTGAGACATGGATCGCCCACCATGACACTGCCTCACTTGCCACTCTCCTCCCTGAGACATGGATCACACACACCATGGCACTACCTCACTTGCCACTCTCCTCCCTGAGACATGGATCACACACACACCATGGCACTGCCTCACTTGCCACTCTCCACCCTTCGACATGGATCACACACACCATGGCACTGCCTCATGTGCCACTCTCCTCCCTGAGACATGGATCACACACACCATGGCACTGCCTCACTTGCCACTCTCCTCCCTGAGACATGGATCACCCACCATGGCACTGCCTCACTTGCCACTCTCCTCCCTGAGACATGGATCACCCACCATGACACTGCCTCACGTGCCACTCTCCTCCCTGAGACATGGATCACCCACCATGGCACTGCCTCACTTGCCACTCTCCTCCCTGAGACATGGATCACCCACCATGGTACTGCCTCATTTGCCACTCTCCTCCCTGAGACATGGATCACACACACCATGGCACTGCCTCATTCACCACTCTCCTCTCTGAGACATGGATCACACACACCATGGCACGGCCTCACTTGCCACTCCCCTCCCTGAGACACGGATCACACACAACATGGCACTGCCTCACTCACCACTCTCCTCCCCGAGACATGGATCACACACAACATGGCACTGCCTCACTCGTCACTCTCCTCCCTGAGACATGGATCAACCACATGGCACTGCCTCACATTCCACTCTCCTTCCTGAGAGATGGATCACACACCATGGCACTGCCTCACTTGCCTCTCTCTTCCCTGAGACATGGATCACACAGACCATGGCACTGCCTCACTAGCCACCCTCTTCCCTGAGACATGGATCACACACACCATGGCACTGCCTCACTGGCCACTCTAATCCCTGAGACATGGATCACACACCATGGTACTGCCTCACTCACCACTCTCCTCCCTGAGACATGGATACACACACCATGGCACTGCCTCCCTTGCCACTCTCCTCCCTGAGACATGGATCACCCACCATGGCACTTTTTCACTTGCCACTCTCCTCCATGAGACATGGCTCACCCATCATGACACTGCCTCACCTTCCACTCTCCTTCCTGAGAGATGGATCACACACCATGGTACTGCCTCACTTGCCTCTCTCCTCCCTGAGACATGGATCACACACACACCATGGCACTGCCTCACTTGCCACTCTAATCCCTGAGACACGGATCACACACCATGACACTGCCTACCTTGCCACTCTCCTCACTGAAGCATGGATCACACACACCATGGCACTGCCTCACCTGCCACTCTCCTCCCTGAGACATGGATCCCACACACCATGGCACTGCCTCACGTGCCACTCTCCTCCCTGAGACATGGATCACCCACCATGGCACTGCTTCACTTGCCACTCTCCTCCATGAGACATGGATCACCCACCATGACACTGCCTCACTTGCAACTCTCCTCCCTGAAACATGGATCACCCACCATGACACTGCCTCACTTGCCACTCTCCTCCCTGAGACATGGATCACCCACCATAGCACTGCCTCCCTTGCCACTCTCCTCACTGAAGCATGGATCACACACACCATGGCACTGCCTCCCTTGCCACTCTCCTCACTGAGACATGGATCACACACACACCATGGCACTGCCTCACTTGCCACTCTCCTCCCTGAGACATGGTTCACACACACAATGGTGCTGCCTCACTTGCCACTCTCCTCCCTGAGACATGGATCACACACACCATGGCACTTCCTCAATTGCCACTCTCCTCCCTGAGACATGGATCACACACACCATGGCACTGCCTCACTTGCCACTCTCCTCCCTGGGACATGGATCACCCACCATGGCGCTGCCTCACTTGCCACTCTCCTCCCTGAGACATGGATCACCCACCATGGCACTGCCTCACTTGCCACTCTCCTCCCTGAGACATGGATCACCCACCATGGTACTGCCTCATTTGCCACTCTCCTCCCTGAGACATGGATCACACACACCATGGCACTGCCTCACTCACCACTCTCCTCCCTGAGACATGGATCACACACACCATGGCACTGCCTCACTTGCCACTCCCCTCCCTGAGACACGGATCACACACAACATGGCACTGCCTCACTCACCACTCTCCTCCCCGAGACATGGATCACACACAACATGGCACTGCCTCACTCGTCACTCTCCTCCCTGAGACATGGATCAACCACATGGCACTGCCTCACCTTCCACTCTCCTTCCTGAGACATGGATCACACACCATGGTACTGCCTCACTCACCACTCTCCTCCCTGAGACATGGATACACACACCATGCCACTGCCTCCCTTGCCACTCTCCTCCCTGAGACATGGCTCACCCATCATGACACTGCCTCACCTTCCACTCTCCTCCCTGAGACATGGATCACACAGACACCATGGCACTGCCTTACTTGCCACTCTCCTCCCTGAGACATGGATCACACCCACACCATGGTACTGCCTCACTTGCCTCTCTCCTCCCTGAGACATGGATCACACACACCATGGCACTGCCTCACTAGCCACCCTCTTCCCTGAGACATGGATCACACACACCATGGCACTGCCTTACTGGCCACTCTAATCCCTGAGACATGGATCACACACCATGGTACTGCCTCACTCACCACTCTCCTCCCTGAGACACGGATCACACACCATGGCACTGCCTACCTTGCCACTCTCCTCACTGAAGCATGGATCACACACACCATGGCACTGCCTCACCTGCCACTCTCCTCCCTGAGACATGGATCCCACACACCATGGCACTGCCTCACGTGCCACTCTCCTCCCTGAGACATGGATCACCCACCATGGCACTGCTTCACTTGCCACTCTCCTCCATGAGACATGGATCACCCACCATGACACTGCCTCAATTGCCACTCTCCTCCCTGAAACATGGATCACCCACCATGACACTGCCTCACTTGCCACTCTCCTCCCTGAGACATGGATCGCACACACCGTGGCACGCCTCACTTGCCACTCTCCTCCCTGAGACATGGATCACCCACCATAGCACTGCCTCCCTTGCCACTCTCCTCCCTGAGACATGGATCACACACACCATGGCACTGCCTCAATTGCCACTCTCCTCCCTGAGACATGGATCACACACACCATGGCACTGCCTCACTTGCCACTCTCCTCCCTGGGACATGGATCACCCACCATGGTGCTGCCTCACTTGCCACTCTCCTCCCTGAGACATGGATCACCCACCATGGCACTGCCTCACTTGCCACTCTCCTCCCTGAGACATGGATCACACACACCCTGGCACTGCCTCATGCGCCACTCTCCTCCCTGAGACATGGATCACCCACCATGGCATTGCCTCACTTGCCACTCTCGTCCCAGAGACATGAATCAAACACACCATGGCACTGCCTCACTTGCCACTCTCCTCCCTGAGACATGGATCACACACACCATGGTGCTGCCTCACTTGCCAATCTCCTCCCTGAGACATGGATCACCCACCATGGCACTGCCTCACTTGCCACTCTCATCCCTGAGACATGGATCACATACACCATGGCACTGTCTCACTTGCCACTCCCTTCCTTGAACCATGGACCACACACACCATGGCACTGCCTCACTCGCCACTCTCCTCCCTGAGACATGGATCACCCACCATGGCACTGCCTCACTTGCCACTCTCCTCACTGAGAAATGGATCACACACACCATGGCACTGCCTCACGTGCCACCCTCTTCTCTGAGAAATGGATCACACACACCATGGCATTGCCTCCCTTGCCAAGCTCCTCCCTGAGACATGGATCACACACACCATGGCACTGCCTCACGTGCCACCCTCTTCCCTGAGAAATGGATCACACACACCATGGCATTGCCTCCCTTGCCACTCTCCTCCCTGAGACATGGATCACACACACCATGGCACTGCCTCATGTGCCACCCTCTTCCCTGAGAAATGGATCACACACACCATGGCATTGCCTCCCTTGCCACTCTCCACCCTGAGACCTAGATCACCCACCATGGCACTGCCTCACTTGCCACTCTCCTCACTGAGACATGGATCACACACACCATGGCACTGTCTCACTTGCCACTCTCCTCCCTGAGACATGGATCACACACATCATGGCACTGCCTCACTTGCCACTCTCCTCCCTGAGACATGGATCACCCACCATGCCACTGCCTCACTTGCGACTCGGCTCCCTGAGACATGGATCACACACACACCATGGCACTGCCTCCCTTGCCACTCTCCACCCTGACACCTGGATCACCCACCATGGCACTGCCTCACTTGCCACTCTCCTCCCTGAGACATGGATCACACACACACCATGGCACTGCCTCACTTGCCACTCTCCTCCCTGAGACATGGATCACCCACCATGACACTGCCTCACGTGCCACTCTCCTCCCTCAGACATGGATCACCCACCATGGCACTGCCTCACTTGCCACTCTCCTCCCTGAGACATGGATCACCCACCATGGCACTGCCTCACTCACCACTCTCCTCCCTGAGACATGGATCACACACACACCATGGCACTGCCTCCCTTGCCACTCTCCACCCTGAGACCTGGATCACCCACCATGGCACTGCCTCACTTGCCACTCTCCTCACTGAGACATGGATCACACACACCATGGCACTGCCTCACCTGCCAATCTCCTCCCAGAGACATGGATCACACACACCATGGCACTGCCTCCCTTGCCACTCTCCTCCCTGAGACATGGATCACACACACACCATGGCACTGCCTCCCTTGCCACTCTCCACCCTGAGACCTGGATCACCCACCATGGCACTGCCTCACGTGCCACTCTCCTCACTGAGACATGGATCACACACACCATGGCACTGCCTCACTTGCCACTCTCCTCCCTGAGACATGGATCACCCACCATGGCGCTGCCTCACTTGCCACTCTCCTCCCTGGGACATGGATCACACACACCATGGCACTGCCTCACTTGCCACTCTCCTCCCTGAGACGTGGATCACACACACCATGGCACTGCCTCCCTTGCCACTCTCCTCCCTGATACATGGATCACACACACCATGGCACTGCCTCACTTGCCACTCTCCTCCCTGGGACATGGATCACACACACCATGGCACTGCCTCACTTGCCCCTCTCCTCCCTGAGACATGGATCACACACCATGTCACTGCCGCACCTGCCAATCTCCTCCCTGAGACATGGATCACCCACCATGGCACTGCCTCACTTGCCACTCTCCTCCCTGAGACATGGATCACCCACACCATGGCACTGCCTCACCTGCCTCTCTCCTCCCTGAGACATGGATCACACACACCATGGCACTGCCTCACCTCCCTCTCTCCTCCCTGAGACATGGATCACACACACCATGGCACTGCCTCACTTGCCACTCTCCTCCCTGAGACATGGATCACCCACCATGGCACCACCTCACTTGCCACTCTCCTCCCTGAGACATGGATCACACACACACCATGGCACTGCCTCACTTGCCTCTCTCCTCCCTGAGACATGGATCACACACACCATGGCACTGCCTCACTTGCCACTCTCCTCCCTGAGACATGGATCACACACACCATGGCACTGCCTCACTTGCCACTCTCCACCTGAGACATGGATCACACACACCATGGCCCTACCTCACTTGCCACTCTCCTCCCTGAGACATGGCTCACACACACACCATGGCACTGCCTCAATTGCCACTCTCCACCCTGAGACATGGATCACACACACCATGGCACTACCTCACTTGCCACTCTCCTCCGAGACATGGATCACACACACACCATGGCACTGCCTCACATGCCACTATCCACCCTCAGGCAGGGATCACACACACCATGGCACTGCCTCACTTGCCACTCTCCTCCCTGAGACATGGATCACCCACCATGGCACTGCCTCACTTGCCACTCTCCTCCCTGAGACATGGATCACCCACCATGGCACGGCCTAACTTGCCACTCTCCACCCTTAGACATGGATCACACCCACCATGGCACGGCCTCACTTGCCACACTCCACCCTGAAACATGGATCACACACACCATGGCACTGCCTCACTTGCCACTCTCCTGCCTGAGACATGGAGCCTACACACCATGGCACTGCCTCACTTACCACTCTCCTCCCTGAGACATGGATCACACACACCATGGCACTGCCTCACTTGCCACTCTCCTCCCTGAGACATGGATCACACATACACCATGGCACTGCCTTACTTGCCACTCTCCACCCTGAGACATGGATCACACACACCATGGCACTGCCTCAATTGCCACTCTCCTCCCTGAGACATGGATCACACACACCATGGCACTACCTCACTTGCCACTCTCCTCCCTGAGACATGGATCACACACACACCATGGCACTGCCTCACTTGCCACTCTCCACCCCCAGGCAGGGATCACACACACCATGGCACTGCCTCACTTGCTACTCTCCTCCCTGAGACATGGATCACCAACCATGGCACGGCCTAACTTGCCACTCTCCACCCTTAGACATGGATCACACACACCATGGCACTGCCTCACTTGCCACTCTCCTCCCTGAGACATGATCACACACACCATGGCGCTGCTTCACTTGCCAATCTCCTCCCTGAGACATGGATCACATACATCATGGCGCTGCCTCACTTGCCACTCTCCTCCCTGAGACATGGATCACACACACCATGGCACTGCCTCCCTTGCCACTCTCCTCCCTGATACATGGATCACACACACCATGGCGCTGCCTCACTTGCCACTCTCCTCCCTGAGACATGGATCACACACACCATGGCGCTGCCTCACTTGCCACTCTCCTCCCTGAGACATGGATCACACACACCATGGCGCTGCCTCACTTGCCACTCTCCACCCTGAGACCTGGATCACCCACCATGGCACTGCCTCACTTGCCACTCTCCTCCCTGAGACCCCTCTAGCCTCCTGACTTCCCATACTGTGATAAATGATTAACCGGATCACATTCCATTCCCGGAAGGACATTTTTGAAAAGGTGAGTATTCTTTGTACAAGGTGATATTAAACAATCATGACATTGTTTAATTGTGCTACCATTATTACATTTAAAAGAAGCAGTTCAAAATATTCATTTATTATGCTCACTTCCAGTAAATATTGTAACCATAATTGGAATGTTACACTTACCTTACGAAGTAAAGTAAATTATTAAAACCTAGAATAACCATATCTATTTTTTTCTGATATTAGATGCGTGAAATATATTCTGATGATGGTTCTTAATAATTATGCTAGCTACTTGATGTGTTTGATTAAGATATAGATGAGTTATCTTTCTAAAATTAATCGTAATGATATATTTACTGGTTATTATAAGTACGTATAAATAATGTACATGGTGTGCTGGCAATCTATAATGCCCCTTGTCCAGGTTTTCCGCTTATATATTACTTCTCTGTCACCTCCATCATTTCCTGTTCACTATTCACTACCATTGTAAAGACCCGTTAGGCCACTGGTCCGCTCACCAACCGTATAACCTATGCACAGTGTTTATGATAAAAGCACTCAGCTTTCTCTTCTATAAATACAATTATACGTGCTGCACACCTGGAAAAAGGCCCCATGCCATAAAGGGCCCCTTCAGCCAGCCCTGTTGGGTTTAGACAACAGCACGCTGCATGCTGGGAATATTAACACGTACATGACCATAATTAACCTGACAAGCGAAACTACAACTCCCAGAATCCAACTTATTGTTGCCTAAAATGCCAGGGATGGCTGAAGATGAGCCCCATGGCATGGGCCTAGTTGGCGGCAATGGCTCCTGTCCCCGGAGAAAGAACCCCGGAGGCAACTCACCTCATCTGGCTCTTGCCCAGCCATTGCTCTCCAGTGATCTCGGGTGGTTTCCTCTCAATGGATCGTGGTGGATTTCTCCCAGTGATCTTGGGTGGATTATTCTGCAGTGACCTCTTGCAGGATAAACCCACTAAGGAAGAGAGGAGCGTCCTGGAAGACCGGGTGATGCGGAGGATCCCAGGACTGTACTGAGGCTGCGCAGAACAGGAGACACTAATCACCAAGAAAAGGAGATACTAAATACAAGACCCGGAGGCACTCCACCCCTGCCCCCCCTCCCCAGGAACCACTTCAAGAAAGAGTGAGAGTAATCTCCTTAAATGCAGCACCGTAGCATAAGTGAACAAATGTCTAGGTAGCTCTCTCTCTCTCTCTCTCTCTCTCTCTCTCTCTCTCCCTTTCTCTCTCTCTCTCTCTCTCCCTCTCTCTCTCTCCCTCTCTCCCTTTCTCTCTCTCTTTCTCTCTCGCTCCCACACTCCCTCCCCTCACCCTCCTCCCCTGGACAAAGAGAAATGCCAACATTTCACAGGAACTTCTCATAAACTTGGAATCTTTAAAAAAAAACACAGTCCCCAAGCAGTTGAAAGTACTTCCATCCTTCAAGCAGTTGAGTTATTCTTTAAGAATAATTAGTACCCTGGCAAGAGACAATCAGAATGCCAAGTCCCTACTCAGCCAGGAATCCCTCTGTCGGGATTCAATGGCCTTTGTCCCCGGCGGGGGGCGTGGCAGCCCCTCAGCCAATGAGGAGGCTCGAAGCGGGACCATCCCTGCTCCGAGCCTCCCAGCGGCTGAGAGGCTGCCTTCGCCCCCCGCTGGGGACTCGGGTAAGTCTTTTTTTATTTTTTTTATTTTTCCCTCCCCATACCAACTTACCTTCTTGATCCAGTGTCCCCGGCGGGGGAAGAGGGAAGCATCCAGCCGTGTGGAGACTCGGAGCGGGACCATTCCCGCTCTGCGCCTCCACACGGCTAGGGGCTTCCCTCATCCCCCGCCGGGGACGCAGGTACTTTTTTTTTTTTTTTTCTTCCCCCGTCCCACTCCCGCCCTCCCAACCCCACTTACCTTTTTTTTTTAATCCTTTTTCGGGAGCGGACGCGCTGGGAACACATTTTGGGACAGAAAAAAATAGCTTTTAGTACCCCGGTCACGCAAATTTTGCGGGCCGGGATACTAATAGCAATAGAACCCTTGCGGTGGGGGCATTACCGACTCTGGTAATGCTTCGCTCAGGTCCTTACCTATGGCCCCGGGGCATTACCTGAGTCGGTAATGCCCCCGCCGCTCGGGTTCTATTGCTTAAGTAAGGTGTTTATAGCCAGTCCGATAGCACAGCGAGTTGAGTGCTCGCTTTGACATCTGTGCAGAGCCTGCTGACGCAGGTACGCATCCCGGCAGGGCCAAACTCAGCCTTTCATCCTTCCAAGGTCGGTAATGAGCACCACATGGGTAATAATAACAGCGCTCAGATGCCTGAGGGTTCGTAGCGCTATATAAATGCTAACTTATTACAACATGTGCACAGACTGTCTACTCTTCAGCATGTATTGAACAGTTAAAACATGTGTATTAAATTCTAAAATCACACGGTCTTATTAACTGCTTCCTTGCATAGGACTTGTTAATAGGCTGTTGATATGCAGCTTCAAGATGTATTTACTTGACATTTCTAAATCCGCATATAAGCATTATCTAAGTTACTTTCTTGTGTGCCCCTGTCTTGTCTGGATAGGGCTTAGCAAATGCTTTCCTTAGACATTATGTAATCAGTTTGCTTGCTCAGCCTTAGGTTAAGAAAGGTCTTTCATTTTGTCCAGGGATCTCTCCATCCCTGTGTCTCTCTGTTGCCCGGCAGGTCAAGGAGAGCGAAGCTGAGGCGGAAGCAGAAGAACAGGGAGACTCCACTTCCATGTAGAGGAAGAAGTCCAGTCCAGGAGTAACAGTGATCCTCTGGGGCCAGGGGAGCATCAACATTTAAGGGGTACTTGGAGGCCTTGGGAGTGGATCATGCACCAGTGGCAAGGAGATCCCTGATACCCGCCCTAGGCAGTCATAGTCAAGCACTACTAGAAGGCAGGCCTATTGCGGAGCAGAAGCAATGGAATCAGAGAAGTACTGATCCAGAAGAAAGAACCTTTCCCGGATGAAGCCATGACATCGCAGACGTAGCAGAAGAAAAAAGGGACAGCGCAAGAGTACAGAGAGTGAAGTAAGTCAAGAACCCAGACCATTGACAATCAGTGAAGGGCACATGAGGACATGAAAAGATTAAAGAAGCAGGAGGAAGAAGCCGACGTTTGATAACATGGTTCCCCAGTCAAGGACACTGGATGACCACCATAAAGAAAATGTTCCAAATGGAGCAGCAACAGAGGCCACCTTGCAATAGCCTGCAGGAGCATCAAGCTAGTGATGCACAGAGAAGAGAGCATTGAACACCAAAGATCACCTTGCTATAGCATCAAGCTAGTGACGCACAGAGAAGAGAGCATTGAACACCAAAGATCACCTTGCTATAGCATCAAGCTAGTGACGCACAGAGAAGAGAGCATTGAACACCACAGGCCACCTTGCAATAGCCTGCAGGAGCATCAAGCTAGTGACGCACAGAGAAGAGAGCATTGAACACCACAGGTCACCTTGCAATAGCCTGCAGGAGCATCAAGCTAGTGATGCACAGAGAAGAGAGCATTGAACACCAAAGATCACCTTGCTATAGCATCAAGCTAGTGACGCACAGAGAAGAGAGCATTGAACACCAAAGATCACCTTGCTATAGCATCAAGCTAGTGACGCACAGAGAAGAGAGCATTGAACACCACAGGCCACCTTGCAATAGCCTGCAGGAGCATCTAGCTAGTGATGCATAGAGAAGAGAGCATTGAACACCACAGGCCACCTTGCTATAGAATCAAGCTAGTGACGCACAGAGAAGAGAGCATTGAACACCACAGGCCACCTTGCAATAGCCTGCAGGAGCATCAAGCTAGTGATGCATAGAGAAGAGAGCATTGAACACCACAGGCCACCTTGCTATAGCATCAAGCTAGTGACGCATAGAGAAGAGAGCATTGAACACCACAGGCCACCTTGCTATAGCATCAAGCTAGTGACGCACAGAGAAGAGAGCATTGAACACCACAGGCCACCTTGCAATAGCCTGCAGGAGCATCAAGCTAGTGATGCATAGAGAAGAGAGCATTGAACACCACAGGCCACCTTGCTATAGCATCAAGCTAGTGACGCACAGAGAAGAGAGCATTGAACACCACAGGTCACCTTGCAATAGCCTGCAGGAGCATCAAGCTAGTGATGCATAGAGAAGAGAGCATTGAACACCACCGGCCACCTTGCAATAGCCTGCAAGAGCATCAAGCTAGTGACGCACAGAGAAGAGAGCAGTGAACACAACAGGCCACCTTGCAATAGCCTGCAGGAGCATCAAGCTAGTGACGCACAGAGAAGAGAGCATTGAACACAACAGGCCACCTTGCAATAGCCTGCAGGAGCATCAAGCTAGTGACGCACAGAGAAGAGAGCATTGAACACCACAGGCCACCTTGCAATAGCCTGCAGGAGCATCAAGCTAGTGACGCACAGAGTAGAGAGCATTGAACACCACAGGCCACCTTGCAATAGCCTGCAGGAGCATCAAGCTAGTGACGCACAGAGAAGAGAGCATTGAACACCACAGGCCACCTTGCAATAGCCTGCAGGAGCATCAAGCTAGTGACGCACAGAGAAGAGAGCATTGAACACCACAGGCCACCTTGCAATAGCCTGCAGGAGCATCAAGCGAGTGACGCACAGAGAAAAGATAATTGAACACTACACACAACCTTGCAATAACATGCAGGAGCATCAAGCTAAAGATACACAAACAGAAGAGCATTGTCCACCACAGGACAGCTTGTATTGCAAGAACATCACGCTAGTGATACACAGGGAAGAGAGTATTCAACACCACAAGGCGGCTTGGTCCTGAGTATTGGTAAGAGGAGGTGCATCTGTGTAAGAAGATACCTGCAGTACAGAGTGAGCGGGTGGAAAGGAAATAGAAATGCTTCAGGGAGCTATGCTGGAAAGACCAATACAAGGAGAATAGAACTTCTCTTGACCCGAGTGGCAAAGGGACTTCAAAGACCAAAAAATATAGATGAAAACTGAATAAGTGAAAGAAGCTCAGAGCGTGAGTGGTTGAACTGGGGAAAGTTCAATATAAAACAGGATCCGAACATCTGACAGCTCCTGTTGGTCTATAGTCACTTGTGCTGACCTTCAATTGAGCTTTTGCAGCTCTGTGCACTCTCTGGTGAAAACACAATACCGGAGCAGTTCACGGGGTGTAAAGAGCTCTCTCTCACACGGTGGCTGGCTTCAATACCACTTCCTGCTTGACATCCTCTGCATAACACAGGAGTACCAACCTCTGCGTTTTCTACATGGAATCCTGCTGCCGGCACATTGGCCACTCTTGCTACTGATTTTCCCTGCCGTTTTTTCCTTGCCCTCACCAGAAACACCTTTAAATGTTCAAAGGTCCCACACAGGTTTTGGTCATAACAACCACTAGACCGCTTACATCAGTTTAGTAACTCTGGACCCCTCTTCCACATCTCAGTACTAAGAAGTCCATAATGATCTTGTTTATTCTCTCATTAATTATTCCCATCTGTTTGGGTGATTTATAGGATTACACTTAAGGGAGGGTTTTAAATGAGGTGATAGTTTTCCCTTTGATCTAAATTCTAAACATATGGTAGACTCATTCCAACTGGAAGTGGTAATATGAACTTCCTGACCCCTTGGATGCCATTTCCATTTTTTTTTTAAATGGTCTTAATACTTGGCACTAAGGGGAATTCTGGGAGAGGGAGCCTTCCAATGACAACATGCCATTAAATATTTAGACATTAGGGAAATCTCATCCTCAGAAGAGAACGGATACTGCAGCTCTCCTGACAGCCTTCTCCTCCCATGTGATCGTCCATCCTGTTACCACACCCAGGGTTGATGGTGAACTGCCATCAACTCCGCCACCTGACTACTACAGGGACCGATTTTTTAACCAGCGGAGGGTTCGGTGCATCATTCACCCAAGCATTCCCAACACCGGCAACCACTACCTTTTCCCTGTTGTTGTCAACATGGTAGGAGCACCCATCCACATAAACTGTGGGCATTCCCTCGCACTTGTCCTCTTCATAGACTTTCTGCTGGGAATTCAGGTACGCCTCCATGTTGTCCTGGGCTTTAAGACTTTCGTCCTCGAGACAGTTCTCTCTGGCACAATCATGCAAGTCAGCCAGACCTTGCGCGAGGGGACTCTTCTTGTTTTGGCCATATCTGACCTCCACAGGAAAGGCTTGCATTGACAGAATCCAGGAAGTAATTCTCTAATTACTCACATTTCCGGCTTGGATTCTGTCACTTTGGAGGTATTGCAAAGGCTGGTGTGGAGTCTCCACTATGATGTGTTCCCCCTGGATGAACGGGAGGTCATTTTTCAATGCCCACACCGTTGCCAGGAGTGCCTTCTCACAATCGTTGAATTTTTCCTCCATAGAGGATAAAGTCTTACTCGCAAAGATTACTTTATTGACCTTGTCATGCTTTTGATATAATACTTATGTCAAGCATGTATTCGAGAACCCTATCTCCAAGAAGAACTCCTTGTTTTTGACAGGGTAAGCTAGACAAGGTGCTTGTGAGAGGCTTCTTTTGGGTTGCTTTACTGCCTCAGCTTGTTCTGGACCCCAGCTCCACTTGATCCCCCCTTCAACAGATGGATCAGGAGGTCTTGTGATCTCTGAGTAATCCTCAATGAACGTCCAACTGTAATTAGTCAGTCCAAGATGGCTTCTTAGCTCCCACAGATTTGTGGGGTCTTTAAGTTTTAGGAGTGCTTCCACTTTCTTCTCCTGGGGACAGAGACCCTCAGGATTTATTTTATGTCCCAAGAAGTTAACACGGGTTCTGCACCACTGCGCCTTTTGGAAGGATAGTTTTGCTCCAGCAACCCTCAACTGTGTCAGAACATAACAGATTTCCGCTATGTGTTCCTCCACAGTTGAACCTTTTATCAGGGCATCATCCACATAGACCAGGTTAACCTTTCACCCAAGTCAGGCATGGCCTTATGTAGGAAGATGTTGAATTTGTTTCCGGAGTTGATGTATCCGAAGGGAGTCGGGTCCAGGTGTACTGCTGCCCCCCGAAGGTACAGGCCAGCTTGTATTGGTCCTCCCTACTGACAGGCACATTCCAGGACCCATTGGTCAGGTCAATGGCAGTGTATACTTTTGACCCCTGGATCTGGGCCAGCCCCTGGTCAATGTTAGGGAGAGGCCATCAGGACATGTGGACCCGATTATTTAGCTCCCTCAGGTCAGCACAGAGTCTCCACTGGCCGTTTGGTTTTAAAATCCCAAGCACCCGGATTATTAAAGGTGCTGTGGACTGGACGAATTATCCCACAGGACTAAAGGTTTTTGATGATTTTCGTCAGGGATTCCATGGATGAGAGAGGCAAGCGGTATTGCTTCACAAACACTGGAGTCATTCCAGGGTCCGTGTTGTAGTGTGGATTTTGGTGCAACCACAGTCATACGAGTCCACCGCAAAGAGATCTTGAAAATCTAAGAACACTTGTTTCAACTTTTGCTTTTGCTCCGGAGTCTCACAGGCATCAGCTAGGTTGACTCGCTCTTCAACCATTTGCCTGAAGCCTGGAGAGACGTCCGGTTTTGCTATCTCAGCGGCCTCCTCCAGCTGGGTGGAGAGGTCCCTGGTTCGAGTATTGACCTGGACAGAGGGTTTTAGGTAGGAGAGGCTGTCATTGTGGACCTGGAAGATCACTTCATTCTGCCTGATGTCACAGGTCACCTCTTCCTCACCATAAGAGCAGGAAGAATACAGGAATACAGGAAATTCCCCCCTTGCCGGGTTAAGATCCTGTCTGGTGGTAAGTCATTGGGCCTCATTCCGAGATTGGAGGTAGTCATAGCGCTATTAGCGCCATGACTACCTCCAATAACGGTCCTGAGTCCGCCCTTGTTCAATGGGGAATTAACGGTCTATCCCGACCTATGCGGGACCGGTAAGTCCCCATTGAATTTTCCATTCCCCATTCCCATTTGAGCCCCCATAGGGCTCAATGGGAATGGGGAAGGTGCAACTAACGTTACCGCAATTTGCGGTACCGATTTTTGTTCCCTGGTGTCCTAACGGGACCCGTAAGGTACGTTTAGTCCGACCAAACGTACCTTACGGGTCCCGTTGGGGGACTTCAGAATAGGGCGCAAAGGGATTACCGGCACCAGTGTCATTACCGGTGCCCGGTATCCCTTTGCGCCCACCTCAGAATGAGGCCCATTGTCACTATCATTGTCAGAACAGTCATTGGGGATTGGTCCTATCAGTTAATTTCCTAGATCCATGGAAAAATGTCGGTCATCAACTGCCATTAATGGTGCCTGCACCCAGAGTGATACTCCTCTGGTCGCTGTTATCCATCACTATTGCAATGGTGTTGTGTTCTACATTAACTAATGGTGTTGGGTTTTACCCCAACCCCTGCTGTTGGAGATGGGCAATGAGGTGTACTTATGCGTCAGGATTTTGCAGTTTCTGTCCTCTTTTAATTTTTTATTCAAGTTGGAATAGTCGGGTCCGTCCTGGGATGGTGACCGCCTTTCCAATTTGAACTTCAACTGCATACGGCAGCAATTGGGCTGACCAAAATGCTTTTTCTGAATCATCAAAGCCCATGGGATTGCCCCCTAGTCGGGACCAGGCTTTGTAATTTATCAAGTCCAAATTAATGTCAAAACGATTGAGAATGTCACTGCCTAAATAAAATGCAGCAGGGACATCTCGCACAACCCAACAATTATGTTCTATGCTTTTGTTACCTATAGAAATTTTGAGCATACACCTGCAAGGTAGGAGATGTTTGGAATTGGGAGTTTCGAGACGCATTTCCCACTTCTCGATCAATTTAAATGTGGGAATGGCTGGATCTTTTGGGAGATTTCGGAACATGACTTCACTGATGATGCTCTTACCGTGGTTCACGCACACTCGGGCGAGAACAGATTCCTTCCCCTCATTTAACTGAATAGGGATGAACAACTGTTCTCTAATTTTCTGAATATCAGCTAAACTTTGAGCTGATTTCTCATCACTTTTGACTATGGAATTGGGATTTTCAGATTGTGAATCAGTATAAAACTTCAAATTATTTTGGTTGATTTTCAGGAATGGAGAGGACTTCCCATCACCAGTTTGTTGTCCTACAGCAATTACTGTCACGTCAGGTATTTGATTGTTCTGGAAATGAAACTCAATATGATCAGGTGTTTGTTGAACCATGTGCCATTTAAACTAACATGGGTGACACTCTGTTTCAATTTTATTGGCCTGTTAGTCTGAGTCCATCGGACCTTATTCACACAAGCTATTAGGGGGGACAACCTGCGCAGGATGTCATTCCCTAGTAGAGAGGGTGTGCCCTTTGGAGTCACGACTATGACCAGGTTTTTCACTTTGTGGTGCCCAATTTATATTTCCAAATCCGCTCTCCCGTCGACAGGAATTTCATTCCCATCAAAGTTTTGGAGTTGTCCAGAAAGAAGGGTGAGCGGGATCTGGTATCTCTCCCCCCTTCCTGAATTTAGCTGCTCAAAGGCCCTTTTTGCCAGAGGAGTGGCTTGGAATCCAGTGTCCACCAGCGCCAAAAATGTACATTGCCCTTGCACTTGGACCGGGGCATAAAATCTACCCTCCTTCTCCTCAAGCGGACAAAGGTAATGTGCATTTTGGGCAAGTTGGGTGGTCAATTTCTTTATTTTGGACTCCGACACAGGGGTAGTTTGGGCATAATCCTGTGTTGGAGCTTGGGAATCTGAAAGAAAATTTGACATTCTGATATTTGGGGAGTTTTGGGCTCCCCTTTTTCTGATACCGGGCTGCCCCCCACCCCCCTTTTTGGAGGCAGTCACCAAAAGTGATTTGGGAAGTTTGGGAATCCTCTTTTAATGCTTGATTCCCTGGGTGCTCATTCTGGGGTTCCAGGATGGCCGATTCTGATTCAGTCCCCACATCCACCCAGTCTTCATTTAGATCTCTTGGGACCCATTTTTCTTTGGGAGGAGTTCCCCCGACCCTGAAGGAGGAGATTTTTTTTCCCAGAATCCTCAAAGGATTCTTCCCCTTCAAACTAGAGGACACTAACTTCCTCCCCAAAATGGGCCCTTTTGCTGTCTTTATTTCTCCTACCCACCCTCTGTTCCCTGGGTTGCAGATTTTCTGGGGCAAGACATTTTTGTTCCGGTTCCTGGGTGTCCAGGGGCTTTTCACGAGTGAGAAAGTAAGCATCCCATAAGGCTTTACACCCCCCTTTCCCCGTGCCTCCTCCTCTGGAACCGGTGAGTTGTCAGGGTACTCTCCCTGTCATTGTTCTGGGGTGCCAGACCCTTGGTTTGTGGGGTTCTGAGCTGCCATGTTCACCTGAGGGTTATGTTGAGCCCTCAACATGAGACCCAGGTCCTGGGTCAGGTTTTGGACCTGGCGTTCCAGTTGGGACACCCGTTCCGGCTGGTACGGGTGCCTCTTTTCAAATCTAGGTGGATCACAGGAAGGGTAACTATCCCTTCTCCCGTAGGACCCTGGATATTGTGAATTTTGGTAACCCTCCACCCTTGCCTTCCCCTCTCCCGGATTGGGTTGTCTGGTTTCCTGAAAGCGGGGAAAGAAAGGAGGGTCGTCCTGTGGGTTGGTGTTTTGTGGGTACCGGGGAAAGAAACTTAGCCCAGCATTTGGGGGATTACGGCCCTCTTGGGAGAAGTTAGGAGGAAAGTTTCTTTGGCCGGTAATTACCTGATTGGATCCCCCATGGGGCTGGGTGAGTCCATACATACCCCAAGATTGGTCATTTGCCATTGTAGCTGGGACTTATATAATCAGGAGAGTTAGAGGTCCCATTGGTAGGATTACTGACCTGACCGCCAACTGTTTGTGATTGGCCTGAAGGCCTTCTGGGTCTCTGATTTTGCTGATTTTGTGTAGGTGCATTTTTAGTCTCCCCCCATCTCTAGGTCTAAAATTGGGGCAACCTTCACCTCCGCTACTTTAGCAGCAGCAGGGGTGTTGACTGGCTTGGGGTTTTTGGTCTGATTCTTGTTTTCTGCAGGTTTTTGGACTTCATAAATGCGGGTCGCCTGCTCTATGAGCCCGTCCAGAGATCTTTTATCGTGGAAGTCCCTCACCAGCTGGGTCATAATATACTTTGGGAGTGCATGAAAGAAGGTAGTTATAAACTCCCTGCTTTCCGTGCGCACCCGCCTAGTGGTTTGTGTAAAGGTGCATTTTAGCTCCTGCACAAATTCTCGTGGGGCCTGATCTTCCCTGCACTGCAGATTGTAGGCCGCTTTGCGAGCCTCTTGGGGGTTTCTGTGGCCGGAAAAGTGTTTCAAGATGGCCGCCCTATGGCTGGACATCTTGAATGGTTCTGGTCCTCCAGTCCAGCAAAAAAGCTGGAGTACTCTGGAGGGAACGTCCATTTAACATACTCTAAGCAGGTCTGGTTGTCTTTCAGGTGTGAAGTGTCCATCATCTGCTCATAGAGTTCCAAGTGTTCCCAGACAGAATATTTTGCATTTTTGTTTTATGGGGTAATGAAACTCCTAATGGCCTTTATCTGCCTAAAGGGGTCTTCGGTAATAACTTGCTTGAGTTTATTTGCCTTCTTTGGCTTAATCACCCGATTCCACTCACCCTCAGACGCAGAGGCTCTTCTACTTGAGGTCCCCTCATGATCATCTAGGTGCTCCCTGATTCTGTGAGCTTGGAAGAGGTTCGCAGAATGGTGGGGCCTAGTTTCTACTCCCCTGCGGCGCACAGGAGAGTAGTCTTCTGACTCCACCCTGCTCCTAGGATTAGCGTAGGATCCCCCCCCACTGCCCTGATTGGGTAGAGGTCTTCAGGATGCTCTTATGGGGCCTCTTTTCCTGTTGTTCCTGAGCAAATTGAACCAACTGGCCCCTTTGGAGGTAGTGCTCCCCAGGTCTGATTACCTGACTTTCTCCTCGTAGGAAATTTCCTGGTCAGAGACATCAGACTTTATGCTTTTGTACATGCACAGGGATGCCCTTCACTCAATTCCTGGGGGCCGCTGACCTGTCAGCCCCATTATGCTTGGCCTATTAAATTCTGATGGCCTCATGGTTTCCGGCTCATATGAACCGGTAGCCATGAAGTCAGCAGTGTGTAAAGGATTAAATGGGTGTGAGTTCCTTAGTATAGAGGTCATCATACTATGATCAGGGGTTTCCCTGTCCCTCTCTACCTGTTTGGGGTCCCTCCAATTTGTATTAGATCTAGGATACTCCTCCTCCAACCTTGCTAGTTTTTCTTTCTCAGCCCCTATCTCTTGATAATAGGCAAAGATCTGAGCCTTTTGTTCGGCTATCAGGGTTTTAATAGTCTCTATTACCCGTTCTTGCACTGCAACTTGTTTGTGGAGTCCATCATTCTCTTCACAGAGGGCCTTGTTATCTCATTGTGCTGCCTGTATAGTTTGGGCACCCTGAGCCAATTTTTGTTGCAGGAGATTCACCTCCTGAGTTTGTGCATTTTTAGTTTGGGTATTCTCTTCCATAGCACCTTCTATCCATCTGGCGTGCTCCAGTGGTTTCCCATATTCTGTTTTAAGTTCATTTAGTTTCTTAAGGCCTAACTCACTTCCCTGTAACTCTGTTTTTAATTTACTTACTTCCTGACATAGGGAATCTTTCTCCTGATTTAGTGTGCCTCGCTGTTCAGCCAGGTTATCCCTTTGTTGCTTGATGGTATTCCATTTTTGGCGCTCTTGATCGAATTCTGCTTGGGAGTGGAGTTCTTTAATAATGTATTTCCTATTCTCCTCTTCCAGCCTTTTCACCTGATCTTGCAGCATGGTTATCCGTCTTGAGAAGCTTGTGTTATATGTTAACTGTTGAGTCCGTTTCTGTTGACTCTCTTCTAGAAAGTCAACCTTTTCCTGACACTCTATTTTTACTGCTTCTAGTTGGGCCTCTATGTCTACATTATTCTGTAGTTGGAGGACCAAGTACTCTTTTAATTTTTAATGTAATCTCCAGATTCTGCCTCAAACTCTTGGCTCTTTTGTAATTTTTGTTCCGCTAATTTTATTTCAGCCTGTATCCGAGCTAAAAGTTCAGATTGATTTTGCGCAAGAGTTGTATTTTCCTCTTGCTTTTCCTGCATCACTCCAATGTAGAAATACATGTAGGCTGCGAATCTGGCAATTTTAATTTGCTCCTCATTAATTTTTATGGTCATACATAACTCACTCAAAGATTGATGCAATAGGCCACTGTCCTGTCACGTGTCCAGGTTCATGGCAGTGACCTGTTGTGTTATTTCTTGTAGCCAGACTTTTTCATCTGGTTCTGGCCATTCACCTCTGACAAATAACTTGTGCAGAAGGTGCTCCCTAGCCATATTGATCTCTACAGAAACAGTCATTTTGTAAATATTCTTTCTTTATTAATGTATTTATTTATGTATGGGTAACTTGTATTCTGTTGCTTTCTGTCTATTTTGGGGTTGATTTAGCTTGAATTTTTAGACACAGGCCTGGTCCTTAGAGTATTTGTTTTGGGGAGGCGCTTGTGCAGAGTAACCCAGTATTCCAAACACACAAAGTATCACTTCCTTGCAGGTTACTCTGCTGTGTTAGACTGCCACGGGTGGCAACCAAACTCAATTCCCAGCTACGAGCCCCTAAATTTGTTAAGGATTTAAATCAGGTGACACACACCTTGGTCTCAGCCTAGTATGTAGCGCACAACTGAGATGCCCTTTTCTTTATTTTATGAAAATTCAATTTGATATGGTATACAACTCGTATCACACACCCTTTTTCAAATACCCTGGGTCACAAAGGACCATGAACCAGGCCGGTTAGTGAAAGTACAATATTTTATTTATTTTTAAAATTGAAATAAATCATACAATTTTAATATGGGGCAGCAATCACCAATGGGGTGATAATTACAATGAAAATGTAAGCAATGCACTTGATGCACAAGTGAATAGGAGCACTTTATGAATTAGGATAGATAGTATCCAAGTTAGGATTTCCCCCTGCAATGTTACCTCAACCCACAATTAACTCTGAATGGATAGAAAGAAGCAGCAGGTAGTCAGGAATAAGAGGCAGTAAACAGAATCCAAATCCAACCTTCTCTCATGAAATAAGATTTAAACCCTTTGCAAAGGACTAAAATAACACTTTGTACGGTTAAATTATAATATACATGTGTTTTATCACGATAGCATGTATGTTACATCACTGGCAATCACAAGGCAATGGATCAGCAAAAGGCATACAAGTCGAAAACAAGTGGAAAGTTAAGAACATGCTGCAGCCAAATGACACGTTGGAAAACTTGCAATTTACCTAATTCCCGTTTAAAATGCCATAAATGGTTTCTATGAAAGAACAGGTGAAATACTCTGATGTGCAATGCGGTTTTTGTGCTGTGGGAAAGCTATATATTACAGGGACAAGACAACAGTGAAAGGAGGTATCTAGCTAAAAACTGCATGAGATATGCAAGATAGAAAAAGGGTTGATTTGAGTAAAATGGAGGAGCTGTGAAATAGGAAAGAAAATCATTTGAGACAAGAACAGGTTTACTTTAAACTAGACTATTCAGACTACATCGCCAAAGAGGGACACAGTAAGATCCAAGGTTGATTCACGACTTCAACCTTATTACCCCAGCATCTAACCCTAAGCGGAAACTAATCTGATCACTCAAAATATGCAGTTTCAACAAGTTACCACTGTATAAATAGGATTTCTTGTAGAGTGTAATACAGACAAAAGGGTCAAGATGGGGTAGACTATGGGTTATGGGATGCGGGATACTCACAGTCCACTTTTGAATCTGGGATTTTGGACAGCCAACAGGGTTTGGTCACCACACAGCGAGCGCACCTTTACAGCAAACAGCTGGGCAGTTCTGGTCACCGAATGGCAAGGACAGCTCGGCAATTCTGGTCACTGGATACTAAAGGTCAGCGGGCATGCAGGTAGTGGGCAGCAAGCCGGTCTGATTTCAGGATGCAAAAGGTACAACCGCTTTCCCATTTTTGTTAATGGGGTATTAGTGTTTTTTTCTGGATCAATGGCCTTGCTGGAGTAGGGATCAGCTATGCTTGGGTTTTGCAGTCGGCTCTGGAGTAGGGTCAGCAATGCTTTGGCCTTGTAGTGAAAATCTGGAATCAGCAAGATGCATGGAGAACAGGAACGCAGTGCAGGAATTCAGGAGAAGGTGTCTCTAGAGTTCTGCGAGGGGCTCTTATTTATAATGCATAGTGACATCATAGACTATATGGTGGGGCAGGCTTAGCTAAGCACACCTCTAAACAACTGGATTGGACAATCAATGTTGGTTGCCTCCTCTTGGATGTGACTCAGTTTACGGGCTGTACTTTACGATGTACAAAGCCTCCCCACAGTCCTTTTTGCTAAAAATCAGTCATAACAGAATTTACACATTTGTACAGTTGTGGCACGGTAACAAATCACATGGACAGATTATATATTTTATGTAGAGCATAGCAGTCCAATCCTCTCAGTTGTGGGACCTCGTTTCGCCCTTCTACCAGTTTTTCACACTTTTCCATGAGAATTATATTACTTAAAATTCTATAACTTTATACATGGTTGTGGATTATCATTAGGCATGTAAGTATTACAATTCGCAATGGCATCATGGATACTTTCCTTATAATACCCAATTCTCTGCCATTTCTATTCCCAAGGGGTCAGTGAATGCTACAATGTCTTAAATTACAAACCACAAAATCACATTTAAACAGTGACATTTTCACATTTTTGCAAAGTCCAGCTGCAGAGATAACAGTCTTCAAAGTTTATTTATAAAATAGTCCTTGGAAACAAATCGGCTGTATTGTTCCTCTTAGTTGGGCATAGCTTCCCAAGCCACCCCCCCAGTCCAAGGTTGTCACGGAAATGTTCTTTGAAGCTTCTGGTGGAAATCACGAGGAGGTGTACATTTTCACTTCACACTTTAGTATCCTAGAATTCTATTGTACGAGGCTGGAGCACAGACAACAGTCTGTCCAATCTAGCAATTAATTGGGTGTCCTGGAAGTTTATGGTGGTTCCCTTTTGTTTCTGGTATCCTCTTATCAGAAACCTGTTTCTGGGCTGACAACCCCCATGCTGCCACTGCAGTTGGATTTAATTGTATTTATGTTTGGCTCTGAATTTGAAGAAAACCTGCCGAATAGAACCATCTCATACATGTATCTTCACAGCACAATCCCCTTTCCCATTGCTAGGCAAGGAGACGATTGTGTTCAACATTGTACTTTTTTTTAGAAAAGGCCTTTTTTTCTCTTTAGTTTGCAAAACCCATTTTTACACATGTGGAGCAAATGTTGATGGGATTTATCTTTCAAATTCGTTTTTTTCCATGTGCCTTGCCAATGTTGTTTTGCAGCCCTGGTTAGTTTCTGGTAGGCAGCAGTTTTGCTTCAACCACAGATGCACTGAGACTGACATAGCCCAGACCTGGAGTTTCTTTGAATTACTGATCCTTGACACTTTGTAACTCAAAAAGTGAAGCTTTTCCTGTGCTGCGGAAGATGAAGTTTCTTTAGGCCTTTTTCAGATTTGGCTTGACAGAGCCTGTCATTCAGTGGTCATGCTTGGTTTTGCCGAAGCACAGTGTGAATGTGGATAAGCATGGCAGGGTCTTATTAATAAAATATTGTGATAAGGAATCAAAGGAAAAAGAGCATCAGAGCACCATCATTTTTAAATGTGAATAATTCCCTTTCTCCATGGAACTTTGGGTTGGCAGGAAAGCAGCGCTGCTTTTTCACTCTATTTCTTTTGTATATGTAAGAACACACGGCAAGCTTCCTCAGTATGCCCCCTTGTTCCATCCTGCCCAATATGTGCTTGACAAGATAGTGCAGCCATCTTTTTGTCGCTGCAAAACACAGTTTTGAGGCCATGGTGCTCACAGGAGCCAGCGCAGCCATTTTGCTGGTCACTGCAGATGCGCAGCTTGGTGATGTGGGGAGTACTGCTGAGTAGGTAAATATATCCCACACAGCTGCAGGTGGAGGAAGTCCTGTAGAGCCAGCCACAGGTGGAGGACGTCTTGTAGAGCTAGCCACAGGTGGAGGAAGTCTTGCAGAGCCAGCCACATGTGGATGAAGTCTTGCAGAGCCAGCCGCAGGTGGAGGAAGTCCTGTAGAGCCAGCGACAGGTGAAGGAAGTCCTGCAGAGCTAGCTGCAGGTGAAGACCGTCTGTGGGAGACGTCCTCCTAGAAGGTGGGGCTCAGCAGCACACGTCCAAGGCAGACAACGTATCAGAGTGGTGGGCCTTCATGTGTCGATTAGATAACCTTAGAATGTCATTCACTATAACTATGTTCACTGATAAATTATTTTCCAAGAGCGTCTAAAGAATAATTAATTGTTGATTTCTTATTTAATACTAACTTATAATTAACTGTTTTCTTTAAGTTTATTTTTCATGTTTACTCTACTATTTGATTTTATACATGATACATTTTATATTAGTACATTAACAGGTAATAGAGCCAGCTGCAGGTGAAGGCCGTCTGTGGGAGACTTCTTCCTTGAAGTTGGGGCTCAGCAGCACAAGTCGAAGGCAGACAACGTCTGCCGTGGAAGAGCCGAGCAGCTTGTGGCATGTTCTCTCCGATGGGGTCCAGAGCTGCACAGACATAGTAGAAAAGAATCCTCAACTACTCCAGACATGGAGAGACAGTTCCAGCTGTTCACAGCACTGATAAACCAGCGAGGGCCAGCAGACAGAAGCCCAAGTACCAAACCTATGTGGAGCACCAAGCAAGAAGCCAGTATGAGGTGCTGCACCAGCCAAGGATACCACCCCTCCCGAGGAGCACTACAGCACAAAGGTTATGCAGTTGCACCAGGGAAGAAGGAGGAAGGCGAAGAGGGAAGATGAGGCCTGGCCATAGCCCAAAACGTGCTAAAAGAAAGAGACCTGAGACCCCAGAGCGGGGTGAGAGTAACAGGACCCCAAGGTAGGGTGGAAGCAACAGTACCGCAATAAGGGGTTGTAAGAAGTGAAATCTCAAGGTGGAAAGTGAGAACTTTTTTCCGAGGTGGGGGAGAAGGAAACAGCACTGCAAGGTGGGGTGGGAAGATCAATATCCCAAGAGCGGGAGAAAGGGCCACAAACCCAAGGTGAGCTGAAAGTAATCATCGTCCGTGGTGAGGTGGCTAAAGCGTGACTTCAAGAGTCAGAGAATATCCTTTTTGGAAAAGGGAAAGAATAAGGAGACATTTTCGACTATACTATCAGTCATGTGGCCTGAGAGGGAGACATTTAGGTGAGCACCAGGAAATAATGAAGAATACAGAGACACTTTGAACTGCACAAAACAGCCCTGGTGTTGGAAGAGACCAGAAGGACATTTTGGTTGAGGGTCATAAGCCAGCCACCAGTAAGGAGGGCTGAGAGTGGAACATAACTTTACCATTGAATTATCCTGTGGCGAAATCGATTAAGAGTCCATTCTTCAAACCCAATCTACTAACTATGGGCATGGCGTAAAACAAGCGTTGAGACGCTGCCAGAGAACAGTACACAGTAATCACATGCAAGATTTATTGTGGGTCTGTTGGATCTTTGTATTGGGATGAGAAGATAACCTCTTTTTTTAAAGAATTATTTATAGTCCTCCTGCCACCTTCTGAGGTTGATATAACCTTTACATGTGCAGGATCTATCACTGTTGCAGAAGAGGACTGGGGATCTGTGTTGTCTTGCAGTAAGACACCATAGACTTAGATGGTAGTATGTATATGTCTCTTCTTGGCATCATCTATCCTGCAGTAAAGCACCATAGACTTGGATGGTACTATGTCTATGTCACCTTTTTGCATAATCTGTCCCACAGTAAGACACCATAGACTTGGATGGTAATATGTTTATTTCTCTTCTTGGCATCATCTGGCCAGCAGTAAGGCACCATAGACTTGGAAGGCAATATGTCTATGCCTCTTCTTGGCATCATCTGTCCTGCAGTAAGGCACCATAGACTTGTATGGTAGTATGACTATGTTTCTTCTTGGCATCATCTGTCCCGCAGTAAGGCACCATAGACATGGATGATAATATGTCTATGTCTCTTCTTGGCATCACCTGCTCTGCAGTAAGGCACCATAGACTCTGATGGTAATATGTCTATGCCTCTTCTTGGCATCATCTAGCCCACTGTAAAGGCGCCATAGACTTGGATGGTAATATGTCTGTCTCTTCCTGGTGTAATATAGACCATTTTTGCTGCACAGATTGTAAAGAGACATTGCTGTCTTCCTGGAAGTACAAACAGCATTACAAGTGTAATGAGGAGTGAAAGCTAAACAAACACGAGCATCCGGAGAGACAGCCTGGAGGCTACAGCTTAGTGGTCCACAGGCAGGTGGTATAGAACCCAAAGAAAAGCTCATAAAAGGAGACAGTCTGTAGCTTATTTTTTTATTGCCATTTAGCTTGTTACCTATCTATCTATTCTGGATTTTATATAGTGCCCTATCGCCCATAGGCCTCAGAGCACTCACAACGGAGACAGAACAACGTAAAACACAGGACTACAAAGAGAATGAGATAGAGATTCTATTAGACTTTTCCTTCGTCAAACAGATATGTCTTAAGCAGTTTCTTAAAGATGGTAAGAGACGTGCTGTTTTTTATGGGAGATGGCATAGCATTTCAAATCATCGGAGCCCAGTGAGTAAAATTTGTGCCACCAACTCTTTCCCAGGTTTTCCGTGGTTGTTGAAGATTATTTTTTCCATTAGATTGTAGAGTTCTTTGAGCCGGGGCCTTAATTAGTCTCTTAGTGAGATAATTAGGACCGATGCCTGTCTGACATTTGAAGGTCATAACTGAGCATTTGAATTTTATTTGCTGTTGAACTGGTAGCCAGTGAAGTTTTTTCCTGCCAACTGATGTTTTCTCCCACCGGCTCAAGCCCCAGACCGCCTTAACTGCACCATTCTGAATGGTCTGCAATCTCTTGATGTTAGCCTTAGAGGTACCCATCAAGAGACTATTGCAGTAGTCCAGTTTGGAGTTAATTATAGCTCCTACAATCAGCGCAAGATTTTGTTGTGGTAGATATGGTCGAATTTGCCATATGAGATTGATGTAAAAGGCACATGTGGATTTAAGATAGGAGACCTGTCTCTTATACGAGAGATGCGAGTCCATAAAAATGCCCAAGGTCTTAGCATGCTTAGATACTTTGATGAAGCTATTGTTTGTCTTTGATTTTATTGTATTGTTGATCTAGTTTTCCTATTTTTTGTGGTGTGCCAAGAATTAAGAGTTCTGTTTTTACCTCATTGAGGGCCAAAGAATTGTTTGCCATCCACTTTTGGATAGCATTGAACACTTTGTTTATTCTTTCAACGTCCTTTTGATAGGAACCGGACAATTCAAATACTAGCTGGGTATCAGCAGCGTAATTTGTGAATTGAACACCCAAGTCTCTAAACATATTGCATAGGAGTTTTGAGAAAATGTTAAAGAGCAGAGGCGACAGGCCTGAACCCTGCGGTACACCGCAGGTCAGTAGTGTTTTTAGGGAGCTGAAATTGCCCTTTACGAGCAACTTGGACAGGATCAGAGCCCTGGCTAGGGTGATGCAGTTAGAGGGAGAGAGAAAAGGTTTGGCTGCCCTGATGAGTTTGCATGTGTAGGATGTGGCGGATGCCATAGCATTAACTTGTTTTTTGAAGGTGAGAGTAGAATCTAGGTAGAAGCCGAGGGTTTTGACCTCCTTGGCTACCGTAATCTTATTGTTGTCAATTACGAAAGAGGAAAGAGGAGTAGTGTTGGTCTAGTTTGTTGAGGTTATGTGAGGACCCTAGAATGAGGAGTTCTGTCTTGTCATCATTCAGGCATAGACCGTGTGAGGCCATCCATGCCTGGATGATGAGGTACACTTTATTGACGAAGGCCAAATCCTTGTCATAATCCCTCGTATCATCGGCGTAATTAGTGTAGGTGATACCCAGACCATCTAGATCATCAAAAAGGGGCTTTGTGAAGATGTTATAAAGTGTTGGGGAGACGCAGGATCCCTGAGGCACGCCACAAGTGATGGGCGTTGGGTCGGCTGCTGCTAGTAGGGAGAAGACTCTCATTGTGCGGTTATTTAGAAAGGATTGGATCCAGTCAGTTGCCTCTTGAGAGAAATGGGCTGCTTTTTGTAGGTGGTCGCATAGGATCTCGTGGTCGACCAGGTCGAAGGCAGCTGAGAGATCAAGAAGTAGCAGTAGTGCAGTCTTACCCCGATCTTTCAGCTCATCTATCTGTGCCTTAAGATCTATGAGTGCAGTTTCGGTACCATGTTGAGGCCTGAAGCCCGATTGTCGGACACCTAGGAGATGGAAGTGCTTGTGGTAATGTTGGATTTGTTGGTATGCTATTTTGTTGAGAATTTTAAGAAGGAACGGTACTGTGGTGATGGGGCGGTAATTAGTGGGAGTAGAAGGGTCTAGATTCGTTTTTTTAAGCAAGGGGAGGACCCAAGATTGTTTCAAATTGTTAGGTACAGTGCCTGATGTGAATGACGCATTTATTAGTTTGGTAATACATGGTGCGAGATCACGGGTCGCGTCCTTTATCAATTGTGCAGGGCATAGGTCCCCGTGGCAGTTCGATGGTTTGAGGGTGAGAATGACATTGTCTACCTCTTTGGTGGATACTATGTGGAAGTTAAAATAGAGATTGTGCACAGGGGGGTGCGGCTGAGTAGGGTGAGTCTTTTTATGGATGAGGATACTTGGTTTAGTGGAGGAGAGAAGGGACTCTTTTTTTCGTCTTGACAGAGGAGATTTTGTTGGCTAAGGCATTTTGTATACCCGTGCACCAATTTTTATCCTTGAGGCACGAGTCAGGAACTTGGATAGGAGATTCAACCTCTTTTAGTATTGTAAAGAGCTCTCTGGTGTTGGAATTGGCTTGTGAGATTCGAGTGCTGTAGGACATTTGTTTGGCCAGGATAATTTCTTTTTTATATTGGGATGCTAGTCTGCTCAGGTTTTTCTTATTTTTTTCTGAGGGATGTGATCTCCAGGTTTTTTCACAGCGTCGCCTTTCCTGTCTGAGGGCTTTAAGATGAGGAGAGAACCAAGAGTTGATATGTTTCCGAGGTTTGCTCTTTTTTAGCTTCAAAGGGGCCTTGACATCAAGGGATGAGAGCATGACTCTATTGTATATGTCTACCATCATGAATGGATCTGTGTGATCCGGAATGGCATTCAAGGTCGGTGCGATCAATGGGATCACATTTTCAGGGGTAATTTTCTTTTTGTTTCGAGACTGGACAGCTGGAGCTATACTGTTAGTTTGCGCTGGAGTCGCTTCTAGGGTGAACGAGATCAAGTAGTGGTCTGTCCAGGGCTGCGGAAGTATAGAGGAGATCAGGACTGGGCAGTTTTGCACCGCTAGCCAGTCCAGAGTTCTACCTTTGGTATGAGTAGGCTCTGTGATCTTCTGGGTAAAGCACAGTTCCTCTAAGGTATTGTAGATTATTGTGGCATTAGAGTCTGCGGGGTCACTAAAACCCAGGTTAAAGTCTCCTAGTAGGATGCGTTGTGAGGAATTTTGAGATTATTTGATAAGATATTTGTAAGGTCTTCTTCAAATGACCCTAAAGGGCCGGGTGGTCGGTAAATACGGTGAATGGAGATGGATTGTGTATTAGATAAGGTTAACTTTGCAGTTAGACATTCACAGGATCCTGCATTGGATGGTGACTCAATTATCAGAGGGAATTTAGTTTTAGCTATAATGGCAAGACCTCCGCCTCGAGAGGTGGTACGATCAAGTCTTAGTAGAGTATAATCATCTGGTATGGCTAACATAATTGCAGGGCCTGCTGTAGGATGTAGCCAAGATTCAGTAACCGCTAAGAAGTCCAGATCTTCGTTGTAGAGTAGGTCGGCAATGTCTGTTGCATGGGCTACCATGGAGCGGGCATTTATCAGTGCTCCCTTGGTCCCAGGTTGTACTGGTTTTAGGGGTGGTAGCAAAGATTTATGCGTACCTTTCTCGGCGCGGATAGGCTCACGGTAGAGTCTATTGTTCAGTTGAAGAGGGTGCTGGGAGGGGCTATGGGGGATAGTATTAGCCTTGCTGTGAGCTAATTTAGTTAAAGGGTCATAAAGCCTTGGGAGCCTGGCATGTAGTTTAAGGTTCCTCTGGAGAACAGTACAGGGTGCGGTGGTCATAACAGTTGGTTTGTACGAATTAGGTGAGGGCTCATGTGCAACAGGATTTAGTAACATGGTCGGGTATTGGGTATTCATAGTATAAAGTAGTGATCTAAGTAGCACAGTATAAAGCGTATGAAAATACATTGTATGTGTGGGCAGGATAGGACTAGTGCAGAGTAGATGTTGTCAGTTAACATACAGTCGTGTATCATCTATGTTCTGTATCAGCGCTAAGGTCTAAGAGGTATCAGTTCAAGTACAAGGGCAGGAGCACTCATAGATTCAACTTTAGCACTAGGTCTAACAGGCAGCAGTTCAGTACAAGGGCGGTGACACACCTAGATTCGATTTATCACTAAGGACTGAAAGGCAGCAGTTCAAATATATGGGCAGTAGCCTATCACCTAAATTCAATTTTAGCACTAATGTCTAACAAGCGGCAGGTCAAGTACATGGGCAGTAGCACACATAGAATCAGATTCAGCATTAGGCCTAAAGAGCAGCATTTCACAGATCACATGCATAGCCTATAAATTCACCCTGGTACGATTGTCGCACAGTTGCAGTTGCACATATAATAGCGTGCGCCATACAGAGATGGACAGTGTAGCACACAATGCTAACATAGAGCTGAGTCGAGTGGCAGCCTTGGCCGTAGGTAGATCGAGACTTTGGATTGTCTCAGGATGGATGCGCAGGAGCGGGCACAAGATTAGGTAAGATACAGTAAATCGATAACAGTATTAATTAAATTTGCGCAGTATACAAGATGTTAGGACATCCGAACAGTGTATAGAGAAAATCAAAATCGAGTCTGTGTTGCCGGAAGGTTGTTGACAAGGAAACGATAGGTGTGGGAGTGTCAGCAGGTGGATCGAGCGTTCACCCTAAGCGAATATGAGCCTTGCGGAATTGAGTGCAGGTAGTATGGTATCTTGTTTGGCTAGGCGCCGTATAGGCACTTACCCTAGTATGTCCAAACAGTCTGTGTGGAATCGGGCAGCGTGTGTCAGTGTACTGCATACAACATGAACTGCATCTGCAAAGGAGACGGCCTTGTGAAGACATAAAGAAGGTACCTGCAATTAAGGAGGAAGACATGGATGCACAAGCACATATGAATACACCATGCAGTGTTCAATCCAACAACAATACCCACTAGGGATGTCCACACAGTTTTGACGTATGTTCAAATAGGTATAAACAGTCCCTATAATAACATCCTACTCTACTGACAGGGATATCAATATGTATAATACAATAAAGAGTAAGATAACACGTCTTGTTTTACTTACATCCAACCCCCTTTACACAGGAACTCTATAAGGTTTTCCGGCATCACTAGTCCTGAAAAAATGGACCGTCTGCTATGATTGATTAAAAAATGTGTATAACAAATTTTTATTCAAATAATTCGAACTGAATTTAAACATAAAACACTACCCTCACCTAACACAGTGTACTAAACACTAAAAAACAGTTACTAAAACATGAAATACAAAGTTCACTTATTTGCATGACACAAAAGATATCACATAACATAACACAAAAAAATCTCAATGTGTCTCTAAAACAACAACCATCCCAACATGTTTCTGTTCTTCACTGCCCAGTTCGGGTGAACATTCTTCAGGGGAAATTTTTTTAAAAAAAGCATCCACTAATCTCTTCAACACCGTGCTGAAAGGGTAGATTCAAACTTCTATACAGGCAAAGGAAGGAAAGAACCTCCGAGCCTGTAAGAGTAAAAGGAAAAACTAATGAGTTCCAAAAAGAGGGAAAGGAAGTACTACAAAATGTAGAAAAAGAACATGGCATAGAGGTTATGCCACACTCACACGGGTCCCAACAGGGCACCCACAAATTTACCTTTAAATGGTGAAACTTCAAAGCGCGTCACAGGATGACAAATTCGCTGGTTTCTCGCCAAATGAGAGACCACTACTTCACAAAAGCGTCATAGTCCTCTAAAGTATCGCCACACCTAAATGAGACAGAACCAATACACAGAGACCACATGCTCTGTTATATCCAGAAAGGGGCTTCAAAATGCAATTACACATGAAAACAGGGCTCCAAATATCATAAAATAAATTACCTTCACAGATGTAGGGATCAGGACTGTAACAAGCAAAGCAGCAATCAACGTGTTTGCAAAGGAGAAATCCACACAGTCAAGCCGTAAAGTATCAATCTGGAAAACAATGGATGCATGGCAATGAACACCATATGTCTGGCATCACCCTTCAACATGTACCGATGGGAGTGCTTTTATTTCACCCTCGTGATTAAGACTAAGTGCCCGTACAATATATAGAATGCAGAAAAAACTTCCATGCTGTCCATCCTACACAACGTGGGAAACCCATGGTAAAAGATAACCAAACTACCCCACGCGTACAGGAAGGGAATGTACCGGCAGTGGGAAAATTATCACACACAGAACCACAATGCTAATGACTCACCTGTACACTCAGAGGGATTAAATCACTCTAATGGCAGCTTCCAAACGCACACAGCCAACACTGAATTCAGTGAAACCAAAAACTGCTGCACACTAACAGTACGTCTATGGTCGTGTGGCAACACAAAGAAAGGACTACACTACTCAGTGTAGGAAGGAAAGTCCATCAAAAGGAAGGGCCATGTTGGAACGGACCCGGCAACATAGAAAAAGGACTACACTACTCAGTGTTGGAAAAAAAGTCCATCAAAGGGAAGGGCCATATTGGAACGGACCTGAAGCCTACTGGTGTAGAACAGATTAGTGGACACCACGAGCACTAAACAGGTGTTTTTTAAAACAATGATATGCTGGCACCAACACAATATGGTATATGCATCTCACACTGTCAAAAATCATACTTGGCTGACCAAATGCCAATCAATGCTTTCGTTGAGACCTAGCACATTACTCTGTAATTTAAAAATAATTTTTTGCTCTACATTCAATAATTTTCGATCCGTTTCAATTTTGGTATGTCCATGCACCTTTTTCAAAATCAGCCATGTGAAATCATTAAAACCATGTTTCTTTTCAATAAAGTGTTTGACAAGGGGAGCAGTAATCACCTGGTTTTTGAGACAGCTGCGATGTTCCACCATTCGAACTTTACATTGCCTATTCGTTTTTCCCACATAATGTAGGCCACACGGGCAAGTGATTAAATATACAACATTGGCTGTGTTACAATTTGTCATTTCACTGAAGACCCACTTTACATCAGGTAGAATTTGCAATACTCTAGTTTCTTTTGTTTGTCCACACATGCTGCAATTCCCACATGGAAAATGTCCTTTCACTTCAGGCCTACCCCACAGTCTAGTTTGTCTAACCTGTGGAGTTCGCATTTCTGTCACATCATTTCTGATTAGAATATTCCGTAGATTCTGACTTTTTCTAAACGCCATTAAAGGAGGCAACACTTCTTTACCACAATAGACTTTCTTCCAAAGTGGGTCTTCAGTGAAATGACAAATTGTAACACAGCCAATGTTGTATATTTAATCACTTGCCCGTGTGGCCTACATTATGTGGGAAAAACGAATAGGCAATGTAAAGTTCGAATGGTGGAACATCGCAGCTGTCTCAAAAACCAGGTGATTACTGCTCCCCTTGTCAAACACTTTATTGAAAAGAAACATGGTTTTAATGATTTCACATGGCTGATTTTGAAAAAGGTGCATGGACATACCAAAATTGAAACGGATCGAAAATTATTGAATGTAGAGCAAAAAATTATTTTTAAATTACAGAGTAATGTGCTAGGTCTCAACGAAAGCATTGATTGGCATTTGGTCAGCCAAGTATGATTTTTGACAGTGTGAGATGCATATACCATATTGTGTTGGTGCCAGCATATCATTGTTTTAAAAAACACCTGTTTAGTGCTCGTGGTGTCCACTAATCTGTTCTACACCAGTAGGCTTCAGGTCCGTTCCAATATGGCCCTTCCCTTTGATGGACTTTTTTTCCAACACTGAGTAGTGTAGTCCTTTTTCTATGTTGCCGGGTCCGTTCCAACATGGCCCTTCCTTTTGATGGACTTTCCTTCCTACACTGAGTAGTGTAGTCCTTTCTTTGTGTTGCCGCACGACCATAGACGTACTGTTAGTGTGCAGCAGTTTTTGGTTTCACTGAATTCAGTGTTGGCTGTGTGCGTTTGGAAGCTGCCATTAGAGTGATTTAATCCCTCTGAGTGTACAGGTGAGTCATTAGCATTGTGGTTCTGTGTGTGATAATTTTCCCACTGCCGGTACATTCCCTTCCTGTACGCGTGGGGTAGTTTGGTTATCTTTTACCATGGGTTTCCCACGTTGTGTAGGATGGACAGCATGGAATTTTTTTCTGCATTCTATATATTGTACGGGCACTTAGTCTTAATCACGAGGGTGAAATAAAAGCACTCCCATCGGTACATGTTGAAGGGTGATGCCAGACATATGGTGTTCATTGCCATGCATCCATTGTTTTCCAGATTGATACTTTACGGTTTGACTGTGTGGATTTCTCATTTGCAAACACGTTGATTGCTGCTTTGCTTGTTACAGTCTTGATCCCTACATCTGTGAAGGTAATTTATTTTATGATATTTGGAGCCCTGTTTTCATGTGTAATTGCATTTTGAAGCCCCTTTCTGGATATAACAGAGCATGTGGTCTCTGTGTATTGGTTCTGTCTCATTTAGGTGTGGCGATACTTTAGCGGACTATGACGCTTTTGTGAAGTAGTGGTCTCTCATTTGGCGAGAAACCAGCGAATTTGTCATCCTGTGACGCGCTTTGAAGTTTCACCATTTAAAGGTAAATTTGTGGGTGCCCTGTTGGGACCCGTGTGAGTGTGGCATAACCTCTATGCCATGTTCTTTTTCTACATTTTGTAGTACTTCCTTTCCCTCTTTTTGGAACTCATTAGTTTTTCCTTTTACTCTTACAGGCTCGGAGGTTCTTTCCTTCCTTTGCCTGTATAGAAGTTTGAATCTACCCTTTCAGCACGGTGTTGAAGAGATTAGTGGATGCTTTTTTTAAAAAATTTCCCCTGAAGAATGTTCGCCCGAACTGGGCAGTGAAGAACAGAAACATGTTGGGATGGTTGTTGTTTTAGAGACACATTGAGATTTTTTTGTGTTATGTTATGTGATATCTTTTGTGTCATGCAAATAAGTGAACTTTGTATTTCATGTTTTAGTAACTGTTTTTTAGTGTTTAGTACACTGTGTTAGGTGAGGGTAGTGTTTTATGTTTAAATTCAGTTCGAATTATTTGAATAAAAATTTGTTATACACATTTTTTAATCAATCATAGCAGACGGTCCATTTTTTCAGGACTAGTGATGCCGGAAAACCTTATAGAGTTCCTGTGTAAAGGGGGTTGGATGTAAGTAAAACAAGACGTGTTATCTTACTCTTTATTGTATTATACATATTGATATCCCTGTCAGTATAGTAGGATGTTATTATAGGGACTGTTTATACCTATTTGAACATACTACATATAGAGGCTCCTGGTGGTCTCGTAGGTTGTTAATATAAAAGTATTGTACGACACTGAGACAATTCAGTACAGTATCCAGAACCACATTATGGCGACGGCCGCAGACAAGTGTTTGGCGTACAGTGAGGATCACATTAAGAAACTGCTAGACTCACTTTCTGTTCTAGCAGGGACAGGTGAAAATGAGATTAATGTTAATAACAACGACCAATGGGACGAATCAGTCCAATTAAGGAAACGCCTTATACGTACTCAATTACATGGAGCTATTATGCTTGAGTACTTGAAGAACCAGGCCCTTCCTCAAGGCCTCATAGTAAGAAATGAGCCACGTCTATTTTTAGACAACAAGGAGTTTAAATTGAAATGGAGTTATATATCTAATAAGTGTGGGAGAGATTGGCTAGTTCTTATTATTGATACTGCGACAGAGGTTTCTAAACAAATAGAAATAGACATTACTAAACTTGAAGAAGAAATTAAAAAAGAGCTTGATTTAGACTCTTTCAAAGTAAAACTTGAACAACATTTAAAAGGACTAGTTGACTTTAAAAATGATACCACTTTAGAAAGGGTAAAAAGATTGAAGAAAGATCTTACCAATTTCTCTCACGAGAAATCTTTTCCATTTGTTACAGAGGGTTACAAATTTGGCAATACATCTCAAACTCCGAGAAACAATAGACGGGTACACTTTCGAGATACTTCCTACAGTTCGAGTGAAGAAAGCATGACAGGAGATAATGATCCTGGAGCACAGGCAAGTGTGAGTAGAGGAAGAGGAAAGGGTCCCAGAGGGGGCAATAGACAAAGACAAAGGATGCCTTTTTTAGGACAAGGCCCGAATCGGGGAGACTGGGACAACCAGGTCAGGACAAGGAGTCGTACAAGGAATCAATGGTGATAAATTTGTCTTCTCATGTCCTCTCCTCGGAAGAGGAAAGTACCCTTAATAAGGGTCTGAGCTTTGTCATTACTAAATCACATGATCCTTTTGAATTTAGAACGGAGTTTTTTGCGTTTATGCGCAAAGTACGTCTGAACGAATACTTCAGTGAACATGAAGGATATGTCAGCAACAATTTCAGTGGGTTGCGTAATGCATCTACGTTCTGTGCTCCTAGTCATTCCCATACCGCCGAATCCATTGTCTTTGAAAGACAGGTTTTGGCAGAGGTTCTCAAGTTAGAATCCAGTGAAAAGTCTCGCAACTCTAACTTTAGTAGGCTACAAAAAGCATCGGCACTAAAGTTAGCAAAAGATAATAACTTGATTATCAGACAAGCGGATAAGGGAGGAGCTATTGTGTTGATGAATCGTAGTGATTATGTAAGAGAATGTGAAAGACTACTATCAGATAATGTGAGCTATTTGAGACTTGCTAATGACCCCTCTGCTAAACTTATGAATATTATCAAAGAAAAGGTGACTTCAGCGTTTGACGCTGAAATGATCAGTAAGCAGGAATGTGAATTTCTAATTAGGGATCACGGAAGGGTACCTGTTTTTTACATCTTGCCCAAAGTACATAAGAGACTTGTTGATCCCCCTGGCAGACCCATAGTATCTGGTGTTAATTCAATTTTGGAACCCTTGTCCAAATTTGCAGACTTTTATCTAAGACCATCTGTTTTAAAAATGAAAAGTTATTTGAGAGACACCACTGATGCTATTAACAAAATAGAAAGCATAGAGTTTATTCCGGGCCATTCTCTACTGATAGGCTTGGATATTCAATCTTTGTACACTGTGATACCCCAAAGAGCCACACTAGAGGTGGTTGAAGAAGTGTTGATGAATAGAGAGGATGGTCATCCTGTGAGCAATGCATTTATTTTGTGGTGTACGGAGTTTGCCTTGACCCAAAACTTTTTTCAATTTCAAGGTACTTTTTTTCAACAGATTGAGGGTACTGCTATGGGTGCTGCCATGGCTCCCAATTTAGCTAATCTCTACATCGAGTATTTTGAAAAAGCAGTGATATACCCAGCCACCAACCCCTTTATCCATCATTTGAGGAAGTGGCTGAGGTATATAGATGATATACTGATTGTATGGGATGGCTCAAGAGAAGAGGCTGATAGTTTTGTGACATGGCTCAACCAACAAAACCGTTTTTTGAAATTTACTGGGTCTATATGTGATTTGGAGACCCATTTTTTAGACATTACCATTTTTCATCACAATGGTTTTTTGAAAGTGAAGCCCTACAATAAGACCACTGATAGGAACTCTTTATTACACTTCAACAGCCATCATGCCAAACATTTAAAGAATAATTTGCCATTCGGACAATTTTTGAGGCTGAAGCGTAACAGTAGTCTAAAAGATGATTTTGCTCAAAGTGCGGATGTATTGACCAACAAACTGTTGGCCAAGGGTTATCCGTCTAGAGTAATAAGAAATGCTTCAAAAAGAGCCTACAATAACAATCGCGAGGCATTGCTGGAGAAAAGTAACAAGACTACTAAAAAGATTGGCACTGTTTTTGTTAACACTTTTTCGAATTTGTCCTATAAAATCAAAACCATTGTGATGAAAACTTGGAAGAAAGTCTATTGTGGTAAAGAAGTGTTGCCTCCTTTAGTGGCGTTTAGAAAAAGTCAGAATCTACGGAATATTCTAATCAGAAATGATGTGACAGAAATGCGAACTCCACAGGTTAGACAAACTAGACTGTGGGGTATGCCTGAAGTGAAAGGACATTTTCCATGTGGGAATTGCAGCATGTGTGGACAAACAAAAGAAACTAGAGTATTGCAAATTCTACCTGATGTAAAGTGGGTCTTCAGTGAAATGACAAATTGTAACACAGCCAATGTTGTATATTTAATCACTTGCCCGTGTGGCCTACATTATGTGGGAAAAACGAATAGGCAATGTAAAGTTCGAATGGTGGAACATCGCAGCTGTCTCAAAAACCAGGTGATTACTGCTCCCCTTGTCAAACACTTTATTGAAAAGAAACATGGTTTTAATGATTTCACATGGCTGATTTTGAAAAAGGTGCATGGACATACCAAAATTGAAACGGATCGAAAATTATTGAATGTAGAGCAAAACATTATTTTTAAATTACAGAGTAATGTGCTAGGTCTCAACGAAAGCATTGATTGGCATTTGGTCAGCCAAGTATGATTTTTGACAGTGTGAGATGCATATACCATATTGTGTTGGTGCCAGCATATCATTGTTTTAAAAAACACCTGTTTAGTGCTCGTGGTGTCCACTAATCTGTTCTACACCAGTAGGCTTCAGGTCCGTTCCAATATGGCCCTTCCCTTTGATGGACTTTTTTTCCAACACTGAGTAGTGTAGTCCTTTTTCTATGTTGCCGGGTCCGTTCCAACATGGCCCTTCCTTTTGATGGACTTTCCTTCCTACACTGAGTAGTGTAGTCCTTTCTTTGTGTTGCCGCACGACCATAGACGTACTGTTAGTGTGCAGCAGTTTTTGGTTTCACTGAATTCAGTGTTGGCTGTGTGCGTTTGGAAGCTGCCATTAGAGTGATTTAATCCCTCTGAGTGTACAGGTGAGTCATTAGCATTGTGGTTCTGTGTGTGATAATTTTCCCACTGCCGGTACATTCCCTTCCTGTAAGCGTGGGGTAGTTTGGTTATCTTTTACCATGGGTTTCCCACGTTGTGTAGGATGGACAGCATGGACGTTTTTTCTGCATTCTATATATTGTACGGGCACTTAGTCTTAATCACGAGGGTGAAATAAAAGCACTCCCATCGGTACATGTTGAAGGGTGATGCCAGACATATGGTGTTCATTGCCATGCATCCATTGTTTTCCAGATTGATACTTTACGGCTTGACTGTGTGGATTTCTCCTTTGCAAACACGTTGATTGCTGCTTTGCTTGTTACAGTCTTGATCCCTACATCTGTGAAGGTAATTTATTTTATGATATTTGGAGCCCTGTTTTCATGTGTAATTGCATTTTGAAGCCCCTTTCTGGATATAACAGAGCATGTGGTCTCTGTGTATTGGTTCTGTCTCATTTAGGTGTGGCGATACTTTAGCGGACTATGACGCTTTTGTGAAGTAGTGGTCTCTCATTTGGCGAGAAACCAGCAAATTTGTCATCCTGTGACGCGCTTTGAAGTTTCACCATTTAAAGGTAAATTTGTGGGTGCCCTGTTGGGACCCGTGTGAGTGTGGCATAACCTCTATGCCATGTTCTTTTTCTACATTTTGTAGTACTTCCTTTCCCTCTTTTTGGAACTCATTAGTTTTTCCTTTTACTCTTACAGGCTCGGAGGTTCTTTCCTTCCTTTGCCTGTATAGAAGTTTGAATCTACCCTTTCAGCACGGTGTTGAAGAGATTAGTGGATGCTTTTTTTAAAAAAATTTCCTCTGAAGAATGTTCGCCCGAACTGGGCAGTGAAGAACAGAAACATGTTGGGATGGTTGTTGTTTTAGAGACACATTGAGATTTTTTTGTGTTATGTTATGTGATATCTTTTGTGTCATGCAAATAAGTGAACTTTGTATTTCATGTTTTAGTAACTGTTTTTTAGTGTTTAGTACACTGTGTTAGGTGAGGGTAGTGTTTTATGTTTAAATTCAGTTCGAATTATTTGAATAAAAATTTGTTATACACATTTTTTAATCAATCATAGCAGACGGTCCATTTTTTCAGGACTAGTGATGCCGGAAAACCTTATAGAGTTCCTGTGTAAAGGGGGTTGGATGTAAGTAAAACAAGACGTGTTATCTTACTCTTTATTGTATTATACACACAGTTTTGACTACAGACTGCCCACACAGCTCATGGGAGCCCAATGTCACTGTGTAAGTCACTGTCACTTGGTCACACCCTTTGCAAGCCCATGGAAACGGGAAGCAGGAGGGGTGTGTGTGTCAGGAACCCAAGCATCTAACCCAAACACAGGACAAGCCTGCATGTGCCCAGCTGGAATACACAGTGGATGCCCACAGGAGCCACACAAGGCAGCACACTGTAAAAAATAAATTAAAACAAAATAGACAAAAATCAGAAAAAATGCCCATGTGTGGGCCAGGGGGGGGGAGGCCACCTAGGAGGTTCGAGGACAGGGTGCACACCAACACCCACCTGCGTGGATGTTGCAACAAAAAAAACCTCCATGGGCTCATGGCCTGCACGGCTATGCCAATGTGAGAGAACTGCTGTCGCTCTCTTCACCCTCTGCTGCTGCATCAGGAGGTGGTGGTGCTATGGGAGGTTGCCCACACAAAGCCCTGGTATGGTCCTCCATGGCAGCAAGCGGGTGTGTAAGGTCTTATTTGGAGGATGATAGTGCAGATATCCCCATGCAGCACCTCACGGGTTGCCTGCATTTCTGCACGCATGATCTCCTCATGGGTTGCCTGCAGCTCAGCTGAGAGCGAACGTGTGAGCTGCTCCAGCTGCTGTTCTGCCCTAAAATTTCGGGAAGCCTCAAGTTCAACCGGACTCTCCCTGAGGAAATGGAATTTTGACCTCAGGGCTTCCCTGTGGCCCTGGTACTCTAGAGATATGGCTTCACGCAGAGTGTCCAGTGCCGCCCGTCGGTCCCTGTTGGACGCCAACATGTCTTCCCTGTGTGATTGGCAAATGGAGTCTGTTGCCTGCTGTTGTTGCTCCATCTGCCTTTCAGGTGGGAGAATGGAAGTGGCCACCCTCTCCATTCCCTGAGCCATCATTTCAACCGATGCTCCCTGTTGTGCTGCTATACTGTACATGGAGTTTTCCCATACAGTATTGCCTGGTGGCGTACGGCCACCACGTCGGCGGGCACCACTCCTGTTTGGGGCAAGGCGATCTGCACCTTGCTGTGCTGGCACTGCCTGAGGCTGCAGGACTGCATTCCCCCTCTTATCTGATGGCCCTGGAACAGGATCAGATGTTGTGGAGTGTGACCCTGCATCCGTAACCGCCAAAGGCGGACTTACCAACACTGACATCCCCATAGAGGGTTCTAGCCCTGGTGCAGGTGGGCTGGACAGAACAGAATCCCTGCCAGAAACACTCACCCGCGACAGCACTTAAGTCTCATCATCCGATTGAGCACCTGAATCACTGAGGTCTGGGGAGGTGCACCCAGAGATAACCGTGGACAGTATGGTCTGCAGTAAGATTGGGTTTTCACCCACCACCACACCACATCCTCCACTGGTGCCCGGTCGTGGCTGAGATTCCTCCTGGGTCTGCACCATCGCCTCCACCTCAACAGCATCAAGTGCGTCATCACCTGCAAAAACATGAAACACAACAAATGGAAACAGGCATGAGCACCATAGCACACACATATGCTTGACAAGCCAGAGATCCAGTACATGAATTACACATGTCCCACATGACTATAATCCTGGCATGCATGCACTGTCAATGAGTTGGAAGGGGAGGGTAAAAAGCAGACACTGAGTTCAGCAAGATGGAAAAGCAACACATTTGCTGCATGCTGGTTAGCACTGGCATCACACATTAGCCTGTGAATGGCATGTCCAATACACATACATGACACATGCCAGCACACAGATGGAATGTAGCATAGCCATGGTACATTTCACAAGTACAGTCATATGTCAGTGAATTAGTTCTGTCACCCATCCATGTGAGATGGACATGATGAGAAGAAAAATGCAAAATAGTGTCACAAAAAACGCATGTGCCACACACTGCAACACATCCAGTGTACAATAATACAGTGATGGCATGCAGATGGATACATCAATGGTTGGTCACTTCAACATGACACGAAAAAACTATCATGTTCCACATTCAAACAGGCCCCAAATATTTTTGTGAGCAGACCCTTACTCAATCAGCCTGAATGGTCTAATCATTCCCATAACAAGGTAATAAATGTGGCCCAATGTAGGGTGTAATCAATGACAGAAGCATGTCACATATGTGGCAATAGGGCTGAAAAATCGTTGCAAAAATGGGAGAATTGAAACAATCAGGCTGAATGAACACTGAAAAATCCAGAACAATGTTGTTGCAAGATGAAAGTTCAAGGACAACTGCAGTAATGTTGTGTTAATTGGCTACTGTGGTCAGAAGGGATAATGTCATACCCAAATCCAAGGCCGGTGAATGTTTTGGAGGAAGCACATGGGTGACCAATACCAGTCAGGACTACACACCCTCACCTGGCACTCAACCAGAACCCGTCACCCATGCAACATACACATGGATTACACACACATGCATAGGCACTCACCGGACAATGCTTCGTAATCTGGTAGGTCTCCCACGCCTTGGATCTGTTCCTCTGTGATGAAGGTTCCAGCAACAGACTCATGTTCAGTGAGTTGGTTGTCCTCTGGTGGAGACCCACCGACAGTCACCAGAGTAGAGGCATGATTTGAGGACAGCTTGTTCTTTGCTCTGCGTTTTAGGTCATTCCACCGCTTGTAGCAATCATCAGCTGTGCGCCTCACAAATCCAAGGGTACTAATGTGGTCCGCGATGGTCTTCCAGTGTGCCCTACGTTGACCAGGTGTGGTCTTGCACCCTGCAGTCACCACCATTTCACGGCTATGTTCCGACACGTAGGCCACAAGTGCATCAAGTTCGGCGTCATTAAAGCTAGGCTTCCTTGACGTGCCAAAGTGTGTAGCCGTGTCTGGGGTCTCAGCCTGTAGTGCAAGAGCACCCTTCTTCGTCTTCTTCAAAGGTGGTGCGGATCCTGAGTGGCTTACGCCGCTCTGGTTAGTAGGGGCAGAAGCGCAGGTGGACTGGGTACTAGAAGTGTGCGAATGCACAATGACCATAGGTCTTGGTGCAGGCATTGGCTGCAGGGTGATGTTGGCAGGGCCAACGTCGGTTTGATGGAACTGGACCAACACTGTCCCGGCTGGGAGACTCAGAGCTAGGGTGGATTGAGCTGCAGCTGCCCCTGCAGCCTCCCCACCATGGCTACTTGGGGCAGCAGATGACATTGCTGCCCCAGATCCACGTGGCCTGGTGACAGCAACCTTCACCGCCACATGTGGCTTAGACTTGCTGACCTGGAAGTCAGCCTGGGAGTCATCCTGTGCCGGTTCTGGTGCCAAAATGGGCCGGTCCAACAAGGGCTGAGCTGGGATGGTGTCAGCTACATTTCCCACAACCATTGGGGGGGGCATGGGTGTCCCCGATTGGTCCTCCACATACAGGGGTCTAGAGGCACCCTGCAAATCCTGGCCACGTCCCCTACCGCGCCCACCACGCCCACCTTTTGAAGGTCGGCCACCTTTGCCTCCCTTACTGCTTGGTCGCCTCACAACCATGGCACTGATGTTGTTGTGCGTATGGGAGTTGCAGTAAACAATTGTCCTGGGCAATTGGGGTGAAAGGGGTAGGGTACAAGATGGAATTCGTACCCTAGTGCTCTAGCAAGGCTGTATGTGACCCCTGGGGGAAGATGACGGGTCACGTAATGCACAGGCACCCCAAAAACAAAAGCACATGTGCACGCAACCCCTGGTAGACCACGTGCATGGAAAAATAAACTTGCACTACGCTGTGGCACCCAGAAACACAAAAATAAGCGTACGCGTGTTACACGCAGCCTACAATGACCTCTGAAGGGGTATGCGACACACGGGGGCAACCACAGTTGGAAAATACGTGCGCCACTCACGGTCTGCCTTGAAAAAGAATGTGAAAAAGACACGCGTGTGCGCGTTGGCAACACCCCCGCCAAAAGAAGAAAAAAACGCAGTCTGACGAAACAGGGAGTATGAACTGGAAACATTGTGAAGTAATCGCGTGTGAACCGACAAGAAGTACAAGATACACCCGCTCGCTCTTCATAAAAAGCACGTACAAGGAAATAGCGTGATACTCGTACCTTTTAAGCCAGCCCACACGTGAAACGTCACTTACGCGCTTAGACGCTAACGCCCTTTCCTCCAATAGCACAGTGACGTGCAGTTTTCTCACATGCTGATTCACTATGCACCCGTGTTCTGGGCAACACCCGCGCGCGTAACGTCACTGACGCGCGTAGGCCCTTTCCTCGGATTACACGCATTCACACACGGACATGCAGTTTTTTCACGCGTGCTGAACCACTATGCCCACGTCACAAGGGAAACACCCGCGCGCATAACGTCACAGAAGCGCTTACGCGCTAAGGGCCTTTCGTCGAATTACACGCTGACGTGCAATTTTTTCACGTGCCAAATCACTCCGTATCAAGCTGGCCACGCAACAACACACGGAAGACCACGCTCCTGCCCAGAAGGCCGAATTACTGCCCCCAGAGCCCCGAGCACGCTCCCACCTGCCATCTGCTGCTGCCTGCCTGCCTGCTGCCCACGTGCCCTGCTATTTGCTGCTTGCACGTCAGCCAGGGGTGTAGTTGCTGTGACCACCCCTGCTGGAACTGAAGACTCCCGACTGGGATACCATCGCTCCACAGCCCAGCCCCAGGACCCAGTTGCCCACCCACACCTGCCTCTGGGGTTGCCATGTCGGGCACAACACCATCTGGCACCACTGGCAACCCCCAGCCAGAGAGGCAGAGGGCCACCAGCTTCAGTGCCAGGGAAGTTGGTGTCCTGGTGGAGCAAGTCCTGGGGCAGTATGATACCCTCTTTGGAAGTTTGCCCGCCGACAATGAAGGACGGACCAGGATCTGGATGGACATCATGACTGCCATCAACAAGGAGGGGGTGGCAGTCCGCGACATCAAACTTGTCAAGAAGCGCTGGGAGGACTTCAGGTCCAGGACCCTCAAAAAGGTACAGCACCTCTTGAAGGCAGCGGATGCCGAGGGGCGCCGGGGCTACCTGTCTGACCACCAAATGAGGGTCCTGGAACGCATACGCCCAGCGCTCCATGTCCAGGTCCTTGAAAGGCAGAATCATCTGGAGTCGAGCGTTAAGTGTACATGCAAACTGATTGGACGTTGTGCGTGTCGTGGTGTGTCAGTAGTGTGCAGGTTGCACATGTGTTTTTGTAGGGCCATGTATGGATGTGTATGTACAGGGGCGTGAGGCTGACACATGTGAGTCCTCTCATGTGTGAGACACATGGATGGTGTATGTGTTGGTAAGCATGCAGGCCAAATGCAGGTGTGGGAGCACACATGTTTGAATTACTGTGTATGTACGTTGGCATGGTTGTGGTGTCACACATGGATGGTGGTTCCAGCATGTATCTGCACTGTGTACATGTGCATGTGTGTGTATTTGACAAGTGTGCAACTGTGATGCAACATGGATGCATGTGACACTGACATGTAGAAGGATGAATGCCAGATGTGACATGGATGGCGATCTCATCACTGCGACAGTTGGTGGAGATGTACACATGCATGTAACTGTGGTGGCGTGTGTTGTGCACTCCCCGTTTTTCATGTGACATCAGACTCACCTTCGGCTGCTCATGCTGTTGTATGTGTATGGATGGTGCTGCCTGGTGCAATATTGCTGTTGAATTGCTCATGTGTGTGAGTTGAAATGACATATGTGTTGGGGAGTGTGATGCCATATCTGAAGTTTGACACTGCCACTCATGTACAACTGCCATGTGTATATCAGTCCATTGTACAGTGCCCTGATGCCTGTGTCCTATCTCTCCCTGTCTTCAGCGTCAACTGATGAAGAGGGCGGAGAGGGTGCTGTGGAGAAAGGCAGCAGGGATCGCACCGCCAGCCGGAGACGCAAGGCCCGGCTCCCCTCCCAGGTTGTCATCTCGTCGGGGAGTGAGGAGTCTGGTGCCGTGTCCCAGGCTGCAGCTGCTGAGGGTATGTCCAAGAGGCGGAGGTCGGAGGTGGACTCCTCGGCAGCAGAAGGGGCAGCTGAGATCCCTCAGGGTCCGACGGAGGAAGATGGCATGGAGTCATCCAGGTTGGTGGGGGTTTTGTTGGAGGAGGAGGCCGTGGAAGTGGGGATTCCACTGGTGCTAGTGGTGCAGTGCAGGGGCAGGAGGCAGCAGAGGCCACCGCGGAGGTGCCTGTGTGTAATCCTGTCCCCGATCCTGTGACTGCATCATCCCGCACCAGCAGGGATGCCTACGTCCAGACCCGTTTTCAGGGAGGGGATGAGCGCACAACAGCTGGCCTTCCTCTCCCTGCGGACGTGGCAATCCAGGACCAGGTTGAGCCTGTTCTGGGTGGGATGGCGGTGCGTCAACGGGGCATGCGAGTTGACCTGCAGTGTTTTCATGAAGACACTGTACGTCATCTTGGATGCCTAGTTGACCGCGTTGACCTACTGGGACGGGTCACCAGGACTGGATTCCTCCGTATGCTGGACCTTTTTCTGGCCCCCTCCTCACCTGAACCCCCTATGCGTCAGTCGTCCTCCATGCCATCTTCCCACCCATGTGTCACTTGGATACCCTGTGGAGCTGCCTCTGACCCAGCGGCCAGGCTGGTGGACAACACATCCCTGCCACAGGCGGGAGTCGGACATCCAGCAGGGGTGGCCACCACGACAACTGCACCCCAGCCAGAGGAGGACGTTCAGGCAGCAAGAGCAGGGGCACAGGCGCAGCAGCAGCAACAAGGTGGGAGTGATGATGGCTCGGGGGCCATCAACATCGGAGGGGCAGGCATCGGCCAGAGGGCAGGAGGACCCAGGATTGGAAGTGTCTTCCAGGTGGCATCGGTTGGGCCAGGCCATAGGTGCGGAGCGGCGGCGGGCAGAAGAGGCATGGCTCATGATGGTCAGGGCGGAGAACTCCATGCGTAGGGCACTGAGGCGGGCCGAGTGCCTCGAGGCCATTCGCAGGGAGTTGGAGTCCAACATTGCATCGTCCCTGCGAACCCTCAGGGCCATGGAAGAGGACCGCCTCCAGAACATCGAGCGGGTGTTCAATGATGCCCTGGCCCGGGACATCGGAAAGTGAGCCGTGGGACTAGCCTGCCACCATTGTAAATAGTTTTTAGTGTTAGTTTTCAATTTCGCTTTCATTTCTTTTGGGGTGATTGGACTATGCCCCACACTTTTGTATATAGTTCTTTTCTTAGGTAGTTTTTTAGATAGGTTACATTTCTTTCGTTGGGCTTATGGACCCTTTCAAAATTCATTGTACATAGTTGGACTTTGGATTGATGTGTGCTTTTTATTTGGATTTCACCATGGGGCAATCGATTTTTGATTTTACGTTTCCTTTGGGTTTCTTTTTGTGAACAATGATTTTGGACCATTGTTCTTCAGGATTTTTTTGGATTTCATCTACATTTCATTTTTTCATATTTTTGGACATGCATTTCATTTCATGTTTTTTGATTTTTTGGCCTTTCAATTCATTACATTGGTTTTGTTAATAATACATTTTGATATTTTAATTCCATGTGTGGGATTCGCTCATTGGGTTCATGCATGTGAAATTCTGGTTTTACACAATCTATGGCAAACAGTGTGTGTGTGTGACGGACATGTGTTGATGTACATGGTTGACCTTTGATTTGTGTCATGACATAGGCATGTCGGTGTGGGGTGCATTGGTGAAATCATTGCATGTCAAGACTGGGGTGGCATGCAGTGTTATTTTGGTGCACATGAGGGCCATGATTTTTGCATCTTCCTTTTGTGTTGCAAGGGGACATGAGTCGGGCCCTGACCCTCACTGATAGGGGGTGGGGGTGCTGGGGGACATGAGTCGGGCCCTGACCCTCAATGATGGGGGGTGGGGGTGCTGGGGGACATGAGTCGGGCCCTGCTGGCAGGTGACCCTCAATGATGGGGGGTGGGGGTGCTGGGGGACATGAGTCGGGCCCTGCTGGCAGGTGACCCTCAATGATGGGGGGTGGGGGTGCTGGGGGACATGAGTCGGGCCCTGACCCTCAATGATGGGGGGTGGGGGTGCTGGGGGACATGAGTCGGGCCCTGCTGGCAGGTGACCCTCAATGATGGGGGTGGGGGTGCTGGGGGACATGAGTCAGGCCCTGCTGGCAGGTGACCCTCACTGATGGGGGTGGGGGTGCTGGGGGACATGAGTCGGGCCCTGCTGGCAGGTGACCCTCAATGATGGGGGGTGGGGGTGCTGGGGGACATGAGTCAGGCCCTGCTGGCAGGTGACCCTCACTGATGGGGGTGGGGGTGCTGGGGGACATGAGTCGGGCCCTGACCCTCAATGATGGGGGGTGGGGGTGCTGGGGGACATGAGTTGGGCCCTGCTGGCAGGTAACCCTCACTGATGGGTGGTGGGGGTGCTGGGGGACATGAGTCGGGATCTGACCCTCAATGATGGGGGTGGGGGTGCTGGGGGACATGAGTCGGGCCCTGACCCTCAATGGGGGGGGTGGGGGTGCTGGGGGACATGAGTCAGGCCCTGCTGGCAGGTGACCCTCAATGATGGGGGGTGGGGGTGCTGGGGGACATGAGTTGGGCCCTGACCCTCAATGATGGGGTGTGAGGGTGCTGGGGAACATAAATCGGGCCCTAAGCCTCAATGATGGGGGTGGGGGTGCTGGAGGACATGAGTCGGGCCCTGCTGGCAGGTGACTCTCACTGATGGGGGGTGGGGTTACTGGGGGACATGAGTTGGTGATTACTAGTGCAAGGTGACATGTGGGCTGGCTGGGGGGCATGCCCATGGTGGATTGGCTGCCTGCAGGACATGACCAGGGGTACAGGGTAGTCCCCTGTGGTGTGGCCTGCCTGCAGGGGCCGTGGAGGGGGTAGAGAGCACACCTGGGAGGACCCACACTGCCAATTCACGTGTAAAACTTTCCGCACCCCCGAAATACACATACCCCGCTCGCACAGGCCCAATCGCGTGTGAAACTTCCCGCGCACCCCTGAAATACACGTACCCCGCTCGCACAA